>NC_090437.1:28485052-33485052 GCF_031143425.1 Pleurodeles waltl
TGGTACGTATCATTTTTGCGATTCAGTAATAGCAATTTCTTAAAAATCGCAAATGCTATTACCGAATCGCAAATTGCGATACCGCCCCCATTCGCACCTATGGGTCTGTAAGCCCATATTTGCAAATTTTTTGCATTTGCCCAAATTGCGAATTCCTAACTGGAATTCACAAATTTAGGAAATGCAAAACCCAGGGTGCTGGGGGCCTAAGGCCCTCTCTGCTGCACCCCAAGAATTTGTTTAAGGACATGTAAGGCGCACATATGCCAAAGGGGCATGTGTGCGTTATATGTCAATTTAAAAAAAGCATTTTTCATGCATTTTTAAAATTTGCACATGCTTACCACGAAGTTCAATTTGGTGGTAATAGCGATTCCTTAAGGCCCAATTCGCATTAAGGAATTGCTTGTTACATGTGGTTTAGAAATCGCAAATAAGGATTCCTTATCTGCAATTTCTTATTTAGAGAATCGCAGTTATCGATTCTCTAAATGGGTTCTCAATTTTAAGGAATCGCTATTTTAGTGAGTCCTTCAATTTGCGTTGCGAATGCCTTTCATAAATACTGAAAGGCATTTTTGCATTCGCAAACGGCCATTTGTACCGTTTGCGAATGCAAAAATGGATGATACATCTGGACCGCTGTCTGTTCAGTCCTCCAGGTTGCCCAAAATGGCCTGCCCTAGAATCTTTGCCGTTGAATCAATCAACGGAATTCGGCGGCAATGTGTAGGTGAATTGCGGTCATCTCTTTTATAGATGGTACTACAATGGTTTCTCTCCAGGAATCAATGAGGTCGTCCTTAACTGCTGCCCTCAATACATTTGTTACAAGAGGAACTCAAAACTCTAAATTGCTTTTAAACGTATCATTCAGGACTCAGTGAGGGCCGGGGGCCTTCCCATTTGCAGCACTCATGATGGCTTTGGTGACTGAAGCTAGGTTTAGAGCGTCACTTGACCAATTCTCGTTCATAGGATGATGGTGAAGCCTATTATCTTTAGCACTCACTGCCCCCCTTTGTCACGGTTAAAAATGAGGGAAAAATGATCAATCTAATCTTGTTCATGGATGTGGCACTCAGTGTTGGTAGCTTGGCTGTCCGAAAAAAAGGGCTGGTATCAGGTGGGCCGCTTTCAGTCTTCCCATGCTTACACTATGATTTATTGTTTCCTTTTCTGTCGAACTTGTTTATATTTATTTATTGCTTCCCTGATATCAGTAATTCTATGTTGAATTTTATTTGTAGCCAACTTTAGAGTTTTGTGTGCTACAGTATGCTCAGGACTAAACCATGTTTGCTCCACTCTCTCTATTAAAGGTTTATTTAAAACAAGGGCACAGGATGTAGCTCTAGAGATCCCTGTGAAGCTGTCCCAAATGTTGATGAAATCATCCTCCATGGAGAGACAGATAGAAATCTCATTAAGGGCCTCAGCAACTAAAATATTAAATAACTTATGTGGGTCGATGGAGCCCCAGTTTAAAAAAAAAACAGATTTGCCCAATAACTAATCGAGGGTGTAGTCTTGCCAGGTGTGCCATTATGGAAAGAAGTTTGAAAACTTAAAATAACAGGGTTGTGATCACTAGGAGGGAGTGAGCACACCTCATAATGCACAAGATCTTATACCAGGTCCCTCAATACTAGAACAAAATCTATTGATCTGGCCTTAGCCGTTCCTGCAAACGTAATTGGATTAACTTTACCATTGCCCTGAACGTCCGACGAGAAGGTTAAATTATGCCATTAAACCAACTGTTTTAGGGCTTCACCATAGTTCGAATGTACAAAGTAGCCAGTGTCATCCCCTTGAGCATTAGTAAAAACCACTTATACAATCCACTCTATGCAAACATATAGAAATGTTAAACTCACCTGCTCAAATAATTGATATGTATATTTCTGCCTATTTATAGAATATGAGACTAGCTTTCCCAGCTCTTCAGTAATATCTGTTGGGTGTGCAGGCAAAAACAAGGAAATAGACATTTATTAAAAGAATATTACATTGTTTTGGTGAATAAAGATTTCGAATTTGATAGCACGGCCCTGATGCTAGGACTTTGACCTTCACATTTCTAATGATGCATGCTACAAAAATAGCTAACCCCCTTTCCTCTTCCAGCAGTGGATGGAGTTGCCTCAGTACAATAGTATTTGAACCTGTTAATAGCTATATGCTCAACGGCCCAAGTCTCCTGTCAGCATAATGTATCACATTTCTCAATAAAAGACAGCCAGTCCTCATTATGAAGTTTATGATGGATTCCCGCAATGTTCAAAGATAAAAACTGTATGCTCTGTCCTCCCACAGCAGCACTTAATGGATGAATGTCGGCCTCAGGGTCCAGTACAGTAGCTACACTACCATTGTCCCCTGTATAAAGTCAATTGGTGTCAAAGCCATAAACCTGTTCCTAAGGGGTAAACAAACATTTGTTTGGGGACTATTGCAAAAATGGTTAGAACCACTGACCCAGTCTTTCCTCGAAGTAGTAGTTGCTAGGTGCCTATAGTAAAATCCCAGTGGCAGTATCCTTATGGGGCTTGATTTTACCATGCATTCTCGTGAATGAGCCTAAATGTCCCTGTCAGCTTTGGGTTTGCGGAAGTTAATAATTACAGTGTTGCCAGGATAGTGCCTTTCTTGGGGTCTAATAGCTCCCACTCTACACACAAACATTATCTCATGGTTGAGGTTCCAGTGACAAATTACTGTATGATTTACCAGAAAATAACTTTGTTCCGAAGTGTCCCTGTTGATTTTGAGGAGCCTATGGAAGGCAAGGTACAGTTGCCAATATAATAAGGGAAGGAAGAAGGCAGAAGATCAATCACATGCAACAAAACCAAGTTTGAGGTATTGCTTTCAACCTGTCTTCCTGGGTGTGGTGCAGCAGTTACAGCAGCTGGAGACCCATCATCATGGTGTGTAGAGTAGGGTGCTGCTCCTGCAGTAGTAGTCACGTTTTGAATATTAACACTACCATTTTCACCCAATGCCTTATACCAGTTGGAGGCTGTGGGGCATATTGTAAATCGAAAGTTGCAGGGATTTGCAAGGGGGACTGGTGAATAGATGTATGTGGTTAGGTTTTCCCTGAATTTGTACACGAGTTTGTAAGCCTTCCATCTATGGATTTTTTAAGTTGGCTTAAGCCAGCCTCAATAGCAGTGAGGTGACCTTAATTTGGCACCAAAACGTTGCTAATGTGTTTATGTAAGGACTCCCAGGAACTGGCAGGTGGGAATTGTATAGGTACTGCATCAGAGCATCAGACTGTTCACATGTTTCAGGCATATTGTTAGGGATTCTCGTTTTTGGGGTCGAGCCTGTGTAGCATGCCCTTGCGCATGCGTATCACTTGGGAGACGCTGTAGTAGTTACAAAAGGGCTCGGAGCCCCGCTCATGTCACGTCGGTGTCTTTTATTGGTTCGTGGGCTTGCCTTTTAAAATCTGCTTGCTTTCATTAGTAGAAGGCATGCATACATCATGCCTTTTCTGGTGGTCAGCCCTCTTCGAGAGCAGCGACCAAGAACTGAAAACATACAAGACTTGCTGTTTTCTGTCCGGTTTATGGACTACTTTTTCTGAAGCACGATCTCACTTGTTTAGCAGCGTGATCATGTTCATTTTTCTCCTCCATTCCATTTTATGAGGCAAGAAAAGTACGGTTAGGGGTTTACAACTGCTAATAGCTCTAACTCGAAGAAATGCGAGACCCGTTGTATTGCAAATGCTTGTTTGTTTAGGCGCTTGTTTGGGCACCTTTTTTCTATGCTTGACCAGTGGCTCCGGATTTGGTGAACACACAGAAATAACCAGATCATTGACCATGTTGTGGCCCTCTGCCAATTCGGAGCCAAAGTGAAATGGATCCCCAACAGTACCCCCAAGAAAAGTGTTAGGGGAGTTAATAAGAGAGATTGTGGCATCAACAGTTTTAGTGTTCATCGCCACAGACGGCACAGATGAGGCAGCTGGGGACAGTTGTGATATAAGGAGGTTGCCTGCTGTGAGTGAGAGATGCAGCCTTGCCAACTTTATCTCGCTTGCTACAAGATACACAGCCCCCACCAAAAAACCTTCAATAGTTGTGCATGGATGTTGTTGTGGTTTTATGCCACTCGCTGGGGGTGACTTTCTTTTCCTTATCTTACCACAAATAACAGAAGTGGATGAGCAACAAAAAAAGGAGAAATTAAAGACACAAATACTTTTGAAAATGGGAGGCAAAATCTCTATCAGGTGACAGGGGAGCTGAAATCCAAGGGCCAAGAACGAAGGGCTAAGAACAAAGGGCCCGGCCCCGCTTCTGCCGGATTATGATGGGCTAATATGGGCCAGTCCTGGCCTGGTCTTCGCCCAGGCACATGCCCAGGTGCAGCCCGCCCATGCATGATCCCAATAGCAAAATGTATCTTAAGACATAGGACAATTGTCTTTAACCTCTTCGCTGCCAGGCCTTTTCCCTCTCAGGTGCCATACCTTTTTGTCCACATAAGCTACCCACACCAAATGTGCATCCTTTTTTTCCCTGCATCCTAGGGATTCTAGAGGTACCAAGAATGTGTGGGTTCCCCCTGGAGGAGAACAAAGAATTAGCCAAAATACAGCCAAAATGTCATATTTTTTCTAAAGAATGGGAAAATGGACTGCAGAAGAAGGCTTGTGTTTTTTCCCCTGAATATGGCATCAACAAAGGGTTTGTGGTGCTAAAATCCCCATCTTCTCAGTTTTCAGGAACAGGCAGATTTGAATCAGAAAACCACATTTTTCAACATAATTTTGGAATTTTACTGGGACATACCCCATTTTTACTGTGCTTTTAGCCTCCTTCTAGATAGTGACAGAAATGGGTGTGAAACCAGTGCTGAATCCCGAACAGCTAAAAATTTCTGAAAAGTTGTCAAAATTCTGAATTCAGGAAGGGGTCATTTGTGTAGATCCTATAAGGTTTTCCTACAGAAAATAACAGCAGAAATAAAAACATATGGAAATTGAGGTGAACAAAACAGCCATTTCTCTACACGTTTTACTCTCTAACTTTATCCTGTAATGTCAGATTTTTAAAAGCAACACACCGTTACATCTGCTGGACTCTTTTGATTGTGGGGATATATAGGGCTTGTAGGTTCATCAAGAAATCTAGGTACCCAGAGCCAATAAAGGAGCTGCACCTTGCAATGGGTTTTCATTGTATACCGAGCAATTCATTTGGTGAAATATAGAGTGAAAAATAGGTATTAAGGAAACCTTTGTATTTCGAAAATGGGAACAAAATAAGGTGTTGAGAAGCAGTGGTTATTTGCACATCTCTGAATTCTGGGGTCCACATACTAGCATGTGAATTACAGGGCATTTCTCAAATAGCCGTCTTTTTTACACACTGTCTGCAATTTGGAAGGAAAAAATGTAGAGAAAGACAAGAGGCAATAAAACGTTTTCTTCTCTTCTGTGTCCCCCAAGTCTCCTGATAAAAGTGGTACCTCACTTGCGTGGGTAGGCCTAATGCCCGCAACAGGAAATACAACATGGTGGTGGGGGGAGGCACCTGTGTTTTTGGTCCTGGGCTTAGCAGCCATCTAGGGAAACCTACCAAACTCAGACCTTTCTGAAAACTAGACCCCCAAGGGATTTCAGGGAAATGTTTTCTTACCCAGAATCCTCAGCAAATCTCAAATTTAGCTAAACAAATCAAATGTGTCCCACATTTTTGTGTGGGATCACAGCACACATTTTCTACCACCCAACGTTCCCCTCAGTCTCCTGATAACAATGATACCTCGGTTGTGTAGGTGGGCCAAGTGCCTGTGACAGGGAAGAGCCAACAACATGTCAAAATTGAGGGGGAATCAAAGCGGGTCCAAAAGGGCAGCTTGATAAAATAACGTTTTTAGACTGACAGGCAGAATTTTTATCGGTATGGATGCAACAGTGCTGGGTGGTAGGAATTAAGTGGATTGCTGAGGATTCCAGAAGGTTCCATCACAAAAATGTGGGGAAATGTTTGATTTCAAGCAAAGTTGGAGGTTTGCAGGGCATTGTGGGTAAGAAAATGGTGCGGGTGCATGTGAAGCACACCACCCTGGACTCACCCAAATGTTTAGTTTTGTGATGTATCTAGGTCTCATAAATTTTTGTACATGGCAGCGTCCCAAAGTCCAAAAAGTGCAGGCTCACCATTCAAAAAGGGACGATTTTGAGAGTTAGTGGCCAAAATGTAAAATCAAAACCCAAAATAATCAAATGTCCTCTTGCTTGCCATTGGGATAAGATATTTTAGTGTGTGGGGGGAGAGCTGAAAGACTGTGGGGTGGGGGCATAACAATGCCCATACTGGTTGGTAGCTACCACTCCACTTTTATTTTAATTTTCTGGCATCTAGTAGGCTTTCTGACCCCCGGGGTGTTGATTGGGGTAATTGCCCACCTGCCCCCCATGGGCAATGCAAATTTGTCCCCATTTATGTGGTGTGGGGGTATGGCCATACCCTCACCCTCACCCTCTTTTAAAAAAAAAAAAATTATTCCCTGGTGCCTGGTGGGCTTTTCAAAAATAGGCCGATTTGCTACCAAGGGGGGAAGAAAGGGCCAACAGTAATGTGCCCCCTTGGGGAGCAACCCTTGCCCAAGGGGCTGCCCCCCTAAACAAAACACACACACACCAATCCCTCATGCCTAAGTGGTTTCTGCCCCCCAGGTGGACAGAAATGGCTTAAAATAAATTTGCCCCCCAGGGGAGCGACCCTTGCCTAAAGGGGTCGCTCCTCATCTGTAAAAAATAAAAACAATAAAAAAATCCCAGGTGCCTAGTGGTTTCTGCACCCCGAGGGGAGATCGGCCTAATTAAAATAGGCCAATCTGCCCCCAAAATGGGCAGAAATAGCCTAAAATAAAATTGCCCCCCAGGGGAGAGACCCTTGCCTAAGGGGTCGCTCCTAATCTGTAAAACAAATTGAAGAAAAAAAAAAATTGCTGGTGCCTAGTGGTTTCTGCCCCCATTGGGGGCAGATCGGCCTAAATAAATTAGGCCGAAAATGGCCTAAAATTAATTTACTTCCCCCCCAGGGGAGCAACCCTTGCTTAAGGGGTTGCTTCCCTTGTGAGTAATTGACCTGAAAAAAAAATCCCTGGTGTTTAGTGGTATCTGCCCAAGATGATTACCGGATATTGCCGGTCCAAAGGGAACACTGTCTACTTTACTAATACGTATTTTCACATCAGGGCAAGATCTTAGAATAACATATATGTTATTATAAAACATCACACTGCCCACAAGTCTTAGAGGGGATGTTCCAGCTAGTTTACCATCCTGTGATGCATGTCATTGCAGTTTCAGCTGAAACCTTTTTGGTTCCTCTTTATCTACATAGTAAGACTCCCAGCAGACTAACAGACCTCTTCTAACGCCAGTGCTGGTATGGGGCTTAGGTTTCTTTCCTGGGACCAGAAGGGCAGATTAGGGCTAACACTGGTGCTTGATCTCACGTAGGAATTCAGGAGTGTTGGTAGTAATACTAGGCATACCAATATGAGAACATGATGGGACTTTTCCTGTGTTTCACCCTTGTGATTACCGCTGTCATAACATTGTGTTTCATTATCCCTATAATCGCCATTTATGCCGTCCTTCATAGAAAGCAGTTGCTTCAATAAAACCTATTGAACCAATATCATTCTGTTCTGTCCTTGCATATGTGAGGCTTGAGTGTCTGAGAAGGATGGGATCCACTCCACCACAACTCCCCTGAGGGGTCTGAGTGTCATGCATTAGGCTGCCACAATTCCCTTCTATCCTTGGGTACTTGTGAGGGGCTGCTACCTAGCCGAAAGGGATTAGGCTGACAGCTGTCAAACGACGTGGGATTAGACTCAGTTCCCTAGGCTCAGTAGTGTGGCCACCCAGAAATCCAGCAGTCTCCTTACCAAAGCAAGAGTCTACAAAATCAGTGTACAAGTGCCTTGGACTATAGGATCCAATGAGGCCCAGATGATAGTGTGGGCCCACATGATGATGATGGAACTACCAAAGGCCCATAGGGCCCACAGGGGCAAGCCTCTTTACCACAATTCCTTGATCATATGCATTTAAGCATGCAAGGGCCCATGGTGCCATTGTAGTGATGCTTTTTCATAAGGGAATGTGGTTCCAAACTGTGGTCCCCAAATAATGTTAGTCTGTTTTTGTGTACAGAGAGTTTTGGCACCTGTAGAGTGCACAGGCAGACCCAACGCACCGCCCCCTCTGCCCAAACCCTTTGAAATCTGGCATCTGCAGAAAGCATGATACAGGGACTAGCCTGCAGCCCTTCTTGTGAGGAGCATGACTGAAGGCTGTGTGCAGCTGGGTCAGAGCGTGATACCCTTGCTGCGCACAGCTTAATGCTGTACACAGCGCAGCTTGGCTCACGTAGATGGAGTAGCACAGAGCAAGCCAGGCCTTTCACTCCTTCTGCTCATTGGGGTTGGAATGTCTGTAAAGGGCTAGGCTCAAGGCTAGAACATTTGGTTTGGTCACCTCTCATAGTCCACAAGACTGATGGTGATTTGCGCAAGTAGGTTGGCCATTCACAGAGGCTTGAAGGCCATGCTTGGGGGGGTCAGTTTTCCATAGAGGCTGGGGTTGCAGGGACTGATTTGAAGCTAATGACTGTGCATCCTCTGAACTGTGTACAACTGAAGGTCATGTGCAATGTAGTAGGACATGCGTTGAGGGCAGGGTGCGGGGCCTTGCTGAAGCACAGGCCTGTGCCCTTCCTCTACTGTGTGTAGCTTGTGCAGTGGTGCTGTGGGTTTGCAGACAGTGGGCTGCAGGGCCCGGCACCAGGCCAGACCCTAAACCCACCATGCCTTCCTGTACACAGCTGATGGCCATGTACAGTGTAATCAATCACATGTAGTGTTGAGGTTCAAGCCTTGCATCATTGTGTACAATAGAGTTGGTCACTCATGGAGGGAGGAGTGCTGGGGTTGGCCTGCACGGGCCTCACTACAGTGAAGAAAGCTTCAGCAGGACTGCAGCACCATTACCGGGAACTTTCACCTTACGGGTCATAGGTCCAAACTGGGATCAGCAAGCTAGGCTCAGTGCCCTACCACAAGGCTGTCTTCAGGTAGGGTCAGACACCTGCAAAAGGTGGGTCACGGGCTGTGGCAGGTTTAATATTAGGGGTCCAGGGCTTTTATATTTACTCTTGGTATAAATAGAAAATGCCGTAGAGTAGCAGCCCCAGGTAGTTCTGATGTAGAAATGTCTGACATCTGGCCAGGTGCATGAAGATGCCTGCACTAGCCATAAGAGATTATCCAGGGCTGGTGAAACCCCCAGCCCTGGCCTCAGACACCTGGCATGTACTTGGTCCTCCCAATCTGTGACGAGTTGAAGAGTCACAGATAAAGTTTACAATGGGCGTTGCATGCTTAAGCACTGCAGTGCCTGTGGCTACATGTCACTCAGCTAGTCACCCCACCCTTTCTCAACTCACCACAGAGTTGGGAAAGGATGGGGTGAATGAGCAGAGACTGAAAGTTCAAATCTGCGACTGCACAGGTTTGAGGTTTTAGTGTCAAGTGACTGAAGCTGAAAGAAGCAGCAGGCCTACAAACAAGACCTGCACAGACAGCAAGGTATGTTAAAAATGCTTTGGAATACTGTGTATGTATGTGTCAGAGACTGTGTCTGTGAGAGTGTGTATATGTGAGCATGTCAGCGTGTCTATGTGAATATGTGTTAGTAAAAGTGAGAGTGTCAGTGAAGGAGTGAGTCAAAGTGAGGTCAATGAGTGATAAAAAAGATTGAGTACAAGTGAGAATGATTAAGTGAGGGAGGATGACAGGAACCTTAACTCAGTGTTACTGTTTGTGAGACTGAGTCAGTCAAGTCTGAGTGAGTCTTAGTGAATAAGAGAATGAGTGGGACAGAGTGAGTCAGTGTTAGAATGAGGCAGACTGAGTGAGAATGATTGTGTCTGAGTGAGTTTGAGTCAGAATGAGTGTGAATGAGTGAGTGAGGACAAGTGGAACTGATTGCGTATGAGTTAGCCATAGTGAAATTGAGTGAATCAGAGTGAGAGGAACAAGTGAATCAGAGAGAACGAGAGAGTCAGAGAGCCACACAAACTGAGAATGAGCGAGTCAGAGTGAAACTGAGTGAAATTAAGTGAGGCTACCTGAGTTAGAGTGAGATTGAGTCAATCAGAATCACTTAAATTGAGTGGTATTGAGTGGGTCTGAGTGAGAATGGGTGAGACTGCATGAATCAATGAAACTGAGTGAGAGTAAGTAAAAGTGACTGATGACTAAGTCTGAGTGAGAATAAGTGAGAGATTAAGATTGACTGCAGCAAGTGTTACCAAACGCCCTCAAGCCCTCCAAGTAGGTGAGCCAGTTTCATTCACTGAAATTCAAGCAAAGGATTATGCCCCACCACTGTTAATGGTCACCAGCCACCACTGGTCGCGGGCCTAGACAAACGTTACGTGTAAACAGAGGCAAGGTTGAAAAAAAATAATAATTAGAATATGATCCAAATTTGTATTTAAAAAGAAAATCACTAGAAAAATAGTTTAAAGTGAGATTATAGTTAGATTTGGTAATTTCATTTTAATATTCATTAAATACCTTAGGAATTCGCTCACAAAACTTAGTTAAAATAATTATACTGTATACAAGTCGTGCAACTACATTCTTCTGACATTGTCTGTCTTGGGAGTGGGGCTGAACAACAGAACAGAAGTGTCATTGAGTTTCCTTGCTGGACTTGCTGGCTAGAATCCTTGTTGAATTAAAGTGATTACATTGGAAAGCTAAGAATGGCATCCAAGGTGTTAGGATATAGAGTGCAGCGCATAGACTGGCACACCATTAAGTAAGAGCGATCTTGGACCGATCCCAGACAACTAGCTGCATGTACCCTGATCAAGCAAAGAATAATACAATTTTGCTGTTCACAGCAAGTCTACAACCACTTTATTATGATTTGCCACTACTCTGCATTATTCTAATCAACTGACCTCTTTCTAGTCCACTGCGTTAGGCCTCTTTGAGTCCTCATGTTTTCCACAAACATAGATAGTCATTGGTTCTTCTCCAGGACTTTGTCAACTTTACTTATAGATTTGATTTTTTCCAAAGAGAGACAGACCTGTTGAACAAGAAAACAAAAAGAAATTGAGCCAGTCTAGGTAAACAAGGTGATCTTGGAAGAACCAAGAGATGATGAGCTTCAGTTGTTGAAAAGATCAACCAAGTAACACTCCCAGTGACACATGGAAGCATTGATTCAGAATGATCACCCAAACATTAAATACCAAGGCCCAGATTTAAGAGGGCCTAGTGCCATTTCAATGCCGCATTTGCATAATTTGTTTACGCTAATGTGGCCTTGGAAGGCCAAAAACCCTGCACCATATTTACAAATTGACACAATGCTTGCATTGTGCCACTTTGTAACCCCTTGCGCCACGTTATGCCTGTGCCTGGCATAATGTATGCAAGGGAGCGTTCCGGCGCTATGGGAGGTTGAAAAAATGGCACAAACAAATCTAAAACATTTCTTAGTGTCATTTCTATCAGCATTTTTAACACCTGCTAAAAGCAGGCATTAAAGGGAGGCTCCCATTGTTTTCGAAGGGCCTCTGGGTGCTTTGCAGGATTAGGTCAACATTTTGATGCTAATTTTGCAAAGCGCCAGACTAGCGTCAAAAATTGTGACACTAGTACCCCTGACTACCACCATGGTGCGACACTTGGTTATGTTAGGAGGGGGCTAAGGAGCTCAAGAAAAGTGGTGCTGCACTAGGTGCGGCACCACTTTTCATAAATCTGCCCCCAAGTTTACAGATATGTTCTCTCTGCACCAACACAGACATTGTTGCATCATAATGAAGGGGTGCCTGCCTTGAGGGGTTAATTTGTTTGTGTGCAGAGAGGTGTCCCTTTCTGCAAATGTACAAGCTATTTTTCCTAAGGTGGCATTTCAATGTGTGCTGCAAGATGCAGCATACATGAGAATGGCAAGGAGACAAGGAGGAAGGCAAGCATTTTGGCCTGTTACACCACCCAGACGCCACCCTTGGAGTGGTACTGATTTCAGTCCTAGTCTCTGAAGTACAAGTTGTGTAGGATCAGGGTCTTTGATAATATGCAATGGGTGTTATTGTGCCACAGCCACACTATTTGCATGTCCCTTCCAGGCAATGTGCTGCATATTTGCATGGTGGAGTATAGCCATAGTGAGTGGCTTATGTCCACTTTGTGTATATGTTGGAGTGCATTGCACAACCAAAGCGTCAGTACATGTGTGGCTTTGGTGGGGATGGCACGTCTTCATTCAGGGACAATTGGCCCTCATTATGACATTGGTGGTAAATTCCGCTTACCGCCATGCCGACTGTCGCCAACATAACACTGCAACGGTGGATAACCGCCAAGCACATTATGACACACACATACCAATCTGTCACTATACAGCCACACACACAAGTCCGCCAGCCCAAAGGTCAGTGATAAAGTGGTGGTATCCAAACCCACACCGTTACGCCAACAGAACAACGCCCACAACATTATGACCCACAAATCAACACAACGGACATTCAAAGGCGGTAAACCATTGGCAGTACATACCGCTGCGTGCAAAATACACACACTCAAACAAAACTACACCACATTGGACAATTCAAACGAAACACACCTGACACCCATACACACACCACACCCACACCATTATAAAACACACACCCACACTACCCACATCCCTTTACGACTAGAAAGAATTTCCACAAGAGAGAGATACAGTAAGAGCACTCACACAACCAGAGCCACCTAACACCATTACCTATACACAGTCCACGCACCTTACATCACACACCCCAACACATCACCCCACACACCCTCACCCACACCACTCACACTACAGACATGGCACCACAACGACACCCCAGGTTCTCAGAGGAGGAGCTAAGGGTCATGGTGGAGGAAATCATCCGGGTAGAGCCACAGCTATTTGAAGTACAGGTGCAGCAGACATCCATTGCAAGTAACATAGAGCTATGGCGGAGAATCGTGAACAGGGTCAAGGCCGTGTGACAGCACCCCAGAACAAGGGATGACATAAGGAAGAGGTGGAACGACCTATGGGGGAAGGTGCGTTTGTGGCAGCAAGACACCAATTAGCTGTACAGAGGACTGGCGGTGGCCCCCACCTCCTCCCCGACAACTAACAATATGGGAAGAGCAAGTCTTGGCAATCATGCATGCTGAGGGCCTGGCAGGATTAGGAGAAGGAATGGACTTTGGTAAGTCAAATCTCAATTACAATCACCCCCTCTACCTGCATGCCATCACAAACCCCCACCCTTACCCTCACTCCCATCACTTCACCACCTCCCACATACCCCACCATTACAACCCACTCATCCCAATACCAAGCCCTGCATGCAACACCAATGCATGGACACCCCTCACAGACCTGCATGGACACCTATCACCACTGCATGCACACTGGAGAGAATCACCTAGCCCACCAAATAACAACTCACACAAGGAAAAGCTGCCAGGGCAATAACAACCATAAAGGGCAACACACCCATGCACAATATGTCAGTCACAGAAACAACACTGCGTTTACGTCCCCACAGGTACCCCAGCCAATGTCTTCAGAGAAGAGGTGCAAGCAACATCCAGTCCCCCCACAGAAGAGGCTCACAGTGATGACAGCACCTCTGCTCGCCTGGATCTGGATGACCAACCTGGCACATCAGGGATCTCCAGACAGTCGGTTACCCAGGCCCAGTCACACACCACCACAGAGCCTCCCCCTCAGGAAACACCGGCACAGCACCCACCCAGTGGGCCCATACTTCTGTCCCCAGGACACGTCAATCAGCAGTGTGTCCACCACTACAGGGACCCCAGGCCACCCCACAAGCACAGGATGATCAGGCACCTGAGGTCAGTGGCAGTGGGCACACGGTTCAGGGGACAGAGGCAAAGGACAACAGGGAAGCTTGGAGAATGGCTGTGTGACAGGGGGAGGACAGGGCCAGGGAATTGACTCTCCAGGAGGCACTCACCCGGATCCTGGGAGCACACCAACATGTGCCTCATTGTAACGTTACTCAGCCCTTATCCTGGAATATCTCACAGGGGTCAGTAGCCATGAGAGGTTGGGGTAACCAGAGTCACCTGAAAATATCGAGGGACTGTTAGCCACACACTCACCCTTAGGGCCCACACCATACACCAACATATACTAGGTGGGAACCAGGGCTCACCTATTAGCCACACCCGGTGCCTCTGGAGTTGGGCCATCACATTTGGGATGCTGCTATTCCTCAGGATAAAAGCATCATGCACAGACCCAGGATACTTCACATTGATGAGGGAGATGTACTGGTCCACTAGGCACACCATCTGCACATTCATGGGGTGAAAGCTCTTTCGATTTCTGAACACCTGTTCATTTCGCTGGGGGGGGACAAATGCAAGATGTGTTCCATCAGTAGCACCAATAATGTTGGGGATATGTCCCATTGCATAGAAATCAGCTTTCACTGAGGCCAAATCCTCCACCTGGGGGAAAACTCTGTAGCTGCACATGTGTTTAATCAGGGCAGACAACACTCTGGTCAGCACTATTGAGAACATTGGCTGGGACATTCCTGCTGCTAAGCCCACTGTCACTTGGAAGGAGGCAGTTGACAGGAAATGGAGCACTGATAGCAATTGCACAATAGGGGGCATCCCGGCGAGGTGATGTAGAGCAGAGATTAGGTCAGGCTCCAATTGGGCACACAGCTCCGTGATTGTGGCCATGTCAAATCTATAGGTGAGGATAATGTGCCTGTCCTCTATTGTTGCCAAGTCCACCAGGGGTCTGTACACGGGGGATGTCTCCATCTCCTATTCATCCTCATCGGTTGCAATCTAGCGGACAAAAGTGTAATCAGCTGGTCATTATCTCTACATTCCAACCACTACAGTTCAATGCATGTTGTGATTGTAACAGTAATTTGTTGGAGATGACCAACTGGTGTATTTGTGTACTGTGGCACAGTTAGGATCCATGGCCTGCACCCCCCTTGAAATGGCGTCCACCAGTCCTGTATGGAGGGACAGGTGGAAGTGAGGTAATTCTGCTGACGTTGTGTGCCATTGCGGGAGGCGGTCGAGAACCGCCGTTCAACTCCTCACTGGTTATCGTTTGGCCCTATGGGGTACAGTGGCCAATGGTGATGTACGCCGGCCGTGACAGTAAGCACCGCTGCAGACGTGACCACCATTTTCTAGCTGTGCACTCACTTGCTACCTGACATTCAACAGGAGAGGACCTACGCTGCAAGTGCTGCTGTGACCTGTGTCTGGAAAAGACCATAGCTCGTGTGACTGGGAAAGGGCCCCTGCCTTCACATTGGTGGAGTTGGAGAGACTAGTGGATGGGGTCCTACCCCAGTACCGACTGCTGTATTTGCCTCCAGACCAACAGGTGCGTACACTGTGAGCACGATGCATGGTGCGTGAATGTATGGAGTGGTGTGTGTGAAGGCCTCGTGTGGGGGGGTTGGTGGATGGACCCTGGGCAGCATGCAGCATGTATGGCGGGCCATTTTTGTGCTAATGGGGAAGGGAAGGGGCATGGTGGGTCATGAGTGTAACAGGCAGGACGGTCAGACTAATACCTTTTCCTGTGTATTTCCCTGCAGGTAAGCGCCAATCAAAAGAAGGGTATATGGCGTGCCATCGCCAAGGACGTGTGGACCCTGGGGTTTCTACAGCAGGCGGAGCACCCACTGTCGGAAACGGTGGGAGGACCTGAGATGCTTGGCACAGAAGACAGCAGAGGCCCAGCTAGGAAAGGCCTCCCAACGAGGAAGGGGTGCCCGTTGAACCCTGACCCCCCTGATGGCCTGCATACTGGCGGTGGCCTATCCGGAGCTAGATGGGCACTTGGGGGCATCACAGAAGCCACAAGCAGGTGTGTACAGTGTCCATCAATACAACTTACGCTTGGTGGGGTGGTATCCGGGTGTGGGGTGTGGGGTGTGGGCCCTGTGGGTACCCCTAGGCCAGGTCTGGCATTGCAGGGTAGGTCCCATGTAGGGAAGGATTCTGCTGTGAAAGTACACCTACCAAGCTAGTAGGCATCCCCTACTGGTCAGGGGTCTGTGGGTCTCAGGTATGCTGCAATTTGCTTTAAGTGTCCATATCCATGGGCTGGTGACTAGCATTGTGACTGGTAGTGCATTGCCTACTGCTTAGGGTTGTTCCCTGTGTGTGAGTGTGTTGTGTACGCCAACTGTGGTGTTGTTTGCGCCATTGACCAAGTGTATCCTTTGTCTCTTCCTCCCCCTTTTTGTTTTGTCACCCTGTCCTTATTTGCTTTAGCATCATCTGGCGGAGGAGCAGGGGCACAGGCAAAGGAGGGAGCTGCATCCCACAGGACCCAGGAGGCCGAATCCACCGGCGGTAAGGGCACCAGTTGGACGTAGGGTGAGGGGAGCACCACAGCGGAGACAGGAGGGGACAGTTGAGATACGGATACCTCCTCAGATGGATGCTCCCTGGTGGTGGGGGACAACTCTGTGACCACCCCAGCTACAGGTACATCCACCACCCCCGTACCAGCACCTCCCTCCAAGTATCCCCTCAGCGAGTTTCCTGTGCCCGCTCACCCAGGAGGATGGGCATCTCCTTCGTCCCAGTCACCTCAGGCCCTGCCCCAGTTAGCCCTGCGGCCCTGAGTGAGGAGGCTATTGACCTCCTGCGAGCCATCTCTGTTGGGCAGTCTACCATCGTGAGTGCCATCCAGGGGCTGGCAGCCCAAATGCAACAGTCAAATGCATTCCTGGGGTGCTTTCACACCGGCTTGGCGGCCCAACATAGATCAATCCAGGCTCTGGCCTCTTCTCCGATGGCAGCCATTGTCCTTGTTTCAAGCCTTCCATTACCTCCCCCCTCCAACTTCTTCTTCCCAATCCCATTCCCCTCAACCCCAACCTATCCCAAGCACATAGTCAAACCAGCATGCACCCAGGACAACACACAAGAGTGGACATGGCAAACACAAGCACCATACTTCATCCCACAAGCACTTACACAAACAACATCCAGAATCAGACATACCAACATCCACTGCCTCCACTGTGGCCCCCACCTCCTCTTCATCCAAACTCCATCCCCGTTGCGTCTCCACTCACACCTGCATGCACTACATCTTCTTCCACTACCACCATCACCAGCACACCTATCAGTACACGGCCCGCACTGGCAGTCACCACATTCATGCATATGTCCGCTCTGTCCTCTCCCACTGTGTCTGTGCCCCCTCCTCCCAAAGTACACAAACACAAGCACTCAGAAACTCAACAGTCATCCACCTCACAACAGCATCCAGCCCATGCACTTGCACCCAAACACAGCAGACTGACACCTCCTGCAACCACTCCCTCTTCCTCCACTCCCAAACCATCTCCCTCTTCCCGCCCCAATGTCCCTAAGAAGCTTGTCCTCGCCAACATTGACCTCTTCCCTAGCCCTCCCCCATCCCTCAGTTCAGGCCAGGGTTGTCAAAACCCAGGCAAGCACCTCAGCCACTCAGTCCATGGGCACTGTTGTGTCCACAGCTGCCAGGTGGGAGCGGATCCCGGACACTAGGCAGCCAGACTGAAAGTGTGCCTGCACCAAGTGCTGCAAGGAAGCGCAAGGAGGCACCCCCAGCTGCTGCAAGGCAGGGCAAGGAGGCACCCCCAGCTGCTGCAAGGAAGGACAAGGAGGCACCCTCAGCTGCTAAAAGGAAGGGCAAGGAGCAATCCCCGGCTGCTGAAAGGAAGGGCAAGGAGCAGTCCCCAGCTGCTGCCAAAAAGAGCAAGGATCCATCCCCATCTGCAGGCAGGAAGGGCAAGGGGCCTGCACTAGCAGGCAGAAAAGACAAGAGGCCTGGTGCTGGGACCAAGTTGGTGCCCCCACCACCAACCATGGTGGTTCAGCCGTCCAAGGCTGCAGTGGAAGGGCTGGAGATTCCCCCACAACTGCCAGCACCACCACCAGCACCACCGCCAGCAGCCCCAGTGGGCAGCCATCTGAGGCTGTAGGGGATGGGCTGGAGCTTCCCCCCACCACTGCCAGCTCCACCATTAGCAGCACCACTGCCACCACTGAGCATCCATCACCGCCGACAAACATTGTGTAGTCCTGCATCTTTGGGCTGTTGTGAGCCTGGTCCAGGCAAATCCTGTGGGTCTAACACCCAAGTGAGAGACTGTGACCTTGCACTCCCCAAGATCTGCAACACAGGGCACGATGCCCCTCCAGAACTAGTGGAAAAGCCATCCACTCACCCCATCCTCCCCAGGATGAAGCTCACAGGGCACAATGTCCCCTCCAGAAACAGTTGAGAAACCATCTACTCATCCCATCCTACACAGGATGAAGCTCACTGGGCTCAATGCCCCCTCCAGAACCAGTGGAAAAGCCTTCCACTCGAGAGACTGTGGCCTTCACTCCCCAGGACCAAACAGTGGACAAATCACCCACTTGAGAGACTGTGGCCTTGCACTCCCCAGGACCAAGCTGTGGGCAAATCAAGTGGGTGATCCCCAGTATTAAGCACAGGGCATGGGGGCCCCTCCAGGACCAGTGATGTTGTACGATCTTCCATCTGAGATGCCCCTCCCATTCCCCGTCCCCCTGAGGTGCCTGGCTATTTTTGACTTGATGCCCCTGCAGTGTTCTCTCCGTGTTGTTGCAGGAGTAAGGTGGGGCCTTGGACTATGTGATGTGCCCTGTGGCCCACGGACTTTGAGGACTGGGCAGAGTCCCGACATTTGTAGATTTGTATATACTTTTTGATTTGGATGCACATATTTATACTATTTTATCTTATTACACTAACTTTAATCAATTCCTTTTGTCCTTGCATTATTCCTGAAGGGAACTGGGTAAATATGTAATGTTACTGCATATGTTTGTGTGTATGGTGTTGGGGGTGTGTGTGTTGCTTGTGTGTTTCACTCTCTTTTCCTCCCCCTGTGTGCTAGGTGGCAGTACTCAAGTGGTCGTCTTCACCGGAGTTGGTGTTCGTAATGGAGCAGAAGGTAGAAGAGCATGGGGAAGACATGCAACTCGGGCTTCATGACGGCATGGTTCTTCCCTGAGTCTCCACGGGTGAGTCCTTTCCCTTCTGTGTTCTGTTTCTGCCAGGCTTTTGATGTTGTTGGTACCTCCCTGTAAAAGGTGGCAGATTGGTGTCTCATAATACAGTGGGTGGAACATTGTCTTCCGCCTGGCTGTTGGCGGTTATCGCCGTGGTGCCTGTTGGTTTCTCCCTGGTGGCCGATGTGTTAAAGTGCCTGTCTGTCTGAGCGGTTTATTTATTACTGCCGGCATGTTGGCAGTATTACCACTGCTTTATCACCGACCACCAGGGTTGTAATGAGGGCTTATGTGTCCCGATGCAACCCTTTAGCATGCATTGAGTGTGTCCTATGTGCCTCCCCCTTCTGCCATTTGTGGAATTCCAGATAGTACCCCCTGCAACTTACCCTGCATTTCTGGTAGTTCTTGGTAGTCTGTGCTGTCCTGTCCTGCGATTCCAGTGACCAGCTCCTCCAGGATGACCTCTGAGAATATCCCTTCCAGCTCATTAAGATCCTCCTGTGGTGCGGGACTTTCACCTCCAGTCTGCAGTGCTGCCTTTTGGTTCCTGGCCAGTTTCTC
Source organism: Pleurodeles waltl (assembly GCF_031143425.1). Lineage (NCBI taxonomy): Eukaryota > Metazoa > Chordata > Amphibia > Caudata > Salamandridae > Pleurodeles > Pleurodeles waltl. The sequence goes on from NC_090437.1 coordinate 28,504,775, forward strand.
CTTAGTCCTGCACCTGCAATAGTGCCAGTGCTTCTTGCAATTGATAACAGTCTGCTTCAACCCTGCTACGCTGTTCACTTTGTCTACTATTGCCTCAAATATTGCGTCTCTCCTACCGACTGGCAATTTGGAGGTGACAAAGAGCTGGTTTTGGTGTTCCCTCACATCTCTGACCAGGATGTCATGCTTCTCCTCACTAAAGCAAGACTTGTGCTTCCTCTTCTCCTTCTCCTGGGACTTTCTCGTGGACCCTCCTGGCTGGTACTTGGTTCTCCCTGGGGTCTCTCCTGGCCTGCTATCTCCATTTTGTTTTTCAATATGAATTTTTCTTGCTTGTGCATTTTTTTATGTTAATGATTTAAAAAATGGTGCTAACCGTTCTAGTGCCACTTTTGCAGCATTAGCGTAATTTTTTCTTATGGCATGTCGCAATGGCTAGCGTCATGTTTTTTTACGCAAACCATTCCTTAGCACCATCATGCGTCATTTTTAGGGTTGAGCCTGCGTCGCATGCACTTGCGCATGCGTATCACTAGCAAGACGCTTTAGGAATTAGAAAAGGGCTCGGAGCCCCGTCGACATCACGTCAGTGTCTTTCATTGGTTTGTTGGCTTGCCTGTTAGAATCTGCTTGCTTTGATTAGTGGAAGACACGGATATGTCATGCCTTTTCTGGTGAATAGCCCTCCTCGAGCGCAGTGACCAAGTACAGAAAACATGTGAGGCTCGCTGTTTCCCATCAGGTTTGGGGGCTACTTTTTATATTTAGGTCACAGCGCGATCTCGCTTGTTTAGTTTGTAATTGTTGCAGCGTGGCACGCCATGCTTTATTTTTAGTCTGTTATTGTTTAAGCATGGCTTGCCGCACTTTATCTTTAATTATGGCAGCCACACCTCTCTTTCATTGTGCACAGCACGGCTGGTTTAATTATTTGTTAATCACGGGGCCGCATTCTAAACGTTAGCGCAGTACAGGCATGAATCCAAATGGGTGCGGACTTGTGACACTGCCCGCTTGTTTCAAGCAGCTTACGTTACACCACGCCCGGAAATAATGTTTAAAAGTACCTTTTAAGACGGATTTCCACAGCACCGTTAGAACACGTGCATGGAGAGTCCCTATGGTTAAACACGTAACGTTTTTCATCAGTGATCCAATTAGTAAGCACATTCTAGCAATTACTGACAGTTTTAAAGTTGTAAGAATATTTCATTGTTGCAGCGCGTCACCCCGCGCTTTTTCTTTAATTATGTCGGCTGCCTCTTTCTTTCATTGTGCACGACTGGTTTCATTATTAATTTATTATCGGCGTTTACTTTCCAGCTCGTGTTTGAGCTCTGCTATGTCTCTGCCATTCTCTATGCCTGCCATCTGTTTTCGTTCATTACGGCCCACCGAAAAGTTGCACTACTGCAACCACCAATGAATAGCTTCCTGTTGTTGCAAATAGACATCATATAACCTTTGGGAAAGCTTAAATTGTTCATGAATTCAAGAATGTTGCTGCAATTTGTACTCAAACATTCACATTTGTTGTTGCAGTTGTGTTCTGCTAGGTATTTGGCACTTTATTTGCCTGACGTCTGTTTTCTTTTATTGCCGGCGCAATTTTTTGTTTACTTTGTTTCCTGCTCATGTTCCAAGCTCCCTTCCATAATTATAACTTTATCAGTCTGCTGTTTGCTTTCTTTCTTGACCGTTGCATATCTTTTCTATCTTATTTATGTTTTCTCATTGACAATAATGCGTATATTGGCATACTGTTTATAAAATGTGTTTGCCTTCATTTGGAATGTTTGCAAAGAGAAAATAAAATTAAGAATGAAAATACATTCCCCTAAATAACATTACCAACAAACTCACATCGTATGCTTTCGTTCATCACCAGACTTATTTTTGCAGAATTTCTCGTGTTCCGCACTCCGCTCTGGATTTGACATTCTATCTGCTTGCTGTTATTTTTCTTTTATTACCAGTGTGTTTCTTCGTTTAATTAATTTCCGGCTTGTGTTTCAAGATTTCCTTGGAATTGTACAGCTTTAAGGAGACTTGAACCAGGCTTCCCAGTCAACTGTCACTTGATTGTATACTCCGTGTCCCTTTCTGGATGCAGATTTAGAACTCCAGTGGCACAGTACATGAAACAAACGGCACCGATTTGCTCACACAATCTCCTGGGTCATAAATTCCTAAGTGTTATGTGAGTGAGAAGCTGCAGCTATCTGGTTTGTCTCATGCTGGGAGGTGCGCTGGCTGGTTTCACTTGCTATCATCACAAATAAAAGACCACCATAACATACATTTTTAAAAACGTAAGCACTGGGACATTAAATTCATGTTTATCTAGCCACTGAGACATTACATTCATTTTTGTTCCAGGCAGGAGGCGATTAAGCAACTTGCTCAAAATCACAGGTTGTTCAGCACCTTTGGGACTCAAACTTGGCTCCCCAGTCAGCTGTGTCTCAATTGTATACTCTATGTACCCATTCTGGGTGCAGATTTAGAACTAATGTGGCATGGTACATGAAACAAACGGCACAAGTTCGCTCACACAATCTCCTGAGTCATAAATTCCAAAGTGCTGTGTGAATAGAAGCTGCAACCATGTGGTTTGTGTTATGCCGGGAGATGCACTGGCTGGTTTCACTTGCCATAGTCAGGAATTAATGACAAGTTTGCAAGCCACTGTTGGGAACTGCGGGTCCTTGTTTACTTTTGAGTAGCGCAGTGTCAGATCCTTCCAGAGCGTCCCTTGAAATAAAGACTTGTGTTTTAGATCTTCAAAAACCATAATCAGTAAGTTAATTGTAGAGTAGCGGTCTCTATCTCGTAACAGATCGGTGTCCTTGAGAAGGCAGTTGAACTGTGCCTGAAGTATGCGACTGACTTATTCCCAGCCTTGTTTGTATTTCAGAGACACTGCTCTGTCATAAAATGTCCACAATATCAATCCAACTAGTTAGGTTTTGTGATCACTTGCTTTTTGTCTGTATAAGACATAGGCCCTCATTACAACCCTATCCGTCAGTGTTAAAGCGGCGGTAATACCGCCAACAGACCGGAGGAAAAAAATGGAATCACGACTGTGGCGGAAACCGCCAACATAGACAGCCACTTTAACAATCAGACCGCCACTGCGTTGAAGCAAACCCCACTGCAGTAACCGCCAACAGGCGGAGGACAAAGTACTGCCCACTGTATTACAAGAGGCCTATCTGCCACCTTTTCCGGGGCGGAACCGACGCTATCAAAAGCACAGCGGAAACAGTACACAGAAGCTACCAGAGGAACCAGGACGCCATGGAGCCCGAACTACGGCTGCTGCCTATGCTGCTCTTCCTCCTGCTCTATCAGGAGCAGGACAGACGCCGTGGACGACCACAGTGAAAAGAGAGTGACACACACATGCAACATGCAATACCCCCACCCCCATCCTCACCCACAACACCATACACACAAATACATGCAGCAACATTACATATACACCCCCTCACCCCCTGGAAGAACGCAAGGACAAAAGGAAATGATTGTAACAAGTGTAATCATGAAAAATCTGATAGTCAAAAATAAAAATTCAGTATATACAAATATGTACACCAACTACACAAGTCCGGATAGTGTACCAATCATTGTCCGTGGACCACTGGGCCCAAAATGCATGGGCGAAGCCCACACTAGATACCTGACTGGAAACGGAGAGAACACTGCTGGGGCATCAGGTCGAAAATATACAGGCACCTCGGGGGGGGGAGTCACCTCAGCCAGATGAACGCACGGCGCCACTGCTGCACGAGGGGGCTCCATGCCCATTGCTGTATCATGGGGAGTGCAAAGCCACAGTCTCTCAAGTCTCTCCAGTGGGTGGTTTACCCACGGCTTTATCCTGGGGAGTGCAAAGCCACAGTCTCTCAAGACTCTCAAGTGGGTGGGTTGCCCACTGCTTTATCCTGGGGAGTGCAAAGCCACAGTCTCTCAAGTCTCTCCAGTGGGTGGTTTGCCCACTGCTTTATCCTGGGGAGTGCAAAGCCACAGTCTCTCAAGTCTCTCCAGAGGGTGGTTTGCCCACTGCTTTATCCTGGGGAGCGCAAAGCCACAGTTTCTCAAGTCTCTCCAGTGGGTGGTTTGCCCACTACTTTATCCTGGGGAGTGCAAAGTCACATTCTCTCAAGTGGATGTCAATCTCCACTGGTTCTGGAGGGGGCTTGGTACCCAGAGTGCTTCATCCTGCCAAGGACTGAGGTAGTGGATGCATCTCTCCACTGGTTCTGGAAGGGGCCTGGTGCCCAGAGTGCTTCATCCTGCCAAGGACTGAGGTAGTGGATGTATCTCTCCACTGATTCTGGAGGGGGCCTGGTGCCCAGAGTGCTTCATCCTGCCAAGGACTGAGGTAGTGGATGTATCTCTCCACTGGTTCTGGAGGGGGCCGGGTGCCCAGAGTGCTTCACCCTGCCAAGGACTGAAGTAGTGGATGTCAATATCCACTGGTTCTGGAGGGGGCATGGTGCCCAGAGTGCTCCATGTGCAGTGTGGCCGGTACAATTCCCTCACCTGGGTGTGTGTGCCACAAGATTGCAGAGGTACAGGTAGCATGATACACCATGGAGGCAGCGACATACCCCATACTGCTGTGGCTTCGCATTCCACTTGCAGGTGCAAACAGTGATGGAGGTTATGCCTTATGGACGCTGGCCAGGGTCCAGGAAGTCTCCTCCAGCCTCGGACGACTGACCACTGGGGATGGTAGCCATGTCAGCAGTGGTGCCACTGTCCGAGCACGTCGCGGGGCTGGTGGCGGTGCTGGCGACGGTGTCTTTGGCGGCGGTGCTGGCAGTGGTGCATAGGTCAGCACCTGCTGAGGGACACTGCAGGATGTCTCCTGCAGCCTCGGATGGCTGCCCACTGGGGAGAGGCTGGGGACTGTCGATGAGTCTGTAGACGTGCCAGTGGCTGTGCAGGTGGCTGTGCAGGTGGCTGTGCAGGTGGCAGTGCAGGTGGCGTTGCAGGTGGCGGGGCAGCTTGCGGTGTTCGCCGCCGTATAGGTTGGTGTGGTCATGGACAGAAGGTATGACACTGGTCCCTCAGTCGGTGCCACCGTGCCCTCTCCTGACCTGCTCTTGTGCTTTTGTCCCTTCCTCACCTTTGATGGTGCCGCAGTTGTCTTGCCACTATCCCCTTTTGTTTTTGCTGAGCCCTTGGTGGCTGGTAGATGCGGCTTCTCCCTACGGGATGTGGGCACCTTTTTCACCTTGGCAGGTGGCGGAATGTCCTTGGCCTCTCTACGTGGCACACTGGAAGCCCTGATGGGTGGCGCTCTCGATGACCCCGCAGTTGCTGGCACCACTGTGCCTGGGGATTTGGTGGCTGAGGTGCTGGGCTGGGACCTGGAAAGCCTGGCCCTAGGGGAAGGACCGGGGGGAGGAGATGTAGGGAAGAGGTCAATGTTAGCCAGGAAGAGTTTTTTAGACACACTGGGACGGGAAGATGGAGGGAGTTTTGGAGTGGACGAAGAGTTAGTGGTTGTAGGAGGTGTACATCTGCTGAATTTGGGTGAAGGTGCATGGGCCGGAGGCTGTTGTGAGGTGGATGGCTGTTGGGTGGGTGTGTGGCTGCGTCTGTGTACTTTGGGAGGAGGACTCACAGACACACTGGGAGAGGACACAGGGGACGTGTGCATGGTAGTGGGGGTGGTGATTGCACGTGAGCTGTGTGTGGTGATGGGCGTGCTGGTGATGGAGGTAGTGGCTGAGGATGTAGTGCATGCAGGTGTGAGTGGAGACAAGACAGGGAGGGAGGAGGAGGACGTGGAGGAGGGGGACACAGTGGAGGCAGTGAATGTTGCTGCGTCTGCATGGGGATGGTGCTTGTGTGAGTGCCTGTGGGATGTGTAGTGCTTATATTTGCCATGTCCACTCTTGTGTGTTGATGAGTGTGCATGCTGGTCTGATGGTGTGCTTGGGATGGGCTGAGGTACAGGGGATTGGGTCTGGGTGGAGGAAGTTGGAGGGGGTAGGCTGGACACAGGGACAACGGCTGCCATGAGTGCTGAGGCCAGAGCCTGAAATGCTCTCTGTTGGGCCACCTGCCCAGAATGAACGCCCTCTAGGTATGCATTTGTTTGTTGCAAATGCCTCTCAACACCCTGGATGGCATTCAGAATGGTAGACTGCCCAACAGTGAGGGATCTCAGGAGCGCAATAGCCTCCTCACTGTGGGCAGCAGGGCTAACTGGGGCAGGGCCTGTGGTGCCTGGAGCGAAGGAGATGCCCACCCTCCTGGGTGAGCGGGCACGGGACACACGCTGAGGGGCTGCTGGGAGGGCGGTGCTGGAAGGGGGAATGGCGGCTGTACCTGTTGATGCGGTGGACACAGAGGTGCCTACCACCGCAAGGGAGCTCCCATCAGAGGAGGAGTCACTGTCACTGGTGTTTGCTCCTGTCCCCGCCGTGGAGCTCCCCTTGCCCTCAGTCCCACTGGTGGCTTCCAACTCCGTTGCTTCACCCTCCAGGGCCAAGTGGGTTGCAGCTCCCTCCTGCTCCGGTGCCACTCCTCCTCCGCCTGATGATGCTATTGCACGCCAGAACAGGGAGACCACAAAAAGGGGGTGGAAAGATAGAAGAAAAACATGTTTAGTGCATGCAACAACACTACGGTTGGCGGACACAACACACAGGGAGCAGCCCTCAGCACTACGCCATGCACTAACAGTTCCTACAAAATTCACCTGACCATGGGGTACGAGGCCTAAGCCCAATTGCTGCACACCTGGAAGTCAAAGGAGCCTGACTAGGTGTAGATTGCTCTTACCACTATGGGGGTTGGGGTGCCACATAGCCTGCCTCACAAGGGACCTTGCCTACCAAGTTCGCCCTGGCCTAGGGGAACCCACTGACCACCTCCCCAACCCAGACACCTCATAATGCGCGCAGAGTCAGCTGAATGAGAGTGTACTCACCCCCTTGTGGCTGCTGTGATGCCCTCAAGCGCCCATCCAACTCCGGATAAGACACTGCCAGGACCCGGGACATCATGGGGGTCAAGGTGCGACGGGCACCCCTTCCACATTGGTAGGCCATACCCAGCTGGGCCTCTGCCGTCTTCTTGCTCCAGCGGTGAAGGTCCTCCCATCTTTTACGGCAGTGGGTGTTCCGTCTGTGGTAGATCCCGAGGGTACAGACATCCTTGGCGATGGCACGCCAAATACCCTTCTTCTGGTCGGCGCTGACCTAGAGGAATGGTACAGGGGGAAAGGAAATTACTCACCCATCCGGACTGTCATACTCATTGCCCACCAGTTCCCACCCATGCCCTGACGCACATACACGCATCATCCGCACATGCAGGCCTCAGCACCCCCCCCCCCATGTATCTTCCATCCACACCACTCAAGGCAGGCATTGCCCATGCAGCATGCTCACAGTGTACTCACCTGTTTGTCTGGAGGACCGTACAGTTGCGTGTACTGGGGGAGGACCCCATCCACTAGTTTCTCCAACTTCTCCGAAGTGAAGGCAGGGGCCCTTTCCTCAACCACTGTAGCCTTTGTCGCTTCCAGACAGAGGTCACAGCAGCACTTGCAGTGTAGGTGCTCTCCTGTTGAAGGTCAGGTATCAAGTGAGTGAACAGACAGAAAATGGTGGTCATGTTCATGGCAGTGCGTACCGTCACCGCCGGCGTACATCGTCATTGGCTCCTGGGACCCATAGGGCCCAATGTTAACCAATGCAGAAATGCGCTGCGGTCTTCGACTGCCCACTGTGACGGTGTACAATGCCAGCGCAGTTAACTCATATCCCCTTGCCCCATCTTACAGGTCAGACAGCCGCCATTTCAGGGGGCCACATGGGATGGATGAAAACTGCGTCACACCTATCTAGGCCGGGAATACAGGAAGATACCAGCACATTGCGGATCACTTACGTTTCTGCAATAAAACACATTGTTATACCTCAGTATTGGATGACTCTGCTTGCTGTTCTCCTCTATAGGGCACGTCTGCTGGGGCAGGTGATGAGATGGCAGCATCCTCCGGTGTACAGACCCTTGGTGGACCTGTCGACAATGGAAGAGAGACACATCATAATCACATACAGACTTGATTGTGCAACAATCCAGGAACTATGTGCCCAGTTGGAGCCAGATCTGATGTCAGCTATCTGCCATCCCACAGGGATACCCCCTCTAGTGCAGGTCCTGTCTGTACTCCATTTCCTGGCCAGTGGGTCTTTTTAAACAACAGTGGCCATGGCATCAGGGATGTCCCAAACAATGCTCTCTAACGTGTTGTTCAGATTGGTAACTGCCCTGCTGAAACACAGGCGCAGCTACATTGTTTTCCCTCAGATGGAGGATTTGCCCACAGTGAAAGGTGACTTCTAAGCCTTGGGACATATCCCCAACATCATTGGTGCCATTGATGGTACACATGTGGCATTTGTCCCACCCCGCAGGAATGAACAGATGTTCAGAAACCGGAGAAGCTATCATTCAATGAATGTGCAGATGGTGTGTTTGGCAGACCAGTACATCTCCCATGTGAATCCTGGCTCTTTGCATGATGCTTACATTTTGAGGAGTAGCAGCATCCCTTATGTGATGGGCGAACTCCTGAGGCACCATGTGTGGCTAATAGGTGAGGCCAAGGTCCCAATACAGTTGACATAGGTGTCTGGGTATGGGGTTGTCTCTAAGGGTTAGTGTGTGTCTAACAGTTTTCCCTCGACATTTGCAAGTGACTCTGGTTACCCCAACCTCTCATGGCTACTGACCCAAGTTAGGAATGCCAGGACAAGGACAGAGGAACATTACAATGAGGCACATGCGTGAACAAGGAGTATAATAGAACGCACCTTCGGCCTCCTGAAGTCCAGATTCCGGTGCCTCCATCTGACAGGTGGTTCCCTATACTACTCACCGAAGAAGGTGTGCCAAATAATCGTGGCCTGCTGTATGCTGCACAACCTGGCTAAGCGACGCCAGGTGCCTTTTCTGCAGGAGGATGGGCCAGATGGTGGTCTTGTGGCAACTGTGGAGCCTGTGGACAGTGAAGAAGAGGAGACAAAAGAAGAGGATATCAACAATCGAAACAACATCATCTTGCAATACTTCCAGTGAGACACAGGTAAGAAGATGTCACTGCTTCCCACATCTCATACTATTGTTGGAGCTAGCATAAGTCTGTCATTTTCACTCAGTGTATGGACAGTGACTTGTCACTTTGACTTTCCATTTCACAGATCTGGGTCACACTTTGTGCCCTCTGCTGTGTTCACTCCTGGCTTACAGCTGTGTTACATTGGTATGTGAACAAGTACATTGACATTGCTATATTCCATAGATATTGCAATTACACATTTGTGAAAGCACAGATTGACTCAGGTTATTTTGTGATTCAAGTGTGTTTATTTCTGTGCAAATAAGTGGAGGGGGTTGTAAAATGGGCTGGGGTGATGGTGGAGGAATGTCCATGGCAGAGTCCAGTCTATTTGTTTCACAGGTGCATTGTCCAATGGGGCATAGGAAGTGGAGCAATGGCAGTTTAAGTTGGACAGGTTGTCAAAGTGGGACAGAAGGGTGACATTCAGGGGGGTCTTATTTCCTGGCGGGGGTCTTGGCAATGTTCTCTGTCTTGTTCCTGGATCTCAGGGAATGTTTGCGGGGTGGTTCTCCATCTGCAGGGGGTGGGGTGCTGGTGGCCTGTTGTTTCTGTGGCGGTGCCTCCTGTCCACTAGCACCGGCGGAGGTGGAGGGCTGTTCATCATCCAGGCTAGTGTCATGGGCCCGTTGGTGTGCCACTGTGTCCCTCCTGGTGTTGAGAAGGTCTGCCAGCACCCCTGCAATGGTGACCAGGGTGGTGTTGATGGACTTCAAGTCCTCCCTGATAGGTGGTGTTCCTCCTGCAGCCGCTGGGTCTCCTGAAACTTTCCCAGTACCATGTCCATGGTCTCATGGGAATGGTGGTAAGCTCCCATGATGTTGGAGAGCGCTTTGTGGAGAGTGGGTTCCCTGGGCCTGTCCTCCCCGTCGCACAGCAGTTCTCCCACCTTCCCTGTTCTCCTGTGCTTCTGTCCCCTGAACTGTGTGCCCACTGCCCCCAGGTCCCTGATTGTCTTGTGTTAGTGGGGTTGCCTGGGTTCCCTGTAGTGGTGGACGCACTGCTGATTGACGTGTCCTGGGGACAGAGGGATGGGCCCGCTGGGTGGGTGCAGTCCTGGTGTTTCCTGAGGGGGAGGTTCAGTGGTGGTTTTTGACTGTGTCAGGGGAACCGACTGTCCCGAGGTCCCTGATGGGCCGGGCTGGTCATCTTGATCCAGGCGTACAGAGCTGCTGTCATCACTGTGGGTCTCTTCTGTGGGGGGACTGGATATGTCTGGCACCTCCTGTCCGGTGACGTTGGGTAGGGGTCCTGTTGTGGTGTAAATGCATAGTTATTGTATCTGTGTGTGCCATCTTGTGCAATGGGTGTGTGCCCCACTACTCCTGTGCTTGCATTATTGGCTTGGTTCTTGTGTGATTGGTGATTTTGGGGCATGAGTGAGTCTCTGTACTGGACATGCTTTGGTGATGGGTGTCTATGCATTGGTGTTACATGGAGGGCTTGGTTTTGGGATGTGTGGGTTGTGTTAGTGGGGTATTTGTGGGTTGTTGGGGTGATGGGTGTGAGGGTAAGGGTGGCGGTATGTGATGGCATGCAGGTGGGGTGTGGGGGATAAAGTAGTAAAGATATGTCTTACCAGAGTCCAGTCCTCCTGCTACTTCTGCGAGGCCCTCAGGATGCAGTATTGCCAAGACTTGCTCCTCCCATGTTGTTAGTTGTGGGGGAGGTGGTGGGGTCCACCGCTAGTCCTCTGTACAGCAATCTGGTGTCTGTATACCACGGAACGTACCTTCCCCCGTAGGTCATTCCACCTCTTTCTGATGTCATCCCATGTTCTTGGATGCTGTCCCACTGCGTTAACCCTGTCGACAATTCTGTGCCATAGCTCCATCTTCCTTGCAATGGACGTCTGCTGCACCTGTGATCCGAATAGCTGTGGCTCTACCCGGATGATTTCCTCCACCATGACCCTGAGCTTCTCCTCAGAGAACCTGGTGTGTTGTTGAGGTGCCATGATGTGGTGTGGGTGATGTGTGAGGTGGTGTCTGTTGTGATGTGTGAGGGGATGTGTTGGTGTGTGTTGTTTGAGGTGCGTGGAAGTTGTGTAAGTGATGGTGTTGTGTGTCTGTGGATGCTGGTGTTGTTTTGAGGTAGTCTCTCTCTATAGCCTTCTTTCAAATTTCTGGTTGTAAGGATTTGTGGGTGATGTGGGTGTGTGCTTTATATTGGATTGGGTGTGTGGGTGTGGTGTGTGTATGTGTATCAGGTGTGTGTTTTTCAAATTGTCCAATGTGGTTGTGTTTTGTAAATGTGTGTGTATTTTGAGCGCGGCGGTGTGTACCGCCAATGGATTTCCACGGTTGAAAGACCGCCACATTGATTCATGGGTCATGATAGTGTTGGCGTATTCCTGTAGGCGTGACGGTGTCAGTTTTGGTATCACCAGTTTATCACTGACCTTTGGTGTGGCGGACCTGTGTGGGTGTCTGCATTGTGGCGGATTCCGAGCTGTGGGTCGTAATACCTGTAACGGAATTCCGTGGCCGCAGCGGTATGTTGGCGGTCTTCTGCACGGCAGAAAGCAGGATTTACCACCAGGGTTGTAATGAGGGCCATAGTGTCTTTCATTGGTTCGTTGGCTTGCCTGTTAGAATCCGCTTGCTTTGATTAGTTGAAGGCACGCATACGTCATGCCTTTTCCGGTGGTTAGCCCTTCTCAAGCGCAGCGACCAAGTACAGAAAACATGCCAGGCTCGCTGTTTCCCGTCAGGTTTGTGGACTGCTTTTTCTCTATTTTCGCAGCGCAATCTCGCTTGGCAGAAGTCGAGCGCTTCGCACAATATCGACCCTGTTACACAGTTAATTGCACTTTTGCAGGTTACGTCCATAATTGCACTTTTTCCGATAGGTATTATTACGAGTGAACTGTAGCAGCGCGATCGCGCTGTTTTTTACTTTTAACGTAGCAAGAAAAATCTGGTTGGGAGTTTACAACTGTATCTCTGACAAATGCGAGACCAAAGTGCATTGCAAATGCTTGTTTAAATATGGCGCATGGATGGCGCTAGGGAATGACGGTAGTTCACGTTAAAAATGTTGATGCACAACTGCGCTAGCGCAGTTGTGCCTCATTTTTCATAAATATGGGTCAAAGTCCCTCATATTGTGCAGGTGTGGGAGGTAGCCTAATTTGAAACAGTACCCTCCTCAAATTCTCAATATTCCTCAATTTAATGTGTCATATTGTAGAAATCTCAAATAACTTTTCTTTTCTGTGATCTTGTGCCACTGACCTAACTAAACATATATATGAAACCCTACACTAATCACCATATAATGACCTGATGTATCTTCAGGAGGCACCACTTCTCCTTCCCTACTGGGGATATGAACATCACCCCAAAACAAATCTTCATTCATTTTAAAACATTACATTTTCTAACAATTACCACAAAACTTCGATTCAAATCAGAACAATATTGTATCTACAATATCTTATTCCAAAGCAACCACTAATAGCAGTGGGCTCTTTATGATGTTGTCACCCAATAGCAGTACGTTACCAGAGCAACTGACCTATACCAGCACAGCACACTGTGACGTAGACCTCACTTTTTCATCAGGTTCCCTCCACTATAATCTGCACACACACTCACTCCGCAATGTCATGTACATGCTCCGCAATGTTACACACACTTATAAGATACAATACAATAACCTTTGTCTGCTCCCGTAGTGAATGATTAGTTTTAAACACACAAGAAAGTTTCCAAACACTTTGAATGAAACATCCAGATTAGTACAGCTTCACTCTACTCATTAAGATCCACTATATCAATGGTTGCTCATTCGCGCAAGATAAATCCCTGTCTTAACGTGCTGTTGGAGACATCTCACAACAAGCACAACCACTCAGCAGACAATTTAGTATGGTGTCTTCTACACCTTTTAATACTAGCCCAGTATCCTAGGTCACGTCAAACCCGATAACCACTTCAACTTCTTAATAAATCTCCACACTCACACAACATGAAAAATATCTACACAAAACACCATCCAATTCTCACAACACTGCAAGCTAAACACGAACCTCTGCATCAACAACCCTATTGCTCACTCCTTTGCCACCAGTACAACTCTCCTCTAAGTCTTCCGGAGCTTCCACAATCCTCGAACTGTAGAGATGGGCATTGAGGATTGGACTCTGAGGCTACCTACTCTAGTGTATGGTTCTAGTTCTTCTCAATTCAGTAAGAGAACCATCTTTGTTGCTACCATCTGATCCGGCTCTGGATGCTATTTCTAAACTCTTGAGCTCAATAAATCTTTTCCTCTGTTCTGAGGGGTGAGAAGATACTTTTTCCATTAGTTTATCAATCACAGTGTATCCTGCCGACCACACATTAAATCTCGGAGACCAAATTGAAGCTAACAGTTTATTACAGACTCAAAGCCAAACTTACATAAATGAGTCTCAAAACCATAGCATAATTCTTAAGCATCACCAAAGGAGAATCAAAATGATAAACCACTCTAAAATTAATCAACATATAGAAAACTAATATTTCAATAACACAATGCAAAACAGAAGGAAAAACGTATGATGCTTTGGATTATTTATCCTAACACAAATGTAATTTTCCACTAAACATCACCTGTCTTAACTGCCTAATTGGCAACTAATCCTTGATGCATCCTTTGGTTCACTCTTGTGCTCAGTAATTCAGAGGGGTGTTCAATTACTGTCTCCATGTTACTCCTCTTTGAAGTTGGTAACACTTTGGGGGTCATTACGACCCCGGCGGACGGCCGAACACTGGCGGTAATACCACCAACAGGCTGTCGGTGTTCTGCCTGCTTATTATGACCGTGGCACATTCACCACAGTCATACCGCCGGTCCAGCCAGGATACCACCAGGCTTCGGCCAGGCGATCATAATCCGCCAGTTCAGTGCTGCAAGCAGCGCTGCACTGGAGATTATGAGTCCCCAATCACCAGCCTGTCCATGGTGGTAAACACCGCCATGGAAAGGCTGGAGGTAAGGGGGACTCGGGGCCCTCAGGCACAGCCCCATCGCGCATTTCACTGCCTGACTTACGGGCAGTGAAATGCGCGACGGGTGCTGCTGCACCCGCTGCACATCAATATTGCTGCCGGCTCTATTACGAGCTGGCTTCAATGTTGATGTGACTTTTCCTTTTCCGTTGGCCCAGCGGAAATGTCAAAATAGGGTGCCACGCATACAGCTAGCACTGGCAGTATTGTGGCGCCCGTGGCTTCGGCGGTCTTTTGACAAGACTGCCGAAGTCGTATTGAGGGCCTTAGTCTGAGGCCTCCTTATCTTTTCTGCACAATAGAATTCTTATTCGTCTCAAACTCATGGCTCTGCACATGCAGCTGAGAGAAACATTAAATAAACCCAACATTTCACTTTGGATTTTAAACACAGGAAAATTTGGGCCTTCACTCTGGCCAAGCTAACATTTATATAGATTGTTCTTTTAGTTAAATGATTTTAAGCACATTTCTCTCAGTGACTATAAAATGATTATAGAAATAACACTTTCCAAAATACTTTGCCATGAATATATTTGCAACTGATGAATAAATGCGGGTAACATATAGGATTATTTGTATGCATTCCGGTGCACCACGTTATGGGGAAATCCATTTCCAACACATTTACATAAGGAAATGATCACTCCCTTATTTCACTTGCTAGTAATGGCACAGCCAAGTTATGCTCCTTCACCACTGCCCAGTGGTGGTAGGCATTTTCTCTGCCTGCTAAATGTTTACAGTACGAAGGTTCCTCCCACTCTTCTGCTGTCAGTCGAACAGTTCTCTCATAACTCTCTATTTTTTTGGACAAAGAGAAGAGTACAATTTTGTGTATATTTTGCACTTTGAGTTAATCCATACAAGGAATTCAGGAATTTAGACTTGAAGTTGGCATATCAAGTGCATAGGTGAGGGGCCTACACCAACCATTAGCTGGGGGTTACTGGTTCTCTCATGCTGTCTCTGTCACTGTGTTAAAGCCTGTAAAGTTAGAAATGAATAAATTATCTGGCCTGAAAGGATGAGTGAATTACAATTACTGAACCCTTAGAGTATTTTCACTGTCATAAGAAGATATAGATTGATAGATGGACAACAGCTATTCATTTGAAATCCATACTAAAGGATATAATTTAAAATGTAGGTTACAGTTTATGTATAGAGGATTGTATCAGAATAAAAACATATTTAAAATGTGTAAACTCTGTATTCCCTTGGAAATTGCAGCTCTACCTAGGCATGATTCATTAACACATGGTTAGAATATCCATTTTTACAGAGAACAGACAGCTTGACATCTGTAATTTAATTTAACATTTTTTGTCATTTGTATGAATATTTTTGTCTGTTTCTAAGTTTTTATTCTTTCTCTATATAAAGTGTGTTTAGTATGAAAGGTTCTCTTTTGCATTTTAAACATAGAGTGTGCATTATTATTGTGCTGCTTGTATATACAAAATGTCTAATAAACGAAATGGAAATTGTATTGAAAAAAACACATGAAAAAAGTACAGTGAGAAAATATAATTCCGTAATTTTTCTTAACACAGCATAAGCATTATATTATTTGTAGTACATACTGTACGAACAGTAGACAGTTTTTCCCCCGCCCAATAGCGACTCCGTACACGAGAGCCATCGGGGTGACATGACGCTGCCAGCGGCGGCTGGTATCCTTTGAAAGTGGTGGGGCAAGTGAAGTGCTCCAGCACTTACCCCCCAAAAAAACAGAACCCCTCCCTCCAAACCCCAAAGTAAACCACCCCTCCCTTCAAAAGCCCAAACCATAACACTTAGTACAAACCAACACTACACTTACATGCATTACACACATACATGCATTACACACACATGCTCTACACATTTAAAATAAAAAATGGCACTTACCTACGGGCTATGTGTCCTCCTCGGTGCTCTTCTCTATCGTCAATGCTGGAAGAGCTGCCCTATCCAATCCAAACGCTGCTCTCATGCTGTTAGCCAGCATGAGAAAAGTGCCTGGATTGGATGGAGCATCCTGGCTGGATGCTCCTTCAGGCCCTAGAGGCTTGTGCTGGGTCTCCACCCAGTTGTCTTAAGACAGCTGAGTGCAGAGCTTCAAAGCCTAAAACAGCCAGACAAAGTGACATGCGCACTTTGGAGCATCCTGTCAGACCTGCTCCTGTCCTCTGTTGCCAATCGGCAGCAACATCTCTCTTGGCTGGTAAGCTCTGTTAGCTAATAACAAAATGGCAATGAAAGCTTTTTATTACCATTTTATTTTTTCCTGTGCAGCTTGCAGAGGGCGGGGGTAACGGCGCTCCCCTGTCCTCAAGAGGAAACTGCCATTGGATGCTCCTGTTAAAGAGAAAAGAGAACAGTTTGAAAACATACAGTCGTACATTACAGCGGTTTGGTGCATCAGTGCGCTTAAAACCCTTGACAGAACCTTAGAAACAGCGTCTCCAGGCCTGGGGCAATAAAGTGAAGGAAGGAGAAGATGAAACGAAATGCTTTCTTCTGCTACGTCAAGTGGCCCTGGAAAACCATTGTGGTCTGTCCCCGGCAAGCTCTGTTCCTTCTCCACTTGTATATAGGGCAAAAGTCCCATCCCAACAAAAAAATACATCATTGCACTCTGACCACCTGGTTTCCAGTTGCATTAAAGAGAACACCACCCCCTTTAACTCTACTTCCGCTCAGGGTTCAAAGGTCCCCTTCTGTCCCCTCATTCCTGTGATGGCTTTGTTCTTGCTTGAAACTACTGTACGCTTCATTACTGACTCCTTGCCCTCATCGTTTTCACATAAACCCACTATTCCACTCTTCATTAGCATTTGCTACACTCGTATTTATTTCTGTGAACCCTTCTTCTTGCAGGTCACTGTATTAGCGTTGCACTATGCAAATAGTAAAATAGGTGCGAACCACTGTTACACATGACATGCCCATGCGTTATGACACCCTTACTTTACACATCACAAAACAGTATGCAAACATCCAAAGGGAGCAATCTTACTCCAGGAGGAATTATTTACATATTGCGTGATTTTCAAATCAATCAATCAATCAATCAAAAAAATGTGTAGAGCGTGCTACTCACCCTTGAGGGTCTCAAGGCGCTTTGGGGGATTAAGGGAAGGTCAAGGGGGGGGCAAGGAGGGTCACTGTTCGAACAACCATGTCTTGAGGTTCTTTCTGAAAAGCAGGAGGTCTTTGGTTTTGTGGAGGTTGGTGGGGAGGGAGTTCCAGGTTTTGGGGGTGGGGTAGGAGAAGGACCTGCCTCCTGTGGTGGTGCATTGGATGCGGGGGACTGTGGCTAGGGTGAGGTCGGCAGATCGGAGGTTGCGGGTGGGAGTGTGGAAGTTCACTCTGTTGTTGAGGTAGGTTGGCCCAGTGTTGTGGAGGGATTTGTGTGCATGGATGAGGATCTTGAATGTGATTCTCTTGTCTATGGGGAGCCAGTGAGGGATTTGAGGTGTGGTGAGATTCGTTCGTGGTGGGGGAGGCCAAGGACGAGGCGTACGGCTGTGTTCTGGATTCTCTGGAGTTTGCGTTTGAGTTTGAGTGTGGTGCTGGCATAGAGGGCGTTACCGTAGTCTAGTCAGCTGCTGATGACTGTATGGGTGACTGTCTTCCTGGTCTCTGGGGGAATCCATTTGAAGGAATTTCTTAGAGTGTGGAGTGTGTGGAAGCAGGAGGAGGTTAGAGCATTGATTTGCTGTGTCATGGAGAGGGAGGGGTCCAGGATGATGCTGAGGTTGCGTGCGTGGTTTGCGGGGGTGGGTGCAGGTCCTAGGGTGGTGGGCCACCAGGAGTTGTCCCATATGGTTTTGTTGGGGCCGAAGATGATGATCTCGGTTTTGTTGGAGTTAAGCTTGAGGTGGTTAGTTGTCATCCAGTTGGCGGTGTCGAGGAGAGCAGCGTGTAGGTTGGTTTTGGCGGTGGTGGGGCTGCGGGTGAGGGAGAGGATGAGTTGGGTGTCATCTGCGTAGGAGAGGATAGTGATTCCATGTGATCGGAGGATGTTGGCTAGGGGGATCATGTAAATGTTGAAGAGTGTGGGGCTGAGGGAGGACCCTTTGGGGACTCCGCAGATGATCTTGGTAGCAGTGGAGTGGAAAGGTGGAAAGCGGACTCTCTGGGTCCGGTCAGTGAGGAAGGAGGTGAGACTAAGGCTTTGTGGCGAATTCCTATGTTGTGGAGGTGTGCGCGGAGTGTGTGGTGGCAGACAGTGTCAAAGGCTGCAGAGAGGTCTAGGAGGATGAGTGCGACGGTCTTGCCTTGTCGATTTTGGTCCTGATGTCATCAGTGCATGCGATGAGGGCAGTTTCCGTGCTGTGGTTCTTGCGGAACACGGATTGTGAGGGGTCAAGAGTGTTGTTTTCTTCGAGGAAGTGGGATAGGCGGGCGTTTCACTAGTTTCTTGGCAACCTTGGCGGGAAAGGGAGGAGGGAGATGGGGAGATAGTTGGAGAGGGTCTCTGGGTCGGCTTTGGTTATTTTTAGGAGAGCGGTGATTTCTGCGTGCTTCCAGGGGTCTGGGTAGGTGGCAGAGTCGAAAGAGGAGTTGATTATGTCGCGGAGTATGGGGGCGATGGTTGGGCTGGCTTTGTTGTAGATGCAATGTGGACAGGGGTCGGAGGGGGATCTGGAGTGGATGGAGTTGATGTTTTTTTCTGTTTCTTCGTATGTGGTGGGGGCCCAGGTGGTGAGTGTGGTGGGGGGTCATGAGTGGGGGTTGAGCTGGGTGAGTGAGGGGTGTGTGTGGTATGAAGGTGTTGTGGATGTCCAGGATTTTGTGGTGGAAGTGGTTGGAGAGGGCTTCACATAGGGGCTGTGTGTGTGAGGGGTCTATGCTGCTGGCTTTGGGTTTGGTTAGTTCATTAATGATGGTGAAGAGTTCTTTGCTGTTTTGAGAGTTGTTGTCAAGGCGTGTCTTGTAGTAATCTCTTTTGGCGGTGCGTATGAGTTGGTGATGGGTGCGATTGGTGGCTTTTAGGGTGGAGAAGTTGGTTGTAGAGGGTTCTTGTCACCATATTTTCTCCGCGTGGCGGCATTTGTGCTTGGAGTCTTGAAGTTCGGGGGTGAACCATGGGGCGTTCTTGATGTTGCGGGTGGCGATGTGTTTTCTGAGGCGGGCTAGTGTGTCTGCGCAGGCAGTGATCCATTTCGAGAGGTTGTGTGCTCCTGCGTTGGGGTAGTTGGTGTGGGGGGGTTGTGAGCCAGTTGGGAGTTCAGGCGTTCTGTGGGGATCTTGTCCCACATGCGGTAGGGTGTGGTGTCTTGATGGCGGTGTGTGGGGGGCTTGGTGAAGGAGAAGTGGACGCAGTGGTGGTCAGTCCAGAGCAGTTCGGTGGTGTATGTGTAGGCTATGTGTTGGCTTGAGGTGAAAATTGCGTTGATCATGTGTCCTGCTGAGTGGGTGGGTGTGGTGACCAGTTGTTTGAGTCCAAGGTTGGTGAGGTTGTCTATGAGGGAGGTAGAGCTGTGGTCTTGTAGGTTCTCCAAGTGAAAGTTGAAATCACCGCGGAGGATGTAGTCTGTGGAGGTGAAGGCGTGCGAGCTGATGGTGTCGGCGATGGTGTCGCAGAAGGCGGGCGTGGTCCTGGTGGTCTGTAGATTAGTGTACCTCTGAGGGTGGAGTTGTTGTTAATGTGAATTAGGAAGTGCATGTGTTCTGTGTTGTCGATAGTGTCTTGGGAGCTGGTGGTGACTTTGATGAAATGAAACTCCATACCAGCTTTTTGCCTCTCCTCCAATCCTTTTCTATTGTAGATATTTTCCTCTACACCCCCTTATTTTTGAGAATGAATAACTTATAATAATTGTGTTTTATTTCCCTTCTTTTCTATATATATTTAGTTCATGAAAGGCCAGTGGCAAAAAATGTAAGCACAATTTTAAAATTTAATACCATCCCTTTTCAGGCAGCCCGCCATGTTGACGTGCTGCTGGTGATCTTCGGCAAAGTCCCAAAAATAAAATAAATGACATTATCCCAGATGCTGAACGCTACAAGCGCTCTACTCACAACATCATGATCAGCTTCTGAATCAGTTACCATTCCATATTAACCCATGATGGATATTGTCAATAGTTTCCAAGCAGAAAAGTAAAGGCTGCAGAATGAATTCATCCTCCTAACAGTTTTGTCCGTTTCCCATGCTTGACCCTTGAATTATTACCTTTCCATCCTCATCATAGATTTTTCTTTTTTACCTCTAATAGAGGAGGGCCGTTACTGTGAAGAGAACATCAAGAGAACATATACTCTTAGGCTAAATATGAATGGATGACTATGATTTCAAGTGACAGTAAATGCCGCAGTGACGCGCCTTAGCGATTACTATTGATGCCTGGCATTACATAGGTATTGATTAGAAAGCCCAAGAGCAGAACACATTAGCTATAGCCTCTCTGACCTGCGGCTGCTTGGCGGGAATTCAAGTCAAATGCTCAGTTACATTAAGAGAAATCTTGTTCTGCGCGCCTAATTGCTAGTTTGTGCTTACTGTTTATGGCAGCGGTTTCCAGAACACAGATGCACCATGCAAATATGAGCAAAGTGCAAATTTACTCAATACAGGTCCAGATGTACTAATTGTTGGTGGTAGAAATCAGGATGGCATTTTACAAACCAGCTTATGTACTGACAGATTGGTACATAAAACTCTGATTCGGAGTGGGTTGTAAAACCTAGCTCATCAGGGCCAAACTGGGCAGCCAAAGCAGCCCTGGCATTTTTTATGACCAGCCCTTGGGGGTGCCGGGGGGTTAGGGTGGTGGGATGGGCTGGCGGGGGGGGGGTAGGATGTGTGCAAGCTGTAGCTTGCATCTGCTTTTGTTACTAGGGGCTGATTTTGCAGCACCTCTGCAAATCTGGCACCCAGTCACAAAACAGGCCCCTACCACAGCAAAACTGGCCCCCACCCTTCCAGCCCACCAGGAAAATACCCGATGCCCGCCACGGCCAGTCCAGCCCTGTAGCTCCTGAATTTTAGTGAGACAGATCTCAAATTGCAATCCACTCTGAATGGACATTATCACAGGAATGGTAGCCTGCCAGGCTAGACTACCATGTCTATCATTCCCTCTAAATAAAGTATATTTTTTAATAAATTAAGCAATTTTCCTTAAAGGATAAGGTGCTATATTTAAAAAGGTTACTTTCAAAAATTGAAGGGATCACAGAGGATAGACTACCACCCCCAACTTAGTCGGTCAGTAATTTTTCAAAGTTTTGCAACTAGATTTCAGTTGCCAATACATGTCATATTGATTTAGCATTTGGACTGGATGCCTACAATATGCCCCTTCCTAATAGTGAATTGGTATGGGTCGCAACCTGCAATTCCATTTTGGGGGTTGGTAAAATTATACAGACTCGTGAAATGGGATTGGTACTTTAAAAAATCATTTTCGTGGTCAGGAACTCTGATAAGACTGTATGGAACTGTGGAAATACTTTGTACATTGATGACCCTTAATAATAAATAGGGGCATATTTACAAGCCCCTTGTGCCTCCTAGCACCACACTAGCATATTTTTTTATGCTAATGTGGGTTTAAGGAGGCGATTTCCCCACGCCATTATTAACAAGTGGTGCAATGCATGCATTGCGCCACTTCGTAAAACCTTGCGCCACATTATGCCTACGCTAGGCATAATGTATGCAAGGGGGGCGTTCCCATGCAGGGAGGACCAAAAAAATAGCACAGTGAAATTTACTAGATTTCCCTGCACCATTGTTGTTGTAATTTTTAACACCTGCTCAGTGCAGGTGTTAAAATGACACACCAATAATCTCCAATGGGCCTCCCTGTGCTTTGCTGGACTAGCGTCAAAAGTTTTGGCACTGGTGCAGCAAAGTGTCACAATAATGCCAAAAATGTTGACTCTATTGTGTACTGTGCACAATGGTGCTCCGTAATAACAATATTGTGCACCCATGGTGCCGTTAGGGGGGCACAGAGGGCACAAGAAAAGTGGCGCATCAATGCTGATGCACCACTTTCTTGTAAATCTGCCCCATAGTGTTTTAAAAATGGAAAAAAAAGGATTCATCATAGTCTGACTGGTAAAATAAGAGGTAATTTAGAGTTTGGTAGAGTGGAAGCTGTGCCATAAACTGGTCAAGCTCCTGCCATGCCAAATTTGTGGTTCATCCACCTCAATCAGTGTGCACCCTCAATTAGTTGAGGGACACTGTTGAGCTTTTAACAGTGGAGCTCCAGCGCGCTCTCCTGTCAGAAACCTTTCGCCTTGTGGCCCGTCTGCCCCAGGACTGCTGGGTTACAGCGGTGGTAGCACTGCCGTACAGTCCTGAATTATATTAGAGTTGGCCCCATCCACAAATGTTCGCTGTCTTCGTCAGCCATGCGAGGCATAGCAGTTCTGGGCAGGAAAACCTAATAACAGCCCCAACATACAGTGAAAAAAATTCCCTAAGCTTTTAGGCCACTGTATTTTATCCCTAAACGACCCACTTTCTTGAAGGTTTGCCTATAAAACATAAAATAAACTGCTAATTGGGCCAGAAAAACATGGTGGCCTGCTTGGTACTGAGCTGTAAGCAAAGTCCACCTGCCAATGTGGTGGGTGTTCCTCAACGAGGTGGGTAGAGGCTACGGTTTACACTGATATACCTGGCTATAAATGGGTCTCTCACAGTTTAATGTCAAACCTATTAGATAGAAGATGAAAAGGTTTAATTGTAGTTTTCCGTTTTTGGAATGCTGCCTACAACAGAGAAATAATACACGTTTTCTGCAATAACCAATAAATGTTGCTTGTTGTTTGACCGAGATCACTTGATCACTCACTACTGACAAACTGCAACCCCTTTCTTCAACTTAAATAAAATAACATCAGTTGTTCATAAATGTTGGAGAACAATATTCCAATTCAAATTATGGGCCAGATGTAGGAAAGGATTTGCAACTCGCAAACGGCAAAAACTGCCGTTTGCGAGTTGCAAATCGCATTTTCCTATGCAGAAATGCATTCTGCGAGTCGGACCGACTCGCAAAATGCATTTCAGAATCGCAAATAGGAAGGGGTGTTCCCTTCCTATTTGCGATTCCTAGTGGTATGCAATACCATTTGCGACCGCATATGCGGTCGCAAATGGTGTTGCAGTTACCATCCACTTCAAGTGGATGGTAACCCACTCGCAAATTGGAAGGGGTCCCCATGGGACCCCTTCCAGTTTGTGAATGGACCCAAAAACATTTTTTCAGGGCAGGCACTCCCTGCCCTGAAAAAATACCGAAACTAAAGGTTTCCTTTAAGGAAAACGGGCTACACTTAAAAAAAAAAAACTGCTTTATTTAAAGCAGTCACGAACACGGAGGTCTGCTGACTACAGCAGGCCTCCATGTTTGCGAGTGCCCATAGTCGGTATGGGGCCGCAATTTGCGACCCACCTCATTAATATTAATGAGGTGGGTCATTGCGACCCCATACCGACTCGCAGACGGTGTCTGAGACACCGTTCTGCATTACATTTTGCGAGTTGCAAATAGCGAGTCGCTAAGACTCGCTATTTGCAACTCGCAAAATGCTTCTTTACTACATCTGGCCCTAAGTGAACTAAGCAAGTAGCAATAGCAACAACGTCGAAGTGAGAATAATTATTGGTGGCAGAAATATGGATGACATTTTAAAACCAACCTACTGATAGGTTGGTTCGCAAAACTGATCCAGAATGGGTTGTGAAACCTAGCTCATGAACTTTAATGAGTTAGGTCGCAAATTGCAACTCACTCTGAATGAACGCCATCACGAGGAAGGGAGCCTGCCAGGTTAGGTAGACTGCCATTTCTAGCATTTGCTTTAAATAAAGTACACTTTTGCACTTTATTTAAAGTGCAGAATTGTGCATTTTGAAACAAATTGGACCAAACTTGCTAGTAAAGCTCTGAAGAACATATGCTTCCTGATAGTCTTCGAACAGATGCTTTGGCCAAATATTTAAGCACATTGGACCGGCAACATTAGAGTTACATGGAGGAATGTAATTCCACGTTGAAGTGGAATTTTGGTTTATCGTCCACATAATGTTTAGGAACATAATGAAAATTGCTCTGGTATTTGATGTACATTGGGCCAATAACATTGAAAAAAAATCACAAAAGGATTTAAAGATCACCTTGAAGGGGTTTTAATTTTACATTTCAAATTGTATTGTAAAGATAAAGACAATGGGGGTCATTACAACATTGGCGGAAAAAGGCGCTTACCGCCGTGCAGAAGACCGCCAATACACCGCCGCGGAATTCCGCCACAGCTATTATGACACTCAGCTCGGAATCCGCCGAAATCCAGACACCCACACAACTCCACCACACCAAAGGTCAGTGATAAACTGGCGATAACAAAACCTCCACCTCCACGCCAACAGAAACACGCCCATGCTATTACGACACACAAATCCACGCGGTGGTCTTTCAACCACGGTATTCCATTGGCGGTACACACCGCCGCGCTCAAAATACACACACTTCTACAATTGGACATTTCGAAATACACACACCTGATACATGTACACACACCACTCCCAAACACCCAATACTATATAAAACACACACCCACATCACCCACAAACCCCTACAACCAAAAAATCACGAACGAAGGCCAGAGAGAGAGCACAGAATATACAACCCCATCACACAGAGGCACACAACACCATCACCCACACAACATCCACGCAGCAAACACCACACACCACTACACATCACCACATACACCACCCCACACATCACATACACCACCCCATGTCACGCCAAAGACACCCCCGCTTCTCCGAGGAGGAGCGCAGGGTCATGGTGGAGGAAATCATCCGGGTAGAGCCACAGCTATTTGGCTCACAGGTACAGCACACATCAATAGCCAGGAAGATGGAGCTATGGCGCAGAATAGTGGACAGGGTCAATGCGTGGGACAGCACCCAAGAAATAGGGAGTACATCAGGAAGAGGTGGAACGACCTACGGGGGAAGGTGCGTTCAACCGTCTCCAGGCACAACATCGCGGTGCAGCGGACTGGCGGCGGACCCCAACCTCCTCCCCCACAACTAACAACATGGGAGGAGCAAGTCTTGACCATCATGCATCCAGAGGGCCTCGGAGGAGTCGGTGGAGGATGGGACACTGGTAAGTCAAATCTTAACTATCATATCCCCCACCCTACCTGCATGCTCCCACACACCCCCACCCTCACTCCCTCCTCTATCACTCCAACTCCTCACTAATGTACTAATAACACAAACCACTCATCCCAACACCAAGCCCTGCATGACACAACTAAGCATGGTCACCCCTCACTAAAGCATGCTCACTGCACATACCCAGAACAACCCCCTAACCATCATCACACAAACCCACACACAGGAATGCTTGCATTGGGGTACACAAACACCCACCCATTGCACACCATTACACACACACACACACATGCAATAATCATGCTCTTATGCCCCTGCAGGAACCCGAAGGACCGTCACCAAACCAGAGGGTCCAGACAACACCACTCCACCCCCCAGAAGAGGCCCACAGTGACGATAGCAGCTCTGCCCTACTGGATCCTGATGACCAGCCCGGACCATCGTGGGCCTCGGGACAGTCGGTTCCCCTTGCAGAGGCACAGCCCAACACTGACCTTCCACCCTCTGGTAACACCAGCACAGCACCCACCCAGCGGGCCCAAACCTCCCTACCCAGGACAGGTCAATCAGCGGTGTGTCCACCACTACAGGGAACCCAGGATAACCCACCACCCCAACAACAACAGGGACCTGGAGGCAGTGGTAGTGGGCACACAGTCCAGGGGACGGAGGCACAGGAACACAGGGGAACTGGGAGGGCTGCTGTGCGACAGGGGGCGGACAGGCCAAGGGAACCCACTCTCCACGAGGCCCTATCCTCCATCATGGGAGCATACCACCACTCCCAGGAGACGATGGCGACGGTCCTAGACAAGTTGCAGGAGACCCTGCGCCTGCAGGAGGAACAGTATTTGGGGTTCAGGGAGGAACTCAGGACCATCAGCTCCACCTTGGGCACCATCGTAGGGGTGCTGAAGGACATACAGCAGACCATGAGGGACACCGTGGCACTCCAAGGGGCCCCTGACACTCGCTAGGACGATGAACTGCCCACCACCTCTGCCGGCACTAGTGGACAGGAAGACCCGCCACAGGACCAACACACCAGCACCCCACCCCATGCAGACGGACAACCACCACGCAAGCGGTCCCTGAGTTCCAGGAACAGGACAGAGCAAGATGGCAAGACCCCCGCCAGGAAATGAGACCACCCTGGTTGTCCTCCCACTGTACCACCTTGTTACCCTCTCCATACTTAAACTGCCCCAGCTTCACTTCCTATGCCCATATGGGCAGTGCACCTGTGAGACTAATAGACTGGACTCTGCCATGGACATTCCTCCTCCATCACCCATCCTCTTTTTACAACCCAATCACATTTCTGAGCACTTAAATAAACACCCTTGAAACACAAAACAATCTTGAGTCAGTCTGTGATTTACTAAATATGTATTATCAATGACAGTGTCATAATGCGTTTCCCATTCTAAGGCTAACATACCTATGTTACACATCACAAGTCCTTGAAGGATGCAAGCAGATGACACGTTGGTAGCCATACCTGTGAAACCGTAATGGAAAGGTACAACTCAGTTACCAAATAGTGATTGAAATCGACAAACAGGATAGAGGTAGACGTGTGAAAGTTAATGTAATGTTAAACATGAAAATTTTCTCACCTGTGTGTCACTGGAAATATTGCTGTATGACTGACTCCCTGTTGTCGTTGTCTTCTTCCTCAGCTTCCTCCTCATCACTGTCCACAGGCTCCACAGCTGCTACAACACCGTCATCTGGTTCATCCTCCTGCAGAAAAGGCACCTGGCGTCGCAAAGCCAAATAATGGAGCATTGAGCAGGCGATGATGATCTCGCACACCTTCTTCGGTGAGTAGAATAGGGATCCACCTGTCATATGGAGGCACCTGAACCTGGCCTTCAGGAGGCCGAAGGTGCGTTCGATCACCCTCCTAGTCACTGCCGCGGACGTCACCGCCATTTTCTATCTGTTCAATCACTAGATACCTGACCTTCGACAGGAGCGGATCTGCACTGCAAGTGCTGCTGTGACCTCGGTCTGGAAGCGACGATGGCTGCTGCGTCTGGGGAAAGGGCCCCTGCCTTCACTGCACAGGAGTTGGAGAAACTGGTAGACGGGGTCCTCCCCCAGTACACGCTACTCTACGGTCCTCCAGACCAACAGGTTAGTACACAGGGAGCACGTTGTATGGTCTAGGCCTGGGTGGAGAGGGCTGGTTGGAAGAGGGAAGGGGGCAGAGTTCATAGAACATTAATGCATGGGAATGAATGGGCCACATGGCCATAGTAGGGAGGGGGCCACTCATAACGACGGTGCAGTTGGTAATGACTGTTCCTCTTTCCTTGTGCATGTCATGTAGGTCAGCGCCCACCAGAAGAGGGACATTTGGCATGCCATCGCCAAGGAGGTCCGGACCCTGGGGGCCCACCAGAGACGGGGCACCCACTGCCGTAAGAGATGGGAGGACATTCGCCGCTGCAGCAAGAAGACGGCGGAGGCTCAGCTGGGGATGGCCTCCCAACGTGGGAGGGGTACCCGTCGCACCATGACCCGCCTGATGTTCCGGATCCTGGCGGTGGCCTACCCGGAGTTGGATGGGCGCTTGAGGGCATCACAGCAGACACAAGGGGGTGAGTACACTCTCCTTCTGCGGACTTTGCGTGCAATGAAGGTGTCTGGGTGGGGGTGGGGGCTGTGGGTGTCCCTAGGCCAGGGCGAGTTCGGTAGGCAAGGCCCCTCTGTAATGTAGGCCATGTGGCACTCTACCTCAGCTCAGCAGAGTGCCAAGTCGAGGTATAGTTGCCCCTGTGGCATCCATGTGCTCAGATATCCCAGAAATTGCATGTGCAGAGGGCAGAGGGCAGGAGCACGGCGTAATGCAGGGGGCTGCTGTGTCTGTCTTGTCCGCCAACTGTAGCGGTATGCCATGCACTAAAACTCTCTTTCTTCTGTCTCCCCCCTTTTTCTGCTCTCATTGTCCTTTTGTACATCAGCATCATCAGGCGGAGGTACAGTGGCACCGGAGCACGAGGGAGCTACATCCCACATGGCCATGGAGGGCCACACCACGGACTCTGAATGCACCAGTGGGACGGAGGGCGAGGGGAGCTTCACGTCGGCCACCGGATCACCAAGCAGCGACACGGACTTGTTCGCCGATGGGGGCTCCCTTGTGGTAGTGGCACCATCTGTGCGCCCCACTTCTACAGGTACAGCCGCCACCTCCCCTACCAGCACCGCCCTCCCAGCAGCCCCTCAGCGTTCGCCCCGTGCACGCTCACCCAGGAGGGTGGGCATCACCTTCGCCCCAGGCACCTCAGGCCCTGCCCCAGTCACCCCTGCTGCCCTCAGTGAGGAGGCCATTGACCTCCTCAGGTCACTCACTGTTGGGCAGTCTACCATTGTGAATGCCATCCAGGGTGTAGAACGAGAGTTGCAACACTGTAATGCATTCCTGGAGGGCATTCATTCTGGTCAGGCTGTCCTTCAGCGAACTCTGCAATCTCTGGCCTCAGCACTGATGGCAGCCATTGTCCCTGTGTCTAGCCTCCCCCCTCCAACCTCCTCCACCCAGACCCAATCTCCTGTACCCCAGCCCATCCCAAGCACACCTACAGACCAGCATGCACACAAGTCAGCACACACAGGTAGCTCAAGCAAACATAGGCACCACACAACCCACAGGCACTCATGCAAGCCTCACCCACGTACAGACACAGCAACATCCACTGCCTCCACTGTGTCCCCCTCCTCCTCTTCTCCCTCCTCCCTCCCAGTCTTGTCTACACACACACCTGCATGCACCACATCTACAGGCACCATGAATCGCACAAGGAGACCCAGAACCACAAGCCGCTCACCTGCACTCACCACCTCCACTCCCATTTACACGTCCCCTGTGTCCTCTCCCAGTGTGTCTGTGACGCCCCCTCCCAAAGTACACAAACGCCGGCAATCACTCACCCAACATCCATCCACCTCACAACAGCCTCCAGTACCTGCACCTGCACCCAAAACACCTAAAGTGACACCTCCGACAACCACCTCCTCTTCCTCCACTCCCAGGCCCCCTCCAACTACCCATCCCAGTGTTCGTCAGAAACTGTCCCTCTGTAAAGTTGACCTTTTTGCCCCCACCCCCCCTCCAATTCATCAGTCCCGTCGTAGCGCCTCAGCCAAAAAGCCTCCAATACCAGTGGTGCCTGTTCAAGGTTTGTGGAGTGCACCGGCCACCAGGGCAGGCAGTGTGACCCGGAGCCAAGGCACTGGCAGCCCACCCCCTGTAAAGGCTCTAAAATTGGAGAGTGGACGACGGGACCGTGTGAAGACTCCTGGTGGGAAAACAACTCACATGGGTTCCAAGGGGATTGGAGAGTCAGCTGTGACTCCACCAAAGGTGGGGAAGGGCCAGAGGAAGTCTGCCCATCCTGTTGTGAGTGTCACGGCGGAAAAGTGCGCCATCATTTCCGGCAGACGAGACACAACCGCCAGCACCGTCGTCACTGGTCAGGAGACCACCGCCAGAGTCATTGCCCAGGAGGGCCCAAGTATCGTCACTGGTCAGGAGACCACCGCCGGAGTCACAGCCCAGGAGGGCCCAAGTATCGTCACTGGTCCAGAGACCACCGCCGGAGTCAGTGCCCAGGAGGGCACAAGTATCGTCACTGGTCCAGAGACCACCGCCACTGCCGGAGTCAGTGCCCAGGAGGGCCCCAGTATCGTCACTGGTCAGGAGACCACCGCCGGAGTCATTGCCCAGGAGGGCTCAAGTATCGTCACTGGTCAGGAGACCACCGCCGGAGTCACAGCCCAGGAGGGCCCAAGTATCGTCACTGGTCAGGAGACCACCGCCACCGCCGGAGTCAGTGCCCAGGAGGGCACAAGTATCGTCAAAGGTCCAAAGACCACCACCACCACCGGAGTCAGTGCCCAGGAGGGCCTAAGTATCGTCACTGGTCAGGAGACCACCGCCGGAGTCATTGCCCAGGAGGGCCCAAGTATCGTCACTGGTCAGGAGACCACCGCCAGAGTCATTGCCCAGGAGGGCCTAAGTATTGTCACTGGTCAGGAGACCACCGCCGGAGTCACAGCCCAGGAGGGCCCAAGTATCGTCACTGGTCAGGAGCCCACCGCCACTGCCGGAGTCAGTGCCCAGGAGGGTACAAGTATCGTCACTGGTCCAGAGACCACCACCACCACCGGAGTCAGTGCCCAGGAGGGCCTAAGTATCGTCACTGGTCAGGAGACCACCGCCGGAGTCATTGTCCAGGAGGGCCCAAGTATTGTCACTGGTCAGGAGACCACCGCCAGAGTCACAGCCCAGGAGGGCCCAAGTATCGTCACTGGTCAGGAGACCACCGCCACCACCGGAGTCAGTGCCCAGGAGGGCACAAGTATCGTCACTGGTCCAGAGACCACCGCCACCGCCGGAGTCAGTGCCCAGGAGGGCACAAGTATCGCCACTGGTCAGGAGACCACCGCCGAAGTCACAGCCCAGGAGGGCCCAAGTATCGTCACTGGTCAGGAGACCACCGCCAAAGTCACAGCCCAGGATGGCCCAAGTATCGTCACTGGTCCAGAGACCACCGCCGGAGTCAGTGCCCAGGAGGGCCCAAGTATCGTCATTGGTCAGGAGACCACCGCCACCGCCGGAGTCAGTGCCCAGGAGGGCACAAGTATCGTCACTGGTCCAGAGACCACCGCCACCGCCGGAGTCAGTGCCCAGGAGTGCCCCGGCTGCCACAGCCCAGGTGGGCTATGATGGAACGTCATGCCACACACCAATGTCTGTACCAGAACCGCCATGTCAAAGCACCGGCGAACAGTCCTGAACCGCCATGGCAAAGCACCGCTGAACAGGGCAAAGACCGCCATGGCAAAGCACCGCTGAACAGTCCTGAACCGCCATGGCAAAGCACCGCTGAACAGTCCTGAACCGCCATGGCAAAGCACCGCTGAACAGGGCAAAGACCGCCATGGCAAAGCACCGCTGAACAGGGCAAAGACCGCCATGGCAAAACACCGCTGAACAGGGCAAAGACCACCATGGCAAAGCACCGCTGA
The DNA here is from genome assembly GCF_031143425.1 of Pleurodeles waltl. NCBI lineage: Eukaryota > Metazoa > Chordata > Amphibia > Caudata > Salamandridae > Pleurodeles > Pleurodeles waltl. The sequence goes on from NC_090437.1 coordinate 28,536,123, forward strand.
ACAGTCCTGAACCGCCGTGGCAAAGCCCCGCTGAACAGTCCTGAATCGCTATGGCAAAGCACCGCTGAACAGGGCAAAGACCGCCATGGCAAAGCACCGCTGAACAGGGCAAAGACCACCATGGCAAAGCACCACTGAACACGTCAAAGACCGCCATGGCAAAGCACCGCTGAACAGGGCAAAGACCACCATGGCAAAGCACCACTGAACAGGGCAAAGACCGCCATGGCAAAACACCGCTGAACAGGGCAAAGACCGCCATGGCAAAGCACCGCTGAACAGTCTTGAACCGCATGGCAAAGCACCGCTGAACAGTCCTGAACCTCCATAGCAAAGCACCGCTGAACAGGGCAAAGACCGCCAGGGCAAAGCACCGCTGAACAGTACTGAACGGCCATGGCAGAGCACCGATGAACAGGGCAAAGACCGCCATGGCAAAGCACAGCTGAACAGGGAAAACACCGCCATGGCAAAGCACCACTCAACAGGGCAAAGACCGCCATGGCAAAACACCGCTGAACAGGGCAAGCACTGGGTAGGAATGAATAGACCGCCACGTCAGGCATCCTTATCCCATGTGCAGCTGGGACAGTGACAGGACAGGAACTTTCACGGGGAGACTCATCCAGTCTGGGCACCAGTCCCCCTCCAGAACCAGTGGAGACCTGCATCCACTCTGTCTGTCCTGCACAGGATGAAGCACTCTGGGCACCAGTCCCCCCCAGTACCAGTGGAGACCTGCATCTACTTGAGAGACTGTGGCTTTGCACTCCCCAGGATGGCACGGTGGGCACCCCACCCACTGTAGAGACTTGAAAGACTGTGGCTTTGCACTCCCCAGGATGGCACAGTGGGCAAGCCACCCACTGTAGAGACTTGAAAGACTGTGGCTTTGCAGTCCCCTGGATGGCACAGTGGGCAAGCCACCCACTATAGAGACTTGAGAGACTGTGGCTTTGCACTCCCCAGGATGGCACAGTGGGCAAGCCACCCACTGTAGAGATTTGAGAGACTGTGGCTTTGCACTCCCCAGGATACATCAATGGGCATGGAGCCCCGTCGTGGATCTGGCTTTGCGTTCATCCGGCAGAGGTGCCCCCCCTTCTCCTCCCCCTGAGGTGCCTGTAGTATTTCTATCTGATGCCCCGGCAGTGTTCTCTCCGATTGTGGTCAGGTATCCTTTGTGGGTCTCGCCCATGCATTTTTGGACTGTTGGTGCACGGACATTGTTATGTACATATCTGCACTACTTCTCGTAATGTATATAATTATGACTGATTTTCATATATTTTTGTATATTTTTGTATGACATGTATATTGCCACATTACAATGTTTGACCGATTTTCGCTTTGTCTTTTCATTCTTCCGGGGGGATTGTGGGTTGTTACTGTGATTTTTGTGAATGCATTGGTGTGTATGTTGTATTATGCGAGGTTGGGGGTGGGGGTGGGTGTGTTTGGTGGGTGTCCCCCTAACTTTTGCCTCCCCCTCCCCCATGTATTAGGTGCAGTACTCACCGTTGTCTTTGGCGCCTACGTAGATGATGGTCGTAGAGGAGCAGAAACACAAGGGCAGGGAGTATTTGGAGTTCCGGGTCCATGGAGTCCTCGTTCCTCGTGGGATGTGTTCAGGTGAGCGTTTTCCCATTGCAAAAGCTGTTTCCGCCGTGTTTTTATCCACGGTGAATCCGCCCCAGAAAAGGTGGCGGATTGACGGGTTGTGATGCTATGGGCGGTACATTGTCTTCCGCCTGTCTGTTGGCGGTGACCGCCGCGCTGCTTGTCTGTACCGCCGTGGCAGGCGGTGTGTTAAAGTGGCTGTCTTTGTTGGCAGTTTCCGCCAGGGTCATAATTTCCTTTTTTTGTCCGCCGGCCTGTTTGCGTTATTACCGCAGCTTTAACACCGTCCGCCAGGGTTGTAATGACCCCCAATATGTCATATAATAGTAATTAACCACTAAATATCATACCATGTATTAAACTAGTAAACCAAAGATATATGTGTAATCTATCCAATTCTTAAAATATATATTTTCCAACACAGTTTTTTTTAAAATACCTGCAGCAATTTCACTATTTTAAAAGAGCACAGTACATTACCATTCTCCACTAACCGCTCCATGAGGCTTTTGCTGATGGAAATATTGCAGTCTGTCAAGATTGTAGCCCTAGGTGGTTTAATATAGTATACATTAAAATAAAAAGTGCGGAAAGTGAAGAACTCGGGGATGTTTTTTGATGGCAAACAATTTTGAAGACCAGATTAACATGTTAGCTTCATCAATACTTCATGCCTTAAAGATAATCAGAAATAATTAGCTGTTTCATTCCATCTGATCTTCAAGGGACGGTGGTCACCATCCTTGTTCTAGCTAAACTGGACTAGGGCAATGCCCTGCTATTGGGCACGAAAAAGAGCTTTTTCTCAAACTTCAAATGCTGCAGAACGCATCAGCTCGGTTCCTGATGAAGATTAAAAAATATCACTTTGTGTCTCACACCATCTTTTTGTAGCACAGAGAACAGAATGTAAAGCTCTCTGCATAGCTTTTAAGGTCCTACACTCTACAGCCCATAGATAGATTCAGGATAGATTCATTTGGTGTATACTTTCTCGAAATCTCATGTCATCAGAAGCCAAGCACTTCATATTGCCTAGTGCTAAACGAGCTTCCTGGGGAGGTAGACGCTTCTTTTTCAGAACAGTAACATTGTGGAACTCCCTTCCCATGAATTTAAAGAATTGTTCAGACCTAATGCTGTTCAGAAAATCTCTTAAGAGTTGGCTCTTTACTCACTAGGTTTTGTACATCGCCAATGCTCCTTCACGGCAGCGCCAGCACCAAGATGCCTCTGGGCAACCGAGCACTATATAAAACTAAAAATAAAATAAAAAAATGCACAACACATTTCAACAGATAATACCTACTTCACATTTCCAGCCTTAAGTAATGCCAGCTCTAAAATGCGCTGCCAACAATGCAGCTAATTCTCATTGAGAGATGTAATGAATTAGCAGTAACAGATATTTAATTGTTGCAACCCTTGTACCACACCATTCAATCTTTCTCTCTCTCTCTCTCTCTCTCTCTCTGCCTCTACGTATTTCTCTTTCTGTCTGTAAACTCTCTTTCAGTCCCCATCCCTCTCAATCTTTGACCTTGTCTTTTGCTTTGCTTCTATCAGTCTCTCACAACCATTCAGTCTTCTTTGATATCGTTATCAATTTTCTCTCTCTTTCTCACACTTAGCCTCAGTCTTTCGCTCTGTTTCTCTATTCTCTTGCTTGCTATCTCTTTGTTTCTCGCTATATATCTGTATAAATATCCCTGCTTCCTCTTTCTTTCAATCTTTTAGCCTCTATCATTCTCTAATTTTTTCTCTGTCTCTAGCAAAGTGTCTTTCGAACTTTCTCTGACTCTTCATTACCTCTCTCTGTCAGATCCTCTCTTTATTCATCAACGTCTCTCTTCCCCCCTGTCAGCCTCTCTCTCTCAGTATCTCCTTGAATCTGTCATCATCTTTCTGCTTGTCTCTCTGTCTGCCTCTCTGCTATCTTTTTCACGTTAATTTTTCATATGTTAAGTCTCTTTCGCACATTTCACAACCTATATTTCTTTCACTCTCTCTAGGTCATTCTCTCTGTCTTTGAGTCAGTCACTCACTGTCAGTCTCTCCTTGTCATCTACCTCTTGCTCTCTCTGAATGAATGTAAATAGTATTTGCTCATTCTGCATTCACTCTCATTCATTTTCAGGGCCTCATTTTCAAGGCCTGCTGCACTGCCCTGCGCCACCAGGAAAGGGCAGAAATGTGTGGTATCTACAAGATAAGGCGCATTTCTGTCCTCTCCTCTTTTGCTGGTGACCAAATTGCAGCCATGTGCCACGGTGCAATGGTACCTGCTTTGTGGGAATGATTGTTTTTGTGCAGGAAGGGAAACCTTCCTGCACAAAAACAATCACAAAAGATATTTCCTCTTTCTTTCTGTGTGATGCAGAATGCTGCAAATATAGAAAGAGGAAACAACGGGGAGAAATAAAGATATTTCCCCCCGTTGCATCACTCTTATGCCACCCCTAAGGTGGCATAGAAATCTGACACATTCTAAGACTTGTAAATCTGGGAATTCATTAGATTCCTTTGTGCTTCATGGGTGTTGAGCAGGAACACTTCAAGCAATGCCCATGGAACACCCCTCCTTTCATGCAGTGACTTCGACTTTGCGTGGCCTTGTAAATATGGATGACACACTGCACCAGCGGAGCGTCATAAAAGATAATCCCTCCATGGCACAGTGTGTCGGTTGGGCCTCATAAATGAGGCCCTGAGTCTCTTTAAGACACTCTATCAGGGTCACTCACCTGCGTCCATCTTCTGCCCATCTTTTTCCTCTGCCCCTTTGTGTCAATCTCTGTCAGACTCACTTTTTATCACTCACATTGCTGTGATCCCTTCCTTGAATCCGTTTGTCTCCAGCACCAGCGCACAGGCTGCACGGCTTTGCATGTTGTAAGTGAAGCCACTGCAGCAGCTCAGTCACTGGGAATAGAGCTGTGGGGGAAAGTGGTGAGTGCTATGAGCGGCTTGGCACGGCAGAAGTGTGGGATTCAGATATGGAGCCAGGAGAGCAGACTATCCCCACAGGGCACAGAAATGGTTCTGTTCTCAAACGACCCAGGAGACACATAATGAGTATAAATGTTCTAGAACATTAAAGCTGAAAGCACATTTTTTCGTGAGGCTAACATAATGAGGAAATTGGTAAAAAATTATGTTACAAACAATAATTTACTTTTGGTACTAGTATTCAAATTTATAACAGAAACATAAAAGCAATGTTTAAAACTAATGAAAATTCATAAATATAAATAGGATTATGTGACATCGCACTAAAATTCAATATGGAACATATCACTATGTAAGCACATTGCCGATTTTGATAGCTCACTCCTTCAGTTTACTAGAACACAGCTGAAAAGCACCTCGTGTATTCTGGTTTATGTATTCTTTATTATTCTCAGTCCATTGCTGTTGAACAAGAGGGCACTTTGTACCACAAACTGCGAATGCTAAAGTTATTTTATATTTCATGCAGACTCAATACTTTTCATCCTCTGCTGTAATTGTCTTTGTGCATATTTCATGGTGATTAGCAAGTCAAAAAGTAGATATTCCAAATAGATAAGCAGGTTGTATTATTACAGCAACACAACGATACAAACACATTATTTGAATGCCTTTAATACATAAGTAATTTCAAATTAATACGTTTAACTAGCCCTACAACTATGGGTATTAATCGGATAATCCGTACTGTCCTTGTTATGATATAAATATTATGTCTGGGATAAAGTACCCTCTGTCCTACTTTATAAGGATACTAAGATGTTCCGTGATCAGACAAAAGATCAAGGCAGAAGCGTGAGTTCTTTTATAACGTCATGGAACTTTACAGTGGCCTGCAATATCCTGTTAGTGTACAACAGAGGGTATTTTATTGTTTATGATGCATACTAGGACGATCATCCTTGCCACAAACCTTTTAAATCCCTGGGGTTATGCTTTTTCGCATTTGAAAAAGTATGTTTTTAGACATGAAGAATAAAAGTAGAATCTGTAGCGTGAGATTACACACCCCAAAAAGCAGTTAGTAAAATGTGGGTAAAATATTAGAATCAGTTTAAGGTGTGTCTGATTGAAAAGTGCTTCAACTCAGAATGTGTGGAAATATGCAGTGATTCTGTCTTTTTTGTAATGTCCAGCAGGATGCACAAAAAAATATGTTGCCATAAATAACTCCTTTCTGCTGCTCAGTGTTCAACAAAAGAGCAGATAAAAAGGAAAAGTCAGCTCTGGTTTTGTTTATTTAAAGTTCAGCTTAATTGTGCTCCATGACCTGCCTTTCACCCTGCCTGCTGGGTCAGGCAAAAGTTATTATGATGTCTGATGTCACAACTCAACTGTAATAATCAATTACAGTTTAACAGCAGTAGCGTAACTAAACTTGAGGTGGCCACCACCTCTTCACAGTACATAGAGGGGCTACACCTCCAGACTTACTCAGGAGCTCTCAGGCCAGAGTATTGTGCTGAGAGGCCCCAAGGCGCTCGTGCTCTTTCCACGCATCGCTGGAGCAGCGGGGGCCTTTGTTACACCACTGTTAAACAGCTTTGTCATTTTTTTCATTACTGGTGACTAAAGACTTCACAAGTCAATAGGAGTTTTTCAGGGATTGCAGGTTCCCATTTATTAAAATACTCGTTGTGTATAATTATGTGTATTTTTGTATTTCACCTTTGAAACTACAATTGTCAAAGGGAGATATCAGTGAGACAATATATGAGTTATTCAATACTATAATGGCAGTGTTAAAAACTGACCTAGGTACCCTCATGGATAAGTGGGAGGCACAGTTTAGGATGAATAAGCCAGAAAACAACAGATCCCTTTGACACAATAGCACACATTATTACAAAGAGCCATGTATGTTACAATACTCCAGGTACATTACACATAGCGACCGAGGCCCTACACATTCACTCATCATAGTAACACGCCACGTGAAAATATGAAAAAAAAGGTCCTGGACTGCATTAATACATGAACTGTCCCTATGAGAAAAATAAGAATTCAAGATAGGACTGTAAACTTGAGGTTGAACCAGTGGTGGCTGGCGACATTTGAAAGTGGTGAGGCGTAAAAGTAGAGTATGACTTTTATGTAGCGAGTGAAGTGAGCAAGCTTCATGGACAAATGTGGAGTCAAAGGTGGGGCCTTCTCCCAAGAAAAAAATTCAAAAACATTGACAAATGTGCATCTGAAAGCAAAATAATTTAGTGAGAAAGCAAGGTTTATAAAGCCATGGGAACTTATAAGCTTAAAATATTAAACACATTAAAAACTGCCCCATATCTTACTCCATTAAAATGTTCAACAGTTACTGTAATGAACAAACTGTATGGTCTGACTACTTCAGGCCCTTTAAAGAGTGTGCTTCTCAATGTCTTCCACTGCATGCAGCATCAACCTTTGAAGAAAATGCTCTACCCAGGCACCAGGAAGCACATCTGCAGACAGGTTTTTAAGCGGGATGGAAAAAGTGGAGGCTCTCTGAAAGGGAGCATGTAAAATACATCTCTGTGATTCGCATAGTGTGCCACCCGGCCTGTATTTTGGTTTCCCTCCGAGATGTTATTGCATTCAGAAATATAACACAACAACTGACATACACCTACAACCTGTCAGTACTATTGGCATTGTCAATGGTTGTTAGCTGTTTAAGATACAGGAGTAACAACAATTAGTTACAAACAATTTACATTGGAAATGCTTCAATTCTGAAACTGTGAGACTGTGCATTAAATATTATTGAGGCCCGTGGAAGGACTATTGGCCTTCAGTTTTGTGCGATTTCTGCAGCACCCTCTTTCCACTCTCCCCTGAATGCACTTCCTCGAATCTCCCTCGTTTTATCACCCCAAACATACACTGCACTCATTCACATTTAAGCACTTTATTTCCTTTTGCTTTTGTCTTCTCAATATTTTGGCCTCTGTGCATCCCTTCACACACATTTATACTGAATTTCATTTGCAGCTGGAATACATGACTATTGCTCTGTGTGCTCCGCAGAGAGATCAACCCACTGACAGGCACTTTACTTTGCCTTCAGCATCACCCCTTTCAATCAAAGCCCCCGATAAACACCTGGCAGGAGTCAAACTTTTTACTATGCAAGAGTAATAAATGTGCAGAAACACAGCAATGATGAAACAGCTAACTCTCTTGGGGAATGCAACATTAAGTAAAATATGTGAAATAAGACATACTAACTGGCTGAAATACATTACCTTAATGTTTTTACCATTCATTGTTTGCATGTCAATCCATGTTTTTGCCATTAATGTTAAGGGCAGGAAGATAGGGTCAGTTTTAGCACAATACAGCAGATAACTGCCTTTACTGTGTGCACATATTTCTCCAGTTGCGCTTGACTCAGATATTTAGATCAATTTTAGAAGGGAACAGGAACGCTGCTCATCTTTTGGAACAATTTCACAGGAAAATAAATACAGCAGCTCCACTTCCAAAGGAGCCAGTGATCTGCAGCCAGGGCCTGAGGTTTCACAGTGGGGAAGGTTAGTGTGACAAGGGGTCTCAGTACAATAAAAATAACACAAGATTAGCATTATAACACTAACCATTACAGAAGACAAGGCACTAAATCACACATACTTGCATCCAATCCTACTCCGTGGTGAATTGGAAAGGGTGGGATCTATGACTGTGAATGACGGATGGCTGCCCTCACGCAGGGATGAAGACTCTGATGCCTGAAACCAAGATACTAAAAGCGTCACTGGCCTATAGTGGTTACTGTCATAGACCACAATGGAAATGAAGAGCGTTAGAGCAGTCAGCCCTGCGTTGTGTGTCACGGTGCGGGAAGATGATTTACTGCCTGGCTTCCATCTCCTGCGTCAAAGCGAGGCAGGGCAGGCAGCCTGGGACAGACAGCCCAGACTAAAATGCATCAAATTGTTTTAGAGATATGATTGTATTTCTAAACAAATCAACCTATTTAATATTTTTATGTGTAAATATGTAGGAATTTTAGAGGGGCATAGACCGTCAGCGCTAAAAGAGAAACCCCCCTTGGCTTGAACCATGATACCGGCAGAGAGCGGCTAGTTGCAAATGAAACCGGATAACTCCTACCTCCTACATGCAAATGATTTAACAAGAAGAGTGAACAATGGTCTGCATAAATGTTGAATGCGTTTACTTCTTTTCAATTACCATGGATATATGTATTGCTTAAATATAGTAGGTTCAAATGTGAAACTCAATAAAAAATAAAAAATACATGCAATTGATAAAACATGCACAAATTAAAGCAATTAAAATACTGTTTTCTCTGAAAAAATCCAAAAATGCAACGTAGCATTTAATTTAATAAATCTGGTTTATTACTATTCATTAACATGTTTAAAAATGCTGATCATATAACAAATCCATTTTATTTCCCCCTGCAAAAATGTGTACATGCAACATGCTACAGTTTCATTCCTTTTAATTGTTGGTTCAAAACATAATTTGTTAAAAAATATATAGTGACAGACAACTTAGAAACACGATGTAATGGTTCTAAATAGAGACCACATAGCCAACAAACCAACTTGTATCGGGCATAAACGTCCTTCATGGCTTGTTCTCTATGGTTCTAAATATAGACCACATAGCCAACAAATCAACTTGTATTGGCATAAACGTCCTTCATGGCTTGTTCTCTATGATATTCTACCACCATTTTGTGCGCTGTAGTTTATGCTGCGTTTTTCTGCCATGTATATCTCAAGAGCATTACACATTTCTTGGTGTGTACTTTTAGCATCTGCCAATAAGACACTGAACTGGAGTGGAAGTACACTCAAAGGCCCAGATTTTCCAAAGTCTTACACAACGTAGCACAGGAACTAAAGTTGTTGTGCCACATTGTGTGAGAGGGAAGCAACAGTAAAGTGCATATCTGCTAAGATATACCACTATGCTCCTCCCTACCAAGCACTGCCACAAAATCAGGCTGCCTATCGGCATGCACACACCTTTGCACCATAGTGCAACTGTGTCTGCATCATGTCCAGCATAGGTTTTGTACTAGAAGACAAATCTTTCAGTCCAAAATATTATGCCTCAATTACCTTTAAAACGTTTCCCACTTTGAATGTGTGATGTACAGTGTTGCACACATGCAAAATGTGCATGTTGGGAGAAATAAAAGCATTTCTCATTTTCATGCCACACTTCAAAGTGGCATTATCTTTTGGTGTAAAACTCTGTCTACTATTGTTAGTGGATAGGGTTTTTAAGTCACAAAACATGGGAATTTCAATGTACCATCCAATGAATGCCCCCTTGATGTAGAGTAATCCAGTTGTGAGCTACAAAATGCATTTTGATCAGGTTTGCATCACGTTTGTGACACAAAACAGCACAAAATATTTGTAGATATGGGCAAATGTTGGTCTGCACTCCTTGGAAAGGGAGACAGATTTCTCTGCAGCAGATTATGGGATGGTAGCAAGTTATGGGGAGACTGATAGTTCGTGCCAGCTAATCTTACAGAAGTATAAGTCCTTTTACTGTCAATCCAGGTGAGAGACGACTTTCCATCTTGGCAAAATCTGTGCAACCTGAAGCAATTGAGATTCTTTCTATCCCCTTGTGTATGTGGTGGGAATATGATTGCACATACCACTCATTCCTGTGCTGACACGGAGGATGCTGCCCACCCTAAAAAAGCTGAAAAACAAAGTGATAATAAAATGTTTTTATTATCGCTTTATTTTTCTGCTTTCAGCAGCGAAACCATGCTCCCCCACCATAGCAAATGGGCCACCACGGGAGACCAGCATTAAATAAGGTCTGATAACAGACGTGGCTACATGGTTAGCTCACTCCCCAGATCTGCATATCATTATCCCCTACCCTAGGATGCTTGAAACTGTTTGCATGTGCCAAAACTCACATTCCTCTGGCTTTGCAATGAGCTGGGAACAGTCTTAAAATAGGAAACTCCTATTTAGAAATTCTACGCTGGGTTTTTCCAATCAGACCAATTCCAGCACATTGGCAAAGTGGGTAATTGCCCAGTACCCGCTGTTAAGTTTATCAAGGCAGAGGTGATAAAGTATTAACTGCGCTGGACATACAAACTTCACAGTGGTTTATTAAAAATACCCAGCCACCCAATCTCATACATGTCAACTCAGCTTCACTTTATGGTGTCCCCCTTAATGACATAGGCCCTCTTACAAAAACAACTTGCCTCTGTGGATATCCATAAGGTCAACATCTTTGCAAAGTTCAGTCATCCTGCAAAATGTTTTTTTCTCCAGTCACATTATTAGGATTACACTCTTGAAAATGTGGCCTCATCTTCATTTGTGAACCAACTGGTTGGCAGGTGTACACCATAACTATGTTCTGAGGCAGTAAATGGGAATACAATTAAAATGTAATCTTTCTCTTAGTCTTTCTCTATACTTTCTCATCACAACATTTCTAGCTGACCCCTCCCTCTATGCTGCTCTTTCGCTGTCTACCTGTCTCTACATTTACATCTACCTACCATCTCTCTCAATTAATCTCTCTCCACTTCTCAGTACATTTCTATTCTTATCTATAAAACCCTTTCTCCAAAACCCCCACCTTTAACTTTTCTACCTCACCTCTATCTGCACCCCATTTTGCTTGTTTTCTTCCATCTCCATGGACCTCCTCATCTATTTAATATATCTCTGAATCTCATGTCTCTCTTTATCCCACCCTTCCCTATCAATATCTCAGTCTAATCTATCTCACAATTCTCACCTCACCTCTTGCTACCTCATTTTCTCTGAAGCTGACATTTCTTACACTTCCTTATCTCTTTGCACTCTTTCTCTTTCTATAAGTAACACTTCAACTTACATTGCCATTCATTAACTACCTCTTCACCTCTAATTCTCTTTCTACATCTGTCCCTCCCACCTATCTCTCTCACTGCCTTACTCCGTATTAGCGACCGCTGTTTCTTTCCCATTTTTCTCTATTTGTGACTTCTCCCAGCTCTTTATGCACCAACTTCTCTATTTGAGCACACTCTCTCTACCTCACCTTTATCTTCCCCTGTTTCCTCATTTTCTCTTTGTCTTTCTACCTCACAACTCTCTCCTATCTCTCTTCTATCTCTACCTCACACTGTCTCTCACTGTATCAAACTCACCTCTCTTTTTCTATCTCACTTGTTTCTCTAATTTGCCTCTTTGCTTTCTATACTTCATATCTCTCTATTTAACATTCACCTCTTTCTTCCCCGCTACTGTTACCTGACTTGTTTTCCACACTTCTTCTCAATTTCACTTTTGACTAAGGAACCTCTATAACTCTTCCTTTTTCTGCCTCTATTTCTCTTTGCAACCCACCTCTCTTTCTCCATATATATCTTCTTACAACTTCCTCTGGTATACTTCACCCATCTTGCTCTCTCTACGTTTCCTTCCCCTTAGCTCAAACTCTCTCTTGCTTCTTTACCTCATTCCAAAACCCTCACATATCCCTCTACCTTTATTTGTTACCTACTCCTTCTCTTTCTACTACTCTGAATTGTTCTTTCTGGCTACCACAATGTTCTCTCTTTACTTTTCATCCCGTCATGTCTCCCATATCTACTACGTCATCTCTATGCATCACCCTTGTCTCCCCCTGGGTGTCATGAACACTGTGTCAGTGCCTGTTTTGACTTCCTCTACTTTTTTGAACACTGGCTTGAAAAACTCTTTTGTCTCTTTCTAGTTTTAGACAAGTTTTAGGCATGTGCAAAAGTGTTAGCATCATGTCCGCTTCCTATCGAGGCGGACATTTTTCATTGTCTATATCATGGTCACTGCCATGTTAAAATTAATGCCAACAGGGAAGACTAAAATGTCAACATTTGAAATGAAAGGGCATTTACATCGCCATACTTATTTCTTCTTGTGGAGACTTTCGTGTCTTCAAACATAGAAATATGAGATAATAATAAGCATCAGATGCAATAGAAATCCCTATATGTAGGCTTGACTACAGAATTATCAGGCTATAGGTCACATTGATTCTCTGCAAACCAGCCTCAACTGGGTGTTGTCCCCATTGCTCCAATAGCAACAAAGAATTGGCCTTCAGCTTGACATTGCTTATCAGCTATTTCTCAGCGAGAAAGGTATTCTGAGTGATCCATTTTAAGACACCTGATCTATAGGCTTGCAATTTCCTGCTTCTGGAAATGTTTAGCATAGCACTTAGAATTTGTGGTAGGGTGTTAGGATGCTGGGAATGTTTTATCCATGTTAAAACTGTTTATATGCATTCAATGGCTATGTTATGTACAGTTGCATTTCTTTTCTCATTCTGTGTGGTTATTCCTTTTTAAGCACTTTATTTAGGTTTTTGAAAATAAACATTTTTAAGTTTTACCCCGTGTTTCTTACTGCTGGTTTGAGTATGTTATGCCATAATGTAAGTGGTGTTTGGAGTTCTGCTGTGTCCCTGATCTCATCTAGATGGACTAATCATGACCAGAAAATACTATCTGCAGAGTTTTTCTTGGTGGGTTGTGTATCGGTTGTCTTTCCAATGGGATTTCTAATTCGTGTTGGTGCATTGATCTAAGTCCTTGCACCAGGGTTTAGAAATCTGACCCATGCAACTTTGTAGGGGGTCCCAGATTGTGATATGGGGGGGTCCCAAAATATAACTTGCCCAGGGCCCCAAAAATCCATAAGATGACACTGTATCCAATCCACCTCCCCTTTTACCATTTAGAAGTGTCTCTCACAAGCTAAACATGCCCTGCCCTTATTTGGTAGTAGTTATGAATTTTGAAGATGGAACACCTTGTAATCGACCCTGGCTTCCGACCAGTGCCCCTCACCTTAGAACTGGATATGAAGTTCCACTTTAAAAGCTCTTTATTCACTTTGGACTTTGAAAAGCTCTGCAGAAAAGTTCAGAAAAGATTTGTGTCTTAGACCAAAACATTGCATGGTTGTGTGTGGCTGTACGATCAAAGTGGGACAAGCACTAGGATTATGAACATAATTGCTGCAGTGCTTTCTTGGACTATTGGGAGAAAAGCTGTCCTGGAGAAAAGGGGAGCTGTCATTACCTCCAACTTCGGTAATATTGAGGACAAGAAAAAGAACTGGATCTGAGATCATAGAGTTGTGCTTGCTTGATCTGAACCAGAGAAATATCTGTAACCACCTCTGTTAACTCATGCTCAGGTGTAAGTGGGACTAGCTGGCTTGATGACCAATGACTTCACGTGTGATTGAGCCTGCATAGCATTATGGGCTTCATAACATTTGTGGAGTGAATACAGATTGAAAGGTAGACAAGGGTTTTTCACTTTGACTCTAGGTTACTGGGGTGTGGCTGTGCTGGACATGCTGATGGTGAAGCCATTTTAACATGACTGTAAGAAATGTTGTAGGGGCATGCAATATAACAGCGCGGAAAGGAGCCTACCTAATCAGTGGGTGATGCTAGACAATGAAAAGGTTTGACTGTGACAAATCATTTATGACATACTGACACCAGAAGTTTGGTAACCTTCGTGACCATACTATGGATGCTAAATATTCTCAGCAACAGAAGTTCAGTTTTGAGGCACTTACATTAGCTTTGTGTGGTGGTTTGGGGGTTTTCTGAGCTGTTGGCAAGTTCTCAGCTACCTGAGCTCAAACACATTGAATTTTCTCCAATTGCACCCAGGCTCTTTGAATCCCCTCAAAGGACAAGCATGGTAAAGCCCATATTATACATTTATGAAATTCTGTGTGCCAACTACAGTCCCAGGCCAAGTTCTCCCTGTGCTGTTGCTTCGCTGTTGCTCCTGTCTTCTCCTTGCTTCTTCCCACGTTTTTTAAATGTATTTTCCTTGCTTTTCCCTCATTTGCACTGCTTTCCTTGCCCTTTACTCCTTTTTTGTGTGCCTTATTCTTGCTTTTTCCTAGTTTTCACTGCTTTCCACTTGCTTTTTTCCACGTTTTATTGTGGGCCTTATTCTTGCTTTCCTCTTGTCCCTTGTTCTCACTACTTTCTCCTTGCTTTTTCCCATGTTTTTGTGCCTTCTCCTTGCTTTTGCCTTGTTCTCACAGCTTTCTTCTTGCTTTTTCCCCAGTTATTGTGTGACTTCTCCTTACTTTTCCCTCATTTGGCTGCTTTCTCTGGGACCTGCAAGCACCTGAATACCCTGTTGGGTGATTAGCCTTGCTTTACAAATCCTGATTGATTGATTTACATGCAGTGTTCTTATTAAACTATGGAGGCGCAAACCTTTCTAGAAGCATTGACCCCTGGACCACTCTTTCCCTTGGAGAGTCAATATCAAAATAAGAATACTTGACATTCAGTGGGTATTTAAATATTGTCCATGGCCTAACACACTATTGGTAAAGAAGGGTTCCTAGTCAGAGGGCTACCCAGTAACCTCTTGCAGCGACAATACCATCTACAATTTATGCCAGTGGACAGGATAAAATGTAATGCTTCCAATTTCTTAGAATGTGATTTAAAATATTTATCATTTATTATGATCTTTTGAGTGTCAGGTTGAAATTTACCTAGAATATTCTTTTTTTCACCCGAGTTTCTCAAATATCCTACTAGGACAGAGGCAAAGATATTTTCATCTTCTGTAGAAGTGCAATTTATTATTAATTTCCAGCACTATTAGAAAACCCTATATT
The DNA here is from genome assembly GCF_031143425.1 of Pleurodeles waltl. NCBI lineage: Eukaryota > Metazoa > Chordata > Amphibia > Caudata > Salamandridae > Pleurodeles > Pleurodeles waltl. The sequence goes on from NC_090437.1 coordinate 28,551,398, forward strand.
GATATAATAAATGAATATCGAACTTGAAACATTATGACACCTACATATTATAGCCAAATATTCTCTCTCCAAAAAAAAAGTGAAGGTATGAATAGAAAGGTAAGTGAAAGGTAAATGTAGATGTATATTTACTGTATCATTTAACTCCACATTTATATGTAACTTAATGGTAAATATGTTCAAGGTATGTAGATGTGGAGTTAAAATTAGAAAATCTGTACGTACCTACGGTTATTTACCATTCAAATATTTCAGCGTATATTCTGGTTATGATATTTTAGCAGCAAAACAATATTGTTGAGCTCAAAATTATGACAAGCAACTCCTCAGGGGAGTGCTTCCCTTCAATGTATATGGATAGTACTACTGTTATATTTAGGCACATGAACATTAAGATTGGTAATATTCCTTTATTCAGATTACACAGCAACAGTAAACTGCTGCCATCAGTGGTCACACACACACAGCAACTGACTCCTAGATTTCAATTCCTGACATTCCCAAAAACGCTCTATAGTCCATATAACACAACACTTAAGAAAAGTGCTACACATAAACTGCAACACCAAAGGCACAACAATCACCTCTTCCAACACATGCATAATTATTGAAAAAAGTCACTGTCTGCATCATATATGAAAGGCCTCACTACCTTTTGCCCTATATCGTTAGTCAGCTTTAATGAAAAGTTGAATTTTAGCTTCTGGTGTTTCGATATCAAAATATTAAACTTGTGAGTAATGGCTGATCTCTACAGAGATCAATAGAAATTATACTTACTTGATTTTTATTTCACACAGTCTAGAATGTTTTTAATGTTGTGAGCGGATGCCCAGTTACTCACTAATAAAGTCCATATCAATAAGTCCTATTCCTTCTCATCACAGCCATGCCAGCTATGGTATATAGTACATCAAGGGGAAGGCACTTTGTTAAATCTAGCTAAAAACTCCTCTCCCTCTGAAGGAGTGCAAGTAATACATCTTACCATCATGCATGCAATGTTGAGTTCCATAGCGGTAATATTCATGACCAAAAAATACATAACACAATCTTGTGAGACAGTAATGACTGAGAAGAGGACTCACTGTAATCAAAATTCCTGATATATTTATGAAAACAATAAAATGTGTCCTTCTTACCACTCACAGTAGTAATCAATGTGGACATAGCAAGAAGCGCGTAAAGGTAAACTCTTGGAACTTAATGAAAAGTAAGACGGTAGTGCAAAGCATTTGCTGTACACACACAGACAATAGAAGAAGCACACATTCAATGACTTAACTCCAGACCAATGGTTTTTATATTGCAAAAAATATATTTTCTTAATTTATTTTTAGAACCACAAGATTCAAGTTACATGTAAGTACTTCAAAAGATTCACGTTTCACACAGGTATCAACAGTACTTTGTTTGAAATAGGTAAGTAAATCAGTTTTTGAATTATTGGCAATAATCTGTTTTAAAAATGGACACTGCAATGTTCAGAAACAGTTTCTGGGGGGGAAGAAAAGTTAGATTGTTTTGCAGGTAAGTACAACACTTACAGTTTCAGTATCCGGGTTTTAGGAAGTCCACCTGTTGGGGTTCAAGGTAATCCCAAACACACACCACCAGCAACACGGGGCTGGCCGGATGCAGAGGTCACAATTGAGCAAACTGAACGTGGGCTCCTATGGAGACAGGGGGTACTCGGAATCCGGTCTGCCTGCAGGTAAGTGTCCATGACTCAGAGGGCTGACCAAGGGGGATTAGAAGAGCACTGAAGGGGCCACAAGTAGGCACCAAATACACCCCCTCAGCGGCACAGGGGTAGCCGGGTGCAGAGTGCAAACAGGACATTGGGTTTTCAATGCTGGTCTATGAGGAGACCCCGGGGGTCACTCAGAGGGTGCTGGTGAGGTCCAGGAGGGTGTCTCAGGACAGGGCGGAGTGCCACCTGCTGAACATTGAGGCACCGGTGGTCAGTTTCTTCAAGGCCTGGGGGCTGCAGGCGCAGTGTGTTCTTAGTTGTCAGATATCTTCATCCGGAGCTTCGCGGTCATGGGGGTCCTCGGGATTCCCTCTGCAGGCGTTGTCGTGGAGGGGTGGAGAGGTCAAAGCTGGGTGGGCACTTGCTCACAATCACCTGGGGACCCTCTCTTACTGGGTGGACCACCTGGACCCGGACCTTGGGCGTCGGGTGCACAGGGGTCAGGACTCACTCATCCAGAGTGAGCTGGGAGTCGTTGGTTGTAGATTCTCTCAGAGGTGCTGTCCTTGGGAGTTCTTGGTCAGGCCAGTAGGGCTGGGGCCAAAGCAGTTGTTGTCTTCCTTCTTCCATGCATCGGGTCCAGCTTAGAAGCCCTTCTTCTTCTTGTAGGTCATCAGGAATCTGATGAGCTGGGTTCAGGGAGGCCCTTAAATCCTAGATTTAGGGGCGTTTTAGGGGTCAGAGGGCAGTAGCCAATGGCTACTGTCCCTGACGGTGGCTACACCCTACTTCTGCCCACTCCCTTTGGGGAGGGGGGCACATTCCTATCACTATTGGTCCCTGTCCTCCAAACCAAGATGGAGGATTCTGCAGGGAGGAGGTCACCTCAGCTCTGGACACATTAGGGGTGGTCCTGGCTGGGGTGATCACTCCTCCCTGTCTTCCCTAATTTTCCCACCAGACTTGCAGCCAAAAGTGTGACTTTATCCGGGGGGCGGGCATCTCCACTAGCTGGAGTGCCCTGGGGCACTGTAACCCAAAGCTTGAGCCTTTGAGGCTCACCGCCAGGTGTTACAGTTCCTGTAGGGGGGAGCTGTGAAGCACCTCCACCCAGGATAGGCTTTGTTTCTGACCACAGAGTGCCCAAAGGTACTCCCCCATGTGTTAAGAAACTTGTCTGAAAGTGGCTGGTTAGTCTAACACAAGCAGTTTTGCTAACATACAAAGGGCATCTTTATGATGCCCTCTGTGTGCATGTTTCAATAATTCCCACACTGGCATCAGTGTGGGTTTATTGTGCTGAGAAGTTTGATACCAAACTTCCCAGTATTCGGTGAAGCCATTATGGTGCTGTGGAGTATGTAATGACAAACTCCCAGACCATACTCAATATGGCTACACTGCACTTAAAATGTCTAAGAATGGACTTAGACTTTGTAGGGGCATATTGCTCATGCAGCTATGCCCTCACCTGTAGTATAGGGCACCCTGCCTTAGGGCTGTAAGTCCTGCCAGAGGGGTGAATTACCTATGCCACAGGCAGTGATTTGTGGGCATGGCTCCCTGAGAGGGGTGCCATGTCGACTTTGTCTTTTTCTACTCATCAGCACACACAAGCTGCAAGGCAGTGTGTATGTGGTTGGTGAGGGGTCCCTTAGGGTGGCATAATACCTGCTACAGCCCTTAGAGACCTTCCCTGGCTATAGGGCCCTTGGTACCATGGGTGCTTTTACAAGGAACTAAACTGTGTGCTAGGGTTGTGCCAATTGTAGATACAAAGGTACAGTTTTAGGGAAAGAACACTGGGGCTGGGGCCTGGTTAGCAGGATCCCAGCCCACTATCAATCAAAGTTGGCATCAACACTAGGCAAAAAGTGGGAGGGGGTAACCATGTCAACAGTGGCACTTTCCTACACAACCCCCCCAAACAAAAGAGGATGAGACTAACCCTTTTCCAAGAGAGTCTTCATTGTCCAAGTGGAAGAAACTGGAAAGGCCATCTGCATTCGTATGGGCAGTCCCAGGACTGTGCTCCACCACAAAGACCATTCTCTGTAGGGATATTGACCACCTCAAAAGTTTAGGGTTCTCACCTTTCATTTGCATTATCCATCTGAGAGGTCTGTGGTCAGTCTGAACAACAAAGTGAGTACCAGACAGCAAAGGTCTCCCTCTCAATGGCACTCCAACGCTGCTCCCTAGGGAGTAACATCCAGCTAATGAAAGCAACAGGCTGGTCAAGGCCATCATCATTGGTTTGGGACAGGACTGCTCCTATCCCATGTTCAGAGGCATGTGTGTGCACAATGAACTGCCTAGAATAATCTGGAGCTTTAAGAACTTGTGCTGAGCACATTGCTTCTTTCAGGGTGTCTAAGGCCTTTTGACAGTCAAGAGTCCAGTTTACCTTCTTTGGCATCTTCTTTGAGGTCATTTCAGTGAGGGGTGTCACAATGGATCCATACCCCTTCACAAACCTCCTGTAATACCCAGTCAAGCCAAGGGATGCCCTGACTTGAGTCTGGGTTTTTGGAGCTTCCCAGTCCAGAATTGTCTGGATCTTGGGATGTAAAGGTTGTACTTGGCCTCCACCTACAAGGTGGCCCAAGTATACAAATGTACCCTGCCCTATTTGGCACTTAGATGCTTTAATAGAGAGGCATGCTTATTGCAAGGCCTGCAAAACCTTCCCCGGGTGGACCAGGTGATCCTGCCAGCTGGAGCTAAAGACAGCAATATCATCTAGATATACTGCACTAAAGGACTCCAAGCAAGCAAGGGTTTGATTCACCAACCTTTGGAAGGTGGCAGGGGTATTCTTTAAGCCAAGGGGCATAACAGTAAATGGATAATGCCCATCAGGTGTAGAGAATGCTGTCTTTTCTTTTGCTCCCGATGCCATCCTAATTTGCCGGTACCCTGCAGTTAAGCCAAACGTACTCAGGAATTTGGCTGCACCTAACTTGTCAATTAATTAATCTGCTCTGGGTATGGAGTGTGCATCTGTCTTAGTGACAGAGTTAAGTCCTCTGTAGTCCACAGAGAACCTCAATTCTCTCTTGCCATCTTTGGTATGAGGTTTGGGAACCACGACCACTGGGCTAGCTCAAGGACTTGCAGAGTGCTCTACTACCCCTAACTCCAGCATCTTGTGGACCTCCAGTTTGATGCTCTCTTTTACTTGGTCTGACTGTCTATACATTTTGTTTTTGACAGGTAAACTGTCTCCTGTGTCCACATCATGGGTGCATAGGTGTGTCTGCCCACGGGTCAAAGAGAAGTGCTCAGCATACTGCTGTAGGACTTGTCTGCAGTCAGCTTGCTGTTGGGCAGAGAGGGTGTCTGAATAGACAACTCCATCCACTGACCCATCCTCAGGGTCAGTTGAGAGTGTTGCGTAGGTTCTCATCATGCTAATGAGGATACTGGATTTGGGAGACAGGATCACATGGATTGTGGGTACTAAGTATAATTCCACACCACATGACACCTGTCGGCCTAATCCAGGTTCTCTGGCTAACTAGCAGCGCCTCATCTCTGGCCGAAATAATTGTGGCAATCAGGCACATGACAAGGAAGACTCCTCAGGGGAATCGTTGTCAAACAGATCCCTTCCCTTTCTCTCAGTTACCAATGGGTCTCATACAGGCAAAGACAACAGAGGCATAATATGGTTCAATAAGGATTTATTGAAATAACTGAATCTTAGATAAAAAGGCATGTATTGCAAGAACTATAATGATAAAACACAAAAAAAACAAACAGGTGACTAACAGAGTAAAACACTAGAATAGTCCCACCAGACTGTCACTAGGAGTGATGTATATATTTCTCCTACCTACACTTTGGCCCTCATTATGACACTGGTGGTAAATTCCGCTTACCGCCATGCTGACATCCGCCAACATACCACCACGGCGGTAGATATCCGTTCTCCATATTATGTCACACTTACACAATTCCGACAGAATACTGCCAAACACACAAATCCACCAACCCAGAGGTCAGTTCTAAAGTGTCGATACCTACACCCATACCTTTACGAGGAAAAAACAGCACCCACCACATTATGACACACGAATCACCACGGTGGACATTCAGTACATACTGCGGCGGTACATACTGCGGCGCTCAGAATGGACACCTACAAACAAAACAACACCACATTGGCCAATACTAAAGACACATACCTGACATTCATACATACACCACACCCACATACCAACAGCACTATAAAACACACACCCACAGTACCCAAAACCCTTTGCCAACACCAAAAGACTGCATGAGATAGCCACCAACAACACAGAGACAACTACACACATACTACTGACACCCATACATCCCTCACACATCCCACATCACACATCCCACCACATCACCCAACACATTCTCGCCAACACACAACATACAACACCCATGGCACTTCAGAGGCAGCCCCTTTTTACTGAGGAGGAGTTAAGGGTCATGGTGGAGGGAATTGGCAGGGTAGAGCCACAGCTCTTTGGAGCACAGGTACAGCAGATATTCATTGCAAGGAAGATGGAGCTCTTGCAGAGAATCATGGACAGGGTGAACGCCATGGGACAGCACCCAAGAACAAGGGACGACATCAGGAAGAGGTAGAACGACCTACAGGGGAAGGTACGTTCCATTGCAGCAATGCACCAGCTCGCCATACAGAGGACTGGCGGTGGACCCCCACCTCCTCCCCCACAGCTCACAGCATGGGAGGAGCAAGTCCTGACATTACTGCATCCTGAGGGACTCGCTGGAGTAGCCGGATGAATGGACACTGGTAAGCAACATTTACTACCTATCACCCCCCATACCTGCATTCCATCTCACACCCTCACCCTCACTCTTGTCACTCCACTACATCCCACGCACTGCACCTAAACATATAACTAACCCCAATGCCAAGCCCTGCATGCTATACCAATGAATGGACAGACCTCCCAGCCCTGCATGGACACCCATCACAAAAGCATGCACAGCATAGGGAAACTAACAAGCACACAATGTATCACCATACACAAGCAAAAGGTGGCAGGGCAACAGCAACCATAGAGGGGAAGCCAGGGGTGTACAATATGTCATACACATGAAGCATAGTACATCACTTACATCCCCACAGGTGCCCCAGCCAATGCCAGTGGAGAGGAGGTGCCATAACTAAAGAAGATGCCCCCAGTGATGAGAGTAACTCTGGACTTCTGGATCTGGATGACCTACCTGGCCCATCAGGGACCACTGGACAGCTGGTCACCCAAGCCCACTCACAGACCACCACAGAGCCTCCCCCATCAGGATCCGACATCACAGCACCCACCCAGCGTACCCACACCCCTGTCCCCAGGACACACCGAACCTGTACAGGGACCCCAGGACACACCTCGCCCACAAGACAATCAGGACGTTGGGTAAGTGGCAGTGGGCACACGGTTCAGGGGACAGAGGAACAGGGCAACAGGGACACTGGGAGGACTGCTGTGCGCCATGGGGAGGACAGGAGCTGGGATCCGGCTCTCCAGGAGGCACTCTCCGAGATCCGGGGAACCTACCAACATTCCCAGGACACGATGGGCTAGATCTTAGACAATGTGCAGGAGCACAGGCAGCTGCAGGAGGGACAGTATCAGGGGATCAGGGAGGACTTGCAGGCCATTAACAGCACCCTGCTCTCCATAGCAGGGGTGCTGGCAGACATGACCAACATGATGAGGGAGGCAACAGCACACCAGCGGGCCCCTACCACTAGCCAGTGAACTGAACATCCCTCCACTTCCACTGCCCTGCCACAGGCGCCACAGGCCACCAGCACCCCTTCCTCTGCAGAAGGTGAACCACCCTGCAAACTTTCCCTGCGACCCAGACAGAAGCCAGAGACACTTGCCAAGACCACCACCAGGAAATTAGACTCTCCTGATTGTCCCCCTTGTGTCCCACTCAGTCACATTGTTCACCTTGAACTGCCATTGCTCCCCTTCCTATGTGCCCCTTGGACACTGCACCCGTGCTTTAAACAGACTGGAACAATACCCTGAACTTTCCTCCATCATCACCCCATTTCATTGCACTTTCCCCTCAATTTCTTAGCACTACAATAAACACCCTTGGACACAACTCGACTACTTGTATGTCATGTGTTGAAAATGTGTATTCTTGGAAACAGTTACATCCATTGCAAATGTACTGTACATTGTGAGAGCATAGAAATAATGACTTGTGGCTGGCTGTAGTAGGCATCAGTACACAGTTGTTATATCACCAAGATCCGCAAATTTACAAACCAGAGATGACAGTAAGTAGAGTTAAAAGGAAGTTAATGCCATCCTGCCACAGCCACACAGAATACACCATTAGTCATAGAAATGTTAATCTGCACTGTCTCACCTGTGTGTCATTGGAAGCACGACAGATTACTAATGTTCTGTTGTCCTCATCCTCAACCTCATCCTCTTCATCCTCACTGTCCTCAGGGTCCACTGCTGCCACAGGGGCATCTCCAGTCTCCTCCTCCTGAAGAAAAGGTACATGTCGTCTGAGGGCCAGATTGTGCAACATGCAGCATGCCACTACTATCTGGCAGACCTTCTCGGGTGAGTAGCACAGGAATCCACCTGTCAGATGGAGGCACCTGAACCTGGTCTTCAGGAGGCCAAAGGTTTTCTCGATGATCCATGTGGTTCACCCATGTGCCTCATTATAACGTTCTTCAGCCCTTCTCCTGGCATTCCTCACAGGGGTCAGCAGCCACATTAGGTTTGGGTAGCCAGAGTTACCTGCAAGTATTGAGGGACAACATTTAGCCACACAATACTATGGGGTTGACACCAGAGCCATACTCTAACATACAGTGGGTGGGGACCAATGCTCACCTATTAGCCACACCCTGTGCCTCTTTAGTTGGGCCATAACATTTCGGATGCTGCTATTCTTCAGAACAAAGTCACCATGCACTGACCCAGGATACTTAGCATTGACGTGGGAGATGTACTGGTCCGTTAGGCACACCATTTGCACATTCATTGACTTGAAACTCTTCTGATTCCTGAACACCTGTTCATTCTGGCGGGGAAGACAAACGCACTATGTGTCCCGTCAATCGCACCAATAATATTGGGGATATGTCCCATTGCCCCAAATCTTCCACCTGGGGGCAAGCTCTGTAGCTGCACATGTGTTTCAAAACTCTTGCCAGCACAATAGAAAACATTGGCTGTGGCATTCTTCCTGCCAAGCCCACTGTCACTTGGAAAGAACTAGTTGCCAGGAATTGGAGCACTTATAGAACTTGCACAAGGGGGGGGGTCCCAGTGGGATAGCGGATAGCTGACATCAGGTCAGGCTCAAACTGGGCACACAGCTCTGTGATTGTGGCACTGTCCAGTCTATAGGTCAGTATTATGTGCCTGTCCTCCAGTGTAGCCAAGTCCACCAGAGGTCTGTACACTAGGTTCTGTCTCCACCTCCTATTCATCTGCAGCGGTAGGTATCTAAGGGACACAAGAGTGAGTAGGGTGTCACAATTGGAAAAACAAAACCACAACTGCAGCCCACATGTTGCAGTTATGTATTGAGACAGTGTAAATGGGGAAGTATGCTCCAATCTGATCTGTGACGCAGTAATTGTCGATAGGCCTGTTCCCATCCCCCACTGAAATGGCGACCGCCTGTCCTGCATGAAGGGACAGGTGGAAGTGAGGTAATTCTGCCGACGTTGGGCGTTGTGGCAGAAGACGGTCTTGCACCGTCGTACAATTCCTCATTGGATAATATGGGGCTCTATGGAGAACAGTGGCCAATGGGGATCTACGCCGGCAGTGACGGTGTACACCGCCGCAGACTCGACCGCCATTTTCTATCTGATTCCTCACTTGTTTCCTGACCTTCAACAGGAGAACACCTACACTGTGTGTGCTGCTGTGACCTGTGCCTGGAACCTACTTTGGCCTGTGTGACCTGGGAAAGGGCCCAGCCTTCACTTTGGAGGAGTTGGAGCGACTGGTGGATGAGGTCCTACCCCAGTACGGACAGCTGTATGGGCCTCCAGACCAACAGGTGAGTACACTTTGGGGACGATGCATGTTGGATGGATGCATGGAGATGTGTGTGCAAGCATTGTGTAAGGGGGAGAGGGGGTGGTGCGAATGTCTAGTGGCGGGGTACGTGTTGTGCGCTGGGCTATGTGTGTGCCAATGGTGATGGAAACGGGTATGGTGGGCTATTTGTGGACAGGCTGGACAGTTTGTCTAATGGTGTTCTTCTGTCTGTATTGCCTCTGCAGGTCAGTGGCGATCAAAAGAATCGAATATGTATGCCATCGCCAAAGGACGTGCGGACCCGGGGGTGTATGGCAGGTGGAGCACGCACTGTCGGAAAGGGTGGGAGGACCTGAGACGCTGGCACGGAAGACCGCAGAGGCCCAGCTGGGGATGGCCTCCCAACGATAAAGGGGTTTCCATCAGACCCTGACCCCCACGATGGCCAGCATAGTGGCGGATGGTCTACCCTGAGCTGGATGGGCACTTGAGGGCATCACAGCAGCCACATGGATGTGAGCACAGTGGGTATCAATACATATTTTGGCTGGTGGGGTGGTATCCGGGTGGTGGATGTGTGTTAATGGGGCCCCTAAGGCCGGGCCAGACATTGCAGCGTGGGTCAACTGAAGGGTAATGTGTGCATGGCAAATACTGGTAACACAGCTTGTTAGCAGCCCATTTCAGCCAGGGCATTGTGGGTCCCAGGAGTGCTGCAGTTGGCGGTGTGTGGTCCTCATCTTGCCTTAGTGACTAGCCATTTCACTGGGATTGCAATGCACAGTGCTTAAGTCTGTTCCCTGTGTGTGACGGTGATGTGCATGCCAATAGTGGTGTTGGTGCAGTCATTGACCAAGTGTATCCTTTGTCTCCCCCTCTTTGTTGTTTTGTCATCCTGTCCTTGTGTGCATTAGCATCTTCTGGTGGAGGAGCATGGGCACCGGTGACAGAGGTAGCTGCATTCCGCAGGACCCAGTAGGCAGAGTCCACTGACAACGAGGGAACCAGTGGGACGGAGGGCGAGGGGAGCACCACGGCGGAGACTGGAGGAGACAACACAGGCTCAGGTGCCTCCTGTGAGGGGAGGTCCCTGGTGGTGGCGGAACCTCTGGGACCACCCCAGCTGCAGGTACAGCCTTCACCCCTGTACCAGCACCACCATCCCATTAGCCCCTCAGCGAGTTGCTTGTGCCCACTCACCCAGGAGGGTGGGCATCTCCTTTGCCCCAGGCACCTCAGGCCCTGCCCCAGTGAGCCCCGCTGCCCTAAGTGAGGAGGCTATTGACCTCCTGAGATCCATCTCTGGAGGGCAATCAACCATTGTGAATGCCATCCAGGGGCTGGCATCCCAGATGCAGCAATGCAATACATTCCTGGAGGGCATTCACGGTGGATTGGCAGGCCTACAGAGATCGATTCAGGCTCTGGCCTCCTCTTTAATGGCAGCCATTGTCCCTGTTTCTACCTTCCCCCTTCCAACTACCATTTCCCAGTCCCATTATTGTCCTCAACCCCAACCCATACCAGGCACACATACAGATGAGCATGCACACAAGACAACACCGAAGAATGGCAAAGGCAGACACAAGCACCACACTTCATCCCACAAGCACTCACACAAACACCAATCAGTTGCAGAGAAAAACACATTCACTACCTCCACTGTCTCCCCCTCCTCCTCCACCACCTCCCTCAAGGCATGTCCACACTCACACCTGCATGAACTACCTCAACATCCACCACCAGCATCACCACACCAAGCAGCATACACATCTCACTAGCAGACACCTCCACAACATTCATCCACTTGTCTTCTGTGTCCTCTCCCACCGTGTCTGTCCCCCCTCCTAAAGGACACAAATGTAAGCACTCAGACACCCAACAGCCATCCACCTCACACACGTACACTGCCCATGCATCTGCACCCAAGTTCAGCAGACCTACACCTTCAACAACCACTCCCCCAACCTCCACTCCCATCCCTCCTCCCTCCTCCCGTCCCACCGTCCCTAAGAAGCTTTTCCTTGCTTAACTTGACCTCTTCCCTCCACCTCCCCCCCGCCCTGCCCATAGGACCAGGGTGCCAACCAGCCAGCCCAGCACCTAAGCCAAACAGTCCATGGGGACAGTGGAGGCATCTCCTAGTCGTGAAGGCAGGACTTTGAGGGATTCCACTCCAACAGCCATAAAGGGGAAGGAGCCCACAACACCTAAAGCCAAGAAGGGGAAGGAGCCTGTAACAACTATAGCCAGGAAGGGGAAGGAGCCCACAACACCTACAGCCAGGAAGGGGAAGGAGCCCACAACACCTACATCCAGGAAGGGGGAGGAGCCCACAACAGCTACAGCCAAGAAGGGGAAGGAGCCCACAACATCCACAGCCAGGAAGGGGAAGGAGCCCACACCTCCTGCCATGGAGGGAAGGAAGCCCTCAACTCCATTAGAGGCTGGGAGGACGAAACCACCACCACCACCACCTGAGGTCACGGAGCCCTCACTGCCAGCAGAGGCAGCCCAGGAGGTACCATCACCTGTTGTCACAGAGCAGCACTCCACACCAGCTAAGGCAGTGCAGCTATCACCACCAGCAGAGGCATGCCAGGAGGCACCATCACCTGTTACCACAGAGCAGACCTCCCCAACAGCAGAGGCAGTGCAGGTATCACCACCAGCAGAGGACATGTAGGTCACCCACCAGGGACTGCTGCACAAGGGGCCCCCTCCAGAACCAGTGGGCATGTTCCCCAGCTCAGAGACTGTGAGTTTGCACTCCCCAACACTGAGAAATGGGCTTGGAGCCCCTCCAGAACCAGTGGGCATGTTCCCCAGCTCAGAGACTGTGACCATGCACTCCTCAGCAAAGAGAAATGGGCATGGAGCCCCCTCCAGAACCAGTGGGCATGTTCCCCACCCGAGAGACTGTGGCCTTGCACTCATCAGCAAAGAGAAATGGGCATGGATTCGCCTCCAGAACCAGTGGGCATGTTCTCCACCTGAGAGACTGCGGCCTTGCACTCCCCAGCAAAGGATAATGGGCATGGAGCCCCCATCCCGTATTCGGTTCAGGTGCCCCCATCCCTCTGAGGTGCCTGCCCACTTGCAAAATGATGCTCATGCAGTGTTCTCTCCAGATGATGTCAAGATACAGGTTGGGCCTTGGACTTTGCCCTGTGGCCTTGTGTCCCCTTATGACTTTGGACTGGGCACTGGCCCTTTATGAACATTAGTATATATTTGGTTTGTGTGGTGGGTTTTGCTATGCTAATACATTGTCAGTACTTCTGAAATCTGGTCCATGTTTTATTGTGCCGTGTATTGTGTGCCATTGTTTTTCCTCTGCAACTGGTTGTCTGTATGGTGTGAGTGTGTCTGGTGTGTGTTGTGGGTGTGTGTGTGTCACTCTCGTTTTCCTCCCTCCCGCCCTTGTGTGCTAAGCGGTTATACTCACTGTCATCGTTTTTGTCTGCGTTGGTGTTCCAGGTGGAGCACAACGTAGAAGATCATCAGGAAGACTTGCAGTTCGGGTTCCATGGTGGCATAGTTCTTCCTTGTTTCTCAGATGGTGAGTCCTTTCAATTCTGAGCTCTGTTTCCGTCAGGCTTTTGATGGCGTTGGTTACCGCCCCGGAAAAGGTGGAGGATTTGTGTGTCTTAACATGGTGGGCGGTACTTTGTCTTCCTCCTGGCTGTTGATGGCTACCGCCATGGTGGGTGTTGTTTCCGCCCTGGCGGTTGGTGTCGTCCATCGGCTGACTATGGGAAGTACCCAATAGTGACAAGTTAAGAGACGCAGAGGTGGGAAAAGGACAATTTGAACAAGTCAAATTCAATAGTCAGTGATGGAAATCGCCAATTACATCCGGCACAATTGAAGCCAGGAGACCTTCTACTTCGGCAGGTAGTGAAATATCCAGATCATATCCAAGGAAATTCACAGAGCACTTGTGTTCCAAAGCCTGAGCTCCAGCTGAGGCAGCAGCATTCCGTGTCATACCCTCATAGAGTTATGAGTCGCGGCATCCATAAAAGGCAACTCATAAATGGCTTCCCGCAGCAAACGCACCGTCAACACGCATGTCTGATAATGAGCCCTCATCGAGAAAATCAACTGATCAGCATCCAATGAAAGTAAGCGCTGGGTAGAAAGACAGACTTTCAGTGCACATTCAAAGAGGCACCAGAGCCATCTAAACAAGGGGCTGCACACAATCAAAAACCGGTCAGCATGACAAAGACCAGTTGTTCCAGGAGTGGTGCTCCGAAATACTGCATCATGCGTTCACGACACAGTTGTGCTGGCGGTAGCGCTTTCAGTACTCCTTGCTGTGACGGGACAGCCCTTGTGTAGAAAAAGTAGCAACAGCAAAATGCCACCTATTATAGCCAAAGTAATCGGAAATCCCCTCAAAACACTTGAAAATATAGAATGTATGGCTGATTAAACTGAATATGAGGAGAAGGTGTGAACAAAACCAGAACCAACAGCCTTAAAAAAGTGGGAGACTCCAGTTGTAGTGGACGCATTAAATATTCGTCCCACGACTTCACCAAAGTATCTCAGAATGTTTGTAGTTAAAAAGGGCTGAATCTCCGCCGATGACCTCACAACCTGAAGCGCATAGGTCTTGCTTCACAAGGTTTTAATCCCATTATCTACAACAGCTAATGCTTTCTGTGAGTTTTACCGATCTATTTGCCTTAACGGGGCAGCTGCCTCTTGTTGGGAAAGCTTCCATATTTCATTATATGCAGCATATATGAAGCGTTTTCTGAGTGGTGTCCTGGGGCCTAACAGGAAATCCTGTACATTTGTGTTATTGGACAGGAGACTTAGGTGTTCTTTGACAGCATCTAGTGAGGAGACCTTCATCCAATGCTGGCATAGTTTCCCTACACTATACCTGAGTGTTCTGAGGATACATAGCGAGGGTCCGACCTATTCATTCTAAAACCCCTGAGGAGTTAACAAAACGCATATGGCACCCTTTGGTGTCCCTTCAGGCCACAAAAACCACCCACCAGGACTCGAAAATGATGTGTTAAATGTACTATTCTGGACCCATTCATAGAGCTGATCATCGGACACATGTATATACTTTTGCCATTTGTAAAATTTAGCAGGGGTGGGAATACTGGGCAAATTCAGTTCCTTAATGTTTGCTAAGCTTAAACAGCTTGTGTGAGGTACTGTTTCATTTACAAATATCATTTGAAAAGGAATCATACATGTTCTAAATAAAGCTTCTCTTCCGCTTCTTTGCCATTTTTTTGTTCCCCACACACTTTTTAAGTCAATTGACTTCAACCAGTACTCATAGCCTTCTATAGCCAATCGGGAATCAAAGGAATCAGAATAAATCAATTTTGTGTCCATCATTAAAACATGTTGACTTTCCATTTCTAGCAGTTTAAAATAATATGACTCGATAAATTCGATAAATGTTATTGTTTCAGTTGGTTAAAACCATAACAATTTTGCCAAGTTACATGGGAAATACTCTCTAAAAAAAAGCAGGAGGATTAGAGTTACGATACAAATCACGTTAAAAACATGAGATGATTGTTGCAAATTTTAAGGTTAAAATTAAGAAATCGTTAAAAGATACCTCTGTTAAGGTGGGAGAAGGAATGTCGTGAGAGGGTACTTGAGTAGCATACAGTTTAGCTGGGGGGGCAGTTGCATTGCGTGTTTCAGGAACTTGACGAGATTGCAGTTTAGCTGGGGGTCATGTGAATTAAAACTAGCTAAAAAGGCTTCCCTTCAAGACGTGATAGCTCTGTCAATGAACAGCCTGTTAAGAAATCTCTTTCGGAGTTCTAGCAGGCTCGGGCATATGCAGATTATGAGCCTCATTACAACCCTGGTGGTCAAAGACCGCCAGGGCTGTTTCAGCGATTGTACCGCCAACAGGCTGGCAGTACAATCTGGCGTATTATTAGTTTTCCGCCATGGTTGTACCGGCGGTTTTAATCCAGCAGGGCAGCTCTGCTTGCAGCGCTGCCCAGGGGATTACGAGTCCCCTTCACGCCAGACTGTCCATGGCGGTATAGACTGCCATGGAAAGGCTGGCTCGAAGGGGAGTCGCGGGGCCCATGGGGCCCCCTGCACTGCCCATGCACTTGGCATGGGCAGTGCAGGAGCCCCTGGGCACAGCCCCACCCTGCTTTTCACTGTCTGCACAGCAGACAGTGAAAACTGCAACGGGTGCAGCTGCACCTGTCGCACGGCCGCTACACCGCCGGCTCCATTAGGAGCCGGATCCAATGTTACGACCAACATCCCGCTGGGCCTTCGGGCGGAAACTACGTTTCCGCTTGACGGCCAGCGGGGATGTCATAATGCGGCCCGCAGGATTGCGGCCAAATAGGTGGCTGCTCGGCGCTAAAACCTTGGAGGGCGACCTTCGCCACCCACCAAGGTTGTAATGAGGGCCTATATGTATTAGGTCTTCCTTCTGGCAATCACAGTGTCTGCACCACTGCAAGGTAATGTTCTTCCAGGATGGAGCATTGGCCTGGGTTGGCAGGTTGTCTAGTCGCATTGTCATAAGATTATGTTTTATGTGTGGTGCGAATGTTGTAAAGAGGTAGGCAGCCAGTTCAAGTTTTGCATAATATTTTATGATCATCCATGCGTGTGCCCGGGCACTAAATTTGGCTTTGTTCTCTACAAACAAAAGGATTTTGGTGGCCTTGGTAGCCCCTCTGGAAAAAGCATTATATGTCGGAGCAGCCTCCCACAAATCCTTAAGTTGTAAATCAGCGATTGAGGATTGGAGATACTTATGGTAGGCTGAGTGCTGGTCATGTTCCAGGGCCTGCCAGAGGGCCTGGTTCAGACTGTCCGCAGAGTGACTGATTTTATACCAGGTTTTAACTGCCTCTTGCGGCTAGGTCTTACCGAACAAGTCCGAATTTGAGGCAGAGATGTGCCGATGATGCAGAATTTGGTAGTTTGAGGACTCGGCTGAATAATTTGAACTGTGCTTTATCTATCAGGGGCATGTCTTGACCGTACATTGCCACTCTTGCATAGGTTATGGTGGGAAGCAGTTTGGATGAAATGACTGTTAGCAGTGGACGAAGTGAAAGTCGGTGTAGTAGTTTAACCAGTAAGGAGAAAGTGTAGATTAGTGCTGGAACTCTTTGCGTGATGTGTTTCTTTTGTTGGTGAAAGGAGCCCTGGGCATCTAAAATTACTCCAAGATACTTGTAGTGCAGCACCAGCTCTAGTAAGACATTGTTTAAGGCCTTCCTAGATTTGGGGGTGGGTTTGCAGCCAAATGGCATTATTTTTTATTTTGCAACGTTGATTACCTGCTAGTTGCAATGGACGTAGTCTGCAAGGATGTTTCAGAGATCTTTGTAGCCCACCTTTGGTACAGCTGAACAATACTAAGTCGTCCCCGTGAAGTAGATGTGTCAGTGAGAGACTTCCCAGGTGGGGGGGGGGGTGAGTTTACCGGCGTCCAGAGCTGGAGTCAGATCAGCCATGAATAGATTGAACAGGTGTGGGGCGAGTACGCAGCCTTGCTTCAGGCCAAGGGTTGTGAGTATTTTTCTTGAGAGCCTTGTACCATCCCCGATCTTTATATGTACCCATGTGTCTGAGTGTAAAGCAATTATTGTGTTGAGGAGCGAGGCCAGAAGGCCACATTTCTTTAGCTTGCTCCAGAGTAAGTATCTGTTCACATGGTTGAAGGCGGCCTTAAAGTCAATGAAACTATGAAACCAAGATGTGGTTTCCTGTGCCGCCATTTGTTCTGTTCTGTCAGGAGGGAGGCAACTAGGATGTTTGTCATTTTACCCACTCCTTTTCTGAAGCCTGTTTGGTTGATTGGGACTATTTTATGTTTTTCAGACCATGTTGTTAATTCAGCTAGGAGCAGGGAAGCGTAGTTCTTTGCCTCAACGTCAATGAGGGCAATTAACCTTTAGTTGCCTAGATTGTCTCTATTGCCACACTTGAAAATTGTGTTGATTATAGAGCCTCACCAACTCTCAGGAATGCCTCCTCCTAAGCTTGCTTCCTGGTATAAGAGAGTTAGCACTTCGGACCAGTAGACTACTTCCTCCGTAAAGATAGCTTGTGGAAGGCCATTTGGCCAAATGCTCCTTCCTGACGGGCTTTTACGAGTACTCGATGTGTCTTGTCGATCGGCTGAATGAGGTCGGTCGTTTCCCCGTCGACCAGTGAAATGTTTATCGTGGTGGGGGGGCAGTGCTGGCAGTTGCGGAATATTTCCACAGGAGTTGGGCTTTGCTATGAAGTTTATATTAAGGTGACTCACCCAGGTCTTTTCTGGGATGCTAGAGTTGTTGGTTGTTTAAGTCATTGATAATACCCCAGAATTCCCTGGGTTGTTTTCCTTTTGCAGCATGTGTTATTTTTAGCCAGAGGGAGCTCGTTCGTTCGGCCTTCTCTTTACGTAGTTGTCTTTTGTACTCTTTCTATGAGTTCTTCAGTTGTTCCAAGAGTAGCCAGTTGCCTGGACTGGCCTTCAGTAGTCTTGCAAGCTTCCTTTGAGCTTTTTTCAAGACTTGGGCTTGTTTTGAGAGGCGGGCCGGGTGAATTCGGCTGAATGGCACAGATGGTTTGTGATGAAAGTGCTGGTCCAGTATTTTCACTCGGAAGTCCTCCCAAGCATCCACTATGTATTTGTGGGTTTTGAGGCTCTCCACCATCTGTAGTTTTGCAGCTAAAGATAAGGCTCCTATTGTAACAGATGACCAACGTAATCTCTTCAAGCTTGTTGACTCTGTTTGCCCTATTTGTGCCAGGGCAGGTTCGTGGACAGGTAAAGAGGACCTTAAGGTCAATATTTGGTACGAGTGATCACTGGAAATGGTGTATTTTATTTGCAAATGCTCTACCAAAGGGATCAGAGGTAAGGTGACTAGGGTGTAGTCTAGGATGGACCATGAGGAGGGGCTGTGAAAGGTGTAACTTGGTGAAGAGTCGTTAGTGAATCTCACGTTTAATATCCAAAGTTTGAGATACTCTAGTGATATCGCCAGTTGTGCTCCCTGCTGGTCACAACGAGTGAAGGTTGATGACACCTGTGTTGGGACGTTCCCGTAGGAGTTGTCGGTGCTTAGCATTTTGTCTGCCTCTTGAGCCTTAAATAAGTTCGAATTTAAGTCTCTTGTCAGGATAATGTCCCAGTCGGGGTGGGACTGGCGATAGTACCTGATGATGGTAATTAAGCTGGTTATTGCAGCGTGAACATAGGTGTTAATCAGTAACACCAGAGGGCTACCACAGGAGTTCCAGTTGCTGAGTTTGAGCACTTGGCAGTCTTTGCGTTCAGCACTTCTATACCCATTTTCAGGGTTAATGAGAGGTAGACTGCTTGGCCACCACTTGGTCTCCCGTGCAGCTTGTGCTTGACTGCGTTTATTTGGAAGGACGTGAAACCCGATAGCGGGAGGACCTGTTGTGACCAGGTTTCCTGAAGTGTGATATGTCCATGTTATACCAGGCTATTGGTGGGGAGCCTGTTTCCATTAATGATTGAGCACCTGCTATGTTCCAGGATAGCAGTTTTAGGTGTTTCTGAACTGAACCTGCCTGTGATGGGTGTGATTCTCATGCGAGGCAAGGGGCGTTGAGGGCTGCCGACAGACACTCCCAACTGGTTCCAATGCCTGAATTTTGGATTTGAGTCAGGTGGGTGCATTGATTACCAGAGGGGGAGAAGGAGGCTCCGAGGGCACCCCCCAGGCTCATTGTTGGAAGTTCAACCACTGCCGTAGAAGTACTAGTGCTCAGGAGCAGGAATGGGTATCTAGCCGGTGCTGGCCTTGTTATAGAGATCCCCCAGGTCTCAAAGTGGGAGGGGAACATCAGGATATTATCTGCTATTTCTGTTGTTTCCCAGACTGTTAGGGTGGCTTCTGCTCGGTTGTTGTCCTTGTCAGGTTGGAATTCTACAGATATTAGATCCGCGGAGGACAAGTGCCTGAGCTCTGGGACTGCTTTAAGAAGCTTCATGATGTTCCCTCTGTTCAGGATGTTGTGGTTCCCCTGGAAGATGTAGTGTGGTAGGAATCGCAACTTGAAGGGGAGTTAATCTTTCATTGCTAGCTGCGATTGTTGTGGCAATGTGTTGTGTGCAAGTACCGTGCTGGGGGTTCTGTGGCACGCAGGAGAGTATGGGCGGGGTGTGGAGCCTTCTGAGTTGCGTGCGCTGTTAAAATTTCCAGGAGCTCCAGATGGCAGGTTTTGAGTCTGATGGGGGGCTGTGGCTATGTGTATGAGAGGCCCTCATCTTAAAGGGGCAGCTGGTTTTACCACGACTGAGCGGCCGTGGGGGCCTGTGTTTACTGTCAGCCTGATTTTTGAGGACAGGCCGGATGCTTGTTTAACTGTGTTAATTCTTTGGGCATCTAGTTTGCCAGTTCGGCGGCTTGAGTCAGGTGAATGGCCTGGAGCCAGTGGGTTTGGGGTTTTTGGTCTAGCGTGCGTTTGACACTCGCATGTCCTCGCCGGTGAGTGGGCTGTGTGGTATTGTTATAGGTGCGTTGCTTCGCACCTGGTCGGTGGTTAGGGGTGAAGTCTGATGCTGCTGCAATTCTTGATCCGGCTGTAGGCTGCCGATGGTTGGATACTGTTGGGAGAGTATGGGCTGAGTGAGAGGTGAAGAGGGTCAAGCCCTTTTACCATGAGGAGAGGTTGCTTATCAGTGGTGTCTGGGGCTCTGGTCCTATGACTTGAGGATGCGGCTTGTGATTCAGGAAGAGCGGCCCGGGGTCGAAAGTGGGTGGTCAATAGTTTTTGATCCTTTTGCAGGCCTGTTAAACCCCACTCTTGCAGCTTGTTCTTGTTCTTTAGTTGGGTCGTTTTGGAGAGGGCAGTGTCATTTAGTATAGAGGATGGCAAGACTGAATCTGCCTGAGCAGACAGGCTGCTGTGGTCCGGTGTGCTTGTGTCTTTGTCTGCCATCTTTGGGACTGGTAGATTGTTTAGCAGAGATTGGGAATATTTTTTTTCATGACCTGTTGTTATGGTCAAGTTGCTTCTTCCTGGCATTTCTTAAGGGTTTATGTTGTATTTTCGTTCGTTTTGGGTGTGCTGTTTTATTGCTGGGCCAGGGAAGCTCTTCAGGTACTGCTTCCCTAAGGGATAGCTCAGAGAGAAGATTGGTCTGAGGAGTGGTCTGGGCGTGATCACAGATCAGCTCGTGTTTGCAAGGGGTCACACCCGGTTCTAGGGTGTGGCCTGCAGTAGGGGTTGACAGTGTTGCTTCTTAATTCCTGGCAGGTTGCAACGATAATGTGTTCAACAGACTATCTGGAAGTACAACAAGCTTGTCAATGATTGGTCCGCAGGCACAATGCTCTCTGTTCAGTGTAGGGCCTGCTGCTGGTTACGCTATTAGAGAGGTGATGGTATCCATTTTCAGGTTTATTCCCACAATTCGCTCAGCAACTAGGTTCATAATGTTTTCTGACTGAAAGTTTAGAGCTTCAATAAATGATTGTAAGGCTGCGAGTAGACAGTCCCACCACATCAGGGTGGTTGGCTCTTGATTATCTACTTGATCAAGTGTTCATATTGGGGCTTTTCCTGTTTTTTGGTTGTACAACCATAGAGGAGAAGAGGTTTGCTGAAAGATTGGTATGTCTGGGTTGTTGCTGTCTTGTCTTGGTGCCCTGCGTTAGGTGATCATTTGTGGGGAACCTTGAATAGATGGGTGACAGCGTGTGACTAGCCGGAGAGGTTTCCAACGTGTGATCCCCTTTGGTTCATACAGGGGATGATGGAAGCATCTTGAATTCACGTGCGCTGTGAGATTGATGCGCCGATGTGTGAGTGGTGACAGGTGGTGCCTGGCCTCCAAGGTGGATTGGGGAGTTAGCATCCTCAATATGGATGGTTTTGACTTCTACTGCCTGTAGCAATTTAGTGTTGTTTGAGAGGGAGACAGAGCGGGACCAAAGTTCATCTGTGTGCAGGCTGAGCACAGGCTGCTTTACTGAGTTTACCGCTGAAGGGCTGATTGCTACGGGGATCTGTGTTGGGGAATGAGTTGAGGAGAGTAGATGAAGGTTGTCATTTGTCATTGCGGAGGACCGGTGGATCTGGAAAACCCTTTCTATAGTTTTTGCGAAGACAGGTGCTGTGATTGAGTGGGGTGAGTTTTAGGTCTTGTTTAGCTGCTAGTGATTTTGTAGGTTTCAACTGAGACACTTTCATTTGACGCGGGGTGCGCACACCACTTATTTCTAGTACAGAGATCCTCTTGATTGGAATGATAGAGCTGGGAAGGACGAAGGCGTCACCTGAAATTGTGTATATTGCAGCCATTGAGTCCTTCAGGAAAGGGAACAGCTTTGATGTTGGCGCCTGCATAGGTTTCACCTCAGTGGTGTTGTTCACTGGTAATCCCCACCAAGCACAGGGGGTTTCTTCCGTGGCTTGTTTACAGTTAGCAGACAGTCCTTGCCAGATCTCATGCCAGATGCCATGGCCCGACTCTTATGTTCAACTGGCGGGCTTTTGGAGTTGTTTGAAAAGGTGGAATTGGAACAGGAGGAGGGTCACAAGCTGCGCCAAGGCCTGGCTTGGCCGCTGCTGTGGCACGGGGCTCAACCTACTTATGGGGGACCTAAAGCCACCTAGACCGTCCTGTGTCACCTGCATCACCTTTGACTGTGGCCTCCAAGATCCGCTGATTCTGCTCAGTAAAAGTACTCAGCAGGTAGGTGCTTGGTGGGCCTAGGTGGTTAAGTCAGATTTGTACGGCCTACCCAAATATTGCTGCTGCAGTTGTGGTCTCAGCTTCCGGTTGTTCCGGGCTGTTCCTGTGCCACCTTGCCTCCCTGGCTCCCCCTTTACCTGCAGAGGGAGTGGGAGGGGCACGAGCACGCTGGGGCCGATGAGATAAGTGGGGGCCAGCAAGCCAAGCGGGGTCAGTGTTTAGCCAGGGTCCGAGGGTCCGGGTTGTTTCCAGATACTGCTATGGTTGTGCTGCAGGTGCACCTTTTTGTTCTGGGCAACACCTAGCGCCGCCTCTCCTTCCTGTCCCCACCTTACTGGCCCCCTTACTGGTGGGAGAGGTACGAGCAAGCTGGTGCTGGGGTAGAAGGGTGTCTTCTGAGTTTCCCCTACAAAGCTCGCCCTGGCCTAGGGGAACCCACTGCCCACCTCCCCCGCCCAGACACCTTGTAATGCGCACAAAGTTGGCAGAATGATAGTGTACTCACCCCCTTGTGGCAGCTGTGCTGACCTCAAGTGCCCATCCAACTCCGGATATGCCACCGCCAGGATCCGGAACATCAGGGGGGTCATGGTGCGATGGGCACCCCTCCCACGTTGGGGGGCCATCCCCAGCTGGGCCTCCGCCGTCTTTTTGCTCCAGCAGCGAAGGTCCTCCCATCTTTTCCGGCAGTGGGTGCTCCGTCTGTGGTGGACCCCCGGGGTCCGGACGTCCTTGGCGATGGCAAGCCAAATATCCTTCTTCTGGTGGGCACTGAACTAGAGGAATAGTACAGGGGAAGAGGAAAATCTTTACCCATCCGGACCGTCATCCTCTTTGGCCCACGTTCCCATCCTTGCCCTGACGCACATACACTCACCGTCCGCACATGCAGTCCTCAGTCCCCCCCCCCCATTTTGTTCCATCCACACCACTCCAAACAGGCATTGCCCATGCAGCATGGTCAAAGTGTACTCACCTGTTTGTCTGGAGGACCGTACAGTTGTGTGTACTGGGGGAGGACCCCATACACTAGATTCTCCAACTCCTCCGAAGTGAAGGCAGGGGCCTTTTCCCCAGACACATGACCCATTGTCACTTCCAGACTGAGGTCACAGCAGCACTTGCAGTGTAGGTCCTTTCCTGTTGAAGGTCAGGTATCAAGTGAGTGAACGGACAGAAAATGGCGGTCACGTCCGCAGCAGTGCATACCGTCACCGCCGGCGTACATCGTCATTGGCTCCTGGGACCCATAGGGTCCAATGTTAACCAGTGCAGGATTGAGCCGTGGTCTTCGACCGCCTACCGCGCCAGTGTACAGCACCAGCACAGTTACCTCATATCCCCTTGTCCCACCTTACAGGTCAGGCAGCCGCCATTTCAGGGGCCCACATGGCATTAATTGTAACTGCGCCACACCAATGTAGGCCTTGCATACACACAGTAACAGGCACATTGCGGATTAATAAATGTGTGCAAATTACATTTTGTGATACCTCAGTGTTGGCTGACTCTCTGCTCGCTGTTCTCGTCCATAGAACACGTCCGCTGGGGCAGGTGATGAGATGGCGGCATCCTCCGGTGTACAGATTGCTGGTGGACCTGTCGACAATGGAAGAGAGACACGTAATAGTCACCTACAGACTTGATCGTGCAACAATCCAAGAACTGTGTGCCCAATTGGAGCAAAACCTGATGTCAGCTGTCTGCCATCCCACAGGGATCCCCCCTCTAGTGCAGGTCCTGTCAGTACTCCATTTCATGGCAAGTGGTTCCTTTCAAACAACAGTGGCCATTGCATCAGGGATGTCCCAGCCAATGTTCTCTAACGTGTTGTCCAGAGTGTTTTCTACCCTGCTGAAACACATGTGCAGCTACATCGTGTTCCCTCAGGTGGAGGATTTGGCCTCAGTGAAAGGTGACTTCTATACCCTGGGACATATCCCCAACATCATAGGTGCCATTGATGGGACACATGTGGCCTTGGTGTCCCGCAGGAGTGAACAGTTTTCAGAAACCGGAAGAGCTACCATTCGATGAATGTGCAGATGGTGTGTTTGGCTGACCAGTACATCTCCCATGTGAATGCCAAACTTCCTGGCTCAGTGCATGACGCTTACATTCTGTGGAATAGCAGAATCCCTTATGTGATGGAGCAACTCCAGGGGCCCCGTGTGTGGCTAATAGGTGAGGACAAGGACCCTATACAGTGTGAATAGTTGTCTGGGTATGGGGTTGTCCCTATGGGTTAGTGTGTGTCTAACAGTTGTCCCTCGACATTTGCAGGTGACTCTGGTTACCCCAACCTGTCATGACTACTGACCCCAGTGAGAAATCCCAGGACAAGGGCAGAGGAACGCTACAATGAGGCACATGGGCGAACTAGGAGGGTGATTGAACGGACCTTCGGCCTCCTGAAGGCCAGGTTCTGGTTCCTCCATATGACAGGTGGTTCTCTCTACTACTCACCAAAGAAGGTGTGCCAGATCATCGTGGCCTGCTGTATGCTGCACAACCTGGCTTTGTGACGGCAGGTGCCTTTTCTGCAGGAGGATGGTCCAGCTGGTGGTCTTGTGGCAGCTGTGGAGCCTGTGGACAGTGAAGAAGAGGAGGCAGAAGAAGAGAAACAACATTATCCAGCAATACTTCCAGTGAGACACAGTTAAGAAGATGTCACTGCCTCACACATCTCATACTATTGTTGGAGCTAGCATTAGTCTGTCATTTTCACTCAGTGTATGGACCCTGACCTGTCACTTTGCCTTTCCATTGAACAGATGTGGGTCCCACTTTGTGCCCTCTGCTATATTTCCTCCAGCCCTACAGCTGTGTTTCATCGGTTTGTGAACAATTAAATTGCCATTGCTATATTCCATAGT
Organism: Pleurodeles waltl; assembly: GCF_031143425.1. Lineage (NCBI taxonomy): Eukaryota > Metazoa > Chordata > Amphibia > Caudata > Salamandridae > Pleurodeles > Pleurodeles waltl. Next base: position 28,576,715 of record NC_090437.1, read on the forward strand.
TATTACAATTACACATTTGTGAAAGCACAAACTGACTCCAGATTGTTTTGTGATTGAAGTGTGTTTATTTCTGTGCAACTAAGTGGAGGTGGTTGTAAAATGAGCAGGGGTGAGTTAATGGATGGACAGGGTGACAAAGTGGGACAGAAGGGTGACATTCAGGGGGGCCTCATTTCCTGGTGGGGGTCTTGGCAATGTTCTCTGTCTTGTTCTGAAGTACTGGGTTTTTCAGAACCCAGTGGTGCCAGGGAACACACCCTAAGACTTCGAGTCCTTCCTGTTTCAGACTACAGAAACACAGAGACTTCTTGGTGAAGTCAAAGATCTTGTTTATTGGCTGCAGCCAGTAACAGGTATCCTAGAAGTACAACACGGTGTATATTCTCAGGAGACTGCTGCTCTTGCAAAGCTAACCTTCTCTTTCATACAAAATATTATGCTTTGGGCAAACATTCCTTATTTTGCAGTTGACCATTCACATATTTTCACTACAAAGAAATAGCAGGGTTATGATGACAAGCCCATATTTCAGTTTGTCCAGCCCTCAATCAATTACCCGGCAAGGCTCAGTACTTTCATCAGATATCAACGGACCCCCAATATAAACAGGCACCTCCTCCTTGTAAAGCAAGTCATAAAGAAAGAAACAGGGACAGGTGCGTGTAAGATTAGGCATGGTTTGTGTGTGATGAAAGGTTTTATGATGTGTTGTGCCTTGTTACTAATCTCATTCGGCCACTGGGAAAGAAACTGGCCGAACAGGTTTGGCTTCAGGCAGTGGAGTCAGCTTGCCCAGGTCACAGAGGAGTCAGCAAAGATGTACGTGTCCTTCAGACTCGTTTTCAGCATTAGACATTGGCCTATGTGAGGGCAATCATAAAATGGCTGTTGTTTAAATGGAACATGAGGGTTCAGGACGGAAACTCTGATATTCGGGTGATTTCGTTACCCGAATATGAATACAATGCTTGTGCATACTATTCAAATCATTCCCGGTCTGCTGATACCAAAATAGTTGTGATACGACGACTTTTATAACACGGGTCCAGAATTTTCAGTACCACAGACCCTCCTTTTGCCCTTACATAGGCAATAACCTATACTCACGCTAATCTGAGTCCAGGTCTATATTCATAAAGTCGTTGAGATGTTGCTGTAGCATCATCCTATTACTTAGCTCGTCCCTTGATACAGGTTTCCTTACACACGATGTAGCACAGAGGCCACATATTGCAGGAGCACACTGTACACACAGACAGGACAGGAAAAGAATGGCTAAGATCATCCCAATGACTACCAGAGTCTTCCATCCCCAGGCGGATATCAGCTCCCAGAACCACCCCATCAATGACCAATCTCCTTTATCCACGTGAATAGACTCGGAGATCTTATGCAGTTTGGAAATGGCCTGGTAGACTGTCGGAGCATTATCTGGGATGAAAACACAGCAACTTGATTGGATCACTTTACATACCCCACCTCGGTCTGCAAGTATGACGTCTAATGCGACCCTGTTCTGAAGAGTCATAAGGCGATCCGACTGGAGCTCAGCAGTCAAATTACTAAGGGCACCGGCGATTTCAACTACTGTGGATTCAACCACCCTTGTCAATTGCCTTATGTTCCTGCTGTTAACCATAGAACCCCAAAACGTCAGAAAACCCTTTACGAAATCTCCAAATTCTTGTCCTGTAGTGTCTTCTTTACTTATGACACCTCTAACTATCCTTGTCTAATGGTAATCTGCCGCGGCCGTGTAGGTGGGAGGTAACAGGAACGAAACAAAACATGTGCCTGAGAAGTCAGGAGGCAACCATGTATAGGCTCTATTATGGCAGATGAAATAGGTACCCTTAGCTGCTAAGAACGAAGGAGAAGTCTGAGACGCAAAAACATATGTTTCAGTGCAGATACTTTTCCCTAACTGAGCTCTGGGATTCTTGCCATTACCTTGCAGACATAGGTGACCCTGATGGGGTACAATCCAAATCGGGGAGGATCTCTTTGCTCGCTGGTTCCCACTCAGAGTAACTCCATATCCTGTTACGTTCCATCCAATATATGCTAGTGTCTCATCTCTCGGGATAGTCTCATAGGAAATATCTTCCCTAATCATATCTACTATACCCTTAGCTAGAGCACTATTCTTAGGATTATCTTTCACAGAACGTAGGGGGTTGGCTTCATACGCGTATATGAACACCGTTCTATATGCCCATACAGAACCATTATGGCTGAAAGGCAGGACCAGATAAGGGATACCTTTATCAGTAGTATGGGGCATAAGACCACACACCCAACAGTTAGTTGTGTTCACTACTAATTGGTGTTGGTGTAGAAGCTGAATGAATGAATTGTTGGCAAACTCTAATCTTCTGGCAGACTCGTGTTCAGCAGGGGGTGAAAAGAATGCGAGGAAACAGTAGAAGGAGGTATGGGCTGTGTAATGGGTGCAAATGTCACTTGAAAAGAGAATAAAACATATCCTATTAAAAACATCATTACACTAAGCAACATGAAAATACATAATATCAAAAATTGTTTCTTTGTCATTATTATACCCATTCTGGCTTTAAAGTCCATCTGTCTGGCAGGTCTCTCATTCTTGAAAAACTCCATCCTCTCTAAATGCTGCTCGTGGTGGTAGGGTGTTCTATGCTAGGGAATGCTTCTGTCAGTCTAGGGCAACTCCCTTAGACCGACCAGAACTGTCGACCTAACGTCTTCAGCTGCACTCCAAAGACTTGGGCAACCACGACCCTACAGCTGAACCCGGATGGCGGTTCGAAAAGAAAAAAACAAAAATAAGAAAGTTTCTCAGATGAGAGAGCTGCACTTTAAAAAAAAATAGCAAAGGAACGGGAAAAAAATTATTTGTCCTTAGTTCTTGGTCTCAAATTATAACGGCTTTTTCCAGGTACTGTCTGGTTCTGGAACAAGAGTTCAGGCTCTGTAGTGTTCAATCGAATTGACGGTGGCACAGCTTCTTGCAAATTATTGTCACTTTCTCGTTCAGAAATTGTTCCTTTTACACGTGCATCGCTAAATGGCAAAAAACGAGGCACAGTCTCAGTCTCAGAGTCAGCGATCCCCTCCTGGACCCACCGGTCGTACGGTAGAGGAAAAGGGACTCTCTTGCAGTGTACGCCGTGGATCCAGTTCTTTTTCCCTTCCACTCGAACAGCTGATCTTGTTGAGAGAAGGTCGAGGTAGGGGCCGGTCCAACGGGGCTGGTCATTCTTTGTCCGCTGGAAGTTCTTGACCAGTACCCATGATCCAGGATCGATAAGATGTCCTGGAGCTTCAGAGACCTGAGGCAGAGTATCGTGAACCTGTTGGTGTAGAACACGCAATTTAGCCGTCAATTCATACAAATAATCAAGCAGTACAGGGTGTTCGATCTCACTGAATTTTGTTGGTCTTGGCACTCCCCATATGTTGGCCGGGCGGCCAAACACAATTTCATAGGGACTAAGTCCCACTCGCGAATGCACAGTCACTCTTGTTGATAGGAGTGCTAGAGGCAGAGCGTCAGGCCATTTAAGACCAGAGCTCGCTTGTATCTTTGCCAACTTCAGTTTTAGCGTGCCATTATAGCACTCTACTAGTCCAGCTGATTGGGGGTGATTTGCAGCGTGGAATTTTTGCTGGATACCTAGCCCTTCACATACTTTTTTCATCACTCGACCCACAAATTCACTCCCATTATCACTCCAGACCATTCTCGGCATTCCAAACCTAGGGAAGAATTCTTTGGCAAGGGCTTTAGCTGTGGATAAGGCAGTGTTGTCTTTTAAGGGATATGCTTCTACCCATCTTGAAAAAGCACAAACAACAACGAGTACGTATTTCAGATTGTTGCACCTTTCCATGTGGATGAAATCTAGCTGCAAAACCTCGAACGGATACGTTGGAGGTGCAAAATGACCAGCTGGAGTTGGGGTTCCCCTACCAGGATTGTATTTCAGACACACCATGCAATTCTTGACCACATTCTCTGCACATTTAGGAATTCCAGCATTTTGCCATACTGGAGCCAACAACTTACAAATCCCTTTCACACTGATATGGGCCATTCCATGAGCCATTGTCACCACTGCAAGCACATACGCATCGGGTAGCAACCATCGCTGATGTTCTGACAAGTCAACCCAACAACCATTTTCATCCAATTTACCCGTACTTTCTTTCCACACCTTCAACTCTTTCTCTGAAGCTTCAGCTTGAAGAGACTTCACACCCTCTATCGTATCTTCACATATTCCAACGTCACCAACCCATCTTGCAGAGCCTGCAACATACATTCGATTCATCACATCTTTTGCTGTTTCTTTTGCGATTTCGTCAGCAAATGCATTGCCACGACCGACATCATCAGTAACCTTCTTGTGCGCAATGCATTTCACAATCGCAACTTGTAATGGCAAGGTCAGTGACTCAAGAAGCTCATTCACCAACTGACCATGCTGAATTTTAGCTCCATGCATAGTCAGGAACCCACGTTCTTTCCACAATCGTCCAAAACTATGGGCCACACCAAACGCATACTGGCTGTCGGTATATATGGTCACTTTCATTCCTTTCGATAACACACCCGCTCTCGTAAGTGCAATCAGCTCTGCTGCTTGAGCTGAATTATGTGGTATACATGCAGCTTCAACAATCGTATGCAAAGTTGTGACAGCATATGCTGCAGTCGTATCACCATTCGGAAGCTTGAAGCATGAACCATCCACCCATAAGGTACCATCACACTTTACAAGAGGAGTATCTTTAAGATCTACTCTCCCTTTCGTTTCTTCTTCTGTCCTAAGAAAACAATCATGTTGTTCAACATCATCTGTTTCTACTGAAATTGGCAATAACGTGGCTGGATTCAACGTATTGCACCTCTTTATGTGCACATGACTCGCTAACAGTGTCAACTCGTAACCTGACAATCGAGCACTAGTTAAATGCTGTGTCTTGGTCCTGTTTAACAATGTGTCCACTGCATGTGGAACCATCACAATCAACATATTATTCATCACTAACCCAGCAGACTATCGAATAGAAACAGCTGCTGCCGCTGTGGCTCTCAAGCAACTCGGCAATGCTTTAGCTACCGGATCCAAAGTCGACGAAAAATATGCGCATGGGCGCTGCTTGTCTCCAAAAGACTGTGTCAGCACTGACAATGCACAACCCTCTTTCTCATGGACATACAGTGTAAAGGGCTTACTGTAGTCGGGGGTACCCAACACAGGAGCCGAACACAATGCATTACGCAATTCGGAAAAACTTTTCTGACAATCTTCAGACCACGGAACGGGATTCGGTGTATCTTTATAGGTCAATGCTACCAAAGGTTTGGCCAGCAAAGAAAAATTTGGTATCCATTGTCTGCAGTATGATGTAATCCCCAAGAAAGCACATACTTCTCTCTGTGTCCTTGGCACACTCAATTTTGCATTTGCCTGAATTCTTTCTGAGGTCAGTTTCCTTCCCTCCTTCGATAAGAGATGACCTAAGTAGGTCACTTCTTGTCGACAATATTGCAGTTTTGAAAGGGACACTTTGTGATGTAAATCAGACAAATGACGCAACAACAACAAGGTGGCTTCTTTACAAATCTCTTCAGTATCTGTAGCGACTAGCAAATCATCAATGTACTGAATAAGGGTAGCGCCGTCAGGTAAAACAATTGCATCAAGCTGTGTTTTTAAAGCCTGACTATATATTGATGGACTTTCACAGTAGCCTTGTGGAGCGCGTTTGAAGCGGAAACTTCGCCCTCCTAAACTGAAGCCAAAAATATCCCTGCTCTCCTCTGCAATCGGGATGCTGAAGAAAGCATTCTTTAAGTCAATCACCGAGAACCAGGTGGCGGAAGCTGGAATCATAGTCAATAGGGCAGTGATATTAGGAACAACTGGAAACTGTGGCACAACTATTTTATTTACCTCTCTAAGATCAATCATGAGCCTGTAAACAGGCGGCTTAGAGGGGTCAGTACGTTTCAAAACAGGCAGAACAGGACTATTACAAACGTTGCCTCTTGTCTCTTCAATTACATCTTTTTCAATTAAATCATAAATGATCGCTAGCAACGCCTTTTCACCTTCACTAGAGATCTTGTATTGTTGAATGCGTGGTAATTTAACATTGGCTTTCAATGTCACAACATAAGGCGGTATTTCCAACAGACCCACATCATTAGGACCAGTAGCCCAAATGGTATCAGGAAGAAAAACAATTCGGTCGGAAGTTTATCCTTCGACAAATACATTGGAGAGACCATTTTCCTACCCAGTGTAAGTTGTACTCCCCAAGGAGAACAATATAATGTTGCATACAATCTTTTCAACAAATCCAATCCTAACAAGTTTTCACCACAACCTGTCGTCAGAATAAGGGGTGCTTCCAATTCACAAGGTCCAACAGAAAGGGACATAGGACTAGAAATCGGGTTCCTAACCGGGGCGCCAGAAAAACCTACTGAAACATTCATCTCGCCAGACAAAGGTGCACCAGGGAGTTTTGAGTGCATAATAGAACTCTTTGTAGCACCAGTATCCAACAGAAAAGGCTCCGACACACCTGAGGTAATTACCTTAACATAAGGTCCATTCTGTTCCACTGGAACTAAAAAAACTCCCTCTCTTCGTCTATGGCTGTCCTAGCAATTATTACCTTCCAAGTTCTCATCTTCTGCATAGTAGTCGTCAGCATAGTACTGAGCCGTCCTACCAGACGCGTTATGTTGCTGGTCAAATCTATTCATTGAGTTTTGAGACGGAAAGGAACGCGTGTTCTGGGGAAAACTTCCACGTCCTCTACCTCTAGGAGCTTGTTGAACACCTCGACCTCTTGCGCCAGAAGCACCATTCGTACGCTGTAACAAAACAGGACAACTATACTTGAAATGACCCTCTTCTTTACAATATGAACACTGATTGGGACCTACAGGAACACGTGGTTGAGAAAACTCGAACCTTTGCGAGTTTCTCTGGAACAGTTGAGGTTGCTGATAGTTACTCTGACCGCCACGTGGCGGATACGCCTGTTGTAAAAGAACCTTCGTCTTTAATTCTTTAGTTTTTTTGTCTGCTCTATCCTTCTCATCTTTATCCCTATTTTCGTAGTACTGTGCAGTAGCCAATATTTGTGCTGAAGAGGAAACGGCCCAAGAACTCTCTGAATCCTTCAATTTCTTACACAGCTCGGCAAGCAAATTGTGCACAAACTTGTCGACGAACAACCGTTGACCACCTTCTGTACTCATATCTTGACCACTGTGGTCGATAAACGTTTCCTCAAACCTGGTGAAGAAATCAGACACTGTTTCATCTTTCTTCTGCTTACACGCAGACAGTTTATCCCAATTCACACGCATCGCAGGCATTAAAGTCTTCATGTAAGTAATGCTCCTAGCAGGCAGTTCTGCTACCAAAGGCTCAAGCTTGGCACCACCAACTTGTCTATCATTTGCAGCACTAATATTAGCCCATGAACCTAACTCTTGCGCATGATCTGTATGGCGAATCAATCCCCACAAAGGCTGTGGAACAACATTCCCAAATAACATGTCTATGTCGGATAAATTCATAATGCATGAGTCTGCAGTCTGTGATAATTCCTTATAATACCCTGCAGGGTTTTTACGGGGATCAGGCAAAGTCTGCTTAAGGGCTAAAACTTCAGCTCGCTTCCACGGAACATGTACCCAAACACGCTGAAAATGAGCTGGGACAGCATCAATTTGATTAGCAACATCAGCCGCAACGGCGTCCTTCCATACCGGAGGGACTTCTCTCATTGGGTACTGTTGCACCTTTTTTTTAACAGAGGAGTCATGTTGGAACAATGACTGAGAAGGATCCTTATTCCTAAAGGACAACAACGTCACAACTGCTTTCTCAACATCGGGACCCACAATCGTGCCCTTTGCAAACTCAAACCGTACACGGCACAAATCAAGCGGATTTGTTTCCAAATCATTATCCTCCAATTCCTCACAAAGGAAAGCACACATTTTCTCAAAAACGTATCTTTGTTTCGGTGCTCCCCATTGACGGAAGACATCCATAACAGACTCGACATCGTATCTTAAAGGGTAAACAACCCATTTACGCGCCATACGGTCAAACATTTCTCTCTCTTGAGAATTAGGCAGTTGACTACGCGACTGCTTACGCTCCGAATCTGGGGTCACACCAGACGACCCAAAGAGAGGAAATATAAGGCTGGCAACAGTATCTGTCATTCTCTGTCGGACAGAAGGAGAAGTTGATGAAAGAACAGGAGGAAAAACAGAGGGAGGCAAGGCAGACGCAGAGGCAGACGCAGAGGCAGTATCAGGAAGAACACCAGAAGAGGCAGTCGATGTAGTACATAAAGTCGTAGGAGGTACAGATGGAGCAGGTAGCGAAGTCGGCGGCCCTTGAAGGGGCTGCGCCATAGTAGTAGGAGCCAACTGAAAAGGAGCTGGCGGCTGTGGAAGAACCTGAGGCACAATAACCGGAGGTTGCACAGCTAAAGGTTGCGGAGGTGCTGTAGCATTCTGCGCATAAGGGGGTGGCGAACTCAACAAGTGTGACATTAAAGGATCTTTCTCAAGTTCTTTTGCTGCATCTTGCTGAAGAAGTGGAAGAACTGGATAACATTTATCGGTCACCAATTTACGTTGCCTGTGCAACTGCTCATTCATCTGTTCTTCTTCATCATCTTTAAACTGCATAGCAGCTTGCATTATCGAGATACCCTCTTCCCTCTTATTTCTCTTTGCTAATTTAATTTCCTTCTGTTTGGCTTCCTTACGCCATAGGTGGAAAGAGTCAAACATCGCCGGCCAGGCTTTCTTCTTAAAAAGTTTAACCTCCAGATTATCCAGAATCTCTGTGTCAAAACTACCATATTGGGGCCATTTTAAAACACCATCTTTCCTGGTGTATTGGATCCATACTTCATTAGATATGATGGGGCCTATACCATGTTTCACATATAGTTCATAGGTTGGAGTTCCAATCGGAGGAACCGGACACGAGTCCTCCAATCGGGAATCCCTATTATAACCAAGACAAAACAAATTTCCATGTCTGCTAAGACCAGGCATCTTCGCTCTCCAGTCTAGCTTCAAACTTCAAAGGATTATCGAATACGATAGTCTTGTGAATACACAAATCCCTCGGTTTTGGTACTTGCAAGTTCCAAATCAAAGATCCCAAGGGGATACCAAACTAAGAACCAAACTAAGGACTGGGAGACGCTCCACTTATACTTAACTGAGGTATCGATGACGTCACCAGAAGACTCGTTTATCGTTTCGCTCTACCAAATCATCAAGTGTCCAAAACAGGGCGATAGTCAGGGCAGCAGTCCTTCGTAGCCGTCGGGAAGCGGGGAACCTCGCAGCAAAGACTTTCGGACCACGTCGACATACAGGGGTCGATGAAGTGGCAGCCTTCCTCCAGAATTTTCACACGAAGCTCCTCACAAACCTCTGGCTTGGACCGGTACCGCTGAAATCGCCCCACGTTGGGCGCCAACTGAAGTACTGGGTTTTTCAGAACCCAGTGGTGCCAGGGAACACACCCTAAGACTTCGAGTCCTTCCTGTTTCAGACTACAGAAACACAGAGTCTTCTTGGTGAAGTCAAAGATCTTGTTTATTGGCTGCAGCCAGTAACAGGTATCCTAGAAGTACAACACGGTGTATATTCTCAGGAGACTGCTGCTCTTGCAAAGCTAACCTTCTCTTTTATACAAAATATTATGCTTTGGGCAAACATTCCTTATTTTACAGTTGACCATTCACATATTTTCACTACAAAGAAATAGCAGGGTTATGATGACAAGCCCATATTTCAGTTTGTCCAGCCCTCAATCAATTACCCGGCAAGGCTCAGTACTTTCATCAGATATCAACGGACCCCCAATATAAACAGGCACCTCCTCCTTGTAAAGCAAGTCATAAAGAAAGAAACAGGGACAGGTGCGTGTAAGATTAGGCATGGTTTGTGTGTGATGAAAGGTTTTATGATGTGTTGTGCCTTGATACTAATCTCATTCGGCCACTGGGAAAGAAACTGGCCGAACAGGTTTGGCTTCAGGCAGTGGAGTCAGCTTGCCCAGGTCACAGAGGAGTCAGCAAAGATGTGCATGTCCTTCAGACTCGTTTTCAGCATTAGACATTGGCCTATGTGAGGACAATCATAAAATGGCTGTCGTTTAAATGGAACATGAGGGTTCAGGACGGAAACTCTGATATTCGGGTGATTTTGTTACCCGAATATGAATACAATGCTTGTGCATACTATTCTAATCATTCCCGGTCTGCTGATACCAAAATCGTTGTGATACGACGACGTTTATAACACGGGTCCAGAATTTTCAGTACCACAGTTCCTGTATCTCAGAGACTGTTTGCAGGGTGGCTCTCCATCTGCAGGGGGTGGGGTGCTGGTGTTGTGTTCCTATGGCGGTGCCTCCTGTTCACTAGCGCCGGCGGAGGTGGAGGGCTGTTTATCATCCAGGCTAGTGTCAGGGGCCCCTTGTTGTGCCACGGTGTCCCTCCTGGTGTTGACAAGGTCTTGCAGCCCCCTGCACTGGCGACCAGGGTGGTGTTAATGGACTTGAGTTCCTCCCTGATCCCCGGATAGTGTTCCTCCTGCAGCTGCTGGGTCTCCTGAAACTTGGCCAGTACCATTGCCATCGTCTCCTGGGAATGATGGTACTCTCCCATTATGTTGGAGAGGGCATTGTGGAGAGTGGTTTCCTTGGGCCTGTCCTCCCCCTGTCGCACAGCATTCCTCCCAGTTCCACTGTTTTCCTATTCCTCTGTCCCCTGAACCGTGTGCCCACTGCCCCCATGTCCCTGATTGTCTTGGGTTGGTGGGTTGGGTTCCCTGTAGTGGTGGACACACTGCTGATTGACGTGTCCTGGGGACAGAGAGATGGGCCCGCTGGGTGGGTGCTGTGCTGGTGTTTCCTGAGGGGGGAGGCTCTGTGGTGGCTTGTGCCAGTGTCAGAGGAACCGACTGTCCCGAGGTCCCTGATGGGCCGGGCTGGTCATCTTGATCCAGTTGTGCAGAGCTGCTGTCATCACTGTGGGTCTCTTCTGTGGGGGGACTGGATATGTCTGGTACCTCTTGTCCGGTGACGTTAGGTAGGGGTCCTGCAGGGGTGTAAAGGCATGATTATTGCATCTGTGTGTGCCATCGTGTGCAATGGGTGAGTGACCCTGTACTCCAGTGCTTGCATTCTTGTCTAGGTCCTTGTGTGATAACTGGTTTGGGGTGGGTATCTGTAGTGGACATGCTTGGGTGATGGGTGTCCATGCATTGGTGTTACATGCAGGGCTTGGTTTTGGTATGTGTGGGTTGTGTTGGTGGGGTATCTGTCGGTTGTTGGGGTGATGGGTGTGAGGGTAAGGGTGGGAGTATGTGATGGCATGCAGGTGGGGTGGGGGGATAAGATAGTAAAGATTTGCCTTACCAGAGTCCAGTCCTCCTCCTGCAGGATGCATGATCGCCAAGACTTGCTCCTCCCATGTTGTTAGTTGTGGGGGTCCACCACCAGTCCTCTGTACAGCAATCTGGTGTCTGGAGACCACGGAACGCACATTCCCCCATAGGTTGTTCCACCTCTTCCGGATGTCATCCCTAGTTCTTGGATGCTGTCCCACTGCGTTGACCCTGTTGACGATTCTGCGCCATAGCGCCATCTTCCTAGCAATGGAGGTGTGCTGCACCTGTAATCCGAATAGCTCTACCTGGACGATTTCCTCCACCATGACCCTGAGCTCCTCCTCAGAGAACCTGGGGTGTCGTTGAGGTGCCATGATGTGGTGTGTGTGATGTGTGAGGTGGTATGTGTTCTGATGTGTGAGGGGATGTGTTGTTATGTGTTGTTTGAGGTGCATGGATGTTGTGTGAGTGATGATGTGTGTCTGTGGATGCTGGTGGTGTTTCTCTCGGGCGTGGTATCAGAATTCTGGTAGTAAGGGTTTGTGGGTGATGTGGGTGTGTGTTTTATATTGGATTGGGTGTGTGGGTGTGGTGTGTGTATGTGTATCAGGTGTTTGTATTTCGAATTGTCCAATGTGGTTGTGTTTTGTGTATGTGTGTGTATTTTGAGCGCGGCAATGTGTACCGCCAATGGAATACCACGTTTGAAAGACCGCCGCGTGGATTTGTGGGTTGCGATAGCGTGGGCGTATTCCTGTCGTTGTGACGGTGTCGGTTTTGTTATCGGCAGTTTATCACTGACCTTTGGTGTGGCGGACTTGTGTGGGTGTCTGAATCATGGCAGAATCACGCTGTGGGTCGTAATAGCTGTAGCAGAATTCCACCCTCGCAGTGGTGTGCTGGCGGTCTTCTGCACGGTGGTAAGCGGGATTTACCGCCAGGGTTGTAATGAGGGCCTAAATGCCAGACAGATTTCATCTGGAGTGGCACATACAGGTAGAGAAAATAGTTCCCTAAATAAGTTTTATCACACTGTATTTGATCAATTACCAAATTTTAAAAGGTAGGTTTGTACACTTTACAACAGTTCAGGAAGAAATGTTGTTCTTATCAACAAAAAGATTGGCCTGAGATATTTCTGGCTATGTTTTTAAATGCATACAGCATAGGTGGGATTATGCAATCCATGCTTTGAAGATGTGCCTTTGGGGAGCACACCTGAAAGAGGACCCATAAATCTGAGACGGAATTTGGCTCTTGGAGTTTGTCTCAGTTAAATCTCCATATAAATTTGTTTTTCGAGGGACTAACTAACAAGATGATTTTTGTTGTTGAAAGATTGATGTTAGACTTTTGTATGCACATTAGATCCTATGAGCATTCGAAGTACATTGAAGGAATCTGCAATTGTTCCTGGACAACGGTATAGTCTGCATGTGTACCTTTTATTGAATTTTCTTTTGTTTGATGAAAAACATTCAAAGATTATACAAGGAGAGCCCCCCCTCCCACCTCCTTGACCTGTATTTCTTGCATATGACATTTTTATTAATCTCATCTATGGTCTTACATAAAACTATTTTTTTCTGCTTATAAAAAAATGTTTTTTTATTAACAATTCAAAATGTGATTTTTCACATCATGTGTCATACACAAGTATAACACAATTTTTACATATACTACAATTTATGATATTTTTCAACTTTATAAGACAAAGAGGGTCATTACAAGTTTGGCGGGCGGCAACCGCCGGGCGGCCGCCAATGCAGCCACACTCCCGCGGAGCCATTTGGACATCCCCGCTGGGCCGGCGGGCGTTTCCGCCCGCCGGCCCAGCGGGGATGTGGGCCGCAACATGGGAGCCGGCCCCAAATGGAGCCGGCGGTGTTGCGGCCGTGTGGCCGTGCGACGGGTGCAGTTGCACCCGTCAGGCTTTTCACTGTCTGCATAGCAGACAGTGAAAAGCCACATGGGGCCCTGTCAGGGGGCCCCTGCGCTGCCCAAGCCAGGGGCCCCATGACTCCCCATACCGCCAGCCTTTTCCTGGCGGGTCATACCGCCAGAAAAAGGCTGGCGGTCGGAGACTCGGAATCCCCTGGGCAGCGCTGCAAGTAGCCTGCCCAGGCGGATTATCACCGCGGGGGCAAAAGTGGCGGAATACGGCCGGCCCCGGCGGAGCGGCCCCGGCGGTGCGACCACAGCGCTTCCGCCGAGGTCGTAATAGGCCAGGAAGCACCGCCAGCCTGTTGGCCGTGCTTCCGTCATTTTAGCCATGAATGTTAAACAAAGTAAGACATTAAACCGCTTTGCCCCTCACTTTACTTATTCAACCATAGAAACCAACAGGCTCATTCACAACCGCGCATTGAAAACAAGTGATTCCAAACTTTTGACACAATCAAATAAGTGTTCTTCGTGAACCTTTTTTTTAACCTCCTATTTCTGTACTTGGTTAACATCCAGTAAGTGAAAAGACTTGGTCAAAAATCTATGGTGTATACATCAGAGCTGGGGGCATGGGGACAATTATTTCCAGGAAACTATCAAAATTAGGATGCCATAAAACAAAATCTAAAAAAAGAATTCTCATTATTTATACAGACTTTACTGTCTCATAGTGCTAGGCCATGGTGTTCACATTGCAAGATTAGTGTCATGCAATCAGATCAGTGACACGAAGTAGTCTTCCTCCCTTTAGGTTTTCTAAATAGATTCACCTGGATAGATCCCTGATTATCCTAGATCTAATTGTCCATAAATGGCACCTTTTCTCCATTTTTTTTCAGCTTAGGAAATCCACAGGGAGTAGCACATTTCTGAATTTTGCAAGTTTCCATCATAATAGCAAGAAAGAGTGTGTTAAATGTAGTCAATTTTTAAGACCAAGGCCCCCATTATGACATTGGCGGTAAATCCCGCTTACCGCCACGCTGATGGCTGCCAACTTACTGCCGCGGTGGCAGATATCCATTCACCATATTATGATACACACCTATCCGAGAGAACACAGTCACATACACAAATCTGCCAGACCAAAGGTCAGTGTAAAAGTGGCGGTCCCAAAACCCATACCAATACACCAACAAAACAACGTCCACCACATTATGACCCATGAATCACCACAGCAGACATTTAACGGCGGTAAACCTTTGGTGGTACATATCATCGCGCTCAGAATGGACACCCACATAGAAAAACAACACTACATTGTCGAATACCAAAAACACACACCTGACACCCATACATACACCACACCCACACCACTATAGAACACCCACCCACAGTACCCACAACCCATTACAAACAATAATTGCTGCCAGGAGACTGAGAAGAAGATCACAGAGACAACTAGACACACACACCACTTACACCCATACACTCCTCACGCACTCCACATCACACACCCCACCACATTACCCAACACAACCTCACCAACACACATCACACAACACCTATGGCATCACAAAGGCACCCCTGTTTCACTGAAGAGGAGTTAAGGGTATGGTGAAGGAGATTGTCAGGGTAGAGCCACAGCTCTCTCTTTGGAGCACAGGTACAGCAGATATCCATTGCAAGGAAGATCGAGCTATAGCGGAGAATCGTGGACAGAGTCAACGCCGTGGGACAGCATCCAAGAACAAGGGATGATATCAGGAAGAGGTGGAACGACATATGGGAGAAGGTACGTTCCATAGCAGCAACACACCAGCTCGCGATACAGATGACTGGCAGTGGACCCCCACCTCCTTCCCCACAGCTCACAGTTTGGGAGGAGCAAGTACTGGCAAAACTGCATCCTGAGGGACTTGCTGGAGTTGCCAGAGGACTGGACACTGGTAAGCCAATAGTTACTAATCATCACCCCCATACCTGCATGTCATCACACCCCCTCACCCTCACTCCCATCACTCCACTCCATCCCACACACTGCACCTACACATATGACTGATCACAATGCCAAGCCCTGCATGCAATACCAATGCATGGACACCCCTCCCAGCCCTGATTGGACAGCCATCACTAAAGCATGCAAAGTATAGGGAAACTAACAATCCCACAATACATCACCATTCACAAGCAAAAGCTGGCAGGGGAAGCTTGTTTCAATGTCATACACTTGAAGCATAATACATCATTTGCAGCCCCACAGGTACCCCAGCTAATGTCAGAGGAGAGGAGGTGCCACCCGTATCCAGTCCCCCAAAAGAAGAGGCCCCCAGTGATGACAGTAACTCTGGACTTCAGGATCTGGAGGACCTACCTGGCCCATCCAAGACCACTGGACAGTTGGTCACCCAAGCCCACTCACCGACCACCATAGAGCCTCCCCCATAAGGAACCAACACCACAGCACCCACCCAGCGTACCCACACCCCTGTCCCCAGGATACGTCAGTCAGCAGGGTGCCGAACCTGTACAGGGACCCCAGGACACACCTCACCCACAAGACAATTAGGGACCTTGGGTCAGTGGGCATACCATTCAGGGGACAGAGGATCAGGGGAACAGGGACACTGGGAGGACTGCTGTGTGCCATGGGGAGGACAGGAGCAGGGAACCGACTCTCAAGAAGGCAGTCTCCGAGATCTGGGGAACCTACCAACATTCCCAGGACACGATGGGCAAGATCCTAGACAACGTGCAGGAGTACAGGCGGCTGCAGGAGGGACAGTATCAGGGGATCAGGGAGGACTTGCAGGCCATTAACAGCACCCTGATCTCCATAGCAGGGGTGCTGGCAGACATGACCAACATGATGAGGGAGGCAACAGCACACCAGCGGGCCCCTACCACTAGCCAGTGAACTGAACAGCCCTCCACTTCCATTGCCGCTAGTGGCCAGGAGGCCCTGCCACAGGACCCACAGGCCACCAGTAGCCCTACCCCTGCAGAAGGTGAACCACCCTGCAAACTTTCCCTGCGACCCAGACAGAAGCCAGAGACGCTTGCCAAGACCACCTCCAGGAAATTAGACTCTCCTGATTGTCCCCCTTGTGTCCCACTCAGTCACATTGTTCACCTTGAACTGCCATTGCTCCCCTTCCTATGTGCCCCTTGAACACTGCAATGGTGCTTCAAACAGACTAGAACAATACCCTGGACTTTCCTCCATCATCACCCCATTCCATTACACTTTCCCCTCAATATCTTAGTACTACAATAAACACCCTTGGGCAAACTTTGACTACTAGTATTTCATGTATTGAAAATTTGTATTCATTAAAACAGCTACATCCATAGCAAATGAACTGTACATAATGAGAGCACAGAATGAATTACCTCTTGCTGGCTGTTGTGATCACTTCACGACATTGCTGTCATATCACTAACATCTGTAAAATGACAATCCATAGGTGACAGTAAGTAGAGGAAACAAGTGGCTAATGCCAACTTGCCAATGCCACACAGAATACAACAATAGTCATAGAAATGTGAAGTTTCACTGTCTCACCTGTGTGTCATTGGATCTACTGATGGATCACTAATGTTCTCTTGTCCACATCCCCATCCTCTGCCTCCTCATCCTCATTGTCCTCTGGGTCCATTGCTGCCACAGGGACATCTCCAGTCGCCTTCTCCTGCTGAAAAGGTAGATGTCGTCTGAGGGCCAGGTTGTGCAACATGCAGCCTGCCACTACCATCTGGCAGACCTTCTTGGGTGAGTAGCACAGGGATCCACCTGTCAGATGGAGGCACCTGAACCTGGCCTTCAGGAGGCCGAAGGTTCTCTCAATTATCCTTCTGGTTCGCCCATTTGCCTCATTATAACGTTCTTCTGCCCTTGTCCTGGCATTCCTCACAGGGGTCAGCAGCCACAATAGGTTTGGGTAACCAGAGTCACCTGCAAATATTGAGGGACAACATTTAGCCACACACTATCCTATTTGGCCAACAGTATAGGCATACACCAACATACACTGGGTGGGGACCAAGGTTCACCTATTAGCCACACCCTGTGCCTCTGCAGTTGGGCCATCACATTTGGGAGGCTGCTATTCCTCAGTACAAAGGCATCCTGTACTGACCCAGGATACTTAGCATTGACGTGGGAGATGTACTGGTCCGCCAGGCACACCATGTGCACATTCATGGAGTGGAAACTCTTACGATTCCTGTACACATGTTCATTCTGCTGGGGGGGAACAAACACAATGTGTGTACCGTCAATCTCCCCAATTATATTGGAGATATGTCCCATTGCATAAAATCCGGCCTTCAGAGTGGCCAAATCTTCTACCTGGGGGAAAGCAATGTAGCTGGTGTTTTACCAGGATGGACAAGACTCTTCCCAGCACTACTGAGAACATTGGCTGTGACATTCCTGCTGCCAAACACACTATCACTTGGAAAGAACCAGTTGCCAGGAAATGGAGCACTGATAGAACTTGCACAAGAGGAGGGATCCCAGTGGGATGATGGATAGCTGATATCAGGTCAGGCTCCAACTGGGAACACAGCTCTGTGATTGTGGCCCTGTCCAGTCTATAGGTGAGTATTATGTGCCTGTCCTCCACTGTAGCTAAGTCCACCAGGGGTCTGTACATGGGGATATGTCTCCATCTCCTATTCATCTGCAGTGGTGGGTATCTAAGTGACAAAAGAGTGAGTAGGCTGTCACAATTTGAAAAACTATACCACAACATCAGTCCACATCGTGCAATCATGTTTTGGGACAGTGGAATTTAAAAGTATGTGCTTTTTATCCTGTGAACTGCAATTATCGGTAGCCCTGTTCTTCTCCCCAGAAATGGTGACTGCCTGTCCTCTGTGGTGGGACAGTTGGAAGTGAGGTAATTCCACCGACGTTGTGTGCCGTGGCGGTAGGCGGTCGTGAACTGCCGTACAATTCTTCAGTGGATAATATTGGCCCCTATGGGGTACAGTGGCCAATGGGGATGTACGCTGGCGGTGACGGTATACACCGTCGCAGATGTGACCGCCATTTTATTTCTCAATCATCAGTTGTTTCCTGACCTTTGACAGGGGAAGACCTACACTGCATGTGTTGCTGTGATCTGTGTCTGGAACCTACCATGGCCCGTGTGACTGGGGAAAGAGCCCAAGCCTTCACTTCTGAGGAGTTGGAGTGACTGGTGGATGGGGTCCTACCCCAGTACGGACTGCTGTGTGGGCCTCCAGACCAACAGGTGAGTACACTGTGGGCACGAAGCATGTGGCATGAATGCACGGAGATGTGTGTGAAAGCCATTGTGTAAGGGTGGGGGGATTTTGTCTTGGCGGTGTACATGTTTTCAGCTGGCCTATGTGTTTTGCAATGGTAATGGGATCGGGTATGGTGGTCCATGTGTGTGATAGGCTGGACTGTTCGTTTAATGGAGTTCTCCTGTATGTATTACCTATGCATGTCAGCACCATTCAAAAAGAAGGGATTATGACACGCCATTGTCAAGGAGGTGCTGACCCTGGGGGTCTATGGCAGGAGGAGCATCCACTGTCGCAAACGGTGGGAGGACCTGAGATGCTGGGCACGGAAGACCGTGGAGGCCCAGCTGGGGATGGCCTCCCAACGAGGAAGGGATGCCTTTCGGACCATGACCCCCTGATGACCCGCATACTGGCAGTGGCCAACCCTGAGCTGGATGGGCGCATGAGGGCATCACAGCAGCCACAAGGGGGTGGGTACAGTGGGTATAATTACAACTTATGGCTGGGGGGTGGTATCCGGGTGGTGGCTGTGTGTTAGTAGGTTCCCCTAAGGCCAGGCCAGACATAGCAGCATAGGTCCTCTGAAGGGTAATGGTTGCATGGCAAATAATGTAACCTAGCTTGTTATTATTCACTTCTAGGCAGGGCTGCGTGGGTCCCAGGAGTGCTGCAGTTGGCGGTGTGTGCTCCTCCTCATGCCTTGGTGACTAGCCATTTCACTGGTAGTGCAATGCATAGTGCATAGGTATGTTCCCTGTGTGAGAGGGTGCTGTGTACGCCAACGGTGGTGTTGGTGCAGTCATTGACCCAGTGTATCCTTTGTCTTTCTCTCCCCCTTTCTTGTTTTGTCATCCTGTCCTTATGTGCATTAGCATCACCTGGTGGAGGAGCAGAGGCACCGGCGACAGAGGGAGTTGCATCCCACAGACCCTGGAGGCAGAGTCCACCGATGCTGAGGGAACCAGTGGGACAGAGGGTGAGGGGAGCACCACGGCGGAGACTGGATGGGACAACACAGACTCTGATACCTCCTACGATGGGAGCTTCCTGATGGTGGCGAACACCTTTGAGACTACCCCAGCTGCAGGTACAGTCACCACCCCCGTACCAGCACTGCCCTCTCAGTAGACCCTCAGCGAGTTGCCTGTGCCCGCTCACCCAGGAGGGTGGGCATCTCCTTCACCCCAGGCACCTCAGGCCCTGACCCAATGAGCCCTGCTGCCCTGAGTGAGGAGGCTATTGACCTCCTGAGATCCATCTCTGTAGGGCAATCAACCATTGTGATTGCCTTCCAGGGGCTGGCATCCCAAATGCAGCAATGCAATGCATTCCTGGAGGGCATTCATGGTGGATGGGTGGCCCAACAGCTATCGATTTAGGCTCTGGTCTCCTCTCTGATGGCAGCCATTGTCCCTGTTTCAACCGTCCCCCCTCCAACTCCCACTTCCCAGTCCCATTCTCCTCAACCCCAGCCTATCCCAAGCACACAAATAGACGAGCATTCACACAAGGCAACACCCAAGAATGACACAGGCAAACACAAGCACCACACTTCATCCCACAGGCACTCACACAAACACCATACTGTTGCAGACATGACAACATCCACAGCTTCCACTGTCTCCTCCTCCTCCTCCACCTCCCTCCCAGTTAAGTTCACACTCACACCTGCATGCCCCACATCAACATCTACTACCAGGATCTCCACACCAAGCAGAACACACACCTCACTGGCAGACACATCCACAACATCCATGTACGCATTCCCGGTTTCCTCTCCCATCATGTCTGTCCCCCCTTCTAATGGGCACAAACGCAAGCACTCAGACACCCAACAGCCATCCACCTCAGATCAGCATACAGCCCATGCACCTGCACCCAAATACAGCAGACATACACCTCCAACAACCACTCCCTCATCCTCCACTCCCATTACTCCTCCCTCCTCCCACCCCAATGTCCCTAAAAAGCTTTTTCTTGTCCAACTTGACCTCTTCCCTCCCCCTGCCCCCCGTCCTGCACATATGGGCAGGGTAACAAAGACAAATCCCAGCACCTCAGCCAAACAGTCCACAGGGACAGTGGTAGCACCATGTACTCATGGTGGTAAGGATACAAGACCTACGACACTGAAGGGGAAGGAGCCAGCACCACCAGGGATGTAAGGGAAGAGTCCTGCACCAGCTGTGAGGAAGGGGAAGGAGCCTTCACCAGGCAGAGAGGGGACGAACCCATCCACCCCTGCCAAGAGGGGTAATGGATCCCCGACCCATGAACAGGAGGAGACGAGGCACTCTACAACAGCGGAAGCTGTCAGGCTAACACCATCACCAGCTGTCACTGGGCCCCCACCGCCAGCTGTGGATGTGCAGAAATCAGTGAGTGCAGTGGCTGCCCAGGTGCATCCCCCAACCACCACCACCATGCAGCCATCACTGAGTGAAGGGGCTGCCCAGGAGCCTCTCCCAACCACCACCACCATACAGCCATCACCACTGGCAGATGCCATGTAGTCCACCCTCCAGGGGCTACTGTGTGGCTGCCTCCTCCAGAACCAGTGGCAAGTCACCCACTCGATAGAATGTGGCCTTGCATTACCCAGGACAAAGCAATGGGCATGTTGCCCCCTCCAGAACCAGTGGGCACGTCACCCACTCCAGAGACTATGGCATTGCACTCCCCAGGAAGAAGCAATGGGCATGTTGCCCCCTCCAGAACCAGGGGGCTTGTTACCGCATCTGGCAGAGGTTCCCCCACCGAGGTGCCTGCCTATTTGCAAACTGATGCCCCTGCAGTGTTATATTCGGATGTGCTTAGGATTCGAGTTGGGCCTTAGACTGTGCCCTGTGGCCATGTGGACCCTTTGAACTTTGGACTGGGCAGTGTCCCTTTTTTCAACATGTGTATATATCTGTTTCATTGCCAAATCGAATTATTAATTTTGATGTTCATCTGATTACAATCACTTTAGTAAATTCCTGTTGTCCTTGCATTATTCTGCCGATTTTTGGTGACAAATTGTTTTTCGTGTGCAGCTGGTTGTGTGTATGGTGTGTGTGTGTCAGGTATGTGTTGTGTGTGAGTCACTCTCGTTTTCCTCCCAACCTCCCTTATGTGCTAGGCAGCTGTACTCACCGTCGTCGTCTGCGTCGGCGTTGGTGTTCCAGGTGGAGCATAACGTGGAAGATCATCGGAAAAAACTTGCAGTTCGGGTTCCATGGCGGCATGGTTCTTCCCTGTGTCTCCAATGGTGAGTCCTTCCACTTCTGAGCTCTGTTTCCATTAGGGTTTTGTTGGAGTTGGTACCACCCCGAAAAAGGTGGCGGTTTGCAGGGTCAAAATATGGTGGGTGGTACTTTGTCTTTCACCTGGCTGTTGGCAGCTACCACCGTGGTGGCTGTTGTTTCC
This sequence comes from Pleurodeles waltl, assembly GCF_031143425.1. Classification (NCBI taxonomy): domain Eukaryota; kingdom Metazoa; phylum Chordata; class Amphibia; order Caudata; family Salamandridae; genus Pleurodeles; species Pleurodeles waltl. The sequence continues at coordinate 28,598,736 of NC_090437.1, forward strand.
ACCCTGGCAGTTGGTGGGGTACATTTGCTGTCTATGGGAGATATCACTGCATTAGTAATAATTTGTCAGTACTTGCCGCCAGCCTGTTGGCGGTATTACTTCCACTTTATCACCCACCGCCATGGTTGGAATGAGGGACTAAGATGGAATTGCTCCTTTGTGGAGGATTTTGAAAATAATGAAGAAGATCTGAAGCAGAAGTTCTGGAATAGAAGCTATCCACATCACCTAGTCAGGCATGCACATAGGAGAGCTAAATATTATCCTTGTTTGATGAGTACCCTGTCCCCCAGACCTGTAAGTACATTAGGGTCATCCATGTTCTGTTAAATCATTCACCTAAGATGTGCAGATACTCTTGGCAGCCAGCTGAAGAAGCATGCAATGGTGGTCAGCCAAATGGCAAGGCAGATGTTCCTGTCACAATTTCTTTATTGTGATTTTAATATATTGGAGGTTGAAATGATTTAAGAGTATAAAGATGAAGAAATCAGCCTACAAATGCTCCCTAAATTAAGCTCAAATATGTGACGGACCACTGTGAACAGGTTTCTCAGACATAGAAATACTCCAAATGGGACAAGAACAATAGACCATCATGGAAGGTCTTGTCCTCATAAAAAATAAGGTCTTGTTTCCCCATGCCTTAAACCAACTACAAATATGATGCATTCTCCTCCCACATATTATGTAAACATTCCACTAATAAAAGGATTGAAATTAAAATGAATGCTCTCAGTGTTCAAAACTGTTTTGTACTGAGCCAACAATTGTAGAACATCTTTACAGGGCTCAGATTTACCCCTTTCTACTAAAATTATATAAGCAGCTAAGCAGCAACCTCTTACTCGGGACCTTCTGGCGCGCCAAACCACTTTGCCTCTTTATAGTCAAGTTGACAGCAGGCACATCCTAGATCTAGAAAAGTAAGGTTTAGAAATTCAATGAAATCAGTTCAAGAAATTGCTTTCGGTCAATTCTCCAAACTGTTTCTAAGCAACAGGGGTTCAGTCAAAAGAATGAATAGCTTTTCCAATATTTTGTTGATGGAAAAGCATTTCTCCAACACCACAGTCTTCCATGTTGTGTTCCAAGGTTGTTTTTCTGTTATAGTGAGCAAAGCAAAAGTTCTTAACTAATTCTCAAAAGCATCACTAGTGTGCATTTGATAGAGGACAGTCCACATCAATGATGTGTCCTGCTCTAAGAGATATTCATCTTGTTGTCTCTCTACCTAAAACCTGCTTCTCCAAACAAAATGGTTTAAGAAAAACACCTAATCAGCTAATAGTTATTAGAATCAGTACTCCTGCTTTTATTTTAGTGTAAAGCAATTTTTTCACAGGGAAAGTGTCTTAAAGTCGTAAAATCTCAGAGTGACTATAGGAGGAAAGTCCAGGCTGGTGGGTTTCCAAAAAGATGAGTAGAACTTTCTCCTCCCTTTGAATTTCACCCACTGCATTCTGCTGCACACTCAACTTCAAAAACATTCCATAAAACCTACTGTTCTTATGGGGACTCAGCCCATATAGTAGAGAAGCCTACGAGTTTGGAAAGGAACACTTCTTCAAACTGTCAGACTGATAACAGAGTAAGAAGATTTCCTAATGATGGATTTGAAACCATTGGTCATGTTCTGACTCATCTCTAAAGCACGTGCAAATTACTTTGAAGTTCCCCGGCCTGGTCTCTGAAAACATGAGAAAATATCTCTGCTTTATCTAGATAAATGATTGATAAACTTAAGAAGCCACTCTGGAGGGCTTACTGCATACAAAGTACCATTGCCCAGATTTACAAAGAGTTTGTGTTGGATGTGCTTTACTTCTTTAATACAACCTGGTAAAGTCTTCAGCTGGGATTTACAAATCAACTCAAATCACTATGGGGGTTATTCTAACTTTGGAGGAGTGTTAATCCGTCCCAAAAGTGACGGTAAAGTGACGGATATACCACCAGCCGTATTACGAGTTCCATAGGATATAATGGACTCGTAATACGGCTGGTGGTAAATCCGTCACTTTTCCGTCACTTTTGGGACAGATTAACACCTCCTCCAAAGTTAGAATAACCCCCTATATGTGGTACTTTGCATCAGGGGTAAATTCCATGAGGGATGCATGGGCATTCCCTTGCAGCCACCCTTGGTTTGTTTTAACCAAATCCATACCAACAACAAATTTTAGTCAGGGATTTGCACCAATACCCTGCACCTCCCTGAAGCAGGTTTAACAAGAAGAAATGTTTTCATTTCTCCTCGTTTTTTCCTCTTTGTGATTGTGCTGCATTCTGCAGCACATATACAAAGAGGAAAAGGAGAGAGCAAAACTGTGCCACTCCTAAGTAGATATGGCAGAGATCATTTTCCCACCTGCTTACGCAGTACAGTGCAGCAACTTTACTTGCTGCACTTCATTGCATGAGCTTTTTGCACCATTATGCCCCACTGTACATATGACAAATAAATAAGACCACGCATCTGAGTGGAGGTTAAAAAAATGGTGCCAATTCACCAAGGTATTTTCAACCATAAACATCCATTGACAGCTGAAAATAGCTCTGGGTCATGCTTTCCAGCGATTCATGGAAGGATGAGTTTACTGCTGTGGATAATTCCACATTGAGTGTTGAGAAAACCAGAGATGTAATTTCCATGAAAGAAGTGGGAAGTAAGCAAACAAGACATGGTAAGTGCTGCAAGATTGGGAATGCCTAAAAGCTTGTACATTTGTAGCCATTCCCAAACTCTGATATGACTCCTTCCCACCATGTAAATATTCAGGGATTTATTCCACCCAAGGACTGCAGTAAAGCCTCATCCAGGATTAGAAATGGAAAGGAACATTCTCAGAATTTGTAGGGGGTTTAGGAAAAGAGATTTCTCCATGGGGTAAAATGTTTTCCCTGCAACATTGTGGCCCTCGTCACGACTTTGGCAGTCTTTTGGGAAGAACGCCAAAAGACCACCACGTTGGCAGTAATCCAAACGCTGTATTGAGGGGCATATTTATACTCTGCGCTGAGTTACCGTCCCCTATGTCCCCTGGGCATGGCCATTCGGGTGGTGGGCATGACTCCTGTCTTAACGGAGACAGGAGTCAGGTCCATGGGGTTTTAATGTCAGAAAATGACGCTAGTCTGGTTAGAGCCATTATTTATGCCTCTGCCATACTAGCATCATCCTTTGACGCTAAACTCCTTGTTCTCCCTACGTCTCCCCACCTGGCTAGCGTCCTTTTTTATGACGCTAGCCTTACCGCTGGCTATCGTCAAACCATATATATGACGCTCAGTCAGCGTCTTGGCATGGCGACAGCCGGCGGTATACTTTTTGCTGGTAAGCTGCATTAGCGCAGTTCACATCAAAAAGTCTAAATCAGGGCCTGAGTCACACTGTGAAGGCAACCAAAAAACAGCCAAAATCCGGATACCGCCAGGACACAGGATGATGGGAAAGAGTCGGCTCCACCACCTGCACCGTCAGCCCAACAAAATTCCACCCACCACATTACGAGCCACAAGTCAGCACAGCGGTTCTTCAACGGCGGAAAACCATTGGCGGTCCCAATCTCCGCCATCAGGACACACTCCTGTCAGAACATAGCACAACATTAGACAGTTTGAATACCCCACACCTGGCACACATACACACAGCAGACACACTTACTCACCACACTATATAACACACCCCCACACACCCCACAATCCTTTGCAACTAATACCACATATAGTGATACCGAGAGCATGCAAATACACCAATATAGCACCTATACACTATAGGCACACATACACATCTTACTCAGCCCACACCACACACATGCGCTACAAACACAATACACACATAACAACCACACAAAAACACCACAAGTATCCAACACTCACAATGCACCACCCACAACCCCTTCAGTCACCCAACACTGCACCCTTACACACACAACACCCCACCTCAACACAAGCACTACCATGTCCCCACAAAAGCACCTTCGATTCACAGGTGATGAGTTGAGGGTCATAGTGGATGAAATTGTCAGTGTAGAGCCTCAACTGTTTGGGGAACAGGTCTAGCAAACCTTGATTGCCAGGAAAATGGAGATGTGGCAGAGAATAGTTGACAGGGTCAACTCGGTATGCAGCTATCCACGCACAAGGGAGGACATCAGGAAGAGGTGGAATGCCCTACAGGGGAAGGTATGTTCCATGGCATCACAACACCAGATGTCCATTCACAAGACTGGCGGTGGCCCCACCTCCTCCCCCACAGTACACACCTTGGTAGGAGATGTCGTGGACATTCTGCATCCTGAGGGCCTGACTGGAATACCGGGCGGACTGGACTTTGATAAGTACCCACAACTTCAATGTCACATAATTATTGTGCCCTGCATGCTTCCTCACCACCCAAATACTCCCCAATTCATTGTATCGCACTACGCCTCCCACCTAGTCATCTAATGCCCCTCCTGCATGCCACACCTCAACCTTGCCCAACTGTCCACATAGCCCTTTCCAAAGGCACAGATAGCATTGACAAATACTATCACTACAACTCCCACAATCCAGTAGCCCATCTACGTGAAAACCTGGAATGTGCACATCAACTCACATCCCATGCATGTATGACTATCGGACTAGCTAACCAACTAGGTGATACAACTGAGGACCACTACATGGCAATGACATCAGTTCAATGGCATACCACAATGGCAAACAAGGCTAAACACAGCTACAGCTCTGTGAGTAATCCAAATGCACACTTACCCAGCTCTCCAACCCTGAAGTGGACTCACCATTGTATGGAATGTAAGATGGCAGAATCCATGCACATGCGCAACATGCACAGACAGGACATTTAACCTTGCATACTCACATACTCTCCTCCCATTGGGACACCATGCTGCAATGTCCAGCCATTTCATGTCACATCTAGCAAGCTTGATTAGTCACTAGATAACAGTGCTGAACAGTCATGTGAACTATCAGTAGGTACCTGAACACATCCACAGAGCTATAGTTACCAAACCAGATTGACACCAACCAACTTGGAGTATGGCACACATGTCACAGACTACTATCTACCACCAATGGTATGCTGTGCAGCACCTGTTTTTGTCATTGCTGTAAATCGTGTTAAACCAGTGTATGCATCTGATAAACAGATACCCAAACACACTCTCTATATGTAACTCTGTCTCTCACTCCATCCACAGGTACCCTAACCAGTGCCACCATGGAGTGTATACCAGAGACTGCTATCCCTCTTCAGAAGATAGAAGAGGATAGAAGAGGGAGGCTTCCTCAGAAGGAGACACAGTACAACAGATATGTCCCAGGACAGATGTCAGAGAGTTTGAAATCCTGGCCCAGGCAGGGGTGTAATCAGTATTCCAACCTGCAAAAAAAAACATGACAGAGAGTACCATCAGGAAGGAATGCATGATGCCACACATATCAAATATGCAGGTCATAGATGTAGTGCCCACACTAGCATACCACCTAAACAGGGCCCCCCAGATAATGCCTAAACATCACCAGTCACATAGTATACACGCTAATCACTTTACCTGCCAACTGTCATGTTCAACCAACTTTTCTGCTATCACGTACCAATGGCGGCTAATGGCAATAAATGCCTCAAACCATAGGTATCAGAGACACTGAGTAAGATACCACTGTCATTGGGTGGAATGACATGAGAACAGGAGAATGAAGCCAACATATCTCTACACTTGTCTGGCAATTTGTGATTGTAGAAAACTGCAGTGAAAACACTTGGTAGATCTGAAACACTTTTTCTGTGCACCTTACATTCTATCAGTCAGCTCCCACATGTCACACATTGGGATAGGACAACATAACACTCCCACTGATGAACCAAGTCAGGAGGATAATTGTCACCAAGGATTGTGGACATAAGACTTGAAAACCCCACTCAACATACCTGTATGTTGCTGGAAGTACTGATTGAGGATGTCTGTCCTATAGTCAGCTGTATCTTCCTCCTCTGCCTGCTCATCGCTTGCCATTTCAGCATTTCCAGCCACTGGTCCAACTGCCTCACCCTCATCAGCTAGCAATTGAATCTGACGTCTTAGGGCTAGATTGTGGAGGATGCAGCAGGCAACGATTATCTGGTGTACCTTTTGGGGCGAGTGGAGAAGGGCACCCCCAGATAGGTACAGGCACCTGAATCTGGTCTTCAAGAGCCCAAATGTTCTTTCGATTACACATCTCGTCCTACCGTGGGGCTTATTGAAATGGAGTTCACCTTCTGTGGTAAGTTGCAGGGTACCTCACTGGTGTCAACAGCCAAGGGAGGTTAGGCTAGCCAGAGTCACCTGTGTGCACAAATGTAGGACCAGTGAAATGACAGGTACTGGTACAGGGCAGATAGGGGGTCATTCTGACCCTGGCGGTAATTACCGCCATGGCGGAGGTCGGCGGTAGCACCGCCAACAGGCTGGCGGTGCACCGCTGGGCATTCTGACCGCGGTGGTTCAGCCGCGGCCAGAAACGGAAAGTCGGCGGTGTCCCGCCGACTTTCCGCTGCCCTTGAGAATCCTCCATGGCGGCGGAGCGCGCTCCGCCGCCATGGGGATTCTGACACCCCCTACCGCCATCCAGTTCCTGGCGGTTCTCCCGCCGGGAACAGGATGGCGGTAGGGGGTGCCGCGGGGCCCCTGGGGGCCCCTGCAGTGCCCATGCCAATGGCATGGGCACAGCAGGGTCCCCCGTAAGAGGGCCCCAAAAAGTATTTCAGTGTCTGCCCAGCAGACACTGAAATACGCGACGGGTGCAACTGCACCCGTCGCACCTTCCCACTCCGCCGGCTCAATTCTGAGCCGGCATCCTAGTGGGAAGGTTGATTTGCCCTGGGCTGGCGGGCGGACTTTTGGCGGCCGCCCGCCAGCCCAGGGCAAATGTCAGAATCACCGCCGCGGGCTTTCGACGGCGGTGCGGTGTTCTGACGGCGGTACCTTGGCGGACGGCCTCCGCCGTCCGCCAAGGTCAGAATGACCGCCATAGTGATGATGGGTGCCATAATAGTGAAACCCCTTAAAATGCATATATGCGAAGGAACCAGGCCCTCTCTGTGTGTAGTCGTGCAATTATGTCTGGTACATTGTTGTTCCTCAAAATGTAGGAGTCATGCACCGATCCAAGATACTTGGCTGTCACTTGTGAAATGTACTGGTCTGCCAAACATTCCACTTGAACATATATGGAGTGGTAGTTCTTCCTGTTACTATGCACCTGTTCATTGGCACTGGGGGGAACCAGGGTTATATGAGTGCCATCAATGGTCCCTACTACATGAGGAATGTGTCCCATATCATAAAAGTCTGCCTTCACATAGGCCCTGTCCACACATTGGGGGAACCCGATATAGCTATCCAGGTGCAGTACATCCTTTAACACCAGACTGAACATGGGCTGAGACATCCCTGCAGTGAAGCCCACTGTATTCTGAAAGCAGTCTGTGGCAAGAAAGTGTAGCACTGACAAGACTTATACTGTGGTAGGGATGCAATAGGGATTGTGTATGACTGGCAAGAGATCTGGCTATAACTGTGTACATAGATCCATGTTGGTATGACTATTCAGATGATATGTCTGGATGACAAGCCTGTCCTACATAGTTTCAAGGTCAACTAGTGGACGGTAAACTGGTGGTTGTCTCATTCTCCTCATGGCAAGATATCTAGGTTGAGAGGAGAGAATGTACATTGAGTAAAGCAGTTGACACATGTAAGCAGAAAATGTTAAAAGAACACACACTTAACACTGTAGGGCATGCGTAGCACTGCTGACATGTACCATACCAGCCATGCTGAAGCTCTTTGGACACCATCTTTGCAGCACATTGCCGTACATGTAAGTCATATAGGACAAATTTCATATTTGTTATGTACCATATGTGGCAGATTGAGCTGCCCTGCACTGATCAAATGATACATAATGGAATATATCAATATAATGTGATTGCCTATGTGCCTCTGAGTGTCTGACTATGGCCATCATTATGTATAATGCCACAACACGTCATTGTGTCATGACTGCCACATATTTTGGCATTACCATGATGCCACAACACAGGCTTACGCCACCATTTGGGCAATTATGTGTATGGCACACTTATTTTGGGACATCCATTGTTTATAGGTGCGCAAAATGGCAGTCGCCTGTCCTACTGAAGTGGACAGTTGGAAGTGACCTAAGTCCGCCGGCAGCTGTCGTCATGGCGGTAGGCGGTCGCCACAGCCGTGCGACTTGTTATTGGTTTACATTGCTGCCTCTGCAGACTGCGGCCAATGGCGATGACTGCTGGCATTGACGGTCCTCTACGCATCAGCCGTGACCTCCATTTTCTGCAGCCTTGCACTCTTGACTCCTGACACTGTTGCTAGAAAAACCTCCACGACCTGAGCTGCTGTGTACTGTCTCTGTGAGCCACCATGCCACATCCTGCAGGTGATGGGGTCCTGGCATTCACCAGAGAAAAGCTGGAAAAGCTTGTGGAGGAGGTCCTACCCTGTATGAACAGCTATAGGGGGCACCAGAGGAGCAGGTGAGTCCAATGCCATAGTCATGCGTGGGAGGGGTTGTGTGTGACGGTGAATCATGCAAGTGAACCAGTGATGGTGTCTATGCATGCAGAGGGCATAAAGAGAAGACGTGAGCAGAGAGAATGGGTATGTGTGGATCCTTGCTGAGACAGATGTGTATTGCCCACTGCTGTTGGTATTGTGCCAGTGTACATGACTTTCTCCTTCTGTCTGTGTCATCCATGCAGGTGATTGCCCATCAGAAGAAAGGGATCTGGTGTACCATCGGCAAGCAAGTGCGGACCCTGGGGGGTCGAAAGCCAGTGGAGCACTCATTGTCGTAAGCGGTAGAAGGATCTGAGATGCTGGGCCCGGAAGACCGCTGTGGCTCAGTTGGGCAGGGGTGCCCATCAGACCCTGAACCCCCTAATGGCCTGTATTTTTGCAGTAGCCTACCCTGAGGTTGATGGGCATTTGAGGGCAGCACAGCGGCCACAAGGGGGTGAGTATTGACTATATCCTGGGACTTGGCTCTGGTTGTATGGTGTTAGGTGCCTCACTGTAGCTTCTGTGACAATGTAGTTTGTGCAACATGTATGTACACTAGTGGACATGGTTAGTACCCACCCGGCCTGACTATTTGTAGATGTGTCTTCATGGTTAGCTGTCAGTGGCTGTACATCTCCTTTATCAAGGCATCTCCATGTCTGCTTTTGGAGATGGTCAAATGACATTGGCACATGCATGATTCCATCCTGTATTTCCCATGGATGAGAGCTTGTGTTTCACCCTACCCATTGCGTATGACCTGGTCCATCCATCCGCATTTGAGCATTAGTGGATCTAAAGTGAAAGTCCACTCCCATATGTATTGCTCACCTGTATTTGCAACTGGGTGACTCTCGGTTTTGCACAGGGACTATAGACATCAAGTACTAGTACTGGTATTAAATCCATGTGAGGCAGCCATTCCAGTTCCACCACAGATATGGCCTATACGGGACTTAACTAATGGCTTAGTAGTTGTATTCCATATTATGTTAATCTTCTATCTATGGGGTATGTGAAGGTTGCAACAGTAGGATTAAATAATTTGTGTATTTGATTTAGTATGATTGCAATCATCATACATTTCATTGGGCAAGACTTGGGGGATATGGCCTTGAACCCAATGGAATAGTACTAAAGGTGGTAAGTGCATAGCCAGACCTCGCCTTTGACAACATGTAATGTAAATGCTATGTGTGCCAATGCCCCGGCAATTACAGTGCAACATTGTTTAGTTGCAGCCTGCATCATGTCTCAATGTTATTTGGAGGTAGATTTGATGGAGGGGGACAATGACTGATACCCTTGACACAGCTGAAGTGGGTAATTTGGACAGGATTCGGAATTGTATGACTCATGATATATTGATGTGAAATATTTGTTGTTTGTTCTTTCCTGTAGCTGCCCTATTTAGTTGTTGGATCTGTTGTCAGTGCTATGGCAGTCCTGTTGGTACTTGTGTGCATAATGCTTACATGGCTTTTCCGTCTGACATGTGTGCTGTCTGGACTTGGGTACAGGTTATCACATGTCTGGAATGGTGTGAGTGATGGTGGTGTTATCATGTTGTGAAATCCAACTATTGAAACTGCATGTCTGGGGAATTGTATGTGGGCCATGATGTCATATGTGTGTTCCTGAATTTCATCACTTGTGACACTGCACTCAGTGATTGTGCATGGATGTGTAATGTGTGCCATCTGGACCATTGTAGATGCACTTAGTTGTAAGAATAGTAGTGGTATACATGTGTTCAGCCCAGGCCACTTCAAACCTCATCAAAGCAGCCTGTCCAGGCTGCCAGAGGCTGGCCAATGAGAGAAGGGCACTGCAGAGCTGAAGTTGGCAACTTTCAGTTAGAGTTTTAAAACTCTTTACCTGAACTAGTTATATTAAATCTAACAGTGGCAAGCTGTGGGATTTATTATAACAATTAATGTGATACCGAACTTAAAATATCTGGCTCTTAGGGAGACTTTGTTAATTAAAATAAAGTCTCCCCATTTTAGCCTATGAAAGCTAGCCACTACAGTGAGGGAAAAACAAATGTGGCTATTTTACCTCAACAGGGCTTATAAAACAATCTTTATAATGTCCCTGCTTATAGTTACATGGCACCCAGCCCTAGGGACACATAGGGCACACCTTAGGGGTGACTTATATGTAAAAATAAGGTAGTTTAAGAATTTAGAAGAACTTTTAATTCCAAAGTTGAATTTGCATATAACATTAATTTAAAAGCAGCCAGCAAGGCAGGCCTGCCTTTTAAATGACACTGGGCACCTCAGCAGTGCACCTATGGGGGCACTATCTATGTTGGTCTCCCTAAACCTACATGCCCTACCATATACTAGGGAAATATAGGTAGGTTGAGGCAATTATAATTAGCCTAATTTGCATACTGATTTTACACAGGCCCTGGGACTGTTTAGCAGTTCCTAGGGCACCATTAGAGTCAGGAAAACACCAGTAAAAAGTAAAAAATTGGGCAAAGAGTTAGGGGCCTCTGCAATCAGCCCTGTTTTCTCACAGACATGATGTAGGAAGCGTATTGGCACCAGAGCTAGCCTAGCCAGGAGATGTATTCCTACAGATGTGCATGTGTATGTGAGGTATATGGTAAACCTCTCTCACTATGTCTCCCTCCTGCCCTCCCTCTCTCTCTTTATTTGTGTGCATCAGCAGGTGAAGGAGACAGGACACAGATGAGTGGGGATGCTGCAGTCCATGAGACCCAGAGTGCTGCTACCAGCGACAGCGAGGGACCCAGTGGCACAGAGGGCGAGGGGGGTGCCATGGGGGAGACCCGATCATTACCATCATCTTCAGAATCCTCCTCCAGTAGACACTCCCTGGTGGTGGCGGGCCCTTCTGGGACCACCCCAGCACCATCTTTGTCCATCACCCTCCGTGCTACCAGTTCCCTCTCTGTAGCTCCCTACCGAGTTGTCCGTGCCCACTCACCCAAGAGGGTGGGGTTCTCCTTTGCAGCAGGCACCTCTGCCCCTGCCCCTGTCAGCCTTGCTGGCCTCAGTGAGGAGGCTATTGACCTCCTGAGGTCCTTCTCTGTGGATCAGTCCACCATCGTGAATGCCATCCAGGGACCAGAAGCTCAGCTCCAGCGGAGAAATGCGATCCTGGAGGGCATTCACGTGCACTAGCTAGCCTACAGAGATACTTTCAGGCTCTGGCCTCTACACTGATGGCAGCCAGTCACCATTTGTCTTCCGTCCCCCCTCCCATCCCAAACCCCTCTTCCCAAACCCAACCAAAGCACACAGACAGACAAGCATGGACGCACCTCAACATCCAAGGGTAGCTCAGATAAACACAAGCACCACAAGACCCATCACCGACATGGACACAAACAACACCCACCTGCAGACACACCAACATCCACTACCTGCACAGACTCCCCCCACCACTCCCACCTTCACAGACACTACACCAGACACACCTGCAGACACCACACCAACATTCACCGATCCAGCCACAACACCTATCCTACCCACAGTCAGCACAATAGCAGACCAGCAGAAATCCATCTCAGTCATCACATCTGCAGCCACCACAACCACTGACAAACACACAAGCAGCACATCGTCCATACCTGCAGACACCACCCCAATATATAGTCACCCATCCAGCATGACATCTCCCAGCACCTCCTCCCACTTCTCCCAAGACACATAAATGCCCACACTCACCCACCCAACAGACACCCAGCACCTACAAGCATTCTTTGCACGCACATGCATGCAAGATATCCACCAAAACACCTCCCACAACCACTCCCTCCACTCCCAAACCCTTTTGCCATGACCATCACCATGTGTCTAAAAAGATGCTCCTCTCTGAGTTATTCCTCTTCCCTACTCCTCTCCCACTCTCTGATACCCCCAAATGGTCTAAGTCCTCCCCAAGTCGAGCCCTTCCACCTCCAAGTCCTCCCCTGCCCACCGATAGTACCCATGTCCCTCCACCTGCAAGGAAGTCAACCCCTCCCAAGTTTTCACAGCCCTTCCCTAAAGCTCACCCTAGCCCCCAATCCCAAGCCCAAGCCCATGACCGCCCTCCCAAACCCAAGCCCAAAGCCCCTTCTCTGCCCCCCCAATCCCTGAGGTGCTGCCTGCACCCTCATGCTCCTATCCTGTGAAGTTCATATGGCAGTCAGGAGTCATGTAGTGGCAGACAGAAGTGTCATTTGTGCATTATGCACTTTGCATTTTGGACTGGCCTATGGCCTTTTCTATTGTACATAGTTATTTATTTCTTGCCATATTTATATTTTTAATATATCTGGGCCAACCAGTGGTTGGTTCCATGGTCACTTATTTGTCCTGCCTTTTTTTCACATGGCTGTTTAGGTACTGCCTGCTTTGGTTTTGTGTGTGTGACGTGTGAGTGTGTGTTGGTTGTTCTAGCGGTTGTGTCTGGGCAGCATGTGTGGGTGTGGCCCTGACATTTGTCCCACTGTGATGGCAGTGTATTTTGTGTAGGAAATGTTTGTGTTTGGAACTTGCATGTATGTTGTTTCATTTATTGTTTGTGTTGACTTGTGTAATGGTAGTGTTGTGCGCACTTGTGTGATTGTAGTGTGTGTGGGTATATCAGAAGCATTGTGTGGTGTTTTAGAGTGGTATGACGTATGCTTCGTTGTATGGCTGTGTGATTGTGTGTATTGGTTGTCAGGTGTTGTTATGTGTTGTTGTACGTATATAGTTTCAGGTGGAGGTGTGTATTGTATTTGCATGCCGAGGCCTTTATGTTGCGGTTGGGGTGTAGGTGTTTGAATCGATGGTGTTGGGTATTGTTATGTTTGACTGTGCCACTGCTGTGTATCTGCGGGTTGGTGTGTGTATTGTATGTGTGTGTTGGCCATGGTGTGTATATTACGTGTGTGCATGTGTGTATGTGGCTGTGTGTGAATGTGCGTATCAGTGTGAGGTAATGTGTGTGTGTCACCCTTGCCACTTGTCCCGGATGTGTATGTTGTGTGTGCATGGGTACTTTGGCTTTTCCCTACAATGTCAGGTAGGTGTGTGTACTTATGGTTGTTGTCGTCGTCGCTGGTTCCAGAGTCATTGTGCGAGCAGGAGCAGTGGGAAGAAATGCAGTTCAGGTTCAAAGGCAGCTCGAGACAGGTATGTGTTCCAGAAGGTGAGTGTCTCCTTTTCTAGGGTTGGTCTCCACCAAGGTTTCCGTAGTGGTGTAACCCTGGTGGAAAACTTCGGGGTGTACAGCCTCACAATCTGTCTGCCATCTGCTGGCCTGAATCGGTGGCTACCGCCTTCCGTGGCTGCCTGACCCCACTGGCGGTGCCAGCAGTGGATTGGCTGTATTGTATTGGGATGACCGCCATGGTCATAATTTGGCGGTCTTCTCTGCCGGTCTGTTGGCGGTACGACCGCCACCGCCAATATGGCGATCTAGAGACCTCAAAACTCATTATGAGGCCTGTTTATTTGCAGTGATCTTTAGTCACTCCATTTGTAATTCAACGTCATAGAAAATTGCACAAATTGTGATCAAGAGACCGGGGGAAGGTCACATGACATTCTCAGTGGTAAGCCTAGTAATTTGTGGCTGAAACGACCTTCTAGACATACAGGGGCATATTTATACTCCGTTTGCGCCGAATTAGCGTCGTTTTTTTCGACGCAAATTCGGCGCAAAACTAACCCCATATTTATACTTTGGCGCTAGACGCGTCTAGCGCCAAAGTATGAGTAAAGAGCGTCATTTTTTAGCGTGAACGCCTTCCTTGCGTTAATGAGATGCAAGGTAGGCGTTCCCGTCCAAAAAAATGACTGCGACGCAAATGCGTCGTATTTATACTCCCGGGCTAAAATCACGCCCGGGAGTTGGCGGGGCCGAAAACCCCGCATTTGCGCCACTTTTTAACGCCTGGGTCAGGGCAGGCGTTAAGGGACCTGTGGGCTCAAAATGAGCCCACAGCTGCCCTCCCATGCCCCCAGGGCCCCCCCCTGCCACCCTTGCCCACCCCAGGAGGACACCCAAGGATGGAGGGACCCACCCCAGGGACATTCAGGTAAGTTCAGGTAAGTATAATTTTTTTTTTTTTTATATATTTTTTTTGGCATAGGGGGGCCTGATTTGTGCCCCCCTACATGCCACAATGCCCAATGACCATGCCCAGGGGACAGAAGTCCCCTGGGCATGGCCATTGGGCAAGGGGGCATGACTCCTGTCTTTACTAAGACAGGAGTCATGTAAATGGCGTCTGGGCGTCGTTTAAAATGGCGCAAATCGGGTTAAGACGATTTTTTAGCGTCAACCTGACTTGCGCCATTTTTAAGACGCCCTAACGCCATTTTTCCCTACGCCGGCGCTGCCTGGTGTACGTGATTTTTTTCCACGCACACCAGGCAGCGCCGGTCTGCTTGCGCCGGCTAACGCAATTCAATAAATACGGCGCCCGCATGGTGCTTCAGAATGGCGTTAGCCGGCGCAAAATCTTTTGACGTTAAACTGCGTTAGCGCAGTTTAGCGTCAAAAAGTATAAATACGGGCCACAATTTCTAATGAATGAAAAAATTGGCACCTATACCGACCTGTACTTTTAAAGGAGCAGACAGACAGACTACATTCATTATGAATTGACTCAGGTAACACTTATTACATGAGAACAACTTTGAGTAATGAAATACATGTACTATAATGAAGCAAATAATGGATGTATTAGTGTGTTACTTTGCCAGAACTCAAGGAAGGAAATGAAGGCCCTAATGTACAAAGATTCCATTTAAAAAATTGTAAATTGCAACAAATAACGATTCATAATTTCTGAATCCTTAAATGGGATGTCCAAAAATTG
Organism: Pleurodeles waltl; assembly: GCF_031143425.1. Lineage (NCBI taxonomy): Eukaryota > Metazoa > Chordata > Amphibia > Caudata > Salamandridae > Pleurodeles > Pleurodeles waltl. Next base: position 28,614,165 of record NC_090437.1, read on the forward strand.
ATTTGTTAGAACTGGTCTCAATTTGCGAACTGGCCTATGTATTAATAGACTAGGGCCAGATGTAGGTACATTCTGAATTACGACCCGCAAATTGCGAGTCAGACCGTCTCGCAATTTGCGAGTCGCAATCCAGAATGTTGGATGGTTTCCCTGACAACATCTGTGGTTCGCAGGGGGGTCGCAAAGGCCCACCTCATGAATATTCATGAGGTGGGTCGCAATTTGCGACCACCTTGAGAATCGCAGCACTCACAGGGATGGTGGCCTGCTGGAGACAGCAGACCACCATGTCTGTGACTGCTTTTAAATAAAGCTGTGTTTTTTTTGTAATGCAGCACGTTTTCCTTAAAGGAAAACGAGATGCATTACAAAACTAAAAAATGAAACTTTTTTGTTTCATTTTTTCAGAGCAGGCAGTGGTCCATAGGACCACTGCCTGCTCTTGAAAAATGTTTTTAATGCCATTCACAAAGGGGAAAGGGTCCCATAGTGACCCTTTCCCTTTTGCAAATGGGTTAGCACCCATTTGAAATTGGTGCTAACTGCGATTGTTTTGCGACCGCGTTCGCGGTCACAAAACAATACAACATTGCGCTGCGACTCGCAATTAGGAAGGGAACACTCCTTCCTAATTGCGGCTCGTAGTCCCGTTTTGTGATTGTGTAACCAGGTTACCGAATCGCAAAACGGGGTTTGGGCATCGCAATGTGTTTTGCTCATCGCAAACAGCAAAATTCGCTGTTTGCGACGTGCAAAAAGTTCACTACATCTGGCCCCTAGTTCTCAAAATACCAATTCGTAGTGGGTCGCAATATGACCTACCTCATTAATATGCATGAGTTAGATCATAAATTGAAATCCACTGCGATTGTTTACAATGACAGGCAGGGGGGCTAGCTAGAGCAAGCTAGAGCAAGCAGACCACCATGTCTTTCATTGCTTTTGAATAAAGGAAAGCATGACACATTTAAAAAAAAGAAAAAAATGACTACAATTTTTTTTACGATCAGACACTCTCTCATGGATCACTGCCTGCTCATAAAAAAAAAACATTTTTTGAACATTCATAAAAGGGAATGGGTCCCATAGGGACCCAATTCATATTTTCAAATCACTTACCATCTCCTTTGAGGAGGTGGTAAACATTAATGCACACATTAAAGATTCGGTATCTGGAAGGGAAGTCCTCAACATACCCCTTCAAAATACTGAATCGGTATTTATTTCCCTAACCAATTTGCGATTCATTAAGATGCAGAAACATCTTACTGAATCGCAAATTGGTCTTGTGAATTTAAAAATGCCATTGTGCCGTTGGGAAAGGCTCTGATTTTTACCAATTGGAACCTTATTGACCTTAAAATAGCTTCATGCATGAGGGCCTTAGTCTTACTTCTGGGTAGTAGGGGCCATAAACTGTCACATTGTTTCTGAATTTATCTTTGCTCAGAGCAAAACGTAGGTCTCCGCTTGCTTTGTGGAATATGGTGACAGCTGACACTCAGACATAATCAAAACACCACCTCTAGCTCTGTGTTATTCACTTGACGCTTTATTGGTCCCGGCTGCCACTATGCATTTGTATAACAGTTTGACCTCCTCGGTCACAGCTTTACCTCAAAGGCATTTACTGAAACAGGAATAGAAAGTAGAAAAGGAGAGAAACCTATGGAGACAGCAGAAATATGGCTCTTTAAAGATACATGGTGCATATGAAATGTCATGATAACTTCCATCCACGCCAGGCCTTCCTTAAGGGCAAATAGGTCAGTATGTAATCCGTTCTGATATTTTGAACTACGTTGAACATCAGCTGAACCAAGGTATTACCAGCAGGAAGACAATTGTGAAGATCGGATTGACTAGCTAAAAGCTGAGAATGTATAAACGGACACATCTAACAGATGTCTTTCTCATTAAAAATCGGCATCACGTTAAGAAACAAAAAAAAAGGGCAGAATTCTATTTTTCTACCGATCAGGTTTTTTGTCGCCTCCGAAATATTTACTTTAGCACGTATTTTAAAACAAATATTAAAGTCAGGAAAAGAGATATCTAATTGACTTGATTAAATTATCGCAGAGTACATTTATTATGTGGTTGGGCATATTTGATATGTGTGCTGCTGGTAATAATGCTTTTGGTGGCGCTGATATTTATTCACTAATTCTTGAAACATGGCATGCCCTATCCGAGAGCCAAAACTCTGTTGAAGCACCAAGAAAGAACAGGACCCACAATAACTTGAAATCCAGACTTAGGGGGTCATTACAACATTGGCAGTAAATGCCGCTTACTGCCGTGCAGAAGACTGTCAACACACCGCCGCGGCCGTGGAATTTCGCCACAGCTATTTTGACCCATAGCTCGGAATCCGCCAAAATTTAGACACCCACACAAGTCCGCCACACCAAAGGTCAGTGATAAACTGGCGATAACAAAACCTCCACCGTCACGCCAACAGGAATACGACCACACTATCACGACCCACGAATCCACGCAGCGGTCTTTCAACCGCGGTATTCCATTGGCGTACACACCACTGCGCTCAAAATACACACATATTTACAAAACACCACCACATTGGACAATTCGAAATACACACACCTGATACACATACACACACCACTCCCACACATCCAATACAATATAAAACACACACCGACATCACCCACAAACCCTTACGACCACAATTGCGACTGAAGGCCAGAGAGAGACACCACCATCTACAAACCAGCATCCACAGGCACTCAACACCATCACTCACACAACATCCACGCACAAAACACCACACACCCCTAAACATCACCCCACACATCACATCACACACCACCCCACACATCATCCACACCACCCCATGGCACCGCAAAGACACCCCAGGTTCTCTGAGGAGGAGCTCAGGGTCATGGTGGAGGAAATCATCCTGGTAGAGCCACAGCTATTCGGATCACAGGTGCAGCACACCACCATAGCTAGGAAGATGGAGCTATGGCGAAGAATCGTGGACAGGGTCAACGCAGTGGGACAGCACCCAAGAACACGGGATGACATCAGGAAGTGGTGGAACGACCTACGGGGGAAAATGCATTCCGTTGACTCAAGACACCAGATTGCTGTTCAGAGGACTGGCGGCGGATCCCCATCTTCTCCCCCATAACTAACAACATGGGAGGAGCAGGTCTTGGCTATACTGCATCTTGAGGGCCTCGCAGGAGTAGCTGGAGGAATAGATTCTGGTAAGGCAAATCTTTCAAGACTTCATCCCCCACCCTACCTGCATGCTATCACATACCCCTACCTTCCCCCTCACCACCATCACTCCAACTCCTCACATATGTCCCACTATCACAAACCACCCATCCCAACACTAAGCCCTGCATGCAACACCAAAGCATGGACACCCATCACCAATGCATGGCCACTGCACATACCCAAACACCCCTAACCAATTATCACACAAGGTCCGACACAAGAATGCAAGCACTGGGGTACAGGGTCACCCACCCATTGCACACCATGGCACACACAGATGCAATAATCATGCCTTTACACCCCTGCAGGACCCCTACCCAACATCACTGGACAGGAGGGTCCAGACATGTCCACTCCACCCACAGAAGAGGCCCACAGTGATGACAGCAGCTCTGTCCAACTTGATCTAGATGACCAGCCCGGCCCATCTGGGACCTCTGGACAGTTGGGTCGCATGACACTGGCACAAGCCACCACAGAGCCTCCCCCCTCTGGAAAGACCAGCACAGCACCCTCCCAGCGGGCCCATACCTCTGTCCCCAGGACACGTCAAGCAGCAGTGTGTCCACCACTACAGGGAACACAGGCTAACCCACCACCCCAACAACACCAGGGACCTGGGGGCAGTGGTAGTGGGCACACGGTTCAGGGGACAGAGGCCCAGGAACACAGGGGAACTGGGAGGGCTGCTGTGCAACAGGGGGAGGACAGGCCCAGGGAACCGACTCTCCACGAGGCCCTCTCCAACATCATGGGAGCCTACCATCATTCCCAGGAGACAGTGGCAACGGTACTGGCCAAGTTTCAGGAGACCCAGCGGCTGCAGGAGTAACAGTGTTTGGGGTTCAGGGAGGAACACAAAGCCATCGATTCCACCCTGGGAACCATTGTAGGGGTGCTGAAGGAACTCGTGAACACCAGGAGGGACACTGTGGTACAACAAGGGGCCCCTGACACTAGCCTCGATGATGAACTGCCCACCACCTCTGCCGGCACTAGTGGACTTGAGGCACGCCACAGGACCACGACACCAGCACACCACCCCCTGCAGATGGAGAACCACCCCACAAACGGTCCCTGAGATCCAGGAGCAAGACAGAGAACAATGCCAAGACCCCCGCCAAGAAATGAGACCACCCTGATTGTCATTCTTCTGTCCCACTTTGTCACCCTGTCCATCCTTAAACTGCCCCAGCTCCACTTCCATGTCCCTTTGGACAATGCACCTGTCAGACTAATAGACTGGACTCTGCCATGGACATTCCTCCACCATCACCCCTGACCATTTTACAACACCCTCCAATATCTAGCACTGAAATAAACACCCTTAAAGCACAAAACAATCTGGAGTCAGTCTGTGCTTTCGAAAATGTGTATTTGCAATAACTGTGTAAAAATGCTATATCCATTGTATTGTCAACATACCTATGTCACACAGCTCTAGTCCATGCGGAAACAAAGCAGATGTCAGTGGGACCCACATCTGTGAAATTGAAAGGGAAATTGACAACTCAGGGTCCATACACTGGGTGAAAGTGACAGACAGATGAGAGGTAAACAATTATATCAGATGTAGCAGGCAGCGATGTCTTCTTACCTGTGTCTCACTGGAAGTATTGATGAATCACCGTGTTTCTGTTGTCGATGTCCTCTTCTTCTGCTTCCTCTTCTTCACTGTCCACAGGCTCCACAGCTTCCACAACACCTCCATCTGGACCATCCTCCTGCAGAAAAGGCACCTGTTGTCGCAAAGCCAAGTTGTGAAGCATACAGCAGGCCACGATGATCTGGCATCCTTCTTTGGTGAGTAGAATAGGGAACCACCTCTCAGATGGAGGCACCTGAACCTGGCCTTCAGGAGGTCGAAGGTCCTCTCTATAACCCTCCTAGTTTTCCCATGGGCCTCATTGTAGCGTTCCTCTGCCCTTGTCCTGGGATTCCTCACTGGTGTCAGTAGCCATGACAGGTTGGGGTAGCCAGAGTCACCTGAAACACTAACTCTTAGGGACATCCTCAGACCCAGACACCTAGTCACACTGTTTAGGCTCCATGTCCTCACCTAATAGCCACACACGGTGCCTCTGGAGTTGCCCTATCACATAATGGATGCTGCTATTCCTCAAAATGTAAGCGTCATGCACTGAGCCAGGAAACTTGGCGTTCACATGGGAGATGTACTGGTCGGCCAAACACACCATATGCACATTCATTGAATGATAATTCTTCCGGTTTCTGTATACCTGTTCACTCCTGCGGGGGGTACCAAGGCCACATGTGTCCCATCAATGGCACCAATGATGTTGGGGATTTGTCCCAGGGCATAGAAGTCACATTTCACTGTTGGCAAATCCTCCATCCTGACGGAAAACGATGTAGCTACGCATGTGTTTCAGCAGGGCAGACAACACTCTGGACAACACGTTGCAGAACATAGGCTGGGACATCCCTGATGCTATGGCCACTGTCGTTTGAAAAGACCCACTTGCCAGGAAATAGAGTACTGACAGCACCTGCACTAGAGGGGGAATTCCTGTGGGATGGCGGATAGCTGACATCAGGTCTGGCTCCAAATGGGCACACAGTTCCCGGATTGTGGCACGATCAAGTCTGTAGGTGACAATTACATGTCTCTCCTCCATTGTCGACAGGTCCACCAGCGGTCTGTACACCGGAGGATGCCGCCGCCTCCTCATCTGCCCCAGCGGAGTTGCTCTATGGAGGAGAACAGCGAGCAGAGAGTCAACTAACACTGAGGTACGTTAACACAACTTTATTCCAAATTTTTTTTAAACCGCTATGTGCCTGTATTAGTGTGTATGCAAGGCCTAGATATGTGTGACGCTTTTGAAATGAATGCCGTGTGGCCCCCTGAAATGCCATCTGCCTGACCTGTAATGTGGGACAAGGGGATATGAGGTAACTGCGCTGGCGTTGTACACCGTCGCGGTAGCCAGTCGAAGACCGCGACACAATCCTGCATTGGTTAACATTGGACCCTATGGGTCCGAGGATCCAATGATGATGTACGCCGGTGGTGACGGTACGCACCGCCGCGGACGTGACCACCATTTTCTCTCTGTTCAATCACTTGATACCTGATCTTCGACAGGAGAGGACCTACACTGCAATTGCTGCTGTGACCTCAGTCTGGAAGAGACAATGGCTCATGTGTCTGGGGAAAGGGCCCCTGTCTTCACATCGGAGGAGTTGGACAAACTAGTGGACGGGGTCCTCCCCCAGTACACGCTAATCTACGGTCCTCCAGACAAACAGGTAAGTACACTGTGAGCATGCCGAATGTGCAATGCCTGTGTGGAGTGGTGTGGATGGAAGATAGCGGGGGGAGAATGAGGCGTGCATGAAACGACGGTGAGTGCATGTGCGTCATGGCAAGGTTAGGGATGCGGACCAATGACTGTGACGGTGCGGACGGTTATATCTTCTCCTTTTCCCCTGTACTATTCCTGTAGGTCAGCGCCCACCAGAAGAAGGATATTTGGCGTGCCATCGCCAAGGAAGTCCGGGCCCTGGGGGTCCACCACAGATGGAGCACCCACTGCCGTAAAAGATGGGTGGACATTCCCCACTGGAGCAAGAAGACGGCGGAGACCCAGCTGGGGATGGCCTCCCAACGTGGGAGGGGTGAACGTCACACCATGAACCCCCTGATGTTCCGGATCCTGGCGGTGGCGCATTCGGAGTTGGATGGGCGCTTGAGGGCATCACAGCAGCCACAAGGGGGTGAGTACACTCTCATTCAGCTGATTCTGCATGCAGTCGAGGTGTCTGAGTGGGGGAGGTGGGCTGTGAGTTCCCCTAGGCCAGGGCGAGTTTAGTAGGCAAGGTCCCGTCGTAAGGCAGGCCATGTGGCACCCCACCTGTGTTCAAAGCCAACTACACCTAGTCAGGCTCCTGTGACTTCCATGTGTGCAGCAGACGGGCATAGGCCTTGTAACCCATGTCCCTGTGATTAATTAGGGAACTCAAAGTGCACGGCGTAGTGCAGGGGGCTTCTGTGTCTGTAGTGTCCGCCAACGGTAGCGGTATTGCATGCACTCAACATGTTGTTCTTCCGTCTCCCCCCCCCTTTTTGTGGTCTCCCTGTTCTTGTGTGCATTAGCATCATCAGGCAGAGGAGCAGTGGCACCGGAGCAGGAGGGAGCTGCATCCTACATGGCCCTGGAGGGTGACACTACGGAGTCTGAAGCCACCAGTGAGACGGAGGGCGAGGGGAGCTCCACAGCAGGGACAGGAGCAGAGACCAGCGATTCCGACTCCTCCTCTGATGGGAGCTCCCTTGCGGTGGCGGCCCCTCTGTGCCCACCGCATCTATAGGTACAGCCGCCACCCCCCCTACCAGCACCACCCTCCCAGCAGCCCCTCAGCATGTGCCCCGTGGCCGCTCACCCAGGAGAGTGGGCATCTCCTTTACCCCAGGCACCTCAGCCCCTGCCCTAGTCAGCCCTGCTGCCCTCAGTGAAAAGGCATTGACCTCCTCAGGTCCCTCACTGTTGGGCAGTCTACCATTTTGAATGCCATCCAGGGTGTAGAGAGGCAGTTGCAACAGACCAATGCATACCTGGAGGGCATTCATTCTGGTCAGGCAGCCCAACAGCGAGCTTTTCAGACTCTGCCCTCAGCACTGATGGCAGCCATTGTCCCTGTGTCCAGCCTCCCCCTCCAACTTCCTCTACTCAGACCCAAAACCCTGTACCACAGCCTGTCCCAAGCACACCATCAGACCAGCATGCACACACCTCAACACACAAGGTAAGCTCTGGCAAAAATAAGCACCACACATCCCACAGGCACTCACACAAGCATCATACCCATGCACACATACCAACATCCACTGCCTCCACTGTGTCCCCCTCCTCCACGTCTCCCTCCTCCCTCCCTGTCTCATCTCCACTCACACCTGCATGCACTACATCTTCAGCCACTACGTCCATCACCAGCACACCCATCACCACACCCCGCTCACAAGCACTCACCACCCCCACTACCATTCACACATCCCCTGTTTCCTCTCCCAGTGAGTCTGTGAGCCCACCTCCCAAGGTACACAAACGCAGCCACACACCCACCCAACAGCCATCCACCTCACGACAGCCTGCAGCCCATGCACCTTCACCAAAAGTCATCAAACGTACACCTCCTACAACCACTACCTCTTCCTCCACTCCCAAACCCCCTCCATCTACCCTTCCCATTGTATCCAAAAACTTTTCCTGTCCAACCTTGACCTCTTCCCCTCTCCTCCCCCACCCCTTCAGTCCCCTAGGGCCCGCCTTTCCAGGTCACAACCCAGCACCTCAGCCACAACATTAGCGGGAACAGTGGTGCCAGCAGTAACCGGCTTCTGGAGTGCACCAAGCAGCAGGGCAGCCAGTGTGCCAAGGAGCCAGACCACGGTGCGAATGCAAATACGCTTGATACATCTGGCCCCTAGTCAGTTAGACCTGCTTCTGTGCACCCTTACAGGTGGACATCCCCTTCCCACTCTTGAGACCCAATGCTTCATCTATTTCTGTTCATAGAGTTAATCTCTTGAGCAGCTAAATTTCTCCTTTCTTGATTTGAACCTTAATTTGGTTCTGCTTTAAGGGCTATATTTGATGACACCGGCAGCTTACAATTTTTACCCACCTTTACCTGAAACTTTCATTTGACATGAGGGAGTTTCCCATCAGGGTATCAGAATCTTTTGTCATTTGACTACTTTGTCCTTAAATACCTTGGCTTCACATTTGCTGTTTGACCTTTTTGGATTACATTCCTTTGTGCTATAATCAGGTGATTATTGATTTATGACTAAATAGATTGCTTTTACTTTGTAACTTTACTAACGTGGTAATAAAACTGTTGTGGTTTACAAATCTACTGCTCTGTCTCATTACTGTGGGGCAAAATGCACTTCACTATTACTGATTTGGTATTAAATTGTTTATGTTAAGATAATTCATGATAAAGATCCATTCTTAGAGCGTAGCTGAAGTTTGAAGATTTGCACCACATTTCTCATGGTGCAAACACCATCTTTTGCCCTCCATCAAATGGTAGCAGAGGATGGTTCTCAGTGAGGCTTACAGACTTAGGTTTTGCCCCACAGACATCTGCCCCCAGCCCAGACCAGTCCTCATCCCCGAGATTTCCATGGTCCAGTTCAGTGAATTGGTGATGTTCTAACTTTTTTGAAGTGATTGCATTGTCCAAGGAGTGTGAGTACAGTAGGGTTAGGTGTCTTCGATTGTGTGTTCTTGAGCTTTGCGATATTTGTGGATTTTGATGAGTGTATTTCACAATGTAGTGCCCATTTTGAGTCCAGGAGGCTTCCATTTTGAGGTGAGGTTTGTGATGCTGTCTTGTGCTTATTGCTTCTGCTTGTGAAGAAAACACATATGTTGTAAGAGTTGAGGTTTGATTGTCAGGGAGAAAAAAAAACATGTGAGGGGATGACCTTGAAGCAAAGAAACATGAATTTTTGAATGATTTGTTGGCTTCCCAACTGCCTCCTTATAATGTTGTCCAGCCAAATATAGGAGGAAGAAATCAATCAGTTTTATGAAATCAAGCAATTGAACACTGCCCACACCTAGGCCCATTACTGGTCTAGGTGTGAGCTCGCTAGCAGAGTGAGGTCCCCTGAAGGGAGGGTTGGCCATTGTTCTAGGTTTGCCTGTGGTTGCACCAGCCCTACAGATAGTGACTCCAAGCAACGTTGTTGTCACCACAGTCCAGTCATAACTACACCCATTATCCCAAGAACTAGTGCTACTGTAGATCCAGGAGCGATACCTCGAATGTTAACAAATCCCATTGCCAGTGTGCCTGTTGATGAAAGCTGTGAGTCACGCACCCCAGAGGATGAAGACACCATGGCAAGGGTGTTGCATGTTGTGAAAGCAAAGATCAAGTTTGAAAATATCTTAAAGGAGAAATGGAAGTTGGAATTTATAAATGGGTACAACAAAGAACTCTTGTTTTTGGGTAGCGAGGCTGCTATGTGTGCATGTGAGGCTCACAAAGCTTTAGCCAGAATAGTTACAGAATATGGGTTTGATTTGGCTAAGTCAAACTTTGCAGAAGAAGAAAACGCCTAAGGAAACTCTTAACAATATGCAAATGACTGGTTTAAAATTACATTTGAAGGAATTGATTAGGAACATCCAGAAATGAGTGATACTCAAAACATCAAAGAGCATTAGCCCAATATATAGAGGACGAAGAAAAAGGACAATTATATTCAAGGGCCTGAGGGTGAAACTAGAAAAAGTGATTCAGAAGTTAGGACTTACCCATTGAGAGAAGTGCATGGGGGTGCACACGTGCATGTACCTTTGTGGCATGGTGATCTTTTAACAATTGTAAATCAATTTCCACAACTGAGAGAAAACCCTGACTCTTGGCATACACAGGTTGACAGATTTGTGAACCACTAATGAGCTCAAAGAGCAGGTGCATGCTTATTATGAAAGGCTGATACCAGTCTTTTGTCAGAACTGTGGCATCAAAAACCTGGGCAAGAAAATCTCAGTAATTTTGTTTCTCAGCTTGTCCTGAGATTAGCTTGCATATTCAGCAAAATCTAATTTGTTGACAGCTCACTTTCTGAGAGCGGAGGTTTCCTCTGTTTCCTTGCTTGCATACATGCAGGCAGAGAAACAAAGACAACTATTGCTGTCACAGAGAGGGAGCAGCACCTTTAGCAACTCCCTTTCTGTGACAGCAATGCTGCCTCCCAGAGGAGGCAGGGAGATGGCTGAGACCGCTGGGGCCTTCAGGCTCCCCCCACAGTCCCTAACTATTGTGAATGGGTGCCCTGGGGGGGCACCCAGGTGGCATGGCTGGGCCTCAACAGATAGGGTCCCCAGGGCCACGATCGGCCTGGGGAAGGTGGTAGTGCAGTCCACCTCTCTCCCAAAAAATAAAATGTTTAGGCCGGGACCCGGGAGATGAGGTACCTGGGGCCAAGCTTGGCCCGGATAGAGGGGCCATGTGGCTTCCTCCCCCCCAAAAAATATATATTAATGCGGAGCCCCGGGGAATGGGGTCTCCAGGGCCAAAATTGGCTGTGGGAAGGGGGCCTCATTGCCCCCCTGCCTTAAAAAAATAATTTTAGAAGGCCGGGCCCCAGGTGATGGGGTTCCTGGGGCCAAAATTGGTCAGGGAAGGGGAGCCACTGCAGTCCTGCGGCCAACTCCCGCTGCGCATGGCCAAAGGCCTTGCACAGCTGTGGTTGGATTAACGTAAAATAATGAAAATTACTTTATGTTAAAAAACATAGAAATTCACTGAAAAACACCAAAGGTTACAGAGACGTTATAGTTAGGAAACAGAATTAAAAACAACATCGAAACTCACTTTAAAAGCCAAAGGTTACAGGGATGTTATAGTTAGGTTCACATTTTAAATATACAAAACCATAGAAATTCACCTGTTAGAGTTATCTCAAGGAACTATAACTGCCCTAAGGTAACTATAACTCCCACCCTTGCCATGCATTGCTAATTACCCCACAAATTACGGCACTCATGACATCTTTGATAAAATCATTGATAATATCAATGTAATACTTGCAGTAACATTTTTGAAGTGAAAACTGTGAATGGTGGGGGGACGAGTTATAGGTACCTTAGGGCACAAGTTATATTTACTAGAGATTACTCTAACTATAACAGATGAATTTCTATGATTGATTTTGTATGTTTAAAATGTGAGACTAACTATACCATCTCTGTAACCTTTTGTTTTTTCAAGTGAATGTGAATATATATATATATATATATATATATATATATATATATATATATATATATATATATATATCAAAACAAGGCCCTTTCAGGGTTAGAGTGATGCATAAATTATGCAAAAAACAAGAGAGAACTCTGGGAAGTTCCCAAATTTAGGTGGAGAGCAGCTCTAGTAAGGAGCACCCTGCAACACCAGCGACACTCTAGGGGCCGTATTTATACTCTGGTTGCGCCGAATTTGCGTCGTTTTTTTCGACGCAAATTCGACGCAGAACTAACGCCAACTAACGCCATATTTATACTCTGGCGTTAGACGCTTCGGGCGCCAAAGTGCCCGGAGTGTGCGTCATTTTTTAGCGTGAACCCCTTCCTTGCGTTAATGATATGCAAGGGAGGCGTTCCCGTCTTAAAAAATGACTCCCAGGCCTTTACGTGGTATTTATACTCCCGGGCAAAAGAGACGCCCGGGAGTGGGCGTGGCCAAAAACGGCGCATTTGCGCCGCTTTTTAACGCCTGGGTCAGGGATGGCGTTAAGGGACAAGTGGGCTCAAAATGAGCCCAGAGTGCCCTCCCCTGCCCCCAGGGACCCCCCCTGCCACCCTTGCCCACCCCAGGAGGACACCCAAGGACGGAGGGACCCATCCCATGGACATTAAGGTAAGTTCAGGTAAGTATTTTTTATTTTTTTTTGTGGCATAGGGGGGCCTGATTTGTGCCCCCCTACATGCCACTATGCCCAATGACCATGCCCAGGGGACATAAGTCCCCTGGGCATGGCCATTGGGCAAGGGGGCATGACTCCTATCTTTACAATGATAGGAGTCATGTTGATGGGGGATGGGCGTCGGAAAAAAATGGCGCAAGTCGGGTTACGACGATTTTTTCGACGCAACCTGACTTGCCCCATTTTAAGACGCCCATACGCCATTTTCCCCCTACGCCGCGCTGTCTGGTGTACGTGGTTTTTTTCCACGCACACCAGGCAGCGCCGGTCTGCTAGCGCCGGCTAACGCCATTCAATAAATACGGCGCCCGCATGGCGCTTCAGAATGGCGTTAGCCGGCGCTAATTTTTTTGACGCAAAACTGCGTTAGCGCAGTTTTGCGTCAAAAAGTATAAATACGGCCCTAGATTTGCTCACCTCAAATGTCTGGTTATCTAGCAAAGTTTTTAAGCATAGGATCAGCACAGTGCTATCCACGCCGAGCTAGATAGGAACAAAGTCTTTTGCCATTTGTACAGCAAAATCTTTAAGCATAGGATTGACACAGTGTCATCCTCGCCGAGCTGTAAAATGACAAAAGCCATTTACCACTTCAGGCACAGTATTACAGCTTTGGACTGGTCAAATACCATCCAAGCCAACCTGAAATGAGTAAAGCAACCCCTGACACGTGTTTCGCTCTCATTAGAGCTCTTCAGAGGGGTTTAGCTTTGTCCAGACACAAGGGAGCACCCAGTATAAGTCAAAACAAGGCCCTTTCAGGGTTAGAGTGATGCATAAATTATGCAAAAAACAAGAGAGAACTCTGGGAAGTTCCCAAATTTAGGTGGAGAGCAGCTCTAGTAAGGAGCACCCTGCAACACCAGCGACACTCTAGATTTGCTCACCTCAAATGTCTGGTTATCTAGCAAAGTTTTTAAGCATAGGATCAGCACAGTGCTATCCACGCCGAGCTAGATAGGAACAAAGTCTTTTGCCATTTGTACAGCAAAATCTTTAAGCATAGGATTGACACAGTGTCATCCTCGCCGAGCTGTAAAATGACAAAAGCCATTTACCACTTCAGGCACAGTATTACAGCTTTGGACTGGTCAAATACCATCCAAGCCAACCTGAAATGAGTAAAGCAACCCCTGACACGTGTTTCGCTCTCATTAGAGCTCTTCAGAGGGGTTTAGCTTTGTCCAGACACAAGGGAGCACCCAGTATAAGTCAAAACAAGGCCCTTTCAGGGTTAGAGTGATGCATAAATTATGCAAAAAACAAGAGAGAACTCTGGGAAGTTCCCAAATTTAGGTGGAGAGCAGCTCTAGTAAGGAGCACCCTGCAACACCAGCGACACTCTAGATTTGCTCACCTCAAATGTCTGGTTATCTAGCAAAGTTTTTAAGCATAGGATCAGCACAGTGCTATCCACGCCGAGCTAGATAGGAACAAAGTCTTTTGCCATTTGTACAGCAAAATCTTTAAGCATAGGATTGACACAGTGTCATCCTCACCGAGCTGTAAAATGACAAAAGCCATTTACCACTTCAGGCACAGTATTACAGCTTTGGACTGGTCAAATACCATCCAAGCCAACCTGAAATGAGTAAAGCAACCCCTGACACGTGTTTCGCTCTCATTAGAGCTTTTCAGAGGGGTTTAGCTTTGTCCAGACACAAGGGAGCACCCAGTATAAGTCAAAACAAGGCCCTTTCAGGGTTAGAGTGATGCATAAATTATGCAAAAAACAAGAGAGAACTCTGGGAAGTTCCCAAATTTAGGTGGAGAGCAGCTCTAGTAAGGAGCACCCTGCAACACCAGCGACACTCTAGATTTGCTCACCTCAAATGTCTGGTTATCTAGCAAAGTTTTTAAGCATAGGATCAGCACAGTGCTATCCACGCCGAGCTAGATAGGAACAAAGTCTTTTGCCATTTGTACAGCAAAATCTTTAAGCATAGGATTGACACAGTGTCATCCTCTCCGAGCTGTAAAATGACAAAAGCCATTTACCACTTCAGGCACAGTATTACAGCTTTGGACTGGTCAAATACCATCCAAGCCAACCTGAAATGAGTAAAGCAACCCCTGACACGTGTTTCGCTCTCATTAGAGCTCTTCAGAGGGGTTTAGCTTTGTCCAGACACAAGGGAGCACCCAGTATAAGTCAAAACAAGGCCCTTTCAGGGTTAGAGTGATGCATAAATTATGCAAAAAACAAGAGAGAACTCTGGGAAGTTCCCAAATTTAGGTGGAGAGCAGCTCTAGTAAGGAGCACCCTGCAACACCAGTGCCACTCTAGATTTGCTCACCTCAAATGTCTGGTTATCTAGCAAAGTTTTTAAGCATAGGATCAGCACAGTGCTATCCACGCCGAGCTAGATATGAACAAAGTCTTTTGCCATTTGTACAGCAAAATCTTTAAGCATAGGATTGACACAGTGTCATCCTCACCGAGCTGTAAAATGACAAAAGCCATTTACCACTTCAGGCACAGTATTACAGCTTTGGACTGGTCAAATACCATCCAAGCCAACCTGAAATGAGTAAAGCAACCCCTGACACGTGTTTCGCTCTCATTAGAGCTCTTCAGAGGGGTTTAGCTTTGTCCAGACACAAGGGAGCACCCAGTATAAGTCAAAACAAGGCCCTTTCAGGGTTAGAGTGATGCATAAATTATGCAAAAAACAAGAGAGAACTCTGGGAAGTTCCCAAATTTAGGTGGAGAGCAGCTCTAGTAAGGAGCACCCTGCAACACCAGCGACACTCTAGATTTGCTCAACTCAAATGTCTGGTTATCTAGCAAAGTTTTTAAGCATAGGATCAGCACAGTGCTATCCACGCCGAGCTAGATAGGAACAAAGGGCCAGATGTAGCAAAGGGTTTTTCCCATTCTGTGTCAATGGGAAAATGTGTTCGTACATATGGCCCAAAGTCTTTTGCCATTTGTACAGCAAAATCTTTAAGCATAGGATTGACACAGTGTCATCCTCGCTGAGCTGTAAAATGACAAAAGCCATTTACCACTTCAGGCACAGTATTACAGCTTTGGACTGGTCAAATACCATCCAAGCCAACCTGAAATGAGTAAAGCAACTCCTGACACGTGTTTCGCTCTCATTAGAGCTCTTCAGAGGGGTTTAGCTTTGTCCAGACACAAGGGAGCACCCAGTATAAGTCAAAACAAGGCCCTTTCAGGGTTAGAGTGATGCATAAATTATGCAAAAAAGAAGAGAGAACTCTGGGAAGTTCCCAAATTTAGGTGGAGAGCAGCTCTAGTAAGGAGCACCCTGCAACACCAGCGACACTCTAGATTTGCTCACCTCAAATGTCTGGTTATCTAGCAAAGTTTTTAAGCATAGGATCAGCACAGTGCTATCCACGCCGAGCTAGATAGGAACAAAGTCTTTTGCCATTTGTACAGCAAAATCTTTAAGCATAGGATTGACACAGTGTCATCCTCGCCGAGCTGTAAAATGACAAAAGCCATTTTATCACTTCAGGCACAGTATTACAGCTTTGGACTGGTCAAATACCATCCAAGCCAACCTGAAATGAGTAAAGCAACCCCTAGTTTGCTAGATAACCAGACATTTGAGGTGAGCAAATCTAGAGTGTCGCTGGTGTTGCAGGGTGCTCCTTACTAGAGCTGCTCTCCACCTAAATTTGGGAACTTCCCAGAGTTCTCTCTTGTTTTTTGCATAATTTATGCATCACTCTAACCCTGAAAGGGCCTTGTTTTGACTTATACTGGGTGCTCCCTTGTGTCTGGACAAAGCTAAACCCCTCTGAAGAGCTCTAATGAAAGCGAAACACGTGTCAGGGGTTGCTTTACTCATTTCAGGTTGGCTTGGATGGTATTTGACCAGTCCAAAGCTGTAATACTGTGCCTGAAGTGGTAAATGGCTTTTGTCATTTTACAGCTCGGCGAGGATGACACTGTGTCAATCCTATGCTTAAATATTTTGCTGTACAAATGGCAAAAGACTTTGTTCCTATCTAGCTCGGCGTGGATAGCACTGTGCTGATCCTATGCTTAAAAACTTTGCTAGATAACCAGACATTTGAGGTGAGCAAATCTAGAGTGTCGCTGGTGTTGCAGGGTGCTCCTTACTAGAGCTGCTCTCCACCTAAATTTGGGAACTTCCCAGAGTTCTCTCTTGTTTTTTGCATATATCTATATATATATACATTACCTAGTGGCAGTTATAGTTAGGGCCTAGTTTCCATTGGATCTTTGCAGCTGTTTTATGAATCTTCACAATGTTTTCCCAAAAAAGAGTGCCCAAGGGTCTTGTTGTGCATGGAAACTTTCTGGGTAGTCCGTCAAGCGGGGGCTGAGAAAAAGAGTGGGTTGAAAAAAGTGTGTTTCCCATGTTCATACCCATAGACTCTTTAGACATGCCTGCAGCCTGAACCGGTGGATGGATTTACATCAAATTGGGTGCAAAGGTAGCTTTTGGTCTGCAGATTACGCTGTCTGTTATATGGTGTAAATCTGTTCTGTAGTTTAAGAGAAATTAAAGGAAATCCACATTTGCATATCTAGGGTCAGTATGACTTCGGAAATACTCCCGATCTCGGGCAGATATCTGATTGGCTTTCAACACTTCAACCAGGAAGTTTAGGCAGCCATTGTAAGACTCGGCTTCAGCCGAGTCCCCAAAAAATTGGAAGAAAAAAAAGGGGACAGTGTATGTTTACTCTAACCCCCTAGCCTTAGTATAGAGGTCTCGCTGCGACCCAGCCATGACCAAGAAGCATCTTTTTTTAAAATTCACAGTGAAATTTGTGAATATTTGTGAATTTTGCTGTGAATTTAAAGAAAAAAACAAACATGGTTTCCCACGCTTGCTTTTAATTTTGCCCCAGGTTGGGCCAAATCCTGGGGCCATTGTGCTTTTTGAAGCCCTGGGGACCACTACCTCCCCGGGATTGAATTTTAAGATATTTGGGAGTGGGCCTTGTAGGCCTCCCCAGGCCTCAGGGACAGCCACTGCCCTGGGGCCACAATTACAAAATAAAGTGAGGACCCACCGGGCCTTGGAGACCACCACATCCCAGGGGCTGCAAATGGAAAAGGATGCAGGGGCCATGTGGACCCCTATGTCCCCAGGGACTACCACCTCCCTGGCACCAATAACTTTAATTTCAGTGTAGGAGAGGGGCTTTGAAGCTCCTCTACTGGGCCATGTAGGGCCCAGGGGAAAGCCACCCCACTGGGCCAGCTCCTGCTACCTCCCTAGGTGCCCACCCTCGAGAGGTAGCTGTTTACTTTTGCTTGGTGGGAGCTATGATAGCTCCCATCTAGCAAAAGCAAACACTGTACTTCCAGCAAGTGGGCACTTAAAAAATGCTCCTTCTTACTAGAAGCAGAGATTTAGGGGGTCATTCTGACCCTGGCGGTCCATGACCGCCATGGCGGAGGGCGGCGGAAGCACCGCCAACAGGCTGGCGGTGCTTCCTGGGCTATTCTGACCGCGGCGGTAAAGCCGCGGTCAGAAAAGGGGAACCAGCGGTTTCCCGCCGGTTTTCCCCTGGCCCAGGGAATCCGCCATGGCGGCGCTGCTTGCAGCACCGCCATGGGGATTCCGACCCCCTTCCCGCCAGCCTGTTTCTGGCGGTGTCCACCGCCAGAACCCGGATGGCGGGAACGGGTGCCGTGGGGCCCCTGGGGGCCCCTGCACTGCCCATGCCACTGGCATGGGCAGTGCAGGGGCCCCCTAACAGGGCCCCATAAAGATTTTCAGTGTCTGCTTTGCAGACACTGAAAATCGCGACGGGTGCCACTGCACCCATCGCACCCCTTCAACTCCGCCGGCTCCATTCGCCGACATCATGCTCCATTCGCCGACATCATTGTTGAAGGGGCTTTCCCGCTGGGCCGGGTGGCGGTCTTCTGGCGGTCGCCCGCCGGCCCTGCGGGAAAGCCGGAATGGCTGCCGCGGTCTTTTGACCGCCGAGCGGTCTTTCGGCGGGAACCGCTTGGCGGGCGGCGACCGCCGCGGTCAGAATGACCGCCTTAATCTCTTTCCCTGCCTCAGATATGCGAATCGGGATAAGAGATGAAATTATTGCTCCTGCACGCAGGGAGCTGATTTTTGCAGCAGATTCCTCCTTGCAGGAGCAATGCTGGCTCCCGCAGGAGATGGCAGCTAGTGGGAAGGTGGGGGACGTGAAGCTCCCCCTGTGGTCCCAATGAGTCTTTACTGGATGCCCTGGGTTGGGCCAGGGCACCCATGTATACATGGACCCATGAGATGGGGTCCCCGGGGCTGAAATCGGCCTAAGGAGGGGGGCTATGTTGCTTTCTTCCATTTTTAAATAATTAGTTGGCCCTGGGGAGGTGGTGGTTGAGGGAGTATGCATGGCCCTCCTTATATTCAGTGTGGCCCCCCTTGCGTTATTGTAATCTTGTAACCCCAGGGAAGTGGTGATCCCCAGGGCCCAGGGGATGTCCACAAGGCCCACCCTATTTAATGTAACCCTACGAAGGTGGTGGTCCCTGGGACCTGGGAAGTTCATATACCTCCCCTTAGAATTAATATTATACTGCTCCTGGAAGCTGGGGGTCTGTGCCACCCTCTTCAGATATTAATTTAATGTTGTCCAGGGGAGGTGGTGGTCCCTGGGACCAGGGGAGTCCGCATGGCCCCCTAGCATTTTTATTATGTTGTCCAGAGGAGGTAGTGATCCCCAGGGCCCCCATGCTACCCCCCTGAATAGACATTCAATGCGTCCCCTTTAAGGTCCAAACTCCGCACCATGCATGGTTTTTCATCATGTGTGGTGCAAGGTTGGATGGTTATGGGGTTGACTGCAGGGCCTGACCACAGTCTAGTCTATTCGGCCAACCCCTGCCACACACAGCCTTCGGCCATGGATCTTTTGCGAAGAATTTACAAATAATGTTGAGCTCATGCAGGGAAATGCACAGCTCTGATCAGCTGCCAACATTTCAACTAGGAAGTGTTGGCAGCCATCTTGGGACTCACAAGAAAGATGCAAAAAAAAAGGAAAAGGACCAAGGAAAGAGATACATTGACCCCTTAGCTCTGGTGCTGGGGTCCCAGTGGGACCCCCCCCCCCGGGCGAAAAAGCGACATTTTTAAAAATGTGTACCCTGATTTCGTGATGTTGCTTGATTTTTAATAAGCTCTCAGGTGCGCCAGCTCCCAGAGGCAATGACAATATGAGGGGGGTGCATGCCCCCCCAGGGCTTACATTTGCCCTGGGGACCACCACCTCCTGCAGGGCTTTGTTCATGGTACATGTGGGAGGGCCGCGCAGCCCTCTGTGCCCAGTGGACCACCACCTCCCCGGGGATGAATAGTAAAAATTATGCGGAGGGCCAAGCTGGCCCCCGCAGCCCTGGGGACCGCCACCTCCCCAGGACTAAACAGTAAAACCTTGAGGGGGTCATGCACCCCCCCACCAAAGCCCTGAAGACCACTACCTCCCCAGGGTAATAGAATGCAGAGGGGGCACCTGGCCTCCCACAGCGCCGAGGACATCACCTCCCCAGCGCACTTTTGATTTGAAATTTGTATGCGGGTGCCTGCGCCCCCCAGCCAGTCCCAGGGACCACAACACCCCCAGGGCTACAAATACAAAAGTGAAGGGGAGCCATTGTGGAACCCCTGGGACCACCACCTCTCCAGGACAATGCTTGTTGTAGGTCACAGGGACGTTATAGTTAGGCTCAAATTTTAAACATACAAAACCTTATAAATTTAACTGTTATAGTTTGAGTTATCTCAAGCAACTACAACTCATGTCCCAAGGTAACTATACCTTGCGCCCTCGCCATTCACTGCTAATTACCCCACAAGTTATGACACTCATGACATCTTTGATAACATCATTGATAGCATCACTGTAATATTTGCAGTAAAAAACTTTAATGAAAAAACTGTGCATGGCGGAAGTGCAAGTTATAGTTACCTTAGGGCATGAGTCATAGTTACTTGAGATAACTCTAACAATAACAGTTGCATTTTTATAGGTTTGTATGATTAAAATATTAGCCTAACTTTAATGTCCCTGTAAACTTTGTTTTTTAGGTGAATAGATAGATAGATAGATAGATAGATAGATAGATAGATAGATAGATAGATAGATAGATAGATAGATAGATAGATAGATAGATAGATATCCCCACACACCCACAGAACACACCCCCCTGTCACACACCCATAGAGCCCCTCACATACCCACTCACAGACCCACAGCGTGGTGTGGGCTGTATGCTGGCAGTTGACCACAGGCCCTATGACCCACTTGCCCCCATGCACAGGTATTGCCTGCATGAGGGTTTTTTGCTACAGGGCAGCTCTTGGATTATAGCTCAAGGTACCTATAACTCATGCCCTCGCTATGCACTGCTAATTACCCCACATATTACATCAATCATGACCAATATTGGCTTGGGGGGGCCACGTGCCCCCTACCCCTTCTAAATATGACCAGGCCCCAATAGATGGGGTCCTCCAGGCCAGAAATTGGCACAGGGAGGGGGGGCTGCATGCCCACCATCCATGTTTAATAAGGCCGGGCCCCAGGTGATTGGGTCCACAGGGCTGAAATACGCACAGGGATGGGGGCCATTGAACCCCCTACTCTAAAAAACGTGACGGGTCCTTGGGGGATGGGGACTCTGGGGTCAAAATTGGCTCAAGGCCCAGTGCAAAATGGGGTTGGCTACTCAGACCCCCATCCTCTTTTTTACATGGCAAGGCTCGGGGGACGTGGTCATCCTGGGGGCCGAAATCGTCCTGAAAGGGGGGCTGCGTGGACTCCCTCCTCATCATAAAATCAGCCAGGCTCTGAAGAAGGGGGTAATTAGAGCCAAATTCGTCCAAGGAGAGGGACCACATGCACCCCCTTCCCCCTAATATATAAATGTAATTCCCCCCAAGACCTGCCCCACTGGGGGGACTTCAAAAAGCTCTTACAGCGCCTGCTTTTTAAAAATCTTTCACTGGAAAAAAATTTTAAAAACATTTTTGGCTCCCAGTGAGATCCCACCACCAGGCCTAGGGGGTCAGGGTATTCCTTCTCTGCTCTCTTCTGTTTCCTACAGAAACTAGGTCCTAACTATAACTACCTACTGGGAAATATATACACATTCTATCCATATACACACACACACTCACTCACTTACAAACATACACACACACGCATATTACCTACTTGTAGACACCAGTAGGTAGTCCTGGTTAGGCCCTAGTTTCCATAGGAAAATCTTTTTTTGTTTTGCTAATAACTTTGGAGCTGTTTGATGAATCTTCATGAAATTTTAATAACTAGTTCGCATCTAAGTTCAGCTGCTGTGTGTAAAGTTTTGGGGTGATCCATCAAGCCGGGGCCAAGAAAAAAGGGGTTTTAAAAATGCATTTTCCCCAGAAAAATATTTTAGACATGACTACAGCCTGAACTGCTGAACGGAATTCCACCAAATTTGGCAGAAAGATAGCTCTTGCTTCAGAAAGAGTCCTTTTTGTGACTTAGTGTAAATCCATTCAGCAGTTGCAGAGTTAATAAAGAAAAATCAAATTTGTATCTAGGGGCGAGGATCCACCACGAATCCACCCTGGCAGATCCGCAGATCCTCGCGACAAAGCAAGGCTCTGATTGACTGCAACCTGAAGGAAAAGTTGCAGCCACTACTTTGTTTACCGGCTCGGTGCGAGGGTGACAAAAGTGAAAACTTACATAAGGCCATAGGACAGATGAAGGGGATTGTGAGGGACGCCTTATGGGAATAAATGTGCCCAAAATGTTTTTTTTGCTGCTCTGTGGTTCCACTGCAGGGCTCAGTGTGACCCCAGTGCAAATGCATGAATGATCTGCAGTTCCGGAGCCCAATAGAAAGAAATACACACACTCACTCATCAACCACTTGTGGGGTTGGGTGCATTCAGGAGGTTGGCTGCAGGGCCTTACCTCTGGCCAGGCCCAGCTGCCAACCCCACGCTGTGCACTGCTGAAGGCAGTGCATGGTGTGGGGTTGGATTCACATGGAGGTTGGCCTTAGGGCCTGACATGTGGCTAGTCCCTGTGGCCAACCCCCTGCCATGCACAGCCTTTGGCCGTGTGCGGTATGGGCCTGGATGCCTGCAGGGGGTTGGTCGCAGGGCCTGGATGCAGGCCAGGCTCTTTGGCCAACCCCCGCAGTGTTAAAAAAAACATAGAAATTCACTGAAAAAAACAAATGTAACAGGGACAATATAGTTAGGAATTAGCATTTCAAGGTAACAGGGACATAATAGTTAGATTCAGAATTTACAGGCACAAAATCATGGAAATTCAGCAGTCATAGATAGTTATCTCAAGTAACTTTCACTGGTGCTCTAAGGTAGCTATAACTTGCATCCTCGCCATGCACAGCCAAGTACCCCTCATGCTACATAATTCATGACATCTTCTATGGTATCATTCTGGTACATTATATTGACAGCCTACCAGTGGTGTTGGCAACCCAAGAATCATGCAGACAAGATACTATTGTGCTGTTGAATCATTTGCCTGAAAATGAACATAAAGGGCCGTATTTATACTCTGGTTGCGCCGAATTTGCGTCGTTTTTTTCGACGCAAATTCGACGCAGAACTAACGCCAACTAACGCCATATTTATACTCTGGCGTTAGACGCTTCGGGCGCCAAAGTGCCCGGAGTGTGCGTCATTTTTTAGCGTGAACCCCTTCCTTGCGTTAATGATATGCAAGGGAGGCGTTCCCGTCTTAAAAAATGACTCCCAGGCCTTTACGTGGTATTTATACTCCCGGGCAAAAGAGACGCCCGGGAGTGGGCGTGGCCAAAAACGGCGCATTTGCGCCGCTTTTTAACGCCTGGGTCAGGGATGGCGTTAAGGGACAAGTGGGCTCAAAATGAGCCCAGAGTGCCCTCCCCTGCCCCCAGGGACCCCCCCTGCCACCCTTGCCCACCCCAGGAGGACACCCAAGGACGGAGGGACCCATCCCATGGACATTAAGGTAAGTTCAGGTAAGTATTTTTTTTTTTTTTTTTGTGGCATAGGGGGGCCTGATTTGTGCCCCCCTACATGCCACTATGCCCAATGACCATGCCCAGGGGACATAAGTCCCCTGGGCATGGCCATTGGGCAAGGGGGCATGACTCCTATCTTTACAATGATAGGAGTCATGTTGATGGGGGATGGGCGTCGAAAAAAAATGGCGCAAGTCGGGTTACGACGATTTTTTCGACGCAACCTGACTTGCCCCATTTTAAGACGCCCATACGCCATTTTCCCCCTACGCCGGCGCTGTCTGGTGTACGTGGTTTTTTTCCACGCACACCAGGCAGCGCCGGTCTGCTAGCGCCGGCTAACGCCATTCAATAAATACGGCGCCCGCATGGCGCTTCAGAATGGCGTTAGCCGGCGCTAATTTTTTTGACGCAAAACTGCGTTAGCGCAGTTTTGCGTCAAAAAGTATAAATACGGCCCAAAGTGTCCCCTACTTAATTGTAGTATTTTCAGAAAGAAGTCCTATATCTAGGACTTCATACTGAGAAAGGAGCAAGAAAGGTGTCTCAGTGGAGTATCCCTGCCATATTGCAAATGAAACCTTGAAGGATGCAGAGAGAACTCAGGGTGTTTCAGGGAATGGTGGGCTACTGCTGTCAGTGGATTTCCGACCTTTCCCGGGTGGCAAAGCATCAACAAAGGATGTGTCTGATCAACTATCATGGGACAATGAATGCATGGATGTTTTCCTTGAGTTAAGAGAACATATCTCTTGTCTCCTGGCTCTAGGAACGCCTGACTTTGAGAAGTCTTTTATTTTGTATTGTTCTGAGAGGCAAAGGTGCTCCCTATCTGTAGTAACACAGACTCTTGGCAAGTTCAAATGACCCACTGCTTACTTTTCAGAAACTCTTGACCCAGCAGCCACAATGTGTTGCCTAGTTGCCTGGTGTCAGCATTCATCAAATTGAAGGCATCATTTTGTGGTACCCTCTTACAATCATGATTCAGCACTGTGTTAAAATGCTACTCACCGGTACTCAAACTCAACACATAACTAACATCCAACTCACAAGCTATGAGCAAGTAATCCTCACTGTGGAGAACATAACTCTGCTCTGTTGAGTTTATCCTGTCTTAACCATATCACACTGTTAGCTTTGCATGGACCTGATGAAAATAATGACGCCATAGACCATGATTGTCTCGACATGTGTACTAAGACAAGACCTGACATTTGAGATGTCCCTCTGGAAGGGGCCGATTACATGTTATTTGTGGATGGCCCTTGTCTAAGAGATGAAAGAGGTATTTTGGAAGCCTATGCCATTTGCACCTTAGAAGCTGTAGTGGAAGTCTTCTGTTTATGCAATGTAACCTCTGCACAGGTGGCTGAAGTGATTATTCTTACCAGGGCTTGCTGTGTCTCTAACAATTTAAGAGTCACAATCTACACTAACAGCCAATACAGATTTGACATGGTCTATGATTTCAGCCAGTTGTGGTCACAGATGGGGTTTCATGGCCTTGTCTAGCTCTCCCATCATGAATTGTCACTATGCCAAGGACCTGCTTGAGGCATTGCAAATGGCGATTGAAGTTACTGGTATAAAGTGTGCAGCACACAGGACCGGAAATGATTTTATGACTGCTGGCAACTTCTACATGCACAAAATAGCCAGGTTCCCTGCCAGAGGATCTTAAAAAATCAATGGAGCGTATTCAAACAAATCAGAAATGGTCACTTCCATGAATCTATTGTTGTCTGTTGCTGATACATGGAATGAGGTCAAGAGCTTACATGGGGAGGAACCAGAGTGTGAACAGGAGAGGTAGATCAGAATAGGGTGTACAAAAAATTAGGATGAGGTTTGGGTTTCAGTAGATGACTGATCTGTTTTGCCTGAATCCATATTGCCCCCATGGTCCGATATTTTCATGATGCTACCCAAATAGGCCAAGACGTGATGACTTGTCTCTTTATCAGTTCTTGCCACCACATGGTTCTGTGTGGTGGCAGCAGAGTTATGTTGCTGATGTACCCCATGCCAACAGTTGAATACAGAGAGAAGAACTGTGGTTCATGAGCCACATAGGAGATCAGGTGTTTTTTATTAATTGCATACAACTTGAATTCATTGAGATGCCTTTGTGAAATGGGCTCTGCTATATTCTGGTAGTGGTTTTCCTTTTTCCCGATGGATGGAGACATATGCTACTGGAAGAGATGACAGTCTTGCAGTGGCCAAACTTTTGCTGAGGCAATTGGTACCTCATTTTGGGATTCTGGGTTCTCTAGAATTAGACACTTGGCGGACACTTCAAGAATGAGGTGATGAAACTTTTGTGCACAGCTTTGCAAACAGATCAGATATTCTACTGTAGTTACAGACCTGAGGTGTCAGGCATAGTGGAGACGATAAATGTCATGATGAAATTCCTTCTTGCTAATGTGTGTTTCCACATATTTCAAATGGTCCTATGCACTTTTAATGGTGGTGAGTCTGAGAAGTATCCCGGATCAGAGGACAAGATTGTTCCCCAATGAAATTCTCTTGGTCAGAGCCATGAGACTTCCTACTGTGCCCGCGACTGTGTTTGTAAATATTATGGATGATATAGTTCCTGGCTACTGTAAAGGCTTGGATGATGTGGTGCATTCTGTCTCTCATCCAGTTGAGCTGGCAGCTCCCCTTCCAATGCAAGAACTGTGCTGTGACCTTTAGCCTAGTGACTGGGTTTTCATGAAAAATCAAGGAAGGAAGTCACACCTTGCTCCCTGATGTTGTGGCCTCTATCAACTAATCTCAGTCATGAACATTGCTGTTAAATGTGGAGGCCTTCCAAACTGGATTCAAGCTGAAGAAGAATTGATGACAACTACTACTGATTCACAGAGCCAGAATCCAGTGCAACCTGGGAACTTAGAGGGAGAAGAAGAGTGTGCACAAGTGTCTCATAGACAACCAGAGAAAAGTGCAAGGCCTATGGTAAATAAGCCAAGAGTAGGCACAGTGAATGGAGCTGAAGAAGCTCTTAGCACAGACTTTGAGCCTGTGAAGGCATGAGCAGTTCAGGTGTAGGAGGCTAGAAAGTAAAAGTGACAAAGGAAGGGTGAGAGACTGAGAATTTCTGTGTCTGAAGAACGCATCCCAGGCACCATTGATGAAAAGACAAGTGAGCAATGTTACAGTGACATTGAAACAGCCAGTAGTCAGGAAATGAATATGAATGTTGATGCCTAGTTGACGGTATTTAGTTTCTGAATGGACATATTTTGCTGAAAGTGAAGCAGCCTATATAACACATGGTACTGAGAATCGACTACCTGCTTTAGAAAGATCTCATAGATTATAGCTGCCATAATTAGAATTTGACTGAATTTTAGTCCTGACAATTCTGAAGTGAATTGACATTTTTGAATGATCGAACCATTAGAATGAACTGTGTTACTGTGCTCAGGGTTAAGGTTTCAGGAGAAGAGTAGAGGTGTGAATTTAACCGAAGATTAAGGTAGGATCAGAGATTGACTTTGAAGCAATTGGATTTGATATTTATCCCAGATAAATAAAGAGTTTAGCCAACTTGTACAAGTAGAAGCACCTAGTAGAAGTACTTGTTTTATGCTATTTTTTAATCCAAGAGCTATTTTCTAACCCAATCCAAGACCCGGAAAAGACTACAACTTATCCAGAATGCCTCCGCCCGTCTCATCAAGAAAGCCCCACGACACAGCCACACCTCCGCCCTTCTAAGAGACCTACACTGGCTGCCTATCAATAAGAGAATCAACTTCAAGCTCCTGACCCACAGCTACAAGGCCCTACGCGGGACCAGCCTACCTCAACCACAGACTCTCCTTCTACACTCCCAACAGACAACTCTAATCTGCCAACCAGGCCCTTGCCAACATCCCTCGCATCCTGAAAACCACAGCTGGAGGAAGATCCTTCTCCCACATCTCCACCAAGACCTGGCACACCCTCCCCATCCACCTCAGGCAATCTCCCACCCTGTCACAGTTCAGGAAGGACCTCAAGACCTGGCTCTTCGACTGATTCTCAGCACCCCCGACCTTCCCTAGTGCCTTGAGAACCTCACTGGTGAGTAGCCGCGCTTTACAAATCCCTGATTGATTGATTAATTGATTGAATCTTGCATTTTCTCTTTCTGATTCACGAGAAATCATGTTGCTCCTATCAGTAAGTTAAGGTAGGGCAATAGAGGGCATAGCATCAATACTTTCTATTAACTTTGTGATTTGCTTATTATTGAGCCTGAGAACCCCTGCAAAGCAAGTTACCCCTAAACCTAAACCTAACAATTCTCCTGTCAAAGAGCAGTGTAGATTTGATCTGATTATTACATAGAGATACTACTGAGGGAAATGCTATGTCTAACCACTTCTTTATTATTTTACATGACTGTTCTTGCTTAATGCATGCATCCACCAGCCTTCATCTGTGGCTGAGGGTATGACTTTCCATCATATTCCCCTTACTTATATTCTATCTTGCAGTATTATTTTGAGCCTCTTGTATCAGCAGGGTCATTTCAAATATTATTTTTCCACTTATGATTTTGTTTTCTCAGTGACGCCCATGTACAAACATCTAAGTCTTAATTCTAATGCTAAATGTAAGGAGATTGTGAGGCACGTCTTTGGGTCTCAGGTGGAGCTTGACACTGGCTGAGCCCATGGACAGAATCTGTAATTTGAGTAAGGTTGAGAAGGATTTTGTTGATGATTTGGAAGAAAGAAGGGAGTTTAGATTGGGAACAGCTGGGGAAATTATTTTTTGAAAGGAGAAAGGAAAACTTTAGGTATTCTCAGACAATGGGTTGAAGTGAATGCACACACAGATTTGAGGTTTTAGGATGCACAGATCAAATATTAGCAGGAAATTATCCTGTTATTCCTGGAATTTATTATGTGTATGGAAAGAATGCATATTTTAAGCTTCTTGCTAATTGGGTTGGGGCAGTTATTCATCATTAGTATTCCCTCAAGGTGTATCATGTAGAAAGATTTGAGAACTGGGTTCATAAACAGAAGGTGCTTCACAAATGGAAGGTGACATTTTTGGGTTCATAATATTATCTGTAGGCGTAGTTCTAAATGATTTAAAGATTAGAAAGCTGACTACATTAGTCAATAGACTAGCGACCAGTACAACTGATGTGCTCCTAGCTATTAATGCAGATTTAGTAGCCATTATAGTAATGGTTTTGCAGAATAGGCTTCCTTTAGACTTTTTGTTTGACAAAGAAGGGGAGGTCTGCAAAACTCTACACGTCCAACAATGTTGCAGGTATATGTTAGATGGGAGCTGGAAGATCAACAAGTATGTGAAGAATATCACAAGTTTATCTAAAGACTACAAACAGTTGAAAGAGACAGGTATCTTGGAAGCAATTGAAAAATGATTTGCTGCTGTAGGTAAATGGCTTAGCGGAATTGGTGGCATGCTTCAAGGCACTATATTTAGAGTCTATAGTGATTATTGCAGTTTGTGTAATTTGCCTGTTCTTGATAGGAAAAGGATTCAAGTTGATGAATGGAAAGAAGGGCTTAGAACAGAAAAGAGGAGAGATGCCAACAAAGAGCAAGGGGTGAAAAGAAAACAAGAGGAAATAAATTGGAAGAAAAGCAGTGCTGTGTGTGTGATCAATTAAAGGAACTAGAGGAATTTAGACAATCAGCAAAAGTCAATGGCTGGTATCTGTAATTGTCATGAAGGAAAATTATGAATGTTTTATATGATGACTCTGATAATCATTAGAGAGGAGGAAGTTGGTCGCTCTGTGTCCCTATTTTTCATTTGTGTGCAATGCCACAATAATGCATAACAGGTGGGATCATGGCTTACATATATTCACGTGTAACTTTATTTTTAGATTGACCATAATGTGTGCATTTTACATTAACAGTTAAACATGGTTAGACAGTGCTTATTTTAAGTTGGCCTTAGTCACAGTATGCCCTAAATTGAAAGGCTCCATATTAAATGAAATGTTGGGTTTGTGCTTGTTTGCATAAGGTTTTCTTGTTTCTGGAGCCCAGTTTCAACTTTGTACTCATTAAACTTGTTTTGCTATTGTCACGTTCAGGGTGAAGGTCATCTGAAGTATATTTTTCATGAGTAGGACAGTAAATATTTGCACCTTTATGTGAGAGTAGTCAGTGGAGAAGAAACCCTCTCCTGGACAATATCTGCAAAGGCCATGAAACTGAAATTTCCTATTGTATGAGTTGCTAGATACCAAGCACTTCAACACCAAAAGTACTTAGTTTTGATTGGTTCCTTCTCTGTGGGAAATGTGTAAAGTATTGTTTTGCTGAATTCCATGTTTCAATTGTGTGTCACTGCATTTTGTCACTTAGACTTGCTTCTGGCCATCTTTGGAGGAAGAAATCCCTTTTCCATTCTCGAGACCCAATGCTTCTTCTATTTGTGCTCATATATTTAATCTCTTGAGCAAGCATATTTCTTTTTTTCTTGATTGGAACCTTTATTTGGTTCAGCCGAGGCTGCATTTGCTGATATCTGCTGCTTATGAGTTTTCCCTGACTTCACCTGAAACTTGAGTTTCTTGTCAGGGGAATACACTCTTTAGTCATGTGCCTACTCGGTTTTTCAATAACCTGGTTAAATATTTGCTGTTCGACCTGTTTGGATGATATTTCTTTGTTCTGTAATCAGTTAGTTATTGATTAATGACTAAACTGATCGATTTTAGTTTGTAACTTTAATCATTCAATCAATCAATCATTCAGATATTTGTATAGCGCAGATTGTCACCCAGGTGGTCTCAGGGTGTTGTTGGGGGGACGCGGATCAGTCGAAGAGCCAGGTCTTGAGGTCCTTCCTAAATGAGTCAGCAGGGGGGGACTGCATGAGGTGAAGCAGCAGCGTGTTCCAGGTCTGTGCGGCGAGGTAAGAGAAGGATCTTCCTCCAGCTGTGTTCTTTGAGAACCTAGTGGTGGTGGCGAGGGCCAGTTGAGTAGAGCAGTTGCCTGGGGGATTCATAGAAGAAGAGTCAGTGGTTGAGGTAGGCAGGTCCGATGTTGTGTAGGCCCTTGTAAGCACTGTTGTTAATAAAATCTTCATGGTTTTCAAATCTACTACTCTCTGTCATTAAGTGGGGCAAAATGTGCTTCACTGTTATTGATATGTGATTAATTGATGATGTTAAGCCTCAATTCGAGACAAAGATATATCCTAGGGGAGCAGCTAAAGCTTGAAAATTTGCACTACATTTCACATAGTACAAACACCATCCTTTGCCCTCCTTCATGCTTGATTATGTATGCCATGCAGGTGCAGGCATGTAGAGCGTAGCTAAATCTAGAATGATGTCATAAAATCTGAGGCACAGCCAGTTCGGTAGCGAGGTGCAGACAGTCTAGGCACAACCATTGTGGCTTTAGCCACATCTCTGCATCAGCCACAAGGGTATATGTAAGTTCCCCATCTGCTCATCACTCATGTGCAACCTGTTTCCTTTAATAGGTATTTACTCCCTCAAGCATTAGCAGCATTGTTGAAATGCAGACTACAGTAGAGAAGTCAGGTCCAATGAGATTTTTAGACCCCAGATGCCTGAAGATTTTAGGCAATATGTGCTAGCATTGCACAGCACCTAAAGGATAGCCTTCAAGGTTATTGAAATGCCCATTTCACCTAAGATAAAGTGATCAGAGCCCAAATTAGTTGTCAAATTAAAACAAAGTTTGAGGGCCTATCAAAAATATAATCTTTTATGTTGTTGCAATACGGTGCCAAAATAGCGATCAGAATTTCATCTGATGTAAGGGCCGTATTTAAAGGCCCCTAGCTAAGCACTTTTTGTGGCTTAACGCCACTTTGTAAATACGGCCCCTTCCCACGCAGCACTGTGCGTGGAAGGGGCGTGTAATGGGTGTTGCTGTGGGCATGCCACAGCAACACTCATCGCATCTTGACGCTGCCTCAGATTTATGAAATTCCGTAAACCTGAGGCAGCGCCAAAATCTAACGCCACCCCCTGGGGTGGCGTTAGCAGGGCTCAACAAGGAGGAATACTTTTATTCCTCCTTGTTTTTTGCTTTTTCTATGCGTGGTGCATTCTGCAGCACACATAGAAAGAACAAAATGCCAGAAATTATTGTTTATGTCCCTTCCTGCACATTAACAATCACAAATAGCGCTTTGGCACTTCTGTGTGTGCTGCAGCACACACAGAACTGCCAAAGCGTCATGTTCAAATGATTGTTTATGTGCAGTATGGGACACCTTCCCACACATAAACAATCACACCCCTCAACGCAGACATCCTTGCACGATGGTGCAAGGATGCCTGCGTTGGAGCTGCCATCCCGCCACTTTTGTCCCAGCGGTTGTAATCCCCCAGGGGATTACGAGTCCCCCTCATGCCAGCCTTTTCATGGCGGTATGAACCGCCATGAAAAGGCTGGCGGAAAGGGGAGTCGCGGGCCCCCTGCCACAGCCCCATGGAGCTTTTCACTGCCTCGGCCCCATGGAGCTTTTCACTGTCTGCATAGCAGACAGTGAAAAGCGCGACGGGTGCAACTGCTCCCGTCGCACCGCCGCAACACTGCCGGCTCCATTTGGAGCCGGCTCCCGTGTTGCGGCCGAGATCCCCGCTGAGCCGGCGGGCGGAAACCAGGTTTCCACCCACCGGTCCAGCGGGGATCTCCAAATAGACTGCGCGGGAGTGCAGCCGCATTGGCGGCCGCCGGTGGTTTCAACTTGGCAGGTGGCGGTTTCAACTTGGCAGGCGGCGGTTGCCGCCCGCCACTGTTGAAATGAGGGCCTAAGTGTCTTATTCTAAGAATCGGCTACAAAATATCTTATAAAATATAATATCTTCACCCAAAGAGGGGACAATCTTTATGTCAAACCATATTTCTGAATATGATAGTCTGATATACAGCCCATTTCATTTATGGTAAGATTCTCAGGTTCACATTTCCCCAGCTTCCCCTTTACTGCCAATACCTCATTGGTAGGAGCGTAGCTACCATTCTTGCAGTTGGTTCATCGGCACCAGGTCCCAACACCCTGAGGGGCCCACTGCCTACTCTTAAAAAATGAAAAGAAAACTTTTAATTTTTCTTTTTTAAACACATCCCATTTTCCTTTAAGACAACAGGCTTAATTTTAAAAAAAGATTGTTTTTTGAAAAAGCAATCACAGACATGGTGGTCTGCCGAGTCCAGCAGGCCATTATCACTATGATGGCTTCTATTCCTAATGGGTCACAAATTGTGACCTACCTCATTAATATACATGAGGTAGGTCTATTTGCAACCCATTAGGAATCACTAATAAAACTCAAAGGAGTTTCATACATTAGGAATACCAATTTCCTAACTGCGATTAGGAAAAAATCACAATTAGGAAATCGGTATTCCCAATCATAGCACTTCTGACCCTTAAATACTATGCTCATCAAGTATTTAAGCCTTCCGGGTGGCAGTAGCACAGCCTGACAAGTGCAGTATGTCATTCACATTCTTTGTTTTCTTCACCTTGTAATGCAACCAGACAAGCCACCACTCGTTTTCAACACAGACCGAGTACATATAGAAACCCTTTGAACCCACCTGCTGGAAACTCACTGCATCAGCTCTAGAAACCCAAGTGTAGTCATACTCTACCACAAGTTGAAGCATTTTAGAGATAGTGACTAAAGGCCGGATTTAGAGTTTGACAGATGGATTACTCTGTCACAAATGTTACTTTCTCTGCCCCACGTGGCTATCACCAGTCATTACCTCCACCTTTGCATTTACTTTGTCTCCACCTGTGTTCTGTAACACCAGCTTACTATATATATTTGTGTCTGCATTTGTATAAAATGTGTATCCTAACTTATCACCCTTACCGGCAGTAGATCCTATACGTCTAAATTAAAGCAGAAAAATTGGCTTTGCCAATGCTTCTCTACTGGATATAGGTAACTGTGGTGCAGTGGAAAAAAAGACATCTATCATTTCTCAGAGGCAAGCAGCGTGAGCAGAAATAAATTAGGCAGCTCGCTTGCAATCTTAGAAGACCGAAATGGTTAGTATGGCATGAGGGTGATATTTTATTCTATTTTTAATGTATTTACAACTATTCCGCAGGCAAATATACGACTGTTTCTGTTTGTAATTTGATGAAAAATCACTGCAGCAGAGTGCCTCCACTTCAGTCAGTATTATTTTTTCAAGTTATATTTCTCTTCTGGTAATTTCGCTAAATATTTTTGTAGGGCCTTCAGGCAATGCAAATGTGATCATTTACTTGCTGTAGTCCTAAACCTGCAGTCTGCCAGCGCTTGTAAAGGACACATAATTTTTTTTCCTGAATTTCTTTGTAGTTTGGTGATGATGGAGACAGCCTTTTCAATAAATGACAGCCAAAACAGCATTCAGATGTGCGTAGCATTTGTAAAGAGTATGATAATCAATTGCATGGAAGGGCGACAGAGACAGGGGGGCAGGTGTGCATGTGAGTATTACTAGACAATGTGGAAGCCACTGGAGAGGTACATTTCTGTGTAGAGTGCAAAGTAGTGTCAGCAATTGGGGCAGCACTCAGCTCAGTCTGTAGTGCTATATTCTGATTGTATAGCCAAGCCTCAGCAACACACACTGAGCCTAATGTCCGTCTTCTGTGTGCCTCAGTGCCGTCCCACACTGAACGTTTCAGCTCCAGGAGCCCCTTCAGGCTGCAGAGGGCCGGCTGTGAACAATGTTGTGTCCAGTTGTGATTCGAGGGGCAATGTTTGCATTCGTTTCTATACTTTCACTAGTAGCTCAGTTGAGGAAGCAGGTAAGGGCTCTGTAGATCCAAAGAGGGAAACATAATGTGATGGGAGGAACCAATGCCTATTTTGTAAAAGAATACTTGCTGGTGCCCATAGGTTTGCTCACAAGCCATAACTTCTGAATAACTTCTGAATGTCAGGATGCCTAAAGCCATGGCTGCGTAGTCTTGATTACACCTCATGCCTCTTTCATCCACTCACCAGGCCCTCCCTGCCCCTTTATCTCATACTTTCAGATTCATTTTCATCACTGTGTTTTTTCTTTGTCACTGTTTTTCCATCCTATCTTCCTTTTTCCTTCCCACTTCTGTGTTTTTCCCTCACTTGTTAAAATTGTCAAATTGTCAAAATTGTCAAATTCTGAGAAGGAAAATTAGGTGTGGGTCCCTAAAAATAAGTTCTGGTGGGTCCCACCTGCAAGTGCCAGTTCAAATTAAGCTCTGGGTGGAATGGTTGAATTAATCCTCAAAGCCATACCATTCACTACATATGTTATCTGGGTTTCACCTTGTTTTTACAGTTGCCTCAATGATCAACTTCTTGCTTGCTGTCAATAAAGCTACAGAGTGCTGACTCAGCTCTATCCTCCATTCTAAATTTGAGGCCAGGAATCAAGCCTCTCTATCGTTCTGCACAAATCCTGGTTTCCTTTGTCTGCTGACAGCTGTATCTCTTGGTTTTGTAGTTTATGCTACGGTTACGTAGGTTGGACAATAAAAGTACCTTTCATAATATGTGAGCAAATAAAAGGCAGGGATGTATAGTATGGAGACAACTTTTGTGCCACATCATGAATACTTGTCACTGGCCACATGGTCGCAGGAAGTTGGCAAAGTATAAAGGGAGGGAATCCCTGGCCCAGGTCATTCACATGCATTCTTAAATTATCCTTTATAAAGCGGGACAAGAGACAAGGGATATGTTAAGAAACAGCACGGTGCTCAGTTCATGTTCCAGGCATTTTTTATTAAACTTCAGGTTTGTCTGAAATAGCCACAACAGAGCCTGCTCCTGCTCCTCCTGCTGATTTCTTCCAACTCCCCTTGTTGCCTGGTTGCAGACATTCTCTGTGATGTACCCAAGAACCCATTAGGTACATCACAGTTAAAGTCACACTACAACAGGATACTCCACAGTCAGCCACAACAAATGTTTTCCTTGTCTGTGAATCTCTTTCCCTCAGTAGCTAAAGATCACTCCTTGAGACTGCTCCCCCTGCCTCACAGTCCTCACCAAAGTGTGGTACTGGCACTGACCTGTGCGTCCTAATCTCTCTGTGCTTAGATTGTGCATGCATGGCTACCTTATCTGAAGGTGACCAATGCCTGACCGTGTTGCCTCTCTCTCTCTCTGGACAACATGTGTTCAATGCTTTTGGGGAAACAAGAAGAAGGTAGTGATGTAACTGCAGGAAAAATATGTGTCACTGAGGTAAATGTGGAAGTGCTACTGGGTGCTTCTGCTGTCCTGGCTCCAACAAACATGTCTAAATTGACTGCACTACCTTCCCTGCCCTCAAAGGAGTTCCCTTGATTATTTAGCCAATCACGTGATGACGCAATCAATATAAATGCAATTGCTATAGGGCAGGATCAGTGTGCTGTGATTACACCAATATCTACAAATAGCACTAACATCCCAAAATACCAAAACAGGAACCTTGGGTAGCTGATATATGTAAATCAACAAGGGGTCAATATGGGTTCATTTAGGACATATTTAGACGATAGCTCAGCAATTAAATGTCCAACAGGAACTGAGGGAATAATGATGGAAGAAAATAATCCCTTTGAGGTTCTAAAAGATATTAGGCAAGCATTTCACAGTCAGCAACAGTTTTTCAATCGCCTACGGTGCTATATGCTCAAAAGTGATTATACTGTGTGATAGTGCAAACAATGGAAGGAGTGTCTATACAAGACATATACAAATGACTAAGGAATAACAACCGATGGATATCCTACACATTAGATGATAGGTGACAATTATTCAATATAATGTTTCACATCCCAAGTCTGATTGAATCCGTGCAAATGATGTTTCAAACTTATGGAATAATTTAAAAGGTCATAATTAGAAATATATATAGTTGGAACACATGGGTGTTGCGCCAAGGGGTGTCATCTGATTACCAAAGTAAAATCTACTACGACAGGACGATGAGTGCACAAAGCCCTTGGCTGGTAGGTGAGTCAACCTGGTGATGAAAATAAATGGATTTAGGAAGCCATAACTCAACAGTGGAGTCACTGTCCGTGCAAAAACCACTGGACATCATTTTTACACCCTAATTACACCAATAGGCCCTGCTGTAGGATGAACAACAAAATAATTCTTCTGTACAGACAGAAAAAGTGAAACACGCTGTGACTTTCCTTACCATACCTACTCTTGTAATAATTGTGCAGTAGCTTGAAACTAGTGAAGTTAGAGCCCCACTATGATATACCTGATGCTGAATAAGGAATAGTGGTAATAACCCATTTCCTAACTAGAGATGTGTTAGTAGACACCGATGTAAGACAGAGTAGAAGCATTTCATTTGTTAGATGATACTCTACTTTATTTCAGGTATAATAAAAGATTTAATTGCAAAAGCGCAGGACTGTCTATAAGACTACACATATAGAGGCTTTTTAACCTATCTCTTTCTTGATACAGTTAATCATAGTAATTGTATTGACACATAGCGTTTTCTGGAAAGTTCTGCGCTATGGTGATGCTAACCTGCTCAAATCAGTAGAGATATTAGAACATGTATAGGTTCACTACAATCGTAAAATCAGTACTAAGTAATGTATGATGAATATTGTATAGAAACAAGTAAAACATCATCTATTTCTTCACTGAAAACATATGGAAAATACTTTTACATAGGTAATAGGAAAAGGTCAACATATGGAGAAGATGAGGTTTACAAAGAAGAAATAATGTTTACAATGTGGCTATTAAATAAGAATGTGTAGACCACAGCATGTGTTGATGCTAACGTACTACTTAGGAGGCATCAAACACCAGCAACAAAAGGCTGGAGAAAGGATTTATTGCATAGCCATGCAGTAGATAGATCAGGTCATGATCACTCATAAGAATGGACAGTATAGCTAAACATCCTTGTTTCCATTTTGGTGTCACACAAATTAGTAACACTGGTTTAAAATAAATGTGCATTAAGTTATATTTACTGATCTTCTGCCCTCTTGGCTCCATTCCAGTCAGGGGTGTAGCTTGTTCAATAAGAATTGGGGGGGGGGTGAGCTTCAGATTTCCCAACAGTCACACAGGGATATCTTGTTAAAATACATTATATGAGAAGCAGGACATGAGGGGGAGTAGGCTTAAGAGGCAGTGGAAAGATAGAGGGGCGGATTGTTATGGGCACTTAAAACACCACATATTTTTAAAAAAAGCCATAGTAATTAAGGCCTTTAAAACAGAGACAAGGGAGAGAGTGTGTGTGAGAGTGTGGACAAGTACAAATCTCAGGTGAAATCCGACACACACTTCATTATACCAACTGAAAGTCCTTGTACCCAACTACTTACTACAAAATACATTTTTAGGAGAGTGTAACACCCCAAACACACCCCTGAAGTTACGCTCCTTATTCCAGTGCTTACTTTGTGCAGGGGATGCAGTTGGTGGGCACCCACACTCATTTTTGAGGACTGGATCTTTTTTTCATAATCAGACTTTGAGCCAGAGATAGAGGGAGAAAGAAAGAAAAGAGAGGAAGAACGAGACAGAGAAAGATTGAAAAACAGCAAAAACTAGAGAAAGAAAGGATAAAAATAGGAACCTGCAATAGTAAAGTAATGACACAGAAGATATGGTGAATGAAGCAAGAGGCATGAGGTGAAATCAAGAAGACTAAGCAACCATGATTTTCGGAGACTCCAGAATTTTGAGGTGTAAACAAAGGGGTCCCAAGGAAAGCTTTGAGAGCTGAATTTACTTTTATTTTATTAAGGGCTCCCTCATTTCATTGCTTATCTTTCCTGCTCTTATTTCCCAGTTCTCGTGTTCTACCATCTAAGGGCCGTATTTATACTTTTTGGCGCACAACTGCGCCAACGCAGTTGTGCGCCAAAAAAGTTAACGCCGGCTAACGCCATTCCAAAGCGCCATGCGGGCGCCTTATTTATGGAATGACGTTAGCCGGCGGAGCTGACTTGTGTGCGACAAAAAAAATGACCCACACCAGGCAGCGCCGGCGAAGGGGAAAATGGAGCTTGGGCGTCAAAGAATGGGGCAAGTCGGTCTGAGGCAAAAAATCTGCCGCAACCCGATTTGCACCATTTTTTTGACTCCCACCCTCCATTGACATGACTCCTGTCTTAGCAAAGACAGGAGTCATGCCCCCTTGCCCAATGGCCATGCCCAGGGGACTTATGTCCCCTGGGCATGGTCATTGGGCATAGTGGCATGTAGGGGGGCACAAATCAGGCCCCCCTATGCCACAAAAACAAAAAAAAATAAACTTACCTGAACTTACCTTAAGTTCCCTGGGATGGGTCCCTCCATCCTTGGGCGTCCTCCTGGGGTGGGCAAGGGTGGCAGGGGGTGTCCCTGGGGGCATGGGAGGGCACCTCTGGGCTCCTTCCGAGCCCACAGGTCCCTTAACGCCTGCCCTGACCAGGCGCTAAAAAATGACGCTAAAGCGGCTGGATGTCATTTTTTTTGACCCGCCCACTCCCGGGCGTCATTTTTGCCCGGGAGTATAAATACGGCGCACATGCCTCGGAGTCATTTTTTAGACGGGAACGCCTACCTTGCATATCATTAACGCAAGGAAGGTGTCCACGCTAAAAAATGACGCAAACTCCAAGATCTTTGGCGCTAGACGGGTCTAACGCCAAAGTATAAATATGGAGTTAGTTTTGCGTCGGATTTGCGTAAAAAAAAAAATGACGCAATTCCGGCGCAAACAGAGTATAAATATGCCCCTAAATGTCCTCCACCCCATCAGTCGTATTTGTTGACTAATCCCTTTGTGAAATGGGAACTCAAGCTTGCCAACTTCTTTACAGGTAGACACGTATCACCACCATACAGCGCAGCACGAAATGGGTCATAAAGTGTGCAATGACTTTGAGTTTGATATCGTATTTGCCACTGAATGTGCGATAGTTTGGATGCATCCAAAATAAAATATTGTGCCTGCCACCACTTAAAGTTGAACTATCTGCTATATTGATATTAAGTACAAAAAATGGTTTTGCTAAAATAATTTAGCACTTCTCATTATGTATGTGTAGGAAATGTGCCAGCCTTATATTTTTTTATTATTTGAAAGAGTCACACCTCTGCTAACACAATTTTTCTTTGTGAAATCCCAATTAATTAAAGTTAATTACAGATGTTGGATTCTCAGGATATCTCATCCCAACGGGTGTAAAACCTACAATTTGAAAAGCATGAAAAAAGCTACTGAAGAGTACACCCATTGTACATTAAAAATGCCACCACTATTACAAGGCAGTTACATTACAGTACACCTCTTCGATTACAGTATCGAGGCGTTAGTAAAAAATTATTTCAGAGATATTTCTTACATACATAAAAGGAAGTTCATTAGGTGAGGCAGTGCCTGACCAGGAAATGTGAGAGAGAACACATATTTTTGGGTAGTGCAGTGTTAAGGGGAGGATTTTCTATCGACTAACGCCATATTGGATTACTTCCTACAGATGGCAAATGGGTTGAAAAATGCTAGGCACAGAATATAACAAGTTTTTTTTTTTTTTTTTAGGAAAACAGTGTTTGTGGAGCTATGTTTAACCTGGTGAACGAGAACTCCATGAATTTTGAAGACTTCAACACTACTGGGTGGTGGAAAGAAGCAATGACCTTCATTTGCTGGATTGCGCTAGGAACAGGGGAACCAATGTAAATATACCCTTGTTGATGCTCAGTAAATCTTTTCGTTGTGGCTACAGTTTCAACAGTAGGGCTTTTGATGGAGAGAACTGATTTCACCTTTCCAAGTAAAATTCAGTTTGGTCCTACATGCCTTATTTACCGTCGAAAACTGTTCAAATCCAAGGATTTTTAAAGACAAATTTAGGGAAAACAGATTGGGTAACACGGTGTCAGGTAGGCTTAATTACATTTATACCATGGTCGAACCGTGAACCTGATTCACAAAAACTGGGGTAGATTGCAACTGGTGTGAGTTACGCCCTGTCAGTGGTTTAAATTACACCAGCAGCTCTTCTTTACAGGACGTTCCATTATACCCATGCATAAGTGAATGTCCTAAGCAGCTGGTGTGGTAATTTGTTGGCCATTTTGTAGGGCGATGAAGGCCATTCTCTATCATGTTATAGAATTCCAATCTGCTTTCAATTGTAACTGCAATTCAGCTGTCACTCTTTTGTCACATGATAGCCTCTGGCAGTTGGTGTTTGTTAACTTTTTTGTTACCTCTGTGAAATCGCTATTAGCTATTCTTCTACATACACTTATATATATTTCCATTCAAGGCAAACTACCTTTCCTCAATGTGTGTCCTACTTTTGCCACACTGCATGTCTCCTTTTCAAAGCACTGCATCGTTGATCTGCTTTCAGGCATGTTTTTCAGCATTCTAATGATATTTTTTCTTATCCGCGTTTATTTTTCTTTCTCTTACTTTTTGACTCTGCTGTCATATTTTTAAAATCGGTGAATTGGCACTTTCCTGTTGGCCCTTACAATTTTTCACCAACTACAGTCCAGTAACATTATGTGAAGGAGTTTTCTGTCTCTCAATGCCTCTGCTGTCATTAGTTGATGCACCCTTATGGATTCTGTGGCTCTGATTCACCAATTTTCTTTTGACTTATTTGTGAATTTCTCACATTCGAAAAAGAGTAAAATTATCTGGCAATACTTACAAAGATCACTTGCATGTGTATAACTTGCACTCCACGATGACAGGTTCGCTTCGGTAACGCTTCAGGTTTGGCTCAGAAAGAGGTCTAACTGAGGAGCAAAGTGAGCGAATTTTTAAATGTGTTCGTAAAACATAAAAAGATGTTCACATAGAAACATGGGCTGTGACCATCGCCGCACCGGCACACAAATGCACACACCCTTACCAATAGCAGGCCTGCCGCACCGGTATCCGTGGGTTACCTATTAGCCTTCTCTCCCCAGCTGATGCCTGCACTGCTCTGCGCATCCGTATCCTGGGCAAGTGGCGCAACGCAACATGAAGAGGGGCCCCTCCGGAATGTAAACAAGGGCCCCCGAGTTTAACATATATCGCAGATGCTCTTTGGGGTCTCCTGACGCTTAGCGTGCCCCTGAAGCACCTGGAGCTACTCTGCACCGCAAGAGCTGCAGGGGCAGGTGTTACACCCCTGTCCTGTGCAACACCTCTTTGTCCCTCCCTAATTTAGGGGAAGAAAATGTGGCTGACGCTCTTGAAATGTGTGCACAGCATAATTTGAAAAGACCAAACATTGGGCCTCATTTATGAGGCCCATGCGCAGGGTGGCACAGCAAGTGCCTTGCTGGGCAACCTTGCGCTACCGGGAAAGGGCAAAAGATACAACACATTTTGGTCCTCTTCCCCATGCACTGGCGCACAATCTTCTTCCATGCGCCAACACAGACACCCTTGCACCATGGTGCAAGGATGCCTGCATTGCAAGGATGATTGTTTTTGTGCAAGAAGGAACACCTTCCCGCTCAAAAGTTGTGCTGAAGAATGCAGCACACATAGAAAGAGGAAAAAATGGAGAGAAATAGAGATATTTCTCCTTGTTGCTTCATTCTTACTCCACCCCTGAGGTGGCATAGGAATCTGATGCATTCCCAGACTTGTAAATCTGGGAATGCATCAGATTCCTCTGGGTTCAAAGGATGTTGTGTGGGAATACTATAAGCAACACCCTGGAATGCCCCTTTCACACAGTGTTATGAGAGAAAGGGTTCCATATTTATAAGGCCATGAAAAGCCATGCAAGGTGGCTTTGCATGGCATTGTAAATAATGAGCTGACACACTGCGGCACTGGAGCATCAAAAAATGATGCTCCTGTGGCACAATGACACTCAATTCAACCTTGGCAGGCGGCGGAGGCCGCCCGCCAAGGTTGAACAGCTAAACGGCCGCCTATGCGGCTGCAAACCCGCCGGCCACATTTCAACATCCCCTCTGGGCCGTAACATTGCAGCCGGCTCCTAATGGAGCATGTGGCTGTTCGGCAGGAGCAGCAGCACCCGTCGCGCTTTCCACTCTCTGCCAAGCAGAGAGTGGAAATAGCGATGGGACTGTGCCTGGGGGCCCCTGTACTGCCCATGCCAAGTGCATGGGCAGTGCAGGGGCCCCAGGGGCCCGTGAGTCCCCTTACCACCAGAATTTCCATGGCGGTGTCTACCTCCGTGGACATGGCGGTAATGGGAGTCAAAATACCCAGGGCAGCACTACTTGCAGCGCTGCCCTGGCGCATTGCGACCGCCGGGACCTCCATGGCGGTAGAGCACCAGTCCCGGCGGTGTGACCGCGGTGGTACCGCCGCAGTCAAAACGTGGCATTTCGTACAGCCAGCCTGTTGGCGGTACAAATGCCACTTTAACCCTGGCGGTCGATGACAGCAAGGGTTAAAATGAGGCCCAATATGCCACTAGGGCCTCATAAATGAGGCCCATAGTTTTTATGTACTCCAAAATCAAATCAATTTGGTCACTTCTCATTGTGGCTGGCTACTTTGCCTTTCATAGGAGTACCAAACAAAGAAGAAACTTAGAGGCATATTTATTGAAGTCTAACTTCACCCTTGCGCCTTGCGCCTTGCGCCATGCAAGGTAATGCAAAGGTGAAGGCATTCAATGGGTGGAGTGTGGGTCTTCCCATGCATCTACCCATGGACTTTGTGGCATTCTCAGATTTCAATGAGTGGTAGACCTGGTAATTCGTAAAATTACTACTCCTTCCAAATGGAGGGGAAAGGAGGAGAAATATCTCTATTTCGACTTGTTTTTCCCACATCTGTGTTTGCTGCACTCTGCAGCACACATGGAAACAGGAAAACTCAGTGAATAAAACTCTAAAGTTTTTCAGATGTTACTCATGGCCTCACGACTGTTCCTTGGAGGTGGGAAGTATAAAATAAACACTTAATCTCATGGGGGGATATTAAATTGGTACTATGTTTTTGAGATCTCATTCCCAATTTCACAAATAGCTGTGTGATCAATAATTGCATTTATGTCCCGCTTCATAACCTTGTTAACCTCCCTCCGATACATTCGGTCAATATAGTAGACTAAAGTCTGATCCATGTCCATGGCAGTGCACAGCTCCTTCACCAATTTGCTGAGGAAGGGGGTACACCAGCAAAAGCTGGTGAGGTGAGGGGTGTCAAAACACAGATACATGTCCTTCAGGAGCACCTGGTGTATCACCAGTGTGGAAATGTATTAGAAGCTAAGGTGTTGGCACACTTGGT
The DNA here is from genome assembly GCF_031143425.1 of Pleurodeles waltl. NCBI lineage: Eukaryota > Metazoa > Chordata > Amphibia > Caudata > Salamandridae > Pleurodeles > Pleurodeles waltl. Next base: position 28,658,128 of record NC_090437.1, read on the forward strand.
GAACCCAGCCATTGCTCCCAAAGTATGTTTGTGCACCGAGTTGGTGAAGAGCACTTTGCCTATCAAGCTTTGATTGTTAGTGCCACCCTACTTCCGGTAGGGTTAGTCAGAGTGCAACTAGAGTTAAAACCTGCCCATGTAGTTCAGAAAATTATACTTCATTCTTCTCCATCATCAAATTCTCTCCAATGCCCAAACCCCTATTTTCACTTGTGGATGAGTTAAAATAGAGGCTAAATGGGTCCATCATATCATGTTCAATTTTAATTTATTTCAAGGGCATTAGGACTATCTCATCAACCAACGATTGCCTATTTTCTGCAAACATCTCCTATCCCTCAAGCGTTGGCCCAAAAGATTCAGCAGTTGCATGACTTTAGTGCATCCCCCTCTGATAGTTAACTAAGGTTATGTATTGCTGGGTTTTACTTTTGCTCCTTCCATATAAACAGCATTCTGTCCCTCAACAGAGTCACTACCCAAACTGGGGTATTCTGTTTGTTTGCTCCTCCATATCATTAGGACATACTGATACAGTGCTGTGATTACATCTCAAAAGGGTACAAGAGATACAACCCTTGAGAGTTCCTCACTAAGTATGTGAGCCCACTCATAACGTCATATTTTGATATGACAGAGAATGGGTCCTATGATGAAACGTGGCACCTTTGCACTAGGTGAGGGCCCTTAGTCCTTATATCTGAGCAGCTGCTGTTTGTGTGGATACCTGGACAATTGGACCTTCATATCAATGTACTTTACTTTTGAGTTAGGGTTTCCCTTTCCACCTAGAGTACTGTTGGCTCGTAATGATTATTTTATCTACACACAACTGGCCAGCGTGCCCCTCCTTCTGTGTGAAATAAACTTTTTTTATTTTTAATCTTGTTCAGGGGGCTTGTATTAAAAACTACTAAATGCAATGAACATCCCTGGTCGCTGTTCTTTGCGTCAACATACTTCAACCTCTAATTGATTAATTGGGGCATTGTCAAGATGTGGAAAGTGAGGCGGAGAGCAAACATCGAATGAACTTGGTTTTTTTTGGAACCTGCTATCAAAGTTATGCTCATGTATATCCTTATATATGGGATTCATATAGCACAAGCATAGACATAGAGTGCTGCACAAATGAACTGTTTTACACACAGTGGAAATATCGGTAAGGGTGAGTGCAAAGGAGTATGCAGGAGAAGGGAGTGTATGACAGCTGCAAGAGAAGGATAGGATAGTGCTTTACTGTTTATTTGAGGGATCAAGATATTGTATTACAATGTAGCAGGAGTAGGTGCTGAATTGGAAGTTGAGGTATAGTGAATGTATCAGGTGCTATGACTTTATGGATATGCCAGAAACAATGGTGGTCTAACATTGGGTGGTTTATAGAGAAGATAGAACTTAATGATCTTTTTAGCAGGTCATAAAAATTACAGGGGAAGAGTTGAAAGATGCTGAATGTCTATTGAGGTTGTACCTTAGATAACCATGATGAATGTTGGATAATCTTGACTCTCCTGCCTATTTGGTTTGACAAATGAATGTCCTGGATGCTTTGTTCTTGTGATACCAAGACCTTGAGGATGTCGGTGTTGTTAGGTGTAAACCAAGCCTCATTAATGAAGATGTCACCAAGATTATAAATGGGGCTACGATTACTTTGTATGTTCCTTGCATGACGATGTAGAAGTGCTTGTAACTGGTGAAAGTTTTTTTAATGAATCTAAGGTCTCGGAGCAGATGATCCTGGCATCCTGGTCCTTGCTAGTCCCAAGTAGGAGATGGTCTTGTTTTTGATGCTCTTCGCGGAAGAAGACTGGGGGAGTTATGCCATGGTAGTGAAGCAGAAGACTGGGTCACGTAACATGGTCAAATGAGTAAACACCCCTCTGATTCCAGGGCTATTGCTGAAGCTGTAAAACTGACTTTCATACTTTATAATGGCTTGAGATTGGCAGGATACCAAGGCTGTACGAGGGCTGTCTCTGATTGATGTGTCAAGGACTCGTTTCCTTCTTTTTCTTTGGTCCAGGTTGACAGGAAGCAGTGACTGCCTGTCAATGACAGCTAGTGGATTTTGGAAGCTGGTTTATGCAGTGACTAAAGACAAAAAACAAATAATGTGACTGAATAAAGCTTATACTCCTGCTGTTACTTAATAAATGAAATCCCACAGGTGATATCTATGGCTGGTCCTCACTCTCTGAAAGGATAAAGTAAAAGTTGACTTATAAGAAAACATATGTAAGTATAGATTAAGCTCTTGCAACAGCTGTCCTAGTCCTGCTACCACAGACCCCTTCCACCCACTTCTATTGCTGCTGCGGCCTCTAGGCCTTTTTGCTTCTCACATATCACCTTCCCTCCTCTTGTCTTAAACTCCTTCAGTCTCTATTCACACATATTTTTCCAAATTTCTGTAGCGCTCATGAGTTCAACGTAGTCTGACACCACTCCAGAACTTTCTTCTGGTACACAGAGACTTGAGGTTCTGTTGATTAGTTCAAACAAAGAATTATTTCCCCACCTTTACTTTGACTAAATTTCTTGTGGTAAGATAAAACAGATACCTTAATATGACTAGAGTGGTGACAGTCTACTTTGAATGCTATTGGACTAAGGACCATATTTATGGGTTTTGCTGCATAACTGTGCTAAAGCAGTTTTCCGGTAAAATCCAAAGAGCCTGCTAGTGCCATTCCATAATGCCAGCCGTGTGCCATATTTATGGAATGGTGCATAGTGGTGCAAAGGACAGGCTAGCGTCTAAATGAAAGACGCTAGCCGGGAGGAAGGGCAAAGGGGGAAAGGCGTTAGCGGGTCAGAAATGACGCTAGGCTGGTTAGCAGCAATAAATATGCCGCTAACCAGCTTAGCATCATTTTCTGATGCACTATCACCCAGAATTTACTCCTGTCTTGATAAAAACAGGAGTCATGCCCACCACCCCAATGGCACAGAATTGTTTTTATGTATACTTACCTGTACTTACCCAGGGTGGGGTCTCCCATCCTATGGTGTCCCTCTGGTGTGGCTGGGGGTGTTGCTGGGGCTCAGAGTGGGCATCTGTGGGCCCATTCCATGCTGTTTAGCCATGGAAATGTGTCCACAGGTCCCCTAATGCTTGGTCAGACCTGGGCTTTAAATAATGGTGCTAATCAGGCTTAACGCCATTATTTGTGCCAGAGTATAAATACTGCAGTAGGGGGTTAGCGTAATATTGCGAACAGGAACTCCTACCTTGCATCTAATTAGAGCAAGGTAGTTTGCTGCATCCACAATATGAAGCTAACTCCTGTATTTTGACATTAGACGGGTCTACTGTCAAAATATAAATATGTAGTTAAGATTGCCCTTTTTTAGCAGCAAAATAAATGACACTAAAACAGCACAAACCTAGTATAAATATGCCCCTAAATTCGAAGTGGCCCCAGAGACATAACAAGAGATTGGCTGACATTAAGATGGTTATGTGCAAGAGGTAGACAAGAGAGTCCTGAGGAGAACCCACTAGTAATTTGAGGTTGAAACGTCGACAAATTTACCCATATGGTTAAGGATTATTTCTTGAGAGAGGTGTAGCTTTGACATAAAAGCACCCTTAGTACTTATGCCACTGTGAATAACATTTGGGAATATACAGTGTATATTTGTCTTGTAGTTTGTATTTATATAATTATATTGGAGCACTATGCCGGCTGCACTTTTTGATTAACTTTTTTACATTCTTATTGAATTTATTAGTATATAATTTTTTAGTAATAATTGGTGATGAACTAAGTTCACACTATAAACATGATTAAATTCAACTATTTGCCCAGCATGTGTACTTAGAACATGAATAGTCAGTGGTGAAGGATTCATATTGATAGTAGGATTCATCCGAATCAAATAAGTCTAAGGGTCAGATTTAGATCCTGTCGGATAACCTGTCCTTCTCATTACGATCCCATTACATCCTATGGTGACCACAATACAGCGGACAGAATATCTGTCATATTTGTGACAGAGTATTCGCTCTGCCAGATTCTAAATCAGGCCCTAAGTGATTACACTGCTGTTAGACCGATAGGCTAATTGCCCTACAAAATAAGTCCCAGGTGATGATTCTATGATATTGATTGTTATTACCACCATCCTGTGAGTGTATTTGGTGGCCCCTGTTTTGTATACAGCATTTCCTATTACCGACACAGGTTTTGAGGCAAACAAGCCCTTTGGAGGTGCACTGACAATGAGCTATAAAAGGTGGCAAACTGTCAGTGTGCCTCCTAAGGACAGCCCTTTTGGGGTTGAAAGGGGTTCCATATACCACCTAAACATCCATCTCAAGGTGGGTGCAGTCATTCAGTGTTCCCAGCTGCATGGGGATCTCTGTCCCCTCTTTAAATTCCAGGTGGTTGCTGCCCATACTGTGAAATGCAGAGTGGCTTGTAAGTAGCCACTCCGTAGTTCACTGTACGCGCTGTGATAGTGAGAGAGCGTAGCTTATATAATCAAAAATTAACATTAAATGTTTATAAACTAATGTATAATAATGTCACATAGAAACTGTATTAACCTGTTTTGCTAAAACGTGCACTTGAAATGTGACCACGGGGAGTGGCCGCCAATGTATAGGGGGACTAATAAAACTGACTAATAATGGTGAAATGTTTATTAAAATTGTGATTTTACATTAATGTTGAAAGGCTAAATGTATTAGATTCTTGCTAATAAACCAGTAGGCCTTAGTTAGCATGAGTCGAGGCCTAGCTGCCTGACTCTCATATTAAATGTATTTTTCTAATGTGCAGTGTGCCGACTTGCTAAAGGGCATGAACTCTTGTTTTTTCCAGAAGTTAGATGCTGAATGTAACTGTAGTAGGTTCTCATGAAATTCACCCTGCCTATAGTAACATTTCTTTTGCTAAATGCAACAGTGTAGATTAACAAGGTTGCTTAAACCGGTACGGACAATGGAGCCACTGACTGAAGATGTGCAAAGGACCCCAAGACGATGAAATCATATCGGACACACTACCCACTAAAGACGTCAATCATAAGCACCAATAAAATACGTGGGAAATGTTGAGGGGCGACAAAATTGATGACTTAATGTATTTTGTAATTGGTTTTAGATAGTGGGGTGCAACCCCTTATTCAATCAGATTTTAGGGGAATGTACAAAGAAAAAGGGATAAAACCTCTTGACACACGAAAATGAGTTAGTTAGGGAGATGCTGATGCGATTTGATATGATCCAGAGACTTTGTCACTTTGCCTAGTGACTTTGCTGATTTTACTTAGAACCATCCTTGTCCTTAGTCTACCCCTTTACACTTTACCTCTCTAAGAGGGAAGTGCCCCTTTACCCGGAGCTGAATTACTGATGGCGATTCAACTGATGTCCTGAAGACGAAGACAGAGCTTGATTGCTGACCAAACTTGGAGGGTAACTATATGACAATGAAATTGTGATTGTCTGTTTGCTTTTCCTTTCTAGGTGCCAACTGCTTTTCTTTTGACAGGAGCCATAGTTAGATGTTTTCCAAATTGGTGTTACGAAATTGTTTTGCATGAAGCCCAACATGCTAATGCTAATTAGAGGTTAGGGGAGGGGTTCACTAAATGGACACAAATGGACAAATTACTGAATCTAAGCTTTGTTGAACAATGCGTTGATATACTCAGCTAGTGTTAGTTTATGTTCATGCTGTGTTATATTCTAATGTTTGTGATTCTTGCCTTGATGAAATCTTATTAGAGTTGCCATATTGTGACTATGCTAATGTGTTTCTTGGTTTTGAGACTAATAAATTTGCTAGTAGTATTGTAAACAATAGGGAATAAATATCACAAAATTCATACTATATTGGTGTGGTTATTCATGGCTGCAAGGTCATGGTGGTGTCTCGAGTTTGATTAATGTCTTTGACTAAAGTGAAATGCATTATTGTGATAAATATTGATGATATTATTGACGTATTGATTGACATGTTGATTAGCTATCTCGTCCTAAGGTGTCTCTCAACAGGGTCAAAAGATTAATTGGCCTAAAACGAGTCTCAATGTCTAATAATTTATCATAGAGGGACGCGTTAACAATAGCACAGCTGCAAGTTTGTAGCTGCCTTGGGTGCAGCACATTAATTGTAATACGCCTCACTATCCCCGTTTGTGGCCACGTACCGTTAAGCGGGCCCAGCTGGTGTATGCACCTCACGCAGAAAATACAAATAGTATTTGGATTAGAAAACAGGCAGTTATCCTTGTTGGAAAAAAAGTACCATGCCTATTATTATCCATTTTTCAATGAGCGGAAATGCATTTTTATTCTACAGCAGCGGGTTGTTCGGCACCAATAAGTGTTGGGTATAATTAAATTACTTCTAAAAGCATTTTGTGGCTGACATAATAGAACTGAGCATTCGTGGTTATTGCACTAATAGGTGCAGAGGCCCTGAGGCTGCATGGGACTAAAATAGCCTGACGCCTTTCAGCAGGCCTCCTGTTGGCTACCCCTTAGCTCTTAGAGTTGCATATATATATGCCTACTTTCTGCGCCAGCAACAAGCACTGCCATTGAAAACACTGTGCGGAGACTCAAATTGAGATTCGCATGAGTATGAGGAAAAATATATATGGCAGCTAAAGTGCATAATATATGACAAACATAACAGACTGCTTAACCTCAATTAATTAGAGCATAGCACTGGCATGAAAATATTCAATTAGAACTCAGGAACTCAGCTGAGTTACCTTTTCCAAGCTTTCTGGGGTCAGAGGGGGTGGGGGGGTCAGGACTCGTTGCCCTGCACTGTGCCTTTTTTCGAGCCCTACAAGGTAGGGTAGCCTCTAGCAGTACATACCACTATTTCCTAATCCGCACCAGACGGTGTATCTTTTCTCCATGCACTGCTGTAGACAACACATTTCAACGGGTCAATATATATTAAGGTTTAACTATTAACTAAATATTAAGCTGGGCTACTGAACCCGAGCAATTTTAGAATATAGATCAAGAAGGAATTCGCAACTTCCTAGACCAAGAAGCTGTCAAAGGCTGCCCTCCTAGGATACAGTGTTATACTGGTCTGAACTTGCCTATTCGAATTATGGAAGGCAACTTTCTGATCCGTCTCTAGGGAGACACTCTGCCTGCTGCAAGTGCAATGCTTTCCTGCTCCTGGAACACAAAGTGCTTAGACTCATTGTTATGGAGCATCATTATGAAAGGCTAACTCGCACAGTCCTATCTTTTGAAGTGTCTAGACTCCACAGTGGTAAATATGCTACTGCTAAATTCCCTTGTAAATACTAAATAATCATAAACGTACACATACGTGTAAGTTTACCTTTGTAAATCAGGTCCATGGTAGCTGCGATGCCCAGGGAGATCAAAGGCTACAAGGACATGAAGAAGAAACTGATTGAAGCTAAAAGCTCATATGCTCCAAGCCCTGTTTCTATATCTGTGCATGATGAGTGGGAGAGACATTAACACCTGGCAGTCCAGAATGGTATGGCCTGGCCATGAAGTGTCTAGTTTGAAAAGAAGTAAAAGGACAGCAGTGTCTGCAAAATGTGAACAGGGCAAATTCTGTCTTTTTTAGTTTGCAAGGGAAAGAAATTAAAAAAAAGTTAGTAAAATCTGGTGAATAAGTGGGCTGGAGATTAGCTGCAGGAACAAAAACAGCCCATGTTGCATCTACCGGCATCTCCATTAACCGCAGAATATGATCCAGTGAGGCTTAGGATAAACACAGATAATATCGGTCGCATATACCAGCTAAATGAGAATGAGCCAAAGAAATTGAGTTACTCTTAGTGGTTGAGAGGGCGGGAATGACTATCATATATGAGATCATAGGAATGATGGGAGCTCCTTTGAAAATAAAGGAGTGCTCTTTGCTTCTAATGGCAGGTAGAAGCCCGGATTGCCAGTACACCAATTTTTTGTTCATAGCTGTTGCTGTGAACAAAAGCCTCATGGAGCCCAAGGGGATTTCAATCCCCTCAGGCTCAGTGATGCCTTTGTTTTATTCATTAGAGTATTTTGCCTTCTAGTGGCAGAATGTTCTAATAGCCTCATAGCCCTTCATAGCTGAGCTATATTGGCATTAAAGACCCACTCCCTTGTTAGAGGCCCATGCCTTCAGCTCAGGCCTTTAACAATGAAGCTGATCTTAATGGCCGGTAGAGATCTACGGCTGGCTATGAGGCTATATTGTTGCTTCAGCAGTATGACTGACTACTCTTTCAACCAATTAGAATAGAGACCTTCATAAGGACCATATGATCCACTATTGGCACTGACTCACAACAGCTGCAGGGTAACTCCTGTTTTTTTCAGTGCTGAAAGTGAGTACAGAAAATGCAGATTTACCTTGAGAGTCATTTCTGCTTACCACAAATTGGAAACATAGTTACTCAGTACTGAAGTGTGCTGCTTGATTTTTGGAAAGCTAGGTCAGCAGGATTCCTCTGATCAGCATTTGGAGGCTGTAACAGATTACCAGTAGTAAAACCATACTTCCCAAGAACTTCAAGGGACTCACCATAGGAGAATTCAGCACTTTTCTCGAAAATACTCATTCTTGCCACTCTTTATCAGTGCTTTAAACCAGCTGTTGCTTTTTCTCCCACAAATCCTTCCACTGGGAAGTATAGAATGACATTCCTAACCATGCATGGCCTTGATTTGATATATCTTTGAGACAACTGCCACAGGAAACAAGTGAGTGATGTAAAAATCTAATCTTCTGAAGGGAGGTTACTTAACTGATTGAAAGCAGAAGCCTTAACTGAGGACTCAGACTTCTTAATCTAACTTTTGCCAGAAATCATTTTCAGCAAAGATAAGCACTCCGAAAAAGGCTAGTTGAGACTTTCATCCATCAATGGTTAAATGGAGCTACAAAAACAGCAGAATGAAGCAATATCTGAAAATGTATTATGCTAAAATAATGTTACTATTTCCTTACTATGATATTGGTTTCCATGAACGTTCTTAGAACCAAGTATGCATTGATTTTTACACCATCAAACACAATAATAAGATCTCAGTCCATTTAGCCAGCTTATTAATGTATAAAGCACAATAATTTCTGTCATTACCCCGCACCAAAACCATGATATGCCCACCATCTGCCCCAAATCTTATGTTTACGGAGGGAGCCCCAGGCTTTGTGTATGGGTTGTTCTTGCTGGGCACACCAATCCTCCCTCCTCCGCCACTTTACCATTGAAGGGGGACTCCAGGACCTCCATTTACAGCATGATATCTCATTTGGCCACCAATGCTGCAACCCACAAAAAATGCATTCCATCCTCTGCCCCTCCCTTCATCCTCTAGCAACCCCAGCAAAGCAACCCTGAGGGTAAAAGAAATTTGTTGAATGTTCCCTCCCGATCACCTTCCCCAAGTAAACCAGCCCCAGACAAGACCAAACTACATGGAAGTAATCTGGTAGGGACCTCCTAGTACAGCTTCCATTGGAAGCTGTCCCAGCTCAGTGAAGCAACAGGGGACCTATATGGAACGTGCAAGTAATTCAGCTGGACCAGCCAAAGGTGTGAGTAGACAGCTATCTCAAAGGTGGCCATTTTGGCCTCATGCCACTCCACGTCCTCCAATTCTCTCACTGAGGTATCTCATCTCCTTTGTAGCCTCAGGAAGTGATCAGGAGCATTAATAATCAAGGGGCAATAGATCAGGGAGATAGCCCCCTTAAGTAACATCCCCATCAAAAGTTTGGTCTCGAGGAGACTGAGCTCTGGGATCTGTGTATTGCAGGGAATATTAGCTGATAGGGTGTGTCACAGCTGCAGGTACTTATGAAACTGAGTACATGATGGCTCATACTGCTCCTGCAGCTCCTGAAACACCTGCATGCGAGCACCCTCCAGATGTCCCGATGGTGAGTGATGCCTATCCTAGCCACAAAGTCCTCCAGACCCACAGTATGGTGTAGCAAAGTGCCCTGCCACAGGGGGTCTGCCCAATTAACCAGTGGTCCCAACCCATAAAACGGACCGCAACCCTTCAGCACAGCAACACCACCTGGGTGCATTCAGGTAGGGACCTGGGAATTGGGATCCCATAAAGCAGGCCTGGTAACCTATATAGACCAACCAGGACCTGTCGCACCCGGTAAGCTGGGTCATCCCGCCCCCATTGAACCAGTCGTTAATCACAACCAACTGCGAGGCCAAATAACACTAATGCAGATTTGCCATACACATCCCTCCCTTATGAGAGGATTGGAGGTAATTAACAATGGCCACAACGGGGTGATCACCAGCCCAAAGGAAGGTACAGATAATTGAGGTAAGGGCATAGAACCACAGCTTGGGAATTGGGTGAGGGAATTTCAAAAAGACATACACAAAGCAGGGCAAGACCATAATTTTTTAAAGAGTCACCCGTCACAGGATGTGCAACGGTGGACAGGTCCACTTCCACACGTCCCCTCTCACTCTATTTACCAGAGGAGTCAAATGAAGACTCCAAGCCAAGTCCAGAAGTTGTGCAATATAAATACCCAGGTATTTGAAGGCTAATTAGCGCAAGGGGATCATGGACCACTAGGCACAGATACTTGCATCCCCAACAATGAGTGGCCAACAGGGATTTGAGTTTGTTACCCAGAGGCCAGAGGACTCCCTGTATAACCAGAGGATCTCCAAACAGACTGGGCCTGAAGTCTGCAGGGTCACTAAGAACACAAAGATGTCATTTGTGTACAATGAGGTGCTCTCTTCTGGGCTACCAGCCCAGGACCACCCTTGGACGCGGGCATCGCTCCGAGTGAGGTGTCCCAGTGGCTTGAACCCTAGTTGCAAATAACTTGGCACCACCCTTGATGCATCCTCCCTAGTGGCCAGCTAGTAGAGGAGCTTTCCTGGTTTATCACCATGTTCATGGACCCTTTGTGTTGATGCCCTCCAACATTGCCTGGCCTCCTCAAATGAGATCTGACAGAGGCCAGATTGAACCCACACCAGCTGACAATCCAGAGAGAGAATCTGGGCTTCCATAAATGTAATCTGCATCAGCTTTTGTGCTTCCATGCCCTAAACGTACCCCTTAATGAAACCTCTAAGGGTAGGTTGGCTGGCCTCCTATGGTGCAGCAGCTGATTCTAGCATACCCCGTTTCACCGTGAAGTAAGAGCTGATTTCCATTTCAATAAAGGTCAGAACAATCCTGATCTGTAAGGTGCAATGCATTAATACACCGCATGGTTTGTGGCGTCGTATCAGGGTGCCCAATCTGGAGCAAAAAGGGGCATGATCTGAAACCCCTTGGGGAGGGCCTCGATCTCCAAGAGCTAGAGGACATCCCCAGCAGGAAGCCAAACCAGGTTAATGCACCAGAGGGTCTTATGTGCTGCCAGCATGTGGGTGCAGGCAGGATCGCAGGGATGCCACGCTCCTGAGGTGTCACAAAGTCCCATGTAGTTCACCCAAGCTGAAAGGTGACAGGACTGTGTCTGATGCAGCGACCACGTAGTGCCAAAGATGTCCAATGAAGGGTCAGGGACTTTATTGAATTCACAATGTCACTCTGCGGGAGGGTTAATAAGAGATACCTCAGAAAGTGCATTGTGTTCTGGAGCTGATCTTGTGGAACATAGACCAACAGAAAGTCATAGTGCCTACCCTCCAGCTGACCCACAAGGAGCCTGGTAGATCTGATGAAGACACAATTGCACATGAGGTAGAGGTGTTGCCGATAAAAAACAATGCATGCTGTAGACTGACTAAGAATGACTGTTGGAAGCATGGTCAAACAACTCAAAACAAACATAAAATCCCATCACCCCAACTCCTTCCTACTCCATACTTCTACTGCGGAAACATCTGTCACCTTAACCCCACACATAACAGTATCAAGCAAGACCAACAGTCCCTATAGCCCCAGGAGCACCGCATTTCCTTAGGATCACAGCTCCTTACAACAAAAGTAACACATTCACATAGCACATCTACAAGGGGTCATGAGGTAGTATCAATAGCAGACACAACTACCATTTAAAACAAACCAGTACAACCAAAATCACACACACACCCTCCCCTGTCCAATCATACTATACTAGGATATGTCCAACTCTCCAGGGAGGGCCTCATGATTGGCTGCCAAGGCCCATGTCTTGGGACTGGAAGAGAACTGGCATGCCAATCTCCATGGGTCTCTGGAAACCCACTGGTCTGTACCAGAGAAGCCCCGACACCCACAGAGGTGCAAACGAGTTCTGCAGGATTAAGGCCCTTTCCTCCTGGGAATCTTAGGTGGCAGGTAGGGGGTGCCTTTCACTGGCAGGCTGGGTCCCCAAGTCAATCCTGCAATCAAAGCTCCCTCCTCTCTGTCACCAACTCCCAAGTTTACTCCGGGGTGACAGAGAAGTAGGTGTCAGTGTTAAAATTCACTTCCAGCCGAGTCTGGAAAAGGAACATGCACTGCAGGTTGAGGGCCCAGAGGTTCTGCTTTACATATTCGAAGGACACCTAAGCAGTTGGACTGTTCAGGTGTAATCAAGGAAAACCATGATCCTCATATTCTGGAAGTAAAGGTCCTAGTTCATTCTGGCCTCATGGAGGATGACATGCATGTCACGATGGTTAAGAATGCCAGTCTTCCAGGAGCCACTCTGCACCAGAGGACTCAACACCTTCTGCAAACCAACAAACCAGAGATTTTTCTTTCAAGACTTTCTACATCCTTGGCTCACTCTTCAAGCACATCAATCACTGAAAGCAGCTTGGAGACCTGGGGCTTCAGTGTGGCCACGTTGTTCTCCATCCAGGACACCCTGGTCTCTGCCTCAGTCACTCTACTAGCAGTGTTCCATAGGTCCTGGCACCACAGAGAGACATTCACCTGCACCTTGCCCACGTTTAGCTCAACCACCTTCCTCGAGTCTTGGATCGCCTTGAGGATAGTCGCATGGCAGATTGTGTGGGAGGCGACTGCAGCACCTGAGGGCCTCCAACCGCTCTAGAGGATATCTTGGTATATTGGTCAATCTTAATCTGGGCTGTACCGACAGGGGGGCCTGTCACTCCCCATCTCTGCCAAGACACCTGCAGATGCAGTGAGGGGGGCTGTCTCACCACCACCCATGGCCTGCTTACCCCTAAAGGCAGCATGAGTAGCCAGGGCAGCAGCAACCTCAAAAAAGCCCTGGGCACCATCTGTCACAGCGACACCAGACAGATGAGCAGGTAGCCACAGGGCAGGAGGGACCTCAGGTCAAGGGCATCACCCCAGCACTAGGCTAAGTCAATGAAACCACTACTAGGCAGGAAGGCCCCCAGGGATGGGTGGTCAGCATCGAAGGAGGAAGATTAGACAAAGGTCCCACACAGCTGAAAGTCATCAGGAGAAACACCAGGGCACATTTTGCATGTAACAGCAGCCCAACGGTAACAGAAAGTAAAGGAAGGAGGAGGAGGTAGGAAGGAACTACCAGAGGCAAAGTCGCTGGGTTGTGACAAAGGGCAAGCTTACTGTCAGCTGCATTCCAGTCCAGGAAGGCTCTAGATCCAATTGTCCAGTCACCAGCACTCCAGCTGACAGTCCGGGGAGCCAGGGAGGGGCATCTCCTGTATGAAGAAACCAAGGGCCACCAGCCCAGCACCTCCAACCCCAGGGGCAAGCACATAGGGTGGCCAGGTGCACAGCATGTCTGCCTCCAGCTGTAGGTGCCTTTGCACCCCCATCTGGTAAACAGGTACAGCATAGGGGGGTCAGCCCTGAGCACCTGACTGTCTTCACTCCTGGAGGCAATCAAATGGGAGGAGCTGTGCACAGGCCTGAAGCTGTTGAGCTGAACACTCCCAGGCTTAGAGTCTGTCCTGCGGAACCCACCAATGCTCGGACCCCCTTGAGGCCCTGCTGGGTCTCTGGGCCCCTACCATGACCCCAGGGCCCCTTGAGGCAGCAAAGTTTCCCTATTGCACCTCAGCTCCCCACCCCCACACCCACTAGGCCTCACCACCACCTTGCTCTGTGCACTAGAGAGATGTGGCTGCCACTCAGGTGGGCATCACAGCTGTCCATAGGTGCCCAAGTGACAGCTCCACTCCTTGGCAACTTTGTTCTCCATTAGCTACACTCCAAGGCCCACGCTTCACCACACCTTGGCGTGGAGCAGGCCACCATCATAAACAGGCTGCGCTGTGGCCACTGTAGCCAAAGTCCATGGCGTGGTTAAGTTGTTTCTGTGATTGGCAGCCACTACCCTTCCAAAGCTCCCACATCCTCAGACACTGGGAGAAGCTGAAAGCATTGTTAACTGCAGATCATTTTGGGGGCCTGGGAGCAGCTCTGACTCACGGCCCGATCTTGGCCACCATTGCCACACTTTCTGGTTTCCATAAAAGTTTATGTTAAAATTTACTCCAGTTGATTTAAAAAAAAAAATGCTTACAACAATTTTCCTTTAGTTGGTCTTTATAAATATTCTTTGAAGTTATTGTGGTCGTTAGCTGATAATTACTTCTTCCTCTCGACTTTGGTCTTTATTTTTAACTACATTTTTACTTATATAGCATCTTGATATGTTGAATCATTGCCCATCGAAAGTATCTTCCTGAGAGAATGTCAAACTATTATACCAAGGGTTGGGATACTATTACTTTAGTTTGTTCTTTGGTTTGTGATTTGTTTTAAGACTAGCTGGCATGGGTATTGTAGGTGCCTTTCCATCACACTTATAAAAGTCCTTGGCAATTCCCTATCCCCACCCAGGGATGATGAATTTCTTAGATAGGTATACATTAATTTCCAGCAGCTTCTTTGCAATGCATTAACGAGAAGTGGACCAAAATCCATTACTAATGGCATTCCCTTTTACCAGTTTACCTGTGAATTAAATGCATTTACAAGCAGGGCTGGCCTTGTTATTGGCTGTACCCAATGAGACTGTCTGTGTTGGTGCTCCCATCATGACCTCTTACAGAAATTCCCTCAGTACAACACTCCCATGATACCCATCACCTTTCCTTAGTCCCGCTTTCAAATGTATGTATTTTATAGTGCTAATCATTCCAATGTAGAGTATGAAAGCCCTTTGCATCCCAGACATATAATACAGAGAATGAGTCATAGACGTGTGTAAGTTAATGTGTAGGAAATGTTACCTAAGACAAATAGGACAAAAAGATGAGGGGGTCTCATGCCAACCATACAGGTAGGCATGATATGTTACGAGTGCTTGGTTTGGAGAGACAAAGGAGCAGATTCACTGTGTTTTCATAGCACAGTAAACAAAGTTGCTGGGCTGCATTGCATTAAAAGAAGCGAACACAGCTGTAGGTGCGTGTAGAATTTGTGTAATTTGCTTTTGCGTAGTTATGATAATTCACAAAAAAATACGCAAAATGAATCATAATTGTGGGAAATGCAGCTCCATAGTTTCACATTATGTTTTAGTGTGGAATGCATTCTCATATCAATTATTTGTGCAACAATGCATTTAAACAAGGGCATCACGAACAATATCCACTTGCACTCTATTGTTCCAGTGCATTTACAGTAAACTTTTACTGAGATTTCCACCATTTGCATAAAACGTTTACTTCAAATCACAAGTAATTACAGAAAGTAGGGGGAGGCATGGCCAACCGCTGACTAAAATTGCCACAGCCTAGGGAAATTTCAATAAATCCCTAATTTCATCCCCCATCATCTGCCTCAGAGATCTGACATAGTGTCACAAACTTGATTCCCTACCAGCTCCCTGATGTGGCTCGAGGGGGTAATCGTCTAAAATACAAATCTTTTCAATACTAGCTGTGGAGGGAAGGAGGAGGTATGAGGAGGGCTTGGTGTGAATAACAGAAGCCTGACCCTGATGGAGGTCGGCCTGGGGAAGAAACCAGGCGGCCCTGGTCAGCTGCGGGAGTAGGAAGCGGCATGTGTGTGCGAGGTCGCACACCTCCCAAGATCCCTGGGACCTACAGAGCGGAGCCTGGAGATGAGTCTGGTGGCAATCCGCCGTAGCCCTCAATGGAGGGTGGGGACCGAACGGCTCTGATTGAGGTACGTTCCAAAGACTGGGATGGAGGATGCTAGGGGACACGCTGCAGAAGAAGCCCTAGTATCACTGAGTAAGGAAGCTAGGGCATGGAGGCAGGAGGCACTGAGGTTTGTGTGGAGGCAGGCAGCTCCTATCATGTAAAACCAGGGTGTTTGGGGAGGTCCTAGAGTTGATGGGCCGAGCCTCCTGTGGCTTAAATCTGCTCGTTGGCCAGCTGGATTGCTCTGGGGCACAGTGTAGTGGCCAGGAGAGGCCCTGAATGAGTCGTTGGAGCCCCTGGCCCACACAGCTCTGAGACCCTGTGAATTGCTTCTATGCAGGGTGCCGGCGTGCTAGAGGAGCCATTGTAGTTGACCACATCAGAGCACATGATTGCTGATGCCCTCTTGGAAGAGCTAAGCGAGCAGTCGCCTCATGGCAACGCCCACTTAAGAGTTGACAGCTTGGCTGCTGCACCCCACTTCCTTCAGGCCAACAGGCTCTCACCTATTTAAGAGCAGCAGAATAGACTATCCTGATGGCTGGGCTAGAGGAGCTTGAATCCCCCTTGTGCTGGCAGAGACATTAGTAGCACCAGGAAGCAAGGCTGGGGACCATGTGTGCTTAAGGGGATACTTACCACTGCAGATGGAAACTGCTTTGGGGGGTTAATCCCATAGAACATTTGCGCTGGCTACTGGTTTTGGGGCTGCAGGAGCATTATGACCCACTGAAAAATCCTGAACAGCGGCTCTCCAATTCAAGCTAGACGGGGCACTTGAATGGTGGTCTAGTGGGTGCCATGGTGCATGATAGTCATCCACGACATTGGCACAAAAGAAAATCAACAGGTATGCTAAACAAGACATGCGGTCAGCTTAGGAGGGTGCAGTTTGAGGGGCACCGACGGCAGAGGATTTTACCCAGTGGGCCGCCATTTTGCGGGCTATCCATGATCTCAAAGGCACCATGGAGGGTAAGATGGGAGAGCTCCAGGTAGGCTGTGCTCTGATCCGGCAAGATCTCCGCAACACCACCCACAGGGTCACTGAGGTAGAAGGCTGTCGCTCAGAAACAGTAACTACAGGACACATAATGGACGTCTAGTGAAGTTACACTGCTTAGTGAATCAGTTAGAAACTAGAGTTGAAAATGCAGAAGGCCAGCCCAAAAAGAAAAATCTACGAGTGGTGGGCATTCCTGAGGTGGGGGAGGGCAGCACCCCAACTAAATTCATGTGGGACTGGCTTAGCCCTTGGGTCCCTGGAGAAGAGGTCTTGGCATGTTTCATTGGGGAGCGCATTCACAGGGCCTTGACAGCCTGGCTGCCGGTTGGTGCCCCGCCATGACCCTTCATGGTGCATGCTTAACTAAGCTGACAGAGACGCAATTCTCAGAGTGGCAGGGAGAATGGACCCTCTGTTATTTCAGTCCACTTCTGTGACAATATTCCCAGACTACACACTAAAGGTCCAAGAGCAGCAGCGCTCCTTTCTAGTGACTAAAAAGAAACTGAGGGCTCTGTAACTCACAATTATGCTTCTGTTCCCAACCCAACTGAAAGATCTCTTTAAGGGTAGATCCTTCTTCTTCCACACCCCAGAGGCAGTTTGGAACTGGATAGAAGAATGCCCGATCCAGCAACCATCCTGCATGAACGGCACCTGGCTCTCCAACAGTGCCACAAGGAGAGAGGGAAGCGGGTGCACTTGTTAGTGGAAGGGCCCACTGGGGAAAAGAGAGACATGGCCACCTCCCTGACTCGCCCAAAACTATGAGAGGACACTTTGGAGAAGGAACAGGGGACGCTCCCGGTTGCACAGCAAGATGACTGATTGTGGTATTGGAGATACTTGTGCTCAATTGCAGGAGTGGGGGATGAGGGTCTTTATTACTGCCCATGTAGATGGTTATGTCTCGTGACATGTTAGGGGGGTACAGTTGTTGAGGAGGGAGGTTCATGTGGAGAGTGATATTCATCACAGTTTATTCCTGTTGGCTAGGTCCCTAAACACATCAAAATAGGTACTTCAGGTTGGTGAAGTATGCAAAGGGAGTTGGGGTGGACGGGGGATGGGTGGTTCATGAGGGGGTTTCCTTTAAGTTCAAGGGAGGAGCACAACCTAAACACAATGCACACTTTGGCAGATGGCAGGCGCAATACATGCACATACCCCATGGTGGTGGATAGTATGAAGTTTCGGGCCATCGGTCCACCCTCTATTAGATTAGACACTTTGCGGGTGTTATCCTGGAATGTAAATGGCCTCTTAGAAAAGATTAAAAGGTGAACAGTAATTAGATCATCTCTGAGAACTGAGGCAGATATTGTGCTCCTTCAGGAAACTTACTTGATGGGGAATAACTACATTCTTGGCCCGCAGGGGTTACTCCCAGGCCTATCACTCAGGCTTTCACAGAGACTCCGGGGCACAGCCATTCTGGTTAGAAAACATAGTCTATTGGTGGTTGCTAAGGTTTGGCAGGATGGCCAAGGTTGGTATGTGGCGATCACAGGAACCCTTCAGGGGCTACCCATATTCATAATTTGTGTTTATGCCTCACCAACTCTAACACTGATTTTCCTGGCTGCATTGGGAGAATTGTTGAAGAAACTGCCAGAGGCCTGTGAATTCTAGGAGGCGATTTTGATGATGTGAATGATGTGTGCCTGGCTCGCTCTAGGAATGGAGCTGGAGGAGGGGACCAACACATTTAACAACCTTCATAAACAGCTTGATCCTGGTATCTTTGTGGTGAGCACACCACCCTTCATAACGGGGCTATACCTTTTATTCTAATGCCCATAGAACATTCTCTAGAAGCAATCACTTCCTTATGCCAGTTAGACACTGCCACAGATTACTGGGGGTTAGACATTGGGCACAGGGACTGTCTGACCACTTGCCTGTGGTACTCACATTGTCTTGGGCACAAGAGGAGTAAGGGCTGGATGGGGGTTAGATGGATGGTACCTCCAACAAGAAGAATGCAGGGAACTATGTCAACATAATGTAAACAATTCTATATATATAATCAGGGCTCAGTGTCCTACCTGGAACATTATGGGAAGCCCAAAAATCCATTCTGAGGGGCCTTATCTTAAGTTACATAAAAGGCCACAAGGAGAGGAGTAGGCATAAGATCCAAACCCTAGAGGTTTACATTTTTGACCTGGAGAGTCTATTCGCTGTCTTGGGTCAAGAGAATGTATTATGGTATGCCCTAGACGCGCAGATCCTGCTTTGATGGGAGCTGACGCAAGAGACATGCGCAGCCTGGATGGCTGGGCGTAGCATAATCTATCAATGGGGACATAAGGCCAGCAAGACTCTGCATTGGCTATGTATGACACAACAGGGGCTGGGCTCGGTGGAATAACTGCAGATGCATGATGGGTCTAGGACTGTGGGTAGTGACTAGATAATACAGGCCTTTGCCGATTACTAGAAGGATATACTTCAAGCAGAGCCCCTGAACCCACGAGAGGACCCACCTCTTAACATGCAAGATTTCCAGTCCCCAGTTTGTCCCCTGAAGAAAGGGATTCCGTTGAGGCCGATCTAACTGTTGAAGATTTGAGGGCTGCTTTAACTCAGTTACGATTGAAGTGCCTGGCCCCAGTGGGTTTCCACCCAAGTACTGGTCGATTGGATGTATATGTTTGCTTTGCTTGACCGGATGGGCTGTGGTCCCAATTACATTGGTTATGAGCACCTCCTCCACACTGATCTTAAGGCCAGGGTTCACATAGGGGGAGCAGTCTCTGATTGGTTCCCAGTGAGGAGGGGCACACACCAAGGCTGTTCCTGCAGCTGTTCATAATTGCAATAGAATAGGATGGTTGATGAAGGCAAGGGGGTCCGTTTTGGTTCTTTTAGATTTATCCGCTGCCTTCGACACTATCTCTCCCACACTATTAATGTCCTGTTTGCATCATGTGGGTTTGAGGGACAAGGCGCTTAAACTTTTGAAGTCTTTTCTTACAAATAGATGGACCGGTGATTTCAAATCTAGACCTTATCTTCTGCCATGTGGGATTCCGCAGGGATCTTCCCTCAGCCCCACATTGTTTAATGTGTATGTAGCGCCTTTGGCTAGTCTAATTCGTACTTTTGGTTTCATTCCATCTTCCTATGCTGATGACTTCCAGCTTATTATTCCTATTAATCAGCCATGGGAGGAGGTTGCAGATCGGTTTAGTAATTGTATGGTGGAAGTGAGTAAATGAATGAAGACCAATTGGCTAAAAATGAATGCCACCAAAACTGAAGTTTTATGTTTTGGACCTGGAAAGAATTTATGGAACTCACGGTGGTGGCCCTCTGAATTTGGTAACTGCCCTGTGCCCACTACTGTTACTAGAAACCTAGGCATCTTGTTCGACGAACATCTGTCTTTTAAAAAACAGATTAATCATGTGGTAAACATCAGTTTATGGTCAATTAAAAGGCTCAGAAAAATCTTCCCCTATCTGCTACATGAATGGAGAGTATCGGCTATCCTGTCATTGGTAATGTCCAAGATAGACTACTGTAATGCACTGTTCCTTAATCTGGATAAGGGGCTGATAAAAAGACTCCAATTAGTTCAGAATTCCGCTGTCAGAGCGGTTCTTAATCTCCCACGATGTATATCAGTTAGAGAGAGTCTCAGGAAATTACATTGGTTACCAGTGGCGCAGCGTATCCAGTTTAAGTCGCTCTGTCTTACTTTTAAGGCAGT
This sequence comes from Pleurodeles waltl, assembly GCF_031143425.1. Classification (NCBI taxonomy): domain Eukaryota; kingdom Metazoa; phylum Chordata; class Amphibia; order Caudata; family Salamandridae; genus Pleurodeles; species Pleurodeles waltl. Next base: position 28,678,857 of record NC_090437.1, read on the forward strand.
TCATGGAATAGGACTACGGTACCTGACTTCCAGACTCCTCCTGCATGTACCTAAAAGAAGCTTGAGATCTTCCCAAGCTCACTTGATTCAGGTCCCTCGCACACATAAAGCCAAATGGGGAGACAAAGCTTTTACAGTAGCTGCAGCCAGAGGATGGAGCTCTCTCCCACAGAATATTAGGCAAGAATCAGGTTATATGAAATTCAGGAAAATGGTGAAAACTTGGCTCTTTCCTCGTAAATGTTTTGGTACATCAAGATCAGGGTCTTTGATTTAGTTTGTTTTAGTTTCTTCTATTGTATGTTTTTCTATCTTCATTATTTCTGTTTTTTTTCTTATCCTCTGTCTATTTTTTACTACGTGCTTTCTTCCCAGCGCGTCAATGCTCTTTGAGCAGGAACGCGCTTTATAAATCTCGAAGTACATTACATTACATTACATTACATAGAACCTCTGGCTGCGTGGATGCGTATTAATGCCCTAAACAGGGGCTTTCAATGGGATGCTTTACTAAGTGATAGGGTATCGTTATATGCAGACAACGTACTCCTATACCTGGGGAATCCAGAGATGTCCAGACCTAGGGCATGGCAAATTCTTGATGTGTTTGGTACATATTCGGGACTGCTTATCAGTCATCGGAAATCAGTCACATATCTGATAGCCACATGCCCGACAGACATGGCGTGGGCGACCGACTTGTCAATGCAGCCTGAGGGGTTCCGATACTTGGGGGTTTTCATCATGGAGATGTGTGGTGGTCCTTCAAGAGAAACCTGATGCCGCAGCTGGACCCAATGGCAAGAGACATCAAGTTCTGGACAACCCTTCCTCTGTCCCTTTTGGGTCACTTGCCCATTTAAGATGGCTGGGTTACAGCGTCTCCTGTATCACCTACAGAACCACCCTATCCACTTGAAGCTGCCTTTTTCAAGAAGGTGAATGCACGCCTTTGGATGCTGCTCTGAGGGGGGGCAAACCCATGTATTGCGCTGGAAAAATGCTGCTGCCTGACATTTGAAGGGGGTATAACTACACCTGACATCTGTCTGTATTACTGGGAAGCACACCTCCTAATAGTTAGTGATAGGTGGTTTGGGGGATTTGCAGACCCCACCTATACTTTGGAGGGCAGGGTGATGGGATTGCAGGGCTTGCTGAACTCGCTCTATGGCAGCGAGGCAAAAAAGGATTTGCATCCTGTGACTCGGGTGGTGTTGGAGATATGGGTGGCTGCGAAAAAAGCTACTGGATGGTTGGGTAGGCTAAGGTTGAAGACACCACTTTGGAGGTGCACCTGCCTTCTGCAGGCTGCGCATTGCTGGGCTTCTCAAAATGGGACACCATAGGGATCTCTACCCTAGGAAATGTCTTAACCAATGGCATAAGAACTGCAGGAGGAATATACCCTCCATTGAGCACAGTTCTTTAGGTATTCACAACTCTGTCATGCTATGATGCCGGTGCTTTGGATGGTCGAGGACATACCGGAGGTTTCACCACTGAAAGCTAAACTCCTTTTTACAGACATTGCATACTGCAAATTGACCCATATATTTAAGATGCTATTGAGAAACCTACCCGACTCAATGCAGTCCGTAGAGCATGGGAAAAGAACCCGGGAGAGCTCAATGATGATGACTGGAGGGAGGAACAAGAGGCACCTAGGGGGGCAGTCATAGCCTCCCAGTTCCAAAAAATACAGCTTAAGTTACTCCACTGCACATACTACACGAGACAGGCTCCATTGAATGGGGCTTATATCATGGTAGGTGTTTGAGATGCAAGAGGGAAACTGGAGATCTGGCACATACGCTTTGGCTTTGCCCCTCCCTCTCTCTCTTTTGAGAGGGAGTGTTGGGAAAGATGGAAGAGGTAATGGGATGGGAAATTCCCAGAGACCCCAAGCTGGTGCTCTTGCGTGTCACAAATGAGTTAGGAGGCACTCAATATCACATGGCCTTTTTATGGTTGGGACTCATTGTCACTGAGAGAGATATCACAAGGGGATGAAAGGAGGCAACTGCATGCTTGGTAGAGGGTGGGCCAAAGGTATGGATCAATGTAGGGGCTTAGATCAACCTATATAACAAGCACAGGGATTCCATAAGAAGAAGGGGAAAATATGCATGGGCTCTGTTGAGTTAAAGGGAATACAGTTTGATCCCTACACAGTGAGACCTTGGGCGAAGGACAGCATGAGGGAGGCACCAGATGCTGCAACAGAACTTATAAATGATAGGGGTTAAGAGATTGGGAGGAGAGGAACTGAAATGTGGTCATGAAATTGTCCAAGATGTCTACCATGGTTTTTATGGAATTAGGATATTATCTGCTGATATTGACATGCCTATACATGATACAAGAATTGTAACATGTATAATGCTCCATTGTGCTGTTTTTGAAAATTAAATAAAAAGTTTCCAAAATTAAAAAAAATACATAAGGTGTGTATTGGCATAATTTTGGGAATTTCGCAGAGCAATCGTAACAGGAAATTCCTGAAATTGCACAAAATATACCAATGTGATTTAAATTTCACCCAGATCCACACAATAGCACTGTATCTTTAAGATATGATGCTATTGGTTTCTCATCTAGTGCTGGCTTAACTTAGGCTTGCTTACACATAAGCTACCCTTTCAGCCCAAAATTCTATGCTTTGAGAGAGCAAAGCTCTACTTTGTGTTTCTTTAGGACTACTTTCAAAAGCAATTAAAGATTTGGGCTGGAAGGTAAACCCCGTACCACACCTGGTTTGTCATTTCTGTGATGGCAAACCAGGCACAAAGGGTTACTAAATCCACCCCATAAATTCAGGATGTGAAACGTAACAATTGAAGATGTCATACTAACAAACTTGTAGTGCTGCTCAAAAGAACCCTGCTCAGCAACCTTAGAATACCAAAAGGTTGAGAAAAAAACCAAGAGGTTTCTAGATGTATGCCTTGGGGGCATGGCCAAGATAGTGGATTCATAGGATGCATTATCCTGCTTCTCTGGCCGGTTGCCGCCACTTAGAATATAGACTCTGTTTTTTTGTCCAAGAAAGGGGGTTATGCAAGTGGTGCCATGCTGGGGTGACTGATGAGTCAACAAGATGACATTTGATGGTCCAGACACCCGAGCATAGGAACCACGTAGAGGCTGGGCCCACCTGCCAATATTCACAAAATGGTGGCCGCCGCACACTGAACAGCCACAAACAGGCCATAATCAAGGATCCGAGTGGGCCTGTGGAGCACAAAACTGCTCATTGTAATGGCATGGCAGTAAAGGGGTGGGGGATCTGCCAACAGACTGGGCTCTACCCCATGCATTTGCACAGTAAGGACGGCAGCCGCCTGAAAGGAACACGCGGGTTTGCCCATGTGCTGTACTCAAGACCCAGAGGAGTGGCCAGAGATAGTGCAGCACTGGACTGTGGAAAATATGACCTGTCCCTGCAAAATCAACTGGTTTGTCTGTGGTCTGTGTACTGAATAGGGAGTAGGCGCTTCCCTTATCACTGAGGGAGAACCATCCCATCAATGTGAAGACCAGCATAAAGATTGGATGGAGGGCACAACCATCAGGAGAGACTACACTAGAGTTGGCCATAAGAGGTATGAACTATGAGTGGTGGTGCCTGGAACTGAGAGCAGGGGGGACAAGGTCACCCCATCATGTGGCACCGGATCAGCTTAGTCCTAAGGGTACCTAATCCTTCAAATATATGGGCTGCCCATATTAGGGAAAGCAGAACCCTTCAAATAATAAATGTAGGGCCTCATCGGGGGACAAACATCGAGATGCGTAAAATCCTCTGTGGTTTTGCTAAAGTTACGAAGTCGACTGTAAACCTCTGCTCGTTATGGTTCCTCGTTATTTGAAGGGTTCTGCTTTCCCTAATATGGGCAGCCCATATATTTGAAGGATTAGGTACGTTTTTGAGGTCCTGACGAATCGCATAGCGAGAAACATGTTGACCTGTAATGTAGAGTAGCACAGGGGATCCTGTGCTTTCTTCATTTTGTCTATTTCACCACTCTTTAGTATAAGGGTTGGTGGCTACAGTTAGCACAATTTTGTTATACTTTATGGGGAGTGTAGACATTATTTTACCATATCCCTATTCTTTGTTTTTAATCTTGTCAGAGGCACTAACATTTAATTAAAGATATCAACGGTTCGTACCTCTAGACATTTTTAAACTTTTCTACTCCAATCCTCGATTCCTATTCTTGACCGGTGCGCATTTCGCTCAAAAAGATCTCCGGCAAAGAGCCCCCGTGTGGGGCCCGTCAGGCATTGCAGCGCCGGCCTGACGAGGAGCACAGCCCTATGATGAAGCATGTCACCGAAAGGTGAGTGAGGGCTCGTGCTTATAACCTTTTGGTTTTCCTGATCTGCAGAACCGGTAGATACAACTTTCCACTTTATGGAACTGTGTGTGCAATTTTTGGTTTATACATTATTGGGAACTTCACACACTGGACCAGGAGTCTATCCTCCGAATATCCCACTCTCTGCCCCCCTTGCTGTTGTTTTTTGATGACAGAAGAGGAAGCCCCACTATGAGATTATTTATGGAAGCGCTCTTTGCGTCTCTACATGAAAACATTCAAGCAGTGAGGGTGAATTGGACCAGGACCTCAGGGAGGTGAAACGCTTGTGTATGTGGGTGATACAGTGTCCACCCTTAAGGAGCATGAGAGTAGTTGAGGTGAGGAGAAGAAACACTTGCAGCAAGAGGTGCTCAGCCTGCAAAAACAATAGGCTGCCCTGCAGGCACAAGCCAAAGATCTTGAAAATCATTCCAGCAGGAACAACATTTGTATCGGTAGAGCACCGACCATATACTGCGGTTTCCCTGCTGTGGAACTGACATTAGATCAGGACTTAGCAGATGGGACACTACAAAAATGCAGTGACCTTTGACCCGCCACCACCTTCTTCCAGAACAAGGGAATCTCGTATAACTGTGGCCACCCATTGCACTTAATTTTCCACTGGGATGAAAAGCTCCACCACATTGTGTCTCTGAAGGAAGCCCACCAGCCTCTGAATATCCCAAAGGAGGGACAGAGGGTTTGCCCCATTAATCCAGAAACTGCAGGGTGAGACAACGTAATCATTGGAGTAAGGTGATGGTCCCTTTGGGGGGGCCTTTGACCCGATCCTGCTACTATGGCCATGGAGTGGCACACAGTTCTCAGGCAGGTGACCCAGAGCAGCATGACTCAATCTGGGACTCTCCATAATTGGGGCCATCATGGCCTCTTCAAATCAATGATCAGGCACCACCAGAAACCAGGCACACTATCAGAGGTGGCCTTATGGACATTCACCCAGGTGCCCCAGAGAGACTTTGCCGGCATTTACTTGTACAAATCGATACCTTTATGTCAATGTTTTGATTTTGTTATAAGGTATGGTTTATTTGGGTTAGTGTGAGAGGGGTACTCACTCAGTTTTTTTTATATATAGGCCCAAGACTCCTTTGGATGCAGATGGTGAGTGTCAACCAGTCTTCAGCACAAGCTTCCAGTCTGAGCACACTTACACCCTCATGATTATGCAACTACTGCACCACCTTTCTGCACACACAGAATTGAAGATCATCATGTTAAATGTGAAAGAGCGTAACAGCCCAGTTAAGTGCAGGGCAGTCTTGACTTACCTATAACACCTTGAGGGAGATGTCTGCCTCCCGTAGGAGATTTACGTGATTTCCGTATACTAGTATCAAATGAAGCCACAACATTTCCCACAATAATATTTCTCCTCTAACAATAATAAGACTGGAGAGGTCTTCATCCTCTTTGCATGTTCCTTGAGGGGCATGATGAGATTCAAAATTGGAGCATTAAAAGAATGCCTCTTATCATATCGGGAACACTTTGGGGACTGGTCTGTCACAATGGCTTCCATATATGCTCCTAATGATAACCAGGAGCAGTTCTTCCAATGGGGTATTTCTGAAGGGCTGATATCCCCTGATTGGACGGTCTTACTGGGTGGGGATCTAAACCTAGTGATGAGCAATGACATGGACAGATCTGCACAGTGCTATGGACAGACTGGGGCCCTTTCCCGTGATGAGGTGAGCTGGCTATGAGACATAGGCCTAAACAAATTATGATGAGGAGCACACCCACACCCTGGTGATTACACCTTTTACTCACACGCACATAGAACTTATGCTCACCTTGATCATTTCCTGGGTACAAAGGGTATACAAACGCAATCTGCAGCAGTGGGGATTCTGCCCTGGAATCACTCTGACAATGCTACCATAACCCATACTCTCAGTTTAACCCAACAAACCCAGGCCTCCGCCCCTGGTAGTTGTGGGAGAGTCTATTACACCACCTCAAAATGATCAGATGTACTACCCAGGTTATTAAGGAATTTTTAGCTGTAGACGACCAGGCTGGTACCTCAATTGCCACCTTATGGGAGACGTTGAATGCAGTGGAATGGGACGAATTCATCACTACTTCTTCTGCTGACAATACAATGTGCAAAGAGAAAATACTGGTGTTGGGGGTCCCCAAGATCTGGGTGCAATAAGAAGCAGTGCAAGTGCAGTTTAGCAGCTAAGAACTGGACAGAGTGGTTATACCGCGCTCTACCTACAGCACTACATCGACATAGGGGGTATGAATGTGGCAGGCTGCTGGCCAACAGACTGAGTGCTAAGGCGCAGGCAGATAGGGTAGAGACTATCCTTCACATGGATGGGGATGAACCTATAGAGTCCACCTTCAATGATTACTACATGTCCCTGTTAGAAAGTACCATCTTTCTTGGCATGTTTCCCCCATTTTTACCTGTATGTCAGTATGTTTTTGCCTGTCTCACTGGGATCCTGCTGGTCAGGACCCAAGTTCTCCTAGTTTATGGCCTAATGTGTGTGTCTGTACAGTGCTTAACTGTGTCATTGAGGCTCTGCTAATCAGAACCTCAGTGCTTATGCTTTCTCTGCTTTTAAATTTGTCACTGTAGGCTATTGACATCATTTACCAATTTCAATTGGCACACTAGACCCCCCTTATAAATCCCTAGTATATCATACCTCGGTACCCAGGGCATTTGGGTTCCAGAAGATCCTTATGGGCTGCAGCATTTCTTTTGCCACCCATAAGGCGCTCGAACAAATCCTTCCACAGGCCTGCCATTGCAGCCTGTGTGAAATAGTGCACACACTATTTCACAGCCATTTTCACTGCACTTAAGTAACTTATAAGGCACCTATATGTCTAACCTTCATTTGTTGAAGGTTAGGTGCAAAGTTACTAAGTGTGAGGGCACCCTTGCACTAGCAAAGGTGCCCCCTCATAGTTCAGGGCCATTTCCCGGGACATTGTGAGTGCGGGGATGCCATTACATGCATGCACTACATATAGGTTAATACCTATATGTAGTTTCACAATGGTAACTCCGAATATGGTGGTGTAAGGTGTCTACGATCATGGAATTGTCCCCAAATTCCAAATCTGGTATTTGGGAGCCAATTCCATGCATCCTGGGGGCTCCACAATGGACCATCGGTAATGCCAAACCAGCTCTCTGAGGCGTGCACTGCAGCTACAGCTGCTTCCACCCCACAGACAGGGTTCTGCCCTCCTGGGGTCTGAGCAGCTCAGTCCCAGGAAGGCAGAACAAAGCATTTTCTTTGGGAGCAGGGTGTTACACCCTCTATCTTTGGAACTAGGTGTTACACGCTAGGGAGGGGTAGCCTCCCCCAGCCTCTGTAAATGCTTTGAAGGGCACAGATGGTGCCCTCCTTGCATAAGCCAGTCTACACTGGTTCAGGGACCCCTTGTCCCCTGCTCTGGCACGAAACTGGACAAAGGAAAGGGGAGTGACCACTCCCCTGTCCATCACCATCCTAGGGGTGGTGCCCAGAGCCCCTCAGTGTGTTCCAGACTTCAGCCATCTTGCGTTGCAAGGTGAGGGGGCACTCTGCAGGGCTCTGAGTGGCCAGTGCCAGCAGGTTACGTCAGAGACCCCTCCTGATAGGTCCATACCTGATAAGGAAGCCAATCGCCCTTCCAGGGCTATTTAGGGTCTCTCCTGTGGGTTCTCTTCAGATTCTACTTGCAAGTTTCCAGCAGGAATCCTCTGCAACTACTTCTTCATCCTCTGACCTCTGATCAACCGCAGCCTGCTCCAGGAACCGCTGTAACAGCAGCAAAGTATCCACAAGGGATACTTTTCTTCTGCAACTTCAGCTCCAGCCAGCAACTGCAACAGTTTCCATGGAGTGCATGCTCTGGGGACTCCTTGTCTTCACCCTGCACCAGAAGGACTGAAGAAATCTCCCGTGGGGTGATGGAGTCACTCCCCTGCTCACGCAGGCACCTTACAAGTCGAGGACCGGTACTCCTGGACTCCTTTCCTGGCAACGAGCGTGCTCCTAGAAACACAGAGGGTGGAGTCTATCAACATAGACTGTCCTGAGGTCCTGCTGATGCAATTTGGAGGAGGTAAGACCTTGCCTTCCCTGAGAGTGACAGTACACCTGTGCACTGCGTCTTCTCCACCTCCTGAGGCCTCTGTGCACTATTTGCAAAATTCCATTGAGCACAGCCTGGCCCAGGTCCCCAGCACTCTATCCTGTGACACTCAACTCACATAGTTGACCTCTGGAGGCATGGGACCATTCTTTGTAGTGCTGCACCAACCGTGTTTTGCACTTCCTTTTTCCCCATGTCCTGGGACTCCCGTGGGTGCTGCCTGGCATCCTGAGGGCTCTCTAAAGTGCTGAGAGCCCCCTCTTCCTCCTCACACAGAGTTGAGTCCCCAGGTCTCTTCTGGTTCCAGCATTCACGATTTTTATGCACAATGCACATTTGTCATAACCAAGGCTTGTTGGCGACTTCGAACACAAAATCACATCTGCAGCCATCTCCATGTTGTGTGACATCTCTTGCATCATGCAGGAACCCGCTGGCATCTTCCTAGGGTACATTTCTGCAGTCTTCGTCCAACAGGGACTCTTCTTTTGCATCCTCTTCTTGGTTGGCAGGGGCTCCTGTCCTTCCTGGAATGTCTTTCGACTTCTGGACTTGGTCCCCTTCTTTTGCAGATCTTCAGGTCCAGGAATCCAGCAGTTGTTGTTTGCAGACTCGGTTGGTTACTGCAATAATCCATATCACGAGGTGTAGTGTGTCCTAAGGAAACTTGCAGTACTTTACTCCTTTTCTGGGCCCTTTACTGTATCCTTACTCTCCCAGAGATTCTGCACACACTACACTTGTCTAGGGGGGAATTCGTGTTTCGCATTCCACTTTCTTAGTATATGGTTTGTGTTGCCCCAGACCTATTTTCTCCCATTGCATTCTATAGCATTTCCTATTGTTTGCACTATCCTACGACTAATTACTTGTCTAATTTTGGTGTCTAGTGTATATATTGTGTATAATACTTACTTCAAGAAGGAGTATTGTCTCTAAGATATTTTTGGTGCTGTGTCACCAAAATAAATACCTTTATTTTTGGTAACACTGAGTATTGTCTTTAATTGTGTATAAGTACTGTGTAACTATAAGTGGAATTGCATGAGCTTTGCATGTCTCCTAGTTCAGCCTAAGCTGCTCTGCTTTGGCAACCTCTATCAGCCTAAACTTCTAGAACACTATTTGGTCACTAATAAGGGATAACTGGACCTGGCATAAGGTGTAAGTACCCAAGGTACCCACTACAAACCAGCCTCCTGGAGTCCCTATTGTAGGAAGCTAGCTTTTTATGTAGAGGACCGGTGTCAAGGCAAACCATGCAAAAAGTCCAAATGATGCCAATGGGTGTACAGGGCTTCTTTTAATAATCCCAAGTGCTCTATTTATAGTGGTGTGGTTAAGCGGCTTAAGCTTATCAGAGGGGAGTATTAAGCATTTGTTGTACACACACAGTCAATAAATGGTTCACACACTCAAAAAGACACCAGAGAAAATTTACAAAAATAAAGCCGATTTTTTTATAAATGTAGACACCAAGGTCTTTAGAATAGCAAGTGTGCATTCAGAGTTATCAATTTTAGAAGAAAAGCACAAATATTTTATATGACCGTTTCGAGGTGGAATCCGTGAACTCCACAATGTTAGTCTTTGGGAGGAAACACATGTAGCAAAACAGTACTTGCAGTCGTAGTTCTGAGGAAACCTTTTGGATTTAAAGTGCTACGAGGCCAAAGTCCAAAATGCCAACAGGAGTTTAAATGTATCTGTACTCGGGTGTCAGGGTGCAGAGGTGCTGCTCGAAATAGTCGCCTGTACAGCTACACTAGTAGGTTTCAAGAGACCTGAAACAAAGAGGCTGCAAAGGGGGACTTGGGGACTAGTCTGGCTGAACCAAAAAGGAGGCTTGGCTTGTGAGGGGCCTTAGAGCAAGTGGATACAGTTGGTTGTCGTGAATTCGGCCTGTGGGGCTTAGGTGCAGAGGTGTTTTGCCAGTTGGTCACCTGCTTTGGAAGCTCTCATAGATCTCAGTTTGACCTGTAGATGGGAAGAAAACACAACAGCAGGGCAACTCTCAGTGTGAGCCTCATCAGCCTTGAAGTGCCTCATCGGGCAGGTCAGTTTTGACAGCTGTGGTGTCTGGGGTTGAACACTAACAATCCTTGGTTGCTACAAGTTCTCTGGTACTCCAGGTATTGGTTCCGGCATGCTCCTGGAGGGTCTAGTGTCTCAAAACTCACTGGAGACATGAGGGTGACCAGCTGGAACCATAGAAACCTCTTCCTGGCATAATGTTTCTTTGGTGGGCCCGCAGATGGCCAAAAAACAGATGTATCTGCAGGAGGGAGGCTTCTCCACCCTGAAGGAGATGCTAGATGGTTGGAGAAGTGCTGGGCAGTCCTCCCAGTGTTGAGGGGGATGCATAGCCTTTGGATGAGTCAGGTCTTTTCAATTGTCAAGATACCAGCATCCAGGCAGAGTTTTGTGCTAAGTTGGGTGTGGGTCCTCAGTTTTTGCATTGTTGGCACTTCTTTGCCCTTCTTCTTTTCCCAGTTAGACAAATCTGCACCTTTGGTGTTGAAGGGCACCTAAATACTGAATTTAGGGCATTTAGAGGAGTGTAGGGTAGTAGCAAACAAGATCCCTACCCCTGGGGTGTCTACACCCCCTATATGACCACTTGCTGTGATGAATCAGCATAATCCTGACCCAGAGTTCCTAGTTTTACCAAAACTGAGGGGGTGGAACCCTTCTTTGACTATCCACTTCATGTGGTCCACCTTGGGGGTGTGCCAAGCCTGCAAGTGTGACACGCCTTCTGACTATCTAACTTCACACCTGCTCAGGTGCCAAATGACCCTCGGGGCATGGGGTAGTCTTCCCCAGGTTTGGGGGTAAGCCAGAGGCACATATCAATAACAACAGAGGCTTTGACGCCTCTGGCCTTGATATGCTAAATTCACTAGCCAGCCTGCTAGAAGAGGTGTGATCACCTCCGGGCAGGCATTGTCATTGGAATGCATGGGTCTCACCTGCAGGTGGTCAGAAACTCATCTGTAAGTGCCTTTTAAATGGTACTTGATCAGTAGAGGGAAAGGCTGGAGAAGGGCAAAGCAGCCAAGTGCTGATAACATAGCTAGAAAATGCCAGAATGAGATAGAATCCAAGCTTCGAGTTATTTAAGCACTGAAGTGTGGGTGAGGGATCTGAAGCTCGCAGATGGAGTTGTGAAAGCTGCCATGGCCCAGCGCTGCCTCCTTGTTTTGCTGACCGTGATACTTGAGGGGGAGAGAGGTCCAAGCAGGCGGTAGAGGGCTTCCCAGCATTTTGTGGACTAAGTTAAGTTCCACACAGGGATGAAAGGCCTTTGTTTCTCTGCTCTATTATTATGACTGATTATTTTTGCTTGCACTGTGTTTATAACCTGAAGTATTCAGCTCGTTTATATTTTGCTTTCTAAACCTCGTAGTGAGAGCCTGCTGCAGTAATTGAAACATGTATTTTGGTATGCAGTAAATCAAAGCTTATCTGAAGTATTCAGCTCGTTTATATTTTGCTTCCTGAACATCGTAGTGTAACACATTTTGGTATACAGTTATTCCAAGCTTATATCTGTCAATGAATAGATGCTTTTCATTGCTATTCTTATTCCACTATTGTTAATGTGCTAAATGCCTACATTTACCTGAAATTCTAGTAAAGCTAAATTGTATTCATAATTGGCGTGTGGTCCTTCATTGAGCGTCCTTATTGACTTATGCCGAACAGGTGTCAACCAGTCACCTGGATAAGACATTTTGGTACCAGAAGTGGGGCATAAGTCAATGATGCCTCTGTGGGGACGTAAGAAGAGTGAGGCAGAGAGCGGAAGGCAGCATGGGGCAGAAGCCAGATCCATTCCCGGGTGGTTAGCAACTGACCCGTTCTCTGGTGTGGCAGGACTTCTGAACCGGTGGGCAGCGCCGGTGTTACAGGAGGCATTAGATGAGAGAGTGACTCCTCTCTTAGTGGAAGATGCGGTTGAGAGCGTGAAGCTAAGAGGGGCGGAGCTGGAGCTGAAAGCTGCAGGGCAAGTGGGATGGCTTTTCCTGTCTGCGCTCCGTACGGTATACAGGAAAACATTAACACAAGATGCAGAGATAAGAAAACTGCGGGATGAGGTTGCAGCCTTGCAGGAAAGGCAGTTACTTATGAAAGAGACCATAGAAAGTGCAGTGACTCGGGGTGATCAAATGGAGGCAAGGTGCACCGCATTAGCAGTACGAGTAGCAAAACAGAAGAGTAGGCAGAAGCCTAAAATGCCCTCAACTGTGCAAGTGAGGGCACTGGTACGCAAACAGAAGAGTAGGCAGAATCCTAAAATATCCTCAACTGTGCAAGTGAGGGCATTGGTAAGCAAAGAAAATTGGGATCCTTATACTTGGGATGGAACAGTCTCAGACAATGATGACTGGAATTGGGAGGATGAGTTGAAGTACGTGTAACAGAACTAGGTGGAGTTGAAAGTGGAGAAGGACGTGTAGGTGAAATTGAAGGTGAAAAGGGAGTGAATGGTGGGCAAATACAGAATTCTCATTTGGTAAGAGATTATACACAGAGTGAGTTGTTGGAAAGAACCCGTATGTTTAAGCAGATGCCCACAGAGCCTTTGTTTAAATGGTTGGTGAGATTGTGGGACACTGGAGTAAAAGATGCATTACAGAATCCTTTTATGTTAGGTCCCATCACAGAAGGAGACCCGTTTGAGCTGGAAATTATAGTACAGGATGATGTAGATGATGTAGTGATGTGGAGCCTATGACAGAGGCAGGGAAAAAAGAGGATGCCACAACATTAGGCCTTAGTGGAAATAGAACGCATAACTGATGATCGGCCGGTCACCTTAAAAACATGGGTCCCCTTACTAGGTTGGACAAGAGAAGAAGGGGTTGGCAATAAAGTAGGCAGAGCGCAGGAGTTTGCCATCGTCAAGTGGAAATGGTATCTGAAGCAGAGGGCAAAACCGGGACCAACAGGAGTGTTGAAGCTACAAGAAGATAAGCTAGGGGCAGTGGACTTGCAGGCAATGGCCCCTGCACCAGAGCCCTCTGAAATAGAATCCTCACCATTTAAGACAGCTCCACCTTTTGAACGACTAACCGAAGAACAACAGCAAAATGCATGGTTCACAGATGGTACCGCTCGCTACTCAAGGAAATAGACAATGGCAAATAATCACATTCCAGCTTGCTACAGAAATGATGTTGCTGCGAGAAGGGGATAATGAATCAAGCCAGCTTGCAGAAGTGCAGGGGGTAGCAGCAGTGATCGAACAAGCCCCCATCAGAGAGAAAACATTTGTGTGCACTGACAGTCGGGCCACTTACCAAGGACTGGTAAGCTGGGCCCCGACTTGGCGCAAGGATGGATGGAAAATCAAAGGCACCCCCATTTGGTGGGGCGAGCAGCTATGGGAAGAGATGTGGGAGAAAGGGCAAAAATGTCAAATCTATGTGGGACATGTGGATGCCCATTGCCCATCGGATACCTCACTTGCATCTCTATTCAACAATACCGCAGATCAAATGGCCAAAACGCGAACGGTGGTCATCAAGGAGGAAGCTGAAGCTGCTTTAGCAAAACGGGGCCCATGCAACATCCGGACATTTAGGAGAGAATAGCACTTATGCATGGGTACAGCACCGACAAATTCCAGTTACTAAAGAACAAGTGCAACAAGCAGTAAATGAGGACCCCATATGTAACCAGATTAGACAAATGCCCCTGCAAAAGAAGCCTAGCGGCCATATCAGAAGAGGAACTGCAGCTGCTATGGTGTGGCAATTGGACTATATCGGGCCGCTACCAAAAGAAGGAGGAAAAAGCTACGTATTGGCCATGGTGAACACCTACTCTGGCCTTATGTTGGGTATGCCCTGTAAGTCTGCAGATCAAAAGTCCACTTTGCGAGGGCTAAACTACCTAATAAAACATTATGGGGCACCTGATGAGATCCAAACAGATGGGGTACACACTTTTCAGGGAAAACAGTGCAGGGCTGGGCGCAGGAACAGGGAATTTGGTGGATTGTGCACCTTAGTTATTATCCACAAGCTGTAGGCATGATTGAGAGATATAACGGATTGTTGAAAGAACAGCTAAAAAAGTTATCAGCACATGACAGACTTGCACAATTGATTTGTGAACAAGCGTACACCTCCCACATTGAAGAAAGATCTGCCCCCCGATAACACCCAGAGAGGTGAGGGAGGATTTGGAAGCACAGAAAGAAAAGTATGGGTGAACCATCCAAGGAAAAAGCCAGAGGCAGGATAGCTATTGAGTCAAGGGGTGGGGAGTACGTATATTGTACTTTTTAAGAACTCTAATGTACCTGTATTTGTACCTGCAGTGAGACTTACCCCACAGTCATAAACAATGACATCTGCGTTGATGATAGCAGAGAATGCCGTTACGGACCTTCATGTCACTTGTGCACCTCAAGCCGCTAACGTAACTGATGACCAGGGAAATGTTTCACTTTGCAACGTGGAGGTACCTGGAGGCAAGTGGATGGCTGCCAAAGCTGTGACCTGGAAGGTAACTGGACAGCAAATCCGACATGCCAACGGACTGAACGAGGTGCAGGGGATGCCAGCAATAGTACAGGCTTTGAGTTATATGCTAAACATGATATGTAAATATTGTGATACCAGGACACATGGTGTTCGTTACAATTATGAAACCAAAGGAGTTCGATACTCCAAAGCACCAGCCTTCATGTTTTATGTGACTGAAAGACGCATGATTAGCAACTTAAGCAACGTTTCTATAGTTCGATATAGAATGGAATGTAAGCACGCTTTGCACGCAAGCATAATTAATCGTATTGTGTTACAGATAAATATTGCCATGGGGAATGTCTTAAAGTATGATCCATAATGTGCACCATGGACACCACAGTTATGGCCCTTGCCAAAGTTACGCATTAGAAGAGATCTAGGGTCCTTGATAGCTGGGGCCACCGGAATCGGGGTAGGGGCCCTGAATTCTTTTGATATTGAAGCCATTAGGAATAAGCTATCTTCTACAGGATATAGTACAGGAGAGGCCATAAAAGTAATTTCTCAATGGGTGCCCACACACTCACAAAAAATATGGAAAGTCATGCATGGGTTGTATCGCGATTGGCAATGGCATAATTTCACTCATGAACAATTCGAAAAAAAAAGCTTTTAAAACACACAAGCAGTGTCCAAGGGCATCCAGTGCATACTATGGCAAAGCATTGTTAATCTACAGTATGCAGACTTTAACGCAGAATGGGGACAGCTTCAGGGTGAATATTGGACACAACAATTGCATTTGCCTGAAGAAATATGGGTAAAGCCGATACAGTTTCACTGTGAGGAAGAAATGACTTATGCTCTTTTTGATATAGTAAGAAGTGATCTTCCTCCTGACATATAGTGCCCCTTTATATTGCTGCCCGTAGTGATAAGTAAAAGAATGGTGGATACCCCACACTGACAATAAGTGAATTGATTAAACAAAACACACTGTAGATCCCACTAGATGTGCAGATTGGTCTAAGGGGTGGGTATGTACCCACACTGGACGGGTGCTAGATCCATGTCTTCACACAATACAGGGAGAATGTGAATGGTTACCTTATCCTATTAAATGGCACAGACTTATATCAGATAGGGACAGAGAGTATATGTTATGTCATTAATCATCCCTTACTTATCAACAGATTTATACAAACCACCGGAGAGCAAGTAATGTGTATGCGCAATATTACCATCATTATTGTCATAAGCACTCACATCTTGTACCGACCGACTAAGTTCACCATAACCACATTACAGGTGCAAATGCGTGCACAGTTAGAGTGGAACATCTCGCTTGTTGTTATGCTACCCAGATTAGAGGCCAACAGGCACTACGTACAAGCTACCTTTGCTAAATTTGATATGGCAGCTAAATGCACCAAGGATACAGCCATACTGATAACCATAAACGCTAAACAACTTATGCACACTGCTTCATGCATCCAGCAAATAACTGAGCATCATTGGTATGACATCTTCTTAGGCTGGGCACTAGGAGCTATGAAGACGCTAAATATAGTGTTACAACAGCTAATTTGGTTATTGATTGTTTGTGTTACGCTAATGACTATACTATGTAGACTATATGTATGCACAAAACAGCTTTATACTAAAGATGCAGGCGCTTAGAATAACGCTGACCAGTATTAGTAGCAACCTAACTAGCGGAATGTCAAAGTAAATGATATCCGTTTCAGCATGCATCACGCTCATCTAAGGGGTGGAGCGATCAGTATAGGGAAAGGTGCGGAAGACATTGTGATGCGAAGGGTTAATTAGCTTGAGCAGTGTAGATGAGTGTGATGCCTGCTGAAACCCCCCTCAAACAACGTGGAAAAGTTCATGATATTATTTTCAAGCTTGTTTGTGTAGAAGACTCCGTCTCAACCTTGAGAACGAGAGTACAGGGAGAAGATGGAATGAAAACAAAGGCTGGAGAAGGGCAAAGCAGCCAAGTGCTGATAACATAGCTAGAAAATGCCAGAATGAGATAGAATCCAAGCTTCAAGTTATTTAAGCACTGAAGTGTGGGTGAGGGATCTGAAGCTCACAGATGGAGTTGTGAAAGCTGCCATGGCTCAGCGCTGCCTCCCTGTTTTGCTGACCGTGATGCTTGAGGGGGAGAGAGGTCTAAGCAGGCGGTAGAGGGCTTCCCAGCATTTCGTGGACTAAGTTAAGTTCCACACAGGGATGAAAGGCCTTTGTCTCTCTGCTCTATTATTATGACTGATTATTTATGCTTGCACTGTGTTTATAACCTGAAGTATTCAGCTTGTTTATATTTTGCTTTGTAAACCTCATAGTGAGAGCCTGCTGCAGTAATAGAAACATGCATTTTGGTATGCAGTAAATCAAAGCTTATCTGAAGTATTCAGCTCGTTTATATTTTGTTTCCTGAACATCGTAGTGTAACACATTTGGGTATACAGTTATTCCAAGCTTATATCTGTCAATGACATAGATGCTCTTTGTAGTGTACTTATATATACATAGATGCTTTTTCATTGCTATTCTCATTCTGTCAATGAACTCTTTGCTCATACGTATACATAGATGCTATTTGTAGTGTACTTATATATGAATAGATGCTTTTCATTGCTATTGTTATTCCACTATTGTTAATGTTCTAAATGCCTACATTTACCTGAAATTCTAGTAAAGCTAAATTGTATTCATAATTGGCGTGTGGTCCTTCATTGAGCGTCCTTATTGACTTATACCAAACAGGTGGCAACCAGACACCTGGATAAGACAGTACTACTGCCAACCAGGAAATGGGTGCTAAAGAGGGTCACAAAGGGCTGCAGGATGTATTATGCCACCCTTAGGAACCCACACACAAGCTGCATGCAGACTGCCTTTGCAGGATGGGTGAAATTGAGCAAACCATTTTGCAAACACAACATGGCATACTCACTGTGTACCATGCCCAGGTCCAATGCATGTACTATAGGTAAGTCCCTTAGATCCCTAAGGCAGGGTGCACTATATTACATATGAGGGCACATCTGCTAGAGCAGATGTGTCCCTGTAATGCCTACTTCCGTTGCTAGACATTGCAAGTGCTCAAGAAGCCATCTTAAGGACATGTACTGGGCACTGGTCATTACAAGTTACCTTTCTACATGATGGCATCAGTGAAAATTATGGTGTTTGGTATCATCTATATAGATTTATGAAGACATGCACCCAAAGAGCAACTTAGAGGTATCCCCTGTATTCTTACTAGTCCCTTAGTGTGTTTTCGCTGACTGGTATAGTCTAGCCTGGAACCACAGATGGCCCACGGACCACTGCCTGCTCTGAAAAAATGAAAAGAAAACTGTTCTTTTTTGTTTCTGAAATGCATCCCGTTTTCCTTGAAGGAAAATGGGCTGCATTTAAAAAAAAACTGCTTTATTTAAAAGGAGTCACAGACATGGTGGTCTGCTAAGCCCAGCAGGCCACCATCCCTGTGAGGGGAGCCATTCCCAATGTGGTCACAAATTGCGATCTACCTCATGAATTTCAATGAGGTAGGTCATTTGCGACCCCATTGGGATTTGCAAAAAGTGTGACGAACACTGCTGTACATGTGGTTTTGCAACTCGCAAATGAGTCACAAATTGCAAGTCGCAAAACTCAAGGTCATACATCTGTCCCTTAATACCATTTTGGTAGGACGGACTCTTCGGTGCCCTAACTGGATGTTCACATTGCTGCTACCCTGGTGGATATTGTGTCCATCAACAACCAAACCCTACTCAGACAGATCCACACGGACTTTGCTCAATGGAAATGCTACCGTATCTCCTGGCTTGGACGGGTGGCAACACTAAAAATGGCTATTTTGCTGCAGGTTCTCTTTTTATTCCAAGCTTTACTGCTAGCACCTCCAGTAGGCATGATACAAACCATGGAGAAAGACAGCAAACACTTCGGGGGTCATTCCAACATTGGCGGTAAAAGGCGCTTACCGCCGTGCAGAAGACCGCCAATACACCGCGGCGGCGGCATTCCGCCACAGCTATTATGACCCACATCTTGGAATCCGCTGAAATTCAGACACCCACACAACACCGCCACGCCAAAGGTCAGTGATAAACTGGCGGAAACAAAACCTCCACTTCCACGCCAACAGAAACACGCCCATGCTATTACGACCCACAAATCCACGCGGCGGTCTTTCAACCACGGTATTCCATTGGTGGTACACACCGCCGTGCTCAAAATACACACACATCTACAAAACACCGCCACATTGAACAATTACAAATACACACACCTGATACACATACAAACAACACTCCCACACACCCAATACAATATAAAACACACACCCACATCACCCACAAACCCCTACGACCAAAACTTAGACACAAAGGCGACAGAGAGAGAGCACAGAATAGACAACCCCACTACACAGAGACACACAACACCATCACCCACACAACATCCACACACAAAACACCACACACCACTACACTCACCACAACCATCACACACACCACCCCATGTCACGCCAAAGACACCCCCGCTTCTCCGAGGAGGAGCTCAGGGTCATGGTGGAGGAAATCGTCCGGGTAGAGCCACAGCTATTTGGCTGACAGGTACAGCACACATCAATAGCCAGGAAGATGGAGTTATGGCGCAGAATAGTGGACAGGGTGAACGCCGTGGGACAGCACCCAAGAAATAGGGAGGACATCAGGAAGAGGTGGAACGACCTATGGGGGAAGGTGCGTTCAACGGTCCCCAGGCACAACATCGCGGTACAGCGGACTGGCGGCGGACCCCACCTCCTCCCCCACAACTAACAACATGGGAGGAGCAAGTCTTGACCATCTTGCATCCTGAGGGCTTCGCAGGAGTCGGTGGAGGATGGGACACTGGTAAGTCAATTCGTAAATATCATATCCCCCACCCTACCTGCATGCTATCACACACACCCTCCCTCACCCCCTCCCCTATCACTACAACTCCTCACTAATGTACCCATGACACAAACCACCCATCCCAACACCAAGCCCTGCATGACACAACTAAGCATGGACACCCCTCACTAAAGCATGCCCACTGCACATACCCAGTACACCCCCCCAACCATCACCACACAAACCCACACACCGGAATGCTTGCACTCGGTACACAAACACCCACCCATTGCACACCATCACACACACACATGCAATAATCATGCTCTTATGCCCCTGCAGGAACCCGAAGGACCGTCACCACACCAGAGGGTCCAGACAACACCACTCCACCCCCAGAAGAGGCCCACAGTGACGACAGCAGCTCTGTCCCACTGGATCCTGATGACCAGCCCGGACCATCGTGGGCCTCGAGACAGTCGGTTCCCCTTGCCCAGCCACAGCCCAACACCGAGCTGCCACCCTCTGGTAACACCAGCACAGCACCCACCCAGCAGGCCCAAACCTCCCTACCCAGGACACGTCAATCAGCGGTCTGTCCACCACTACAGGGCACCCAGGCTAACCCACCACCCCAACAACAACAGGGACCTGGGGGCAGTGGTAGTGGGCACACGGTCCAGGGGACAGAGGCACAGGAACACCGGGGAACTGGGAGGGCTGCTGTGCGACAGAGGGAGGACAGGCCAAGGGAACCAACTCTCCACGAGGCCCTATCCTCCATAATGGGAGCATACCACCACTCCCAGGAGACGATGGCGACGGTCCTGGACAAGTTGCAGGAGACCCTGCGTCTGCAGGACGAACTGTATTTGGGGTTCAGGGAGGAGCTCAGGACCATCAGCTCCGCCCTGGGCACCATCGTAGGGGTGCTGACGGACATTCAAAAGACCTTGAGGGACACCGTGGCACTCCAAGGGGCCCCTGACACTAGCCAGGACGATGAAAAGCCCACCACCTCCGCCGGCGATAGTGGAAGAACGCCCCGCCACAGGACCAACACACCAGCACCCCACACCCTACAGATGGACAACTACCACGCAAGCGGTCCCTGAGATCCAGGAACAGGACAGAGCAAGATGGCAAGACCCCGCCAGGAAATGAGACCACCCTGATTGTCCCCCCACCGTCCAACTTTGTTACCCTGTCCATACTTTAACTGCCCCAGCTCCACTTTCTATGCCCAGATGGGCAGTGCACCTGTGAGACTAATAGACTGGACTCTGCCATGGACATTCCTCCACCATCACCCATCCTCATTTTCCAACCCCCTCCCATTTCTGAGCACTTCAATAAACACCCTTGAAACACAAAACAATCTGGAGTCAGTCTGTGATTTAGTAAAAATGTATTATCAATGACAGTGTCACAATGGGTGTACTATTCTAAAGCTAACATACCTATGTCACACATCACAAGCCCTTGAAGGATGCAAGCAGTTGACACGTAGGTAACCACACCTGTGAAACCGTAATGGAAGGGTACAACTCAGTTACCAAATGTTGACTCAAATCGAAAAACAGGATAGAGGAAGACGTGTGAAAGTTAATGTAATGCTAAAAATGAAAATGTTCTCACCTGTGTCTCATTGGAAATATTGCTGTATGACTGACTCCCTGTTGTCGTTGTCTTCTTCATCAGCTTCATCCTCATCACTGTCCACAGGCTCCACAGGCTCCACAGCTGCTACAACACCGGCATCTGGATCATCCTCCTGCAGAAAAGGCATCTGGCGTCGCAAAGCCAAATTATGGAGCATGGAGCAGGCGATGATGATGTCGCACACCTTCTTCGGTGAGTAGAATAGGGATCCACCTGTCATATGGAGGCACCTGAACCTGGCCTTCAGGAGGCCGAAGGTGCGTTCGATCACCCTCCTAGTCCGCCCATGGGCCTCATTGTACCGTTCCTCTGCCCTGGTCCTGGGATTCCTCACTGGGGTCAACATCCACGAAAGGTTGTGGTAACCAGAGTCCCCCAATAGCCATACACGGTGCCTCTGGAGTTGACCCATCATATCAGGGATGCTGCTATTCCGCAGGATGTCGGCGTCATGCACTGAGCCAGGGAACATAGCATTTACCTGCGAGATGTACTGGTCTGCCAAACAGACCATCTGGACATTCATCGAATGATACCTCTTCCTGTTCCTGTACACCTGTTCACTCCTGTGGGGGGGGACCAGAGCTACATGGGTACCATCAATAGCCCCCATGACGTTTGGGATATGTCCAAGGGCATAGAAGTCACCTTTCACTGTAGGCAAATCCTCCACCTCAGGGAAAATGATGTATCTCCTTACATGTTTAAGCAGGGCAGACAACACTCTGGACAACACGTTGGAAAACACAGGCTGGGACATCCCTGATGCCATGGCCACAGTTGTCTGAAAAGACCCACTTGCAAGGAAATGGAGCACTGACAGCACCTGCATGTCAGGGGGGATTCCAGTCGGATGGCGGATTGGTGACATCAGGTCTGGCTCCAACTGGGTACATAGTTCCTGGATTGAGGCACGGTCAAACCGGTAGGTTACGATGACATGTCGCTCTTCCATTGTCAACAGGTCCACCAGCGGTCGGTACACCGGAGGATTCCGCCATCTTCTCATATTTCCCAGCAGATGGTGCCTACGAAGGACAACAGCGAAGAACCAGTCATTATTCATCCAGGTATGTACCCACAGTCACACACAAGACTACACCACTCACAAAACCCTTCCTGTATGTGTTTTGAGTGTAGGCCTAGCTATGTGTGACGCAGAAGTAAATGGAGCCATGTGGGCCCCTGAAATGGCGGCTGCCTGACCTCTAAAGTGGGACAATGGGATTGTGGGGTAACAGCGCTGGCTTAACACACACCGTCGCGGTAGGCAGTCGTAGACCGCGGCGCAATGCTGCATTGGTTAACATTGGACCCTATGGGTCCCAGGAGCAAATGAACAGGTGTTCTGGCGGTGATGATGCGCACCACCGCAGACGTCACCGCCGCGGACGTCAACGCCATTTTCTATCTGTTCAATCACTAGATACCTGACCTTCGACAGGAGAGGACCTACACTGCAAGTGCTGCTGTGACCTCGGTCTGGAAGCGACGATGGCTGCTGCGTCTGGGGAAAGGGCCCCTGCCTTCACTGCACAGGAGTTGGAGAAACTGGTAGACCCCCAGTACACGCTACTCTACGGTCCTCCAGACCAACAGGTTAGTACACAGGGAGCACGTTGGATAGGCTAGGCCTGGGTGGAGAGGGCTGGTTGGAAGAGGGAAGGGGGCAGAGTCCATAGAACATTAATGCATGGGAATGTATGGGCCACATGGCCATAGTAGGGAGGGGGCCACTCACAACGACGGTGCAGTTGGTAATGACTGTTCCTCTTTCCTTGTGCATGTCATGTAGGTCAGCGCCCACCAGAAGAGGGACATTTGGCGTGCCATCGCCAAGGAGGTCCGGACCCTGGGGGCCCACCAGAGACGGGGCACCCACTTCCGTGAGAGATGGGAGGACATTCGCCGCTGCAGCAAGAAGACGGCGGAAGCTCAGCTGGGGATGGCCTCCCAATGTGGGAGGGGTGCCCGTTGCACCATGACCCCCCTGATGTTCCGGATCCTGGCGGTGGCCTACCCGGAGTTGTATGGGCGCTTGAAGGCATCACAGCAGACACAAGGGGGTGAGTACAACCTAATTCTGCGGACTTTGCATGCAGTGGAGGTGTCTGGGTGGTGGAGGTGGCCTGTGGGTGTCCCTAGGCCAGGGCGAGTTCGGTAGGCAAGGCCCCTCCGTAATATAGGCCATGTGGCACTCTACCCCACCTCAGCAGAGTGCCAAGTCGAGGTATAGTTGCCCCTGTGGCATCCATGTGCGCCGATGTCCACTATTGCCATATAGGCCATATCCCAGAAATTGCATGTGCAGAGGACCTGCATCAACTTGAGAGACTGTGGCTTTGCACTCCCCAGGATGGCACAGTGGGCAACCCACCCACTGTAGAGACTTGAGAGACTGTGGCTTTGCACTCCCTAGGATGGCACAGTGGGCAACCCACCCACTGTAGAGACTTGAGAGACTGTGGCTTTGCACTCCCCATGATGGCACAGTGGGCAAACCACCCACTGTAGAGACTTGAGAGACTGTGGCTTTGCACTCCCCAGGAGGGCATAAATGGGCATGGAGCCCCGTCGTGGATCTGGCTTTGCAGTCATCCGGCTGAGGTGCCCCCCCTTCCCTTCCCCCTGAGGTGCTTGTAGTATTTCTCTCTGATGCCCCAGCAGTGTTCTCTCAGATTGTGGTCAGGTATCGTTTGTGGGCCTCGCCCATGTATTTTTGGACTGATGGTGCACGGACATTGTTATGTACATAAATGCACTACTTCTCGCATTGTATATAATTATGACTGATTTTCAAATATATATCTGTATATTTTTGTATGACATGTATATTGGCACATTACATTGTTTGACCGATTGTCGCTTTGTGTATTCATTCTTCCGGGGGGATTGTGGGTTGTTACTGTGATTTTTGTGAATGCATTGGTGTGTATGTTGTAATATGCGAGGGTGGGGGTGTTTGGTGGGTGTCCACCTAACTTTTGCCTCCCCCTGGTCGTAGGTGCAGTACTCTCCATTGTCTGCGGCGCCTACGTAGCTGTTGGTCGTAGAAGAACAGAAACACAAGGGCAGGGAGTATTTGGAGTTCCGGCTCCATGGATTCCTCGTTCCTCGTGGGATATGTTCAGGTGAGTGTTTTCCCTATAGCAAAAGCTGTTTCCGCCGTGTTTTTATCCACGGTGAATCCGCCCCGGAAAAGGTGGCGGATTGGCGGGTTGTAATAGTGTGGGCGGTACATTGTCTTCCGCCTGTCTGTTGGCGGTGACCGCCGCGCTGCTTGTCTGTACCGCCGTGGAGGGCGAAGTCTTAAAGTGGCTGTCTTTGTTGGCGGTTTCCGCCAGGGTCATAATTCCCTTTTTTTGTCCGCCGGCCTGTTTGCGGTATTTCCGTTGCTTTAACACCGTCCGCCAGGGTTGTAATGACCCCCTTCATCTGGTAATGCATGAGGTTCCAAATGTGCCACAAGCAGCCCTAACACATGATTCAACAGGGGAGCCTGGGGGTCCCCATCCTCCCACGCTAAACAAAGGGAATAGTAAATTGGGTGGGCCCTGACATACAAGGAATAGGAAGAGATCTACTACAGGGTGAGGCATACTGCGTGTAACCCCACAATCACAGAAACTACTGTTAAGATTGCAGCTTATTGGTACCTAAATCTTGTTCGACTGCTTAGGTAACTACAGCTGTAGTGCAGTCTACTGGAGGGAATGTGGGGCTCCCAGGACATTGGTTCTCCTCTTTCAGGATTGTCCAAAGCTTACTCAATACTGGGAAGCAGTTTTGGCAGGCATTGACACACACCTCAACATGCAACTTCCACGCCTTCCAGCATACATTGCCTCGGTGCCCCTGCATTGCTTTCACTTAAACTAAAAGGACACGATGCCAAAATAATTCAGCACTCTCAGTCTAAATAATTAATTTATTAAGGCAGTTCCCAAATATCAAATAAAGGCCAACAAATATTTGAGAAGAATCATATACCTCAAGTGCAGCAGAACGTGTGTATATACAAAGATAAATGCATAAGTGGTCAAGACTTAAAAATAAATGTGCAATACATCAACAGAGCATCTATAAATGAGCTAAATAATCAAGATTTAAAATACTTCACTGATTGAATTAAAGTCATTATCCTCATCAGCGCGACTGGAGAAGCCCTCAGATCAGTCAGGCAGGAGACTGATTAGGGTCACAACTAGACCCTGGGCAACGCCTCTGTTCCACAGGCGAGCTCCTGTCTGAGTACCAAGTCTCCCCATCTTTAATACCTTAAAATACCTCAAGAAAAGAGTTCTAGAACCCCTTCCCTGTGTTATAAAACCAAACACTGGATGTACTTCGTCTGCATCGAAAACACCCATATAGGTATTGGGGATCAGTTGGGTATGTTTGAAAAAGTTGTATTTCCTGAAATATACTACTACAAGTGTGGGGAGGATCATGTGTGGCATCCCTGCCTTATGTAATATTGTAATAATAGAATGCAATTAAATAATTAAAATGTATTTGAACCATAAAGTTATGCCTTGTAATTTGCACTCAGTACTTTGCAACCTATTCATAGCTCAATGTGCTATATTCAAAGGATTATAACAAATGAGCTCCAAGTAACAAATGATGTTTGTGACAAAAGCAATAACCCATTAAGCTATCTATGTAAAACACAAATCAGTTATCTGCATGTCACATGCACTTTGGAACGGGAACATTAACCCTCTATGTTACTTTATCATGAGTCAAAACTGTGATGAGACAAATCACAGATCTCTCCCTCAAGCGCACTAACCACCAGAATCATCTTGCAGTTGTTATTTTCTACTGAAAAAAGCACAACACACAAAGACCTTTCTAGGCTGCCCCTAGCGCACCTTTGTCACGGTCTGCATGTCTCTTACCGCTGTAGGCTGCAGTAGTTGGAAGGACACCTGGTTTCTTACTGGTACTGGACTGGTCAAGATAAGGGTGTCCCCTTCTAGTAGCCACGGAGCTGCTGACTAGGAAAACGCCAGGGCAGACTGTACCCTCCAGAAGGAGTCCTAGATGAAAAACACAAGTAATGGGAAAAAACCTCTATCACGGAACCTCCTGAAAAAGAGGAAAAAACAATGAAAAAGGCAAAAAAATAAGTCAAATGCGCAGTGAAAAATAAGCAGGAGTGAGTAGAAAACTGGAAACAGGAGCAAGGATCACCATCAAAACAGAAGTGTTTGCAACGCAAGGAAGGAGGGAACTGTAGTGCTGATATACCATGAACCAGGAAGAACATACAACACCATCTTGGATTGGGAAAAGCTACATAGAAATGAATGAGAAAAAAAAACAAGTAGAAAAGGAACAATGCATGCTGGGAAGACACCCACCACTGAAGAAGACAATATGGACAACCAAGAAGAAAGAAGACATGAAGAAAGAAAAAAGAAGAAAAAAGAAAAAAACAAAAAAGGACCCAAGTAAGGTAAGTGGGAAGAGAAGGTTAGGGAGACTGCCAGGGACCTTATCGTGACCCGTAGCACGAAATGTGCCTCCTGGGCCGCACCGTGGAACAAAACACCAAACAATTGCAAAAAAACTGGCCTCAGGGGGTACGGCAGCCTGAAATGAGGACTGCTGGTGTGACCATGGCCTGAAAAAGGGGCACCGCAGTAGCAGGCAGCGTCACAACCTTTGCCTACCTTTCAAAGAGCAACACCTTGGAGTCTGGTGAGGTGGCAACAGTTGCACCCCCTAAAGCTGGCAATATTTACAAGCAACCTATCAGTCAACCAGTTCCTAACCAATATTCCCAGATCAGTTTGTGTTGGAGAGAACATTCAGCTTTTCTGAAATATAGGAGGATCACATCGATTGCACTGTGGTTTTCCTGGTCACTTTGTCAAATGCATAGTTTTGTATGTGCAGATTTGTATTACCCTGGTAGAGGTGGGGGTGTGGAGAGAATTTAAATTTAATAAAACCTCTGCAGCTCTTAGGACACTAAGGCCCAGATTTATACTTTTTGACACAAAACTGCCTTTGCGCAGTTTTGCGTCAAACAGTCTAGCGCCAGCTTGCGCAATTCCAGGACGCCAGCCGTGCACCATATTAATAGAATGGGGTAATCCATCACAAAGGGTGGGCACCGTAAAACAAAAATGACGTTAGTCAGGTGGAGGTGGTGTTATGAGAGAAGGGTGTTTTGCACCAAAAAATGACGTTAGGCTGGTTAGAGTAAACATGAAAAATGACTCTAACCAGCCTAGCATCATTTCTTGGCACAAAACTATCCATACCACATGACTCCTGTCTTGGAAAAGACAGGAGTCATGCCCACCACCCCAACACCAGCAAAGGAGACCACGTTCCCCTGGGCATGGCAATTGCACCCAGTGCCCTGTATAGGGGCCCATTTCAGGGCCCCCATTGGCACTTTGAAAAATAAATAAAAATACTTACCTCTACTTACCTATACGTATCTGGTGTAGGTGGGGGTGTTCCAGGTGCTTGAGGAGGACACCTGTGGTCTCTTTCCATGGTGTTTGACCATGGAAATGGGTCCACAGGTCTCCTAATGCTTGCCCTTACCCAGGGGTTAAATAATGGCGCTAAGCAGGCTTAGCGCCATTATTTAGGCCCCCCTCCCTCTTGTGCACCACTTTTTCATGAGAGGATAAATAAGGCGCTAGGGCCTTAGAATAATTTTTTGGATGGGAATGCCCACCATGCATCTCATTGACGCAAGGTGGGTTCATGCATCACAAAAATTACTCTAACTCCAATATTTTGACGTTAGACTAGTCTAGCATCAAAATATAAATATGGAGTTAAGTGTGCGCTGAATTAGTGCAAAAAAAAGACACTAATTCAGTGCAAACAGAGTATAAATCTGGGCCTAAATTGTGGGACCATGCTAATGAGAGGGTAATAAGAAACTGCAACTCAAACATCAATATACGTCAACATTAATCAAAATTTTAGTTTCAGTAGTCAATAATCTAACTCAAAAGGATAAAATATAAAATAGCGAAAAGGAATAAGCATCTGAGAGTCTGTCTAGCCACTGAAATTAACATAACTTATGAATTGTAAAGTATCAGTCTCAGAGGCAAGAAAGATAGCAAATAGTCTGAGGCTTCACAGCGCTTTGTAAAGCTTCCTGATCCTATTTGAAAGCAGGGAGTTTAAATCTACTGTGATTCAATTAAATGAAGAGAGAAAGCCTGGTCTTTCCCTGAAACAAGTTTTATACATAGCATAATGATCCACAAGTTTAACAGTTCTTCAAATAACATGCAGGAATATCCAATCAGGAAGCAAGAACATCATAAGACAGGACAGTTTCTGTTGAGATAGTAAGTACTAATAAAGAGTGCTCTAAACTCACAATACATTTGTAGAAGTTTCAACTACAACAAAACATTTCATTATTTTCCCAGCTGCTTGGGTTTCTGAAAGAAGGGACATTTATGTAAATTCTAGGTATGACCACATTGTCATCTCCTTTCCCACACATCTTCACACTAGAAGGCTATTTATAAAGAAGCAGGTTTTAAGATTAGTTTAATAAGTTTTGAGATTCCAAAGAAGTTCAAGTGGTTAACAATGAATAGGAAAATATAACTTCTTTGTTAGCATAACACGTTTGTGTCATGAGAAGTCATGAGCATTTCTGCTGAGCAAAAGCAGTTTGGAATTTGTTAACACTAGCAAGTAGAGGAAGTCAAGCAAATGCAGGTTATGCAGAGTTTAAAAAGGAAAATGCACATTTAAAATGCAGCATTTAGTTAGGCCTACAATTCACTCATATGGGTTATTGTTTACATTGATTACTTGTATTAAAATCTCGAGCAAATCCTCCATCTGATGGTTTGGAACCATCACAAAAATTAATTCCTAAATGTAAAACAGAGCTCACTTTCATCTTCTGTCTCTTCTCTTTTTCCATTTTAAATTGTCTCTTTCTTTTAATCTCATATTCTGCCGTTCTTTCTGTCATTTAATTACAAATCATTCTTCACTCCTGTGTATTGTAAGTCCCTTACTTTCTTCTTTATGAATATCTTTTTAATGCTTTGTACATTGCTACAATAGAAAGAAAACAAGCTATAACTATTAATACAGGAACATATATTGGGGGTCATTACAACATTGGCGGTAAAAGCTGCTTACCGCCGTGCAGAAGACCGCCAATACACCGCCGCGGAAATCCGCCACAGCTATTATGACCCACATCTCGGAATCCGCGGAAAATCAGACACCCACACAAGTCCGCCACACCAAAGGTCAGTGATAAACTGGCAAAAACAAAACCTCCACCGTCAAGCCAACAGAGACATGCCCATGCTATCACGACCAACGAATCCACGCAGTGGTCTTTCAACCGCGGTATTCCATTGGCGGTACACACCGCCGCGCTCAAAATACACACACATCTCCAAAACACTGCCACATTGGACAATTTGAAATACACACACCTGATACACATACAAACACCACTCCCACACACCCAATACAATATAAAACACGCACACACATCACCCACAAAACCCTACAACCAAAAACTATTGACGAAGGCCAGAGAGAGAGCACAGAATAGACAATCCCACCACACAGAGGCACACAACACCATCACCCACACAACATCCACTCACAAAACACCACACACCACTACACATCACCACACTCATCACCACATACACCACCCCACACATCACCAACACCACCCCATGGCACCGCAAAGACACCGCAGGTTCTCCGAGGAGGAGCTCAGGGTCATGGTGGAGGAAATCGTACAGGTAGAGCCACAGCTATTTGGATCACAGGTGCAGCACACCTCCATAGCTAGGAAGATGGAGCTATGGCGAAGAATAGTCGACAGGGTCAACGCAGTGGGACAGCACCCAAGAAATCGGGAGGACATCAGGAAGAGGTGGAATGACCTACGGGGGAAGGTGCGTTCCGTGGTCTCCAGGCACAACATCGCGGTACAGCGGACTGGCGGTGGACCCCCACCTCCTCCCCCACAACTAACAACATGGGAGGAGCAGGTCTTGACCATTATGCATCCTGAGGGCCTCGGAGGAGGCGGTGGAGGAATGGACACTGGTAAGTCAAATCTTAACTATCATATCCACCACCCTACCTGCATGCTATCACACCCCCCCACCCTCCCCTATCACTCCAACTCCTCACTAATGTACTAATAACACAAACCACCCATCCCAACACCAAGCCCTGCATGACACAACAAAGCATGAACATCCCTCAATAAAGCATGCCCACTGCACATACCCATAACACCCCCCCAACCATCATCACACAAGCCCCCACACAGGAATGCTAGCACTGGGGTACACGATCACCCACCCATTGCACACCATGACACACACAGATGCAATAATCATGCTTTTACACCCCTGCAGGACCACTACCCAACGTCACCAGACAGGAGGGTCCAGACATCTCTACCCTACCCACAGAAGAGGCCCACAGTGATGACAGCAGCTCTGGCCAACTGGATCCGGATGACCAGCCCGGACCATCGTGGGCCTCGGGACAGTCGGTTCCCCTCGCACAGGCACAGCCCAACACAGACCTTCGACCCTCTGGTAACACCAGCACAGCACCCACCCAGTGGGCCCATACCTCCGTCCCCAGGACACGTCAATCAGCTGTGTGTCCACCACTACAGGGAACCCAGGATAACCCACCACCCCAACAACAACAGGGACCTGGGGACAGTGGTAGTGGGCACACGGTCCAGGGGACGGAGGCACAGGAACAAAGGGGAACTGGGAGGGCTGCCGTGCGACACAGGGCGGACAGGCCAAGGGAACCCACTCTCCAAGAGGCCCTCTTCTCTATCATGGAAGCATACTACCACTCCCAGGAGACGATGGCTACGGTCCTGGCCAAGTTTCAGGAGACCCAGTACCTGCAGGAGGAACAGTATTTGGGCTTCATGGAGGAACTCAGAACCATCAGCTCCGCCCTGGGCACCATCGTAGGGGTGCTGAAGGACATACAGAACACCATGAGGGACACCGTGGCACTCCAAGGGGCCCCTGACACTAGCATGGACGATGAACTGCCCACCACCTCCGCCGCCGCTAGTGGACAGGACGCCCCACCACAGGACCACCACACCAGCACCCCACCCCCTGCAGATGGAGAACCACCCCGCAAGCGGTCCCTGAGATCCAGGAACAGGACAGAGCACGATGGCAAGACCCCCGCCAAGAAATAAGACCACCCTGATTGTCATCCCACTGTCCCACTTTGTAACCCTGTCCATATTGGAACTGCCCCAGCTCCACTTCCTATGCCCATATGGGCAGTGCACCTATGAGACTAATAGACTGGACTCTGCCATGGAAATTCCTCCACCATCACCCCTCACCAATTTACCACCCCCTCCAATAATTAGCACTTCAATAAACACCCTTGAACCACAAAACAATCTAGAGTCAGTTTGTGATTTAGAAAATGTGTATTAGCCATGACAGTGACAAAATCCGTTCTCAATAGTAATGTCAACATACCTATGTCACACATCACAAGTCCATGAAGGATGGAAGCAGATGACACATGTTGGTAACCACACCTGTGAAACCGTAATGGACATGTACAACTCAGTTACCATATACTGGTTAAAATTGACAGACAGGATAGAGGTAGAAGTGTGAAAGTACTTGTAGTAGTCAAGAAAGTGTTCTCACCTGTGTGTCACTGGAAATATTGCTGTATGACTGAGTCCCTGTTGTCAATGACTTCTTCCTCTGCTTCCTCCTCATCATTGTCCATAGGCTCCACAGCTGCCACAACACCGTCATCTGGACCATCCTCCTGCAGAAAAGGCACCTGGCGTCGCAAAGCAAGATTGTGAAGCATACAGCAGGCAATGATGATCTGGCACACATTCCTTGGTGAGTAGAACACCTGTCATATGGAGGCACCTGAACCTGGCCTTCAGGAGGCTGAAGGTGCGTTCGATCACCCTCTGAGTCCGCCCATGGGCCTCATTGTAGCGTTGCTCTGCCCTGGTCCTGGGATTCCTCACTGGGGTCAGTGGCCATGACAGGTTGGGGTAACCAGAGTCCCCTAATAGCCACACATGGTGCCTCTGGAGTTGACCCATCACATAAGGGATGCTGCTATTCCGCAGGATGTCGGCGTCATGCACAGAGCCAGGGAACATAGCATTTACCTGGGAGATGTACTTGTCTGCCAAACATACCATCTGTACATTCATCGAATGATAACTCATCCGGTTCCTGTACACCTGTTCACTCCTGTGGGGGGGACCAGAGCTACATGGGTCCCATCAATGGCACCTATGATGTTTGGGATATGTCCAAGGGCCTAGAAGTCACCTTTAACAGTAGCCATCTCCTCCACCTGAGGGAAAACGATCTAGCTCCTCATGTGTTTCAGCAGGGCAGACAACACTCTGGACAACACGTTTGAAAACATAGGCTGGGACATCCCTGATGCCATGGCCACTGTTGTTTGAAATGACCTACTTGCAAGGAAATGGAGCACTGATAGCACCTGCACTTGAGGGGGGATTCCTGTGGGATGGCGGATTGCTGACATCAGGTCTGGCTCCAACTGGGTACACAGTTCCTGGAATGTGGCACGGTCAAACCTGTAGGTGATGATTAAATGTCGCTCCTCCATTGTCAACAGGTCCACCAGCGGTCGGTACACCGGAGGATTCCGCCATCTGCTCACATGTCCCAGATGACGGTGCCTAGGAAGGACAAAAGCGACCACAGAGTCAAGCTACTCAGAGGTATGTACCCACAGTTACACAGAACACGAAACATAATTCAAAAAGTTGTCTGTAAGTGTGTTGAGTCCAGGCCTTGCTATGTGTGACGCAGTTGAAAATGAAGCCATGTGGGCCCCTGAAATGGCAGCTGCCTGACCTCTAAACTGGGACAATTGGATGTGAGGTAACTGCGCTGGCGTTGTACACCATTGCAGTAGGTGGTCGAAGACCGCAGCGCAGTGCTGCATTGGTTAACATTGGACCCTATGGGTCCCAGGAGCCAATGACGAAGTGCGCCGGAGGTGATGATACGCACCACCGCGGACGTCACCGCCGCGGACGTGAGCGCCATTTTCTATCTGTTGAATGACTCGATACCTGATCTTCGACAGGAGAGGACCTATACTGCAAGTGCTGCTGTGACCTCGGTCTGGAAGAGACAATGGCACGTGCGTCTGGGGAAAGGGCCCCTGCCTTCACTGCATAGGAGTTGGAGAAGCTCGTGGACGGGGTCCTCCCCCAGTACACGCTACTCTACGGTCCTCCAGACCAACAGGTGAGTACATAGGGTGCAAGTTGTATGGGCTATGCCTGGGTGGAGAGGGCTGGTTATAAGAAGGAAGGAGGTAGAGTTCTACGAGCATGAAGGACTGTGAATGCATGTGCCACGTGGCAAGGGCAGGGATGTGGGCCACACACTTCGACGGTGCAGTTGGTAATTACTTCTCTTCTTCCCCTG
Organism: Pleurodeles waltl; assembly: GCF_031143425.1. Classification (NCBI taxonomy): domain Eukaryota; kingdom Metazoa; phylum Chordata; class Amphibia; order Caudata; family Salamandridae; genus Pleurodeles; species Pleurodeles waltl. The sequence continues at coordinate 28,712,906 of NC_090437.1, forward strand.
TACATGTCATGTAGATCAGCACCCACCAGAAGAAGGATATTTGGCATGCCATCGCCAAGGACGTCCGGACCCTGGGGGTCCACCAGAGATGGAGCACCCACTGCCGTAAAAGATGGGAGGACATTCGCCGCTGGAGCAAGAAGACGGCGGAGGCTCAGCTGGGGATGGCCTCCCAACGTGGGAGGGGTGCCCGTTGCACCATGACCCCCCTGATGTTCCGGATCCTGGCGGTGGCCTACCCTGAGTTGGATGGGCGCTTGAGGGCATCACAGCAGACACAAGGGGGTGAGTCAAACAGCATTCTTCTCACTTTGCGCACAGTGGAGGGGTCTGGGTGGGGGAGGAGGGCTGTGGGTTTCCCTAGGTCAGGGCGAGTTCCGTAGGCTAGGCCCCTCCCTAATGCAGGCCATGTGCCACTCCACCCCACCTCTGTAGAGTGCCAAGTACAGGTATACATGCCCCTGTGTCATCTATGTGGGCAGATGTCCACCATAACCATGTAGGCCATATCCCAGGAACTGCATCTGTAGAGCCCAACAGAGCGGGGTAGTGCAGGGGGCTGCTGTGTCTGTATTGTCCGCCAACGGTAGCGGTAAGCCATGCACTCAACCTGTCTTTCTTCTGTCGCCCCCCCCCCTTTTTGTGCTCTCCCTGTTCTTTTGTGCATCAGCATCATCAGGCAGGTACAGTGGCACCGGAGCACGAGGGGGCTGCATCCCACATGGCCATGGAGTGCCACACCACGGACTCTGAATACACTAGTGGGACGGAGGGCAAGGGGAGCTTCACGGCGGTCACCAGAACAGCAACCAGCGACACAGACTCATCCTCTGATGGGAGCTCCCTTGTGGTGGTGGCAACATCTGTGCCCCCCACTTCTACAGGTACAGCCGCCACCCCCCCTACCAGCACCGCCCTCCCAGCAACCCCTCAGCCTTCGCCCCGTGCCAGCCCACCCAGGAGTTTGGGCATCACCTTCGCCCTAGGCACCTCAGCCCCTGCCCCTGTCACCTCTGCTGGCCTCAGTGAGGAGGCCATTGACCCCCTCAGGTCACTCACTGTTGGGCAGTCTACCATTGTGAATGCCATCCAGGGTGTAGAAAGGGAGTTGCAACACACTAATGCATTCCTGGAGGGCATTCATTCTGGTCAGGCTGCCCATCATCGAACCCTACAATCTCTGGCCTCAGCACTGATGGCAGCCATTGTCCCTGTGTCTAGCCTCCCCCTCCAACTTCCTCCACCCAGACCCAATCCCCTGTACCTCTGCCTATCCCAAGCACACCATCAGACCAGCCTGCACACACCTCAACACACAAGGGAAGCTCAGGCAAACATAGGCACCACACATCCCACAGGCACTCACACAAGCATCACCCACATACAGACACAGCAACATCCACTGCCTCCACTGTGTCCCCCTCGTCATCGTCTCCCTCCTCCCTCCCAGTCTCGTCTACACTCTCACCTGCATGCACTACCACTACAGCCACTAGGACTCGCACCAGAACACCCACCACCACACCCCGCTCACCTGCACTCACCACCCCCACTACCATTTACCCGTCCGCTGTGTCCTCTCCCACTGTGTCTGTGACACCCCCTCCCAAAGTACACAAACGCGGGCACACACACACCCAACATCCATCCACCTCACAACAGCCTCCAGAACATGCACCTGCACCCAAATCATCAAAAGTTACACCTCCTACAACCACCTCCTCTTCCTCCACTCCCAGACCCCCTCCAGCTACCCATCCCAGTGTTCGTCAGAAACTTTTCCTGAGCAACGTTGACCTCTTTCCCACCACCCCCCCCTCCAATTCATAGGTCCCGTACTAGCACCTCAGCCAAAAAATCTCCGGTACCAGTGGTGCCTGTTAAAGGTATGTGGAGTGCACCGGGCACCAGGGCAGCCAGTGTGACACAGAGACAAATCACAGCCAGTCCCCCCCTGTGAAGCACCAGAGGTTGGCAGTGCTCGATGAGATTGGGGGAAGACTCCAGCTGGCAAAGCCGCTCACAAGGGTCCCGGGGGGAGTGTTGACTCAGCTGTGACTCCTCCCAAGGTGGGGAAGGGGCAGAAGAAAGCGCCAAAGTCTGGGAAGAGCAGCACGGCGGAGAAGGCTGCCATCATCCCCGCTGCCCAGGAGGCCACCGGCAGCCCGATCGTCACTGGTCAGGACGCCACCGCCAGAGTCAGTGCCCAGGAGGGCAGCCCCATCGTCAGTGGTCAGGAGACCACCGCCAGAGTCAGTGCCCAGGAGGGCAGCCCGATCGTCAGTGGTCAGGAGACCACGCCAGAGTCAGTGCCCAGGAGGGCAGCCCGATCGTCACTGGTCAGGAGACCAACGCCAGAGTCAGTGCCTAGGAGGGCCCCGGCAGCCACAGCCCCGCTGCGCAATGAGGGACCGCCATGGCAAAGACCGCTGCACAAGTCAGAGACAGCAAAGTCAAGCACTGCTGAACAGGGCAAGCACGCTGAACAGGGCAAAGACCGCCATGGCAAGCACCGCTGAAAAGGGCATAGACCGCCATGGCAAGCACCGTTGAACAGGGCAAGCACTGCTGAACAGGGCAAAGACCGCCATGGCAAGCACCGCTGAACAGGGCAAGTGCCACCAAGTCAAGCACAACTGAACAGGGCAAGCACCGCTGGACAGGGCAAAGACCGCCATTGCAAGCACCGCTGAACAGGGCAAAGACCGCCATGGCAAGCACCGCTGAACAGGGCAAGCACAGCCAAGTCAAGCACCGGTAGCCCATGTGCGGCAGGGGCAGTGACGGAACTGGGACCGTCATGGGGAGAGTGATGCACTCTGGGCACCAGTCCCCCTCCAGAACCAGTGGAGAACAGCATCCACAACCTTAGTGTTTAACAGGATGAAGCACTCTGGGCACCAGTCCCCCTCCAGAACCAGTGGAGAACAGCATCCACTACCTCAGTCCTTAACAGGATGAAGCACTCTGGGCACCAGTCCCCCTCCAGAACCAGTGGAGACTGTCATCCACTTGAGAGACTGTGGGTTTGCACTCCCCATGATGGTACAGTAGGTAAACACCCACTGAAAAGACTTGAGAGACTGTGGCTTTGCACTTCCCAGGATGGTACAGTGGGCAAACCACCCACTGAAAAGACTTGTGAGACTGTGGCTTTGCACTCCCAAGGATAAAGCAGTGGGCAAACCACCCACTGAAAAGACTTGTGAGACTGTGGCTTTGCACTCCCCAGGATAAAGCAGTGGGCAAACCACCAACTGAAAAGACTTGTGAGACTGTAGCTTTGCACTCCCCAGGATGGTACAGTGGGCAAACCACCCACTGAAAAGACTTGAGAGACTGTGGCTTTGCACTCCCCAGGATAAAGCAGTGGGCAAACCACCCACTGAAAAGACTTGTGAGACTGTGGCTTTGCACTCCCCAAGATACATCAATGGGCATGGAGCCCAGTCGTGGATCTGGCGTGGTGCTGTCATCCGGCTGAGGTGCCCCCCTTCCCTTCCCCCTGAGGTGCCTGTTGTATCTCGATCTTGTGCCCCAGCAGTGTTCTCTCCGTTTCTGGTCAGGATTCTGATGTGGGCCTCGCCCTGGGCCTAGTGGTCCACGGACATTGAATGGTGCATACCTGCAATACTAATCGTGATGTATATTTTGTAGAATGTGTATATATATCTGTATATATTTCCTTACTGTATTTTGATATATTACAATGGTTGAACTCATTTCCTTTTGTCTTTGCATTCTTCCGGGAGGGTTGGGGGTTGTTACTGTGATGTTTGGATATGCATTGGTATGTGTGTTATAGTGGGTGAGGGTCGGGTTGGGGGTGGGGGTGTTGCGTGTGTGTGTCCCTGACTTTTGCCTCCCCCCTCCCCTATGTCGTAGGTGCAGTACTCACCGATGTCTTCGGCGCTGGCGTTGCTGATGATCGTAGAGGAGCAGGAAGACTATCGCAGGGAGTTTTTGGAGTTCCGTCCCCATGGTGCCCTCTTTCCTCGTGGAGTGTGTAGAGGTGAGCGTTTTCCCATTGAAATGGCTGTTTTTATCCACAGTGAATCCACCCAGGAAAATGTGGCGGATTGGTAGGTTGTGATACTGTGGGCGGTACTTTGTCTCCCGCATGTCTGTTGGCGGTGACCTCCGCGCTGCTTGTCTGTACCGCTGTGGCGGTCGGAGTGTTAAAGTGGCTGTCTTTGTTGGCGGTTTCCGCCACGGTCATAATTCCCTTTCTTTTCCGCCTGCCTGTTTGCGGTCTTACCACCGCTTTAACACCGTCCGCCAGGGTTGTAATGACCCCCATAGTCTTAATGATTCCTCCTCCTATTGCCTTAAACCAACTAGCAATTGAAAAAAAAATTTTTGCAAAGCTTTGAACTACGCTTACAGTTTCTAAAGGTTCAAGATCCCATTTTAGATCAGAAATATATTTAACATAGTCTAATATCGTCCTACTCTCACCAGCAATATTTATCCAACAATTTTCAATTTGCGGCATCTAACAAACTCTGGGGCATATTTATACTCTGTTTGCGCCGGAATTGCGTCTTTTTTTTTTACGCAAATCTAACTCCATATTTATACTTTGGCGTTAGACCCGTCTAGCGCCAAAGATCTTGGAGTTAGCGTCATTTTTTTGCGTGGACACCTACCTTGCGTTAATGATATGCAAGGTAGGCGTTCCCGTCTAAAAAATGACTCCAAGGCATGTGCGCCTTATTTAAACTCCCGTGCAAAAATGGCGCACAGGAGTGGGCTGGTCAAAAAAAATTACGTCCAGCCGCTTTTGCGTAATTTTTTAGCGCCTGGTCAGGGCAGGCGTTAAGGGACCTGTGGGCTCGGAAGGAGCCCAGAGGTGCCCTCCCATGCCCCCAGGGACACCCCCTGCCACCCTTGCCCACCCCAGGAGGATTCCCAAGGATGGAGGGACCCATCCCAGGAAACTCAAGGTAAGTTCAGGTAAGTATTTTTTTTAATTTTTTTTGTGGCATGGGGGGCCTGATTTGTGCCCCCCTAAATGCCACTATGCCCAATGACCATGCCCAGGGGACAGAAGTCCCCTGGGCATGGCCATTGGGCAAGGGGGCATGACTCCTGTCTTTGCTAAGACAGGAGTCATGTCAATGGAGGGTGGGAGTAAAAAAAAATGGCGCAAATCGGGTTAAGGCAGATTTTTTGCCTCAGACCAACTTGCCCCATTTTTTGACGCCCAAGCTCCATTTTCCCCTACGCTGGCGCTGCCTGGTGTGGGTCATTTTTTTTTACGCACACCAGTCAGCTCCGCCGGCTACCGTCATTCCATAAATAAGGCGCCCGCATGGCGCTTTGGAATGGCGTTAGCCGGCGTTAAAATTTTTGACGCACAACTGCGTTGGCGCAGTTGTGCGTCAAAAAGTATAAATATGGCCCTCTGTCTTTCTCTGTGAGTAGAATATCTAAGGTGTATTGATTCAGCAAAACCATAAATCTATTTGCTGCAAGCTTGGTGCTTTCAACTAACAAAGCTCAAAAGGTACTAATTTCTAATCTAGCTACAATTGTTGAAAGCTTTCTAATTTCCTCATAATTTAGCACCGCTCATACAACAGGTATAATTGCTCCAAATCTATGTCTCACTAGTTGAGTTCCCTCTTTCCCACTGCATGTGTGTCGATGTGCAGGTGTCATTATTAATGCAATAATAAATAATAATAATAATTGACACAAAGAACCCCAGAACCCCTTACTTTTATTGTTTGCCAAAAATTCATAAGGGTGTTCATCCTCCCCCAGGACGACCAATAGTGTCAGGTATAGGCTCGGTTCTTGAACCTTTATCAATTTTTTGCGATCATTTTCTACAGCCTCTGGTAAAAAATTCTTCCACCTATCTACAGGACACTAAAGATGTCCTCAATCTGATTGATGCTATAAACCTATCTGGCAATATACAAGGTATCATTACCTTGGATGTGGAAGCCCTATATACAAATATCCCTCAAGAGGCCACTTTACAGGTGATGGAATCTGCTCTTTTGAACGATTCCACATCCACATCTACACCTATATCCTTTATTATGCAATGTGCGACACTGGCCTTGACAGAGAACTACTTTGAGTTTGAAGAACAGTTTTTCCATCAGATACAAGGAACATCAATGGGCAGTACATTTGCTCCCAGTCTAGCGTGTCTATACATGTTTGACTTTGAGAAGAAACATATTTTGTCTTCATCCAATCCTTTTTTTAATGACATAAAGTTATGGAAACGGTACATCGACGATATTCTGATTATATGGCAAGGATCACTATCTGCAGCAGATGATTTTACCACTTGGGTCAATTCCCTTGATCCCTTTTTGAAATTCACAGCTACAGTATCATCAACCCATTTACCATTTTTGGATTTGATGATTTCAATTAATGTGAATGGCTTATTATCAACTAGCACATACCACAAACCTACAGATCGGAATAGCTTGTTGCTATATGAAAGCCACCATCCGAAGGCTCTTAGAGATAACTTACCAGTTGGTCAGTTTTTACGTTTGAGGAGAAATTGTAGCTCCCTACTTGACTTTAACCAACATGCAAAGACCCTTCAATCTAAACTCTGTGAGCGACACTATCCACCAAAGATTGTGAATTTGGCACGTAAAAGAGCCAAAAATAACCAGAGAGAATGGCTTCTAGCACCTAAAGAAAAGACCCCCCAGACACGGATTACCTGGGTCTCCACCTTCACTCCATTATCTAATGATATAAAAAAACTGATTAATAAGCGATGGTCGATTCTGGAAAGTGGAGGTATTTCTATATCAAAACCACTTTTTGCTTTCAAACGTACTTCTAACATCAAAGATATGGTGGCACACACACGTCCACGTCACTTACATGACAATCCAACACAAAGAACATTGTGGGATCTTCCTCCAATTGAAGGACATTACCCTTGTGGTAATTGTAATGTATGTATATTAACTAGACAAATCCAGTCATTAGACCTTGAACCAATCGGGAAGTGGCACTTGAAAAAACATATAAACTGTAACTCCAAGAATTATATATACATGATCACGTGTCCATGTGGACTACGCTATGTAGGGATGACAATACGACCTGCCAAAGTACGCATTAATGAACACAGAAGTAACATCAGATGTCGCAGATTGACTACTAAACTGACTACGCACTTTATAGAAGCCCCACATAATCCAGATGATTTGTGGTGGGTGATACTGGAAGCCCCTTCAGTTAGACCTAATGATTCCAAATTTCTTTTTAGATTGGAACAACGTTGGATCTTCAAACTAGGGACATCAGTCCGGGGACTGAACGATGAAATTCCTTGGACCACACTTTCATCATAATCAAGTGTGTCTTTTCTTTAACTTTTTGTTCCCTTTTGACTGGTCTATGACATTAAAATTCCAGTTATTCTGTGCCTGGACGACCATTGGTGTTTCATGACATATCTAATTTGTTTGATTATACCAGTTTATCAATAACCAAGCAATAGATTATTAACATGACTGTACATTGTAAAATTACACCATAATGCCGAGTTTTCAGTAGTAAGGACGGATTGAAGTCTGTTTTCGATATCCACAGCATTGATATCAGATAGTCCTTCTTCCTTTTTTATGACAGCATCACACGCGTGTATAATTGACGCTGCTGAACGCGGTACCCATTTGCTGGGACGCGGTCAGTCGGGTAGGTGCAACGACCTACGAACAACATCGAATCGTAAGTGCCTCTTCAATCTTTCCCTATTACGGGACGATGTGGATTCTAATTATCGATTCAATGGTTTCGTGTACTTTTGACAAAACTATTTCATTGTAAACTCTGTTTCTTGACCCTTGCTGAGCCGCCACTAACGAGTGATTACTCGCGCATTATTTGCATTGTTTATTTAGGGTTGAAACAAAAAAAAAATAATTCCCCTGCAACTTTCCTCCTCTGTAATCTCGATACGATAGGGATTCCTTAACAAACTGTATGTGGCAATAAAAATGTGGTTCTTTACGAGTATAATTCCAATATTATAATACATTTATTGTGAAATATACTTCGGATGTCCACTGCTGGCTTTTGTTGTGAGACATATATTGTATTCTCAATTCTTGTAACATAGTTTTTGTTTTTTATGACTACCTATACCTAGAATGTTAGTTCCAGACACTGACTAGCGATCTCTAGGAGCTTTATCCTAAGAATCGGGGATGGTAAGCTAAATTTTTCCACGAATGGTGCATGTAGTCACATTGTTCTCAATGTTGTGTGTATTACATATAATTCTGTACGATTTATTTTTGTAATGTTATCATTATTTCAATTAGTAGGGCGACCTATTTTTGACATAGCAAGCATTGAAGTAAGTGGCTGCTTTATTTATCCGTCCCAAGTTGGGCATAATAATTTTTCTTTTGGAGAAGTCTTTGTTATTTTCGGTCCTGATGAAGCGTCAATGGACCCGATTGGGCCAATAGACGCGAAACATGTAGACCCATTGTCAAGTGGAACCATAATAGGTCTGTTCCTCTTGCCCTTAGTGTTGAGAGCATGTGAGCATTATACTCACATATTGTCTCTCACCCTGTTTTTAACCTTGGTCTCCATCTAATTTATTCTGATTTAAATACATGATCATTGTTCTTGGATGGATAACCAATTTTACTTTCGTCTCTCCATTATTGCATGAGCACTTGAAACCAACTACTCATTATCCATCTGCAATACGGTTAAGAGCTCCCGTTTGGGAGCCCGTTAGGCATTGCATCACCGGCCTAACGAGGAGCGTTCCCAATGATGAAACCAGACATCCAATGTGATGCTTGAGGGTTCTTGCTCCTGTTAAATAGGTTTCTTCCCTACATTAGTTTGGAACAGTGTACTCCTTTATTTATTACTTCATTAGGGAGACTGTACACTGGACCATAAAAAACTCCCGGTCCCTCTTTCTATGATTGTCATTATTAATGCATCTACGCTGTGTATGTGGAACGTTTTCAGAAAAAGTCAATCTAAATAGTAAACACCCTCCCAAATATCTGGTAATCTAAAATAGGCATTCTCACCACATATGAAATATACTCTAGGGATTGTTGGATTATCATCTTGTAATATTTGCCAAGATCCTTCAGACAATTCAAACAAACAATCAGAATTACTATTTCCCACTGGTACCTTTCTTCCATTAATTCTTCTCTTGAAAACACACACTTTTCCTTTGCACCTTTTATCTAATTTAAACTCCAAGGCAGACATTGGCCCTCATTATGACATTGTCGGTAAAACCCACTTACCGCCATGCTGACTGCCGCCAACATACTGCTGCCGTGGCAGATATCCGTTCACCATATTATAACACATACACAGCAATCCGTCACTATTCAGCCACACACACACAAATCCGCCATACCAAAGGTCAGTGATAAACTGGAAGTATCAAAACCCACACCGTTACGCCAACAGAACAATGCCCACCACATTATGACCCACGAATCACCACGGTGGACATTCAATGGCGGTAAACCATTCAACACTCAAAATACACACACTTAAACAAAACAACACAACATTGGTCAATTAAAATAACACACACCTGACACTCATACACACACCACACCCACACCACTATAAAACACCCACCCACATTACCCACATTACCCATATCCCTTTACCATTACAAACCACTGGCACGAGACAGACACCACGACTACAGAAAAAACCAGAGCCACACACAACCTACACCTATACACCACCCACGCACCCCACATTACACACCCCAACACATCACCCTACACACCCTCACCCACAAAACTCACACAACACCCATGGCACGACAAAGACTCCCCAGATTCTCAGAGGAGGAGCTAAGGGTCATGGTGGAGGAAATCATCTGGGTAGAGCCTCAGCTATTTGGAGCACAGGTGCAGCAGATATCCATTGCTAGGAAGATGGAGCTAATGCAGAGGATCGTGGACACTGACAACGCTGTGGGATAGCACCCCAGAACAAGGGATAACTTCAGGAAGAGGTGGAATGACCTACTGGGGAAGGTATGTTCCATTACCGCAAGACACCAACTCGCTGTTCAGAGGACCAGCGGACCACCTCCTCCCCCACAACTAACAACATGGGAGGAGCAAGTCTTGGCAATCATGCATCCTGAGGGCCTTGCTGGAGTAGGAGGAGGACTAGACTCTGGTAAGTCAATGTTTTACTTTCACACCCCTACCTGCATGCCAACACATACCCCACCACCCTCACTCCCATCACTCCACCACCTCCCACACACCCCACCATCATATCTCACTCATCCCAATGCCAAGCCCTGAATGCTCTACCAATTCATGGACATCACTCACAGCCCTGGATGGACACCTATCACCAAAGCATGCACACTAGAGAGAATCAGCTAGCCCACCATATACCAACTTATACTAGTGAACGCTGCCAGGGCAAATACAAACAAAGAGGGCAGCACACTGATGCACAATATGTCACACACAGAAACAATAACACTGCATTTACATCCCCACAGGTACCCCAGCCAATGTCAGTGGCAAAGAGGTGCCAGCACTATCCAGTTCCCCCACAGAAGAGTCCCACAGTTATGACAGCAACTCTGGTCGCCTGGATCTGGATGACCAGCCTGGCCCATCAGGAACCTCTGGACAGCTGGTTACTCAGGCCCAGTCACACACCACCACAGAGTCTACCCCATCTGGAAACACTACCATAGCACCCACCCAACTTACCCATAACTCTGTCCCCAGGACACGTCAATTAGCAGTGTGTCGACCACTACAGGGACCCTAGGGTACACCTTATACCCAAGACAATCAGGGACTTGGGGTCAGTGGCAGTGGGCACATGGTTCAGGGGACAGAGGCACAGGAAAACAGGGAAACTGGGAGGTGTGCTGTGCACCAGGGGGAGGACAGGCCCTGGGAACCAAATCTCCAGGAGGCACTCTCTGAGAGCATACCAACATTCCCAGGGTACGCTGGGCCAGATCCTGGACAATGCGCAGGAGAACAGGCGGCTGCAGGAGGGAGAGTACCAGGGGATCAGGGAGGACTTGCAGGCCATCAACACCACCCTGGTCTCCATAGCAGGGGTGTTGGCAGACATGGCTAACATTATGAGGGAGGCAGTCTCACAAAAGTGGGCATCTGCCACTAGACAGACATCTGAACTGCCTATCACCTCCGCTGCCGCTAGTGGACAAGGGGACCTGCCACAGGACCAACAGGCCACCAGCACCCCCTCCCCCTGTCAAGACCCCTGCCAGGAAATGAGTCTCTCCTGATTGTGTCCCACTCTGTCACCCTGTCCACCTTGAACGGCCATTGCTCCCCTTCCTATGTCCCCTTGGACAATGCACCTGTGCTACAAATAGACTGGAACAATACCCTGGACTTTCCGCCTTCATCACCCCATCCCATTGCACTTTCCGCTCTTCTTCTCAGCACTTAAATAAACACACTTTGAAAAAATACAAGTATGGAGTATGTCAAATGTTTTAAGTATGTATTCATTTACCAAGGTTCAAACATTGCAATTCAACTTTACAGTAATGTTGACATAGTAAAGAACTGTAGTTGGCTGCAGTGATCATTCCAGGAGCAATAGTGGGGCCCCAACATCTGCAATATGAGTAGCTAAAGGGTACAGTAAGTGAGCATAGAAGTCGGAATTAACAGCATGTCAGTGCCATAGATAATGCAAAAAATAACAATGAAATGTGAAGTAAAACTGTCTTACCTGTGTGTCATTGGAAATATTGTTGAATCACTGCAGTTCTGTTGTCCTCATCCACGTCCTCTGCCTCCTCATCCTTACTGTCTACAGGGTTCACTGCTGCCACACAGCCATCTCCAGCCTCTTCCTCCTGCAGAAAAGGCACATGGCATCTCAAGGCAAGGTTGTGCCACATGCAGCATGCCACGATTATCTGGGAGACCTTCTTGGGTGAGTACGACAGGGATCCATCTGTTAGATGGAGGCACCGAAACCTGGCCTTCAGGAGGCCAAAGGTACGTTTGATAATCCTTCTTGTTTGCCCATGTGCCTCATTGAAATGTTCTTTTGCCCTTGTCCTGGCATTCCTCACAGGGGTCGGTAGCCATGATAGGTTTGGGTAAAATGAGTCTCCTGCAAATATCGAGGGACAATATTTAGGCACACACAATCCTATATGGCCCACACCATACACCAATATCTACAGGGTGGGACCCACAGCTCACCTATTAGCCACATCCGGTGCCTCTGTAGGTGGGCCATCACATTTGGGATGCTGCTATTCCTCAGGATAAAGGCATCATGCACAGACCCAGGATACTGCCAAGCCCACTGTCACTTGGAAAGAACCTGTTGCCAAGAAATGGAGCACAGATAGGACTTGCTCAAGATGGGGGATCCCAGTGGGGTGACGGATAGCAGATATCAGGTCAGGCTCCAGTTGGGCACACTGCTCCGTGATTGTGACCCTGTCAAGTCTATAGGAGAGGATAATGTGCCTGTCCTCCCAACTCCACAATGGGGCTGTACAGGGGATATGCCTCCATCTCCTATTCATCTGCAGCGGTTGCAGTCTAAGGGACAAAGGTTTGAGGAGCCAGTCACAAACTGTACATTGGAGAGACAACAGTACATTGCATGATGTTAACAAGTAATAGGTAAGTGGGATTTGTCCTGTATGTCCTATTTTTTACTGTGATGCAGTTGTTACCAGGGGCTGCCCCCCCTGAAATGGCGTTCGCCTGTCCTGTGTGGAGGGACAGGTGGAAGTGAGATAATCCCGCTGACATTCTGTGCCATTGCGGGAGGCGGTCATGAACCGCAGTCAAACTCTTCACTGGCTAACATTAGGACCCATGGGGTACAGTGGCCAATGGTGATGTACGCCGGCAGTTACGGTATGTACGGCCGTGGACTTGACCGCCATTTTCTTTCTGATCACTCACTTGCTACCTGACCTTCAACAGGAGAGGATCTACACTGCATGTGCTGCTGTGACCTGTGTCTGGAACCTGCCATGGCTCATGTGACTGGGGAAAGGGCCCCTGCCAACCTCGGCTGAGTCGGAGCGAATGGTGGATGGGGTCCTACCCCAGTACGGACTGCTGCACGGGCCTCCAGACCAACAGGTGAGTACAATGTGAGCACGATACATGTGGCATGAATGCATGGAGTGGTGTGTGAAAGCCTCGTGTAGGGGGGTGGGTGGATGTCCCCTGGGCTGCATGCAGCTTGTGTGCTGGGCCCTGGGTGTGGGAATGGTGATGTGAAGAGGTATGGTGGGCCATAAGTATAACTGGTAGGAAGGTCTGACTGATACCATTTCCTGTGTGTATTTCTCTGCAGGCCAGCGCCCATCAAAAGAAGGGTATATGGCATGCCATCGCCAAGGATGTGCAGATCCTGGGTTTCTATGGAAGGCGGAGCACCCACTGTCGGACACAGTGGGAGGATCTGAGATGCTGGGCACGGAAGACAGTGGAGGCCCAGCCGGGGATGGCCTCCCAACGGTGAAGGGTTGCCCGTCGAACCCTGACCCCCTGATGGCCTGCATACTGACGGTGGCCTATCCGGAGCTGGATAGGCGCTTGAGGACATCACAGCAGCCACAAGGGTGTGAGTACAGTGCCCATCATCACTACTTACGCATGATAGGGCGGTACCCGGGTGGGAGATGTGTGTCAGTGGGTGCCCCTAGGCCAGGCCTGATATTGCAGAGTAGGTCCCATGGTGTGCATGGTTCTGAAGTGATCATTCTGCTCCCCAGCTTGTAGGCATCCACAGCTGGTCAGGGCTGTGTAGGTCCAAGGTGTGCGGATTTTGGTAGTATGTACCCCTCCCCATGCCTTGGTGGCTAGAATGATCACAGGTAGTGCATTGCATAGTGTGTAGGGCTGTTCCCTGTGTGTGAGGGTGGTGTGTACGCCAATGGTGGTGTTGGTGCAGACATTGACCAAGTGTATCCTTTGTCTCTCACCCCCCTTTCTGTTTTGTCATCCTGTCCTTATGTGCATTAGCATCATCTGGCGGAGGAGCAGAGGCACTGGCGATGGAGGGATCTGCATCCCACAGGACCCACGAGGCAGAGTCGACCGACACTGAGGGCACCAGTGGGATGGAGGGAGAGGGGAGCACCACAGCGGAGAATGGAGGGGACAGTTCGGAGACAGATACCTCCTCCGATAAAAGCTCCCTGGTGGTGGTGGACACTTCTCTGTGCACCCCAGCTACAGGTACATCCGCCAATCCCCGTACCAGCACTGCCCTCCCAGCAGCCCCTCATCGAGTCGCCCGTGCCCACTCACCCAGGAAGGTGGGCATCTCCTTCACCCCAGGCACCTCAGGCCCTGCCCTAGTTAGCCCTGCTGCCCTGAGTGAGGAGGCTATTGACCTCCTGAGATCCATCTCTGTTGGGCAGTCAACCATTGTGAATGCCATTCAGGGGCTGGCAGCCCCAGTGCAGCAGACAAATGATCTCTGGAGGGCATTCACACTGGCTTGACGGCCCAACAGAGATCAATCCAGGCTCAGGCCTCCTCTCTGATGGAAGCCAGTGTCCCTGTTTCTACTGTCCCTCCTCCAACTTCCTCTTCCCAATCTCATTCCCCTCAACCCCAACCTATACCAAGTACAAAGGCAGATGAGCATGCACACAGGACAACACAAGAGTGGCACAGGCAAACATAAGCACCACACATCATCCCACAGGCACTCACACAAACACCATCCAGATGCAGAAATACCAACATCCACTGTCTCCACTGTGTCCCCCTCCTCCTCCACCTCCCTCCATGTTGCATCTACACTCACACCTGTATGCACTACATCCTCATCCACTACCAGCATCATCACCACACCTAGCAGAACACACACCTCACTTGCAGACACCTCTACAACAGCCATGCACACGTCCTCTGTGTCCTCTCCCACTGTGTCTGCCCCCCCTCCCAAGGTACACAAACACAAGCACTCAGACACCCAACAGTCATCCACCTCACAACAGCATCATGCCCATGCACCTGTACCCAAACACAGCAGACAGACGCCTCCTATAACCACTCCCTCTTCCTCCACTCCCAAACCTTCTTCATCTTTCCACACCAGTGTCGCTTAGAAGCTTTTCCTCTCCACCATTGACCTATTCCCTACGCCTCCACCCCCCATCCTTCACGTCTGACCAAGATGCCACAAAACCCAGGCAAGCACCTCAGCCACCCAGTCCACGGGACCAGTAGTCTCCACACCCACTCGTGGTGGGAAAGGATCCAGGGCACCAGCCAGCCTCAAAGTAAGTGTGCCTGTCCAAGCTGCTGCCCGGAAGGGCAAGGAGCCTGCCCCAGCTGCTGCCCGGAAGGGCAAGGAGCCTGCCCAAGTGTTGCCCGGAAGGTCAAGGAGCCTGCCCCAAGTGCTGCCAGGAAGTGCAAGGGGCCTGCACCAGCAGGCAGGAAGGACAAGGGGCCTGGTTCAGGGACTCAGACAGAGCCCCCACCACCAACCATGGTTGTGCAGCTGTCAGAGGCTGCAGGGGATGGGCTGGAGCCTCCACCCACCAACAGCAGCAGCACCACCACCACCAGCAGTGGGCAGCCGTCTGAGGCTGCTGGGGATGGGATGGAGCCTCTCCCACAAGCAGCAGCAGCACCACCACCAGTGGGCAGCCATCCAAGGCTGCAGGGGATGGGCTGGAGCTTACCCCCACCACCACCAGCAGCAGCACAACTACCAGCAGTGGGCAGCCGTCCGATGCTGCAGGGGATGGCTTGAGCCCCCCCACCACCAGCAGCAGCATCACCACCACCAGCAGTGGGCAGCTGTCCAAGGCTGGAGGGGATGGGCTGGGGCCTCCCCCCCAACCAGCAGCAGCAGCACCACCACCAGCAGTGGGCAGCTGTACGAGGCTGCAGGGGATGGGCTGGAGCCTCATCCCACCACCACCAGCAGCAGCACCACTACCAACACTGAGCAGCCATCACAGCCGGCAGATGGTATGTAGTCCTGCCTCCATGGCCTGCTGTGCAGCCTGGCCCCTGCAAAGCCAGTGGGTATGACCCCCACCTGGGAGACTGTGACCTTGCACTCCCCTGGATCAAGAGCACAGGGCACAATGCCCCCTCCAGAACCAGTGGGTAAGCCACCCACCTACCCCAGCATCCCCAGGATCAAGAGCACAGGGCACGATGCCCCCTCCAGATCCAGTGGGTAATCCACCCACCTACCCCAGCATCCCAAGGATCAAGAACACAGGGCATGATGCCCCCTCCAGAACCAGTGGGTAAAACACCCACCAACCCCAGCTTCCCCAGGATCAAGAGCACAGGGCACATTGCCCCCACCAGAACCAGTGGGTAAGCCACCCACTTGAGAGACTGTAGCCTTGCACTCCCAGGACAAAGAGCAATCTGCATGTTGCCCCTCCAGAGAATGTGGGCAAATCACCCACTTGAGAGACTGTGGCCTTACACTCCCCAGGACAAAGAGCAATGGGCATGTTGCCACCTCCAGAGTATGTGGGTAAGTCACCCACTTGAGAGGCTGAGGCCTTGCACTCCCCAGAACAAAGAGCAATGGCCATGTTGCCCCCTCCAGAGCCAGTGCTAGTACCCCATTTGAAAGCCTGTGGCCTTGCACTCCCCAGGACCAAACACAGTGCAAGTTGACCCCTCCAGAGCCAGTGGGTAAGACACCCACTTGAGATACTGTGGCCTTGCACTCACTAGGACCAAGCACAGGGCATGTTGCCCCCTCCAGAGCTTGTGGGTCAAGTCACCCACTTGAGAGACTGTGGCCTTGCACTCCCAGGACCAAACACAGAGCATGTTGCCCCCTCCAGATCCAGTGGGCAAGTTACCCACTTGAGAGACTGTGGCCTTGCACTCCCCAGGCCCAAACACAGGGCATGTTGCCCCCTCCAGAGCATGTGGGAAAGTCACCCATTTGAGATACTGTGACCTTGCACTCCCCAGGACCAAGCACAGGGCATGTTGCCCCCTCCAGAGTGTGTGGGAAAGTCACCCACTTGAGAGACTGTGGCCTTGCATTCCCCAGGACCAAGCAGTGGGCAAACCACCCACTTGAGAGACTGTTACTAGCTGTGGACTGGGTGGCTGAGGTGCTCGCCTGGGTTCAGATCACCCTAGCCTGACTTGAAGGACGGGGGTGGTAGGGAAGAGGTCAATGGTGGAGAGGAAAAGCTTGTTAGGGACATTGGGGTGGGAAGCTGGTGAAGTTTTGGGAGTGGAGGAAGAGGAGGAGGGGGACACAGTGGAGGCAGTGGATGTTGGTATGTCTGCATCTGGATGGTGTTTGAGTGAATGCCTGTGGGATGATATGTGGTGCTGGTGTTTGCCTGTGCCACTCTTGTGTGTTGTCTTGGGTGTATGCTGGTCTGCCTGTGTGCTTGGGATAGGTTGGGGTTGAGGGGAATGGGATTGGGCAGAGGAAGTTGGAGGGGGGAGGCTAGAAACAGGGACAATGGCTGCCATCAGGGAGTAGGACAGAGCCTGGATTGGTCTCTGTTGGGCCGCAATGCCAGAGTGAATGCCCTCCAGGAATGCATTTGTTTGTTGCAAATGGGCTGCCAGCCCCTGGATAGAGTTAACAATGGCTGACTGCCCAACAGAGATGGATCGCAGGAGGTCAATAGCCTCCTCAAACAGGGCAGCAGGGCCTGAGGTCCCTGGGGCGAGGGAGATGCCCACCATCCTGGGTGAGTGGGCACGGGAAACACTCTGAGGGGCTGCTGGAAGGCCGGTGTTGGTATGGGGGTGGCGGCTGTACCTCTAGTTGGGGTGGGCACAGAGGTGTCCTCCACTACCAGGGAGCTTCTATCAGAGGAGGTATCACTGTCAGAACTGTCCCCTCCAGGCTCCGCCCTGGTGCTCCCTTCGCCCTCCGTCCCACTGGTGCCCTCACCGTTGGTGGATTCGGCCTCCTGGGCCCTGTGGGATGCAGCTCTCTCCATCGTTGGTGCCTCTGCTCCTCCGCCAGATTATGCTAATGCACATAATGACAGGGTGAGAAAACAAAAAGGGGGGCAGAGACAAAGGATACCTTTGGTCAATGTCTGCAACGACACCACCGTTGGCGTACATGACACACACACACAGGGAACAGCCCTACACACTAGGCAATGCACTAACAGTCACAATGTTAGTCACCAGGCCATAGACAGGGATCCCTAACTCCAATTGCAGGATGCCTGAGACCCACAGACCCCTGCCTAGTAGCGGATGCCTACTAGCTTGGTTGGAGGAGGTGTACATCAGATCCTGCCCAACATGGGCCCTACACTGCAATGTCTGGCCTGGCCTAGGGGCACCCAGATGCCCACATCCCCCGCCCAGATTCTACTCCACCACGCGCAAGTAGTATACTGGGGCATTGTACTCACCCCCTTGTGGCTGCTGTGATGCCCCCAAGCACCCATCCAACTCTAGATCGGCCACAGCCAGTATATGGGCCATCTGGGGGGTAGGGTTCGATGGGCAGCCCTTCCTAGTTGGAAGGCCATACCCAGCTGAGCCTCTGCCCTCTTCCATGCCCAGCGTCTCAGGTCCTTCCACCGTTTGTGACAGTGGGTGCTCCACCTGCCATAGACCCCCAGTTTCTTGTCGATGGCACAGCATATACCCTTTTTTTGACGGGCACTGACCTGCCGAGAAGTACACATAGGAAAAGGAATCAGTCAGACCGTCCTGCCTGTTACACTCATGGCCCACCATAGCCCTCACATTCCCTTACATACAGACATTGCCCACCATACATACAGCACACTGCCCAGGGCCCTTCCACCAACCCCCCTACACTAGGCCCTCACACACAGCACTCCATGCATTCATGCCCCATGCATTGTGCTCATAGTGTACTCACCTGTTGGTCTGGAGGCCCATACAGCAGTCCGTACTGGGGTAGGACCCCATCCACCAGTCACGCCAACTCCACTAAGGTGAAGGCAGGGGCTCTTTCTCCCGTCACACGAGCCATGGTAGGTTCCAGACAGAGGTCACAGCAGCACATGCAGTGTAGGTCCTCTCCTGTTGAAGGTCAGGTAACAAGTGAGTGAACAGATAGAAAATGGCAGTGACGTCCACGGCAGTGCATACTGTTACCGCAGGCGTACATCACCATTGGCAACTGTACCCCATAGGGGCCAGTATTCTTCAATGAGGTGTTGCACGGCGGTCCACGGCCGCCTCCCGAAACAGGGCACAACGTCAGCGGAATTACCTCATTTCCACCTGTCCATCCACACAGGACAGGTGGACGCCATTTCATGGGGGGGCAGGCCCTGGATTACAACTGTGTCATAGTTCACAATTGTACAATCTGGACAAATGCCACATATACATTTCAAAATAACATCATGCATTGTACTGTTGTGGCTACAATGTACAGTTGATAACCGCCTCCTCACTCTTTTGGCCCTAGATTGCAACCACTGAGGATGAATAGGAGATGGAGACATACCCCCGTGTACAGATCCCTGGTAGACTTGGCAACAATGGAGGACAGGCACATTATCCTCACCTACAGACTTGATAGGGCCACAGTCACAGAGCTGTGTGCCCAACTGGAGGCTGACCAGATATGTGCTATCCGTCACCCCACTGGGATCCCCCCTCTTGTGCAGGTCCTATCTGTGCTCCATTTCCTGGCAACTGGTTCTTTCCAAGTGTCAGTGGGCTTGGCAGCAGGAATGTCACAGCCAATGTTCTCAATAGTGCTGACCAGATTGTTGTCTTCCTTGATTAAGCACATGTGCAGCTACATTGTTTTCCCTTAAGTGGATGATTTGGCCACAGTGAAGTCTGACTTCTATGCAATGGGACATATCCCCAACATAATTGGGGCGATTGATGGAACACGTATTGCAATTGTCCGCCCCCCCGCAAAATGAACAGGTCTACAGAAATTGAAAGAGTTTTCATTCAATGAATGTCCAGATGGTGTGCCTGGCAGACCAGCACATCTCCCACATCAATGCGAAGTATCCTGGGTCTGTGCATGATGCCTTTATCCTGAGGAATAGCAGCATCCCAAATGTGATGGGCCAACTACAGAGGCACCGTGTGTGGCTAATAGGTGATCCCTGATTCCCACCCAGTGGATGTTGGTGAATGGAAATGATGTGTGCCATAAGGGATAGTGTGTGGCTAAATGCTGTCCCTCCATATTTGCAGGTGACTCTGGTTACCCCAACCTATCATGGCTCCTGACCCCTGTGAGGAATCCCTGGACAAGGGCAGAGGAACGTTGCAATGAGGCACATGGGTGAAACAGAAGGATCATTGAATATACGTTTGGCCTCCTGAAGGCCAGGTTTCGGTGCCTCCATTTAACATGTGGATCCCTGTGCTACTCACCCAAGAGGGTCTGCCAGATAATCATTGCATGCTGCATGTTGCATAACCTTGCCTTGAGACGCTGTTTGACTTTTCTACAGGAAGAGGAGGCTGGAGATGGCCGTGTGGCAGCAGTGGACCCTGTGGACATTGAAAATGAGGAGGCAGAGGATGAGGAGGAGGTCAACAGAACCGCAGTGATTCACCAATATTTCCAATGACACACAGATAAAATAGTGGAACTTCACATTTCATTGTCATTTTCCTGTTTGAGATTGTCACTGACAGACTGTGTTTTCCCACTTCTATGCCCACTCACTGTACCATTTGGTAACTCTTTTTGCAGATGTTGGTGCCCAGCTATCACTCCTGGAGTGTTCACTACAGCCAAATACAGGTCTATGCTATTTGCATGTTACTGTACAGGTGAATTTCAATGTTTGAACCTTGTCAAACGAATACATACTTAAATCATTTGACATACCCCATACTGTTTTTTTTTCAAAAGTGTTTATTGCAGTGCTAAGAAGAAAAGGGGGAAGTGCAGTGGGCTGGGGTGATGATGGGGAAAAGTCAAGGGTATAGTCCCAGTCTATTTGTAGCACAGGTGCATTGTCCAAGGGGGCATAGGAAGGGGAGCAATGGCAGTTCAAGGTGGCCAGGGTTACAGAGTGGGACACAAGGGTGACAATCAGGAGAGTCTTATTTCCTGGCAGGGTCTTGGCAATAGTCTCTGGCTTCTGCCTGTATTGCAGGGAACATTTTCGGGGTGGTTCTCCTTCTGCATGGGGAGGGGTGCTGATGGCTTGTTGGTCCTGTGGCCGGGCCTCCTTGCCACTAGCGGCAGCAGAAGTGGAAGGTTGTTCAATTGTCTGGCTAGTGGCAGGGGCCCACTGTTGTGAGGCTGTCTACCTCATAATGTTATCCATGTCTGCCAGCATCCCTGCAATGTAGACCAGGGTGGTGTTAAGGGCCTGCAAGTCCTCCCTGATCCATCGGTACTGTCTCTCTTGCAGCCGCCTGTTCTCCTGCACTTTGGCCAGGATCTGGCCCAACGTGTCCTGGGAATGTTGGTATGTTCCCAGGATCTCAGTTAGTGCCTCCTGGACAGTCATTTCCAGGGCCTGTCCTCCCCCTGGCGCACAGCACTCCTCCCAAATACCCTGTTGTCCTGTGACTCCGTCCACTGAACTGTGTGCCCACTGCCATTGACCCCAGGTTCTTGATTGTCTTGGGTATGGGGGGTGCCCTGCGGTCCCTGTAGTGGTGGACACACTGCTGATTGATGTGTCCTGGAGACAGATGCATGAGTATGCTGGGTGGGTACTGTGGTGGTGTTTCCAGATGGGGAAGGCTCTGTGGTGGTGTGTGACTGTGCCTGGGTAACCGACTGTACAGAGGTCCCTGAATGGGCCAGGTTGGTCATCCAGATCCAGGCAAGCTGAGTCCCTGTCATCACTGTGGGCCTCTTCTGTGGGGGGGACTGGCTAGTTCTGACACCTCTTCTCCGGTGACATTGGCTGGAATACCTGGGGGATGTAAATGCAGTGTTATTGTTTCTGTGTGTGACATTTTGTGTATGGGTGGGATGCCCTCTTAGGTTATATTCGCCCTGGCAGCTTTAACTTGTGTGAGTTGACATGTGGTGGGCTAGCTGATTCTCTCCAGTGTGCATGCTTTGGTGATAGGTGTCCATGCAGGTCTGTGAGTGATGTCCATGCATTGGTGGTGCATGCAGGGCTTGGCATTGGGATGGGTGAGATGTGATGGTGGGGTGTGTGGGCAGTGGTGAAGTGATGGAGTGAGGGTGGGGGTATGTGATGGCATGCAGGTAGGGGGGTAGTCGTAGTAAAAAGTTGACTTACCAGAGTCCATTCCTCCTGCTACTTCTACCAGGCCCTCAGGATACATGATTGCCAAGACTTGCTCTTCCCATGTTGTTAGTTGTGGGGGAGGAGGTGAGGGGCAACTGCCAGTCCTCTGTACAGCTATTTGGTGTCCTGCTGCTGTGGAACGCACCTTCCCCCGTAGGTCGTTCCACCTCTTCCTGATGTAATCCCTTGTTCTGGGGGTGTTGTCCTATGGCATTGACCCCGTCGACGATTCTCTGCCATAGCTCCATCTTCCTATCAATGGATATTTGCTGCACCTGTGCTCCAAATAGCTGAGGCTCTACCCAGATGATTTCCTCCACCATGACCATGGGTGTTGTGTAAGTAGTGTGGGTGAGGGTGTGTTGGGTGATGTGTTGGGGTGTGTGTTGTGAGGTGCGTGGGTGGTGTATAGGTGATGGTGGCATGTGGCTCTGTTTGTGTGAGCGCTCTTGCTGTCTCTCTTTGGTGGCAATTATTTGTAGTCGTAAAGGGTTGTGGGTAGTGTGGGTGTGTGTTTTACAGTGGTCTGGGTGTGTGGGTGCGGTGTGTGTATGGGTGTCAGGTGTGTGCTGTTTGAATTGTCCAATGTGGTGCTTTTTTTTCTGTGTGTGTATTTTGAGCGCAGGGGTACATACCGCCAATGGTTTACTGCCATTGAATGTCCGCTGTAGTGATTCGTGGGTCATAATGTGATGGGCGTAGTTCTGTTGGCGTAATGGTGTGGGTTTTGATATTGCAAGTTTATCTCTGACCTTTGCTGTGGCGGACTTGTGTCTGTGGCTGAATTGTGACAGATTGGTGTGCATGTGTCATAATATGGCGAACGGATATCCGTGGCGGCGGCAGTATGTTGGCAGCAGTCAGCATGGCGGTAAGTGGGATTTACCGCCACGGTCATAATGAGAGCGATAGTGCTTAACCAGTTATTTACAATAATATCACTTATATGCTTCATTACAAATAATGCTTGAGAGCGGGAACAATTCAAAATAACTTGGAGTTTCCAGCACTACCAAGAATGTCTTAACAAGCAAAGTTCAGGTTCAAACTCAAATCTATATATCGTGCACTCTAATGTCTTTCCATGTTTACAACACTGGTCAAGAAATACTGACATGAAGACCTTAAGTTCTTATGCAACCAAAGTTTGGAGTGTCCATGAGTTAAAGTGCCCAGAGTGCTAGGAATTTCAGAAAAGTAGAAACAAATAATGTCTAATTTCCAAGAGCAGGTTTTCTCTTTCAGAGAACTCACTCTTGTTTTCAGTCTTAAACTTGGATTAGTGTGCACTAACATGAGGATTCAGTACTTGGCTTTGCCTTTAATTCTTCAACTGGAATCCAGAAAAAGACAGGAGGCTGTGGTGAAAGAAGCTCAAGAGGAGTTGGAACTGTAGCTCTGGACACGAAGACACTGAAAAAGTCGACGGAGACAGGATCACGGGATCACCAGGAAGGCTTGGAAGACTAGAGTGCTGGAGGGTCCCGTACGACTCAGAAGGTGAGAGCAGGGAAGATGCTTGTGCAGGACTGGAACAAGGCCAGACCCATTTCATGTTCAGAAAGGCACATGGCTCACATGCAAGTCAGAAAATTCCAAAGAAACCTGGGAGAGAGCATGTGTTAAAATAACTGATGTGAGCTTTGCTGATGGCATGTGCAAGTGACGGTTGGAATAAATTAACCATGCAGGTGGAACCAGATCATTAGCATTTGGAGTCAATAGGTCACAGCAGTTGTATTCACTAAAAAACAATAACCACCTTACTTCTCGAGGGATCAGTGCCTTTAATGACCATAGGAACTGAAGATTCTAATGATCAGTGTACATAGTAATGGTGTGTTGAGCCCCTAGCAGATATTTCTGCCACTCTTGGAAAGATATTTTAATCGCTAATAATTCTCATTCAGCAACGGCAAAGTTCTGTTCAGCTGGCAAAACATTTTTGAAGTCTAAGGAAACGAGGTGCATGTCTCCTGTTGTGCTGTTGTGTTGTGACAGATTACCTCTAGTGCTACCTGAGAGGTTTCTGCCTCTACAAACTAAGGCAGTGTGGGGTCCGGAAGTCTGAGTACTGGGTTTGTGGTAAACTTCTCCTCAAGTAAATTGAATGCATCATTGGATTCCCGGGACCAAACAAAAGGCAGCTTTTTTCTTATAAGTCTTGCAATCAGGCTTACAATGTCAGAAAAATGGGTGATAAACTTTCCATAGAAGATTGAAAATCTCTTTAACAATGGTTGGTGGTGGCTAGTCTAATACCACCTGAACCTTTTTCTTACCCAGAGTAATGCCTTCCAGAGGTAAGATGTATCCCAGGAATTCAACAGATTGAATATGGAGAGTGCATTTTTCCAGTTTAACAAAAACAACATGTTCTTGCACTCTTTGTTCTGACATGACCTATGTTTTCTGTCATGCTTTGAGACTAAGGGCCAGATGTAGCAAGGGTTTTGTGAGTCGCAAACGGCGAAAATCGCCGTTTGCGAGTCGCAAAAGCATCTGTGCTATGTAGAAATGCATTTTGCGAGTCGGATCCGACTCGCAAAATGCATTCCCGACTCGATATAGGAAGGGGTGTTCCCTTCCTATTTGCGACTCGCAATGCTATGCATTTTCATTTGCGAACGCGATTGCGGTCGCAAATGAAAGCGCAGTTACCATCCACTTGAAGTGGATGGTAACCCAGGCGCAAACGGGAAGGGGTCCCCATGGGACTCCTTCCCCTTTGTGTCTGGAAAAAAAAAAAAATTCAGAGCAGGCAGTGGTCCAAGGGACCACTACCTGCCCTGAAAAATACCGAAACTAAAGGTTTCCTTTTTTTTTTTCAAAGTGCAGCTCGTTTTCCTTTAAGGAAAACGGGCTACACTTTGAAAAAAAAAGACTGCTTTATTTAAAAGCAGTCACGGACATGGTGGTCTGCTGTCTCCAGCAGGCCACCATCCCCGTGAGTGCCCTGACTCGCTATGGGGTCGCAAATTGCGACCCACCTCATTAATATTAATGAGGTGGGTCTTTGCGACCCCATAGCGACTCGCAGAAGGTGTCTGAGACACCTTTCTGCATTCCAAATTGCGAGTTGCAATTTGCGAGTCGCTGGGACTCGCAAATTGCAACTCGCAATTTGGGGTTTTGCTACATCTGGCCCTAAATGAGGATGTCAGCAACGTATACTACCACACAAACATCCAGTAGGTTTCACAAAACCTCATTTATAAAGTACTGGAATGATGTGGAGGCAATACATAACCAAAGTGACGTGACTATGTATTCAAATAATCCATACTTAGTCCTAAGGCGGTTTCTACTCATCGCCCTCTTTTACGTGAAGAAGATGGTATGCCCCATGCAGATCTCATTTAGTGTACACAGTAGGCTTTCAAACCTGATCTAAAAACACTGGGATTACTGGTAATAGATATCTGCTCTTTACAGTAACTTTACTTAACACTCTACAGTCAATAAATGCCCGTAACTCACCATTCTTCCTCAAAACAAAGAAAAGAAATGAAGATACAGCAGCAGTAGAGTGACGGATGAATCCCAGGACTAGCAGCTCATCTAGATATTTTTTTAGATGTTTTGTCACGGGTTCAGAGAGAGCATAGACAACTGCAATGGAGTGCTGTGTCTGGAATTAAGTCAATACTGCAATCATATTCTCTATGGGGAGGTAATTGTATAGCCTTTTGTTTGTCAAAATCTTGAAAATCATGATTTTCTACTGGAAGTTGTGTAATAAATTCTTTATAACAATGGGTTCGACAATAGTGGGAACCCAGGGTGACAAAGTGGAGGGACCAATGAATAAGGAGACATTGAAGTTGAAACCAGAGAACCCATAATATTACTCCAAAGGTGGGTGTGTGAATGAGATCAAAGGCCAAGGTCTCCCTATGCCCTATGTGACAATCCCAGAAGCGAACTCAGAGCCACCCACAGCTGCAACCAGTTCAGGTTCACATTTCTTAACACATAGTATATGTAAAGAACTAGCTAGGGCTAGGTCTAAGAAGTTTACAGTAGCCCCGAATCTAGGAGTATAGGTAATACATTCCACAGCTGGGGTGAAATTATTGGGCGACTAGAATTGTAAAATGTTGTGGAACTTCATGTGAAGTGTTTGCCAAGTAATTGGGGTCTGTTCTAGGACCAGACCTGTCTGGTTGATTCTGTGACACCTTGGCTCTCTGGTTTTTGCTGCATTGAATAAGACATCACATCAAGATTCTTTTGCCTTTGGTTTGGCAGTACACTCATGAGCAAAGTGCCCTGCCTTACAGCAATACAAACATAGATGTAACTTATTTTTTCAGTCTTTTTCCTCAGCAGTCAGAGAAAAGCGCAAACCCCCTATCTGCATAGGTTCTACAGTATCCTGATTCTTGGACTCAGTCCCGTTTCACTCAAGGTATATTAGTAACAGTTTATGTTGCCCTTGAGGAAGTTCTCCATTGAATTCAATTAACCTATGATCAAATAGGACAACCAAATCAATTAATTTGCACCAACCTGATGGGGGAACCACAATGTGTGTCAAGGAATCCTTTCAGTCATGTCTTAGTCCTCAATAACAGAGGGAAATTCTCATCTCTTTTGGCCACTGGGTTCCTGTAACCAGTCTAAAAAAAAATTGTGATATAAGTCAGAAATTCGTTCTTACTTTGACGTAAGTTTAATAACTCATTATCACTAGCCTGAACAGAGGTGTCTTTAGCAAAGAGACTGTGCATGTAGGAGGCTGGCCTGTCTTATAGTGGGTACCTTGTGGTACTTACACCCTGTGCCAGGTCCAGTTATCCCTTATTAGTAGAATAGAGGTGTTTCTAGCAGCTTAGGCTGATAGAAGGTAGCTATGGCAAAGCAGCTTAGGCTGAACTAGGAGATATGCAAAGCTCCTACTATACCACTTATATCATATAGCACAATATCATAAGAAAACACAATACTCAGAGTTACTAAAAATAATGGTACTTTATTTTTATGACAATGTGCCACAGGTATCTCAGTGAGTGCCCTCAGTTAGAAGGTAAGTAATATACACAAGTTATATGTACACAAACCCAAAACAGGTAAGTAACAGTAAGAAAAGTAATGCAAACAGTGTAGAATTACAATAGGTGGACATAGGTCTAGGGGCAACACAAACCATATACTCCAAAAGTAGATTGCGAATCACGAATGGACCCCAGACCTATGGCAGCTTGTAGAGGGTCGCTGGGACTGTAAGAAAACAGTTAGGGTGTCCAAGATACCCCACCAGCAAAGCACTGAAGACGGATTCCTGTACCTGAGGATCTGCAAGGCAAGGAGACCAAGTCCAATAGTCGCGTTAATGTCCGGGGGGGGCAGGAGCCCAGGAAATCCTGGATGAAGGTGCAAAGAGGCTCCCTCTGGGTGGAAGAATCCAAAGATTCTGCAACAACGAAAAGGGCTAGGAACTTCTCCTTTGGATGGAAGATGTCGCATGGCGTGATGGATGTTGCAGAAGTGTTTCCACGCAGAAATACAGCAAACAAGCCTTGCTAGCTGCAAGGGGTGCGGTTGAGGTTTTTGGGTGCTGCTGGAGACCAGGAAGGACCAGGATGTCGCCCCTTGGAGGAGGAGACAGAAGGGGCGCTCAGCAACTCAGAGAGTCCCCACAGAAGCAGGCAGCACCAGCAGAAGTACCAGAGCAGGCACTTGGATGATCTGAGGACAGCAGTCACCTCAGAGTTAAAAAGGATGGTCCCACGACGTCGGAGTCCAACTCAGAGGGTTGAACAATGCATGACGGAGTGCTGGGGACCCAGTCTAGGCTGTGCACAAAGGAATCCTTGGAGAAGTGCACAGAAGCCGGAGCAGCTGCAAATCACGCAATACACAGGTTTGCTGTCTGTTGTGGGGAGGCAAGGACTTAACTCCACCAAACTTGGACTGAAGGACCACTGGACTGTGAGGGTCACTTGGATCCAGCTCCTGTGTCCCAGGGACCACGCTCGTTGAGATGAGAGGGGACCCAGAGGACTGGTGATGCACAAGTTTGGTGCCTGCGTTAGCAGGGGGAAGACTCCGTCAACCCACGGGAGATTTCTTTGGGATTTCCAGTGCAGGGTGAAGGCAGACAGCCCTCAGAGCATGTACCACCGGGAAGCAGTCGAGAAAGCCGGCAGGATTAGGTGCTACAATGTTGCTGGTAGTCGTCTTGCTACTTTGTTGCGGTTTTGCAGGTGTCCTGAAGCAGTCAGCGGTCGATCCTTGGCAGAAGTCGAAGAGGGAAGTGCAGAGGAACTCTGGTGAGTTCTTGTATTGGTTATCTGAAGAATACCCCAGAGGAGATACCCTAAATTGCCAGAAAAGGAGGTTTGGCTACCAAGAAAGGAGAATTGGCTACCAAGAGAGGTAAGAGCCTATCAGAGGGGGTCTCTGACGTCACCTGCTGGCACTGGCCACTCAGAGCAGTCCAGTGTGCCCCCAACACCTCTGAATCCAAGATAGCAGAGGTCTGGGACACACTGGAGGAGCTCTGGGCACCTCCCCTGGGAGGTACTGGTCAGGAGAGTGGTCACTCCCCTTTCCTTTGTCCAGTTTTGCGCCAGAGCAGGGCTGGGGGATCCCTGAACTGGTGTAGACTGGCTTATGCAGAGATTGGCACCATCTGTGCCCATCAAAGCATTTCCAGAGGCTGGGGGAGGCTAGTCCTCCCCAGCCTTTCACACCTATTTCCAAAGCGAGAGGGTGTAACACCCTCTCTCAGAGGAAATCCTTTGTTATGCCTTCCTGGGCCGGGGCTGCCCATACCCCAGGAGGGCAGAATCCTGTCTGAGGGGTTGGCAGCAGCAGCAGCTGCAGTGGAAACCCCAGAAAGGCAGTTTGGGAGTACTCGGGTTCTGTGCTAGAGGCCCGGGGGATCATGGAATTGTCACCCCAATACCAGAATGGTATTGGGGTGACAATTCCATGATCTTAGACATGTTACATGGCCATGTTCGGAGTTACCATTGTGACACAATACATTGGAAGTGACCTATGTATAGTGCACACGTGTAATGGTGTCCCCGCACTCAGAAAGTCCAGGGAAATTGCCCTGAATGATGTGGGGGCACCTTGGCTAGTGCCAGGGTGCCCACACACTAAGTAACTTGGCACCCAACCTTCACTAGGAGAGGGTTAGAGATATAGGTGACTTATAAGTTACTTATGTGCAGTGTAAAATGGCTGTGAAATAACGTGAACGTTATTTCACTCAGGCTGCAGTGGCAGGCCTATGTAAGAATTGTCTGAGCTCCCTATGGGTGGCAAAAGAAATGCTGCAGCCCATAGGGATCTCCTGGAACCACAATACCCTGGGTACCTAAGTACCATATACAAGGGAATTATATGGGTGTACCAGTGTGCCAATGAGAATTGGTCAATTTAGTCACTAGCCTGCAGTGACAAATTTAGAAAGCAGAGAGAGCATAAGCACTGAGGTTCTGGTTAGCAGAGCCACAGTGATACAGTTAGGCACCACACAGGGAACACATACAGGGCATACATTATGTGCACTGGGGTCCTGCCTAGCAGGATCCCAGTGACACAAGGGCAAAAACAAACATACATACAGTGAAAAATTGGGGTAACATGCCAGGCAAGATGGTACTTTCCTACAGCGCATCATCTCTTTAAACCTTCCAAAATCATGTATGACCCGGTCCTTATTTTAAATGAGAGGGACAACCCAGTTAGCACCTTTACCCACGACATAGGATATGATAAAGGCAAGCTTAGCTTTGTCTGAAGGAAAGTCCCTGGTTTTACAAGAAATTGCAACTGCCACTGACTCCAGAATGCATCAAATTTATTACTATGCCCAAAAACAGTTTCCCGCAGAGCCAGAGGCCCAGGAGCTTGAGTGATTACAGTGACATGACCCGAATTAAAAGTTCTGGTGGGGGAAGTACTAGTGGGATTTCGCATATCACCAAATGTGTGGGTTGTATATCAGGATGTGTACCGTTGGGAGTCGACCCTGCCCTTACATAAGAAAACCAGGGTGAATAGCAGCAGCAATATCAGACTAGCTCATCCTTAAGCGACAGATTTTTCTATCGCAAGGATTGAGCGTTACTCATCAGATAGGGCCCTTGCTAATTTTAATGTACTTGAAATGTCTTCTGACAGGGCCTGTGCTAAGTCTTCAACATGTATCAGATAGACCATATTGTTTGAAAGTGTTAGGCTTGGCCTTCTGTCACACTCTCACCTAGTTCAAACTGCAGAGACAATACTGGGCCTCTTATCCCCTCAGTGGGCATCTAATGATCAAGGAACCACAACCCTTAAATCATACACTTACCTTGATGGGAAGAAGGGTTGCAATAAAACATTAAAAAATAGGCTTGTGTCACTGGGTTTGCTCTGCTGTCTTGCAACACTGCACAGGAGGGTTTGTACTCCCAGGACCTGTTAGTGTTGTTGCAGGTGGGGTGCACTAGAAAAAACAAGAAGCGTTGTTTATCAACAGTTCTCGGCAAATAGTGCTTGAACTGTTAATTACAATAATGTCACTTTTAGGCTTCATCACGAATAATGTTTGCGAGCAGGTACAATTCAGAAGTAAGCTGAAGTTTCTGGCATTCCCAAGAATGCAGTAACATACAATGTGCCCAGAGTGCTAGAAATGTTAGAAAAGTAGGTAGATAATGTCTGATTTCCAAGAGCAGGTTTTTTGTTTTAAAGAGCTCAGTCTTGGTTTAACCTTCAACGTATCTATGGATTAGTGCTCACTAACTTGAAGATCAAGTACTTAGCCTTGACTTTAATTCTTCAACAGGAATCTAGTAAAATACTGGAGGCTATGTTGCAATAAGCCCAAGAGAAGGTGGGATGGTATCTCTGGATACAAAGAGACTGGAAACGTCAAAGGAATCAGTATCACTGGATCAGGAAGGCTTGGCTTTGGCTGTAGTCCTTTTAGAAAAACGTCTATGTAAAGAGCTTGTGGATATTTGGTTGCTATTCGACAATCCAACACTATCAGATGTGCAGCCACTGAGCAAACAATCCTGTACAACCTGAGGAAGATGGAAACTGAAATGTTGTAGTGGAAATATACTTTTGTTCTTCGGTGAGCCATTTGTTTTGAGTTATTTCTTTCTTGGTTTTTTGGTCCATATTTATCATTGTTTTTCACAGTGCAACACATCAAGAGACCTTACTGAGTTGCACTGTGTGAAATGAAGAGTGTAGGGATGTGCCATATTTATCAAGATTTGGAGTTTTTCAGCTCTCACCTTGCACACTTTTGGCTGCCTAGTCCCAATGCAGGCACCCTTGCAGGATGGTCTAAGGGTGCCTGCATTACAGGCAGGAAGGTTTTTGTACAGAAAGGGACACCAGAATGCAACACATGTTGAATGAATTCCCCAGAATGCAGCACACATAGAAAGAGCAGAAATAAAGATATTTCTCATTATTATGCCTCCCCTGGGAAGGTGTAGCATGTTGACACCTTCCCAGGTCTACCACTCATGGTAAATCTGAGAATGCACTAAATTACATAGGTGGATGCCTAGGGACACCCACGTTCCACCCATGGAAAGTCTCCCTGGAGCAGAGTAATGTTTACCAAGCAATGAAATGCCTTGGGACCTTTCATGACAAGGTAAATGTCATCTAGGTTTACGTCACCCTTGAGTTACCTTGAGTGGGAGATGCAAAGCTTTGGTAAATATGCCTAAAAAATTCTCTGGCACTCTATCCTTTTAGATATGGATTTTTGCCCTGACTGGCTGTTGTTTTCTTGTGATCCTTTACCTTCAATAAATAAATAAATAAATAAATTAAGAAAATGTATATATATATATATATATATATATATATATATATATATACACACACACACACACACACATACATACACACACACATATGTGAAAAAATATATATATTTTTTTTCACTGAAAAAAACCAAAGGTAACTGTAACTCGCATCCCCGTGATGCACAGTTTTTTCATAAAACATATTACTGCAAATATTACATAGATATTATCCAAGATGTCATGACAGCCATTATTTGTGGGGTAATTAGCAGTGCATGGCACGGCTACAAATTATAGTTACCTTAGGGCACGAGTTATAGTCACTTGAGATACCTCTAACTACAACAGTTGAATTTCTATGATACTGTATGTTTAAAATGTGAGCCTAACTATAACATCCCTGTAACCTTTGTTTTTTAAGTGAATTTCTGTTTTTTAATTCTATTCCCTAACTATGATGTCCATGTAACCTTTGTCTCTTTCTGTGAATTTCTATGTTTTTTTTAACATAAAGTCCTTTTCATCACCTGCGGCCAACCCCACCACCAGCCCAACCCCAGGATGCACACAGTCTTTGGCCGTCCCCAGCGGGAGTTGGACGCAGGTCCACATGGCACCCCCTCCCTGACCACTTTTGGCCCCATGCACCCCATCTTCTGGGGCCTGACTTTCTAAAATTAGTTTTTTTGGGGGGAAGAGTGGACATCGCAGCCCCTGGCTGATTTCTGCACCATGGACCCCATCCTCTGGGGCCCGGTATTAATGTATGTATTTTTGGGGGAAGGGGACTTTGTGGCCTCCATCCTTGGGCTGATCTTGGCCCCAGGGACCCTATACCCGAGGCCCAGGCTTCTAAAATTAGTTTTTTGGGAAGAGGGGACCCAATCCCCCTTGGCCCTGCCATGTCACCTGGGAGCCCCCTAGAGAACCCAGCCACAACCATTGGGCCAGTTGGCTCCTCACCTCCTGTGGGAGCCAGCATTGTTGTCGCAGAGAGGAAGCTGCTAAAGATGCAGGTCCCTGTCTGTGAGAGCAATTGTTTCCTCTGTTTCCCTACCTGCATCTCTGCATGCAGGGAAACATAGGAAACCTCCACTTCCAGCAAGTGAGAGCTGTTTTTCTGACTTTGCAGGAGGTGTCAAATCTCATGCCAAGTCAGAGCAAACAGATACGTCCTGGGGATGGGCACCGTAGGACATAGCAGGAGCCGGCCGGCCTTGGTTCCAAGGGCCATTATTGGCTTCACAAAGAGGGCCATGTGAGCCCCCTCCAACATTTCAATTAGCCATGGGAAGATGGTGGTCCCCGGGCAGGGGGTCGGAAGCGGACCTCCTATCTTACTTAAGTTTAGCTCCAGAGAAGTAGCAGTCCCTGGGGCCGTGGGAGGCCATAAGGCCCCCCCACTTTCAATTAGTTATTAGCCCTGCAGAGGTGGCATTCCCCAGGGCAGCGGGGGGCAGGTGACTCCCTTATTTGCATTGGTTGTTAGCCTCGAGGAGGTGAAGGTTTCTGGTGCTGCGGAGGTGCTCGGGCAGTGCTGGGGCAGCCCCCTACATAGCATTAGATGTTGGTCCTGGGGAGGTGGTGGTCCTCAGGTCTGCTAGGGACTTGGTTGCCCCGCACCTAACTGGACATTAGCCCCAGGTAGGTGGCCGTTCCTAGGGCTGCTGGGTAGCCAGATGCCCGCACTTAATTGGACATTAGCCCTGGTTAGGTGATGGTCCCTGGGGCTGTGGGGAAGGGCAGACAGCCCCCACATTTAAGTGGACATTAGCCCCTCGGAGGAGGCAGTCCCTGGAGGTGCTGGCCGCTCACATTTCATCACACATTAGCCCCGGGGAGGTGGCTGTCCCCAGGACTGCAAGGGTACCGAATGCCCCCTTCAAACTTAATCAGACATTAGCCCCAGAGAAGTGTGAATGCCCCAGGGCCTGGCCCACCCTGTAGCTTCATTCAAAGAAGTGCAAGATCCCACCCATTTAAAAATAATAATTGGATCTGCAGATCTGCCATGACCCCCAGCAATTTTGTTTTTAAATGTTGTTTGCTCTTGGGGGCACCAGAGCTAAGGGGTCAGGGTGTCCCTACCCTGGCCCCTTTTCTTTTTTTAAGAAGTATTGGCAGCCAATCATATTTCAACTGAAGATCGGGAGGGTTTGCAGAGCCTTTGCACCCCTATATATACATATTTGAATTTTCTTTAATTTCTCAAAAACTATTGAATGAATTTACACCAAGTAACAAAAAGGCCACTTTGTGGACCAAGAGCTACCTTTCTTCCAAATTTGGTATAATTACATTCAGTGGTTTGGGCGCTATTCATGTCCAAAATCCCTATGAAAAGTGTATGGAGAAAAAGTGTTTTGGGACCCTCCCATTTTCTTGGCCCCCTCTTGACAGATCACCTCGAAGCTCTCCAGACAGACGCTGAGGTGTGAATCATATTTTTTTCGGAATAGTTCATGAAGATTCATCTAACATTGCCAAACTCATTAGCAAAACAAAAAACACTTTTTCTATATAAACTATGTCCTAACTATAACTACTTAGTGGTGACTGCCGCATTTCTGCATTTGCTTTTGCTCTTTTATTGCAAAAACTGTAAATTTCCTGAAAGATAGTACAAGATAGCATGGCCTGAATCGCAACAACTTTCTCATCATTTAAATCTCCTCAAGGGCTTTGGTAAAGTAGAATTAATTACTTAATTCTTCTGCCTTGACCCTCCAAAGTCCACACAGGCTCACATGTGAAATATGCTGCAATACAAATTTCTTCATGCCGTCTCTTATTGCTGTGCCTTCCTAAAAGCAGTGTGCAATTTTGGGCAGCACTGAGACTGAGGACTCAATTTTAGCAATGTTCTTTTTGTCATCTTGGCATCGATCCTGCTAGAGATCTCACTCTTCATCCTCTGATATGCACTCCTCACGGTGTAAATTTCACAGGAACAAAATAGCTACTCTTCTGCCACTTAAAACTGATAGAAACGAATTAGCCTGACAAGGAAAGCAATTTCTTAGCCAGCCTAATGCAGCGGCGAAATGCTGTCTCCAATTTATTGAGCTGTACTACATATAGCCTAGCAAGCCCAAAATGTAATCATATGCATTATGAACTGCTGATGTCTGGGGAGGGAAGGTGAGCAGGAGAGTTACTGGGTGAGAACCAGCAAAGTTAAATGAAAATGAACCAGTTTGTGGAAAACTAAGGGGCATATTTACAAGCCAAATGGCTTAGTGCAGAGCTGAAAATGACCTGCTGCTCTGCCGTGCACCACAGAAAAAGGGCAGAAATTCACCATACTCACAAGACATTGTGCATTTCTGTCCTTTCCCCCTATGCTGGCATACAAATTGCCTGCATTGTTAGCTGGATTGTTTTGGTGCAAGAAGGAACACCTTTCGGCACAAAAACAATCTAGAGAGGCATTTTCCTCTTTCTATGTGTGCTACAGAATTCAGCACTCATGGAGAAAGGAAACAATGAAGAGAAATAAAGATATTTCTCCTTGTTGCGGGTGCCCTAGGGAGGCGTACTGTTTGATGCATTCCCAGGTTTACAGATTATTGTAAGTTAGGGAAAGCATCAAAACCCATGGGTGTTGCATGGCTACACCCACCGCAACACCCATAGTATGCCTCCCTGACACAGTGGCAGGCACTGCAGCAACTTGTACTGTATTATCATACACCATATCTACAAGGCCATGAAAAGCCATGGAAAGTGGTTTTGAGTGGCCTTGTAGATATGGGTCTGTACTATGAGCCGCTGGTGTGTCACAAAGAGTGACACCCTGGGGGCGCGCTGGGTTTGTAAATATCCCACTAAGTATGAACTGGCCCACAAAGCTGGCCTACCTCTTCTCAGCCATTTTTTTACAGTGTTATTGCAGTTCAACTATTCAACAAAAACAACAACTTTGTGATATTTAAAACATATTCCATCTCTCGTCTGTTTCTCCCACCACCATACATTTTCTCTTTTCACTCTTTCAGGTTCTCCTTTATCTATGGTTTTTCCCTTTGTCACTATTTTCCTACAGTTATTGTCTTCACCTTTTCTACCTTTAATGCCATTCTCTCTCTGGTCCTTTATGAAATTCTAATGAAGAAAAATTAGTCCCACAAAGGAGAGCCCCACTTCTGCAACTCTAAAGAGAAAAATATGCAAAATTAACAGATGATGGACGGAATGCTGAACAAATCAAACATTCACCCCCAGTCACAGATCTTGGATTAATCTATCAGAGACAATTTGCTATTTAGGATCACTTAATCAATGTTGCATAATTCTAACCATGTAATTCATTTCCAATACATTTTACCAAAGCCTGATGTATACCAGTGACCTTTAATCTTTTTCGTTCAGTGTTTGTACATTACACTAAGGGCCTCATTTACGAGGCCACAGTAGCACACTGCGCCATCAGAGCGTTATTTGTTTTATGTTCCAGTGGCTCAGTGTGCCAGCCAATTTCTACAGGGCCCTGCAAAGCCACCTTGAGTGGCATTCAAGACCTTTTAAATATGGACCCCTTTCAATTCCAGGGTGTTTCTTGGGATGTTCCCACGCAACTCCCATGGATCCAGGAAGAATCTGATACATTCCCAGACTTACAAGCCTGGAAATGCATCAGATTCCTATTCCACCTCTGGCTTGGCATAAGAATGATGCACCAGGGAGAAACATCTTTATTTCTCCCAGTTTTTTCCTGTTTCTATGTATGCTGCATTCTGGAGCACACAGATTAAAAGGAAAACACCACTTGTGATTGTTTTTTGTACAGAAAGGTGTCCCTTCCTGCACAAAAACAATAATCCCTGCAATGCAGGTATCCTTGTACCAGGATGCAGGGGTGCCTACAATGACACTAGGCTGCAAGTTGTGTACCAGCGCAGGGGAAGAGGACAGGAATGCACCATATCTTTTAGACTTGGTGCATTTTCGCCCTTTACTGGTGGCGCAAGGTGGCGCAGCAAGGCAATTGCTGCGCCACCGTGCACCATGGGCCTTTTTAATGAGACACTAAGTTAATTTAGATTCCTTTCCCATTTGATTCAATCTCTGCTTCTTGGCATTCTTTGTCCCAGAAGCATATTGCAATTTGTGTAAACAATTACAGTCCTAAACTTAATCATACAAAGGCAAAGATTTCAATTGATGAGCTGCACATCAAAGTACGGTGAGATGTTCCTTTAGAAGAACTGTTGTACTGGAAGACATTTTACAACTGCAGTGCATGAGGCCACGCATTGACACACATCCAAGTTTTGTAAAAAACATTAAAGAGCACTTTACAGCACAGGTACTTGCACTGATGTCTTACATAATGGGGATTAACTACAGGAAGGTTTGCTGAAACTGGTGATTTGATGGGAGTGGGAGGATGTGGATCTGTTAGTGCAGTCGTGATTGTATGTGAGGGTACATGTGTGTGCTTCTGTGTAGCAATGGCTCAAGAAATAGAAGCATATAGGAAAAGTGTTTATTTTAGCTGACGTTTGCTATTTTAACACCAAAATGCCTGTGGCCTAAATCGCACCATGTGAGGTTTAATAACTGCACATCAACTATCTGTGGCAATTTCCTTTGAAGCAAGGTTGGCAAAAGATAGACTACTGCTGCAGCGTGGAGAAATCCTGGCTATTATCTCAGACCAAAATAGTGGATTTTGCGCCTCAGGCTGAAACAACATTAATTAAAAGGGATGTCAATAGTACATGTCATAAATCATCACAACACATGTCAATAAACAAGAAATTGACAATCCGATTACACTGCAATGTCCAAACCATTTGATTAAGAAGGTATGTAAATTTATTTCTCTATATGAACTATGCTAAAGTCACAAAAATAATTCTCAAACACAAATGATACATATAAAGAATCATCAATGGCTGATTAGACCATCTTATATATCTGAGTTTAATCAAAGCA
Organism: Pleurodeles waltl; assembly: GCF_031143425.1. NCBI lineage: Eukaryota > Metazoa > Chordata > Amphibia > Caudata > Salamandridae > Pleurodeles > Pleurodeles waltl. The sequence continues at coordinate 28,750,853 of NC_090437.1, forward strand.
AGTAAATAAATTAACTCAAGAGGTATAACACAACTTAATACCACTAAAATCTGCATCAGTTAGATAATGTACATTGAAGCAATAGATCAAAGAACAACAGTATGAATCATGAGCATGTAAAGACTCCCTCACTAACCAATAATTAGCATTAACATGTTGGGCTTCATGTAAAGGTTTTAGAAACACAAATTTAGAAAACATACTAACTCGGGTTATATCAAAAATAATATTATTATGCAGCAATTAATTCACAAGTTGCAGCTGGTACCTGTAAAAAAAAAAAGACACATAACAATTTGCATTCTATGCATTATCCATTAGGTCAATGAATAACAACATGAATCACTTCAGCAAGGGGACACCATTAGTAGGAACGATATGTAAATCTCTCAAGTCTGCAAATCTCTAACAAGTCTTTGACTCTCATCTGGAAATATCTGACAATATCTGATTCTCAAAATATCTGAATAAATGACAGAACATTAAATTAATTCTCACAAAGCTCATGATTGGTCAGAACATAGTGTGTTCTATATTCAACCAATAAAACTACTACTAGATAACTAAAAGTTACACATTCATAGTACACTAAGGGGGTTATTCTAACTTTGGAGGAGGTGTTAATCCGTCCCAAAAGTGACGGAAAAGTGACGGATTTACCACCAGCCGTATTACGAGTCCATTATATCCTATGGAACTCGTAATACGGCTGGTGGTATATCCGTCACTTTACCGTCACTTTTGGGACGGATTAACACTCCTCCAAAGTTAGAATAACCCCCTAAGTTCTGATTTGTTAAAGTCTCATTGACAAAATAATTAACTAAACACAATTATAACAATTTCTTCTTCTTTTCCATCTTGTCGGTGGATCCATTTTTCCATCTTGTCAAGATTTCATGTTCAGGAAGAAACTTCTAACAATGTTGCATCTACTTCCATCCTCGAGGAAAAACCACATGTTAGTGACATTTTTCTAAACAATAGGACAGTCAAACTCCAGCAATGACCTAATAAATCTGACCTTGTAAGGCATAATATAAAATTCCACAAGGGGTACCTGTTTACTCTTCTATAAACTATTAAACACATTCTTTTTGAGTAAACATTGAATAATGAAAAACAATTCCATTATAAGATAAAGTTAGCCTAAGTAGAAAACAAAATGGATTATGTTGGATATTTACAAAAGTCACCTGTTTTGTTAGCATTTTATTAGAAAATCACACATTAGTTAATCAATGATCAGTACATATTTAATTATACATTTCATTAGTAAAATCTCTGCTCTCACTCTTCTTCCTTTGATGACTAATTATGTCATCACACAAATTCCCAAATAAATGTATTTATTTTATTTTCCAAATTTAAAATCTTGTTTCTTTCACCTTTTCATGAATTTACTTTTTCCCTGTACTTTTCCCATAAAATCTATCCATTTGAACATCAAATCTCTTCTGATTCTTTTGAAATCTTTTCCTTTTCATCAATTTAAATAATGTATATGATCCCCAAATTCCAATAAACAAAACACAATTATTGAAAACCATTTGACTATACTTAATATAATTCCTTTTTCCAACACAAGCTTTATTCGGTCATAAATAACCATCAAAGCATGAAAACCACAATAATCCAAAATTACATATTGAGTAAAAAATAAATATAAATTAAAAGTGTTAAAAAACATCACTCACCAAGTTGCCAAACCAATTTCCCACAGTTGCAATTCCTTTGCCAGCTCTATCCCAGATAATAGTTTCAGTTAGTTCTTTTAAATCTTCTTTGCTACTCATTAAATTATAAGTCAAACCTCTGACTTCTTTAGAATTGTCCGGTATATACGCACAACAATGACTCAGACAAAGTAGTTTGCAAACTTCGCCCTCTTTTGCCAAAAGAATGTCTAATGCAAGTGGTTCTGAAGAGCCATAGCTCTTGTAGCAGCTAATTCAGTATCTAGAAGTATGATAGCTCCAGAATAACTCGTCAACATATTATCCACTATGGTAGACAACTTCCGTATTTGATTGAATTTAGAACTACTCCCACTAAGGAAATTATAGCTCCAATAATGTCTCCCACAATGCTAGAAATTGATTCTCGCTTGTGTCTCATTTGAATTCTTGTCAATTTAGGAAATGTATCCAAGTCTTCCAGTTGGTACTTTTGGGAAAGACTATTCCCAAATAACATGCACCATATCCTCCTCTAGGAAGACAGTAATAGTTAACACCAGGGACTGGTGGGTCCTTTCCATCGTCATAAAATCTCTTTTACTCCGAAACATAAACTCATGTCTACATTCACTCTATCAATACTATTTTGTGGCCTATATATACAAAGTTTCCCCACATGCTCAGCATCCAGTGTTAATTTTCCTTGTTTAGTAACGTCAGTATAAGTATAATCAATCCCAGGTCTACGTTTAGTCATTCCTTTATTTATTTTAGCCTTGATTTCTCTCCTCCTATCTTCTGTGTTATCTGAAAATGTCTTTTCTACAGGTGTTAGTAAACAGGTAAAATTATTCCTATGTGCAAAAGCAGTACCAAAAGTTAATGTAGGCTCAAAGAAATCTCTCAAAATGACTATGTTATTTTCTTTGGCTATCTTATTCAAATAACCAATGACAGGCACAAACGAAAACACTACGTCATAATTAGAAATGAAATATTGTATATACTCTTAGTTATAGAAATGCGTTAGCAAAGTACTGCAACTTATAGTGTATGTTAATGGTAAACTAATATAGGTAATTCCTTTCTCCACAGAAATCTGAATCTGCGTACAAACATAACAGTCTTTCGCATCCATCACTTCAACATACTCATGCAATAAGCGATAGAAAACACTTTAAGAAAGCTCTTTCTCTGCATGTGAGTATTTGCCCTCTATTCTAAGCCTATCTTTTGTTAATTATGTAGTAGTAGTTTCTAAAGAATTGTCAATCTCTACTGTATGGTTGGCTCCACTCATCTCATAAAGAAGCACAACTACAAATAACAATAAGCATATTAACACACTTGCTACCGCCAAACCAATACCTACGCATTTGCAATGACTAATTCTATTGTTTTGATTACTGAAGTTTCTCATGGTCTTTGACGAATCAGAAAAAATAAAACAAAAAAAAATAAAACATTTCAACAATTTTCAAAAATGTTCAACAAATCCCTCCTAATTTTTTTCAAAAGTCCATTCACACAGAGCAGTCTTCTTGTCAACTTCGATATAGCAGCTTGTCAAAATCAGTATCGCAGCTTGTCAAAATCAAATTATCAATGTCTCTTTTAGGCACAAATTCTCAAGTCTTCTTTCAATTGAAGCTCTTTTCTTTCCCAACCATGCACTGTTGTTCTTCATGTGCGAAAATTAAAATTTTTAATGTCTCTATCAAAACAATAACTCAAAAGTTCTTCTTGCCATTCATTTGTAGTTACATATGCCCATTCTGGACCAGAACATCTTCTGCCTGCAACTCTCTTCCTTTTTCACCTTCTCCTCCACTAATATTTTCTCCTTCATTCAATTCTTTTTCCTCCTGAATTGGCGGAACTGCATTTGTCTTCTCTCCTTTTGAACTTTTCTCTTGCCAATTATAACCTTTCAGTGGCTTTCTTGTCAGCACCTTTTTCAAAATTGAATTTGAACTCCAACTTGAACTTGAACTCTTTTCGTCTGACATTCCTGCAACTGCTTCAGGAAGAGTCAAATCCACTTGGCCGGGCTCTATCTCAAATCCTTTTCCAATGGGGTCAGTCTCTTATTCAGTTTGGTATGTCAAACACCTGCTGCTCAGGACATCCTCCTCTGAGCAGATTTTCTCTCACTCTGTTGTCCCTGATCACTCTCTTCTGAGGACACCCTCCTCTAATCAGAACTTCTCTTGACTGTATTTCTCATTCCTCTTGTACCAATTTCCCCACTACTCCACTTGTAAAGGATTCAATTTCCTCCAAGATTATCTCTTTTCCATCTATCATAGGAGTAGGTACATCTTTTCAAACATGCTAAAGAATTTTCTTCAGTTCCTCTCTTTCTTGTTCTTGGCATGGAATGCTGTTAGCTGTTGGTAACCTCAACAGCTCCTCTTCTTGTTCTGTTGGATCATTCACCTTCCTCGTATTGCTTGCATGCACCCAGTTTAGCAAACCTGCACACTTCACAGCCGTCATTGTTACGAGGATAATCTGACAGGGCCCCTTCCACCGTGGCTCCAAAAACGACTTCCTCACATGCTTTTGTATGATAAACCAATCACTAGCTCTCAAGTTGTGACATTGACCTTGAGACTCTTGAACTGTTGTGGCTTCCATCTGATGAGAAAAAGATCAGACCACATCAGCCAAGGCTTTGCAGTAATCTAACACCATCTCATCTGTACTATTTACGAGAACATTTGCAGGAATTGCTGGCAGTCTCATTGCTCTCCCCATCAGGATCTCATGAGTAAACAAACCAGTCTTCTTGTCAGGAGTACTTCTCATTGATATTAGAACCAAAGGCAAAGCATCTGGTCATTTCAAATCTGTTGATGCACATATCTTTGCCAGTCGGACTTTAGAGTTCCATTCATCTGTTCTGCAAGTCCTGAAGCTTCTGGTCGGTAACTACAATGTAGCTTCTGCTGAATGTTTAAAGCTTAAAATATTGACTTTATCACCTCATTCTTGAAGTGACTTCCTCTATCAGACTCCAAAGAGACTGGGAAACTAAAACGTGGAATCAGCTCTCTGAGAAGCAACTTAGCTACTGTAAGGCTAATATTTCTCCATGTAGGATAAGCCTCAATCCAGTGACTAAAAATGCACACAATCACCAACACACATTTCAAACCAGCACACCCAGGCATCTCAATAAAATCCATTTGCATCGTGCTGAATGGACCTCCTGCCATGCCTATGTGTCCCATGTTGAAAACTCCTAATCATTGCATCTCTCCCTATGTGTGCTTGACCATGATATTATCTGGCCATTTGTGTCAACAAACTGCTTGGCAGAACTACCTTTCCTTCCGTTGTCACCTAAATGTCATCTTCCCTTTGTATGCATTTGAGCTTCACCCAATCTCTGTGCTCTTCTTCTGGAACATTATTTTGTTAGGCTTTCAACTCTTCCAAAGTCTCAACAATTTGCATCATAACATTTGTATACACTTCATCTTCAAGCACCAGTTCCCACTTTCCCTTGAAAGAGATACCATTAAAGGCATAGAATTTTGCAACTTGATCTGCATAAGCATTTCCCAAAGTCACGCAATCCTGTCCTCTTTGATGTGCACTGCATTTAACCACATCAATTTTCTCAGGTTTCTGAACAGCTTGTAATAATTCATGCATTCTTTCACCATTTCTTACAGGTGAGCCAGACAAAGTTAAAAAACCTCTCTATGACCAAATCTGGTCAAAATCATGCACAATGCCGGACCCATATTGGCTAACTGTATAGATCGTTACTTTCATCTGGTCTGAAATTTGGCATGCTCTAGTAACAGCCACTAATTCTGCTATCTGAGCAGAAAACACTCCTCGAAGCCATGAAGCTTCGAGTATGCCACTAATTGTTCATACCGCATATTCTGCTCTCAGTGTGAATACAATATCTCTCAAGCAGGAACCATCAACAAAGATAATTCTATCATTGTCTTCTAGGCAGGTGTCTCTAATATTTGCCCTTGGTTTTGTACACAATTCTGTAATTTCCAAACAAACATGTTCAATATCATCCATTTTATCTGAATCAATTCTTTCAAGTGGTAATAAAGTTGCTGGGTTAAGCACTGTACATCTCTTAACTGTTACATTTGGTGCCCCCAAAATAGCCGAAAAAATTGGAATCCATGGACGACAATATCCTACCATTCCCAGAAACTTTCTTACTTCTTTCTGAGTACTTGGTATTTTCATTTGCACAATTGCCACTACTCTTTCCCTTGAAATTCGCCTAGACCCTTCCTCAATCAAATGACCTAAGTATTTCCCCTCTTTTTGACAATACTGCAATTTCGTAGGGGACACCTTGTGACCATTGTCTCCCAGAAAATTCAACAATGCAATCGTATCCTCCTTGCATCTCTTCTTCTGGACTGTCCTCTCTGATAAAGGTAAATCTGGAACCTCTACAGATCTTACTGTTGAGCACGTAGCTCCTGTATCAACCAGAAAAGAAACTCCATGACTATGTATTTTACCCTTTACATAAGGACCCTTCTGATCCACTTCTAATGATGTTGCCAACACACACTCCTCCTCATCTGAACTATTCAACAGCCATTCATCGTTTATTTCATTCTCACTATATAAAGGAAATTGATCAACTGGTTTTTCACTTTTGTTTGACTTCTGATTTGTGACCACTTGCAAAAGCATCACCTGTTGTTGATCCAGAGGACCCTGTGTCATGTGAATTTGTCTCGGCATGTGAAATTGTTGTGCAGGCACCATCTGCATCTGCACTAGTGGCTGCAATTGTTGTACCTGTGGTATTTGTACTTGTTGTACCTGTGGTTGTACATTTTGCATCTGCTGCATCAGCTGCAAAGGTTGAAAACCCTGCATAGTATTTACATTATTGTGGAAATTCAGATTTTGACCTCTCACTCTAGGTCCTTTCATGCTCTGATAAGAACTGACACCATTTGTCTGTTGAACAACACCACCCTGATTTAACAACGGACATTGTCTTTTCCAATGTACAATTGCCCTGCAGTTATGACAAGGTAACACTCTTTTTCTTTGCTGCTCATCCTGCATCACCACTGAATTCAAATGCACATTTCTATTGACAACCGGAAACATCATTCCACCTCGACCTCTTCCTCTGCCTTGACTCTGAAACATGCCATTTCCTTGTGACTGCTGCTGAAAATTTCCCTGCATTCCTGTCTGTGCAGCCTTGATCTGCATCACCATTACTTTCTTCTTCAACTTTTTCTGCTCCATTTCAATCTTGATGCTACAGTATTTTGCATACTGCAACACCTCATCAATCGGTTTAGCTTGCCAACATATCAAATGACTCTTAATCATCTGGCTAATCTCTGGTCTCAATCCTTCAACAAACCTGAACACAAAATGATACATATACTATGTCTCTGTACCACTGAAATGTTTGAATGCCTTCAACAACCTTTCATAATATGCATGAATTGATTCTTTTGCTTCCTGTGCTGTTCTATCTATGTGTTGCCAATCAATATTTTTTGGGGAAACTTTTGTTTTCAGGAACTCAACAACTTTATAGTAATATTTCATTACTTCTGAAGATGGTGCACCTGTTTTCAAATCTCTCTGCCGCTCACTTGTCGGCCAATTTACACTCCTTTTGCACTCAATCCACAAATCGGCTGGAACAACAATATCAAAGAGAGTATTCAGGTCCTCCCATAGACATTTTGCAAGATTCACAGACCTGTCTGTCTGCTGGTACCATTTTACTGGCTTTTCTCTCAACCTTGGGTAACCATTTGTAAAACTTAAGATATCACTCCTACTCCAGGGTACATGTACAAAATTCCCTCCTGGTGTTTCTCTCATCAGTAACATCTTCACTGATTCTCCTGTCTGCGTCACATCTCCTTTCTTTGGACTTACTCTTTTCTTGACCCATCTGCCTTCCCATTTATCTAAGTCTCTCCAAACTTGTACTCTTTCAAGCAATTCCCTAAGATGTGTCTTCATCCCTGCAGACCTCATGTGGGCATAATCTTCTTCTTCAAGATCTAATGTATAACTTCTCTTCAGGCTTTTCAATTTTATGAGATCAATGTCATACTCACCTGCTATTACTTGTAATTGCTGGTGTACCTTTCCTGCTCCCTTTGTAATAATCATACAAAAGTTTCCAAATTGTGCTTCAGTATATGACTCAAGTCAGGTCACACTCATTGTCCCTTCAAGAAGCTCATTTCCTTCCATCTCACTCTGTCTATTGAGTCTTCCCCCCTATTCTGTTTCTCTAAGGTCTTTCAACTACTTTGATCTTCTAACCATTTTGTTATTTCTTGTGCCGATAGACCTTTTAAAGAAATCTCATTTGACTGTGTACACAAGCTTTGCTGTTGTAATGTACTTGCACATTGCTGTGGAGACAATAATCTCTCTTCCTGATTACTGCAGAATCTGATCCCAGAATTTCCAACAAGAGACAAATCTATTAAAGACCAAGGGCCTGATTCTAACTTTGGAGGACGGTGTTAAACCGTCCCAAAAGTGGCGGATATACCACCTACCGTATTACGAGTCCATTATATCCTATGGAACTCGTAATACGGTAGGTGGTATATCCGCCACTTTTGGGACGGTTTAACACCGTCCTCCAAAGTTAGAATCAGGCCCCAAGTCTCATTCAGGTTTTGTTCTTGCCTCAGAGTTGATTTCTCCAAAACCCCATTCTGAAACTGAACTAAAGAACTCACTCCACTATTATTACTCTGAACATATAGTGGCATAAGCGGACCCATTGTAATAGGTACTGAAATCGCATCCACACTAACAAAACAGGCTCTTTCTGAATTAAACTCAGCCCTGTTGACCTGGAGACAACACTAAATTAGTAGTCGTCCTTACAATCGGAACCTCTGGATAGTCTCAGGAATGTTTATCGATAACTGCTGTCCATTGTTTAACGAATCATTAAAACTACTCTGCATCTGAACTAGATCACTGTTCAGGATATTCTGTGATACCCCCGCTGTTGATGGTGCAGTAGGACTCATATTACCAATCCCACTTCCACTGGTTCCACTCTCACTAGTTCTACTCTCACCCATTCCATGTCCTTCTTGAGTTGCATATAGTGGTGGACGATTTCGCATAAACTCAGAAATTAATTTATCTTCGTCCAATTCATCATCATCATTAAACATAACTCTTTTCAGTTCCTTTAATTTTCATTCCTTATTTACTAAAGAACTCTTTTTTTTTTCTTCTCAGTCTTTCACTCGTTCTCATCATCTTTTGTTCTTGCAGGAAAGAACCTATTTCCCTGTAGGGTAGCTAGTGTCCACTCCTTCTGCTTTTCATCCCATCTAGCTTCTGCTAGTGACTTTTCCACTCTCTTCATTCTTTTCTCCAGTTTCAAAGCTTGTTGCTGTTTAGCTACTAACTCCCAAACTGTTAAAGCTTCAAACTGAGCTGGTCTCAGAAGAGGTTTTAAAAGGTACATTTTCTGCCTCAGATTCTCCAAAGTACTCAAATTAAAGTGCCATTTTCTGGAAAAACCAAACAACCTTCTTTCTTTGTGATCCTTCTCTAGTGTTTCAACCAAAGGCATGCTCCCATACCCTTCTCCTCAGTCACGATATATGCCAGAGTATTTTCTGGTGGGCAAATTTCTCCCTCTCTTGCCGGAATATACTCATCACCTCTAAAGGCACTTTTTAAAGCTTTGAAAAACTTAATTTCTCAACAACAATATCTATTCAAAAACAATTTAACCAAGAAGTAACTTAAAAAATCTATTCCAAACCCCCAAAAAATGAAATCTGTTCAAAAATAACCAATCAGAAAGAGTGACTACAATGCCACAATCCTCCTTAATGCTCTTGCCTTCCAATCGCACTACACAAATGTCGAACTGATGGACAAACCTGTGTGCGACCCTTCTCACTAACCAACCTATCCCAGCGTGGCACAAACTTACGTCACACTGATACACACACCCCCCCCCAGTGCGAACGCTGAGACGCTGACAAAGACTTTTGGCTTGACGTCCACACAACTAACACACCAAACTAATGCAATATTAGTTCACAAGCAAAATCTTAAACCAAAAGTAAAGAAAGCAAATGTGTTTATTTCCTACAGGTAGGGTAACACAATCGTTTCAGGAACCTTTCAAATTTCGCCTTCAGCTTTCACATCTACAGTTATTCTTTTTCACAGTTCCCCACGTTCGTAAGCAAAATTCGACCTGCAAATTTCACTTCTCAACTGGTCAATTGAAGTATTGTCCTAGTGCACTTAGTACTCACCAAATCTCAGTTATAAATTCAACCACGCAAATTATCTCACAAACTCAACTTACCAACCACGCTGGATCGGTCTTGTTAATAGACTAATTACAACATATATCAAGTGTCTCTCTACACTTGTACCAAGTGTCTCACTACACTTGTCAATATACTCTGGAGTCTTAGATCGCTCTCATTAGGTCCGTCTTATCAACAACCACGTGCACAATTTTTCCTGCACTAAGCACCACACACAAATGAAGAATGCCGCTCCCTACTCTCACACCTATTGGAGTACGCCCACTCCTTCTAAACTCTATTGGAGTACGCCCACTCCTTTTTAACTCATGAATACCTCATTCATCTGCAAATTAACTCAAGCTGTGCAAGCGCAAAATAATCTCACCTCACTCGATTCAATCAAACACCTCTGAGAACATACCCTGCAACCTAGAGCGTCTCCAAGGACTGGGGAAAGTCACTTAAGGCATCTAGCAATTCATTTTCTCAGATCCGTAAAACATTTCCGAAAAAATTAGTAAAAACAAAATTTCAAGAAAATTCTTTTACAAATTATGACATCACTATGACATTATTTAATAATGAAATAACGGTAACTCTGCCTTCAAAAAGTGCTGCAGCGTGGCAAAATCCTAGCTATTAACTCAGAACAAAATAGTGGATTTCTCGACTGAGGCCGATGGACCGAGATGACATTGATTAGTATATGTCATAAATCATCACAATATACATCAATAAACAAGAAATTGACAATCTGATTACACTGCAATGGCCACATCAGTTTATTAAGAAGATTTGTAAATTTATTTCCCTATATTAACAATGTTAAAGTCACAAAAATAATTCTCAAACACAAATGATACATATAAAGAATCATCAATGGCTGATTAGAACACCTTATATATCTGAGTTTAATCAACGCAAGTAAACTAATTACCTTGAGAGTTATACACAACTTAATAGCACCAAAATCTCTGTCAGTGAGATAATGTACATTGAAGCAATAGATCAAAGAACATCAATACGAATCATGAGCATGTAAAGACTTCCTCACTAACCACAGATTAGCATTAACATGTTGGGCTTCATGTAAAAGTTTTAGAAACACAAATTTAGAAAACATACTAACTCGGGTTATATCAAAAATAATATTATTATGCAGCAATTAATTAAAGAGTTGCAGCTGGTACCTGTAAATCAATAGACACATAACTATTTGCATTCTATACATTACCCATAAGGTCAATAAATAACAACAGGAATCACTTCAGCAATGGGACACCATCAGTAGAAACGATCTGTAAATCTCTCAAGTCTGCAAAACTCTAACAAGTCTCTGACTCTCATCTGGAAATATCTGACCCAAAGAATAAATACCAGAACATTAAATTAATTCGCAAAAAGCTCATGATTGGTCAGGACATGGGGTGTTATACATTCAACTAATAAAACTACTGCTAGATAACTAAAAGCTACACATTCATAGCACACTAAGTTCTGATTCGTTAAAGTCTCATTGACAAAATCATTAACTTAACACAATTTATAACAATTTCTTCTTCTTTTCCATCTCGTCTGTGGATCCATTTTTCCATCTCGTCAAGATTTCATGTTCAGGAAGAAACTTCTAACAATGTTGCATGTACTTCAATCCTCGAGGAAAAAACACACCTTAGTGACATTTTTCTAAACAATAGGACAGTTAAACTCTAGCAATGACCTAATAAACCTGACCTTGTAAGGCATAACATAAAATTCCACTAGGGGTGCCTGTTTATACTTCTATAAACTATTAAACACACTCTTTTTGAGTAAACATTGAAAAGCAATTCCATTATAAGCTAACATTAGCCTAAGTAGAAAACAAAATGGATTATGTTGGCCATTTACAAAAGTCACCTGTTTTGTTAGTATTTTATTAGAAAATCACACATTAGTTTGTCATTGATCTGTACATATTTAATTATAAATTTCATCAGTAATATCGCTGCTCTCATTCTACCTACTATTGAAAATGCAGATTTACCAATCTGAGTGTTATGTACAGCTCTCACAGAAAGGCATTGGCATCAATACGAGATGCTAAATTCGGCTATACACTGCTATGAGGTAGCAACAATGGGAAACTTAAGTTATTTCAAACTGTTGTTATGTCATAAATTAATTTACTGCTTGCTGATAGGACTCTCTGAGAAGCTATCAGTGCAGTGTTGGATCTCTGCTGAAATGAGGAGCAGAGAACACAGCTTTGAGCGTGGTAGGAGAAGTAAAGCAGCAGGTGTTAGGAGTGAAGGGGGTAAGGACAGGTATTATTATTTGTCTCAGGAATTATATGGAAGCGGTGTGGTGTTGGTTTGTGGCAGGACATCAGATGTTTTAAACATTTGGTTGGAGAGGGTGGTGAAGGTGAGTGTCAGGATACCAAGTATTTTTTGTGTGGAGGGAGTTGATTGCCAAAGGTGTGATGAGGGTAGTTTGCAGGACACCAATTGCTATGCAGAGAAGGAGACTAAGGAAGCAGAAGCCACACTGTGTACGGCTCCCCCAAGACCCTTATATCCCTGCATAACTGTTGAACACTGAGGCAGATGATTTGAGTGGCTCATGCATAGTGTAAAATTGTAGATGTTAAACAATAAATAACATAGATATTTTTCACCACGGGGTTCTAGATGATATCACACCAGACTGGAGCTCTGCTCTGGTTTATTTATTGTCAGCGAGGAACAATTGGTGAAAAGCAACCCTGTTTTTCACTGCTGCCCATCTATAATTGTTTATAGTGCATATGATTTCGAAAGAAGGTCATTAGTGTAAATACCCAGAAAGCACCCTGGTCATTTACTGCTTTGATGTCACAATAGTGGTTATCCAATATAGTTTGCCACTGTTCTGATGTCACACACAGAAACCGATTGCTTTCTTTCTGTTCCATCACCTTGCCTGGGTCAACAGAGACCCCACAGGGCAGCAATATGGCAGTTGGTGGTCCTAATAACCTTCCCCCATCTCTTCTGGTTGTCCACAGACACAAAGGAGGTGGTAGAATGTGAATGGTGCTGTCCTTGTGGCAATCGCCTTCTCTTCTATCAGTGTGGGTGTCCGAAAACCTGCAGTGAGAGGGGAAAATAAGCCACCATGGCAAGTGGCTCTCACAGAGCCACTGTCTCCTCAGTGGCAGTTCTCTGTTCTCAGTGTGAAAGTAGGGAGTGCTGCCTTGAGCTCAGTCGGAGGTTGGGGGTGCACAGAAGGTGGTGATGGTCAGTGAAAGGAGACCAGGTATTTTTTTAATCCACTAGATTTAAAGAGGTAAGGGGACACATGCAGTAGGTGGTGGGATGGAGTGACAGGAGGCCAGGTATTGATTTTTTATATTTGGAGATGGGTGATTGCATGATTTTGCAAGGGTGGTGTGGTGCAATGCAGAAGGCAAAGTATTTATCTTTTAATTTGAGGTGATTTGCGGAGGGTATATGTTGAGGATGGTTTGGTTGGCTCTCAAGAGGCCAGATTTTAAAACATATGTTTATGTTATATTTGGTTCCTCCATTACTTCTCTACATTAGTGTTCATACTGCTAGAAGGAGCAGATGGTTTGGAAGGGGTTGTAGACAACATACAATTGCAGATGGGTAAACTGTAAATAACAGGGATACCATTTATCTTAAGGCTCCGAATGGTATCATATACCTCTCAAATGTCAATCTCATTCTCTAACTGGCCTCACTCAGAAACCAAGAAACATTTGGCAGCCATGGTATAAATATTAGCACATCCAAAGTACAAAAGCGTAAGGGTCGTGTATCACATTGTGACCAATTGCAATAAGTACATCTACATTGGAGCTCTCATGGTATCATTCACACTCCTACCAATAAGGAATGAACAGATTACATACCATAGAGGTTAAAATCAAAATGACCAACACATAATGACACAGAGGCATAGCAGTCCATAGTGTTGAACATACAATATTGTGACAGGAACGATTCAGATACTCCTTTGATTTTATTGTCTGTTCCTCAAATATTCAGACAGATCTTGATTGTGAGGTTGTAAAGAACATCAGGCAGCAGACACACGTTTCATCTAATAGAGACTTTTTCAAGGCTGCAACAATTACAAATAAATAATAATCACAATTCAAATATTTTTGCTATACATGTGGCCAAAAAGAAAAATGATTGTCTATTGTAAATGGAGGGGCGTGGAGGTATACGTAATGTGAATAGCTTAAAGAAGGGAAACTGATAGAGTAAAAGTTCTAATTGGTGCAAGTCCAAAGAAGATTACATTTATCAAGGATAATAAATGAGGTGTTGAGATATGAATCTCATTTACCACTGTTAATGATAAAACATACTCTAAACTCAGAAGTTGAGAGGCAAGTCATGAATTTTAATCCTGTGCAGTGTCCAAGGGTAGAGAAGTGTGGTAAACCTAGATTTATGAAAAATAGGACTTGTATGGCCTATTTACATAAATGATGCAAGGCAATGGATGCATGTAACTTGCTGCCCCAGGCCCCACTCCTATAGCAAGTGAGCAATAGTTTTCCCCTCTATCAAAACAGGTTTGCACTAAATATAACTATAACTAAATATGAATAAAATGTAAAATGATTAGTACTCCACTGAATGGGCACATTAATGTAGCCTGTGACAACTGGTGCCATTGTGCGTCTCCACAATGTCACTAATGATATCACCAAAACCTGTGATTTTTTATTGTGTTACCTGGCACTTACAACTGGGGTTAATACGGCCTCTAAATAAGCATAACGTTTCACATGGTGTAAGCTTGTTACTTAGGTCCAGTACAAAATTTAGTTGCTGGTCATTGAGAATCCCCATATATTGATTATTCCTGACAAGACACTTATAATGCGTTTATGGATCGAAAGTTCGTCAAAAATCTAACCACAGACAAGTAACAGGAAGCCTGATTTGAATGTGGGCACATGCCTACAATGCCAATGGGCTTTTGTAAATAAAAGATTTACAAAAGCCTAAGCACAATTTTATCGTGCCACTGTTTCAATTATTTTGTGCTGTGGTTTTTGTTTTTTAACTGGGGACATATTGTACTTCCCACTGTTGTATGTTTAGGACTATTACTGCCAAAATCTTTATCGAATTACTTGAAAACTTAAATAAAAAATGTTTTTCATATAATCACAGTCTAAGCATTGATCCCGAACAGTACATTTTTATTGATATCATTATATCATAATTTTTGTTTAAATGATACCAATGAGAACCTCTGTTTTCCTATGCTAAAAACATGTGCAAGGCAAACTCCATCTGGACAAATCCAAGGTCAGAAAATACACCTATCGCCTGACCTGGAAATGCCTAATAACTAAACCATTGCTGGATTTTACTAGGTAAAACTACAGTTCCCAAGTTTTTCTTTCAGATGACTCATGTTCTAACTTTCCTGAAATTATTCTTTGTTTTTTTCAGTAGCTTGAACATTTGTGCAAGATATGGGAAGAATGCCACTCCAGCCAGCAACATAATTGGATTTACAGCTCACAAGGTGAAGAGAAAGACGTGACTTATGAATGATATAGCTGTCATGAGTCCTTCCAGAAAAGGCAGTGTATACATCAGTGAAGCAGCCCTTGGCATTTTAGACAGGTTGCACATTGATGGAGCACCAGCAGTGTCTGTTGCAAAAAAGCTGTGCTGTGTGGTGATGGATCTGAAGTGTCACATGGGTGCCATCAATGGCACCTAGCACACAAGGAAACTGGGCAAAGGAATAAAATTCCCTTGCCACCATTTACCTTTCCATCAATCACTGTGCTATGGCATTAAACTGGTAGACCTTTCTGTTGATGCAGCTTAGTACCTCATGAACCATCAAGGCTCGCTTGCCTCTAAGATGCCTACACTTTCTCTGGAAAGGTCCAGTGGCCATGAAATGGAAAGCAGACAGTATTCTTACATGGACAGGGATAGCCAAGGAATAGGCTATGGATGACTCAAGCTCCTGGTACCAGTCTGTAACCATGTCAAGAATCACTTCAGGTGAGAAGTGATACCTGACAAGGCCTGCTTCCCTGAACATCTCAAAGATGTTTATCCTTTGCCTGTAAACTTCCTCTCTTCTCCTGAAATAATTATTCCTCAAAATGAGATGCAAAGCAAAAAACACATTCACCGACATAGTGACCTGTGCCACACTACACCGTGTAATAGACTCGATAATCCATATTGGGTCCAGTCAGGCGTGTTTGTAATACCTTAGCTCAGCCTTGGTAGCTGTGGATTTGAGAATTGTTCAGGCTTTAACAAAGGAACATGCCCATAGCATTTAGGCACACCAAAACAATTTAATGAGAAAGAAACAAAACACAAAGAAAATCCAACACCAATTCATAAAAGTGGATATTATTTTCAGGAATTTTCAAACATCAAAAATGAACAAATTTCACCAGAGCATTCTGGAAATATAAATTATGAAGCAAATCATAAATCACTGCTTTTCCCTGCAAATGTAAACAAGCATTGGTAACTACTACAGTTAGTGACTAGTTTGGAAACTTTTGAAAAAAGATTTTAAGTTGTGTTCAGGTAGCCTGGCCTGCTTTGTGCGACAGCTCCAGCAGAGACCAAGTTATAGGAGCAGGTACGACTTAGCCAGATAGTTACCTTACAGTTAAAGAGGTCTCCAGTCCAGTTCCAGGTTCTGCTGGTGAATAGCCATAGACATCAATGGAAGGGCCCTGATACAAGGGATACAGGATGCCAAAGATGACAAAGGAGGATGAGGATGCTGCTCCTATTCATGGGGGTATTCCTGGGGCCACCTCTTGGTCCACAACTATGGTGCGGCAACTTTGGCCACAGAAGTCGATATCCCTTGAAGTCAAGTTTTAGGTCTAGCCTAAAACCAGTTACCCCTAACCTACTGGTCTCCAGTAACAACTGAGGCTAGTATCCATCTTAAGTGACCATACTACACTCAAACAACTCTACTAGGTCCAAAAGACTTGGGTACAACTTTTGAGCCTCAGGACTCGATCTCACTGGATGTGCTTCAGCAGTCAGTGGTGGTCAACTCTTTGAAATCACCTCTTCTGACTCGAGGTTGGAGGTGACTTCCTCAAGCACGGCACCAAAGGCATGTTCCCCTCTTTGCTAGCCCAAGAATCATGAGGTATAGTCCAATCTTTGGTGCAGCCTCTCTTTGCCAGTTCCATGGAACAGCTGGGCAGTCCTTCTTTTGTCCTCTCTCCAGTGCAGACATAATCTGAAGTCTGAGTGTCAGAGGTGCCACTTTTATGCCCACAACCTGCCCTCGGGGATGCAGTGACTACCAGCCAGTGGGCTATCAGGTCCCCTCCTTCCTGATGACAATATCCGCAAAGTGTTGTACATAGCTATCCAAAAGTACATTAATTTTCCCACTCCCAAGATAGCAGAACCCTTCTCTTGTTGTGTCAAACATCCTAGTCCACCCTAGAGGTGTGGTTACCTTGCCCATGGGAAAACTGGTTTGGCAACTGTTTTCCTCTCTCTGTCACAAATGCCAACCTATTGACCAGAACGATAGTGCAGAACCCTCCTGTGTATATCCCCACTTGCCCTTCAAAGGCATGGTCCCCTTTGAAGCTCACCTTTTGGGCTCACACCCTGAGAGAGGTAACACCTCTTTCAACGGCAGACCTCTATTGTGTTCTACCCGGGGAGTCATTCACACATTCCAACTAAAGGGTAGAAGTCTGCCTCATGGGCAGCAACTTTAATGCTGAATCCTGATGCCTTGCTGACCGAACTGATGTCCAATTGACGAAGACAGTCATAGCTTGCTGAACCATAATGAGGACAGGTATAAAACGGTGTTACTGATTGTCATGTCTATTTGCTTTTGTTTCTAGGTACCAACCACTGTTTTGATAGAGCCATAGTTAGATGTTTTCCAAATTTGTGTTGACTAAATTATTTTGCATGAAGCCCAAACATGCTGTTCTAATCTGACTTTGGTTAGGGTTTTCACTGATGATGCTCGCTACATGTAATAACAGTTGATGTCTTTTCTTTGCTGAATTCTAAACGGATGTCATTTAGGTTGCACAGTTATTCTTCCTATTAATTTGTACTGTAACCTTAGAATGTATAGTGGCTCACGTTTTGATTGGATTGCGATTCTTTTGCCACTTTGTGCAGCCAGAGTTGTTTATATACAGTATGTTTCTACATGTTTGCCAATTGATTCTGAGACTTACGTGACATTAGCATTGTTAATATAGGGAAATAAACATTCTCATTTTTACATAAAGTTGTGGTTATTCATGGCCGCGAGGTCATGGTGTGTGGAAATTACTGACTCCTATCGATTATTGATGTCATTGATTGTTATTGCTATTGATTTGTATTGGTACGTGGTTACATGGTGGGAACTACTCGAAGGGTAGTCAAAAGGTCCATTGGCCTATACGTGTCTCCTTGTAAGTTTACTTAATAAGGTCTGACGCGCTAACGGAGATGGTAGCAGAGATTGCTGTTTTGTCTCCTTGAGAGCCCTACATAAGGGCCCGGTACATGGTTTGTCTCCTTAAGGGCCCATCATAAAGTCCCAGTACATGGTTTGTCTCCTTAACAGCCCATCAGACAGTCCAGAGATAGATAGTAGAGTATTTGGTCCCAGAGATAGTAAGCGAGAAAGAACAGGTGCGCCCACAGATGGTAGTGGGGTAAGGGTTGGCCTCCTACGAAGTAATTTGTAGATTGGGCGAAATTGGTCAAATTTTGGATTTTTTTATATTCGATGATACAAAGTGGAAAGAAAATGTGCCCCTAAGTACTTAAAATGACTTTCCCAGTATCTTGGAGCTTCCCAATGCCTGTTTGAGGCTGTTCTCAGCATTCTAGTGACAGTGTGAATAAAGTAGATTTTGCGCTTGCACAGCTTAGGCAAATCGCACGTGAATTGTGATGTTTGTGAGGGTTTAGGGATTTTGCGTACTCCAAATGAAGTTGTACAAGGAGTGTATGTACTCCGAAGTGTGAGAGTTTTGTTGTAATTTGCCTGGTTAAATTGGTCAATCAGGCGTGGTCAACAAGTCACGATGTGAGTCAAAGTGGGTGAAATAATTTTTTTCAACAAGCAAGTTCTCTGTGTGGAGGGAAAGGTCATGGATCCCAGAGTTTAATTCTTGGCTGATACAGGAGCTACACGCTCTACAGTGAGAAGTGGAAAAGTTCCAAACTTGCCCCTTTCAGGTAACAGTTCAGATTGTTGGAGTGGCAAATCAGTATTTGACTAACCGATTACAGAACCAGTTCAGGTTAAATTTGGCAATTTTCAGGGATAGCACACATTCGTAGTCTGTGATTCAAGTCCAGTATCCCTACTGGAAAGACACTTGTTGTGTAAAATAAAATATTTGATTACTTGTTCAAATGATAGAATTGAGAATAGTGATGATGAAGATGACCAAGCCCCCGAGATAGAAGGTGGAACTACAAATGAGGAGTACTGTGAGAAAGTACCCTCTATCTAGCATGGTTACCCCCATTTGTGGCCTGTTTGTGAGTGTTTGTCAGTGTGTTTTTACTGTCTCACTGGGATCCTGCTAGCCAGGACCCCAGTGCTCATAGTGTGTAGCCTATGTGTGTTGACAGTATGCTTGACCGTGTCACTGAAGTTCTGCTAACCAGAACTCCAGTGCTTGTGCTTGCTCTATTTACCAAATTTGTCACCACACTTTAGTGACTCCATATTCCAATTCTGATTGGCACACTGGACCCCCCTCATAAGTTCCTAGTATAGGGTACCTAGGTACCCAGGGCATTGGTGTTCCAGGAGATCCTTATGGGCTGCAGCATTTCTTTTGGCACACATAAGGAGCTCATACAAACCTTTCTTCAGGACTGCCACTGTAGCCTGAGTGAAATAGTGCACACACTGTTTCACAGACATTTTTTACTGCACGGAGTAACTTATAAGTCACCGATATGTCTAACCTTCATTTACTGAAGGCTAGGTGCAAAGTTACTGTTTGTGAGGGCACTCTTGCACTAGCAAAGGTGCCCGCACATTGTCCAGGACCAACACCCCAGACTTCGTGAGTACGGGGACACCATTTTAAGCATGCACTACATATATGTCAATACATATATGTAGCTTCACAATGGTAACTCGGAATATGGCCATGAGAGGTGTCTAAGATCATGGAATGGATCCAAATTTGGTATTGGGGGGCCAATCCCATGCACCCTAGGGGCTCCACCTTGGACCCCCAGCTCTCTGAGGTTTCCACTGCAGCCCCAGCTGCTGTCACCTCCCAGACAGGTTTCTGCCCTCCTTGGGATTGAGCAGCTCAATCCCAGGAAGGCAGAACAATGCATTTCCTTTAGGAGATGGATGTTACACCCTCTCCCATTGGAAAAAGGTGTTACAGGCATGGGAGGGGTAGCCTCCCAGAGCCTCTGGAAATGTTTTGAAGGGGTGCCCTCCTTTCATAATCCAGTCTACATCGGTTCTGGGACTCCCAGTCCCTGCTCTGGCATGAAACTGGACAAAGGAAAGAGGAGTGACCACTCCCCTGTACATCACCACCCCAGGGGTGGTGCCCAGACCTCCTCCAGAGTGTCCCTAGCATTGGCCATCTTGGAGTCCAGGTCCGGAGACCCACTGGAGATCTCTGAGTGGCCAGTGCCAGCAGGTGATGTCAGAGACCCCTCCTGATAGGTGCATTTCGGGGTAGGTAGCCAATGTCCCTCTCAGGGCTATTTAGGGTCTCTCCTCTGGGTGTTTCCTTAGATTTGGTTTGCAAGATTCCTCCAGGACTCCTCTGCATCCTCTGCACCCTCTGCTTCAGCTTCAGACCGTCAGATCAATCACAGACTGCTCCAGGAACCGCTGTAATTGCAACAAAGTATCCAGTACGACTCCTGTGACCTAAAACTTCAGCTCCAGCCAGCATTTACAACAGTTTCCAAGGTGTGCACACTCTGAGGACTTCCTGTCTTCACCCCACCCTGCACCAAAAGAACCAAAGGAATCTCCTATGGAGTGACTGAGTCACTTCCCTGCTTCTGCAGGCACCCTTCTGCGATGACAACTGGTACTCTGGGACTTCTCTCCTGATGATGAGCATGCTCCCTAGAACACAGGTGGTGGACCGAAGTGACCCAGACTGTCCAAAGGTCCAGCTGTCCAAATTTGGTGGAGGTAAGAGCTTGCCTCCCTGTGCTACGACAGTACCCCTGTGCACCACGTCTTCTGCAGCTCCTTGGACTTCTGTACAGTTATTACAAGAATCCTTCGTGCACAGCATAGCCCAGGTTCCCAGCACTCCAACCTGTGATGCACAGCTCCCTGAGTTGTTCTCCGGCAGCGTGGGACCTTCCAGTGTAGTGCTGCGATGAGCGCACTTTGCATCTTCTTTGTCTCTGTGTTCTGGGACTCCCGTGGGTTCTGCCTGGTATTCTGAGGGCTCTCTGAAGTGCGTAGAGATCCCTCTGTCTCCTCAGTCTGAGTTGAGACCGCCAGGTCCCTCCTGGGTTCAAGCACCTCCTTTTTGATGCAAACCACAAACTTGCTTGAACCAAGGCTTGTTGGGGGAATCCAGTGATGTAAACAGCCTGCATCCAACAACTCGACGTGAGACATCTCCTGCACCAAGCAGGAACCTGCAGCCATCTTCTTTGGTGCTCTTCTGTATTTTTCTTCTGACCAGAGAATCCACTTTTGCACCTTCTTCTAGGTTGGCAGGGGGTCCTGTTCCTCCTGGACTCTTCTTCGACTTCTGGACTTGGTATACCCTCTGCACAGGTCTTCAGGTCCAGCAATCCATCGTGGGGTACTTTACTTAACTTTGGTGTTTTATTATACTCCCAGCACCCCTCTACACACTATACTTGCCTAAGGGGGAATTTGACAATCGCGTTCCACTATTTTAGTATATGGTTTGTGTTGCCTCTAGGCCCTTTGCAGTCTATTGTATTTTCTACTGTTTGCACTATTCTATGATTGTTTACTTACATGATTTTGATTACTAGTGTATATATTGTGTATAACACTTACCTCAAGAAGGAGTATTGCCTCTAAGATATTTTTGGCCTTGTTTTCAGTAAAGTGCCTTTATTTTTTGTAACACTGAGGCCCATATTTATACTTTTTTAGCGCTGCATTTGCGTCATTTTTTTACGCAAAAGCAGTCCGAACTTACAAAATACAATTGTATTTTGTAAGTTTTCACTGCTTTTGTGTCAAAATGTGGCACAAATGCGGCGCTAAAAAGTATAAATATTGGCCTGAGTATTGTCTTTTATTGTGTAGAAGTACTGTGTTACTATAGTGGTATTGTAGGAGCTTTACATGTCTCCTAGTTCAGCCTAAGCTGCTCTGCTACAGCTACCTCTAGACAGCCTAAGCTGCGAGAACACTGCCTACATTTCACTAATAAGGGAGAACTGGACCTGGAATAAGGTGTAAGTACCTTAGGTACTCACAACAAACCAGGCCAGCCTCCTACAAGTACACACTGCCTGAATGTTTTCCAATGCTCACAGTAAAGGAGCTTCATCCTGATTTGCAGGGAACGGTTAAGAAGAAAGTGTGGGATTTGACAGGAAAAGAAGTAGGTCTGATAAGGGAATTGAGCCAGTTAAAGTTACTGCAAAGCTGAATGCAGTCTTCCCTCCAGTTCTGCAGTACCACTTGCTGCAAGATGTCCTTATGAAGGTTGCCTACATAATTGCAGACTTTGTAAAGCAAGGGGTTTTGAAGGAAGTATTGAGCAGCCCATATAATTCACTGATAATAGGTTTGCAAAAGCCCTGTGAGAAAGTTTGAATTGTCCAGGATTTGAGAAAAATAAATGAGATTGTGGTCAAATGTTGTCCTGTGGTGCCAAATCCATCTGTGATAATGTTTCAGATTCCATGTGATGCTGAATGGTTCACTGTCATTGATTTGTCACTGGCCTTCTTTTTTGTGCCTCTTCGCGAGGACAGCCAATTTCTCTTTTGTTTCAAATGTTTGGATCAAGTTTATTGTTTGTGCAGAATTCCTCAAGGGTTTTTCAGAGTCACCTTCCATATTCAATCAGATCCTGAAAAAGAATTTGGAGTCATTGGAATTGCCTTTCCAATCGTTCTTGGTACAATACATTGCTGACTTGCTGATTGCGTCCAAGACAAGGGACAAGTGCAAGTATGACACAATTGCTCTGTTGAACCATTTGGGAAACAATAGTCATAAAGTGTCTCTGCTTAAATTGCAATACTGTCAAAAAGTAGTGAAATACTTGGGTCACCAGATTGAGAAAGGATCAAGAAACATATCCAGAAAAAGAATTAGAGCCATATTGCAGATAAATCACCCGACCACACAGAGAGACGTCAGAATGTTTTAGGGATGGTAGGCTACTGTCACCAATGGATTCCAAATTTTTCAGTCAGTTCGAGAACATTGCAGAAGCTGACTCATAAGGAAGTCACTGATCCTGTAGTGTTAGACTAGGCTGGAATGAAAGCGTTCACTGAATTGAGAGAGAGTCTGTGCAAAGCTCCAGCTTTGGGTATGCCTAACTACAAGAAACCTATCACATTGTTTTGTCATGAGCGTGATGCATGTTCTTTGTCTGTATTGACACAGCTCCCTGGAGGTGTAAACCGCCCTGTGGCATATTTTTCAGCTGCTTTGGACCCAGTTGCAGCAGCCTTATCAGGTTGTGCGCGTGCAGTTGCAGCGGTTGGTCAAAGCCTTACACAGTGTGAAGGCATTGTGATGGACATCCCCTGACTATAATGGTCCCTCACTATTGAGATTCTACTTACAAGGAAAAAAACTCAATATTTGACTGGTACGAGGTTGACCAGATATGAAATGAGTATTCTAGGGTCACCAAATGTGTCATCGAAAAGATGTACAGTGCTGAACCCGACAACCTTACTTCCCAATAAAAATGTTGAAACTGAGAAATTGGAAGATGTTGAGCATGATTGTCTGGAAGTAACTGACTTGTGCACAAAACCGAGACCTAACATTAGAGATACCCGATTAGAAGAGAATGACCAAATCATCTTTGTTGATGGTTACTGTCTGAGAGACAATGCAGGGACACCGAGAGCAGGATATGCCATGTGCACAATTACTGGTATTCTGGAAGCTTCCTGGCTTCGAGGAGTGTATTCTGCCCAAGTAGCAGAACTGGTAGCCCTTACTAGAGCATGCCATGTTTCTGCTCAGCTAAGGGTTACAATCTATATGGATAGCCAGTATGGATTTGGAGTAGTCCATGATTTTGGCCTGTTGTGGTCACAGAGAGGTGTCATGACCTCTTCTTGTTCACCAGTGAGAAATGGTGGGATAATAAAAGAACTGTTACATGCTTTTTAAATGCCTGAAAAGATTGCTGTGGTGAAATGCAGTGCACATCTGAAGTCGCCGGACTTTGTATCATTGGGAAATGGATATCCGGATCAAGTCACAAGGTTTTGCGCATTACACTGAATATCATTCAAAGATAAGTGGCAACTGTTACCTGAAGAAGGCGAAACATGTCCAAGTTTTGCATTGAAAGTAATTGAGACCTTGGAAGAATTGAAAATGTTGCAGAATGATTCTGACAGGAAAGAAAAACGTTCATTGAGTAAAAAGAAATGTGTGCAAAGATAAGATGAATTATGGGTTTCAGAAGAGGGTTATTTGGTTTTGTCAATTAGTCTGCTGTCTCAAATGGCTAGGTGTTATCATGGTCAAGTACATGTTGGGAGGATGCCATGATTCGGTTGTTCAAAATGATTGGTTCAACCCAAGGTTTAGAAAGGTTGCTGAAGCAGTTTGCCATTGTTGTGTCATTTGCCAACAATTGAATGCGGGGAAAGGGAAAGTGGTTAATTTGAGCCACATTGAAAGAGTAGGAGGTCCAACCAGCAGAATGCAGGTGGATTTTATTGAGATGCCTGTGTGTGGAGGTTTGAGATATGTATTGATGATTGTTTACATTTTTAGTCACTAGATTGAAGCTTACCCTAATACGGAATAATGACAGTCTCACAGTAGCGAAACTACTGCTTAGGAAACTGATACCGCGCATCGGGTTACCGATCTCTTTAGAATCAGATAGGAAAAGTCACTTCAACAATGAAGTAAATAAATTGCTGTGTGCAGCATTGAACATTGAGCAGAAGTTGCATTGTAGATACTGCCCTGAAGCATCAGGACTAGTTGAGCAGATGAGTGGTACCTTGAAGTCAAGATTTGCAAAGATGTGTGCGTCCACAAATTTGAAATGGACTGACGCATTGCCTTTAGTTTTGATGTCATTGAAAAACACACCAGACAGGAAGACAGGATTATCGCCGCATGAGATCCTTATGGGCCGAGTCTTGAGGTTGCCAGCGGTGCCTGCAAATGTACTTGTCAACATTACAGATGATATGGTGTTGGACTACTGAAAAGGTCTGGCTGATGTGGCTCGCTTTTTGTCTCAGCAGGTGGAGGCTACCACACTGCCACCGATCCATGACCCAGGGCACAACCTGTGAGCCGGGGACTGGGTTGTGGTCTGGTAGCACGTTAGGAAAACCTGTTTGGAACCTCATTGGAAAGGACCATTTCAGGTAGTTCTGACAAATACCACAGCTGTGAAGGGCGGTGGAATTCTGAATTGGATCAATGCCAGTCACACAAAGAAAGTGGCATGTCCACTGGATTATGAGGAAGAAGAGTTGCTGAAAATACAAACAACAGCAAAACAAGTCTCAGGGCTGGAAAGAGAACATTGAGGAGCTGAGACCAGATCTGAGCCTGTTGAGGACAGTTCAGTCACTCCTGTGAGAGACGAAGGAGAAGATTTCCAGGAGAGTGACAGAGAGCCTATTTCAATTGAGGTAGCAGGAGAGCCTAGTCAGAGGAGGGCTTTTCCAGAAGCAGACGTTCTTGAGAGACAAACAGAGCAATTGCCAGACCCAGAGGGGAAAGGAGTTGAGGTGGATCAAAGTCACTATGATCTGACTCCTCCTGAACCTGTTGCAGGTCCGTCAAGAGAAAACTCAGCAGAACAAGGGGAAGTTTCTAGTGCAACTCTGAAAAGAACACTGATACAAGGTCCACTGAAAGGAGATAAGTGGCCGGAGTCACAAGCAAAAGGAAAGGAAGTGGTTGTTGAGGCAACAATCGAGGAAGAAATAAGTACAACATGGAGAGAAGATCTAAGTGAAGGAGAATTGAATGTTGATCGAAAGTTGAAAAGAAAGAGAATAGCAAGTTGGAGATACGCAGGTCCTGAATGGGCAAATGCAACTACAAATGAGTGGCAGCAAGAATTGTTGCCTTTTTGTTTTGATAGAGACATTCCGGGTCAATATTTTGGCACTTGAAGGAAGCTGATGAACTGAACTGTTGAAACAATCTGAGAGAAATTTTATGACAAGAGACTGTCGAAAGTAAGCGGAAGAGACATTGATAACTTGATTTGACTTTTGAAACCTGATTTGACAAGATGCTTACAGATTTTGTCAAGGGATCCTGGAAGTGAAACTGAGAGATGTAAATAACTGCTAAAAGACAAATTGTTTGTTTTTGATTTCTGCTGCAGTTTTCTAAATTTTCTTCTGCTTTCTGGTTCCTTACAGATCCTGAGTGACATTAGACAGCAGGGTAGGACTACCAAGCACTGCAAATATATGAGTATTGGTTTGGCGATCAGGTGTGGGATATTGTTTGGGGTATTGCTTGTGGGTATGTCTGTTCTTGATAAGAGTGAAGCCAACCATACTTCTGCTTTTGAGGCAACTACTGTACTAACCACAATAGAGAGGTTTAGGTTAGATGAGAAGTATTTGCATGGGGGTACTAATACGCAAGGAGAACTTTCCTCTAATGGCTTCTATCGCTTGTTGAGTGAGTATGTTGAGACGATGGATGTGAGGATTTGTTATGTGTGTATGCAGATTCCTTCATCAGTTGAGGAAGGAGTTACGTACCATATTTTGCCTCTAACATATGGAATAAGTTGTAGTCTGCTGCTAACAAGATTTTATAACCAGGAGTAAAATCCAGCACTGTTACTCGAATTACGATGTGGTGTTTTTCGTTTGTCCCCATAATTAGATACCCGGGTAGAGTAGCTAAGGACAATGACACATGGCTTATGCACACAGAAACAACCTGACATACTTGCTTATACCATTAGAAAAGAGCTTTCTAGATCACACAGATGACATGAGGAAGGCATTAAAGGAGCAGTAAGAAAAGGTATTAGAGAAAAGGCCTTTTAGAAATAATGATACTTTTAGTGAAATAAAAACACAAGGGAAATTAGCTTTAGATGTGCAACACATAGGTAAGCTTTGTGTATATAGACCTAAATCTCGCACGTGCACATTACTTGTGGGAACGAGTGAATGTAGACATGTGTTTTTGTTTCAGAGTAAATGGACATTTATGTTGAATGGACAGGATCCAGTAATTCCTGGTATATATTACATTTGTGGACCTAATGCCTATTACCATCTTCCAAGAGGATGGTATGGCACATGCTATTTTGAGATAGTTTTCCCAAAGATATTCCAACTTGATTACTTGAAAAGATTTCCAAAATTGATTGAATTACATCACTTTAAAGAAAGGAGAGAGTCTCCTTCTGATATAGTGGGAGGTATATTTGAAACGTATATTCCTTCAGTAGGAGTTGTTCTGAATTCGATAAAGATTCAAAAGTTGTCTGCTAATGTGGATAACATGATAACAACATTTTCAGGAGCCATGATCCTGATAGATACAGAATTGGCTGCAGAAAGAGCTATGACTCTTCACAACCGCCTTACGTTAGATATTCTTTTAGAAAAAGATGGCGGAGTTTGTAAAATGCTTAATGCGAGGCATTGCTGTTCGTACATTCCTGATAATAGTAAGGAAATTAGAGGCTTACTTACTAATCTGACTAATGAAAGTGCTGATTTTAAAGAGTTGAAAGAACCAGTTGTTTGGGGAAAAGTTGGCAAAGGATTTGTTTTAGTGTGAAAATGGCTCAGCAACACTGGGAAAGGGATACTATTAAACATCATACAAGGGATAGTGGTTATTGTGATTTGCATAATTGGAGCCTGGGGAATATGTAAATTATGTAGGAGGATTAAATTGAAGAAAATGAAAAATAATCAGAGGAGGGAAGAAATGAAAAGGGAACCAATTGTTTAGGGAAAATTTGACGAGGGAAGGAAGATTTGAAGGGATAGAGATGACAGAATTTTTAACTCAAGCAAGGAAAATTTGTGTGGGACTATTTAGTGTGATGACACATTTAGTCATCAGAGGAGGGATTGTTAATGCTGAATTTTACTAATGAATATTCATGTGTTCTAAGTGTTGTGTTTTGCATAGAAAATTAATTAACTTAGAGAAAATGAATGCACGCATTTGAAGGTGCTCCCACCTGAGTGGCCGTCAATATTAACAAAGTGTACTTATTAATAGCTTCTTTATATGAAATGTTGAGCTTATGTTTAATTAATGTAGTAATATGTCATATTAAGGGTTAAGCTTTATGTATTAGCCTTATTAAACGTAGGCCTTGACTTAGCGAGGTCTTGGGCCTAGTTGCACAGCCTCATGTCAAGCTGCATTTCTTAGGCGACTTATCAGATGGCTGCTTAGAAAATTAAAATGTGATTTTCCACTGGGCTGACCAACTGCTCGTAGCTGAAAATCTTTCTCATGAGAACTGCTTGCTAGGAGATGATGTACTAGCTAATAAAACGTTGTATAATGTAGCATGTGTACGACTGACCTTCCCAGGATAAGACAATGGATGCATTGACTGGAGTATAAGCTGCAACAATATTGATACCTGACAAGCCAAGCAATGGGAACAGGAGAAGAGGAGCCAATCATCAACATGTGAACCATATGCTAGTAGAAGTGTAGATTTGGGGTGTTCTTTTCATTGGACTAAATGCAAACATGTGCTTTTTGACCAATAAGGATGTGGGAAGTAGTTTTAGGAGATCTAACTTAGCCAGACTGCACCAGAGAAGGTGTACAATTCTCCCCAGTCTTCTTGAGCATTTAGTTATTCTTTTCCACACTGCATGAAGAGACTTTGCTTTTTCTGAACTTTAATGCTGAATCCTGATGCCTTGCTGACCGAACTGATGTCCAACTGAGCCAAACAGTCATAGATTGCTGAACCATATTGAGGACAGTTATAAAACTGTGTTACTTATTGTCATGTCTATTTGCTTTTGTTTCTAGGTTCCATCCGCTGTTTGGATAGACCCATAGTTAGATGTTTTCCAAATTTGTGTTGGCTAAATTGTTTTGCAGGAAGTTCAAACATGCTATTCTAATCTGACATTAGTTAGGGTTCTCACAAATTATGTTCACTTTATGTAATAACAGTTGATGTCTTTTCTTTTGATGAATTCTAAATGTATGTTGTTTTATTTGCGCAGTTATTCTGTGATTAATTTGTACTGTAACCTCAGAATGTATATTGTCTCAAGCTTTGATTAGATTGTGATTCTTTCGCCGCTTTGGGCAGCCAGTATTGTTTCTGTATGTTTACCAACTGATTTTGAGACTAAGTTACATTACATTAGCATTGTTAATATGGGGAAATAAACATTCTAACTTTTACATAAAGGTGTGGTTATTCATGGCCGCAAGGTCATGGTGTGTCGACATTACTGACTTCTATTGAATATTGATGTCATTGATCGTTATTGCTATTGATTTGTATTGGTACGGGGTTACATGGTGGGAACTACTCAAAGCGCAGTCAAAAGGTCCATCTGCCTTTACAAGTCTCCTTGTAACTTTTCTTAATAAGGTCTGACGTGCTAAAAAAGGCCCCTCGGAGTTTGAACTCTAACCTCGAAGCAATGCAGACGGCACCAGAGCACGGAGCCATCTTTAAGAGTTTTAGTTTAGAGCAGACATTGGGAGACAATGGGGATGTTTCTGAGTAGTCCATCAGAAGCATGTTTGAAATTATTTTAACCAACATTGGAGAGTTGAATACAGTACAGGCCCATGAACATTTGGCAAAGATTGAGGAGGGTATGTCCCAGGTCCTGTGGTGACTGAAGGAGGCTGAAACCAGAATTTCCGATCTAGAGAATAAAGTTGAATCTGAGCAGGAAGAAGTAATTCAGCTGGAAAAGAGCAGTTGTTTTTCAAATATAAATTGCAGGACTTAAACTACAATAGAAGATTGAACCTTAGAATTGTAGGGGTGCCGGAGGTTAGCAAAGGGCAGAACATACCTGAATGGGTGGGATCTGTGTTGAAAAAGGCCATGCTGGAGTTAGAAGGCAATTTGACTATCACTAGTGCCCACAGGGTGCCTGCTAATCATCCTAGTAATACCAAATATCCTCATACAATTTTGGTGAATTTCACCAACTATAGAGTTAAAGATTATATTTTGCCAAAAGCCAGTCAAAAGAGATGTCTCAGTTTAAAATCTTCACAGACGTCTGCACTCATTGCATGGAGCTGGAGTGAATTTGTTAGGATGATTGATTCTTTCAAAGCCAATGGTGCTAAGGCATCTATTGTCCAGCAGGATAAGATTAAAGTCTTGGTGAAGGCCAATTCCACGTTTTTTCATATACCAAGGAGAACCAGGAACTTCTCCACAATTTATCTGTTTAATTAGTTAATTAGCCGACCATTGCATTCACAGCTTCCTCTGCTGGATAGCAGATGTGTATAATGAGCCCTAGTGAGGTTGTCAACAATGATTCACAATGCTTCTCCCCCTCTTTTCCTCCAGGAGTGATTTTGAGTAATTTTGTAACTGTGGTAGATATAGAGAATGTAATCAAGAAACGATGGGAGCATGTATATCTTTCATGGAATGTCTAGATATGCATTTCTGTGGGCAGACTGGGGGTTCTCAGGGATTCCTGGGTGATGTGTGTGTTGGAGTACAGTGTCATGGCACCTAGGGTGTTTTTGGGTGAGATGGAGGATGTGCGGGTACCATTTTTCCTCCAGGGGTGCACAGGGTGGGTGTCAGGAGATGTGGGGGTGGGCACAGGCTCACTGCAGTAGGGGGGAAAAAAAAGCGTTCATAACAAATGTTTTGGTGTCAGATTTGATGAATAGATTTGGAAATATTGTGGCCAATGCAGAAAGGGCCAGGAGAGGGCATAAAAGCTAATCATCTAAGTATTTCAATTTCAGGTAATGCAACAAAAGTAGTCCACATAGGGCAGGGAAATATGGTAAACACTTGATCCTGAGTGTTTTTTAAATGATGCCTTTGAAATGTCAGTATTGGTTCCTTTTTGAGGGGCGAAAAATTGTGGGCATGGATCATGACATATCAATTTAGCGCAATGCACTCTCTTAGTTCTGGGGAGACTGATCCACTTAGACATTCTACTTACAGAGCAAACTGTCTTGCAACATGTAGGAATAAGTTTAAGTCTGATTTGGCAATTAAGTTTAGCCCTTGGAGGCATGGGTAATGTACTTCTCATAGTAAACTTTTCATTTATTTATAGCACGAGGAGAGGCACCATTAAACATGTAGCACTCTTGTGTCCAAAGGTGTAGTCAAGGTATAATAAAAAACACTCTAGTACTTTACTTGGGGAACAACGCAGTGGGGTGATTAGTGGGGTAGACAATCATCCAAAGCAAGGTATATTTGCACTTTGCACTTTCTTTTTCTTCATCATAGTATACTGATTACTGATAATCATGCTCACTCTTCTCTCAGAAGATTTGAGTGAACTTAGATGAAGGTACATAAAGAAGGATCTGGAATTGTTACGTTAAATGCTAATGGCTTAAACAACAAGTGTAAATCTCAGGCAATCGAAGACTGGGTTAAAGGGCATTCAAATATCTTGCTTATGCAAGAGACAACTTTCTGTGAAACAAGGGAGCCAAAATATCAAATGTTTAAGCAACAGGCAGGCCATCAGTGTATTTCATGTTCAAGTGCCACCCATAGGGGCGTGGCAATGTACATAAATAGACGCCTCCCATTTCAAGTCACTCTTTCTCAAATAGATAAGGATGGTAGAAGGGCTCTCATCAGAAGTTAACTCAATAATTCCAGAATAACTATAACTGCAATCTATGCTCCGATTCCGGATGACCCAGCCCCAATTGCTGAGTTCTACCAGGCACTGTTAACCATCCCTGGGCAAGTGATTTTATGGGGTGATTTAAATTTTCTTTTAAATCCGGTGCTAGAGTCTACTTCTTAAATGTGGAAACAGAGTAAGCGGCAAGTCTCCAAAGTCATGTCAGATTGTAGGAAATATCTGAGTTTGGTTGATTTATGGCAGGAAAAATATTTGAAAAGGTGGGAGTATTCCTATTTTTCTGGGAAATATAATTCTGCACAAGATTTGATTTTTTTCCTTTCCTCCCACAGGCTGAAGCTAAGTAGTTATGCACATATCCCAAATAGCTTTTCAGATCACTCCCTCATAGAGATGGAAGTCTCATGGATTGAAGTAGAAAGGCCCGGTGGGAGATGGCACTTTAATAAAGTAAACCTTGAGGATGAAGAATGGTGCAAGGAGAAAGAGAGTGAGATAATAAGTTACTTTAAGGTGAATCAGAACACAGCCAGGATGGTAAATATCTGGGATGCATTTAAGGCAACTATTCTTGGTTTCATAACCTCCAAAGGCATCATGCAGCGGAAGCAGCATTAGTACGCAGGGTAGGGTTAGAAGTGCCACTTTATCAAAGTAGCATGGTGTATTCACACCATAGAACCACTTCCAATACCCTGGCTCTTAGACAGGCGAGAGAGTGCATGCAAGACTACTGTTATGAGAAAGGGTATATTGCTAATGGTACTTATCTTCAACATATTTATGAGGAAAGTGAATATGAAGGGAACTATTTAGCTTGGCGGATACGAAAACGCCAAGCGTAGAGCAAGGTTACATCTATATTTGAAGCAGAAATAAAGATACCACTCTTATTCAGGAAAAATTCCTTAAACACTATGAAGCATTAAATAGCGTACAACAGCAGGTGTATAAGTCCCAACTGAGGTGTTTTCTTGAGCCAGCTTCCCATTCCAAAGCTACGGCCTAGTCAAATTCAAGGCCTGGTACCCAAAATCTCTTTTGAGGAAATCGCAGAGGTTGTGAAATCATTGGCTAATTGGAAGGCTTGTGGTGATGATGGCCTTCTAGCTGAGTTTTATTAGAAATTTGCACATGTTTTAAATCCAGAGCTATTAAAACTTGCCAATTTTATCACGGAAGGGAGGGCGAGAATCCAGCATAATTTCACACTGCAACACTGGTCAGATTTTTGAAAAAGGACAAAAATAAAGAAAACTTTAACTCATATAGGCCCATCAGCCTTTTAAATGTGGATCATAGGATCATTGCAAAACTACTGGCTAATCGAATGAGCATAATTTTAAGCTCTATTATTCATTCATTCATTCATATCAGTGTGGTTTTATTTCTGGTAGACAGCTTTTTTCCAATATGAATTTTTTGATTGAATCTTTAGATTACTTTTCACAAAAAAGTCTCAGATCGTTTTTTTTAATAAGATGCAGAAAAGGCATTGGATCTAGTTTGTAGGGAATTTTGATTCACTGTGAGATTCATTCTGATCATATCTCGATTTTACAAAGGGGCAACAGCCCAAATAATTATTAACTCTTGCAATATTGGGTCCTATCTGGTTGCTAAGGGAACGAGGAAGGAAATCCCTTACCACCCATTTTTTTGCCCTATGTATAGAGCCTCTACCATACTGGTGCAGACTGACAAGAACACAATGCTGCCAATAAGTGGCATGACCAACATCAAAATACATGCCAATGATATAACTCTAGTTTTAAAGCCGGATATAAAGAATCAAAAGAGGGTTTTTAAAATATTCTAAGAGTTTCAAATATTGGGTGGAAGTAAGATTAGTAAGCTGAAAACAGAGATTTTATTATGTAACTGCACACTCAAAACCTTACTTGCAGACCTTCACCTCTTAGTAAATCCAGGCCTAAACAATATTTAGGGGTATGTGTCACAGGGAATGTAAATGACTTATATTGATTGAATTATTCCCCTTTGATCCGCAAGATGAAGACACTTTTTGCAAAATGAACTGACCTACCACTCTCAATAAAGGGCTGGGTTGCTTTGATCCGAATGTCAATCCTACCTTTGAGTAGTTTTTTGTTTCTTGCTATTTTGTGCGCGCTCCACATTAAGTTCTTGAAGGAATTGGAGGGAATGTTTTCTGCCTTTCTTTGATTCAATGAGATGCCTAGATTGGCGATAGATAAATTATATAGGCCAAATTTAAGACTATATTGCTTTTCTAATTTTGCACATGGTTCATATAGGTTTTTTTAAACGTCATGGAATGATTGCGATAGATAATGTTCATCTTAATCTCATCTTGAATGAGTGTGACATTGTTGACTTTTTATGCCTCACAAAATCACCTAAAAATGTTAGATACAAGGTTTTAGAGTGGTCCCTAAAACGTAAAGGACAAAGCACTACGATATTCCAGCTATTAACAGAGACACTCATTTGGTAGATATTTGCGTTTTGAAAAGACCCCTATTAGATAAGAGTGCTGCTTCTAAATCGGAGTCTAAAGGGGTACAACAAGGTGTCAGATTTTCTTAATTCTGTTACCTGGAAGATTTGCCTTGAAATAGAACCCTCTAGTAGGCACTTTAAAATGATACACTGGTCTTACATTAGCATAGACAGTTTGTTAATAACTTAACTCTCAGTAGAATTTGGACCAGTCTGGACTTGGTAGAGGATTGGATAGAAACCAGAACCCTGGAGATCCTTTAGTAGCTGTGTATCTATTCTTAGACAAAAGAAGGCCAATGTGGTATACCTGAAGACTTGGGATAAGTTGCAGTCTACAGAAGGCCTTCAGAATATGGAGGAGTTCTGGAAGAAGATAAATTAATGTAATTATTCTTTAATAAAAGGAGGAAACTTCCACAGAATGCAATTGTATGCAAAATAGCTACTTTATAGAACCCCAGCTTCTCTGCATAAAATCAATCCCAGATTCCTGATAGATGTTTCAGGTGCTTAATTGAGGAAGGAGGTAATTGGACCTATATCATTTGGGACTGTCCCAAAATGAACAATTTCTGGGTAGAGGTCCAGGAGTACTGTTTGTGCTCTTTAGGAGATCCAGGAGTACTGTTTTTGCACTTTAGGGATGGATCAGTCAGTAGATGCCCATACAACAGTTTTCTCCAGTTGTCAATGTTGCACCTTTGCACAAAATATACAATTGTTTATTATAGTACTAATAGCTATATCAATAATTTTTCAAAATTTGCGATCAGAATTGATTCTGGCATACCTACAATGGTTGAGTAAAAAAATGACAAATTAAGGAGTGAGAGCATTGTTGTGCACTAAAATCAGGATCTTATATTAATGTTCTGAGATTATGGGGTGTATTGGATTGAGGGGCGATAGAGGTAGGTCATCTCATTCTTTTAGAGGCAAACCTGTATAATTTTGAAGTAGAAATGTGAGATTTTGTGAAATGTGCAATATAAAATTATTTATTGGCTTGTATAAGTATTATATGGCATTCAAACATTGTTTTTTATTGTATTGTGATGAGTTGGCTTATTGAATATGCCGTTTGAAGGTTGTATGAATTCCTACAACAAAAATAAAAGTAAAAAACACCTATGGGCAGATGTTATATCTTGTCACAACTTTGGTTGTTCTGTTTTGCTAGTCACGGTGTTAAACTGTTTGCTTTTTGGTAGGTTACCGCGAAGATTATGTCCATTATTTGTGAGTTTTTACTTCATTCTTTCTAATGTCAGGTTCTGTGGTATGTCAGCATAGTTGGTTCCTTAGATTTGTTAAGTGAGATTTGACAATGTGGACCATCTCTGCAATTTGCATTGATAATTCTGTTATGTATTTGGCCTGGTGGCCTGATTGTAGGGGAATCTGGGTCTTCCTTGATATTAGTGAGAGGATGTTTGTAAAGGGATTGTACTAATGTGGTTTTCCCTTCATCCTAGAAGGTACGGTGGGAGATCTGTCATTTGCCAGGTAGGCCAGAATGTGGTATGACCCTTGCTTTTGTGAAGAAGATCATGTAGATTTTTTGATCAATCACATTGAGAATAACCACATTTAAACCATTCTTCTGAGCTTTAAGTGATTCTCAGTGGCTCCAATCTTTGCAGGTAGGAAGTTCCATCATTTGGTAGATTTAATGGAGAATGTAGTGACAAGAATGGTTTTATTTCTGTAAGCAAGAATTATTAAATGTAGTGCCAGCTTGAAAGGTAAATTCCTCATTTGGAAATATTTAGTGGTTTTTGATTGAAGGAATTTTGATCCTTTATCATTGACTGTACTGGGAGTGATGTATACTAGCTTGAAAGAGGGCCTTGCAATTGAGAGCCAGTGTAGAAGATCCAGGACTGGAGAGATTTTGGTTTGTGTATTTCCATTTAGAAGTAGCTGTTCAACTGCATCCTTATTCTTTACAGCTTTCTCATGGTTGAAAGTGGAGTGTCCTGGTATAGTCCATTAGCATAAGGAAGGTTAGTAATTGAAGACTGGTTTGCCCAAAGGTTTTTTTTACTAATGGTTTGGAGTGGTAAATGTGAACAATGAAATGCTCCCTTTCATTGTTGGATCTTTACAGGGCAGTATGTGTATAGATCTGCGTGCCAGATTGCACTATTGGTAATTAGTTGAGATAGGTTGAGTTATTGCCTGTTTCCAACCTAAGTAGACTATTCATTAGAGGAGAATTTCCAAAAAATGATATAGATTTGAAGCAAGGTATATTGGGGCATATTTATACTCCGTTTGCGCCGGAATTGCGTCGTTTTTTTTTACACAATTCCGACGCAAAACTAACTCCATATTTATACTTTGGCGTTAGACGCGTCTAGCGCCAAAGTCCATGGAGTTTGCGTCATTTTTTTGCATGGACACCTACTTTGCGTTAATGAGATGCAAGGTAGGCGTTCCCGTCTAAAAAATTCACTCCGAGGCATGTGCGCCGTATTTACACTCCCGGGCAAAATTCACGCCCGGGAGTGGGCGGGTAAAAAAAAATGACGTACGGCCGCTTTTGCGCCGTTTTTTAGCGCCTGGAAAAGGCAGATGTTAAGGGCTCGGAAGGAGCCCAGAGGTGCCCAGAGGTGCCCTCCCATGCCCCCAGGGACACCCCCTGTCACCCTTGCCCACCCCAGGAGGACACCCAAGGCTGGAGGGACCCATCCCAGGGACATTAGGGTAAGTTCAGGTAAGAGTTTTTTTGTTTTTTTTTGTGGCATGGGGGGCCTGATTTGTGCCCCCCTACATGCCACTATGCCCAATGACCATGCCCAGGGGACAGAAGTCCCCTGGGCATGGCCATTGGCCAAGGGGGCATGACTCCTATCTTTGCTAAGACAGGAGTAATTTCTATGGGGGTTGGGAGTCGAAAAAAATGGCACAAATCGGGTTGAGGCGAAAAAATTGCCTCAACCTGACTTGCCCCATTTTTTTACACCCAAGCCCCATATCCCCCTACGCCGGCGCTGCCTGGTGTACGTCGTTTTTTTCCACGCACACCAGGCAGCGCCGGCGGCTAACGCCGGCTAACGTCATTGATTAAATATGGCGCCCGCATGGTGCTTCAGAATGGCGTTAGCCGGCGCTAATTTTTTTGACGCAAAACTGCGTTAGCGCAGTTTTGCGTCAAAAAGTATAAATATGGCCCATTATGTTTAAGCAAGCTTTTTTGAGGAATTCGAAAATGTGTGTGTGTGTTATGAGAGGTTGTGCCCTCAAAGCAGCAATGCTTTTCAATCAAATGGGTTCATGTTGTCTTTTTTCTAGAGAACACTAGTCCATATGATGTGAAAATACAGACCTCAATAGCTGTTTTTAAACTGTGCATCATTCACACCAGGGCCTAGGATTATGATCAGTTAACAGAGTGCAATAACTAAAGTTACTGCACTGAGTGAAAGGAAGAGAGCAGGACGGAGCCATATCTACTAAGATAGCTACTCTAGAGTACAAGGGTGTGTGCATTCTGTAAGGAATAGTTTTGCACTGGAAAGGGACCCTTCCATTACAAAAACAACCGTTTGTCACTCTCTTGCTTTCTATATGTGCTGTAAAATGCAGCATGTGTTACAGGAGGAAAAATGAGGAGAAATAAAAACATTTCTCCTTGTTATGCCTGTCTCGAAGAGATGTAAGGTTTCAGTGCAAATCCCTGTCTAAGAATGTTAGTAGATTGCAATTTGCATCAAAATTCATGAGTGTTTGTATTGGAGCATCCATGTACCAACCATGGAATATCCCCTTGATAAAAGTAATGCAATACAGGGCTAACGTAACTTTGTGATAGTTTGGAAAACTATTCAAACCAAATCATGAATAGCACTGGATAGTAAATACCGGCATAATACTTTGGGGCAGATTTATGAAAAGTGGTGCTGCACCTAGTGCACTGCCACTTTTCTTGCTCCCCTCAGCGCCTCCTAACGCCACCGTGTGTGCGCAGTACTTAAAATACAGCGCACCATGGCGGTAGTTAGGAAACTAGCGTCATCATTTTTTACGCTAGTTCGGCGCCCAGAGGCCTATTGTAACCAATGGTAGCCTCCTTTTAATGCCTGCTCTGAGCAGGCTTTAAAAATCCCAGACAAAAGGACACAAATAAATCTATTAGATTTCTTTACACCATTTTTACGGCCTCCCTAAAGGTGGAATACCCCCTTCATAAATGTTATGCCTTCTGCAGGAATAATGTAGCGCAAAAGGTTACAAGGCATGCATTGCACCACTTTGTAAATGTGACGTGGCGTTTTCGGACTTCTAATGCCACATTAGTTTTTAAAAATATGGCGTTGGAATGGTGCTAGGCCCTCTTAGATCTGGGTCGATGTGTATTACACATTGGTTTCTGTTATAAAAGTAATGCAGACCGGAAGCAAAGTGCTAGTAAGTCCCATGCATTTGGTACTTCATTGCATAATCAACAGGTGCATTTCCTCGACTTAACATTCGTAAATCTAGGGGCCAATGAGGAAAAACTTGGCACAGTAAGAGGTAATGAAACCATGCTACTGATGAACAAGGTGTCCTGTGGTTTTGGGAAAACATCCTGAAAAAGTTGGCCATTGATTTACACTGGTGTCCTTAAATTTGAAGTAAAAGTCCGAATTTTGAGGAATTCACGAATAACCTATAGAATTCTAGGAGTTCTGAATGTCTGTTTGAGTCTTATATATCCTTGAGTACTTAAATACATAGCTGTTTCCACATGCTGGAATTTAACAAGTGTGCATTGCCACTCCAGTTAATGCATTTGTCCTGTAAACCTGTTTCATTTTTCTTTCTACAGGGATATATTTTTATCTTGTAAACATGAATTCGTCCTACACCGATGTATATATTTTGAGGTGTGCTCTTCCAAAAGCATCTTAAAATCTCATTTACTCTTGCCTGGCTAGAAGTGCATTTTCACGAATGTTTTGGGCAAAAGACTTTCTGCAAATAATCACCAAATAAGAGCACACTTGCAAATTTGTGGGTGTTTAATTTTTACTTTTGGACCAGGAATGAACATCCTCAAACCCTGCTCTTCTACTCTGTTTAATCACATAAAAATGTCATCCTCCTGGAGGATATCTGTCTGAGCAAATCCCCTACAATAGAGCATAATCCACTATCCTAGACCTGAGACTCAAGAATTATTTTGTCCTGCACAAATAAAATGCTTTCTCTGGCACGCCTATTTGATGCTTAGTCAACCGACCCCATGTGTTTGTTGTAAAATGCATGTCAACTTTCCTACACTTGAGAGGGGTAACCTTCTTTTCTTCCTTTTGCTTCTAAATGTCCACCTGCCAAGCAAAGGGGCATATTTATACTTTTTCATGCAAAACTGCACTAACGTTGTTTTGCATTAAAAGTTTAGCACTGGCATACACCATTCCTGAGTGCCAGCCGGGCGTCATATTTATGGAATGGAGTAAACCGGTCCAAAGGGTGGGATAACGTAAAAAAAGATTACGCTGGCTGGGGGTGGGTGTATGGGAGAAGGGATTTCTGCACCAAAAAATTATGTTAGGCTTGATAGAGGCAAAAAGAAATGCCTCTAACCAGCCTAGTGTCATTTTCTGACGCAAAAACATCCATATCACATGACTCCTGTCTTAGAAACGACAGTAGTCATGCCCAGCACCCCATTGGCCAGCACAGGGGACCAGTGTCCTCTGGGCATGGCCATTGCACTGTGTGCCATGCAGGGGGCCCCAAGATGGGCCCCCAATGCCACTTTAATTTAAAAATAAATACTTTCCTATACTTACTCTACTTACCTGGGTTGGGGCCCACATCCTCTGGTGTCCCTCTGGTGTGGGTGGGGGTGTTCCTAGGGCTTAAGGAGGGCACCTGTGGACCCAATCCATGGTGTTCAACCATGGAAATAGGTCCACAACTTCCCTAATGCCTGGTCTGACCCAAGCATTAAATAATGGTGCAAAGCAAGCTTTGCACCATCATTAAGCCCCTCCTCCCATCCGTGCACCATTTAAACACAGGGGATAAGTAAAGGGTGAGATAGCACAAAAAAGATTATGCTAGCCAGGTGGGGGTGGGGGTATGAGAGAAGGGAGTTTTGCACCAAAAAATGACGTTAGGCTTGATAGAGGCCAAAAATAAATGCCTCTAACCAGCCTAGCGTCATTTTCTGACGCATAAACATCCATACCACATGACTCCTGTCTTAGAAAAGACAGTAGTCATGCCCACCACCCCACTGGCCAGCACAGGGGACCAATGTCCCTTGGGCATGGCCATTGCATCGTGTGCCTTGCAGGGGGCCCCAAGATAGGCCCAGATGGCACTTTAATTTAAAAACAAATACTTACCTATACTTACCCTACTTATCTGGGTTGGGGCCCACATCCTCTGGTGCCCCTCTGGTGTGGGTCTGGTGTTCCTAGGGCTTAAGGAGGGCACCTGTGGACCCATTCCATGGTGTTCAACCATGGAAATAGGCC
This sequence comes from Pleurodeles waltl, assembly GCF_031143425.1. NCBI lineage: Eukaryota > Metazoa > Chordata > Amphibia > Caudata > Salamandridae > Pleurodeles > Pleurodeles waltl. The sequence continues at coordinate 28,791,829 of NC_090437.1, forward strand.
CACAAGTCCCCTAACGCCTGATCTGACCCAGGCATTAAATAATGGTGCAAAGCAAGCTTTGCACCATCATTTAGCCCCTTCTCCCACCCGCGCACCATTTAAGCATAGGGGATAAGTATGGGGCTATAGGTTTCGCACCATTTTTTAGATGGGAACGCCTACCTTGCATCTCATTGACGCAAGGTAGGATCATGCATCGAAAAAACATAGGCCCGTATTTATACTCCGTTTGCGCCGAATTAGCGTCGTTTTTTTCGACGCAAATTCGGCGCAAAACTAACGCCATATTTATACTTTGGCGTTAGACACGTCTAGCGCCAAAGTATCGGCAAAGAGCGTCATTTTTTAGCGTGAACACCTTCCTTGCGTTAATGAGATGCAAGGAAGGCGTTCCCGTCTAAAAAAATGACGGCGACGCAAATGCGTCGTATTTATACTCCCGGGCAAAAATCACGCCCGGGAGGTGGCGGGTCAAAAAAACCCGCATTTGCGCCACAATTTAACGCCTGGGTCAGGGTAGGCGTTAAGGGGCCTGTGGGCTCAAAATGAGCCCACAGGTGCCCTCCCCTGCCCCCAGGGACCCCCCCTGCCACCCCTGCCCACCCCAGGAGGACACCCAAGGATGGAGGGACCCATCCCAGTGAAGTACAGGTAAGTATATTTTTTTTTTATTTTTTTTGTTTTTTTTGTGGCATAGGGGGGCCTTATTTGTGCCCCCCTACATGCCACTATGCCCAATGACCATGCCCAGGGGACACAAGTCCCCTGGGCATGGCAATTGGGCAAGGGGGCATGACTCCTGTCTTTACTAAGACAGGAGACATGTAAATGGCGCCTGGGCGTCGAAAAAATGGCGCAAATCGGGTTAAGACGATTTTTTAGCGTCAACCTGACTTGCGCCATTTTAAGACGCCCTAACGTCATTTTTTCCCCACGCCGGCGCTGCCTGGTCTACGTGGTTTTTTTCCACGCACACCAGGCAGCGCCGGTCTGATTGCGCCGTCTAACGCCATTCCATAAATACGGCGCCCGCATGGCGCTTCAGAATGGCGTTAGACGGCGCAAAATTTTTTGACGCTAAACTGCGTTAGCGCAGTTTAGCGTCAAAAAGTATAAATATGGGCCATAGTTTTGCGCTGAATTTGCGTAAAAAAAATGATGCAAATTTGGCACAAATGGAGTATAAATATGCCCCAAAATGCCTCTGTAGACTTTAATGAGGTCATTTTCTTAAAACCCATGCTTCACTCGCATTTGTGATTCAAGGGGTTGAAGTGTATTGTAAACCTTTCTTTGCTTGTGCTGTCGCCTCGGTGACGTATTTTGTATTAGTCCTCAAATTTGGCAAGAAGATGCATAGCAAACCTAACAGCCATTCAGATTTTGTGAGGTGAGACTGTCTGCACGTGTACCTCCTGCCTAAAACAGAAACTGAATGCAAATCTTGTCAGCTGGCCCAGGAAAGAGCTACCATAATAAGATTAATTACACCTGAATATCAACATAACCAACGTGTTTCCCGAGGCACCAGCACCTTTTTAAACGTAACACGCTATATTTATTCCTAAACATGCAAATTGGAGTGCTCATTAAATCGTGCCCGGCTAGGATAAGACTGAATAAACATTTGCTCAGTTGTTGGGTTTTTGATTTAAGAAATGCATTTTGCATTTTGTTTTTAATTAAACAACATTATAATTCATAAATCGACAGCTCTGTGCCTATAACGTTTTTTTGTATCTGCAAGCCAGGGAAAGGGCTCCGTTTCTGCTAGTTTACAACTGCCTGACGCGTCTTGCAAATACGGGCTAATAGTTACCTTGCTTGGAACATCACTAATGTTAATGTGCATTACTGTTCCCCCTGAGGTCCTTAATAGTCAGTCGGTGGCTCCTGCTCACAAGCTGCCAGGATAGACACAGCAATCAAAGCACAGTGGGAGACATGCTAATTCATATACTTGGCAAACAATTGTTTCATTGGGACATTACAGTGTACATTCCTCCTGCAGAAGCCTCTTCCGAATTCCAGTGCCGGTTAGGTTCACGCAGCAAATACAGCCAATTTATTTTAATGAAAAAGTGCTGTAAATTTAGGCCCTGTTTTAAGCCAAAGTTGTGCAGTGTGGTGCCCCGCCAAAAATAGCAGGGCCATGCTTCACCACTCTTGAAATGCAGAGATGTGCCATATTTACAGAAATACCACACAGCCCTGTGTTTCTCCCTGTGGGGGCACTAAATTAAGCTGCCTGAGCCAACGCAGGCATCCTTGACCCATAGTGCAAGGGCAACTGCTTTGATGGGATAGATTGTTTATGTGCAGTAAGATATCTCTTCCTGCACATAAACAATCTATTATGGCGATTTGGCCTTCTATGTGTGCTGCAAAATGCACATAAACAATCATCCATTGCATTCTGCTTCTTCTATGTGTCTCTGTGTCCTGTGTCTAACATACAAAAAGAAAAAGAGGAGGAATAAAAGCATTCCTCCTCGTTTTGCCATGTTAACGCAACCCCTAGGGTGGCATTCGTTTTTGGCCCTGCCTCAGGTTTACGACAACTCGTAAATATGAGGCTGCGTCAAAAGCAATGAGTGTTGCGGTGGTACGCCCACCGCAACTCCCATTGCATGCCTCTCTGATACAGAAATCTGTGTTGGAGGAGCCCATATTTACAAGGAGACATAACGCCAAAAAAGTGGTGTTACACCTCCTTGTAAATATGGAGCAGTGGTTATCGCCACTGAAGAGTCACGAACAGTGACCCTCCAGTGGCGCAAGGGTCTGTTAAATCTTCCCCTTAGATCTTGGTAGGGTTTCAGTTTCCTTCCGATGTAGTATTTGAATTCTTTCACAGCCAGTCAAGCTCATATAGCCATTCACATCAATACTACTTGCGCTCAACTTCATTGACTCCACTTACTTCTCATCTCTTGGCCAATTGGCCCAGGTATGACCTTTTACCTCCCCACCCTCCTATATTTACGACTCTGTCCCCCACCCCCTTTTCACTCCAGTATCTGGACCTCACTTACGAATCACTCTTTGTGGGGACAACACCATGGGTATTTCATCAAAGTCTTACACACGATTATTATTAAACGTCCGTTCACTTCTACTTCCTTCCCTTTCTTTCCTGTCATTTCCTATACATTATGGATTACTGTTCACATTTCTCGCTACGGTGTGCCATGCCTGCTCATTTTATTTCACGGACATGGATGTGCTCACTCAATCACTTGGTTTTAGTTTTACATGGGCACCTGTCCCTTGTGGACTTTAGACTAAGCCTACTTACCCAAGAACATTTCCCACATATCTTTGTACATCATTTACTGTTTTACAGCCTTGATAAAGTCACTTGTGTGACGAAACACGTGTTGGCTGTTTCCTGTTGACAACGCAAGTTTGTGGCATATTGAGTCTACAAATAAAGACACTCACATCACCAACTGAGGAAGCGCTCGCTGCTGCTGGGGACCAGTTATCGAAGGGCAGGAGCCCTTTAAATTATTCTCGCGCTCCCGCCGTCGCGGGAAGCGCGTCGCTGCTGCCGGGGACCAGTTATCGAAGGGCAGGAGCCCTTTAAATTATTCTCGCGCTCCCGCCGTCGCGGGAAGCGCTCGCTGCTGCCGGGGACCAGTTATCGAAGGGCAGGAGCCCTTTAAATTATTCTCGCGCTCCCGCCGTCGCGGGAAGCGCTCGCTGCTGCCGGGGACCAGTTATCGAAGGGCAGGAGCCCTTTAAATTATTCTCGCGCTCCCGCCGTCGCGGGCAGCGCCCGGGCGAAGCCCGGGCCAAGGGCGGGCCCGTCCTTCGCCCGTCAGCGACCGGAAGAGGCCGGGCTGGGCCACATTATTTTCATCTTGACTTCCGATATCGGTGACCAGCGGACGAACATATTTTAACCACCCGGACACCTTCTTAATATAGGTGAGCTGCACTTCTGGCCCTCCTGGTGTCTCAGTTTTTTTTAACAAAGCCCTAGTAGAGCTAAAACAGGATGGGAGCAGGAGAGGAAGGGCACCCACGGAAATAAACTGCTAAACTTTGGGACTGGGCTTAAGTGCCTTATCAAAGCAAGATGGGTAGACGGAAGGGGGGGTGCCTTTGGTAAAAGCCGACAATAACAAGACTCTAGATGGCTTCCTTCAAAAAGCGGTTGGGGCATTAGAAAAAGAAATTGAACTGGTGGAGCGCCGTTTGACTGCCCCCCCACCAACCGAGGCTCTGTCGAAAACTCCACTACAACCTTTTCACCCACCAGCTCTCCAGCCTGCCCCGCCAACTCCACCTCCTACTACCCAAACTACCCGAATGCCCGTCGCAGAGCCCCTGGACAAGATCATATATCCTTCAGAAATTACACAGTCTATGCCAGATAGGCCTGCACCCTCACCAGAGCACAGCTCAAAGGGCAAAAGGAAACGAGGGGAGGTAAACCTAAAGAACAAACGGGCCAGTGTTTTGAACTCCCCCAATCATGCCGTGCCTACTCGGACCAAGGACTGTATACCTGCCCAAGCTATTAACAATGGCAGCCTAGACATAGCCTTCATAATAGATTTTATAAAAGACGAGCTCTCCAAAAAACAATACCCTATAACAACTCGCCTATCAGCTATTGAGGAGAAACTTGACGTTCTTACCAAACTTAATCAGCCAAATACCTCTTCCTCATTAGATTTACAATATTCGCAACAATATTTTCCCCCTTGCCCTCCAGTCAACAGTGCCAGTAACCCTCCTCCATCACCAAGTACGGCCCACATCTCTCAATCACTTTGCCCTGATTCTTCGCATCAACAAGTGAAGGCTTCTACTGCTAGACTGGCCAACCCCCCTAAAACACGGCACCTAAAGAGAGATTCCCTCCTCCCAAGGCGGATTGATGAAATTGCTCCTTCTATGAACATGGACACAAAACTGCTCAAGGCCCATACAAACTCTCCAGCAGACCGGATGCATAGGGATCTAGGAACCAATATGAGAACTTTACACCTACCACCGGAAGCTTGTCCTTATGTGCTTGTTATTACGAATATTCCTAAGCTTAAGCCTAATATTTCCGAATCATTTACAGAACTGAAAACTAAGGTCATCCATTGGCTTCATAGATATGCTAGATTTGCTTTTCACATGATACCCTCAATATTAATGGTGAGGAGGGTGGGTTGGGTGGGTCCACTCAAAAACCCCGGTATAGGGGATTGTATTGTTATTAACTTCGATGCGCCCTCCCTTGTCCAACAGCTCTCCTTGAACGTGTGTCATTCTAACCCTCTAGGGGGAGTAACCTCACTTTGCAGGCTCCAGGCTTTCTACCCTCACAAAGCTGTACCAACCATTAAGGGGGTAACAATGTCAGACAGAGGTCTCACTAGGGCACAGATGCAGCCTGATTCTCAACCAAGACCCAGCCCTTTCTCGCTCTCGCTTTCTGAAATTGATTGACTAAAAGACAGCTTTAAGTACAATTTATCTCAGCCTCAGGGTTCAATCAATTGGGATAAAAAGTACTCTATAGTCAGAAATAATAAAACTCATGCAATAGGGCAAGGTAATCCCGAGGTTGAACAATCCCCCACTGCAGACACCAGAGACCCTACACCAATTTCTACACTTGTCCAGCCAGATCCTTCTAAGATGGAAATTAGCATCTGGCTTTCCCCCTGTGCCCAGAGTTCTGAAATCTGTATTGGGGGTGCTAATAAGGAGCCCAAGGCGATTGAGACTAACCTAGCCATAGATTTAGTAGACCTCAGCAAACTTGGATATCCACCACTATTACAAACACCCGAACTGCTCACGTCATCCCCCGATCTAGACGGGGCAAGAAATATTTTGGGAAATACTGTAGTGGGAAATCCAAATACGGCTGGTATAGATACAACTGAAAAGGGTATAAAACTTCCCCACGATATTCCATTTGCAAGAGAGAACCCTGCGGTTGAAGCTCCCCAAGACATAATAGACGGCCTAGACACCATCCTTAGTTGGAATATTGCAGGGTTGGAGAATAAAATGAACAACCCTGAATGGGGCAAATTCATAGACAAACATAAAATATGCCTTTTTCAAGAAACATGGGCACTGGAGCCCAAATACAGAATTGGCTACAAAAGTTACTGGGTCCCAGCAACTAAGGTGAATTCAGGGAGACCCTCAGGTGGGCTACTTATATGGCTCAGTTGCTCCTTCAAATGTCGGATCGAAACAATTGACTTGGGCTGCCCTGATTTAATGGGGTTATCAATACCATCCCTTAGCGAGAAACCACTCCTAATAATTAATATTTATAACAGGAGCCTGGGTAGTAAATATGAGTCCGACACATTGACTATTTTGGACAGTTTTATTTCTTGTAAATCACCTTCCCACTTTATTCTTATTGCTGGAGATTTTAATGTCACTTTTGAACCCTACTCGCTGGCCCAGGAACTATATAAAGATGAAGACGCCTACTGGGGTATCCCTCAACTGGTATCTAGCAAAAGACCAAAAACAAATAGATTAACACATCAGGTTGTGGATATTACACTGGCACATGGCTTGCGGGCTTGCAATGGGCGTTCCCGCTCGGATCCCAATCTCCACCCTACATTCAGGCGCGGGACACAGAAGAGCCAGATAGATTATATTTTGCTTGATATCCGCCTGTGGGGCTACATGGTTGACATGAACGTTGTAGAATATGAGGAAAGTGACCACGAACCTTTGATTTTATTTCTTAGGAACCTATTACCCCTACTTGAAGTCTCTTGTTCCAAGATCCATGAACAACTGCTTGTATTGTCCAACAATAGACGAAATGTTAGATGGGAATCCCTGAGCACCGACATAGCCACCTTGGCATCTGTGTTCAGGCAACTGGCTGATCATATGGATCGTATATCCCAGCCTTTAGAAGATAGTGGTGTGCTTATAGCAGCCCACACGCAATTTTTTAACTCTCTAAAAATTCTTTTCACTAAAGAGTCTGCAAAAGAAGTTAAAAAGAAGTGCAACGCAAGGTGGTTCAACGCCGCATGTAGGGAAGCACAACACAAACTCCTGAGAGCTTTAAGAGGAGGCAAATCAGACCATATAAGGGAAGCCAGGAAAGACTATAGACAGGAACAAAGTAGAGCCCGTAGGACATGGGATGAATCTAGATGGGTTTCCCTCCTGGAGTCTGCCAAAACAAACGACACCTTGAAATTTTGGAAAATAGTGGCTGACGCCAGCGAAGAACCTAATTGTCGGCCCGGTGCTTCAATACTCCCTGTAGAGTGGACAGATCACTTTTCCCGATTATATTCTGGGGTTACTGGTGTTACTTCTAGGGAACTGACCCATACCATGATTACTGAGAGTCCCAAAATTGAATTTACCCTGGCAGAAACCAAGGCTGCGATCGCGTCACTGAAGTGGGGAAAGGCCCCCGGCCTTGATAAAATACCTGGCGATCTATATAAGACAAACCCAGATATATGGGCCCCATATCTGAACCTCATTTCTAATGCGGTAACTGCAGGAGCACCTGTCCCGAGCTCCTGGATGGGAGCAGAGATAGTTCCCATCTTTAAGAAAGGTAACCCCTCTAACCCTGTTAACTACCGTCCAATCTCCTTACTTGACAACTTCCCAAAACTTTTTGCTAAGCAAATTTTGTCTCGTTTAGAAGAATGGATTCTGGAAACTAATGCCATTTCTGATTTGCAAGCAGGGTTAAGGCCCGCAGTTAGTACCATAGACCAGGTGCTAAGATTTTTAACACTAAAATGGAAGACTGTAGAAGTAGGCGGAGGTAACCTTTTCGTAGTTTTTATTGACCTTAGAGCCGCGTTTGATTTGGTCCCCAGAAATCAGCTATGGCTGACATTAGATAATATGGGTGTCCCACATGGCCTCCTGAAACTCATTATCCAACTACACGAGAATACTTATGCTCAAATCAGGAGTGGCAAGAATGGTGACCTAACAGAAGCAGTGGCTATTGAGAGAGTCAGACAGGGGTGTGTTTTGGCCCCCACCCTTTTTCTTCTATACATAAATAATTGTATTAAGTATTTAGCAAACTGCACTAATGATTCCCCAAAGCTGGCCGGGACCAAAGTACCATGCCTACTTTACGCAGATGACACTATCCTTTTGTCTAAATCATCCATGGGAATTCAGAATCTGGTTATCCAGTTCGGTGTTTTTTGCAGAGATCACGGGTTAGACATAAATCTTAAGAAAACTAAACTCATGATATACAGTGCCCGAATAAGAAGCTTAGAGCAAACATTAGGATGGATTCAATTCATTTGGAGAGGGTAATGGAATACGATTATTTGGGTATTAGACTATCTGATAAGGGCAGCTGGGATCCAGCTATAAGGAAAGGGGCACTAACAATTAGCCAAAGATGTGGAGTGATAGGACGTAAAGCTAGCACTGCAATAAGTCCCCCTCTGACCCTCATCTCTGAAATCTACAAAGCTCAAATTAGTGCCGCGGCCCTATATGGAGCGGAACTTTGGGGATTTTACAGACAATTGGACACTCTTCAAATTAAAGAAAATAATTTCCTTAGACACATATCCAGACTGGGGAAGGGCACTCCGATGCTCCCCCTAAGACTGGACCTGGGTCTAAATAGTATTAAGGACACAGCATACCTAAGACCACTTCTGTACTGGGTCAGATTATGGAAAACGGAGGAACTCGAACCCTTCAGATTAGCAGTTAAAGAACTTTTGCCACCTTGCTATGGATGGGAAAAAGTACGGTGGCTTAGGGAGATGAGGGTGGCTTGGGTTAAACTGAACTTAGCCCAGTATTGGGAGAATCCCAAGATGATCCCTGGTAATGCTAAACGCCTGATCAAAGACCGCTATTGGGAAAAGATCCATGAGGAATCTCTCGGCTCAATTGGGTTGGGTCGGTTGACAGCAGAGTTTCTGCTGGTTAAGCATGAACCTCTGCCTGAAAGCTTCCTGGATCTCCCTATGCCAGCCCGTGCTTGTTCCTTATTACTTCAGTTCAGATACGGAACATTGGCAGTCAAAAGCTTTACAGCTTGCTGGTCAACCAATAGTTCTTTATCTGACAAATGCATAAATTGCCATCTATGCAAAGAAACTTCTGAGCATGTCCTATTTTTCTGTCCTCTGTACAAATGCCCTCGTGGGAAGTGGATTATCCCTCTGTGTAAAACACTGCCATCACAAAATCGAAACAGTGTATATAGAATATGCAAATATGACACTTCCATGCTGATAGTGAGTTCTGTTTCCAAATATTTGGCAGCAGCATGGAAAATCCGCAGTAGGATTACTACAGATCTTAATCCATCGGTCGAAGAACGGTCTAGAAGTTAGCAAACTAGCACCCTGTTATATTAATCTGGGATTTTAAATAAAATGATTAGTATGACCTATCGACGATAAAAGACTGTAGCCCTGCGCATGATGGCTAGTGACTCATAGTTCCTCAGCATATATAATTTTATAAATCACAAGTTGCAATTTATCTGATCAATTTATTTAATAGAACTGAGTAACTTATGGTATTATTTTTCACTGGTTGACCTCTAGCCTTTCCTAATAGGAGCTACTATATGTAGTTTTTATGCCTTATTTTATATATAAATCTGTTTTAGAATGATTTTCATGTTTTTAACAATTGGTTAATATTATTTTAGCACTTAGCCTTTTTGCATAGGGTAAGATCCAGAGATTATTTTGAGAGTCTTGTCTTAATTATTTATGAAACTTTTTATGTAATTTTATGAATTTTTTCTTTCTGTACTAACTGCCAAATGTTTTTTCTACTAAGTGATGGTTCATGGCTTTTATTTTTTTTGTATGTATGATCACTTCTAATTTTTCAAATGGTCCAAATCTGGACCGAATAAACTATTGATTGAACTGAGGACTTCTCAAATTTGTCATCCATATCCGGAACTGGGACACCAGGGACACTAGTCCCCAATACGAACTGTTATCATACTATACTGTGTGCCGTGGTCATATTGTTGTTGTTACCGTTGTGTACTTGCTACACTTATTTGTTCCTGTTGGGGTAGTTAGGCACCCGACCCATCGGGCACCAATGTTTCACTTCCACTGACTCTCTCTTCTACATTTATTGCCACTCCACGGAAGTGCGGCTGCTCTCACCCTTACTACCTTCCTTTTGTTTGCTTTTGGCCTTTTCGTGACCATATGCGGTGAGTTGCACTCCGTCAATCCGGACATCAAGCTAGACGCTATTATTTGCTTATCTTATTTCTTGGCCTATCTCTCCAAGACACATAGGCATGGCTTCCTTTGACGATAATCGAGATCTCTTAGCTGCGGAACTCTTTTCCAAAAAAACCCTAGCTACACACACAGCTAACTCCACACCACCCAAGGAAGGACTAAGGCACAAATTTATCAAGTTAGAAAGACTAAGAAAACAAGAACTAGCACGCTGGTGGGACATCACCACTCTAAAACGATATTTAGAACTAAAACAAATTCCCAGGGGACTACGGGTTATAATATTTCCCTCATTTGAGGATCTCGACCCCGATCTACTTGGAGAATGGGAACTCCTTATCTCTTCCACCTCCTTCAGCATGATAAACATACTTATCAAACATGCAGACAGGAAACGCAGCAAACTGCTTCTTGACATTGCTTCCCTAGAGGATGAGATTAAGAGCCTCAATCTAGCTGAGGCTACCGACAAGAACTATGAAAGAGATTCTCAATGGGTATCAGCTCTATGTGAAGGATAAGAAAATGAGAAAACTCATTAGGGATGAAAATGACTACAGCAATGGGAGAATATATACCTTCGCACGCAAATTCGATCAGATCAATAGGGACACACACAACACACAAACCAACAACACTGCCCCAATTGAGTCAGCCTCAGGCAGCTTATCTGATATTTCTAACCTGTCTAGTGATTGTGCAGACACACCCATTGCAAAGCCTTCTGACAACGCAACTCTCTCCAATGCCACTCATCACTCAAGCTCTTTTTTAGAGGAGCTTGGCCGCTACAGAAGGGGGGTCAGACAGAATTTCAACAGATCAGGTCCAAACCCAAACCCACCCGCCGGGGGGGGGTGGAAACACAACATCAAACACAAGGGAGGGCGTGGCCACTCGCTCTTCTACGAGAACTCAAAGACCATGATCGGCACCCTACATCAAGATCTACCTACTGTATCAGAGGAATCTGTCCAGGTTATGAACCTATCTGATGTTGATTTGTCCACTCATGAAATAAACGTCTTGAAAAGAGGCTTGGGTTTCTGTCCTACTTCTACACCCAGCTACACCAACATACATATTGATCTCTTTAAATTTGTACGCAATTTGAAGCTCAAAAAGTTTTTTCACAGCAAACCACAATGTAACAGTGACGCCCACATTCCAACACCGGCCTACAACCAATCCATCAGGGATCTGCAGGATATCCACACGATTCTCTCACTTGACAACACCTCCACCTCACCCCCTAGTTTGGACACACTACGAGTCCAGTTAGACATCCCGTCCAACCTAGATCTCAACAGTGGGCTTAAACCCAAATCCACTTTTGTCCCTGTGTTACCTCCCGATAACTACATAGATGTTTTTCATAAAGCAGTTAGCACCGAGCTCTTTCACCTGGAGGATAAATCCAATACTTACACACGTAGAAAGATCAACAATCTTAACCAGAGTGAGATTTTGGCCCTACAGAGACTCTCAAAACATACCACCTTAGTGATCAAGGAGGCTGATAAAGGGGGGAACGTTGTGGTCATGAATAGATCTGACTACCTGATGGAAATCGACAGACAATTAGCTGACACACAAGCTTACATTCGGATTCAGCTGAACCCCCTTCCTGCAATTTCTGCTTTAATTGCAGACAAACTGACGCATTGGAAAAATCTCTGTCTACTCTCTGATCTTGAGTATAGATACCTATTTGTCATAGCACCAAGGGCACCGTGTATATACATCCTACCTAAGGTACACAAAACAGGCAGCTTTCCACCAGGGAGACCTATTATTTCGGGCATTGGCTCACCAACGGAACCCATCTCGGAATACATAGATTCATTTCTCCAGCCCATGGTACGCAACCTCCCCTCGTACATCCAAGACACCAGGGACTTACTCTGTCAACTTGAAGACGTTGAATGGACAGAGGATTGTTTATTTGTTAGCCTCGATGTCAGTTCACTATACACATGTATTCCCCTTGAAATGGGCCTTATGATGCTCTCAGATACTCTAAGCATGCGAGATGCCACATTGTATGAACACACACTCATGCTTCTCGACCTCACACGCCTGGTACTGGAGAACAATGTTTTCACTCACAATGGGAATTGGTACCGACAATGCCAGGGAGTTGCCATGGGAGCCAAATTCTCACCCTCCTATGCTAATCTGTACATGGGCCAATTCGAGAACGTACACCTTTGGTCCAATTGCCCAACACACATCACTCAACATGTTCTTTACTGGGGGAGATGCATAGACGACATCCTGATGATTTGGACAGGCAGTTTGTCAGACCTTAGCTTACTCACATGCCACCTCAACAACAATAAGTTTAACTTAACATTCACACATAAGGCTGACTGTGCCCAGATTGAATTCCTAGATCTCCTACTGTACATTACCGACAAGAAGATCACATCCAGATTGTACAGGAAACCAACAGTCTGTAACTCTATCTTACACGCACAAAGTGCTCACCCTTTCACACAAATCAAAGCGGTTCCCTACGGTGAAATGGTCAGGGTCCGACGTAACTGCACCGACACTGACATTTTTAACCAAGAACTCGCAAATCTGAAACAACGCTTCCAAGCACGGGGCTACACAAACAAACTCATCTTGACAGCCAGCAATCGCATCTCCTCTAAGGACCAACACTCCCTACTCATCAGGAGTACCAGAAAGCCTCCCAGGACTGACCCCACTAAACGCCCTGTCTCTTTTATCACCCAAGACAGCCCTGCCAGCAAAATGGTACATCGGGTTCTCAAGAAACACTGGCATCTACTACTCTTAGACTCATGTCTCAAGGACTACATCAACAGCTCACCAACTATGTCACACAGTAGAGGACGCACACTGAGAAACATTCTGTGTCCCAGCTTCCTCGCTCCCCACATACAAACACACCCCTCAACCTGGATTCCAGACAAACCAAAGGGCTTCTATAAATGTGGTTGCTGCATATCGTGTCCTTTGGCTCTCAACAAGATGACATCCTTCTCTTACAACACAAAGATCACCTACCACATTAGGGACTTCATCAACTGTAACACTAAATTCACGGTTTACTGTGTCATCTGTGTGTGTGGCCTGATCTACATAGGCAGTACAATACGCCCACTCAAGGAACGTATTCAGGAGCATGTGAGAGCCATTAGAAACCTTAACACTACTTACCCATTGGCTGTACACTTCAATACTCTACATGGCGAGAGGGATCTCACCAGGGTCAGGTTTCATGGAATGGCTCACGTTGCCAGATCACCCAGATGGGGTGACAGAACCAAGGATCTACGAAAGTGTGAGGCGAAATGGATTTTAAAACTTCGTGCAGTGGAACAGGGACTCAACACTGATCACAAAATGCATTTTTTCCTTACCTAAAATGTTACAATGACCCGGGGGCTCCGGGGTCATTACAACATCATCACACTACATTGCACAAATGTATGTTTATACTCACGCATGTCTATTACAACTAGTGTTTAACTCTTTACCAATACTAACTTGCTAGCACCAGGCACTGAACTTTTGACAGCAAACAATATAATCTCTTTCCTTAACTGGGGTCACACGAGGGGGCTATTTGACCTTCGCACTTAATACCATGTGGTTTCACATTTCTGTTTAAACTCATGTATGTATATCTAATCACTATTCTAATTATGTACCATTACTGTCTAACCAGGACTGTTGACACATTCTCACAGTGTATTCCCCTATGGGACATCTTTTAGAATAACATTGTTAACTTTGATATGTACATGTTTATGATTGCGTTGTATACTATCTACCCCTATCACCTCCGTCACCAGCATGCTCACCTTGTATGGTTTCTTTCCTTCTAACATAACCTTGTAGAAGTGAATACCCCAGGACACAATTAACATTTTCCACTTTTTCCGTTTATATCTTGCCATTCTAAGATGGCCGCCACTCTCTCATACTTATACTCCCATCCGCTTTTATCTATAGACTAGTCCTTCTGCTCTCTCGATGCCCACATATTCTATTTAACAGCACGAGCGCGTAACATCGGTTACACCGAGACGCGCTCGAGCTCTATTGACGACCGCTCCATCACTGTTACAGGTATGTTTGAACCCGCTCTCACGCGGGTGCCGCACCTCGGCTCCCCGTTTTATACTTAACATTGCACTTAGCTCACTGCGCTTTCCCCATGCAGTTCGTCTACCTTACGAACTAAATAAGCGTCTCTGACCGGCCTGGGGCTATCCCATGTACCGCTCACCGCACCAGTAATGTTCTTTATTGAATCTCAAACGTTACTCAAGGAAGCGTACTTAGCTATCTTGCCTCAGGCTAGACTTAGATGTCTTCTCACTACCGGCTGGCGTCCCCCTCAGCTTTCTGTGCCCACGCAGAAGGATATCTAAAAAGTTTTTTATTTCCTGGTAACATATTTGTTAACTGTGGTGCCCTTTCCAGCCACTTCTTGTTATTCCCACGCGCTAATACCTATGACACCAATTTTCGATCTCTCAATCTAACATCCACAAACGTTAATCTCACATTTAGAACATTGTCATGACTCCTTGGTTTGTGGCACACTGAGTACAATACTTGATACTCTGCAGACCAAGTCCTCACCTGTGCTTTGATTCTTTTTGTCTTTTAACCGACTTGGCTTACTACGCTACAATTATGGCGCTTTGACTTTTTCCCCCTGATTGTCTGCCTTGGCTATTTAGATTGCCCGTAAGTTTATCATTTAGCAAGTCACCATTAGTCTTTTCTACACTGTCTTACGCTTTCTCTGTTACCATCTTAGGGTCCTGAACCAAGGCTTATCAAGGCCCACCTTGCCCACCTGCTTCTTACTGGATCGCTTGTTACCTACTTTCAGCCATTCACATCAGTACTACTTGCGCTCAACTTCATCGACTCCACTTACTTCTCATCTCTTGGCCAATTGGCCCAGGTATGACCTTTTACCTCCCCACCCTTCTATATTTACGACTCTGTCCCCCACCCCCTTTTCACTCCAGTATCTGGACCTCACTTACGAATCACTCTTTGTGGGGACAACACCATGGGTATTTTATCAAAGTCTTACACACGATTATTATTAAACGTCCGTTCACTTCTACTTCTTTCCCTTTCTTTCCTGTCATTTCCTATACATTATGGATTACTGTTCACATTTCTCGCTACGGTGTGCCATGCCTGCTCATTTTATTTCACGGACATGGATGTGCTCACTCAATCACTTGGTTTTAGTTTTACACGGGCACCTGTCCCTTGTGGACTTTAGCCTAAGCCTACTTACCCAAGAACATTTCGCACATATCTTTGTACATCATTTACTGTTTTACAGCCTTGATAAAGTCACTTGTGTGACGAAACACGTGTTGGCTGTTTCCTGTTGACAACGCAAGTTTGTGGCATATTGAGTCTACAAATAAAGACACTCACATCACCAACTGAGGACTTCTCAAATTTGTCATCCATATCCGGAACTGGGACACCAGGGACACTAGTCCCCAATACGAACTGTTATCATACTATACTGTGTGCCGTGGTCATATTGTTGTTCAAGCTCATATAGTCATCAAGTACATGTTATAGAAGGCTGAAAAACACATGTAGGTAAAGAGGATAAGTAAATGCATTGAGGTAAGAAGGGAAGTGTACAACACAAGATAATTGAGGGTGACTAAGGAAATACAAATACTCTGGCCCAGATTTATGAAGCCTTTGCATTGTCTTTGCGTTGCCTTACGCAAAGGCTTTAATAACATTTACAAAACCATGCCAGGGGCTATTTGAACTGTCTTGTGTGGCTTTGTAAAGAAATATAAAGCAGCACAGCAGCTTGAATTGCCTTACGTTATATTTCAAGCTGGAAGGCGTTCCATGGGTGAAATATTGGCGTTTCCAAGCATCCACCCAGGGATTTTGGCACATTCCCAGATTTACTAATGGTAGTAAACCTGTGAATGGGTCAAAAAAGCTACGCCTTCGCCATTGAGGTGTAACAAGGAGCAATATCATTATTTCTTCTTGCTGCTTCCTCTTTCTATGTGTGATGCTTTCCACTTCACAAACAGAAAGATAAAAATGCCTCTAGGATAGAAGTCATCAAACATTTCAAACTGGCCCCCCAACCCCAGGTCAGTGGGTGTATTCCTGGGGGGAGGAACTGCCACTGCAAGCACTTGTAAATGAGGACGACCTGGAAATGCTACCAACCTACCTTGTTTATTTGACACGCTTCTAGGCTGTCTTCATTTACATGCAGCCATTGAAGTGCATAAAAAGCATGTGGGAGTCGTAATCCTGAGTGCTCTAGGGACAATGTCAGTGATTAGTTGTGGGAGGGTCAAAAAGTGGCTAAAAATAACAAACACATATATATTTTTTTAACCAATGGGTCACTACATATAAATTGAGGCACGCACACCATAAATGAAAACTAAATAAAATAAAAGTTGTAAGTGTACTTCTGAGTGTTGTGGAGCAGTGTCAGTGATTGCGAAATGATTTTTTTTTTACTTTTTGGTAACTGCATGTGAAAATAACCTTAAATGAAAACTAAATGAAGTTAAACTTATCGGTTGCAAGTGTACTCCATGCCATGGTGCAGTGTCAGTGGTTGCGGTGGGAGGGTAAAAAAGTGGCTAAGAGGTGCAAATAGTTTTGTATAATGTTTTATTTCTTACATTTGAGTAACCACACCCTAAATTAAAAATAAATAAAGTTAAACTAATTGGTTGTACGTATGCTCTTTCATGTTATGAAACCTCAGTTGGATTATGAAATCACTGCAGAGGTCTGAGTGTGCGAACAGAGAGTCGCAAAGTTAAATTCTGGTTGGGGCAGTGGGGAAAAGTGATGTATGTTTCTAATGCAACAAGGTGCCAGCTAGTGCCATAAAATAATGTAGCGTTTAAGATAAAACAAGTGATTTCAAAATATACATTTGAGTAATATATAATCTATGTTGCAAGGGTGTTTGCATTGGTGATGGCCCAAAAGTGCACTAACCATGGTCGGCTTCTCCATTGCGTCATCCCCCGCCAGCAGTAGCAGCTGCAAACTTTTTCCCCAAAAACGGGGTGACGAGCAGTGAGGGGGAGTGCATAGCCAAACACGCATGCGAAGTAGGCTCTCTCCAGCCCAACAACACAGTTGCTGGGCTGGAGAGAGCCTGCACAGGCTCCCAGTCGCCCTGGGAGCACCATGGCTGGGCGCTCCCAGCCAATCCTAACGCTGCTCTAAGCAGCGTCAGGATTGGCACAGGGCAGGCTGGAAGCCTGTGGCTACAGCCGGCAGAGGAGCGGATGGAGAGGTATGGTGGCGGAGGTAAGTGTTTTTTCAATTATTTTATTATTTTTAATTTAATTTCCCTTCCCACCGTGCCGCCCCACCCCTTCTGCTTCGCACGAGCCGCATCTGGCACTAACACAGGAAAAGAGAAAAAAACTGCAACATCTCACTAGATATGGCACTGTTCTGCCCTCTAACTTTCACACAGCGCCATGATTTCTAAGAAGCTGATACCTCTTCCTGCTTCCTCATACTCAGAATGCTCCTCAAGGTCATGGAATGGCTCCCCATGTACATAAGATGCACTATCACCCAGGCCCTTAAAACCAGCAGCCTGGACTATGGCAAAGCACTCTACACTAGTATTTCCAACCAACTCACTCAAAGACTCCAGACCACTGAAATCACCGCAACCAGACTCATCTGAGACATCCCCCGAAGTGCTTGCTGATCCAGAAATGATGTCAATTTATGCTACTCTTCAACACCTACAAAGCCCTCCAAAACATCAAACTTGTATACTTCAATGACGGTCTTCAACTCTAACCATCTACTCAGACATTTACACCCAGCCTCACCTACCCTCAAACAACCCCGCACATCTGCAGAAGCAGGTCAGGAGAGCGCTCCTTCTCCTACAGTGTTGCCAAGACTGGAATGACCTCCTGCAACACATCAGGACCTCACCATCTCTACTTAACTTCCGCAAGAAACTGAAGACCTGGCTATTTAACCAGGAGTTTTGCCTGTCCTTCGCACCTTCTCCAGAGCCTGGATACCCTCATGTGTAATAAGTTGTTCTCTATCAATCGATGTAACATAACATAGCATAACAGAAAGTTGACTGCCTGTGTTGCATTACTTTTTAGTAAATCTAGACCTTAGTCCCTGTCACCATAAAGCTTCAAGTGACTCCATTAATTAAAGCCTGTACTTTCTCCCATGCAGATTTTATATTTGGTGATCAACCAATTGAACACAATTACATTTCCTTCTGATAATGGCCGTCCAGGTGAGAAGGCTTGGCTCCTACATTAGCTCTTGTCCCTATCTTAGGTTCAAAGCAAAGGAGGACCCTGCCCCTCCCTTCACTTTCTGGAAGAGTCACCTCAAGGTCAGCATAAACTGTACAAGGCCTTTTGTTTTTGTAAAAAGGCGAGTCTAGTTGTTGGCAGAGTTGCATTCATATGCAGATCCCTGATCCTCCAGGCCACTGGCCCGGGAGAAACAGTAAAGGAGCAAAGTCCAAGGGGACAATATCAAAGAGATGGCCCTAGACATGGGGTGTTATTTGCGAGCTCATTATTTTTTTTGCTTACAAATGGACAGACACGTCTTCCTCGGATACATGCCACTGGGAAAAGGATTGATTTCTAAGAGGGTCCTTATTTTTATTTCTTAAAAGGGCCATCACTGCCATTATGGCAACCGGTTCTGTTGTACTAGTGCCAGGGTTGTGAGTGGACATAGTACCCCAAATATGGCTGTTTTACTAACAAAATGGGATGTGGGGCCTATTTTTTCTGCTAGCATTAGGACTGCGGGGAACAGGACCCAAGCAACAAGGGGAAAGGGTGAAGAAATTTAACACAAAGGGGCTGAAAGCTTGAATTGGGCCTGAGACCTATGAGTGATGGCAGAGTCCAAATGGGCAGAGCAGATACCATGTTTTGCAGAGCTGTAGGTATAATTGGTGCTGTAGGTGCAGTGGCACCAGGTTGCAGCAGTATGCAGGGCCAACTAACCCCAATTATAGTTGTGTGTCTGTCCTTACTTGCTTGCATTAAGTACCAGCGCACAATTGCTGTGTCACTGTTACTTAGAGCTTTGGAGCAATGGGCCAAGGGAGGGACAAATTGAAGCAGAGGAGACAGTCATTTTGGGTTGAGAGAGATGGTAAGGAAGGAAATGGGGCACCATGAGAGTTCATGTTTTCAGCAAAGGACAGAGGAAACATTCCACTGCACAAGCCAATAGCTATCATAGCACAGCAGACACAGCGGCACTGTGGCCCAGGGGCATGGGGGGGGGGGGGGTCCACTGCATCACATTTATGTCTGTTTTACTTCAAACAGTTGTCATGGGGTTGATTTTCCTTGCTACCCTTAGGCCCTATGGCAAGCTTGATGCAAAAAGGGAGGCAATGTGTGAGAGCTCTTTTTTTCCTGATAAGGCAGACAGCAAGTTTCAAAAATTGAGTGATGGTCAGACTTAGTGGGGCCCTAGGAGTGTGAGGGGCACACAACAATCCAATTATGAGGAGTAATGTTTTTGATCAACCTGTGCTTTTGTTTGATGCATTTTCTCTTTTATAAGTCTCACATTTAAAATAGATTATGGAGTAAAGAAAAGGAACACCTATAATGATCTTATAAACCCCACCTCCTGTGCTTTACCCTTGCCATAACATTTTAGAGGGAGGCCCGACTTCAAAAACATTTTGCCTAAAGGGGATCAGTGCAAAAAAAATGTGAAGACCTGTGCTCTAAGGATTGATTTTGTACAGGAAGGTGTCACTTCCTTCACAAAAACAATCCTGCCCTTAACCCTTGAATTATGATGCAAGGGTGCCCACGTTGGTGCTAGGAAGCACAGTGTGCCAGCACAAGAAGAGAGCATAAAGGTTCCATACCTTTGTAAACATGGAGCATTTTTACTCTTGCTCTCTTTCACGTCACACAGCACCGCAGCTTTGCTTGCTGCCCTGCGTTGTGTGAAAGTTAGTAAATATGCCCCTCGATGTCACAACCGGCAGGTCAGTCTGATACTTTGGTGAGGAGTGAGGACAAATCAACTTGCATGGTTCTTGGGGCACTACACTATGAGCATCCGCGTGATACTGCCACCTGCAAAACCACATGACCATTGTGACAGTGAAGGTTGTAGAGAATAGCAATATTTAACCTGAAGGTGTGCCCTGCCTACTTACATTTGGAATCTATGTCAGAATATAAAAATTGTGCTACAGGAATATGGTAGCAAAAATAGCTAGAACCAAAATATAGTGGCGGTAAGTATATATTGGTAAGTATAGATTTACTCTTCTTAACTCCACATCCATGTACTATGAAGATATATATGTTGTCATGGTAAATTTATTTGCCATAAAATTATATTTACCTATATATGCTTTCCTTGATGATATTTTGGTCTCAATATTTTTGCGGCACGATTTTTAAAACTTGATACATTATCTCCTTACATCCAAAACAAAGGGGCATATTTCAGAAAAGTGTGTGAAGGGCCACTTTTCTTGCGCCCTTTAGCGACGCACTACTGCCACCATGTGTGACCCGTATTTAAAATATGATGCACTATGGCGCAGGGTAGTGACAATAATGTCATTTTTTAAATGCTGTTATGCACTCTGCAGGAGTAGCGCCAAAACGTTGGCGGTACTCCTGCAGAGTACATAGCGGGCAATTGTTTTCAATGGCATGCCTCCTTTCAATGCCTGCTCTGTGCAGGCGTTAAAAGTGTCGCAAAAATGACAAATTGTTTTGGCCTCTCCTTACAGGGAAATGCCCCCTTTGCATACATTATGCCTGACACAGGCACAATGTAGCGCTAATGGTTACAAAGTGGTGCAATGCATTCAGTGCATCACATTGTAAATATGGCGCAGCGTTTATGGCCTTCTAAAGACACATTAGCATTAAAAAACTCATGCTACTGTGACATTAGAATGGCATTAGAGGCTCTTAAATATGCCCCAAAATGTCCAGGCACGTGATTGTAGTGCATGGTTCTAGAGACCAAAGGCTGCCAAACTTCAAAATGAGAAACACACATTTGTTTCCCTTTCAGCCAAGTTTTTTTTTTTACTTTTACAGTTTTATGATTCTAACAACCTGGGAAAACTAAAACAGGATGTTAAATTTTTTAAATCTTTGTATCAGCTATTACATAGGGACTATTCCCTATTCCAAAATGGTGCGAAATCTGTGGGCAGTAGCAATACTTTCTTCTCACTTCAAGAGTGCACGGGAACTAAAAAGAATAGAAAGGGAGAGAAAACACAGCAAACGCATATGCATAATCAGCATGCACAAGACAATGAAGATCACCCATGAGCCAGTGATGGTAAAAACACTCACAAACATAATTTCCACATAAAAAATTAACATACTCACTCAAAAGAGTAGTAAATGAAGAATGTGAACCAACTAATCTGACATCATATGGAGCACTTATAAGAAAAACATGCAACGAACAGCAGTTAAAATATATAATAGGTCACCAAATTTACAATGTGAACAAATAAATCATCTTCAAAATCCTAAATGTTGTAAAACATAGGAGACAAAGTGAAAAAATACATCATTTATTCAATAGGCCTCAATAAAAGAGGAGTTGTAGAATGTTGTTGAAGTCAAAGGATTCTGGTGGACTTTTGTGTTCTTTATCTTTTTATTGCTGCTGATGTAGCAGCTGTAATACAAGGGATGCATGCCTCCACACTTGACATTAGATTAACAAATGACCACTTTACACAACAAAGGATGTACGTTTTTACAAAGTCAGGGCATTTTTTAGAGTCTGATGGATGGTCTGCATCCATCCTACACTAAATAAGCCTTTTGCGGTTTGTGGAGGCCCGACTTCAAAAACATTTTGCCTAAAGGGGATCAGTGCAAAAAAAATGTGAAGACCTGTGCTCTAAGGATTGATTTTGTACAGGAAGGTGTCACTTCCTTCACAAAAACAATCCTGCCCTTAACCCTTGAATTATGATGCAAGGGTGCCCACGTTGGTGCTAGGAAGCACAGTGTGCCAGCACAAGAAGAGAGCATAAAGGTTCCATACCTTTGTAAACATGGAGCATTTTTACTCTTTCACGTCACGCAGCACCGTAGCTTTGCTTGCTGCCCTGCGTTGTGTGAAAGTTAGTAAATATGCCCCTCGATGTCACAACCGGCAGGTCAGTCTGATACTTTGGTGAGGAGTGAGGACAAATCAACTTGCAGGGTTCTTGGGGCACTACACTATGAGCATCCGCGTGATACTGCCACCTGCAAAACCACATGACCATTGTGACAGTGAAGGTTGTAGAGAATAGCAATATTTAACCTGAAGGTGTGCCCTGCCTACTTACATTTGGAATCTATGTCAGAATATAAAAATTGTGCTACAGGAATATGGTAGCAAAAATAGCTAGAACCAAAATATAGTGGCGGTAAGTATATATTGGTAAGTATAGATTTACTCTTCTTAACTCCACATCCATGTACTATGAAGATATATATGTTGTCATGGTAAATGTATTTGCCATAAAATTATATTTACCTAAATATGCTTTCCTTGATGATATTTTGGTCTCAATATTTTTGCGGCACGATTTTTAAAACTTGATACATTATCTCCTTACATCCAAAACAAAGGGGCATATTTCAGAAAAGTGTGTGAAGGGCCACTTTTCTTGCGCCCTTTAGCGACGCACTACTGCCACCATGTGTGACCCGTATTTAAAATATGATGCACTATGGCGCAGGGTAGTGACAATAATGTCATTTTTTAAATGCTGTTATGCACTCTGCAGGAGTAGCGCCAAAACGTTGTCGGTACTCCTGCAGAGTACATAGCGGGCAATTGTTTTCAATGGCATGCCTCCTTTCAATGCCTGCTCTGAGCAGGCGTTAAAAGTGTCGCAAAAATGACAAATTGTTTTGGCCTCCCCTTACAGGGAAATGCCCCCTTTGCATACATTATGCCTGACACAGGCACAATGTAGCGCTAATGGTTACAAAGTGGTGCAATGCATTCAGTGCGTCACATTGTAAATATGGCGCAGCGTTTATGGCCTTCTAAAGACACATTAGCATTAAAAAACTCATGCTACTGTGACATTAGAATGGCATTAGAGGCTCTTAAATATGCCCCAAAATGTCCAGGCACGTGATTGTAGTGCATGGTTCTAGAGACCAAAGGCTGCCAAACTTCAAAATGAGAAACACACATTTGTTTCCCTTTCAGCCAAGTTTTTTTTTTTACTTTTACAGTTTTATGATTCTAACAACCTGGGAAAACTAAAACAGGATGTTACATTTTTAAAATCTTTGTATCAGCTATTACATAGGGACTATTCCCTATTCCAAAATGGTGCGAAATCTGTGGGCAGTAGCAATACTTTCTTCTCACTTCAAGAGTGCACGGGAACTAAAAAGAATAGAAAGGGAGAGAAAACACAGCAATCACATATGCATAATCAGCATGCACAAGACAATGAAGATCACCCATGAGCCAGTGATGATAAAAACACTCACAAACATAATTTCCACATAGAAAATTAACATACTCACTCAAAAGAGTAGTAAATGAAGAATGTGAACCAACTAATCTGACATCATATGGAGCACTTATAAGAAAAACATGCAACGAACAGCCGTTAAAATATATAATAGGTCACCAAATTTACAATGTGAACAAATAAATCATCTTCAAAATCCTAAATGTTGTAAAACATAGGAGACAAAGTGAAAAAATACATAATTTATTCAATAGGCCTCAATAAAAGAGGAGTTGTAGAATGTTGTTGAAGTCAAAGGATTCTGGTGTACTTTTGTGTTCTTTATCTTTTTATTGCTGCTGATGTAGCAGCTGTAATACAAGGGATGCATGCCTCCACACTTGACATTAGATTAACAAATGGCCACTTTACACAACAAAGGATGTACGTTTTTACAAAGTCAGGGCATTTTTTAGAGTCTGATGGATGTTCTGCATCCATCCTACACTAAATAAGCCTTTTGCGGTTTTCATTTAGAGTTTTGAGGAGTGGGACATCTGCAAAAAGATGACGAATGTCAAGTCCATCACCTTTGCATAGCTTTGACATCAATGCAATACTACAATGGACAGGACATCCGATATATATGTGAGTCACCGAGGACTTCCATTTGAATATTTGAGACTTGCAGATGAGGAGGTGTTTATCCTCCTGGAGACTTGAAGAGTGGCGAGATATACTGAAGCAACAGACGTGGGTGGGTCACTGTATCTGTACCAGCTAGTCCTATGCGGTTAAGCGGATTTTAATTTTATTTAAGAAGTCTATAAGGGTCACTCTAGGAAAATTCACAATAGATCCTTAAAGGGGCCTTGGTTGATTGTTTAAGCAAAAGTGCATGGCTCTTGGTTAACAATTGTGTGCTATTATGGCCCAAATATAGGCGAACCAGCTCCCTTTTAAGCTGTGCATAACCAACTGTTAGTGTCAAAATATCCAGATTTGCTAGGAGGTGATTTCACGTATTGTTGGAGTCAGTCTTGGAAAAGTCTCCCACAAGAGGTACTGCTAATTCACCCAAAATGAGAGCTTGGGTGAAACAGGCAATGAAGATCTGGGTCTGGTAGATATCTGGCATTGGAAGGGCAGTACTGGTCCAAGATTCACCTTTCATAATAAGAAATATGGCCATTACTCCAGGATCAACTTATTTTTAGTGGATAGAAGTTGGTGTTGGAAAGTCAGAAAAGTTGTGCATGCACATAAACATCTGACCACTCAGCTGTGAGACTTCATCTTACTTTGGATAAACTGTTTGCTAATTCTAGGTGGACGGTAAACCATGCCTTGTTTTTGGATCAGCTGGTCGTGGGGATCTAAGGTAGGTTACTAGGGAGTTTTTTTTTTACCTTGAATCATGGCTCTGCTTCTTTACAGGTGCTTTGGGATGCCTGTAAGGCCTTCATGAGGGGTATGCTTGAGTCTTTAACGCTGGAGGGGGCCTATAATGGCTGGTATAGCGCTCTGGGAAGGTTTATAAGGTTATATTATATTTAGTTGAATTTGTCAGTGACAACATTGATGTTTTGAACGAAAAACACAGAAATTGACCAGTTATAGTTAACAACGCTAACTATAACTTGCACCCAGCCATGCACCGCTTATGACCTCACATATGACATGTTCTATGACCTCATTTATGGCATTACTGCTGTCATCTCAAATAACATCATTGATAACATCACTGATGACATCATCTAATGAGTGTGCAAGTTTGTTTTACAGTTTACATGGTGGTAGGTAACTACTATATTACTTTTCTACGTAATTTAGTATAGCTTTTGGATGCAAGTGTTCACAAAACACATGTGTTCCTAATGTACTATAGCTGTGCTGAGGTATTGAACACATTATAAATGTTTGCCCTCAAGAGTAACTCTGTGTACAAGTGGCAGTTGACTCGTGTTAATTTTGCTCCTGGAGAAAAGGTTTACAAAAGGACAAAAGCTCTATGTAGTTGATACTAACTTTTGTCAGCAGCCCTGAGTTAATAGAGAGAATCACATCAGCATGATAATTTATACTTAACATAGAAGAGTGTGTACACTTGTTCTTAACCTAAGTACGCATTCTTGTATTACTTCAGAAGAAGAGCCATCTGTGTAGCTTTCACCACAGTGTGAGGGGTTCTGGTAGAATGATCCTTATCACCTTCAGATCGTGGTTATTTTGCCAAATAGTGTATTTTTTGACAGCTGTTGCATGCAATGTACACAGTTCTTAGTACATTCTTTTTAATACTCTGTGGTGAATTTCTCATGAGAGTTGCACTGTTTGCAAACAGTGTAGTACAGAATGAACTCTCTCCATCCTGTAAATACTGTTTGCAGTACTCAGTTTTCTACTGATATCAACTTCATTTTTGTACGTAGGTTCAGTGTGTGTCAGGGGTTTGCTACAGATAAAAGCTGTATGTCGTAGGTTATTTGTTTTGGAATTGGCATTCATTATTTTGTCTTTCTTTGTACCTTTGCATATAGATTGAACGCCGGGCTCAAAAGTTTAATATGTATGTGGTTGATTGTTAATGTGAACTATGCTATGTGTAAATTCTATGCTATGGAGTCAAAGTTGCGCATAATGCTTGCTTTCGACACCTAAGTGAATTGTTTCTGTGTTAGTAGTAATGATGCATGATCTTCTCCTGAGCTATTTTGTACTTACTGCCAGACCTCTAATGCCACAGTAATTCATACAGCAATAGAGGACACTAAAGTTTGGATGATGTCATCAGTGGTGTCTGTGTGTTTTTTAGTTCAAATTGATACAAATGTTAATGTTGTCAATGACAAGTTCACGTAACTGTAATGTTATTTTGGCCTTTGTTTTTTTTCAGTGAATTTCTAAGGTTTTTAGAGAAAAAAACTAAGCTAAATGCAAACAGCTGTATGTAAATGCAACCCTCGCCTGGCCTGTGGCCATACCTTGCAGCCAACAACCTCATGCAGCCAGAAAACGCCATGCTGAGCACTGACTTTTTCCCTACGCAGTGGGCATTGGCCATAGAGCCTGGCCCTAGGGACCTCATCCCCTATCCTCCAGGGTCTTCTTTTTGATTAAAGGGGAGGCAGGTATGTGGTCCCACTCCCTGAGCTGTTATCGGCTCCCAGGTCCCTCTCCGCCAGCACAACCTATTTGAATAAAGGAGAGGGGGGCTGTGTTGCCTCCCCCTACCCAATCCTTGTTAGGCCCTGGGGATCCCAACTCACTCTTTTATCTGCACCATCCAGGGCCCGGTGTGCTTGTTTGGGGGAGGGGGCACATGACTCACCTCCATGGGACCCAGGGGATGGGGCAGATTTCAGCTCTGGCTGCCCCCATCCCCCGGGTCCCAGTGTGTTTGGGGACAAGACTGTTATTGGTCCTGGGGCACCACTTCCCCCAGGGCCCGGTGCAATTTTTATGTGGAGGGGGTACGCAGAGTACATGGTCCCACTCCCGGGCCAATTTTAGCCCTGAGGACTACTTCCCCTGGGGTCTGGCACTATTTTTATGGGGAGCAGTGCCCAGGGCCCCCTCCTCAGGGCAGTTTTATCCTTGGAGACCCCAACCCCTGGGTCCAGCACCATATTGAAGGGGGGAGGGGATGCACAGCCCTCCCATGCTGGTCCAAATTCAGCGCAGCAACCTGATCCCCTGTGGTTAGGCACCATACTGAAGGGGGAAGAAGCATGAGGCCCTCCTTCCCCGGCTGATTTTGGCCCCAGAGACACAGCCCCCTGGAGCCCACTGAAACAAAAAATGAGTGGCCACCCAGAGGACCCGCCACACTGCCTTTGGGGGCTGCAGAAGGAGTCCCTTGGCCCCTGCAGCCCATGCCGGCTCCTTGCTACCAGCTGGAGCTGACATTTCTCCCGCCTGCAATGAGTAGTTATTAATGCTGCACCCTGCCAGCAGGAACAATATAGAGATCTGTTTCCCTGCCCGCATCACTGCAGGCAGGGAAAGAAATCTAAAGTCCGATCCAAACAGGCAGGAGGATTTTTGAGGCCCCCAACTGCTGGGATTACACTTGGTGTTTTCTCCCTCTTTGTAGGAGATTTAAAAATGCTCCTGCCAAACAACAGCAAAGAAAGGGCTAATCTGCCCCTACTTCTGTGGGCAGGAAAACCGCTATGTCCTGGGAGTGGGTACCCCAGCACATAGCTGCTAAGCCAGCCTCATGGGATGGGTTTCGCTGAGCCTTTTCAGGTTGGGGGGGGGCTGCACAGTCCCCTTTCCCATAAAAATCAATGTCAGCCCCAACAATAAGCTCCCAGGTGGCTCTTGAGGCTGGTGAGGAGGTCTTCAGAACAGGGGACTAAGGCACATATGTACAAAGACACTATTTAAGGCCATTAGGAATTGCAAAATGACATTTCCCTATTGACGAAAGGCTTTTTCCTTGGTGCAATTTGCGATTTCCATCATGTAGAAATCACGTTATGGAAATTCCTTAATAGGAAATCTCAAATTGGGATGTCCAAATAGCAAATCGCTAACACTATGTATGAAGAATTAACTCATTGTGAATAGTCACAAAATGGCCATTCAGGAAACACCATTACCATCAATGTGTATCAGGTGGTAACCAGGTACACACTACAAAAATCACCCAAAATGCCTCTGGCTCTTTCAGCATGGTGGCTCTGTATGTATTGGTGAGGAGGATGAGGTTTTTGACTGATAGGCAGAGAAGGAGGAGAACAGATAGGCGAGGATATTTAGAGTGAGGGCCACCCTGTTTGAACAGACTTAGGAGGATATATATGAGAAACACAGACTAAGTATTGAGGTTTGGATATGATTCTGAGTTACAATCTCAGCTACAGATCCCAACAGTCAGAAGCAATGCAGTTCCACACAGGTGCAGGTAATGTGTTGTCTATACCTTTTAGCTTCTGGCAGTTACCAGGGAGTCATAGCAGTGGTTGGGGGAATGTCACTAAGTGTTTTTTCTAGGTTTTTCCATAGGTTTATGGATATCATGATTACCAAAGTGAGACAATATATTTATTTTCCAAATACTCCTCAATATTTACAACAGACCAAACTAATGGTTTACCGGGTTTCCCAATGTAATTTGTTGTGTTGACTACATACATATTGCCATATGTCCCCCATCTACACTTGAATTAATTTATAGAAACAGAAAAAAGCACACATTCACTCAATGTACAGGTAGTATGTGATGCCTTATGCATCGTAACTGACCTTGTGGTCAGATTCCCAGGCAACATACAAGACTCTTTCGTGTTCTGCGACAGTGGAATAAATAACCATCTGTCTCAAGGTGATTTTGGCAATAGGTTTATTCTTGGTGAGAGAACTGCAAACTCAATTCATACAGGGTCCAATAGAGTGTTTTTAAAATGACCTAGTAGTCTACCCTTCTCATACTATTTTAGGGGAAGCTGTATATGCCTTGCGCCCTTGGATACTGACACCATACTTGTATCCAAGAACCAGAAGTGAAAGGCAATACAACAGGGCACATATGACAATGTGATCAATAATTAAATGTGCATTTAGAATACTCAAATCTCGATTCAGATGTCTCCAAAAACTGGTGGATGCTGCGCTACAGACCAGAGGCCTGTTGTAAAATCATTGCCACTTGCGCCATTCTCCACAACATAACTATGAGGGAGGGTCTGCACAACATCAGCACAGAGGCAGAATCAGACGCAGGTGGCAAACTACCACCACTAGAGAGTGTCACTTCTCTGTACTCTGTTATACGTCAAGCCCCTCCAGTCTATTACACTCCACTCCACTCTACAAAAATCCATGCCTTCCTACTCTGCAACAAGCCACTCCACTGTGCAACAAGCTTCTCCAATCTAACACGTCACTTAAATCAATAACATGCCACTTCACTCAAGGCCAGTTCACTTTACATCCCTCCTTTCTAAGACATTCCACGACATACCACTCAATTTGTTTCAGGCACCGAAGAAGGATTTGAACACGTTGGTTTTCCTGCCTGAGGTCATATTTTATTCTGATATGTAGATGAATTGCTGTTTACATCTCTTACTCAAGACCAGGGCAAGGAGGACTCTGATTATCTCATCCATAATAAGGGTAGTAAAGGGGCACAAGGCCTCAAAAGATAAACTGATTTTCTGCCTCCCCGAGAAAGATATCTCACTTGAGCCAAAAAAAAGATTGTTACTGAATGCACAGATTCGAAGTATGCATTTGGAGTAACTTCTGACTCTGGGCTTCTCTGGATGCAGAGGGGTTTTTCAGCTCACCCAGAGTTCTTATTAAGAATGGACAATATGTCCAAAATCTTTTCAATTCCTTGCAATTACAAGCGAACGTGGCAGTGGAATGGTGTGCTGTCACTATCATGACGATGTTTCAAGGTACAATGCCCTAGCCAATTCAATTGCTAAAAATGCATATTTTCGAAGACTGCTGGTGTTGCCATTTATGTTATGAAAACTGATGTATTTCCTTCACCAACATTAAAGGATTTGTTTCAATTACAGAGACACACCTCTGCACATGGAAAGAAATACATAAAGAAGCAATGTAAAAGAGCCTCTGAGGTGGTATGGAGACACAGCACCAAAATGTCTACTTCTCAACCTCACCATGTTGTAGAATGGAGCAGCCCATGTTGGTAGGGACAGCATGATACATTCCGCACCAAGCCATTGGTATGTGCCCTTCATTTCTACCATAGACAAGAGATATTGCCAGTCGTCTTCCATCTGCCTGCCACCCACGCTGTTCAGCCTCCCTGTAGGAGCCCGTTAATGTACATCCAAATTGACTTTGTCCAGCTGCCTAAAACAGCCAATTCCTCATATAGCTTCATCGTTGTGTGCATGTTTTAGGATGGGTGGAGGCATACCCATGTAACCATGTAGATGCCATTAGAGTAGTTAACCAATTATTCAGAGACTTTCTTCCTCAGTTCAGTGTACTGAACACAATCAATAGTTCCAGCTCAGCTGGACACATTTTATGCAAGCAGTAGTGCAGGTGATTTCCAAAGCCCTAGCAGTAGATAAGCATTTTCATTGTGCCTATTACCCAAAGCCTTGAGGCAAAGTAAAAAGGAACAAGCTATTAAGAATAAGATATTAAAGATGTGTTTAGAGAGAAAGTTAAAATGGCACTGTGTGCTACCATTTTCATTAAATTCACTCAGAGCAATACTTTTTCAATACTCAAGACTGAGCCCACATAAAATAATAATGGGCTGACCTAAAGTACTCCCTTCAAATCCCCCGGTCTCCACTGCCAAGTTGAATTTACAATTAAGTGGCGATGCAGTCCTACAGTCGCAGAAAGCTTATAGAATGTCTATACATTTCCATTCTCAGGTGCAAAAATCTTACTTTAGTTTCTGACTGAGTCTTAACTTCTCTCCAGGCCAGTGATTATATTTATATTAGTTTGTTCCAGAGGAGGACCGTGCAGCAGGATTGCTGGTGTGGATCTCATCAGATCATGCTCATTACAAGCAGAGCTGTTAAATGTCGTGTGGCAAGTTGGATCTACTTTTCTCATATAAGTAGTTCCTCCTGCTAGAGATACCGGTGTTCCTATTGCTGCTTCCTAACCTGGATCTTCCACTAGAGCTATTCCTGCTGCAGGCTTCCTGCCTGCTTGGAGGTGAAGTTCTTCATATCCACTTTCTTTGCCTGCTCCACCACTGCCATGTGATGTTGTCCTCTCATCGCTATTAGCTATGCCTGAGTTAATCAACCTCCTCCTATTGTATATCAGATCCCTCTGTGGGTATGGTTGCTATCTTTGCCGACTCTCTGAGCATATGATTGGGGATAGGATACATTCTTGCAGCAGAATGAGGAATTATGCTGAAACAAATCTGTACTGCTCTGGCTGTAAGAGCAACTCCTACATGTTGTTGTTAGAAAAGAACAGTCAGATTAATAATTATTCCGCTTGCTCGATTTGCATGTACATGCCTGTTGCTGTGTGCAATAGTATTTCTTTGATCAGAGTCCCCTCCTTTTATAATGATGATGACTGCCAGCGTGTGATGACATTGCCCCCTCTTCTGTTCCAGGCCTTAGAAAGCTCAACAATCCTTTGAACTGCGACGTGGTAGATGTGACGCGTTTTGTGATGACTCATCAGGATTTATCAGGGAACACTGAGAGAAAAAAATCCTTTCTAATCACCTCCTTTTGAGTACCCTCTTCATCATGGATTGTTGTTTCACAAGTGCCATCTGCAAGAAAGTTAGGCATATTCAATTTTTAGGTTACGTGCCTACACTTAAATACTGTCTGACTGGGCCGGGACTTGTCATCCAGGATATATTGTTCCTGCTATAAAACATTTTGATCACCATCTCTTAGAATGAAAAAAAACATAAGTGAGTCTTTTCATCTATCACTTTATTTTGTCCTCTTTTATTCCTATGTGCAGGTAACTGTTGCTCTAGCCAAAATTAGAAGAAAAACAGAGATTCAAGAAGCATCTAATTATGCCACAATGCCATGATATTAATTAAAAATGGGATAGCATTAGATTATTTTTAGTTGCCAAAGGAGAGTTCTGAGCCATTTTAGGTACTGAATGTTGCAGCTATCCTCCCAGCTCTTCATAAACAGATAGATAACTTTAAGGAATGCATCACAAAGCTACATGAGGTATGGAGTGGACCAGATCTAAGCCCTACTGGTATCTTGATGTTGTTATGTTGTTACAGGATGTCTTTGGACCCTTGGGAAGTTCATATATATATATATATATATATATGTAGAGTTTTTCTTCATCTTAGTATGTAAAAAATATTTTGTAATTAATTATTTTCATTAGTGATTTGTAGTGGAGCACGTAATTGAACAGAAGGAATTATTTTTTGTTGTTGTTATTGGTGTCATATTTTTATATTTATATATGTATGGGTTTTAACTACATATACCAGAATGCCACATAGAGGCATGTTGAGATGAAGAGTATAAATATAGCCAAAATGGATTGATTTGTTACCGTGATCAAGACCTTGGAGGGTTGAAACGCATTGGTGTTTGTTGCTGGTATCTAATTGCACATTCAAATGAAATGAAGAATTGAAAATCCTGTGAGTGCCGCGTCGTTGACTGTATGTCAAATTTGGATAGTGATATATATATATATACATATATATATATATATATATATGCAAAAAAGAATAGAGAACTCTGGGTAGTTCCCAAGTTTAGGTGGAGAGCAGCTCTAGTAAGGAGCACCCTGCAACACCAGCGACACTCTAGATTTGCTCACCTCAAATGTCTGTTTATCTAGCAAAGTTTTTAAGCATTGGATCAGCACAGTGCTATCCACGCCGAGCTAGATAGTGACAAAGTCTTTTGCCATTTGTACAGCAAAGTCTTTAAGCAGAGGTTTGACACAGTGTCAACCTTGCCGAGCTGCAAAATGACAAAAGCCATTTACCACTCCAGGCACAGTATTACAGCTTTGGACTGGTAAAATACCATCCAAGCCAACCTGGAATGAGTAAAAGCAACCCCTGACACGTGTTTCGCTCTCATTAGAGCTCATCAGAGAGGTTTAGCTTTGTCCAGACACAAGGGAGCAAAATATATATATATGTGTATGCTTAGAGAAAGAGAGCTATTAGGCAATGAGTCTAATACTGTGCATCATCAAAAGCCCTTGCAAAAATAAAGGCACTGCAGATGTTTGACAGAGTGAGTTGGCCTTTTCTGCAGGCGGTGATCAGGCGGAATAACTTAGGAGACAATTTTCTTAAAGTAATTAGGACACTCTACAAATTCCCTATGCAAGGATTCTAATTAATGATAATCTTTCACCACACTTTTAGATAGGAAGAGACACACAACAAGGATGTCCACTCTGCCTGCTCTTGTTTAGTATTTATATTGAACCACTCGCGAGGAGGATTAGGAAAGATCAGAAGATATTACCTTTCAGTACCATGGTTGGGTTAAAAAAGAAGCCCTTTATGTGGATGACTTGATGATTTACACAGATTTTCAGAGGCCATTTCCAGCAATCCTCTATACTGTAATGGTTTCAAGAAAGTTTCTGGCTATTTAGTTAACGCTGATAAGCCAGAACTGATGACCTGAAACATGCCGAAGGACAATCCCCTAAAAAAGGAGGAAATCTGAAATCTGGGAGTTAGAATGGTGAAGAACTTGGGTGACATGGCTCAGGTAAATTTTACAAGACTCATGACAGAAACCAAGAGGCTCCTCCAATTATGGGCATACCTTCGGCTCTCCCTTGTAGGGAGAACCAATCTAATTAAAATGATGATTATGGCCAAATTCACTTTTATTTTTAATGCCTTGCCCCTATATTTCAAGGCTGAGTGGTTCCAACAACTCCAGGGGGTTATTTCTAGTTTTGTTTGGGCACATAAGAATCACTTGGAAAATATTACATAAACAGAAATTATATGGGGGAATAGCTCTTTCAGACTTCCAATTATACTGTTGGGCCTTCCAACTGAAAAATATCAGGTTATTACTATCTAGGGCTTACATGTTTCCCCCGACTGCATGCATTAACAGAAGACGTGAGAGGAAAGGGCACCTACTTCCTTTTCAAATTTGGCCATTCAAAGTACTATAAAAAATTTGACTAAAAGTGCTAAATGCGGCCTGTACAGTATGTTTTCAGGTGAGGAGAAAGTTAGGAAATCCATACTACAGCGATAGGGTCCCAATCTAGGACTCCCCTGGGACTTCAAGACACACTGGCTATTCCATCACGGGATGCGGGTATAACGCGATGGGGGCAACTGGTCACAGGGGTTCTTTGCTCTCATGGGACTTCTTAGCCAGCTGGACTAACGGTAGGCTATCTAGATTCAAGTATCTACAAATAAAAAGCTGGCTACAATGGGGATTGGAGGCAGGGCTCAGTATGGGTTGAAAAGGATATACTAGGCACACAGGAGTTAAAGGAGGTATCAAGATGGTACTAGACCCTGGTTAAAGCAGAAGATGGACCTCTGCTATTACCCAAAGCTGTTTGGAAAATGGACCTGCCTGTCTACGATATTCCACATCTCTGGCAAGTATCAATGAGCACACTTTGGCTTGTTGTAAAGTCTGCACATCTCAGAAGAAACCATCTGTTTACCATATACAGGGCCTATTGGATGCTGAGAAAACTGGTTAAATTAGGCAATCAGAGGAAGAGTGCCTGTCCGAAGTGTGCTTTGGAAGATGCAGACAATGTGCATTTGTGCCTCTGTTGTGACAGTGTTCAGATATCGAAACCTTCGAGCAAAATGTGGGTAAGATATTTTCAGTCCTGATGAAAAAAGAAATAAAGGTAAGCCTACCATTGGTCATTTTTGGCATACAGGAGGGGCACGGGGTGGGCCCAAGTGGCAAAGTAGGGAAGTAGGGAAGTTTCAGACACACCTTATGTTCTATTTGGTATTATTAGCTCGCAGGGAAATCTGTGTTCACTGGCTAATAAAGTCCACCACTACCAACATGGATTGGTTACTTGCAGTAAAAGGAATTACTGACCTAGACTGCATTAATGTTTCAGAGAAACCCCTGAAAATGTGAGAACTTTCTTCTCTTTTTATTCAACTAGCTCCCCTGGGCCCATCCTGGGAAAGTATTAATTTGCTCCGACAAATGATTGTATAACAGTCCTATGATTAAGAGACAAGGCAACAAGGAAGAATTAAGGGTGAGGGACTATTCTTGCCTTTCTATTTGCCTTCCTTTTCTTCTATTTTTTTGGTGGAGGTCAGTTTTAAGAGGCCAGTCCCATTGTAGGGCTTGGGCCAAAGCACGAGAACCTGCCGTCTGTTATAAATGAGGAATAAAAAAAAAAAAAGAAAAAAGAAACTGACAATACTTTTATTTTTGCTGTTCCTTGCTGATGATGAAAGTGACAATGAAGATGTAAAAGAGAAGTGATGAGGCTCTTTTCTATTTAGCTGTTGGCTGTAGGGAATGCTGTGAAAATATTAACAGGTAGTCTTATAAGTATACATTACAGTATTATTGCTTATATATGTATGACGAAGTGTGCAATATATTTCATAAACAAATATGGATGTACAAACAATTCATGGAGGATTTTTCCTCTTTCTGTGTGTGCAACAGAATGCAGCAGTGTAAGGCAATGCAGTGACTTGCCCTGCATTGCCTCACACCATATCTATGAGGCCATGAAAAGCTACACAAAGTGACTTTGCATGGTCTCGTTGATATGGGTCTTCACTCTGCCCAAGGGACTTGTAAATATGCTCTCATGTCTTTTAGAGAGCTTCTATTGTGTTCCTACGCATGTGCAAAGGCAACAAGAATTAAATTAACTCTTCCTAAATTTTACACATTTTAGCACTATGCTCCAACTGACACCAAACAGGACAGAGAGTCCTCTGTTGAAAAAGACCTACCCTGGGCTCAAACACCTGGGCTCATATGTAGGTGAAAAAGATGGAGGGTAGTGCTGCGCCACAATTGTCAGCACCGTGCTCCGTCATTCTCACAACACAGGGATGCCCCGTATTTAATTGAATACAGTGCACCCCTGTGTTGTCCCCTGCACTGGCATTAAATTTAGCTACCAGCCAATGCAGGCGTCCTTGCACCATAGTACAAGGATGTCTGCGTTGAGGGGTGTGATTGTTTATCTGCTGGAAGGTCCCTTCCAGCACATAAACAATCACTAATGCTTCTTTGGCATTTCTGTGTGTGCTGCTGAATGCAGCACACACAGAAGTGCCAAAGCGTCATTTTGAAATGATTGTTTATGTGCAGGAAGGAAAATCTTTCCACACATAAACAATAATTTCTGACATTGTGCTCTTTCTATGCATGCTGCAGAAAGCAGCATGCAAAGAAAAAGCAAAAAACAAGGAGGAACAAAAGTATTCCGCCTCGTTGCACCTTGTTAATGCCACCGTGGCATTAGATTTTGGTGCTGCCTCAGGTTTATGAAATCGCGTAAGTCTGAGGCAGCATCAAAATGCAATGGGTGTTGCTGTGGCACGGACCCAGCAACACCTATTGCACGCCCCTCTGATGCAGAAAACTGCATCAGAGGAGTCCATATTTACAAGGAGGCATAACACCACAAAAAGTGGTATTACACCTCCTTGTAAATATGGAGCAGAGGTTAGCACCACTGAAGCGTCACGTAAGGTTACGCTCCAGTTACGCTAGGGGCTGATAAATATGCCCCCAAGTATCAACTGATCACCCAACTTCTTGTCTTTGGAAAAAAATATTGTGAAAGCAGCTGTTACTGAGCTGCATGTTAAAATATTTAAGAACAACTCTTGCAGGGCTATCAAATCAGGTTAAGAACACATTGCAGCACATAGATATGTATGCTGCAAATAGTCAATGGTACCCTTCTCGTCAATGAAAAAATGACCACACCATTCTGATTCTGTTCAACCCTTCCTTCAACATAGTCAACCACAATACATAGATCATTATGTCAGAAATAGGCATGGGTTTCAATTACAGAGACCAACAATGTATTTTTATCTTTAATCAAGCAGTTCCTCGTTTGCCAGAAGGAAAGATCAAGATCACGAAACAATAACTATCTACCATGAAGTAACGCAGTGACTCATCCTCTCCTCCCATCATCTTTAACCTCTGCATGAAACTCTTGGGTAGGTTGCTCATAGAAAACATCAGGTTTCATCAGTACTCAGATAACACACAACTTTACCTCAAACTCTCTTCAGTGGAGGATGCTCCACAACTCTTCCTTGAGCTAATTCAGAAGAGGATGTCCACCACTTACCTAAGATTCAACCATACAAAGTTTGAATTCCTTCTGCTCTCCTATAATATGAGAATGATTTTGATGCAAGCCTGGCTACTTATATAAACCCTGACAAATTCATCCCCTGCCCTCTACACTGACATCAAATGCAACATCACTAAGATTAAACCATAACACAAAACTCTCCTTCGGGAGAACACTGCTAAAATGAACAAAACAAGACAGCAGTATACCCACGTTTTCGATTGCAAAATGGAAAACCCTTCTTATTTGAAACAAAATCTGTATCAACAGTACACACCTTGGTCCTCTCCCAGCTCCATGGAACAGCATTCTGTTTAGTGGCATCCTCAACTCTACATAGGCACCCAAGTATTGAAGGAATTTCACTGGCTTGCACCACAGGGTCGCTTCATTGTGAATACCAGTGGCATCAGTTGAAAGGCACGAAAACAACAACCTAGTTTTCATGGCTGAGAATTTTGTGATTGCAGGAGGTGAAAGCCACATAATGAGTGACGATATCACCAAAATGGAAAAGATGTGCAGGAAAAAGAGAAAAGACCAGAAAAGGAAGCCTTCTCAGTCTGTGCACCCAAGACCTGAACAACATCCTTTCTCAACATCAGAACTGCTCCCACACTTTGGCAGTGCAGAAAAAAAGTAAAGACACGTCTCTTAAAACAGCCATATCACCTCACCTGTCAGTTACCACCTACTCCTTGACTCAAATTAATTGCCTTAACATGTTCTTATATCCTAGTACAGCACTCCTTTTCTACTAAGTTATGATTGAACAGTACAGTTCTCCCTTAAACCTTTGTAATTCATACATTCTGTGTTAGTATTTATTTCAAACTCAACTAGAGGGTTTAGGAGGCTCATTCCAGATTCCTCTTCTATGCCTTTTTTCTGCTTTTTACTTCTTTGTCTCTGATTCAAAGATGGATTTTGGAGATACGTTGCTAGACTTTTTCTGTTGCATACCTCTCCTACATA
Organism: Pleurodeles waltl; assembly: GCF_031143425.1. Classification (NCBI taxonomy): domain Eukaryota; kingdom Metazoa; phylum Chordata; class Amphibia; order Caudata; family Salamandridae; genus Pleurodeles; species Pleurodeles waltl. The sequence goes on from NC_090437.1 coordinate 28,830,370, forward strand.
GTTACTATTCAGCAGTTGCATCTTGCCTGAGCACAACTACTCTAACTTCTATTGCACTGGTTTATGTACATGCATGGTACTTTCGTGCAGCAGTGTCTTGCAGTGAGTCTCCAGCATAAACTCTCACATTAAAATTTTCCATATTTTTTAGAATCACCTTTTTGACGAGTGGCTGCTCTGAAAGGGCAACTTTGGCTTTTCCCTTCATTGATCTATCATTGCTGGATGGATTTTTCACTTTGTGATCATACACATATAATTGTAATGACACCATAAACTCTTTACTTTAATAAGATGTGCCTCCTGATAGACAACTCAAACCTTCTACTTAAGTGAGTGTGCTTCTCCTACTTATGGCTAGAGTTTTCTCTGGGGCCACACAGTTATCAACAAACTTTGCAATTAAATACTTTTTCCCTTTCTGTCTGCAATAAAAATGTTGGAGTTACAATATATTTTTGCCAGTTCTGCATAGGCGCATGGCTACATCATCTTCATCAATATTTAAGGGACAAGTACAACTTGAAGAACAAGGATAAGATGGCTGAAAGTGAGAAACTCCACATAGCTCCTTGAACCACTCCTGGGGTCCATTAGAAAATATATTAAAGTCGCCATGGCAGTCACCCAGTAATCTGTTTTTTCCATCAAGCCAACAGTCTTTGTAAAATAGTAAATCTACAATAAAACGTCAATGAATTCAAGAAGACTGGCTGGGGTTGTCTCACTCATATTGCAGCAATCTGTTAAATTCCAACCCAGATTTGACCTGCTGCTGATTTGAATTTATGAACGTTCAAAGTTTCAGCATCCTAAAAAGACCAGGGGCCAGATTTAATAGAAAACTATGGTGTACGTTGCTGTGCCAAATTTGGCAGCGTCGCCACAGTCCTTTTCAAAACACAGGGATGCGCCATATTTACTAGAATATGGTGCACCCCTGTGTTTCCACCTGCGCTAAATTTGCAGCCAGGCGCCAATGAAGCAACCCTTGCACCATAGTTCAGCGATGGCTGCTTTGAGTGGGAGATTGTTTTTGTGCAGGACGGAACACCTTCCTGCTAAAAAACAATCATAAATGGTGATTTGCTCTTTCCATGTATTCTGTAGAGTGCAGCACACATAGATAGAGCAACAAACGAGAGGAAATTAAAGCATTTCTCCTCATGGCACCATGCTAACCCCACCCCTGGGGTGTCGCTAGATTTTGGTGCTGCCTCAGGTTCACGAAAACTCATAAGTCTGAGGCAGCGTCAAAATGCAATGGGTGTTGCTGTGGCACGTCCACAGCACACGTATTGCACGCCCCTCCCACACAAAGTGCTGCATATGAAGGGGCTGTATTTACAAGGTGGTGTTAAGCCACAAAAAGTGGCTTAATGCCACCTTGTAAATACGGCGCAGGGCATTGTGCCACCGGAGCAGCACAAAAAGTGGATGCTCCGGTGGCTCTAGGGGCTCTTAAATATGCCCCCAGATATTTAAGGTTTTCTTTTAACAATATCTCGGAGCACCTCTTATCTGTCTCTAAATCCCCCTGATATAGATGGCCACACACCAAACACTTTAACCAAAAAGACTGATGATACTGCCTTCATTGGTGCTTCTGATAACATGCTCTAGGGGATGCAGGCATTACCAATGCAGGTTTCTGAGCAATGCCATAGAGGTTCTAGGGGACATCTTAAGGATTGTCAACCACTTTCTGTATTTTTTTTATTTACTTTGGGTACATCTATCGCACCTTCCTATGCCTAAGTGCACATTGAGCACTGTAGATTGCTCAAGGGGGTTCATTTTGGAGGCACGTATCTTAGAGTCCACTTAGCACGATATTAGAGTGGTAGATTTGAGTTGCAATGGACAGGTCACAAGGGTCATGGATGCATTGTGGCAGTTCTCTGTGTAGGGAAAGGTTTGTACAATTTTGTTTATTGTGATAGACATTTATATTGCACATTCTAAGGAGTGGGGAAATCAGTTTGTTTGTAATAGGTTGAATATAACGTAACTTTCAGAACGGAACACATAGATATATTTTTTTTTTTAAAGGTGTGCCCTTCTTTATGTTGTGCCCACGCAGCAACCATTACAATTCTGCACATCCTTTACAGATACATAGGGCTTTACTTACAAAGGTAAACCTACACTTTTGGTTTAAGTTTGCTTTTTTTGTCTATTCACAAACTATGGTCCTAATTCATAACTGTAAACGTACACTTCTGAGTAATTTTATGATTGTTTGGTGTTCGCAAAAGTATTTTACCGGTAGTATTCGTAGGACTGTGGAGTCTGCACACATAAAATGATAGTAATGTTCTATATTTGTATGTTCTTACTCCACAGTCATAAATATGCTACTGGTAAAACACTTTTGTGAATAGCAAGCAATTGTTAACTTTCACAAAAGTGTAAATGTAACTTTCTGAATCAGGCCCTATGTGTGTGGCTTTACCTTTACTATTTTTATGACTATAAGGAACTCTGCACATAAAAAGATAGGACAGTATCTGCTGTAATAAAGTTACTGCATGTAAAACTACACTCACTGGCATATTTATCATTGAGTTTGTAGGAAGTTGGCTCTGTATGTGCTATTTCAAAGTAAGGAATAGCATGCACAGAGTCCAAGGGTTCCCCTTAGAGGTAAAATAGTGGTAAAAATAGATAATACTAATGCTCTATTTTGTGGTAGTGTGGTCGAGCAGTAGGCTTATCCAAGGAGTAGTGTTAAGCATTTGTTGTACATACACATAGACAATAAATGAGGTACACACACTCAGAGACAAATCCAGCCAATAGGTTTTTGTATAGAAAAATATATTTTCTTAGTTTATTTTAAGAACCACAGGTTCAAATTCTACATGGAATATCTCATTTGAAAGGTATTGCAGGTAAGTACTTTAGGAACTTTAAATCATAAAAATTGCATGTATACTTTTCAAGTTATTGACAAATAGCTGTTTTAAAAGTGGACACTTAGTGCAATTTTCACAGTTCCTAGGGGAGGTAAGTTTTTGTTAGTTTTACCAGGTAAGTAAGACACTTACAGGGTTCAGTTCTTGGTCCAAGGTAGCCCACCGTTGGGGGTTCAGAGCAACCCCAAAGTCACCACACCAGCAGCCCAGGGCCGGTCAGGTGCAGAGTTCAAAGTGGTGCCCAAAACACATAGGCTAGAATGGAGAGAAGGGGGTGCCCCGGTTCCGGTCTGCTTGCAGGTAAGTACCCACGTCTTCGGAGGGCAGACCAGGGGGGTTTTGTAGGGCACCGGGGGGGACACAAGCCCACACAGAAATTTCACCCTCAGCAGCGCGGGGGCGGCCGGGTGCAGTGTAGAAACAGGCGTCGGGTTCGCAATGTTAGTCTATGAGAGATCTCGGGATCTCTTCAGCGCTGCAGGCAGGCAAGGGGGGGATTCCTCGGGGAAACCTCCACTTGGGTAAGGGAGAGGGACTCCTGGGGGTCACTTCTCCAGTGAAAGTCCGGTCCTTCAGGTCCTGGGGGCTGCGGGTGCAGGGTCTCTCCCAGGCGTCGGGACTTTGGATTCAAAGAGTCGCGGTCAGGGGAAGCCTCGGGATTCCCTCTGCAGGCGGCACTGTGGGGGCTCAGGGGGGACAGGTTTTGGTACTCACAGTATCAGAGTAGTCCTGGGGTCCCTCCTGAGGTGTTGGATCTCCACCAGCCGAGTCGGGGTCGCCGGGTGCAGTGTTGCAAGTCTCACGCTTCTTGCGGGGAGCTTGCAGGGTTCTTTCAAGGCTGCTGGAAACAAAGTTGCAGCCTTTCTTGGAGCAGGTCCGCTGTCCTCGGGAGTTTCTTGTCTTTTCGAAGCAGGGGCAGTCCTCAGAGGATGTCGAGGTCGCTGGTCCCTTTGGAAGGCGTCGCTGGAGCAGGATCTTTGGAAGGCAGGAGACAGGCCGGTGAGTTTCTGGAGCCAAGGCAGTTGTCGTCTTCTGGTCTTCCTCTGCAGGGGTTTTCAGCTAGGCAGTCCTTCTTCTTGTAGTTGCAGGAATCTAATTTTCTAGGGTTCAGGGTAGCCCTTAAATACTAAATTTAAGGGCGTGTTTAGGTCTGGGGGGTTAGTAGCCAATGGCTACTAGCCCTGAGGGTGGGTACACCCTCTTTGTGCCTCCTCCCAAGGGGAGGGGGTCACAATCCTAACCCTATTGGGGGAATCCTCCATCTGCAAGATGGAGGATTTCTAAAAGTTAGAGTCACCTCAGCTCAGGACACCTTAGGGGCTGTCCTGACTGGTCAGTGACTCCTCCTTGTTGCTTTCTTTGTTCCCTCCAGCCTTGCCGCCAAAAGTGGGGGCCGTGGCCGGAGGGGGCGGGCAACTCCACTAAGCTGGAGTGCCCTGCTGGGCTGTGACAAAGGGGTGAGCCTTTGAGGCTCACCGCCAGGTGTTACAGCTCCTGCCTGGGGGAGGTGTTAGCATCTCCACCCAGTGCAGGCTTTGTTACTGGCCTCAGAGTGACAAAGGCACTCTCCCCATGGGGCCAGCAACATGTCTCTGGTGTGGCAGGCTGCTGGAACTAGTCAGCCTACACAGACAGTCGGTTAAGTTTCAGGGGGCACCTCTAAGGTGCCCTCTGTGGTGTATTTTACAATAAAATGTACACTGGCATCAGTGTGCATTTATTGTGCTGAGAAGTTTGATACCAAACTTCCCAGTTTTCAGTGTAGCCATTATGGTGCTGTGGAGTTCGTGTTTGACAGACTCCCAGACCATATACTCTTATGGCTACCCTGCACTTACAATGTCTAAGGTTTTGTTTAGACACTGTAGGGGTACCATGCTCATGCACTGGTACCCTCACCTATGGTATAGTGCACCCTGCCTTAGGGCTGTAAGGCCTGCTAGAGGGGTGTCTTACCTATACTGCATAGGCAGTGAGAGGCTGGCATGGCACCCTGAGGGGAGTGCCATGTCGACTTACTCGTTTTGTCCTCACTAGCACACACAAGCTGGCAAGCAGTGTGTCTGTGCTGAGTGAGAGGTCTCCAGGGTGGCATAAGACATGCTGCAGCCCTTAGAGACCTTCCTTGGCATCAGGGCCCTTGGTACTAGAAGTACCAGTTACAAGGGACTTATCTGGATGCCAGGGTCTGCCAATTGTGGATACAAAAGTACAGGTTAGGGAAAGAACACTGGTGCTGGGGCCTGGTTAGCAGGCCTCAGCACACTTTCAATTGTAAACATAGCATCAGCAAAGGCAAAAAGTCAGGGGGCAACCATGCCAAGGAGGCATTTCCTTACACAACCCCCCCCCAAACGAAAGAGGATGAGACTAACCTTTCCCAAGAGAGTCTTCATTTTCTAAGTGGAAGAACCTGGAAAGGCCATCTGCATTGGCATGGGCAGTCCCAGGTCTGTGTTCCACTATAAAGTCCATTCCCTGTAGGGAGATGGACCACCTCAACAGTTTAGGATTTTCACCTTTCATTTGCATCAGCCATTTGAGAGGTCTGTGGTCAGTTTGAACTAGGAAGTGAGTCCCAAAGAGGTATGGTCTCAGCTTCTTCAGGGACCAAACCACAGCAAAGGCCTCCCTCTCAATGGCACTCCAACGCTGCTCCCTGGGGAGTAACCTCCTGCTAATGAAAGCAACAGGCTGGTCAAGGCCATCATCATTTGTTTGGGACAAAACTGCCCCTATCCCATGTTCAGAGGCATCAGTCTGCACAATGAACTGCTTAGAATAATCTGGAGCTTTTAGAACTGGTGCTGAGCACATTGCTTGTTTCAGGGTGTCAAAGGCCTGTTGGCATTCCACAGTCCAGTTCACTTTCTTGGGCATTTTCTTGGAGGTGAGTTCAGTGAGGGCTGTCACAATGGATCCATATCCCTTCACAAACCTCCTGTAATACCCAGTCAAGCCAAGGAATGCCCTGACTTGAGTCTGGGTTTTTGGAGCTACCCAGTCCAGAATAGTCTGGATCTTGGGTTGGAGTGGCTGAACTTGGCCTCCACCTACAAGGTGGCCCAAGTAAACCACAGTTCCCTGCCCTATCTGGCATTTGGATGCCTTGATAGAGAGGCCTGCAGATTGCAGAGCCTTCAAAACCTTCTTCAGGTGGACCAGGTGATCCTGCCAGGTGGAGCTAAAGACAGCAATATCGTCAAGATAAGCTGTGCTAAAGGACTCCAAGCCAGCAAGGACTTGATTCACCAACCTTTGGAAGGTGGCAGGGGCATTCTTTAAACCAAAGGGCATAACAGTAAACTAATAATGCCCATCAGGTGTGGAGAATGCTGTTTTCTCTTTTGCTCCAGGTGCCATTTTTATTTGCCAGTACCCTGCTGTCAAGTCAAAGGTACTTAAGAATTTGGCAGCACCTAATTTGTCTATGAGCTCATCAGCTCTAGGAATTGGATGAGCATCTGTCTTGGTGACAGAATTGAGCCCTCTGTAGTCCACACAAAACCTCATCTCTTTCTTTCCATCTTTGGTGTGAGGTTTGGGGACTAAGACCACTGGGCTAGCCCAGGGGCTGTCAGAGCGCTCAATTACTCCCAATTCCAGCATCTTGTGGACTTCCACCTTGATGCTTTCCTTAACATGGTCAGACTGTCTAAAGATTTTGTTTTTGACAGGCATGCTGTCTCCTGTGTCCACATCATGGGTACACAGGTGTGTCTGACCAGGGGTTAAGGAGAAGAGTTCAGGAAACTGTTGCAGGACTCTCCTACAATCAGCTTGCTGTTGGCCAGAGAGGGTGTCTGAGTAGATCACTCCATCTACTGTGCCATCTTTTGGGTCTGATGACAGAAGATCAGGGAGAGGTTCACTCTCTGCCTCCTGATCCTCATCTGTTACCATCAACAGATTCACATCAGCCCTGTCATGGAAGAGTTTAAGGCGGTTTACGTGGATCACCCTCTTGGGGCTCCTGCTTGTGCCCAGGTCCACCAGGTAGGTGACCTGACTCTTCCTTTCTAGCACTGGGTAAGGGCCACTCCATTTGTCCTGGAGTGCCCTGGGAGCCACAGGCTCCAGAACCCAGACTTTCTGCCCTGGTTGGAACTCAACCAGTGCAGCCTTTTGGTCATACCAAAACTTCTGGAGCTGTTGGCTGGCCTCAAGGTTTTTGGTTGCCTTTTCCATGTACTCTGCCATTCTAGAGCGAAGGCCAAGTACATAGTCCACTATGTCTTGTTTAGGCTCATGAAGAGGTCTCTCCCAGCCTTCTTTAACAAGAGCAAGTGGTCCCCTTACAGGATGACCAAACAGAAGTTCAAAGGGTGAGAATCCTACTCCCTTCTGTGGCACCTCTCTGTAAGCGAAAAGCAGACATGGCAAGAGGACATCCCATCTCCTTTTGAGTTTTTCTGGGAGCCCCATGATCATGCCTTTTAATGTCTTGTTGAATCGCTCAACCAAGCCATTAGTTTGTGGATGGTATGGTGTAGTGAATTTATAAGTCACTCCACACTCATTCCACATATGTTTCAGGTATGCTGACATGAAGTTGGTACCTCTGTCAGACACCACCTCCTTAGGGAAACCCACTCTGGTAAAGATACCAATGAGGGCCTTGGCTACCGCAGGGGCAGTAGTCGACCTAAGGGGAATAGCTTCAGGATACCTGGTAGCATGATCCACTACTACCAGGATATACATATTTCCTGAGGCTGTGGGAGGTTCTAGTGGACCAACTATGTCCACACCCACTCTTTCAAAGGGAACCCCCACCACTGGAAGTGGAATGAGGGGGGCCTTTGGATGCCCACCTGTCTTACCACTGGCTTGACAGGTGGGGCAGGAGAGGCAAAACTCCTTAACCATGTTGGACATATTGGGCCAGTAGAAGTGGTTGACTAACCTCTCCCACGTCTTGGTTTGTCCCAAATGTCCAGCAAGGGGAATGTCATGGGCCAATGTTAGGATGAACTCTCTGAACAGCTGAGGCACTACCACTCTCCTAGTGGCACCAGGTTTGGGGTCTCTGGCCTCAGTGTACAGGAGTCCATCTTCCCAATAGACCCTATGTGTTCCATTTTTCTTGCCTTTGGACTCTTCAGCAGCTTGCTGCCTAAGGCCTTCAAGAGAGGGACAGGTTTCTTGTCCCTTACACAGCTCCTCCCTTGAGGGTCCCCCTGGGCCTAAGAGCTCAACCTGATAAGGTTCAAGCTCCAAAGGCTCAGTTCCCTCAGAGGGCAGAACTTCTTCCTGAGAAGAGAGGTTCCCTTTCTTTTGCTGTGTTGCAGTTGGTTTCCCAACTGACTTTCCTGTTCTCTTGGTAGGCTGGGCCATTTTTCCAGACTCCAGCTCTACTTTTTCACCCTGTGCCTTGCACTGTGCTCTTGTTTTCACACACACCAGTTCAGGGATACCCAGCATCGCTGCATGGGTTTTTAGTTCTACCTCAGCCCATGCTGAGGACTCCAGGTCATTTCCAAGCAGACAGTCCACTGGGATATTTGAGGAGACCACCACCTGTTTCAGGCCATTGACCCCTCCCCATTCTAAAGTAACCATTGCCATGGGATGTACTTTTCTCTGATTGTCAGCGTTGGTGACTGTGTAAGTTTTTCCAGTCAGGTATTGGCCAGGGGAAACCAGTTTCTCTGTCACCATGGTGACACTGGCACCTGTATCCCTCAGGCCCTCTATTCTAGTCCCATTAATTAAGAGTTGCTGTCTGTATTTTTGCATGTTAGGCGGCCAGACAGCTAGTGTGGCTAAATCCACCCCACCCTCAGAAACTAGAGTAGCTTCAGTGTGGACCCTGATTTGCTCTGGGCACACTGTTGATCCCACTTGGAGACTAGCCATACCAGTGTTACCTGGATGGGAGTTTGGAGTGGAACCTTTCTTGGGACAGGCCTTGTCTCCAGTTTGGTGTCCATGCTGTTTACAGCTATGACACCAGGCCTTTTTGGGATCAAAGTTTTTACCCTTGTACCCATTGTTTTGTGAAGAGGCTCTGGGCCCACCCTCCTGTGCAGGTTTTTGGGGGCCTGTAGAAGACTCTTTACTATTTTTAGTTTTGGTTGTCTCATCACCCTTCCCCTGGGGAGTCTTTGTGACCCCTTTCTTTTGGTCACCCCCTGTTGAAGTCTTGGACACCCTTGTCTTGACCCAATGGTCCGCCTTCTTTCCCAATTCTTGGGGAGAAATTGGTCCTAGGTCTACCAGATGCTGATGCAGTTTATCATTGAAACAATTACTTAACAGGTGTTCTTTCACAAATAAATTGTACAGCCCATCATAATTACTTACACCACTGCCTTGAATCCAACCATCTAGTGTTTTCACTGAGTAGTCTACAAAGTCAACCCAGGTCTGGCTCGAGGATTTTTGAGCCCCCCTGAATCTAATCCTATACTCCTCAGTGGAGAATCCAAAGCCCTCAATCAGGGTACCCTTCATGAGGTCATAAGATTCTGCCTCTTGTCCAGAGAGTGTGAGGAGTCTATCCCTACACTTTCCTGTGAACATTTCCCAAAGGAGAGCACCCCAGTGAGATCTGTTCACTTTTCTGGTTACACAAGCCCTCTCAAAAGCTGTGAACCATTTGGTGATGTCATCACCATCTTCATATTTAGTTACAATCCCTTTAGGGATTTTCAACATGTCAGGAGAATCTCTGACCCTATTTATGTTGCTGCCACCATTGATGGGTCCTAGGCCCATCTCTTGTCTTTCCCTCTCTATGGCTAGGATCTGTCTTTCCAAAGCCAATCTTTTGGCCATCCTGGCTAACTGGATGTCCTCTTCACTGGGGTTATCCTCAGTGATTTCAGAGGTGTTGGTCTCTCCTGTGAGGGAACCAGCATCTCTGACTATTATTTTTGGAGTCAGGGTTTGAGGGACCCTGTTCTCCCTAGATAGGACTGGTAGGGGGGAATTTTCCTCCAAGTCACTATCCTCTTCCTCTGAGTTGCCACCCTCAGAGGGGTTGGCCTTTTCAAACTCTGCCAAAAGCTCCTGGAGCTGTATTTTGGTAGGTTTGGGGCCCATTGTTATTTTCTTTATTTTACAGAGTGACCTTAGCTCCCTCATCTTAAGATGGAGGTAAGGTGTGGTGTCGAGTTCCACCACAGTCACATCTGTGCTAGACATTTTGCTTCTAAAAGTTGGAATACTTTTTAAGAATCTACAACTGGTTCTAGAATCTAATTCAAACTTTTACAAACTTTTAAACTCTAAAAGAAATGCTAAACAGGATCTAACACAAGGCCCTAGCAGGTCTTTTAAGAATTTAGAAAACTTTTCAAATTGCAAAAATCAATTTCTAATGACAATTTTGGAATTTGTCGTGTGATCAGGTATTGGCTGAGTAGTCCAGCAAATGCAAAGTCTTGTACCCCACCGCTGATCCACCAATGTAGGAAGTTGGCTCTGTATGTGCTATTTCAAAGTAAGGAATAGCATGCACAGAGTCCAAGGGTTCCCCTTAGAGGTAAAATAGTGGTAAAAATAGATAATACTAATGCTCTATTTTGTGGTAGTGTGGTCGAGCAGTAGGCTTATCCAAGGAGTAGTGTTAAGCATTTGTTGTACATACACATAGACAATAAATGAGGTACACACACTCAGAGACAAATCCAGCCAATAGGTTTTTGTATAGAAAAATATCTTTTCTTAGTTTATTTTAAGAACCACAGGTTCAAATTCTACATGGAATATCTCATTTGAAAGGTATTGCAGGTAAGTACTTTAGGAACTTTAAATCATAAAAATTGCATGTATACTTTTCAAGTTATTGACAAATAGCTGTTTTAAAAGTGGACACAGTGCAATTTTCACAGTTCCTAGGGGAGGTAAGTTTTTGTTAGTTTTACCAGGTAAGTAAGACACTTACAGGGTTCAGTTCTTGGTCCAAGGTAGCCCACCGTTGGGGGTTCAGAGCAACCCCAAAGTCACCACACCAGCAGCCCATGGCCGGTCAGGTGCAGAGTTCAAAGTGGTGCCCAAAACACATAGGCTAGAATGGAGAGAAGGGGGTGCCCCGGTTCCGGTCTGCTTGCAGGTAAGTACCCACGTCTTCGGAGGGCAGACCAGGGGGGTTTTGTAGGGCACCGGGGGGGACACAAGCCCACACAGAAATTTCACCCTCAGCAGCGCGGGGGCGGCCGGGTGCAGTGTAGAAACAGGCGTCGGGTTCGCAATGTTAGTCTATGAGAGATCTCGGGATCTCTTCAGCGCTGCAGGCAGGCAAGGGGGGGATTCCTCGGGGAAACCTCCACTTGGGTAAGGGAGAGGGACTCCTGGGGGTCACTTCTCCAGTGAAAGTCCGGTCCTTCAGGTCCTGGGGGCTGCGGGTGCAGGGTCTCTCCCAGGCGTCGGGACTTTGGATTCAAAGAGTCGCGGTCAGGGGAAGCCTCGGGATTCCCTCTGCAGGCGGCGCTGTGGGGGCTCAGGGGGGACAGGTTTTGGTACTCACAGTATCAGAGTAGTCCTGGGGTCCCTCCTGAGGTGTTGGATCTCCACCAGCCGAGTCGGGGTCGCCGGGTGCAGTGTTGCAAGTCTCACGCTTCTTGCGGGGAGCTTGCAGGGTTCTTTCAAGACTGCTGGAAACAAAGTTGCAGCCTTTCTTGGAGCAGGTCCGCTGTCCTCGGGAGTTTCTTGTCTTTTCGAAGCAGGGGCAGTCCTCAGAGGATGTCGAGGTCGCTGGTCCCTTTGGAAGGCGTCGCTGGAGCAGGATCTTTGGAAGGCAGGAGACAGGCCGGTGAGTTTCTGGAGCCAAGGCAGTTGTCGTCTTCTGGTCTTCCTCTGCAGGGGTTTTCAGCTAGGCAGTCCTTCTTCTTGTAGTTGCAGGAATCTAATTTTCTAGGGTTCAGGGTAGCCCTTAAATACTAAATTTAAGGGCGTGTTTAGGTCTGGGGAGTTAGTAGCCAATGGCTACTAGCCCTGAGGGTGGGTACACCCTCTTTGTGCCTCCTCCCAAGGGGAGGGGGTCACAATCCTAACCCTATTGGGGGAATCCTCCATCTGCAAGATGGAGGATTTCTAAAAGTTAGAGTCACCTCAGCTCAGGACACCTTAGGGGCTGTCCTGACTGGTCAGTGACTCCTCCTTGTTGCTTTCTTTGTTCCCTCCAGCCTTGCCGCCAAAAGTGGGGGCCGTGGCCGGAGGGGGCGGGCAACTCCACTAAGCTGGAGTGCCCTGCTGGGCTGTGACAAAGGGGTGAGCCTTTGAGGCTCACCGCCAGGTGTTACAGCTCCTGCCTGGGGGAGGTGTTAGCATCTCCACCCAGTGCAGGCTTTGTTACTGGCCTCAGAGTGACAAAGGCACTCTCCCCATGGGGCCAGCAACATGTCTCTGGTGTGGCAGGCTGCTGGAACTAGTCAGCCTACACAGACAGTCGGTTAAGTTTCAGGGGGCACCTCTAAGGTGCCCTCTGTGGTGTATTTTACAATAAAATGTACACTGGCATCAGTGTGCATTTATTGTGCTGAGAAGTTTGATACCAAACTTCCCAGTTTTCAGTGTAGCCATTATGGTGCTGTGGAGTTCGTGTTTGACAGACTCCCAGACCATATACTCTTATGGCTACCCTGCACTTACAATGTCTAAGGTTTTGTTTAGACACTGTAGGGGTACCATGCTCATGCACTGGTACCCTCACCTATGGTATAGTGCACCCTGCCTTAGGGCTGTAAGGCCTGCTAGAGGGGTGTCTTACCTATACTGCATAGGCAGTGAGAGGCTGGCATGGCACCCTGAGGGGAGTGCCATGTCGACTTACTCGTTTTGTCCTCACTAGCACACACAAGCTGGCAAGCAGTGTGTCTGTGCTGAGTGAGAGGTCTCCAGGGTGGCATAAGACATGCTGCAGCCCTTAGAGACCTTCCTTGGCATCAGGGCCCTTGGTACTAGAAGTACCAGTTACAAGGGACTTATCTGGATGCCAGGGTCTGCCAATTGTGGATACAAAAGTACAGGTTAGGGAAAGAACACTGGTGCTGGGGCCTGGTTAGCAGGCCTCAGCACACTTTCAATTGTAAACATAGCATCAGCAAAGGCAAAAAGTCAGGGGGCAACCATGCCAAGGAGGCATTTCCTTACAGAGTTGCATTGCCCATGTGCCACACAAAGGGGCACATGGGCAACACCACTACTAAATCTGATTTATCAAGCCACGCAAGGACACCTTGCATGGCCTCCATGGCTTGAGAAATCTAGAGTAACACAACAAGCACAAATCGCAGTGTTGCATTAGTCTGAAACAGGGAGGCGTTCATTGGTGGACCTTGGGTGTTCCCACATATCCATCTGAGGACTTTGGTGCATTCTGAGATTTACCAACACTCGTAGACCTAGGGATGCATCAAAATGTTACACCTTCCAAGGGGAGAAGAAACGAGGAGAAATATCTTTATTTCTCCTCGCTGTTTCCTTATTCTGCAGCACACCGAGAAAGACTAAAATGCCTCTGAGGATTGTTTTGGGGCAGAAAAGTGTCCCTTGCTGCAGAAAAGCAATCCTGCTTACAACGTAGACACCCTTGCCCCACAGAGCAAGTGTGCCTTCATTGGCGCTACACAGCCAAAAGGCACCAGCACAAGGAAAGGACAGGAATGCACCATATAATGTTAAATACGACTCATTCTTACCCTTTCATGCAGCACAGCAGGGTGGCTTATTGTGCTGTGTGAAAGTTTCATAATTCAGCCCCATAATTTGTGAACAGAAAAAAAAAAAAAACTTACACCAAACGTGTAAATTTACCTTTGTGAAAAAGGCCCACAGATGTGAGTGGGAGCAATTGGGGAATTTTAGTGTAAGGCAAAAATTTTACAAATAATGTCAACAGGATTTACATTTTGCCAAGGCCAAGTTAGAGTCCCAACAAAAGTCTCAGACAAACGTTTAACAGAATCTCCTGTCATTTCTGTCATCATGGGAGAAATGCACCAAGCAATACAATCTTCGCTTAAACAGTCTGCTGTGAGCGCAGCCCTCGCATTTGTTTTGAGTCCAAGTCCGTGGGATGAGAAATGCCTTGCTCATCCTTCAGAATGTCTCCCAGCACTGCAATTCTTCTCTTTCTCAACAGGAACAAATATGTGCTTCTCATATTGGGCTATACTAAGTGAAAAATACGTCAACAGCGTCTTAAAATAATCGTATTTTCGAGCTAAAAGAATTGTACACTTGTACTGGACAATATTAGGAACAAGAGCTCTTTCCCATCCAGTTTCTACATTATCAGTAAACAAGGCATCCATAATGATATAGAAAGGCTACTGAAACATTATATAACAATAAAAAAATGCTAGCTTTCATAACATAAACCCATATTATGTTACTCGTCCAAAGACACTGTGTTTATGTAAACACATGAAAAATTCCTTTGGGAATGTCAATAGGTGATCGAACGAATGCATTGAAAAAAGACACACAGCATTACAGTTTTACCTTCATTCACAGATTCTTGCAATGCCTTCCCAACATTTCCAAAAAATCAAGCCTGGACGAAACAGGCTTAAGTGATGACTAAAGTGAGTAAAACATCTTATTTTACAAGTGCATGTATGAGAAATAAATCCTTCACATAAGAAAGTTTAAAAAAGAAAGTGATAGATACTTAAATTACTTAAAAGTACGTAAAGCCTGCGAATAAAGATTTCGTGTAAAGTGAAGAGTTTGGAGAATAGACTTAAGCCAGAGTCTATGAATCACAAACTTCCTTTGAGCACATGTTGCACTTTTGAGACCAGGATGCATAAGGCCAGATTTAAAAGGCCCTAGCACCTCCTTTCTCCACATTAGTGTCCGTTTCTTTAAGCTAATGTGGCTCGACGGGGAAAAATCCCAGCCCATATTTACAAAGTGGTGCAGTACATGCATTGTGCCATTTTGCACCACCTTGCACCACATTATGCCTGCGACCGGCATAGTGTATGCAAGGGGGGGGGGGTCGTTCTGGCGTTAGGAGGCCCGCAAAAATGATGCAATGAGACCTACAAGATTTAATTGCACCGTTTTTGCAGTCATTTTTAACAGCTGCTCAAAGCAGGTGTTAAAAGGATGCACTCATTGAAATCAATAGGCCTCTTGCACTTTCCTGCAATAGTGTCAAACATTTTTACACTAGTGCAACAAAGCGGCAAAATAGCATCAACAATTAATTTTGACGCTATTGGCCTAACGTGCGCCATGGCTTGCCGTATTGTTAGTACGGCGCTCCCATGGTGTCATCAGGTGGGTGCAAGAAATCTGATGCATCAGTAGTGATGCACCAGATTCTTGTAAATCTGGGCCACAGTTATAAATTCCTGTGATGTTAAGGCATATGCATGAGGACGTTTATGAGTATTTTGCACATTGGACCTACAAAGAGCCTGGATGGGATCTCAAATGTGTCTGAAAGATATATATATATATATATATATGTATCATTGACACCTCCTGCTCCGTAAGGGGCCACAGACCCTGCAGGGCGGCCTGGGTTACTGGGGCGAAGCATCCCACAGAAAATATCTCCAAAAAAACGAAAAGCCCAGGCACCAGTCCATGTTAAAATCCAAGCATTTAATAGCATTTCTGAGCAGCAAGACAAAAAATCCTGACGCGTTTCGGCAACAGCATGCCTTGTTCACAGGTAAGTAAGAGCAGGTGTGAGTGAGCCAGTGCTTTTTAAATACACAGTCATGTGACTTCAATAACCAAACTCCAACTCCCATAATGCACAGTTCCATATAAATAACTTCCTGAACTGGAGCGCTTAATTTCCATATAGCTGCAATAGCGTCACAGGCACTTCAGTTCACCATATAAATGTTCTTGTGTGCATTAGGTATCCATTACTTGATAGTCCACTTGCTTTTACAGTTGCTGCCCAGCATGATAACAGCTATACAAGGAATACATGAAAAGTAAGAGGAGAGGCACACTGTCTCCCTCCTATCCCTTGCTCACCTCCATCACAATATATTTCTCGGATAAATGCCTTGTTTGCATGAAGGAGAGTGGGTCGGGCCCCTTCCATAAAACTATCATTGACACCTCCTGCTCCGTAAGGGGCCACAGACCCTGCAGGGCGGCCTGGGTTACTGGGGCGAAGCATCCCACAGAAAATATCTCCAAAAAAACGAAAAGCCCAGGCACCAGTCCATGTTAAAATCCAAGCATTTAATAGCATTTCTGAGCAGCAAGACAAAAAATCCTGACGCGTTTCGGCAACAGCATGCCTTGTTCACAGGTAAGTAAGAGCAGGTGTGAGTGAGCCAGTGCTTTTTAAATACACAGTCATGTGACTTCAATAACCAAACTCCAACTCCCATAATGCACAGTTCCATATAAATAACTTCCTGAACTGGAGCGCTTAATTTCCATATAGCTGCAATAGCGTCACAGGCACTTCAGTTCACCATATAAATGTTCTTGTGTGCATTAGGTATCCATTACTTGATAGTCCACTTGCTTTTACAGTTGCTGCCCAGCATGATAACAGCTATACAAGGAATACATGAAAAGTAAGAGGAGAGGCACACTGTCTCCCTCCTATCCCTTGCTCACCTCCATCACAATATATTTCTCGGATAAATGCCTTGTTTGCATGAAGGAGAGTGGGTCGGGCCCCTTCCATAAAACTATCATTGACACCTCCTGCTCCGTAAGGGGCCACAGACCCTGCAGGGCGGCCTGGGTTACTGGGGCGAAGCATCCCACAGAAAATATCTCCAAAAAAACGAAAAGCCCAGGCACCAGTCCATGTTAAAATCCAAGCATTTAATAGCATTTCTGAGCAGCAAGACAAAAAATCCTGACGCGTTTCGGCAACAGCATGCCTTGTTCACAGGTAAGTAAGAGCAGGTGTGAGTGAGCCAGTGCTTTTTAAATACACAGTCATGTGACTTCAATAACCAAACTCCAACTCCCATAATGCACAGTTCCATATAAATAACTTCCTGAACTGGAGCGCTTAATTTCCATATAGCTGCAATAGCGTCACAGGCACTTCAGTTCACCATATAAATGTTCTTGTGTGCATTAGGTATCCATTACTTGATAGTCCACTTGCTTTTACAGTTGCTGCCCAGCATGATAACAGCTATACAAGGAATACATGAAAAGTAAGAGGAGAGGCACACTGTCTCCCTCCTATCCCTTGCTCACCTCCATCACAATATATTTCTCGGATAAATGCCTTGTTTGCATGAAGGAGAGTGGGTCGGGCCCCTTCCATAAAACTATCATTGACACCTCCTGCTCCGTAAGGGGCCACAGACCCTGCAGGGCGGCCTGGGTTACTGGGGCGAAGCATCCCACAGAAAATATCTCCAAAAAAACGAAAAGCCCAGGCACCAGTCCATGTTAAAATCCAAGCATTTAATAGCATTTCTGAGCAGCAAGACAAAAAATCCTGACGCGTTTCGGCAACAGCATGCCTTGTTCACAGGTAAGTAAGAGCAGGTGTGAGTGAGCCAGTGCTTTTTAAATACACAGTCATGTGACTTCAATAACCAAACTCCAACTCCCATAATGCACAGTTCCATATAAATAACTTCCTGAACTGGAGCGCTTAATTTCCATATAGCTGCAATAGCGTCACAGGCACTTCAGTTCACCATATAAATGTTCTTGTGTGCATTAGGTATCCATTACTTGATAGTCCACTTGCTTTTACAGTTGCTGCCCAGCATGATAACAGCTATACAAGGAATACATGAAAAGTAAGAGGAGAGGCACACTGTCTCCCTCCTATCCCTTGCTCACCTCCATCACAATATATTTCTCGGATAAATGCCTTGTTTGCATGAAGGAGAGTGGGTCGGGCCCCTTCCATAAAACTATCATTGACACCTCCTGCTCCGTAAGGGGCCACAGACCCTGCAGGGCGGCCTGGGTTGCTGGGGCGAAGCATCCCACAGAAAATATCTCCAAAAAAGCACACAAGAACATTTATATGGTGAACTGAAGTGCCTGTGACGCTATTGCAGCTATATGGAAATTAAGCGCTCCAGTTCAGGAAGTTATTTATATGGAACTGTGCATTATGGGAGTTGGAGTTTGGTTATTGAAGTCACATGACTGTGTATTTAAAAAGCACTGGCTCACTCACACCTGCTCTTACTTACCTGTGAACAAGGCATGCTGTTGCCGAAACGCGTCAGGATTTTTTGTCTTGCTGCTCAGAAATGCTATTAAATGCTTGGATTTTAACATGGACTGGTGCCTGGGCTTTTCGTTTTTTTGGAGATATTTTCTGTGGGATGCTTCGCCCCAGTAACCCAGGCCGCCCTGCAGGGTCTGTGGCCCCTTACGGAGCAGGAGGTGTCAATGATAGTTTTATGGAAGGGGCCCGACCCACTCTCCTTCATGCAAACAAGGCATTTATCCGAGAAATATATTGTGATGGAGGTGAGCAAGGGATAGGAGGGAGACAGTGTGCCTCTCCTCTTACTTTTCATGTATTCCTTGTATAGCTGTTATCATGCTGGGCAGCAACTGTAAAAGCAAGTGGACTATCAAGTAATGGATACCTAATGCACACAAGAACATTTATATGGTGAACTGAAGTGCCTGTGACGCTATTGCAGCTATATGGAAATTAAGCGCTCCAGTTCAGGAAGTTATTTATATGGAACTGTGCATTATGGGAGTTGGAGTTTGGTTATTGAAGTCACATGACTGTGTATTTAAAAAGCACTGGCTCACTCACACCTGCTCTTACTTACCTGTGAACAAGGCATGCTGTTGCCGAAACGCGTCAGGATTTTTTGTCTTGCTGCTCAGAAATGCTATTAAATGCTTGGATTTTAACATGGACTGGTGCCTGGGCTTTTCGTTTTTTTGGAGATATTTTCTGTGGGATGCTTCGCCCCAGTAACCCAGGCCGCCCTGCAGGGTCTGTGGCCCCTTACGGAGCAGGAGGTGTCAATGATAGTTTTATGGAAGGGGCCCGACCCACTCTCCTTCATGCAAACAAGGCATTTATCCGAGAAATATATTGTGATGGAGGTGAGCAAGGGATAGGAGGGAGACAGTGTGCCTCTCCTCTTACTTTTCATGTATTCCTTGTATAGCTGTTATCATGCTGGGCAGCAACTGTAAAAGCAAGTGGACTATCAAGTAATGGATACCTAATGCACACAAGAACATTTATATGGTGAACTGAAGTGCCTGTGACGCTATTGCAGCTATATGGAAATTAAGCGCTCCAGTTCAGGAAGTTATTTATATGGAACTGTGCATTATGGGAGTTGGAGTTTGGTTATTGAAGTCACATGACTGTGTATTTAAAAAGCACTGGCTCACTCACACCTGCTCTTACTTACCTGTGAACAAGGCATGCTGTTGCCGAAACGCGTCAGGATTTTTTGTCTTGCTGCTCAGAAATGCTATTAAATGCTTGGATTTTAACATGGACTGGTGCCTGGGCTTTTCGTTTTTTTGGAGATATTTTCTGTGGGATGCTTCGCCCCAGTAACCCAGGCCGCCCTGCAGGGTCTGTGGCCCCTTACGGAGCAGGAGGTGTCAATGATAGTTTTATGGAAGGGGCCCGACCCACTCTCCTTCATGCAAACAAGGCATTTATCCGAGAAATATATTGTGATGGAGGTGAGCAAGGGATAGGAGGGAGACAGTGTGCCTCTCCTCTTACTTTTCATGTATTCCTTGTATAGCTGTTATCATGCTGGGCAGCAACTGTAAAAGCAAGTGGACTATCAAGTAATGGATACCTAATGCACACAAGAACATTTATATGGTGAACTGAAGTGCCTGTGACGCTATTGCAGCTATATGGAAATTAAGCGCTCCAGTTCAGGAAGTTATTTATATGGAACTGTGCATTATGGGAGTTGGAGTTTGGTTATTGAAGTCACATGACTGTGTATTTAAAAAGCACTGGCTCACTCACACCTGCTCTTACTTACCTGTGAACAAGGCATGCTGTTGCCGAAACGCGTCAGGATTTTTTGTCTTGCTGCTCAGAAATGCTATTAAATGCTTGGATTTTAACATGGACTGGTGCCTGGGCTTTTGCCATTTGTGCATCAAAATCTTTAAGCATAGGATTGACACAGTGTCATCCTCGCAGAACTGTAAAATGACAAAAGCCATTTACCACTCCAGGCACCCCTCTGAAGAGCTCTAATGTGAGCGAAACACATGTCTGGGGTTGCTTTACTCATTCCAGCTTGGCTTGGACGGTATTTGACCAGTCTAAAGCTGTAATACTGTGCCTGGAGTGGTAAATGGCTTTTGTCATTTTACAGCTCGGTGAGGATGACACTGTGTCAATCCTATGCTTAAAGATTTTGCTGTACAAATGGCAAAAGACTTTGTCATTATCTAGCTCGGTGTGGATAGCCCTGTGCTGAGCCTATGCTTAAAAACTTTGGTAGATAAGCAGACATTTGAGGTGAGAAAATCTAGAGTGTCGCTGGTGTTGTAGGGTGCTCCTTACTAGAGCTGCTCTCCACCTAAATTTGGGAACTTCCCAGAGTTCTCCTTTGTTTTTTGCATAATTTATGTGTCACTCTAACCCTGAAAGGGCCTTGTTTGGACTTATACTGGGTGCTCCCTTGTGTCTGACAAAGCTAAACCCCCCTGAAGAGCTCTAATGAGAGTGAAACACGTGTTAGGGGTTCCTTTACTAATTCCAGGTTGGCTTGGACGGTATTTGCCCGTCCAAAGCTGTAATACTGTGCCTGGAGTGATAAATGGCTTTTCTCATTTTACAGCTCGGCGAGGATGACACTGTGTCAATCCTATGCTTAAAGATTTTGCTGTACAAATGGCAAAAGACTTTGTCATTATCTAGCTCGGTGTGGATAGCACTGTGCTGATCCTATGCTTAAAAACTTTGCTGGATAAGCAGACATTTGAGGTGAGCAAATCTAGAGTGTCACTGGTGTTGTAGGGTGCTCCTTACTAGAGCTGCTCTCCACCTGAATTTGGGAACTTCCCAGAGTTCTCCTTTGTTTTTTGCATAATTTATGCATCACTCTAACCCTGAAAGCACCTTGTTTTGACTTATACTGGGTGCTTCATTGTGTCTGGACAAAGCTAAAACCCTCTGAAGAGCTCTAATGAGAGCGAAACACGTGTCAGGGGATGCTTTACTCATTCCAGGTTGGCTTGGACGGTATTTGACCAATCCAAAGCTGTTTACTGTGCCTGGAGTGATAAATGGCTTTTGTCATTTTACAGCTCGGCGAGGATAACACTGTGTCAATCCTATGCTTAAAGATTTTGCTGTGCAAATGGCAAAAGACTTTGTCATTATCTAGCTCGGCGTGGATAGCACTGTGCTGATCCTATGCTTAAAAACTTTGCTAGATAAGCAGACTTTTGAGGTGAGCAAATCTAGAGTGTCTTTGGTGTTGTAGAGTGCTCCTTACTAGAGCTGCTCTCCACCTAAATTTGGGAACTTCCCAGAGTTCTCCTTTGTTTTTTGCATAATTTATGCGTCACTCTAACCCTGAAAGGGCCTTGTTTTGACTTTTACTGGGTGCTCCCTTGCGTCTGGACAAAACTAAACCCCTCTAAAGAGCTCTAATGAGAGCGAAACATGTGTCAGGGGTTGCTTTACTCATTCCAGGTTGGTTTGGATGGTATTTGACCAGTCCAAAGCTGTAATACTGTGCCTAGAGTGGTAAATGGCTTTTGTCATTTTACAGCTTGGCGAGGATGACACTGAGTCAAACCTATGCTTAAAGATTTTGCTGTACAAATAGCAAAAGACTTTGTCATTATCTAGCTCGGCGTGGAAAGCACTGTGCTGATCCTATGCTTAAAAACTTTGCTAGATAAGCACACATTTGAAGTGAGCAAATCTAGAGTGCTGCTGGTGTTGCAGGGTGCTCCTTTCTAGAGCTGCTCTCCACCTAAATTTGGGAACTTCCCAGAGTTCTCCTTTGTTTTGTGCATAACTTATGTGTCACTCTAACCCTGAAAGGGCCTTGCTTTGACTTATACTGGGTGCTCCCTTGTGTCTGGACAAAGCTAAACCCCTCTGAAGAGCTCTGAGAGTGAAACATGTGTCAGGGGTTGCTTTACTCATTCCCGTTTGGCTTGGACGGTATTTGACCAGTCCAAATCTGTAATACTGTGCCTGGAGTGATAAATGGCTTTTGTCATTTTACAGCTCGGCGAGGATGACACTGTGTCAATCCTATGCTTAAAGATTTTGCTGTACAAATGGCAAAAGACTTTGGGGGTCATTACGAGCTTGGCACTCCCACGGACCCCATTATGACATCCCCGCTGGGCCGGCCGGCGCAAACCAAGTTTACGCCCGCCGGCCCAGCGGGGATGAGGCCGCAACATAGGAGCCGGCTCCTAATGGAGCCGGCGGTGTTGCGGCCGGGCGACGGGTGCAGTAGCACCCGTCGCACTTTTCACTGTCTGCTATGCAGACAGTTAAAAGCTGCCCGGGGCCCTGTTAGGGGGCCCCTGCACTGCCCATGCCAGTGGCATGGGCAGTACAGGGGCCCCCAGGGGCCCCAGGACACCCCTTACCGCCAGCCTCTTCCTGGTGGTGCAAACTGCCAGAAACAGGCTGGCGGTAGGGGGGTCATAATTCCCAGTGCAGCGCTGCTTGAAGCGCTGCCCTGGCGGATTATCACCACCGGGGCTAAAACGGCGGGAAACCGCCGGCCCCGGCGGTGCTACCACGGCACTACCGCCGCGGTTGTAATACGGGTCTCCGTACCGCCAGCCTCTTGGCGGTACGGATGCCACATTACCCCTGCGGCTCGTAATGACCCCCCTTGTCATTATCTAGCTCGGCGTGGATAGCACTGTGCTGATCCTATGCTTAAAAACTTTGCTAGATAAGCAGACATTTGAGGTGAGCAAATCTAGAGTGTCGCTGGTGTTTCAGGGTGCTCCTTACTAGAGCTGCTCTCCACCTAAATTTGGGAACTTCCCAGAGTTCTCCTTTGTTTTTTGCATAATTTATGTGTCACTCTAACTCTGAAAGGGCCTTGTTTTGACTTATACTGGGTGCTCCCTTGTGTCTGGACAAAGCTAAATCCCTCTGGAGAGCTCTAATGAAAGCGAAACACGTGTCAGGGGTTGTTTTACTCATTCCAGGTTGGCTTGGATGGTATTTGACCAGTCCAAAGCTGTAATGCTGTGCCCGGAGTGGTAAATGGTTTTTGTCATTTTACAGCTCGGCGAGGATGACACTGTCAATCCTTTGCTTAAAGATTTTGCTGTACAAATGGCAAAAGACTTTGTCATTATCTAGCTCGGGTTGGATAGCACTGTGCTGATCCTATGCTTAAAAACTTTGCTAGATAAGCAGAAATTTGAGGTGAGCAAATCTAGAGTGTCGCTGGTGTTTCAGGGTGCTCCTTACTAGAGCTGCTCTCCACCTAAATTTGGGAACTTCCCAGAGTTCTCCTTTGTTTTTTGCATAATTTATGTGTCACTCTAACTCTGAAAGGGCCTTGTTTTGACTTATACTGGGTGCTCCCTTGTGTCTGGACAAAGCTAAATCCCTCTGGAGAGCTCTAATGAAAGCGAAACACGTGTCAGGGGTTGTTTTACTCATTCCAGGTTGGCTTGGATGGTATTTGACCAGTCCAAAGCTGTAATGCTGTGCCCGGAGTGGTAAATGGTTTTTGTCATTTTACAGCTCGGCGAGGATGACACTGTCAATCCTTTGCTTAAAGATGTTGCTGTACAAATGGCAAAAGACTTTGTCGTTATCTAGCTCGGCTTGGATAGCACTGTGCTGATCCTATGCTTAAAAACTTTGCTAGATAACCAGACATTTGAAATGAGCAAATCTAGAGTGTCGCTGGTGTTGCAGGGTGCTCCTTACTAGAGCTGCTCTCCACCTAAATTTGGGAACTTCTCAGAGTTCTCCTTTGTTTTTTGCATATATATATATATATATATATATATATATATATATACATATATATTAATATGAAATACATTTAAAATATAGAAAACATAATGTCAAAAAAATATTTTATTATGTTACACTCTATATATGTAAAAACATATATACGTTTGTGTGTAAGTATACACTTATACTTAGTATTAAATATTAGAGGAATATATTTAGTTTACTTTATATTACAATTATATATTAAAATATTTAACATTTACTACTTAGAGCTCTAGTTATGGTAAAAAAATGAATTGATTGGGGGCGTGGCCAGGCAAGATGGCCGGCGGGACGTGCTCCTAGTGAGCTCCCGCCGTCCTGGCTAATCCTGTACTTATCCTGGGGTGCCCTCGACATTTGGCACCAGCCCAGCAATGTGAACCGGAGCCCTGAGGGTCACGGGCTGCTGCTGCCCACTGGAATCGGCTTGTTCCGGGGTGCGGAGGTGCTCCTAGAGCCGCGTGCGGGACGGCGCGGTCTGAAGACGCTGGGCCGCTGTGACAGCCTCTTGCGGCGGCTGGGTCCGGAGAGGGGATCCATCTCCCCTGTGGAATTTTCGAATGCCCGCAGCTGGCTGGGGGCTTGTTGTGGTCTCTGGGGGTCCCTGGTTGGGGGCCAGAACAGCAGGGGCCTGAGTCAGGCTGCCCCGGCCGGGCCTGTGTGCCACATAGAGGCCTGGAGGTGGCCTGGCCCCTGAGCTCGAAGGAGGGGGGCCCTGGGGCCCATGAAAGAGATTGGGAAGCAGTGGCTGCAGGTTTAGAGCTGTGCCTGCTAAGGAGCTAACTGCTGACCCCTGTGCGGAGGGGTGAGCCCCCTCATATATTGCTTGGGCTCTGCCTGGGCACATTGTGGATGCTGGCTTATGGGACCTGGGCCCTTACAGTGGATGGCAGCGGCGTGGGCTGGTGATTGTTTCGGTACTGCCTGGTGCTGAGTGGCCCCCATTGGCCAACAGAGCAGCTGAAAAGGCATTTGAGTAAGCGCCTGGTTGCGACTGAACAGGTTGGAGCGCAGTTTGAAGGGAGGGACCCCCTGGAGTCGCTAAGGACAAAGGAGATACCAGGGCACCTGCCCGGGCCTGGTGGTGGGCCTTCTGGAACTGAAGGTGTGGGCCTGCGGTGGTACCTGTGTGGGTGCTTTACCTTCCCTTGTCTGGGACCGCCTAACAGGTGCCGGGTGTTTTGGCGCCTTGAGACTGTGGAGGTGACACTTGGGCCTCAGATCCAGTGATCTGTGGGTGTCTTCTTGCCTTCCTGGGCTTAAACACTGAATGATACGGTCTACTTCTATGGCTGATTAGGGATGGGGCGACATCAGCGGACTGTTGTCTCACAGGGAAACACTATGGAACAATATACCACTCCGGTAC
The DNA here is from genome assembly GCF_031143425.1 of Pleurodeles waltl. NCBI lineage: Eukaryota > Metazoa > Chordata > Amphibia > Caudata > Salamandridae > Pleurodeles > Pleurodeles waltl. Next base: position 28,855,547 of record NC_090437.1, read on the forward strand.
CCCTGCCACAGCGCCCTGTCTGGCTAGGGGGGGTCTGACAATGGCCAGAGTGGGATGACGACTGCTGAAGAACTGTCGCGAGCCAAGATTCTTGCTGCTATTCAGGGCTCGAGAGTGGCTCTTGAAGGCAAGATCGAAACAGTTGCGGTGGAGGTGAACCTCCTCAGGGTGGATCTCAGAAAGGTTTCTGACAAGGTCAAGGTGGCGGAGGGCTCTATCATGGAGCTGCAGATGGAGATGAGGGTTTTGCGTAAGCAGATGGTGCAGGCTACCTCCACGGTCGGAAGACTGGTGGCACGGCTGGAGGATGCTGAAGGCCGTTCTCGGCGAAACAATATAAGACTGTTGGGATTCCCAGAACGTGTGGAGGAATCAGTGTCCGAAACATTTGTGGAAAATTGGATTAAGGATGTGCTGCAACCGTTGGGCCTCTCCAGAGTGTTTGTGGTGGAGAGGGCTCATAGGGCGCTCATGGCACCTCCGTGACCTGGTGCACCCCGAAGGCTATCATCGCCTATCTCCTAAACTAAGAGATAAGGACTGTGTTCTACAGCGGCCCATGACAAGGCTGTATTTGAGACCAGGAAAATTTCCATTTACCCTGATGACACCAACAAGGTACAGAACTCACGGAAGAGCTTCCTCGAAGTGAAGGCGAAGCTCCCGGCGATGAATGTCAGATATATGCTTCTATACCCTGTGCACTTAAAGGTACTCTCTAAAGGCAGGTCCCCTTTCTTCGAGCACCCAGAGGAGGTTTGCAGATGAGTGGAGGTGTGGGATAAGGCCTCTCCGGGCAGTTCGGCAGGGACTGGCGGAGTGGCTCATCAGGCCTCTAGAGCGGAAGGCCCTGACTGAAGGATCCGTGGAGGTGGCCTATCGGAGGACGCTGTGGCTTGGGGGTCGGTGGAGGACCCTGCCCTCAGGATTGAGATACACCAGGATGGGATGATGGCTGTGGTGCCTGCTGGGTCGGCGGATAGCTCTGGCGGAAGGCCGGAGCCGGATTTCTTGTTGGCCTCCATGGAGGTCTCACTTTATTGCTGACACTTGGAGCTGCTTGTCGTGCCCTCTATCGGGGGGCCTGGGTCTGTGTGGGAGTGGTCTGCTTCTGGACAGTGTGGCTGCGAGGTGGTGAACGGGGTCCTGAAGGGGCACTGTCGGCGCTTGGGCGATGCTGGACAGTAAGGGGGGGGGGCAACGCTAATAATATGTAGTAATGATGGTTCACGTGTGGGCAACACTACATTGATGCCGGGGTGGCGGGAGATCACTCCACGTTTGTGGTAGGTCTTTCAATGGGTGGGTGGGGGTTAGGCTGTTTTCCTGGCAGCATTTACAGACTGGATCTGCAGTGTGGTGGTTTGTTTCAGTTGTTATACTGTATATCAGGGGTGGGGGTTGAATGTTTGAAGGGTTCGATTGGCACAGTTCGTCAATGTTTGATGTTGGTTTTACAGTGCAGGTAATGGCAAGAAATGCATGATGTACCTTCTTCACCTCCACATGGGGAGATGGATCGCTTCCCGCTGAAGCTGGGGACCAAGCCCCTGATGGTGAGCTCACTTACGGATGTGATGACCACTTAGGGTTATGTGATAGTTGGAGGGAGTTACACCCGGAGGGTAAGAAATTCATCTGTCACTCAAGAACACATAATATTCAGACTCGTTTGGATAGGTTTCTTCTGGCTAGTCTTCACGGTTCTCAGGTATTGGTGGTCACACATCTGGGTCGGTTTCCGTCTGATCACGCACCTGTCTTTATGCAACTGCAATGGGGGGCAATGGGCACCAGTACTGCACATAGTTGGCGCTTACCTGCAGAATTTCTTATGGATGAGGGGTGCAGAGATGGGGTGGGGGAGGCCATTACTGGTTATATGAATTTGAATTGGAATACAATGGCTTCTAGGGGATTGGAGTGGGAGGGTATGAAGGCTGTGGTGTGAGGGGTTTGCTTCGGTATGGCATGTGGGGTGCAGAGGCGAATGGAGCGAGAGCTCATGGGGATAGAGGCGAAACTAGGGGCTTTGCAGCGGAAGCTTCCAGTCACAAGAGCAGCTGAAAGGGAGGAACTTAGATTATACAAGGAAGTTAACAATTGTTGTGATACCTTGAGCAGGGTCACCCTCAAGGCATACAGGCAGCGCCTGCATCGGAAGAGGGAAAAAGCTGGCAAGCTCCTGGCATGGATTCTGAGGAGGGAGGTGGAGTCCCCTCCTATACTCCACATTTAGAATGTGGAGGGTAAAACATTTAAAAAGCTTACGGATATTTTGAGGGTCTTGGTAGAACACCTGCGGAAGGTCTCGAGGGCTGGTCTTGTACCCCCAGAAGAGGGCGTAGGGGGATTTCTGGTGTTGATGTGTCTTCCGCAGCTGGGTGTGGAGAGTAGGGAGGCCCTTAAAGCAGAGATTACTGTTGAGGAGGTGAGCAAAGCAATGCCTGCATTTTCTAGGTCTAGGTCTCCGGGTGGTGATGGGTTTCCTATCGAGTTGTATCAGATGTTCTCTTTGTCCCTGCAGGAGAGGCTTCTGGAAGTGTTTGAGGAAGCCCGCAAGTGTGGCAGATTGAAAGACTCTATGGAACAGGGCATAGTGTGCTTGATGCTTAAGCCGGATGGGGACCCGAGTGATCCTTCATTATATCGCTGCTCACCATGTTAAATAGAGATGTTAAGATACTTTGCAAGATCCTGGCCTCTCGACTACGTGGGGTGATTCAGGGTCTGGTACACAATCAGTGTGGGTTTATCCCTGGTCGCAGCACATTTTAAAATCTGCGTCGTCTGGCGCATGTTCTGCGTGAGACGGAGGGCGAGAATACTGAATTGGTGCTGGTGTCCTTGGACCTTGAGAAGGCCTTCGATACGGTTGAGTGGGGGTATCTGCTGGAGGTGTGTGGTATGGGTTTTGGTCCTGGTTTCTGTGCCTGGGTACGACTGTTATACACTGCTCCTACTGCACAGGTTAGGGTGGGGGGGAAACTATCTGACTCCTGGGAGATTGGTAGGGGTACGAGGCAGGGTTGTCCGCCCTTGCCTCTCCTCTTTGCTCTCGCTGTGGAGCCACTGGCGATATGGCTTCAGGAGGGCTTGGCTCCGTGGGGGATCCGGGTGGGGCAGGTCACTCATGTGGTTTCTCTATATGCAGATGATGTGCTGGTTTATCTCTGGGAACCCAGTGTCTCGGTTCCGATGTTGTTACAGAGGATGGAGGTGTTTGGGGTTGTGTCTGGCCTCAGGGTCAATTGGAAAAAATGGCTCCTGCTCCCCTTGGGATCCCTCTGCGGTGTCCCCCAGGCTGACTTACCTGAGGGAGATCAAGAGTTTACGATACTTGGGCATTTGGGTCACACACACTGTGGCTACACACAATAAACATAATGTTGAGCGGGTGGTTGCTGGTCTGGAGCGTTTAGTCTCTTTTTGAAATAGATTACCTATTTCTGTCATGGGTAGAGCTGCGGTGGCAAAGATGGCCTTCCTGCCATGGTGCCTGTACTTGGTCCAGAATTCCATGTATCCATTGACTGTTCGGTTCTTTCGTAGGCTGGACAGCCTTTTAATTTCTTTTGTGTGGCCTGGATGCCGTACCAGGGTGGCTCTACCAGTCCTGCAGGGAGATCTTGAAGGGGGAGGACTAGCGAGTCCTAATCTTAGACATTGTTATTATGCATCACACCTGCAATTCGCTGCTAAATGGATGACAGAGGAGAAGAGATTGTTTACTAGAGTGTTGGATAGGCAGGCATTGGTGTATCTTTTAATGACGGGGGTAGGTCTGCCACTGTTGCTCCCTATTTGGCGAGGTCAAAGACAGGGATCTGGTAGTAAGACGTTAAACACGTGCTCCGACAAGCTCATTTCGACCGGTGACTGAGAATATGGGATCTAGAGCCCTTTCGGGAAATGGAACAGTTAATGTCTGTGGAAGCCTGGAGACTGGGTGGTTGCGAGGTATCTGGGGATCTTTACCTTAATGGGGAGTTTGTTTCTTTCACTGAGGCCAGGGACATGTTCGGTGTGGGATGTGGTCAATTCCTGCAATACGCTAAACTTGAAAGTGTGGCACGTGAGATCTGGAGTGGTTTCCCGGTGGCCCCTGGGGCCTTTGCGGTGCTTCTTGGCCTACTTAACTGGGGTGAGGGGTTGCACTTGATCACCCGGTTTTATAAAGCTATTCGGGAGGATCAGCTTACTGTAATGGGTGTGAGTCGCACGGCATGGGAGAGGGACCAGGGGACACCCATATTGGATACTGAATGGGATCTAGCCCTATCCATGGTTCGTAAGGTGTCATGTAATAACAGATTTAAGCTACTGCACTTTAACTTTGTACACAGAACATACCTCATGCCCAGTCGTCTAAATAAGATTGACCCAGGGGCGCAGAGCGGGGTGTCCCAGGTGTGGTGTTCTGGGTGCTTTCTTCCTGCATTTGGCTTGGACTTGCAGATTGGTAAACAATTTTTGGCACAAAGTAGTGGCGAAAGTAGAGGAGGTGATGGGCTTGGGGATAGAGGTAACACTAATGGCCTGCCTACTGGGAGTGGTGCAGAAACCGCGGGTTCAGAGTATTCCATATAAATTAACACAACTGGCATGGGTGCTGGCAAGGTGCAAGGTAGTGATTGGATGGATGAGCACCCAGAATCCATTGCTCCCCGATTGGATACAGGACTTAATGGAGTGGGGTGTGGCTGAGGAGAAACATATGTGCTTTGCACGTAGGTATGAAAAGGCACCCACTGATTTGTCGGCTTGGGGAACCTCACTGGACCGGTTCTCGGGTGTGCAGGATGCAAGCTCTGCAGATAGTATGGAGGATGGAGGGGAAGCAGGCATTGAGCCTTTCGACCAGGTGACGACCAAATATGGTATTGACATTTATCAATTTTTCACAAGTTACATATCATGTTTGGTTTGGTTTCATGTGGATAGTGGACGTGAATGGCCCTTGTTGGTATTTGCTCAATAATATTTTTGGTATTGTAATACAAAATGAATATTCTGTCTCTGCACTGTATGTTCACAGTTTATAAAACTTAATAAAAACAGTTATTAAAAATATATATACATATATTTTTATCTATGATTGGGCAATATGAGCTCCAAGGAGATTTTCTTTCAGACAGTTTTGTACTTACCATTGTAAGTACTGGTTTGCCATTTGTAGTAAGCAAAATTTTTTACACAATATTTTTGTCAATTATATTGTTTACCACGATATTGTGTCAGTGATCCTTCTTTTTCAACTCTGCTGTCTCCTTTTGCTGCTGTATTCCTGTTGTTCTGTATTGTCTTTCTCTCTTTTTGGCTCCTCTTTCTTTCATTGGGTCAATTTCTGATGGTAAAAAATAAGTCCCAGCCCCCAAGAATGAGTGCTGGTGTCCAGCTGAACCCAGCTACACAAATAAAGCAATGATCAGCTCTACTCAAAGAAGAATGAAAACCAGACTTTGACTTGATTGTAAAGAACCCAAAAGTTGCCTTCAACATGCACACCCAGGTTTAATTCACATATAAACATTACATGTTCACTGCAGTGATTCCCGCTGCATTCATTATGCATGTGTGTATCACAAATTTTCCAGGTAAAAGTCTGACCTACTCCTGATAAAATGTATTGACTGCTACTCATTGTTTAAATTGTATCTCAGAAACCTCTAACTGCCATAAGAAATCCACAGAAGCCAGAGGGGCAGCACATTTCACCTTTTAGCTCTGATTACGAGAATGGAATTTTACCCTGATTGATAACTCTGGTTCATGTTTAACCACCTTCTAAACCACCTAGCATCACCAAAAATGTTGACGCTAATCCTGCAAAGCACCTACAGGCCCATTGTAACCAATGAAAGCCTCTTTAATTGTTGAATTGCCCAAAACAATGATGCAAAGAAATCTCTTAGATTCCTTTGCGCCATTTATTTGGCCCCCCTAATGGGGGAACGCCCCCTTTGCATGCATTATTCCTGGTGCAGGCACAATGTAGACCTTAGGGTTACAAAGTGGTGCAATGCATACATGGTGCCACTTTGTAAGTATGGTGCAGCATTTTTGGCCTTCTAATGCCACATTAGCATCAACAAAATGATGCTAATGTAGTGTTAGAATGGCTCTGGGGTCTCTTAAATATGCCCCGTAGTGCTTGTATCAACTAACATGGTCTACATAACCTTGAAAAACAGCTGCTGTATGTTTTCAGCATTTCGCCCTGTTTAACATCAGAAATGGATGGAAAACTACACAACAAGGGGCATATTTCAGAGCTGCTAGCGTCATTCCAACTCCACATTTGCGTCTTTTTTTACACTAATGTGGCGTTAAAAGGCCAAAAATGCTGCACAATATTTACAAAGTGGCGCAGGGCATGCATTGCTCCACTTTGTAATCCTTTGCAGTATATTATGCCTGTGCCAGGCATATTGTATGTAAAGAGAGAGTTCCCAAGTTAGGGGGGTTGAAAAAATGGCGCAAAGAAATCTAAGAGATTTTTTTTTTTCCTTCACTTTTAGCGTCTGCACAGAGCAGGCGTTAAAAGGAGACTTCCATTGGTTACAATGGCCATCTGGATTAGTGTAAAAAAAAATTATGTTAATCCCGCAAATCACTGGGCTAGCAAGAAAATTCCGACACTAGTCCGGTGGCTAGCGTCATTTTAAGAAAAGTGGCACTGCACTGCACACAGTGCAGTGCCACTTTTCTTGCGCCCCTTACCACCCCCCTAACACCTCATTTGTGCAACGTATTTAAAATACGGTGCACCATGGGAATAGTTAGGGGACTAGTGTCAAAAACGTTGCTTCTAATCTTGCAAAGCTCATTGAGGCCCATTGTAATCAATGGTGTGCCTCCTTTAAACGCCTGCTCTGAGTAGGCGTTAAAAGTGCCAAAAAATATTACGCAAAGAAATTTCCAAGATTTCTTTGTGCTATTTTTGCCCCCCACCCAACGGGGGAATGCCCCCTTTCAATACATTATGGGGGTCATTACGACCCTGGCGGAACAAGTCCGCCAGGGCCGTGGGACGCGGTGGCACCGCCGACAGGCCGGCGGTGCCCCGCGGGGCATTCTGACCGCGGCGGCTCAGCCGCGGTCAGAGAAGGGAAACCGGCGGTCTCCCGCCGGTTTCCCGCTGCCCCAAAGGAATCCTCCAAGCCGGCGCAGCATGCTGCGCCGGCATGGGGATTCCGACTCCCCCTCCCGCCATCCAGTTCCTGGCGGTTCTCCCGCCGGGAACCGGATGGCGGGAGGGGGAGTCGCGGGGCCCCTGGGGGCCCCTGCCGTGCCCATGCCTATGGCATGGGCACGGCAGGGGCCCCCGTAAGAGGGCCCCTAAAAGTATTTCAGTGTCTGCAAAGCAGACACTGAAATACGCGACGGGTGCAACTGCACCCGTCGCACCTTCCCACTCCGCCGGCTCTATTACGAGCTGGCGTCATCGTGGGAAGGGAGTTTTCCCCTGGGCTGGCGGGCGGTCTTATGAAGACCGCCCGCCAGCCCAGGGGAAAACTCGGAATACCCTCCGCGGTCTTACGACCGCGGAGCGGTATTTCGGAGGGGGGAAGCCTGGCGGGCGGCCTCCGCCGCCCGCCAGGCTCGGAATGAGGGCCTATGCCTGGTACAGGCTTAATGTAGCGCAAAGTGTCACAAAGAGGCACAATGCTTGCATTGCGCCACATTGTAAATATGGCGCGTGTATTTTGGCCTCTTTGGGCCACAATAGCATCAAAAACAATTATTCTAATGTGGCACAAGAAGGCGCTAGGGGATCTTAAATATGCCCTCTGGTTTTGCCCTGCCGACCTTCTGAATGTGCCACTCTTCTGATAAAGCTGATATGGGTATCGAATGTAAGTCAAGCATTCTTACTGTGACCTAGTTGAACAGTGCTCGGCAAAGGAACATTGAAAGATCAATCGCAGCCTCTCAAACTGCAGAAAATGGGGAAAGTTAAGTGGTCCAAATTGGAGACGGCCAGTAACCTTCATTTTAAGAACATAAATCCAACCTGGAATCTCCAAATCTCCTCCATCATCTTTTCAACCCCAAAAAAGGCCCAATTAACCCAGGAAGGCACGGGTTGCATTACACACGCATTCCGAAAAGAGGAAGAAAAGTCAATTACTTAACACAAAAGTGCTGAATCCATTAAGTAAACCCTTTTAGAGTTGAAATAAACATGCGTATTATGTGCATCCGGGTCCCAGTGGAGCTCACAGTCAGTGTCACGTTGCACTGTGGATGCATTAGTAGCATAATGTCATCAACCCGCAGCCCATGCTAATGGTTTAAATTGGAATGCCCTCTTTTAGTGTTGTTGCTTGATAAAAATACACTGTCAGCTGAAAACTTTGCTGCTTCTGTGGTAATGGACACTTCGAATGTGTCAGTTTTCAGCGTGTGTTCTTGCTTCAAATAATTATTACAGCAAAACTATACAGATATGTAACAGGATGCCGCCTAGCAAAAGCAGATTTGTCAAACTGGCTAACAGCTCCCGCACTACTACTTACTGTAAAAGTTTCAAGTGTTCTGCAGACGCGCAATGATTTTATGAAATGTGTAGGAAATAACGAACTATTGTCGTGGTATTATTCCTTAACACAGACAATTGAAAACATTTCCACTACCTTGTATACGTTTTTTCGATTTGAAAAAGGAGAAACCTCTATGATAATTATTGCAATCACAAATATTCAGAGCATTATCTCGATTGTTGTAGGACTTCTGGCTTAGGTGTTAATAGCCACCCCCGCGTATCTGCTTTCTCCTGCCATGTCACGCTGGTGTCAATGCCTGGATGTGCACATCTGCCAGAAAATGAGCACCCGTCACAGCCAGGAATGGCGGGCCAGGGCTTGAGTTTTCCATTTTCTCCCTTTAAGGGTCCCTTTTCATTTCTTTCACTCATCTTTGTTACTTTCATTTTTTAGAGCATAATGCAGCTCCCCAGCCAGTGCTAACAGGTCACTTGTTCGACCTCTCATTTAATTTGTAGTGTCCACTCCCAGTGAGGTAACTGTTTCCTTTACTAGGCGACCATCATGGAATGATATTGTCATAGTGTATCATTATTATACAAAGGGTGCCAATGTATTGGCTTTAAACCTTGGGTCCTTACAAAAATATGAGAACAATTAAAGACTTCATGCAATACCATTGCAAGACGCTACCCTCTAGTATGTTTTCGTGTCGTAACAGAGGTCCCCGCGGTGTGAGGACCCCCCGAGCTGCTGGGGTCCCCCTCAGCGCACTACACCAGCCTGAGACCTCCTAAGTGAGTCCAGAAAGGGGCCCCTCCATGTGCTGAGGAGGGGTACACCTTCAAGTTTCGTTACGCCACTGGTATGTTTAATTTGATTTGTCATTGCAAGTATATATCCTTCATGTTTAACATTAGAAGGTTTTCTTCTTATACTTGTATTCTTTTTATTTATCTTGGCTATGCAATTTGTGTGTATTTTCATTGCGATTCAATAATTTAGTGAATGCAGGAATAGGAATTTAATCAGTTCCGAGATGGAAGAATAATGCATGAGTGCAAGGGCGAATGACACAGCACCAATGTGATGACTTGTTGGGTGCCTATACCCATTAATGACTGAAGAGGCAATTTTGTTTCATGAGCTGGACCTATTGACATTGTCAGTGCTTTCCTAGATCTGTTAGCAATGCCCAGTAAGCAATGCTGTGGTGTTCCATTCTCTCCATTACTCATTCAAGCATCTTCGCTACGTCATATCAATACTTGGACAAATGTGAGCATGTCCCACAATAAATGATAGAAACCTCCCATGCCCTCTCGACTCCTAGAACAGCAGTTGTTAACTCCTAGCTATATTTCTCAATTTCTCTTTGGAGAGAAATATTTTCTTTATTATATTCTGCTGTTAGTATTTAAAATCTCGTGTTCCACAAGACTGTGAAGGCGATAGCTGTATTGAAATCGAATTCTTCTCTTTCAATTCTTTACCCATATTGAGGAACCAGGTCCGTCTTAGGACCTCCAGTTCAACTTTGTTCTCTTCAAAAATCACTTGATAAAAAATTGTATTAGCTTGCTGCCCAAGTCAATTAATGAAAAATGCATTATATTGAATGAGGGCCCATACACTGCAATTTCCCAAAACTGCTCCAGCACCCCCTTGACAGATATGTTATCCTGAGTCATGAGCCCTGTCCTCTTCAATACCAAATGGTCATGTCTTCCAATCACTTGGGACGATATGGGTTGGTCTTTGATCTGATGGTGCGATGTGTATCTCAACCTGATTCTGAGTGGCTTGTTTATGGAAAGTATTGCTGCACTGAGTGCAGTGTCTCTTTACCTACACTCCTTAGCACCCCCCTGCCGCCACCATGTGTGTACTGTATCTAAGATACGGCACACCATGGCGTAGGGTAAGGGCCAACAGCATCATTTCTCATGATGCTATTGATGTACTCAGCAGGAGTAGCTCCAAAATAATGCTGCTACTCCTGCAGAGTAAATAGGACCCCATCCTAAAGAATGGAAGCCCCCTAGAAATGCCGTAAAAAAGGGCGCTAGGAAATCTCACAGATTTCCTTACGCCATTTTTCTGGCTCCCCTAACGGGAGAACGCCCCCTTTGCATACATTATGCCTGGGGCAAGCATAATGTAGTGCAGAGGGTTACAGAGTGGTGCAATGTATGCATTGTGCCACACTTCAAATACAGCGCAGGGATTTCAGCCTCGTTTGGCCAAATTAACGTAAAAAATAATGACATTAATGTGGCGCAAGGTGGCGCTAGGGCATTATAAATAGGCCCCTTAGTTTACTAGAGCAGCAATTTCAGCAATGCTTCGCTATATTGACTAGGATGTTCAACTTTCAGTGCTCCTTGTCTATTAGCAAAGTGACCAATCCTTTGCTGCTCACTTTTGACAAACCATGACCAGCGTCCACAGGAGGTAGTCAGCCTACCACCTACCAATCGACTGCAGCTGTGCTGTAAATTAATAATGTTTCAGATCTGCAGCCCCATTCCCTTATTTAGAAGTTTGTGTGAGAGGCGAAACTTGTGCAGTGCTGCTCTTCATCTACCATAGCCCCACATTAACAAAATCAATATGCTGTCCAGGGTACAGAAGAACTTGTTTGCTAATTATATCAAGAGATTCTCACAACGTACAACAATGGGGCATCACAATGATTTCAACTAATACAACTCTCCCCATTACAGACAATAAAAGTAATTCCCAATAAACCACTGATCCTGTCAATACAGCAAGGGTTCTGCCTGTATTATCCTCCACCACATCTAGATTAAAGCAATGAACTTGAAGTCCTAGATACCGAAATGTATGACTTCCCATAGAAGCAACGCAAATGGTTTTGAGGTGGGTGATAGTACATTAGCCTGAGCTGTTCAAATTGGGTATACACTAGATTTCCTCCAATTAACCCAGACCTTAGATGCCCTACTAAACTGTTATAATACACCTTGGCCCGTATTTATACTTTTTTTGCGCCGAATTTGCGTCGTTTTTTGACGCAAAAACTGCGCAAACTTGCAAAATACCATTGTATTTTGTAGGTTAGCGCCGTTTTGCGTCAAAAAGCGGCGCAAATGCAGCGCTAAAAAAAGTATAAATACAGGCCCTTGTATCATTGGCATTGCCTCTTTAACATTGTGGCTATATAGCAGAAGGTTGTCTGCATAAACCTATCTTGCATAAGGCTGAAGTTCTCCAAAAAATGCTAGTTTTTCTACATTCCAGGAGGATAACTCACTTTTTCCAGAGACAATTCAGGGTAGGCTCATCAGGGAAATAAGTTACAAAGGAGTGAATACAAAGCCATGAAAGGCCTGATTAGCTTGTGCGCATTATGTTACTTTCCAACTTGGGAGGTGTTCCATGTGTGCAGCATTTGAATTCCCATGAATCCATCCATAGATTTTTGTAATTCCCAGATTTATTAAAGTTAACAATCTTGGGAATGTGCCAAAATGCAATGCCTTTCACAGTAAGGCATAACAAGGAGATATAACTTTATTACTCCTTATTATTTTATTTCTTCTCATTATTTCCTCTTTCTATGTGTGATGCATTCTGCAGCACACATAGAAAGAGTAAAATGCCTCTAAGGAATGTTTTTGAGCAGGATGGTGTCCTTTCCTGCACAAAAGCAAACCTGTCTGTAATGCAGACACCCCTGCATTGTTGGGGCTATGCAGCACAGAGAGACCCAATGCAACTAGAGAGCAGAAATTTCTGCTCTCTCCCTTTCATGGAAATAGCACAGCAACTTTGCTTGCTGCCCTGCAGTACATGAAAGAATAGTAAATCTGCCCATTACTGTTGCCTATAGCTTTCATAGGAAGAAAATATCAGAGTTAGGCAACATCTTGGGTTATATAAAAACTGGGGGTAGGGTCCCTTTACTGAAATAGTTGATTTAGACAAGTTAAGCTGTAACCCAAGAGTGTTATGAAAATGAAGAAGAAGATGAAGTCTGAGAGGTGAGGAAGCATTTTCCGGTTATGCTTTAAACAAGGTCAATAATTCTTTTCACCTCGCATGAAGGGGTGGAGAATTAGTGCAATCAAAACTTCAAACAATAATTTACAATTACAGTATGACAAATTTGGCCATACAAAGAAAACTCAAGTCAGAAATAAAGTTAAATGGTTTTATTAAAATTCCAGGCTCAATGTTAAGTAAATAAGTTTCAAGTCAAAGTTATAAAGACACATAATCACTATGGGTTGACCAAGGTGATGGAAAAGGTTCAAACAAACTAACTTCAAAAACTAAACATTTGACAATGGGAACACAAAACATCAAAACTAAAATTCTGACTGGTAGAAAAAACGCTGCTCAGTTCTTTTAAGCATTAGGCAATTCAAAGTCATGTAAGCTTAGCTAGCTAGAGCAAGGGAAATCCCTACAGATTCACAAGTCACAAGTTACCATGTGCTGGGCTAAAACACCTGTGAACAAAATGTAAAAAAGAAAAAGGACAAAAAGAATTTGGAAAAATGACAGCTAGGGTACAAGGCGACTAACCAAAGTTAACAAAAAGTAAGTAAAAACGGAAAGGGTCAGCATTTCAGAACCTCGGTCAAGAGTCTTTTTCTCTGGGTCACGGGGAAACATTTTAAGCCTCAGCAATGCATTGGAATAAAGGGTAAGGGTAAAGACGTCTGTACCTCTCAGAGTCCAAGAGGATCAGCTCCTAAAGGGGAAGGTGAGAAGAGTATAGAACTATGCTGCTGATCCTACTGGGGAATGGTATAATAAAGTTCAAAGTGCAAGGTGATTTGTTCATCCATCACTCCACATGACTCGGAAGGTGTAACTGTCCAATCAGAGTTCATCATATGACATGGAACTGCAGCATTAGGAAAGATTCCCATTACCAACATGGGAAAGGCATCCATTTTGCTCATCGGTATGGTTTGAAACAAATGTACACAGTCCATTTCCACAGTTCCTCAATGTTCCAGATTCAAGGTTACTTTCTCGAGCTTACTATATGTGAAACAATAGGACATCTATTTTCCAAGCTAGAATTTCATGTGAACGAAGTCTGAAAGAAAGACAGGTTACCAAGAATGACTAACCAATTTTCAACAAGGTAAGGAAACAGGGCCTTGAGGCCTCCCTTAAGCAAACTAAAATGAATTAAAATTACACATTAATTTAAATCAATTAGAACACATATAACATTCAAAATTATGAATTCATCATTAATAAGCTTTGTCAGTAATCATGTTACAATAGATTTAAAAAGAAATAACTCTGTTAATACATTTCATTAAGTATAGTGTGGAACTGCATTTTCGACTTTTGCATGTAACATTTAAACCACTACTTTATAGAAAATCATTATTGTTTTAGTGCAGAAAATTAATTAACATTACAAGGAATCAAAATAATTTGAATTAATCTGGTATACATGAAGTTTTAGGGCTATCCCACTATTCTCAAAATTGCTAGACTACAGTAAATGAATATTAATATAGTATTTCAGAGCACCACTTTACAGGTAATCTATTAGTGCGGTTCCCAACTTTTGATCTGGAGACCCCCAGGGGTCCGTGACACATTCCCAGGGGTCTGCAGGCCTGAGCTGTCAGGAAGGCACTTCTCTGGCGGGGTCCTCTTGACAGAAACTCATGTTTTGTTTTGTATTTACTACTTCATTTGTGCATTAGTTTTAAAAGCACTGCAAAGTTCCTTGTACATCCAGCAGCTTTTGACCTAAAATAAAAGCATCAAGATAACTCTGGTGATTAATGCACCTGGTGGTGAGAGATAAGGTTTTTGTACAGTGGTATTTTTGACTCATTTAATTTAATGCAGATGGTTAACATGCCAGCTACAAAGAACGTGCATCATGCAAAGAACAGTATTTTATGTGCATAGAACAGTGGGTTACTGCTTTTGTCACAGAGATTATTTTGTTACTGTGCAGTTCATAAGTTAAAATCATAATTTAGCACAACGAGCACTGAACTGCCATCAAAGACCTGCATGCAAACTGCATGGCACAAATGAGAAAGTTATATTTTTTCCAGTCTTTCATTATCTTCATGTTGCTAAAAAAGGTTTGATTGCATAGAAATACATTCTTATTTTTAAGTCCATGCTAACCACTGTTTTATGTTCTGAATCCTATGTTTGTGCTTCTCTGAACCAAGCACTCTTTGAAAATGCCTACCAGTGTGGATGACATGTGAAACCTACACCTTGTAGTCCCCTGTAAAGTGCTCTGACATACTACATTAGCATGATAGGTGCAATAAAACTAATTAAATACATGTGACAGAGGGGCTATGGCGAGATGAGGCCCTTATGGTTTTACTTCCTTTCCCCACCACACATTTATGTGAAAAAGCTTTTGAAGATATTATATACCTAGAAAATAAAAACAGAAATCGTTTTGGCAATATAGAATCTAACCTGAGGATTCAGCTTTCCTAAATAAAACCAAACATTGAAAAGTTAGGTGCCAAGATGCAAAGCCAAGCTTCCCATTAAAATGATTCGATTTCTGCATATTTTTCAATAAAAAATAATAATGTCTTTAGTAATTTGAGTATTTGTATCTGTGTACTTGTTTGTGTATTTTTTTTACGAATTCCTATTTAAATTTTTGAAATTTAAATCATACAAATTGGTTGGGGGTTCCCGACTTCGAGTAGTGATTCAGAGAGAATCCTCGGGAGTCAAAAGGTTGGGAACCACTGTATGAGTGTTTCAAATAACAAATGCAAACATTGTCATGTATACATGATTACTGTGATGTCAAAAGTAGCAATAACTTTTCTGCTTCATCAATCCCCCTCTGATGTGAATCAAGCCATCACAACACATTACAATCTCTCACTTTAATAGATACACCTTCTAGTCTCCATGTCAATTTCTTTCTTTCTGCTTCCTCTTTTTACTCTCATCTCTTTCAGATTTTTGCATGATTTATAGACAGCAACTGCAACTGAGGCACACAAAGCTATTATTCAGAACCCTGGAATGGATCTATGGATCTACTACTTCCTCTCCGGAAGGACTCAGAGGGTCAGACTCCCGTCCTACACTTCCAGACCCACAGGAGTCAACTGAGGAGTCCCCCATGGATCCTCACTGAGTCCCACACTTTTTAACGTATACATGGTCCCTAAGGCTGCCATTGTCAGAAGCCACGGTATGAACATCTTGTCACATGCCCATGACACTCAACTCATCATTTCCCACATCGAAGACCCTGACACGGCCAAAAAGAACTTCCACTCAGGAATGGAAGCCGTCGCCACGTGGATGAGAGAAAGCTGCCTCAAGCTCAACTCTGACAAGAATGAGCTCATTACCTTTGGAAACGCCACCTTAGCTTGGGACGACTCCTGGTGGCCCACATCCTTCAGCCCCCCTCTGCATCGGATGAGCATGCCCACAGCTTAGGAGCCTTGCTCAATTCCTCCCTGTCCATGACCCACCAGGTAAACTCTGTTGCCTCCTCCTGCTGGCACACACTCCACAAACTTCAGAAGATATTCAGATGGATCCCAGCAGACTGTCGCAGGACAGTCACCCACGCCTTAGTCACTAGAAAGCTTGACTACGGCAACACCCTCTAAGCCGGCACCTCAACCAAGAACATCAAAAACCTACAATTCATCCAGAACACTGCCGCCAGAATTATTCTGGACCTTCCTCACCGAGAACACATCTCTCAACACCTGAGGACCCTCCACTGGCTATCGGTCGAGAAGTAAATCACCTTCAAGCTTCTCACCCACACATACAGGGCCATACACAACTCAGGACCAGCTTCCCTGAATCACCGCGTCTCCTTCCACACCCCTGCCAGATCCCTCCACTCCACCCGATGGCCCTGGCCACCATCCCTCACATCCGCAAAACCACCGCCGGAGGACGATCCTTCACCTATACTGCAGCGAAGAGTTGTAAACAGCCTCCCCTGCACCTCAGACAAAGCCTGTCGCTCACCATCTTCAGGAAAAACCTCAAGACGTGGCTCTTCGGATGAGGTCCCTCCCCCCCAGCACCTTGAGACCCTCACAGGTGAGTAGCCGTGCTATACAAACGCTGCTTGATTGATCAGTATAGGTCTCAGTACACTACCAACAATTCCTTTCCCTAGACTTCTGAAGCACTTTCCAACTGCTGAAAAAAACACTATTTGTAGCCTCCCAGGCACCTGCTATCTCTAATTCCTTCACATCCTTTTTTGTCATATTTGAAATATATTTTCTCAACTCCTTACTATTGTCTGGAATGCAGGTGCAACAATGTTGAACCTGCAACATGTTGCAAACTCCACCTTCTTTCGCAAGAATAATGTCTAAAGCAAGTTGATTTTGTAAAAACCATTGATCTACAACAATCATTTCTGTGTCTATTAACAAGAAGGCACCTTCTGTGTCCTTAGGTAGCATATCTACAGTTGTTAATAACTTCCTAATCTTGTGATCATTCAGGATCATTACCAAATATGGAATTATGACACCAACAGTATCTCCTACTACCTCTGAAGCAATGGCACCTCTTTTGACTCTGATGTTTGACATTCTCATCCCAAACAGAATCATTTAAATGCTCCACCTGATACATCTTTGGAAAGACTACTACTAGATAACATATTCCATACCATCCTTTAGGTAACTTATAATAAGCATTTTTCCACAGATGAATTAAACTCCTTGTATGGCAGGGGCTTGTCCAGCTAACATGAACGTCAAACTCATTTTCTACTGGTTTGAGAATAGAGGCCAGATTCTTTCTATGGGCATATACGTACCAATGTAGGCTCAAAGAAACATTCCACTGTGTCAATATTTTAGCTTTGGCACTGTTGCTCAAATGTTTCATGATTGGGACTATTGAAAAACCAGTTTATAATTGGAGTATAAATATTGGAAATACTGTTGCTGATACAAAAGCATCAGCAACAAACCACTGGGAAGTCCATAAGTAAAGGGGATACTAAGGTAAGTGATTTCTTCACTAACTGATGAAGGCAATTGGGTTCAGATGTTGCAATCTTTAATTTCCATGGTATTAAGGTATTCATCTGACACTTTAAAATATACATTTATACACAGATCACCTCTGGAACCATCTGCATGTTTATGTTTCTCATTAAAGAATGACTTTTTATTTTCTATAGGGCTTTTTAGAGCTTGGGCACTTCTGGATTTAACTTTTTCTGACTCAATAAGTGTGGGCAAACTCAATCCAATAAGCAACAACAGTCAACTAACACTTTTACGCAAATGTACCTAAGCTTACTACTCTTGTTTCTTTTAGGCTCTGAGTTCTCTAATTTCAGACAATCAAAATGCAAAATTGCAAATTGCATTAACAAAAATATCAGCTATCTCTTTCAGTCCTTTTTTATTTATGAGTTCAACAAATATCAAGAAAAATGAAACTAAAACTAAAACCTTTTGTTTCCTCTTGATGTTTAGGTGGTAAATCTCACAAAAGTCTTCTTTAAATTGCTACAAGGTCCACCAAATGCCTTTAAATTAAAGTTCAAATGTCTCTAATAAATGCACAGCTCAAAAATCATTAATCATTAATAATAATATTAAAGTATGAATAAACACATCCAGGATCTAATATCTCAATTCGTCAAGTGGCAACAAAATTTCAGAATTCAGATCTGCCACAAGAACAAATTCAAGAATTCTCAACTGGAAACAGATTGATAAAGCAAAAGGTTGTAAATTCCTTCTCTCAATTGCTGCAAAATATGTCTATTGAGGAGCTGCGTACTTTTGACAAGGAACTCTCCTTCTATTTGATCTCCGAACTACTGGTCGACCTGTATCATTGTCACTTTCATTGTCATTTTAGTTTAGAATTTCTCTCCAGGTACAACTCTTTTTGCTCCAGCACCAGGGCCCATATTTATACTTTTTGACGCAAAACTGCACAAAAGCAGTTTTGCATCAAAAAGTATAGCGCTGGCTTGCGTAATTCCAGAGCGCCAGTTAGCCGCCAAATTTATGGAACCCGGAAAGCCAGCGCAAAGGGTGAGCTAGCGTGAAAACAAAATTATGCGAGCTGGGTTGGGGAGGCAGTATGGGAGAACGGAGTTCTGTACACAAAAAAATTATGCTCGACTGGTTAGAGGGAAAAAAATGCCTTTAGTCAGCCTAGCGTCATTTTCCAACGCAAAACCATCCATACCATATGACTCCTGTCTTAGAAAAGACAGGAGTCATGCCCACCACCCCAATGGCCAGCACAGGGGGTAAGGGTCTCCTGGGCGTGGCCATTGCACCCAGTGCCATGTAGGGGGCCCTTTTCAGGGCCCCAAAGGGCACATTAGAAAAGTTTTAAAAATACTTACCTCTACTTACCCTACTTACCTGGGAGGTCCCCCATCCTCCGGTGTCCCTCTGGTGGGGGTGGGGATGTTTCTGGGGCTTGAGGAGGGCACCTGTGAACCCTTTCCAGGGTGTCTGACCCTGGAATTGGGTCTACAGGTCCCCTACCGCCTTGTCTGACCTAGGTATTAAGTAATGGTGCAAAGCAAGCTTTGCACCATTATTTGGCCCTTCGTCCCACCCGTGCGTCATTTTAGGATGGGTGGGATAAATATGGGACTGTGGGGATAGCACATATTTAGATGGGAACGCCTGCCTTGCATCTTGTTGATGCAGAGTAGGTTCACACATCTAAAAAATGGTGCAAACTCCAATATTTTGACGTTAGACGTGTCTAACATCAAAATATAAATATGGAGTTAAGTTTGCACCGCATTTGCGTAAAATAAATGATGCAAATGTGGTGCAAAAAAGTGTAAATATGGGCGTAGGTCCTTCGTCAGCATCTGAGCTTTTCAGAGTCAACTGTTTCTGTCTCAACACTTCAGTACCAACCACTATTGTTGACTCACCCAGACCCACCTCAGACCGCAATTCTGCTGTATCAGTCACTTGCGCACACCCAACAGCTTGACTAACAAGATCCTCCGACTCACTGTCACTGAGCCTCCCGGAACAGGTGCTGCATCTTCAAGGGGACCTGGAACTTTGTGAGTGAGACCCAGATGAACCCAATTAGGGAGACCAGCACACTTCCTGGCCGTTGTAGTCACTAGCACGACCCAGTATGGCCCCTTCCAACGTGGTTCTAAGCAGAATTTCCTCACATGCTTCCTGGCCAATTCGTTTGTGTGACGTTCTGAATGGCTAATATTATTTGCTCATAGAAAGTAAGAAGTGCACTAGTAAGATGCTGAGTCTTGGTGCGAGTGAACAAAATTTCCACGCAATGGGGCACAAAAGCATTTAAAGGATGACTTATAACAATGTTTTCACACTGTTCAATGTTCATTGTGGCAACTGCCTTAAGTCATCCAGGCAATGCCACAGCCACAGGATCAAGAGGTGCAGGAAAATATGGCACATGTATGTTGGCATTTCAGTCCAACTGAGTCAAAACTGAGAGAGTGTACCCCTCCCTCTCACAGCCGTACAAAGTAAAACATTTATTATAATCAGGCATTCCCAGAGCGGGGCACAACAAAGATTTTCTCGCAGCTCTCTGAAGGCACATATGCAGTTGTCATCCAACTGTACCATATCAGATGCATCCTTGTGTGTCAGCCTCCATAAAGGCTTGGCCAAAAGGGAAACGTTTGTACCCTACTGGGGACAAAAGCTAACCAATCCCAGAAACATCCTGACTTCTTTCTGAGTGTTAGTTTTTTTTTTTGCAACACTTTCTTGCACCTTTCTCACTGTAGTGACCTAAGACCAAGTCTTCTTTCTTACAATACTGCAATTTAGTTGGGGAAAACTTATGTCCATTCTCTCCTAAATGATTTAACAGGGCAATTGTATGCTTCCTGAGTATTTGATGCCACTAATAGGTCATGGATGTACTGAACCCAAACTGAACAGTAGGGCATTTTAAGTGACTCCAAATTCTTTTTCAAGAACTGGTTAAAAATGGAAGGGCTCTCGGTATACCATGGTGGGACTCTGCACCATGACAAAACAGAACTGCCAAATCGAAATGCGAAGAGAAAGTGGTTCTCCTCTTGCGACGGTATGGAGAAAAATACTTGACACAAGTCAATCAAGATCAATCATGATGAACCACTCTGCTTCACAAGGAATTTGAAATAAAATCCCTGCTGGATTTGGTACCACGGGATGGCAAGAAACGACTATCTCATTCACTTTTCGAATGTCTTGAACTATGTGGTATTTTCCACTGGGCTTCAGCATTCCCAAAATGAGAGAGTTACATGGACTTCCTTTAATTTCTGTTACAATTCCCTGTTCTACTCTATCATCAAGAAAATTCCTGCAATTGTTTTGGGTGTCACGTTATATTGGGTGCACAGCATTTGGTTATACAGATATCTTGATAGGCTGAACTCCTTTATTCAGTACTATCTCAAACTTCAGGGAAAACAGTGGGGCAGAATTATAAAAAGTGACACTGCACCTAGTGCAGGGCCACTTTTCTAGCACCCCTTAGTGGCCCCCTAGGACCACCATGTGTGCCCCGTATTTAATGCATGGCACACCCTGGCGGTAGTTAGTGAACTAGCTTCATAATTTTTCATGCTAGTTTGGTGCTTTGCAGAATTAGAGTAAAAAATGTTGATGCTAATCCTGCAAAGCCCATTAAGGCCCATAGTAAATAATGGTGTGCCTCTTTTTAATGCCTGCTCTAAGCAGGTGTGAAAAGTGCCAAAATAAATTATGCAAAGAAATCTCTTAGATTTCTTTGCACCATTTTCTCAGCCCCCCTTAATGGGGGTACACCCCTTTGGATACGTTATGCCTGATGCAGACATAATGTAGCACAGTGGGATACAAATTGGTGCAATGCATGCATTGTGCCACTTTGTACATTCAGCACAGTGATTTTGGCCTCATTGGGCTACATTAGCATTAAACAAATGACGCTAATGTGGCACAAGGAAGAGCTAGGGCTCTTAAATCTGCCCCAGTGTCTTTCAAATCTTTGGGCAAAACATTACATGTCAACATTAGGTACAATGTTACACTCATAGTTTGATTTACAAGTTTAAATGCTACATCTTCATCATTCTTGTGAATGTCAATACCACATGGAGTACAGCTGATGGAGCAATTCAACTTACATAGCAAGTCGTGTCCAAGAAGACTCACACAACTCGAATCACACATGACAAATTGTTCTCATCCTCAAAGGAACCTATTTTATTGGGGTCAGATTCTGTTACGGGGTTAGATAATTGTTTATTTGCAATTCCTACAACTTGAAGTCTCTTTCCTGGAAGTGGTAAGTTCGGTACCTCTGCTGTTCTTACTGTAAGGCGTGTAGCTCCTGTGTCAACTAGAAATGACACATGGTGACCATTTACAACATCATCAACATATGGACATCACTGATCCAATGCTAAGGAAGCATCTAGCATGCATTCCTCTTCGGGCATCTTAACTGAAAAGTGTCTGAAAAATCATCATCACTCAAATCAGTTAAAGGGGTTAGGTGATGACAACTCAATTGCATCTACATGTGTAAATTGATTTCTATTCTGTCCAGCCACATTTTTCTGTTGATGGGGCATCAGAGCTTCTGGATCTTGAATCTGCTGTCTCTGGGACACATTTGCATTTTTCATTCAAGGTCTTTGAACTCTGAGCATTTGAACCTAATTATTGCCTTGTGCTTGCACAATCCCATTGCTCTGTACCTGATTACTTGTATCATTAAGGGGACACTCCCTATTTGTACCACTAAGGGGATATTCCCTCCTCCAGTGGCCCAATTGGCACATGTGTGACACAAATTAGTTATCTTCAAAGTCTGCACATCAACAACTAAACTCCGATCTGCAGGAACACCATGTCCTCTCCTTTGCTGCTGATGACCATTACCTTGCATCACCTGCACTCCTTGTATTCCACCAGTATTCTCTACAAACTATGGATTCTGCCTAGCTCTCGGTGCAACTTTCAATTTCATTACCTTCTCGATCAACATTTTCTGCTTCAACTCCAATTCATTGCTGCAGTATTTAGCATACTGCTGGATTTTATCAATCGGTTTGTTCTGCCAACAAATCAAATGCTGCTGAATCATATTTCTTAAGTCTGGCTTCAATCCCTGTACAAATCCGAACACAAAATGACCCATACCTTCACTTCTGTGGCTTCAGTTCCACTGAAACGTTTGAAGCCTGCAACAGTCTCTCATAACAGACTGTTATATTGACTCCTTAGTTTCCTGAGTCATCCTGTCAGTCCTCAGCCAGTCAAGGCCTTTTGGGGACACCTTCTTTTTCAAAAAGCCAATTACTTTCTGATACTTTTTCATCACCTTTTCAGACGGTGCATTTGTCACTTGATCTCTGTGAGGTTCATTGTCAGGCCAATCAACAGCAACCCTACACTCAATCCACAAATTACTTGGAACCACAATTTCAAACAATGTTTCAAAATCTTCCCACAGGTATTTTGAAAGATTCACAAACCTTTTTGTCTGTTTGTACCACTCCACTGGTTTCTATCACAAATCCAGGTAATCGTTTGTGAAGAACACACTATCAGTCCTACTCCAAGGTACATGAACATATCACCACCAGGAATTTCTCTCACTCTGGCCTGCTCCTGTCAGAGGCAATTCTGTTTTAGCATTCTTCTGATCTCTTTTCTTTGCCCATCTACCTTCCAACTTGTCTAAAGATCCCTATGTCTGAATGTATGTAATAACTTCCCTAAACTGCAATCTCATTCCAGTAAGTCCCATGTTCAAAATATCCCTGTCAGTTTGCTCTGTAATTTCTCCTCAAGGATATTGATTTTTCCAAAATAACATCATATCTCTGGGCTAATTCAGCTAGTTTGCCATAGACCTGACCTGCACATTCTGTAGTGTCTTTGTGCATGAACCACAGTTTGTCTTCAGTGTAAATACATAAGTGAATTGCGTCTACATTTCCCAATATCATCTAATTTATTTCTAATTTCAATCTGGGTAGATCCAATGGTCCATCTCTTTTTAGGGTGTTTCTGCTCTTGCACTGCAACTCGTCCCTCCTATTGCACCTGCAGGACTCAAATTATTTAGCCAATTATGTAATTGCTCGGCAGTAAAGCCTCTCAAATGTATTGGAGTATTCTGCAATACTTTTGTTCTTCAAGGACCTGCAATTGCTTCATCTGGAGTATTCTCAATAGATATGTCTTCTGGAATGTTAAAGGGTAACCTTCTATTCATGGAGCTGCAATCAATCTTCAGGGTCTGTTCACAAAATACAGTGAGGATCTCTGAGGAAACCTCATATTGGGGGTTAATCCTGTTTGGTTTGTAGTGAAATTAGATCTAAAATATGGGTAGGTGTTGATGGTCTTAGAAGAGAATTAATTCTCTCCACCTCTGGATCACTTCAGCTCACAAGTCCCTGTGCACTGTTTGATGCAAAACCATTTGAACAACTGGGGTATTCAGGACATTTGAAAGGTTCTCAACATTTGGGACATTTAGGGCCAGATTTCCGCTGGCCTTGCGCCGTCCAATGCCACATTAGCGTCATTTTTTTACACTAATGTGGCGTTGGAAGGGGAAAAACGCCATGCCATATTCACAAAGTGGCGTAGTGCTTGCATTGCACCACTTTGCAACCCCTTGCGCCACAATATTCCTGCGCCAGGCATAATGTATTCAAGGGGGCGTTCCGGCGCTAGGGGAGGGCCGTAAAAACGGCACAAAGGAATCTAGGAAATTGTTTTGCCCCATTTGTATCTGCATTTTATAATACCTGCTAAGGTCAGGCGTTAAAAAGAGGCTCCCATTGCTTAAAATGGGCCTCTGGGTGCTTTGCAGGATTAGCATTATATTTTTTTACACTAATCCCACAAAGTGCTGGACTAGTGTAAAAAATTACAATGCTAGTCACCCTAACTACCGCCATGGTGCGTATATGCATGCCTGGTGAAATTCCCTGACCATGCCTTGGGAGAGGATCCCCAATACTTCAGGTTCATGTACAAAGGCTCCCCTGGTTTGCCAAAGTTAAAAGCTCTGAGCAAGGCCCTAGGGGGGCTCCATGTGGGTCCCTGCGCCAGGGTAGGACTCAGGGCAGGCCCGAGGTCAGAGACCTGGCCTGAGGAGTTCCTTTGGGATACTCTAATTTAGGCAGAAAGGCTTCCCCTAATACATTGTGCAAACAGATGCCCTCCCTGCAGGCTGCTGGGCAAGTCTTGATGATGGTTCATTTAAAGCTTCAAGCTGTCAAAACTGCAGGAGGTCACATGCATTTGCTTGATTATCCCTCTCTGTGACCCATGTGTGTACAAATTACAAGATAGGCTAGTGGACTTCCTCCACGTTAGTAAGGCAAGGAAGTGGGTGTTTTGCTGTCCATCTAATTTCTATCCCCAGATGGTGCAAGAGTCATGGAAGCCCTGTACAAATGGCCAGATGGACAGCCTCTGTTCATTGTCAGGTGTGTTGTTCTGCCTTCCCCAGGCTAGAGGTCTGGTGGGTCCTGCATGGCATTCACGCTCCAGCCCACTGTGTCTCAGAGTGCCGAGGTGGGCTTCCCCTGGTGTGGGGAGCTGCTGCTTTGCCTGGATAGTAGGATCTTATTGAGCCCTGGCTCAGAGCACCAGGTGGCCCATGGGTGCATGCCCTGGGCCTTGGGTTCCAATCACCAGCCCACCGTATTGCAAGGGGCCCAGGATTGGGACCCATGGGCCCTGGGAGGGCACCATTGTTTAGCTGGCTTAAGACCAGGCTTAAAGTGAGAGGTCTGGTCTGCTGGGAAGGTGCAGGCACATAAATGTGAGTTCAATATTCTGGCCCAGAGAGTTGCAAAAGTGCCCATGGCTGGGTTCCTCAGGCCTGGGGAGAGAACACCTGTCTTGGTGGCTTAAGAAGCTACGACCAGGCCCCAGTCAGAGCTCAGGTCTGCTCATGGGTGCAAGCCAGTGGCCTTGGATCCCAGGGCAGAACTCTGTCTGACCCAAGGTGAGGGTCTCTATGAATTGAGGTTCATACACCAGACCACTGTGTCTCAGAATGCCCAAGGTGGTATTTTTGTTGGACATTGGAGGACTCCCTTGCTTCATCAGCCTGAAAAGCTCTGAGTGCGTTACTGTGTATGGCCTGGCATCAAGCTGGGCCCAGGTTCGAGGCTCTGTTTCCACAGTCCACCAGCACCCATCACAGTTGAGCAGAAGTGTTTTACAGAAGTCACAGTGTGGCCAGATGACTGTCCTCAGGACTCGTGCATCTAGTAGCACGCCCAATAGGAGTGAATCGTGCAACTAGATGGCCAGATGCCTGTGAGTCAGTATGATACCTCATTTGAGGTTTCAAGTCTAGCACCAAGAGGTCAGATACATTTGCTTAAATGATCCCCTCTGTCACATGGTGTACAAAGATTACAAGAATGACTAGGGGACTTCCTCCATATTAGTAAGGCTATGGTGTGGCTGAACTTTTGTGCAGTTGATCTTCCAGATAGTGCAGAATGCAGCACACATAGAAAGAGTTAAAAACATTTTGCCATGCTAATGCCACCCCTGGGGTGGTGTTAAGGTTTAGCGCTGCCTCAGGTTTACAACAACTCATAAATCTGAGGCACCATCAAAAGGAGTGGCTGTTGTGGTGGAACACCCACAGCAACACCCATTGCACACCCCTCTGATGCAGAAAACTGCATTGGATGGGGCCATATTTACAAGGAGGCATAACTCCACAAAAAGTGGTGTTGCACCTCCTTGTAAATATGGAGCAGTGCTTAGCGCCACCGGAGCGTCGTGGCGCTGGGGCTCTCAAATGTGCCCCCAAATACCTGTCCCCAAATGTCTCTCAGACTCTTTCTGCAGGCACTATCGAGGCTCAGGGCACCAAATACCAAAGCTTTTTAGTATTGGTTCCACCTCATGCCCTTTTCCGACATCATCAACCACACCGTGCCCCTTTAACTCACTCTTTCAGGGTCTTTTTCTTCTCTGCGTTCCCCCTTTGCCACTGTTTCTCCATTTTCTCTTCCTCCTTGATTTCCCCTTTTGTTTTTTGTTTTCTTGCTTTGATCAAAGTCTTCTGAGGAAAACTAAGTGCTAGTCTCCAAATATGAGTACTGATTGGCCCCACCTGCAACGAACAGCTCAAATTAAGTACTAGAAATAGGTTCTAAAATTGTAAAATATAAGTGTACACCCAGATATATGAGATTTACATTTTTTATTCCATTTGAATGCCTTCAAACTGTAGAAAAAAAGTTCATAGTGCTTCTAGTGTCAAATGTCAGTGATGTAGTAATCTGATGAAGTCCTATTCCTAGTTTTAGCATTTTCATGGACCTCCATAGTTTTCCTGCTCAGCTGATTTGTGTCAAAGGTTTCCAGCATAAAATCTACTCAATTTTTGTATCCGTTTCTCCCAAAAGGATGCACATTTGCTGGATAAGTGGTTCACCCTCAGTCACACACTTTTTGAATGACAACTACCTTTTGACCAAACCATGGTATGGGAGCAGTCCATTGATAGCCATGAGGGACAGACTTTTTCACCTGCACTAAAGTCGGAGACCCCGACAAATGTCAATTTTTGGTAAATCACTGAAGTCTGTTGTTAGAAATTGGTTGACAGAGGTATGCACCCCGTACAAGCAGGAAGCACATTCCTAGTCAGAATAAGTCAGATACAAAATAAAATACTGGTAGCTTTGCACAGAGCAGTCAGGCTTAACGTAAGAGGCAATGTGTAAAATATTTGTGCAAAACTTAGAACAGTAAAATAGTGAAAACACCACACAAAACATACCACACCTGGTTAGACAAGTATAGCTTAATTTAATGAACAACACAAGACAAAATGTCAAAAATCCAATAAGTAGAAGTCGAGATATGATTTTTTAAAGGATAGATTAAATTAGTGCCTAGAAACATAATGGCCAACCAAAGCTAGACTTGCTCAAATCTGAAAAGTCAAGTTTCGAACAGTAAAATCTGGGATGCGCTACTGTCGAGCTGCCCACCAGCAATGCAAAGACCTCAAGCGGCAATGTGCCGACACTGGATGAGATGGCTCAATTCCAATCAGTGCAACAACGGCAATGCATTGATTTTGGCAGTTGTAGGAATTAGGTCCATATTTATACTCTGTTTGCATCATTTGTTTTAACTCAAATCCAGTGCAAACTTAACTCCATATTTATATATTGACGCTAGACCGGTCTAGCATAAAAAAATATGGAGTTAACGTCATTTTACGGATGTCTGAAACCACCTTTCGTCAATGAGATGCAAGGTAGGCGTTCCAATCAAAAAAATGACTCAAACACCCTAGTGCCATATTTATCCACCCGGGCAAAAATGACGGACAGGTGGGAGGCGGACCTGAAAAATGACACTAAACCCGATTTGCATAAAAAATTAACACCTGAATCAAGGCAGGTGTTAAAATGAGGCAAACACACCACTACTTCAGGAAAACACACAAGCAATATTACAGACCAACAGGACAACATGGAGGTGCTACTGATGCAGCATGCAAGACAACAGTGAGCACAGGGCCAATGGCAGCAGCCACCACCACCCCAACGCAGCCCACAAAAGCAACGCAGAAGGCAGGAGAGACTTTTCAGAAACAGGACAACCCTCCATGGCCTCAGGGAACAGGACATCATCCAGTGTTATCGACTCAACTGGCAAGCCATATAGCAGCAGCTATCTTGAGCCACAACTAACAGCTAACCTGCAGACACCACACAACATACCACCGGTGATCAAGCTGCTAGCTGTCCTGCATATGTTGGCCATTGGCTCCATCCAGACAACGGGTGCCCTGGTCGCTGGGGTATCACAACCCTCATTCTCAGCCTTCCTGCCCAAGGTGATAGATGCCATAATCTCCCTCACATCCCACCACACCAGCTTCTCCAGCACCCAGCAGAAGCAGCAGGAGATAAAACAGGACTTCTATCAAATTTGTGGCTTCCCACATATGCTTGGTGCAATTGACTGCACCCATGTTTGGATCGTCCCACCTGCAGCAACAGAGCAACTATTCATGAACAGAAAGCACATGCATTCTATCAAGGTGCAGGCCATAGTTGACCGCCAGGGATTGTTCACAAACATCTTGGCCAAGTATCCTGGGACTGTCCATGATTAATTCATATTCCGCCACAGCATGATCAATCAGCACTTCCAGGACGGACAATATGGCAATGGCCTTCTTGTCGGTAAGTCAATAAACCTAGCAATATTCACTCAGCACAACAACCATGTAGGACACACAAAACATACACCACTACATTGACACGTGGGCAGGCTGACACTGAGGTGTGACACTGGTAGTTATGTTGTACACCCTGGCACATTGGGATGCATACCTGTGGACGAATGATGACTGCCACAAACATTAGCTGCCACTCTAGAGCAACAAGGGACCAATGTCAAAGCCCACAGTGACAATGACATGGCCTTCACTGGAAGTACGACTTGGAAGATGAACCATTTACAATTACATTAGGCCACATAGTCAATCGGCCACCCAAACATTATGTAATGTGGAAAGTGTAGGAAGTTGGCTCTGTATGCACTATTTCAAAGTAAGGAATAGTATGCACAGAGTCCAAGGGTTCCCCTTAGAGGTAAGATAGTGGCAAAAAGAGATAATACTAATGCTCTATTTTGTGGTAGTGTGGTCGAGCAGTAGGCTTATCAAAGGAGTAGTGTTAAGCATTTGTTGTACATACACACAGGCAATAAATGAGGAACACACACTCAGAGACAATTCCAGGCCAATAGGTTTTTGTATAGAAAAATATATTTTCTTAGTTTATTTTAAGAACCACAGGTTCAAATTCTACATGTAATATCTCATTTGAAAGGTATTGCAGGTAAGTACTTTAGGAACTTTGAATAATCACAATAGCATATATACTTTTTACATAAAACACATATAGCTATTTTAAAGGTGGACACAGTGCAATTTTCACAGTTCCTGGGGGAGGTAAGTTATTGTTAGTTTTTGCAGGTAAGTAAACCACCTACGGGGTTCAAATTGGGGTCCAAGGAAGCCCACCGTTGGGGGTTCAGAGCAACCCCAAAGTCACCACACCAGCAGCTCAGGGCCGGTCAGGTGCAGAGTTCAAAGTGGTGCCCAAAACACATAGGCTTCAATGGAGAAGGGGGTGCCCCGGTTCCAGTCTGCCAGCAGGTAAGTACCCGCGTCTTCGGAGGGCAGACCAGGGGGGTTTTGTAGGGCACCAGGGGGGACACAAGTCCACACAGAAAGTACACCCTCAGCAGCGCGGGGGCGGCCGGGTGCAGTGTGCAAACAAGCGTCGGGTTTGTAATAGGAATCAATGGGAGACCAAGGGGGCTCTTCAGCGGTGCAGGCAGGCAAGGGGGGGGGCTCCTCGGGGTAGCCACCACCTGGGCAAGGGAGAGGGCCTCCTGGGGGTCACTCCTGCACTGGAGTTCTGATCCTTCAGGTCCTGGGGGCTGCGGGTGCAGGGTCTTTTCCAGGCGTCGGGATCTGGGAATCAGACAGTCGCGGTCAGGGGGAGCCTCGGGATTCCCTCTGCAGGCCTCGCTGTGGGGGCTCAGGGGGGACAACTTTGGTTACTCACAGTCTTGGAGTCACCTGGGGGTCCTCCCTGTAGCGTTGTTTCTTCACCAGTCGAGTCGGGGTCGCCGGGTGCTGTGTTGCAAGTCTCACGCTTCTGGCGGGAATTGCAGGGGTCTTTAAAGTTGCTCCTCTGGAAACAAAGTTGCAGTCTTTGTTGAACAGGGCCGCTGTTCTCGGGAGTTTCTTGGTCCTTTTAGAGCAGGGCAGTCCTCTGAGGATTCAGAGGTCGCTGGTCCTGGGGAAAGCGTAGCTGGAGCAGTTTTCTTCCGAAGGGGGGAGACAGGCCGGTAGAGCTGGGGCCAAGGCAGTTGGTGTCTCCGTCTTCTCTGCAGGGTTTTTCAGCTCAGCAGTCCTCTTCTTCTTAGGTTGCAGGAATCTGCGTTCCTAGGTTCAGGGGAGCCCCTAAATACAGAATTTAGGGGTGTGTTTAGGTCAGGGAGGGCAGTAGCCAATGGCTACTAGCCCTGAGGGTGGCTAAACCCTCTTTGTGCCTCCTCCCAAGGGCAGGGGGTCACATTCCTATCCCTATTGGGGGGATCCTCCATCCGCAAGATGGAGGATTCCTAAAAGTCAGAGTCACTTCAGCTCAGGTTGCCTTAGGGGCTGTCCTGACTGGCCAGTGACTCCTCCTTGTTTTTCTCATTATCTCCTCCGGCCTTGCTGCCAAAAGTGGGGCCGTGGCCGGAGGGGGCGGGCAACTCCACTAGCTGGAATGCCCTTTGGTGCTGGAACAAAGGGGGTGAGCCTTTGAGGCTCACCGCCAGGTGTTACAGCTCCTGCCTGGGGGAGGTGATAGCATCTCCACCCAGTGCAGGCTTTGTTACTAGCCACAGAGTGACAAAGGCACTCTCCCCATGTGGCCAGCAACATGTCTCGAGTGTGGCAGGCTGCTAAAACCAGTCAGCCTACACGGGTAGTTGGTTAAGGTTTCAGGGGGCACCTCTAAGGTGCCCTCTGGGGTGTATTTTACAATAAAATGTACACTGGCATCAGTGTGCATTTATTGTGCTGAGAAGTTTGATACCAAACTTCCCACTTTTCAGCGTAGCCATTATGGTGCTGTGGAGTTCGTGTTTGACAGACTCCCAGACCATATACTCTTATGGCTACCCTGCACTTACAATGTCTAAGGTTTTGCTTAGACACTGTAGGGGCACAGTGCTCATGCACTGGTGCCCTCACCTATGGTATAGTGCACCCTGCCTTAGGGCTGTAAGGCCTGCTAGAGGGGTGACTTATCTATACTGCATAGGCAGTGTGAGGTTGGCATGGCACCCTGAGGGGAGTGCCATGTCGACTTACTCGTTTTGTTCTCACCAGCACACACAAGCTGGCAAGCAGTGTGTCTGTGCTGAGTGAGGGGTCCCCAGGGTGGCATAAGATATGCTGCAGCCCTTAGAGACCTTCCCTGGCATCAGGGCCCTTGGTACCAGGGGTACCAGTTACAAGGGACTTACCTGGATGCCAGGGTGTGCCAATTGTGAAAACAAAAGTACAGGTTAGGGAAAGAACACTGGTGCTGGAGCCTGGTTAGCAGGCCTCAGCACACTTTCAAATCAAAACATAGCATCAGCAAAGGCAAAAAGTCAGGGGGTAACCATGCCAAGGAGGCATTTCCTTACAGAAGGGGTGTGCAATGTGTGTTGCAGCAGGTCCAACACCATGAGATACAAAGCATGATGATGCTGACTCAGATATAGGTGACACAGAAATACTGAGGCAGTCCCAACTTCACACATCACTCCTGGGGTGCTGTTTCCAGGTTGCAATAAGGAAGTGGACTGTGCTATGAACACATATTGATGTGGCACTAATGCAAACTGTACACTGCTGCACACACTGAAAGAGCCAATTGTCCATCAAAATAGCATATGTACAGGGAGATGCCCCTTCCTGCACAGATACATCCACCTCCACAAGGCAGTTAGCCAGGTTCCCTGGAGCAAGTTCGGTAGTGTAGGTGCATGGTTGCACATGAGCTACTGGCAGAGGGAACAAAAAAGGCTTGCCTAGAAACAAGTCACACATGGGACGATTGTGCACTGTCAATACTGAACAGCACAGTGCTGCCAACTTATGGAGATGTGTTGTGCATTGTCACCTAGCCAAATCAAAGGGCCTCAGTGTTGCATTTCATCTGCAATTACATATGTCTAAATGGATAGGATATCCAGGCTATTTAGTACAACCATGTTACCACCACATCTGAATCCATTGTATGTGTGGATGTGTCATGTCCCCTCCAGTAAACGCACAGTAAAACATGTTGGACACTACACAATGCATGGTACATACACACTGACCAACAGTTCGGAAAACAAATCATAGATCCCAGGTCAATGAGCCAAACACAAGTTGTCATGTCAAACAATCCAGTGCAGAAAAAAACTCACAGAAGCCCAGGATCTCACACAATACCACAAACACATATGAGTCACAGGCGACACAAGACATCAACTGCCATGCTACATGACACTACCGTTGCAAGCACTAGCAAAATACTCACTCCAATTATCTTTTGCAGCAGATCAGGGTTACGGAATCCAGCCATGGATCATGACATCATTCCCCAACCCAAGCACCGCAGCAGAGCATGCCTATAATGAGGCACATCGGAGGACACGCACCATTGTGGAAAGGACCTTTGGCATCCTGAAGTCCAAATTCAGGTCCCTGGACATCACAGGGGGCAGCCTCTTATATGCCCCACACATTGTGTGTAAAATTATACTGGCCTGTGCTATCCTGCACAACATTTGTGTGAGGAGGAACATCCCATTATATGAGCCAGACCAAGAACTGCCTGAGGAGTAGGAGGAGAATGGTGGCAGGGAAAATGAGGGGGAACAGCAGAACACAGCTGCAGGAATGCGCCGCAGACAGCAAATTGTACACACCTTTTTCACTTAATAGTCACTCTACACACCTTGTTAAGAAATGTAAATAAACACCTTACTTGATCACACAATCCTGCTCTAGTTTCTTCATTCTCCATCACATGTTCCTTAGGAATGTGAGTATTACCTCAGAGCATGTTACAAAGACAAATCTGAATACTTCTGATGCAACATCACATGCGATGCGTATGATTGTACAGAAAACATCACACACATATAAAAAATACTCATCTCTTGAATGTCACATATGAAGGACAAATCAATGGACCACAGCATATGACTCACATCCACGTTACCAACATGGTCTACTGTAGCACATGACACACAACTATGACATCTCCAATGATAATTAAATAAGCGCCCCATACATGAGGCGGTGGATGTGAAATATCAGTGGGAACAGGAATGTATAAACAGACCCCTGACATTAGTAAGTGTGACACTTGCAATCTCTGCAAGGAGCTTATGTGACAAGGGGAGCATCATTTGTGAAAATGGATAGAATGAGTGTCCCAGGCATGACAAGCAATGTTCACAACACATGCCCTCTGCAGTCCATCCCTGGAAATCAGTTCTGCCACTGCCATGTGTTACGTCTCTGCCCTCCCATCTCTGGGACGTGCTGTAAACAGACTATCTGTACCCTGGAAATCATTATTAACACTCACCCAGAGTCCCTTTCTGGCTCCTGTTTGCTTCCCTTTTCCATATGGCATGCTATAGAAGAACTACATTAGCTTCCATGGACTTCAGGTCCCATAATGCACTGCCTGGTAGTTGGTAAGACCTGTAATCTTCTGTCCATTGCTTCCTATGGGAAAAGTCTGTTTGTCCCTTTATACTGGATTCTCTCCTCCAGGACGTGTGAGAGACTGTAGCTGCACACACCTGTGATCTCTCTTGTGCAGCCCAGCCATGTGACTCTGCCTTGGCCTTGCTGCTGCCTGGAACTGCTTATAAGCTGCCATTCCTTGAAGCTCCTCATTGTATTGTATTGTATTGTATTGTAATCGTATTTATATAGCGCTTACTACCCCTGACGAGGCGTTGAAGCGCTTTTCGATGAGTAGCACGCTACTCTGGAACCCAACAAGAATTAGAATTAGTGATGGATTAGTATCGGGAAATAATGAGTACAGTTTTAGTATTATTATGAGTTAATTTGAGCTGCGGATATGAGAGTTTGTTAGTTAGATTGACTGGAGTAATGGAGGGGTGGAGGATGAAAGAAATCCAGAAGTGTTAATTGGGAGTATATCCTTCATTTACTCAACCCAAAGGCATGGGATGAGTAAAGGGGGGTGGAGGAGGGAAGAGTATGTGGAAGGGTTAGGGAGAGCATAGTAGCAGGGTGAGATAAATGCGGGAGAATTTAGTAGGGTTGTGTGGGAGGTCACAGTAGTAGAGTGAGGTTTGGTGAGTTAGATGTGGAACGGAGGGAAGAGCTTAGGCAGAGTTATTTAGGAGATGAAAGTAGTAGAAAGGATTCGGGATGAGTCAGCGTGAGAATGGAGGATAGTTTGATAGAGACATGACATATGATGATGAGTAGATAAGGTGATAAGATGAGAGCAGGAATTCATAGATACCTAGTATAACAACCCACCCAGGAGCCATGCAATGATCCACGAACATGCCAAGCACAGAAACAACATATACACATACATACATACATACATATATATATATATATATATATATATATATATATATATATATATATATATATGTACACACACATACACACATGAATACACACACATATGCACATAAAATACATAATTAGAACCATGGCTAAAATATACTTAGTCAAACAGGTTTAAAGAGTGTGTGTGTATTTTATTGTTATGACATAGTAGTGATACATATTTTCTAAAGAAACTATAAATAAATAGAAATATACACATAATCTGAAAAAAATATTTATCAACATAGGCATCTGCAGTTCATAGTTGTTTGGAATATGGTGGTTATGAAGGAAAGAGCCAACTCTTGAGTAGTTTTCTGAAGACAGGAAAGTTATCTGTGGCTCTTATAGTTGGGGGCAATGAATTCCATAGTTTGGCTGCTTGGACGGAGAAGGATGTACCACCTATAGTATTTTTCTTGTATGGTGGTGTTCTAAGGCGGGGTGCCAATCTTGAGCGGAGGTTTCTTTGTTGGATGTATTTGGTAATTTTGTTTCTGATAAAAAGTGGTCCTGTTCCATGTATAGCTTTGTGGGTGATACAAAGCAGCTTGAAAGTGCATCTTCTGGCAACGGCTAACAAGTGTAGTGCTCTCAAGGCAGGGGAGATGTGGGCTTGCGGCTTTACATGTAATAGTAGCCTGGCTGCGGAATTCTGGATACGTTGTAGTTTTTTCATAACAGATAGAGATGATCCATGGTAGAGGCCATTGGCATAATCCAGTTTGGATAGTACAAGCAAGATAGTAGCTTGCACCTTGTGTGGAAATCCAAGGTGGGGGAAGATGCGTCGTAAAGTCTTCAAGGTGATGAAGCTTGTTCGTGCTAATTTTCCACTTGGGCATTCATAGTTAACTTGGAATCCATGGTGATTCCTAGGTTTTTAACTTTCTTGGATAATTGAGGAGGTGGTCCGAGATCGTCAGGCCAGACGCATAGAGGGTCATAATTTTTCCAGTCGCCACATATGAGTATTTCTGTTTTGGAGGTATTTAGTTTGAGATGGCTCCAGGTCATCCACTGATCAACAGCTCTGAGGCAACTGAAGATTTGTGAGTTTTCAATGTTTTGGGGGCATTCTAATTTAAGTAATAATTGCGTGTCATCTGCATAGTTGTAGCATGTGAGATGGAAATCATTGATCAGTTCTGGTAAAGATATCTTGTAGATGTTGAAAAGCAAAGGTGAGATGATTGACCCTTGGGGGTCCCCTGCTTTTGTGAGGTAGGGTTCAGATGAGAAGGGGGGCGAGTGGATGATATTAGATCTTTTTTGAAGATAGGAAGTAATCCAGTTGAGAGCAATCCCTTGTATGCCGGCTTTGTGGAGTGTTTGAGTTAGGGTGTCATGGTCAACCGTATTAAAGGCAGCCGAGAGGTCCAAGAGAAGTAGTGCAGTAACTCCATTTCGGTCGACTGTGTTTTTAAGATCATCCCAGATTGCTATGAGTGCCGATTCAGTGCTTCTTCCTGGGCGGAATCCAGTTTGGAAGTCTGAAAATATAGAATTGTTTCCAATGAATTGTGACATCTGGGCGAATGCTGCTCTTTCTATCAATTTGCCCAGGAAAGGTCCATTTGTGATTGGTCTGTAGTTGTTGTGCATTGGAGTATGATCCCTTTGTGTTCAAGACCTCTTGTTGGATTGCGTTCCAGTCCTGATTCAGCCTGAATCTGCTCTCTGTTTTCCCAGTCCTGTTCCTGTTTGTCCCAGTCAGAGTCTGCTCCCTGTTTCTCAGCCTTGTTTCTGTTTGTTTCAGCCAGAGCCTGCTTTCTATTTTCCAGCCTTGTTACTGCTTGTTCCAGCTCTCTGTTTCCCAGTCCTTTTCCTGCCTTTGCATCAGCCTGAACCTGTTCCCTGTTCCTGGCTTTGTCTCCTAGTTTGTTCCTACTGTTTCTGTTTCCTCTTGGGTTATCGTGTCTGGTAAGTGTACTATCAGTCCTCACCTGTGTAGAAGTGTTTTCCTTTGTACTTGGGTTGGCACCTGGTTTCCAGGAGACAAATCCAGCCCCCATCCTTTGTCTAGTGTTGCATGTAGTCTTTAGTGCCTAACAGTGACAGTGTGCTATGGCTGTTTTCCAGGAGTTGCCACTGTGTATCCAGCTGGACAAACAAAGGTTAATCTTGTGTATGTAAGTGCATTCCTTGTTTGTGCCCTAAGGATCCAGAGACAGAATCACTTCTGCTGCCACCTTTCTATGGGGCTTGCGTGGTGACTACCTGTAAGAGTAATCTGCACAGAGCCATTGACGTTCCCTGTTGCTGTGGGAAGTTCTGAGCCCTACCCTGTGTACAACCTAAGTGATAACCCCAGCGTGTTTGTCCATAACTGATCTGTTCCATATTTGTTCACACCAAGATTGCTGTGCCTTCACTTTCCTGTTTTCTCTGCCTTACCATAGCTGTCCTTTTCCCTTGTATGCCTTTAGCTGCTCTTCTGCTTTGGTACAATACCACCTTGCGAGATACTCTGTGAACTCAATGGGTGCCCCTAACAGAGTCCTGACTAGACCCGCCTGAAACCGTGACACCATGGAGCCCAATCCTGACACAGGGTACACATGCCCACTCACTTGAACTGGACATTTCTGGGGAATGCACATCTGAAACTACGTGAACCCATGCAGCCAGGGCAGCAGGTCCACCACAGCAACTCAAGTAACATAGGTAATTGTAATGAGTCAAACTAACGAGTACCAAACATTTTATGGGTGGAATTAAGGTACAGTGTCGCAAATACAGTATGTACCAAACATGTACACATGTCATTTGTGTAGTCCACACACAAATCACCATG
This sequence comes from Pleurodeles waltl, assembly GCF_031143425.1. Classification (NCBI taxonomy): domain Eukaryota; kingdom Metazoa; phylum Chordata; class Amphibia; order Caudata; family Salamandridae; genus Pleurodeles; species Pleurodeles waltl. The sequence continues at coordinate 28,893,035 of NC_090437.1, forward strand.
AAGTCGTAACCAACAATTAATGACATATGAGGGGTAATACATCCTACATCGTACTAATCAGCCATCCTCAATGATACCTAAGTTTTGTTTGTCATGTGAAATATAATGTCCCCTAAGTCAAACAACTACACACATCACATGAGTCAACATATGTTACAAACACATACCATGACTGTTGTAGATCACTAATTGCCATCAGATATAGATACACATTTAGCACACATTCATACATTTGCATGACGTCCAAAGTATTGCATGCCGTTCCTTTAGAAACACACATCATTGTTACAGATGATTCACACCCTAAACACAAAGTTGCATGCTCTACCACATGTGGCCAAACACTATGGGGGTTATTACAACCCTGGCGGTCCAAGACCGCCAGGGCTGTTGTGACGGAAGCACCACCAACAGGCTGGCAGTGCATTCCGGGTCATTATGACCACGGCGGAAGCGCCGCGGTTGCACCGCCGGGGCTGGCGGTTTTCCGTCACAATGCCCCGGCGGTTCTAATCCGCCAGGGCAGCGCTGCTAGCAGCGCTGCTCTGGGGATTACGAGTCCCCCTACCGCCAGCCTTTTTGCCAGGAAAAGGCTGGCAGTACAGGGAGTCGCTGGGCCCCTTGGGGCCCCGTGCAGCTTTTCACTGTCTGCTATGCATACAGTGAAAAGCGCGATGGGTGCAACTGCACCCGTCGTACGGCCGCAACACCACCGGCTCCATTTGGAGTTGGCTCCTGTGTTGCGGCCGAGATCCCCGCTGGGCCGGCGGTCAGATCTTGGCGGGCGGCTAATGAGGGCCTATATTACACAGTGCAGGCCATACCATCCTATCTTCATGATGATACAGAGTGCATCCATGTTAAATATTATCACGCAATCACAGATGGAGTCAAAAATGTTGACGCAACTGCATCGAAAACTCCAGCAAATGCAAACTAACCATACATGGGCCCTTAGCGTGAATTCCACCAGCGCACCACATGCACGCAGATATCCAGTGAAATTGAAGTATACAGGTAATGCGTGGTATTTTGCCACGCATGTAGGTGATGCTTCGAAAATATTCATGCAACCATTGTATGCGTCAAAAAAATACACGTATGACGGAAAAAGGGCCCCAAGGGGACAGGAATGAATGTAATAGGAAACCCTGTTTACAGGCATGGTACAGTGGGTGTGCTTTCACTTTCACTTTACAGTCTGTGCTATATCTTGACTGTGTGGCTGTGTCTCGGTGTTGCTGGTGTCTCGATTGCGTTTATTGTATCTTGTGGTGTCTCTCTTGTTGTGTCTTTTGTGAAATCTGTTTGTTTCTTGTACCTGTATATGTGATTTTGTGGAGCTCAGTGTCTTTCATATTCTATTTGTACTGTTGGGTGTCTGTATGGTGGTTAGATTAGTTGGGTTAGTTGGGGTTCTTAGGTTTGAGCTGTAAGTTTCCTTCATTTTCATTTCTTTTCGCCTTTTTTTCTACATTTTATGTTTGGATTTGTTGTTCAGGGACATGTCGGGAAGGGCGAGGCTGACACGCATGGGGGAGGAGGAGCTTGGGGGCTTTGTGTGGGTGGTGTGACACTTCCTACCCTTGATGCTGGAGATGGGTGGGTGGGTTATACAGAGGTCTCACACAGAGGCGAGGCGGCTGTGGTGGGGCAAGGAGCTCTACCACCTCAAGAGGGTGTACCATACAAGCATGAATGAGCACCAGCTCAAGGATCGCTGGACTGACCTGGTGGCCAGAGAGCAGGATCTGCTGGATCACCTGGGTGTGATGACCGGTGGCCCTGTTGGTGAGTATCACATTGACAAATGTGTACATTAGAATGCTCCTGAGTGACAGTAGCAGATGTGTTGACGTGCTGCATGCAATTTTTGTGGCCAGGTTGAATGCAAGCAGAACAAAGTGTTAGTGTCCCAGTACTGAGATGGAGTCCACATGCCTTTACATGTTAACAATGCAGGCCTGAGGTTTGTTGAGTCATGTAAGACTATCAATTAGGGCCACATGTACAAAGCTATTTTTTACTGTCACAAACAGCCTAGTTTTCTGAATGTGTGCACTTATGTCAAGAGATATGTTTATTCCAATGCACATACCCAATTTTGCCATTCTGCAATCACATTGCCGAATCACAAAACAGGGTTTGCTAGTGGCATTTAGGAAGGGGCGTACCCTTCCTATTTGCAAGTCGCAGTCAGATGTATCATTGTTTGGTGACCGCGAATGCCGTCACAAAACAATTACAGTTACCACCATCTTCAAGCTGATGCTAACCCATTCTCAAAAGGGAAGGAGTCCCCATGGGACCCTTTCCCCTTTGTGAATACATGCAAAAACATTGTTTCAGTGTCTGCTTTAAAATGATATAAATCAAAGTTAAAATATTTGTTTTTTACATGCTTTCTGTTTAACCTTAATGAAATAAGGCTGCATTTCAAAAAAGGAAATACAGCTTTATTTAAAAGCAGTCACAGACATGGTGGTCTGCTAAGCCCAGCAGGCCACCATCCCTGTGAGTGCCGCCAATCCCAAGGGGTTTGCAAAATGAGACCTACCTCGTGTATATTCATTTGCTACCCTATTTGTGAATTACAAACAGTATCATTGACAGTGTGATACATCAAATTATCCCACTCGCAAATTGCGAGTTGCTAAGTCTCGGAATGTGTGACTCACAAAACCTGATCTTCGTACATGTGGGCCTTAGTCACACATTTCAGGTGCTATGGCAACATCTGTGCCCATGCATTCTATCAATGATGATCAGGTAAGACACCATCAGCATACCACATTTCACTGTCCGGACAGCAAAGTGGGCAATCCATGTTTAGTGCTACATTGTCATCATTACACACACATGATCTCTGCCATCATGTTGGCAAAGAGGGCATACCCGGCTTAGGAGACTTTGCCAATGGGACACTTGTTACCTACATACAACTGTGGCACATCTGTCATGGACAACTAAACGCATGATAATTGCAGACTAAAAATTGAGCCAATGTCTATCACACAGTAACTCAGTGTCCCTTGATGCACAAGCCACAGTACCTGAGTCACTTGTATTGTAGTGCACCAGGGAAGTGCCATTGACATTTTCACCCAAATACAAATCATGCCATGGAGTACCATCTGAAATAGATTAGCCACATATTGTTGTATTAGGGTTTAGCACCACATGATTGTTAGGCCTAGTGCATGTGTGCAGATGTGTGGCTATCACTCACTGGAGTGTCAGTGTCAATGTGAGTTTGCAGTGGTATGTCTGTTGTACTGTCTACATGCAGGATCACCAGCTCACTCATGTAAAATGTTACACACTGTGATATGTTGTCCACACGTATGTACAATGATCTGACATTGAGCACATATTTCCTTTCCACGTCTTACAGGTGGACCTGCCCCCTATACTATCGGGGAAGTGGCAAGATTTCAGGATGCAGACGTATCCAGTAAGTGTGATAATGTCTGTCCAGTGTAGTGATTGTGGCTGTTGTGTGAGTGACTCTTGTGTGTTGCACTCATTGCAAGATATGATGAGCTAGCACGTGATCTGATATCTTACTGGGCTGGATGGTGACATAGTGTTCCGTGCAAGGGTTACTTATTCACAAGCAGAGAGCCATATCTTGGGAGTCTTGTGCCGCGCAATAGGCAGCAGTGTGTGAACAAGGTGATTAGTAGCCACATGTAGGCCCACATGTGACTTGGAAGTGCATCAGTATCAGTATATTGGCACTGGGTCATACCTCATTCACACAACACAGTGATGCATCAGTTTTCCACACAAAATTGTGCATCCCTATATTGTAATGTACATGTAGGACTGTATGGGTAACTGTCCCCCAGCATCTAGCGCCAGAAGTTGTACTCCATTTACAAGACACTTATGTAGTATGTAATAGGTGTGCATGCAGGTCAAGGCCAGACGTGTGCTGGCATCAATGGGGGTGTTTTGGGAATTGTGTTGGGAGACCAGGTGTTGATGGTTGTGCACAACTGGACACATGAATGTAGATGTGAATGACTTATGGATATCCGATTCCTAGGTGGTAGCCCTCCTCACATGTGTTCCACTCACTAAATCCATGTATAAGTGGACATGCCTTTGTGGTTGTCCTCGACAGTTGTGATGATGTATTGCATGCCCATCACCCCTGAGGCACATGGGTAGGGGAACAACGTACATATAGGTAGATGTGATGGTCGCAGTGTATGTGTCCCAAACAATACTGACCCCTTATGATTAGCAACTGCATACCATCCTGCCAATTACATCTACCAATCACTGGTCTTGTGTGCTTTAAAGTTGACTCAGATTATATAGATTAGTGGGCCTGGCCCATGTGAATTAGTTGCTGCCTTTGCATTGTGACACATTGCACTAAATTAATGCACAGATCACTTTATTTGGTCCAACTATTGTTGTGTTTTGCTGTGGTGCAAATTACATGATGGGTAGGCAGTGTTGCCATTACATTCATCAGAGACATTGTATTATCTGGACTGTGATTTGGACTGAACGTGCAAATCGAGTGTTAAATTATCATCTGTACATGCAGCACACAATGATGACACTGATGGTTGCCTGTCTCATTTTTACGTTACATCTGCCAACATGGATGTTGCCCAAATCAGGGCGTTCCAAAAGCGGGCAGTGCGATATCGCCACATCTTAGATGTTGAGTCTGGGTACAGCAAGATGGCACGACGCTATCAAGAGAGTGAGACACAGGGGAAAGGCGGGGTTTCAGCCAAGGGGGACCCACATTGGCCACAAAGAGTGTAGCCAGCACCACACCTACACAGGGGACGACAGCCACCACCGTCACATCTGCCCCATCTGCTGCACCATCAACCTCAGCACCACAGCCCACCACGCCTGCTGCAATGGACATGTCGGCAATAGGGGACCTCCAGAGGGACATGAAAATGGTCCTCAAAAAGCTGGACAGCATACAGAAGGATGTTGACAGGAATACAAAGAGGTTGAAGACCATCAAAAAGACACTGAGGTGGGCCAACCTCTGAACTTTGGACCCTCCTCACCCCTAGTTCAGTCCCCTTCCTCCTCATTCCTCATCCCGTTTTGTAGTGGGTTTAAGGGGTTAGTGATAGGTTATAGTAGGGTAGTTGTTTAGATAGGATAAGTAGGTTTGGGGGGGTTTCATATTATTACATGTTGGTTTGTTTGTTAATGTTGGGGCTTCTATATATATATATTTTTAGTATTAGGTAGTATATGTTTAGGTTAGTATATGTTACCCTGCATGTGTATCATCATATAAGCGGGGTGGGGTGAACATGTTTAGAGTGTGTTGTTAAATGTGGTAAGTAAGCTTAGCATAGGGTAGTTAGGGCAAGTTGTGGGTAATGTATTGTATAGTATAGGTGTGTTACATAGTTTTAAGTTCAGTTCCATACATAGCTAATAAAAATGTAGATACTCCCTTACTGCATGCGTCATATGCTCGGGGCTCAGGGTTTTTGCATGAGTGTACAGTGCCAATTGTCTGTTGGACTGTGAATTCCATCCTGCATCAACATCCCTCTCTTGACATGTTAATTCCCATTTCCAACTAAGCTGTCACATTGGCAGCTACAAACAAATCTAAATCTCAATGCATCTGCCATCAATTGTACCCACCACTCAACATGACTATGGTTCCTATGTATTGGACAGGAAGGTGTGTTTTTTAAGCTGTAATTGTTTGGATTCTGTGTCGTGATGTTGGGCACTGTGGGACGTCTGCCTGCAGTTTGAAGTTCATGTCAACTCTGCTAAACTGAGTAGTGCCAGTTTCAGATGAGGTCAAGTATAAAAATGTCACACCAATGTGTTTTGCTTGTATTCCCAACTGACATTATTGGCAGGGCACTCTTACACAGCCAGTCGTGCTGTATATAGTGGGTGAGGTATGTATGCACAGTGACTTGCTGGTAGGGGATGTGGCCAGCATTGACGTTCATCATGTAGATACCTTGGGGCATATTTATACTCTGTTTGCACCGAATTATCGTAATTTTTTTTACTCTAATTCGGTGCAAAACTAACTCCATATTTATATTTTGGTGTTAGACCCATCTAGCGCCAAATTTATGGAGTTAAAATAATTTTTGGGATGTGAAAACCTACCTTGCCTTAATGAGATGCAAGGTAGGCGTTCCTGTGCAAAAACTGACTCTATGGCCTTAACCCCATATTTATACTCTCGTGCAAAAATGGTGCACTGGAGGGACGAGGGGTCAAAAAATGTTGCAAAGCTTGCTTTGCCCCATTTTTTAATGCCTGGGTCATGGCAGGCGTTAGGGGACCTGTGGGCCTATTTCCATGGTGGAACACCATGGAATAAGCCCACAGGTGCCATCCCCAGGCCCCAGGGACACCCCCCCACACCAGAGGGACAGCGCAGCATGGGAGACCCCATCCCAGGTAAGTACAGGTAAGTATTTTATTTTATTTTTTAAAGTGCCATTGGGGGCCCTGAAATAGGCCCCCCTGCATGGCACTGGGTGCATTGGCCATGCCTAGGGGACCCTGGTCCCCTGTGCTGACCATTGGGGTGGTGGGCATGACTCCTGTCTTTTCTAAGACAGGAGGCATGTGATATGGATGGTTTTGCATCAGAAAATGACTCTAGGCAGGTTAGAGTCATTTTTTGTTTACTCTAACCTGCCTAACGTCATTTTTTGGTGCAAAAACCCCATCTTCCATACTGCCAGCCCAACCCAACTAAAGTCATTTTTTGCCACTAGCCTACCCTTTGCACTTGCTTGCACCATTCCATAAATATGGTGCCCGGCTGGTGCACAGAAATAGTGCAAACCGGTGCTAAACTTTTTGGTTCAAAACTGAGTTGGTGCAGTTTTGCACCAAACAGTATAAATCAGGGCCCTTGTGCGTAGATATCTGCCAACATTATTTCTGCACTCTTGTATTGACACTCTGTGACCATAGACATGTTACACGCATCTCAAGTCTCCAGCAAAGTAGATGTGTCACATTACACAGAGACAAAGTGGTTGTGTAGGTGCTGTTTATTTTAAAGTGCTGTAGTGTAATATATGCATAGTCCAGGCCTGTGATCCCATTAGTGTAAACCATTGTATTGTGACGCAACACAAGTGCAAGGTTGACGTACATGTCATTGGACATGCTGAGGTGAAGTGTCGTTCAGTGCAGGGGAACATGAATTGCCAATGGAGTAGTGAGAGACAATTGCAGTCCATAGTGGAAAGGTTAACAATGTGTCATTGAAAAGTGCATGTCACCAACTGTAGCAACACTGGCATGTTGTCAAGCACAGGACAAAGGGAAATCACTGCCTATGTGGCATGGGCTGGTGCTACCGGGTACTCCTACGGGTGAAGTTGATCTGTTCCACATCTTCATCCTCTGATGTGTGTGTCGTCTCCTCTGCCCTTGATGGTGGTGGTGGGTTTAAGGGGGCCACACATACTTCAGTGGTTGGAGAAGTGGACACCAAATTCCAGGCAGTTGCCATTTGTGGAACTACATATGGCATCACTGCAACAAGGAGGTGCTGCTGATTATTGAGTATGGCAGCAACATACCTGTGGTAGGCAGCCAAGTTTGCCCCGAGGGAGGCCAGTTCCCGGTGCATGGAGTCCTGCGTGTTGTCATGAATGCAGCAGCAAGATTGGGAGGCTAGGGGGTGTGGCAACTCCCTCATGGCAGTGGCTAGGTCCCTCACACACTGTTGGACTTCATTCAGTAGGGATTGTGTGCCTTGTTTGGCTGCTGTCTGTTCAGCGAACGTTATCATGCACATGCGCATCCCCTCAAGGCTGGCTGCCATAGTTTGCATCCCCAATCGCACCTCCTTGGCAAGCACCCACTCTACTGCCACTACTATCCTCTCAAGTGTGGTCCCTGTGTCATCAGAGTCTCCAGCTGTGTTTGAGCAGGCAGGTCGTACTATTGGTGTGGTGGCTGGGTCCTCTGGCATGGCTGCTACATGAATGCTCCTCCTTGCGAGGTGGTGTCTGGAGGGTTCCAGGAAATCTTGGAGGGTTTCCTGGCTGATCGTTGTCAACTGGTCATCCAGGTCATCAGGGTAGTCCAGGACAGGCAGATCCACAGGAGAGCCATCGTCCTCTGCAATGAGGTATTGTACAATTAGTGTGTCTGTGTTGTGCCCGTTGTAATGTGATGTCACTGACTTCCTATTGTTGGTACATTGTCATCTTGGTTCCCATGCATTGTTCCTGTCATTAATATGTGCAGTCTCCCAGCCCTATGCCCCACCTGCATGTCACATGTAGTGAAGGGCAGTTTGGGCAATTGTCTGTGTCACATCTTCTAGGTGTGAGTTCTGTCCAAATTGTGGATTGCCACCCTCTTGCCATCATCAACCATCCCTTTGCTTCCATTTGTATGGTGAGGCTTTGCATGACAATATGGCCCTGTCCCAGCCTTTAATTTTTCACATACAACTATGCAGTGCTGAGACCTAGCACCACACCATGCACGACATTTCCATGAGACAATGCACGTGTTACCATTGGTAGATTCTCATGTTGATATTTGTGTATGTGTGCCACATTGCATTGCACTGATGGACTTGCCAGAGATCTGTTTCCTCTTGTGACTGTGTGGTGTGTTTGCCTTCCCACACACATATGTCCTCCCCCTCAATGCAGTTGTCTTTGCACTATGATACCTGAGATGTTGCATGGTGGGATTGCAGCTATTGTGACACAGGCACAGGGATACACCCAGGGATAGCCAGCATGGTTATGAGATTGCTGTTGTGTACATCATTATGTATGTGACAATGCCTGATGGATATTGGGTCTATGGACATGACCAGTTGACAGGAGTTGCACTTGGATAGGGATTTATGGGGATTGATCACGTAGTCATACTGAATCCTCATTTTGAGTGTGTTTGTTCCATGGGCACCTAACTACCATTTCCTAATTGACCAGTGCACAGCACAGGTAGTTGTGGCATATGTTGTCAATGGGGAATGCCGCTTGAGCCAATGGCCTAAGACTGAGCATTGTCCTCTAGTTTACATTCTGACAATACCAGCTGTCCTGTGACACCAGACCAGTTTTACGTTCTACCCTACCCTCCTGGTCTGCTTCAGCATTTACATCATCCTTGGCACGACGGTGTACCCCATGCAAAGGTTTTTGATGTTGTGTTGTGGTGTGCCCATGGATGCCCCTGCACAGCCCATGCACTTGGCATGGGCAGTGCAGGGAGTCCCATGCCGTGCCCCTTTGCCAGTTCCACTGCCTGATTTGTAGGGCTGACATGCAATGTGTAGTAGTTATGTGCCTCCCCCTTCTTGCACTTGACATTTTGGCATTTTGGTCCCCCATGCATCTGTGTTGTTTCCCAGAAGTCTGCGCTGTCCTGTCCTGTGATACCAGTGACAATTTCCTCCGGGATGAGGCCTGCAACCATCTCCTCCATCTCCACCAGGTCCTCTTGTGGTCCTGGACTTCCACCTCCGGTCTGCAGTGCTGCCTTCCTGTTCCTTGCCATTTTCTCCTTTGTTCTGCCAGCGTTTCTTGCACTCAGTGACAGTTCTCCTGACCTCTGCCACACTGTTAATCTTGTCCACAATCTGTTGCCAAATTGCCTCTCTCCTTCCAATTGGCAATTTAGAGGTGATGAAGAGTTGATGCTGGTACTCCGTCACCTCTCTCACTAGTATTTCATGCTCCTCTGCGCTGAAGCAACACTTCCTCTTCTTCTTGTCTGTCCCCTGGGTCTTGTCAGTGTCCTCCTGGCTGGTTCCTGGTTGTCTGGGGTCTCCTTGGGGTCTCTCCTGGCTTTGTGGATCCATTTTGCCTCTCCTTTGCACTGTTTGCTCCTTTTGCATTGCTTTTTGACACTAATGCGGGCAAAATGGTGCATTTACATTTTGCGAAGTGTTTACAAGTCGTAAACCGGATTAGAGTCATTTTTCCTGCGTTAATGTAAAAAAGCGATGCCTTTTAACAGGGCACAATGGTTAGTGTCAGGAAAAATGACTCTAACCTGTTTGTAGCGTCACCCAGCATCAAAGTATAAATATGACGCATAGGTGGCTTTAAGAAATGGAGCTAGACAGTGCTAAACTTTTTGACGCAATACTGCATTAGCGCAGTTTTGTGTCAAAAAGTATCAATCTGGCTGTTTGTATCCACATCCAAGGGCTCAGGACTGGATTGGCGTCATTTGTCAGGGCAAGACTCGCAGAAGCAAAGTCCAGGTGCTGTCACAGGTTGTGTTGAGAATCTTTTGTGTCCGTGAGACTTCAGCAGAACAGGAGTCAAGCCAGCAAGCCCTTGGAGTCAATCTGTGTTCAAGTGACATGGGTCTGGTCTTCTCTCAGCAGGGCAGAGGGCAGCAGGGTAGCACAGCAGAAAATTAAGTTATTTCAGAGCAGTCCAAAGTGACAGTCCTTGAAGCAGCACAGTAGACATTCTTCCTGGCTGAGTTCTTCACAGGTCCAGAAGTGTACTGATTGGGTACACTCAGCGCTCCAGTACTTATACCAAGTTGTGCCTTTGAAGTGGGAGTGACTTTGAAGAAGGGTCGTTGAAGTGCACAGAGGCTCTTTCTTCCTGCCCTGAATCGAATCCAGGATCACTACAGACTGTTAACCAGTTCTTTGTGTGGGAGCAGGATACTGCCTATCCAGGTGTAAGTGTCAGCTCCCCCCTCCCTTCCTGCCCAGGATACCCCATTGATATGCATATGGCCACTCAGGCACACCTCCCCTCCTTTGTGTGAGGCTTTCTAAGTGAATGCAGGAAAACAGCTGTCACCACACCCCAGATGCATATTGGAGACAAGTTGCAGGCCACAGGGCTGAGAGCAGGAAAATGTTCCAAAAGTGGCATTTTCAAAATTGTAATTAGAAATATGACTTTACCATTAAAGAGGATTTGCCCTTACAATTCCACATATACTATACATGACCTGTTGCTCCTTCTCGTTTAGGAATTACAGCATATTAAATCTAATAAGAGATACCCAATGTTAACCAATGAGAGAGGTAGGTCTCATAGTAGTGAAAAATGAATTTGGGAGTTTTTCATTATCAGGACATGTAGAACGTAGAAGTACATGTCCTACCCTTTAGTTGCATAGCTCCCTGGACTACCTAAGGCCTACCTTTGGGGTGACTTGTGTGTAATAAAAGAGGAATGTAGGCCTTGGCAAGAGGTTTTAAGTACCAAGTCGACATGGTAATATAAACTCCCCACACAGGCTCTGCAATGGCAGGCCTGAGACAATTTTAAGGTCTACCTGAGTGATTGGGACAAGTAGTGCTGCAGACCCACTAGTAGCATATAATTTACAGGCACTGGACACAGATAATGCACTTTACTAGGAACTTATAAGTACATTAATTATGCTAATTGTGGATGTACCAATAAAACCATGTTTAGGGTAGAGAGCATATGCACACTTGTTGTGTATTATTGATGCATGAGTGGTTTCTAAGGGGCTGACTAAAGAGCCCCTAGCGTTTCCTTGCGCCACAATACCGTCTTTTTTTTACTCTAATGTGGCCCAACAAGGCCAAAATCGTAGCCCAAATTTACAAAGTGGCGCAATCTGTAACCCTTTGCGCTGGATTATGACTGCGCCAGGCATAATGTTTGCAAAGGGGGTGTACCCCTGTTAGGGGTGGGCAAAAAATGGCAGAAATAAATCTAAGAGATTTCTTTGCATCATTTTTTCGTCCCTTTTAATGCCTGCTCAGAGCAGGTTTTAAAAGGAGGCACACCATTGTTCACAATGGGCCTCAATGGGCTTTGCAGGATTAGAATAAACATTTTTTACGCTAATCCTGAAAAACTCTGAACTAGCATAAAAAATGTTGACCCTGGTTTCCCTAACTATCACCATGGTGTGCTGAATCTTAGATACAACACACACATTGTGACGTTAGGGGGCATTAAGGGGTGCCAAACAAGTGGCGATGCATTGGTTGCAGCACCACTTTTCTTAAATCAGGCCCTAAAGAGCATGTTTATACCCCATTTGTGCTGAATTTGAGTCATTTTTTTAATGCAAATTTGGCACAAAACTAACTCCATATTTATATTTTGATGTTAGACACGTCTAACGTCAAAATATTGGAGTTTGCACCATTTTTTAGATGTGTGAACCTACCTTGCGTCAATAAGATGCAAGATAGGCATTCCCATCTAAAAATGGTGATAACACCATAGCCCCATATTTATTCCTGTGCTAAAATGACCCACGAGTGGGAGGAGGGGATAAATAATGGTGCAAAGCTTGCTTTGCACCATTATTTGACGCCTGGGTCAGACGAGACGTTAAGGGACCTGTGGACCCATTTCCATGGTTAAACACCAAGGAATGGGTCCACAGGTGCCCTCCTCAAGCCCCAGGAACACCCCCACCCACACCAGAGGGACATCAGATGATGGGGGACCTCATCCTAGGTAAGTAGGGTAATTATAGGTAAGTCATTTTTTTTTATTAAAGTGCCATTGGGGGCCCATCTTGGGGCCCCCTGCATGGCACAGGGTGCAATGGCCATGCCCAGGGGGCACTGGTCCCCTGTGCAGGTCATTGGGGTGGTGGGCATGACTCCTGTCTTTCCTAAGACAGGAGTCATGTGGTATGGATGGTTTTGCATCAGAAAATAACACTAGGCTGGTTAGAGTAATCTTTTTTTACTCTAACCAGCCTAACGTCGTTTTTTGGTGCAAAACCCACTTCTCCCATGCTGCCAGCCCACCAGGGTATTGCCATTTTTTTTACTCTTGCCCACCCTTTGCACCGGCTTGCGCATTCCATAAATATGCACCTGGCTGGTGCTCAGGATTGGCTCAAGCCGGTGCCAAACATTTTGGTGCAAAACTGCGTTAGTGCAGTTTTGCACCAAAAAGGGTAAATATCCCCCTAAGTGTCTTGGCTCATCCTTGCTACTTACTGAGGGCCTGATTCACAAAGATAAACCTGCAATTTTTTGTAAGTTTATGATTGTTTGCTACTTACAAAGGGATTATTTTTATGTGAGGAGACTCTGCACTCTTAAAGATACTACTCCTGAATCCCTTTGTGAGCAGCAAACAATGATGTAACAAATGTTGAAGGGGCTCCCCTGCAATGTACATGGAGGGCCCCTCCTCTAAACTCAGTCAGGAGTTCTAAGGCCAGGGTACTGTGCTGAGGGGACCCTCTGGACCTCAGAGCCCCTCTGCACTGCGGGGATGCAGGGCCTATGTTATGCCACTGACAGCAAACAATCGTAAACATAGACAGAAGTGTTAGTTTACCTTTGTGAATCAAGTCCAGAGCCAAAAGCGGAGCTCATAGGCATCTCGGTGAGCAAGGAGTAGGGTCTGATACCCGAGGTTATAGAAGGAGCTGGAGTTGCTCCTTTGATACACAGACCCTAGACAACTGTCTTGACAGTATACTTTGAAAAAATCTCAACCAGCAAGTAATATTTTTCTGTCACTGATAATGTTATATGTTAGACCTGACAGCCTTAGGGTAGTCACCCCTAACTTTTTGCCTGCCTCCCTCCTCGTTTTGGATACTGTTTTGCTGGTTTTTAGACTCTGCGCACTTTACCACTGCTAACCAGTGATAAAGTGTATATGCTCTCTCTCTGTAAACATGGTAACTTTGGATCATACCTGATTGAACTATTTAATCTACTTATAAGTCCCCAGTCATGTGCACTCCAGGTGCCTAGGGCATATAGATTAAATGCTACTAGTGGACCTGCAGCACGGATTGTGCCACCCACTTAAGTAGCCCCTTTTCCTTGTCTCAGGCCTACCATTGCTAGGCCTGGGTGTGCAGTTTCACTGCCACCTCGACTTGGCATTTAAAAGTACTTGCCAAGTCTAGAACTCCCCTTTTTCTGCATATAAGTCACCCTTAATGTGTGCCCTGGGTATCCCCTAGAGCAGGGTGCTGTGTAGGTAAAAGGCAGGACATGTACCTGTGTAGTTATATGTCCTGGTAGTGTAAAACTCCTAAATTCGTTTTTGCACTACTGGGAGACCTGCTCCCTTCATAGGCTAACATTGGGGCTGCCCTCATACACTGTTGAAGTGGCAGCTGCTGATCTGAAAGGAGCAGGGAGGTCATATTTAGTATGGCCAGAATGGTAATACAAAATCCTACTGACTGGTGAAGTCGGATTTAATATTACTATTCTAGAAATGCCACTTTTAGAAAGTGAGCATTTCTTTGCACTTAAATCCTTCTGTGCCTTACAATCCACGTCTGGCTAGGTTTAGTTGACAGCTCCTTGTGCATTCACTCAGACACACCCCAAACACAGGGTACTCAGCCTCACTTGCATACATCTGCATTTTGAATGGGTCTTCCTGGGCTGGGAGGGTGGAGGGCCTGCCCTCACACAAAGGACTGCCACACCCCCTACTGGGACCCTGGCAGACAGGATTGAACTGAAAGGGGACCTGGTGCACTTCTTAGCCTCTCTTTGAAGTCTCCCCCACTTCAAAGGCACATTTGGGTATAAAACAGGGCCTCTGCCCTACCTCATCAGACACTTGCTGGAGAAGAAACCGGAACCAGAAACTACATCCTGCCAAGAAGAACTGCCTGGCTGCTCAAAGGACTCACCTGTCTGCTTTCTACAAAGGACTGCTGTCTTGCTGTTGCCCTGCTGCCTTGCTGAACTCTTGTCTGGCTGTGAAAGTGCTCTCCAAGGGCTTGGATAGAGCTTGCCTCCTGTTCCTTGAAGTCTCAGGACCAAAAAGACTTCTTCCTTTCACTTGGACGCTCCGTGCGCCGAAAATTTCGACGCACAGCTTGTTTCGCGGCGAGAAAAACGCCGCACACCGACGCTGATCGACGCGACGCCCTCGGGACGATCGAGACTTCGACGCACAACCTCGCAAGGACAAAGCCGCTCGACTTTCCAGGAGAAATCGACGCGACGCCCACCGTGAGTGCGAAACTTTGACGCACGGCCTCGCAAGGACAACGCCGCCCGACTTCCAAGGAGAAATCGACGCGACGCCTGCCGTGAGACCAAACTTTCGACGCACGGCCTCGCAAGGACAACGCCGCCCGACTTCCAAGGAGAAATCGACGCGACGCCTACCGTGAGATCGAAACTTCGACGCGCAGCCCCGCAGAACGACGCGCAGCCGGAAAACAAGCAGGAGAATCCACGCACAGACCCGGGACATCTGGTAATCCCCGCGATCCACAAAAAGAGACTGTCTGCGCGCCGGAAAACGACGCCCGACTTCCCCGCGTGGAAAAGACCGACGCAAGTCTGTGTGTGCTGAGGAGAAATCGACGCACACACCCCTTTTTCCACGCACCTCTTCTCCTGTGGCCCTCTGAGGAGATTTTCCACCAGAAACCAGGTACTTTGTGCTTGAAAGACACTGTATTGCATTCTAAAGACTTAAGACACTTTATATCACTTCCCTGTGATATTTCTACAATTTTCCATTGCAACTTTATTCTTTTTGACCTACAATTATCCTGATAAATATTATATATTTTTCTAAACACTGTGTGGTGTAGTTTTGTGGTGCTATATGGTGGTATTGTATGATTTATTGCACAAATACTTTACACATTGCCTTGTAAGTTAAGCCTGACTGCTCGTGCCAAGCTACCAGAGGGTGGGCACAGGATAATCTTGGATAGTGTGTGACTTACCCTGACTAGAGTGAGGGCTTTTGCTTGGACAGGAGGTAACCTGACTGCCAACCAAAAACCCCATTTCTAACATTGGTGATCAGCGGTGAGGATAGGACTTGTATTTGTGCAGTGACATACAGTAGCTAAGTATCTCACTACCTACCCACAGTTGAAGGTCAACTTGGTTTTTATCTCTTTTTGAAAATCCGTTTTTTCCTGACAATTTTCAAAAACTAAATCCTCACTCAACATGTCTCTGACTGGGTCTCAGACAGGGGACTTTGACCTAGTCCAGTTGGATACATACACGGTCAAACAACTAAGAGGATTCTGCAGGGCATTGAGGGTACCCACCCAAGGGGCCTCCAGAAAGGAGGACTTTCAAGTGGCGCTGAGGGCCTGGGCAGAAGCCCATTTAGAGGATGATGAGGAAGGGGAGCCAGAAAATGGCCCCTCAGAAGGATTTTCACTATCTATGGATGGTGTTACCACTGCAATTGTGCACCCTTCCAGACCAGGGAGCAGTGTCTCCATGCAAAGCCTGACCGCAGAGGAAAGGAGAGAGGAAAGGGAGTTCCAATTGCAAATGGCAAAACTGAAAATTGAGGCGCAACAGGAGGAGAGGAGGGCAGAAAGAGAAGCCAAACAAGCTGAGGCTGAAAGAGCAGCCAAACAGATTGAAGCTGAAAGGACAGCCAAACAGATTCAAGCAGAAGCTGAAAGGGCAGCCAAACAAGCAGAAGCTGAAAGAGCAGCCAAACAAGTGGAAGCTGAAAGAGCTTTGGCTGAAAAGAAACTATTGTTGGCTCATGAACTGAGTCTCAAGGAGCTGGAGATCAAGGCAAGACAGTCTGAATCCAGCAATAATGGTGGCAGCATACAGACAGGACCTGCTGGAGAAAAGAAGGTTCGTATACCCAAAAATGTGGTGCCCAGTTTTGTGGTGGGAGATGACATAGATAAATGGTTAGCTGCTTATGAAGTTGCACTAAGGGCTCATGAGGTTCCTGAAGGGCAATGGGGGGTAGCTATGTGGGGTTATGTGCCGCCATTGGGGAGGGACACACTTCTCACATTGGATCCACCGGATCAAAACACATACCCACTCCAGAAAGCCACTTTACTTGCCATGTTTGGGCTGACCCCTGAGGGATACCGTCAGAGGTTCAGGGACAGCACCAAACAAACCACACAAACATGGGTAGATTTCTTTGATTTCTCTAGTAAGGCACTGAATGGATGGGTGCGGGGCAACAAAGTAGCAGATTATAAAAGTTTATATGATTTGATCCTGAGAGAGCATATGCTTAATGTTACTTATACAGATTTGCGCCAGCACCTAGTGGATAGTAAGCTGACTGATCCCAGGAAGCTTGCTGAGGAGGCGGACCTCTGGGTTAGCACCAGAGTGTCCAAAAAGGTACCTGGGGGGGACTCCCACAAAGGTGGTCAGGGTTCCCAACAGAAGAAAGAGGGGGGAGATAAACTTACAGATAAGGAACTCTCTAAAGGCCCCCAAAAGAATTCCCAGGGAGGGGGTGGCAACCCTTCCTTTTCCAAATTTGGGAGAAAGCCAGGGACATTTGACAAGTCAGGAAAATCTAGCCCCAAATGCATGGAATGTTACCAATATGGTCACTACAAAGGCGATCCTCAGTGCCCCAAGAGGGCACCGTCCACTACCGGACAGGCACCTGGGTTGACTAGTGTAGCACTCGGGGGGGAGATGGACCCAACTAGCTTTGGGGAACAGGTAGAGATTTCCCTAGTGTCCCTGGGAGAAGGAGAAATGGTGCCCAAGGCCCACATGCCTAGAAATACTTCCAAGTACCGGCAGTGGGTCACCATTGATGGGCAGAGGGTGGAGGCTCTGCGTGACACAGGAGCCAGTATGACTACTATCAAGAGTCAGCTGGTGTCAGCAGAGCAGATAATGCCTAATACATTCCACCAGGTCAGAGTAGCTGACAATCGCGAGAGTCACCTACCGGTGGCTCTGGTTCCCTTTGAGTGGGGGGGGGTCTCTGGTACTCTGAAAGTAGCTGTGAGTCCTGCCATGCCTGTAGATTGTCTGTTAGGCAATGACCTTGAGCACACTGCTTGGAAAGAAGTGGAGCTCAGGTCTCACCTGGAGATGTTAGGGTTACCTGAGTGGGTCTGCATGACCACACGGTCCATGGCTGACCGAGAGGGAAGTCAAGGGCATCTGGAGCCTGGAACGATGGCCCAGAGAGCTGCCAGGAGGAGGGACCAGGGGTGCGGGAAACCGGCCCCCGCTGTTCCCACAGTGGCTGACGGGGCTCCTGAGGAGGAGGCTTCCGAGCCAACTGGGGAAGACATCGCCGCCCTAGGTGACTTACCTGAGCTTGCTGGTTGGCAAGTTGAGGGTGGACCCACCAGGGAGGACTTCTGCAAGGCGCAGAAAGAATGTCCCACTCTAGAAGGTTTGAGGAAACAAGCCTCAAACCAGGCAGCCGGCGACGCCTCTGGCGATCACCACCTATATTGGGAGAATGATCTCCTTTACAGTGAGCCTAAGGTTCCGGGCTTTGGGGCAGCACGTGTGCTGGTGGTCCCCCAATGTTACCGAACCTTCCTACTGGGTCTGGCTCACGACATTCCCCTGGCAGGACATTTGGGGCAGGGCAAGACCTTTAACAGGCTTGTCACCCACTTTTATTGGCCCAAAATGAGGACACACTCAGACAAGTTCTGCAGATCCTGTCCTACCTGCCAGGCCAGTGGTAAAGCAGGAAAAAGGGTTAAAACCCCCCTGATTCCACTTCCTGTCGTTGGCACCCCCTTTGAAAGGGTGGGCATCGACATTGTTGGCCCCTTGGACCCCAAAACTGCCTTAGGCAACAGGTTCATCCTGGTTTTGGTGGACCATGCCACCCGTTACCCAGAGGCAATCCCTCTAAGGACAGTAACTGCACCGGTGGTGGCCAGAACCCTGATGGGGATATTTACCCGTGTGGGGTTCCCCAAGGAAATAGTGTCTGACAGAGGCACTAACTTCATGTCCACATACATGAAGTCGCTGTGGGATGCGTGTGGTGTAACTTACAAGTTCACCACACCCTATCACCCCCAGACGAACGGTCTTGTGGAGAGATTCAACAAGACCCTGAAAGGCATGATTGGTGGCCTTCCTGAGGCCATGAGGCGTAAGTGGGACGTCCTCTTACCATGCCTTCTCTTTGCTTACAGAGAGGTCCCCCAGAGAGGGGTAGGGTTCAGTCCCTTTGAACTTCTCTATGGGTACCCTGTCAGGGGACCCTTAAGCATTGTCCAGGAGGGATTGGAGAAAGCTCCAAAGGCACCCCCTCAGGATGTGGTCAGCTATATGTTGGCCCTCCGCAACCAGATGACCCGCTTCTGGAAAGAAGCCCAAGATAACCTTGAGGCCAGTCAAGAGGTGATGAAACAATGGTATGACCAGAAGGCCACCCTGGTAGAGTTTCAACCTGGAGACAAAGTGTGGGTAATGGAGCCAGTAGAGCCCAGAGCTCTCCAGGACCGCTGGTCTGGCCCATTTGAAATAAAGGAGCGGAAAGGGGAGGCCACTTACCTAGTGGACCTCAAAACCCCTAGGAATCCCCTAAGGGTGCTCCATGTGAACCGACTAAAAGCTCATTGTGAAAGGTCGGAGATCAACATGCTTCTGGTCACAGATGAAGGAACGGAAGAGGAGAGTGAACCTCTCCCCGACCTCCTCTCTGCCCAAGAAGGTGATGGGTCAGTAAGCGGGGTCATTCTGTCTGGCACCCTGACTCTAAATCAGAAAGGAGACTGTTATGAGCTGTTGGAGCAGTTCTCCCCCCTGTTCTCCCTTACTCCTGGGCTGACCCACCTCTGTGTTCATGATATTGACACCGGTGACAGTCTCCCTGTGAAAAACAAAATTTACAGGTTGTCGGATAAGGTGAAGACCAGCATCAAGGAGGAGGTCTCCAAGATGTTGACTCTAGGGGTCATTGAGAAATCCAGTAGTCCCTGGGCCAGCCCAGTGGTATTGGTCCCTAAGGCTACTGCCCCAGGTGCGAAGCCAGAGCTCCGGTTCTGTGTGGACTACCGGGGTCTCAACTCAGTCACCCGGACTGATGCTCACCCCATCCCCCGAGCTGATGAGCTCGTGGACAGGCTAGGCGCTGCCAAGTTCCTGAGTACGTTTGATCTTACTTCAGGGTACTGGCAGATCGCCCTGACTGAGGGGGCTAAGGAAAGGTCCGCCTTTTCCACCCCTGACGGCCATTACCAGTTCCGAGTGATGCCGTTTGGATTAAAAAATGCCCCCGCTACCTTCCAACGGTTGGTTAACGGGGTCCTGGCTGGCAAGGATGCCTTCTGTGCAGCCTACCTGGATGACATAGCTGTCTACAGTTCCAGCTGGGAGGAACACCTGCTCCACCTCAAGGAGGTGCTTCAGGCCCTGCAACAGGCAGGCCTGACCATCAAGGCTAGTAAGTGCCAGATTGGGAAGGGTTCCGTGGTGTACTTGGGACACCTAGTAGGTGGTGGCAAGGTGCAGCCACTCCAGGCCAAGATCGAAACTATCAAGGCCTGGCAACCACCTCGAACCCAGACTGAGGTGAGAGCCTTTTTAGGCCTCACCGGATACTACCGCAGGTTTGTCAAGGGCTATGGTACCATTGTGTCCCCCTTGACAGAACTCACGTCCAAGAAGCAACCTAGGTTGGTGAATTGGACAGAGGCTTGTCAGAAAGCCTTTGACGCCCTAAAGGAAGCCATGTGCACGGCCCCCGTGCTCAAGGCCCCTGACTACTCCCAGGAATTTATCGTGCAGACAGACGCTTCAGAGCATGGCATAGGGGCAGTCCTAGCACAGCTAAATGAGGAGGGCCAAGATCAACCGGTAGTCTTTATTAGCAGAAGGCTATTACCACGGGAACAGAGGTGGAGTGCTATTGAAAGAGAAGCTTTTGCTGTGGTCTGGGCCCTGAAGAAGCTGAGGCCCTACCTGTTTGGGACTCACTTCCTAGTTCAGACAGACCACAGACCCCTCAGATGGCTCATGCAGATGAGGGGTGAGAATCCAAAACTTCTGAGGTGGTCCATTTCCCTACAGGGGATGGACTTTACGGTGGAACATCGCCCAGGGGTTGACCACGCCAATGCTGATGGTCTCTCCAGGTACTTCCGCCTTAGCGATGAGAGCTCCCAGGAGGTCGGGTAGCTCTCCCCACTTTCAGCTGGGGGGGACACATGTTAGACCTGACAGCCTTAGGGTAGTCACCCCTAACTTTTTGCCTGCCTCCCTCCTCGTTTTGGATACTGTTTTGCTGGTTTTTAGACTCTGCGCACTTTACCACTGCTAACCAGTGATAAAGTGTATATGCTCTCTCTCTGTAAACATGGTAACTTTGGATCATACCTGATTGAACTATTTAATCTACTTATAAGTCCCCAGTCATGTGCACTCCAGGTGCCTAGGGCATATAGATTAAATGCTACTAGTGGACCTGCAGCACGGATTGTGCCACCCACTTAAGTAGCCCCTTTTCCTTGTCTCAGGCCTACCATTGCTAGGCCTGGGTGTGCAGTTTCACTGCCACCTCGACTTGGCATTTAAAAGTACTTGCCAAGTCTAGAACTCCCCTTTTTCTGCATATAAGTCACCCTTAATGTGTGCCCTGGGTATCCCCTAGAGCAGGGTGCTGTGTAGGTAAAAGGCAGGACATGTACCTGTGTAGTTATATGTCCTGGTAGTGTAAAACTCCTAAATTCGTTTTTGCACTACTGGGAGACCTGCTCCCTTCATAGGCTAACATTGGGGCTGCCCTCATACACTGTTGAAGTGGCAGCTGCTGATCTGAAAGGAGCAGGGAGGTCATATTTAGTATGGCCAGAATGGTAATACAAAATCCTACTGACTGGTGAAGTCGGATTTAATATTACTATTCTAGAAATGCCACTTTTAGAAAGTGAGCATTTCTTTGCACTTAAATCCTTCTGTGCCTTACAATCCACGTCTGGCTAGGTTTAGTTGACAGCTCCTTGTGCATTCACTCAGACACACCCCAAACACAGGGTACTCAGCCTCACTTGCATACATCTGCATTTTGAATGGGTCTTCCTGGGCTGGGAGGGTGGAGGGCCTGCCCTCACACAAAGGACTGCCACACCCCCTACTGGGACCCTGGCAGACAGGATTGAACTGAAAGGGGACCTGGTGCACTTCTTAGCCTCTCTTTGAAGTCTCCCCCACTTCAAAGGCACATTTGGGTATAAAACAGGGCCTCTGCCCTACCTCATCAGACACTTGCTGGAGAAGAAACCGGAACCAGAAACTACATCCTGCCAAGAAGAACTGCCTGGCTGCTCAAAGGACTCACCTGTCTGCTTTCTACAAAGGACTGCTGTCTTGCTGTTGCCCTGCTGCCTTGCTGAACTCTTGTCTGGCTGTGAAAGTGCTCTCCAAGGGCTTGGATAGAGCTTGCCTCCTGTTCCTTGAAGTCTCAGGACCAAAAAGACTTCTTCCTTTCACTTGGACGCTCCGTGCGCCGAAAATTTCGACGCACAGCTTGTTTCGCGGCGAGAAAAACGCCGCACACCGACGCTGATCGACGCGACGCCCTCGGGACGATCGAGACTTCGACGCACAACCTCGCAAGGACAAAGCCGCTCGACTTTCCAGGAGAAATCGACGCGACGCCCACCGTGAGTGCGAAACTTTGACGCACGGCCTCGCAAGGACAACGCCGCCCGACTTCCAAGGAGAAATCGACGCGACGCCTGCCGTGAGACCAAACTTTCGACGCACGGCCTCGCAAGGACAACGCCGCCCGACTTCCAAGGAGAAATCGACGCGACGCCTACCGTGAGATCGAAACTTCGACGCGCAGCCCCGCAGAACGACGCGCAGCCGGAAAACAAGCAGGAGAATCCACGCACAGACCCGGGACATCTGGTAATCCCCGCGATCCACAAAAAGAGACTGTCTGCGCGCCGGAAAACGACGCCCGACTTCCCCGCGTGGAAAAGACCGACGCAAGTCTGTGTGTGCTGAGGAGAAATCGACGCACACACCCCTTTTTCCACGCACCTCTTCTCCTGTGGCCCTCTGAGGAGATTTTCCACCAGAAACCAGGTACTTTGTGCTTGAAAGACACTGTATTGCATTCTAAAGACTTAAGACACTTTATATCACTTCCCTGTGATATTTCTACAATTTTCCATTGCAACTTTATTCTTTTTGACCTACAATTATCCTGATAAATATTATATATTTTTCTAAACACTGTGTGGTGTAGTTTTGTGGTGCTATATGGTGGTATTGTATGATTTATTGCACAAATACTTTACACATTGCCTTGTAAGTTAAGCCTGACTGCTCGTGCCAAGCTACCAGAGGGTGGGCACAGGATAATCTTGGATAGTGTGTGACTTACCCTGACTAGAGTGAGGGCTTTTGCTTGGACAGGAGGTAACCTGACTGCCAACCAAAAACCCCATTTCTAACATTATACAAGAGCTCTTCAGCTCTGCAGTTCACATGTTATGGTAATATTCCACGTTGTCATGGTTCTTGAAATATCTGCTTTCTACAGTTTTCAGGTAGGCACTGATCCCGAGAATGTCAGAATAAGCAGTGGAATGTATTGCTTCCAATAAATACTGGTACCCTAACGTGTGGTATTCAGCAAATGCGGTTCATGCCTCTTATTACATTTTTTAAGAGCAAAATGAGACAGAAGATGTGGAATCACTATTTTTAGCACAACAAACTGCTTTTGTTTTGCCTTTTTACTTTAGATTTTCCCGCAATAAATGTCAACAGGTTTACCTGCCATAATATGTGTGGGTAAAACAGTGGGGTGCAATAATCATTACTCAGCTCTAATTCTGGAATTCCAAAACGTATCGCCAAAGTGAAACTCAGAGCCTAAAAGCAGCACGAGTATAATCTGAAGCAGTATATGAAAATATATTATTATTCATTCCTGTAAGTCTCCATAGATAGCCCTTTAAATTGAATTCCAATTTCCTCATCCTTACTTCGTCCGTGTGTTGTTTCATCCTCCACATTATAAGGTCGTGCAGAGGTATTCATCAGATATTGTATATCTTTTATTTGTATATCTCTCTGACTTTAGTTAACCGAGGTTGATGATAATTCAAGTCTCATTTTCTTTAACAGTAGGACTCTAATGAACACACAAAAACCCCATTAAATATTTCACACATGCCTGAACATATGCACTGATAACTAGGTGCCGTTAAGACGCACCTGGGTGCTACAAGACCATCTGTCTGCTTTCTTTTCTTCCGAAGACTTCGGTAGGATTTAAAATATTGGTTGTCAATACAATGACAACACATCACATTAAATTTGTTGAAAACAAGCTCTTCCTTAAAGACACGTTAGCTGATTTGCTTAGTTTTAAAGTGAACATGACATTTGTCTGTTTGAATATGACATCGTTTTGGGCCAACCCAGAATTCAAAGCAGTTGATTCAAAGAAATGCTTCTTAGGTTCTATTACACGTCCTGTGTAATTCTCAGTTTACCTGAAAACAGGATTTTCTGCAGAAATTCAATTTATCACATCCAGCTAAAAGAAATGACATTACTGGGTGGAAAACTGGGTGAAAATAGGTAATTATCACATGAATGAGGTGCAGTACTCCTGATTTCCACATTCTCTATTTTTCATGGGACAACCATGGGCCCACTCATAAAGAAAATGTAATTTTGCAGATGTGGATTCAACACAAAATTTGAAATGGAGCACTTCAAGTCCAACATATGGTGTTTGAGCAAAATATTGAGGCCCTCATTCTGACCCTGGCGGTCGGTGATAAAGCGGCGGCCAACCCGCCAACAGGCCGGCGGTCCAAAATATGCAATTCTGACCCTGGCGGGAACCGCCAACACAGCCCGCCGCATTAACACTCCGACCGCCACGGCGGAACAAACAAACAGCGCGGCGGTCGCCGCCAACAGCCAGGCGGCAGACAATGTACCGCCCACCCTATCACGACCCACCAATCCGCCACCTTTTCCGGGGCGGGAGCACTGCAGATAAAAACACGGCGGAAACAGACTACGAACGGGAAAACGCTCACCTCCATATACTCCACGCGAGATTCAGGCAGTATGGAACCCGAGTTACAGGTCATCCCCGCACTCCTATACCTGCTCCTGTACCAGGAGCACGCCCGGCGGCGCGGAAGACATCGGTGAGTACTGCACCTACGACACATGGGAGGGAAAAGATTACCGGCACACACCCACCCACCCACACCCACTACAACACACACATCAATGCATTCCCACAGATCACTGTCACAACCCACAAACCCCCCCCTCCGAAATAATGCAAAGACCAAAAGAAGAGATCTTAAACGGGCAGATATATTGAAAAATGGACAGCAGTAATCCAAATAAATAAATAAACTATGTACAAAATATATACATCTACTATATGTAGTCCAACCACTGTCCGTGGACCACAGGGGTCCTGAGCAAAGGGGCAAGGCCCAGTCCCACGACAAGAACTCCACGGAGAAAACACTGCAGGGGTATCAGAAAGAAAAAAGGACAGGCACCTCAGGGGGAAGGGAAGGGGGGGCACCTCAGCCACTTGAGTACACAACGCCAGATCCACGAGGGGACTCCATGACCACTGGCCCATCCTGGGGAGTGCAAAGCCACAGTCCATACAGTCCATACAGTGGGTGGCCTGCCCACTGGGCCATCCTGGGGAGTGCAAAGCCACAGTCCATACAGTCCATACAGTGGGTGGCCTGCCCACTGGGCCATCCTGGGGAGAGCAAAGCCACAGTCCATACAGTCCATACAGTGGGTGGCCTGCCCACTGGGCCATCCTGGGGAGAGCAAAGCCACAGTCCATACAGTCCATACAGTGGGTGGCCTGCCCACTGGGCCATCCTGGGGAGAGCAAAGCCACAGTCCATACAGTCCATACAGTGGGTGGCCTGCCCACTGGGCCATCCTGGGGAGTGCAAAGCCACAGTCCATACAGTCCATACCGTGGGTGGCCTGCCCACTGGGCCATCCTGGGGAGTGCAAAGCCACAGTCCATACAGTCCTTACAGTGGGTGGCCTGCCCACTGGCCCATCCTGGGGAGTGCAAAGCCACAGTCCATACAGTCCATAACAGACTCCACTGCCACTGGAGGAGGCATGTTGGCCAGAGGACATCCTGCAGCCCTGCCCGAGACAGATCCTGCCCTGCCACGTCTGCCAAAGGGCCAGCGGTTCTTGCCTGGAAGGGCCCAGTTCAGCGGTTCTTGAGACGGCGGTCCCCAGCGGAGCGGTGCTGGAGACGGCGGGGCCCAGTTCAGCGGTTCTTGCCTTGAAGGGCCCAGTTCAGCGGTTCCTGACTTGAAGGGCCCAGTTCAGCGGTTCTTGCCTTGAAGGGCCCAGTTCAGCGGTTCCTGCCTTGAAGGGCCCAGTTCAGCGGTTCTTGCCTTGAAGGGCCCAGTTCAGCGGTTCTTGCCTTGAAGGGCCCAGTTCAGCGGTTCTTGCCTTGAAGGGCCCAGTTCAGCGGTTCTTGAGACGGCGGTCCCCAGCGGAGCGGTGCTGGAGACGGCGGGGCCCAGTTCAGCGGTTCTTGCCTTGAAGGGCCCAGTTCAGCGGTTCTTGCCTTGAAGGGCCCAGTTCAGCGGTTCCTGCCTTGAAGGGCCCAGTTCAGCGGTTCTTGCCTTGAAGGGCCCAGTTCAGCGGTTCCTGCCTTGAAGGGCCCAGTTCAGCGGTTCTTGCCTTGAAGGGCCCAGTTCAGCGGTTCTTGCCTTGAAGGGCCCAGTTCAGCGGTTCTTGCCTTGAAGGGCCCAGTTCAGCGGTTCTTGCCTTGAAGGGCCCAGTTCAGTGGTTCTTGAGACGGCGGTCCCCAGCGGAGCGGTGCTGGAGACGGCGGGGCCCAGTTCAGCGGTTCTTGCCTTGAAGGGCCCAGTTCAGCGGTTCTTGAGACGGCGGTCCCCAGCGGAGCGGTGCTGGAGATGGCGGGGCCCAGTTCAGCGGTTCTTGCCTTGAAGGGCCCAGTTCAGCGGTTCTTGAGACGGCGGTCCCCAGCGGAGCGGTGCTGGAGACGGCGGGGCCCAGTTCAGCGGTTCTTGCCTTGAAGGGCCCAGTTCAGCGGTTCTTGCCTTGAAGGGCCCAGTTCAGCGGTTCCTGCCTTGAAGGGCCCAGTTCAGCGGTTCTTGCCTTGAAGGGCCCAGTTCAGCGGTTCCTGCCTTGAAGGGCCCAGTTCAGCGGTTCTTGCCTTGAAGGGCCCAGTTCAGCGGTTCTTGCCTTGAAGGGCCCAGTTCAGCGGTTCTTGCCTTGAAGGGCCCAGTTCAGCGGTTCTTGCCTTGAAGGGCCCAGTTCAGCGGTTCTTGAGACGGCGGTCCCCAGCGGAGCGGTGCTGGAGACGGCGGGGCCCAGTTCAGCGGTTCTTGCCTTGAAGGGCCCAGTTCAGCGGATCTTGAGACGGCGGTCCCCAGCAGAGCGGTGCTGGAGACGGCGGCCATTCTATGGCCAACTGCTCATTGCCTGGTGGTGCCCTCCTGGGCAGCGGGGATGGTGCTCCTTCAATGCCCACCTGGGCTGTGGGTGGTGGGGCCGTCCTGGCCAGCTGGGCTGGGTCCTCCCTGGGCAGCGGCTATGGGGGTGGTGGGCTCCTCCTGGGCAGCTGTGACGGGTCCTCCATGGGCAGCGGCTATGGGGGTTGCGGGCTCCTCCTGGGCAGCTGTGACGGGTCCTCCATGGGCAGCAGGCCTGCTGCCTGACTTCTCCGCCTTGCTGCCCTTGCCCTCCTTAGTCGGGAGTCTGTGGCCCTTTCCTCCCTTTGGAGCTGTGGCTGTTGACGGTGGCTGGCTAGTGTCCTGGGGGGATATAGAACCCGGGCTCCTGCGGCGGCCCTTCCGCCTTCTGCTCCTCTTCCCAGGGGGTGGGCTGGCTGTCCCCTTGCTGCTGGGCGAAGATCCAGACCTGCGGGCTGGTGGGCTCCAATACCCCTGCACCCTTGTCAAGGGGGCTGCAGGGCTGGTGGTGGCTGAGGTGCTCTTCTTACCCCGACGAGAAGGAGGGGGGGGCTCAGGGTCAGGAAAGAAGGTAGCAGTAGAGAGATTTTCTTGGGACAATGTATAGTGGTAGGTACAGTGGGCATGGGAGTGGAGGGAGAGGATGTGGTTGTAGGCGAGACAAGTTTGCTGTCTTTGGGTGCAGGTGCAGGAGCGGGAGGCTGTCGTGAGGTGGATGGCTGTTGGGTGGGTGGGTGGCTGCGTTTGTGTGGTGTGGAAGAGGGGGTGACAGACACAGTGGGAGAGGACACAGGGGACGTGTAAATGGCAGTGGGGGTGGTGACTGCACGTGTGCGGACTGTACTGGAGGGTGTGCTGGTGATGGAAACACTGGCTGATGGTGAGGTGAATGAAGGTGTGAGTGTAGACGTCACAGGGAGGGAGGAGGGAGACGAGGAGGTGGGGGTCACAGAGGTGGTAGTGACTGTTGGCATGTCTGCATCGGAATGTTGCTTGTGTGAATGTCTGCGTGATCTGTGGTGCTTATGTTTGGATGAGCTGCTCTTGGGTGTTGAGGTGTGTGCAGGCTGGTCTGATGGTGTGGGTGGGACAGGCAGAGGAACAGGAGACTGGGAGGAGGGAGTTAGTAGAGGGAGGCAGGAGACAGGGCAATGGCTGCCGTCAGTGCTGAGGCCAGAGCCTGGAACGATCGCTGATGGGCAGCCTGACCCGAATGAATGCCCTCCAGGTACGCATTGCTGTGATGAACCTCCCTCTCCACCCCCTGGATGGCATTCAAAAGGGTAGTCTGCCCAACAATGAGCGTTCGGAGGAGGTCAATGACCTCCTCACTGAGGGCAGCGGGGGTAACAGGGGCAGAGCCTGAGGTGCCTGGGGCGAAGGAGATGCCCGGCTTCCTAGCAGAGCGGGCACGGGGCGAACGCTGAGGGGCTGCTGGGAGGGCGGAGATGGTGCGCTGGGTGGCGGCTGTACCTGTAATGGCGGGGGGCACGGATGGTGCCACCCCCGCAAGGGAGCTCCCTTCCGAGGACGTGTCCGTGTCGCTGCATGGTCCAGTCGTCCCCGTTGTGGAGCTCCCCTCGCCCTCCGTCTCACTGGTCCAGTCAGACTCTGTGGCATTGCCCTCCTGGGCCATGTGAGATGCAGCTCCCTCCTGCCCCGATGCCACTTCTCCTCCGCCTGATGATGCTGATGCACACAAGCACAGAAAGACAAACAAAAAGGGGGGGGGAGAGAGAAATAAAGAGATTTTGAGTACATGGATCACCGGTACAGTTAGCGGACATGACAGACACAGATGCCCCCTGCACTAAGTTGTGCACTTGGGGTCCGCTACGCATTCCGTGGAACATGCCCTACACGCCTAGAGTTGACAACTGCACCCATGGATGACACTGCCCAGGGATGGCTGTACTGGCACACTACTGAGGGTGGTGGCTGGGGACACAGGGGTTTACGGGGGTGCCCAGCCTACAGATATCGCCCTGGCCTAGGGGGACCCACAGCCCTCCTCCCCCACCCAGACACCTCCACTGCGCGACAACAGAGTAGATTATGCTTGTACTCACCCCCTTGTGTCTGCTGTGCTGCCCTCACGCGCCCATCCAAATCAGGGTAGGCCACCGCCAGGATCCGGAACATCAGGGGGGTCAGTTGACGGCAGGCACCCCGCCTACGTTGGGAGGCCATCCCCAGCAGAGACTCGGCGGTCTTCTTGGTCCCGCGGCGGATGTCCTCCCACCTCTTGCGGCAGTGGGTGCCCCGTCGATGGTGGACCCCCAGGGTCCGGACTTCCTTGGCGATGGCACGCCAAATCCCGATCTTCTCATGGGCGCGGACCTATGTGACACGTACAGGGAGGGAGAAATACCACGTTCAAGTTTGTCTGCATTTTCGTTGCCAGTGGCCCAATGCCCCCCATCCCCGCCAGGCCCCCCGCCATGCCCCCCGCCAGGCCCAACATGCCCCCCATCCCCGCCAGGCCCCCCCGCCAGGCCCAACATGCCCCCCATTCCCGCCAGGCCCCCCGCCAGGCCCAACATGCCCCCCATCCCCGCCAGGCCCCCCGCCAGGCCCAACATGCCACCCATCCCCGGCAGGCCCCCCGCCAGGCCCAACATGCCCCCCATCCCCGCCAGGCCCCCCGCCAGGCCCAACATGCCCCCCATCCCCGCCAGGCCCCCCGCCAGGCCCCCCCGCCAGGCCCAACATGCCCCCCATCCCCGCCAGGCCCCCCGCCAGGCCCCCCGCCAGGCCCAACATGCCCCCCATCCCCGCCAGGCCCCCCGCCAGGCCCCCCGCCAGGCCCAACATGCCCCCCATCCCCGCCAGGCCCCCCGCCAGGCCCCCCGCCAGGCCCAACATGCCCCCCATCCCCG
Organism: Pleurodeles waltl; assembly: GCF_031143425.1. Taxonomy (NCBI): domain Eukaryota; kingdom Metazoa; phylum Chordata; class Amphibia; order Caudata; family Salamandridae; genus Pleurodeles; species Pleurodeles waltl. Next base: position 28,923,073 of record NC_090437.1, read on the forward strand.
CCAGGCCCCCCGCCAGGCCCCCCGCCAGGCCCAACATGCCCCCCATCCCCGCCAGGCCCCCCGCCAGGCCCCCAAGCCAGCCAGTGGCCCCAAATCCATATTGAATTAAACTCACTTGTTGGTCTGGAGGACCGTAGAGTAGCGCATACTGGGGGAGGACCCCATCCACAAGTTTCTCCAACTCTTCATTGTCCCTTCCAGACCGAGGTCACAGCAACACTTGCAGTATAGGTCATCTCCTGTGAAAGTTCAAGTCGCGAGTGAATAAGTAGATAGAAAATGGCGGTCACGCCCGCGGCGGTGCGTACCGCGGCGGTGCGTACCGCCACCGCCGGCGCCCTTCGCCATTGGCTCCTGAAACCCATAGGCTTCAATGTTAACCAATGCGGCTTCGCGCCGCGGTCTTCGACCGCCGACCGCCGCGGTGTGCCACGCCAGCGCATTGACCTCACATCCCATTGTCACACTTCACAGGTCAGGCAGCCGCCATTTCGAGGGTCCACATGGCTCAATTTCAACTGCGTCACACAGGCCTAGGCCTTGCATAGCCACTCAGACACGCCATTCACTGCATAGAGAATCGTTTACTGTGCAAGCTGTGAGTACGTACCTGTGGGTTGCTTGACTGTGTGCTCCATGTTGTCCTTCCTAGGCACCGTCCGCTGGGTTTGGCGAGGAGACGGATGAATCCTCCCGTGTACAGGCCGCTGGTGGACCTGTCGACAATGGAAGCACGCCACATTATACTGACCTACCGGCTTGACCGTGCCACTATACATGAACTATGTGCCCAGCTGGAGCCCGACCTGATGTCCCCCATCCGCCAACCCACAGGGATTCCCCCTCTGGTGCAGGTCCTGTCAGTACTCCATTTCTTGGCAAGTGGGTCATTTCAGACAACAGTGGGAATTGCTTCTGGGATGTCTCAGCCCATGTTTTCGAAGGTGTTATCCAGAGTGTTGTCTGCCCTGATGAAATACATGAGGAGCTACATCCTTTTCCCTGAGGTGGGCGAATTGGCTACAGTGAAGGGTGATTTCTATGCCCTTGGACATATTCCCAACGTCATTGGTGCCATTGATGGGACCCATGTGGCTTTGGTTCCCCCAAGAGACAGGGAGCAGGTGTACAGGAACAGAAAAAGTTACCATTCCATGAACATCCAGGTGGTGTGTTTGGCTGACCAGTACATCTCGCATGTAAATGCCAAATTCCCTGGGTCAGTGCATGACGCCTACATCCTAAGGAATAGCAGCATCCCTTACGTGATGGAACAGCTAGAGAGACACCGTGTATGGCTATTGGGGGACTCTGGGTACCCCAACCTGTCGTGGCTACTGACCCCAGTAAGGAATCCCCGGACCAGGGCAGAGGAACGGTACAATGAGGCCCATGGGCGTACTAGGAGGGTGATCGAACGCACCTTCGGCCTCCTAAAGGCCAGGTTTCGGTGCCTGCATATGACAGGTGGATCCCTAATGTACTCACCTAAGAAGGTGTGTCACATCATCGTGGCCTGCTGCATGCTTCACAACCTGGCTTTGCGCCGCCAGGTGCCTTTCCTGCAGGAGGATGGTCCAGATGGTGGTGTTGTGGCAGCTGTGGAACCTGTGGAGAGTGAAGAGGAGGAAGACGACGGGGATGAAACAGACAACAGGGACAGAATCATTGCACAGTACTTCCAATAGGACACAGGTAACAATTCAAACATAATTTAGTAAATGTAAAATACTCTCCTGCATCTCTGCTGCCTGTCTATTTGCCCCAGTGTATGATGACTGAGTTGTGGATTTTCCCTCCCTATTTCAGATCTGGGGTCCCCACTACGAGTCCTGTGCTTCGTTTCCCCATGGACTACAGCTTTGGGGCAGCTGTTTGTTGACTTCACTATGTACAAGGACATATTTGCACTGTCATGTCAATTACAATATTTTGAAATCACAGCCAGACTCCAGATAGTTTTGTGCAAAATAGGTGTTTATTTCAGTGCTCAAAATGGGATGGGTGGTTTCAAGTGGGTGTGGGCTATGGTGAAGGAATGTCCATGGCAGAGTCCAGAGTAACAGGTGCATTGTCCATAGGCCTGTGGAGAGATGGAGCATGGGCAGTTCAAGGATGGACAGGGTGACAATGTGGGACAGTGAGATGACATCAGGTGGTATCCTTTGCTGGTGGGGGTCTTGACATCCTACTCTGTCTTCTTGCGAGATCTCAGGGCCCTCTTGCGGGGTGGTTCTTCTCCTGCAGGAGGTGGGGGTCTGGTGGGCTGCTGTTGTGCGGGGGCCTCCTGTCCACTAGCGCCGGCGGAGGTGGTTGGCTGTTCTTGGTCCAGGCTAGTGGCAGGGGCCCTTTGTTGTTGTTGAGTGTCCGTCCTGGTGTTGATGAGTTCCTGCAGCAGCCCTACCATGGTAACCAGGGTGGAGGTGAGGGCTCTGATGTCCTCCCTGTACCCCCGATAGTGTTCCTCCTGCAGTACCTGGATCTCCTGGAACTTGGCCAGTACCGTCGCCATCGTCTCCTGGGAGCGGTTGTATGCTCCCATGATGGTGGTGAGGGCCTCGTGGAGAGTGGGTTCCCTGGGCCCGTCCCCCCCCTGTCGCACAGCTGCCCTCCGAGTTGCCCTGTTTCCCTGGGCCTCTGCCCCCTGGCCGGTGTGCCCACTACCACTGCCCCCAGGTCCCTGTTGTTGTTGGGGTGGTGGGTTATCCTGGGTGCCCTGTAGTGGTAGACACACCGCAGATTGACGCGCCCTGGAGACAGAGGCATGGGCCCGCTGGGTGGGAGCTGTGCTGGTGTTCCCAGAGGGGTTTGGGTCTGTAGTGGCCTGTGCCTGTGTGAGGGGAACCGACTGTCCAGAGGTCCCCGATGGTCCGGGCTGGTCATCAGTATCCAGGTCGACAGAGCTGCTGTCATCGCTGACGGCCTCTTGGGTGGGGGGTGTGGAGAATTCTGGGCCCTCCGTGGCGGTGTGTTGGCGGTCGGGTCCTGCAGGGGTATAGAGGTATGGTTATAGTTTCAATGTGTGCCATATGGGTGTATCTGTGGGTTCCCGTGTCCCCAAGTGCTGGCATTCGTGTGTGGGGGCTTTGGTGAGGGGGGCTTGTGGGGGGGATGTGTATATGCATTGGGCATGCTTTGGTGATGGGTGTCCATGCTTAGTGGACGCATGCAGGCCTAGGTTTTGGGATGTGTGGGTTGTGATGGTGAGACATTGGCAGGGAATAGGTGTGCTGGGGGTGGGGGTGAGGATGGTGGTGGGGGTGAGGATGGTGGTGGGGGTGAGGATGGTGGTGGGGGTGAGGGTGGGGGTGAGGATGGGGGTGGGGGTGAGGGTGGGGTTCGAGGATGGGGGTGAGGGTTGGGGTATGATTTGGCATGCAGGTGGGGGGGAAGCAGTATTGAAGCTTCAACTTACCAGAATCCATTCCTCCGCCGACTCCTGCGAGGCCGTCAGGATGCAGGATGTTCAAGACTTCCTCCTCCCATGTTGTAAATTGTGGGGGTTGAGGTGGGGGTCCTCCGCCAGTCTTCTGCACGGCGATGTTGTGCCTGGATACCATGGAACGCACCTTCCCCCGTAGGTCGTTCCATCGCTTCCTGATGTCTTCCCGATTTCTGGGGTGCTGTCCCACAGCGTTGACCCTGTCGACAATCCTCTGCCATAGCTCCGTCCTCCGGGCAATGCTGGTGTATTGGACCTGTGTGCCGAAGAGCTGGGGCTCTACCCGAACGATTTCCTCCACCATGACCCTGAGTTCTTCGTCTGAGAAGCGGGGGTGTCTTTGGGGTGCCATGGAGTGGTGTGTATGATGTGTGGGGTGGAGTATGTGTAGTTAAGTGTGTTGAGTGTGGTGGTGTGTGTTGTTTTGTGTGTGGATTTTGTGTGGGTGATGGTGTAGTGTGCCTCTGTGTGATGGTGTTCTGTGATCGCTGCTGTGTCTCTCAGTGCTTCTTTTTGGATTTTGGTCGAAGGGGTTTGTGGGTGATGTGGGTGTGTGTTTTATATTGTATTGTGTGTGTGGGAGTGGTGTGTGTATGTGTATCAGGTGTGTGGAATTCAAATCGTCCAATGTGGCTGAGTTTTGTTCGTTTGTGTGTATTCTGACCGCGGCGGTGTGTACCGCCAATGGAAAACCGCGTTTGAAAGACTGCCGCGTGGATTCGTGGGTCGTAATGGCATGGGCGTATTTCTGTTGGCGTGACGGTGGAGGTTTGGTTACCTCCACTTTTCCACCGACCGCTGGTCTGGCGGTCTGTTGTGGCTGTCGGATTTTCAGGGGTTTGGCTGCTGTGGGTCAGAATGACCGTGGCGGATTACCGCGACCGCGGCGGAATTATGGAGGATTTCTGACCGGCGGTAGGCGCCTTTTACCGCCGAGGTCAGAATGACCACCTGAGTCTAAAATATCGTGTGGAGAAAATATCAGGTCAACAATATCGAGAACAAGAATATCTTTAAGGTAAATTTCTATGGGCATGAAAAGTTTAACTATACTTAACTCCACATATATGTACTCTGACAATATAACTATATATATATTGTCAGGGTACATATACGTGGAGGTACGGAGACGTGGAGTTAAGAATAGTAAATCTATATTTACCTATTTGCACTTACCTTCTCGATATGTTGATCCTCAATATTTTTCACACCATATTTTGTCCACGTGATTTTTTTGTCCTTGGTATTTTGTCAGTGATCCCCAATATATAAAACAATATTCAAAATTTGGCTTGGAATCAGGATGGCTTATAAATAAATAAATGTTTTCAAAATTCAAAGCCCTCTGTTTAGATTATGAGGTATTTATTCATCATTCTCACGTATGTTATAGGCATAGGATTTCAGAGCTCTATATGCTAATTTGCACGTTTCTGTTTTGCTTCCATTTCTTTGGACCAATCAGCACTATGATTACTGTTATCCACTTTACTGCTTCGGCTTTCCTAGAAAAGCCACCTCTTGGAGATTAATATTGTCTACAGTTAAAGCACAGTTTTCAAACTGTGGAGCACGCCCCCGGTGATGAATGGCTATACATCCCTAGGTGGTGGTGGAGGGGGGGGTTATCAAATGCCTCTGCGGTTACTTGTAAATTTATATTGCCTGAAAGCCCACTGACAGTCTCCAGGCTGCCTTTATTTACCTACAGAAGATGAGGTGAAAAAGAAAGTGTGGTAACTTTAACACTTTGTGCCATGGGATCAGGGTCAGCGAGGGTGGAGGTGGGGTCAAAAAGGTAGCTAAAAAGAACAAAATATTCAGCATTTTTTTTTTTCATATTTTATCAACTGCAAATGAAATAACAAGTACACACCATAAATGAAAACTAAATGCAGGTTAATTTATGGATGGAAGTGTCAATTTTTTTTTTTTTGATGCATTAGCTCTTTTATAAGTCTCACAGAATTACAGAAAATCACCCCTAAAATGATCCCATAACCCAACCCCTTGCAATCAACCACACCTCTCCCACTCCCCCAATCTTTTCCATAAAGTTGGGTGGAAAAAGGAAGTGTGAAGACCTCTGAGTTTAACATTGAGCAGACATTGTCACTTTCTGCACTAGTGTCAAATAGATATCCTTCTTTTTGTGTGAATTCAGAGCCATTCTTGGGCTTGAGTAGGATGGCCCTTTTAACTGTGAGCAGAATTCTGGGATCCACAGTGACAAATTCAGATCTGATTACTTTCACCTGTAGATTTCAGATACTGAAACCAAATAACAATTTCCATGGAAAGCTGAGAGGCGAAATTAGCGATTCCTGTGAAATCAGACCCAGAATTACTGATTTCCTGCAGCACTTCTTAATTTTTCTGTGCATTCTCATGGTTTAACCTGGAATCCCCATTAATTCCACACCCTTGAAGTGAACGGGACCGTGGAATAGTCAGGAATGCAGAATTAACACGTTGCAATCAGAGCACGCAAATTGAGCTCCCAGCAGGACTCAGTTTCATGTGAAATGTGCCTGTCTCACCTATCGTACCGTGTGTAGGGATTCTTCAGAGGACTCGTGGGGATTCTTCAGAGAGGTGCTGCTGCTGCATTGTGTGAGGTGATGGGGGAGTTATTTTGGGAGGACTTGGAGAGCAGTGTGGCTGGGGCGAGAGGAAAAGCTATGACCTATGGATTGGTTGGTGACACAGTGCTGAAGGGAATCGGAGCAGAGGCGTAAGTGTGAGAGGAGATTAGCTGAGAGAGTCCCTCAAAAGCAGAGAAGGATTAGCTGTCATTTAGGCTAGCTCTAGACATAGCGCTTCCCACGCTCAACAAAAGGCAATCAAAACGAGTGAGTTTAGGGCAGGAGGCTGGGTTGCTTCAGGTATGGGGAGAAGATGGGGTGGGCACGCAATTGTGAAATGGGATTCGGGAATTCTACATCCTTACGGAGGGAGAATAGCTCTGGGCCATTGCCCCCAACAGATACTTTTATTTGCCTTTAGTTTGGTTATTTCGTTTCTTCACTCTCTGGTCTCCTTTCCAGCAGCAGGGATTACATTTCATTGCAAAGAGGTCCGTTGTGTTGTGCCACGCTCCCCGCTGCATAATAGCACATTGTTCGAGGGGCTTATAAGAGTACTGCAGTACTTTTCAAATACCCGCACCACGCAAATGGGACTGTGAGCCATTATCAGGAGAGGTGCAGGCACGGATGAAGAGGGTTTCGAATTTCGGCATTTTATCGCAGCTATAATGGGGGAGGCGTGTCCTGGTTAGGCCTTGGAAGATGGCGGTGGGGTTGGGCTGCCCGAAGATCTAGCCTAGCAGCATTCCTCCATATCTGGAGATGGGAGGCCGGGAGTGGCGGTGCCTGACACTAGCCGGTATTATTACATATTGGGCTGGCGCTGCATAATGTTGGCCCCAGGGATCCTTTATTATCGAAGGGCCGCACCATCCTTTGCCGCGCCAAACACGGTGCAGAGCAAGCGCAGAGTGATCAGATCCCCAGTGATCTTTATAGTTAGCTGGGGGCCGTGGCATCAAACTGTGGGTGAAGGAACACAAAGGGATGCCGGGGATAGGGTTTCCTCAGCATCTCCGGTTGCCCACCTGGCATCCAAATGGGATAGTCCGTACGAACGCACTTGCAGCGCAATTAAAAGGAATAAGTAGAGAGGGGGCTGCACTCAGACTCAGTTATTCCCCATTCCGATAGGATCTGGGGAGATTAGAATATCAAATGCAATAGCAACTCGATGCCAATCACATTACTCAGAAACTCTGCTGCGACGGGGGCTTACAAGGATGACCTCATGTTGGAAACATCCGATTTGAAGGGTGAGACTCTTCTCAATTCCTGGGCCAGCTCGTGGTGCTAGGTAGCTATCCTCCCAGTAGTGTTCCACTATTGTGGAGAGATTGCCCTGGCTTATTTACAATCTATATCGGTTGGTTTGATTTGTGCTTTGTGGTTAGATTTATGACATTTGTTTAAACTACCTGCTTGCGGTCGCAGGTTTTCTGGCTGGCCCCCGGTGTTTCCCTTGAGCTAGCATGGAACGGTGAGGGTAAATAATTTGGGCAGCACATTGTTCCTGCTTGCCTTGTCAGACACATCATTCGGGACAAACATACATTGACACTCATTTCTAGTGCAAAAGGTCATTTATTTAGGACAGGATTTAACATCAACAACAACAACTTTGAACTGTATGAAATCCCTCTCACCCATCTTTCAACTTAGAAGCTTCCTTATGCCCTTCCTTCTCTTCTAATATCTCTCATCAAATCCCCTCCCCTAGACACTCCCCTATTCCTTCCATGCCCTCCTTGTTTGTAAACAATCCTCCCCCCCCATTCTGATCCTTCACCTCATTTTTCCCCTTGGAAGGGGGGAACAAGCCTGCATCTGGCTCTCCCCCCTCCCCCATTTCCTGCCAACCTTTGAACACTGCACCTGCCCTAACTGACGTTGAAAACCTAACCCTACCTACCTGACTCACACCCTACCCTTAAAACCCCCTCTGCCTTGTTGCCTACCTTCTGTGCAGGGCGGGTGGGTGGTCAACACCTTTCCCCTCTAATGGTCGGCCCGGAAAGAGGCCGACCCCACCCCTCCAAACCCTTTTATCCCCTCCCTAAAACCCACCCCTACTCACCTGTCCCCCAATCACGGCGCACCCGCGCCACTTCCTGCAGTCCCGAAAAGACCCGCGGAGAGACTAGAGCGAGTCTCTCTCTCCGCGGGCCCCCCCATCGGGACAAACATACATTGACACTCATTTCTAGTGCAAAAGGTCATTTATTTAGGACAGGATTTAACATCAACAACAACAACTTTGAACTGTATGAAATCCCTCTCACCCATCTTTCAACTTAGAAGCTTCCTTATGCCCTTCCTTCTCTTCTAATATCTCTCATCAAATCCCCTCCCCTAGACACTCCCCTATTCCTTCCATGCCCTCCTTGTTTGTAAACAATCCTCCCCCCCCATTCTGATCCTTCACCTCATTTTTCCCCTTGGAAGGGGGGAACAAGCCCGCATCTGGCTCTCCCCCCTCCCCCATTTCCTGCCACCCAGGAAAACCCATGTGGCGTTTTTCTGCCCCACCCGGCAAACCCTCGTTTGCCACCCTGATTCCTTCTCATGTCCTGATCCACAGGTCCTCTCCCCCCAACTTCTCCAGCATCAGCCTCAAACCCATTAAATAATACGCATTTCCCAATTGCGATAAATGAACTCCATCATCTCTGAACAATGTCCCCTCCTGTTCCTTAATATCCTCGTGCCTCAGCACCTTAATTCCTTGTGCCCAGCAAAACACCCTCATTGCCCTATTCAACTTTTTCCGAGCCCGTTCTATGGCTCCGTGGTTAATTGCCCCTCTCCATACCCGTCTGGGTATAAACTCTGTCCATACCAAACATGTCCCGCACAGGTTCCGCTTCAACAGCTCCAAATCTTTCTGCATAAATTGTATCAATGCAAGCCCAGATTGCCTCACCAAATCATTTTCTCCCAAGTGTATCAGCAACAAGTCCGGGCATCCCCACTGCGGCAAAATCCCTGTGATAAATGGGAGTAAACTCCCCCACCTCATTCCGCTCTTTCCCCACCAACGCACTTCGTGTTGTCTGCTGGGCAGTCCCATTGATCTGCCGTAGATCTGTCTTTCCGCAAATTTTGCCGCCCAATGTACGAATTAATGGCCGACCAGCCAAGTCACTGTCTTATCATTCCGCGGTCCGGCCACGCACCCTGTAAGGAAAAAACACTGTAACAAATGTGATACGAACTTAACCCCCCCCCCAACCTGTGTTTCCTTAGGGCCTAACGTAGCGCTCGCAGCATCGGGATTTCCATCTACCTATTGCTTTAATCTTAGCCCAATCCCATCCCAAATGAGCTGCAGCTGTTGCTGCCCCGATCCTAAAGGAGTGCGTTCCAAAATCCCCTGCTTGTCGCCCAGTCCGGCCCAAAGCCATCCTCAAAACCTGTAGCAACTGATAGCTAGTGAGTTTCTTTCCCGATGCATGTACAAACACCCCTGCTTCCCCTGCCTGCCCCCACTTTTGTTTGAAAACCATCCACTCCTTCACTGGGCATGCTAACTCATCACCTCCTTTCTCCAACCATACCCACTTCCCTTTTCCTAGCTGGTCCGTCTTGGACTTCCTAAGCCATATGCCCAATCTCCCTTGATGCAAGCAGATCTCCCTCTCCTTCACACCACAGTCCTTGCCTATGCCTAGTAATTCAGATACCCTAAAAGCCCCGAAAAACATCCAGACCATACACAACCTGAAAAGTCCTACCTCGTGTTCATCCGTGCAACATACTGGCAAAACATGCAAAAGTTCTTTCAGTATCCCAAATGTAATGGGCTCTCTTGCCTTAGTTCCCTCCCCGGCCCTAACCCTGCCCCATCCTTTCAACATTTTTCCCAACAAATCATTCCTTGCTGGATCCGTACCAAAGAAAAGCTTCCCATAAAATGAAACTCCTGCTAATTTCCCGCCTATCGTGGCCGGGGATAGCCCTCCCTTAATCAAGTACAGCACAAAGCGTAAAGCCCGTGCTTCTAAACACTCAGACCTCTGAGCCCAGAAATTGCCCTTAAACTCTTCAAAAGATTGAAAGTCCAACCATGCCAGCCTGTAACTTCGCCGCGTAGAGACTGCCAAAGACATCTCCACCAGCCCCGAGATCATCATGCCCCCCACTCCCAAATGTCTGCCGGGACCGTAGTCTTGGACTGCTCCGCTCCTGGCGCCAGGTCGCGAAAACGCCGCCACTGTGAACGAGATAGGGAGTCTGCAATCTCGTTGTATACCCCTGGTATGTGTGCAGCTTTAAAGATAACATTGAGAGATAGACATTGCAGCATGAATTGACGCAGCAAGCGCAACACTCTTAGATCTCTGGCTTTCTGTCTGTTCACCAATTCAACTACTGTCATATTGTCCACTTGGAAAACTACCGTCCGATTGGCCAGTTCCCGTCCCCAGACTGCCAGTGCCACTAACAAAGGAAAAAACTCCAGGAACGCAATACTCCTTCCTTGTTGCAACCACTGTTTGGGCCATGACTCCGCGCACCACCTCCCATCCCAGTAAATGCCAAAACCCGACGCGCCTGCTGCGTCTGAAAATATTTGAACTTGCCACACTGTGTCCACATCTCCAAAAGACATTGGTACCCCATTAAACTTCCTCAGGAACATCTCCCATACCTTTATGTCCTCCCTCAGGGCCAAAGAAACTCTTATCCTATGGTGAGGTAACACTGCCCCTGACATGGACAGCCCAAGTCTTCTACAAAAAGCACGTCCTCCCCTCACCACTCTACATGCAAAATTGAGATAGCCTAGTAGTTTTTGTGCAGTCCGTAACTCCATTTTGTGCAGCGTTCGCACAACTGCTAAGCATTCTAGGATTTCCTTCACTTTTGCTGCTGGCAGTCTTGCTACCATTAGCTCCGCATCTAGCTCTATGCCCAAAAAGGTCATGATTGACAGCGGGCCCTCTGTCTTTTCCGGTGCCAACGGCACTCCTGTCTGCTGCATCAATCTCTGAAAGGCTCCCAAAGCCAGCCCACATGTCCCGGATGCCGCCTCCCCTACAAAAAGAAAATCATCCAGATAGTGTGTCACTGCTTTGTGGCCGCTTGTTTTCACAAAAACCCACTGCAGAAAGGTACTGAAAGTTTCGAATAGCGCGCATGATATCGCGCAACCCATAGGTAGGACCCTGTCTACATATATGGCTCCATCTAACTGCATGCCTAGGAGGTCAAAATCTGCTGGGTGAATTGGTAACAAACGGAAAGCCGATTGTATATCACATTTCGCCATTTCCGCTTTTAACCCGCACCTCAGGACTAATTTCACTGCGTCATCCACCGACGCGTAAATTACTCTGGTATCTTCCTGTGCGATAAAATCATTTACCGACGCCCCTTCAGGCCATGACAGATGATGTATCAGCCGAAATTCGCCTGGCGCTTTCTTGGGAACTACTCCTAATGGGGATATCATTAAATGATCCGTTGGCCAGTCGAAAAATGGACCTGCTATTCTCCCAAGTGTCACCTCTTTGTCTATTTTGTCGCGTATTACTTGCGGCTGTTCGTTTGCAGACCGTAAATTATCTGCCCATCGCCTCTGCCGAGGACCTTGATAACCTACCCTAAAACCTTCTCGAAAACCCCATTCCAATTGTCTGGCCCTATTCTTGTCTGGGTATTTGCGCAGCCATGGCAACAATACATCTAATCTAACTGGCGTAGGCCCCTTTTGGCGTAGGAGCACCTTGTGAGCCCCTTCCTCTTGACGCCCTCCATTGCTCTGCCGGGCTGTTGAGGGAGAAACAGTGTATGACTGGATGACGACCCCCGCACTTGGAGCAGTCATGTTTGAACCTACACTGAGCCCTTGAACAGAAACCCTTGTTGAAATTCCAACAAGCCCCTGTGTTACTCGCCTGCGTTTTTGTATTATTTCCCGCCCCTCCCAGAGCGGGGCGCGCCTGAAAGGGCTTATATGTTACAGGCAACCCGCTCGCCGTATGAGTGGATGCCGCTGTATGTGCTGATGCCATCCATTGCATCCATAATTCTGGGTCTACGTCCCCCCATGGTTTCTCGGGATTGATGCTCACCCGGGCTCTAAACTCCTCGTCATAACTTAGCCATGCGAAACCCCCAAAATGCATCTGAGCCTTCCTAATGATATCCATGTACTTAAAGAGCGCGATGGCCCGGTCTGGGTATTTTTCGCAGTATATGCTAGCGAAAATCAAAAAGGCAGATGTCCAATTGTCCATGGTAATGGGCACCCTAGGCCTGCGTGCTAACTCCCACTCCTCTTCCTTGGAGCCTTCTTTGGCTTGTATGTCCCTATGTAGTAGTTTGAAAACGTCAACATATTCATGTTTCCATATCTTTGTCTTAGTTTTTTCCGCGACATGAGACCCTAAAGGCATGGCCAAACCCATGTACGGCAGGCGCTTCTTGTGCGCTCCCCCTTCTTTGTCCTCCGCGTTCTTGCTCTCCCCAATGGGCGGGCTAACCGCCGTTGTAGTACTGGTGGCTGCCGTCTCTTTATCCTTGTTCATGTCGCCCTTCTGTGCTACGACCTCCCCCGGGTTATCCAAAACTGACCCATCTCCCACACCTATTGATTTGCTCGTGCGCGTAACCTTACTAGCTACTCCCCCGTCACCCCAAACTGACCACCATCTCCCCTTACCTCCAATTGGTTCATCCCCATAACGCGGCGCTCGCCTCGTCATTCCGCCACGTGGCCTCGATAGCCTTACACTTGACGGCCCTTCCGCCATGACGTCGTCCTGAAAAAGAAAAGCAGAGGCAGGGGTTGCGCCGCACTTGCGCCCCCGCCCCCCCCTCTCTTAACCTCGCTCCCTTCCTCCTCACGCACTTCTCCATCTTCCCACTCTCCTTCATCTTCGTCATAGTCCAATTCCAACTCATCATCCTCTTCCCCGCCTCTTTTGTTTTCCATATACCCTTGAGGTTTGTTTGACGGTAGCTCTATTGTACTTTGGCCCACATGGCGTCCGCCAACCTGCTGATGTCCCCGTTCCCGCGGTGTAGAGAAGGCCGCCGTAGACCCCTCTATTGCTTCGTTCCAACGCGCTTGGGCCGTATTGCACCCCGTTGGTGTCCCCTTTTTCTTGCCAACCTCCGACGTTGACCTTGTGCTGCCTCTCCCCATGTGGCCGCCTGAACCACTGGGGCTTTCCAAGCCAACCTGCCCCTCGGCCGCACAAGCCTCCTGGAACCTACCTTCTCCTGCCTGTGGTATCCAAACCCAGCTACCTTTGCTAACCCCTGCTGCCTGTACCCCCTTCGTGTCTGTGACCTCTTTAACTGTTTTGGTACCCTCGCGTCGCCTCCCTAGCTCCTCCCTGTCTTTGCATAACTGCGTCCATCTGGCCTCGGTTTCAGCCACAGCCCTACGCTGTTCGCGAATTCTGGCTTCTAAATCCCATGTTTCTGACTGGTCCCACCTCGCCTGGGGGGCAGGTCCGTGTAGCCCCCCCCTCCATAATCACCTCCCCGGATTGCTTAGGTAACTTCGCCTGGCGTGGGGCTGATTTGACCCGGCCCGCCCCTGCCCTGGGTCTCCCCAAGTATTTGCCTCTTTTCTTGGCTGGCGGCCCATGGCCCATGTGTAATGCACTCCCGCTCTTAGGGCGTGACAAATCCAATGGGGCCTGCAACCCACTGGGCCCCGGCGCTGGCTGTTCGGTCCCGACCCCCTGTTGCCCCGGGGTTTGCCCTGCCATGTCATCCCCTGGCCTGCCTGGGGGCCCCCCGCGTGCCGGGCCTGCGCCGCCTGCTCCCGTATCGCCTGCGCCCTGGTCCTGAGTGCCCTGGGTCTCCCCCCCAAACATTAGTGGGCTCAATACGTTAGGAGTCTCGGGCCGTACCTCTGTGGCCCGTTCCTGTCTCACTGGTACCTCCTCTGTGTCCCCTTCTGAATCCTGAGAATCGCATGCTGCGATTGCCGCCGCTACCCTGCTTGACGCAGCCCGTGTTGGGCGTGTCATGCCCACCCAAGCCTGCTCCAATACCCCGGGCCTAAGCAAATCAGCCCTCCCAGCCTCGCCCAGTACCCGGAGTGCTGCCCTGACAGCCTCCGCATCAGGAACGTTAGCCATGTCCCCCTATGCCTTGCCCTGTACACCCCCTATTTGAAAATATAAAGAATAGTTTTTTTTTTTTTTTTTTTTTTTTTTTAATATATATATTATATTTTAATTATCCTCCCCGAAGGCCCTTGCTGCTGTGGGCCTTACCGCCTCCTATGTGGCCCCCACACCCTTTTTGCCCCATGTGTCTAGCCCCCCCCCCACCTTGATACGCCTCCCGGTTCTTTAAAAATTTTTGGCAGGCCCGCCCAGGCGCTGCAGCTGTGTGGCCTCGTCTGACAGCAACCGCGTGGTACCTGTGTGAAGGCCCCAGCTGGAATGCCGCCTCGCGGCCTCCCGAAGAAATTGACACGTCTCCGGCGCTATGCGGCGAAAACACGCGGGAACCCCTGCAGGCCAACGCGCGCCTGTGCCCTCCTGTCCGTGTCTTCGTGCCGGAGAAACAGTCTCCCGGGTTCCGGGGACTGTCGGGAGCGCCCGGGGGGGCGCGGCCCAGGCCGCACGTGTCCTAAATGCCGGCGGGACGCCGCCTACTAATTTGCCTGCCCGGCCCCCGCGCAACCACTATATGCCTCCCTGAACGCCCACCCCACCCCTTACCGGTTGCAGATGCACCGGACCCTGCCTAAAAGCTCCCTGTACTCGCCTGAATTGGGCCCCAACCTGCCCTCGCCGTCTCCTAACCTGCCGCTCCACCTCAACACCTTTCCCCTCTAATGGTCGGCCCGGAAAGAGGCCGACCCCACCCCTCCAAACCCTTTTATCCCCTCCCTAAAACCCACCCCTACTCACCTGTCCCCCAATCACGGCGCACCCGCGCCACTTCCTGCAGTCCCGAAAAGACCCGCGGAGAGACTAGAGCGAGTCTCTCTCTCCGCGGGCCCCCCCATTCGACGGTTCTCCCACGCAGTGTCTGGCGAACTACCTTGCTACAGCTTCTAACCGCTATAATTATCATGCCCTGCCTATTTTCCATCTGGGGTAGGCTTTGCTGTTGGGCGGATGCCCCACTGGGGCGGCAATAGTGAGATAGGCAGGGCGTTCACCCACTTAATGCATTCTGACCGCTGGGGTTGGTGCGCACTCTGGGGACTTGTGGGCAGGTTGGGAGGAGTTATGGCGCCAAGTTATGCACTTGCGCTCTGCAGAGGACGTTCTGGGGGTGTAGCTCCTCTGGGCTTTGTCCAGGCTGGTCAAGGCTGATAATCTGCCTGTGATATGAGAGAGCTGCAAAGTTTCCAATTTATACATTCAAAATTAATGCGAATGTAGCCTAACGTGAGTGGATGATTAGCAGTAATTCCCTGTATCCACTTGTCTTTCGCAAACGCAGAACACAGAACTTTCAGTAAACAGAATAGGAGACTAACTGCAATCACACGGTTACTACGGATTCTCAAGTCAGGTAACCTTGCATTAACTTGTTCTCAATTTTAATTTTAATACTGACTCTGGGAAGCGTTAATTAATTGTGTTTGGTAAATTAATGCGATAAAATGCGTTTATGCACGCGCCCAAAATGCTATTGAGTAGCCCTGTCCTCCTCTCTCCAATGCTACACAGCGTTCATCAAGCGAAGCCCTGGAATGTGGTCACATCACAGGAGGCCATAAATCTTGTCTGAACACTGAGGCGAGAAGAGCAGAGCACAGGCCTCCTTTTAGCTTCGGACAGAAACGAGTTTATTTGGACCTGCACTCCCCTTCAGTTATTTTGAAGTTGGCTGCTTTTACGGTGCATTCAGAGCTTAATTAGTGCTAGCTGTTTCCGGTGCTGAGCGCCGGCACTTATTTTGAGGGCCAATGCTTATTATTTTCCCTGAGGCATTTACTGTGAGCAAAAGACACGTATGGGAAATGCAGAGGAAGAAAAAAAAAACTCGAAAAAGCGTCACAGAGGGAGAACGTAGAAAGCTGCAAGAGTGCGCTGAATGTTCAGGGAGTGGCTGTGAATGGATTGAAGAGGCCCGAGATGGCTTCAGGATTACGTTGTCTCAGTATTCAGTGTTGGCACATTTAATTGCAGTAGTCCCATGTTTAAGCGGAGGGCTTTGGGACCCGGCAACTTTGTTTTTTTATTTACAAGTTAAGCACTGGGTGCATTGTAGTTTGCTTTAAAGAAACTGCCAACATCTTGCAATGATTTGTTTCAACTGCATTGAGAAAAGTGGTCTGTTTATAATGCAGTGTGCAATTATTTGAGCAAGGCTGACGTTTACTTGCATTTGGCGTGCAGTGCGCTTTCATCTGCTGACCAAAAAACTTTAGATGCACCATTTGGTTGTTTTCAATTTGATTAAAGGAGGAGGGTGAAGGGATGTTACCACTGTACTTGAATTGATAATGCAATGTGCACTGGCAGTGAATAGGATAGGCGGCTTGGGGTGTTGTCTTCAGGGAAGAGATCTTGGAAGGTTCTGGATAGTACAGGTTTGATTGAGTAGTGCATACTTGGAACTCCCAGATTTGAAGTGACCTGACATTGGATAAGAAATAAATAGGGGCACTGGTCACTAGAGTAGGTGCATGGGATCTCACTGTGGGACTAGCAGTGATGCCAGGACTGGTCATAGCTTAATACATGTCAATATTTACAATATTTACAATGGTCATTCCTTCTTTTATGCTGCATCTCCTACAGTGTTTGCCTAATTCCTGGTTTGTATGTGCTTAGCACTCGCTAATGGTAATTTTACTATGGAGTGAAGTGGTGTGGCATAGAGTATAGTGGTGTGAAGTATTCTGTTGGCAATGGTAATTTTGAGCAGATGTATGGGAATGAGGTATACAAAGAAAAACAATAAAACAAAATAAATAAATAAATAAGGGCTCACGCAAAAATATATGAAAATGCACTGATTACAGGGTAATGGGTGCATAATGTATTTAAATGGATGAAGGAGATGCGGAAAAGCACAACCAAGAGGGAGTGAAAAGACTGATATACAGAAGGGGAACATGTGCAAAAAATTACCTAACAACCATTAGCAAATGCAGTGTTTCTGGTGGGTCTTTTTAGGTACCACCCTTATATGGAGGGCACATCAATCAGTTACACAAGCGGTGATAGACGTGCGTTATGGTTGAGACCCCTATCCTTAACATCATGTACCCTTTATCCTTTCAGCGTGACCTAAGGAGGTGAAACTGCAATGAGTCAAAGATCGCCTCAACAACGGCATTGTCTTTTACTGTTAGGTTGGCACCTTTTACATGCTGGACAGATGGCGATATCCACAGCCGGTGCCTAGTCCTCGGGGTTGGCAGGGGAGTTTGCATTTGTTCCTAGAAACCCCGCCCGGTTGGCTGTGGTGGGAGGTACACCTTGGCCCTCTTCTGACTCGGGTGGCTGTGCAAAGCACCTCGCCGGGGGTTTGGGGTGGAGGGAGTTGGGAGATACTGAGCGCTCTCCGCTCCTTCCCCCTTCCCCAGTGTGCCACATCAGTGCAAGGTGGGTTAAGGGGAGTGAGGTAAGTCATATAACATAGGTCTTTATGAAAGGCAGAAAGAGTAGTAGATTTGTGCACGCAAAAAAAAATATATATATATAATCAAAAATAAAATAATAATAAAAAAATAATAATAAAAAAATAAAAAAAATAATAATAAAAATAAATAAATAAATTTAAAAAAAAAATCACATCTGAGCATGGGATGTTGAAAGACAGAAATGGTTGGAGGTTTGTGCATGCAAAACAGTTTTCAATTCCAAGCATGGGAATAAGTCACAGTGCGGCAAAACAAGTGCTAAAAGGGATAATTTTATATTGGGGATTCAAAACCTTTTATGTCTGTGGTGAAATGGGACAGGACTGAGTTGCCTCTCAGGCATCCTCAGGTTGTCATCATTGTTCTAAGTAGGTGGGTACGGTATAGCTGATTAAACATTTAACAAA
Source organism: Pleurodeles waltl (assembly GCF_031143425.1). Lineage (NCBI taxonomy): Eukaryota > Metazoa > Chordata > Amphibia > Caudata > Salamandridae > Pleurodeles > Pleurodeles waltl. Next base: position 28,941,091 of record NC_090437.1, read on the forward strand.
GATGTTTTAGAAGAAGAATTTTCACAGATGGAATTTAAAGACTATCACACAAAATAAAGGGGAACATTGGCAGGTACTCAGGCGGAGGAAAGTTAAGTGCACGTAGCCAGGACACAAGTAAGCACTACTCAGTGAGGTGCACACATGTGAAGGAAAGAGGAGTGGGTAGTCAAAGCAGCTTGAGTGCATACAACGTACCAAAGGTAACTCAGCTCAATAACGTAATTTCAAGGAACAGTAGGAGATGCATAGCAGGCTTTTAGGGGAAAAAGCATGGGGTAGCTCTATGGACATATGAGGTTGCAAGACACATTTCCGGTGGGAGAGTGAGGGACAGCAGGGGGGGCATATGCATGTGGTTGGGTTAAGGTAAACAAGATTGTTAACAAGTTGTTTTCTATTATAGGTTCTAAGGAAGGAGAGAGTGCAGTGAAATGGGAATTTAATTTTAATTTTAATCCCCGGAGTCAAGGTGGTGACACGACTGGGGCAGAGTCGGTTATCACTAATGTAGCAAAGGGAAACAGGAAGAAATATAAAGTGCCGGGGGCAAGAACACCAGGTAAGTCTAAGCAACTGGGTGGAGCAAGGTAGGAATGGGAGGCACAGTAAACTATCTCTGGCGCTAGTATGGATGGACTGAGCCCACCTGTATTTCCATTACTTATTCCCCCCAACCCTTCCTCCCACTTCACTATTTTTAGAATGCACCTTTTCGCTATGCAATAAATGCCCCACAGACCCCCTTGTTCCATTCTCATAATTGAGGCCCAATAGCAAGGGGGATGGGGTTAAGTAAAGTGTTGGATTAGTGGGGCTGATTAGGGGAAAGGAAGTGGGACAGATCTTATGTCTCCCCATTGAGTCAGGTCCATCTGCATTTACAGGTGCACGCACCCTTAAGTCCGTTCCATTACCCCAGTGATTTTCAGGTTTCACTAGTCAGAATATAACAAAGGTGCCCGCACTTGCACACCAATAACACTGACAACTTTCATTATGCTAACGCCTATTTCAGTTTAGGTCAGCTGCAAAAGGGCTGTGGATCAGATGAGTCCTGAGTGCCCCACAGAGTCGATTTAGGTCTGACCTCGGAGGACGAGGCAGGTCCTGGTAGGGGTGACCTAGGATGTGAACTACCAGGCTGGAGAACATACCCCAGAGGCAACAACTCCCCCACCCCCCAATACCAGAGTGCACATTCAAAGGACATAGAGGAGTCACAATAGGGAATTTTATAACTGGTAATACCTAAACACTAACTTGGGCGGATCAGTGTGCTAACAAGAGGCACAACAAAAGATAATGAATGTGTCAGGGGATAGCACAAAAAAAAATCCCTTGTGCATGCATCAGTAGCAGTCTTGAAGGAAAGGGATTAGACAACAAGGAGGTTACACTAATGCCTGAAACTGGTGAATTGGATGAGTTCTCTGAGTTGGTGCCTGTTCAAGGAGTGGGATGGGCCGGTGGGAGCACACTGTCAGGAGTGTTGAAGGGCATAAAGAGCCGGCAGCAGGGGGGGGGATGCAATTTTCCTTTTTTGGCACACAAGGGTCCAATGGCTCACAAAGCCTGGGTTGCAGGGGAAGAATTCAGGCATGTCGAGCCTGGGCAAGGAACTCATATATTTTGATCATCCACTTTGGGAGGGAATGACCTCCCGGCTATCGGTAGGGGCAACTTGTTTCAGATTATGAAGGAATCCCTCACTGAGTTGGCTAGAACCATGGATGAGAAAGAGGTGATATCATCAGAGATCATCCCCAGGAGGTCCTAGATAGGGGCTCAATCCCAAGATAGTATATAGTTGTCAAGATGAATCAAATCAAAATAAAATCATTAACATTTATAAAGCGCGCTACTCACCCGTGCGGGTCTCAAGGCGCTAGGGGAAAAGGGGGGGTTATCGCTGCTCGAACAGCCAGGTCTTTAGGAGTCTCCGGAAAGCGGAGTGGTCCTGGGTGGTCCTGAGGCTGGTGTGGAGGGAGTTCCAGGTCTTGGCCGCCAGGAAGGAGAAAGATCTCCCACCCGCCGTGGAGCGGCGGATGCGAGGGACAGCAGCGAGTGCGAGGCCAGAGGAGCGGAGGAGGCGGGTGGGGACGTAGAAGCTGAGGCGTCTGTTGAGGTATTCCGGTCCCTTGTCATGGAGGGCTTTGTGTGCGTGGGTGAGAAGTCGGAAGGTGATCCTTTTGCTGACTGGGAGCCAATGCAGGTGTCTCAGGTGTGCGGAGATGTGGCTGCTGCCACATCGAGGATGAGGCGGGCCGAGGCGTTTTGAATGCATTGCAGGCGATTTTGGAGTTTGGCTGTGGTCCCGGCGTAGAGGGTGTTGCCGTAGTCCAGGCGGCTCGTGACGAGGGCGTGGGTCACGGTTTTTCTGGTGTCGGCGGGGATCCAGCGGAAGATCTTGCGGAGCATGCGGAGGGTGAGGAAGCAGGCGGAGGACACGGCGTTGACTTGCTTGGTCATGGTGAGAAGAGGGTCCAAGATGAAGCTGAGGTTGCAGGCGTGGTCTGTGGGGGTCGGTGCGGTGCCGAGGGCCGTGGGCCACCAGGAGTCGTCCCAGGCGGACGGGGTGTTGCCGAGGATGAGGACTTCCGTTTTTTCAGAGTTCAGCTTTAGGCGGCTGAGCCTCATCCAATCTGCGACGTCCTTCATACCGTCTTGTAGGTTGGTCTTGGTGCTGGCGGGGTCCTTGGTGAGGGAGAGTATAAGTTGGGTGTCGTCGGCGTAGGAGGTGATGATGATGTCGTGCTTGCATACGATGTTGGCGAGGGGGCTCATGTAGACATTGAAGAGTGTCGGGCTGAGTGATGAGCCTTGAGGTACGCCGCAGATGATCTCGGTGGGTTCTGAGCGAAACGGAGGGAGGTAAACTCTTTGGGAACGGTTTGCGAGGAAGGAGGCGATCCAGTCCCGGGCCTGGCCTTGGATCCCGGTGGAGCGGAGGCGGGTGATTAGGGTGCGGTGACAGATGGTGTCAAAGGCAGCCGAGAGGTCGAGAAGAATGAGGGCGACTGTTTCACCGTTGTCCATCAGGGTTCTGATGTCGTCTGTGACTGAGATGAGGGCGGTTTCAGTGCTGTGGTTGGTTCGGAATCCGGTTTGTGAGGGGTCGAGCAGGTTGTTGTCTTCCAGGAAGGTGGTCAGCTGTTTGTTGACGGTCTTCTCTATTACTTTGGTTGGGAAAGGCAGAAGAGAGATGGGGCGGAAGTTTTTCAGGTCGCTCGGGTCAGCCGTAGGTTTCTTTAGTAGGGTGTTGACTTCGGCGTGTTTCCACCATTCGGGGAAGGTAGCAGAAGAAAAAGAAGAGTTGATGACGGTCTGCAGGTGAGGGGCGATGATGTCGTCGGCTTTGTTAAAGATGAAGTGCGGGCAGGGGTCCGAAGGGGCGCCGGAGTGGATAGAGTTCATGATGGATTTGGTTTCTTCCGTGTTGATGTGGGTCCAGTTGTTGAGGGTGATGGCCGGGGATGCGGGTTCGGTGGTGTTTGGTTGGGTCTGGTGTCCGAAGCTGTCGTGGAGGTCGCTGATCTTGCGATGGAAGAAAGTGGCGAGGGATTCGCACAAATCCTGTGAGGGCGTGACGGCGTTGGCATTGGTGCTGGGGTTGGAGAACTCCTTGACGATGCTGAAGAGTTCTCTGCTGTTGTGGCTGTTTTTGTCCAGTCTGTCGGTGAAAAAGTTCCTTTTGGCAGCGCGGATCAGGTGGTGGTGTTCGCGGGTAGCGTTCTTGAGGGCGGTCATGTTGTCAGCGGTGTGGTCCTTGCGCCAGGCTTTCTCAAGGGCGCGACAAGTTTTCTTTGATTCTTTGAGGGTGTCAGAGAACCAGAGAGGTTTTTTGGTGTTGGTCTGTCGATGCGTGAATTTGAGGGGAGCAAGGTTGTCTGCGCAGTTGGAGATCCAGTTTGTGAGGTTGAGGGCTGCGTCGTTGGGGTCGGTGGTGAGGGTGGGTTGGTTGGCGGCGAGTGCGGAGAAGAGTTGCTCTTCAGGGATCTTGTTCCACTGTCGACGAGGGATGGGTTGAGTGCGGAGGTGGCAGGTCTCGCGTCGGAATGTGAAGTGGACGCAGCTATGGTTGGTCCAGTGTAGGGCGGAGGCGTGGCTGAACAAGACGTGTTTGCTGGCGGAGAAGATAGTGTCGAGCGTGTGTCCGGCGATGTGGGTGGCGGTGTTCACCAGTTGTTTGAGGCCGAGGTTGGCGAGGTTGTCGAGCAGGGTGGTGGTGTTGGGGTCGTTGTTTTGTTCCAGATGGAAGTTGAGGTCGCCTAGGAGGATGTAGTCCGGTGAGGCGAGGGCGTGCGGGGAGATGAAGTCGGCGATGGCGTCGCTGAAAGATGAAGGCTAAACAGCCTCATGGCCAAATTCCTGTTGGGGGTAGCCGTAGGTAGGATTAAGCAGAGCCTAATTTGCGGCAGCTAGACTATCATTGTCCGAATGGGGTACACATTTCAGACGGGCAACATTGAATGCAAGAGGTTATTCGTAGAGTGGAAGAATTGAGGCGCACCTATGGCGTTGGGGAGGCCTTGCTGTCAGCGAAAGCTCCCAGCAAGGCATGGCAGTACTTACAATGCGATCCTAAAGAATTATGGCAAGTTGCTGGAGAGGAACAGGCCACAAACAGATGACAGTCAGGACCCAGGGTGGTACTGACAGGCTACCACAAAGGCCTTGTGTGTTGAACCGGAAGGAAACAATCAAGGGCAGAGCCTGTGACCCAGAAGAAGTTGGTATAGAGGTGACTAGGTCAACTGGCAAATAAGGGTGGAAACGTTCACCCAGGATATCAATTCATTCTTGGGCTGGAAGCTGACGCTTGCCCTGATTGAAATGAATAGTGATACCGGAAGTGAATGGTCACCCAGTGGGCTGGAAACAGACGCTTGCCCGAAAAGAAGGTGTGGTGGTGCCGGAAGTGAAAGGTCACGCGGCTGGGTTGGAAGCCGACGCTTAGCCGGAAGGAACTGAGTGGATGCACTGGAAGTGAAAGGTCACCCAGTGATAGGGCACCTGGGTCAGACTGGCCAGCGCTGAATGTAGGGCACAGTGCTTGGGGCCATGACAAGGAGGGCACAGGCTCATTCCAGTTGGGCCTGGAATCAGACACTTGCCCTGAATGCAAACAAATGGTTTCCGGTTGGGGCTGGAAGCAGACGCTTGCCCTGAATGCAAACGAATGGTTACACACCCCAAGGTGATAAGGCACCAGGGGCAGACTGGCCGGCACTGAATGTAGGGCATAGTGCTTCAGAGGCCCATAAAAAGAAGGGCAATAGCTCTTTAAAGAATTGAAAATGGTGGTTGAAGGATCGTTTGTAAGTTGAAAATTGCCTAATAAACTGCGGCCTCAATTCTTCCATAAAAGCAAAATTGGTGTGGTCTGAGTTTGTGGGATCTGGGTGGGCGAGCAGGTGGGAGGTGCCCCCGCCATGCCCCTTGGTTCAGCCTCCACACCCAATTGGGTGGGGGGATATGGCTGGGCCATGAGCCTTAGTGGAGGCCATCCCCCAGGGAGCAGAACCCGGACTTGGCAGGTGTAAGGGACGGAGATAAGGCAGGCAAGGATGGTTACTGGATAGGAAATGTGACACTGGGTCCAGCCCAGTCGTAAATTTAGCGATAGGAATGTGGCATGAAAGGTATGTAACTGCGGGCTCCTGGCACGGGGCCCTCTTTCTCCTGGGGATTCTTCAGAGGACAGCAGACCCACCCACCTGCAGAGAAGATAAGGAGCAGCGATTGAGTACTCTAGGGGATAACTGTCTCAGAGGCATGGGAGACTTACAGGAGGTCCTTTTGGTGTACATACTTGGCAGGTTGCTGGAGGGGAACAGGCCACAAGCAGGTGACAGTCAGAACCCAGGGTGGTACTGACAGGCTACCACAATGGCCTTTTGTGTTGAACCGCAAGGAAACAATCAAGGGCAGAGCCTGTGGCCCGGAAGAAGTAGGTGTAAGGTGACTAGGTCAACTGGCAAAGAATGGTGGAAACGTTCATCCAGGATATCAATTCATTCTTGGGCTGGAAGCTGACACGTGCCCTGATTGAAGTGAATAGTGATACCAGAAGTGAAAGGTCACCCGGTGGGCTGGAAGCAGATGCTTGCCCGAAAAGAAGGTGTGGTGGTGCCGGAAGTGAAAGGTCACCTGGCTGGGTTGGAAGCAGACGCTTACCCGGAAGGAACTGAGTGGATGCACCGGAAGTGAAAGGTCACCTGGTGATAGGGCACCTTGATCAGACTGGCCAGCGCTGACTGTAGGGCACAGTGCTTGGGGCCGTGACAAGGAAGGCACAGGCTCGTTCCGGTTGGGGCTGGAAGCAGACGCTTGCCCTGAATGCAAATAAATGGTTTCGGGTTGGGGCTGGAAGCAGACGCTTGCCCTGAATGCAAACAAATGGTTACACACCCCAAGGTGATAAGGCACCTGGGACAGACTGGCCGGCACTGAATGTAGGGCACAGTGCTTCAGAGGACCATGAAAAGAAGGGCAATAGCTCTTTGAAGAATTGAAAATGGTGGTTGAAGGATCGCTTGTAAGTAGAAACATTGCCTAATAAACTGCGGCCTCAATTCTTCCATAAAAGCAAAATTGATGTGGTCTGAGTTTGTGGGATCTGGGTGGGTGACCAGGTGGGAGGTGCCGCCGCTATGCTGAAGGGGGAGATTTCCAGTATTTCTGCCAGGTGCAGGAATTTTTTTGCCTCCTATTTAGTGTGACTGCAAACTGATATAAATATGTGGGAATCAGATTACTGTTCAATAATCATATGCATCTGATTTAGCGGGCAGCGTTATTACCATATTACAAATGTGGCAATATCGCCTCATATGACATAAAAAAAACTGACCTGTTACCACACCTTTTTATTATTAGTAACTTTATAAATACAAGTCAAATAACTTGCGAAAATTGTATTTCTGTACGTTAGCTGCGATTCTGGTGCACCAATTTCTAAATCTGTCATAATACAGCATGCTTCCACTGCAGTAACAAAATTACAGTACCAACGATATTATTTGGGCCTTGATATGTCGCCCCCTTTACAGATTGTTAGGCGCTTTTGTTAAATTTTGCACTTGTCACACATTACGTTTTGCCTAAACACTATTTAGAATTATGGGCCAGATGTAGCAAAGGTTTTTACCCATTCTGTGTCTATGGGAAAAAGTGTTCGTACATATGGCCCTATATGTTTAAGGCCCTAATTACAAGTAGATCGATAATTAGTGATATGTGAGGTATCCCTATTTATCCACAGCTACCACAATTATAAGTTTTGTGTTTATTATTTCATTTGATACATACAGGGTACACTTAAAAAAGTGTACCCCTTTAAATTGCGGTACGAACAACCTGATGGAATTTAAAAGTGGGAAATTAACAGGACATGCATGCATTTAATGTACAACACTTGCAATAGGTGATATTGCATTTGATACATTTCAAATACCTCAGTGTCAGATTTAACAGTGAGATAATGATTGGATCAAATATCGGCCCTCTGGTAACAAGGGCCATAGTCTGTTAAACTAATGATAAGGATACAGATCTTTGTGTCTTTCCATTTGTGCTTGAAAGTCTTTATTATAGCCTTAGAACCCGCCGTAGCGGGCTCTACCGACTATTAAAGGCCCGCTCCCCGCGTTAAATGCCTGAGCCGAAGGCGAGGGCATTTAACAAGGGAGAGGGACTTTAATAGCCGGTAGAGCCCACTACGGTGGGTTCTAAGGCTATTAGAACATTCTGCCACACAGGGCAGAATGTTCTATTAAAAAAAAAAATGTTCACGGAGCCCGAGGGGATTAAAATCCCCTCGGGCTCCGTGAGGCTTTGTTCGCAGCTGTTGCTGTGAACAAAGCGAACATTGGAATGTTGGCGCTGCGGGCTTTTACTGGCCAGTAAAAGCCCGCAGCACTCCATTGTTTTCAATGGAGCCTCCAGCATTCCAATGTTCTAATACACAGTTTAATCCTTACCAGTCAAGCCTAGTTCACTTTTGCGCGATTTTCGCACACCTGCGTTGTGAGTGACAGTATTGTGTCTGATCACATGAGCACCTCTGCCTAAAAGAAGTACACTTCTGAGCCAGGGGCCATGGAACAGTGTTTTACTCATCCCATACGTTTTTCTTTCAATTCGTTATTTTTATTTCATTGTTAATGAGATAATAAAGCAGTGTGTGCTTCTTGAGTAAATAAATAAATAAATAATAACCATTTTTTGAACTTTAGCAACTTTAAGTGCTGCCATAAATACATTGATTGGTGAAAGGCACAGTTGGATAATCTACTTTCAGCTGGAGATTTTAATATCCACCTGTGCGAGAGCCCTCTTGAATTTATTCATTTCTAAGGGTCTGATTTATATCTTGATGAACTAGTTACTCTGTCACAACAGCGACAGATATATTCTCTGCTAAAATCCAAATCCCATTATATCCCATGGGATTTAAATTTCGGCAGACGGGATACCTGTTACTGTTGTGATGGAGTAGCTCGTCCACCAATATATAAATCAGACCCTAAGTCTTAATGCTTCTTAGAATAGGGGCTAAATATGAACCGTGGCAGGGACAGTTCAGAAGTTAATGCAATTTTGAATAATTTGTTAACCTTGTTTGGAGAAATTGGTTAATTCTGTAAATCCTTGCATGTTACGTACTTTTACAGGCAGGTGCGTTGCTTCAATAATATTTTGCATTGGCACCACATTTTAAGCTGATTTCTAACTTTAGTATAGTGCACAGTCCATTTAGTGATCATAACGCTCTCTCCTTAGTGATAAGTGGGTTGTATTCTTGTACTAGAAATTCACATGGACTACAGTGGGTGCTTTATCCAATAGATCAAGGCAGGCAATTAAGGTGGTCACAGGGGGAGCCTTAGGGCCAGATTTACAATGTTTTGGTGCAGGGCAGCTCCACAAGTCTACTTGCAGTCCTGCCCTGCATCAAAACAAAAGGGCAGGATTGCACCATATCCATATCTACAAAGCCATGTGAAGCCAGGCCTTGTACAAATGGGTCAGGAGCATGCACTGCCAATGCATGAATTAAAAGTGATGCATCGGTGGTGCAGGCCAATTGTAAATCTAGGACTAAGCAGTTTTAAAAGTCACTATTTTCTGGTTCTAAGCAAGAGCTTGCCACATGTCTGGATTTATGATCCTCAAGTGGTGCAATTTTAGCTGCCTACACAGACATCGCTCATAAGGTATCTACCTTACTTAATGTGCCCTCTGTTAACAATGTGTCATTTGAACCAACATGTTTGATCATAATTGCACTAAGGCTCGACGAAATTTGAAGGAGGAGCTAAAATGTGTGCATAGAGATAAGGAACGTATTGCTGCTTCTCGATGGGCCTATTAACTGGAATTGACGAAAATGTAAAATCATCTTAAGAGGTAAAGCTTGGGAAGATTTAGTGCAAGCCTGTGCTAGTAAAGACGGTTCTCTTTTCTGGCAGGTAAGTAATCAGCCCTGCTTTGCAAACAGAAATGGTCCTGCTTTATGCTATCATATCTCAGCGGATCAGCACAGTTTGAAAGGGTCTATAATTGCACGCCTATTCTAGCAAGAGATAAAGTGGGTGGGACCGTGACAGGGAGACCCAATCTTGTTTTTAAACTAGATGAAGTTAATCAGGGTATTTTAACTTTATCTCGAAATAAGCCCCCCGGGCCTGATGGATTTCCCCTTGATTTGTTCACTGATATTGAGATCTTGGGCCAGTCTTGATGATAGCTTTAAATACTGCAGTGAGGGGGGCTTCCCACCCTTGTGGTCTACCTCAGTAATAGTCCATATGTTTAGGAAAGAGGATAAAGCAAATCCTCAAAGCTTTTGGCCGATATCTTTAATTGACGCTGTTGTGAAGGTCATGGGAAGGATGTTAAAAGATAGGTTAATGGCGTGGGTGGGTGAGAGCTGCATAATCTTTGAAGTGCAATATGACTTTGGGCCAGGTAGATTTACAATTGATCAATGCTTTAAACTATATGTGAATATTAAGTATTTCGTAGCTTGGTCTGAGTCAGTACTTCTGGTGCTCATGGATCTTACATCCACCTTTGATAGGGTCACTTGAGATATGCTGTGGAGCATGCTCCTTTCCAAAGGGGTGGATCCTGATATTGAGTATTTTCTAAGTGATCTGCATGCAAATTCTTCAACCTCTGTTCGGCATACTCGGGGTTCGGCCTGTACCCAATCTTTTAGAGCCAGTAAGGGGGTTCAACAATGGTATATACTTCCCCCTTTTTGTTTACGCTCTATATAATTGGGTTGGAGCAAGCCCCATCTTTCTGTGGAAGTTGACTATCGAAAGGTATGGAACAGATCGCTCTCTGTACTGCTATATGCAGAGGACGTGGTCCTGATGGCCAGGACTGCGGTTGGTCTACAGCTGTTATTAAATACATTTGTAACTGTTATGAATAGCTTAGATCTCTGTTAACTTTAACAAATCTCATGTTATGATAGTGGGCCTACGATCAACTAGAACAAAAACTTTTATGATAGGTAACCATACCTTAGCCAATGTTACAGCTTTTTCCTACCTTGGGGTTTTGTTTGACTCCAGTAAAAATTTGAATCCTCTGATTGCCATTAACAAAGGGGAGTTTCTTAAGGATAATTGTATTGTATTGTATTGTATTGTAATCGTATTTATATAGCGCTTACTACCCCTGACGAGGTGTTGAAGCGCTTTTCGATGAGTAGCACGCTACTCTGGAACCCAACAAGAATTAGTGATTGTTAGAAATGGGGTTTTTGGTTGGCAGTTAGGTTGCCATCTGTCCAAGCAAGAACCCTCACTCTAGTCAGGGTAAGTCACCCACAATCCAAAATCAACCTGTGCTCACCCTCCGGTAGCTTGGCACGAGCAGTCAGGCTTAACTTAGAAGGCAATGTGTAAAGCATCTGTGCAATAAATCATACAACACCATAGCATAACACCACAAAAATACACCACACAGTATTTAGAAAAATATATAATATTTATCTGGGTATCTTCAGGTCAAAACGATCAAAGTTGCAATATGAATTTGTAAAGATATCACTGAAAAGTGATATAAAGTGTCTTAAGTCTTTAGAAAGTAAACAGAGTCTCTTTCAAACACAAAGTACCTGGTTTCTGGTGGAAAATCTCCTCAGAGGGCCACAAAGGAAGAGGTGCGTGGAAAAAGGGTGTGTGCGTCGATTTCTCCCCAGCACACACGGACTTGCGTCGTTATTTTTCACGCGGGGAAGTCGGGCGTCGTTTTCTGGCGCGCGGACAGTCTCTTTCTGTGGGTCGCGGGGATTACCAGATGTCCCGGGTCTGTGCGTGGATTTTCCTGCTTGTTTTCCGGCTGCACGTCGTTCTGCGGGGCTGCGCGTCGAAGTTTCGATCTCACGGCAGGCGTCGCGTCGATTTCTCCTGCGGAGTCGGGCGGCGTTGTCCTTGCGAGGCCGTGCGTCAAAGTTTTGATCTCACGGCAGGCGTCGCGTCGATTTCTCCTGCGGAGTCGGGCAGCGTTGTCCTTGCGAGGCCGTGCGTCAATGTTTTGATCTCACGGCAGGCGTCGCGTCGATTTCTCCCGGGAAGTCGGGCGGCGTTGTCCTTGCGAGGCCGTGCGTCAAAGTTTTGGTCGTCCCGAAGGCGTTGCGTTGATCAGCGTCGGTGTGCGGCGTTTTTCTTGCCACGGAACAAGCTGTGCGTCGAAAAGTTCGGCGCACGGAGCGTCCAAGAGGAAGAGTGAAGTATTTTTGGTCCTGAGACTTCAAGGAACAGGAGGCAAGCTCTATCCAAGCCCTTGGAGAGCACTTTTACAGCCAGGCAAGAGTTCAGCAAGGCAGCAGGCCAACAGCAAGGCAGCAGTCCTTTGTAGAAAAGCAGACAGGTGAGTCCTTTAAGCAGCCAGGCAGTTCTTCTTGGCAGGATGTAGTTTCTGGTTCAGGTTTCTTCTCCAGCAAGTGTCTGATGAGGTAGGGCAGAGGCCCTGTTTTATACTAAGTTGTGCCTTTGAAGTGGGGGTGACTTCAAAGAGTCTCTAAGAAATGCACCAAGTTCCCTTTCAGCTCAATCCTGTCTGCCAGAGTCCCAGTAGGGGGTGTGGCAGTCCTTTGTGTGAGGGCAGGCCCTCCACCCTCCCAGCCCAGGAAGACCCATTCAAAATGCAGATGTATGCAAGTGAGGCTGAGTACCCTGTGTTTGGGGTGTGTCTGAGTGAATGCACAAGGAGCTGTCAACTAAACCTAGCCAGACGTGGATTGAAGGGCACAACAAGATTTTAGTGCAAAGAAATGCTCACTTTCTAAAAGTGGCATTTCTAGAATAGTAATATTAAATCCGACTTCACCAGTCAGCAGGATTTTGTATTACCATTCTGACCATACTAAATATGACCTTCCTGCTCCTTTCAGATCAGCAGCTGCCACTTCAACAGTGTATGAGGGCAGCCCCAATGTTAGCCTATGAAAGGAGCAGGCCTCACAGTAGTGTAAAAACGAATTTAGGAGTTTCACACTACCAGGACATATAACTACACAGGTACATGTCCTGCCTTTTACCTACACCGCACCCTGCTCTAGGGGTTACCTAGGGCACACATTAGGGATGACTTATATGTAGTAAAAGGGGAGTTCTAGGCTTGGCAAGTACTTTTAAATGCCAAGTCGAAGTGGCAGTGAAACTGCACACACAGGCCTTGCAATGGCAGGCCTGAGACAGGGTTAAGGGGCTACTGAGGTGGGTGGCACAACCAGTGCTGCAGGCCCACTAGTAGCATTTAATCTACCTGCCCTAGGCACATGTAGTGCACTCTACCAGGGACTTACAAGTAAATTAAATAGTCAATCATGGATAAACCAATCAGTAGTACAATTTACCCAGAGAGCATATGCACTTTAGCACTGGTTAGCAGTGGTAAAGTGCCCAGAGGTCAAAAGCCAACAACAACAGGTCAGAAAAAATAGGAGGAAGGAGGCAAAAAGTTTGGGGATGTCCCTGTCAAAAAGCCAGGTCCAACATGACCCCCTACCAGCCTAAAGCCAGGGGAGAACAATCACTATCCTGATGTACTTCCCTGTTTGAGGCGACAGAACAAGGACCCAGGCCCACAACAGCAGGGGCATGCTCCAGTTCTTCGCCTTCCTGACTCCAATTGGATCACTCTGTCCATACTCTCAGGGCCCACTAAGCCAACCCATGGGGAACCTTTCTCCTTACCTGCGGATCCCATCTGTGCAGCACCTAACCTTACTTTGCTCACAGATGTATCCCAGGAGCAGGATGGTACCACCATGACCAACACAGTGGTGTTGCCCACTCTACCCCTGGGGTGTGACACTTGTCCCCTCCCCAGGGATAACTCTGTCCACCCGGACAGCAAGCCACAGTGATTACTGACAGCTGCCAGGGATGAGAGCCAGGCCCCAGGCCTCTCAAAGCTCTCCAACCACTGTGGCTGTGGAGAGTGGGGGGCGGTAGCCCCAGGTGCTGGGCACCCTTTAACCACTCTCCCTTCCACCAGGTCAGGGATGACAGCCTGAACCTGGTCCTCCCCTCTGTGGCTTTGTACCCTCCCTCCTGGAGCGGTACCCCCAGAGTCCAACATGGTCAGGGTGCTTACAGAAGTCAACCTGTACCATTCCTCCACCAGTGCAGGGCTGTTAACCTGCAACTGGCCCTCCAACCTGGGGCCTGTACCTTCAGGTTGGACTAGGGCCCGGGGTGAGGCTTCCCTCCCCCTGCCCTCCCTTCTGGGGTCCAGCACCCTCCAACTAGGAGTGGCCTCCTCAGAAGACAACATGGTAGGGGCACTGTTATCAGTAGCCCCTCCCTCCAGGTCCGGGGGGACACCCTGAACCTGGTCTTCCAGCCCAGGGTCTGTACCCTCAGACTGGATCACTGCCTGGCAAACCAGGACTTCCTGGGAGGCACACCGACCCCCCACCAGGTCAGAGTTTAACCTCTGCACCTGCCCATTCAACTCAGAGTCACCACCCTGAAGTTGAACAATTGCCTGGCACGCCAGGACTTCCTGGAGGGCACACTGACCCTCCACCAGGTCAGAGTTTAACTTTAACCTCTGCACCTGACCATTCAACTCAGAGTCACCACCCTGAAGTTGAACAATTGCCTGGCACGCCAGGGCTTCCTGGAGGGCACACTGACCCTCCACCAGGTCAGAGTTTAACCTCTGAACTTGGCCATTCAACTCAGAGTCATCACCCTGAAGTTGAACAATTGCCTGGCACACCAGGACTTTCTGGAGGGCACACTGACCCTCCACCAGGTCAGAGTTTAACCTCTGAACTGGGCCATTCAACTCAGAGTCACCACCCTGAAGTTGAACAATTGCCTGGCGCACCAGGACTTTCTGGGAGGCACACCTACCTCCCACCAGGTCAGAGTTTAACCTCTGAGCCTGGTTCCCCAACCCAGGGTCACCACCCTGAGGTTGGGCAATTGCCTGGCACGCCAGGACTTTCTGGGGGGCACACCTACCCCCACCAGGTCAGAGTTTAACCTCTGAACCTGGTCATCCAACCCAGAGTCAACACCCTGAGGTTGGACAATTGCCTGGCACAGCAGGGCTTCTTGGGAGGCACACCTACCTCCCACCAGGTCAGAGTTTAACCTCTGAACCTGGGTATCCAACCCAGAGTCACCACCCTGAGGTTGAACAATTGCCTGGCACGCCAGGACTTTCTGGGGGGCACACCTACCCCCCACCAGGTCAGAGTTTAACCTCTGAACCCGGTTATCCAACCCAGAGTCAGCACTCTGAGGTTGAACAATTGCCTGGCACGCCAGGACTTTCTGGGGGGCACACCTACCCCCCACCAGGTCAGAGTTTAACCTCTGAACCCGGTTATCCAACCCAGAGTCAGCACTCTGAGGTTGGACCACTGCCTGGTACACCAGGACTTTCTGGGGGGCACGCCTACCCCCCAACAGGTCAGAGCTTATCCCCTGAACCTGGTTAGCCAACCCAGAGTCACCACCCTGAGGTTGAACCATTGCCTGGCAGGCCAGGACTTCCAGGGAGGCACACCTACCTCCCACCAGGTCAGAGTTTAACCTCTGAGCCTGGTTCACCAACCCAGGGTCACCACCCTGAGGTTGGGCAATTGCCTGGCACGCCAGGACTTTCTGGGGGGCAAACCTACCCCCCACCAGGTCAGAGTTTAACCTCTGAACCTGGTCATCCAATCCAGAGTCAACACCCTGAGGTTGGACAATTGCCTGGCACAGCAGGACTTCTTGGGAGGCACATCTACCTCCCACCAGGTCAGAGTTTAACCTCTGAACCTGGGTATCCAACCCAGAGTCACCACCCTGAGGTTGAATCTTTGCCTGGCATGCCAGGACTTCCTGGGGGGCACTCTCACCCCCCACAAGGGACACACCGTCCCCAAGGGCCACACAAGAGTCTGGTTGGCGCAGGTCTCCCGACCTCTGCCCATCCGGCAGAGTCTGGGTTTCCCCCAAACCAGAAACGGTTTCACCTGGGTCATTCCTGGGGGGCTCTGCTCTCAGAGCTGTCCCCTGACTCTCAAGGTCCTCCACTGGGGTCTGCAACCCCCTCTCAACCCTATGTCTGGACTTCTGCACCCCCTCACTAGGAGGGGTACTGCCAGACACCAGAACTGTTGGGATGCTGGCTACAGTCACCCCCCCAAGTTCTTCTGACACTGCGGGGCTTCCCTCAAAAGGTGGCCCTACGGTACAGGCTAGGCTTCCCTCCTGGTGTTCCCTCATGGAACCCTCTAGGACCTGGGACCTACCTGGGACACTACAATCCTCTCCCACCACACTCGGTTGGGAACCACCTAGACCACTCCCTTCAGGAGCACCCCCAAATGCCTCTTCAGACTCTCTGGTACTCACCCAGAAGTCTGCCTCCATTGTAAGTTCCCTGGGGTCAGAGAACTCACACTCCACCTGGTGTTGGCGTAGCTCTGGAAAATAAGGACCAGACATATGCTCTCCAGCAATTACATCACTCTGCCCTTCACATGTATTAACCACAGTACCCTTCACCCAACCACCCAGTAACTCAACCTTGGAAAAGCACTCTACTTCACACTCCTGAGACTGGTGAGACAGTATCTGTCTGTCCCTGACACTCAACCCAAACTCTTCTGGGATGTCTCTACACTCTATATTCAGGACGTCCACCAGGGGGGAACCCTTTTCTCTGTCACTCTCTGCTAGAGTCAGTAAAGTGTCCCTCCCCCCAGTAGGAATATGACTCCCTGTGCCAGTTCCCCAATCCTTCTCAGGGACCCTGTGCATAACGGGAACTACCTCATACCCTTGAACTGCCTGGGGTGTGTCAACTCCCTTCTTCAAGTTGGGCACCACATCTCTGGGCTTGTGCCCTTCTTCAGCAGTACTAGATGCAAGATTTTTGCTGCCACCATCTGAACTGGACCCAGCCCTTCCGGCCTCCAGTTTCAGCTCTTTACAGCTCAGCTCTTGAGCTGCAATCTTTTCTTCTTCCAGGGCTAAGAGTCTTTTTGCCTCAACCTCTGCAAGATACTCCTCTAATTGTTGCTCCTGTCGCCTTTGACTTCGGAGCCATTCATCTATTTCTGGGTCACTGTCCAACTCTGAGTAGTCTTCCTCCTCATCTGAGTAGTCTTCCTCCTCATGTGCGTAGTCCTCCTCCTCATCTGAGGGGTACTTAGTCATTTGGTTTCTTGCTGCCTCTCTCTCTGCCCATCTTTCCTCCCCCCAGACGATGTAGTGATGGAGCATCTCCGCTTTAGTAGATCTCCTTGCTACAGGAAGGCCCCATTGTCTGCAAAGCTTCCTTAGGTCAGCCTTAGTGAGGTGGTCAGTACGAACAAAGAATGAGTAGGTACACAATCCCATTTTGATAAGATCTTATCAGCAAAAACCAAAATCCAAAGTCCAAAATATCAATAGTATATCCAGGAGGACATCAGAGAACCAAGAGCCAAAAAAGATGAAAAATCAAGTTGACCTTCAACTGTGGGTAGGTAGTGAAATACTTAGCTACTGTATGTCACTGCACAAACACAAGTCCTATCCTCACCGCTGATCACCAATGTTAGAAATGGGGTTTTTGGTTGGCAGTTAGGTTGCCCTCTGTCCAAGCAAGAACCCTCACTCTAGTCAGGGTAAGTCACCCACAATCCAAAATCAGCCTGTGCTCACCCTCCGGTAGCTTGGCACGAGCAGTCAGGCTTAACTTAGAAGGCAATGTGTAAAGCATCTGTGCAATAAATCATACAACACCATAGCATAACACCACAAAAATACACCACACAGTATTTAGAAAAATATATAATATTTATCTGGGTATCTTCAGGTCAAAACAATCAAAGTTGCAATATGAATTTGTAAAGATATCACTGAAAAGTGATATAAAGTGTCTTAAGTCTTTAGAAAGTAAACAGAGTCTCTTTCAAACACAAAGTACCTGGTTTCTGGTGGAAAATCTCCTCAGAGGGCCACAAAGGAAGAGGTGCGTGGAAAAAGGGTGTGTGCGTCGATTTCTCCCCCAGCACACACGGACTTGCGTCGTTATTTTTCACGCGGGAAAGTCGGGCGTTGTTTTCTGGCGCGCGGACAGTCTCTTTCTGTGGGTCGCAGGGATTACCAGATGTCCCGGGTCTGTGCGTGGATTTTCCTGCTTGTTTTCCGGCTGCGCGTCATTCTGCGGGGCTGCGTGTCGAAGTTTCGATCTCACGGCAGGCGTCGCGTCGATTTCTCCTGCGGAGTCGGGCGGCGTTGTCCTTGCGAGGCCGTGCGTCAAAGTTTTGATCTCACGGCAGGCGTCGCGTCGATTTCTCCTGCGGAGTCGGGCGGCGTTGTCCTTGCGAGGCCGTGCGTCAAAGTTTTGATCTCACGGCAGGCGTCGCGTCGATTTCTCCTGCGGAGTCGGGCGGCGTTGTCCTTGCGAGGCCGTGCGTCAAAGTTTTGATCTCACGGCAGGCGTCGCGTCGATTTCTCCCGGGAAGTCGGGCGGCGTTGTCCTTGCGAGGCCGTGCGTCAAAGTTTCGGTCGTCCCGAAGGCGTCGCGTTGATCAGCGTCGGTGTGCGGCATTTGTCTTGCCGCGGAACAAGCTGTGCGTCGAAAAGTTCGGCGCACGGAGCGTCCAAGAGGGAGAGTGAAGTCTTTTTGGTCCTGAGACTTCAAGGAACAGGAGGCAAGCTCTATCCAAGCCCTTGGAGAGCACTTTTACAGCCAGGCAAGAGTTCAGCAAGGCAGCAGGCCAACAGCAAGGCAGCAGTCCTTTGTAGAAAAGCAGACAGGTGAGTCCTTTGAGCAGCCAGGCAGTGCTTCTTGGCAGGATGTAGTTTCTGGTTCAGGTTTCTTCTCCAGCAAGTGTCTGATGAGGTAGGGCAGAGGCCCTGTTTTATACTAAGTTGTGCCTTTGAAGTGGGGGTGACTTCAAAGAGTCTCTAAGAAATGCACCAAGTTCCCTTTCAGCTCAATCCTGTCTGCCAGAGTCCCAGTAGGGGGTGTGGCAGTCCTTTGTGTGAGGGCAGGCCCTCCACCCTCCCAGCCCAGGAAGACCCATTCAAAATGCAGATGTATGCAAGTGAGGCTGAGTACCCTGTGTTTGGGGTGTGTCTGAGTGAATGCACAAGGAGCTGTCAACTAAACCTAGCCAGACGTGGATTGAAGGGCACAACAAGATTTTAGTGCAAAGAAATGCTCACTTTCTAAAAGTGGCATTTCTAGAATAGTAATATTAAATCCGACTTCACCAGTCAGCAGGATTTTGTATTACCATTCTGGCCATACTAAATATGACCTTCCTGCTCCTTTCAGATCAGCAGCTGCCACTTCAACAGTGTATGAGGGCAGCCCCAATGTTAGCCTATGAAAGGAGCAGGCCTCACAGTAGTGTAAAAACGAATTTAGGAGTTTCACACTACCAGGACATATAACTACACAGGTACATGTCCTGCCTTTTACCTACACCGCACCCTGCTCTAGGGGTTAGCTAGGGCACACATTAGGGATGACTTATATGTAGTAAAAGGGGAGTTCTAGGCTTGGCAAGTACTTTTAAATGCCAAGTCGAAGTGGCAGTGAAACTGCACACACAGGCCTTGCAATGGCAGGCCTGAGACAGGGTTAAGGGGCTACTGAGGTGGGTGGCACAACCAGTGCTGCAGGCCCACTAGTAGCATTTAATCTACCTGCCCTAGGCACATGTAGTGTACTCTACCAGGGACTTACAAGTAAATTAAATAGTCAATCATGGATAAACCAATCAGTAGTACAATTTACCCAGAGAGCATATGCACTTTAGCACTGGTTAGCAGTGGTAAAGTGCCCAGAGGTCAAAAGCCAACAACAACAGGTCAGAAAAAATAGGAGGAAGGAGGCAAAAAGTTTGGGGATGTCCCTGTCAAAAAGCCAGGTCCAACAGTGATGGATTAGTATCGGGAAATAATGAGTACAGTTTTAGTATTATTATAAGTTAATTTGAGCCGCGGATATGAGAGTTTGTTAGTTAGATTGACTGGAGTAATGGAGGGGCGGAGGAGGAAAGAAATCCAGAAGTGTTAATTGGGAGTATATCCTTCATTTACTCAACCCAAAGGCTGGGGATGAGTAATGGGGGTGGAGGAGGGAAGAGTATGTGGAAGGGTTAGGGAGAGCATAGTAGCAGGGCGAGATAAATGCGGGATAATTTAGTAGGGTTGTGTGGGAGGTCACAGTAGTAGAGTGAGGTTTGGTGAGTTAGATGTGGAAGCGGAGGGAAGAGCTTAGGCAGAGTTATTTAGGAGATGAAAGTAGTAGAAGGGATTTGGGATGAGTCCGAGTGAGAATGGAGGATAGTTTGATAGAGACATGACATATGTTGATAAGCAGATAAGTGTGATAAGATGAGAGCAGGAATTCATAGATATCTAGTATAACAACCCACCCAGGAGCCATGCAATGATCCTCAAACATGCCAAGCACAGAAACAACATATACACATACATATATATATATATATACACGCACACACACATGAATACACACACATATGCACATACAATACATAATTAGAACCATGGGTAAAAAATACTTAGTCAAACAGGTTTAAAGAGTGTGTGTGTAATTAATTGTTATGACATAGTAGCAATACATATTTTCTAAAGAAACTATAAATAAATAGAAATATGCACATAATCTGAAAAAATATTTATCAGCATAGGCATATACAGTTCATAGTTGTTTGAATATGGTGGTTATGAAGGAAAGAGCCAACTCTTGAGTAGTTTTCTGAAGACAAGAAAGTTATCTGTGGCTCTTATAGTTGGGGGTAATGAATTCCATAGTTTGGCTGCTTGGACGGAGAAGGATGTACCATCTATAGTCTTTTTCTTGTATGGTGGTGTTCTAAGGCGGGGTGCCAATAATAATGCAGCATTAACTAGTTTAGCTTACAGATTGAGGATTAGGCCATCCCAAGCTATAACTAAGGTCAATCATGGCCAGTTATGGCAGTGATATCTGGATTTATATAATGGTAGATCCCTTACAGTCTGTGGAAAACATGTTTTAAGGTGTGTGCTGAGTGTCCGCTGAAGTGCCCCTGCTTTCTGTGTGCATGATAGGAGTAAAGTACATTGAGGATATGATTGCTCCCAGGACACTGCAATGTTGCATTAAGGTTTGGACAAGGCCTGAATCTCAGCTGAATAGGCTGATTCTTAAGGATTGTTTATTACATGAGCATGTCGCTATGATCCCCTGGATTGCATATGTAAGAGTCTCTTAAGCTTGGGAAGGGTGGAATTATTTCTTTGTCACCAAGCCATGGTTAAAACAGAGTTGAAAAAGGCGGGGGACCATTTCCTAGACTGAAAGTTATTATACAGAGAGCAGACAGAACTGAAGAATTCCTTTGTACGGGGTCACATGTTGATAAAAATGCTCAGGTCTGTGGAACCTTATTCACTAATTGTAAGACGTCACAGGGATAGATTTGTGTTAACCAGATTTAGATTTAACATGCTGGACTATGTATTTGCTTCTCCTAGTTGTTGGAGTCCTTCCGGCTTCTTGGGTTCGCGTGCCTATGACAATCTGTCCTCGCGAGACACCTTACATTTTATTATATTTTGCGGTTATTTTAGTTTGCCTAGGAGAATGTTCATTAGCCCTCTGTTGAAATCCTTGAACTTTTTGCAAGTTAGACCGTCTCTTATATTGTTATTGCTTTTTTCTGATGCACGCATTATTTTCAACATCGTTTTTTTTAAGAGCGGCAATAACGTTGAGATACTCCAGGCTTGATCAATTCTGTAGCAACTGTTTGTTAAATGTTTTTATAAGTTCTCTGTGTTGCCTTGTCTCACAGGGCGTTAACAGTCATAGCTATTTTAACACAATATGTACTCTCCATATTTCGATTATATTATTGTTGTACGCAGTTGTGATATATTTTTTTTTTTTGCCATCTGTAGTTTTATGGTTATGATGATACCTGATGAAAGTTTGATGATAATGATGATGATGAAAACAAGCACTGACAAAATCAATCTGCTAATAGATACTTACAGATCTATTGGTTTTGCCAGTGACTGTTTAAGGACGTCAGGGCCTGCTGAGAAGAGTTGTGAAGAGAAGTCCCCACCCCTTTTTGATCGAATGTGTGTCTTGAAGAAAGGCGTTGTATTTCCGGAACATGTGCTGAAATCATGCATTACGGGGGCGCAGCCGGTGTAATGCTCTTCGGGTCAACCGTCATGCATTGCCAATGGCCTCCCGCTCATAACATTAGCACTTAAGTGGTTTTCTCTTAAATGGGCTCCCAGGGAGAAGTTCAGCTTAGAGATTTTGTTTTATTGTGAAGAATACGCACGAACCAAATGCAAAAGTAATGCCGCAGTAGCTCGACCTTTGATTGTTAAGAGCAAATATATGCTCTTACTTGGCTAGAGTACCCCTATCTATATTTTTATGACACATTGTAAAGGTTAGAGGGCAAGGATCATAAACCACTCAGACAACAAATCACTGCTTGCCTCGTGCGATGCCAAGAAGCCTGATAAAAGGAGGCGTGATTTAAAACAGCCAAGATTTCAATAATAGCAACAAGCTTTAGGCGGAATGGTTTCTATAATCTTTTTTTTTCAAATAAAAGATGCAAAGAACACCCCCTTAGTAACAAACAGCAGTGTAGTATGTCTTATATTTCTTCTTAAACAACTGCTATTTGTGATCCTTGCCTCTACTCATTTCGAGAAACGTTTTGAAGACCTAACCTGACTTGTTCTAGATATGTGCAGCCTTCTTTAAAATAACGTTTTTATCGATTTCTATCAAACAACTAACAAACACTTACAGTACAATGGTGCACTGTGGTATATGCAGGTCACGCTACAGTACAAATATCATATTATGCCAACATGAGCACATATATGTTGGTTTTACAGTATGGTAAATTTGTGTGCTCTTTAGCTATTGCAGCTGCTCTTTCTCTTTTTTAATTACTGCTCCAAGATGGGCGTCTGCCATCTTTCTGTGTCTGCACACATAGAGATACGAAAAAGCTAGGAGAAATGAATATATTTCTCCTCGTTACGTCTCACCTGGGGGGGGCATGGCAGTTTTGGGACATTCCCAGGTCTACTACTTATGGTCAATCTGACAATGCATCAAAATCCATGGGTGTTGCGCGAAACACCCACGCACCACCCATGAATGTCTCCCTGAGGCAGAGTAACGCAACACAACAATTTATACTGTTTGTGTCACTTCAAATTTATCAAGCCACTCAGGGCCACGCAAGGTGGCCATCGTGGCTTGATAAATTGCACTTAACAACTAGTCATTTAATTATGAATGTGAATCTTGAAGGATACAATGTGTTAAAGGGATCATTCAGCTGTTTTTATTTTGGTTAAAGCTTTTCCTTGGGCAACATTGCTTGTTGTAGGATTTCATCAAGTAGGTACCATGATTTCTTTGTGTGATTATTTTAACTCAATATTTAACGAGAGCTGTAGGTCAACTCTCTATTTGTCAAGCATACAGTATTCAGGGTAACAGGGCAAGAATAATGACTCAATTGCACTCGTCTAGGGAAACTTAGGTAGATTGCCAGTATTCAACTAGGTGCACTGAGATCTACAGAATATTAGGTTAGACCATACTGGTACGTACACTGGATTTGAGTCAGATAGTGAAGGTTCACAACCCATGAAAATTATAAAAGAGAATTCTCTGAAACAGGATTTTCCACTGTTTCTAATGTTGGTTAATTGGTTTATGTTAGAAATGGGATTTCTGGTTGGCTAGGGTATGGACCTAAGCCAGGCAAAACCCACTCACTCTAGTCAGGGCAAGGGAGTTACACGTCCAAGATAACCCCTGTTCACCCCCTTGGTAGCTTGGCAATAGCATTCAGGCCTATCCCAGAGGCAATGTGTAAAGCATTTGCGCAACACATACAACACACGTGACGCACTATCCCCACCACAAAGTAAACACAACACCAAGTTATATGAAAATATACTGCATTGTATACAACGCAATTATTAGACCAAACACAATATGTCAGTAATATCCTCCTACCTTAGCAGTTGTCAGAATGTTACATATTAGAGCCAGCAGTAGTCACCTCTAACACACAGGTTACTTATTATTCTGCAACATAAGCAGTATTAAGGAATCACATTACTACACAAATGCACTTGTCATAGAAATATTATAAATGCCCATATCGGGAACATTATAAAACCTATGGCAAGTCATGAAAACATATTAGTAGAGCATGTCCATAAAAGGAACATTAGTACATATATGTAGCACATCATAAAAATAGGTAGGCAACAAATAAATCAATAATGTCCATATAAAGAACCTATGACATATATATTGTCCTTTAAAATTACCTGGTTTTCATGATGAGGCACCTCCAGTGCCATGAGGTGATCCAAAGGGGCCCCCACCGATCCACTGCACAAAAACGGGGGACCTTCAGTGATTGGGGGTCACCCCCCCTACGGTTTATAACAGGCCGCTCCTGGAGCCTGCGACCTCTGGGGTGCCCCCTTGGCCTCCGCTGGCCCTTCCACGGGGGGGGGGTACAACAATGCCCCCGGAGATCAATAATGGGGTCCAGCAGCGCGGGGAGCCTCCAATGAGGCTTCCACCCCTCCCACTCTTCAAGATATTAGTATTGGGCCCTTCCGGGGGCCATGATCACTGGGGAAGACAAAAAGGGAAACCGGGATACGGGGGACTCCGGGGAGGCTTATGTCCCTCCCGTGGTCTCAGGCGGCACAAGAAGGGCTCTGTTGGGGCTGGGGGGAGTCTCTGATGAGGTTTCCTTCCCCCGCCCGGCTTCATTCTGCACGCTGCGGCCCGTCCGGGCTGTAGCTGAGGGCAGGCACCACAGTAGGTGCCTGCTTGTGCCCCAGGGGCGCTCCGCAGGGTGCGCTTCACCACGGGGGCACAGTAGGAGCACGCTCGCTCCTTCTCCGGTTTCACTCGTGCCCTGGGGGCACCTCCAGAGGTGCGCTCTCGACGTGCCTGATTTCCAACACACCTGGGTCACGTCGGTGATTTGGCACACAACAGTAACACACTTTTTAAAGCTCAGGGGCACACACAGACCCCGGGTCGCAGAGGTGATGCCCACGTCTGCAGAGCGCTTTTCAAAGTGCAAATTGGTAACAAGAAAGCGCTTTCAAGGAGCAACATGAGGAAGGAAGAAGTGCTCCTCATGTGCTTCAAGTAAAGTTACAGGGGTCAGGGGCCACAGCACCCTGCCCTTTGGGGACAACAGTCCAGAACAAAGGAGCACAGGTGGCATGGCCCTGCAGCAGGCCAGCACAAGGGGGATGCAGGCAGATGGCAGTCTCTCCTAGTGACCCAGCAGGTCAAAGGTCAGCACAACAGCAGGAGTACATGGTGGTTCCTGGGTAGTCCCTCTAGCAGTCTGTGTCCAGTTCCAGGTAAGTTCCAGTGTCACCAAATTGTGGGGAAAACTCCCCTGTACTTATACTCAGATTCACAATGTGTCCACAAAGGAAGGGGAGAGGAGGTTCCAACCAGTTACGACTGGTTCTGGGAGTGCCCCCTCTCTCCTCCAGCGCAGGCTCCAAACATCAGTTGGGGGTAAACAACCCTATTGTGTGAGGCCAGGGCACAGCCTTTACAAATGCAGGTGTGCCCCCCCCCTTCTCTCAGCCCAGGAGGACTTTTCAGCATGCAGATGCACCTCTGTGACACCTTCACCCTCCCTGTGTACAGACTGTCTGAAAAGTATGCACAAAGCTCAACTGTCACTCTGCCCATATGTGGATTGGAGTTAAGCTGCAAAACACCAGAGTCGTAAGCACAGAGAAATGCTCACTTTCTACAAGTGGCACTTCTGTAACAGTGATAGAAAATCCACCTACACCAGGAAGCAGCATTTCTCATCACCATTACAACCATACCAAACATGCCTACGCTACCCCTCATAAATCAGACAATACCCCCTACATATAAGGCAGAGTGTTTCTAATGCAATCCTATGAGAAGGCAGCACTCACAGCAGTGAGACACCAAGTTAGGCTGTTTGTCACTACCAGGACAGGCCACGCAACCCGGCACATGTCCTGCCTTCTACATACATAGCCCCCTGCCCATAGGCTTAGCTAGGGCCTACCTTAGGGGTGACTTACATGTATTAAAAGGGGGAGTTCTGGGCCTGGCAAGTAAATTTAGATGCCAGGTCCCTGTGGCTGAAAACTCCGCACACAGGCCATGTACCAGCACGCCTGAGACAGGTTTGAGAGGCTACTTCAGGGGGTGGCTCAAGCAGCACTGCAGGCCCACTAGTAGTATTTCATTTACAGGCACTGGCGATTGAGATACCACTGTACAAGGGACTTATAGGTAAATTAAATATGCCAATTAGGTATAAGCCAATCATACCAACATTAGATGGTACAGCACCTGCACTTCAGCACTGATCAGCAGTGATAAAGTGCTCAGAGTCCTAGAGTCAACAGCGAGAGGTCAGAAAAAATAAGAGGAAGGAGGCAAAAAGTCCAGAGATGAACCTGCCACAAGGGCCAGGTCCAACAGTTTAGACCAAATATCGTGACTGAGCTCAAACAATGGAGGTATGATATGTGATGTTGTGATGTACTAAGTGATGTCAGTGATGATATCACTTTGGATGGCAACTTTGATACCATCTGTAAAACCATGCATGGAAGGGGAATTAAGGTAGCATTTCTCACCACACCTGGTGAATTTCAGAGGTTTGTATGTTTTTAGCATAACATTCCATAAACAGAAGTTCTATATAGTAAGTTCTATGTTTTTCACCAAAGGAATTATTCATATCCTAGTAAAGAATCGTCTATTGTAAAACGGTGTTTGCGAAGTATTTTTCCTATTTTTTGTAATATACTTTTGCCACTGACCACCGTGCCCAAATCCACTGCCTGTAGTTTCTGCCAACAAAGTGGCAGCCAAGCCTATGACTGTACTGTTCCCAACATTGTCAGTGGACCAATAACCTTTCTGAGCACAACGTTCAACAATGTGCAGGGTGGAAAACACAGTCTTTGATGGTACAGTGAATGTCAAGCACTTCTAAAACACGTGCTGGTAAAAAAACAAAAATCCTATTGCGGTGCCTGAGTCTGGAGAAATGGGTATTTATGCCCCTGATCAACCATCTATTCAACTCAAAACAACTTTTCTAATCAACCAAAAATGAGACCAGAGTCGGTGGAAATATATTCTCTACTGCAATATCTGTAGAGAAATAGTTATTTAGTGAAACAATGTTCTAAATTTTATTCCGGATTATAGAAGAGCTCACAAGAAGTGTTTCAGTGTATTCTTAGCTGAGAACCTGTTTTGCAATTTCATTTTTGAAAGTCGATGTTTGAGATCCAATATTTACTATTCTAAAAAAACAATAAAACATGAAAGCTATATTCAAATTGTTCTTGTCAGAACCATTTCGACTGATCAAAAAGTATACTTTATAGACGCTGCATAGTTTGGTGAGTTAAGTGACTGGTTGTGTACATATACGGGCACTGCAGATGTAAAACATGTATATGGTAAATTAACCAGAGTTCAGCATATAATCATACCCCTACTTAATCAGCTCTGAAAGTACAAGATTGTGCTCAATATCTGCTTCAAATTTACACTTGCAGATTTTCCACCTGGCATAAAAATCTGCATGGCTATCTCTGAGTCAAACGAGCATTTTTATTTTAGCTTTTTGTTTTTTACTCCTTACTACATGGGGAAAATATGTTTCTATGTTTCGAATATCTTTCCTTTAAACCCCAATAAAAATTGACGTGTCACCTCCCCTTTCAGACATTGGAAACAAACTTACACATGCAGTGTTCTGGGAAAATATGAGTGTAAATTCGGGCAAGGCAGACACAGCCTTATGTCCTTCTTAGGTTGATAAACTAAGCACTATGAATTGGAAGACAGTTACGTTTGTGATTTACAACACTTAGAAATTGTATTATAGGTACTGTATTTAGTTCTTAAAAAAAAAAAAAAGCATTATTTTTTCTATTGCTTACTCCTGCTTCTAACAGTAGCACATTTTCATGGTAGAATGGAAAACTACTTCCAATAAGTATTTTACTACCGGGAAGTGTATGAATTTGTAGGTGGTCACTTCCAGTGCTTAATTTGAGCGGATGTTTGCAGGTGGTGCATACCAGCTCTCATTTTTGTTGACCAGGATTTATGCTTCATCATCAGACTTTAATCCAGAACATGAGAGAGAAAGGTAGAAAAGTAGGAAAAGAGGAAGACAAGGGAGAGAAAAAGACGGTGACAAACGGAGAAAGTAGAGATACGAACCTTCCAGGGTGAGTTTATCAGGAAGGGAGTGTGCGGTGGTGGATGAAAAAAGCATAAGAGGGAATGAAGACTAGATATCCTTGGTATTCAGCACCCCAACATCTGCTGGCCACATACTGTAGTGAATACTTAAGCCCCAGAACGTATCCTTTACTAATTAAGCACCTTTCGTCTACTTTCCCTTCCTAAATAACAACTTGACAATCCATCAATTGCACTATACAAACGGGATTCATACATTCATATCTCGAATTCGAAACGTAAAATCAGACCGATCCTGGTTCCCTAAAGGTGGGAGGCCGACATATTAGCAAATATGTCGCCTGTCAGAAATACATTGTTCTAAATGCCCTTTGCAAAACCCTAGGCCTATTGATTGTAGATTTTCCATTATTAAGTCCAATGGGTTGATATTTTTGTAAACAATATTTATGACACATTATTTCTCATCAGATGATATTTTGGCTACATATTCAGGTGCCATGTGTATGAATCAGCTTTGAAAAATGATGATTGAAAATCATCTGTGCCTAGGCTTTACTGAGGTGTGCAGAAACGTTTTCAGAAGTTTTATATATTCTTGGAAATATCATCATTGTCCATAGTTAATACCTGGTAGGCCATGGATCGAGCTTTGGACTGAACATTTGACTGCCAGCAATGTCAATTGATACCCACGACTTGTACTAAGTATGTGTATTGTGTGTTATAAGCGAGTTAGTAGCTATAAGTATAGGACATTTTAGACTTCGCATACTACTAAAGACCCAGAAAGAACGAGAGGCACTTTAAACCGTTCCTCCATCACTCATTTTATTGCCAGGGCAACTTTAGGCGTATATAATCATGTAGTATTCTCAGTGCATATGTTGAAAGGTACAATAAATACGACAAAACAGCAGAGATAATTTTTTTTAATAATGGGTTATTTCTAGAAGGTGGTTGCAAGCTACAGGTGCTACTGCGAGATTACATTATGATTTTCTTGCACAGATCTTTTCACTGGGCTTCACATGCACGTTTGTGCTTGCATTTAAAATCTCAGGCTTGGTACTCCTAATGATTAACAGGGTATTAGATTAGAAATGAGAGAAGGGTTTCTGGACCGCAAAGCAAGGCTGATTCGGTATATATCTGTAGGAGTGGAGCGACAGGTCATGACATTATTTAAAGGTTTTGAAACAGTCTAACTTCCCAACATGGCTGAACGTACAAATATTTAAGATCCATAAGCAGTTAGACTATGCCACCTGCCAAATTCAGTCTGGACGGAATGCTATATTGCCTGTTTTCCTAACCAATAACACAACTTCACTAATTCATCATTCATATAAAAGGTCTTGACCCCTCACTCACCTGCAGTGACATGCTCCATCATTGGGTTCTTCCTTACGTGACTGGGATTTCCTTGCTCATGGTGGTATCCCTAGGATCCCTTTGTGAAGACTTATGGATGCCCTTTACTTGAGACACACATTTAACAGTTTAATAAAAGTGGAAAATTCTGCTCTATTTGGTAGGTTACCGATTTTTAACAAGTCTCACTTATGAGGAGATCCCTTTTTATAGGACTCAGAAAGTAAAAATGTGCCCTGGATGGTTAGTGCTTCTTTCTTTTATGAGTACATCACTTTGGCATGAATAAAAACCACAAGGGTTTTTAATGAGCCCCCAGAGTCTTAAACACTGATGTGTTGCTACCCCTTCCAGTACTCCACCTAGTCATTTGCAGGATGGGAAGGGTTCTAGATTGGCCTCTCCCTAATTCTGTCCGCAATGTCCTATTGCATGTTGTTAGAAATGGGGTCTTTGGTTGACAGTCAGGTTACCCCCTGTTCAACCCTAAATCACCCTCAGCTAACCCCCGCTTACCCCCTTGGTAGCTTAGCAGAGCAGTAGTCTTAACTTCAGAGTGCTAGGTGTAAAGTATTTGTACCAACACACACAGTAACTTACTGAAAGCACTACAAAATGACACAACACCAGTTCAGAAAAATAGGAAATATTTATGTAAACAAAACAAGACCAAAACAACAAAAATCCACCATACACAAGTCATGTTATGAATTTTTAAAGATTAAACTAAAAAATAGCGCTTAGAAACACAAAATGCTTCGATGAAGTCTTAACACGGCGTCGTGACGGAGTCGTCCCCAACAAGCTGACACCAGCGGCGCTGGATACGGAGTCGCGTAGACCCCCAAGTACAGTACCTTTGGTGGAGAGTGAAATCAAGTCGATGCGCGAAGTCGGGGATCGCGGCATCTGCGCGAAACGTTGAATCTGTGCACTTCGAGCGGCATCGGTCACAGTGTGGTACGGTGACTTCCACAGAGTGAGAGACTTCGGCGGGACTGCAGCGGCGTCGGGCCTGCGAAGGTCATCACGTTCCAGCGAAGATCATGGAGTCGGTTGCAGACGGTGTCACCGGACTCAGTAGCGGCACCGGTCCAAAGTCTTCCGAAGTCGATTTCCTTGGATTTCCACCAGCTTTCCTTTCAAGGGCCCAGGGACTGGATAGGGCACCACTTGTCAGAGCAGGAGTCTCTCCAGAGACTCCAGGTGCTGCCAGAGAGAAGTCTTTGCTGTCCCTGAGACTTCAAACAACAGGAGGCAAGCTCTAAACCAAGCCCTTCAAGATTTCTTCACAAGATGGAAGGCACACAAAGTCCAGTCTTTGCCCTCTTACTTTGGAAGAAGCAGCAACTGCAGGATATCTCCACAAAGCACAGTCACAGGCAGGGCAGCACTTCTCCTCAGCTCTTCAGCTCTTCTCCAGGCAGAGGTTCATCTTGATGTACCGAAGTGATCTAAAGTCTGAGGTTTTCGGTGCCCTTCTTATACACAATTTCTCCTTTGAAGAAGGCCTACTTCAAAGTAAAGTCTCTTTTGAATGTGAAATCCTGCCTTGCCCAGGCCAGGCCCCAGACACTCACCAGGGGGTCTGAGACTGCATTGTGTGAGGACAGGCACAGCCCTTTCAGGTGTAAGTGACCAATCCTCCCCTCCTTCCTAGCACAGATGGCTCATTAGGAAATGCAGACTACACCCCAGCTCCTTTTGTGTCACTGACTAGTGTGAGGTGCAACCAGCCCAACTGTCAAAATGACCCAGACAGGGAATCCACAAACAGGCAGAGTCACAGAAATGGTATAAGGAAGAAAATGCTCACTTTCTAAAAGTGGCAATTTCAAACACACAATCTTAAAATCAACTTTACTAAAAGATGTATTTTTAAATTGTGAGCTCAGAGAAGCCAAACTCCACATGTCCATCCACTCCCAAAGGGAATCTACATTTTAATCAGATTTAAAGGCAGCCCTCATGTTAACCTATGAGAGGGACAGGCCTTGCAACAGTACAAAATGAATTTAGCACTATTTCAATTTCAGAACATATGAAACACATTACTATATGTCCTACCTTAACCATACCCTGAACCCTGCCCTTGGGGCTACCTAGGACCTACCTTAGGGGTATCTGACATGTAAGAAAAGGGAAGGTTTAGGCCTGGCAAGTAGGTACACTTGCCAAGTCGAATTTACAGTTAAAACTGCACACACAGACACTGCAGTGGCAGGTCTGAGACATGATTACAGAGCTACGTATGTGGGTGGCACAACCAGTGCTGCAGGCCCACTAGTAGCATTTGATTTACAGGCCCTGGCTCCTGTAGTGCACTTTACTAGGGACTGACTAGTAAATCAAATATGACAGTCATGGATAAACCAATTACATACAATTTACACAAAGAGCATATGCACTTTAGCACTGGTTAGCAGTGGTAAAGTGCTCAGAGTTCAAAAGCCAACAGCAACGGGTCAGAAAAAATAAGAGACAGGAGGCAAAAAGAATGGGGATGACCCTGCATAAGCAAAAAAGCCCAACACATGTGAAGTGTGAGGAACTTTGTTGCAAAGATACAACTTTGTATTCTTTGTCAGGAGTGGATGGAATATTTAATTCTGCCTGCAGGATTGCAGGAATTTGCAGACTCCAGGTTACTCATCTAAAGTGGAGTTCCGGCCAAAATCCGCCAGTTGCTGCATGATTAATTTTTTTCTACATGAGACTCCAGAAATGCAAGCTGGCAAGCATGAGATTTGGCGTCCCCTAGAACAGTTTTCTAATGAAGACAGTCGTGGTACGTCACAAGCGGTCACAGTTGGAACTTCTCAAGTAGAATTGCTGCTGCTTAAGTAGATTTTCTCCTCCAGCGGCAGCAAAATCAAGTAAAATGGCCATGTGTTCTTGCACACTGCATGGTGCCGTTTGGGCTGATGTTTCAGTGCTTCTCGTGCTACTGGTGATAAATTGCAGTGTGAGCAGCACAACATGCATGTTTTCCACCTGTTGGCAGAACTCCTTGGAATATCACAGAGTTTTTATCTAACTCCATGGAATTCTGCAGAGTGAAACTCCGTCAGTTCCGCCCACCCCTATTCATTATGGTAGGTGTATTTTTAAGAAAATGTCTTTACATAGTTGTCCTCTGACCCATGAATTAAACACAGATATTAAACCAGAGAGAAACATTTTTCCTTCCTTAGGATCTCTACGGGTAACAAATTCCCTGTTACTGTGGACCATGCTGCATTACATTAATTTCACATTGAACTCCCCATTTATTCATGTTAAAGGCTCATCAAGTTCTTGGTAGCAGAATCTTAGAGAAGTTTCATTTATGCACAAGGAAAGAGTCACTTCAACCACCATTGTACTAATGCCACAGTACGGCATGCATTGAGGATGTTACTAGGTCATCAACTATGTTCTCACCAGTGAGGTAATGGTGAGTTGCCCTTTTGTGAGTAGGAGTGTGCAAAATTAATGGGTAAAATTGTGAACAGTCAAGACTATTTTTTCTTCCTGTGGAATGGTATTAGGGTAACTCTGTGGATGGAAAACAATCTAAGCCCAAAGCAATCACAGATACTTTTATGGCCACTGTCAGAGGCCAGGAGATTTGATTACCTTCATTGTACATTTTTTAGGGTAATAACATTTCATGGACAACTTAAAATGTTTTTAAGGCAACTTCCCCTGAAGGGAAGCCTGTGAGCAGCACCTGCTTGTAGAGTTATGTTGCCATTCAGGTTGGTGCTATACCCAGGATTCTTAGAAGGGCAAATTGTTTTGCACTAGCAGGGTCCAGGTAGTGTTTGTAGCTTAATGCAATTACTATTAAAGTAACTAAGTTGCTCAGCCTCTGAAACACTGAAGTGTTCCTCATTCCTTACATTCCACACTGTGGGAAAGGAGGAATAATTGAGTAGAAGAGCATTCCACCTTTTATTTAATTTGGGGCAGTGGCTTGCAAAAAGTGAAAATGAGCAGAATTGCCAGAGGTTTCAGATTTGAGGATTAGAAAAAACTGCATACATCTACTTTAGACTACTATATGGTCTAGTGTACGCCAGTGTGTGGTCAAAACCGAATGCACACCAACAGAGACACCCAGCATATCCACTGGCAGGAACATGTTTGGAGAACAACACTGGCTTGTTGGGTTTTGTGCAATATCCAAGGATAATCACATTATGAGATGTTTTCTGTCAAGAATAACAGTGCAATACACCAGAGGTAATCCATTTGGTATTCATATTTTTCAAAGCAGAACTTTATTGTAGACCATATGTCTGACATCAATGTGGTATATAACTGACTTAGTTGAGAAATAGGTCATGTAATGAGGAATGGGAGATAACCTTTATTTGGGTGAATTACAGTAAACATTTTGGGGGAGAAGGAAGGATGAGTCTTGAGTTTCACCTTTCCTCAGTGGAAAAGGATGTATGGTCAAGAAGTGCATAGAACATACTACCTACTTATGATTCTACCAATGAAATGCTGATCAGAGCAACATATTCTCAATGACAGAAGATTCATGTCTGACTATGCGATTGGTTCGAAGGCCTTACGCATATGGCATGAAATGGTAAGTTTGAAGTCCACGTAACAGAGATCTTCTCATCATAGGAAACAAATACAACAGGGCAACCAGAAGGCTTTTAGTGGTCTTGTTGGAGGTGCCAAAGTTTCCCAAAGCCTCAGCGTATAAGCTTTAGTGCAAGGGCAAGGGCAGAATGTAAATGAACTGAACCTGAGTAACTGTTGTTCATATCACGCGCAATTTTGCTACATATTTTTTTAGCAAGAAATGTGTCCTCATATCCAAGATGTACATGAAGATGTAATTTGTGTTAAAAATTAGCACAAAATGCCAAAACAGCATATTACATAATAACATGTATTTTTGTATAATTGTTTGAGCATTTTGCTTAATTTCCCCAAAGGAGATTATTTGAATTTTACCAAGTCCTATTAAAAGCGTAACACAAGTATATAGTCACTTCAAATAGCCAGGTGTCTGGGGAATAACATGTTGAGACAGAATAGTACTTCGCATGCTGAAGGACATGCCCTCCTACCCTAAGGAACCCAGCTGCAACTGTCTGGATCCCTGGTGCTGATTTTGTTGTCTTGGGTGAACACAAATTCATAAGGGTTCCCCATGACATAGCCATGTCTTATGGATTGCAGTCTTATTTGAATGGGAGCATCTCGTTCTACTCTAATAGTGATGGAAGTGTAATACTTTTGACAGGAGTTAAATAAAATGAGCACAGTGGCGTCAGCATACTATGTAGTGACCAGTAGGCGTCATCAGACCTTTTTACTTGTGTCATTGAAGTAAGGCTTCCAGGCTCACCCATGTAAGGTTTTGCTGCTGTGTTTAATTCTCCCTTGTTCAACAGCAAGTCAGTATGTAGCACTTTGCAGCAAGCATGTGGTTGCATGTGTGTACTATGTGTATGTGTGCCTGTGAATGGTGCAACGCATAGAAGACTGGGTTCCATTTTGGGAGATTCAGGGCTGACGGGAGGAGCACGAGGAGGTAGAGGAATCCTCAGATACATTTGTGGATTGCTTGTTTTCTGAGGGCTAGGAGGAGGGGAAGCCAGGCTCTTCAGTACATGTCCAAGGGTGTCCCTTGATTCAGGGAGAGGTCTCTGGAAAGGGGCTTGGACACATCTTAGGAGGAGCTGAGCTGAGCTGATGAGAGAATCATAAAGAGTAGGGCTAGGGCCCTGGGGTAATCTTTTTATGTAAATTTAACGGTGGCTGAAATCCAGGTGAGACTCTCTAGTCATTCTTAAGGCCTGTGTTGCAGTTCTGTTAGATTTGGAATCAGTCCTGCTGTGACAGACTGCTTTTTGGAGGAATGGCAAGATAGCACAGTGGGCCATTCAATCTGAAGCAGACCCCTAACACACATTTCAGAGATTCAGATCCTAAATCACAACTGGTTTCCGGAAAAGGCCTATGAGAATCAGAGATCAAGGCCCCCAAAATTGTCAACTGTCAAGCAGCCAATCTGGCTGCATGTCAAGGAGGAGAAGCTCTGAAAAACGTCTATCTGTGGCCAAGACTGGTGGATAAGATCTGACAGTCTCCCACCTGGGTGAGGGGACAACAACCAGGGACATCCAAGAACATCTGCCTCTGGTACATGGAGCAACAGTGCCTGCCTGCTTGCCAAGACCAGTGTGCCCTGTGAGGAATAGTAGAGCACTTGGACAGAGCAAAATCCAGAGGTGGATTCTGTTAACTGGATCCCCATAGCAAAGTATGAGGAGACAGCTGTTGCACCGATCAGCTACTTGCCCATGTACAGATTCAAGTCAGAGACCCCATTAATCAAAGGGAGCCACTCTGGAGTTAGCTGTGGTTGTAATGATGGGACCTTCATCCTTGGGCAGAGTAAAGTCGGTGATCCCGATGAGCTACCATGAAGTTGCCATGAAGCTGGCATCACTGCTGTGACGATCAGGCTGAAGCCCATGTGCTGAGTGAAGTCGATGACATGCCAGACGAGCCACCATGAAGTTTTCATCACTGCCATGCTGATTGGGCCATAGCCGGTGGCTGAAGTGAAGTCGGTTGCCCCATTTGCCAGAGGGGCTGGCCGTGAAGGCTGCCATTATGAGGAATTAACTGCCATGACGATTGGGCCATCATCCATGTGTAGAGTAAGGTTGTTGATCTCATATGCCAGAAGAAGTCACAGCGAAGAACAAGGAATGTTGCCTGGTTCCTCAGTTGTCAAGAGGAAAAGACACTCTGGTGGCCTATGCATTTCCGAGCCCTGGCTAAGGATCAGAATTTGAGTAATTCCCCCTCAACTATGAGAAGATGAGAGGAACTTACCAAACCACCGGAAGTTCAATGGATGCCCAGCTACTGCCCTGGCAAAATCAGGAGTACTACTCACCGTCAGCAGTCACAACGGCTCTCCACGATGTCTGAGAGTGAAACGCTCCTATGGACTCTAGTAGCACAACCCCTGGAGAAGTGGATAACGCTGATCGCAGAAGAAGATCCTAGGGGGACATGTTCTGCACAATAGCACTTTGGGCTGGAACACTTTTAAATTTGGAAGAGTCAGAGTTGGACTCCTGAGACTCTGACTACTAGTGGGGTTTAGCCTGAATGTCCCCTATAGTAAATGGGGAATAACCTCTACCGTTAGTGAGATGGAAGTGGGACTCAGGAAGACCATTATTCTAACATTAGAACTCCGACCTCAAGGGACTGTTGTATTGTGTTATTAGTGTATGGTATTTTACTCTGTGTTTGTATATAAATACTCCTTTTTCATAAAAGCAGTTATCCGAGTGAACAATCATTTATTGCCACTATTTAACATATTTTGAGTTGTGAGACTTTCTTCACCATCTTGCAACTACCTATCTTGACCATGCTACTCGTGAGAGTCAAGTGGTGAAGGGGTACTTGGCTCAGTTGCTCAGGAACCATAGAATGACGGACCCCAGGATATCAGGAGTAAAAGGCCTCAATCCCCAACAGTTGGGCCCAGTATCTCCTGCTTGCCAT
Source organism: Pleurodeles waltl (assembly GCF_031143425.1). NCBI lineage: Eukaryota > Metazoa > Chordata > Amphibia > Caudata > Salamandridae > Pleurodeles > Pleurodeles waltl. Next base: position 28,977,823 of record NC_090437.1, read on the forward strand.
GTGACCTTCTTTAAGGAGTTCTGACAACAGATCATAATCCACCAAGCACATTAAGACATCAATGCCCTCCAAATTGCTCAAGCGGTAATACCTCAACCTCTTATTTACTACTCAGACCTCAATGTGAAAGGCTTAAGGGTCCCAACAAAAGAGGCCTATGGGCAAAGGCTAATTTCTTAGAAACCATGAGGGAAAGTGTAGGCAGGTTTGGGAAGTCTTCCCCATGTCTATAGATAGAAGCCATTGCCAATGAAAATATCAGATGGACTGTCTCTTGGGGAGGAACTGAACGTCTAGGAAACTGACTTGATGAGACAAGACTGGATCCACTCTAATGAGAGAGAATTCTGCTGTTAGATCCAGGGTTAATGGAAGGAAGATATACAGAATCATCCATAATCATTTCAGCATCAAACCACCCATTTGGGACCTGGAACCCCTGCTTATTCATATAGTAAAGGTATTGCATATTGTTTTCTATTCATTTTAAGTATATCTGTGTCCAATCCTCAATCAAGGAGTAGCAGACCTCATGCTTGCATGCTCAGTCATGTGGTAAGTCTATTCAGACTCTGGGTTAACACCCATGTGACTGGGAGACTAGGACAAAGGAGTCAATAGAAATTATCCATTTCCACATTTCCAATGTCAGACAGCATTTGGTGAGTGTGATTCATGCCACTTTCCAAGTTAGAACATGGATGTAGCTCTGTTAGGTGTGCCATAAGCAACTTAGATCTCATCATTAGAAGGAAGAAGGAAAATGTTTATTAGTAGGAAGATAGTGTTTAGTTGCAACACGTTTCTATGAAATGGTGATTCACTATTGATCTGTAAGCTTATAACCTGGTCCCAAAAGCTGGCCCCACCTGTATTTGTGTGAGCCTCTCAAAATAAAAATCATCAAACAAGATAGGAGGAAGACGTACCTGACAAAAGTTTTAAAGAATGAGCTCACCACATCTGAAAAAGCATCAGAGATTAGTGGATTCTTATGATATTACACTGCCTGTACAGCAATGGATCTCCGTCCCCTGCCTTTGCATGAGAACCACCCCGGTGCAGGAGGCCTACGCTCACAAAGTTGCATGAAACGGACAGGCTACCATCCTATTGAGGCTCTGGTATGAGTGCCAAGGTTGCTTTGATAGATATTTCTCTTTCGATGTCTCTCTTTTTTGGAGAGGAAAGCCCAAAAACTAAAACAGTATCTAAGATATAAAACGTCACTGATCACTGATAGTATCAGAGATTTGATATGTATAGTGCAGACAATGATCAGAGTGAATCTACGGCAGTAGAGATAGATCAGAGACAGTCAGTTCCCAGAAAGATGTATTTCCCTGGGAGTTAATTTTGGATAAATGAAGGAGGGTTGAGTCCATCATACAACATTATCCTGCAGGAAACAAATGTATGGGCCAGAGGTGCATAGGGCATGCTGCCTACTTATCATCCTTGCCAATGAAATAGAAATTTAGAAATGCTGTTTTTTATGATATCAGCTTCCTTTTCCCAGATAGCATTGGTTCCATCAATTTTGCATGATACTGATGGTGTTTGATATCCTTGTATGACGTGGAAAATGATTCTAATTTTGGAAAGCAGAAAAGTAGGCTATATAAGTATGCATTTACACATATAAAACCACAAAGTGTCTGGAGAATAACATGGCATCTTCAGCCAAGAAAGGTATGAACCAATGCTCTTAGAAGAGTCAAATTGCTCTTGTATTTTCTATTTATTGAGACATTGTGATGCAGTTCCTGACAGCAAGCATGACCTAAGGTTGTCAGGAGAAAGAACTCCTTCAGAATCAGGTGCTTAAGTTTATGAATTGTATGTAGAAATGAAGAAATGTATCTTATGAATGAACACAAATGTGTGCTTGAGAGAAAACAAGTAAGCCCTCTCCTGAAGGGTTCTTAATGTCCAAGAAATAAACTTCAATGTAGCTGGCTGGAGCTACACGGTGTCAGAGCATTCTGCACTGTCCTGTGATTTTTGAAGAACCTTTAGAATCAGGAGAATTGGAAGAAAGGCATTTAGAAATCTCCATGACCTGTTTGAAGACTGGAGACTCTGAACAGTTTAAATCTCTAAAGTAGGGTTATCACTAATTCTACTTCCAACCCCACAGAGATCCAAGATGGTCTTACCTTTGTGGGGACATGACTTAGCCAGCAAAGATGGTGGATGCAATATAAATAGTTCCTGCTCCAATACCTGAAATCTACATCATCTGTAACATAAAATTCATTTCAACATAAATAGAATGAGCGGATGCTGTGCTGATATCCTGCGGCTGCACTAGCCACTCAATCGGATACCCTTATGGATGCCACCAATGAGCATAGTTCCTCAAATGGGTCTGGATTGATGAGAGAGGCTGATGACCCGGTCTAGATGTATGGTTGTGGTGCCACACACTGAAAGGGGCTGAAATGGTCTGGGAAGACCAGACCTGCAGGAGAAATCATGGGCAGAGAAAGGTAGCCAGTGGGCACAAGAAACAGGCTATGTGTGCTGGCACGCCTACCTGGGATGTGAGTCCCAGTGGAGGAGCATGTGTAAAGAAGGGCTTGTAGCTGAGTCAGCTACCCTGTCGTGGGATACAATACTGGTGTGGGAGGATGGGGCTTCTTCCTCTCAGGACTATGTGGGTGCTGCTGGGGTGAAGGTAGAAGGCATGTTTGGTCTTCCCGGCACCCTTCAAGGCCTGGGTGCCATCAGCCAAACCACTCCTGGTGATGTTTGGTGAGATATCAGGTTGGAGTCAATGGGACGTATGCCGCACCAGACAGAACAATAATAGTAGAGTCTCACCTGACCTCAACAACAACCACTCCCTCTACCTTTGTTCTTGGCCTTTCCCCTTTTCTGTAACAGCCATTGATGCACCAAGTTTGCACAAGGGTTGACATACTGTGAGGAGAGCCTCCTCATTATGTAACTACTCTTACAGCCCTAACTGGAGGATTGCTTAGTTCCTCTTTCCTCAAATGCCACATCCCCTCTTTTTACATGATGCTTGAAGCCATTCAGAAATATTGATTGTGCCGCAAATATTTCGAACTGCGATGAAATGTATTACCACTTACTACTTTGATGCCAATCCTTAGTATCTTAAATCATGGGGAAAGACAAACCCAACTTCTTCAGTCTTGAATGGACAACCTGCTATTGACTAATTCACCAAACCCACCAGCTCTGAAGAGACCAGTACTGTCAATTAATGAGGGCAAAATGTAATTTGACACCATATCTGCCATCCTGAAGCCATCAAGGACTATCTCCCCTCCTTGAAATCATAAATTGTGGAAAGAAGCACAGATCTCATTCTTTTGTGGAAAGATCTCCACAATGTGGTTGACAGAGTGATGGAAACAGAGTAAGATTACTGATAGAGAAGACTTTGTATGCATCTTACAAACCCAAGTATCACAAATACTCCACACTACAAAATAAATCATGGGTCATGGCGAGGATGTCAAAGGATGCTTTCAGCAGATTAATATATGGACTGTGGGTAAGCCATAGGCAAAAGAGGGATGTCAACCATCCCAATTCATCATGACTGAGCTCCAATCCCGGCTGAGGGCTTGTCACCATGTTTCTTAATGGAGCGAGAATAGCAATTGCTTGTGGCTAAGTTCTTTGCAGGTGCCCCCACAAAACCCTTCATCGTCTGCTTTCTCAATTGCAGGGACTGCGAGGCAGTCCTCCAGGTGGCAAGGAGGAACGGGATCCCCCAAATTTAGGACAGGTACAGACATGTTCTTCCCTGACTGTATTCTTAAGTTTCAACATCAAGTGTTTACAAGTTTCACCCTTTATGGAAGTCAAACATAAACTTTGGACTATGCAACTTACCTATGCAATAGTAGAAGGCCAATATTTAGTTTGAATACCCTTATATAAAGTTGACTGGTGTTATTCATTTCGATTAACTCCACTCTCCCAATAACATTTTTCTCCAAGAAATGAATTTATTTGGTTCCAACTTTAGATTTATTAGATGACATGGCTACAGTAAAGTATGTTATGCGGGGTTTACATCCAGTATGTATGGCACTGCTGTTCTGTTTCATAAGCCAACGCCTTTCAGCATTATTTACTCTGTGCAGACCCCTTGGGCAGATATGTTTTTGTCTCAGGTCTTATGCATGGTAAACGATGGGCACTTGTCAGCATTCACTCCTCCTCAGCCCTTCTTGCTGGCTCTTTACAAGCACTTATTATTACTCTGGCTCATCTAACACGTTGATCACAGGAGAAGATTTTAATGCAGTCATGGACAAACACCATGAGGTTTGTCAGTCAGGAATATCACCTACCCACAGACCTACTTATCTCCCGGGCAATTATCTGAAGCATGGCCTTCATGAAAAGGGGGCATAGCAGGCTTTACCTTTCATGCAATGGCACAGAACAATTTCTCCAGGGTTGATTATTTTTTGTGCTAAGCGCAGAGCTCATGTGCAACTCTTATATAAGGTTTCTCCCCCAGGGTGTGTCTGATCCTTCACTCCTTTTATTGGAAGTGAGTATGGCTGCGTCTAGGCCCATAAGATGATGGCGGCTTAGCCTTTGCCCTGTAGAATCTATGCTAACATTGTGGGAAGCCATCAAGGTTGTGATTGGGGACAGGGCAATGACATATGACAGGCAATAATGCTGCCAACAAGATGCAGCAATAGCGGCGCTAGAAAATGACACTCTGCAGCTTGAACGTGAAGCTCTTGCCTCCAGTGACCTTTAAATTCTGCACAGCATACAAAATACTGGACCTTTGTTGCAAAACTCCATGCTTAACTCGGCTATGTGGACATAGTTGGCTTCACAGAGCAGGCTATACTGGCATGGCAACAAATCAGGTAGACTGCTCTATTGGCGACACACATGAAGTGGGCCATGCCTTATCACGTCCATTAAAGAGAATACAGGTGCCCTTATTACTGGCACTAAGCAAGTGGCAAATGCACATACTGCTTATTATGGGACACTATGCTGCCCATGCACCATCAGAGGGAGAATAATTTAGACTGCTCATAGATGATCTCTCTCTGAGGGGCCTATCTCTTGCAAAATGCGAGACCATGTAGTTGCCCATATTATTACTGAGGCTATTTCATATCTCCAGCAAGGGAATGGATTTCTGACTGAAATCTTCCAAATTTCTCATCTATTCTGACTCCCCCCATTCACATGCCATTTATGCAGAAGCCGCCCATTGTTGATGTCTGCCCCATGATTTGCGGGGAACTACAATTTTGGTCCTCCAAAAAACCTGGAAAGCCTCCAGTCCTATAATCTTCGTGCTACATACTGTCCAATGTCCCTCATTAATGTAGAGGGAAAGATTCTTGCCAGGTTCTCGGGAACCATATGGTGGGATCATAACCAGAGATGGGTTTCACCCATGGAATTAGTGGTATTTGGCGACTCTCCGTTACTCTTATAGGACTGAGTTTTGGAAAAGTTCTGACAATCACGCATGGCAGAAGGCTCCAGAAGTGAAAGCATGAGCAAGATTTGCCATCCCTTTGTGCAATTTTCTAATGTGAGTAGTTGTGGATGATCACGAGAGTTCATGATCTGAGGGCTGCTTCTCGAGTAAATTTTCTGCCGGTCGAGTAGATTTTCTACTCGAGTGGCAGCAAATCAACTTGAGTGGCAGCGGGCTCTTGCACACCATATGGTGCCATTCATACTGATTTTTCAGTGCTGCTTGCACTACTGACACTAAATTTCAGAGCAAGCAGCTCAATGTGCATATTTCTCACCTGTTCATGGAACTCCACAGAATCTCGTAAAGTTTTGATGAAACTCTTCTGGGGAGTGCATCTCAAATGAGTTCCATCCACCCCTAATCATAACATCATTGGTCCACCAAGACGAAAATGGCTTTATCCTAGATCGATGGGCAATGTATCAGACGGCTCTGTCCGTCCTCCCCTTTGCACTGGCTATTTAGGCCCTGGCCACAGGGATATCCAAAGACACCTTGTTTTGGGGATTGGAGTGAAAAGATCCACTAGAAGATTGAGTATCTTTTTCTTGGATGATATTCTCCTATTTATTAGAGCACTTTACTTAGAGGGCCCTCTTGTCTCCTAGATATTGACCCTAAGCAAAGAGGCCTTTGCCTGAAGGTTCATTGGAACAATTCTGCTCTGATACCCTGGACAGATGAAGATAAAGAGGTGCCATGTCAACCATGACCCTGTAGTTTGTGAATCAGTTTTCAGCACCTGGGGATTTACATACCACTGTATCTGCATCCAACATGGACACTTAGGCCCAAATTTAAGAAAAGTGGCTCTGCATTATATTCAATGCCAGCACCTCCCAAATGTCACCATGTGTGCGTCGTATTAAACATCCGGCGCACCATGGCACAGGTTAGGCACAATAGCCTCAATATTTTTGATGCTATTTTAGTACATTGCAGGATTAGTGCCACAAATGTTGGCACAGATCCTACAAGGTACATAGGGGTCCATTATAAATAATGGTGTGCCTCTTTTAATGCCTGCTCTTTGCAGGCATTAAAAATAGCCACTAAAAATGGTACAGTGGGATCTCATAGATTCAACTGTGGTATGTCTGCGGTTCCCCTAAAAGGGGAACGCCCCCTTTGCATACATTATGCCTGGCGCAGGTAGTTACAAAGTGGTGCAATGTATGCATTGCGCCATTTTGTAAATCTGGTGTGGCAAATTTGGCCTCGTTGAAAATGACACTAATGACACTAATGTGGCGCAAGGATGCACTAAGCCTGATTAAATTTGGGACTTAATATCCCCCAACTCATAGCTGAAACTATTAATTATCTTAGAAAACGGAAAAAAAGAGTTGTCAATCATGGGGAAAATTGCATGCGTTAAAATATATAACTTCCTAAGCTTCTATACACTCTCCAAAATGTTCCACAAAACGTTCTAAAGTCCCTTTTGATACCCTCGATTTGTATTTCCTTTCCTTTCTGTGGGAGTAGACAGCCAAAGACATCTGTGGGCAAATTCAGAAAGCGCACATCCCTTTGTGGATTGGGCATGGTCGATGTGTGACTCCCCTGCAGTTCATCACAGTGTCAATTAAGACACTGAGGCCCATATTTATACTTTTTGACGCTAAACTGCGCTAACGCAGTTTAGCGTCAAAAAATTTAGCGCCGTCTAACGCCATTCTGAAGCGCCATGCGGGCGCCGTATTTATGGAATGGCGTTAGCCGGCGCAAGCAGACCGGCGCTGCCTGGTTTGCGTGGAAAAAAACCACGTAGACCAGGCAGCGCCGGCGTTGGGAAAAAATGACGTTAGGGCGTCTTAAAATGGGGCAAGTCAGGTTGAGGCAAAAAAATCGCCTCAACCCGATTTGCGCCATTTTTTTACGACGCCATTTCATGACTCCTGTCTTAGTAAAGACAGGAGTCATGCCCCCTTGCCCAATGGCCATGCCCAGGGGACTTGTGTCCCCTGGGCATGGTCATTGGGCATAGTGGGATGTAGGGGGGCACAAATAAGGCCCCCCTATGCCACCCAAAAAAAAGTAAAAAAATATAAAAAATAATACTTACCTGAACTTACCTGAATGTCCCTGGGGTGGGTCCCTCCATCCTTGGGTGTCCTCCTGGGGTGGGCAGGGGTGGCAGGGGGGGTCCCTGGGGGCAGGGGAGGGCACCTGTGGGCTCATTTTGAGCCCACAGGCCCCTTAACGCCTACCCTGACCCAGGCGTTAAATAGTGGCGCAAATGCGGGGTTTTTTGACCCGCCAACTCCCGGGCGTGATTTTTGCCCGGGAGTATAAATACGACGCATTTGCGTCGCCGTCATTTTCTTAGACGGGAACGCCTTCCTTGCATCTCATTAACGCAAGGAAGGCGTTCACGCAAAAAAATGACGCTATTTGCCAATACTTTGGCGCTAGACGCGTCTAACGCCAAAGTATAAATATGGCGTTAGTTTTGCGCCGAATTTGCGTCGAAAAAAACGACGCAAATTCGGCGCAAACGGAGTATAAATACGGGCCTGACCATTTTGCATTCTGCCCTGAAAGTGCTGAAATTACACTGTAGGGTGAAATAGGAAACCTCCTGTGCCTGGGAGACTGGCTCCTCAGTAGTGGTAGAGCACCAGATTACAGGAGGTGATATACTACTGGGATCTCCAAACTGGGAGATGTCTGGAAGGGAGACCACATGAGTTCCTTCGCGGAATTAAAAACAGACTTTCACATGCAGAAATCGCAATTTGTTTTCAGCAACATCAATTTAGATACACACTGGTCCCCCTCCAAGATTGAGTAATGTAGCTCCCCGGATACAGTCCACTAGAAGCTAGAGTGATAATTGAACCCCAGTGGAAGGAAGTATATTACATAAATTTACCATACGTAATTCGTCCACACTCCTGATCCACAGCTACCCTTGCAAGAGGCATGGAATGCTGGCTTAGGTTCCCTAGATGATGATGACTGTTGTGCAAAAGATACGCCCTGTAGTGTATACTGCTGATGTCCCCAGCTTAAATAGGTTTTGGCAGATCTTTAGACATGTTGGCTTCCGACTAATATATTTAGGGCTGTACAGGTTTTCGATAAATGTCTCACAGAAAAAGCAATAGTAAAAGAAATTCGTACTTCTGGGTTGAGAGCTAAAAGACGTACGAGGCAAGGTTCCCTCTTTCACCAGCACCTTTCCATCTCTTTATGAAGCCATTGGCACAGAAAGTGTTTCAAGATGCCAAGGTTACACCATTGCTATAGTGGGTATAGGATTAAGATATATTGATGACTTAATAGTATGTTCTTTCAATCAACAAATACAAAAATCTCCTGTGCTGACAAGGTACTGTAGGATGATTTTGGTGCAATGTTTGAATATGATGCTATTACACTATAACCAGATGACGTAATGTGAAATTATGCATTTATGTCTGCTCAGCTTTGAACTTAGATAATATACTTAGGGATAATACTTAAATCTGATAGAAAAAAGCTTAAGTGGGGCAACCTAAAGAAGATCAAAAAGTTACTTGAATCCCTATTTTAAAAAAATGGCGTTAATTACCTCTAACCTTGATTGGCAAAATTAATATAGTCAAAATATTATTATAATTTTCCATTTGACACGATTCCACTCGAGTCTGGAAAAAAAAGAAGAAGATTAAAGGGTGCCATTTAGCCGCCTAAAGGGATTATTCTTTCAAGAAGAAGCATACAGAAACTCAGATAAATTATGCAGTCTACTTCATGGACTTCACTAGATCCAATGGTACATGTGGAGCTGGACATGAGTTCACAGGGATGGAGAGCACTAACATCTGGGGTTGGTCAGATCTTTTCTCTTTTAAGGTTGGGCATCAAATTTGAGCAAAAATCAGATAATTGGGGTGAGGCTCAATGCTGTATCTAATCAAACATCCAAAGCTCCAGCGACTTTAAGCGGCAGACCTATGTAAAAAGAGGCAACATTCAGACAAAAGTGCCTGAAGAAAGTTAAAATCTAACTGATTGTCAATTGATTAAAATTGTCGGCAAATAATATTAAATGTATCCATATAATCACATTTCAATGAAATCATGTCAATAAAATAAATAACATTTCTTATTAAACACATTTTAAAATTAATCATTGTGAGCTTAAAAGGTTTCTAAAACAAAATCTATATATTTGATCAACGTGCCCATCATCAATTAAATTTTCACCATTCAGAGTGAAGATTAGGGCTTCTTTCCATGTTCATATATGAAACTCAGTGATCCACTGTTTCTGTGTTCGGAGTTTAGAACTAACAAATTATGTCAATAACGTTTTTATCGCAATTTTAGGTAATATGCATTAATTGTCCTACGATACATGTGCTACCCAGCCAGATCTCAGCTCGTAAATAGAAATTAGGAATCGAAATTATAGAATTTTCGTCTACCTTAATTAATTATCACGTTACTTAGGTAAGTGGCAGAGCCAAACTTCTATTGTTTTCTTTAAGAACATGTGCAAAGTGTTTTGCTCTGGACTCCTTTCTGTACAATAGACAAGAGTTGAGGCGGGCAGAGGACGTCACTGTGTTTTCTGAAAGCTAGAAAGGCTTTTGCCACCCAATAAGCTTCCATATAACAAAATTAATTTAAGTAAGAGCCACCATAATAAAAAACTCCAAATGTTTCATAATTTCCAGTTAAACTAAAATCTGGCAGTCTGCTGAGGCAGTCTTCAGAGGAAACTAAAACTAATGAAACATCTGCATTATGTGTTTTTTAAACCTTTATTTTAACTTTTTTTCTCAGTTACAAAAACATAGTAAATATAAACATAACTCCCCAACAACATGTTGCTCATCAATCTTTCCCCTGCATTCCTTGGGACACACATCAGCATTGTATGAAGCAAGTACAATGGAATTTTTGCATAGACCAGGTCAGGGGTGTCATACAATCATGATGCTTTTAATACTTCTCCTGGAGTCCGAAGCATCACACAGAAGCTAACATTCAGTCATTGCCATTTCACCCTCCTAAGATCTAGAGTCAATATCATAGCTAGATTCACTGTTGCCTTAGCACTGGAATGAGTCCATAACGTTCCTCCATGTTGTGATATCATCCTGGACCCTGTCGTCTGACTTAGATTGCCTAATGTGGTGTTCCTCAGCCACCACCCATTCCAGGACATCCTTAACCAACATGTCCACAGATGGTATGAAGGAGCTCATCCAACTGATGGCAATCCTCTTTGCAAGCAATAAAGCCAATTGCATAAATGAATAGGGCATTTTATTCCTTTGGGTTGTTTTACTATGCCAAGTAGGCACACACATGGTGTAGCTAATAGTGGGAGTGCCACCTCAGTCCCCACCCACAGTATAATCTCCTCCCAGAACCTTCTCACTTCACTGCATTTCCATGCCATGTGTGTAAATTGGGCATTCTCTTAACAGCATCTGGGCCACTGGGCCACTCCTGTCAAATAAATCTTGCTAAGGGTTTGCGGTGTCATACATGTTTGGTGGAGATAATTGAAATGTATGAACATGAATCTTGTTAATGGAGACTCATCAGCCCATCGAGCATGCCTGTTCCCATTCTCCATCCGAAAGGGACTCCACCAGCTCCCTCTTTCAGACACATTGGGCATGCAGTGGGAGTTGGGCACAGTCTCCCCCTAATGGCATTTTAGAAAAGCGTGATTAGGTGTCTCCCCTCTGCCCAATGAAGTAGCCCACCCAGTCCCGGTGAGGGCCTTTGTGGGACTGGGAATGTGTTTCATGCTTCCCGCACTGTGTTCTCAATTTTTGCATAGTGCAGGAACTGATGCGCTCCCAGTTGGAAGGGGTCCTTAACCACCTGCAATGTGATAAACATTTACCTAGGAAATAGGTCTCCGTCTATCTCGCAACTCCCTGCCTTCCATCTGTCCATAGACATACCCAATTCTATTGCAATGAAAGGGGCCAGGTCCCAGAGTATCAGGTCCCTGTCGAAAGGGGCATAATCCAGCATGTTCTTAACAACCTTTTCCAAAACGGCAGCTGTTTGATACACAAGGTAATGTACTGGGAAGTCAGCACTCCCCCTTTTCGTGAGGAGCCAAGCAAGCGCCTGCCCTCCTGTCATGCCTCGCAGTGAGCGTTTTTCTTCTGTTATTATGCCTCCATGATCCACTCAGCTGCATGTCGCAAATGCGATGTGTAGTAATAGTGTTGCATGTCCGGAAGTGCCAGGCCCCCATCCTCCATGTCTCTCTTCAGCACCAATAGAGCCACTCTGCTGCAGCGACCCGCAGACACCAGTTACACCAACAAACTGTCTAGTTTCTGAAAGACTTTTTGGCGTGTGGGACAGAGTGAATTCTGGACAGCATAAAGAAACTTCTGAAGCCCAGCCCCCACTCGTTCTATAATGCATTGAGCCTGTGTGTCTCTGTGTGAGCCATCCTGCTCCCCAGGTATTGAAAACTGTCAGTCTTCCAGCGGAATCACAGGTCCGGTAGGTGATCCTGGGGGAGCACCACCAGGCCACCCAGAGAGAACAGAAGTGTTTTATTTTTATTTAACCTCAAGCCCAACATTTCTTCAAAGGCCTCTAGCTGGTGCATCAGATGCAGGACCTCCTACCTAGGGGATCATATGTTTAGAAGGTCATCATCCGCATAGAGTGATACTACATGTGTTTTGTCTTCGACCTTTATTCTGATTCTTACATGTCCAAGCAAAGCTGAGCTGCCAACGGCGCTAAGACCATGCGAAGAGCATTGGTGAGAGGGGGAAGCCCTTCTGGGTGTTCTCCTGAAGCAGACAACTCTCCAACAACACCCCTGCTATCTTACGAGGGCTGTGAGTGCTGTATATAATACCCTCATTGGGGCTCTGAACTCTAAGTTGAACCCCAGCACCCTCAACACTTCCATCAAGAAAGGCCACTCCACTGTGCAAAGGCCTTTAGAGATCCACTACAACTTAGGCCAGTTCCTGTTACTCCACAACTACTGTGTGCAGGATGTGTGTCAGTCTTCAAATTTTAAGAGCTGTTCTCTGACCCAGGATGACCTGCATTAGTCTTCCTGCACTATGGTCCGAATCACCGTCTTCAGTCTGGTAGCTAACAGTTTGATCATGGTGAGGGGTCGGTATGTGGCCGGTTTGGCATCATGCCCCCCTGGCTTGAGCATCATGAATAGCACACTCCCCTGCATGGATGGGGGAAGGATCTGTCTTTCCTGTGCCTCCTAAAAGACCTCCAGTAGGTGCTCAGCGAGGAGTATGGAGTATGTTCGTAAGAACTCTGCCAAGAAGCTGTAAACTCCTAGAGATTTGGATTGGTTCAGTTCCTTCATTGTGCTCCTCACCTCTTCCAGTGTGAGCTCCAAATCTAGCTCCAGAGCCCCTTCCGAGTCTAGCCCCAGGAGTACCGCCGTAACAAGGCACCTCTCCAGCTCCCCTACACCAACCTACTGCCCTTGCTCTATACTGTCGTAGTTGGACTCTTGCTCAATGCAAGACTGCTGGTTTACGGATGACAGTACTTATGTTTGTAGCTGACTATGCCAGTCCTACAACAAGTTGCAACGGTCGTCCCAACCCTCCGAGCTCACAAGCGGCACCTCACCAAAAACCCAAACAATAAAAGGTGATTTTTGGCAGCCTTTACGCATGGACTCTAGAGTGTGACATCTCAGGGAGTGTTGTGGTTAAATGGAGGTGACCCCTTTCTCACATAAACACCATGTCTCAATCAAACACAGGCAATGAAGAAGATGCAGTAAAGTTTCAATAGGTTTTATTTAGCAAAACTGCAACCTGCAATAAGTTGTATGGGCTGCAATGATTAGGATAATTAACAGTACAAGAAACAGAATGGTAAAGATAAGAGTCATTAATACAAAGACCCCCACCATCTTGCAATGACATGAAGTGACATGAGATATGATATATGTCCTAATATCCTAATAATGTGAACCTAATCTCTAAACCAAAAGAGAGCTAGGTGTGATAAACCTAATCTGCCAATGCCATATCTATGAGAAGGACCTCCAACCCTAGGTACATTGGAATGAGGTCTCTAGCTCAGACTCTATAGGGACACGAAGACTGGGTCAGCGTCAAGGCGACGTGCAGCATCGTTCGCAGCTATGGCATCTGGTTGGAATTCCACTGACTATCTGTTTAAGTGAGGAGTTTTTATACAGATCTGCTTGGACCCCTGACATAGGTCTGTTCCCAAACAATAGATAACAAGACATACTTGGGTTGGTAATTTATATAAACAATTCCCTCGAAAAGCATGAAGAACACCTACAGTTTGTTTAGCTTTGTCGCTTGATATTGACGCCTTAGCACAGTGGCACTGATAACGCAAAACGATACATGGGCCTAACTAAAAACAAGGCAGCCATCTTAAAAGATTTAATTGAATGAATGCTCTAAAACAGAGCAAGCTAAGTGGGGTAAAAGTCACTAGGTGACGGGGGCACGAGTCTGCAAGCCAAATGCTAAGCTAAATCCTGTATACCATTACAACAAACTAGGATTCACTACAATACATCTCCCAGAGATAAGTCCACATGGATGTTACAATGGCACACCTATCAGTGATGATCTGTCCCTCTGGGCCCCTCAGATGTAAAATGCGGAGTACCTTCTGTTCTCTTCGCATCATCCAGGCTAATTGTATCCCTGATTTGTTGCTCTCTCTGTGTAAGCATTGTCTGTAGTGTGTCAGTGCGTATTTATCTAGTGCAGTGGTTCCCAAACTGGGTGCCTCGGCTCCCGGGTGCGCCATCAAAACTAGCCAGGGGTGCCTGTTTAATGTTCAAACTGGACATAGCTCAGTGGTTCACGAACTGTGAGCGGCGCCCCTGGCTAGTTTTGATGGTGCACCCGAGAGCCGCGGCGCCCAGTTTGGGAACCACTGATCTAGTGCATGCAACTGGTCATGCAGTTTCCACTGTGTCTCCATCCCCTCTCTCCCAGCCTCTAGCAAGCCTGCCTCTCCCTTTTGAAATTCTGCCAGTCAGGTCTCCTGCTGGTCCACCACTGCCTCCACCTGACCTTGTGTCCCCACTGTGGACCCTACACAGTAGCTCCAGAACACCACCTTCATGGCCTCCCATTCTGTGGCCCTAGTCTCTGTTGTGCCCCAGTTGTGGTCCAATAGGTCTTTTAAAGCCTCCACCAGAGATTCCCTGCAGACCACATCCGTTAGGGTCTCTCTGGGTAAGTGCCAGACTCTACTGCATATGGACTCCTCTCTCCACCTCACCCACAGCAGTTTGGCACAGTCTGAAAGGAATCTCCCCAAGTGTACTACTATGGTGTGATGCGGGACACCTGCAACCAGTATTCTGTCTAATCTGCTGCTGTGTGTCAGAGTGACTTGTATATGCGTGGACATGTGGCTGTATTAGTCACTAGCTGTTAGAGAGTTTCAGGTTATTCATAACTGTTAGGAGTGACCTGGTCATTCTTGGTTTTGCACCTTCTTTTGGTGGATGTCTATTCGTGCCATCTTCCACATAATTGAATCCCCCGCCCATATGATCTGGGAACCCAAGCAATCCTGTAATAAATCCTGTACTAGTAGGAAAAATCTTTCATTGTCCTGGTTGGGTGAATTACTATAGTAATGGCCCTCCCATCCAGCATGCCCTGTACCAGTATGTAAATACCCTCTATGTCAGCCTCTGAGGACTATGGTGAAAGGACACCCCTGGGACCACCCAGACTGCCACCCCTCTGGTGTAGAAGAAGTACATTGCCACTTATAGCTGACCCCTCCATTTTTTCCTCAGCTTCTGTATTTCACTAGCCCTGAAGTGTGTTTCCTGGAGGCATGGTATGTGTACCTTTGTGCGTTTCAGGAATGGGTGAACCCGATACCTCTTCTTATAGTCTCTCAGGCCTTGGCCATTCCAGGAAAATATTTTATTGGTTGTTGCAATGATGCATCATGTTTCCATACCATCTGATGCCATTCCATGGTGGCCTGTATCCCTGTAGCCTGTGTTTTCCACCCTTTCCCTCTGTAGGGGAATTGATGTTGTACTGTGACTCTGTTACAGCTACTTCTCCAGATCTCAAACACAATATATGCGATAACTGGTCCACCCCCTCCCCGAGAAAACAAAGTGACCAAAAACAACAAGTAATGTTACCCATCATATAAGGCTGACAGGACTTGCAGCGGAAATCACCTTGCATAAGAAAAACAAGGCCTACCACATTTCATGGGAAGGGTACTCCATGGCCCGTGCAATGCTGAAGAAATCCCAGTTTACATAAGGATATTCCGTTGTGATCATTACCCAGTAAACACCAGTGAACGATCAAAGGCTAACTTTGCCTCCCTCCTTGTGACCATACAGCAGGCTCAGTACTGTTAGAAGGGTGAAACACCAAGACTCCTCATCAGCTTCCCTTCTTGTGGTGGCCTGACACCTGACACAACCACACCCCAATACAAAGGATACACAGTTCAAAATGTGGTCCTTCAGATCCTGGAGGTATCTGGCTCAATCTTGGATATCTTCACTGGGGATGCCGTCTCTTCCCCCAGCCCAACCTTGGAGACATCACCCTGGATCACGATTCACTGGGCTCCCCCCAGATACCGGCTCTCTCCTTGCATCTTGGAGCCACCATCCTCATCTCGGCTCCTTCGCTGTTCGCAGTCAACTCCTCGAGGGACCCACCTGCTCCCTCAGTGCTTTGTCCACATCTCCAGCCATCTCCAAACATCATCCGGGCAATCAAAGAAGTGAGACTTTCCATCTGATATCACCAGTAGCCTGGAAGGATACCAGTGATTGCTTTTTCTTCATATTCACATAGGATTTCCGGTCCCCTTGGACCTGTTGTGTGCATTCAGGATAGATGGAGGTTTTATGTTTTTTTTTTACTGAGCTGCATCTGTCTCTTGAGGTGCACGCAGAATGTTGTCTCTGTCCTTGTAATTAAGGCCCGAGGCAATAATCGCCCAAGGAGGCAATCCAGAGGGAGACGGCTCAGTCAGCACCCTGTGTGCTCTTTCAGTAATAAAGAAATGAAAGAGATCTTTTGGTTGTAGCACTTCCTGCAACCATTGTACAACAAATCATTACGTCGGGGGAGCCCAAGTGCCTGAGATTGTTCCCTCTGGATCTCTCTTGATCATCTTTGACCTGGTCCTCTTATGTACCTGTCCATGGCAGCAAAACTTCCAACTACTTCTGTAGTGAAGCCATTTCCAGTTTAAGTCTGCCGAGGGACTCCTTGGCCACATGCACCTTTTCCATCATGTAGCACAGATCAGTGCAGAGTAGATTGACTTCGATAGACACTGTGTTGATTTTTTCTTCCAAATCGGTCGTGGAACATGGAATCGCCAACAGGATGTCTGCCCTGGATGGTTTGTCAGCCTCCCGGTCGTGGCCATACTCACAGTGTGGGCCTCCCTATCGTGTCTGCCTGGCCCTGCCTGACTGCGGTGTATTATAGTGTCCCATGGTGCTGCCCTGGGAGTGGCCTTGGGACCGGGTACTATCCACACTGGATGTCAGATGCAACCGTCGGCCCTTGTCCCCAATGCACCTCTTGCTGGAGGAGTTGGGGGTTGAGTCTTCCTTGTAGGTCCTCTCATTGTTCCATGCTTGTGCTCTGAGAACCGTTATCTTTTGAGTTATACCTCAGATTTGATCTGTCTTTCAAATGGAACTCTCATTGTAACATTTTCGGCCACTCCTTAAGGTAACACTCCTCAAGTATCAATAGATGATTAGCTGCACCTAATCATGTCAGAACTGCTATACTTTGTGTGGAATGCTCACTTTCCATTTTGTAAAAGATTTGAGAAAACAGACGTTGAATCAAATGTATAATACAGGCAACATTCCCAAATGAAGATAAGTGAGTGCAAGTGGAAGAAGAAATATTGAGTTTTGTGCTACTATTTAGTGTTCATAAATTAAATCAAAGCAGGGGATTTAACAGGTGCACTCCATCAGGTTTCACCCTTTGACATGGTGGATAAGAAGAGAGAATATTCCAGTTTTCATCCACTATTAATTTAAATTTACATCTTGTCAGACTAAAATTAAAATTATTAGACCTTGTCGGAAGAAAGTGTCTTGGCTTTCGTACCAAGTCCTAGTCAAACAGAATCACGGCCTTATTTAGGGCCATATGTATGAACACTTTTTCCCATAGACACAGAATGGGTAAAAACCTTTGCTACATCTGGCCCTTAGTTCGGCGGATTGGGACTCCATCAAAAATGTGGTGGATGTTTTGACCAAGGTATTACAAGTTCATTGTAGTCCATGGCACTTGTAAAAGGAGCAAGAAATACCCTCCACAGTTCGATAGGGTGCCCCGTCCATCAAAATCCAAGTAAGCCAGTTAGGCCAATGATCCCATATTTCTTCCGCAGGGTAAAAGAAAGTATAGTAGCAGCAATCTGCTAAGCTGTCTTTCCCAGTCTCGTGTTTCAACAAAGAAACTGAACAAATGGCTGACTACAGAAGTTTTTATCTCTCTAATTCAGAACTTTTGTCAGCAGGGGGTATCACAGATAGTTTTATGCTTTGTATTGGAGCAAGTCACAAAGCAATTACATGACCTAGGCACGCTTCCAATAAACAATCGAATACTCTCGCTATTAGGAGGCCCATCTCGGAAGTGCTAATATATTCAAAACAGAAAAAGATATTAAACAGGCCTCTTAAAAAATCAAACGTTTATGTTTTAACTCTGCATCAACGGGAGAGGTCAGACGTTTAAGTTTAAGGAAACATTACACACAGCAGGGATGGAAAAAAAAGATGGCCTATTCCGAGGGGCAGTGTTTGATAATCACATAAATCTGGAGGTCAGGATGTCCAGGAAAATTTGGGCAATTCATAAATCCCTTGTACCTCTGAACAAAGCTAGATTTCCCTTACTGAGTTGCTATATGTGGCCGCAGGTTTGCATCAAAAAGTATACTCCAGCCAGGCGTCATATTTAAGCTATGATGCTAGCCGGCGGTAAGGTGCAGTTAGTTTCAATGTTATTGATGCTAACTCGGTGGGGGAGGCGTGGGGGAAACTGGAGGTTGTGCGTAAAAGAATGACACTAGTCAGGTTAGAATCAAAAAAATTACTCTAACCTGATTATCATCATTATTTCCATGCACAACCCCCATGGATATGACTCCTGTCTAAGTAAAGACAGAAGTTATGCCCCCCCCAGCCCAGTGGGCATGGCCATTGGGTTCAGTGCCATTTAGGGGGCCAAACTAGCCCCCCCCCATGGCACTTTGCCAAAAACAAAAAGAAAAAATACTTACCTGGACTTACCTGGGATGGGTCCCCCCATCCTTAGGTGTCCTCCAGGTGGGTGGGGGTGTCCTTGGGTGCAAGGAAGGGCACCTGTGGGCTGTTTACATGGTCTCTGACCATGGAAAAAGGACAAGAGGTCCCCTAACCCCTACCCTGACCCAGGCATTAAATAATAACACAAAATTAGCGCCATTATTTAAGGCCCTCCTCCGTGCATGATTTTTGCATGGGAGGATAAATAAGGCGCTAGGGCCTTTGAGTAATTTTTTGCCCGGGAACATCTACCTTGCATCTCACTGACGCAAGGTAGTTTTCCGCAGGCAAAAAATTACTTTAACTCCAATAGTTTGGCGCTAGACATGTCTAGCATCGAAATATAAATATGGAGTTAATTTTGAACCGGATTTGCATTAAAAAATGATGCTAATCCGGCACAAACAGAGTATGAATATGGCATAAATATGCCCCCTAGTCTTTCTACCCTGTACTGTGGTGCTTTTGAAACCCAGATTGCTCTGCCTTCTTGGAAAATATCTATATTACATCCAATATATGAACAATTATATCCAAAACAAACTTGCAACTATATAATGCATGCATTGCTAGATGTGGAAGCTAAATACTCTAAAGTGTAGCTAAAGAAACTAGAGATTTGAGTGGAATAAAACAATGCACTTGTCCACTTGTCCTTTCAATGTTAATTCACAAACACTGAAAGATAAAACATGCAGCATCGTTGTTTGTTTGTTTGGGGGTTATCGGATTCTCTTTATTGGAGTAAATGCGTATTATTATGGACAAATGTATCTAGGTGGGGTGTTTCTGACCGGTTCTTGAAGGCCATCCAGGTAGTGTACTGGAAAACATGGGTTCAGATATATTATTCCTCTTAACTGTGCAACGTCCACCGTGGCCTAATGTTCTAAGGTAGCGGGAAATCACTCTTAATTGTCTCTCATAAGTGTCACATCATCTTTATCTACAGTGTAGTGTCAGCAAATGCCAATAAGAGTGGATTTAAGATTAGAGAACTCTCACTGACGTGAAACAATTACTCTCAATAAATCACTCATCACACCCTCTTTCTCTGAAATAAGAAGAACGTGATAAAAACAGTCAGGAATCCTCCTCAGTTCAGTGTTATCGAAAGATGTGCAGCCACTTCAAAGCACTTACAGAGTAAACAAAACAGTTTCAATATGAGAGTGGTCAGACTGCATGGAATGTGAAGCATGTGGATCAGAGAGAGGGGGTCCAACCAGAAGTCCTGGTGAGGACTGATTCAGCAGTTAATTGTTGGAAGCTCATGATGTCCATTTCATGAATTACAAGCTGAAGTCTTTTTTTGGCAGTTTTATGTAGCACAAACTCCACCCCAAGGTATTGGAGCATTTTACATGAGCACCAGTTTCATTATACAAGGACACATTCATTTTTGTAGGCACGGGAAGATGAAGTGATTTGTCCTGGCTCACAGGATTTTGAGTCAAGGCAAAGACTGAACCTGGTTCCCCTTTTCCAGCGCCAGCAGCTCTCGCCCTTACTCCAAATCCTCTCCCAAATATCATTCTCCAACGAAGCTGGCTGTTTGTTTTTGTTAGTACCATGTTTTGGATGGGTTATATTTTGTAGTGTGGTATTCCAAGGCACAATAAAAGAAGTGGGTTTAGTTGGTGATGCATGACATTCTACTCACTCAGTCGCAAATTGCTTCATGTTAAGAACAATTCCTGTTGTTTTTTTAATATGGTTATAAGCCTGAATGGATACTGTATGTAAACCATGTACCTGTTCAACAACCAGGCAACAAGCAGGGCCAGACTGGTAGATTTAAGCAACCTCAGCAAAAATGTTCAAACCAGCCCCACTCCCTCTCCTTGCTCTATCGCTCTCTTTCCATCCTTCCTTCCTTTCTCTCCCTCCTCTCTGTTTTCCCCCTCCGGTCTCTTTCTTAGTCTCTCTCTTTCTTCTAGAGTCCACGCTGTACCGGCTGCAATTAACATCTGAGAGGTGGAAAAAGTGACAGAGGCACCAGCAGCTGGCCTGAGTCTTGAGAAACTGGCCTTTAATGGCTCCAGCACCCAGGGCAAATGTTCAATGGAATAAATGGCCAGACCGACCCAGGCAATCAGGCAGAGTCTTGGATAATAGATGGCCAACTGAGTCATTGATGAAAATGAGGGTATGGCTGCCAACTATGATATATCTTCCAGAAAGGACCTAGTCCAGTCTACCTCCAGATTTCCAACTTGTGGAATATTTTGTATAGCATGGCAGTAATATCCATTTAATATCCAGAATTAGATTGGAAGCAGAGTGGATTTAGAGCAAGGGGCTTATTGTTTACACACAATAGTTGGGACAACGCTTCAGCAAACTAAGTGAATAACACCCAACTCTTGAAGCCATCCACACAAAGACCCTAACATTGCAGGCAAATAAGATTTCGACCTGTGGTTGGTTAGTTTGAATCAGCTTGTATTTTTTTTCTTGTAGGTGGGTCACGACTGTTCTCTTGAGCAGGACTATTGATAACCAATTTATAAATATCGCTAATAGGGGAAGCAAAAAAGGCCTTTGGTATTGTGTGTCAAATGGATATCTGTGGGTGAACCTGATTGTTCGAACTTAAGGAATGAAGCAGTGAGTTGCTTAGATCATGTAGCACTTAACACCCCAGTTTGATTTTCTCAGGTCACAAGTTGTTTTGTATTGCATTATATTTCATTTATTTAGCGCTTCGTACCCCTGATGAGTAGTGAAGTGCTTACTAGTCTTTTTTTTCTTCTTTTTTTTTCCTTATTCTCCTCAGACTCCAGGTCTGAGCTCCATTCCATAATCTATCGCACCCTCTTGTGTATTGAGAAAAACCTGTGCCAGGGACAGGGAGATCAGTTCTCTTCACCCCAGAAAAATGGGAAGGGGGCCTTGTGTCTTATAGAAAAACAGGTGCATAATCATTGGACATCAACCTTATTACCAGCTCCAGACCCTATGGACACCTCGGATTTCCTCTCCACTTCACCAAAGGAGCCCACAATTTCTCTTTTTTCTTACTTTGTGCACCCGCTTCCAAATCCAATTAGGGACACATGAAAGAGAGCACTCAGCCATTCCCTAAACAAAGGGAGAGATGAGGACACCTATAGATGACAAATTTCTCTTATCACCAGAATAATCGTATAAAAGAGCAGGTTCCTCCCTCCCCTGCTCTCTGACTCACATTCCTGAAATTGTCCGAAAATAATCAAGGGGAGGCTTACCCTAATTTCCCACCCCAATATACTCAGGAGCGTTTCACACTTCTGACCAAAAAGAATAAACCCCAGGGCAATCCATGAACATTTAAATATCCGTAGCATTCTTCATTCTGTATTTAGCACACTTTACCACCTCACCCGTCTTCATTCTAGAAAGCCTGTCTGGAGACAGATAAGCCTTGCGTATGGAAAAGAGGTGTTTTTTCCTTTAGGGGGGTTAGGTTTAACTATACCAAACAGGGTGCTCATTGGCTCTTTCTACCACTCTTGCACCTGGGCCCGCGGCATATAATCACCCCACAAGACGTCGGGCAATTTAAAATCACCGTCCAAAGCTTCTTGAGTTTCCCAATACCAGACCAATATTTTTTGACTAGCAGAATCTCCAAATAACTTATCTTCCAAGGGGTTCCCTAATCCGAACTCTGCTTGCATACTTCGAGACCAACCATACAAATGAATATACTTTATTCTAGAAAGAGACCCCCCCTCTTCTCTCCCATAACTCATCCCATGAGAGCTGGGATCCATCCCTAAAAAGGTCCCCCCAATACTCTATGCTGGCCTGCCTAATAGGTCTGGCTAACACATCCTTCAGACATTCTGGGGTGCCTGGTGAATCCCACAAAGGTGCCCTTTGAGAATGATAACCAATCTTCACTGCTGATCTCAACTGATACCAGCAACTGGCAAGGTCCTGTAATACCTTCAATCGTATTTTTTTAAAGAACTTTGGATCTCCAAACTTGTATAAAAAGGGCTTAGATGCCTCTTTCACAGCATCTACAATTGCTTTAAACATATCCCCTATTGCTGTGGTGTCTGGGTAGGAGAAAAGCATCCTTGAGGATCTAAGTTGAAATTCCAAAGCATAATACTGCAGGTCGAGCAATGCTAACCCACCCTTTTTCCAGGACATTGTGGGCCAATTATACGCCCATAAAAAAGCATTTATAGCTTGCTGAGTTTTACCTAAATATCCTCTGTTCAATTGTAGTGGAATTGTGCTGTGTAAAAAGTTTAATTTAGGGAGAATCACCATCTTAACCAGATTAAGCCTACCCAGGATTGTCAAAGGGAAGTGGACTCAACTTTGCATTAACTTGCCGCACTCTGACAGTAACCTTTTTTGATTCGTCAATGCAGGTTGCTTAATATCCTGTGTGATCTGGATACCTAAATATCTAATCTCCTGCTTTCCAAGCCATTGCTCCTTCGTCAATTCCAGGGTAATATCTCTGTCTTCCTTGCATTCACGCGATAACCGGATACTTTACCAAAACTCTCTGCTAGCTCCAAAAGCACGGGAAGGGCTATAGTAGGATCTGCAGTATATACCTAGAGATCATCCGCATATAATGAAGTCTTGACCTCCCACCCCTTCTACCTGAAAGGGATCCTGCCTTAACTTCCTCGCAAAGGGCTCCATATACATATTAAACAACGAGAGATAAAGGGCAGCCCTCCCTAGTGCCCTTGGTGATCCTAAATGACTTTGTAAGATTCCCGTTCACCAGAACCTTGGCCGAGGGGTGGCAATAAATCTGCTTAATAGCCCTACAAAATCTATTGCCCAAGTTAGAGAGTCTCAGAATTATATTTAAGTATACCCTGTTCACTCTATGAAAAGCCTTTAATGCATCCACGGTTATAACAGCAAGAGGGGCTTCTTGAGTAGTAGCCTTGTCTATAGCCCTGATCAAGTTAAATGTTAGTTTGTGCAGATATCTGCCTTTCATAAAACCCTTCTGGTCTGGATGTATCAAAACGTTCATTTTTCTACTCTGACTATCCACCAAAATGTTGGCAAAGATCTTACAGTCACTTTTTAATAAAGATATCGGGCTGTACGATTCACACTATACCGAGCTTTTACCCGGCCTCAAGATCAATGAAATAACCACCTCATTCCATGAGGCCAGAATATGTGCCCCATTCCCAAAGATTCCTTCAAACAATTCTGACATAGCTGGTATGATTGACTCCCCCAGAATCTTGTAAAGTTCAACCGGAATGCCATCTGGGCCTGCTGCTTTACCTCCCTTACTTCCTTTCAGAACTATCCTTATTTCCCCCTAGGAAATTTGTTTATTCACATCCATCTGCTCCTCTTGTGTGAGACTCGGTAGCATATCTTGCCCTAGCCAAGTACCCACCTTGTCTTCCCCCACCTTGAACCCCTCTGAGTAGAGTTGTGTATAGAATTCTGAAAGGCAGTCTCTATCTCCTTACTATTCATAGTTCTTCCCCCCGGGAGATTTGACTCAATTTCTTTAACATAGTTTCACACTTGAGCTGTCTTACTCTTCCAGGCCAGCAGTTTACCTGCACTTTCGCCATACTCGAAGTGAGCTAGTCTACACACTTCCAACCTACTAATCACCCTGGCTTGCAATATATCCTCTAGCTGCTGCCTCAGATCCCTCAACTTGTTGATCAGAGCCTCCTTTCCTACCCCCTAAATGGAGTTTGTTAGCTGATTCTCATAGCTTGTCATTTCTTGTTCTATGTGACCGATTCTATTCCGATACTGTTTGTTTCTATAACTCACCAAACTCAAAATTTCCCCCCTGATCACTGCTTTGAAAGTATCCCATACCACCGACATCAGAGCTGACCCCAGGTTTATCTTTAAAAAACTCTTCTGTTTCTGCACGCAGTTTAGCTACAACCTTGCTATCTGGCAATAGCAAACGGTCTAGAGTTCATCTCCTAGTCCCTGAATCCTGAGCTACATTCATGTTTAGAACTACCGCCTTGTGGTCTGGCAAATAGACTATATTCTCCACCGAATTGCCTAACTTCCGACCTACCAGGAAATAATCTATCCTGAGGTATGACCATACTTTTTGTTATCGTAAAAGAAACCCCTCCTCAACCCGATTTTCAACCTCCAAATATCACATAACCCCAATTCCCTCATCATCTCTCTTCAGTATTGTAGGGACTTAGGCTTACCTACAGATTTACACTTAATTGGTCTGTCTAATTTGTCATCTAAAACCACATTAAAGTCCCCTGCAATAACAATTTGATCTGAAAAGTCCAATAGCTGAAGAAACATCTTTCTGAGGGGTTCCTTCTCATCACTATTCGGGCCATAAAACCCCACCAACGTGATCCTTCTGTCACTAAACTGCAACTTAACTATGGGCCACTTTCCTGCCATGTCTGACTCCATCTCTAATATCTCACAATTGGCCCGCCTTTTAAGCTAAATATCTAGTCCCTTGGCATTAAAATTATGATCAGTGCACACACACTGCTGAACCCAATTCTGAGTCTTAAACAATTCTAAACACTCTTAATTAAATGTGTTTCTTGTAAAATCAGAATCTGTGCTGGGGAGTCTCTCAAATACTGCAATATCCTATCACTCCTCCCCCTGATTCTCAAACCATTGACATTCCCTGACAGAATTTGAATAGTAGAGCTCTCCCCCCCCGACACTGCACAGAGCTATCCCTTCTCTCCACTTAAAGTAATCTTAACTACGATGAATGAGGATTTTTTTTCTCTCTGAACCCCCCTGTGTTCCCCACTCAAAGTCACCCCTTCCCCCACCATCGTGATTCCACTGACCTATCCATCCCCCATTCCCTGCCCATGGATAACCCCCCTGTAGTATGGACTGGTGGAAGTCCAGTTTTAGGGCGGACCCTGGGCTCTACGGGCATTTCCAATCCTTGAAGCAACTAATCCTTACTTTCCTCTCCCTTCATGCTCTTGATATCATCTAGCAACTCATCAGCGGCTTTGGAGTCTCTTATGTTATACATCATGTTATTATGTATTACTCGGAGTGTGGCGGGAAACTTGAGTTGTGCTATCGCTCCTAACTTCTTGAATTCATCCATTTGCCTACCCAACTCCCACTGCTTCGCTATAGTTACACAGGAGAGATCTGACTTAATCTCAAATGTGAAATTTTCTCCTTAAATCGATTTTAATAGTAATGCCTTTGCTAATATTTTCTCCTTTAGCACATACGTATGAAAATGAACTACAATTTTTCGGGGCCTTGTGATGTGTTTTTTCCAAAAGGGATCCCCATGGATCCTCTGAATTTTGCCTGCAATTGTTTCTTTGCTTTCATCCAATGAGACGGCTGACTTAATAAGAGCCAGTATATAAGATTTGAGATCTGATGCTTCTGCAGCTTCTGGCACATTTAAAATTCTCAAATTGTTCCTCTGCGCGCTATTCTCCATCTCATTTTGTAGCTGCTGCTCATTACCTTTCAATACTTGAATTTGAAGCACTTACTAGTCTTGAAAAGAACCTTTATAAACTTCAAAAAATGGTTTTATTTAAAGCACAAATGACTTAACCTCGTATCTTTTGAGCTGATGAACCTAATTCAAATAGCATACTAGTTTTACTATTTTTTAGGTGGCAGACGTCATAAATTAAAACGCAGGCTGTAGAGGTTACAGATCAACATTGGAATCATGTGAGTAATCTGACAGTCATAGGTTCAATATCTTTTGGCTGATGCTAACATTCACCGTTCATATGTCGATTAACAGAGTGCGCTTATAATATTATCAATGTGCTGAAAAGTCTAAGAGCAAGTGGTAATAGGGAAGCATACGTTTTTTTTATGCAACAGCTGAAGTGCACCCCAAAATTATTATCCAAAACGCCCATGGTCTTTTCATATTTGGTGGAGAGGAGCTATTCAAATTGCCTGGTTCTCAAAGAAAGTCAGAATCTTACACTTCTAGGTTTGCTGCTGGAATAGCGCTTAATTTGAGCTGATTGTTGCAAGTAGCACTAATGTTTTAGGTCCACAACTTATTTTCCATAATTAGACTTTGACCCAGAACAAGAAACAGAGGAAACCTCTGCTGTTTGACAGCTGTCACTTGCTGGAATCAGAGTGTTTGCTCTGAATTGGAAGTAGCTGTCAAAGGTCCCACCAAGTAAGACCAAACAGCTATGTCCTGGGGGTGGGCACCACAAGGCATAGCAGAATCCAGCCCTGGGGGGTGGCGATCATCTATGGCTCATTGAGGGGGGGTCACGCACCCCACCATGCACAGTTTTGCCTTCAGTAATTTGACTTCAAAAGGTTCACTGATATTTTTATTGAAGTTATGAAAATCAAGAGTGCTGTAATATCTGGGGTAATTAGCAGTGCATGACGAGGGCACGAGTTATAGTTACTGGAAATAACTCTAACTATAATAGCTCAAATTCTCTGGTTTTGTGCGAGTAAATTCAGAACCTGTCTATAACATCCCTGTAACCTTTGGGTTTTTAAGTGAATTTCTAAGGTCTTTTTAAATTTTATCTCCTAACTATGACATCCCTGTAACCTTTGTTTTTTCTGTTTTTTCATTACTATACGTTAGTCCAATCTTCGCCACACACGGCCTTAGGCCATGTGTGCGAGGGTTGATTGCAAGGCCTGACTTATGGCAAGTTCCTACAGCCACCCCCCCATAACCACCCACCACTGTGCTGTGCATGGCCTTTGGCTGTGTGCAATGGGAGGTGGCTGCAGGGCCTGTCTCTTGGGTGTGAGAATAGGTTTGAGAGTGGGTGTGGGAGTGGGTGTGAGAGGGTCTATGTTGGTGTGAGAGTGGGTGTAAAAGTGTCTGATTGCACTCCAATAGATGAAAGATGCAGTGACCTCCACAAAGGATTTAAGATCATTTTTCAATTAGGAATCTTTGCCAAGCCCAGGAGTTAGGATCATTTATTCTTTCCAGAAGTGGAACTTCAACTGGGGCACCTGCTACATTTATATTTGTAAGTGCCTCCCATCCCCTAGGGCCCAGCCATCTCTCCTGGGTGCCCTCTAGGACACCCAGTGTGTAATGGACCTGCAGGGAGAGCCTCAAACCCCCGCGTTTCCAGCCGGCTTCCCACCTCCTGCGGGAGCCGGCTTTGCTGTTACAGACAAAAAGCATCTAAACATGAACTTTCTGTCTGTCATAGCAATTGTTTCCTTTGTTTCCCTGCCCACATCTCTGCAGGCAGAAAAACAAAGGAAGCCTCTGCTACCAACAAGCAAGAGCTGCTGGACAGCTCTTGCTTGCTAAGAGAGGAGTGTTTGCTCTGACATGGCGGGAATTGTCAAAGCTCCCACCAAGTCAGAGCAAACAGCTATGTCCTGAGTGTGAACACCCCGAGACATCGCAGGAGTTGGCCCTGGCGAGTGGTGGTCCCAGGGACAATATTGTCTCATTGAGTGGGGGCCCGTGGCCCCCTTCAACATTTGAATCCTCCAGAGGGAGGTGGTGGTGCCCAGGGCTGGGTGTTTGCAACAGACCCCCTTCATTATTTCAATTCAGCCCCAGTGAGGTGGCGGTCCGTAGGGCTGCGGGGGGCTGCATGGCATATGTTTATGTATCCGTCATAGAGTATGGGGTATTAGACAATATAGGTGAGGCCTTCAAATGCATTACCATGTGTAGAATGGTGACAACAGGACTTGCTACAGTAAGGGGCTTATTTATAAGCCCCTCTGTCCCGCCAGAATGTCACATTCAGAGACAGTCCTGTAGCACACACAGCAAGGCCATGTTTACAAGCCCAAGTAAAGCCACCTTGGCTGGCTTTTTATGACTTTGTAAAAATAGCCCATAGTCTTCCTGTCTTTACTGTTGTGTGATTACTCCCCTCCTGTGTAGAGTAGCCATACTAATTGGACAGAGAATGCAATGTGAGCAACTACAGTAGAATTGTGCAGTGCATCTGACATGCATTTGTAAGGTTTACAATCCCCAGCCATGTTCACCTATGAATCCACTACTACATATTTTCACAGACTATGACAATGTAGTCATGGCTCCTCTGTCAGCCCATCTATCATGTGCTCCATCGTAGATTGGCAATATACTCACCTTAACATTAGTCAGATGCTACTGCACATGCT
This sequence comes from Pleurodeles waltl, assembly GCF_031143425.1. NCBI lineage: Eukaryota > Metazoa > Chordata > Amphibia > Caudata > Salamandridae > Pleurodeles > Pleurodeles waltl. Next base: position 29,006,763 of record NC_090437.1, read on the forward strand.
ACAAATAAAGTCTAGCTTTCTGAACTATCCTTGATATGATAAATGTTGTCTTTGTGTCAGGGATGCACATTGAACATGGCATTGCACACAGCACACAATCCTTGCACTCCACAATAAGCATTCAGGATGACACTCACCGCTAACATCCGGATCCTTGAAGCTCTCCACCTCACCGACTGTGTATGGGTCTGGGGTACCTTCAAGACATAACACAATACTTTGCACCTTGAATGAAGAACACATACACTGTGGGGAAGTGAAACACAGTGCATATAAATAGCAATTGGCTATGTTACTTTTCAGGTTGTAATGAATCAAATGGCACAGTTGACAAGCCTTAATGATACACATTGGTAATGCAGGATGAAGTGTACATACATATGTTGAGCCAAAACATGCATCTGGTGGCCAGATTGTGGAACCAGATCAAATATTTCACTGCTACAAAATGTCACAAATGTGGCTGACTTTCATAGTTCTGTACACCTTAAGAACTCACATACCACACTCTGCAAAGTATTGCAATACCTGTGCCTTTCTCATAGCTTTACATGTCCCTGGCTAGGCTATATACAGCACAAAGTAGCCATCCGTGTTCCTTTATTTAACTGAGATCAGTACCTGTAAGTGCTACATACTACCTGCCATTGTCCTGACATGTTCTTTGCAGTCCCAATGGTGATATTTGAAAAATTGGACATCAACATGAATGAGATATGTTGAGATGTGACAAATGCAGCCTGTCAGACATTTGGAGAAAGTTATATGTGACTGGGGTTCCCTGTAAAATACATTGGGCCATAGTCTTCATGTCTTTACTGTTGTGTGATTACTCCCCTCATGTGTGGAGTAGCCATACTAATTGGACAGAGAATGCAATGTGAGCAACTACAGTAGAATTGTTCAGTGCATCTGACATGCATTTGTAAGGTTTACAATCCCCAGCCATGTTCACCTATGAATCCACTACTACATATTTTCACAGACTATGACAATGTAGTCATGGCTCCTCTGTCAGCCCATCTATCATGTGCTCCATCGTAGATTGGCAAAATACTCACCTTAACATTAGTCAGATGCTACTGCACATGCTACAAATAAAGTCTAGCTTTCTGAACTATCCTTGATATGATAAATGTTGTCTTTGTGTCAGGGATGCACATTGAACATGGCATTGCACACAGCACACAATCCTTGCACTCCACAATAAGCATTCAGGATGACACTCGCCGTTAACATCCGGATCCTTGAAGCTCTCCACCTCACCGACTGTGTATGGGTCTGGGGTACCTTCAAGACATAACACAATACTTTACATCTTGAATGTAGAACACATACACTGTGGCGAAGTGAAACACAGTGCATATAAATAGCAATTGGCTATGTTACTTTTCAGGTTGTAATGAGTCAAATGGCACAGTTGACAAGCCTTAATGATACACATTGGTAAGGCAGGATGAACTGTACATACATATGATGAGCCAAAACATGCATCTGGTGGCCAGATTGTGGAACCAGATCAAATACTTCACTGCTACAAAATGTCCCAAATGTGGCTGACTTTCATGGTTCTGTACACCGTAAGAACTCGCATACCACACTCTGCAAAGTATTGCAATACCTGTGGCTTTCTCATATCTTTACATGTCCCTGGCTATGCTATATACATCACAAAGTAGCCATCCTTGTTCCTTTATTTAACTGAGATCAGTACCTGTAAGTGCTACATACTACCAGGCATTGTCCTTACATGTGCTTTGCAGTCCCAATGGGGATATTTGAAAAATTGGACATCAACATGTATGAGATATGTTGAGATGTGTCAAATTCAGCCTGTCAGACATTTGGATAAAGTTATATATGAATGAGGTCCCCTATAAAATACATTGGGCCTCAGCGGGCAAGAACACTGATGGATTCTGTTTTTAAATTGTTCATAATCCTTCACTCTCTGTGATAACTAGACGCTGGAGACTTTTGACCTGTTTCATTTAACACGTGCAGGATGCGATCGCGACTCTTTTTAATGCACCAATTTTAAACACTTGAATTTTAGTACTTTTCTCTGTGGCGGGGGAGGAAATATAATTTTACTATGCTAAGGCACTTTGGGGGTCATTACAACCTCGGCGGACGGTGTTAAAGCTGCGGTAATACCGCAAACAGGCCGGAGGAGAAAAAAAGGAAATTATGACTATGGCGGAAACCGCCAACATAGACAGCCACTTTAACACTCCGAACGCCACGGCGGTACAGACAAGCAGCGCGGCGGTCACCGCCAACAGACAGGCGGGAGACAATGTACCGCCCACAGTATTACAACAGGCCAATCCGCCACCTTTTCCGGGGCGGATTCACCGTGGATGAAAACACGGCGGAAACAGATTTTGCAATGGGAAAACGCTCACCTTAACACACTCCACGAGGAAGGAGGGCACCATGGAGCCCGAACTCCAAATACTCCCTTCGCTTGTCTTCCTGCTCCTCTACGAACATCAGCAACGGCGGAGCCGAAGACAACGGTGAGTACTGCACCTACGACATAGGGGAGGCAAAAGTCAGGGACACACACACGCAACACCCCCACCCCCACCCCGAACCTCACCCACTACAACATACACACCAATGCATATCCAAACATCACAGTAACAACCCAGAACCCCCCCGGAAGAATGCAAAGACAAAAGGGAATCAGTATAACTATTGTAATGTATAAAAATACAGTAAGCTCATATATACAGAAATATATATACACATTCCAAATATATACATCACGATTAGTAGTGCAGGTATGCACAAGTAAATGTCCATGGACACTGGGCCCAAAATGCATGGGCGAGGCCCACACACGATACCTGTCCAGAAACGGAGAGAACACTGCAGGGGCATCAGATAGAAATACAACAGGCACCTCAGGGGGAAGGGAAGAGGGGGCACCTCAGCCGGATGAGAGCAAAGGCAGATCCACGACGGGGCTCCATGCCCATTGATGTATCCTGGGGAGTGCAAAGCCACAGTCTCTCAAGTCTCTACAGTGGGTGGGTTGCCCACTGTACCATCCTGGGGAGTGCAAAGCCACAGTCTCTCAAGTCTCTACAGTGGGTGGTTTGCCCACTGCTTTATCCTGGGGAGTGCAAAGCCACAGTCTCACAAGTTTCTACAGTGGGTGGTTTGCCCACTGTACCATCCTGGGGAGTGCAAAGCCACAGTCTCTCAAGTCTCTACAGTGGCTGGTTTGCCAACTGATTAACCCTGGGGAGTGCAAAGCCACAGTCTCTCGAGTCTCTACAGTGGGTGGGTTGCCCACTGTACCATCCTGGGGAGTGCAAAGCCACAGTCTCTCAAGTCTCTACAGTGGGTGCTTTGTCCACTGCTTTATCCTGGGGAGTGCAAAGCCACAGTCTCACAAGTCTCTACAGTGGGTGGTTTGCCCACTGATCAATCCTGGGGAGGGCAAAGCCACAGACTCTCAAGTCTCTACAGTGGGTGGGTTGCACACTGTACCATCCTGGGGAGTGCAAAGCCACAGTATCTCAAGTGGATAACAGTCTTCACTGGTTCTGGAGGGGGACTGGTGCCCAGAGTGCTTCATCCTGTGAAGGATTCGGGTAGTGGATGCAGTTCTCCACTGGTTCTGGAGGGGGACTGGTGCCCAGAGTGCTTCATCCTGTGAAGGATTCGGGTAGTGGATGCAGTTCTCCACTGGTTCTGGAGGGGGACTGGTGCCCAGAGTGCATCACGCTCCTCGTGACGGTCCCAGTTCCGTCACTGTCCCAGCCGCACATGGGCTAACGATGCTTGAGTTGGCGGTGCTTGCCCTGTTCAGCGGTGCTTGCCATGGCGGTCTTTGCCCTGTTCAGTGGTGCTTGCCATGGCGGTCTTTGCCCTGTTCAGCGGTTCTTGACTTTGCAGTTTCTGACCTGTTCAGCGGTGCTTGCCCTGTTCAGCGGTGCTTGCCATGGTGGTCTTTGCCCTGTTCAGCGGTGCTTGCCCTGTTCAGCTGTGCTTGCCATGGCGGTCTTTGCCCTGTTCAGCGGTCTTTGCCATGTTCAGCGGTGCTTGACATTGCTGTCTGTGACCTGTGCAGCGGTGTGTGGCATGACGGTCTCTCAGTGCCCAGCGGGGCTGTGGGTGCCGGGGCCCTCCAGGGCACTGACGCTGGCGGTGGTCTCCGGACCAGTGACAATAGTGCTCCCCTCCAGGGCACTGATGCTGGCAGAGGTCTTCGGACCAGTGACGATTGTGCTGCCCTCCAGGGCACTGACTCTGGCGGTGGTCTCCGGACCAGTGACGATAGTGCTGCCCTCCAGGGCACTGACTCTGGCAGTGGTCTCCGGACAAGTGACGATGGGTCTGGCGGTGGCGTCCTGGCCAGCGGGGAGGATGGCGGCCTTCTCCGCCGTGCTGCTCTTACCAGACTTTGGAGACTTCTTCTGCCCCTTCACCACCTTGGGAGGGGTCACAGCTGACTCGACACTCCCCCCGGGACCCTTGTGGGCGGCTTTGCCGGCAGGAGGCTTCACCCTCTTCCGTCGGGCACTGTCCAACTTCTGGTGCTTTACAGGGGGTGGACTGGCAGTGATTTGGCTCTGTGTCACACTGGCTGCCCTGGTGGCCGGTGCACTCCACATACCTCTAACACGCACCACTGGTACCGGACTTTTTTTGGCTGAGGTGCTAGTACGGGACCTATGAATTGGAGGGGTGGGGGTGGTGGGACAGAGGTCAAGGTTGCTCAGGAAAAGTTTCTGACGAACACTGGGACGGGTAGCTGGAGGGGGTCTGGGAGTGGAGGAAGAGGAGGTGGTTGTAGGAGGTGTAACTTTAGATGATTTGGGTGCAGGTGCAGGTTCTGTAGGCTGTCGTGAGGGGGATGGATGTTGGCTGTGTGGGTGTCCGCGTTTGTGTACTTTGGGAGGGGGCTTCACAGACACACTGGGAGAGGACACAAGGGGCGTGTAAATGGTAGTGGGGGTGGTGAGTGCAGGTGAGCGGGGTGTGGTGCTGGGTGTTCTGGTGCGAGTCCTAGTGGCTGTAGTGGTAGTGCATGCAGGTGAGAGTGTAGACGAGACTGGGAGGGAGGAGGAAGACGACAAGAAGGGGGACACAGTGGAGGCAGTGGATGTTGCTGTGTCTGTATGTGGGTGATGCTTGTGTGAGTGCCTGTGGCAAGTGTGTTGCCTATGTTTGCCTGAGCTGCCCTTGTGTGTTGAGGTGTGTGCAGGCGGGTATGATGGTGTGCTTGGGATAGGCTGGGGTACAGGGGATTGGGTCTGGGTGGAGGAAGTTGGAGGGGGGAGGCTAGACACAGGGACAATGGCTGCCATCAGTGCTGAGGCCAGAGATTGCAGGGTTCGATGATGAGCAGCCTGACCAGAATGAATGCCCTCCAGGAATGCATTAGTGCAGTGGTTCCCAACCTTTTGACTTCTGTGGACCCCCATTTTATCAATACTGGAGCCCGGGGACCCCCACTGAGTCATTACTGATAGTTGGAACCTAATATTATTACATTTTCTAAGCAGTCGCGGACCCCCTAATGAGGCTTCGCGGACCCCTAGGTTGGGAACCACTGCATTAGTGTGTTGCAACTCCCTTTCTACACCCTGGATGACATTCACAATGGTAGACTGCCCAACAGTGAGTGACCTGAGGAGGTCAATGGCCTCCTCACTGAGGGCAGCAGGGGTGGTAGGGGCAGGGGCTGAGGTGCCTGGGGCGAAGGTGATGCCCACCCTCCTGGATGAGCGGGCACGGAGCGAAGGCTGAGGGGCTGCTGGGAGGGCGGTGCTGGTAGGGGGGGTGGCGGCTGTACCTGTAGAAGTGGGGGGCACAGATGGTGCTGCCACCACAAGGAAGCTCCCATCGGAGGACAAGTCCATGTCTCTCTTTGCTGATCGGGTGACCGACGTAAAGCTCCCCTCGCCCTCCGTCCCACTGGTGTATTCTGTGTCTGTGGTGTGGCCCTCCATGGCCATGTGGGATGCAGCCCCCTCGTGCTCCGGTGCCACTGTACCTCCACCTGATGATGCTGATGCACAAAAGAACAGGGAGAGCACAAAAAGGTGTGGGGAAACAGAAGAAAGACAGGTTGAGTGCATGGCTTACAGCTACCGTTGGCGGACAATACAGACACAGCAGCCCACTGCACTACGCCGTGCTCTTGGCCTCTACAGATGCAGTTCCTGGGATATGGCCTACATGGGTATGAGTGTCATCTACCCACATAGATGACACAGGGGCATGTAAACCTGCACTTGGCACTCTACAGAGGTCGGGTGGAGTGCCACATGACCTGGATTCAAGAGGGGCCTAGCCTACGGAACTCGCCCTGGCCTAGGGAAACCCACAGCCCTCCTCCCCCACCCAGACCCCTCCACTGCGCGCAAGGTCATGAGAATGTGAGTGTACTCACCCCCTTGTGTCTGCTGTGATGCCCTCATGCGCCCATCCAACTCTGGGTAGGCCACCGCCAGGATCCGGAACATCAGGGGGGTCTTGGTTCGACGGGCACCCCTCCCACGTTGGGAATCCATCCCCAACTGAGCCTCCGCCGTCTTCTTGCTCCAGCGGCGAATGTCCTCTCAACTTTTACAGCAGTGGGTGCTCCGTCTCTGGTGGACCCCTAGGGTCCGGACATCCTTGGCGATGGCACGCCAAATATGCTTCTTCTGGTGGGCGCTGACCTACAAAACATGTACAGGGGAAGAAAAGAAGTCATTAGCAACAGCATCGTCAAAGTGAGTGGCCCTCATCCCTGCCCTTGCCATGTGGCACATGCAATCACACTTCTACATGCTCGCAGGACTCTGCCCCCTTCCTACTGACATCCAGCCCTCTCCCCCCAGGCATAGCCCATACAATGTGCTCCCTGTGTACTTACCTGTTGGTCTGGAGGACCGTAGAGTAGCGTGTACTGGGGGAGGACCCCGTCCACAAGCTTCTCCAACTCCTGTGCAGTGAAGGCAGGGGCCCTTTCCCCAGACGCACGAGCCATTGTCTCTTCCAGACCGAGGTCACAGCAGCACTTGCAGTGTAGGTCCTCTCCTGTCGAAGATCAGGTATTGAGTGATTGAACAGATAGAAAATGGTGGTGACGTCCGCGGCGGTGCGTATTATCACCGCCGGCGCACTTCGTCATTGGCTCCTGGGACCCATAGGGTCCAATGTTAACCAATGCAGCATTGCGCCGCGGTCTTTGACCGCCTACCGCGACGGTGTACAACACCAGCGCAGTTCCCTCACATCCCATTGTCCCACTTTAGAGGTCAGACAGCCGCCATTTCAGGGGCCCACGTGGCTTCATTTACAACTGCGTCACACATCCCTAGGCCTACACTCAACACACATACACGAAGGATATTGTATTTAGTGTCATGTTCTGTGTAGCTGTGGGTACATACCTCAGAATTTGTTGACTCTGTGGTCGCTGTTGTCCTACCTGGGCACCGTCAGCTGGGACATGTGAGGAGATGGCGGAATCCTCCGGTGTACCGACCGCTGGTGGACCTGTTAACAATGGAGGAGCGACATTTAATCATCACCTACAGGTTTGACCGTGCCACAATCCAGGAACTGTGTACCCAATTGGAGCCAGACCTGATGTCACCAATCCGCCATCCCACAGGAATCCCCCCTCAAATGCATGTACTATTAGTGCTCCATTTCCTAGCAAGTGGGTCATTTCAGACAACAGTGGTCATGTCATCAGGGATGTCCCCGCCTATGTTTTCCAACGTGTTGTCCAGAGTGTTGTCTGCCCTGCTGAAACACGTGAGGAGCTACATCCTTTTCCCTCAGGTGGAGGATTTGGCTACAGTTAATGGTGACTTCTATGCCCTGGGACATATCCCTAACATCATAGGTGCCATTGATGGGACCCATGTGGCTTTGGTCCCCCCCCACAGGAGTGAACAGGTGTACAGGAACCGAAAGAGTTATCATTCGATGAATGTACAGATGGTATGTTTGGCAGACCGGTACATCTCGCAGGTAAATGCTATGTTCCCTGGCTCAGTGCATGATGCCTACATCCTGTGGAATAGCAGCATCACGTATGTGATGGGTCAACTCCAGAGGCACCGTGTGTGGCTATTAGGGGACTCTGGTTACCCCAACCTGTCATGGCTATTGACCCCAGTGAGGAATCCCAGGACCAGGGCAGAGGAACGCTACAATGAGGCCCATGGGCGGACTAGGAGGGTGATCGAATGCACCTTCGGCCTCCTGAAGGCCAGGTTCAGGTGCCTCCATATGACAGGTGGTTCCCTATTCTACTCACCAAGGAAGGTGTGCCAGATCATCATTGCCTGCTCGATGCTTCACAATCTTGTTTTGCGACGCCAGGTGCCTTTTCTGCAGGAGGATGGTCCAGATGATGGTGTTGTGGCAGCTGTGGAGCCTGTGGACAGTGATGAGGAGGAAGCAGAGGAAGAAGCCATTGAAAACAGGGACTCTGTCATACAGCAATATTTCCAGTGAGCACACAGGTGAGAACAATTTTTTTACTATTACATTCACTTTCACACTCCTACCTCTATCCTGTCTGTCAATTTGAAGTAGTATCTGCTAACTGAGTGATACATTTCCATTACAGTTTCACAGGTGTGGTTACCAACGTGTGCCATCTGCTTGCATCCTTCATGGACTTGTGATGTGTGACATAGGTATGTTGACATTACTATTGAGAACGGATTTTGTCACTGTCATAGCTAATACACCTTTTCAAAATCACAGACTGACTCCAGATTGTTTTGTGGTTCAAGGGTGTTTATTGAAGTGCTAATTATTGGAGGGGGTGGCAAAATGGTGATGGGTGATGGTGGAGGAATGTCCATGGCAGAGTCCAGTCTATTAGTCTCACAGGTGCATTGCCCATATGGGCATAGGAAGTGGAGCTGGGGCAGTTCCAATCTGGACAGGGTAACAAAGTGGGACAGTGGGAGGACAATCAGGGTGGTCTCATTTCCTGGCAGGTGTCTTGCCATCTTGCTCTGTCCTGTTCCTGGATCTCAGGGACCGCTTGCGGGGTGGTTCTCTGTCTGCAGGGGGTGGGGTGCTGGTGTGGTGGTCCTGTGGCGGGGCGTCCTGTCCACTAGCGCCGGCAGAGGTGGTGGGAAGTTCATCATCCAGGCTAGTGTCAGGGGACTCTTGGAGTGCCACGGTGTCCCTCATGGTCTTTTGTATGTCCTTCAGCACCCCTACGATGGTGACCAGGGCGGAGCTGATGGTTCTGAGCTCCTCCCTGAACCCCAAATACTGTTCCTCCTGCATGCGCTGGGTCTCCTGAAACTTGGCCAGGACCGTTGCCATCGTCTCCTGGGAGTGGTGGTATGCTTCCATGATGGAGGAGAGGGCCTCGTGGAGAGTGGGTTCCCTTGGCCTGTCCGTCCCCTGTCGCACGGCAGCCCTCCCAGTTCCCCTGTGTTCCTGTGCCTCCGTCCCCTGGACCGTGTGCCCAATACCACTGCCCCCGGGTCCCTGTTGTTGTTGGGGTGGTGGGTTATCCTGGGTTCCCTGTAGTGGTGGACACACAGCTGACTGATGTGTCCTGGGGACGGAGGTATGGGCCCGCTGGGTGGGTGCTGTGCTGCTGTTACCAGAGGGTGGAAGGTCAGTGTTGGGCTGTGCCTGGGCGAGGGGAACCGACTGTCCCAAGGCCCACGATGGTCCGGGCTGGTCATCAGGATCCAGATGGCCAGAGCTGCTGTCATCACTGTGGGCCTCTTCTGGGAGTGGAGTGGACATGTCTGGACCCTCCTGTCTGGTGACGTTATGTAGTGGTCCTGCAGGGGTATAAAAGCATGATTATTGCATCTGTGTGTGTCATGGTGTGCAATGGGTGGGTGTGTGTGTACCCCAGTGCAAGCATTCCTGTGTGGGGGCTTGTGTGCTGATGGTTTGGGGCAGTTATGGGTATGTGCAGTGGGCATGCTTTAGTGATGGGTGTCCATGCTTAGTTGTGTCATGCAGGGCTTGGTGTTGGGATGGGTGGTTTGTGTTATTAGTACATTAGTGAGGAGTTGGAGTGATAGGGGAGGGGGTGAGGGTGGGGGTGTGTGATAGCATGCAGGTAGGGTGGGGGATTTGATAGTTGAGATTTGAATTACCAGTGTCCATTCCTCCACTGACTCCTCCGAGGCCCTCTGGATGCATAATGGTCAAGACCTGCTCCTCCCATGTTGTTAGTTGTGGGGGAGGAGGTGGGGGTCTGCCGCCAGTCCGCTGAATTGCAATGTTGTGCATGGAGACCACTGAACGCACCTTCCCCCGTAGGTCGTTCCACCTCTTCCTGATGTCCTCCCGATTTCTTGGGTGCTGTCCCACTGCGTTTACCCTGTCGACGATTCTTCGCCATAGCTACATCTTCCTGGCTATAGAGGTGTGCTGCGCTTGTGATCCAAATAGCTGTGGCTCTACCCGTATGATTTCCTCCACCATCACCCTGAGCTCCTCCTCGGAAAACCTGGGGTGTCTTTGGCGTGCCATGGGGTGGTGTAGGTGATGTGTGGGGTGGTGTATGTGGTGATGAGTGTGGTGATGTGAAGTGGTGTGTGGAAATTTGTGCGTGGATGTTGTGTGGGTGATGGTGTTTTGTGCCTCTGTGTGGTGGGGTTCTCTATTGCTGTGCTCTCTCTCTGTCGCCTTCATCTCTGACTTTGGGTCGTAGGGGTTTGTGGGTGATGTGGGTGTGTGTTTTATATTGTGTTGGGTGTGTGGGAGTGGTGTTTGTATGTGTATCAGGTGTGTGTATTTCGAATTGTCCAATGTGGCGGTGTTTTGGAGATGTGTGTGTATTTTGAGTGCGGCGGTGTGTACTGCCAATGGAATACCGCGGTTGAAAGACCGGTGCATGGATTCGTGGCTCGTAATAGCATGGGTGTGTTTCTGTTGGCGTGACGGTGGAGGATTTGTTATCGCCGGATTATCACTGACCTTTGGTGTGGCAGACTTGTGTGGGTGTCTGAATTTCGGCGGATTCCGAGATGTGTGTCATAATAGCTGTGGCGGAATTCCGTGGCCGCGGCGGTGTATTGGCGGTCTTCTGCACGGCGGTAAGCGGCTTTTACCGCCAATGTTGTAATGACCCCCCCTTGTGTTTTTATTTTCACGGACTAAAAGGGCAGTAAAAGCCTGTAGTCCTAACGGTGTTTGTCTAATTGCATTTCTTTGTTTGGGGTGAGGGAGTTGGACCAGTCTTTTTCCTGATTGCCAGGTCTCCCTCCAACTCATGTATCAACAAACTCTATTTAATAAGGGCAGGCCGCGGACGTGCAGTGGGTAAGAACGCTGATGCAATTCTATTTTACAATTGTTCATAATCCTTCACTCCCTGTGATAACTAGACGCTGGATACTTTTGACCTGTTTTATTTAACGTGTGCATGACACGATTGCGACTCTTTTTAACGCACCAATTTTAAACACTTGAATTTTAGTACTTTTCTCTGTGGTGGGGGAGGAAGTGGGGAAATTTTATTTTACTATCCCTAAAGCACTAAAAGGCCATTAAGAGCCTCTAGTCCTAAGGGTGTCGGCCTTATTACATTTCTTTGTTTGGGGTGAGGGTGTCAGACCTGTTTTTTTTCTGGTTGCCACACCCCCCTCCAACTCATGTACCGGCAAACTTTATTTAATAAGGATAGGCCATGGAGCTCAGCAGGCGCAACAAAGGCATGCCTAAGGCAAGCCCGCCAGTGCCCATCCACACCTGAATGGGCCCAGGGGCCAGAACTGCTGCCGGTTTCAATACAAATGCTACCTGGATACAATATACAGAGGCACACCTTAGAAGTTATATGCCTACATGTAGCAGGAGGGATAAGGATGCCCCTTTCCCTCTAACTGAAGGAGGGAGCCGCAGGTATAGCACCTGATAACTCGAAGATTGCTCCAGGATAGACCACCCAGACATACCCATAAGACCCACCATGATTGACCCTCCCAGAAAGGCAGAAAAATCCACTCACAACGTAATGAGATGTGGGCTGATTAATGTCAGATCCCTAATAAAACACAGCCTGGAGATAAGGGATGTTATTGAGGAATCTAATTTTGACTGCCTATTCCTAACAGAGACCTGGGCTAGAGTTGACTTTAACCCAGACTTTTTCACAGCACCTCCTACAGGTTATGGTGTAGAAAGAATAGATAGGCAACATAGGAGAGGAGGCAGGGAAGCAATCATTTTCAAACAGAACTTGGGCTGTAGCTTTACCTCTTTAACAATCACATGTGATACCTGTGAAGGCGGATATTTTAAGATCAAACAAGGAAATATGCTCAGAACTGAAGGACTTTTAGTGTATCGCCCGCCAGGACTCAAGAAGAACTTCTTAGCAAATTGGACCTAAATCATTGAACCTCTTACTTCTATGAACCATAGTATAGTTCTTGGAGACCCTCACCCTCTTTGATTCCATGACCTGCTTACCGATAGTGCGCATACTGGGAGCCACACACTTGATGGTATTTTCTCTACACATGAGTTCACCACAATAGGAAAGTGCAGGCAACACGAGTGGGTGGACCATTGTCTGATTACCTTTAAGGTTAAACACAAAAGAGGGAAGAAACTTAAGCAGACCATCACCACTTCCAGTAGATATTGTAACTGCTTACAAAAGGAGGATCTTACCCTAGCCCAAGAGAGAAGCCAAGAAAAACTAAAGGACAGCACAGTTTAGAGCATGGCAATCTTTGACTCATGGTTTAAAGAAGCAATCAACACAGTAGCACCTTTGAGGATGATCAAACCCACAACTGGGGAAAAAGTTTGGCCCCCTGGTACACCGACGAGCTTAAGACTCTCCAGAGATCGTGCAGAAAACAGGAAAGGAAATGGAAACTCGATCCGAGTTCGATCGAAAAAACAAAACTCAGAGAACTGTGATGCACTTCTAAAAGTGCCATAAAACATGCCAAGTCATGTTACATCTCTGGGAAAATTAGAAACACAGGCAACGCTCCCAAAGAACGGTTTCAAGTAATCAAGGCATTAGCAGCCCCTATCCCCCTCAGGAGCTAGAAAATTCACAAAAATTCTGCAACAGAGTAGCTACCTTTTTCAAAGACAGAAGTCATGAAAGTTTTTGCTTTATTCTCATCCCCCCCCAACTGGCCCCAGGAGCACATGATCTGGAATTTAATAATACACCAGGGAGTTAGGCGACTCTGTCAAAATTCTTACCCCTAACAATTACTAAAATGATCTCCTATTTGTCCAAAATGTGCTTGGGTTTTCCCAACGATACTTGTCCCCCCAGAATACTGCAAATGATCAGTGAATTAATAGCAGCACATCTAGAAAAGATCTATGCATATATATTAGAATCTGGAAATGTTCCCAACACTTGGAAAGAGACTGTCATTATGCCAATTAAAAAAAGCCGGGAGAAAACCCAGTAGACCTCAAACATCTGTGCCCAATTGCTCTCCTTACAATGCTGGATAAAATATAAGAGAAGCATATCAATGAAGAACTTGCTATCTTTCTGCTGGCACATGACCAACTGAAAATCTCCCAGCATGGATTCCACAAACACGATTGTACTGAGTCTGCCCTACTGGTCACCACTGATATGATAAGAAATCAGGTTGACCAAAACGGATACACCATTCTGATTCTATTAGATCTGTTAGCTGCATTCGATACCATATCACCCCAAATTCTGATCCACCGCCTCTTCAAGGCAGGTCTGAGAGGCTCAGCTTTGAACTTGCTGGAGACCTTTCTCCAGGAGAGACTTTTGTTGGTTATCTGTGGGGATTTCTGCTCGCCTCTTTACAAACTTCCTTGTGGGGTCCCTCAGGGATCATCTTTGAATCCAACCTTTTTCAATCTTCACATCACCCCCCTGGCCAATTTGATTTGTTCCTTTGACTTCCAGGTGTCCTCATATGCTTACGACACCCAAATCATTGTTACCATGTAAGATAGCGTAGACATCACAGCTGGCAGATATCAAACTTGTATGAGAGAAGTCAATAAATGGATGAACCGGAATTGGTTAAAATTGAATGGGGACAAAACCGAAGTTATGGTCTTTGGTGTGAACCCAACCATTTGGAACCTCAACTGGTGGGCCGAGACCTGTGGGACCTTACCAAACCCCAACAGCTGCTGTCAGGAATCTTGGAGTAATTTGTGACTCAGGACTAACCTTGATACCCAGGTAAAAAAAATACAAACCCATGTATCTGGCTACTCAAAATTATCAAGAAAATCCTGCATTTTATCCCACCAGAATTTAGAGTTATGGTAGTCTTGGCCATTATTGTTTCCAGGCTAGACTAACGCAATGCCCTTTACATGAACATCAATGACCTTGCCCTGAATAAGCTTCAACGTGTTCAACATTCGGCAGCCAGACTACTACTCAGGATACCCAGGTCTGCTTCCATTAAGGAGGGCCTCAGGAGTTTGCACTGGCTTCCAATTAGGAAACGTATCACCTTTAAGGCACTGTGCATGGCGCACAAAGCTCTTCACTCCCAAGGCTCCAAATATTTACAAACTGCAATTACCTGGCACACACCAAATCACTCATTGAGATCATCAAACCTCAGATTAGTGAAGAGTCCAACAAACCCACAAAGTAAAATGGGGAGATAGGGTCTTCTCAACAGCAGCCGCTAAACTATGGAACTCTCTTCAAAATGGGATCAGAGCAATCCCTTCTCTGCTACCTTTTCATAAGCATCTTAAGAAGTGGCTATTTTCCGTCTAGATCTATGATTGCTTTGGCTCTATTACCCGCATAACGCTTTGATACCTCCAGTCTGAATGCGCTTTATAAGAGTCACAAATTCAAATACAGTCGGGCCTCATTTACAAGAGGCATGAACATCTGGAGTGTCATTTATAAGAACCACTCCAGTGGCCCAGCACTCTCAATCTTTTGTATGAGATCATGCAAAGCCACCCTGCATTGTTTGGCATGCATTCAGAGGTATGGTTTAAGGCAAGGCAGTGCAAAGCAAAGCATAGCCATAATTTACATCAAGGAGGCATTCATTTTCTATTGCACAATTGCTGTCCCAAACAAAAAATATTTGTTTTGACACCTTCTCAGTATCGCAAATCTATGTACAGCATGGAAGGGCACATTACTGCATGCCTAGCCAGGGGAGGCATAACCAGGAAGATCATTGGCAATTATCTTTGAGGGTTTTGGTTTGGATGTGTGCTGCATTACACTGCACACATCAAAAATGGCAAACACTATTAAATATCTTTGTGCATGAAGGTGTCCTTCGAGTACAAAAACAATCCTGTCAACAATACAGACACTTGCACCATGGGGCAAAGGTGCCTGGGTTTGCTAAAGGCATCAATTAGAGCATCTGAGCAGGCATAAAGCAATAGAATGCCCTACATTTCTTGATGTCTGACCAAATCTGCACTTCAATTTGATGCTGGGCAGCACAGTCAGATACCTTGTTGAACTTGTGAATTACGCTCCCACAGAGTTTTTCTGAAACCTTTGTGTGCCACTTATGTTCTGCTATGGCCAATTACAACAGTACCTGCTAAATTCTTGAGGTGCAAGAAGCACCTCTGGAGCTGACCTGTAATACCTGGGTCAGTATCAGAGAAGTGGCTCCGGGGTGTTACGGGCATGTGTGTCTGCTTTATGCTTCCCTGGACCACTTTGGTATTACCAAAACTGGTCACAGACACTTGGGTGGGCATGTCTGTGACACAGATAGCATTGGGGCATATAAAGCATTAGCGTTCTTGCCACAGGATGTTCCTTCATTTGCATGGCCACATGAGGGATTCCCTTCGCCTCTGTCTTTGCTCCGTATATTAGGAGCGGATACAGAGGCAAATAAGGTGTCAGGAAACACCCTGACAGTGCACCTCCTAAAAGGGGGTGTGCTGTCAGTATGCCCCTAATATCTGACCTCTGAAGGGGTTGAAGGGGGTATTCTGTACCTCTACAGACATCCACTTGCAGGCGGGTGAAGTCACCCACTGCTCCACCCTACAAGGGGAGCTATAAACACACTTAAAAGTGCAGGCATCTTGGTGCATGCACAGTGAAACACAGAGATGCTGATTTAAGCATGCTTCATTTTTCAGGTAACAACGCTGCCTCCAGGGCAGTGCAAGTGTGCAGCTGCCTTGGGTGCAGGTCATTACATGGAATGTAGTGACATTTTATCTGTTTGTGCACAACACACCTGTTTTCATAGACACCATGATGCAAACTGAGTAAGTGTGCACTATGTATAACAGAGCCACTGGTTAGTGTGGGCTAATGGCAGTCCACTGTTTTAATACCTCTGTGGCATGCTTCATCTTTAAAACATATTCTTGTGGGGGCATGACACTTTTGAACAAACACATATGTGAGCCATATAAACTATGAACACAAATCATCTATAGGCAGATGAGACAGAGAGAAGCACTCACAGAATCTGTGTATGTACCAACTGCTCCATCAACTAGCACTCCAATATAGCTCAGGAGGTCACTCTACCCGCTAAACACATCCACCCAGCAACGTTTGAGTTGGTGGGGGGTCCATTCAATGTTGAAGAGGCAAATCATATGTTGCTGCACATTCTGCGACCTGGTCTTCTGCTCCAGCATAGGGTATCCTTGGATCACCCTTCCACCACCAGCTATTATGTTAGGCAGATAGTGAGTTTTGAGCCACAGGAAGCCACTAAAATCCTGGACATTCATATCACATACCTTTCCCTTCCCAGTCATGGGTCCCTCCCCAACAACAATCTGACTGTCAAAAACCCTAAACTACCCAAAAAACCCACAGCTAACCCTAAGAACAATAGAACAACAAAAGTCAGACACCCAAGAATGCACAGCGCAAACAATACACTAAACAAATACAAAGGCTCAAATTAAACTTTAGGGACACCAGAGGGACAGCACACAGTACAGCAATTGCTAAAAGACACCAAGACACTGTCCAGCACAGCCAAAACACACCCTCTACCAAGCAAAAAAAGAATGACCGTGAGGCAAAGTGAATGCATCAGAAATAGGGAATACCACTTGTCTAGTTTCCATGCATTCTCTCTCTCTTTTCCTCGTTTCTTCTTGTTAGCACCGTCACATTCTATCTCACACACTCCTAATTGTCTTCATTCTTTTACTCTTTCTGTTCACCTCACCCATAACGCATGCATACCATGCATTATGAGGAGGCCAGAAAGTAAGATTTAAATTTGACAGCTGGGAGAAATGAAAGTTCCAAAAGATGACCTAACCTGAGCACAGTGAAAGATGCCAGAGTTTAGGTGTTGGTAAATTGTAGAGTTCCATCCTCCCTTCACCTCGACAGTAATCAGCTAACCCTAAATGCGTTGATCCTTACCAGGAGTTTGACCGAAGCAAAATGCAACAAGCACCCATTTGCAACTGTTCCAGTGTATTTTGCTAGTTTTCAAAGTTTTTGTGTGGGAAATAGGAACATCGGAAGAAGTGTAAAGTGCATTTCTTTTGTGCCACTGGACGTAGGGCATCATTCGTGATGCCAAAGGGCAATGCGCACCCTTATATCTTGCCTGTCTGTATTGGGTGGCAGCTCATACATATTGATGAAAGGAGCTCACTACATGCTTAGATGATAACACAGAAGAAGGAATCACAGTTGTGCAGCCTTTGGTAATTTTGGGAAAACGTAAATGTGAATGGGACTGCACCAAAAAATGAGTCCCATATTACACAAAGGGACCTATTCACAAAGCTATTTTGGACTACGTACAGTAGTACTTCTGTAGTACTTTTTTACCTACTTTTACATGGCTTTGTGAATTGGCCTCTAACGTCTAAAACGGGAAAACAATTGGAATATTCATCTACAGATAGTACGAATAGAAAGGGCTCTGCGAGCTTTGCACTTTTACTAATAAGGAGTTTGTTCTTTCAGGACCGATTCACAAAAAGCACGTAAGAGTATGCAAAAGAGTAATTTTTTGCTTGTGCATGCGTGTACACATTCTTAAAGGTTTTAGGGCCACATGTACGAAATATAGGTTTTGTGACTAGCTATTTGCGAGTCGCAAAACCTTATATCCAACAGTGTCAATGACTGTTTGCAATTCGCAAGGGGGTCGCAAATGACCAACCTCATGAATATTCATAAGGTAGGTCACAATTTTTGACCCCATCGGGAATGGCCGCCCTCACAGGGATGGTGGCCTGCTGGAGACATCAGACCGCCATGTCTGTGACTGCTTTTAAATAAAGCTGTTTTTTTTTTTTTTTAAATGCAGCCCGTTTTCCTTGAAGGAAAACGAGATGCATTTCAAAAACAAAAAATGAAAAAATGTATTCACTGCCATTCACAAGAGGGGAGGGGTCCATGGGGACCCCTTACCGTTTGCCAGTGGGTTAGCACCAGTTTTCCCTTTCCTGCACCAGTTTTTTTTTCTTGCACAACCACTGGCTATTTTAGGTGACCTTAATCAAATGCATGGTAGGAGGTCCCACTCAAAAACCTACGCAGAACTGTTGCATCCATATTTACTAGATTTTGGTAAAGTGAGGCACCGTTGGCAAATGACGCGCTGACTCATGTTGAACAAACATCAGGCCAGGTCCTGCTGAGGGGGCTATTTTAGTCATGCTGTGCCTCCGTCTGGGGATGTGCAGATGGGGTCATGACTGATGGCTGCAGACCATATCATTTGTCAGCTGTAAAGCCAGGAGGGGAACAATCAGATAATGCTCATAATGGTTGCTGTGCCCAAGTTCATTTACATACTGTTTTATGTCCTCAATGTTTCAATCACTTTTCACACCATATGGGAGGTATACTGACATTGTTGGACGTACACACACTTTAATTTTTGGTATGACTGACACTACTACACATACAAGTGTCCTGGCCTTGGTGTTACACTTAATATTTGTCTAACTTGTGAGTGCAAATACCATGACCATGCTGAGTCAGAAATCTTATTTTTCAGTTCCGACCTCATACATATTGAAATTCTCAGGCAAGTACTGATGATGTTGTCCCATTTGGATGTGACAGTAGTAGTCACTGTTGTTCAGTAGCTACAGCCATGGAGAGTTTATAAGTGCATATTACTGTGCTAACTACGATTGTTTTGCGACTGCATTCGTGGTCACAAAACAATCATACATGGGACTGCCACCCACAGTTAGGAAGGGAACACCCTTTCCTAATTGCGACTCACAAACCCTTTTTGTGATTCAGTACATAGTTTACCGAATTGCAAAAATGGGTCTGTACATCCCAAAATGCATTTTGCACGTCGTAAACGGCCCAATTAGATATTTGCGATGTGCAAAATGCTTCGTACATGTGGCCCTAAATTCCTTAAAGTCTCAATTTTTCTCTCTCATTTGCTAGTATGGCTATGAGACCTCATACAAAAAATTATATAGTTGAAATATAAGCCCTTTTGTGTCTTTTAATGGTTTAATTAGCCATTTATCCTAATGACTTCACATCATGATGATTTATAGAGTTCTCTCTCCAGGAGCATCCTGAACACAACCAGTTCTCCATCATATTAGCTGAAAAACCTCTACAACCTATGCAGCTGCTTTTCCACTGTATCTCTACTGGTACCTATAAGCATCTTTAAATTACATGGTTAATGATTCTTACTCAGACACAAGCTTGTGCAAAGGTACCAGTGGTGAAGGGTCAGACCAGGTGAATTAATGAAATATCTTTGGTTTGCTGGTGTGTTTTCGATTGGGATATGAAATAACAAGACCACTCCCTTCCTCTCTTCTACATGAGGGAATTGGTCAAATTAGCATCATGATCTCAAATGTAGGGAAAAGCCCAAAAGAGTTGCAGTATTTTCTAGAGGGCAATGAATGTCATGAACGCTAGATGGAGTGTTGCTTTACAGCATGCATAAACAATGTATTCTTAAACATGATTATATGGTGTTTTCCTTACCATTATCTCTCTCTTTCTTTTGGTCCCTGTTACAAAGAGGGCTCATTTTCTCTATCTGCACTATAGTGCATTATCAATTGAGCGTCCAGCACAGACCAACATGGTGTGTGCACTCACTTACAAAAAATTTGTTCAATGTGCTGACATGAACTCGCACCTACGCTGCAACCAGCACGCCAGTTAAAGATGGCATGGCTTTTTGAGGTGTCTGGTCCACTTTCACTTCAGGCGGTGGAACCATCCGCTGTCTCAAGAGGGTAGAGATCACACTGCAGTCATAGTGGGGAATGTGGTATGGTTCCCTGTGACCCTTCTTCCAGGAGGTCAACCTGAGGGGCATACTGACTGTGCATTAGCTCATGTGTGATCCACAATTTGTAATGTAACATGAACATAGGCCAAAGGCTTCAGTTATTTTCATGAGGCCAAGCTACCAGCCAAATAAGAAATACAAACTCACGAATATGTTGAAAGGGAACACTTTGTGGGCATTTAAAACTCACTCAGGACGAACATGCATTTACCCCCTGCACATTAGTTGTAGAAACAAAAAGGAAACTGCATGTTACCTCAAGGCATGTCAAATTAGTTAAAATTGCTGGTGATCCTTCAATCTGCCAAATGAGATGAAAGAATCAAAGATTGGACCCTATGGGGTACAGTGACCAATGGTGATGTACGCCGGTGGTGACGGTATGCACCGCTGCGGACGTCACTGCCATTTTCTATCTCTTCACTCACTTGCTACCTGACTTTCAACAGGAGAGGACCTGCACTGAAAGTGCTGCTGTGACCTGTGTCTGGAACTGACCATGGCTTGTGTCTCTAGGGAAAGGGCCCCTGCCTTCACCTCGGCGGAGTTGGTGCGACTGGTGGATGGGGTCCTACTCCAGTACTGAAAGCTGTAAGGGCCTCTAGAGCAACAGGTGAGAAAAACTGTGAGTACGATGCATGGGGCATGAATGCTTGGAGTGCTGTGTGTGGAGGCCTCAAGTAGGGCGTGTGTGGTGGATGGTGGAGGTACTGCATGTACGGTGGTCCATGTCTGTGCTAATGGGGATGGGAAGGGGCATGGTGGGCCATGAGTAAAACAGTCAGGACGGTCAGACTAATATCTTACCCTGTGTCCATTTCCCTGCAGGTCAGCGCCCATCAGAAAAATGGTATATGGTGTGCCATCGCCAAGCGCGTGCGGACCCATGGGGTCTACGGGAGGAGGAGCACCCATTGTTGCAAACGGTGGGAGGACCTGAGACGCTGGGCACGGAAGACGGCGGAGGCCCAGCTGGGGATGGCCTCCTAACGAGGAAGGGGTGCCCGTCGAACCCTGGCCCCCCTGATGGCCTGCATACTGGCGGTGGCCTATCTGGAGCTGGATGGGCACTTGGGGGCATCACAGCAGCCGCAAGGGGGTGAGTACAGTGCCCCAATATACAACTTGCGCCTGGTGGTATCCGGGTGGGGGATGTGGGCCTTTGGGTGCTCCTAGGCCAGGCCTGATATTGCAGAGTAGGTCCCATGTTCGGCAGGGTTCTGGTGTAAAATACCTCCAACCAAGCTAGTAGGCATCCACTACCTGGCAGAGGTCTGTGGGTCTCAGGTATGCTGTAATTGGCGTTAGGTGTCCCTATCCATGGGCTGATGACTAGCATTGTGACTGGTAGTGCATTGCCTAGTGCTTAGGGCTGTTCCCTGTATGTGTGTGTCGTGTACGCCAATGGTGGTGCTGTTGCCGCCATTGACCAAGTGTATCCTTTGTCTCTCCTCCCCCTTTTTGTATTGTCACCCTGTCCTTATGTGCATTTGCATCATCTGGCGGAGGAGCTGAGGCAACGGTGACGGAGGGAGCTGCATCCCACAGGGCCCAGGAGGCCGAATAAACCGACGAAGAGGGCACCAGTGGGACAGAGGGTGACAGGAGCACCACAGCAGAGACAAGAGGGGACAGTTTTGACACAGATTCCTCCTCTGATGGAAGCTCCCTCCAGTAATACCCCCTCTTTTGCTGGTACTCTCAGTACTACATTTCCTGGCAACTTTCCAGGTGACAGTGGGCTTGGCTGCAGGAATGTCCCAGCCAATGTTCTCTAATGTGCTTGCAAGGGTTTTGGTAGCCTTGCTCAAACACATGTGCAGCTACATCGCATTCCCCCAGGTAGATGATTTACCCGCTGTGAAGGCTGGATTCTATGCAATGGGACATATACCACATGTAATGCATGTAATTGGGGCCATTGACGGGACCCAAATTGCCTTAGTCCCCCCAGGCCCAATGGACAAGCGTACCTCTGTGCCCACCCAGCTACAGGTACAGCCTCCAACCCCGTACCAGCACTGCCTTCCCAGCAGCCCCACAGTGAGTTTCCCGTGACCGCTCACCCAAGAGGGTGGGCATCTCCTTCACCCCAGGCACCTCAGGCCCTGCCCCAGTTTGCCCTGCTGCCCTGAGTGAGGAGGCTATTGACCTCCTGCAATCCATCTCTGTTGGGCAGTCAGCCATTGTGAATGCCATCCAGGGGCTGGCTGCCCAAATGCAACAGACCAATGCATTCCTGGAGGGCATTCACACTGGCATGGCAGCCCAACAGAGATCAATCCAGGCTCTGGCCTCCTCTCTGATGGCAGCCATTGTCCCTATTTCTAGCCTCTCCCCTCACACTTTCTCTACCCAATCCCATTCCTTTCATCCCCAACCTATCCCAAGCACACAGGCAGACAAGCATGCACCCAGGACAACACCCAAGAGTGGACATGGCAAACACAAGCATCACACTTCATCCGACAGGCACTCAACCAAACACCATCCAGATGTAGACATACTAATATCCACTGCCTCCACTGTGGCCCCCTCCTCCTCATCCTACACCTCCCTCCCAATTGTGTCTCCACTCACACCTGCATGCACTACATCCTCATCTACTACCCCAATCACCAGCACACCTATCAGCACATGCCCCTCACTGACAGTCACCACCCCCAGTTCCATGCACACGTCCCCTGTGTCCTCTCCCACTGTGTCTGTGCCCCCTCCTCCCAAAGTATACAAACGCAAGTACTCAGACACCCAACAGCCATCCACCTCACAACAGCATCCAGCCCATGCACCTGCACCCAAACACAGCAGACAGGCACCTCCTACAACCACTCCCTCTTCCTTCACTCCCAAACCATCTCCCTCTTCCTTCCTAAAGTCCCTAAGAAGCTTTTCCTCGCCAACATTGACCTCTTCCCTAGCCCTCACCCCCGTCCCTACGTCAGGCCAGGGTGGTCAGAACCCAGCCAAGCACCTTAGCCACCCAGTCCAGGAGCACAGTAGTGTCCACTGCTACACCAGGTGGGAGAAGATCCTTGGCACCAGGCAGCCACACTGATACGTGCCTGAACCAAGTGCTGCAAGGAAGGGCTAGGAGGCACTCCCAGCTGGTAAATGGAAGGGCAAGGAGCAGTCCTCGGCTGCTGCCAAAAGGAGCAAGGAGCCATCCCCAGCTGGTAGCAGGAAGGGCAAGGGGCCTACACCAGCAGGCAAAAAGGACAAGAGGCCTGGTGCTGGGACTCAGTCGGAGCCCCCACTACCAACCATGGTGGTTCAGACATCAGAGGCTGCAGGGGATGGGCTGGAGCCTCCCCCCACCACAGCTAGCACCGTCACCAGCACCACTGCCAGCAGCAGCAACCCCAGTGGGCAGCCATCAGAGGCTGCAGGGGAAGGGCTGGAGCCTCCCCCCACCACTGCTAGCACCTCCACCAGCACCGTCACCAGCACCACTGCCAGCAGCCCCAGTGGGCAGCCATCAGAGGCTGCAGGGGAAGGGCTGGAGCCTCCCCCACCACTGCCAGCACCGCCACCAGCACAACTGCCAGCAGCAGCAGCCCCAGTGGGCAGCCGTCCGAGGTTGCAGGGGAAGGGCTGCAGCCTCCCCCACCACTGCCAGCACCAACACCTGCACCGGCACTTTCACCACTGAGCAGCCATCACCGCCGGCGGACAGTGTGTAGTCCTGCATCCATGGGCTGTTGTGCGGCCTGGCCCCAACAAATCCTGTGGGTCTGACACCCAGGTGAGAGACTGTGACCTTGCACTCCCCAAGAGCTGCATTACAGGGCATGTTGCCCCCTCCAGAACCAGTGGAGAAGCCACCCACTCACCCCATCCTTCCCAGGATGAAGCTCACTGGGCACAATGCCCCCTCCAGAACCAGTGGAGAAGCCATCCCCTCACCTCATCCTTCCCAGGATGAAGCTCACTGGGCACAATGCCCCTTCCAGAACCAGTGGAAGCAGTCACCCACTTGAGAGACTGTGGCCTTGCACTTCCCAGGACCAGGCAGTGGGCAAAACACCCACTAGAGAGAGTGTGGCTTTGCACCCCCCAGGATCAGGCAGTGGGCAAATCACCCACTTGAGAGACTGTGGCCTTGCGCTCCCCAGGACCAGGCAGTGGGCAAATCAACCACTTGAGAGACTGTGGCCTTGCATTCCCCAGGACCAGGCAGTGAGCAAATCACCGACTTGAGAGACTGTGGCCTTGCACTCCCCAGGACCAGGCAGTGGGCAAACCACCCACTTGAGAGAGTGTGACCTTGCACTCCCCAGGACCAGGCAGTGAGCAAATCACCCACTTGAGAGACTGTGCCCTTGCACTTCCCAGGACCAAGCAGTGGGCAAAGCACCCACTTGAAAGACTGTGGCCTTGCATTCCCCAGGACCAGGCAGTGGGCAAATCACCCACTTGCAAGCCTGTGGCCTTGAACTCCCCAGGACCAAGCACAGGGCATATTGCCCCCTCTAGAGCATGTGGGCAAGCACCCACTTGAAATACTGTGGCCTTGCACTCCCCGGGACAGAGTGATGGGCATGTTGTCCCCTCCAGGACCAGTGGTGCTGTACCATCTTCTGGCTGAGGTGCCCTCCCATTCCTCATCCCCCTGAGTTGCCTGTCTATTTTCGACCTGATGCCCCTGCAGTGTTCTCTCCGTGTTGTTGCAGGAGTGAGGTTTGGGCCTTGGACTCTGTGGTGTGGTCCTGTGGCCCACGGACATTGAGGACTGGGCAGTGTCCCTTGCATTGTAAATATGTATATAATTTTTGATTCTGATTACAGCCTTTTTACACTATAGTGGTTGTCCTTGCATTATTTCTGAGGGGTACGGGTGTATTTGTTCTGTTACTGTATCTGGTTGTGTGTGTGGTGTTGGGGGTGGGGTGTTGTGTGTTGCGTGTGTGTGTCACTCTCTTTTTCCTCCCCCCCTCCCCTGTGTGCTAGGTGGCTGTACTCACTGTGGTCATCTTCACTGGCGTTGGTGTTCCAAATGGAGAACAAGGTAGAAGAGTATGGGGAAGATGTGCAACTCGGACTCCATGGTGGCGTGGTTCTTCCTTGGGTCTCCAGAGGTGAGTCGTTTCCCTTCTGTGCAGTATTTGCGTCAGACTTTTGATGTCATTGGTACCTCCCCGGAAAAGGTGGCGGATAGGTGGATCATATTACTGTGGATAGTAGATTGTCTTCTGCCTGGCTGTTGGTGGTTACCGCCGTGGTGCCTGTTGGTTTTGCCTTGGCGGTCGGTGTGTTAAAGTGACTGTCTAAGCGGTTTCCACGGTGGTCATAATTTCATATTAATTACCGCTGGCCTGTTGGCGGTATTACTGCCGCTTTATCACCGACCACCGGGGTTGTAATGAGGGCCATAATCTTCTCCAAGGGACGCATAACAAAGCAGTAACAAATATAACGTCCCTCACTCGCACGGCGACCTCTTAACTATCCACAATCCCAAATTGTGAGAGTGTGTTGTCCTAAAACATCCACCATTATATTCAGGCTGAACCTGGTGCTTTTGGTGTTTCTTGAGTAGCACAGAGCTGATGCTTTATGAAAGGGAGATTCACAAATTGAATGTTGGAGTAATAGAATCATGAATGATGATAGTAAGAATGTTTACATTTGATAGGAAGTATTTCACGTTTAGGGTGCTAAGAGGGGGTGAAATTGATTAAAGAAGCAATTTACTTGATAGGGGCATCAAAAGTGTGAGCTGGTGAACCATGAATCCAAAACCTTTAAATTGTGTTTAGGGAAAATGTTGTGTTCAGTGTAGGGAAAAGGAATAAGAGGATAGAACACGTTCTCAAACACTAGTATGTGGACTCAGAAACTGTCCTGCCAGTGTTCAGGACAGTATATTTTCATCTGTCCAGACTCAGATGTTCGTAAGGAGAAAAAGCCTTAAGAGAGATGGTTGAAGCCATCGTCTTTATCGCCTCCCCAAAACATGGGTGTTACCAATGTATATGTCAACTATCTCTTAGGAACTCCTGCAAAGGACACATGCAAATGGTATAATTTTTAAGTAGTTATGACATATAATTAATATACAAGTGAGAGGAAACTCTAGCCAGGGGCTGTAAATAGTGAAGAAGGGTTTTGTAGTTTAGGGCATTCATTGCTGTAGAATGGCAAAGAAGGAGGAGAAGTGTGAAGCCATTGGAGTCAACATCCCAGAGGTTGTAGTTCAGTGATACCATGATTGTCTCTGAAGCATGGATGGCCAGCTGGAATGAGGTCCAGGAAGCAATCAGTGCCAAAAACGAATTGGAGCCGAAAGGTGACAACTGATCCCAGAGCAGTAGAGATAGCAACTGTACAAATGTTTCATTTAAGAGGGTCAGAGATAATAGTCTGTGAACCGATCATATTGCAGAGTTAAGTCACGATGGACTCGCAGCAGACAATTTTCTTTGCGAACTCAGAAAGAATAAATGTTGCTAGGTAACTCCTAAGACAAAGATTATTGTGAAGGGATCTTGTAAATAGGGCAGCGTTGATTGTATTTTGTGGAAACATTTATTTGTTCACTTTTGACTATCAGGTATTTTTGCAGCTCGATACATAATTTCTTTAATTATTAAGGATGAGAGCCAATAAAAAATGGGGCGTGGAAGTTTAAACAAGTCATCAAAAGTCTCAAGAACTCTGAGAAGGTTTGGCAAGCCTGTTAGAAATCACATCGTTCGGCAGGAATGTTAATAGCATAACAGCTGACGGATGCTTGCAGCGATTGTGTGGGGAACTGTTTGTCACTGGCATTTCTTTAAGTAATGCTCAAGAGGTTCTACAGCAAAATGACAAGAATTAAGCCAGTAAACAAAAGAATAAACTGAAGAACACAATGGGCCAGACTCCTTAAGCCCTTTTCTGGTGTAAACTAATGTCTGGATTTACTCCTGCTAGGTATTCAGAACATGATACGTTTACTGTACACGTTTATAGTGACTCATATATTTGTGTACATTCAAAGACTTCGATTCTTCAGAGATTTGCTACTTTCAGGTGTAAATCCTTTTTCAGGGCAATAAGGGGAACCGAACACCTCCAGATTTCGTGGGACGGAAAGGAAGGGGTTTCTCCACTAGAAAACATGTTTCCCTTTAGAGAAAAACACACAAATGTGCAATTTCATACTGATGTTAGCATCTCCCACAACAAACGTTCACAGTATGTGCACTGTGAGAATACAAATGCCTAACCATCTCACATGGCATTCACACTAGTATGTCAGGAAAGGTCGTGAATTATAAAATTAACCAAATCTGCATTCATTCGTAGCAGTACCTTTAAGGGTGCAGATTCACTGCTTTTCGTAATTTAGCCTGTTTATTTGCTTATAATCTTTGCTTAATTCCTGTGGAAGTTTTGTTTCCAGTGAATGTGGTCACTGAGCATGAGGTACCCAGCAATGTAACTCAAAAGAGACAACCATGGCACAGAAATGCCTCTCCATACCACTCACCACAAATGCATTTTCCAGCACCTTCTCCCTATTTTTACCGTTTGTGCCAGCAGCCTACCTCAGACAGCAAGTGTAGAAAAGAAGACTGGTTTTCCTGCCAAAACTGTCTTTAAAAGAAGAAGCCAAGCAAGGCAACTTCATTTCCCATCACTGATCAGCACAGGAAATTACATCCTGGCATCCTGGATTCCTCCCCCTCCCAGGCCCTAATTAATGACAGCTGCATCATGGTTGCACAGTGGACTCTTGGAGTGGGCACACTGCTGGTGTGCCATAGGTGCACAAAAAGCATGCCTGTCTGTGCCTATCCATGCCTGGACTACATCCAGCACCAGAAATCCTGATCCCAACAATGCCCAGTGATATTCTGCAGCACTCCTTAGGTCGCTAGACCCTAAATGCCATTACCCCAACTTCTTTTGTGCAACACCTTACACCATGGTAGGAGCACTCATCTGTACCTATGGTTGTTTCTCCATCATCCACCCCTCCACCCCCACACAAATGCTAACAACACCCTCAACACACCCTCTCAACACACACAGCACACAAGCACCAACAATGTCTACGCTCCCACCCTACACCATACTTCATAGCAAACCATCACATTAACTCCCACTTGCATGCATGCTTCTCAACACACGATCACTCAGCAAACACACAACCAAAAATGGGACCTTCTTAGCAGCAACCCATCAGACATCCTCTTCATCACAAAGGTCTGGCTCAACCCCTCATCAGCTCCCGGCATTGCTACAACAATCCCAGAGGGCTACAAGATAGCTCAACAGGACTGACTTCACAAGCCAGGAGGAGGACTCGCTATCATCCTCAAGGAATCTATCAAATGTACAACATCCATAGAGAATGCCAGCCCATTCATGGAAGACCTCCACTTCAAAATGAAAATCTCTGAAAAATTCACCCTGAATGGAACCCTTGCCTACCAACCACCCGGGCCCCAAGCCACCTTTACCAACCTCATCACCAACTTTGTTGCTCTGCTGTCCATCTACTCCAGAGACTACATTCTCCTCTGTGTCCTCATCTTTCACCAGGATGATCGAAATGACCACTGCTTCACAGCACTCCTCGAAAGCTTGAGCAACATGGGGCTCACCCAGCTTGTCACAGAATCAACATACACCGATAGGCACACACTGTACCCCATCTTCACCACAAACAATATCCTCAAATGCACCTCCACCAGACAGCTCACATGGACCCACCACTCCATCATCCACTCCCAAATCAAGTCACCTCAAGTCCACCCCTCATCAGGTTCAGCACTCCAAGTCACAACAGGAGAAAATCACAGAAGCAGACTGGCTTAGCACCCTCAGCACTGATGAACTTAGCCCCACAGACAACCTCACCAAGAACAGAAACAACTTTAACATTTGGATCAAAAAGTGCGGAACTCCTTTGTACCCATTAAACCCAACATACCTAGTAGATCAAAGAAGCTGGCCAGCTGGAACACAAAACATCTCTGAGACAACAAATAACACTGTAAACAGCTAGAAAGGAAATGGAGAGCCAGCCACACCATGACAGACAGAACTACCTACAAGACTGCCCTCAGATGCGGTTAGCAGCAAATTAGAGGCACTATAAAAAAAAGCACTAAAGGACGGCATTGAAGGAAGCTCCAACAGTTGCAAGGCGATCCTCTTGATTGTCAAGGATTTCACCTCGCCCTCAACCACTGCCAACAACATTGTTGCCTCCCAACAACTCTGCAACAACCTATCCAACCTCTTCCACAGCAAAATCACAAACTACTACAGTAACTTCACACACCAACCCAACCCCGAGGAACTCATCACTAACCTACCCACCACCTTCCAAATCGGCCACCTGACTGAATGGGCAATCCTTGCTGGAAATGACACAGAGGGAATTATGTAGACCATCCACTCAGGGGCCCCAGTGGACACATGCTCCAACCACATCTACAACCTGGGAACATCACCAATTAGCACCACCCTGATTAACATCATCAATACTTCTATCATGTCTGCCTCTTTCCCGGATGAAGGGAAACTTGTAGAAATTAACTCCTTGCTCAAGAATCCCACAGCCAACCCAAATCAACTGAGCAACTTCGGACCCATCTCCCTGCTTCCCTAACCAGCAAAAGTGGTGGAGAAGGCCATTAACAAGTAGCTCACAACCCACCTCAAACTTCATCATTTTCAGGACAACACACAATCAGGATTCAGAAAGAACCACACTGCTGAAACAGCACTCATCGCAGCCACTGATGGCATTCAAAATACCTGAACAGAGGAGAAGAAGCAGCCCTCATCTTGCTCGACCTCTCCGGGCACTTCAACACTGTCTCCCCAACAGCCTCATCAGGAGACTTTATGAGACTGGCGTACAAAGGTCCGCACTTGAATGGATCTGTTCCTTCCTCACAGGAAGAGCCCAAATGGTCAGGGTGCCAATCTTCACATTAGAGACCAAGAATCTAATATGAAGTGTCCCACTGTGCTCAGCCCCATTCTTTTCAACATATACATGACATGACACGCCATTATCATCCAAAACAAAACATGACTGTCATCTCCAACACTGATGACACCTTACTCATACTCTCCCTGACAGACAAGACAAACTTTACGAGAATCAACTTCACCAACTGTATGACCATGGTAGCAGACTGAATGTGAACTAACTGCCTGAAGCTTAACTCCATCAAGATAGAAGTACTGGTTTTCGACAAAAAGACCTCCCCATGGGATCCCACATGGTGACCATCAGTGCTAGGACCAACACCTACACACCAGGCAAGAGATCTAGGGATTATCCCACATGACAAGCTTAGCATGGCATCTCAAATCAATGCAGTGTGCACCTCCTGTTTCCATGTCCTACGCATGCTGTGAAAGATCTTCAAATGGTTGCCTCAGAACTCCTGACGGACCATCATACAAGCACTCATTACGAGCACGCTGGACTATGGCAACACTCTCTAGGCCAGAATCTCCAAACAAATCCAACACAGACTCCAGACCATCCAAAATGCAGCTGCAAGACTCAAACCCAACTTCCTATGCCGCACCCACATCACACTGTACTTCAGAAAACTTCACTGCCCCCCCCCATTCACAAGTGCAGCCATTTCAAACTTCTCATGCACATATAAAAAGCCCTACACAACATATGATCAGAATACCCGAACAGCTGCATACACTTTCACCAACCCACCAGACACCTATGCTCTGGCTCACTCTCACTTGCACAAATGTCCCACATCCGCAAAAGGAAAACTGGAGATTGCTCATTCTCCTACATCTCACTAAAGACATGGAAAGACCTCCCTCAACCTAGCATAGCTTCCTGCTCACCCATTGAATCCCTCAAGAAGCTGAAGACCTGGCTCTTCATACAAACATATTGGGACCACACATCTACGCAACTTGCCTAAGCACCTAAACACCCTCTTGGGTGATTAGGGTGCTACATAAATCAACATAACATAACAAGATGGTGCACTTAATACACAGTTAGGCAGTACGTCTCTAGACTCTGTGCTCAGCACGTAACTGGGTGTTCTTGCCGTCTAGATCACAATGGAGTTTATGTGCTTCTGGTAACTTGGATGCATGTTCTGCAACTGAAAGGACCATTGGTAGGGAAGAGAAATGGTTAGAGTGCAGAGCCTTGCATCGGATGAAAGTTGCTAAACTTGGTGTTCTTCTTCTGCTAATTAAAAGCCGTTTCCAAGATGATGGTCTGTTCAGAGACTACTGCCTTAGGTTCCCAATTCATGGTGAAATTATATCTTTTCTGTGTTGTCAATTCCTCTTTGAATCACATATAAGAAGTCATTGATGAGTGATGAATATGTTCAAACACATTTGTTCCCTTATATTTTGTTATATTCATCACCCATTTGTTATATTTGTGTTCCGGGTTTTTGCTAGTATGCAGCCAAATGTCCAATTGAATTTCCCTTTGGAAATCCTTGCTCAGCTGTTTTCTCTGCCCTGGTGGCAAGGAGAGTTGGGTTCCTTGCTTATCTACTTCTGCGTAATTCATTATCTTCCATGAGGAAATGCTAGATTGACATGGAGATATTTGCTCTTAGTAAATTGTTTTTCCTAAGACCCTCTTAAAGAGGCCCGACACTTTTTAAGTGTACTATTAATTTTAAGGTAACACCATGGCTAATGTCAGAAGATGCCCTTTGCTTGAGTAATCAAGAAGGAAAATCGTCAGACCGACCATCAACCATGACTTCCCATATGTCTTTTTCAAGAATGGTCCAGTACTCAGCATACTTAGTGGTTCTATTCTTCAAATATTTAGTTATTTAATAAGGACATAATTTGACCATACTTTATGTATTTCCGAAGACAGCAGGGATTCAAATATTCCTCGTTTCCACTGTTTCCCTCAGCCAGGAAGAGGAAGAAGAGCAACAAGCAAGTGTAAGATTTTTACTTTTTTCTGAGAACTTTACTATCCATTTGCTCTTTTTGAGGTTCTGAAAGCTTGGAAACTAATATTTAATGGTGAGTTAAAAGCATCTTTACTCCTCCTTGACGCGAAACACCTACTTATGTTTGCTCTAGTAATTGTTAAGGTACAGTTAGGACAATTTTAAAATATTTGTGAAATAGTTTGTTCTTTGAACTTGCTGTTTAAATTTCTTGTTTTAGAGGTGAAAAATAGCTGATTTCGACCATTATTCCATATTACAATGGCTTTGATGTAAAAAAAAAACTGCCTTATAAGGAAAAATAGTCATGTTTGGTTATTCTACATGTCTGCCCTTGGTTCTACCCAGGGTCGTGTTATTCCTCAATTGGTTTCTTCCTTTTCCAGGTCATACGGGTCTCAGACGTTAGCTGCAACCCAAGGTTTAAGGAATTATTTTCCATTTGTTTCCTTCTCTGTACCTAAGAAGGTCCTGATTATCCTAGCCCTGCAGGACCAGAAACCATAGACCATGGCCCTCATTATGAGTCTGGCGGTCCATGGACCATCAGACCCACAGTGGCGGGTGGACCGCTGCGGTAGTGGCGGTCTGGCCGCCATATTATGACTGTGGTGGAGGCACCACAGTCAAAACGCTGTCACCGCCAGGCTGCCGCCACTAGACCGCCTGGCAGTATTGGCATTTCAAATCCACCAGGGCAGCGTTGCAAGTAGCGCTGCCCTTGGGATTATGAGTCCCATTACGCCAGTCTAACTGCCATTGAAAGGCTGGCGGAATGGGGGACTCAGGGGCCCCTAGGGGGCACTGCCCTGCCCATGCACTTCACATGGGAGGTGCAGGGGCCCCCATGCACAGCCCCTTTGCGCATTTCACTGCCCAAATTACGGGCAGTGAAATGGATGGGTTCTGCTGCACCCGCCACACCGCCATACTGGCGCTGGCTCAATTAGGAGTTGGCGTCAATGTAAAGACCCTTTATCCCGCCGGCCCAGTGGGAAACTCATAATAGGTCCGGCGGGGACTTGACCACCCTCGCGGTCAAGTGGTGGCAATGAGTTCTGCAGTGCCTCCCGCCAAACTCATAATGACTCCCCAAGTCTCTTAAGGACTATGGTCAGGAAAGGTATTATTACACTTTTTTTTCTTGCTTAAGACATCCAGAGCTTAAATTATTTAATAAATTTGTCCAAGTCCCATAGTAGGACAACACTGGGTGATTCATGTCACAAGAACAGGATGAGTTGCTTGAATCCTGCGACTCTTTAACCTGTGTCTCAGCTTGTGTGCAATTTATAGGGATGACACATAAAGTCTACTCTTGGTCTTGCCCTGCTTTCCATTGGATATCAAGGCCCATATTTATATTTTTTAGAGCTGCATTTGTGCCACTTTTTGATGCAAAAATGGTGCAAACGTACAAAATTCAATGTATTTTGCAAGTTTGCGCTGCTTTTGCGTCAAAAAATGACACAAATGCGGCACTAAAAAAGTATAAATATGGGCCCAAGTGTTTCAGTGTTAAACAGGCTTCACTATAGAACTGTATGTGTCGCAGTGAAAGAACAACCTCCTGCGTTACACAGGTTTCCCCACTCTTTACATTTCTAATTGAATATTGAAAAATTAGGCAAAATCTGCATGCCTCTTTGGGAGTAATAAATTGAGTAAGATGCCTAGAATCTTTTTGCTGTACATTCTGATGATAGGTGGCTACAAAGTCTAACATGGAAAATACTTTGAATTTACCCAAAGTTGCCGCCATTTCATGCACATGTGGTAAAGGCTGACTCTCAACAACCACCTGGCAGTTTAATTGGTGTAAGTCAATGCATAGTCTGATTGCTATCACAACATGCTACAACCATGCAGATGCTGAGATGGGCTCAATTAGTTCTTCATCTAACCATTTAGTTAACACAAAATCAACTTCTTTGCTTGCTGAAAGTAGTACATTTTAAACTTTCTTCTTAATAGGTACAGCTGTGTCCTTAAGTTTAATGTAATGCTGGGAACCTTTTAAACATTCAAATTTTTCAGTGGAAACTTTCTCGTAATCACGTAGAATGCCCTCTGAATCGCCATCAGAAATTTGAAACACATAAAGTGCCCTGCATGTGTTTTTCAACATTTGCAGACTCCGTGACCACATATACTTTGGCCGTAGTTCTTTTGTCTTTAAAATTCAACTTGGCATTAAAAAACTCCCTCTAGTTTTATTTTATGTTCATCACAGGCATCGGGTGTGATGTGACTAGGTTGAAGTGTCTCATTCTTTGACAGTTTATTCAACTATTCCTTGCATATAGGAATTCGAGAGCCGGTGGCGACAAGAATGTCTTCTTGCAGATTTATTTGCAAGGTATATTTTGGGTGC
Source organism: Pleurodeles waltl (assembly GCF_031143425.1). Classification (NCBI taxonomy): domain Eukaryota; kingdom Metazoa; phylum Chordata; class Amphibia; order Caudata; family Salamandridae; genus Pleurodeles; species Pleurodeles waltl. Next base: position 29,041,295 of record NC_090437.1, read on the forward strand.
TCATTAGTATTGCAGTTGTCCAGAACTGCTACTAGTAAAGCAACATCTTCCAATTGCTCATTGGTATTAGGGGACTCGTCATCCTTGTCTTCAATTGTGAACATTTTCTTCTGGCGAACAGTAGCCTGACAAACAATTGCTACAAATTTCAAAACTTTTTATCCTTTGACTTCATTTTTCTCTAGGTGGTCCTGGAGTTTCTAAAAAAAGTATCTGGCTTTGCCACAGCATTCGTTACTCCAGTCATAGTTACAGAATGTAAAGCTAGACAATTACATTGACATAGTGGTGTACCAGTCAATGGCAGGGTATGGAATGATTTGTACTTTGATGAGAATCAGCAGGATTATAATGAGGCAAATACACAGTACATTCTTACACAGCCCATAGTACCTGGAAAAAAACAGAAGATGGCAGGAGAGAGCACACAGCGAACAATATGGTCCAAGTGTTCCTGGTGGACGATTCCAACAATACCACACTAGAATTGAGATATAGGTCAGTCAGGTGGGTGAGGAAAGAGAAATTAGATTCCTCTCAAAAGGGGGTGACAGGTCAGTTAGAGCAGCAATACCTTGTATAATACTGGCATTTGTGATTGAATTGAAAATTGAGCTGAAACACAGGAGGAAGTTTCTGACTGTTGCGCTGTGCAACGCTGCCTAGGGATCATGAGTCAAGTAATGCAATGCAGAGATGGGGGTTGTGGGTGAGGCTCATCTTTCAAGGTGAGGCGCAGGGGACAGTGATGCAAAACTCCAGGAGTGAACTAGACGGAGCTGGGACTATTTTAACCTGCACAGCACAAAAGTTGGTCGGAAGCAGGGCAGAACCACCAGAGACTGATGCAATGTCCAAGGATGGGGGGCTGATGGCATACTAGCACAGTTGATGATCGCAGGTGACCTGCAGGCGCAATGTGATATAGCGCTCATTGTCAAATGGCCAATGACCACACAAGCCTCAGGTAAGAGTAATTGTTTGTAAACTGGCATCACCAGAGTCTTCCCTGAGAATGTCACTAACCACCCACCACCCAACTGTCACAACCTTGAACATTCTAAGCATAATCTTCATGATGTGATCCACAAACACAAAAACATGAGGAGGAAAGGAGGGAAAGGGATGGAGAGCAACAAAAAAAGGAAAAAGCCTGTAAGTGAAATATATGTCCGTATTACATCTAGCAAGCACACAGAGGGAATTCAAACACTTTACAGGTACTCACATGCAAGGTATGTTTACATAAAATAATTTAAATTCAGCAACAAAGAGGCAGTGGAGAGGGAAAGATGAGGAGAAAAGGATGAAGCAGGGGTTCACCTTTAGATCTATATAGAATATCTTTTGTGTTTTGATTGATTCATTTGGATATTTGTGCTTTAAAATGTACCTTTTTACGCAAATCTTTATGCCATTCACTCATTTTGGTAATTGTTTTACAATTTACAATTTGTTGCATTCTTGTGTTATATCCATGAACTTGACATTGTCCAAAAATGTAGGTCTTAAACTTGCCCTTTGTTTTGTATTTTCTCACTGATTATCCATAATTTGACTTGGTAAAATGTGGTGACTTATCTGGGGTAAAACTGGTGTTTGCCCAAAATAATATTCAAAATGAGGCAAATTTATGTAAAATGCTAGTTCCTTATTGTGCACAATTTGTTGTGCGCAATGTATCCCCATGTCCATTTTTAACACACAGATTCATTGTGTGGTAAAAAACATAACACAAAATTGCATGTTATACCAATATCTGCTCACTTTATCTTAATTAGCGTTGTTCCAGTGCTTTCGTGATAGGATTTTCACCTGAATGACGTCTGATGTATGTATATTTGTGTGTTTGTGACATTTCTTTAGTGCAAACCTAACCAAAGGCAACAGGGGCATTGTAAAGGATCAAAGACAAGCATGTAGTCAATGAGTGGTGCGAGATGTAGTTGGTCTGTGTTGCAGTGTTCTTCAAGGAGGTGCATCTTCCAATTAGAGGAATGTTGGGGCAGTACTGATTGACATGGGAATGGCTTGGGGTCGCATAACTATCTCAATTAAGCAGCAATGTGTAATTATGTTATCACAGGCATTTTCTTAACTAACAAAATGAGAAATGCCGGAAATTGCTCATGTGGTTACCATACACGCCTGAATGTAAGTTAGACGTATCTTGCAAATTCCTGGAAAATTAATACATGTTCATCATACCATATGAACAAAGTAACTTGCACAAATAATGATTCCATTCGAATTTCAATCGGACTGGGTATTGTCTGACAATATTATAAGCGAATCTAATTTAAGAAACTCAAATGACGGTAATATTTAGCTCTACGTAATCACGGAGGCAGTCTAGGAGGTGAAACATTTAGAAACAAATATGTTTCGATAGATTATGATGATTGGCAGGCGTGCATCCTGGATGCTGTCCTGCGCTTCCAGGAAATAGACCTCTTTGTCAGCTTTTAGCAAAGAAGCAAAAACGCAAGGTCAATCCGGGGCCACCGCCATTGAGTTTTCTGGGCCAAGGCAAAACCCACCCCCATTAAATATGAAAATCCATCCATTGTCTCTGCTGTGATTGTATCCTGTCTTTCACACTGCCCACTCCGTACCCATAGCAACAGTAATAGGAGGAGGTGCATTGGACCAAATCATTTGCTGGGTGTCGTTAACCAAGGAAAGTTTTGCTTAAAATATGTGTGATTAATTCCTGAACTATTATCTCTAATTGAACAGGCATGAAAGGGGGCATTTTGTCAGTCTAGATAATCCCATTGCACGGCTATTAGGCCCTTCCCTGAATAAAACTATTATTGCCTCTTGTCTGCTGTTACCATGATATGTCATTGAAGATTTGCGAGAAAATAGGAGTGACTTCTTGAAGCATAATCCACTAAATAGCGGCAGGAGAGTAGTGTCAGGGTGCATAATTGACTGCGGCATTAGTGTTAAGTAACAGCACTTTATTTTCGTGTTCTTATATCATAGCAGTACATCAGACGTCAGTTTATCTGCATGATTCAGTGAACGATACTAAAAAGACATGCTGTAAAGGAATTAGCAAAGCATCAGGCTAGAGTAATTTTGGAGCTGCAGGCACGCAATAAAGAAGTGTATTAGAATTAACCGACACTGTATTTGTCCACACGTGTATAAATGCTATAAACAAAAGCAATCATTTAGACAGATTCTAAATAGAGGGCGCTTGCTTTCCTGCAGGGTAAAAGAAGAAATTAACGTGCTGCATTACAAGATTAACGTCGTGGTGTTATTTTAGCCTTTGCCGTGTTTTTCTAGCTGCATTAGATTGTGCTGAGAATGCGATGGTCATCGGGAAATAACTCAGTGACAGCTGTATTTTTAGTGTAAAAGGTCATTTATTAGGACAGGGTTGCATAAGCAAAATAACCTTAACTTTTATAACGTAAACCGTAACTTTATTAACGCCCTCCCTTTAACATCTGCCTCGCTCATCCTTCCCCTTCAAACCCTTATTTCGTTTCCATTCCCCTACGCACTCCCCTTTTCCTTTCATGCCCCATTTGGTTCGTGCGTACCCCCACTCAGAGCCTTCACCTGCTTGTTTATTCCCTGGAAGGGTGGCCAAGCCCGCATCTGGCTCACCACCCTCCCCCATCTACTGCTCGCTCTCTGCTGCAACCTGCCCTAACTGACAAGTAAACCTCCCCCCTTTTTTGCCCTACCTCTAACTTCCATCCTTCAAAACTCTTCTTCCAATTGCCGGGTGGGTGGGAGGCCAAACTATCCGCACGATGGGTCCGCGCGGAAAGAGGCCGGTCCCTCCACCCCCAACCCTTTTTATTCCCACCCCTAAGACCCACCCCCACTTACCTTACACCCAATCCCCTGTCCCGCCGTCACTTCCTTTCCCCGAACCGTCCCGCGGGGAAGACTAGAGCGTTGCTCTATGCTTCCCGCGGGCCCCCTCATCGGGAAATAACTCAGTGACAGCTGTATTTTTAGTGTAAAAGGTCATTTATTAGGACAGGGTTGCATAAGCAAAATAACCTTAACTTTTATAACGTAAACCGTAACTTTATTAACGCCCTCCCTTTAACATCTGCCTCGCTCATCCTTCCCCTTCAAACCCTTATTTCGTTTCCATTCCCCTACGCACTCCCCTTTTCCTTTCATGCCCCATTTGGTTCGTGCGTACCCCCACTCAGAGCCTTCACCTGCTTGTTTATTCCCTGGAAGGGTGGCCAAGCCCGCATCTGGCTCACCACCCTCCCCCATCTACTGCCAACCAGCACCAACCCACTTGGCGTTGTGCTGCCCCACCCCCCCCCAGACACGCTACTGCACCCCGCGCTACTCATTTCTTGTTTGTAATCCACAAATTCTCTCCCCACAACTCCTCAACCAGCAGTCTCAGATCTGTCAAATAATACGCATTCCCTAGTGTGGACAAGTGCACCCCATCATCTCTGAATAAAGCTGCCTCCTGCTCCGTAATATTTTCATGCTTTAGTATCTTTATCCCCTGAGCCCAGCAGAACACTCTCATCGCTCTGTTAAGTTTCCTTCGAGCCCGTTCCATGGCTCCGTACTTTACTGCCCCTCTCCACACCCTACGTGGAACAAACTCTGTCCACACCAAGCATGTACCATGCAGTTTTTTCTTGAGAATCTCCAAGTCCCTCTGCATGTGCTGCAGTAGCGTGAGTCCTGATAATTTTACCAAATCATTCTCTCCCAAATGAATGATCAACAAATCGGGACATCCCCAGTTCGATAAGTTAGTAGTGATGAAAGGAAGCAGGTTACCCCACCGCATTCCGCTCTTCCCCCACCATAGCACCTCGTGCCGTCTGCTGGATAGTCCCAAGGCCCGACCATATATCTGCTTCTCCGCGAACTTCGCTGCCCAATGTACAAATGAATGGCCGACCAGCCATGTCACCGTCTTGCCCTGCGATGGACCAAGCGCATCTCCTGCAACGGAAAAATAACTGTAACATGTGTTTTTGAACATCCAAAGAACCCCCCCCCCTCAACCAAAAACTTTGAAGCTATCCCTCCTCACATCTCAGGGTCTAACGTATCGTTCACAACACCTTGATCTCCAGCGGCCTATTGCCCTAATCTTTGCCCAGTCCCAACCCAAATGCGCTGCAGCCGTGGCCGCCCCAATTCTGAATGAATGCGTGCCAAAATCCATGGCCTGACGGCCCACACGTCCTAAAGCCATCCTTAATACTCGCAGGAACTGAAAACTGGTGAGCTTGGAGCCTGACCTGTGTGTGAAAACCCCTGCTTCTTTGTTCAACCTGCCTGAAAATTGCCACTTACTCCATTCCGCAACCGGGCAGGCCAACACGTTGCCCCCTTTTTCTAACCATACCCACTTACCCCTGCCTAGTTGATCGGTTTTTGATCGTCTAAGCCAAATCCCTAAACGGCCACCGTGCGCGCACACATCCTTGTAGCGTACCCCCACCGCCCTGCCAACCCCCAGCAACTCTGACACTCGGAAAGCTCCAAAAAACATCCACACCATGCATAGTCGAAAAAGTGCCAATTCGTAATCGTCTGCGCAACATACCGGCAGTACGTGTAACAACTCCAGTAATAACTCAAAATCAATGGGCTCCCTGGCCGCTCTACCCTCTACCGATCTAATCCTGCCCCAACCTTTCAGCATCCTTCCCAGCAGATCGTTTCTTGCCGGGTCGTGATCAAAAAACAATTTCCCATAAAACTATACCCCTGCCAATTTTCCCCCGATAGTGGCTGCTGACAGACCTTTCTGAATCATATGCAGCACAAAACGCAAAGCCCGATGCTCTAGCTGTCTTTTGCTCTGTCCCCAAAAACTTCCTATAAACCGTTCAAAAAACTGAAAATCCAACAAAGCCAGCCGGTAACTTCGCCGAGTAGATTCCGCTAAGGACATCTCCACCAGCCCTGTGATCATGCCCCCCATTCCCAAATGTCTGCCGGGACCGGTGTCTTGTTCTGTTCTGCTCCTGGCGCCAGGTTGCGAAAACGCTGCCACTGTGAACGAGACAGGGAATCCGCAATCTCGTTGAAAACTCCTGGAATATGTACAGCTTTAAATATCACATTCAGAGATAAACATTGCAACATAAAACGGCGCAACAAGCGCAACACCCTCACATCCCTCGCCTTCTGTCTGTTCACCAGCTCGACGACCGCCATATTGTCGATTCTGAATAAAACTGTCCTGTTTGCCAATTCCTGTCCCCATACCGCCATGGCCACCAGGAGGGGAAAAAATTCCAAAAAGGCAATACTTCTTCCCTGTTTTAACCATAATGTTGGCCACGCCTCCGCGCACCACCGGCCGTCCCAGAAAATCCCAAAGCCATGCGCTCCCGCCGCATCCGAAAAAATCTGCACCTGCCACACTGTCTCTTCTTCACAGAACCACATAGATACCCCATTGAAATGTTTCAAAAATGCTTCCCACACTCTCACATCTTCTCTAAGTCCCGTCGACACTCTTATTCTGTGGTGTGGCAAAACTGCACCTGACATGGACAAACCCAACCGCCTACAGAAAGTCCTTCCCCCCCTAACTACCCTGCAAGCAAAATTGAGATACCCCAACAGCTTCTGGGCTGTCCGCAAGTCGATTTTTCGTGCCTCTTTCACAAGACCCAAGAAAACCAGTATCTCCGTTACCTTCTGTGCTGGTAATCTGGCCGTCATAGTATTGGAGTCCAACTCAATACCCAGAAAAGTTAGTACCGCTGCGGGGCCTTCAGTTTTTTCGGGTGCCAAAGGCACTCCCATCTGTTGTGCCGTCTCCTGAAAGATTGTCAGGGCCCTCTGGCACTCTCCTGAATTCTTTTTCCCTACGAACAGGAAATCATCCAAATAATGGGTCACCGCATAGTGCCCACTACTTTTTACAAACACCCACTGCATGAAGGTGCTAAATGCTTCGAACAAAGCGCATGAAATTGCGCAACCCATGGGCAGAACCCTGTCCACATAGATGGCCCCTTCAAACTGCATCCCCAGCAAATCAAAGTCCCCAGGGTGTATTGGTAGCAACCGGAAGGCAGATTGTATGTCGCATTTTGCCAGTTCTGCGCCATTGCCGCACCCCCTGACCAATTTAATAGCATCATCCACCGACGCATACTCCACTCTGGTATCTTCTGCCGCAATGAAATCGTTAACCGATGTGCCCTCCGGCCATGATAGGTGATGAATCAACCTGAACTCAGGCCTTCTTCGGCACGACTCCCAATGGTGAGATCATTAAATTCTGACTTGGCCACTCATAGAATGGGCCCGCAATTCTACCTAATGACAGCTCCTTGTCCAGCTTCTTCCTAATCACTTGAGGTAGTTCCTTCGCAGACCGCAAGTTGTCTGCCCATCGCCTCTCCCGCGGGCCTTGGTAGCTGACCCTGAACCCCTCTTGAAAACCTACAGCTAACTTCAACGCAGCTGCCTCATCCGGGTATCTGTGAAGCCATGGCAAGATAAAATCTACCCTAACTGGAGTAGGTCCCCTTTGGAGCAGGAGCGCCCTGGGTCCCTCTGCCTTTTGAGGCCCTCCATTGCTCGGAGGGGCTGGAAAGTGAAAAACATTGTGTGACCGGATGACGGCCCCCGCACTTGGAGCAGTCGTGTTTAAATTTACAAGGATGTCTGGAGCAGAAACCCTTGTTGAAATTCCAGCACGCTCCTGTCGTGCTAGGTGTTGTTTTCTGTCCCACACCCGCCCCCCCCGGAGCGGGACGTGCCTGAAATGGCTTATAGATCACCGGTAAACCACTTGCTGTATGAGTTGATGCCGTGGATTGCGATGACGCCATCCATTGCATCCATAATTCTGGGTCGACATCCCCCCATGGCTTATCTGGGTTAATGCTCACTCGGGCTCTGAACTCTTCGTCGTAACTCAGCCAGGCAAAACCCCCAAAATGCATCTGCGCTTTCCTAATAATGTCCATGTATTTAAATAGCGCTATAGCTCTGTCAGGGTATTTCTCACAATAAATACTCGCAAAAATCAAAAACGCCGATGTCCAGTTATCCATATTGATTGGGACCCTCGGCCTACGGGCCAGCTCCCACTCCTCCTCCTTAGACCCTTCCTTGGCTTGTATGTCCCTATGTAATAACTTAAAAACGTCCACATACTCGTGTCTCCATATTCTGGCTTTCGTTTTCTCCGCCACATGTGAGCCCAAAGGCATAGCCAATCCCATATAGGGTAGCCTCTTTTTGTGTTCACCCCCTTCCTTCGCTTCTGCGCCTGACTTCTCCCCTGTTGCCTTGTCTCCACCCTCGCCCTCGGTCGTGGCTCTGGCTTGTGTCTCTGTACTTTTTTCCCCTCCCTGTTTATCCTTAGCTGGTACTGGGTCAAGTATCGAACCATCACCTACTCCTACAGACTTGTAAATTGGCGCATCATCCCCTTTCCCGCCATCCCCCCAGACCGACCACCATTGCCCTTTACCTCTTCCTTGTGTAGCCACAGGCCGCGAAACCTTCCGGGCCCCTCGGCCCCGTGCTTGCTCTTGCCTCCTTTCTTGTGGACCACTGCCGTAGTCCCGTTCCTGAAAAATAGAAGCGGAGAGGGGGGTTGCGCCGCTCCTGCGTCCTCTTCCCCTCCCCCTTAAGCTGAGTATCTCTGTCTCCCTGATCTCCCCCTCTTCCCATTCCTCCAGCTCCTCCTCATAATCCAGTTCCAGCACATCATCCTCACACACATCCATCTGTTTACTAACGTTCCCGCTCATCATCATATATTTAGCAGGGTTATCCTCATGGCCCTCGTGGCGTCCGCCACCTCTGTATTGTCCCCGATCCTGCGGAGTAGAGAAGGCCGCCGAAGACCCCTCTAGCGCTTCGGACCAACGTGCAGGGGCCGTGTTGCGCCCCGTTGGCATCGCCTTCTTTCTGCCAACCTCTTGCCTTGGCATTGACCTTCCGCGCCCAGTCTGGCCGCATGCGCCACTGGTACCCACCGCGCTGCCTAGACCGCTATCCATCCCCGTTTCCTGGCCCCTGTCGCTCGGGACCCATACCCAACTACCTTTCCCGGCGTCTTGCGGCATGGTTCCTGTGCTGCCTACGCTATCTGCTGGTCTCTTTAGCTGCCGGCCGTGTGGCACGGACATGTCCCGCTCCAAGCATAATTGGGCCCACCTGTCCTCCGTTTCTGCCACTATGCGGCGTTGTTCCTTAATCCTGGCCTCTAGGTCCCAAGCCTCATCCATATCTAGCCTGCCAGGCCAGGGGCCGGGGGGCGTTGACCCCCCTGCCGGCCCTCGCGTCTCTTGGGACTGCCCCTTACCGGCCCTGCCCTTGCCCAACCCGCCCGTGAGTCTGGGCCCCTTGCCTTTCTTTTTGGTGTTGTTGTTAGCCCCGCCCTTAGGCAGAGACAAGTCCATGGGCATGGGGTCAGTGGGGGGTGCGGGATGCTCGCGCACTAACTCGTCCTGCACGGGGGCTTCTGTCTCTAAAAACTGATCCTGTTGCGGATCTATGCCCCCCACCTGGCGCGCTGGTGCCGTGCCCTCGTCTGATGGGCCTGGCTCGACCACTGGACCTTCCCCGTCACCTGATTGGCTGGTGGGGGAGGGTACGCCAGGCGCCCTTTCCACCGCCGCTTTTTTGGGTTTCTTGGGCCTCTCGGGGGATGTGCATGCGGCTACGGCCGCCGCCACTCCGCTTGACGCGGCACGCGTCGGCCGCACCATACCCACCCAGGCCTGTTCTAAAACCCCAGGCCTGAGGAGGTCAGCCCGACCCGCTTCGCCAAGTACGCGAAGCGCGGCCCGTACCGCCTCCGCGTCGTGGCTGGCCGCCATGGCGCAGGGGCGGGCCTCCCCTTTTTTTTTTTTTTTTTTTTTTGTGTGCCCGGGCCTCCTGTACTCGGTGGGAAACGAAGACAAGGGCTCTTTGTTAACTGATTTATTTTTATTATTTTTATATCTATATATATATATATATATATTTTTTTTTTTTTTTGTGGGGGGGGTGGGGGGTCCCCTACCGAGTGCGGGGAAAAACTCTCTGCCCTGTGTGAGTCCTTCTAACTTGTGTTCCCTATAATTTAAAAAATATATATATATTTATGTATATATTTTTTCCTCAATTAGAAGTGCCCGGCCGGTTCCTTTCTGTCCCCGGCTGTGTCTGTTAGTTCTGGTTGCTACAGCAACCCGATCTTTTGCCCGGCCGCGGAGCCGCAGGAGCGGCCTGGCCGGCTGCCAAACCACACGTGCAGCCTGGAAAGGGGGAGCGGCCGCCCGCGGAGGAGCGCGTTGCCGCCCCCTGTTTATTCCAGCCCGCGGGGGAGAGCGTGTGCTCCAGCCCCGGTTGCCGTTTTGGTGCGCGCCCCGCCGCCCGCTCTGCTGAGAACCCCACACTACCTTTACAAGGAAAAAGCACCCCAGGGACCGGCCAAACTATCCGCACGATGGGTCCGCGCGGAAAGAGGCCGGTCCCTCCACCCCCAACCCTTTTTATTCCCACCCCTAAGACCCACCCCCACTTACCTTACACCCAATCCCCTGTCCCGCCGTCACTTCCTTTCCCCGAACCGTCCCGCGGGGAAGACTAGAGCGTTGCTCTATGCTTCCCGCGGGCCCCCTCATTCTGTGATTTGATTGTTCCATATGGCAGGCATTGTCGGTGGCTTCCCCTGGCTGGCTGTGTCTAAGCAGGGGCTGCCACTGAAAGAAGCTGGATGCTAGAAGGTAGACTTTTTAAGTATGCAAACTCCGTCCACGTACCAGAGCGAATGCTTAGTACATCTAGCACTGTGTGCACAAAGAGGCAATTTGTGAGAGTGCGTTTCCTACGGAGAGGACAAACGAGGAGGAGAAAACAGAAAACTCGGGGTACCATAACTGCTATAAGGGGTTGGCTCGCAGGTAATTTGCTTCTTCTCTTGCCTCTTTGGCGTTATTGGTCCTGAAGGTCAACAAGGCGTGTTTTCCATCTTTTCTATTAGTTTACTCATACACGTAATAAATGCGAAATAGACACTAACTCAGATTGCGTGAAGAAGATCCAATACCCGACACACACTTAATGCACCTGGAACTACATGCCCCTATTCCAAAATTTGCAAATCACAATCCTAATTCCATAGCCTGGGAGAAACACGGGGTCTCTAAACCTCTGCGGCACTGAGGGGCTCCCACGCTTCATCATCCAAGGGGTTCCCCTCAGGCTATACTGTGCATGTGATGTCTTTAATGAGAAAAGCTCGTGGAAGCCTGTGTTCCACTGAGCTCAAAGTATAAAAAACACACCTTGAAACATTATTGCTTTAATGCTTTTACTCTGCTGCCTTTCAGGTGGGCTACTGCCAGGGATCTCAGATCCCAAGCAGGATTTTAGGTACTTTTTGAACCTGGGGACAGAGGCAGGATGATGTCCCTGCCTCTTCCTTACTACCTGTCGCCACCAAGGCAAGGCTGGGGTCTTTATGGAGGTTGGGAGAGAGGTGTAACTTACATGAGTGAAGCAGTTGCACCAAGTCCCAGATATCTGACAGGCCCACTGAACCCTAGTTATTGATGTATTTTATAATTGAAATCGCAGTCCTGACTACCCATTTTCTTCCTTGCATTAGGCCCTATGACACACTGACTATGCTACTGTGTGGGGTTGGACCCAATAACTCCCTCCCCCTTCAAGCATGGTGTTAACTTGGCATCCTTAGTGTGATATTCCCCCAATTATTTTGCCTTTCCCCTCCTGTTTTGCTGAATTTGTTTTTGATGGCTTTAGGACTCTATGCTCTTTACAGCTGCTAACCAGTGCTAAAGTGCTTGTGCTCTCTCCTTAAAACATGGTTTAATTGGCATACATCAAAGTGGCGCAGTTCATTTACTTGTACGTCCCCAGTAAATAGTACTACATGCATCCATCACCTGTAAAGGTTACTATGCCAGTCCCCTCTTAACTGTGACTGATCATCCTTCCAGTCAAGTTCCTTTTTTGACCTGACTCTCTCACCATAAGGCTCCAGCTTCGCTCCCACGACTCCACCCTCTCATCTCTCTCTCTCTTTTTCTCTCTCACCTCTTCTGCACTCTTTGCACATTTCTTCTGCTTCTTGCTTTTGCTTTATCCACCTGCGTATCTCAGGCATCTTTCTGTTTTTCAACCCATTTTCTGCCAATTGTTAGTATCTGTTTAGCACATTTCTCAGATTTTTACTCCATGTTTTGTGCCTCTTGTTAGCATCTCTTGTGCATCTTTCTCTGACTTTTTCACTCCACTTTCTGCTTCTTTCACCACCTTTTTAGTATCATTCCCAGGTTTTCTCCCTGCTTTTTGACTCTTTTGCAATTCCCTCAACGCACCCATGCCATCTCCCTTTTTCAATCACTGCTTAACTGTGTCTTCCCGCGTCTTCCTCCCGTGTTGTCTTTCTATGATGTGGTAGCCTCAACCACCGCCGCTGTGCTCCTCTCAGCTTCCACCTCCCAGGACCTATGTAGCAGTGGATGCTGTGCATGGGCACTACTGGTGCACTTTCAATGCAGGCCCATCTGCATCTGTCTGTGACTGGACTTCACCCAGAGCCATGGTCCGCTCACACCCCAGAGATACGCCACAGCACTTCTGTGATTGCTTTACTCAGGATGTTTCTCGTCCTACAGCTGCAGCATTGTGCCACACACCATGGTAGAAGGCTTCACCTGCACCCATTGCTGATTTACCTGCAGCAGCCTACCCACACACCCCACACAAGCATCAGCAACAGCATAAACACCTCCACATAACCCAACACGCCAAAGCAAGCTCGCACCCCAAAACTTACTCACATGCATACTACTCAACACATAATCCCTCAACAATCACTCACCTGAAATCTGGGACCTGGTGAGCAGTGATGCACCAGACCTCCTCTTCCTCATGGAAACCCGGTTCCCCTCCACAATTGCACCCACCATCACCACGGCAATCCCAGTGGGCAACAAGATCGCACAATAGGACTGTCTTGTCCAAGCCACAAGGAGGACTCGCAGTCATCTACAAAGACTCCATTAAGTGCTCTATGTTCAGGAAAAGCATAACCCCATTCACTTCTAACTGAAAATCTCTGAAAACCTCACCCTAAGTCAAACCCTCATCTACCAACCACCCTGACTGCGAGCCACATTCGTCAATCTCTTCACTGACTTAATCGTCCCACTCACCATTGACTCCAGAGTCTTCATACACCTCTGCAACATCAACTTCCACTCAAAATACAGAACCTAGCCATGCGTTACCTGAACATAACAGTTTGTCACCTCCAGAACAGAAATTTGGAAATAACTTTAGCACACTTTTTTAGCTGGACTTGCCTATGTTATCAGACATTTATTTGAATGGGAAACTACCACTAGATACAAATTGTGTGAAAACCGGATCAAGTGGAGTTTGCACCTCGCTCATGATGGGAATACTATTTGCACCATATTTAGAGATGACACTCTGGGCCAGATGTACCATCACGGCCCATTGCGATTCGGTAATAGCGATTTTTAAGAAATCGCTAGTACCGACTCGCAAAGGGCCATGTATCACATTTGCGAATCAGTGATAGCGATTTCTTAAAAATCGCAAATGCTATTACCGAATCGCAAATTGCGATACCGGCACCATTCGCAGCTATGGGCCTGTTGGCCCATAGCTGCGAATATTTTGCATTTCCAAAATTGCGATTTCTGAACCAGAAATCGCAATTTTGGAAATGCAAAAGGCCAGGGTGCTGGGGGCCTAAGGCCCCCTCTCCTGCACCCCAAAAATAGTTTTTTCAACATGTAAGGTACACACATGCCAAAAGGGCATGTGTGCTTTACATGTTGAAGTTAAAAATGCAGTTTAACAGCATTTTTAAATTTTGCACCAGGTTACCACCTGGTTGCAAAGCATGGTATTTTGCACGTGCAAAATGCCATTTTAGGAAAAATCGCAATTTGCGATTTTTCCAGAATAGCCTTGCGACCTGGAAATTGCGAATCGCAAATTGCGTCTCGCTATTTCCAGGTCGCAACGCAAGAAATCGCTATTTTAGCGATTTCTTAGTTGTGGTCTGTGAATGCATTTCATGCATCGCAGACCACGGTTTTGCACTCGCAAACGGCCGATTTTACCGTTTGTGAGTGCAAAATAATTTCATACATCTGGCCCTCTGTTCCTAAACATCACGTTTGTTTGCCTCCTTGGATTGGTTCATGTCCTGGGACTCCCTTCTCATTTCCACCATATCTCACTGAATTTTCTCTGATATGTTATTTTTCTTGCTACTGAATTGGTCTTCTAATACAATTCCCTAAATCCAATGTTATTGGACCACTTAATATTTTGATAGATCTTCCCATATTTCTAGGCTTTGTGTTTGGGTCACTTCTTTTGAATCTAACATTGCTGTTGAAGACACAATATGCTACTCAATTAAATAAATATTTTATTGTTGCACTTAAGTCAGTGCACTCAAAGACATCTTGCAGTACCAGTAATTCGACTTATTTTTTTTATTTTGCATTTGTTTGTATATTAAACACTGATATAGTATGGTTCACTCCTAGTTTAGGATATTGTGGGGAAGATGTAAATAAATGCTATTCTGTATACAATTAAATATTTCATGAGTTTCTATTTTTATAATCCAAAATCAGCATTAGGAACAAAGAACCGTCACAGACCCCATGAACTTCCTCCTTCATAATAATGCAGGGGATTAAAAACTCAGCCTGTGGGGTGGTGTGGCCAACCACCATACAAGATGGCCACATTCCAACGTGGCTTCTACCTGTCTAACTTCACATCCAATGCTGCAGTTTTCTTGAAGTGAAGAAAGCTTTGGGAGAGCAATAAATCAAGTACTCAATGGTTTTGCAAGCCAAGCTGCAGGTGGTCACTGAGGGAAAGGCGTGGTACTTTGCTACACCACCAGAGGCCTGGGAGTGGATTGAAGGATGGAGGATGGTGGGAAGATTGACACATCAGCTGCACCCCAGACTGCGATGCTGGGGAGTTGAGGAGTCATGACTGTGAGCTGAAGACGGTGATCGGTGAGATCACAGCATTTCCCCAAGATTCAACAGAACTTAAAAGACCTGCAAGTGGCCGGGACTTAGTGATTGCTTAACGATCAACCTAAACTGGGGGAAGATGTTTGGATGTATCTGGGATGGGGGGAGGGCTCCCACTGCTTGTGGTGTTGTCACCTCCTTCTGTAAACAGTAACAGTCTGGCCAGAGACGTCGGAAGTGGCAAGGGGGCCAGTGTATGAATGGTAACAATAGTGCCTTCTTGGGGGGGATGGGCAAAGGACACTTTGGTGTAGGCTACAGCCACCATTAGTTCAATATGTTCCATGGAGGTAACAGTCACTCTGCAGAGTTGGGGGGTGGGCAATTCTGAGTCCATCATGCAGGGAGGCAGGGAGGGGGGAATTGTTTGGGTATTGCTTGAGGTAATTGATTAAGAACCAATTTTATGTTTAATGTGCAGCACACTGGTATCGACACAACCATGGCCCCTTCCTCTGAGCCCCCACACTGTTATTACCAGGCCCTTGCTGAGCTATCTATCAGCCCTTTATATTAGTAGCCTCCTTCACTTAAGTTCATGGATCTGACACCTCTAGCCATCAAAATATTATCCTGGAATGTTAATGGTCTGGGAGACAAATTTTAGAGAGGGGTACTAATTTAATATCTTAAGCGACATGGCCTTGACATTGGTCTCCTCCAAGAGACACACCTGCGGGGCAACACTTTAGACCACTGCGGGTTTAAAATGGTGGTACATGGCTACACATCAGGATCTAGAGGAGTGGTGGTGCTGGTACGGGAATCCCTTCATTTCATAGTTCAAAACACTTGGGTGGACCCATACAGGAGATATGCAGCCCTCTGTAGTAGGTGGGAGAGTACCACAATTAACATTATCTTAGTATATCTTCCCCCCCAGCTACACAATGCAGCCTTTACTGAGCTTGGTGGACTTCTGCTGAAGCTCTCGGACATGGAACTAATAACAGTATTATAGCCCACTGTGACACTAAAGACCAATGGCCTGCTTGTCACACCTCCTCAACCCACCATCCTCTGGTGGACTTCTTGACAGCCCTGGGACTTGTGAACACATGGTATTGTTGTAACCCCTCGGAGCAGCAGTACCCATTCCACTCAGGAGCCCACGAAAGCCTGTCACAAATTAATTATATCCTTACCCTGCCTCATCTACTCCCCCACTTCAGGGAGGTCTGTCAACTAGCAAGGGAAATATCTGACTACTTCCAGGTCTGGGCATTATATAGCAACCCCCTCCGGGATGACCAGAGACATCTGGTAGTCAACCCATGTTACTTCAAGATACCTCAGATCCATAATAAGCTCAGCAGCACCATGGAAAAATACTTCAGAGAGAATGCAGATTCTGTGGAGTCTGCGCAGACCCTATGGGAGGTCAACAAGGCAGTCATAAAGGGTCAAGGAGTCTCCTTGATAGTGGGACACAAGAAAGACAAACGGACGCACATGGAGACTTTAGAGAAGGAAATCCAGAAAATGGAAGTGCTGCTCTTACACTCAGACCCAGGTGATGGGCACTATCGCCTGACCCTGAAACAGAAGTAGTTCGGGGATCTAGCTTTGGAGGCAGCCAAAACCCAATATCTCGCCACACAATGCAGCCTTTATGAGGTGGGTAACAGGGTTGGACAACTGGTGCCCTGGCTTGGTCGTAAGGAAAGGGCAACTCAATGCTAACTGACAAAGGAAACCAAATGTGGGATAGACAAGTAATAGCAAACTCCTTTGCAGCTTACTATGCACAGTTGTACTTAATCACAGCTACGGCCAACGAGTCTCGAGAACTGTTATCTGACAATAATCTCCCCACCCTCTCCCAATCGGACAAAATTTATTTAGACCAAGAAATCATGGAAGATGAGATAGTACAGGTGATTTGAGGCCTATCTTCTGGTAAAGCGGTCGGTCCAAACGGCCTCCCTGTCGAGCTTTATAAGCTCACTGCCTCTACAATTGCCCTTCATCTTCATAAGATGTTTCTTGAGAGTCGTGAGAAAGGATCCCTGCCCAGAGATTAGAGACTGGCTATTATTGTAGTTATACCTAAGGAGGACAAACCCCCAGATGCCTGTGCTTCCTACAGGCCTATTCAGCTACTTAAGGCTGAGGTAAAGATTCTATCAAAGATATTGGCCTCCCAATTGGTGCGAGTGATCAAAACATTGGTTTATCTGGACCAGTCCAACTTAATGCCAGGGGAAGTAAGGCCCTCAATTTGAGACGCCTACATAGTGCCCTGGGTCAAGCGACACAGATTTTTGAGGATGCCATTGTGCTGTCACTAGACGTGCAAATGGCCTTTGATACTTTTGAATGGTCATTCATGTTAGAGGTCACCCCAACAATTCAGTTTCAAACCACGTTTTCTATCATGTGTGAGTCTTCTTCATGCTGAACCCTTAGTCCAAGTGGCCATCAATGATGGTATATCATCGACTTTCCAGCTCTAGTGGGACACGCGTCAGGGGTGCCCACTCCCCTACTGATTTTTGCACTGGTCCTGGAACCTCTAGCAGTGTGGATATGTAGAGACTTCCTGATTAGTGGGCTCTTCTGGATGGCAGATTAGGGAGACAGAATCTCCCTCTATGCTGACAATATCTTACTTTACGTTGCTGAGCCAGCCCATACCCTTGTCAGAATTATGCAAGTGTTCACCCTATATGGTCAGCACTCCAGAAGAAACACTATCAATTGGGATAAATCTCTGATTTACCTCCTCCATGTAGAAGTCCTGTAACTGCTAAATGGCTGTGCCATCCACATTGCAAAGGAAGTGTTCCCATATTTGGGGATATTTATCTTGGCAATCTGAAGGTTTTTTACATTACTAATTTAGAGCCCCCACTTGCATGTCTTAGGAGGGTTGTCGAGCACTAGAGGCCCCTTCTGTTTTTACTCTTGGAGAGGGGTCCACTATTCAAAATGATGGCTTTGCTTCGCTTCCTCTATGCTCTCTTTAATGCACCTTACCGAGTTCCCACCACCTACTGTTAAGCTAAAAATCAAGAACTTCGTACATTGCTCCGGGATGGGGGTCATGCATAGCTGTTAAGAAACTAACCAGGATCATGAACGGTGGGGGTATCACACTACTGGATATATAGAACTACTACTAATCTGTGCAACTCGTCATCATCAATCACTGGGTTCACCTGCCTGACACTCAGCTGGTCTAATAAATGGACCAATATGCCATGCCGCCGGAAGACTACCTCAGGCCATTGTTTGGAGGGAGCAAGCCAATATCCTTTCCCACCCCCACAGCAGTTACTTTTGCAACTTGGCATGACACATTACGCTCTTTGGGGTGAAGAGATAGAATCACCCAGGCCACTCCCCAATGGGATTCTGTGTGTTTGGGCAGTCTGGGCGCTCAACCTGGTTTCCATAGGTGGGATTTCATAGGAATCTCCAGGGTGGGTGACCTGTGGTGGGAGGGTGGGGTTATCCCATTCACAAACCTGCAGGACGAGCACCATCTGGCACCTACTGAAGCCTATCAATATCTCAAAATCCATTATGCACTATGCCAGGTACTGCTGAAAAAGGGGGAACTTCCCAAATCCACCCCACTTGAAGATAGACTGCTGATAGATTATATGCCCAAGAGAGCAGTCTCACTCACTTATTGTATGCTCATTAATAACCCTTGTGATCCCCCGGTGAGCCTCAGGGATAATGAATGGACAGAGGCCTTAGCGTCCCCTCTGGAGGTGGCCATATGCTCTATATTCCACCTAATTCAACTGAAGGCTTTCCACAGGGGTTACTATTCATGCATTACTCTGGTGAAGATGGGGGGGAGTGGAATGATCTCCGTGAGGGACAGTGTGATCCTCCTGGGCTCATGAGAGCAGCATTCCATGCCCAGAGACCAACAATTGATGCATCTACTATATAACTCGATGGGTAGATGGGAGGAGGGGGAGGGCCAGTAACACTTTTGTGATTAGTGCACAATATGCCGTTGTCTTTTGTTGTTACTCTTTTTGTTTGCTATAGAAATATTTTCAACAGCAGAAAACTAAGCCTTTGAGAAGAAGAAGGGTATTTTCCAAGCTGGCACTAAACCGTTCTGCATTTTTTTCAAGAGAACCAGCTATGAAGGTAGATGTGTTGAGTACTGCTCTAGCGAGGAATCAGTTTTCTAACAAGAACAAGGCTGCTGGATCTTTGAGGCCAGATGTTACAGTGTGGGATCTCTTTAGTTGGCGGTTCTCTCATGGTTAAAAAACAAAGAGGCAGCTTCAAGAGCCCCTAGCGCCTTCTGGCGCCACATTAACATAATTTTTTAATGCTAATGTGGCCCAACGAGGCCAAAATCGTTGTGCCAAATTTTCAAAGTGGCACAATGCATGTATTGCACCACTCTGTAACCCTTTGCACTACATTATGCCTGCACCAGACATAACGTATGCAAAGGGGGCGTTCCCCTGTTAGGGGT
This sequence comes from Pleurodeles waltl, assembly GCF_031143425.1. Classification (NCBI taxonomy): domain Eukaryota; kingdom Metazoa; phylum Chordata; class Amphibia; order Caudata; family Salamandridae; genus Pleurodeles; species Pleurodeles waltl. The sequence goes on from NC_090437.1 coordinate 29,060,807, forward strand.
GGCCAAACAAATGGCTCAAATGGTATCATTTGTTTGGGCACTTTTAATGCCTGCTCAGAGCAGGCATTGAAAGGATGCACACCATTGTTTACAATGGGCCTCAATAGGCTTTTCAGGATTAGAGTCAAAACTTGTGAAGCTAATCCTGCAAAGCTCCGGACTAGCACCAAAAAGTTTGACGCTAGTTCCCTAACTACTGCCATGGTGCACCATATCTTAAATACGGTGCACACATGGTGGCAGTAGGGGGGTGCTAAGTGGTGCAAGAAAAGTGTTGTTGCACTTAGTGCAGTGCCACTTTTCTTAAATCTGGCCCAAAGAATTTCTTGGCCAGGGGTCATCTGCTTCAGAATAGGCCTGGGCCGAACTTTTGGAGTTTCACTCCACGGAATTCCACAGAATTACATAAAAACTCTGCGAGATTCCACAGAGCTCCATTAGGGAGTATGTTTTGTGCTTTATTCACACGAATGGCACAACGCTGTGCACCAGAGGGTGCTACTTCTTTCTGCTCGAGTAGATTTTCTACTTGAGCAGCAGCTTTCTCAACATGAATGGTCATGACCTGCTGCGACCGCCCATGTTGAGAAATCTCACCGGGAGGCACTCTATCCCCTAAAAGTCGCACTAGGGGTCAGATATTCTCGCTCGTGCTGGACAACTTAAAGTTGGCAAGCTACGCATGAGAAAAAAATGGTGGTTGGCAGAGTTTTGCCAGAACTCTGCGCTCCAAGTGGAACGTGGAGTGGGCAAAACTGTGCAAACTCCACTGGCTCAGCAGAATTTCCCCCCTACCCCTACTTCAGAATCTAGATGTATGAAGTTGCATCTTTAGACTTGTCCTAAAGTTTCTGACACCAGTTTGGTAAGTACATGCAATCTTCGATTCCAGAGGACTAGTGCAAAACCCTCAATTTAAGCTTGGATTTTAGAAGCATACCTGAAGCTGAACCCCCTGAAGACAAAGGGGCATATTTATACTCTGTTTGCACCAAATTAGTGTCAAACTAACTCCGTATTTATACTTTGGCACTAGACCCATCTAGCACCAAATTCATGGAGTTAAAGTCATTTTTTGAACGTGGAAACCTACCTTGCCTTAATGAGATGCAAGGTAGGCGTTCCTGTGCAAAAAATGACTCTATGGCCTTAACGCCATTTTCATACTACTGTGCAAACATGGTGCACAGGAGGGGTCATAAAATGGTGCAAAGATTACTTTGCTCCATTTTTAAGGCCTAGGTCAGGACAGGCATTAGGGGACCTATGGGCCTATTTCCATGGCGGGACACCATGGAATAAGCCCAGGGGTGCGCTCCCCAGGCCCCGGGGACACCCCCACCCACACCAGAGGGATTGCAGAGGATGGGGGACCCCATCCCAGGTAAGTACAGGTAAGTATTTTATTTTATTTTTTAAAGTGACATAGGGGGCCCTGAAATGGGCCCCCGCCATGGCACAGAGTGCAATGACCATGCCCAGAGGACCCTGGACCCCTGTGCTGGAGATTTGGGTGGTGGGCATGACTCCTGTCTTTTCTAAGACAGGAGTCATGTGGTATGGATGGTATTGTGTCCGAAAATGACACAATGCACGTTAGAGTCAGTTTTCTCACTCTAACCTGCCTAACATCATTTTTTGGTGCAAAACCCCCTTCTTCCATAGCGCCAGCCCCACCCGACTAATGTAATTTTTCTTTACACTAGCCTACCCATGCACCGGCTAGCACCATTCCATAAATATGGTGCCCAGCTGGTGCACAGAAATGGTGCAAGCCGGTGCAAAACTTTTTGGTGCAAAACTGCCTTAATGCAGTTTTGCCCCAAAAAGTATGAATCAGGGCCAAAGTTTCTTTTAATTGACATCAACAGGTAGCAGGTTCAGGGACCAAAATAGCTCTCAACAATGTGCATGAATGGATTCATCCTTCACCTATCAGAGAGCACTAAATCATTTGGCGTCCACATCAACACATATCAGAGATTCAGGACAAACATTGCATTGCCAACTCGGACAACTGAGCATCAGTTATCTCTGCCTTTACATAGTTAAGACATTTCTTCGGGAAGCTGACTTCAGAGTTGCCACTCAAGCACTGATCCTTTTATGTCTGCGCAGTGGCAATAACTTGTTCCACAGCATTCCAAATTTGTACCTGACTCCATTAAAATGAGTTCACCACACATTTTTTGACTCATCAAGGGAATGAGAAAATAATAGTCACACCATATTCCTACACAGACTACCTCTGCTGCTGCCTATTGCATCACATTTAAGGCAATAATTTAAAACATGCTGTCCTAGTTGAGAAGAAATATCTCTACTGTATTGGCCCCATAGCAGCAGCTGGAAAACTATCAACCCACCAGAGACAAAGAAACACAACAATGAGAAAAATAGACAACAAACCTTGCCCTGTTATGCACCCAAGGTCTGGCAATCCATCCTAATACAGATTCACCAACCCCCCTTCTTTTGTTGGGCAATTAGCGAAAACAATTCTAATTTTTAAATAAATAACTCTACTAATCAACTACTTATGACAACACATAAACAGACACATAGGCCCTCATTATGACAGTGGCAGTAAAAACGGCCTACCCCTGCGGCGCCGGCTGCCAAAAGACCGTTGCCGTGGCTACAAGCCGACCAACATATTATGACGGTAGCCGGAAAACTGCCAGAAGGATGGTGGAATTCCGGCTACGCTCATGGCGGTGGACGGCGGTAAGGTGGCGCTGCTGCCAGCAGCAGCCCCACGCCAGTAGATTGCCGCACACTGTATCATGACCCATGATATGGCCTGTCGGTGTTCTGCTGGCGGATGCTGCTGCTGGCAGCAGGGCCCGTCCCATCTCCTGCCGGAGGACCCCCTGACTACAGGTAAGTCGGGTGCTCTGACAGGGGAGGGAAGTGGGGGGTGTTGTGTATGTGTACGGGGGTGTGTGTGTATGTTTGTGTGTGTGTAAATGCGGGTGTGCTTGTTTGTACGTCAGTGTGTTTGGATGTGTGTGTGAATGGATGAATGAATGCGTGGGTGCATGTGGGTATTAGTGTGTGTATGAGTGTGATGGTGCGTGAAGGTGCCTGAATGTTGAGGGGTGGGTCTGGAGAGGAAGGAGGGGTGGTGGGGAAAACTGGGAAGGCGGGCAGGGAAGACCCCTATCAGTGACAGGGAAGGAAGTCCCTGTCACTGATAGTGCCTACCACCATGGTTTTTGTGGCGGTAAGGAGGCCACGAAAACCATGGCGGTAGGAGGGGTCATAATCCAGCGGGCGGGATGGTGACAGCTACCGGGCTGGGGACTGAAGTCTCCAACACGGCGGCTGTTAACCCAGTGGCGGACGGAGTGGTACATTGGTGGTTTGGCTAGAGCGAAACCGCCAATGTCATATTATGGGGAGAAGTACCGTCAGTCTATTGGCAGTATTTTTCTCCATAATACCGCCATCTGCCAGGGTCATAATGAGGGCCATAATCCCTTGCAAACACACTTATTATATCTATCCTCTTACGCTGTATGCACTGAGTTACTATTAGAAATGGGGTTTTCTGGTTGGCTTGGGATGCAACTAAGCCAGACAGAACCCACCTCTTTAGTCAGGGCAAGTAAGTTACACACCAATGATAACCTGTGCTCACCCTCTGTAGCTTGGCGCAGAGCAGTCAGGCTTATCCTCAGAGGCAATGGGTAAAGTATATGTGCAATACTTCAAACAGTAACACAGTGAACACACCACAGAAAAACTCCATACCAGTTTAGAAAAATAGATTATGATTTTATAAATAAAACAAGATCAAAATGACAAAAATCCAATAAGTAGATTCTGAAATAAGCAATTTAAAAGATTTAGGTGAAAATAGCGCATTGAAGAACAAAGTCTGGTCACGCTGGACGGGGGACAAAGTCGCAACTTCAGGTCAAACACAATGGAGTGGGGGCCTGCTACAGGGACCCACTTTGGCCTGCTGAACACAGTACCTTAAATCATGGTGCGAGGTCTGCATGGTGTTGCTTTGTGAGGCTTCGCGTCATCTGGCATTGGTTCTGAGAACCTGGGTGTCGTGGCTTTATGGGGCTTGGTGTCGCTTTTCGGTGATCCCAAGGAGCTGTGATGCGTGAACTTGTGGGGCGTGGCATCGTGTTGCGTAGATCCCAGGGAGTTACGCAGCAAGTCTTTGTAGGGCTTGATGTCATTGCGCATAGGTTCTGATTGGCTGCCAGCTGTGCGGCAAGGCTTTGTGGGGCTATGCATCACCTGGTGTTGACCCCAGTGTAGCAGGCAGCTGCGCAAGGCTTTGTGGGGCTTTACCTTGCTTCACAGTGGTTATGATGAAAACCACTGAAGGCGGAGCACCTTAGGCCCACTTCCAAGGTTCCAGGACTATGGTGGCACCACTTGGCTGGGTAGACTCACAGATGCCAGAGTCCAGGGGCTGTAGCAGGTGAGTTGCAGGCAGTCTTTGATGTCCCTGAGACTGCAGAAGAATAGGGGGCAAGACAATCAGCCCATGGAGATTCTTGGGTTCAAGGATATAGAGAGCAAGTCCAGTCCCTCTCACTTCAGGACAGAAGCAGTAGGCAGCAGGTCAACACAGCAATTAGCAAAGCTGCAGTCCCTCCTACAGCAGAAGCAGTAAGGCCAACACAGCAATGCAGCTGCAGAGTGGCAGTCCCTCCTGGCAGCACAGCAAACCTTCTTTCTGGCAGAGTGTCCTTGATTCCAATAGAGATCTGATTTGGTGGGGTTTGGTGTCCAGTATTTATACTTTGGTGCTCTCGCTCTGGAAGGTGGGAGACATTTTTCAGGCCTTTCTTTGAAGACCGCAAGGTCCCTGTCCTGCCCTCCCTGGCTCCAGACACTCTACAGGGATTATGCAGCCCTTTGTGTGAGGAGGGGCTCAAACCTATTCAGAAGAAAGGGTAAGATCCTCCCTCTCATCTAGCCCAGGAAAGCCCTTCAGCTTGGCGATGGGCCATCAATATGCAAATGCCACACCTAAGCCTTCTTTGTGTGTGACTGTCTAGTGGGAATACACAAAGCCCAGCTGTTATCTACCCCAGACATGTAGTCAGAAACAGGAAGCGGCACAGACTGGTTAAAGTAAGAAAATGCCAACTTTCTAAAACTGGCATTTTCAGACTTACAATTTAAAATCCGACTTCCCTATAAGTTGTGATTTTAAATTGTGAGTCCAGAAGCACCAAATCCATATCTTTATCTCTCCCCAATTGGAAAATACACTTAAAAGGTATTTTAAACTAATCCCAATGTTATCCTATGGGAGAGATAGTCCTTGCAATAGTGAAAAACAAATGTGGGTGTTTTTTACTATCTGTATACATTAAACTTAAAAGTACATATTCAACTTTTTAAATACACTGCGCCGTGGCGTGGTGCTAACTAGGGCCTACGTTAGAGGTGTCTTAACTGTAATAAAAAGGATAGCCTGATAAATGGGTTCACTTGTCTGGTAGAAATGGCAGTTTGAAACTGCACACTGGAGCTGCAGTAACAGGCCTGAGACATGTTTGAAAAGGCTACTGTAGTGGGTGGCATAATCAGTGCTGAAGGCCTACTAATAGCATTTAATTTACAGGCCCTGTGCACACATAGTGCACTTTACTAGGGGCTTCCAGGTAAATTTAATATGTCAGTTGTGGAGACACCAGTGTTACCATTTTTTAGAGTACAGAAAACCTGGTCTTTAGCACAGGTCAGCAGTGGTAAAGTGCCCAGAATCCTAAACTTCAGGAAAAAGAAGTCAGAAAGATAAGGAGGAGGAAGGCAAAAAGTCTGGGGGTGAACCTGCAGAAAGGGACATTTCCAACAGTTACTTTTTATCAAGTTTTCAGATACACAAATGTACATACATACTCAAATAGGTGCATATATAAATGCATGCATGTGCAGGTCAGTTATTGCTAGTCCAGAAGTCCTGGTCCATTGCCCATTCCCCAGTGTCAACAGTCTTGCAAATCAATCAGAGCCATTTGGCAGGAAAACTATCTCAAAGAAAATATTGTCCAACCCATTCCATACATTTCCCAAGTATCCCCATGCAGCAAATGCAACAAATTCAGTTATATGCATATCACCATCAAGAGAAATTGTCCAGTTGTGCTCAAAATGAATGCACTACATGATCATTTAAGGTAAACTGTGCTGTGAATACTGTGAGACAAAATATTATTGACCTGTTTATTCGAATCAGGTGTAAATAGGCGTTCATGCTTGTTTAGGAGTTTTGCGTAGTAATAAAATACCAGATTTTTTTCTAGGATCAAAATTTGCTAGGTAAAACCTTGCAGACGTTGTGTGGGAAACACTGCAATTTTTATAATTTTGCCCATCAGAATTGAGGAGAATAAGCTTTATTAGTCATCTCCCTTCCCAGGAGCTAGTATTTCCTCCCAAATTAACAAGAAATCGTAAAAAAGGATGTATTCCATTCCATTAAAGTCAGGAATAGGTAGACACCGTAATTCTTTGTCTAGAATGAAAAACACATGCAAACGTCTTCATTAATATGAAGCCATATGCCAATACTGAACCACAATGAAATCTGAAGAAGGTGGAAAGTTAAAAAAACACTGATAAGACTATGAAGGGGATGGTAGTCACAGAGTGATACAGGATAACCTTGTGAGGTGGAGTAACCACTAAAATAGGGAAAGTGGACACATATTTTATAGAATCAGACTTGAAGATTTGGGCGGAAAATATGTTTGGTTTGATTTGTGCTATTGATTAGATCGGGGTTTCCAACCTCCAACCTTTTCGGTAAAAAGAGGTACTTATGTTCAAAGAAACTCATTGAGAGCAACTAGTATTAATAGAGTTGTAATAGTGACCACATCAGACGAGGTTACATTACTAGCTCTTGAGGGAAATTGGGTTATTGGGCAGGATGTGAGACCTGCACAAGTAAAAGGTCAACAATTTCCCCTTACTGAAAATCAAGTACTCAATTGTAGCACTTGACTCTCTCAGGGTAGTGAAGCATCGCAGGGAAAGGCCTACTCAGGTGTGGTGTGGACTAGCAATCACCATTCGCTGGCATTTAGGAATAATACGTAACAAATGATTGCCAAGAAAGAGCTTTTGTTCACAAAAGGAAAAATACAAAGAGGGCCATTTTTATTTTAAGACTTGTGTTGGATGTGTGCCACACAAATGGTCACAAGAGTGAATCAACTCTTAAGTTAGATTTATCAAGCTACACAAGGCCACCTTGCATGGCCTTGCCTAACTTGATAAATCTATTTTAAATCAATGCAGCGCAAATCGCTGCAGTGCATTACTCTGCCCTTGAGACATTTCATGGGTGGAGTGTGGGTGTTCCAATGCAACCACTCAAGGATTTTAGTGCATTCCCAGTTTTACTATTACTGCTATTCCTGGGACTGTGTCAAGATCCTACGCCTCCGCAGTTGACACATAACAATGTCACACTTACTGCTCAAACAGTGACGGCGCCCATCATCCCTGTACCATACCTCCTCCACCAGCTCCCCTGCTGACATCTCCAGCCTCCAGACCTTGGCCACATTTTGGACCCCTGGGATGCTGCATTGCTCTTAGCCCCTGGAAGATCCATGTACAGCCTGGACCCCGGGTTCCTATTTGTGTGATTTGAGGAGAAGTGATCTGGAAGAGAGAAACGGCGAGCCACCAGCCTTGTGGTGACTCCCACACACAGGGTTATTTGAGTCCCAAGGCTGCATCTGCCTCACAAGGGCTGTAGTACACCAGAGCTGGCTCAGGGAGACCTGCTGCAGGGAAGCCGACAGGCCACAAGGGAGTCAATTTCCATCCCTTGTCAGGCAATGGTGTCCACTGCGGCGCACCCTCTCCTCGTCTATCAGTCATCCTGGCACCCTAGTCATGGGCCTCAATATGACTCGCTGGAAGGGATCCCGTGGAGTACTCCAAACTAGCTGGACCACTGCACAAAACCTATGGGGCCCATTTCAACAGTGGTGGCTGAGGCACCACAGACACAGACTGATCGAATCTCCCCAGGTACACCTACCCTTGTTGACATTATGGCGCAATTGGGGGGGTCCATGACAAAATAGACTCTGCCTCCACTGACTTCACCCAAGTGAGAGTGGATCGTCGAAATCTGGGTGCCCAGATGAAATGAGCAGAGGATACAATCCTTACCCAAATAACAGACAATAAAGCCTTCCAGAACCATATGAAAGAACTACAGGCCACTACACCAATGCTAGAAGACAATCTGGAAAACTTTTAGGGTTGTTCTAGAAGGAATGCCATTTGTCCCTGAAAAAAAATAAGGGCCCAGATTTTGACCTGTTCCCAGAGGACCTTATACTCAAGCAACTATAACCTTGTGGCCACTTGAAGTACTTCTCAGTGGAAAACACCCTCTGCATCTCTGGCAATCTACCAAAACCGGGATCACCTCACATCTGATAATAGCATGCACCTTTAATTATCGAGACAGGATGTCATACTGCATGCTGTGTTAAGTGTGATAATGCCGCCATCACTTTTTCCAGAGTTTACACTGCATGTCCAGAAACTACACCAAACTTTTTTGGAAGTCAAAAATACCCTTACGGAAAGAGACTATGGCCCTCATTCTGATATTGGCGGGCGGCGGCCCAGCGGGAAAGCTCCTGCAACAATGAAGCCGGCTCCGAATGGAGCCAGCGGAGTTGCAGGGGTGCGACGGGTGCAGTGGCACCCGTCGCGATTTTCACTGTCTGCTAACAGGAACAGGCTGGCGGGAAGGGGGTCGGAATCCCCATGGCGGCGCTGCAAGCAGCGCCGCCATGGAGGATTCCCTGTGCCAGGGGAAAACCGGCGGGAAACCGCCGGTCCCCCTTTTCTGACTGCGGCTTTACCGCCGCGGTCAGAATGGCCCTGGAAGCACCGCCAGCCTGTTGGCGGTGCTTCCGTGGTCCCCGGCCCTGGTGGTTTGAAACCGCCTGGGTCAGAATGACCCCCTATGTGTAGTTTCGGAAGGGAAGACATGGTTTTTCTGTGCCCTGGGTGAGGTCTGGAAATGGCTGGAGGGCTGGAGGGCTGGAGAACAGTTGGGTGACTAGGTCTTACCCATGTCCATGGTGCAAAGGAAACAAACCAGACTCTTCAGTGGGGCAACGAGAATCGAGAGACTGAGGACACTGACATGAGCTGCCGCTGACTAGAATTCCTTGCTGAGCATTGCCTGAAAATGTGAACATGACTCAGTCACTATGTTTATGCAAGTTCCATCACAGGAGCACTGGTTTGATACATTGGCGACTGTTGAGCCACATGACCGTCCAGATTCAGCTTCTGTTGGGCTTCTTTGAAGAAGGGACACGCAATTACTGGTATTGACACAGCCTTCGGTAATGCTCTTCCTGGCATGGGGGTGGTCGGTGGGGTGACAATTTGGAACATTCTGTGTTCCCCTGCAGTTGACATTATGTTCTAAGGTGACAGGCACTCTGAAGAGTTGGGGGGATGGGCTGTTTTAAGTCTTCCATGCAGGGAAGCAGAGAAGGAGTTTGGAATGGGAATTCTTGTTGTGTTCTGTGTTTATTCTTCATTTTCTCAATTTGACTCAATTCAGTCCTGAAGCAGCATTACATTTGGCACCCCACACTCCTGGCTGGGCCCCCAAATGGGCCCATTCCATGGAAGGTGCTTTCTCAGACCGGCCCCATGGGCTCACACGGCCCCTAGGTCAGCTAATGCCTTGTTCTACCCCCCTGCCCAGTATGCTGCCAGAGCAACAGCCCCAGAGAACATCTCTGAAAGGACCCTACTGATTATCCAATGTCCATGTCTAGTACAACTCAATCTCCCAGTTTTAGAATCCATTTCTGGAATGTCAACAGTTTGGGTGATAAAATTAAACGGGAAATGGTACTACAACACCTTAAAAGACATGCTGCAGATATAGCTCTCCTTCAGCAGACACACCTGCAGGGAAGCACCTATCACACATTGGGCAGTTGAAGTTACAGACTGATCGTACATGCTGGCTACAATAGAATATCCAGGGGAGTTGGCATCCTTATGCAGTAGACATTACCCTTTCCATACAAAGCACCTGAACCGACACCTATGGGAGATACACAGCTCTCTCTGGAAAATGGGAGGGGACTACACTTAACATTGTTTTGCTATAGACACCGCATATGGCTTCAAGGCGCCTCATTCACTGACCTGGGCAGACTTCTCCTACAAATTCCTGATGATGACCTGTCACTTGGGGGCTATTTTAATGTAGCCCTTAGTGACATTGAGGACCACATGCCCCCTGCCAGCCAGTCTCCTCTCACCAACCGTTAGCAGCCTTCTTGGCAGCCTTCGGTCTTGTCGAGACATTGCGAGCACTTCATCCCACTGATCTTCAATGCATATTTTGCTCCACGGCCCACTATAGCCTTTCTCGTACTGACAATATGCTTACCTTAAAGCATCAACTTTGCCATTTTCGTGAGGGCTTTCACCTTGCCAGGGGCATATCCGACCATTCCCCAGTCTGGGCAATCTATGGCCCTACTGCCCGCAATGCCCATTGGAGAATCGTTCTTAAACCTTGGTATCTCAAGATCCCCTGTATCACAGAGGTTCTCCAAGAGGCCACAAATACTTTGACAAAAATGAGGGTTCAGTTTCCTCGTTGGAAACCTTATGGGAGGTGTACAAAATGGTCATCAGGCTTCTGGGCCTGGCACTAATAGTGAGGCACAAGAAAGAGAAAAGAGCCGTCTTGACACGCTTGAGCAAGAAATCTTAGTGCTTGAAACTCAGGCCACACACCCTGCCCAGGGAGAGGGTCAACACATCGTGCCACTCAGCACTGCCTCTATGAAGCAGGAGACAGAGCTGGAAAATGTCTGGCCTGGTTAGACAGAAGAGAACAGGCTGATTACGGGGTCCCAGAGATGAAAGATGATGAGGGCAATATCATTAGAGAAGGGCTGAGCGTAGAAATAGTTTTTGCGACCTATTATAGACTCTTATACTCCTCCACACTCACAGCCATGGCTGATGAAGCCCAAGAGCTGTTTTCAGACACCCATTTGCCTAAATGCTCAGATACAGACATGTAATCCATGGAGCAGGAGCTGATGTAGGGGGAGGTGACCCAAGCCATCCGAGCCCTAAGTTCTGGCAAGGGGCTCGCTCCCAATGGTTTACCAATTGAGCTATACAGGCGTATGGCTCAGAAGATTGCGCCCCCACTTCCTGAGAATGTTCTTAGAATGCTGCACTGTAGGGATTTTGACCCCAGATGAGAGATTGGCCACCATAGTGGTCATCCCTAAGGAAAGTAAGTCGCAAGATGGGTGGGCCTCCTACCTACCAATTTCTTTGTTGAATGCAAAAGTCAAAATCCCGGCCAAGCTACTGAACACAAGACTAACAAAAGTAATCCGGACACTAGTCCATCCAGATCAGTCCAGCTTTATGCAGAGAAGAAACACCTCATTTAATTTGAAGCAACTACATGGAGTCCTGGGCCATGCAGCCAAACTACATGAAAATTTCCTTAGATGTCCAAATGACCTTTGACACCATTGAGTGGCACTTCATGCTTGAGATCCTCCTCAAGCTGGGCTTTGGTCTCAGCTTCAAATCCTGGGCACAGCTCTAATACTCAGGTCCGCTGACCCAAGTGATGGTCAACGGCGTATCATCGCTCACCTTCGAGTTGTGGAGAGGCATGAGGTAGGGATGCACCCTTTTTCCCTATTCTTTGTCTCGTTTCTGGAATCATTGACTGCATGGATCAGGTGCGACCCCTTGTTAGAGGTCTGAGATGGACTGCCGACTGGTAAGATAGGATCTCCCTATATGTGATTGATATCCTGCCTTACATTGCTGATCTGGTGACACCTTTAGTTGGAATAATGCACTTTGTTCCGACACTATTCGGGTTACACCACCAACTGGAGCAGGTCTCTGATTTACCTCCTCCACGGCTCCTTTAAAAGGCTACCCAAGGAATGTACACCCTGGATTGCCACAGACCGCTTCCGATATCTGGGATCTCTATTTTTACAGACCTGCATACCTTCTAAACCCACAAATTTGAGGCCCCGATTATATGTCTGGGAAGAGACGTACAAGCAGCCTTTTTTGTATGTGCTCCAAAACACTCTGGGCCATATTTATACTTTTTGGGTTGGCGCAGTTGTGCGTCAAAAATGTTAACGCCGGCTAACGCCATTACAAAGCGCCATGCGGGCGCCTTATTTATGGAATGACGTTAGCCGGTGCAGCTGACTGGTGTGCGTAAAAAAAAATGACCCACACCAGGCTGCGCCGGCGTAGGGGAAAATGGAGCTTGGGCGTCAAAAAATGGGGCAAGTCAGGTCTGAGGAAAAATATTGGCCTCAACCCGATTTGCGCCATTTTTTTTTACTCCCAACCCCCATTGAAATGACTCCTGTCTTAGCACAGACAGGAGTCATGCCCCCTTGCCCAATGGCCATGCCCAGGGGACTTATGTCCCCTGGGCATGGTCATTGGGCATAGTGGCATGTAGGGGGGCACAAATCAGGTCCCCCTATGCCACAAAAAAATAAAAATACTTACCTGAACTTACCTTACGTTCCCTGGGATGGGTCCCTCCATCCTTGGGCGTCCTCCTGGGGTGGGCAAGGGTGGCAGGGGGTGTCCCTGGGGGCATGGGAGGGCACCTCTGGGCTCCTTCTGAGCCCACAGGTCCCTTAACGCCTGCCCTGACCAGGCGTAAACAAATGACGCAAAAGCGGCTGGACGTCATTTTATTTTACCCGCCCACTCCCGTGCGTAATTTTTGCACGGGAGTTTAAATAAGGCGCACATGCCTTGGAGTCATTTTTTAGACGGGAACGCCAACCTTGCATATCATTAACGCAAGGTAGTTGTCCACGCTAAAAAATGACGCAAACTCCAAGATCTTTGGCGCTAGACGGGTCTAACGCCAAAGTATAAATATGGAGTTAGCTTTGCGTCGGATTTGCGTAAAAAAAAACGACGCAATTCCGGCGCAAACAGAGTATAAATATGCCCCTCTGTACCCTGTCCCTAAAACGTATTTCATTGCAATGGACAGTACAATTCGTTCATTGCTCTGGAGCGAAGGTGCCCCATGCATCTCCTTCAAGAAATTAACCAAGAGCTGGTACGAAGGCGTATAGCCCTGCCGGAAATACAGCAATATTATTGGGCTGCACAGCTTATAACCATCAACTACTGGGCGTACCTTCCTGAGGACGAGCTGGCATATCAGATGGACAGATGAAACATGGCTCCTGGGGGTATCTTAGGGCTTTCTATAATACCGCCCGCGTGGCGTCCCTCCCCAGTCCCACCGCGGTCACACTCACTCTCTGGCACACCACACTGCAGGCTCTAAGTTGGTATGGCAATGTAACAGAAACTACTTCCCTGTGGGACACCGCACAGTTAGGTATTCTTGTGACACACCAGGGCTTCAATAAATGGGACTTGATAGGTTTATCCTGGTTGGGAGATCTATGGACCCAAGGTGGGGTGAAATCCTTCTCTGAGCCACAGAGCAAGTACCAACTGGCACCCACTGAACTCTACAGATACTTGCAAATATGACATGCCCTAAAGATAGCACTGCCCAAAGGCACAGACCTCCCTGACTCTTCCCTGTTGAGGATGAATTGCTTGACAGTCACCTGTCTTAAAAGGCAGTTTCTCTCACTTACCATCAGCTAATACATAACTCTTCCAGCACATTGATCCAACTTTGAGAATTTTGGGCGCAAGACCTTGGTGATATTGAAGATGATGAATGGCCCAAGGCCTTAGCATAACCAAGATTGAGGTTTCATCTTATATAGTTGAAAATCCTGCACCAATCGTACTACTCCTGTGTTATCCTTGCCAAAATGGGCAAAGCAGAAACTGCCATGTGCCCTAAAAAAGGAGGAGGGATCATATCTTGATCAACAAGGGAGGTTGGGAATGGACAGAGGAGCTGTGCAGTTGAATATGGGAATTTAGCAATGTATCTTTGCTTTGATGCTCAATAAGTGCTATTTACAGTGAATGTTTGATTATTAGTGTTACTTGCAATAAAAATATATTTTTTTTAACTCCTCAGATTACGTTATGAAATCATATTTGACCTCAAAGGATCAGGACACTCGAAATCACAGTGCCTCCCCCACCTATACCAGACAACACATCACAATGTAGGAGGTATCACTTTAGATAAAACAAGCCTATTGGCTTTATCGGCTGTTCACCATAATTCAAGAACAACAAACCACAAGTCAAAAAGACCACCATTATGTGAAATGCAATCAGTAATAACCATGTGTAAATGCAATTATTAATATAAATAAAGCATAACCTTGATCAGTAAAAACCTTCACATTATTATGTCAATAAATCGTTTTAAAATGAACGTAAAATACGTCTGCATGCTTTTTTTATTCTTTAAAGCTCCATAAAATGTAACCATAAACATAGCCACTAAATAGCACTACTTTCAAACCTCATAAAACAAAGCCATGGAACCAGCCCATAGAGGGCACTGCACTGCACGTGTATTCTTTATACATTTTCAGGCCACATAAAATGGAGCCTTTAAAACTAGCCCCTAGAGAATGCTGCACTCCCAGCTATAAAAGAAAAGCTCCAGATTTCAGAATGCTTTAAAAACATGTATCTGGAAATCCTGAGGGGCCATGGATTCCTCAGCCCTGCAAACGTATTGTCACATTTATAAAACTAAGGTCAGTGGAGCTGCTGCCCTCCTGCAGCCCCCAGTTGCCTTTTGAGATTTGTTGGTGGAACCCTTGCCCATTTTGGTGCCATCACAAAGTAAGAAACAGATTCAAAAGAACAAGACCCACAGGGCATTGAGGTGCTCTAGCCTGAAGCAGTGAATATTTGAACTGCTGGTCACCCACTGTGCTCTGAATCCCATGGTTCTTTCCATTTAGATTTTTTTCTAGTGTTTTTTAACAGTAAGGGTGCCCGGTCCCACCCGGGATACACCAAACATGGATCCTATGTTGGAGGCAGCCCGAGCAGCCCACCCCCAACTGCCCCAACAGACTCTCTAACCGGCCTGTATCCTGGACTACCTGTGCGGGAGCTGGCAGAGTGCTCCTCCCCTGCCCGGCAGGGCGTTTCTTATGCACTGACTGCCCACTCCCCAAAGACACAGGAAGTGAGAGCAAAGCTACTATTGGGGGGTACATGGCTGCACTTCCCCTTCCCCTTTGGGTCAGCCACTGTGGAGATGGTGGTCTCTGTGGGCAAAAGTTGAAACAGGGGAGCTCATGAACGCCCCTTCCCCTAATTAAAGAAGTACTTTTTGCATCGACCTCCAGGCTGTGACACCCCACGGGGTAATGGAAAGGAGTCCCACATGCTTCAAACCTCATAAGGGTCAAAGGTCACTAACCTTTAAAAGGCAATACCTCAAGCCCCATTGGGCTGTTTTGGGTGATCCTGGGTGTGTTTTACTCCTGGTGATGCCCTCTACCAAGCAAACAATTCCAACAGGCTCTCTGACCTAAAAAAAGCAGTGTACCTTGCAGGGAGCTGATTATAATGGCTCATTGCACCAGCATTCCTCCTTGTCTTTGCCTCTTGGCACAAAAGTCCAAGGCTTTCCCTTAACAGGTCCTCTGGGAGTCTCCCTGACCCTTGGAGATAAACACTGTTCCTCGAGTGAACTGGGGGAGAGTCCTTGCTCCTTTTGGACATCAGGGGGTTTCTCATTCCAGTTGTTCACAGCTATCACAGTCCCAGGGTCCAGAAGTGAAATGGACAAACAGGACCAACAGCACTTATTTCCCTCAAGCAAGAGGTTTGAAAGGGAGGTGGAAGAATCTAGACTGTAGGCACTCCTGATCAATCCTAGGGTGCATATCACCTCTCCACCCCTGTCCCATCCTTCCTTCACAGCATGCTGGGACAGTTCAAGATGGAGTCACTGATCGCATCTGCTCCTCTCTGAAATCACTGTCAGGGCTTTTCACACCAAACCTTCAATGATTAGCCCCCTCCTGTGTTGGCTCCAGTTGTCTGGGCTTCCTCCTTTGTTTACTGGGTCTGATCTGTCTGCAGCCCTGGTACAGAGTGACAAGTAATTAACAGATGAAGATTTCCATTTCCACCATTTATCCTCACGAGCTGAGAGAAACACTGTTAAGTATTCCTTTTGTGTGGGGAGGTCTTTGTTTCTGCTGCTGGAGAACAGAGGAATTAATTTGGCCCAGCAGGGTGACAAAAGGCCTAGACTCTGATCCTGAAATGAGCCAGAAAATTTTGCAATTCTGGGTGACCCATAAAATGTATATATATGGTCTTGAGACCTGCAAATATACAGATATGAACTAGGTGCACCTTTTCCAACCCAGTTTCATATCTTGCAGAACTTTGCAGGCCTCAGGGAAACAAAACTGCACCCTAGGGCAGATTTCCACATATGGGTCTAATAAAGTACCACCTGCGAACAAAACAGTAAATCACACTGACATTACCTATAAGTACCCACTAATTTTTCACATTCACATGTAACCAGCCAAGTGCCCCATACTTTAGCTGCGTCACAGTATTGTATCTTAAAAGGCAGACACTGTTGTTAAACATGTGCAGTCCATTTACCATGCCATTCCCTGGAGACTCACCCATGGTAAAAAAAGTCCCAAACCTGGTGATCCCAAAAGCAAAAAAATCTGGATGCATTAAAAGGGTGGAAACCAATTTGGAACAGCCACCATGCGAAAGATTACTAACAGTAATCACCCCAGTGCATCATGCTTGGCTGCCTGCAGTAATAACAGGCTTTGCCAATATGGAATGACTCTACATAGGTAATGTATAGCAGCCACAGCAGCAATGCCTCTCGGATAAAGGCAATCACATTTGTAAACAGTCTTCCCAGTGCCACATGATTCATCACTCAAATATCACATTTAAATATATTTTGGAAAGTCAGCCATTTTTCTCCAAATATCAGCTTAATGAGTTATGAAAATAAAGATATTTTTGTCTGAAATATACAATGTCATTGTTGTGTTACGTATGTTAATTCAACCAAGCAAAAGCTACTAATTTAGTGAGCTTTACAGACTAGAGCTACCTATAAGTAGCTAGAGAGCTATCAGTAGTTGATGAGTGACGTGTTGGAAAAGCCTGTTTTTAGACTATTTTAAAGTCAGCTAAGCTGAAATATGTGTTATAGAACTGTTCTGCAAATATATATCCTGGGCAAGGGACCACAGTCACTGGAACATGCAGAGATAGCGCTCCTTTGTTGGAGAAAATATAGTAAGATATGTATTACGATGTAAAGTAAATGACCATTATTATGGTAAAAGCATTTTGAATTTTAAGAGAAGAATAAATATAATGAAATTAATCCAATAAAATATATTTGATGTCCTGAGGGAGTGCACCATGTTGTCAGTCGAAAATACTGAGGGGCATATTCATGATTAGGGTTGCCTAGCCCTTGCACCAAGCAATGTAGTGCATGTTTGCTGCAAGCTCAAAATGTGATTTATCAAGACACCCAAGGCCACCTTGCATGGCCCTGACAGGCTTGATAAATGTGGAGTAATGCAATGTGGCGCAAATCGCTGAGCTGTGTTACTCTGCCCCAGGGAGGCATTCCATGGGTGTTGCATGGGTGTTCCCTTGCAACATCCATGGATTTTGATGCATACCCTGATGTACCAGAAGTGGAATACCTGGAAATGCATCAAAATGCTACATCTTACTAGGTGATGTGTAACAAAGAGAAATATATTTCTTTCTCTTTGCTATATCCTCTTTCTATGCGTGCTGAATTCTGCAGCATACATATAAAGAGGAAAATGCCTCAAGGGATGTCTTTGTGAAGGAAGGTGTCCCTTCCTGCACCAAAACAATCCTCCTCCCAATACAGGCACCCTTGCAATATGGTGCATGTGTGCCATCGTTAGCACTAGGCTGCAATGCACTGTATTCTTTTAGATATAGTGCATTTCTGCCCTTTTCCTGTCATGCAGCACAGCAAGGTGGCTTGCTGCGCTGCATAGCGTGACTTTGCCAAAAATATGGACCTGAATGTTTATGTAGTACTTTGCAGTGATAAACAGCGAGGGTCATTAGTTGTTCCCATTAGATATTTAAAAATAGGTTGACAAAGGAGTAAGAGTAAGGATTATCCGATTGATTCACATTTGAAATGTACAAACTGGAATGAATGTCACCCACAAGCCTGATACCGTAATGGAATCAGGCAAGCAATGCAAAGACAGAAAAGGTGGCAGGCATCTTGATTTAGTTCCCTTTGTAAAGGATCACCTCACACAGTTCCTTAGAGCTTAAAAACAACATAACTGCCTGTGTGACTAAAGCCACTTACCTTGACATGAGGATGTTGTAAGATAGTATATTAGAGTATAGGGCTGATATTCAAGGTACTCCACAAACTAAAAGGTTAACTGAATAGGCCCAAATGTCTGGTATATATGGGAGAGAACTCAGAGGGGAAGTGTTGTGCAGCATTATCAGGTTCATGAGCTGCCAAGAAGAGGGGGTAGTTGACTCAACCTTCTGCTCGTAAGCGATTCCTTTCCATGGAATATTCTGTAACTTTCCCTTTGACTAACAGAACACACAGAAGCATGGGAGCCCTCTCAAGCCTATGGGACCCCGCTCTGCGGGACTTTGCAGTGCGGTAGCCCAGATGATACAGCCAAGTGATGGAGGCTTCCAGCCCTGGTCAACAACGCCCAGTCAGAGCTTTTTTTGCCAGCCACGCAGGGGGGTCCTGCTAGGGCTTGTGAGTTACCATTACAGACGCTTTGTGACATAGAGGCATGGAGAATGGAGCCTAGGACAGGGGCTTCCATCCGAGGGCAAATCCGGAGCTCTGACTCAGACTGCCGTCACTGCTTCTTCATCCATTCAGGCAGAAGACTCTTCTACGGGCCTGCAGGATCACATCCTGGGCACTGTGCGACAGAACAGGCCGGTGTACTGACCCTTTACCCCATCGTCCTCACCCTTGTCCCACCAGAGCATTACCCATTCTTGTAATCTCCGCACACCGGGCCACAGAAGGGGACATTCAAGAAAGTGAATGGGGCCTCCTGGAGGCTTGACTGGGCTTCAAACTTCCAGTGACCCCATAACTGGACTTCCAGGGTTGCTTGGAATTCTGAACATTGAGCCATGTGAAGGAACTTATGGGTTGTGTTTATCAAAGCACATTTTACACCTGCTATGTTGACGTGGTAAATGACTCCTAATTTCAAATAATTCGCACAGCTCTAAATTAGTGCAACGCATAAACACACTCCACAGTCAGCTGTTACTGTTTTTACAGATTTATCAGGCACCAAAACATAATGATATTTAAACGAAAAGGAAACAGATATCCTATGTTTCACGGTTCGTAGAAAATGTGACAAACAAGATCCAGGCAGCAAAGGGACTCCTTAAGCATTATTTGAAAAAGCTCAGCTACTTTCATAAAATGCTTCCTTGAAGGCTCATACACGTCTCCAGTCTAATCTCGAGTCATTATTGGTAACTCCCCGCCTGGAATGGAAGCACACACTTGCATAGGTTCCCTGCTTGCGCGCTTTCAGAATACTACTGTATTTATCGAGGACACAGTGAGAAGCCTATTATCTGTGACACGTGGCGTTAAAGAGGAAAAAGACAAGGGAAAGGTGTTAAAATACAAAAAAACAGTTTTGCTTTGGATAGAAGCACATTGTACTTGACTCAAGATCTTTTTTTGTCATCGGTCCAGCTGTTAATGAGCACTTTCAGACACTGCAAAGCTTTCCTTCCACCTTGCAGAGCCTTGTCTTATCCAAATGCCAGAAAAGGATATCCTAAAATGAAGTGAAATAAAACGCATCCTGCTTCAATTTAAGGATGATACAAAAATGAGGAGGTTTTTTCTGCTACTGGATACTATTCTTCGCAATGGCCATCATGAGAGGCACATCTCTAACCCACAAATTGGCCTACCCACAAAGTCGTCGGTGAAGCAGCCAGAAACCTGCACCTTTAAATCACGCATAAGTTTTGCATTTGTTTGACTTTTTGGGATTCACAAATAATTCCAGGAGTACTGCTTCAAATCTACGACATTAATTATTGTTCAGGTTTATTTAAACAGAAATGTAGGCATGTAGAAGTGCCACAATGTGAACATTTCTGCATGATCAAGTGATACATAAACACTAATTAGCAATATTGAATTTTTTATTCTTCTAATTCAAAATATGTTTATCTATAGGATGTGGTTTTCCCTAAAACCCCATTACGTATGTTCCCTCCTTTTTCCCACCACAAAAAGGCGCTTACTTCTTCTTTTGACAAGTGTAGAGTTGCTTGTTTTAAGGGTGGGAGGGTATTTCTACGAGATATGTGAATGTCCGCAAACATACAGACTTATGGGCAAGATGAAATGCAATACTCCTCCCACTACTGCTGTATTCACAAATGTGAACATTCCACCACATTGGTGGATTTTCCGTACTTGCAAATGCACTTTACAAATGTAAACATCCACCAGCCTTGATTCAATGAATCGGGATATGCACTTTACATCCTGTAAACTATATTTTGTGCACCTAAGTGAAACCATGTGTTCATAAACGTACATGTGAATCTGGTTGAATATGTGTCAGACTGGTCAAGAATATTGCTGCAGTGTATGCATCTTTTTGGTATGGCTGTATGTAGCGTGATATCCTTGTCTTATTTGTCTCTGGTGGTAAATGACACATGTATCCAAAGCTACATGCAACCTTTTGGGCATAGGAGTCATAAAATCCTGGGCTTAAAACTCTGGAAGAGATTTCTTGTTTCTTAAGTGGGAATATTGGTAAACATGTTGGGAGTAAATGACTTCCATAACAAAATAATTGTATGCCAGTAGCCTTATATTATGTCATTGTTGTGAATAAGACAGGTTCAAAGGAACTAGTATATGTAAAAAAATCGACTTTAAGTAGTGGGGTTGCAGAGGCAGACTAAAAGAGACACTTACAGGAGACAGAAAAAAACTAAGAATAATTTTAGGACTCATTGCAAAAATTCACACAACAAGGAATATATAATTTTAGAAAATGTTTGATTTTATGGCTTATATTCTTGGAGGTTTTTACAGTTTTTTTTAGTTAAATGATTTAACGAAAAGCACTTCGTGGGTACGTATTGGTGAGAGCACACAGACTCTCACATAAGTAGGAAAAAACAACCTGGGACTCTACACTGGAGCAGCATGCCTCTCTAAAGGCTGAACGGTGCACCCACAGCTATAGGATTCCTCACAGTTAATTAGCATCTGCTTCCCGAGTACTAACAATCAGAGTTACAAACAGAAAAGTACTTCCTCTCCCCATATCAGAAATTTGCATGAAATCCCTTGCACAGTTTGGACTTGCTAATTTCTGATAATTCATGTTATACAATATCACTAATTTAAATCCCAGGAAACAATATGCAGGAATCTCATACATGATCAGAACTGTTACTGAAGAAGAGATATGACCATGGAAATCTAACTAGACATTACAGAATATATAAATATATTTTTTTAAATGGCGAATGGGATCACCCATGCATCATGTTGACAGTTCTGAGACTCCTCTTTTCCTAAACTGAGTTAAACTTGAATTGCAACAGCAGACCGGCCTATGCAAATTTGCATACTGAGTAAAGTAAAGAAAACGTATACTAGACAGTGTTAATTCCAAGCTAACCACGTGGTGATAGCCACTACCTTTGAACTTAACTTGTTTGTAAATTTTGGTTTATCAAAAATTATTTAAACACGGTTAATCATTTCCACGTGCACACTTCAGTATTCAAAGAAAAACTAAATTCATAAAAGAAAGCCACATAAGATGTATTCTCATTATCCTGAAAGAATGAGTCTTCTTGTGTGCAAAATTGTAATAACATTAACACACGTTTCACCTAATTAGTCCTTAATTGCCAATAGTGAGATTACCTGCCAAAGACCCTCGTTTTCCATCGTGGTACTGGTACAATTGATTCTAACATGACATGCAAGTTTGCGTCTCCGCAGAACACAATGTACACAGACTACACAAAGGTTGTCCCCTCTGAAACCCAGAACAACCCCCCTCTATTAGCTATGCAGGTAGAAGCAGCAAGCTGGATCTCTTAATCAGTATATCTTTTAAACTATGCTGTGTATCGCTGAATCACTTCCAGTAAATACCTGCAGATGATTATGCATACCTAACTTTGTACGTAACACTGTCAAGTCACTTCCTTCTTGTTTCGATTGACACCTTACTGATCCTTTCACACAAGATATATTTTTTGCGCTCCTGTCTTATAAATGAATGAAACATGACAAGCAGGTAGGTGTTCAGCCCACCTTTATGTATCAGGAATTACGTATGTAAAGATCACAGAGGTGAGAACTGGTTGGGATATTTTGAGAGGGTAAATGCTGAAATAAACAGTGCCGCTAAGTACCCTCCTCAATTGAGCATGTGTTCCTCTACACAAGCTAACACCCAAGCTTCATGTCTGTAATGTCGGCAGCGCTCAAGCACAGAAGGCATGTCAACTTTAATACAGTGTGGGCGTAGTACATAGTAGGCAGACACATTAGTGCGCTCACAATCCAGAGTAGTCCTCGTGGGCCACTTCTAACTGGCCACACCCAACTGCTTGGGATGTATTTATTAGTTAGGTTTCACGTGGTGGTGGATCGCACCACCTTCTTACAAGTCCCTGGAGGGAATCTTTGGGTCATACCTCTCCGGGTGGTTCGTCCTGATTGTCTCACCAGTTATGTCTCTGATGAGACATTACATTCCTCCTTCATTTTAATAAACAAAAAATACTGAAGCAGAAGTGTAGGAAAGTCCTCCTTTTTGCCCTGGTCACCCCCAAACTTTTTGGACAGATACCAGTGGTTACTGACTCTTGGCTGTGCCCTGGGTACTGCTTACCAGTCCCAGGGCCAGTGCTCTGTGTAAAGTGGATATGCAAATTAGGCCAATCATAATTGGCAATATTAACCTACCTATAAGTCCCTAGTGTATGGTAGGGCATGTAGGTTTAGGGGCACCAGCATAGGTAGTGCATCCAAAGGTGCACTGCTGAGGTGCCCAGTGTCATTTTAAAAGCAGGCCAGCTTTGCCGGCTGCTTTTAAATTAAAGTTGCATGCAAATTTGACTTTGGAATAAAAAGTACTTCCAAAGTC
Organism: Pleurodeles waltl; assembly: GCF_031143425.1. Taxonomy (NCBI): domain Eukaryota; kingdom Metazoa; phylum Chordata; class Amphibia; order Caudata; family Salamandridae; genus Pleurodeles; species Pleurodeles waltl. The sequence goes on from NC_090437.1 coordinate 29,084,026, forward strand.
TTAAACTACCTTATTTTTACATATAAGTCACCCACTGCCCTATGTGCCCCTATGGTTGTCTGCCATGTAACCATAGACAGGGACCTTATAAAAATAGTTTTATAAGCCCTTGCGAGGTAAAACAGCCAGATTCGTTTTTCCCTCATTGTACTGAATGGCCTCCATAGGCTAGAATGGGAAGACTTTATTTTAATTTATAAAGCCCCCTTAAGTGACAGATACCTCACGTTTGGTATCAGATTAATTGTTATAATAAATCCCACAACTTACAATTGTTGGATTTAATATAACTTGTTCAGGTAAAGAGTTATAAACTTTACCTAAAAAGTTGCCAACTTCAGCACGGTAGTGCTTTGCTCTGATTGGCCACTCTCTGGCAGCCTGGCCAGGCTCCCTTGATGAGGTGTGAAGTAGCCTGTGCTGAACACAAAGAGATGTGCCTGGGGGAGGAGAACTTCCCTGAGCAGATGGAAAAGCAGGAAGGGGGAGGGCTGCCAAACCGGTCTTCAAAGGCAGCACAGGATATTTGGAGCAACCCAGCACCTCCCTCACATACTGCAAACCTAGACAAATAGGTGCCCCCTTGATTAGATCAGGAGAGGGCAGGAGAGGGGAGTGTTTAGGATTTGTAGCCACACAAGTGGGTGGGCCCTGCCAGATGTAACCTCCAAAAATCATTTTGAGCCATGATGGATTTTTGAGGAATGTTGCTCCCTGGGATTGATTTTTGCCACACTGCCCAGGAAGTGGTCATCACAAGGGGAAGAACCCTACCCCTGATTGGAGAACCAGGACCCCCCTGCTTTTCATCCAGGAGCAAGGATAAAAATGGCAGACCTGCACCCACATCTCAGATCCCTACAAGGAAGAACTACAGGAGAAGAATAACTGCCCTGCTGGACCCATGGCCTGCACCTGGACACTGCACTCTGGAGGACTACACCAGCTGCACACTTGGGCTTCACCACAAGAAGGACTTTGCCTGGCTTCAACTGGTTCAAGGAGGGACTTCCTCTTTGCTACAGGTAAAAAATTGCTAACCAGAGTCCCCTGCACCAACTCCTAAAGAAACCGACCAGCTGACCACTGTCCAGTGGCCAAATCTGGAGCGACTTCCAGGAGAAGTAGGGATCCGGAACTCCCTCATCAGGGCGTCCGGGAGGCAACGAGGGGGAGAGGAAAGCGAGGAAGACCCCGAGGAGCCTGGACAGAAGGAGAAGGAGGATCGCGGGAAACGCCTGACGACTTCGGACGAACCGTCCGAATACAGAGACCAGCGCTACAGGACCTCGCCCCCACAAAGGTGAGGCAGATATACCGATTGCACACTGAACAGTAATGGTAGGATTGGAAGTATGATATTTGGTTCTTTTGTTTTGAGTTTAACCCATAAAACTAATAAAAGGAGATTTAGGGTTGAAATAGTCGAATAACCCCGTTTCTTAAGCACCAACATAGGAAAACAAACAAAAAAAACCTGCACGATAGAAGGAGGTCCAAACCCTTGGTTCTTCTGTTCATTTTTTGTTTTGTTTCTCCTTCACTAAAGTTCACAAGAAAAGCCAAGATGGCTGATTTGTTTTGTGATAAATGTTTTTTTTTAATTTTGAACATTAAGAAGAACAGCGACTAGAAGAAACAGGGACAGGGGCAGGAAGTGAGATACGAGAACCGCAGAAGAGTTGAAGTGAGCCAGAGGAAAATCAGCAAGGAAAAAAAAAAAGAAGAGAGCTCAGGAAAGTAGAAGACAGCCAAAAAAAGTACGTCAAGTTAGGTCAGACCCAGAGAAGGGGAGCAAGAGTTGAAGAGAAAGAACAGTAAATAAGAAAAGATCAGGGAAAAGAGAAACCAGTGTAGAGAAGAGGAAATCAAAAAAAGAGAAAACAGAAAACCGAGAGAATCTTACCATTCCACCAACAGTTGTGTTTCTCTTCTTCTTCCCACATGCGCCTCCTGAGAATCCATCTGGAAGGAAGAGAACAAAGGTGAAGATGAACACCTTGTGAATTCCAAACAACAGACCAAAGAAGTAAACCAAGATTATAAACTATGCACCACTGATACTATCAAAATAAAGACTAATCATTACAACATACCACTGGCTACATGTCGTCATTACGGTATCCCCTGTCACAGCTCCATAAAGGGACCGACCCGCCGAAGCAACGGTAGCTGGCTTGCCTCAACCATGACCCAGCCTGACTTGCAGGTTCATCCCAGTGTCGAAAATCTCAGAAATAGTGACTAAGTCCTATCATAGAAAGTTGACCGGGACCTCCCAAGTAGTGTATCCGGAGAGGGCTCCAAGGACGTCGGATCAAGATACAGGTTTTCCCCGGTCAAGGGATTTCATCTCGGAAAATCACCTAAGGCCGAAGTTAAAAATATCCACGAGGGCTCCCGCGAGGTGTATCCGAAGAAGAGTTTCAGGAGGTCGGATATAACTGGTGACTTGGCCCAGCTGAAGAAAATCTCCAGAAAAACAACAAAGCCCTAAGGTAAACTTTTGACTGAGGCCTCCCGCAGGCTGTAGCCGAGCAGGGCTCAATCGCAGTCGGCCTTAAACTTTGACTTTTCACCGGTCGAGGTGCGACCAGATGACCAGATTGGTGCTATTCATTTCTAAGCGCCAAAAAAGCATTAATTCTTTAAAAATTCATATCTCCGGTTCCCTTTATCCGATTTTATTCATTTTGTTGTCATTTTAAAGCTACAATTATTTCCTATTTTTATAAATTGGTTGTGGATTTTTAAACTGTTTCCTGTGTTTTATTTAATTACTGTTTTGTGATATGTGAATGCTTTACGCTTTGTCTCCTAAATTAAGCCTTGTCACTTGTTGCCAAGCTACCAAGGGTTGAACTAAGTTTAATTAATAGAGACCTAACTGGACCCAAGTGGAGGTTGTGGCCTATTGCTAAGTGTAGGTACTTACCTGCCCTTACCAATAACCCATTATCCAACAAGAAGTAAAACGCTGCATAAATAAACAGTCATGTTCAAGATACATGTGTCTTTCGTATTCAGTGGTTAAGTCATATGCCACTCTCATGGTTTCTGAGTTGTGACAGGATTATTGCAGAATAGGACATTCTACATACAACAATATATATGATTACCTTCATTGAGGGGTCAGCATTCCCTTCTCCCAGCACTTCACTTCATATGGTCCGGTTGGCCAGAGTCTTCTTCTCTTGCTGGAACGTCTTCTGGGGCGCTTGTGTTGAGGTGCTGAGGTCTCTACTCATTGGTGTTGTGCCATCTTCTGACCTTACATCATCTGTTAAAGCATTGTTCAGGTTATTTTAGTTCCTTCGGTCCCCTCTTCAGTTCTGGTACATCTTGTGGGTGAATGGAATTGTTTGAAGTGAGAAACGTTTCTTGTGACTACTTCATTTCCCAGCCTGGCTGTTATCTTAGTACCTCAGTGGTGGGTAATTACTCACGAATGTGGTTGAAAAGGGAGACAAAATTTGCTTCCTGGGAATCTGTTACTGATAAGTACTCTGTCTCCTTCTTTTAGAGGGGATTCTCTGGCTTGTTGGTGCTGACTGGCTCTGTCATTAGTGATGCAGCATCTTCTTCAGGTACATTGATCATCGGAGGGGGCAGAGACCCATTCTGTATGATGTGGTATGGACTCCTGGGCAATCTGCCCAATGAGAAGATGGCCAGGTGCTTGATTCATGGTGGAATGAGGTGTTTGCTGATAGTCTCTCAGAAATGAATATATGGACCACTCCAAGTGTTGCTGGTTGACTTGTGCAATCCAGGTGACTTCGTTCAGTGTCCTCATGAACCTCTCCACCTCTCTGGGGCCAGCGGGTGTGGCTTTCATGTGAGTTATGCCCCGGGATTTTAAGTATGCCACCATCTCTTGGCCTTGAAAAGGAGGCTGTTGCCAGTCCTTAGTTCTTGCAACAAGCCATGGGTGGCCATCATCTTTTCTAGCTTGGGTAGTACATCATGTGCACTTTGTGAGTCGATGATCTCTACCTCTGGGTATTGAGAGTAGTCATCGATGAAGAAAGTATGTACTTGCCATCCGGGAGGCTGCCAAAATTAAGGCTTGTCCGCACCACGGTTGCTGGGGTCTGCGTTCGGTCAATACTGGAGCAGGTGGGAAAGGTCCTCCCACTGCTTGGCACCATGGGTATGATCGCACCACTGTTTCTACTAGCTCATCCATCAGTGGAAACCACACTTTGGCACAAAGGCGACTTTTTGTTTTGACCATCCCTAGGAGTCCGGCATGTGCAGATTGGTGAGACTGCTCAGGATGACAAGTCGGTGTCTGCGTGAGAGGCAGCCCCTTGAGTCAGCCACCAGCTCTTTTCAGACATGGGGAAGCCTGTCTAGGATGCATTGTTCCTCTGGTGTCTGTTGCACCCAATGGGCCTTGAGAGAATGCCACTGTCCCATTTGGACTACTCGCAGTGCTTTCTGGAAGCATTTGTCTTGGGCCGTGATTTGGGCAATGGCTTCCAGAGACATGGGCATGTGGCAGGATAGGCCGGCTACATACCGAACATACTCTTCTGTCTCATCTGCTTCCTCCTCTTCTTTGAGTGTTGCTGCTCGGGGTGACTTGAGAGGTAGTCCGCTGGGTTGGCAATCCCTGGTCGATATTGTGTATCACAGTTATATTCCTGTAGCTGCAATATCCACTTTTATATGCAAGTTGGTGGTTTTGATGCCGTCCCTGGTAAGAGGGGGATGAGTGGTTTATAGTCTGTGGTGACTACGAAGGGACGTCCGTACACATATAAATGAAAATGACGGCAACCCCAATGGATTGCCATCGACTTTTTTTCAATTTGCGAGTATCTTTGTTCTGTTGGGGTAAGAGATCTGCTGGCAGATGCCACTCACCATCTTCAGATCTCTGCATGAGCATGGCCCCTAATAATTTGGGGCAGCATCTATGGCAATAATTGTTTCTTTGCTTAGGTCGTAGTAGATTAATGTTGTGTCTGATGACAAAACGTCCTTGATGGCATTGAATGATCTCCCTTGCTCTTCTCCCAAACCCATGGAGTCGTGGTTTTTGTCAAATTCTGGAGTGGTTGTGTCAGGGACGTCAGATCCTTGATGAAGCAGTCACAGTAGTTTACCATCCCCAAGAAGCTGCAGACTTCTGATACTGTTGATGGCAGCGGAGTTTCTTTAATGTCTCTCACCTTCTGTGGGTCTGGCATCACTCAGTCAGAAAAATTATACTTTCTGATTCAAGAATTCATCCTTGCTGCTGTGTAACATGAGTCCAGAGTCCTGCAGCCTTTGTAGGACTCATCAGAGCCGGGTGTTGGGTTCAGGCACCCATTGGGCATATTCAAGGATGTCATCGCTAACATGTGTTTTGAAATACTTCTTCGGCACTTGAGATGCCAAAGTTAAGTGTCTTGTATCTCTGCTAGACTACGTGGGTACAAGAAGGTGGTGATGTATCTGGATTTTTCATCCAAGGGTAGTTGGTGATAGCCCAATCTCAGGTCTTCTTTCAAAAACCAACAGGCTCTGCTTAGTTCATCAATCAGGTCATCAATGGTGGGTGTCAGGTGTTGTTCTCTTCTAATTGCTACAATGGGGAGCCACATATCGACACAAATGCGGACCTCGTCTGGCTGTTTCAGTTTTCGAGTGACAACAATGGGGGATAGTGGGATAGAGTGGGTCTTGTTACCTTTTCTATAATTCCTGCCAAGTCCAGCATTTTCTAGATCTCACTCTGCTTGTGGCTTCAGATGAAAAGCGATGCGTTGATGGGGTAATGCCACGGGCTGGACAGAGTGTTTGATGTAGAGCTTGTCCGTCTTCCCTTTAGGCACCTAATCCCATCAAAGACTGCAGGAAACTCTGCCAGAATTTCAGAAACACTCTCCAAGTGGGCACCAAAGGTGAAGGTGACAATCCCTTGGGCCTCAGTGGTGTGATGACAAAACAGCATGCCATGACCTCCTTCTGCTATGAAGACACAAGCTTTAGCTGTGTGTGATCCGTGCATAATAGCTGTTTTGAATCTCCATAGAAATGGCAGGGGAGTGTCTTGTTCACATGCAAAAACTCTGATTGCTGCAGCTTGTAAGGGTGGAGCAGGAGTAATGGCTGCAAATGTCATCACTGACATGATGTTGATGGAGGCACCCGTATCCACAATGGTGGTGACTTTGTTGTCTCCAACTTGAATGTGGCATTGAGGAAGGGGTTTGTTCGTTTTGGTGGTGTTCCCACTGTGAACACTGAATGTATTGTGTGTTCTGTCTCTTCGTCATCATCCATATCACTGGCGGCTTTTGGCAGTGTGTTGATATTCTTGTGTGATGTCTGGTTCTTACCAGATCGGTAAACCTTTGTGAAGTGGTTGAACTTTCCACCTGTGGCACATCATTTGAAGCTTGCTGGGCAGTCTGCTGAGCTATCTGTTGGTCCCTCCACTACAGCCACACTTTTTAGATGTTATTGTCTTCTTTAGTCAGTCCAGCCCTCTTTTTGGAGTGACTATATTCAACAGTTCGATTTTCGCTGTTCCTTGTGAGCCTCTTCCAAATGAGAATTGCGGGCCTTGGACAGTTCTTTTGATCGACCCATTGTGAGGATATCTGCCAGCAACTTGCCGGACTCTTGGAGTATGTGTTCTCTCAGTTTGGTTGAGGCACATCCCTGGACGATCTATTCTCAGAGTTCTTCATTTTTGTCTTGAAATCCGCAGGTGCTGGCAAACTCCTTCAGTCTTGTGTAGAAAGTATAAATGGATTCTTCTGGTAACTGTAGAGCCTGACGGAAGATGAAACCTTCGTAGTCCCTGTTTGCCATGGGCTCAAAATATGCATTGAGTGGTGCTATGAGTGGTCTGTGAGTTTTTGGGGTGTCCTCATTGAGATTCCTGGCTATTTTGTGGATTGCTTTGCCACCTAAATGGATGATCATGGCTTGTGTTTTTTCGTTGGCTACGGCTGTTGCCTCGAAGAACAGCTCTACTCACTCTATTCAATCATGCCATCAGTAATCTTGCACCAATGGGACACCATCAATCACAATGGTTGTATCGCAGGGATTTGCACCATGGCATCAAAGGAGTACTGCACACCAGATCCCCCAGATGAGTATGTAACCTCGTGAGTGATGTCTTGTGCATGGTGGCTTGAGTGTAGTTGTGTTGTTTTTCTTTCTATGTGAGACAGCTCTCCTTCTTTGTGGAGCGTGACACATGGTCTACTGCACCATCACTGTTCACACATCTCAGAGGCTTGGTAGGGTTTTGATACAGATGGGGGATTTGTTTTTTGTTTTCTCCCACATATATGGGACCTGACGTATGCTACTCCCATTCACTGTGTTTTTGTGGAGGGCCCAAAAGGGGGAGGGGTTTCTCTGTCCTACCTGGATCTGGAAGAGGTGGGCTGTGTGAGGTGCAAGGCAAGCAGCAGCAGCACGCCTCATGGCACTCTGGTATGCAGGCTTCCTATTTCTTTGTGGGAATGCTGTTGTTTGAATGATGGGGACTCCAGGAGGTTAGAGCTGACACCATGCCATGTTGAGCAGAACATGTTGGTTGTGGTATGAGCACTCGGAGTGACAGAGTGCAGCCGCAGGCTTCGCAAGTGTAGGTGGTGGCATGCCTCAGCTAGGATGAATGGGTCTGTCACTCATTGCTACTGTAATTTCGGTGGCGCTCAGGCAAAGAAGGTGCTTCAACTCTAACAGAGTATGGGCCTAGTACAAAGCAGGCAGACACATTTGTGCGTTCGCACTCCCAAGCAGTCTTTGTGGGTCTCCCCTGACTGGCCATGCCCGACTGCTCAGGATGTATGTATTAGTTATGTTTCACGAGGTGCAGTGTCACACCACCTCGTTACAATTCCCCGGGGGGAATCTTTGGGTCATCCCTCCCGAGGTAGTTCATTCTGGTTGCCTCACCAGTTATGTCACTGGTGAGACATTACAATGTCTAGGAGTCTCTAGGGATTAGCACCATTCAAAGGAAAGGGCATTACTATTCGCAACCACATTTTGCATCTCCAGAACAAGCCACCAAATATCTGAAAAACAACATTAATCCCACAGCAGTACTAATCGCCAAAGACTAATAAAATCCATTTTGAACATTAAAGTACAAGTGAATCATACAAACTGAACCAAAAAAGAGATAAAATCTTGAAGAAAAAGCCTTCTTTTACTTTTTTTAAAAAATTTCCACACACCACAAACCAGATTCCACATAGGTAACAGAAAAAGCGGCTTTGATACTGTGGGGAAATCGAGACAAGAGATTCAACAATATCTCAAACTCCTAGGTAGAGAAAACGTAGAATGGGTAACTAGCGCAAGACCACTAAACCCTCAACTATAGGTACTTCTTAAGCAACATATTTAAACTTCGAGGAGCCTTCACATATGTGATATCAGATGGCATCCTGGGGACCATGAATCTAAAATAAGACAAAGGGACCAGCAGCCTTTCCAGACATGAGGAGATTGCATCAAACGGCGAACTGTACTACCCCTGCACAAAACAGATACAAAAGAGTATTTTGCACATTAGGTAAACAGTAAATAGAGGGAGAGTTAGAGTCAGCTAATTAAAGTTTTCACCACAACCCTAGGTATGTAAATTGGAATAATTCAGATTGCTCTATCGAGAGGGTGCTGCCAGTTTAACGTTCTGAACATCAGTAACCGTCTCTGGATCCATATTGATTCCTCTGTCCCAAATGGAAAATATAGGTTAATGATGATAGGTGTTTCAGCATATTTAGGGGCCCAGTAGCAGCAATTTTCTTTTAATAATTTAGAGTTTGAAACAGCTTGCATTCTCTCAATGTTCAAAAGATGAAATGACTATGGCAACTGCAGAAATTCTGCTATGTGGCCCACAACAGAGTCCAGTCTTCCTGAATGCCACTAATGGGTAAAGTTGTCCACCCGTAATCCTTGATTAAGCTCATTGAAGTCTTTATGAAGACATTAAACAGAAAGAAGGATGGCAAGAAGGACAATGTTGAGTCCTGGACTAACACCCATACATATGAAAATGCACTTATCCTCACCCACTAATACCTTTCCATAAAGAAGGGACACAACAATCTTAAGACCTGCTCAGTTGTCTGGATTACTATGATAAAGTAATGCAACAAAAAGGGGATAAATACCTTTACATGAACCAACTTTTGAACACATGAAACTAAGTCAACTTTGGAGGATGTACTCTGACTGTCACCTCCCCAGATTACTACATTGGTGCCTCCATTGGCATGTACACCAGCAACTTTAGCTACACCTTCACAGACAACCCCAGCCCCCCATATCTGGCTGTTGTACTGACAGCTGCAGCAACATCTCAATATCATTACAGTGATACAAGCATGTGACTCAAATGGGCCTTCTCACCTCAGACACCATTGTAACACATAAAGACACAACACGTATTCACCATTTTGGCAATGTTTACAAAGCCATTTTGCAGTCACAAATGGCCCAATTTGCCAATTTGCAGAATTGAGCCATTTGAGGCAACAAAAATGCTTTTTCTGACTAAAAAACTCAAATTAGCATTCAGTTACATGTTACCAAATTGCAATTTGACCAAATTCCATTTGCAAAACTTTAACATTTTAATATCTCCTTAAAGGAGGTGGTATGCTGCTCGTAAACACGAATGGTCTCCAAGTGACCCCTTCACCTTTGTAAATGTTGAAAAAATATTTTTTAAGAGATGGCAGTGGTGTAATGGACCACTGCTTACTCTTAATAAATGAAAATTACATGTTCTTTTTAATTGATCCCATTTTCCTTCAAGGAAAGCAAGCTGTGTTTAAAAACATATTTGTTTTATTTAAAAGCATTCACACACATGGTGGTCTGCTGACTGCAGCAGCCCACTATCCCTGTGATTGCTGAGAATCCTAATGGGTCATAAACTGTAACCTACCTCATTAATATTCATCATGTAGGTCAACTTGCGACCCACTGGGAATCAGTAATGCAAAAATGAACGTATCATACATTAGGAATAGTGTTTTCCTAATTGCAATTTGGAGAAAATGGCAATTTGGAAATCTCTATTTCCATTGTTAATACCCTTGGCTGTTTATGAGTAGAGAAAATGCTGTACAGTGAGCAGGACAGAAAAGAACAATAAAACAGAGATACTTTGCTAACTAATTAACCATTTACATGATATTGCAATGAATAGACTGATTTTTTTTTGTCCCTGATGCTAACTTTATTTATGTCAAAATCGATTGTATGTAATTTTTAACATTCATGTTATTAAATTCATCTTTATCTTTGTCACTTATATCAATAGTAATATCAATAGTTGATTGTTAGACTTTTCATCCTTGGCGTGGTCTCCCTTAACATTTTGCCTCTGTTCCCCAGGTTGTTGATGTGTGCTGGACTCTGATTTTACTGTTTTTAACACTCTGGGCACTTTATCACTGCTAACCAGTGCTAAAGTGCAAGTGCTCCTTTACAAAATGTGTATGTAATTGGCTTACCCATGATTGGCATATTTGATGTATTAGTAAGTCCCTAGTACAGTGCACTAGAGGTGCCCAGGGCCTGTAAATCAAATGCTACTAGTCGGCCTGCAGCACTGGTTGTGCCACCCACATAAGTAGCTCTGTAATCATGTCTCAGACCTGCCACTGCAGTGTCTGTGTGTGCAGTTTTAACTGTAAATTCAACTTGGCAAGTGTACCCACTTGCCAGGCCTAAACCTTCCCTTTTCGTACATGTCAGACACCCCTAAGGTAGGCCCTAGGTAGCCCCCATGGCAGGGTGCAGTGTATGGTTAAGGTAGGACATATAGGCCCTCATTCTGACCCTGGCGGTCTTTGACCGCCAGGGCGGAGGACCGCGGGAGCACCGCCGACAAGCCGGCGGTGCTCCAATGGGGATTCCGACCGCGGCGGTAAAGCCGCGGTCGGACCGGCACCACTGGCGGGGTCCCGCCAGTGTACCGCGGCCCCATTGAATCCTCCGCGGCGGCGCAGCTTGCTGCACCGCCGCGGGGATTCTGACCCCCCCTACCGCCATCCAGATCCCGGCGGTCGGACCGCCGAGATCCGGATGGCGGTAGGGGGGGTCGCGGGGCCCCTGGGGGCCCCTGCAGTGCCCATGCCACTGGCATGGGCATTGCAGGGGCCCCCGTAAGAGGGCCCCTACATGTATTTCACTGTCTGCTGCGCAGACAGTGAAATACGCGACGGGTGCAACTGCACCCGTCGCACAGCTTCCACTCCGCCGGCTCGATTCCGAGCCGGCTTCATCGTGGAAGCCTCTTTCCCGCTGGGCTGGCTGGCGGTCTGAAGGAGACCGCCCGCCAGCCCAGCGGGAAAGTCAGAATTACCGCCGCGGTCTTTCGACCGCGGAACGGTAACCTGACGGCGGGACTTTGGCGGGCGGCCTCCGCCGCCCGCCAAGGTCAGAATGAGGGCCATAGTAATGTGTTTTATATGTCCTGACAGTGAAATATTGCTAAATTCGTTTTTCACTGTTGCAAGGCCTGTCCCTCTCATAGGTTAACATGGGGGCTACCTTTAAATCTGATTAAAGTGTAGATTCCCTTTGGGAGCGGATGGACATGTGGAGTTTGGGGTCTCTGAGCTCACAATTTAAAAATACATCTTTTAGTAAAGTTGATTTTAAGATTGTGTGTTTGAAAATGCCACTTTTAGAAAGTGAGCATTTTCTTGCTTATACCATTTCTGTGACTCTGCCTGTTTGTGGATTCCCTGTCTGGGTCAGTTTGACAGTTGAGCTGGTTGCACCTCACACTAGACAGTGACACAAATGGAGCTGGGGTGTAGCCTGCATATCCCGATGAGCCATCTGTGCTAGGAGGGAGGGGAGGAGTGGTCACTCACACCTGAAAGGGCTGTGCCTGCCCTCACACAATTCAGTCTCCAACCCCCTGGTGAGTGTCTGGGGCCTGGCCTGGGCAAGGCAGGATTTCACATTCCAAAAATGACTTTACTTTGAAGTAGGCCTACTTCAAAGGAGAAATTGGGTATAAAAAGGGCACCCAATACCACAGACTTTAGAAACACTTCTGGAACCAAGAGGAACCTCTGCCTGGAGAAGAGCTGAATAGCTGAGGAAGAAGAGCTGCCCTGCCTGTGACTGTGCTTTGTGGAGCGATCCTGCAGTTGCTGCTTCTGCCAGAGTAAGAGGGCAAAGACTGGAATTTGTGTGCCTTCCATCTTGAGAAGAAATCTGCAAGGGCTTGATCCAGAACTTGCCTCCTGTTGTTTGAAGTCTCTGGGACAGCAAAGACTTCTCTCTGCCAGCACCTGGAGTCTCTGGAGAGACTCCTACTCTGCCCTGTGGTGCCCATCCAGTTCCTGGGACCCTGAAAGGAGAAGCTGGCAGCCTAAAGACAAGAAATTCCACGCACAGAGCGGTGTGCGGGGAAAAGATTGACGCAAATCAGATCTGCGGCTGGAAAAACGACGCGCCACCGGCTCCGCAGCTGGGAAACGACGCTCACAGGAAACGCGACCGTAGAATCGACGCACGGAGCAGGAGAAACGACGCGCAGTATCGCTGACGGAGGCAGGGAGATCACAACCTGCGCTGCGGGATTTTCGGATCATCGTGCGGCTGGATTTTCAACTCGCGTACTGCTGTGCGGAGTTATTTTTGACGCACACCCGCCTGTGCGAGGTTATTTTTGACGCGCACCAGGTACATTTTCACTCTAGCAGCGCTAGTGTGTTTTTAAAACTACTTAAAGACTCTTTTTGATTTTTAATTGATGACTTGTGTATGGTGGAATTTTGTGGTTTTGGTCTTGTTTTGTTTAGATAAATATTTCCTATTTTTCTAAACCTGTGTTGTGTCATTTTGTAGTGTTTTCATTAAGTTACTGTGTGTGTTGGTACAAATACTTTACACCTAGCACTCTGAAGTTAAGCCTACTGCTCTGCCAAGCTACCAAGGGGGTAAGCAGGGGTTAGCTGAGGGTGACTCTCTTTTACCCTGACTAGAGTGAGGGTCCTTGCTTGAACAGGGGGTAACCTGACTGTCAACCAAAGACCCCATTTCTAACATTGATTAATATGCTTTCATGTTCCAAGATGGCCGACATTATTGGTTTTTCACTTCAACTGTCCTTGGTTGGTTAAGCAACTTTAATTGCACATTTTGAAATTCTGACTTTGAACATCTATATTCTTATCATTTATTGTCAAACAATATCCTTCTGTTTGCAAGGTCTCTTTATACGTGAATATGATCCACTTTAAGCACACATGTTTATCCCTTGCCTAACATGGCCACCATTGTCAAAAGCTAATACGTTGTATGACCCTTAGTGCATGTCAGCAGTCTAACATGTCTAATTTAGAATATGCTGGAATGCCCTCTCCCAACCAGGCTGCTATAGTGGACAGTCCAGTTGCTTCATGATTATTCTTGGCCCCCTTTGATCCTATAATGGCTTTTACAAGGACGTGTTCAGCAACCACATTTAAATGAAGCCACACTGTGCAGGTTAGCCGATTGCTTATAAAAACAGCTTTTATACGAATGTGTTGTAAATTCACATCCAATGATGTCACATTGTGCCAGTTAGTGGATCACTTCCCTAGATTATGTCTCAGGTGGTGAGTCCAATACAATGTGTACATACCATTACATAACTCTAGTTGCTTCTTTGTGTTAATTTTGGTAACTCATTTTTAGCTAACTGTCAAACTAATTGTTATCCTTTTGTGTCCCTGTGACCTGTGTTTTTCATAACAAGTTAATTATGCTTAGTGTTATAGGTGAGTGATTTACTTCATTTAGCTTTTATTTGTTATCCTAATATAGGAATCACTCTTACTAATTTTTATATTGGTTTATTTTACTCCTTACCTAAATCTAGTTTTGACTCATTTGCTTCTACAAGTAAGTATGTTTTTTCCTGGAATTTTAGTACTTAACACTTATTTAGCTATTAATATTAGGCTTGTTCCTTGCAATACTTATTTAGCTGTTATTATTAGGCTTGTGCCTTGCAATCCTTTTGGTGATAATTAAGATCACATACCATGAAATAGTGAGTCACTATTTAATCACCACTGTATTCAACACATGTTTATCTTTGTTTGTAGAGATACAGGTTTTGTGCATCACATTGAGGTGTCACAGTCACCTTTCTAACAGACAATCATACTATTGATAACCTTTGTCTATATATTTTGCACCCTGATTTATTGTTATTATTGGGTCTACTTGAAAATCTCTTGTAATTCATATGGTCCTGAGGATGGCCATACATATGGTTGACATTGGAGGCCAAAACATCAACGCCACATCTACTTCTTCCGTATAATTCTTGTATCACCACCCTATTGTCGTTTGAAATATACAAAGAACTGATTACACGAGGCTAAAGAGTATATTTTCAGATTATTCATTGTAATTTCATGTAAATGATTCCTCTCTTAGCAAAGTTCATTTATGGTGGTTAATACTCAAGCTCACAAGAGATTATTGGGTTGCCCATTTTCCTTTAGCAATAAAACAGGGAGTACTGTCAATAAGTGAGGGCACGCAGATCCTTAAACTAGAAAACATCTGCTATATGATAGACTAGAGACAGGTAGAGTGGAACTGGAAATCACCTACATTAGGACAGGGATACACACACACACACACCAGAAGATAGACTAATGGGACAGGGCACTTACATTTGTAGGACGTCATTCGCATCAATATGCTGAAACATGTGCACTATGATTATGGAGGCAAGAGCTTACAAGAATCCCTTAAAGTCAACTGAACTTAATGGTAAAGATGGACAGGAATCAATGGACCCTAGGTATGGAACACCATGAAAAGTTGGCAATGATACCCCAACACTGGGATAGGGAATATGGTGACATTGAATCCCAGAATGCAATGGCACTGGTATAGGGGATGCACTGGTCCTGCAATGAAATTGCAAGGATACTGACATAATTATTAATGAACACAATAATGGCAGGAAAGGATAACACTAGTGCCAGTGCAGGAATCCAAATGCAAGCAATAGAACAGGCAGATACCGTGGATGGGGAGATGGAGAGAGACACATTAAGACCAAAATGCAACAGCTAGACTGCATTTTCACGGTTTCATTAAAGATTACACTGCCTCATGGTAGAAATACCCCTCAAAGATCAGACAGCAGTCTAAATACCAAGACAAAAGGGTAGAGAGACAAGACCTGTCCATTTAAATAGTCCCCTCCCCATCAAAGGGATAAAGCGCCAAACAGCAGAAAATAATCTGCATACAAAGACACTGGGGCAGCAAGACTTTGAGAGACACATCAAATCTGAAAAACATAGGGGCATATTTGCAAGAAAGTGGTGCAACACAGCACACTCTGCTAAAATTGGCAGCCCTGCACTGCGTCACTTCAGAGGCGCAGGGATGCACTGTACTTACAAAAATACTGCACACCCCTGTGTTTCCCCTAGTGCTGGGGCTAAAAGTAGCTGCCTAGCGCCATGCACTATGGTGGATTTAAATTGTGATCTGAACCATTACTAGGATTTTACAATTTTGATTTGTTTTAAATCTACTGATTTTTCTTTTACTTTTGTTATTTAGGCTCAAGTGGTACTAGCCCAAAATTACTGAGGCAATGAGGATAATCGATTCTAATAATGAACAAGATTGTTTCAGTTTGCTTATGTTTTATTTTGCAAAAAATTAATTAACATTGGTATGGGTAATGAGAAAAAATATCAAGATGTATAGATCGAAATGTGGGGATCATCTGACCTTTGATTATAAATGAATTGTAGGTTTTCCACTTAAAATGAAGTAAATATAATGTTTAGAATACTTTTTTTTAGACTGGTGACTAATATAGTCTCAAATCCCTCATCTTTAAATGAATTGCATCTTGTTTTCGGAAAGAAAAGTCATTATAGCGTTTGAGAGGATTGATAAAAATTGATGAGTAAAGTTATAAAATACATGAAAGGAATTATTGAACCAAATGTCATTTAACAATTATAGAATAAGTTCCACCGATTTCCATTGTTGTTTATTTACATCGCTTTTGATGTATTTTTCACTGTTAATGAATTTGGATGAACGTAATTATGTTAAAACAGAACATTGCTTGTTACTTATCATGTGATCAAGGCCATGCCCGCAGAAACGTGTTATTGTTTCTCTCTGCCTGAATAAAGGAAGATTAATGAAGCACAGCTGACAGGAGTGGCTTGATTGTTTCCCACTGGAAAGGAAGGTGGGTCCCTTTTTATGAATATTTGGCAATGGTATCTGCCTAACGAGCTTCAACCCGTGTGTAGGGTGTTCCTTAAGCCACGCAGTATATCGAAGCATTATTCTTCAGGAATCCGACGTCAGGAAAGCGGCTGTGACTTGAACGAAGATGGTATCACTTCAGTGTGGTAACGGGCCATGGTTAGCTGAGAGGCTCAGTGCTTGGTGAGTGCAGTCGCCACTAGACATGTGAGTTTTGTTGTACGATGGTGGAGGAATATTTAAAGAAATGGGAGTCTTCAGCAGAAGTAAGTTTTAGACCCCAAGCACGGGGGAGTGTAAATAATATTGTGGGAACTGTATCCAATGGCACTCTGAGCCGTAAACAACAAGTTCAAATACTGGAGAAACTAAGACGTAAAGCAGTGAGCCGTTGGTTGGAGGCGACCTCGCTGCAAACATATTTCGATGTGAGAAGAATACTGCGTGGCCTACATTGTTTTATCATCCCACCCTTTCTAATCCCAGGCTTCAATTTACTCAACGAGTGTGCAGAAAATATGAAAGCCTTATTAAAATACTTATTAAACATGCCTGGGAAGAACATCAAGATTTGACTGCACCGATCAATAAGTTGATGGCTGATTTAAAATCTGATCTGGTCCAAGAAAGAGTGATGAACTTGCTCAAAACAGTGGCTGTAAGAATGAAAAAACATGAACAGGAAGTATTTGCTCAAAAGCAATTTAAATTTTAATACAATGAAAGTGATTACGAGTCAGGCCGTATTCTCATTTTTGCAAGAAAGTTTGGCAAAGCCAGTATACAGCTGGCCAGGGTGGAAACACTACAAACAATGGATGAAAGAACCAGCGGCTTGAACCCAGATATGAGTTTGGATCCTGACTTGAATAAAGATCCTGCACTATCAACATCTGTTAGCGAGACAACAAACAGTTGCACAGAACTATGCAGAGGAGCAGAGGCAGAAAAAGCAAAAACGAAAATTACGTCAACAAAGGTAAAAGCAACAACACTGTAGTGGGAACACGTGGATCGGGTCACAAGAAGCAATAGTGGAGTACACTCAACAACTGACGGTAATCAACCTCTCTTCCACAGTACTAACTGAGAGTGAGAAGCTGGTATTGAGATTAGGATTATCTTTTTGCCCAGACGTGTCCAAGGTCTATGCTCAGAGGCAGGTTGATCTTTTCAAGTTTGTCCACCAATTAAAATTGAATAAAATGTATGTTTTGAAAAAAGGCACAATACAACCTACGAGTGTGGTGTCAATTGAACATATTATTTACTTATTGATGACATTGAAGTCTTGTATTCTCTACATGAGTTGAGTAAGTGTAAATCAATTAGGGGAACTATTGATCCTTCAGATCCCATGTTAGTCAGAGAGCTATCTGAGGAGCTGTGTATAGACTTGATAGAAGAAACACATTTTAGGCAACCCTCTAAATTCATAACCCAGTTACCAAGTGACAACACAGACTTATTTTGTGATCTAGTTGCTGGGGATATATTGAATCTAACCAAGGATAAACCTAGGAGATCAAATTTAAAGAAAAACTATTGGGAAGCAATTAGTTCATTACAGATGGATAACAACACTGTTGTTAAACCCTCAGATAGAGGAGTTAATGTTGTGATTATGACCAGAAAGAGATATGTGACTGAAGACTTCAGGCAACTCACTAACAAAGCATGCTACCAGAAGGTAAATAAGACATATTGGCCCTCATTATGACATTGGCGGTAAGTACCGCTTACCGCCATGCCGACTGCTGGCAACATACCTCAGCGGCAGCGGATTACCGATACCCGTATTATGACACACACATAGCAATCCGTCACTATACAGCCACACACACAAGTGCGCCAGCCAAAAGGTCAGTGATAAATTGGCAATATCCAAACCCACACCGTTACACCAACAGAACTATGCCCACAACATTATGACACACGAATCACCACGGTAAACATTCAATGGCGGTAAACCATTGGCGCTACATACTGCTGTGCTCAAAATACACACACACACATACAAAACACCACATTGGACAATTCAAACTACACGCACTTGACACTCATTCACACACCACACCCACACACCCACACCACTATAAAACACCCACCCACATTACCCACAACCCTTTACAACTAAAAACAAGTGCCACAAGAGAGATAGCAAGACCACAGACAAGACCACAGCCACACACCACCATCACCTATACACCATCCACTCACCTTACATCACACATTCCAACACATCACCCTACACACCCTAACCCACACCACTCGCACTATACCCATGGCACCACAACGACTCCCCAGGTTCTCAGAGGAGGAGCTAAGGGTCATGGTGGAGGAAAACATCTGGGTAGAGCCACAGCTATTCGGATCACAGGTGCAGCAGACATCCATTGCTAAGAAGATGGAGCTATGGCGGAGAATCGTGGACAGGGTCAACATTGTGGGACAGCACCCCACAACAAGGAGATGATGTCAGGAAGAGGTGGATCGACCTACGGGGGAAGGTACGTTCCGTGGCAGCAAGACACCAAATAGCCGTACAGAGGACTGCCGGTGGACCCCCACCTCCTTCCCCACAACTAACAACATGGGAGGAGCAAGTCTTGGCAATCATGCATCCTGAGGGCCCGGCAGGAATAGGAGGAGGACTGGACTCTGGTAAGTCAACTCTTTACTAATTTCACCCCCCCTCCCACCTGCATGCCATCACATACCCCAACCCTTACCCTCACTCCCATCACTCCACCACCTCCCACACACCCCACTAGCACAACCTACCCATCCCAATAACAAGCCCTGAATGCAACACCAATGCATGGACACCCATCACAGACCTGCAAGGACACCTATCACTAAAGCATGCACACTAGAGGGCAACAGCTAGTCCACCAAATAACAACTCACACAAAGCAAAGCTGCCAGGGCAATAACAACCATACCAGGCAACAAACCCATGGTCAAGATGTCACACGCAGAAACAATAATACTGCATTTACATCCCCACAGGTCCCCAGCCAACGTCACTGGAGATGAGGTGCCAGCAACATCCAGTCCCCCCCCAGAAGAGGCCCACAGTGATGACAGCAGCTCTGGATGCCTGGATCTGGATAACCAACCTGGCCCATCAGGGGTCTCCGGACAGTCAGTTACCCAGGCAGAGTCCCATACCACCACAGAGCCTCCTCCCTCAGGAAACACCAGCACAGTACCCACCCAGCGGGCCCATACATCTGTCCCCAGGACACGTCAATCAGCAGTGTGTCCATCACTACAGGGACCAAAGGCCACCCCACAAACACCGGACGATCAGGGACCTGGGGTCAGTGGGCACACGGTTCAGGGGACAGAAGCACAGGACAACAGGGAAGCTGGAAGGACTGCTGTGCAACAGGGGAAGGACAGGCCCAGGGAACCAACTCTCCAGGAGGCACTCACCACGATCTGGGAGCATATCAACATTCCCAGGAGACTATGGGCCAGATACTGGACAAGATGCAGGAGAACCAGCGGCTGCAGAAGGGACAGTACCTGGGGGTCAGGAAGGACTTGAAGGACATCAACACCACCCTGATCACCATTGCAGGGGTGCTGGCAGACATGGCAAACACTATAAGGCACACCACTGGGCCCCTACCACTAGCCAAACCGATGAACAGCCCTCCACCTCCGCTGCCGCTAGTGGACAGGAGGCCCCGGCACAGGACCAACAGGCCACAAGCATCCCTCCTCCTCCAGAAGGAGAACCACCCGGCAAACGGTCCCTGCGATCCAAGCAGAAACCAGAGACTATTGCCAAGACCCTCGCCAGGAAATAAGACTCTCCTGAATGTCACTCTTGTGTTCCACCCTGTCACCCTGTCCACCTTGAACTGCCATTGCTCCACTTCCTATGCCCCCATGGATAATGCACATGCGATCCACATAGACTGGACTCTATCCTGGACTTTCCTCCACCAACATCCAGCCCATTGCACATCCCCCTCTACTTCTTGGCACTTAAATAAACACCCTTTGAAAAAATACAAGTATGGAGTATGTCAAATGATTTAACTATGTATTTGTTTAACAAGGTTTAAACACTGCAATTCAACTGTACAGTAATGTATACATAGGAATGACCTGTAGTTGGCTGCAGTCAGCACACCAGGAGCTATAGTGGGGCACAAATATCAGCAACTAGAGATGCCAAAGGGTACAGTCAGTGGCCATAGAAGTGGGAAAATCAGCCTGCCAGTGACAATCTCAAACACAGAAATGTCAATTAAAAGTGAAGTTAGACTGTCTTACCTGTGTGTCATTGGAAGTATTGACAAATTATTTCACTTCTGTTGTCCTCATCCTCTGCCTCCTCATCTTCACTGTCCACAGGGTCCACTGCTGCCACACACCCATCTCCAGCCTCATCCTCCTGCAGAAAAGGCACCTGGCTACGTAAGGCAAAGTTGTGCAACATACAGCATGCCACAATGATCTGGCAGACCTTCTTGGGTGAGTAGCACAGGGAACCATCTGTGAGATGGAGGCAACAACACCTAGCCTTCAGGAGGCTGAATGTCCTCTCTATAATTCTTCTTGTTCGCCCATGTGCCTCATTTTAATGTTCTTCTGCCCTTGTCCTGAGATTCCTCACTGGGGTCAGTAGCCATGAGAGGTTGGGGTAACCAGAGTCACCTGCAAATATCGAGGGACACCTGTTAGACACACACTAACCCTTAGGGCCCACACTATACCCATACACCAACATCCACTGGGTGGGAACCAGGGCTCACCTATTAGCCACACCCGGTGCCTCTGGAGTTGAGTCATCATATATGGGATGCTGCTATTCCTCAGGATAAAGGCATCGTGCACAGACCCAGGATACTTTGCATTGCCATGGGAGATGTACTGGTCCGCCAGGCACACTATCTGCACATTCATTAGTGAAAGCTCTTTCTATTTCTGAACACCTGTTCATTTCTCGGGGGTGGGGCAAATGCAATAGCTGTACCATCAATTGCCCCAATAATGTTGGGGATATTCCCATTTCATAGAAATCAGCTTTCACTGTGGCCAAATCCTCCACCTGGGGGTAAAACGATCTACCTGTGCATGTGTTTAATCAGGGCAGATAACACTCTGGTCAGCTCTATTGAGAACATTGACTGAGACATTCCTGCTGCCAAGCCCACTGTCACTTGGAAGGAGCCAGTTGACAGGAAATGAAGCACAGATAGGACTTGCACAAGAGGGGGGATCCCGGTGGGGTGACGGATAGCAGATATCAGGTCAGGCCCCAATTGGGCACATAGCTCTGTGATTGTGGCCCTTTCCAGTCTATAGTTGAGGATAATGTGCCTGTCCTCCATTGTTGCCAAGTCCACCAGGGGTCTGTACACGGGGGATGTCTCCATCTCCTGTTCACCTGCAGCGGTTGCAATCTTTGGGGCAAAATGGTGGGCAGTTGGTCAGTATCTCATATTTCCAACCACTACACTTCATTGCATGTTGTGATTGTAACAGTATATTGTTGGATAAGTGCAAATGGTGCTTATGTGTACTGTGACGCAGTTAGGTGCCATGGCCTGCCCCCCCTGAAATGGCGTCTGCCTGTCCTGTATGGAGGGACATGTGGAAAAGAGGTAATTCCGCTGACGTTGAGCGCCGTGGCGGGAGGCGGTCAAGAACCGGCATGCAACTCCTCATTGGTTATCATTGGGTCCTATGGGTTACAGTGGCCAATGGTGATGTGCGCCGTGGATGTGACAGCTGTTTTCTAGATGTTCACTCACTTGCTATCTGACCTTCAACAGGAGAGGACCTACACTGCATGTGCTGCTGTGACCTGTGTCTGGAACCGACCATGGCTCGTGTGACTGGGGAATGGGCCCCTGCCTTCACCTTTGCGGAGTTGGAGACACTGGTGGATGGAGTCCTACCCCGGTACCGAATGCTGTATGGGCCTCTAGACCAACAGGTGAGTACACTGTGAGCACGATGCATGGGGCATGAATGCATGGAGTGGTGTGTGTGAAGGCCTCGTTGGGGGGGGGGTTGGTGGATGGGCCCTGGACAGCGTGCTGCATGTATGCTGGGCCATGTCTGTGCATAAGGGAATGTGAAGGTCCATGGTGGGCCATGAGTGTAACAGGCAGGACGGTCTGACTGATACCTTTTCTTATGTGTATTTCTCTGCAGGTCAGCGCCCATCAGAAAAAGGGTAAATGGCGTGCTATCGCCATGGACGGTCCATGGCAGGCGGAGCAACCACTGTCGCAAACAGTGGGAGGACCTGAGACGCTGGGCACGGAAGACGGCGGAGGCCCAGCTGGGGATGGCCTCCCAAAGAGGAAGGGGTGCCCGTCGAACCCTGACCTCCCTGATGGCCCGCATACTGACGGTGGCCTATCCGGAGCTGGATCGGCGCTTGGGGGCATCACAGCAATATACTAATTGTGCATGGTGGGGTGGTATCCGGGTGGGGGATGTGGGCTTGTGGGTGTCCCTAGGCCAGGCAATACATTACAGGGTAGGTCCCATGTTGGGCAGGGTCTGATGTAAACTTCCTCCTACCAAGCTAGTAGGCATCTACTACTGAGCAGGGCCGGTGGGTCTCAGGTATGCTGCAGTTGGCATTAGGTGTCCCTGTCTATGGGCTGGTGACTAGCATTGTTACTGGTAGTGCGTAAGGCTGTTCCCTCTGTGTGTGTCGTGTACGCCAACGGTGGTGGTGTTGGCGCTATTGACCAAGTGTATTCTTTGTCTCTTCCCCCCTTTTTGTTTTGTCACCCTGTCCTTCTGTGCATTAGCATCATCTGGCGGAGGAGCTGAGGCACCGGCAACGGAGGGAGCTGAATCCCACAGCACCCAGGATGCCGAATCCACCTACGGTGAGGGCACCAGTGGGACGGAGGGCGAGGGCAGCACACCAGCAGAGACTGGAGGGGACAGTACGGACAGTGATACCTCCTCCGATGGAAGCTCCCTGGTGGTGGCGGACACCTCTGTGCCCACCCCAACTACAGGTACAGCTGCCACCTCCGTACTAGCACCGCCCTCCCAGCAGCCCGTCAGCGTGTTTCTCATGCCTGTTCACCCAGGAGGGTGGTCATCTCCTTCGCCTCAGGCACCCCAGGCCCATCCCCAGGTAGCCCTGCTTCCCTGAGTGAGGAGGCTATTAACCTACTACGATCCATCTCTGTTGGGCAGTCAACCATTGTGAATGCCATCCAGGGGCTGGTAGCCCAAATGCTACAGACAAATGCATTCCTGGAGGGCATTCACACTGCCATGGTGACCTAACAGAGATCAATCCAGGCTCTGGCCTCCTCCCTGATGGCAGCCATTGTCCCTGTTTCTAGCCTCCCCCCTCCAACTTCCTCTACCCAATCCCCTTCCCCTCAACCCCAACCTATCCCAAGTACACAGGCAGACCAGCATGCACACAAGACAACACACAGGAGCGGTTCAGGAAAACACAAGCACCGCACATCATCCCACAGGAACTCACGCAAACACCATCCAGATGCAGACATACCAACATCCACTTCCTCCACTGCGTCCCCCTCCTCCTCCTCGTCCACCTCCCAGTTGCGTCTACACTCACACCTGCATGCACTACATCCTCATCCATTACCACCATCACTACATCCTATCACTACACGCCCCTCACTGGCAGTCACCACCCCCACATCCATGCACACGTCCCCTGTGTCCTCTCCCACTGTTTCTGTGCCCCCTCCTCCCAAAATACACAAATGTAAGCACTCTGACACCCAACAGCCATCCACCTCATAACAGCATCCAGCCCATGCACCTGCACCCAAACACAGCAGACAGACACCTCCTACAACCACTTCCTCTTCCTCAACTCCCAAACCTTCACCCTCTTCCTGCCCCTATGTCCCTAAGAAGCTTTTCCTCTCCACCGTTGACCTCTTCCCTCCCAGTCCCTCCCCGGTCCTTCACGTCAGGCCAGGGTGATCAGAACCCAGGCGAGCACCTCAGCCACCCAGTCCACGGCCACAGTAGTGTTGACAGCTACTCCGGATGGGAGATGATACGGGGCACCAGGCAGCCACACTGAAAGGGTGCCTGCACTAGGTGCTGCAAGGAAGGCCAAGGAGGCACCACCAGCTGCCTCAAGGAAGGTCAAGGAGGCACTCCCAGCTGCCTCAAGGAAGGGCAAGGGGGCACCCCAGCTGCTTCAAGGAAGGGCAAAGAGGAAACCCCAGCTGCTTTAAGGAAGGGCAAGGAGGCACCCCAGGCGGCTACAGGGAAGGACGAGAAGCAATTCCCGGCTGCTGACAGGAAGGGCAAGAGGCCTGCACCCGCATGCAGGAAGGTCAGGAGGCCTAGTGCTGGGACTCATTCGGAGCCCCCACCACCAACCGTGATGGTTCAGTCATGGGAGGCTGCAAGGGAAGGGCTGGAGCCTCCCCCCAACCACTGCCAGCACCGCCACCAGCACCGCCACCAGAACTGCCACCAGCAGCAGCAGCCCCAGTGGGCAACCGTCCGAGGCTGCAGGGGAAGGGCCGGAGCCTCCCCCCACCACTGCCAGCACCGCCACCAGCACCACTGCCAGCAGCTGCAGCCACAGTGGGCAGCCGTCCGAGGATGCAGGGGATGGGTTGGAACCTCCCCCCACCACTGCCAGCACCGCTACCAGCAGCAGCAGCCCCAGAGGGTAGCTGTCGGAGGCTGCAGGGGATGGGCTGGAGCCTCCCCCCTCCACTGCCAGAACTGCCACCAGCAGCAGCAGCCCCAGTGGGCAGATGTCAGAGGCTGCAGGGGATGGGCTGGAGCCTCCCCCCACCACTGCCAGCACCGCCACCAGCACCACTGCCAGCAGCAGCAGCCCCAGTGGGCAGCCATCGAGGCTGAAGGGGATGGGCTGGCGGACAGTGTGTAGTCCTGCATCCATGGGCTGTTGTGCAGCCTGGCCCCTGCAAATCATGTGGGTCTGACCCCCAGGTGAGAGACTGTGACTTTGCACTCCCCAAGATCTGCATCACAGGGCACAATGCCCCTCCAGAACCAGTGGAAGAAGCCATCCACTCACCCCATCCTACACAGGATGAAGCACACTGGGCACAATGCCCCCTCCAGAACCAGTGGAAGAAGCCATCCACCCACCCCATCCTTCCCAGGATGAAGCACACTGGGCACATTGCCCCCTCCAGAACCAGTGGAAAAGCCATCCACTAGAGAGACTGTGGCCTTGCACTCCCCAGTACAAGTCAGTGGGCAAGTCACCCACTTGAGAGACTGTGGCCTTGCACTCCCCAGGACCAAGCAGTGGGCAAACCACCCACTTGAGAGACTGTGGCCTTGCAATCCCCAGGAAAGCGTAGAGGGCATGTTGCCCCCTCCAGGACCAGTGGCGTTGTACCATCTTCCAGCTGAGGTGCCCCCCATTCCCCGTCCCCCTGAGGTGCCTGGCTATTTTCGACCTAATGCCCCTGCAGTGTTCTCTCCGTGTTGTTGCAGGAGTTTGGTGGGGCCTTGGCCTATTTGTTGTGGCCCTGTGGCCCACTGACATTGAGGACTGGGCAGTGTCCCTACATTTGTAAATATGTATATACATTTGGATTTTGATGCACTTATTCATAGTATTTTATCGTATTACACTCACTTTCTCCTAATAATTTTGTCCTTGCATTATTCCTGGGGGTTACGGGGTAAATATGTTATGTTGCTGCATCTGGTTGTGTATATGGTGTTGGGTGTGTGTGTGTGTGTGTGTGTTACATGTGTGTGTCACTCTCTTTTTGCTCCCCCCTCCCTTGTGTGCTAGACGGGAGTACTCACCGTGGTCGTCTTCGCCGGCGTTGGTGTTCATAATGAAGCAGAAGGTAGACGAGCATGGGGAAGACATGCAGCCCGGGCTCCATGGCATCGTGGTTGTTCCCTGAGTCTCCACAGGTGAGTCCTTTGACTTCTGAGATCTGTTTCCGCCAGGCTTTTGATGTCGTTGGTACACCCCGGCAAAGGTGGCGGATAGGCCGGTCATAATAGAGTGGGCGGTACATTGTCTTCCGCCTGGCTGTTGGCAGTTTCCGCCATGGTGCATGTTGATTCCGCCCTGGCAGTCAGTGTGTGAAAGTGGCTGTCTGTCTGAGCGATTTCTGCCATGGTCATGATTCCATTTTTGTTACCGCTGGCCTTTATCACCGACCGCCAGGGTTGTAATGAGGGCCATTATCTTGAGCTCCAGATGAAATCCAAGGAGTGTCTGAATGAATGGTACACTTACCAATTATAGAATTGGGATGGAATGCAATACATTAAAAATGATACACTGCCCATTCTTACATTATATATATTGCCTAAGATTCATAAGAAACAGACACAACCTCCGGGGCAACCAATAGTATCATCAAACAACAGTTTTATTGAGCGTACCTAAGTTTATGTTGATCAGTTTTTGTTTCCCTTTGTACAAGCATTGACATCCTTTATAAGAGTTATCAAAGATATTGTCTCTAAAATACAAGGTTTGCACTGGAAACAAAAGAAACAATTATTAGGATGTGGCTTTATGTACAAAGTCTCTACTCAAACATAAAGCCTGAGGATGGATTAAATGCATGCAGATATTTTTTACAAGACAGGGGCTGAATTATCTTTAGCAAACCAACATTTTGTTAGGGATGATTAACATATGTTTATCAGAGAACAACTTCATGTTTGAGAGTAATTTGTTCAAACAAATACAAGGTACAGCGATGGGCACCTGTTTCATCTCCTGCTTTGCAAACTTGTTTGAATTCTGGTAGGAGGAACAGATGCTCTGGGGCAGTGATTTGGAGCTAAGGACTGAAAAGATTGTTACATGGCTCCATTAAATTGATGATGTTTTTTGCATATGGAGCAATTCTGAACAGGAATTGAATGAGAATGCGTTGAATTTGAAATTTACATTGAAATATAGCAGGGAATCCATTGAGTGTCTGGATGTGAAATCATCACTTTTTGAGGGGATTTGGTGACTGAGTTATTTAGAAAAGGTACATCTTGAAATTCCATCTTGCATGCTTCAAGTAATCACCCACCTAACTTCAGGCGGAGTATTCTGTATAGTGAATTTCTCTGTGCAATATGCAACTGTAGCACGGAGACCAGCTATCAGAAACTTAGGGAGAATATTATACAGAGATGTTGAGTCTGAGGCTATTCAGACAAAATGCTGAATTTAGAAAGTTCTAGAGTGGATAAAGTGAATAGAGATTAAGCCCTCTTTACAACCACATGTAACCCAATTTTTAAGAACAATGAACCTATTAGATTTATCACAAGATTCACACAGCAAGCACATAAACTGAGACAGATCCTCCAAAACAATATAGGATATCCTGACACAGGATCCCATTTTGGAACAGAAAGTGGATACACATCCTTTGATTACATGTAAGAGGAATATCTCTTTGAAAGATCGTTCAGTCTTCAGTGTAAAAAATAGACCTGGTCAGGCAAGAAAAAGACTTCAAACACTGTGGTAAATGTAAAACATGTAAATACAGTGCTAATGTCCAGGAAATTACTTTGACACCTCACAAAACACTGGTGAAAATGCACATTGATTACCTGCAAAACAGAGTTTGTGGTATATGTAATCATACGTCCCTGTAGCAAGTGGTATGTAGGGTCCACAATTTTTCCAGTGCAGAAACGCATTCTAGAACATTGGTGTGGCATCACCAAAATAAATCTAAGTTATGGCACAGTCAAACATTTTGTTAAATGTCAAGAAGGGGATTGAAGAAAAATAGTTTTTTCGGCTTAGACACAATATCAAAACACCCCAGAGGGGGGTAATAGATTAGTCTCCTTTTATAGGCTAGAGTCAAGGTTTATATTGGAAACAGGCTGTACAGTTCCTATTGGAATGAATTCAATTCTGATATGGAGTTACACTCTTATTTATCATTGCAATTCACGTCTTCCGAGGCCTCTTTCAATAATTTGAAGTACTTTGCACTTGTGGTTTTAAACTGTGATCTGAAACATTACTAGAATTTTATAATTTTGATTTATTTTGAATCAACTGATTTTTCTTTTACTTTTGTTATTTGGAACAAGTGGTACTAACCCAAAATTACAGGGCAGAGAGGATAAATGATTCTAATGAACAAGATTGGTTCAGTTTGCTTATGTTTTATTTTGGAGACATGAATTAATATTAGTGTGGATAATAAGAAAAAGCGTCAATATGTATAGTACGAGATGTGATGATTGGCAGAAAAAGTGGCTACTCTACCATGAAACTGTAGTATTATCGACAATAAATGGGATTATATTGGCTTTGTAATGGGTTTTGTTGAAATGTATGGCAACTATAGCCTGGATTGCCTCATTTGACCTTTGTATTAAATTAATTACAAGTTTTCCACATAAAATGAAGTAAATATCATGTTTAGAACACGTTCTTTTTTAGTTTGGTGACTACTATAGTCTTGAACCCTTAGACATGAAATGAATTGCATCTTGTTGAAAAAAAAAAGTAATTATAACGTTTGAGAGGATTGATAAAAATTGATGAGTAAATGAGTAAGGTTATAAAATCTATGAAAGGTACTATTGAACCATATGTCATTTAACAATTATGGAATAGGTATCACTGATTTCATTGCTGTTTATTTACATCACTTTTGAAGTTTTTTTTCACTGTTAATGAATTTGGATAAACGTAATGACGTTAAAAACAGAATGCTGATCAGCTGAAACGCGTTATCTGTTTTTCTCAGCTGAACAAAGGAAGAATAGTTAAACAGGGTTGACAGGAGTGGCTCATTTGTTTTCCACTGGAGAGAAAAGTGGGCCCCATTTTGTGAATATTTGGCAGTGATATCTGCCTAATGAGCTGCAACCCATTTGGAGGGCGTTCCGTATACTGCACAGTATTTTGAAGTGATGTTTTATATCTATACTATGGTTTTGAGACTCACCTATGTAACCTTGGCTTTGAGTCTATAATAAAGCCCCTTGAAACTTTAATTTGGATTCTAAAGTTTAATGTGTGATTATTGAGTTGCACTGTAATTGACTTGAATGATCTGGTAAAATGATCTCTTCACTCCTGGAACAAAAGAGAAAGATTCATAGGACCCCTGATAAAGAAATAGGGCCCAGTCCTGGATAACTTTCAACCATATATGGTGGAGCTTGCTAACCATATGGACAAGAGTGGGGTATTAAGCAATATACAAGTGTCACAATATAATAAAATATGGTGCTGTGTGATGAGGTGTTCATCAGAACTACAGCTGTCTTTGAATGTCTCACAATTTTGATATATTCCCAGGACACAATCCCATTGCAATCAATCCATGTTCGAAATCCAGTGCCCTCTCATTTGACAATACCAGCATGGCTTTCAATTGGAAATACTTGTACACTCCCAAATAAATAGTGCCAGTACATTCGTAGTTTGATAATCTCAGTTTGTTCTCAGTTGAACAATTGTAGTGCACTCCCAGTTTTGACAATTCATGTTCAATGAAAGCATTACTGAGAAAGGTACCCTGAGTTACTCTGCCCTGAAATCACTGCAACATGCTGGAGCTTTTTGACTCTGGTCTTCTCTCACGTTAATCATATTTGTGAACTTTTCTGACACTGACTGAGACTTAGACCACACTTCATTGGTCTGGAGAGCATACTTTGTGACCTTCTTTGTCGCGCATGACCACTTCTTGTATACTGGCTTTTCAGGACTGACAGGGGCGGCTGTGATATGTTTCTTAAGGCAGGGCACACATTTTTATCTGCCAACTGCAAGGGAGGGTGATCTACCAGACTCTTACATTGTCCTAATTGGTATGTCTGTCCTCTGTAACCTATCCCTGTGGAGCATGGACGTTGCATGTGGGCACATTACTTGTGTGTAAAAGATGCGTGTGGAACACATATGACATATGTGCCTGTGGCCACACTAGGTTCCATTTTAAGTTTGCTGTATTTAAGTCCTACCAAAGATTGAGGGCAGGAGGGAAAGCCAGACAACAGATGTGAATTGCAGGATTTGGGTCCAATGCATTCCAATTTTCCTTTGTAGTGGGTCATCTCACAGACTGTCACAAAGAAGTTATGGAGGGCATCTTTCAAGCTTGAGACGCCCTCCTGCCCTTTCCCAGCACATGGTCCTTCCCTTCCCCATGATAGGTTGCAATAGCTTCCCCTCTCCATAAAAAGTAGTTGCATGAGGGGCAACCTCCTATGCTTTTGTGCTCTTGTTTTGGGTTGCTCCTGACAGGACTCTCCCAAGCTCTACTCCACATTCCTGCTTACACATCATAGGAATAACTTGGGGTGACCCTGTCTGGTGAAATAAGAAAAAGGGAACAACTGCTGTGATCCTGACCCAGAAGTCACAGTTTGGGATACAGAACTACTGTCTGCAATTTTTGGTATAAAGATAGGACAGAAACTGCCAGCAAGTGTGCCAAGATTTCTTACCAGAAGCCTCTGGTCACACACCAGTGCTGACTATAAGAATCCTCTGAGTACCAGTGTTGGAGTAACTTGCGCCGATCCCCTTTCCTGGTACCAGACCAGCATCCTGGGAAGACTCAGCTAGTCTGGCAGGAAGGGTTACCTGGAAACAGTTTTGAGGGAGATTGCTGACTGACTGCTCAGGAGATGTACTGAAGGTTACCTTGCATGAAGAAGTCTAAAGAACAGGGGAATGTGAAGGAGCCTCCATAATACATATCACCGCATCTGCTTTGATAATGGGATGAAACCTGCACCACTGTTCTAAAGGTGAGTTCAAACCACACTAACGTGTACCCAAAGTGTAGGTAATTGCACAGACATCTGAAACTCAGGTTATCATGGTCCCCAAAAGTGAATGGGTTCCACCATGTCACCTCACACCAAGAATTGTCTAAAGAGTTTGAGAGCTTTTGATTGCCACCCGCAGTGAGGTTACGAAGAACCCACTAGTGTCTGGAGAAAGTCAGCATCAACAGTGGAGTCTGAATCCCTATGGAGTATTCGCTTCTGTGACCAGGGCTGGGCCCATAGTTTGCTTTCGAGAGAAGGGGAACAAGGTTATGATTGGGCCTGAAGAAGAAAATAGTGGCAAGGTTCCAACCACCACACAATTTAGACCCAGGTACAATCTCCTCTTGAATGGTGCCAGTGCTGCTGTGACTTACCTGAAATTGTTTGTGCTGGCACCATTCCTGTGAAGCCTAACCCCATTGGATGGCTGGAGGCCAGAATTGTAACATCCCCACTCAGTGGACTGTGAAGGATACAAAACACCCAGATTACCACTGCCATCACTGAATAACAATGCAAGTAATTACTGCTTGCTATCAAGAAACATCAGGAACGCCCCACCAATTACAGAAATGCACAGTGGCAAAGCACCCTAGAAGGGTAAGTATAGTGCACAACTAGTACAGAGACTGAAGGCTATATTGAGAATGAGATGTACTACAAGAACTATCTCAATAGTCCCACTGAGACCCCGCTCACAGAGCCTAGGAATACTACATTGTACTACTCAAGACTGATTGGCAGACTGTTGTGAGAATTATTTCCCATTAGTATTATGAGTGAATGCCTACTATTGGTAACATACAATATTTTCCATTGTGTGTTCTACAATTAAAATTCTTTTACTTTTAAAAACCAAAGTACTGGCTAGATAGTAATTTACGGATAAAAGCACCATATGACTGCACTCAAAAAAGGAAGGGCCCTCAACAATAGCTTTCAGCTGTGAGTTTCAAGTGCAACAGAAACCTGCAGGTGGTGCAGAATGCCTCGGCCCGTTTGCTTCTAAATATACAGAGGCATGAGTCAGCCAAATCAGCTATTTCCTCCATCCACTGGCTTCCTATTGTACATTGCATACAATTTAAAACCCTTTGCTGTATTCACAGAGCCCTGTATAATAGATATCCTTCCTTGCTTCGGACACTGGCTTCTTTCTACATACCTTCTAGACAGCTTAGGTCCTCAACAGCTGCCCTGGCCCTTATTCCTAGAGTAAAGAATTCTAGATGGGGTAGAAGCTCTCTGGCTTATCGTGGGGCAAAGTTATGGAATTCCCTAACTCTCAGTCTTCGCCTTACCAGTCATGGACTCTCCTTTCGCAAAGCAGTATAAACTTGGCTCTTCAAAGCATAACCCTTAAGTCTACCCCTAAGGTGGCAGGACCCCCCTCCCCACCCCGACCCGCAACATCACATCACTCATACACACACACGACACGCACGCAGGCACCACCAACACACATACACACACACACACCGACATACATGCCAACATCCACACACACAGTCAGACACGCACACCCACATTCAAACATACACGCACACATCCATACAGACATACCTACAGACATACACGCACTCATTCCCATACACACAACACCCCTGCAAGCATACACGCACTCACACACCCCCTCTACATACACACTCTTACACCCCCATGCACGCACACAACACACAACACCCCCCACCCCCCTCACGGACGATCGACTTACCTGGTCCGACGATCCTCTGGGAGGGGACGGGAGCCATGGGGGCTGCTCCTCCGACACCACACCGCCAACAGAACACTGCCACGCCGAATCACAGGACGTGATTCGCTGGGCGGTGTTCTGTTGGCGTGGTGGTGGAGGTGGAGCAACCTCCACTTCCCCGCCGCCCACCAGTATGGCTGTTGGTGGTTCTCCGTCCGTAAAAGGATGGAGAGCTGCCGACGGTCATAATAGGCCGAGCGGCAAACGGCCTCCACTGCCGGTCTTCCGCAATGCGGTCCCTCAGCGGTCTTGGAAAAAGACCGCCGAGGTCAAAATGATCCCCTTCATCTTTTGTGTCATGTGGAGTAATGGATGCACTAATCAGCTTGCCTCATGAACGTTAATATACCATTCCCCAAATAGATTTGCAGCATTCTTCATTGTAGCTCTCCCTACACCTTTCAGAGAGAGAGAGAGAGACCTTTCTATTCTTTGTTGCCTGCTGAATCCCTTGGACTCTGAGCGGTATATTCCTCTCTACCCTTTGCCCCAAATGCCTTTCTGAGACTTAGAAAGACTTTTTCCTTGGCCCAAAGAAAAAGACTCTTGACCGAGCTTCTGAAACGTGCCAGATATGATGTAAGCAAGGGAAGAACAAATGCGGCAGATAATCCATAAAGATTTCACTGTGCTATATTTTAACCTTATTTGTGTTAGAGTGAGAGAAGTGGGTGGGCTTTCCACGTGCATCCTCCTAGCCAATTGGAGTCATGCGTTCAGCATCCTGCACCACACATTATAGCTATGAACTACCTTGTGTGTATGTGTGCAAACAGGAAGGTCTACCTCCTAGCAAAACAGCACCCAGTCCAGAAATGCAGGCATTCTTGCAGCTATGCTACAAGGAAACCTGTGATGCACGGATAAGTGTTGTTCAGCAGGAAGGGAGAAATTACTGTTTGCACACATACAGACGAGGTGGTTGAATCTCACAATGGGTGGTGCAGGATGCTGAACACATGACTCAAAGTGGCTAGGAGGATGCATGTGGACAGCTCACACCCTTCCATCACTCTAACAACACACGTGAGGTGGCAGAGGAGTCAGTTACTTACTCATATATCTGTAAAATCAAACACAAATCATTCTGTACATCTCCATTTGTGGCATGTGCACACATCTCTAACAACACACATGGCATGCATATCTAACACAGTCAAATCACTGAAAGTTGTACATATGCAGAAGACCATGATACGTCATTCAAGGTAGGTGTAACAACCTGAGAAATGTGGACTGGCAGATTGTGCCAATGGTGACTCCATAGAAATGATGCTGAGGTGGCACAGTGTGGCACTAGGGATCCATAAATCTGTGTCTTGATGTGTGGGTCTGTACCAAGTCTTTAAGCCACCAGTAGCAAGTAAATGAGGACTCTTGTCAACAGCCACTACACTCCAAGATTGACATTTCACTATCCCATTGCAGAGGATGATGCCTTCCCTCCTGCGGAGCGGCCTGTCTTTGATTTCTCTGATGATTTGGATGACCAGCTACCGACCGTCAGTGCTGATACCCTCCAGGATGTCCTCCCCAGACACAGGGAGGACACAAAGCATTGCACGGTTGTGCGAAACTGTCATGTTGTTGCAGTACACCCGCTTTTTGCCTGGTTTCTGAATGTAACTTGGACTGGAGTGTACTGGAATCCTGCTAACCAGGTTCCCAGTGCCAGTGTTCTTTCCCTAAAAACATTGTTAAGGTAATTGGATACACCTTTAGCTACCACTATAAGTCCCTAGTAAAAGGTACTTAGGTACTCAGGGCATGGGGTACTCAGGGCAGCAGCACTGATTGTGCCACCCTCTAGGGTCATGCATCCATATGCACTCAGCCCTGCCATTGCAGCCTGGGTGTCCTGGTGCAAACCTACAACACAAACTCAACCCTTTCCACCACACA
The DNA here is from genome assembly GCF_031143425.1 of Pleurodeles waltl. Lineage (NCBI taxonomy): Eukaryota > Metazoa > Chordata > Amphibia > Caudata > Salamandridae > Pleurodeles > Pleurodeles waltl. Next base: position 29,118,713 of record NC_090437.1, read on the forward strand.
CTGCATACAAAATGGATAAGACACCCCCCTGGCAGGCCTTACAGCCATTAGGCAGGGTGCACCATACTATATGTGAAACCTGGGACATAGTGAGTGAACAGAGCAGCCATTTTAATACATGTGCTGGACACTGGTCAACACGAGTTTCCCAGGTAAATGATGGCCACTCTGAACCATGGGTTGTCAAACAACTCAGAATGATAAATCCAAAGTGGTGGAAGTCTTATATGTATCCTTAAATGTACACTGTAAAAGCTAACTATCCTGGCATGGTTGCTGACTGGTCCTATCCAGCTGCCACCTTCAGACTGCCAATATACAAACCTTGGGGAGAGCCCTGCTTCTCCGGTATGTAAGACAATGCCCTTCCTGAGAGGAGGAGCTAACACCTCCTCCTTCAGGAATGTGCACTGTCCTGATGGTGAGATTCAAAGGGCTTACTGCCCTTGAAACTCGAACTTCAAGCCTGCTGCTAGCAGCAGCTGGCATCCCCCTTTGCAAACCCCCACTTTTCGCAGGAGCCAAGGCGGGAAACCTAACAAAGGGTGGGAGGAGTGGCCTCACCTGGCATGCACAACCCCTAAAGTGTTGCCTGCAAGATGGGCCCTCTACTTCTTCCATCTTGGATGAAAGGAAAATAGCCAATTAGGTTTAGAGCAGTGACCATTCCCACAGGAAGTGGTCACTATTGTGGGTGTAGCTACCCAAAGGTAAGTGTCCCATTAGACACTACCAGGTTCCTCCTAAAATGCCCACTAAACTCATTATTTAGTGGGCATTCCTGTATCAAGAAACTAGATTTGAAGTTACAAAGAAGACTAGCCCAAAGAAGATCCACAACATGAGAATTGAGGACCTGCTGCAAAAAGAAAAGGAGCCAAACCATACCTGCTGCACCCAGGGCCCGACAATCGCTGTTATGGAGGAGCTGGACACTGGACTAACCTCACAAAACCCAGAGGACCTCGAGGCTTCACAAATCACCCGAGATCTTCCTTCTGAGCGAAGGTACTACTCTGCAACCAACAAAGAACCAGCAACCCAGTAAGGGTCACTTCACTGAATGGCCGATAGCTCCTGAACCAGACGTTGCAGCCAGACCCAAAGACACATCAACCACTGCCAAGACAAACCCTGTAAGTGTACCTAGTATGTGGCACTGTGCCCCCTGGTGGCCGTATCGTACCAATACCCTAGGTACTGGTCAGTGGACATATGACACCCAGAAAACCTGCTCCCCCGCGCTGAAAACGGATCAAGAGGAAGCCCAATTCAAGGAACTTCAAAAATGCCCTAGACCGCCTCCCTGAGTGCCCCCATTGTTATGTAAGCAGCCCTCAAAGAGACTTACCTCCAGCTCCAAAGGACTCTGTTGTGCACAGCTCCTGGATCACCAACTCGCTCTGCACCCAGTTGCCCAGTGCCCTGCAACAAGCAACCAGCTGTGCCCCCAGGGTCCCACACCCCTTGCAACCTCAGCACCACAAGAGGACCCAAAGGCACTACCTTTAACCCTGAAAGAACCATCCTTTTCCAAGTGGTTCCCCTGAGTGTCCCTGCACCTGCTCCAAGATACCTTCCAACGCTGCTCCCACCGGAACCGGGAGCCTCCAGAGCCACTCCAGCTGGCAAAGTGCACCCACCAATGACCTTGACCAACCTGCAAAAGTGGAACCTGGTAACACAACTGTGCGATTTTATATGCATTTTGTTTAAAGTGACTGCCTATTGATTCCTACGGTGTGTAATTATGCACAGAAAGACTGCATTTATTAAAACTTCAAAAATTAATATCTTTAAAAGTACTTAACCATTACAAATAATCGAATATGTGAGATGCATGATTGATACTGTGAGTACAACAAATGCTTTGCACTTCTCCAAGATTAGCCTAACTGCTCAACCATGCTAACTCAAAAATTAGAGCATTAGGTGATCTCGTTTTTGCCTCTGGAAACCAACATGTGCTTTCATGGACCTCCTACACAGTGTGCCCAGTTTTGAAAACTACATAGAGGGCCAGATTCCAACAGCAGTCTCCACATGAACCACCCAACCACCAACACTGAGCACCGACCAGTACAGCCACAACCCTGGACTCTGAGGACCCAGACATTATCTTTCAGAAGACAGTGTTAGGAGTCCAGCAGTAACTGACACAGCAGGGTGGGTGGGGATGGAGACCATGGCGTGCAGCCCAGAGGGAGTGCAGAGATGCCTCAGACTGAATAAGCACAACTCTTCTGCTATCAAAGGCTCCCACGCTATGTGGACTCCAGCAGTCCCTGGCTGAAATAGCTGCTGTCCTGAGGCAAAGGCTTTAACAATTGCCCTCCCAAAGTGGCAGCAGCATGATTGACAACAGGCTGGGGACTATCCAAAATGTTCCTGGAGTCCATGCAGCGGATTTTGGCCTACTTCCTTGAAGACATGGCTGCCTACCACCGTGATGTAGCTGCTGCATTGCAAAACCAGCAGTTGCTCCTTGCTGCAGCGATGCCTTTTGCAGCCTCCAGGACCTTTTATTCCACATCTCTATCCCTTGATGTTTGTGTCCCCCTCAACTTCAACACTAGCACCACCCATGGCAAAGGAGACACCACACACATCAGAGGTTGAGGATGTGGAAGGAACATCATTCACCAGAAAAAAACACTGGTAGCTACAGTCTGTGGCACCTGGACAGCATCTCTTTAGTTCTGTGCGTTAGATCATGCCAGTGTAGTAACAGCTGGCAACGTGCCCTCTACACTCTACCACTGTTGACTTATTATGCATGGACTTTCGTAGTCTCAAGACCTACCTATTGTCAATTTGGGCGCCTCCTCACTGATCCACACCTCTCCTACACATATTTCATGACATGTCCCTCCCCCTTGGACTCTTGACTGGACATTCAATAGCATGTGATCTCTCATGGGGTCAATATACTGTACATTGTACATCATCTGAAACAAAACTTGCACATGTAGAAAAATCACCAAATTCTCATATGTTCGGCTTTTTTCAGTGATGGATTGACTGTTTCCAATGCATGCATTGTGTGAAGCTATGACAATGAGTACTGAACAAAAGGACATGTGAGGTTTTCTGTCAGGCACAAAGCTACATACATAGACTCAAACATTAGTAAGGTGACTGATAGCATTGTGGACTCCCACAAAATGTCTGAGTCTTCCAAGCATGGATTAAACAGGTACAATGCAAGTTTACATTTGGCATGCTTGGTTCAGAACATAAGTGTCTAGAAATATCTCTGATGATTGTACCGGGACAGCATTGATGACAAACAAATTAGGCAATTGTAAGACTGAGAGGAACAGCCGTTAGTGTGCCAGTTTCTATTTCCCAAATGTTTGAAACTTTTGAACAATGAATGTTACATTACTTACCAAACCCAATAGATGGTGTCTGGCTACCTGTCTTGGAATTTGTATCCATTTACAATCTGAGTGCGTGGAACAGCACTGAAAAGTGTATTTAGTAGCTGATAACACCCAGAAAGTTGTTCATCATGGACATCATATTGAAGGAAACTAACAAGAATTATTAACCCCTTAGCTGCTGGGCCTTTTCCCCCCCAGTGCTGAGCCCTTTTTTGGCTATTTGGGGTAGTTCGCGCTTAGGGCTTCATAACTTTTTGTCCACATAAGCTAACCACACCAAATTTGCGTCCTTTTTTTCCAACATCCTAGGGATTCTAATGGTACCCAGAGTTTGTGGTTTCCCCTGGAGGAGACCAAGAAAATAGCCAAAATATAGTGAAAATGTAGTTTTTTCCAAAAAAATGGGAAAAAAGGGCTGCCGAAGAAGGCTTGTGGTTTTTTCCCTGAAAATGCCATCAACAAAGGGTTTCTGGTGCTGAAATCACTATCTTCCCACCTTTCAGGAACGGGCAGACTTGAATCAGAAAACCACATTTTTCAACACAAATTTGGCATTTTACTGGGACATACCCCATTTTTACTATATTTGGTGCTTTCAGCCTCCTTCCAGTTAGTGACAGGAATGGGTGTGAAACCAATGCTGGATCCCGGAATGCTAAACATTTCTGAAAACTAGACAAAATTCTGAATTCAGCAAGGGGTCATTTGTGTAGATCCTACAAGGTTTTCCTACAGAAAATAACAGCTGAAATAAAAAAATATTGAAATTGAGCTGAAAACAACAGCCATTTTTCTTTATGTTTTACTCTGTAACTTTTTCCTGCGATGTCAGATTTCTGAAAGCAATATACCGTTTTGTCTGCTGGACTCTTCTGGTTGCGGGGATATAAAGGGCTTGTAGGTTCATCAAGAACCCTAGGTACCCAGAGACAATAAATGAGCTGCACCATGCAGTTGGTTTTCATTCTATACTGGGTATACAGCAATTCATTTGCTGAAATATGAAGAGTGAAAAAGAGGTATCAAGAAAACCTTTGCATTTCCAAAATGGGATCAAGATAAGGTTTTGAGGAGCAGTGGTTATTTGCACATCGCTGAATTCCGAGGTGCCCATACTAGCATGGGAATTGCAGGGCATTTCTCAAATAGACGTCTTTTTTACACACTCTCTTATATTTGGAAGGAAAAAATGTAGAGAAAGATAAGGGGCACTAACACTTGTTTTACTATTCTATGTTCCTCCAAGTCTCCCGATAGAAATGATACCTCACTTGTGTGGGTAGGCCTAGTGCCCGCGACAGGAAATGCCCCAAAACACAACATGGACACATCCTATTTTTTTTATAGAAAACACAGCTGTTTTTTCCAAAGTGCCTACCTGTAGATTTTGGCCTCTAGCTCAGCCAGCACCTAGGGAAACCTACCAAACCTGTGCATTTCTGAAAACTAGAGACCTAGGGGAATCCAAGGAGGGGTGACTTGCGGGGCTCGGACCAGGTTCTGTTACCCAGAATCCTTTGCAAACCTCAAAATATGGCTAAAAAAACACATGTTCCTCAAATTTCTGTGGCAGAAAGTTCTGGAATCTGAGAGAAGCCACAAATTTCCTTCCACCCAGCGTTCCCCCAAGTCTCCCGATAAAAATGATACCTCACTTGTGTGGGTAGGCCTAGCGCCTGCGACAGGAAACGCCCCAAAGCGCAACGTGGACACATACAAATTTTTGGAAGAAAACAGAGGTGTTTTTTGCAAAGTGCCTACCTGTAGATTTTGGCCTCTAGCTCAGCCGGCACCTAGGGAAACCTACCAAACCTGTGCATTTCTGAAAACTAGAGACCTAGGGGAATCCAAGGAGGGGTGACTTGCGGGGCTCGGACCAGGTTCTGTTACCCAGAATCCTTTGCAAACCTCAAAAAGTGGCTAAAAAAACAAGTTTTCCTCACATTTCGGTGACAGAAAGTTCTTGAATCTGAGAGGAGCCACAAATTTCTTTCCACCCAGCGTTCCCCCAAGTCTCCCGATAAAAATGATACCTCACTTGTGTGGGTAGGCCTAGCGCCCGCGACAGGAAACGCCCCAAAGCGCAACGTGGACACATACAAATTTTTTGAAGAAAACAGAGGTGTTTTTTGCAAAGTGCCTACCTGTAGATTTTGGCCTCTAGCTCAGCCGGCACCTAGGGAAACCTACCAAACCTGTGCATTTCTGAAAACGAGAGACCTAGGGGAATCCAAGGAGGGGTGACTTGCGGGGCTCGGACCAGGTTCTGTTACCCAGAATCCTTTGCAAACTTCAAAAAGTGGCTAAAAAAACAAGTTTTCCTCACATTTCGGTGACAGAAAGTTCTGGAATCTGAGAGGAGCCACAAATTTCCTTCCACCCAGCGTTCCCCCAAGTCTCCCGATAAAAATGATACCTCACTTGTGTGGGTAGGCCTAGCGCCCGCGACAGGAAACGCCCCAAAGCGCAACGTGGACACATACAAATTTTTGGAAGAAAACAGAGGTGTTTTTTGCGAAGTGCCTACCTGTAGATTTTGGCCTCTAGCTCAGCCGGCACCTAGGGAAACCTACCAAACCTGTGCATTTCTGAAAACTAGAGACCTAGGGGAATCCAATGGAGGGGTGACCTGCGGGGCTCGGACCAGGTTCTGTTACCCAGAATCCTTTGCAAACTTCAAAAAGTGGCTAAAAAAACAAGTTTTCCTCAAATTTCGGTGACAGAAAGTTCTGGAATCTGAGAGGAGCCACAAATTTCCTTCCACCCAGCGTTCCCCCAAGTCTCCCGATAAAAATGATACCTCACTTGTGTGGGTAGGCCTAGCGCCCGCGACAGGAAACGCCCCAAAGCGCAACGTGGACACATCCAAATTTTTGGAAGAAAACAGAGGTGTTTTTTGCGAAGTGCCTACCTGTAGTTTTTGGCCTCTAGCTCAGCCGGCACCTAGGGAAACCTACCAAACCTGTGCATTTCTGAAAACTAGAGACCTAGGGGAATCCAAGGAGGGGTGACCTGTGGGGCTCGGACCAGGTTCTGTTACCCACAATCCTTTGCAAACCTCAAAAAGTGGCTAAAAAAACAAGTTTTCCTCACATTTCGGTGACAGAAAGTTCTGGAATCTGAGAGGAGCCACAAATTTCCTTCCACCCAGCGTTCCCCCAAGTCTCCCGATAAAAATGATACCTCACTTGTGTGGGTAGGCCTAGCGCCCGCGACAGGAAACGCCCCAAAGCGCAACGTGGACACATACAAATTTTTGGAAGAAAACAGAGGTGTTTTTTGCGAAGTGCCTACCTGTAGATTTTGGCCTCTAGCTCAGCCGGCACCTAGGGAAACCTACCAAACCTGTGCATTTCTGAAAACTAGAGACCTAGGGGAATCCAAGGAGCGCGGGGCTCGGACCAGGTTCTGTTACCCAGAATCCTTTGCAAACTTCAAAAAGTGGCTAAAAAAACAAGTTTTCCTCACATTTCGGTGACAGAAAGTTCTGGAATCTGAGAGGAGCCACAAATTTCCTTCCACCCAGCGTTCCCCCAAGTCTCCCGATAAAAATGATACCTCACTTGTGTGGGTAGGCCTAGCGCCCGCGACAGGAAACGCCCCAAAGCGCAACGTGGACACATACAAATTTTTGGAAGAAAACAGAGGTGTTTTTTGCAAAGTGCCTACCTGTAGATTTTGGCCTGTAGCTCAGCCGGCACCTAGGGAAACCTACCAAACCTGTGCATTTCTGAAAACGAGAGACCTAGGGGAATCCAAGGACGGGTGACTTGCGGGGCTCGGACCTGGTTCTGTTACCCAGAATCCTTTGCAAACTTCAAAAAGTGGCTAAAAAAACAAGTTTTCCTCACATTTCGGTGACAGAAAGTTCTGGAATCTGAGAGGAGCCACAAATTTCCTTCCACCCAGCGTTCCCCCAAGTCTCCCGATAAAAATGATACCTCACTTGTGTGGGTAGGCCTAGCGCCCGCGACAGGAAACGCCCCAAAGCGCAACGTGGACACATACAAATTTTTGGAAGAAAACAGAGGTGTTTTTTGCGAAGTGCCTACCTGTAGATTTTGGCCTCTAGCTCAGCCGGCACCTAGGGAAACCTACCAAACCTGTGCATTTCTGAAAACTAGAGACCTAGGGGAATCCAAGGAGCGCGGGGCTCGGACCAGGTTCTGTTACCCAGAATCCTTTGCAAACTTCAAAAAGTGGCTAAAAAAACAAGTTTTCCTCACATTTCGGTGACAGAAAGTTCTGGAATCTGAGAGGAGCCACAAATTTCCTTCCACCCAGCGTTCCCCCAAGTCTCCCGATAAAAATGATACCTCACTTGTGTGGGTAGGCCTAGCGCCCGCGACAGGAAACGCCCCAAAGCGCAACGTGGACACATACAAATTTTTGGAAGAAAACAGAGGTGTTTTTTGCGAAGTGCCTACCTGTAGATTTTGGCATCTAGCTCAGCCGGCACCTAGGGAAACCTACCAAACCTGTGCATTTCTGAAAACTAGAGACCTAGGGGAATCCAAGGAGGGGTGACCTGCGGGGCTCGGACCAGGTTCTGTTACCCAGAATCCTTTGCAAACTTCAAAAAGTGGCTAAAAAAACAAGTTTTCCTCAAATTTCGGTGACAGAAAGTTCTGGAATCTGAGAGGAGCCACAAATTTCCTTCCACCCAGCGTTCCCCCAAGTCTCCCGATAAAAATGATACCTCACTTGTGTGGGTAGGCCTAGCGCCCGCGACAGGAAACGCCCCAAAGCGCAACGTGGACACATACAAATTTTTGGAAGAAAACAGAGGTGTTTTTTGCAAAGTGCCTACCTGTAGATTTTGGCCTCTAGCTCAGCCGGCACCTAGGGAAACCTACCAAACCTGTGCATTTCTGAAAACGAGAGACCTAGGGGAATCCAAGGACGGGTGACTTGCGGGGCTCGGACCTGGTTCTGTTACCCAGAATCCTTTGCAAACTTCAAAAAGTGGCTAAAAAAACAAGTTTTCCTCACATTTCGGTGACAGAAAGTTCTGGAATCTGAGAGGAGCCACAAATTTCCTTCCACCCAGCGTTCCCCCAAGTCTCCCGATAAAAATGATACCTCACTTGTGTGGGTAGGCCTAGCGCCCGCGACAGGAAACGCCCCAAAGCGCAACGTGGACACATACAAATTTTTGGAAGAAAACAGAGGTGTTTTTTGCGAAGTGCCTACCTGTAGATTTTGGCATCTAGCTCAGCCGGCACCTAGGGAAACCTACCAAACCTGTGCATTTCTGAAAACTAGAGACCTAGGGGAATCCAAGGAGGGGTGACCTGCGGGGCTCGGACCAGGTTCTGTTACCCAGAATCCTTTGCAAACTTCAAAAAGTGGCTAAAAAAACAAGTTTTCCTCAAATTTCGGTGACAGAAAGTTCTAGAATCTGAGAGGAGCCACAAATTTCCTTCCACCCAGCGTTCCCCCAAGTCTCCCGATAAAAATGATACCTCACTTGTGTGGGTAGGCCTAGCGCCTGCGACATGAAACGCCCCAAAGCGCAACGTGGAGACATCCAAATTTTTGGAAGAAAACAGAGGTGTTTTTTGCAAAGTGCCTACCTGTAGATTTTGGCCTCTAGCTCAGCCGGCACCTAGGGAAACCTACCAAACCTGTGCATTTCTGAAAACGAGAAACCGAGGGGAATCCAAGGAGGGGTGACTTGTGGGGCTCGGACCAGGTTCTGTTACCCAGAATCCTTTGCAAACTTCAAAAAGTGGCTAAAAAAACAAGTTTTCCTCACATTTCGGTGACAGAAAGTTCTGGAATCTGAGAGGAGCCACAAATTTCCTTCCACCCAGCGTTCCCCCAAGTCTCTCGATAAAAATGATACCTCACTTGTGTGGGTAGGCCTAGCGCCCGCGACAGGAAACGCCCCAAAGCGCAACGTGGACACATAAAAATTTTTGGAAGAAAACAGAGGTGTTTTTTGCAAAGTGCCTACCTGTAGATTTTGGCCTCTAGCTCAGCCGGCACCTAGGGAAACCTACCAAACCTGTGCATTTCTGAAAACGAGAGACCTAGGGGAATCCAAGGACGGGTGACTTGCGGGGCTCGGACCTGGTTCTGTTACCCAGAATCCTTTGCAAACTTCAAAAAGTGGCTAAAAAAACAAGTTTTCCTCACATTTCGGTGACAGAAAGTTCTGGAATCTGAAAGGAGCCACAAATTTCCTTCCACCCAGCGTTCCCCCAAGTCTCCCGATAAAAATGATACCTCACTTGTGTGGGTAGGCCTAGCGCCCGCGACAGGAAACGCCCCAAAGCGCAACGTGGACACATACAAATTTTTGGAAGAAAACAGAGGTGTTTTTTGCGAAGTGCCTACCTGTAGATTTTGGCATCTAGCTCAGCCGGCACCTAGGGAAACCTACCAAACCTGTGCATTTCTGAAAACTAGAGACCTAGGGGAATCCAAGGAGGGGTGACCTGCGGGGCTCGGACCAGGTTCTGTTACCCAGAATCCTTTGCAAACTTCAAAAAGTGGCTAAAAAAACAAGTTTTCCTCAAATTTCGGTGACAGAAAGTTCTGGAATCTGAGAGGAGCCACAAATTTCCTTCCACCCAGCGTTCCCCCAAGTCTCCCGATAAAAATGATACCTCACTTGTGTGGGTAGGCCTAGCGCCCGCGACAGGAAACGCCCCAAAGCGCAACGTGGACACATACAAATTTTTGGAAGAAAACAGAGGTGTTTTTTGCAAAGTGCCTACCTGTAGATTTTGGCCTCTAGCTCAGCCGGCACCTAGGGAAACCTACCAAACCTGTGCATTTCTGAAAACGAGAGACCTAGGGGAATCCAAGGACGGGTGACTTGCGGGGCTCGGACCTGGTTCTGTTACCCAGAATCCTTTGCAAACTTCAAAAAGTGGCTAAAAAAACAAGTTTTCCTCACATTTCGGTGACAGAAAGTTCTGGAATCTGAGAGGAGCCACAAATTTCCTTCCACCCAGCGTTCCCCCAAGTCTCCCGATAAAAATGATACCTCACTTGTGTGGGTAGGCCTAGCGCCCGCGACAGGAAACGCCCCAAAGCGCAACGTGGACACATACAAATTTTTGGAAGAAAACAGAGGTGTTTTTTGCGAAGTGCCTACCTGTAGATTTTGGCATCTAGCTCAGCCGGCACCTAGGGAAACCTACCAAACCTGTGCATTTCTGAAAACTAGAGACCTAGGGGAATCCAAGGAGGGGTGACCTGCGGGGCTCGGACCAGGTTCTGTTACCCAGAATCCTTTGCAAACTTCAAAAAGTGGCTAAAAAAACAAGTTTTCCTCAAATTTCGGTGACAGAAAGTTCTAGAATCTGAGAGGAGCCACAAATTTCCTTCCACCCAGCGTTCCCCCAAGTCTCCCGATAAAAATGATACCTCACTTGTGTGGGTAGGCCTAGCGCCTGCGACATGAAACGCCCCAAAGCGCAACGTGGACACATCCAAATTTTTGGAAGAAAACAGAGGTGTTTTCTGCAAAGTGCCTACCTGTAGATTTTGGCCTCTAGCTCAGCCGGCACCTAGGGAAACCTACCAAACCTGTGCATTTCTGAAAACGAGAGACCTAGGGGAATCCAAGGAGGGGTGACTTGTGGGGCTCGGACCAGGTTCTGTTACCCAGAATCCTTTGCAAACTTCAAAAAGTGGCTAAAAAAACAAGTTTTCCTCACATTTCGGTGACAGAAAGTTCTGGAATCTGAGAGGAGCCACAAATTTCCTTCCACCCAGCGTTCCCCCAAGTCTCCCGATAAAAATGATACCTCACTTGTGTGGGTAGGCCTAGCGCCCGCGACAGGAAACGCCCCAAAGCGTAACGTGGACACATACAAATTTTTGGAAGAAAACAGAGGTGTTTTTTGCAAAGTGCCTACCTGTAGATTTTGGCCTCTAGCTCAGCCGGCACCTAGGGAAACCTACCAAACCTGTGCATTTCTGAAAACGAGAGACCTAGGGTAATCCAAGGACGGGTGACTTGCGGGGCTCGGACCTGGTTCTGTTACCCAGAATCCTTTGCAAACTTCAAAAAGTGGCTAAAAAAACAAGTTTTCCTCACATTTCGGTGACAGAAAGTTCTGGAATCTGAGGGGAGCCACAAATTTCCTTCCACCCAGCGTTCCCCCAAGTCTCCCGATAAAAATGATACCTCACTTGTGTGGGTAGGCCTAGCGCCCGCGACAGGAAACGCCCCAAAGCGCAACGTGGACACATACAAATTTTTTGAAGAAAACAGAGGTGTTTTTTGCGAAGTGCCTACCTGTAGATTTTGGCATCTAGCTCAGCCGGCACCTAGGGAAACCTACCAAACCTGTGCATTTCTGAAAACTAGAGACCTAGGGGAATCCAAGGAGGGGTGACCTGCGGGGCTCGGACCAGGTCCTGTTACCCAGAATCCTTTGCAAACTTCAAAAAGTGGCTAAAAAAACAAGTTTTCCTCAAATTTCGGTGACAGAAAGTTCTGGAATCTGAGAGGAGCCACAAATTTCCTTCCACCCAGCATTCCCCCAAGTCTCCCGATAAAAATGATACCTCACTTGTGTGGGTAGGCCTAGCGCCCGCGACAGGAAACGCCCCAAAGCGCAACGTGGACACATACAAATTTTTGGAAGAAAACAGAGGTGTTTTTTGCAAAGTGCCTACCTGTAGATTTTGGCCTCTAGCTCAGCCGGCACCTAGGGAAACCTACCAAACCTGTGCATTTCTGAAAACGAGAGACCTAGGGGAATCCAAGGAGGGGTGACTTGTGGGGCTCGGACCAGGTTCTGTTACCCAGAATCCTTTGCAAACTTCAAAAAGTGGCTAAAAAAACAAGTTTTCCTCACATTTCGGTGACAGAAAGTTCTGGAATCTGAGAGGAGCCACAAATTTCCTTCCACCCAGCGTTCCCCCAAGTCTCCCGATAAAAATGATACCTCACTTGTGTGGGTAGGCCTAGCGCCCGCGACAGGAAACGCCCCAAAGCGTAACGTGGACACATACAAATTTTTGGAAGAAAACAGAGGTGTTTTTTGCAAAGTGCCTACCTGTAGATTTTGGCCTCTAGCTCAGCCGGCACCTAGGGAAACCTACCAAACCTGTGCATTTCTGAAAACGAGAGACCTAGGGTAATCCAAGGACGGGTGACTTGCGGGGCTCGGACCTGGTTCTGTTACCCAGAATCCTTTGCAAACTTCAAAAAGTGGCTAAAAAAACAAGTTTTCCTCACATTTCGGTGACAGAAAGTTCTGGAATCTGAGAGGAGCCACAAATTTCCTTCCACCCAGCGTTCCCCTAAGTCTCCCGATAAAAATTATACCTCACTTGTGTGGGTAGGCCTAGCGCCCGCGACAGGAAACGCCCCAAAGCGCAACGTGGACACATACAAATTTTTGGAAGAAAACAGAGGTGTTTTTTGCGAAGTGCCTACCTGTAGATTTTGGCCTCTAGCTCAGCCGGCACCTAGGGAAACCTACCAAACCTGTGCATTTCTGAAAACGAGAGACCTAGGCGAATCTAAGGATGGGTGACATGCGGGGCTCGGACCAGGTTCTGTTACCCAGAATCCTTTGCAAACCTCAAACAGTGGCTAAAAAAACAAGTTTTCCTCACATTTCGGTGACAGAAAGTTCTGGAATCTGAGAGGAGCCACAAATTTCCTTCCACCCAGCGTTCCCCCAAGTCTCCCGATAAAAATTATACCTCACTTGTGTGGGTAGGCCTAGCGCTCACGACAGGAATGGATCACACAAGGGTCAATGGTAGTCATTACTTGAGGTCTACTGTTAACCCTGGAGTGATTCATTCCTGAAGCATGCACTAGGCGCAGGCACACAAGCGGGGTTGTGTTTTTATCAGGACAAGTGGGGAAACACTGGGTGGTAGGAATTTTGAGGATCCCTGCAGATCCCTGGACTTCTGCTCATTGAAATGCAAGGAAAATGTGTTTTTTAAGCACATAATGTAATTTCAAGGGGATTCTGGGTGAAGGAAAACTGGTGAGAGCCATGCAAGTCCTGCACCCTTGGACTCCCCTGGCACTAGTTTGCTAAAGTTAACCCACCACTCACACTGGTTGGTTTTAGCACCTCCAGAAATTATGGTTTCAAAGCATGATTACTTATCAAAGTATCTGAATATTGAAACCAAGCCTTCTGAAGGTGGGCCATAAAGCCGCGTCCAGGCACCAACCTCTTTATGGTCCATTCACACACCATTCACGCACAACAAACAACCCTTTCATATCGCCAGCCACGGGCCCAATCCAATCAATCACTCCACTCACATTAACTTACCGCTGCCAGACAAGGGCCCATCACATTCACACGGCACAGAACGGAATAAGTTTGACTACATTTTACCACCTGTCAAGTAACTGCCTCCTTCTTCCTTAACATTTAAAAAAATGCATGCGTAACAAACCTTTACTAATGACTCCTGTGACAGCCACCTGAGGCTCAGGAAGACATGTTTTTCATGCGCCTTTAACGCACTCTCTGTGCTAAATCCAACTCCTTCCAGTTTGTGGATGCAAGTTGGGGGTGTCCGAGTATGCCGTACAAAGCGATTCCTCGAACTGAGTGTGCATATCTACCTTTGAAACTAAGGGAGACATGCTGGGGATTTCTCATGCTGTTACCTAAAGAGAAGGTCATAGGCTACCTGCCTCCTTCTTCCTTAACATTACCAAATGCATGCGTAACAAACCTTTACTAATGACTCCTGTGACAGCCACCTGAGGCTCAGGAAGACATGTTTTTCATGCGCCTTTAACGCACTCTCTGTGCTAAATCCAACTCCTTCCAGTTTGTGGATGCAAGTTGGGGGTGTCCGAGTATGCCGTACAAAGCGATTCCTCGAATTGAGTGAGCATATCTACCTTTGAAACTAAGGGAGACATGCTGGGGATTTCTCATGATTTTCCCTAAAGAGAAGGTCATAGGCTATGGAAAAGGGTAGTGTTTGGTACATAGGGGAGTCCATGAGAACGTAGCATATGTCCCAGCCAACATTATGTGCAGTGATGTGACTATAATGCACTTATACAGCAAACTGAACATCTACTAAGTTCTGATGGAGGATGAACATGAAAAGCAGGTCAAACACTGACCTATTCAAGTCATTCTCCTTCAGTGCTGGGATGGCACCAATGAGTTTGAATCCATAGGTGTAGATGATGTATATCTGTACTACCTTTACTATCTGCCTTCTACCTGTGCAATAACCCTGTGAAGGCACTCCTACCATAAGCTTTCCTTACCCATCCATGTCTCTGTTCTCATCAGAGTCCTGGCTAATCCTGTATAATAGCCAAGTGAACCTATACTAGTTTGTGGAAGCAAGTTGGGGGCTTCCAAGTATGCCCTACAAAGTGATTCCTCGAACTGAGAGAGCATATCTACCGTTGAAAGTAAGGTAGACATGCAGGTGAAGAAAGGGTACTCCGTGGCAATGTGGCATATGTTCTGTCCACTAGTATATGCAGTAGGGAGAAGAAAATGCATGTTAATTGAACAGAACACCGACCACGCCAAAAGGAAGTCCATGATGAAGTAAAATTCTGTGGCTCCTTGCCTAACGAAGCAGTGGCCCATGGACGTTCGGTATCCATGCACTGCCACTGAAAGGATTACCCAACAGCAGCTCAACCTCAGTCGATTTCCCAGAACTTTGCTTTAGTATGATACAACGTAAAGCAAGTAGGGATACAGAGGCCTGGTTGTGATGGACACTGGGGACAGTAATACCGACTCTCCTGCCGCTTTCCATGCTTTGAGCACACTTTACAGCGACGACATGGACGATCCTTTTTGGGTGTTTTAGGTATGCGATCAGCAAAGTGTTGCTCCTGCAGCCTTGCCATATCCTCCAGAACATATGAGGTGGAGGCTGCTGCTTCTTCTGTAACAGCAGTGAGGCTTTCAATTACAGACAACTGGAAGTCAAGGAAAGTCATGAGTCTTCCTGTTGTTGTCTGACGGTAAACAACATACGCATTATATGTTGCCATCTGAATCAGGTGGGTAAACAGTTTCTTGTACCAAGTGCGAGTTTTACGACACGCATTGTATGGTTGAAGAACCTGGTCGTTCTTGTCCACTCCACCCATGTACTTATTGTAATCGAGTATACAGATGGGCTTGTGGACTTCGGCCATCTGACCCCAAACCGTGATGGGAGAAGTGCTCTCATCATGAATTGTAGTGAGCACGTATACATCACGTCTATCTAGGAACTTGACTGCGAGCAGTTCGTTAGAACGCAATGCAGTACTCTGTGATTTCTGGAGCTTCTTGCAAACAAGCTCCCGTGGGAATCCTTTGCGGTTACAACGAACTGTACCGCAGGCCACAGTGCCAGCTTTGTAGAGCTCACTGAACAGCTCTACTCCTGTATAGAAATTGTCCACATAAAGGTTATAACCTTTGTGAAGAAGTGGCTGGACAAGTTCCCATACAATCTTACCTGTGACCCCTAACACGGGAGGGCAACCTACAGGGTTTAGGGTAGAATCCTTCCCTGTATACACTCTCAGGCTGTACACATAGCCAGTAGAGCTCTCACACAGCATGTACAGCTTTATGCCATAGCGAGCTCTTTTGCTCGCAATGTACTCTGAAAAGCAGCCGTCCTTTGTACAGGATCAAGGACTCATCGACTGCTATATTCTTTCCAGGAGTATATATCTCTGGAAACCTGGCAGACAAATGTTCCACGACAGGCCGAATTTTGAACAACCTGTCATGATCTGGATGGTCCCGGGGCAATGCAGCAGAATTGTCATTGAAATGCAGCATGCGCTGCAGTAGCAAAAAACGATCTCTGCTCATGTATGGTGGGAAGATGGGAGTTACCCAAACCGTGCGAGTCGTCCAGTAGGACTGCAAGGTGGGTTTCTGTACTAACCCCATTTTGAGCGTAAGGCCCAAAAATATCTTCAACTCCGCCAGCGAAGTGGGAGTCCACTGGCGTGCCCTAGAACGGGGCCCTAGAGTGCCTCCGCGCTCCCTCAGAAATTGGTCTGCACGCAAATTTGTTTGCTGCACAACTTTCTGAAGAAAGTCAACACTAAAAAACAGATAGATGTAGTCGACTGGCAAAAAGTTAGCTGTATCGACTTTACATCCAGCGTCACCAGTAAAAGGTGGAATTTGGGGCTGAACCAAACAGGGGGGCTGCCAAGAGAGCACTATCTCTGTGCTTGCGGCAGCAAGCACGTGCTCTCTGGGTTCGGCTAACCCAATGTGGGCCCGCTGCCCAGAATGTGCTTGCGAAGGGACAGCACGGATGTCGTCATTGTCTCCTTCAGACTCACTGGAAGAGGTGTCGTCAGATGGGACTCCGCCGACTGAAAAATCACTCCCAGAATCTGCCCCATTGTCCTCTCCCTCAGATGCTGTCTCAGTGTCTGCTGTCTCAGTCTCTGAGCCTACATCAGAACTGTCCTCCATAACCCGAGCTAGGGCTTGATCAGCAGTCATCCAACGAGACGCCATCTCTGCAACTGGCTAAACTGTCCCTCTAAATTACTAGCCTACGTAGAAGGCAGATAGTCACAAAATTGCGTGTGGGTATGTTTGTTGTGTACAACAGGAAATGTCGTCACCTTACCTTCGCTTCTTCTCCAAATCTGCAGATTTTCTGAAAACACTGAAAAAAACAAAAAAATAATGTATTACTTCACCTTACCACACACCCTGTGCAACAGTCATTTTTGGTGCTCTGCCTCCCATTACCTCCTCTTCTAATTCCCTCAGTACTACCCAGCAAAAGCGCCACTCATATCTCCATAGTCCCCCTGGCATTACATTTGTTTTAAAGCGCAGGTAACGCTTGCCTTTACTAATCCACTCAGCTACTTTATGGCAACTGCCACTACAGAAAAGACATGCATGCATGCATATATATATAGTGTGAACAAGATTCTCACCCCACTCCACGAGGTTCAAATTGACATCTTTTATTGCAAGCAACAGCCACGTACGCGTTTCGACTCTCAAGGATTCTTGATCACAGTAAATGAGTCCCTCTTTTCTTTCATTGTTTATACTTGCGATAAAACATGTCAATTTGAACCTCGTGGAGTGCGGTGAGATTCTTGTTCACAAAATATTTTCGAGGTTGCTCTCCTCCATCACTGAGCACCGGCAGTGGAGTGCACTGCGCAACAGTCTTTTTAACCAATTTGTGTTGCATATATATATATATATATATATATTTATATATATATATGTTTAGAAACAAAGTGGTTGAAGGGTTGGTGGGCGGCACACTCCACTGCCGGTGCCCAGTGACAGAAAAGACCAATCTAGAAATTATCTAATGCCGAAAAATTTCACCGCACTCCACGAAGTACAAATAAAAGTGTATTTTATTGCAGTCAATAACCACCAACGTGTTTCAACTCACCAAGGAGTCTTGATCACGGTCCTCATGGAGTGCGGTGAAATTGTTCACCATTATAAAACAACACACACAAGAATAACAAGCATTTACAATGTAATGGGTCTCGCATCTGCTCGAGTTAGAGCTATTAGCGTTATAAACTCCTAACCCAACTTTTCTTGCCACACAAATTGATAATTGAAAGTTAAACTCTTTCACATAAGAGAGCCGATTCACATCGTCACGGCCACCATGAGCATCATGTGAAGAGTTACAGAAAAGGAAAAGAAGTTCGCTCGCAAACGTAACAGCAAAAGTGCAATTAGCCATGTACCAGGGGCGATGGCCAAGGCGGTAACAAAACCTCCCCAAGGAGGGACAAAGGTAAATCATTTTCCAATGTCATCAAAGGATTTTTGAAGGGCAAGCCCACGAACGAGTGGTAGTGATGGGCGTGAGGTGGGCGTTGTTAGAAGCCCAGATACACACCAACAAGTCAGAAAAGCAGCACATGGACGCTGCAATGCTTGTCCTGAAAAAAAATATATATATCTATATATATCTATATATATATATATATATATATATATATATATGTGTATACATATATACACATATATATGAGAGAGAGAGAGAGAGAAAAAACACGACACTCATGTCACAAACCTTTTTTTTTATACATGTGTGCTTGCCCTTGGCAAAGCACACATGTATAAAAAAAAAAATTGGCCCCATTGATGGTCACCCTAAGGGCTGACCCCCAAAAATGTTTTTTTTTTTTCTTTTTTATCCTGGGGGGGCGATCGGCCCCCCCCAGGCAAAACTACATGTTTTTTTTTTTACCCCCTGGGGTCGGCCCGTGTTCCAAGGGCCGACCCCGCCATTATTTTTTTTTTTTTTTAATTGTGGGGGGCGCAATCGCCCCCCAAAACTGTGTACATAATTAAATATTGCCCCCGGGGGGGGGCGGCCCATTTACGAGGGGGCCGACCCCCCCAAAGAAGATCCCTGGTGCCTAGGGGCGTTTCCTGGCCGTGGATCGCAGCCGTGCTGCGATCCACGGCCAGGAAACGGTGCCAGGGAGGCATCGATGGAAAGGGGAGAGCCTCCCCTTTCCATCGATGCCTCCCTGGCATCTGGGGAGGCCGTTTTGGCCTTTTTTTCCCCACCGGAGAAAGAGAGAACGCTTACCTGCTTCTCTCCTTCTCCGGTGGGGAAAAACTGTGACGTCAGTGCGCCGGGGCGGGAGTGGGGTGGGATGGAGACGCGGAAGCTCTTCCGCGTCTCCTACGGTAAAAAAAAAATAAAAAAATAAAAAAAATCCTCCGGTGCATTGCACCAGAGGATTTTTAACCCCCTCCCTGGTGTCGGCCACTGGTCGTGACCCGCACCAGGGAGGGTGTGTGGGCATCGGCCAGTGGCCGACGCCCGCACCAAAGGGGTTAATTCTAAAAATTACTACCTATCAAAACCTAAACAACACGCTAACCTTTACTAACCTAACCTATACCAACTAATTTTAACTTATCTCTACAGCTAATTATTCTTATCTAAACTTATCTGATCAATGTAATGCCACACAATAAACATTGACATCCCCTTTAAAAGACAATAGACAAAAAGGAAAACATGAACTAAAGCTAAACGTAAACTTATTGCCTAAACAAATATACATTTTTTTGGTATTTAGTATATATATTTTTTCAAACATATAACCCAATACATAACTCCCCCTAAAAACAAAACAATTCCCAAATCCCATCCCCCCAACTATACCAACTATGGGGCTCATAATGAACACAGCGGGATTCCCCGCAGTGATCATGCTGGTGGTCTAAATATAGACCACCAGCCCCTAGAAGACCCTTCAGGCCCTATATTAGACATTCCTCTGGGCCAGGACATTGCCGACGGCACCACAATGAGCTGTTGTCAATGCCGCAGTGTGGCGGGTGCAGCAGCACCCATCACGCATATCACTACCCGTCATTTGGGCAGTGACCTGCGCTGCTGTGCACAGGGGCCCCTGCACTGCCCATGCCAAGTGCAGGAGCAGTGCAGGGGCCCCCAGGGGGACCTCAGAACACACCTTCCACCAGCCTTTCCCTAGCGGGGGAACCGCCAGGGAAAGGCTGGGGTAACAAGGGTTCTCTATCCAGAGCAGCGCCGCCCTGTCGGATAGAGAAATCCGCCATCGTCAGAATCCCTGTCGGCAGAAGCCTGGCAGTGGTGGAGGGCCACCTGTGGTGACCTTCCCTTGTATGTAATATGGCAGTCCAGACTGCCATGCCAGTGGTGGTAATTTCCGCTGCTGCTGGCATGGCGGTCTGGACCGCCATATTTATAATGAGCCCCTATGTCCTAAAACTAACCTACTTTAGGCTACCTTACCTATGCCTACCCAACTAAAACCAGCTAAAACTATTAAAAAATATAAAATAGGGGAAGGTACTGTCAAGATGAAAGGGTACAAAGTCAGTGCCTCTTCAACTACTTTCTAATGTACCTCAACAGTTTGTAATTCCTTTTGTTTGCCTCCTCCAATTTGGCCAACCTCAACTTAATTTCAGCCATGTCCTTTCTGCATTTTGTCATCAAATGTAGTGGCATTGGAAGGTGGTCTTGGCTGTGGATGCAATGGTGTTGTAGTAGAGGCTGTTGATGTTGAGGCGGTGGAACCTGCTGACAAACCCTCAACCTTCTGTTTTGAAGTTCCACCTGTGTGTGTTTACTGGTTTCAGGCTGTTTGGCTAGTCATTCATGAGAAAATGAAAAGGGATGATGGACGGAGTGCTGACAATGCAAACACTCACCCCCAGTCACAGATCTGGGTTTAATCCATCGTTCTTTTGCTCACCATGCCACCCCAGTTTGGACCCAGCCATATGCAAATCAGTCTTGACCCTGTTCCTCATGGGAACAGTCCAGCCCGAACTGCCAGGCCAGGTCCTCCGTGGACCGTAAACAAGCATCCTGGGACCGGTTTCGGGGTTTCACCCCTCATCAGCCAGGCAAGCAGTTCGGGCTGGACTGTTCCCATGGGGAACAGGGTCAAGACTGATTTGCATATGGCTGGGTCCAAACTGGAATGTCATGGGCAGCAAAAAAACGATGGATTTAGGCCCAGATCACTGTACTGGGGGTGAATGTTTAACAATGTTCAGCATTCCGTCCATCGCTTGTTGTTTTTGCTTTGTCGCCCTAAGTGGGAAGGGTATGCCCAGACGTGGGTCCCGTGCTTCCCATGCCACTGGATTCAAGCTAGCCTGGCTGATGAGGGGTGAAACTCCTAAACCGGTCTCAGGATGCTTTTTTCCAGTCCAGGGAAGACCTGGCCTAGCAGTTCGGGCTGGACTGTTCCCATGGGGAACAGGGTCAAGACTGATTTGCATATGGCTGGTTCCAAACTGGAATGGCATAGGCAGCAAAAAAGCGATGGATTTAGGCCCAGATCACTGTACTGGGGGTGAATGTGTGACAATGTTCAGCATTCCTTCCATCACTTGTTGTTTTTGCTTTGTCGCCCTAAGTGGGAAGGGTATGCCCAGACGTGGGTCCCGTGCTTCCCATGCCACTGGATTCAAGCTAGCCTGGCTGGTGAGGGGTGAAACCCCGAAACCGGTCCCAGGATGCTTGTTTCCAGTCCAGGGAAGACCTGGCCTAGCAGTTCGGGCTGGACTGTTCCCATGGGGAATAGGGTCAAGACTGATTTGCATATGGCTGGGTCCAAACTGGAATGGCATGGGCAGCAAAAAAACTATGGATTTAGGCCCAGATCACTGTACTGGGGGTGAATGTTTGACAATGTTCAGCATTCCGTCCATCACTTGTTGTTTTTGCTTTGTCGCCCTAAGTGGGAAGGGTATGCCCAGACATGGGTCCCGTGCTTCCCATGCCACTGGATTCAAGCTAGCCTGGCTGATGAGGGGTGAAACCCCGAAACCGATCCCAGGATGCTTGTTTCCAGTCCAGGGAAGACCTGGGCTAGCAGTTCGGGCTGGACTGTTCCCATGGGGAACAGGGTCAAGACTGATTTGCATATGGCTGGGTCCAAACTGGAATGGCATGGGCAGCAAAAAAACGATGGATTTAGGCCCAGATCACTGTACTGGGGGTGAATGTTTGACAATGTTCAGCATTCCGTCCATCATTTGTTGTTTTTGATTCATGAGAAAATGCCTGCCACGACCCGATGCTTTCTCAACTTTGTAAAGCCTAGCCATCCTGTGGTACCCTTTCTGAACTGCACAGATGTGCCTGTATCTCAAACGAACGCTTCTGTGCTGGAGCCATTGAGGCCGCTAAATCATGAGGGGAACATGTCAACAAAAACTGCATTGGGCAGAGGAAGTACAAGCATGCAATGGAAACAGCATCTTCAGATGAAAAATGTAGTCCACCAGAACACAGAAAACAACGTCAAGCCCAAAGTCTATACCAATTTGCCTCCCAAGCATCTACGATATACTGTTCATGTCACAGGGATAAAGACTAAACAATTTTGCGCACTTTCAGTGAACAAGCTTATAACATCTCCTTAGTACCAGTTAAACACTCACCATGCACATCTCATATACATGTGATCTGACCATGCTCGCTTGCACTCATCATGATAGGCATATCATGTAGACCATTCCGCACACATTTTTTTTGCTTCAATCCGTAGACATGTACCACACTCATCAGAACAAGAACTGAAATCTCAATATGGAGTCAAATAACTGTTGGCCTTCTCAAAAAGCTCCTTGTGTGGCCGGTGCATCACTTCATTTCTGAAGAGAAGTGAAGCACCGGTGGTGCAAGTGCTCATTGATAATCCCCTTGGAGACCTCTTCACATGGTCATAAATTGTACACAGTGAATTAACATGTGCTGTGACTAATATGTTGCAAACATCCATACATTTCAAAAACCCAGCACCCCTGACACCTATCATTGGCACCTGTGCATCATTTTGTTGTATCCCACATCCTCAACATAACATTAGACATACTGTCAATAAACAAGGAAAGGTGTCTTAAATGACACACATGTCATTTTAACATGGCATTGCACACATCATACTACCTCACTCACAACCGTTGCTCACCACATTTGACATACAAGTTAACACTTACTGGCAGCATTGGGGTCTTCAAATCGTTAAACTTCTCCAATGGTGTGGGGTGCAGGTCCACCTGCAAGACATAACAGGAAACATAGCTTTGTGAATGTTGAACAAAGAAAAGCATGGGCAACAGTTACACATTCCACTTGTTTAGCTGATTGGCCTAGTTAACTTAGGTTTAGGAATGACTAACTGGCATCTATAACATGTCAATTAGACAGACATTGCTAGCCCACAATAACACATACCGATATGGGATTCACCCATATGTACATGTCACAAATAGATACGTAACAATTTCTTGGGGAATTGTCTGAAGCTTAGGACTTTGTTGAAAATCTGTGTAAAAATGGAACATCAACTCTGTTGCTCCACTTTGTCTGCGGCCCTATGCCACCATCTAACTCCATCATGTGTGTGCCTTATTTTAAATATGGTGCACCATGGTGCATGTCAGGACACTTGTGTTGTAAACTATGACATTATTGTGGCACTTTGCATGACTTGGACCATACAAGAAGGTGACAAACCTGCTAAGTGATTTTAGGCATATTATCAATAATGGGAGTGTAATTTTACCAACCTGCCTTAGGCAAGCATTCAATTTAAATACAAAAATGGCGCAGTGGAATCTAGTACATTTAACTGCTCAAATTCTGTGTGCTCCCTATAGCCGGAACACAGCCCTGGCATTCACCATGCCGGGTGCAGACATTATGTGGGGCCAGGGTTTAAAATGCCACAATGCTTGCATTGCCCAAAGTGTTGCAGTAAGAGCCGCTAAGCCTTTCTTACATTTGTGCCCTTGTTGTGTCACTTTGCAAATACATGACTGAAGGAACACACACATCCATGACTCCCTTTATGCCTGCCTAATGTCTGTCTTCACATTAACATAACAATGCAAATTTCTACAGTTGTCTAGCCCATGGACAGTCGTGCCTTGAAAACATAAACGCTTGGACCAGTACACGTATGTTTAGTTTTCTGCACTTCAATATGTAAATGTGATTCACAAGGTAGAAAGAGAGGAATGTGCTAATTGTCAGCACCAGGTGCGTTCCTGACCCCTCATGAATGCAGGTTGGCTGAGACACAGATCTTACTGTCCTCACCTTTGACATGACATGTTGAAGTAATCCTTACGTCCTACTATCATGCAAATGCAAATAAGGATGTAGCGATGTTCAAGAGGTTCTTACCAACAGTTCTGCCGACCTAAATTACTAGGTGATCCAGGAGATCCCACTCATGTGAGATGAGGTCTGCCTACCAATGCTTCAACTGGTGGTCAGTGCGCTGGACAGAGAAGAGGCACGTCAGCTGGTACAGCACCTCCTCAGTGCAGCTTCCGTGCTCTGCCCGATAGCCTTTTATCACAAAGCCACCCATGGCCACCATTTTAGGGAGGTAGAGGCAAACCAACCAGATGATGCCTCCCAGCTCATCTCCAGTCATTCTCTTTTCTCTTCTCTTCCCTGACATGTTGCAGTGTCCCTCCACTGCATTCTAAATACCCCAAAAATGAATATAGTTATCCCCAAATAACCCCAACAACCCCAAAAAACGTATCTACACCTACACCCAACAATACAGACTCAATAAAAGCACAAGAATTACAAATACAATGACAAAAATTACAAAATGAACAAGACATAGGGGGTCATTCTGACCCCGGCGGTCTAAGACCGCCGGGGCCAGGGTCGGCGGTAGCACCGCCGACAGGCCGGTGGTGCTCCCAAGGGCATTCCGACCGCGGCGGTAAAGCCGCGGTCGGACCGGCAACACTGGCGGTCTCCCGCCAGTGTACCGCCGCCCTTTGGAATCCTCCAAGGCGGCGCAGCTAGCTGCGCCGCCGAGGGGATTCCAACCCCCCCTACCGCCATCCAGTTCCCGGCGGTCCACCCGCCGGGAACCGGATGGCGGTAGGGGGGGTCGCGGGGCCCCTGGGGGCCCCTGCAGTGCCCATGCCACTGGCATGGGCACTGCAGGGGCCCCCGTAAGAGGGCCCCTACAAGTATTTCACTGTCTGCTTGGCAGACAGTGAAATACGCGACGGGTGCAACAGCACCCGTCGCACCTTCCCACTCCACCGGCTCGATTACGAGCCGGCATCCTCGTGGGAAGGGAGTTTTTCCCTGGGCTGGCGGGCGGTCTTTTGGCGACCGCCCGCCAGCCCAGGGAAAAACTTAGAATACCCTCCACGGTCTACTGACCGCGGTGCGGTATTTCGGAGGGGGGAACTCTGGCGGGCGGCCTCCGCCGCCCGCCAGAGTTAGAATGACCCCCATATTTAGCACACAGCACAAAAGACTCCAAATCCACCACTCCTCATACCAGCATACACATCACACAACAGCTCCCAAGCACAATCTAGAAGACTGTAAAGTAAAAATGAAAGTAAGTTCACTCTTCCATGTGTGAAGCAAGGAGGTTCTGTTACATCTCTTCCTGGGCATATGTGTCACGTCTTCTGATATGCGTTGTTTTTTTGAGGCATGACGTCCATGCGTGAAAGTTTGTATGAAGGCTGACAAGGCATAACGTTTTAGTTTAGAAGCACAGGTGCGAGGCATCAATTTTAGTATGTGCTATGCTTGAAATATACTGTATGCCTCATTTTTGTTTAAGCATGACGGACATGTGTGGATTTTAGGGGGAAGGGAAACGGGGCACCCAGAATCACATTTTAAATGTGAAGGTGTATGACAACTTTTTCCACATACATGTTTCCACATGTGTACAATGTGTGTACTGTGAGTGGACATATGTGATGGAACTCATATTGTAGGTCTAACACATTGTTATGTCAGAATTCCCACTGTTCGTTTCACACCATAGCATAAGATAGGTTGGCCATGTGCGTGCATATGATACCCTTGACAAATGTTTAGAAAAGGATGGTATTGACTAAGGCTGGATAATGATCCTGTAACCCATTGCAATGTAAGTGCAAGTGTGTGTTCTAAGGGCCAGACTTCATGTTGTAATGCAACATGTGTAACGTATAGTTCCCCATGCATGCTAAATCTTGGAGATGGTGTGCTGACATGTGTTATGGTTGTTATGTATGTGGCATGTTTGTGTGTGAAAAGATTTTCATGTGTGATAAGAAATGCATACTACAACGGTGTGTTTCAGGATATGACACCTACATGGATATATGTAGACCATTGTAGCAAAGCTTTGTACTCATATGTGTGTTTACTATGTTTTCCTATGTAGAAACATATGTACTGTACATATAAGTTTCTAAGTGATTATTTTGAACACACACATTTCCATATGTAAACTGTTCTCTTTTGTCCGTACCCAAATAGACAGCACCAAGCCTGGTCCACCTAGATGTGTGATACAATTTAGGAAATATATGATTAGCACATACCCTTGGAATGTACAATGACGCTCCCATTGTTTTTTGCAATATTTCACTTTTAGCATACAATCTAAATGGCAGGGGTGCTGTCAGGCAGAGATGGCAGCCTAGTCATCAGTGCTCCAGTGGCACTCTGTATGCCCACACAGGCCCATTGCTGCATGTATTGACGCAAGTTGACTGTCGTCTCCTCAGCACAGTTCACTGTGCACAGGCAGAAGGCCCCTGATTGTGCCAAGAGTCAGTGTAGGCCCCTCTGGGGTTTGGGGGAGGGTTGTTTGCCATCATCAAGAGTGATCACTGCCACTGCAGTGCACAGTCACCTGCAGACATACACCTGCACAATTGTGGTCACAGGGCCAGCAATGTTTTGTTTACTTTGAGGTTGTTGATGTCAGGCTTGCCCTATTATTTATTTACTAGAAACTTACAGCTTGTCTGTGTTGGACATGTCTCATTATTTGCTAGGATTTGCCATGACTATATATACATCAGTAAGATTATTCCTATGATGCTTGGTTAGGTCATTGATAGATTGTGGATCTGGGTCATGTCTGCAAACCCAGGGTACAGATACTGTCATTTGTCACTTACTTCTGTCACACTTGTTTGTGCTGACCAATGACATAGTTTGAGTTGTTGCCAATGTGACTCGAATATGTACGGACCTACACAATCCCTGCGACTATGTGTCTGGTGTTCAATGGAAACATTGTTGCGCTGTATAGTGAGTATTAGTCTATGTGTGTTCCTTCACACACATTGAGGGCATATTTTGTGAGGTATGCTTCTAGGTCTACATTGCTGGCATACTTTCTGAAAATTATCCTTAGTACCCATCTTCGTCAACCACATTGTCCTTTCATTCATGCACAGCATATTAAGTCAGA
Source organism: Pleurodeles waltl (assembly GCF_031143425.1). Taxonomy (NCBI): domain Eukaryota; kingdom Metazoa; phylum Chordata; class Amphibia; order Caudata; family Salamandridae; genus Pleurodeles; species Pleurodeles waltl. The sequence goes on from NC_090437.1 coordinate 29,145,833, forward strand.
CTTGTGAACTTTGTGGATGGACATTGCTTCTTCGACAGGCTAAACAATATTTGCCTTTGCATTTCCAGGCTTTGCAAGATCACATGACTGACCCCCACACATCACTGAACACCAGCCACAGAACTTGAGTAGTGTCTGAGTGACCTCCACATATTGGATCTCAAAGTAATCAAGGGGGTCAGTGCTGCCTCAGCTGTCTTACCACATAATATATTTGACATCAGCACTCACTCACATCTGCATTCTTAAACCTTTGTCACATTCACTATGAGTGTATTTAGATTGTGTGATGACTCATGACAGTATGAGTAGAGAGGATGCAACATTCAACATTTCCGTGTCCTTCTTCACACGTACAATTTGGCAAGGGTTTGTGACTTGTTTAGACATTGTTTGACTTGCATGCGCATTCCAAACTGAATTGAGTGTGAAAGACCTAGACATTTAGTTGTTTGGCATCAGTATTTCACTCTCTATTGGTCAAACATGTGAGTGCCACTGAGGAGTATGTTTTCAGTTATCACCTTTGATACTGACATTCAGACGTTGCTCGATTACATGACAGACACAAACCTCCCACTGTAGGTAATCACTACTCTTTTCCTACTGAGGCAAGATATTATTACAGCAGTCTTCATGTGTATTTCCTGAATTGCTGCAGGCATATGTCAACAAACACACTTGTGTGATGAGTGTGTGACAATGTAATTTGTTAGTGCTACAGACTATGCCTACATTTCATCCACACATTCATGTAGTAGTGCATTGTTTGAATTAGTGTTTTGTTCCTGACTGTCTTCCTAACTTATTTACATCATTTGTTGTCTAGTCCTGCTCTCTGAGATGTGGGTGAGTTTAATAGGTATGTGATGGTGAAAAGAAGTACTCCATGAGAAATCAGAGTGAAAGTGATTTATTTACAAATTTTTATTTATTGATGCTTGGATTACAGTCTCTAAGTGAAAATGTTGCACACAATATGGTCTCTTCTGTGTGCTCCGGCAGCAGAGTTTGGTTGTTCCCCATCCTCCTGCCCCATGGGACATTGGTGCGAACACAGATGTTGTGCAAAATTGCACAGACAAGTATTATTTTGCACACAAGGGGTGGTGCATATAACAGGCTTCCTCCTATTAGACCTAAACACCTGCACCTGGATTTCAGCATGCCAAACGTCCTCTCCACCACATTCCTGGTCCTTATGTGTACCTTATTGTAGACCAGCTCAGCATCAGTTAGTGGGTTTCCATATGGAGTTATATATCATGGCTGGATGCCGTAACTTTGGTCCACTGCAATGAAATGTGAGAAAAAGTGTCAGACGTTCATATTTGTTTATTGTTATATGCCATGGCACATTTTTGTTTTCAGTACAGTGGTGATTCAGTCTTGCATCTAGTATTGTGTATGTTCCTGTTTGAATGCATGGTTGTATTGGTGTGTGGTGGTGCATTTTCCAGTCATGAGTTATGCCTCAGGGACCTGGTGATGGTTGATTATTTTCTGTTCTGATAGTTTACCCATGAAGAATATGTGTGGTGTTGTCTATATTTGTCCCTTAGCCCCATCACTTTATGCCTGCAGAAGAGTGATGTTGACTGCATTTGTACCTATTTTGTGTGTTGTGTGCCATGAGACAGGTGTTGCACCCTGTGTGTTGCATGTAAATCCCATCCCCTTGGCCTTGAGATATCTCCCTTACACAAAGTGTTGTTGTTGCCATTTGCTGGCTAGCATGCATATGTGTATATCGTTCATAAATACAGTGTGGCACAGTTTTATGGGATGTATTGCAATGTATGCAACAAGTTTTCTGATACCTGTATGACAGGACAGGGCATGAGGTGCTTTTCTGCACTGCCCTGCATCACTAGTCCTGCCCTGCAAATTCCAATGTCTCCTTAATATTAGGTGTTTCAGGCCTCTACCAGTGAACTGGCAGTAGTTCAGCAGCCATAGTCTACTGTAGGCACCCTTGTATTATGGTAGGGAGATGTGGGATATACGGGTATAATTGTTGGTGTGATGTGAGGTGTCCATTCCTACACTTGATCTATCATTAATGGTGATGTTCTATTTCAATGTGTGCAGCACTATGCACCACACGTGGGAAAGCTTAACACTATGAGAGTATCAGGTATTTTTGATGATATGTAAATGGTGATGTCACCACTAGGGTGACATTAATTGTCAGTGCTGCCTCAGGTTTCTACAGCAAGGTAAATGTGAGGGCAGTGCCAATATGTGAGTTGTTTCACAGTGGCATGGCCAATGCAATACACCTAGCTGAGCTATTCCATGCTAAGTGTAATGTGTGAAGGACTCGTATTTTGTAATAGACATGTGGACACATGTAGTGGCTTGACTCCAGCTTTTGAATGCAGAGGGGACATTGCTCCACCAGTGCATCATTAAAAGTGTCATTCAGGTGGTGCTGGGAACTTGTACATGTGGCAAAATGTGAGGGTGATGTGCATTGAATGCGGTGTAATTAAGCATGTGGAATATGTGTCATAGTCCAAACATCTGTGCTTCCCTGTCCATGTTTGTGTAGTGCGTGTATGTATTGTTTGCCCACTTGCTTAGTGTGTTGTCTATGTTATGAAGTGTATGCTGGTTACCTACAAGTAGGCCATTGCCATATTGTCAACCCTGGAAGCGTTGATTTATTGTTGAGTGTTTGAAGATGTAGGCATCAAATACGCTGCCCGGATATTTAGCAAGGATGTTGGTGAATATTCCACAATGGTCCACAATGGCCTGCCCATTAATTAAGTGTATGTGTTTTCTGTTCCTATAAAGGTGTTTTGTTGCAGCAGGAGGGTCAAGTTGGACATGTGTCAGTTCATTGCACCCAGCAAATGCGGGAATCCAGCAATTTGGTAGAATCCTTGTTTAGTCACCTGCTGCAGTTTCTGGGTGTTGGGGAACCGGATGTGGTGGGGTGTGAGGCAGATGATGGCGTCCAGGACCATAGGGAAGAAGGCAGAAAAGGTTGGTTGTGAAATACCAAACACACTTGCTGCAGTTGTCTGAAATGATCCAGAGGCCAGCATGTAGCGAACGGCTAGGAGTTCGGTCATGGGTGGTATGGTTGTAGGACTCTTGCTGTGATGTCAGGAGCAATGTAGTGGAGCAGCCGTACATTGGACTCCCACTTGAGACGGTACAGTCTGATGACCTCTTTGTCCCTGAGGCCAAGGATGGATGCACATTTGTGGAATACTCCTTTTACGCTACCGTTGTGGCCGCAGTGGTGGTGGTTGAGACTGCTGCTGTGGGACTGGTGGCACTTGGCTTCATCACTGTCAACTTCTCCGGGTGCCAAGCTGTTGCAGTAATAGGTCTGTTTTGTCCAGTTGTTTGTCAGGGTTCCTTCTGTGTGTTTTCCTTATGTAGTTGTGGCTGGGCCTCATTTTAACATCTGATCTGACCAGGCGTTAAATGTTTAATGCTAATTGGAGTTAGTATAGTTTTTTCAGCCTGATCCTTGGCGTATGTTGTTTCACCATCGGCTTGTAGATTTCGCGCCAGCTGGTTACCGTCATTTTTTAGGAGGGAACACCTACCTTGCATACCATTGTTGTTAAATGACGAAAGTGAGGAGGCACTCCTAAAGAAATTACATTAACACCTTAAAAGTGTTGTTAGACTGCTCTAGCGACACTATCTAAATATGGCGCTGGGTTAGCGCCACTTTTGCGTAAAAATTGGAGCTTAGGTAGAGCGAACTTTTTTTCAATGTGTATGCAGTTGCGCGCACAGGCCGGTGTCATAAGCTGCTCTCCACAAACAATCTTTCAAGCATCTTTCAACGGTGGCAGTTCATGTACGGCCTGTGAGACATGCTCACTGGCATGAAAGCACAGCGCCAGCCTTGAAGATAAAAATGGCTGCTGCCAGTACTGCACTGTGTCCATGAGGCTTGTCCGAAACCAGCTATGAAAGCATAGTTGTGTTTGGAAAACCCGGTACACTGTCAGGTAGGCACATAAAATATTAGCCTTGAACACTGCCAATCCTGAAGGCAGACTTATGCGTATCACACCTTGTGCACTAGAGGGCACATTTACTATTATTTCACGGCACAGCAAGAGAACCTTTTCGAGTTGTGTGAAAGGAAAAGAGCTAAAATGCTCCATATTTACAAAGATATGGAGCATTTATGCTCTCTTGTTGTGCAGGTGTACTGTGTGCTACCTAGCGCCAGTGCAGGTATGAGGTGGAAGGGTGCCTGCATTATGGGAAGCATGGTTTTGTGCAATAAGGGACACCTTCTTGCTCAAAAACAATCCTTAGGCATATTCCTCTTTTAGAGGAAGTAACAATGAGAAGTAAAGATATTTGTAAATACTGATACTGCCAGCTAGCCAACATTGTTCTGTTTTAGAGACTACATAAATCAACTTCCCTTACACCTATGTATCCTGCCTGTAACCCTGGAAATCTTGCAGCCCTGGCAGAAACTTGCACTCTGATAGCCGTGCGTTGCCAGCTTTGCACACTGTCTGCCTGCGGGTTGTGACGCTAGTCCTGGAGGGAGTCTTGTACATGATCAACGACTCCTGCACACTGCATGCACAGAATTCAGCCTTTTACTCAGCACTTTTTGCCTGCAATTGAGTGGCGGTATTTCTGTCCCAACAGTTTGAAAGTTCACCTGCAAGCACCCTTCAGGGTGCTCACTGTCCTGCTGTGCGTGGCCATCTGCTGCTCTATCACAGTGTTGGATTACCTTTATTAAAGGCAAGGTGTATGACACTACGGGGGTCATTATGACCCCGGCATTCAGGGGAAATGTGGCAATAGTACCAACAACAGGCTGGCGGTACGTACCGTCACATTATGACATTGACGGGTTGGCTGAAGCAAACTCGCCAATGTACCACATAGACCTCCATGGTGGTAGCAGCCACCAGGCTGGACATACCAATCTCCAGCCCCGGGGCTGCTAATGTACAACCGGTGGCATTATGACCTTGCCTGCAGCCATGGTTTTTGTGGCATTTGTAACACAAGGAAAACCATGGTGGTAGGCCCTACCAGTGGCAGAGAATGTCTTCCCTGTCACTGGTAGGAGACACACCTACACCCCAGACAACCCCCAGCCCCCCTCCATCCACGCTCCCACCTTCCAATCCTCCCCCCAAACACGCACACTCGCAGGCATACACCACGCATTCACACACTCACTCACACAGGCATACACGCATTCATACACGCATGCATCCATTCATTCACGTACACATTCGTACACACATCCAAACTTACACCCAGACATGCATTCACATTTCCATTCATACACGCATTTTCACACATGCACACATACAAGCAACACTACACACTCATTTGCATGCACTCACACATTCATGCACACACACTCCCACACACACACACACCACCCCCCTTCCCTGTCGGAAACCCTACTTACCTGAATCCAGGGGGTCTTCTGGCAGGGGACGGGACGGGGCGCTGCTACAGCCAGCGGCGCCCGCCAGCAGAACCCCACCAGGCAGTATTATTTGTCATAAAACAGCTGGCGGCGGTCTACTGGCGTGGCGCTGCTGATGGTAGTAGCGCCACCTTAACACCGTCTGCCAGTATGGCCACAGCCGGATTTCCACCCTTCTTGTGGTGGAAATCCGGCTGTGGTCATATTATGGCAGACAGATGTTAGCCACGGAGATGGTCTTTTGACGGGCGTTGCCGCAACAGTAGGCGGTACTTACCGCCAAAGTTATAATGTGGGCTAATGTCAATACTGGTAGAAACCTACAATAATATTGTATCCACTTCACTGTCTACAACTACTTCATCATGGGAAGTATATTATTATCATTTTTATCTTCCTATCTACTCCCTAATGATTACCGTGTATTGCAGTGCCTAGGTAGAAACAAGTCTTGCAATATTACTGTCCGGCAATATAACGTGTGATATAATGGGGGTGTACCCTGGAGGTGTTGGTATCATCTTTAACGTCAGTACCACAAGAAACAGCAACTTGCATGCTAGAGTTACTGCGCATTCAGAGAGAATAGGGCAGATACCATGGAATGAGAAATGCAATCAGGACAGGGGATAATTACATCATTATGACTTAAATATAACGAAGATCACAGTGTAACATTTATTATAAACTAGTATGAACCTTTATTCACCTAACCTAACTAACATAATGCAGAGAGCAGCTAGAACAGGGGCCATATCGGTGCAGTTTTCCCCTTAAAATGATCTCACAAGTGGTTTAATGCCTATCTTTCACTGGGATATGATATATAGGCCCATATTTATACTTTTTGACGCTAAACTGCGCTAACGCAGTTTAGCGTCAAAAAATTTTGCGCCGTCTAACGCCATTCTGAAGCGCCATGCGGGCGCCGTATTTATGGAATGGCGTTAGCCGGCGCAAGCAGACCGGCGCTGCCTGGTTTGCGTGGAAAAAAAACACGTAGACCAGGCAGCGCCGGCGTTGAGAAAAAATGACGTTAGGGCGTCTTAAAATGGGGCAAGTCAGGTTGAGGCAAAAAAATCGCCTCAACCCGATTTGCGCCATTTTTTTACGACGGCCAGACGCCATTTCATGACTCCTGTCTTAGTAAAGACAGGAGTCATGCCCCCTTGCCCAATGGCCATGCCCACGGGACTTCTGTCCCCTGGGCATGGTCATTGGGCATAGTGGCATGTAGGGGGGCACAAATAAGGCCCCCCTATGCCACCAAAAAAAATTAAAAAATATGAAAAATTATACTTACCTGAACTTACCTGAATGTCCCTGGTGTGGGTCCCTCCATCCTTGGGTGTCCTCCTGGGGTGGGCAGGGGTGGCAGGGGGTGTCCCTGGGGGCAGGGGAGGGCACCTGTGGGCTCATTTTGAGCCCACAGGCCCCTTAACGCCTACCCTGACCCAGGCGTTAAATAGTGGCGCAAATGCGGGGTTTTTTGACCCGCCAACTCCCGGGCGTGATTTTTGCCCGGGAGTATAAATACGACGCATTTGCCTCGCCGTCATTTTTTTAGACGGGAACGCCTTCCTTGCATCTCATTAACGCAAGGAAGGCGTTCACGCTAAAAAATGACGCTATTTGCCAATACTTTGGCGCTAGACGCGTCTAACGGCAAAGTATAAATATGGCGTTAGTTTTGCGCCGAATTTGCGTCGAAAAAAACGACGCTAATTCGGCGCAAACGGAGTATAAATACGGGCCATAATTTGTCTATCACAAGTCATAATGACTGGCTGCAGCCTAGTCATACAAATAGCTATCGATCTCATAGTCCATTTTAAAGCACAAATGTACATCCAAAGGGTCTATAGGCGCTTTAGAGTTCTTTTAGAACATATTAAGCGAAGATAGACATCTTACGCTGGGGTGCGACATTCCTACAGAGCTACATATCTTAAGATTCTCCTCAGCACCTGTGTGCTTGTTTCAAACGCCAGCTGCATGGCACTGTGTGGCTTGATTGGGCTTTGTTATATAATTATTACTTTGATATTTGTTTTGTGAAGAAGCTCCATTCAGTCCAATAATAGCAACGATAGGCAATAGAATGAAAGCATTCAGGAACCTCAGTGAAAATGCCTTTCATCTCTCTATGCAAGTAGTTTGCATTCATTTTGTTGAGTATGAATGACAGTGGGATGAGGAAAGATGTTTGAAATTGGGAAGAGGGGTCTCTAATGCAAATCACATGGAGCTTTTTCGATGTCGCTTATAGAACAGGCAGACTTTACTGCAATCAGTATTACGCTTCCTCACGCTTAAGAACCAGAAATCAGGATTCATTCAGGAGGAAGGTGAACAAAATTATCCAGTGTTCACTTTATTTTCCCTGCTTATCCCACCTGCACAGTGGCAGGTAAGCCTACAAGTTACACGTGTTCCTTGCAAAGAATGAACAAATCAAGCTCCACATTCATCGTATTGTCTGCATTGTTTTTAAAAAGTTGCTGTGGAATACCTTAAAAAAGTACCCGAGAGACACACTGGAACCAGCACAAACAGAAAGCCGGGTAAACAGTTACATTGCATATATAGTCAGGCACATGACCAGGGAAGCTTGCAGATAGATAGATAGAGGGATTAGTCAGTCGTCATTATCATTAGTTCGTAGAAGCCATTATGCCCCATTCACTGGATTGTTAATAAATATGGACACTTTATTCATACACCAGTTTTCTACTATCAATCACTACATCTCTGCATGTGTGCGTATGCTTGTTCTGTGTTCCAGAGTTGAATAGTCCACCCTGGACCCTTCACTGTTGTCTGAGCTATGTTCCCCTAGTGAACGTCAATGAGAGTAAAACACGTCAGGGGATTGTTTTTTTTCATCTCAGTTGGACATAGGTATAGGAAATACTATCTAACCATGGCATGCCAAAGACCGTTTGTCAATCATTCAGTTCTTAAAAAAATCCCCCCAATATGGCCATTTAAGGGAACACAATAGAATGTCTTCGGATGTCAGCAATAAACTATGAAGTACTGATTCTGTTTTTTGATGTCATCCATCAAAATAAAAAAATGGTGAGGGCTGGACAACGAAAGATCCTTAACCCGAAACATTACTAGGTTAAGTTACGGCTGGAAAGTTGAAAAAATGTACCAACAGTGGAGCTGAAATAGAAAACATTGTAGAAACGTTAGTCCGCAGTGTGGCACAGCCACTACAAGCTAGCCATTCCAAGAAATGACCATGTTAGTTAAAAATGCAAAAAAAAGCAGAATAGTAGCAGTTCTCCCAGCGAACAAAGGCTCATATTTATGGGAAAATGACGGGGCGCGATGCTGCACCAACATTGGCAGCGCCGAGCTCCGTCATTTTCACAATGTAGGGATGCGGCATATTTAAGTGAATATGGCGCACCCCTGTGTTGTCTGCAGTGCTGGCACTAAATGTAGCTGCCTGCGCCAACGCAGGCATCCTTGCACCATCATGCAAGGATGTCTGCGTTGATGAGTGTGATTGTTTATGTACGGGAAGGTGTCCCTTCCGGCACATAAACACTCACTAATGGAGCTTTGGCATTTCAGTGTGCACTGCAAAATGCAGCACACATGGAAGTGCCAAAGCACCAATTTCAAATGATTGTTTATGTTCCGGAAGGGACACCTTCCGGCACATAAACAATCATTTCTGGCATTTAGCAGCACGCATAGAAAAAGCAAAAAAACAAGGAGAAATAAAAGTATTCCTCTGTGTTGTGCCTTGCTAACGCCACCCCTGGGGGTGATGTTAGATTCTGGTGCTGCCTCAGGTTTACGAAATCTTGTGAATCTGAGACAGTGTCAAAATGCAATGGGTGATGCTGTGGCACACCCACAGCAACAGCCATTGCACGCCCCTCTAACTCAGATAACTACGTCGGAGGCGCCCATATTTCAATGAGGTGTAACACCACAAGTGGTGTTACACCTCCTTGTAAATATGGAGCAGAGGCTAGTACCACTGGAGCATCACATAAAGAGACGCTTCAGTGGCTCTCGGAGCTCATAAATATGCCCAAAATGAGGAATGTTCTGGTAACGCATAATTTTGGTTTTACCATCATGTATTACAGGAGTGACACAATGATGTAATTGACAATAAGTATATTGCATTCCTTAATGTTACTAATGTAAAGTGGAGCACTTAAATCTAATACTTAAGGTGCATTTACAGTAGAAAATTAGGAGGACAAGTATGTGTGTGTTCTAATGTTTGAGTTTAAAATGCTGAATTGTAGTACTCATGCACATTTATATTCAGGTAATTTGTTTTGGGTGAAATGGTGAAACTGCACATAATCACATTTAATTTATATTTCTTGTTTTCCATTCATAATTGTAAGATGAATTTACTGTATAATCATGCATTTCAAATGTGCATTTAATGTTTTATTAAGTTAGCATAACCAAAGGCCTGAAACATTAAGGGAGTCATTACGACCCTGACGGTCGGCGGTATATTGGTGGAAGGTACTGCCAACAGGCTGGCGGTACCTTTCACCAAATTATGATATTGGGGTTTGGTTCAAGCCAAACCGCCAATGTACCATTCCAACCACCAGGAAGGTAACAGCCACCAGGCTGGAGACTTCTGTCTCCAGCCCGGCGGCTGTCACAATCCCACCATCGGGATTATGACCACGCCTACCGCCATGGTTTTTGTGTCAATCCTACCACCACTAAAACCATGGCAGTAGGCACTATCAGTGCCAGGAAATTCCTTCCCTGGCACTGATAGGGGTCTCATTTGCCCCTCCTCCCCAGAGTCCTCCTCCACCCTCCCCCTCCCGAGACCCCGCACATTTACACACCCACACGCGCACGCTTACACACTCATACACACATGCATACCCACATGCACCCACACATGCACATATACATACCCACACAATGCAACACACACTAATATACAATGCATCACACAAGCATGCGCAACACACAACATACACGTACAGCCACATTCATTCATTCACACATGCATTCTACACGACTCACACACTCATGCACGCATACAAAAACAGACATATACACCCCCCAGACACACACAACACCCCCCACCCCCTTCTCCTGTGGAGAACCTGAGTTACCTGATTGCAGGGGGTCCTCCGGCAGGAGACGGGACCCGGCGCTGCTGCCAGTAGCACCGTCGACCAGCAAAACACCACCAGGCCATATCATGGAATATGATACGGTAGGCAGTGTTTTGCTGGCATGGTGCTGCTTCTTGCAGCAGTGTCACCTTACCGCCGTCAGCTGCCATGGCAGTCGACAGAATACCGCCAGCCTTCTGGCGGTATTCGTCTACGGTCATAATGCGGTTGGCGGCTGTTAGCCACGGCGACGGTATGTTGGCGGCCGTCGCCATGGCGGTAGGCGGTAGGCAGTAGTTACTGGCAAAGTTAGAATGAGGCCCTTAGTCTCTTGTGTTTAACCTTTAACATGGAGTTTTGCTTGCGTTACAATATTCTTTCTTTGCAGTGGCATCTGTGCAAATCTACAGTTAATGAAAGGCATGTTGTGTATTAGAGGAAGTGGGACACAGGAGGACATTTTGGCAAGGACAAGTAGTGCTACCGAACTGAGAAGAAAAGACTCCTGTTTTTGCATAGGACACCTGAAAATATTCAATGTCGTCCTGATGTTTGATTCGTGGAATGAGAATGTGAGGAGAGTCACCAATTTCAGTAGGTGCAATGGGAAACTAGGAAGATGGAAAACTACCTCAGTGGATGAAGCAGCTTTCTCAAAGGTTCTGTAGGTTTAATTTTATTCAGTATTCGCCTAGTTAGACAAGGGCAGATTCCCTTTAGACTTGAAGGGGTACAGACCTCTCGATCTGTATTCCTTTGTGCGGCTTTATGCTATGAAACAAGCAATACCTCTCTACTGAGTTTTCTGTTATGATGACACTTTCCTATACTTCCTCAGGCCTCATTAGTATTTCCCTTTAGTTCAGTTTCACATAGTTAGATGAATTTAGTTTCTTCAATGATTTGGCAAGAAGACCGAAATTTATAAGATCAGATTTTGTTTCTCATTGTTTCTATTGCCTCATTTGAAATTCTTACACGCCGTCAGGCTTGTATGATTTAGTCTCTTTCAACGCTTTACCTCGCCTTTGGTGATTTTTTCCTCATATAGCATGTTTGTGAGATTGATTTACAATAGTTTGGCCCTTAATTTGTAATAAACTTTTGAACTTTATACTCTGACTCCTGGATTTAATGTGTGATCAAATAGGTTACACTGTTAATTGATTGGAAAGGTAGATTCTAACTCTCCTTTACGTCTCAGTCATCCTAGAAAGGTTCATCAGAAGAAGAAAATTAAGAATGTAAGCCCAGAGCATAATCAGTTCTCTTGAACGCTGTTCATGAGCTAACTGATATCTCATGAACTCGGAGAAAGACAAGAAAGTGTGGAGCATTTATGCAGGAGTAGAGTTAGGCACAGTCTAGAGGATTCTATCAAGAGAGCACTGTTATGACAGTGACTGGTGCTTGTTGTAAAACATTTGCAGCTACGCATGCAAGGAAGTGGACCAGGTGTGTCATAATTATATGGCACATCGTTTTGTTAAATGCTGAAATGGAGCTCCTTCTGGCCAGCACCATTGAAGCATAGCAAGAAGTTACTGTCTCTCCAGGAGCTGCAAGTGCATTTCAGTCACCAGAAAGAAGACCCATACTGTGACTCAACCCTCAAACAGAGAGGGGAAATAAATGACAGACTAACAGTCACCAGTTTTTGTCAGATGTTTTTGAACAGCATTGTCTGTCCAGGTACTGTATGGAGTATTACTTACCAAAGGAGAACATGAACCATTGATTACTGGAATTTGCTACAAATACTGAACAGAACAAAACATTCTTTTAGCTAGTATTTCCTGGAAATAGTATTCCATTAGGATATATTAGGCAGTATATGATTATTGCTTCAATTAGACATATGGACATGCAATGTAACACCATCTCCTGCCTGGATCATACTGCAGAACCACACATTAAATGTAGCAAGTGAAAACAGATCGTCACACATTAAGCAAATATGTGTGACACCAATTTGAGCACAAAGAGGAAACCAGCATTGCGTATGCATTGCTTGGGGATAGAGGTTCCGGAGCTGTTTGAGAATTTGTTGGAACTGATTATTGATGAATCAAGAGGTTTGCATGACTATGAGTTATGAGAGCAGAAGTAAGATTTACACTAGCTTCCTAAAGTAAGTGCAACATTTGACTGTTACCACTTCGGAAAGTGGTACTAAGAAGTGACAAAAGTGTGGCATAGTTAATAATAATAATAACTTTTTTTCGGTATGAAAGAATTCATCCATTACAACAAATAATCACCAATACATTCGCATTGTTACGCCAAGTAATAGCTCCCTTCAGGAATGATCCCAGGCCCTTCCACACCAATACATCTGAGGCCCTTTGCAGCCACATAAAAGCAGGACGATATTGCACGAAACCCTTGGGCCTTAGGAGAGGTAATAAAAATCGAGTTCTAAACGGTGCATAAAAAACACAAAACAATGTAAAATGGGACAAGGTCTGTTGGGACACCCCATCACAGGGGCAGGGTCTAATACATTTTTCCCCATACTGATCTAGTGGGAAACACAGATTACTTCTGATGATCCCCAAACGGAATCGGGTTATAAGAGACCTTTCCCTCACATCCTTTACCTCTAAGAGATAGCACTCAGGACCCACCCACATCTTTAGCATGATGAAATCCCCGATCGATTTTTTCCCTAAGGCCTCCCCCTCCCTCTTGGTCTCCTGGATTCTCAAAACATTATCCTTAACCCATTTCTTATCACAACTAGTCAGTCCCTCAGGATAGCCAAACAAATCAGGCCGCCCCAAATCATGAGCCATCTTCCTTATGTGCATCAGCCAGGGAATATTCTTTACATTGTCGCAAGCCAAACAATCCCTTAAGATATCCCTATTAAGAGTGGCATGTTCGTTACTCCAAATTGAGATCCATAGGAGAAGGGGAGCCAACTCGATAGTGTCCTGCACAAACTCAAGCTCCAGTTCCAGATGAAGGCAAAAACCAGGGATATTTTGTCCAACTCCCAATAGCCTTCTACAGAACCGATTTTCTTCCACCGTAAGGGCTCGGGTGTCCCTATACCCCCAAGTGCCGCACCATACAGCAGGACAGGGAGGCATTTCCGCCTATAGATTTCAAGCAAAGGCTTGATAGGTTTACTACCTACCCTTACAGCAAAGTCAAAATTCGCACCAACTGTTGCATGAAAAAGCACAACCCTTCTGGCAATACAGGGTTTCCAAGATTCTTTCTCATCAAAAATAACCCCTAAGTATGGAAACTCATGGACCCTACTAATACTTTGATCCTTCACCCTTAGCTCCCCCACCCTGCTCAAGGGTCTTCCACATACCATAAAATGTGATTTCTTAAAATTGACCTCTAAACCCAAAGCTGACATAAAGGAGGCATAAGCTCTAACTATTTCCCGGAGACCATTCATAGTGCGGGCCATGAGGACGGCGTCATCCGCGGACGTCAGCACAGGGATATCAGTACCATTCACCTTTGGGACATCCCTACAATGTTCCATCAAAAAATCAGACAATCCATTTGTATATAGAAGGAAAAAAGAAGGAGCCAGAACACACCCCTGGCGCACACCTCTTGAAAGCTTAAAAGCCTCTGAGCATTCCACATTAGGCCCCACCCTCACATTTACAACCGTCCCAGAATGGAGATATCGGAGCAGCTCTACAATATTAGGATCCTGTCAACACCAGGACAGTGCGCGCTCTACGGGCATCTAGAATGCAAAAAAACAACACTCGCAAGATAATGTAATTTATGCATTGTGATGATATGTTATTGTTTAACCTTTTGCATTGCAGAATTCCATCCAAAAGATTCATTTTTAAGGTGCTTATAAATACTGTACATTTGCAATGTATTGCTGCAGACATTCAGAGTGTGTTAGGGTGTGGTCCCTTTCCAGGGCCTTCTAGAGACTTTCCCTGCAACATGCCTGGGCGTGGTTCTAGGCTGGGCCAAGACTCTATAAAAGAGAGTCAGCCAAACTTCCAGTGCTCACTATTCAGAGGTCCCGGTGCAGAGCAGCAGCTTCTTTCTGAGCTCCTGTCCCGGCGGCCTATTTGGATTTTCCAGTCTTCTGCACTCATCTCTCATTGGTGATCACTGTTTCCAGGCGGTAAGACGGTGTTTGGACATTTTCCAACACCGTAATTGAGAATTTTCATATTCTTGATTTTAATTCTTAAATGAATAACAGGTTACTTGTGCGCTGCCATTTTTTGACATTTGTATGGTGGTTTGCAAATAGGGAGGACGCGCAATTTATTCCATATAGATTTGACTTCGTTATTACATTGTTGTTCATTGCGCGCTGATATTTCTTGACGTTTACATGATGTTTTACTAGTTGGCAAGACGTGCAACTCGTTTCATGAGCATTTAATTTTGTTGTTCATTGCGCGCTAACTTTTCTTGACATTTACATGGTGGCTCACTTCTCGTGTATAATTCATGCTGTTCATTGTGCGCTACCATTTTCTGGCATTTACATGGTTGCATTCGAATCCGCAACACGCACGATTCTTTCCTTGAGTGTTTTTTCATGTTATTCATTCTGCGCTACCATTTCTTGGCATTTGTATGGTGGCATTTGAATCGGCAAGACGCGCAATTCTTTCCTGGTGTATAAATAATGCAAATTACTGTGCGCTACCATTCTAAGACATTTTCTTGGTAGCATTTCAAGTTGACACGTCGCATGATTTATTCCTTGAATCTACGTTGTGTGATTTCATGGTGCACAATCCTTTACGGTGTTTAATACTCATATACAAATCTGCAATGTGCGCAATTCACTTTCCAATGTTTTTTCTGAGATGAACACAACAATACCAGAGTTCTAGATGTAATGCTGTGTGTTCCTGATATGTATTCTTAAAAGGAGATTCATATGGTTGTTTAGAAATTGCTCAGAGTGTTTCCTGATTCTCATGCTAAAGAAAGTACTTGAATCTGAAAGTCCTATTTAACTTTTCCTGTTTCCTCCTCAGGTATTCGGTCATCTGAAGCCTAGTCAGTTTTAGGACTATTCTAGGGTTGTTCATGTTTTTTCGGAAAAGACGAAACTTAGAGTTGTAGCATGGTACTGATTTCATGAGATGTAATTTTGATGTTGTGTTTTAACCTTTTGCTTCCTACAGGTCTCCTTCCCAGCTCTTCCCGTCCTAATCCCCTTTTCCCCACTTGGACTCTCTTAGACTCTGTGATAAATCTAATCAGAGTATTGGAGCTGTCTTGTGGTGGAAGTGTTGGGAACGTGCACAGACCCCGAGGATCTGGTGACTCTGACAGATCCAACCCTAACTGATTTAACCTCTCCCATAATATAGACCGGTTCACCTTATCAAAGGCACAACTATGGTCCATAAAAGCAAGATAGAGCGTACCTTACCTGGCCTGCGTGTATTTACCGATCATCACCAGTAGGTTGAGACATTGTTCTCGCTTACCGAGGCCTTCCCTAAAACCATACTGGTCCCGGCTTAAAATATCATTCCCTATCATCCAGGCCTCTAAACGCCTTAAAATAATCCGTCCCAGAATCTTCACAGAAGAGTCCAGGAGAGAAATAGGGCGATAAGACTTAGGATAATTTTGGTTGCCCTTTTTCAACACTGGGACAATACATGCCAGTCTCCAAAAGGCAGGAATACCCACAGTAACTGCTGCATTGAGGACATTTAAGAGAATAGGTGCTCATAACTGGGGGTTAGCTTTATACAAGTCCATAGGGATCGAATACGGGCCAGGAGCTTTATTACTCACACTACTCTGTATCACATCCATAACCTCCTGGAGCGAAAACCTAATTGCTAGGTTGGGAGCCATATCATACTCGTTCTCCCGGTTATTTCTTAGGGGAGTACCCTCAAAAATACTACAAAAGTGAATTACCCAGGCCTCCGGGGTGATGTTACAGCCAAGGCCCTCAGATGTTTCTGTTCCAAAGGAACCTCTATTTACCACTTTCCAAAACAAGCCAGGATCCTTCAGAGCTATGGCACGTTCTAACTCTTCCCAGGCTTTATCTTTATGTTTTATCTTGCTATCCCTCAGGGCCCTTTTATACTTAATTCTAGCTTTTTTTACGAGGACCCAATCTCTAGGATGTTTCTTAGTAGCCATCTTCAGGTTTGCCCTTGCAACATAGCAGGTCTTGTCATACCAACCACATTTACGTTTACTGGGGTGGCTGCCTAATGAAAGAAGGCAGTATCTCACTGCTGCATTTACTACTGTTATTGCATCCATAACAGTTTTAGGATTAGGAGCCTCTGTCAAGAGTGTATCCATAAATAAATGTAAATTTTCCCCCACCACCCTTCCTACAACTTTTTGGGAATCCACTTGCTTCCACCCAAGCTGCCTACCCTGGTCCTTTATCTCCACTAGTACAGGCCTACCTTGACCTAATTTACGTAGGGCCCCAGGGAGTTTAAAGGACACTATAAGGGGATTATGATCACTGACACACTCCCCTAGCACCTCACCCCCAATCACCAGGTCTTTCATAGGTGGAGACACAAAAATATAGTCAATAGTGGATCCAGATCCTCTTCCCACATAGGTTGGGAGTTGATGAGTGCCTACGGCTTCCATCTCACAAAAATTCAGAAGGCCCATCTTCCTGAGTTCCTTAATTAGAACCCTGCCTCTGGAGTCCTGCAGACCGTCCACTAAATAATCCTCGCAGTCACAGATAAAGGGATTAACCACAGTACTGAGCCTTCCTAACTTAGCATTAAAATCTCCAGAGACAATAGCACAGAATTCTAGCCCCACCTCCTCCATTCTGTGTTTCAGAACCTGAAGAAGGGAGAACAGGGCCCCAATTTGGCACCCCACATCCCACACAGCGTTATAGAAGTTCACCAGCAAAATATTAAAGTTATTGGAGAAAATTACCCATACCAGCAATATACCTTGGTGGTTACAGTTAATTTGAAGAGCACCCACTATCTTAGAGAGGCGAATTAGGGTAACCAGTCCACCTTTCGAGCGGCCACCAAGAGACTGCACAGCTGGAATTGCAAATCTGTCATACCCGTCCCACACAGACAACCCCTCCGACCAGGTTTCCTGAAGCATGATCACATCATAGTTAACCACACACCTAATCCACGCTTGATCAGATAACTTAGCATCATAGCCCGCAATATTCCATGAAATAAGATTACACTGTGGGGGCACCTCTTCCCGTATAGCCAGGGTCACGGCGCATTGTCAGTCCACCCCTTCCAAGGATGAATTACTGTTGGTGACAGTTCTTCTGCTGGTTGCCCGGAGGCTATTCTGACCCGGGGGGATTCCTACTAGAGACAGGAGACACCCCAGCACTCAATCGCATGTGGTCATAAAAATAACCCAGAGGGACCATACCTATTGTACCAGCTCTAAGAACAGCAGGTCGATAAGTAGAAAGGAGCCTTTGACTCAGGGCTGGATATCTAACATTTATAATAATACAATCTTCATTCCCCACCTTATTTTTGGGCCCGACCCAGCCAATTCTTCTGGCAAACAGGATATCCTTGAAATCCTTACATGAAAAATCACAGTTCTTACTCAACCAATATCCAACCTTATTTGTGAGTTGGGCCGTAGACTCAGTTACCCCAGGAGCAAGAGCAGGTACATTCGTCAACACCACCACATAGGGGCCACAAGCTGGGGGGAGACCCAAACAGGCCAATGAAGGTCTGGCAGTCGACGGATTCAAATTATCGTTCCCAACCAGCTGTTGGCCAACCCCCACAGCTGCCACAGAATCAGGATCAGGCTGCCTACTACAGCTAAGCCTATTGACAATCCTATCCGCCCTTACTAGAGAAGGCTGTGCAGCCGGAGCAATCTCAACACGAGCGCCCTGACCCCCAGATTTTCTAGGATTAACCAATAGCTGAGATGATTTTCCCAGAGGCCCCAACGACCCCGCAGCTTCCTCCGGCAGGAACAACTCCTCACTGGGATGGGATCACCTGGTCGGGGCCACACATTCACCTACACAGTGCCTCCCTTGACTTCCTTGCATAGATATCAAAGAAACTACCTTTTCTATGGCTGATAATTTTGCCACAACGGGGGATAAAATCTCCTGGATCATTTCGCGAAGTTTTAACAATAAAATAGTAACATCACAGCCCAAATGCTGGCAAGGTGCAGGGTCACTGCTCGTACCCTTAGGGAGTTCCAAGAGAGATGTTTTCGACTTGGGCATCGATTTCTTTAAGACCTTTTTTTTCCTTGGGGGAGGGCTACATTTATCCATGGAGCAGGCCGGGGGAGAAGATAATAAAAGTCTTTTACTTCTTCTGGAGGGGCCTTGGCCACCAGAACCCTCTATTGTCTCTGTTAGCACAGTTTGAGCAGGCTCAGCAGCAGCCATAACAGCACCTTGGTCTCCCCCCGGATAAGCCACCTCCACATCCATGACCTCACGAGGACCACTATCTATTGGGGCCTGACGCCAGTCCTCCAGTTCCATGGATAACCTCCTCTCTGCCAGATCAATCTCCTTCGTTACAACCCCGACAGCTCTTGCGAGGAAGGAATCCAAAGTGGTGGTGCCACTTCCCTGTCTACTACCGCCACCACCACCCCGCAAGGGACCAGTTATCGGACCTATTTTCCTGCCCATTTTACAATAAAAAAAGTTTCAATAACAAAACAACAAACAAAAACAAACTAATAAATAAAAGTTAAGACTATTAAAAACCCACTAAAAAAGCTCCAAAATATACTCCAAATATTAGTAGATATAAATAGTCACCCGCCACTGGAGATGAAAGAGGGGTGGCCCAGCCTCTGACGGGCGATGACGGGCGCAAGACGGGCCCGCCCTTGGCGGTAGCAGGAGTGCAATATCAGTTTTAAAGGGCTCCTGCCCTACACTCAAATGACGCCGCCGCCTCCTCCGTCAACGCGCTTCCTGCGGTAGCGGGAGTGCGATATCAGTTTTAAAGGGCTCCTGCCCTACACTCAAATGACGCCGCCGCCTCCTCCGTCAACGCGCTTCCAGCGGTAGCGGGAACGCAATATCAGTTTTGAAGGGCTCCTGCCCTAAACTCAAATGACGCCACCGCCTCCTCCGTCAACACGCTTCCCGTGGTAGCAGGAGCGTGATATCAGTTTTAAAGGGCTCCTGCCCTACACTCAAATGATGCCGCCGCCTCCTCCGTCAACGCGCTTCCAGCGGTAGCGGGAGCGCGATATCAGTTTTGAAGGGCTCCTGCCCTACACTCAAATGACGCCGACGCCTCCTCCGTCAACGCGCTTAACCATGTGGCATAGTATGTAGCCATCTTCGATGTTTGGCATCCTCATATGGGTTTGGTGAACAGATAGAAATAAGGTTGCATGACCAATTTATGCTATGCTGAAAGTTTGAAAAGGTAAGTGAAGAGTTATGGTTAAAATAAGGTTGCATTTTGACAGAAGTAATATCTATAACAAAAAGAATAAAGCATACCATGGCATGTGTGCATGAGATTAAATGTGCAAATAAGAAATATGCACATAGATGTCAGTGAGATACAGTGTGAGACATTTCAAGATAGAGAGAAAAAACCCAACAAAGTGGAAGCATCTTGTTTTATATGTCAAATGTTTGGTCATCTAGGCAATGATAAGGACTGCTTCGCAATCAAACAATTATGTAATGCTTGTAGGAAGAATAGCCATTATGCTGAGTATTCTGAGAGTAACAAAGGTTGGCTTTATGAAAAACATTTGTACATCAAATTGGATGCGAACGCCAAATATTTGTAGCTCATTAGTGAGGTGGAAATCAACCAGGCATGCTTGATGTTTAAATATCCAATACCTTCATAGGTGTCTTACAGACCTTAAAGAATTGTGTACAAAGCCTCTCAATAGTAAAGTGGGCAACTTTTAGATTAGCATCAGAAAGTTTATCAGGAGAGAATTGGAGAGACTTTGGCCCATATTTATACTTTTTTAGCACTGCATTTGCGCCGCTTTTTGACGCAAAAACAGCTCAAACGTACAAAATACAATTGTATTTTGCAAGATTGAGCTGCTTTGCATCAAAAAAATGACACAAATGTGGTGCTGAAAAAGTATGAATATGGGCCTATGGCCTATATTTGAAAGTGGCCTGCCCTGCCTGTGCATCACGTTTTGTGACACACTTGTCGTGCAGGCTGCACACTCATATCTAAAAGGCCACTTGTAGATACAACGCATTTCTGCCCTTTCCTGGTAGTGCAGGGTGGCGCAGCAAGACACTTGCTGTGCTGCCCTGTGCCATGGGCCTTGTAAATATGGCCCTATGTGCTTCTGAAGTAATCAAGCCTGTGAAGACTACTGGGTGGCTTGTTCTAGCAGTTACTGCAAGAAATCACTTTGAGGGATATTTGTTTGTGTGTTGAATTGTGTGAATTGAATAAATGTGTGGTTGCACATTGGCTTCAGTGTAGCACAAGATATCTCTACTTCTGGAACCCAGAGATTTAACGGTGTTGCTCAAACCATTGAGAGCTTACAGATTTTTTCAGCTGTCATTTGGTTGGTTTCCGTGGCTCCAGTTGTTTTAGAGGGTGACAGTGCACATGCTAAGTGGTATGCACCGTGTGCAGTTCTTCCACCATAGGGAAAGTTGAGAGGAGCACAACTCTTAACGTAAAAAATACTTAAAATTCTAAAAGAATGCGACTTACACTAAAGAAAGAAATATTCGAGTTTGCTTGTACAGATGTTGAAGATTTAAGTGATTATATTTTAGCCAAAGGTGTCCATTCTAAATGGTATCTAGTAGAGAGATAACAAAATTGTCTGTGCCTAAGAATAAAAAAGAAATCTGTTATCTCTCCCAGGGATGCAGAGGTCTGAGAGATTTATAAGTAATGTTGCATGTAAGACTGGGAATCTCGAACAATGGTTGAAAAACTATCTTGCATAGGTCTGAAGTGAGGGGTGTTAAAAAATATTTGAATGAACTGAAAAAGAGCTAAATTCTGCATCTAAATTGAAATCGTTATGTTATGTTCTGGAAGTGTCACACAATATTATAACTAAAACAAGCTGAAACGGTTTTGTGACTCTACTAAGGTAAAATGTTGGTGGAAAAGAAACCACAATACAATCCACTTCTAGAATGTTGAGATGTTCAGAGATGAATTATTTATTTAATAAACAAACAAGCACTTGCTGTAGACTGGGCCATCAATAAATGCAGAAGCTTTTCGTGTGGGGGACGAAATTCACTATAGTGGGAGACACAAGCTTTACAAGTAAATTTTCACAAAAAGGGCAGTGATGCAGTTTCTTCCTGTATAAGTAAATTTGTGGTCAGATTTCAAGGACACACATTTTATATACAGTATTATCAGGGACTAGTAATCAGATAGCTGAATGTTTGTCTTGGTTTGTTAAAGAGTTTTATTATCCAGGAAGTATCAAGGCGGCAAATAAAGAAGGGGAAAGAGAGTTTGTAATAATTCACATTGTAATCACAGAATAATATTGAAATGATGTGATAGGGAAAGTTAAGATACTTCGGGAAGTGGTATCCATCATTGCTGGTGAAGTTTGTAACCCATACTGACTATGTGAAACCTGTAAACAGTGTTTTTTAATCAAAGTTGAGCAGTCCAAAGTGGATAATTTAATCCTTAACGGTACAAGACTATTATCTCTGGTCAGTGTTAGGCATAGGTTAATGGAGTCGGTGCACACCAATGCACTGTAAAACCAAGGAAAGGCTGAGGACTGAGTTTGGTTATCTGCATTAGTTTTGGAAGCAGAGATTTTATCCTACTGATGACATTTGTAAAGTGAGAACATCCCCCAATGATTTGCAGAGAAAGTCCTAAATCTCATTGGGATAAAATAGCACTCAATATAGTGGGTTACACTGCAGTCAAAAAGAAAACATTATACATTCTCGTGCTGATTGACATGTTCTCAAGATAGCGCATGATCTATTGTGTATGAGTGGGATGGCAGCAGGAATGCAAATTTCTATAGGAGATATTTGATATCCAAATCTTACTTACCAACAATTGAGGTCATCTCCTCTCCAAGAAAGGCAACATTTCTTAAACAGGATGACTGTTAAAAATAAGCAATGTATTTTGCATTATCCTGAGTTTAATAGCATAATAGAGAGATTCAATTTAGTTACCAAGGGGTGTATACAGATAGCAAGGAGTTGAGTCAGGAATTTGAAGGAGGAAATTCTTGAGCGGCTGTAGTGTACAAAGTCATTTCTTACACATTCACTGGGAAGTTTCCTTTAGAACAGTTAAGGAAGAATTGCTAACATGTTTAAGTGCCCTAACTGAATGACATTGAATAAAGGAATGGTAGATAGAGATGTGAATGGCAGGTCAAGAGAAATGTAGTTCAAAAGGCAAGGGAAAAGGAATACATGGTTTGATAAATGGAACTCAGTAAAAATGACCCCAGTGAACATAGGTGATCTGGTGAAAATGAAAAAAAACACCCAGCGGTACTAGAGAATCATCGAACTGTTCTTAACCTTTAAGAGCATTGAGATTATTCGAAAAAGCATTTAAAATGCAGGATGATCACACTTTGGTGTAGGGAAGTGCCATTTTGCATTTCCTAAATGGCAAATCCTAAGAATCGCTATTCAGGAAATGTAAAATGGAATGTAAGAACATTCCAATTTCCTAATAGCGATTTCTACAGAGTCTCAATCTCTACTAGGAAAATTTCCAAATTTGTGATTTTCTAATAGGAAATTGCAAATTTGAAAATGCAAAAGCTTCCCTACCGATGGGCGTAAGGCCCCCCTTAAATCTAATGGAAGAGAAAAAGGTGCACTTAGAAAGGGCTCCTATGCCCTCTGGGTGAGTGTTCACTTCAAGGCACTGCAAAAAGTGCATTTTGGGTGCCTTTTCCCATTTTGCATACAGTTACCATTGAAAAGATTTTAATTGCAATAGCATTTCCTGAAAGCCCTTTTCGCATTCAGGAAATGCTATGTACATGTGCTGGGAAAATAACAAATAGGAAATCCCTATTTGCAATTTCCTATTTTGTGACTAGCACATTGTGATCTCCACTGAGTAAAATTGCAGTTTGCAACATGACAGAGATCTCAGTGTATTTGAAAATGGAGTTTTGCATTTCTTAACAGGCCGACAATGTGATTCGGCCCATTAAGAAAAGCAAAAATTGAATTTTAATTGTGTAATACTTTACCATGGCATTAGTAATACTAAATTAAATAGTAGTACCTTCAATGTTAGTTCATGTACCACATCATCTTTCTAAGCAAGTTTCACTAGGAAAACACTTTCTAGGATTTTGCTCTGAAATAATTTTTCACATTTTTATGGTTTATTCAGTTTACAATTTAAATTTGTTCTTTTATCAAATATTGGATGTCCACTTTTTTTCAGTTTAACATTTTCTTTTCTTTGGTGTGATGGTTTATGTATTAGTATTACATTTAGACTAGTTACTGTCAATGTTTTGAAAGGGAGACTATGGTGTTTTTTACACTTGATACAGTTCATTGGTAGGATTCCTGTTGGACCTGGCCCTTTTTGCAGGCCTTCCTCCTCCAGCTTTTCTGTCTGACCCTCTTGTGTTGGCTTTAGGGCTCTTGGCACTTTACCACTGCTGATCAGTGCTAAAGTGCATGTGCTCTCTCCTTTAAACTCTGTATGATTGGCTTACACCTGTTTGACACATTTAATTTACCTGTAAGTCCCTTGTACGGTGGTATCCCATATACCCAGGGTCTGTAAATTAAATGCTATTTGTGGGCCTGCAGTGCAGCTTGTGTCACCTACAGGAGCAGCCTTTCAAACCTGTCTCAAACCTGCCACTGCAGGGCCTGCTTGAGCAGTTTACTGTCACATTGGTTTGGCATCTAAAATGACTTGCAAAGCCTGGAACTCCCCTTTTACCACATACAGGTCACTCCTAGGGTAGGCCCTAGGTAGCCCTATGGGCAGGGCGCTGTGTAAGTAAAGGGAGGACATGTGTCTTCATTGTGTGGCATGTCCCGGTAGTGATAAACAGCCTATTTGTTTTCTCACTGCTGTGAGTGCTGCCCCTCTCATAGGGTTGAAATTTGAATTCCCTTATATATGTCTTAGTGGTAATTTCTGATCAACGAGTAGCGTAGGCATGTTTCGAATGTTTGAAATAGTAATGATAAATCCTGCTTATTGGTGTAAGTTGATTTTTTTTATTACTATTGTGGAAACTCTTAGAAAGTCAGCCTTTCACTGTGCTCATGACTTTTGTACTTGCAGTCTGACTCCAATCCATAATCAACAACATTTTGAGTATAAGTACAAGGGCTGTAGCCCTTGTTTTTAGACACTGCGTGGACTTGTAGCTGGATGCTGCTGGTTCTGCCTAGTGTACTAAAGGACTGCTGTACTGCCAGGAACCACCATTAGGAGTGACCTGCTTGTTGTGCTGACCTATGGCATGCTAGGTCACAAGAGGGACTGCTACTTCACCCCAAGGACCCTGATGTGCTGGCCTGCTGCTAATTCCATGCCTGTCCGTGCCCTCAGTGTTCTGCCAGGGAGTGCTGCCCTATGCCCCCTGATGGTAAATTATCAGTGCGGGGTGAGCGATTCATGTTTTATCACTTCTAGCGTGTGGGGAGTGCTTTGCAGTAGGACAGTTTCAACGGATGGTGAGCGTTGTACTTTGGGGCTTTACTTGAGGTTCTTTGCCCCTTCACTCTGGGTCCTTCCTCACCCAGCGCGTTGGGAATGCTCCACAATTTTCAATTCCTGGCATGTACAGGACAGCACTGCCCTTGACCACTGCAGCGCGGTCCTCCCCCTGCTGAAGAGACTGAGACAGCAGATACTGAGACAGCATCTGAGGGATAGGACAATGGCACCGACTCTGGGAATGATTTTTTAGTCAGAGGAGTCCTATTCAATAACTCCTCTTCCATTGATTATGAGGGAGGTGATGACGACAGTCCTGCTGCCCCTTCGAAAGAACAGTCTGTGCAGTGGGACAATAGTGTGTGAGCCCAACCTAGAGAGCAGGTGCAGGCAGTGGCAAGCACAGCGTTAGTGCTCTCTTGGGAGCTCCCCAATTTAGTTCAGCCCCAAATTCCACCGCCTAAATCGTATTGTGGAGACATCAAAATTATCTATCACAAAACAACCTGGTTGTGTAAGGCAGGCACCTGGGTTTTTGGTCCTGGGCTCGGCGGCCATATAGGGAAACCTACCAAACCCAGACATTTCTGGAAAATAGACATCTTGGGGAGTCCACAGAGGTGTGACTTGGTGGATTCCCCAAAGTTGTCTTACTCAGAATACCTGCCAAAGGTGAAATGTTGAATAAAAACTCAATGTTTTCTTGCATTTCGGTCACACAAACTACAGGAATATGCTGGGATCCTCAAAAATTCCTACCACCCAGTGTTTCCCCACCTGTCCTGATAAAAATGCTACCCCACTTGAGTGCCTGTACCAGTGCCTGCATCAGGAATGGATCACCCCAGAGTCAACAGTTGAACAGTTGAACTTTCTATCACCGAAATGTGAGGAAAAATAGTTTTTTTGCCAAATATTGAGGTTTGTAAAAGATCCTGGGTAACAGAACCTGGTGAGAGCGCCACAAGTTACCCCATCCTGGGTTCCCCTAGGTGTCTAGTTTTAAAAAATGCACAGGTTTTGTAGGTTTTCCTAGGTACCGGTTGAGCTAGAAACTAAAATCCACAGCTAGGCACTTGGCAAAAAACAGGTTAGTTTTCTTTGGGAAAATGTGATGTGTTCATGTTGTGTTTTTGGGAATTTCCTGTCGTGGGCACTAGGACTACCCACACAAGTGAGATACCGTTTTTATCAGGAGACTTCGGGGAACATTGGGTGGAAGGAAGTTTGTGGCTCCTCTCAGATTTCAGAACTTTGCAGCACCGAAAGCTGAGGAAAAAGTGTTTTTTTGCCATATTTTGAAGTTTGCAAAGGATTCTGGGTAACAGAACCTGGTGGGGCACCACAAGTCACCACATTCTGAATTTCCCTAGGTGTCTACTTTCCAAAAATATATAGGTTTGCTAGGTTTTCCCAGGTGCCGGCTGAGCTAGAGGCCAAAATCTACAGCTAGGCACTTTGCAAAAAACAGGTTCGTTTTCATTGGAAAAGAGTGATACGTCCATGTTACGTTTCCTGTCACGAGCATTAGGCCTGCCCGTGCAAGTGAGGTACCATTTTTATTGGGAGACTTGGGGAAACACAGAATAGCAGAACAAGTGTTATTGCCCCTTCTCTTTCTCTACATTTTTTCCTTCCAAATGTAAGACAGTGTGTATAAAAGACGTCTATTTGAAAAATCGCTGTAATTCACATGCTAGTATGGGCACCTCGGAATTCAGAGATGTGCAAAAGCCACTGCCTTATCTTGTGCTCAATTTGAAAATACAAAGGTTTCCTTGATACCATTTTTCACTCTTTATATTTCACCAAATGAATTGCTGTACACCCGGTACACACTGAAAACCCATTGCAAGGTGCAGCTCCTTTATTGGGTCTGGGTACCTAGGGTTCTTGATGAACCTACAAGCCTTATATATCTATGCAACCAGAAGAGTCCAGCAGACTTAACGGTATGTTACTTTTGAAAATACAATATTGCAGGAAAAAGTTACAGAGTAAAACATGGAGGAAAATTGCTGTTTTTTTCACAGCAATTTCAATATTTCTTTATTTCAGCTGTTATTTTCTGTAGGAAAACCTTGTAGGATCTACACAAATGACCCCTTGCTGAATTCAGAATTTTGTCTACCTTTCATAAACGTTTAGCTGTCCAGGATCCAGCATTGGTTTCACACCCATTTCTGTCACTAACTGGAAGGAGGCTAAAAGCACAAAAAATTGTGAAAATGGGAAATGTCCCAGTAAAATCCAAAACTGTGTTGAAAAATGTGGTTTTCTGATTCACATCTGCCTGTTCCTGAAAGCTGTGAAGATGGTGATTTTAGCACTGCAAATCCTTTGCTGATGCCATTTTCAGGGAACAAAACACATGCTTTGCTCTGCAGCCCTTTTTTCTAATTTTTCTGAAAAAAATAACATTTTAGCTGTATTTTGACTAATTTGTTGGTCTACTCCAGGGGAACCCACAAACTCTGAATCCCTAGGATGTTGGAAAAAAAGGGCACAAATTTGGCATGGATAGCTTATGTGGACAAAAAGTTATGAAAGCCTAAGCATGAACTACCCCAAAAAGCCAAAATGGGGCTCAGAACTGGGGGGTGGGAGTGGCCCAGCAGGTAAGGGGTTAAAATCGACAAAGCACAAATGTAATGGGGTCCCTGTTGCCTTTGCTCTATTGATGGTCAGACGCAGTGCATAAGGTTTGTTATTGCACCCTGGTTTTTCATAAAACCTGTTTGATTTATTGGGAGTCTGCCATTATCTATTGCCCATGACTCTAAATGCTGCAGCAGGCATACAGAAAAGTATTTAAGATGCACATCCGGAAGGCAATTAATCTGTAATAATCTGAATGGAGAGGCAGACATTCCCCCATTATATACAGGGTGGGTTATTGAGCCCTTCCAACTAGCCGGGATGATTCCAGTGGACAAAACATAATTAAACATTGCAGCCAAGAAATCCGCCCATCTTTTAGTTGACTCTTTAAACAGTGCTTGTGGTAGTACATTGGGGTCAGGTGAGCAGTCAGTTCATGATCTCCTAATGATCTTTGTTATCTCTGACGCTGTAATCACCAATGTGTTCAAATCGTCAGATTCCTGGGTGTCCTTCTCCTATTGAGCTAGCACAACTCTTCTGGTGGGACTTTCCCTAAAATGTGATTTCAGGTGACTAACCAAGGCTTCCTCGGTTATATTAGCACTATGGGCTGCTTTTGGGCCATTTTCGATAGTATTAATCAATTTACAAAAGTCTGTAACCCTGACGCATAGTGTAATTTGGCCCATGGTGTTTCCTGCTGGAGATTTTTTAAACACCATATTTCCTTTTACAGGAGCTTCCTTGGCTCTTGGAGCGTGCTTAGTAATGCTTAGTAATGTTCCATCCTCTGGAGATTTTCGCAGTTGCTTCAGCAGCCTACATACAGCAGTTTTCCTTTTGTGGACTGCGTGTGGCAAATGCATGCCATTACAATATCCCAGTTGGACTCCCTTTTTTGTTTTTCTTGAGGGGTATTGGCTTGTAAGATCCTTAGAGAAAGAATCTCAGGCGATATCAAATTTGTGGTTCCTGTGTCCATGGACTCCAGTCTCAGCCGTGCCTCTTCTGCTTCACTTTTGATAGAATTAGATGACCATTTCAATCGCTTAGGATTTTCAGTGCCAATCTCCCCCTTAAGGCATACCACTTTCTGCGGCTTACACACTGGTGACCATATCTTAATTATCTGTGGGTTATGGTCACTTTCCGCACGGTCCAGGTTTCTAAAATCGCTCACCTGCTGATATAGTGAGGGATTACCCAGCATGTAATCTAGGTACGATACCACCTTTCCAGAAGATCTTTCCATGCGGGGGGAGTATCAGTCGGATTCCGTCCATTTAGGGTGAAAAGGCATGCAGTCTCACACGTCTCTATTAATTTCACTCCAATTTTGTCTTTCTTTATGTTCGATGGAATAGTTTGAATTGGCGCTGCTGCTACTGTTTGTACATTATCTTCACTTGGACTATGGAATAGATAGAGGTTGAAGTCACCCGAAAGTAACCAATATGCCGGTTACATTATACTTTTTATATAAAGCAGATGTTTTATCAAATTATTAGCTTTGGCAGATTTTTTGGGGGGTTGATATATATGTTAATTAATATCAGTGGTTCATGAATGTTTTTTCCCCAACCATCTAGTCGAACCAGCAGGAACTGTAGTTCTTCCACATTGACTTCTGCTGTCTTAGCCAGAATATTGGTGCTGATGTAAGTCATAGGTCCCCCTTTGCCCTTCCAGATCTACTGGTTTTCTATGCCAGCTTAGTAAATTCTTTATAACCAATAAGGGGTATGGACGTTTGGGTCCAGGATTCCTGTATCATTATAATGTCACAAGAGCCTAAAAATGTTATTACTGCCGGATCTTCCAATTTTGCCTGCAGGCCTTCTATATCCCATGAGCAAATGCTCAATGCACCATGTGAGGGTGGCAACTGTTGAGTTGTCATTCAGCTTTTATGGACCCTTCCTGAGGATCGCACCAAGGGGCTATCTTTCTTTGCCCATCCTCTTTCCATATTCGTACTCTTAGGGGAGACAACTGGAGACCTTTCACTAATTTTTCCTTCGATCATTTTACTAGAATTAGATGTTCCGCTTGCCCCACGTAAAGCTGACCATGGTCCTGTGTCTTTGTTCGACAAATGGTCCTCCAATAGTGGGTTTGGATTTCTCAACCCCTTGGTATGTAGTCACCTCAATGCCCCAGGGTCTCAAATAGTCCCTCCTTTCAACCAACGTTGTATCTGTGTGCTGTCTCCCTCTGCTTGAATACATTTTTTAGTGGCAATATCTTCTGCCAACACATGCTTGAGGTCTGGAAGTGCTTTTATGAGTCTTAAAATGGTAGAGCGATTGAGCACATCTGATGGGGTTCTTGAGATGAATTCAGGGATCCAAGGCAACTGAAGAACTTGCTTCTGAGTATTCAAATTTTGACAGTTTGCTAGAGTTGACTGCTGGGGTCTCAGTTCTCCCAGTCCTTACGTGGTTCAGGGTTAGTAGGCTATCCCATCCCGCCTTACAGTTCTCTGGCGCTAGGTCTTGCTGATCACCGATGGAGTTTCCACTTTCCTCCAAGGGGCCTTTTACTAGAAGAGGTGGTCTGTGTTCCAACAGAATCAGGGGCGTCATAGGAGTGCCTCCTAATTCGAGAGCATTCTTTGCCACTGCATTTCAGTCTGACCGAGGAGTGCTGTCTGATTTTTACCTTCCCCTTGTGGTTTTGTCTTCCTTACTTGGTTCTTCTAGGGTGACCAATGTGGTCTTTATGATATTTGCACAGATGGCCTGGCAAACTTCCTGCACTTTCTTGCACGTTTTCTCTCTCTTTTTGTCAGTTGCAAAGACAGAGGTTTTCCAAGATTTCCGGCATTCCTTGCATCTAATGAATAAGTAAAGTCCTTGGGAGCCTCAGTTACAAGTTTAGCCGTACTGCAGTTGGAACTGTTTCCTACAGGGTCTATTCTTTCAGGTGAATCCCCAGGTGGGTCTGCTTGGAATATATGCTGACTATGCTGATATTCTCCCTACTCTCTACAGGGGGAACGGGTGTCAGCATAATGATTTGACATATGTACGCTCCTTGACTTGGGTGGAGCAGACCTCTTTTAATATTCCTTTCAGGGATATCGGCAGTGGAGACGATCTGTCGACCTCCTCTTTATATGAGCAGATAGTGAGGTCATTAAGCTGCTTGGTTTGAGCCCTTGTTATCCGGCCATTTAGTTCTTCTAACTTGCCATCTCTTCCAGAGACAAACACTGCCAGTGTGTTTAACAAGTCTATCTGGATATCCATTTTATTGGAATGAAACTGAAGCAACATTACTGTTGCCTGCATCAAGTTCAGAATTGCGGCCCACATTTCATTCCCACTGGTTGCTGCCAATGTCTGTGCATTGTCCCTGGAGTGACCCCTTTGGTCTCCCACTAAGGTTTTCACATTGAGTCTCTCTATCTATGGTGCATTCCCTGCCTCCGACCACGTGTTTGAGTTGGAAGGTCTTGTCTTCAATGGGTCCAGCTCCGTACTTCCTAACCTATAAACCTGAAAGGAAAAGAACTTTGAGCTAGGAGTCTTTGAGGGAGTCTTTGGGGGATCTTGCACTTTCTCTAGTTCCATAATTTCAGCAATTGCTACGATCTCTGAGTCAAGGTTGGGTGAGTTAGCCTTGCTGGATGGAGTTTTCAGGATATGCTGATGTGGACAATTGACTTTCATGATCTTTGCTTGCTTAAGGGTTTCATGGGCTCCAAGTATAGGGGTTGGTTCCCTTGAACCCCCTCTTGGTGTTGCAGTAATAGCATCCATGGGACAGCATCCATTAGACCCCTGTTTGGGGTCTGATTTTCCACAATCACTATTGATGGTTATAGGGGCATCGATGGCGACAAATCTCCCTGATGTCAATGTCCTCTCTGGGCCTTCTGGGTTTGAGGACTTGAGGTAATGGACCAACCTCAGGAGTTTGTTGGTTGAGACCCAGTAAGTCCCTCTTGATTTACGGTTACTTAAAACAGCATAATAGTCAGTTATTTTGTAGTAATCAGATTGAACTGAACATTTTGCCTCCTCCTCATGGATATTGTTGATTGCCTTTTGAACCATCTCTCCTACATTCACCATTTCCAATCTGTTGTTTTGCATTTGTAGGCTCCTACTACCTGTGGTGGTCATGCTCAAAACCCTACATGGGCTGGAGGTCTGGGGGCTGCCCTTTTTTGCAGCCATCTAAGGCCGGTTCTCTTTTCCTTTTCCACTTATTTGAGTGGGAAACATTGCCTCTTGCTTTACCCAACCTCATTCTCCTTTTCCTTAATTGAGTGCTCAATGAGTTAAAAGGCCCCAGTAGCTTCAGTCTTGAATCAAATTCAATTCAATCGATATCTGAATGAAATCTGAACAAACTCTCAGTGCCAATCTCAATGCCGCTTTCACATGTTTGTTAAGGGTAGGGTAAACGATACAGGGTGAGAGATGCAGGTGAGCAATATAATCCAATGCTGTTCCTCCTGTACTTATGCTTGTACTTATACTTATGTTGTGTTCAGAATTATTGCTGTCACGTTATAAAGTAGAAGGGAAGAGAGAGCGAGTGGGGCACCCCAGCCGCCCTGCAAGCTGCATCCGAACCCAGCTGGACCGATTCTGTGGAGGGGCTGCAGCATGCACTTAGCGATAGCTGACTACTGGGAGCACTCTGTTGGTCCAGGCTCTGAGTGCCGGCACTGGTGTCAGTAGGCAGTGCTGGTGGCTGATATTACTGGTGGGTCTTATCGCAGCTGTCTCTGCTGCATGGCATCAGGGCGTCGGGGGGACCTCCTGCCACAAACTGCTGGGCCTTTGGTTCACGCCTTCGGTGCACGTCCCAACACAGCTTGCAGCTTATGTTCCAGGCTAGTCAGACGCAAGCCGCCTCAGCTCCCCCACGGACCTACGAACCCCCTCTCTGACTGCCAGGGAGTCGATGCGAGGGAGGGCAGCCGCAAATAGCAAATGGGAAGCCCCGGGGACCGGTTTCACAGCTGCGGCAGCCGCGGTGCGCCCTCACCGCATCTCCGCGTCTCCTCGGGTCTCCTTGCGTCTCCTGCGACTCCTCCACCTCTCTTGCTGTTCACACCAGTGAAGAAATGTCTTTTGTTTGCTGTAAACAACATAGTGAGGGGCATATTTATACTTGTTTTGCGCTGAATTTGCATCATTTTTTTACGGAAATTCGGTGTAAAACGAACTCCATATTTATACTTTGGCGCTAGACCCATCTAGCACCAAATTTATGGAGTTAAAGTCAATTTTGGACATGGAAACCTACTTTGCATCAATGAGATGCAAATTAGGTGTTCCTGTGCAAAAAATGACTCTATGGCCTTAGCGCCATATTTATCCCTGTGCTAAAATCACGCACGGAGGGGGAGGAGGGGTCAAATAATGGTGCAAAGCTTGGGTCAGAGCAGGCGTTAGGGGACCTGTGGGCCTATTTCCATGGTGGAACACCATGGAATGAGCCCACAGGAGCCCTCCCTAGGCCCTAGGAACACGTCCACCAACATCAGAAGATGGGGACCCCATCCCAGGTAAGCATAGTTAAGTATTTTTGTTTTTATAAAAGTGCCATTGGGGGCCCTGAAATGGGCCCCCTTACATGGCATTGGGTGCAGTGGCCATGCCCAAGGGACCCTGGTCCCCTGTGCTGGCCGTTGGGGTGGTGGGCATGACTCCAGTCTTTTCTAAGACAGGAGTCTTGAGGTATGGATGGTTTTGCGTCACAAAATGACGTTAGGCTGGTTAGAGTCTTTTTTTTTTTTTACTCTAACCTGCCTAACGTCATTTTTTGGTGCAAAACCCCCTTCTTCCATACCGCCAGGACCAACCAGCTAATGTCTTTTTTTTTTTTACGCTAGCCTACACTTTACACCGGCTTGCACCATTCCATAAATATGGTGCCCGGCTGGTGCTCAGAAATGGTGCAAGCCGGTGCTAAACTTTTTGGTGGAAAACTGCATTAGTGCAGTTTTGCACCAAAAACTATAAATCAGGGCCTAAGTGTGCAGGTGCCCCTGCTACTGATGTTTGGGCTTTCATTACTTCATAACCTATAATAGGTATTTGGATATATGATGCTTCATGTATTTGGTCTCCAAACAGAGTCACAGTACTTACACTATTGTGGTGATTCATGTGCCATTTTCATAACCTGCTGCATTACATGCCCTGATAACACAATGTATGTCATGTAGATTCTTGCCGTACCAGGAAAAGGAGTACTGATTCAGAACTTGCATAGTGTGCACAGCATTTATAATTATGCCATTTTGGTCTATGGTTTACATATAATATATTTTAAGATTTTATATAACCTTGTGTGGAGTCTCTTTTTTGGTGTATTTATTATGTCACTGGAGTGTGTGTTCGGAGAATGCTTTACACATTGCCTCTGAGATGATCCTGACTGCTCTGGTCAAGCTACCTGGGGGTGACCAGGGGTTATCTTGGTTGTATAGATCCCTTACCCTAACTAGAGTGGTGGTTTTTGCGTGACTGAGGTACATACACTAGACAATCAGAAACCTAATTTCTAACAATTCCATAGTGAAGTCATGAAGATAGAAAACTTTGAATGAAAGTTACTTCTGAACTGATTAAGAGCTTGTTGTGGATGAGGTAGATTAGTAATAAACCCACTGGCTATGGAATACTGATCCTTTTTCTCGATGTCATTCATTTATACATTTACAGAGTGGACATTTGCTTGTTACTGATGAACTGATGGGTTTATGCCAGGCCACGATGAATGGTTCTACAACATTCAAGTAAAATTATTTGGACCTCTCCCAATAGTTTCCTTCCCTTTATGGTCAACTACAGCATCAAAACTACTATAAAGGAGGTGCCCTTTCCGTACTCATGCATGTGTCCTTATGGCATCAGACTCCTGCTACTTGCACCTAAGGAGGCTTGCAGACACGGTTTCATACCATGCCTTGGTTGAGCCTTCCTTCAGAAAAGACCATAATCTTTGATACTCCACTATGTTAGGCACAGCTAGCATTCAAGCAACACCTAATCTAGAAACCAATGCCAGTCCTTGTGTTTATTACATGAGAAAGGTACTGTGCTACTTACTTACCATTGTAGTACAGTACCTGGTGTTCTTTAGTTGCTGGTCCTATTTCTTCAGACGGCTGGAAATATTTGGACCCTAAATCAGGAAAAGGACAACACAAAGAATAATTATACAAGAATAAAAACGAGATAAGTGTAATTTTCACTATTTTTACTTTTCAAGAATACCAATCAATTTACCTGACAGTTTAATGGACATGAAATTTCTCTTTTAGCAAATGACAATTTCATGTCCCCACAAACCACGTAAACAGATTGGGCATAGCATGTGACTTTGTGTACGATCACAGATTGTTATTCAACTCAGTGGTACTCACTTGCTGCTAAACATTGGTTTCAACAGAGGCCTGTGAGCAGCATACAAGAGGGTCATTAACATAAAATAAATTATAATGGTACAAAGCCATAATCATGTAACAGGCAGTATAGCGAACAGTTCCAGTTATTCGTGCTAGTCCTAAATTCACAACTGAGAACATCTGAAATCTGCTAAGGAATAGTCAAGGCTAATGGAAAACTAAAATAGAGCTGAACATATTTACTATCAAGAATTTCTGTTGCCCATCATTTAAGCACTGCTACCACACAACCACAGTAGTGACTTCCCTTGAAAATTGCATTTTCATCATGGAGCAAGTAGGAAAAATGTGTTCATGCACATTTATTATACACAGACATTCACTTATTTTTCATGAATAACATCCTTATTTCTAGTTGGCAGTCAATCGGCAGTCCACCCACAACATCACCTAAGAGCTGTTATGTTTGCCTGCAGGTGGGAATAAATGCAAAACGACACCAGGTGCTGTTTTAATACTCTTCTTTTTACTGGCGCCAAAAACCGGCGCCCGGCTTTTTATTTTTTTCGGCCAGCCCATTTCCCGTCTCAGCGTGGGTTTTTCGTGAGAAACACCCCTGAGTTTCGGCAGGACATGGGCTGGTCTAACATCCCTTCTTTACGGTGGCCTCAAAAAACAAACATGGCAAAAGAAAACTTCACATGGTTTGGCATATATGTACGGAGAGAAAAAGAAAAGAAAAAAAGAAAGGAGAGAGAGAGAGAAAACATCAACAAACTAGTCCACCACATAGTCTCTTTGAGGAGAAGACTTCGACGGACACAGTCTCAGGTGATATCTTCTGGTCCAGCTGTGCTTTGGGACACCCCCTGACACTTTTGGACTTCATCTGGAGGCTTGAACATTAATGGAAGTCTCATTCTCTCGCAGGCCTGTTCCCAAAATGACCTTGGCCCCAAAGGGCACGGTCATCAGAGATGGTCCCTGTGGTTGGGGAGCAGGAGATCGTTCCTTGGATATCTCTTGGTGGAGTAACTCATCAGGCTGCACCTGTAGCATTTTTTTCATTCTCTGTTTCAGCGAAGGCACATGTGGCATCTGCTTTTTGGCCCTCTTCGAGGAAATGATATAGCTTGAAAACTGATATGTTCCTCATAACCGCATCACCCTGTTGTTGGGCGGTGATTATGGTCCCCTTTATCGCAGTCAAGGTCCAGGGGTGAATTTCAAAAGGTAATGAAAACTTTGTGCACCACCACACTATCCCCACTTGTATGAGCCACCTTCTGGCTTGCCTCACTCTTGAAACAGTATCATTCTTGATTTCACATTGATGTAGAGCTTCTTAGGCTTGACATCACTGCAGTGAGGCAAACTCTATATGAGGAATGAAGTTCCTCACGGGGCGTTTATGCAAAGAGCAGAGGGGCCATGTTTTGATTGTTCGCAAGGGCAATCCAGAGAACCTTGTTTAGAGTACACATGAAGCGTTCGGCTTCACCATTTACCTGGGGCCATCGGGGCACGACTGTCAAGTGGTGGGTGCCCCTCAATCACAGATACTACAACATATCTTGGCTGGAGAAGGGAAGCATGTTGTCAGTTCAAAACTTTTGCCTTTTCCAGGCAAGGAATAGTGTTGCCTGCTCTGGTGGACTCCATGATTTCGACTTCCGGATACTTTGTGAAATCATCAATAACAACCAACACATGCCTGCCATCTGGTAAGCTTCCAAAATCGGCACCGGCTCTGTACCACGGGTATAGTGGAATCACTTCTGTGATGATCGGTGTGGAAGGTTCAGAGGAGGTTGCTGCTTGAACCATTGAACACTACTTCACCGTGCCTTCTACAAGTTCGCCTTGTCACAATCTGCATGTCTCTTACTGCTGTAGGCTGCAGTACTCGGAAGGACGCCTGGCTTCTTACTGGTTGTGGATTGGTCGAGATGTGGGGGACCCCTTCCAGTAGCCACAGTGCCGCTGACTGGAGAACACCAAAGTAGACCATACCCTCCAGAAGGAGTCCCAGAGGAAAAACCCAAGTTATGGTAAAATACCTCTACCACAGGAACTCCTGAAAAAGAAGATAAAACAATGAAGAAAAGGCAAAAAGTAAAAGTCAAATCCACAGGAAAAAATAGGAAGAAGCGAGTAGGGCAT
This sequence comes from Pleurodeles waltl, assembly GCF_031143425.1. Classification (NCBI taxonomy): domain Eukaryota; kingdom Metazoa; phylum Chordata; class Amphibia; order Caudata; family Salamandridae; genus Pleurodeles; species Pleurodeles waltl. The sequence continues at coordinate 29,183,198 of NC_090437.1, forward strand.
AGGACACAGGAGCGAGCATCACCATCAAGATGGAAGTGTTTGCAAGGCAAGGAAAGAGGGGACTGCAGTGCTTGTATACCCTCAGACAGGAAGTGACAAACAGAAAGAACACACAACACCATCTTGTATTGGGAAAAGCCACATAGAAATGAATGGGAAGAAAAGCCAAGTAGAAAAGGAAAGAAACAATGCATGCTGGGAAAGACAACCACAGACAAAAGAGGACACTATGGCCACCTAAGAAGAAAGAAGACACAAAGAAAGAAGAAAAAAGAAGAAAAGAATAGGATCCAAGTGAAGGTAAGTAGGAAAAGGGAGATCAGCAAGGCTGCCAGGGGCCGTGGCACGACCTGGAGCCTGAGTTGAGACTCCTGGGCTGCACAGCAGCAAAAAAAGTCAGACAAGGACCAAAAAATGGGCCGCGGCGAGCCCGGCATCTTAAAACAGGGACCGCCGGCCCAACTGTGGCCCGCAAAAGCGACGCTGCGGTGGTCAGCGACATCACAGTAGTCTCCCTCCCCGAGTCCCCGGGCTTGTCTGGGAAACAAATTAAAAAACTGTTAATCAAGCGGGGTGCATGGACTGAAGATGCATACTCCCAAGAACAGTCACTGATGGGATAACCTTTCCTCCAGTGGATCAAGAATTGTAGACGTTCCGGAACATGCAGGAATCACAGATCTCCTGAACCTCATATTTAGGATGGCCATCCACAGAAAGAGGAGGAGGACATTGGAATTGCCTATGATAAGGATCAGGGACAAAAGGCTTGAGTTGCGAGACATGAAAAACTGGATGGACCTTCCAAGTCTGAGGTAAATGAAGTTGTAGGAAGTTGGCTCTGTATGTACTATTTCAAAGTAAGAAATAGCATGCACAGAGTCCAAGGGTTCCCCTTAGAGGTAAGATAGTGGCAAAAAGAGATAATTCTAATGCTCTATTTTGTGGTAGTGTGGTCGAGCAGTAGGCTTCCCAGAGGGTAGTGTTAAGCATTTGTTGTACACACACAGGCAATAAATGAGGAACACATACTCAAAGACAATTCCAGGCCGATAGTTTTTTTTATATAGAAAAATATATTTTCTTAGTTTATTTCAAGAACCACAGGTTCAAGATTTACAATCAATACTTCAAATGAAAGGTACTTCACTTAGGTATCATAGGAACTTTGAATCAGCAAAATAGCATGTACAGTTTTCACAAAAATGGCAATAAGCTATTTTGAAACTAGACACAGTGCAAATTTCAACAGTTCCTGGGGGAGGTAAGTATTTGTTAGTTTTGCAGGTAAGTAAACTAACTACAGGGTTCAAAGTTGGGTCCAAGGTAGCTCACCGTTGGGGGTTCAGGGCAACCCCAAAGTTACCACACCAGCAGCTCAGGGTCGGTCAGGTGCAGAGGTCAAAGTGGTGCCCAAAACGCATAGGCTTCAATGGAGAAGGGGGTGCCCCGGTTCCAGTCTGCCAGCAGGTAAGTACCTGCGACTTCGGAGGGCAGACCAGGGGGGTTTTGTAGGGCAACGGGGGGGGGGGCACAAGTCAGCACAAAAAGTACACCCTCAGCGGCACGGGGGCGGCCGGGTGCAGAGTGCAAACAGGCGTCGGGTTTTCAATGGAGTTCAATGAGAGACCCAGGGGTCTCTTCAGTGAAGCAGGCAGGCAAGGGGGGGCTCCTCGGGGTAGCCACCACCTGGGCAAGGGAGAGGACCACCTGGGGGTCGCTCCTGCACTGGAGGTCAGATCCTTCAGGTCCTGGGGGCTGCGGGTGCAGTGTCTTTACCAGGCGTCGGGTTCTTAGAAGCAGGCAGTCGCGGTCAGGGGGAGCCTCTGGATTCCCTCTGCAGGTGTCGCTGGGGGGGGTCAGGGGGGTCAACTCTGGCTACTCACAGGGTCGCAGTCGCTGGGGACTCCTCCCTGTAGTGTTGTTCCTCCGCAGGTCGAGCCGGGGGCGTCGGGTGCAGAGTGCAAAGTCTCACGCTTCCGGTGGGAAACGTGGAGTCCTTTTAAAGTTGTTTCTTTGTTGCAAAGTTGTTCCTTCTTTGGAGCAGAGCCGCTGTCCTCGGGAGTTCTTGGTCCTTTTAGATGCAGGGTAGTCCTCTGAGGCTTCAGAGGTCGCTGGACCCTGGGGAACGTGTCGCTGTTGCAGTTTTTCTTAAAGTGGGGAGACAGGCCGGTAGGGCTGGGGCCAAAGCAGTTGGTGTCTCCGTCTTCTCTGCAGGGCTTTCGGGTCAGCAGTCCTTCTTCATCTTCAGGTTGCAGTAATCTATCTTGCTAGGTTCTGGGAGCCCCTAAATACTCAATTTAGGGGTGTGTTTAGGTCTGGGGGGTTAGTAGCCAATGGCTACTAGTCCTGAGGGTGGCTACACCCTCTTTGTGCCTCCTCCCTGAGGGGAGGGGGGCACATCCCTAATCTAATTGGGGGAATCCTCCATCTGCAAGATGGAGGATTTCTAAAAGTCAGAGTCACCTCAGCTCAAGACACCTTAGGGGTTGTCCTGACTGGCCAGTGACTCCTCCTTGTTTTTCTCATTATCTCCTCCGGCCTTGCCGCCAAAAGTGGGGCCGTGGCCAAAGGGGGCGGGCATCTCCACTAGCTGGAGTGCCCTGGGGCGCTCTAACAAAGGGGGTGAGCCTTTGAGGCTCACCGCCAGGTGTTAAAGTTCCTGAAGGGGGAGGTAAAAAGCACCTCCACCCAGTACAGGCTTTGTTACTAGCCACAGAGTGACAAAGGCACTCTCCCCATGTGGCCAGCAACATGTCTGGTGTGTGAAAGGCTGGCAAAACTAGTCAGCCCACACTGGAAGTCGGGTATGTTTTCAGGGGGCATCTCTAAGATGCCCTCTGGGGTGTATTTCACAATAAAATGTACACTGGCATCAGTGGGCATTTATTGTGCTGAGAAGTTTGATACCAAACTTCCCAGTTTTCAGTGTAGCCATTATGGTGCTGTGGAGTTCGTGTATGACAGACTCCCAGACCATATACTCTTATGTCTACCCTGCACTTACAATGTCTAAGGTTTTGCTTAGACACTGTAGGGGCATAGTGCTCATGCACACATGCCCTCACCTATGGTATAGTGCACCCTGCCTTGGGCTGTAAGGCCTGCTAGAGGGGTGACTTATCTATGCCATAGGCAGTGTGAGGTTGGCATGGCACTCTGAGGGGAGTGCCATGTCGACTTAGTCATTTTCTCCCCATCAGCACACACAAGCTGGCAAGCAGTGTGTCTGTGCTGAGTGAGAGGTCCCCAGGGTGGCATAAGACATGCTGCAGCCCTTAGAGACCTTCCCTGGCATCAGGGCCCTTGGTTCCATGGGTACCAGTTACAAGGGACTTATCTGGATGCCATGGTGTGCCAATTGTGGAGACAAAGGTACAGGTTAGGGAAAGAACACGGGTGCTGGGGCCTGGTTAGCAGGCCTCAGCACACTTTCAAATCATAACTTGTCATCAGCAAAGGCAAAACGTTAAGGGGTAACCATGCCAAGGAGGCATTTCCTTACACAACCCCCCCCAAACGAAAGAGGATGAGACTAACCTTTCCCAAGAGTGTCTTCATTTTCTAAGTGGAAGAACCTGGAAAGGCCATCTGCATTGGGATGGGCAGTCCCAGGTCTGTGTTCCACTATAAAGTCCATTCCCTGTAGGGAGATGGACCACCTCAACAGTTTTGGATTTTCACCTTTCATTTGCATTAGCCATCTGAGAGGTCTGTGGCCAGTTTGAACTACGAAGTGAGTACCAAAGAGGTATGGCCTCAGCTTCTTCAGGGACCAAACCACAGCAAAGCCCTCCCTCTCAACGGCACTCCAACGCTGCTCCCTGGGGAGTAACCTCCTGCTAATGAAAGCAACAGGCTGGTCAAGGCCATCATCATTTGTTTGGGACAAAACTGCCCCTATCCCATGTTCAGAGGCATCAGTCTGCACTATGAACTGCTTGGAGTAATCTGGAGCTTTTAGAACTGGTGCTGTGCACATAGCTTGTTTCAGGGTGTCAAAGGCCTGTTGGCATTCTACAGTCCACTTTACCTTCTTGGGCATTTTCTTGGAGGTAAGTTCTGTGAGGGGTGTCACTATTGATCCATATCCCTTCACAAACCTCCTGTAGTACCCAGTCAAGCCAAGGAATGCCCTGACTTGAGTCTGGGTTTTTGGAGCTACCCAGTCCAGAATAGTCTGGATCTTGGGTTGGAATGGCTGAACTTGGCCTCCACCTACAAGGTTGTGCCAAGTAAACCACAGTTCCCTGCCCTATCTGGCATTTGGATGCCTTGATAGAGAGGCCTGCTGCTTGCAGGGCCTTCAAAACCTTCTTCAGGTGGACCAGGTGATCCTCCCAGCTGGAGCTGAAGACAGCAATATCATCAAGATAAGCGGCACTAAAGGACTCCAAGCCAGCAAGGACTTGATTCACCAACCTTTGGAAGGTGGCAGGGGCATTCTTTAAACCAAAGGGCATAACAGTAAACTGATAATGCCCATCAAGTGTGGAGAATGCTGTCTTTTCTTTTGCTCCTGGTGCCATTTTAATTTGCCAGTACCCTGCTGTCAAGTCAAAGGTACTTAAGTATCTGGCAGCACCTAGTTTATCAATCAATTCATCTGCTCTTGGAATGGGATGAGCATCTGTCCTGGTGACAGAATTAAGTCCTCTGTAGTCCACACAAAACCTTATCTCTCTCTTTCCATCTTTGGTGTGAGGTTTGGGGACTAAGACCACTGGGCTAGCCCAGGGGCTGTCAGAGTGCCCAATGACTCCCAATTCCAGCATCTTGTGGACTTCCACTTTGATGCTTTCCTTAACTTGGTCAGACTGTCTGAAGATTTAGTTTTTGACAGGCATGCTGTCTCCTGTGTCCACATAATGGGTACACAGGTGTGTCTGACCAGGGGTTAGGGAAAAGAGCTCAGCAAACTGTTGTAAGACCTTCCTACAGTCAGATTGCTGTTGGCCAGAGAGGGTGTCTGAATAGATCACTCCATCTACTGAGCCATCTATAGGGTCTGTGGAGAGGAGATCAGGGAGAGGTTCACTCTCAGCTTCCTGGTCCTCATCTGTTACCATCAACAGATTCACATCTGCCCTTTCATGAAAGAGTTTGAGGCGGTTCACATGGATCACCCTTTTGGGGGTCCTGCTAGCGCCTAGGTCTACCAGGTAGGTGACCTGACTCTTTCTCTCTATCACTGGGTAAGGGCCACTCCATCTGTCCTGAAGTGCCCGGGGAGCCACAGGCTCCAGAACCCAGACTTTCTGCCCTGGCTGAAACTCAACCATAGCAGCTTTTTGGTCATACCACATCTTCTGGAGTTGTTGGCTGGCCTCAAGGTTTTTACTTGCCTTTTCCATGTACTCTGCCATCCTGGAACGTAGGCCTAGTACATAGTCCACTATATCTTGTTTAGGCTCATGAAGAGGTCTCTCCCAGCCTTCTTTTACAAGAGCTAGTGGTCCCCTGACAGGATGGCCAAACAGAAGTTCAAAGGGGGAAAACCCTACTCCCTTCTGAGGCACCTCTCTGTAGGCGAAAAGCAGACATGGCAAGAGGACATCCCATCTCCTTTTGAGTTTTTCAGGGAGCCCCATGATCATGCCTTTCAATGTCTTGTTAAATCTTTCTACAAGACCATTGGTTTGTGGATGGTATGATGTGGTGAATTTGTAAGTCACCCCACACTCATTCCACATATGCTTCAGGTATGCTGACATGAAGTTGGTACCCCTGTCAGACACCACCTCCTTAGGAAATCCCACTCTGGTAAAAATACCAATGAGTGCTTTTGCTACTGCAGGGGCATTAGTGGACCTAAGGGGAATTGCTTCAGGGTATCTAGTTGCATGATCCACTACTACTAGTATGTATTGGTTCCCTGAGGCTGTGGGAGGTTCAAGTGGACCCACTATGTCCACACCCACTATTTCAAAGGGGACCTCCACCACTGGAAGTGGAATGAGGGGGGCCTTTGGGTGTCCACCTGTCTTACCACTGGCTTGACAGGTGGTACAGGAGACACAAAACTCCTTTACCTTCTGGGACATGTTGGGCAAACAGAAATGCTTAGCTAACCTTTCCCAAGTCTTGGTTTGTCCCAAATGCCCAGCAAGTGGAATATCATGAGCTAAGGTCAGAATGAACTCCCTAAACTCCTGAGGCACTACCACTCTCCTAGTGGCACCAGGTTTGGGATCTCTTGCATCAGTGTAGAGGAGTCCATCTTCCCAATAGACTCTTTGTGTTCCAGTGGTTTTTCCTTTGGTCTCTTCAGCAGCTTGCTGCCTAAGGCCTTCAAGAGAGGGACATGTTTCTTGCCCCTTACACAACTGTTCCCTCGTGGGTCCCCCTGGGCCTAAGAGTTCAACCTTATAAGGTTCCAACTCCATGGGCTCAGTTCCCTCAGAGGGCATAACTTCTTCCTGGGAAGAGAGATTCTTTTTCTTTTGTTGTGTTGAAGCTGGTTCCCCAGTCTTCTTTCCTTTCCTCTTGGAGGGTTGGGCTATTATTCCAGGCTCCAATACTACTTTTTCACCCTGAGCCTTACACTGTGCCCTTGTCTTGACACACACCAGTTCAGGGATACCCAGCATGGCTGCATGGGTTTTGAGTTCTACCTCAGCCCATGCTGAGGACTCCAGGTAATTTCCAAGCAAACAGTCTACAGGGATATTTGAGGAGACCACAACCTATTTCAGGCCATTGACCCCTCCCCACTCTAAAGTTACCATAGCCATGGGATGTACTTTAGTCTGATTGTCAGTGTTGGTGACTGGATAAGTTTGTCCAGCCAGGTATTGACCAGGGGAAAACAGTTTTTCTGTCACCATGGTGACACTGGCACCTGTATCCCTCAGGCCTTCTACACTAGTCCCATTAATTAAGAGTTGCTGCCTGTATTTTTGCATATTAGGGGGCCAGGCAGCCAGTGTGGCTAAGTCCACCCCACCCTCAGAGACTAATGTAGCTTCAGTGTGACCCCTGATTTGCTCTGGGCACACTGTTGAACCCACCTGGAGACTGGCTATTCCAGTGTTAGCTGGAGTAGAGTTTGAAGTGGAACCTTTCTTGGGACAGGCCTTGTCTCCAGTTTGGTGTCCCTGCTGATTACAGCTACGACACCAGGCCTTTTTGGGATCAAATTTTTACCCTTGTACGCAAAATTGGATTGTGAAGAGGCTTTGGACCCTCCCTCCTGAGAAGGTTTTTGGGGCCCTGTAGAAGCCTCTTTACTTTTTCCCTTGGATGGCTCAACACTCTTCCCGTGGGGAGTCTTGGTGACCCCTTTCTTTTGGTCACCCGCTGTGGAAGTCTTGGTCACCCTAGTCTTGACCCAATGGTCTGCCTTCTTTCCCAATTCTTGCGGAGAAATTGGTCCTAGGTCTACCAGATGCTTATGCAGTTTATCATTGAAACAATTACTTAACAGGTGTTCTTTCACAAATAAATTGTACAGCCCATCATAATCATTTACACCACTGCCATGAATCCAACCATCCAGTGTTTTGATTGAGTAGTCAACAAAATCAACCCAGGTCTGGCTCGAGGATTTTTGAGCCCCCCTGAACCTAATCCTGTACTCCTCAGTTGAGAATCCAAAGCCCTCAATCAGGGTAGCCTTCATGAGGTCATAGGATTCTGCATCTTTTCCAGAGAGTGTGAGGAGTCTATCCCTACACTTTCCACTGAACATTTCCCAAAGGAGAGCACCCAGTGAGGTCTGTTTACTTTTCTGGTTGCACAAGCCCTCTCAAAAGCTGTGAACCATTTGGTGATGTCATCACCATCTTTATATTTAGTTACAATCCCTTTAGGGATTTTCAACGTCAGGAGAATCTCTGACCCTATTTATGTTGCTGCCACCATTGATGGGTCCTAGGCCCATCTCTTGTCTTTCCCTTTCTATGGCTAGGATCTGTCTTTCCAAAGCCAATATTTTGGGCAACCTGGCTAGCAGGAGGTCATCTTCATTGAGGCTGCCCTCAATGCTTGCAGAGCTGTTGGACTCTCCTGTGAGAGAAGCAACATCTCTAACTATCACTTGTGGAGACAGGGTTGGAAAAACCCTGGGCTCCCTATCTAGGATTGGAGGTGGGAAATCTTCCACATCACTAGCTTCCCCCTCTGTGAAGATATCATCGGAGGGGTTGTTTTTAGCAAACTCTGCCAAAACCTCCTGGAGCTGTACTTTGGTAGGGTTTGAACCAGTCTTTATCTTCTTTCTTTTGCAGAGAGACCTTAACTCTGGCATCCTAAGATGCAGGTAAGGGGTGAGGTTGAGTTCCATCACTATCTCTTCTGCAGCAGACATTATGGCGGTCATTCTGACCGCGGCGGGCGGCAGTCGCCGCCCGCCATGCGGTCCCCGCCGAATGACTGCCCCGCGGTCAAAAGACCGCAGCGGCCATTCCAACTTTCCTGCTGGGCCGGCGGGCGACCACCAAAAGGCCGCCCGCCGGCCCAGCGGGAAAGCCCCTGCAACGAGGAAGCCGGCACCGAATGGAGCCGGAGGAGTTGCAGGGGTGCGACAGGTGCAGTGGCAAGCAGACAGTGAAAATCTTTGTGGGGCCCTGTTAGGGGGCCCTTGCACTGCCCATGCCAGTGGCATGGGCAGTGCAGGGGCCCCCAGGGGCCCCACGACACCCGTTCCCGCCATCCTGTTCCTGGCGGTAAGAACCGCCAGAAACATGGTGGCGGGAAGGGGGTCGGAATCCCCATGGCGGCGCTGAAGCAGCGCCGCCATGGCGGATTCCCTGGGCCAGGGGAAAACCGGCGGGAAACCGACGGTTCCCCTTTTCTGACCGCGGCTTTACCGCCGCGGTCAGAATAGCCCAGGAAGCACCGCCAGCCTGTTGGCGGTGCTTCCGCGGTCCCCGGCCCTGGCGGTCATGGACCGCCAGGGTCGGAATGACCCCCTATGTTTCTAAAAGTTGGAATAATTTTTAAGAATCTAAAACTATCTCTAGATCTAATTCAAACTTTTACAAAACTTTTAAACTCTAAAAGAAATGCTAACAGGGAGTAACACAAGGCCCTAGCAGGACTTTTAAAAATTTAGAAAAATAGCTCAAATTTCAAAAATCTGTTTCTAATGACAATTTTGGGAATTTAGTAGTGTGATCAGGTATTGGCTGAGTAGTCCAGCAAATGCAAAGTCTTGTACCCCACCGCTGATCCACCAATATAGGAAGTTGGCTCGGTATGTACTATTTCAAAGTAAGAAATAGCATGCACAGAATCCAATGGTTCCCCTAAGAGGTAAGATAGTGGCAAAAAGAGATAATTCTAATGCTCTATTTTGTGGTTGTGTGGTCGAGCAGTAGGCTTATCAGAGGGCAGTGTTAAGCATTTGTTGTACACACAGGCAATAAATGAGGAACACACACTCAAAGACAATTCCAGGCCAATAGGTTTTTTATATAGAAAAATGTATCTTCTTAGTTTATTTTAAGAACCACAGGTTCAAGATTTACAATCAATACTTCTGATGAAAGGTCCTTCTCTTATGTATCATAGGAACTTTGAATCAGCAAAATAGCATGTACAGTTTTCACAAAAATGGCAATAAGCTATTTTAAAACTAGAAACTGTGCAAATTTCAACAGTTCCTGTGGGAGGTAAGTATTTGCTAGTTTTGCAGGTAAGTAAACCACCTACAGGGTTCAATGTTGGGTCCAAGGTAGCCCCCCGTTGGGGGTTCAGGGCAACCCCAAAGTTACCACACCATCAGCTCAGGGCCAGTCAGGTGCAGAGGTCAAAGTGGTGCCCAAAACGCATAGGCTTCAATAGCGAAGGGGGTGCCCCTGTTCCAGTCTGCCAGCAGGTAAGTACCCGCGACTTCGGAGGGCAGACCAGGGGGGTTTTGTAGGGCACCGGGGGGGGGGCACAAGTCAGCACAAAAAGTACACCCTCAGCGGCACGGGGGCGGCCGGGTGCAGAGTGCAAACAGGCGTCGGGTTTGCAATGGAGTTCAATGGGAGACCCAGGGGTCTCTTCAGCGAAGCAGGCAGGCAAAGGGGGGGGCTCCTCAGGGTAGCCACCACCTGGGCAAAGGAGAGTGCCACCTGGGGGTCGCTCCTGCACTGGAGGTCGGATCCTTCAGGTCCTGGGGGCTGCTGGTTCAGTGTCTTTACCAGGCGTCGGGTTCTTAGAAGCAGGCAGTCGCGGTCAGGGGGAGCCTCTGGGTTCCCTCTGCAGGCGTCGCTGGGGGGTTACAGGGGGGTCAACTCTGGCTACTCACAGGGTCGCAGTCACCGGGGAGTCCTCCCTGTAGTGTTGTTTCTCTGCAGGTCGAGCCGGGGCGTCGGGTGCAGAGTGCAAAGTCTCACGCTTCCGGCGGGAAACATGGAGTCCTTTTAAAGTTGTTTCTTTGTTGCAAAGTTGTTTCTTCTTTGGAGCAGAGCCGCTGTCCTCAGGAGTTCTTGGTCTATTTAGATGCAGGGTAGTCCTCTGAGGCTTCAGAGGTCACTGGACCCTGGGGAACGCGTCGCTGTTGCAGTTTTTCTTGAAGTGGGAGACAGGCCGGTAGGGCTGGGGCCAAAGCAGTTGGTGTCTCCGTCTTCTCTGCAGGGCTTTCAGGTCAGCAGTCCTTCTTTGTCTTCAGGTTGCAGTAATCTATCTTGCTAGGCTCTGGGAGCCCCTAAATACTCAATTTAGGGGTGTTTTTAGGTCTGGGGGATTAGTAGCCAATGGCTACTAGCCCTGAGGGTGGCTACACCCTCTTTGTGCCTCCTCCCTGAGGGGAGGGGGGCACATCCCTAATCCTATTGGGGGAATCCTCCATCTGCAAGATGGAGGATTTCTAAAAGTCAGAGTCACCTCAGCTCAGGACACCTTAGGGGTTGTCCTGACTGTCCAGTGACTCCTCCTTGTTTTTCTCATTATCTCCTCCGGCCTTGCTGCCAAAAGTGGGGCCGTGGCCGTAGAGGACAGGCATCTCCACTAGCTGGAGTGCCCTGGGGCGCTGTATCAAAGGGGGTAAGCCTTTGAGGCTCACCGCCAGGTGTTACAGTTCCTGCAGGGGGAGGTGAGAAGCACCTCAACTCAGTACATGCTTTGTTACTAGCCACAGAGTGACAAAGGCACTCTCCTCATGTGGCCAGCAACATGTCTGGTGTGTGGCAGGCTGGCAAAACTACTCATCCCACACTGAAAGTCTGGTATGTTTTCAGGGGGCATCTCTAAGATGCCCTCTGGGGTGTATTTAACAGAAAAATGTACACTGGCATCAGTGTGCATTTATTGTGCTGAGAAGTTTGATACCAAACTTCCCAGTTTTCAGTGTAGCCATTATGGTGCTGTGGAGTTCGTGTATGACAGACTCCCAGACCATATACTCTTATGGCTACCCTGCACTTACAATGTCTAAGGTTTTGCTTAGACAGTGTAGGGGCATAGTGCTGATGCACCTATGCCCTCACCTATGGTATAGTGCACCCTGCCTTAGGGCTGTAAGGCCTGCTAGAGGGGTGACTTATCTATGCCATAGGCAGTGTGAGGTTGGCATGGCACTCTGAGGGGAGTGCCATGTCAACTTAGTCATTTTCTCCTCACCAGCACACACAAGCTGGCAAGCAGTGTGTCTGTGCTGAGTGAGGGGTCCCCAGGGTGGCATAAGACATGCTGCAGCCCTTCAAGACCTTCCCTGGCATCCTGGCATCAGGGCCCTTGGTACCAGGGGTACCAGTTACAAGAGACTTATCTGGATGCCAGGGTGTGCCAATTGTGGAGACAAAGGTACAGGTTAGGGAAACAACACTGGTGCTGAGGCCTGGTTAGCAGGCCTCAGCACACTTTCAAATCATAACTTGGCATCAGCAAAGGCAAAAAGTCAGGGGGTAACCATGCCAAGGAGGCATTTCCTTACAGAAGTCAAACAGCAACTACATTTAATAAGTGGAGTACCTGAAAAGGTGCATAATAGGGGGGTTTGAATTTGTTTTGAGATAGATGAAAAGGCAGAAATGTGGAAGAAAGCCATACTTTGTCTCCCTGCTGGTAAGATGGTGCAGCTAGATGTCGGATGTCAGCTAGTCTTTTCATATCTTTTTTTGAGGCTAAAAGAGTGGTCCGAATCATGTCCTGAATAGGGCACAGTCGCCGAGCAAATGAGAAACTGTAGATAGTTCACAAGGTATTGTAGGAAAGGTCTTGGGATGGAAAATGTAGGTGCAAAAAAAAGGTGTTGATCCGGTTGCATTATGAACCGTGTTGCTATAGGAAAACTCGGCTAAAGGTAGAAAGTTGGACCAGTTGCTGTGTGTGGCATTACAGTAACAGCGTAAATACTGTTGGAGTTCCTGATTTAGGCATTCAGTCTGACCATTAGTCTGGGGATGAAATTGCGAAGAAAGGGCAACATCAATGTGTAATGAGGTTCAAAAAGCCTTCCAAAAACGTGACACATGTTGGGGTCCCCGATCTGAAATGATTACTTGTGGAAGGCCATGTAGACTGAATATATCTTGCATGAAAATATGGCTCATTTCTTTAGCAGTGAGCATTTTCTTTAAAGCTGTGAAATGCGCCATCTTGGTAAATGAGTCAACGATTACCATATTGACATGATTCCTTGAAGAAAATGGTAAAGAACATAAGAAATCTGTAGACAGTGTGTGCCATGGAGTGGATGGAACAGGGAAATACATCAATAATCCTACTGGCTTGGTCCGGGGTGTCTTGGTTTGAGCACATGTAGGGCATGATGTTGCGTAGGATTCAGCATCGGTTTTAAGTGTAGGCCACCAGAAGGAACGTAGGAGTAATTCCTGCGTCTTCTTGATTCTTTGATGTCCAGCAACAGGGGAATCATGACACATCTGTAAAGCCTCGGTCTGAAGTTTCTTGGTCGGTAGAAATAAAGAGTTTTGACGATAAAAGTATTCCTGGTTCTTTTGAATTTAAGCACTCAAAGTATTCCATTCTTCAAGTGGAAGATATTGGTATTCTGCTTTTACATGATCAAGAAAAGACTGGGCAACTCCGATGATTCAACTTGGTTCTATTATATTCGTACACCAAGTGCTAGCACTTTCTGGATAGCGACGAGATAAGGCATTAGCCACTAGGTTCTGGGATCCAGGGATATAGGTCAACACAAAGTCATATTGGCAGAACAAAGCCTATCTTGCCTGCCGGCTATTTCGACATTGGAAATTTTGAAGGCATTGTAAATTTCGATGATCTGTTCTTGCTTCGAACGGTTCCTTAGTACCCATTAGGAAATGCCTTCTTTCCTTACAGGCAGCCTTGAGAGCAAGTAATTCCCGTTCTAAAACATAATAATTGCATTCGCCCTCTGTTAGTATGTGTGATAAATAAAAGATAGGATGTTCCAAGCCATCTTCTTCTTGTTTCTGAATAATACAGCTCCTATAGCTCTCTCGGATGTGTCTGAAACCACTATGAATTTTTTGGTTGTATCCGGATGCCATAAGATAGGAGCTTGGGTAAAGGCAAGTTTCAGATTTTGAAAGGCCGCCTCCACGCATTCTGTCCAAACAAATCCTTTCTTTAGGTTTTCTCCTTTGATGGTCTGGGTGATAAAACTTTGTTGATGGGCAAGGTCTTGTACAAATTGCTGATAGAAGTTGAAGAGACCTAGGAACCATGGTGTTTCCTTAATAGAAGAGGGAGAAGGCCAATCCAAAATGGCTTGTACCTTGTCTTGATCCATGGCCATTCCAGTCTGATCGCTGAAAAAACCAAGATACTGTACTTCTGTCTTGTTAAATTCACATTTCTCTGGTTTGCAGTATAGCTGGTTCTGTCTGAGTCTTTCCAAAACCTGAAGGACATGCTCAGTATGTTGTTCAGGAATGTGAGAGTATACTAAAATGTCACCCAGCTATATCACAACACTTTGATTCAATAAACCAATGAATCGTTGGTATATGGAGGGAGTGTTTGTTAAACTAAAAGGCATAACTCAGTATTTATAATGGCCCAATGGAGTACGAAAAGCTGTTTTCCATTTGTCTCCTTCCTTCACACATATGAGATGATAGGCAACCCTCAGATACAATTTCATAAATCTCTTAGCACTTTGGACCGCTTCAAGTATATCCCTAATAAGGGGTAAGGGATATTGATGGTTGTCTTGTTTAGTCCACGAAAGTCAACAGAGGGACGCCTATCTTTTGACTTATTTGGAACAAAAAAAGAGGTGCCCCCGCAGGAGATGAAGAGGGGGCGATCAAACCATTCTGTAAATTATCATTTAGGTATTTTCTAAGTACATTCTTTTCTTGCTCAGACAATGAATACCTCTGTCCAAACTGAACCACTTCTCCCAGAATCAAGGGAATGGCACAGTCATAAGCCCAATGTGGGGGTAAAACTGGCTTTCTAGGCTTCTGGACTACATCACAGTATTCTTGATAACATCTTGATACTCCCTGGATCATGTTAATCGTGCAACTCATTTCTTTGGGAGAAAGGATTAGACCCTTAGGGGACCAATAAGAGTTCGTAGAGTAACAGTTCTGTTGACAAAACCACAGGATGATAAAGATAATGTTCTTGTTTCTCAGTTGATGTATGGATTGTGCCGAGTCAGCCATGGAATACCCAATATCATGGTATGATTAGGAGAAGATATCAGATTAAAGGTAATGTGCTCCTGATGTTTTCCAAATTGCAGACATAGGGTGGGTGTGGGATCAACCACTGGTCCTGAGGTTAGTGTGGAGCCAGCAACCGTGTGGACATGTTCTGGCATCACTTTTGGAACACAAGGTATTCCTTTTTCTTTGGCCCAAGTCTCATCCAAATATATACCGCTTGTTCCACAATCCAATATCACAAATACCTGTACTTCTTAATTATGGCGATACGGTAGGATAACGGACAGTAAAAAACAGAGCAGTGGTATTCTCTTTAGAGGAACATATAGAAGGTAATTCAACTCCTCCCGTCCCCTTCCTCCTCACAGGGGACGGGAGTTGGTGTTTCCCATAGGTCTGGAAGGTCTGATAGGATACATCCGGTACACTTAACCAGCTTTGTCACAGTAAAGGTAAAGGCCTTTTTGTCATCTGTCTTCTCTTTCTGTTTCAGATAAAGGATCATGAACTAGATCTATCTGCATAGGTTCTTCTTCTGTAGATTTATTAGTCTCTGTACGGACTTTGTCAGAACGACGGACTGTGGAACAGGGTATTCCGGACTGATACTGCAATTGAGTCTTCCGCCTTTCCATCTTACATTCCCATAAATGATACTCTATGTTTAATGCTTGATCCATCAATTCTTTCAGGGATTCTAGTTGAGTAGAATGCACTAATTCATCTTTTATTTCTTCTCGTAGTCCTCGACGGAAGAGTGTTACAAAAGTGCGTTCCACCCAAGTGGTCTCAGCTGCTAAATGTTTAAATCGAGTTATGTATTGCAATACATCCTGATTACCTTGCTGTATATCGCATAGTGCTTCTTCAGCAGCAGCCTCCATCTCGGGTCGTTCAAACATCTGTTTAAAGATCTTAATAAAGGCGGACTAATTAAACAATATGGGGTCTTCAGTGGATACCAAGGGGGTCGCCCGAACTAGAGCGGGACCAGACAAAGCACTGATCAAATAACCCACCTTGAACTTGTCAGATGAAAATTGGAAGGGTCAAAAGGCAAAGAAGACCGTCAACGAATCAAGAAATTCCTTTACTTTATGAGGATCTCCAGAATATCGTGGTGTTGAGGTAGACACAGGAAGTATATCCATGGGCCGAGAAGTCAAGGCATGCCATAGGGGGGTGTTTTCAGCACAAAGTTTTTGCAATTCTTGGGCTTGTTGTTGCACTCTCTACGACATCTTCATGTGGTCCCTCCATGGTTCTGGAGCAGCACTTATTCCTTTGGAGCTGCAATCTGTCATGGTCTGCATGTCTCGTACCACTGTAGGCTGCAGTACTCAGAAGGATACCTGGTTTCTTACTGGTTCTGGATTGTCTGAGATAAGGGTGACCCCTTCGAGCAGCCACTGACTAGAGAACACCAAGGCAGACCGTACCCTCCAGAAGGAGTCCCTGAGGAAAAACCCAAGTTATGGGAAAAAAACCTCTACCACAGGAACTCCTGAAAAAGAGGAGAAAAAAATGGAGAAAAGGCAAAAATAGAAGTCAAATCCGCAGGAAAAAATAGGAAGAAGCGAGTAGGGTAAACTGGAGACTGGAGCGAGGATCACCACCAAGATGGAAGTGTTTGCAATGCAAGGAAGGAGGGAACTGCAGTGCTTATATACCATCGGAGAGGAATGACAAACAGGAAGAATGCATGACACCATCTTGGATTGGGATAAGCCACATAAAAATAAATGGGAAGAAAAGCCAAGAAGAATAGGAAAGAAACAGTACATGCTGGGAAAGACAACCACGGACAGAAGAAGTAAATATGGCCACCCAAGAAGAAAGGAGACATGAAGAAAGAAGAAAAGAAAAGGACTCAAGAGAAGGTAAGTGGGAAAGGGGAAACCAGGGAGGCTGACAGGGGCTGTGGTGCTACCCAAGGTGAGCCTCCAGGGCCACACCGTGGAACAAAAAGGCCACACATGGACCAAAAACGGGCCGCAGCGGGTCTGGCTTTGTGAAAAGCAGACCGCCGGCCCGATCGCGGCCCGCAAAAGGGATGCCCCGGTGGTCTGCAGCATCACACTCCTAGGTGGGGAAACCGCACCTTGGATAGCAGTCTGGACTTGGTTCTAACAATTTCTTGGTGAGCAATGTGTGCAAGGTCAACTACCCACTGTTGTAGTTCCCATGGAATGACTAATCGCGGACCTCTTATTAGGCAGCCTTCGGGGGACATGGCTAATTCGAGACGGACATGGTGTACAGATGTGAGGGTCAGTCTGGCATCTTCCATGCAGTTGGCAATGTTCTTGCTTAATGAGCTCCAGATTCCTGCAGTGACTGCTGAGATGGCCAGGTGAAGGCAGTCATCCTTGGCTGTGGCTTGTATCATGTCATCAAGGGAGATGGGGAGTGGTTGAGAATGTTCTACTACCAAACAAACATATTCTTCCATCTCCTCAGCTTCTAATGCTTCTTCATGAGTGGCAGGTCGAGTGTGCCGGGAAAGGTAGTCTGCAGGATTGAGTGATCATGGCCGATAGACCACTGAGAAATGGTAGTCTTGCAGTTGAAGTATCCACTTTTCAGTCCTTGGAGGTGGATCCTGTGACAAGTGGAATAAGGGGCTTGTGATCAGTGTGTACTGTAAAAGGCTGGCCATTTAAGTACAGGTAGAAATGACAGCAACCCCAGTGCACTACAATCGCTTCCTTTTCAATGTGGGAATATCGTTGTTTAGTCTCTGTCAGAGCCCTGCTCGCATAGGCCACCAGAGCCCATTCTCTGTTTTCGTGCCTCTGGGACAGCACTGCCCCAAGGCCAACTGAAGTGGCATTGATGGATAACTCTGATTTATGACTGGGGTTAAAGTAGGCTAGAGTGGTATCAGCAGACGGGGCTTTCTTGGCCACTTGGAAAGCCTCCTCTTGTGCCGGCCCCGAGCACCACTGGCTGATGGCTTTTGTTGGTTCTCATAGGGGGCTGTAAGGGTGGTGAGGTTCTGGATGAATCGCCTGCAGTAAGTAACCACCCCCAAGAAACTGTGCACCACTGTGACATTGGTGGGGGCAGGGGCTTACTGGATATTGCACACCTTTGCTGGGTCTAGCATGACCCTCTCTTGGGAGAACCAGTATCCATAGAATGCAATGTTCCTTTGCATAAAAACACATTTCTCTTTGTGGAGCGTTAGGCCATTGTCCTTAAGTCTTTGGAAGGTGGCACTCAGGCGATCTAGATGTTCCTCCAACATAGGCACATGAACCAAAATGTTGTCACTGATGTTGATGACCTCTAGGCCAGCTAGCACTCCTCGAATGGTGTCTTGAAATACTTCTGCGGCACTGGAAATTCCAAAACAGAGTTATTTGTATTGAGATGGACCCACATGGGTGGAGAAAGTGGTGATTGCTCTGGACTCCGGTGCAGGCATTAATTGGTGATAGCCTGCCTGAAGATCCATTTTGGAAAACCACTTCGATACACTGACCACAGCTATGATGTCATCAACTATGGGTGTCAGATGTCACTTCCTGAGAATGGCGAGGATTGAGAGGCACATGTCAACACAGATTCTGACTTCTCCAGACTGCTTTGGCTCATGGGCTACCACGATCAGCGACACCCATGTAGTGGGGCATTCCACCTTCTCAATGATGTCAGATTGCTCCAGTTTTATCGGTTCCGCTTCAACCTCGGGCCATAGATGAAATGCTGCCCTCTGATGTTTCAAGGCCACTGGTTGGATGGACTTGTCTACATGAAGGTGTATATGGCGGTCTTTGAGGCATCAGATACCTTTGAAAAGGGTTGCAAACTCTTTCACCAGTTTGTCAACAGTTCCTTGATGGATACCGAAGGCAAAAGCGACCAACTCTAGACGCTCAGCAACCTTCTGGGCCCATCTTTGGTCACATAGACTTTAGCGTGGGTGGACTGGGATTCGTGTTGAATTTCTGTCGTAAACACACCAACCAGAGGAAGTAGGGTCGAAGAGCCATATGTGAAAACTTGAGTAGACGTGGGGAGCAAGACTGGTTGAAAAGGTACTGTCTTCAGGATGTCTTGCGCAATGATGTTGATGTACACCCCAGTGTTGATCAGCGTGCGAAGCTGATGGCCTACGATAAAGATGTTGCAATGTGGACCTCTTCTCTTTGGATAGCCACTCGGCTGTAGGGCATAAGTGACATGAATTGTGCCCTCCGTGTCGCCATTGTTCATGTCCTCTTCGTCCTCGGGATTCACTGGAGTCTGCATTGCATGTATTGTCTTTTGCTTTCGTCCCCTCTTTTGAGCCAATGATTTAAAGACTTTTGCAAAATGGTTGGATTTGTTACAGGCAGAGCACCTCTTTCCTTGGGCAGATCATGGTCCTCAATGGGGTAACGGCTCACCACAGTTGTAACACATCCTGGGACTGGGGCTGAGCTTTGGGCAAGTCTTCTTCTTGTCTGTACATGCAGCAGCCACTGTATTGACCGGTTTAGCCTTCACCTGTCTTTGCAGAGCCGCTATCATCTGTGTGGCCCACACTTTTGAGAATTCCTTGGACTGACTCATCATTAGAAAGTCAGCCATTGACATTCCAGGGCCTTGTGGAATATTCTCTCGAAGTTTAACCGAGAAGCACCCCTGGATGAACCTCGCTCGAATCTCGTCAGCGGCATCTGGCAAGGTGCAGGTGCTGGTCAAATCAGTCAGGCGGGCTTAGAAGGCGTCCACTGACTCATCTGGTGACTGACAAGCTTGATGGAGCAGGAATCGTACAGAATCTGGATTTGCGAGTGGCGCAAAATCGGCCTACAGTGCTTTTTTCATTGACGTGCAGGTGCACAGCCAACTTCAGCAAAGTACTTTCCTAGCTTGTGTATCTCCGTACCTCCTAAGTGCAGCAGCATGGGTCATCGCCTCTCATCTTTAAGGGCTATCGCCACAAAATAGGTCTCCAAACATTCCACCCAGTCTTTCCATTTAGTGGCCAGTGTTGGAGGAGGGCCATCCATCACGAAAGGCTCAATTGCTAGAATACAAGTCATGTTGAGGTAGCCTGGTAACCAAACAGGCACAGGTTTACCAGGGTACAATCACACCGCACCTCCCTGAGTTGTGCATGAGGACTGAGGTAAGTTGGTGTCCACAGCTGTCAGTCTGTAGATAGAGTTGAACAGGCCTTGGGGACCCCAGCAAAAGAAGTTAAACAGTTGTGAGAGTTGGAAAGGCCAGCGGGGAGAAAAGCACAAAGGGTGGAAGCAGCAGCAAAATGTTCCCCCTCTGAACGTAATGTACAGTCTCTTACTTGACCCAATGCAGCGGAGATGAGTGGCTTCAGGGAAGATCACTGTGAGTAGCAGGACCAACTGGTAGCAATTATAGTCTCAAAACCCATATGATGCACGTCTGCATGAGTCAACAGGCACAGTAGTTCGTGATGGGGGAGAACATCATGTAGAAAATGGAATGCTTCGGGGACAGCGAATGGCAGCAGCCATGGCAGAGAGACTAGCTTCGAGCCGGTGGGAACGTTCCTCCTCATCGCCAAGTATTATGTCTGCCCCCAGGTGGGAATAAGTGCAAAATGACACAAGGTGCTGTTTTAATACTCTTCTTTTTACTGGTACCAAAAATCTGCCCCTGGCTTTTTATCATTTTTTTCGGCCACCCATTCCCCTCCTCAGCACTGGGTTTTTGAGAGAAACACCCCTGGGCTACGGCAGGACTTTGGCTGGTCTAATGACGACATAACAAGTGTTATATATACACATTTTTCAAATTGTAAGTTCCTAATTGCGATTTCATGCGAATGGCAAATAGGAAATCACAATTTAAAATGTTCAAAACTCTTTTGAGTTTCATTTGTGAATCCCAGTGGGTTGCAAATAAACCTACCTTATGAATATTAATGAGGTGGGTCTTGCTATGTGACCCATTGGGAATCGCAAAAATCACAGGGATAGTGGACTGCTGGGGTCGGGGACCACCAAGTCTGTGCTTGCTTTTAAATAAAGTCTTTTTTTTTTTTAATGGTCATCTTTTTAAAACAAAAATGCAGCCAGTTTTCCTTAAGGAAAAGGGGATGCATTTAAAAAAGAAAATGAAAAGTTTCTTTTCAATTTGTAAGTGTAGTCAGTGGTCCATAAGACCACTGTCTGCTTGTAAAAAATAATTTTACCTGCATTTGCAAACAGTGGCATAACGAAACACGAGGCCCCCCTGCAAAATACAAGGAGGAGGCCTCCTTTCCACTATCCAGCCCACCAACTGCCTGCTTTTCTGAGGGTGCCCCTTGTAGGTCGGAGGCCCCCACACCTCAGGGGCTGCAGGGGCTTATGTTAAACCACTGTTCGCAAAGGGGAGATGGTTCCTTGTGGACCCCTTCCCATTTGTGAATGGGTTACCACCAATTTGAAATTAGTGGTAAACTGCAAATGTTTTGCAACCTCATTCCAGTTGCAAAACATTCATACATACCGCTGTGATTCGCTATTAGGAAGGGGAACCCTAAACATGCCTCTTCCTAATACCCAATCACAAAGCCAAATTGCATTCCGGTAACAGGTTATCAAATCACATTTTGACATTGGTACATACAAAAATACTTTTTAGAGGTCGTGCAAAGACCATTTGTAACTTCTAAAGTGCTTTGTACATCTGGCCCTAAATTCGGAGACAGTAACCCATTGAGTATTTATATCCATTGAGGCAGAGGGTAGGCAGAGTCTAGCAATTAACCTCTTAGCTGCTGGGCCTTCCCCCCTCCCCAGTGCTGAGCCCTTTTTTGGCTATTTGGGGTAGTTCGCGCTTAGGCCATCATAACTTTTTGTCCACATAAGCTATCCACGCCAAATTTGCGTCCTTTTTTTCCAACATCCTAGGGATTCTAATGGTACCCAGAGTTTGTGGTTTCCCCTGGAGGAGACCAAGAAATTAGCCAAAATAGAGTGAAAATTTAGTTTTTTTCAAAAAAATGGGAAAAAAGGGCTGCCGAAGAAGGCTTGTGGTTTTTCCCCTGAAAATGGCATCAACAAAGGGTTTCTGGTGCTAAAATCACCATCTTCCCACCTTTCAGGAATGGGCAGACATGAATCAGAAAACCACATTTTTCAACACAATTTTGGCATTTTAGTGGGATATACCCCATTTTTACTATTTTTGGTGCTTTCAGCCTCCTTCCAGTTAGTGACAGGAATGGGTATGAAACCAATGCTGGATCCCGGATAGCTAAACATTTCTGAAACGTAGACAAAATTCTGAATTCAGCAAGGGGTCATTTGTGTAGATCCTACAAGGTTTTCCTACAGAAAATAACAGCTGAAATAAAAAAATATTGAAAGTGAGCTGAAAAAAACAGCCATTTTTCTCCACGTTTTACTCTGTGACTTTTTCCTGCACTGGCAGATTTTTTAAAGCAATATGCCGTTACATCTGCTGGACTCTTCTGATTGCCAGGATATATAGGCTTGTAGGTTCATCAAGATCCCTAGGTATCCAGAGCCAATAAATGAGGTGCACCTTGCAATGTGTTTTCATTCTATACGGGGAATACAGCAATTCATTTGCTGAAATATAAAGAGTGAAAAATGGGTATCAAGAAAACCTTTGTATTTCCAAAATGGGCATAAGATAAGGTGTTAAGAAGCAGTGGTTATTTGCACAGCTCTGAATTCCGGGGTACCCATAGTAGCATGTAGCACGTCAAATAGACGTCTTTTTTACAAACTGTCTTACATTTGGAAGGAAAAAATGTAGAGAAAGACAAGGGGCAATAACACTTGTTTTGCTATTCTGTGTTCCCCCAAGTCTCCCAATAAAAATGGTACCTCACTTGCGTGGCTAGGCCTAATGGTCGCGACAGGAAACGCAACATGGACACATCACATTTTTACATTGAAATCTGACGTGTTTTATGCAAAGTGCCTAGCTGTAGATTTTGTCCTCTAGCTCAGCCGGCACCTAGAGAAGCCTACCAAACCTGTGCATTTTTTTAAACTAGACACCTAGGGGAATCCAGGATGGGGTGACTTGTGGGGCTCTCACCAGGTTCTGTTACCCAGAATCCTTTGCAAACCTCAAACTTTGGCCAAAAAAACACTTTTTCCTCACATTTCGGTGACAAAAAGTTCTGGAATCTGAGAAGAGCCACAAATTCCCTTCCACCCAGCGTTCCCCCAAGTCTCCCGATAAAAATGGTACCTCACTTGTGTGGGTAGGCCTAGCGCCCGCGACAGGTTATGCCCCAAAACACAAGGTGGACACATCACATTTTCCCAAAGAAAACAGACCTGTTTTTTGCAAAGTGCCTAGCTGTGGATTTTGGCCTCTAGCTCAGCCGGCACCTAGGGAAACCTAGCAAACCTTGGCATTTTTTAAAACTAGACACCTAGGGGAATCCAAGTTGGGGTGACTTGTGGGGCTCTGACCAGGTTCTGTTACCCAGAATCCTTTGCAAACCTCAAAATGTAGCTAAAAAAAACACTTTTTCCTCACATTTCGGAGACAGAAAGTTCTGGAATCTGAGAGGAGCCAGAAATGTCCTTCCACCCAGCGTTCCCGCAAGTCTCCAGATAAAAATGGTACCTCACTTTTGTGGGTAGGCCTAGCGCCCGCGACAGGTTACGCCCCATAACTCAACATGCACACATCACATTTTCCCAAAGAAAACAGACCTGTTTTTTGCAAAGTGCCTAGTTGTGTATTTTGGCCTCTAGCTCAGCCGGCACCTAGGGAAACCTAGCAAACCTTGGCATTTTTTAAAACTAGACACCTAGGGGAATCCAAGATGGGGTGACTTGTGGGGCTCTGACCAGTTTCTGTTACCCAGAATCCTTTGCAAACCTCAAAATGTGGCTAAAAAACACTTTTTCCTCACATTTCGGTGACAGAAAGTTCTGGAATCTGAGAAGAGCCACAAATTTCCTTCCACTCAGCGTTCCCCCAAGTCTCCCGATAAAAATGGTACCTCACTTGTGTGGGTAGGCCTAGCGCCCGCGACAGGTTATGCCCCAAAACACAATGTGGACACATCACATTTTCCCAAATAAAACAGACCTGTTTATGCAAAGTGCCTAGCTGTGGATTTTGGCCTCTAGCTCAGCCGGCACCTAGGGAAACCTAGCAAACCTTGGTATTTTTGAAAACTAGACACCCAGGGGAATCCACGATGGGGTGACTTGTGGGGCTCTGACCAGATTCTGTTACCCAGAATCCTTTGCAAACCTTAAAATGTGGCTAACAAAAACACTTTTTCCTCACATTTTCGGTGACAGAAAGTTCTGGAATCTAAGAGGTCCACAAATTTCCTTCCACTCAGCGTTCCCCCAAGTCTCCTGATAAAAATGGTACCTCACTTATGTGGGTAGGCCTGGTGTCCGCGACAGGAATAGATCACACAATGGTCAATGTTGGTCCTTACATGAGGCAGCTGTTGACCCTGGGGTGATCAATTCCTGACGCAGGCACTAGGTATAGGCACTCAAGTGGGGTAGTGTTTTTATCAGGACAGGTGAGGAATCACTGGGGGGTAGGAATTTTGTGGATCCCAGCATATTCCTGTAGTTTGTGTGACAGAAATGCAAGAAAAATAGAGTTTTTATTCAACATTTCAGCTTTGCAGGGTATTCTGGGTAAGAAAACTTTGGGGAATCCACACAAGTCACACCTCTGTGGACTCCCCCAGATGTCTAGTTTCCAGAAATGTTTTGGTTTAGTATGTTTCTCTGTATGGCCGCCGAACCCAGGACCAAAAACACAGGTGCCTGCATTACAAAACCAGTTTGTTTTGTGATAGATAATTTTGATGTCTCCACAATATGATTTGGGCGGTGGAATTTGGGGCTGAACTAAATTGGGGAGCTCCCAAGAGAGCACTCTCTCTCTCTCTGCTTGCTGCCGCATTCACCTGCTCTCTGGGTTGGGCTAACCCACTATTACCCTGTTGCACAGACTGTGCTTGCGAAGGGACAGCAGGACTGTCCTCATCACCTCCCTCATAATTTACTGGAAGAGGAGTTATCGAATGGGACTCCTTCGACTGAAAAATCACTCCCAGAGTCTACGCCATTGTCCTATCCCTCAGATGCTGTCTCAGTATCTGATGTCTCAGTCACTGATCCTATGTCAGAGCTGTTCTCTATAACCAGAGTGACGGCAGAAGTCATCCATCAAGATGCCATCTCTGCTATTGGCTAAACTGTTGCTCTAAAACACTAGCCTAAGTAGACAGTCACAAAATCGATGGTGTGTGTGTGAGATACATGCAACAGTAGAGGCCACCTTACCTGCGCTTCTTCCCTCAATCAGCACGTTCTTTCAAGACACTCAAAAAACAACTTTTTCACATACCATTCGTCACAGTCTTTAGCACCTCCTGCGCCCAGTCCAACAATCATTATTGGTGCTCCCACTCCCTCCTCCTCGGATTCCCTCATTACCACCCAGCAAAAGTGCTCTTCATCTCTCCATTGCCTCCCCCCACCCGCACATACATTTAATTTGTATTATAGCGCAGGTAATGGCTGACTTTACTAATGTACTCAGCTATTTACATAAAATACAGATTTGCTTTTTCCAATAGGCATATAAACCTTCTGCGCTTCTTTATGGCACTAAAACTGCCACTAGACAAAAGTCTGATCATTTTGTAGCAGAAACATAATCACAATACTTACTTGACTTTTTTTATTGCTGCCTAAAAGCTACAGTTGAAATGCGTCAGTTGAAGTATGTGCATTGCTTTGAAGATGCAAGCTGCAACTGCAAGACAACTGGTGGCAAATATATATATATATATATATATATATATATATAGATCACTTTATATGTGGGTCTGGTTTTCCTGGAGGCCGATCGCAGCCCCCAGGGAAAGCACACATGTATTGACAAAGGTGATATATATATATATATATATAGATCGATCTATAGATATATCCATGTAGATAGATCTATCTACATAGATATATCTATATATATAGATCTATATATATATATATATATATATATATATATATATATATATATAACTATATTTTTTTAGTAGTTGTATAGTTTCCTTGGGGGGAAACCCTACAACAACTAAAAAAAATATATTGCCCCCACAGGGCGCCGTTTTCCGAGGGGGCCAACCCCCCCAAGTGAAATCCCCGGTGTCTAGTGGTGTTTCCTGGCCAGGAAACACTTTCAGGAAGGCCTCGTAAGAAAGGGGAGAGTCTCCCCTTTCTTACGAGGCCTTCCCGAACGTGGGGAAGGCCGTTTGGGACCGAAATCAACAAGGTGACGTCAGCGCGCCTTGCAGTGCGCTGACGTCACAAAGGGGCGGGTGCGGGGCGAGGGGAGACACGGAAAAGCTTCTGTGTCTCCCGGGTGTTAAAAAAAAAAAATAATAAACCTCGGGTGCGACGCACCGGAGGATTTATTAACCCCCTCCCTGGTGTCGGCCACTGGTCGTGACCCGCACCAGGGAGGTAGTGTGGGCGTCGGCCACAGGGGTTAAAACATTTGATTGTTTTTAGAAAATTATCTGATGCCAGAAAACAAAGACAAATACACTTTCTATAATGTAACTGTGATTTCTAAACACTGCTTTACGGTGGGGAGGAATCCCTGCCACTTTACCCAACTTGGACCAGATGTACTAACATTGGGGATAGTGATTTCCAAATTGTGATTTTCTGTGATTCACAAATAGGAAACTGCACTGTTAATAGATGAAGCTTTTTTAATTAGCCATTTCTAGTGGGTTGCAAATCGCCCTACCTCAACGGTATCAAAGAAGTAGGTCGCAAATTGCAACCTATTGGGAATGAAAGCCATCTGAGGGATGGTGGCCTGCACCAAGTCTGTGATTGCTTTCAAATAAAGCTAACTTTTTTGTGTAATACAGCCTGTTTTCCATAAAGGAAAATGGGATACATTTCATGAAATAAAATAAAATGTTTAACTTTCATTCTTTAGGAACTGGAAATTGGTGGAACTAGTACCTGCTCTTTAAAAAAATTACATTCTCAAAAGAGAAGTCTCTCAGAGACTCTTTCCCATTTGAGAACAAATTATCTCCTTTAAGGTGTCAGTAAAATATTAATCTTTTGCAACCTCATTTCATTTGAAAATCATTAATACACCTCTACAATTTGGGATTTGGAAAGGGAGCCCTAAACACACCCCTTTCAAGAACTGAATCACAAACCCAAATTGTGATTCTGAAGAATTGTAGATTGGTGTTTGTACATTAAAAAACATTTTTACGGTCGCAAACAGACTGATTCTGCAAACTGGGCCATGTGCAAACTCAAAACTGCTTTGGACATCTTGCCCAAAGTCCCCTTAAGGAAACATCATACTTTGCATATTATAGAGCATCAAGTCTGAGCCATTTTGAAGTACCCTGAGTTAGGATGGGGTCTGGATGTGGGGTCTGGATGAGAATTTTATTACACAGATGAAATCTCGAGAAAATCAAATATTGTGCATTACATAAATATCACACTGACACAAACAAGCTTTAGTTTTTCCAAAGACGATAATGTCAGTAGCATTAACTTGTGCAATAGTAACATCAGCTATTTATAGCGGATAGAAAGAACAAAACTATATTGATATGTGCTTCAACAAATGATCAAATGCACTGAATTTTGCGTTTCTGCTGAATGTAAAATATTTCCCTCCTAGTGATATCTAAAAGTTGGCAAAGGCAGACAAACAGCCCTGCTAGTTTAGCTCCTAAGAGCTCAACAAAATAGATTTAAAACATTCTGTGGTGCAGCACCTTAAAACAGAAATATTGGGGAAGACATCCTAAACATGTTTTCAATAATCAGGCCGGCTTTTAGTGTAAGCTTACTTGATTTTGTTTAGATTTTATATTTATACAGCGCAGCAATTACCCGTAGGCATCAAGGTGCTATAGTTAGTTTCGCCCGCACAATCCAGCAGCAAATCACAGCTATGAGGTGAAAAAGACAGCAGCCTATACAGAGTACAGCCAGGTCTTTAATGCTTTTCTGAATGACAAATGCTCTTTGATAGAAGTCAGAGATTGGGGGGGGGGGGGCGAGTTCCAGAGTCTGGCAGCAATAACTGAAAAAGCTCTGCACCCATCTCACCTTGCGTACTCTGGGTATAGAAACCAGATTGATGAAGTTGACTATCAAATTCTGGTCTCTCACCAGTAGCAAAAGATGGATTTTACCTATTTAGCAATAGACTTAGTCAAATATGCCTTTTGGATCACAGTTAAGAAATTCAGATAGGTATAGTGAGATCCTGCAACAAAAAGATTACAAGTGGAGCATTTTAGTTTTCCTGCCTATCCCCCATGCTCTGAACAGGTGGCTTGATATTTTTGCAACATCACTTCTGCTTCAAAATGCATGCTGATCAAATCTGAATCCACTTTGGGTTAGACTTATGGACCAAAATAGAGATGGCCTGAGGGCACAATGACAATGTCGAGCCTCCTTTTTGACTGACTCCTTCTCGTACTATTCCCCAAAGGTCACCCTTCAAAGCTTGATCTCTTGCAGGTCTTGTCAACATGTTCAGCTCCTTCAAGGACACCTCCTACGAAGTTAATGTCTTACCCTCCTCCTTTGGCAAATGTCCCACCATACATTTTCCCATAAACCCTCAAGACAGGCCAGATTCTTATACTGCTGAAGAAATTCATAATAGGCCATGATGACTACACCATCTATTTGTACATCACTCATCTACCCTTCATCTGTAAAATCATTGAAAAAGCAGTGCAGGTTCAATTCAAAGATCACATCAACAACAACCATCTCCTGAGCAGATCACACTGCAGCACAGAAGCAACTATTTTATAAATTGAAGATGACCTCCTGACAACAGATGAAAATGACCTCTGCGGTCTGATATTGCTGGATATCTCAGGTGCCTTTGACCCATTGACCATCCTCATATCACCCTAATAGATATCATGAAGTCACAAACGGAATTCACATTTGCTAGCTAATATCTTTCACTGGTTCCACATCTAACAAAGCAAACAACACTAGTTGTACACATGGGCACACCAAGGTCCCAAAACATCTCTATCACCTCTTGAATGCCCTAATATTCCATCTTGACCTCTGACATATTCAGCCTCTTAATGAAGGTCCATAAGGATTAACTCACTGATTGAGGCACCAAAATTCACCAATAGGCAGAAGGTAAACAGGTGTACTTGAATGTATTTTCTGCTTCAAACATCCAGTACCTCAAACACTGCCTGTTCCTCATCAAAACTGTGTGTCAGCACCTATCTGAAGCTCAATATCACAGAATTCCTGTTATTTGCCAAGAATGAAAAGCAACAACTAGTCTTTTCCTAACAAAATGAGATGCAATGTGGGACCCAATTTTGGCCTTGGCAAGGAATACCTTTCCATCGGTAATTCTGCACCTAATGTACACCTAGACTCATGTTAAATAACAGGTGCTTTGTTCCTGTTTGTACCACTGCACACCTTAAAACAAGTGTGTCAGGTGCAAACAAGGATAGTGCACTCTCTTACAAGAAAAGTGTGGCCCCCAGACCAGCTAAGATCTCACACTGCCTCAAGGGCAGCACATCAGTGAAATACAGAGTGGTTGTCTGAATCAGCAACTCAGCCTTTCTCTGTACAGAAGACGACACCCGCCTGCACTTTAAAGAGGGGACAGATAATTCCTTGCAGGCAAGTGCAGTGAGTGACTGCATCTGACTGCAGAGGGATCTCTGGTATTCCATGAAACCCCCTTTCTTCCTTGGAAGAAGTCACACTCTGGGGAGGGGCACACTGATTGTGTGCGATCTTCATGTGCCACAGAGCCGGTGCACCACTTGCAGCCACTTTGCCTCTGTTTACACGTTCTAATATGGCATAAGTGCTTTCCTTATTAGCATGTTACCACAACCCCAAAATTGCGAGAGGATGCCACCTGAAGATAGCATCAATGCTTAATGTGCACTGGTGTAATCTGTCAATCAGAAGAGAGCACACATGCATTTGAGCTTTCTTCCTTAATACTGCTGTGTCTCTGTGGAGCAGAAAAAAGGTGCACAATCCTGCTACTCCCGTAGGGCACTGTATGTAATACAGTCCCAGGTACTGTGCTGCAGGACATCTACACTTCCAGTATTGTTACTAGAGATGGCAAATCTTTAATGTGTTTTATTCATTGTATGTATGCTATGCCATAGAATGCCAGTGTTCTGTCTATCTCTCTTCTCTCTACCTCCCTCTCCCTTTCTCTCACTTCTATTACCCTGTACCCGTTCCCTACTATTTTCTGTCTATTGTCCATTTCCTCTGCACTCTTTGTTCTCCCTCACTGTAATCTCTTCCTTTTCACATTCACTTTCATTTACTCTACCAACCAGTCTTACTTTAACCGACTCACAGGGGCCAATTCACAAATTGTATTTTGTCATACATTTAGTCGTACTACAGTAGTACTACACATGTACTACAGAATATTATTATAAAAGGAGTTTAAGGAAGAGCTGAAGGATGAACTCATTCGAGTTTGTAGACCAGCATCCCTAGAAGATGTTATACAGCTGACCATTCAATTGGCAATTGTCTCCAAGAAAGACAAATGGAATATCAAAAACAATCTCAGACCAAACCTCCTTAAAAGACTGCATTTAAAATGCCATCAAATGCTTCTGATCCAGAAGATGATTCAATACAAGTGGCTCAGGCTTAAGGTATGTTGAATGAGAAGGAGAAGACAAGATGATGTAAGCAGGGACTATGTTTGAAATGTAGACAGAAAGGCCATCTTCTGAGCTCTTGCTTAGTATGCCTAATTCACCAAATTCAAGAGTCAATAAACTAGAAAGCTCAACACAGAGCATGGAATAAAGTCTAGTGTTATTCAGACACCCCTGTTTCTGCCTTTGACATCATCTAGGTTTGTCCTACTGCAAGTGGAACTTTGGATTCAGCCTCAACATCTCTTAGCTCCCATTCTTGCGGAGCTTCCAGTGTCTATACTTGTATACACTGGGCTTCAAATGATAAAATTCCAGTCCAAAATGAGAAGTTCTAGTTTCAGTAGAAGTCATGGACAGGAGTCTTGTTGCTTCTCACATAGACATTCAGGAAACTCTGGGATTGTCTCTAAGGATCACTGCCCATTTAAATAAACTCAACACTGATTTAATTTTCTCACCTTGTGATCCTTTTTTTGGGGAATTGACTGCCTAGACCAGCACAATCCGTATTTAAATTGGTCTGCAAAGACCTTGTTCTTGGGTTCAGAGTGTTGTGTCTCTCACTGTACTTATTATCACCTACGTTCTACTGATGGTTCTGAAATCCTTCCTTGTACTTCGACCTATTCAGTTACTCAGTTGTCCGAAATCATAAAAATCTATCTTAAATACTTACTTGTGTTCTAAGAGTCAACACCTAAGAGCTTATTGCCTCATCAACCTTTTCATTATGCCATCAAAATCCTTCCTGAGGCTATAGTTCCCCATGGGCACATATTTTTCTCATGGTCTTTAGAAAGTCAATCTATAACAGAATATTTTTAAGCTAGGCTAAGGAAAAGTCTGATCACTCCATCTAAATCTCCTGGGGGACCTTCTTTATTTTTTTTGTGTTGAAAAAGGGTTGTATCGATTATAGGGGTTTGAACTTGGTAACCATCAATGGCACCTTCTTCTGACAATCTCCAAGGAATTAAAATTGTCACAAAATTTGATCAGAGAGGAGCCCATCACTTAATCCAGATCCGATCAGGTGATGAGTGGAGTGCAGCATTCATAAAATCCTTGGGACATTACAAATATAGTGTGATGCCATTTGGTCTCTGTAAATCCAGTGTTTTCTGAATGCAGTTTTCTCAGACAGGATTCTCCAGACAGTGGTCACCTGCCTAGCTGACAATGTTTTTTGTTCCTAAAAATCCAGCAGAATATTCATTACAGATCAAACAAGTTGTGTGGCATCTGGGAGAGAATAAATTGTTGTCCAAACCTGAAAAGTGACTATTTGGGAATGATTCAGTGGATCTCTCTTCAGAAGAATAGCAACAGACTCTTGGAAAGTTTATCTAATCTGGATTGGCCCATTCCATCTCCTATAAAGGCCTAGCAAATTATTAGTGAAAATTCTTCCAGAAAATCTCCAAGCTTGTCCCTCCAATCATTGATCTACTCAAGAAGAATAAGGGGGTCATTCTGACCCTGGCGGTCGGCGGTGAAGCGGCGGTAAGACCGCCAACAGGCTGGCGGTCTTTTTTCATGTATTCTGACCATGGCGGTTACCGCCATGGTCAGCCTCCGCTTCACCGTTCCGACCGCCACGGCGGTAACGACCGCCGGGCTGGAGACCTGGGTCTCCAGGCCGGCGGTCGGCACATACCGCCGGCGGTATTCCAACCCGCCTGACCCCGGCTTACCGCCATGGATTTCATGCGGTTGGGGACCGCCATGCAATCCATGGCGGTAAGCACTATCAGTGCCAGGGAATCCCTTCCCTGACACTGATAGGGGTCTCCTCCACCCCCAAACCCCACCCCGACTCCCTCCCCTACCCCCCCCCACGACCCCTGCCACCCCCAAAAGGTTGCAGGACCCCCGTCCCCCACCCCGATCCCCAACATATACACACACATACACACATACAGGCACGCATCCATGCACATACACACACACCCCCGCATTCATGCACGCATCCATGCACATACACCCCCCCGCATTCATGCACGCATCCATGCACATACACACACCCCCCCGCATTCATGCACGCATCCATGCACATACACACACCCCCCGCATTCATGCATGCATCCATGCACATACACACACACCCCCGCATTCATGCACGCATTCACATGCCCCCTCAATATACACATACGCACACCCCCATGCACGCACAGAACTCACAACGACCCCCCACCCCCCTTCCCTAGCGGACGATCACCTTACCTGTTCCTGGTGATCCTCCGGGAGGGAACGGGCAGCTCCACCATCACCGACACGCCAACAGAACACCGCCACAGCGAATCACAGGTCGTGATTCGCTGGGCGGTGTTCTGTTGGCGTGGAGGTGGAGCTACCTCCACTTCCCCGCCTGCCGCCAGTATGGCTGTTCGTCCGGAAACGGGCGGAGCGCTGCCAACAGTCAGAATGGCCCATGCGGAAGAACTCCAGCACTGGCGGTCTTCCGTACGGCGGTCCCTCGGCGGTCTATTGAAAAGACCGCCGAGGTCGGAATGACCCCCTAAGTCTTTTCAGTGGCATCATAATACTACCTTAGTGCAAGAAATTGCAACTTTTTGCATGATCACCTCCAACGTTTTGGGCTGATGCTGCTGTCTTTTTCACTCTGAGATTGCACTGAGGCATGCTAACCAGACCTCAGTGCCAGTATGCTAACCCCTTACAAAGCGTATGTTGAACTGGCTACCCCCAATTGGCATAAGATGACTTACTTATATACCCCTAGAGCATGGTACCAAGTGTACCAGGGCTTGTAAGACATAGGGGGTCATTCTGACCATGGCGGTAATTACCGCCATGGCGGAGGTCGGCGGTAGCACCGCCAACAGGCTGGCGGTGCACCGCTGGGCATTCTGACCGCGGCGGTTCAGCCGCGCCCAGAAACGGAAAGTCGGTGGTGTACCGCCGACTTTCCGCTGCCCGTCTGAATCCTCCATGGCGGCGGAGCGCGCTCCGCCGCCATGGGGATTCTGACACCCCCTACCGCCATCCTGTTCATGGCGGCTCTCCCGCCATGAACAGGATGGTGGTAGGGGGTGCCGCGGGGCCCCTGGGGGCCCCTGCCATGCCCATGCCAATGGCATGGGCACGGCAGGGACCCCCGTAAGAGGGCCCCAAAAAGTATTTCAGTGTCTGCCCAGCAGACACTGAAATACGCGACGGGTGCAACTGCACCTGTCGCACCTTCCCACTCCGCCGGCTCAATTCTGAGCCGGCATCCTAGTGGGAAGGTTGATTTGCCCTGGGCTGGCGGGCGGTCTTTTGGCGGCCGCCCGCCAGCACAGGGCAAATGTCAGAATCACCGCCGCGGTCTTTCGACCGCGGTGCGGTGTTCTGACAGCGGTACCTTGGCGGACGGCCTCCGCCGTCCGCCAAGGTCAGAATGACCCCCATAATGTCCCTCCAGGTCTGCAACACTGATTGTGCCACCTTGTATGGGACAAAGTACAAAATTACTCCCAGCCTGCCACTGCAATCTGGAAGATCAATTTTAAACTGCTAGTTCGACATTGCCAATAAAACTAATAGCAAACCCTCCCACTTCACTTAACAATGTATGAAAGTCTCCACTAAGGAAGGCCTATCGAGCCCTGAGGCAAAGAGATATGTATTATTAACTAAACATATGCTTTTAATGTGCCCTCACAGCAACACTTCCAAATTGATGTTTTGATTTGGTAAAGTTAGCAGCCCCATTGGCTAACACAGAGTTACCAGTTGATCCCTCAGCCTGCCTAATTTCTGAATGTGACTTACTAAAAAGAAGACTTCAACATGACAAATTGATTGTGGCATTAAACCCAACTCGATGCCAAAGTCAAATTTCATGTCACTTTCAAGCAAAAGCAAGTTGCCACTCTGTAGTCCAGTTTGTCCAGTGGCTTCACATGGTTGCTGGCCACCAGACAATGTTCTGTCTTCCCAGGAAGTAATGTGAATGATTCCCAAGCTTAAGAACAATGGGTAGCCTGGTAAAAAGGGAGGTGTTACCTCCCACTTGCAGAAAGCCACTCAGGGTGTTGGTCCAAAAGGTGAGCTTCAAATGCAAAGCTGTCTTTGATGGGCAAATGGTAAAAATGGTGATCACCCTCCTGAGAGGTTACCCCTTTGTTCAGGTACAGGAACAGAGAGGGGAAAGGGGAATCTCTGACACAATCCTCGCAGGTAGGGGGGTTTCTGCAGGTTTAGTGTTGGTTTAGCATTACGTTTTTTAATGCTAAACCATCACTAAACATTTTGTGGCATTCACAAAGCAACACAAATAGGTATTTGCACTGGTTTGTGTGGCAAAGTAAGGCAAAGCAGCGTAAACCGCTGCTTTGCCTTACTTTGCGTCAAGGGGGCGTTACATTGGTGGCACATGGGCATACATGTGCTACCACCCATGTGCCACCCATGCATTTTGATGCTAAACCCAATTCTGAAACATCAGAAGAAAGGGTTTAGTGCCAAAAATTAGTGCATGTGAAAAGCAAGCACAAAACGGAGAAATGTTTTTATTTCTCCCTGCTTTTCCGACTTTGCATGTGTGCTGTATGTGTGCTGTATTGTACAGCATACATACAAAGTGGAAAAAGCATTTGCACTTGTAAAGGCATAGCATTTTGTACAGGAAGGGGATCCTTCCTCTACAACAGCTACGCTAGACTCACACACACACACACCTCCTAGCACTATGGCGCTAAGGTATGTGCGTGGCGCATAGCAGCTGAAAACAGTGCCGGCTCTAGGGAAAGGGGAGGAAAGTGCCATTTCTATGAGAATATGGTGCTCCGTTGCTCTCTCCTTGTCACACAATGCAGCACAGCAACTTTGGGTGCTGGGGTGAATTGCAGATCACCTCCCAGAATCTGGGCCTACGTCTTTGAAGGGCTCAAGTAAGAATTTATTTGTGCTCCAATTTTACAACAACCTGATGTCCCCTTGCCCTTTATTCTTGAGATAAATGCCTCAGACCCAGCCATGGGAACTGTTTTTACACAGCTTGGGCAAGGTGTCGAAGAACATCCAATTACCTTTCTACCTGAAAGAAACTATTCCATTCTGAAGATATAATTTTTGTCTAGTTTCAAACTTTATAGAATGTAGACATGTTTTACTGGGCGCCCAATTTTGAGTAACAGTCCACACTGTCCACTGACATCTTCAAGTTCTCCAACAGGTAGAATATCATAATAGTAAGCAAGTCCACTGGGCATTCTCCTTTCAACAATTTGATTGTTTTTTTTACCTACATTACCTGTTCCAAAAATGTAATTGCAGATTCTTTATCTAGACAATATCATTCTAGGACAGTTGCGAAAATCATTGCTCCTCAAAGTTTCATTTAATCAACTACCTGTTCATATTTGGGTCTCTAGTTGGCAGAGGTATGCACCCTGTCCAAGTAGGGACCCCAATAGTAGTCAAGGCAAGTTAGATACACAAACTAAATTAACCTGTGCTCACTCCCTGGTGGCTTGGCACAGAACAGGCAGGCTTAACTCAAAAGGCAATGTGTAAAGTATTTGTGCAAAACTTAGTTACAGTAACACAGCAAAAGACACCACAAAAAGACTCAACACAAGCTTAAAAAATAGATTATCTTTATCTGAGTTAAATCAGGCCAGAATGACAAAAATCCTATCAATATTTTAAGAGTTACGCTGGATAATAAATCCTTTACAATAAAGGTCAGTGGTTACAATGGAGTTCCTTTTAGAGCCTTTATAGTAAACTTCCTTAATCCGTGAGCGTGGAGAGGCATTTGACCAGCCTCACAGGAATCAGCAAG
Source organism: Pleurodeles waltl (assembly GCF_031143425.1). Lineage (NCBI taxonomy): Eukaryota > Metazoa > Chordata > Amphibia > Caudata > Salamandridae > Pleurodeles > Pleurodeles waltl. Next base: position 29,219,247 of record NC_090437.1, read on the forward strand.
AAATCTGAATCAATTGTCCCACCAGTGGCACTCGGGGATCGGCATCCAATAGGAAATTGACTGCAGTAGTTACAGTACCTCCTATGGACATGAAGAGGCCCGGGTGGGAGGGGTAGTCTCTGACACAAACCTCACAGGTAGGGGGGTTTCTGCAGTGGCAGCCTCACACACATGGCCCGCATCTCTGGCATGATTTGTGCTGCTGTGCAACTCCTTTGGCTGCAGGCGGGGCTGGTAACTGGTGTCCCAGATGCCAGCATCCCTCGCACCCTGGGCCCGTGTCTCTGGATTGAGTCGTGTTGCTGCACAACTCCTTTGGAGGCAGGCGTAGTTACTGATTAGTGTTTCTAGTGCAGGAGGGCATCATACTTGGGCCCAATCTTGAAGGCTGCAAGTCTCGCTGCTTTGCAATTTTTGTGATGCAGGCACACAGACAGGGTGGGAGTCAACAATCCTTGGAACTCCCTTGGAGTATTGTAAGACGGAAAAACTCAGAGCCCTGGTCAGACAGGGCAACAGTCCTGATGCAGTGGATGCAATGCAGAGCTCAGATGAAGCACCACACTTGAGTTCTCTTGGCAGTGTCAGGGCATGCTCCTGAAACTTAAAGCTCACAGTGGAAACAGTAGTGGAAACATGAGGTCCTTGATGTCCCAGGGACCTCTGAGAAAACCCGGGGGCAAGCCAACAAGTCCTTGGAGTTCTGGGGGGTAGTAGGATGATGAAGGTTGGATCCTTCCTCCCTCACTGGAGTAGCAACAGGCAGCAGACCAGCACAACAAAGTCCAGAGCAAAGTGGCAGCCACTCCTGGCAACACAGCAATCAGCTTGTATCATGTCAATATAGCAAAGCAATAGCAAAATGGCAGTCCTTCTGGCAGCACAGCTCCTCTAACATGCAGAGTCTCCTTGGGACCCCAATGTAAACTGGTTTGCAGGGGTTTGGAGTCCAGTACTTATACCCAAAAAGGCCTTGGATGTTGGGGAAACTTCAAAGGGTTTCTCTGAAGTACACAAGGGTCCCTTTCATCCTAGCCTCATCTGTCATACTATCTGTGTGGGGTAATCAGTCCTTTGTGTGAAGACAGGACACCACATGTTCAAATATAAGTGTCAAGCCCTCCCCTTCACTCTGCCCCGGAAAACACATCAGTAAGCGGATGCATGCAGGTGCAGCTGAGTGTCCTGCATTTGTGGCTGTCTAGAAGGAATTCGGGAGGTGTAGTTGTCACCCAGCCCAACCCAGATGTGCATTCAGAGACAGGATAAGGCACATAATGGCCAAGGTAAGAAAATGCCAACTTTCTAAAAGTGGCATTTTCAGACTTGCAATTTAAAATCCAACTTTACCTAAGTTGTGATTTTAAATTATGATCCAGATAAACCAAACTCCATATGTCCATCTCTTCCCAATTGGAAATTACACTTAAAATATGCTTAAGGTAATCCCAATGCTATCCTATGGGAGAGATAGCCCTTGCAGTAGTGAAAAACAAATTTAAGAGGTTTTCACTATCTGGACATGTTAAACTTAAACTTGCATGTCCTATTTTGAAATACACTGCACCCTGTCCTTGGGGCTGACTGGGGTCTACCTTAGGGGTGACACACATGTAATAAAAAGGAAGGTTTGGGCCTGGCAAGGCATGCACCTGCCTGGTTGAAATGACAGTTTAAAGCTGCACACACAGACTTTGCAGTGACAGGCCTGAGACATGTCTGAAAGGATGCTGTAGTAGGTGACACAATCTGTGCTGCAGGCCCACTAGCAGCATTTAATTCACAGGCCCTGTGCACATAAAGGGCACTTTACTAGGGACTTACTGATAAATTAAATATGCCAGTTGAGGAGAAGCCAATTGTGCACGGTTTTAGACTACATAGCACCTGCACTTTAGCACAGTTCAGCAGTAGTAAAGTGTCCAGAATCCTAAAACCAACAAAAACAAGTTCAGGAAATGAGAAGGAGGAAGGGAAAAAGTGTGAGGATGACCCTGCAGAAAGGGCCATTTCCACCACTCTACATTTCTTGAGTCAATTCATTACGGAACCAAACATATTAATCTCCATGGCTCAGAAAAACAGTTCCTTGATTTCAGTTATATAATACAAATGGCCTAAATTTTGTTCAAAACAAACTCTTTATTCCATCAAAACATTCACAAAGAATTGTAGTTCAACTAAACCACGATTTATTAATCTTCACATGCAGATGTTGAAAAGTCACAGAAGAATTATTCAGAAGGAAACTCTGATGGACATCTATTCACCATAATTTTATTGATCAAGTCTTGCAAGGTCTGCTCTCCAAATAAATCTGAAGCACAAAAGCAGGATTATTATTGACACCTGAAATTCCCTCCAACCCTTGAGAAATAAATTCCACTCACTTTATATAGTAGAATTGCATCTGTCCGAGAATTGCACCGCAAAAACAGTTATAGTGGACTCATATGCTAAAATGGCTCAGCTTTCTGTTCTTCCTGAATTGTCAACAGTGTCAGAAATGGATGAAATGTTCTTCTCTGACACAGCTGAACTCCATGGACTAGCCTTGAAAATATTCTGTCTTTGTGGGCTTCAATACATGTCTACATTTTGGAAATCAGAGTTATAAACGTGGGCCAATATTTATAGTAAATGATGCAAAACTGAGCTAACACAGTTTTGCGTCATTTTATGTACCGCGAGCTAGCACCATTCCATAGCACCAGCCATGCACCATTTTTAATACAGTATATGACGCACAACGGCGCTAAGGAATGTGTATCGTAAAAAAAAAAACACCAACAGCTGCGCCATGCCATAAGTAAAAATGACGTTAGGGCTGCAAAAATGGCGCAACACCGTTTTGCGGCAGGTAAACATGTTGCAAAATGGTTAGCTCCATATTTACACCACATTAGCGTCAAAATTATAAAGCTAATGCAGGAAATTGTGCAATTGCAACTGAAAATGGAAGCATCAGGCCAGGAGAGACCCCAGGGAGAACCCATACACCCAAGTACCAGCCAGGATGGTATAGAACAAGTACAGGAGAAGCAGAAGAGAAAGCGCAAGTGTCGCTTCACTGAGGAGGAGCATGGCTTCCTGGTCAGAGAGGTGATGGAGGACCAACATCAGCTATTCATCCCCTCCAAATTACCAGTTTGGGAATAGAGACGCAATATAGCAGCAAATAGTGGATAAAATCAACAGCGTGGAAGAGGTGAGGAGGACTGTCACTGAGTGCAAGAAGCGCTGGCACGATTGCAAGCGTGGGACAAAGGAGAAACTTGCCAGGAACCATAAGGCAGCACTGCCGACTGGAGTTGGAAGTCCTACACCACGGGAGGACCTGGATGAGCTGGAGGAGATTGTGGCAGCGGTAATTCCGGAAGAGCTGGTCACTGGAGTTGCAGGACAGCGCAGACTACCAGGAAAGACGACTAATGCAGGGTAAGTTGCAGGAGGGAATGTCTGTAACGCCACCAATGGTAGAAGAGGGAGGTATATAGGAGACACCCAGTGCATGCTAAAGTGTTGCATCAGGACACAGACGCCCTGATTTAAGATGCACCATCCGCACGGAAAACCACACATGTACTGACACTTTGGTTGTTTTGTGCTCAATAACATATACACAACGTTGACATGTCCACTCACTATGCCTAAATGTCACCATGTAGCTACGTACCATATTGCCTGGTAGGCACATGCAAATTGTGTGGCTGGAGCTATGCCATTAGAACACCGGTTGCATATAGTCAAAGCTCCTGTACCAACACAACGTGCACATCAGAGACTAGGATGGAAGTCAATACCACCCCAGGGGTGGTGCCAGGGTGGTGTCACTGGCCAAAATGCTTCTCTTCCTCAATGACGCATTGCCTGTACTCACGTGTGTTGCATCTTGCAGCACACATTGAAATGCCATCTTCGCAAAAATAGTTTCTACATCTGCAGGAAGGGACACATCCCTACACATTAACAATCAAACCTTTCAACAAAGACATCCTTGCAGGTTGGTGCAAGGATGCCTGCATTGGCGCCAGGCACCTCCAGTTCGTGCTGGGATATGGGACAACACAGGGGTGCCCCATATGCAAATGAATATGGTGCATACCTGTGCTGTGAAAATTATACAGCAGGGAGCTGCCACTGTCAGCACAGGGTTGAGCTCCGTCATTCCCAATAACTAGTGAGCTTGTCCCATATGAGCTACACATGCTACACATAAGTACAACCACAACCTTGGGTCAGTGACATGTCACTGAGCATCCAGTGACAAATAAATGATGTACAATGTGAACAGTGAATGCAATCCAAAATTGATATTACACTATATCATTGCAGATGATGATGGCCTACCTCCTACCAACCTGCCTGTCCTGGACTTTGAAGATGATATGGATAACCAGCTGGCAACCATAAATCAACAGACTCTCCAGGATGTTCTAGGATCCCTCCAGACACCACCTCCAGTCGCAGGGGGGATTGACAACGTTGCGGGGTCTCCACATGAACCACCCAGCCATCAACCGACACCACCAGCCAGTCCACACACAGCCCTGTACTCCGAGGACCCAGAGATCAGCTTTCAGAGGACAGTGGTAGGAGTCCAGTGTGAGCTGACAAAGCAGGGTCAGGTGGGGATGGAGACCATGGCAGGCAGCCTGGAGGGAGTGTGGAGGTGCCTCAGTCCAAATAAGGACAACTCAGCTGCCATTAGAGGCACCCACTCCCTGCTACGTGGACTCCAGCTGTCCCTGGCGGACATAGCTGTTGTGATGAACCAGATGCTACAACAGATAGCCACCCAAAATGTCAACAGAATGCAGAATACCCTGGAGTCCATACAGCAGGAAGAGGGCCTCCATCAGGAAAATCATGGCTGCCTACCACTGTGACGTTGTTGCGGTCTTGAATAATCAGCAGTTCCTCCTTGCAGCAGTGATGCCTTATGTGTTGCCAGAAATGGCAGCTGCCAGGTCCCTTGACTTCACATCTCTATCCCTTGGAGTGTGTGTGGCCCCCTCTACCTCTAGAACAGCATCAGCCATGGCACAGGAAGCACCACACACATCAGGGGATGAAGATGTGGAAGGAATAACAATCAAAAGAAAAAGCACCCGGTAGCACCAATCTGTGCCACATGGACAGTTTCTCCTTAGTTCTGGGCTTAAGATCATGCCAGTGTTTTGACAGTAGGAAATGTGCCCTCTTCACCCAACCACTTTTGAACTGTCTCCTATTTGCTGTCATTGTCTCTACCATACTAATTGGCAATGTCATACACTCCTCACTTATGCTCACTACTCCAAGCCATGTCTGATGACATGTCCCTCAATCCTGGACTCCAAATTACCTATATTTGGCAAAAATTCACTCATGGGGCCAGTGAAATGGACATTGTATACTAATCACAATAACAAAAATAAAGCACCTTGTACACATGTAGCACGCCTATGTTCACTGTGATCCATCTACTCAGCAATTAGTTACCATTGTGTCAACCCATGTCAATATGTACAAGATATTAGTACATGAGTGCATGACTGTCAGACACTAAGCTACACACTAGGAACCAAACAAGAGGAAGCTGAATGATGGTGTTGTCGGCTATCACCAATTTACAGTGTAGATCAAATGTTCCTGAACACATAGCCTTTGAAGTAGACATATGGCATGTATGGCTCATTACCCAATCAAATTTGAGTTACCCCAGTGGGAGTACAAGTACGAATGATATGTGTGGAATGGGAAAACCTATCCTAATCAGTGATAGCCACCTGTCAGTGTTGCAGGACACAGTTCCAAAATTGGGAGTTCTCAGGTGTACCACACTTGCTGACAATGAATTACCAGGACCACACCAATGACAGGTGAAGTACCATATTCACCTCACCAAGATGAAAATGTAAAGCACATTGGGGCATATTTATACTCTGTTTGTGCCGAATGTGCGTCAAACATTTTGACGCACAATCGGCGCAAACCCTGCCCCATATTTATACTTTGACGTCCGACCCCGCGGGCGTCAAAATTCCACCATGTGCGTCATTTTTTGGAAGGGGGAACCAGCCTTGCGTTAATTATATGCAAGGTAGGCGTTCCCTTCCAAAAAATGACTTTAAGGCCTGTGCCCCATATTTATACTCTGACGTCATTTTGACGCACAGGAGGGGGTGGGCCTTAAAAAACGACGCACAGCCTGATGGGCGCCGTTTTTTAACGCCTGGGTCAGGGCAGGCGTTAAGGGAACTGCGGGCTCAGAAGGAGCCCAGAGGTGCCCTCCCCTGCCCCCAGGGACACCCCCTGCCACCCTTGCCCAACCCAGGAGGACACCCAAGGATGGAGGGACCCATCCCAGGGAAGTTGAGGTAAGTTGGGGTAAGTATTTTTTTCCGTTTTTTTAAGTGTCATAGGGGGGCCAGATTTGGGCCCCCCTACATGCCACTATGCCCAATGGCCATGCCCAGGGGACATAAGTCCCCTGGGCATGGCCATTGGGCAAGGGGGCATGACTCCTGTCTTTGCTGAGACAGGAGTCATGTCAATGGAGGTTGGGCGTAAAAAAAAATGGCGCAAATCCGGTTTGAGGCCTGAATTTTGCCTCAGACCTGACCTGCCCCATTTTTTGACGCACAACCCCCATTTTCCCATACGCCGGCTAACGCCATTCCATAAATAAGGCGCCCGCATGGCGCGTTGGAATGGCGTTAGCCGGCGGTAAAATTTTTGACGCACAACTGCGTTGGCGCAGTTGTGCAGCAAAAAGTATAAATATGGGCCATTGTGACTGGCTGGAACACAGGATGTCAAATGTGTGCACAAGCAGACAGAATGGAACAGCTATTCTGACAGCTCCTTGGTCATAAGGATGCAGATGGGAAACCTTGAAAATCATGACAGTAAGCATACCCTAGGCCATTTCCCCAACTTGCCTTGTGCACTATGATAAGCCCCAGACAAAATCATTTATACAAACATCAATGAGGCAAATATGAACAGGATTTATTTTAAACCGTCAAGCATATGTAAATCTAAAACCTACCCTATTGTAAAATTTAAACTTCAACTATCTAACCTATACTAAACTTATCTTACACATGTAACACCACACTTTAAACATTGTCCGCCCCACTCCCCTTATGAGACGAGATACAAGTAGGAAAACATAAACTATACCTACACATGTACTACCTAACCTATGGCCTAAACAAATCCCCCAAAATAAAATGTTATAGTAAAACCCACCCCCCACTCTACTTAACCTAATCTATGCCTACCCTACACTAACCTAACACTACATAGCTAATACCCTAATTAAAATAATACAAAATGGTAAAAGGGAGAAGTAAGAATGGGGAGGTTGCAGGATGCTACACTAGTTCGCTTTTTTTTTTTTTTTAACTTCTTCTTGATGTAGCGCAACATCTTGCGATTCGCTGCATCCTCTGCCTTCAATTTTGTCAGTCTCGACAGTATCAGCCCAATGTCCCTCCTCATGTCCATCTCAAATTGTCTTGGGCCCACTGCTGCAGGTGGCTGCCCTGGTGGCTGCGTTAATAGTGGCACAGCTGACATCGATAGCTCAGCTCCAGAAGTGGCCCCCTGCATCCCTGATGGCGTGTGGCCAGTGGCCTGCTGTGGCTGTTTTTGAGGTCCTCCACGTGGAAAGGCCCGCCATTCCCCTGATGTTTTTACCTTTCAGAACTTCCTGCCCATTTTGCGGTAGGCATCATCATCTTCCACTACGTGGCTACTGCATTCGGCCCTCTTGAGGAAGTCTTGCCTCTGTGCCTCAGTCATGTTGGCAGCTGAAACATGAGGAGAAGCAAGCATCAGCAACAGCATTGGGTATAGATTGTACAGGCATATGTACACTGCAACTGCAGATAATACATACAGCCCAACACACATTTCTCCAAGATATCTCACTCCTCATCTATGCCTATTTCCTACCAGTCATCATCAGTATCATGTACATGTCATTGGGATGAAGGAAATGTGTTGAGATACAACAGGGCCCAGAGCTGAGTGGACAAAACTGTCCATGATCAACATGTGTGTTGTCTACCTTGTGAGCCTCACATGCCCCAGCAAGTCTGCATTTCCTGTGTCCATGTGCATTGGGGGGCTGTGCATGGAAGCCATCACTTCAACACACCTGGTGGAACATCACGGCTTGCCCAGTCAGCAAGGAGGCAAGGTGTGGCCCATATGATAGGGGTCAGGTAACTTCACACCTACTGTTCTAAAGTTAGGTAAATTGGCATTGTTGTGTCCTGTTGTAAGACCTGCCCTGAGCATACATAACAAGGGGCATGCCATTGCCCATGATGTGCCCACATGTACAACTGATTGAAACTTCTCAGCAAGTTAGGCTTGAAGCCTGTGCTGCACGTCAGAGTTGTCAACACGTAACAGAACTGAAGCCCCCTACCCTGTGCCGTGTAGTGCTACATGTGCCTAACGGCACACACACATGGTGACTGTATGTGTGCCCTTAGGCTCACTGTGAGTTTGGCACTGCAGTGGGTGCTGCAACAGTATCCAGAAAGATCGTACATAATTTGCACATGCATGTCAGATGTATTTAAAGTAGCAGGTACACATACACCATTCACATCATATGCATATGTGATGTGACCTACATCACTCACAAATAGCATGGTGGCAGGACCATGTTGTGGAAACTGCCTGAGAGTTTGTGTCGGAGATTCATAGACTTTTCACTTGAGCATCTGGAGGTTAGTTGTCGACTACATGTGTCCACTATTGATTGTTGCGCGGCACAATATGGCTCCTTGCAGTGCTACTGACACATGGGCCCACATTGACAGGAAAATGGTGGAGCTCGTCACTGCAGCAAAATTGGCAGCACCACACTCTGTCATGATCACAATGCAGGGATGCCTCATATTCAATTGAATACGGGATACCTCTGTGTGTTCCCTTGCTCTGGTGCTAAATTTAGCTGCCAGCACCAACGCAGCCATCCTTGCACAATCATGCAAGGATGTCTGCGTTGAGGGGTGTGATTGTTAATGGGTTGGAAGATGTCCCTTCCTGCACATAAACAATCGCTAATAGAAATATGGCACTTCTGTGTGTGCAGCAGAATGCAGCACAAACAGAAGTGCCAAAGCATATTTGACAAATGATTGTTTATGTACAGGAGGGGACACCTTCCCACACATAGGGGGTCATTACAACCCTGGCGGACGGTGTTAAAGCAGCGGAAATACCGGAAACAGTCCGGAGGACAAAAAAAGGGAATAATGACCCTGGCGGAAACCGCCAACAAAGACAGCCACTTTAACACTTCGCCTGCCACGGCGGTACAGACAAGCAGCGCGGCGGTCACCGCCAACAGACAGGCGGAAGACAATGTAGCGCCCACAGTATTACAACCCGCCAATCCGCCACCTTTTCCGGGCCGGATTCACCACGGATAAAAACATGGCGGAAACAGCTTTTGCTATGGGAAAACGCTCACCTTAACATATCCCACGAGGAACGAGGAATCCATGGAGCCGGAACTCCAAATACTCCCAGCCCTTGTGTTTCTGCTCTTCTACGACCAACAGCTACGTAGGTGCCGCAGACAACGGTGAGTACTGCACCTACGACATGGGGGAGGAGGGAGGCAAAAGTTAGGGGGACACACACCAAACACCCCCACCCCGACCCTTGCATATTACAACATACACACCAATGCATTCACAAAAATCACAGTAACAACCCACAATCCCCCCGGAAGAATGAATACACAAAGCGAAAATCGGTCAAACAATGTAATGTGCCAATATACATGCCATACAAAAATATACAGATATATATTTGAAAATCAGTCATAATTATATACAAGACGAGAAGTAGTGCAGATATGTACATAACAATGTCCGTGCACCATCAGTCCAAAAATACATGGGCGAGGCCCACAAACGATACCTGACCACAATCGGAGAGAACACTGCCGGGGCATCAGATAGAAATTCTACATGCACCTCAGGGGGAAGGGAAGGGGGGGCACCTCAGCCGGATGACTGCAAAGCCAGATCCACGACGGGGATCCATGCCCATTCATGCCCTCCTGGGGAGTGCAAAGCCACAGTCTCTCAAGTCTATACAGTGGGTGGTTTGCCCACTGTGCCATCCTGGGGAGTGCAAAGCCACACTCTCTCAAGTCTATACAGTGGGTGGTTTGCCCACTGTGCCATCCTGGGGAGTGCAAAGCCACAGTCTCTCAATTTGATGCAGGTCTCTACTGGTACTGGGGGGGACTGGTGCCCAGACTGGATGAGTCTCCCCGTGAAAGGTCTTGTCCTGTCACTGTCCCAGCTGCACATGGGATAAGGATGCCTGATGTGGCGGGCCATTTATTCCTACCCGGTGCATTGCCCTGTTCAGCGTTGCTTTGACATGGCGGTCTTTGCCCTGTTCAGCGGTACTTTGCCATGGCGGTTCAGGACAGTTCAGCGGTGCTTTGCCAAGGCGGTCTTTGCCCTGTTCAGCGGTGCTTTGCCAAGGCGGTCTTTGCCCTGTTCAGCGGTGCTTTGCCATGGCGGTCTTTGCCCTGTTCAGCGGTGCTTTGCCATGGCGGTCTTTGCCCTGTTCAGCGGTGCTTTGCCATGGCGGTTCAGGACAGTTCAGCTGTGCTTTGCCATGCCGGTCTTTGCCCTGTTCAGCGGTGCTTTGCCATGGCGGTCTTTGCCCTGTTCAGCGGTGCTTTGCCATGGCGGTTCAGGACACTTCAGCGGTGCTTTGCCATGGCGGTTCTGATAAGGACATTGGTGTGTGGCATGACGTTTCATCATTGCCCAGCGGGGCTGTGGCAACCGGAGCCCTCTAGGGCACTGACTCCGGTGGTGGCGGTGGTCTCCTGACCAGTGACGTTACTTGGGCCCTCCTGGGCTGTGACTCTAGCCGTGGTCTCCTGACCAGTGACTATAGTGGGGCCCTCCTGGGCACTGATTCCAGCGGTGGCGGTGGTCTCCTGACCAGTGACGATACTTGGGCCCTCCTGGGCTGTGACTCTGGCGGTGGTCTCCTGACCTGTGACCCTCCTGGGCTGTGACTCTTGGCGGTGGTCTCCTGACCAGTGACAATACTTGGGCCCTCCTGGGCTGTGACTCTGGCGGTGGTCTCCTGACCAGTGACGATAGTGGGGCCCTCCTGGGCTGGGACTCTGGGTGGTGGCCTTCTGACCAGTGACGATAGTGGGGCCCTCCTGGGCACTGACTCCGGCGGTGGCGGTGGTCTCCTGACCAGTGACGATACTTGGGCCCTCCTGGGCTGTGACTCTGGCGGTGGTCTCCTGACCAGTGACGATACTTGGGCCCTCCTGGGCTGTGACTCTGGCGGTGGTCTCCTGACCATTGACGATACTTGGGCCCTCCTGGGCTGGGACTTTGGCGGTGGTCTCCTGACCAGTGATGATACTTGGGCCCTCCTGGGCTGTGACTCTGGCGGTGGTCTCCTGACCAGTGACGATACTTGGGCCCTCCTGCGCTGTGACTCTGCCGGTGGTCTCCTGACCAGTGACGATAGTGGGGCCCTCCTGGGCTGTGACTCTGGCGGTGGTCTCCTGACCAGTGACGATAGTGGGGCCCTCCTGGGCACTGACTCCAGCGGTGGCGGTGGTCTCCTGACCAGTGACGATACTTGGGCCCTCCTGGGCTGTGACTCTGGCGGTGGTCTCCTGACCAGTGACGATACTTGGGCCCTCCTGGGCTGTGACTATGGCGGTGGTCTCTGGACCAGTAACGATGGTGCTGGCGGTTGTGTCTCGACCGCCGGAAATGATGGCGCACTTCTCCGCCGTGACACTCACAACAGGCTGGGCAGACTTCCTCTGGCCCTTCCCCACCTTTGGTGGAGTCACAGCTGACTCTCCAATCCCCTTGGAACCCATGTCAGTTGTTTTCCCACCTGGAGTCTTAACACGGTCCCATCATCCACTCTCCAATTTTATTGCCTTTACAGGGGGTGGGCTGCCAGTGCCTTGGCTTTGGGTCCTACTGCCAGCCCTGGTGGCCGGTGCACTCCAAAAACCTTGAACAGGCACCACTGTTATTGGAGGCTTTTTGGCTGAGGCGCTACGACGGGACTGATGAATTGGAGGGGGTGGGGTGGGGGCAAAAAGGTCAACTTTACAGAGGGACAGTTTCTGACGAACACTGGGATGGGTAGCTGGAGGGGGTCTGGGAGTGGAGGAAGAGTAGGTGGTTGTCGGAGGTGTCACTTTAGGTGATTTAGGTGCAGGTGCAGGTACTGGAGGCTGTCGTGAGGTGGATGGATGTTGGGTGAGTGATTGCCGGCGTTTGTGTACTTTGGGAGGGGGCGTCACAGACACACTGGGAGAGGACACAGGGGACGTGTAAATGGCAGTGGAGGTGGTGAGTGCAGGTGAGCGGGGTGTGGTGCTGGGTGTACTGTGCGAGTCCTAGTGGCTGTAGATGTAGTGCATGCAGGTGAGAGTGTAGAAGACACTGGGAGGGAGGAGGGAGAAGAGGAGGAGGGGGACACAGTGGAGGCAGTGGATGTTGTTGTGTCTGTATGTGGGGGAGGCTTGCGTGAGTGCTTGTGGTGTGTGTGGTGCCTATGTTTGCTTGAGCTACTTGGGTGTGTTGACTTGTGTGCATGCTGGTCTGTAGGTGTGCTTGGGATGGGCTGGGGTACAGGAGATTGGGTCTGGGTGGAAGAAGTTGGAGGGGGGAGGCTAGACACAGGGACAATTGCTGCCATCAGTGCTGAGGCCAAAGATTGCAGGGTTCGCTGAAGGACAGCCTGACCAGAATGAATGCCCTCCAGGAATGCATTACCGTGTTGCAACTCTCGTTCTACTCCCTGGATGGCATTCACAATGGTAGACTGCCCAACAGTGAGTGACCTGAGGAGGTCAATGGCCTCCTTACTGAGGGCAGCATGGGTGACTGGGGCAGGGCCTGAGGTGCCTGGGGCGAAGTTGATGCCCACCCTCCTGGGTGAGCGGGCACGGGGAGAATGCTGAGGGGCTGCTGGGAGGGCGGTGCTGGTAGGGGAGGTGGAGGCTGTACCTGTAGAGGTGGGGGGCACAGATGGTGCTGCCACCACAAGGGAGCTCCCATCGTCGAACGAGTCCGTGTCGCTGCTTGGTGATCCGGTGGCCGACGTGAAGCTCCCCTCGCCCTCCGTCCCACTGGTGCATTCAGAGTCTGTGGTGTGGCCCTCCATGGCCATGTGGGATGCAGCTCCCTCGTGCTACGGAGCCACTGTACCTCCGCCTGTTGATGCTCATGTACAAAAGGACAGGGAGAGCAGACAAAGGGGGGGAGACAGAAGAAAGAGGGTTTTAGTGCATGGCATACCGCTACCGTTGGCGGACAAGACAAACGCAGATGCCCCCTGCATTACGCCGTGCTCCTGCCCTCTGCACATGCAATTTCTGGGATATGGCCTATATGGCATTGGTGGACATCGGCGCACATGGATGCCACAGGGGCAATTATACCTCGACTTGGCACTCTGCTGAGGTGGGGTAGAGTGCCACATGGGCTACATTACGGAGGGGCCTTGCCTACCTAACTCGCCCTGGCCTAGGGACACCCACCTCCCCCACCCAGACACCTCCACTGCACGCAAAGTCCGCAGAATGAGGTTGTACTCACCCCCTTGTGTCTACTGTGATGCCCTCAAGCGCCCATCCAACTCCGGGTAGGCCACCGCCAGGATCCGGAACATCAGGGGGGGTCATGGTGCGACGGGCACCCCTCCCACATTGGGAGGCCATCCCCAGCTGAGCCTCCGCCATCTTCTTGCTGCAGCAGTGAATGTCCTCCCATCTCTTACGGCAGTGGGTGCCCCGTCTCTGGTGGGCCCCCAGGGTCCGGACCTCCTTAGCGATGGCACACCAAATGTCCCTCTTCTGTCTACATGACATGCACAAGGAAAGAGGAACAGTCATTACCAACTGCACCGTCGTTGTGAGTGGCCCCCTCCCTACTCTGGCCATGTGGCCCATTCATTCCCATGCATTAATGTTCTATGGACTCTGCCCCCTTCCCTCTTCCAACCAGCCCTCTCCACCCAGGCCTAGCCCATACAACGTGCTCCCTGTGTACTAACCTGTTGGTCTGGAGGACCGTAGAGTAGCGTGTACTGGGGGAGGACCCCGTCTACCAGTTTCTCCAACTCCTGTGCAGTGAAGGCAGGGGCCCTTTCCCCAGACACAGCAGCCATCGTCGCTTCCAGACCGAGGTCACAGCAGCACTTGCAGTGTAGGTCCTCTCCTGTCGAAGGTCAGGTATGTAGTGATTGAACAGATAGAAAATGGCGGTGACGTCCGCGGCGGTGACGTCCGCGGCGGCTCGCATCATCACCGCCGGCGCACCTGTTCATTGGCTCCTGGGACCCATAGGGTCCAATGTTAACCAATGCAGCATTACGCCGCGGTCTACGACCGCCTACTGCGACGGTGTGTAACGCCAGCGCAGTTACCCCACAATCCCATTGTCCCAGTTTAGAGATCAGGCAGCCGCCATTTCAGGGGCCCACATGGCTTCATTTCATACTGCGTCACACATAGCTAGGCCTATACTCAACACACATACAGGAAGGGTTATGTGAGTGGTGTAGTCTTGTGTGTGACTGTGGGTACATACCTGGAGGACTAATGACTGGTTCTTCGCTGTTGTCCTTCGTAGGCACCGTCTGCTGGGACATATGAGAAGATGGCGGAATCCTCCGGTGTACCGACCGCTGGTGGACCTGTTGACAATGGAAGAGCGGCATGTCATCGTAACCTACCAGTTTGACCGTGCCACAATCCAGGAACTATGTACCCAGTTGGAGCCAGACCTGATGTCACCAATCCGCCATCCGACTGGAATCCCCCCTGACGTGCAGGTGCTGTGAGTGCTCCATTTCCTTGCAAGTGGGTCTTTTCAGACAACTGTGCCCATGGCATCAGGGATGTCCCAGCCTATGTTTTCCAACGTGTTGTCCAGAGTGTTGTCTGCCCTGCTGAAGCACGTAAGGAGATACATCATTTTCTCTGAGGTGGCAGATTTGCCTACAGTTAAAGGTGACTTCTATGCCCTTGGACATATCCCCAACGTCATAGGTGCTATTGATGGTACCCATGTAGCTCTGGTCCCCCCCCACAGGAGTGAACAGGTGTACTGGAACAGGAAGAGTTATCATTCCATGAATGTACAGATGGTATGTTTGGCAGACCAGTACATCTCGCAGGTAAATGCTATGTTCCCTGGCTCAGTGCATGACGCCTACATCCTGCGGAATAGTAGCATCCCTGATATGATGGGTCAACTCCAGAGGCACCGTGTGTGGCTTTTGGGGGACTCTGGTTACCCCAACCTTTCGTGGCTATTGACCCCAATGAGGAATCCCAAGACCAGGGCAGAGGAACGCTACAATGATGCCCATGGGCGGACTAGGAGGGTGATCGAACGCACCTTCGGCCTCCTGAAGGCCAGGTTCAGGTGCCTCCATATGACAGGTGGATCCCTATTCTACTCACCGAAGAAGGTGTGCGACATCATAATCGCCTGCTCCATGCTCCATAATTTGGCATTGCGACGCCAGGTGCCTTTTCTGCAGGAGGATGATCCAGATGACGGTGTTGTAGCAGCTGTGGAGCCTGTGGACAGTGATGAGGATGAAGCTGATGAAGAAGACAACGACAACAGGGAGTCAGTCATACAGCAATATTTCCAGTGACACACAGGTGAGCAAATTTTCATTTTTAGCATTACATTAACTTTCACACGTCTACCTCTATCCTGTTTTTCGATTTAAGTCAACATTTGGTAACTGGAGTTGTACCCTTCCATTACGGTTTCACAGGTGTGGTTACCTACGTGTCAACTGCTTGCATCCTTCAAGAGCTTGTGATGTGTGACATAGGTATGTTAGCTTTAGAATGGTACACCCATTATGACACTGTCATTGATAAAACATTTTTACTAAATCACAGACTGACTCCAGATTGTTTTGTGTTTCAAGGGTGTTCATTGAAGTGCTCAGAAATGGGAGGGGGTTGTAAAATGAGGATGGGTGATGGTGGAGGAATGTCCATGGCAGAGTCCAGTCTATTAGTCTCACAGGTGCACTGCCCATCTGGGCATAGGAAGAGGAGCTGGGGCAGTTAAAGTATGGACAAGGTAACAAAGTGGGACAGTGGGAGGACAATCAGGGTGGTGTCATTTCGTGGCAGGGGTCTTGCCATCTTGCTCTGTTCTGCTCCTGGATCTCAGGGACCGCTTGCGTGGTGGTTGTCCGTCTGCAGGGGGTGGGGTGCTTGTGTGTTGGTCCTGTGGCGGGGCGTCCTGTCCACTAGCGCCACAGGAGGTGGTGGGCATTTCATCGTCCTGGCTAGTGTCAGGGGCCCCTTGGAGTGCCACGGTGTCCCTCAAGGTCCGCTGTATGTCCTTCAGCACCCCTACGATGGTTCTCAGGGCGGAGCTGATGGTCCTGAGCTCCTCCCTGAACCCCAAATACAGTTCGTCCTGCAGACGCAGGGTCTCCTGCAACTTGTCCAGAACCGTCGCCATCGTCTCCTGGGAGTGGTGGTATGCTCCCATGATGGAGGAGAGGGCCTCGTGGAGAGTGGGTTCCCTTGGCCTGTCTGCCCCTTGTCACACAGCAGCCATCCCAGTTCCCCTGTGTTCCTGTGCCTCCGTCCCCTGGACCGTGTGCCCACTGCCCCCAGGTCCCTGTTGTTGTTGGGGTGGTGGGTTATCCTGGGTGCCCTGTAGTGGTGGACACACTGCTGATTGACATGTCCTGGGTAGGGAGGTTTGGGCCTGCTGGGTGGGTGCTGTGCTGGTGTTACCAGAGGGTGGAAGGTCTGTGTTGGGCTGTGCCTGTGCAAGGGGAACCGACTGTCCCGAGGCCCACGATGGTCCGGGCTGGTCAACAGGATCCAGTAGGGCAGAGCTGCTCTCGTCACAGTGGGCCTTTTCTGGGAGTGGAGTGGTGTTGTCTGGACCCTCTGGTGTGGTGATTGTCCTTCGGGTTCCTGCAGGGGCATAAGAGCATGATTATTGCATGTGTGTGTGTAATGGTGTGCAATGGGTGGGTGTTTGTGTACCCCAGTGCATGCATTCCTGTGTGTGAGTTTGTGTGGTGATGGTTGGGGGGGTGTACTGGGTATGTGCAGTGGGCATGCTTTAGTGAGGGGTGTCCATGCTTAGTTGTGTCATGCAGGGCTTGGTGTTGGGATGGGTGGTTTGTGTCATGGGTACATTAGTGAGGAGTTGTAGTGATAGGGGAGGGGGTGAGGGAGGGGGTGTGTGATAGCATGCAGGTAGGTTGGGGGATATGATAGTTAAGATTTGACTTACCAGTGTCCCATCGTCCACCGACTCCTGCGAGGCCCTCAGGATGCAAGATGGTCAAGACTTGCTCCTCCCATGTTGTTAGTTGTGGGGGAGGAGGTGGGGGTCCGCCACCAGTCCGCTGTACCGCAATGTTGTGCCTGGAGACCGTTGAACGCACCTTCCCCTGTAGGTCGTTCCACCTCTTCCTGATGTCCTCCCTATTTCTTGGGTGCTGTCCCACGGCGTTCACCCTGTCCACTATTCTGCGCCATAACTCCATCTTCCTGGCTATTGATGTGTGCTGTACCTGTGAGCCAAATAGCTGTGGCTCTACCCGGACGATTTCCTCCCCCATGACCCTGAGCTCCTCCTCGGAGAAGCGGGGGTGTCTTTGGTGTGCCATGGGGTGGTGTGGGTGATGTGTGGGGTGGTGTATGTGGTGATGAGTGTGGTGAGTGTAGTGGTGTGTGGTGTTTTGTGCGTGGATGTTTTGTGGGTGATGGTGTTGTGTGCCTCTGTGTAGTGGGGTTGTCTATTCTGTGCTCTCTCTCTATCGCCTTCGTGTCTAATTTTTGGTCGTAGGGGTTTGTGGGTGATGTGGGGGGTAGTTGTTAAGGGTGGGGGTGGATTAAGTGCTTGGGTTGGGTGGGTGAATGGGCAAATTAGGGTAAGTGGGTTGCTCTATTATTGTTTTAGGTTTCAGGGGTGGGGGTGCAGTAAGGGCTTGGAGTGGATGGGGGGTTGGCTGAATGTTATTTTTTAGGGTTGGGGTAAGGGGTTGCACTATTTTTATTTGTGATGTTTGAGGGGTAGGGTGGTATGTGGGCTTGTGGTGGGTGTGGCGGTGGTATGACAGAACAATAAATGCAGTTCCCACACATGCCTTCTCTAGCTTGCTTTTGCAACAGCTAGAGTGGAGGCATGCTTGGTAACAATGTGGTCGTTCTCATTGAACAACATTCCAACATACATGATGTCACCATCCATTCTCCAACGATATCAGGTCATTGGTCAGGCAAAACCATCTTACATTGCATTCCACACTTTCTCACACCAAACCCAGGATTTGCACCCATAATGCACAAGATGAAACTTACTGGATACATCAGGGTATTCAAATTGAGCGAACTCTCCGACGGTGTAGAGTGCAGGCCCACCTGCCAAACATGGCAACTATATTAAATACACCTAACCCCACCCAACAACCCTTAAATACCCTAACAACTATTCTACCCCAGACAAACACCCCACAATACAGGGACAAAAACAATACTAAACACTACAAAAGACAATTTTAAAAACAAGCAAAGACAAAATCTACAAGACACAGCACAAAAAACACTATTAACACTCCAAACATCAGCAATCCAACCACCACACGAGCACCACACACCCTCCTACAGGCACAGACAAATACACTGTAAAGTGAAAGTTAACGCACTGTACACTGTTTAGAGGCAGGATTTCCTGTTAAATCAATTCCTGGGCCTGTGCATCACGTTTCCAGTCATGAGTCGTTTTTTTTTAGTGTTGCAATCTGGCATAGTTGCTAGCCTACTCATCATCAGAACAGTGTGAGTTTCTATAGCAACAATTAGATGCAGGGTAGGCGTTCCTGTCCTAAACACATCGCTAGCCCCTGAGTGCCATATTTATCTCCAGGAGCAGAAACGATGCGCAAGGAGGAGGTGGGCCTAAATAATTGTACCGAGCCCGCTTATCGCCATTATTTAACGCCTGGGTCAGACTAAGCATTATGGTACAGGTAGGCCCATTTTCAAAGTGGAACGCCATAGAATGGGCACAAGGATGCCCACCCCAAGCCACCACCCACACCACAGGGGCACTACATGAGGAGGACCCCATCCCAGGTAAGTTAAGGTATGCATAATTTGTTTTTTATTTTAAGTACCATTGGGGGCCCCTTAAGTGGACCCCCCTTCCTGGCACCTGGGTATGTTGGGCTTGCCCAGGGAACACTAGTACCCTGTGGTGGGCATTGGGGTGTTGGTAATGACTCCTTTCTACAGTTAGATAGGAGTCATTTTCTAGCTGCTTGGGCATCAAAATATGACGCTAGGTTGATTAGCGGCATATTTGTTGCTGCCAATCAGCCTAACGTCATTTCAGACCCACTAGTACCATTTTCCCTAATGCCATCCCTGACCGTCTAGTGTCTTTTTTTAGACGCTAGCCATTCCGTAGCACCATCTTGCACCATTTCATAAATATGGCACTAAGAAATGGTGCTGGCATTACGAAAAATGACGCTAAACTGCGTTCATACAGTTTTGTGTCATTTTTCATAAATATGGGCCCTAGTATTTAGAATTTTACCCCAATAATTGCCAGATCACGATCAAGGCCTGACTGAGGAACCCAAAGAAGTTGTGGTAAAAATACTCTAACAAGCCCTGCTGCCTTCATCTCCTTGCGCTATTTCTCATTTTCCATCCACCCATTCTCTCTCTCTCTCTCTCTCTCTCCTTCTTTCATCTCTCTTATGCCTCACTGATTGCTTTCTCTCTACCATCTCCTTTTCTTTTTTCCTGTCAAGAAACAAGCTTTTTGAGGTGTTTCCCACACTTTTTGCCCACATCTGGCCTACTAGCTTTCATCTCTGAAAAATGCATTTGAGCCTGCTAACCTGGCCCCAGTGCTAGTGCTCTTTATGCATGTGAATTGGTGACCTGAATTGGCAAGGACTTTAACCACCTGAAAAGTCCCTGGTAAAGGGTACCAGTGGTACAAAGGACATGGGAGTTAAA
Source organism: Pleurodeles waltl (assembly GCF_031143425.1). NCBI lineage: Eukaryota > Metazoa > Chordata > Amphibia > Caudata > Salamandridae > Pleurodeles > Pleurodeles waltl. The sequence continues at coordinate 29,239,324 of NC_090437.1, forward strand.
GAGGCCCCCAGGCACTGCAGCACTGATTGTGCTACTCTGAGTGACCCAAGTAAAAAAAAGGACAGCTGTCCTGCCATTGTAGAGTACATGAGCAGTGCAAAATGCTCAAAATCGACTTTGCCCTCCCCATAGGTGGCAAAGTCACAGCACTAAGTTTATTGTATGTTGTTCACCCTAAGGGAGGCCTCCTGAGACCAGGAGGCAGGGTGCATTATATTAAGGGTATGGACATATCAGTGCAAGCTTATATTTCCCTATAGTAGTCTCTTTTCCTTAAGGGCTACTACAAGTGTTCAGGAGGATAAAGTGGATTGGGACATGGGCATCTCGAGGTTGCCACCTGCATTATGTTCCCACTAAAATGTGTTATGTTTGGTATCAAACTACTTGTCTCATCAAACCTGACTTTTTCCCCAAGTCAGATTTAATGTGACATAGACCCAGGTGGTTTCCTTAGAGGTTGCCAGCCTGGTTGGGCCATCTTTTCCGGTGCCATAGCTGACAGTCTGCAACGGCTGCCACCAAGACATGAATCTGACCACCTGCCAAGATGTGTGACTCCGAGGAGTCAGAACCTGCTGGGTGAGGTGTTATTTCCCTCTCTGGCAGCATGGCTAGTGAATAGGCACATCAAGGTGGTGAGCTTCAAAGCCCACACTTGCCTCTGATATGCTAGTATGCTACCTCCCAGAGGAGGACAAAACCAGCCCCTGCCCCAAGGACACTTCAACCCAGGCAGGTGGGAAAATTAAGGGCCTAATTACAACTTTGGAGGACGGTGTTAAACCGTCCCAAAAGTGGCGGATATACCACCTACCGTATTACGAGTCCATTATTTCCTATGGAACTCGTAATACGGTAGGTGGTATATCCGTCACTTTTGGGACGGTTTAACACCGTCCTCCAAAGTTGTAATCAGGCCCTAAGTTGTTAGAAGGTCTGCACCCCCAGATGACTAGCTACACCCGAGGGTGAGCTACCTGGTCTATACAGCTGAAGGTGGGCTATGCCATTCTGTAAAGTGACAGGATAGAGGTTTCTGGGTAGAAAAGGTGCCACACTCCTCTGGTAGTAGTCACCTCAAGGGCAGATTAGCCTCTGGGGCTAGTAGCCCATTGACTACCTTCACTCACAACCCGAATACCCCTAAAACTAGGATTTACAGGCTTCCCTGGTACAAGAACCTCAGCTCTAATCACTTTGCAACAAAGGCCAAAGAGGAGATTCAAGTCTGCGACCTCAGGACCAACCCAAAAGACAAGGTGACAAAGACTGCTCCCATGGCTACCATCCTGCAACTTCACGACTATGACTCAACCTGGACCAGAGACTGATTCCAAAGGAAAGAGGACCTCCTCTGCAAGCTAAAGGCAACTCCAGAACTTCCTTGGACTAGAGGTATTATTCCCCTGCAGTCCACTGGCAACCCGCACTCCTGGAACCAAAGAATCACTGGACAATGGGCCCCCCCAAGGGAATGTAGTCCTGACCTCTCGCAAGTTTCAGGTGTCTACTGCTTTCCCTCAGACAACAGCACATCAAAGTAACCATGGCTGAGTTTGCTACTTCCAAGGATTGTTGATGGCCAATCTGGCTACCACTACCTTTGTTCAATACTCTGCCTCAAAGGAATCCCCCAGCATCTTCATCCCACCACCTCAGCAGCCCTGTTGTTGAGAATTTGGATCCCTTCCCACCAGCACTATCGAAGCAGCAAAACCATCACTCACAGCTCCAGCTTCAGCCACAAGGACAGCCAGGACAGCCAGGACAACTCTGAACCCAGGGCCTATTAGCAAGGTAAAATTCAACTCATTGTTGGACCTTGGTCCTGGGACCCACATCACCTTACCATCCAGTGGTCTCCACTGAACACAACCTGCAAGTGAACAAGTGTCACTAGTGTATTTTCCCATTGACAACAATGTTATCGTTTTGCAAGATTAAAATGCTTTGATTTATTTTTCCTTTAAAAATCCATAAGACTTAATCGATTGTCTTCATTTTGGTGTCCAAAATCTGCTTTATTTTTATAAACTGATGCCAGATTTCATTTGAGTCATGCAATGACTTATTGTCCATGTTGGTACTCCGACCTGCTTAACACATGCTCCTCTAGTAAAGTCTGACTGCTTTGTGCCATGCTTCAAGGACTGAGCTAAGCATTTATTAGTGGGAATCCAAAGGACATATTGGGGGCAATGTGAAGGTATTGCACAGTGAAGCCTAACCAACCTCATTACATAATATCCCACTTTCCTACCAGCTGCGGTCACTCTATTAGGGTGGAGGAGTGTCACCCCCCTACTGCCAGCGCCGCAAAGATGAAAAATAAAATAGTAATAAATTGAATTTATTACCATTTTATTTTTACCTTTCTCCAGCTGAGCCGTGTTTGGGGGCGGACCACTGCTGCTGACTGGCAGCAGGGGAGTGGTGCTCACTTCACCAGTTTAGAGTGTGCAGGGCAGTTTGGCTAGCCGTCTTGCAAACATCAGCTTTACTTGCGTATTTTAAATGTCTGCACCCGGCTGTCATACACAGCCAGGTGGGGAAGAAGCACAGGCTCCCAGTGCCTCAGCGAACATGGACCCGGTCCACTCCAGCCAATCCTGCTGCTTCTGTCATGATGGCTGTGCAGCCTGAGAGTACTGCCTAGATTGGAAGAAGGGAGCTGGCTGAGGCTCTGGCAGCCTGTGCTGGTGGATCCACTGACGAGAAATAGAAGAGCACCGAGGGCAAAGCCAGAAGGTAAGTGAATCTTTTTGTTATTTTTATTAAATTGTTTTAACATTCTGCCTGACACTGCTGTAAACTCGCAGTGACTTCACCCTCAACTCCAGAGCTCTCAATCATGGTCCATTATACACACCGCTTAAAACAGACCATGATTGAGAGCTTTGGCTCTAAGCCTTAGGACACTGTTGGTTTTTTTTGGGTGCCTGGCAGTGACTTAAATGTTCACCCCATTAGTTCTGTTGGTCAGGAGCGGTGACTGTTTCCTACTGTCTCTCTCTGTCTCTCTCTCTCTCTCTCTCTCTCTCTCTCTCTCTTGAAGCATTCCCTGCCTGCTGCAAATAAACTCTTCAAGCTGGGGAAACTGAGAGAGATACCAGGAATGGCTATGGGATTTCAAAACTGGCTTCTAAGGGCTCCACCCCACAACTAAAGTGTCTATTGGAAAAATTGTCTGTTCATCCCTGATTCCAAGTCAGGCAGAAAAATATCTCTCTGGGAGATATAGCTCCATCCAATTCCAAGCTCACCAGGCGTAGGCTTGCACCCAAAACCTTGCCTTGCACTTCCATGAGCAGATTCCTATTACAGGAGATTTCTGTTTCTAAAAACAGAGTAGAGATCGGGAATGGAGGACCCTGGGGAAGCCAGACGCAGTCAAGCCTTCCCCTGGGATTTTCATGAGTTGAGCAGGGCACAACAGGATTGGTGAAGTTTGGGGGTGGGGGATTGTAGAGATGTTGGGGTCTTTTAAACAGTTGGAAGGGGAAGAGATGCACCTTCCGACTCCAGCACAGGCTTCCGGCCGCTGCACAAATTTGTTGGCAGGCAAGGCCGTGGTGATCGCTGCGCGGTGCTCTTTGTGTGGGTGGAAATCATTGGTCGCTTTACCTGACAGTAGCAACATGAGTCTAGGGGATAATGCAGAGGCAGTGCGGATGGCTCTGGGTGAGGCAGGGTGCGCTGACCTGATCAAGCCTGGGGTTTTGGACCAGGCCTGGGGTGAGGATGGTGCATCCCTCGAGGCCTGCTTCCAACTGTGTAGAAGCGGTGGTTGCCGCATGCATGACACCCAAGGGAAAAGGGAGAGGTAAGGGTGGGGCAGGATGAGGTAGGAGCATTTCCCCAAAGGGGGGGCTGGGAAAGCTGCAGAGAGGAGAGCAAGCCTCCCTGTTAACGACTTGGGGGAGGATTTGAGCACAAGGTGGGGCATGGCAGCCCCTCTAACTATGGACATGCAGGGAGTCCAGGAGTTTAACATGGACATGCACCAAAGAATACAAGGTCCACAGTGGCAGTGGGGGAATTGGGTGATGATGGGCCCTTGGACCTGTCTGTTAGGCCTTTTGGGGGGTGTAGTCAAGGGGTGGCTGCAAATGGTCTCAGTGCAGGGGATACGAGGAAACAGTTTGAGGAAGGTAGCAGTGGTGGTGGGGGGTCATGGGGCCTGAATCTGGCACAGCAAAGGGGCCACTGTTGGGAACATTCAGTAAAGGTAGTGAGATACACAGGTCTGGCTCTGGGCTCTCTGAGAACCAGCCATAGGACGGTGGAAGGCAGGGAGACCAGAGGAGGACGTATGTGATCATCTGTGAGGAGGCTGAATTGGAGGAGAGGATCAAAGAGCAGCATAGGACAGTGGAAGAGAGGGAAGCACTGTGGGAGCGTTTATGCAGGGTCAGAGACCAAGGTGGGGATCAGGTGCACCAAATTAAAAAGAGGCCAAGACCCTCCCAGCCAGTGGCATGCCCAGGAGTGGGGCGAGTGTACAGCAGGCACAGGGGCAGTGGATATGGGTCCCTGGGGATAGCTTGGAGATGGTTCCCAGTGTAGGTGTGGATGGTCTTCAAAGGCTGGTGACAAGGGAGAGATGTCTGGTTGAAGCTGCCGGATGTGTAGAGTGTTGAAGTCAGAAGACAAGGCTGGCAGGAGAATGGAGTCACCAGCAGAGTCTACGGCCGGCAATGGTCTGAAGAAATAGGGGGGTCATCGGCAGCCCTCCCTACGACGAAGGATTGTCACGCAGTTCCCAGGCAAATGCGTGTCCAGTCCCAGACGGGCCACTGCTTTATTCACAAGAGGGGAGAAATACTGCACACTGTCTGACTGATGGGGGAGATGTTGTGGATGAATTGGAGATGGACTATGATGAGGATAATTGGGAGGATGGTGAAGTGAGTGAAGAGGTTGAGGGGCATGCTGGTATGCCAGTAGGTACAAAAGAGTGATGGAGAGTCTGGGACACACAGTCTGGGGGCACTGCTCCTAAGCCATATAAATCTATGGGAGCGGGGGATGGTGTGATTGAATGGGCGGGAGAACTGTTGAAAGGAAGTGGAGATGTAAAGGTGGGTGGAGAGGCTGGGATCCAGAGGGATTCTCCTAAGGCAGGTGAGGTGGACACCAAGGAGACCAAGGAAAGTGGTGGGCACAAAAAGAGATTGCCTTATATTTGGCTGGCTAGGGCGCTAGGTTCTCACCTCGCAGAAAAAACTAAGAGCAGGATACGGAAACACAAATATGTGGATGTGTTCATGCTTTTGTACAGGGATATCCAAGCTAACGAGGGTTCTGAGGAAGAGGAGTGGGAATTGGCAAGGAGGCCGAGGGAGAATTGAACATTGAAATTTCTATGCCAGAGTTTATTGTGAAAAATATTCGGACAGGGCGATAGCTTTATTTAAGTATATGGACATTATTAGGAAGGCCCAAATGCATTTTGGGGGTTTTGCCTGGCTTAGTTATGATGAGAAATTTAGGGCCAGGGTTAGCCTAAATCCTGATAAGACTTGGGAAGATGTTGATTCTGAGTTGTGGTTGCAGTGGATGTTCACTGCACAACCTTCAGCACCTACCGATACGGCGAGTGACCCACCCATTACCTATAAGTCCTTTCAGTCACATCCCACTCAGCAGGGAGGAGGTACTGGGGTTAGGAACTTTTCTACAGGAAATAATTCAGGGGCATGCTAGAATTTCAACAGAGGATTTTGCAACAGAAAACTGTATAAATTTAAGCATGAGTGTTCCAAATGTGGGAGTCGGTATGCTATCACACAATGTTTCACATTGGCTAGCCCTTCTGAGCAGCGGAGGGCATGTAAGGACAGAGGACAACAGGGACCTGTTGGTCCAAAGGGCTCCAGCTCCAGTTACGGTGGATGCCCTATTGCCATGGCTGATGCAATACCCAGACAGAGAGGTGTCTGTGAAGTTGGAATGGGGTTTTCCTGAGGGTTTTTGGGTAGGTTATTAAGGTCAGAGACGGTGTAGGTGAGTTGACAGTTTGCGGCCAGCCAAAGAAGTGCCAGAAGTGGTGGAAGTGAAGTTGCATAAGGAGGTCAAAGAAGGCAGGATCGTAGACCCATTTTAAGACTGACCTTTGTCTAACTTAATATCCCCATAGGAGGTGGTACCCAAGAAACAGGAAGGAGAGTACAGGTTGATCCCTCATTTATCCTGGCCTGAGGGGGCATCAATCAATGATTTCATAGCCATAGAAGATACTAGGGTGGTCTATTCCTCAGTGGATGATGCTATCAGGCTGGTCAGATAAGTGGGAAGGGGGCAAGGCTGGCAAAGTGTGACATTAAGTCGGCATTTCACTTGATGCCAATACATCCTCTGGTTTTCCCATTACTGGGCATGCAGTTTGGTGCTGCCATTCATGTTTACGGGGTCTTGCCAATGGGCTATGGTATATCATGTGCACTTTTTGAAGTGTTCATCTCCTTTCTGCACTGGGCTTTCATGAAGCGGAGTGGGCAAAGCGAAGTAAAACACCAACTGGATTTTTTTGTTTGTTTGTCAGAAGACATAATTCTGATGAATGGCAGCAGGCCCTGTATCCATTTGAAGCCATATTTGAGGTTTTTAGTGTACCTCTGACACCTAAACAGACTGAGGGACCTAGTGCGGTTTTGATCTTTTTGAGTATTGAACTGGAAACTGTTAACCTAGTTGTGGGTTTTCTAAGGAAAAAGGTGCAGGAGATGCAAACGTTTTAGGTGAGGTGATGAGGAGAGAGACTTGGAGCTCCGTAAGGTGCAGAAATTGTTGGGTTTGTTGAATTTTGCTTGTAAAGCAGTGCGGGGAGGGCACCTTCTGTAGATGGCTGGGCACTGCCATGCCCGGCCATGCCCGGCACTACGCTTCCTCATCACAGAGTACAGGTGTCCATGGCAGTCAGCGCAGATTTGACAGTTTGGCAATCTTTTCTTGATGAATTCACTGGTGTGTCTATGCAGTTTCAGGAGGACAGAATGGTGTGCGAGGTGCAAGTACTGTTGGATGCTGCAGGTGCACAAGGATTTGGTCTGTTTTGGGATGGGAGGTGGTGTGCATTTGCTGCCCCAATGGTTACAGCAAGGGTAGAGCATAGCCTTTTTGGAGTTTTTTCCTTTGATGGTGGCACTGTCAGGGTGGGGGGAAGGAGTTGACTAACAGGATGGTAATGTTTCATATGGATAACATGTTTGTGGTAAACCAGGTGAATCAGCACAGGGTGTGGGATTTGAGAGTTCTTCGGCTGCTGCACAGTTTCATGTTAGTGCCCTTGAGAAACAATATTATCTTTAAGGCTAAGAAAGTGCCGGGAGAGAACAGTGCTATAGCTGACTCCTTGTCTTGTTCACATTGGCATAGCTTTTGCAGATTGGCACCTGGATCAGAGGACCAGAAAACGCTATCACTACGGAAGTCTGGGAATGGCGGCATGAGAGTGCTTACGCTTGTAGAGATGTCCTTAGCGGAATGTACCAAGAAGAGTTATCAGTTAAGGTGGAAAGAATTTCAGGTATTTTACGGGGAGTCAATGAGGCCTTTGAGTCAGGACCACAGTGACAGGGAAGGAAGGGGTAATACTTTTTGTTTTGTCTTTGGCTTTGTAAAGGTTTGTCACATGCAACAATTGCAGGGAAACCGGCTGATTTGTCATTTTATGGCAAACGTTTTGGGGGTTTTGATCCAGCAGGCAGTGAGATTTTGACAAGGATGCTTAATTCTAGAGAGGGGTATCAGAGGAAGAGTGAGGGATGCCATTATGTTTAAGCTGCTGGGAGAGATTCTGGAATGTTTGCAGGACTGCTGTCATGATGAGTTTGAGGTGCTGTTTCGCCTGTGCATGATATGGATGTTTTTTTGGGCATTCCGGGTGTCTGAAATGCTGGGCTTAGGTCAGGAAGAAGGTGGGCTGCATAATGAAATACATCTGGAACTGGGGAGGGTGGGCATTTGGTTATGGAAATCAAAAACAGACCATATAGGAAGGAGATGGTGGATTTGGTTACAGGAAGGAGGTTGTACAACGATTTGCCCTGTGTCGAGTGGCGAAAGTTTCGGGTTTGGCTAGGCCGTAGGCAGTTTTTTGCCCTAGGGATGGTAACCAGGTCACAGGATTTCAGCTGTTCACAGTTCTGCATAAGGCTTTGGCAAAGTTGGGGCGGGTCCCTGCCTGTTTTGGGGCACACTCTTTCAGGATTGGAGTGGCGACATTGGCTGCACACTTGTGGTGAGGGGTGACACAGATTTGGTGGATTGGGTTGTGGAAGTTGAGATGCTGCAAGCTGTATGTGCGTAAATGAATGAAGTTTGAGCGTGTAATGAGTCGGGGTATTTGTGCAGTACCAAGTACAGACAGCTAATATATCTTTCCTCGTTAGGTTGTGTGAGAGGCCCACTGAGTCACAAGGCGGTTACGCGGATAGTTGGGCACTAGTTCATCCTCTGTGCAGCAAATTATGCAGAGCCGCAGATCTATGGACAGGATCTTGGACTGCCTAGCAGCATACACACGGTGCTATGGTGGGGAAAGTGTAGGATGTGATGGGGGGTTCTGCGGCTCTTCTTGGCTACTATGGTGCCCAAATGGGGTTGCCTAGACATGCTGCCTAGACACTTGTAGGGGGAATGACTGGGTGCAGTTTGCAGGCCTGACACTACTGCAACACATGCAGAGGGACTTGGAAATTTTAAAGTACTACCTGGCTGGAACGTGCTTGGTATAGACAGAATTTGTGCTGTGTAGGGCTTGGAAGGGAGCAATGACGCAGACAGCCATTGATAAGGCGAGAAGGAAACTTAACAGAGCGATGAGGGCTTTTTATTTAGGGATGGACATCAAAGTGATGGCACATGGGGTAATAAGGCAAGAGGAAAAAGGACTTTTCTGTTCTGATAGGGTGCATCTATCCGTCCTGGGTTATGTTTATTACATGGTAGTACTGAAAAAATGTTTGAGGAAATTGTGGAATGAACGGGTGTGGTGTGGCTGGAGTGTATGGGATTGAATATCTTGCAGTGGTAAAAGGGGGGCAAGCAATGTGGGGGGAGGGCCCAAAGTCACCCTTAGGGATTTTTCTCGGTGGCGGCAATCGGGGGTGGAGATTAAGATGCAGGCAGATCCACCTCTTGGGGTAATAAGGATGAAGTACAGGTGAATGCAGATATTTGGGTAGGATGCCTGAAGCAGGAGAAAGAGATGGTGTTTGAAGTTTGTTTGGTTAAGGAAGTGACAAGGACGTAAGGAATTGGGGGAATTGAGTGGGGGTTGTTAACGCTGATTTCATTTATGAATATTCATGTATTCAGAGTGTTGAATTTGCATAGTGTTAGACCTGACAGCCTTAGGGTGGTCACCCATAACTTTTTTCCTGCCTCCCTCCACTTTTTGGACACCGGTTTTGCTGGTTTTAAGACTCTGCACCCTTTACCATTGCTAACCAGTGCTAAAGTGCATATGCTCTCTCCCTTTAAACATGGTAACAATGGATCATACCCAATTGGACTATTTAATTTACCTATCAGTCGCTAGTAGAGTGCACTATGTGTGCCCAGGGCCTGTAGATTAAATGCTACTAGTGGGCCTGCAGCACTGATTGTGCCACCCACTTAAGTAGCCCCTGAACCTTGTCTCAGGCCTGCCATTGCAAGGCCTGGGTGTGCAGTTTCATTGCCAATTCAACTTGGCATTTAAAAGTACTTGCCAAGCCTAAAACTCCCCTTTTTCTACATATAGGACATCCCTAAGGTATATCCTAGGTAACCAATTGGCAAGGTGGTGTGTAGGCAATAGGCAGAACATGTACCTACGTAGTTTACATGTCCTGGTAGTGTAAAACTCCTAAATTCGTTTTTACACTGCTGAAAGGCCTGCTCCCTTCATAGGCTAACATTGGGGCTGCCCTCATACATTGTTTGAGTGATAGCTGCTGATCTGAAAGGAGTAAGCAGGTCATATTTAGTATGGCCAGAATGGTGACATTAAATCCTGCTGACTGGTGAAGTTGGATTTAATGTTAATATTTTAGAAATGCCACATTTCTCTGCACTTAAATCTTTCTGTGCCTTACAATCCATGTCTGGCTGGGTTTAGTTGACAGCTACTTGTGCATTCACTCAGACACACCCCAAACACAGGATACTCAGCCTCACTTGCATACATCTGCATTTTGAAAGGGTCTTCCTGGGCTGGGAGGGTGGAGGGCCTGTTCTCACACAAAGGACTGCCACAATCCCTACTGGACCCTGGCAGACAGGATTGAACTGAAAGGGGACCTGGTGCACTTCTAAGCCACTCTTTGAAGTCTCCCCCATCCCGCATTTGGGTATATAAACAGGGCCTCTGCCCCTACCAACTTAGACACTTCCTGGAGAAGAAATGTGTAACCAGAACCTGCATCCTACCAAGAAGAACTGCCTGACTGCTTTCTGTGACGGACTGCTGCCTTGCTGTTGCCCTGCTGCTTTGCTGCTCTCTGGCTATGGTGAAGAAGTGCTCTCCAAGGGCTTGGATAGAGCCTGCCTCCTGTTCCCTAAAGTCTCAGGACCAAAAAGACTTAGGCCCTCATTCCAACCGAGGCGGGAGGCGGTCGCCGCCCGCCTTGCGGGAACCGCCATATGGCCGCTCCGCGGTCGGAAGACCGCTGGGGCCATTCCGAACTTCCCGCTGGGCCGGAGGGCGCTAACATTGTTAGCGCCCGCCGGCCCAGCGGGAAGGCTGCCTGCAACACAGAAGCTGGCTCCGAATGGAGCCGGCGGTGTTGCAGGTGTGCGACGAATGCAGTTGCACCCGTCGCGCTTTTCACTGTCTGCTAAGCAGACAGTGAAAAGCTTCATGGGGCCCTGTTAGGGGGCCCCTGCACTGCCCATGCCAGTGGCATGGGCAGTGCAGGGGCCCCCAGGGGCCCCAGGGGCCCCAGGACACCCGTTCCCGCCATCCTGTTCCTGGTGGTAAAAACCACCAGAAACATGCTGGCGGGAAGGGGGTCAGAATCCCCATCAGCGCCGCCATGGCGGAATGGGCCAACCGGGGTTAATCCAGCGGGAAACCGCCGGACCCGGTTTTCTGACCGCAGCTTTACCGCCGCGGTCAGAATGGCCCAGGAAGCACCGCCAGCCTGTTGACGGTGCTTTCCGTCGTTCGCGGCCCTGGCGGTTTTTACCGCCAGTGTCGGAATGATCCCCTTAATCTCTTCAAGAAGGACTTCTTGTGCGGCGAAATTCGATGCGCAGCCTGCCAGAAACTACGCACAATCTGCACTGCGGGGAAAATTTCACTGCACGCCGAACTGTAATGACGCAGCCTGACTTCGCAGTGAGAAGATCAATGCAGCACCAGCGTAGCGACCAGAAATTCTACGCTCGGCCCACTAGATCGATGCATAGCTGAGCCGGAATGACGCATCCCAACTTCCAGAGAGGAATCGACGCAGGGCCTGCAGTGAGGGAGAAAATTTGACGCAATGTCCACCGGATCGACACAGCTCCTGTGACTTCGTCCTGCCAGCACAGGAAATCCACGCACCGTCCCCGGGGAATCAGAAAACCCTGCAACCCGAAGAGGATCCACGACCGAGCGACGGAAATCAACGCACAGCCATCCCTGCGTGGAAACTAAACGACGCATCGCCGTGTGCGGCCCGAGAAATCCACGCACACCCCTTTGTTTCCATGCTTCTCCTCCTCTGTGGCCCTTTGCGGATATTTTTCACGCGAACCAGGTATTTTGTGCTTGAAAGAGATCTTGTTTGCTTTTAAAAGACTTAAGACACTTTGGGGGTCATTCCGACTCCCGCCGGCGGCGGTAACCGCACGCCCGGCGGGAGCCGCCGAATGACCGCACCGCGGTCAAATGACCACGGCGGCCATTCTGGCTTTCCCGCTGGGCTGGCGGGCGACCGCCAGAAGGCCGCCCGCCAGCCCAGCGGGAAAGCGCCTTCAACGAGGAAGCCGGCTCCGAATGGAGCCGGCGGAGTTGAAGGCGTGCGACGGGTGCAGTGGCACCCGTCGCGATTTTCAGTGTCTGCTTGGCAGACACTGAAAATCAATGTGGGGCCCTGTTAGGGGGCCCCTGCAGTGCCCATGCCATTGGCATGGGCACTGCAGGGGCCCCCAGGGGCCCCACGACACCCGTTACCAATATCCTGTTCCTGGCGGTGAAAACCGCCAGGAACATGATGGCGGTAAGGGGGTCGGAATCCCCATGGCGGCGCTGCAAGCAGCGCCGCCGTGGAGGATTCCCTGGGGCAGCGGGAAACCGGCGGGACACCGCCGGTTTCCCGTTTCTGACCGCAGCTGTACCGCCACGGTCAGAATGCCCATGGAAGCACCGCCAGCCTGTACAGAAAATGTATTAACTTAGAGAAAAATAATGCACACATTTGAAGTTGTGCAAAAGGGAGTGACCACCATTATTCAAGGAGTGTACTTATTAATGGCTTATTAATTTGAAATGTTGAGCTTATGTTTGATTAATGTAGTAGTATGTCATATTACGGGTTATGCATTATGTATTAGCTTTACCAATTGTAGGCCTTAACTTAGTGAGGTCTTGGCCTAGTTGCAAGGCCTCATGTTAAGCTGCATTTCTTAGGCGTTTTATAAAATGGATGCTTAGAGAATTAAATTGTGATTTTCCAATGTGCTGACCACGTGCTTGTAGCTGAAGTTATTTCTCATGAGAAACTTCTTGCTAGAAGATGCTGTACTTGCTAGTGAAACAATGTATATTGTAGTGTGTGTTAGACTGACCTTCCCAGGAGAAGACAATGGATGCACTGACTGGAGTATAAGCTGCAACAATATTGATACCTGACAAGCCGAACGATGAAAACGGGAGAAGCGGAGTCAATCATCGACATGTGAACTATGTAGTAGTCAAACTTTATATTAGGGGTTTTATTTTCATTGGACTAAATGTAAACGTGCGATTCTTTGACCAATGAGGAAATGGGCAGTAGTTTTAGGAAATCTGGCTTAGCCAAACTGCACAAAGAGGAGGACATAATTTTTCCGTTTTGCCACCAGCCTATTATTTTCTTGACCGTCCTGAGAAGAGATGTGCTTACCTTTATTGCTTAAAAGAAACTTTGCTTTTTCTGAACTTTGATGCTGAATCCTGATGCCTTGCTGATCGAACTGACATCCTCTTGACGAAGACTGTCACAGCTTGCTGAACCATATTGAGGACTGGTATTCTGACAATGTTACTGATTGTTATGTCTATTTGCTTCTGTTTCTAGGTACCAACCGCTAATTTTGATAGAGCCATAGTTAGATGTTTTTCCATAATTGTGTTGACTAAATAGTTTTGCATGCTTTTCTGATGTTAGATAGACTTCTCGCTGATGAAATTCGCTATATGTGATAACAGTTAATGTTGTTTCTTTGCTGAATCTAAATGGATGTTATTTTGTTTGTGCAGTTATTCTTGCTATTCATTTGTACTGTAACCTTAAAATGTGTAGTAGCCCAAGCACTGATTATATTGTGATTATTTCGCCGCTTTGGTCAGCCAGTATTGTTTTTGTATGTTTATCACTTGATTTTGAGACTAACTTATGTGATTTTAGCATTGTTGTTATTATAGGGAAATAAACATTCTAACTTTTACATAAAGGTGTGGTTATTCATGACCTCAAGGTCATGGTGTGTGGAAATTAATGACTCCTATCAACTATTGATGTCATTAATTGTCATCGTTCTTGATCTGTATTTGTACGGGATATATGGTGGGAACTACTCAAAGCGCTGTCAAACGGTCCATTGGCCAATACGCGTCTCCCTTGTAAGTTTACTTAAAAAGGGCTGACGCGCTAACAAGGTAAGGTGCAAAGAATGCATGAAGCTTTATGGAAGAGTAATGGTGGGAGGACAAAGGGGGTACAGGTTCGATATGTTTAATATTTCAAGAAATGTTGAATAGTTACATGTTACAATGTTTATGCAAGCCTGTCCTAAAAAAATTGGCTTTTTCACAACATTTGGAGTCGGGAGTGTGACTACCGCGAGATAAATATGCAGGAAAGGGATTAGTAACTCCAGGTCCTGCATGTTATTCCGGCTGTCCAAAATAGAACAGAACAATTCAAGGACAGGAACACTTGCTTAAAATGGTGATTCTGGCATGGGTATTCCTGAGTCTCCTTTCCTGTACAAGTCAGAATCGGGCCTAAGTGAGAAAACATTTTTGTATGTTTTAGCATTTCCCATTGCGATGTTATCGGTATCTGTTTATTGATGGTAAGTGGCAGGTTATGTCCGTATCATAATGCGAAATTAAGGCATGTATAATGCTTTAAAAGCAGTACATCAACATTATGCATTTGTAATATGCACAGAAATGTACAGCAATCCTGAATACTGAGGCCCATATTTATACTTTTTGACGCTAAACTGCGCTAACGCAGTTTAGCATCAAAAAATTTAGCGCCGTCTAACGCCATTCTGAAGCGCCATGCGGGCGCCGTATTTATGGAATGGCGTTAGCCGGCGCTAGCAGACCGGCGCTGCCTGGTGTGCGTGGAAAAAAACCACGTAGACCAGGCAGCGCCGGCGTAGGGGGAAAATGGCGTTAGGGCGTCTTAAAATGGGGCAAGTCAGGTTGAGGCAAAAAAATCGCCTCAACCCGATTTGCGCCATTATTTTCGACGCCCAGACGCCATTTAAATGACTCCTGTCTTAGTAAAGACAGGAGTCATGCCCCCTTGCCCAATGGCCATGCCCAGGGGACTTATGTCCCCTGGGCATGGTCATTGGGCATAGTGGCATGTAGGGGGGCACAAATAAGGCCCCCCTATGCCACCCAAAAAAAATTACAAAATATAAAAAATTATACTTACTTGAACTTACCTGAATGTCCCTGGGGTGGGTCCCTCCATCCTTGGGTGTCCTCCTGGGGTGGGCAGGGGTGGCAGTGGGGGTCCCTGGGGGCAGGGGAGGGCACCTGTGGGCTCATTTTGAGCCCACAGGCCCCTTAACGCCTACCCTGACCCAGGCGTTAAATAGTGGCGCAAATGCGGGGTTTTTTGACCCGCCACCTCCCGGGCGTGATTTTTGCCCGGGAGTATAAATACGACGCATTTGCGTCGCCGTCATTTTTTTAGACGGGAACGCCTTCCTTGCATCTCATTAACGCAAGGAAGGCGTTCACGCAAAAAAATGACGCTATTTGCCCATACTTTGGCGCTAGACGCGTCTAACGCCAAAGTATAAATATGGCGTTAGTTTTGCGCCGAATTTGCGTCGAAAAAAACGACGCTAATTCGGCGCAAACGGAGTATAAATACGGGCCTGAATATTTCTATTGTTACCTCACCAATATAACTGAAGTTAGAAATGTCTAGAAAACCTTCAAAGCATACCCAGTACGTCACATTACCTTTCAAGGCACACATTTAAAGCTTGACTGGGCCGACATGTATTTGGTAAAAATTAAACTTTACGACAAAAGTGCACGTTTGAATGAGTCCCCAGCTCGCTGCACTAACAAAGCATAGAGATCTGCAGACTTTAAGAGATGCTGCATTCACGTAGATGGGGCTTTAGGGAATTACCCTGGGACTACAGGCAGATGATATCATCGGCGAACTCCCACCACAGTCATTAAAGCGTCCGGAAGTGTTGGTTTCGCATTTTGCAAATTGCAATAGAAGAACATTGTCACTAATAGCCTAAACAGTGCTTGCAGTACTGACGATATTTTCTTTTATTTAAATATAATCTATTTAGTAAAATAGGCAGTAAGCAATCTGCCTTATTCATCATTAGTGACGCTACTAGACTACAGCTTTTGAGAACGTCTTTAACAAAGATGGCTGCCTGCAGGCAGCAGAAGCTTAAGACACAATGGAGGTTAATTCAGAAAAACGTCCTCATACAATGCACTGAGCATTTCTCTCATGAACATGTACAAGAGGCTCTGACACCACACCACTGATTCATGAAAAAGAGTTGTGTGCCAGGGACGGCCTTTGAGATTAAGCGTAAAACATGTGCTCTCTACTTGCGTAATTATATGTGGACACACATCTGATAGGTGCTTAAGCTCCGCCTCTCATCAATCATGTAGAGAGAGGAATATTAGTCTCTCTCTCTAGTAATGTGTGTAAAATAGGGCATCCCAAATGATGAGCCTGGAAGGGCCTGTCCTCTGAAATGCATTTTTCCATGTTACAAGTCTAATGCAAGGGTATATAAGACATGCCAACTTTAATTTTTTATTATGTGGGAGTAGGAGGGAGATAATGAGGAGGCACTCCTCGAGCCAGTTAATGTATGACAAGCTGTAGAAAGACTGTGGGGAGAGGGTGTGATCCTGTTCCAGCACTGGTCAAGAAAATATATGGTTCTTAGCCTGTGGAGGTGTTCTGGCGAGTTTGCAAAGCCCCAGTGAACATCAGCTGTGCAGAGACTCCTCACACGACCTGGATAGCCAGTCTCAGAATGGCTTCTACCTTACTTGGGACCAGATTTAAGCAAAGTGGTGCTGCACCCAGTGCAGCGCCACTTTTCTTGTGCCCTTTTGCATCCCCCTAACATCAACATGTGTGCACTGTATCTAAGATATGGCTCACCATGGAGGTAGTAAGCGTCAAAAGAATTTATGCCAGTTTGGAGCTTTACAGGATTAGCTTCAAACATTTTGATGCTAATCCTGCAGAACCCATTGAGGCCCATTGTAAATGGTGGTGTTGCACTTTTAACGCCTGCGCTGAGCAGGCATTAAAAGTGCTGAAAAATGATGCAAATAAGTCTCTTACACTTTTTCGGCCACCCTAACAGAGGAACTCCCCCTTTGCATACATTATGCCTGGAGCAGGCATAATATAGCTCAAAGGGTTACAAATTAGAGCAAAGCATGCATTGCACTACTTTATAAATTTGGTTTGGCGATTTTGGCCTATTTGGGCCATATATACATTAAAAAAATTATGCTAATGTGGCACAAGGAGGCACTATGGGCTCTTAAATCAGCCTCCTGGTGTCCCATATGTGATATTGGCTCCCCACTGGTTGACCTTGTGAAGGGATCTGACATCGAAGTCCTTTCAGTGTATAAAAATATGGATATTTATGTTGATGTATGAGAGAGAGAGAGAGAGACATAGAGAGAGACTGGCGGTGGAGAGTGAGAGAGAGAGAGAGGAATGGGGGAAGAGAGAGGGGAGTGAGATGGCGAGGGTGTGTGTGATCAGACCACCATTTGCCATGTAATTTTCCTGAAAATGGGGACCCCTTCCCTTTTGCGAATGAGTTAGCACCCACTTCACATGCGTTCGCAGTCACAAAGCAATTCTGCATCGCAGTGTGACTCGCAAATAGGAAGGAGAACACCCCTTCCTATTTGCGAATCGCATTCCCATTTTGCGAGTCGGTACCGACTCGCAAAATGGGAATGTGCATCGCGATACCCGTTTTGCATGGCGCAAACTGCGAATTTCACAGTTTGCGCCATGCAAAACGGTTCCTACATCTGGCCCCAGGCCTCAGTTCTTGAGAAATGCAATTCCTGTACACTGTACACCTGTTGGTGAGCAGCATAAACTATCTGTAAACTAGTGCTCATTTTAAATTTGGCCAACAAATTTCGAACTTTTTTTTCACTTATGTTTTGCAAAAAACAATCAATCTAAAAAATATGTGATCTCTTCTGAAATGCTTTTTAATGCAATGTGCTTATTTAGGTATGTTGCATTAATGCTGAAAGACTTAAAAAGCGTTATACTATTCTCCTACAGTGTAAATCACTGTTATTGTGATGAAAATAAAATATAGGAAGCAAAAAAGCAAAACCAAACAACGAGAAAAACCAAATTCTTACCCATAACAAATGTCATTGATAAATTGCATACTTGCCAGTTGTGTGCAAAACTCCAGCATCTAAAGTATTGTATTAGGAAACAGCGATTTCACTCAAACCTGATTGATGATTCTAGGGGAAAACTTAACCCACTATTATATCAAGGTAGTGACAAGAGATGTAAAGGGCCGTATTTATACTCCGTTTGCGCCGAATTTGCGTCGTTTTTTTCGACGCAAATTCGACGCTAAACTAACGCCAACTAACGCCATATTTATACTATGGCGTTAGAGGCGAATAGCGCCAAAGTTCCCGGAATGTGCGTCATTTTTTAGCGTGAACCCCTTCCTTGCGTTAATGATATGCAAGGGAGGCGTTCCCGTCTAAAAAATGACTCCCAGGCCTTTACGTGGTATTTATACTCCCGGGCAAAAGAGACGCCCGGGAGTGGGCGTGGCTAAAAACGGCGCATTTGCGCCGCTTTTTAACGCCTGGGTCAGGCATGGCGTTAAGGGACAAGTGGGCTCAAAATGAGCCCAGAGTGCCCTCCCCTGCCCCCAGGGACCCCCCCTGCCACCCTTGGCCACCCCAGGAGGACACCCAAGGCTGGAGGGACCCACCCCAGGGACATTCAGGTAAGTTCAGGTAAGTATTTTTTTTTTTTTTTTTAATAATTTTTTTTGGCATAGGGGGGCCTGATTTGTGCCCCCCTACATGCCACTATGCCCAATGACCATGCCCAGGGGACATAAGTCCCCTGGGCATGGCCATTGGGCAAGGGGGCATGACTCCTATCTTTACAATGATAGGAGTCATGTTGATGGGGGATGGGCGTCGAAAATAAATGGCGCAAGTCGGGTTACGACGATTTTTTCGACGTAACCTGACTTGCCCCATTTTAAGACGCCCATGCGCCATTTTCCCCCTACGCCGGCGCTGCCTGGTGTACGTGGTTTTTCTCGCGCACACCAGGCAGCGCCGGTCTGCTTGCGCCGGCTAACGCCATTCAATAAATACGGCGCCCGCATGGCGCTTCAGAATGGCGTTAGCCGGCGCAAAACTTTTTGGCGCTAAACTGCGTTAGCGCAGTTTAGCGTCAAAAAGTATAAATATGGGCCAAAATCTCTTTAAGCCACCTACCCGGTTTGCATAGGCCTCCTCAAATGTCTTTGTTCTACTCAGATTTAAATTTATTGCTCGATTATTAAAAACCATTGCAATATAAAACAACATACTACAAATATAAAATTAACACTTGATAATAAAACGAGTTAAAAAGCTAAACAGCTAAAAATCATTTCTAGCCAAAATAAATGTTTGAGTTCAATCTTTAATAACTAACCTGCAGCAATTTTTCTGAGTCTGATTTGTTCAATTTCCTACGGAGCAGTTGTAAAAAGTTTGCCCCCTTACAGCAAAATTAAATTGACTCGCCGTTGATCCAGATGATTACAGCTGGTCTACATGAGCGGATATTATTAGCTTAAAAACTTGTTTTAACAATTTTCTTCTTTCCAGACCTAAAGCGGGACAAATACAAAAGGCATCCAGCAAAGATTCTTGATTATAGCCACATAGGCGGCAGTTTTGATCGATATGCTGGCCTTTCCAGGAGAGACGATCTTCTTTGGTGTCGAAGAAACCCATACGGTATAACAAGAATTTATGTTTGGTGTGAGCAGAAAAGTGGACGGCATAGTACCTCTGTGGGAACAATGTCGAGTAGGACCCCAGGACTGCCCAGGCATGCCGTCTTTTGGCCAGAATGGCTTTATCTGTGATAAGCGAGAGTGAGTAACAGTAATGTTAACTAATCTGTTAAATTCGGTCTTCCCAATGTTACGTTTCCAGATTTCTTCCATTCCCAGGCTAATGATAACCTGGCTTAGGTAGCTTCCCCATCTTCCTTTCATATTACCAAGTTGCTGCACCTGCACTTCTTGGCAGCAGGAGTAGAGTATGGAAGATTCCTCTGCCCCACTTAACTTCCATGATGCTTTGTGGAAGGTGCACTGTCGCTGAAAACTTTAATTTTTTAAGCCCATCTCCAGTCTAACCTGCGCTGGGGAGGCACTTCTCGGGATGTTAAAAACAGCCTTGTATGTTCAAACCTGACTGTTATTCAGAGTATCGATCTCACGGCCCTTCAATATTTCGGACCCGTAGGAGATGGCTGGAAGCAGCTGTGCAGACATGATTTTTATTAAATGGGACCAGTTGGAGCAATCCAGCTTCTTTTTGAACAGTTTAAAGCTGCATGTTAGTGAGCTGGCCTTTGCCTTGATTGACTATAATTGGCGCTTCCATTTCAGGCGTGATTCAAGATGGACTCCTAAATATTTGTACGACTGCACCATCTCCACTTTTTTCTCTCCCAGGAACCAATAGAATTGTTTATAATTTTCATCAAGGAACCTTATCAGTTTAGTTTTATCCTAATTAATTTCTAGGCCTTGCTCGGCCATAAAGATGTTAAATACTGATAAAATTTGTTACAAACCTTGGGGGTTATGGCTCAGCTCTGCATATTGTAAGCACCCAATTTTCTCTGAACTCAGTGCCGGGGGAAGACTATTCACTTGCACTAACATAAGGTCTGCCAGGTATAGATTAAAGAGAATTGGTGCCAGAATACAACCTTGCTTTAGGCCAGATTTTGTGGGTATTCTATTTGTTAACCTTGAACCATCTTTGATTTTACTCTGGACCCAGGTATCAGTGTAGAGATCTATGATGCCCTCAGTAGGTTGTTGGGAATACCCCATTTAGCCAGCTTAGCCTCCAACCTTTCCCTGTGAACCCTGTCAAAGGCCGATTTGAGGTCAATAAAACAAGCATAGAGCCTCAGCTTCTTGCAACTGGCTTTTTCCACTATAAGGGAAAGTACAATTAAATTTGATGACATTCCCATGCCTGCCCTGAAGTCTGTTTAAGATCTTGGGAGTAGCTTGTTTTCATCAGCCCAAGCTTGAAGATGCTGCTGCAAACATGAGCCGTATAGCTTGGCTTCTACATCAGTGAGGGCTATCAGCCTATAATTTGAAGGAAGAGTGGGATTTCCAGTTTTATAGATGGTATGTATTATACTGCCTCTCCAAGATTCTGGGATCCAGTTGAAGTGGGCGATAGAGTTGAAGAGAGGCAGAAAGTATTGTGCCCAATATACTGGGTCGGTTTTGAAGATTGCATTCAGAAGTCCATTTGGTCCAGCTGCCCCTTCGGACTTTGATCAGACTGACTAGTTTCTCTAGCTTCCAAACTTGCTTTTGATCATCCTTTTCGGCGGTGTCTAAGATGCTTGTAGATGGTTCAGACCCCATCACTATGGGAAGAAAACTGGCTCCGCCTTTTGACGGCTTGGTTGTCAGCTCATATAGACTACTGACAAGGCTCACCCAGGCTCCTCGAGTTATCCCACAATTGTGATGCCTGCTTTTCCCTACTGCCAGGTCGTTCACCAACCCCCAAAAGAACTTGCTGTTTGACATTTGGCTTGCCCATAATAATTTGGACCATACATGTTCCTGATAACTTCTTTTTGTGGCCCAACAATCAAAACTACTTTTTTTCAGTGTCCATAAAATGTGATTTTCTTCGACTTCTCCCTGTTGGATCTCTTTCACCATTTTCCTGGTTTGGCATGCAATTTGTAATTTCTGGTTGCGCAAATCTTACTTGAACCAAGGTTGACTAACACGGTCCCTGTTGTGTACGGAGGACGATCCCTGGAAGTTTGAGTTAGAGGTGGCCGGGAATTTTGCCAACAAGCCGCGACATAGCATGACCCAATCTTTGTTCCAATCCACATTGAGGGTCGGCTCCTTTTGTTGCATATCCGCAAGTATTTTATATTCTCCCAGGGCGCCAGCCATCTGGAACACCTCCTCCATCACTGATGCTATCCCTTTCTCACACCATTTCAATCTCTTAAAATTAAACAACTCTGGAGGATTTATGAAATCATTCAAAGGCTGTAGCAACTCAGGTTTATATGCTAGTTCCAATGTTTGTGGAAATTGATTGCTTTCCACTCTGCATTTAATTTGAAAATTCCTTACCAGTGCCCTTGCAGAGGAATTTATGAAGGTGTAATTGATGGTTGAACTTTTTTTCCAACTTACAAAGGTGATAGATGGCAAAAGTCCTTTTCGCTGTTTCCATTTAGTAAGGATAGACCTAGTTTCTCTAGCTGATGTATGTGGGCGCTTGCACCTTGTGTTCTTCGCATTTCCTCCTTTTGGGGACAATAGATTAAGATTGAAATCACCACTAACGATGAGAGTGGTCTCCTGGTATTGTCTCTGTATGTTTTTGATAAATTCACCCAGAGTTTTGAATTTACCGCCCCTAAGAGCTTTTTTTGGGTGAATGTACACATTTATAAGGATTAGATCTAGTTGGCTGCACTGTGGTCTGCCTAATGTGATCTTGGTTGCCTGGATCCAGTTTGACTCTATATTGATTGAGGTTGTGGCATATGAGGGCTGTGGAAATCAAGGTCGCCAGGCCTCCTTTGCATGGCCGTATTTGCTATTAGACCTTGCTGGAATGGATGAAGTGTCGTACCCGGACACCGCAATCAGCTCTGTGCACCAGGTTTCTTGGAGTAGGATAATATCGTATTCCTGAAAAAAAGATTGTACTTCTTGATTATGTATAAGCATTTGAATACCATGGACATTCCATGAACACATTTTGAAATGTGGACTAACTGCACCCTGGTTTCTGACCTTTTGACTGCTGTCAGGGACATTTTTGCAAAATAGAAGGAAGAGATTCTTTGGAGGCCCAGAATATGTGGCCTATTACTGTTTTGCCATCGTGTTTCACAACTGATAAGTTTCCCCTTGCCAAAGGGATTGTATCTGCCCCTATCGCAATGGCTCGCTGTGTGGTTGACCCCTTCATGTGAACTGCTAAGTGAGTTTCTGGACTCTATTTGTGTCGCAGCTTGTGGGGAAGATGCATTGAAGGGTTCTCTTGACAGATTTTCCATGACGATGTATTCTTCTTCACATTTTCCTGATTCATCGAGTTCTAAAACACAAAGGGGGCCATTCTGACCCTGGCGGTCTTGGACCACCAGGGCCACGAATGACGGAAGCACCGCCAACAGACTGGCGGTGCTTCAATCCCCATTCCGACCGCGGCGGTAATGCTGCGGTCGGATTGCCGGGGCCGGCAGTCATCTGCTGTTTTTGCCCCGGCTGGGAGAATCTGCCAGGGCAGCGATGAAAGCAACGCTGCCCTGGGGATTCTGACCCCCGTACCGCCAGCCTGTTTCTGGCTGTTTTCACCGCCAGGAAGAGGCTGGCTGTAACGGGTGTCCTGGGGCCCCCTAACAGGGCCCCGGCCTGCTTTTCACTGTCTGCATGGCAGACAGTGAAAAGCGCGACGGGTGCAACTGCACCCGTCGCACCGCCGCAACACCGCCGGCTCCATTCGGAGCCGGCTCCTGTGTTGCGGCCTCATTCCCGGTGGGCCGGCGGGCGCTAACTTGGTTAGCGCCCACAGGCCCAGCGGGAATGTCAGAATGGGGGCCGCGGAATTTTTGCCGCGTGGCGGGCAAATGGCGGTTTCCACCTGGCGGGTGGCGGTAGCCGCCCGCCAGAGTTGGAATCACCCCCAAAGTCTTTCCCATGTACTTAGGGCATGAGCTCTGACTTCCACTAATATATAATTTAGTATGTGGACGATGATCTGAGGATTGTTCCCTGAGATCGCACAGCCATATGCCACTTGTAGTACGTAATTCTGTTTTTGGGCTCTCTGGATCAAATCATTAAGGGCTTGTAGTTTTGAATCAATACCCACGATATATTTAGCCATGATATTGAGTAAGTCAACTTGGATATCTTGCTTATCTGCCTGATGCTTTATTGCGGTCACCATGACATCCAATGTCGACAAGAGTGAGCCCCACTTATTGGCTGTAACCTCCGACTGGGGCTGGGAATTGCAGGTACTATCCTGAAATGGACTAAGGGAAATGATGGTACGCAACATGTCTTCTTCGTGCTTTTGACTGGATTCATGGGGAGGAACAGTTTTCCCTTGTGCCATACTAGTGTCACCCTCAAGGGAGTCCATATCAATGGGTTATTATACTAGCCTACTTACTAACTTTGAAAGGGGCGGCAACTAATGGTGGGTTTTGTTCAAGTTAGTCCTTATTTCCCCAACAATCAAAAGATTCACTACTTGCGTGCTGCTTTGACGTGCTGTTCTGACACTAGCTCTTGATGCAGTGTGGTGAATAGATTCTGCAACCTTACTGACAAGGTTTCCTGACTCACTTGAAGAAGGCGGGATTCTCAGGGAAAGAGCGGGTCCCACTAACGAGTTCACAAGCCGCACCCAGGCCTAGTTGGGCCGCTTCTGTGAACCTGCAAGGCACAACACTCAGCAGCGGCTAGCTACAACAGCTGCACTCGTCCTCCCACCTGTAGCAGATTCATATGCTGCACGTAGGCACTGCCCCTTCTGCTACTGATACTATTGATTTACTTGGTTCTGATGATGTCCTGCGCTGAAGTGGAGTTGAAGAAACCACTTTTTACATAATGGCACCATGGGATTTTCCCAACGTAGGAATCTCTCAAAAGCACTCCTAACCATGTGCTATAGGGATCTAAGGCTGCTGTGGACCAAATCCGAATCCAATATTGCAAAGGTTTCAAAGCAGCAATATCTGCAATAGAGTACAGGTTCAAATCCATTCGAATAGGCAAAGAAGGAGAGCTCAAGGGAACCTTTAACAGGGCCTTAACAAAAGATATCTCTACTCTTTCTATATCATGGAGTTTACCATGGCCCCACAACTCAGCGCCATATAAGACACCCGCTCTAGCATGCATTTTGTAAATGTCTACCGCTGGTGTGATGGAAAAGGTTAGGCGATATAGCAGAAAATCTCAAAATGCCCCCTGTCTTTTGTTTGAGGGACATGGTACATTTTGTCAGGTGTGCTGACCATTTATGGGAGTTTTCTAATCTGACTCCCAAATAGTTGAAATCAGTTACACGTTCAAGGGCCTTGCCATCCAACACTATACTTTTCTTTACTCTAAATTTTGGGTCACCAAATACCAAGTATTTGGTTTTGGTGCTGTTTATGTGAAGGCCGTGTTTCCTGCAGAACCCTGAAAATATTTCTAGAAGCCTGGATAATCCAGAGGGAGTTTGGGATAAAAGCTGGGTATCATCAGTAAACAACAGACACTGGTGGTCATTCTGACCCTGGCGGTCAAAGACCGCCAGGGCGGAGGACCGCGGGAGCACCGCCGACAGGCCGGCGGTGCTCCAATGGGGATTCCGACCGCGGCGGTAAAGCCGCGGTCGGACCGGCAACACTGGCGGGCTCCCGCCAGTGTACCGCCGCCCCATTGAATCCTCTAAGGCGGCGCAGCTTGCTGCGCCGCCGAGGGGATTCCGACCCCCCCTACCGCCATCCAGATCCCGGCGGTCCGACCGCTGGGATCCGGATGGCGGTAGGGGGGGTCGCGGGGCCCCTGGGGGCCCCTGCAGTGCCCATGCCACTGGCATGGGCATTGCAGGGGCCCCCATAAGAGGGCCCCTAAATGTATTTCACTGTCTGCTGCACAGACAGTGAAATACGCGACGGGTGCAACTGCACCCGTCGCACAGCTTCCACTCCGCCGGCTCGATTCCGAGCCGGCTTCATCGTGGAAGCCTCTTTCCCGCTGGGCTGGCGGGCGGCCTGAAGGCGACCGCCCGCCAGCCCAGCGGGAAAGTCAGATTTACCGCAGCGGTCTTTCGACCGCGGAACGGTAACCTGACGGCGGGACTTTGGCGGGCGGCCTCTGCCGCCCGCCAAGGTCAGAATGAGGGCCACTGTGTCTTGATTCCACCCAATTTTGGAGCGACATTTAAGCTGTCAAATAGACATGGAATGAAAGCATTTATGAAAAGTAAGAAAAGAGTAGGAGCCAGCACACAACCCTGTCTGACGCCTTTCTGTATGGAGAACTCCGCAGATAGTTCTCCATCATTCTCCCACATTACTCGACCAACACTCTCTGAGTACAATTCCCTAATCAAGTTTAGCAGACAGCCAGGGACTCCAGTTTTGGCCAAGATCTCCCATAGCTTGAAATGGGGGACCAAGTCAAAGGCGGATCTGAGATCTACAAAGGCGACAAACAACCTGCCGCAGTCCAGGTCCACCACTTTCCACTTGATTGTGAGAAAGCGGAAGACCTGGTCCACCGTGGCATTCTTCTGCCTGAAGCCCAACTGCAAATGACTTAGAGCCGTATTCTGTTCTATCCAGGCTCTGAGCCTACCCAAAACCTGAATGGAAAAAATATTCTGGATATTATCTAGAAGGATAATCAGTCTATAATTACCCTGAGCCGATTTGTTCCCTTTCTAACGAATTGGACAATTATTGCACCCTTCCAAGAGAGGGGAAGGATTTTACTCTCCAAAATAGCATTTGAGACTTGGTAAGTTTAAGGGCCTCATAATTTCAAATCAGACATGTACAGGTCAGACGGTATCCAGTCTAGCCCAGGAGACTTCCCTGATTTTTCGGCCATAATGGCTGTCTCTGTTTCTTTTCTAGTTATCGGAGTGATAACACCTGTCCCATCAATCTTATCCATGTGCTCGCTCTCTATATCCACGAAAGGAACAGACTCCTGGCTGTAAAGTTTAGTAAAGTATAAAATCCAGGTTTTTGGAGGGATATGACTGCCAGGCCTAGAGCTCAATTTTCGTCCATGTTGTGAAGCCAGGGACCAAAACTGCTTCACAATGAAATCCTTGGCTGCTATCAGCAAATCTTGCCATATACCCTCCACCCACTGCACGTTGCTGGAATTGATTACAACAGCATAGTCACGCCTTGCCAGCATTATAGCTGGTCTATCCTGTTGTCTGACCGCTTCTAAAAGGCCACATTTGGCCCTCATACAAGCGTTGTTAAACCATGGATTTTGTTTGTACACTCTAGGCTTCCCCTATTCTGTCTGGTAAAAAGGGCCTTCAGGGAAGCAAAAAGCTCAACATGTTTTGCCATAATCTGATCTGGAAAGTGAGGATTGGATATGAGGGCAACTGAATAACTAGACAATCAGGCCCTGATTTATACTTTTTGCCACAAACCTGCGTTAGTGCAGGTTTGCGGCAAAAAGTATTCCTAGACGCCGGCCGGGTGTCATATTTAAGGAATGATGCTAGCCGGCGCAAAGGGTGGCGGTATGAGAGATGGGGCTTTAGCACCCAAATATGACTCCAGGCTGGTTAGAGTAAAAAAAATGATTCTAACCAGATTACCGTCATTTTATGGCACTAAACCTACCATGCCACATGACTCCTGCCTTAGAAAAGGCAGGAGTCATGTCCACCACCCCAATGGCCAGCCCAGGGGACAAGGGTCACCATGGAAATAGGCCCACAGGTCCCCTAATGCCTAAAGCCTGCCCTGACCCAGGCCTTAAAAAATGGGGCGAAGCAAGCTTTGCACCATTTTTTGACCCCTCCTCCCTCCCGTGCACCATTTTTGCACAGAAGTATAAATATGGCGTTAAGGCCATAGAGTCATTTTTTGCACGGGAACGCCTACTTTGCATCTCATTAAGGCAAGGTAGGTTTCCACTTCCAAAAAATGACTTTAACTCCATAAATTTGGCGCTAGACAGGTTTAGCGCCAAAGTATAAATATGGAGTTAATATTGAACTGAATTAGAGTTAAAAAAATGATGCTAATTTGGTGCAAACAGAGTATAAATATGCCCCTAAGTCACACATTCCTGGGACTAGTGCACCTGTGTTCTTGAAAGCTTACCATCTTAATAAACACTGATTACTTGCCACCTCCAGAGGGAGCCTAAGCTCCTGTTCTCGTTGATTTGTCCCAGGCACAGAGAACCACCTCTCCCACTCTAACATAAGGGGAAAATGATCACCATTACATTGATCTCCCAATTTAAGATCCTTAATTTCCTGCCAAATCCTAACATCAATGAGCAAATGATCAATCAGGCTCTTATAAGACCCTCTGGAAAAGGTGGGGAATGCTTGATTGTGTGAGAGAAAACGCCCATTTCCTGGCCGTAGGCCATACGACAGAATTAAGTCAATGACCTGCAACACCCTTGAGCTATACTTGGGCTGGTTCCTCAATGTGGAGAAAGGTTGAATTCCCCATATTGCATCCACTTCCTGAGTTAACTAAGCAAAGAGGGGATTAGGTTCTAAAAAAAACATTAAAGTCGCCAGCTATGATGAAAAAATGCAAGGGAAATAATTCTGCCACAAGGGTCTTTTTTTACAAGGAGATAGTTTCAGAGACTTTGCTAGGGGGACCGGGTCTATTGTAGAGATTAACGCACAGAAGCAGGGGGCCCAGTTCTGGCTTGATTGAGACTGCCAAAATATCAGCTGAGTCCATGTGAATTTCCTTCACTTGCCCAGCCTGGGAAATCTTTACCCACATGATGAGTCGCCCTCCTGCCCTCCCCGCAGATGAAGGGATGGCCTCCGTGGAGAATTAAATATACCACTATCTATGCACATTCCTGGTGGTCCATGTTTCCTGAAAAAGTCAAAAGCTACACAAATCAACAAGGGAGCCCCAATCAGGATCATCAATCTTGTTCTGTAAGCCCGCTATTCCATGTAATTAATGACGGGTAAAAGGGCCTAGGTGTTAAATGGATATTGTTGGCAACCTTATGGAGAGGTGCTAAAGTCAAGCTTACTGTATCTTCTACTGTGTCACCCCCGTGATAGTCTCCTGGGAGCGCCAATTCGGATCCCTAAGTAAATTGCCACCCTCATACAATGGAATGGCGTTCAGGGGGCTACTGATACTTTTAGTCAATTAATATCTGAGAGATCGGAACTTTGCAATTTCTTTGGTGATATCGGCTGCTTCCCCAAGATCTCACACTCCCTCCAGATAGTAGCCACAGAAAGGGCAGTTGAAGAAGAAAGAGTCTCGACATAGCCCGTGGTGGAAATCACACTCTCGGGAATTGCAGATAGTTCCTTGATTGGGATACCCCAATTGGGCGAGTTGGTTTTAAGGACAATACTTGATTAATTGCGTAGTAGGTTACGGACCTATAGGGAAATGAGGCCTTTAACCATGTAAGGAGTGGCTAGGACTAACTTGACAGTATTCCAGTGGCCTGGCTTGCCTTTGTGACACCTAACGGAAATAATACCTGAGTGAATAATGGAGCCACATTTTCTGAAATGTTTTATCCAATGAGTAGCTTTGCTTATTAGTGACAGACTGTCTTCCGGAGTATTTGTAGGTAATTTCGGGACCTTACACAAAAATATTGAGTGGTCGCTTTTATAGTTAGTTTCTGTGGATTGCCTTGCGGGAACATTGCATGGCTCACCCATGCAAGAGCTGGACTGTAAAGAATGACTGCTATGGCTAGACATCCTGGGGCCTTTTTTACTACTTCCCGGTTGTGGTCCTAGCCTGGTTGATAACTTGTCGGGCCCCACACCAAGTTCATTCCTCCACTCTTTAGCAGTAGGCAGGGTGAATTTGAGACTTTTTCCGGGGGGGGGGGGAGGATTTCCACGGCCCTCTTCTTTACCTCTGGACAAAGTAAGGTAAGAGCCTCTGTCAACAATCATTGTAAGTCTTTTTTACATTGTTTTAGATCCAAGATTAAGTTGACCACTTCTATCTGAAAGTTTCCACCTGTATCCTATTTGCTGGATACTTTCAAATTAGGAACCAAACAGCCTTCCTCTGGATTATTGTCAAAATCTCCTAATAAGGAGAAGCGATTAGAACAAGGTATATCATGCACTATAGTGATTCTGTTAACGACACCCACATCTACTGTTTGCGTGCAACATCGTTTTTCTACCTCTGTATAAACTGCATCATCAGACCCCCCCAGTGGTGTTAACAGGTTTTGGGCAGGATCTGCAACTAGCTGGATTGTCCCTTTTGGGCATTCTGGGCCTAAAATAGGATGAAAGCGAGGCGCTAGTTGTACTCTTAACAGCTCGACTCTCCTTCCCTTTCAACATAGACTCAACCTCTTCAATTAAGGTACTATTTTCCTTAGTGGCACAGTTAGAAAATCTCTTCAAGTTTTTATTAGATATAGGGATTTTAGATAATGTGGCTGCTGCCACAGTTGTCCCTTGTGCTTTGTGCTTCCCCATCTTTTAGTTACTATTGTATAAACCAAAGGATATGAGCAAGAGTGGGTAAAATGTCAAAGCAAAAGGCCTCTACCTTAGAATAAAGAGGTGTGGCCCGACCCAGCCTCTTCTGGTCACTGACGGGCACGGATGGGCCTGCCCTTGGCCCGGGCTTTGCCCGGGCGTGGCCCAGTCGCATCCCACACAGAGGAACTCCAATGCACTTTAAGTGCTCCGCTGCTGGCTCCACCCCCACCTGGGGTCTACTGGGACATGGAGTCCCTCCGGTGATGGTGCTGCCGCTCTGTCTGAGCAGCGGGAACTCCAATGTGCTTGAAGCGCACCGCTGCTGGCTCCATCCCCACCTGGGGTCTACTGGGACAGGGAGTCCCTCCAGTGATGGTGCTGCCACTCTGCCCGCACAACGGGAATTCCAACGCGCTTTAAGCACTCCGCTAATGGCTCCACCCACACCTGGGGTCTACTGGGACAGGGAGTCCCTCCGGTGATGCTGCTGCCGCTCAGTCCATAACCATAAATCCACATGGCTCTGCTAAAATGGGTGACTACATGAACACATAGAACTTTGCTGCTTTACCAGAAGAGTTAGTCCCGTTGCTCCGGAAGATGTGGTCCAGCTGCACTCATTTTATTCAACCAGTCCTGATATAATGAAACCCTCTTGGTTCACCACAATTGCAAGATCAAGGAGCGGACTATGGAAAATGCAAATGACAAAATATCTGTCCCCACTTACCAGTACTAGAACACTGCTGCTGTTTGGAAAGTCCAAACAGTGCCAATGAATATTCCAATTATATACTGACAGTGAGGCCCTGACTCAAAGTGGAGAAGAGCTGCTGCCAAAAGTAGTTAGCATGGGACAAGAGTAAAAAATATGAAGCCAAGCCCCCGCACCCTGCTGCTTGCACCAAAAGCAGCAATCCTCTACCAAAGGAAACATTCTAAGGAGGGTGTCAGGAGTATATTAGGCCATCCATCGCTATAAGAACAACATCCTTTTAAAGTTTGCCACCCTTAAAGCCTTATGGCCCACTAGTGATATAGGCCCTCAATACAACCCTGGCGGACGGGGGAGAAGTGGCGGTAATACCGCCAACATGCCGGCGGAAAAAAATATGGAATTATGACGTCATGGTCAGCCACCACTTCTCCACTCCGACCGCCAGGGCGGTGACAACCGCTGGGCTGGAGACATCGGTCTCCAGCCCGTTGGTCGTCACCAGACCGCCGGCGGTATCAGGACCCTGCATGCCACCATGGATTTCGGGTGGTTTGGAACCGGCACGAAATCCATGGCGGTAGGCACTATCAGTGCCAGAGAATTCCTTCCCTGGCACTGATAGGGGTCTCCCCCACCACCCTCCCCCACCCGAGTCCTCCCCCCACACCCCTCACCCCCCTGCCAGCCCCCAAAGGTGGCAGGACCCCCCTTCCCACCCCCACCCCCAACATGCACATACACACACCCCCTCCCCACCACACCCCCAACATACACCTACACACACCCCTACACGCACACATACACTACAACAACACATACCCGCACACATACAAACAGATATGCACCCAGACCAACCCACACACATTTCCCATACACAAAACACACTCCCCGCATGCATACACGCACTCACACACCTCCTCTACATACCCACATGCACGCACACAACACCCCCCGCCCCCCTCCCATAATGGACGATCAACTTACCTTGTCCGTTGATCATCCCGGAGGGGATCCATGGGGGCTGCTCCGCCGCCAGCACCCCGTCACCAGAACACAGCCACACCGAATCATGGGACGTGATTCGGTGGGCGGTGTTCTGATGAGGGGCTGGTGGAGGTGGAGCAACCTTCACTTCCCTGCCGTCCGCCAGTATGGCTGCTGGCAGCTCTCCGTCCGAAAAAGGACGGAGGGCTGCCAGTAGTCATAATACGCCGTGTGGAAAACTGCCTGCACTGGTGGTCTTCAGAACGGCAGTACCTCAGCGGTCTTGAAAAAAGACCGCCAAGGTCGAAATGAGGGCCCTAGTCTGCCAATCCTCCCCCAAAAGGCAGCACTGAGTGGGTAGCCAAATTTTCCCTAAACAATTAGTCAAAATTAGTCAAATGCTGCTGGGTTCCTTAGTTGCATAGAAAGCTATACCAACAGCCGATACACATAAGTTTAGACCTAAAAAATGAACAGAAAACTGACTACCCTCCTGATATTGGGACCTCAAAAAATGGATAATCTCTTGATAGCCCCCCAAAAATCGTTTACAGTGATCACCACACCAGACTGAGATCTCTTGCCATGTAATATATTTACCCCGTAAGAGAAAGTCCTCCACCTCCTTAAATCCCACAAGAATTCTAGTAATTGACCTGGCAGGAAGAGAATGACAGACTGGCATAGCGGGCCTTCTGAAGTGTAAGGAATGTACAATCTACTGCGCTATTATTAGAACAATATATAGTTATCAACCGAGCACTTAAATCCAGCAGTAGCTTATACCTGATTTTTCGGGGAATTTCCCAACATTAATAAAAACTGGGATCCAGCATCTTGCATCATTTTTTTTTTAAAAAGGGTCAATCATCCCTTTTCCATCAATGTGCTCAACAATTAGTCTAAGAGGGCTGGCTCAAAGTACGTCTGAATGTGGGGAAGAGCCATCCCACCCTGTGCAATATCCAATTGAAATACAGGATATTTTACCCTTTGAGCCTTTCTATTCCAGACAAACTGTCTAATGAGAGAATCCAGATCCCTGAAGTAACTCTTGCTAAAATTGATGGGGACATTTGAAAAAAGAAACAAAAGCAGTGGCAAAATAGACATTTTAATGAGAGTTACTCTGCCAGCCAGTGTTCACGGAAGAAGTGTCCATCTATTGAGTAGCCCCTTGACCTTATGGAACATCGAGACATAATTTAATTGAAAGAGCTGAGAGTAATTATTTGTCACATACATGCTTAAATAATGTATCAGACTTTAACAATGGGCTTTTGGTTGCAAAAGGATAGAGGACTAGAAGCTGGTGTATTGAAGAGGAGCAGCTTCATTTTGTTGTGATTGATTTTGTAACCGCTATGCTTCTAAACTGATAAAACTCCTCCAACACCTGAACATTCTTCTTATCCACCTTCAAATAAAGAATAATGTCATCTGTGAACAATTTTAACTTGGCCACTCCTGAAACGGGGGGAGGCTCAATTGCCTGGTTAGCCTGTATCCTAGTTGCTAGAGGCTCTAAGAAAAAAGTAAATAAAATTGAGGAAAGAGGGCACCCCTGATGGTTCCCTCTTTTCCTAGTGACCAATCATGCAAGGTAGGAATTCAACATTATCTCAATTTGGGCCCCTTGATACAAGTTTGCCAGCATTCTGACAAATTGGGAAGGGAAGTCAAATTTATTTAAACAAAAAAAAACAGCACGTCCCAATTATTCAGATCAAAAGCTTTCTTAGAGTCTTCCATAATAACTACTGCACTAGTTAGATTCACTGAGAAGTAATTGAGCACCGGAACAAAAAAGCCGGTATTTACAGCCATCAACCGACCTGTCTGATCCCATTTGAATTAAAGATAAGCCAAGGGGGAAGTATGAATTGCCCATATTTTCAATAAAACATAATATTCAGCATTAATAAGGTTAGGCTGATATGAATTGGCGTCCCTTAGAATTTTACCTTTCTTTAAAAAACTGACTATTGTGGACTCCTTAAAAGAAGCAGGGACTTTGTCTCCCTCCATAATAAAACCGAAGAGAGCCATCAAGAAAGGTACTAGATCAATGGCAAAAGTATTATAAAATTCATCCAGAAAGCCATCATTACCACAATGCTTTCCACTTGGCATGGTGGCAAGAGCTTCCTGTACATCTAACGCAGAAATAGTAGAGATAAACTTTTCAGCCTGAGATTTGGGCAGACACAGAAGCCTGATAGACTGACGATATTGGGATATACTTTGCTGCAAGGTTACATAGCTAGTTCAATATAGGGCTTGGTAATGTTGTAGAAAAACCTGAGGGACATTAGCCTTTTCTGCAACTACTTACCCAGTTACAGGGCTCTGTAATTCCCTAACAATAGTGGCTTTCAGCCACACCCGTGTAGCTCAAGCCAAAAATTTGGCCATCTATTGGGTCTCCTCATATAATTGCTAGTGGTAGACTCTAGAGCTACACATTTCCACCAGAATGACAAAAATCTCTCAGCTTTTTTTTGGCCTTGTCAAGATGGTTCTCTAAATAGGGGGAAGATGCAACACGATGGCTATTTTTAATCTACAAGGTTTGATCTACTGCTACTTGCAGCTGAGTTATTTGCCCTCTGCACTCTTTATGCTCTGTGATCTTCATGCTGCTGCACTTTATAAGCAATGATCTGGCCTCTTGCAGTAGCCTTAAAGGTTTCACAAATTGAAAACAGTGAGGCCGTGCTTGTATTTAACCGAAAATAATCCTGAATAAATTGCCTCATTTCAGTGAACCAGGCCTGATTCAATGAAAGTGTCCGGTCTAACTGCCACCTGGGCCTTTCACCCCTCGGTGTCTCCAGCTTTAGCATGACAGACACTAAAGAATTATCAGAAAATGAGTTAGCCCAAATATCAGAGTCTGTCCACTTTATTGAATGGGAAATTCTAAATATAATTGATGCAGGAGGTGGTATGGTACCGCTTAGAAAAGCAAGTATATTGAGAGATGCCTGGATGGTCACACCTCCATGGAACAGTTAATGAAAAATCAAGGTTAAGCTTATCCACAACCTTCTTAGTCTGGGGATTGAGCTGTTTTTTCATCTTGTTCAAAGTATCCAAGGCAAAC
This sequence comes from Pleurodeles waltl, assembly GCF_031143425.1. NCBI lineage: Eukaryota > Metazoa > Chordata > Amphibia > Caudata > Salamandridae > Pleurodeles > Pleurodeles waltl. Next base: position 29,274,121 of record NC_090437.1, read on the forward strand.
TGCATTTAAAATTGAAATCCCCTCCTATAATTAAAGACTCTACTACCCCCAAATCAATATTATAAATGTGCATCAAGGAGCCCGTATCATCAGAGACAGGAACTTAGGTGGTCATTATGACCCTGGTGGTCTTCTGTCCACCAAGGTAAACTTGGCCGTATCACCACCGACAGGCTGGTGGTAATGAAGCCAAATAATGAACATGGTGGTGGACCTTCACATAGACAGCCAATATACCACACCAACTACCACCATTGTACAAACACTGAACACGGTGGTAGCCACCTACAGGCAGGTGGAAGACAAGGATCCGCCCACCATATTATGACATAGCACACCGCCAGTATTTCCGGGGTGGTAGCAATGACACCAATAGCCTGGGAGAAACACATCACATAAAAGTAGACACTCACCTCCAGGGACACACAGGAGTTGGCGGCCACCATGGAACCTGAAATGCAAGTCTTCCTGATGCTGTACCATGCCATGGCCATCCTGGAGCACCAACACCAACAAAGACGACGAAGATGAGTACAGCCACCTAGCACACAAGGAAGGGAGAAAAGGCGGGGAGAGTGACACACACATGCACAATACACACCATACACACACACAACACACCCAGAACCATCTGCAGAGTAAAACAACAGTAACAGAACCCCAGAGCAAAGAAAGCCTCAACACATACACTGTTCCAACCACTGTATTCCTGTTGGATGAATATTCAAAATGCAAAAACATACACAACTGCATATATACATACATGGAGGTCCAAAGGCCAGTCCAAAGTCATAAATGCCCACAGCACAAAGTCCAAGCCCCAGCTTGACTCCTGACAACATCAGGCCTCCACTGTTCAGAGGCATCATGTTGGAAATGGGCAGGCACCTCAGGGGGGAGGATTGGTGGGGGGCATTGTCCACTGGTCACTGAGGGGGCTCCTTGCCCACTGGTCACTGAGGGGACTCCCTGCCCACTGGTTCTGAAGGGGGCTCCTTACCCACTGGTCACTGAGGGGGCTCCTTGCCCACTGGTCACTGAGGGGGCTCCTTGTCCAATGGTCCTTGAGGGGGCTTCTTGCCCACTGGTCGCTGAGGGAGCTCCTGGGGCACAGATTTGTAGGGGCCTCCTTGTCTTTGGTTTTGGGTGTGGCCTCCTAGGGCTCAGTTTTGGGTGGGGCCTCCTTGGCCTTGGATTTGGGTGAGGCCTCCTTGGCCTTGGATTTGGGTGGGGCCTCCTTGGCTTTGGATCTGGGTGGGGACTCCTTGGCTTTGGATTTGGGTGGGGCCTTCTTGGCCCTAGGATTTTGAGGTAGCTCCATGGTCTTGGGAGTCTGTTTGGGAGGGGGTGGCACTTTAGCCCTCTGTTTTGTGGGGGAAGGAGTGTCCTTGGTGCAGGGGGCCGGCATCACACTCATGTGCCCCTTAGTGGCAGCTGAAGACTTGGGGGGTGGAGCATTGTCAGACTGGGTGCTTGAGGTACTGCGCTGGGAGGTGGGACCTTCCTCTTACGGGCAGGGGGAGGGGGAGGGAAGAGGACAAGGGGGAGGAGGGATGGGAGTGGAGGTAGAGGGAGTGGTTGTAGGAGGAAGAGGTGTTCTGGACTTGGGTGCAGGTGGATGTGAGAGGTGGATGGCTGTTGGAGGTCTGAGTGCGAGCGTTTGTGTGTCTGTGGAGGCAGTGGATGATGTGTGTGCATCTATGTGTTGGCTGTGTGAGTTCTTGTGGACTGAAGTGTGCTGCCTGTATTTGTCTGCACGAGTCTTGTGTCTTGTTTTGGGTGCATGCTTGTCAGAATGTGTGCATGGGATGGGTTGGTGATGAGGAGACTGGGATTGGTAAGTGGCAGTTGGAGGAGGATGGATGAAGCAAGGACACTGGCTGCTGTCAGTAAGGAGGCCAGAGCTTGAAACGATCTATGTAGGGCTGCCAATCCACAGTGAATGCCCTCCAGGAAGGCATTGCATTGCTGCATTTGGATGCCAGCCCCCGGATGGCATTCACTATTGTTGACTGCCCTACAGAGATGGATCTCAGGAGTTCAATAGCCTCCTCACTGAGGGCAGCAGAGCTGACTGGGACAGGGCCTGAGGTGACAGGGGCGAAAAAGATGCCCAGCTACTGGGAGGGCGGTGTTGGTATGGGGGTGGCGGTAGAACCCGTAGCTGGGGTGGTCCCACAGGGGTCCGCCACCACCAGGGAGCTCCCATCGGAGGAGTAATCAGAGTCAGTAGTATCAGCTCCTGTCCCTGCCGTGGTGCTCCCCTCGCCCTCCGTCCCACTAGTCCCCTCGGCGTCAGTGGACTCTGCCTCCTGGGTCCCATGGGCTTCAGCTCCCTCACTTTCCGGTGCCCTTGCTCCTTGGCCAGATAATGCTAATGCAAACATGCACAGGATGACAAAAGGAGAGGGGGGAGAAAGAAAGGTGGCACAGGGTGAATCACAACGCCAAGAGCACAAATGGCACAGACATCACTTTCACACACTGAGACTGAGAATGTGCAGTATGGACCACACTGGCATACCATTGGCTAAGCAGACAGGAGCCAAACACTGCCAGCTACACTCCAACTTGGACCAGCTAAGCCCTGTCTGACATGGGAAGCCAGCTACCTATCCATCAAAAACATTCATTTCACCCTATTAACCTAAGCTGGACCCTGCAGCAATGTCAGAACTGGCATATTGGGGCATCCACTGACTAGCACTTTGCACCCAATTCCCATGCCAGGCAACAGAGACGGTTGTCAAACACACTGTACTTGCCCCCTTGTGGCTGCTTTGATGCCCTTAAGTGCCCATCCAGCTCTGGGTAGGCCACCACCTGTATGCGGCCCATTAGGGGGATCAGGTTCCGACGGGCACCCCTCCCTCATTGGGTGGCTGTCCCCAGCTGGGCCTACGTGGTCTTCTGGGCCCAGTGTCTCAGGTCCGTTTCCTGCAGTGGGTGCACTGCCTGCTATAGACCCCCAGGGTCAGCACATCCTTGGCGATGGCACGTCACAACCCTTTCTTCTGATGGGCGCTGACCTGCAGAGGAAACAAAAATAGTGGGACAACATTAACCAGACAATCCAGCCTGTCACACATATGGCCTACAAAATGAATTATCCCCTTGTCAGGCACACACACGACCCGTATCCCTGCATTAGCGCTGATACCAGCCATACCCCGCATATGACACACTGCCAGAAAACACACACATCTCCATGCAGCCATGTCACATGCAACGTACCCATGGTGCACTCACCTGTTGGTCTGGAGGCCCATACAACTGCCCATACAGGGGTAGGACCCCATCCATGAGCCTCTCCAACTCCTCTAATGTGAAGACTGGGTCCCTTTCCCCTGTTGCACGAGCCATGGCAGGCCGGAAGGCTTCAGACACAGGTCACAGCAACACACGCAGTGGAGATGTCATCCTGTGGAAAGTCAGGACTCAAGTGAAGTGGCCGAAATAAAATGGCGGTCACATCTGTGGTGGTTGAACACCGTCACCGCCGGCGTTGATCATCATTGGTTCCCATACTCCATAGAGGGCTATGTTAGCCAATAAGGAATTGCACGGCAGTGCAGACCGCCTCCCGCTATGACGTGAATGGCAGTTAAGTTAAGTTAGGTCACTTCCACCTTTCCCTGAATACAAGACAGGTGGGTGCCATTTTCTAATGCTGCTACACGTGTACAGATTGATAAGTGTGTCATTGTAGTCGAATGTTTTCACCTATACAATTCCAGTGTCCAACATACAAGCATGCTCTGTGTACACTGCTGTGGTGTGTTCATGGTTCCTGTAGTCACTCCCTTCTTACTTTTGAGTCCCTTAGGTAACAATCACTGCAGAGGAATAGGAGGAGGAAGCAAGCACCCATGTACAGACCCTTTGTGAACTTAGCTACACTGGAGGACAGGCACATCATAGTCATCTATCATCTGAATAGGGCCACAATCTCAGAGCTGTGTACACAACTGGAGCCTGATCTGCTACTTGCTATCCATTGCACCACAGTAATACCCCCTCTTTTGCTGGTACTCTCAGTACTACATTTCCTGGCAACTTTCCAGGTGACAGTGGGCTTGGCTGCAGGAATGTCCCAGCCAATGTTCTCTAATGTGCTTGCAAGGGTTTTGGTAGCCTTGCTCAAACACATGTGCAGCTACATCGCATTCCCCCAGGTAGATGATTTACCCGCTGTGAAGGCTGGATTCTATGCAATGGGACATATACCACATGTAATGCATGTAATTGGGGCCATTGACGGGACTCAAATTGCCTTAGTCCCCCCAGGCCCAATGGACAAGCGTACAGAGATTGGAAGAGTTTGCACTCACTCACTCTGTCCAGATAGTGTGCCTTGCTGACCAGTTCATCTCCCACGTCACTGCCAAGTATCCAGGGTCAGTACATGATGTCTTTGTCCTGAGGAATAACTGTGTCCCACAACTGATGGCACAACTACAGAGGCACAGAGGCCCATATTTATACGTTTTTAGCGCTGCATTTGCGTCATTTTTTGACGCAAAGGTGGCGCAAACTTACAAAATACAATTGTATTTTGTAAGTCTGTGCCGCTTTTGCGTGGAAAAAGCAGCACAAATGCAGCGCTAAAAAAGTATAAATAGGGGCCAGAGTGTGGCTAATAGGTGAGCCTGAGTCCCCACCCAATGTATATCAGTGTATGTCTCAGGAGTCATAGCCCATGCCGTTGTGCAGGGTTAATGTGTGCCCCTTACTTCTTGCAGGTGATTCTGGTTACCGAAACCTGTCCTGGGTCCTGACCCCTGTTAGAAATCTGAGAACAGGGGCTGAAAATAGGTACAATGATGATCATGGGTGTACCAGGAGGACTGTAGAAAGGACCTTCAAGCTCCTGAAGGCTAGGTTCAGGTGCCTCCATCTGACAGGTAGATCCCTACGCTATTCCCCTGAGAAGGTCTGTAGAATTGTTTTTGTCTGCTGAATGTTGCACAATTTGGCCCTCAGACAGCATGTGCCCCATCTGCAGGAGGAGGGGGGCGAGACAATTCATCTGTGGCAGCAGTGGACACTGAGGACAGTGAGGAGGAGGAAAAGGAGGAGGATGTGGACAACAGGTCACATATGATCCTGCAGTATTTCCAATGATACTAAGGGAAGACTGTTGAACTAAATATTTCTACAATTTAGTGCTCTGCAGTGTGACTGTAGCATAATGCAAGTCATTTCCTTTGCATCCCACCTGACTGTCACCTATGCCTTCCCTTATTGCAGATGTTGGTGTTGTTCCAACAGTGTACTGCTGTGATGTGTACAGACTGCTGAGACACATTTGTAGGATGGGTCAACATGTTACTGGACATATACACAGGATCATACAGTTCATTACAGTTCAATACATTGTGCATTACCTGTAGATAAAGCACTATTACTCAATTGTGTCCGAGGGTGTTTATTGAAAATTGGTGTACAATGGGAAGTGCAATAGAATGGGGTGATGGTTGGGAATAGTCCAGTGTAGTGGGCCAGTCTGTTTGTAGCACAGCTCCAGTGTCCAAAGGGCCATAGGAAGGGGAGTAATGGCAGTTCAAAGTGGACAATGTGACACAGTGGAACACAAGCAGGACATTCAGAAGGGCCTCATTTCCTGGTGGTCGTCTTTGTCTTGGCAAGTGTCTCTGGTGTCTGTTTGGGTCGCAGGGACCATTTGGGGGGTGGTTTGCCTTCTACAGGGGGAGGGGTGCTGGTGGCCTGTGGGTCCTGTGGTAGGGCCTCCTGTCCACTAGCTGCAGCAGATGTAGAAGGCTGGTTAGTACACTGGCTAGTGGAAGGGGCCCGCTGGTGTGCTGTGTAGTCCCTCATGATGTTGGCCATGTCACCGAGCACACCTGCGATGGAAACCATGGTGGTGTTCAGGGCCTGCAATTCTTGCTTGATCTCCTGGTGGTGTTCCCCCTGCAGCTGCTGGTTTTCTTGCATGATGTTTATCACCTGACCCATCTTGCCCTGGAATTGTTGATATGCCCCCAGGACATTAGTGACTGCCTCCTGGCCAGTTTGTTCCCTGGGCCTGTCCTCCCCCGGTGCACCTCTGTCCTCCGACCGTCCCTGGCCTCCTGTGCCTGTGTCCCCTGAATATTTGTGCCCACTGCCACTGATCCCTGGACCCTCATTGTCTTGCCTGTGAGGTGTGGACTGTGGTCCCTGTACAGGTGGGCACAGTGCTGATTGAAGTGTCATGGGGACAGAGGTCTTGGGCCATTGGGTAGCTGCTGTGGTATTGGATACTGAGGGGGGAGGCTCTGTGGTGGCCTGGCTGTGGGCTGGGGTAGCCGACTGACCAGTGGTCCCTGATGGGCCAGGGAGTTCATCCAGATCTAAACTCCAGAGCTGCTGTCATCACTGGGGGCATCTTCTGGTGGGGGAGTGGGCAGCCGTGGCACCTCCTCGCTGCTGAGATTGGCTGGGGCACCTGTGGGGAAGTAAGTGGTGTATCATGCTATGTCTGTGACATATTCTGCATCCCTAGCTTCCCCTACATTATTGCTGTTGCCCTACCACCTTTGTTTATGTATGGTGCTGGATTGTGGGATTGTTAGTTCTCCATGCTGTGCATGCATTGGTGGTGGGTGTACATGCAGGGCTGGAAGGGATGTGCATGCAGTGGGTATGGCATGCAGGGCTTGGCATTTAGGTTTGTTGATTGTGGTGATGCACTGTGTGGGATAAAGTGGGGTGATGGGAGTCAGGGTGGGGGTCAAGATGGCATGGGGGGGTGATAGGTAGCAAATGTTGACTCACCAATGTCCAGTCCTCTGGCAACTCCAGTGAGTCCCTCAGGATGCAGGATTGCCAGGACTTGCTCCTCCTATGCTGTCAGCTGTGGGGTGGAGGTGAGGATCTACTGTCAGTCCTCTGGATAGCGAGCTGATGCCTTGCCAGGAGGTCTGTTCCACCTCTTCCGTATGTCGTACCTTGTGCATGGAAGTAGTCCCACAGAGTTCACCCTGTCCATGATGCTCCATCATAGCTCCATCTTCCTGGCAATGGATATCTGCTGTATCTGTGCTCCAAACAGCTGTGGCTCTACTCTATTTCCTCAGCCATCACCCGCAACTCCTCATCGGTGAAACGGGGGCGCCTTTGTGGGGACATGGATGTTTTATGGTGTTTGTAGGTTGTGCAGGGGTGATGTGTGATGTGGTCGGGTTTGTGGTATGTGGTGCGTGTCGGCTGAATTGGTAGTTGTGATGTGTGTTCAGTTCTCTTTTGGATTGTCCTCGCAATGTGTAGCCGTCTTGTCATGTTTGCAGAGGTTTGTGGGTGATGTGGGTGTGTGTTTTATAGTGCTGTTAGTGGGTGTGTGTGTATTTGTGTCAGGTGTGGGTTTTTTGTTCAGGCCAATGTTGTCATGTTTTGTATTTGTGTGGCCATATTTGCCACGGCGGTGTTGACTGTCTGCTGTGACCATTGGTGGGTCATTATTTGGAGGGTGTTGTTTTGGTGGCATAACAGTATAGGTGATGGTTCTGTCAGTTTATCACATTCAGTGAGTCTGGTGGATTTGTGGTTGTGGCTGTTTTCTGTTGGTTTTGTGTGTATGTGTCATAATCTGGCGGATGTTCGCCCCCACAGTGGTATGTTGGCATCAGTCACCACAGCCGAATTCAGAATTTACCGCCAATGTCATAATGAGAGCCATAGTAATTCACCAAATTTAATGGAGCCCCATTCACCTCTACCTTCGGCCACAACCAACTGCCTTGTGGATCTCTGATTATATCTTTAACAAACCAGTCAATGCGCCTACCCAACACAATTGCCACCCCTCTAACTGCAAGGCCAGCTGAAGACAAATAGTCCTGAGGGTGGTACTTCAGGATATGAATGCTTGGAAAGTTGTTCTTAAGATGGGTTTATTCTAAAAACAATACTTCCAAGGCAAAATAATCCAACCATCTAATCAGCCCACCCCATTTCAATCTATTTGATGTGCCATTCACATTGCACGATATAACTCTGACTTTACATCTCATTAAAACCATCCCTCTTGTCCACAGATCTGTCTGTCAAACGTTCCACCTTCAAATTAATTCTGCTCATATTTGTTTACTCTACGTGCTCCACCCTAACCTGCACACCACCCAAAAAAAAACATGCTGGTCCTCAAAACCTCTAACCAAGTGGGGGGAATGGGGAATTCCCCACAGTACCTCCCCCCACCCTCACCCCAAAAAAGGGTTGCCATACTGTTGCACCCAACTGAATCACATTTGATCGACATCAGACACTTAGTACACTAGCTAGTGGAAGGGGCCCGCTGGTGTGCTGTGTAGTCCCTCATGATGTTGACCATGTCACCGAGCACACATGCAATGGAAACTATGGTGGTGTTCAGGGCGTGCAATTCTTGCTTGATCTCCTGGTGGTGTTCCCCCTGCAGCTGCTGGTTTTCCTGCATGATGTTTATCACCTGACCCATCTTGTCCTGGAATTGTTGATATGCCCTCCAGGACACTAGTGAGTTCCACCTGGCCAGTGTGCAGGTTGGGGTGGAGCATGTAGAGTAAACAAATATGAGCAATTCACTTCAAATAGCAGAGTTTTATACACCACATTTGTAATTTTTTAAAGAAACTCCTGAGCATCACTGCAACTAGAAAACACATGGAATTGCCCTTTCACTAGCACCTTCTGCTTAGATTGTGGTACTATGGATACCTGGTCCCCCATGCCCTAAATAAATCCAGCATCTTGCCAAATGCCCTTCGATGAGGTGCAGAGGTTGCTGACATATCCAAAAAGATGCAATAAGGGGATATCTCCGGGGTTGAAAAACATTTCTTTTTTATTGCTCTAGCCAAAACACGTTCCTTAATGCAATAGTCTGAAAAATTGACAAGAATCTTGCAAGGATATTTTGAGCTTGAGGAGCATTGGGCTGGAAATCTGTGAGCCCTTGTTATAGTTAAGTCCCCTGAAAAGTCGAGCAAAACATTGGCTTTATTAAAATAATCCACTTATTGAGGTACCTGCTGCCCCTCACAACCTTCTGTAACCCCTGTGATGCACAGATTAGTGCACTGTGAATGATTTGAAGTTCCTCAATCTTATATTTCAAAAGACCATTTTGTTTCTTAATTTGGGCAACAGTTTTTTGAATTGCAACAACTTTGTCTTCAAGATCAGGTATCGTCGTCTAAGCCTCCTTGAGACTTCCTGGGATCTGGCCCATGTTTTCTCTGATTTTAGACAGACTCTGATGTGGCACAGTAACTTCAAGTGGCTGCAAGATTTTAGGTCCCTAATCTCTGGGAGAATCATATCTTGCATTGCCTTAACCTGGTGGACCTTGTTGCCTTGGTTTACCCCCCTGCAGTTTCACATGCTGTATCTGCTACTCTTGCTGCTATTTGTGAACCTGATACAGCTGGTCAGAGGCAAAAGACCCTGTGGATACCTCAGATGGAATCTGACTTTGAGTGTGAATAGATGCAGTCTCTGAAACTGAGGTCTGAACATATTGCTGCAGGTGAGGATCACAGATAGGCTGCTGCGTTACTGCCAGTGCAGATGCCACTGCCTCTACTGAGGCTTCTGCCCCAATCGTTTGTGTGCTCAAGATTTAGTTGCCATCAATTTACTATTTGTAAATAAGGGATATTCTTTAGCTTTAGCTTTAGCATGGTTCATATACATTGCTGCAGTCTCTATTGGTGGTTCATTATTTAAAGCATCATATTTAGTCCTTATGGAGGGAGCAACAACCTAGTGTACCCTATGTAACTCTCTGTTGTCAGGCCACAACTCACTAGATGGACACACATCTCCGCAGTTGCTGCCATAGAAGGATTAAATCTCAGTTGGAGGCTTCGACTAGCCAGAGCAGTAACAAACTTGGCTTGAATAGCACACCTTTTCCTTCTCTGGGCCGCAGTGGGGGTATTAAGGGGCATAATTACAAGAAATGATGCGCAACATGCGATAGCACAGTTGTGCGTCAACATTTCTAACACCACAGTAAGTTATTTCCTATTGCCAAACGTGCACCATATTTACAAAACGGCACACCATGACAGTAAGAAAAGGCCAGCGTAAAAATAAAATGAGGCTTGACTTTGAGACGTGGCAAAACAACTGTCCACAATTCTCCTCCTTGTCACCTCTTGCTATTTGTTCTGTATCCTGCCCCACTTCTAGAAAGATGCAACCACCTCTTGTATTTGTGATTGTGCATGAAGGTGTCCCTTCCTGCACAACAACACTCATCCCTGCAACACAGGCCTCCTTACAGCATGGATGCAAAGGTGCCTGCTTTGCTGGGCTGAGTGTTGCTGTCCATGAAGGGACACCTTCCTCTACGAACACATACACAAGAGGTAGTTGCATCTTACTATGGGTGGTAGTTGCATCTTACTATGGGTGGTGCAGGATACAGCACACATAACAAGAGGTGACAAGAGGGATGTATGTGGGCAGTTCTCCTCCTTGCATCACTCTAACAACACGTCATGTGGGCTGGCAGAATAATGTGACACTTACCCAAAATTATAGATCTGGCAATGCAACAGATTCAGTACGCTTCCATGGGTGTTGCGTGGGAACACCCTAAGCAACACCCATGGCATGCAATTGCCTCACGGTATAATGCATGAAAGGAGTCCATATGCAGAAGTTTATGAAAAGCCATGCAAGATGGCTTTGAATGGATTTGTAAATGCGGACTGGCATAATGGGTCAACGGAGTATTCCAAAAAATGACTCCCCAACGCACAGAGTGCCACTGGGGTCTTATAAATGAGGGACTTGATGCGTGGCTCTGCACCATGTAAATAAGACACCATGATTAGCAACCTGATGACTCATGTGAACAGCTAGTACAGATCAACATTGACATATCTCTATCTCATTGCAGAGGATGATGCCATACCTCCCGGCCAACTGCCTGTCCTTGACTTCTCCGATGATGGCGATGACCAGCTGCAAAGCATTAATCCCAACACTCTCCAGCAGCTCCTGGGTGCCATCCAAACATCACCTCCAGTGGCAGGGAGTACACACAGCTTTGCAGGGTCTCCAGATGACCCACCCAACAGAGAACACACACCACCAGCCAGCTCACCCAGAGCCCTGGACTCCCATGACCTAGACATCATTTTCCAAACTACAGCTGTAGGAAGTGCAGGTAGGGATGGAGACCATGGTGGGCAGCCTAGTGGGAGTCCATAGGTACCTCAGTCTTAAAAAGGACAGATCTGCTGCCATCAGAGGCACCTACTCTCCACTTAGTGGACCCCAGAAGTGGCTGGACGACATCACTGGTGTCATGAGGCATGGACAAATGCCCTGCCAAAGTGGCATCAGTCGGTTGCCAACAGGCTGGGGGCTATCCAAACTGTCTTGGAGACCATGGAGTGTAAACAGGACTCCGTCATTGACAACCTGGCTGCCTACCACGTGACATTACTGCTGTTTTGCAACACTAGTAGTACCTCCTTGCTGCAGTTATGCCTTTCATCTTTTCACAGAGGACAGCTGCTGGGACCTTGTAATCCACATCTTCAGCCTCTGATGTGTGTGTGCCTCCCTCCACTTCAACACCAGTGTCACTCGTGGCATGGGAGGCATCGCACACATCAGAAGATGATAATGTGGAAGGAACATCTTTCACTCGCAAAAGCGCCCGGTGGCGTCAGTCAGTGGCACATGGACAGTTTGTTCTGTGCTTAAGATCATGCCAGTGTTGCAACAACTATCAACGTCCCCACTTCACTCTCCCACTGTTGAGCAATCACACATGTGGACTGTAATTGTGGCCAATCCTACCCAATGGCAGTGTGGTCACCTCCTCACTGATGCACTCCTCTCCTACACGTGTCTCAAGACATGTCCACCCCTCGTTGGACTCTGTCTGGACATCCAATAGCTTGGGATCTCCTATGGGGTCATTCTCCTGTGTACTGTATAGAACTACATACTTAATTATTGCACATGTAAATAAATTCACTCAATGCATCATTTGTGTTGAATCTCTATCTGAAGCAGTAACTGTGCGAACTTCATGCATTGTGTGAAGCCAATACTCTAAGGGGTCTATTTACAATGAAATGGTGCAGCGTGGTGCCGCAAGCAATGTTGCTGCACTGAACCGCATCATTTCTAAAATTCAGGGTTGCCCCGTATGTAAAAGAACACTGTGCACCCATGTGTTTTCCTTAGCACTGGTGCTGAATCAGCTGCCTAGTGCCAATGCAAGCACCCTTGCAATACACTGCAAGGGTGCCTGCGTTGCAAGGAATGGTTGTTTATTTGCAGAGAGGTGTCCCTTCCTGCACATAAACAATCAATAATGGCTCCTTGCTCTTTCTATGTGTGCTGTACAATGCAGCACACATAGAAAAAGCAAAACTGAGGAGAAGTAAAAGTATTTCTCCCTGTTGTGCCATGTCAACCTCACCCCTGGGGTGATGTCAGTGTTTTGGCATTGCCTCAGGTTTACATTTCATTGTAAATCTGAGGCAGCGGCAAAAGCAATGGGTGTTGCATGGGTACGCCCACAGCAACACCCATTGCACGCCCTTCTGCCCCAGAAATTAACACTGGGCCCATATTTATAATGCAGCATTAAGCCTCGCAAATTGGCCCAATGTCACCTTGTAAATTAGTGAAAGGGCACAATGTCAATGGAGCATCACAAAAAGAGACGCTCTGGTGGCTCTAGGGGCTTGTCAACATGCCCCTGAGTACCGGCCTAAGGGATATGTGTGGATTAGTGACAGACACAAAGCCACACACACGGACTGCAACATGATTGAGGTGACTGAAAGCTGTGTGGACTACCAAGTGTTACCTGAGGCTCCCAATCATGGATTGTGACAGTTAGCATGCATATATTGCGATAGCTGACACCAATCACTACACAAGTCGCTAGACCAAGCAAGGACGGTAGAAACAGTAGAACATTGATGTGACAAATAAATGATGCATGTAAGACAGTGAGAGGCAGCCATGAGCGTCTCAGTAACAAAATCTAGGTTTAGTGGGAGTGCAATGACAACACCATAATGACAATGCAAGTCACATTTGTTCACAACACAGAGACATGCTGTATGAATACCTGTTTTGGGATGTGTGTCCATGCACATCCAGAGTGTCATGTACATTGCTGAATAATGTCTGGAGTTGCTGATGTGACACCATTGCCAACCTGACAGGTACTTGACTATAGGGGATACACATAGCCACACATGTCACTAACTACTGCTTGCAAAGGCATGTCCCTAACATGAACTGTGCAAACTTGCTATCAACCAGTAAATCATTATGGAGACCATACTGTAAGAAATAGCAAGGTTTATTGAAACTACAAATCTCAGCCTAAACCTCCCTAGAATAACTAACCTACCTATACTAACCTAACCTACACTATCTTATCCTAACTTATTCCTACAAGTAACTTATCTTAGCTTAGCTTATTCTATACATCTAACGCCATATGATAAACATCAACCGCCCAACCCCCTTAAAAGACTATAGACAAGGACAGCAGTAACTACAGCTAAACATTGACTGCCTAAACATATAGCCTAAACAATCATATATTTGTTTGCATTTTTTGTTTTTAACAACACACATACCACAACATCACCCCCGAAACCCCCAAAAAAGAGTTACCCAAGAACCCTCCCCCTAAGAAAAAAATACTATTTCCTACAACCAATCTACACTGTGCTACCTTATCTAACCCTAACTATCTAAATACCCCAACTATGTAGAAAAATATATACAAGGGGAAGAGAAGTAGTGTCCATCCGGAGCATTGATTTCCTCAGTGCCCTGTCACTGCAGCCCTGATTTCTCTGAGCATCTGCATCATCTGATCAGTCCTGTGTTCAAGTATGGCAATCCTGTATTTCCGGACCGCAAGCTCTGTGTGAAATTCCTGCACATAGAGTGGCTCAACATATGTAGGTACAGCCTGTGGACCAGTTGGGGGTGCTCTTTGTTGCAGCTGGTGTTGATGGTCCAGCCCCTGTTGAGCCTGCCCTGTGTGTGACCACAGACCTGCCTGCTGTGTGGGTGCTGGAGGTGGATGGTTCCTTGGGTGGTTCCCTTTGAGAAAATGCTTTCCACGAGCCTGCTGCTCGCTCCCTCTCATGGAGCCACCTCATCGTCCAATAGCCCTTCATGACCAGACGCAGTAATGTGCAGCATGCTTCTCAAATTGACGCTTCTGGTATGGGGCCATATTTGCAGCTGCACCATGAATGAGACATGTCAGCCAAATGCATATTTGGCAAATGAACAACAGGCATGCAATTAAAACACCATCTGCAGCTGTCACACTTTGGCCAGCACAAATCACAATGCCATTCCTGAAGGGCAAGGGTAATACACATCTGTACACCAACCATCATCTCCACATTGCTCATGTCCAAGGTATTAGGGCTTGCTGCTGTTTCACAATAAGAGTCCACCATCTTTGAAAATCTTCAAAGGATCATGTCACTATTGACTAAGATTATCATACACATCAGCCATGCACCATGGCCGGTCACACTCCACATGTTGGATTGCTCATCAATGTCCCTCTTGCTTGTGCAAGTGACCTTAGATCTGTTGGCATGTACCAAACTCATCTGAGTGAGGACTGCAAGTTAAATGTGGTCTCACAACAGTTTGTGCCTCATATGGCAAGGACAGATTGTCTGGACACATTGCTAAGTGGAAAATGGATGTGGCAGGTATCATACGTGAAAATAGAGGGTGGAGCAGTCATCCCTGTCACACAGATAAGCGTGAAACTACTCTCATATCCACATAGGTCAGTACATGGTGAGCTGTGCCATGACTTGATGCATAACCCCAGAGTTACTTGATGTGTCGCACTATGCTGCCCATTGCCTGTACATGTGTCCAAAACTCTGGTCAGTGTGTTGCACAACAGCACTCAGCACCGCCATCTCATATGTGGGTGCATACATGCCCTACGCAATATCTGCAAAGGGATCTTTAAACAGCACTGGCTAATGCTGTACATTGTATGAAGCTGTTTGCTTCACATCATGGACACTGGACCAGCACGATCTGATGATGTTGTGAATTATGGCATGTCTTATAACAATGTTGTATGGCCATCCCTCGGGCCAAACACACGTCAAGATCTGTGAGGATGACATGGGTTGACAATGTTGAGGCATACAACACAGATTATGGGGCATTACAACACAATGGTGGCCAAAACTTTGCCATTTTCAAGTGTGGTATGTTGACCACTGTCCTGCTAACCTTAAAGTACTATTCGCATGGTCATTAATCTCACCATGATCTGTGTTGCTGTGTGCTATGAGTGGCATACAGATCAATAACATGTTCAGTGAACAACATCTTGCTACCCTGCATACATGTGTAGGCCCCTGTACCATATCCAACATTTACATGGCCCTTGCTGCACATGTTGCCACTAATGCATTTTTTCTTGGAATGCACTTCCTACATACAAATACAACCATACAGTTCATATCCATATATAACATACAATGTCTGTTCTAGCATACATGCACTTGGTAGATGGCATTGCGCCAACATACAACACACACAATACTTGCATAACACATTACACATACAGATTGACACTCACTGATAGCATCGGGTCTGCAAAGCTTGCCATCTCTCCACTGGTGTACAGTTGGGGTCCACCTGCAAGAGAGAAAAAAATACATGGCACTTTGAATGTTGCACATGAAACACTTTGTACAACCATTTCATATCAGACATGATTTGCTAATGGACATGAAAGACTTAGGTTAGAGAATACTCCAATAGGACATTACACATGTCTTATTGACATCCATTGGTAGGCCAGGCTGACATGTACACATATGTGGAAGAATCATACACACATATCTCAGCTACACTGTTCACATTTTCCATATTTCTTCCTATTGCAACATTTTCCAAGTATACCTAATAGTAATGACTCTGCACATACAAGACTCACAGGCCACATTTAGCCATGACTCCCTTTACTCCTGCATAATTTTTATCATCACATTTACATGACTATGCAACATAAAACAGTAGTCAGGCCCTTAATGGACATGGACACGTGTTCCTGGTAACCATGTACCCTTCCGCCATGACACAGCTTTATTGGCATTGATGCATATCAAAATTTAGTGGCTAAATCCAGGGGACAAGGATATGAATATGCCATTTGTCTTCTCAATGGTGCATTGCTGCCCTTGTCATGGTTGTTGTTTTGCGCTGATGCACTACTCACAGCCCTGCCCTTTGTCCTAACTTGGTAAAGCTGGCCTTATGGCCAACAGACGTACTTGCAATTGCAAAACAGGAGTCAGCCACATATGTTTTCTACTCATCCACAGTTTTACCGACCTCGATTACCAGGTGATCCCTGGCGATGATGTCTACTCAGCGATGCTTTATTGGCAGGCAGTGCACTCAGCCTTGAAGACAGGGGTCATGTGGGACAGGATGGCTCCCCACTGCAGCTTGCATGCCTCCATCAAGCATCCCTGTATTACTCTTCCCCCATGGCCACCATATTAGGGAGGTAATGAGTGAATAGCCATATGAAGCCTTCCAATTCATCAGCACTGAGGTGATGGGTCCTTCCCTTCCTTGACATGTCACTAAACAAACCCACGGTACCCTTCACAAAGAAAATATAACCCCAAACTACCTCCAACTAACCCAACAGACAAAACTACCCCAAAGACAAACACCTGACAAGACAATCACAAAACAATACAATACACAAATATACAAGACAAAACAGATGTCAGGGATAGTATGGAGACAGAAGACAACGTTAAAGACACCTCTAACAACTCTCTTAAACACAGCTGACAAAACACACCACCACTCTCCAACACAGACAAAAAGGCTGTGACTGTAATAGAAAGTGAAAGTAACTTTGCAGTTCCTGGTATGCAGCATGGCAGATCCATTACTTTACTTCCTGCGGTGAGGCGGCACGTTTTTGACAATGCGCTGTTTTATTATTATTATTTTTTACGCTACGTGCCAGTGCATGATTGTTCATGTCTCATGACAACGCTACATAAGGCTGTTCGGACGCGTTGCATGGGATGCTTAATATTTGGCAGACGCAATGGTTTCAGAAAACACGCATTAGGATAATGCGTCAATATTTTTTACTCAATGACTGTAATATGTATAATGATGTATGGTGCATTGTGGAAATCATTTTTATATTTTATCTGTCGTATAGTATTGTTATGTTACCTGTGAATAGTTGTGTTCCACATATTCCTCTCTTTTCATGTGCCCAAGGTATGTTTTGTAAGTCTACATGGGTCATGGTACATGCCTTACAAGGATCAGAAAATGCATAGGCCACATTTTCTATGATTCATGGACATGACAACTTCAGAAGGTTGCCTCATGTATCAACTATGTGTTGGCACATCAGTCCATTGCTTAGTTTAGCCCAAGGGATGCCATGGACTAGCCAGGGAATGTGGCCCATTCACCCACATGTAGGACTGTGCACATGTCAAAGAATATGTGCTGGGTCCCAAAGTACAGACGGCAGGCTGTCATGGTAGGGTGGGTTACAATGTGTGGTGCTGGCAAGTGTTGTGATACTTAGGGTATCATTTACAATCCGCTAGTGCCACAGGAGCTTCACTATTAACAACCTTCCTGTCTTCCCATGTGTACAATATGTTTATGGTGAATGTACATAGGTGAGGGTATGTGCATTATAGGATCACACTACACAGATGGCACATTTCCACAGTTTGTGTAGCCACACAGCTTAGGATAGCTGACCCATGTGCTCAACATGTTCATGCACATGATATCCTTGGTAAGTGTATATCCAGGGATGCTGTTGCCTTTTCCTGGAATGTAGCCAGCTACCCCACCCCTGTGACAGTGCATTTGTGTGACAAGCTAATGTGTATCCCAAGGGCCAGACATCAGGCTGTCACACAAAATGTGTAACTTATAATTCACCATGCAGACAAGTGTTGGAATGTGCTGGACAGACAGGTGCCAAGAAAGTATTTGTCATGACATGTGTGTGGGTAGTTTGTGTTCTTCATGTGTGATTTTTCTGACAACAACAGTGGTGTGTTGAGGGATATCACTTCAACAATCTTAATAATCCATTGATGTGTCACAGTGCTCATTCAGAGCAATTCCTTTGCTCATATCAATGAATAACGTTAAACTCTTTAGCTACATCTCTACTGTATGTAAGTGTTAAGAGGTGGTTCCTCCAAGCACCAGAATCTATGATTCCTCTTTGCATTTGCCCATGCTCAAAGTTACGGGCCACACAAAGACAGGGGATCCTAGGGGGGACATTAGGGTTGCATGTTGTGACAATGTTCTTTGCACATACAGTTTGACTGTACAATTACTCACCATGTAGTTTTGTACAGATTTATCTTTTAGCATACAGTCTGCATGGCAGGGCTGCCATCAGACAGGGATGGCAGGCTACACATCTGTGAACACACGTGCAGGAATCCAACTGTATGACTATACTCCCCTGCCCTATTATCTACTAGGAACTTATATGATATTTATGTCAACTGTTAGACCTGACAGCCTTAGGGTGGTCACCCTCAACGTTTTACCTCCCTCCCTCCACATTTTGATGTTTTGCTGGTGTTAGGACTCTGTGCACTTTACCACTGCTAACCAGCGCTAAAGTGCATATTCTCTGGTGACGTTAGCTTATACCCAATTGGCTTATTTAATTTACTTATAAGTCCCTAGTAAAGTGCACTACATGTGCCCAAGGCCTGTAGATTAAATGCTACTAGTGGGTCTGTAGCACTGATTGTGCCACCCACATAAGTAGCCCCTTAACCATGTCTCAGACCTGCCACTGCAAGGCCTGTGTGTGCAGTTTCACTGCCACTTCGACTTGGCATTTAAAAGTACTTGCCAAGCCTTAAACTCCCCTTTTTCTACACATAAGTCACCCCTAAGGTAGGCCCTAGGCAACCCATAGGGCTGGGTGCTATGTGGGTATAAGGCAGGACATGTACCTGTGTAGTTTATATGCCCTGGTAGTGTAAAACTCCTAAATTTGTTTTACACTGCTGTGATTCCTGCTCCTTTCATAGGCTGGCATTAGGGCTACCCTCATATATTCTTTGAGTAGTAGGTTCTGATCTAACAGGGAGTAACAAGGTCATATTTGATATGGCCAGAATGGTAATTCAAAATCCTGCTGACTGATGAAGTTGGATCTAATATTACTATTATAGAAATGCTACTTTTAGAAAGTGAGCATTTCTCTGAACTTAAATCCTTCTGTGCCTTACAATACACATCTGGCTGGGTTAGTTGACAGCTCTCTTGTGCATTTCATGTAGACAACCCCAAAAACAGGATGCTCAGTCATGCCTGCACACATCTGCATACTGAAAGGGTATTCCTGGGCTGGGAGGGTGAAGGGTCTGACACTTATATGTCAAAGGACAATGGCCTGCCCTCACACAATGGACTGTCAAACCCCCTACTGGCACCCTGGTAGACAAGATGGAACTGAAAGGGGACCTTGTGCACTTCTAAGCCACTCTTTGAAGTCTCCCCCACTTCAAAGGCACATTTGGGTATATAAACTGGGTCCCTGACCCTATCAACTGAGACACTTCTTGACAAGATACCTCCTGGAAAGGAAACCCTGAACCAGAACCTGCAACCTGCTAAGAGACACTGCCTGGCTGCCCAAAGGACTCACCTGACTGCCTTGCAGTAAAGAACTGCTCCCTTGCTGTTTCCCTGCTGTCTTGCTGCCCTCTAGCTCTGCTGATAAGTGATCTCCAAGGGCTTGGATTGAGCTTGCCTCCTGTTTCCTGAAGTCTCACGGCCAAAAAGACTTCATCTCTGCAAAGAACTCCTTGTGTGGCGAAAATCGACATACAGCCTGCCAGAATCAACGTACAGACTGCCCTGCGGTGAGAGAATCACTGCATGGCCGAACTGGAATGACGCAGCCCGGATTCCCGAGAGAAGATCGATGCAGCGCCGGGACTTCGACGCATGGCCCACCAGATAGACGCATTGCCAAGCCGGTATGAAGCAGCCCGACTTCCTGTGAGAGGAATCGATGCAGTGCCTGTCGTGCAACAGAAATTTCCCCGCCTCACCCACCGGATCGACGCAGCTTCTGTGACTTTGTCCTGCATGCCCAGGATTTCTCAACATCATCCCCGGGGTGTCCGAATACCCCGCAATCCGAAGAGGATTCAAGCCTGCGCGCCGGAAATCGATGCACAGCCCTTGCTGCGTAGAAAAGCATCAACGCATCGTCTGTGTTCTCCCGGAGAAACCGACACACACTTCCCCATTTTCAACGCATCTCCTCCTCTGCGGTCTCGTGCAGATAATTTAGACGCAAACCAAGTACTTTGTGCTTGCAAGAGACACTTGATGCTTTTTCAGAACTTAGACCTCATCTTATCATTACAAAAGTGAGATTTCAACTTGTTCTTATCAAATGTTTATCGTTTTGACCTTAATCTACTCAGATATTCTATATTTTTCTAAAACGGTGTGGTGTATTTGTGGTGCTCCTGCTGTGTTATTGCATGATTTGTTGCACACATACTTTACACATTGCCTTCTAAGTTAAGCCTGACTGCTCAGTGCCAAGCTTCCAGAGTGTGGGAACAGGATAATTTGGATTGTGTGTGACTTATCCTGACTAGAGAGAGGGTCCGTGCTTGAACAGGGTGTAACCTGACTGCCAACCAAAGACCCCATTTCTAACATCAGCCTTGCCCTATTATCTGCTAGAAACATACAGGTTAATACTGTCAGCCTTGCTCTAGCATCTACTAGGGACTTACAGGTGATTTATGTCAGCCTTGCCCTATTATCTTCTAGGCACTTACAGGTGATTTATGTCAGCCTTGCTCTATTATTTATTGGGGACTTACATTTGATTAATGTCAGCCTTGCCCTGTTAACTACAAGGGACTTACAGGTAATTAATGTTAGCCTTACCCTATTATCTACTAGGGACTTATAGGTGATTTATGTCACCCTTGCCCTATTATCTACTAGGGACCTACAGATAATTTATGTCTGCCTTGGAGTATTATCTACTAGGGACCTACAGGTGATTTATGTCAGCCTTGTCATATTATCTAACAGGGACTTACAGATGATTTATGTCAGCCTTGCCATTTTATCTACAAGGGACTTAAATGAGTCTGTGAATTGAGATGGCATTTTTGCCTTTCTTGCATTGGCGCTTCAGTGGTAGAAAGTGGGACAGAGACATGTCTGCCGACCCAATGTACAAATAGTGTCAGTTCACACATGTATCACTCATACTTGTTTGTGCTGGGCAAGCACACGGGTGGACTTGCAGACAGTGTAACTGGGATGTTAGGTAGCCTACACAATGTGTGTATTTATGTGTATGGTCTTACATATCTACAATGTTGTTCTGTGGAGTGATTTTTTACCATTGTGTAGTCTGCCCAACATGTTGAAGCCAGATTGTTCACTGTAGGCCTCAAGTGGCACATTGCTGGCACTGTTTGGACTATTTGTACTTGCTCCTCATCTTCCTCACCCTCACTGTCCAGTTCTTCATGCATATCACATTTTGTCCATGCAATATTTGCCAATGGACATTGATTCTTCTACAAGGTGAGCAAAATTTGCCATAGCATATCCATTGTATGCAGGGTGAGTGACTGACACCCCCACATCTCCGGACTTCAGCCGCAGCACTTGTGTAGTCTGTGAGTCACCACCACAAAGCGGCTGTGCCAGTTAAGTTCAGGAGTGTCTCTGCTGTCCTTCAATATCTGTGTTTTACAAGGCACTCACACACAGCTTCAGCCTACATCCTTTGTCAGATGCACATTGTGTGTGGGTGGATTGTATGAATAGTCCCGACAACTATGAGTACAACATGCATGAGAAAATATGTCCGTTTCCTGATTGCACATGCAGTTTGCCAAGGGTATGAGACATGCTGTGACATTGTTTGACATACATGTGAGGTGACAACTGATTTGAGTAAGAGAGGCACAGACATACAGGTGCAGTGTTCCATGTACGTCACACAGTATTTTTCATACATGTGAGTGCCACTGAGGGGGTATGTTATGAGTTGTCCCCTGTGATTGTGACACAAAGACATTGCATTGTCACATAGCTGACACTGACCTACTGTTTAGGTACTGACTTCTCTTGTCCAACCAAGGCCTGAAATATGGATACCATTCATCACATGGAGTTCCAATTTGGCTGCTGTCAACTTTCAACCAGACAGACTTGTGTGACATGTGTGTTGCTATGTAAAATATGTATTCAACTGGCAATGCAAACATGACACCCACGCATTCCTTTACCAGTGCTTTGAGTGTAGTTGTTTGGTCTTCCTAAGTGTGTTCCTACTTGATTACCCACTGTTGTGGTCTAGTCTTGCTTTCCTAGATTTGGGTGAGTTGCTTTTGCTTTTAAATGTGACATATACTCCAAGACAAATGTGTGATTAAGTGATTTATTTACAAATTGGTGCAATGTGAAATATTAGTTTCAATGTTCATGCAAAGAAGTTCTGCACAATATGTGCACGTCTGCATGCCCCAGCAGCAGTATTTTGTGTTTCCCCATCCTGTGGTGGGGCATCATTGTCCTCATCCTCCTCCCTGAGGTCCTCCATCTGTTTGTACCAGGGAACATTAGTACGCACACAAATGTTGTGTAATATGGCACATGCTAAGATAATTTTGCAGACAAGGGGTGGTGAATGTAAGAATCTCCGAACAACATTCCAGATCCAGATATCTGCCTGATTGTAAACCTTCTATGAATCGCTCTGTGGGTTTCTATATGGTGTCATGACCCACGGCTGGATGCCATATCCTTGGTCCGCTGCAATGTAAGAGGAGAGACAGTGTCAGATTTGCCGGTGTGCTCCTTTCCAACTGGCCTTGCATAGTATTTGTCTATGAAGTAGAGATTCAGACTTGCATCTGGCATTGTGTGGGTTCCTGTTTGTATGCACAATTGTAGTTATGTGTGGTGGTGCACCTTCCACATAAGGGTGCAGCCTCAGGGGCATGGTGATTCTGTGACTTGTGTGGCATGATAGTTCACCCATGAGGGATGCGGGTGATTTTTCAGATAATTGTACATTTGTCCAGTAACATGTGAGCTGCCAATGAGCCATGTTGTGTGAGCTTTAACTTAGTTTGTGTGGTGTGTGCCATGAGACTGGTGTTGCAGGTGAATCCCCCATTGCACAGACAGCTGTCACCCATATTTCCTGGCAGGCATGCATGTGTATTTGTGGACATTATGCAAAGTGTGGCAAAGTATCTTATGATGTATTGCCATGTATGCGGCTAATTTACAAGGCCATGTCTTGCTGCACCAACCTGCACCTCCGGGAAAGGCCAGCAATGTGCCATATCTACTAAATACGGTGCATTTCTATCCTCTCCCCCTGCACTGGCACTGAGTAAGCGGCAGAGCTCCAACGTAGGCATCCTTGTACCACGTGCACAGGTGTCTGTGTTGCAGGGTGATTGATTATGTCCAGGAAGGTACCCCTTCCTGCACATAACCAATCAATGATGGAGATTTACACTTTCCAATTGCGCTGCAGAATGCAGCACACATAGGAAAACCAAAAACAATGAGAGATTCAAGTATTTCTCCTCATTGCAGTATGGTAATGCCACACCTAGGGAGGCATTATTTTTTGGTGCTGTCTCAGGCTCACAGTTTCCTTTAAATGTTGGGCTGTGCCAAAATTCAATGTGTGTTTCAGTGGCATGCCCACAGCAACACCCATTGCTACCCCTTCCACACTAAGTGATCCGTGTGGAGGGGCCGCATTTAACTAAGTGTTGTTAAAACACAAAAAAAGGCTTAACACTGCCTTGTAAATGCAGAGCAGGCATTGCTCCTCCTGAGCATCAGTAAAAGTGACGCTCCAGGGGTGCTAGGGGCTTGTACATGGTGCCCCATGTGAGGGTGATATGCATTGGATGTGTGGAGTGATGCATGTTGCTTATGTGTTGATCATTCATGAGTCACTAACCATGTGTGCAGAGTGTGGGGTGTGTATTGTTTTCCCCATATGTCTAATTTGTTGTATGTGTTATGTAGTTTCTGCTTGCTTACCTACAAGTAGACCATTGCCATATTGTCCATCCTGAAAGCGTTGGTTGATAATGGAGGGGCGGAAGATATAAGCATCATGCTCGCTGCCAGGATATTTTGCCAGCACATTGATAAAGAGCCCCCAATGGTCCACAATGGCCTGGGCATTAATGGAGTGTATGTGATTTCTGTTCAGATAAAGATGCTCTGTTGCAGCATGAGGGACGAGTTGCACATGTGTGCAATCCATAGCACCCATCACGTGGAAACCCTGCAATTGCATAAAATCCTTGTTTTGTCTCCTGCTGCAGCTGCTGGGTGTTGGGGAAGAGGATGTGGCTGGGAGTGAGGCAGATGTTGCTGTCCAGTACTGAAGGCAGGAAGGCAGGAAAGGATGGCAGTGATATTCCGCCTACTTGTGCTGCAGTCATCTAAGAGAAGCCAGAGGCCAGACAGTACAGCATAGCCAGTAGCTTTGTCAAGGGTGGTATATTTGTTGCCCTGTCAACTTTTGCAGTGATTGTGGGTGCAATATGGTGGAGCAACTAGACAATGGACTCCCACTTCAGTCAGTATTATTTGATGACCTCTTTTTCTTTGAGGCCAAGGATGGACGTTCGTTGGCAATGGGTTCACTCTTTTCTCCTGCGCTGACTTTGTGGTTGCAAATGTGGTGATGGTAGGTGATGCGGTAATGCTGGTGGTGCTTGGCGTCATCATTGTCGTTGTCTCTGTGTGCCTAGATGGAGCAGTAAGGTCCATGTTGTCCTGTAGTTTGACAGATTGTGTGTTTTCCTTATATGGCTATGCCTAAGCATTATTTTAACGCCTGGTCTGACAAGGTGTTAAAATTTTGATGCTAGTCAGAGCTAGCGCCATTTTTCCTTAGCGCGTCTTTTTTCGCTATCTGGTTAGCAGCATTTTTTTAGGAGGGAACGCTTACCATGCATATCACTTTTGGTAGACCGTTAAAAATGTTACACGGCTAGGAAAAGTGGTGCTAAAAAGGTCTAGCTCTACTTTGTAACTATGGTGCTGGGTTAGCGCAACCATTGACCAAAAACATGGTGCAACGGTGGCGCTAACTCCTTGTAAATATGTACCTAAAAGCACTAGCCGCATTAACTGCCTTCAAGTGTTTCTCACCATAACCTTGAACAGGGGCTAGAGTGGCTAAAGAACAGACCACTTCTAGCCCATGCCATTGACTGGATTTTGAAACAACAGGACCCCATTCAGAAGGGAATGCACCTACAGAGCTTCAAAATCTCATAAATTGCCCCCCTTTAATAATGGTGTCTCCCAATAAGCTCCTAAAACGGTCTCTGAATGCAGTGGAGTAGCACCAGGTTCGCTGGGCCGGGGTAGGGGGAGGAAGAAGTCCACAAACCTTCACTGTTCCTTTGATTATTTGTTTCTTTTATATATATATATATATACATATAAATATATATATATATATATATTTTACTAGATCTCAGTGGGATGAATTGCTTAGATCCTTAGGCCCTGATTAATACTTTTTGGTGCGAAACTGCACTAACGCAGTTTTACACCAAAAAGTTTAGCATCGGCTTGCACCATTTCTGATCACCAGCCGGGCACCATATTTATGGAATGGTGCAAGCCGGTGCAAAGGTTATGCTAGCGTTAAAAAAATGCTGTTAGCCAGGTGGGGCTGGCGGTATGGAAGAAGGGGGTTTTGCACCAAAAATGATGGCAAGCAGGTTAAAGTGCAAAAAAATTACTCTAACCATCCTAGCGTAATTTTCTGACACAAAACCATCCATACCTCATGACACCTGTCTTAAAAAAGACAAGAGTCATGCCTACCACCTCAATGGCCAGCACATGGGACCAGGGTCCCCGGGCATGGCCATTGCACCCAGTGCCATGTAGGGAGGTCCATTTCAGGGTCACCCAATGAAACTTAAAAAATATATATATTTACCTGTACTTATCTATACTTACCTGGTATGGGATCCCCAATCCTCCGCTGTCCCTCTGGTGTGGGTGTGGGTGTCCCTGAGGCCTGGGGAGGACACCTGTGGGCTTATTCCATTGTGTTCCCCATGGAAATAGGCCCACTGGTCCCTAACACCTGCCCTGACCCAGGCGTTAAATAATGGTGCAAAGCAAGCTTTGCACCATTATTTGACCCTATCCTACCCCCTGTGTGTGATTTTAGCACCGGGGGGATAAATATGGCGCTAAGGCCATAGAGTCAGTTTTTGCATGGGAACGCCTACTTTGAATCTCATTGACGCAAAGTAGGTATCTACGTCCAAAAAATGACTTTAACTCCATAAATGTTGTGCTAGATGGGTCTAGCGCCAAAGTATAAATATGGAGTTAGTTTTGCACTGAATTTGCAATAAAAAAATGATGCAAATTTGGCTCAAAACAGCTATCGATCTCTAGCCCGGTGGCTGTCACTGTTCCGCCTGCGGGATTATGACCCCACCTACAGCCATGGTTTTCGTGGATTCTTTACCACCACGAAAACCATGGCGGTAGGCACTATCAGTGACAGGGAATCATTCCCTGTCACTGATAGGGCTCTCTCCCCCCTCCCTATCCAGTTACCCTCCCACCCCCCCGCCTCTCCAAAGCCTCCCCAACCCCCAATCCCACCCCACTTGACACACGCATACATACACACACCCTTTTCCACAAACATCCACGCATGCATGCATTCACTCACACACACCTGCACACACTTTCAAACATACACGCACACACTCAGTCACAAAACACAACATACACGCTTTCACACGCAACACACACTTGCATCCACGCACAAACAAACATACACACACACCCACACACACACAACTCCGACCCCTTCCCCTGTCGGAGACCCGCCCTACTTGAGTGCAGGGGATCCTCTGACAGGAGACGGGAGGGGCGCTTGTGCCACCAGCAGCGTCCACCAGGAGAACACTGCCAGACTGTGTTATGGGTCATAATACAGCTGGCTGTGGTCTCCTGGTGTGGCGCTGCTGGTGGCAGCAGTGCCACCTTAGTGCCATCCTCCGGCATGGCAACAGGCAGATTTCCGCCATCCTTCTGGCAGAAATCCAACTGTAGTCATAATACGGCGGACAGCTGTTAGCTGCGGCAACGGTCGTTTGGCGGCCGTTGCTGCGGCAGTAGGCGTTTTTTACTGCCAGTATCAAAAAGGGGCGCCTTTGACGGTAAGCAATAGTACAAAATGTCAGACTATCATTCTTTTAATGAAGTAATGTGGATAATTATTTGGCCATTTTGTATAATATCCACAAAGGAAATTATGCACATTTCACCCAGGTCTAGATTGAAATCCATGTTTCGATCACCTCCTAGAACATATTTTTTCTAAATTGAATCTTCATTAGAAAAGTATAGCATAGTAAGTGGGAGAGTACCTGCGACAGCTGCGAATACACAGTTATCTCTCCCACTTCGGTTCTTATGCCCAAAACGAGAAGCAGACACCTCACTTAAATGTATATTTAAAATATAACTAACTTTATTAATAACACATTTTAATTGGAAATGCTGCCAGCATACAGTTCAAAAGAAGAACTGATGCACAATGCTTCTTAAGGATCTAGCATAAGCTGGCATAATTGATAGCGTCTTATTCACCAACATAGCAGCCTGCAACTCTGTCATATTTCTCTTTGAGCCTCACACTAACCAGTTGTGAAAGTTCTAAGGGGTAGCTCTGGTGTAGAAGGCACATGCATTTGGCATATGGAATTATAGAACACTGTTAATGACTCATATAATTAGTATGCTAAACATTTGATTCCAAACTGATTTTATATTGTGCCGGTTTTTATTTATTTATTTATGGCTGACTGGATTAAAATGTGTTTTTTAATTACTAGGTGCAGATGATTTATTCTGACAGTGGTCACACTAAATACATATTAATAGACTAAATAAAATGAAGAGATAGCTTATAATCGCACCAAGAAGAGCTAGCTCTACAGTATACAAAATACCTTCAGGTAGCAAAAGTGTTTGCCTCATTCTAAGGATTCTCTGGGAGGATAAGACGATTCTGCTTCTGATTCCATCGCCTGTCCCTGCTTTGCTGGTAAATGTTGGGTTGTGGTGGCAGTGCTTAATCTGTAATAAATATATAACTAACTAAATAGATAAACAAGAGCAGGGAAAAGGTTTTTCTTCTCAGCCAGCCTTCAAAGCCGTTGAGTCCGTGGATTATAAATATCAAGTCTTGATTCCCCCTAATGCCTCTTTCTTTCACCACTCCACACTCCCTGCCTCTTTATCACACTCTTGTAGGTCTTTTCCATACATGTTTTTCCCCTTGTCGCTGTTTGGTATCTTTGGTATCTTTCACCGCCTCCTCCTTCCTCCACCCCTTTCTACCTTTCTGTTTCTTGCACTGCCTCAACATTTAATGATGCACAGTAAGTTCTGGTCCTCAGAAATAAGAGTTGGTGGACACCATGGCACTTATTAGGTACTAAAGACAGTTGAATAAGTTGAATGTGATGCCGGAAAGGAATGGTCATCAGTGGTGACACATATTTTGTGACAGGTGGGAACTTCTCATCCTCAGTAGGTCCAGTGAAAATACACATGCAAGGTTGTTGTGAGAGAGCGTTGTGGTGCAGCAGGTAGTAATGACACTTTTTGTGAAATGTTACGTCTTCATTTTATTACTTAGTATCAATGTGGATTACAAGCTTGGATGTTGGGCAAAAACTACCAATTCTTCTGATATGTTTGTAATGGCAGTTATCAGAAAAGTGGTTTATTCTGCAGTTAATGGGATGATATCCTATGCTGGCCTTTCATGTTTGAATCATGAGGCTGCCTGGCATGCTGATCTCCTACCATGCAAAATGATGCATGGCCGGCCTATGCTAAAATAGTACTCCAGGGTCTGCCACTAAATTTAGCTCCCTTCCTGCTTCTCCTTCCCTCTGCCATCCAGTCTCTCAAGGATTATTACCTCAACCTTTTCCAAGCATTGTAAATAATAGGAGTAACTATTACGCTACGTAATAGTGCTGCTGCTGTGCTATGCATTTTTTGTGTGAATGAGAAAAGCTTGGTTTGCTGCCTGACACAGTTGTGCCCATTATGTCCGCTTTCCATGCCGTTGTAGCTTTAGATACCTTTATATTTATTACTAGCTTGGGAAGATTCATTTCTCACCTTGCAGGGGAGGTGTGGGTAAAAGGGAAGTTAGCTGGTTGGTGACACAAAGTTATGGAAAGTATCGTAAGCCTGCCACTGACAATCTATGCCTCCTTCTCCTGGCTGCTGCTCATCATGTTAGTGGGGGAGGGAGTCCTTTTATGTTCAAAGGTCAGGTCCCTCCTCTCCTCACCTGGATCACCTATTCAAGTGCTACATTTTAAGAGTCAATCCATGGGACTGGGAGAGTGCTTGAGGGAATAAGAGGGGAGAGCTCAAGGGAAAGGAATAAGTTAATTTATGTATCTGAATAGAATGAACAGGCACCAGTGACCTAGAAGGAAAATTATTGACTAACAGCAGTGTAAGAAATTGTGTTATTGATTGAGGGGTGGGAAGCCCCACTCGTGCAACAACCACAATTCTTGTAAGGGCCACACACAAAAAGTCACTATATTAAACTGTGTTTAACCCTTTGGTAGCTTGGCACAATAGCTTAGGTTAGAGGAAATGTATAAACTAAATATGCAGCACACTATCAGTGATAAAGTGAAACCTCAACACAAGGAAATTCCCAAGCCAATTTAAGAAAATCGAGTAAATTGTAATAAACAAAATGATATGAAAATGACAAAAATCCATTCAGTAGAATCAGATAAATCAAATTATAAAGTCTTTAGTGAAAATTTCACCAAGAAGTAGAAAGTGCCACTCGCAGTTATTTGGTCATGCTAGCCCAGTGGGAAGTCAAGAGTCCAGGCCAGAGGGACCAGGCTAGTCCCACTGAAAAGTCATCTTGTCATGTCTGGGGCAAAGAGTTCAGTTTCTGTTGAGGGCGCTGTTAGAAGGAGGCTTTTGATGTGAGGAGTGAGTCGAGCATTGTGGATAGTCCTAGCTGTAGCACCAAGAGATGCTCATCACTGGAACTTTGTGTTGGAAGTTGCCACGGGTTCTCACTGTTGCAGTGTGAAATTAGGCCTTCCATTGTCAGTTGTCACAGATGATCACTCTTGGCTCATAATGTAGATCTCTCTGGAACTTTGCCTTAGTGGTCGTTGTGACAGCAGAGTCTTGGCACAAACAACCCCGTTTGTTATTGCGAGGAGTCCAGACTTCACGATTATCCCCTTTTTCTTTTGTTGGAGCTCCAGGTCTGCCAGCCAAGGATCTAGGACCTGAAGAGCACCTCTAGAGGATTAGGATTCAGTCTTGCAGAGGCAAGCAGCAGGGTAAGGGGGAAAAGGCAGTTCCAGTTGCAGCTGGTTAGCTGGGCAGTTGCCAGGAGGGCTCTGGAAGCTTGTTGAGTCCCTGTAGTCCACATAGCAGGTCATCCAACTGACTCTTGGAGTCAGTCTGGGTAGTCTAGGATCAAGTCAAGTTTTATAGAGTATTTTGGATTACATTTCACTTAATTGCAACTCTCACTTCTCTATCTGCTCCCAGTCTGTAGTTAGCACTTATCAATTGAGTTAAGGTAAAGTAATGTTAGCCTTTTTCAAGTGATAGGCCTTACAACAGTAAAAAACAAATGTAGAGGTTTTTCACTGTCAGGACAAGTAAAACTCAAGCACATATGTCCTACTTTTTAAATGCCATGTGCCTTGTCCCATTAGCCTTTATGGCCTACCTTAGTGGTGACCTATAAGTATTACAAAGGAAAGTGAAGGTCTGATAAAAAGTGTATTATTCCAGGTTGAAACAGCAGTTTAAAACTACACTACAGACTTCAGTGGCAAGCTCAAGACATGTTTTAAGAGGTTAATTTAGTGGATAGCACAATTAGTGCTGCTGCCCACTAGTAGCATTTAATTTACATGGCCTGGCTACATGTAGTACTATTTATTAGACACTTACAAGTAAATTAAATGTAACAGCCAGGTTTGAGCCAATTTCACCATGTTCTAAAGAGGAGAGCACAAACACGTTACCACGGGTTAGTAGGAAAAAGTGCACAGAATCCTAAAAGCCAGCAAAAATAGTTTTAGCAATAAAAATCTTAGAAGGGCAAGCATTTGGGGTGATCCTGAAAAAAGGGCCAGACCCAAAAGCAGGTTTTTTTCTAAAGCTCATTGAGTCTCACTGAAAGGCTCTGCACCTGGGGCCAACTAGTCTAAGGCACCCTGAACTGATGCTGTCAGTGTTGTAAGTCATTACTTTGCAATATTATACCTCAGTGGTCTTTGCATTGCAATTATTACTTCACAAATGAGACTTTATTTCACAAGGCTTTACGTTATAGGGCTTCACTTCAGGAGTGCCTGTTGCAATTTTGTAGCAAATTTTCTAAGCATAGGATTTTCTAGTGCTGTCCAATCCAAAGCAAAGGACTTTTATTGTTCCAGGCACAGTATAACTGCTTTCAATTGGTAAAATAACATTAAACCCAATCTAGAACTAATTAAAACTGCATGTGACACGTGTTTCACTTTCCTTAGAGTTCATCAGAGAAGCATAGCTTTATCAACACACAAGGGAGCATGGACTGTAAGTCCAAACAATGCCCTTTTAGGCTAAGGTGCTGCAAAATTAGGCAAAACAAATGTAGAGAACCCTAGATAGTTGCCAGGTTTTTGCGGAGAGCAGCTCTTTTATATTGAGCACTCTACAACACCACCAGCTCTCGTCTATCCGCTCAGGTCAAATGAGTAAAAAGATCACTGAGAATATGCATGCCATTAAAAAAATGTATTACACACAATCATAAGTTGGGACCTCGTATAACTATAATACGTCACTACTACTCAATGCACCAACCAGGATACAGTAATGTGGCCGTCTGGTTACGTACACATAGACATCTCAAGTTGTCGAATTAATCAATTGAGCTTTCATAATGTAAAAGAGTACATTTTCTAGTGCGTCATTTATTTTCATATAAGTTGCGTACTTTTTATTTTGTATGCATTTACCCGAAAGTAAAAGGCCAAAAGAATTGCAGACTATTTTGCTCTTCTTAGCCACGTCTCTGGCTACCACGTACACTGGCTCTGCACTCAGGTTTTCAGTTCCTAGGCGTTTTTAATGCACTGTCACCCACTGTCCACATCAAGTCTGAGGACTGCATAAACAAGTAAATAAAATAATTAAATCACATTATAACACAGCCATGCTATCCAATGAAAACGCATCAGGGTGCTTGATGTTGAAAACCGACGTCAAATACAGTTGTCACAGTTAAATGAGAGGAAAGCTTGGTAGACAAGGGTCGGCGAAATGGGATAATGACAAATCTGTCCTAGGACCTTAGAGAGGCTCACATGACCCAAATGCTCGCTGAAACAATCGTGCCTATTGTGAGGTAGTCTGCCTCTGCTCGCGGTCTTCATGGGAGTGCTGTCTCATTCAAAAATGTGACTCCTTCTACAGATAAACATCTTTAGCCCCGTGAGACATTACTGACCTTTTTGTGGATGACTTTGGCATTACTCATTCTGAGGTTTCTCTTCGAGCAATAATGGCAACATTTAGGAATTAAATAGAGTGACCGGTGCCCTCAGACACATGATGGACTTCAAAGGGCATCAAGCATCGAATGATGTACAGAACCAGAAAGTGAAAGATTTTCACTGCAGACTACCGCCCTCCAAGGCGATAATGCAGCATTTAACTTGTATCATGTAATTCATTATGAACCATGCCAGAGATAATAAGGTGTAAACATTTGCAGAAATATAGGGTGCATTTGATGGGGCTGTTTACACTGGCCTTCCACACTGGAGAGAAAGGGGCCGTAATAGCTCAGACTGACCAACCCTTGGGGGGCTGTAATAGATCAGACTGACCAACCCTTTCTTAATAAGACTAAGTTAGTATCTCATGGACCCAGCCCAATGTGAACATTCCATGTATCCCTGCTGTAGTATCATCATTTTATGAAACAAAATAGTAAACTAGATTATACTTGTTAGAAATGGGGCCTCTAGTTGGCAGAGGTATACACCCTTGCCCAAGTAGGGATCACAATCCTAGTCAGGGTAAGTCACACAAAATCCAAATTATCCTGTACCCAACCTCTGGTAGCTTGGCACTGAGCAGTCAGGCTTAACTTAGAAGGCAATGTGTAAAGTATTTCTGCAATAAATCATACAGAAACACAGTCAAAATACCACAAAAATACAACACAAAGGTTTAGAAAAATATGTAATATTTAATTGAATAAAATCAGGTAAAAATGAGAAAAATCCAATAAGCACAAGTTGAAATATCACTTTTGCAAGATGTGAAATAGCCGTAATCCTTGGAAATAAACGGTTGTATCTTTGTTACACACAGCACCTAGTTTGCATCACAAATAATAAGCGCAGAGACCTCAGAGGAGGAAATGCGTGGAAAAATAAGGTGTGTGTCTGATTTTCCGGTGTGATACAGACGATGTGTTGTTTCTTTCCACATTACAAGGGGCATGTGACATTTTTCGGCATGCAGTCTTGCTTCCTCACTGTGATGCAGTAATATTTGGACATCCAGGGATGATGCGGGGAAAATCCTTGACGCGCTGGAAGAGGACACAGAAGCTGTGTTGATCTGGTAGGTGATGCATCAAATTTTCTGTCGCAAGGCAGGCTTCACAACGTTTCTGGCAGGCGTTGCATCAAATTTTGATGAAAAAGGAAGTTCTTTGTAGAGAGGAAGTCTTTTGGGCCCTGAGACTTCAGAAAATAGGAGGCAAGCTTCATCCAAGCCGTTGGAGAGCACTTTTGGGGAAGGCAGAGTTCTTCTCAGCAAATTCAGAGGCCAGCAAGGCAGCAAGGCAACAGCAAAGCAGTCCAGATGAGTCATTTTGGCAGCCAGGCACTTCAGCTTGACAGGATGCAGGTGTAGATTCAGAAGTGTCTTAGTTGGTGGGGTCAGAGGCTCAGTTTATATACCCCAAAATGCCCTTGAAGTGGGGGAGACTTCAAAGAGTGGTTTTGAAGTGCACAAGCTCCTCTTTCATTACATTTCTATCTGCCAGGGTCCCAGTATGGGGTGTGGCAGTTCATTGTCTGAGGACAGGCCACTGGCCTTTGAAATATGAGTGTCAGGCCCTTCACCCTTCCAGCCCAGGAAGACCCATTCAGTATGCAGATGAGTGCAGGTGTGACTGTGTTTGTTGTTGTCTGGGTGAAATGCACAAGGGAACTGTCAACCAGCCCAGATGTTGATTGGAGACAGGCTGTAAGGCACAGATGTTTTTTAAGTGCAGAGAAATGCTCATTTTCTAAAAGCAACATTTCTAAAATAGTAATATAAAATTCAACCTCACCAATAAGCAGGATTTTGTTTTACTAAATTTGACCTGGTAACCCCTTTCGATCAGAATCTACCACTCAAAAGGTATTTGAGGGCAGTCCTAATGCTAGTCTATTAAAGGAGCAGGCCTCTCAGTAGCACAAAAATGAATTTAGAAGTTTTTCACTACCAGGACATATAAATCACAAACGTACATGTCCTGCTTTTTACCTACATTGCACCCTGCCCTGTGGGTTACCTAGGGCCTACCTTAGGGTGACACATATGTAGAAAAAGGGGAGTTAAGGCTTGGCAAGTACATTTAAATGGCAAGTCCAAGTGGCAGTGGAACTGCACACCCAGGCCTTGCAATGGCAGGCCTGAGGCATGGGTAAGAGGCTACTTGTGTGGGTGGCACAATCAGTGCTGCAGGCCCACTATGGCATTTAATTTGCAGGCCCTGGGCACATGAAGTGCACTTTACTAGGGACTTATAAATAAATCAAATATGTCAATTGGGGATGAACCAGTGTTACCATGTTTAAGGGAGAGAGCATATTGCAGTTTAGCACTGGTTAGCAGTGGTAAAGTGAACAGAGTCCGAAAACCAGCAAAAACAGTGTGAGAAAAGTGGAGGGAGGCAGACAAAAAGTTGAGGGATGACCAGCATAAGGCTGTCAGGTCTAACAATACTCCGTTTACTTCCCAGTTCATTTGTTGGACCAGCATTTCTCATCCCAACATTTGATGGCGGCAATTTTCTGAAGACAGCAAGATAGCGTCCCCCTTTGCATGTGAATCTTAGCGAGGCCAATGGAATCTCCTAGTTCTAAGGTTCCTGATGTAGATGTGCCCTTTATAGCACCTCATTGGCCATGTGGGTTTATGTAATTATTCATCAAGCACACCGCCTTCTGCCAGATTCTGTACATTTTTCCAGCAACAATCCTTAATTTCTGTGGCAATTTGAAGATAGTGTCTGTGATATTATCACCATTGTGTTAAATATGTAATTTTAATGAGATTTTATATCTATGTTTTGCATCTTCAATCCGTTGAGAAAGACTTTTGAAGATGGCAACTAGTAACCACAGTACTGTGGGAAAATCAAATGTAATCTCTTTTACGGGGGCAGGTCGCAAGACTCTATTTGTTTTGCATCCCAAGCCTTGTTGGCTTAAACCCAGGCATTGGTGCATAATAAGGTAAGGGACATTTGGCAGCGTTATTGACTAATTCACAGGCTATTAGGAAAAGATTCAGGAATTTCTGAACAAAAAGCAAGAGAAAGACATAGCCTGACTTTTCAATCTTTCTTTTGTGATGTATATTGGAGCCAGGGCACAATTTTCGTGACGCTGGTGAAATCGTGTGTACTTTTGTGAATATTGTGTTAGTCAAAATTCCTAGAATATGCCAATTTGCCACATAGTGTACTTACACTGTCCGTTCCTGGCAAAACTTTACCCTGGAAGCACGGGAATAACACTAACATTGAGAACACGTTGTTTGAGGCTCTTGAGTTTTTTTGTGGTATTGGTTGCAAGGACACATTTTGACATATCATATAGCATTAAATATCGTTTTTGCATGTTGTGAATTTTTTTTCATTTTTGCAGAATTTCACATACTTATGCATTAGCAAAATATGTGAATTTTGCATACCTTATTGCCCCCGAACCACATGCAGCAAGCTAAGTTGCAACTGGGTCGAAACCACTGCCCTTACCATGTAACGCTTGTTCTTCCTAAAACATTTTGGAAACACAGTAAATATCAAATCAAATATAGTCACAAAGTACCCGAAAGTTAGCGACATTTCAAAATCGAAAAAAGGAGCTTTTAATTTGGCCTGGTAAAACAATGTGCACACAAATCCTAATTACAGAGGATGCATATAAAGTAAACTGAGCCGTTCGTTTTTTTATTTTGACTGCTGATGAGAAGGATACATACAGCAGTCGGTGAGCAACCATGCAGTGGCTAGACATTAATGCATCCCTTTACCTCATAAATTAATTGACACTGTATGAGGAACTGTTGGCAAAGTAGTGCAATGTTGTACCTAAATAGCCCTTGGTGCTATCAGAGAACGAGCACACTAAGCCAATCAGAAAAATCCATGTTTTATTTAATTAGGGAGAAATGTTCCTTCACAGCCCAAAAACTGAAATGTGGAAACCAAGGATGGTAAAACTTGATCACACTATACATGATAATGACTACAGGTATGCAACTGGTATTTAGGATCAGAGGAGTTGGACAGTAAATAATGCATGCATGAGAATTGTATGAGATTAGGACAAAACATTCAGGTGGGAACTGGGAGGAAGTATACATTCCATTTTAAATCATATCAATTTTGTCAGAGTTGGAGATGTTCATTTGTGATTGCCAACTGGTGACCAGGGTTCATCTTTGGTACAGAGGTTTTTTCCAATCTTGCTTGGTTTCATATTCCAGACAGGTAGTCTACTGGGTGGTTTCATTCAGAAAAATAATTTCTTTTGGTATAAAATATGTTCTAAACAATGCTTATTTTCCTTGAATTTGCAAATACTTAGTTCCCTGAATACTTATCTCATTTACATTTTTCTTCCAATACTCATATCCCTTTATTGGCTAAATTGCAATTGAATTCCTCTGCGTAAGTCAGTTTACTAGTAGTGTTTACATTTTTTCTGGAGTGAACTTGGGCATTGTGAAAAACTGAAAGCTTAAGGATGTGACCTGTCCTCACTCTGTAAATAGGGAAATTTGTTTAGGTAATTCGTATGACTATTAAGAGTTGGAGCTTCACAAAGCTCCCATAGTGTGTAATTGTAGATCTGTCTGGGATAACTATTTATACATATGTAATTGTATGTATAATGATTGAAATAATACATTTCTCTGCAGTTTAAGGAATTCAAATAAGGATATTAGTTTTTCAAAGTGGTTTACACCATTAAATCAGACAGCATACGTTTTACAGTCTCTGTGTCCCAATCATCTGAACACAACCAAGAATAATCACATCATTCACTGAAACTTTCAAAATAGGACAATTGCAATGTCTTAGTGGGGCACATCATGTGATAAGGAACATTTCCCAAAACTATGTCCTTGGATACAAGATAAGTCATGATGTTTGCACCAAGACATATACTTGAACTCTGTGGGATGAAAAATTAGTTTGAGGCTTTCAAACTACAGGTTGTGAAACAGTTCTTTCAGGAACGTAATGTCCATTCAGGAGCAGTAAAAAGACATTTAGCATTGCCACCCACATTATGAAAATAAACATTACTGTAGTGATTCAAACACAGGACCACTGCAGTATCAAGCACCTATCACAAAACCAGTGATGAAAAGAAATTGATGGTATGGAGTGATTGTGGAGCATGATGAAAAGTCCTCTGATTGGAATATGTATACATTGTCATGTATCATTGTTTCTCAAAAAGGCATCATCTCTTTTGATGTTGAGCCATGTGGAGGTTGATAATAAGCCCTGGAGTTTCTTGGAACATTTACAACTGTAGTGATGGCAGGATCAGATTCAAAGACAAAATCCAATCCTCGATGCAAAGCTGAAGCTACAGTACACTCAAATATCCTCATCTGGCTACTCTAGCTAGCGGTATTAGTGCTCTCTTCTAGGATGTATCTCATTCAGAGTAGGGAGAGGCTTAGAGGTTCTACTCTGAATTCTTCTTTCTGTCCAAGAGGGTCTGCTGTACAGAATCGACCACAGAGTGCTTCTTGAGGCAGTCAATGCATACCTGTCGGTTTTACTGTAAAGGAGACAAAAGAGGCAGGATTATGGTTCACCTTTTACACCAAGAACTAGAATAGGTGGTCTGTAGGACAGTTCGAAAGCTTGCTTATTGTGGATCTT
Source organism: Pleurodeles waltl (assembly GCF_031143425.1). Taxonomy (NCBI): domain Eukaryota; kingdom Metazoa; phylum Chordata; class Amphibia; order Caudata; family Salamandridae; genus Pleurodeles; species Pleurodeles waltl. The sequence goes on from NC_090437.1 coordinate 29,312,492, forward strand.
TTACGGAATTAGATTCCCTACTTTAGAGATCCACCCACCAGCAGCTGTAAAAATCTTCTCTTCACTGGTGGCAACTTCAGATTACTTCACATTGGACAGCTTGTCTCTGACCTTTTGGACAACTCTTTTTCTCTGCCACCTTCCCATGATTATCTAGGCCAAGCACATACATGGTACTTTGAAGTGTACTTCATATGGAGTGTGCCCCTCTAATAGTCATCCAGGAAAGTGATTTAATGCTCTCTGCAGTCCGTATAGATGATAGTACCAACTAAGACCTAAACTCACTACCCAAGCAGTCAAGGTTTGCTTAATCATGTCATTAGCATGCTCACCTAATCTGTTACTTTCTTCTCGATACAAATTGCTGAATTGCAGACAAACTTCCAGAGCAGTCATAGCATCCGTGTAAGCTTTGGAGGCGAATGCAAGATCATGGTCTTAATTAAATGAATGAACTACTCTTATGGCTACTAGTCACTATAAATCCTTTATGACTGCTCAAGTACTGGCATTACTTTATGGCCATACCCATAGGAATTGAGAACATGAATTGGTTGTCACCAAAATGTACCTATATTCCTGAACAGAATTTTGTGGCCGTACGTGGTTCAAATATATAACCCTAAACAGGATGTTTGAGACTGTGAGGGGACTGTGCATGTGTCTTCTAATAGTAGAAGTCTTAATCTGTTGACAAACTCACATTGTCTAACATATTCTCTGGTCTGTTTATATAAACAGGACCACCAGTAATTTTGCTGTAGCATTGCTACATTTGCACTTGTCCCATCGTGGGAAGGCACCAGGCTCTTGTGGGCTTCCCTGATTAAATCTAATCTGGGCAGTTTATTGAGAGTTATCCCTGCTCCAATGGGTGTTCTTTCAAAATACTTGTTTTCAGAACTGCAATAATTTTCTTGATGTCAGCAAAACATGCTTCAGCTGGAGGATACAAGTGAGATTTGTGAGCTTTGGGAATTGTCTGTTCCTCATTGTAAATTATAAATAGGTAATCTGAGTAGCTGGGTACGACTCTTAATACTAGATTTATTTGCTATCCCTAGTTTATAAATAATTTGTCTCTGGAATGTATACTTGTAGCATACACAATATAACAGTGTGTTGCTTGCCCATTATTTGGCAGAATATGTGGGAGATATTAAGTCATACAAGGGCTACACTCACTCACCATAGTGTGGCATGTAAGTTTGTCTGAAGTTAAGGAATCTCCACAGGGTTTGTAACTTTTCTCATTTTGTTAGGAGCCTTCAGGATAGCAAATTCGTGAAGGAATGCAGATGCCAGACCTTTGCCACAGAGTGGATAACTCATTCCCAAGAAGAGACATCATAAGGTAAACAATTTTAAACTTTTTAAAGTTAATCTTTTAACCACTTGATGTTAATATTGTCAATATCCAATCCACCCGAGTTAAGTGTGAGTCTACATCCTTATCAATATGATAATTATCATCACTGTATGATAGTGCCCCTGGATCTGGTTGCACAAGCTCCATTAGGTGTGCTGAGGATAGGCAAGGGCAGTCATATACTCGCTTTCAGTTGCTCTGTTTTGACTAAAAGGTTCCATGTTTGTTTTCTACTTTTTCTATACTAGGTTTGAAATTAAAACAATGCTCTTAGTATTTTGTACTGCATATGTTCATCTGTGAATGCTTAGATTTGTATAATCTTAAACTATTCTATAGGATCCATCTGGTTTTGAGATGGGGAAAAGAGGAGTATTCATTGAAGAAAGACAAGGCGCTATGATGCCTTGGTATTGCAACTGATTTATGATTGCTTTTATATCTTGCTTTGCTTCTGGCTTCAAGGGGTAGTGAGCCTGTGCTAGGGCTCACTGTGTAATGTAATGACGTGTTAAATAGAGTGTTCATCCCACACTATTTGGTTTCAATATAAGGCCAGATCCTGCTTAATACCCCAGTCACTGGTGTAAATTTCCCTGAAATCCTCAGGTACTATGGAAAAAAGACTAATTGTATTTATTCCTTTCCCCCAGGGGTGCTTCTCTAATGAAAACTGGAGGCCTATTATCTTCTGCTGGCATAATGCCATATTCGTCAGATAAACAGTCCAGAAGTATGCTTTAATGATTCCCCTTCATTCCGTATATCTAAATTGTAAACTCTATCGGGAGGATTTAAATGTTTATCTGGAGTCTGCATCTGTATGAATCCATCAGTTGAACACATAACCAGAAACCAACCACTGGAGCGTGTGAGGCACTATCTTCATTTCTGCTGCTCTATCTAGAAGTACTCTTGCTCAAGTCACACTCTGCAGAAGTATCCGTAGCTGATATGGTGTGTTTCTTAGAAAGTCCTGCCACCTTGTTCTTGTTCTTGTTACATTTAGTTTTAGAGTCTGAACGTTTCTTTGTACTCTTTACGCTGATCTCAATCTTTTGTCCTGTTTCACCTTTTTTTCTTGCAATTTTTTCTTTTCTTCTGTTTATTCAACCCCTTTCTCTGCTTGCTTACCATCATAGTCCTAAAAAGGATTGGAAGAGCGGCTATGAGAATAATGATAATGCTCCAGCTTTTCAATTTTCTTGCAGTCCCACCCAACTAGACTCCTAAGAGACAGGACATTAGGTCCATCTTTTATCTCTCCACCTCTGTTTCTTCTTACCTTCCCTTACAGACTTCTCCTTAACAGAACCCTCAATGCCACCTTTAGGTATTAAATGCAGTTTATGGGTTCTTGTACCCAGTATGTCACCACCCACAGTCCCCAGTCTTGATCTGGAACAGCTGCAGGCCTCTGGCATGTGGTCAGAGCTGATGCTTCTCACTTATTGTTGCTTGGGATGGTTGAGGAGACTGGAGAGAAGTTTCCCATTAACAGCATACCCAAGTCCACAACTGGTGCAGCCCGTGCTCATTTTGTACTTGTTTCAATACTTAAGGGGAAGCTGCTAATGAAGTGTGCCATGTGTGTGTCAATATGTGCAAATATACTTCCCTAACTTTTGCACTCCTCTTCAGGTGGCACCATTCCAAGGGGAAGACATGTAGTCAGTATTATATGCTTGTCTTGCAGTGTCATGTAAGGGTAAACTGCTTCCAACTGGTTGGTCTTAAGAGCAATCCAGAAGGCAATTCATTCAAGGTTCTGTGGGCATCTTCTCCATGATAGCTTTTATTTTCTGTGGGGTGACTGCTTGTACAGCAACCTGCCCCTGTACTACTGGTCCTGCTAGAGCTGGTCTAGTGTTCATGGTTTGTAGCACATATTACCTTAGTTTCCGGCATAAGAAGACTGTGTACTTCAAGGTTACTACAATATCAGTGATGGGTATGCTCTCAGGGTGTGGAAAGGGCGTGTATCCAGCTAGTATTGGACATGCCCTGAACAGGCGGTAAAAAATGACACTAGAATGACGCAGTGAAATCTTGGAGATTTTACTGCACCGTTCCTAAGGGCCTCCTTGCAGGGGAACACCTCCCTTGCATACATTATATCTGGGGCAGGTATGATGTAACATAAGGGTTTACAAGCTGTTAATACAGTGTAGGGTGGGGGACGTTTTTGTGCTGCTGTAGCATCAGATAAAATGACACTACAGCAGTACAGGGGGCTTGTAAATGAGCCTCTTTATGTTTAAGTGTGCTTTATTTCAACAGTCTAATCCTGTTGCTTAGCACATGTAAAATAACCACACAGAATATTATTAAAGCAATACTGATGCACGTTACTAACAATGACAATAATATGAATGTTTCTATCATAGTTCAAATGTCACTTGGCAAAATAGTACCCTAAAGCCTACTTATATACTATTAGAGCATGGAGTAGCTTAAATTGCATCTAGAGTTTCAAAGCATTCAGAACACTACATACCTGTTTAATGTAAAAAGCTGTAATTATGAGTAGCCTAGAGAAAGTGTTCCTTTGAAAGGAAAACAAACATCAACTGGGCTCAGCTTATCTCCTCCCAGACTTGGCTCTGTGTCTGCTCTCAGCATAGGACTGGATACAGGGGCATAGTTTCCGGGGAGGGGTGTTTGGGGAGTTGCACCCCCATAATAAATGTATTTTCTAGTAAAAGCTTGCGTGCAGGTGCTTTCAGTCGGGTATGGTGAGGTTTCTGTCAAATTTCACCAGTAATTTGTGTATAAAAGCATACAAAAACACACATACAATCTCCCCCTCTCCACCTTGAAAGTGTTAAAACATGCTGGATATTTTACAAATATTTTTTTTTCTCACTAAGTACCCCTATGAATTCAAGTTAGTCTCCCTTTTCACTGCCACCTATTTACTCTTCTGTGCCCTGTTTGTTGTATAATGTATTTTAACATTATATGACAGTGATTGGTGAATAATCTGAAGCCTACACCCCCCCCAATCTTAATGACCAAGCTTCGCCCCTGACTGGATGCTGCAGCAGTACAGCACTCTGGTGGAGCCTGTTAAGATCTCTGGCATTATCTTGTGTAAAAATCTGGGGAGAAGGATCTCTCTATCCTAATGGCTAATTGAAGAGCCTTTTATACTCATAATCATCAATCTCATCTTAAAGGGGGATTTTCTGACATAACCTGATTGCATCAATTTTCCAGTCTTAGACACATTGATATAAACAAAAAAACAATTTAGAGTACAGTGTTTATATTGTTGTCATTATTTGACCTTGAAATGTAGACAGGAGGGCACCTGCCCCAGACTAATGTCCACATTCTTAGGAAGACTAGGACAGGTTGACATGTCCATGAGTTGGAAGAAAAGGGAGTGTTGGCCTCTGACAATGGAGTCTGGCTTTAGGGTCTTTATGTCATACTTTTACATTTACTTGTCCAAATAAAGTTTGTTTCTTTCAGATGCTGTACACTTTGTAAAGTGGTCAGTTCTTACAAATAACACCAGCTTAGCATGTTTGATGACTGCTATTTTCATTCTAGTGAACCAAGAGCCCATACAGCTCAATGCCTTAACCTACCTGTCCTACGTTCACCCACTGGGGCATTCATTTTCTAGTTTAACAGTAAACAACGGGAAAATTTGCTTTATAATAAATGATAAATAAAGAAACTAGTCATCTTTTCTTTAAATACATTTTATTATGTGTAAAATTGCATAGCTCATTTCACCCCCTTGACTAGTCGGTAATCCTTTCCCTTTCTGTTGTCTGTTTTTAAGTCCCTGGCTTGCTTTATTTATTTATTGGGAGATAACTCAAAAAGCTCCATTGGTGTGTTAAGGCTAGTTGTAAAGACTCTGCATTAACAGTACTGAATCACACTGTTTTGAAAAAAATCTCCTTCCATATCATGTTTTTCAATAGCAATTATGCCTACGGTAAAATCCCAAGCAACAAAATATCCTGCTATTTTCGGAAAATTGAAAGTTAACCCTACCAGTCCCTACAGGGTATGTAATTATCCTAAACTGATCTAAGTTTCTTTTCACTGTACTCCACGGTAATCTGGTAAGGATACTGCATAGTTTTCCTAAATGCTTAGGAACAGTTAATGGGCTCACAGTACAGAAGCCACAATCCAGACTGAGAACTAGCTAAAAGGTATTTTAGTGGTTGCAGTCCTTGAGTTGCATAAAGATGCATTATTCTGTCACTTGCTGCAGACAAAGATGATTTATATCAAAATGCAAGTTGGGGAGGGGGTTGATGAGTTGTTTGTCTTTTTGATTTCGTGAATCAGAAACCATTTTCCTTAACACTTTGAATAGGTATATTACATAGCACTTATCATTATTATGGTGAAATCATTACTCAACATCTGTTTTAAGTTTATATTCCATGCCTATTTGGGGAGGGGAGCAGCTAAGAGGAGTGTCAGAAAATAAGATACCATTACAGTCAAGTAAAATAATATGCTTGATAGACGGCACGAAGGGTGCTGTTTGTAGTAGTGGCTCGCGGCCGCAGAAGGGGTGGGGAGAAGGCGTGGGGGGCACTAAAATTTTATTTAATTAAATTTAAAGAAAAGAACACACACACCTGTTCTGCGTGGTCCAGCGTCGCACTCTTCTTCCTTGCTGGCTGGACGCAGGCACAGGCTCCCAGCCTGCCCTGCGGCCAATCCTGATGCTGCCCAAAGCAGCGTCAGGATTGGCTGGGAGCGCCCAGCCAGGTTGCTCCCAGGCAGAAAGAGAGCCTGTGCAGGCTCTCTCCAGCCCGACAACACAGTTGCTGGGCTGGAGACAGCCTACAGCGCATGTGTGTTCGGCTGGCCCGAGACGGCCGGCCAAACACACATGCTCTCTGAGGGGGAGTGCTGAGAACTCCCCCCAGTGCACATCACCCCGTGGCCCCACCCCCTTTTGAACAAAACGATAATAGGCATAGTTTATTATTGTTTTGTTTAAAAGGCTTAGCAGCTGCTGGTGGGGCGGTGATGCTCCACACCGGCTGTTTGAGTTTAACACTTTTGTATACATCCTAGGGCATAGTTGGGTGTTTTGGAACAAAATATATCAGATTTTTTTGTGTCCTTGACCTCCATATTTTCTAGCATGCTGTAAAATCTGTTTTTACAATGAATAAATGTCCAGGTTCTCCTTGCGAAGGAAGGTAATAACCCTTTTCATGTTCAGGTGGTGCTTTTAGATATGTAGTCCTGTAAGTTATATACCATCAGATTCTTGTCTCTGATGTTTGTATCTACGATCAATGTCTCTGTATTTGATTTGATCTCAGAAAATGAATCAGACCCATAAGCTGCAGAGTATGCACCTTGTGAACAATCTTGTAAGACCAAACACAAAAGTATTTTTTGTAGTGATAACAGATTCCTGTGGACACACAAACACCGTGTTTATGTTTCTAGTTTGCTGTGCAATATCTTTCATGTCTTTTAACTCCATGGTGAAACCTCTAACAGTGTACCATGGAAACTTTCTTTTCCCTTAATTTGAACTGGTTACCAGATCCATGAAGCTCACAATACAAATAAACAAAAAGCATTTCAATCAACCAATCAATCAATCCATCAGCGCTTGTATAGTGCAACTACTCACCCGTTTGGGTCTCAAGGCGCTGAGGGGGGGGAGTGTATTTTTTACCAGTGAGGTGGTTCTTAAAATAGCCATGTCTTCAGTACCTTTGTGAAGCTGAGGAGGGAGGTGGTTTGTCTGATGTGGAGAGGGAGGGCTTTCCAGGCAGTGGCTGCGAGGTAGGAAAAGGAGCGTCCTCCTGTTGTGGTTTTCCTGATGCGGGGTACTTCTGCGAGAGAGAGGTGGGCTGAGCGTAGGGTCATGTGGAGTATATGGAGGTTGAGTCGCTGGTTCAGGTAGGCTGGTCTGGTGTTGTGGAAAGCTTTGTGTGCGTGGGTGAGGAACTTGAAGGTGATTCTTTTCTCTATGGGAAGCCAGTGCAGTGTACACAGGTGTTGCAAGATGTGGTAGTGTCGAGGTAGGTCGATGACCAGTCTTGCAGCGGCATTCTGGATGTTTTGTAGTTTGCAGGTGAGTTTCTTGTTGATTCCAGCATAGAGTGCGTTGCCATAGTCCAGTCTGCTGGTGATGAGGGCATGTGTGATGGTCTTTCTATGTTCAAAGGGGATCCACTTGAAGGACTTGCGTAGGAGGCGGATGGTGTGGAAGGAGGTGGAGGTGACTGAGTTGATTCGATGGTTCCAACAGAGGTTGGAGTCCAGGATGATTCTGAGGTTGCAAGCTTGGCTGGTTGGGGTGGGCGGGTTTCTGAGGGTGGGTGGCCACCAGAAGTCATACCATGCATTGGGTTGAGCGCCCATGATCAGTACTTCTGTATTGTTTGCGTTAAGTTGAAGGCAGCTGTTTCTCATCCAGTTGGCGACTGCTTCCATGCCTTCGTGGAAGTTGTGTCTGGCGTTGTTGGGTTCATTGGAGAGGGAGAGGATGAGTTGGGTGTCGTCGGCATAGGAGATGATGTTGATTCCGTAGCTTTTGACGAGGGTGGGTAGCTGGGCCATTTAGACATTAAACAACATGGGGCTGAGGGAGGATACCTGGGGCACTCTGCAGGTGGTGGGTGTGGGGTCTGCGAGGAAGGGGGCGAGTCTCACTTGTTGAGTTCAGCCAGAGAGGAAGTATTGGATCCAGTCGTGGGCCTTGTCTCTGATGCCGTCTTGGTGGAGTCTTCTTATCAGAGTATAATGGGAGACTGTGTTGAAGGCCGCCGAGAAGTCTAGTAGGATGAGTGCCGTCGTCTCTCCCTTGTCAAGCTGGGAGGTGATGGTGTCTGTTGCGGCCAGGAGGGCTCTTTCGTGCTATGGTTTTTCCTGAATCCGGATTGGGAGATGTTGAGGACGTTGGGGTCTTCTATAAACGTGGCGAGTTTGCTGTTGACTGCTTTTTCAATTACTTTTACCGGATATTAACCCAATACTTACACCGTTTTTAAAACATGATTTTCTTCTACACTATTATATACTACGACATTATGGCAAACTCCTGGGCACTATACTGGTTGTCAAAGGCAATGAACTCAGGTATGGCCCATAGCTGGAGGTGAGGGCCTATAATGAGGGAAAAGGCATTTTAACAACTGCCATATTTTGAGGGCTTTAAGACTATTAGAACGTTCTGCCTTTGAGGGTATGACAATGACAAACCTAGGAATGTTGGAGCAGAAAATCGTTAACAGTCGTTATTTGCCATGAGCCACTTTATTATCTTTAATAGGACTCTCAAAATTCTACAGTTCTGATTGGTTTTTCGTTTACTCAAATTAAATTTTTCTGTCAGAGTTTAATGCTGTGAATATATCTGCCACATTGAAGAGATGTCTTTCCAAAGGGTGGCAGAAACCATGAAACCATGTACTAGGCCCAGGCAAATGTTTTATCAATTGGGTGAATTGTCCCAAAATATGTACATTTCACCTTACTGGACTTTTACAAAAATGTTTTGCCCTTAGGCAGTTTGAGCAGAACAATATCTCATGGGACAGTAAAACCATGGTGAGAAAGGTTTCCTGCTCAAAGCAGGCTTATGTCAGTATCTCATGTGACTGTTGTACATGCGGTATTCACTTGTGTTCCAATTTTTGTGCAACATAATAGTGAAGTATATTCAATACAATATGCAGAATTTTGAGTAATTTGGCTTTTTGTGGGAAATAAATTGCAATTTCGGCTATCTGTGGTACACGTTACACGTCCGACATTTTCAATGAGGTATTTGTGCTCCTGGTCTGGTTGACTTGACTTCTAATCCATCACATGTCTTTTGCTTTTTATAGCTTCACCAGGTAGCTAACCGTTAAATGGCACAACGTGCAACAAGGAGACAGGTCTCAGGATGAAGTGAGTGAGCGGGACACAAAATTGACTGCAGTTTTTTAGAAGTCGAATGGGGGCAAGGAGTGTGTATATCCAGGACAAACTAACATACAACGCATATCTCTTTCAGTACATCTGAAAGTCTTCTATAGAATTGAACCGAAACAGTTCTGCCTTGCTAGTATTTTAATTAAAATTTTAACTTAAACTATCTTTATCCCGTGATAATATGAAAAAAGGTCTCTTTTCTCCTGCCCTTAACTTCAATGGATTCAGTATTTTGGCCATTGTATTCAAACTTTATGCATCTTAGCAGTAATCGATGATTTGATGGGGCATCAGTGGTTGGGTAATAATCACAAGTTAACTAATGAATACAGTGTTGTCACATTCATCTAGGAGCGGAACCTCTTACAGGTATTAGCATGATGAACCCTCGGTACATGACTATAAAGAAGCTAGCTGAATCACTAATACTAAGCTACTGGTAACGCATCACAGTCTACCCTGTCTAATACTAAACAACATACTAAAGGCAACTTAAAGTGACTAATTATAAAATGACAATCAGGCATGGAGGAGTAGACTAAAGACTTCCTAATAATAAATGGCCTGGTAGTTCTATTTTGGCTAAAAACGAACATAAGGAGATTGCAAGAGATGCAGAATCACCACTCCTTTGTCTGCTGGGTGAAGGATACCATATATGTTGATGGCAGCAAATCCATCAGGTCATACTTGGATGACTTTGTCATCGATAAAAAGTCTGGAATTAGCGTTTCATTGCGATACCACCAATTCTCCATTCCACACGGGGCTAGAGTTGATCAACTTGTGATCCCATATTAATACCCACAATAGTGGTTACTCTGGGTGCGTTATTACCGCCAGACAACTCTGGACCATCCATAACGTGGGTCTATGAGGGGAAGACATGGAGGAAAGATTCTAATGGCGGCAGAGAAACACAAGAGGAAAAGTGGGGTGGCAGGAAAAACAAGGGCGAAAGATAGGTACATTAAAAGAACTCCTTTCTCGTAACTTTTTTCTTGCACGGACATTGTTGTGCCTAATATGTCTCCATACCCCAACAAGCAGATATATTAGAGCAGTGGGGCAAAGAACCCCAGCAGTTCTTGTTGAAATTCGTTGTGCCGCATGAATTGGCTGTCATTCTTCCGACGTTCAGCCAACATGTATAGCCCAATTAAAGCTGGGAGTGCACATAATAGAGAGCCGACGACAGCTGCAGTTGCTGTTTAGCTCACATTGAGCACACTTACACTATATCTGCATCAAGCATACAATTAGAAAGAGAAGCCAAGCCTAAGAGCATCATCATGCAGCCTTTGATTGTGATTACCAAGAACCATCTGTGAATGGTTGGTTCTGAATAGCTTCAATGATTGCGGTGAAAGCCATTGGCACATATAAAAAGGTGAATTATTAGTGAAATAATACCTTCTTTTTTCCTCATAAAATGTTTTAAAGAATATTTTGCGCTCTGTTTTGCTTTTTTGTGTCTCAAATCTGCCCAATGACATTCAAGGTATGACTCTCTGTTTGTGACTGACTATAATCCGAGGGGAATAATAACATCCTTACAATAAAATAATTCATATTCATCAAAACTCCCTATGAGCCATTAATCTGTTTACTTGTGTGGTACCAGTGAGCAAGCAATCATCACATTTGCTTTCATTGTTATACAGCACCAATCTCTGTAGCCGTTTTCTTCCCAATGACAGAAAATTGAAATGTAAAGATACACTGTGATATTTGCAAGCCACCAAGAACAGTATTTAAGGCCACATGTACTATCGATGGAATTTACGACTTCCTAATTGCAACTCTTTACGACTTGCAATTAGGAAGTTGCAAAATGCAATGTACAACAGTGCATCAGACACTGTTTGCAGTTCCCAAATGGGTCTCAAGGGACCTGCCTCATTAATATTCATGAGGCAGGTCTCACTTTGCGACCCATTGGAATTGACCTGCACTTACAGGGATGGTGGCCTGCTGGGGTCAGGAGACCACCATGTCTTTGACTGTTTTTTAAATAAAGCACTTTTTTTAATGCAGTCTGTTTTCCTTAAAGGAAAATGGGATTCATTTAAAAAACAAACATGAAAAAATGTATTTACATTTTTTAGAAGGCAGTAGTTTGTGCGATCACTGCTTTCCCGCTTGTGAATGCGTTAACACCAATTCGAAATTGGTTGCAAACTGTGAAAGTTTTGCGACTGCATTTCAGTCGCAAAACATTTATACATGGCCCTGAGACTTATTATTAGGAAGGGACACCCTTTATACGCCCCTTCAAAACACCGATTTGCAAACCCTATTTTGCAAATCAGTAATAGCTTACTGACTTGCAAAATACGGTTGGTTCTTGTCAGAAGGCTATTTAGCAGCCGCGAACAGCCCAATTCCCCATTTGTGACCACTAAGGGGCATATTTATACTCCGTTTGCGCCGGAATTGCGTCGTTTTTTTTGACGCAATTCCGACGCAAAACTAACTCCATATTTATACTCTGGCGTTAGACGCGTCTAGCGCCAAAGTCCATGGAGTTTGCGTCATTTTTTAGCGTGGACACCTACTTTGCGTTAATGATATGCAAGGTAGGCGTTAACGTCAAAAAAATTGACTCCGAGGCATGTGCGCCGTATTTACACTCCCGGGCAAAATTCACGCCCGGGAGTGGGAGGGTCAAAAAAAATGACGTACGCCCGCTTTTGCGCCGTTTTTTAGCGCCTGCAAAAGGCAGGCGTTAAGGGACCTGTGGGCTCTGAAGGAGCCCAGAGGTGCCCTCCCATGCCCCCAGGGACACCCCCTGTCACCCTTGCCCACCCCAGGAGGACACCCAAGGCTGGAGGGACCCATCCCTGGGACATTAAGGTAAGTTCAGGTAAGTAATTTTTTTTTTTTTTTTTGTGGCATAGGGGGGCCTGATTTGTGCCCCCCTACATGCCACTATGCCCAATGACCATGCCCAGGGGACAGAAGTCCCCTGGGCATGGCCATTGGGCAAGGGGGCATGACTCCTGTCTTTGCTAAGATAGGAGTAATTTCTATGGGGGTTGGGAGTCGAAAAAAATGGCGCAAATCGGGTTGAGGTGAAAAATTTGCCTCAACCTGACTTGCCCCATTTTTGGACGCCCAAGCCCCATATCCCCCTACGCCGGCGCTGCCTTGTGTACGTCGTTTTTTTCCACTCACACCAGGCAGCGCCGGCGGCTAACGCCGGCTAACGTCATTGATTAAATACGGCGCCCGCATGGCGCTTCAGAATGGCGTTAGCCGGCGCTAATTTTTTTTGACGCAAAACTGCGTTAGCGCAGTTTTGCGTCAAAAAGTATAAATATGGCCCTAAATCTTTTCATACAGGTGACACTAAGTGGTGAAAATGTTTTGTGGAATCACTTGAGATTACACAAAATATTGCACTACTGTCTTTTTGCAAGGACCTTCTTCAAATATGGTTTCTGTGGTTCAAATTCCAGTTTGTTTGAGTACTATAGGGATAATAATCATGGTTCTGAATTAGCAAGTTCCTTTTTTGAATTCTTGCTTCTGAATCACTCCCATTGAAGATGCAAATCTTTGTTAAAACCTCTTGCTTTGAATCTTAGGAAGGATATTATAATATATTGCAATACAGCATCCAGGGATGAGTTGTGGTTACTGAATGTGTTGATGAATCTTTAGAAGAGCGGAGAAACTTTTTTAAACTTGGTTGAAATTCAGGGCAAAATTTCCCAAGAAATAAGGCAATTCAGAGCAGAAAATAAAGTGAAAAGAAGAGACCAAAGCAGTGCTATATCTTCTAAAATGTGGCGCTGATCTGCTCTCTCTGTGTACTGATGCATTTTGATTCGCATGTGCCAATGTAGACACCCTTACGCCATAGTGCAAGAGTGTCTGCTCTGTGGTCAATATAGTTTTTTACAGGAAAGCTGCCCTTCCTCTATAAAACTATAATTTAGAGTATTTCACTCTTTGTATGTGTGCTGTAGCATGCAGCTCACATGCAAAGGGAGAGAAATGGGGAGAAATAGAACCTTCTCCCTTTGTTATGCCCCCTTCAAAGTAGCATAGGATTTTGGCACAAATCCACGTCAACAATTCTTTGCAGATAGGAATTTGCATCCAAACCCATGTGTGGTTGCATAGGAACACCCAGGCAACCATCTCATGTGCTGCCTTGAATTACTCTGGGTTACAACCCAATGCAAATATCTATTTGCGTTAAATTGTAAATCCAACCAGTAAACTTTGTGCTTTGTTTGCTTTAAAAACAAATTAGCACAAACCTGACGCAAAGTCTTGGTAAATCTGGGCCTTAGACTTCGAAACACTGGTACACATTTGTTAAGTATGTTACAGTGGTCTACCCTTTCAATTGGCAACAACTAACAGCCATTGGGGCATGTTGCTTCCTTCTTTTGCCTCCTCACCACACACATGTGGCAGGTTAGAGACTACAAATACTCATAAGTTCATGTACTAATTAGCAAACTACATGCTGTTTTCACAAAGTTGGGCCCCACTGGACATGCCTGCGATGGAGTCAACACTTCTGAATGTACCAAATTGCAGCCTCCATTTTAAAAAGTAGGATATAATCATTGATGTGATTAAACACTTAGGTCCGGATTTCAGAAAAGTGATGCTTCATGTCATGAAGCACCACTTTTTTTGCAGCCCATTGCGGCCCCCTCGCACCACCATATCTGCGCCGTATTTAACATGCGGCTCACCATGGTGCAGGTTAGGGAAAATAGCGTAATTTTTTTTACACTATTGTTGTACTTTGCAGGATTAGCGCCACAAATCTTGCCGCTAACCCTGCAAAGTATATAGAGGCGCATTAAAAATAGTGGTGTGTCTCCTTTTAACACCTGCTTTGTGCAGGCATTACAAATGTAGCTAGAAAGTGGGTCTAGAGTAGTCAGACATGGAGTCTGTTACAGTGAAGGGTATAGTAAAATAGCTTGTCAGGAAGCAGAGATTCCTCGTGTGACAAGCACCTATTCTGTAAGACCCAGATGCAAATTTTCAGTCACAGCACAAAAGTGAGTTTTGTAGAGGGTTTGCAATTACGAGCTGTGTGGTAACTGTATTTACAGACTACTTATTACCTGTGCATCTGCACATATTGTTGTGGCAAAACCCTTGAAAGATAGATTTGTAGAGAACATTAAGCCTTGGTTTTTCAGGAAACATTCTTACATAGTTGGTCTCCCTTCTCCTCAATGCAACTTAAATGGATCAGTGGTGGACTGACAAAGTATGCCATGGGCAACACAAGAACCAACAATAAGGACATACCAGGAGTGATAAAAGGGACCCTCCTACATATGTTGTTCATCCTACATCATAATAGTTTAGCACCAGGTCCCAAATTACAATTTCTGTGCACTTTCTCCGTTTATGCATGGCATATGTTTAAACTGTTACTAGGCACAAACCGGGAAAGCGGACCCTATTACAGTGTATACACTGCCCTCAGAGCGCAGTCAAGTGAAATATGGAGTGGCTGCTTTAAAGCTGCTTTGTGTTTTACAGAGCAAGTGACAACCATCCAGCACATGGAAGAGGGATTAGAGATCCCTTACAGGCAGGCTCGGTGAATTATTGAACCCACCTGCATTGGGATGTGTGGGGTGTTCATTGAGTGCTCTTTCACCCCTCGCTTTGTGTGCCTCCAAGCAGCCTATTTGCTTGTTTGCCTGCATCTGAAATAAGGTGAAAGCATACAGGCAAAGAGATTCCACCATTTGCATGTGGTCATGCCTCAGTGCAAATGAGGGAACTCTCTCTGATGATCGCACGGGAGCTACATGTGCGCCAGAGCTACCAGTAACACAGAAGGTGCCACACAAGTGCCTGCGGCCCCTTCTGTATACCAACATCACAAGGGGGTGTACAAATTGGTGCACATGCCTGTTTCGCCCCAGGGCACCTTGCTTAATTCAGCACCAGATCAGCCTTGGATGTAAAATCCGAAAAAACGACTAGTCTTATATTAAGGTTCACTGAGTACTACTGGGCCTTGGCCACTTGTGAATGGCAGTCAACAATTTCTGATGATTGCTAATGACAATGTAAAGCCAGACACTTGCTCCTCTCATGTTTACTCTGTTGCTGATAGGATTGCATAACAAATGAAGTTGGTTCTGAGCACCCAATTGTCTGGAGTGGTGTATACAGAAGTGGCGTAGACCGGAATAGCATAGAGTGGAGTGATGTATAGGGGAGTGGCATAAGTGGAGTGGTGTGCAGTGGAATAGCACAAAGTGGAGTGGCATACACTAGAATGGCATAGAGAGGAATAGCATAGAATAGAGTGGCTTAGAGTGGAGATGTGTACAGCTAAATAGCCTAGAGTAAAGTGATATTCAGTGGAATACCACACAGTGGCGTGGTGTAGGGCGGAGTGGTGTAGAGTAGCGTGGAGAGGGGTACAGATGAATAGCGTATAGTAGAATGGCATAGACTGGAGTGACATACAGTGGGGTAGCGTGTCATACAGTAGAGTAGCATTGAGTGGAGTGGGCGGTCTGGCATATATTAGAGTGGAGTGGTGTTGAGCCAAGTAGCATGTTGTAGAATAGTGCCAGATGCTGTGGCCAACCCCTTATCCAACCAACCCCACATTGTGCACAGCCTTTACCCATGTGCATAGGGAGTTGGCTACGGCCTGTCTCCCTCCGTGTGAGAATAAGTGTGCCAGGGTGTATCTGGGTGTGAGTGTGGCTGCAAGAGTGTCTGTCCAGGTGTGAGAGTGGGTGTATCAGTGTCTTAGTGGGTCTGTGAGTGGGTGCGTAAGTATCTGTGTGGGTCTGTGAGTGGGTGCATGAGAGTTTTAGTGAGTCTGTGAGTGGGTGTATGAGATTGAGTGGATTTGTGAGTGGGTGTGTGAGGGTCCGAGTGTGGCTGTGAGTGGGTGCACGAGGGTCTAAATGGGTCTGCGGGTGGGTGTATAAGGGTCTGAGTGGGTGTGTGAGTGGGAGAAAGAGATTGAAAGAGAGAGAGAACGAAAGTGAGAGGGAGAGAGACTTTGATGGATGAAATACTTAGAATGAGATATTTCTGAACAAATTGAAAAAAAGTTAAAGAAGGACAACGACCACAGACACACCTGTAGTTAACCCCTCAACTTTCAGCGTGAGCGTCTGTGACTGTAACCTTTATGCCATAGGTGAATCTTTTCTGTGATGCTTCCAGACATACCTATAACAGTGTAATCCACACATGTAATTGGAAAGAAGTGTGAATGTTGCATCACTTGGAAGGATTAACAGTCAAATCACCAATACATCAACAAACAAAACGCCAAGTGATACTAGGATTTGAACCTTCAGCCTCCTGAGTGACAGCACAAGATCATGACCATTAGGCCAGAAGTCACTCTGCGTCCAAACGTAACTATAACATTCGTCCCAAACATCTTGCTTGTCTTACTCTTTAAAGTCATTGCATGGAGGGACCATTGCAATGACAATCTCTCTCTATATCATATTTGTGTGCAGGGAAGAAAGATGAAAACTCTGCTTTCTGCAAGTGAGAGCTGTTTGACAGCTCTCACTTGCAGAAAGTGGGCTTTGCTTTTGCTTCGTGGGAGCTATTAGCTCCCACCGAGCAAAAGCAAACAGCTATGTCCCGGGGGTGGGCACTATGGGACACAGCAGTATCCGGCCCGGGGAGGTAGTGGTACCCAGGGCCATAACTGGCTTCTAGAAGGGAGCCTGCGCGGACCCCCTCCAACTGGGAATTTAGCCCCAGGGAGGTGGGGGTCCCCGGGGCTGCAGTGGGCCATGAGGCCGCGCCACATCACATTTCAGTAAAGCCCCATGGACGTTGCGGTCTGCTGGGCAGGAATAAGCCCAGGAGGAGGGTCCAATTCACCCACCTTATTTTTTCACGTGCCACCCAGACCTGTCCCACTCAGGGGCTTTGAAAAAACAGCAGACAGCGCTTTCTTTGAAAAAAATTATTTGCTGTGAATTTGAGGTGACGCGACAAAATTCTGTCAATTTTTTTTTTTTGAAAGTGCTTTTTTGCTCTGGCGGGTTCCCTCTGGGACCCCAACAACAGAGCAAAAGGGTCTGCATTTCTCTACCTTGACCCCTTTTCCTATTTTTTGCAATTTTTGTTGCGACTCGACTGAAGCCAAGTCCCATGATGGCTGTCCACACTTCCGGATTGAAGTGAAGGCAGCAAATCAGAGCTGAACATTTCCCTGCACAAGCCCATCATTAGTCTCGAAGTTGTTGCAGCCAGATATATACAAATGTATTTTCCCTTTAATATCTCCAAAACTACTGGACGGAATTACACCAAAGAAGCACAAGTGTAAGCTGCATAACGAAAGCTAGCTTTCTGCCAACTTTTATGTAATTCTGTCCAGCGGTTTGGGCTGTAGTTGTGTCTAACGTTCTTCCTGGAATGTACATGGGAAATGCAACTTTTTTTACCCTCCTTTTTCTTAGCCCCAGCTTGACGGATCACCCGAAAATGTTCCATGTGCAACAAGAATCAGAGGGGCAATTTTTATGGAAAATTGTGTCAAGATTCATCAAATTGTGCCAAAGATATAGGCAAGTCATAAAATCTGTTTTCTATGGAAACATGGTCCTAACTATAAGTACCTAGTGGCGACCACTACTAGGTCATATATATATATATATACATATATATATATATGGATAGATAGATAGATAGATAGATAGATAGATAGATAGATAGATAGATAGATAGATAGATAGATAGATAGATAGATAGATAGATAGATATACAACAGTAATGAAAGTGTTGGACAGTGGAGGGGTAAAACGTATTATTTCAGCTCCAATCTGACCAAGAGTTGAGAAAGTTTGGCACTTCAGAGGGGTCAGTTTTACTATTCCCATTCCAGTGTAAGTAAAAGTAAGGAAGATGTCGGATCTTGGAGTGGTCTGTTGTACTATTCCCACCCAAATCTGATTAACAGTAGGAAAAGAGTTGGATTTTGGATGATTCAAATTTACTGTTCCCATTCCAACGTAAGCAGAAGCAGGGAAAAGATTAGGCTTTGGAGGGGTCAAATTTACTAATCCCACACCAATCAAAACAAATACAGAGAAAGTGATTGACTTTGGAGGGATTAGACGTACTATTCCCACTCCATCGTAAATAATGAACATTTAAAAAAAAAATCCCAGTATAATCACCTACATGTCCAACAAACCTCCACTAAATTAACAAATTCTAATTAAATTAAAAGAATCTCATATAAGCACTTTAACAATATACTAAAACAAATCAACACAACTAATATTATAACATTAATAACATGATAATAAAATAATGATTATACATCAAACTAATTGAAAACATGATCTTTGATACAACTATATAAATACAATGATGATGTCCACAACTATATTTAGAAAAAAATTATATTAAATACCTAAAAGATGATATCCTTATATTTTTGGCACAATATTTGAGAACCACAACAAGCTTTGCCTAATATTTTGTCAGAATACCTCAGGTTCTCACTGCCCCAATCAGCCCATCTGAGAGTTTCTCAGCCGTTGGAGTCTTTGAAGATGACCCCAGATGCAGCCTCTTCCAGCCAGTCAAACACTGGCAGATGAAGCCCTCCATTGACCAGTGATTACAGCCATGCACAGGCCAGTCACTCTGACCAGTTGCAGTCATGCACATTCTAATCACACGGGGCAGTTGTGACCATGCACAGGGCGATTACTCAGGGCAATTGTAGCTATGCACACGCTTATCACTCAGGGCAAGAGAGGCTCTGTACAGTATGATCACTCTGACATGCAATCAAAGCCCCTATCAGGCGTTGGTAATCTTGGCTCTAAAAATCACAGGATTACCCCCATGGAACTACCCCATATGAACTGCATGTCCACACACACTGGAGTACTCAGATCATTCTCTTTAGTTTCTCTTTCCTGAACATCCCACAGACCCCTGAGACATGCTGAACCTTTCTCATCCTAGACATTCACTCCTCCAGCAAAAGTTCTGGATTCAAGCAATGTACCCTCACCTCTGGTAACTGGCTATCAGCCACATAAAAGTTCAGCTTTACATGAGTTGGTCAGTGGGCCTCCACTTCAGTGACAGAGAAAACATGGTCACAACTATATATACAAAAACTATGGTACACTACCACTACCATTCTATGTTCTAAACCCACAACAAGGACAGCTGTCTTCTGTCAGTCAATGAGTCATTCTAACCCCCTTCAGGTCACAGGAGAACTCCAGGAGCAACTCATGTCAAGGGACAAGGTAAGGTCTCTGAGCACATATCATGATGCCAGAACCAAAAAACCACAATTCTAACTACAGGCAGTCAGCCACTCAAGGCAATGGAACATGACTATATGCCCTGCAGTTTGGGAAAGCATTTTTCTCATTAAAGGCTGGCATAACTAATCAGAATTAGATGTCATGTAAACCTCAATATAATGCACAGAGCTTTCATGAAGATGTATATTTAGTTTTAAAACACTGACTGGTACATTTTATTTTATTTCGTTTCTGTCTTCTTAGTTTTGTAATGACCTGTGTCATGGTCATACGTGTATATCCTTTCATGATGCAAATACATTCCTAAAACTACAGTATGAATAAGATGGTGTTGGAAATTCAGCTTGCCTTTCTATTTGACCTGCATAAAAATGTATAATGTATTAAGACTATAGTTTAATCTTATAAATGTGTTTTTTATGAATAGAGCTTGTTAATAAATGTTTATGGGAATGGGAGTGATCTCATGCAGTTATGTGTTGTACTTACCTTGGCTTGTTGTTTTATAGAAGGTGACTCAGAACGCATTATACCAATTTTGATAACCGTGTTGCGAATGCCAGCTAAACGTATCTTGTGTTTAGGACATTCTTTGTTAAACTTGCTCAGTCAACAGAAGCTCTTCTGTTCCCATGTTGACATCATATTCTCATTGGTTGGAACCAGAGGTTATCTCCACGAGACTTGCCCTATGTTATTTATTAAGGATATATCAATGTGTGTCCTAGACTACAGATTAGGTTGAGAAGTTGACAGGTTGAGAGGCAGAGAGATGTCGTGGGGAGGAGGGCTTTATGGAAACCCTTTTTCCTAGACAGCTTGAAAATACCTTTCACAGACCTTCTTGTGAGCACTTTGACTCACATACATTCTAGACTCTTTGTGGATATTTCTCATATTCATTCCGGGAAGATTTCTTTATTATTCTGTTAATCTACTGAGTTCATCAAATTTATCGTTATGGAAACTTTTATTATAGATCATGCTTTCACATCTCGAATCTTATGAACTCTTTATGGATTTTGCTGATATTCTATTTCACTTTTCTTTAGCTTAGAATAGAGATACATTTATAAAAATTCCTTCATGATTTGTTCTATAATTTGTTTGGAAATATTATGAAATGCTACTAAAGAATTTCAGGACTAAACAGATTTGAATAACGATTTTAAACGATATCAACAATCTCATTTTATACTTCAATCAAACTGAATAATAATTAAAAAATGTTAGTTACCTATCAAGAAATTACAGTTCTTCCTCTGTCCACATCACTTCAAAGATCCTACCTCTTGGGCCTAGTGCGGTATGGGAACTTCATGCCTCCAGATACCTCAATCCTTAAACATGTGGAGTACCCTATAGTATCTGCTCCAGAACCATATAGGGGTCCATCCAGTCCCAAGATTCGTTCTCTCAGTCTGTAAAGCACCAAAAACACAATATCTTCAAATTATCTTTGCTCAAAGATCATATGTCACCTAGAATAAAGTTGCACATTTGTTTCTGGGTGTTAAATTTTTTTCACACATAAAACCTTTTTGGGATCACAAACCCTGCAATTCACAAAATCACAGAGCGTGAAACCATAAAGGAACTTGTAACAATGTACAAAAAACCCATTCACATGTCAGAAAGGACATTTCAACATTTGAAAAGGTTTTTGTGACAATGCCCAAAGCGTATATATGAGGTAGCATGAAAGAGGCATCCACCTCTTATTTACTATGCAGAAAGATGTTTATTAGCGGTCTGTCACTGTAATAGCTGATACAAACCCTTCATCCGTTACTGACCTCTTGTTAGGGTGGTAACTGATAGGCAAGGGCAAATGTGTCAACAGCTTCGAGGAAACATGATGTGGTCCAGAAGACCACAATCTGCTGACTCTGATATCTTTTTAGGTTTAATGTGCAAGTGCTCTAAAGTGTTGTAATCCATCTGTGGGCGTTTAACTACGCTCACCACATGCCCATCACTATCACTCGTTCATGGGCTTGCCTTCCAAAAATCCTTCGTTATCATTGAGAAATGCTTTGCCTTTGTCCCTCCTTGGGGCAGTTTTGTTACTGCCTTGGCCATCAACCCTATTACATGGATAATTGCACGATTGCCCATATGTTTGACTGCACGTGAACTTCTTTTTCCTTTTGTGTCTCTCCTTTTTGCTCACGCTCGTGACAGCCGTGGCGCTTTGAATTGGCTTGCTTCTGTCAACTGTTTTCCTTTTCATTTTCAATTTAAGAGGCAAGAAAAGTCCAAGTAGGAATTTACAACGCTAATAGCTCTAACTCGAGCAAACGCGAGACTCATTGTATTTCAAGTGCTTGTTAAAAGCAGCACCTGTTATGTTTTTTGGACATGTCAGTTGTTGAAATATGTGTTTCCTGTTTAGGAATTCAAATGCAGGGTTGGAAGTCTGTTGCAGGTCTCTGTCCCTGCATTCACACCTCATCACATGGGTTCACACATTGCAGTCCGCCTAATTAATAATAATTTGGCTTGGTTTGCTATAGGGAATAGTACATTAGCCCCCTTATTTTTATCTCTCATATATCTTTTTAGGTTATATGTTCACTTTTATCATTGAAAACAACTATGATTTCACGTTTCTGGATTTACTTTACATACCCGGATGAACAAGCAAATAAGTAAATATGCCTAATGCCAGTAAGTATGTTTAATACAAAATAATAGGAAAACGCTCTTGTTAGTAATCGTGCGGGGTAGGAGTTCTTTACTTCATTTTTAATGAGCTGACCACAAAATAAAGTCAGTAGTTGGTATGGTATTGGTAAATGTTGCATCAACTGATGTACGGAGCAGTTTCAAAGTTAAAGCAATAAGCAAAGAAGTGGCCTCGTTTTGTTTACAGAGTCCATGCAGAAAACTGTCCTGAAAGTTGATGGAAGCATGAACGCCTCTGGGTTTAATGTGTGCTGTATGGTCGTACTCACACCGCGGGTCACACCCTCAACTTTCTGTTCCCTCACAATGTTATACCTGAATTATTATGTACGCAGCTGCAATCCGGGTCATGCTATTTGTTATTCACTTTCCTTCTCTGTTCTCTGAAGTATCAGACACACCCTTGTAATGAGTTCAGTAAGGCCAATGTAATTTAGCACCTTCTACAACACGCTAATGTACACTATCAAATAAACGTCTCCACGTCCACTTAGAAAATAAAGCACAAGATTAAGGGTCCCAATTTAGGGTTTGGTCGATGGGGTGCATCAAAAAAGCCCAATTTAAAGTGCACAGTAGACCTATAAACTCAAATGGGGTTAATGGGGCAGTTTCTATTTTTGGTGGCTGTCAAGTAGCCTCCAAACATCTAAATAAGCCCCTAAATCTTCTAAAAATGGTTAAACAATGACCTGGCTTATATGAAAAAGGAGGTACCCGGGAGCTGAAATAACGAGTAGTCTTCTCAGAACAAAATATTAGCTGCAAGATCCAGAGTAGACACAGGCTAATGTCGATATAAACATTAATGGACGCCTAATCCGAACACAGGAACTTTAAAAAATATTGTGAGAATCATCCGAGCATTGTGTGAAGTTGAGTAAGTTGGGCGCTTCCTGTCAGAGCCACCATTTAGCCTGCAAACTCCTGGTTTAAATTTCAGTAAGAAGGATCAAACCAAGAAGAGGGGGGTGTCAGAGAAAGAAAGCGTGCATCTGAAAAGCTGCTCGTGTGGGTGCTGAGCACAGTAAAGGAACTGAAACAACTGCAGGAAAAGACTGCTCCTATACCTGTGTAGGTCCGAGGCAAGGCCATCAGAGAGTGTTACAGAGGCTGGACACTCATGTACAAGACCCCGTTGGTGAGAAGAGAGAGGGCGAAAAAGAAAGAGAGAGTGTTGGACCTGGCCCTTTTGGCAGGTTCATCCCCTGACTTTTTGCCTCCTTCCTCCTATTTTTTTCTGACCTCTCGCCGTTGGCTCTAGGACTCTAAGCACTTTATCACTGCTGATCAGTGCTAAAGTGCAGGTGCTCTCCCTCCTAAAGTTGGTATGATTGGCTTATACCCAATTGGCATATTTCATTTACCTGTAAGTACCTTGTACAGTGGTATCCCTATACCTGGAGCCTATAAATTAAATGCTACTAGTGGGCCTGCAGGGCTTCTTGCGACACCCACTGACGTAGCCTTTCAAACAGGCCTGCTAGAGCAGGACATGAATGCGCAGTTTGCTGCAACAGGGACCTGGCATCTGAATTTACTTGCCAAGCCCAGAACTCTCCTTTTGCTACATGTAGGTCACCCCTAAGGTAAGCCCTAGCTAGCCCTATGGGCAGGGTGCTATGTATGTAGAAGGCAGGACATGTGCCTGGTTGCGTGGCCTGGTCCTGGTAGTGACAAACAGCCTATTTGGTTTCTCACTGCTGTGAGTGCTGCCTTCTCATAGGATTGTATTGGAAATGTCCTGCCTTATGTCTAGGGGGTATTTTCTGATTTGTGAGGGGTAGAATAGGCATGTTTGGTATGGTTGTAATGGTAGTGAGAAATGCAGCTTACTGGGGGAAGTGGATTTTTTTTATTACTATTACAGAAATGCCACTTCTAGAAAGTGAGCATTTCTCTGTGCTTATGACTCTGGTGTTTTGCAGCTTGACTCCAATCCACATCTGGGCAGAGTGACAGTTGGGCTTTGTGCATACTTTTCAGACAGGAAAGTTGGAGGTATCACAGAGGTGCATCTGCATTTTGAATAGTCTTCCTGGGCTGAGAGACTGGGAGACGGGGCACACATGCATCTGTAAAGGCTGTGTCCTGGCCTCACACAAAACGGTTGTTTACCCCCAACTGATGTTTGAAGCCTGTGCTGGAGGAGAGAGGGGGTGCTCCCAGAACCAATTGTAACTGATTGGAACCTCCTCTCCCCTTCTTTGTGAAACCGTTGCAAAACTGAGTATAACTAAAGAGAGTTTTCCACACAATATGGAGACATTTTGGAACTGGGCACAGAATGCTGCTGGAAGGACTCACCAGGAACCACCATGGACTGCTGCTGCTGTGCTGACCAGTGACCTGCTTGGTCATTTGGAGGGATTGCCAACTGCCTGCATTCACCTTGTGCTTGCCTGCTGCTGGGCCCTGCCGTCCTGTTCTCCATTGTACTTTGTCCCCCAGGGGCAGGATGTAGTGCCCCCTGACCCCTGCAACTATCGGAAGTGCATGAGGAGCATTTCTTCTTTCTTGATCTAGCACCTGGAGGGCGCTCTGCTTATTCCAGATCCAGCGCTGTGAAAGCACCTTGTTTATTTGCCCCCAAAAGTGCCAGGAGAGCGATTGATCGTTGTTGGGATGGATTTCACTGCCGCAACCCGGGCTCTTTAAATTGCCCCCAGCGATTTGAAAAGCGTATTGCTGGCGTGAGGAGTTCATCGCTGCGACCCGGACATTTGTGTATCTCTGAGCGTGTTGAAAGCGCTCTCCTGGAAGTGCCCTCGGGGAGCACTAAAAGTGAGGAAAGGAGCGAGCATGCTCTTACCGCTGCCCCACCGCCGCTAAAATCACCAAACGGCCCCCATCTGCGCAGTGGAGCGACAGGGGCCCCCCAGTTACATTGTGGCACTAGAGGTGCTGTCTTTTCATCATGACAACAGGTACTTTCTGTTCTAAATGTTCTTGATATGGACATTGTAGACGTATATGTTCTGCTGGTTCTCTGATGATGTGCCACATGTGTGCTAATGGTCCTTTGGTGGGCATTCTTTGCTGACGTGTTCTTATGACTTGCCATATGTTTTATAATGTTCCTGACATGGGCATTTATGATATTTTTATGATTCCTGACTACTGCTTATGTTGCAGAATAATAAGTAACCTGTGTGTTATGTGTGACTACTGCTGGTTCTGCAGAGTAACTATTGTGTAACGTTCTGACAGCTGCTTGGGGAGCATGATATTACTGACATATTGTGGTTGGTCTCCTAATGATGTTGTGTACAATACAGTTGATTTTTATATAACTTGGTATTGTGTTTCTTTTGTGGTGGGGATAGTGCATCATGTGTGTTGTGTGTGTTGTGAAAGCGCTTTACACATTTCCGCTGGGATAGGCCTGACTGCTCATGCCAAGCTACCAAGGGGGTGAGCTGGGGTTATCTTGGACATGTAACTCCCTTGCCCTGACTAGATGGAGGGTCCTTGCTTGGACAGGGGGTAACCTGACTGCCAACCAAAGACCCAATTTCTAACAGAAAGAGAGTGAAAGAGAGAAAATGAGAAATAACGAATGAGAGAAAGAGAGAGAGAGAGAGAGAGAGAGAGAGAGAGAGAGAGATTCAGCAGTTTCTGTTATAAAGGGATCGAAACTGAAGGAGAGAAGAGCAGAACCCCTTCAGAAAGACATCACAACAGTTGCTGAAGACAACCTGGTGGGAGACCTGCAGGTCTGTTGGATAAGCCACAGTTGGAGGAGACAGTGAAATGGGTAGCCCAATAAAGTGATTGATTACAGAATGCACAGTTGCTGAATGGGGACCAGGTCACATATCCTAGCCTCAGAGGAGGGACAGCTGTATGCCATTGTGGGAGTGGATAAAGACACAACCTGATGAGACAGACTACCTGGGAGTTCTGAAGATCCTGCTCCTACCTCTGTTGGCTGTTTAGTATAGACCTAGGGAGATGAGGGAAGAGCAGCTTGAGGAGAATGGCCAAAAAGTCTGAGTGTATAATATGGAACAGACAGATGAATGGGCTAGCCTTCAGTTTCCTCAAGAAAAAGAGAGGAGAGATTCAGGGATACATCCCTGGAAGAGTGGTGACCTCAGCATCGTGTTCCAGCTCAGGGAGTAGTCCTATATGAGCTCAACAGGACAAGCTAGGGTTTGTGAAAAACTTGAGAAAGCGAGTGAGGCCTCAGCAACCCCATAGACATCACTTCTACATGAACCAGAAAAACATTTGGAGAGACTAAAAATGAAATATAGAGCCTGATTTAGATCTTGGTGGAGGGGTTTATTCTATCACAAACAAGATGGATATCCCGTTCACTATTTTATGATTCCAGCATAGCCTATGTACATCGTAATATGGCGGTTGGGACATTTGTCAAGTTGTGACAGATCAACCCCTGTGCTAAGATCTAAATCAGGTTCATAGATACTTGAGAAATAGAAGCACTTACCTCTGTTCAGGAAGTAAAAAATATGAAAACTATTATTATTAGGAGATCCCACAACTGTGACCCCCACCAAATCTCAAAGCTAGGACATTGTAGGACACTACGGAGGTTCAGTGTTGTTGTTAAAGAGAATGAATTATGATTCAAGACACAAGATAATTGCTTGGAATTCATCAGCAAGGCAGAATGAGACATGATTGTGAATCTAGACTGCCTCAATAGAACAGGCTTAATACATCTACATAACTGGAAAAAAAGTCAGAAGAGACTCAAGAAGACCCCTCTCACGAGAGAGATGGGGCACTCCCTTGAACCTTCCTGACTGGTCATCAAGTCAACTATCAGGAAATTGAGAATGACACTAGAACAATAAAACAGACGGTGTAATCATAGTCATCAATCTATGATTACTCATGGAATAATGAAAAGTGTTGGAGCAGCTGAACAAACAGTGAAAAGAGTCATGGAAGGCATCAGAGCACTTAAATTATCCATGTTGAGTATATGCTCAGTTACAAAGCTTCTACAAGCCTGAACCATGGATGTGGAAGGAAGGGTCAGAAGAAATATTATTCACATTTTAGGGTACCAAGCAGGCTGAGGGACAGAACACTGGCCTATCTGTGAAGAAGTAGATATGCTCAGTTAGGAAACCAAAAGGACTTGAATTGGAGAACATATAGAAAAATAGCACGCCCGCAGAGGTCCTCTTCCTGCTTTGGTTCAAGAAACCACAGGTGCTCGGGTGAGACACCATCACAAATCTCACCCTCAGAGGTTGACTAGATCTTTGGACTTGGTGACAGAGGCAGTAGCCAGAATTTATCATTCACAAATCAATCACATTATACCATAAACAATATCAAACACCATAAACAATTCAACACTAAATTAAAACTCCAAACTGAATAAAGTTTCAAAGAGTTATTACAATCCAAAAATCAATGTCACGTAAATGTTGCACAAAACTAAATTAGAAACATACATGAAACACATAGGTTGACCAAAACGTCTGAAAAGATTCAACCTGCTAAACATTAATACTGTTAAACACTCCAAAAGAATGATGTAGAATACCAACAGCACAGTATGAATAATATTATCAGATTTAAAAACAGATGATGGTGACCACAATAAATCATCAAAATGCAGTTGTAACGATCTATTTCAGAGCTGGGCCATTCTTATCACTCACCAAAATTGGGACTAGCATGTATAGGAATGAGCTAACACATGCTGGCAAAAGCAGAATAATAGAAGGCCAAAAATAGTTTGGAAAAACATCTAAGTAGGGCAATTAACTCTAAGAATATGCTGGTGTAAGTGACTACACTGAAAAGGAACAAGAAATCACTTTTAGTTACACCTCTATTCATGGAACAACATACAGGATGATTCCACAGTAACGGGCACCTTCTTCCAGCGTCAGTTGATAGCAGACATCATCAGGATGGTGCAGAACACGGGCTGCACATAGAACAATTCAGCAGTTTAGAATTAGTGGGGCAAATTAGTACTGAAACCGCACTGGGCAATTATGACTATGATGAGAAAACTCATCAAGGAAAACTTAAAGAAGAATGGGACAGCAGACTTGGGACAGAAGTGGAGAGAGTTTTGGACAGCTTCAAGACAAGAGTGAACTAACTCAAAGTTTCCAAGTTCTTCACTAATTAAAATATGCAAAATTAATTCATTGGTTCTTTAGGTGGGCACATTCTAGGCGTCAGCTGCAGCATCCAATAGAAGGCAGTCGTACCACCACCTTTGCAACTTTTAAGAATGTTCTCAGCAAAAGTACATTGTTATATGGACTAACAAGATGTTGCATTCTCTAGTTATTGGCTACTTACAGTTCCTTTCTCCCAACACACAATAAACTAAACTAATATTCTTTAACATGAACATTGTAGTTTCCTGGCTGGTACAACAGATAAAACAAATAGTGGTACATTAACTAAACTTGAAACTTGCTCTTCTCCTACAATACAGTAGAATATTCATTATTATATTACCAGCCTGGAGAAAGTGTTCAGGTCAGATGGGACAGAATAAACAAGTGTTTTCCCATTGTTGCTTGTAAAGTGAACCAACAGGCCTAAACAAATTATGAAGCCTAAATATACATTAGTACAATTAATACATTGATAAACCTGTTGTGCACCTTACAATTCAAATATGAAAAGCAAATTATTTCATCAAAATATTATTCATGTTATTTCAAAGTAATTTTATACGTGGATTTATTTTTCTGTACATATGAAAATAAATTCCATTTAATTCAATATGTGTGTTTAATTCATGTTCATTTAATACTCATAATATATTTCTACTGTTTCTACTTGAAAATAATACTTTCATGTTAATTATCATTAATAATTAACATATTTATAAATGCACAATATTTTCATAGTAAACATGGTGTCAAAATACGAATGGTAGGCACAAATGTCCAGCACATCTTAAACATTG
Source organism: Pleurodeles waltl (assembly GCF_031143425.1). Taxonomy (NCBI): domain Eukaryota; kingdom Metazoa; phylum Chordata; class Amphibia; order Caudata; family Salamandridae; genus Pleurodeles; species Pleurodeles waltl. The sequence continues at coordinate 29,341,695 of NC_090437.1, forward strand.
ACATTTTCATTTCTATGTTATTTTCTCTGTTAGGCTTTTAAAATTGCAGATTTATCAGTTGCCATAAGCTATTTCTATGCCACTAGTTTATTAATAAATGTTGCTATCTCTCAAGAAACTGATGCATCTCACACACTGCCCACTCAGAGCTTTAATAACTTGCTTAGTGAAATTCAGGGATGGAAATGCCATACTGTAAGCAGCAAGAGTGCATTAAACAATATCAAATGATTACACTAGAGTGCCATTGATTCTCAACTTTACCATAGTAGTTCACAATTAAAAGCAGAGTTTTGGCAGTAAAAAGGCATTAAAAAAGCTGTGCAAGCCAAAGCTATCAAATACATTTTGTTACTGCCAGGTTGGCTGATACTGTTGGCAAAAGGGGAGCTGTGCCACTTCAAGACTCCATGGAATACCTGAAACTGGATGGAGTGTGGACAATAGACAGACAAAGAGGTGCAAACAGCTCTAAGGTCTGAGGAAGGGATTTGTGTGACTGAGCCGAGAAGAGGAGCACATTGGCTGCTCTAGAAGACACCTTGGACAGCAAGAACAGAGATAAGTCTCACAGGAGATGTCAGACCAACAGAACAGAGTCCTAGAAGACCAAGCAGCAGAGCAGAGAGAAGGAAATAGGCAATTAAGTGAGCAAGAATGTAGCATGAAATAAAAATGAGGGAGAAGTAAATGAAAGCTAGAACACGTCATCTGTTTATGGTGGTGCTTGATGAATTGAACAATAGAGACATTGCCTGAACAAGCTATAGTGCTACAGTAAGGGACAGATATCCCATAGTTCCCAGTGAATGATGAGTTTACTACTGGAGCACAGCAACTAGTACTTGCATCAGGCTAGTTCAACTATGGGTATCGTGAAGTGGCAGGCAACTTCTTGCACTGGAAATATGAGTAGTTGGAAGTTCATTTTGAGAGGCTGAGTAAGGATGATAATTGGGGTGGGTGTTTTGTGTGAAAGTATTTGGAAGCATGGCAAAAATTTCATGACACTTCTAAAAACAGCAGGGAATTAGGAATGAGGTAAATCTAAGTAATAGCTGGGTAAGATTTTGAGGTGCATGACACGGAATGCAAGTGAGCTGGGAAATAAAATCAATAGAATTGCAGTGCAGAAATATAGTTCTTCACGAAATACACCTGATAGGTAAAAACTACTCCTTTTTAGGCAGGAGGAAATACAAACTTCTAGAGCACCCTTGTTGTCTGACTTACTCACATTTCTGGCAATCCAAATAGCAAAATCGTAGAGTTTTACCTGGATGGACACTGCTATAAAGCCACATTGGTCATAATGAATGGTAAAAAGCTCTCAATTATAAATGTTTACAGTCTGTTGTGAATGGAAATGTGGGATTGGATAAATTAGATACACTTCTTGGAGAGCTGCAGACAAATTAATTGCTTGTGAGTGGGGAGATCAATCTAGGTATGAATGATATATTAGACAGAATCACCCATAAAATCCCAGCAGCTGCCAACACTAAACAATTAGTAGGATTTGCTTGAGCAATAGGAATAATTGACATATGTAGGAAAGTATCAAGCAGTTTTCCTTCTACTCTGGGCATGTAGGGCCTTCCACAGACTTTTATGGCCAGTAATATGGCAGATGGATGTCAAAAGGCTGCATTATTTGCAATGGAATTCTCAGATCACTTGCTAATGATAAAGAGCTGATGAGTAAAATGATTGTAGGAAGAAGGATTGGAGATTAGAGATGGAGCAACTGAAAACCTTGTAACAATGGAACACCTACAAATTATGTTTGCCAATTATTTAAAGGTTTAACCTTGGCGTGGTGACCTCAAAATTATGTTTGGAAATATTTTAAATAGGTCCTTTGTTCAAAATTCAAAAGTTGTATCCAAGAGAATAGGTTGTTTATAAGGCTCTTAAAAAAGAGTTATTGGCCTTGGGAGAATCTTATATTACAAACATGGGAGGAAACCACACTAGACATATTACATTTAAGCACTAATATGTAGACTTGGTCATCATGTGATGCAAGGCAACAAGGTAGTGAAAATATTGGCCTATTTACAAAAAGGCAGTAAGAAATGTTTCAGAAATAAGGACAGATTAGCAGCCAGTGTGAGAAATTGCCACAGTAGATCTTCTTGAACTATTTCAGGGGACCACTACACTCCCTATTAAAATGTTTAGAAAATTGGGGAATAGTACAACTCCATTTATGCTTAGTATGCTGGTGAAAGTAAAAGAAGAAGTATCTCTTCCACTTGACCTCAGACTAATATTAATAACATTTACTAATGAGCAAGAGAAAATGAGAGATGATTCTACAACTTATCACCCATCTCTCGTTTGAATATAGAAGCAAAGATATTAACAAATATTATTGTAAATTAGCTATTAAGGGTAATTCCAGGTTTAATACACTATGAATATTCCAGGTTTGAGCTGACCAGGTCCACTAAACTCAGTCTTCATCGCCTCTACAACAGTCTATCATAGGTAAATAATGCAACAGAATAAAATGCAGTATTGCCATGAGACATTAAAAAGGCATTTGACTCATTGGAGTGCCCTTTTCTTTTCTGGTATAATTGAGAGTGGGTTTGGCACAAGTTTTACAACCAATATTAGACTAGTACACACAAACCCAATGGCAATGTTTTGGGTGAGTTGTCTTGTCACAGCCCTATAGACTTGCTAGGGAAGCAAAACAGGGGCACCCACTTTCCCCACATTTGTTTGCAATGGTTCATGAGCCAACAGTGTGCTTGGTGCAGAGGTGCTCCTTGGTCTGAGAACTTGGATTGTGCAGGGACAATTTGATATAATTGTACTCAAACAATATTCTGCTATATGTAGCGGACCAAGAAAATACACTGCAGCAACTCATGTATGTATTCCGAATTTATCAAAAACATTCAGGTTACACAATTAACTGTACAAAATCATTATTATTCCCAGTAACATTTTAGAGTACATCACCAGGATGGTCAATGCTACTTTGAATGAAAAAAGAACATTTTAAATACCTTAGTATATGAATGCTGCTGGATGGCAGGAGGATCTGTGAAGATATACTCGAAAGCCTAATACACAGACATGGAATAAATGTAAAGCACTGGAAGAACTTGTCACTATTTCTCAGAGGATGGGATTTCCTATTGAAAATGATAGCACTTCCAAGATAGTTATATGCCCTTCAAAACACTCCGTATTGGGTGCAAGATTTGTACTTTAACAACATAGCTAACTTCATCAGATCCCGTCTATGGGGAGGGGTTCACCTAGAAATTCCCTGCAGACAATGTGGAGGTCTACATATAATGGTGGAATAATAGTGACAGGCTTTAAAAAATGCTTATAGCACAACACAATTCTCAGTATTTAAATATACTGTATGGCTTTTGTTCTTGTCTGTAGGCCTCACAGATACCTGGATTTATAGTAAGGACGGGAGATGTACACAGTGTTACCCACAGCCACAAATTATATTGTTAGAACATGACTAGAAACCACAAACAACAGGATGATAATGTAAAGTAACAAGAACAGCACCTACATTGTATAGAATACGACTGGAGTTTCAATGTTGGACGAATTCTGTTGTATGAATAACTTGCAAACATTTGACCAGATAATGCTAGACAGCAACATGTATGATTCACAACTATTTGAATATTGGCAATTGAAACTCACAATAGGGCACTATGGCTCTCATTATGACATTGATGGTAAATCCCACGTACCGCCATGCCGACTGCCGCCAACATACCGCAGCAGATAATCGCCAGCCATATTATGACACACACATACCAACTCGTCACTATACAGCCACACACACAAGTCTGCCAGCCCAAAAGTCAGTGATAAACTGGTGGTATCCAAACCCACACTGTAATGGCAACAAAACAATGCCTACAACATTATGACCCACAAATCACTGCAGCGGACATTCAATGCCGGTGAACCATTGGCGGCACATACCGCTGTGCTCAAAATACACAACCACTAACAAAACAACATCACTTTGGACAATTCAAACTACACACATCTGGCACCCATACACACACCACACCCACACACCCACACCACTCTAAAACACACACCCACTTTACCCACAATACTTTACAAATACAAAGCATTGCCACCAGAGAGAGAGAGATAGCAAGAGCACCCACACAACCAGAGCCAGATGCCACCATCACCTATATACTGTACCACCCCTGCACCTTACACCATACACCCTAACACATCACCCCACACACCCTCACCCATACCACCCACACCATACTCATGGCACCACAATGACTCCCCAGGTACTCTGAGGAGGAGCTAAGGGTCATGGTGGAGGAAATCATCCAGGCAGAGCCACAGCTATTTGGATCACAGGTGCAGCAGATATCCATTGCTAGGAAGATGGAGCTATGGCGGAGGATCGTGGACAGGGTCAACACCGTGGGACAGTACCCAAGAACAAGGGATGATATCAGGAAGAGGTGGAACGACCTATGGGGAAGGTACGTTCCATTGCAGCTAGACACTAGCTCGCAGTACAGAGGACTGGCGGTAGACCCTCAGCTCCTCCCCCACAACTTACAACATGGGAGGAGCAGGTCTTGGCAATCATGCATCCTGAGGGCCTGGCAGGAGTAGCAGGAGGACTGGACTCTGGTAAGACAAATCTCAATTACGATCAGCCCCTGACCTGCATGCCATCACATACCCCCACCCTTACCCAGACTCCCATTACTCCACCACCTCCCACATACCCCACCATCACAACCCCCTCATTCCAATACCAAGCCCTGCATGCAACACCAACACATGGACACCCCTCACAGGCCTACATGGACACCTATCACCACAGCATGCAAACAAGAGAGAATCACCTAGCCCACCAAATAACAACATACACGAGGAAAAGCTGTCAGGGCAACAACAACCATAGAGGGGAACACACCCATGCACAATATGTCACACGCAGAAACAATAACACTGCATTTACATCCCCACAGGTAACCCAGCCAATGGCACCGGCGAAGAGGTGCCAGCAACATCCAGTCCCCCACAGAAGAGGCCCACAGGGATGACAGCAGCTCTGCTTGCCTGGATCTGGATGACCAACCTGGCCCATCAGGGATCTCCGGACAGTCGGTAACCCAGGCACAGTCTCACACCACCACAGAGCCTCCCCCCTCAGGAAACACCACCACAGCACCCACCCAGCGGACCCATACCTCTGTCCCCAGGACATGTCAATCAGCAGTGTGTCCACCACTACAGGGACCCCAGGCCACCCCACAAACACAGGACGATCAGGGACCTGGGGTCAGTGGCAGTGGGCACACGGCTCAGGGGACAGAGGCACAGGACAAAAGGAAGATAGGAGGACTGCTGTGTGACTGGGGGAGAGCAGGCCCAGGGAAACAACTCTCCAGGAGACACTCACCGTCCTCCTTGGAGCATACCAACATTCCCAGGATATGCTGGGCCAGATACTGGACAAGTTGTAGGAGAACATGCGGCTGCAGGAGGGACAGTACCTGGGGATCAGGGAGGACTTGAAGGACATCAACATCACCCTGGTCTCCATTGCAGGGGTGCTGGCAGACATGGCCAACAGTATGAGGGAGGCAGTGGCACACCACTGGGTCCCTGACACTAGCCAAACCACCGAACAGCCCTCCACCTCCGCTGCCGCTCGTGGGCAGGAGGCCCAACCAGAAGAACAACAGGCCACCAACACCCCTTCCCCTGAAGAAGGAGAACCACCCCGCAATTGTTCCTTGCAATCCAGGCAGAAGACAGAGACTATTGCCAAGACCCCCGCCAGCAAATAAGACTCTCCTGATTGTCACCCTGTGTCCCACTCTGTCACCCTGTCCACCTTGAACTGTCATTGCTCCACTACCTATACCCCCATGGACAATGCACCTGTGATACAAATAGACTGGACTCTATCCTGGACTTTCCTCCATCATCACCTAAGCCCATTGCACTACCTCCTCTTTTCCAGAACACTGCAATAAACACACTTTGATAAAATACAAGTATGGCGTATGTCAGATATTTTCAAAAGGTTTTAGTTTACCAAAGGTTAAAACATTGCAATTCAACTGTACAGTAATATTTACATTGGAAAGACCTGTAGTTGGCTGCACTGAACACACCAGGAGCAATAGTGGGGCACCAACATCTGCAAAAAGAGATGCCAAAGGGTACAGTGAGCGGGCATAGAAGTAAGAATACACAGCCTGCCAGTGACAATGTCACACACCAAACTGTCAATTATATGTGTATCAACACTGTCTTACCTGTGTCTCATTGGAAGTATTGACGAATAATTGCACTTCTGTCGTCCTCATCCTCTGCCTCCTCATCTTCACTGTACACAGGGTCCACTGCTGCCACACGGCCATCTCCAGCCTCCTCCTCCTGCAGAAAAGGCACCTGGCGACGCAAGGCAAGGTTGTGCAACATACAGTATGCCACAATGATCTCGCAGACCTTCTTGGTTGAGTAGCACAGGGATCCACCTGTTAGATGGAGGCAACAAAACCTGGCCTTCAGGAGGCCAAAGGCCCTCTCTATAATCCTTCTTGTTCGCCCATGTGCCTCATTGTAACGTTCCTCTGCCCTTGTCCTGGCATTCCTCACAGGGGTCAGTAACCATGAGTGGTTGGGGTAACCAGAGTCACCTGCAAATATCGAGGGACAACTGTTAGCAACACAGTAACCCTTAGACCCCACCATACCCATACACAAACATATACTGGGTGGGAACCAGGGCTCACAGATGAGCCACACACTTTGCCTCTGGAGTTGAGCCATCACATTTGGGATGGCGCTATTCCTCAGAATAAAGGCATCATGCACAGACCCAGGATACTTAGCATTGACGTTGGAGATGTACTGGTCCGCCAGACACACCATTCTGCACTTTCATGGAGTGAAAGCTCTTTCGATTTCTGAACACCTGCTCATTTTGCTGGGGGAGAGGGGGACAAATGCAATATGTGTTTCATCAACAGCCCCAATAATGCTGGGGATATATCCCATTGCATAGAAATCAGCTTTCACTGTGGCCAAATCCTCCACATGTGGGAAAACGATGTAGCTGCACATGTGTTTAATCAGGTCAGACAACACTCTGGTCAGTACTATTGAGAACATTGGCTGAGACATTCCTGCTGCCAAGCCCACTGTCACTTGGAAGGAGCCAGTTGCCAGGAAATGGAGCACGGAAAGCACTTGCACAAGAGGGGGGATCCCTGTGGGGTGACGGATAGCAGAGATTAGGTCAGGCTCCAATTGGGCACACAGCTCAGTGATTGTGGCCCTGTCAAGTATATAGGTGAGGATAATGTGCCTGTCCTCCATTGTTGCCAAGTCCACCAGGGGTCTGTACACAGGGGGATGTCTCCATCTCCTATTCATACGCAGCGGTTGCAATCTATGGGCCAAAAGAGTAAGCAGCTGGTCGTTATCTCTACGTTCCAACCACTACAGTTCAATGCATGTTGTGATTGTAAGAGTATTTTGTTGGAGATGTCCAAATGGTGCGTTGGTGTACTGTGACGCAGTTAGGAGCCATGGCATGCACCCCCCCTGAAATGGCGCCCACCTATCCTTCATGGAGGGACAGGTGGAAATGAGGTAATTCCGCTGACTTTGTCCGCCGTTGCTGGAGGCGGTCAAGAACCGCCGTGCAACTCCTCATTAGTTAACATTGGGCCCTATGGTGTACAGTGGCCAATGGTGATGTACGTCGATGGTGAGGGTACGCAGCGCCGTGGACGTGACCTCCATTTTCTATCTGATTCCTCACTTGCTACCTAACCTTCGACAGGAGAGGACCTACACTGCATGTGCTGCTGTGACCTGTGTTTGAAACCAACCTTGGCTTGTGTTACTGGGGAAAGGACCCCTGCCTTCACCTCAGCGGAGTTTGAGCGACTGGTCGATGGGGTCCTACCCCAGTACCGATTGCTGTATGGGCCTCCAGACCAACAGGTGAGTACACCGTGAGTACGATGCATGGGGCGTGAGTGCATGGAGTGCTGTGTGTGAAGGCCTCATGTAGGGGGAGTTGGTGGATGGGCCATGGGCAGCGTAGAGGATGTATGGTGGGCCATGTCTGTGCTAATGGTTGATGGGAAGGGGCATGGTGGGCCATGAGTGTAACAGGCAGGACGGTCAGACTAATACCTTTCCCTGTGTCTATTTCCCTGCAGGTCAGCGCCCATCTAAAGGTTATATGGCATTCCATCGCCAAGGACGTGCAGACCCTGGGGGTCTGTGGCAGGAGGAGCACCCACTTTCGCAAACGGTGGGAGGACCTGAGACGCTGGGCACGGAAGACAGCGGAGGCCCAGCTCGGAATGGCCTCCCAATGAGGAAGGGGTGCCCGTCGAACCCTGACCCCCCTGATGTCCCGCATACTGGCGATGGCCTCTCCGGAGCTAGATGGGCACTTGGGGGCATCACAGCAGCCACAAGGGGGTGAGTACAGTGCCCTAATATACAACTTGCACCTGGTGTGGTGTAGGCCCTGTGGGTGCCCCTAGCCCAGGCCTGGCATTGCAGGTCCCATGTTGGGCAGGGTTCTGATGTGAAAGTACTCCAACCAAGCTAGTAGGCATCCACTACTGAGCAGGGGTCTGTGGGTTTCAGGTATGCTGCAGTTGGCGTTAGGTGTCCCTATCTATGGGCTGGTGACAAGCATTGTGACTGGTAGTGCATTGTCTGGTGTGTAGGGCTGTTCCCTGTGTGTGAGTGTGTTGTGTACGCCAACTGTGGTGTTGTTGGCGTCATTGACCAAGTGTATCATTTCTCTCGTTCCCCACCTTTTTTGTTTTTTCACCCTGTCCTTATGTGCATTAGCATCAGAGGAGGAGCAGAGGCACCGGTGATGGAGGGAGCTGCATTACACAGGACCCAGGAAGCCGAATCCACCGACGGTGAGGGCACCAGTGGGATAGAGGGCGAACGGAGCACCACGGCGGAGACTGGAGGGGACAGTTCAGACACGGATACCTCCTCCGATGGGAGCTCCCTGGTGGTGGCGGACACCTCTGTGACCACCCCAGCTACAGGTACAGCTGCCACCCCCGTACCAGCACTGCCCTCCCAGCAGACCCTCAGCGAGTTTCCCGTGTCCGCTCACCCAGGAGGTAGGGGATCTCCTTGGCCACAGGCACCTAAGGCCCTGCCCCAGTCAGCCCTGCTGCAGTGAGGAGGCTATTGACCTCCTGCGATCCATCTCTGTTGGGCAGTCAACCCTTGTGAATGCCATCCTGGGGCTGGCAGCCCAAATGCTACAGATAAATGTATTCCTGGAGGGCATTCACACTGGCTTGGCGGCCCAACAGAGATCAATCCAGGATCCGGCCTCCTCTCTGATGGCAGCTATTGTCCCTTTTTCCACCCTCCAACTTCCTCTTCTTAATCCCATTCTCCTCAACCCTTACCTATCCCAAGCACACAGGCAGAGGAGCAGGCACCCAGGACAACACACAAGAGTGGTCATGGCAAACAAAAGCACCACACTTCATCCCAAAGGCACTCACACAAACAACATCCAGAATCAGACATACTAACATCCACTGCCTCCACTGAGTCCCCCTCCTCCTCGTCCTCCCTCCCAGTTGCGTCTCCACTCACACCTGCATGTACCACATCCTCATCCATTGCCACCATCACCAGCACGCCTGGCAGTACACACCCCTCACTAGCAGTCACCACCCCACATCCATGCACACGTCCCCTGTGTCCTCTCCCACTTTATCTGTGCCCCCTCCTCCCAAAGTACACAAACGCAAGAACTCAGAAACCCAACAGCCATCCACCTCACAACAGCATCCAGCCCACGCACCTGCACTCAAACACAGCAGACTGACACCTCCTACCACCACTCCCTATTCCTCCACTCCCAAACCATCTTCCTCTTCTCGCCCCAATGTCCCTAAGAAGCTTCCCTAGCCCTCCCCCTGCCCCTCACATCAGGCCAGGGTGGTCAAAACCCAGGCAAGCACCTCAGCCACCCAGTCCACGGACACAGTAGTGTCCCCAACTACTCCAGGTGGGAGAGGATCCCGGCCACCAGACAGCCAGACGGACAGGGTGGCTGCCCCAAGTGCGTCAAGGAAGGGCAAGAAGACAGCCCCAAGTGCATCAAGGAATGGCAAGAAGGCAGCCCCAACTGCAGGATGGAAGGGCAAGGAGGCAGCCCCAGCTGCAGGAAGTAAGAGCAAGGAGGCAGCCCCAGCTGCAGGAAGGAAGGGCAAGGAGGCAGCCCCAGCTGTAGGACAGAAGGGCAAGGAGGCAGCCCCAGTTGCAGGAAGGAGGGGCAAGGGGCCTGCAAAAGCAGGCAGTAGAGACAAGGGGCCTGGTGCAGGCACTCAGTCGGAGCCCCCACCACCAACCATGGTAGTGTAGCTGTCCGAGGTTGCAGGGAATGGGCTGGAGCCTCCCCCTACCACTACCAGCACCGCCAGCAGCAGCCCCAGTGGGCAGCCATCCGAGGCTGCAGGGGATGGGCTGGAGCCTCCCACCACCACTGCCAGCACTGCCACCAGCACCACCACCAGCACTGCCACCAACACCGCCATCACCACCGCCACAAGCAGCAGCAGCCCCAGTGGGCAGCCATCCGAGGCTGCAGGGGAAAGGCTGGAGCCTCCTCCCACCACTGCCAGCACCACCACCAGCACTGCCACCAGCAGCAGCAGCCCCAGTGGGCAGCCGTCCGACGCTGCAGGTGATGGGCTGGAGCCTTCCCCCATCACTGCCATCACTGCCACCAACACCGTCACCAGCAGCAGCAGCCCCAGTGGGCAGCCATCCAGGGCTACAGGGGAAGGGATGGAGCCTCCCTCCACCACTGCCAGCACCTCCACCAGCACCGCCTCCCGCAGCAGCAGCCCCAGTGGGCAGCCATCCAAGGCTGCAGGGGATGGGCTGGAACCTCCCCGCACCACTGCCAGCACCGCAACCAGCACCGCCACCAGTAGCAGTAGCCCCAATGGGCAGCCGCCCGAGGCTGCAGGGGATGGGCTGGAGCCTCCCCCCACCACTGCCACCTCCACCATTAGCAGCACCACGGCCACCACTGAGCACCCGTCACCGCTGGACAGTGTGTAGTCCTGCGTCCATGGGCTGTTGTGCAGCCTGTCCCCTGCAAATCCTGTGGGTCTGACACCCAGGTGAGAGACTGTGACCTTGCACTCCCCAAGATCTGCATCATTGGGCACAAAGCCCCCCAGAACCAGTGGAGAAGCCATCCACTCACCCCATCCTTCCCAGGATTACGCTCACAGGGCACAATGCTCCCTCCAGAACCAGTAGAGAAGCCATCCACTCACCCCATCCTCCACAGGATGAAGCTCACAGGGCACAATGCCCCCTCCAGAAACAGTGGAGAAGCCATCCACTCACCCCATCCTCCCCAGGATGAAGCTCACAGGGCACAATGCCCCCTCCAGAACCAGTGGAGATGCCATCCACTCACCCCATCCTCCACAGGATGAAGCTCACTGGGCACAATGCCCCCTCCAGAGCCGGTGGGCAAGTCACCCACTTGAGAGACTGTGGCCTTGCACTCTCCAGGACCAAGCACAGGGCATGTTGCCCCCTCCAGAGCCGGTGGGCAAGTCCCCCACTTGAGAGACTGTGGCCTTGCAGTCCCCAGGACCAAGCACAGGGCATTTTGCACCCTCCAGGACCAGTGGGCAAGTCACCCACTTGAGAGACTGTGGCCTTGCATTCCCCAGGTCCAAGCACAGGTCATGTTGCCCCCTCCAGGACCAGTGGGCAAGTCACCCACTTGAGAGACTGTGGCCTTGCACTCCCCAGGACCAAGCACAGGGCACTTTGCCCCCTCCAGAGCCAATAGGCAATTCACTCACTTGAGAGACTGTGGCCTTGTACTCCCCAGGACCAAGCACAGGGCATGTTGTCCCCTCCAGGACTAGTGGCGTTGTACCATCTTCCGCCCCCGTTCTCCGTCCCCCTGAGGTGCCTGCCTATTTTCGACCTGATGCCCCTGCAGTGTTCTCTCCATGTTGTTGCAGGAGTGAGGTGGGGCATTGGACTATGTGATGTGGCCCTGTGGCCCACGGACATTGAGGCCTGGGCAGTGTCCCTACATTTGTAATATGTATATATTTGTTGATTTGGATGCACGTATTTTTACTATTTCATCTTATTACGCTCTATTTAATCAATTAATTTTGTCCTTGAATTATTCCTGAGGGGTATGGGGTGAATATGTAATGTTAGTGCATCTGCTTGTGTGTATGGTGTTGGGGGTGGGGGTGTTGCGTGTATGTGTCACTCTCTTTTCCCCCCCCCCACTCCGTGCTAGGCAGCAGTACTCACCGTTATCGTCTTCGCCGGCATTGGTGTTTGTAGTGGAGCAGAATGTAGAAGAGCATGGGGTACACATGCAACTCGGGCTCCATGGCGGCGTGGTTCTTCCTTGAGTCTCCAGAGGTGAGTCGTTTCCCTTCTGTGCAGTGTTTCTGCCAGGCTTTTGATGTTGTTGGTACCACCCCAGAAAAGGTGGCGGACTCGTTTGGCATTATACAGTGGGCAGAACATTGTCTTCCACCAGGCTGTAGGTGGTTACCGCCGTGGTCCCTGTTTATTTCGCCAGGGCGGTCGGTGTGTTAAAGTGGCTGTCTGTCTGAGCGGTTTCAGCCATGGTCATTATTTCATATTTATTACCACCGCCACTATATCACTGACTGCCAGGGTTGTAATGAGGGCCTTTATACCCAGAGATAATCTAGAGGACTGTCCCAATATTCCACCTTTCTGGAAAAATGTTGTCAAAAATGAAACAAAATGTTGTCAAGGCAAATATAGGGGGTATCCACAATATTGATTGGAATATGAGACACCAAAAGGGCATGAGATACCAAAATTGTTACTGTGGCGAAAAAGTATATAGCTTGGAAATGAAGATCTTCAGAAGGACACACAATAAAGGTGTTGAAACATGGACAGATGCACTGAACTCGAAAGGGTGATGTATACAAGCAGAGGGTGCTCACAAAAATTGAGACAATGTGAACTTCATGGACTAATTTCCATGGGCTCAGGTCAACATCACATACAAGAACGAAGTACACACAACTATGTTGGGAGGTGTAAAGGAATTGAGGGATGTAAATGAAAAATGCAAGCATAAACCTTAGAGAGGAAGAGAAATTAAAAGAATTTCAGAAGACGCAGCTAGCCTACAGAAACAAGTGTCTCATGTATGGGTATTTATTGCTTTTATATGAAAATATAATGTATAATTGTCAGAAATGTGGAAGATACTGTAGAAGTTAACAGGAAATCACACACAAAAATGCTTACAAACACTTATCCACCCCTGAAAAGTTATATTTGCTTGAACAAATAAAACCCTAATTATAAAAAGGGCCAGTTAAGAGTCATTTCCCTAATTCTGAGCATCCAATCCAGGTGCCCCTCCCCCTTATTCCTAGCAGGTCAGAACTGTGAGGATAATGTTCAACTCAGACTTCAACTTCAACCCCCAAATCAATACCATCATCAAGGAGACAATATCTCAGCTCTCTTTCCTTTGTACAAAACTAAGCTCCTCCTAATTCAACAGTGAAAATAATTTATACATGCTCTTGCCATAGCCTGATTGGATTATTGTACTGTAGCCTACGTTGATCTCATACTGAAAGTGATGAACAAACTACAAAGAATGCAGTATGGAATAGCCACAATGTGCCTTCAGCCACTGTACTCTTACCACATTAAGCCAGCCTTGAAAGAGATCTACTGACTTCTGGTTGAAGCCACAATCAAATTCAAAAGACTTTGGAACAAGCAAACAATGCATAACAGGGCAAGGGTACTGGTTACCTTCAAAAACTGGCGTGTCAATATAATTCTGAGAGAAATCTGTGTTCTTCTGCAGCTCTTGTTGAAACAACATCCATTTAAGAGATTAAAGTATTGAAGAATACCCTTGGTGGACCATGGGAAAAAGTTATGGAACACATATTATCCCTGCTTACATCAGGAGCCTTCAGATCAAGAAGCTTCCAAAATTGCACATTTAAAAGAAGCTTTAAATTAAGCCCTTCATGGTTAGGGGAGAGAGCAATGAATCTAGCTCAAATGTAACTATCTTTAATTTGACCCTCATATTGACTTGTTTTTTCTGTCTTTTAAATTGTTTCTAAATACTGTAAACACTGGCCTGGGTTACATTTTTAAAAATAATCCTACGGCATCCTTTGCTTGCATGCAGTGAGTTGAGAGGAGTAAAAACAATCCAGTTAAGGACAATGTTTAACTTTGTAACAACCATACTGACAAAATAGTAAAATATGGTTACTTAGGTTGCTCAACCTGCAGACTGTTTTAAGATCTGCAGCACCCTGGACCTTTGAAGGGTATTATCCTCAAGATCAGTAGGTATGGTTCCCACAGTGGCATACAGAGGTCTACTATTTTACTGAATTGATACAAAAATCAAATACGCTTATATTATGCTAGAGTCAATACTTAAAGGTGTCAGTGACTTAATAATCTAAACAAATTGACCTAAAATAAAATAGGTTTAATAGATTCAGACAACTAATGAGACTGCTTCATTGTCTGATGGAAGTGCCTTGCCAAAAATGTATTTACCAGTGAAATAGTCATCCTGTGTTTCTGCAGGCATAAATCTTTTACGTGCAGTATAGGAGTGTTCAGACTGGGTCACAGGGTGGTCGTAAAAGAATTAACTCGTTGGGAATATTAAATAGAACTTATTTTGGAGAGCACAATATTGGCTCTATCAGCAAAGCTATTTATTTTGTATATTTATATCACCAAAAAACAAAGGACTATAGTAAGTTTTTAAACCAACTTACTCAAAACACAAGCGCTATTACAACAAAATTAACCAGCTCTTGTGTTTTTTTAGCCGCTAGTAGAATCTAAGGATATTAAGTCACACCTAACAAAATGTATTGATTACTTTGTACTAGCTGACGTCCTGTGAAGCTAAAACAACACATATTCACACATAATAGGAGGTCACTTTACAGAAGTTAGAGTCTGACAAACATAAACACACAGCAGAGAAATTTGATGTGAAGTAGATTACAGTTAGCTTTGATTATTTAAAATAAATAGGAAAGATTCTCCTAGAAATATTAATTTATGAAGCTATGGTCATAAATATGTGCTGCCCAGGTGAGAACAAATGTGATCAAAGGCCATATATGAAAAAACAACTGTCAGGTGACCTAGACTTTCTGGAGCTTATTTTTCTCTTTTGGCATTTCTTGCATGACTGCTCACAATTTACTGTTGCCGTATTGCTCAAGTCCTTTCACTAGCATCTTAAGCCATCTCTCAATGAGCACTCAAAGAAAAAGACAGAAGGTAAATGTGTCTTATGCCTGTCAAGTGACTTCTGTATATTCTGTGTCTCAGCCCAGACTTTCCCAGTGCAGGTTTTATGATGATGCTAAACTTAACTGGTCAACCATTGGTAGTGAAGAATTTTCATGGGACTTCAATCATCCTCAGCCCTCTGGCTTTTTCCTCAGAAAAAATCTTGTTGCCTCCACAAGAAACATCAAACTCCCGTTATAAATCATATCCTTTCCATCTACATTCAGTGACACTCTTTTTGAATTATTTTATCTTCCTCTTTATACTTCCTATTACCACCAGCTGAATCACCCCCATTGTGGCAATGAATTACAGTCAATAGGTATACTGCTATTTCACATAAGAATTATTGCACATTGAAGAGAGAGCTGCTGCAAGGGTTTCTAAAGACCATATGCAATCCTTTCCCTCTTATTTAGTTACAATGTCCCATCAAGTCATCATTTTTTTCATTTGAGGTCTCTTGGTCTTCTTGCTTGAATGTGTGTCTTATCTTTGAGGTTATGGGGTACCAGCCTTAGAGCTGTTCAGGACTAAGGGCTTTTATTTCGAGTTTGACAGACTGGATGCACCAAAAAATGTGGCAGATACCCAGTCTGCCACAGTACAATTGCCTTGGGTTATGATGCACTAATACAATTGTGCATGGGATATCGTCACATCTGTGATAGAGTATTTCATCCATAAAACTAAAACCTTAAGTTTTATCTTACTCAGACACCCACTGAAAGTGAAATACCATAATTTATTCCAAACTTCAAAGCACCTTATTTTGCCCTATAAGCTGCCCAGGAAATAAAGGGGAACATAACAACTCAAAGTTGATAAGTGATAAGATAAATTATGTTAGAACTCTCACAGTTGACAAAGTCACGTATTACAAATGGTAGTCCATTGATCAAAATTATTTTAGTCTTGTTAAGAATTTTGCTCCGATCTAGCTTGGTAAAATTTTCCATAGTGTTTTTAAGACTGGAAGTATTATAACCTCTCGTGGGTAAACGGTCAGCAATTTCAGAGGATACTGTCTCATAGTCATACAGTTGAGTCTAGCCCGTCTACATTTTCCCACTGGTATATTACGGACTGCACTGTATTGGCCATAATAAACCAGTGGTAAAATTCTTAACAAGACTAAAATAACTACTCAGAGGACTCCCATCCGTTTTATTACACGTTTTCACAACGGCCAACAACACATTCGAAAATTACTTCATAAACATTGGTACTTGCTTCACAAAAGTCCTTCAATTACTCAGCATATCTCTTCTTTCCCACAGATTGGCTTTAAAAGAGCCCCCAACCTCAGAGACAAATCATGTTCTTCTTTCTATCAAGACAAAATATCCACTCAATCCTACCTGCGACCCCCATCCGGATTCTATACTTGCACAAAATGTTCCATTTGTAAACTTGGTCTGACTAAATCCAAAAGAATTTTGATCAATGGACTACCATTTGTAATACGTGACTTTATCAACTGTGAGAGTTCTAACATAATTTATCTTATCACTTGCCCCTGCAATAAGGCCTATATAGGAAGCACAATTAGAACTCTCAAATTACGCACACAGTAACATTACCGTAACATCCAGAAGGACGATACAAAATTCCCTTTCGTTGAACACTTTGTCAAATATCATCCACATACACGTTCCTTCGCATTCTGTGGCCTAATGCAACTCAAACAACACCCTCGGGAGGCAACCTTGAACTCTAACTTCGACAGAATGAAAGCAGACTCATTATTCGTTTCTATACTGTACGACAAGGCCTTAATAAGGACCCAGAATGGCATTATTGGCTTTATTAATGTACCACATGTATAATCTTTAGTGTCGACAACCATACATGATGTTTCTGTTTTGTTGCTCTTTGATTAAGCTCTAAAAAATCCTAGCATCTTGATACTTTAGATTGTCAGAGCTATATGTGGTCAGCCTGGATACGCCATGATAACTTTATGGCTCAATACCTTTCACCATCTATACAAACCAGCAACAGTTAGGCACTTTGTGAACATAACTTTAACATATCTATTTTCTTACCTATGTCATCATGGTCTTGATACTCTGTCACTCAGACTGAGTTTTATAATATAATCTTTCCACACTGATCATGATAGACCTTTGATTAATCAGTATTTTTGTTTCCATACTTACCTACATATTCATAATTACAATATTTGACAAGCCTAATGTGGTGTCGTGGACATTGAAATAGGATCTTGCTAATATCCCAATTGCCCCCCTGCATGGGGCCACAATTCTTGATGAAGAACCTATTTTATTTACATCTCTTAAATAAAATTACACCAATGTAATGACTCATGGTATAAGTCGGCTTAGATTAGTATTTGACCATACATAACATCTTACCAAAATGGCCAACGCCATTTGTTGCTCTCGTTCAGACAGAGAGACAACCACGGACATAGAAGTAGGACTACGTTTACATTTGCTTCCAAAATCAAAAAAGATGAGGGACTTGGGAAGTTGCTACTTTATTCAACATGATATAGAAATAAAAGTAGGACTACATTTTTCCTCAGTCCTACCACATAGATAGTAGAAAAGTCCACCAAGACATTTTTGCAATCTAATTTAGCGCCCGTCCCTAATGCCGCGTTCTCGGCCCTATGATCGAGTCGAGGATTTTTTCATTGGAAACAAGGTAAGGGACAACATTCCATAATATAACCAATATTTAACCCATAAGGTCACTTTTATTGCTCTTTTGTGGACCTAATCGGAAATGTATTTTTGCACAATTCAGTCATTTGAACAAAGTGTCACGTACTTGCCTAATAAGTACTTGCATTATCTTAGCAATAGATATTGCTTTTCACGGGGAACCAAGTCAGACCTAGCATGTCTTTTCTTTTCATAGACTACATGTTCCTCTACATATTACTTGGCAAGTAAAAGTTTAATTTGAGCTACATGTATATGTCTAATTAGGTAGAGAACAACCCTCTAGATCTCTGTAGGAGGCTGGACTGGCTTGTAGTGAGTACCAACGGGTACTTACACCTTGCACCAGGCCCAGTTATCCCTTATTAGTGTATAGGGTGTCTAGCAGCTTAGGCTGATAGATAATGGTAGCTTAGCAGAGCAGCTTAGGCTGAACTAGGAGACGAGTGAAGCTCCTACAGTACCACTAGTGTCATATGCACAATATCATAAGAAAACACAATACACAGATATACTAAAAATAAAGGTACTTTATTTTTATGACAATATGCCAAAAGTATCTCAGTGAGTACCCTCAGTATGAGGATAGCAAATATGCACAAGATATATGTACACAATACCAAAAATATGCAGTATAGTATTAGAAAACAGTGCAAACAATGTATAGTTACAATAGGATGCAATGGGGAAACATAGGGAAAGGGGCAACACAAACCATATACTCCAAAAGTGGAATGCGAACCACGAATGGACCCCAAACCTATGTGACCTCGTAGAGGGTCGCTGGGACTGTAAGAAAACAGTTAGGGTTAGAAAAATAGCCCACCCCAAGACCCTGAAAAGTGAGTGCAAAGTGCACTAAAGTTCCCCAAAGAGCACAGAAGTCGTGATAGGGGAATTCTGCAGGAAAGACACAAATCAGCAATGCAACAACGATGGATTTCCAAACGAGGGTACCTGTGGAACAAGGGGACCAAGTCCAAAAGTCACAAGCAAGTCGGAGATGGGCAGATGCCCAGGAAATGCCAGCTGTGGGTGCAAAGAAGCTGCTACTGGACAGTAGAAGCTGAAGATTCTGCAGGAACGACAAGGGCTAGAGACTTCCCCTTTGGAGGATGGATGCCCCACGCCGTGGAGAGTTGTGCAAAAGTGTTTTCCTGAAGAAAGACCGCATACAAGCCTTGCTAGCTGCAAGTTGTGCAGTTAGGGTTTTTGGATGCTGCTGTGGCCCAGGAGGGACCAGGATGTTGCCAATTGCGTCTGGGGACAGAGGGGGCATCGAGCAAGACAAGGAGCCCTCTCAGAAGCAATCAGAACCCGCAGAAGTGCCAAAACAGGCACTACAAAGTGGAGTGAAACAGTGCTCACCCGAAGTCGCACAAAGGAGTCTCACGTCGCCGGAGGACAACTTAGAAGGTCGTGCAATGCAGGTTAGAGTGCCGTGGACCCAGGCTTGGCTGTGCACAAAGGATTTCCGCCAGAAGTGCACAGAGGCCGGAGTAGCTGCAAAAGTCGCGGTTCCCAATGCAGTCTGGCGTGGGGAGGCAAGGACTTACCTCCACCAAAATTGGACTGAAGAGTCACTGGACTGTGGGAGTCACTTGGACAGAGTTGCTGGATTCAAGGGACCTCGCTCGTCGTGCTGAGAGGAGACCCAGGGTACCCGTGATGCAGTTCTTTGGTGCCTGCGGTTGCAGGGGGACGATTCCGTCGACCCACGGGAGATTTCTTCGGAGCTTCTAGTGCAGAGAGGAGGCAGACTACCCCCACAGCATGCACCACCAGGAAAGCAGTCGAGAAGGCGGCAGGATCAGCGTTACAGAGTTGCAGTAGTCGTCTTTGCTACTTTGTTGCAGTTTTGCAGGCTTCCAGCGCGGTCAGCAGTTGATTCCTTGGCAGAAGACGAAGAGAGAGATGCAGAGGAACTCGGATGAGCTCTTGCATTCGTTATCTAAGGAAATCCCCAAAGGAGAGACCCTAAATAGCCAGAAAAGAGGGTTTGGCTGCTTAGGAGAGAAGATAGGCTAGCAACACCTGAAGGAGCCTATCAGAAGGAGTCTCTGACGTCACCTGCTGGCCCTGGCCACTCAGAGCAGTCCAGTGTGCCAGCAGCACCTCTGTTTCCAAGATGGAAGAGGTCTGGAGCACACTGGAGGAGCTCTGGGCACCTCCCAGGGGAGGTGCAGGTCAGGGAAGTGGTAACTCCCCTTTCCTTTGTCCACTTTCGCGCCAGAGCAGGGCTGAGGGGTCCCTGAACCGGTGTAGACTGGCTTATGCAGAAATGGGCACCATCTGTGCCCATGAAAGCATTTCCAGAGGCTGGGGGAGGCTACTCCTCCCCAGCCCTAACACCATTTTCCAAAGGGAGAGGGTGTAACACCCTCTCTCTGAGGAAGTCCTTTGTTCTGCCTTCCTGGGCCAGGCCTGGCTGGACCCCAGGAGGGCAGAAACCTGTCTGAGGGGTTGGCAGCAGCAGCAGCTGCAGTGAAACCCCGGGAAAGGCAGTTTGGCAGTGCCAGGGTCTGTGCTAGAGACCCGTGGGATCATGGGATTGTGCCAACCATGCCAGGATGGTATAGAGGGGGCAATTCCATGATCATAGACATGTTACATGGCCATATTCGGAGTTACCATTGTGAAGCTACATATAGGTAGTGACCTATATGTAGTGCACGCGTGTAATGGTGTCCCCGCACTCACAAAGTCCGGGGAATTGGCCCTGAACAATGTGGGGGCACCTTGGCTAGTGCCAGGGTGCCCACACACTAAGTAACTTAGCACCCAACCTTTACCAGGTAAAGGTTAGACATATAGGTGACTTATAAGTTACTTAAGTGCAGTGTAAAATGGCTGTGAAACAACGTGGACATTATTTCACTCAGGCTGCAGTGGCAGGCCTGTGTAAGAATTGTCAGAGCTCCCTTTGGGTGGCAAAAGAAATGCTGCAGCCCATAGGGATCTCCTGGAACCCCAATACCCTGGGTACCTCAGTACCATATACTAGGGAATTATAAGGGTGTTCCAGTATGCCAATGTAAATTGGTAAAATTGGTCACTAGCCTGTTAGTGACAATTTGAAAGAAATGAGAGAGCATAACCACTGAGGTTCTGATTAGCAGAGCCTCAGTGAGACAGTTAGTCATAACACAGGTAACACATTCAGGCACACTTATGAGCACTGGGGCCCTGGCTGGAAGGGTCCCAGTGACACATACAACTAAAACAACATATATACAGTGAAACATGGGGGTAACATGCCAGGCAAGATGGTACTTTCCTACACAACCCCCCCCCAAACGAAGGACAATAAGACTAGCCATGACCTGATGAGTCTTCATTGTCTAAGTGGAAATATCTGGAGAGTCCATCTGCATTGGAGTGGGTACTCCCAGGTCTATGTTCCACTGTATAGTCCATTCCCTGTAGGGATATAGACCACCTCAACAATTTAGGATTTTCACCTTTCATTTGTTTTAGCCAAAGTAGAGGTTTGTGGTCTGTCTGAACAATGAAGTGAGTGCCAAACAGGAATGGCCTCAACTTCTTCAGTGCCCAGACCACAGCAAAGGCCTCCCTCTCTATGGCAGACCAACGCTTTTCTCTAGGGGTCAACCTTCTACTAATAAAAGCAACAGGTTGATCCTGGCCCTCAGAATTAAGTTGTGAAAGGACTGCCCCTACCCCTAATTCAGATGCATCAGTTTGGACAATGAATTTATTGGAGTAACAGGGGCTTTTCAGGACAGGTGCAGAGCACATGGCCTGCTTCAGTTCCTCAAAAGCTTTCCGACAGCTAGCTGTCCACAATACCTTTTTAGGCATTTTCTTGGATGTGAGGTCATTAAGAGGGGCTGCAATGGAGCCATAGTTCTTAATGAACCTCCTGTAATACCCAGTGAGGCCTAAGAAGGCTCTCACCTGGGTCTGAGTTGTAGGGGGAACCCAATCTATAATAGTTTGGATTTTCCCCTGAAGTGGTGCAATCTGTTCTCCACCAACCAGGTGTCCCAGATAAACCACCTTCCCCTGCCCTATCTGGCACTTTGAAGCCTTGATAGTGAGGCCTGCCTTTTGCAGGGCCTGCAAAACTTTCCATAGGTGGACCAGGTGATCATCCCAACTGGAGCTAAAGACAGCTATATCGTCCAGATATGCTGCACTAAAAGCTTCCAGCCCTTGCAGGACTGTATTCACCAACCTCTGAAAAGTGTCAGGTGCATTTTTCAATCCAAAAGGCATTACTGTGAATTTGTAATGGCCTCCAATGGTTGAAAATGCAGTTTTTGCTTTTGCATCTTCTGATAATTTGATCTGCCAATACCCTGCAGTCAAGTCAAAAGTGCTTAGATACTTGGCAGATGCCAGTGTATCTATGAGCTCACCTGCCCTGGGTAAAGGGTGAGCATCAGTTTTGGTTACGTGGTTGAGACCTCTATAGTCTACACAAAACCGCATTTCCTTCTTTCCATCTTTGGAATGAGGTTTTGGTACAAGTACCACAGGAGAGGCCCATGGACTTTCAGAGTGCTCAACCACTCCCAGTTCTAACATTTTCTGCACCTCTTGTTTTATGCAGTCTCTGACATGGTCAGGCTGCCTATAGATCTTACTTTTGACAGGCAAGCTGTCTCCAGTATCTATAGTGTGCTCACACCAAGAAGTGGTGGCTGGCACAGTAGAAAAGAGTTCAGAAAACTGACCCAGGAGATTTATGCAGTGGTCTTTCTGCTCAGCAGTAAGACAATCTGCCAGTACAACCCCTTCCACTAGAGCATCTTGTTCTGTGGAGGAGAAGAGATCAGGGAGAGGGTCACTCTCTTCTTCCTGTCCCTCATCTGTTGCCATGAGCAGGGTGAGATCAGCCCTGTCATAGTAGGGTTTCAGGCAATTGACATCGAGCACCCTAAGAGGACTCCTGGCAGTGCCTAAGTCAACTAAGTAGGTGACTTCACCCTTTTTCTCAACAATTGTATGGGGTCCACTCCATTTATCTTGGAGTGCTCTTGGGGCCACAGGCTCCAAGACCCACACTTTCTGCCCTGGTTGGTACTGAACCAAAACAGCCTTCTGGTCATGCCATTGCTTTTAGAGCTCTTGGCTGGCCTGAAGGTTTTTACTGGCCTTTTTCATGTACTCGGCCATCCGTGATCTGAGGCCAAGTACATAGTCCACTATGTCTTGCTTTGGAGCTTTTAAAGGTTGTTCCCAACCCTCCTTAACAAGTGTTAGAGGACCTCTCACAGGGTGTCCAAATAGGAGTTCAAAGGGGCTGAAGCCCACTCCTTTCTGGGGTACCTCCCTGTAAGCAAAAAGGAGGCATGGTAAAAGGATATCCCATCTCCTGCGGAGTTTTTCAGGGAGTCCCATAATCATGCCTTTGATAGTTTTGTTAAATCTCTCCACCAGTCCATTTGTTTGTGGATGATAGGGTGTAGTGAACTTGTATATCACACCACACTCCTTCCACATGGCCTTTAAGTAAGCAGACATGAAATTGCTTCCCCTGTCTGATACCACCTCTTTTGGGAAGCCCACCCTGGAAAAGATTCCCAGGAGGGCCTTTGCCACTGCAGGGGCTGTAGTGGTCCTTAGAGGAATTGCTTCAGGATATCTGGTGGCATGGTCCACTACCACCAAGATAAACCTATTGCCTGAAGCAGTAGGATGGTCAAGGGGGCCAACTATGTCAACCCCTACCCTTTCAAAGGGAACCCCAACCACAGGCAGTGGAATAAGGGGTGCCTTTGGAGTGCCACCTGTCTTGCCACTGGCTTGACAGGTTTCACAGGACTTACAAAATTATTTTGTGTACTCTGACATTCTAGGCCAATGAAACAAGGGAATAAGTCTGTCCCAAGTTTTCATTTGTCCCAAATGTCCAGCTAGGGGAATGTCGTGGGCTAGAGTTAGGAGGAACTTTCTGTACTCCTGAGGAATCACTAACCTCCTGGCAGTTCCAGGTTTAGGATCCCTTGCTTCAGTGTACAAGAGGTTGTCCTCCCAGTAAACTCTGTGAGAGTCACTGACATCCCCATTAGCTTGTTTGACAGCTTGCTGTCTTAGACCCTCTAGTGTGGGATAGGTTTGCTGTGCCACACTCAGCTCCTCCCTGGTAGGCCCCCCTTCACCCAAAAGCTCAGCAGTGTCTGCTTCCAGCTCCTCTGGTGTAGGTTCTGCACAGGGTGGAAATTCTTCTTCCTCAGAAGTAGAATCCACTGTAGAGGGAGGGATAGTAGGTAGTGCTTTACTTCTACTAGCCCTAGCTTTAGGGAGCACTTGGTCCATTGTTCCAGGATCCAAGTCACCCTGTCCTATTTGCTTTTTGGCCTGAGCCCTTGTCAAAGCAAAAATATGCCCTGGAATGCCCAGCATTGCTGCATGGGCCTCCAACTCCACATCTGACCAAGCTGATGTCTCTTAATAATTTCCAAGTAGACAGTCTACAGGTAAATCTGAGGCAACCACAACTTTCTTTGGACCAGTAACCCCCCCCCCCCAGTTGAGATTTACAACAGCCATGGGGTGGCTAAGTGTGTTGTTGTGAGCATCTTTTACTTGGTACTGGTGACCAAGTAGGTGTTGTTCAGGGTGGACCAGTTTCTCTATTACCATTGTAACACTGGCACCAGTGTCCCTGTAGGCCTGAACCTCAACACCATTTATTAGGGGTAGTTGCTTGTACTTATCCATGTTAAGGGGACAAGCAACTAAGGTGGCTAAATCAATAGCCCCCTCAGAGACTAACACAGCCTCTGTGGTCTCCCTAACAAGACCAACCCCAACTAAGTTACCAAAAGTGAGCCCAGCTACTCCCTTGGATTGGCTATTAGTAGGTTTGCTCCCACCACCACTGCTATTAGTAGGGACACTAGGTGTAGCAGTAGGGGTTGTAGTGGTAGGAGGCTTGGTGCTTTTTTTTGGACAACTGGGATCTGTTGTCCAATGGCCTTTTATTTTACATAAATAGCACCATGGTTTCTTTTCTTTGTTTTGATTAGAAGAGGTTTTGGGCCCACCACCCCCACCAGAGTGTTTTTGTGGGCCTGATGAAGACTCATTTTTAGATTTGTCCCCAACCTTGTCAGAAGACTTACCATCCTTCTTCTTGTTGCCATCTTTGTCACCCCCTGTATGAACTTTTCTGTTCACCCTTGTTCTGACCCATTTGTCTGCCTTCTTTCCCAATTCTTGGGGAGAGGTCAGATCAGTGTCCACCAGGTACTGGTGCAACAAATCAGACACACAGTTATTAAGTATATGCTCTCTCAGGATTAAGTTATACAGGCTTTCATAATCAGTAACTTTACTGCCATGTAACCACCCCTCCAAGGCCTTCACTGAATGGTCAACAAAATCAACCCAGTCTTGTGAAGACTCCTTTTTGGTCTCTCTGAACTTCATCCTGTACTGTTCAGTGGTTAAGCCATAACCATCTAGGAGTGCACTCTTAAGAACTGCAAAATTATTGCCATCACTTTCTTTTACAGTAAGGAGCCTATCCCTACCCTTTCCACTAAATGATAGCCATAGGATAGCAGCCCACTGCCTTTGAGGGACATCCTGTACAACACAGGCCCTCTCAAGTGCAGCAAACCACTTGCTAATGTCATCCCCCTCCTTATAAGGGGGAACTATCTTGTGCAGATTCCTAGAATCATGCTCTTTTGCAGGATGACTATGGGGAATACTGCTGCTGCCACCATGGGTTTCTAAACCCAATTTCTGTCTTTCCCTTTCCACCTCTAGGGACTGCCTATCCAAATCCAGCTGTTGCTTCTTGAGCTTCAGTCTGGTTTGTTCCACTCTCAATCTATTGAGCTCCCTTTCTAACACTCTGTCATCAGGGTGGGTGGGTGAGGCATGTCTAGAGACAGAAGTATGCTGAGATAAAACAGAAGGAGACCTGGCCCTAACAGATGGCACCTTAACAACTTGGCTAACAGAAACAGCACTTCTACTATGATGAGAAGGGATACTCTTACTGTGATGTGAGACAACACTATCAGTATGGTGTGACTCTACATCTGTACCAGCTATGCTAGGTGGTTTGCTAGGGGGCAGGCTTGGAAGTTTCCCTCCCACCTCTTTTGCTAGGGGTGCCCCAGAATCAGAGTGGGAACCATCAGCTAACTTTTCAACAGTTGTGCCAGCTCTGGCCTTATCCTGTTCAACAAGCATATTCACCAACAGTTCTCTAGGGGGATTCTTCCCTACACTTAAACCTCTTTCTATGCAGAGACTCCTTGCTCCTTTCCAGCTAAGGTGATCATAAGCAAGTTTGGACAGATCAACAGTTTGGCCTGTGCCAGACATTTTAGAAAGTGTTTAAGTGATAGAAAAAGGAAGAAAAAGTTTTTCAGAACTTTTAGAAAGACAGAAAAAAAACTTTTAAAACTTTTTGAGAACTTTTTAGAAAGTTAGAGGTACTTTTCAGCACTTTAGAAAAGAAGTGAGAAAAGAAATGCAAAACCTTTTGGTTAGGTGTACATACACTGAACTTGTTTTGTATATTTTTCTCTTATGAAAAGTACAATGACAAAAGTGGTAAGTAGTTACAGAGCACTTATCCCACCACTGCACAACCAATGTAGGAGGCTGGACTGGCTTGTAGTGAGTGCCAAGGGGTACTTACACCTTGAACCAGGCCCAGTTATCCCTTATTAGTGTATAGGGTGTCTAGCAGCTTAGGCTGATAGATAATGGTAGCTTAGCAGAGCAGCTTAGGCTGAACTAGGAGACGAGTGAAGCTCCTACAGTACCACTAGTGTCATATGCACAATATCATAAGAAAACACAATACACAGATATACTAAAAATAAAGGTACTTTATTTTTATGACAATATGCCAAAAGTATCTCAGTGAGTACCCTCAGTATGAGGATAGCAAATATGCACAAGATATATGTACACAATACCAAAAATATGCAGTATAGTATTAGAAAACAGTGCAAACAATGTATAGTTACAATAGGATGCAATGGGGACACATGGGGATAGGGGCAACACAAACCATATACTCCAAAAGTGGAATGCGAACCACGAATGGACCCCAAACCTATGTGACCTCATAGAGGGTCGCTGGGACTGTAAGAAAACAGTTAGGGTTAGAAAAAGAGCCCACCCCAAGACCCTGAAAAGTGAGTGCAAAGTGCACTAAAGTTCCCCAAAGAGCACAGAAGTCGTGATAGGGGAATTCTTCAGGAAAGACACAAATCAGCAATGCAACAACGATGGATTTCCAAACGAGGGTATCTGTGGAACAAGGGGACCAAGTCCAAAAGTCACAAGCAAGTCGGAGATGGGCAGATGCCCAGGAAATGCCAGCTGTGGGTGCCAAGAAGCTGCTACTGGACAGTAGAAGCTGAAGATTCTGCAGGAAAGATAAGGGCTACAGACTTCCCCTTTGGAGGATGGATGCCCCACGCCGTGGAGAGTTGTGCAAAAGTGTTTTCCTGAAGAAAGACCGCATACAAGCCTTGCTAGCTGCAAGTTGTGCAGTTAGGGTTTTTGGATGCTGCTGTGGCCCAGGAGGGACCAGGATGTCGCCAATTGCGTCCGGGGACAGAGGGGGCTTCGAGCAAGACAAGGAGCCCTCTCAGAAGCAAGCAGATTCCTCAGAAGTGCCAAAACAGGCACTACAAAGTGGAGTGAAACGGTGCTCACCCGAAGTCGCACAAAGGAGTCCCACGTCGCCGGAGGACAACTTAGAAGGTCGTGCAATGCAGGTTAGAGTGCCGTGGACCCAGGCTTGGCTGTGCACAAAGGATTTCCGCCGGAAGTGCACAGAGGCCGGAGTAGCTGCAAAAGTCGCAGTTCCCAGCAATGTAGTCTGGTGTGGGGAGGCAAGGACTTACCTCCACCAAACATTGGACTGTGCGAGTCACTTGGACAGAGTTGCTGGATTCAAGGGACCTCGCTCGTCGTGCTGAGAGGAGACCCAGGGTACCCGTGATGCAGTTCTTTGGTGCCTGCGGTTGCAGGGGGACGATTCCGTCGACCCACGGGAGATTTCTTCAGAGCTTCTAGTGCAGAGAGGAGGCAGACTACCCCCACAGCATGCACCACCAGGAAAGCAGTCGAGAAGGCGGCAGGATCAGCGTTACAGAATTGCAGTAGTCGTCTTCGCTACTTTGTTGCAGTCTTGTAGGCTTCCAGCGCGGTCAGCAGTCGATTCCTTGGCAGAAGGTGAAGAGAGAGATGCAGAGGAACTCGGATGAGCTCTTGCATTCGTTATCTAAGGAAATCCCCAAAGCAGAGACCCTAAATAGCAAGAAAAGAGGGTTTGGCTACTTAGGAGAGAAGATAGGCTAGCAACACCTGAAGGAGCCTATCAGAAGGAGTCTCTGACGTCACCTGCTGGCCCTGGCCACTCAGAGCAGTCCAGTGTTCCAGCAGCACCTCTGTTTCCAAGATGGCAGAGGTGTGGAGCACACTGGAGGAGCTCTGGGCACCTCCCAGGGGAGGTGCAGGTCAGGGGAGTGGTCACTCCCCTTTCCTTTGTCCAGTTTCGCGCCAGAGCAGGGCTGAGGGGTCCCTGAACCGGTGTAGACTGGCTTATGCAGAAATGGGCACCATCTGTGCCCATGAAAGCATTTCCAGAGGCTGGGGGAGGCTACTCCTCCCCAGCCCTAACACCATTTTCCAAAGGGAGAGGGTGTAACACCCTCTCTCTGAGGAAGTCCTTTGTTCTGCCTTCCTGGGCCAGGCCTGGCTGGACCCCAGGAGGGCAGAAACCTGTCTGAGGGGTTGGCAGCAGCAGCAGCTGCAGTGAAACCCTGGAAAAGGCAGTTTGGCAGTGCCAGGGTCTGTGCTAGAGACCCGTGGGATCATGGGATTGTGCCAACTATGCCAGGATGGTATAGAGGGGGCAATTCCATGATCATAGACATGTTACATGGCCATATTCGGAGTTACCATTGTGAAGCTACATATAGGTAGTGACCTATATGTAGTGCACGCGTGTAATGGTGTCCCCGCACTCACAAAGTCCGGGGAATTGGCCCTGAACAATGTGGGGGCACCTTGGCTAGTGCCAGGGTGCCCACACACTAAGTAACTTAGCACCCAACCTTTACCAGGTAAAGGTTAGACATATAGGTGACTTATAAGTTACTTAAGTGCAGTGTAAAATGGCTGTGAAACAACGTGGACGTTATTTCACTCAGGCTGCAGTGGCAGGCCTGTGTAAGAATTGTCAGAGCTCCCTATGGGTGGCAAAAGAAATGCTGCAGCCCGTAGGGATCTCCTGGAACCCCAATACCCTGGGTACCTCAGTACCATATACTAGGGAATTATAAGGGTGTTCCAGTATGCCAATGTAAATTGGTAAAATTGGTCACTAGCCTGTTAGTGACAATTTGAAAGAAATGAGAGAGCATAAACACTGAGGTTCTGATTAGCAGAGCCTCAGTGAGACAGTTAGTCATAACACAGATAACACATTCAGGCACACTTATGAGCACTGGGGCCTGGTTGGCAGGGTCCCAGTGACACATACAACTAAAAGAACATATATACAGTGAAAAATGGGGGTAACATGCCAGGCAAGATGGTACTTTCCTACAATCTCTGCATGTATGTATTTGGTTGTTCATGTTGAACTACATCTGTTGCCTTTCTGCTTTGAACAGTTATGTAAACATAGGATATTGAATATTCTACTTTGTTGGACAAATAATATTTTTTATACCTAACGGAGAACCTGTCTATCTGTTTAAATACGTATGCATGCCTCTATCTGGTTAGTTTGAACATAATCTGTCAATGACTCTAGATTAGCATCTGAAATTTTTCTATTATTAGGCCTTGCTCTATCTATTAGTTTATTTCATGTATATTTCATTAATATTCAGATAAATGCACAACAGTGTATTCATTTAACCTTTTGTTCCCACCCAGAATGTCTGTACTTATAAATGATCTTTCTTTGAGCAACAACGTATATGGTATGATGTTTTTTGACCATAATTATTGACACACATCTTTAATTCTTGATGATTATTATATATAAAACTATTAAGGTGTTAGTCCCTCTATGTTTCACAATGCCAGCACTAATTTCACTTTGAATCTTAAATCTCTGTTAAAGTTTTTTTTTCACTTTCTTACTAATGTCACTAGCTTGAGAGCTTGCATTCCTAATATTAATCATAAATTTTTTTGTATTCATGTATCATTTCATACCTTTGGGTTAGCTCATTGGACTACAACTTGGACATGATTATAACTCAACATCTTTCTCTTCTTTTTGGCACAATTTTAATTGTGCACCAATGGATGATTTTTCTGTTGGGTCTCCACTAATATTCTAAACCTATTTAATCTTGATAGTGATATTATTTTGATCTGATTCCCGGTCTATCATTTGCAGCCTTGAAAAAGCCCCAGGTAAATACACCACAGGGGCGAAACAAGTGTTGTCTGTTTCTCCATGTATTTCCCCCAAAAAATTCCACTCATAGGATCAATAAATGCTTTTGAATTGAATACGCAGACTTGCTGTATCACTGCTTGAATACAATTCAGCACATCATAATAACTTTGATTCTTTCAAAGTGGGTTCTCGATTCTTTTGGATTCTCTTTTCTGATTTGGGGCAAACTGGTCCATCCCCCAATTGATTACCCACTGACTAATAATTTAATCTTGGTATTTTTGAGGAAGGGAGAATTGGACCTTGGCTACCTGCTTTAGCTCCAGACCTTATTAATCATGCCAAAATAAAGTTTCACATTAATATTTTGTAAAGAGGAAATCATCATATTTAATACCCTATAATTGAATATACATTTATTGTTACCGGGGTGCAATTCTTACTTCAGCCTGGCAAGGGGGAATTACTTCTGATTTTGAAAAATAAGTAAGCATAAGAATGATAATGCTGCTAAAATCAGAAAAAAACAAAAAGTACCTAATAGCAGGAGAAAACCCAGTTACAGCACAGGATCATTGCAGCCTCACATATCCAAAAACTCAATTATGAATTATTAAGTGCAAGTTATGCACAAACCAGTCTGTCAGAAAAGCATGGTGGTTAAACTAAGGATGCACAATCTTTCATCGTATTCAATCAGCTATGCATGCTGTCAGTTCTAATGATCTATTTCAGTTTCTCCTTATTCAAAAGGACACCATGATCAAGCACCTTCACCACATCAATGACTTGCCACTGAACATCATTCTCAGTATGACCCTTAATTTCACAATGTTCAAGCAGTGGTACATTAGAAACCTTGCATCTCAGCTGGCTTCTGTGTTCACATGTCCTAATTCTTATATTTTGTGTTTTGTGACCAATGTATAGCAACCCACATGGACAAGCTATTGTATAAGTAGCAATAGTTGTGTTGCAGTTGTGTGGGTCAATGCAATCTTCACATTTCTAAATGCAAATTCGTTAGTTTCAATAGTATATTCACAAACACTGCACATTCCACATTTCCTATGACCAACCACTGGGACCAAGCTCCACACCTCATTTAGGCCCATATTTATACTTTTTTAGCGCCGCATTTGCATTATATTTTGACGCAAAAGCAGCACAAATTAACAAAATACAATTGTATTTTGTATGTTTGCGCCAATTTTGCGTCAAAAAACAACATGAATGCGGCGCGAAAAAAGTATAAATATGGGCATTAGTGTGCAATTGCTCATGGGGGCTGGGAGGCAAGCTCATACTAGGTGAACGTTAAATTTCCTATTCTTCCGTAATGCAAAATTGGATGTTCTAATGTAAGTCCTCCAGCATTTAACACTTGCCAATGACGTAGAATAATTTTCTTAACCTTCTCAGAAATAGGAGATGATGTAGTCACACAGACTATCTGATTAATCCCCTTTTTATTTTTCAGATTAAGGGTAACTTCACAGGGACAATACCATAGACCATAGAGCTTGGCGTACAGGGGTAGGACCCCATCCACTAGCTTGTCCAGTTCCTCGGAGGTGAAGGCCGGGGCCCTTTCCCCTGCCACTCATGCCATTTCCAGGACCAGAGTCAGGACACAGCAGCACACTCAGTGGAGTACCTGCATGCACATAATCTGGGAGACAAGTGAAGTTGGGGTGATTAGATGGCGTACGCTCCGCGGCAGTGTGCACCGTCACCGCCGGCGGCGATCATGATGCACTCATATTCCCCATTGACAACCATGTTAACCAATAAATGGCCGCACAGCGGTGAATACCACCTTACGCTATTACGACAACCGTTAGCGGTATGAGGTCACTTCCACTACAACATTTCTGGATTACAGGGGGCAGACATTTTGGCCATTACTACGCAGTTATTAATTTTTAATTTGCCCCATGCAGACCCTATTGTCCCCAACCCCCATAGGCATGAACAAATATACATTTACTCACCACAACAGTCCTGATGTATCATTGAGGACATGTCACTCCAGTTTAACATCCTACTATGCATATGTGTCATAGACTTGTATGCCGGCAGTGCTGAATATTTAACATGTTGGGCAGATGTATGTGTGTTCCTCAGATGTGTTCTCATCTCCTCCTAGGTACAGACCCATGTGGCAAGGGAGGGCCCCATCGGTGTACAGACCACTTGTTGATTTGGGGACCATGGTGGAGCGTCACATCATTATCAATTACAGACTCAACCGTGCTACTATTCATGAACTTTGTGCATTACTGGATCCAGCACTGAGCCCGGCTAATTGGAATCATCATGCCATCCCTACTGAAGGACAAGTGCTCTCTGCACTCAATTTCCTGGCCACGGGCTCATTTCAGGTGCCTGTGGCCATGGGTGCAGGTTTTTCACAGCCAGTGATTAGCATTATACTGTCCAGATTACTGAATGGATTTTTTTGACACCTGCAGTCCTATGTGAGGTTTCCCCAAAGTGCTGACCTCCCTGCCATCAAGTCGGACTTCTATGCCTTTGCCAACATTCCCCATGTGATAGGTGCCATCGATGGAACCCACATAGCTCTCAACCCCCCAAGAGTAAGTGAACAGGTGTACAGAAACAGGAAGAACTTTCACTCCATGAACATTCAATTGGTGTGTACTGCTGACCAGTACATCTCACATGTGAATGCCATGTTCTCTGGATCAGTCCATGATTCCTTTGTGCGGAGGAACAGCAGTGTGCCACACATGATGGAACAACTACAAGGGGACAGAGGATGGATCATAGGTAAGTGTGTCTGACACGTTTTGGCACATAGCAGACAGCCAGGCTGCCTGCAACTGAGGGTTGTCAGTGACAGTCCTGTTTTGCCCCCTTTTGCAGGTGATTCTGGCTACCCCAACATGCGTTGGCTCCTGACACCAGTGAGTAATCCTAGGACAGATGCAGACAGGAATTACAATGAGGCCCATAGACCTACTAGGAGGGTGATAGAGCGCACAATAGGTCTCCTGAAGGCTAGATTCCATTGCCTCCATATCTCTGGGGGATCCCTGGCCTATAAGCCTGAGAAGGTGTGTAGAATAGTGGTGGTCTGCTGCATGCTGCACAACGTGGCTGTGAGGAAATCTATTCCCCTCTTGGAGGAGGAGGGGTCTATATATCCAGACCAGCTTCTTCAAACAGGGGGGATGAGAGTGCTGGTAATGATGAGGAGGGGGAAGATGTACACTCCAGGAACCAACTGATCCAACTGTGCTTCCAGTAACTAAGTGGTACTATTTGATGCTGTGGTTGTCTGTGCGGCATGCTTTCGGTATGTCTTATCCTCTATGGGGGTGGTGGGTCTATAGAAATTGTCACTGTGACCAGGACATGTGACATTATGGACAACTTGTTAGACATTTCTGTTGGCACCACCCCATGTTATGCGTGGGGTGCCATTCCTGCAATTAAGATATGAATAAATGATTTAAATGACAATTGCATGCACACTTTGATTTGATTCAACATAATGACAGAGGACGTTTACATTGGAGAACAGGTGTTTTATTTTGCGTCAGGGATGCCATGGTGCTCTTTGCAGTGATTGGAGTGGGCTACTGATGGATGTCCATATTGGCTACATGGTCTCAGCGATTGTTGACAGTGGTAATATGTCCATCTGTTATTTACAAGTTTTGGGGTGTTATTGCACGGTGTGGATGGTGGTTCAGTGGCACACTTGGGGGAAAGTTCTGGTCAGAGTCACTTCTTAGAGGGGGTCTTGGTCTTGGCAGGTGTTCTAGTGCCATATCTGGGCCTGAAGGACCGTTTGAGTGCCTAGTGTTGGCCTGCATGGGTTGAGGTGCTGGTCTCCTGTGTGTCCTCAGATGGTGGCACAAGTCCAGTTGCTGCTGCTGCTGCTGTTGTTGGCTGGTCTGTATCATCTCTGTGGGGGTCTCAGGCTGGGTTGGGCAAGGTGCAGAAGTGAACCTGCTATGGGGGCTATGGTGGTATTGTGAAGTTTCCACTGCTCCATGGTCACTTGGTGTTGGGCTTTCTGCAGCCTTTGACTCTGCTCCAGGGTGGCCACAATCTGGCCCATCCTGGGTAGCGTGGTATGCTCCCAGGGCCTCAGAGATCACGTCCTGGGCTGCAGTATCCATCCTGTGGCCTCCCCCCTGGGCCACTGATGCCCTCCCACTGGGCTAGCCCCCTGTGCGTGTGTCCCCTGCACAGGTCTGGCGGGAGCATTTGTACTGGGGCCATTGTCTTCCTGCCTGTTGGTAGATGGTGACTGTGGCCTCTGTCCTTGTGTTCCACCAGTCTGGGGCCTGGATACACAGGTGTGGGGCCGGTTACCCTGGCCTGATGTTGATGGGTGGGTGGTAGGGGTGTCAGTGGTGTCCTGGGTGGGGCTGCTGGATGGTGACAGTCCAGGACTGTGTGAGGGGCCAGGGTATTTCTCACTGTCCAGGGTTCCCTCTCCAGTGTCCTGGATGGTGCCTCTGTCTCCATGTGGGGCACTGCCACTCCTGTCCTTTCTGTCAAGGTGGCATGGGTGGCGGTGCATGTTGGGGGGAATGGACATGTCTGTTACAATTGCATAATCGGACGGGGTGCACAGGGCTGGGCTGTTTTGTGCAGGTTTTCCACTTTTGGGCTATGCAGGGTGCCTTTGTGAGGTTGCCATTGCATGTTGCATAGGATTTGGAGGTGCATTGTGGGTGGTGTAGTGCCTTTGTGATTACTTGCAGGGGTAGGTGGCTGTGCACAAGGGGAGGTATGTGGGCCTGTTGGTGGAATTGTGGGCATGCAGGGTGACTGGATGTTGTGATGGTGGCCTGGGTTGGGTAGTGGTCCTGGTGGCTGTTGGAGGGGTGGGGTAGTGCATACATTACGTGTGTGATGGATATGGGGTAATTGTAGATGACTTACCCGAGTCCAGTCTTCCAGTGAGTCCAGTGAGATCCTCAGGGTGCAGGTTGGCCAGTACCTTTTCCTTCCAGTCAGTGTAGTCGGGTGGTGTTGGTGGAGTTCCTCCCCCAGTCTTCTGGACTGCAATTTTGTGCTGGGATGCCATGAACCTCACCTTCCCACACAGGCCATTCCATCTCTTGCGGATGTCATCCCTTGGGTGTGGATGGTGTACCACTGTGTTGACCTTGTTGACAATGGTCTGCCATAACTCCATCTTCCTGGCGATGGGTGTGTGCTGGACCTGTGCCCCGATATATCATATACCAGGGTCCTTAGCTCCCTTTCTGTGAAGCGTGGTTGCCTGGGGAGTGCCATGGTGTGTGTTGTGAGTGGCGTGTTGTGTGGATCTAAGTGAAGGTGCTGTTGTGTGGTTGGATGTGTGATTCGTGTGTTGAGGCATTCAGTGTCTGCTTGTGGAGTTCTCAATCTCAGTTGTCCTATTGGTGATGCAAAGGATTGTGGGGTGTGTCTGTGAGTGTTTTATAGTGTTGTGGATGTGTGTCAGGTGTGTGGGTTTCAAACTTGCTAATGTGTGCAATTCTTACTGTTGGGTCCCATTGCAGGCCGTGGCGGTCTGTACCGCCAATGGTAGTTTGACTTCCACTGACTACTGCAGTGATTTGTGCATCATTATTTGGAGGGCGGGAAGTTTGTGTGCTTGGCGGTGGTGGGGTGGGATGTCCAGCATTTTCGCCGACAAGGTCCTGGAGGTGACTGGTGGCAGGGAATTTTTTGTCGGATTCTGATTTTTGCTTCTTTATATGGCGGGTTTCTGTTCACCGCCAATGGCGGGATTCTTTTCAGCATCACCACGGCGTGGAACGGTGTTTACCGCCATGTTCATAATGACCCCCTAAATGAGGTGTGGGCTTGACCCCAGTGGTTGGTCATAGGAAATGTGGAATGTGCAGTGTTTGTGAATTTACTATTTAAGCTAAAGAATTTGCATGCAGAAGTGTGAAGATTGCATCGACCCATTTTTCCAGCTGTAATACAACTAATGCTATTTATGCAATAACTCGAAAGAAAGGGTCATAGTGAGAACGATCTTCGCTGGCAGGTCATTGATGTGGTGCAGATGCCTGATAGTAGTGTACTTTTGAATAAGGAGGAGCTGAACTCAATCCTTAGAATTGACAACTTGCATAGCCGATTGAATAAGATGGAAGATTGTGCATCCTTGGTTTAACCACCATGCTTTTCCGACAGACTGGTTTGTGCATAACTTGCACTTAATAATTCATAATTGAGTTTTTGGATATGTGAAGCTGCAATTAACCTGTGCTGTAACAGGGTTTTCTCCTGCTAATTTAGTACTTTTTGTTTTTCTGGTTGTAGCAGCATTATCATTGTTATGCTTACTTCTTGCAAAATCAGAAGTTATTCCTCCTTGCCATGCTGAAGTAAGAATTGCACCCCAGTAACCAATAAATGTCTATCCAATTATAGGACATTAAATATGATGAGTTTCACGTTACAATATACTAATGCACAACTTTATTTTGGCATGATTTATAAAGTCTGGATCTATTTTTCTAAGATTTTTTACTGATTCCAGCACCAATCTTCACTTAAGGACTGTATTTAAGATAGTAGTGTTTTATTATTTGCATATAATGTCAGATGAGCTCAGGATAGTTTAGTTGTGACGGGCTGTGAATGTACCTCACGTTATTATTTATACTTCTGTCTCTATGACATGGATTTCAAGAATTGTTATGCTATTTTTGTTTGCATAGGCTTTCTTTTCCTCATTTACTTTACTCTGCTTTTATTTAAGTATCCTGGCACTGGTTCATAGCCTCTCTCACATCTTGCAATGTTATATTAGACTTTGGTTCTTTTACTGGGATTGTTGCTTACACGGCACGTTTTCCTTATTGCATCCCTCTTTTGCCTAATTTCACACGTTTTTTGCCATTCCAATATGACTGCCATGGTTTTCGGTTGTATTGTCTATTATCCTTCATCAGTTTTGTTTATATACCATGATGTCCCTTTCTTAAGCCGAGCACGCCTGGGCGTGTTTCTCCGATGGCGATTGAAGGCTGGCTCCATCTATGAGTGGTAAGTGTTTGACCAGGCTAATTTGGCTTGTGGTTAACATTCGTACTATGGGTTACCTGACTGTATTGTTTATTTCTGTTTTAGCCCAGACTATACTATTGTATGCAGAGGTAACATACGGCGGGAGGCACTAGTGTGTCATTCCATTCACTCACCTGCCCCTTATCGAGTGTTTTTGTTCCTGATGTGAGTGATTGGGTAATATGTAGACCCTCTGTTCCTGGTACCTGCTATTGAATTTACTGGGCCCATAAGTTATGTAATTTATGAATGAAAAACCAGCTGAGTATATTAGATCTAATTCTATGCACACTCCTGTCACAAGTACGCTGCATGGATATATTACAGCCACCTTCAGGCAATGCACTTATTGAATAGGTTTCTTAATATTTTCCTCCTTGCCTTCTGTAGTGCACCTTGCCACTATATTTAATGAATTGGCCTACTATGCAGTGTCATTATGCCCTGGGCTTTGCTCATTTGGGCATTGAGACGTTTGGATTTGCTTTGGTTGGAAATTACTTATTCCTTCTGGAAATACTCTGGTTTAACTCGTCTCCCTAGGAATTATTTCTAGCCCGCGTTCGCCTATTTAACGGTCCTTCAAGGTAATAAATCATCAGTGTATTCCACTTTTCTATAGCACGAAGGTCAATTGCATAGGTATTATTTTACAAGTAACTCTGGTTTCATGAGGCCTAATTCCCTTTACGAATTATTTCCAATTTTTTTCTCACGGTTTTTCCAAACTGTATGTCACAAGTGTATTTCACTTTTCTCGAGCATTGAGGTCAAGTGCATGGCATTTATTATTTTTTAGAGGGAATGGCTAGTTTTTCGCTATGATTTTCCTCTTTTTTACTCTCCTCTTCATTTTCCATTGTCATTCTACAGGTTACTGCCTAACAGATTTTATGTGATCTTGTTATGCCGCTCCAGGTAACCATTATATCGTCATGATGATGATCCTTGTATTTGTATGGATCGAAACATCGTCGACGAAAGCACTCTGACCCTAGTGTATATATGTGATTGAATAGTTAGTGCAGTAGTGTGCTTAGGAAAACTGTGACTATAATTTTTGGAAGTTTTTGTCACTCCTTGTTTGCCCGCAATATGTTATGTACCTATACATGTGCACCCTTTCAAGGGTACTACCCTTACTTTTAAACTTAATGTTCTAATAAAATAGAAAAGTGCTTTAATGATATTATCTCTATGTTCCCTAGGCTACATTCATATTCCTAGTGTATTGTTTATTGTTGTTTTTATTTAGGACCCCTGTTCCTTGTAGTGCTTACTAACCCAAGGTCTCTAATTCCTTTTGGGTTATGCTTATTCCTTAGAGCAGAGGTTAAATGTCAGCAGCAGGCTTTGAACCATATGCTGATGCAGTCAGCAATAGTTCAGGGCCTAAGACGTTAGTTGTGACAAAGGCCTCAGCACAGCGCTGAACAGGATAGGAACTGGGACATCGATAGTCGGATTTGAGCCATTTCCAAGGATTGGAGCCCTTGTGATTGAGAAACAGCAGCCTGTTTGTACCATCTTCAAACAGCTGCAAATGTAAGGATTTAAAAAATGAAAGGGCTGTGTTGTCTAATTTTTTGCACAGAGGACTCTAGCTCTTGAATATGTATTTGTAAATGTTTAATGTTCTGTGTAATGGCACAAATTGCACTGATGCAATGTAAAATGTGTGTTGATTTTCTAATATGCTTTGACCAATTCTGTAACACGCTTATGTAAAACTGTAAAATTTTGACAAGGCAGCCCTTGAGGGCTGAAGGACTACTGTTGCAGTTGAGGACATGATAGCTGAACCATGTCCTTTGTTTCATTGTGTTGCATTGCTTATGTGAAAATCTGTTTTTTACAAAAATGTACAATTAAAATCTGTTGTTTAAACCATGGGTTTGCCTGGGGTTAAAGGTCAACAACATGATTTGAATGTGTTTTGAAAGGCCCTGAGCAATAGGAACAGGGCAGGACAGAGATGTAGAAACCAAACTGTATGTGTTTAGTGTAGGCTTTGATTACTTATTATTTCTAATATGCTTTAAGCAATTCTGTAATGATAGATTTAAGGATCTAGCGCAGCCCCAGTGCCTAAACATCAGAAGCCTTTAGCGCGGTTTCAAAGCCCCTGCCTTAAATAGTCCTTTGTGCTACAATGTTTGGTAAGTATGTCAGTTCCCGCAAAATTACAGGATTTATTATTGTGAAACAACACAGTATAGAATATTTTTTTTAATTACTCAATCAATTATGACATGCAGTTTGTTAGAGTTGTTTTTAAAGAAAATCTATGTGCTCTGCCCACAGAATCTCCCAGAATTAACATGGAGCCATGAGGAAATGGTTGAATTTCACATGGACAGATATTTAATGCGCTATAGTTCTGAAACCGTTGCTAACCTTATTGTGTCAACATCGTAGATTTTTTTGAAAATCTATTCTGATGTGCATGTTTTTGCAGGTTATGAAGCGGAAGTGCAGATAGCTACTGAAACACTAAAACAAACCTTAAAGTTTAAAGACGCACCAGACAGCGTACAGTATACCCCTTCTATAACAGGTAAA
The DNA here is from genome assembly GCF_031143425.1 of Pleurodeles waltl. Taxonomy (NCBI): domain Eukaryota; kingdom Metazoa; phylum Chordata; class Amphibia; order Caudata; family Salamandridae; genus Pleurodeles; species Pleurodeles waltl. The sequence goes on from NC_090437.1 coordinate 29,381,790, forward strand.
TATGGGGTGGTTTGTAACAATGATCTGTCAAGATTACCCCATGAGCCCTAGGAGTGGGGTTAGCTTTGTATATTCCAAAATCCCCCAAGATTCCATCATGCCCTCAGAGAGCGTGCTAAAGTGGTGTATTATATTGGAAAGGTGACAGTGATTCATTTTCTTCACAGTTCCCCTGGAAACTCACAATCATGCCAAAACTCAGCAAAAGGTAGACCCTCAAGCAGAATTGTTGGCCGGAACCTCAACGTGTCCTGGAAAGGTTGTGATATCATTCAAAAATATTGAAGTCTTTGGGGCCTATAGATGGACAGGCTATAAAGAAAGGGTTCCACAGAGGGGCAAACCAGGTGTGTTTTACAAAATGTAGTGCCAAATGAACCCTAATGTATTTTTGTCTCAAGCATCATGTCCCTCCAGCATCTGGTAAGGGCTATAAAAAAAACAATGTAAAGCAATAGTTAGACAGGCGGTTAGAATCATAAGGTTGTAAAGAGTTGTTTAGGATTTTTTATGTTTTTCTAATGTGTATTTTGTTTTGTTTCCATCATAGAGCCAACACAAAAGACCGAAGTACCACGAAAGGTTAAGCATACGCCGACGCCACTAAGGAATCACAAAGATCTGTCAAAATGACCCAACGCCATCTACCAGTGAGAGACACCCAGTGCGTCATAATTAATCATGCACATACTCCGCAAACGCAGGCCTTAGAGACCCCGGTTACTCTAACCCTTACACTGCTTTACCAGCAAAACCCACAACCAGTACAGGGAACATGCATAGAGGAAGGCCAGTTTTGGCTAGGCGTGTAGACCTCAAAGGGTGCACACTTCCAGCCCCAGACATACAACAGTCATGGTCATGAAGAAGCAAGGAGGTAGATTTTATGCTAAATAAACCAAAATCAAGTTATTTTTCCTTAAACAAGATGAAAAAACCCAGGGTCCCAGACCTACAAACCATCCCTTTAGACCCAGTGTTTCCTACTCCTCTACCGCGCAGAGCTATTATGACCAACATTTAAATTCACAATATCCTATGTCACCAGTTACACCTCCAGGCACGTACAATCCCTCCAGCCCTGCGTCAAGTCTGTAAATTCCATCACCTTCCTTAACATACCCCCCAGTAGTACAGGATGGAGCAAATGTCAAAATCCGAGCTTTGAAACAGAGTAGAGCGGTGAGGCACTCTCAGGAGCAGAATTCAGATACTCTGCTGGATGTTCGGATCGGGAACCGCTTTTTTTTTTATCCCCCCAGTTCCAGGCCTTCAGAACGGTGTTACTGGTGATAGCCCGAAAGTGGTGCTCGGGTAGATTCAGGGTAATATATGCCCCTCCCTACTGTCACAGATAATGCCCCAGAATATGGGTTTCTAGCCCAAAAAGCTGTAGTCATATATGAAAACACATGCACCATGTTGTTAGGAAACTAAAATCAAATCTGAACTTTAAGGCCATTGAACTGTGAAAGACTGAAACTGAGAACCAACCCTTGAGGGATGTACAGAGGGAGATAATCCAGAGGGTTCAAAGGTGTAGAAGAGAGGTGCTATAATCTTGCGAATCAGCCATTGAAGTCTTAGAGGTTATTTCATCTTGAAGATGTCTGTGGTGCTCCCTGAAGAGCGGGGATTCCAGCTTTATTAATAAGTCAGTCCAAAGTTCCAAATATAAAAAGAAGGTACATGACATCTTCACTAAAGTGTGATAGTTCTTATGAGTCTGCACTGCCAAAAAGAATTCAAAACCCAACAGTGAGGGCCTAAAAGTCCCAAATACAATGACAGCGCATCCCAGATGCATGGATTGGATCCCCAAGCACAAATTTAGGAGAGATTTGCAAGTGTTCCAGGTGTTTCAAGCGTTCACAGGTCAAAGCTGAGAAACCCAGATACACCGAACATAAAAGACCGTCTCGAGGTAAAGTCTGTAGCTGGGAAATCGGGGAGGGAATCTTCAGCAAACATACCAGAGAATGTTCAAACCGGCTCTTGGGGGCTGCCTAAAAATGGGTGGGCTGGTAAGAAGCTAAACTGGGCTAATAGCGTTGAGCAACGTAGCCTTTAAATCAGTAAATTAAAGAAACCCAGAATTTCTGCTACAAGGAGGTTTAAAAATACACCCCCTCAGAATCAGGGTCAGCCCCCACCAAAATAATTAACCGGAGAGCTCAACATCCAATGCAATTCCCCAAATCTGAGGATTCAGAGATGGTGTTTTTTGTGAGCGTCAGAAGGTACTGGTTTTCCAGGCTGTAAAGGTTATTTCACTCACTTTTTTAACAACTGGGTGAATCAGAATTACGAGGGTCCCATGCTTCCTCCCGGCAGTTACAGTGTTGAGTATATGATTCCAGAGGAGAAAGAAAGTTTTCTACTGTGGTATGGTGAAAATCACAAAAAGAAGTTTCATTTTCAAACCGAGTTGAAAGCTTACTGTCAGGCTGATGTAATAATCTTGGGAAAAGCTTGCAATTTCTTCAGAGATTTTGTTTTAGCGATGACAAAACAAGAAAAGGTTCTGAAACCCAATACCACCAAGATGACAAAATCTATAGAGTCCATCGACCCTTTTCAACACGTCATGGTGGCTTCCATGTGTACTTCCATATACAAGGACATCATTATACAAACTGAAAGCAAGTTGTAGTGCTGCCCAACCTCTATAACAGTAAACAGAAGTGTTATTCTACCCCCTTTATTTAATGGCTCATGTACATCTCTGACAAGGAAAACATCTTCATCCAACACATCTTACAAGGTGGTGAATATTGTGTGGGCCCTTATTTCCTAGGTGGGTAAGCTGTAATTAATGGCATGCCAATGGCCTTTAAAAAACAGCAGTTGCTTTTACCACGGTTGTCCCTACTGCTGCAAAACGCAATGAGTTTAATAAGCTGTTGGGTACCAAATATGAACATTTGCACAGGGGTAGGCTGTTAAAGGTGCAATATGTTGAAAACTGTGGTTTTGTTCTGATATACCTCTGGGAGCATGAGTGGCTAGATATGTTAACATCAGATGCGGAACTCTGCTCCTTCATTAAGAGCAGTGAGTTGCCTGAACCTTTGGATCCCCACCGCCCCTTATTTGGGGGTCGTACAAATGATGTACAGTTGTACAATGCTGTGGGAGAGGATGGGAACATACATTATTATAATTTCACAAGTCTGTATCCATTTGTGAACAAGATGAAGTTATACCCCATAGGTCACCCCAGCATCATATATAGAGACTTTAAAGCCATAGACAAATAAAGGAACTTTAAAGCCATAGATGAATACTTTGGGGTAGTTATATTTCAAGTCTACCCACCCTGGAAGCTTTACTTCCCCATACTACGGAAGAGAATTGATGGTAAGCTAATGGTCCCCCTATGTCGAGCATGTGCTGATAGTAAGGAGAGATGCACTGAGGAATAAAGGGTGCTCATGTGGACCTGATGTAGCACTGAGGTACAGGTGGCCCTAGAGAAACGACTTGGAAAAAAACACAAAATTCAGCACTTTGAGAGGACTACAACCCAACTCTTTTCTGAGTACACTAACTTATTTCTCAGACACAAGCAGGAGGCATCTGGGTTTTCAAAATGGTACATTAACGGTGCCTCAAAGCAAAAGTACATTCATGATTAATATTCTGACCAGGGTATTTGCTTGAGACACGAGTTCAATGAAGTACACCCTGCCAGATGACAGTTAAACAAGGTGTGCCTCAATTCCTTATTGGGAAATTCGCACAGCGTACAAACTTGTCAAACATGATCATCATCACAGATTCTAAAAAACTGTTTAAATATCTTTTTGTGCTATGTTATGAGGTGTCCAGCTGCGAGTTTATCGATGATGAAATTTAAGCCTACAGGCCTTGTAAACATGGTGATTGTAGACGACCTTATGAGCAAAGGTGAGGATCACCCTGAGATAGAGAAAACATTTACTCAATATTCACATCATTGCAATCTAAGCATATGTTACATCGTGCAGAGCAGTTGTTCTATAGCTCTCAAAGTCTCATACCTGGTTTTATTTAAAAACCCCAGAGACAAACAACAGATATCCGTTATACCTAAACAGGTGTACCCCGGAAACACCCAGTTTTACTTGAAAGCCTTTAACGATGCTACAGAGAAACTCCACAGTTACTTACTGGTGGACTTAAAACCCAGCACTCCCAAAGACTACAGACTGCGTGCTGGTATTTTCCCACTCAATCTCCCCATCTCTTACACACTTAAAGTCAAGCCCAAAGCCTATTAAAAGAATTGTTAAAGAGACTCCCATAACATTTACAATCTAGACCTTAAAATACCCGTATTGACCATGTTGGTGCCTCTATGCCATAATCTAGCCCTCCTAAACATTCTAGTCATAGCTAACCTTAGCAGAGAAAGGCCATCCTGTGTGCGGCTTCAGACGATTTAGTGGCTGCCATTTCAGAAATCACCCTAAACACCCTAAAAGGTAATGTCCCTATATCAGAGCGCTAGTTCTGTGTTTTGAAGAAGTGGTACCTTATCAAGGATAATAAAAGGGCTTCTCTCATTTCTAAGAAGAAACTGGTAAAGCAGCCAGGAGGTTTTATAGGTTCTTTGTTGGGCATAGCTACACCGCTCATTACCAACTTCTTAACTGGAAACTAATGGATCATGCCAAAAAGATGTACTTGTTACCACAACAGCAGCTAGAACAGTTAGGGACATCTATGGGTGATGCCTGAGATATCCAGAAAAATGAGGTGCAGCGCCTGGATGCCGAGATTAAAGACCTTTTAAACTGTCCTGATTTAAAACCTTACAACAAAGAAGGTCTTTACTCCAGCACTCTTCAAATCTTTTAAAAATATTACAGGCAGTTGAATGCTGAAAAAAACAGGCTGACTCCATATGCCCCTGACTCTGAACAGCCTCCACAACCGCCTTCAGTGCCTCAAGAGCCACCACCACCATCCTCAGACATCGTGTTGAAGAACTTTAAAAAAAAAAAGAATTAAAGGTAGATAGGGGCCATGCAAATGTTGTTAAGTAAAATTTCATCTTCTCTAAACCTGTCCTCATGGAATGAGAGAGGCGAATTCCTCTACAAAAGCCAACTGGTGGTTGGATACCAAATGCACAATCTAGTCAAAGGTCTTACGCACCCCAAAACACGATCATTCCAGAAAGTGCCTAGAGGTTGGGAACAGTGTCTGTCAGCGTCTGCAGAACTCAATATTCTTTCGACCAAAAGTCAGTAATTCTGAAAACAGGTGACTGTTTGAAAGTTTGAAAGATCTGACTTACAGCACTGCAAGTACTCCAACACCTGTTGTTTTTAACCCCATCCCTCCCATGCCAGAGTTCCCTTTCTTTGCCCAGCAATCCCCCTCTTGGAGCACTGCGGCTTTGCCTCTGGAACCTTAAAAAAGACATTGCCCAAAATGAACACGTGGTTAAATGTTTGATGTTTCTTCTGACTTTTGAACCTATGTATATGTGTGCCTGTGTTTGTGTGTTTAGTTTTGCCATAGTTAACATTTTAATGTTTTTCTTCTTTCATTTCTTTAGTAAGTTTATCAGTGTGATGCTTGTACTATGAAAAATCTGTTTTGTAAATAAACCTTCTTAGTTTTCAAAGTTTCTGTCCTCCTTTCAAAAACGTTTTTAATGTATGTCCTGATGTCAGAATAAAGATACTGAGTCTGCATTCAGATTTTGATTCTTTTATTTTAGACAGTCCCTATTACCCATAAGAGGTGTTACAAAACCCTACACTTTTGACAAGCTGCATATTCAGTTTTAACACTGTTTGATGTAGACCTAGAGTTTTCGTTCACATATTTCATAACAATACTTGCATTGCTAATTAGGGTGTTCGATTACACATTTAAGAAATTTCTAAACTTCATACCCTCAGACATTTTACTAATAAAATATATACCTTGCTCCCCGCATGAGACGGCATGAAAATCCCGTACCTGTATTTTGTTACACTCTGACCTCTCAGCAGCTGTTTTTACATACTTGAATATAGGTTTTGTCCAGCACTATAACCTTGTCTTTATGTAAAAACAGGCATGCCCAGTGAGTTCCTTCCGTGTATTGTGGATCTGTTTTAAAGACGAGTGTGCGGGGTCTTTCGGATCCTACTTTCCCAGGTAGAGTGTTGCTTGGAAAAACACCTAAAAAGTATTTCTTAGTGTATTTATGATGGTTTAAGAAATCCCTAATCTGAACAGTGTCAGTTTTACAATAGTTTGAAGATAATCAAACAAAATCTGCTGGGCATGGTTGATCTGAATGACTTTGTCACATACTGAGAATACAACCATGTTCACATTCGTAGCCACGGGCTGACTGGAACTTATTTCTGCTTTGAAATTTCCATTTTTGATCAAGCTGTAGTGGTTGCCGTCTTCCTTATTAGGGGTCGGATCAAGAGTGAACAGCGTGTAGCCCATCCCATATCCTTCTCTTGAAACAACAACCCCAAGTCACGCAGGTGCTTCACGGTTTTCAGACCCAAGCCCAGATATTTCCTGATAAAATTAGCATCTCCAAAGCTGAGTTGTATGGTTTTGCAGGAGTCACAGCCCCCTTACGGAACAGTGCTGCATAGTTGATGCCATAGTGTTTGAAATTGAAAGGCTTTGAGTTATAGAGGCTGCTAAAAGTGGTGTTGTCTACAAACCTATGATAATAAGATTCAGTAGTTGCCCCAGAAATATATTTTGTTGCTGTGTTCATCTGGTACTGGCTGGGGTGTTGAATATCTTCAGAGCTACTCTTTTAACTGCGGTGATCGATAGCTGTATGGTTTTGGCGTGAACAAGTCTGACGTTTGGGGACACTTTCGCTCTCTTTACAAACATACTAGTGGACACTATGACCAGTTTATACTGTTCCACATTCCCACTCTTCTACATCCCCACTGATGAGAAAAAACAAGTCTTTGTTGCAGTTAAGTTTCACTTTATGATAAGCAGTTTATTTTGGAAGAAAAGGTCTGGCTGTATACACCGAAGGAGGTCACACTTTCTACTGCCGGCCGCAAAGCTTGCTTTTTTTACGAAACCTTGATTGTCACCGTCCAGCATCTTGTCTTCAAAATGGGCATAAGTATCCTTGTAGAAGAGCCCTGCTGAAAGCTGCATGTCCAGGGCGTTGTGGTGGAATACTCTTGATGCAGGCTCTGTAGGCATACATGTTATCACTTTGTGTGATGAGTTGATTGCCGACGGTAATGTCCACCTGATTAAACATGGTCACGATGGGGTAAGCAATCGTCAACACTTTAGTGGCAGTGGGTATGTTCGCACCATTCGCTTTTACAAACAAGATGTAGCAGAGTATTGTTGAGATCGAGATGCATATCCGTTGACCCTGACACCAAAAACTATTGGCGCCAACTGCATCAAAACAGCCAGAGGCGATACTTCCATGAAAAAAACTGTTTTCAATACTAGTCTGAGTGGGCTTTAGAGAAAACAAGTCTATCTGTGACTTGGTCATTCTCCTGATGCACAATGTATAAAAGCCATGTTTCAGGTTGTTGCATTTAAAAAAATATTTACTCTATCAGGTTTTCTCTTGTTCTTCAAGGCTCTCTTCTGTCTTAAGGATCTTCTTTTGTGAGCGCCTTTTGAAGAGCAGCTTCTTTTTTATAGGGAGCAGTCCTTTGCTTCCTTTTAATACTTGTGTTTGGCCTATACATGAGTCCTACTCCTTCATGGGGTTGTTTGTTCATGCATTCGGTAAGAGCAGAAGTTACAGATCGCACCACATCCCAGGCAATGTTTGAGGCTGCCTCTTTAACATGTCTTTTTTTTAATTCCGCAGCCTCTTCTCAAGAAAGGCATAGCTCTTTTAAACAAGCTACGAAAAACACCTTCAAGTCCCTCCGTGCACATAACAGTGGCCCCTTGAAGGAATGGTGGTCCACCATATCCAGCCAGATGTCTGTAATAGTCTCTGTACTGAGGGGGTCGCAGTATGTTTTCATGATCACCATGGTGACTATTAGCTGTTGCGTCATGGTCTCAAATGAAGCCTAACAATAACTTTTCTGTATTTAAAGGACACCAGCTCAGTTTGATTGTTGAAGATCATGACCGACATAGTGTCAACATGTTTTTTAGAAATTGCTACATAATCGGGTTTGATATGTTGAATATTAATTACTGTGTTATTTTCCCTCTTCACCTGGACCCATTTTAACAATGATGCATAACTGTCCCTGACCCTCTGTGGCTCTACAATGTCACTATACACATAGGGTGTATAGAACCCTCAATTAATATCGGGTTACATAGGATCCGGCTCTACTTGTTTTTTATATGTTGTACTGTGCCTAAAACCCTTCATAAATTACCTGCAGAGCTAAACTCTGTATCGCTATTTGGAGCTTTAAGAAACACCTTCCTTCTATCGTCATCTAATAATAGCTAAATATTCAAATCTATTGAAAGTTTTGATGCTTGCTTTAGATTTGTTGATGGCTTTGACCACCACAGTGGGGTATTAGCCATGAGGAAATACAGCATGGATGACCAAAGGTTCCTGATCACACTTTATAGTAAATTTGGCCTTTAGGATTGTAAATGTCCTCCATGTTCTTGGATTTCGGTTAGGGCTACCTCCCAGTCCACTTTGAGGCCCAAAGGTTTAGCCAGTTGTCAGGGAACATGTCCTTCGAGGTGTTGGATGGTAAGGTAATATAAAAATTATGTTGTCTCTATATTGCAGCCTTCAGAGAGCCCTCCCATACTCATACACCCTGCAGTGAGTTCTCCAGCACCCAATGGTTACATTTCTCAGGCCACCCCCTCCATTTGAAAAATGCCTGTTGGTTAGCTCCGCTACCTTTCCATTTCAGAATCCTTTCAACCCTGCTTACTTTGTGTGGATCATCTGGTACCTTTCGCAACTCTTCATTGTAAAAGGCCCCGGACACATGTTTGCCATTGTAGTCCTTTAACCTGTAAACATATATCCCTTCTTTAAGCTCCACACTCTCCACTATACATGTTCAATTGCTAAAGGTCTGGTGGTAGCCCTTTGTAAAGACTCCTTTCAAATTTGAAACCCTAACATGATCACCTTCTTTTAAAAGAAGCATCTTTACATTGGCAGCGAAACGGCTCCTGTACACCGTTCTCAACACCGCTAAGGAATTATTAGTTGCTACCTCAATGGGAAACATTTTGATGGTTTTGTAATAACTGGTGTTATAAGCATCTATAAACACGTATAGGACATTGTAGGCATTGTAGGCTGTGAAATATCTCCACATCATAGATGCTAAAGCACTCAATACCAGCAGCTTTTACCTTCATGTGTGTTACAAAATGATGAACAGCTTGCTGTTTTAATAATTTCTGAAAGGACGTGTTTAAAAATTATTTTGTCTCTTTGCAGTTTTTGAGGGGGTTCGACTTTTCCTTGAAGATGGCTTTAAAGGCTGTGGTGACACTGCTACCAGTTTTATCGCTTAGCACTTTTGCAAGGGCATACTTGGATAATGCATCTATCACTATTAATATGTAATGAGCTCTGTTATTATGCTCGGCTAGATCTTGAAGACTGATTATATCCACCTTCCATTGATATTCTAGCTGAGTATTAACAATGGTTGGCCTCCTCTTAAAACGCCTCCTGGCTAGGTTGTTGACTGAATACGCCTCTTCCCCAGATAACCAGGTTTTCACATGCACTTTGTTTACTAGCTCATTTTCAACTAGAGCTCTTCCAAATAGAGCTTCAGTGCTTCCAAAGCTTCTGACCCCATTTGTATCATAATAAAACCTTCGTAGCCCAACCCTGAAATGGTATGAGCTCCTACATTCCATAAAATGAAAGACAATGGTTTTGTGTAAGGGCATTTTATTAGAAATAAAGAACGTTAGCAACACATAAACAGGGTATACTTTACAGTTTCATGGTATACGTCTTGTCATTGTTGTTATATAAAAACTATGCAATGTCATTGAGTATAAGTGGGAGTACTATAGTCAAGTGAGTGTGGAATCAAGAGCAGGGCCAGATCTCCAAAGTAGAGGTGTTAAGTGCCAAGAGACACTATAGAGAAAGACTAAAACATTGCAAAGGCCCTTAGTTGGCCATTGGTTTTGTTTTTGTTCCTTCATCCTTACCCAACTTTACAGACTTACATATTGACTTGTTCAGGTTCATTCAGAAATGCAAACTATCAAAGTTTTTTTGCGAAAAGGGTCCACCTGCTACACCTACACTGACCACTACTAATGACCTGCAACAAGTTCATCAAGGATATACGTGACATTCAAACTTTACTCTCATTAGAACTTGCACCTGATACCAATCCCTCACTCTTACAAATTTTTGTGGATCTTAACATTAGTCCCAACTAGCATGTGGATAATGGCCTCAAGGCTAAATGTAAATTTACAACCCATTTTCCTCCTAATAATGCCATATCTTTCACAAAAAAGGTGGATGAAGATTTATACATGCTTGAAGACACATACACGTCCGGGCAGAAACACATCCAGTACAACATAAACAGGAAGGAAAGGCTAGCACTTAGATCCCTCTGTAAAGGTACAGACATTGTAATTAAGGAGGCCGATAAAGGTGGTAATGTAGTCATTATGAATAGAGAAGATTACAATAAAAAGATTGATTGACAACTTGCGGACAACACATCTTATCACAAGCTAGTACACTCAAGGGCACTAATGTCACAATTCAGAGGAAGTTACAGCAGTGGAAGGATTTATGCCTTTTCAAGGACATGGAAGGCCGGTGCAGATGTGCCCCTATACCAAGGCCACCTTGCATTTATATCCTACCAAAAATACATAAATCAGGCACTTTCCCTCCAGGCAAACCCATCGTATCAGGCATAAGGTCCCCTACAGTGAGGCTCACTGAGTATATTGACCTTTATTTATAGCCCTTTGTGCACAACCTAGCTTCTCACATCAGAGATACGAAGGATCTTTAGTGCAAACTATCAGATTTTGAATGGACCCAAGGTCACCTCCTAGTGACACTAGTTATCTGCTTGCTGTACACTAGCTTCCCCAGAGCACAGGCATTGCTGCCATAAAACATTTTCTGGACACTAAGGATGCCTCTATACTTGAACATTCCAAAATGTTATTGGACTTGATACAAACTGTCTTAGACAACAATATTTTTTGTCACACTGGAGATTGGTATCATCAGGTATGGAACTTGCCATGGGGCAGAATTTTTGCCGTCTTTTGCTAACCTATATATTTTTTTATTTTTTAAATGTCACATTTCGGAACAGGAGCCCCTGGAATTGACCGGCAACATAATATATTGAGGAAGATATATTGACAATGTGCTCATGTTCTGGACTGGAAACACACAGCCATTGACTCTTTACTTGGATTACCTTCACAACAATAGGTATAACATGAGGTTTCCAGATCCGTACAGTCCTGAGTGAATGGACTATTTAGACATCACACTGTACATCAAGGATAGATGAATATGCTCTAAACTTTTCAGAAAACCTACAGCATTCAGCGCTATACTGCATGCAACTAGTTCCCACTCACCACCTCAAATCAAGACAATCCATTATGGTGAAATGACTAGGATTAGACATAATTGTAGTGTGGAATCAGAATACCAGCAAGAGTTGTTTAATATGAAACAAAGGTTTCTCATTAGAGGTTATTCTATAACCACACTGGATGAGGCCAGGCACATGATTCAGAGGGTTAGACGAGAGACCCTACTCACTAATACTGTAAGAAAATGAGCTACAAAGCACAAAGAACTCTTATTTGTCACAATCTATAGTGGATTGAATGCGCAATTTTAAAAAAATCATGCATAGACATTGGCACCTTTTGCAAGCAGATAATATTCTTAAACAGACACTAACCAGCAGGCCAGCTATTACATACAGTAGAGGTTGCGCACTGAGAGCTTCATTGTGTAATGTTTATACATCACCCATGAGATGTGAAACGTGTCTGCCAACTGCACCCAATGGCTTTTACAAATGCTGTCATTGTAATATTTGTCGTTGTGCTAATGACAAAGTTGACACTTTCCAATACAACTCAGCTAAGAAACAGAAGATTAAAAAGTTCATCAACTGCAATACCAAATTTGTGGTCAACTGTCTAATCTCTGAAATGCAGCCTTATATTCGTGGGAAGCACAGTGCGACCCTTGAAAGAATAGATTCAAGAGCACAGTATGGTCATAAGAAACAATAATGATTATCCATTTGCTGTCCATTACAACTTGGTTCACCGCCGCAAAGAGGTGTTCATGATCAAAGTTCTTGGTTGAGATGCAGTAGGAAATATGCCAAGGGGGGTGGCAAAATCCAGACATTAAGAAATCTTGAGATTATAATGGATCATATAGCTATTCATTGTGACAAGGGACTTACATGTTTTCTTATAAACCAATGTAAACACCATTTACTCGATACTTCCAATGGATATGTGATTTACAATGATGTCCCCGCAAATGTAACATGTTATACACGAGGTCACTGGTTTTTGTATGTCTTTGTTATAGAGGTTTATACACTTACTATCTAGTGAAATATGCATTTTGGCCATTTGATCTATTATTGACTATCCCTAACAGTGGACAAAGGTGGCTTTATATTGTTGCATATCATGCTTTGTGGAATCAACTGGTCATTGACATATATACACATTCATGGGCACACTTTACCTAGGTGGTGGTCACACTTTTCTTGTTGTCCCACCTCTGCCCTCTCATGCCTTTCTTTCAACATGATGGTCTGGCTCTGGATTGCAATAATACAATTTTGCAACCCTCACTTTGCTGTTTTCATTCCATCTCCTACCTTTATGTGGTCTACATCTTGTTTCTGCTTTTCCAAATACTGTACTAACTTGCATTTTTTATACTTGTTCTCATTAAATACTGATACCTAGCTTAAGTATACGAGTTCACATTAAAGTGGCAGTTGCTCATATAGAGCCGACTTCGGCATTTCTCCTTGAAGTCCTTCGTTGCTTTCAATTGTACATCTGCACTTACTTCCGTGACGTGTGCATGTTGCTTCTTCCGTTGTATGTTATGTTTGTTTTGACATAGTTGTATTACTGTGAGCATTTTTTGTTTTAATTTTAATTTTGTTATGTTTATCTTGGCCTCCGTAAACATACCTTCATGAAACCTAATGATGGTTCAGGGCAAGCAACTCTTACCTTCTGTACCAATTTGCCAGTGAATGTTTTCTGAAGGATTATCATTACTTTACGCAGTTTTTGACTTGGTAGGTGTCTTAAAAAACTGTTCATTTTTAAATCACGTAGAACTTGAAGTTCACTTCTGCGTGCTTATATAGCCATTCTACTTGTTCCCCCACAGAATAATGGGCACCACTGATGCCTTATACTTTTGCATTAATTCTATAATTGGTGACATATTATTTGTGGTCTACTCTTTATCATTACCGACTTACGGTCACTTTTCAAACACATCTATAACCTTCAGCGCTACAAAATAGTTTTGGGTGTCTTATACACTTTAAGTTTTACAGTTTAATATCACTTTTTTTTTGCGGCTCCTGTCAGACACCAACTGTCTTGTAAAACATACTGCATGTCATTTTCAAGTGCATTTTTCTTTCGTTGAATTCACTTTTCTCCCACAGGATTTCGAATATTATACACAGTGGTCTATTCTGACATTACAGATTGCACAGAGACTTTCTGGTGCATATATTATTGCCCAGCGCCCCAGATCATATTGCTTCGTCAAGCATGTTGTACCCCATGCATAACTGTCATCTAAGGATCCACCTGGGGGGCCAGTTAACAAGGGGTAAATTCTCCGGTGTCACTTCTCAAGTATGGTTCATTTGTGCCCTTATGAGTTAATTTTGTGTCCTCTGGCCCAACTAAGGGTCAGATGTATCAAAAAAACAAATTGCATTTCTTAAATAGCAAATTTTAAGAAATCGCTATTAAAGAAATGCAAAATGGTATGTATGATTTTTGCGATTCAGTAATAGCGATTTCTTAAAATTCGCAAATGCTATTACCAAATCTCAAATAGAGAATCCAACTCCATTTGCACCTATGGGCCTGCTGCAAATGGTTTTGCATTTCCTAAATTGTGAATTCCAGTTAGGAATTCGCAATTTAGGAAATGCAAATCCCAGGGTGCTGGGGACCTAAGGCCCCCTCTGCTGCACCCCAAAAATATTTTTACGGACATGTGAAGCACACACATGCCTTAGGGGCATGTGTGCGCTACATGTCAATTTTAAAAATGCATTTAAAATGCATTTTTAAAATTTGCACATGGTTACCACCAAACTTTTGTTGGTGGTAATTGCATTTCCTAAATGCCCAATTCGCATTTAGGAAATGCTTGATACATGTGCTTAAGAAATCACAAATAAGGATTCCTTATTTGCGATTTCCTATTTAGAGAATCGCAATTTGCGATTCTCTAAATGGGGTCGCAATTTTAAGGAATTGCTATTTTAGCGATTCCTTAAAATTGCACTGCGAATGCCTTTCATACATTCTGAAAGGCATTTTTGCATTCGCAAACGGCCGAATTTTGCGATTCGCACCATTTGCGAATGCAAAATCGCTTGATACATCTGGCCCTAAGTGCCCTCATGATTTTTTACTCCCTCTCTATAGTGTCAGTTGGCACTTGATACCTCTACTTTTGAGATCTGGCTCTTGACTCCACACTCACTTGACTATTGTATTCCCACTTATACTCACAGGACATTGCATGGTTTACATATAATTTTACCACTTTGTTCATGCTTACGGTCTTCAGCACTGCAGGCTATCTTCTTTATTTCACTACAGGTGTTTGACGATGATTATTTGGAAAGTCATGTTTCACTCCCTAGTGTCATTCAGTTGGCTAATTTAAGATGTTGTGTCTCATTTTCAGCCTTGAGAAAGTCAATGTGATGACACATGTTTTGGCTGCCCATTCGTAACAGATTGTGACCTGTGATGCAAGAAGTGTGAAGAATAAAATAACAAAACTACGGACTTACAGCAGTTTTGTTCATGCTAATTGGACTACCTTTGCGTACCCTGGTTTCTTGAATTATTGGTGCACAGGGCTAGACCCGGGTATGAGCCCTTTTTTGTTCCCCCTAGGTGGAGGGTGTCCTACAAGGTAGCACCAGCCTTATGTGTGACAGAACCCATGTTAAATTTGCATTACTGTTGGTAAAGGGCTGAATGTGCGTACACCATAGCGTTGCCGCCTCATCCTTGTTGTTGTTTAAATAAAGACCTGATATCTCTTTTCCTTGGACAAACCATACACCAACCATAACAGTTTATATACTTTGGGTCTAGCAAGCTACATACATGACGGATTGTTCTTGAAGGGTTTGAGTCGTATAGAGCTTCCTGTTGCGGATCATGAATTTTATGACACATCTTTGGACACTGTGCGCCATGGAGCTCTGCATCGTAAATACAGCGCTACCATGGCATCGGTAGCGGGGTGCATGGCAGCGCAAGAAATATGACGCATCAATAGTGATGCATAAGATTCTTGTAAATAAGCCCCATGTCACTGAAAAAAACAAAGGTTACAGGGATGCTATAAATAGACTCACATTTTAAACAGACAAAACCATAGAAATTCAGCAGTTACAATTACCTCACAACTTACGCCCCAATAATGTGAAATATATACTCATGATGACTGATGCTGTATTTAATGCTTGGCAGGAACATGTTTTTAGTTCACTACACAAAATCCTTTTGTTGACATATAATATTTTGTAGAGACAGTTCAATAATGGGTTGGACAACCAAATTACTGGAAATAGGTTAATATGTCATGATGACTATCTATTCAAGTCATTCAAAACCATGTTTTCATGCAGTTCGTGATTAAGATCTATAGGATAAAATTATTATCAAGAAATGGAAAGTAGGATGCCGATACACACTGGTTACTAATATAACTTTCTATTGGTTTATTTTGTAGATACAGCCAATGTGTGCTGTGCTGTTGCAAAATTAAGGGTTATCACTACATTTTATAGGGTGTATGGGCTATAGTTTAGTTAGACAGGTTACAAATGTTTTATCGAAAATTAATATTCACAGCTTATTATTAGGTATGTTGTCGTTTGTATAATGCTTCAGTAAATGTGGGTTTAATTATGTGTACCAACTCATATTTCTCTAAAGACACATTTCTGAAGCCACAAAATGAAGGTAAAATAAAATAAATTTTTCATAATAAAAAGAAATATCACTGGATTTGGCATTTAGAAATTTTAAACCTAGGTTGAGATGTTTGGATCAATGTTGGTCGACAAATATATACTCCAGAGGTTGTGTGCAAAATGATTGTACTATGTGCCACACTATTGCTGTCACAACATCTACTGATTTTGAAGAAAATTTGGCTTATATTAATGAAGATAAAAATAAGGGTAACATTTCAGAAAATCAAGTGGTTTGTCAGGAGGGACATGAGTGAAGAAAATACCTAGATTTGAAAATTTTAAGGCATTGTTTTACTGTGACTTCATTCATATATTTACTTTGTTTGGTAAACTGACATTCAATCAAATAATACAATAATAAGATAAAGAATGTTTTCACAGGCATATGTGTGACATGTTTTACGTTCTACTGGTTCCTCAACGAAAAATATTTGAATGGTGTGTCCAATGTCACAAGCATAGAAATGCAGGTCACACTTCCTCTGAGTAACTTAGGCCCTCATTACAACCGTGTTGGTAAATGCCGCCTACCACAGTGCTGACAGCTGCCAACATACCATGCCCGAGGCGGTATTCCGCTACGGGTATTATGACCCACACAGAGAATTCCGCCACTATACAGACACCCACACAAGTCCGCCAGCCCAAAGGTCAGTGATAAACTGGCGATAGCAAAACCCACACCGTTATGCCAACAGGAATAGGCCTACAGTATCACGACCCATGAATCACCGCTGCGGTCTTTCAACCGCGGTAAACCATTGGCTGTTCACACCGCCGCCCTAAAAATACACACACATTTACAAAACACCACCGCATTGGACAATTCAAACTACACACACCGGACACATATACACACACCACACCCACACACTCACACCACTATAAAACACATACCCACATTACCCACAACCCTTTCAACGAAAAACAAGATTACCAACACAGAGACACAAGCCAGGAGAACCCACTCAATCTGAGCCACAGAACACCATCACCCATACACCATCCGCGCACATCACAGCACACACCCCAACACATCACCCCACACATCCTCACACATATCACTCACACCACATCCATGGCACCCCAAAGACACCCCTGGTTTTTAGAGGAGGAGTTAAGGGTCATGGTGGAGGAAATCATCCGGGTAGAGCCACCGCTATTCGGGTCACAGGTGCAGCAGACGTCCAATGCCAGGAAGATGGAGCTATGGCGGAAAATCGTGGACAGGGTCAACGCTGTGGGACAGCACCCTAGAACAAGGGATGACATCAGGAAGAGGTGGAACGACCTACAGGGGAAGGTGCATTTTCTGGTTGCAAGACACCAGGTAGCAGTACAGAGGACTGGTGGTGGACCCCTACCTCCTCCCCCACAACTAACAACATGGGAGGAGCAAGTCTTGGCAATAATGCATCATGAGGGCCTCGCAGGAGTAGCAGGAGGACTGGACTCTGGTAAGTCAAATCTTTACTAGTTTTCCCCCCACCCTACCAACATGCCATCACAAACTCCTACCCCTACCCTCACCCCCTCACTCCACCACTTCACACATACCCCACCATCACAACCCACCTATCCCAATACCAAGCCCTGCATGTAACACCAATGCATGGACCCCCAACACAGACCTGCATGGACACCTATCACCACAGCATGCCCAGTAGAGAGACTCACCCAGCCCACAAAATCACCACTCACACAAGGCCAAGCTGACAGGGAAATCACAATCATACAGGGAAACACACCCATGCACAAGATGGCACACGCAGATACAATAACACTGCATTTGCATCCCCACAGGACCCATACTCAACGTCACCAGAGAGTAGGTGCCAGCTACATCCAGCCTCCGCCTTGAAGAGGCCCACAGTGACGACAGCAGCTCTGCACGCCTGGATCAGGATGACCAAAATGGCCCATCCGGGACCTCTGGACAGTCGGTTCCCCTGCCACAGTCCCAAACCACCACTGAGTTTCCCCCCTCAGGAAACACCAGCACAGCACACACCCAGCGGGCCCATGCCACTGTCCCCAGGACAAGTCAATCAGCAGTGTGTCCACCACTACAGGCACTCCAGGCAACCCCACAAACCCAGGACGGTCAGGGACCTGGGGTCAGTGTCAGTGGGCACACGGTTCAGGGAACAGAGGCACATGAAAATGGAAGCTGGGAGGACTGCTGTACGACAGGAGTTGGACAGGCCCAGGGAACCCACTCTCTATGAGGCACTCTCCAACATCCTGGGAGCATACCACCATTCCCAGGAGACGATGGGCCAGATACTGGGCAAGTTGCAGGAGACCCAGCGGCTGCAGGAGAGACAGGACCTGGGGATCAGGGAGGACCTAAAAACATCTACTTTATCCTGGTCACCATTGCAGGGGTGCTGGCTGACATGGCCAACACCACGTGGGAGGCAGTGGCACAACAACGGGTGCCTGACACTAGCCAAACCGATAAACAGCCTTCCACCTCCGCCGGCGCAAGTGGACAGGAGGCCCTGCTACAGGAACAACAGGCCACCAGAACCCCACCCCCTGCAGAAGGAGAACCACCCTGCAAACAGTCCCTGTGATCCACTCAGAAGCCAGAGAACATTGCCAAGACCCCAACCAGGAAATAAGACTCTCCTGATTGACACCCTTCGGTCCCACTCTTTCACCCTGTTCACCATGAACTGCTATTGCTCCCCTTCCTATGCCCCATTGGACAATGCACCTGTGATACCAAAAGACAGGACTCTACTATGGACTTTCCTCCACCATCAGCCCAGCCCATTGCACATCCGCCTCTACTTAAATAAACACCCTTGGGACAAATATTAATCTGGAGTCTGTCAAATGATTCACATATGTATTAGTACAACATTATCAAAGCATTGCAACTCAAATGTACAGTGAAATATACTTTGGAATGACCTTTGGTGGGCAGCAGTACACATAGCAGGAGCCAGAGTGGGGCACAGAGATGCCATGTACAATGTCAAACAGAAAACTGAAATGTAAAGGGAACTTACAGTGTCTTACCTGGGTGTCACTGGAAGTACTGCTCAATTATATTGCTTCTGTTGTGAACATCTTCTTCCTCAGCCTCCTCTTCCTCACTGTCCACAGGCTCCACTGCTGCCACAAGACCATCTCCAGGCACATCCTCCTGCAGAAAAGGCACCTGGCGTCTCAAGGCCAGGTTGTGCAACATGCAATGATGATCTGGCACACCTACTTGGATGAGTAGTACAGGGATCCACCAGTCAGATGGAGGCACCGGAACCTGGCCTTCAGGAGGCCGAAGGTCCTTTCAATAATACTCCTTGTACGCCCATGTGCCTCATTGTAACATTCCTCTGCCCTTGTCCTGGCATTCCTCACTGGGGTCAGTAACCATGAGAGGTTGGGGTAACCAGAGTCACTGCAAAATCGAGGGACAACTTTTAGACACACACTAACCCTTAGGGACAACCCCATACCCAGACACCTACTCATAATATGTGGGAACTTTGAGCTCACCTATTAGCCACACCCGGTGCCTCTGGAGATGGCCCATCACAATTGGGATGCTGCTATTCCTCAAGATAAAGGTGTCATGCACAGAGCCAGGATATTTGGCATTCACATGGGAGATGTACTGGTCTGCCAAACACACCATCTGCACATTCATACAGTGATAGCTTTTTCTATTCCTAAAAACTTGTTCATTTCTCGGGGGGGACAAATGCCACATGTGTACCATCAATGGCAACAATGATGTTGGGGATATGTCCCAGGGCATAAAAGTCAGCTTTCACCGTGGCCTAATCCTCCACCTGGGGGAACACGATGTAGCTGCGCATGTGTTTCAACAGGGCTTACAACACTCTGGTGAACACATTGGAGAACATTGACTGTGACATCCCTGATGCCATGGCCACTGTTGTTTGGAAGGAACCACTAGCCAGGAAATGGAGCACTGACAGGACCTGCACTAGAGTGGGGAATACCTGTGTGCTGGCGGATAGCCGACATCAGGTCTGTCTCCAATTGTTCACACACTTCAATGATTGTGGCACGATTAAGTCTGTAGGTTATGATAATGTTGTCGCAAGGTCCACCAGGGGTCTGTACACGGGAGGATGCCGCCATCTCATATTCAGCCTCAGCGGTTGAAGCCTATGGAAGAAAACGGTGAGCAGACGGTCATATTCCCACATCTATTGCACTAATGATGATTTGTTTACTTTACAGATACAACATGTGAATCCGACAAGCAGTTGTTGTGCCAATGTCTGCTGTGTGGCAGTTAGGTGCCATGCTCTGTGCCCCACTGAAATGGCGGCTGCCTGACCTGTGAGGATGGACAAGTGGAAATTAGGTCATTTCACTGGCATTGTGCGCTGCCGCACAACTTCGCATTGGTTATCATTGGGCCCCATGGTTTCCCGGAGCCAATGGCGCTGTACGGCGGCGATGACGGTACGCACCGCTGTGGACGTCACAGCCATTTTCTATCTGTTCACGCACTTGTTACCTGACCTTCAACAGTAGAGGACCTACACTGCAAGTGCTGCTGTGACCTGTGTCTGGAAGCGACAATGGCTCATGTGTCTGGGGAAAGGGCCCCTGCCTTCACTGCGGAGGGGTTGGAGAAACTGGTGGATCGGGTCCTACCCCAGTAAACGTTACTCTACAGTCCTCCAGACAAACAGGTGAGTACACTGTGAGCAGGATGCATGGGCCATAAATGTATGGAGTGCTGTGTATGTAAGCCACATGTAAGGGGGGGCAGCGGCTACCCAGGCCAGAGTACTGCATGTAGGGTGGTCAATGTATGTGTGTCAGGGGATGGGAGGGATATGGTGGGCCGTGAGTGTGACGGTCCGGATGGTTGACTAATTCCCTTTTCTTCTGTCTTTTCCATGCAGGTCAGCGCCCACCAGAAAAAGGGTATTTGGCGTGCCATCGCCAAGGAGGTGCAGACCCTGTGGGTCTTTGACAGGCAGAGCACCCACTGCTGCAAAGAAGACGGCGGAGGCCCAGCTGGGGCTGGCCTCCCAAAAAGGAAGGGGTGCCCACCACACCATGACCCCCCTGATGTTCCGCATCTTGGCGGTGGCCTATCCGGAGTTGGATGGGCGCTTGAAGGCATCACAGCAGTCCCAAGGGGGCGAGTACATATTCTGAATCATGACTTTGCGCCCGTTAAGAGGTACCTGGGTGGGGGATGTGGGCTATGGGTGCCCCTAGGCCAGGGCAAAGATGGCAGGCAGGTCCCTTGTTGGGTAGGCTCTCAAGCGCCCCTACCTCAATAGTGTTAGTGGGCATCTACTACTGGGCAGGGTCCTGTGGGTTTCAGGTGTGCAGCTAATGGCATTAGGCATTGTACCCCATGCGCTGGTGACTATCTTAGTAAATGGTTGGGCATGGCCTAGTGCATAGGGCTGCTGCCTGTGTGTTGTGTATGCCAATGGTAGTGGTGTTGCTGGCATTGACCAAGTGTATTCTCTGTCTCTGCCCCCCCTTTT
The DNA here is from genome assembly GCF_031143425.1 of Pleurodeles waltl. Lineage (NCBI taxonomy): Eukaryota > Metazoa > Chordata > Amphibia > Caudata > Salamandridae > Pleurodeles > Pleurodeles waltl. The sequence continues at coordinate 29,403,514 of NC_090437.1, forward strand.
GTTTTGTCACCCTGTCCTTGTGTGCATTAGCATCATCGGGCGGAGGAGCAGAGGCACTGGCGACGGATGGAGCTGCATCCCACATGGGCTTGGAGGCCGAATCCACCGACGGTGAGGGCACCAGTGGGATAGAGGGCGAGGGGAGCACCACAATGGGGACAGGAGGGGAGACCACAGACAGCGACTCCTCCTCTGATGGAAGCTCCCTGGCGGTGGCGGAACCTCTGTGCCCAGCCCAACAACAGGTACAGCTGCCACCCCCCCTACCAGCACCGCCCTCGCAGCAGCCCCTCAGTGTGTTTCCCGTTCCCGCTCACCCAGGAGGGTGGGCATCTCCTTCGCCCCAGGCACCTCAGGCCCTGCCCCATTCAGCCCTGCTGCCCTCAGTCAGGAGGCTATTGACCTCCTGAGATCCCTCATTGTTGGGCAGTCAACCATTCTGAATGCTATCCAGGGTGTTGAGAGGCATTTGTAACTAACAAATGTATACCTGGAGGCCATTCACTCTGGCATGGCGGCCCAACAGAGAGCATTTCAGACTTTGGCCTCCACACTGATGGCAGCCATTGTCCCTGTCTCTAGCCTCCCCCCTACAACTTCTTCTGCCCAGTCCCAATAGCCTCAACCCCAGCCTATCCCAAGCACACCTTCAGACCAGCATTCACCCAAATCAACACACAAAAGTGGCTCAGGCAAACACAAGCACCACACATCATCCCAAAGGCACTCACACAAGCACCATCCCTATACAGACACAGCAACATCAACTGCCTCCACTGTGTCCCCCTACTCCTCGTCGTCCACATCCCTCCCAGTAGCATCTCCACTCACACCTGCATGCACTACATCACCATCCACTACCTCCACCACCAGCAGGCCCATCACTACTTACTTCTCACTGGCAGTCACCACCCCCACACCCCAGCACACGTTCCCTCTGTCCTCTCCCAGTGTGTCTGTGACCCCTCCTCCAAAAGTACACAAACGCAAGCACCCAACAGTCATCCACCTCACAACAGCATCCAGCCCATACACCTTCACCCAAACTCAGCAGACAGACGCCTCCTACAACCACTCCATCTTCCTCCACTCCCAAACCCCCTCCCTCTTACCACCCCAGTGTGTCTAAAAAGCTTTTCCTGGCAAACATTGACCTCTTCCCTACTCCTCCCCCTGTCCTTCCCCTCGGGCCAGGGTGTCTGGAACCCAGGCCAACACCTCAGCCACCAAGTCAGAGTCCACTGTGGTACCTGCAACTCACAGCCCAGCCAGTGTACCACCAACCCCTGCAAAGGACAAAACCATTCTGCCACCTGCCAAGGTGAAGAAGGGGACAGCATGCAGCAAGGGCAAGGAGCACGACCCACCCAGCAAGGCCTCCTCCAAAACTCCAGCTGCCAGAGCCAAGGTCACAACAGCATCTGCCAAGGTGAGGAAGGGGCAGAAAACCCAAGGCAAGGCACTTCAGCCGTTTGAGGCTGCATGCGAGTGCCTGGTGCCCACCAGCACGACCGCCAGCCCCGCCACCTGCACCGCGGGCAGTACCGCCAGCAGCTCCGCCGCAAGTACAGCCACCTGCATCGCCGCTAGCACTACTACTGTCAGCAGCAGCATCCTCAGTGGGCAGCCGTCCAAGGCTGGAGCCTCACTCCACCACTGGCAGCACCCCCACCAGCACCAGCACTACCACCAGTCTGCAGCCTTAGCCACCAGAGGATGGAGTTTAGCCCGGCTTCCATGGACTATCATGCAACCTGGTCCCTGCAAATCTCATGCCTCAGACACCCAGGCATGGGTATGGGAATGTGAACTGCCACACCCCAAGTGCTGCATCACTGGTCACAAGGCCCCCTCCAGAACCAGTGGAGATATACATCCACTCACCCTGTCCTTGGCAGGATGAAGCACACTGGGCACAAGGCCCCCTCCAGAACCAGTGGAGAAGCCAACCACTGGAGAGACTGTGGCTTTGCACTCTCCAGGACCAAACAGTGGGCAAACCACCCACTTAAGAGACTGTGGCTTTGCACTCCTCAGGACCAAGCACTGGACAAACCACCCACTAGAGAGACTGTGGCTTCGCACTCCCCAGGACCAAGCAGTGGGTAGACCACCCACTAGAGAGACTGTGGCTTTGCACTCCCCAGGACCAAGCAGTGGGCAAACCACCCACTTGACACACTGTGGCTTTGCACTCCCCAAGACATCGCTGTGGGCATGGAGCCCCCTCCAGGAGCAGTGGTGTTGTCCCATCTTCCGGCTGAGGTGCCTCCCCCTTCCTTGTCCCCCTGAGGTGCCTGTGTGTTTTTGACCTGATGCCCCTGCAGTGTTCTCTCCGTATTGAGGCAGTAGTCAAGTGTGGGCTTGGCCCATAATGTTTGGCCCAGTGGCCTACGGACATTTGGGAAGGACAATGTACGGCCCTATGTACGTATTGTCTATTTTTGTAAATACTGTTTTTCTATTTGTTACGTACATCTGCCTATTTCTAATATATCACTGATTTGACTCACTTCATTTTGTCCTTGCGTTCTTCCAGGAGGTTACGGGGTGTAAATGTAATGTTGTTGCATGTGTTTGTGTATGGTGTTGTGGCTGGGGGTTGGGGGTGGCGTGTTGCATGTGTGTGACACTCTCTTTTTCCTCCTACCCTCCCCTGTGCACTAGGTGCAATACTCACTGTGGTCGTCGCCGCCACCTTTGGTATTCCTGGTAGATGAGGAGGTAGACCAGCATGGGCAGGACCTGCAACTCGGGCTCCATGGCATCCTGGTTCTTCGTTGAGTGTTGAGAGGTGAGTGGTTTCCCTTCTGTGTTCTGTTTCCGCTGTGCTTTTGATGGCGTTAGTAGAACCCCGGAAAAGCTGACGAATTGGCGGGTTGTGATGGGGTAGGCAGTACATTGTCTTCCGCCTGTCTGATGGCGGTTACCGCTGCGGTGTTTCTTGCTACTGCCGTGGCGGTCGGAGTGTTAAAGTGGCTGTCTGTGTTTAGCGGTTTCCGCCGTGGTCGTGATCCCATTTTGTTTTACCGCCAGCCTGTTGGCGGTATTACCGCCGCTTTAACACCGACCGCCAGGGTTGATATGAGGGCCTTAGTGTACTATTCTTGTCAAACGTATGTCTGTTGATTTTGACAACTTATATGTTCTAAGGGAGAAAACAGGATTTAGTGATATTATGTCACCTGTATATATGTTTTGTACATGAGACCTAACTTTATTAAGGAGTAGCATTTAAAAAATATATATTTTGTTATATAACAATACGGAACCTATAAAACAATAACTGCATTATTCTACAAAGTCTAAGTAATATTATAAACATCTGTAAATTAAATTATTCACAGTAAATCTAAAGTACATTTGTTACATATATGTCTAAAAGTTCAACTTCCCCTGTAAACTATACTATTCCTATATAAAACACATATAAACACTCTATCCCCAAAACACAGAGTAAAATATTCTCCTCCTCCTTTTAATAGCACATCTAAATTATTTTAATATTATAAATATAATACCAACCTGAAAGCTAATTAGAAAATGTAAAAACTAAATATAAAATATTATTATTATTAATCAACCCTACCCTAAACCCAAACAAAAACCCTGTATAAACAAATGATAACTTACAAGTTATTTTAAATTTGCTAAACAATTTTATATAATAATTCTTGACATCCATGCAGAATTATTGTCATTTTGTATAATTGACTATGAATGCTTCTTTTTTTACCTCTCAAGATTTCTTAACCTCCTAGAATTATTTTAAAAAAGGTCTGTAGGAACACAGTCTGTTGAGCCTTCTTTGCCTCTGTTGTTCTTGTTATGCTGATGATGAGGGTGATGGTGCTGGAACTGTTGATTGTTGTGGTGGCATTGCTGCTGAATGAACTGATCTTTCTGTTCACTTTTCCTTCCTGGCTCCCTCATAAATCGATCTCGCCATTTGGAATCCAGGAACCTTAGCTTGATTGTAATGGAATATTGCTTGCTTTATTGATCACTATCATCTTTGTTGATCATCACAATTGTCTGTAGAAATATTATTTAGAAATACTCAAGCCTGTAAAAACATAACATAGTAACATAAAAGGAGTTTTTTTAATGTAAATAGTATTTTTTTATAAAATGGAACAGTTGCCTCATTTAATAGCAAAAACTATTTATTTAATTTGCATAGCCTAAAAAGATCAGTAGTTTGTGTTTGTACAATGTGTAAGGGGAGCACATGTTATTAAAGTATAAATATATGAAGGGATCATCAGTGCATTTTAAAAGAGGTTTTTATTTTCTTGAATTAGTCTTCAAATGTGTAAAAGTTGACTTTCGAGTAATGTGTGGTCAGCTTACTTGACAATACTGACACGTTGCACAATTTTGTTATACCTAACGTTTTCATTTAAATAAACTACATTTCTTTTTTAACATCCCATGCATAGGTTAATTTACCCATCTCCTCCACTGAGTAAATGTTTAAATCAAAACAATTATGTTTACATCTTTTTTAATAAAAGTCAACCTACATCAAAATGTGTATCTTTTCTACGGTTGAGCTTTGTCCTTTGACTTGGGAGTAAACCAATGCTTGCCCTTAGTCCTAATATGTTTAAACAATATGTATTAATATGTGTAAGATTACTCTAACAGTTCAAATGAGTAGGGGCCCTTGTATTGAGTATGTGAGACAACCTGTCCTACTTAGAGCTGATGGTCTGATTTCTCTGTGTGTCAATGTCAGTTAAAAGCTGGTGGACAGAAATATTAACAAACACATTAGACCAAAATACATAGGGGCAGATTTATGGAAAGTGGCGCTGCACCGAGGGCAGTGCACTTTCCCTGCGCCTCCTAGCACCTCCTACCGCCACCATGTGTGTGCCGTGTTTAAAATATGGCACACCATGGCGCAGGATAGAGGGCAATAGCGTAATTTCACATGACGCTATTAATGTACTTTGCAGGAGTAGCGTCAAAATATTGACGCTAATGCCTGCTCTTGAGCAAGCATTAAAAATGCCATAAAAATGGCATTATGAAATCTCCTATATTATCTTATGCCATTTTTCCGGCTCCACTTATGGGGGAACACCCCCTTTGCATTCATCCTGCCTGACGCAGGCATATTGTAGTGTAATGGGTTACAGAGTGGCGCCATGCATGAATTGCGCCACCCTGTAATTAAGGCGTGGGGATTTCAGCCTCTTGGGCCACATTAATGTCAAAAACAAGGATGTTAATGTGGCTCAAGGTGGCGCTAGGGCCCTATAAATATGCCCCATAGTGCATGTGAATAATTCATTTTAGATCCAACCTCCATGAAAAGGCTGGAAAAGAACAAGTGCAGGGGGCCACAGAGGGGCCTCAAGGGCTGATTATGAGTTTGGCAGATGGAAACATCTGGCTGCCAAACTCCCAAATGGGTGGTCACCGCAGTGCTGGCAACCTCCCTGTCGGCCCCATTACGACATTCCCACTGGGTTGACAGGGGGAAACCAAGGCTTCCGCCGGTCAGCCCAGTCCGAAAAGTGCAGCAGCATTGTTGGCAGCTCATAATAGAGCTTGTGACAATGCTGCTACAGGCAGCAGGGCACCAGCACCCTCGGAATGCTCACTGTCTGCACAGAAGACAGTTTGCATTTTGAGGGTGCTGGGCATGGAGACCCCCGCATTGCCCATGACATGGCATGGGCAGTGCAGGGGCCCGAGTTTCCCTGCACTTGTTCTCTGCCAAACTTTTCATGGAGTTTGGACCACATGAAAAGGCTGACAGAGAACATGGTTATAATCGGCAGGGCGGTGCCGAGTTCAGAGCCGCCAGCCCGCCGCCCTGGCTGATTACAACCAGGACGACCATCAGCCCATCGGAAACAATGTTCCCGGTGGAGATAGCAGTATTTTGGCGGTCCGACTGCCAAACACCTAATTTGATGGTCGAACCATGCTGTGGCCCTTTATGCTTAATGGTATGAGAGATAGCTTTACAATAATGCTTCAAATCTAACACATTTTGAAGCACAAATTAAAAATTGTTACTGATTTATTTAGTGTGTGGTAGACAGGGTACTCTGTGGCAACTGTAGTTGAACTGCATGCTGTTGTATAACAAATACCAAATACTTTAATTCACATTGGTCATTGAGTATTCTGTCCACTCAAGATGAAGCGCAAAATGATTTCAAGTTTTAGAATAAATTCCAATGTGACCACGCTTAAAAAATTACACACGAAGATTGCAATTAATACAATGTTTTTCTTTGAACAGATTTCAAGACACTCAAAATGTGATGCTTTATACAATGTTTCATATACATTTTGTGCCTGTGTTGCCTACCATTATCATTCATATTAATTATTAACATTGTAATGTTTTAAATGTTAAATTGAAAACATAAATTCTTTTTTTTTTTAATGTAACAAATATGTGTTGCTTTAAGAAGCAGAACAATAATGTCCCATCTAAAAAATTATTTACATTGACTGCTTTGTATTGTTATAGTAGGAGCTACCACATGACATTACAAATTGTAGAACCCACAGTTCAGGCCAAGTAGGTAGGCCTGCTTAGTTTGTATTATTCCTAAAAGACCTGTCATTTTTATATTATTTGAGCTTTAAGAAATGCAAATGAACACTTACCAGCACTAGATAGATCAGTAAAGGGAGGAATATCAGTTGTTTCAGAAAGGGGAGGGCAATGAGATATTTCTTTATTTCAGTCGATAAAGAATATAAAAGTATTTTACAACACACAAATAAATGTCATCACATGCATAAAATCATAACAAAATGCAATGCCCATGTTGAAACAGAAGAAAATTGCAGTCAGATGGCCTCACGCCACATGCACCTGTCACAGGAGCATATGAAAAACAATTCTAAAAAGTATAATTTACATTCAAACTAGAAGCAATAAGACAACTCAAGGACTTTTCAATCATTATAGCCATAAAAGTTGTGAAAAAAGAGGCATTTATAACACCATAAAATACATGTAAACAATAAGCCAAATATGCATTCCTGATAAATGTCAAAACTCCTGACATATTTCAGGTTAACCAAGCTGTTGTAAGTAAACCAAGGCAGATGGATAATGTCTAATATTCGCAGCCTGTCAAATGGGGCATAACAATCTACAGCATCAGGATTTATATGTAGTGCAATATAACATAAATAGAGAATTGTGCTTTGGTGAGATTAATTATTCCAAGGGCATTTAGGGAGAGACCTACACCAGGTGCCCTCTACAGGAAATGGTAGAAGGAGATGTACAGTGCTTAGTCATAAACTTGTAAGATAAAATATATATTGTGAATTGTGTATTAGTGCAAGAGAAGGCTCTAACCTTATGTGGCAATCAGCTTGAAATAAGTTATAACTGTTTGTAAGTTTTGTGCCTTCTTTGCATGGACATTTGAGCACTGGCCATGAAACAAGATTTTCACTCAATCTTTAGATATAGCAGAAAAGAAAGCAGGATTTGTAAAGAGTTCCATAACACCTAGCCGTTCAAAGGCTTTCTTAATATAGTTCAGCAAGGGGATTGCCCCACATTTTCTCCAACGCTGAACAATCCTCCAATACCTGCCAAGAGAAATCTTCTTCAGGAGTATTCTAAATCTTAAACAATGACTGTAGGGGGTAATGTGAACTGCATTGACTAGATAGTTCGGACCCAGTTCTGCATGACCTATAAAGGCAGATACAAAAAGCTAAATTCATAAAAGGTGACTGACAAATGTATTTTCAATATTCTGAAGTGGATCTACATGAACATATCTCCAAACACCAGCAATACATTTACTTCTCTATACTTAAGTTGACTCCTTTATTGGCTTGGACCAATCCTAGATGAGAAGCAAAAAATTGCTTCAATGGCTCCCTGTAGGTGCTGTGATCTAATTTTGAGTAAGTGGTTCTAATTTCAGCTACTGACAAAGGGCATACCCAAGTAGTTAAAAAAAGGGGAATCTATTCACTCAGAACCCTCCAATTAAGTGGCTCTTAGTTTTTGTGTGTCTGGGGCAAATAACTACTATAAATGATTTGAGAGTATTTAACACTTAGATCTAAATCATGCATAGAGGAAGGAAAAGAATCAAGGAGTAATTGCAATGCATTAGCTGTTCTCGCAATGAGAACTGCATTGTCTGCATATAGGAGACATGAAACAGGGTGACTACCATTCTGCAGCGTGTCATTCCCTTTGTTAATTAGGTGGGTGTCCATATCATTTGTATGGATTAAAAATAAAAAAGTGCCAAGATACACCCTAATTTACTCCTCTGTTATCAGTAATTGGTGTTGTACATTCCCCATTCTGACTGTAGCAAATTTTGACTGTGCTGTCACAGTGCAAGTGCCTCAGTAAGTTAACAAGTGCCAATTTTACACCCATATTCTCCAGCATACTTGATAATTTGGAAGAGTTTATGTTTTCAAATGTACAAGAAAGGTTCTTAAACACCAAGGCCCTCATTACGAGTTTGGTGGTCAGTGGCCTGCCGCTGTGGAGATGGTGAACGCACCGCCGCTGACCCGGTGGCACAGACCACCATATCACGAGTACTCGGAAGGCACCTGCAGAACACAGTCAAGTTTCCGTCCGAGCAGCCATTGTGGATGGACCGATGTAGCTGGAGGAAGGCCGGCGGTCTGACAGTTTCCACCCACCGTATTATGAGCTTGCACACCACCAGGAGTTCCGGGGTGGTGCAACCACTGTGAAAACCATGGCGGAAACCAACAACATAAAAGGAAGCACCCACCTTCTGGAACAAAGGCATGTTCGTAGGCACCATGGCACGCAAATTTCAAGTATTTCCAATGCTCCTGCTGGCCATTGACATCCAGGACCAGTGACGCTGACATAGACACCAGCCGTAAGTGCCCCAGCCTAGCACACACTGGAGGAAAGGACATTAGTACACACACACACGCACAAACGCACAGTCACCATACATACATGTGCAAGTAAAGCCAGGACAAGCAATGTAGCACCGACACCAACGGTGCCGTTGTAGAAAAATATTATTGGAAATAACAAATATGTTAGGACAATGACTATATACAAAATGCCACAGGGGTCAGTGCACCTGTGGCCAAATGTCCCGGGCACACTGGGCATGTGAGGACTGCCCAACTTGACTCCTGACTGCAATGTGCAGACCTCCTCAGGGCAGGGGCATCAATGGGGCATGCAGGTACCTCAGGGATGAGGGATAGGGGGGTGATCAGGGTTTGTATGGGGGGTCCTTCCTCTTCTTCTTAGGCTTCCCCCCTTACTGTACTGCTTTCTGGGGGACACCTTAATATTGCCCCTCTTTCCTGCCTTCTTAGGTGGCACGGCAGTAGAAGCCACCACAGCAGGGGACCCAGATGGAGTGCTATCAGGGCTGGAGGTGAGAGGGGAAGGCGTGCCTGTTGTGGCAGCACTGCATACTGCTGACTGCAGGCCATGGCTGAGCCCAGAGGAGGACAGGGAGGTGGAGGGCAGGGCACTGGGAAGGCTAGCAGGGTATTTGGGGGGAACAGGGACTGGACCGGGGACAGGAACAGGGAAAACTCATGCAGGAATCTTTTCTTAGGTGCAGCGGGTAGGTCATGGGTAAGGCATTGGGGAGTGGAGGGAGAGGGGATAGTTGACACATGTGTACATGGATGTGGTTTGGGTGCTGGTGCGTGGGCGTATGATATGTTTGTGCTGGGTGTGTGTTGTGTGAATGGGTGTGGGTGTAAAGGTGCAGGAGGAGTGGAGGATACACAGGGAGATGGCAGAGGGATGTGTGAGTGAATGTTGGAGTGGTGTGGGTAGGTAAGGTGGATGTGCTGCATGTGGTTGTGTTGACTGTTGTGGTGCATGCAGATGTGGTGTATGGGGTACTTGTATGGGGGTCTGCTGTTGTGGTGACGGTGACAGTGACGGCACATGTGCCTGGAGCTGGGATTGATGATGTGGTGTCTGCAGGTGTGAGTGGCGATGTGACTGTGAGGGGAGAGGAGGTGGGGGAGTCAGGGTAGGTAGTGGATGTTGTTGTGTGTGCTTCTGAATGGTGGGTGTGTGCATAGCGTTGGTGGAGTTTGTTGTGCACATGAAAGTGTGCTTTGGATGGGAAATGGGAGAGGGATGTGGGAGTGGGAACAGGTAGTTGGAGTGGGGGCGGAAGAAGAAGGAACACTGGCTGCCGTCAATGAGGAGGCCATAGCCTGAAACGATCTCTGAAGGGCAGAGATGGCACAGTGAATGTCTTCCAGGAACGTGTTGGACTGTTGCATCTGGGATGCCAGTCCCTAGATAACATTAACGATGGTTGTTCGCTCAACAGAGATGGAGCTCAGGAGGTCAATAGCCTCCTCATTGAGGGGAGCAGGTCTGACTGGGGCAGGGGCAGAGGTGCCTGGGGCAAAGGAGATGCCCACCCTCCTGGGTGAGCGGGCAATGACACCTGGGTGGGGAGCTACAGGGAGGGTGGTGCTGGGTATGGGGGTTGGTGGACAAGATGGTGCAGGCATAGGACCTGAAGGTTTCTCCACCACAATGGAGTCACTATCGGAGGAAGAATCAGTTGGTGGTGTAGATGTTCCTGTCTCCCCCGTGGTGCTCCACTCGCCCTCCGCCCTACTGGTCCCCTCGGCTCTGCTGGTATCAGCCTCCTGGGTCCCTTGGGATGCAGCTTCCCCACTCACTGATGCACCTTCTCCTTCACCAGATGATGATGTTGCACACAAAGACAGAGGAGGATAGGGAGGGAGGATGGGACAGTGAGTGACAGGGTGGGAGAAAGAGAAACATTTAGCAATAGGTCAATGCCAGCACAGCAGCCACACACAAGTCACTACAACATACTCTAGTGCCATGTCATTATATGCCATACCTTCACACACACATGCCACTGCAATGACAGCCCATGCGTGCTACCTCAGTCATGCACATGAGTTTCACTCATGCTGACACACAATGTATCCTATACAGGATGAAAGCCACACCCTCAACACATGTCTGACCCACCCCATTGGTTCATGACTATATAAGATCACTAGACCCAAATTCAATACTCTACAGGCATTTGGAGGCATGCTTGCACAGCCACATAACTCAAGCACATATAGCCGTATGATGTGAAACCTCAGACTTCACAGACTACACATACACCACATGCCTGCAGACAGCACCCAGGGTTATGGCCCCAGCAACACTGATTGGATAGTTGGGAGTACAATGTGGTGAACTCCAGAAGCAGGTACCCTGTCCACATCTTAGACCATGCTCATGTACTACACAATTGCCCTGTCATCGATGCCACTTAGCAGTAAAGTCAACCTCAGCTCACATCCTGAACGGCATATGAACACTTGTATGTAGCACATCCGGCCTCTATGTGTCCCAAGCCTAGTCCGACAGTAGCTACCTGGCACACATTTGAAAGCCTTCCCACACTGCACAGGCTTCACCTATCACTCACCACATAACCTAAGTAGGAATGTGAACTCACCCCCTTGTGGCTGCTGTGCTGCCCTCCAGTGCCCATCTACCTGAAGGTACACCACCGCCAAAGTGCGGGACATGGGTCCGATAGGCACCCCTCCCTTGTTGGGAGGGCGTCCCGAGCTGGGCCTCACCGGACTTCCTCGCCCAGTGTCTCAGGACCTCCCACCGCTTCCTGCAGTGGGTGCTCTGCCAGACATGAGCCCCCATGGCCCACACTTACTTGTCGATGTCATGCCAGATCCCCTTCTTTTGATGGGCACTCAACTGCATGGATGACATGGAGAAAAGGAGACAGTCATGTAGCGTGGCACCTTAAGGACTGCATTGGACACAACACATCCCCTGAACAGATGCACATTTCAACCTTCCATTTGTCCTCACAGCCCTCAGTCAGGTCCTTCCACAAGTTACTCTTCCTCGTCCTAAGGCCCTCATCCACATTAGTACCACTCACAGACAGTACAAGCATAGTGCACACACCTGCTGCCCTGGTGCCCCATACAACTGGACAGACAGGGGCTGGACACCCTCCACAAGCTTCTCAAGCTCTTCCTGCTCTTGGGTCAAAAGACTGGGGCCCAATCCCCTGCAGCATGTGGCATTTTGGCTACCAGTGGCAGAACACAGCAGCACACACTGTGGAGGTCTTCTCAGCACGAGTGCCAGGAGTCAAGTGAACATGAGCACATGAAATGGCAGTCACGGCCACCGCGGACATCACCGTCACCACTGGCAGTGATCACCATTGGCTCATGTCTCCCATAGGCAACCATGTTAACCAGTGAGGAGTTCTACGGCAGTAGCGACAGCTTACCAACATGACGTCTTACACTGGCGGGATTCGCTCACTTCCATCTGTCCTGTGCATGCAGGGCAGGCGGCTGCCATTTTACTTCTACAATGTGTACAGAGGGGATTAATGAGGTGCGTTATGGATTATAAATAGTGATATGTGTACAGCTTCACTGCGCGTACACACTCCTTTATGCACATAATGATTGCCACTCCGTCCTATTCCCAGGTACGGTAGAAGAATGATGGTGAGGAATGCGCCTGTCTACAGGCCCCTGATCAATCTTGCCATCATTGAAGAGAGGCACATCATCCAGTGCTATCAGCTCAACTGTCAGACCATCATGGAGCTTGTGAGGCTGTTGGAGCTGGATCTTCGGCCTGGTATTCGTCATCCCAATGCCATCACAGCCACAGTACAGGTGTTGGCAGTCCTCCACTTCCTTGCATCAGGGTCTTTCCAAATAACAGTGTGATGGGCTGCCAGAATGTCCAAGCCCATGTTCACAAACATCTTCAAGAATGTCCTATGTGCCCTACTCAAACATATTGCCAGCTATATCAGGTTCCCCCAACGTGACAATTTGCCCACTTTAAAAGCAGCCTCCTACACTGTAGCACATCTGCCACATGTGATCGGAGCTATTGATGGGACCCGCATTGCCCTAGTGCCACCCAGGAGGAGTGAACAAGTGTTTAGGAAGTGTAAAAACTTCTACTCAACCAATGTTCAGGTGGTATGTCTCACAGACCTCTACATCACTCAAGTTACTGCCTGGTTCACAGGGTCAGTGCATGATGCCTACATAGTGTGGAATAACAGCATCCCACACCTGATGGTACCAGTGCAAAGGGATCATGCCTGGCTCATCGATATGTGTTGTGTCATATGTGTGCCTCTGTATACTGCACACTCTACACCATCTTCCAGATTTTCCTACAGTTTTCAATATGCCTATTACCTCTGTGCACACAGGTGACTCTGGTTATCCCAACCTGCTATGGCTACTGACACTTCTCAGGCATCCGACTACAGCAGCAAAAAACTGTTTCAATAAGGCCCATGGTAGGACCCGATGGGTAATAGAGCACACCTTTGGAGTGTTAAAAGACAGATTCAGGTGCCTGCAAATTACTGGAGGGGCCGTACTGTACAGACCAGAAAAAGTGTGCAAGATCATTGCAGCGTGCTGCATGTTATACAATTTGGTTCTCAGATGTCACATCTCATTACTGGATGCTGAGGAGGGTGCAGCTGTGCCAGTGGCTGATGAAGGGGACATGGGTAGTGATGAGGAGGAGGATAATGAGAATGCCGTTGATTCCAGAGCAGAGATGATACAACAATACTTTCACTAACATATAGGTATGTGTCAAAGTCATGATATTTAGCCAGTAGCAATTTATGCTGCTTCCAGGGCTGCTTCCAGGGTTGTGTGTTCAATGTGGGTATAGGGTGAACCCATTACTTCAGATGTGGTACTGTTAACTGTATTACAGAACTTATAAATGATTGCTCCCCCTTCTGGCACTGTCACATAATTTGGTAGGTCAATGGTCTTCCTATTACATAAGTACTTAGCCCACCTGTGGGGAGTCGAAGTCCAGTATGATGGTCATGTGAAAACATAGTTATGACAGTGGACAGTCAACTGGGTGTCGCTGTGACACATAAGTGGGTATGTTCAGAAATGGCTCACTTCCTGGTAGTGGTCTTGGTCTTGGCATCAGTGAAGGCTGGATGTCTGGTTGGACATCCTCGCTTGCTTGGGGGCTCCTCAGCTACAGGGGAAGGGGTGCTGGTGTCCTGTGGCAGGGCCACACTTCCACTGGTTGCATAGAGGGCTCAGATGTGATCTGCCGAATGGTAGGGGCGGTGGGAGGTGGACTGACACAGGATGGAGGTAAGTTTCGCGAGCACCCCTGCTACGGAGGCCATGGTGGCATTGTGGGTAGGCCACTGCTACATGGCCTCCTGATTGTTCTCCCTGTGTAGCCTCTGGGTGTCCTGCAAGGTAGTGAGGATCAGGGCCATGGTGTCCTGAGTTTGGTGGTATGCACCCAGGACATAGGTAAGGGACTCATGGCCAGTCCGATGTTGTTGTTGCCCCCTCCCTTGGACTACAGATCCCCTCCCACTCACCCTCCACCTTTGCCTGTGCCACAGTGTGCCCACTCCCAGTAGCACCAAGGCCATCATTGGCTGGTGCGGGGGCCCTTGACTCAGGCCCCTGTACTGTGGGGCACACCTCTAATTGAGTGGTCCCTGAGGAACAGCTTTGCGAGGAGGGGCTAGCTGTGGTGTTGTAGCCACACAGGAGGGTGAGTCCGGAGTGTCTAGACTGGGGCTGCTACAGGTGGACTGGCCAGCTGCCCCAGATGGCTCAGGCAATTCTTTGTCCTCCAGACATCCACTTGGGTCTTCATCCTTGGAATTGCTGTCTGACCCTGGCATCCACTGCTGGATGGCAGTAGCAGGGTTAGCTGTGGATGGAAAGGGGGCGAGTTAGTATGTGGAAATGTCATTGTAGTATCATGGTGTGCTGCTTGCAGTGGGTGGAATCATTACCCAGGGATGGCAATGACATTTGCTGCAATGCTGACACTGCATGGTGAATGGCCTTTGGGCCATGCTTGTCATATCAATTGTAGTTGTGGGTTTTCTGTTTGAAATTGCTGTAATGGCAGAGGTAGTGAGGTGGTGTTGGCTAGCAGTCAGTGAGGTGTGAGTGTGACTTGGATCCGGCATGCCTAGTGATGGATTGTGGGAGTGGTAGTTGAGGAGATAGTGAAGGTTTAGCATGCATTGTGCAGGGTGGGTGTGTGGATGGTGGGAGAGGGGTGGTGTAGAATGGTGAGTTGGAAGGTGGAGTGATAGTGGGGGTGCATTCTTGTGATTTGTGATATGATGGGGAGTGGTAGGTGCTTGAGAGGCATGCAGGATTGGAGTGGTTAGTGCTCAGGGGTGGTGTAGGTTCCTTACCAGTATCAATCTCTCCAATTACTCCAGTCAGGCCCTCAGGATGCATGATGTCGAGGACCTTCTACTACCAGGTTGTCAAGTCAAGGGGAGGAGGTGGGGTTCCACCGCCAGTCTTGTTGAGGGCGATGTTGTGCCTGGACGCCATGGAATGGACCTTCCCCCTGAAGTCGTTCCACCTCTTTCTAATGTCCTCCCTTGTGCGTGGGTAGCTACCGACTGCATTTTCCCTGTCGATAATTCTATGCCGTAGTTCGTTTTTCCTGGCCATTGATGTTTGCTGGACTTGTGCTCCCATCAGTTGTGGCTCGACTCTGACGATCTCATCCACCATGACCCAAAACTCATTGTCGGTGAAGCGTGGGTGCTAGTGGCGTGACATGTTATGGGGGTGCCTGCACTGTGTGTATTCAATGTGCAGTGGTTCGTGGGTCGTGTATCTCTGGGTCGTGGAAGTATTCGCAAGGGCTTGAGGGGGTGTTTTTTTATGGTGCAGTGAACAGGTGTGTGTATATGTTTCAGGTGTTGGGTATTCGAACTGTCCAATCTGGTGTTGCCTTCTGTTGGTGGTGTTTTTCTAGCCTGCCGCGGTGCACTCTGCCAATGGTTTATCACCATGCATGTTCCGCTGTGCTGTATTCTGACTCATTATACGGAAGCCAGTATGGCGTCTTTGTGGCAGGCACGGCGGCCGGACATTCTCTCTTTCGCCATCAGTGCCACTGGCATTGTTGGATTTCTTGCTGTGTTTCATCAGCTTGGTGCTTGTAACTCGTAGTACAGTGGTCACTGTGCTGCCAACACGGCAGGATGGTGACGGGATTTTCCATGGAGGTCTTGCCCGAAGTCCTCTAAACTCGTAATGATGGCCCAAGTGTAGCATACGTCTTGTAGCTGTAATGTATTTTCCAATTATGAGTGATAAATTAAGGCACTGCTCAAAAACTAATTGTAAGGGGGATAGTATTTTATAGGTTTCTACCCAAGCTGCACCAGCGCCTTCACACCTGGAGTGCTAGCTGGAAAGTAGAAGTCTTTGCCCTGGTTTGGTGACTCATATACACACTCCTGGGCCCCGCACTAGCTTGACACTCACCACACACATTGCCAGAGAGGGCATCCCCATCCCCTCAAGTGGCACACCACAGAAGAGACATGGGAAAACCCAGAGTCAAGCTAGAAGGAGCCCAAAATGAGGCACCAGAGGATGTACTGCCCTTGCAAGGGGATCCTTAAGTTCCTGAGGGACCAACCTTCCCAATGCAACAGCAATTTGATAAAATACTGGCTGCTATTGCTGACATGAAGACTGCCCTCCTACAAAAAAATAGGAGCGGTCTTGGTGGGATTGTGACTGCTAAGGGTAGAGCATCACAAGCTTGCAGATAGGATGGAATCTGGGCTCGAGGAGCTTTGCCTGACAGCTGTATATGGAATGGAAGAGCAGGGCCCCTTCGAACAGGGTGCACATGTTGGAGAATTGAGCCAAATATGCTGATGGCCGCTGTCAATGTAATAATGTCTGTATTGTGGGCCTCCCGGAGGGCGCATATGTTGATGATATAGTAACATATCTTGAACAATGGATGAAGAAGGAGATCACTCCAAACTGGCTAAACCTTTTTTTTGCTCTTAATTGTGCTCACAGAGTCCCTGCCAGGTCTTGATGGGAAAGCTCTCTTCTGCAAAGGCCTGCAGGCACAGTTGGACTGGCTTCATAACTGCAAAATGCCCTCAGTCCCAGCAGGCTCCAAGTGAGAGGGAGGAGGAAACAAATGTGGCTCCAGGAAAGGACCTCAACGAGCCAGGAGCAAGACAATCACCCAAAAGCTGACCAGGAAAGAAGCGGAGCAGGAACGTGCAGCTCCATTGCAGGCAACAGAGGGTCTAGCAACACGATCTGGTTCACAGTTGGAGTTGGAACATGCTACTGATGAACAATTGGCAAATTCTCATTCAGAAGACTCAGGCCCTCATTACAACCCTGGCGGTCGGTGTTAAAGCGGCGGTAATACCGCAAACAGGCCGGCGGAAAAAAAATGGAATCATGACCATGGCGGAAACCACCAACATAGACAGCCACTTTAACACTCCGACCACCACGGCGGTACAAACAAACAGCGTGGCGGTAACCGCCAACAGACAGGCGGAAGACAATGTACCGCCCACCCTATCACAAGATGCCTATCCGCCACCTTTTCCGGGGCGGAACCAACGCGAACAAAAACACAGCGGAAACAGTACACAGAAGGGAAAACACCTACCTCTCCACACCCCACGAGGAACCAGGACACCATGGAGCCCGAATTGCAGATACTGCAGATGCTGGTCTTCCTTCTCTTCTATCAGGAGCACCAATGACGGTGGCGACGACCACGGTGAGTACTGCACCTACAACACAGGGGAGGGGGGAGGGAAAAGAGAGTGACACACACGCAACACTCAACACCCCCACCCCCACCCACAACACCTTACACACAAATACATGCAGCAATGGTACACATACACCCCCGAACCCTTGGAAGAATGCAAGGACAAAAGGAATTGATTTGAACAAATGTAATCATGTGAAATCTCATTATCAATGTTCAAAATCCAGTAAACACAATTATGAACAGCAACTACACAAGTCCAGATAGTGCACCAATCATTGTCCGTGGACCAGTGGGCCCAAAATGCATGGGCGAAGCCCACACATGATACCTGACTGGAAACGGAGAGAACACTGGAGGGGCATAAGATCGAAATGAAACAGGCACCTAAGCGGGAGGGGGGCACCTCAGCCAGATGAACGCACTACGCCACTGCTGCACGAGGGGGCTCCATGCCCACTGCTTTCTCCTGGGGAGTACAAAAACCACAGTCTCTCAAGTCTCTCGAGTGGGTGGTTTGCCCACTGCTTTATCCTGGGGAGTGCAAAGCCACAGTCTCTCAAGTCTCTCCAGTGGGTGGTTTGCCCACTGCGTTAGCCTGGGGAGTGCAAAGCCACAGTCTCTCAAGTGGATAACAGTCTCCACTGGTTCTGGAGGGGGCCTGGTGCCCAGAGTGCTTCATCCTGCCAAGGACTGAGGTAGTGGATGTCAATCTCCACAGGTTCTGGAGAGGGGCCAGGTGCCCAGAGTGATTCATCCTGCCAAGGACTGAGGTAGTGCATGTCAATCTCCACTGGTTCTGGAGAGGGCCTGGTGCCCAGAGTGCTACACGTGCAGTGTGGCTGGTACAATTCCCTCACCTGGGTGTGTGTGCCATGAGATTGCCGAGGTACAGGTAGCATGATATGCCACGGAGGCAGCGACATACCCCGGTGACAACATTGATGACAGTAATGCTTCATGGAAGCT
This sequence comes from Pleurodeles waltl, assembly GCF_031143425.1. NCBI lineage: Eukaryota > Metazoa > Chordata > Amphibia > Caudata > Salamandridae > Pleurodeles > Pleurodeles waltl. The sequence goes on from NC_090437.1 coordinate 29,422,115, forward strand.
GCCCAGGGTCCGGGAACTCACCACCAGCCTCGGACGACTGACCACTGGGGATGGTAGGCATGTCAGCGGTGGTGCCACTGTCCGAGCACGTCGAGGGCCACTGCCGGTGCTTGAGGCATTGTCTGTCATGGCGGTGCTGGCGGTGGTGTCTGTGGTGGCGGCGCTGGCGGCGGGTTCTGTGGTGGTGGTGCTGGCTGCGGGGTCTGTGGTGGCGGTGCTGGCGGCGGGGTCTGTGGTGGCGGTGCTGGCGGCGGGGTCTGTGGCGGCGGTGCTGGCGGCGGGGTCTGTGGTGGCGGGGCATGTCTCAGCACCTGCTGAGGGAGAAAGCAGGATGTCTCCTGCAGCCTCGGATGGCTGCCCACCAGGGAAGAGGCTGAGGACTATCGCAGTGGCTGTAGACGTGCTAGAGGCGGTGCAGTGCAGGTGGCGGTGTTCGCCGCCGTACAGGTTGCCGTGGACGTGGACAGAAGGTGTGACACTTGTCCCCAAGTCAGTGCCACCATGCCCTCTCTTGACCTGCCCTTCTGTTTTTGGCCCTTCCTCATCTTTGATGGTGTCACAGTTGTCTTGCCACTATCCCCTTTTGTTTTCGCTGACCCCTTGGTGGCTGGTGTTTTCGACTTCTCCCTCTGGGGTGTGGGCACCTTTTTCACCTTGGCAGGTGGCGGAATGTCCTTGCCCTCGCTACGTGGCACACTGGCAGCCCTGATGGTTGGGCACTCCATGACCCGCAGTTGCTGGAACCACTGTGCCTGGGGATGTGTTGGCTGAGGTGCTGGGCTGGGACCTGGAAAGCCTGGCCCTAGGGGAAGTACGGGGGAGAGGTGAAGGGAAGAGGTCAAGGTTTGCCAGGAAAAGTTTTTTAAACACACTGGGACGGGTAGATGCAGGGGGTTTGGGAAGAGGTAGTGGTTGTAGGAGGTGTACGTCTGCTAAATTTGGGTGAAGGTGCATGGGCTGGAGGCTGTTGTGAGGTGGATAGCTGTTGGGTGGGTGTGTGCCTGCGTTTGTGTACTTTGGGAGGAGGGCTCACAGACACACTGGTAGAGGACACTGGGGCTGTGTGAATGGTAGTGGTGGTGGTGAGTTCCCGTGAGCGGTGTGTGGTGATGGGCGTGCTTTTGATGGAGGTAGTGGCTGAGGATGCAGTGCATGCAGGTGTGAGTGGAGACGAGACTGGGAGGGAGGAGGGAGATGTGGAGGAGGGGGACACAGTGGAGGCAGTGGATGTTGGTGTGTCTGCATGGGGATGTGCTTGTGTGAGTGCCTGTGGGATGTGTGGTGCTTATGTTTGCCTGAGCCACTCTTGTGTGTTGATGTGTGTGCATGCTGGTCTGATGTGTGCTTGGGATAGGCTGAAGTACAGGGAATTGGGTCTGGGTGGAGGAGGTTGGAGGGGGGAGGCTGGACACAGGCACAATGGCTGTCATCAGTGCTGAGGCCAGAGCCTGAAATGCTCTCTGTTGGCCAGAATGAATGCCCTCCAGGTATGCATTTGTTTGTTGCAAATGCCTCTCAACACCCTGAATGGCATTCAGAATGGTAGACTGCCCAACAGTGAGGGATCTCAGGAGGTCAGTAGCCTCCTCACTGAGGGCAGCAGGGCTGACTGGGACAGGGCCTGAGGTGCCGGGAGCAAAGGAGATTCCCACCCTCCTGGGTGAGAGGGCACGGGACACACGCTGAGGGGCTGCAGGGAGGGCGGTGCTGGTAGGGGGGGTGGCGGCTGTACCTGTTGATGCAGTCGGCACAGAGGGGCCCGACACCACAAGGGAGCTCCCATCAGAGGAGGAGTCAATGTCGCTGGTCTCTGCTCCTGTCCCCGCCGTGGAGCTCCCCTTCCCCTCTGTCCCACTGGTGGCTTCAGACTCCGTTGCTTCACACTCCAGGGCCAAGTGGGATGCAGCTCCCTCCTGCTCTGGTGCCAATGCTACTCCACCTGATGATGCTCTTGCATACAAGAACAGGGAGACCACAAAAAGGGGGGGAGACAGAAGAAAGACATGTTCAGTGCATGCAACACCACTACTGTTGGCGGACACAACAGACAGTGAGCAGCCCTCTGCAATACAGCATGCACTTACAGTTCCTAGATTTATCACATGTCCATGGAGTACGAGGCCTAACCCATGGAAGTCACAGGAGCCTGACTAGGTGTAGATGGCTCTAACCACTAGTGGGGTTGGGGTGCCACATAGCCTGCCTCACAAGGGACCTTGCCTACCAAGATCGCCCTGGGCAGGGGAACCCACTGCCCACCTCCCCCGCCCAGACACCTCGTAATGCACGCAAAGTCAGCTGAATGAGAGTGTACTCACTCCCTTGTGGCTGCTGTGATGCCCTCAAGCGCCCATCCAACTCTGGATAGGCCACCGCCAGGATCCAGAACATCAGGGGAGTCATGGTGTGACAGGCACCCCTTCCACGTTGGGAGGCCATCCCCAGCTGGGCCTCTGCCGTCTTCTTGCTCCAGCGGCGCAGGCCCTCCCATCTTTTACGGCAGTGGGAGCTCCGTCTGTGGTAGACGTCCTTGGTGATGGCACGCCAAATAGCCTTCTTCTGGTGGGCGCTGACCTAGAGGAATGGTACAGGGGAAAAGGACATAACTCACCCGTCCGGACCGTCATACTCCCACCAATGCCAGGACGCACACAAACTCCCCAACCGCACATGTAGGCCTCAGCCCCCCCAAAGTATCTTCCAGCCTCACCACTCAAAGCAGGCATTGCCCATTCAGCGTGCTTACAGTGTACTCACCTGTTTGTCTGGAGGACCGTACAGTTGCGTGTACTGGGGGAGGACTCCATCCACTAGTTTCTCCAACTCCTCCGAAGTGAAGGCAGGGGCCCTTTCCCCAGGCACATGAGCCATTGTCGCTTCCAGACACAGGTCACAGCAGCACTTGCAGTGTAGGTCCTCTCCTGTTGAAGGTCAGGTATAAAGTGAGGGAACAGACAGAAAATGTCAGTCACGCCCTCAGCGGTGCGTACCGTCACCGCCGGCGTACATCGTCCGACGGAGTACAACGCCAGCGCAGTTACCTCATATCCCCTTGTCCCACCTTACAGGTCGGGCGGCCGCCATTGTAGGGGGCCACATGGCATTAATAATAACTGTGTCACACCTATGTAGGCCTGGAATACACACAGTTACAGGCACATTGCGGATTAATAAATTAGTGCGAATGACATTTTGGGATACCTCAGTGTTGGGTGACTCTTTGCTCGCTGTTCTCGTCCATAGGGCACGTCTGCTGGGGCAGGTGATGAGATGGCGACATCCTCCGGTGTACAGACCGCTGGTGGACCTGTCAACAATGGAAGAGAGACACATCATAGTCACATACAGACTTGATCGTGCAACAATCCAGGAACTGTGTGCCCAGTTGGAGCCAGACCTGATGTCAGCTATCCGCCATCCCACAGGGATACTCCCTCTAGTGCAGGTCCTGTCAGTACTCCATTTCCTGGAAAGTGATTCCTATCAAACAACAGTGGCCATTGCGTCAGGGATGTCCCAGCCAATGTTCTCTAACGTGTTGTCCAGAGTGTTGTCTGCCCTGCTGAAACACATGCGCAGCTACATCGTGTTCCCTCAGGTGGAGGATTTGCCCACAGTGAAAGGTGACTTCTATGCCCTGGGACATATCCCCAACATCATTGGTGCCATTGATGGGACACATGTGGCATTTGTACCCCCACGCAGGAGTGAACAGGTGTACAGAAACCGGAAGAGCTACCATTCGATGAATGTGCAGATGGTGTGCTTGGCAGACCAGTACATCTCCCATGTGAATGCCAAGTTTCCAGGCTCAGTGCATGACGCTTACATTTTGAGGAAATACAGCATCCCTTAAGTGATGGGGCAACTCCAGAGGCACCGTGTGTGGCTAATAGGTGAGGCAAAGAACCCAACACAGTGTGAATAGGTGTCTGGGTATGGGGTTGTCCCTATGGGCTAGTGTGTGTCTAATAGTTGTCCCTCAATATTTGCAGGTGACTCTGGTTACCCAAACCTGTCATGTCTACTGACCCCAGTGAGGAATCCCAGGACAAGGGCAGAGGAACGCTACAATGAGGCACATGGGCGAACTAGGAGGGTGATCGAACGCACCTTCACCCGCCTGAAGACCAGATTCCGGTGCCTCCATATGACAGGTGGTTCCCTCTACTACTCACCAAAGAAGGTGTGCCAGATCATCGTGGCCTGCTGTATGCTGCACAAACTGGCATTGCGAAACCAGGTGCCTTTTCTGCAGGAGGATGTGCCAGCTGGTGGTCTTGTGGCAGCTGTGGAGCCTGTGGACAGTGAAGAAGAGGAGGCAGAAGAAGAGGATATCAACAACCGAAACAACATAATCATGCAATACTTCCAGTGAGACACAGGTAAGAAGATGTCACTGCCTCCCAAATCTCATACAATTTTTGAAGCTAGCATAAGTCTGTCATTTTCACTCAGTTTATGGACCCTGACTTGTCACTTTGACTTTCCATTTCACAGATGTGGGTCCCACTTTGTGCCCTCTGCTATATTTTCTCCAGGCCTACAGCTGTGTTACTTCGGTATCGGTATGTGCACAAGTAAATTGACATTGCTATATTCCATGGTTATTGCAATTACACATTTGAGAAAGCACATAGTGACTCCAGATTGTTATGTAATTGAAGTGTGTTTATTTCTGTGCTAATATGTGGAGGGGGTTGTCAAATGGGCTGGGGGGATGGTGAAGGAATGTCCATGGCAGAGTCCAGTCTATTTGTTTCACAGGTGCATTGTCCAAAGGGGCATAGGAAGTGGAGCAATGGCAGTTGAACGATGGACAGGGTGACAAAGTGGGACAGAAGAGTTACATTCAGGGGGATCTTATTTCCTGGCAGGGGTTTTGGCAATGTTCTCTGTCTTGTTCCTGGATCTCAGGGACTGTTTGCGTGGTGGTTCTCCATCTGCAGGGGGTGGTGTGCTGGTGTCATGTTCCTGTGGCGGTGCCTTCTGTCCACTAGCGCCGGCGGAGGTGGAGGGCTGTTCATCGTCTAGGCTAGTGTCAGGGGCCCCTTGTTGTGCCACTGTGTCCCTCGTGGTGTTGACAAGTTCTTGCAGCACCCCTGCAATGGTGACCAGGCTGTTGTTAATGGACTTCAAGTCCTCCCTGATCCCAAGGTAGTGTTCCTCATGCAGCCGCTGGGTCTCCTGAAACTTGGCCAGTACCATTGCCATAGTCTCCTGGGAATTATGGTAAGCTCCCATGATGTTGGAGAGTGCCTCGTGGAGAGTGGGTTCCCTGGGCCTGTCCTCCCCCTGTCGCACAGCAGTCCTCCCAGCTTTCCTGTTGTCCTGTGCCTCTATCCCCTGAACCGTGTGCCCACTGCCACTGCCCCCAGGTCCCTGATCGTCCTGTGTTAGTGGGGTTGCCTGGGTGCCCTGTAGTGGTGGACACACTGCTGATTGACATGTCCTGGGGACAGAGGGATGAGCTTGCTGGGTGTGTCCATGGTGGTGTTTCCTGAGGGGGAGGCTCTGTGGTGGCTTATTGCTGTGTCAGGGGAATCGACTGTCCCGAGGTCCCTGATGGGCCGGGCTGGTCATCTTGATCCCGTTGTACAGAGCTGCTGTCATCACTGTGGGTCTCTTCTGTGGGGGGACTGGATATGTCTGGCACCTCCTGTCCGGTGGCGTTGGGTAGGGGTCCTGTTGGGGTGTAAAGGCATGATTATTGCATCTGTGTATGCCATCGTGTACAATGGGTGAGTGACCCTGTACTCCAGTGCTTGCATTCTTGGCTTGGTCCTTGTGTGATAGTTGGTTTGGGGTCTGTGTGGGAATCTGTAGTGGACATACTTTGGTGCTGGGTGTCCATGCATTGGTGTTACATGCAGGGCTTGTTTTTGGGATGTGTGGGTTGTGTTGGTGGGGTATCTGTGGGTTGTTGGGGTGATGGGTGTGAGGGTAAGGTGGGATATGTGATGGCATGCAGGTAGGGTGGGGGATAATGTAGTAAAGATTTGCCTTACCAGAGTCCAGTCCTCCTGCTACTCCTGCAAGGCCCTCAGGATGCAGTATTGCCAAGACTTGTTCCTCCCATGTTGTTAGTTGTGGGGAAGGAGGTGGGGATCCACCACCAGTCCTCTGTACAGCAATCTGGTGTCTGGAAACAACGGAACACACCTTTCCCCATAGGTTGTTCCACCTCTTCCTGATGTCATCCCGTGTTTTTGGATGCTGTCCCACTGCATTGACCCTGTCAACAATTCTGCGCCATAGCTCCATCTTCCTTGCAATGGATGCCTGCTGCACCTGTGATCCGAATAGCTGTGGCTCTACCCGAATGATTTCCTCCACCATGACCCTGGGCTCCGCCACAGAGAACCTGGGGTGTCGTTGAGGTGCCATGATGTGGTATGGGTGATGTGTGAGATGGTGTGTGTTGTGATATGTGAGGGGATGTGTTGTTGTGTGTTGTTTGAGGTGCGTGGATGTTGTGTAACTGATGGTGTTGTGTGTCTGTGGATGCTGGTGTTGTTTTAGGTAGTGTCTCTCTCTGGCCTGCTTTCAAATTTCTGGTAGTAAGGGTTTGTGGGTGTGTGCTTTATATTGGATTGGGTGTGTGGGTGTGGTATGTGTATGTGTATCAGGTGTGTGTATTTCAATTTGTCCAATTTGGTTGTGTTTTGTATATGTGTGTGTATTTTGAGCTCGGCGGTGTGTACCGCCAATGGATTACCGTGGTTGAAAGACCGCTGCGTTGATTCGTGGATCGTGATAGTGTGGGCGTATTCCTGTTGGCGTGACGGTGTCGGTTTTGTTATCACCAGTTTATCACTGACCTTTGGTGTGGCGGACTTGTGTGGATGTCTGTATTGTGGTGGATTCCGAGCTGTGGGTCGTAATACCTGTAGTGGATTTCCACAGCCGCAGCTATATGTTGGCGGTCTTCTGCACGGCGGTAAGCAGGATTTACCACCAGGGTTGTAATGAGGGCCTCAGTCTTGCCCAAAGGAGACCTGCCAGTGGTGACCCCACAAATGGTGGATGACTTTGCTTAACACTGGGTTGAACTCAAAGACCTGGGCAGGGAATCCACCACTGATGGAATGATGGGTGTTTACGGATACTCTGACACCGGTGGTGTTTATACCATTAAGGAAAATATCTGCCAACTCCCTCCCACTTAAACTCTCTTGGAAGTCTAGAGGAGTTTTGCCTACGACTCATTTTGTTGGTTACCGTAAGTGTGGGCTGCTGGCTGTTGCTGTGTGGCCCTAGGAATGGGGAGTTCACAGCTGGGAAGATTTTTATTATGGGTCTCTGAGGGGTTGCTTTTTGGGACAGATGGGAGGAACAGTTGTGGTCCACACAGAGTGCTGCGTGGATGTCTTTCATGCTTGAACTCTCACCATGGCCAACAGACACAGAGGCCCTCATTCTGACCTTGGCGGGCGGCGGAGGCCGCCCGCCAAAGTCCCGCCGTCAGATTACCGTTCCGCGGTCGAAAGACCGCGGCGGTAATTCTGACTTTCCCGCTGGGCTGGCGGGCGGTCGCCTTCAGACCGCCCGCCAGCCCAGCGGGAAAGAGGCTTCCACGATGAAGCCGGCTCGGAATCGAGCCGGCGGAGTGGAAGCTGTGCGACGGGTGCAGTTGCACCCGTCGCGTATTTCACTGTCTGCACAGCAGACAGTGAAATACTTGTAGCCAGTGGCATGGGCACTGCAGGGGCCCCCAGGGGCCCCGCGACCCCCCCTACCGCCATCCGGATCCCGGCGGTCCGACCGCCGCGGAGGATTCAATGGGGCGGCGGTACACTGGCGGGACCCCGCCAGTGGTGCCGGTCCGACCGCGGCTTTACCGCCGCGGTCGGAATCCCCATTGGAGCACCGCCGGCCTGTCGGCGGTGCTCCCGCCGTCCTCCGCCCTGGCGGTCAAAGACCGCCAGGGTCAGAATGACCACCAGAGTATGTATGCAAGACCTAGAATGCCCGGCGGATGGGGTCTGCAACCAAAAGACACAACGTCCACAGGTACTTGAAGCATAGGGGTTTACATATTGCATTCTCCAAGAGACTTATCTTACAGGGGTGGAATTGGAGCCCTTACACTGCAGATGGCGAGGCCAGTTCTACGCCACTACTTACTCAGCCTATAAATGGAGTGCATTGGTTTGGTTGAGAGGGGGGACCCCTTTTGAGCCTAAGCAGTCCTAGGATAAAAAAGTAGGACTGTTGGACTTTTTTTGCTTATGCAGGGTCATCCCCAATATGTTTGCCTCCTGCCTCCTATTTTTTCTGACCTGTTGCTGTTTGCTTTTGAACTCTGTGCACTTTACCACTGTTAACCAGTGCTAAAGTGCAAGTGCTCTCTATATAAATTGTATGGTTGATTTGTTTATCCACGATTGGCATATTTGATTTGCTAAGTCCCCACTACAGTGCACTAGAGGTGCCCAGGTCCTGTCAATCAAATGCTACTAGTGGGCCTGCAGCACTGGTTGTGCCACCCACATTAGTAGCCGTGGAATCATATCTAAGACCTGCCATTGCAGTGTCTGTGTGTGCAGTTTTTAACTGTAAATTCGATTTGGCAAGTGTACCCACTTAGGCAAACCTTCCCTTTTCTTACATGTAAGGTAGGGCCCTATGTAGCCCCAAGGGCAGGGTGCAGTGTTTGGTTAAGGGACGACATATAGTAATGTGTTTTATATGTCCAAACAGTGAAATACTGCTACATTAGTTTTTTCACTGTTGCAAGGTCTGTCCCTCTCATAGGCTGACATGGGGGCTACCTTTAAATATGATTAAAGTGTAGATTCCCTTTGGGAGTGGATGGATAAGTGGAGTTTGGGGTCTCTGAGCTCACAATTTAAAAATACATCTTTTAGTAAAGTTGACTTTAAGGTTGTGTGTTTGAAATTGCCACTTTTAGAAAGTGAGCATTTTCTTGCTTATACCATTTCTGTGACTCTGCCTGTTTGTGAATTCCCTGTCTGGGTCAGTTTGACAGTTGGACTGGTTGTACCTCACACTAGACAGTGACACAAAGGGAGCTGGGGTGTAGCCTGCATTTCCTGATGAGCCACCTGTGCTAGGAGGGAGAGGAGGAGTTGTCACTCACACCTGAAAGGGCTGTGGCTGCCCTCACACAATGCAGTCTCCAACCACCTGGTGAGTGTCTGGGGCCTGGCCTGGGCAGGGCAGGATCTCACATTCAAAAGAGACTTTACTTTGAAGTAGACCTACTTCAAAGGAGACATTGGGTTTAAGAAGGGCACCCAAAACCACAGACTTTAGAAACACTTCTGGAAACAATAGGAACCTCTGCCTGGAGAAGAGCTGAAGAGCTGAGGAAGTAGAGCTGCCCTGCCTGTGACTGTGCTTTGTGCAGCTATCCCGCAGTTGCTGCTTCTGCCAGAGTAAGAGGGCAAAGACTGGACTTTGTGTGCCTTCCATCTTTAGAAGAAATCTCCAAGGGCTTGATTTAGAGCTTGCCTCCTGTTGTTTGAAGTCTCAGGGACAGCAAAGACTTCTCTCTGCCAGCACCTGGAATCTCTGGAGAGACTCCTATTCTGCCCTGTGGTGCCCATCCAGTTCCTGGGACCCTGAAAGGAGAAGCTGGCAGCCTATGAGGAAGAAATCCACACATAGAGCGCCGTGCGGGGAAAAGATTGACGCGACTCCGATCTGCGGCTGAAGAAACGACACGCTGCCAGTCCGCTGCTGAAAATCAACGCTTGCTGGAAACGCAACTGAAGAATTGATGCACGGAGAAGGAGAAACGACGCACTGTGTGGTTTTCGGATCATCGTGCGGCTGGATTTCTGACACCAACCATCGTTGTGCATGCAAAAACAATTCTTGGCCTGCCTGGACCCGTGTGCGGACCGAATCAACGCATCGCTCTCCTGCGGAGAGAGGAACCGATGCACGCCGACTCAACAGAAGGGGGAAATGATGCAAGGTCTCACTCGTGAGTGATATCGACGCATCACAAGTCCTTTTTGACGCACACCCGCCCGTGTGGGGTTATTTTTGATGCGCACCAGGTAAATTTTCACGCTAGCAGTGCTAGCGTGTGTTTGAAACTACTTAAAGACTCTTTTGCTTTTTAATTGATAACTTGACTGGTGTGTTGTGGATTTTTGTCGTTTTCGGATTGTTTTGTTTAGATAAATGTTTCCTATTTTTCTAAACCTGTGTTGTGTCATTTTGTAGTGTTTTCATTAAGTTACTGTGTGTGTTGGTACAAATACTTTACACCTAGCACTCTGAAGTTAAGCCTACTGCTCTGCCAAGCTACCAAGGGGGTAAGCAGGGGTTAGCTGAGGGTGATTCTCTTTTACCCTGACTAGAGTGAGGGTCCTTGCTTGAACAGGGGGTAACCTGACTGTCAACCAAAGACCCGATTTCTAACACTCCGCCCGGGATAGACAGATTTCTGTGTTCTACTAGACTGTGCCAGTATAATGCTTTCACAAAATATTTGGGGTCGGATGCTCTCTGACCATTGCCCCTTACTTCTGAGACTTAGACCCAGAGGTGATATGATGATCCTGACATGGCACCTGCATCCGATGGCAATTACACCAAACTTGACAGAAAGCTAGCTCTTGGTCCATAAAGTTCTGCTTTTTGTAATTTCGGTGTAAATCCCTGCCGTAGTTTTGCACATATTAGTATCTAAAATATAGATATCTAGGGACACAAGTCCTCCATGGATCCACCTGTCCTTGTGCTGATATCTGATTGGCTGCCAGCACTTCAACAAGGAAGCGCTGGCAGCCATCTTGGGATACAGCTTTAGCCTTACAAAAAAGTGAAAATTAAAGAAATGGGGCCAGGGTAGGGTCACCCTGAGCCCCTAGCCTTGGTCTAGGGGTCTCTCAGAGACCCCGCCATGGCTAAAAAGTATTTTTTTTAAAGTCACAAAAATCAGTGGATCCAGATCTGTAGATTTCCCTGACATATGAAAAAAGGGCAGTATTCTGCCCTTTTCTTTTGCCCCTCCCCCCCAGGTCCAGGGGGCATTGGGAGCTTTAAAAATGAAAGAGACAAATGAGGTTTCTACTATGGGCTTGTATTAGCCCGGGGACTGCCACCTCCCCAGGGCAAAGATAGAGTTGTATGCAGGGGGGCCACATGGCCCTCAACAGTCCCCGGGACGACCACTTCCCTGTGGCAGTGATTGAATTGTATGTGGGGGACATCCAGCCCCTACAGCCCCAGGTACCACCATCTCCCCAGGGCTAAAATAAAAATATGAAATGGGTCTGTTTTGGACCCCAAGCCCTGAGGACCTCCACATCCTCAGGGCAAATACAATGTTGGAGGGGGGCCATACATGGCCCTGGGGACCATACATGGCCCTGGGGACCACCATCCCCGAGGGCCACCTCCTGCTATGTCCCAGGGTACCCACCCCATCACATAGCTGTTTGGTTTTGCTTGGTGGTCTAGCTGACAGCTCCCACCAAGCAAAAGCAAACATAACTCTGCTTTCTGTTAATGAGAGCTGTCAAACAGCTCCTGCTTGCAGAAAGCAGAGTTTTATTCTGTTATCCTGTATGCAAACATGTGTGCAGAAAAACAGATTAAAACACTGCTCCCGCAAGCAGAGAGCTGCGATTTGAAGCAGCTTCCTCCTTGTAGGAGCAATGGCAGCTCCTGCAGGAGTCGGTAGCCGGCCAGGACTGTGGGGGCCTTTAGTCTCCCTCTGCGGTCCTGTCACTCTCTCTGTCTCTCTTCCAACCATAATGGGATGGAAGAGAGAGAGAGATGAAGATTGTTATTGCAATGGTTTCTCCATATAATCACTTCAAAGAGTCACATAAGCAAGATGTCTGGTCCGAATGTTAAATTATGTTTTTCTTCACAGCATAATAGAGTCACCTGTGTCCTAGTGGTAAAGCACTTGGGTTGTCACTCTGTTGGTTGAAGGTTGGAATCCTGGTGTCTCATTTTAGAGTGTCTGTTCATCTAGTAGTTTATTTTCATATTAAGCATTCCTAGTGATGGAACCTTTTTCCCATAAAAATCTTTGGTTTCAATGTCAGTCACTCAGATACAATAAAACCATCAAGAAACATCAGATTAGACTAAAACCAAGACATTACCAAACTGTACATAAAACCATTACAATAATCACCTTTAAAAAATAATTAAAAATTGTAATCATAAAAAGATCATTACCAAGTTTAAGGAAGGACAGGTAAGAAGAATGACTCCTTGGGGTCACTAGAAGTCTGTCCCATTACAGACCGTATTTCTTTCTCAATGTCAACGCTTGTGTAATGAAATTCAGAACACCACAGCAAATGAATGGGGACTCACGGCCTTGGAGAAAAACTAAGCCCTCCTGATGACTATTAAAATGTCTGCCTCTGAGAATTGGGCGCAAAACCCTTGACCTGAAAAAACATTATAAAGTGCAAAAAGAGCATAGAATGCTTAGCTGATTGTTGGGAGCTTCCAACGCAATGACAACATGACAAAGTTTGGAACCAAGTACTTGAATACCCGATACCGGAAAGTCCACTAATAAGTGGATCCTATTCCCCCAGAATCGGATGAGATAAGATCTAAGCTCTAGGGCCTCAACCCACATCACATATGGCTTCATGCCCATTGTGGTTGACAATGGCTCATATGATTGAACCGCCACGAGTCTAACTCTTTCGTGAGGCTGGCCTCCTCTTTAAAGACAATATATTTCTCCCTTATCAAGTTTTTAAAGTGAAAAGGAATTTTATATATCTTCTCAAAATAACCACTGAAACCCAGGTGGTACAGTAGGGGGCATATTTATAAGCCCCTAGAGTCACCATGCGCCGCATTAGGGTATTTGTTTTTAAGCTAATATGGCCCAACTAGGCCAAAATCCACCTGCCATATTTACTTTGTAACCCTTTGCGCTACATAATGCCTGGAATAATGTATACAAAGGGGGCAGTTCTCCGTTAGGGGGGTGAATGAATGGCGCAATAAAATCCTCTTGTGTCATTTTTTACAGCACTTTTAATGCTTGCTCAGAGCAGGCGTTAAAAGAGTGCTTCAATTATTTATAACAATATTTTGGCACTACTTCTGCAGACTACATCAATAGGGCAATAAAAATGACATTATTGCCCCATAGCTTAGATATGGGGCACACATGGTGGCAGTAGGGGGTTGCTAAGGGGTGCAAAGAAAGTAGTGCTGCAAATAGTGCAGCGCCACTTTACTTAAATATGCCCCTAAGTTTTTAATGTACTTGATCCAGGGAATGGCTTGAACATTTGATTGTACAAGACAATCTTTAACAATATTGCGAGTGAAGGATAATTCTTCTGAGGCCCAAATTTTAATCCACATTAGAAGGAGGGCCAGGCCATCTTTATCTTCCAAAAGTCCACCCCAAGTTCATTATGGATAATAAAGCTTGGGGTGGTCATTGGGGTCCATAATCTATTTAAAATTGTATTTTCTGCCCACTGTAAGGGTACAGGTATTATATGACCTCATAGTCCTGCTCCATGCGTACCTGCACTAAGAACTTTACTTTTATATAGTGTAATCAATTCAGGTACCGGCTTCTGTCCTAGTTTCTTTGTCAATCTAAAAATAGTCTCACAGGAGGCCTACATACCTTGTCTTCTCTGAATAGACACTCTTTCCCACTGCATATTGTCACTAAACATAAACCAAGGAAATTAAAATCTCTCATCTTTAAACTCTCTATGTCTCCAATGAAAAAGCTTTTAGTCAGAGTAGTCCTTGGGCCACAAGTCATAATGTAAGATTTCTTGCAGTTTACCTTAAGTTTTAGCTATCCCAAAAAATGATTAAACCCATCTAAGAGTGACCATAGCCCATTTTCTGTACACGCTATCAACACCACGTCGTTCGCAGATAAAAGTACTGGGACTTGGTGGCACCCAATTTTGGGAATTTTGGGAACATCATAGGTAGAGAATATTATGAATGCCTCCAGGGCGTTGATATCAAATAAAAATAAAAAGGTGCTACAATACAACCTTGCTTTATGCCTCTTTGGTTTGAATGTCATAGTTATGTCTCAATAGCACATGGTAGGGTGGCATCCAGGAAACTTGGCTGTGACTTGGTCTGCCACACACAACACCTGCAGGTTGATTGAGTGATCGTTCTTTATGTTCCTATGAACCTGTTCATTGGCACTGGGCGTGACCAGGGCTACATGGGTGACATCAATGGCTCCTACCACCTGAATAATGTGTCTCATCTCATAAAAGTCTGCCTTTACACAGGCCAATTCCGCACACTGCAGAAACCTGATGTAGCTGTCCAGGTGTTTCAAGAATGCACACAGTACATCCTTCAACACCAGACTGAACATGGGCTGAGACATCTCAGCTGTTAAGGTGACAGTATTTTAAAAAGGACCCTGTGGCCAGGAAGTATAGCATTGACAAGACTTGAACGATGGGAGGTACGCCATAGGGATTGCAAATGGCTGGCATCAGATCTGGCTCCATCTGTGTACAAAGATCCATGATGGTATGACGATTCAGACAATATGTCTGGATGACATCCTTTCCTCCATGGTTTCCATGTCTACTAGTGGATGGTACACTGGTGGTTGCCTCACTCTCCTCCTGGCAGGATAACTATGTTGAGGGGAGAGAATGTACAATGAGTTATGCAGTATGCACACATCATTAACACATTAACACATTGTATATTACTTGACACCTAACATCTGTAGAGGATGTGTAGCACTTCTGACACATACAGTACAGCCCAGAGACAGCCACCTATTTTACCCTCATTGCTGCACATTGGCTAACATATAAATTGGAATGTACATATGAAAAAACTATTTATTGTACATGTGTGAGACTTAGCTGTTCTGCACTAATAACATGTTTTGAATTATACAAATATCTACCATGGCCTATGTACCTCAGAGTAGCTTTACATGGTTCTCACCATATGTACTCCCTCATCACGTCATTGTGTAAAAGTGTCCACAATATGTTGCACAACCATGATGGCACAACATACAGTTACACAGATTTTTAGGGGAGTAATTCACAGACACTGATAATTAAGCACATCCTTTGACTTCATGTGCCCAAAATAGCAGACGCCTGACCTACTGTAGTGGACAGTTGGAAGTGACCTAAGACTGCTGGTGGAAGTTGCCATGGTGATAGGCGGCCCCAACCGCCGTGCAACTTGCCATTGGTTAACATTGCTGTCTTTGGCAGACTGGGGTCGATGTCTATGACGGCTGGTGGTGACAGCCACTAAAACACCTCTTACAACCACTCCTTCCACTCGGAAACCCTTTTGCCATGACCATCCCTGTGTGTCTCAGAAATTGTTCCTCTCAGAGTTGTGCCTTTTCCGTACTCCTATCCCACCCTGTGTGACCACCAAATGATCTGGGTCCCTCCCCAAATCAGCCCTTCCACCTCCAGTCCTCCCCTCACCCTCCTGCAAGCAACCATGCCCCTTCCCTGCCAAGACGTAGACCCCTTCCATGAGTTCTTAGCTCTCCCCTAAGCCTCAACCTAAGCCCCTCCAGCCCAAGCCCAAAGATTCCCACTCCCAAGTCAAAGCCCAAACTCCACCCCCATCCCCACCTAATCCCTGGGGTGCCTCTCTGCCCCCTTTATGCCCCTACCTGTGGAGGTTATATGGCAATCAGGAGTCAAGCTGGGGCATTTGGAAGTGCCATATGCGCATGATGCACACATGTGCTTGGACTGGCCTATTGCCTTAATGTTTGTACAAAGTTGTATATATATAGTTATGGGCCAACCAGTTATTGGTTCAAAGGTTGCATCTTTGTCCTGCCTTTCTTTTCTTAGGGCTGTTTTGGTCTTGGCTGCCTTTGCTTGTGGGTGAGTTAGTTTTGTGTGTGTTAGTTGTGTTATCAGTTGTGGCTGGGCAGCATGTGTGGGTGTGTGCATTGCATTTGTCCTGCAGTGATGGGTGTGTATTGTGTGATGGGCATGTATGAGTTGGGGACATGTTGTGTTGGTACTGTGTGTTGTTATTGTGTTTACATGCATTATTTGGAGTGTTGTATGCCCTTGTTTGTTTGTTAGGTGTACGTGAATGTGTCTGGTGATTGGTAAGTCAGGTAAGTGTGTGTGTACTCACAGTAGCTGTCTTCGTTGCTGGTTCGGGAGTCATTGGGCGAGCAGCAGCAGTGGGAAGACGTGTGATTCAGGTTCCATGGCGGCTCCAGACAGGTATGGCTTCCTGAAGGTGAGTGTCTCCATTTATAGAGTTGGTTTCCGCCAGAGTTTCAGTGGTGGTGCGACCATGGGGGAAACTTTGGCTGTATGCAGCCTCGTAATCTGTCCGGCGGGAGCATGGTCTCTGCCGAGCTGTAGGTGGCTACCATCATCCGTGGTGACCTGACCGCACTTGTAGTGCCGGCTGTGAATTGGCTGTTCTCTTTTGTGAATACCGCCACAGTCATAATTTGGTGGTCTCTTCCGCCCACCTGTTGGTGGTACGACCACCACTGCCAACATGGCGATCATGACACCGCCAAACTCGTAATGACCCCCCTAGTGTGTCTCTGGTTGTTTGCCTAGTTTAATTTCTTCCCAACGTCAAATGTTTGAGGTATATGCTGAAAGGTGATCTCACTCTTTTTACTTGACAGTTATATATTTTTTTTAACTTGTCCTAAAATATATCATTGTAACTATATAATTTATTAAAGTTTGGAAAAACTCTCTGGGTGGTTACAAGGAGTTGGTCACAGGGCCTGGTGACAGGCCAGGACTTGTGGACAACCCCTGATGCACACTACCCAGGGCTGTGGGGCGGCATGTGGGTATAGGGGTTAGCCACAGGCGAACCCCTGCTGTGCATGGCCAAAGGCAGTGCATGACACAGGCTTGGATGGTTATAGGGGCTGGTTGCAGGGCCAACCTCTGCTGCACACAAATGCACACATTTTTTTCTTCAATAGTTTGACTTCTAATGTTTCATTCAAAATGTTATAGATGTTATAAAAGTTGTCAGGAGTGCTGTAATATCAGGGGTAATTAGCAGTGCAAGGCGAGGACATGAGTTATAGTTACCTGAAATAACTCTAAATATAACTGCTGAATTTCTCTGGTTTTGTTTGAGTAAATTCAGAACCTGACTATAATATCCCTGTTATCTTTGGTTTTTTTTAGGTGAATATATATATATATATATATATATATATATATATATATATATATATATACATGTGTGTGTGTGTGTGTATATATATATATATGTGTGTGTGTATGTGTGTATATGTATATATATATATATATATATATATATATATATATATATATATATATATTCTTAAAAAAACAAAGGCTACAGGGACATTATAGTTAGGCTTACATTTCTCAAATTGTAAACGTATGAAACCATGGAAGGTCACCAGTTATACTTAGAGTTATCTCAAGTATTTATAACTTGTGTACTAAGGTAACTATAACTTGCACCCCCACCATGCAAAGTTTTTTCGTAAAAAATGTTACTACAGATATTACATTGCTATTATCAATGATGTTATCAAAGATGTCATCAGTGCCGTAATTTTTGGGGTAATTAGCAGTGCAGGGCGAGGGTGCAATTTATAGTTACCTTAGGGCACAAGTTATAGTTACTTGAAACAAAACTAGCTATAACTGGTGAATTTCTATGTTTTCATACGTTTAAAATGTCAGCATAACTATAACGTCCCTGTAACCTTTCGTTATTTCAATGAATTTCTATGTTTTTTTTTAACATAGAGTAATTTTCATTACTATATGGTAATCCAAACACTGATGCACATGGCCTTTGTCCGTGCATGGCTGTGGTTGGTCATAGGCACTGAGGCCCCCATAAGCGCCCAACCTTGCATGGCCTTTGTCAGTGCGTGACAGAGGTTGCCCTAAGTCCTGGCCTGCAGCCAGACCCCACAGCCAACCACCTTAACCACCCAACCCTACACTGTGCACGGCCTTTTGGTAGTGTGGGGAGGGTGTTGGCTGCAGCCGTCTCTCCGGATGTGAAAATAGGTGTAAAAGGGTGTTTCTGGGGATGAGAGTGGATGTGAGTGAGAGGGCATGAATCAGTGTCTTAGTGGGTGTTTCAGTGTCTGCAAAGGTTTGTGAGTGGGTGCATCAGGATGTCAGGGGGTTGGTGATTGGCTGTGTGAGAGTCTGTGTGGGTCTGTGAGTGGGTGTGTGAGGGTCTGAGTGGGGCTGTAAGTGGGTGCACAATGGTCTGAGTGGGTCTGTGAGTGGGTGTTCACACTCAAATTCTCAGAAAAAACCAAGGCCCATATTTATACTTTTTGACGCAAACCAACAGTTATAATTACCTAAGCTAACTATAAATTGCACCCCTGAAATGCACTGCTTATGACATCACATATTATGTCACTCATGACATAGACAGTGACATCACTGATAACATCACTGATGACATCTCAAATGGCATCACTGATGACGTTATACAGTATCTGTAAATGGTTATATGTATGTATGACTGACGGTGTGAGTGCTTGTATAGGTGAGTTAGTGACTGAGTTTGTTTCTGTATGAAACCTTAAGTCAATGTGCTCCTAGGTGTGTATATGAGGAAGTAGCTGTGTGATAGTCTGTATTGGTACAGTGAGTGGGTGTCTGAGTAGCTGTCTAGCTGAGAGATTGGGTGTGTGAGTGTTTGTATAGAGTACTGCCTGTATGTTTCAGCACCTGTGTTAGTGTGTAACTCTCTCTGTTTTTGAGAACATGAATAAGTTAATGCCTTTATAAGTGGATGTATCCACAGGGAAGTGGTTCTTTTAATTCTTGTGTGGTACTGTAAGTATATGTGTGAAAAGATGTACATATAAGAAAGGATCTGTTGGTAGCTATAAGGGTAATTATGTATGTGTGTGAGAGGTTTAATTGAGGACTGAGTAACGGTAATAGAATCTTTATTAGTCAGTTAGTGGGCGATTTAGTGAGTGTATCAGTGACTGATTTTATCTTTGAGTTGCTGTTTCCATAAGTGAGTACTGTATCAGTGAGTCCAATCCAATAATAACTTTATTTCGGCTAAAAGCCATAAAAGTGTCCCGAAACAACATACCATAATCATACAATAAAACAATTAAAGGGTAAAACAAGAAGTGTCACATTATACATTAAAAAGCCCTAAAAAATTCCTTCATAATAAGTAATTAAAAACACACAATATAAAAATGATACAAGACGGACAAGTTTTAGAACCCTGTAAACCTTTGCATCTTGGTTTCACTTAGTAGTCTACTTCAGCCAAGAGTCATTTTAATCTAAGATAAATTGTTAAAACACACAGTTATGACAGTTCTCTAGTTCTTATAGTCCGAGCAGTTTGTAAGCACCTTGCGACTGCAAAAACTATTGGGTCATTTGTATCACTTGCCAAAATGCGTAAGAATGTATTGCATTTCCTTATCCCCATTGATCTGCATGAAGGAATAATCCACTTCTTCCTAGATATCAAATATCTGGTACAAAAGAATATAAAGTGAGCGAGTGACTCTGGTTGCTCATGACAAAAATGGCAAAAACTCGGATGGTGATCCTCCTTACTCCACCTCGCAGTGAATGTCTTGAGTGGCAGAATCCCTAACCTAAATTTGATAAAAAGGGTTTTAGTGTGGGTGGGGGTTTATATTATCCATATAGGCCTCAAACTTAGAACTGCATTTATGATCTAAAACTGTAATGTCCTGCTGCCTTGGTTTTTTTTTGGACCAAGTTTGCACTAGAATAGACTCCCGGTAGCACTTCCTTATATGTACTTTTGCTTCTTTGGTCAAATTACAAGGATCTCTCCATACCTCCTCCATTTTGAGGAATTTACTCATGTCTCTAATATATTTAAACCAAGGAATTTTTAATACACCACCGTCCATTAAAAGCTCAGCTGTTGCTGTTTGGTAGGTGTACAGGTGTTCGGAAGTCCAAAGGCGGACCCAGTACATAACAGGTCTTAAGGCAATGTCATTGTGGATCTCATTTAAAGCTAAATCAAACCTAAGGGGTATAAGACGGGTACTCATCGGCAGCCGCAAGAAGTTACGAATAAAACGGTTTTCTATCATCGTCAGACTTCTGGAATTACAGTACCCCCATAGCTCAGCACCATAAGTTGAAGCAGCCAGTACTGCTGCTTTATATACTGTGATAGCAGGTAAAATTTCCCCTTCCGAGATGTTAGCAATTTTCATCCCTATTGCTACTGACCTCTGCAGAAGGACAGACAAGCTCTTCCCGATCTGTGCCGACCACTGTTGGTCGTCTGCTAGTCTGATCCCCAGATAGTCAAACTGACTAACTCTCTCTACCAGTTATCCTGCTATAGACATTTTCCCCCTTAATGACTTGTGCGGATTAAAGGCCATCAACTTTGTCTTCATTGGATTTATTTCAAGGCCCCTCATGGTACAAAAATTAGAAAAAGCATCAAGTTCATTTTGTAAACCCATTGGGGTTCTTGAGATCAATAAGGTGTCGTCCACAAACATTAGAATGGGGACAGGGACTCCTGCTAGCTTTGAGGCATCATGATTGCAGTACATCAGCTGATCTACCACACCGTTGATAAAGAGGTTAAACAGAGTGGGAGCCAAAACACACCCCTGTCTGACCCCCCTATCAGCAGGTATGGCTTCTGTCAGATCTCCACCTTGAGACCAGTGTACCTGGACATAAGTACCCTCATGAAGGTACCTAATCAATCTCAGCAATTCTTTGTCAAGTTGGTAGGTCTCCAAGACATTCCACAATGAGTCCTGAGGGACCATGTCAAAAGCAGCTTTTAGGTCGATTAAAGCCACATACAAGTGGCTCTTGCTAAGTGTCAGGTATTTCCAACAAAGGAGATTGAACCTAAACGCCTTGTCTACTGTGCTCACTCCTTTCCTAAATCCTGCCTGAAAATTGGAAAGGATGTGGGAGTCCTCTATCCATGTCTGCAGTCTACACAGGACCTGCTTACAAAATATTTTTTGGCTAACATCAATTAAACGTATTGGTCTGTAGTTAGTTGGTGCTTCCCTTGACCCCTTTTTAAAAACAGGGACTATGATTGCTCCTTGCCATGTGGGGGGAAACCCACCACCCCTCAGTATCTCGTTGCTAAGTGCATTTAAGTATAAAGTCCAAGTTCTGGGCCGAGACAAGTACAAATCACCTGGGATACCATCTAGCCCTGGGGCCTTCCCTTTACGTAATGTTTGGAGAGCCGAAGTTGTTTATTTTAAAGAAAAGGAGTCCAGGTCAAATTTGGATGATATGGCTGACCCGGTAGCTGAAGTATAAGAAGCAAGGAGGCTCTGGGATTTTGGTAGAAAAACAGTAATATTGCTTATTTGAGCCGCTCTATATAGATTCCCAAAATGTGACACCCAGATTTCTGGCTGGATTGCTGGGTAGTTCTCCACGGTTTGAGAGTGACCTTACTCTGCCACTAATTTCCAAAACAGTTTAAAATCCTTCTCATGGAGAGCATCTACCAAACTGTTACAATATTTAGATTCCCACTCTTTTTTGGTTTTGTAGGCAGTCCTGCTTGCTCTTATCTCTCGGCAATTCCCTGCCTTCAGTGCTCCCAATAGCTGTGTTTTTGCCTGCCGGCAGGAGCTGGAAAGCCAACTCAATGGTTTATACCCAGCCTCTACCTGCCTCCTTACTACCTGGAAATATGGTCTTAGCCGATTGACCAAGATACTATGCGAATTAATCAGGTCAATCGGTACAGAATCAATGTACTTCAACGGGAGAAGCACCGATATAACTGCTTTATAGATTGATATCTGGAAGTTTACATCTTCTTTCACCAATTCCCATCTCACATTTTTATAGTCGTTTGTCACGGTTAAGGCATTACCCTTCACCCACTTAGTCAGTGTGTTACAATTAAATGTGGAGGTTGAGAAGGATATATAAAGAGCTTGATGGTCACTATCATCTCATGGAAAAACAACCATGTCAATAAGAGAATTCCAAAGTGTGTCGTCCACTAGAACATAGTCTAGGCGGCTTGAATATAGACCTTTTCTGTATGTAGGCATCGCCGGGGTATCTGACTTTGTGTTCCCATTTACTATTCGTAGCTCCTTTACTTTTATTAAATCCTCTAATGAATCTAATGCTCCCCCTGTTTTCTTTGTTACAACCTGAACCGTCCCTGATCTATCCCATGAATCTACAAACTGTGTTCCTTTTTGCTGGGAGTCATCTTTACAGCTCAGTTGCATATTATAGTCTCCTGCAACGATTAAGCCCTGCCCCCCTTGTAATTGATTAAAAAGATCTGCAAGTAAATTTAACAGAGCAATCTGGGTCCTTTGTAGGTCAGGTCTGATGTATATATTTACAATTACTATGCGAACAGGCCCCCTTAGGCTGCTAAATTTGACGTCCACAGCTAGTATATCCCTGGTGGGAGTAAACAGCTTGTGCTTTAACCAAGTTATCAAACCCCCTGATGCCCTACCAGATGGCGACGGGAGTGCAACCTTCTGGAAGGTCCAATAACCTGCTCCATAGGTCACAGAAGGGGCCCATGTCTCCTGCAATAAGATAATATGATGTTGATCTATAAAACTACACCACTCTGGGTTGATTGTTTTTGGTAACACACCTGCCACATTCCAAGATAGAAATGTAATTAGTGGATCATTTCCGTCCCCAATATTTTGCAGCCTCTCTTTAATCTTACGTAAAGAGGGCGTAGCTCCGTATTCCCTCCCTTCTACTTGAGCATTGCAGTATATTCCTGCCTCTACTCCCACGATGCCCAATGACAGGTTACTTAAGGTACAGGGGTCCATAGCCTTTTTACTGAGTATGTCATCTCTCCCTACTTCCACTGCGGGGGCTTTGCTTCAATCAACAATTAAAATTGGGCTGCTCCTACAACCCCCTCTCAAAGTACATATACTGGGAAGCATTTGATTGTTAGAGCTCCCTCTAAAAAGCAAATTAGCCATTGATTGGGGGATCGTTTGGGTGAGAGTCACTTGGGATGAAGTACCAGGTCTCGATCTTTGATCAAGCGCTAGAAGACCCTTTACTAAGCTCTGGCTGTTCAGTTTCAGCCCTATAAGGTCTGTTTCTAAGCTATCGCTTGAATATCTCTGGACAGTTACAATGTCATCCCTTATGACAGACCTACATTCCTTTACACCCCTTATCCAGTGGATTACTTTGTTTTTAAGTGAATCCCCTTGTTCCTTTGATCCATGATTTAACTTAGGAATGTTTGTCATATATATGTAATGCTGGCTATGCTTAGTCTGGCTTGATAAAGTACTTTGTGGGGGGTCTTTGTTAGTGTTAACTAGAGGCTTATTTCTGCACATCTCGTGCTTAGCCCCTCTTACCAGATTAGTGTCACATTTATTTAAATCGACCACTTCAGGGGGTGAACATTCTTCCTGTTGGCAGTCTTGAGTTACCAATCTAGCCCTCTTTCCCCTGTGTGTTCCAGCCATAAACATTTCAGTTTGTTGGATTTGCGTGGATAGAGAGATAAACTCAGGTTTTAAAGAGGATTTCCTTATGTCCCCGAATACGGCAGTTATGCCGTCCAACTTCTCGCATATCATGTGAATAAAGGATGTAAAATACTCTCTTAAGCTAACCATTTCAGCTCTTATCTGTACTAACAGTGCCTCAACAGGGAGTCCCCCCTCCGTTGCTAAGCATATTAATGGCTCCTCAGCTTCCCTTGATACATTCCTCTCTATGGTGGAGGTAGCCAGGGAGACAAGAGGTAAAAAATGATTAGAACAATTAATAGGAGGAGATACACAACCCTGCTGGTTTAGCATGCTCAGTTTTGGGCTCTCTATTAAATTGGCCGAGGTTTCTAATATAATAGGCTTTAAATGAGACCCTTGTGGTAGCACTGGTAGCAACTCTCTGTTTATAGGGAAAAAAAAGGTTTTTATGTCTTTAGTTGAGACATTAGTCCCTCTCTTGGAAGACTTGGAAGATTTAGTAGCTAACAAGCTCTCTACTTCCTCTATCAGGCCGTCGATTTGGGTCAGTGTACAGTTTTCAGCGGCATGTCGAGGTATTTTCTCCGCCCCTCCCTGCCCAATAGAATTACAGCTGGCTTTCCTTTTCCCCATCCTGGGCACGTTAATAAAATTCCTCAAAATTATGTATAGCACGAGGAGAAAGCCAAGGGAATACGATGACAGATTTATGAGGGCTAGGACCCGCCTCCCACAGCCTCAGGCAGGATCCGATGCTTCCTGTGTAGCAGGAGCGCAAAGTCAGATTTATAGGGGCTTAATCCTGCCCCCAACAACACAGACAAAATCCGACACTTGTAGCGCAAACACAATGTAAAGTTTTTTAGGGTTTAGTCCCACCCCAACAACCGCAGACAGAATCCTGCTTTTAGTTTGTTTTGCATGCAAACAGAAATGGGAATAAAAGCATCCTTTCCAAATTAAAGAAAAGTACCTCCTGGCAACCACACGCTTATACGTCCCATAATAAAGCATGTAATGAAGATATCAGAGGGGGGCCCTGCCCTGCCTCTTCCTGGCGATGACGGGTGAAGGACGGGCCCGCCCTTGGCCCGGGCTTTGCCCGGGCACCACCCGCATGCGTCCCGCGAGCGGGAGCGCAGCAGTTCAAATTTAAAGGGGCCTCCTTGGCCTTCCCCTCCTCCTGCTGGATGCTGCCCCAGTGAGTCATTGTGAGAGTGAGTGGAGGTGTGAGTAAATTTATTCATAAAAAGTGGGAGTATGAGTGGTTGTATGGGTGAGTATGTGGCTGCGTGAGTGCCTGTATATATTGGTGACTGGGAGCAGAAGTTGTTGTTTGGGTGATTGATTAGGTGTGTAAGTGTTTGTGTTGGTGGGTAAGTAGTTATGTAACTGTCTGTATGGGTGAGTTCATGGGTGTGTTTTTTGTTGTATGTGTGAGTTGGTGGATGTGTTTCTGGTTACATGTATTTTATAGTAGATTTGTGAGTCATGTATGAATGAGTGGGTGTATCAGTGGTGTACTGGGCTGTGAGTGGGTGTGTAAGTGGTTGCATGAGTGTGGTAATAATATAGTTAGTTATGTATGCATGATTGGGTGGGTATGTTAGTGAATAGGTGTGTAGCAGTAGTTATATTGCTCTGTCAATAAGTGTTTTGGTATTTGTATGTGTGTTTGTGTAAGAGTATGATTGGGTGTGTGAGTTGTTCTGCCAATTACATAATCAGTGATGTCATTAGTGATGTCCTTTGAGGTCTTTAGTGATATCATCAGTGATGCAACTTACTATGTCATAAGTGATGTAATATGAGATGTCACAAGCAGTGCATGACAGGGGCGCAATTTATAGTTAGCTCAAGTAACTATAACTGTTGAGGTTCTCTGGTTTTGTAGAAGAAAATTCAGGACCTTACTATAATGTCCCTGTAACCTTTCTTTTTTCTGTGAATTTCTAATGTTTTCTAATTCTATTTCCTAACTATAATGTCCTTGTTACCTTTATTTTTTTCACTGAATTTCTATGGCTTTTAAATTCTATTTCCTAACTATAACACCCCTGTAACTTTTGTTTTTCAGTGAATTTTTATGTTTTTTTTTTTTAACAAATAGTCATTATTTTCATTAATATATGTTGATCTAACCACAGCTGTGCATGGCCAAAAGGAGTTGGCCACAACCTATCTCTCTGAGTGTGAGAATAGGTGCAAGAGGGTGTATCTGGGGTGGGAGTGGCTGTGAGAGTCTCAGGCTGCATGTGTGAGTGCATGCATCAGTGTCTTAGTGGGTGCATCAGTGCCTGAGTGGGTCTGTGAGTGGGTGAATGGGGCTCTGAGTGGTCTTTGAATGGGTGTATGTGTGTCTCAATGGGTTTTGTGTGGGTGCATCAGTTTCTCACTGGGTCTGTGAGTGAGTACATCAGTGTTTGAGTGGGTCTGTGAATGTGTGGATGAGGGTCTCAATGGGTCTGTGAATTAGTGCATGAGGGTCTAAGTGTATTTGTGAGTGGGTGCTTGAGGGTCTGATCGAGTCTGTGACTGGATGCATCACTGTTGAGTGGGTCTGTGAGTGGATGTGTCAGTGTGGGTTTGTGATTGGGTGTGTGGGGGTCTGAGTTGGTCTGTGAGTGGGTGCAACAGTGTCTATATGGGTCTGTGAGTGGGTGCGTGAGGGACTCAGTGAATTTGTGAGTCGGTGCATGACGGTCTGAATGGGTCTGTAAGTGGATGCATGAGGGTCCGGGAGGGGTCTGTGAGTGGATGTGTCTGTGTCTTTGTGGGTCTGTGACTGGGTGCATGAAAGTCAGAGTGGATTTGTGAGTGGGTTTGTGAGGGTCTCAATGGGTCTATGAGAGGGTGCATGAGGGACTGTGTGGGTCTGTGAGTGGGTGTGTCAGTGTCTGAGTGGGTCGGTGAGTGGCTGCATGAGGCTCTGAGTGGGTCAGTGAGTGGGTGCATCAGTGTCTGAGTGGGTTTGTGATAGGATGTGTCAGTCTATGAGTGGGTCAGTGAGTAGTGCATCAGTATCTGAGTGGGTCTGTGAAAGGGAGCATGAGTGTCTGAGTGGGTCTGTGAGTGAGTGTGTGAAAGTCTGAGTGTCCCTATAAGATAGAGGGAGATTCCAGCCAGAGAACCACGACTGTATGCTGATTACTGAATGCTTTGCTACAGCTGCTTCTGCAGACTTCAGGCCTTTGCTCAGGTATGGGGGATGATGTCTTCCTAGGGGATCCTGAAGGGCAGAATTAGAGCTTAACATGATGTGCTCTATTGTAGCCTAGGTAGGAATTAGTCTATTGACTCTAGTGACAATATGGTAGCGTTATTTCTATGCTTTACTCTCCTTGCCACAATTTTAATCTTGTCATGCTGTATTGTCCTGGTTATTGCAGTCCATGCTTTGCTATGTAAGATGCAGTCGCTTTATTAAAGCATTGTTGAAACCTAAACTGCCTCTGTTTGTCATTGTGTATTTGAGAATAATCTAACTGAGAGAAACGGATGAGACTTGAGTGACCACGGCTTCCCTGAGAAACCAGTTATGTCATGCGCTGGGCCGCCCAATCATCCCGCCCTTGGGTGGAGATGAGGCACTGCTGGTTAGCCAGAGCAAAACCTGGATTGGAGCGACAGGTGTCACCTGTAGTGGGCCAGACTCAGTCTCCGACACCACAGGCAATTCTGCCACTCAAAATACAGTAGTCTCATTAGAATAATGAAAGCCTACTCAACAGGTTCTCTTGAAAATTGTTTCATATTCATGAATATTTTGTGAATAATTTGCGAAACTGTGCAAATGTTTGCGAATTTTCATGAATATTGCACATGGTGATGCAAATTATTTTAAAGCCATAATTTGCCCCTAAACCACACCTATATCACACCCCTGGGGTCAGGGCACCTCCACTCTGACCCCTTATGCCACCTTCAATTAGGATGTTCACCCCTTGGGACTGTGTCCCATGAAATAAAATGGTGGCTGCAACTTTCTGGTCAGGTTGCTTTCAGCCAATTGCAGCGCTTCTTTTTGCACATGTATTCGTGAAAATTTGCAAATGTTTGTGAATTGTTTGCCAGCCCAAATATATAAATTTGGATTTCCTTTAATATCTAAAACACTACTGAACAGATTTACACCAAATAAGTGAACACATAATCTGCGTACAGAAATCTACCTTTCTGCCAAATTTGGAGTAAATCCTTCCAGTGGTTCGGGCTGTAGTTGTGTCAAAAAGTCCTATGGAATTAACATGACAAACACTACTTTTTTGAGACCCTCCTCTCCTTTTCCCCAGCAGATCATCCCAAAACTTTCCATGTGCAACAAGAATCGCCAGGGCACTTTTGCTGGAAAGTTTCGTGAAGATTTGTCAAAAGGTGCCAAAGATATTAACAAGTCAAAAAACGCTTTTTCTGTGGGAACTAGGGGCCAGATGTAGGTAGGAAATAAATAGTGAGTCGGAAATTGCGATTCAATGCAAATCGCAATTTCCGACTTGCAAAATGGGATCCAAGAAAAAAAGCAACACCAATTTGCGACTCGCAAATGATGTTGCACTGCATTTTGCGAGTTCGCTTCCAGCAAGGTTGCTTTTTGCAACCTCGCTAAAAGCGAGCTCGCAATTTGCGAGTCGGGTGTCGCAAATTGCGACTGGGCCGCAAATTGCCTGCAGGTGCAGCATTACAGTTGGGAAATACACTTCCTGGCTCTTGCTGATGACATCAGAACCAGGAAGTCATCAAAAACACCTGGGAGGAGGGAGGGCCACACCCTTTCCAAACTGCAGTGCAACACCCAGGAGAGAGGAGCTGCTGCTACTATGAAGGACACAGGCAGTGCAGGGAGAAAAAGAAAACTTACGTTTTCTGAGAAAGAACTGGAGGTGCTAACTGAGGAATGCTGTCAGCACCATGACAAACTGTTTGGCAAGCCAGCCCTGAGTGTCCCAGACACTGAGAAAAATAAGATTTGGCTGCAAATCCAGGACCGGATCAACGCCATAGGGGTGAGCCACCGGACCCTGGATGAAATAAAAAAAAGGTGGTATGGCCTGCGCTCCAGGACAAAGGAGAGGGTGGCAGAGCGGCTCAGGGAAATGAGGGGCACAGGAGGAGGCCCATCCACTGTCCCACCACCCACAGACATGGAAGAAATGGTGGAGCAGACCTTGGAGCCTGAGGCCATTTCTGGAATGGGAGAATTGGACAGTTCTGCGCCAGGGACATCCAAAAGTGAGTACCATGAAATATGCATTCACACCTACAAAGTCAGTATCCACACTATCCCATTACACAGCAGCAGGCACAACCAGATTAGCTCCATTCCAGTCTAGCAACCACTAGAATGGTGCATTATGGGCAATGTAGTACAGCAGTCAGAATATAGGCAAATGTTTATTATGAGGCATACAACAGATGTGAGAGACTGACAGTGTATTCCCTATATCCCACAGGTCTCCCACACAACACACCCAGCAGCGACAACATCCAGGGAGGAGACAACAGGCCAGAGGCAGTGCAGGAGGCTGCAGCAGATATTCCTGGGCCCAGCAGGACACCACCACAGTCCCCTCTGGAACAAGAGCAGGAAATGGTGGAAGCTCACATGACCCCTGGCCCCAGCCCCACAGTAAGTCGTCCAGAGCCAGCAGCACGACCAAGGTGCAGACACAGACGCTGAGTTCTGGCGGTGCCCCAGGAGGAGATAGGTGAGGCAGCAATGTCTGGAGTAGAGGCATCCCTCCTTAACAGTCAGCGCCTGCAAACAAGACAATTGCGGTCAATATCAAGTGCTTTGCACAGACTGGAGAACAACATGAACCATGGCCTGGCTGATGTGAACTCGCAGTTCACTAGACTCAATGATAATGTGGGCGATCTCACCCAGGCCATCCGCCAATTAGTGATGGAACTGGTGGCAGATAGACGCAGCGCAAGGCGCAGGGAGCGCCACCTAGTCGCTCACTTTGACCGCATGGCAGCGTCCATTGGGCGTCTTGCTACGAATACTCTACTGGCCTGTCAAGACGGACCGTGAGTCTACAGGTAGAACTTGGGCACTTTGCTGCGGATGTGGCTCGGGGACTAGGCCGCATCAGCCACGCAGTGGACTTGTTGAAAGCCAGGCAGGTGGCATGGGGCACAGGTGAGACCCCTCAGGACAGTGAGGAGGGGTCCACAATAAGCAGTGTGTCTGCAAGTGACTCACGTGTGCTGAGGAGTGCAAGTGCATGGCAGGGGTCAGCAGATCCACTTGGGATGAGCCATGCTGGGCGAACAAGGAGGAGGGTGTAGGCCATAAGACAGCATGACTCATGAGGCACATGATGTCAATGTGTCCTCATAACGTTTGGACATATAAAGCTCCTTACAGACAGCAGTTTTCTTTCAACATTTAGTTCACAAATAAAAAGGTTTTGTTTGTTCCACTACACAACTGGGCTCTGTTTGTGTGCCATCAGTGAGTGTGGTGACAGTTGCCACGTACCTGCCAAAGTATTGGGTTGAAATGTGGTCCCGTCTCTGTCTGCATTGATTTGCAATGCTTCTATCCCCAGGCTGGCGATGTGGTAGCTCTTGCTCTTCATCCTCCGAATCTGTGTCTTCAGGGGTGAGATGTAGCCCACGTCTGGTGGCAATGTTGCCAGGTGTTAGGTACGGGGTAAGTATCCATGGTCTTAGCGCATATGCACTGTCACCTGTTTGGCAGAGATAAGCAATGTTAGCAGAGCATGGATGGTTTCCACAGTGACCTGTATGTATGGCTTCAGGGTGTATTCAGCAATACCTAATAGATATCCGTCTCCAAACTCCCCACGTTCTAGGCGTTGGTGTATCCCATTGTGCCTAAATATGTATGAGTCATGTGTACTCCCTGGAAATTTGGCTACAATGTACAATGTCAGTGATGACATTATGGGTGTCGCATACCACCTGGATGTTTCGTTAGTGGGTACATTTCCTATTGCTGAACACAGATTCCAGATTGTGTCCCGTCTACACACCCTATTACATGGGGGAAGTTGGCAATTCTGTAGAAGTCCAACTTGGTGCTGTTAATTTCTGCCTCATTCCTGGGTAGGTATATGTATTTGGACATGTGTGTGAGTATGGCATCTAGGAAACATCTGAAGAATCGTGAGAGTGCACTTTGGGATACCCCACCTGCCACTGCAATAACCCCCTGATAGCTACCCGAGGCCAAGAGGTGCAGTGAGCATAGCACATGTGTGGGGATGGCGCTGCCGCGCATTGTCTGTTGTTGAAGCTGCGGATTGAGTAGTTCAATTAATTCTGATATTGCTGCACTGCTCAGTCTATATTTGTCAATTCTCTTCCTCAGTTTGTTGGAAAAGTGTCTGCCTGGTTCGGTATATTCTCTCCTGTCTCTGGCTCCTCCTCCTCCTCTGGGCGGCGTGGACTCTCCTCCTCCATGCTATCACATACAGTTCAGCCATTTTGAGTAGCCCAGATGCCTTCTGGGTCTCCTTTTATAATTTGGTTCTGGTTACCACCTGCTCTGACTTAGTGGTAGTTTGGGTGTGTAAAATGGGCTTTTTGCGACTAGTCGCAATTTGCAAGTGGCTTTTTCATATGGTTTGCGACTTGCAAATTGCGACTTCCTCTTTGCAGGTCGCAAAATGAGGTCGCTATTTTTGCGAGTCGGTAATGGCTTGCATCGCAATTTGCACTTCGGATATTGGATTTTTGCATCCCATTTCGGATTTTTGCGAAGTCGCAAATCCTAATGATAACTACCTAGTAGCGACTGCCATTAGGTTATATGTGAACTAATGTATATAGGGCTACGCAAAAGAACGGAACGTGCCAGATTTAAAAGTGAGAGTGAAGGCGTAAAGGCTTAATTCCTTCTTTTATATTTGGCCTGTCCTGGTTTGTTTTTTTGGTTCTCAAATTCTTGTCATGCTACTGTTGGGTCACTCTGATAGGTTAAGTTTTTATTTGTTTGCCATTTTTTATTCCCTTTTCGCTAATATCGTATGACTGTATTTAAAGTAATAATGGCAAAACCAGGTTTACTGGCTTTGCCGATGCTTGTTATCAATGTTTTCCTGACACCCAACGTTATTTTAGTCGTTGTTCTCATGTCTATCTCTCCAGCTACTTTGTTTCCATGCCTTTACTCGCTCACGCTTGAGGCGGAGCGTATCCCTGAAAATAAAACATTAAACAAGGTAAATTTCATTGCATACCTTTGAAATGATGTCGGCTGTATGCTTGCACCGAAGAATTAAGTGGTATCACTCAGCCGTCAGGGTTGGTGTAGCTGTAGTCCAAAAATGCCAATCAAAGCTTTTATTTTTAAAAGCAGCGGGGCGAAAACTTCAAAAGGTTGTGGAAAAAGAGGAAGGAATGAAAAGCCCTTTCTCCCACTCCGCTCAAAGTTTGTGCCTGCCAGAATTGTTTAGTTGCTCGGTGAAACAGCTTTGTTAAGGTGTTTATCCCTCCGAGGCAGCTCATAGCTGTGAACATTCAGAGGTATAGAAACGGATTCAGACAATGCCAAGCACGCAGGACAATGTTCCCCAGCCTGACACAATGCAGCAGCTCATCTGCATAATCCCTTCATCCTGCTTTGAGACGGGGCAGAGACACCGCGAGAGGTGGGGGAGACAGACACGAGTGAGTAGCCTCAGAAGGCTGGGTTGTCAATCCTGACAGCTTTATTAAACTGGAAATCCTCGATAGCTGCTGCTCTGCCAGCGCTCGGTGCCTTAGATTTAGTCAGGATTTCTGGCCTTTGAGCTGAGAAATCGCAAGGTGAAGCCAATCGATGATTGCAGCAGATTTTTGTTTTCAAAAGGATGTTTGTATGTGGAAAAACACGTTCATCGATAATAAGATGCGACTTTAAGGTATTAAGAACGTGCATTTACGTGAACAATTTCAGCTGCAAGCAGAAGCAAAACACATTTATTAACATCATATTTAAAATATTTACATGCACCTTGTTAACTGAAGAAAGGCAAGTTATTTGTGGAAGTAAATAGTGCAGTCTGCAATGAGCTACCAGTACAGCATCCATTTTAGGGCATCCTCCTTCCTCACTCCTCATTCCTACTTCTTATCCCTGCTTCTCATCCATCATACCTCATCCCTACTTCTGATCCATCAACCCAGTTTCTCTTCCATCAGCCCTGCTTCTCATCCCTACTTCTCATCCATAATCCCTATTTCTCATTTATCATCACTACTTCTCATCCATCATCCCTACTTCTCATCCATATCTCTATTTCTCATCTATCAACTATACTTCACATCCATCATCCATTCACACTACTTCTTATCCATCATCCCTACTTCTCATCAATCATACATCACCCTACTTCTCATCCATCATCCCTACGTCTTATCCATCATACATCATCCCTACTTCTCACACCTCATCCCTGCTTCTCATCCCAACTATTCATCCATCATCCCTACTTCTCATCCATAATCCCTACATCTCTTTCATAATCCCTTCTTCTCATCCCTGCTTCCCATCTCTACTTCTCTTCCATCAACCCTCCTTCTCTTCCATCATTCCTACTTCTCATTCCTTATCTCTGCTTCTCATCCATACGATGGTGGATAACCAGCGGCTGCAGCTCCTGCACAATTCCGCCACAACAGCACACCATGGTAGGGGCATTGCCACCATTCAGCGAGCTAGCTGACCCGCAATGGTCTCCCCCAATGGAAAATATGGATTGGGAGGCTAGAAAACAACTTCATTCACACTCGAGAGTGAGATGGGGCTGTCACGAGGTCTCTATTATTACATTATGGAAGAGATGAAATATACATGCTTTTCAGCCACCTTCCCAACACCGTGCAGTAGATGGTTATGACGCATCCGTGAGAGCGCTCAATGCTCAGATTGACCCACAACTAAACCCAGACTTTGAGCGATACAAACTCCGTCAGGCACTCCAATGAGAAGAAGAATCAATAGACCAATTCTGCGCATGGCTGAGAGCTAGCCAACATGCGTAGGGCAGACGACCATCCCCAAAAAATAATAGGGCAGATCATCCAGGGCTGTTGCAACAAGACACTCAGAGACCTCATCCTGAGGCAACCAAACATCAGCCTGTATGACATCCTCAGAATGGCAAGATCACACGATCTCTCGACAGCCAGAGCAACTGAGAAAAAGGCCCTACCATAAAGACGGAATGTGCTGATTCAGTGCAGACACAGTGGGGCATATTTACAAGAAAGTGGTGCATCAGTCCCAATACGCCACTATTCTTGCGTTGCCCCTGCCCCACCTACAGGCACCATGGTTGTGCTGTATTTATAATACAGTGCACCATGGCAGTAATTAGGACAGCAATTGTGGCTTTGCTGTGCTAACATAAAAAATGTTGACGCTAGTGCAGCAAAGCACAGGGAAGCCTATTGATTAAAATTGGTGCTTCATTTTGAGTGCCTGCTCTGAGCAGGTGTTAAAAAATGATTGGAAAAATGGCACAGTGAAATTTAGTCAATTTCACTGCTGCATTTTTTCGGGCCTCCTTGCTTCGGAATGCCCCCTTGTATACATTATGCTTGACACAGGCATAATTGGCGCAAGGGGTTGAAAAGTGGTGCAATGCAAGCATTGAGCCACTTTGTAAATGCAGGATGGGGGAAAAGCCACCTTAGCGTAAAAAAACATAATGCTATGGTGGAACAATGTAGCGCTAGGGGCTTGTAAATATGCCCCAGTATACCAAGAGCAGATTGAAAACACAACTGCCAGCGAGACAAGGGTTGCGCTGCATGTACAGTGGACGAAAAGAACATTCCCCCAAAATATGCCCCACACAAGGACGACAGTGCTCAAACTGTCGGAAAATGAATAATTTTGTGACTGTCTGCCAGGGAGGCGCCAGAGGAAGAGGTGTGAGAGGAAAGCACAAAATCAGTAGAAAGGTAAAACAAATATAGCTGGAATACCCCGAGCAACCAGAGCGAGATCAGCAGGTGTTGAGGTGAAAGCACAAACCACGGGACTCATCACCTGATAAGGAGGAGGTATCCCTCATCTTCTTCACAAATTACCAGAAAAGGAACTGAAGACCTCAACTGACCTGTGTTACCGAGATTACAGGGTCCCAGGTGAAAACACTAATTGACACCGGCGCCTCGGTCAATGTGATGGGCATCCAACATTTTGCTGCCTCCAACATTGCTCTCCAATAGTGTTATACAACACAAATATTTTTATATATGGGAGCCACAGGCCTCTGCCACTGAAAGGGAGAACGATGGTAAGCAGTAGATCCAATGACAAGGAAATACAAGCCACTTTCCACATTGTGGATAAGGGAGCCGATACACTGCTTGGCAGCCACCTGGCCAAAGATTTGGGACTGGTGTCATTTGCAAAAAGTGTGACAGCATTCCAAATAGATGAACTGCTACAACAATTTCCTAAGTTGTTCACCGGCTTGGGGTGCCTCAATGCTCCACCTATCAAGCTACATATTGACAAATCTGTAAAGGCCACTGCTCTGCGACACAGATGCATCCCTTTTCATCTCCGTCCACTAGTAGATCAAGACAAGCTGGAAGAGCAAGACCTGATAGAGAAAGTAACAGGACCCACACCATGGGTTCCCCCATGGTAATTGTGGAAAAGCCAAAACAGCCAGGAAAGATTTGCCTATGTATTGAAATGCATCTCCCCAACCAGGCGATCAAGCGGAAAAGACACAAAACACCAACCATAGATGACATAATAGCTGCCCTGAATGGCTCCCAATAGTTTTCCAAATTAGATTTAAATACCGGATACCATCAGTTATTCCTGGCTGAGGACAGTAAGTACATTACCACTTTATCAATTCATATATGGATCCGAATGTTCAAGTGACTGAATTTTGGCATCTCGTCCGTAGCCGAAGTATTCCATGATGCCATTCAGGAAACTCTCTCTGGGCTACCAGGTGTCATTAATGTGAGTGACAACATTCTTAATTATTCCGTAAATGATGAGGAACACCATCAGCATTTTCAAGCTACGCTCTGATGCCTGGTGGAACACAGTGTAATCCTTCACAGAGAGAATGCTCTTTCTTCCAACATTGATTGATTTGTTTTGCTATGTCTTCAGTAAGGACGGAGTGCAGGTTGTCTCACGAAAGTCCCAGGCAATCAAGCAAGATCCAGCGCCAACGACTGTAAGTGAGGTGCACAGCTTCCTGGGAATGGCCATCAAATGCAGTTGGTTCATACTGAACCTAGCCACCATTGTGGAACCACTCCGATCCCTCACAAAGGTAAATGCTCCCTGGTTGTGGGGCCACAGAGAAGAAAGGGCATTCCAAAGCCCTCAAATAAGCACTATTGAATAAAACCTCAATGGTATACTTTGACCCCAAGAAGAAGATAGAGCTGATAGTGGACACTAGTCCTGTAGGCCCCACTGGCATTTGCGAGCAAAGCACTAACACCAACCAAAAAGCGTTATGCGCAGATTGAGTGGGAAGCCCTGGTGATGAAATGGGCCTGTGGACATTTCCACCTGTACCTCTGTGGGAGGCCATTTAGTCACTGACCACTAGCCACTTGTCTCTATGTTCAGAGGCACAGCATCTCACCCCTCACTACACATAGAACGATGGGCTATTCAACTGCAACAATAACTCATTGAGGTAATTTGCTGATCTGATGCC
This sequence comes from Pleurodeles waltl, assembly GCF_031143425.1. Taxonomy (NCBI): domain Eukaryota; kingdom Metazoa; phylum Chordata; class Amphibia; order Caudata; family Salamandridae; genus Pleurodeles; species Pleurodeles waltl. The sequence continues at coordinate 29,458,262 of NC_090437.1, forward strand.
AAGAACCCAGCGGACTTCTTGCCGCACCACCCGCCACACCAAGCAGAGAATGACACACCAAGCAGAGGATGAAGCAGCAAATAAATACATACAAAAGCTGGTGCAGGAGGCCTGCCCCAAGATGCTGGATCTGAAAGAAATCTCAGATGGAACGGATGCTGATATAGTACTGATGAAAGTGAAGACAGCCCTGTCAGGCAAGTCCTTGGAAGGATTCCTCAAAGACATAATAACTGGACAGGCCCAGACAAAAACAGGTTTGCTAAGCTCAGGAGAGTCCGCCACAATTTTAGGGAGACCCAAGATGGTCTCATACTGAGAGGTCACTGATTAGTAATCCCGGCCAGTCTCCAACAACAGGTGACCAAGGTAGCCCACGGAGATACACCCTGGTCCATGAAGAGCAGAGACTTCGGGAGTTTCTCAGATGAAAGAGCCACCATGATGATGGTAGACGGATACTAGAAGTACCCAATCATAGAGATAACCGAATCCACTGCTTTCATGAATGTGGCACTGGTATTGGAAAAGAGTTTTGTGATCCAGACTGACTATGGCCCACTTTTTTAAGGGATGGAATTCAAAGATTTAATGCAACGACTTGGAATAAAGCATCAACGTATTACCACATAATGACCACAGGCAAATAGTGAAGACAAGTGCTTCATGCACACTCTGAATAAGGCCACCAGGATTGCCACAATGGAAGCTGCTTACCCCAAACTGAGTTTACAACAGTTCTTGAGAGAATGGTCGCTCAAGTTGAACGGAGCAAGATGTGACACCATACCCACTTGCCCCAGATGGATGTATCCACCCTACAATCCTGAAGAGACCCAGATGAGGAGACAGAAAACAATTCACAGGCTAGCAAGAGGCAAAATGCAACCATGCAACAACTAAGCCCGGGGGACCATGTGATCATCAGGGACAGAAGACCGGGTTGGAAATTCCACACACCTTTGGAACCCTGAGTGTGGACGGTTCTCTTAGTGGCCAGTACAATGAAAAGGGTTGAGCAACTGACCCAGAACATATTGTGATTCCAAAAAGTCCTGGTCCCTGATGTTCAAGAAGACAACATGGGGCCTGAGGACGACACCTGGCATCTTCCTCCTGAGGAATGAGGACTTAATATCCACAAATCTAGAAGCCTAGCACCTCAGCAAAGCTGCTTAGCCCAGATGCTAGTCAATGACCAAGCCCGGGAGGATGCTCACTGCCCTTTTCCTAGGCGGCATAGACTCTGGCCAAATCTGCAGCCAAATGAGAGGCTTTGTGTGCCTTTGGGCTGGATGAACAGTTAAAACCAGGTTGGGGAGGGATGTATAGAGCCACCGGGCTCTGGTCTAGTTGACCAGTTGTTCTGTTGGCTCCTGGAAACAGTTTCACCACATCCTCTGGCCAGGCATAGCCAGAGGCTATAAAATGAAGGGGAGAATGTCACACATGATCTTTCATTCCAAGTATACTTCTGTGTGTGTGTCTGCCATTTGTACTGCTAGCGCGCTTCAGCCCTAATATTGCTTAGGCCACGACAGAATCCCCATGTCCACATGATACTCCAATTATGGCTTTCTTTTTTTACCCAACCAGAGGAAGGGGAGCCAATTTCCCTTGCCTTCACTAGGGCCCATGATGCCTTTACTACACCACTGCGTGCCCTGTTCTGCACAGGCTATGCAGATCTAAAGGAAAATATGGAATATTCTGAGGAAATGTTATTCATACTTCTGTGAAAAAAATGTTTAGGAAAATCCTGACATCTGCATAAAATATATAGAATATATAAATTCCTGTTTCTCCTTTTATGACCAAATGTAACAAACTGAACTACATTGAGAAAAACGTGTTTTGTTAATTTATCAACATGCCATTAAAGGCATTGGTGATGGAACAATTTTCAGAGTGGGGTGCTGCCTTCAGTAATAAGTAATAAGGACTGTCAAAAATCTTAGTGGTACACAAAGGGCAAGTGTAGCAAATGAGCCACACTCATTCAGCAGGAAAGCGGTAAGAGTGTGGGAGGTAGCCAATGGTGTATTTTGGAGCACAATGTCTCAAATATATCGCTAATGCATAGTGTGGTAGTGCTCTGTAATTTACAGACAGCACATTTTCAATTGAAACTGACATTAAATTTGCACAAATATGCAGTTTTACTGATAAAACTATGTAGCGCAAAAACATAATGTGTGGGAATCGGGTTTCAACAAATGTTTATCATTTGCACATCACCAATGTTGGGATCTTGATTTGTTTTGATCCTGTTAAAATCTTTGCTTCCATCACTCTTCAGAATTACAAAAAGATGTGCTTTGTCTGTTCTTTTCTAACTGCCTTACTTGGTATTTGTAAAATTCATTTACAGTTATTTAAATTTTATTGTGAGTTAGAAAAAAACATAAGATCCTACAGCCTTTCTTTTCTCACAACCTGCTCCCCAGCAAGGTTGCTATCTAGTTCACATTACAAAATCCTTTCACTCTGCAGGCTGAGAAAGAAAACTAAACATCAATCTCCGTGTTAAAAAGGAAGCAATCTGTCAGACATAGCCTGACATTGGGGCCCAGATGTACTAAAGTTTGACAACACGCAATGTAGCAAGGGAAGTTTCTGCACTGTGCTGTGTCAAAGGAAGAGAACAGAACTGTGCTGCATCTACTAAATATGGCACAGTTCTGCTCTCTCATAGTGCTGGTGAAAGTGTGGCTGCCTAACATCAATGCAGGAACACTTGCACCATGATGCAATGGTGGCTGCATTGTGGTCAGAATGGTTTTTGCGCAGGAAGGAATACTTTCCAGCACTAAAAAAATATTTTAGAGGCGCATTCCTCTTTGTATGTGTGATGCAGAACGCAGCACATATGCAGAGAGGAAGTAACAGGGAGAAGTAAGGCTATTTCTCAGCATTAAGCCAGCCTCATTTAGGTACGTAGGTGCACCTTTTTGGGGCAAACCCATGTTTATTAACTTTAGTAACGCCTACCACCACCACGGTGACGGCTGCCAACATACCGTCGCCTTGGCTACCTACCATCCATGCCATTATGACCATAGCTGGAATTCCGCCAGAAGGCTGGCGGAAATTCGGCGGCGGACGACAGTGAGGTGGCGCTGCTACCAGCAGCCGTGCCACGCCAGAAAAACACTGCCTACCGTATCATGTTCCATGATACGGCCTGTTGGTGTTTTGCTGGCAGACACTGCTGCTGGCAGCAGCACCCTGTCCCGTCTCCTGCTGGAGGACCCCCTGCAAGCAGGTAAGTTGGGTTCTCTGAAAGGAGAGGGAGGTGGGAGGTGTTGTGTGCGTGTGTGGGTGTGTGTGACTGTGTGTGAATATGTGCATGCATGTGTAGTTCGTGTGTGCATGAATGTGTGTGTGTGTGTACGTGCATGTTGGATCGTGTGCTTGCATGGGTGCCTGGATGTATGTTTGTGAGTTTTGCAGTGAGTGTGTATGTATGTATGCATGCATGGGTGAATGTGTGTATGCGTGTGTGTTGCCGAGCGTGCTTGTGTGTTTATGTAGGGGGGATGGGAGGGGAAGTTGAGGAGGACTCTTAGGAGGGGGAGGGGAGTGGGGGAGACCCCTATCAGTGCAGGGAAGGGATTCCCTGGCAGTGATAATGCCTACTGCCATGGTTTCCATGGCGGTACAGAAACCACGGAAACCATGGTGGTGGGTGGGGTCAAAATGCCATGGGCGGCCTGTTGGCGGTAATACATCCACTATAGCACCGACCACCGGGGTCGTAATGACCCTCTATGTGTTGTCTCATTAGGAGCACATTGATTGATGCATCGAAGTATGCCTGTTTCATCTTAGTTTCATAAGAGGAAATTATGTAAGGACAAGTTTCCTCTTTTGGAAATCTACATAATCAAGTATCCTTGATTTTTAACGTACCTAAACTTCATAGATTATTGGAGGAGACACCTTTGCGATTGCCCTTTTCGACCTGTCTGGTATTAAATATAGTGAATGCAGTTGACATACTAGATTATATGTACTTTCCTCCTCCTAATGACTCTCGGAGACACAATGTTGAAATTAGTTAAGCTCCTGTACACTGAACAAACTGCCAGGGTCAAAACTGGCCTCTTGAACTCTGACTGCTTTCCTGCCTGTTGTGGCACGCATCAGAGATGTCCTCTCTCGCCCTTACTTTTCACATTGGCAATTGAATCTTTGGTACATCATCTCCGTCAATCAAGGAATACCTGGGGGCGTACAATCAAATGGAGTGACACCTACAATCTCCTTATATGCTGATAATGTATTCATATAAATCTAAGGCATTCACAGTGGTATAGGAGTTATCACAGATATTCTGCGTTCTTTCAAGGCCCCCTCTGGGTAAGGGGTGAACTAGACTAAAACATCCCTTTCCCCAATACATTCCAGATGCCTTGCACAAGACTTAGGGGGTCATTCTAATCTTGGCGGGCGGCGGGAGCCGCCCGCCAAGCGGGAACCGCCAGAAGACCGTACTGCGGTCAAAAGACCGCGGCGGTCATTCTGAGTTTCCCGCTGGGCTGGCGGGCGACCGCCAGAAGGCCGCCCGCCCGCCCAGCGGGAAACTCCCTTCCACGAGGATGCCGGCTCCGAATGGAGCCGGCGGAGTGGACAGGGTGCGACGGGTGCAGTTGCAACCGTCGCGATTTTCAGTGTCTGCTGTGCAGACACTGAAAATCTTTGTGGGGCCCTGTTAGGGGCCCCACGACACCCGTTCCCGCCAGCCAGGTTCTGGCGGTCAAAACCGCCAGAACCAGGCTGGCGGGAAGGGGGTCAGAATCCCCATGGCGGTGCTGCCTGCAGCGCCGCCATGGAGGATTCTTCAGGCCAGGGGAAAACCGGCGGGAAACCGCCGGTTTCCCTTTTCTGACCGCGGCTTTACCGCCACGGTCAGAATTGGCCTGGATGCACCGCCAGCCTGTTGGCGGTGCATCCGCAGTCCCCGGCCCTGGCGGTCTATGACCGCCAGGGTCGGAATGACCCCCTTAATGGCTGACGGCTATTAGACAGCAACTGGTGGCTCTCTCCCAAATGGTGATGCTACTTAGACTCCTATGTTATTTTGCTAACTTGCCAGTCCCTGTATGCCGAACCCTGTACTCATACATCAAGCCCTGTTCTGTTCCTTGGACACCATGCTTGGAGATTCGGTGTGGAGACAGGTAAACACGGAGTTGCCCTGACCAAACTGTAGCTTTTCACTAAACGGGGAGGCCTGAGGGCCCCTATACTCATACATGACTATTTGGCAGCAGCTCCAGGGGTCCGCTCGCTGGTTTGCCGAATACAATTTATCAGAATTGGGCAGGGGGAGCAGTCAAACGGCACTGAACACAGCTTGCAAACTATTCCTTCTGAAATCAGTCATGCTCAAGACCCTGACTAATCTGCTTTGTATTACTTTGTGTGGCTGCTACCATGGGACCCGGCGGGCTTCCCCCTACGTGGAGCCGTATACACCAGAAATACCCCTGACAATGCCTTCGCCAGTGCACTTGCTGGGGGGGGGGCAGAGATCTGGGAGAATTGAAGGATAAACACCAACAGTGAACTGATTCCGGATGGGGTCGTCAACATTTTAATATACTAATGGAGTAGAAAAGCCTTGCGGGAGGTCAGTTACTGAAACACAAATGTTTTGTTGCTGAGCTGGAGTGCCTCTGGGCAACTGCAACTTCTAAACCTCATGTACACCCATTATTCACTATGGGATTTGGCAGGAGACATCTTCTAGATGTTAAACCTATCTTGGAAGGACCAGAGACCCATTAACATCATTCAGGCAGAAGTGGGAACATGAGGTGGTGAGGCCCTTGACCCCGCAGGAGTGAATATCCGCACAAAGTCTCCTGTAACATATGATTTCAGTATATATGTAATAGAACATTCTTGACCCCTGCAAGGCTCCACAAGATATACCCCGCAGTGTAGCTGATCTGCACCTGCTATCACATTACTCAAGCAGATATCTTCCACATGCTCTGGGACTGCCCACAAGCACAATCCTTTTGGATGGTCCTGGCATGGACAGTGGGCTGTTCTGCCTTAAATTTCACTGAGAGCTGCTTATTGGGACTATAAAAGCGCCAGAAGACCGGGAGAACAATTGACAGTTTTGTCTATCCAGCCATCCTGTTAGCCAGGCACATGATTATAATGCACTGGAAATCGCTGTCTCTTCCAGGGGTCAAGCAACAGTGCTGCACGCTGGGCAGCAGCTGAATTTGTATCCCTCCCCATGATGAGGTTTGGGGCCTCTGCAGATGCTCCCTTGTAGTTCAGTGGCACAAACCAGCTTGTACCTTTCAAAGTGATGCAGACCATGGTACTGGACCACTCTAGACTAGTCTGGTTGCTCCACCACACTATCACCGCTTAGCTATCAATAGATGTCTCCCACCAAATTATTCCCAAACTAATTATTGGTGAATCAGGGGAGGACACCTGAAAGCTGCATGAACTAAAACTCTAGCACTGCCACCACACACCCTCACACCATAAACCATAAGAGCAGGCTTACTATTGCATTATGTTTTGAGTTGAAACTTTTGTTTGTCTTTATACTGACATGCTTTATTGTATTCTCTACGGATCTGCTTTCACTGTGCAAATACTTCTCCATTTGTTCTATTCATGCATTCATGGTTATGTTATGCTGTTTTAAAATCTCAATAAAGCTGGTTAAAAAATTAAGTATCCTTACAAACTGGTCCAATTTTTATACAGTCCAAATAATCCTTGGTGCTTCACAGATATTTTAACAATAGATGGAGGCAGCCATCTGTGCTTTACAGTTCCAGTGTTTGGCTGTAAAGAGAATTCATTGTTGCATATGCATTGTTTCTTATTCTGTGGCAAAACAATTAAAATGAGGCCTCGTTTGCTAAACTTTGGGTTACTCAAACAAACTCCAGCTGAAGTAGAGTTTAACTATGTGCAACTTGAAAACCCTGTGAAACATTACAAACTGGGCTTTATTTTGTCATAACCTCAACCAGCCCACAGGTTGATGGACTAGAGAACTTTTAATGCAAAGTGCACTGAAGTGTACAAAAACCTAATGGATAAAATGATGGAATGTTTGAATTAATCCGAGCCACTGGCAATTACTTGGGCTGCATCCCAGTCAATTGTTATTTTCAACAGAATACCACTTCAGATTGGACCCAACCATATGCAAATCAGTCTTGAGCCCACTCTATTTGGAGCAGTCCAGCCCAAAATGCCAGGCTTGGTCCTCCCTGAACTTGAACACAAGGAACCCAAGACTGGTTTTGCCCTTACTTTCAGGTTTTCCAGAAGCAGGTAGCTCTGACTCAAGTGACTCCTATAAAAATCTTGTGGTACGAGAGCTTTGTGAAGCCCTGTCGTAGTTAGATCTGACTTGAGATGGACATTTTTTAACCATTTGCAGTACTGCAGATTCAGGTATTTTCGCTCTGTGCTGATGTCAAACTCTGTTGTTCGTGTTTCAGTGACCAGCAGGGTAGTGCCACCCCCCCTTTCGGCTCCAAGCTCCCAAACCCCAGCCTGTAGCTCCAGCGAGCAGCAAGGTGCTGAGGTGCCAGGGAGCAGTGAGGTGCTGCCACTGCAGCTCTCTGCTCCCAGCTCTTGGTCTGCGGCCTTAAGACGCTGCCCGGACTCGGACCCTTGACCTCTCCTGACTGGTCGGCCTCACCAGAGTGGGGCTTGGCCTGGTGCAGTGTGGCTCAGCTTGCGGGGGCAGCTGAGGCCTCCCACCTCTGGTAATCGTGGACCTGCTGTCCTGCCCTCTGCCCTCCCTGGCTGCAGCCTTGCCCCATCAGTCCCTAGCTGCAGGCAGCATATGAGGCACTATGAACTGGCCCAGATGTAGGGTGAGTGATGAGCAGCAGCCGGTGCATCAAGTAGAGCGCAGGGGTTGGTGTTCTGAGGCACTAGGGTGCGGCACAACCTCCAGTTGTGCAGAAGTGGCTGGCATTAGGCCGGTGCAGCTTGACACAGTGTGATGGCTGGCGCCAACCCCCTCCTGCACATAATTGCACCATAACCTTACAGCAGCTACTTCTGCTTCTGACTGCCCTTGTCTGTCTGCCAGTGCCAAGCAGCGCAGCATTTCATCAGCCTTTACATCTTGTAACGTTCTGCAAGTTATAACAATGAGCATCTAGGAGCGAGCCCACAGCCTATTGCCTCGAGTTTAACTGTGAATGTCAAGTAGGTGCTCAGATTGTACCAAGTCATTCCCCCCCTCCCCCGCTAAGAGCCATTATATCTATGTGCTCCTGGAGAATTAGAGCATTAGAGGCCGTATTTATACTCCGTTTGCGCCGAATTTGCGTCGTTTTTTTCGACGCAAATTCGACGCTAAACTAACGCCAACTAACGCCATATTTATACAATGGCGTTAGAGGCGTATAGCGCCAAAGTTCCCGGAATGTGCGTCATTTTTTAGCGTGAACCCCTTCCTTGCGTTAATGATATGCAAGGGAGGCGTTCCCGTCTAAAAAATGACTCCCAGGCCTTTACGTGGTATTTATACTCCCGGGCAAAAGAGACGCCCGGGAGTGGGCGTGGCTAAAAACGGCGCATTTGCGCCGCTTTTTAACGCCTGGGTCAGGCATGGCGTTAAGGGACAAGTGGGCTCAAAATGAGCCCAGAGTGCCCTCCCCTGCCCCCAGGGACCCCCCCTGCCACCCTTGCCCACCCCAGGAGGACACCCAAGGCTGGAGGGACCCACCCCAGGGACATTCAGGTAAGTTCAGGTAAGTATTTTTTTATTTTTTTTTAATAATTTTTTTTGGCATAGGGGGGCCTGATTTGTGCCCCCCTACATGCCACTATGCCCAATGACCATGCCCAGGGGACAGAAGTCCCCTGGGCATGGCCATTGGGCAAGGGGGCATGACTCCTATCTTTACAATGATAGGAGTCATGTTGATGGGGGATGGGCGTCGAAAAAAAATGGCGCAAGTCGGGTTACGACGATTTTTTCGACGTAACCTGACTTGCCCCATTTTAAGACGCCCATGTGCCATTTTCCCCCTACGCCGGCGCTGCCTGGTGTACGTGGTTTTTCTCGCGCACACCAGGCAGCGCCGGTCTGCTTGCGCCGGCTAACGCCATTCAATAAATACGGCGCCCGCATGGCGCTTCAGAATGGCGTTAGCCGGCGCAAAACTTTTTGACGCTAAACTGCGTTAGCGCAGTTTAGCGTCAAAAAGTATAAATATGGGCCTAGATGTCTTTTGCAGAAAATCCAGTCTTTTGACTTCTCAGCCTTCTTGAGTAGCTTTGATATCATCACCTTACATGAAACATGGGCTGTGTTGTGTCATCCAATAACTGGCTTCATTAAGCTCAGCAAACCAGCCTCCAGAGAGCACAAGTATAGCAGATCAAAGGGCATTCTGTCTTTATACATTTCCGTGAAACTGTAGGTGAAAATCGACTAAATACGATTTGAAGGTACCTACTCCAAGGAACAAAAATCTATAACTGGAGACACCGCTGTTGCTGATCAACATCTACATTAATCTGAATGCAAGGGAGGAAAGGTCAAAACTTAATCAATATTAGTCCTGTGCAACCTGACCAGGGATCATCCCCTAGCTGACTGCATGATAACAGGGGATTTTAATACAAACCTCTTTCAAGACCATCACAAGGACAATGAAGAGATCCCCCCAGAGGGTTCTTGGACAATCGTTGAACAAACCAGGCCAAAGGGTTTCCTGCAAAGCTGGTTAGGGGAACTTCTGGTCCTGTAACTCAGCAACTTGGGCTTCAAAGTACTAAATGGCCGGCTCACGCAAGGATATTCTGCCCTATTGGTCAAAAACTGATTGAAAACCATGCTCTTATCTTACACCATATGCAATGTGAAAATGTTTCCCTCAGTGGAAAACTACTGCATACTTCTGCATGCAGAGAGTGACTACCGTCCTCAGATTATAAGAATAAATTCCAATATGTCCTACCATGCTTCAGCCTGTGATACAAGGAGGGGTACACACCAGCATCCTTAGGCTCCTTAAATGGAGCGATGACATTAATGGTAACACCATGGCTGAATGTATAAGACGTTCTGCAAAGGCAAATGACATCTCCCCGATCACCAAGTGGGCAAATCTCATCACCTGACTTTTTGCAAACTTTTCACAATAAGCCACAAACCCCGCCTCAGAGCCTCACTAAATCATTTTCCTCTTACGATAATGATTCAGCACCTAAAGAAAGCTTGTAACTTTGGTATGAGAGGAGTTCAAAAGAACCATGGGAATAAAGAGCAAATCACAGCATTTAATTTGGAGCAGAAAAATTACAATAAGCAGTTCATGCTGAGAAGCTAAGCCATGTAAACCACTTCTGGGTGATCCTCTTATGTGAGAGTAAGAAAACCAATTCTAGGAACTTCTGGGCCTTGTTATACAGGCAAGTGAATGAGTCCAGCAGGACTGCCTGCTCAAACATTACCGATGGTCATCCATCCTCTCCAGGCACTTTATGTCGTGTGAAGACCAAGATTGCGAATCAAATAGGGGTTTCTCTAGCCATAACACAACAACTGCCTTAGCCATGCCTCAAAATCTAGATTGCCTGTGTGGATTCACCATCTTTGTTTAGTTGCTTGCAACAGGTTATGTTGAAAGCAAGGACAGGTGGGCCACCAGGCCTAACAGCCTCCCCCAGGCCCTCTTCAAGTAAGACATCCCTTTTTGGGCAGGCAATCTCTCATAGCTTTTTGATTAGTGCTAGAGGAGGTTGGCAATACAGGAGTCATGGCATGGGTCAATCATACAAAATATACAACACATTTACAAAGGGGACACTAGATCAGGTTCCAGCAATTATAGAATGCGCCCCGGGACAATAAAGGAAAATTCTACACCAGTCTATTGCTGAAGGACCTTACACCGGGTATAAAGCAGGGGTGTGTTTTAGCCCCTCCTTTTCAATTGGTTCATCTCTGATCTGTCTGAATCCCTCTACTCTATTGAAAGCCTTTCCCCCAAAGATTGGTGTGGAACAGATCAGGAAACTGCTGTATGAAGACTATTCAGTTACACAAGTGTAGGGTTGCAGCGCCTGTTAAACCTGCTGCACTCCTACATGGTTACTAACAGTTTGGAGGTCAGCTAGAAGAAAAACAAATTTGTAACATTCAGAAATATTATTGGGAGGCAGCTGCTCCTACAACGTCAATAAGATCACGAAGGACAATTCCTATAAATATCAGGGAGTTCTCATCAATGCAAGAGGCTCCTATGCTCAGTAACAGAAGGAAGTTGAAGCAAAGGCTCTGGCCCTTCACGTGACTCCGTCCAACTCATCAAATTTGTTGGTCCCAAGCCTTCCCCCCATATGGAAGTTATGATGGCAAAAATTGTCCCATCACTGTCCTACAGTCGTGAAATACTACTGGATGAAGATTGCAGCTTGCTGAACAAACTTACTGCCAGGATTTAAAAAGGTGTCCTTTGCTTTCAAGATCCTCTTCCTCTACCCAGATCAGACTGGAACTGTGCCTGCTTGCTCAGAAGACAGCTAGAGCTGGCGCCTTTTTAAATCTGCATCACAAACTCTGGGCGGCCAGGGGCAGTTGTTTAGAGGTGCTACTATGGGACGAGATCAACACCAACAGCCCTAGGCAATTGCACCACCACTTCCCTGAGGCCTGCCTAAGCACCCTGGATGTGAGAGATCTCTGGGCCTCCAACCTGCGTCAACTTGTCTTTATGCAAGGCATTGAAAAATATGCATACCTCTGGTCATACCACTCTGACAGTGACATTTTTGCTAAGCATAAGCATGCCCGGGCAGTCATCAGTTCCAATTAGCCAGCGTCTCCCTTACCCTACCTGTCTTGCATCTACTCTAAACCTCAGATGGCAAGATTCATGGCTCTCAGGCTTGGGGAATAGCCTTTTTTGAAACACCATGCAGTGGGAGTCGGCCCTCGGAAGAAACAACTTGCAGGGGCTGTGGTTTGTGTGAGGAATCTTTTAAACACATTGGGGGTCATTACGACCCTGGCGGCCGGCGGTAAGTTGGTGGTAACACCGGCAACAAGCTGGCGGTGTTCCCCCAGCAATTATGACCGTGGCGGAATTGCCACGGCCATACCGCCGGCCCCTCCATTATACCGCCAGGATTCCGCCTGGCGGTCATAATCCCCAGGGCATCGGTGCGAGATTATGAGTCCCCGACCGCCAGCCTGTCAGTGGCAGTACACACCGCCATTGAAAGGCTGGCGGTAAGGGGACTTAGGGTGCCCCGGGGTCCCCCGCACTGCCCGTGCACTTGGCCCCCAGGCATAGCCCCGTTGCGCATTTCACTGCCCGAATTTCAGGCAGTGAAATGTGCGACGGGTGCTACTGCACCGGCTGCACATCAGCATTGCCGCCGGCTCTATTACGATGTGACATTTCCGCTGGGCCAGTGGATGGTAACACTGTTACCGTCCGCTGGGCCAGCGGAAATGTCATAATAGGGAGACAGGAATACCGCCGGCAATGGCGGTATTCTGTCTCCCGCGGCCTCAGCGGTCTTTTTCCAAGACCGCCGAGGTCGTAATGACCCCCATTGCCTTTTTCCAGCCCTTCTAGAGGAGTGCAAAATCAGCCTGAGGTAAAAGTGGATTAACTTGGGAGTTTGTTCATGCCGGCAGGCTATCATCGCCTCTCCTAATCTAGACAATATTACTCTAAACATTCGGCTGACCAAATTTGTTATGCTAGCTGTTAATAGGCATATCCACCCAAGGGTTTCGCTGTGGGGCACCTCACCTTTAACTTGCTCCTGTACTTCAGAGAAGCTCTCTCAACATGGAAAGTCACCGCTGTGGTCGCCTCCTAAGGGTCCTTTAGGTAATTTATTAACATGTGTCCCTTTTGCTATTGAATGGTGCGAGAATGCATCTTTCATCCGATGAACTGGTCCTACTGCCTGGATCTTGTACTAGGACTTTGTCAATTAACTGCTGCTACTACCGGGACATTGCATTAGCACTTTGTCTCAAACTTATACACCTCACCCTGTCATTTTTTAACCCAAGGCCTGTTTTAATTGCTCACAAAGTATTATCATTGCCATGGCTGTTTCCAACTCCAGTGTCGATTTGCCATGCTGGCTAATTGACCCAGACTGACTAAGACACTGCTATCACTTTGCTCTTGCACTAGCATTTTGCAGTGAAGCTACATTTTTCCCACTTACCTTTTTAATCTAATGCTGTTTTAAATGCATGTAATGCATTAAAATTGCCCTGTCTGTCTCCTTCTAGGTGTTAATTTGAGATGACCACTAGCCTGTTTTTAATGTGCCATAGGATGGGGGCTTTATTTTTGCACAAATAACCTCTCACCACGAAATAATACAGTTTGTGTTCCTACGTTTATGTCATTTTTCTTTTTAAGTTTCTTAGGCTACTGGATTTATTTCTGAATAAAGGCCCTCTCTACAGGAATCAAAAATCCTTGTGTTCCACTTTCTATGTTGTTTCAGCTTTTTATATTTTTATCAAAATTGTAATAATTTGTAATAAACCAAACAATAGAGATTCCTATTATTTTCAGCAGCTTCTTTAAAGATTTCAGACTTTTACAACCCACTCAAGATGAACTTCTAATAAGACTCACTAAACCCAAGTTTTCTGAAATTATTCCTAGTAAGAAAGTTCTTACATAAATATGAATTAAAGAATTAGTTAGTCTTACATTTTTATCTATTGCACAGGCTAGCACAATGGGCTAATAACAGGCAAGCTGTACTAAAAGTAAATGCAATTTACTGATTGTTTTGTTTGTTTATACGCACTTTACGAATACATGGATAGTACATAACAATCAAGACATTTACTAAAAGTTGCAAAATTGTCTGATCATCATAAATATCTTTCTCATATTTAGGTATCCTTTAGAAAACAACAACATACCACTGAAGTAATTATAGCTTACTTGCAAACATCTGTGTTGAAGCCACACCCTCTGAAGTTTAGGAATGACCTTTCAATCAACTAGGTTTAGAGAGATTTCTAATAACCATTTGAAGTATTACATCTTAGTGAAGCCTTGAAGCAGTTGGATCTGGTTGGTGAGGACATTTTGTAACTAATTGAAGTACTACAGCTTTTTGAAGGACGTCAGACATTTACACCAGAGGACTATCTAATATCGATTCACCTAAAACAACTTTTCTAAAATAATCCTTAATAAAAAGTCACACACACACACACACACACACACACATAGTTATATATACATTTGAGAAAAATAAAAATCTTTAATTTTTTTATCCGTTAGTTTGCTCACCTAATCTTGATGTCTTAGAGCAGAACACAAATTACCTTTACTAAAACCATCTATTACTGGCCCACATTTATACCGTTAATATTAAAATATTTAAAAAAGCTGTGCAATGGATACCTTTGAGCGCACTTGATCCACACAAATGATCGCCAGTACTTATTCATACTAGGGTGGGTGTCATAAAAGTTGCAATATTGACTAATCTCCATAAACCAGCTTTGGGATATTTATTTATCCCAAGCACACATCATTAAAGTAGCAATCATATATATGCAAAGTTCTAGGTTGAATCTTTAACATCTGACTTGAGCAGACAATCTAGCAACAACTTGAGTGCTAACAGCTTTTGAAGTCTTCCAACAGTTGAATATAACTTGAAAGAGACATCTTGTAACCACTTGTAGGACTGCAATTTTGAGAAAGACTTTTGAAGATGTTGCATCTTGATAGAGAGGGGTATCTCATAACAGCCTGAGGTACTGCAGGTTCACAAAGACTTCAAGCAATTGAATCTGACTCGCAAGGGACATGCACTAACCACTAGACTTTACTGCTTATTTCTGAAAGGCTTTTCAGATTAGTGCCTTTGACTCAAGAGGAGTGTCAAGTAATAACTGGAAATATTGCAGTATTGTGATGCTTTAAACAGTACCTTCTGGCTACAGAGGTGCATATAGTAACTATTGAAGTACTGCAATTTAGTTGAAAACCAATTGAAGCAGATGCATCTGATTCAAGAGGAACATCTAGTAATGACGTAAGATGCTGCAGCTATGTCAAAGAATTTTTTTAAGTGGTTGCTTCTGACTCGAAATGGACATCTAGTGACATCTTGATAGACTGCAGTCTTGTGGCTCTAGAGGGACAGCTAGTAATGACTTGAAGTACCTCAGCTGATGCAAAGGCCAGACCTATTGGCTTTGCTAGTACTTGTTACCCTTGTAACTAATCCTCTTTACAAATGTTATATCATGCATTTTCTAACAGCAATTTTGTTTTGGTGTCATTGCACTCCTTACTTCTCCAAGAAAAGCCCTGTAGCTTGTGCTGAGCTAGGAAGAGTGAACCAAGCATTCCACATACAAACTGGTGTGCTTAATAGAAACCAGCGTTTTGTGACTTTGTGGGAGCTCAAGACTCTGGCTTCTCTTTCATAGCTTCACCATTCACAATCAAATTCCCTCCAATTTTCCCCAGTTTCCATCAGAAAAATATTATTTTCATAATGATCCTTTTCATGTTATGGTTGTTCTGTATATAACTGATCTGTAGCCAAGCAAGTTAAGAATCACAATGTCTCAGAGGACTATTTTCTACACATTCCCTTTTGTTTTATTTTAAATGTGATGAGGAATTGAATTAATTGGTGTTTACTCTTTTTGTTGAAAAGTGGCTTGGATCCTTAGGTTCTTTATTTTGCAACTATACTGTTGTATGATGGGCTCTTATAATATAAACCCTTAAAAGCCTCATTAGATGGACCATGTTCTCCTCCAAGCTACCGAAAGGTGTGATAAAAAATATTATTGAAGAAGGAGTGCTCTACCATTGAGAGAACCCCCGATCATCTTCTGTGTGATGAAAATCCAGGCCCAGTTCATGGTTCATATCATCAACCATCTCTTATCCTGTCATGTGGATTTCCTAGAACTTTGCTGCATACTCTGCCTCATACTAGTCATTAGAAAACAACTGCTTACATTTGCAGAGACAATGCAAAACAATATATGTTGGCTGAACTCAAATAACTCTGAACAAGTCCATCAACTAAAAACTGACTTCACCTGGTTCATCTATCTTATGGGTCTATGCAGGAATGTGTCTCATCGCACAGACAGGTTGCATCCTCCACTGCCACATGCAGGTCATAACTTGATTGTGAGTGTGAATCTGGTCATAGCTGGTAGCACTAGTAGAATTAGAGTCACAGTTTTTCCTACCTCTGGTATTGAAATGATGCATAAAAATTATCATGTCCAAATACAGAAAATACCTTTCTGTGGTAGTATTTAAAAGCGAGTGTAGAAACACAATAAAAATATACTTTAAAACAATGCTGAAATAAAGTGACAGTTTGAGCCACATACTTTGAAATTCCATAATAAATATTCAAATGTAAATATACAAATGTAAATCTGAAGTATTGAAATGACAAAGCAATGTTCTGATGCACATCGTAATTATTTAGTAAATCACAGAGACATATGTATGTGAAATGGAAGGCACATTTTAAGAAAATGAAGCATGTAAGGCAATTTTAAAAAATGTGAAGATATTTGTATAGACAGGTGGAAACAAAACATTTTCGTGAATTTTCAATTTAGTTTTTAAGTATACAAATGATGAAGCTACAGTAGAAGCTACAGTATTTAAAAATGTAAACATTTGCCAATAGATGTGACTTAATGTAGGCATAAAATGTGCGTTGTAAGTGCTGCACTGACAGATACCTGAAGTATCTAGCATAATGCAAGAGGGAATGCACCAGTGCCCCCCACACCATAGTAAGTTGTGCAATAACCCCATACTGTGCATGAATAATTTGATCTAGTAATAGTGGCCATAAAAATATATGCATCAGTGGGCCTCGTAACGTGTCATTGACCCCATACAGTGTGACAGTGC
Organism: Pleurodeles waltl; assembly: GCF_031143425.1. NCBI lineage: Eukaryota > Metazoa > Chordata > Amphibia > Caudata > Salamandridae > Pleurodeles > Pleurodeles waltl. Next base: position 29,475,196 of record NC_090437.1, read on the forward strand.
ATGGATGACCAGGACACTTAATGAATATTAGTGACCCTTCAGAGTGCATGCATGAATATGCTTAGTAAAGAGGATCAGTGGTTCCATCAAGAACAGGCAACAAAGGGTGTTATAATGGGGTTCAGTGGTCTACACCGGAAATGTATTAAATTCATGGGCCTAGTCATAGTGATCACAATAGGTTTATACATTAATGAACCTAGTAGAGTGCGATCAGTGGTCCCAAACAATGCATGCATTAATCTATCTTATAAGGGGTATCATTATATGCCACACAGAGCATACACATCGGTGGGACTACAAGCAGATATCAGTGACACTACACAGTTTGTGCATGATAGTAATGAACAGTTAGCTTGAAGTCACTACTACTTGGTGCACATATTCCTGTAATTAGGGAAATTCTTGCAAGCATGTTTAATGTCTGGGAGAAACTGGGTCATTTATTAGTTAAGGGGGTGGAAGTCCCATTCAGGGAACAACCACAACCCTTGTCAGGATGAACCACAAAATTCATTAAATTAACCTGTGCTTAAACCTCTGGTCACTTGGCACAAAAGAGGTCAGACTTAACTTAGAGGCAATGTATAAAGTATTTATGCTGCACACAAACAGTAGTAATGTGAAAATACAACATAAGTAAAATCCCAAACTAATTTAGGAAACTATAGTTAATTGTAACAAATAAAATGATTCCAGAATGACAAACATTCAGTCAGTTGACCTGGAGATGTTACATTTTTAAACTTTAAATGAAAATAGTACCTGAAAGCCTATTGCGCCACTCATGATTATTTAGTCATGGTAGACCCGGGGGACGTCACAAATTCAAGCAAGCTGTGATGGAGCATGGGTGGGGTACATGGAACAGGTTAGTCGGTCCCACTGGAATCTACCCTTAGAGTCCTTGCGAATGTGTTCTATTTGCATTGGGGGAGACCTATGGTCGTTGCTGTACAGCAAAGAGCAGGTTGGGCATCATGGATTATCATTTCTATTTCTACAGCTTTGCATTTCCGGTCATCATTGGCAGTTGTTGCTGTTGTGTGAAGTATGGGTCTTGTGTTGCTATTCAAGAGCTGGTCTCACTGGAACTTTGCTTTGGCAACATCACAGGAGTCAAAGTCTTGGCCAAAACGTGCCATTTTGTCGTCGTGAGGAGCCAAAACTTTATTTTTTTCACCTTTTCTTTAAGATGAGTTTGCGGTTTTCCCATTAGGGATCCAGGGCTACGCTTTCCTGCTTTATTATACCAAGACTAAAGAATAATATTTTATTCACTCTTGGTATAAAAAGCTCTGCTAGTGAGAATGTCTAATGTCTGGCACAGGCACAAGAAGGCACCTGCACCAGTCATCAGAGATCATCCAGGGCTGGTGAAACCTCCAGCCCCTGCCTCAGACCTCTGACACGCCTCAGTACCTCCCAATCTGTGACGTGTTGGAGCGTCACAGATAAAGTTAACCATGGGCATTGCAGGCTTAAGCCCTGCAGTGCCCATGACAACAATGCACTCAGCCAGTTGGCCCACCCTTTCCCAACTCATTACAGAGTTGTGAAAGGGTTGGGTTAATGAGCAGAGACTGAAAAATCAAATCGCAGATTTGAGGTTTCAGTTCCAAGTGTCCTAAGAAGAGAAATATTAATTTGAAAGCTGAAAGTAGCAGCAGCAAACGGGATTTTCACAGAGAGTAAGGTAAGTAGAAAATGTTTTTCAATACTGTGCATGTACGCATGTATGTGTGAGAGTGTGTGTTGGTGAGAGAGTGTGTGTATATGTAAGCATGTCTGTGTGTGTATGTGTGAGTAAACGTGAGAGTGTCTTTGAACTAGTGAGTCAAATTGAGGACAATGAGTGATAAGAAGAGTGAGTACGAGTGAGAATGAATTAGGGAGAGAGAATGACAGAATGCAACTGAATGTTACTGTGTGTGAGACTGAATGAGTCAAGTCTGAGTGAGTTTTAGTGAGCCAGAGAATGAGTGAGAGTGAGTGAGACCAATTGAGTCAGATTGAGTGAGAATGATTGCGTCTGAGTGAGTTTGAGTTAGTGACTGTGAATAAGTCCATCTGACTAAGTGTGAGTAAATCAGAGTGAACCAGAATGGGTATGAATGAGTGAATTAGTGAGAATGAGTGTGATTGAGTGAGAATAACTGAGGCAGACTATGAATGAGTAAGACTAAGTCACAGTGAGACTGAGTGAGTCAGAAAATGTAAAACTGTGTGGGACTGCTTGTGAATAAGTGAGACTGATTGTGTATGAGTGGGTTACAGTGAGAGTGAATGAGTAGGACTATTTAAATCAGAAAGGATGAATTAGGTAAGGGGAGACTCATGGAAACTAGGTGAGAATGAGTGAGACTGAGTGGGAATGAGTGAAGCAGAGTAAGACAGAGGTAAACTGGGTGGAACAGAATGACATTGTGTGAGTCATAAAGAGTGAGACTGAGTGGGAATGAATGAGAATGAGTGGGATTGATTGAGTATGGGTGAGTCACAGTGACTTTGAGTGAAACAGAATTTGTGGGACTGAGTGAATCAGGAAGGATAAGAGAGTCCTTGGGATGACAATATGTGAAAATGAATGGGCCTGGGTGGGAGTGAGCAAGTCAGACTGAGGCTAAGTAAGACAAAGTGAGTCAAAGTGAGATTGAGTCAATTAGAATGACTTACAATGAGTTGGATTGAGTGAGAGTAACTGAGTGTGAGTGAGACAAAGTAGGTCAGAGTGAGAATGAGTGTGGCTGCATGAGTGAGTGGAACTGAATCAGAGTAAGTAAAAGTGACTGCAAGTGAAAACAAGAGTAAATGACTAAGACTGAGTGAGAAAAAGTGAGAGAATAAGACTGGCTACAAGAGTTTGTGAGCAAACCACCCACCAGAACCTCCAATTGTGAGTCTGTCTCACTCACTAGAATTCAAGCCAAGGATTATGTGCCACCACTCTTAATGGTCACTAGCCGTCACAAGACGTAGTGCACTCTTATGCCAGCCAAGTGTCAAGAACCTGGGGAGGCACCTCCAGCAGAGGCCAGAAGGGCTCAGCTAGTATTAGTTGCAGGTCCAGGCAGGTCAAGTTGCAGCAGGTCGAAACCCACTAGGCCCCAGGGATTGTGTGTTGTGTGTGTGTTTTGGGTCTTGGGGGCACCCCTTGTACAAGGGTCATCTCCCCAAAGGAGGGAAATGAGTGTTGGCCATTTCTGCCCCCCTTGGGGGCAGATGGGCCTATTTTTTTTAGGCCCATCTGCCCCCAGGGAGGGCAGAAGCCACCAATACACCAGGAAGTATTTTTTTGTTTCCCTTTATTTTTTTGTGCTGGGGGTGCCCCCTTTGGCAAGGGTCACCCCCCTCCAAAGGGGGCACAGAGCTGTTGGCCATGTCTCCCCCCCCCCTTGGGGGAAGAATCCACTTAGGCACCGGGGATCTTGTGTGTGTGTGTGTTTTATGTGGGGGGTGGCCCCTTTGGCAAGGGTCGGCCCTCAAAGGGGGCACAATACTGATGGCCAGATTGGCCTTTTTTTTAGGCCCATCTGCCCCCAAGGGGGGCAGAAGCCACCAAGACGTCAGGGATATTTTTGTTCCCCTTTGTTTTTTGTGCTGGGGCGCCCCCTTTGACAAGGACCGCCCCCCCCCAAAGGGGGCACAGAGATGTTGGCCATCTCTGCCACCCTTGGGGGCAGATCGGCCTATTTTTTTGGGCAATCTGCCCCCAAGGGGTGCAGAATCCACTTAGGCACCAGGGATCTTGTGTGTGTGTGTTTTGTGTGTGGAGGGCGGCCCCTTTGGCAAGGGTCGCCCCCCAAAGGGGGACACATTACTGATGGCCATTTCTGCTCCCCTTGGGGGCAGATCGGCCCTTTTTTTTAGGCCCCTCTGCCAACCCACCAAGAAGTGAGGGATTTTTTTGTTCCCCTTAATTGTTTGTGCTGGGGGCATCCTTTTTTGCCCTCTTTGGCAAGGGTCGCCCCCCAAAGGGCGCATAGAGCTGTTGGCCATTTCTGCCCCCCTTGGTGACAGATCGGCCCATTTTTTTTAGGCCCATCTACCCCCAAAGGGGCCAGAATCCACTTAGGCACCAGGGATCTTGTGTGTGTGTTTTCTGTGGGGGGGGAGGCCTCTTTGGCAAGGGTCACCCCCCCAAAGGGGGGCACATTACTGATGGACATTTCTGCCCCCCTGGGGGCACACCGTCCTATTTTTTTAGGCCCATCTGCCCCCGGGGGAACAGAAGCCACCAAGACATCAGGGAAATTCTTTTTTTTGTTCCCCATAGTTATGTTTTATGCTGGGGCGCCCCCGTTCCCCCCCTTTGGCAAGGGTCTTCCCTCAAAGGGGGCACAGAGCTGTTGGCCATTTATGCCCCCCTTGGGGGCAGATTGGCCTTTTTTTTTTTAGGCCCATCTGCCCCGAAGGGGGGCAGAAGCAACTTAGGCACCAGGGAAAATTTATAAGTTCTTGGTGGCGGGGTGTTTGTCAACTGGTGAAGTATTGTATTTGTGATTATAACAGTTTATTTCTTCTTTATGTTCTAGTTCAAAGCTTTTGCTTCCTTTGCTGTGGATCCTTGCATTTTGGCAATAGTTGTCCTGTGGTTTGCATAGTTGCATGTTTTAGGTAAGTAAAAGCAATTTACTCCAAAGGAGTATTGTTGACATGCATCAATGACATGTTTGTAGGTGGTGTACTCAATGCAGGATTGTGTGTGAAATTGCCCTTAGATTTGTGCACAATGATATTTGTGTTGTCTTATGTCTAATTTTCTTTTTTCTTTTTTCTTTTTAGTGGGATATCATTGGTGATTGCTGTGTCTGTGCAGAGTAGTTGCTGGTGTGTAGCTTTTTCAGGCAAGTGAGTGGTATAGTTTTTTGTACATAACTCTTTGTGATAAAGCTATACTCTTTTTATTACTTATGTTAGACAGTGCTGGTTGTTGTTGGCAATCCATTTCTTGTTAGAAAGGATCATGGCTAGCCGCAGAGTGACTGATCAGCATGTTGCTGACAAGCTTTTTGAGTCGTCTTCTGGCCATGATTATGAGACTAACTCTGCATCTGAGGCAGAGAAGGAAGTGAGAGATTCTGGCATTGAGTTTTCTGTCCGAGAGAATTCTTCCGATGAGGAAACCACTCTCAGTGCAGATGAAGGGCATGTTTTAGAGGAGGACATTGATGTGCCAAGAGTGCAGCAGCCTGGGGCTGAAGAGTTTCCCATTAGAAGACCTGACACCTGGATTGCCCCAAGCATGGAGCAGCCACAGTTACCTGCATTTACTGGTCTCCCAGGGTGTAGAGTCGATACAGAAAACTTTTTGCCTGTCAATTTCTTTCACTTGTTTATGGACAATGTATTTTTGGAAGAGATTGTTGAGCAGACAAATTTTTGTGTGGAGCAATATTTGAGGGACAATGCTGCCAGACTTAGGCCTCAGTCTAGAGCTATCCAGTGGGTTCCCACAAACCTGGAAGAGATGAAAAAGTTTTTAGGTTTGACTTTTTTGATGGGGTTGATAAGGAAGCCATCACTTGCTTCTTATTGGTCTACTAGTCTCTTGATGGCAACGGCTATATTTCCTGCAACTATGACTCGTAATCGCTATTTGCTTCTTCTTAGGTTGCAGCATTTTGTTGACAATGCTTAACCCTTGCCACAAGATCACCCTGATTGTGACCGTCTTTTTAAGATCAGGCCTGTCCTTGATCATTTTGTAGATCGGTTTCCAGAGGTCTATGTTCCAGGCAAAGAGATAAGTGTGGACAAGTCTTTGGTCCTTTTCAAGGGGCGTTTGGTTTTTAAGCAGTACATTCCTAGCAAGAGGGCATGGTATTGGATTAAATTGTATATGCTGTCATAAAGTAGTACAGGATACGTGTATTATTTCCGGGTCTACACTGGTAGGGATTCCAGTATTGACCCCCCTGGTTGTCAACCCACTTTTGGAGTTAGCGAGAAAATTGTGTGGGAACTTGGTAAACAACTGTTTAACAAAGCTCACTATTTGTACGTAGATAATTTCTACACTGGAGTGCAGTTGTTCAAGAAGTTGTTTAAAGTGGACACTGTTGCTTGTGGCACAATCTGTTCAAACCGGAAAGGCTATCCAAGGGAGCTTGTCTGTAAGAAACTTGAGAGGGGACAGTGCAGTGCCTCGCAGAATAATGAGCTGTTAGCTCTGAAAGTTTCAGGCAGGAGGGATGTGTACATGCTATCTACCATCCATGATGAGAGAACGTTACCTGTGACTGTTTGGGGTCAGGTTGCCAAAGTGCGCAAACCTGCGTGCATTTTGGACTACAATAAGCAGATGGGTGGTGTTGATGGAGTAGATCAGAGGTTGGAACCTTACACTGCTCTTCGTAAGTCTTACATGTGGTATAAAAAGTTGGCCATATATTTATTCCATTTGGCAACTTTTAATGCTTTTATTGTGTTCAAGGATTGTTCACCTGAGTCAAGGATGAATTTTGTTAAATTTCACGAGCCAGTGATAGAGAGCCTTATTGTGGTGGAACAGGCAAGAGTTCCTAGAGTAGCAGTGGTGGAGGATGTGGCTAGATTGAAAGATCGCCACTTTCCAGATCACATTCCCCCCACTCCCAAAAAAGACTTGCCCACTAAGAAATAGTATGTGCCCAAAGAGGTATCTGAAGGGAGAGCCGGATGTACTGCATCGATTGCCCTTCAAAGCCTGGGCTGTGTTTGGCCGGCTGTTTCAGGAGTTACTACACCACAGAAAATGTGGGGGAAATACCGTGAGCGTAAACTGCCTGTTTTATTTTTTCAGATGGTCAGGTTCACATTTCTGTCATATTTTTAGTTAGTGCTTTTGTGTTTGTAGTTTTGTACTTATTTTATAATTAGTGGTTTCTTTGTTGTTTATAAAAAAAAAAGTGATGGTGATGTGTGTGGGGTGGGGTGGTGCTTGGCTGTTGGTGTGCCTGGGGTGGCGCTTGGCTGGTGGTGTGCATGGGGTGGCGCTTGGCTGGCGGTGTGTGTGGAGTGGTGTTGGCTGGCGGCGCCAGCCAAATGTCAGTCCACACACTCCCATTAGCTAGTGTGATTGCTGTATCAGGCATGTGGGCGTGTGAAAGTAGTGGGCCCTTGAGTGGCGCTGTCTGTCGATGCAAGTGTTGTAATGTGCTGGGCCCATGGCTGACGGTATGAATGGTCTTGTGCATGTCATGTATGAAAGGTGTGTGAATGGACTGTAAAGCGGTTGGTGCCTTGATGCGGCTTTACAGCTCACGAGCTGAGTCATTGGTTCAGTTTTTTGGCCTTTCAGTTATTGAAAGAGCATTTCATTTTTGTGAAATGTCTTGTTAATAAAATTTGATCTACTGAACCATCACTCACCCTCATGCCAAATCCAACCAGTATGCGTGGTAAAAATGACAAAACCTGCTCCGCTGTAATCCGGCGTCTCAGCACACCTGTGTCACACAAGGTGTCTCAAGGGGGACCCGATAATGAAGCATGCCACCAACTTGGTTGATGGGTGAGGGGTCTTTTTAACATAACCTAAGTGTTTGGAACATCACAGAAGTACGTGGACACATCAAAATGATATACTACAAAACTACCTGTTTTTGGGGGGAGGGTGCACCTATGTTTTTGGTCTACTATCATTTGATATGCAGGTCCCAGGTACATATAGTACCATATACTAGGGACTTACAAGCTAATTAAATGTACCAATCAAGCGTAGGCCAAATTTACCATATAAAACCTGGCTAGCTGGGAAAAAGTGCACAGAGTTTTAATGTCAACAAAAATGGGTTGCAACAGTAGGCAAAAATGTGGGAGTGGCCCTGCAAAAAGGGTCAGGTCCAATAGTGTCACATTGGAGCTAAACTCCTTTACAGTGTTTATGACCATGTGCAGCAGTCCAGAAAACATTCAGAAACATTTGATAGGATTTTTTAAATTATAGCTCTGTCCAGGAAATGTTTCTTGTGTATGGGAAATCGTGTCACTAATATAAACAAAGTTTTCATAATGATCAAAGAAAGGTGGCTCTCGGATGCTTAGTAGATGGCATTGGTACCTTCAGCCATTACAATGCATTTGATGTCAGTGGACCCACACAGAATGTGCATCTCTCCAAAAATGATATGGCACAGGCCACTCAACTAAGTTTTATTCAAAGCCTTGTGCCTCATATGTTCATCAGTTCCTGAGCCAATTTAAAGCAAATGCAGAACACACAAATGGCTAATCCAGTGTTGTCTTGTTTAAATGGGGTAGTTGAGAATTCATTTCACTCATCATTCACTTCCAGGTACTATTTTCTGAAGCAGCTGAAGCAGCATGAGCTGATGAGACTGCAGCACCTGCTTCTTACCAAGGTTGCTGCCTTTGCTGTTGCAGAGCAGGCAGGCGCCTCTCCGGCGTCTCCTCCGGTCCCTCTTGGGGCACGTTTCCCCCAGCATCTCCTTTGGTTCTTCCGGGACGTGGGAGAGGTGCGACTGGCAGTCTGGTCGGGCCGTTGACGAGGGGAGGGCATGTAGGGAGTGGAGGCCTTTCCCGGACCGGGGTTGCCACAGCGAGTGCCGCAGCCGGGCTGCAGCTGGCCGTAGAAGAAAATGTTGACGAGGCAGCTCCCCTGGAGTGCGGAAGTCACAGGAGGAGTTGCGGCCGACAAGCCGAAGCGGAGGCCGGGGGCAGTGTTTTTCTCTCGACTTTGAGTGGAGTGGTGGCCTGCTGGGCTGCCCTTGCTCCCTCCATTGCTGGTCGAGCCAATACCGAGGGAAGCGGACGGCCTGCTCCCCCCATACAGATTGAGCCCATCGCTGAAGGGCTATCTACGCCCTTAATATATCCAGAGGAAGAAACCAGGAGGGAAGGAGGACTTTCGGGGCTAATTGCCTACTTGGAGTAAATGACTTACCCCTTGTATTTTAGCTGAGTCAGAATTACCTGCAGTTAACTTGCTGCTACCATGCTCGCCACCTGTGATTTTTTGTTCTGCGAGCCCCTGTGTGACTGTACCTTGACACTTACTCTGAGCTCCCGTATCCTGGTAGAAGCGATAGGTGTTGTGAAAATACATTAACTACGGAGTAACAGGCGTGAGAGTCAGTATTGTCGAACTGTGTTGGGGCAGGAAGTCTGTTGGTGGATAAGATACAGGGTGTGTTGAGTCGGCAGTAGTGGCATTAGAATCAGGAGTCAGAGTAAAGTTTCCTAAATTATATAGTCCACCTATTTCCATGGGAATAGAAATATAGCATACCCTCAAACAAAATGCGGACACATGGGGCATGTGGCAAGAAGAAGTGTCTGAAAGGTATCTCTAGGATAAAGGGAATCCCTAAAGAGTGTCCTCTTTTAGGAGATACTGATATCAGTCTTGAAGAAGGAGCTAGGCTTCTGACACCACAGCATGAGGACGCCCCAAAAAACAGCAGAGAAGGAACAGCTGTAACGCCACTGGGCGCGTCAATTAAATAATTTGTGGGAAAGTATTTTAAAAAGACTGCCAATGTATCCAGGTCACAGAAATGAAAAAATCTCTAAAAACTGATCAGAGAGAAGATGAACGGTTTATAGCTAGTGATTCTATTATTTCGGATTCCCTACAGAATTAGTATTTATTTTCAGGGGGAGTGATGGACAAGAACATGGGAGGGTGATCTTGCCGGTGTCTAGGTTATCCTCATCACCTTGCCTCTCCCTTCTTGTGGGGAACAATTCTATGTTGGATGAAAGACTCCTGTTTTATACTACATTAGAGAAGGAGGGGTTAGGAGAGGAAGGCAGAGGTGCGAGTAAAATGGATATTTCCTCTCCCATCGATAGACACTCTGCTCTAGACTTAGATACCACTGCAGTTCCTGCAGCATCCTTATTAAAAGTAATGTTCTTAATGGTGAAAACCTTACAGGCCATTTTAGAAGTATTAAGGGTGAATAACGGTCTAGGTAAATCACAGAAAAATCAACTCAATACAAGGGATTCCGTAAGAGTTGAAACAAATAGGCAGCTGTATACTGATACTGATGCGGCCTGTGCCAGAGAAAAGGGATCAGGAGACGGGTACACCTGTAGAAAGTAGTGAAGGAGAGTTAATAGATGCAACAAAGACAACGGAGCTCCCATCAGAATATATCTCTAAACAACCTATGTTGGTGATAAAAAGGAGTTGAAGCTGGGGAGTAAGGGGTTATATACCCTATTTTGAAATACTAAGAAGCAAACAGAGGAATATTAAAAGAAAAAGGCCCATGAAAAGAGGGGGGAGGATAGTTAGGCATAAGAAATCAGGAACAGCCCCACAAAAGAGGCAAGAAGGGGGTATCCCTAAAAGAGGGAGCACGTCCCAAAGGAGACCTAGAGTAGTAGACGTAGAGGACATCCAATTAGTAAAAGAGAAGAGTCATTCCCAAAGGATTGTAATGAAGGAAAGTAAGTAAAATAAGAAAGTTACTGACATTAAAATGAAGGTAACAAGCAGAAAAAACAGAGGGGAAGAAAGATTAGAACAACAGGAGAAGGGTAGCCCCTTATTACTATCTAGGGGTCTCAGAATCACGAGGAAGATTGAGGGTTACAATGGAAGTGAGAGTATGTGGGTATATTTGGAACCCTGGGGAAGGGAAATTGGGAGGAAGCGGGGGAGGAAGCTTAAGCCCTTGAATCACTCCCCCCATTAGAAGTTATGGGCAAATGCCCTAGCCTATGCAGGATTGGGTCAAGACAAACAGAATTTACTATAAATCTTGAAGGGAGTGAGGTGACAAAGGCCCTTTTTTATTATGGATGTGTTAGACAATTGGTATTGAGGGTAGAGAAGGAATTAGAGAAGGAGGGTATAAGATTGGTACAAATGAGGGAACTGGAGAATGTAGAGAGAAATTGTAGATCCCTCAACTGCCAAGCAGGGCTGCTCCCAGATCAAGTACAGTACAGTCTAGTAGGTCCTAAAAATTTAAGAACATGTGTGGACAGAAGTAAGGGCAGATTAAGTGTAACCATAGTTGCCGACCCTAAAGGCACAATGCTGAGGAATCGTTTTGAGCCACTTCTAAACCCCCCTGATGATTGTAGCGGGAGGGAGCTGAGTGAGTTGGACTAGGGATCAGCCACTTCGCATAGCCCTTTGGTTCATTCCTCAAACTTAGGAGGTTATAAGAAACATTTAAAACAATATTTATCCAAAGAGAGGCTGGAAAAGTACGATATAGGCCCTAATTATGTCATTGGTGGTAAAAAACGCCTACCACCGTGGTGAAGGCTGCCAAAAGACCGTCACCGCGGCTACAATTCGTCCGCCAGATTATGACCACTGTCGGTCTTCCGCCACAAGAAGGGCGGAACTCCAGCAGTCATCATAGTGACGGATGGTGGTAAGGTGGCGCTGCTACCACCAGAACCGCCATGCCAGTAGACCCCCGCCAGCCATATCATGACCTTTGATACGGCCTGGCAGTGTTCTGCTGGCAGGTGCTGCTGGCGGTAGCAGCGCCCCTTACCGTTCCCTGCCAGAAGACCACCTGGAAGAAGGTAAGTTGGGCTTCCCACAGGGGAGGGGGTGGGGGGTGTTTTGTGTGTGTGTGAGAGGGGGGTTGTGAGCATGAATGTGTGAGTGTGTGCATGAATGCGTCAGCGTGTGTGATGTTTGCGCGGGTGTATACATGTGTGTGAATGCATGTAAGAATGGTAATGTGAGTGCATGTCTGCATGTCAGTGTGAATGTGTGTACGAATGTGTTTAAGCATTACTGGATGTATACATCGATTTGGGGATTAAAGCAGTTTAGTCTGAAGTCTGGAGGACCGTCTCTTCGTTCCGTACTTTCCAACTTTAATGCTATGGTGCGTCCTCAATTTCAATATGGGGTGGAAGTTTTGACTCTGGCCTGGAAGCTGAACTGAGATGTGGAAGAAAGTAATGCATGAAACGTATTCCACCCTCAAGTATGATTCAGGCTATACTGGTGGAATGCCAAATGACAGCGTGGAGTTACCAGGGAAATTTTGGTTGAGCATGTCTGAAGAGGGGATTTCAGAAATTGCACCTTTATGTAAAAGGGAATTAAAAACAAGCAAATTGAATTGGGCTTCCGAGTGAGAGGACGGCTAGAAAAGATTTGTGCCTCCTTAGGCTTAGCTTTTAATCAGTGGCGCAGAGTACAAAAACCAAAGCAGAAGTTGCCTGCCGTGGAAAATAAAAGTGCTAGAGAAGCAGACTTAGGTTATTTGGAGGGGAAAATATCCACCCAGTTTATGGTGCGCGGTTGGAGAAATGAGGAAAATGTCCTCTTTATAGAGGCTTTACCTAACCCTAAGTTAAGGGATGTGGGGCCAGATGTAGCAAATTTGGAAATTGCGACTTGCAATTTGCGAGTTGGAGCGACTCGCAAATTGCAAGTCGCAATTTCCAATGCAGAACGGTGTCTCAGACACCGTCTGCGACTCGCTATGGGGTCGCAATGACCCACCTCATTAATATTCATGAGGTGGGTCGCAAATTGCGGCCCCATAGCGAGTCTAGGCACTCGCAAACATGGAGGCCTGCTGTCGTCAGCAGACCTCCATGTTCGTGACTGCTTTATCAATAAAGCAGTTTTTTTTTTTAAGTGTAGCCCGTTTTCCTTAAAGGAAAACGAGCTGCACTTAAAAAAAAAAACGAAACCTTTAGTTTCGGTATTTTTTCAGGGCAGGTAGTGGTCCCTTGGACCACTACCTGCCCTGAAAAAATAATTTTGGGTCCATTCACAAAGTGGAAGGGGTCCCATGGGGACCCCTTCCAATTTGCGAGTGGGTTACCATCCACTTGAAGTGGATGGTAACTGCGTGGTATTGCATTCCACTCCGAATCGCAAATAGGAAGGGAACACCCCTTCCTATTTGCGATTCTGAAATGCATATTGCGAGTCGGTCCCGACTCGCAATATGCATTTCTGCATAGGGAAATGCGTTTAGCGAGTCGCAAACGGCAATTTTTGCCGTTTGCGACTTGCTAAACGTTTCCTGCATCTGGCCCGTGGTGCTTAAATTCAGGGTCGGGTTAAGCCCTTGTTAAATGGATCTAAAAACAAAAGCTATAATTAGGTATGACTTGGGCTAAAGTACATGTGGTATAAAATAAAATATAGTACCCAACATATTTTATTGGGTTGTTTATGTTTTTTAGATCAACGGAGGAAGTTTTAAGCCATTTTTCAGGGAATATAATGTTAATAACCCGGATCCAAAAACCCTCAACCTACTTGTAGATATGAGATTTTTTAATGTGACTTGTGCCTTAGGTGTTTTTTAATCGAAATACAAGGTGTCTTAATGGCGCTTTTTGGTGCCTTTTAAGGTGCAAGAGTGTAATATGCGAGGTATAGTAATGTAAAGGTATTTTATAAGGGTTAAATTATTTTAACAATTGATTACATGATAAGGAATACTCACAAGCAAACAAAAACGAATTGAGGGCTAGGCAGGTCTGCCTCGTCAAAAATAACAATTAGCAGCACCTTGGGGAAGGGTGAGAATTATTGTTATATGTTATAACGCTGCCTTGTATGATTTAGTAGAATTAGGAGATCATGACACTTTTATATTGTGAGTGTATTGTATTCTAATTAACAATAGAAAGGTAAATTTAGGTGTAAGATTTTAATATTGTTCCTATGAAACTGCTGTTAGACTGCAATTTCATATATGTTAGAGATGCTCTCCTCCCAAGAAACATGGGAACAGTGATTTATCACCATGTCTTCAGAATCAGGTTTTAAAGAAACGCACGTCACTTTGTCTAGAACTGCTCATCATATTTCAACTTTAGGACATTTTTTAATTTTTTACTGGGGCTAGGCTGGTTTTGCTTTATGCAAGCTTGTGATTAAGTTTATTAAGCCAATTGTGAATAGGGATATGTTAGGCAATACTGGAATTTATCAGGAGGGCATTACAATAAAGAACAACCATGAGGCTGTGAGCTATGTTCCAGATCATTTTTATGAATCATTATATTATGTATTTATGTTTTATGCTTTTATGGCTTTTATGCTGAATAAAGAATTTACGAACAGTATGCACACCAGGTACCAAGGTTTGTGGGACAATTTTGAAGATGCTCTATTGTTGGTGATAAAACTATCTACTACCACCACTGTGTTCATTGATTATCCTTTAGATGGACGAAAAACAGATATTAAGAACAACAGTATGAGGAACCTACTTCTGGCACACCTGGTATAACATTTGGCTCAAAAACACTGAGAATCCACCATCCACAGTGGTAAGTACCTGTGAAGACCGGGGGTTTATGGAAACCCTTCATGGTAAAAGATGAGCTCATATGAAGGGAAGGTTGCCTAAGTTTATATCGTCGAAGGGCTGGACATTTCATGTGGCAAAGCTGCTCTTTGGCTGGAAATGGAAAGGTTTAGTCCTAGACAACAGACTTATGTTAACCATAAATAATTCAGTTCCATATGTCAGCAGGAAGGCTGGCGTTTACCATCTTATTCTAATACGCACTCGAGAAGGCCCCTTATAGCTTTCAGTATTGGGGATTCCTAGGCTCATGGTTGTCTTATCACGCAGGGGTACTAGTCCAGAAAAGAATTTCCACAAGGGATAAAGACATTCAAGAAGAAATGAAAGTAGCAGGTTGGACAGTCTGTTCCTCCATTCCAGTATCCAAGGGGATGGTACAGTTGGCATTGGCTATCCAAGGTGGACGGATAGAGAATGTACAATTTTATATTAATGCTTCTGTGATTCCCATTGCCTTAAGTATCCCCTGGTTAGAAATGCATAATTTTACTACAAACAACTTGAATTGTTTTGCACTCAATGTCTCAAATTCCGTGTCCATCTCCAATTGCAATACACATTGAGGGGGTCATTCTGACCCCGGCCGGCGGCGGAAGCCGGCGGCCTGGCTGGAACCGCCAGAATACCGCTGCGCGGTCAAAAGACCGCCGCGGGTATTCTGGGTTTCCCGCTGGGCTGGCGGGCGACCGCCAGAAGGCCGCCCGCCAGCCCAGCGGGAAACACCCTTCCATGAGGATGCCGGCTCCGAATGGAGCCGGCGGAGTGGAAGGGGTGCGACGGGTGCAGTTGCACCTGTCGGGATTTTCAGTGTCTGCATGGCAGACACTGAAAATCTTTGTGGGGCCCTGTTACGGGGGCCCCTGGAGTGCCCATGCCATTGGCATGGGCACTGCAGGGGCCCCCAGGGGCCCCACGACACCCCTTACCGCCATCCTGTTCCTGGCGGTTTTGGATGGCGGTAAGGGGGTCGGAATCCCCATGGCGGCGCAGCAAGCTGCGCCGCCATGGAGGATTCCCCAGGGCAGCAGGAAACCGGCGGTACACCGCCGGTTTGCCGTTTCTGACAATGCCCATGGGAGCACCGCCAGCCTGTTGGCGGTGCTCCCGCGGTCGTTGGCCCTGGCGGATTTTACCGCCACGGTCAGAATGACCCCCTGAGTGTCCTATCCTTTCTGTGCACACAGACGTCGCCAATCTGTTAGTCTGAAAGGATGACACATCCTTCCCCTCAATTCGGATGATGATTATGTCATTGATTTCATTTGGATTGTGCCATTTTCTTTCAACTGATTTTTTCATTGCCTATTCAAGAAGTTAATGTTCTAAGGCAATACCTTTATGAACGTCTACAAAATGTGATTTATTCCACATTGAACTACAACAGCAATCTATTGCATCCCTACAACTAGCATAGAATACACACCAGCTGGATCCAATTAACCAAGATGTTCCTCAAGCTGGATTTTCAAAGCACCTACACTCTGGTTTCAGTATTCAGCTCCCTGGTATCCCAGGGTTTCCCATCCCTATCAAAGATATGTGAACTCATCACATCTACATCCGGGTGGAGAGGAGTAAACTGACACTGCTTCTCTGTCTCTGTGCCTAGAAGTTACAACAGTGGGCATAGCATTATTAATGTATATACCAGTTTTCCTTTGCCAAAGATAATCCTCCACTTGGACCCTCCTGAGAAATGCCACGTAGATGTATTGTGTCTGCTTCTTGACAAAACTCTGCGGATTTATTCATTTTATCAATTTTAAATAGACTGTTTTGTACAACCTTTTTGCATACACTTGGGCGAGCCACTGGGTGACAAATAGGACTCTAGGCTAGTCCAGTTTTATATTTCATGACTCCTGACAAGGGTTTACTATGTTTTTGCTCATCATAATTAGCAGAACAAAACTCTGATCAGTGAGATGCATCAGATCATTTTCAATTTGTTTTACTTGCAATTAAATGTAATGTCTATTGTTTCATAAGTGGTATTCATACTTTTCTCAAACGAATGTATATTGTGTTTCCTGCGTTATTTTGTCCTTCATATGTTGCTAAGCTCTAATTGCTCCATTGTGTTCTCTGGGGTTTTCTGCAAGAAACCTGTCAAATCCTTTTCAGTTGAGTCCAAGGAATTTACTGAAGCTTCACTACATTGTTCTTAAGATGAACCTGGAAGCTGTCAATCTGTGTTCATTACAAAAGTGTAGCATGCATGGATGAAATGCTGCTGCAACGTGAAATATAGAATTTGCAGCATTTATTGTATGGCAAGCTGCATGAAATTTATCACCAGGAGGGTTTCATTTTAAAGTTGTTGTTAAAGCAGTATGAAACATTACGCTCTAGAAAGTTAAAAGAGTGAGTTTCTCATCTGTCCAATATCCACGCCTATTTCTTCACACAATCCCTCTTATCTTTCACTTCATGGGTAAACTATAAAATAATAAAGAAACATTTTAACTCTATTGACACATATTCACCGTGCCGAACATGTCTCCAAATGCTGACACATTCTTGAGCAAGATTAGCTCTCTGATTGTTTTTTTTTTTTTTTTGTAACTGTGAACTTCATAGACAGGTACGAAGGTATACTTTGACAAAGTTTCTTGCTATGATTCTCCAGACAGATAGGGCCCACATGGGTCTGGTGAACCTGTGGACTAATGCAACCTCTAGGGAAACCGGGGCTTGACTTCCTGATTCCACGTATGAATTCCAATAGGTCGTCTTATTTTTTCATCCTCCTGAAGTTGAAATAATGAGTAGCATTACAGCTCGAAAGACACCTATGTGCCAACTCGCATTTTGGTGGACAAAAATATACTTCAAAAGCCACCTTCTTCAGGACAAATCATAGAATATCGAAAGGCGGACCTTCAAAATAGATCTTAGATCTTACTGGTGAAGCGTGTTGGAATGCTGACACCTCTAAGATCATCTGGGCATGATATCTAATGATCTAGAGGAAGTGCCATTTGCGCATATATTTACTTTTTTGGAGTCATAAGGTCTATTTTGAAGGTCGGCTTTTCGATATTCTGTAATTTGCCCCGAAGAAGGTGACACACTGTTAGAGCCATCTAATGAAGCATTGACGCGGATGATGTTTTCAATTATATAAGGGGAACAACTCTATGGATTTAAAAATGAATGGAGAAATAAGTGGACCACAAAAATTAAATACCGATTAGGGAATAATACGACCTATAAAATAACAGTTTTTATTTCCCTTTTGATTAAATGCATAGCAACAATTAGGTCATGCCACTAACATATGGCGAAATAACTTGGATCATCAACACACCTTTGGCTACTAAAGATACAAAGACGAAGAAAATATTTTTGTTTTGCTTCCCTCAAGATTTCAACATAATCAGAGTGATTTTTAAACCCTATGTGCGTACAGTGTGATTACGTTATTTGTTTCTTAGATGTTTTCATTCTTTGTTGTTGTTTATGACTTTGGCTTATTTTCATTACAGTTTATTTTTCTTATTAGATCAGGTTTCTTGGATCTTCTTTTGGTATGGATGGTTGCCTTGCATGAATGCGATTGATTGTAGTGTATTTTTTCTTGGGGATCTTTAGTAGGTGTTTATCAGTTCACTATGGTTTATTTTATTTTAGGTTGATTGCATATAGGAGATACGTTTATAATAAATGTACATATTTTTGCTATATGTTCTAAGACTTTTTGTGTCATTTATGGTTTCCCGAATGTGTCATAAAAATCTGGTTATGAGGTAAATGTACCCATATTTATCATTATTTTCTTAGGAGAGTTTTGCAATTTACTCTAGGTCAATAGTCACAGGAACCGAGCAGCACCTGGTTGCACTAGTAAAGCCTTTTATGTACCAGAGGTTCTAGCAGAAGTTGTGTTGTATACAACTTACTTCAGTGGCCAGTGTGGGGAACGAGTGTGCATTCAATTGCTGCATATGTTAACAGACTGGCCCTTTCTTGACAACTGGGAGCGAGTGGGCCTCCGTTTACACTGACAAGTGGATATTGACAGCTCGACTACACGAGTGGCCTGGCTATGTGGGGGAGATGTTTGCTATATGAGAGAAAAGTCCTCAATTCCATTCTGTTCGGGTCGCCCCTTGAGTCACAAGACACTGCCCCTCTGTTTCTCTGAGATTAAGTTTCACAGTGGTCAACTCTTGAACAGGGCCTTTTGTATTTCAATCGATCTATAGATGAACAGAATTTAATGATATCACGTTTCATCCACTGATCATTAGCTGCTGTGGTGCTTTTCAGAACTGTCTTCTCTCATGTTCAGACATGGCCAGGTCCACAATCTATGCAATGTCATCGGTTGCATAACTTGGTGACCGCTGTTTCACGGGTTATTCATGTGGCTATAAATCAACATTACTTCACCTGGCATCAAAAACGTGTATAGCGCTGATAGACTATGGCGGAGGCTGTCATTTTCGGAATTAAGCCAGTCTGTGCTATCAATACAGAAAGATTAGAGTTCCGTTATTTCTCTAAGACTAAATCAGGTCGCTCATGCATAAGCAGGGATACGTTATTAATCTTTTCCAACCTCATACATGCATAATGAGGTTTTGTACGGCGATCACGACATTTGAGAGCGAGAGCTCTGATTTTAAAAGTTTGCCATGATCTCCTGTAAAGTCTTATTTTATACATTGAGGTAAATTTGCAGGAAAATTCCCACATACTGCTTTAGTTTAAGCTAAAATCGCCCGAGTGAACACCTGTACATACTTTGTAAAGTGTCTAAAAGCACAGCGGGGCCCCAGAGAGTACCATGCAGCTCAAAGGGACACCCTACGGATGTAGACCACCTGATCAATGCTCAAGGTCATTTAGTGAGGATTCCAAAAGGCCAAAAACAGTAGCGCTATCCAGCGCCATACTCCACCTACATGTGACCAGGCAGGCATCCGACCGCCATCCACTGCAATCCACCCACCATGACTGCCACATCTGTCCGTAGGTAAATACAAATAAACAGAAAAGGAATCAATTGTTCTAGCTACGGAGGTGGTGAAGGAAGAAGCAAGGCTATTTGGTCACTAGATTACCAAGACAGCACACAAAGCAAGGTCGCAAATATGGTGCTCAGTCACAAGGTGAACAAGGTGGACGATATGAGGGCTTTAATGGTGGCTCTCCTCACAGACAAAGCTTCATGCCCCATGTAAACAGACTTCAGATTAATGCAACCTTTGACTTTCTCGGGAGTGGTCAGAATAATGAGAGATAAAGGAGCTGGAGGAACCATAAATCAGCAGCAAGACTGTTGCATTTGCAATATACTTAACTGCTTCACCTTGCCTACTGTAAGTGGCTCAACATTGTTGAAATTGGGCACACTCTTGGCTCCTGGAAAATTCCATTTGTCAAAAGCAGTATATTTTGCACCCATTTAGAGGTTTACTCAAAGAATGTGCCTCTAGATACCTTCGGTGGGAATGTCCATATTGAAAATGGTCAGGAAAGTCAGATGAATGGCAGTTCAACCAGTCTGACATAGCTAAACCTCATGGTAATCTTCATTCAGACATACAAAAGTTTAAACTGGGCAGCAAAACCGCCATGGGTAAGACGCTGACTATGTGTTAACAGCAAGTCCTCTGGGGATTTTTTATAGGTATTATTTCCATGTGTCGGGGTGAGGGTGTGTGTGTAGATGAAGCACACACTAATCACTACATCCCTCTACTGTTGGTATCAAGCATGAAGACTCTGAGGGCATGGATGGGGATGAGTGACAATCCAATTCAGAGGCATCTGGAATTCTGCAAGTGCAACCTGAGGTTCCACCCCTCCGCCATCATCACTGCTAATTTTGAAAGTTATGGGTGTTTCCAATGTTTGACATCAAGTTGAGCCACTTCTGTCATGACAAAAGCGAACAAACAGTATGGAAATGCTGGCCAATGCATTTCCAGTGATTTAGAAGTATTAGCAAATATAGCTCCGTTTATTAAAAATGTTCCTCATGCTATTTCCCCTAGTTTCCACATGTATGATTCCAAAAACACAAAAACAATCCTGTTTCATCCTGTCTTGCCCCTCTCCCACTCCTCCTCTCCCCGTTTGGCATTGTCCTCACCAAAGTGCCTTTTCACAGTCTTCCAGCTGCCTCATGGTGATTTTTCAGGCTGTTCCTCTCATTACAAGAGAGAAGGACAGCAAAAGGAGGGTGTGTAGCTGTACGACATAAAGTAGCAAAAGCAGTGTTCGTAGGCTATATCTGGTTCCAGATAACCCTGGGGAGCTGTAGTACATGTGGAGCAGTGATAAATAAACATTTTTTCACAGCTATGATGCCACACCCATGGAAAATTCATTTTGTTACCTGTCATTGTGAGATCCCAGTTGTGGCATACTGTGCTAAAGATCCAACTTCACATCCTGGAATTCTACAAGAGGGCCATGCTCAAAATACACAATTTTATGGGGTGGTGGAGGTCAACAACTGGGGTGATTTCTACGGAGGGATTCCAAGTAAAATCAAATAGTCAACAAGAGTGAAGACTGAGCTGTCTCTGATGTCACTTTGAAGGTCGATATTGAGAAATACACTTGCCCAATTATATGTCATTTATCTTTTCCATCATTCTCTTCCTCCTTCAGTGTGTGATTCTTTAATCTAATTGCGCAGAGGAGTTATGTGGAAGCCATGCACAACATCGTTTTTTTTGTAGTTTTATATAGTGTGAACTCGACAGGAAGGTATTGGAGTGCTTTACACATTCATGTTTGTCTGTCCTCCTTCGGCTCTCACTTCTGACTGAACATTAAAACTAGTTATTACCTGGTGTCATGACACACACGTTAAATACACTTGTTACTGCCCTCTCCTCTCGAAAATTCACAAAATATGTCCGGTGCCCTACTGCCCATCTACACCGCCTCACTCATCTTAAACTTACCCCAGCCAGCAACAAAATCTTTAGAACCTGGTATCCTGCTACCCTCCCTCGCCACCCACTGAGCCTTCTATTAGTCCCACCTGTAGCAATCTTCCCCCTCAGTCAGATTGGCAGCCCCCACTAAGAGCGTCTCTGCACAAGATATTGCCACTCATCAGTGCAGTCTGGGATCCCCTGACATTGTGGGTCGGTGCAGATTGTGTTTGCCCCCCCCCCCCCCCCCACTTCGTTTGAGTCTGTGAAGGCTCAAGAGAGGCAGAGAGACAACAACCCAAACTGCCGTTCCGCTGCCTTCTTCAGGTGTCCGGAGACCGGAGTGAGGTGGGGATGAGTGTCTGTCTGAACACCTGCTTCCGGGCCAGAGCATTTAATAACCAGGTTTCAAACCCAGAGTTCATGGTAGTGGCTTTGAGTGAAAACCATGCATAACATATACTGACAGAGGTTCTGAGTTTCATTAAATAGACAATATGAACAAAGCTTTATTTAGCTATGAAGAACTCTGAGGAGACTGCCGAGGAGAAAAACATCCCCGTTATTCACTTAATATCCATCCAAAATTTCATTTCATGTAAAGTCCCCAAAATCATCTGCCCCTGATTTAAACTGTTAAGCAGGTGCAGAAGAGTAATGGGGGTGCCATTCATTACATGGCTTCTCCCCCGTCCCAAGTGCAAACACCTGCCACCAACCACTACCAACATGCTCTCCATCCCAAAGCTGTGTTCTAGCGAACACTGCGCTGACAGGCTGCAAGCCCTGTCAGGACAGCCTGGTATTAATGAATGAAGCCGCAACAGTGGAAAATCTATTGCTACATTGTTGCAGTGAATAACCAAAATTGCAATCTGGTTATTCACGACAGAGGCTTTCTATGGCAGCCCTACATAGCAATGTTTTTTTTCCCATTTTCCCTCTACACTTGTTTTTAAATTACATTAATTTATATCACGAACGACATACAGCTATTTACATTTTTTGGTGATTCTATTAATCTTCTCTCCTTCCCCTCATCTCGTTTCTCTGAAACAGCTGAAAGGTGTTTCATTCGATTTCTTATTTACCTCATGTATGCAAAGTAAGTGTATGTGTTTCAAGAGAATGCCAGCTGCTGATTCCATCAGTGCCATCTTGACAAGTGGCTGATGACTGATTCTGTACTGCACAGAGGTTCCTCAAGTGAACTGTTAACACACTGCGTTGTGACAGTGTATAATCACTGCTAATCAGCCGGGTAAGTGCTTGTCATTGAAAGAAACAGGGAATGGATGAATATTCATTGCATCTGTTACAAACTGTCATTTAAAGGGGACTGTGTTAGGTTTTAATCTATCTAATGATTTCTGACAACACAATTTTAGTTTTTCATTTACCATTTTCACTCTTTGTTATCGGAACAAGATCATTGTTTTGCTTGCATAACTCTATGGTTAATTTTAATCTTTAAAATAACCAAAGGGGAGTCACATTTTGCTCTGAAATGGCTTCTTAATTTGTGCTGTGCTTTTCGCCTTCAGAGCGACATTGAACTCTATATCTGGAAATGGGGCAGTGAATGAGGTGACACGTGCAAACAAAAAACAATTCATCCAAAGTCCTCATCACATGCTGTCAGTTTACTATGCAGAGAAAATCCAACAGTGGAAGATAAGGTGATTTGTCCAGGTTTACACTATTTTGGGTACTGCTATTAGAATTGTAGGCCTGCATTTTCTTAATACCTATTTACCAGGTATATGTAATATTCGCAGGGGCAATGTTGTCTTCCAAAGGCAGAATTAAAGGTCTCAAGATCCACCTCTAAGTAATCTTCTTTCCACTAGACTAAATCCATTGTCTTCCTTACCTTACCCACTGTGGTGTTATTTTTCTGATTCCAGTAGTATTTTTTCGTACAGAGGCTCTTATTTAGAATTGATTTTGAAAATGGGATTCTTGGCGCGGTGTTATAGAAACCGAACTTTCCCCATTAAACATAGATTATTAGATTGAGGACTAGAAAGAGTAGTAACATGCAGCTCCTAGAATTACCAGCTCTTTTAGCACCTGATTCGCCAAATTCTTGGTCCGTTGGCAGTTGAAATTCTGAATCAAGGTTAAACTTTGTGTGAGTTAGTAATTCTACATAAATCTGCCTAATTACAAACCTACACAACTTGTAGTGAGGGACTTATTGCGCTCAGTTTAAAATGTAAATGTACCTGAATGTCTATTTATTCACATACTTGTGGCTACTTCTGCTGTTGCTATGTATGGTGATCAGTTGCCAATTGAGGCTAGTATCACACTTTACTAGAACCCCAATAAAATAAGTGTATAACATAAACAATTATATGGTGGAGGTATGATATTTCTAATAGACAAAATAGAGATATTGTCTACCAACTTTTCTAACTTATATCTGAGGATTCTGCGTCATTTATCCTTGAAGTATTAACACGGATTGATCTTTTCCAACATTGGGAGGACTACCACGTCTTTCGATTATTGTAAACCATTAGATTCGTCCAAAGATCTATTTGGGGCTTAATTATACTACCGAGTGCTTACTCTTCAGGGCCTAGCAATGGTTATGTTTCATTAGAATTAGTGCTACTCTCTTTAGGACTGGAAGAGCAATTAAAAATAAACCTTCATAGATCTGAAAGACTTGAAAATACAATTTTGGCTCATCTGCTGATCCCTTTCAGGTTTACAGAGGGCAATTATAAACCAGTTTCAGTCTACTGTAGAAAAAAAATAATAATGGTCTCAATCTTTTCCTGCTTGGTTCAAACTACAAAGGAAATTAAGTCAGCCCTGATCAGTGTCCTAGATGATCCCTAACCATTATGGGACCATTTCGAGCTGGCTGGTATATAGTGCCTCATTTGTGTTAGTTTGTCGGTGGCTGGCACCAGCACTTATTTCTAAACAGTGTCACCTATTTTTGAAAGTACGACTTATGACTGTGTTCTCTGCCTATTTTGTCTATTTTTGAGCATAGTACATCGGTATGGCTAAAGATGATGTAACTAGAACTTCCAGGCCATGTCAACAGCTTGAGGTGACCTGGAATAGTCCAAAATCTCACTCTTTAAGAGCAATAATTAGTAAGTAATGCTTCCAGTCGAACTTGGCAGCATTGGCAGAAGCTGGGGGGGGGGGGAAGGGGGGTGGTGCCAGCTGTCGCAGAATTTCTTCAGCCCTGTTGATTACATTTTTGCTAATTGAGCCCTGCTTGGGTATAAATGTTTGCAGTAAGGTGGGAGGGAGTATTACTCACAAGTATGGGGAAATGGGAATAACATGCATGCATGTCTTCCTCAATTTCCAGGCAGGCTTTTGCACGGTCATTGTGTATTTGTTCACAATGTGAGATGTCAGGATAAAAAACTCACAACCACACCCTTTACAGTGTTCTTATGCCAACCTCTTCATCGGCAGTTCATGCATCTAAAAGTCGATGGGTTAAGAATCTAGGAACAGACATAACTGAGTAGTAGTGGTCTAATCTTTGGCAAGATATACCTAAACATACACGCTGTGTAGCAGACAGGGAGGTTCATTATAAAACTATGTTCAACTGGTATATGCAATCGGTCAAATTGCACAAATACTTCCCACAAACAAGTAATCTATGCAGGAAGGGGTGTGTGCATGTTAGCAGACTGTAAGTATATTTGGTGGCATTTAGCACAGATTAAACCATTCTGGTTTGAAATCTTGGCTGCAATGAAGGCGATTCTGAGATATCCCATTTTACCTATGTGGCTTGCCTGATCCTAGGTCTCTGCCCCCAGTTGCTGTGATATCAAGCAAGCTGTGATGTCAAGCAAAAGCTAACAGAGTAGTGATGTGGGTCTGATTTGGATCGAATAAGACCACACTGGCGGTCTACTGGAAGAAAAAAGACCCACCACATATCAACATATGGTGTCTCAGCTAATGGAATTTATTGGTGATGGAAAGACTGCACTAACCTCATGTACACCAAATGGGCTTTTGAAACTACGTAGGGCCGACTGCTTGAGTTCCTATCTTGTGGCATACTTATGACATGCAGTCCCACATAGCTGAGATACCTGTACCTATTCCATTACTAATGGATAATATTTGTATGATGTAGACAGAAACCCTTGCCAATAAAAGATCTAAGTAGGTCCCTAGGATCGTGATTCATATTACTTATAAATATATGCAGTGATGATTTCTGATGGACTCCCTATTATCTTATCAAGGTTTCCAAGTACATGTACTAGAAATTACAATCCATAGGAGAAGCACTACCTTCCTCAACCTCTGATCCCACTGCCAGACCTAGGCCCTCAAAGGCACATCCAATTTCCATCCTTCATTGTGTGCAGCGATTACACAGCTTCCAAGCTGGTATGCATTTTGTATGACTATTTCAACCAGCCTACTTTTTCCAAAGGGTACATTCCATAGTGACTACATTGGAACCTTTACAAGTATATTACATTGCACAAAAGGAGTTCATTTGGAACATTCTTCTCATTACATGGATAAAGCTACCTTGTTCTACTTGCGATAAAGTGTCACTCATAGTGTCACACATGAGATACTAAAACGACACAAAAAGCGTGATGACCAGGTCGGACTGGGAAAAAATAGTACCAGGCACCGCAATAAAATTGGCCCAAATTAGAACAAGATATTTAAAATGTAACCCAAATTTGGAAATCAGGACACTTTTGAACTTGTAAAGACATGCTGTGTGCGTATTTTTCAATGTATGGGAGACTGCATTCATTTGTGTTTGCTGCAGGAAATATTTGTTTTAATATCAGCAAAATCAACAGTACAAACCGGCCAACTCAGCCATTAAACAGCCCACAAATTGCTCAAAGAACGGGCAACACTGATCTGTGAGACCAGCCCATCGGTCACTGCCTGAATGCCATAAAGGCCTGCAGGCTGAAGACATGGAAGTGTCACACATGAGCAAATTTAGGACTTAGCAGCTATGTTGAATATGTTTTATTCCCTTACCAAACCTGTCTGCAAGTGCCCAGAAATGTCAAATTCCAGGAGTGATATACCCATCTCATCTTTTTTTTGCCTAGACTGAGATCGCTGTTGGAATTTCTATTTGCTCCTCCTTAATCAGGATTAAAGGATGACACAGCCCACCAACTCCACCAGAGGTGCATTCCTACAAAATAATACCCTCCTCCTTTTGCACTTTGATGGGCAGCTGAAGGGGATGTTGCATTAATTCACCCATATGGACATTCCTATGCCATGTTTAAATATCCTGTACTCCAGTGCTTAATATGTGCTTGTTGTTTCCGGTGCAGAGCACCGGCACTTATTTTTGAGAGCCAGCACTTATTTTTCTGCCTCAAGCATTTACTGCGAGCAAAAGACACATATGGAAAAGACGCAGGAAGAGAAAAACGAAAAAGCGTCACAATGGGAGAAAGCAGAAAGCTGCAAGAGTGAGCCAAAGGGGCAGAGAGTGGCTTTAAATGGATTGAAGAGGCCCAAGATGGCTTCATGATTACGCTGCCTAGGTATTACATGTTCACACATTTAATTGCTGCAGCCGCATGTTCAAGAGGAGGGCTTTGGGCACCGGCACGCTTTTATTTACAAATTAAGCAATGCTGTACTCTAAACGCCCTGGTGGATATTGGAAACCTCATTTCCAATGTAAATGAGCCACACCAGGAACATGGCTCAGCAAGTTAAACAGGGTCCAGGTGTGGGCTGTGATCCACATTCGAATTCCGGCACTTTCATCTCAGCCTCGTCCTTCCACGGTGTCCCTCTAAACAGAACTTTAGTAATAATTCCATTTTACTCTGTTGAAAGGACACCATTGATAGTAGTTAGTAAGCACTGAATAAAAACCGTCACTGTTACTATGTTTGTCATGCACCAAGAACCAGAGAGTAAAGTGCTCTCTTGTGAATTCTTTACTTACAAAAAGCACAAAACATCTGCATCCCAATCAGAGTAAAACTCAGCAGAGGAACATTTTCACATTGGGTGCTTTAAGTGAGACATGTCTATGTTATGTAACTGAGAAAATAGTCATTCACAGTTAAAAAGAAAATCGTGTGTTAATGTGGCTGGGGAGGGTGCAGTGCTTAATTTGACCCAGTGGTTTCCGGTGCTTGGCACCAGCACTTAATTGTTATCCCCGGCACTTATGACAGCTGCCAAATAATGGCGCTGTTTGTGTTATTTAGATATAAGTTGAACATCAGTTTTTTATTAATTCAATACACATTAAAAAACTAATACCTGCTGCCCAAGCCATTCTTTTAGCTATGGGGGCCCCAAACAGTCTGAACTGTCACACTTGTGGCAGCATGGAGGTTAGTAGTTGTGTAGGTACTTTTATTGCCCGCTCTAACAGTGGCAATCGATGGTGCAAACTGCAGTGGCCTCCTGACGTGGGCCCTGGAACATATGTTTTTACAGATTAGGCACTGAGAACATGTCCCTTTAATCCACCCTCAGCCTTTTCCTCTCAATGACTCCTCCTTTCTCCTCCCACTTACCTTGTAGTCTCTCTATGTTTTTTGTGTTCAAAAGTCCCCTACCTGTCTATTTTATGGAAAATCGTCACATTTAGCATACACTCACAGGTGTTTTTGATTCTAGAGTAGTCCTTTGATATATGTTTTTGTAATGTGAGTAAATTACACCACGCTGCCTAAATTAAAACTCCACCTTAGCTTACAGCTATACATACATTGCTTCTCATAGAGCTGCTTGCTAGTCCTGCCTTGAAAGACATACAAATGTGCTTCCCTCTCGAAAAACCAGGAAGTGCTAGTTTTCTTAGCCACCTGCAAGCAGGAGAACTGGTTCAGGGTGGCTTCCATTTTCAATTGCCTCTCTAACCTGTTCTGCAGACAGAACCTTTGTGTGGGGTGATGCCCCACACAGCAGGGTAGTCTCCAGCCTGGAGCACCCACAACAGAGGCACAAAGTCATGTGAACTATCTTCACCAGGATATGAGCAGCCACAAAAGGAAAAAGAAAGAGAGAAAAATGTTGTTTCATCTGCATCTCTACACTGCAACTGTCGCGGAAAACAACATCACCCACTTCTTGTGCACAGGAACAGGCCAAGGGCCTTCAAAATTGAACCCACAGGCCTCCATAACTCTGCTTTGCTTACATGCACAATGCATGTTCTACAATGGCCACAAAAACAAAGACACACAACATACACTTGGATGGGATTAGGTGGCAAAACAGGTTATAAATCGGAGTGCACATTGGCAAGACACTTTCAGCCAGTGGTAAATAACTGTTAGTGAGTGAGTGAAAAAAAAACGTTTGGCTGCAGAATAATGAGGGGAGATCTTTTAAATAAGACCTCTTCTTTTCTTTGTGCCAACTCTACTTGTGCAGTGTACAGACCCTATACCAAGGTTGGGATACTCACAACTCTGTTTACAAATGCCGTCCTTGGCTTTGTGGATAACAGGCTGGGACTCTTGATTTTTATATGATACACACACACAGAATCGCATATTTAAGCTGCCTGCCCCAGAGATAGAGCACTATGTATAATTGTGTTTCTGTCTATAGCTCACAACCTCTGATTGCCTGCTATGTCAGAGAACCTTCTCCCATTATACTCCTAGATCCCTGCCTGAAAACCCGACTTTGACTTACTTCTGCTTGATTCCTCTCCTTTCTTTTTTTAGAGTGACCATCTCCTTACCTTCCGTCCTCTGTATGCCTTCTATTTCTGAATATAACCTCCTTTCAGTCTCATGTTTGTTTACCTTAATCCTTCTTAATATAATTCTGCATTTGGCTGATACCACATTAATAAATCACATTCTCTCCCCTTTAAAACATTTTCCTGTAACTTCGCATACCTAATCTCTGCCAGCCTATCTAGCTTACCAACCATTCACCTGAAACCACATAGACCCAATTAACTATCACACCTAATGGTATTAATATACTATATCAAAAAGTAACTGGAGTATATTAATTAATTTTTTAAGAGCACATGACTGACCACATTGAATACTGGATTAACCACTAATCTTGAGTTCTGGAGAAGCATGCTACTCGCCATAAAGTGCTCTACCGCCTCGCAAGGGATAATATGTGATATATAAATACAATTACAATTACAACCTCGATGACAGGATTCTCTTTTTAATTTTTTTCAGCACTATGTATGCATTTACTGGGATAAAATAGAAAACAAAATCAAGGTATATTGCTCAGAACCACTGATTTTGATGACTGCATGACCAGTTATTGAACATGGAAATGCACAGGCATTTTCAAACCTAATAAAAATGAAATGGTAATATCGCAACCTGCATTACCCTGTGTTACTTGTTATCCAGATGAAGAACCCGTACTGACAGCTTAGTTGATAGAGTAAGTGTTTGAGTCTCAATACCCAGCACCATGAGTCACTAGTCATATGACACACAGAAGGATTTTATGTGTTTTATTCAAGTGATTAATCACTTTGAGATGAATCAGAAAGGGATTCACTTTTCCATTTTAGCTTAAAGGTGTAGAATCCCTATATTACTTATTCACATAATATAAACATTTTGCTTTTCCATTTTTCCTTCTTTTCCTCAGTGACCCGGATATTTACTTGTAGCTGTATTTTTTGCTTGTATTTTTTCCTAAAAGAAGGTAGGACCCACCCTTTTCTCTTCACCCATCCTTAAGCTAGTCTTTGTTTTTTATATTAAAATAAGCACTTCCCTTACTCTATACATTTCCCTTACCATTAACTGTATCATTAACACTTTTCATTCACCTGTGATCATTTTATCTTTGATTCTTTTTTGTTTTCCCACATTAATTACCACAAGAATGCTCTAACCTGAGGGAATCAAACTTAGAAAAGAATGTCTCCACCTAGAAGAACTGTCCTAAAAAAGATTTTTCCATTCTGTCCAAGAATTTTCAATGTGCTCTTGTTCTTGTCATCACATTCATCAATCAATGGAAGTCACTTTGTCATACAGAACTGCGCCATGATGCCCACTTTTTTCCATCCTTTATTAAGACATGATGGACATCTTAGCTACCGAATGACACTGTTGAATATCGCATCCTCATATGCACATTGGATTCTTGAATGGCAATCACCATCAATGTCATTCACTGATTCTTCTCCTACTTTTTCAAATGACAATGGCTTTTTCAAATGAGCCCCTCTAGGCCACATAAGATCTCTTTCACCTTTTGAGTTCCCCAGGGTTCTATATTGTTTCCTGTCATCGTTTATCTTTATATGGAGCTGTTTGGTTCTCTACTGACAGATAACAGCATCACGATTCACCAAAATGCCGATGATGAACAACTCTTGAAAAGTCTTCTCTGCTTCAGACATCCAAACCTCAAGCACTGCTTGCACTTTATCCAGACCTGGATGAATGGCACCTACCTGAAGCTCAATCCATCCAAGACAGAATTCCTGTTATTCACCAAGACCAACCCTTGCTCAGTGGCATGAACCAATAGAGCTTCGAACCCCAACATTCACTGAATGCCAAGTTAATTGGATTCACACTGGACATTAACCTAAACATCAAGGAATACATTGTAAAAAAAAAAAAAAATCGGCCAATTACATGCTGTACCTGCTTAAAAAAAAAAAAACTGTTTCTTCAAGAAGTAACTTAAGAACTGCTGTTCACATATATATATATATATATATATATATATATATATACTCTTGCATTGCACTCTTGCATCTGTATGCGATAATGCCCTACTTCATGGTCTCCTCAACTCCACACTGACACCCCTTAATGGCATTCAACATGCCGCAGCACAGCTCATGAAGCCCATGATGAAATATGAGCACTTGACCACCTGTCACAACTCCCTCTTGTTCTCTACGTGCTGTGGGTTATACTCACCAAGCTCCTGTCATCCTTCCCTTTTGGCGCCTCCCTGTCCAGAGCACTCCAAGCACTCCTTCCCTTCTGGCACCCTCTTGTCTTAAGCACTTCATGGCCCCCTCCCAGAAAGCTTGAACCATTGAACCTCCTGTTCTGTTGCTAAGCAAGATTAGTCTGTTTTGCACCTGTAGATCATCATGTGTCCTTAGGACGAGTTACGCTATCCGCTGTAACTCATTAAACTGTACCATTATATACTTGTTAATTTTTTCCAAATACTGTTTGCACTTGCCAACTGCAAGACCTCGTATCTGTTGTATGTAACACATTAATTTCTCAAGGTTGAATGGAATATTCCACGCTTTCATGTGGGACCTGTGCCTTCTGGAACAATCTCTTCTTCCAGTATACACATCTCCTCTGAACCTGCATCAGCTCTTGCCCTAATTCCAGTTCTCTGCAAGCAACATCCCTGCACTCCCCTCCTGAATTGCCCAGAACCTCCAGCGCTTTAGTTTTCTACTGTTCAAGTTCCTCCAGTGATTCTCTTGTCTCCAGCTCTCTCGACACATCCTTCATCCCTGCCTCCTGCTCAGCTGTTTATGTGCCCTGGCAAGTTCATGAGTCAGGTCATCAAGTCCTTCTTCGAACATTGGACAAGTTTAAGAACTTGGCTAAGTACTCCATATCAGGTTAGTGAGCACTAATCATCTTACAGTAGTAAGCAGGCCTGAGTATCAGCATCTTCAAGACTATAGATTTGTCTCCAGTTTCTTCTCCGTAATTGCCCCCCAGCTATCCTTTCCTGTTCATGCTCCAGACCCTCCCTTCAACCATGATGCTTGAACTGTTATTACACCAGGACTAGAGGCTTAATTCTGTGTTTCTCTGATGAACAGTAGTGCCAAGAAGATTGTTCTTCAGAGCAGCTAACATTTGTCTGAACCTTGTCAACTCCAACCTGTGTTTCTAGCATACCTTGGGAGTGTCCCTAACTCTAACCTATGTTCGAATTGTAATCGTGGGAGTGCCCTTGACTCCAAACTGTGTTCTGAGTGTAACCATGGGTGTATCAGTAACTCCAACGTATGTTCCGAGTGTAACCTTCCGAGTGTCCCTAACTCCAACCTATGTTCCGATTGTAACCTTGGGAGTGACTCTAACTCTAACCTGTGTTCCAAGTGTAACCATGGGAGTGTTAGTAAATCCACCCCGAGTTCCGAGTACAATCGTGGGAGTGCCAGTAACTTCAATCAATGTTCCAAGTTTATCCTGGGAGTGTCAAGAGGTTCCAATCAGTATTTTGAGTGCTTTCTTGAAAGTATCAGAGATTCCTATCTGGGACCTTGGTTATCTTGCTCTAATGCTGTGATCTTGAAGAAGCCTGTAAGTGTTTGTCACTGAAGTTAATGCTTTATTATTGTATATAGAGGCCTGCTAGTGTATTGATGGTAATTGCCTCTTTCTGTTTTTCCCAGTGTAATACGTCTTCACAAAACCAGAGGTACTGGTCCAATGTGCAACTACCTTTGCAAACACAGAAGGTCTCCAGAGTGACACATCCTGTTAAGCATTGTTGCACTGTTGCTGCGTAGATCCAGTATCACAAATCTCTCTTTTCCTATTTTATCCCAACCCCTCGTTCACCCTGGACAGTGCTTGATATAAGAGCTCCATCCCTCAATCTGGCACAGTCCTCAGAGGGGTGTGAGGTCCGGCATCGGCTCAGGTGTTGTCTCTGCGGTTGGAACCAGGTGAGTGAATCTCAAACCACCCTCCTGAAGGAACTTTATTGGCTCCCCTTGCTGGCCCACACCATCTTCAAAATCAGTTGTATCATTTACAAACCATCATGACCAGCCTCCCTGCTTATCTTGCAAACAAACTCACTACCTTTGCTGGTTCCTTGAACTCCCATAGCCAGGACAGCATCCGACTCCAGACAAAGAACTGTAAAAAAAGAAATAAAAAAATACAAGACAGCAAGCCTTTTCCAGCTATGTATCCAGGATCAAGAACAATATTAGATAAGGAACCCCCTGCTTAAATAGAGTCCTGGGGCAGGAAAAAATAACCAACTAAAAAAACAATCCCCCTGTCTACCCAAATGTTAATTAGTAACTTCAAGTTGCAAGATTTTGTAAAGCTCAGAAGAATTATAAACACAATCTTTGTAATAATTCTTCTGTGGTCGAGTTTCAATCTTGAGAATTATTATAGTTTTATTATTCTTAGTCTCCCAGCTTTAGCCAACACGTGTTTTGTCATATTCTTGACTTCATCAGGGATAAAAGATAAACAAAAGAGCCTCTCAATTACACAGGCCAAATAGTATGTTCACAACATACAAAATATCACCTTGTGCCACCAGCCATGTGATTCATAGTACAAATGAGCAGTGAGGCAATCGTGAAAACCAATGCACCATGTCAACACAACTCAAGAATTCATGTAGCCTGTTGCACTAGAAACATCGTAAGGTAAAGTAAACATCATTTAAATAGTTCATTGTACATGATATTTTATATTTGTGTCCTTTGCAAATTGCCACTTCATCACAAAGTCTAACACATTCAGGGGCATATTTTTGAGCCCCTAACGCCACCGGAGAGTCACTATTCGTGATGCTCTGGTGGTTCAATGCCCTGCACCATAATTACAGGGTGGTGTTAAACCACTCTTTGTGGCTTAACACCACCCTGTAAATATGGCCCCTTCACACACAGCCCTTTGTGTGGAAGGGGTGTGCAATGGGTGTTGCTGTGGGCGTGCCACAGCAACACCCATTGTATTTTGACGCTGCCTCAGATTTACAAGATTTTATAAACCTGAGGCAGCGCCAAAATCTAAAGCCACCCCAAGGGTGGCGTTAGCAAGGCGCAATGAGGAGGAATACTTTTATTCCTCCTCATTTTTTGCTTTTCTATGTGTGCTGCAATCTGCAGCATGGATAAAAGAGCAGAATGCCAAACATGATTGTTTATGTGTGGGAAGGTGTCCCTTCCTTCACATAAACAATAATATCAAAATTATGCTTCGGCACTTCTGTGTGTGCTGCAGCACACAAAGAAGTGTCATATCACCATTAGTGATTATTTACATGCAGAAAGGGACATCTTCCTACACAAAATCAATCAAACCCCTCAATGCAGACATCCTTGCACAATGGTGCAAGGATGCCTGTGTTGGCACTAGGCAGCTCAATTTAGCGCCAGCGCAGGGGACACACAGGGGTGCGCCATATTCAATTAAATACTGCACATCCCTGCATTGTGAAAATGATGGAGCACGGCGCTGCCAATTTTGGCGCAGCATCACGCTCCCATCATTTTCCATTAAATATGGTCCTAGATTCATAACATTCCAATCCAAATGATAAGACATGTTATACCATCCCATGCTATACATGTCCACCTCCAAACACCCAACACGTCAGGTGATAATTTCTGTTTTTGCCCACCTAAAGTCACTATGTATATGTATATAAGAAGTACCTGTCACAAATCTGGATAATATGCACTAATTCTGCAAGTAAAGAAAATCAAACTCAAAATTTGAAACTGCTTCATCATCCAGTCTTGTGACCAGTTTAAATTACATAGCCTACTGAGATGGATACAGAACATACCCAAGATAATTGCGTAGGGGGAACTAAGTCTGCAACTAACTGGAAGGTTATCATAAGTGGAATCACTCTGTTGGGGTTAGGGAAGAAACACGGGCTAGCTCACTTGTGGTCCTCATAGTTAAAGGATTGGTCATGATAACTATGGTTGTCTATATGTGTAGGAATGTAAAGATGTCACCTATACAAAATGCCTTGAGTTAGGCTGTATTGATTTATTACCAGTGAAGAAATGTGAGTCAACACGTTTTGATACTGGTGTGAAGGGACTGGTTTGTTGGCCAACATAAAAAGCAAGAATAGTGTAAGAAATGGCCCTCTTTGCAGGGTTATCCCCAAATGTTTTGCTTCCAACCTCCTGTTTTTGATCATGTGCTGAATTTCCTTTTTTGCTGTCTTTAGAACTCTGGGCTCCTTATCACTGCTAACCAGTGCTAAAGTGCATATGCTTTATGTCTAAAATGTATTGACAATTGATTTATTCATGATTGGCAAATTACATTTACTAGTAAATCCCTAGCATAGTGAACTATGTGTGCCCAGGGCCTGTAAACCAAATCCTTCTAGTGGGCCTGCAGCACTGATTGTGCCACCCTCATGAGTAGCCTTGTAAACATGTCTCAGACCTGCCACTGCAGTGTCGGTGTGGACAGTTTTAAACTGCCATTTCGACCTGGCAAGAACACCCACGTACCAGGCTCAATACTTACCTTTTACTACATGTTTGTCCGAAGGCAGCCAATTGGGCAGGGTGCAGTATATTTAAAAGGCAGGACATGTACTGGTGTGTTTTACATGTCCTTATAGTGAAATACTGTTAAATTTGTTTTTCACTACTGCAAGACATATCTCTCCCATAACGTAACATGGGGTTTGCCTTGAAATTATTTTAAGTATAGTTTCCCATTGGGAACAGATCGAAATGTGGAGTTTGATGTCTCTGAACTCACTATTTAAAAATACATCTTTTGAGGAATTTGTTTTTTGAACTCTAGGCTTGAAAATGCCTGATTTAGAAAGTGGGCATTTTCTCTAGACAGTTACACAAAGGGATCTGAGGTGTGCCCTGCATATCCTGATGGTTCTTCCTGAGCTACATTGGTGGGAGGATCTGACACTTGCACCTGAATAGGGCTATGCCTGTCCTTAAACAAAGCAGTCTCCAACCCCTGGAGTGTGTCTAGTGCCAGGGCAGAAATGGCAGGTTCTTGTGCTCTACAAAGACTTCTCTCTGAAGTTTACCTATTTCAAAGACAGAAATTGGTATAAGCACTGGACCTATAACCCCCACAAAGTTAGAACACCTCTGGACTGATGACATTCTGAAATGGAGAAGAGCTGGATGCTGTAGGAGGGACTGCCACTCTGCCTGTTGCTTTGTTATGCTGGTCTGCTGCTTGGTGCTTCTGTCCTGGGAGTGAAAGGACTGGACTTTGCTTTCTACATTCTGCTTTCCAATGTTTCCAATGGCGTCATCTGAGCTTGCCTCCTGTTAAATCATGTCAGGGACCTCAAAGACTTCACCTGCCAGCACATGGGCTTTCTTGCTGAGAGCCCTGACTTGCCAAGTGGTGCCAAATCCAGTTCCTGGGCCCTTGGAAGTGAGCTCTTGTGCAACCAAGAAAAAAAAAAGCACATCAACTCCAGATCAACTTCGGAACTGGTGCTGCTGTCTGACTCCGTGCCACCATCTGCAACGGAACTGTGGTACCCACTGAGTGCAACGACCATGACCTGCAGCACAGGCCAATGCTGCTGCATCGCTTTCAAATTCCTGCCACAGTGTGAGTCCTGAGTGCCATGTCCCCGATGTCTGGGACACCCAACTCTACCATAGAACTTGTGGCTCCGTGGTGTGATCGCAATACCGTAAAGTTGACACCTCACATCTTGCCCTCCTGGATTCATCGATCCCGCAGGGTAGTAAAGAACCGACGCCTTGCTGCCAATGCCGCATCACCTACCCTGCAACCGTAAGGAACTGACACTTCACCTCCCCTGGCTAGCAATAAGAAACCTACGCCTCACCTCCCCAGTAGCAGTAAGGAACCGACGCCGCTCCGGCCAACTTTGTTTCCTCATCATTTTCAAAAGTACTGTGCCTGGGGTCCACGTGACTTGGTGACTGGCACGCACTCCCTCGCGAGTGGCATTGGACTGTTGGGAACAACTCTGTCAAGAATCCCTGCTAGCCCCATTGGAGCTATTCTGTTTTTAAGCACTTTACTAGGATTAAACCTTTGAAAAGTTGTATCTTTACTTGTGTATGTTGGATGTTTGACATTTTGGTCTTGTTTTACTCAGATAAATATTGGCTATATGTCTTAACTGGTATGAAGTACTTTTGCAGTGTTTTCACTGTGTTACTGTGTGTGTGTGTGTACAAATATTTGCACATTGCCTCTGAGATAAGCCTGACTGCTCATACCAAACTACTAAGGGGGTGAGCAAGGCTTGTCTTAGCTGTGTGACTCCCTTACCCTGACTAGAGTGAGGGTCCCTACTTGAACAGGATGCAAACCACTGCCAACGAGAGACCCCATTTCTAACAAACAGTGTTACAACCACAATTTGATTACGTGAAGATGGCGGTGTGACACTGTATTAGTGGAATCTTATTTCTATGTCTATGCTTCTAAGCGGACTATTCTGTTTCCGAGGTCTAACATTGCTGATACAAATAAAAGGAAATTTAAAGATGGCGCATATGTGGGACGCCGTTCTCCTGTGTTGTACTCGCCATAGACTTGATTATTCTTTCTACAGATCATTGCAGTAATAAGTACACAGAAGATCTGAGTTTCTAGATGCAATATTGTATGGTCCTAGTATGCATTCTCAAAAAAGGATTTATATGACTGGTTTAAAATTTAGTCAGATTGTTTTTCTGATTATCATATAAAGGAAAGTACTTGAATAAGAAAGGTTTCATTTAATCCATCTTGATTCCCTTACAGGTATCCGGCATCTTGAAACTTAGTCATTTTAAACTTAATTCTTAGATTGTTCATGTTTTCAGAATGACTATGCTTAGAATCATAGTCTAGTATTGATTTCAGGAGATATAATTTTCATATTGTGTGTTCTAACCGTTTTCTTACTACAGGTCTCCTTCCCAGCTGTTTCCCTTCCTAATCCCCTCTTCCCCTCTTGAACTCTCTTAGCCTCTGTGATTTATCTATCAGTGTCTTGGAGCTGTTCAGTGGTGGACGTGTTGGGAACATGCGCAGATCCCGGGGATCTGGTGACTCTGACAGACTGGAACATTATGAATCTAATGCAGTAGACTTTGTGATGGAGTGGCCATTTGCACAACACAAATATAAAATATGTACAACTATTTAAAAGATGTTTACTTTACCTTACAATATTTCTAGTATATCGGGTTACATAAACTCTTGAGTTATGTGAACATGGTGCATGGGATTCCATGATTTCCTCACTGCTCATTTGCACTATAAATCTTATGGGTGATGGCACATGGTGGTGTTTTTTATGGTGTGGAAATACTATTTGACCCCGTAGGGGATTAAATAGTTTAATGTATATTTGTGTAATGGAGAAGCTCTTTTGTTTAACTTTTAGCTCTGATAAAGTTGTGAACACAGTGAAACACATGTTGGCTAAAGCTGGGAGACTAAGAATCATAAAACTACAATAATTCTCATCAAACACCATACAGGCTCGCCCATCATGGCCAGCCATCCTTGCCAGAGCCGTCTCCTGAGAGAGAGGCAGAGCCATCCAGAGCGGCGTTGCTAGCGGCCATAAAGGGTTTCAGAGAGGCCTTTGAGGGTCAGATGCCACAAATCCTTCCTGG
Organism: Pleurodeles waltl; assembly: GCF_031143425.1. Classification (NCBI taxonomy): domain Eukaryota; kingdom Metazoa; phylum Chordata; class Amphibia; order Caudata; family Salamandridae; genus Pleurodeles; species Pleurodeles waltl. The sequence continues at coordinate 29,513,700 of NC_090437.1, forward strand.
CTGTTAAAAAGAAGCTCCACAAAATGAACCTCAAGTGCATCTTGCTGTATCCTTCGAAGCTTTGAGTCCTTGTTGATGGGAATTCTCTCTTTTTTGACCATATAGAGGAATAGTGGTCCTGGTGGCACTTGACTCCCTGACTATCTGTGCACCCCCTGAGTGCTGCAGACTTCTTCCATGATCGCTCCGGGAGGGACTGAGGTTTTTGCCCTCAAGGGGAGGCTCCTACATGCAGGAGCTACAGGAGCATGACTCCTTTGTGGACCAGGAAGGCGGCTCCATAGATTCTGACACAGAACATCCAAAGGTAGTGCCCGAGGCCTTGTCTGGTATTACTCTTGCAGAATGGGGGGGGGTTTGTGGGTCCCCCAGGGACCTCAGATGTGGTGCCCGAGACTGTGACATCCTGATTCTGGGATCCTTGCACTTACCTTTTCTTGGGGTGGTCCCTTGATGTGTACAGCTGGTTCTGCAACAGCCTCCTGGGACTTCCTGAGAGTAGATTGGCGTGCTGGAGTGGGGCAGAATGGCTAGGGTTGTACACTTTGGTTTTGTCTGTTTGTTTTTTGTGGGGCAGAGCGGTTCCTGGGGGAGGGCTTCTGTCCATTCCCACTCCCCCTCCCCCTATTTGCTCTTCTTTGTTCTTCTTGCTTCTCCTCCTCCCTTTCTATTCTCTTTTTCTAATAGGAGCCATGTTGGTTGGAGTCTACTGGGGGTTTGGTGTGTAGTAGTGCATGTCTTGACAGTTTGCTTTGGTTTAACTAGTGTGCTTGTACTGTTTTGTTCTACCGGTGGTGATAAGGTTCAGAATAGTTTATTGAAGTTGTTTTGCTGGTTTATGCCTTCATTGTGTGGGGGAGCTTTATGAGTCGCACTCACCTTCCTTTTGCACATAGTTGGTCCTACTGACTATAAACTGAAATTCTGGAATGTGCAGGGTCTGGCTCTCTATACTTAGAGAAACAGGGTAATGTCCTTTCTGCATCAGAATGAGGTGCACTTCACATGCCTCTCCAGGAATCCCAAATCACTGACTCAGAGGACGCCTAACTGGCCAAGTGATGTGGGGGCAGCACTACTTCTCTGATTATTCCAGGTGGGGGGGCATTACATGGATAGCGCCCAGGGTTCCCTTTGCATTGACCTATATGGAGGCTGATGTTGAGGGTTGCTTCCTCTTATTGCAGGGGAGGTTGGATGGGTTCAACATTGGCATTATGAGCACCTAGGCACCTAACACGGATGATGCCCACTTTTCCCCCAGGATTCAGGAGAGCCTGCCGCAAGCCATAGGGGTTTGCTTCTTTGGGTGAGGGTTTTTAACTGCATTTTGGATTGTGGTCTGGACAGACATCCACCTTGATTGACCACTAAATCCAGGATGTCACTGTCCCTCAGGAAGGCAGTGGCTAATCTAGGACGTAGTGATATCTGGGGGGCCACTCATCCCGATTTGAAGAAATTAACCTGCTTTTCCTCTACCAACAACACACCCAGTCAATTAGACCACATACTGATCTAGGATTCTTTAGAGGGGGTTGCACTCATTGGTCCACTTGTCTCTGTACCTTTCTGATCATGCCCCAGTAGTGTGTCATCTGAGCTAGGGGACTAGCCATGTCTCTTTCGTGGGCTGAAGTCTGGCTCCTGAAATTCTTGAGGATGTGGAGAGGCAGGAGACCATCTCTGGGGCTCTCTCATTCTACTTTGATTTAAGTTGGTCCTCTATGTTGCCTTGTGCGACCGAGTGCAAATCGATGAAGGAGGTAATTCTAGCACATTGTATGGGGCTCTCTTGTGAGTTAAGGAGAAAGCTTGAGTTTGAGTTGCTTGGGGGGGAGGGGGTGGAATTGGCACATCTGCAACCGCAAGTGCAGACTGATGTCTTGCAACCTCAGGCAGAGCGTTCTCCCCTGTGCCATGTTAAGGAGGTGAGAACCCGTCTGAACAAATACACTCTTCGATCGTATCGCCAGCACCTCCACTGAGAGGGTGACACTTCAGATGCCTCTTGGCTTGTCTCCAGGACTAGGTGGTCAGGGATATCTGCACTAAGCAGGGCATCATCTAGACCTTTGGGACTCATCTAGAGGGCATCAGTCGTAGTCCTTATCCCCCTGCCTCAGTCAATGTTCACTCTTTTTTGGGTCTAATGCCCCTGCCTCATCTGAAGGGTGAGGCGTTCATGGATCTGGATGCCAATCTCTCCTTGGAAGAGGTTTGAGAGACACTTTGGCAGCTTCCTCACAGTAAGTCACCAGAAAGTGACGGCCTCCCAGCGGAGTTTACCAGGCTTGTTCTTCCTCCCTCACCCACCACCTTCTGGAGGAGTATCTGGAGACTCATGATGCCAGGATCCTACCTGAATCTATGCAGAAGTATCACATCTTCATGATGCGGGGGCTTATGGCTCGGATTCCTCTTCCTATAGTCCATGATTAATATGGGAACCAAAATCCTTTGTAAACCCCTCGCTTTCCGGCTGGGTCCTGTTGTGCCTTGCTTGCTTCACGAGGATAAATGTGGGTTTGTCCCCAGTCACAATACCACCATGAACTTGAGACGGTTGACCGATGGCTTGCACAAAGTGCACCATAAAAGTGATGTCCTTGCCCTTGTTTCCATTGATATAGCAATGGCCTTACGACACTGAGGAGTGGCCATACTTGATGCAAGTCCTGAGTGCTATGGGGATTGGTCTGCAATTCTGCTCCTGGGTTTGGTTGTTGTGTATCCGACCCGTCCCCGGAGTGAGGGTGGATAAATTATGTTCAGAGACATGGCCCATTAGTAGGGGCATACCACAGGGCTGCTCCCTGTCCTTGAAATTCTTTACTCAGGCCTTGGCACCCATGGCCATCTGGATTTGGCTGGAGTTGGACTCTTGAGAACCACTATAGGAGCCACTATTCATCTTATATCCCTGTATGTAGACGACCCACTCTTTTATCTATCTACACCACAACGTTTGCTTCCCCGCTTACAGGACCTTCTCAATAGGTTCAGGAAGGTGTCTGGTCTTCACATTAACCCTCAGAAGTCCCTGATCTTCCCATTGAGGGTGCTGTGCTCCGTAGAACCCCCTTCGGCCTCACTAATTTTGCCCTTGCATTGGGAAACCGATGCCTTCTGGTATTTATGCATGATTGTCGCTCAGACCCCTCAGAAACAGTTGTGATATAACGCCTCTAGAGTTCTTGAGGGCCTTCGGTCCTCCTTTCAATTTTGGAACACTTTCTCGCTCTCTCTTATTGAGTGTGTAGCTATTTCTAAATTGATCCTGTTGCCATGCTGTCTTTACTGAATTTAACATTCTTTCATCCGAAACCCCTCAACCATCTCTCTTCAGCTGGACACTCTTATCTCTTCTTTGGTTTGGACTGGTGGCTGCTTCTGGGCTTCCAAACACATCCTGTTTCACCGCTTGGAGAAGGGAGATTGGCTGTCTCCAACTTGGAATGCTATTATCTGGCCTCGCAGATTCAGCATGCTTATTGGGTGATACACGTACGCGTGAGAAGATGGCCTTTAAGTTTCTGCATCTGCTTTTGGTTTTGGCCAAGCATTGTGTGGCAACCACATAGATGTGTGAGGCTGGCCCAAGTCTGGAGTGCTAGGAGCATGATGCGGTAGAATGGGCAGTGGCTGAAGAGATGCAATTGAAAAAATGCAGGATGGATGATAAACTGGGTCAAGGCCTTGACAGTTGTGGTGGACTGTTGGCTGCCTTCTCAGATCCCTTGGACTTGGACCAGGCCTCAGGAGATGAGACTGGCAGATCCTCTTTGCTTTATGTCTCTGATTGACTGCCACAGGTTTATGCACTTGTCACTGGTATCGTTGGCTATTTTATGGACTGCTCTGTCCAGGTTTTTTATCTCTATTATTCAATAATTACTTGTGATTGTAGTGTGGCTTTGGACCTGTACCTTTCTGCAACAAGGTTTTATATGGCATATGACTACAATTACTTATCATTAATAATAATTATTTTGTCTTTTATATCTCATAAAGAATGTTTAAAACACATCCACTACCAATCCTTCCACACTCATACTCTCACTAGCATAACATTCCTGCATCCATAAGGAACCCCCAATACTGATCCAATTTATAAAGAGTTGGTGAGTCACCTCTTTAAATAACACTACGTCACAGTTCATTAATCGTCCACAACTCAGCTTCCTTTCCTTTATCTCTTTGACTTTAGGATTGTAATTGACCATGTATAGTGCTACACTACCTTTAGACTTGGTTTGTGCTATAGAACTAATGTAGTTGTTTCTCATGTGGGAGTTGCTTTGCAATTAATATGTTTAAAAATTGTGTTTATCATGCAATTTATGATGTAAATAAATTTGCATTATTGCACTGGAAACCTTCTTCCTAGATTGTCATCATACAATACAACGGCTACAGTAATTTGTGCTGTTTTTATCCAATAATTCCATGCTGAATAAGCTCTGTGTGAGCCATTGTCATTGTTTGTATAGGTATATCAGAATAATCCATTACCATATTGTTCCCAAAGGCAGTTACTGGAATTATTGACCACCAAATATCTTTGCTCAGACTTCAGGATTATTGCCATCAATGAAGCGGCCCCAAGACTGGTTTGGATCATTTTTTAGCGGTCAGTCAGATCAAACTTGGCTGCCATATACATTAAATCAACTGTGAAAAAGTGCCAGAGTGTTTATCAGTATCACACAGATAATGGGCAACCAAGCACAAGCTCATAATTACTGGGATTGCGTGCACAAGGTCAGCATCTGGACCAGTACAACTTCTTGTAGTTTAATTCGGCACGGACTGGGGTAAGGCTGGTAGGACGACAGGAGGAAATCTGGTCTGATAGCTCTTGGGGTAAGGAACTAACAGCCTTTCTCCAACCAACTTTGGTCCTAGGCTTTAAGTTCAACTTTTTAGTACCGTAAATTGCGACTTTGTATTCTGCTTCTTTCTTCCACGTTCGACTTCTAAACAAGATCTTACTACATGCTTGAAGGGTACCCTTTGTCAGTTAGTACATATATGCTAAAAGTGGCTTTTGAATATGTCCTAAATCGTTTACATGGCCATAAGTCATAATTGCAAATGTTTATTTTACTGTGTACCCAGGAAGCCTGGTTTTAACAGAACCGTCATGCTAATACAGAAAATTGCCATTTGTACTGCATGTAGAGGAGTTACTTTTGTTGCATCAATTTTCGGCCAAACTGTTGTGTTTCCACTCTCACTCAGTAGCCAGCTCAAACTCCCTTCTACACCCACCGCATTGGAGAAAGGTGTAATGTAAAAGGAGGCACTAGTTAAGCAATATCATCCAAGAGGGAGGGAATTCACATGAAGACATTGACTCCACCCTGGTATACAACTACTTAGAAATGCCCCCTTCAATAAAATTGCTATAGGATAACACACCCATAAATTCACATAATTGCTTGTTAGATAATGCACTTTTCATGGTATTATTTAGGTGGACATTTACAAGAATCATATAAGTAGTTTTTTTTTACTAATATACCTTCAACATTTTTCCATTGAAATGCGGAGTAGTGAACGTCTGCGTTTGCAGGTCACCCAAAGGACCCAAAGGAGCATATAGAGGGCGTTTCTCTCATAGTTTTCTAATGAAATTATGGTTATTCTTTCAGAAGTTAAAATAAGGACGCATTTTCTATAAATTCAAAATAGTTTCCTCTCCTCAGAGAGTATGCCAGGTTTACTTATTCCTGCCGCCCCTCCTACTGTACCTCCTGTCACTCAAGCCCCTAGGGCCGTGCATTCCGATATAATTATTTTTTTTCCCCTCTGGTTCTCCATGCACGAGCCTAAACGGGGCAGCCCTACATTTGGGGGGGGGGGCACATTACCTTTCCTGCCTGTCTCCTCTGCCAGCCAGGGATGTAAATTTCCTACAGAGTCACCAGCCTCTAGGGAAACACCGCGGCTTGTGGTGCCTCTGCCGCCTCTCCCCCGGAGGGGGATCCTCGCTACTGCTCCCCTGCTGCGCTGGAGCTCTCGTGCTGCCAGGGACCATAGAGCCGGCACCGCCTGATTCAGGCTCTCCCCATGCCACACCCCCTCCACCTCGGCCCGTCACGATAGGATCCCGGTAAGGAAGAGAAAAAGAAAAGAAGCTGCCGCTTTTCTAAGCCTTATTTTCCTGGCGCCGAAAAAATATCAAAATCGGGCCCAGGGATCCTCCGGCGGCCCGCACACTAGCCGGCCGCCATGTTCTCCCGTCACTCCCAGAGGATTTTGGGATCTAAGGGAGAAGACCTGAATACTGGGGGAGACTTTTTTGACCAAGAGAGTCAAATCAGGCGCAATGGTAGAAGGAGTGGAAAGTCCCTCCCGAGTTTAAAAGGAGGGAATCTATTGAGTAAAGAGCGCAGGATTACTCCCTCTTTAAAAACATATTTTAGAGTCTTACCCAGTACCCTAAGCATGGAGGGGAGTGAGTCTGGACAATGGGGGGTACAGGAAGAGGGGGCAACCCGAATTGGGCAAATTCAATGTAGTCTGAATATGTTTCAAGTTCTGGAAGGAGCAGATGGGGGCGAGTTGGATGTTCCCGGACCCCCAGGGCAGGGAGCGGTAGTCCATTGTACCAATGGGGCGCAGAATGGAGGATCGCAGGAATCTGGTACGGATAATCTACTAGGTCCTAAAAGGGGTAATCAGCAGCTCGGCTTGGATTTGGGACATCAGCTGGTGGATCAGAGATGCGAGGTTCCTCTGAGAATTCCTCCCCGGGGTATGGAAGGGCATGAGCGGGTTTTGGCAGAGAACCCCCTGGAGCAATCTATAACAGGAATGATGATAGCACTTTCCCTGGAGGTCAAGGGCGGTTTTGAAACCTCGAATGCTAACCAAAAGGAGATTAGAGGTTTGTGTGAGACTCCTGGAGAGAAGATAGATGAATTGGCAGGTAGGACGACCGCCCTGGAGGAGGAAGTTGGAGATTTGAGGACGGCGGTGGAGAAGAACAAGGCAGAAATACAGAGTTTAAGAACAGGGGAAGAAAGTGTCTTGTCGAAATTGGAATCTCTGGAGAATAATCAGAGAAGGAATAATCTGAGGTTCGTAAAGGTACCAGAAGGTATGGAAGAGGGGGAACCTGAAAGGGTTTATAGTTCGCCTGATTAAACAAGAAGTGCAGGTTGAAGATACGGAAGAAGCCATTGCGAGAGACATTCAAAGGGTGCACAGGGACACGTTTCGGAAATTGCACAATAAGGATAAGCCCAAGAAAATCCTGGTTTGTTTTCAGACTTATGCGATTAAGGAGCGTATCCTCTCTGCCGCATTAAAAAAGAGGTTGTTAATGGTGGAGGGCACGAACTTTGAGATCAGGTCAGATGTATCAAGTGTGACCTTAAATAAGCAATGGGAACTGGGGAGAAGAATTGAGGTTTTAAAGGGGCTTGGAGCGACCAAGGTAGATGAGCTCATCAAAACTTTGGAAAAACAAGACTAAGGTAGGGGGGATGCGAACTTCCTTTTCCTTCTTTTCCTTTCTTCACAATTGAAATCCACAGGTCCGGGGGGTCCTCCTGAGGCGTTTCGCCTAGATTGGGAATAGGGTGGGTTCTCCCAGGGAGTAGGGGGAGGGGATGGAGGTGGGGGATAGTTCAGGGGTGGTGGGGGAGGGTGGGGGTAATCACAGGGTGGGGAGCATGGGGGAAAAATCTAAAAAATATGTCCTCATTCAGTAGATTTCTTTGTGATTTAGACGATGGGTGAGAATGAGCTGAGGCTTCTGACCTGGAATTTTAATGGTCTCCGGGTAGCAAAGAGGCAAAAGAGATTATTGCAGTATTTTAGGGATGCACAATTTAATGTGTTACTTCTGCCAGAAACGCATCTCTCCAATGAAGAGTGTATTAAGGTATTTAGACCATGTAGGTGGGTACAGCAGATCTCGAGTACTACTCAGGCCGGGGGAAGTAAAGGGGTGGCTATTATAATTAAAATTCACCCTAAGATTTCCTTCCAGTGTGGACCAGTCGATAAGGCCGGAAGGTGGGTTATCGGAAAATTGGTAGCATTTGATTCGACATTTACTTTTGTGGCATATTATGGGCCTAACAAAGATGACCCTGCACCTTTGGAGGACCTATTTCGACAATTGATTCAATTTTCAGATCCAATATTATGGATGGGAGACTTTAATGTTGTATTGAGTTATCAACTTGACAGATCCTCTGGTAGTAGGTCGATATTTAATCAAAAGATGCGCTCCCGTCTACTAATTGTGATGTGGCAGTTGTGCTTACATGATGTTTGGAGGGAAAGGATGGGATTAAAACGGGGGTATACATACAATAACAAAAAATACAGGCACCAATCAAGAATAGATTATGCTTTGGTAGATGGGCGGATAAGAGACTGCGTAGGGGATATAGTTCATGTTGGAGTCCACCTATCGGATCACTCTGCAGTTAGTTTGAGTATTCGGTTAAAAGGTAGAATAGCCCAGGATAGATGGACGTTAGATAGAACCTTATTATTAGACATGGCATAGTTGCAGGATTAAGAGCAGATGCAGAGGAGTTTTTCAAGTTGAATGTGGGGTCATCGTCACTTGCAATGGTATGGGATACTTTTAAGGCCTTCCTGAGAGGTAGATTGTTAAGAGCGGCCTGGGTTAAAAGGAAAGAGTATAAGGAAGAAATTAATCGGTTGGAAGAGCGCATACAGCAAGTGGAGCGGGAGCTGATAGATCTAGCTCCGGAAGAAGAGGAAAAAATTGGGAAACTTGCTAAACTACATCAAAAGTTAAGGTATGAAATTTTTGCAGTGGTGGATAAAAGGATTAAGGAAAGGTGTGTGGCAAATAGAGCTGCCCACTTTGAGTATGGGCAGAATTGTGGGAAATTGTTGGCCTGGAAAATAAGGACAAATCTAGGCAGGAATAACGTGGTTAGGATTCAGGAGAAAGAGTCAGGTCTCATTTCTAACAGTAATGATGAGATCCGGGAAATCTTTCGAAATCACTTTAGGGAGCTGTATACAGAAGACTTAGAAGTGTCATCAGAGAAAGTTAAAGAATGGTTGAGGGATCTGGACTTGGGGGCACTGGAGGAGGAGGATAATAAAGTTCTGAATGATCCTATTGGGCAAGAAGAAGTGGAGCAGTGCATACAGACAGGGAAGCTGGCGAAAGCCCCAGGGCCAGATGGATTACCTTTTGAGATTTACAGAGCTCTAGCAGGTTGTATAACAACATTCCTAACTGGATTATGTAATAATATTTTATTGGAAGGGGGTATCTGTCCCCCTTCTTGGAAGGAGGCCATTATTACCCTGATTTTAAAACCTGGAAAGGACCCCAAAAGTTGTGATTCGTATAGGCCAATCTCCCTATTAAATTGTGACTATAAAGTATTTACAAAAGTGCTGGCAAGAGACTGGGGGGAGCTTTAGGTAAATTGATTCAGGAAGACCAAAAAGGTTTTATAAAAGGGAGATGCATGCAAGAGTTGACTCAGTGTCTGATAGGATCCATAGATATAGCTGAGGTGTACAAGGCACCATTGGCCTTAGTGATGATCGATGCCACAAAAGCCTTTGACAGAGTCAATTGGGTGTATTTGGGTACCCTTTGTGAGGCTTTTAATTTGGGAGAGAAATTTACAAGGGCATTGCAGGTAATATATCAGAATGCGGAGGCAAAATCTTGGTCAATGGTGCTCTAACGCGCCCCTTTAAAATTGGGAGGGGAACTAGACAGGGTTGTCCATTATCACCACTGTTATTTAACATGTATATTGACCCTTGGCTTGCAAGATTAGAAGAGAACAGAAAATAATCCCGTTCAGTGGTGGGGCTTGGAGTAGGAAAATTGCTTTGTATGCAGACGACCTGATGGTATATACAGCGAATCTTCAGCAAACCTTACCGGTTTGGAAGAACTGACAAGGGAATTTGGGGAAATTGCTGGATATGCGGTTAATAAGGAAAAGACTGAAGTTATGACCTGGAATATGCGAGTGGAGAGTGATTTAATTAAGAAGCAATTGAAATATTTGGGCATTGTGATCACACAATAGACAAAATAGACAAAGTAGACAAAATAGCGGAGGTTAATTTTATGAGAGTTATGTCAGATGTCAGCAAATTAATGAAGAGGTGGGCCAATCTACCTCTCACTATTTATGGGAGGGTTAATTTAGTGAAGATGACGATACTACCAAAGCTATTATTTATTTTCAATGCGGTCCTTTTGAAATATGAGAAAGAATGGTTGGGTAAATTACAAGGTAGAATCAGCAGCTTTATTTGGGCCTCCAAAGGTGTGCGAATTGCATGGAAGAAATTGAGACAGAGGAAGGAAAAGGGAGGATTAGCACTGCTGGATCTTCAATATTATGCCTGGGCGGTCTTTATTAAGAACATAAGGGGGGCATTGAATGCGCTAAAGATGTCAGAGTTGGGGCAGGTCCTTAAAGTTATGATGGAATCCAATTATGATACACAGTCAGGGTTCCTCTATAAATTTGGAGATCCCAAATATTTCAAAAAGTTGAGGTTTAAAATATTACAGGACTCCGCTAATGTTTGGTATGACCTAAGGAGGACTATCAAATTACCATTTTATAGTAAATATGCGCCTCTTTGGCAAGCTCCGGGTTCACCGGAATGGACAAGAGACATTTTGGCTAAACCTTTGAAGGAGGCTGGGCTGGTGCAATGGGGACAGCTTTGTATTGATGGGGAGTTACTCCCCTATGAGGACCTTAATATAAAGGTAGATGGATCTCTTTCCAAATTTAAATACTTGCAAATATGGAGTTGGGTGAGGAGCGTCAAGGAGGAGGTGGGTGGTTCTCATGAATTAGAAGAGTTATTACATCAAGACTCTGTGGGAAAGAAAGAAGTTGCAAGATGGTATTGGACACTGATTGAAACGGTGGATGGAGAATTTCGCTTGCCTGAAGAAATCTGGGGAGAATGCTTGCCAGGAATACAAATAATCAAATCATTAACATTTATAAAGCGCGCTACTCACCCGTGCGGGTCTCAAGGCGCTAAATAAGAGAATTATGGCAAGTATCTATTACATTATTGTATTCTACAGTCAAACCTGCCTGTCTAAGATGAAATCATTTGTTTTCCATTCACAGGGCCTTCTGGTCCCCAGGGAAACTGTCTAAACTGATTGAAGGAACCACGGTTAGCTGCAAAAAGTGCACCATGGATCTAGCAGGCGACATTCATATGTTTTGGGAGTGTCCCCAGCTCGTTTTGTTCTGGAAAGAGGTTGGTGAGATAGTGAACAGAATTATACCCCTAGAGTACCAGGTAAGCCCCTCCTTAGTTATTTTCGGCTGCCAATTGAATTCCAGGAATGAAACAAAGGATAATGCCAAACTACTTTTCTATATGATGCTGTTACCAAGGCGGGAGATATGTAAGAAATGGATAAGTGCTTCCCCCCCGACGGTGTTAGAGTGGAAGGATTCACTAATATATCATTTAACTTTAGATGTAAGGGATAAAGACGCAAATAAGAAGTACAAATTTTGGGACCGATTGAAAAGATGGTTGGAATCGCAAGAATGAGGTTTGTCCTGTGATTATGCCAAGGCGGGTTTCCGGCAGCTTTGAAGGCGGGCCAGTAAGGCCTTGCTAAGCAGAGATGCGGGGTGTCCTGGTCAGGAGTCTCTAGGGAGAGATGGATTGTTATTTGAACTGATCTCCCTCATCGAGAGCCTGGACAAGTGAATGAGGACAAAAAAAATAAAAATAGTTTCCTCAGCCATGTGAGAAGAAATTCTGACCTGGTGAGCAAAACCCACATTCAGCAACTGCATTGGTCTGTTAGTAGATACCACAGTGTTCTAATAAAGCTTCTCCACATCGTGCTAATGAAAAATTAAATATCTAACATTCTATACTCATGGCAAAAGTAAGGGACACCTGAACACCATGTTGTGAGAATATGACTTCAGTAAATGAACAAAATGAGAGGTTTCATTTTGTCATACAATATTATGGCTTTTGCTTTAGAAATTTCTAGAAAGTGAAAATAAGGCTGCCTTTTGGTATAAAGTCTTAACCGTCTTCCTCGCCTATTCCATTCTGGCATGCTGCGTGAAACATTAGCAGCAGCCACCTGTTAGTTGATTTCCTGGTTTTCTACTCTGGCTTCCATTTTGCTAGAATTAAAGCTCTTGAATGTAAATTCTTTCCCACTGAGCAAGGTGAAGTGAAAGAACATGAGGTGCTAATGCAGATATAAAACAAGCTAGTTAAACGTCTGAGGAAAAGTAAAGATTTTAATCAGTTATGCCACAATATATTTTTAAAGGGACAAAAATGACTAATGAGATCTTATTTATGCCCAGAATCTCCTTACCACACCTGTTACCTTAGCCTGTCTATCCTGCCTGTCGCTGAATACCCCATTAATTTTTAAATAGTAATATTTTGATGGTATGTTTACAATATTTTATTGAAATATACAGAAGTAAATTTATTTAGAGGTACAGCATGCTATTGCAGCCAAGTACCATGTTTAAAATGAATACATCTGTGCTCCTCAGTGTAATGAGACATTTCCAGTGAATTGCTGTTTGGACATTTAACTTTTGTGGTCACTTTCCCACCCTTCTTTTATCAGTAGGTACATCATCTTGCATGAATGTGCAGTAGTTTCGAATTCGTTGGGTGTGAGCTAAATATAAGGAAATTAATAAAGCACTTTAAAAATATGTATTTATGATCTTTACAAATGACTCTCTGTATACCTTAAAACAACTACTTTCAAGGTAATTAATTAAGCATTTTAAAATAAGTGCAATTGTAAATCAGACAGAACAACAAAACTACTACTTTAAAACAGTCAAAAATGCCATGGAGAACATAGGGTTCACAGGCTGGAAACACTTCAAATATATAAACAAACATGAAGGGCCTGATTTAGATCTTGACGGTGTTACCGCTAAGCCTCATTGGCGGCAGACTCAGAAGACCATCAAGTCAACGGTGTTCTGCACGCAGTATTTAGATGTTATAGCTCTGCAAGTGGTGGACCAGCGACAGATTGCTGACAGAGGGAGATGGCTTCATACAATGGCAGGGGCTATGAAATAGAGGTACGTGACACAAACACACAGGGCCATATTTATACTCCGTTTGCGCCGAATTTGCGTAATTTTTTTCGACGCAAATTCAACGCAAAACTAACTCCATATTTATACTTTGGCGTTAGACGCGTCTAGCGCCAAAGTTCATGGAGTTAGTGTCATTTTTTTTGCGTGAACACCTTCCTTGCGTTAATGATATGCAAGGTAGGCGTTCCCGTCTTAAAAAATGACTGCGATGCATATGCGTCGTATTTATACTCCCGGGCAAAAATGACGCCCGGGAGTGGGCGGGACTAAAAAACCCGCATTTGCGCCGGATTTTAGCGCCTGGGTCAGGACAGGCGTTAAGGGACCTGTGGGCTCAGAATGAGCCCAGAGGTGCCCTCCCCTGCCCCCAGGGACACCCCCTGCCACCCTTGCCCACCCCAGGAGGACACCCAAGGATGGAGGGACCCACCCCAGGGACATTAAGGTAAGTCCAGGTAAGTATTTTTTTTTATTTTTTTTGTGGCATAGGGGGGCCTGATTTGTGCCCCCCTACATGCCACTATGCCCAATGACCATGCCCAGGGGACAGAAGTCCCCTGGGCATGGCCATTGGGCAAGGGGGCATGACTCTTGTCTTTGCTAAGACAGGAGTCATTTCAATGGGGGATGGGCGTCGTAAAAAAATGGCGCAAATCGGGTTGTGGCGATTTTTTTGCCTCAGCCTGACTTGCACCATTTCTGGACGCCCATACGCCATTTCCCCCCTACGCCGGCGCTGCCTGGTGTACGTCGTTTTTTTTAACGCACACCAGACAGCGCCGGCGGCTAACGCCGGCTAACGTCATTCAATAAATACGGCGCCCGCATGGTGCTTCAGAATGGCGTTAGCCGGCGCTAATTTTTTTGACGCAAAACTGCGTTGGCGCAGTTTTGCGTCAAAAAGTATAAATATGGGCCCCAGTGTCCCTTGGCCATATGTGTTCCCCTAAACTACCCACTACACAACACACCACATACACACCATCATTGATTACAATTCCAAAACAGAACAACAGGGACATGCCAAAAACACACATTGACATACACCCATTACACAAAATACACACACCATTGATACTGCACTGTCAGCAAGACCAGATCCTTGGGGTCTGCGCACGTTCCCAACATGTCCACCAGAGAGCTCCAAGACTCTGATAGATGAATCACAGAGACTGAGAGAGTCCAAGAGGGAAAAAGGGGTTTAGGATGGGAACAGCTGGGAAGGAGACCTGTAGGAAACAAAAGGTTAAAACACACAATATCAAGATTATATCACATTAATCTTTACTAGACTATGATTCTAAGCATTGTCATACTGTAACCATGGATAACTTAAGCACGGACTAAATAACTAGACTTCAAGACGTCTGGTTACCTGGGAAGGAATTAAGAATGATTAATACAACTTCTCAATGAATCTCTTAATGAAATGTTGCACATTGACTAGGAACATAGGAGCCCTCTAGAATTATGTTTTCAAAATCAAACATGGTCTTTTTGCATGAGGACAAGAAAATAATCTGAATGTTTTCTAGAACACAATATAGGAGTTGTATTAAGGGACTTATTATGCACATATAGGGGGTCATTCTGACCCTGGCGGTAGACTACCGCCAGGCCAACGACCGCGGATGCACCACCAACAGGCTGGCGGTGCATCCATGGGCATTCTGACCGCGGCGGTACCGCCGCGGTCAGAAACGGAAAACCGGCGGTGTCCCGCTGGTTTCCCGCTGCCCTGGGGAATCCTCCATGGCGGCGCTGCAGGCAGCGCCGCCATGGGGATTCCGACCGCCAGCCTGGCTCTGGCGGTTTTGACCGCCAGAACCTGGCTGGCGGTAACGGGTGTCGCGGGGCCCCTGGGGGCCCCTGCCGTGCCCATGCCACTGGCATGGGCACTGCAGGGGCCCCCTAACAGGGCCCCACCAAGACTTTCAGTGTCTGCCAAGCAGACACTGAAAATCGCGACGGGTGCAACTGCATCCGTCGCACCCCTTCCACTCCGCCGGCTCCATTCGGAGCCGGCATCCTCATGGAAGGGGGTTTCCCGCTGGGCTGGCGGGCGGCCTTCTGGCGGTCGCCCGCCAGCCCAGCAGGAAACTCAGAATTACTGCGGCGGTCTTTTGACTGTGCATCGGTATTCTGACGGCGGTACTTTGGCCGCCCGCCAAAGTCAGAATGAGGCCCATAATGTAACATCTAGAATTTTAACACTTAGGTGGTCATTACAACCCTGGCAGACGGAGACAATGTACCGCCCACACTATTATGACAGGCCAATCTGCCACCTTTTCCGGGGCGGATTCACCGCAGATAAAAACACAGCGGAAACAGGAATTTCGAAGGAAAAACGCTCACCTCCACACACCCCACGAGGAACGAGGACACCATGGACCCGGAACTCCAAATTCTACCTGCAATAGTTTTCCTGCTCCTCTACCAGGAGCACAAACGCCGGCGGCGAAGACCACGGTGAGTACTGCACCTACGAGACAGGGGAGGGAGGAGGAAAAAAACAGAGACACACACACGCAACACCCCCACCCACACCCTCACCCACTACAACACACACTCTAATACAGCATGATACATTACAGTTACACCCCCCAAGCCCCCGGAAGAATACAAAGACAAAAGGAAATGAGTGTAACCATTGTAATATATTAAAATCCAGTACTCAAACATATATATACACTATAAACAAATATATACACCAATAATACAAGTCCAGGTATTGCACCATTTATAGTCCGTGGAACACTGGGCCCAAAATGCATGGGCGAGGCCCACACTCGATACCCAATCAAAACAGAGAGAACACTGCAGGGGCATCAGATAGAAATACAACAGGCACCTCAGGGGGAAGGGAAGGGGGGGCACCTCAGCCGGATGAGTGCACAACGCCAGATCTACGAGGGGGCTCAATGCCCACTGTTCAATCTTGGGGAGTGCAAAGCCACAGTCTCTCAAGTCTCTTCAGTGGGTGGGTTGCCCACTGCCATATCTTGGGGAGTGCAAAGCCACAGTCTCTCAAGTCTCTACAGTGGGTGGGTTTCCCACTGCCATATCCTGGGGAGTGCAAAGCCACAATCTCTCAAGTCTCTAAAGTCTCTACAGTGGGTGGGTTGCTCACTGCCATATCCTGGGGAGTGCAAATCCACAGTCTCTCAAGTCTCAACAGTGGGTGGGTTGCCCACTGCCATAGCCTGGGGAGTGCAAAGCCACAGTCTCTCAATTCTCTACAGTGGGTGGGTTGCGCACTGCTGTATCCTGGGGAGTGCAAAGCCACAGTCTCTCAAGTGGATAACAGTCTCCACTGGTTCTGGAGGGGGACTGGTGCCCAGAGTGCTTCATCCTGTGAAGGACAGAGGTAGTGGATGCATGTCTCCACTGGTTCTGGAGGGGGACTGGTGCCCAGAGTGCTTCATCCTGTGAAGGACAGAGGTAGTGGATGCATGTCTCCACTGGTTCTGGAGGGGGACTGGTGCCCAGAGTGCATCACTCAACCCATGACGGACCCAGTTGCGTCAGTGCCCCTGCCGCTCATGGGCTAGCGGTGCTTGATTTGGCGCTGCCCTGTTCAGCGGTGCTTGATTTGGCGGTGCCCTGTTCAGCGGTACTTGAGTTGGCGGTGCCCTGTTCAGCGGTGCTTGAGTTGGCGGTGGCCTGTTCAGCAGTGCTTGTGCTGGCGGTTCTTCATGGCCCAGCAGGGCTTGTGCTGGTGGTGGCCTCCTGGGCAGCTGGGCTGGGGCTAGCGGGACCCTCCTTGGCAGCTGGGCTGGGGCTGGTGGGGCCCTGCTGGGCAGCTGGGATGGGGCTGGCGGTGGCCTCCTGGGCAGCAGGGATGATGGCGGTCTTCTCCACCGTGCAGCTCTTCCCAGACTTGCCGGGTTTCTTGTGGCCCTTCCCCACCTTGGGAGGTGTAACAGCTGAGTCCACACTCCCACCGGGACCCCTGGGAGCGGCTTTGGTGGCTGGAGTCTTCCCCCTCTCTCGCCGGGCACTGGTCAACTTCTGATGCTTCACAGGGGGGGGGGGGGGGGAGGGACTGTCTGTGCTGTGGCTCCGTGCAACACTGGCTGTCCTGGTGGCCGGTGCACTCCACATACCTGTGACAACAGGCACCACTGGTCCCGTAAAAGTTGTGGCTGAGGTGCTACTTCGGGACCTATGAGATGGACGGGGTGGGGGAGGTGTGGGAAAAAGGTCAAGGCTGGACAGGAAAAGTTTTTTGGAGGCGCTGGGATGGGTAGCTGGAGGGGGTTTGGGAGTGGAGGAAGAGTTGGTGGTTGTAGGAGGTGTACGTTTGGTGACTTTGGGTGCAGGTGCATGCGCTGGAGGCTGTCGTGAGGTGGATGGCTGTTGGGTGGGTGTGTGCCTGCGTTTGTGTATCTTGGGAGGGGGCGTCACAGACACACTGGGAGAGGACACAGGGGACGTGTGAATGGTAGTGGGGATGGTGAGTGCACGTGAGCGGGGTGTGCTGGTGAGGGACATAGTGGCTGTAGAGGTAGTGCATGCAGGTGTGAGTGTAGACGAGACTGGGAGGGAGGAGGGAGACAACGAGGAGGTGGACACAGTGGAGGCAGTGGATGTTGGTGTGTCTGCATGTGTGTGTTGCTTGCATGAGTGCCTGTGGGATGTGTGGTGCTTATGTTTGCCTGAGCTTCCCTTGTGTGGTGAGGTGTATGCAGGCTGGTCTGATGGTGTGCTTGGGATAGGCAGAGGTACAGGCGATTGGGTCTGGGTGGAGGCAGTTGTAGGGGGGAGGCTAGAGACGGGGACAATGGCTGCCATCAGTGCTGAGGCCAGAGTTTGAAATGCTCGGTGAAGGGCCGCCTGACCAGAATGAATGCCCACCAGGAATGCATTAGTTTGTTGCAACTGCCTTTCTACACCCTGGATGGCATTCAAAATAGTAGACTGCCCAACAGTGAGGGACCTGAGGAGGTCAATGGCCTCCTCACTGAGGGCAGCAGGGGTGACTGGGGCAGGGCCTGAGGTGCCTGGGGCGAAGGTGATGCCCACCGTCCTGGGTGAGCGGGCACGGGCGAAGGCTGAGGGGCTGCTGGGAGGGCAGTGCTGGTAGGGGGGGGTGGCGGCTGTACCTGTAGATGCGGGGGCCCAGATGCTGCCACCACCACAAGGGAGCTCCCATCAGAGGACGAGTCTGTGTCGCTGGTGTCAGCTCCTGTCCCCGCCGTGGAGCTCCCCTCGCCCTCCGTCCCACTGGTGAATTCAGACTCCGTAGTCTCGCCCTCCAGGCACATGTGGGATGCAGCTCCCTCGTGCTCCGGTGCCACTGCTCCTCCACCTGATGATGCTAATGCACACAAGAACAGGAAGACCAAAAAAAGGGGGGGAGACAGAAGAAAGACATGTTGAGTGCATGGATTACCGCTACCGTTGGCGGTCAAGACAGACACAGAGGCCCCCTGCACTATGCCGCGCTCTTGGGCTCCACAGTGCAATTCCTGGGAAATGACCTACAAGGCTATGGACGACATCTGCACACATAGATGACACAGGGGCATGAATAGCTGTACTTGGCACTCTACAGAGGTGGGGTGGGGGCCACAGGGTCATGCCTTATAGAGGGGCCTAGCCTACGGAACTCGCCCTGGCCTAGGGAAACCCACAGCCCTCCTCCCCCACCCAGACAACTCCAGTGCGCGCAAAGTCAGCTGAATGAGAGTGTACTCACCCCCTTGTGTCTGCTGTGATGCCCTCAAGCACCCATCCAACTTCGGGAAGGCCACCGCCAGGATCCTGAACATCAGGGGGGTCATGGTTCGACCCATCCCCAGCTGAGCCTCCGCCGTCTTCTTGCCCCAGCAGCGAATGTCCTCCCATCTTTTCCGGCAGTGGGTGTTCCGTCTGTGGTAGACCCCCAGGGTCCAGACGTCCTTGGCGATGGCACGCCAAATATCTTTCTTCTGGTCGGCACTGACCTACATGAAATGTACAGGGGAAAAAAAGAAGTCCTTACTGTTCGACCTGGCTTTTTGACAGGGTCATCCCCAAACTTTTTGCCTTCCTCCTTTTCTTTTTCTGACCTCATTTTTGCTGGTTTTTAGACTCTGCGCACTTTACCACTGCTAACCAGTGCTAAAGTGCATATGCTCTCTCCCTTAAAACATGGTAACCTTGAATCATACCTGATTGGACTATTAATTTACTTATAAGTCCCCAGTAAGGTGCACTTTATGTGCATAGGGCTGGTAAATTAAATGCTACTAGTGGGCCAGCAGCACTGGTTGTGCCACCCACTTAAGTAGCCCCTTTTCCTTGTCTCAGGCCTGCCATTGCAAGGCCTGTGTGTGCAGTTTCACTGCCACCTCGACTTGGCATTTAAAAGTACTTGCCAAGCCTAGAACTCCCCTTTTTCTACTTATAAGTCACCCTTAATGTGTGCCCTAGGTAACCCCTAGAGCAGGGTGCTGTGTAGGTAAAAGGCAGGACATGTACCGGTGTAGTTATATGTCCTGGTAGTGTAAAACCCCTGAATTCGTTTTTACACTACTGTGAGGCCTGCTCCCTTCATAGGCTAACATTGGGGCTGCCCTCATACACTGTTGAAGTGGCAGCTGCTGATCTGAAAGGAGCAGGAAGGTCATATTTAGTATGGCCAGAATGGTAATACAAAATCCTGCTGACTGGTGAAGTCGGATTTAATATTACTATTCTAGAAATGCCACTTTTAGAAAGTGAGCATTTCTTTGCACTTAAATCCTTCTGTGCCTTACAATCCACGTCTGGCTGGGCTTGGTTGACAGCTCCTTGTGCATTCACTCAGACACACCCCAAACACAGGGTACTCAGCCTCACTTGCATACATCTGCATTTTGAATGGGTCTTCCTGGGCTGGGAGGGTGGAGGGCCTGCTCTCACACAAAGGACTGCCACACCCCCTACTGGGACCCTGGCAGACAGGATTGAACTGAAAGGGGACCTGGTGCACTTCTTAGCCACTCTTTGAAGTCTCCCCCACTTCAAAGGCACATTTGGGTATAAAACAGGGCCTCTGCCCTACCTCATCAGACACTTGCTGGAGAAGAAACCTGAACCAGAACCTACATCCTGCCAAGAAGAACTGCCTGGCTGCTTAAAGGACTCACCTGCCTGCTTTCTACAAAGGACTGCTGTCTTGCTGTTGCCCTGCTGCCTTGCTGAACTCTTGTCTGGCTGTGAAAGTGCTCTCCAAGGGCTTGGATAGAGCTTGCCTCCTGTTCCTTGAAGTCTCAGGACCAAAAAGACTTCCCTCTTTACTTGGACGCTCTGTGCGCCGAAAATTTCGACGCACAGCTTGTTTCGCGGCGAGAAAAACGCCGCACTCCGACGCTGATCGACGTGACGCTCTTGGGACGATCGAAGATCCTGACGCACGGCCTCGCAAGGACAACGCCGCCCGATCTCTAGAGGAGAAATCGACGCGACGCCTGCCGTGAGATCGTAATTTCAACGCGCAGCCCCGCAGATCGAAGTCTAGAGGAGAAATCGACGCGACGCCTGCCGCGAGATCGTAATTTCGACGCGCAGCCCCGCAGACCAACGCGCAGCCGGAGAACAAGCAGGAAAATCCACGCACAGACCCGGGACATTTGGTAATCCCTGCGATCCACAGAAAGAGACTGACCGCGTGCCGGAAAACGACGCCGACTTCCCCGCGTGGAAAATAACGACGCAAGTCCGTGTGTGCTGGGGAGAAATCGACGCACACACCCTTTTTCCACGCACCTCTTCGCTTGTGGCCCTCTGAGGAGATTTTTCCACTCCCAACCAGGTACTTGTGCTTGAAAGAGACTTTGTTTATATTCTAAAGACTTAAGACACTTTATATCACCTTCCTGTGATATTTCTACAATTTTCCATTGCAACTTTATTCTTTTTGACCTACAATTATCCTGATAAATATTATATATTTTTCTAAACACTGTGTGGTGTATTTTTGTGGTGTTATATGGTGGTATTGTATGATTTATTGCACAAATACTTTACACATTGCCTTCTGAGTTAAGCCTGACTGCTCGTGCCAAGCTACCAGAGGGTGGGCACAGGATAATCTTGGATAGTGTGTGACTTACCCTGACTAGAGTGAGGGCTTTTGCTTGGACAGAGGGTAACCTGACTGCCAACCAAAAACCCAATTTCTAACACTTACCAACTGCACCGTCAAAGTGAATGGCCCCCATCCCTACCCTTGCCATGTGGCACATGCACTCACCGTCTTACATGCACGCAGCACTCTGCCCCCTTCCTTCTTACATCCAGCCCTCTCCACACAGGCATAGCCCATACAACATGCTCCCTCTGTACTTACCTGTTTGTCTGGAGGACCGTAGAGTAGCGTGTACTGGGGGAGGACCCCATCAACGAGCTTCTACAACTCCTCCGATGTGAATGCAGGGGCCCTTTCCCCAGACGCACAAGCCATTGTCTCTTCCAGACTGAGGTCACAGCAGCACTTGCAGTGTAGGTCCTCTCCTGTCGAAGATCAGGTATCGAGTGATTGAAGTGATAGAAAATGGCGGTCACGTCCGCGGCGGTGCGTACCATCACCACCGGCGTACATCGTCATTAACAGTGAAAGGTGATTTCTATGCCCTGGGACATATCCCCAACATCATAGGTGCCATTGATGGGACCCATGTGGCTTTGGTCCCACAGGAGTGAACAGGTGTACAGAAACCGGAAGAGTTACCATTCCATGAATGTACAGATGGTATGTTCGGCCGACCAGTACATCTCCCATGTGAATGCCATGTTCCCTGGCTCAGTGCATGACGCCTACATCCTGCGGAATCGCAGCATCCCTTATGTGATGGGTCAACTCCAGAGGCACCGTGTGTGGCTATTAGGTGAGCCCCTGGAAGCAAGACAGTGGGAATGGTTGTCTGAGGTTATCCCTACAGGATAGTGTGTCTAACAGTTGTCCCTCGCCATTTGCAGGTGACTCTGGATACCCCAACCTGTCATGGCTACTGACCCCAGTGAGGAATCCCAGGGCAGAGGAATGCTACAATGAGGCCCATGGGTGAACTAGGAGGGTGATTGAGCGGACCTTCGGCCTCCTGAAGGCCAGGTTTAGGTGCCTCCACATGATAGGTGGATCCCTATTCTACTCACCAAAGAAGGTGTGCCAGATCATCGTGGCCTGCTGTATGCTTCACAACTTGGCTTTGCGACGACAGGTGCCTTTTCTGCAGGAGGATGGTCCAGATGGCAGTGTTGTGGCAGCTGTGGAGCCTGTGGACAGTGATGAGGATGAAGCAGAGGAAGAAGACATGCAGAACAGGGACTCAGTGATCCAGCAATATTTCCAGTGAAACACAGGTGAGAATACAATCCTGCCTACTACATGTAGTTTTACATTACTACCTCTATCCTGTCTGTCGTTTTCACCCAGTGTATGGTCACTGAGTTGTCACTTTCCCTTACGGTTTCACAGATGTGGGTGCCACTGTGCATCATCTGCTTACATTCCTCATGGACTAGAGCTGTGTGACATAGGTATGTTGACATTACTATTTCAAACACATCTTGTCACTGTAATTGCTAATACACTATTTCAAAATCACAGACAGACTCCAGATCATTTTGTGCTTTAGGTGTGTTTATTTCAATGCAAAATATTGGAGGGGGAAGCTAAATGGTGAGGGGTGATGGCGGAGTAGTGTCCATGGCAGAGTCCAGTCTATTGGTCTCACAGGTGCATTGCCCATATGGGCATAGGAAGTGGAGCTGGGACAGTTTAATTATGGACAGGGTGACAAAGTGGGACAGTAGGATGACAATCAGGGTGGTCTCATTTCTTGGCGGGTGTCTTGGCATCGTTCTGTGTCTTGTTCCTGGATCTCAGGGACCGTTTGTGGGGTGGTTCTCCCTCTGCAGGGGGTGGGGTGCTGGGGTGGTGGTCCTGTGGCGGGGCGTCCTGTCCACTAGCGCCGGCGGAGGTGGTGGGCAGTTTATCGTCCATGCTAGTGTCAGGGGCACAGTGTCCCTCCTGGTGTTGAGTACTTCCTTCAGCACCCCTACGATGGTGCCCAGGGTGGAGCTGATGGTTCTGAGTTCCTCCCTGAAGCCCAAATACTGTTCCTCCTGCAGGCACTGGGTCTCCTGGTACTTGGCCAGTACCATTGCCATCGTCTCCTGGGAGTGGTGGTATGCTCCCATGATGGAGGAGAGGGCCTCGTGGAGAGTGGGTTCCCTTGGCCTGTCCGCACGGCAGCCCTCCCAGTTCCCCTGTGTTCCTGGGCCTCCGTCCCCTGGACCGCGTGCCCACTGCCACTGCCCCCAGGTCCCTGTTGTTGTTGGGTTGGAGGATTATCCTGGGTTCCCTGTAGTGGTGGACACACAGCTGATTGACGTGTCCTGGGGACGGAGGCATGGGCCTGCTGGGTGGGTGCTGTGCTGGTGTTTCCAGAGGGGGAAGGTCTGTGGTGGCCTGTGCCTGTGTGAGGGGAACCGACTGTCCAGAGGTCCCCGATGGTCCAGGCTGGTCATCTAGATCCAGTTGGACAGAGCTGCTGTCATCACTCTGGGCCTCTTCTGTGGGTGGAGTGGACATGTCTGGACCCTCCTGTCTGCTGACATTGGGTAGGGGTCCTGCAGGGGTGGAAAGGCATGATTATTGCATCTGTGTGTGCCATGGTGTGCAATGGGTGGGTGACCGTGTACTCCAGTTCTGGCATTCCTGTGTGGGAGCTTGTGTGATAATGGTTTAGGCGGGTGTATGGCTATGTGCAGTGTGCATGCTTTAATGATGGGTGTCCATGCTTTGTTGTTGCATGCAGGGCTTGGTGTTGGGATGGGTGGTTTGTGATATTGGGACATTTGTGAGGAGTTGGTGTGATGGGGGTGAGGGTGGGGGTATGTGATAGCATGCAGGTAGGGTGGGCGATATATTAGTTAAGCTTTGATTTACCAGAGTCCGTTCCTCCAGCTACTCCTGAGAGGCCCTCGATATGCAGAATCACCAAGTCCTGCTCCTCCCATGTTGTTAGTTGTGGGGGAGGAGGTGAGGGTCCGCCGCCAGTCTGCTGAACCGCCAGGTGGTGTCTTGAGACCACGAAACGCGTCTTCCCCGTAGGTCGTTCCACCTTTTCCTGATGTCCTCCCGATTTCTTGGGTACTGTCCCACTGCATTGACCCTGTCCACTATTCTTCGCCATAGCTCCATCTTCCTTGCAATTGAGGTGTGCTGCACCTGTGATCCGAATAGCTGTGGCTCAACCCGGATGATTTCCTCCACCATGACCCTGAGCTCCTCCTCCGAGAACCTGGGGTGTCTTTGCCGTGCCATGGGGTAGTGTAGGTGACGTGTGGGGTGGATTGTGTGGTGATAAGTGTGGTGATATGTAGTAGTGTGTTGTGTGAGGTGCGTGGAAGTTGTGTGGGTGATTGTGTTATGTGCCTGTGGATGCTGTTGTACTTGCTGGTGGTGTCTCTCTCTGGCCTTCTTTCTGTATTTTTGGTCATAGGGGTTTGTGGGTGATGTGGGTGTGTTTTATATTGTAATGTGTGTGTGGGAGTGGTGTGTGTATGTGTCTCAGGTGTGTGTATTTTGAATCGTCCAATGTGGCTGTGTTTTGTAGGAGTGTGTGTATTTTGAGCGCGGCGGTGTGTACCACCAATGGAATACCGCGGTTGAAAGACCGCCGCGTGGATTCGTGTGTCGTGATAATGTGGCCGTATTTCTGTTGGCGTGACAGTGGAGGTTTTGTTTTCGCCAGTTTATCACTGACCTTTGGTGTGGCGGACTTGTGTGGGTGTTTGAATTTTGGCGGATTCCGAGATGTGGGTCAAAATAGCTGTGGCGGAATTCCGCGGCCGCGGCGGTGTGTTCGCGGTCTTCTGCGTGGCAGTAAGCGGCTTTTACCGCCAATGTTGTAATGAGGGCCTTAGTTTTAAAATGCAGAAACATGAATTGCACACATTGCTGATTTCCACAAGGATATGCAAATGCCATGAAATGATCGTGCACACTACAAGCGATCTGAAACATCAAGTTTTAATTGCGGGAATTGATCATGCGTCCTGCCGATTCCAATGTCACCATGTAAATGCCATGAAATGGTTGCGCCCAATGAGAATCAAGAGTTAAACACCAGGAATGAATTGCGCATCTTGCTGATTCAAATGTCACCATGTTAATGCCAAGAAATGCTTGCACACAATGAATATCGAGAATTAAACAGGAGGAATGAATCGCGCGTCTTGCCGATTCGAATGCCACCATGTAACTGCCGAGGAATAGTAGCGCACAATGAATATCAAAAGTTAAACACGAGGAATGAATTGCGCGTCTTGCCAATTCGAATATCAACATGTAAATGCCAGAAAAACCCAGAGCACATTCACACGCACAAGGTCAAATCTCTCAACATGAAAATTAGGCCCAAGAACTCGAATGCCTTCGAAAACGGGATCGGGGGCCCAGGCCGACCTCCGTCTTACCGCCCTGATCAAGGATCACCAACACAATGAAGGGCAAGGCCTGGAAGATCAAAGTAGGCCTCCAGAACAGGAGCTCAGGAAGTTGCTGCTGCTATGCACCGGGACCTCTGAATAGTGAGCACGTGGAGCTGGGCTGGCTCCCTTATATAGAGTCTTGGCCCATCCCACAAACTACACCCAGTCATGCTGCAGAGAAAGCTTCTAGAAGGCCCTGAAAAGGGACCACACCCTGACACACTCTGAAAGCCTGCAGCAATACATTGCAAATTAACAGTATTTATAAGCACCTTGAATATAAGTCTTCAGGATTAAACTCTGCAATGCAAAAGGTTAAACAACAGCATATCAGCATAGTGCATGAATTACGTTATCTTGTAAGTGTTGGGTTTTTGCATTCCAGTCGCCCGTAGAGCGCGCACTGCCCTGATGTTGACACTACACCCACACGCACCAAAACCACAACTAACACAACTACACACCCATCTACACAAACCCACACACTAGCATAACTACAGACATCACACTATGCCTGCCACACAGCAACAACACTCACCTGAATGTGTCACATGGAAACACAACATACACAACAGCATCAACACAACCACAACCACACCACCCACTCCAGCTCCCACCACCTCAAACACACACCTACACACACACATACATGTACTGACTCACCTATACAACAGATGGCACAACCTACCAGTAGAGTTCCCCTTACAATGTGCAAACATAGACACCATTGACAAGTGTGTGTGTACCATCATTGTGGTGCCAGCAGTCATTTGGCAATCAATACTCACACCACAATGACGTGTATATTTGTGCAATATGCATGTTGTGCCAGTGTATCCCCAGCCATGTGTGACACGTTTATCTCCCCGACATATGCATGTCACTGTGATTAACAAATATTACTCTGACATGTATATGCATGCAGCGGTCCCGAACTCCTGTGCAGTGCCTACCCAATGTACCCTGGCAAAACGGCCTCCCTACTGTTTGGTCTGGTGATGGGGGGTTGTTTTTTCTCTGTGGGTCGATGGCAGCAGAGACAGCAGGTGTTGCTAGTCGAGTCCAGTCAAAAACAGAAGTGGAATTGGAAAAAAGGTGAGTTTTCACCTCTCCCCCCAATCTGCCAAATCTGAATTGGAGGTCGAGCCACCACTTTTTGCTTAGTGGTAAGGCACTTCTGGAAAGGGTGACTTGTGTCCCTCAGGCATCCACATTTCCCTTTGGTGTTAGGCTGTTTGTGCCTAACAATTTCTACCGTCCATCGTGAGTAAAGGAACTGAGGGTCCAAAGGCCCCTTTTTAAAAAAAATTCCCCTCGCCTCATTTAATGCAGGCTCAAGACTTCCACTTCTGACATCAGTGTGAACATGCGGGGTGACGTCATGGCAGTGATATATCATTTAAGTCACATGCCTTGCATCTTGAAGACGGAAGTCCTTCGATCGTGGGATTTTTATTTGCTAGGAATAGTGTTTAGGTCTCCACATTTTACTTACAAAAATGGAATCCGTATGTCTAACATTAAAAATAAGTTTGGAATCACGCTTTTATGTTTTTTGGGAGGAATTTTGTCATTGTCACTGTCTCGCGTGGCAAAAACAAACATGCAGATTAGTGTATTCAATTCAAACATGTACCACATGGATGCTACAAATAATGAGTTTCACCTACAGGAAAATTAGGGATAATAGTTGACTAAAACATACATGACCTAAAGACAATGAGAAAATCCAATTTAGCGAAAACGTGAATATAAAATCCAACATACCCTATTCTCTAAGTCAATGAGGGTGACTTTCTAAATTGAATCAAAGTGGGAGGCAATATGTAAAAGTCATAGCGAAAGTAACCATGCCTTTAATTACACAAAGGGGCACATGGACTCCCATCCTTTGATGCTCTCATATATGTTTTAAAGTCGTAGATCAATTCTTCTTCCTTACAAGTAGGATGCTTCCATAGTTCGTCCCACCTTCTACATGAGTCTAGGCGAAGGCTAAGGCAAATACGCGATCAAGGCCTATGCACCCCTTGGACACTAAATAACCCTTTAACTTACATTATTCTATATAGAGATGACAATGAGGAAAATATGTGCATGTATGTATGAACATGGGAACAATATAGGATGCAAATGCAATAATTCAAGAATGACCAATTATTATCTAGCAAACGGTCATTGGAAGATTTGTAAAAAGGCAATGCATTCTCGTGAAGACCACCATTTTCATGGGGACTACTTTGCCCGCCATTGACAAAGGAGCCCATGCGACTCACACAGGGAACCCACCTTATCTGGCTTCAGGATCACTGTGATTACTGCTGCCCATAGAGACTGCAGCAATTGTCCTCGCTCATGGCGTTCTGGTAGCACTTCCAGTATTCATGGGGCTAAAATATCCATATAAACATAATAGAACACTATCGTTCATCCAGCCATTTCTGGCACCCACCGATTTAGCATTTCTATAACTACTTGCATTTGTTCTTTTACGATTATCAGCTATCAAAATATGCCACTGTCTTGGTCCTTAAATCATTCTAGGGTCACTCTTCCTAAATATTGTTCTATTATGACTTCATTGTATGGAACCTCAAATGTGGATAGTCATTCATAATATTCTCAAAATCAGAGTAGGATATTCGAGGTGTCAAGCACTGTTTTTATCTCGTGTAGCCATCACTGCTATTTTGCTTGCAGCCCATGCCAGATTCAACAGGTTTTCTAGGATTCTTTAGGATCGTTTTCCCTCCTGTCTGGCTACTGCGTATTTGCCTCGAAATTTCATCCTTCGGCATGCTTCTTTCTGAAACTCTCCCATTTTTGCGTGAATTTTTTCAAGGATTTTATTATCTGCTGAGGATATATGTGTTTTTTCTAATTCACATATTTCTTTCTGAGATGTGTTTAATCCGCTCTGAATCGATTTAAGTATTTCAAATTGTTTTGATATAATATTCGTTTTACATTGGCTTTAAAGGCTTCCCAACACGTACTTGCACTATCAGCTGTTCCTCTATTAATTTCAAATAGGTTGAGATTTCTTCAGTGATCTCTGCTCTAAACATCACTCATAGAAAAGCGTTGGAGCCAAAGTGTCACATTATAACGTGCTGCATCCTAGCAATAATTTACAGCTCCACTAATGTAGAAGCATGTGGGGAATCTCCACAATAATCAATCCAATGGCATATGTCTTGTGAAGCGAGCCAGTAGCTTGATTACTCCTCACATGTGTAGTGTCTTAGCCTCTAACTGTCGACCAGGCATTCCTTACATGTTGTATTGCTTTGGTCGAGGTGTCAGGGGATCAATCATGACCTAAATGGCACTGTATGTAAAATGGTGTTCCGGTCATCCGTCATAAGACTGAGATAGAGTTAGCTGAGCTACATGGCAGGTGTAGGTCATCATGGAAGTGCAGGCAATCTATGTTCACCATATATATTTATCAGTATGATATGGTCCCTCATTATGTCCCTGGCGGTCGGTGATAAAGTGGCAGTAATACCGCCAACAGGCTGGCGGTAACTACCGCCAAACTATGACCATGGTAAAAAGATCTCAGAGAGACAGCACCACACCAACCGCCAGGGCGGAAACAACAGCCACCACAGCAGTAGCCGCCGACAGCCATGTGGAAGTCAATGCTCCCCCCACCATATTATGACCCTGCAAACCGCAACCTTTTTCGGGGTGGTACCAAGGACATCAAAAGCCTGGCGGAAACACTGCACAGAAGTGAAAGGACTCACCATTGGAGATACAGGGAAGAACCACGCCGCCATGGAACCAGAACTGCATGTTTTTCCGATAATATTCTACGTTCTGCTCCACCGCGAACACCAACGCCGGCAAAGACGACAACGGTGAGTACAACTGCCTAGCACACAAGGGGAGGAGGAAAACTACAGTGACACACACACAAGCACCACACACACCCCATGCACACAACCAGCTGCCCAAGAAAACATGTTACCCCCCTAAATAGGCAGAAAAATGGAAGGACAAAACTATTTTGCCAAAGTGTTTGTAATAAGATCATCACAGTAGAAATAATAAGTTAGGCAATATAACATATATATACAAATTTACAGAAAAAGGGATACAGCCCAGCCTTCAATCTGCGTGGGCCACATGGCCACAGACCAAAGTCCAAGGGCTCACTTATCAATTGCTTCAACACAGAAAGAATACTGCAGGGGCATCAGTTGGTAAATAGGCAGGCACCTCAGGGGAACAGGGTGGGGGACACCTCAGCCGGGAGATGAAACAAGACCACTGGTTCTGAAGGGGGCAACCTGCCCTATTCTTGGTCCTGGGGAATGATGGGCCACAGTCTCTCGAGTGGGTGTCTTGCCCACTGGTTCTGGAGGGGGCAACATGCCCAGTGCATGATCCTGGGGAGTGATGGGCCACAGTCTGTCGAGTGGGTGTCTTGCCCGCTGGTTCTAGAGGGGGCAACATGCCCTGTGTCTGATCCTAGGGAGTGATGGGCCACAATCTCTGGAATGGGTGTCTTGCCCACCGGTTCTGGAGGGGGCAGCCCGCACAGTAGCCCATGGAGACAGGATTACATTTCGTCTGCTGGCAGTAGCGGCTGCACAGTAGTGGTGCTGCTGGTGGGCAGAGGCTCCTGCATAGCCCCTGCACCCTCGGATGGATGCACAGTGGTGGTGCTGCTGGAGGGGGGAGCCTCTTGCACATCCCCTGCACCCTCGGACGGTTGCACAGTGGTGGTGCTGCTGGTGGGGAGAGACTCCTGCACGTCCCCTGCACTCTCAGACGGATGCACAACCATGATTGGCGGTGGGGGCTCCATCCAAGCGACTGGTCCAGGCTCCTTGCCCTTCCTTCCTGCTGGTGCAGGCTCCTTGGCCTTTTGGGTGGCAGGTGCAGGCTCCTTGGTCTTTTGGGTGGCAGGAGCAGGCGCATTGCCCTTCTTGCCTGCTGGGGCAGGCTCCTTCCCCTTTAGGCTGGCTGGTGTAGGCTCCTTCTCCTTCAGTACATGTGGCCTGGATCTCTTTCCACCACGAGTGGGTGCAGTTAGGACTGGGCCAGTGGACTGTGTGGCTGAGGTGCTTGGCTGGGTTTGTGATACCCTGGCCATACATGCAGGGTAGAGGGAGGAGGGGTATGGAAGAAGTCAATGGTGGATAGGAACAGTTTTTTAGGGACATTTGGGCGGGAAGAGGGAGAAGGAATGGGAGTGGAGAATGAGGAAGTGGTTGTTGGAGGTGTCTGTCTGCTGGATGTGGGTGCAGGTACATGGGATGTATGCTGTTGTGAGGTGGATGGCTGTTCGGTGTCTGAGTGCTTGCGTTTGTGTACTTTAGGAAGTGGGATAGACACAGTGGGAGAGGACACAGGGGACGTGTGCATGGTTGTTGTGGAGGTGTCTGCCTGTGAGGTGTGTGTCCTGCTTGGTGTGGTGATGATGCTGGTAGTGAATGATGATGTAGTGCATGCAGGTGTGAGTGTGGATGTAACTAGGTGGGAGGAGTAGGAGGAGGAAGAGGGGGAGATAGTGGAAATAGTGGATGTTGTGTCTGCAACTGGATGATGTTTGGGTGAGTGCCTGTGGGATGAAGTGTGGTGCTTGTGTTTGCCTGTGACACTCTTGGGTATTGTCTTGTGTGCATGCTCGTCTGTATGTGTGCTTGTGATAGGCTGGGGTTGAGGAGAATGGGACTGTGGGACTGGGCAGTAGAAGTTGGAGGGGGGACGGTAGAAACAGGGACAACTGCTGCCATCAGAGAGGAGGCCTGATCCTGAATCGATCTCTGTTGGGCCGCCAGTCCAGTGTTACTGCCCTCCAGGAATGCATTAGATTGTTGCATCTGGGCTGCCAGCCCCTGGATGGCATTCACAATGGTTGACTGCCCTACAGAGATAGATCTCAGGAGGTCAATAGCCTCCTCACTCAGGGCAGCAGGGCTAACTGGGGCAGGGCCTGAGGTGCCTGTGACAAAGGAGATGCCCACCCTCCTGCGTGAGTGGGCACGGGCAACTCAATGATGGGCTGCTGGGAGGGCGGTGCTGGTATGGGGGTGGCAGCTGGCAGCTGTACCTGTAGCTTGGGTGGTCACAGAAGTGTCTGCCACTACCAGGGAGCTTCCATCGGAGGAGGTATCAGTCTCTGAAGTGTACCCTCCAGTCTCTGCCGTGGTGCTCCCCTCGCCCTTCCTCCCACTGGTGCCCTCACCGTCAGTGGACTCTGCCTCCTGAGTTGTGGGGGATGCAGCTCCCTCTGTTGCCGGTGCCTCTGCTCCTCCAGATTATGCTAATGCACATAAGGACAGGATGACAAAACAAGAAACGGGGGAAAGAGATAAAGGATACACTGGGTCAATGGCTGAACCACAACCGTTGGCCTACACAGCACACTCACACACAGAGAACAGCCCTGCGCACTATGCATTGCACTACCAGAGAAATAGCTTGCCACCAAGGCATGGGAAGGGGCACACACCACCAAATGTAGCACACCTGGGAACCATGCAGCCGTGCCCAGTAGTGGATGCCTACGAGCTAGGTAGCAGGATTATCCCTTCAGAACCCTAGCCACCAGGGGACCTACACTGCAATGTCAGGCCTGGCCTAGGGGCACCCACTGACACACATCCACCACCCGGATACTACCCTACCATGCGTAAGTTGTAATGATGGGCACTGTACTCACCCCCTTGTGGCTGCTGTGATGCCCTCAAGCACCCATCCAGCTCTGGGTAGGCCGCCACCAGTATGCGGGCCATCAGGGGGGTCAGGGTTTGACGGGCACCCCTTCCTTGTTGGGAGGCCATCCCCAGCTGGGCCTCCGCTGTCTTCTGTGCCCAGCGTCTCAGGTCCTCCCACCGTTTGCGACAGTGGGTGCTCTGCCTGCCATAGACCCCCAGGGTCTGCACCTCCTTGGAGATGGCACACTATATACCCTTCTTTTGATAGGTGCTGACCTACAGAGGCAATACACACAGGAACATACCATTAGACAAACAGTCCTGCCTGTTACACATTTAGCCCACCATAACCGTTCCCATCACCATTGCCACACACATGGCCCAGCACACAACCTGTACACCGCCAAGAGGACATCCACCCACCCTCTTACATGAGGCCTTCACACACAAAACTCCATGCATTCATGCCACAAGCATCAAGGGCACAGTGTACTCACCTGTTGGTCTGGAGGCCCATACAGCAGTCTGTACTGGGATAGGACCCCATCCACCTGTCTCTCCAACTCCTCCGACGTAAAGGCTGGGGCACTTTCTCTGGTCAAATGGGCCATGGTAGGTTCCGTGGATAGGGGTCGTAGGACGATATCCCTGTGGTAACTATAATGTTTGTGCTCTCTCTATGCACACCCAGGAAGTGGACCTGGGAGAGAAGACACCCTGGCAACTGCTTGTGCATACAAACTGTCATACCAAGAACTGCATTTATATGATCACCTGTCCATGTGGTCTTCGATACATTGAGTGACCACCAGAATGATTAATACACATATTAATGAACATCGCAGCCCCATAAGATGCCAGCGAGCAGCGACTAAACTGACTAAACACTTCATTGAATTTCACCATACACCCGATGACCTTAAATGGGTAGTACTGGAACGTGTAATAAATAACAAGGATTATACTAGAAGACTATTTGAGAAAGAACAACATTGGGTGTTTAGATTAGAAACACACCGGACAGGATTAAATGACGACATACCCTGGCTAGAATTTGCCAATCGCTGAGTATTGGGTCAATTATTAAACATCACTCTCGGTCCTAGGGAGGTATCGGACTTAATAAACAGAATTGCTAGCAGCTCCCTTTTTATTGAGCTAATTTCCTAGGGGTCATGTGAGATTAGAACCCTCCCTTTCTTTATTCCACCATTTGGGTACATACATCCATTGAGATAAGCCTTATGGTTAGGTTTCATTGACTGCATTCAAGATGGCCGCCACCTTGGGATGGATCCTTAGTCCCTTTTTCATGTTGACACATTCTCCTAGACTCCACTTTAAGATGGCCGTCATTGTTTTATGCCCTGTCCCCTTCCTATTTTCATGCATGGTCTAATCGTCGGCTCTTCTTATTTGCCGTACTCCAGTCCCGATTCACTTTTCCGGGAGCACGGAGCAGGGGTAGGTACATATCGCCTCGTGGATCCGAAGAGTGGGGTAAGTTTTCTAACCTTGTTCTTCTCCCCACCTTCGCTACTACGAAAGGAGCAACAACATTGGAGCTCCCGATATAGGGAGAGCTTTACACTCTGCCTTCGCGTACTGTTTGATGCGAGTTGTCAGATTACCGTTATTTTGGCTTTAACATATCGAAGTTTGGTGGGAGCTGTCATTATATTGAAATAGTTATATACAGATATATATAACTAATGACATATCGCAACTGGTACATGTCGATTTTTAGTGCCTGTCCATTTGAGCTGTTTTGATTTGTGAATGATTGAATACATGACAACAATGGGACCGCATCTTCCGTCACATATTTTGTAAATCTCTATCTGATGCTAGTACCATCCGGTGGATTTAAGCTGCAACTACTACCGGATGAATACTGCACTTTCTCCAACTAGTATTTTTTATGACATCTTAAGGATACGTTTGGCCCTGATCACTACTCTGAGCATGATTTTATCTGCTAAAAACTTTTTTCAATAAAATCTTTTTCATGATGTTTACATACAATCATTATGCATAACATGCCATTAATTGTCTGTATTTGTATACGCACCTAGATATTTAGACCAGTTCAGGCCACTGATGCCTGTTGCCATCCCGATGGGGTCCATCCTTTAATACAAGGAGGGTAAGGATATATCCTCTTAATTTAGAGGATTGTATGTATTGTCGATGTGTGTTTCACTGTGTGATACACTTCACCCAAGGGAAAAGTCACCTGTGTGGGCTCACAGTGCACATTATTTTATCTGTGACATAAGTTTATGTGTTTTTTTTCTTCTCTAGGTTCCTGTGAAATGACTTGATTACAAACTAAATATAGCATGTGGATTAGGTATGTTTTGGTCCTGACGAATCGCACTGATCTTAAAAGACTTTAAATGCAAGAAACATGTTGACCTTTCTAGTAGCAGTATAGGGATTTCTGTACTGATATTCCAAACATTCTCAGAATTTAGGGACTGTAGACTAAACTTTATTTTTTCCTTTTGAGCATGGATTAGACATTACTACTAATCCTTTCCCCACATTTATGTTATAATCATGAAAGGGGTCTGATTTTGATTAAATATGAGTTTTGCGGACCTATAGCCATTTTTAACCTCACACACTTATATATCTTTCTATATCAATTCCACATTCCAGCACTCAACGACCGGCATTTCTATATCAAAAAGATCTACGACAAAGAGCCCCCGTGAGGGGCCCGTCAGGCATTGCAGTGCCGGCCTGACGAGGAGCAAAAGTCTGATGATGAAGCATGTCACCAACTGGTGAGTTAGGGCTCTTGTTCCAATGAGAGCAGACTCACAGGTTCCATTTTCTGCTCACTGCATTTATATATAATTTTTTGTCTGGAACTGTGTACCTTTTTGTTTTTTTCATGGTAGGTTCCAGACACAGATCACATCAGCACAAGCAGTGTAGGTCCTCTCCTATGGAAGGTCAGGTAGCAAGTGAGGAATCAGATAGAAAATGCCGGTCACGTCCACAGCGGTGCATACCGTCACCACCGGCGTAGATCACCATTGGCCACTGTACCCCATAGGGCTGAGTGTTAACCACTGAGGAGTTGGACAGTGGTTCCCGACTGCCTCCCGCAACGGGGCACAACGTCAGCGGAATTACCTCACTCCCACCTGTCCCTCCACACAGGATAGGCAGACGCCATTTCGGGGGGGCGGGCAGGACCTGGAATAATGCTGCATCACAAGAGATATTAGCACATACTGGACAAATCACACTGACCCATTACATGTTTACAGGACGCAAACTACTGTTGTGGCTCCATTGTTCAGTTTGTGACCGGCTCCTCACTCTTTTGTCCCTTATATTTCTACCGCTGTGGATGAATAGGAGATGGAGACATACCCCATGTACAGGCCCCTGGTGGACTTGGCAACACTAGAGGACAGGTACATTATCCTCACCTATAGACTTGACAGGGCCACAATCTCAGAGCTGTGTGCCAAATTGGAGCCTGACCTGATATCTCCTATCCGTCACCCCACTGGGATCCCCCCTCTTGTGCAAGTGCTATCTGTACTCCATTTCCTGGTAACTGGTTCTTCCCAAGTGACAGTGGACTTGGCAGCAGGAATATCACAGCCAATGTTCTCAAACGTGCTGACAAGAGTGTTGTCTGGCCTAATAAAACACATGTGCATTGTTTTCCCCCAGGTTGAGGATTTGGCCACAGTGAAGGCCGAGTTTTATGCAATGGGACATATCCCCAACATAATTGGGGTGATTGATGGAACACATATTGCATTTGTGCCTCCCCGCAGAATGAACTGGTGTTCAGGAATCGTAAGAGTTTCCACTCCATGAATGTTCAGTTGGTGTGCTTGGCGGACCAGTACATCTCCCACGTCAATGCTAAGTATGCTGGGTCGGTGTATGATGCCTTTGCCTGAAGGAATAGTAGCATCCCAAGTGTGGTGGGCCAACTACAGAGGCACAGGGTGTGGCTAATAGGTAAGCCCTGGTTCCCACCCATTAGATATTGGTGTACGGGTATGGTGTGGGCCATACAGGATAGTGTGAGGATAAATGTTGTCCCTCAAAATTTGCAGGTGACTCTGGTTACCCAAACCTATCATAGCTGCTGACCCCTGTGAGGAATGCCAGGACAAGGGAAGAAGAACATTATAATGAGGCACATGGGCGAACCAGAAGGATCATTGAAAGGACCTTTGGCCTCCTGAAGCCAGGTTCCGGTGCCTTCATCTAACAGGCTACTCACCCATGAAGGTCTGCTAGATATTGGTGGCATGGTGCATGTTGCATAACCTGGCCCTTAGACACCATGTCCCATTCCTGTAGAAGGAGGAAGCTGGAGATGCCTGTGTGCCAGCAGTAGACCCTTGTGGACAGTGATAATGAGGAGGCAGGGGATGAGGATGAGGACAACAGAACATCTGTGATCCTGCAATGCTTCCAATGACACACAGGTAGGACAGTGTAACTTCACATTTCAATGACTTTGGTTGTAATTTGTGTGGCAATGGCATGCTGATATTTTCCACTTCTATGCCCATTTACTGTTCCCTCTGGCAATTCATTTTGAAGATGTTGGTGACGTGACATATACTCCTGGTGTGATCACTACAGCCAGCTACAGGTCTTTAATCTATGATCATTCTCTGTACAGTTGATTTGCAATGTGTGTACCTGTTTCAATGAATACATATTTGTTATACATGACATACTCCAAATGTTTTTCTTTTCAAAGGGTTTTTATTGAAGTGCTAATATACAGAGGGGCAAGAGCAATGGGATGGGGTGATGATGGAGGAAAGTAAAGTCCAGGGTATTGTTCCAGTCTGTTTGTAGCACAGGTGCATTGTCCAAGGGGACATAGGAAGCGGAGCAATGGCAGTTGAAGGTGGACAGGGTGACTGAGTGGGACACAAGGGTGACAATCAGGAGAGTCTCATTTCCTGGCGGGGGTCTTGGCAAGTGTCTCTGGCTTCTGTCTGGATTGCAGGGAACGTTTGCGGGGTGGTTCACCTTCTCCAGGGGGAGGGGTGCTGGTGGCTTGTGAGTTCTGTGGTGGGGCCTCCTGGCCAAAAGCAGCTGCGGAAGTGGAAGGCTGTTCAGATGTCTGGCTAGTGGCAGGGGCCCGCTGGTGTGAGACTGCCTCCCTCGTAATGTTGGCCATGTCTGCCAGCACCCCTGCTATGGAGATATGGTTGTTGTTGATGGCCTGCCCAGTTCTCCCTGATCCCCTGGTACTGTCCTTCCTGCAGCCGCCTGTTCTCCTGCACATTGTCCAGGATCTGGCCCATCATGTCCTGGGAATGTTGATAGGCTCCCAGGATCTCAGAGAGTGCCTCTTGGAGAGTCCGTTCCCTGGGCCTACCCCTGGTGCACAGCAGTCTTCCCACTGTCCCTGGTGGCCGGTGCCTCTGTCCCCTGAACCATTTGCCCACTGCCACTGACCCCAGGTCCCTGACTGTCTTGGGGGCGAGGTGTGCCCTGGAGTCCCTGTAGAAGTGGACACACTAGTGATTGACGTGTCCTGGGGACAGATGTATGGGTGCACTGGGTGGGTGCTGTGGTGGTGTTTCCTGATGGGGCAGGCTCCTTGGAGGTGTGTGGCTTGGCTTGGGGAACCGGCTGTCCAGTGGTTCCTGATGGGCCAGGTGGGTCATCCAGATCCTGAAGACCAGAGTTGCTGTCATCACTGTGGGACTCTTCAGTTGGGGGACTGGATAGTGCTGGCACCTCCTCACCGGTGACATTAGCTGGGGTACCTGTGGGGATGTAAATTATGTCTTGTGGTTAATGTGTATGACATGTTGTATATCTGTGGCTTCCCCTCTATGTTTGGATTTGCCCTGCCAGCTTTCACTTGTCTATGTTAGTGTATGGTGGGATAGTTAATTCTCTATGGTGTGCATGCTTTAGTGATGAGTGCCCATGCAGGTCTGTGAGGGGTGTCCATGCATTGGTACAGCATGCAGGCGTGGCATTTGGATGAGTGGGTTGTGATGGTGGGGTGTGTGGAATATTGTGGAGTGATAGGGGTGAAGGTGTGGGTATGTGATGGCATGCAGGTATGGGGGTGATAATAGTAGAGAGATGACTTACCAGAGTCCAGTCCTCCTCCGACTACGGCCAGGCCCTCAGGATGCAGTATTGGCAAGAATTACTTCTCCCCTGCTGTGAGTTGTGGAGGAGGAGGTGGGGGTCCACCGCCAGTCCTCTGGATAGCGGGCTGGCATTCTGCTGCTACGGAATGTACCTTCCTCCGTAGGACGTTCCACCTCTTCCTGATGTCAACCCTAGTTGTTGGGTGCTGTCCACGGCATTGACCTTGTCCATGATTCTCCGCCATAGCTCCATCTTCTTGGCTATTGGTATCTGCTGCAACTGTGCTCCGAATAGCTGTGGCTCTACCCTGACGGTTTTCTCCACCATGACCCTTAGTTCCTCCTCTGTGAAACAGGGTGTCTGTGGTGCCATGGTTGTTGTGTGATGTGTGTTGGGGAGGGTGTATTGGGTAATGTGTTGGGGTGTGTGATGTGGAGTGTGTGAGTGGTGTATAGGTGTGAATAGTGTGTGGCTCTAGTTGTGTAAGTGGTCTTGGTGTCAATCTCCTGCCAGTAATTGTTGTTTGTAAATGGTTTTGGGTAATATAAGTGTGTGTTTTATAGTGGTGAGGGTGTGGTATGTGTATGGGTGTCAGGTGTGTGTTGTTTGAATTGTCCAATGTGGTGTTGTTTTGTACATGGGTGTCCATTCTGTGTGCGGCGGTATGTACCGCCAATGGTTTACTGCAGCTGAATTTCCGCCGTGGTGATTTGTGGGTCATAATATGGTGGGCTTTGTTCTGTTGGCGTAACGGTGTGGGTTTTGATACCACCAGTTTATCACTGACCTTTGGGATGGCGGATTTGTGTATGTGGCTGAATACTGACTGATTGGTGGGTGGGTGTCATAATATGGTGAACGGATACCCGCGGCGGCAGCTGTAAGTTGGGTACCGTCAGCGTGGCGGTAAGTGGGATTTACCACCAATGTCATAATGAGGGCCATGGTGTCCTATGAGCACATGTCACCCAACAGTGTCCGTGATTCTCTGTAATATATCCGGACAGCAATCCCTCTGGAATGGGTTTTATCACAGACATAGGACAAGATGTATCAAGCAACGCTTTTGTGATTAACAAACAACAATGTCTGCAGAATAGCTATTTTGCAATCACAAAATTTGATGTAAGACATCAATCGCAAATTTGTTTATGATTACCTAAAATTCACAATCACAAATAGCAATTACCAAATAGAGATTCAGTAAAATGCAAATCTTGCATTTTGGAGGAGCTTGATGACCCTACAACCAGGAAGTGGGTCAGACCATGCTGTTTCCAGAAGCTTTAGCCACAGGAGGAGGCAGAGTGTGAGAGGTGAGCACTAGAGAGACAGTTTGCAGTGTTCTCCAAGCACAGTACTCCGCATGGCCACTTAGGGAAATGCACAGGACACTGGAGGCCAGAGGAGAAAGCTGAAGTTCAGTGAGCATAAACTTGAGGGGCTCGCAGAAGAGCCATGACAAGCTGTTTGATAAAAACTCCCTCCATGTCCCAGAGAGTGAGAATTGGAACTATGGCAGGCAACCAGTCCAAGATCAGCGTGGTCGGTGTGATGCAGCGTTCCATTGAGGATATATTTAAGTGATGGTCAAATTTAGGTATACGGGCGAAGGAGAGGGTAGCAACCAGGCTTGTGGAGGCAAGGAGTACTGGCAGAGGACCATCCACCCAGACACCATCAACTCCCTCGGGGAACATGGTGGAGTCCTCTGCACAGCCTGAAGCCATTGTTGGAGTCACAGAGTTCAACACCTCAGCCACAATCAGCACCACCCAAGGTAAGGA
This sequence comes from Pleurodeles waltl, assembly GCF_031143425.1. Lineage (NCBI taxonomy): Eukaryota > Metazoa > Chordata > Amphibia > Caudata > Salamandridae > Pleurodeles > Pleurodeles waltl. The sequence goes on from NC_090437.1 coordinate 29,553,879, forward strand.
TACAAATACTTCACTTTCCATATTTGCAGGGAAAATGTACCATAGAAAAAATCAGTGTAAATCCCCAATGTTAAGAAAAATCGATACAACAAATTCCATGCAACCCAACAATGCATTTTTGGAATAGTAGTCAGTACCCGAAAAGTGAACCAATTTCAAACATTGCAGCATTATACATCCCCATACAAATGACAAGCAGTAACACACGGGGAAATCAAATGTAGACAGAGACACACAAAAGAATTCTGTAACTGAAATATTTCTCATTGATGTTGCAGATGTACCTGTTCCACATGCTGCAGAAACATAAACTGGGTTTAATGGGGAAACCTAACCACTGACAGATGTTGAAAATATTGTACCCACACTACCCACAACACCTGCACAACCCAGACAGAGGGCAACAGTGGCACCACTCCCTGAGTTCAACCTGGAGTCCGATGACATGTCACAAGGCATGCATACACCACCTGCAGAGGATAAATCCATCTACAGATGTCAGTCCCAGTTCCAGCACCAATACACTGCTCTCAGGAGGTGTAGAGTGGATGTCAGGTGGACCTCGGAGCAAGGTGAGGGTTCATCTGTATTTGGCAATCTGTAGGTATCCATGTTAAAGGTGCAGGTCTTACAATGTAAGCACATTAAATCAATGCACAGACATTTAGTGACAATGAATAAAAACGTGTGGCAGCTGAATGCAACAGCTTTGGAAGAACAGAAAGCAACAGCAGAAAACTTAAGGGATATGACGAACGCCATACAGGAACTCTGCCTAGTGATGCAGCAGGAGCACATCACCCACCATAGGTGTCCTCACCAACTGATGGGCAGATTGGATGGGTTTAGCCTTAGAGAATGGAAATGAAGGAGCTAATTGCTCTTGATAAGAATATTTCCAAGGCCTGGCTCAAGGCAATCTCTGCCAACATTTACATATGTTTGCTTTGTGGAAAAACCTGGAAAATATGAGCAGAAGCATAGGCTCATGGATCAAGAGCTTATATTAGGATCAAATCTTTGAAGACATTTGGAATGAATCACACTCTGAGGGACTGATAGATAGGTTCTTGGCCCATAAGTATGTACTTAGGTTTGAGACCTTTATGGACACGATTACTCCCCACCCAGCGAAGACCCTGTATTTCCAATTTAGAATTGGCTTATTTCCCTTAAACACACTGATTACTAAATGGAAGGGGATAAAGGAGCTGTAGAAGACTGTCCTTTCTGTCCGCTACTTACAGAAACAAAGGTCTGTTTTATGCTTTGTGGCCTAAGTACTTGACTCCCCGTGCCAAGTGGATTATACTGATCTGTTGCCTCTTGGGTGTCACCCAGTGTGAAGAGGCACTGTGTGTGCTCAGATCTGATACTCTACAACAGCAACACAATACTTTATTTGGTTACTAAGAACCTACAAAGCTCAATAAAGCCACAAAACAACAAAAAAGTAATAGAAATTTCACAGTGTGCAACTTATATCAAGTTGACATTCCAATTCCATAAACAATATCAGAATTTATTATCCTTAAACTGCAAATGTGCAGATGGTGGTAAACATATACCCAGTTATAAGTTAAAAAAAAGACAAATACATATTAAACCATAGCAACTGAGCGAAAATACAGAAATCACATTTCCTTGTTGTGCCAAATAAAAAAACAAATCATATTAGGACCAAACATCCAGTACAAGAGTATAAAACAGCATCCAAACAAGAGGCCAAAGAAATGGACAGGTATATAACAACCCCTAACAGCTAACCAGAGATAGAAGTAGCATAAATTCAATCTGAGGCAGATAAGAAGCAACTGAGTTGTCACCAAACTGTCGTCAGATAGCAACTCACTGCAAACACAACATAATTTCAGGTGTCATTTTTTAAGATTCTGTGAGATACCAAGTAACATGTTACTCTCAGACTCAAGCATACAGGATGAATCCATCTCCGTCTGCGGCTAGATTACACGGGAAAGAAAAACAAAGGGGCATATTTATAATCCCCTAGCGGCACATTAGCTGCATTATTTTTTACGTTAATGTGGCAAAAAGGTTGAAATCCCCACGCCGTATTTGCAGAGTGGAGCATGCATTGTGCCACTTTGTACCCTTTGCTCTACATTATACCTGCGCCAGGCATAATGTATGCAAAGGGGGCATTCCCCCGTTAGTGTGGCCGACAAAAATGGCGCAAGAAAATCTATGAGAATTCCTTGCACCATTTTTTACGGCACTTTTAATGCCTGCTCAGAGCAGGCGTTAAAAGGGGGCACACCATTGATTACTATGGGCCCCTATGTACTGTTCAGGGTTAGCACCAAAACTTTGTCTCTAAGCCTGAACAGTGCATCAATAGCATCAAGCAAGAAGCTATTGCCCCCTACCCTGCACCATGGTGCACAGTATTTCATATACGGCACACACATGGTGGCGGCAGGAGGGCTCTAAGGGACACAAGAAAAGTGCCGCTGCACTGGGTGCAGAACCACTTTTCTTAAATCTGCCCCAATATGTTTTATGTGTTTTTATAACAAACCTTTTAAACAGTTGATTGGTAGCTTTAGCTGGGCATGAGTCATCCACAAAGCAGCGGACCAATCCACATGGAAAGTCTTTCAATGCCACCCAGTTGCACACACAGATATGTCCCTATACTAACAGTCTCACTAACACACTGTAGCTTGTTTCTGTCACTGTTTTAGTAATACCCTAACACAATATTTGACAGTATTTTATGACAGCCTTTTTTTTTTTTTTAAGCATTTATGAATTCTACTCCTAGCGGCACATTAACACCTGGACTGGTACCAAACAGTAGACAGACGATGGAGATTGGTTAATCAAATGACATCTCATTCGCTTTTGTATCTAATGTATTTTATATGATTTACATCATAGCTGTATGTATTTTGTCACACATCCTTAAGGGACCCTTGACCAATTTCTTAGGCTTCTTTGATTTATAATATATGTAGCCTTATCAAATGGCATCTACACTTGCACATTTTAGGGTAGCACTATAAGATATTTGTCAGGCTTAAATTGGAGGAGAGAAAACCTGTGTGTCTCTAAAAGTGTTAATTTAGCACCTTTATGTATTATTTTGGATGTCTCTGTCTCCTCTCAGCTTCGATCATGCCTGAGCCCCCATTGTCCACATTAACAGTGGCTGGTTCCTCATTGGGATGGAGGGATAAGCAATAAACGATGGATTAACCCTAGATCCGTGATTGGCGGTGAATGTTTTCATTGTTCAGCATTCTGTCCATCATCTGTTGTTTTTGTTTTTGTCACCCTAAGAGGGAAGGGTATGCCCAGATGTGGGTCCTGTACTTACTGTGCCACTGGATTCAAGCTAGCCTGGCTGATGAGAGGTGATACCCCAAAACCAGCCCCGGGATGCTTGTTTCCGGTCCTGGGAGGAACTGTCCTGACAGTTCAGGCTGGACAGTTCTTATGGGGAACGGGGTCATGCTGATTTGTATAAGGCTGGGTACAAACTGGGGTGGTGCGGTGAGCTAAAAAATTATGGATTAAACTGAGATCTGTGAATGGGGGCGAATGTTTGCATTGTTCAACATTTCATCCATCATCTGTTCTTTTTTCTTTTGTCACCTTAACCACTTTAACATCAGAGGACCTCCATTCTGCATCTTTTATGCCATTGTAATGATATTTGTGATTTGACCACTGACTCCACATTGCACTTAGCCTAGCAGCACACAGTCACATCAGTGACCACCAGCTTAATTTTGCCTATTGAATTTATTTTAGCATTAGCCACTGCCACGTTAAAAGCTGCACGTTATACAATGTGCTTTTTGCTCATGTTCTTATTCTGCATGTCTGCGTGTTCTTTCTCACCAAGGGCTTAGGCTGATAAGAATGTACCAGGATGATGTTTATGGTACAGCAGGGAACGGTTTGGTTTTGAGAGAGGGCACCTTGGGATCTTGGCCACTTCTGACGTGATCCTTTCAAAACTAACCTGAAGTAGCCAGCATTTCTGAATAACAAGGAGGGGGAGGTTCTAGAAATCTCCTCTCTGGTTTGTTTAAGGTATATAAGAGACCCAGGATTGACAGTGGGGAGATTCAAAGACTTCGGTCAGGACTGAGAAGTGCCTGACATCCTGTGAGGGTAGATCTCTTTCTCTTCTTCAGCCGATCCTGGAGTCTACGGCTTGAGGCTCATTAGAGAAAGATCAAGAAGCAGCTCTGCCCCATAGTGCTGAATTTTTACTAATTATTTGCTTTGCATTGTGTATGAATATATATATATATATATATATATATATATATATATATATATATATATATATATATATATATGTATCTGTACCTTTGCATGTATATATTTTCTTTTTATAGATTGAAGATTCTTTCCACATGTTTTCATTTTATTGTTGCACACATTTTTAACATGCACTTTTGGTTGTACTGACCTTCCTTTACAAGCCTTGCAGAGTGATTTAATAAATGTATTAAGTACAAGGTGCATTCCAGAGATTCTTTCAACTCTTTTCAGTGTGTGTGTATTTTGGCTCAGTCAGCAGTAAAGCAAAATAGACATCTACCATCCATCGGTCAGGTAAGTATGGGAACCTATGTTTGTTAATCTTGTATCTCATAATTAGTCCTTCAACTAAGGTTGTAAGTTCTATTTTGTAAGTTATCAAATGGTATGAGTCTTTTTATGGGTGATGTTTGACTTCCTTCCTTCTATGTATCACTAATGGGACAGCATTTCTGCTCCTGATGCGTTGTATAGAGGGTAATATTAATTGTACACAATTTCAGTCTCTCTAGCAGCACAATTTGGAAATAATTTAGACACATCAACTACAACAGACACAAGACCAGCATTTGACCTTATGGGCATCTCCAAACTGCAAAGATCTGTGGCTAGAGCTGGTGAGGTCATATATATAGTTCACAGATATAAACGTTCCATTCCTGGATCAATCTGTATTTTTTCATTTTTGGGCACATAGGGAAATTACTTTATTTTGTGAACAATTTCATCAAAGCACTATGTTGAAATGTACACAACTAGTTTTGATGTACTTTTACTGCTAAATTCGTCTTCTTATAAGTACTGGGAATTCGAGTCCTTAGCCATTATCTAAGCAGCCTTGCACTCCCCCATGAATGGGCATCTATTTTCTTCTCTCAATCATCTTAGGTCATCTCCCCACCACAACCACCCAGATGGAAGCACTCTACATGCTGGACAACCTGATAGCCATGTCAGATGGCCAAACATGCAAGGGGTTTGCTACAGGCTAATGGTGTGGTCTAGGAGGATCCATGATTCCATCAACACTCTAATATGTGGCAGGATATTCATGTAATGGGGGCAAACCTCTGTGACATAGCTGTTTTCTTAAAGGACTTCCTCAGACTCCCTCAGACAATTGACAGGCAGACACATGCCTTGGATAATGTTGTCAAATGCTACCCAGACATGGCACAAATGCATCAAAACATCTTTGAACTTATCAGCAAGAAAGTGCACAACAATATGTCTTGACCATGAATATGGTAGAGCAAATCAGCGAAAAAAAAAAAATTCCACTCTTCACAGTCAACACATGCAGTAGATTCTACATGGTCACCTCAACATATGAAGGAAACATCATCTGCAAACCTCATATCTCTGCCAGCTCTCCGAGCACCTTCTGCACCACCTCAACATCCCACATCAACAAGTTACCCACCAACAACATTCACTGAGGCAGACCTGACCAGATCCCTATTAGCAGATTTTAATTCAACAGATTGGGTGATGGTGGCACATGAATCTCTCTTAGAGCCCCCTAGCTACTTGCTTGGCAACGCATTTAGTCCATGCAGGTGTCCTGTTATATTTTGTCTGATGGTTTTGCTGCGATGTCATCAACAGTGTCTTGAAGGGTAGACATGTTTATCTGGGGGATTGGAAATAGATGATTGATTTAGGTAGCATTAACAGGTGCTCTGTGATGTTTGGTTGTGTGCATAAATTAGATAATTAATTCATTCTGAGACTCATATCAAGGGTATCCACACAATGACAAGAATAGTAGAAGAATTTGTATTATGTGAAGAAGAGTGTTTGTGAACCACATTCTAAAAATAGGCTAAAGATGTTGTTTCCTTCGTAGTTGCAATAGATCAAGGGGTTTCAGTGTGACTTCATGATTGTGAGATGTGTGCAACTGATGACCTCCCAGGTGAGGAAAAATCCACAAATGTCCATCTATATTTTTTGTATCTTTTGTAATGTTCTGAGCAAGGATTTATCCGTGATTTTGCATATTGCGTTGTAGACAGAGTGTTGTCAACTGCCAATGACATATCTGATGGCTTTGTGAAGGCAACCAGCTCCAAACATTAAAAGCACCTATTGCTACTCCATTTATCTCTATCTCAGCTTACATAGAGTGTGATATTGTTTTATGGGAGGTGATGTGAGGCAGTTTGTTAATGAGATGCTTGGTGGGCATGAATCTCTGTGGACATTTATGGTGGATATAGTCATGAAGGAAAGGCTCTTCTCATCAGTTCTAAACTGCAAGGCCTATACTTTTGTGGAAGAACATGGATTGGGCTTGTTTCTGCTGGTGTCTGTGTTGTTCTGCAGTATAAATGCACAAAGATCTAAAGGTACATGATGCTGTAACTTAACTAGTGATTATTATAATGTTGGAGGTGTTGGCGCATTGTGCTGGGAAGAATTTCTCTCCACTTCAGGTTCAGAAACCACAAACGCACCGGTGAGACACCATCACTATTCTCACCTATTGGGGTTCACTGGATCTTTGGACTTGGGAAAGAGTGTAGTAGTCACAAGCATTCAATCGCAAGTCAATGACATAAACCATAAACAATACTAAACATCATAACCAAATTAACATTAATTCAAACCCCAAACGGAATCAAGTTTCAAAACTTTTTCACAATCCCACAATTAATGTCACATACATGGTGCTCAAAACTAAATTACAAACATACATGAAAAGCATAGGTTGGCCAAAACATCTGAAAAGATTGAACCTATCTAAACATCAACACTGCTAGACACTCCAAAAAGAATATATAGATTAGCAACAACACAATATGCACATTATTAATACATTTTAAAGCAGATGAAGATGCCATCAATAAATCATTGAAATACAATCTACACAATCTATTTCAGATTTCAGGTTTCAGAGATGTGCCATTCCTATCACTAACCCAAATTTAGACTTGCATGTGTGGGAACGGGCTAACATGTGGGCAAAGCAAAAATAAAAGAGAGACAAAACTACTTTGAAAAATCATCTAACTAGGACAACTCACTATAAAACACACTTGTGTAATTACCTAAATGGAAAGAAAACAAGAAACCACAGTTGGTCATACATCTTCCTATGGGACAGCAGACAGTAATACTTTATCAGGCAGAAAGTCACTTTCTTCCGACGTCAGTTGTCAGCAGCATCAGGACAGTGCAGAACACAGACTGCACATAGGACAGATCAGCAGTTCAGAATTAGTTGGGCAAATTAGTACTGAACAGCATAACAGTAATAGGGCAATTAAAACTAACACTTTATTTTTCTGACGGCAACTAAGAGTTAAAGGGATTCAGAAGAAGCAGAGATCAGCTGGACATCAGAATTCAGGTCAGATGGGACAGAATAAGCAAGTGATTTTCCATTGCTGCCACATGAATCTTTCAGGCCTAATCAAGCTAAGAAGTCACAATACACATTAAGGGCCAGATGTAGGTAGGAAAAAAATGCGAATTGCAATTTCCGACTGGCAAAATGTGATCCAAGGAAAAAAAGCGACACCAATTTGCGACTCGCAAATGATGTTGCACCGCATTTTGCGAGTTCGCTTTTAGCGAGGTTGCTTTTTGCGACCTCGCTAAAAGCAAACTCGCAATTTGCGAGTCGGGTGTCGCAAATTGCGACTGGCCCGCAAATTTCATGCAGGTGTAGCATAACAGTTGGGAAATACACTTCCTGGCTCTTGCTGATGACATCAGAACCAGGAAGTCATCAAATACACCTGGGAGGAGGGAGGACCACACCCTTTCCAAACTGCAGTGCAACACCCAGGAGAGAGGAGCTGCTGCTACCATGGAGGACACAGGCAGTGCAGGGAGAAAAAGAAAACTTAAGTTTTCTGAGAAAAAACTTGAGGTCCTAACTGAGGAATGCTGCCAGCACCATGACAAACTGTTTGGCAAGGCAGCCCTGAGTGTCCCAGACACTGAGAAAAAGAAGATCTGGCTGCAAATCCAGGACCGGATCAATGCCATTGGGGTGAGCCACCGCACCCTGGATGAAATAAAAAAAAGGTGGTATGACCTGCACTCCAGAACAAAGGAGAGGGTGGCAGAGTGGCTCAGGGAAATGAGGGGCACAGGAGGAGGCCCATCCACCGTCTTACCACCCACAGCCATGGAAGAAATGGTGGAGCTGACCCTGAAGCCTGAGGCCGTTTCAGGAATGGGAGAATTGGACAGTTCTGCTCCAGGGACATCCAAAAGTGAGTACCATGAAATATGCATTCACACCTACAAATGCAGTATCCACACTCTCCCAGTACACAGCAGCAGACACAACCAGACTAGCTCCATTCCAGACTAGCAACCACTAGAATGGTGCATTATGGGCAATGTAGTACAGTAGTCAGCTTATAGCCAAATGTTTATTATGAGGCATACAACAGATGTGAGAGACTGACAGTGTGTTCCCTGTGTCCCACAGGTCTCCCACACGACACCCCCAGCAGCGACAACATCCAGGGAGGAGACAACAGGCCAGAGGCAGTGCAGAAGGCTGCAGCAGATATTCCTGGGCCCAGCACGACACCACCACAGTCCCCTCTGGAACAAGAGCAGGAAATGGTGGAAGCACACACGACCCCTGTCCCCAGCCCCACAGTAAGATGTCCAGAGCCAGCAGCACAACCACGGCTCAGACGCAGACGCCAAGTTCAGGCGGTGCCCCAGGAGGAGATAGGGGAGGCAGCAATGTCTGTAGTAGAGGCATCCCTCCTTACGGGTCAGCGCGTGCAAACAAGACAATTGCGGTCAACATCAAGTGCTTTGCACAGACTTGAAAACAACATGACCCATGGCCTGGCTGATGTGAACTCGCAGTTCACAAGACTCAATGATAATGTGAGCGAACTCACCCAGTCCATCTGCCCACTAGTGACGGAACTGGTGGCTGATAGACGCAGCGCAAGGGGCAGGGAGCGCCACCTAGTCACATGCTTTGACCGCATGGCAGCGTCCATTTGGCGTCTTGGTACGAACACTATTGGCCTGTCATAACGGACCGTGATTCTGCAGGTCGAACTTGGCCACTTTGCTGGGGATGTGGCACAGGGACTAGGCCACATCAGCCACGCAGTGGACATGTTGGAAGCCAGGCAGGTGGCAAGGGGCACAGGTGAGACCCCTCAGGACAGTGAGGAGGGGTCCACAATCAGCAGTGTGTCTGCAAGTGACTCACATGTGCTGAGGAGTGCAAGTGCACGGCAGGGGTCAGCAGACCCACCTAGGATGAGCCATGCTGGGCGAACAAGGAGGAGGGTGTAGGCCATAAGACAGCATGGCTCATGAGGCACATGAAGTCAATGTGTCCTCATAAAATTTGGACATGTACAGCCCCTTATGGACATAAGTCTTCTTTCAACATTTAGTTCACAAATAAAAAGGTTTTGTTTGTTCCACTACACAACTGGGCTCTGTTTGTGTGACATCAGTGAGTGTGGTGACAGTTGCCACGTACCTGCCAAAGTATTGGGTTGCAATGTGGTCCCGTCTCTGTCTGCCTTGATTTGCAATGCTTCTATCCCCAGGCTGGCAATGTGGTAGCTCTTGCTCCTCATCCTCCGAATCTGTGTCTTGAGGGGTGAGATGTGGCCCACGTCTGGTGGCAATGTTGTGAAGGATCGCGCATGGACCAACGATCTTGAATGCTGTTACTGGGGCATACTGGAGCGCACCTCCACTTCTGTGGAGGCATCGGAATCTTGCCTTTAACAGTCCAAAGGTCCTCTCTATGACAGTTCTGGTACGCCGATGTGCACTGTTATATCGCCTCTCATTCTCATTGCTAGGTGTTAGGTACAGGGTAAGTATCCATGGTCTTAGCGCATATGCACTGTCACCTGTTTGGCAAAAATAAGCAATGTTAGCAGGGCATGGATCGTTTCTACAATGACCTGTGTGTATGGCTTCAGGTGTAGTCAGCAATACCTAATAGATATCTGTCTCCAAACTCCCCACGTTCTAGGCGTTGGTGTATCCCACTGTGCCTGAAAATGTATGAGTCATGTGTACTCCCTGGAAATTTGGCTACAATGTCAGTGATGATATTATGGACGTCACATACCACCTGGATGTTCAGTGAGTGGGTACATTTCCTATTGCGGAACACATATTCCAGATTGAGTGCAGATTTGTATATGTGTCCCATCCACACACCCTATTACATGAGGGAAGTTGGCAGTTCTGTAGAAGTCCAACTTGGTGCTGTTAATTTCTGCCTCATTCCTGGGTAGGTATATGTATCTGGACATGTGAGTGATTATGGCATCTAGGAAACATCTGAAGAATCATGAGTGTGCACTTTGGGATACCCCACCTGCCACTGCAATAACCCCCTGATAGCTACCCGAGGCCAAGAGGTGCAGTGAGCATAGCACTTGCACATGTGTGGGGATGGCGCTGCCGCTCATTGTCTGTCATTGAAGCTGCGGATTGAGTAGTTCAATTAATTCTACTATTGCTGCACTGCTGAGTCTGTATTTATCATAAATCTCCTCCTCAGTTTGTTGGAAAAGTGTCTGCCTGGTTCTGTATATTCTCTCCTGTCTCTGGCTCCTCCTCCTACTCTACTGGGCGGCGTGGACTCTCCTCCTCCTTGCTATCACATACAGTTCAGCCATTATGAGTAACCCTTTTATACTTTGGTTCTGGTTACCACCTGCTCTGACTTAGTGGTAATTTGGGTGTGCAAAATGGGCTTTTTGCGACTAGTCGCAATTTGCGAGTGGCTTTTTCATATGGTTTGCGACTCGCAAATTGCGACTTCCTCTTTGCGGGTCGCACAATGAGGTCCCAATTTTTGCGAGTCGGTAATGGCTTGCATCGCAATTTGCACTTCGGAAATGGGATTTTTGCATCCCAATTCCGATTTTGCGGAGTCGCAAATTGCGAATCGGGCCATTTGCGAGTCGCAAAACTTTGCTACATCTGGCCCTAATACACTCAATACATTAATAAACCTATTGTTCACCCTACAATTATAATCAAATATGCAAAGCAAATAATTTGACTGCAAACATTATTTACAATGTGTTAGAACAATTTAAACATGCATTTATTTTCTCTGCACACGTAACTCACGGTAATAATTTTAATTTAATTCAATAGGAAAGTTCAATTCATGTCTGGCCTAGGTCAGTATTAGTTAGGTCCTTTGTATCTTCCAAAGAATGCCATTCAGATCTTGAAGGATGCATTTTGGGCGAATTGGTAAGTAGTTGAGCTAGCACTAGTTACATCCTCTAGTCTAATGGAGAGTTTTCTATTACCTAAGTGGCATTATGAATTTGAGCATTATTTAGACATGATCACAACACCTTCAGCTCGCGCACTTTATATTAGATTCAGAATTGGATCCTTACCATTGTGGGCCCTTAATTCTAGATGGAAGCCAACAGAAAGCCCAACTGACAGCTGTCCAATGGGATGCATGATCCAAGAGAGCATTGTACACGTTTTATTCCACTGTCTGGCGTACAAGAAGCCGAGGGCTTGTTGGATTAGACCATTATGCAAATCCCTGGGCATTAGGGATCGCCACTTGGCCCTTTAGGATTTGCAAAACAAGTCCGTGCGGGATTGTGGTGTGTGTGTTGGCTAGGTTCTTAGAGGCAACGTGGCATGTTAGAACCAAAATTCTAAGGGCCGTATTTATACTTTTTGGCGCACAACTGCGCCAACGCAGTTGTGCGTCAAATATTTTTACGCCGGCTAACGCCATTCCAAAGCGCCATGCGGGCGCCGTATTTATGGAATGACGTTAGCCGGCGGAGCTGCCTGGTGTGCTTGAAAAAAAATGACTTACACCAGGCAGCGCCGGCGTAAGGGAAAACGGAGCTTGGGCGCCAAAAAATGGGGCAAGTCAGGCTGAGGCAAAATTTTCGCCTCAACCCGATTAGCGCCATTTTTTTTTACTCCCAACCCCCATTGAAATGACTCCTGTCTTTGCAAAGACAGGAGTCATGCTCCCTTGCCCAATGGCCATGCCCAGGGGACTTCTGTCCCCTGGGCATGGTCATTCGGCATAGTGGCATGTAGGGGGGCACAAATCAGGCCCCCCTATGCCACAATTTTTTTTTTTTTTAAATACTTACCTGAACTTACCTTAAGTTCCCTGGGATGGGTCCATCCATCCTTGGGTGTCCTCCTGGGGTGGGCAAGGGTGGCAGGGGGTGTCCCTGGGGGTATGGGAGGGCACCTCTGGGCTCCTTCTGAGACCACAGGTCCCTTAACGCCTGCCCTGACCAGGCGTTAAAAAATGACGCTAAAACGGCTGGACGTAATTTTTTTTTACCCCCCCACTCCCGGGCGTCATTTTTGCCCGGGAGTGTAAATACGGCGCAGGAACGCCTACCTTGCATATCATTAACGCAAGGTAGGTGTCCACGCTAAAAAATGACGCAAACTTCAAGATCTTTGGCACTAGATGGGTCTAACGCCAAAGTATAAATATGGAGTTAGTTTTGCGTCGGAATTGTGTCCAAAAAAACGACGCAATTTTGGCGCAAACAGAGTATAAATATGCCCCTAAGTACTAAAGCATAAAACTCTAAAAGTAGTTTTTAATCACACCTTGAACTATAGTTTTTCTTTTTTCCATACATAGGTTTATTGAATAGAAGAATATACTTGCAGGATACTATATATTATTGTAAACTCCCCTGTGATTAATAGAAAGATAATAAGCTAGAAATGTTATTTTATTACTGTGTGGGAAAAATAAAGGGGATCATTATGACCCTGGCGGACGGCGGTAATTTGGGGAAAGATACTGCCAACAGGATGGCCGTACCTTTTCCCAAATTATGATATTGGCAGTTTGGCTCAAGCCAAACCGCCAATGTACCACTCCGTCCCTCAGGGCGGTAACAGCTGCCAGGTTGGAGACTTCATTCTCCAGCACGGCAGCCGTCACAATCCCACCCTCGGGATTATGACCCCACCTTCCGCCATGGTTTTCGTGGCAATCTTACTGCCATGAAAACCATGGCGGTAGGCACCATCAGTGCCAGGGAATTCCTATACTGGCACTGATAGAGGTCTCGCCCGCCCCCCTCCCCCTCCTCCTCTCCTGAATCCTCCCCACCCTCCCCCTCCCACTCCCGACCCCCCCAACATCCACACACCCACACACATACACACTCATACACACACGCATACCCACATCCACCCACGCACGCACATATACATACCCACACCCAGCAACACACACTAACATACATTGCAGCACACAAACATTCACAACACCCAACATACATGTATACCAACATTATTCATTCACACCCTCATGCACGCATACAAAAACAGACACACACCCCCACACAACACCCCCCCACACACACACAACATCCCCCATCCCCCTCTCCTGCGGAGAACCTGACTTACCCGCTTGCAGGGGGTCCTCTGGCAGGAGACGGGACGCGGCTCTGCTGCCAGCGGCAGCGTCTGCCAGCAAAACACCGCCAGGCCGTATCATGTCATGATATGGTAGGCAGTGTTTTTCTGGCGTGGGGCTGCTGCTGGCAGCAGCGCCACCTTACCGCCATCTGCCACCATGACCATCAACGGAGTACCGCCAGCCTTCTGGCAGTATTCTGTCTACGGTCATAATGCGGTTGGCTGCTGGTAGCCATGGCAACGGTATGTTGGCTGTCACTGTGGCGATAGGCGGCATTTACCGCCAATGTCATAATGAGGGCTATAATGTTTTATTTATATTGTGTGGATGACACGGTCCTTGTTGCTCCCTGTACGAAGAATTGCATTTGCAGTTATGTTCAAATACTGCTTTAAGGCAATGTGTACATATTCTATTTTTATTTTTTATTTATATCTCTGATAGTTTGCAAACTATTATTATTAAATGCTTTTGGATGGGTACTTTTTAATTATTCTTGAGACTCTTGAGAATTTTATGGTTTCTTTTTAACTGTTATTACATTGATGATTTTGTGTTTTCTATGCTTTTAGGGCATTTTTGCTGAAATAAAGCTAAATTGACTTAAATAAGTAAGTTTAATTCATGTTCATTTAATGCCTTCAATTTGAAACTACATCATAATAAAAACACTCTTAACGTTAACTCATTTTAATACTTAATTTAATATGAATGCAAAATATCTCATGTTAAAACGTAGTGCTTGTTATAAATGGCAACCACATGGTCCACATTAATTCTAACATGTACATTTTACAACTTGTGTTATTATCTCTGTTAGCCCTTAAAGTGTAGGTTCATTTGTCACTATATGCTAACTTCTATGCCACTAATATATTAATAAAATTTGATCCCTCTCAGTCCCTCCTCCGATGGCAGTCTATGCTGTCACAAAAGAACTTTTCTCATTTATGAGACAAAATCAAAACTTTGTTGTTTAATAACGCATAGATCTAGGTTTGCAATAATTGTGCAATCTCATTATCATCTGATAATATCTGTTTCTCATATTCTCCATTTCCATTTCTTCCCTCTTCTGTTTATTCTTCACTCTTTGTCCTTTCCAGAAATGGTAAGCCTTGTAAAATCCAGGTGCGCAAAGCATGCACACTGTCACAATCAATAAAGGTTTCAGGATCATTCTCAAAAAACATTTCCCAAGTTTCCAAACCAACATCCTACTTTTGAGAATCCTTAATCTATTGTCTCCCAAACATTTGTCTGTTTCGGGTCATTCAAGTCATTTTTCAGACTTGTCAAATTAGATAAGTATCTCTTTATCTCCCTGCTGTTATTAGGAACGAAAGTGCAGCAGTGCTGTGACTTTAAAACTCAGCAGACTCTGCCTTTCTTTGCTAAAAGGATATCTAACGCAAGGTGATTCTGCAGAATCATAGACCTTGCCGCAACCATTTCGGTGTCCATTAGGAGCATTGCACCTGAAAAATCAGTCAACATCTTATCTACAATCGTTGATAACTTCCTTTTGTTTATGTCATTCAAGGTCATAACCACTGATTGAATAAAAGCTCCAAAAATAGCTCCTTTAATTTTATCTCTGAACTACTTGCTTCTCTTTAAAATCTCATTTAGGTCTTTCAATCACTGATGGATTGTCAATGTCGTCCACCTGCCAGATTTTTAGAAGAAAACACTCCTAAATAGCATGTACCATGCCAGCCTTTGGGCAATTTTAATAATCGTTCTTACCACAGATGTAATAGACACCAGGTACAGCAGGATCTTGTACATTTAGCATAAAATCTCATATCTTAAACATTCACTCGTTCATACAAACTTAGGGCATGATTTACCCAGTGCAGTGCCACTTTTCTTGCGCCACTTTAACGCCACCATGTGTACACTGTATCTAAGATACAGCACACCATGATGGAAGTGAGGGGTACTAGCGTCAACATTTTTGATGCAAGTTCAGAGCTTTGCAGGATTAGTGTCAAAAATGTTGACGCTAATCCTACAAAGCCCATAGGGGCCCATTGTAATCAATGGTGTGGCCCCTTTTACTGCCTGCCCTGCCTGCGTTAAAAGTGCCCAAAACAATGGCGCAAAGTAATTTCTTAGATTTTTTTGCACCATTTTTTCACCCCCAATGGGGGGATGTTCACTTTGCATACATAATGCTTGGCTCAAGCGTAATGTAGCGCAAAGGGATACAAAGTGGCACCATGCACGCATTGCGCCCTTTGTAAATTTGGCACAGCAATTTTGACCTTGTTATGTCACATAAAATGACGGTAATGTGGCCCAAGGAGGCAAGAGGGCCTTTTAAATCTGCCCCTTATTGTCAGCTTTCGATTGCGGTCTATATATACAAAGTTTTCCTACATGTTGCTAATCTAAAGCTAAGCGTCCTTGTGCATCAGGTGTGTTGTGAACTGATATCTTCTTGCTAACTATACCCTTATCTATCTTTTCTTTCATTGCTTTTCTTCTATCATCTACTAGATTAATTAACTCCTTTTTCTACCTGTGTAGGAAGAGATGTTAAATTATTCCTGTGTGCAGATGCTGTGTCAAAAGTCAGTGTAGGCTCAAAGAATCCTCCTATTAAATCTATGTTTCTAGCCTTTGCATTGCTGCTCAAATGCTGGTTAATGGGAAAAAAGAAAAAACTAAGTCATACTTAGAATAGAAGTACTGAATGTATTCTTGATTGTACAAACATATTAATAATAAACTCCAACTAATGCCATAAATTAGAGGTAAACTGTGATAGGTGATTCCCTCTTGTACGAACAAAGGAATTTGTGTACACACATAAAAATCACACTCATTCATTGTGTCCACATACTCATACAGCAAACCATAATAAACTTTGGAAGACAAATCTCCCTTTGTGTCATCTAAATGAAGCAATGTCTTATCATTATAGAACTTTCCTGCTTGGATGTTGTCATTCTCTGCAATGGGGTTTCTGTACTTTGTACCTCTCCTTTCAATGAAACACTCATTCCTATAATCAATAAAATGCACACAAGCATACATACTATATTTTAACCCAGTGCACACATATTTGCATCTACTACGTTTACCCTGTCTAGAGTTCATGACTTCTGTAGAATCAAAGGAGCAAAGAGAAAATACAAAAGCAAAGCGAGCAAAAATGAAAACAAAGCGGCTTTTCAAAATCTTTGCACTATTTACAGCAATTCTTTGTCTTCAAGAAAGTTCCTCAAGATTCAATGAAAAGCTTTCAAAAATAGTTCAAATGTTTAGTTTCAATAGAACAGAGTCTGATGATCGCTTACGGTCAGTTACAGAGTATAATGTTTTTGTTGATCAATTGGCAAAGTTATTTCGAAGCTCAGTTCAAATGCAATTTCAAGTTCCACAATGTTCAAATAATTTCTCACGGTCAAAACAAAAGCCCATAAACTTGTTTCCCATTCATTTATGGCAAGGTAGATCCATTCGGGTGAAGAGTATCTGCGACGTGGCACTTTTTTTCTTTTTGTTCTCCTTATATCACCATCTTCATCTTCACTATGATTTGACTCTTCAACTGCTTCTGTTATTGATGGGAGTTTATCAGAAACCAGTTCATGTGTAGCTGCAGGCCATTTGTCTCCTTTCATAGTTCTCCTTTCAGGTGCAACTGCATTCACCACGTTTGCTGTGCTGACAGGAATCATTTGACTTTCCTCTCCTGCACCTTTGTCTGCATGCAGGCTGCTTGGACCACCACCACATTGCACATTTTCTTCTTTAGCCACTGGTTCTGTCCTCATAGCTTGATCAAGCCAAACCCCTTCTTAATCAGTACTCGCTCTTGCGGGATCAGACTCTGTGTGGCATATTTACAAGCAACACTTTTTGTGAAGCACCCTGTGCACTACGCATATTTTCAAGGCAGCGCTAAGACACAGTTTGTTGCTTAATGCTACCTTGCAAATATGTCCCGATGTAGATTTCTGTCTCAGAGGGGCGTGTAATGGGTGTTGCTGTAGCCATTCCACCGCAACACATGTGGCTTTTGTTTCATTTCTGCTTGGTTTCGCTTTTTCTATGTGTGCTGCAGAATGCAGCACACCTAAAAAAGCATAGTTGGCATGAATGATTGTTTATGTGCAGGAATGTCTCCCTTCCTGCACATAAACAATCATTAAACAATGACGATTTGTTACGTATTTGTGTGCTGCATTTCTCAGCACACATAGAAGTGCCAAATTGCCATTGTAGATTGTTCAAGTGCAGGAAGAGACACCTACCTACACATAAAGAATCCTTCCCTTCAATGCAGACACCCTTTCACTAACGTGCAAGGATGCCTGCATCGGCGCTGGCAGCTAAATTTAGCACATGCGCCAGGTGAAAGACAGGGGTGTGCCGTATTTTTAAAAATATGACTCATCCTTGCTTTTCAGAACTGACACAGCATGGTACTGCCAATTTCCATGCAGCACCGCACTGCACCAGTTTATTGTAAATGTCCCTGTGTTTTCAAGAGGACATGGAACTTTGCGTGGATGGCTTGCGTTGATGCAGTTCAGAAGATCAGATCACTTCACAGCTGTTGCCAACACCAAGATAACTTTCCACCTTGTCTCTAAGCAGGTCGTCCTGACATGCTTCTTAATTAAAATCCAATCACCAGCTTTCAGACTGTGACACTGTTCTAGAGACATTTCAACTGTTGCTTCTTCAGCCTGATGAGACAAAGAGCGAACCACATCAGCCAGACCTTTGCTATAACCCAGCTTTATGTCATCTGTTATGTTCATAAGTGCATTTGCAGGTACTGCTGGTAACCTCATTGCATGATCCATCAGAATCTCATGGGGAGACAGTCCTGTCTTACTGTCAGGGGTGCTACGCATGCTCATCAGAACAAGTGGCAATGCATCAGGTCCTTTAACCTCTGTAGAGACACAAACATTTGCCAATTGAGCTTTTAGAGTTCCATTAATCTGTTCCACCAATCCAGATGCCGCCAGTCTGTAACTGTAGTGAAAGTTTTGCTCAAAGAAGATGGGAACCAATACCAGGGTATAATTTCCCTGAGCAGCAGCTTAGCTACTGTGAGACTATAATTCCTACAAGTTGGATAAGCCTTGATCCAATGGGAGAACATACATACAATGACCAATACATGCTTCAGTCCATTACAGAGAGACATCTCAATTAAATCAAGTTGCATTCTGTTAAATGGACCTCCTGATCTGCCTATATGGCTCAAACTAACCACTGTGTATTTCCCTACATTCATTTGTTTTCATGTAACACCTCTGAGACAGACCACTTCTGCAAATACTCTAAATCTAGGGTTGTACCATGTCTGTTTGAATGTGCGAATCATTGCATCTCTGCAGAGATGAACCATACCATGATATTACCTGGCCATCGAGTTCAGCAAACAATCTGGCAACACAACTTTCCCTTCATTTGAAATCCAGACATCATCTCCCTCATTTTGAACACAACATACTTTTATCTGTCTTCTTTGTTCTTCGTCTGTTGTTTCTTCCTGCAACCTTTTCATCTCATCCCAGGTATCAACCACTGACATCAACAAATGTTGATTTGTCTCACTGGTGTTGTCACTTTTACTACTCCACCCTTCATAGAAGGTAATGCAATGGAGTGCACAATATCTGCCAATTTGGTCCGCATAGGCATTGCCCAGCGATACATAAACATTTGATTTTTGGTGGGTTATGCACTTTACAACCACAATCTTCTCATGTAATTGTAAAGCATTCAACAAGTTATGAATTCTTTCACCATTTCAAATCTGTAGTCCTGACGAGGTTATGAAACCTCATTGATGCCTAACTGCCCAACGTTGTGCACAACACCAAATCTTTATTGTCCATCTGTAAATATTGTCACTTTGAGCTGCTCTGATATGCAGCATGCTCTTGTAAGAGCAACCAATTCAGCTACTTGGGCAGAAGCAACTACTTGAAGCCATGAGACTTCAACCACTCCTGAGAGGCTGCAAACTGCATAATCAGCTCTCAGAGTACCTTCTCTGTCTCTTAAAAAGGAGCCATAAACAACAAGACCTTGGTCATTCTCCTCTAAAGAGGTATCCTGAATATTAGGTCTGGGTTTGGGCCAAGTTCAGTGACATCGAGGCAGTAATGTTTCACTTCATTAACATAATCGAAGCATCAACATTTACAGGTAATAATGTGGTAAGACTACCCACATCTTGACAGTTACGTTGGCTGACCCAAGGATCAAAAACTCATAAGGAGTAAGACGAGCTTTGGTCAGATATTGGGTTTTACACCTGGTTAGAAGTAGCTCACTGAATGTGTGACATAAACAGTTAAAGGGTGTCCCATTGCAATGCCTTCACATTGACCTATGCTCACACCAGCGCTGGCCACTGCTTTAAAACAGCCGGGCAAAGCAGCAGCGTCAGGATCCAATGTGGTGCAAAAATATGCCAGTGGCCTGTTTGTTCCTCCTTGTGACTGTGTCAAAACAGAAAAAGCACAACCATCATGTTCATGAACAAACAGTGCAAAACCTGTCATATAATCAGGCATTCCAAAAGCTGTCGCGCTGCACAAACTCTCTTTCAACTCAGTGAGAGCTTTCATGCACTCTTCATTAAAGGGGACTGGGTCTGTAACTTCTTTGTGTATCAAACTCTGCAGTGGTTTGGAAATTATTGAAAAATTTGGGATCTATTAATGACAGTAGCTCACCATGTCCAAAAACATTCTGACATCTCTCTATGTAACTGGGGAATTAATTTGCATCACTGCTGCAACTCTTTCTTGGGGCACTTTGTTGCACCTTTCACAGTTTGGTGACCCAAATACTTTACTTCTTTCTGGTGATATTATATTTGGCAGTGGAAACCTTGTATGCGTTTTCACCCAAATGATTCAATAAAGCTATGGTATCTTGTCTGCAAGCTTCCTGTGTATCGGATTGCACCATCAGGTCATCAATGTACTGCATCAAAGCCAACTGAAATGGCATGTTCAAAGACACTAAGGCCCTCATTATGACACTGGCTGTAAACTGTGAATTCCACTGCAGTGACTGCCGCCAACATACCGCCGCGGAGGTGAACATCCATCCACCAGATTATGAGACACACACACAAAACCTACAGAAAACAGCCACAACCACAAATCCGCCAGACCCACTGAACGTGATAAACTGATGGAACTACCACCCATACCTTTACACCATCAATACTACGCCCTCCAAATAATGACTCACGAATCACCAGAGCGGACATTCAATGACGGTAAACCATTGGCAGTAGACAATGCCATGGTAGGTATGGCCACACAAATACAAAATAAGACAACATTGGCCAGAACAAAAAACCCACACCTGACACAAATACACACACCCCACATGCCCACCAACAGCACAATAAAACACACACCCACACTTCCCACAATCCTTTGCAAAAATGACAACACTGATACACTTTGTCATATCAATCCCAGAGACAAATTCACACGCACACCACAACTACCCATTCATCTGTCACGCACAACACACCCCACACCCCACCTCATTACTTAACACCCTCTGCACAACATACACACCACACAACACCCATGTCCGCACAAAGATACCCCCTTTTCACTGATGAGGAGTTGTGAGTCATGGTTGAGGAAATAGTCAGGGTAGAGCCACAGATGTTTGGAGCACAGGTACAGCAGATATCCATTGCCAGGAAGATAGAGCTATGACGGAGGATCGTGGACAGGGTGATTGCCGTGGGACAGCATCCACGAACATGGGCCGACATCAGGAAGAGGTGGAACGACCTACGGGGGAAGGTGCATTCGATAATAGCAAGGCACCAGCTCGCAATCCAGAGGACTGGCGGTGGGCCCTCACCTCCTCCCCACAGCTGACAGCATGGGAGGAGCAAGTCTTGACAATCCTACATCCTGAGGGACTCACTGGAGTTGCCGGAGGACTGGACACTGGTGAGTCAACTTTACTACCCATCACCCCCCCATACCTGCATGCCTCCACCACCCCTCAACCTGATACCCATCACCCCACTCCATCCCACACAGTGCACCACCACAATTAACAAATGCTAAGGCCTTCATGGCTTACCCACTGCATGCACATCCCTTCCAGCCCTGCATGTGCACCCATCCACCAATGCATGCACAGCATGGAGAACTAACAATCCAGCAATCCATCACCATACACAAAGGTGGCAGGGCAACAGCAATAATATAGGGGAAGCTAGGGATGCAGAATATGTCACAGACAAGTAGCATAATACACCACCTACATCCCCACAGGTGCCCCAGCCAATCTCAGCGGCAAGGAGGTACCCCGACTACCCAGACCCCCACCACAACATGCCCCCAGTGATGACAGCAACTCTGGAGTTCTGGATCTGGATGAACTCCCTGGCCCATCGGGGACCACTGGTCAGTCGGCTACCCCAGCCCACACCCAGTCCACCACAGAACCTCCCCCCACAGTATCCAGCACCACATCCCCTGTCCCCAGGACACGTCAATCAGCAGTGTGCCCACCTCTACAGGGCCCCCAGTCCACACCTCACAGGCAAGACAATGACGGTCCTGGGGTCAATGGGCACACAGTTCAGGGGACACAGGAGGCCAGGACGGTCGGAGGACAGCTGTGCTCCAGGGGGAGGACAGGCCCTGGGAATTGACTGCCCAGGAGGCACTCACTAATGTCCTGGGGTCTTATCAACAATCCCAGGACAAGATGGGTCAGGTGATAAACATCATGCAGGAGAACCAGCTGCTGCAGGAGGAACACCACTAGGAGCTCAAGAAAGATTTACAGGCCCTGAACACCGCCATGGTCTCCATTGCAGGGGTGCTGGGTGATATGGCCAACATCATGAGGGACTACACATGACACCAGTGGGCCCCTCCACATCTGCTGCAGCTAGTGGACAGGAGGCCCTGCCACAGGAACCACAGGCCACCAGCACCCCTCCCCATGCCGAAGGTGAACCACCCCGCAAACAGTCCCTGCGACCCAGACAGACACCAGAGACACTTGCCAAGACAAAGACCACCACCAGGAAATGAAGCCCTCCTGAATGCCCCCCTTGTGTTCCACTGCGCCACCTTGTCCACTTTGAACTGCCAGGAGGACATTGAAAACACCTTTGATAAAGATCATGAACAAAAGGCTTGAGTTGTGAGACATGAAAAACTGGATGAACCTTCCAAGTCTGAGGCAAATGTAGTCAGACAGCAACTGGATTTAACAATTAGAGTATTTGAAAAGGTCCATAAAAGTGGGGTTTGAATTCGATTTGAGAAAAACGAAAAGGCAGAAATTTGGAAGAAAGCCTTTCTTTGTTTCCAGGCTGGTAAGATGGTGCGGCCTGGCATCATCTGTCCGCTCATCTTTTCATAGTTTGTTTAGAAGACAAAAGAAAGGTACAAATCAGGTCCTGAGTATGGTGGAGTAACCGAGCAAATGAGGTGACTACAGGAACTGAAGGCTGCGTATCAGGTACTGTTGGAAATGTCTTGGGATCAAAGCCTTAAGTGCAAAGAAAAGGTGTTGATCCTGTTGCACTATGCACCATGTTATTATAGGGAAACTCAGCTAAATAAAGGAAGTCAGACTAGTTGCTTTGTGTGTCATTACAGAAAACAATGTAAATATACTGTTGAAGTTCCTGATTCAGGCGTTCAGTTTGACCGTTAGACTGTGGATGAAATCCCCATAAAAGGGAGAAATCTATGTGTAATGAGGTACATAAAGCCTTCCAATATATACATATTCGGGTCCTCGATTGGAAATTATTACTTGTGGAAGGCCATGTAGACGAAAGATATCTTGCATGAAAATATGGCTCATTTATTTGGCAGTAGGCAGTTTCTTTAAAGCTGTGAAATGCGCCATCTTGGTAAATGAATCAATGGTTACCATAATGACATGATTCTCTGAAGAAGATGGTAAAGAACATAAGAAATCTGTAGATAGAGTGTGCCATGGAGCAGAGGGAACAGGCAGAGGCATCAATAATCCTGCTTGCTTGGTCCAAGGTGTCTTGGTTGGACCACATGTAGGGCATGATGTTACATATGATTCGGCAGCGGTTTTAAGTGTAGGAGCAATTCCTGCGTCTTCTTGATTCCACGATGTCCATCCACCGGGGAATCATGACACATCTGTAAAGCCTCGGTCTGTACTTTCTTGGTAGGCAGAAATAGAGAGTTTTGATGATAGAAATATTCCTGATGCTTTTGTAATTGAGGACTCAATGTATCCCATTTTTCAAGTGGAAGATATTGGTATTCTGTCTTAACAGGATCAAGAAAGGACTGGACAACTCCAATGATTTGACTGGGTTCTATTATCTTTGGACAGGAAGTTTTAACGCTTTCTGGATAGTGACGAGATAAAGCATCAGCCACTAGGTTCTGAGATCCAGGAATATAGGTCACTGCAGAGTCGTATTGGCTGAAAAAGTAAGCCCATCTCGCTTGTCGGCTATTTCGACACCGGAAATTATTGAGGCATTGTAGATTTCTGTGATCAGTTCTTGCTTCGAATGGTTCCTTAGTACCATTAGGAGATGTCTCCATTCTTTACAGGCAGCCTTGAGAGCAAGTAACTCCCATTCTAACACAGAATAATTGCGTTCTGCTTCTGTCAATATGTGGGATAAGTAAAAGTTAGGATGTACCAGGCCATCGTCTTCTTGTTTCTGAAGTAAGACCGCACCAATAGCTCTCACAGAGAAGTCAGTAACCACTTTAAACTTCTTGATTGTATCCAGGTGCCGTAAGATAGGAGCTCAGGTAAAGGCCCGTTTCAGATTTTGAAAGGCCATCTCTGCACTTTCAGTCACAACAAATTCCATCTTCAGATTATCCCCTTTGATGGTCTGGGTGATAAAACTTTGTTGATGGGCAAATTCTTGTATGAATTGCCGATAGAAGTTGGAGAGACCTAGGAAGCACTGAGACCCATATTTATACTTTTTTACACAAATCAGCACCAGGGCAGATTTGCGTCAAAAAGTTTACCGCCAGCTAGCGCCATTCCAACGCGCCAGCCGGGCACCTCATTTATGGAATAACGTTAGCCAGGGCTGCGGCCTATTTAGCGTCAAAATAAATGACGGTAACCGGGCATCGGAGCCAAAGGGAAGACTGGGGGTTGTGCACTAAAGAATGGTGCAAGTCAGGTTAGAGTAAAAAAATATTGGCTCTAACCTGACTTGCGCCATTTTTTGATGCACAACCCCCATGGAAATGACTCTTGTCTTAGCAAAGACAAGAGTCATGTCCCCCTACCCAATGGCCATGCCCAGGGGACTTCTGTCCCCTGGGCATGGCCATTGGGCACAGTGGCATGTATGGGGGGGTCCAAAAATATATACTTACCTGCACTCACCATGGATGGGTCCCCCCATCCATGGGTTTCCTCCAGGCGTGGGCTAGGGTGGCAGGGGGTATCCCTGAGTGCAGGGAAGAGCACCTGTGGACTGCTTCCATGGTCTCCCACCATGGAAATGAGCCTACAGGTCCCTTAATGCCTGCCCTGACCTAGGTGTTAAATAACAGCGCAAATCCGGCTGGGCGCCTTGTTTAAGGCCCGCCTCCTCCTGTGCGTCATTTTGATGCCAGAGGATAAATAAGGGGCACATGACTTAGAGTCATTTTGTGCACAGGAAGGCCTACCTTACATGTCACTAGCACCAGGTAGGTTTTCATTTACAAAAAATGACTCAAACTCCATAACTTTGGTGCTAGACGGGTCTAGCGCCAAAGTATAAATATGGAGTTAAGTTTGTGCCTAATTTGCATTAAAAAGAAAATGACGCAGATCTGGTGCAATCAGAGTATAAATATGGGCCTGTGTTTCCTTAAAAGAAGAGGGAGAGGGCCAGTCCAAAATGGCTTGTACCTTGTCAGGACCCATGGCTATTCCAGTCTGATTAATGCATAAACCAAGATACTGTACCTCTGTTTTGTTAAATTCACATTTTTTGGGTTCGCAATACAGATGGTTCTGTCTGAGTCTTTCCAAAACTTGAAGGACATGCTCAGTATGTTGTTCAGGTATGCAAGAGTATACTAGAATGTTATCCGGATATATCACCACACTGAACATGGAGTCCGTGAATCGTTGGAATATTGAGGGTACGTTTTTTAAACCAAAAGGCACGTCTCGGTATTCATAATGGCCAAATGGAGTACGAAAAGTTCTCTTCCATTCATCACCTTCCTTGACACGTAAGAGATGATAGGCACCCCTCAAATCCAATTTCGTAAACCTCTTGACACCTTGGACCGCATCAAGTATATCCTTATTAAGGAGTAAGGGATATCGATCTTTGATGGTTATCTTGTTCAGTCTACGAAAGTCAACACAGGGACGCAGATCTTTTGATTTCTTTGGAACGAAAACAAGAGAGCCCCAGCATGAGATGAAGAGGGGGTGATTAAACCATTCTGTTAATTATCATTTAGGTATTATTTAAGTACCTTCTTTTCATGTTCGGTCAATGAATACATCCGTCCAAATGGAACCACTTCTCCCGGAATCAAAGGAATGATGCAGTCATAGACCCGATTACCTATTAGCCACACTCTGTGCCTCTGTACTTGTGCCATCAGTTGTTGGACACTGCTATTCCTCAGGACAAAGGCATCATGCACTGACTCTGAATGCTTGGCAGTGACGTGAAAGATGTACTGGTCAGCAAGGCACACCATCTGGACATTGAGTGAGTGGAAACTTCTGATTCTTGTACAATTGTTCATTGGCCCTGGGGGTGGGGACTAAGGCAATATGGGTCCCGTTTATGGCCCCAATAACATATGGTATATGTCCCATTGCATAGAATCCAGCCTTCACAGTGGGTAAATCATCTACCTGGGGGAATGGAATGTAGCTGCACATGTGTTTGAGCAAGGCAGCCAAAACTCTTGCAAGCACAATAGAGAACATTGGCTGAGACATCCCTGCAGCCAAGCCAACTGTCACCTAGAAAGATCCAGTTGCCAGGATATGGAGCACTGAGAGTACCTGCACAAGAGGGGGGATTGCTTTGGTGCTACAGATAGCAGGTATCAGATCAGGCTCCAATTGTTCACACAGCTCTGTGATTGTGGCCCTGTCCATACGATAGGTGAGTATGATGTGCCGGTCCTACAGTGTAGCCAAGTCCACAAGGGGTCTGTACACAGGTGTTTGCCTCCTCCTATTCTTCCACAGTGGTGGTACCTAAGGGACCCAAATGTAAGAAAGGAGTGACAACAAGAACCATGAACACACTTCAGCAGTGTACACAGAGCATGCTTTTATGTTGGACACTGGAATTGTGTAGGTGAGTACATTCAACTACAATGATGCACTTATCAATCTGTACATGTGTACCAGCATTAGAAAATGGCACCTGCCTGTCCTGCATTCATGGACAGGTGGAATTGACCTCACTGCGCTGGCGTTCGAGTCATGGAGGGAGGGGGTCTACACCGCCGTGCAATTCCTCATTGGCTAACATGGCCCTCTATGGAGAACGGGAACCAATGATGATCAACGCCGCGGGCGTGACCGCCATTTCCTTTCTAACACTTCACTTGATTCCTGTCTTTCCACAGGACAACATCTCCACCTCGTCTGCTGCTGTGTGTGGAACCTGCCATGGCTCGTGCAACAGGGGCAAGGGCGCCAACCTCAAATTGGAGGAGACAGAGAGCCTTGTGGATGGGATCCTACCCCGGAATGGGCAGTTGTATGGGCCTCCAGACCAACAGGTGAGTACACCATGGGTACGTTGCATGTGACATGGCTGCATGGAGATAGAAGTGTATGTGTGCTGGCAGTGTGTCAGATGGGGGTATGGCTGGTGGCAGCGCTAATGCAGGGGTACTAGTCATGTGTGTGCCTGATGAGGGGATAATGCTTTTTTGTGGGCCAAATGTGTGACAGACTGCATTGTCTGGTTTATGGTGTCCCACCTTCTGTGTCTCCTCTGCAGGTGAGCACCCATCAGAAGAAGGGGCTGCGGCATGCCATCGCCAAGGACGTGCGAACCACGGAGGTCTATAGCAGGTGGGGCACCCACTGCAGGAAACGGTGGGAGGACCTAAGACGCTGGTCCCAGAAGACCGCAGAGGCCCAGCTGGGGATGCCCTCCCAACG
The DNA here is from genome assembly GCF_031143425.1 of Pleurodeles waltl. Classification (NCBI taxonomy): domain Eukaryota; kingdom Metazoa; phylum Chordata; class Amphibia; order Caudata; family Salamandridae; genus Pleurodeles; species Pleurodeles waltl. Next base: position 29,581,759 of record NC_090437.1, read on the forward strand.
AGGGAGGGGTGCCCGTCAGAACCTGACCCCCCTGATAACCTGCATACTGGTGGTGGCCTACCCAGAGCTGGATGGGCGCTTGGGGGCATCACAGCACCTACAAGCGAATGAGAACAGTGTGTTTGACAACCATCTCTGTTGCCTGGCATGGGATTTGGGTGCAGATTACTAGTCAGTGGATACCCCAAAATGTCAGTTTAGACATTGCTGTGTGGTCCAACTTAGGTTTATATGGTGAAATGCATGTTTTTGATAGTCAAGTAGCTGGCTTCCTATGTCATACAGGGCTTAGCTGTTCCCAGTTGGTGTGTATCTGGCAGTTTTTGGCTCCTGCCTGCTGTGGTACTTACCCAATAATATTCCAGTGTGGTCTTACAGCACATTCTCAGTCTCAGTGTGTGACAGTGATGTGTATGCCATTTGCGCTCTTGGTGCTGTGATTGACCCTGTCCTCCCTTTCTTTCTCCCCCCTCTCCTTTTGTCATCCTGTTCATGTGTGCATTAGCATCATCTGGCAAAGCAGCAAGGGCACCAGCAAGGGAGGAAGCTGCAGCCCATGGGATGCAAGAGGCAGAGTCTATGGATGTGGAGGGGACCAGTGGGACGGAGGGCAAGGGGAGCACCACGACGGGGACAGGAGCTGATACCACTGACTCTGATTCCTCCTCCGATGGGAGCTCCCTGGTGGTGGCAGAGGCCTCTGGGACCACTGAAGCTACAGATTCTACTGCAACCCCCTGAACCAGCACCGCCCTCCCAGTAGCCCTCCACGAGATGCCCGTGCCCGCTCACCCAAGAAGGTGGGCATCTCTTTCGCCTCAGCCCTGCTGCCCTCAGTGAGGAGACTATTGACCCCCTGAGATCCATCTCTGTAGGGCAGTCAACCATAGTGAATCCCATCCAGTGGCTGGCATCCCAGATGCATCAATGCAATACCTTCCTGGAGGGCTTTCACGGTTGATTAGCAGCCCTACAGGGATCGTTTAAGGCTCTGGCCTCTTCACCAACGGCAGCCAGTGTTCCTGTTTCATCCGCCCCCCTCCAACTACCACTTCCCCTTCCCATTCTCCTCACGCCCAACCCATCCCACTCACACATTTTGACAAGCATGCACCCAAAACAACACACAAGACTCGCACAGACAAACACAGGCAGTACACTTCTGTCCACAAGCACTCACACAGCCAACACGTAGATGCACACACAACATCATCCACTGCCTCCACTGTCTCCTCCTCCTCGTCCTCCCTCACAGTCACATCCTCATTTACACCTGCATGCACTGCATCAACAGTCTCAGAACGTGCCACTTGCACAGCCTTGCCCACAGTCACCACAACAGCAGACCCGCAGACATGAACCCCACACACCACATGCACAGATACCACCACCATCACCACATCATGCAGCGCATCCAAATCATCTGCAGACACCACCACAACATCCTGTCACACATCATGTTTGTCCTCCCCCACCCTCTCTGCCCCCGTAGAGACACACAGATGCTCTCACTCAGACCCCCAACAGCTACCCACCTCAAACATGCACACTGTCCATGAGCCTGCACACAAGTCCAGCACACCTCCTCCTCCTACAACCACTCCCTCTACCTCCACGCCCATCACTCCTCCCACATCCCGCCCCATTGGCCCTAAGAAGCTTTTCCCTGCCTGCCTTGACCTCTTCTCTCCCCCTCCTACCGTCCTGCTCATAAGAGGAAGGTCCCACCTCCCCATCCCAGTACCTCAAGCACCCAGTCTGACACAGCTCCACCACCAAAGTCTCCATCTGCCACTAAGGGGCACATGAGTGCGATGCCGGACCACACACCAAGGACCTTCCCCCCATCAAAACAGAGGGCTAAATTGCCGCCCTCTCCCAAACAGACTGCCAAGACCATGGGGCCACCTCCAAAACCTAGGGCCATGGAGGCCACACCCAAATCCCAGGACAAGGAGGCCCCAACCAAATCCCTGGCCAAGGAGGCCACAGCAAAATCTAAGACCAAGGAGGCCACACCCAAATCCCAAGCCAAGGAAGCCACACCAAAATCCAAGGCCAAGGAGGCCACACCCAAATCCCAGGCCAAGGAGTCCACACCAAAATCCAAGGCCAAGTAGGCCACACCCAAATCCCAGGCCAATGAGTCCACACCAAAATCCAAGGCCAGGGAGGCTGCGCCAAAATCCAAGGACAAGGAGGCCCCACCGACATCCCAGGCCAAGGAGGCCACACCAAAATCCAAGGCCAAGGAGGGTCCACTAGAAACCATGGCCAAGAAGGCCCTACTCGAAACTGTGCCCAAAGAGCCCCATCCAGAACCAGATGCCAATGAGCACCATCACAAACCAGAGGCCATGGAGCAGCATCCTGACCCAGAGGCCAAGGAGCAGCATCCTGAACCAGAGGCCAAGGATCACCATCCCAAACCAGAAGCCAAGGAGCCACATCAATAACCAGTGGACAGGCAGCCCCCTCCAGAGCGAGTGGGCAGGCATCCCCCTCCAGAACCAGTGGGCAGGAAGCCCCCTCCAGAACCGGTGGGCAGGAAACCCCCTCCAGAACCAGTGGGCTGGAAGCCCCCTCCCAATGAGTGCCCCCCCAACCCGCCACCACCTGAGGTGCCTGCCCATTTCCAACATGATGACCCAGAACAGTGGAGTCCCGTTGTTGTCAGGAGTCAGGTTGGGGCTTGGACTTTGCCCTGTGGGCATTTATGACTTTGGACTGGCCTTTGGGCCTGCATGTATTTGTTTCTGCAGTTATGTATGTTTTTTAATTTTACATATTCATACAACAGGAATGCAGTGGTTGGAACTGTGTATGTGTCCTGCGTTTCTTTACTCCGGGGATCTGTTACTGTTATTTTCCTCTGCATCTGGTTCTGGATGTGTGGTGTGTGTATGGCGTGTGTTGTACATGTGTGTGTCACTCTCCCCTCCCTCCCTCCCTTCCTGACTCCCTCCCTTGTGTGCCAGGTGGCTGTACTCACTGCCGTCGTCTTTCTCGGCGTTGGTGCTCCAGGACAGCTATGGCGTGGTAGAGCATTGGGAAGACTTGTAGTTGTGGTTCCATTGGGAACAGCGGACTCCTGTGTGTCCCTGGAGGTGAGTGTCTCCTTTTATATGATATGTTTCCACCAGGCTTTTGGTGGAGTTGGTACCGCCCCGGAGAACCTGGCAGTGTGCTATGTCATAATATGGTGGGCGGATCCTTGTCTTCCACCTGTCTGTAGATGGCTACCACCGTGTTCGGTGTTCTTACCGCGCTGGCGGTTGGTGTGGTACATAGGCTGTCTATGGGATGGCTCACTGCCATGGTCATTATTTAGCGGGCATTACCGCCAGCCTATTGGCTGTGATACCACGACATTAACCCTGGCAGACAGAAGACCGCCAGGGTCATAATGACCACCTAAGTTCTTTTTCCGGACCTGATTAAAAATGGGCATAGATTCTTAAGATCCGTGTGGAGTGCGACACTATGAATACATACGATTGCCGAATCGGAATAAAAAGAGGAATTGACTATCCTCATGCAATGGTACTGAGAAAAATGCCTATGACACATTGATAACTGAAAACCATTCTGCTTCATATGGAACCTGAAATAAAATCACTGCTGGATTTGGTACTACGGGACAGCAGGATACCCCAATTTTGTTCACTTTTCTCAAATTGTGTACTATGCCATATTTCTCACTTGGCTTTTGCAAACCCATAATCAGTGAATTATATGGGCTGCCCATCACTTCTTTTAAGATTTCCTGCTCAACAAAATCTGCAATTACTGGGTTAATACCTTCGATCACTTCTGGATTCATATTATATTGCGGTGTTCTGGGGAACACTGCATTTGGCTTAGTAGTCACTGACTGGTTCAACACCTTCAATACGTCCAATATCTTTTCCAGGGAGATCCCAAACTCTCATGTTCAATTCATCAGGCAAGACTTTAACTGTCATGGCAGTTAATTAATAATATGCATATTATTATTACATTTCAAAGCAGATGATGGTGACATCAGTAAATCATTGAAGTGCAGTCTCCACAATCAATTTCAGATTTCAGGTTCCTGGCCATTCCTATCACTAACAAGAATTAGACTTGGATGTGTGGGAACGGGCTAACACATGCGGGCAAAAGCAAAAATAAATGAGAGCAAAAATAATTTGAAAAATCTAACTAGGGCAACTCACTAAAAAAATACGCTGGTGTGATTATCTAACTGGAAAGGAAACAAGAAACCAAATTTAGTTAAAACTCTCCTTATGGGACAGCAGACAGTAGTACTTCACCAGGCAGAATGGTCACTTTCTTCCGGCGTCAGTTGACAGCAACATCAGGACAGTGCAGAACACAGGCTGTACATAGGACAGATCAGCAGTTCAGAATTAGTTGGGCATACTAGTACTGAACAGCATGACAATAATAAGGCAATCACAGCCTTTGGTGGTCATTACAACCATGACGGACGGTGTTAAAGCGGTGGTAAGACCGACAACAGGCTGGCAGTAAAAAATTTGCAATTACGACCATGGCGGAAACCGCCAACAAAGACAGCCACTTTAACACTCCGACTGCCACGGCGGTACAAACAAACAGCTTGGCGGTCACCGCCAACAGACAGGCGGAAGACAAAGTACCGCCCACAGTATCACAACCTACCAATCCGCCACCTTTTCCGGGGCGGATTCACCGTAGATAAAAACACGGCGGAAACAGGATTTTGAAGGGAAAACGCTCACCTCTACACACCCCACAAGGAACCAGGACACCATGGAGCCGGAACTCCAAATTCTCCCTGCAATAGTCTTCCTGCTCCTCTACCAGGAGCACGAACGCCGGCGGCGAAGGTCACGGTGAGTACTGCACCTACGACACAGGGGGGAGGGAAAAAACAGGGACACACACACGCAACACCCCCACCCTCACCCACTACAATACACACACTAATACATATTTATACATGATAGTTACACCTCCTAACCCCCCCGGAAGAATGCAAAGACAAAAGAAAATGAGTGTAACCATTGTAATATATTAAAATCAAGTAGGCAAAATATATATATGTATATACACCATAAGCAAAATATACACCAAGCATAGTAGTCCAGGTAGTGCTCCAATTAAGTCCATGGAACACTGGGCCCACACGGTATGGGCGAGGCCCACAGAAGATCCCCGACCATGACAGAGAGAACACTGCAGGGGCATCAGAGAGCAAAAAAACAGGCACCTCAGGGGGAGGGAAAGGGGGGGCACCTCAGCCGTTTGAGTGCACAATGCCAAATCCACGAGAGGGCCACATGCCCACTGTTCAATCCTGGGGAGTGCGAAGCCACAGTCTCTCAAGTGGATAACAGTCTCCACTGGTTCTGGAGGGGGCTTTGTGCCCAGAGTGCTTCATCCTGCCAAGGACAAAGGTAGTGGATGCCTTTCTGCACTGGTTCTGGAGGGGGCTCTGTGCCCAGAGTGCTTCATCCTGCTAAGGACAGAGGTAGTGGATGTATCTCTCCACTGGTTCTACTGCTTCATCCTGCTAAGGACAGAGCTAGTGGATGTATCTCTCCACTGGTTCTGGAGGGGGCATGGTGCCCAGAGTGCTTCATCCTGCTAAGGACAGAGGTAGTGGATGTATCTCTCCACTGGTTCTGGAGGGGGCATTGTGCCCAGAGTGCTTCATCATGCTAAGGACAGAGGTAGTGGATGTATCTCTCCACTGGTTCTGGAGGGGGCATGGTGCCCAGAGTGCTTCATCCTGCTCGTGACGGACTCAGTAGCGTCAGTGCCCTTGGCGCTCATGGGCCAGTGGTGCTTGAGGCGGCGGTGCCCTTTTCAGCGGTGCTTGAAGCTTAGGTGCCCTGTTCAGCGGTGCTTGAGGCGGCGCTGCCCTGCTCAGCGGTGCTTGAGGCGGAGGTGCCCTTTTCAGCAGTGCTTGAGGCGGCGGTGCCCTGTTCCGTTGTGCTTGGAGCGGCGGTGCCCTGTTCAGCAGTGCTTGGAGCGGCGGTGCCCTGTTCAGTGGTTCTTGGAGCGGCGGTGCCCTGTTCAGCGGTGCTTGAGGCGGCGGTGCCCTGTTCAGTGGTGCTTGGAGTGGCGGTGCCCTGTTCAGCGGTGCTTGAGGCGCCAGTGCCCTGTTCAGTCGTGCTTGAGGCGGCAGTGCCCTGTTTTGCAGTGCTTGGAGCGGCGGTGCCCTGTTCAGCGGTGCTTGAGGCGGCGGTGCCCTGTTCAGCGGTGCTTGAGGCGGCGGTGCCCTGTTCAGCGGTGCTTGGAGCGGCGGTGCCCTGTTCAGCGGTGCTTGAGGCGCCAGTGCCCTGTTCAGTCGTGCTTGAGGCGGCAGTGCCCTGTTTTGCAGTGCTTGGAGCGGCGGTGCCCTGTTCAGCGGTGCTTGAGGCGGCGGTGCCCTGTTCAGCGGTGCTTGAGGCGGCGGTGCCCTGTTCAGCGGTGCTTGGAGCGGCGGTGCCCTGTTCAGCGGTGCTTGAGGCGGCGGTTCCCTGTTCAGCGGTGCTTGAGGCGGCGGGGCCCTGATCAGCGGTGCTTGGAGCGGCGGTGCCCTGTTCAGCGGTGCTTGGAGCGGCGGTGCTTGAGGCAGCGGTGCCCTGTTCAGCGGTGCTTGGAGCGGTGGTGCCCTGCTCAGCGGTGCTTGGAGCGCCGGGCTCCTTTGCAGTGACTCAGCTGCTGGCGGTCCTCTCTGTCCCAGCGGGGCTTGTCCTGGCGGTCCTCTCTAGCCCAGCGGGGATTGTGCTGGCAGTCCTCTCTAGCCCAGCGGGGCTTGTGCTGGCGGTCCTCTCTGTCCCAGCGGGGCTTGTGCTGGCGGTCCTCTCTGTCCCTGCAGAGCTTGTGTTGGCGGTCCTCTCTAGCCCAGCGGGGCTTGTGCTGGCGGTCCTCTCTAGCCCAGCAGGCTTGTGCTGGCGGTCCTCTCTGTCCCAGCGGGGCTTGTGCTGGTGCTCCTCTCAAGCCCAGCGGGGCTTGTGCTGGCGGTCCTCTCTAGCCCAGCGGGGCTTGTGTTGGCGGTCCTCTCTGCCCCAGCGGGGATGATGGCGGTGGCCTCCTGGGCAGCGAGGATGATGACGGTGGCCTCCTGGGCAGCGGGGATGATGGCGGTCTCTTCTGCCGTGCTGCTCTTCCCAGACTTTCCTGGTTTCTTGTGGCCATTCCCCACCTTGGAAGGTGTCGAGGCTGACTCCACACTCCCACCGGGACCCTTGGGAGTGGCTTTGGTGGCTGGAATCTTCCCACTCTCCCGCCGGGCACTGGCCAACTTTTGATGCTTGACAGGTGGGGGACTGTCCGTGCTGTGGCTCAGTGCCACAGGGAGACACTGGGATGGGTAGCTGGAGGGGTGTGGGAGTGGATGAAGAGGTGGTTGTAGAAGATGCTCGTTTGATGACTTTGGTGAAGGTGCATGCGCTGGAGGCTGTCGTGAGGTGGATGGCTGTTGGGTGGGTGTGTGCCTGCGTTTGTGTATCTTGGGAGGTGGCGTCACAGACACACTGGGAGAGGACACATGGGACGTGTGAATGGTAGTGGGGTGGTGACTGCACGTGAGCAGGGTTTGGTGGTGTGTGTGCTGGTGATGGCAGTAGTGGCTGTGGATGTAGGGCATGCAGGTGTGAGTCTAGACGAGACTGGGAGGGAGGAGGTAGACGAGGAGGAGGGGGACAATGTTGTTGCAGTGGATGTTGGTGTGTCTGCATGTGTCTGATGCTTGCGTGAGTGCCTGTGGGATGTGTGGTGCTTATGTTTGCCTGAGCTTCCCTTGTGTGTTGACGTGTGCGCATGCTGGTCTGTAGGTGTGCTTGTGAAAGGCTGGGGTACAGGGGATTGGGTCTGGGTGGAGGAAGTTGGAGGGGGGAGGCTAGAGACAGGGACAATGGCGTCCATCAGTGCTGAGGCCAGAGTCTGAAAAGCTCGCTGAAGGGCTGCCTGACCAGAATAAATGCCCTCCAGGAATGCTTTGGTTTGTTGCAACTGCCTTTCTACACCCTGGATGGCATTCAAAATGGTAGACTGCCCAACAGTGAGGGACCTGAGGAGGTCAATGGCCTCCTCACTGAGGGCAGCAGGGGTGACTGGGGCAGGGCCTGAGGTGCCTGGGGCGAAGGTGATGCCCACTCTCCTGGGGGAGCGGGCACGGGGCAAAAGCTGAGGGGCTGCCGGGAGGGCGGTGCTGGTAGGGGGGGTGGTGGCTATACCTGTAGATGGGGGGCACAGATGTTGGTGCCACCACAGGGGAGCTCCCATCAGAGGACGAGTCCGTGTCGCTGGTCTCAGCTCCTGTCCCCGCCGTGGAGCTCCCCTCACCCTCCGTCCCACTGGTGAAGTCTGAGTCCGTAGTGTGGCCCTCCATGTGGGATGCAGCCCCCTCATGCTCCGGTGCCACTGCTCCGCCGCCTAATGATGCTAATGCACACAAGAACAGGGAGACCACAAAAAGAGGGGGGACAACAGAAGAAAGACATGATGAGTGCATGCATTACCGCTACCGTTGGCGGACACGACAGACACAGAAGCCCCCTGCACTAAGACGCGCTCTTGGGCTCCACTGTTCAATTCCTGGGAAATGGCCTACTAGGCTATGAACGGCATCTGCACACATGGATGACACAGGGGCGTGACTAGGTGTACTTGGCACTCTACAGAGGTGGGGTGGGGTGCCACATGGCCTGCCTTACGGAGGGACCTTGCCTACTGAACTCGCCCTCGCCTAGGGAAACCCACAGCCCACCTCCCCCACCCAGACACCTCCACTGCGCGCAAAATCAGCAGGATGAGAGTGTACTCACCCCCTTGTGGTTGCTGTGATGCCCTCAAGCGCCCATCCAACTCCGGGTATGCCACCGCCAGGATCCTGAACATCAGGGGGGTCATGGTGCCACGGGCACCCCTCCCATGTTGGGAGGCCATCCCCAACTGAGCCTCCGCCGTCTTCTTGCTCCAGCGGCGAATGTCCTCCCATCTTTTCCGGCAGTGGGTGCTCCGTCTGTGGTAGACCCCCTGGTTCCGGATGTCCTTGGCGATGGCACACCAAATATCTTTTTTCTGGTGGGCGCTGACCTACATGAATTGTACATGGGGAAGAGAAACTTATTACCAACTGCACCGTCACAGTAATTGGCCCCCATCCCTACCATTGCCATGTGGCACATGCACTCACCGTTGTTTCATGGACGCCGCAATCTCCCCCCCTTCTTACATCCACCCCACTCCACACAGGCATAACCCATACAGCATGCTCCCAGTGTACTTACCTGTTTGTCTGGAGGACCGTAGAGTAGCGTGTACTGGGGAGGACCCCATCCACGAGTTTCTCCAACTTCTCCGATGTGAAGGCAGGGGCCCTTTCCCCAGAAACTCGAGCCATTGTCTCTTGCAGACCGAGGTCACAGCAGCACTTGCAGTGTAGGTCCTCTCCTGTCGAACATCAGGTATCGAGTGATTGAACAGATAGAAAATGGCGGTCACGTCCGTGGCGGTGCGTACCATCACCGCCGGCGTACATCGTCATTGGCTCCTGGGACCCATAGGGTCCAATGTTAGCAAATGCAGCATTGCGCCACTGTCTTCGACCACCTACCGCAACGGTGTACAACGCCAGGGCAGTTACTTCACATCCCATTGTCCCACTTTAGAGGTCAGGCAGCCGCCATTTCAGGGGCCCACATGGCTTAATTTTTAACTGCGTCACACATACCTAGGCCTAGACTCAACACACATACAGGCCACTTTTTGGATTATGATTCGTGTTCTGTGTAAGCTGTTGGTACGTACCTCCTAGCTGGTTGACTCTGTGCTCTTTGTTGTCCTTCATAGGCACCGTCCGCTGGGACATGTGAGGAGATAGCGGCATCCTCTGGTGTACCGACCGTTGGTGGACCTGTCGACAATGGAGGAAAGAGATGTGATCATCACCTACAGGCTTGACCATGCCACAATCCAGGAACTGTGTACCCAGCTGGAGCCAGACCTGATGTCAGCTATCCGCCATCCCACAGGAATCCCCCCTCAAGTGCAGGTGCTGTCAGTGCTCCATTTCCTTGCAAGTGGGTCATTTCAAACAACAGTGGCCATGGCATCAGGGATGTCCCAGCCTATGTTTTCCAACGTGTTGTCCAGAGTGTTGTCTGCCCTGCTGAAACACATGCGGAGCTACATCGTTTTCCCTCAGGTGGAGTATTTGCCGACAGTGAAAGGTGATTTCTATGCCCTGGGACATATCCCCAACATCATAGGTGCCATTGATGGGACACATGTGGCTTTGGTCCTCCCCGCAGGAGTGAATAGGTGTACAGAAACCAGAAGAGTTACCATTCCATGAATGTACAGATGGTATGTTTGGCAGACCAGTACATCTCCAATGTTAATGCCATGTTCCCTGGCTCAGTGCATGACGCCTACATCCTGCGGAATAGCAGCATCCCTTATGTGATGGGTCAACTCCAGATGCACCATGTGGCTATTAGGTGAGCACCTGGAAGCAACACAGTGGGAATGGTTGTCTGGGTCTGGGGATATCCCTACAGGTTAGTGTGTGTCTAACAGTTGCCCTCGCCATTTGCAGGTGACTCTGGTTACCCCAACCTGTCATGGCTACTGACCCCAGTGAGGAATCCCAGGACAAGGGCAGAGGAACGCCTCCTGAAGGCCAGGTTCAGGTGCCTCCATATGACAGGTGGATCCCTATTCTACTCACCAAAGAAGGTGTGCCAGATCATCGTGGCCTGCTGTATGCTTCACAACTTAGCTTTGCGACAACAGGTGCCTTTTCTGCAGGAGGATGATCCAGATGGTGGTGTTGTTGCAGCTGTGGAGCCTGTGGACAGTGAAGACGAGGAAGCAGAAGAAGAAGACATGGACAACAGGGACTCAGTGATCCAGCAATATTTCCAGTGAGACACAGGTAAGAATACAAACCTGCCTACTACATGTCATTTAACACTACTACTTCTCTACTGTCTGTCGTTTTCACCCAGTGTCTGGTCAATGAGTTATCACTTTCCCTTACGATTTCACATATGTGGGTCCCACTTTGTGACATCTGCTTTGATTCCTCATGGACTACAGCTGTGTGACATAGGTATGTTGACGTTACAAATGAAAGAGCTTTTTGGCACTATAATTGCTAATACACTATTCCGAAATCACAGACTGATTCCAGATTGTTTTGTGTTGTAAGGGTGTTTATTTTAGTGCTCAATATTGGAGGGGGTATCAAAATGGTGAGGGGTGATGGCAGAGGAATGTCCATGGCAGAGTCCAGTCTATTAGTCTCACAGGTGCATTGCCCAAATGGGCATAGGAAGTGGAGCTGGGGCAGTTTAAGTATGGACAGGGTGACAAAGTGGGACAGGAGAATGACATTCTGGGTGGTCTCATTTCTTGGTGGGGGTCTTGGCATCGTTCTCTGTCTTTGTCCTGGATCTCAGGGCCCGTTTGCGAGGTGGTTCTTCCTCTGCAGGGGGTGGGGTGCTGGTGTGGTGGTCCTGTGGCGGTGCCTCCTGTCCACTACCGCCGGCGAAAGTGATGGGCAGTTCATCGTCCAGTCTAGTGTCAGGGGCCCCTTGTAGTGCCACAGTGTCCCTCCTGGTGTTGAGTACTTCCTTCAGCACCCCTACGATGGTGCCCAGGGTGGAATTGATGGCTCTGAGTTCCTCCCTGAAGCCCAAATACTGTTCCTCCTGCAGGCGCTGGGTCTCCTGAAACTCAGCCAGTACCGTTTCCATCGTCTCCTGGGAGTGGTGGTAGGCTCCCATGATGTTGAAGAGGGCCGTGTGGAGAGTGGGTTCCCTTGGCCTGTCCGCCCCCTGTCACACAGCAGCCCTCCCAGTTCCCCTGTGTTCCTGGGCCTCCGTCCCCTGGACCGTGTGCCTACTGCCACTGCCCCCAGGTTCCTGTTGTTGTTGGGGTGGTGGGTTAGCCTGGGTACCCTGTAGTGGTGGACACACTGCTGATTGACGTGTCCTGGGGACGGAGGTATAGGCCCGCTGGGTGGGTGCTGTGCTGGTGTTTCCAGAGGGGGAAGCTCTGTAGTGGCCTGTGACTGTGTGATGGGAACCGACTGTCCCGAGGTCCCCGATGGGCTGGGCTGGTCATCTAGATCCAGTTGGACAGAGGTGCTGTCATCACTGTAGGCCTCTTCTATTGGTGGTGTGGACCCTCCTGTCCGGTGACGTTGGGTAGGGGTCCTGCAGGGGTATAAAAGCATGATTATTGCATCTGTGTGTGCCATGGTGTGCAATGGGTGGGTGACCATGTACCCCAGTGCTTGCATTCCTGTGTGGGACCTTGTGTGATGATGGTTTAGGGGGGTGTATGGGTATGTGCAATGGCCATGCTTTAGTGGTGGGTGTCCATGCTTTGTTGTTGCATGCAGGGCTTGGTGTTAGGATGTGTGGTTTGTGATGTTGGGACATTTGTGAGGAGTTAGAGTGATGGGGGTGAGGGTGAGGGTGAAGATGGGGGTATGTGATGGCATGCAGGTAGGGTGGGGGATGTAATAGTTAAGATTTGACTTACCAGAGTCCATTCTTCCACCTACTCCTGCGAGGCCCTCGGGATGCAGAATCGCCAAGACGTGCTCCTCCCATGTTGTTAGTTGTGGGTGAGGAGGTGGGAGTCCGCCGCGAGTCTGCTGAACCGCAAAGTGGTGTCTTGAGACCACGGAACACACCTTCCCCCGTAGGTAGTTCCACATCTTCCTGATGTCATCTCTATTTCTTGGGTGCTGTCCCACTGCATTGACCCTGTCCACTATTCTTCGCCATAGCTCCATCTTCCTTGCAATGGAGGTGTGCTGCACCTGTGATCCGAATAGCTGTGGCTCTACCCGGACAATTTCCTCCAACATGACCCTGAGCTCCTCCTCCAAGAACCTGGGGTGTCTTTGCCATGCCATGGGGTGGTGTGAGTGATGTGTGGAAGTTATGTGGGTGATGGTGCCTGTGGATGCTAGTATTGTTGATGGTGGTGTCTCTCTCTTTGCTTCTTTCTCAATTGTGGTCGCAGGGGGTTTGTGGGTGATGTGGGTGTGTGTTTTATATTGTATTGTGTGTGTGGTAGTGGTGTGTGTATGTGTATCAGGTGTGTGTATTTCGAATTGTCCAATGTAGGTGTGTTTTGTAAATGTGTGTGTATTTTGAGTGCGGCGGTGTGTACGGCCAATGGAATACCGCAGTTGAAAAACTTCTGTGTGGATTCGTAGGTCGTGATAGTGTGGGTGTATTTCTGTGGGCGTGACGGTGTCGGTTTTGTTTTCGCCAGTTTATCACTGACTTTTGTGTGGCGGACTTGTGTGGGTGTCTGAATATTGGCGGATTCCGTGCTGTGGGTCATAATAGCTGTGGCAGAATTCCGCAGCGGTGTGTTGGCAGTCTTCTGCACGGCGGTAAGCGGCTTTTACCGCCAATGTTGTAATGACCGCCTTTATTTTTCAGAAGGCAACTAAGGGTTAAAGGGATTGAAAATAATCAGAGAGCAGCTGGACATCTTCAGCACATCAGGACTGACAAACTTACACCAACACAAACACGAATTAACAAGAACTGACTCTCAGTTCAAAGTTCTTCACTAATTAGAAGTATGCAAAATCCATTCATTGGTCACTTCAGTCATCAGAATCAGTGTCCAATAGTTATCAATGTCACCACCAAACTTGCAATCATTCAGTTTTTCTCATCAAAAGTGCATTGTCTTTTAAATGATTTCATACAGTTCCGACAAAATATTACATTCTCTAATTATTTGTTACTTGAAAATTGCCTCTCACGAAACTATATAAATCATGAGTTTCCTGGCTTGTTCGACAGCTAGAACAAATAATGACACATTGTTATTAAAGAACATGTTTCTTGCCTTTAATACAATAGAACATTCAGCATCACATTAACAACCTAGGAAAAGAATTCAGATCAGAGGGGACAGAATAAAAAAGTGATTTTCCATTGCTGTGGCAAATTAATCATTCAGGCCTAATCCAGCTAAGAAGCCTTAATTCACGTTAATACACTCAATACATTAATAAACATATTGTGCACCTTACAATTGTAATCAAATATGCAAAGCAAATTATTTAACTGCAAACTTTATTTACAACATCTTTGAACAGTTTAAACATGCATTTATTTTTTCTGCACACACGTAACTCATGTTAGTAAGATTCATTTAATTCAATAAGTATGTTTAATTCATATCCATCTAATACTTTCAATTCTTAATCTACATCTTAATAAAAACACTCTTAACGTTAACTCATTTTAGTGGTTTATATGATATGAATGCAATATATCGCATGTTAAAATGTAGTGCTTGTTACAAAAGGTGGTCAAATGGTCCACCATCACTGAAATGTGCACATTTTACAACTCGTGTTTTTTTCTCTGTTAGGCCTTAAAGTGTAGGTTAATTGGTCACCATATGCTTACTTCTATGCCACTAATATATTAATAAAATTTGATCTGTCTCAGAGGTATGCATTTAATGATTTATTTCTCTTTTGATTTATGTTCTCCTTTGATTGCTAAATTAATTCATGCCCTATATTGCATTTCATGAGTGATTTGTACTTTTTCGACGTTTTTTTGTTATGCTTGTTTTCCCTTTAACTTTGTGACTTGGTTAGTCAATGGGGCAGATTTATGAAAAGTGGCTCTGCACCTAGTGCCAATTTTCTTGTGCCCCTTACTGCCCCCCTAATGCCACCATGTGTGCACTGTATTGCAGCAGTTAAGGAACTAGGGTCAAACATTTTTACACTAGTTCGGCTCTTTCACAGGATTATAATAAAAAATGTTGACGCTAATCCTGCAAAGCACCCAGAGGCGCATTGAAAACAATGGGAGCCTCCCTTTAACACCTGCTCTGAGCAGGCGTTAAAAATGCTAATAAAAATGACACAAAGAAATCTCTTAGAGATTTCTTTGCTCCATTTTTTCAGCCACCTCATGGGGGAAGGCCCCCCTTCCATACATTATGCCTGGGACGGGCATAATGTGGTGCAAAGGGTTACAAAGTGGTGCAAGCATTGCGCCACTTTGTAAATATGGTGCAGCGTTTTTGCCCATCTAACGCCACATTAGCATAAAAAATTATGGTAATGTGTTGTTAGATGGCGCTAGACTGTGGAGTACAATCTTAACGTGATTTAGATTTTTTAGATGTGAGGATCTAAGAGTTTCTGCTAAGCAGGTACTTCTTTTTGTTGCTCATTTGCAGTCTTTGCATCATTGATGAAAACCTGCCCATTTTAGTGATTGGTAAAATGAGCAGCTCACTGTTCGTAATCTCAGAACGATTACACTGAATCGACAGCTCACAGGAATCTGGAACATTACAGTAAAGACAAAAAAAGCAAATATACTTTGCAGAAAATTAACAAAATATTTGGATATTGTGATGGTGAATGGATGATAATGGGTCAAAAGCAGAGGGGAGCTCAGATATGGGGGAATATATATGAGTCCCTATCGCCACCGGACCGTCACTATTCATGACACTCCGGTGGCGCAATGCCCTGCACCGTATTTACAAGGTGGAATTAAGCCCCTTTTTGTGGCTTAACTCCACTTTGTAAATACGGCCCCTTCACATTCAACCCTTTGCGTGGAAGGGGCATGCAATGAGTGTTGCTGTGGGCGTGCCACTGGAACATCTATTGCATTTTGATGTTGCCTCAGATTGACAAGTTTTTCGTAAACCTGAGGCAGCGCCAAAATCTCACGCCACCCCAGGGGTGGTGTTAGCAAGGCACAACAAGGAGGAATACTTTTATTCCTCCTTGTTTTTTGCTTTTTATATATGTGCTGAATACTGCACCACACATAGAAAGAGCAAAATGTCAGACATGATTGTTTATGCGTGCGAAGGTGTCCCTTCCTGTACATAAATAATCATTCCAAAATGAGGCTTTGGCACTTCTGTGTGTGCCCAATTGCCATTAGTTATTGTTTATGTGCCGGACGGAACACCTTCCCACATATAAACAATCAAACCCCTCAACACAAACATCCTTGCACAATGGTGCAAGGATACCTGAGTTGGTGCTAGGCAGTTCAATTTAGCACCAGCGCAGGGGACAACACAGGGGTGTACCGCATTCAATTAAATACGGCGCATCCCTGCATTGTGAAAATGACGGGGCGTGGCGCTGCCAATTTTCCCGCAGCATCGCGCTCTGTCATTTTCTGTTAAAATTGGGCCCTGGTATCTCACAACAGAGACATGAGTATATTGTGAATTTCTGGAAATAGCTCCATTGCCAACTTAGCAGTACATTGTCTCACTGTAACCCACAATAATACCAAGAGACAATGATGACGCGTGGATGCCGGAGCGTCGTAGAAACCATGGTGATTTTTCTGACATGAATGCTCAAAAGCCATCACCCTCTTGAGAAGATTACCCCAGCCAAACAATACTCCAAGCAGCATTATTGAGCATACAGGACTAGGCAAAGTCTACAAAAGAAAAAGACAATGATTTATTTTAAAGTTGGGGTGAAAAGTGATGGTGCCACCCAAGACTTTAGTAAACTAGTGTACAACCAGGAACTGAAGATAGAGGGCAAAACGTTAGGATTGAGCGGACAAACAATCAGGCTAAACAGGTGTAGGCACTGCTTGGTGGGTGACAGGCTTACATAGAAGATGAGTTAGAGATTCAGGTAAAAGAATACTTAGGGGCAGATTTACAAGGAAGTGGTGCATTGGTCCTGATGAGCCACTTTTCTTGCGTCCCCCTACCGTCACCTAACAACACCATGGTTGCGTTGTATCAATAATATGGCACACCATGGTGGTCGTTTGCACTATAGTGGCAACATTTGTGACACTATTGTGGCGCTTTGCTGCACTAGCATCAAAAAGTTTGACACCAGTGCAGCAAAGCACAGGGAAGCCCATAGGTAAAAATGAGGGAAGAATGACACAGTGAAATGTAAATTTCACTGTGCCATTTTTTTGGACATCCCTGCATGGGAATGCCCTCCTTGTATAAGTTATGCCTGAGTCAAGCATAATGTGGTGCAACGGGTTGCAAAGTGGCACAATGCAAGCATTGCACCATTTTCTAAATCTGGTGTGGGGAAAAGGCCATTTTAGCACTCCCTTAGTGTAAAATAAATGATGCTATGGTGATGCACGGTGGCACAAGGGGCTTGTAAATATGCCTCTCTAGGGACATAAAGAGAGACTGTCTTTATTGAACCAAGACACCTTACCTGGCACTTACCACCATTATATTTTTAATATTCTCTGCTTCAAATATAATTTTCATTTTATCACAAAAATCTGTAGGCACTAAGGGGCAGATTTAAGAGCCCCTAGCGCCACCTTAGTGCCATAATAGCATAGTTTGTTTGATGCTAAGAGGCCACTAAAGTGGCATTTTCACTGCGTCATACTTAGAAAGTGGCGTGCATGCATTGCCCCACTTTGTAAACACTTGTGCCACATTATGGCTGCACCAGGCATAATGTATGCAAGGGGGTCATTCCCTGGTTAAGGGGGCTGAACAAATGGTGCAAGGAAATCTAAGAGATTTCCTTGCACCATTTTATTTAGCACTTTTAACACCTGCTCAGAGCAGGCATTAAAAGGGGGCTTCCATTATTTATAATGGGCCCCTATGTACTCTGCAGCAGTGGCACCCAAATTTTGGTGCTACTCCTACAGATTACATCAATAGCGTCAAAAAAATGAACCTATTGCCCCCTACCCTAAGCCATGGTGCGCCGTACTCTAAATAGGGGGGACACATGGTAGCAGTAGGGGGGGGTGCAAAGAGGCGCAAGAAAAGTGGTGCTGCATTAGGTGCAGCGCCACTTTCCTTCAATCTGCCCCTAAGGATCATATTTATGTCCCAGTTTGCATCCCATTTGCACCACACAAAGTGGTACATACATGACCAAACCTTAAGTCAGATTTATGAAGCCACACAAGGCCACCTTGAATGGCCCTGAGTGGCTTCATAAATCTCAATTAATGCAACACAGCAACATTTCTGCATTGCATTACTCTAAGCCAGGGAGGCATTTCTATCAGTGTTGCATGGGTGTTCCCAGGCAACATCCATGGATTTTGAAGCATTCCCAGATTTACCAGAAGAGGAAGCCCTGGGAATGCTCCAAAAACCTATGTCTCCCAGTGAGGTGTAATGAGGAGAAATATCTTTATTTCTCCTTGTTTTTTCCTCTATGTGTGCTGCATTCTTCAGCACACATAGAAAGAAGAAAAAACCTCTAAGGATTGTTTGTGCAGGAAAGTACCCCTTCCTTCAAAAAAACCGCCTTGCGTACAACAAAGGCACCTTTGCACCATGGTGCAAGGGACCCTGTGTTGGAACTAGGCAGCCAAAAGGGAGCCAGTGCAGGGGAAAAGGCAGGAATGTAATATATTCTTTAAAATATGGTGCATTCTTGCCCTTTCACTGTCACGCAGTGCAGCACAGAAAGATGACTTGCTACGCTGCACTGCGTCAATATCCCAATAAATATGCCCTAAGTTGTTTACTATGTTTCACATAATATTCATCTAAGATTCAGCCAGACTGAATTTTACTTCAAGTGGCCTACAAATCTATGTGGGAATAAAAAAACTTTTATTGACCGAATACCTTTTTCAAACACCCACAATGAAAATTGCAAAATGGAAATAATTCAATCAACATTCCAAGTTCAACAACTATGAAATTATGATGAAATGCTTAATAGTAAAATGTTTTCCTAAACCATGACCTAATCTCCCCCAGTCAGTACCATCTAATCCTAAACAGAAACATAACCTCAATGGTAACACCTAGTCTCCACTAATAAGGTTGACTCTATCCTTAACATTTACCCTAACAATAGCTCCAATCATCGTCCATACTAACCCCCTTTTGAAGGCCTTAACTCTGTAAATAAGTCTTTTTTTCACTCACTACAAAACACAATACCAGGTATAATGGTTGCCTATTCTTGATTTCACCCCATTACTCTTTCTTACACCACCCTACACTCCATGTCTATTTATCTCTCTCTTGCAAGTTCTCTTTTTTTCAAACATACTTTCTCTCTTTGCCACTGATTTCTTATCTTTCTAGCCCTCCTTTTTTCTCCATTTTACACCTTTCTCTCTCTAGCTCTGGGTCAGGTACTAAATGGCTGCTGGCTGTGCAAACTGCAAATATACTTCATTATTTACTCAGCTGCTGACTAGATAGCAGAGATCATGTACTGTTTGGCCGGTTGCAGCGTCATCAGCAAAGAAAATCCACTATTTTTTCAGCTGGTGACTAAATGGTAAAGACCATGTACTATTTGGCCGGCGGCAATGCAACTAATAAAGAAGCTTCACTATTTACTCAGACACACAGCAGAGCTTAAGTAGAACTTGGTGAACAAACCTTATAATTTATGTTTTTGCTGATTAAATAGCAGACATTCTGAGCTAATAAGTCTGCTGCCAGATAACAACTGAAGTTTCTCTGTAGATTAAGTGCACTTGGTGACTATGGTGGTTGTAAATGACTGCTGCATGGATGGTTCTTAACATGCTGCACATGCACATAATTGGCAGTCCTGGGCTTGTTTTTCTGTTTGAGTCTCTGCCCCACCAGCCTCTGGCCATCCCTGTACATCACTGTGATGTCCCATACTCTTTATGACAGTCCTTTGTTTCTGAGTCACCTATGCTCGTATACAGAATGTGTCCTGTTGGACCTGGCCCTTTCTGCAGAGTCATTCCCAAACCCTTTGCCTTCCTCCTCCCCTTTTTGCTGAATTTGTTTTTGTTGGCTTTAGGACTCTGGGCACTTTACCACTTCTAACCAGTGCTAAAGTTCATGATCTATCTGCTGAAAGCATGGTGATATTGGATTTACTATAATTGGCATATTTAATTTACTAATAAGTCCTTAGTAAAGTTCACTACATGTGACCAGGGCCTGTAAATTAAATTGTTCTAGTAGGCCTGCAGCACTGATTGTGCCACCCACTTAAGTAGCCCTTTAAACATCACTCTGTCCTGCCTTTGCAGAGCCTGTGTGTGCAGTTCTAAACTGCCATGTCGACTTGGCATTTTAACCCTCATGTCAGACACAAACCTTTCTTTTTAATACTTATGTCACCCCTTAGGTATGCCCTAGTTAGCCCCAAGGGCAGGGTACAGTGTATTTGAAAGGATTGACATGTACCTTTAAGTTTAACATGTCCAGATAGTAATAACTCTTAAATTAGTTTTTTACTATTGCAGGGACTCCCCCGTAGTCTATTATTGGATTTACCTTGAAACATCTTTTAGGTGTAATTTCCAGTTGTGAACTTATAGAATTATGGAGTTTGGTGTCTCTGGACTCATAATTTAAAAATACATCTTTTTGATAAAGGTGTTTTTAAATTGCAGGTCTGAAAATTCCACTTTTAGAAAGTTGGCATTTTCTTACTTTAACCATTCTGTGCCTTAGTCTACCTCTGAATACATGTCTGAGTTTAGGTGACAGCTACATTTGTTCATTCTCTCCAGATAGCCACAAACAGGAAGGGCTGGGTGTGACAGGAGATACATCTGCATTCATCTGCATATTGATAGTCATCCTAGGCAGGGAGAGGGAGAGGTAGTTCACACTTACATCTGAATAGGTTGTGTCCTGCCCTCACATAAAGGGCTGATTACCCACTACTGGTAGTCTGGTGCCAGGGCTAGGTTGAAAGGGAACCTTGTGCACTTCAAATAATTATTTTGAAGCTACCCTTACATCAAAGGCCAACTTGGGTATAAGTACTGGGCCTCTAACACCATATACTCCCAACAATTCTAGACTGAGGACATTCTACCAGGAAGAAGGACCGCTGTGCTGTCAGGATAGACTGCCACTTTTCTATTTGCTCTGCGTGGTAGGCCTGCAGCCTGCTATGTCTTGCCTAGGAGTGAGAGGACTGGATCTAATGCTCTGTGAACTGCAATCTAAAGTTTCTCCAAGTGCCTGACCAAGCTTCCCTCCTGTTTCTGAAATCTCAGAGCTATCAAAGACATTACCTGCATCTTGCTGCCAGCACTTCAGCACCTCTGCTATGAGTCTCTTTACATTTCCAGGTAGTAAAAAACTCATAACTTTGTTTTTTATTGCTGCTAGGCCTACGTCTCCCATAGATTGCCCTTTTACATTTTAAAAGTGTAATTTCTAATACAGAAGAGAGGGGGCCCCCAAGTTTGGTTTACCTGGAATCACAATTTAAAATCACAACTTATGGTGAAGTCGGATTTCAAATTGAAATTCTGAAAATGCCACTTTTAGAAAGTTATTTTTTTCTTACTTTAAATCATCTATTATTTGGCACAAAACTAACTTCATATCTATATTTTGACATGAGACCTGTCTAATGTCAAAATATTGGAGTTTGCACCATTTTTCAGATGTGTGAACCTGCCTTGCCTTGTGTCAATGGGATGCAAGGTAGGCGTTCCCATCTAAAAAATGGTGCTAGCCCCATAGCCCCATATTTATCCCTCATGCTAAAATGACACACGGGTGGGAGGAGGGGCTAAAAAATTGTGAAAAGCTTGCTTTGCACCATTATTTAACGCCTGAGTCAGACCAGACGTTAGGGGACCTGTGGACCCATTTCCATGGTTGAACACTATGGAATGGGTCCACAGGTGCCCTCCTCAAGCCCCAGGAATACCCCTACTCACACCAGTGGATAGGGGACCCCATCCCAGGTAAGTAGGGTAAGTATAGGTAAGTATTTTTTTTTAAGTGCCATTGGGGGCCCAACGTGGGGCCCCCTGCATGGCACAGGGTGTAATGTCCATGCCCAGGGGACACTGGTCCCCTGTGCTGGCCATTGGGCATGACTTCTGTCATTTCTAAGACAGGAGTCAAGTGGCATGGATGATTTTGCATCGGAAAATGATGCTAGGGTGGTAAGAGGCATTTTTTTTGCCTGCCTCTAACCAGCCTAACGTAATTTTTCATGACAAAACCCCCTTCACCCATACCCCCACCCAGCTAACGTCATTTTTTACGCTAGCCCACCCTTTGCGCCGGCTTGCAGCATTCCATATATTTGGCGCCTGGCTGGCGCTCTGGAATGATGCAAGCCGGCACTATACTTTTTGGCGCAAAACTGTGTTTGCGCAGTTTTGCGGCAAAAAGTATAAATATGTGCCCTAGTGCCTTCTGCCTGCGCCTGAAGGGATGACTGGGTGTGTGACAGCTGGGCTCTTGTGCATTCCCTCCAGACAGCCACAAACAGAGGGAGCTTAGGTGTGACTGAGTGGAACTTTGCAGGATTTTGCTGGACTCCTGCTTTGCCTACCTTGCCCTGCTGCCTGCTATCCTCCTTCAATGGGAGTGAGAAGGACTGGGCCTGCATCTCTACATCCCCACAACCAAAATGACTCCAAGGGCTTACCTCCTGTTCTGAAGTCTCAGGGACATCTAAGACTTCACTCAACTCTATTACAGAATATGGACTCTGCTAACTGTGACTCCTACCCTGCCAAGTTGTGCCAATGCAGTACTGGTCCCTTGGAAGTGGGTTCTGCAGCTGTTTCCACAGAAATCCATGCATCTTCACCACAATGTCAACCTTAGCTGCTGCATCTCTCCTCCACACAAATGCATTGCCACTGCTGTTGAGGACAAAGACATTGCAGCACCAACTGCAGGACTTAGAACTGGTGCATCACCCTCAGTCCTGACTCATCACCTTTACAGTGCAGGCTGTGCAGATCACGATGACACATCCTTTTCCTTGCAAACAATTCACCGCTACACCGCTGGTCAAGGATATCATAACAATGACTGTGTGGCTTGACAATGACATCCCTGAGTGCTCGGATTGGAACTGACACATCACCTTTGCATCATCCCCGCTGCTCCTCACATTGGGTTATCGACTTTGATGCAACCCTCCACACATTGCACTGTTACAGCGGGACAAGATTGGTCCCTGTAACTGAGCCTCTCTCCAGTGCAGCCAGCCTGAACTTTTAGATTTGCCCCAGTCTAGTGTGACCACATTGGTCCGGTTGGCGCTTTCTGTTTCTAAGCCCTATATCTGCACACAGGCCCTCATTCCAACCCTGGCGGTCCAAGACCGCCAGGGCCGCGGGCAACGGAAGCACCACCAACAGGCTGGCGGTGCTTCATTGCCCATTCTGACCGCGGCGGTAAAGCCGCGGTCAGAAAAGGGGATCCGGCGGTTTCCCGCCGGATTTCCCCTAGCTGGGCTGAACCTCCATGGCGCAGCGCCGTCATGGGGATTCTGACCCCCTTCCCGCCAGCCTGTTTCTGGCGCTTTTTACCGCCAGGTACAGGATGGCGGGAACGGGTGTTGTGGGGCCCCTGGGCGCCCCTGCACTGCCCATGCCCTGCCCATGCCACTATGCCATAGGGCCCCAGCATGATTTTCACTGTCTGCATAGCAGACAGTGAAAATCGCGACGGGTGCTACTGCATCCGTCGCACACCTGCAACACCGCCGGCTCCATTCGGAGCCGGCTTCTGTGTTGCAGGCCCTTTCCCGCTGGGCCGGCGGGCGCTCCCTTGGTGGGCGCCCGCCGGCCCAGCGGGAAAGTCAGAATGGCCCCCGTGGTCTTTTGACCGCAGGGCGGCCATTTGGCGGTTCCCGCCAGGCGGGCGGCGTCCACCGCCCGCCCGGGTCAGAATGACCCTCATAATCTTTAAAAATGCAGATCTTGACTTTTATTGTTGGATTTTTGTTGTTTTAGTCCTGTTTTATTTATTAATTAAGCTCTATTTTTCTGACTTGGTGTGGTTTATTTTGTATGGTGTTTTCACTGTTTAACAGTTGTAAGTGACGAACATATACTTAACAAATTGCCTCCTAAGTTAAACCTGCTCTGTGCAAACCTGCCAGAGGGTGAGCACAGGTAAAGTTATGGTGTGTATTCCTGCTTGGACAGGGTTCATACCTCTGTCAACCAAAAACCCAATTTTCAACATGCCCTATGATTTCCTCAGTGTTTGTTCACTGTAATGTGTCTGTAGTTTTGGACTCTTCCTGGCTCCTTACCATCTCAAGCTGTCTCTGCAGTCTCTGGCTGTGATACTTTCTTTCGCAAACACAGACCACCTCTGACCCCCTTCAATTTCTTGTATATTTCAGATTGCACAGGCTCCCCTCCCTTATATTTTGACTCTCAGATTTTGTGGTGAGTGTGGGTGGATGACACAGGATATGACTATCACCACAGGCAAATTGATGGTCAAAAAAGCAGATTCAGTCTTTAATCCTTCACTGTTTGTTCATTTGCGCTTACTAGTAGCACCAGTTTTATAAAACAAACATTAGGTAGCTGGTTTTTAGTCCGCCACTTGGTAATTAGTAAATTTTCTTTGCTGTTTAATTGATCACTGGCTAAATAGTAGAACTGATTAACTATTTGGCCGGCAGCTTAGAAAATAGCAGAGAAACTTTGTTATTTACCTGGCCTCTGGCTAAACAAAAGAGATTCTCTGCTGTTTGGCCGGTAGCCTGGACACCAGCTAATTGGCAGAGATTGTGTACTAATTGGCCAGCAGGCAAGCAAAGAAATGTAACTCAGATGCTGGCAAAACATCAGACATTATTTCAAATTTGACCAGCAAACATGCAAATAACAAATAAACTTATTTATTTTCCTCACTGCAAGTTAAATAGCCGATATAATATACAATTTCAACAGTATTCTGTCAACTAGCAAAACAATTTCAGTGTTTACCCGGCTGCTGGGTAAATAGCAGAAATGATGTACTATTTGTACGGGGGCCTTGCAAATAAAAATAAAACCTAATTATTTACTTGGAGGCTTGCTAAATAGCAGACAGTGCACACAAGTTGGCCATAGCCTTGTAACTGAGAAGAGGAATTTCACTGTTTACCTGGCTGTTGTCTAAACAGCCTACATTTTGTGTTAATATGACATATGCAGATTTCAACAGGTACTTACCATGGCGTAAAACTGCAAACAAGGTGTGGATATAATTGTCATCCACCTAAATAGGAAAGTAAGGGTCCTGACATACAGGGAGTGCAGAATTATTAGGCAAATCAGTGTTTTGACCACATCATCCTCTTTATGCATGTTGTCTTACTCCAAGCTGTATAGGCTCGAAAGCCTACTACCAATTAAGCATATTAGGTGATGTGCATCTCTGTAATGAGAAGGGGTGTGGTCTAATGACATCAACACCCTATATCAGGTGTGCATAATTATTAGGCAACTTCCTTTCCTTTGGCAAAATGGGTCAAAAGAAGGACTTGACAGGCTCAGAAAAGTCAAAAATAGTGAGATATCTTGCAGAGGGATGCAGCACTCTTAAAATTGCAAAGCTTCTGAAGCGTGATCATCGAACAATCAAGCGTTTCATTCAAAATAGTCAACAGGGTCGCAAGAAGCGTGTGGAAAAACCAAGGTGCAAAATAACTGCCCATGAACTGAGAAAAGTCAAGCGTGCAGCTGCCAGAAAGGCTGAAAGACGACCACCACTGAACAAGACACACAAGCTGAAACGTCAAGACTGGGCCAATAAATATCTCAAGACTGATTTTTCTAAGGTTTTATGGACTGATGAAATGAGAGTGAGTCTTGATGGGCCAGATGGATGGGCCCGTGGCTGGATTGGTAAAGGGCAGAGAGCTCCAGTCCGACTCAGACGCCAGCAAGGTGGAGGTGGAGTACTGGTTTGGGCTGGTATCATCAAAGATGAGCTTGTGGGGCCTTTTCGGGTTGAGGATGGAGTCAAGCTCAACTCCCAGTCCTACTGCCAGTTCCTGGAAGACACCTTCTTCAAGCAGTGGTACAGGAAGAAGTCTGCATCCTTCAAGAAAAACATGATTTTCATGCAGGACAATGCTCCATCACACGCGTCCAAGTACTCCACAGCGTGGCTGGCAAGAAAGGGTATAAAAGAAGGAAATCTAATGACATGGCCTCCTTATTCACCTGATCTGAACCCCATTGAGAACCTGTGGTCCATCATCAAATGTGAGATTTACAAGGAGGGAAAACAGTACACCTCTCTGAACAGTGTCTGGGAGGCTGTGGTTGCTGCTGCACGCAATGTTGAAGGTGAACAGATCAAAACACTGACAGAATCCATGGATGGCAGGCTTTTGAGTGTCCTTGCAAAGAAAGGTGGCTATATTGGTCACTGATTTGTTTTTGTTTTGTTTTTGAATGTCAGAAATGTATATTTGTGAATGTTGAGATGTTATATTGGTTTCACTGGTAATAATAAATAATTGAAATGGGTATATATATTTTTTTTGTTAAGTTGCCTAATAATTATGCACAGTAATAGTCACCTGCACACACAGATATCCCCCTAACATAGCTAAAACTAAAAACAAACTAAAAACTACTTCCAAAAATATTCAGCTTTGATATTAATGAGTTTTTTGGGTTAATTGAGAACATGGTTGTTGTTCAATAATAACATTAATCCTCAAAAATACAACTTGCCTAATAATTCTGCACTCCCTGTATTATAATTTTATTCACAAAATGTGGTCGCAGATTTCACACATACTTTTTGCACATTGAATAGAATTTTAGAAACTGACGAATAAACTCTTAGGTTGGTTAAAAAATACTTAATTGCAGGTGGTTCCAGAGTGACCTCCCTAAGTATGTGCCAATTTACGACCCTCTGTGATTGGCTATAATCACAGGGATGGTGGCCTGCAAGGGGCAGCAGATTACCATCTCTATGACTGCATTCCAAAATTAAAATTTAGCTGCATTAAAAAAACAATAAATCAGTTTTAGGAAACATTTCCCTGAGGTTGCCAACATGATTCCCAAAGGGAAAGTGCTCCTAAAGAGACTTCTTTCCCACAAAAGTTGTTTTACAAGTTGAAAGAAATTTCCAACTCGTAAAAGGTGCTTTGTATATAATGATAAGCACTTTTGTGGTCACAAGCCCTGTGATCTTGTGGCATGAGGCCCTTTTCCTTAAAGCTGGCTTAGATACAAGCACCAACTGATAGGTAGAGGTATGCAAAATTGTAATTATGCTGGAGTAATCAGAGTAATTTTGGAGTAATTTTAGTAACTGCATTACGCTTCAGATGTGAAATTACTGAAAATCATGAGATCACATCCACTCGCATAATGAAGAGTAATTTAAGGCAAAAAGTCTACCGCAAGAGTACAGGAACAATGAAGTGAGTTCGAGCTGCTGCTGGCTTCTGCTGTTCCTGTTCTGTTGCATTTAGCACTATTTTCTTAGATCAAAATGCATCCTTGCATTAATTTTGGATGTGCTAAAAAAATCGCTCCAAACACTGAGTTACATTCCTTGTGTATTTCTGCATACGTTGTTGTAATGATGCGTAATTGTGCAATTACACATGATGCACCCACCCTTCATTAAGGTCTAAAGGTCCCAAATGTCTGAAATGTTTTGAGTTAATTTGACAAACATGATGGAATACCAGTTATTTGCATCAGGGCCCAAAACACAGCCACTTGGAAGGCTCGTTCTTGAGCTGTCCCGTACTCCAAGCATGCTCCACCTCCTCTACATTTCCCTACAAAGGAGCATAATGATAAAGATGATTCAAAACTCTGCTGGTCTAGTTGAAGCTGTTTACTCTTCTACAGCTATGTATTGATCTTAGTCACAAAGCCATGGGAATGTACCAGGGTCGGACATAGGATTGCCAAAATTCTTCATGATATCAGAACACTTCATTTTCTGCAACAATTCTGTGAAATTTTGAATTGTTAATTTTGCTTCAGTTAAATAAAACAGTCAATCCACCTGAAAGCAATGATTTGCAAAAGCAAAGTCCAGAACTTGAAATATTGTATATCTGTAACATGGAGCCACCAAACATTGAGGGTGATTTAATCAAAAACAAAAACATTTGCACAGGGCCCTTTTAGAAGTCACCAACACAGTTTAATTGAGATGCTTTGTTACAATCTCAAGAATGAAGGAAGACAATCTAAGGGCCTGATTTAGAGTTTGGGGGACAGAGCTTACTCAGACAGGATGGCCAAGGACAATACCTCCGCTCTCCGGAAGAAACTACACCTGCAAATTTAGAGTTATTTGCCAGCTCTGTGGAAAAGTCTCTACATTCACAGGCACTGCTTTCATGGCAGTACCTGCCTATGCATAAAACGTTTGACGGACAATACCATCAGAGAGGATGATTGGCCAGCCACCAAACTTAGCAAAATGTTGTGTTTTTCAAAAACGAACTCCCAAAGCAGGAGCTTGTTTTTGAAAAACAAATAACTAATGTCCTCCACATGCTAGGAGTTTTCTCTCAGGGTGTTGTGGTCATTATATTTTTCCCTGTCCCTTACAGACAAGTTTACCTCTAAACAGGTTCCCAAATAGTCAGTCCTTCAAGGATCCCTACTCTGTCAGGTGTTATGCCTCCATCAACCTCTCACCCCCAAAGTGCGCTGTATGAATCATGCCCAATGCACATTGACACCTAGGAAAGACAACTGACCCCCTAAGATAGTGGTCTTCAAACTTTTTAATGCTTCGCCCCCCAGTGAAAAATGAAGAAACATTGTCCCCCTTTCAGATTTTTTCACAATTCTATTAAGTTGGCAATGTTTCAATATTTCTTCAATTATTTAAACATTGTAGTTAAGTTCTGTTACCTTTTTGAAAATGCAATCAAATGCATGATTGCCAAATACAATATTCTGATCATGCAGGCTTCCCAAGTTCCATTGATTATATAACCAGGGCTTTAGCAGCAGCCCATTCAGAACTTCAGGAAGTGAGGCAAGAGAATTCAGTTTTAAAGTCCATATTGGTAAAATACACACCTAGAATAGGCCCATGGGGGAAACATCCTGGCTCTATTCCCAAGACTCAAGTCCCACTACTGCAGCTTGATAAAGTTGACTACTTCCCATAATGAAACTCCAACTGATAAAACCACAGCTAAACCATGTGCAAACCTACCTGTACTCCCAGGGCCTTATTTACAAGGTTTTGGCTCAGGGCAGCACCGCAAGGATTCTTGCTGTGCTGTCCTGCGTCAAAAGGAACTGGCAGGAATATGTTGTTTCAATGAGATATGGAGCATTTCTGTCCTTACCCCTGCGCTCGTACATATTTGGCTGCTACGCACCAAAGCTGGCACCATGATGCAAGTGGGTCTGCGTTGCATGCAGGATTGTTTTTGTGCAGGAGGGGGCACCATATAGCATAAAAACTATCACTGGAGATGATTTGTCCTTACCATGTGGGCTGCAAAATGTAGGGAATGTAGGCATAGGCTTTAGACACATTCCCAGGTTTACAGCATGCTGTCAATCTGGAAATGTGTCAACTGCCATGGGTGTTATGTGGGCACATCCACTATAACATCAATGGCCAGTCTCCCTATTCCAGCGTGGGGCCACGCAGCGACTTGCACTGCGTTGCATCTCTCTATATCTATAAGGCCATGAAAAGCAATGCAGTGTGTCTTTACGTGGCCTTATAGATATGGTTCTGCAGTGTGGGCCACTGGACCATCATTAAAAGTGATGTTCCAGGGGTGCACAGAGGCTTGTAAATAAGTCCCCTTAGTCCTGTACCGTTAGCTGCCCCTGAGAGTTTTAACAGAGACAGTTGAAGTAAGCTTGTTCTTGACTCAGGGGGTTATTACAACTTTGGAGGAGGTGTTAATCCGTCCCAAAAGTGACGGTAAAGTGACGGATATACCACCAGCCGTATTACGAGTCCATTATATCCTATGGAACTCGTAATACGGCTGGTGGTATATCCGTCACTTTACCGTCACTTTTGGGACGGATTAACACCTCCTCCAAAGTTGTAATAACCCCCTCAGTGTCATTTAAAGTTCTTAAGTAGACCCAGCGATGGATGATGCAGCAAAAGTGGCATTTTTAATTTCTTAAACTCTCCCAGTACTCCCACTACTACTGTGTTACTTCAATATTTAGCCAATAAAGCCTTGCGATTCTCTAAGAACTTCATGATAACTGTGACATTAGCAACTTAAAACCAATTTAATAAGACATTGCCCATTTCACTGGATTCTGGAGCCATGGGCAAATTTCTAGACATTATGGGGCACTTTTTTGGCTTAACACCAGCTTGTATATACTGCCCTTTCACATGCAGACCTTTGCGTGGAAGGAGCCTGCAATGGTTGTTGCTGTGGGTGTGCCACAGCAACACCCACTGCATTTTGACACTGACTCAAATTTACGAGATTTCGTAAACCTGAGGCAGCACCACAATCTAATGCCACCCTAGGGGTGGTAATAGCAAGGCGCAACAAGGAGGGATGCTTTTGTTCCTCCTCATTTTTTGCTTTTTTTATGTGTGCTGCATTCTGCAGCACACATAGAAAGAGCAAAATGCCAGACATGATTGTTTATGTGCGGGAAGGTGTCCCTTCCTGCACATAAACAATCATTTCAATATGACGCTTTGGGACTTCTGTGTGTGCAAGGATGCCTGCATTGGTGCTAGGCAGCTCAATTTAGCACCAGCACAGGGTACAACACTGGGGTGCACCGTATTCAATTACATATAGTGCATCGTTGTGTTGTGAAAATGACAGAGCGCGGAGCTGCCAATTTTCGCGCAGCATCGCGCTCTGTCATTTTCTGTTAAAATTGTGCCTATATTTGCTTTAACCCAAGGAGAACTGTTTGTACCAAAAAAACATCCTGAACCACTAAGAGCAGCAGATCCCTCTGAACTATCATGTTGTTTGATTACCTACCACTCAAGATATTTGCCTTTGATTTGTGATAATGGCCATACTCAGAATAACAGGTTTGGTATGATTGATACTCCTATGTTTGGGGAAATTTTAGGAGCTGTGGCTCCAATTGCACAATCCTAGTATTGATTGGTCATCAAGAACTGTAACTTCAAACTCAACATATTGTTTACAAAACTGTTTTCTTGAGGCATCCAATCGGGTAACCTCATTGACAATAGATTCCATTTACTCCACTCAGGTTGACCAAATACCTAATCAGAATAATGTTTTCAAGGATGTTTTTTAAGAGAAAGGTTACAATGTTGCCTTCCCATTGCAGCTTTAACTCCAGAATTGATTTGCTATTGGATAGAGAGCAACAGAGCAGTCTGATATATGCTCTAATAGAACCTGAACCCAATCACATCACAAATTATTTGGATGAATTTCTATTCGAAAGATTAATTTGCCACTCTTCCTCTCCACTGTTGTCTCTGCAGTTTTTTGTTTCCAAAATAAACAGGGAACCATGCACCTGTTTTGACTACCAGGCCTTGAATAAATTCACAGCAAAAAAAAAATATATATCCACTACCGCTCATATGTGTACTCTTGGGTCCAGTATAAAGTTCCACTATTTTTACTACATTGGATTTGTGACGGGCTTATCACTTAATCTAAGTGCGTGAAGAAGATGAGGGGAAGACCACCTTCAGAACTAAGGCCCTTATTATGACACTGGTGGTAAATCCCACTTACCGCCATGCTGACTGCCGCCAACATACCTCTGCGGCAGCGGATATCTGTTCAAATATTTTATGACACACACACACCAATCCGTCACTATACAGCCACACACACAAGTACGCCACACCAAAGGTCAGTGATAAACTGGCTGTATCAAAACCACACAGTTACGCCAACAGAACAACGCCCACAACATTATGACTCACAAATCACCACTGTGGACATTCAATGGTGGTAAACCATTGACGGTACATACCGCTGCGCTCAAAATACACACACACACTCAAACAAAACAACACCACATTAGACAATTTAAACAACACACGCCTGCCACCCATACACACACCACACCCACAAACCCACACCACTATAAAACACACTCATACTACCCACAACCCTTTATGACTACAAACCATTGTCACCAGAGAGAGACAGCAAGACCACTCACACCACCAGAGCCACATACCACCACCACCTATACACCACCCACGCACCTTACATCACACACCCCAACACATCACCCTACACCCCCTCACACACACCCTTACCCACACCACTCACACTACACCTACGGCACCATAACGACACCCCATATTCTCTGAGGAGGAGCTAAGGGTCATGGTGGAGGAAATCATCCGGGTAGTGCCACAGCTATTTGGAGCACAGGTGCAGCAGATATCCATTGCTAGGAAGATGGAGCTATGGTAGAGGATTGTGGGCAGGGTCAACATCCTGGGACAGCACCCCAGAACAAGGGATGACATCAGGAATAGGTGGAATGATCTACAGGGGAAGGTTTGTTCCATTGCAGCAAGACACCAACTTGCAGAACAGAGGACTAGCGGTTGACCCCCAACCTTCCCCCACAACTAACAACATGGGAGGAGCAAGTCTTGGCAATCATGCATCCTGAGGGACTGGCAGGAGTAGGAGGAGGACTGGACTCTGGTAAGTCAAATCTCTATTACTATCATGCCCCTACCTGCATGCCATCACATACCCCCACGCACCCTCACTCCCATCATTCCACCACCTCCCACACACCCCACCATCACAACCCACTCATCCCAATGCCAAGCCCAGCATGCACCACCAATCATTGGACACCACTCACAGCCCTGCATGAACACCAATCACTAAAGCATGCACACTTGGGAATCACCTAGCCCACCACATAACAACTCACACACGGAAAAGCTGCCAGGGCAATAACAGCCATAGAGGGCAACCCACCCATGCACAAAAAGTCACCATTCAGGGGACAGAGGCACAGGACAACAGGGAAGCTGGGAGGACGGCTGTGCGCCAGGGAGAGGACAGGCTCAGGGAACCGACTCTCCAAGAGGCACTCACCGCGATCCTTTGGCATACCAACATTCCCAGGATACGCTGGACCAGATCATGGACAAGTTGCAGGAGAAAATGAGTCTGCAAGAGAGACAGTACCAGGGGATCAGGGAGGACTTGAAGTCCATTACACCACCCTCGTCTCCATTGCAGGGGTGCTGGCAGACATGGCCAAAATTATGAGGGAGGCAGTGTCACATCAGCGGGCCCCTGCCACTAGCCAGATATCTGAACAGCCCTCGGCTGCTGCTAGTGGAAAGGAGACCCCTTCACAGGACCAACAGGCCACCAGCACCCCTCTTCCTGCAGAAGGAGAACCACCCCCGCAAACGTTCCCTGTGATCCAGGCAGAAGCCAGAGACTATTGGCAAGACCCTTGCCAGAAAATAAGATACTCCTGAATGTCACCCTTGCGATCCACTCTGTCACCCTGTCCACCTTGAACTGCCATTGCTTCCCTTCCTATACACCCTTTGAGAATGCACCTGTGCTACCACTAGACTGGACTCTACCCTGGACTTTCCTCCATCATCACCCCAGCCCACTGCACTTGACCCTCTACTTCTTAGCACTTAAATAAACACCCTTTCAAAAAATACAAGTACGGAGTATGTCAAATGTTTTAAGTATGTATTTGTTTAACAAGGTTTAAACATTGCAATTCAACTGTACAGTAATGT
Source organism: Pleurodeles waltl (assembly GCF_031143425.1). Lineage (NCBI taxonomy): Eukaryota > Metazoa > Chordata > Amphibia > Caudata > Salamandridae > Pleurodeles > Pleurodeles waltl. The sequence goes on from NC_090437.1 coordinate 29,615,215, forward strand.
ATACAGAGGAAAGACCTGTAGTTGGCTGCAGTGAACACACCAGGAGCGATACTGGGGCATCAACATCTGCAAAAACAGTTGCCAGAGGGTATAGCAAGTGTCCATAGAAATGGGAATTAACATCCTGCCAGTGACAATGTCAAACACAAACCTTCAATGAAATGTGAAATTACACTGTCTTACCTGTGTGTCATTGAAAGTATTGACGTATCACTGTAGTTCTGTTGTCCTCTTCCTCATGCTCTGCCTCCTCATCCTCACTGTCCACAAGGTCAACTGCTGCCACACGGCCATCTCCAACCTCCTCCTCCTGCAGAAAAGTCACATGGCATCTCATGGCAAGGTTATGCAACATGCAGCATGCCCCGATTATCTGGCAGACCTTCTTGGGTGAGTAGCACAGGGATCCATCTGTTAGATGGAGGCACCAGAACCTGGCCTTCAGGAGGCCAAAGGTACGTTCTATTATCCTTCTTGCTCTCCCACGTGCCTCACTGTAACTTTCCTCTCCCCTTTGCCTAGGATTCCTCACAGGGGTCAGTAGCCATGAGGGGTTGGGGTAACCAGAGTCACCTGCAAATATTGAGGGACAACTGTTAGCCAAACACCATGCCACATGGCCTGCACCATACCCATACACCAACAGCCACTGGGTGGGAACCAGGACTCACCTATTAGCCACACCCTGTGCCTCTGGAGTTGGGCCATCACATTTGGGATGCTGCTATTCCTCAGGATAAAAGCATCATGCACCGAGCTGGGATACTTAGCATTGACATGGGAGATGTACTGGTCCACCAAACACACCATGTGCACATTCATCAAGTGAAAACGTTTGCGATTTCTGAAGACCTATTCATTTTGTTGGGGGGGACAAATGCAATATGTGTTCCATCAATCGCCCCAATGATGTTGGGGATATGGCCCATTGCATAGAGGTCAGCCTTCACTGTGGCCAAATCCTCCACTTGGGGGAAAACAATGTAGCTGCACATGTGTTTAATCAGGGCAGACAACACTCTGGTCAGCACTATTAAGAACATTGGCTGTGATATTCCTGCTGCCAAGCCCACTGTCACTTGGAAAGAACCAGTTGTGAAGAAATGGACAACTTATAGCACTTGCACAAGAGGGGGATCCCAGAGGGGTGATGGATAGCAGATATCAGGTCAGGCTCCTATTTGGCACACAGCATTATGATTGTTGCCCTGTCAAGTCTGTAGGTGAGGATAATGTGCCTGTCCTACATTGTTGCCAAGTCCACCAAGGGTCTGCACACGTTGGGATGTATCCATCATCCTATTCATCCACAGCGGTTGCAATCTATGGGGCAAAAGAGAGAGGAGCCGGTCATATTATGTGCATTGTAGCCACTACTGTTAAATGCATGATGTGATTTATTACAGTATGCACCGCCGCGGACGTGACCATCATTTTCTATCTGTTCACTCACTTGCTACCTGACCTTCAACAGGAGAGGACCTATACTGCATGTGCTGATGTGACCTGTGTCTGGAACCTACCATGTCGCGTGTGACTGGGGAAAGGGCCCCTGGCTTCACCTCGGTGGAGTGGAGCGACTGGTGGATGGGGTCCTACTGTATGGGGCTCCAGGTGAGTACTCTGAGAGCATGATGACTGGGGCATGAATGCATGGAGTGGTGTGTGTGAAGGCCTCGTGTGTGGGGGGGTGGTGGATGTCCCCTGGGCAGCATGCAGCATGTATGCTGGGCCATGTATGTGCGTAAAGGGACAGGAGAGGGCCATGAGTGTAAGGATGGTCTGACTAATACCTTTCCCTGTGTGTATTTCCTCTGCAGGTTAGCGCCCATCAAAAGAAGGGTATATGGCGTGCCATCGCCAAGGAGGTGCAGACCCTGTGGGTCTACAGCAGGCGGAGCACCCACTGTCGTAAATGGTGGGAGGACCTGAGACGTTGGGCACGGAAGACGCGGAGGCCCAGCTGGGGATGGCCTCCCACTGAGGCAGGGGTGCCCAACGAACCCTGAACCCCTGATGGCCCACATACTGGCAGTGGCCTATCCGGTGCCGGATGGGAGCTTGCGGGCATCACAGCAACAACAAGGGGGTGAGTAGAGTGCCCAACATTTACTAATTATTCCTGGTGGGGTGGTATCCAGGTGGGGAAAGTGTACCTGTGGGTGCCCCTAGGCCAGGGGTGACATTTCACCCCTGTAGGTCCTATGTTGGGCAGGGTTCTAATGTGATATTCCTCCAAACAGCTAGTAGGCATCCTCTACTGGGCAGGGGTGTGTGCGTCCCAGGTATGCTGCAGTGGGCGGTATGTGTCCCTCCCCATGCCCTGGTGACTAGCATTGTTACTGGTAGTGCCATGCATAGTGCGTAGGTCTGTTCCCTGTGTGTGAGGGTGCTGTGTACGCCAACGGTAGTGTTGTTGAAGCCATTGACTAAGTGTGTCCTTTGTCTCTCTCCCCCCCTTTCTTGTTTTGTCATCCTGTCCTTTTGTGCAATAGCATCACATGACGGAGGAGCAGAGGCATCGGCGACAGATGGAGCTGCAACCCACAGGACACAGGAGGCAGAGTCCACCGACTGTGAGGGCACCAGTGGGATGGAGGGTAAAGGGAGCACAACGGCGGAGACTGGAGGGGACAGTTCGAACACAGATACCTCCTCCGGTGGGAGCCCCCTGGTGGTGGCGAACACCTCTGTGCCCACCCCAGCTACAGCTGCCACCCCCGTACCAGCACCGCCCTTCCAGCAACCCCTCAGAGGGTACCCCGTGCCCGCTCACCCAGGAGGGTGGGCATCTCCTTTGCCCCAGGCACCCCAGTCCCTACCACAGTTAGCCCTGCTGCCCTGAGTGAGGAGGCTATTGACCTTCTGCGATCCATCTCTGTTCGGCAGTCAGCCATTGTGAATGCCATTGATGGGCTGGCAGCTCAAATGCAACAGTCCAATGCATTTCTGGAGGGCATTCACACTGGCTTGACGGCCCAACAGAGATCAATCCAGGCTCTGGCCTCCTCTCTGATGACAGCCATTGTCCCTGTTTCCACCCTCCCCCTCCAACGTCCTCTACCCATCCCATTCGCCTCAACTCCAACCTATCCCAAGCACACAGGCAGACGAGCATGTACACAAGACATCACCCAAGAGTGACACAGGCAAACACAAGCACCACACATCATCCCACAGGCACTCGCACAAACACCATCAATGATGCAGACATGCCAACATCCACTGCCTTCAATGTGGCCCCCTCCCCTCCTCCTCATCCTCCACCTTCCTCCCAGATGCATTGACACTCACACCTACATGCATTACATCCTCATCCACTACCCCCATCAACAGCACACCTATCAGAACACACACCTCACTAGCAGTCACCACCCCAACAGCCATGCACACATCCCCTGTGTCCTCTCCCACTGTGTCTGTGCCCCTCCTCCCAAAGTACACGAACGCAACACTCAGACACCCACCAGCCATCCACCGCACAACAGCATCCAGCCCATGCACCCAAACACAGCAGACAGACACCTCCTACAACCACTCCCTTTTCTGCACTCCCAAACCTTCTCTCTCTTCCTGCCCCAATGTCCCCAAGAAGCTTTTCCTCTCCACCATTGACCTCTTACCTACCCCCGTCCTTCACGTCTGGCCAGGGTGTGTAAAAACCAGGCAAGCACCTCAGCCACCCAGTCCACGGGCTCAGTAGTGTCCCTAGCAACTTGTGGTGGGAAGGGAACCCGGGCACCAGGCAGCCACACTGAAAGAGTGCCTGCCCCAAGTGCTGCCAGGAAGGTCAAGGTGCCACCCCCAGCTGCTACTGTGAAGGTAAAAATGCCACCCCCAGATGCTGACAAGAGGAGCAAGGAGCCGTCTCCATCTGCTGCCAAGAGGAGCAATGAGCCATCCCCAGCTGCTGCCAAGATGAGCAAGGAGTCATCTCCAGCCGCTGCCAGGAAGGGCAAGGGGCCTGCACCCGCAGGCAGAAAGGACAAGGGGCCTGGTGCTGGGACTCAGTCGCGATGGGCTGGAGACTCCCCCCACACCCACCACCACCAGTACCACCACCAGCACGACCACCAGCAGTGGGCAGCCACCTGATGCTGCAGGGGACGGGCAGGAGCTTCCCCCCAAAACCACCAGCAGCAGCAGCACCATCACCACCACTAGCAGTGGGCAACCGTCCGAGGCTGCAGGGGATGGGCAGGAGCTTCCCTCCACCACCAGCGGCAACATTACCATCACCACCACTAAGCAGCTGTCACCGCCAGTGGACAGTGTGTAGTCCTGCATCCATGGGCTGTTGTGCAGGCTGCCCCTGCAAATCCTGTGGGATTGACACCCAGCTGAGAGACTGCGACCTTGCACTCCCCAAGACCTGTCTCACAGGACACAATGCCCCCTCCAGAACCAGTGGAGAAACCATCCACTCACCCCATCATCCCCAGGATGAAGATCACAGGGCACGATGACCCCTCCAGAACCAGTGGAGAAGCCATCCAATCACCCCATCCTCCCAAGGATGAAGATCACAGGGCACGATGCCCCCTCCAGAACCAGTGGAGAAGCCATCCATTCAACCCATCCTCCCCAGGATGAGGCTCACAGGGCACAATGCCCCCTCCAGAACCAGTGGGCAAGTCACCTGTAGGAGGCTGGCCTGATTTGTAGTGGTACCAAGGGGTACTTACACTCTGCACCAGGTCCAGTTATCCCTTATTAGTGTAGAAGAGGTGTCTAGCAGCTTAGGCTGATAGAAAAGGGTAGCTTAGCAGAGCAGCTTAGGCTGAACTAGGAGACATGTAAAGCTCCTTCCATACCACTGGTGTCATATGCACAATATCATAAGAAAACACAATACACAGATATACTAAAAATAAAGGTACTTTATTTGTATGACAATATGCCAAAAGTATCTCAGTGAGTACCCTCAGTATGAGAATAGCAAATATACACAAGATATATGTACACAATACCAAAAATATGCAGTAATAGCAATAGAAAGCAATGCAAGCAATATACAGTCACAATAGATTGCAATGAGAGCACATAGGTGTAGGGTCAACACAGACCATATACTCTAGAAGTGGAATGCGAACCACGAATGGACCCCAAACCTATGTGACCTTGTAGAGGGTCGCTGGGACTGTTAGAAAACAGTGAGGGTTAGAAAAATAGCCCACCCCAAGACCCTGAAAAGTGGGTGCAAAGTGCACCTAAGTTCCCCAGAGAGCACAGAAGTCGCGATAGGGGAATTCTGCAAGGAAGACCAACACCAGCAATGCAACAACGATGGATTTCCAGACGAGAGTACCTGTGGAACAAGGGGACCAAGTCCAAGAGTCACGATCAAGTCGGGAGTGGGCAGATGCCCAGGAAATGCCAGCTGTGGGTGCAAAGAAGCTGCCACCGGATGGTAGAAGCTGTGGATTCTGCAAGAACGAAGAGGACTATGAACTTCTCCTTTGGAGGACGAATGTCCCACGTTGTGATGAAGCTTGCAGAGGTGTTTCCGTGCAGAAAGACCGCAAACAAGCCTTGTTAGCTGCCAGGGTCGCAGTTAGGGTTTTTGGATGCTGCTGTGGCCCAGGAGGGACCAGGATGTCGCCAATTGTGTGAGGAGACAGAGGGGGCGCCCAGCAAGACAAGGAGCCCACTCAGAAGCAAGCAGCACCCGCAGAAGTGCTGGAACAGGCACTACGTAGGAGAGTGAACTGGAGCTCACCCGAAGTCACAAAAGAAGGTCCCACGACACCGGAGGACAACATAGGAGGTTGTGCACTGCAGGTTAGAGTGTCGGGACCCAGGCTTGGCTGTGCACAAAGAAAATCCTGGAAGAGTGCACAGGAGCCGGAGCAGATGCAAATCACGCGGTACCCAGCAATGCAGTCTAGCGTGGGGAGGGAAGGACTTACCTCCACCAAACTTGGACTGAAGAGTCACTGGACTGTGGGAGTCACTTGGACAAAGTTGCTGAGTTCCAGGGACCACGCTCGTCGTGCTGAGAGGGGACCCAGAGGACCAGTGATGCAGTCTTTTGGTGCCTGCGGTTGCAGGGGGAAGATTCTGTCGACCCACGGGAGATTTCTTCAGAGCTTCTAGTGCAGAGAGGAGGCAGACTACCCCCACAGCATGCACCACCAGGAAAACAGTCGAGAAGGCTACTGGATCAGCGATACAAGGTTGCAGTAGTCGTCTTTGCTACTTTGTTGCGGTTTTGCAGGCGTCCAGAGCAGTCAGCGGTCGATTCCTTGGCAGAAGGTGAAGAGAGAGATGCAGAGGAACTCTGATGAGCTCTTGCATTCGTTATCTAAAGAATTCCCCAAAGCAGAGAGCCTAAATAGCCAGAAAAGGAGGTTTGGCTACTTAGGAAGGAGGATAGGCTAGCAACACAGGTAAGAGCCTATCAGAAGGAGTCTCTGACGTCACCTGCTGGCCCTTGCCACTCAGAGCAGTCCAGTGTGCCAGCAGCACCTCTGTTTCCAAGATGGCAGAGGTCTGGAGCACACTGGATGAGCTCTGGGCACCTCCCAGGGGAGGTGCAGGTCAGGGAGTGGTCACTCCCCTTTCCTTTGTCCAGTTTCACGCCAGAGCAGGGCTGGGGGATCCCTGAACCAGTGTAGACTGGCTTATGCAGAGATGGGCACCATCTGTGCCCATCAAAGCATTTCCAGAGGCTAGGGGAGGCTACTCCTCCCCAGCCCTGACACCTTTTTCCAAAGGGAGAGGGTGTAACACCCTATCTCTGAGGAAGTCCTTTGTTCTGCCTTCCTGGGCCAAGCCTGGCTGGACCCCAGGAGGGCAGAAACCTGTCTGAGGGGTTGGCAGCAGCTGCAGTGAAACCCCGGGAAAGGTAGTTTTGGCAGTACCCGGGTCTGTGCTAGAGACTCGGGGGATCATGGAATTGTCTCCCCAATGCCAGAATGGCATTGGGGTGACAATTCCATGATCTTAGACATGTTACATGGCCATGTTCGGAGTTACCATTGTGACGCTATACATATGTTGTGACATATGTATAGTGCACGCTTGTAATGGTGTCCCCGCACTCACAAAGTCCGGGGAATTTGCCCTGAACAATGTGGGGGCACCTTGACTAGTGCCAGGGTGCCCTCACACTAAGTAACTTAGCACCCAACCTTTACCAGGTGAAGGTTAGACATATAGGTGACTTATAAGTTACTTAAGTGCAGTGGTAAATGGCTGTGAAATAACGTGGACGTTATTTCACTCTGGCTGCAGAGCCAGGCCTGTGTAAGAATTGTCAGAGCTACCTATGGGTGGCAAAAGAAATGCTGCAGCCCATAGGGATCTCCTGGATCCCCAATACCCTGGGTACCTTAGTACCATATACTAGGGAATTATAAGGGTGTTCCAGTATGCCAATGTAAATTGGTGAAATTGGTCACTAGCCTGTTAGTGACAATTTGGAAAGAAATGAGAGAGCATAACCACTGAGGTTCTGGTTAGCAGAGCCTCAGTGAGACAGTTAGTCATCACACAGGGAACACATACAGGGCACACTTATGAGCACTGGGGCCCTGGCTGGCAGGGTCCTAGTGACACATACAACTAAAACAACATATATACAGTGGAATATGGGGGTAACATGCCAGGCAAGATGGTACTTTCCTACACAACCCCCCCCCCCCAAAAGAAGGACAATAAGACTAGCCATGACCTGATGAGTCTTCATTGTCTAAGTGGAAATATCTGGAGAGTCCATCTTCATTGGAGTGGGTACTCCCAGGTCTATGTTCCACTGTATAGTCCATTCCCTGTAGAGATATGGACCACCTCAACAATTTAGGGTTTTCACCTTTCATTTGTTTTAGCCAAAGTAGAGGTTTGTGGTCTGTCTGAACAATGAAGTGAGAACCAAACAGGTACGGCCTCAACTTCTTCAGTGCCCAGACCACAGCAAAGGCCTCCCTCTCTATGGCAGACCAACCCTTTTCTCTAGGGGTCAACCTCCTGCTTATAAAAGCAACAGGTTGATCCTGGCCCTCAGAATTGAGTTGTGATAAGACTGCCCCTACCCCTAATTCAGATGCATCAGTTTGAACAATGAATTTCTTGGAGTAACATGGGCTTTTTAGGACAGGTACAGAGCACATGGCCTGTTTCAGCTCCTCAAAAGCTTTCTAACAGCTAGCTGTCCATAATACCCTTTTAGGCATTTTCTTTGAAGTGAGGTCATTAAGAGGGGCTGCTATGGAGCCATAGTTCTTTATGAACTTCCTGTAGTACCCAGCGAGGCCTAAGAAGGCTCTCACCTGGGTCTGAGTTGTAGGGGGAATCCAATCTATAATAGTTTGGATTTTCCACTGAAGTGGTGCAATCTGTTCTCCACCTACAAGGTGTCCCAGATAAACCACTTTCATCTGCCCTATCTGGCACTTTGAAGCCTTGATAGTGAGGCCTGCCTTCTGCAGGGCCTCCAAAACGTTCCATAGGTGGACCAGGTGATCATCACAGGTGGAGCTAAAGACAGCTATATCATCCAGATATGCTGCACTAAAAGCTTCCAACCCTTGCAGGACTGTATTCACCAACCTCTGAAAGGTGGCAGGTGCATTTTTCAAACCAAAGGGCATTACTGTGAACTGGTAGTGCCCTCCAATAGTCGAAAATGCAGTTTTTGCTTTAGCATCCTCTGATAACTTGATCTGCCAATACCCTGCAGTCAAATCAAAGGTGCTTAGATACTTGGCAGATGCCAGTGTATCTATTAACTCATCTGCCCTGGGTATAGGGTGAGCATCAGTTTTAGTTACCTGGTTGAGACCTCTGTAGTCTACACAAAATCTCATTTCCCTTTTCCCATCTTTGGAATGAGGCTTTGGTAAAAGTACCACAGGAGAGGCCCATAGACTTTCAGAGTGCTCAACCACTCCCAGTTCAAGCATTTTCTGAACCTCTTGTTTTATGCAGTCTCTGACATGGTCAGGCTGCCTATAGATCTTACTTTTGACAGGCAAGCTGTCTCCAGTATCTATAGTGTGCTCACACCAAGAAGTGGTGCCTGGCACAGTAGAAAAGAGTTCAGAAAACTGACCCAGGAGATTTATGCAGTGGTCTTTCTGCTCAGCAGTAAGACAATCTGCCAGAACTACACCTTCCACTAGAGCATCTTGTTCTGTGGAAGAGATGAGATCAGGGAGAGGGTCACTCTCTTCTTCCTGTCCTTCATCTGTTACCATGAGCAGGGTGATATCATCCCTGTCATAGTAGGGTTTCAGGCGATTGACATGGAGCACCCTAAGGGGACTCCTGGCAGTGCCCAAGTCAACCAAGTAGGTGACTTCTCCCTTTTTCTCAACAATAATGTGGGGACTACTCCATTTGTCTTGGAATGTTCTTGGGGCCACAGGCTCCAAGACCCACACTTTCTGCCCTGGTTGGTACGGAATCAGAACAGCCTTCTGGTCATGCCATTGCTTTTGGAGCTCTTGGCTGGCCTGAAGGTTTTTACTGGCCTTTTTCATGTACTCAGCCATTCTAGATCTTAGGCCAAGTACATAGTCCACTATGTCTTGCTTAGGAGCTTTTAAAGGTTGTTCCCAACCCTCCTTTACAAGTGTTAGAGGACCTCTTACAGGGTGTCCAAATAGGAGTTCAAAGGGGCTGAAGCCCACTCCTTTTTGGGGTACCTCCCTGTAAGCAAAAAGGAGGCAAGGTAACAGAACATCCTATCTCCTCCGGAGTTTTTCAGGGAGTCCCATTATCATTCCTTTGAGAGTTTTATTAAACCTCTCAACCAGTCCATTTGTTTGTGGATGATAGGGTGTGGTGAACTTGTATGTCATACCACATTCCTTCCACATGGACTTTAAGTAAGCAGACATGAAGTTGCTACCCCTGTCTGATACCACCTCTTTTGGGAAGCCCACCCTGGAAAAGATTCCCAGGAGGGCCTTTGCCACTGCAGGAGCTGTAGTGGTCCTTAGAGGAATTGCTTCAGGATATCTGGTGGCGTGGTCCACTACCACCAAAATAAACCTATTGCCTGAAGCAGTAGGAGGGTCAATGGGGCCAACTATGTCAACCCCTACCCTTTCAAAGGGGACCCCAACCACAGGTAGTGGAATAAGGGGAGCCTTTGGAGTGCCACCTGTTTTGCCACTGGCTTGACAGGTTTCACAGGACTTACAAAATTCCTTTGTGTCCTCTGACATTCTAGGACAATGAAACAAGGGGACAAGCCTGTCCCAAGTTTTCATTTGTCCCTAATGTCCAGCCAAGGGAATGTCGTGGGCTAGAGTTAGGAGGAACTCTCTGTATTGCAGGGGAATCAACAGTCTCCTGGCTGCCCCAGGTTTTGGATCCCTTGCTTCAGTATACAAGAGGTTGTCCTCCCAGTAAACTGTGAGAGTCACTTACATCCCCATTTTGCTGTTTGACAGCTTGCTGTCTTAGATCCTCTAGTGTGGGACAGGTCTGCTGTGCCACATTCAGCTCCTCCCTGGCAGGCCCCCCTCCACCCCAAAGCTCAGCAGTGTCTGCTTCCAGCTCCTCTGGTGAAGGTTCTGCACAGGGTGGACATTCTTCTTCCTCAGAAGTTGAATCCACTGTAGAGGGAGGGATAGTAGGTAGTGTTTTACCTTTACTAACCCTTGCTTTAGGGAGCACTTGGTCCATTGTTCCAGGATCCAAGTCGCCCTGTCCTTTTTGCTTTTTGGCCTGAGCCCTTGTGAAAGAAAAAATATGCCCAGGAATGCCCAGCATTGCTGCATGAGCCTCCAACTCCACGTCTGCCCAAGCTGATGTCTCTAAATCGTTCCCTAGTAGACAGTCTACAGGTAAATCTGAGGCAACCACAACTTTCTTTGGACCAGTAACCCCCCCCCCAGTTGAGATTCACAACAGCCATGGGGTGGCTAACAGTGTTGTTATGAGCATCAGTCACTTGGTACTGGTGACCAAGTAGGTGTTGTTCAGGGTGGACCAGTTTCTCTATTACCATGGTAACACTGGCACCTGTGTCCCTGTAGGCCTGAACCTCAACACCATTTATTAGGGGAAGTTGCTTGTACTTATCCATATTAAGGGGACAAGCAACCAAGGTGGCCAAATCAATGGCACCTTCAGAGACTAACACAGCCTCTGTGGTCTCCCTAACAAGACCAACCACAACTAAATTACCAAAAGTGAGCCCAGCTACTCCCTTGGATTGGCTATTAGTAGGTTTGCTCCCACCACCACTGCTATTACTGGGGGCACTAGGTGTAGCAACAGGGGTTGTAGTGGTGGGAGGCTTGGTGCTTTTCTTTGGACAACTGGCATCAGTTGTCCAATGGCCTTTTACTTTACATAAATAGCACCATGGTTTCTTTACTTGATTAGAAGAGGATTTGGGCCCACCACCCCCACCAGAGTGTTTTTGTGGGCCTGATGAAGACTCATTTTTAGATTTGTCCCCACCCTTGTCTGAAGACTTACCATCCTTCTTCTTGCCATCCTTGTCACCCCCTGTATGAACTTTTCTGTTCACTCTTGTTCTGACCCATTTGTCTGCCTTCTTTCCCAATTCTTGGGGAAAGGTCAGATCTGAGTCCACTAGATATTGGTGCAACAAATCAGACAGACAGTTATTAAGAATATGCTCTCTCAGGATTAAGTTATACAGGCTTTCATAGTCAGAAACTTTACTGCCATGTAACCACCCCCCCAAGGCCTTCACTGAATGGCCAACAAAGTCTACCCAGTCTTGTGAAGACTCCTTTTTGGTTTCTCTGAACTTGATCCTGTACTGTTCAGTGGTTAAGCCATAACCATCTAGGAGTGCATTCTTAAGAACTGTAAAATTATTGGCATCACTTTCCTTCACAGTAAGGAGCCTATCCCTACCCTTTCCACTGAAAGATAGCCATAGGATAGCAGCCCACTGCCTTTGAGGGACCCCTGTACAACACAGGCCCTCTCAAGTGCAGCAAACCACTTGTTAATGTCATCCCCCTCCTTGTAAGGGGGGAACTATCTTGTGCAGATTCCTAGACTCATGCTCTTTTACAGGATTACTATCTGTAATACTGCTGCTGCCACCACGGGCTCCAAACCCCAACCTCTGCCTTTCTTTTTCTAAGTCCAATGCTTCTCTGTCTAGATCCAGCTGTTGCTTTTTAAGCTTCAGCCTGGACTCTTCCACTCTCAATCTATTGAGTTCCCTTTCTAACACTCTGTCATCAGGGTGGGTGGGTTGGGCATGCCTAGACACAGAAGAATGGTGTGAATGGACAGAGGGAGACCTGTCCCTAACAGATGGCACTCTAACAACCTGGCCTAAAGGAGTGACATCCCTACAGTGATGAGAGCTCACATCAGTACCAGCCCTGCTAGGTGGCCTGCTAAGGGGCAGGTTGGGAAGGTTCCCATCTAACACTTTTGCTGGGGCTACCCCAGAATCAGAGTGTGAACCATCAGCTAATCTGTCACCTGATGTGCCAGCTATGGCCTTATCATGTTCAATGAGCATATTAACCAGCAATTCTCTAGAGGGATTCTTCCCTAGCCCTAAACCTCTATCAATGCAGAGACTCCTTACACCTTTCCAGTTAAGGTGGTCATAAGCAGTGCTGGTCAGATCCAGAGTTTGACCTGTACCAGACATGATAGAAAAAGGTTTAAGGGACAGAAAAAGAAAGAAAAAGTTTCAGAACTTTTTAAGGATCAGGAAAAAAAAACTTTTTCAACTTTTAAGAAACTTTTTGAAAGTTTAGAGGTACTTTTCAGCACTTAGCAATAGAGTAAGAGAAGAAAAGCAAAACTTTTTGGTTAGGTGTACAAACACTGAACTTGTTTTGTATATTTTTCTCTTATGAAAAGTACAAAATGACAAAGTGGTAAGTAGTTGCAAGTACTTATCCCACCGCTGCACAACCAATGTAGGAGGCTGGCCTGGCTTGTAGTGGTACCAAGGGGTACTTACACTCTGCACCAGGTCCAGTTATCCCTTATTAGTGTAGAAGAGGTGCCTAGCAGCTTAGGCTGATAGAAAAGGGTAGCTTAGCAGAGCAGCTTAGGCTGAACTAGGAGACGTGTAAAGCTTCTACTATACCACTGATGTCATATGCACAATATCATAAGAAAACACAATACACAGATATACTAAAAATAAAGGTACTTTATTTTTATGACAATATGCCAAAAGTATCTCAGTGAGAACCTTCAGTATGAGGATAGCAAATATACACAAGATATATGTACACAATACCAAAAATATGCAGTAATAGCAATAGAAATCCTGGACGAGTGCACAGGAGCCGGAGCAGCTGCAAATCACGCGTTACCCAGCAATGCAGTCTAGCGTGGGGAGGCAAGGACTTACCTCCACCAAACTTGGACTGAAGAATCACTGGACTGTGGGAGTCACTTGGACAGAGTTGCTGAGTTCCAGGGACCACACTCGTCGTGCTGAGAGGGGACCCAGAGGACCGGTGATGCAGTCTTTTGGTGCCTGCGGTTGCAGGGGGAAGATTCCGTCGACCCACAGGAGATTTCTTCGGAGCTTGTAGTGCAGAGAGGAGGCAGACTACCCCCACAGCATGCACCACCAGGAAAACAGTTGAGAAGGCGGCTGGATCAGTGATACAAGGTTGCAGTAGTCATCTTTGCTACTTTGTTGCGGTTTTGCAGGCGTCCAGAGCAGTCAGCAGTCGATTCCTTGGCAGAAGGTGAAGAGAAAGATGCAGAGGAACTCTGATGAGCTCTGCATTTGTTATCTAAAGAATTCCCCAAAGCAGAGACCCTAAATAGCCAGAAAAGGAGGTTTGGCTACTTAGGAGGGAGGATAGGCTAGCAACACAGGTAAGAGCCCAACAGAAGGAGTCTCTGACGTCACCTGCTGGCCCTGGCCACTCAGAGCAGTCCAGTGTGCCAGCAGCACCTCTGTTTCCAAGATGGCAGAGGTCTGGAGCACACTGGAGGAGCTCTGGGCACCTCCCAGGGGAGGTGCAGGTCAGGGGAGTGGTCACTCCCCTTTCCTTTGTCCAGTTTCACGCCAGAGCAGGGCTGGGGGATCCCTGAACCGGTGTAGACTGGCTTATGCAGAGATGGGCACCATCTGTGCCCATCAAAGCATTTCCAGAGGCTGGGGGAGGCTACTCCTCCCCAGCCCTGACACCTTTTTCCAAAGGGAGAGGGTGTAACACCCTCTCTCTGAGGAAGTCCTTTGTTCTGCCTTCCTGGGCCAAGCCTGGCTGGACCCCAGGAGGGCAGAAACCTGTCTGAGGGGTTGGCAGCAGCAGCAGCTGCAGTGAAACCCCGGGAAAGGTAGTTTTGGCAGTACCCGGGTCTGTGCTAGAGACTCGGGGGATCATGGAATTGTCTCCCCAATGCCAGAATAGCATTGGGGTGACAATTCCATGATCTTAGACATGTTACATGGCCATGTTCGGAGTTACCATTGTGACGCTATACATATGTCGTGACATGTATAGTGCACGCGTGTAACTCACAAAGTCCGGGGAATTTGCCCTAAACAATGTGGGGGCACCTTGGCTAGTGCCAGGGTGCCCACACACTAAGTAACTTAGCACCCAACCTTTACCAGGTAACGGTTAGACATATAGGTGACTTATAAGTTACTTAAGTGCAGTGGTAAATGGCTGTGAAATAATGTGGACGTTATTTCACTCAGGCTGCAGTGGCAGGCCTGTGTAAGAATTGTCAGATCTCCCTATGGGTGGCAAAAGAAATGCTGCAGCCCATAGGGATCTCCTGGAACCCCAATACCCTGGGTACCTCAGTACCATATACTAGGGAATTATAAGGGTGTTCCAGTATGCCAATGTAAATTGGTGAAATTGGTCACTAGCCTGTTAGTGACAATTTGGAAAGAAATGAGAGAGCACAACCACTGAGGTTCTGGTTAGCAGAGCCTCAGTGAGACAGTTAGTCATCACACAGGGAACACATACAGGGCACACTTATGAGCACTGGGGCCTTGGCTGGCAGGGTCCCAGTGACACATACAACTAAAACAACATATATACAGTGGAATATGGGGGTAACATGCCAGGCAAGATGGTACTTTCCTACATCACAAACTTGAGAGACTGTGGCCTTGCACTCCCCAGGACCAAGCACAGGGCATGTTGCCCCCTGCAGAACCGGTGGGCAAGCCAGCCACTTGAGAGACTGTGGCCTTGCACTCCCCAGAACCAAGCACAGGGCATTTTGCCCCCTCCAGAACCAGTGGATTTGTTCCATCTCTCGGCTGAGGTGCCCCCCATTCCCAGTCCCCCTGAGGTACCTGCCTATTTTCGAACTGATGCCCCTGCAGTGTTCTCTCCATGTTGCTGCAGGAGTCAAGTGGGGCCTTGGACTTTGTGATGTGACCCTGTGGCCCACGAACATTGAGGACTCGGCAGTGTCCCTTGACTTGTAAATAAGTAAATATGTATATACATTTAGACTGGATGCACGTATTACTACTTTATGTATCTTATTACACTCACTTTTATCTATTGGTGTTGTACTTGCATTATCCCAGAGGGTTACGTGGTGTATGTGTTTACTTACTGCATCTGCTTGTATGTATGGTGTTGGGGGTGGGGTGTTGCGTGTGTATGCCACTCTCTTTTTCCTTCCCCGCCCCGTGTGCTAGGCGGCTGTACTCACCGTGGTCGTCTTCACCGTCGTTGGTGTTCGTGATGGAGCAGGACGTAGAACAGCATTGGGAATATATGTGCAGTTCAGGCTCCATGGCGACGTGGTTCTTTCCTGAGTCTCCATAGGTGAGTCGTTTCCCTGCTGTGCAGTGTTTCCGCCAGGCTTTTGATGTAGTTGGTACCACCCTGAAAAAGGTGGCAGATTGGCATGTCTTAATACAGTGGGCAGAACATTGACTTCTGCCTGGCTGTCGGCGGCTACCGCTGTGGTGCCTGCTGATTCCCCCTGGTGGTCAGTGTGTTAAAGTAGCTGTCTGTCTGAGCTCTTTCTGCCATGGTGATAATTTGGCGGTATTTACCGCCAGCCTGTTGGCGGTATTACCACCACTTTATCACTGGCCCTAAGTATAGTCTGTTTGAGTATTGCATAATGCCTTGTGGCTGATGCAGCGCTCTAGCAGCATTTCAGTTTTTTATTAATGAAATGTTACATGACTTCCTAGATATCTGTGTAATACTGTATATCCACAATATCCTGATTTATTTGCAAACCGAGGAAGATCACATAACTCATGTCAATGCTGTATTGCAACTTTGTGTGATAACCATTTGTTTGCCCAACTTGGCACATGTGTTTTTCATACAATTTAGGTCGAGTTCTGGGGGTTCATTATAACCCCAGCTGGGATTCAGATGGACAAAAAGAAAATAGGGGCGATCTTAAATTGGCCGCAGCTGTGGTAAAATAAATCTTTTCTAGGGTTTGCTTCCTTATATCATTGATTCATAACCCATTTTTCAGACTTATTGAACCCGAGACTACTGCAAAAATGTGCCCTATTTGTATGGTCACCAGAAGCAAATCATGCATTCTCCCAACTCATGGAAGAGTTCTCCACAGCCCCAATAATAAAACATGTTGATCCCAATCACCATATTTTGCGGAATAGCCGTCAGAGGAGTCCTCTCCCAAAGAGACTAACAATCAGGATAATTGCACCCCCTTGCCTATTGTTCTGAAAATGTATTACCTGCAGCACAGAATTACACAATAGCTGAACGTGAACTGTTAACTATCAAAATAGCCTTCCAGGAGTGGAGGCATTACCTGTTAAGGGCCCGCCAACCATCACTGTATACTCAGACCACAAGAATCTCCAATCCTTTAAGATACTCTGGGGTCCATTCTCCATGTCAGATGTGATGGGTTCTTTTCTTCAGTGTATATGACTTTGTAATAACTTATAATCCAGGGACTAAACAAGCAAAAGCCGCCACCATTTCCCGGTTAGCAGACCCATCCAAATGTAAGAACACAATTGACAGAGAGTGCCCACTAATTGTACTACAGGAGAGAATAATCAGGGATTGCGATCCCGCAGAACTCCTCAGAAGTCTTTAACAGTCCCTAGACAAGAAAGATCTTCAACATTTGTTAAAAAACCCTGTCTATTCGATTGGGTCTGGCTATTTTTATCACAAGCCACCTGTTCATCCCCACGAGTACAATACGTACTGATGTCATTCTGCCCCTCTGGATGGGCATCCTGGAGAAGCTAAATGCCGATGCTTGTTTTGGTAGGAGGGCATGACAAAAGTTGTGCAGACCTTTGTGCAGACCTGTCCCACCTGTGCCCCTCAGAAAACTTTACACGCTTCCCTAAATAGTCTTTTACAGCCATTAACAATACCATCCAACCCCTGGCATTCCATTAGCATGGATTTTTTAACTGACTTATCCCCAACAACGGTTACACCACCATCTTGTTAGTGGTTGCCAAAAATGACCAACTTCATTCCACTTAAGAAATTGCTTGCTTGCAGAAAATTAGTTGATGCATTTATTCAACATGTGTTTCCACTTCATGGATTACCCTCTGTGGTTATTTCCATCCGGGAGTCTCAATTTGTTTCCAAATTCTGGCAAGGAGTCTGCACATCATTACACATTGACCACTGTTTGTCCTCAGCATACCACCACCAAACTGATGGACAAATAAAACACACCAACCAGTCCAATGAACAATACTTTAGATGTTTTTTGTCTACTTGTACCAGTAACTGGCTTCGAGCACTACCGGTGTCAGAATTTACATAAAACAACAATATGCATTCCACAACTGGGTCCTCGCTCTTTTGGCTACCATCCAAAGGTGTTTCTTTGGATCTTTCAGTAGGAGCTATGGATATTCCAGCTGTAAAGACCCACCATGAGAATCTAGTCAAATTATGGACAAAAGCTAGAACGGAACTACTTCACTGAAATGAAATCATGAAAGAACATGCAGATCATCATAGGTGTCCTGCTCCACCTTACTCAATTGGGAACAAAGTATTATTGGCCATGAAAAACCTATGTTTGGCAGGACCATGTACGCTTCAATCTCTCAATGTGAGCCTTTACAAGGTGCCCACAATCATTAAGCCAGCAGCATTGAAACTGGAAGTACTAGAGAACTTTCAAATCCACCCAGTGTTTCACACAGCCCTCCTCAAACTCAATTATCCTTCTACTCAACCTACTTCTCCACCACTCCTATGGTCATTTGTTGTCATGTGGAGTTCGAAGAAAACCACATTCTTGATTCCAAAAGTCATCATAGTAAATGTTTTTACTTAGTCACTTGGACAGGATATTCCCCAGATGACAGATAAAATAAGATCAAAATGACAAAAATCAATAAATAGAACTTGAGTTATGAATTTAAAGAATAAAATTTAAAAAGCACTTAGAAGCCCAAAGCGCCAACTAGGGATATCTGATCATGGCAGACTGGGACAAAGTCAAAAGTTCAGTCTGACCACATTAGAGTGCTGGCCAGCTACAGGGACCCAGTTGGGTCAGTTGAACCAAAGTACCTCAAATCCGGGTTGCAGAGTAATGCCGCACCTCCGAACTATGCAGCAGAAGGGATGCTTTGATGTTCTCTACGTGACAGGTGTGATGTGTCCGTTCTGAGAAAGATGCGGCGAGGCTGCAGTGTGAGTTCCTGATGGGTTGACATCAAGTAGCCAGGAGCCCAGGGCTTGCGATGTGAAGGCCAGTGTCGAGGATGCTTTGGGAAGTCGGGGCAATGCATCAGTTCTGATGAGCACAGAGGCTGCGTTGAACAGTTTCAGTGTTGTCATCAAGGCTGCCATTGATAGCACTGTGAGGGCCTTGCACCGGGGAAAACACTGCAGCATTAGTTCTGAAGGTGATTCACTGGTTTCAAGATGCAAGGTTCAGTGCTGATGCGATTTTGTTTCACCAGTTCCGACCCACACAGTAGAGGTGATGCTTTGATTTTCTAAACACAACAGCTGTGATGTGTTGATTCTGTTCCCACAGCTGCGGAGCTGTTGGTTCCACTGGCGCAAGCTCCTTAGCCCACTCCTAAGGGTCCAGGATTGAGGTGGCACCACTTAGCAGGACAGACTCACAGATGGCAGAGACCAGGTGCAGGATTGAGGTGGTTGAAAGTCTGTTATGCAGCTGTTTGTGTGTGGACAGAACACAGACTTTTCAGGTGGAAATAAGGCTGTGTCCTGCTGTTCACTTCCATCCTGCCCAGGATGGCCCATCGGGACATAGATGGCCCATCAAGTCACACTTAAGCTCCCTTTGTGTGTGGCTGTCTAAAGGTGATACACCAGGCCCAGCTGTGCCCCAATCACAGACGTGGTCAGAGACAGGCAGCAGGCTTAGCGGCCCCCTAACGCCACCATGTGTGCACCATATTTAAAGTACAGTGCATCATGGCAACAGTTAAGGAACTAGCGTCAACATTTTTCATGCTAGTTTGGTGCTTTGAAGGATTAGAGTAAAAAATGTTGACACTAATCCTGCAAAGCATATTGAAGCCTTTATAAATAATGGTGTGCCTCTTTTTAATGCCTGCTCTATGCAGTTGTTAAAAATGCCGCACAAAACGGTGCAACAAATCTTTTAGATTTCTTTGCACCATTTTTTCAGCCCTCCTAACGGGGAAACGCCACCCCCCCCCTCTTGCATACATTATGCCTGGAGCAGGAATAATGTGGTGTAAAGGGTTTCAAAGTGGAGCAATGCATTCCTTGCACCACTTTGTAAATTTGGTGTGGCGACTTTAGCCTTGTTGGGCCACATTAGCTTAACACAATTCTGCTAATATTATGCAACAAGGTGCTAGGCCCTCACAAATCTTGGCCTTTGTCACCTATAACAAGAGAAACCTCAGACCTACCCCCACTCCAAACATTTACCTTAATTCATCACTCAAGAATAACTTTTATCAGTTGCCCTTTACTAACAAGGACCCCACTGAATTTCTGTGGACAGCATCTTTTCTACCCTCCCCCTCTTAGTTCCACCCTCCAGCGACAGAGATAGAATCAATACAATTCCACTGTCTAGAGAAGCAATGTCTATTCTTCATCAAGTCATGATAAATGCATCTAACTGGTCCATGCACAGAGGCCCATATTTATACTTTTTGATGCAAACCTGCACTAATGCAGGTTTCCGTCAAGAAGTATAGCGCCAGTTAGCACCATTCCTAGACTCCATTTGGGCGCCATATTATGGAATGGTGCTAGCCAGAGCTAAGGCCCTGTTAGGACGCTAACGGGGCCAGGGAAGCATAGGGGAAACCGAGGCTTGTGCGGCTAATTATGGCACAGCACTGTTTAGAGGCAAAAAAACTGCCTCTAAGCAGTGTAGCGCCATTTTCTGGCGCACAACCCCCATGGACATGGCTCCTGTCTTAGCAAAGACATGACCCATGCCCAGCACCCCAATGGCCATGCCCAGGGGACAAATGTCCCCTGGGCATGGCCATTGGGGCCAGTGCTGTGCAGGGGGCCCCAAGTCAAGGCCCCCGAGCCGTGTTGGGAAGAAAAAATATATATACTCGCCCGGACTTACCTGGGATGGGACCCCCATCCTTAGGTGTCCTCCTGGTGTGGGTGGGGGAGGTTGAGGGTGTCCCTGGGGCCAGGGAAGGACAAGCTAAGCTTAGTGCCATTATTTAAGGACCCCATCCCACTGTGCTGGATTTTAGCATGGGGGGATAAATATTGCACAAAGGACATATCGTCCTTTTCTGGACAGGAACGCCTACTTTGCATCTTATTTCCGCAAGATAGGTTTTCCCCTCCAGAAAATGATGTAAACTCCATAACTTTGGTGCTAGATGTGTCTAGCACCAAAGTATAAATATGGAGTTGGGTTTGCGCTGAATTAGCATCAAATAAAATGATGCTAATTCAGCGCAAACTGAGTATAAATATGGGCCTTACACTCTCACCACGAGCTGAGTCTTACTACAACACACTGGCTACAACATACTGTGGCCGGCTAAAAAGCAGAGATTATGTACTATTTTGCCATTCACTGGATAAATAGTAGAGATTATATACTACCTGGCTTGTAAAATATCCACCTCCTTTGTTTCCCCAAAAATGAGCAGTAGTGTCCACCTTCTGGAACCAACAGCAGACATCAAGCACAGGATTTCTGCTTGAACTGCATAAAGGCGAATACAAGCTGATAATAATGCTGAATATCCAGCTTGATAAAAATGTATTTACAGCAACAATTTTGAGTAAAATGTTGGCATTATATTCCTGCAAGTTTCGTTAACAATCAATGCCAAAAGATGCAAAGGCTACACTCGCTTTTCTTTAATGAACATAACTCCTCTAGGGTCCTAGACGTACGCTGAAAAAATATGAAAGCCAAATGTCATGCTAAGATTAGACATTTACAGTTCGCTATCGCACTCATGGATTCATCATTTAGAATCTACACTGGGGACCTCCACAACATAATTTCAGACTTCAAGGTAAATTTTACCTTATGTCCGTTCAGAGAAAATAAATCCTAGAATCGCATTGCCTTCCACTGGAAAAAGTCAACAGGATTATGAAGGCAAATATAGCAGAAGATTTCACCCTTTTATTATCACTCTTCTAAAAATTTCCAGTGCTGCATTGCCCTGGGGCACAAGTGTACTGCGAAATATATGTGCGTTAATGTTGGTCTCTTGCAAAGCGCATGCTTCCCGAATCAAAGGTTTGTTAGGTCCAAACAGCCTAAAGGACCTGATTAACCGAAACGTAAAGAGTGACAGGAACCGAGGCCCAGGCTTACTAAACTTTAGTAATGAAGCTTGTGAAAGACAAAGGCTAGGCGCACGGCACAAAGTGGGGCAAATTAAAACATCACTTACCTTTTGTGCGCTGAACTTTGACACAATCGCTGCACCGAAACAGCATTGCATCACATTCTGCAAAATCTTCAGTGATCTATGCAACGGTGCACAATGTGGTGGGAATAGTACAAGCTCCCTTAATATTCCACTCAAAGCCGCATTAGCAGAAGTTACACGAAGTAGGGTGGCCAGGTTTTGCGTGGACTCCTACCACTCAATCAAAGCAAGCACAATTTGCGAATCCTCAAATTGTGTAGTATTTGCTGCGTAATATGTGTAATTTTCTGAAAGTTACACATATTACATGATTTATCTTTGGTCGGATGTCTGTATGTAGAAATTTGTAACGGAGTGTGATCCTAGAATAAAAAAGTAGGCCGGAATAACATTTCTGTTACGCCTGTGTTATCTCGCGTCATTTTACAAATTTCATAATTATGCTTGTTACTCAGAATTCCTGAAAGGATACCATCATGCCACTTGTAAAAAATTAGAACAATGACAGTACAAACGACGAGAACATAAACAGCTGGTGTTCGCAGCACTTGCAGTTTTTGAGCAATTTTCTTTAGTGCAAAATAGATCTTTGCATCCAAAACTGACACAAGTACACATTTATCGCTAAAATATAATTCTAGATGCTGATTTTGCATTTCTTGTTATTACTTATATTTTTTGCGGAATTTCACATAATTACATGAAATCAAATTGCTCAAATTTCGCACACCCTACTTAGCATAAATCGTGCAAGACAGGCTTGTTCACATTTGTGTCATGGTGCAAAGCTATATTTTTGTCCAGCATTACACAAACAAAACCTTTTAGAAGACACAAGCAGTGTCTGATAGGTAGTAAATAAGGCAAAGCACAATTATTGGTGCTTGTGAAACACAATATCGCAGATTTCCACATTGCACAAGTATTGGTAAATCTGACCAACTGTTGGAGAAGTTTCTTAACAGGAAACACAGCACACATTTCGAAATGTACAATAATTACACATTACTAGGCCTGGGCGGAGCTCACAGACTTCTGCTATGTGAAATTCAGCAGAAAAGGCCAAAATCTCAGCGAGATTCCATAGAATTCCACAGGCGGAGCTGCTCGACACAACCATTCACACTTTTTGATCTTCTGCACTGAGATGTGCATTCTTGCACTGGAAACTGCACGCAAACGGCACCACATGGTTCGCATGTGAACCGCCAATTTATTTTCTTCTGTTCTGTGCATGGTGCGGGGCTCTATTTTGAATCTAAGCTTAATATTTTCAATCCTTCCCCTGTCTGATTCATCCACCCCTCATTTTCCCTTATTGTATCACTATCTGTCTTTGCCACTAATCTATTTTTTTATCTTCTTTATTTCTTACCTCAACACTCGAGGGCAAGAAGAGGTCTTTGGAGGCGGGTCAATGGAGTCGGGGTGCCACCACCTGTGAGGAAGCTGGCGGATCTCCTGGCCTCAATAAGTCCTCCTGGTATATTAGTGCCATACATTTTGCCACTCCCCATTTAGAATAATTTCCCTTTTTTTACTGTGCCTGTCTCTTGTTTTCTTCCTACTCATCTTCGGTCTAAGGTTTGGTAAATTCTTGTTATCCTTGTAGTATCCTGTTTTTTTTCTATATTTCATGTATCTGTATTAGACCTTCTCCTGTCTGTACTAATCTGTAGCTTTCTTCTTGCTTGTTAGTAGGCTTTCCCTCTCTCCTTATATATGTTGTTGACTGGTGCTGTAAGACTAAGAGAACATATTTAAGGACAGGTACTCTACTGTGAAAATTCCATGCCCATGTAAGCTTTTGTATGCCTATTTGTTGAGAAGGCTTTCTTTTTCTTGCTCACGGTCAAACATGGTGGACCCCCCCCCAATGTTGTGTTGTATGTATTATTATTCATTTATACAGTAGTGTTCCATACCAGTAGTTTCAATGACAGTGCAGCATCACTGGGAGGTAGGAGTAAGAGGTCAGTCCCATTGCATTTGCCAATCGAGACCTCACCATATGTCCTAGATTGACCAATTATTCCACCCCTTCATTGTGCTTCAGTGACTTAGCGCTGCCCCTCCATTACAAAATCTTTGCAGTTCGCTCGACTTGTCTAGCTGGTTTTTCTAACATAGTTATCCAACAACATTCCTAATGTAAATGATAGAGGAAGATAGAACTGTAGTGACCTATTGCTGTTGTATTTTGTTGAATCTGTTCTTAAAAAATAGCAAAGGAAGGCTTATATAGCATCTAATATGTGTAATGTTTTTTCCAACCACACTGACCACCAATGCCGGGACCCATGGCAGCACCATTGTGCCAGGCGCTGCTGCGGTTGGAGGGTGAGAGCCAACGGCTGCAAGGACGGGTGGTGGTAAGTCGTGATGGTAAGTCACATTGCTTGCTTATTGACAATTACTAGTATACTCACTGTAGGAGTGTTCCTTGTGAGCCCCCAGCATTAGCAGCAACAGTGGGGGTTGAGTTCTTCATGGACTTTTCTACCTGCAGCTCAGCAGAAAAAAGCTTATAATTGTCATGACCACTGCACATCGACGTCCCATAGCACATTTCAATCCTGTGTCCTCATAAGGAGGACCCTCTTGTTTGGTCTCATGGTTCCACCTGTTTTTATATACAATGTGGTATTGCTTGTTGTTTTATGAAGGCAGCCTCCTTCCCTTCCCTGTACTGCCTCATCTGCTTTCTTTGCTATCCGATAGAGGTGGGACCCCTCCCCTGTGTTGCTTTTGGCATCTAAGCACATTATGTGTTTGAGATTGTGTGTGTTCTGTTGAACGATTTTAGGTGCAGAGGAGTAACAGTGTGTCTAAATAAACATGTGGTAAGCCAATAAAAGAAATACTGAGCAATAGAATGCACCATAACAATAATACAACACTTGTGCAACAAAAGGTTGTCTCGTTAGGTCAGTAGGGTGAGGATGTCTTACCCCTGCAATAATCCGGAGGGGAGGGAGGTGTTCCTGAGTGTGAGATGCCCACTCCAATTATGGAGCGGAGCCTAAGAGAAATGAAATCACATATGCCAGAGATGAGGGTACGTAACCAATCAGAATCTGGAGTTATGTCAGGGGAAAATATCAAGAGTGGTCGAAACATCCTAGCAGAGGTAGTGCTCCCAGGGAATCTACGGTCTCAAGCCAAGGTCTCAGCTTCGGTTAAAGCCCACTTGTGGGTCATCCGGAGCCAACAAGTTATCGTAGGGGGATGAGGTGCTTTCCACTGCATAGTGAACAGGCGTCTGTACAGAACAGTCGCCGGGTCAACAAACTTCAAATAGTGTTAATTATGTTTTGTGTCTGGTAAAACGCCTAAAAGGCAGACAAGCGAGGTCGTAAGGACCTGGATCTCCACAATGGCGGAACCGCCAGAAGACCGTACTGCGGTCAAAAGACCGCGGCGGGCATTCTGAGTTTCCCGCTGGGCTGGCGGGCGACCGCCAGAAGGCCGCCCGCCTGCCCAGCGGGAAACCCCCTTCCACGGGGATGCCGGCTCCGAATGGAGCCGGCGGAGTGGAAAGGGTGCGACGGGTGCAGTTGCACCCGTCGCGATTTTCAGTGTCTGCTATGCAGACACTGAAAATCTTTGTGGGCCCCTGTTAGGGGGCCCCACGACACCCGTTCCCGCCAGCCAGGTTCTGGCGGTCAAAACCGCCAGAACCAGGCTGGCGGGAAGGGGGTCGGAATCCCCATGGCGGCGCTGCCTGCAGTGCCGCCATGGAGGATTCTTCAGGCCAGGGGAAAACCGTCGGGAAACCGCCGGTTTCCCTTTTCTGACCACGGCTTTACCGCTGCGGTCAGAATTGGACTGGATGCACCGCCAGCCTGTTGGCGGTGCATCCGCGGTCCCCGGCCCTGGCGGTCTATGACCGCCAGGGTCGGAATGACCCACTATGTGTACAAAAGTTGCACATTCCAGAGTGCATCTGGGGCATCCGTTTTCAGAAAACATCCTGCTGAGACTATGTGGTGTAAGATAAGTCTGATGTACATAATTGAATTGTGTATACTTCAGACGTGGGTTATGGGAGACTTGGTGTACTTGCTCAAAGGCCATGGACCATTGTTGGGGGGGGGGGAGTTCTGTAGAGAGGGTGTCATTCCAACATATTTTGCTCTGAATTGGAGGACCAGCCTTACGAAGATGTAGTGCTGTATAAAGGGTCAATATAGCTCTGCAGCCCATAGCATGGGTCCATATACATTGCCCTAAGTGTATCCGAAGTTCTAATTTCCCCTGGAGCCTGGTATCAACAATCCCCGCTCTAATGGCAGAGTAAGACATAACTAGGCCGACCCCAATGCCATACTGATTGTGTAGGTGCTGGAGTGAAAGTAAGATGCCCTCTCTATATAGACCACCTATATGGGTCAATTCAGCATCTCTCTGTGGGGCCGGATCATGAGAGTTCAGGTGCCTACTCAGGACCGGTAGGCTCCAGAGGGGTAGCTGTAGTGCATATGGAAGCGGTGTACACCTAATGTGTATGTAGCGAGTCCATGTAAGCTTGGCAGTGTGCAAGAGCATCCCGGTTTACAACCCAGTTTATCGGGGAGAAAAGCCAATCCAGCATGCCCATGGCGCTCAAGTTAGCCCATATCAGATTGTCTTCTCCTACTTCTGCACCTGACAGCCACCGGATGGGCCACTGGAGCTGTGCCGCTGCAAAGTACAGCTTAAAATCCATACAAATCTGTATAAAACCCAAACTAGGGCACTGGAGGATTGATAAGGAAGCTCTCTTTCATTCTGGTTCCCATAACCTATATCAATCCTCATAGGGTGTGAAAGAAGGATTTGGGCGGAAGCATTGGTAAGGCAGCAAAGAAATACAATAAGCTCAGCAGGACCAACATTTTAGTTATCAATGCTCTGCCCATAGGAAATAAGGGGAGTCGCATCCAGAATTGCATGGACTGACGTATGGAGGTCAGTGCTTTCCCATGATTGCCATCTAGCAGATCTCTAGGTGTGGAGGTGTGGAGTAAACATTCACCCAATGATTCTGAAAGGTATCAAAGGCCCAGGGTAGGCGGTCTCTTTCAAGGAGGTCTCATTTATCATGCTCATTTCTCTGGAGCACCCCTCTGCATCTTCCACTCTGTTGCTTAGTGTTGCAATCTCAGCCTCAACCTGTTTCAGGCATTCTTGTAAACCCAGCACAGTCGGACGCTCCATGGCGATAGCGGATTTCGCATCCTCAACTCGGTCCACCAGTGTGCGATGATCAGCTAGCAAGAGGTTAACTTCCAAGGAAATTGTGTCAATCCGAGTCTCAAAGTAGGATTTTGTATCCAAGATAGCCTGGAGGACCTTATCAAATTGTACCAAATGTACTTGGATTGTTACATCAAGCTGATAAAGGATATCAAGGGTGTCATCCTGAGGATTGGAGGGCATCGGTACATTGCTTGTGCCGACAGACAGAGACTTGAGGGACCTGGTCTTCCTCATTATGTTCGGGGGCTGTTGAGCAGTGTAAGGAGGGCGGAGGCACCCAGAATAGTCCTAGGGCAAGATTTTCAGGGTTGAACAGCTTGCCCTGTTCAATACCGGAAATGTGTCAGTGCCACAGATAGGGCGTTACATGGGGCGGAAGGTTCTGCCGTTCTATTTTTCATCCTTCTGAGGAGCATAAATGATTGCCTGCTTCCAATGTTCACTTCTCTGTCACTCCTCATACATGAGGTCTTTCTGACAGTGTTGGGCACCCCTTCACAGAAGGCAAAAAGGCAGTAAGTCAGCACGAAACACCAGTTTGCAAGGAGGGACCCAGGCTGTCGTCCCCTGCTAGGCCCACACCAGTGCGGCTGGGGCACTCCACTGTGTCATATAGCCAAGTTAGGGGCCCAGATGTAGGCCTAATATGTGACTCCACAAAGTCCCTGCAATGCCAGGCATAGTAATATCTCCCAAAGGGGGTGGGCAGGCATACCTGTTGTCCAAATGCACAGTGGTCCCTCAGCAGCAGCAGCAAATGCCTGAAGGTCTCCCAGGGTGCAATGTTGTTAGTAGCTGGGGCAGCGATGACTCCTCGCCAACACCGTTTGGTCAGATCCGGCCAGCCTAGCCCAGTTCAGCTACCTAGGGCCTCCTTCACTGAAGGACATCCCAGAAACAGCCGCAGCCGGCTGCTCCAAGCAGCACTGCAGCACCTCCCTTCTGCAACACATTCCTCAGCATCGCCGTGGCCACACCCGGATGCCACTGTCAGGCCACACTTTGGATCCGGGGCAGTAGGGAGGATTTCCAGCACCTGCTTCAAGGGCGTGCAACTGCACCAGCTCCCTGGATCAGGAAGTGTGGGCAAGACACAGCCACAGGCTGGCCTAGGACGATCACATCCAAGCTCAGCCCTCTCTTCTGCCCCTGCTCCTTGGAAGCCAACAGCACCAGGTCTTGACTAATGGGAGGGGTCAGGGGTGTTGCAGCCTCAGGCTGTCGAATATCGGCTGTCAGAGGGTGGATGCTGCCAATTAAGGTAGGGTAAATACGGGGCTCACAAGGCATTCCGGAGTCAAACCTCCTACGCAGTTACCATCTTGGTTATTTCCCCATGCAACAACATCTTACATGTGTTGCCACACC
The DNA here is from genome assembly GCF_031143425.1 of Pleurodeles waltl. NCBI lineage: Eukaryota > Metazoa > Chordata > Amphibia > Caudata > Salamandridae > Pleurodeles > Pleurodeles waltl. Next base: position 29,643,599 of record NC_090437.1, read on the forward strand.
CCTTGTGTGCCACGCTAGGCAAACAGGCTTGCATGCACAGCAAAGGCAGGCAGCCACGGTTATTTAAACGACACCCATACTTCCGTTGGTGCATGGCCTCGTGAGATTCCACTCATCTGCTTTCCAGCTCCCAATTCAGCCTCGGTCTCCACCCACCCCTCCAGAGACACCTCCCTCTCCATGCCTTCCACTTCTAGACAGATCCTGGTGACCTGTAAGAGACAAGAAGAAACAAAACAAATGTGATTGTAAAAAGGCTTCAGTTACGACTTTCATCCAGTTTTGAAAAACTCGTCAGTAAAAAGTTATTTAACGGTGACTGTGGTTGCGCAAAGACAAGCGGGTGTATTTGCAAGAAAGAACTGTGTTTTAGGAAAAAATGAGACCAGTCTGGGCTCACAGGACTGAGACGGATCTGAAGCCAATCAATACAACGTTGGTGTATAAGGAGAAGAACATTTGGGCTCAGGACATGCAATTTGACTCTAGTGCCCTTACAACTAATGTCAACAACAGTGAAACTATTTTAAAGAGAAAATTAAACAGTACGTTAATAACTGGGACTATCACTCCAGAGAGTACATTTTGGTAGCAGTTAGTTCTTGATTCAACTTGTGCCTGGGAGTGAATTATGTGGGTAATCGGGGTATGTACTAGTTATGTATCATTGTACTTATTGCTGAAACTCCCACACGCACTAATTGTGCTCTTTTCCGACAGGCATACACCTGATCGAGTGACCATTACAGTACCAACTGCCACCATTGAAACCCAGAGGCCATCTGACTACACATATCCTGACCTAAAAGAAGCTTCCTTTCAGAAACATGCTTGGATTTTGTCAAAGATATCTAAAGCAACATGAATCTAAAAATATAATTAAAAAACTGTTACAAACCCTCAAAACAATCCTCGCTCCTGGCCACTCTCTAAACCTTCCAAAGCTTCCTATCTTGCGTGACCACACTGTTATGATTCACTTTAATCACACATACAGGCTTACCAAACTTAGAAGCTGCTTTTGCTAACACTCCAGGTTTGCGAATCCTGACCCAATCTCCCACAGCAAAATCAGGTATCTTGACTTTCCATTTGGAATCATAAACTTGTTTATACTTACCCTGTGTCTTCCTTACTCTCATTGCAACTTCTTCTCTATTTATATCATTAACCTTTTCCCTGCTTTCTTTTAAATCACCAAGGACACAGTTTAGACAAAGGCTCTCTTCCCTTAAGTAATCTAAAAGGACTAATCATAGTAGTGGTATGTGGTGTTATACGATACAACCACAATTTCTCCCTGAGTTTGTCTTTCCACATTGATCCAAAACCACAAGTCCACAATATGTCCTCCTTCAAAATTCGGTTCAATCTCTCTACCTGACCATTGCTTTGGGGTTCTGACTACTCTGTCAATTACCCTATCAAGGCCAGGACACCAAAACACTGTCCTTACCAATCCTTTTATAGATCACAGACCTAAAAGTCCCTCATATGCCAGAGACAATATGTGATCTCTCAAACTTACAGGTGGTACACATTTTCCTTCTCCAACAACATGTATCCCTCAATCTCCAAGTATTCCAAAACTTTCCAATATGGAAACAATTCAACAGAAATGTCTTTATGTGCTGGCCAACCTTCTCTATGATGTCTCACAACTTCACTTAATCTTAATAACTGATCCCTTTCCATGGCATCCTTTCATATTTCTTCTATAATAAAGTCACATTTCCCACACATCACATCCAAAGCACCAGCTATAACTTCGTCTTCATCCACCTGAGGTTAATCTTCATTTTTATCAAAAGGTAACCTGGACAAACAATCTGCTGTGGCACTTTTTTCCCCGGAACATATTCTATCATGAAATTATATTCCTGCAATCTTGACATTGAACGTGCAATTCTGGCTGTAGCATTTTTCCCCCCAACAGGTGATAAGATTCCCGCTAAAGGCTTGTGATTGGTTCTTAAAATAAATTGAGATCCCCAAATATAATTACAAAAGTGTTCAGCCATCCCCACACAAGCCAGTAATTCCTTCTCAATGACAGCATAGTGCCTCTCAATATTGTTGGGGGTGCAGGAACGAAAAGCAACTTTCTATTCTCCTTTGCCACTACCTTGTAACAGCACACTTCTGAGTCCATATGGACTCACATCCACAGTAATAATACAGTTTTTGTTCACATGGAAAGGCTTCAACATGGGTGCTTACACCACCTCCCTCTTAATCTGATCAAATGCCCTCTGTTGTCTCTCCGTCCAAACAAACGCTGTGTTCTTCCTTGTCAATTCTTTTAACGGTTCCCTCTTAGTAGCAAAATCTTCAATAAACTTGCTGTAGTATTCACATAACCCTGAAAATGACAGTACCTTTTCCTTATTATCAGGTGCAGGTGCCTTCATGATTGCTTCAATAAGAGACTTTTTTGATCTCACTCCTTCTTTCGATAGTGTATGGCCTAAGTAATCTATTGTACTTTCAAACAGCTTACATTTACTACTCTTAAGAGTAAGACCGTGTTCCTCCAATACTCTACACACTTTCCTTAAATGTTCTGAATGTTCATGTACATTTTTGAAGAAAATAAGGATATCGTCTTAGAAACATTTAGCAAAATCTTCATTGCCAGCAAAAACATAAAACACAGCTCTTTGGAAAACAGATGCCACTGATGTCAGGCCAAACGGCATCCTTTTGAATTGAGACCAACCCTGTGGGGTGATAAATGCAGCCAGACCTTTTGAGTCTTCAGTCAGTTCAATTTGGTAGTGAGCTGATCTGAGATGTAGTGTGAAAAACACACTGGTACCCTGAACATACTCACAACCTTGTTAATATTCAGCAATGGGTGACAATCCACAATGATGTTGGCATTGAGTGCTCTGAGATCAATATATAACCTTAAAGATGTGTCTGCCTTCCTTGCAAACACAATGGGAAACACCCACTCTGATGTTTCTACCTATTCAATCATTTCATCCTTTAACATTTCATCCAAAATACTTTTAAGTTTGCTCCGTACATCAATAGGTAAATTTCTAAGCTTTTGTTTCACCAGTTTTGCTCCTTGCTTGAGCTTAATGCAGTGAGCATAACCATTTATTTCCCAAACATCCCAATAGAAACATCTGGGACTGCGACAGCATGCACGCAGCCTCATCCTGTTCACTCACCACCAAAACAGGTTCTATGCTGCGAGGATTTAGTATGATAGCTAACTTCCATTGATCTATCCCCCCAATACATTCACACCTTTCTTTGCCACATAAAGTTTGTTAGGGGCTTCTCTCCCTTTTAAAACAACATTCGCAGATATATAATCCATGAGATCAATAGTAGATCCATCAAAGCATTGGGCCACAACATCAGACTCTTCCAAATCCTACACAGCAAACACATTTTGAAATCTTTCTCTGAGATATTCCTCAGAAATTATGCTCCATTGAGACCCCAAGTCTGCCATGAGATTCAATTCCTTTCCCAACATCTGAACCTTGCATTTGGGACGCCTCCTCTCCCCCTCACTCCCTTCTTCAAGCATATCAATAGACAGCACAATCCCTGTTTCTTTCTGGTCATCCTCTGTCCCACATACACATTTTATACATGATACCTCTCCCACGCTTACAGATTTCCATTTTTTGTAGTTAGAAAAGTTTTCCTTTTATCATCCTTAAATACACATGCAAAATGTCCTACTTTATCACATTTACTGCACTTCTTACCTATGACAGAACAATGAGTAAACAATGCCACATGGTTATAGCTTCCACATCTGTAACAACTAATTGTTTTGTCCCCTCATTTTTCTACTTCTGTGCTCTTATGACTTAAACTGTATTTAACTACATATGTCATTCTCTAGACTCTCATTTTCAACATTAATGTTGGCATCTTGTACTGACTTCGGCCATTTTCTGATTGTTCCAATGTCTTACTTATTGTGATGGCGTCTTGCAAGTTAGGATCACCCACCACCCACAGCTGTTTTTGTATTTTTTTACTTTTTATATTCACTATAACTTGATCCCTTATCATCTAATCACGCATAACTCCAAAATTACAATTGACAGATAATGCCCTCAAAGTGGCTAAACATCATCAAAAGAATTAGCATTTCCTTGACTCCTAGTATAAAATTTTAATTTATTTAATGCTACACTAGTAGTTGGCTTTAATCCGCATTCCATGAGAAATAAAGCTTCTTCAAAACTATTAATTTCACCCCATCCTGAACCAGAGTTAAAGTTCTAAATATAGCTTGTCCCTCAGAGCCTAAACAATGGAGCAATATCTTTTTTATCTCTCAGAACTCAACCTGTGTCATTAATTGCTTTCATATAAGTAATTCATTCCTCCTTCGATCTAGCCCATGGAATAGGAGGATCACCTTTGGACTGTGAAAACTTATTAGGTGGCTCAAATTGCATGTATTTTAAAGGTTATAATTTTGAATAGTAATGATAAATATGTATATATACACACATATATATATATATATATATAAATATATACACATATATATATATATATATACACATATATATATATGTATATATATATGTATATATATCAGAAATTCAATTTCAAAAAATATTTATTGAGATGAAACTATTCCCATTATATTACATTCAGAAATTCAGAAAATATCACTATACAAAAATTTAAGTAATAACAGTACCAAATTATTATAAATGTTCTGCCGCACACATCAGCGTGCTTTGGACACTTACAAAATGGAAACAGAAACAGAATTAATGGTGTTGTCATCAATGCGCTACAGTGCGCATCAGTGTTTTGTAGAATTGCACTGTAGTATTAAAATAAATGTTACCGAAGCATTGCCGTGCGCATTGGCATTTTGCATAGGATGGTAGTATCAGTGCAAACGCTACCAATGCGCTGCAGTGCTCATAGGTGTTACCAGGGAAACCAACACATTCCAAAATGGTGGCCGTATGTAGAATGAGATGTATATATTTGATATTTTATAGATTCCATAAAGATTCATGCTTGTTCATATTTTTCCATTTAACATTCATTGACTACATGGAGGCATGCATGGGTAAAAAATGGCCCTGTGACTAGCATTCAGTCACATCAACTTCCAATGACCCTAGGGGACCAGCAATGTACTCCTACTCTGCCACTCTAATTTTAAATAAGTGATTGCACAGAACACTGTTTACAATTTGTCTTTTTTTTTATTGATGTAGATACGCCTGGTAGAACACCTACACACCAGGAGGTAGCAGCCCAACTGCGGCAGCAGAGGCTGGAGGCCATCTATTCAGAGTACTTGCTGCTGGGGCTCTGCAAGAGGATGAGGATGAAGCAGCTGCCTTGACTGCGGGCCCCAGCTACTCTAGCCAGTCGCCATCAACTCCAGCGTTCCAGCAGCAACAACATTGACAGCGCCACTGCCAGCTGGCAGCCACCCATTGACGTTGGACCACTGTTGCCCCCCCTCCTTTTCAGACTACATATTCTAACATCCTGTGGTATCTGGAGCGCCTGGACCACAGGGTGGCATGCATTGAGGGAAATTTCAATGATCTTTGGACATTTGTTCTAGGTGAAGAGGGTGGGTAAGGGAGTTGGGGCTGGGATTTGGAGTAGTTTGGACACTTAAGTATTCTTTGGACATTGATTGGGATGGAGTGATTTGTTTGGGAGGACGGGTGGGCCTGTTGTGGATGGAAAGGGTGGGTTTTATATTTGTTAAAAAATTATGATTATAAAATGTATTTTATTTTATTTATGTCTCAAATCTTTATTTTTATATTTTACTTTGCACTGATGTCTTTTAGTGAAGCCTGTTTTTTAAATCTGCTTAAAAAGCATGTGGCAGTTAGTTATACCCTTATTCTACTACCCTCTGCAACTATATTGACCACTAGGGGGGATTGCCATTGCCTATATTGCCTACAACAAACTAGATACACACAATCAACATCTTCAGTAGAAGTTAGTTACAAACTAAATTATTTGACTTCAATCCAAAGTTCTCTTACTTGAATAGGGGAAGCAAAAGCTACTACTTCTTTCAGTCTTCTTACTGCAGGGTTTCCCAAGGTGTCATCTTATGGTGGTAGTAGTAGTAGAGGGCTAGTGTGTTAAAAGGGAAGACGTCACAAGTAGGGTTCCACTCCCACCTAGGTGAAATTCCCAAATAAATAACCAAAGGATTATCTATCACAGACAACTAGATTAAAAGAAAACACAGAGTTAGTTATATAATTTATATCATAACTTTAGAAAGACTGAGACCAGACTACCACCATGACACATTAAGGGAGACCTGATATGATAATAAAAACTAGCAATAGTAAATTCTTTTGAGCAATGGGGAACTAGTATTTAATTAAAACTAAACGTAGGAAATCCTCGAGTTAGGGTAAGTGGACTCAGAGTCAGGATTGGAGTGGACAAGGTTAAGTGTTTATGCAACTCAACAAAAATGCCTGAATTGTGATGTTGAAGAATTATGCGTGGGTTGGTTAATGGGGGAGGTGTGGGCTATTGCTCAGGTAACAGAAGACCCGCAGTGAGATGGTGTCACTTCCACCAATAAACACCCCACTAACTGTGTGATCCATTAATAGTATAAAATTAAGTCACAGCTCAAAAAATCAAACATGCTGGGGAAAGAGTACTAGGGGCTTCATAAATGGAAGGGAAAAGGGATTTTGGGAAAGGTGGAACAAAGACAAACACTACACAACAACAATATTCATCAGAGTGCTGAGCATTACACTAGCCTCAATCTGTTGTGGAAGGAAATGAAGGAAGGAGTATGACAGTTCAGTTAAACACATTGCAAACATTCCTTCAGCCCCAGAGACCCAATATAATATATATCTAAATGTTCTGTCATCTAGATTTGAAAAATACAAATTATGTAGGAGTGAAGTGGACCCACCCAGTTCCAAGCATTATTATTGTTAAAAATGAATTATACTGTATTGCCAAAGTGGGCGGCGCATCTTCATTCTTCTCGGAATGTCTGACACACTTGGGTGCCTGACAGAACCTGTCTGGTAGGTAAGAAGGAGAGTTGACCTTTCGACTTTCCTTTGTGCAGGAGAGCAGAAAGCCTACAGATTGTGAAACAGAAACTGTATTGTATTGTTGGGTCAAGGAGAAGGACGTAAGGAAGGTCAGCTTCATGAGGAGTGTACCAAAAAGACTCAGAGACAGAGCAAGAGCATAAGAGACATTTCAAATTTGAGACAGAAGTGCAGCACACAATTTCAGCAGCATTTCCCAAACCAACACACCTCTCTCCAGTCCATAGAGCTGAGTACTGACCTTAGAGCCATCATCATCATAGTTTCCTTTTTCAGTTAATAACTTCCTTCTTCTGGCTGTTGAGGTAGTCCGACCCTGAGCCTTTCATCCTCTTCCTAACTCTGAGTAACTCCATCATGGTCCAGACTAGTGCAAGACAGAATTTGAATATTTTGTATAGGTTTGTGTTTGTTAACTAAAGTGACTGATCTGGTCTCTGAAGAACTGGAAAAAAGGAGAGTCCACTGCAGGTAACTTTTCAATACGTTTAAAAAGGCCAATCACCTTCAGGAATAAAGATCAACCATCAGGCCCCAAACATTGGAAATCATCAAAACCAAGTTTACTAATTAGCTGAACACCATCCCTCACTGTCTGCCACCACATAAATCATCAATCATCACTCACAATCACTCAATAATGTATCATCACTCATTGCTGCAACAGTTAGTAGTTACCTCTTCCAATCCAAGCATGTTGGTAGGAACACAATGATATCTCCTCTATATGAAAACAACACATTTGGCATTGGCAGTCTTGTAAATTAATGATCTTCCTGGGAGGCCCTGCAAGGCAATGCCAAAAAAGGATAGGCATGAGAGGAAGCTAGGCAATGTCTCTGTCAGGAATCCCCAAGGTGCCTCCTGTGTTATCTGTCAGCATCCCCAGGGATTAGGGTTAAATAATATCTCTGTTCTTGGTCAAACCTTCATGTTTCTAAGTAAACATAATGTGTTGTGTTACACAATTGGTTTTATCAATGCTTGTTTTACCAATGCTTGTTTGCTAATGTGAGCAGATGTAGACATGTGCTTCTAATTGGGTGTGGTGTAGACATGTGCTTCTAATTCGGTGTGGTGACTCATCCACATGTGGAAACTCAACTGCTTCCTGATTGGCTATAAATCGCAGAGTGAACCTGCTTGGCTTTGTTTTGCTTCCTGATCTCAGCATCTGATTTGGCAGTCCAGCCCCTGCTGTCATCCTTGTATTTAGGACTTTTGAGGCAATTCTTTTCTTCGCTCCTGTACCAGCTGACACCAGGCATTCCTCCAGCACTCCAGAAAAGACTGCAGCTAAGTGACTAGTATTCTTCAGGGAGTTTGTTCGTTGAGCGCCGTGCTTTCCTAGAACAGCTGGTAAATTTCTGACCTCGTATTTTGGCAGAGTGTTTATCTTGAAGAGACAAATGCATTTCTGAACGTTCTACATTATTATAGTAGTGACTTGCCTAAATGTGCTTCAGGAACTCTGCTTGAGCTCAAGTACTACAAAAAGTGACAGTGCAATTTTAAAAGTGCATTCACGTGACTTTTCTTTCTCTAATAGTATAACTCTTGGATTTAAATTGTGTCATTAATGCCTGTGTTTCAGGTTTGAGAAATCAAAACAAACTGTGCCACCCTAACTGCTTATACCCTGAGGGGACATCTGTATTTCTTGGACTGCTTTTGTTTCTTTTAGTTTAACCCTATGCATGCAGGAAAGTTATACATGATATAATTAATGCCCTTGTTTGTCTTTCTTGTGCATGATAAGTGCAACCACAGTTCTAATTGTAGTGTGCAGCAGTGAATCTCTGTGAAGCCAGCCCTAGTGGTACAGTACTTATTGTTATGGTACTCAGTTTGGGTTTTTGGTAATGCAGTGTTAGTAATTGTGCCCACAGTTATTATTATCGAAGAAAAGTGCTGGAGCATCCCGGTGTTCTTCTACCGCTCCCATGCCCATATCAGAAAGAGATTCAGGGGCATATTTATACTCTGTTTGCGCACATTCAGCGCAAACCGTGCACCATATTTAAACTTTGACGCCCGAGCCCGCGGACGTCAAAATTCCTCTGTGTGAGTCATTTTTTGGATGCGGGAAACTGCCTTGCATTAATGGCATGCAAGGTAGGTGTTCCTGCCCAAGAAATGACTTTAAGGCCTTATTTATACTCCTGCATCATTTTGACACACAGGAGAGGGCGGGCCTTAAAAAACAGCACACAGCCTGATGTGCGCCGTTTTTTAACGCCTGGGACAGGGCAGGCATTAAGGGACCTGTGGGCTCACTTCCATGGTCTCTGACCATGGAAGGAGTCCAGAAGTGCCCTTCCCTGCCCCCAGGTACACCCCTGCCGCCCTCACCCACCCCTGGAGGACACCCCTGGACGGGGGGACCCATCCCAGGTAAGTACAGGTAAGTTGAGGGAAGTATTTTTTATTTTTTTTTAAAGTGGCATAGGGGGCCCTAATTTGGGCCCCCTACATGCCACTATACCCAATGACCATGCCCAGGGGACAGATGTCCCCTAGGCATGGACATTGGGCAAGGGGGCATGAGAGTCATTTAAATGGGGGTTGTGCATCAATAAAATGGTGCAAGTCCGGTTTGAGGCATGATTTTTGCCTCAAAACTGACTTCCACCATTGTTTGACGCACAACACCCATTTTCCCCTAAGACGGCGCTGCCTGGTTTGAGTCTTTTTATTTTTACCCCGACCAGTCCGCTGTGCCGGCTAACGTAATTCCTTAAATAAGGCGCCCGCATGGTGCATAGGAATGGCGTTAGCCGGCTTTAAAATTTTTGACACAAACCAGCGCCGGCTCTGGTTTGCGTCCAAAAGTATAAATATGGGCCTCAGTTTCAAGGAAGTTGAGTGCACTAACTCTACTATCACTCTGTCAACAACGACCTGCCCCCCGAAGATACAGGGTGCCTGGCTGGACCGGCAAGACGTGGCAGTGTTTTGTCTCTTTGTCTTCCACTCCCCCTTTCCTTTTGGATCACCTGCTGGGGTTTCTGTGTCCACCAGGAAGTGCCGAGAGGTATTCCAGGAGGTCAGGGGCATACCATCGCCCCTGCAGACATCCTGCTTTTCAGGTGAGTGGCCCCATCCCAACAGTCTCCAATGTCCTGCAAGGAATGTGGAGGATTCTTCATTGTGCACTGGTCAAACTCCAATCTGACCATACATGTGACTTAAAGTAGTGGGGCAGCATAAATCAGACTCAAACATAATGTTCCACTAGCTATATATTTTTGGCAAAAAGGAAGTTTGATGATAAAAAATTAAACAATACTATGGTGGCATACTCAGTCAGTCAGTCAAAATTCTTTATTCGGCAAATTACCATAAAAGCACAGAATTAATTGCACATAATATTATTTTACAACATAATTCTTAAAAATATAAAATGACAATAATAAAACACCTCATCTATATTGGTTACAAACTTACTTCAAATTCATAAATTCCATATTCTCATAAAATGCCGAAAACCACAACATAATTCTCATCATGATAAAATCCTGTACACTATCACTCTAAATTAAGGTACAGCTGCCTCCACTGATTTGTAGCGTTTTCTAGTAGCAATAGCTACTCTTAAAAAATTTAAGATAACATAAAGATATCAATAGAACTCAGTTGTTGTACATACATCAAAGCATCATTATAGGATGTGAATTGTGTTTTCCGTAAAAGTGGTAGCAGAAATGTACGTCTGGGAGCAGAATAGAGTGAACAGAATAAAAGAAAGTGGCATGTGCTTTGTTTAGAAATAGTGTCACAAGTGCAATTCGGAAGCGCTTTTTGCCAACAACATTGCTTATGAAAAGCCACTCTAAAATGTATCAAATTTAATCTGAATAAAACAAGAAGGGAATATTCTGGAAAATTCGGGAACCAGGTTAAATAGGGTTCCATCCAAGACGTTGTTGAAATCTGAGCATAGGGGTCAAAGGTTTTCAACTGCAATGCCCCATATAGTCTCTTATTTGAGATATATTCAGAATATCGAATTTTAACCAGGTCCATAGCGTTCGGAGGCAACGACTCAGGATGAGTAAACATATTCTCCAGACCTAAGTTCCGGAAATTAGTTTGTAAGTAAGAAAGCCACAGGATCCTCCTAGAGTTGGCCAGATGGGTACAATCAGATAAACAATCTTGTACCAGAACGGCCGCAGGATTCAACCAGGCTTTCAGCCATAATAAAAGTGGGGCAACACCAATCAAATCGCCAATGTAACTTAATCCCAATTCCTCGTGACGTAAAATTCGCAACATTCTTAGGCACCATCATTACTCTGAGTAAAAATTTGTTCTCGACACATTGGAGAGAATCGGCTTTATTCAAGCCCCACAAACCTGCCCCATAAATAGCTGCAGATACACATTTTGCTTTATAAAGCATAATTATATGATGAACTGGCCTGTGACCTAGTTTGCGAGCAAAACGAAAATTGCTTCCAGGTTTCTCAATATCTGTTGGGTCTTAAAATTAAGATGAAACTTCCATTGCAAGGAAGAATGAAGATATAAACCCAGATAACAAAACTCCTTTACTTTATTTATAATGATCCCACCCATAGTAAAACGTTTAGATCTTGTGTTTCTAGGGCCACATGTCATCACGTACGTCTTTGTATAATTTACTTTCAGATCTAAATCATGCATGAAAATTGAAAAATAATCCATTAGGCTTTGTAAACCGTTGGCAGTGCGGGCAATAAAAACCGCATCATCTGCGTACAATAATACAGGGAGCTGTCTCGCACCCATTCTAGGGAAATCTTTACCATTTGTTATCAAAAAACTACAAAGACCATTAATATATAACAAGAATAAAAATGGTGCTAAAATACAGCCTGTCTGACTCTTCTCAAAGAAGAGAAAGGGGCAGACCTCTCACCATGTGATCCATATTGCACTGAAACCCTCAAGTCCGGATATTAACGTTTGATTAGCTCCAAGATGTTCCGATCCACGCCCAGGGATTCCATAATTGACCAGAGTTTCTCTCTATTCACCAGGTCGAAAGCACTACATAAATCTATAAAAGCCAGGTGGATAGATTCCTTCCTTGCAGTCACATGTTTACTCACAATAAGGGGCAAGTTCAATGATTGTTCAATAGTACCAAGGCCAGGTCTAAAACCATATTGGATTGGAGAGGTAATCTCTGCCTCAGTAGCCCAATCCTCCAGTCAGGTCAAATTTACACTTCCCAATATCTTAGCTATAGAATCTATAAGGGAAATTAGTCTATAACAGGATGGATCTTTCCGGCAAGCCTTTTTAAAATAGGGATAATAATAGCCAATTTCCACAAAGAGGGGATTTTACTCATGACTGCACACCTTAGTAGATTAGTAACTAAAGGACCCCAGAAGTCCGGCACAGACCTAAAGAGGTCAGTTGGAACCCCGTCCGGTCCAGCAGCTTTCCCTGATCCCGAACAGGAGAGGGCATTATTATCCTCATGCAAGTCAAAAGACAAATCAATAGTAGTCAAATTGGAGTCCAGAGAGCTCTGATTATCTCTTTTATCCCCTAAAAACAATGTATAATTCTCTGGCTGAAAAACCTTAGTAAAATGGGTTACCCACAATGTTTCTGGTATCAAGCATTCGTCATCCTTATTATTCTTGTCCGTAAAATAAGAGTGATTAACAACCCTCCAAAATTGTGTGGTATCCTTCAGTTCAATAGCATCCATTAGTTCATCCCAAGCACTAGACCTGATTTCATTTTTCCTCGCTGCCAAAGCTGCCTTATATTGGGCCCTGGCTATTCGTACTAAGTCACAGGAAAAAGGGATTGATCTAAGAGCCCTTTTCAAATCTTTATGGGCCTTTGTACAGGCAGAGTTGAACCAAAGGCACACAGTTGGGGCGCGAATAGGCCTATCAATTACCAAAGATTCTGAAATAGCAGAACATAATTTCACATATTCTAATGCTGACTTATTAGGGATGCTTTCTTGCGGCAGACAGAAATTAATAGAGTCCAAGTTTTGTTCAATAATTTCCTGATTGAATATTTGGGGGTCTACTCTTTCCCACTTCATGCGTAAACCAAAGTTTTTTATGTCCTATTTAGTTCCCTGTTACTTATAACCAGTTTGCTATTTCATGCGAGTTCAATAAATAATGGGTTGTGATCACTGGCACAGTGTGATATTATCTTAAAATCAAGAATTAAAGGAAATCAGCGGCACTAATGAGAATAAAATCAATAATGCTCCCTTTAGAGTTCCCCGTAAAAGTTGGTAATTTTTGGATAGCTGCATTTGCCTTATCTCTGGCGTAAACAAGATCAAATTTGTAAATAAAAGTATTCAGAACTTCCCCTTGGTTATTAAGGATAAAATGTGTTAAAATCTCTCTTTCCTCCATAGGAGTGCAATGAGCATCTGAAGCTTCCGAATTGCATAGTGGAGTATTAAAATCCCCAGCCCAAATAATAGTGTACCCCCTATCCTGGAACTTATCAGAAAAATCCAGAAAATCTGTAACCTCTTCAAAACTTCCCTTCAAAAGGTCATTTGGAATGTTATTATAGAAATTTATTATCAGGAGGCCTTTACTCCCCTCAATCAGCAATAAAAAAACATAAAATTGGGTGAGGACCAAATTAAGGAAACTTCCAATTTTGGGAGATGCAAAGAGACAAGAACCATAAGGCCCCCGCTTGCCCTTCCCGCTGAGGAGGGGATTGCCAGTTGATGAACAGAATAATAACCATCCAGAAAAGGGGGATCCGTTGACCAGGTCTCCTGTAAACAAATCACATCGTAAGACGGTAGAAATCCTAGACACTCTGGGTTTTTTACCTTTGACCGAAGCCCTGCAGTATTCCAACAAAGTAGCATTAACGATTTTGATCCTGGGCCTGCCACCGTATTCTCGTCACTCGCTACTTCTAGCGACTTGAGTGGAGGGGTATCTATCTCATCAGGCCCCCCTTGTACTAAGCACTAATCCAACCCAATATCCAGCCCAATATCGTCATCAGAGCCCTCCCAAACACCTTCCAATTCCCTAACCTTGGTTAGGTGTCAATGGCTCTCATCAAGGGGGATTAAGGCCTGTAGGTGACCGAAAAAACTTAAAGGTTGTACTTGAGTTGTGGGCAGCCCTAAGTTATAAGCACATTGTGCTACTTTCGGAGGAACATATGCGAGGGGAGGGTTATAAACGTGGCTGAGTGGGAAGACTATGATTCCCTCTTCCTTCCCAGCACGGTGAGACAAATCTGCCATCAAGCATTTTACTAAATGAGGATTGTCAAAATTAATCACAATACAATCACCTTCATATACCTTATTTGTTAGACCAACCCAATTTACTCTGTGAGCCATTAGAATCCTATCACTTAGATCAACCTTATATCTAGACTTAGATCTTAACCAATGGGCACATTTTCTTATTAATGCCTTAGTATCTTCTTCATAACAAGCATCTAAGGGCGGTACTTTTGCAAGAACCAAAACATATGGCATACAAGCTGGAGGAAGTTGCAGTGCCTGTTTACTTTTAAAAATAGAATTGGCATAAGGAAGAAGTCAGCAGCCTGGGTAAGACACAATTCTAGTCTCAGCAGGGGGATTTATCTCCAAAGATGATAAACCATGCCCATCCAATGTCCGTGCCGAAGGTATAACTTGAGTGATCGGTGGTGTATTGTACGGCACTTCTCCTTTATCGACCACAGCATCCCCCAGAGGACGATTGCCCAAATTAATAAATCCTAATGCTAATTGGGGATTTAGCTTAGACATGGTTGTATAAAATTGGTCCAATTTTCTATCTAGCAAACTGAGCAATTTCTGCTCCCAAACAGCACAGAATGATATAAGTATAGAATCAACTGTATGTATGAGTTCATCTCGCCAAGTTCCCTTCTCATTTTTATCAAATGTGAGATTAGCAAAGTTGGTATCGGGAACCGACAAGTGACAGACAGAATGTTACGGGAGTGGCAAAGATTTCCTCTTAGCCCCTGCGTCACATTTGATGGTTTTGGAGCAGCCACCCGCTTTCCTCTTTTTTGGTGGTGGAGAGACCACGGGAGAGCGGGCAGTGATCGGCTCATTGGGGACACGTGGGGCTTGTCTGGGAGACACTCCTCTGCCAGGATGTAGTGCATTAGTTGAAGGAGCAGTCAAAGGTACCTCATGGGTAGGCTTAATTAAAGTAATAGGCTCAAGGGATTAATTCTGAGTTGATTTATGAACAGCCCCGATTTGTTCTTCATCCGGTACCAATTCAGGTTCATATAGCCCCAATAAAAGATGACAGGTAACTGGAAATTGATGGCTGTATCGACGGACCATGGGCACCCTCGCCCTTTTGTGTGCTTATCTTCCTCTTGCCCATTGCAGTCAATAGTGTACACCCCTAAGGTGACCGGCGTAATATCGCTATGCGCTGGTACAAAATCTCCTATCTCTAAATAAAGAGAAAAAGGTGGTCACCCAGAGCCTGGCCGAGAGTACAGTGTCCGTCGCTACACAGTCTAAGGCAGCTATAGCAAAGAAAACTTCCTCCTGTCACATTACTAAATGCTCACCTTCTCGGGTAGCACTTTTCAGGGGAGTGGCCCAGCCCTGCCTCAACCAGTCACTGATGGGCGTGGGACGGCTCTGCCCTTGGCCTGGGCTTTGCCCAGGCATGTACCACAGCGCAGGAGTTCGGTGGCGTGGGAGTCCAGTGGTGCTAAAAGTGCTTTTCAGGCCCTGCCCCCGGGCGTATACGGTGGTTCTGGGACTCCGAGTCCCCTTCCGTGATGCTGCTGCTGCCTTCTCTCGTCCCGTGGTGCAGGAATCCGGTGGGGCTAAAAGCGCTTCTCAGGCCTCTCCCCCTGGGCGTATACAGTGGTTCTGGGACTCCGAGTCCCCTTCCGTGATGCTGCTGCCGCCTTCTCTCGTCCCGCGGAGCAGGAGTCCGGTGATGCTAAAAGTGCTTTTCAGGTCCCGCCCCCTGGGCGTATACAGTGGTTCTGGGACTCCGAGTCTCCTTCCGTGATGCTGCTGCTGCCTTTTCTCGTCCCGCAGCATGGGAATCCGGTGGCGCTAAAAGTGCTTTTCAGGCCCCTCCCCCTGGGTGTATACAGTGGTTTTGAGACTCCGAGTCCCCTTCTGTGATGCTGCTGCCGCCTTCTCTCGTCCCCGTACTCAGACAGGGAAATAGAGTTCATCTCCAACCTCAGGTAGTTTGCTTAGAAGTTGGTCAGCTAACATACTTGATATTGACAAGTTATATTCCTCCTCCTCCTCTGCTCTTTCAGGAATGGTGTAATAGTGTAGTATGCAATGTTGGTTCATTTGGATTGTGATCAATCTCTCCACATTTTGAGGCGAGAGACTGGTCCTTCTCATTGTGACAACTTTGCCAGCTGTACTGAACACTCATTCAGCAGACACACTGGCTACAGCATAAGCCTGATACTTTATGCCCTGCCTGCTGAGCACTGGCCATTGGCGTATCTTCGCATAACAATACACCAATGGGTTATCCAGATACTCCTGGAACATCCTCTGTATGATCATTGGTATTGCCACTTGCTGGACCTCTTTTGCCTTCTCCTCTATACTGGACTTAAGACCTGCCTGAAACCAAGCCATTGAAGCTGTACAGGCCAATTCATCTGTTCCTGTAGTTGTGTTTTTTGTCAGTATTCTTGTTCCTGGCTGCTTTGAGACAAGAATGCACTCTCTGGAAGTTGAGGGTCGCAGCCCAGTACTTCTGTCCTGGAATGGGACTCTAATAATTTCCAGCTGTTCTTCTTTGTGGTTTCCATCTTGCTCAACAATCCACCTCTTGTATTTTGGAACGTCACCTTCAGAAAAAGGAATGAAAGTAGTCAGAACTTGTTTGTACCATGGATCAAGTAATGTGGCACAGATGTACTCTTTGGGCAAAATGATGTCATTTTGCTGCCTTGCATTAGAAGCCAAACGAAGAATTAGGCTCTCAACCAAGACGTGCGCTTCTGCATTTTCGTTCACACCTTTGACTGTGAACCTTTCAGACACCTTCATTAACTGGCCCTGTAGCAGATGCAAAAATGGGATTGCATCATACTGTCCTCCCTGCTAACTTTCCATGTAGAAACCTCAAAAGGGAGTAGCATCTGTGTCAGGCATTTGACTAGGCCCCATTTGTCTGTATCCGTGGTCACAGCTTTCCCAATTGCATCCCCTCCTCTTTGAATGACATAGGGCCTGATTTAGGGTTTGTCGGAGGGGGTTACTCCGTCATTAACGTGATGGATATCCCATCTGTCATATTAAAATCCCATTTTAGCTTATTGAGATCATAATATGGTGGACTGTATATCCATCACGTTTGCGATGGAGGAACCAATCCGCCAAACTCTAAATAAGGCCTATAGTCATTGGTCTGTCTGTGCTGGTCGAACAGACGTTGCAACATGTAATAAGTTGAGTTCCAAAATGTTGGCACCTCCTATATGAGGGCTTTAGCTGGTAATATGTCTTCTCTTTTGAGAAAGTCCTGCCCAACCAGGTTGATGCAATGCAACACAAAAGGATGATGGACGGAGTGCTGAACAATGCAAACACTCACCCCAGTCACAGATCTGGGTTTAATCCATTGTTCTTTTGCTCACCATGCCACCCCAGTTTGGACCCAGCCATATGCAATTCAGTCTTGACCCCGTTCCTCATGGGAACAGTCCAGCCCGAACTGTCAACGGAATCAAGTATCCTGGGACCGGATTCAGGGTTTCATCCATCATCAGCCAGGCTAACTTCAATCCAGTGGCACAGTGAGCAAGGGACGCACGTCTGGGCATACCCTTCCCACTTAGGGCAACTGTAGCAACACAAAAGAATGATGGACGGAGTGCTGAAGAATGCAAACACTCACCCCCAGTCATAGATCTGGGTTTAATCCATTGTTCTTTTGCTCACCACACCACCCCAGTTTGGACCCAGCCATATGCAAATCAGTCTTGAACCTGTTACTCATGGGAACAGTCCAGCCCGAACTGCCAAGCCAGGTCCTCCCTGGACCAGAAACAAGCATCCTGGGACCGGTTTCAGGGTTTCACCCTTCATCACCCAGGCTAGCTTGAATCCAGTGGCACAGTGAGCAAGGGACCCACTTCTGGGCATACCCTTCACACTTAGGGCAACAGTAGCAAAACAAAAGGATGACGGACAGCGTGCTGAATAATGCAAACACTCACCCCCAGTCACAGAACTGGGTTTAATCCATTGTTCTTTTACTCACCATGCCACCCCAGTTTGGACCCAGCCATATGCAAATCAGTCTTGACGCTGTTTCTCATGGGAACAGTCCAGCCCAAACTGCCAAGCCAGGTCCTCCTTGAACCGGAAACAAGCATCCTGGGACTGGTTTCAGGGTTTCACCCTTCATCAGCCAGGCTAGCTTGAATCCAGTGGCACAGTGAGCAAGGGACCCATGTCTGGGCATACCCTTCCCACTTAGGGCAACTGTTGCAACACAAAAAGGACAACACAGGGCCCTGAAAAGCCACCATCTGCCTTGGCCTTGACTACATTGTTGCCATTGTCCGTGGCAAGAAATCCAAATCTGAGACCTCTGGTTCTCAGCCACTGAAACACCTTGGTGTTAGGGTCTTCCGAGATATTTGCAGCTTTATGGGATTTCTCCAAGGCCAACATGGCTAATGGTACATGCTCCTGAACGCTTGTAAAACCTTCTTGAGTGTGAAGACCTGTAGATAAGTTTGTTCAACCAATTTTAGCACATCATGATGGAGCGCTGTAACAGCAACTCAGGCAAAATAGTTCAGAATGGGAATCTTTCATTTTGTGCAGATGGCTGCCACAAATTCATAAAATCCCATTCCTTCCACAAAAGAAAAAGGGAGGAGGTCCAGCGCTAACATTTTAGCTATCATCCCATTGTACAAAAGAGCCGATTTGTGGTTGCGGTCATAGAGGCCCTCCTGCCTAAACAATCTTGTGATAGTAGCCTGTAATTATTTTACTCTGGGGCCACTGATGCAGACAACTTCTGAGAAGTAGGGGGTGGTAGATTCAATATGTGTTTTGGGGCAGTCATTGTATGCCATGGTGTCTCCATATGATCCATGTGATATTTTGAGGCCGCTGAGGCAGGTGATGCTGGTGCACTGCTGGATACAGGGCTGCTTTGCTTAAATATGTCATCATCTTCTTCCTCATGACCTCCCACCGTGATTGGAGCTGGTGTTTCCCGGCTCTCCTCACCTTCTCCATCACCGTCAGCAATTTTTTAAAGGTACTCCTCGCAGCAGATAGCAGGATATTTTTTCATGTAGGTCGTTTGGCTTCCAGTATCAAAGTGTGAACCAGGCTTACCTCGACAAACTCTTGAGTGGTAAATAGAGCACATTGCAATGTTCTCCTCCTGCTTGCTAAGTGTGAAAAAGTCCAAAACTGGGAGAAGTATTTTTTAGTGTTCCAGTGCCAATGCCTGAAGAAGGACTAAAGGTTTTTACATGTGTTTTTGATTGCCTCTCTCTAGTGTACACTTCAATTGAGGTAGGGTTTGGTGCAGGTCTCAGCTGCTGGGGCTTTACACATATAGGAGCTGATGGTGGTAACTGTGCCACATCCTTTAGAGCAGGTTGAATAGAATGGATAATGGCAGAATCCTCTGTCCCAGCTTCCATAACAATGGCTGGCTCTTTGTCATCCTCCTCATCATCCCCTTCCAGTAGTTCTAAGGCTTTCAGGAAATGTGCTTTTCCCTTGCTTTTCCTAGCTTCTCTCAGACTCTGCCGGAGTCCAATCCATGCCCAGATCATCATCATGAGAAGGGGTGCTTGGGGAGTATCCTTCCTTTTTTTTTGCTGGAGATTTGGGAGGCAATGATTCTAAAAGAGGAGGTTCTTTCTCGGCAGGAAGCTTAACCTCTTGTTCTGCTCCAACTTCAGGGAGATCTACCATTCCTGGCTGTGGCTGATGTCCACTTTACTCTGTTTCCTGAAATGATTGGGTTTTACTTTGCGAAAGGGATACATCAAATACAATGTCACTGCTTGTCGGCATCGCCATGATTGCAGTGGATGCCTCTCTGACAGACATGGGCTTGGGCTTAGGTTGTGGTGGTGACATTGATGCAGGAGTGCTGCTCCCAGGTTCCTCCCCACCTCCCCAGGGACCTGTGTGGCAGGCACATATCTCCAGAAAAGATTTGTGGTCAGCACACCAGTGGTGAAAAACAGTTTCTTCTCACTGGCCACTTTCTTTGCAGACCCTTTACTTGGGTCCATCTTAAAGCTGTCAGTTGGCAGTGGCAGTGAGCTGCACAAGTTGAAGAAATTGGAGAACTGAAGAGTTTTGCACGGATACATGTTTTGGACAGGCCTTCTGTTTGGCAGTACTGTGAGTGATGTCTCTTTTTTTGTGCACGTACAAGCAAACAAGCAAGAAAAACATTTAGGGGCGTATTTATACTCTGTTTGCGCCGGAATTGCGTCGTTTTTTTTTACGCAATTCCGACGCAAAACTAACTCCATATTTATACTTTGGCGTTAGACTCGTCTAGTGCCAAAGTCCATGGAGTTTGCGTCATTTTTTAGCGTGAACACCTACTTTGCGTTAATGATATGCAAGGTAGGCGTTCCCGTCTAAAACAATTTACTCAGAGGCATGTGCGCCGTATTTACACTCCCGGGCAAAATTCACGCCCGGGAGTGGGCGGGTCAAAAAAAATGACGTACGGACGCTTTTGCGGCGTTTTTTAGCGCCTGGTCAGGGCAGGCGTTAAGGGACCTGTGGGCTCGGAAGGAGCCCAGAGGTGCCCTCCCATGCCCCCAGGGACCCCCCCATCACCCTTGCCCACCCCAGGAGGACACCTAAGGATGGAGGGACCCATCCCAGGGACATTAAGGTAAGTTCAGGTAAGTGTTTTTTTTTGTTTTTGTGTGGCATAGGGGGGCCTGATTTGTGCCCCCCTTCATGCCACTATGCCCAATGACCATGCCCAGGGGACAGAAGTCCCCTGGGCATGGCCATTGGGCAAGGGGGCATGACTCCTGTCTTTGCTAAGACAGGAGTCATTTCTATGGGGGTTGGGAGTCGAAAAAAATTGCGCAAATCGGGTTGAGGCGAAAAATTTGCCTCAGCCTGACTTGCCCCATTTTTTGGCACCCAAGCTCCATATCCCCCTACGCCGGCGCTGCCTGGTGTACGTCGTTTTTTTTTCACGCACACCAGGCAGCGCCGGCGGCTAACGCCGGCTAACGTCATTGAATAAATACGGCGCCCACATGGCGCTTCAGAATGGCGTTAGCCGGCGATAATTTTTTTGACGCCAAACTGCGTTAGCGCAGTTTTGCGTCAAAAAGTATAAATATGGCCCTTAGTGTAATGTGGCATTGTTGCAATTTGAATTAGTATAAAGACAATATAACTTAGTGTGGTTGTTTACTTCAGTAATAACTACAATTTAGCAAACCATTTTGAAGTCAAACCACACCACCACAACATAACATTTCATTTCCAAACAGGATAACACAACATATAGCTATAGGTCTTTGCTTTATGTGCATTTGTTAATAGGGGGAGACACCTGTGCCAGTTAGAAAGGTGCATGTGTAAATGGAACAAACCCTAATAAATGATGGCAGGCAAGGTGGTCTAGAGGGAAATGGAATGATCATAATGTTGGTGTTGAATGTGTAATGCACCAACTCTATGGAAGGCACGGGGTCCAGGGGGAAATGGAATTACACCTAAATAATTAGTCCTGTTGTGTGGCTGTGTGCTTATGGCAGTCAGGGGCTGAATGTATTGAGGCAAAAAAAAAAGAAAAAAATGAAAAACCAAAATTAAAACTAAATAAAAAAAATAAAGTTAAAAAAATACATTAAAAAGTTAAAAGTAGATTGAGGTGTTTGTATGGGAGGTATGAGAATCCTACTGGGAGGCAAGGAAGTGCAGGTGAAAAATGCAAAAAAAGTATATATATATATATATATATATATATATAGATAGATAGATATATAAATATATATATATATATACTTCACACCAGCTTGACACTACTGTCAACAACAAGGCACTCACAGGATTTCTCAAATCTTCATTTAATGGATAAAATGATACCAAACAAATACCAACGCGTTTCAACCTTCACGGTCTTGATCACGGTAATTACTCAGTCTATTAAGTGCCCTATTTATACTCTTCATCTCCACATGCCTTTATGTGGCATTCTGGGATATGTAGTTTACAAAATGTGCATGTTATATTAAACCAAGAAAGAAATACAATCATATATAAAAAACAAACTAGTGCAACTACATTATACCCCTAACAAATTACCATAAAAAGAACAATTCTAAAACTTGTGTGCTGAAATGAACAAAAAGAACTCTACTCATTACTCAAGCTGATCACAATTTACAATATCATCTATCCCTGAATCCAATACTCACATATACATATGGTTATATCCTCACATCAATTTCTAATTCTAAAGACATACTTTTGTAATATGCCTGTATTCCTAATTATGGGTCTTGTGCCCCATTATTTGAACTTATCACTATCTAAATTTCTGCATGTAGTATTACCATTTCCTATTTCACATAGATGATATAACTCAATTTGTGTTATTCATTCATAGTTATAGATGACAGTATAATTCCTCATCACGTTTATCCCAAACGGAATCTTAGGGCCGTATTTATACTTTTTGGCGCACAACTGCGCCAACGCAGTTGTGCGTCAAAAAATTTAACGCCAGCTAACGCCATTCCAAAGCACCATGCGGGCGCCTTATTTATGGAATGACGTTAGCCGGCGGAGCTGACTGGTGTGCGTAAAAAAAAATGACCCACACCAGGCAGCGCCGGCGTAGGGGAAAATGGAGCTTGGGCGTCAAAGAATGGGGCAAATCGGTCTGAGGCAAAAAATCTGCCTCAACCTGATTAGCGCCATTTGTTTTTACTCCCACCCTCCATTGACATGACTCCTGTCTTAGCAAAGACAGGAGTCATGCCCCCTTGCCCAATGGCCATGCCCAGGGGACTTCTGTCCCCTGGGCATGGTCATTGGGCATAGTGGCATGTAGGGGGGCACAAATCAGGCCCCCCTATGCCACAAAAAAAAAATAATAACAATACTTACCTGAACTTACCTTAAGTTCCCTGGGATGGGTCCCTCCATCCTTGGGCGTCCTCCTGGGGTGGGCAAGGGTGGCAGGGGGTGTCCCTGGGGGCATGGGAGGGCACCTCTGTGCTCCTTCCGAGCCCACAGGTCCCTTAATGCCTGCCCTGACCAGGCGTTAAGAAAGGACGCAAAAGCAGCTGGACGTCATTTTTTTTTACCCACCCACTCATTTTTGCCCGGGAGTTTAAATACGGCGCTCATGCCTCGGAGTCATTTTTTAGACGGGAACGCCTACCTTGCATATCATTAACGCAAGGAAGGTGTCCACGCTAAAAAATGACGCAAACTCCAAGATCTTTGGCGCTAGACGGGTCTAACGCCAAAGTATAAATATGGAGTTAGTTTTGCGTCGGATTTGCGTAAGAAAAAACGACGCAAATCCAGCGCAAACAGAGTATTAATATGCCCCTTAGTTTTTAGTCTGATGATATATCTGGATTCCAAACGTCTCAATTTCTGAACTCTATCACCTCCCCGTTCATGTTTTTTTATTGTAGCAATGCCATAATATTTCACATGTAGCCAATCTGATTCTGGATGAATTTTCAGATGTATGGTCATAGCATAGGTATTGTTAAATATATAATATATATATTTATATATAAAGATATATATAGATAGATAGATATACTACAATGATCCTCAAGCATAATATATCACATGCAAATTTATTGCAAAAGAACATTGGCTGGCCGCACAAAATGGTCGCCGCTCACATGGTCAAAGAACAACAGCAAGCAAGGAAACATGGAGAGCAAGGTACACATGCAAGTCTATGGCAAAAACACACTGGCTGGGTACACAAAATGGCCGCCAGCCACATGGTCAAACAACAACAGCAAGCAAAGAGGCTTGGAGAACAAACAACACATGCAAGCTTATGGCAAAAGCACACTGGCTTAATGCACAAAATGGCTGCCAGCCACATGGTCAAACAACAATAATGAGCAAAGAGGCATAGAGAAAAACATGCAAGCCTATGGCAAAAGCATACTGGCTGAGTATAGAAAATTGCCTCCAGCCACATGGTTAAACCAACAACAGCAAGCAAGAAGGCATGGAGAACAAAGCTCACATGCACACCTTTTGCAAAAGCACACTGGCAGGCCTAACAAAATGACCACAGGCACATGGTAAAACATTAACAGCAAGCAATGAGGCATGGATAACAGAATACACATTCAGGCCTATGGCTACAGCCTATAGAAAATGGCCAGTGGCAACATGCCATGAAGAACAAAGATAAATGGTGGTCTGTGGCAAACCCACTCACACACACACTGGCCGGACAAAGGAGGCATGGGAACACTGAAAACAATACTACATTTAATTCAGCAGTGCCAAACATGAGAATTAACTGAGTTTAAATACATCCTCCTATAGTATCAAATATTACCCCACATATACAATTTGTGCAGAAAAAAACATGAAATACAAACAATAACCAACATTTTTCATTTAATACAATGTCATCCCTGCCCTAAATTATATACCACAGAAACAGTTCTTTTATGCACTGATGACTAGTACTGTGGCTGGATGGCCCATTGTCAGCTGGATGTGTGATGGAACAACGCATGCGTTTAGCACACATGTGTTTACAAAGCGGACACTAGCACACATTAAACTACCATGCACATCATTACCACACATACTATAACAACGCACACTCATAGACATATACTACAACGACCATTACAATGCATGCAGTGACACGCACACAGCTCCCATGTAAACATTTACCATTCATTTGTATATTAAGTTATGAATATGTGAGTATTAAATTGATGAGAAAAGTAAAACACTCTTTAATATAAGATCCTACATTCGGAGTCACTTGCACCATGTTGTATATATTTAAAAGATCTGAAATATTTACTTTAAAAGTACACCTCAGCAGAAACGCATTGAAAAAATACAAGGAAATACGGTAGAAGACAATAAAATACACTGTTAAAATCAAAGAGTTCATTCTGTACTCACGTACATGATATTCTTTGTCCATTTTCTTTTTTAATGGCTTTCGCCGGTCTCCCCCTTCAAAATGGCTGACAAACGTTAACAAGAAGATCAAAGAGTATTTTTTAGTCTATCAAAAAAATATATATGCTTAGTCAGGAAATCAATGAGAAAAAAATAACGATTCAAACATATATTTTACCCACAATTATAGTACACATATTACAAATGCTCTAAAAACTGATGTCCACCATTTTGTTGGCAGTGGTGCACTGTCATCTGAAGTAACCACATGCGGCTCTAAAAATCCAAGAACAAATCTAGAAACCTAGTGACACACTGCCACCTATCCTTTCACGTAAGTATTGTAGAAGTATGCAATCCCTTAAACACTAGTGATTTTGGGAAAATTATAGATTTGCACACATTTTTTGTATATTTTGCAGAGATTCATAAAAATCAAAGGGGGTATGTCCGATTTTATGAAATCATCGTCCTGTTAAAATCAGGTAAAGATACAATACTACAAATTTTAACAAAATGTGCATACATGTTTAAGTTAATAAATAAACATTTCATAGTACAGTATGATGAAAATAAATTCATATGTTTTTGTATAACATATGTAGAAATAAAAAATTGATATTAGTGTTACAAATGAAATCAATAAACATTCACAAAGTAATATTACACAGTGAATAGAGAAAAAATTACTGTTGTAACTTTGCACAGTAATTATGTTAGGGAAGGTTAGGGAAGGTGGAGCATAGTAACTGATTGAAAATTACTATTTCTAGTCAAATGTGTACTTTCCTTAAAGAAGATGTAGAACAGTGACATGGAGGTAAAAAAATACTACAATAACTGAAAAGGTTACTTACCTCATGGAAGGCAGCAGATAGTAACTGGGGGGCAAAGTTACTATTCCAACTCCACCGAGTACTTACCTCAGGGCAGGTGCTAGACAATGAGTTGGGGGCAAAATTACTAGTACAACTCCGCTGGCTACTTAACTCAGGGCTGGTGCTGAACAGTGACTGGGGGAACTATTACTATTCTTAGTCCACCGGATACATATCTAAGCGCAGGCGCTGGACAGTAAGTAGGTGACAGATACTATTACATCTCTGCCAGTACGTACCCCAGGGCAGTTGCTGGACAGTGAGTTGGGGGCAAAGTTACTATTGCAACTCCACCAGGTACTTACCGGACAGTGAGTGGCGGACAAAGCAACTATTCCAACTCTGCTGGGTACTTACCTCAAGATAGGTATTGGATAGTGACCGGGGGGCAAAATTACAATTCCTACTGTGCTGGGTAGTTATGTCAGGGCAGGTGCTGAACAGTGAATGGAGGGCAAAATTACTATTCTTACTCTGACTGGTAATTACCTCAGAGCAGGTGCTGTACAGTGACAGGGGGGGTGGAATTACTAGGCCTACTCTGGCTGCTAAGAACCTGAGGGCAGGTACTGGACTAGGGGGCAAAGATACTATTCTGACTCTGCTGGGTACTTACCTCAGGGCAGTTGCTGGACAGTGAGTTAGGGACAAGTTACTATTCAAACTCTGCCAGGTGCTTACATCAGGGCAGGACCTGGACAGTGACTGGGGCTAATATTACTATTCTTACTCTGTTAGGTACAGATATGAGGGCAGATGCTGGACAGTAAATGGGGGGGGGGGAACTTACTAGTCCAACTCCATCAGGTACTTACCTCAGGGCAGTTACTGGACAGTGAGTGGGGGGCAAAGTTACTTTTCCAACTCCCATGGGTACTTACCTCAGAGCTGGTGCTGAAGAGTGACTGAGGGCAAAGTTACTATTCCAACTCTGCCGGATACCTACCTCAGGGCAGTTACTGGACAGTGAGTGGGGGGCAAAGTTTATTTTCCAACTTCACCGGGTACTTACCTGATGGCTGGTGCTGGACAGTGAGTGGGGGCCAAAGTTACTATTCCAACTTCACTGGGTACTTACCTCAGGACAGTTGCTGGACAGAGACTGGGGCAAAATTGCTACTCCAACTCTGCCAGGTACTCACCTTAGGGAAGGTGCTTGACAGTGAGTGGGGGCAAAATTAATATTCTTACTCTTGCTGGGTACTTACCTCAGAGCAGGTGCTGGGCAGTGACTGGGGGCTAACATTACTAGGCCTAGCCTGCCAGGTACTTACCTGAGGGCAGGTACTGGACAGTAAGTGAGGGGTAAATTTACTATCCAACTCAGCTGGGTACTTCCCTCAGGGCAGTTGCTGGACAGTTGGGGGTCAAAGTTACTAGTCCAACTCCACTGTGTACTTACCTCAGGGGAGGTGCTGGACAGTGACAGGGGCAAAATTACTTGTCCTACTCCGCTGGATACTTACCTGATGGCAGGTGCTGGACAGTAGTGGGGTGAAAAGTTTCTAGTCTAACTCCACCTGGTACTTACCTTAGGGCAGGTGATGGACAGTGAGAGGGGGCAAAGTTACTATTCCACCTCCACCGGGTACTTACCTCAGGGCAGGTGCTGAACAGTGAGTGGGGGAATAATTACTATTCTTACTCCGCTGAATCTGAAGGCAGGCACTGGACAGTAACTAGGGGGCATAGTTACAATTACCACTCCACTGGGTACATACCTCAGAGCAGTTGCAGGACAGTGAGTGGGAAGCAAAGTTACTATTCCAATTCTGCCGGGTACTTACCTGAGGGCAGGTGCTGGACGGGTGACTGGGAGGCAAATTTGCTATTCTTACTCTGCCAGTAGTTACCTCAGGACAGTTGCTGGACAGTAAGTGGGGTGCAAAGTTACCATTCCAACTCCGCTGGGAACTTACCTCAGGGCAGATGTTGGACAGTGACTGGGGGGGCAAAGTTACTATTCAAACTCCACTGGGTACTTGCCTCAGGGCAGGTGCTGGACAGTGAGTGGCGGCAAAGTTACTATTCCAACTCCACTGGGTACTTACCTCAGGGTAGGTGCTGGACAGTGACTTGTGGGCAAAGTTACTATTCTTATTCCGCCGGGAAATTACCTCTTGGCAGGTGCTGGACAGTGACTGGGGAAAAATTACTATTCTTACTCTGCTGGGTACTTACCTCAGGGCAGGTGCTGACAGTGAGTGGGGCAAAATTACTATTCTTACTCTGCTGGGTACTTACCTCAGAGCAGGTGCTAGAGAGTGACTGGGGAGCAAAATTACTAGGCCTACTCTTTGGGGTACTTACCTGGGAGCAGGTGCTGGACAGTCAGTGGGGGCCAAAGTTACTATTCCATCTCTGCCGGGTACTCTCCTCAGGACAGGTCCGGGACAGTGACTGCAGGAAATATTACTATTTTTACTCCGCCGGGTACTTACCTGAGGGCAGGTGCTGGACTGGAAGTGGGAGCAAAGTTACTATTCCAACCCTGCCGGGTACTTACATCAGTGCAGGTGGTGGACAGTGAGTGTGGTGCAAAGTTACTATTCCAACTACGTCAGGTAGTCACCTCAGGGTTGGTGCTGGACAGGGGAGCAAAGTTACTATTCCAACTCCACTGGGTACTTACCTTAGTGCAGGTTCTGGACAGTGAGTGGGGGCAAAGTTACTATTCCATCTCACCCAGGTACTTACCTGAGGGCAGGTGCTGGAGAGTGACTGGAGTGGCAAAGTTGCTATTCTGACTCTACTAAGTCTTAGCAAGACTCTATTCTTGCAAACAGTGAGTGAAGAGAAAAGTTACTATTACAACTCCGCCGGGTACTTACCTCAGGGCAGTTGCTGGACAGTGGGTTGGGGCAAAGTTACTATTCCAACTCCACTGGGTAGTTACCTCAGGGCACATGCTGAACAATGGCTGCGGAGCAAAATTAGCAGTCCTGTTCCACCAGGTATTTACCTCAGGACAGCTGCTGGACAGTGAGTTGGGGGCAAAATTACTAATCTTACTGTGTTGGGTGCTTACCTTAAGGATACTGCTAACAGTGACTATAAACAAAGATAATATAGATAGTGTGTTCTGTACTTTTAACAGGAAACCGGTACCCAAAAAATAAGTATTACAAAAATATACTCTCCTAGAGGTAACTGAGTTGCATTCATTATCTAGAAGTTGATAAGTAGAGTAAACAAGAAACTACAGAAGAAAAACCTCTACAACTTGAAGGAAAAGGGGGAAAGATCCAGAACAATATGTCCGGAACCAAGCCTGCATTGTTTACGCAAGCGGAAGGATGCCTGCTTGAACAACGCAGGCCTTTTTCTCTGCCTTCACCATGCATGTGCTGAACAATGCACATGCATGGTTAAGGCAGAGAAAAAGGAAGATCCATCGGGAGAGGGTGCAGTCAGATAAGTGGGGCTGGGGCAGGGTTGGGAGTAGTTTTTAGGGGTGAGGGTGAAGGGGTTGGGGTGGTTAGGTTATTTTTTCTTTTTAAGGGGCAGGGTGGGGGGTCGGTACTATGGTTTTTAGGGCGGGGTTATTTTGTTTTTAGGGATGGGGTGGGGGGCAGGAGTAGTTATGTATTTGAGGGGTGGGGATCAGGTTTTTAGGGGTCGGGGTCAGGGTAATTTTGTATTTAGGGCGGGTGGGAGGTCGGGTTTTTAGGGGCGGTGTGGGGATCAGGGTAATTTTGTATTTGGGGTTGGGTGAATTATGTTTTTAGGGTGGGTGGGGGCTGGGTTTTTAGGGGTGGGGTGAGGCAATGTTGTATTTAGGGTGAGTGGGGGGCTGGGTTTTTAGGGGTGGGGGTTGAGGTAATTGTGTATTTAGGGCAGGGGCGGGACTTTAGGGTTGGGGGTCGGGATAAGTTTGTATTTAGGGCAGGTGGGGGTCAAGTTTTTAGGGGTGTGGTGGGGGTTGGGGTAATTTTGCATTCAGGGCAGGTTGGGGTTGGGTTTTTAGGGGCGGGTTGGGGCAATGTTGTATTCAGGGCAGGTGGGGGTCAAGTTTGTAGGGGTGGGGTTGGGGTAATTTTGTATTTAGGGTGGGTAGGGGTGGGTTATTAGGGGTGGGGGACAGGGTAATTTTATATGTAGGGCAGAGGCGGGTTTTTCACGGTGGGGTTTGGGGTAATTTTGTATTTAGGGCGGGTGGGGTATTTATCAGGTTTTTAGGGACTGAGGTGGGGGGGTTCGGGTAATTTTGTATTCAGGGCAGGTGGGGCGTCGGGTTTTTTATGGGTGGGGTGGGGGGTTGGAATAATTTTGTTTTTAGGGGTTGGGTAGTTTTATTTTTGGAGGTAGTGGTCAGTTTTAGGGCTCAGGGTGGTTGGGGGTATCGGGGTAGTTTTAAGGATGGGGGTAAGGGTACTTATGTTTTAGCGGCGGGGCGGGTGGGGGATTTGGGCTCATTTTGTTTTTAGGGGGTGGGTTTTATTTTTGGGGGTAGGGTCGTTTTTAGGGCTCATGGTGGGTGGGGGGTATTGGGGTAGTTTTTAAGGCTGGGGTCAGGGTATTTCTGTTTTTAGGGTCTGGGGTGGCATGCGACAACCACTCATGCTGTTTCCACACATGCCTTTACTAGGCATGCCTTTACAATGGAATATCATTGTAAAAGCATGCCTGGAAACAACGCGGCCGTTGTTCCGACCGCGTTGTTAAGGCATGCGTGGTTTCCGCATGCCTGGTTCCATCATACAACCAGGAAAAAGATGAAAGTAACAACAGGCATATATTCCCAGAGCTACATTTATATGACCAAACCAGCTTTTCACCCACAGGATAACAATTAAAGGAAAAGATGTTTCATTTTTTAGTAGATAAATAAATGAATTGTGATATTGTAAAGAAGATTAACAAGTACTAACCAACATTTTTACAGTTTAATGACATATATCTCACATACTTATTCGAAAATAGTTATTTTCTAGCACTCTAGGACTAAAAGAACAAAGAAGAAAAAAAGCAACTTTCCAAACTGCAATATCTACTATGCGAGCTAAAGGTAAAACAATATAGTTCATTACAATTCCTTCTAAACATTTGCTCTGCAGGTGATGAGAATACAACTGCCAAATATTCAAAAAAAGATTGAATAAGTAGCACCTGGTTTCTTATGTCAAACGGATAGTCAAGTAACATAAAATGTTTATAAAAAACTATAGGAAATAAAAACTGCTACAAATGAAAATGTAATCAGTAAATTGAGAACCATCCTTTATACAATGTTTGTAAGCAGTGCAAAATAAAGAAAAGCGTCCACTAGAAAAAAAAATCAGTATGTTTTTTTCTATCAGAGAGAGATATGTAACATACCTTTTTTCCCCAAAAACTAGGAATCGAAAATAAAATAAAAAGAGAAAATGTTTGTTGAATTCTAATATGTGTTTTTATACTTCTTTCTTCTTCTACACAGCTGCAAATACAAGTGACTGCAGTCACCGTGCAAGTTATATAAGACTGAGACATGGTAATAGACTTTTGGAGCATGGTGGATACATTTACTGCAAGGAAAGGTTGACTGAGCCCAGGAGTCATTGGAGGTGTGTTGAATACTTTTACCCATTGCAAAGGTAGAGCAGTTACTCTGGGTGACATTGTAGAGAGGGCAACAGAGCACAACCACTCTGCCTCTGTAATGAAGATAGAAGTTAGGGAAAATTTTGAAGAAATTTAGTATTTGGCATTCACCTCTAATGAGCCTTGTGGCTTAGTTCTGTGGGAAGTTGCACAAAATACTAAAATGTCTTCAATCCCTAACCTAAAGGGCATGATTCAACGTACAAAACAGGAAAGTAATCCTCATGCGATAACACCAAAAACTTTTTCTGATATTAACATCCCTCCTGAGCTTACTGTTACATATATTAACAAAGACTTTCTTCTGCATGACCCTCTGCAAACCCTCTAAAATGTATACTAATGTTGTCCTCCATAAATAATTTGGTCACGCTTCAAAACACGGAAATTTGGATAATGGATGGTACCTTTAAATCTACACCCCATCCATCCATTCAAATTTATACCATTCACAGAAATATCACCAATACTACCAAGTCTATGGTTTGTTACCTGATAGACAATACTCTACATGTACTGACTTTTTGACAACTATAAAATGTAAAACTATAAATAAAAGTCCTTGGAAAATCATCACTGATTTTGAAATGCAAATGATGCACACCATTAAAAAGCTTTCTCCACAAACCCAAATTCAAGGTTCTTCTTTCCATTTTTCCCAGGCATTTTGGAGAAAAATTCAGGAAATAACCTTAGCAGAGGATTTTGGGACTCATTACCAGGCTGGCGGTCTTCAGACTGCCAGCCTTGCAGTGGCGGTCTGGACCGCCACTGCTGTGGTCGTCTGACTGCCACCTAAAGACCCTGGCAGTCAGATGCCCAGGGTTCCGACGGGGTGGTGGTGGCAGAGATTGTAAACCACCAGGGCAGCAGCGCTGCCCTGCGTGTTTATGACCTGGTTCTCCACCAGCCTTACCATTGTGGTTTTACTGTCATGAAAAGGCTGGAGGAGAAGAGATGCATGAGGGCATAGGAAGGCCCCTGCACTGCCCATGTACTTAGCATGAGCAGTGCAGGAGTCCCCCTGCCCAGCACCCTCACAATGTTCACTGTCTGCTGTGGTGTGTGAACATTGTGAGGGTGCTGGTGCCCCCTGCAGGCCACAGCATTACCCCTGGATGGATTTCATGCAAGATACAATCCTGCTGTCACTTTTCTGCCAGGCTGACTGGTGGAAACCAAGGTTTCCGCCTGTCAGTCTAGCAGGAAACTTGTAATGGGTCCAGCTGGAGGTAGCCGGCGTGGCGGCAACCTCCCCATCTGAAGTTCGGCCGACGGGTCTTCCCATCCACTGAACTCATAAGGAGGCCCTTAATATTTTTTGTAATGCTTTTTTTTTATTATATGTCTATATTGAACCTTTTTTTATGATAAAAATTGTTTAAAAAAAATTAATACTCAGGTTTGTAAACTTAAGTATTAGTACTCTTTCCCAGCCATTATCCTTACACCCTTTACAACTCACCCCAAAGGTATGAGTAACATTTGGTAATTATTTATATACATTTTTTTATATATATAAATATTATTATTTAAAAATATATATTAATACTTAGGTATTACATTTTAATACTTGAGTATTCATATACCCCCTCACCCATTACACTGAATCCCATACACCCCACCCATAACGGTGTATGAACATTTAATAAGTATTTATATATGTATTTTTATATGTATAAATATATATATTGAAATTAGTTCTGAAAAATGAATACTCAGGAATTAAATTTGTATACGTGAGTATTAATAGTCTTCCCCATCCATTACCCCTAATTCCCTTACAACCCGCCCCTGAAGGTATGTTTAATATTTTATATACATATATATACATACTTATCTTCCTTGTCAACCTACTAATACATTATAATGACTCCAGCTGTAAAAGAATGCATGGTAAATACATTGCAATAACATCTCGTTATAACAACATGCGTTGTACACACATTCGGTGTAATAGCATTCTAGGTGTGTGCGGTGCTCCGCTCTGTTTGCGGAGCTCACAGAGTATTTGGAACTCCGTGCTCTGCTTGGAATGCAGAGTTGTCCAAAAAACTCTGTTAGCCCCACCAGCTGAGCTAAGCTCACCTGGTGCATGCTGCAGCCCATTATGGGCTGCACAACGCAAGTGCAGATAGTCTACACTTGCACTGTGCAGCCCATAACTGGGCTGCAAAGTGCGCCAGAGTAGAGGGAGAAGGCAGCCATGCTGAGGAGGACTCGTCAGAGCGGAGGACACCCTGGGAAGACTCAGGTAAGTGCACCATGGGACTGCCGTCACTGCCAGGAACATGGTTCCTGATGGGCTGACGGTGGTTGGACTCATGGTCAGCCACGGCGGTGTTGAACTCCACCATGGAAAGGCTGGTGGAATCCCAGTGCTGGGGGCCACAGGGGACCCCTGCACTGCCAATATCCTTGACATGGGCAGTGCAGGGGATCCCCTGCCTACTATCTTTGAAATGCATACTGTGTGCTAGAGAAAACAGTGTGTATATTAAAGGACCTCTGTGCAATAGCATTGGCTTCGGCTCCATTAGGAGCCGAGGCCAATGCTGCTAAACGGTTTCTATTGAGCTGACCAGTGAAAACCTTGTAATAGTGCTGGGGGAGAATGCCAATTCCTCAAAGAGCTCCTCTCCATGGGGCTGGTAGGCCAACGGTCTGCCGGGCAAACTTGTAATGAGGCCCAAAGTCCTTAAATCCAAAGGTGTATATTCATCAGACAAAGAGAGTGATCCTTCCACCTCGAAATCCAAATGAAAAGTGACCAGGAGATGGACAAAGCACTGAGAGTAGCCTTCTGGACCGGAACAGGAAGTTCAAGTCTCTGGGGCACTTCCATCCTATTGAAAAAAAAAGTAAAAAGAAAAGAAAAAAACAACTTGAACCATCCGTTGGAGTAGAAAATCCACACAAAAACATCTTTTCAAGTAGACATAGCTGCTTCTCAAGTAGAAAATCAGCTCGTGGTGCACCCACAGTCGCTCGCAATCAGCAGTATAATGGCACTGTTGTTGCCGGAAGCCGCTCTAGTGGGTACGAAATCTCATGCTCTAAAACAGCTTGAAAGTGTTGTGGAACTCACTAGCATGTGCTAAAAACAAATCTGGCAAGCGCTAACAGAAAATCAATTCTGCCACATGCCAGATGGTGGAATTCAGGGAAATCCTTGTTATTCCACGTAACGTAGAGTGCCCGAATTACGCAAAATCCATGAGTGGAATGAATTTTCCCACCCGGCACACACATTATAAGATTCCACTCAATATACATTATTTCCATTGACCACACTGTCACATCAAAATAAGACATAATAAATGGTATTCTATTACAACTCCCCACAAAGAACAGAAGACAACACCAAATGAAAAGCTATTTACAAAAATGTAATACAGGTAAATTTTTTAACCTCGTCCATAAAACTTTAAATAGGAAGAAATATGCCTCATTCAGTCAGGCTGTCTACATCCTCAGTATATTCACACACTGGCTGTTGCGAATTAGGTTACTGGTTGTGGTGGGTGAAACGTTATTCAAGCAGCAACCACATTCACAGTCGTGCAACTCAAGCAAACTCCAAAATATCCTGTGCTCAACCCTGTGGTAGCTTGTCACAAGGCAGTCAGGCTTAACTTAGAGGCAATGTGTAACATATTTATGCAGCCCTTCAAACAGTATTAAAGAGAAAGCACAACAGAAAGAAAATCCTACACTAATTTAGGAGAATAGAGTAAATGTAGTAAACAATTTGACACCAAAATTACCAACATCCAATTAGTAGAAGGGGAGATGGGTAGTTTCAATGTTTTAAGTGAAAATACTTCCTAGGTTCACAAAGTGCCAACTGTGGTCATCTGGTCGTGCCACGCTGGGACAGAGTCAGGCCGACCACAATGGAGCATCAGGCCAGATACAGGGACCAAGATGGGCCTGCAGAGCAAAGTATCTTAAATCCTGATTTGTGGAATTTTGCTGGGTTCCATGTTGAGCATACGCTGTGCAGCAGCACTTTTAAGGAAGCTGTGGAGCTGTGACGCAGCTTTGAAGATGCTGTCAACAAGGGGCTTGCAACGCAAAGTCCTGCATTGAAGTTGCACCACTCACTGGCGGTTTTGGAGAAGTTTCTGGGCTGCGATACAGAGTGCTAGATTTTTGTAGTGGATGCTGGCGATGAGGGGTTTGCAGCAGGAAGTCCTGCTTTGAGGAAGCACAGTGGCAGTTCTGAGGAGACTGTGAGCTGTAATGTGAGATCTGGCATTGCAATGCATTGTGCTGTGTTAATTTTGATGCAGCTGCAAGGAGATGCTCATGCTTCGTCCGTTCTGCTTCACAGGACCACAGCTGGTCTGGCAGAGCACCTTCAAGCCCACATCTAAGGGTACAGAACAGGGGTGGCACCAATCCAGCAGCAGGATTTACAGCAAGTAGAGTTCAGGTGCTGAAGTCAAGATGATTGGAGTTTATTCTGTCCCTGAGGCTCTGATGAGGAGGCTAGCCAAATAGCCCTTGGAGTTACTCTGGTGGTCCTGGGATCAAGCAGCAGGTCCAGTCATTTTACTCAGACAGCAGGTATCAGGGCAACAGAGCAGTGGATTCTTCTTGCAGAGCAGCAAAGCAGTCCTTCTGAATCTTCCACAGGTCCAGATGTGTACAATGGAGTTGGGTCTGAGGGTTGAATATTTATATCCGGTGCCAGCTTTGAAATAGGAGAATTATTTGGAATTTTCCACCCCAGAGGCTTTTGGAATTTCCTGCCTAGCCTGTCCTGACCCTAGCTTATGTGGCATCACAAAAGACTAGTGTCAAACACTATAGGCCTCATTACGAGTTTGGCTGTCTGATGGTAAGACTGCCAAAGTGGCAGCCACCAAAAGACTGACATGTTGGAGGTCATATAGGCCGCTCTATTATGAGTTGTACAGGCAGGACCACCAAAAACCCACCAAAATGCAGACACCACCAGGACTCAGGAGGGTGGAAAAGAGGGGATTTCACCACCAGAACCACCACCCTGTCAGAAATCATCCGAACCAATTATGACCCACAAATCACTATAGCAGTTCTCCCGTGGCAGAAATCCAATGGTGGTGTGAACTGCAGCAATCAGCTGTCTACATAGTAACATACTACACCACAATGGATAGTTTGAATTCCACATACCTGACACACATCCACACACCCATCACACCTACAAACTGCACTATATATAACACCTCGTCACACACCACAATCCTTTACAACCAGAATGCCACACACATTGGGGGCCAGGGTCGGCGGGAGCACCGCCGACAGGCCGGCGGTGCCCCGCAGGGCATTCTGACCGCGGCGGTAAAGCCGCGGTCAGACCGGCAACACTGGCGCAGACCGCCCTTTAGAATCCTCCAAGGCGGCGCAGCTAGCTGCGCCGCCGAGGGGATTCCAACCCCCCCACCGCCATCCAGTTCCCGGCGGTCCGCCCGCCGGGAACCGGATGGCGGTAGGGGGGGTCACGGGGCCCCTGGGGGCCCCTGCAGTGCCCATGCCACAGGCATGGGCACTGCAGGGGCCCCCGTAAGAGGGCCCCTACGAGTATTTC
Source organism: Pleurodeles waltl (assembly GCF_031143425.1). Lineage (NCBI taxonomy): Eukaryota > Metazoa > Chordata > Amphibia > Caudata > Salamandridae > Pleurodeles > Pleurodeles waltl. The sequence continues at coordinate 29,680,871 of NC_090437.1, forward strand.
ACTGTCTGCTTGGCAGACAGTGAAATACGCGACGGGTGCAACAGCACCCGTCGCACCTTCCCACTCCGCCGGCTCGATTACGAGCCGGCTTCATCGTGGGAAGGACGGTTTCCCCTGGGCTGGCGGGCGGCCTTTTGGAGGCCGCCCGCCAGCCCAGGGGAAACCTCAAAATACCCACCGCGGTCTTCCGACCGCGGTACGGTATTTTGGCGGCTCCCGCCGGGCGCGCGGTGACCGCGCCCGGCGGGAGTCAGAATGACCCCCATAGTGCCATTCAAAAATACAGAACCATAGAATAGGCATGCTTCACCACTCCAAATACCACTCATCTCACACCTACATAATATTTCCTCCACACATCAGACACCAACCATCACCCACTCACAACACAGCACCCACACCTCATCACCCAATTTCTTTTTACCTTTTCTTTCATCCACTACCATGTCCCCACAAAACATCCCCGTTTCACAGATGATGAGTTGAGGGTCATGTTGGATGAAAACATCAGGGAAGAGTCACATCTTTTTGGAGCCCAAGTCCAACAAACCTCATTTGCCAGGAAAATGGAGATGTGGCAAAAAATAGTGGACAGGGTGAATGAATTAGGTAGCTATCCACACACAAGGGAGGACATCAGGAAGAGGTGGAAATCCCTGAAGGGGAAGTTATATTCCATGGCTGCCAGACATCAGCTGGAGATCCGCAAGACTGGCGGTTAGCCCCCACCTCCTTCCCCAATGTTTACATCATAGGAGGAGAAGGTCTTGGACATCCTGACATGAATACCTGGGGGAGTTGAGTTGGGTAAGTCACAACACTGGAAATGTCACCATATAGTTGTGTCTTGTATGCTCACTGATCACCTTTTGACATCTTAAGACCAACACACTCACCACTCCTGTGTCCATCTGTCCAAATACCCCTCCCTGCCATACCACATGTCAACTAATCTCATCTGGGGGTTCAGTGTCCGTGTATGGCATAGATAGTACAGGGACTGACAACACTACATCTCTCAGCAGGCACTGTTTTACCATTAAGAAAACCAGAACAGTGTACCTTAATGAAAATAGCTCTGCATGTCAACTACACAATCAACTCAGCCCACCTGAATGACCCACATTTTTACAGTCTAGGCAATGACAGAAATGCTATAGGCATCTGCCAATACAATACTACTGACACAGAGCTACTTCTGTGTCTTCTGCTAAAATTACCTTCTCACCTCCCATCATCCATTGATAGATACTCACCTGGGGGGTACACACACATATCTTCAGTGTGCTGTATCAGGTGAAATGTCATATATATGGGCAGGTAGAATGGTTACTCCTAAGCTGGTCAGTGTCCACTTTGCCTTCTGCAGCCGTCTGGTGACTCAATACTTAACTATTGCTAACTGGGAGGTACCATAAACACCATCAAGCTGCACAGCTGCCAAGACATGTTTTTTTCGACGGACCTCCAACTATCAAGCTAATCTGATATCCTGCAGCAAGGTGTATGACATAGGAGGTCTCTGTATCCCATATAGCTGTACCCCATATTTGAAAGCAGGTGCCACTGTCATATCAGGGGATCCGGTAAAGCCTTCCTGTACATGGCTCAAAGCATAGCCACCTGTCAAAGTATGATACCACATGTTGCATGACAATCTGCAACTGTCTGTTGCACTTCCCCAACAGGTCACTTGCCCATTGAGAGCATGGTGAGGATACCTGAGACAGCTACTTCCCCCCTGGATGAAGCCATCAGTGGGGACAACACCTCTGGATGTGTGGACAATGAGGATGACTCTAGACCATATGGGCTTCCTGGGCCTTCTACACCTGTCAGCCTCACCCTGCCCACTACTACTCCTCCCAGCCCTGTTGCTTTGACATCACAGGCAACTGTTTGCCCCGAAACCTGTGTCCCAAGGACTGCTGATACCATCATGTGCCCCTCAGTGCAGGTACCAGAGTCACCACTAGAGAACCCAGACAATGAAGGACCTGGCGCCACAGGGAGTGGGCAAACTGTGCCAAGGGCACAGGCACGTGGGGGTAAAGGGCATGGGAGGGATGCCGTTGGCCAGTGGATTGAGGCTACAAGGGAGATAACTGACCAGGACACCATCTCCAAAGTCTTGGGAGCCTACCAACTGACCCAAGGCGTGATGGGACAGGTACTTGCCATGATGGGGGAGACCAAGTAGCTGCAGAGAGACAACCACCAGAAAACCATGTAAAAGTGGGAGGCCCAAGGTACCAACTTGGCCTCCCTAACAGGGGCTCTGAGAGACATTTACACTACCCTGAGTAGGTTATGTCCACCACAGCAGACCTCTTCCACTGGCCATGTTACATCAGGCCCATCTACATCTGTGGCAGCCAGTGGAATAGAGGCTCTGCAAGGGGAAGCACATGCATCAGACACCAATGCCTCTGTATCAGAAGAACCCCCCACATATGTGGACATCCACCTAAGCATCCAGGAGGACCAGATGCCAAGACCTCAACCACTGCTAGGAAGTGATCCCCTATACATTGGTTCTCCTTGTGTGTGACAGATGCACTCTGCTTACTGTTTTACCACCATCCTCCATTTCCAAAGACACAAGGACACTGGACATTAGATTCCAAATGTTGAAGCAGCTACCCTGATGATTACATCCACCATGACCCAACCCTTCACTGTTTGCACTAATGATTTCATCCCATTCCTTACACCTACCTGTACACATGTAAATAAACACAACTAAAGCATGTATCTTGGTTCAGAGTCATTTCTTTGCTATATTGAATAGTAAATTGTGAAAAATATTGTATACACATGATATTCACATATGTCCCCATTCTCTAACGTCCCAACTCACCTGTACAGTTGAATCTGGGTCTGATACATGTAAAATTGTACACATGAACACACTCTCTTTCCCATTTTGTGCACTTGCCAGCACATAGGTTGACAACATGCCAAATGTCACATAGGGCAGTATAGCCACAAAATGTAATGCTTCTACGTAGGTGTAAATAACAAGAACCCCACAGACTACTGACGTTAGGGACAGGTCAGTGTTTGACTGACCAAATAGACAAACAGATTGCTTCAATGTTTCATCAACTAAACCCTTATCACCTTCCTATACCATATCTCCCAAATAGCCATACCCCCATATTATTGACAGAGGTCAGTTCAACTCTCCCCAGTCATGGAACCTTCCACTTACCATGGTCAGGTATCCGTAGGCATGCTACTCACCTGTGTCAGTCTTGACATATATGCACAGTGACCTGCAATGTGGAAACACAGTGACAGCTACATTCTAGTTAAATAGTATCATTATCAAACCATTGAGAAGGTTAAGGGGTACACAGTATGGCATGTGTTGGAGACATATGCCACACATATTACACCATTGGACCCAGACAACATGGCACACTGGTCTATTGTGTGGAGCAGTACACTACCATCCCACTTACCTGACAGTCTGGGCATGGAACTCAGACACCACCAATATGATGCCATACAGTACCTGGATCTATTTATGTTCACTTCACATGTCAGACCTGCAGATCTCACCAGCCTGTGCCACAATTCAGATCTGAGCACAAGAGGATGACCTTGTGAAGAAATCTGTAAAGTAAATATGTAATACAAACATTATCGACAGGTAATGATAATGAAGACCATAAAGACATGTTCCAAATACAATTGTCACACTGACTGTGCAGTGTCACAAACAATAACAAATGACATAATCTGGATAGCACAACTCCATTTACAATTTTGAATGGTATGTACTGCTAAGCAACTAATGAGCTGTTTGATGGTCCTACCAAGACCCTTCACAAACATCTCTAAGACCCCCAAATACCCACTGAGTGAAGTATTATACAGAACAACATATACCTACTCTCAGCTGAAGTACTGACCTATGAGATCTGCATGGCTGTTTTTTCCTTCATCCTCATCACTGTCATCCTCACTTGGCAAATCTGCATTCTCACTCGTTGGAACTGCTGGCTCCCCTTCATCTGGTACAGATGGGATCTGATGTCTCTGGTGAGGTTGTAGAGCATTTAGCAGGCAACAATGATTTTGCAGACTTTGGCGGGTGAGTAGAAGAGGGCTCCACCTGACTTGTCAATGCAACAAAATCTGGTCTTTAGGAGCCCGAAAGTCTGATCAAAGGCATGCCTTATCCTTCCGTGGGCCTCCTTGAAGTGAAATTCCCCTGGGGTGGTTGGGTACCTCACTGGTGGCAACAACCAGGGACGGTTTAAGTAACCAGAATCCCCTGTAAAGAACCATTATATGTATGCAGACATTAAAATTGGATATCCCTACATTTGACAGCAGACATCAGATATGCACACTTATTACATATATGAGTTACCAACCAACCATTCCCTCTCTGTGTACTGTTGTGTCATGATCTGTGGGATATTGCTATTCTGCATGATGAAGGCATCATGAACTGAACCTGGGTACTTTGCACATACTTGGGAAATGTAGAAGTCTGCTAAACAGACAACTTCAGCATTTAGGGAGTGGAAGTTCTTCCTGTTCCGATACACCTGTTCATTGCCACTTATGGGAACCAAGGTTACATGTGCTCTGTAAATGGTTCACACTACATGTGGGATGTGTGCCAAAGCATAGAAATCTGCCTTCACAATGGCCAAATCCTCGCGTTGTGGAAATCTGATGTAACTATGAAGGTGTTTTAACAATGCAGAGAGTACATCATTCAAGACCAGACTGAACATAGGCTGGGACATGCCTGCATTTAGGGCCACAGTATTCCGAAAGGACACTGTGGCTAGGAAATGCAGCACTTATATGACTTGTACAGTGGAGGGTATGCTATTTGGATGAAGAATGGCAGGCATTAGATTTGGCTCCAACTGACGACACAGTTCCACGATTGCCTATCCAGGCAGTAGATCTGGATGACATGCCTAAAACCATCTATCCAATTCCCATGATGGTGCAGAGCATGCCACTAATGATACATGACTCATATATCATGTTTCTCACTACAGATACATTTAATCAGGTGTTAAATACATTGTTGCTCGTAGCCAGCACTGAATACGGTGGTGTAGATGAGTTTGTGACCTTGTGATGCTTATTTATTAGGACTTTTCCAAACATCTAAGGACCTTAAAATGGCAGCTGCTTGACCTACTATACTGGGCAAGAGGAAATGAGCTACGCCGGCAGGTGGAAGTCCTCATGAGGGTTGCCGGATACTACTACTGTGGAAATTGACATTGGAGCACATTTCTGCCTTTGGCGGTCTTGGGCCAATGGTGATACCTGCCAGCGGTGACGGTTTTCTACATGGTGGATGTGACTGCCATTTCATGCTTCATCTCTCACTTGTCTCCTGATACTGCTTCCAGCAAGACCTCCATGACCTGAGCTGCTGTGTACTGCCCCTGAAAGCAATCATGTCATGTCCTACAGGTAATAGGGCCCCTGGCTTCTCACCAGAGGAGCTGGATAAGCTGGTGGAGGAAGTCCTACCCCTGTATGAACAGGTCTGTGGTGCACCATTGGAGCAGGTAAGTGTACCATGTGCACAAATATTTCCTTGGCCAAGTATATCTTGTGAAACTAAGCTAAGGCTGATGTGCAATGTTTCTGCATGTGTGCTTAATGTCTATAGGGTGCCAAAGTTGGGATAGAATCAAATAAGTTCCTGGTCATGTACTGACGTTTGGTGACAGATTGCGAGTTCTGAGACATTGTGGTGAGTGTTTGATGTATGTTTCCTGACCCAGCTTGTCACTGTTGCACAAGGTTATTGGAGTTGGTATACCAGACACCACCTGATATTGCATATTTGCAAATGTGTTTGCTGTCTGGTCATTTATGATTACATGACAACTGGTAATGGAGATGTATGTTGTCTGCCTGTTTTTACCGCACATCTGGCCTGACTGCATATGCTCATCTATAAGTGTAGGGGATGTTTATGACAGTCTGTGTATGGCTAGTTGTACCAACTAGTTTTAATCCTGCCTGTTGTACTATGGTACATGTGGCCATGGCATACTTTCTTATCAATGTCATCCATGCACATCAATGACCATCAGAAAAAGAGGATTTGGCCTGCCATCGCCAAGGAAGTGCAGACCTGGGGGTCCACAGCTGGCAGAACACCCACTGTTGGAAGAGATGGGAGGACCTGAGACACTGGGCAGGGAAGACTGCAGAGGCCTAGCTGGGGATATCCTCCCAACGAGGATGGGGTGCACCTCAGACACTGACTCTCCTATTAGCCTGCATTTTGGCAGTGGGCTATCCTGAGTTGGATGGGTGTTCAAAGGCAGCACAGCAGCTACAAGGGGATAAGTACAGACCTACATTGTGCTTATCCCTTTACCATTGAGTGAGGGAACTGGATGTTGGCTCTGACAATGTGGTAAGTGCAAAGTATCACATATTTCCTGTGTACACATTGATGTACCATAGCCATGTACGGCACACAGGTGTGCACATACAAATGCATTTAGAGGCATGTTGCTCAAATATGCTGTTCCCTCAGTACAATTGCATATAATGCTGCACATATGACTGTGTCACATGTGTTCCAGTATACTGCTTGTTCTACTTTGGTGATTGTAGATACCCACCAACAGGTAATTCCTTCCAATGTGATGGTGACAAGGTGTGTAGGTCCTAGTACTCTGTCCTCTGCAATGTCTCAATATTCCTCTTTATTTGCAACATAGGGCAGACATATACTATTCATCACTAGTTCACTGGTGCTTTCTGATAAGTGACAGCAGCATGTGAGGCTGTCAGGAGCATTGTCCCCCACCAGCAGCGGCAGCTGCAAAACCTTTCAGAGAAAAGGAAAATAAACTATGTTTATTATCCTTTTCTTTGACAGGGGTGGGGCCACGGGGATGACTTGCACTCTCACTGGGCATGTATGTTTGGCCACCCAGCTCGGGCCAGCCAACCATATATGCGCAGTAGGCTCTCTCAAGCATGGCAACAAAGTTGCCATGCGTGAGACAGCCTGCACAGGCTCCCAGTCTGCCTGGGAGTGCCCTTGCTGGGTGCTCCCAGCCAATCCTGACGCTGGTCTAAGCAGCCTCAGGATTGGGGCAGGGCAGGCTGGGAGTCTGTGCCTGGAGCGACATTGCGGGATAGAGAAGGTACTTTTTTTTTCTTTAATAATTTGTAATGTTTTAAGGCACACCCATCCCTCGTGCAACCCCGCCCCACCCCCAGGAATCCCCGCGAGCCACTGCTAAAAGCTGTGATGTTCAACTGACATTTCACATGAGCTACATGGTTAACATCTTCACACCTGTTACAAGGTACTCCCCCTGGGTAAGTGAGGGGTGTACATAGACATTTGAGATGCCTCATCAGAATAGACAACATGCATGTTGGATACCATTGATGTGTTCTAACATTTCTAGCGGCATACATATATTGATATCAGAAACTAGGAATGTTGCAACCTTGCTAATGTTCTGTGAGTGTAAAGGGTCCACACAGCACTGTCCTTGGGCATACATGGTCAATGGTGGCCTATTCACATGTGCATACTTGCCAGATATGTATCAATATCATGTATCATTGAAAAGGTTGAGGGAAGAATCTACATTGCAAATTGTTATGCATACTTGCATTTGCTATGAAGGATGTGGCATATGTGTCCTGGCTTTTTGGGAGACTAATGTTGGCATGGATACCTATGTGGTGCTGGTATGGTAGTTCACATACACATGTGAGTAGTGATGTAAATGTATCTGGGCTTGGGGCTTGCATCGCGGTAGGTGCACCTGTTATGTTAGTAACACATGTGCTTTGGTCCACAGACTACTCTACAGATAGCTACAAGGCTTGGCATGTCTGATGTGTGTGTAGTGATGTACCCACTCAGTCAGTGGCCAAGATGGACTAATCGCACTATGAGGTAGGTCTGATTGTCATATTGCAGCACAGTTTAGCTGTCCATATTTCTGGTACACTCTGACATCTCATGGCAGTCTGCTGGACATAGGTCAGAGGTAACTTGCCCTTTACTTGACAGATGACGTTAGTTAGCTGAAGACCAATGACCTAGATGACTTAGTCCACTATGTTTTTCAATCCATGATACATAATTATTGGTATGTGTGTCTGTGGCATGTGTTATGACTCCTTTACCTTAACTAGCAATGTATGGCAATTTGAGGTCTTACAGGTTTGAATAGGTACATTGTGTATGCTTATAGGTATGTGAAATGAACTAGGTTTGTCTTGTCTACACCAGGCTTGTTTGCCTTTACTTTCCAACATGTGTCATAGCCTGCTACATGACATCAGCTAAAAATATTTGTATGTGTTGAGTATGTGATCATGATCAGTCTTGAGCAATTTCACTTTCCTAAACTATTGCTTCTTTGGTGCTTGACCATTTTGTTGTGGATAGGGAACCTGTATAATGTAGCAAAGTCACCTTGTAATGGTATGGTTAGTGTAATTGGTATTCATTCATGGTATTATAGGTATAAGTTAGGTAGCTTAGCTGGTGTTTGACAATGTTCATATTGAGGGACATCCATCAAAATTTCTAGTGACATGATGGTGGCACTTTACTGGCACTACCTGGGGGTATTGGTGACCAGGATGTAATGTGACTGATATGTACTGTATGATGGAAGTGTTATCTTGTGAATGTGAAAACCATACCTGATTTTCTGTTTTTCAGCATCAGCACCGGCAGGCAAAGGAAATGGGGCACAGCCGAGTGGAGAAGCTTCTGGCCAAGGAACCTCCAGTCACAAGAACACTGACAGCGAGGGGCCAAGTGGCCAGGAGGGCTAGGGTAATGCCATGGGGGGGAACGGATCCAGTGCATCTTCTTCAGAATCTTCCTCCAGTGGCCACTTCTTAGTGGTGGCGACCCATCTGGAACCACCCTAGTGCCATCTCTGTTCACCACCCACCATTCTATCACCGCCCTCCCTGTAGCTCCCCATCCAGTTGGCTGTACTCACCCATTCAAGAGGGTGGGCGTCTCCCTCACCGCAGGCACCTCTGCCCCAGCCCCTGTTAGTCCGGCTACCTCACTGATGAGGGTATTGACCTCCTGAGGTCGATCTCTGTGGGCCAGTTGAGTATTGTAAATGCCATCCAGGGACTGGCAACTCAAATACAACAGAGTAATGTGTTCCTGGAGGGCATTCATGGTGTACTGGCAGGCCTACAGAGATCAGCTCAGTCTCTGGCCTCCACACTGACAGCAGCCAGTCACTCTTTGTCTACTGTCCCCCATCCAGCTTCCTCTTCTCAGTCCGAATCCCCCTTCCCTGACCCAGCATAAGCACACAAACAGTCAAGCATGCATCCACCTTAACATCCAAGGGTAGTGGAGACAAACATAAGCACCAGAAGACACACCACTGGTAAACACACAGACAACATACACCTACAGACACAGCAATAGTCACGACCTGCTGTGACACCCCCACCACCACCAGCATCACAGACACAACACTTGGCACACCTGCAGACACTACACCAACATTCAGTGATCCAGCCACCACACCTATCCTACCCACAGACATCACCCCAGCAGATCCTCTGACATCACCCCAGACACCACACCTGCAGACACCACAACCAATGACACACTTACATGCAGCACATACACCATGCCTGCAGTCACCACCCCAACAGACATTCACCCATCCACCATGGCATCCCCAGCACCTCCACCCCCCTCAGCTCAAGAAACATAAACCCCCACACTCACCCACTCAACAGACACCCACCATCCACAAGCACACCTTCCTCAAGCATGCACCCAAAATATCCACACCGACACATATAACCACTCTCTCACCTTCCTCACCCAAACCCCCTTCAGATAACCGTCCCTGTGTGTCCCAAAAAAAATCCTTTCTGAGTGTGAACTTTTCCCTTCGCCTGCTCTCCGTGATACCCTTAAAAGGTCTATTTCCCATATCAAGTCTATCCCTTCCGTCTCCAAGGCCTCTCCTACCCCCCTGCCAGCACCCATTCCCCTCTCCCTACCAAGAAGTCCACCACTCCCAAAGAGATCTGCCCCTTCCCAAGCCCAAGCCTAAATACCCCTCCCAAGCCTAACACCCCCTTAAGCCTAAGCCTAAACCCCTCGTCCCCACCACCCACAACGGATCCCTGAGGTACCTGCCTGCCTCCTCGATGCTCCTACCTGTGGAGGTTAGATAGCAGTCAGGAGTCAAGTGCGGCACCATGTAGTGCCTTTGGTGCTGTTTACAGCAGCTATGGACTGGCCTATGGCCTTGGATATTGTTTTTAAATAACGTATTTCACATAAAGGTTAAACCAACCACTTGTTGGTTTTAACATTCCTTCTTTGTCCAGCCTTTCCTTTCCTAGGTTTGAGTTGTTCCTGGTTGACATTGGTTGTGTGGCAGTATGTGTGTGTGTGTGCTGCTTGATGGCTCCTGTATTGTCTGAGAAGACTGTGAGGGTATGTGCAGTGCTTTTATCCCCCATGTAATAGGGGTGTTTTGTGTGATGGGAATGTGTATGTAGCTGATTTGTTGTCATCATGGTGGTGTCTTGTGTTAGTGTTGATATGTATTTGTTATAGTGCTGTGTGGTTGTGTGTGTTTGCTCTGTTTGAGTCTGTGTGTATTGTGCATGGCATACTAGGGTCGGTGTACTGTGTGTGTGAAGTGTACGTCGCTTGCTAGGTTGTATGATGGTGTAATTGTGTTTGTTTCATCACAGCCGGTTGTATATTGTTTTGAATGTCTGTGGAGTTCCTGGCCAGTGTTGGTTGTGAGTGTTTGACATGTGTACATACTTGTGCGGTTGTGGTGTTATTTGTATGAGTTTGTTTGTTGTATGTGAATTGATGGGGCTGGCCCTGTGCTGTGTTGCCATGTATAAGTGTGTGTCCTTGATGTGTGGTGTGTGTGTGTTCTGGCTGCAGTGTGCATGCTGTATATGTGTGGGTGTGTCTGTTGCTATATGTGTGTGTGTCACTGTATTGTTATATGTGAGTATAGGTCTCGCACCCCCATCCCTTTGGTATGTTATGTAACAGTTGTAATTCCTACATTTTACAACTGGAACAGGTGAGCGTGCGTACTTACGGTTGTTGTCTTCCTCGTTGGCGATGATTCTTTCATCTTTCAGTGAGCAAGAGCAGCAGGATGACGTTTAGTAGTGGTTCCGTCACACTTCCAGATGAGTATGGCTTCCTGGAGGTGAGAGTCTCCTTTTATTCTGTTGCTACCTAACTGTGGCGGTCTGGCCACACTGAGGGTGCCAGCGGTGCTTTTGCGGGATGCTGTGTGCATCGCCACCAATGTCCTAATTTGGCAGTTTGCTCTGCCAGCCTGTTGTCAGTCAGACTACCACCACCAACATGGAGGTCTTAGGGTCTCCAGACTCGTAATAAGGCCCTTTGTGTGTGTGCTCAAGTAGAGCCTTTGCGATGTGCAAGCATGGTAGGTGACAGCTCCTCCTTTTCATCAAGCCAGATGAGGCCCATACTGTCAACACCTAGCTTCCCTTTGTATCACGGTCAGGAAGCAAAACACAAAGATCAACAGCCAGCTACACCTACTCATGTGACTCAGTATACAGGTTGAAGACACCAAATGGTTGGGACAAGAAAATGCCAACTTATTCAAAATTTGCTTTTTCAAAATTGTGACTTAAAATCTGACTTTACTGTTGGAAATTGCCCTTTCTGCAGGGTTATCCCAAGACTTATTGAATTCTCCCTCCCCCTTTTTTCTTTTGCTAAATTCATTTTGTTGGCTTTAGGACTCTGCGCACGTTACCACTGCTAACCAGTGCTAAACTGCTTGTGCCCCCTCCTCAAAACAATGTCACATTGGCATACACATAATTCACATTTAATGTACTTATAAGTTCCTAGTAAAGTGCACTACATGTGCCTAGGGCCAATACATTTAAAACTATTAGTGGACCTGCAGCACTGAAAGTGTTACACACTTTAGCAGCTGTTTAAACATGTCTCAGGTCTTCCATTTCAGGACCTGTGTTTGTAGTTTGTTACTGTATTGCCAACCTGGCCCAATCCAATCCAATTCAATCCAATATCAATTTATAAAGAACAAATGTATCACCACGGGGTGGAGGAACCCAAGCGCCTGCTGTAGTGACTGAGGGCAGGTTAGTTAATTCTCAAACAGCCATGTCTTGAGCTTCTTCCTGAATTCAGTGAGGATGGGTGTGGTTCAGATGTGGGTGGGTAGATCATTCCAGTTTTTGGCTGCAAGGTAGAAGAAGGCACATCCTCTGCTTCTGCAATGCCGGGCTCTCAGGATTCAAGCAAGGTCGGGGTGGTTTGAGTGGAGCTTTCTGGGGGGGCTGGTGGAAGGAAAGTCTGTGGTTAATGAGGATGAGTCTGATGCTGTGGAGGGCCTTGAAGACAATGGTGAAGGCCATGAACTTGCATATCTTGTGAATGGGTAGCCAGTGAAGTTCCCTGAGGTGGGGGTAATGGTTTTATTATAGGCCTTGTTTTTATTTTGCATTTCATTGATTTTTCACCTTCTGAAAAGGAAAATGGTTGCACAGCTCAGTACCATTTCTACATTTGTAACATTTTCAGTGTTATTTTAGTATGTGGCCAGCATTTCAAAAGGGCCATTTATCCAGTAATAGCAGTCATCAGAGCATGAAATAAATGTTTCAGTGGTGTATGTGTTTCAAAACTTCATTTAGAGCAGGGAAAGCATTGGATTAAATTTAAAATGTTGGCTATTGTTTGCATTTCAGTTTTTGGAAAAAGTGTATATACTGTGGGATAATATTTGATGGCATAGGATGATGCTGTTTGACCACGTGGTTGGTAGCCATTTTGTGCATGCAGCCAGTGTCTCTTTTCCATAGGCTTGCATGTACTCTTCTTTGTTCTCCTTGATCCTTGTAGTTGTTGTTTGACCATATGGCTGGCAGCCATTTTGTGCATTTAGCCATTGTCCCTTTTCATAGGTTTGCATGTGTTCTTTGTTCTCCATGTCTCCTCGTTTCCAGTTGTTGTTTGACCATGTGGCTGGTGGCCTTCTTGAGCATGCAGCCAGTGTCCCTTTGCCATAAGCTTGCATGTGGTCTTTGCGCCCCATGCCTCCTTGTTTGGAGTTGTTGTTTGACCATGTGGCTGGCTACCATTTTGTCCATCCAGCCAGGGTCTCTTTGTCATAGGCTTGCATGTGTTATTTGTTATCCTTGCTACTTGTAGTTGTTGTTTGACCATGTGGCTGTCAGATTATTTTATGCATGCACCAGTGTCCCTTTCCCATAGGCATGCATGTGTTCTTTATTTGCCATGCCTCCTTTGGGTTGTTGTTTGACCATGTGGCTGAAGCCATTTTCCCATCCAGCCAGCTTTCCTTGCCATAGGTATGCATGTATTCTTTGTTCTCCATGCCTCCTCCTTGCTCCTTGTTGTTGTTGTTTGTTGATATGGCTGGTTAGCAGCCATTTTGTATGTGCAGCCAGTGCATCTGACAGAAGCTTACATAAAAGCATTGCTAACTATTGATCATTTGTTTTTTAGGTTTGCATTTTTTTTTTTTCTATTTTCATTTTTAGTTTTATATTTTGCCTTTATCCATCCATCCGCATTCATCGGTCCATTCCTCCACCCATCCATCCATCCATCCACTAAAGACGCACAGCTGCACTGCAGTATTCAGTTTCTTTAGGTGTAATTTAATTTCCTCCAGGACATCCTGGCTGCATAGTACACAGACAAATCAACCGCATAATTCATTTTGGTAATGATTATTCCATTTCCCCTGGACCACTTTGCCACCAGTTTTGCCAGGTTATTTAAAGGATTATTCCACTTACCCAGACACCTTCCTCTGACTATCCCAGGTGTCTCCTTTAAAACAGATGGAGATGAAGCAAACAGCAAGATCTGCCTGTTGTGCTGTCTGATTTGAAATAAAAATTTTATGGTGTGGTGGTGTTGTTTGCCTTTACAATGTTTGATTAAATAGGTATATTACATAAGTAACCAAACACACTAAGATTGCATTTCTTTGCAGTATTTCAACTTGCTACAGTGCCACGTTTCACTAACTACATGTTTTTCTTGCTTGGTTATTTTTATGTGAGCAAGAGAAGAGACCCCACTTCCCCAGAGTACTGCCAAAAAGAAGGCCTTACAGTTACTTCAGTCCACAGGCACCAAACTCTTTTGCTTGCGCACTTATGTGTCACTGCCTACCTAGAGCTTAAGATGGCCCCAAATAAAATTGCTCCCAAGAAAGTGGCCAGTGAGAAGAAGCAGCTTTCAGCCAGTGGCATGCCAACCACAACCTTTTTCAGCAGATGTGTGCCTGCCACACCGGCTTCTGAGAAGGAACTTGGAACCAGCACTTCTGCATCCACAACATCACCCCAACCCAAGCCCAAGAGGTTGTCTGTAAGTGAGGCAGCCACTGCAATCATGGCGATGCCAACGAGCATTGATGTTGAATAGGATTTGTCCCTTTTGCAAAGCAGTACCCAGTCGTGTCAGAAAACAGAGAAAAGTGAACAGTAGCCACAGCTTGATCCTTCTGAAGTTGGAGCAGAACTGGAGGTCGAGCTTCCTGCTGAGCAAGAAACTCTACTTTTAGAATCAATAGCTCGCAGATCTCCAGCAAGAAAAATGAAGGGTAGTACTCCAATTCTGATGATGATAAGGACATGAAGTGGACTCCCGCAGAGTCTGGGAGATGCCAGGAGGGGCAAGGGAAAAGAAATGTAGCAGAAAGCTTTAGAGTCATGTAAGGGAAGGATGATGAGGAGGATGATGACTATGAGTCAGTCATTGTGGAAGCTAGTACATAGGAGCCCAAGATTATTATCCAACCAGCTCCAAGGGATGCAGCACAGGCAGCACTGCCTTCTCCCATATTTGTACGGCCCCAGCAGAGACCTGCACCAACACATACCTCAGTAGAAGTATGCACTACAGAGAAGCAATCGATGCACCTAACTACATCCAGTTCTTCTTCAGGCATTGGCAGTGGCACAATAAGAAAGTATTCCTCCACAGTTTGGGTCTTTTTTATGATTAACAAACAGGAGGAGAACATTGCAATTTGAGCCATTTGCCACACAATTGTTTGTCAAGGTAATCCTAGTTCACATTTTGGTACTAGAAGCAAGATGACCCATATGGAAAAACATCCTGCAATTTGGTGTGAGGAGCACCTTAGAAAAAACAGCTCAACGTGGTTGCGATGGTAAAGGTGAGGAGAGCCAGGAAACATCAGCTAGAACTGGTCAAATCACAATGGAAGGTGAGGAGGAAGAAGGTGACAACTTCATGCAAAGCAGCTCCGTCCCCAGCAGTTTGCCTGAATCACCCGCCTCAGCGACCTCACAATGGCACAGGAAGACTCAGAATCAGATGGAGACACCACAGCATATGTTGACGGCACCACAATGAGCATTGGGTCTACCAACACCTGCATCTCAAAAGTGGCCTGTGTTAGTGGCCCACAAATGAAGAAAATCCAGGTTACAATTATGATCATGTTTAGGAAGGAGGGGCCCTATGACCGTGACCACCCAATGGCACGTTTGTACAATGGGAAGCTGGCAAAAATAATAGCACTGAACGTCCTCCCATTTTTGTTTTGTGGAAGGAGTAGCATTCTTAGAATTGGTGGTAGGCGTCTGCCAAAAACAGAAGGTTCCAGGTTGGACTTATTTTGCCAGAGTTGCTGTTCCAGTGCTCCATCACGATGTGCAGCAATTTACTGGACAAGCTTTGCAGCAAATCCATCTGACGACAGACATGTGGACCAGTTGTCAGGGACTGCTTACATGTGCATCATTGCACATTGGATCTCTTTTGTGAGGGTTCAGCAAAATCTAGCAACACGCCTTGGCCCTGAATTAATTGTTAAGAGTGTTTGGCAGCATGCAACAGTAGCCATGTTCGCCATGGAAAAATCACACACAGCTGCAAACATCCTAGACGAATTTAATAGCAAGATGTCTGAATGACTGTGGCCCAGAGGTCATTGAGTTGGATTTGTTGCCACGACAATGGCACTAACATAGTCAAGGCCATGGCATAGAGAGGCTATTTCAGGGTCCTTTGTTTGGTGCACTGCATCAACCTGCATCAACCTGTTTGTGCAAGACTTTCTTAAAAAAAGAAGACATAGTCAACAACATACTGACCACCTGCAGACACATCTGCACTCAATTCAGCCATTCTTTTAAAGCCCGGAAACAGTTGCGGATTATTCAGTGTAGTAACAGAGTACCAGTTAAAGCCCTGATATAGGAGGTGTCAACACATTGGAACTCAACCTATTATATGTTGCAACATCTGTTTGAGCAGTACAAACAGAACAATGACTTTGTCTTTCAAAGTGGAGCAGATGCAATTGGGAAAGCTATGACTATAGATGCGACCAAATGAGGCTAAGTCAAATGCTTCACACAGATGCTGCTCCCTTTTAATGTTTTCACATGTGAAGTTAGCAAGAAGGACTGTATAGTGGGCCAAGCTATCCTGCTATTGGATTTGCTACAGGAGTAGCTAAAAACGGTGTCTGAAAGGTTCACATTTGGGGGTGCGAAATAAAACCCAGAAGCACATGTCTTGGATGAGAGCCTAAGCTATTGATTGACTTGTAATTCAAGGCTGCAAAATGACATAATCTCGTCCAAAGAGTACATCTGTGCCACCCTACTTGATGCACGCTACAAAAAGAATATTTCCACTTTAATTCCTTTTTCTGAAGGGGATTTTCACAATGTGAGAGGTGGATTGTTAAGCAAGCAGGAGACTGAAAGAAGAATGGCTGGAACTTAGAGTCCCACTCTGCAATTCTGTGGTACCGCCTTCAACTTCCAGAAAGGGCAATCTTGTCTCATATCCACCAACCCCACCAACCAGAAAACCAACAACAACAGCAACAGAAGAATCAGACCCAACCTCTGCATTGGTTAGGTTTCAAGTGGCAGGATTTAAGTCCAGTGCAGAAGTGAAGAAAAAAGTGGTTGAGTAGGTGGCAGCACCAATGACCTGGAGTATCTGGTTGACCCGAAAGAGGTGTATGTGGATCAAAACCCATTGATGTATTGGTATGGAAAGATGCACCAATGGCCAGAGTTCAGCAGGCTAGAAATAAAGTTACTGACTTTACCTGTAGCCAGTGCCTCTGCTGTATGTGTGTTCAGTGCAGCTGGTGCTGTTGTTACACTGAGAAGGACCAGTCTCTCACCTCAAAATGTGGAGAGATTATCCATAATGAAAACGAACCAGCATTTTATACCAACTGATAACACCATTCCAGAAACACCACCACAGGAAGAGAAAGACGATAATTGGTCAGAATCAAGCGTGTTAGCTGATCAACTTCTGAGAGAACCACCAGCGTTTGAAGATGAAACTCCGCGTCCTGGAATGAGCATGTCAGTGCACCATATAACTTTTTTTATTATTTCTCATTCAGGTTCTTTTTCTCTTTCTTTATTTTAAAAAAATATGATAGTGCAACATTATGTTTGTGTCAGATTTAAGCTACTCCACCATTGATTTTATAGTCACATATAAGCCTGGATTGGAGTTGGGCCCTTGTGCAGTGAAGAAGCCCCCACATACACTTCAGGACATTGGAGATGATGCCTGCCTCCCTCACATGCCATTGCCTATTCTGTTGTTTTACATCACCTAGCAGGCTGTGCCCTAGAAGATCATTGTTTGAAAGACTGCCAGTGCCAATCCCCAGTTCCAATATGTGGATACCATCAAAGAAGAGATATTTTGTTCAGCTACGGTGCTTGGATTGGAAGAGGCAACTACTAAGTAACTTTTACACCAAAGAGTGGTGATATATTGATTTATTGGGATTTTGTGAGTGATGACTGATGTATGTGGTGGCTGACAGTGAGGGAGAGAGTTCAACAAATTTGTCAACTAGTTTCCGATGATTTGTAATGCTTGGGGGCTGATGGGTGATAATTGTTTTCTGAAAGTGATTGGCCTTTCAAAAGTAGTGAAATTTACCTGCAGGGTCTACTCCTTTTTTGTTATCCCTCCCAAGAAGCCAGCCACTTTAGTTACCAAGCACAAATCTACACAAAAAAATACCCCAATTCTGTTTCTCTATTTGGTCTTTATCAGTAGTGCACTTCACAGGTCTACCTTGCCTGGTTTGGTACTGGGATGGAATTGCTCAGACTCTGGAGGAGGAACATGAAAGGACTCAGAGTGGAACTACCTCAACAGCTAGAAAGGAGAAAGTTAACGACTTCCAAGTGAACCCATGAGGATGGCAAAGCCTCTGAGGCCTAGTACTCACTGAGCTCTGGGGACTGGAGAGAGGTGTGTTTTTTGTAATTTCTTTTTATTTAGCTTAACACATGATACATAAAGGTAATCATGCAAAAGAGCATCAAACCAGTATGTCTACACTTAAATAATTTGAATTATATATTATCCGAGAGGGTGCTAAATAACCACATTTTGGGTATACATAACAATTGTCACAAGTGAGCTCTGGGGATATATCGAAGCACACAAACATTCAGTAGGTGCACTATGGAGGTAGAACAGGGAGCTCAGTTGAGCATATGAGGGTAATAGTGTTCTCCAGAGAGTCAAGCAACGATGGAGCCGGGTCAGGACTGGTACTTTTTGAACGTTAGCAGTCACAGGGGTCAGTCTGCACATACCACATCGTGGGGTGCAGCGACAGAGCTGGATGTCAGATAAGGGGTGTCTCAAAACAGCACACAAACCACCCAACCAACCCTTAAACCATCTGAGAGGAGGGGCAGTTCTCATTATTCAGGGTGAGTGGTCTTATTCTTGGCTCCCACATTAAAATTGTATGTTTCCCAATGTTCCGTACTAGTTCTCAGCAAGCCCCTGTAGTGTACAGCATGAAATGTATTTGCCTCGGCCCGGGCCCCTGACAACAGAGTCCACAACCATTTCCTCATATCTGGCACCACTGGGGCTTTCCATGTCATGACGATTTGACACTTGAAAAGTACAAACGCAAGATCGACAAATCTATGTATATGTTTGGAACCCTTGGGCCTTGGGTCTGATTCCAAAGAGCATGATCAGTGTGGTACATATGTACCCCCAGGTATTTAAATATGTCATGGCACCACTGAAGTCTGGAACTGGGTGCCAGCCTCCCAATATGTTCAGGTGTGGGTGTCAGTGAAAACAGACAAGATGTACCTCAGTTAATTCTGAGGTCGGCGAGCCTGCCAAAGTCATCCAACAGTGTCATGAAGTCCAGTAATGCCGACTCTGCTTCATGCAGAAACACCAACACGCTGTCCACGTATAATGACACTATATGATGCTCAGAAGTGTAGTTAGGAAGCCAGGGGCTCCATTGCAAGTGCAAATAGAAGAGGAGACAGTGGGTACCCCTGGAGAGTGCCACGTTAGATAGGGAAACTACCCGAGATCATGTGCCCAGATTTAACTCAGGCAGAAGGGTTGGCATATAAGGTGCATATCATTCCACAAATCCAGGACCGAGCCCATATATTGCCACACTTCCATGTGTCTCAGTTGGTGTGTTTTGGACCAGTCATAGTAAGCTCCTGATATCCAGGAATTTGTTTCATCCAGGTGTAAACCCAGACTGGTTCAGGCGTATATGGGTGGTAAAAAGGGGGCACAATCTATTGGTGACCATTTTACGCAGTATTTTATAGTTGGGGTTCAATAAGGATATGGGGCAATATAGGCGAACCTCTAATGGATCGCGGCCCTCTTGTGTAAAACTTCTATTATAGCTTCCCGCATCAAGGCTGGTAGGCAGGTGGCTGAGTGGGCCTCCTGGAGCACCTCCAGTAGATGTTGGGACAATGCTATAGAAAAAGCTGTATAGTACTCGATGGGCAAGCCATCAGATTGAGGAGCTTTATTCCTAGAGATCTGCAACAGCGCTACTATGGCTTCTTCTAGTTGTATAGCAATGTTTGTATGGTGGCGCTTAAGGTATGCACGATATGCATGCACCCAGTAGTGCTTTATAGGTATAGCTATACCCCGCACATTCCTTGTGACTAGAGTATCATTCATTGACTAAGAGGGTCATAAAGAAGTGATGAGTGTGAACCCGGTGCTCAACTTTAAACTGGGACAACATGATATTCGTCCCCTATATTTGGTGAGGGAGAAACCGTAATGCGGGTGCGCCCTTTGTGTGTACAATTGCGTGCAGCAACAGTTCTATAATGTAACAATAACCACAGGAGTCAAAAAAAGAAAAACATGCAAACCCTCCCCAGTCAGTTGACAAACCTGTCCCTAGCCATACATTTCCAACAATAAAACAACAAAATATAAACAATAACAAAAAATACCATAGGTTAACTTTGAAAGTCTTGGGAGGTATGAAGAGTAGAGAGTCCTTAAGTTCATGCCCACAGCCTGTCGCAGGTGCCAACCCATCCAAAGGTTAAAATAGAATCTGAGTTACCTGATCTGCGTCGCCAGCACCAAAGTCGCCAACCATTATTGTCCGACAGTGTGGTAGAGAGTCATCACCATTACAAGTCTCCCGCCAATCTAACAGTCACGATGGGTCCACAAGGGGACACTGCTACAGAAACATCTGAGTCCTCCACCTGAGATTTGCAGTCCAACTGGTTGTCCTTCAAAAGGGGGGCAAATGGGTTGCCACCGACCTGTGAAGCCTCCTGCACCACCCTGGCTTGTTCAGCAGCTGCCTGGTCATGAGTAGGTTGGTGTTTGCCACCAGGTTTACTTTTCCTGCGGTGTCTACAAGGATTCAGCCAATCCTCCGTGGGTGCTTTCCCTTGGGATGAAGCCAGGTCCAGACATCCTCTGGTGAGTAAAACATATGTGTGGTCTCATCCAATATGACCCTGAGCTTTGCTGGAAATAGGAGGGCATATTTGATGTCAAGGTCTCTGAGTTTCTGCTTCACTTTGTAGCAGGAGTTGTTGTACTTCAGCTGTAAAGTATGGGCAGGCTGTGATCAGAGCATTCTCATATTTCCTGGGGATGTTCGCCGAGAACGTTTGAAGTATCAGGTTGTGATTTCGAAAATTGAGAAATCTGGTGATGACTGGCCTGAACAGTGCCCCAGGGGGTGGACATCGGCCCGGGATCCAATGTGCACACTCTATGGAAAATAATTTTGGGACCTTTCCGGGTAGCATTGTCTCGGTCAACCAGTTCTCCAAAAAGAGTTCCACGTTAGAGCCCTTAGCTTTCTCCAGGAATCCCAGCAACCAAATATTATTGCACCAGTATCTGCCCTCAGTGTCTTCAGGGGGGGTGATGTAGAGAAGCCACCTTGATCCTAAGCAATTTCACTTGGGCTTGTAGATCTTGTACTGTGGGATGGAGGGAGTTCAGTGATGATTCCGCATCATCTACTCGATCCATTAGTTTGTAGTGATCAGTGCATAACAAACTGACTACCAGGGAGATAGTATAAATTCTTGATTCCAACAAGGTCTTGGTCTCCAGTATAGCCTGCAGTATCTTTTCAAATTGCATAGAATGCATTTTGAAAGTGGTTTCCAGTTGCTGCAGGACCCCAGGTGTACCCTCCTGGGGTGGGGGATGACAAAATGGCTGCCATGTCTGTACTTGTTGTTCTCGTAGATTTTGCTTTCACCATAGTGGTAGATATTATCAGGGACTACAGGTGTGCTCAGGAAACAGCTGAGGTTCCAACAATCACTGCAGTGATGCGAGCGAGGTGCTTTCTGCTTGTAGTCACTGTGGGAGAACTGCACCTGATTCAAGCGACGCCCTGTCTGTCTGCACCATGCAACCACTCCTGGGGCACACCCTCAGATTTTAGCCTAAGGCAATATCCATTGAATTGCAGGACTCTGTGGAGATGTGTGAGTGGTTAAGTGAACCCTTAAGAGATAGCAATGAGCAGCACTATGATATATTCGGCCGGAGAAGCCACTCAGGGTCTTAGCGCTGATGTCCAAGGCAGCAACATTGCACCGATTAGTAAGGAAGTGTGTTGCCACACCCGCAGGTAGCTAAGCTAGAAATCTACATGTGCAGCTCAGAATCAGTGTCTTGTTGTTATCCACAGTGCAACGTCAGTGCACTTCTAAATTAATGATTTCCTATATCAGGGGTGGGGGTCCAACAACAAGTAGGCCGTATTCAGAGATAATATCAGCTTCTGTTGGCCCAAGCCAGCTGATGGGGCAAATATCTAGGAGGCAGCCCTGAAGCAATCAAGTTCAGGCTTCAAATACAGCACCCAGGAGGTGCAGAGCCTCTCAAATAAGAGTATTGCGAGTTATCACAGTACCCCCAGCTGCCAGCATCATTATCAATATAGAGATAATCAAATGCAGAGTCTGTGGCACAGCTCCAGGTGCCACTGTCACCCAGTTGGAAGGTCTGGGCGAGCAGCCGTTATTGCGATCAAGCAGATGCCGAGTGGCAATGCCGGGGTGCAGGAGGCGAGCTGTGCAGTCCGTGACTCACCGGGTACAGAGTAAACAGTCTGGGCCTCCAGTGGTCTGCTGTAAGCACACGCATAGCCTGCTCCCTGTTCCGCTCAGTAGGTATGGAGGGGCCTCCCCATGAGCACCCCAGCAGCCAGGCAGCTGAGTCAGGTACCACTGACACATCAATGTGCACCACTTCAGTGCCCAAC
This sequence comes from Pleurodeles waltl, assembly GCF_031143425.1. Classification (NCBI taxonomy): domain Eukaryota; kingdom Metazoa; phylum Chordata; class Amphibia; order Caudata; family Salamandridae; genus Pleurodeles; species Pleurodeles waltl. Next base: position 29,703,523 of record NC_090437.1, read on the forward strand.
TTGCCGCTCTCCGAGGGCCCGACCTGAGTGTCTGGTCTCTGCTTCTAGGATTCCTCACCAGGCCTGGCTCATCACTGCCCCACCATTTGCCCACAAGTCAACACGGGGGAGCTGCAGTACAATATTGGGACTAGGCGGCACCCAGGCACAGCATCGCAGGTATCAACAACATTCCAGTAGTCAAAAGTACTTGATTGGCAGGATATAAAGGAGCTTGATCAGGCTAGAAAGATAGCTCGTTACAAAGCGTTTGATATGGATGCCATCTTGGCTACACCCCGGAGAGTGGTGACTTGATTTGGAAATGCTGCTGAGTATGTGTTTACTGCCTTGCAACCTCCAACATGAAACTCCTCTTGAGTTCTTGTTCACCCTCTGAGTCTTTTTGGTACACTCCTGACTTCTCATGAAGCTTACCTTGCTTTCTTTTGTTCTTCTCCTTTACTCTACTGTATGATACAGCTGTTTTTTTCAATGCATAGGCCTTCTCCTAGTCCTCTCCTGCACAAACAAAACCTGGGGAAAGCTCAAGACTCCAGCTTACCTACTGGACAGGTTCAGACAGGCACCAGAGTGACAGCCATTCTAAGAGGAATGAAGGGGCAGCACCCAGTTCTGCAATACTGTATTATTTTCCTTGTAACAATCATCATTTTTAAAACTAGGTGGGCTATAGTCAGTCTTCCATATTTCAAAATTGGAAGTCACAACACTTAGGATATACTATATAGGGTCTCTCTGGGACAGAAGGACTGTTTCCAATGCATTTACTGAACTGTGTCATACTTGCTTATTCCTTTGTTTCCTTCCACAACAGATTGATGACGCTGTGCTGCTCAGCACCCCAATTAATATTGGTGCGGTTTGTTTTGTGTAGTGTTTGTCTTTGTAACACCTTTTCCTAAATCCCCTTTCCCATCCATACATTGAGCCCCTAAACCTTTTCCCCCGGGCTGTGTGATTTATTGAGGTGTGACCTTATTTTACATCATAAATTAATCACACACTTGCTGCGGCGTATGTGGTGAAAACAACACCAACTCACTGCATGATCCTCTACCTTCTATTACCTGAGCAATATTTCACACTGACCACATCAACATTATCATTCATGCCTTGTGTGTGTGTTCCATACACACTTAAACTGTTCAAATCACTCTTCAGTCTGAGCCCACTTCTCATGACTCTATGATTTAATTTCCTAAGAATACTTTTCTTAGCTCTCTACCATTGCTAAGAAGAAATTGATATTGCTTGATTTTATTATCATATGGTCTTCTTTGTTGTGTGTCTAATGCTGTCATTGTGGTAGTGTGGTCTCAGTCTTCCTAATGGTATGACATATGATACACAAACTTGCTGTTTCTTTCAATCTAGTTGGCAGTGATGGATAACCTTTTAATTAATCCTGCAGTTGGAGGTCGCATAGGTGGGAGTGGCACTTTCTGTTGTCCCTGTTAGGGTGCCAACCTGATACTACTCCCGATACCATTCCCTTAAGATGCCACTTTAGGAAAAACCCTGCAGTAAGAAGACTCTCTTGATTCATCTATTCAGGTAAGAGAAGAACTATGGATTGAAGAGAAAGTGATTACTTAGATATTAACTCCTACTGAAGAAGATGTTGTCTGTTTGTACTGGGTTTTTGTAGGTTAAAAAGACAAGGGCAATCATTGCCTAATGGTTATCATATAGTTACAGAGGGCAATAGAGCAAGGGTATAAGTAAATGACATACACGTTTTTAACAGATTAAAGGAACAGGTTCCACTAAAAGACAGCAGTGCAAACTAATAGTCTAAAACACCAAAAGAAAGATTTGAGATGCAAAAGGAGTAATACAATTATCCCCTTTAATTATTTACAAATAGTAAACCCCCCCTCTCCACCCACAACAGTCCCACCCCTCTTAGTGACCAAATATCATCATCCCCAAAAAGTCCAAAGCCCATCCCAAATCCCTCCCCACCCTCTCCACCCACAACAGGTTCTTCCCACCAAAACAAAAAAAATAAATAAAAAGGGCTTAAAAGAGGGAACTGTCAATATGGGTCTGGAGCTGGTCCAGGCTCTGCTCAATGCTCGTGAACCGGCTCTCCATCTGGCCCATCCACTGCAGGATGCATCAGAGCAATGTCCTGTTGGAGTGGGAGGGTGCAGCAGCAGATGCAGTCAGGGACCCTGACTGTTGACAGCGGCGCTTGCAATGTACTGGCTTGAAAGCTAGGGGCTGGCATGCTGCTCTGCTGGGTCCTGGGTCAGAGGCAGCTTTTTCAACCTCTTCCTCCTCTAGGATCACCAACCGCTGATATTCAACCTGGATGGTCCCCAGCCTCTGCTGCCGCAGACGGGCTGCTATCTCCTGCCAGGTTTGTGGTCATTGAACAGGAGTAGCTATAAATGAGAAAAAGAAGTATAAAAAGACAAATTGTAAACAATGCTCTGAACAAACACTTCTTCGAATGATAGGTAGTGGATGGCACAGTAGCACTACAGTATATTGCTGGTCCCATATGGACACTGGAATATGATGTGATTATGATTAGGAGAGGCACATGGCCAATATTGTATTTGTTTACTTTCACATGCTTCACATAAAAAAAACACTGACTATCTGTCACAAAGAATAAAGGCAGAATAAGAGCAGATTAAAAAAAAAACAGTTATTTTTTTTTTCTTTTAAGGGCTTTTCTAATGACTGAACAGACACATTTAGTGGGAAAATAAAAAATGAAATACCTCTCATTTATGATGAGTAAGGCATTCTGAACTATGGAGTACAAGTTGCTATGACAAATAATTAGAGCCATGGTAGCCAGCACTTCAAGTACTTCAAGTACTTCAAGCACTTTGCTACTATTCGCAGCTCGGGCAGCCAATTATCTATCTTTAATTGCAATGGCCCTGCTCTTCCCGACATGCCTTTTACTTAGTTTAGGTTCTATGTTGACTCCAAAAAGAGAGATGAATAAATAAGAAATTTCACAAATGTCATGTATAAAATGTGAATATATTTACCCTGACTGCTTTAAGTAGATAGGGGAAATGATGCACTGCACTACAGGGAAAGAAATGGGATATATAGATTGCATTTGGCATGTTCGTCACAGAGTATCCCCTACAACAAACATGAAATCAAATAGAGCACTTACTATTCCCATTTTACTCAATGGTCTCACCCACCATCACAAATTCTTTCCAACAAATTGATTCACTGGGCAGTAAGGAAAGAAAATAAACTTGACTTACTCCACTGCAGAGTAAGGCAGATGGATTAGGTAGATAGGTAGAGCTTTTTCTATGAAAGAATAGAAAGATGTGACTGATCTCTCTACAGAAGAAGAGTTCTCTTCTTTATTCATCTAAGCAATTATTCAATCCCCCTTTCATTCTTCCCTTATTTATACATATAGCTACCATGATGTAAGTTTTACTTTCTCTCATCCAGTCTTTCACCCTGTTTCACAATCCTTTATCGATCCATTCAGTACCCACTATCCACCCTTTCTTTCAATCATCCTTTCACCCATCCGTCCATTTACCCAATACCAATACTCACCTATGCATCCATTTTCATCCACCCACGCACCCTTTATTTTCACTCCTTTCACTCATCCTTTCTTTTAACCCTCTGTTCTTTCATGCTTCCATCAAGCCATCACTTTTAGCGTACATTATGTGTGTTTTTGCTGAGTTGCAGAGAGAAGAGGCCACGAGTAACCCAAATACAGCTGTAGCTGTAATGCGGGGGGTTCATTATTCTGATCATGACAATGTCCTTGTAGCTAGTAAGTAATAGTAATTGTCAATAAGCATGCCCTTGTAGCTAGGGAGTAATAGTAATTGTCAATAAGCAAGCAATGAGACTTACCATGGCCCATCCATGCCATTGTTCCGCCCCCTTCTCCATCTGCTCCTGCAGCAGTGGAACTTGAGCCAACTCCATTGGCTGGTGTGGCTATAAATAAGGTATCAAATTTTTAGATGCCAGGTACACCTCCTATTCTTCATTGCTTAAATAAAAAGTACAAACACAATATATCATTACAGTTTGATTAGCTCTGCAGTATCTTTTGTCAAAAATATCACTCTGGACATTTGGTTGGAATGTTAGAAAAGCCAGATAGTCAAGCCAACCAAAAGCTTTGCTTAATAAAGGGACCAAACTATAGTCTATGATTGATGACGACTTGACTCATTGAGGAGCAATGATGGGGTGGAGTACAAAATGGTCAATGAAAGACAGAAAAAAAATGCAGGGGTAACAAAAATTAAACAAAACTTGGATAGGGGAGTTGGAAAAAAAGTACACAGCACAAAATATTGAACCAGGCAAAATTAAAAGTAGTGGGGAGAGCTAAAAGTTAGGGCAACAATAATAGGACTTACTGGGATCAGCTGAGCCATCAGCATTGCCCCTGGTGGTCGGAGCCTCCCCAACTCCCGCCAGACCCACTGGTGCAGTGCCCCTCATCTTGTCCTTGGGTGCTGATGTAAGGAATAAAGAAGATACAAAAACATACATTAGTGGTATCGTTAATCACCACAAAATTATTATATAACAGGCAAATGCAATAATATTGGACTTAAATCAGATGGCCTATGCAACTAGTATGATCAACTGTTGTTGAATTGGCTATACCCCTAAAATCCCTATTCCAAATTTCCTTAACAAAAACTACATTTGGAACTAATGCATTGCAATGAATGACCTTTCATTCTATTCTCATTTCTCAAGCCCCTTAATGGACCAACTCAGTGTCCCTTTTTTGCAATGCATACATGCTTGCATCACTGTGAAATTGCTTGGGACTTTACGAGCTACATATAGTCACAGAAAACACTAACTCAAGGACATCACTAATTTACTATGGAGACAGGAGCACAGAGGAGTCTGCATTGCAATGGCTTCTTAAATAATCAGCCAAAGTGGGCACCGACTACTACAATGATTGAGTGCCAAGCACCTGCCTAGTTGTAACAGGCTCACATATTAAATAATACATATAACGTAAACTAAACATAACTTAAATCTGAGTGGAAGCCCCTTTCTATTCTGAAAATAAAGTTAGCATTGTAGTACACAAACACAATAAAAATATAATACTCACCAAGCCCCGGAATCTTGACCCCCAGCAGATCGAGCAGGTCCTGCTTGTGGTCGATTATATCCACCCAGCTGTGTGTCAGCCGAGGCTGCACCCCTTAACAGTGCCACCACCCACAAGTTATGCGGCTGCTCTTCCCCTGCTCTGCCTTGGTAATGGGTGGGGTAGGGTGAAGGATAGAAGAAAAGAAACAGGAGGAAAAGGAAGGAAGGCAGAAATAAGGGAAAAATAAAAAACAAATACAAAAAGTCACAAAAAACACACACAAAATAAAACAACGTAAAAATAAGCAGACACAAAATTTGTTTTTCACCTCTGCAAGCCCTATCTTTCCCATAGGTTAACATTATGAGTATCTTATTACATCTTATAAGTGCAATTCACAATATGGGAGGGATAGACTTTTTGAGTTTGGTTTCCCTGGAATCACAATTTAAAATCTAAAATTGTAGTGAAAGCAGATTTTGAATTGCAATTCTGAAAATGCCACCTTTAAAAAACTTGCATTTTCTTGCCTTAGCTACTGGGTGCCTGTTGCCTGTCACTGATCATATGTCTGAGTCAGGGGACAGCTGGGCTTTGTGTATTCCTACTAGAGAGCCACACACAAAGGGAACTTAGGTGTGACTTGATGGGCCACCTGTGCCCTGTTGGACCATTTTAAGTAGGATAGGAGGGAGGATTGGGCACAGACTCACACCTGAATAGGCTGTTGCCTGTCCACATACAAATGGCTGCACAAACTCCATGAGGTAAGTCTGGAGCCAGATCAGGAAGGGTAGGGACTCTGTGCACTTCAAATGCATGTCTTTGAAGTCTCCCCCACTTCAAAGGCCCAACTAGGTATAAGTACTGGACCTCTGACATCTCCACTTCAGTACATTTCTGTACCTGTGGATACTCTGGCAGGAAGAAGGGTGGCTGTGCTTCTGAAAGCCTACCATTCTGTTGAACTTCTGTTTGCTGGACTCTTGCTTTGCTGTGCAGACCTGTGCCTACTTTCCTCTTGTCTGGGAGTGAGAAGAACTGGACCTGAATCTCTCCAACCCAGAACCCAGAGTGACTCCAAGGGCTAGCTGGCTGGCCTTCTGATTTGAAGTCTCAGTGACATAACAGACTTCCAACCACCCTGCTCCTGCACTTGGACTGTGCCGTCTGAGACTCTGTCCTCTTAAGTGGTACCACCCTAGGTCTGGAAACTTAGAAGTAAACCTAAGGTGCTTGCTCCAGCGGAACCAATGCATCCTCTGCTGTGGGAGTAGAATCGACGCATCACCACTGGTCCACAATGAAAATCAATGCATCACTTTTACTGCATGGGTCAGAACAGGTGCAATCAGAATCACATTGCTGCAGTACATTGAATCTTGAAACTAGCACATCGCCTTCGGAACTGACACTGCAGCATATTTCTCAGCACAAGGTCCTCATATCCCTGTCAGCAGCCACCTTGATGATGACGAAGAAACTCCTCACCAGAGCTCTTGTGCTCATTGGAACCGATTCACCCCTCGACTGCCCAACTTATCCTCAGCGCTGCAGCATTGGGATCTCACATCGCAGACTCACTGTTTCTTGGAACCAAAGAATCGCATTGTTGCATTGAGAAAAGCAATGCATCCCCTTTAGTGCATGGTTCAGACCAAGGGCCTGATGTATCATCATCCCGGTTGTTATTTCCTAAATAACGATTTTTAAGAACTCGTTATTTAAGAAATGCAAAATGGGATGTATGAAAATTGTGATTCGGTAATAGCAATTTCTTATAAGTCGCAATCGCTATTACCGAATCGCAATTAGGGAATGGGACTGCATTCATATCTATGGGCCTGTAGGCCCATAGGTGCGAATGGTTTTGCATTACCTAATTTGCGAATTCCTGTTAGGAATTCACAAATTAGGTTATGCAAACCCCAGGGTGCTGGGGGCCTAAGGCCCCCTTTGATGCATCACAAACAAATATTTGTGGACATGTAAAGCGCACACATGCCCAAGGGGCATGTGTGCGCTACATGTCATTTTAAAGAATGCATCTGTAATGTATTTTTAAAAATTGCACATGCGTACCACCAAACTTGAGTTTGTGATAACTGCATTTCCTAAATGTGAAATTTGCATTTAGGAAATGCATGATACATGTGAATAGGTAATCTCAAATAGGGATTCCCTATTTGGGATTCCCTATTTAGGGAATCGCATATTGCGATTCCCTATTTGGCGTCGGAATTTTAGGGAATTGCTATTTTTGCGAGTCCTTAAAATTGCACTGCGAATTCCTTTCATAAATCATGAAAGGCAATTTTGCACTCGCAAACGGTGGAATTTTGCGATTTGCACCATTTGCAAATGCAAAATCCTTTAATACATCTGGCCTGAAAGGCGATTTTGCATTCGCAAATGGTGGAATTTTGTGACTCGCACTGTTTGCGAATGCTTTGATACATCTGGCCCCAAATGCATTGCTCCACAACCCCCTTTTAAGGTACTTTGGTTCAGCGGGCCCAACTGGGATCCCTGTAGCTGTCTCTCTCTCCATCGCGGTTGGCCTGAAGTTTTGACTTTGTCCCGGTCCGGCATGATCAGATATCCCCAGTTGGTGCTTTCGGCTTCTAATCCCTGTTTTAGAGTTTATTCTTTAAAAATGTATTCCTCAAGTTCAATTTATTGGATTTTTGTTGATTTGGTCTTGTTTTGCTTATTAAACTAAGCTTTATTTTTCTAACCTGGTATGGGGTCTTTTTTCTGTGGTGTTTTCACTTTTCTTACTGCTTGAAGAGTTGAACAACTACTTTACACATTGCCTTCAAGTTAATCCTGACTGCTCTGGGGTTTGCTTGTGCCTCACACCCTAGTCAACCAACAACCCAATTTATCATATTTACTATGAAAGAGGGCCTTAGGGTACTCGTTTTTAGACCTCCAACTCAAACTTGCTACCTGCTCCTAAATGAAGTTATCACTTATTAAATGTAACAACTTAACCTAATGTTATCCTATGGAAAGCCAGGCCTTTCAGTAGTGAAAAATAAATTTAAACGTTTTTCACTACCAGGACATGTAAACATTAAAAATATATGTACAACATATTAAACACTGTACTCTGTCCTGTAGAATGCTAGGGGTTACATATGTATTAAAAAAGGAGGTTTTAGGCCTTAGGTTTAGGCCTGGCAGAAGGTTTATTTTGCCAGGTCAAAATGGCAGTTTAAAACTCCACAGACAGTCTTTAATGACAGGCCTGAGAGATGTTTAAAGAGCTACTTAAGTAGGTGGCACAATAGGTGATGGAGGACCCCTAGAAGCATTTACCTTACAGTTCCACTTTACTATGGATTAAGCAGTAAATTAAATGTGCTAATCGAGGGTAAACCAATTTCACCCTATGTAGGGAAGAGACCACACACACTTTAGCACTGGTTAGCAATGGTAAAGTGTACAGAGTCCTTAGGCCAACAGAAATGAGATAAGCAGAAAAAAATTGATGAGTAAGGAAAAAGGTTTAGGGGAAAACCACCCTAAGGCTGAAAGGTCTAACACTGACTCATTAACAGCATAACCTAACCAATAAACTTCCTTAATACCTTCAGTCATGGGGGGAATTTACATTAATTCCACAACTTGCCACTTCCCATATGCTTTTAAAACCTTGGCTTTGTGTTTTTGCCAATCACACCATCTTGACTGTTACATCATTCCAACCAAACCTCTCCTTCCTCTTTCATAGTTAAAACCACAGTATTCTGACTGGTGTATCAACCCCTATTTACACACAGGTCTGACTAACAAGTTTTGAGGTATTTATCACATCTGATAATTATTGAATGATGCGATAAATACATCAACATTCTTTAAATTTCAGTAAATCTCACATGCTGAAATGTAACAGGAGAAATTTGTACATTATTTACTGAACCGTGTGGACTTTGGAGCGTTAACACCAAAATCTGCATCCTATTCTAGGAAAACTCATAATAGACACTATTTATCGAACTCGATAAATGCCATACTTTGAGGCTTCGTTATTTGTCAGCTACGGTAAATAGAACCTTGTTTATGACCTACTTGTAATCAGACCCTTTATCTTTCAACATAAATTTCTTCCACTCTACCTGTCTAATGCACCTTCCATCTCTGATCCCAAACAAGTAATTACACAATCATCCAAATCAGTCCTGTTACTATCAAATGGCTGCATATTAACTTCACAACCTCTAGCAGAAATTGGTGTTTGGACATAATATTGAACAAAAATAGCATGATACAAAGGTATTGCATCAAGAATATTGTTGACTATTGAAGGTAAGAATATAATTTGCAAGTGTTGTTTTTAATATTGTTGTAATAAATATCATTTTAGAAAATATCATTGAATATGATGTCATTTGTGTTATGTTGTGTGTATTTTAATGTAGTTTGCTTGATTTTATGTCTTTCATATTTTTTATTTATGCGTTTAGTAAGATGATCTATTAATTATGAATTTTTATTATTAGTTGTATTAATTTTTTTAAATGATGCATATTTAGCTTGTTTTCATTAGCAGGATGTTGGGTTTTAGAGGATAAGGGAGGGAAGGTTTTTAAACTGTGAATATTTTAATTTAAGTGCAATTAAAATTATTTCAGAAATGCAAATTAATCTTGTAAAATGTGTACATGTATTTTGCTGCATTGTATATTTTTAAACATAATTTATAATTATTTTGAATGCGTATATAAATTATAATAACTGTATTGAATCATGTTTAAAATTATAGAAAAGTTGGTAAAATGTGAACTATATTATAAAATCTTAATATAGGACATTCCCCACTTACCAAGGGAAGGTATTGCCTAAAACTCTATCAAAGAACAATGCAAGCCCTGTCACATGTATATTAGACATCTTCACATTACAGACTGTCTTGAGTCACCCTTCAAACACTTAAGACAACTTGCTTCAGGGTGGCAAATGGCTATGTAAACATTTACCCAGAATAACAGCAGAGGACAATTGATCCATCACTTACTTACCTTTGGCCTGGAACATTTAGTAGTAGTGGTCTGTTGCATAGAAATTACACACACTAAAACAACAAACAGTACCTGGTTGATCAATGTACCCAGCCATATGTCGTCCCTGCACAGCAAGTGGTTTATGGATTCCACCCAGTTGTATCCTAGGTCCCTAGGCCAATATGCAAAGCACATCAGTATGCACCACGTGACATGTCTACACAAACAACCACTCATCTACTGTGTGACATGTGGCTCATCCCTAATTGTTGGGGGAAGCTGTCAGAACCTAACACATTCACTTGACAATGGGACAGGCAAGAACTTGCCCTGTACTCAGCCCCTTGTGGTTCCTGTGCTTCCCTCAAACACCCATCAAGTTATGGATAGGGCACCCCCAGAATGTAGGCTATTAGGCGGGGCCATGGTCCGACAGGCACCCGCACATGTTGGGAGGACATCCCCAGCTGGACCTCTGCGATCTTCCAGGACCAGTGTCTCAAGTCCTCCTACCCTTTTCTGCAATGGGCACTCTGCCAGCTGTAGATCCCCACAGTCCACACATTATTGTTGATGGAACTCCAAAATCCCTTATTTTGATGGCCGTAGACTGCATGAATGCAAAAGACAAATGAAGAGATCATGATCTCAAGACTCATCACAAATGGTTGAGTAACATACATGTCAGTAACATCAAGCTAGAACTTTCCTCTTTGTCAATGCTCCCCAAGTGTGACAAATACAAGCCAATGAGTATAGGGACATGACTACAGACTTACATGTCTACATCTGCAGACTAACCCACTACTCTGTTCAGGTCCTACAATGACCAAGCAAGCTTACTGACATCATGTAGACCATGCACTAGCAACCTGACTGAGATGTGAGCCACTATGAAACATATCACACCTCTGTGGCTTATGAAGGGTAAACTCCTCAGGCATGAATGGACCAACACATTCACACAATGACTCTCAACATATAGGGGGTTATTACAACATTGGCGGTAAAAGCCGCTTACCGCCGTGCAGAAGACCGCCAATACAGTGCCGCGGAAATCCTCCACAGCTATTATGACCCACATCTCGGAATCCGCCGAAATTCAGACACCCACACAAGTCCGCCACACCAAAGGTCAGTGATAAACTGGCAAAAACAAAACCTCCACCGTCACGCCAACAGAAACACGCCCATGCTATCACGACCCACGAATCCACGCGGCTGTCTTTCAACCGCGGTATTCCATTGGCGGTACACACCGCTGCGCTCAAAATACACACACATCTCCAAAACACCGCCACATTGGACAATTCAAAATACACACACCTGATACACATACAAACACCACTCCCACACACCCAATACAATATAAAACACACACCCACATCACCCACAAACCCCTACGACCATAAATGATTGACGAAGGCCAGAGAGACTGCACAGCATAGACAACCCCACCACACAGAGGCACACAACACCATCACCCACACAACATCCACGCACAAAACACCACACACCACTACACATCACCACACTCATCACCACATACACCACCCCACACATCACCTACACCACACCATGGCACGGTAAAGACACCCCAGGTTCTCTGAGGAGGAGCTCAGGGTCATGGTGGAGGAAATCGTCCGGGTAGAGCCACAGCTATTCGGATCACAGGTGCAGCACACCTCAATTGCAAGGAAGATGGAGCTATGGCGAAGAATAGTCAACAGGGTCAACGCAGTGGGACAGCACCCAAGAAATCGGGAGGACATCAGGAAGAGGTGGAACGACCTACGGGGGAAGGTGCGTTCCGTGGTATCAAGACACAACATCGCGGTACAGCGGACTGGCGGCGGACCCCCACCTCCTCCCCCACAACTAACAAAATGGGAGGAGCAGGTCTTGACCATTATGCATCCTGAGGGCCTCGGAGGAGTCGGTGGAGGAATGGACTCTGGTAAGTCAAATCTTAAATATCATATCCCCCACCCTACCTACATGCTATCACAGACCCACACCCTCACCCCTCCCCTATCACTCCAACTCCTCACTAATGTACTAATAACACAAACCACACATCCCAACACCAAGCCCTGCATGACAAAACAAAGCATGGACACCCCTCACTAAAGCATGCCCACTGCACATACACATAACCCCCCCTCAACCATCACACACAAGCCCTCACACAGGAATGCTAGCACTGGGGTATACGCTCACCCACCCATTGCACACCATGACACACACAGATGCAATAATCATGCTTTTACACCCCTGCAGGACCAAATCCCAATGTCAACAGACAGGAGGGTCCAGACATCTCTATCGCACCCACAGAAGAGGCTCACAGTGATGACAGCAGCTCTGGCCAACTGGATCCAGATGACCAGCCCAGACCATCGTGGGCCTCGGGACAGTCGGTTCCCCTCGCAAAGGCACAGCCCAACACAGACCTTCCACCCTCTGGAAACACCAGCACAGCACCCACCCAGCGGGCCCATACCTCCGTACCCAGGACACGTCAATCAGCTGTGTGTCCACCACTACAGGGAACCCAGGATAACCCACCACCCCAACAACAACAGGGACCTGGGGGCAGTGGTAGTGGGCACACGGTCCAGGGGACGAAGGCACAGGAACACAGGGGAACTGGGAGGGCTGCTGTGCGACAGGGGGCGGCCAGGCCAAGGGAACCCACTCTCCACGAGGCCCTCTCCTCCATCATGGGAGCATACCACCACTCCCAGGAGACGATGGCTACGGTCCTGGCCAAGTTTCAGGAGACCCAGCGGCTGCAGGAGGAACAGTATTTGGGGTTCAGCGAGGAACTCAGAACCATCAACTCCGCCCTGGGCACCATCATAGGGGTGCTGAAGGACATACAGAACACCATGAGGGACACCGTGGCACTCCAAGGGGCCCCTGACACTAGCATGGATGATGAACTGCCCACCACCTCTGGCGGCGCTAGTGGACAGGACGCCCCGCCACAGGACCACCACACCAGCACCCCAGCCCCTGCAGACGGAGAAGCACCCCGCAAGCGGTCCCTGAGATCCAGGAAAGGGACAGAGCATGATGGCAAGACCCCCGCCAAGAAATGAGACCAGCCTGATTGTCATCCCACTGTCCCACTTTGTAACCCTGTCCATATTGGAACTGCCCCAGCTCCACTTCCTATGCCCATATGGGCAATGCACCTGTGAGACGAATAGACTGGACTCTGCCATGGACATTTCTCCACCATCACCCCTCACCATTTTACCACCCCCTCCAATATTTAGCACTCCAATAAACACCCTTGAACCACAAAACAATCTGGAGTCAGTCTGTGATTTTGAAAATGTGTATTAGCTATGACAGTGACAAAATCCGTTCTCAAATGTAATGTCAACATACCTATGTCACACTTCACAAGTCCATGAAGAATGCAAGCAGATGACACACGTTGGTAACCACACCTGTGAAACCGTAATGGAAATGTACAATTCAGTTACCAAATACTGCTTGAAATTGACAGACAGGATAGAGGTAGAAGTGTGAAAGTACTTGTAGTAGGCTAGAAAGTGTTCTCACCTGTGTGTCACTGGAAATATTGCTGGATGACTGAGTCCCTGTTGTCAATGTCTTCTTCCTCTGCTTCCTCCTCATCACTGTCCACAGGCTTCACAGCTGCCACAACACCGTCATCTGGACCATCCTCCTGCAGAAAAGGCACCTGGTGTCGCAAAGCAAGATTGTGAAGCATATAGCAGGCGATGATAATCTGGCACACCTTCCTTGGTGAGTAGAATAGGGAACCACATGTCATATGGAGGCACCTGAACCTGGCCTTCAGGATGCCAAAGGTGCGTTCGATCACCCTCCTAGTTCGCCCATGGGCCTCATTGTAGCGTTCCTCTGCCCTGGTCCTGGGATTCCTCACTGGGGTCAGTAGCCATGACAGGTTGGGGTAACCAGAATCCCCTAATAGCCGCACACGGTGCCTCTGGAGTTGACCCATCACATAAGGGATGTTGCTATTCCGCATGATGTAGGCGTCATGCACTGAGCCAGGGAACATAGGTTTTACCTGGGAGATGTACTGGTCTGCCAAACATACCATTTGTACATTCATGGAATGATAACTCTTCCGGTTCCTGTACACCTGTTCACTCCTGTGGGGGGGGGACCAAAGCCACATGGGTCCCATCAATGGCACCTATGATGTTAGGGATATGTCCAAGGGCATAGAAGTCACCTTTAACAGTAGCCAAATCCTCCACCTGAGGGAAAACGATGTAGCTCCTCATGTGTTTCAGCAGGGCAGACAACACTCTGGACAACACGTTGGAAAACATAGGCTGGGACATCCCTGATGCCATGGCCACTGTTGTTTGAAAAGACCCACTTGCTAGGAAATGGAGCACTGATAGCACCTGCACTTGAGGGTGTATCCCTGAGGGATGGCGCATAACTGACATCAGGTCAGGCTCCAACTGGGTACACAGTTCCTGGATTGTGGCACGGTCAAACCTGTAGGTGATGATTAAATGTCGCTCCTCCATTGTCAACAGGTCCACCAGCGTTCGGTACACCGGAGGATTCCGCCATCTCCTCACATGTCCCAGCTGACGGTGCCTAGGAAGGACAACAGCAACCACAGAGTCAAGCAACTCAGAGGTATGTACCCACAGCTACACAGAACACGAAACATAATCGAAAAAGTTGTCTGTATGTGTGTTGAGTCCAGGCCTAGGTATGTGTGACGCAGTTGAAAATTAAGCCATGTGGGCCCCTGAAATGGCGGCTGCCTGACCTCTAAACTGGGACAATGGGATGTGAGGTACCTGCGCTGGCGTTGTACACCGTCGCGGTAGGCAGTCAAAGACCGCGGCGCAAATGCTGCATTGGTTAACATTGGACCCTATGGGTCCCAGGAGCCAATGACGAAGTGCGCCGGCGGTGATGATATGCACCGCCACGGACGTCACCGCCGTGGACGTGACCGCCATTTTCTATCTGTTGAATCACTTGATACCTGATCTTCGACAGGAGAGGACCTATACTGCAAGTGCTGCTGTGACCTCGGTCCGGAAGAGACAATGGCTCGTGCGTCTGGGGAAAGGGCCCCTGCCTTCAATGCACAGGAGCTGGAGAAGCTCGTGGACAGGGTCCTCCCCAGTACACGCTACTCTACGGTCCTCCAGACCAACAGGTGAGTACACAGGGAGCAAGTTGTATGGGCTATGCCTGGGTGGAGAGGGCTGGTTGTAAGAAGGAAGGGGACAGAGTTCTGCGAGCATGAAGGACTGTGAATGCATGTGCCACATGGCAAGGGTAGGGATGTGGGCCACTCACTTCGACGGTGCAGTTGGTAATGACTTCTCTTCTCCCCCTGTACATGTCATGTAGGTCAGCGCCCACCAGAAGAAGGATATTTGGGGTGCCATCGCGAAGGACGTCCGGACCCTGGGGGTCCACCAGAGACAGAGCACCCACTGCCGTAAAAGATGGGAGGACATTCGCCGCTGGAGCCAGAAGACGGCTGAGGCTCAGCTGGGGATGGCCTCCCAACGTGGGAGGGGTGCCTGTTGCACCATGACCCCCCTGATGTTCCGGATCCTGGCGGTGGCCTACCCGGAGTTGGATGGGCGCTTGAGGGCATCACAGCAGACACAAGGGGGTGAGTACAACATCATTCTGTGGACTTTGCGCGCAGTGAAGGTGTCTGGGTGGGGGAGGATGGCTGTGGGTTTCCCTAGGCCAGGGCGAGTTCCATAGGCTAGGCCCCTCCGTAATGCAGGCCATGTGGCACTCCACACCACCTCTGTAGAGTGACAAGTACAGGTATACATGCCCCTGTGTCATCTATGTGTGCTGATGTCCACCATAGCCATGTAGGCCATATCCCAGGAACTGCATCAGTAGAGCCCAACAGCGTGGCGTAGTGCCGGGGGCTGCTGTGTCTGTATTGTCCGCCAACGGTAGCGGTAAGCCATGCACTCAACCTGTCTTTCTTCTGTCGCCCCCCACCTTTTTGTGCTCTCCCTGTTCTTTTGTGCATCAGCATTATCAGGCGGAGGTACAGTGGCACCGGAGCACGAGGGAGCTGCATCCCACATGGCCATGGAGGGCCACACCACGGACTCTGAATACACCAGTGGGACGGAGGGCGAGGGGAGCTTCACGGCGGCGACATGATCAGCAACCAGCGACACGGACTCGTCCTCCGATGGGAGCTCCCTTGTGGTGGCGGCAAAATCTGTGCCCCCCACTTCTACAGGTACAGCCGCCACCCCCCCCTACCAGCACTGCCCTCCCAGCAGCCCCTCAGCCTTCGCCCCGTGCCCACTCACCCAGGATGGTGGGATTCACCTTCGCCCCAGGCACCTCAGCCCCTGCCCCTGTCACCTCTGCTGCCCTCAGTGAGGAGGCCATTGACCTCCTCAGGTCACTCACTGTTGGGTAGTCTACCATTGTGAATGCCATCCAGGGTGTAGAAAGGGAGTTGCAACACAGTAATGCATTCCTGGAGGGCATTCATTCTGGTCAGGCTGCCCTTCATCGAACCCTGTAATCTCTGGCCTCAGCACTGATGGCAGCCATTGTCCCTGTCTATAGCCTCCCCCCTCCAACTTCCTCCACCCAGACCCAATCCCCTGTACCCCAGCCTATCCCGAGCACACCATCAGACCAGCCTGCACACACCTCAACACACAAGTGAAGCTCAGGCAAACATAAGCACCACACATCCCACAGGCACTCACGCAAGCATCACACACATACAGACACAGCATCATCCACTGCCTCCACTGTGTCCCCCTCGTCGTCGTCTCCCTCCTCCCTCCCAGTGTCATATACACTCTCACCTGCATGCACTACCACTATAGCCACTAGGTCCCGCACCGGCACACCCACCACCACACCCGCTCATCTGCACTCACCACCCCCATTACCATTTACACGTCCCCTGTGTCCTCTCCCAGTGTGTCTGTGGCACCCCCTCACAAAGTACACAAACGCAGGCACACACCCACCCAACATCCATCCACCTCACGACAGCCTACTGCGCATGCACCTGCACCCAAATCAACAAAAGTTACACCTCCTACAACCACCTCCTCTTCCTCCACTCCCAGACCCCCTCCAGATACCCGTCCCAGTGTTCGTCAGCAACTTTTCCTGAGCAACCTTTACCTCTTTCCCACCACCCCCCCTCCAATTCATAGGTCCCGTACTAGCACCTCAGCCAAAAAATCTCCGGTACCAGTGGTGCCTGTTAGAGGTATGTGGAGTGCACCGGGCACCAGGGCAGCCAGTGTGACACGAAGCCACAGCACAGCCAGTCCCCCCCCTGTGAAGCAACAGAAGTTGGACAGTGCCCGACGGGATAGGGGGAAGACTCCAGCCGGCAAAGCCGCTCATAAGGGTCCCGGGGGGACTATCCACTCAGCTGTGACTCCTCCCAAGGTGTGGAAGGGGCAGAAAAAATCTCCAAAGTCTGGGAAGAGCAGCACGACGGAGAAGCCCGCCATCATCCCCGCTGCCCAGGAGGCCACCGCCAGCCCCATCGTCACTGGCCAGGAGGCCACCGCCAGAGTCAGTGCCCTGGAGGGCAGTCCCATCGTCAGTGGCCAGGAGGCCACCGCCAGAGTCAGTGCCAAGGAGGGCAGTCCCATCGTCACTGGCCAGTACGCCACTGCCCGAGTCAGTGCCCAGGAGGGCCCCGGCAACCACAGCCCTGCTGGGCAATGAGGGACCGCCATGTCAAACACCGCTGCACAGGTCAGAGACAGCAAAGTCAAGCACCGCTGAACAGGGCAAGCACCGCTGAACAGGGCAAAGACCGCCATGGCAAGCACTGCTGCACAGGTCAGAGACAGCAAAGTCAAGCACCGCTGAACAGGGCAAGCACCGCTGAACAGGGCAAAGACCGCCATGGCAAGCACCGCTGAACAGGGCAAAGACCGCCATGGCAAGCACTGCTGCACAGGTCAGAGACAGCAAAGTCAAGCACCGCTAAACAGGGCAAGCACCGCTGAACAGAGCAAAGACCGCCATGGCAAGCATCGCTGAACAGGGCAAGCACCGCTGAACAGGGCAAAGACCGCCATGGCAAGCACCGCTGAACAGGTCAAAGACAGCAAAGTCAAGCACCGCTGAGCAGGGCAAGCACCGCTGAACAGGGCAAAGACCGCCATGGCAAGCACTGCTGAACAGGGCAAGCACCGCCAACTCAAGCACAGCTAGCCCATGTGCGGCAGAGGCAGTGACGGAACTGGGACCGTCACGGGGAGAGTGATGCACTCTGGGCACCAGTCCCCCTCCAGAACCAGTGGAGAACAGCATCCACTCCGTCTGTCCTTAACAGGATGAAGCACTCTGGGCACCAGTCCCCCTCCAGAGCCAGTGGAGAACAGCATCCACTCCGTCTGTCCTTAACAGGATGAAGCACTCTGGGCACCAGTCCCCCTCCAGAACCAGTGGAGACATGCATCCACTCCGTCTGTCCTTAACAGGATGAAGCACTCTGGGCACCAGTCCCCCTCCAGAACCAGTGGAGAACAGCATCCACTCCATCTGTCCTTAACAGGATGAAGCACTCTGGGCACCAGTCCCCCTCCAGAACCAGTGGAGACTGTTATCGACTTGAGAGACTGTGGCTTTGCACTCCCCAGGATGGTACAGTGGGCAAGCCACCCACTGTAGAGACTTGAGAGACTGTGGCTTATTTTTATGACAATATGCCAAAGTATCTCACTGAGTACCCTCAGTATGAGGATAGCAAATATACACAAGATATATGTACACAATACCAAAATATGCAGTAATAGCAATAGAAAACAGTGCAAACAGTGTATAGTGACAATAGAATGCAATGGGGGCACATAGGGATAGGGGCAACACAAACCATATACTCTAGAAGTGGAATGCGACCCACGAATGGACCCCAAACCTATGTGAGCTCGTAGAGGGTCGCTGGGACTGCAAGAAAACAGTGAGGGTTAGAAAAATAGCCCACCCCAAGACCCTGAAAAGTGGGTGCAAAGTGCACCTAAGTTCCTCAAAGAGCACAGAGGTTGTGATAGGGGAATTCTGCCAGAAACAACAACACCAGCAATGCAACAATGATGGATTTCCTGACGAGACTACCTGTGGAACAAGGGGACCAAGTCCAAGAGTCACGATCAAGTCGGGAGTGGGCAGATGCCCAGGAAATGCCAGCTGTGGGTGCAAAGAAGCTGCCACTGGATAGTAGAAGCTGTGGATTCTGCAAGAACGACAAGGGCTAGAAACTTCCCCTTTGGAGGATGGATGTCCCACGTCATGAAGAGTCGTGCAGAAGTATTTTCGTGCAGAAAGACCACCAACAAGCCTTGCTAGCTATAAAGGTCGCAGTTAGGGTTTTTGGATGCTGCTGTGGCACAGGAGGGACCAGGATGTCGCCAATTGCGTGAGGAGACAGAGGGGGCGCCCAGCAAGAGAAGGAGCCTACTAAGAAGCAAGCAGCACCCGCAGAAGTGCCGGAACAGGCACTACGAAGTGAAGTGAACCGGAGCTCACCCGAAGTTGCACAAGAGGGTCCCACGAAGCCAGAGGACAACTCAGGAGGTCGTGCAATGCAGGTTAGAGTGCTGGGGACCCAGGCTTGGCTGTGCACAAAGGAAATCCTCGGTGAGTGCACAGGAGCCGGAGTAGCTGCAAAACACGAGGTTCCCAGCAATGCAGTCTAGTGTGGGAAGGCAAGGACTTACCTCCACCAACTGAAGAGTCACTGGACTGTGGGAGTCACTTGGACAGAGTTGCTGAGTTCAAGGGACCTCGCTCGTCGTGCTTAGAGGAGACCCAGAGGACCGGTGATGCAGTTCTTTGGTGCCTGCGGTTGCAGGGGGAAGATTCAGTCGACCACGGGAGATTTCTTCGGAGCTTCTAGTGCAGAGAGGAGGCAGACTACCCCCACAGCATGCACCACCAGGAAAACAGTCGAGAAGGCGGCAGGATCAGCGTTACAAGGTCGCAGTAGTCGTCTTTGCTACTTTGTTGCAGTTTTGCAGGCTTCCAGCGCTGTCAGCAGTCGATTCCTTGGCAGAAGGTGAAGAGAGAGATGCAGAGGAACTCTGATGAGCTCTTGCATTCGTTATCTAAGGAATTCCCCAAAGCAGAGACCCCAAATAGCCAGAAAAGGAGGTTTGGCTACCTAGGAGAGAGGATAGGCTAGCAACACCTGAAGGAGCCTATCAGAAGGAGTCTCTGACGTCACCTGCTGGCCCTGGCCACTCAGAGCAGTAAAGTGTGCCAGCAGCACCTCTGTTTCCAAGATGGCAGAGGTCTGGAGCACACTGGAGGAGCTCTGGCCACCTCCCAGGGGAGGTGCAGGTCAGGGGAGAGGTCACTCCCCTTACCTTTGTCCAGTTTCGCGCCAGAGCAGGGCTGAGGGATCCCGGAACCAGTGTAGACTGGCTTATGCAGAGATGGGCACCATCTGTGCCCATCAAAGCATTTCCAGAGGCTGGGGGAGGCTACTCCTCCCCAGCCCTGACACCTTATTCCAAAGGGAGAGGGTGTAACACCCTCTCTCTGAGGAAGTCCTTTGTTCCTGGCTGGACCCCAGGAGGGCAGAAACCTGTCTGAGGGGTTGGCAGAAGCAGCAGCTGCAGTGAAACCCCGGGAAAGGCAGTTTGGCAGTACCCGGGTCTGTGCTAGAGACCCAGGGAATCATGGGATTGTCTCCCCAATTCCATGATCTCAGACATGTTACATGGCCATATTCGGAGTTACCATTGTGAAGCTATACATAGGTAGTGACCTATGTATAGTGCACGCTTGTAATGGTGTCCCCGCACTCACAAAGTCCGGGGAATTGGCCCTGAACAATGTGGGGGCACCTTGGCTAGTGCCAGGGTGCCCACACACTAAGTAACTTAGCACCCAACCTTTACCAGGTAAAGGTTAGACATATAGGTGACTTATAAGTTACTTAAGTGCAGTGTAAAATGGCTGTGAAATAACGTGGACGTTATTTCACTCAGGCTGCAGTGGCAGGCCTGTGTAAGAATTGTCAGAGCTCCCTATGGGTGGCAAAATAAATGCTGCAGCCCATAGGGATCTCCTGGAACCCCAAGACCCTGGGTACCTCAGTACCATATACTAGGGAATTATAAGGGTGTTCCAGTATGCCAATGTAAATTGGTTAAATTGGTCACTGGCCTGTTAGTGACAATTTAGAAAGAAATGAGAGAGCATAACCACTGAGGGTCTGATTAGCAGAGCCTCAGTGAGACAGTTAGTCATAACACAGGTGACAGATACAGGGCACACTTATGAGCACTGGGGCCCTGGTTGGCAGGGTCCCAGTGACACATACACTAAAACAACATATATATAGTGAAATATGGGGGTAACATGCCAGGCAAGATGTTACTTTCCTACAAGTACTCACCGTTGTCTTCAGCGGCGTGGTTGATGATGATTGTACAGGAGCAGGAAGACTATTGCAGGGAGTATTTGGAGTTCCGGCTCCATGGCGTCCTCGTGGAGTGTGTAGAGGTGAGCGTTTTCCCATTGAAATGGCTGTTTCCGCCGTGTTTTTATCCACGGTGAATCCGCCCCGGAAAAGGTGGCGAATTGGTAGGTTGTGATACTGTGGGCGGTACTTTGTCTCCTGCCTGTCTGTTGGCGGTGACCGCCGCGCTGTTTGTCTGTACCGCCGTGGCGGTTGGAGTGTTAAAGTGGCTGTCTTTGTTGGCGGTTTCCGCCACAGGTATAATTCCCTTTTTTTTTTCGCCAGCCTGTTTGAAGGTCTTACCCCCGCTTTAACACCGTCCGCCAGGGTTATAATGACCCCCATAGTCCCTACAGGCAGAGTACAAACTCCAATATTACACATGGATAACAATCAAGGGACTGGCATGGTGGATAAATAAACTATCTTCCCTGTCCATGTGTGTACATGAGGAATAACAAATGAAGACTGATACCACTTCAGGAAGTGGGGTTCTGTGTTATGTACCTGTACCACAGAACACTCCTTTGGACACATGTATCAATCGTACAGAGATGGCATCCAACAAACAGAGATGCATCGTACAGTTTCTGCTACGTGACCAAGCTAGTGAGTCACAGATCATGGCCTCCCAGGAATCAACACACTCTCTGCACTGAGGGACTGTCATTTTTGCAATAAGCCTCTACAGGACAAATATGATCCGTGTAAAGGTGATAACAGGGCAGTGGAAGTGAGGGACCTATGGGAGTAGGAACCTATGAGTCAAAGACACACATCGCCAATGATGCTAAGTGCACATATGGACTAGATTCATAACCTACCTCTGTAACCATTCCTAATCTACTCAAAAGAAGAGGCATTCTGGACAGAATGCTACAACAGAGCCCCATATTGTCAACATGATGGGATCTGCTGGGGTACAGGGAATGGGCACAGTGCCACCATTGCATAGCCACAGTTAATCCACCCTAGACTAGGAACCATACTGGGAGATACATTTCTCAGGCTCTGGTCCCTGCAGGCTGAGCGCACAGAACCTACATGACACTTCATTCACCTAATTTCCATGCAAGCCAATACATCATGATTAGAAATCTCTGTGGCACCATCTACATTGCACACATTACTATCAACTAACTCATACAACATGCATACTCAGCGTATGCTGTCATGCACATACATGTTGTCTGACATGTACAACAATCATGAAGAAGGAGATGTCAGTGAATGGCAGTAATGTCTCCTCACCTCCTTATGTGCATGCAACACAAAGAGGATCTAGGAACCCCAAAACCTCACACAATAAAATGTGACTGAACTTTACATATGGCACTGGCCATCAATACCTGCATATTGTACATCACATTGATGCCACACAGACTGCAACAACAGGCACATAAGTATTCAACCTGGCACACAGGGCCACATTCTAGCCTGTGAGGAGAGAAAGGATGGTGAGGTATAGAGAAAACTGTACACATGAGACACTTACCTGCTTCTCTGGTGCACCAGGGAGCTGTCTGTACAGGGGTAGGACCTCATCTACTAGCCTCTTCAGCTCCTTTGGAGAGAAGGCAGGGGCCCTATCACCTGCTGGACATGGCATGATTGATCTCAGTGGCGGTACACAACAGCTCAGGTCATGGACATCTTGCTGCCAGCAGAGTTAGGAATCAAGTGAGGGAATCTGCAGAACATGGTGGTTATGTCCACCACATACGCGGTCATCACATCTGGCAGATGCAGCCATTGGCCCACGACCACTACTTGCAACAACGTAAGCCTATGGCTGTGTCTATCACAGTTGCAACTGCCAACAGCCATGACGTCTTCCGCCAGCGGTCGCGGGCGACTCTTAATGTCCAATGGAGTAGGTCAGGCAGCTGCCATTTTAGAGGCCAGAAATGCAGTATTCTGCTTCACAAAGTGTGTCACTCCTCCAAAAATGTTGTTTTGAGCTCACAAACATGCTTATTCTGTCTTTTCATGTAGGTCGTACTACTCAAACACCACTGTAGTATGTTGCAGGGCACAGATGGCATTTAATAGTGGGGAACAGTCCATACCCGCTGATGGTCATTTTGGCGGTCGGGATATCCAGTCACATTTTGAGGGGCAATTGTGATGCATTTCTTTCAATTGTCCCCAGATACATGTTGGGAAACATGTGTGGAAAGCCATTGGGGTCAAATGTGATCCTTGTGTTATATGCAGCTGTGTCTATCCCTTCTGAAATGCTTTGTCACAAGATATCATTGAAATGCATTGTGTATGTTGCCAAGGACACAATGTGGTGGGGGCCATTGATGGAACACATGTTGGCTTGGTCCTACTGCATGTCAATGAACAAGTCTATTTCAACAGAATGAACTTCCATTCCATCAACGTGCCAGTTGTCTCTTTGGTGGATCTCTACTTTTCACAGGTCTATGCCCGTTATCTGGGTTCAGCCCATGATTCCTTCATAATGCAGAACAGCACCATACATCAGCTGGTGTCACAACTGTACCCAGAGCAGGGCCCTCCTCCATTCACCCAGGAAAGTGTGTTAGATCACTGTGGCATGCTGCTTGCTCCACAACATTTTCCTGCAGACGAATATCCCATACATCCCAGGAGAGGGGGAGCCTGCAGTGCCACCAGGTGGCACTCATGAAATGCCTAGTAAGGATGACAGCGGTGAAGCTGAAGGAGCTGACCTGTGGTAAGATCTCATCAATAGCTACTTTTCATGAGTGTAAGCATGTCATGTGAATTAATAACTTTGACTATATGAAGTACTGTAGTTGTTAGAATGTTTGGAGTAGAGTGATTTAGCAACAACTAGGGAGCTGATACTTTGCAATATTTAGCTAAATGGTGCTTGAAGGGTTAACCTTTGTCATATTCCCATCTTGATGCAGCTACTTTGTTTGTGTCTGTCTCATTGCAATGTAATTTCCTTTCCAGATGCTTGCTATATTATTTGTGTAATAGGTATGTTTTCAAGCAAAAACTTCACCATGACATCATGGACATTTCAGAGTTGTGACACTGGCAAGTATCCAATGCAGTTCCGACATACAAATGAGCCATGGATTGTTCCAGGTAATGTAGGTGACAGATTTGGGGTGTATGAGACCTGAGCCAAGGCAGATTGAACAGTATTTGGATGGAAAGTAAGAAGTGCACATTGGACTTGTTAAGTGGGCTGTGTTGGACCAATTGCATCATGCGTGTCATCCTGTATGCATGAAATATGTTGTCATCACGTGCAAGCAAGGCATTCACCCTTCACATAGGCTAAACACTCTTCTTGTATGAACTGTATGTATCTGTAGAGGTGTTTCATCACTGCAGGCCACAGTGCCTGTACCACAACACTGAAACATGTTTGTGTTATACTACTAAATGCATGTTCACTGGATTATGATGGACCTGTGATAAGAGACTGTTGCACTGCCCTCTATCTGTACCTTGGTTTCTGATATTTTGGATTTCTTTGGTTTGGTATGTGAAACAACTCAAGCTGGTGACACTATCCACTTTTCTGTTTGCCTATTCTACAGGACAATGTCTGACAAGGTCCTTCATTCCGTGGTCTGGGGGACTGTACCTTGATATGTATACCTTGACACAATATGATTCAGCCATGTTTGTCTATGACAGTCCAGACATTTCAACATCCTATGTGCTGTACAGTGGAATAAAATGTGTGGTTTGACCAGACACTTGAATCAATGTGTTTGTGTGTGTTGGTAGTAATCCTTAGCAGGACAATGTACCTGTAACATATCCCTTGTGCATTAGTAAATTATGTCTTTCTCATTGGCTTGACATGGTCTTACATCTCTACATAACAAAATGTGCAACAGAGGCAAGCAATCAATGACTTTTTGATAGGTGGATTTATTCAAAATGTGTGCGTAAAATAATATTGGTGCGTGGTTGAAAAGAACAGTGAAAAGTTCAGTCTTGTGGATGAAATCATTGGAGTAGATGCCACACCATTGGAAGGCCAAACTCCAGTGTACTCCTCCCATTGGAAATGGAACGTGGTTGCAGAACAGTCAACAGAGTGGCTATGTGGCACATGAAGGAGGTCATTTTGGAAGAGGTCACTTGCTGGCAGTGGTGGGTGTCTTGCGATCCGCACCTTCTGGAGTCTTTGTTGGATGCCCCTGCTTGTGTGGGGGGATCTGCTGCTACAGAGGCATGGGTGTCTGGGGGTGTTCTTCCACTGACAGGGCCTCCCTTCCAGTGACTGGCACCAATGAAAGACCTGCTGTAGATGGGGCAAAGGAAGGGGTAGAATGTTGTTGATGATCCCTGATCAGGGTAGTGGGTATGTCCCTCAGCAACCCTGTTAGAGAGACCATGTTGGTATTGTGGGCCTCCCACTGTTCACGCATATCCCTATGGATATTCCTCTGAAGTTGCTTGATCTCCCGGAGCTCTCCAAGTACCTAGCCCATCAATCCTTGGGACTCCTGATAGACCACCAAGACATCGCTGATGGTGTCCCGGCCAGGAGCACCCCAGTGGCCTCACACCGCTGGCCCACAGCATCCCTCCCAAGCACCCTACCCCCACAGCCCTGTGCCCGTGCCACAGGGTGCCCCCTCCCACTGATTCCAGGACCAGAATTGTCTGAGGGCACAGGATAGTAGACACTGTCCTAGGGACACAGGTTTGGGATGAATGGCTGCCTGTGATGTTGAGGCAAACGGGCAGGGAGGTGATGGAGACTCACTGTTGGGGTCTAACCAGGCTGTCCAGATAGGCCAGAACTGTCCTCCATGTACAGACATCCAGTAGTATCTTCTTAACTGAGGGCTTCATCCAGGGGGTAGCCACAGTCTCTTCTGTGGTCTCTGTGTGGCTAGTGGCAGATTGACCTGTTGATGTGAAACCTACAATGTTACTGGTCGTATTATGACATCTACCTCCAAAAGTTTACAGTGACATTTCGCAAGGACCTTGTACATAGTTGATTTGCAGGCTATCCTATTGTGACAGATACACATGTTATTGGTTTTATTGACCTGACATTTGTAAAGCATACCAATTCCATTTAAGTCAAGCAACTGTTGAAATTTGCAGGTCATCAGCACCTGGAAGGATGGGCTGAGATTTACATCTTGCCACCAGAGCAGCCAAAACAATGGCTAGGCAATATATGGCTTTGACCACTGTGAGACCTAGTTGATTGATATGCAGGCAGACCCAGGACTTTGTTGTATATGTGATTGAAGACATCATGTGGTCAGTGCTTTGTGAATGTGTCTACTGCCGAAACCATTCTGGTTATGCTTCTTGAGGCCTTTGGGATCATTGTTTTATACACTGGTTAAGGTGCCTTTCCTGTCCTCAATAGTTCATCTTGGGTCAGCAGGTCAAGATGGAGCTAGGTAGCAAGACACATCTCAGAGTTGAGCATGATCTGTATCTTGCAGTCGTGGTGCACTGTAGGGGAAAGGGGCAGGGAGGCACAGCGCGTGGTGGAGAGGGTACGGGGACCAAAAAAAAAACTAATAAAAAAAAAAACTTACCTTTTTTCCTGCGCCGCACCACTCCATCTGCTCTGGTCCATCGTTGCAGGCTGCAGGCATAGGCTCCCAGCCTGCCCTGTGGCCAATCCTGACGCTACTCAAAGCAGCATTGGGATTGTCTGAGAGTACCCAGCCAGGGCGCTCTCAGGCAGACTGGGAGCCTGTGTATGGTCTCTCCAGCCTGGCAACACAGTGCTGGGTTGGAGAGACCACAGTGTGTATGTATGTTTGGCCGGCCCCAGACTGCTGGTCAAACATACTTACGCACTGAAGGGGAGTGCTGTGCACTCCCCCTCCATCAAGGTCACGTCCGAGGCCTCGCCCACTTTTCTATAACCAATATAATAAACTGAGTTTGCTATGTTTTTTTCTATAAAAGTTTTACCACTCCTGCTGTTGGCAGTGGGGCGACGCTCCTCCTCTGAGTAAACTTCAATTGAGAGTTAGCATGCAAGGCTTTTTGGACAAGTGACCCCTGTTCTGGTGTTTGGAGTCACTGAAACAGTGCCTCCTGGGAGTTGTAGTCAGATCACTACCTCTACTACACACACTATACAAATGATATCATCCCAGATGAGTACACTTCAATTGAGAGTTGCCAAACAAGAGTATTTGGACAAGTGGACACTGGTCTGGTGTTAGGAGTTAGAAAAACATTGCCTCCTGGGAGTTGCAGTCAGGCCACTCTCACTACTCCCCAGTACTTGACAAATGTTATCCCCCTCAGGTGAGTAAACTTCATTTGGGAATTGACAAACAGTGGTCTTTGGAGAAAGGACATTGGTCTGGTGTTTGGAGTTAGGGAAACAGTGCCTCCTGGTAGTTGCTGTCTGGTCACTCTCACTACTCCCTAATAAATTGACAAATGTAATCCCCCCGTGAGTAAACTTCATTTCTGCGTTTACAAACATTGGGTATTTGGAGAAGGAACCACTGTGCTGTTTTTTTGCAGTTATAGAAACTGTGCCTGTTCGGAGTTACAGTCATGTCACTCACTCTACTACACACACTTTACAAATGTTATCCTTCCTAGTGGGTACCTTTTTGTGTGAGTTCACAAACATGGGTCTTTGAAGAAAAGGATACAAGGCTAGCTGAGTGGAGTAACAGTAACAGTGCCTCCTGCCCTTAGCAGTCATGTCAGTCCCTGTACTACACACATTATTTATATGTTATTCTCCAAGGTGAGTATACCACAATTGGAAGTTGACAAACAAGGGTATTTGGAGAAGGAAACACTGTACTAGTAGCCTGAGTAACAGTGCCTGCTGGATGCTGTTGTCCTGTCAGTCCCTGCACTAAACACACTTGACAAATGTTATCCTCCCAGGTGGGTACACCTCATTTGAGAAATTAAAACAAGGATATTTTGAGAAGTAAACACTATGCTGATGTTTGGAGTTACAGAAACTGGGCCTGCTGAGAGTTGCAGTCATGTCACTTACTCTAGTACACTCACTATACAAATGTTAACCTCCCAGGTGAGTACACGTCATGTATGAGTTCACAAACATGGGTCTTTGGAGAAGATGACAAGGGCTGGCTGAGTGGAGTAACAGTAAAAGTGCCTCCTGCCCTTCGCAGTCAAGTAATTCCCAGTACTACACAAATTCTTCAGATGTTATCCTCCTAGGTGAGTACACTGCAATTAGGAGTTAACAAAACAAACAAGGGTATTTGGAGAAAGACACACTGTGCTGGTGTTTTGAGTAACTGTAACAGTGCCTGCTGGGAGTTGTAGTCATGTCAGTCCCTGTAGTACACACACTTGACAAATGTTATCCTCCCTGGTGGGAACACTTCATTTGGGAGTTTAAAACAAGAGTATTTCGAGAAGGAAACACTGGTCTGGTGTTTAGAGTTATAGTACAGTGCCTGCTGGGAGTTGTAGTCATATGACTCTCTGTAATACACACACTATACACAAATGTTCTCACCCCAGGTGGGGAAACAGCCTTAACAACGCGGTTGAAGTCACGTTGTGCCTTTACAATGCGGCCTGAACCACGAATGCGTCTTTGCAACACATTCCTTTACCACTCACGTCATTACAACGACTTGCCTTAGGGAAAGTGTTGTTGGACTGATGTTGGACTTTAAGTCCAACACTTTCCCTACTGTGGCGCTGACTGTAGTTGGAATAGTTTTTAGGACAGGGTGAGGTTTTTTTCAGGACAGGGTAGGTTTTAGGGTTTAGGGCGTGGGCTACAGGTGAAGGGGGTTCTCTCACACAACCACACATGTCGTTGCTACAGATACCTTTACTAAGCATGCTTTCACAACAAAATTTGCTTCGCTATAAAGGCATGCATGGTAAAGGCATGCATGGTTAAGACGCGGTCGTGATTCCATCTGCGATGTTAAGCCAAGCATGGTTCTGTCATGCGTGGTTCTCTCATACACTCAGAAAAATGTGGATTTTAGAATGTGACATGGTGGATTTTGAAAATAAAATGCAAAAGTGACAGTGACTTACTAAAGAGGGGAAGGCAAAAGGGTTTGACTGGGCAAAAGTATGTGTAGGGTGTTGAATGGGATGGTGACAAAAGTGGTGCATAGCATCTGTGCTGTGTGGAAAAAAGTTGCTCTGTCTTGCTGGGTCTTGCTGTGAAAATGCAGAGGATTGTGGTGTGTGAAGGGGTGTGTTTTATAATATTCTATGCAGGTGTGTCCAGTGTGGCAATGTGTGTCAGCGGTGTTGTTTTCAAATCCATCCAATGTGCCGTTGTGTATTACTTTGGTGACTGCGAATTGCTGTGGATTGGACAACCATGGCTAACATCCAGGGGTTCCCACCACTGCAACTTTGGGGTTGTCAGTGGTTGGTCGCAGTGCTGATGGGGCTGGAGATCAGACAGCCTATTTTTAGGCCTCCAAGCTGATGCTGGTCTGCCTTTTTTGGTTGGTGGTAGGCGGTCCTGCCTGTTTGACTCATAATAGGGTAGTCTTTAAGACCGCCAATCTGGCAATCTTTTTAGGACCGCCAACATAGCCGTCTGGCGGTCCGACCGCCAAACTTATAATGAGGCCCTAAGTATAATGTATATGTAGTTTTGGAATGTAAAGTTTTTTGTGGGTGAGTTTTCATTTTACTCTGCATGTTTTTCTCTACAAACATGTCCTATGGGCATTTCAATTTACAAATGTTTTAGGACATCTCTTTTGGTTTATAATAAACCAATATCTTCAACTTTGATTTCCTTTTTTTGGGTTTTATTTGTTTTTATTAACACTTTTGTGTTTTTTTTTTTGTGGTTCCTAGATACTTCGGATTTCTTTGTGGGATCTCTATGGAATTGAGTTTGTTGTTGCATTTTTTTGGGGGGCTTTTTGGAAAATATTTGTCCTGTTTTCGGTGGGATTATAATTCTTGATTAGGTTGATACAGAAGATGATTTCCAGCTGCAGAACAGTAAGTCATTTTTAATTTATTTGTTTGGTTGGGAAATAATGTATTTTATTACTTGTGTGACTATTATGTGATTGTGGATTATGGAAAGGTGTAATTTATGTGATGTAATTATTTGAGTAACAGATTGAGTTTGTTCTTTGAGCTTTTTAGTTGGTGAAGTTTAGATTTTTTTATATAAAGAATTGTTATATTATTTTGTTATATCAGTCTTATTTATGAATTTATCTAAAAAACAATTTGTTTTGTTGGTTAAGACTACAATATAGTGTTTTTTTGGGTTGATATTTACTTCATAATATGCTTTTGACTGTTATTTCTAAGTCATCTATTACTTTGTTATGTAAGAAGAGTTTGGACATTAATTTGTCTTCTTAGCTAGGATTAGGTGCAATTTGGGTTACAGATTGCTCCATTTGTAGTTGCTGGTAGCTTTGCTCTTTAGGTAGGGCTTCTTTAAATTTATAGAGGGTATGTTCAGCTCTGCCTAGTATGGATTGGAAGTCACTCTTCCACCCTTCTACTCAGTGGTGGGTATCCAGAGGGAAAAGGGGTAGGGCAGGGAGAAGCAGCATGTGACAGGGGTGGGAACAAAAATATATATACATATATAACAATTTAGAAACAAACTTAGCTTTGTGCCACTCCAATCAGCTTTGCTCCTCCACTGCAGGCAAAGGCTCCCAGCCTGCCCTGCGTCCAATCTAATGCTGCTTTCATGCTGCTAGAAGCAAGAAAGCAGTGTTACGATTGGACAGAGGACCCTGCCAGGGTGCTCTGAGGTAGAGTGGAAGTCTCTGCCTGCTGTCTCCAACCCGGCAATGTAGTGATGGGTTGGAGAGAGCCTAGTGAGCATGTGTGTTTGGCCAGCCTGAGACGGCCAGCCAAACATACATGCTCACTGAGAGGGAGTGCTGTGCATTCCCCCTCCTTCCCTGTCATCACTCGTGGCCCCGCCCCTTTTACAAGAAAACAATAATACACATAGTTTATTATCATCTTCTTGTAAAAGTTAAGCAGCTGCTGCTGCCTGCGGGGGAGGGGCGAAGCTCCTCCCCCATGGCAAGGGAGCCACCCCTGCTTCTGCAGCATTGTTTGTTTTGCCTTCCTGTGCCATGGTATTTGGAATTTCAGTTAGCATCTGTGTCCGGAGCGATGTAGTCTGCCACCTCAAGTATCTTCAAAATAATACATTAGAGGGTTTGTTTGTCTTCATTTTGTTGGTTGAAAGGGCTTTCTATTAGTAAATTGTAGTGGTTAGCTACCACAGTGACTAGCATTCTTTTATTTCAGAGACAAATTGACTGTTTGCTGCATATTCTACACTTAGGGGGTCATTACGACCCCAGAGGTCAGTGCAGTAGTGGAGGTAATACCGCCAACAGGCTGGCAGTACATACCTCTACTATTATGACCCCGCCCACCGCCATTGTTTCCGTGGTTTCTATACTGCCATGAAAACCATGGTGGTAGGCACTATCAGTCTAACCCACCCTTTTCCCCCTCCCAAGAGTCCTCCCCCACAAATACACACATACATACACACCCATACGCACACTCACAGCAACACCCACGAACATACATCCAGACACACACGCCATCACATGACACAACATGTACGTACACACTCATCCACTCATGCACACACGCATTACACACACATGCACGCATTCAAACACAGTCTCACACACACACACAAACACACACACAACACCCCCATCTCCTGTCAGAGAACCCAACTTACCTGTTTGCAGGGGGGCCTCCGGCAGGAAATGGGACGCTTCGCTGCTGCCAGCCGCAGCATCCGCCAGCAAAAACAATGCTAGGCCGTATCATGGAACATGATACGGTAGGCGGTGTTTTGCTGGTGTGGCGCTGCTGCTGGCAACAGTGCCACCTTACCGCCGTCTGCCTCCATGACCGTCGCCGGAATTCCACCAGCCTTCTGGCGGAATTCCGGCTATGGTCATAATGGCATGGACAGTCGGTAGCCACGGCGACGGTATGTTGGTGGCCATGGCGGTAGGCGGCATTTGCCACCAATGTCATAATGAGGGCCTTAGTGCAGATTTTTGGAGGTCTCTCCATATGCTTTGATTAAAATAGTAAACAAACACAAATGATGAATGTAATGCAGAACCAATCAACATTCACCCCCCCAGTCACAGATCTGGATTTAATCCATCAATTATTTTGCTCACCATGCCACCCCAGTGTCTGCATTGTTCACCATTCCATCCATCATCTGTTCTTTTTGCATTTGTCACCCCAAGTGGGAAGGGTATGCCCAGACGTGAGTCCCGTGCTCACTGCGCCACTGGATTCAAGCTAGCCTCGCTGATGAAGGGTGATACCCTGAAACTGATCCTTGAATGCTTGTTTCTGGTCCAGGGAGGACCTGGCTTAGCAGTTCAGGCTGGACTGTTCCAATCGGGAATAGGGTCAAGACTGATTTGCATATGGCTGGGTCCAAACTGGGGTGGCATGGTGAGTAAAAAAAGATTGATTAAACCCAGATCTTTGTGAGGTGGGGGGGAATGTCTGCATTGTTCAGCATTTTGTCCATCATCTGTTCTTTTTGCATTGATTAAAATAGTAGGAACAGCCTTGTATGGCTTTGTGGGGCAAATTTTTAAAATGATTTGAATAACAGCTTGTTCAAATTTTATGATTATTTTTTGCAGGTAGTAGTTATTTGTTTTATGTTTAATATGGTTTAAGAGTTTGTAGTAAGTGTGACTTTATTTGGTAATATGGCTTAACCCCTTCGCTGCCAGGCCTTTTCCCCCTCCTGTGCCAGGCCTTTTTTTGCCTATTTGGGGCAGTTCGCGCTTAGGCCCTCATAACTTTTTGTCCACATAAGCTAACCAAGCCAAATTTGCGTCCTTTTTTTCCAACATCCTAGGGATTCTAGAGGTACCCAGACTTTGTGGGTTCCCCTGAAGGAGGCCAAGAAATTGGCCAAAATACAGTGAAAATTTCGTTTTTTTCAAAAAAATTGGAAAAAGTGGCTGCAGAAGAAGGCTTGTGGTTTTTCCCCTGAAAATGGCATCAACAAAGGGTTTGCGGTGCTAAACTCAGCAGCTTCCAAGCTTTCAGGAACAGGCAGACTTGAATCAGAAAACCCAATTTTTCAACACAATTTTGGCATTTTACTGGGGCATACCCCATTTGGGCAATTTTTTGTGCTTTCAGCCTCCTTCCAGTCAGTGACAGGAATGGTCATGAAACCAATGCTGGATCCCAGAAACCTAAACATTTCTGAAAAGTAGACAAAATTCTGAATTCAGCAAGGGGTCATTTGTGTAGATCCTACAAGGGTTTCCTACAGAAAATAACAGCTGAAAAAGAAAAATATTGAAATTGAGGTGAAAAAACCATCAATTTTTCTCTACGTTTTACTCTGTAACTTTTCCCTGCAATGTCAGATTATCGAAAGCAATATACCGTTACGTCTGCTGGACTCCTCTGGTTGCGGGGATATATAGGGTTTGTAGGTTCATCAAGAACCCGAGGAACCCAGAGCCAATTAATGAGCTGCACCCTGCAGTGCGTTTTCATTCTATACCGGGTATACAGCAATTCATTTGCTGAAATATAAGGAGTAAAAAATTGCTATCAAGAAAACCTTTGCATTTCCAAAAAGGGCACGAGATAAGGTGTTGAGGAGCAGTGGTTATTTGCACATCTCTGAATTCCGGGGTGACCATAGTAGCACGTGAATTATAGGGAATTTCTCAAATAGATGTCTTTTTTACACACACTCCTATATTTGGAAGGAAAAAATGTAGAGAAAGACAAGGGGCAATAGTACTTGTTTTGCTAATCTATGTTCCCCCAAGTCTCCCGATAAAAATGGTACCTCACTTGTGTGGGTAGGCCTAGCACCCGCGACAGGATATGCCCCAAAACACAACGTGGACACATCACAGAAAACAGAGCTGTTTTTAGCAAAGTGACTACCTGTAGATTTTGGCCTCTAGCTCAGCCGCCACCTAGGGAAACCTACCGAACCTGTGCATTTCTGAAAACTAGAGACCTAGGGGAATCCAAGGAGGGGTGACTTGTGTGGCTCGGACCAGGTTCTGTTACCCAGAATCCTTTGCAAACCTCAAAATTTGGCTAAAAAAACACATGTTCCTCACATTTCTGTGGCAGAAAGTTCTGGAATCTGAGAGGAGCCACAAATTTCCTTCCACCCAGCGTTCCCCCACGTCTCCCTATAAAAATGATACCTCACTTGTGTGGGTAGGCCTAGCACCCGCGACAGGATATGCCCCAAAACACAACGTGGACACATCACAGAAAACAGAGCTGTTTTTAGCAAAGTGACTACCTGTAGATTTTGGCCTCTAGCTCAGCCGCCACCTAGGGAAACCTACCAAACCTGTGCATTTCTGAAAACTAGAGACCTAGGGGAATCCAAGGAGGGGTGACTTGTGTGGCTCGGACCAGGTTCTGTTACCCAGAATCCTTTGCAAACCTCAAAATTTGGCTAAAAAAACACATGTTCCTCACATTTCTGTGGCAGAAAGTTCTGGAATCTGAGAGGAGCCACAAATGTCCTTCCACCCAGCGTTCCCCCACGTCTCCCGATAAAAATGATACCTCACTTGTGTGGGTAGGCCTAGCGCCCGCGACAGGATATGCCCCAAAACACAACGTGGACATATCACAGAAAACAGAGCTGTTTTTAGCAAAGTGACTACCTGTAGATTTTGGCCTCTAGCTCAGCCGCCACCTAGGGAAACCTACCAAACCTGTGCATTTCTGAAAACTAGAGACCTAGGGGAATCCAAGGAGGGGTGACTTGCGGGGCTCGGACCAGGTTCTGTTACCCAGAATCCTTTGCAAACCTCATAATTTGGCTAAAAAAACACATGTTCCTCACATTTCTGTGGCAGAAAGTTCTGGAATCTGAGAGGAGCCACAAATTTCCTTCCACCCAGCGTTCCCCCACGTCTCCCGATAAAAATGATACCTCACTTGTGTGGGTAGGCCTAGCGCCCGCGACAGGATATGCCCCAAAACACAACGTGGACATATCACAGAAAACAGAGCTGTTTTTAGCAAAGTGACTACCTGTAGATTTTGGCCTGTAGCTCAGCCGCCACCTAGGGAAACCTACCAAACCTGTGCATTTCTGAAAACTAGAGACCTAGGGGAATCCAAGGAGGGGTGACTTGCGGGGCTCGGACCAGGTTCTGTTACCCAGAATCCTTTGCAAATCTCAAAATTTGGCTAAAAAAACACATGTTCCTCACATTTCTGTGGCAGAAAGTTCTGGAATCTGAGAGGAGCCACAAATTTCCTTCCACCCAGCGTTCCCCCACGTCTCCCGATAAAAATGATACCTCACTTGTGTGGGTAGGCCTAGCGCCCGCGACAGGATATGCCCCAAAACACAACGTGGACATATCACAGAAAACAGAGCTGTTTTTAGCAAAGTGACTACCTGTAGATTTTGGCCTCTAGCTCAGCCGCCACCTAGGGAAACCTACCAAACCTGTGCATTTCTGAAAACTAGAGACCTAGGGGAATCCAAGGAGGGGTGACTTGCGGGGCTCGGACCAGGTTCTGTTACCCAGAATCCTTTGCAAACCTCAAAATTTGGCTAAAAAAACACATGTTCCTCACATTTCTGTGGCAGAAAGTTCTGGAATCTGAGAGGAGCCACAAATTTCCTTCCACCCAGCGTTCCCCCACGTCTCCAGATAAAAATGATACCTCACTTGTGTGGGTAGGCCTAGCGCCCGCGACAGGATATGCCCCAAAACACAACGTGCACATATCACAGAAAACAGAGCTGTTTTTAGCAAAGTGACTACCTGTAGATTTTGGCCTCTAGCTCAGCCGCCACCTAGGGAAACCTACCAAACCTGTGCATTTCTGAAAACTAGAGACCTAGGGGAATCCAAGGAGGGGTGACTTGCGGTGCTCGGACAAGGTTCTGTTACCCAGAATCCTTTGCAAATCTCAAAATTTGGCTAAAAAAACACATGTTCCTCACATTTCTGTGGCAGAAAGTTCTGGAATCTGAGAGGAGCCACAAATTTCCTTCCACTCAGCTTTCCCCCACGTCTCCCGATAAAAATGATACCTCACTTGTGTGGGTAGGCCTAGCGCCCGCGACAGGATATGCCCCAAAACACAACGTGGACACATCACAGAAAACAGAGCTGTTTTTAGCAAAGTGACTACCTGGAGATTTTGGCCTCTAGCTCAGCCGCCACCTAGGGAAACCTACCAAACCTGTACATTTCTGAAAACTAGAGACCTAGGGGAATCCAAGGAGGGGTGACTTGTGTGGCTCGGACCAGGTTCTGTTACCCAGAATCCTTTGCAAACCTCAAAATTTGGCTAAAAAAACAAATGTCCCTCACATTTCTGTGGCAGAAAGTTCTGGAATCTGAGAGGAGCTACAAATGTCCTTCTACCCAGCGTTCCCCCAAGTCTCCCGATAAAAATGATACCTCACTTGCGTGGGTAGGCCTAGCGCCGGCGACAGGAAACACCCCAAAGCGCAACGTGGACACATCCTAAATTTTGGAAAAAAACAGAGGTGTTTTTTGCGAAGTGCCTACCTGTAGATTTTGGCCTCTAGCTCAGCCGGCACCTAGGGAAACCTACCAAACCTGTGCATTTCTGAAAACTAGAGACCTAGGGGAATCCAAGGAGGGGTGACTTGCGGGGCTCGGACCAGGTTCTGTTTCCCAGAATCCTTTGCAAACCTCAAAATTTGGCTAAAAAAACACATGTCCCTCACATTTCTGTGGCAGAAAGTTCTGGAATCTGAGAGGAGCTACAAATTTCCTTCCACCCAGCGTTCCCCCAAGTCTCCCGATAAAAATGATACCTCACTTGCGTGGGTAGGCCTAGCGCCGGCGACAGGAAACACCCCAAAGCGCAACGTGGACACATCCTAAATTTTGGAAAAAAACAGAGGTGTTTTTTGCGAAGTGCCTACCTGTAGATTTTGGCCTCTAGCTCAGCCGGCACCTAGGGAAACCTACCAAACCTGTGCATTTCTGAAAACTAGAGACCTAGGGGAATCCAAGGAGGGGTGACTTGCGGGGCTCGGACCAGGTTCTGTTACCCAGAATCCTTTGCAAACCTCAAAATTTGGCTTAAAATACACATGTTACTCACATTTCTGTGGCAGAAAGTTGTGGAATCTGAGAGGAGCCACAAATTTCCTTCTACCCAGCGTTCCCCCAAGTCTCCCGATAAAAATGATACCTCACTTGCGTGGGTAGGCCTAGCGCCGGCGACAGGAAACACCCCAAAGCGCAACGTGGACACATCCTAAATTTTAGAAAAAAACAGAGGTGTTTTTTGCGAAGTGCCTACCTGTAGATTTTGGCCTCTAGCTCAGCCGGCACCTAGGGAAACCTACCAAACCTGTGCATTTCTGAAAACTAGAGACCTAGGGGAATCCAAGGAGGGGTGACTTGCGGGGCTCGGACCAGGTTCTGTTACCCAGAATCCTTTGCAAACCTCAAAATTTGGCTAAAAAAACACATGTCCCTCACATTTCTGTGGCAGAAAGTTCTGGAATCTGAGAGGAGCTACAAATTTCCTTCCACCCAGCGTTCCCCCAAGTCTCCCGATAAAAATGATACCTCACTTGCGTGGGTAGGCCTAGCGCCGGCGACAGGAAACACCCCAAAGCGCAACGTGGACACATCCTAAATTTTGGAAAAAAACAGAGGTGTTTTTTGCGAAGTGCCTACCTGTAGATTTTGGCCTCTAGCTCAGCCGGCACCTAGGGAAACCTACCAAACCTGTGCATTTCTGAAAACTAGAGACCTAGGGGAATCCAAGGAGGGGTGACTTGCGGGGCTCGGACCAGGTTCTGTTACCCAGAATCCTTTGCAAACCTCAAAATTTGGCTAAAAATACACATGTTACTCACATTTCTGTGGCAGAAAGTTCTAGAATCTGAGAGGAGCCACAAATTTCCTTCTACCCAGCGTTCCCCCAAGTCTCCCGATAAAAATGATACCTCACTTGTGTGGGTAGGACTAGCGCCCACGAAAGGAAAGGGCCCAAAACACAACGTGGACACATCACATTTTTTTATAAAAAGCAGTGCCTACCTGTGGATTTTGGCCTGTAGCTCAGCCGACACCTGAGGAAACATAGCAAACCAGTGCATTTTTGAAAACTAGAAACCCAGGGGGATCCAAGATGGGGTGACTTGCGGGGCTCTGACCAGGTTATGTTACCCAGAATCCTTTGCAAACATCAAAATTTGGCCCAAAAAACACTTTTTCCTCTCATTTCGGTGACAGAAAGTTCTGGAATCTGAGAGGAGCCACAAATTTCCTTCCACCCAGCGTTCCCCTCAGTCTCTCGATAAAAATGGTACATCACTTCTGTGGGTAGGCCTAGCGCCCACAAAAGGAAATGGCCCAAAACACAACGT
Organism: Pleurodeles waltl; assembly: GCF_031143425.1. Classification (NCBI taxonomy): domain Eukaryota; kingdom Metazoa; phylum Chordata; class Amphibia; order Caudata; family Salamandridae; genus Pleurodeles; species Pleurodeles waltl. Next base: position 29,742,480 of record NC_090437.1, read on the forward strand.
GGACACAACATATTTTTTCACAGAAAACAGAGGTGTTTTTTGCAAGGTGCCTACCTGTGGTGTTTGGCCTGTAGCTCAGCCGGCCCCAGGGGGGGGGGGGCAGAAATGCCCTAAAATAAATTTGCCCCCCAACCCCCACCCTCCCCCGCCGGGAGCGACCCTTGCCTACGGGGTCGCTCCCCCTGCGTGACATTGGCACCAAAAAACAAATCCCCGGTGCCTAGTGGTTTCTGCCCCCTTGGGGGCAGGTTGACCTAAACTCAGCCAATCTGCCCCCAAGGGGGGCAGAAATGGCCTAAATACAATTTGTCCCCCAGGGGAGCGACTTTTGCCTGATGGGTCGCTCCCCATCTCTAAAAAAAAAAATAACAAAGAAAAAAAAAAAGAAAAAAAAGAAAAATTCCCCTGGCGCCTAGAGGTTTCTGCCCCCCCCCCCCCCGGGGGCAGATCGGCCTAATAATAGGCCGATCTGCCCCCCGGGGGGGCAGAAATGGCATAAAATAAATTTGCCCCCCCAACCCCCATCGCCCCCCCGGGAGCGACCCTTGCCTACGGGGTCGCTCCCCCTGCGTGACATTGGCGCCAAAAAACAAATCCCGGTGCCTAGTGGTTTCTGCCCCCTTGGGGGCAGATTGACCTAAAATTGGCCAATCTGCCCCCAGGGGGGCAGAACTGGTCTAAATACAATTTGCCCCCCCAGGGGAGCGACCCTTGCCTGATGGGTCGCTCCCCATCTCTAAAAAAAGAAACAACAAAAAAAAAACACACAAAAAAAAAATTGCCCTGGCGCCTAGAGTGTTCTGCCCCCCCCCGGGGGGCAGTTCGGCCTAATAATAGGCCGATCTGTCCCCCGGGGGGGCAGAAATGGCCTAAAATAAATTTGCCCCCCCAACCCCCACCCCCCACCCCGGGAGCGACCCTTGCCTACGGGGTCGCTCCCCCTGCGTGACATTGGCGCCAAAAAACAAATCCCCGGTGCCTAGTGGTTTCTGCCCCCTTGGGGGCAGATTGACCTAAAATTGGCCAATCTGCCCCCAGGGGGGCAGAAATGGTCTAAATACAATTTGCCCCCCCAGGGGAGCGACCCTTGCCTGATGGGTCGCTCCCCATCTCTAAAAAAAGAAACAACAAAAAAAAACACACAAAAAAAAAATTGCCCTGGTGCCTAGAGTGTTCTGCCCCCCCCCGGGGGGCAGTTCGGCCTAATAATAGGCCGATCTGTCCCCCGGGGGGGCAGAAATGGCCTAAAATAAATTTGCCCCCCCAACCCCCACCCCCCCCGGGAGCGACCCTTGCCTACGGGGTCGCTCCCCCTGCGTGACATTGGTGCCAAAAAACAAATCCCCGGTGCCTAGTGGTTTCTGCCCCCTTGGGGGCAGATTGACCTAAAATTGGCCAATCTGCCCCCAGGGGGGCAGAAATGGTCTAAATACAATTTGCCCCCCCAGGGGAGCGACCCTTGCCTGATGGGTCGCTCCACATCTCTAAAAAAAGAAACAACAAAAATAAAAAACACACAAAAAAAATTGCCCTGGCGCCTAGAGTGTTCTGCCCCCCCCCCCCCGGGGGCAGTTCGGCCTAATAATAGGCCGATCTGTCCCCCGGGGGGGCAGAAATGGCCTAAAATAAATTTGCCCCCCCAACCCCCACCCCCCCCCCGGGAGCGACCCTTGCCTACGGGGTCGCTCCCCCTGCGTGACATTGGCGCCAAAAAACAAATCCCCGGTGCCTAGTGGTTTCTGCCCCCTTGGGGGCAGATAGACCTAAAATTGGCCAATCTGCCCCCAGGGGGGCAGAAATGGTCTAAATACAATTTGCCCCCCCAGGGGAGCGACCCTTGCCTGATGGGTCGCTCCCCATCTCTAAAAAAAAAACAACAAAAAAAAAACACACAAAAAAAAATTGCCCTGGCGCCTAGAGTGTTCTGCCCCCCCCCCCCGGGGGGCAGTTCGGCCTAATAATAGGCCGATCTGTCCCCCGGGGGGGCAGAAATGGCCTAAAATAAATTTGCCCCCCCAACCCCCACCCCCCCCCGGGAGCGACCCTTGCCTACGGGGTCGCTCCCCCTGCGTGACATTGGTGCCAAAAAACAAATCCCCGGTGCCTAGTGGTTTCTGCCCCCTTGGGGGCAGATTGACCTAAAATTGGCCAATCTGCCCCCAGGGGGGCAGAAATGGTCTAAATACAATTTGCCCCCCCAGGGGAGCGACCCTTGCCTGATGGGTCGCTCCCCATCTCTAAAAAAGAAACAACAAAAAAAAAAACCACAAAAAAAAAATTGCCCTGGCGCCTAGAGTGTTCTGCCCCCCCCCCGGGGGCAGTTCGGCCTAATAATAGGCCGATCTGTCCCCCGGGGGGGCAGAAATGGCCTAAAATAAATTTGCCCCCCCAACCCCCACCCCCCCCCGGGAGCGACCCTTGCCTACGGGGTCGCTCCCCCTGCGTGACATTGGCGCCAAAAAACAAATCCCCGGTGCCTAGTGATTTCTGCCCCCTTGGGGGCAGATTGACCTAAAATTGGCCAATCTGGCCCCAGGGGGGCAGAAATGGTCTAAATACAATTTGCCCCCCCAGGGGAGCGACCCTTGCCTGATGGGTCGCTCCCCATCTCTAAAAAAAAAAACAACAAAAAAAAAACACAAAAAAAAAATTGCCCTGGCGCCTAGAGTGTTCTGCCCCCCCCCCCGGGGGCAGTTCGGCCTAATAATAGGCCGATCTGTCCCCCGGGGGGGCAGAAATGGCCTAAAATAAATTTGCCCCCCCAACCCCCCTCCCCCCCGGGAGCGACCCTTGCCTACGGGGTCGCTCCCCCTGCGTGACATTGGCGCCAAAAAACAAATCCCCGGTGCCTAGTGGTTTCTGCCCCCTTGGGGGCAGATTGACCTAAAATTGGCCAATCTGCCCCCAGGGGGGCAGAAATGGTCTAAATACAATTTGCCCCCCCAGGGGAGCGACCCTTGCCTGATGGGTCGCTCCCCATCTCTAAAAAAAGAAACAACAAAAAAAAAAAACACAAAAAAAAAATTGCCCTGGCGCCTAGTGTGTTCTGCCCCCCCCCCCCGGGGGCAGTTCGGCCTAATAATAGGCCGATCTGTCCCCCGGGGGGGCAGAAATGGCCTAAAATAAATTTGCCCCCCCAATCCCCACCCCCCCCCCCGGGAGCGACCCTTGCCTACGGGGTCGCTCCCCCTGCGTGACATTGGCGCCAAAAAACAAATCCCCGGTGCCTAGTGGTTTCTGCCCCCTTGGGGGCAGATTGACCTAAAATCGGCCAATCTGCCCCCAGGGGGGCAGAAATGGTCTAAATACAATTTGCCCCCCAGGGGAGCGACCCTTGCCTGATGGGTCGCTCCCCATCTCTAAAAAAAAAAAAAGAACAAAAAAAATAAACACAAAAAAAAAAATTGCCCTGGCGCCTAGAGGTTTCTTCCCCCCCTGGGGGCAGATCGGCCTAATAATAGGCCGATCTGCCCCCAGGGGGGGCAGAAATGGCCTAAAATAAATTCCCCTCCCCCCCAGGGAGCGACCCTTGCCTAAGTGGTCGCTCCCTTTGCGTGAAATTCACGCAAAGAAAAAACTCCCTGGTGTCTAGTGGTTTCTACCCCCCTTGGGGGCAGATTGGCCTCATCAAAATAGGCCAATCTGCCCCCAAGGGGGGCAGAAATGGGCAAAATATAATTTTCCCCCATTGGGAGCGACCCTTGCCTAAGGGGTCGCTCCCCACCAAAAAAAAAAAAAATGAAAAAAAAAAAAAAAAATGGTCCCTGGTGCCTAGAGGTTTCTGCCCCCCCTGGGGGCAGAAAAGGCCTTTTCAAAAAAATGCCCCCCCTGGGAGCGACCCTTGCCCAAGGGGTCGCTCCCTTTTGTCAATTACTAAGAAAAAAAAAAAAATCCCTGGTGTCTAGTGGGGTTTCAAAAGCCGGATTGCAAGCAATCCGGCTTTTGAAACCCTCGGAGGGACTTCAAAGGGAAGGAAATACTTTTCCTTCCCTTTGAAGCCCCTCCGGGCCTCCCAAGTGATTGAAAAAGAAATGCTTTTGCATTTCTTTTTCAATCGCGCTGGAAGCAGAGCTTCCAGCGCGACGAGGGAGGCCCCTGTGACACATCAGAGCGCGCTGACGTCACAGGAGGGGGTGGGGGGGTCGGGGGTGGAAGGGGAAGGTCTTCCCCTTCCATCCCCGACTTGGGGGGGGTATGGGGGTGCACGGGGGGCGCGCTAGCGCGCCCCCAAGTTCCCCTGTGCCATGGACGAGATGATCTCGTCCAAGGCACAGGGGAACTGTAGCCTTGGACGAGATCATCTCGTCCAAGGCACAGAAGAGGTTAAAAAAAAGGGATAATTGTGTTTTGATATTTACCATGTATGGTGTTTTTCTGAGTGAATGGTTTTTAGCATATTGTAAAGGTTCTAGCTATTATCCAGGTTTGCCAATAACTAATGGACTGATTTACACAAATGTGACAGATATCTCATCCGCCCTATGCCAATTTCATTATGGCCTATGGAACTTGTAATACGGTGGATGGGATATCCGTCACATTTTGATGGATTAAGCCCTCCATCAAACTCTAATCAGGCCCTTAGTTTTAGGTAGGTATCTGCTGCAGAAAATGTTAGGTTTCATCTGTCAATGTTTAGGTTGCCATATAACAGGAAGGGTTTTGTATTATGTGTTCTGGAATTTCTATATCTTGGTATCTTCTAGGGGCAAGAGGAGTATCTCTGGTGGCTGTTTTTATTTTGTGCAGGTGAATGTCATAAAGTGGGTATAGGTGTGTGTTGACCTGTGATGTGTTCAGGGACTTTAGGGAGTATCTCATTTAAGATTTTGACTGTGGGAGTCCGGGAGATAGTGCTTGCTTGTCTAATATCCTGCAATACTCTCCTTACTTTTATTTCTCTCACATTTGGGGAGTGGTTGTGTTTCCTTACCTTAATTACAACAGTCACTCCTTATAGCATGTATTAGAATAATATTTGGTATATTTACAATTCACATTTCCAATTGATGTACTTTCTTGGTTGTAGGTGGAGCCCATATGTCTTAGTAATTGCTTTCCTTTCTGGAATATTATATATTTGGCTATTTCTGTCATTGTCTTTCAAAGTAGTATAATGCGTTTGTTATTTACATATAAAATATATAGCTACTTTAAACTTACATGTGTGGTCTTGTTACATGTGTCACACTTTTTTGCACCTTTTCCATTGAGGGTGTGGTAGTGTGAAGCAGGTGCATTCTTTTCTGTTGAAAGAAACAAAGAGTGTCAGTTTGATTTTAAATATTTATTTGTTAGTAGCTTGTAGAGGATGAGGTTGTTGGGCCTTATTTTCTTAGCTGTCTGGGGTGATTTTCTATTTACTGTTAATTCATATATACTTTGTTGTGTCGTTTTTTTCTGGTTTGTGATTGCTGGTGCTTTGCTGCAAGTTATCACTTTTTGAAGTTGTACTACTTTCTATTAGTATGCACACACAAAGAGATAGAAGTTGGAATATGTTTTTCTGTTAATTACTTGCTATTTTACAATTTAAAATGTATTTACAAGTAAGTTGTAGTTTAAGTATAAGATTTACTTACTTTGCCAGGTAGTTGTTGAGATTTCTTTTCTAACAACTGGTCAGAAAAGCTGGAAGTGTTTTTTCCTCTTGCAGCTTTTGTCATTTTTGAAGTATTCAGTTGCTAAGATTTGTGTGCCCTGGATATTGTTGACTTAATTGTTTGTGTGATTTTATTGATTGTTTATTTGTAGTTTGGTTTTATTGGTTAGTTTATTTTTAGTTAGAATTTTTCTTATCAGTTATGTTTTTTCTACGGTAAATGCTAATTTATGTTTTATTTATAATGTATGTAGTTAAAAGATTTTGAATATTATTTTATTCATGTATACATTTATTTATTAATATTTATATCATATAAATGTTTTTAGTTTATGTAAATATGTTATGCTTATATTATTATGTTTTAGTTATATACTTTGTTTAATGTTTATTGTAATTATTTGTTTAATCTAAAAAGTAGTTTTGTGTGTTTATGAATGATAATGTAATTATTTTGGAAATATTATTTTAATCGATATTTTTGAGATAGTATATATTTTTTTTTAGGTATCAATATTTTAACATAGATATTTGTGTTTTACATAGAAGTAAAAAAAATCAACATTTTTAACAACAATGTTTATAATTCCTTAGTTAAGCATAGGATTACAATAGTTTTGTGTTTCGATATTGTGTGCATCAATATTATGTCAGTGATCCAAGACATCTACTATGAAGTTCCTCACCCTTGGCAGATCTTTACCCAATATCTGAATTTCTTAAGCAGAGGTCAATGTCCACAATAGGTTATGATTAAAATTCACCTTAAATTATGTTCCCCACATATTCTCTTGGAGTTAGCTCATGCCCCACTAACATCTCAGGTCCTGCCTCTGTACTACAGAGTAGTAAGATTCAGCACCCTGGAGTGTTTGTAAGTGTTAGATCAGGCATCCTTGGTGTGGTCTTCCCTGACTTTTTTACCTTCTGACCTCCTGTTTGCTGACTTTGTTTTTGCTGGCTTTAGGACTGTGGGCACTGCTAAAATGCATGTTCTCTTTCCCTAAAACATGACACCATTAGCGTATCTAAAATTGGCATATTTAATTTAATTATAAGTTCCTGATAAAGTGCACTACATGTGCCCAGGGTCTGTAAATTAAATTATACTATTAGGCCTGCATCACTGATTGTGCGACCCACTTCAGTAGCCCTTTAAACATGACTCACACCTGCTATTGAAGAGCCTGAGTGTGCAGCTTTAAACTGTCATGTCAACCTGGAATGTTAAACCTCTTGCCAGGTCCAAATCATCCTTTTTAATACATATAGGGGAGGTCCTAGGGAGCCCTAAAGGCAGAGTGCCATGCACTTAAAAAAGTGGACAAGTACTTTTAAGTTTTACATGCCCAGGTAGTGAAAACTTTTTAATTAATTTGTCACCAATGCAAGGCCTATCTCTCCCTTAGGTTAACATTGTGATTGCCTTATTGCAAATTATAAGTGTTCTTTCTAAATGGGAAGAGATGAGACCCCAAGTGTGGTGCCTCTGGAATCATAATTTAAAATCATAACTCATGATGAAGTCAGATTTTAAATTGAGTAATTCTGAAAATACTACTTTTAGAAAGTTGGATTTTTTCTTCAAATCATCAAGTACCTTTCACCTGTCTCTAAATACACAACTGAGATGAGGGACAGCTGGGCTGTTGTGCATTTTCTCCAGACAGCCACACACAAAGGGAGCTTAGGTGTGACTGAGTGGCCATCTACATGTTGATAGGCCATCCTGTGTGGGATGGGAGGGAGGAGCTGACACTTACATCTAAATGAGTTGGTCCTGAGCCCTCACAAAGGGCTGCATAACCCCCTGTAGTGTGCATAGAGCTAGGACAGGAAGGGCAGGGACTTTGTGTACTTTGAAGGACTCTCTATGAAGTCTCCTTCACTTCGAAGGCACCACTGGGTATAAGAACTAGACCTTACCAAATTAGTACCTTTCAGAACCTGAGGACATTCTGCCAGGAAGAAGGACTGCTGTGCTGCTAAAGGAACTATCATCCTCCTGGAACTCTGCTGGACTTTGCTAGACTCCAGCTTTGCTGTGCCTGCCCAGCTTCTTGCTGCCCTCTTTTCCTGGGAGTGAGAAGGACTGCATCTGTATCACTTCAGCCCCATAACTAAAGTGACTTCATGGGCTTGCTGGCTTGCGTCCTGTCCCAAAGTGTCAGGGACATCAAAGACTTCTCTCAACTCTGCTACAGCTTCTGAGCTCTACAGGCTGTGGGTCCTACACTGCCAAGTGGTCGGAAAACAGACCTGAGCCCTTGGAATCTCTCCTTGATGCTGATGCATCACCGCTGCAGCTGAGGACAAAGACATTGCCTCACCAACTGCAGGGCTCAGAACTGGTGCATTTCCCTCAGTCCTGACGCATTGCCTTTGCATCGCCGGCTGCAGAGCTCAGCGATGACACATCACCTTCATTGCAAACGGTTCGACGTCTCACCTCTGCCTGAGGACATCACATTGACAACTGCATGGTTTGATGATGACACATCTCTGACTGTGTGGATCAGAACCGATGCATCGCCTTCACATCATCCTGTCTGCTCCTCGCATCAGATCTTCAACGCCGACACAACCCTTCACCCAAGGTACTTTTCCAGCTGGACAAGGATATTCCTTGTAGCTGGCCCGTGCTCCCTTGCTATTGGCCTAAACGTTTGTGTTTACCCCTGTCTACGGTGACCAGATGGCCCCAGTTGGCGCTTTAAGTTTCTAAATACTATATTTGCAGATATTCTTTAAAAATTCATATCTTGACTTCTACTTATTGGATTTTTGTTGTTTTGTTCATTAAATTCTGCTCTATATTTCTAACCTGGTGTGGATTATTTTTGTGTGGTACATTCATTATTTTGTAATTGACTTACCCTAACTAGGATTGTGGTTCCTGCTTGGACAGGGTGTATACCTCTGCCAACCCGAAACCCAATTTCTAATGGTAAGACAAAAGCCTCTACAAATGAATTCCTCTCATGTTCCTTCATCAGTAGCACAACCAATCCTTTGGCATTTTAGTACATTACAATAATATTATTTTCCCTTATATCAAACTATATAAGAGAAGCATACCCCACAATTTCCATCTTTGCCTATATAAAGGAACTCTTGCACCTCTTTCCCGAGGCACTTCTTATTATTCTTGATCAAGTAGAATATTGGTTACATTATGGCAGTAAAACATAGTAAATACTTAACATACTGTTTGGCAAGACCTAAAAATTATTGCAATTGCTCCTTGATTGTGCTCAGAACATTCTGTTTTTGCTGAAACACTTTCTTAGATCCTAAAAAATCAAATCCACCCACTTTGGTCTTTCAATTTTCCTTCTTGACATTGAATTAGAAATTCCTTAAAATATTCAACACTTCTCATAAGAAGGATATATTTCTCGTAGGCTGATATTATGTCTTAGAAACACATGCCATTTATTATTACTTAGAATATTTCATGCTTGGCTCTTGGAAATATGATAGATAAACATAAAAAGCACCCTACAGTGAGATACAAAACTACAGCAAATGAGAAGTCTAAAGAGGAGAAATCAACTGCACCTTTTAGCGAGATCAGTATTCTACCAATTTGTTAACGGGGGTGACGATTCACTATGCTGCTACCACAATTGTGCAAATCTATACACATTTTAAATGTTTTTCCTTGTCTGCATTACAGATACGAATCAGTCAGAGATTTTACAGACAAATCTTCATGAGAATCTTTCCTTTCATAGTCAAACTATGTCCCTTGTGCACTTCTTAAGTAGCTCCGTCCTTATGTATGATCTTCAGCAACAATCCCACCAACATCCACAAACCTTCCTTGAATAACTCTAGATGTGATTTCCAATCTCTTCTCATTTCTATTTTCTTCTATAACCTATGTAGTCATAAACCCATTAGGATCCTAGAATTCCTGTTAGTTTTGAGTTAGCATTGGTCTCTCCATCCCTACAAAAAAAACAGTCTTAATCCTTGCAGCCTGTGGCTCTCACTTTCCATTCTATGAAATCCACTAAGTTTTGAAACAACCAACAATGGTGTTCGATTTTGTTCCTCATCAGCCACAATAAATATCATTTCAGTTTTGCCATTGCAATAAACTTGTTCTTCATCACTCCTCTTGCCTTCACTTCATTTCCTTTTTTTCTACATGGGCTCTTATAAACTCTGGAAAACCACATCCGTACGGAATTGTAAAGCAGCATCATAGTTCTTCCCGATACTTATGTAGAATCTGTTGCCAAAATGGAAACAAGTGTCCTTGTTTCCTCCCTCTTCCTTTACATCAGAGACATTTGATTCCTCCGAATTGATATTTTTCTCTGTTTTAACAATGCACTCTTCTTGGTACCACCCTCAACTTCCCTTGAAGATAAAAATTATTCATGCGCTTCACAGAACGTTTTATTTGTAGAGGCCCGTGTCACAACCCCCTCTGATGTGGAATCATCTGTTGTTACCTATTTTCCATTGCATTCCTACTATTGACATTTTTGAACAATGAATCATAATCAGTTTATATTTCAACATCCCTCAATTGCGGATAGCTACCAGTACACACATGGATGCCACACTGTCTTAAACCAGCTCACTTTGAGTGAGCCTTAAATTTATCACATTCTTGCAAGGGTTATACAGTGTCCATCATTTAGTATGGATTATTAATATTCATCTTTCCCCCCTTCAATGTCAAGAATATGTATTAGCGAAAGAGGTTTGAACACCCTGCTCCTCCCCGCCTCAATGTTGTGCTGCAGTATAGCAAAGTGCCTCAAACATGAATAATACAAATGATCCCGTTGCATCTAATTGCTTTTCAAGACTCACCTTTCACTGCTTCCAGTCCTGAACCCTCTTTCCTGGTCACTGGTAGAAAAATGTTTGTTTCCATATACTCTTCAGGTCTCTCACTACTGCTCTTCAGTCACTTATCTTGCAGCATATGTGCTACTCATTGGACAACAAAATGAAACTCAAAAATACAATCTTTTACATGGAGTGTGCTCTCAGCTAGCCACATGAATAGCTGAGATCTACTCAACAGGAGGCAGAACACTGGATTCAATTGAGAATAAAGCTATTGAATGCAATCTGGATTTATCTATATTTTTTTATCAAGCACAGCACAATTAATGTCACATTCTGGACACTTTGGGCCTCATTACGAGTTTAGCAGTCTGACGGTAAGACTGGCAGGGTGACGGCTGCCAAAAGACCACCAAGTTGGCGGTCATTTGACTGCCGTATTACGAGTCACTCTATAAAACAGTCAAATTTCGGAAACTGGAGTATTGAAAAGAGGGGGTTCCGTCACCAGCACCACCAGGCCCAATAAAAATCCTCCCATCATATTACGATCCACAAACCATGACAGTGGTTCTTCCATGGTGGAAAACCATTGGTAGTTTAAACTGCGGCGGCCTCAACTAACCTCAGTCAGAACACAACACTACAATGGATAGTTTGAATACCCCACACCTGACCACATCCACACACCCAACACACCTACTTACTGCACTATACATCACACCCCTACACAACCCACAATCCTTTGCATCCTGAACGTCATTAGCATACACTGAGAAGCCCAAAAAATGGATTTTGCTCTTTTACACTATAAGCACACTTACACATTTCACTCAGCACTCACCCCACATCAGCACAACATTCACAAGACACACATCATTAGCACACACAATCTGCTACAACTGTCACCCACTCACAGCATAGCACCTACATCTCACCATTTGCCAAACACTGCACCCTTACACTTACAACAACGTCACACATTGTCTTCACAACCACTACCATGCCCCCACAAAAACACCCATGATGCACTGATGACGAGTTGAGGGTCATGGTGGATGAAATTGTAAGGGTAGAGCCAAACCTGTTTGGAGCACAGGTCCAACAAACATCTATTGCCAGGAAAATTGAGTTGTGGCAAAGATTAGTCGACAGGGTCAGTCCTGCAGGCAGTCATCCACACACAAGGGAGGACATCGGGAAAAGGTGGAAAAATCTACAGGGGAAGGAGCATTCCATGACATCTAGGCACCAGCAAGCCGTACTGAAGACTGACAGTGGGCCCCCAACCTCCTCCCCCTACTTTCACATCATGGAAGGAAAAGATCTTGAACATCCTGCATCCTGAGGGCCTGACAGGAATACCTGGGGGAGTGGAGTCTGATAAGTACCCACAGCATCCATGTCACACAGTTGTCTTTCCTGCATGTTACCTCACCCCCTAAACCCACCCCAATTAAAATTTCACCCACTGCACCTCTGTCCAAATCACCTAATACCGCTCTCTGGCATGCCACATCTCCACTGAACTCATCTGGCCTCACAGCCCTTGAAAATGCATGTGAACTACTGGCAAATCATATCACTACAACTCCCAGAATGCACTATCCGATCATTGTGAAAACCTAGAATGTGCACAAAATATCACGTTGTGCATGTTTAACTAATTTACTATCTACATCAACTCACTTGTTCTAGTGTGGAACAGTACATGCCAACAACAGCAATGCAATGGCTTACTCACACTAGCATCACAAGCAAAACACAGATATAGATGTGTGCCCATTTATAATGATAAATAATTTATAAGATCCCAAACTAGAAATAGACTCACCTGGGTTGGAAAGTCAGATGGCTGAGTCGATGGGCATGCAGTACATCCAGATACAGGTTAATTTCCCTTGCTTACTCATATACTGTGTTCCTACAAGGACGCCATTGTGCATTGTGCAGCTCTTATTTGTACCATTTAGCATACCTGACTGTTCACTAGGTAACAGAAATGAACAGCCATGTCTATAATCAGACACTATCAGATGCCATCAGCAGTACAATCACTTCCAACCTAGTTTAACAACTCTTTACATGGAGTATGAAGATCAAGTCACAAAGTTGTATGTACAACTAAGGTATGCTGTGCAGCAGCTGTCAATGTCATTGCTGTGAATCATGTTAATGCACTTTCTGCATCTCACACAAATGCAACAATGCACCCATTTTAACCTGAACTCTGTGTCTCACTCCCTCCACAGGTAACCTTGTCATTGCCACCATGGAGAGGATATCAGAGACTGTCACTTCCCCTCTGGATGAAGACTCCTGTGAGGACAACACCCTTGGATGTCTCGACACTGACAAAGAACATGGTCCATCTGGGACACCTGGTCAGTCAACAATTCTCAGCCTCACCTTGGCAACATCAAGTCCTCCCAGCCCTGTTGCATCGACATCAAAGGCAGCCATTCACTCCCAAACCTGTGTTCCACAGACTGTATCATCTATTGTGTGGCCCACAGTGCAGGTATCTGTGTCTAACCTTGCCACCCCTGACAATGATGGACCTGCAACCACTGGGAGTGGACACACTATGCCATGGGCACAGACATGTGGAGGTAGGGTAAGTGGAAGGGATGCTGTGGGCCAGTGGATGGGGCCTTAAAGGGACACAACTGACCAGAAAACCATCTCCCAAGTCTTGGGAGCCTACCAAAGTTCCCAGGGAATTGGTGAAACAGCTATTCTGATGATTTCATCTACCATGACTTCACCCATCACTTTTGTGTTTATTTCTTTCCTTTTATAGTCACAGATAATCTTTTGATATGCATAATAAATCACACTTAAACACAGGTCCTGTGTATGTGTCTTTTTTCATTCATGTACAATAGTGATGCATGCCAACTCTGGTCAGATTATGTCCCTATGCACTGTACACTAATTGTTATGGACATCAAATGTGGACTCCATCAGCAGGAGACTCCTTACAACAGAAATGTAACAGGACAGATTTCAAAGAAATTGAAATCTAGTTCTAAACACATTGATAGGTAGAATTGCAAACAGCACATAGAGCATGACTGAGAGTAGCATCAGGAGGTATGCTAAGGTGTTACACAATGCGAAAACACAGGATACAGACATCAAGGTCATAGTAAACTTCCTACAAGGTCCTCTGTATCACCTGGTATAGATATTTTTTGCAACTTTTTTTTGACATACCTTGTTGGGTGAGTAAAGGTGGTTCCTCCTGACAAGTTCAATGACCTAAATCTTGCCTTCAGGAGCACAAAAGTCTGCTTAACTACACGCCTTGTCCTCCAGTGAGCCTCATTGTAGCAGACTTTCCCTGGCGTGGATTGGGTACCTCACTGGTGTCAACAGCCAAGGACGGTTTAGATAGCCAGAGTCACCTGTGAACAAAATGGTTGAACAACACAAACATGTATGTGCGACATGCAACATTGTGATGGCAGGAGACATACATTGCAAACACACATTTCAATTGTAACCTACCTACCAACCAGCCAGGCACTCTCTGTGTAGAGTTGTGTCATTAGCAGTGGGAAATTGCTGTTCCACATGATGAAGGAATCATGGACTGAACCTGGATACTTTGGAGTGACTTGTGAAATGTACTGGTCTGCAGACACACTACTTGAACGTTTATTGAGTGGTGTTTTTTTCTATTCCTATAAACCTGTTCATTGGCACTGGGGGAAACCAAGGTTACATGGGTGCCGTTAATGGCTCCAACCATATGTGGAATGTGTCCCTTTGCATAAAAGTCTGCTTTCACATGGGCCAAACCCACTCGTTGGGGAAACCTAATGTAGCTGCCGGTTCTTTTAGCAATGCACACAGTGCATCCTTCAAAACCAGACTGAACATGGGCTGAGACATCCTAGCAGTTAGAGCCACTGTATTCTGAAAGAAGCCTGTGGCCAGGAAGTGTAGCACTGACAAGACTTGAGTAATGGGGTATGCCATAAGGATTGCAAATGGCAGGCATCAGATCAGGCTCAAACTGTTTACAAAGGTTCATAATAGTATGACGATTCAGGTGATATGTCTGTACACAATGTCTTTCCTCCCTGGTGTGCAGGTCTACTAGTGGATGGTACACTGGTGATTGTCTTCCTCTCCTCATGGTGGGGAAACTACGTGAAAAGATGTAAATATGTAAAGTATGTGACATGCAGCATGCACACATCAAGTACAGTTAATTGAATTACTCACACATAACAGCTGATGAGGAGGGCTAATACTTCTGACATATACAGTACAGTACATAGCTATGCATCCTGTGACACCCTCCTTGGTACACATTGCCTCCACTATGGGATTACACTTAAAAATTCAACTGTTACTGTGCATGTTTGTAAGACCAATTGTTTAGACATGTTTCGCACATATTGTTGAAGATTATCAACAGTTTTGAAAACACATGAGAACCTCGGAGTAGTTGTACATTGCTATCACCACATGTCCTCCAACAACACATCACTTACAGCATAGATGCACAAAAAGTCACCTAAACATGAGGACAGTACTTACAGATGTAAAGCGCAATATGAGGTATAGCCAATGATGCAGATTATAAGCACTCCCATACATGAAATGTGCTCAAAATGACAGCCGTCTGACCTACTGTACTGGACATGTGGAAGTGACCTAAGTCATGATGGTGGTAGGCGGTCACAACTCCGGTGTTAATTGCCATTAGAACACATTGCTGGCTTTGGCAGACTTAGGCCCTCATTACAACCCTGGCGGTCGGTATTAAAGCGGCGGTAAGACTGCCAACAGGCTGGCGAAAAAAAAAATGGTATCATGACCGTGGTGGAAACCGGCAACATAAACAGCCACTTTAACACTCCGACCGCCAGGGCGGTACAAAGAAACAGCGCGGCGGTCACCGCCAACAGACAGGCAGAAGACAATGTACCGGCCACCCTATCACAACACAGCAATCCGCCACCTTTTCCGGGGTGGAACTAGGTGATCAAAAACATGCGGAAACAGGACTCGGAAGGGAAAACACTCACCTCACCACACCCCATGAGGAACCAGGACGCCCTGGAGCCAGAACTCCAGACACTCCCTGCGATAGTCTTCCTGCTCCTCTATCAGGAGCACCAAAGACGGCGGCGACGACCACAGTGAGTACTGCACCTACAGCACAGGGGAAGGGGAGGGGGGGAGGGGAAAGAGAGTGACACACACACGCAACATCCCCACCCCCACCCTCACCGACAACATCACACACACAAATACATGCTGCAACATTATATATACACCCCCCAGGCCCCTTGGAAGAAAGCAAGGAGAAAAGGAAAAGATTTGAACAATTGTAATCAATAAAAATCCAGTACTCAAAACTCTAAATACAGTATATACAATTATGTACAACAAATACACAAGTCCGGGTAGTGCACCAATTATTGTCCGTGGACCACTGGGCCCAAAATGCATGGGTGAGGCCCACACGTGACACCAGACTTCAAACGGAGAGAACACTGCAGGGGCATCAGGTCGAAAAGAAACAGTCACCTCAGGGGAAGGGGGGGCACCTCAGCCAGATGAATGCATAACGCCACTGCTCCACGAGGGGCTCCATGCCCACTGATGTATCCTGGGGAGTGCAAAGCCACAGTCTCTAGAGTCTCTCCAGTGGGTGGTTTGCCCACTGCTTTATCCTGGAGAGTGCAAAGCCACAGTCTCTCAAGTCTCTCCAGTGGGTGGTTTGCTCACTGCTTTATCCTGGGGAGTGCAAAGCCACACTCTCTCAAGTCTCTTCAGTGGGTGGTTTGCCCACTGCTTTATCCTGGGGAGTGCAAAGCCACAGTCTCTCAAGTGGATGCCTTTCTCCACTGGTTCTGGAGGGGGCTTTGTGCCCAGAGTGCTTCATCCTGCCAAGGACAGAGGTAGTGGATGTGATACTCCACCGGTCCTGGAGGGGGCTTTGTGACCAGAGTGCTTCATCCTGCCAAGGACAGAGATAGTGAATGTGATACTCCACTGGTTCTGGAGGAGGCTTTGTGCCCAGAGTGCTTCATCCTGCCAAGGACTGAGGTAGTGGATGCCTTCCTCCAAAGAAAGTAGTGCATCATGGAAGCTGCCCAGGCCCCTGGAACCGACTACCAGCCTCGGATGACTGACCACTGGGGATGGCAGCCATGTCTGCAGTGGCACCACAGGCTCAGGATATTTGCAGGGCCGCTGGTGGTGCTTGTGGCGGGGTCATTCACGGCAGTGCTTGCTGCGGCCTCTGTGGCATTGGTGCTGGCGGCGGGCTCTGTGGCGGCGGTGCTTGCGGCGGCCTCTGTGACATCGGTGCTGGTAGCGGGCTCTGTGGCGGCGGCCTCTGCAGCATCGCTGCCGGCGGCCGGCTCTGTGGCGGCGGTGCTTGCGGCGGCCTCTGTGGCATCGGTGCTGGCGGCGGGCTCTGTGGCATCGGTGCCTGCGGCGGGCTCAGTGACTGCGGTGCTAGTGGCGGGCTCAGTGACTGCGGTGCTGGGCTCAATGACAGCAGTGCTGGTGGCAGTGCAGGTGGCGGTGCAGGTGGCGGTGCAGGTGGCGGACTTCTCCGCCGTACAGGTTGGCGTCGACCTGGACTGAAGGTGTGACACTGGTCCAATTGTCGGTGCCACCATGACCTCTCCTGTCCTGCCCTTTATTTTCTGGCCCTTCCCCACCTTGGATGGTGGCGCAGCTGTCTTGCCACCATCCCCTTTCGTTTTCCCTGAGCCCTTAGTAGCAGGTGTTTTCTGCTTCTCCCTCCGGGATGTAGGCAACTTTTTAACTTTTGCAGGTGGCGGAATGTCCTTGCCCTCGCTCCGTAGCACACTGGCAGCCCTGTTGGTTGGCGCACTCCAATAGCCTGCAGTTGCTGGCACCGCTGTGCCTGGTGATGTGGTGGCTGAGGTGCTGGGTTGGGACCTGGAAAGCCTGGCCCAAGGGGAAGGACGGGGGGTGTAGGGAAGAGGTCAATATTAGCCAGGACAAGTTTTTTAGACACACTGGGACGGGTAGATGGAGGGGGTTTGGGAGTGGAGGAAGAGGCAGTGGTCGTAGGAGGTGTACGTTTGCTGAATTTGGGTGAAGGTGCATGGGCTGGAGGCTGTTGTGAGGTGGATGGCTGTTGGGTGGGTGTGTGGCTGTGTTTGTGAACTTTGGGAGGAGGGTTCACAGACACACTGGGAGAGAGCACAGGGGATGTGTGAATGGTAGTGGGGTGGTGAGTGCATGTGAGCAGTGTGTGGTGATGGGCATGCTGGTGATGGAGGTAGTGGCTGAAGATGTAGTGCATGCAGGTGTGAGTGTAGACAAGACTGGGAGGAAGGAGGACGACATGGAAGAGGGGGACACATTGGAGGCAGTGGATGTTGGTATGTCTGCATGGGTATGATGCTTGTGTGAGTGCCTGTGGGATGTGTGGTGCTTATGTTTGCTTGACCCACTTTTGTGCGTTGAGGTGTGTGCATGGAGGTCTGATGGTGTGCTTGGGATAGGCTGAGGTACAGGGGATTGGGTCTGGGTGGAGGAGGTTGGAGGGAGGAGGCTGGACACAGGGACAATGGCTGCCATCAGTGCTGAGGCCAGAGCCTGAAATGCTCTCTGTTGGGCTGCCACGCCAGAATGAATGCCCTCCAGGTATGCATTTGTTTGCTGCAAATGCCTCTCAACACCCTGGATGGCATTCAGAATGGTTGACTGCCCAACAGTGAGGGATCTCAGGAGGTCAATAGCCTCCTCACTGAGGGCAGCAGGGCAGCAGCAGTCCATCACTTGTTATTTTTGCATTTGTCGCTCTAAGTGGGAAGGGTATGCCCAGACTTGGGTCTGTGCTTCCCATGCCACTGGATTCAAGCTAGCCTGGCTGATGAGGGGTGAAACCCCGAAACCGGACCCAGGATGCTTGTTTCCAGTCCAGGGAAGACCTGGCCTAGCAGTTCGGGCTGGACTGTTCCCATGGGGAACAGGGTCAAGACTGATTTGCATATGGCTGGGTCCAAACTGGAATGGAATGGGCAGCAAAAAAATGATGGATTTAGGCCCAGATCACTGTACTGGGGGTGAATGTTTGACAATGTTCAGCATTCCGTCCATCACTTGTTGTTTTTGCTTTGTCGCCCTAAGTGGGAAGGGTATGCCCAGACGTGGGTCCCGTGCTTCCCATGCCACTGGATTCAAGCTAGCCTGGCTGAGGAGGGTTGAAACCCTGAAACTGGTCCCAGGATGCTTGTTTTCAGTCCAGGGAAGACCTGGCCTAGCAGTTTGGGTTGGACTGTTCCCATGGGGAACAGGGTCAAGACTGATTTGCATATGGCTGGGTCCAAACTGGAATGGCATGGGCTACAAAAAAACGATGGATTTAGGCCCAGATCACTGTACTGGGGGTGAATGTTTGACAATGTTCAGCATTCTGTCCATCACTTGTTCTTTTTTGCTTTGTCGCCCTAATAAAACCTCAAAACCGGTTCCAGAATGCTTGTTTCCAGTCCAGGGAAGACCTGGCCTAGCAGTTCGGGCTTGACTGTTCCTCTGGGGAACAGGGTCAAGACTGATTTGCATATGGCTGGGTCCAAACTGGAATGGCATGGGCAGCAAAAAAACGATGGATTTAGGCCCAGATCATTGTACTGTGGATGAATGTTTGACAATGTTCAGCATTCCGTCCATCACTTGTTGTTTTTGCTTTGTTGCCCTAAGTGGGAAAGGTATGCCCAGACGTGGGTCCTGTGCTTCCCATGCCACTGGATTCAAGCTAGCCTGGCTGATGAGGGGTGAAACCCCGAAACTGGTCCCAGGATGCTTGTTTCCAGTCCAGGGAAGACCTGGCCTACCAGTTCGGGCTGGACTGTTCCCATGGGGAACAGGGTCAAGACTGATTTGCATATGGCTGGGTCCAAACTGGAATGGCATGGGCAGCAAAAAAACGATGGATTTAAGCCCAGATCACTGTACTGGGGGTGAATGTTTGACAATGTTCAGCATTCCATCCATCACTCGTTGTTTTTGCTTTGTCGGGTCCTGTGCTTCCCATGCCACTGGATTCAAGCTAGCCTGGCTGATGAGGGGTGAAACCCCGAAACCGGTCCCAGGATGCTTGTTTCCAGTCCAGGGAAGACCTGGCTTAGCAGTTCGGGCTGGACTGTTCCCATGGGGAACAGGGTCAAGACTGATTTGCATATGGCTGGGTCCAAACTGGAATGGCATGGGTGGCAAAAAACGATGGATTTAGGCCCAGATCACTGTACTGGTGGTGAATGTTTGACAATGTTCAGCATTCCGTCCATCACTTGTTGTTTTTGCCTCTCCTGTTCAAGGTCAGGTACCAAGTGAGTGAACAGACAGAAAATGGCAGTCACGTCCGCGGCGGTGCGTACCTTCACCGCCAGCGTACATCGTCATTGGCTCCTGGGACCCATAGGGTCCAATGATAACCAATGCAGGATTGCGTTGCGGTCTTCGACCGCCTACCGCGACGGTGTACAATGCCACCGCAGTTACCTCATATCCTCTTGTCCCACCTTACAGGTCAGGCAGCTGCCATTTCAGGGGGCCACATGGCATTAATAATAACTGTGTCACACCTATCTAGGCCTTGCAGACACACAGTGACAGGCACATTGTGGATTAACAAATGTGTGCAAGTAAAAAAAAATTAATACTCTCTGATCGCTGTTCTCGTATATAGGGCACGTCCGCTGGGGCAGGTGATGAGATGGCGGCATCCTCCAGTGTACAGACCACTGGTGGACCTGTTGACAATGGAAGAGAGACACGTAATAGTCAGCTACAGACTTGATTGTGCAACAATCCTAGAACTGTGTGCCCAGTTGGAGCCAGACCTGATGTCAGCAATCTGCCAACCCACAGGGATCCCCCCTCTAAAACAGGTCCTATCAGTACTCCATTTACTGGCAAGTGGGTCTTTTCAAACTACTTTGGCCATTGCATCAGGGATGTCCCAGCCTATGTTCTCAAACGTGTTGTCCAGAGTGTTGTCTGCCCCGCTGAAACACATGCACAGCTACATAATTTTCCCTCAGGTGGAGGATTTGCCTACAGTGAAAGGTGACTCCTATGCCCAGGGACATATCCCCAACATCATTGGTGCCATTGATGGGACACATGTGGCCTTGGTACCCCCCCGCAGGAGTGAACAGGTGTACAGAAACCAGAAGAGCTACCATTCTATGAATGTGCAGATGGTGAGCTTGGCTGACCAGTACATCTCCTATGTGACCACCAAGTTTCCTGGATCAGTGCATGACGCTTACATTCTGAGGAACAGCAGCATCCCTTATGTGATGGGGCAACTCCAGAGGCACTGTGTGTGGCTAATAGGTGAGGATAAGGACCCTATACCCTGTGAATAGTTGTCTGGGTCTGTGGTTGTCCCTAAGGGTTAGTGTGTGTCTAACAGTTGTCCCTCAACATTTGCAGGTGACTCTGGGTACCCCAACCTGTCATGGCTACTGACCCCAGTGATGAATCCCAGGATAAGGGCAGAGGAACGCTACATTGAGGCACATGGGCGAACTAGGAGAGTGATTGAAAGGACCTTCGGCCTCCTGAAGGCCAGGTTCCGGTGCCTCCATATGACAGGTGGTTCTCTCTACTACTCACCAAAGAAGGTGTGCCAGATCATTGTGGCCTGCTGTATGCTGCACAACCTGGCTTTGCGACGACAGGTGCCTTTTCTGCAGGAGGATGGTCCAGAAGGAGGTCTTGGTGCAGCTGTGGAGCCTGTGGACAGTGAAGAAGAGGAGGCAGAAGAAGAGGATATCGACAACAGAAACACCGTTATCAAGCAATACTTCCAGTGAGACACAGGTAAGAAGATGTCACTGCCTCACACATCTCATACTATTGTTTGAGCTAGCATAAGTCTGTTACTTTCACCCACTGTATGGACCCTGACTTGTCACTTTGCCTTTCCATTCCACAGATGTGGGTCCCACTGTGTGCCCTCTGCTATATTACCTCATGGACTAGAGCTGTGTCACATCGGTATGTTGACAATACAATTGACATTGCTATATTCCATAGTTATTGAAAATACACATTTGTGAAAGCACAGACTAACTCCAGATTGTTTTGTGATTCAAGGGTGTTTATTTCAGTGCTTATTGGTGGAGGGGGTTGTAAAATGGGCATTGGTGATGGTGAAGGAATGTCCATGGCAGAGTCCAGTCTACTTGTTTCACAGGCGCATTGTCCAAAGGGGCATAGGAAGTGGAGCTAGGGCAGTTGATGGATGGACAGGGTGACAAAGTGGGACAGAAGGATGACATTCAGGGGGCTCTCATTTCCTGGTGGGGGTCTTGGCATTGTTCTCTGTCTTTGTCCTGGATCTCAGGGACCGTTTGTGGGGTGGTTCTCCTTCTGCAGGGGGTGGGGTGCTGGTGTCGTGGTCCTGTGGCGGTGCCTCCTGTCCACTAGCTCCGGCGGAGGTGGTGGGCTGTTCATCATCCAGGCTAGTGTCAGGGTCCCCTTTTTGTGCCACAGTGTCCCTCCTGGTGTTCACAAGGTCCTTCAGCACCTCTACAATGGTGACCAGGGTGTTGTTGATGGACTTAAGTTCCTCCCTGATCCCCAGATAGTGTTACTCCTGCAGCCGTTGGGTCTCCTGAAACTTGGCCAGTACTGTTGCCATTGTCTCGCGGGAATGATGGTACGCTCCCATGATGTTGGAGAGGGCCTCGTGGAGAGTGGGTTCTCTGGGCCTGTCCTCCCCCTGTCGCAGAGCAGTCCTCCCAGTTCCCCTGTTTTCCTGTGCCTCTGTCCCCTGAACCGTGTGGCCACTGCCACTGCCCCCAGGTCCCTGATTTTCTTGGGGTGGTGGGTTTGCCAGGGTTCCCTTTAGTGGTGGACACACTGCTAATTGGCGTGTCCTGGGGGCAGAGGGATGGGCCCGCGGGGTGGGTGCTGTGCTGGTGTTTCCTGAGGGGGGAGGCCCTGTGTGGCATGTGCCAGTGTCAAGGGAACCGACTGTCCCGAGGTCCCAGATGGGCCGGGCTGGTCATCTTGATCCAGTTGGACAGAGCTGCTGTAATCACTGTGGGCCTCTTCTGTGGGGGGAGTGGACATGTCTGGAACCTCCTGTCCGGTGACATTGGGTAGGGGTCATGCAGGGGTGTAAAGGCATGATTATTGCATCTGTGTGTGCCATCGTGTGCAATGGGTGGGTGACCCTGTACTCCAGTGCTTGCATTCTTGTCAAGGACCTTGTGTGATAATTGGTTTGGGGTCTGCGTGGGTATCTGTAGTGGACATGCTTTGGTGATGGGTGTTCATGCTTTGGTGTTGCATGCAGGGCTTAGTGTTGGGATGGGTGGGTTGTGATAGTGGGACATTTATTAGGTGTTGGAGTGATGGGGTTGAGGGTGAGGATGGGGTATGTGATGGCATGCAGGTAGGGTGGGGGTTGTAATAGTTAAGAGTTGACTTACCAGAGTCCATTCCTCCTGCTACTCCTGCGAGGCCCTCAGGATGCAGTATTGCCAAGACTTGCTCCTCCCATGTTGTTAGTTGTGGGAGAGGAGGTGGGGGCCCGCCACCAGTCCTCTGTACTGCAATCTGGTGTCTTGAGACCACGGAACGCACCTTCCCCTGAAGGTCGTTCCACCTCTTCCTGATGTCATCCTGTGTTCTTGAATGCTGGCCCACTGCGTTGACCCTGTCGACGATTCTGCACCATAGAATCATCTTCCTAGCAATGGAGGTGTGCTGCACCTGTGATCCGAATAGCTGTGGCTCTACCCGGACGATTTCCTCCACCATGACCCTGAGTTCCTCCTCAGAGAACCTGGGGTGTCGTTGAGGTGCCATGATGTGGTGTGGGTGAAGTGTGAGGTGGTGTCGGTTGTGAAGTGTGAGGGGATGTGTTTGTGTGTGTTGTCTGAGGTGCGTGGATGGTGTGTGAGTCATGGGGTTGTGTGCTTGTGGGTGCTAGTGTTGTTTCTGGTGGTGTCTCTCTCTGGGCTTCTTTTTCAGTTTTTGTCGTAAGGGTTTGTGGGTGTGTGTTTTATATTGGATTGAGTGTGGAGTTGTGTTGTGGGTGTTTGTGCATCAGGTGTGTGTATTTTGAATTGTCCAATGTGGTTGTGTTTTTTAAATGTGTGTGTATTTTGAGCGCGGCGGTGTGTACCACCAATGGTTTACCGCGGTTGAAAGACCGCCACGTGAATTCATGGGTCATGATAGTGTGGGCGTGGTCCTGTTGGCGTGACGGTGGAGGTTTTGTTATCACCAGTTTATCATTGACCTTTGGTGTGGCGGACTTGTGTGGTTGTCTGGATTTTGGCGGATTCCCGGCTGTAGGTTGTGATAGCTGTAGCGGAATTCCGCCGCCGCAGTGGTGTGTTGGTGGTCTTCTGCACGGCGGTAAGCGGGATTTACCGCCAATGTTGTAATGAGGGCCTTAGGCCTATGACGATATCCGCTGGCAATGACAGGCATGTGGGTGGCGGGTGTGACTGCCATCCTCTGCAGTCTTGCTCACTTGACTCCTGACACAGCTGCCAGCAAGACCTCCAGAAATTGAGCTGCTGTGTACTGCCTCTGGGGCTATCATGCCACTGCCTGTAGGTGATAGGGGCCCTGCCTTCACCCCGGAAGAGCCGGAGAACCTAGTGGAGGAGGTCCTACCCCTATATGAACAGCTATATCATGCACCAGAGGAGCAGGTAAGTCCAATGTCATACCAATGTGTGATAGGTGTGGTGTATGAAGGTGTACCGTTAATTTAAACTAGTGAAGGTGTTGATGCATGCAGATAGTATTTTGTGAAGGAGTGTGAGCTGAGAGGATGGGAATGTGTGACTACTTGCTATTACTGATGAATGTGGACATGACTTTCTCCTTTTGTCTGTCCCTGGGGGTCCACAGCTGGTGGAACACCCACTGTTGGAAACTGTGGGAGGGCCTGGAATGCTGGGCCCAGAAGACCACAGAGGTCCAGCTGGGGATTGCCTCCCAACGAGGAAGGGGTGCCCATTTGACCTTGACCCCCCTAATGACCCACATTTTGGTGGTGGCTTACCATGAAGTGGATGGACATTTGAGGGTAGCACAGCAGCCCCAGGGAGGTAAATACTGACAGAACCCATGTTCTTTCCTCTGATAGTTTAGTGTATGCTGCCTAAGTATTGCAACTGTGACGATGTTGTAGGTAGTACAGGTATGTTGGCAACTGGGAATACATTGCACTTCAGTTGCCAATACAGACACAGATGTGGCCATTGTATTGTGCATGGAAACATGTTGATCACCTGTGTCTAGAAAATAGTATGACTGCTTGTGAAATACACGTTACTGAGTCATATGGGTGACTTTACTCAGCCATAAATATTTGTTACCTGCTGTGTCATCCTTCCCACCTGGTGTCCCCAAGTCCATTTATCCAAATGCTGAGTTATGTAGCTCTAAGGTGTCTGACCACTCCTATTTCACTGAATCTGCTCTTTGTGCAACATTGGGTCTGACAGATGAGGTACAGGTAGAACCAAAAAAATGGGGGGATAGGGAGAGATAATGGTCCAGTGTAGAGTCTCCCTAACTAGATACTATGAAACAAAAATCACGATACACTGTTCCAAAAAGAGAAAGACAGGAGAACGAGAACAAAGGAGTCCTAATATTTAGGAGCAAAAACCTCACACACCCAAATGGGTGTCATGCTTCATCATCGGCGTTGCTCCTCATCAGACCGGCGCTGCAATGTCTGACGGGCATACCCCAAAGGGTGGCTCTTTGCCAGAGATCTTTTCTGGATGATGCCACGACCCCAACAGATTTATTAGTCCATACAGGGTATGGGCCAAGATTAAAAACGATAGGGAGAGTGCACCTGAAGCAATGATCAGGTACTCTCAATCACACTTGTTGCAATTTAGGAAGGTCAGGCACTACCACACCTTCCCTGAAAAAAGGGTCGACATGTTTCACGTCTCTATGGTCCAGCCGGATCCCATGACGCTTCTTCAGGACCAAAAACAACATAAACTTCTCCTACCACAAATTGCTGAAATGATAAGGCTCCTATAACTTACAACCGTTAATATATATAATATATATAATATCTCCAGTCACTTACACAAAATCTGAGGTAGTATAGAACTTACTAATCCTACACGTCGCCCTACAAACAAATAAACACAAGTCACTTGTGAGGCGCAATCAACGTTAGTTAATATCAATTCATTAATGATATTGTGCAACACACATGTATAGATCAGTGAGCAATCAGGTGATGGTGCAGAAGGTGGAATACTAGTGTATGTATGTCAAAAGAAATAGAAAAATGCTTACCCCCCTAATTTGAGGAACACGCTTCATGGGTTTGCATGAGCCACAGGTCGGCCGTCAGAATTACTAATAGTCGAGTAGACAGAAAAAAAGATAGGGTCTTTATTATAGCACATATCAGGAATGGATGGCTATGATGTAATAGAAACAAAGCCACTGGCAAGGTGGGTACCAGTACAAAGAAGACTCAAAGGTATTTTTGATAAACCACTAAGTTGAGGTTATATACATCTAAAGGTACAATGAATAATTCTGCGAGTTTCAAGTACCCATAGCTACAGAAGAATAGGAAGGGGACAAGTCAAATATCTATTATCTTTTTATGGGACATGACTTTTCGTGATGGACTGTGCAGGTGTGGAGTCTGTGTAGGCATGATATTGTGTTATCAGTCATCTCCGTCTCCTTAGACTGATGTGATGTTGAACAGTGATGAGCTGTACGGGGATAAATGTTTTGGTTTAGCCAATCCATCATGTGCAAGATGCTTTTGAGTAACAGGTGATTTGATGGGATAGTCAAATAGTGGTCAGATGGTTGGCTTTTGTCAGTGAAACTGTTGTCAAATGGGAAAGTTGGAAATATGTTCTTGTGCCAACCAGGAGATGTATAGCTACTGTTGAGTATGTTGTAATATTTGTGTGTTTGCGTGTGTGAAGAATGTGATGCCCTCTTTCTCTCTCTCTCTCTCTCTCTCTCTCGCTCTCTCTCTCTCTGTTTGTGTGCATCAACATTGTCAGAGGAAGGAGACGGGGCACAGGTGAGTGGGGAAGCTGCCAGCCACGGGACCCAGAGTGCTGAGACCACTGACAGCGAGGGACCCAGTGGCCCAGAGGGCGAGGGGAGTGTCACTGGGGAGACAGGATCCAGTTCATCATCCTTTGAATTCTCCTCTAGTGGACACATCCTGGCCATGGTGGACCCATCTTGGACCACCCCAGCACCATCTTAGTCTGTCATCCCATTTTTACTACTACCCTCCCTGTAGCTCCCCACCCAGTTTGCTGTTCCTGTTCACCTAAGCAGGTGGGCGTCTCCTTTGCTGCAAGCACCTCTGCCCCAGCCCCTGTCAGCCCTGCTGCCCTCAGTCAGAAGACTATTGACCTCCTGAAGTCCATTTCTGTGGGTCAGTCGACCGTCGTGAATGCCATCCAGTGACTTGCAACTCAAGTCCAACAGAGTAATGGATTCCTGGAGGGCATTCACGGTGCACTGGCTGGCCTACAGAGATCCTATTAGGCTCTGGCCTCCACAATAACGGCAGCCAGTCACCCTTTGTCTTCCATTCCCCCTCTACCTTACTCTTCCCAATCCAAACCCATTCTTCTCAACCCAGCCAAAGCACACAGACAGACAAGCATGCACCCACCTCAACATCCAAGGGTAGTTCTGACAAACAAGAGCACTACAAGACCCACCACCGGCATGCACACAAGCATATACCAGCAGACACAGCAACAGTCACAATATGCCATGACACTTCCACCACCCCCAGCATCACAGACAGTACACCAGCCACACGGGCAGACCCCACACCAACATTCACAGATCCAGCCACTATGCCTATCTTACCCACAGACAGAACGACAGCAGACCCTCAGACATCCAAACCAGTCACCACGTCTGCAGATACCACAACCACAGACAAGCCTACATGTAGCACATCCACCATAGCTTCAGTCACCACTCCAACAGACACTCGCCCACCTACCACGGCATCTCCCAGTGCATCCACCTTCCTCCTCCCAAGACACATAAATGCTCACACTCAACAACCGTAAGCATACTTTGCACAAACATGCACCCAAGACATCCACACAAACACCTCAGACAACCACTCCCTCTCCCTCCACAACTGAACCCTCTTGCTATGACCATCCCTATATGTGTAAAAAAGCTTTCCTTTAGAAGTTTTCCCTTTTCCCTGCTCCTCTCCCTCCACGTGATACCCCTAAACATTCTGGGGGTCATTCTGACCCTGGCGGTAATTACCGCCATGGCGGAGGTTGGCGGTAGCACCGCCAACAGGCTGGCGGTGCTCCGCCGGGCATTCTGACCGCGGCGGTACAGCCGCGGCCAGAAGCGGAAAGCCGGCGGTGTACCGCCGACTTTCCGCTGCCCATGGGAATCCGCCATGGGGATTCTGACAGCCCATACCGCCATCCTGTTCCTGGCGGTTCACCCGCCAGGAACAGGATGGCGGTATGGTGTGTCGTGGGGCCCCTGGGGGCCCCTGCAGTGCCCATGCCAATGGCATGGGCACTGCAGGGGCCCCCGTAAGAGGGCCCCACAAAGAATTTCAGTGTCTGCTTTGCAGACACTGAAATTCGCGACGGGTGCAACTGCACCCGTCGCACCTTCCCACTCCGCCCGCTCCATTCTGAGCCGGCTTCCTCGTGGGAAGGGTGTTTCCCGCTGGGCTGGCGGGCGGACTTTCGGCGGTCGCCCGCCAGCCCAGTGGGAAAGCCAGAATGACCGTCGCGGTCTTTCGGCGGGAACCGCTTGGCGGGGGGCGACCGCCGTCCGCCGCGGTCAGAATCACCCCCTCTGTGTCTCTCCCCAAGTCTGGCCCTTCCACCTGCAAGTACCCATTCCCCTTCCCTCGACAAGAAGTCTACCCCTCCCAAGAGAACCCAAATCTCCCCTCCCCCTAAGCCTAGACCTAAACCGTCCCCTCCTAAGCCCCATCCCAAAGGTTCCCCTCCCAATCCAGAGCCTAAACCTCCCCCTCCAGCCCCCCATAATCCCTGAGCTGCCAGCCTGCACCCTTGATGCCCTATCTGTGGAGGTTACATGGAAGTCAGGAGTCAAGTTGGGTGCAGGCACATGTGCATTGTGTGCATGTTGCACATTGGTATTTTGGACTGGCCTATGGCCTAGGCCATTTTGTATAATATTTATACCCTTAGCACATATTTGGACTAACCAGTTGTTGGTTTTGACTTTACATCTCTGTCTTGCATTTCTTTTCTTAGGGCAGATTTGTTCCTGGCTGACATTGTTTGTGTGTGAGTATTTGGGTATCAGTGGTGGCTGTGCTACCTGTTTTGTCTGGGCAGCATGTGAGAATGTGTGCAGTGCATTGACCCCCAGTGATGGGCATGTGTTGTGTGATGGGCATGTGTATGTTGGGGACATGTTGTGATGGTATTGAGTGATTTTTGTATTGACATATGTTTGTTGCAGTGTTGTGTGCCTGTTTGTGCTTGGACTGTGTGTGTGAGCATGTGTGGTGAGTTGTATGCCAGATACGTAGTGATGTGTGTTTGAGGGTTATGTCGAATGCTGCATTGTAGGGTTGTGTGATAGTGTGTATTGGTTCCTTGGTGGTATGTTGTATTGTATGTGTAATTTGTCAATGGGTAGTTTCTGTTGTGGGTGCTTGCAAATGCTTTGCTGGTTTAGTGGTTGGGGTGTTGTAGTGTTGTTTGGTATTGTTGTGTGTTGTGTGTTATTGTGCAGGTGTTGTGTTTCTGGGAGTAGGTTTGTGTTGTTGATGTGTGTGTGATGGCATTAGTGTATGTACTGTGTATGTGCGGGTGTGTACATGCTTGTCTCTGAGTATGCATGTCAGTGTGAGGTTACTTGTGTTTATCGTCCTCGCCACCCGTTCCTGATGGGTATGTTGTGGGTGCGCAGGTACTTTCTCATTTTCCTACAGTGACAGGTAAATGTGTGTACTCACGGTTGCTGTTATTGGTGTCATCGCATATTCCGAAGTTGTTGGGCGAGCAGCAGCAGGAAAACGTGTAGTTGTGCTTCCATGGCATCTCCGAATGAGTATGGCTTCCTGAAGGCAAGTGTCTTCTGTTATATAGTTGGTTTCCGACTGGGTTTATGTGGTGGTGCGACCACAGTGGAAACCTTGGCAGTAGGCAGCATCGTACTCAGGTGGCTACCATTGTCCGTGGGGGTCTGACTACAGTGGTGGTGCCGGCGGTGGTTTGGCTGAATTCTGTTGTGAAAACCACCAGGGTCATAATTTGGCAGTCTTCTCCACCAGCCTGTTGGCAGTGCAATGCTGGCGCCAACATGGCAGTCCTGAGACTGCCAAACTCATAATGAGGCCCTATCTCTGGCAAATGTATAACTCTTCAGGATCTTGAAAATTGCTATGGCATACACCAAAAATATGAAAAACATTTATTAACAACCTTCCAAATGCATTAAGAAAAACAACATGCATCCAGGCTTGGTAAAGATATTTTCCTGAGGCAGTCAAATATGCGAACAAATCCAACAGTCAAAACTGAATTACTGTTCGTTTTATGACCACTAACCTGTAATCCTATAATGAGCATTGAAAAAGGGATGTGGATTCATCAACTTCCAGACTCTGCAGCAGGTACCACATTATGGGGCATATTTATACTCCATTTGCGCCGAATTTGCGTCGTTTTTTTCGACGCAAATTCGACGCAAAACTAACTCCATATTTATACTTTGGCGTTAGACGCGTCTAGCGCCAAAGTTCCTGGAATTAGAGTCATTTTTTTGCGTGAACACCTTCCTTGCGTTAATGATATGCAAGGTAGGCGTTCCCATCTTAAAAAATGACTGCGATGCTATTGCGTCGTATTTATACTCCCGGGCAAAAATGACGCCCGGGAGTGGGCGGGTCTAAAAAACCCGCATTTGCGCCGGATTTTAGCGCCTGGGTCAGGGCAGGCGTTAAGGGACCTGTGGGCTCAGAATGAGCCCAGAGGTGCCCTCCCCTGCCCCCAGGGACACCCCCTCCCACCCTTGCCCACCCCAGGAGGACACCCAAGGATGGAGGGACCCACCCCAGGGACATTAAGGTAAGTCCAGGTAAGTATTTTTTTTAATTATTTTTTGTGGCATAGGGGGGCCTGATTTGTGCCCCCCTACATGCCACTATGCCCAATGACCATGCCCAGGGGACAGAAGTGCCCTGGGCATGGCCATTGGGCAAGGGGGCATGACTCCTGTCTTTGCTAAGACAGGAGTCATTTCAATGGGGGATGGGCGTCGTTAAAAAATGGCGCAAATCGGGTTAAGACGTTTTTTTTGCCTCAACCTGACTTGCCCCATTTTTAGACGCCCAAACACCATTTTTCCCTACGCCGGCGCTGCCTGGTGTACGTGTTTTTTTTTCACGCACATCAGGCAGCGCCGGTCGGCTAACGCCGGCTAACGCCATTCAATAAATACGGCGCCTGCATGGCGCTTCAGAATGGCGTTAGCCGGCGCTCATTTTTTTGGCGCTAAACTGCGTTAGCGCAGTTTTGCGTCAAAAAGTATAAATATGGCCCTGAATGTTCTTTCTTTCTGCCTGGCTTGACCTCAGGCTGGTTATTCTCAGTTCCTCCTGAAAATGTTCTTAGCACCTGCATAAGTATGATAAAACACATATTTCAAACTAGATGTTTGTGTTCCTGACTGTTGAGTCACAGGCTGGATTAGAAGGGGCACAACTTTGCTAGGCAGCTTGTCACCTGCACACAAGTGTAGCACTTTGCAGTTCTAATTATGTCATAATTCAGGGTCAGTATGCCTGGAAAATTCAGAGTTAAGGAACTTAGTGGTATTGCTTGTTGGGTTGTCTATATTTTCTGAGTGATATTTAGTGCACACTACTACTTTGATGTTGCTTTAATATCAATGACCATACTTGATTTTACTTGTTGTGTGTCCCGATCCCCCAATGTTCAGGAACCGAAGTTTTGTCCAATGTGTGGTTTTTAAATAATTCTTGCCAGGTAAGCACACGGTGTGTTGGTATGAGGAATTGGGACCTAGGGCACTGTGGTGTGTTCTCCTTGGATGCAGAAAGTCAAGAGATAATTGACTGTCCTCCGAGTGGCTTAAATTAGACCATGCTCAACTTTTATGAGGAATGTGGATTTGTTTGGTGCTCCTTGGGGAAGGTCAGAAGAGGGATGACAAAAGCATTAGGTGAGAGGACCAGTTCAAAGAACCCACTCAACATGCACCACCCTTCGATCACTGATTGTTAGTCTCACCTAGAGAATGCACCACAGGTTATTAGTCAGCAGGAGCCCTATAGCATGGGTTAATCAGGACGGGTCATGTCATTGAGAAACTTTTTTATAGAGTCAGTGGTACTTGGAGTCTAGTCATAACAGTTAGAATGTTTTACCAATGGTGTTCTTGACCACAGTGGTTTTGGAAGCACATGACGTTATGGTGCATAAATCAAAGAGGAAATGTTTCAATCTTTCCATGCTACTGTGATCTTAGTTTGAGGTACTAGTGAGAGAATGGTAATTGGTTTTGATGCACCTGCTATCACAACCTTCTGGACTTTTGAACTCTGAATTGACCTCATGATCAAAGAATGAATTGCCCATCCAGTCCTGTCATACACAAGCAAATCTTTCAAAGTGTGTACAGATGTGTACCTGGTTCCTACTAGGATAGTTCCAGGGCGGACTGGCCTAACGGTCACCAGGCGTTTCACTGCCAGTGGTGGCCCATTTTGTTGCTTGTGACTTACCGGCCACGTTCCTAGTTGCAGCACTTCTAAATAAGCAATGTAAAAACTAAGGGGCATATTTATACTCCGTTTGCGCCGGAATTGCGTCGTTTTTTTTTTACGCAATTCCGACGCAAAACTAACTCCATATTTATACTTTGGCGTTAGACGCGTCTAGCGCCAAAGTCCATGGAGTTTGCGTCATTTTTTAGCGTGGACACCTACTTTGCGTTAATGATATGCAAGGTAGGCGTTCATGTCTAAAAAATTGACTCTGAGGCATGTGCGCTGTATTTACACTCCCGGGCAAAATTCACGCCCGGGAGTGGGCGGGTCAAAAAAAATGACGTACGGCAGCTTTTGCGCCGTTTTTTTGCGCCTGCAAAAGGCAGGCGTTAAGGGACCTGTGGGCTCTGAAGGAGCCCAGAGGTGCCCTCCCATGCCCCCAGGGACACCCCCTGTCACCCTTGCCCACCCCAGGAGGACACCCAAGGCTGGAGGGACCCATCCCAGGGACATTAAGGTAAGTTCAGGTAAGTCTTTTTTTTTTTTTTTTTTGTGGCATAGGGGGGCCTGATTTGTGCCCCCCTACATGCCACTATGCCCAATGACCATGCCCAGGGGACAGAAGTCCCCTGGGCATGGCCATTGGGCAAGGGGGCATGACTCCTGTCTTTGCTAAGACAGGAGTCATTTCTATGGGGGTTGGGAGTCGAAAAAAATTGCGCAAATCGGGTTGATGCGAAAAGTTTGCCTCAACCTGACTTGCCCCATTTTTTGACGCCCAAGCCCCATATCCCCCTACGCCGGCTCTGCCTGGTGTACGTCGTTTTTTTCCACGCACACCAGGCAGCGCCGGCGGCTAACGCCGGCTAACGTCATTGATTAAATACGGCGCCCGCATGGCGCTTCAGAATGGCGTTAGCCGGAGCTAATTTTTTTGACGCAAAACTGCGTTACCGTAGTTTTGAGTCAAAAAGTATAAATATGGCCCTAATGGTTTTAACCCACTGGGTGCTGAGGATGGCCTGGAACCATGGAGCTTGTGTGTTGAGGAGAGCTCCAGGCTATCCTGGCAACCACTTATGTTAGGAGGACTGACACTCCCCGCATCGATCCCCCTGAGACAGGCCTCCATTGGGGGTGGCAGTGGAAGAGATTCCACTGCAACCCCAACCCACTCCCTCGGCGATCTAATGATGTCAGCACACACACAGTGCACTCACATCATGAGATGGTGCCAGGGACATGGTGGAAGGCTTTTGCTTTCAGCACGTCCAGGAGAGAGGACTTCACATGGTAAGACCTTCTCAGTGGGGAGGGGGTTTTAGTGATCATTCAGGGGAAAAGGAAAGAGGTTTTCTTTTCCCCACGTGTTTTTAGTGAATTCCAGCTCATTGATGATGGGTGGAGACGTGATAATGAAGCAGATATCCAACCCACTAGACCACCAGGGCTTCTTTAGTTGTTGAGGGAGTAGCCTCTTGGGGGAAATAATTTATAAATATTTTCGACACCCAATGGGGCTAGTTCGGCTCTATTTTTTGGCTGAAATGTCTCCTAGAAGGGGTCAAAACCCACTAGACACCAGGGATGATGTTTGTGATGAAAATGCAGTGAGCAACCCCTAGGGCAAGGGTCACTCCTCTTGGTGGATATTTGTGTTTGTATTCTATCCCCATGGGCAGATCACCTGATATGCAGCTAAACTGCCCTTTTGGGGGGGGGGGGGCAGAAGCACACTGGACAACAGGGAATGATCTTTTGAAGGGAAGCATCCCTTGGGCAAGGAGCAAATCCTTTGAGGGGGCATATCTTTTTTATTCCACCTCCCCTCCCCTTTTCAGGCTGATCTGCCGTCTAGGGGAGTGGGTGAAGCCACCTATACACAAGGGATCATTTTTGGAAGGAGAGTGGCCCCTTGGGCAAGGGTTGATCTTCATCTTCATGGGGGAACATATAATTTGTAGTCTGCCCTCCGGGAGGGCAGAGAGGCCATTTTTCGACCACTCTTCCCATTTGAGTGTGTGGAAGCTCACTAGAGAAGAGGGAGTTATGTTTTGAAGGGGAGAAACCCCTTATGCAAGGGTCACTTCCCTTAGGGGTGTATTTTTTTTCATTCCACCCCAAGGGCAGATTGTCCATTTTTAGGCCCATCTTCCACTAGACACTAGATAAGGGTCACTCCCCTTGAGGGATATTTATTTGGTATTCCACCCCCCACTAGATGGCAGACTGGCCATTCTTAGGCTGATTTGCCCTCTGGGGAGATAGAGGTCCCCTATACAACAGAGACATGTTTTGAAGGGGAGTGACCCCTTGGGCAATAGTTGCTTCCCTTGGTGGGGGGGCTATATTTTTTTTAATCCCACCCTCGAGGGCAGATCGGTCGTTTTTAGGCTGATCTCCCATTGGGGGGTGCATGCCCACTAGACACTAGATAAGAGTCACTCCTCATGGGGGATATGTTTTTTTGATAGTCTACTCCCACTGGAGGGCAGAGTGGCCATTTTTAGGCTGATCTGCCATCTGGGGGAAATGTTTTGAGGGAGGGTGACCCCTTGGGCAAGGGTTGCTTCTCTTGGGGGGCTATATATATTTTCTATTCCGTCTCCCCTGGGGATAGATCAGCAGTTTTTATGCCAATTTGTCCTCTGTGGAGGGGACGGCAGAAGCCCTTTAAACACCAGATATTGGGGGTCATTCTGACCCCGGCAGTAAAAACCACCGGGGCCGGGGTCGGCGGTAGCACCGCCAACAGGCTGGCTGTGCTCCGCCGGGCATTCTGACCACGGCGGTACAGCCGCGGCCAGAAGCGGAAAGCCGGCGGTGTACCGCCGACTTTCCGCTGCCCATGGGAATCCGCCATGGCGGCGCAGCTTGCTGCACCGCCATGGGGATTCCGACCCCCTCACCGCCATCCTGTTCCTGGCGGTTCCGCCCGCCAGGAACAGGATGGCGGTGAGGGGTGTCGTGGGGCCCCTGGGGGCCCCTGCAGTGCCCATGCCAATGGCATGGGCACTGCAGGGGCCCCCGTAAGAGGGCCCCACTTTGTATTTCAGTGTCTGCTTTGCAGACACTGAAATACGCGACGGGTGCCACTGCACCCGTCGCACATCCTCCACTCCGCCGGCTCCATTCGGAGCCGGCATCCTCATGGAGGGGTGTTTCCCACTTGGCTGGCGGGCGGCCTTTTGGTGGTCGCCCGCCAGCCCAGTGGGAAACCCAGAATGACCGCTGCGGTCTTTTGACCGCGGTACGGTCTTCTGGCGGTTTCCTCCAGGCGGGCGGCTCCCGCCGCCCGCCGGGGTCAGAATGACCCCCATTGTGTTTTGAAGGGGAGTGACCCTTGACAACCATATATTTTTTATGTTCTCCTCCCCCCGGAGGAAGATTGGGCATTTTTAAGCTGATCTGCCCTCGTGGGGAGGCGTAGCCCACTAGACATCAGAGATTATGTTTGGAAGTGGAGCAACTCCTTGGACAGTGGTCGCTTCCCTTGTGGGTGGGGGGCTATATTTTTTTATTTTCCTCCCCAAGGGCAGACGAGCCAGTTGTGGGCTGATCTCCCTTCTTGTGGTGGGGTAATACCTATTAGACACATTAGACAGTGATTATGGGGGTCATTCTGACCCTGGCGGCCGGTGACCGCCAGGGTCACCGACCACGGGAGCACCGCCAACAGGCTGGCGGTGCTCCCGAGGGCATTCTGACCGCGGCGGTTCAGCCGTGGTCAGAAAGGGTAAACCGGCGGTCTCCCGCCGGTTTACCACTGCCCTACAGAATCCTCCATGGCTGCGGAGCGCGCTCCGCAGCCATGGGGATTCTGACACCCCCTACCGCCATCCTGTTCCTGGCGGGTCTCCCGCCAGGAACAGGATGGCGGTAGGGGGTGCCGCGGGGCCCCTGGGGGCCCCTGCAGTGCCCATGCCCATGGCATGGGCACTGCAGGGGCCCCCGTAAGAGGGCCCCGCAAAGTATTTCAGTGTCTGCAAAGCAGACACTGAAATACGCGACGAGTGCAACTGCACCCGTCGCACCCCTGCAACTACGCCGGCTCAATTCTGAGCCGGCGTCCTCGTTGCAGGGGCATTTCCTCTGGGCCGGCGGGCGCTCTTTTGGAGAGCGCCCGCCAGGCCCAGAGGAAATGTCTGAATGGCCGCCGCGGTCTTCTGACCGCGGTGCGGTCATTTGGCGGCGGTACCTTGGCGGACGGCCTCCGCCGTCCGCCAAGGTCATAATCAGGGCCTATGTTTGGAAAGGGAGTGATTTCTTGGGCAAGGTTTGTTCCCCTTAAGTGATATATTATTTGTATTCTGTCCCCCTCCAGAGGACAGTGGGGCAGAAGCCCCTAGACACCAGGTGGTTGTGTTTCAAAGGGGAGTGACCACTTGAGCAAGGGTCACTTCTCTTGAGGGGGCTATAGTTTTTTATTCTGCCCCACCCAGGGGCAGGTCAGTCATTATTAGGCCAAACTGCCCTCTGGGGGTGGAGCCAGTAGACACCAGGGATTATGTTTGGAATGGGAGTAAACCCTTGAGCAAGGGAGCCTCCCCTTGTAGAATAGCTTTTTTCTTCATATTCTGCCCTTCTCCTGGAAGGCAGATCACCTGTTTTTAGGCTGATCTGCACTCTGGGAGTGCGAAAGCCCACTAGACAACAAGGATTTAGGAAAAGAAGGATGGAAGGTTAAAAGAAAGGATGGGTGAAATGGTAAATTAATGAAAGTATGTGGGGGTGGGTGAAATGATGCATAGGTGGGTAATAGGAGAAGCATGGTTGGGTGAAAGGATGGATGAAAGGGTGTATGTGTGAAAGGATGCCTGGATGGGAGAGGTATTAATGGGTAAAATGATGCTTGGGTAGGTTAAAAGATGGGTGGATGGGTGAAAGTATGCATTGGTAAATGGATGGGTGGGTGAAATGGATGTGTGACAAGATTGTTGAAAGGGTGGATAGAGGAATGGATGAATGGATAGATTATCGATGGATGGATTGTAAGGGAGAAAGTCTGGATGAAAGAATGTAAAGCTTAAATGGAGGACATCAAAGGGTAAATAGAACAATGAAAGGATGAGTTAATAATTGCCTGGATGAAGAAGCAATGGGGCTCTTCTGGAAAGGGACATGTTCACCTACTTCTCTTGCTTGGCTTTCAAAGCTTTGGCTCAAAGTGGGATGTATTTTATTTTTCTGTCTACTCTCTGTATTTGTTAGGCAAAGAAGATATGTATCCTCCCACCCATCATCATTTATCACCTCCTTGTCCATGACATTTATTTACCCATGACCTAACTGCAAGATGGTTCAATTCAGCACTCCAGTGTTGACTGCGCAATGTACTTCTGCTTCAGCTAATGCGTCATTTACAAAGTTTTCAATGCATTGTAAGACAAAAACAAGGTGTGTTTCCCTTCCCTCCCAGTACTTACTCAATCAGCAACTAGTACTTCACTCCTGTGTTATTTCCTAAGTTCTGTCCCAGCCAACAAAAAACATTGAAAAATCCATTCTTGGCATATGCCACATTTTTCTGGTCAAGTGATTCATATATTTCATGGATTCCATAATGGATTTATGCCTATTCATTTTTTTCCCTTTCAACATCCGTCAAATACAGTTACTGACTAAGCCAAAGTCTATGCACATGATGTTGATCAGTAATACCCCATTATTCTATGGCAAAACCTCTACCTACCCAGCCTAATTCCTCTAACTTACCCTGCAGTAGATCAAGTTAAGATTTATTTCAAGTGAATGTATTTGTTGGATATCATTTATGGTAGAGGGCGAGTCCAGGGAGTAAAGTGGGACTAAGTGCTTGATTTTGAAGATTGGATACTATGTGGCGAATGTGCCAAATCCAATCTATATATCATGTTCCTTTCCCTGTACTGCAGTGCATCGTTTTTCCAATCGTATGCTTACAGAAGACAGGATATCAACATTTTATACGCAACACATGTGATGTTCTATCATTATTATTTATCTGCCTCGTTGGCGTAAGGATAGAATTGAAAGGCATTTGGAGAAGAACAGGGCCATTGGAATTAAAGTAAGATAATTGTCCATTACAGCTGCCCCAGCCACAGACTGCACAGAGTATCAATGTACCTGACGCTCTAGTTAACATACCTCCATTAATTTAGCCCAACAAGAATACTTGTACTCCAAGTGCATAATGGCCTAGTCATTAATGAGAGATACTTTATGTTTATTTCCACACAATGTGTCTGTTTATTTCCTTTAACTAGGAAATCCTTTAAATTAAAGAAAGAAAGCGAATATGTTCTGAATCTGGTGTACAATATGTCTGCCTTAATTCCTTTCAGGCAGTCAGTGCTTTTAGTGGGTTATATATTATTTATGTCATACATTTACAAAGATTGAGACCAAACTACTACCAGCACAACACAACAAAGAAAAACTGATATTATACCAAAGTTTAGCAATAGTAACTGTTTCTGAGCAATGGGGAGCTATTTAATTAAAACTAAAGTTATGAAATCCTCGAGTCAGGAGAAGTGGACTCAGAGTAAGGAATGGAGCCACAAGGTTAAGCATTTATGCAATACAAGGCCTCAATTATAATATTGACAAATACTCTTCTAGATCTAAATCCCTTTTATGTGTGGGTGGAGAAGTGGGGCTGGTGTGGTCTATTGCTCAGGTTTATAGAAGATCCTGCAGTGAGCTGGTGTTGCTTTTACCACATCCGCCCCACCAAGAGTGCAATCCATTATGGTGTAAATTAAGTCACCTCAATAAAGCACACACTTTTAGATATATAATAATAATGTGGGTCACTGCCGCTGAAGGACTGTTGGCAATGGATTTAACTGAATCTGTATCATAATCATTTCTTCATTTCCTTCCATGACAGATTGATGTTGATGTGCTGCTCACCATCCACCTGATAAATATTGTTGTTGTATAGTGTCTGTCTTTGTCACACCTTTCCCCAAATCCCCTTTCCCATCCATTCATCAAAATCCTAACCCTCTTCCCCTGGGCTGTGTGCTTTATTGAGGTGACTAAATGTTCACCATGAATGGATCACATACTTGGTAGGACGGATGTGGTGTAAGCAACACCAACTCACCGTGGGATCTTCTGTTACTTGTCTGGCAGTACTGTGGGTGATGTCTGCACCTAAGAGCAAGAAAAACATTTGGTGAAAAGTGGCATTGTTGCTGTTTGAATTAGTACAAACAAAGACAATATAATTTAGTGTGGTTGGTTATTTATGTTATGATCCTAAATAATTAACAATACCAGTGCATCCAACCATTCCAGTCAACCCACACCACCATAACATAAAATGTATTTTCCAATAAGGATAACAACAGACAGATGTAACTCTTTGGGGAAGATATGCGTGTGGCAGTCAGGGACGTGCATGGGAAAATGAAATAATCCCTAAAAAATGAAGTCTGGTGTGCATGAAATGGAAGGCAAGGGAGTCTGGGGGAAATTGAATAATCCTTTAAAAATGAATGAAGCTGGTGTGTTTGCACCTACTATGACAGGCAGGGGATTCAGGAGAAAATTGAATAATACTAAAAAAATAATGCTGTTCTGTAGCTGTGATCTATGGCAGTCATGTTGTGGGTGGACGGAGGCAAAATGCAAAAAAAACAATGAAACAAAATTAAGGAAGCTTAAAATAAAAAATAAATAAAGAATAAAACAAAACAATTAAAATTAAAAATACACACACAGAATACAAACTAAAAAAAGTGAAATAAAAAATGTAAAAACACAAAAAATTGCTGGTGTACTACAGAACTATGGGAAACACTTGGGGAGGCAGTGAGGTGCAGGTAAACAAAACTCAAAAAATGCATATAATATAAAACACTGTTCATTATAATCATAATATACATATACTATAATGATCCTCAAGCATACTATTGAACTGACATTAGGGAAAAGTAAAAGAATGAACCAAGCAAAATGCCACAGCCCTCTCTTATAACTCTCCCTTGAAAATGGCTTTGAAAACTGGAATAAAGGATGACTGCACAAAATGTCTGCCAGCCACAAGGTCAACAAACACAAGCAAGCAAGGACGCATGACCACAACAAAGAACACATGCAGGCCTATGGCAAAAGCAAACTGGCTAGCTACACAAAATGGCCACAAACTACATGGTAAAAAACAACAGCAATCAAGGAGGCATGGCCACAACAAAGAACTCATGCAGGCCTTTGACAAAAGCACATTGGCTAGCTACACAAAATGGCCTCCAACCACATGGTCAACAAACAACAGCAAGCAAGGAGGCTTGGGCACAGCAAAGTACACATGTCAGCCTATGGCAATAGCACACACTGGCTGGTTACACAAAATAGTCACCAGCCACATGGTCAACCAACAAGCAAGGAGTCATGTAAAATAAAGATTACTTTCAGGCTTATGGTCACTGACTACACAAAATGGCCTCTTGCCACTTGGCATAGAGAGCAAAGACAAAATGATGTTTTAAAAAAAAATTACAACAACACATACCACAGAAACAGTTCTGTCATGCATTGAAGACTAGTGCTGGGACTACTGGCTGGATGGCCCATTATCAGACTGGGCTACAAAGTAAAATAAATTAATATTGCAAATGTAAGAAACATGGAAAAAATGTACTGAACTGTGCAACATTTTCTTTTACAAAAGATGAAAAATGAAAAGTAAAAACATACTAAAACTCCAGGACACCCACAATTTAAAAATCAAATAAAAGTGCAAAGAAATACTGGTGTATGCCTTATCAAACAAACAACACCCTTAGACAATAATTTTTTAATGCACTTGTGATATCACAAAAACAAAGTCCTTAAATCCAATCGCATATATGCAGCAGACAAAAAGAGTGATCTTTCCACCTCAAAATCCAAGAGAAAAGTGACAAGGCGATGGGTAAAGCACTGGGAGGAGCCTGCTGGACAGGAACAGGAAATTGGAGTCTCTGGGGCACTTAGGGCCAGATGTAGGAAGGCTTTTGCACCTCGCAAATGGCGAAAAACGCCGTTTGCGAGGCGCAAAAGCCCTTACGCGATGCAGAATCACAATTTGCGAGTCGGTACCGATTCGCAAAATGTGATTCCGACTCTCAAATAGGAAGGGGTGTTCCCTTCCTATTTGTGACCGCATTGCGATGTAGAGTTGATTTGTGACCGCGAAAGCGGTCGCAAATCAACTCGCAGTTACCATCCACTTGAAGTGGATGGTAACTCATTCGCAAACGGGAAGGGGTCTCCATGGGACTCCTTCCCCTTTGTGAATGCAAACAAAAATATTTTTTCAGAGGTCCATTGGACCACTGCCTACTCTGAAAGAACCGAAACAAATGGTTTCGTTTTTTTCTGTTTGCAGCTCGTTTTCCTTTAAGGAAAATGGGTTGCAAAAAGAAAAAAAAACTGCTTTATTAAGAAAGCAGTCACGGACATGGTGGTCTGCTGTCCCTAGCAGGCCACCATCCTCGTGAGTGCGTAGACTCGCTATGGGGTCGCAAACTGTGACCCACCTCATGAATATTCATGAAGTCGGTCTTTGCGACCCCATAGCGAGTCGCAGAAGGTGTCTGAGACACCTTTCTGCATTTCCTTTTGCGAGGTTGCAAATTGCAAGTCGCTGGGATTCGCAATTTGCAACTCGCAAAAGGAAACCTACCTACATCTGGCCACAAGTTTCTGTT
This sequence comes from Pleurodeles waltl, assembly GCF_031143425.1. Taxonomy (NCBI): domain Eukaryota; kingdom Metazoa; phylum Chordata; class Amphibia; order Caudata; family Salamandridae; genus Pleurodeles; species Pleurodeles waltl. Next base: position 29,784,361 of record NC_090437.1, read on the forward strand.
GAATAGAAAAATGAAATTTAAAAAAGTCTTCTCACACTACAAAACAACTTTAACTTTTTGTTGGAGTAGGATATCCACTTAAAAATGTCTTTTCAAGTAGATTTAGCTGCTTTTCAAGTAGGAAATAAGGTCAAGGTGCAGCTGTGGTTACTAACGCTCACTCACCAACAGCATCACAAAGTCACCAGCATCATGAAAAAGATGCCGGTAGGCACTGTTATGGGCAGAAGCCACGCTAGCAAGGGGTGAATTCTCTCACACACTCACAAGCAGCTAAAAAGTATTGTGGCCCTCAGCAGAGTACACCACAAAAAGTATTGCATGTGCCAATGAAAATCAAATTCTAACACGCACCAATGGAGGAATTTAACGGCTACTCTCCATCGCATGCATAGAACAGAGTTCCCAAATTCCACCAACTCTGCAAGCAGAGTGAATTTTTTGCCCACCACATAGTTGGTTTCTCATCGCCTTCAGCTTGATTTGTGCTTTCATGTTTATTTTTAAAAAATGTCATGGCGGTGTGCGCGGACTAGTACTTGGCTGGTGGTGTGTGCATACTGGTGCTTGGCTGGTGGTGTGTGTAGACTGGTGCTTGGTTGGCAGTGTGTGGACTGGTGTTTGGCTGATGGTGTGTTTGGCCTCACGCTTGGCTGGAGATGTGTATGGACTGCGCTTGGCTAGTGGTATGTGCTTAATGACATTTTGCTGGTGGTGTGTGTGGACTGCCACTTGGCTGGTGGTGTGGACTAGTGCTTGGCTGGCAGTGTGTGTAGACTGGTACCAGGCTGGTGGTGTGCATGAATTAGCACTTGGCTGCAGTGTGCGTGCTCTGGCACTTGGCCGGTGGTGTGTGTGGGCCGGCACTTGGCCGGCAGTGTGTGTGGCTGTCAGTATTTTTGGACTGGCATTTGGCTGACAGTGTGTATATGTTGTGTCCAGCAGCAAGTCACTACACACACAGCCACTGAAACACCAGCCCACACATTCCACAAGTTTCCAGGCAGTGTGATTGTTGTGTCTGAATTGGCATCTGGTTGGTGGTGTGTTCACCCGCAGCATTTGTTGCTTGCCTCTGGCTGGTGGTGTGTGTGAGCTGGCATTTGAATGATGGTGTGTATGTTTTGACTTGCTGCTGGTCACTATGCCCACACTGACAGCCAAACGCCATTCCACATACTCCATCAGCTGCCAGGTAGTGTGATTTGCTGTGTCAGTCCTGTGGGTGGATGAAAGTGATGGGTCCTAGAATGGCTGTGTTTGTTGATGTGATTGTTTTAATGTGCTGGGCCCACAGCTGACAGTGTGAATGGTTTTTGTGTGTGACATTTGAAAGATGTGTGAATGGCCAATAAAGCAGTAGGTGCCTTGTTGTGGCTTTGGCTTTACAGCTCACAAGCTGAGAATCATTGGTTCAGTATTCTAAACTTTCAATTATATTATTAACAGTGAATTTCATTTTAGTGAAATCTTTTGCAAATACAATTTACATTTTGAACTTTTCACTCAACCTTTTGCCAAATCTAACCAGTATATGTGTGTATTTGAGGAGTACATGGTTCAGCAGTGCTATTTGTCTTTTTGTCTTTATCTGCCAGGGTATGCATTGTTTCAAGACAAACTCTACCAACTCTAGATATTTCATAAGCTAGACACCAGGGTGATTCCAGGGTGGCTCCTGTGAATCCTTCAAATTACTAGAATCTGCTGGGAGCTTCAAACTTCTAGCCATTCGGAGTTCCCACACATCTCCTGATAAAAATGGAACCTTAGTATAAATCAAAGGAGAGTGAACCACACCAGTCAATGCATTAGAGTCTCAGATGTCTTTTCTCAGAGACTTTCAACCACTTGTCACTCCTACCAGAATATAATATCTCAGTTGGAGTGATGTATTGGGTAGTATCATCATCATTGGGTCTCTCTAATAGGTACTCGGTTCCTCAACTGAATCTTACCTTCATCAGGAGGGAGAATGTCTATGTAAAGACCATGGTGGGATCTAAATAGGGCTAATAAAATTACCTTGCATGCCCATGAATATGATGTATTAAAATAAAGGGATGGGGCAAGAATAAAAACAAAATGATACTGTTCTGACATGTTACTAGTCCCTAACATCTAATAATCTGGTTGACATGTTTCAGCCTTGCTTGTAACAGCTGGTATGTGGCCTTCATCATCCCTGTAGTTGTTGGTATTCTTAGGAAATATCAAGTAAGTATATTATCTCACAGATCTTCATCGTAGGCAGGATGACAGGTCAATTTTACAGGCATAAATGCTGCCTATAACAGGAAGGGAAGCATGCAAAATGTTGTGTTAATGTTATGATTTCCCAACTGACTGTTTTCTTTAGCACCCAATGTGGTGTGACAAAAAGTGCAACCTCTCCAATAAAGTGTGAGTTATATGTTTCAATACATATTTTTGAGGCATCATAACACTCTAACGTAGATGCACTCAGACCCTCTCAATGCGCTTTAATTTATCAGGCATGTTGCTGACAAAGATAAATCTGTACAGAGCGGTATCTTGATAATTGTTTCCAAATGGTGCATTAAAAACACTTTGTGAATATAAAAAGAAGTAGTGAAATTAAAGAAAACAAAGGTACCCTTTTTGCAGTGAAGTTATTATGCCTCTTTATACGTGGTGCATAATTCATGCACTGTGCATTCGCATTTTGATACAAAATGGTACTAGACCGTTGATGGTACTCATGCGTGGCTATACCCTTTGTTAAGGAGTTGTGCCTAAGTACCTACCTTCTGAGTGGTAAGTATAGGTTAAAATAACTTGCATCAAAGAAATCAGAAGAAAGGGAATGAAAACAGGAAAATAACTCTATGCGGGGTTTGGAATGCCCCTTGGAATATTGGTAGACCTCCCCTCGGGGGTTCCGTCTTTTATCTACTGGTAAAATCATGCTGATTTAGAAGTATTAATTAAATAAACCCCAGACTGACAAAATGCAATGTACGCCTTCTACCCATAGTTAACTTCTAATCAGTAAAATCTCACCTTGTCTTGGATCCCCCTTACTTGGTTTAAACCGACCAGCACGTTGTGAGAGGATGGATCTGACCTTCTGGTCTGCCCTGATTTTTTTTCGCTTTTTGACCAACTGGTTTTTGACCTTTTACTGTGAGGGGGCCTTCTAGTCAGGGACTCCTCCACAGTAAACTCATTGTAATATGGACTTCACGTGTGACCCCCGGTGCAACCTTGCTAAGGAAAGGCTGCTGTGGCACAGAAAGAGTAGGAGTCCGCAGGCTGTTTTTCCGTGATCATAGGTGAAAACACATGTGCACCCATGAAGGGCTACACAGGGAGGGTTCCTGATATGTGCAGCCCAAGAACTGCATTTAGGGAGCCTTGCGCTGGAGTAACTATGCAGAGTGGATGGTGACCTGGAGTAGGCCTCATGAGATGGGGGTGCACAGGGGAGGGATAGACAGTGTGCTTACTGAATTTGTATGGTAGGGACACTCCAGTACATTTCAACATCAGTGTGCTTACTGTCCGTTCACTGTAGGGACCCTGTATTCAATGTCAATTTGAAAGAGTGGCATAGGGCATAACTCAGGTCCCCTAGGGCCCACAGAGACCAGACTTGCACCAATGTACACTGTAACCAGGGTGAAAAGAATGATGCAGTAGGTTGCAAAAGCATAGCAGTACCAGTTATGGGTCATCCAGGAATGTCATCTTTCTCTGGCTCAGCTCAGGATTAGGGTCAATTACTGCTCTATCCATCTGCCTGAGCAGGGCCTTGCATCAATCAGCCAGCTGTCAGCCCCTGCTGGGAAATGGGCAGAAAAGCCATGAAAGGAATGTTAGGAAGGAGGGGCTGAACTTCAGAGCACATGTGGCCCAAGCTCCTGGACAAAGCCATTTTTTTTAGCTATCTCAGAAGGCTGTGCAGGAAGGAGGGTACAGGGGCAAGGAAGTGATGTGTGAGGTCTGGATTGGCCAGAGGTGCAGGTCTGCTGAACACTTCTGCCCCCACTTAAAATGTCCTGCACAGGGCAGAGCTCTCTCTCTTGGCTGTGCTTCACTGCTGGACACTGAGACTACAGACAGGCATCATGGACAATTGTAAAGAAGAACCCCCTGAATGCCCCATGGGAAGGGACTCTACCCCTGAAGGACTTCAGACCCAGTGAGGTGCAGGCCAGGGTCAGGTAAGCTGGCTCCCTTACTCCACCTGAGGGCTAGTTGGGGGGAAGACTGCGCTGGCACAAGGAGAGCGAGCTGGCCAAAAGGGAAGGAGGGCACCCAAAGGAAAGGCTGGCGCAGGGAGTCAAGGGACTGGCCCCCTATCATCTGGGACCCATCCATGTCAAGAGGCGTAAGGGGAGTGTTCCTGGTGCCAAGGGCTCATCACCAGTAGCAAAACAACATCAGATCCATCGAAATCGGCCCTTGTGGGCCCGAGAAATCCAAAGAAGAAGGTCTGTGACCTTTGACCTACTTCTGAGCGAGAGGTGAAGCATATGGAGTTCCATCGCTGCTCCGGTCGATGCCCCCCGGGTGGGACAGGGCCCAGTGGCTTTCCCCAAACTGAATTAAAGCCGGGGGCCGCCATCGTAACTTCTGGGAAGACAAACCAAGGGCCCTGAATCCCTTCCTGAGGCCCCACAGAGAAGGAAGGTTGAGAGTGATGTTGCGCTCCCTGTGAAAATGGTGGAAGGAGGCCCCGGACCTCAACCTGGGGCCCGCCAGGAAGAAACGTTGGGGGACGCCATTGCGTCCCCGCAAAGATGTCCTTCGACTGAGGGAGAGCCGCCGGCCAAAGACTAAGCCGGGGAGCACCATTGTGATCCCCATGAAAATGGTGTTGGGGCCCCAGACCCCACCCCGGTGCCCCATGAGAAGACCAAGTCAGGGGCTGCTGTTGTGCTCCTCTGTGAAGGTAGCCAGAGGAGCCCTGGACCCCATCCTGGGGCCCTGCAAAGTTATTGAGGATGGAGAGAGCTGTTGCACTCCCTGGAATGGTAAGTGGGGCCCCGGACCCAATCTGGGGACGACAATGCGGCAGGAGTGGCGAGGGGGGCCCCAGAACCCATCACAAGGCCCTGATGCACCAGGAGAGGAGGGAGAGTGCTGTCACACTCCCCCCAGGCACCCTGTCTGGCCACCCAGCAGCACGCGTATGCCCGCAGGAGCGCAGACACCAAAGAACAGGCCGGCTCCCGCGGAAGCACCTGAAGGTGCTGGCCGTGCGGGGAGCCAGCGGGAGCCACCAAGGGTAGGCCCCCTGAGCCGCTCCCTAGCACCACTAACCTGACGAGGGTGTCTATGTGGGACCAGACACCCTCCAACGATGAGGGCAGCTAGGGGTGGGCTTTCTGCACGCCCTCCCCAGGGAGGCAGCATGACGGGGGTTTCCGGGTGGGACCGGACACCCCCCAATCAAGAGGGCAGCTTGGGGTGGGATCGCCATGCTACCTAGGACACCAGGAAACGTGACGCAAGGCCGCCAGAAAGGGACATCCCTATAAAAATGCGAAGTGGCTCTCCCCGGCACAGTGGTAGAGCTGCTCATTTTCCATGCATATGGCCCATAAGGCTTTGCGTGCCCAAGTACTCCAGGACACAGTGCTCAGCTCGTGGTGGTCAAAGGAACATGGGGCCACCACCAACCAAGTGCCCATTGTCAAGGGGAGCTGCAGGAGCAGCGCAGCAGCCCCCCAATGCTAAGTTTATGTCCACCCACCCTAGGATGCGTGGGACAAAGCAAATATAACCCCCCAAGGGTTACAAGCAAATGTAAAGCACCACCATGTTGAAACTTTTGTTCTTGAGTTGTGTGATTACTTTCTTTAGGAGTGCTGGATGTTTTTACACCAGAATAATCAAGGGTATAATGTTATACAAGTGTAAAAAGAAAGTAATCTAAAAGTACTCTGAAAATAATTTTAATGATTTAAAGTATTTAAAAAGGTCTCTAGATTTTTCGGGCAATGTTGATTTGCGTAATGAGATTGGTACCCACTCTCTTGTACAATAAATATGCTTATTTGTCAGAGTTTGGTGAGTTCACACTACATTACAGGCAAATGTTGCATTGAGATACCAGAGACTGTTTTGTCTTGTGGGTGGTTGGATTATATTTTCCCTAGGGGGAAGCATGAGAGATTACACAATGTCATCCAAGGGTAATTCCATCAATTTGTGTATATTTGTAAATTGTTGCATATTATTGAGTAATGCGTGTGTGTAATAAATGTACTTTTACTTTATCAAAAGAAAAAGCACAGACTGGAGAATCATTTATTAAATGCCATGATTGCGTGGTCGTGAATGGGGATTACTAGCCCACACTACCTCCCTTGAGTAAGCCTTGGACTGCTCAGCAACGCTACCCTATGAGAGTCAAGCACTACAATGAGGTGCTTGGTTCCCAGTGGTGGTCGTGTGCAGACCCAGTACTTGTGCAGGCCACACAACTAATGACCCACCTTCCAACACACGTGCATTCCTTGCCTCTCGCCCATCCCAAATGTAAATTACTTCCAGGAGTGGTAGTGTGTTTATAGGGAGACACTCATTGCTAAGTTTGTTACAAGACTCTACAGGTGTTGTGCAGTGTTCTTGCCAGAATCAAAAACAAACTACATTTGGTATGCAAACATCCCCCAGTGTAACCCACGTATAGCAATGTGGATAGTGCTGTGGCCCACAGCCTCCATTTGATAATCAAGTTAGAAAAAAGACTACTGTGTTCTTCATGTACCCTGATTAATTTAATTTACACTGTGATATATGTTCCTAGGTCACAACATGCAATAAGTCCTTAAATTAAGGTTTACTTGGAGTGTGTTCCTTTTTGTAAGAAAAGGCAGAAAGAGGACTGTTTCAGAATCACCAGCTATTTTAATGTGTATGCGGGCTTCGGGACAACTCCAAGCCAGGCTCCTATTGAGGATGAACCTATTTGGTTCATCACTAAAGTTTCACAACAATATGGATGTTTGAAGAAGATCCTTTGTAGCAGGTGGGATATTTTAACACAGGAACACACATTGAAGGAGAAGTTAGAGTCTGCCCTCTCTATAGCATATCAGAGAAATACCTCTTAGAGGAATTTACTAGTGCATTGGCATTTAATACCAAAATGTACCAACTGGCTAAAACCGAGAAGGTTTTTAGAAGGTGTAGACATTGTAAGGCTTGCAAATATAGTGAGAATGTACAGGAGGTAACTTTGTCACAAATTTAAAAATTATGGAAAATCCCCAAACACATTACATGCCAAACAGACTTTGTTGTCTATGTAATAACATGCCCCTGCAGTTTGTGGCATATTAGGTCTACCACGATTCCCATAAAAAATGGATATCAGCAACAACAATCAGAGCTACAATATGGCCACATTTTTCAAAGAAAAACATAATGGGAACTGGACACAAGCTAGGTATTTTATAGAAGACACAGGGGGTCATTACAACCCTGGTGGAGGGTGTTAAAGGTGCGGTAATACCGCAAACAGGGCGGCGGACAAAAAAAGGGAATTATGACCCTGGCAGAAACCGCCAACAAAGACAGCCACTTTAACACTCCGCCCGCCACGGCTGTACAGACAAGCAGCGTGGCGGTCACCGCCAACAGACAGGCGGAAGACAATGTACCGCCCACAGTATCACAACCCGCCAATCCGCCACCTTTTCCGGGGCGGTTTCACAGTGGATAAAAACACGGCGGAAACAGCTTTTGCAATGGGAAAACGCTCACTTTAACACACTCCACGAGGAAGGAGGCCACCATGGAGCCGGAATTACAAATCCTACCTGCCCTTGTCTTCTTACTCATCTACGAACACCAGCGCCGGCGGCAGCGAAGACAACGGTGAGTACTGCACCTACGACATAGAGGAGGGGGGAGGCAAAAGTCAGGGGGACACACACGCAACATCCCCACCCCCACCCTCGCACATTACAACACACACACCAATGCATTTCCAAACATCACTGTAACAACCTACAACCCCCCCCCCCGGAAGAATGCAAAGACAAAACGAAATCAGTTCAAACCTTGTAATGTATCAAAATACATGTTTCAAATATATACAGATATATATAAACTAATTCAAAAGTATATACATTACGAGAAGTAGTGCAGATATGCACATCTCAAGGTCCGTGCACCACTGGGCCAAAAATGCATGGGTGAGGCCCACACAAGATACCTGTCCACAAACGGAGAGAACACTGCCGGGGCATCAGAGAGAAATACAACAGGCACCTCAGGGGGAAGGGAAGGGGGGAGACACCTCAGCCGGATTACAGCACCACGCCAGATCCACGACAGGGCTCCATGCCCATTGACGTATCCTGGGAAGTGCAAAGCCACAGTTTCTCAAGTCTCTACAGTGGGTGGGTTGCCCACTGCCATATCCTGGGGAGTGCAAAGCCACAGTCTCTCAAGTCTCTACAGTGGGTGGGTTGCCCACTGCCATATCCTGGGGAGTGCAAAGCCACAGTCTCTCAAGTCTCTACAGTGGGTGGGTTGCCCACTGCCATATCCTGGGGCGTGCAAAGCCACAGTTTCTCAAGTCGATAACAGCCTCCACTGGTTCTGGAGGGGGACTGGTGCCCAGAGTGCTTCATCCTGTGAAGGACAGAGGTAGTGGATGGATCTCTCCACTGGTTCTGGAGGGGGAATGGTGCCTAGATTGGATTAGGCTCCCCGTGACAGTTCCTGTCCCGTCACTGTCCCAGCTGTACATGGGATAACGATGCTAGATGTGGCGGTCTTTTCCTTCTGCAGCGGTGCTTGCCCTGTTCAGCGGTGCTTTGCCATGGCGGTCTCTGGGCTGTTCAGCGGTGCTTGCCCTGTTCAGCGGTGCTTTGCCATGGCGGTCTCTGGGCTGTTCAGTGGTGCTTGCCCTGTTCAGCGGTGCTTTGCCATGGCGGTCTCTCACCTGTTCAGCTGTGCTTTGCCATGGCGGTCTCTGGGCTGTTCAGCGGTGCTTGCCCTGTTCAGCGGTGCTTGCCCTGTTCAGCGGTGCTTTGCCATGGCGGTCTCTGACCTGTGCATTGGTGTGTGGCAAGATGGTCCCTCATTGCCCAGCAGGGCTACGGCAGCCGGGGACCTCCTGGGCACTGACTCCGGTGGTGGTCTCCTGACCAGTGACGATACTTGGGCCCTCCTGGGCACTGACTCTGGCGGTGGTCTCCTGACCAGTGACGATACTTGGGCCCTCCTAGGCACTGACTCTGGCTGTGGTCTCCTGACCAGTGACGATACTTGGGCCCTCCTGGGCACTGACTCTGGCGACGATACTTGGGCCCTCCTGGGCACTGACTCTGGCGGTGGTCTCCTGACCAGTGACGATACTTGGGGTCTCCTGGGCACTGACTCCGGCGGTGGTCTCCTGACCAGTGATGATACTGCTGCCCTCCTGGGCACTGACTCCGGCGGTGGTCTCCTGACCAGTGACGACGGTGCTGGCGGTGGCGTCCCGGCCACCGGGGAGGATGCCGCCCTTCTCCACCGTGCTGCTCTCACGAGGCTGTGCAGACTTCTTCTGGCACTTCACCGCCTTTGGAGGAGTCACAGCTGACTCTGCAATCCCCCTGGGACCCTTGTGAGTAGTTTTGCCTCCAGGAGTCTTCACCCGGTCCCGTCGGCCACTTGCCAACTTGAGATGCTTTACAGGGGGTGGACTGGCAATGCCTTGGCTCCGTGTCACACTGCCTGCCCTGGTGGCCGGTGCACTCCACACACCTGTAACACGCACCACTGGTACTGGAGTCTTTTTGGCTGAGGCGCTACTACGGGATTGATGAATTGGAGGGGTGGTGACAAAGAGGTCAACGTTGCTGAGGGACAGTTTCTGACAAACACTGGGATGGGTAGCTGGAGGGGGTCTGGGAGTGGAGGAAGAGGAGGTGGTTGTAGGAGGTGTCACTTTAGGTGTTTTGTGTGCAGGTGCAGGTAGTGGAGGCTGTCGTGAGGTGGATGGATGTTGGGTGTGTGGGTGCCCGTGTTTGTGTACTTTGGGAGGGGGCGTCACAGACACACTGGGAGAGCACACAGGGGACGTGTAAATGGGAGTTGGGGTGGTGAGTGCAGGTGAGCGGGGTGTGGTGCTGGGTGTTCTGGTGCGAGTCCTAGTGCCTGTAGATGTAGTGCATGCAGGTGAGAGTGTAGACGACACTGGGAGGGAGAAGGGAGACGATGAGGAGGGGGACACAGTGGAGGCAGTGGATGTTGCTGTGTCTGTATGTGTCTGATGCTTGCGTGGGTGCCTGTGGGATGTGTGGTGCCTATGTTTGCCTGAGCTACTTTTGTTTGTTGAGGTGTGTGCATGCTTGTCTGTTGGTGTGCTTGGGATAGGCTTGGGTAAAGGGGCTTGGGTCTGGGTGGAGGAAGTTGGAGGGGGGAGGCTAGACACAGGGACAATGGCTGTCATCAGTGCTGAGGCCAAAGATTGCAGGGTTCGATGAAGTGCAGCTTGACCAGAATGAATGCCCTCCAGGAATGCATTATCGTGTTGCAACTCCCTTTCTACACCCTGGATGGCATTCACAATGGTAGACTGCCCAACAGTGAGTGACCTGAGGAGGTCAATGGCCTCCTCACTGAGGGCAGCAGGGGTGACAGGGGCAGGGGCTGAGGTGCCTGGGGCGAAGGTGATGCCCACCCTCCTGGGTGAGTGGGCACGGGGCGAATGGTGAGGGGCTCCTGGGAGGGCGGTGCTGGTAGGGGAGGTGGCGGCTGTACCTGTAGAAGTGTGGGGCACAGATGGTGCCGCCACAACAAGGGAGCTCCCATCGGCGGACGAGTCCGTGTCGCTGGTTGGTGATCCGGTGCCCGACGTGAAGCTCCCCTCGCCCTCCGTCCCACTGGTGCAATCTGAGTCTGTGGTGTGGCCCTCCATGGCCATGTGGGATGCAGCTCCCTCGTGCTCCGGTGCCACTGTACCTCTGCCTGATGATGCTGATGCACAAAAGAACATGGAGAGCAGAAAAAGGGGGGGGGGACGACAGAAGAAAGATAGGTTGAGTGCATAGCATACCGCTACCATTTGTGGACAATACAGACACAGCAGCCCCCTGCACTACGCCATGCTCCTGGCCTCTAAGATGCAATTCCTGGGATATGGCCTACATCGCTATGGTCGACATCTGCACACATGGATGCCACAGGGGCATGTATACCTGTACATGGCACTCTACTGCGGTGGGGTGGAGTGCCACATGGCCTGCATTACGGAGGGGCCTAGCCTATGGAAGTCGCCCTGGCCTAGGGAAACCCACAGCCCTCCTCCCCCACCCAGACCCCTCCACTGCGTGCAAAGTCCGCTGAATGATGTTGTACTCACGACCTTGTGTCTGCTGTGATGCCCTCAAGCACCCATCCAACTCAGGGTAGGCCACCGCCAAGATCCGGAACATGAGGGGGGTCATGGGGTGACGGGCACCCCTCCCACATTGGGAGGCCATCCCCAGCTGAGCCTCCGCCGTCTTCTTGCTCCAGCTGCAAATGTCCTCCCATCTCTTACGGCAGTGGGTGCCCCGTCTCTGGTGGACCCCCAGGGTCCGGACGTCCTTGGCGATGGCACGCCAAATGTCCTTCTTCTGGTGCGCGCTGACCTACATGACATGCACATGGGAAGAAGAGAAGTCATTAGCAAGAGCACCGTCGAAGTGAGTGGCCCCCATCCCTGCCCTTGCCATGTGGCACATGCACTCACAGTCCTTCATGTTCAGTGCACTCTGTCCTCTTCCCTCTTACAACCAGCCCTCTCCACCCAGGCATAGCCCATACAGCGTGCTCCCTTGCTACTTACCTGTTGGTCTGGAGGACCGTAGTGTAGCGTGTACTGGGGGAGGACCCCGTCCACGAGCTTCTCCAACTCCTGAGCAGTGAAGGCAGGGGCCCTTTCCCCAGACGCAGCAGCCATTGTCTCTTCCAGACCGAGATCACAGCAGCACTTGCAGTGTAGGTCCTCTCTTGTCGAAGATCAGGTATCAAGTGATTGAACAGATAGAAAATGGCGGTCACGTCCGCGGCAGTGACGTCCACGACGGTGCGTATCATCACCGCCGGCGCACTTCACCATTGGCTCCTGGGACCCATCGGGACCAATGCAGCATTGCGCCGCAGTCTACGACCGCCTACCGCGACAGTGTACAACACCAGCGCAGTTACCTCACATCCCACTGTCCCAGTTTAGAGGTCTGGCAGCCGCCATTTCAGGGGCCCACATGGCTTAATTTGCAACTGCGTCATACATACCTGGGCCTACACTCGACACACATACAGGAAGATTTTTGTCTTTGGTCTCGTGTTCTGTGTATCTGTGGGTACATACCTGGGATTTTGTTGACTCTGTGGTCGCTGTTGTCCTTCCTAGGCACCGTCAGCTTGGGCATTTGAGAAGATGGCGGAATCCTCCAGTGTACCGACCGCAGGTGGACTGTTGACAATGGAGGAGCGACATTTAATCATCACCTACAGGTTTGACCATGCCACTATCCAGGATCTATGTACCTAGTTGGAGCCAGACCTGATGTCAGCAATCCGCCATCCCACAGGAACCCCCCCTGAAGTGCAGGTGCTGTCAGTGCTCCATTTCCTTGCAAGTGGATTGTTTCAGACGGTGGCCATGGCATCAGGGATGTCCCAGCCTATGTTTTCCAACGTGTTGTCCAGAGTGTTGTCTGCCCTGCTGAAACACGTAAGGAGCTACATCGTTTTCCCTCAGGTGGAGGATTTGCCTACAGTGAAATGTGACTTCTATGCCCTTGGACATATCCCCAACATCATAGGTGCTATTGATGGGACCCATGTAGCTCTGGTCCCCCCCCCAGGAGTGAACAGGTGTACAGGAACCGGAAGAGTTATCATTCCATGAATGTACAGATGGTATGTTTGGCAGACCAGTACATCTCCCAGGTAAATGCTATGTTCCCTGGATCAGTGCATGACGCCTACATCCTGCGCAATAGCAGCATCCCTTATATGATGGGTCAACTCCAGAGGCACCGGGTGTGGCTATTGGGGGACTCTGGTTACCCCAACCTGTCCTGGCTATTGACCCCAGTGAGGAATCCCAGGACCAGGGCAGAGGAACGCTACAATGAGGCCCATGGGTGGACTAGGAGGGTGATCGAACGCACCTTCGGCCTTCTGAAGGCCAGGTTCAGGTGCCTGCATATGACAGGTGGTTCCCTATTCTACTCACCAAGGAAGGTGTGCCAGATCATCATCGCCTGCTCGATGCGTCACAATCTTGCTTTGCGACGCCAGATGCCTTTTCTGCAGGAGGATGGTCTAGATGGCGGTGTTGTGGCAGCTGTGGAGCCTGTGGACAGTGATGAGGAGGACGCTAAGGAAGAAGACATAGACAACAGGGAGTCAGTCATACGGCAATATTTCCAGTGACACACAGGTGAGAACAGTTTTCTTTTTGCCATTACATTCACTTTCACACTTCTACCTCTATCCTGTCTGTCAGTTCATAGCAGTATTTGGTCACTGAGTTGTAACTTTCCATTACGGTTTCACAGGTGTGGTTAGCAACGTGTGTCATCTGCTTGCATCCTTCAAGGACTTGTGATGTGTGACATAGGTATGTTGGCTATAAAATTGGAAAGCATTTTGACACTGTCATTGATAATACATATTTACCAAATCACAGACTGACTCCAGATTGTTTTGTGGTTCAAGGGTGTTTATTTCAGTGCTCATAAATGGAGGGGGGTAGTGATATGGTGATGGGGGACGGTGGAGGAATGTCCATGGCAGAGTCCAGTCCATTAGTCACACAGGTGCACTGCCCATATGGGCATAGGGAGTGGAGATGGGGCAGTTCCAATCGGGACAGGGTAACAAAGTGGGACAGTGGGATGACAATCAGGGTGGTCTAATTTCCTGGCGGGGTCTTGCCATCTTGCTCTGTCCTGTTCCTGGATCTCAGGGACCGCTTGTGGGGTGGTTGTCCATCTGCAGGGGGTGGGGTGCTGGTGTGGTGGTCCTGTGGCGGGGCGTCCTGTCCACTAGCGCCGGCGGAGGTGGTGGGCAGTTCATCTTCCATGCTAGTGTCAGGTGCCCCTTGGAGTGCCACGGTGTCCCTCATGGTCTTTTGTATGTCCTTCAGCACCCCTACGATGGTGCCCAGGGTGGAGCTGATGGTTCTGAGCTCCTCCCTGAACCCCAAATACAGTTCGTCCTGCATGTGCTGGGTCTCCTAAAACTTGGCCAGTACCATCGCCATTGTCTCCTGGGAGTGGTGGTATGCTCCCATGATGGAGGAGAGGGCCTCGTGGAGAGTGGGTTCCCTTGGCCTGTCCGCCCCCTGTCGCACAGAAGCCCTCCAAGTTCCCCTGTGTTCCTGTGCCTCCGTCCCCTGGACCGTGTGCCCACTACCACTGCCCCCAGGTCCCTGTTGTTGTTGGGGTGGTGGGTTATCCTGGGTTCCTTGTAGTGGTGGACACACCGCTGATTGACGTGTCCTGGGTAGGGAGGTATGGGCCCGCTGGGTGGGTGCTGTGCTGGTGTTACCAGAGGGGGGAAGGTCAGTGTTGGGCTGTGCCTGTGCAAGAGGAACCGACTGTCCCGAGGCCCACGATGGTCCGGGCTGGTCATCAGGATCCAGTAGGGCAGAGCTGCTGTCGTCACTGTGGGCCTCTTCTGTGGGTGGAGTGGAGTTGTCTGGAACCTCCGGTGTGGTGACGTTCCGTAGTGGTCCTGCAGGGATATAAGAGCATGATTAGTGCGTGTGTGTGAGTAATGGTGTGCAATGGGTGGGTGTTTGTGTACCCCAGTGCAAGCATTCCTGTGTGTGGGTTTGTGTGATGATGGTTAGGGGGTTGTTATGGGTATGTGCAGTAAGCATGCTTTGGTGAGGGCTGACCATGCTTTGTTTTTTCATGCGGGGCTTGGTGTTGGGATGGGTGGTTTGTGTTATGAGTACATTAGTGAGGAGTTGGAGTGAAGGGGAGGGGGTGAGGGTGGGGGTGTGTGATGGCATGCAGGTAGGGTGGGGGATATAATAGTTGAGATTTTACTTACCAGTGTCCATTCCTCCACCGACTCCTCCAAGGCCCTCTGGATGCATGATGGTCAAGACTTGCTCCTCCCATGTTGTTAGTTGTGGGGGAGGAGGTGGGGGTCCGCCGCCAGTCCACTTTACCGCGATGTTGTGCCTGGATACCACAGAACGCACCTTCCCCCGTAGGTCGTTCCACCTCTTCCTGATGTCGTCCCGATTTCTTGGATGCTGTCCCACTGCGTTGACCCTGTCCACGATTCTTTGCCATAGCTCCATCTTTCTGGCTATGGATGTGTGCTGCACCTGTG
The DNA here is from genome assembly GCF_031143425.1 of Pleurodeles waltl. Classification (NCBI taxonomy): domain Eukaryota; kingdom Metazoa; phylum Chordata; class Amphibia; order Caudata; family Salamandridae; genus Pleurodeles; species Pleurodeles waltl. Next base: position 29,799,679 of record NC_090437.1, read on the forward strand.
AGCCAAATAGCTGTGGCTCTACCCGTAGGATTTCCTCCACCATGACCCTGAGCTCCTCCTCGGAAAACCGGGGGTGTTTTTGGTGTGAGTGAGGTGGTGTGGGTGGTTTGTGGGGTGGTGTAAGTGTTGATGTGTGGGGTGATGTGTAGTGGTGTATGGTGTTTTGTGCGTGTAATATTGTATGGGTGATGGTGTTGTGTGCCTCTGTGTGGTGGGGTTCTCAGTTGCGGTGCTCTCTGTCTATCTGGCCTTCGTCTCTGATTTTTGGTCTTAGGGGTTTTGGGTGATGTGGGTGTGTGTTTTACATTGTGTTGGGTGTGTGGGAGTGGTGTTTTTATGTGTATCAGGTGTGTGTATTTGTAATTGTCCAATGTGGAGGTGTTTTGGAGATGTGTGTGTATTTTGAGCGCGGCGGCGTGTACCGCCAATGGAATACCCCGTTTGAAAGACCGCCACGTGGATTCGTGGGTCATGATAGCATGGGCGTGTTTCTGTTGGCGTGACGGTGGAGATTTTGTTTTCGCCAGTTTATCACTGACCTTTGGTGTGGCGGTCTTGTGTGGGTGTCTGAATTTCGGCGGATTCCGAGATGTGGGTCATAATAGCTGTGGTGGAATTCCGCGGCTACGGCGGTGTTTTGGCTGTCTTCTGCACGGCGGTAAGCGGCTTTTACCTCAATGTTGTAATGACCCTCACAGTGTTAAAAACCAAATTCATCCTGAAGGCAGGTTGCGTGACCCTGATGCATATGAATGTGGACCAGGAGTTATTTGTGCACCTCTAGGAAATGACTAGGTGAATCTTTCTAGTGTCTTTCACTATCACGATCGATGGACATACCTTGGCTCAGATATGTTCATTCTACTTTATCTCGTCTTGGGGCAGGGGAATTTTTTCTTGCCCCAGACTCTTTAACGGGACGGGATATTAAAAGGATTAAGGAGACATACTGGCCTTTAGTTTATGATTTAAAACCAAATATGGCCACAGCCAGGGATCAGGAGAGGATGCCGCCGCAGCAACTACACTCTGGCCCTCATTCCAACATTGACGGGCGGCGGAGGCCGCCCGTCAATGTTGCGCGTCAGGAATACCGCTCTGCGGTCCAGAGACCGCGGAGGGTATTCCAAGTTTTCCCCTGGGCTGGCGGGCGGCCGCCGAAAGGCCGCCCACCAGCCCAGGGGAAAACGACCTTCCCACCATGAAGCCGGCTCGTAATCGAGCCGGCGGAGTGGGAAGGTGCGACGGGTGCTGTTGCACCCGTCGCGTATTTCACTGTCTGCAAGGCAGACAGTGAAATACATTTCGGGGACCTCTTACGGGGGCCCCTGCAGTGCCCATGCCGTTGGCTTGGGCACTGCAGGGGCCCCCAGGGGCCCGCGACTCCCCCTCCCGCCATCCGGTTCCTGGTGGGAGAACCGCCAGGAACTGGATGGCGGGAGGGGGAGTCGGAATCCCCAAGCCGGCTTGGAGGATTCCTTGGCGGGAGACCGCCGGTTTCCCTTCTCTGACCGCGGCTAAGCCGCCGCGGTCAGAATGCCCCGCGGGGCACCGCCGGCCTGTTGGCGGTGCCACCGCGTCCCGCGGCCCTGGCGGAAGTAATCCGCCAGGGTCGTAATGACCACCTCTATGTTATATTTGGACATTATTACCTCTGAACGACATAGAGTTTTACTTACCAGGCTGCGCCTGAATACTATACACTATTACCTAGTAGCTTTCTATACCCATGGCACTTGGTTTAAGAAACTTCCACCATGCTGCTGTGATGGTAAAACACCCCAAAGCACTTTGCACTTTGTCTTCTTTTGTACCCTCTATATGGCACCTAAAAGAAGGTTTTTACGTACAATGTTTTTTATTCAAAGGTATTAGATCTAGCTACCTTGCTTTTTCTTATTTATACAACCTAGGAAATTAGGAGGTAATACATGCTTTGTTAAATTATATATATCCTGCCTTTTTTATTCGAAATTCTTATTTGTATATATATCTTTTATTGTTTTATATTGAACCGAAAAAAGTATTTCATGATGATGATGACTAGGCGAATCTTCCTGCTTATGGGAACGAGGGTTTCTTCTTGATATACATGTTTTTTTTTCCCTAGACAGAGTAGGTATGTTTTCCCAGGTGTGTGCATTGTCTATATTATTGCTAGGGTGTTTCAGATTGTGTTATCTTTTGTTGAGTTGAATATTATGTACTCATGCTTTTCTATACATTTTCAGAATTAATTCAAAGTGCACTAAAAAGAGGAATGGATCGTGGTGGAGGGTCAGATGGTGAGAGTCAGATGTTGCACAATGTTTTTGATTATTATAGTTTTATCCCTTTCATAATACTAAATTATGCTGCAATGCCCTAGGTCAATATTGAATTGGGGGTAATTTATGCTGATCTGGCCTTTAAGATGGCTAATATGGAACACAGGGTTGTAGTAGTATGCCCATATATGTACATTTTAATTAAGTACTTTGGTCGGATTTGGAACAGGTATCCTCGTAACGGGGTACAGAGATGTTTGGCTACTTTCTCCTTTATTTGCTTAACTTGGAGAGGGTAATAACATACTGAGTGACCACAGCCCCCCCTTCTACAAGTGTCACTCACGGACTCAGAATGGCATGGCTACTAGTTTAGCTGAATTGTTGCAGTCTCTGTGAACATGCAGTTGATACATTGTATCATGATCTCAGTGACACCAATAAATTTTAATAGGATGTTGTGCTAACAGCTTAAGTATTACATAATACAGTGAAGGGTAGCAGATCAAAGGATTATGGCCATCATTATATCATTGGCGGTAAATCCCACTTACTGCCGCCAACATATCGCCGCGCCGCGGATATCCGTTCACCATATTATGACACACACACACACCAATCCGTCACTATTCAGTCACACACACAACTCTGCCACACCAAAGGTCAGTGATAAACTGGCGGTATCAAAACCCACACTGTTACGTCAACAGAACTATGCCCACCTCATTATGACCCACGAATCACTATGGTGGACATTCAATGGCGGTAAACCATTGGCGGTACATACCGCCATGCTCAAAATATACACACACATACAAAACAACACCACATTGGACAATTCGAACAACACACACCTGACACCCATACACACCCCACACCCACACCACTATAAAACACACACCCACATTACCCACAACCCTTTATGACTATAAACCATTGACATGAGATAGCCACCACAACCACAAACAAGAACAGAGACACACACCACCATAACATATACACAACTCATGCACCCCACATCACACACCCCAACACATCACACTACACACCCTCACCCACAATACTCACACAACACACATGGCACCACAACAACACCCCAAATTCTCGGAGGAGGAGTTAACGGTCATGGTGGAGGAAATAATCTGGGTAGAGCCACAGCTATTTGGAGCACAGGTGCAGCAGATATCCATTGCTAGGAAGATGGAGCTATGGTGGAGGATCGTGGACCGGGTCAACGTCATGAGACAGCATCCAAGAACAAGGGATGACATCAGGAAGAGGTGGAACGACCTACAGGGGAAGGTATGTTCCATTGCAGCAAGACACCAGCTCGCAGTACAGAGGACTGGCGGTCGACCCCCACCTCCTACCCCAAAACTAACAACATGGGAGGACCAAATCTTGGCAATCATGCATCCTGAGGGCCTGGCAGGAGTAGCAGGAGGACTGGACTCTGGTAAGTCAGCTCTTTACTACTTTCACCCCCATACCTTCATGTCATCACATACCCCCACCCTCACCCTCAATCCCATCACTCCACCACCTCCCCCACACCCCACCATCACATCTCACTCATCCCAATGCCAAGCCCTGCATGCCATACCAATGCATGGACACCACTCATAGCCCTGCATTGACACCTATCACTAAAGCATGCACACAAGAGAGAGTCAGCTAGCCCACCCCATACCTCACACAAGGTAAAGCTGCCAGGGCAATAACAGCCATAGAGGGCAACCCACCCATGAACAAAATGTCACACACAGAAACAATAACATTGCACTTACATCCCCACAGGTATCCCAGCCAATGTCACCGGAGAAGAGGTGCCAGCAACATCCAGTCCCCCCACAGAAGAGGCCCACAGTGATGACAGCAAGTCTGGTCGCCTGGATCTGCATGTCCAACCTGGCCCATCCGGGACCTCCGGACAGTCGATTACCCAGCCACAGTCACACACCACCATAGAGCCTCCATGCTCAGGAAACACCACCACAGCACCCACCCAGCGTGCCCATACCTCTGTCCCCAGGACATGTCAATCAGCAGTGTGTCCACCACTACTGGGGCCCCAGGGCACACACAAACACAGGACAATCAGGGACCTGGGGTCAGTGGCAGTGGGCACACGGTTCAGGGGACAGAGGCACAGGACAACAGGGAAGCTGGGAGTACTGCTGTGGGCCAGGGGGAGGACAGGCTCAGGGAAACCAACTCTCCAGGAAGCACTAACTGAGATCCTGGGAGCATACCAACAGTCCCAGGATACGCTGGGCCAGATCCTGGACAACGTACAGGAGAACATGCGGCTGCAGGAGGGACAGTACCAGAGGATCAGGGAGGACTTGAAGGCCATTAACAACACCCTGGTCTCCATTGCAGGGGTGCTGGCAGACATGGCCAACATTATGAGGGAGACAGTGTCACAACAGCGGGCCCCTGCCACTAGCCAGACTACTGAACAGCCCTGCACCTCTGCTGCCGCTAGTGGACAGGAGGCCCCGCCACAGGACCAACAGGCCACCAGCAACCCTACCCCTGCAGAAGGTGAACCACCCCGCAAACATTCCCTGCGAGCCAGACAGAAGCCAGAGGCACTTGTCAAGAACAAGACCAGCGCCAGGAAATGAGACTTTCCTGATTGTATCCCTTGTGTCCCACCCTGTTACCTTGTCCACTTTGAACTGCCTTTGCTCCCCTTCCTATGGCCCCTTGGACACTGGACCTGTGCTACAAACAGACTGTAACAATACTCTGGACTTTCCTCCACCATCACCCCATTCCATTGCACTTTACCCTCAATTTTATAGCACTACAATAAACACTCTTGAACACAATTTGAGAAACACTGTTTTATGTGTCTGAAATGTGCATTTGTGGGAACAGTCACATTGAGTGCAAATTATTTGAACACCGTGATAATTAACAAATAATGACCTGTAACTGTCTGTAGTGATCACATCAGGACAATGTTCTCATATCACCAACATCTGGAAAATGAGAAGCCATAGGTGACAGTAAGTTGAAATGGAAAGGAAGTGAATGCCATCATGCTACATGCACACAGATTTATAGTCAGAGTAATGGTCAGTTCCACTGTCTCACCTGTGTGTCATTGGAAGTATTGTCGTTTAACTGATGTTCTGTTGTCCTCATCCCCATCCTCTGCCTCCTCATCCTCACTGTCCTCAGGGTCCACTGCTGCCACAGGGTCATCTCCAGTCCCATCCTCCTGCAGAAAAGGTACATGTCGTCTGAGGGCAAGGTTGTGCTACATGCAGCATGCCACTACTATCTGGCAGACCTTTCCGGGTGAGTAGCACAGGATATCCACCTGTCAGATGGAGGCACCTGAACCTGGCATTCAGGAGGCCGAAGGTCCGTTCGATTATTCTTCTGGTTTGCCCATGTGCCTCATTATAACGGTCCTCAGCCTCTGTCCTTGTATTCCTTCCAGGGGTCAGCAGCCACGATAGGTTTGGGTGGCCAGAGTCACCTGCAAGTATTGAGGGACAACATTTAGCCTTATACAATCCTATCGGGAGAATACCTGAAGGCACACACTGACATACAGTGGGTGGGGGATCTGGCTAACCTATTAGCCACACCCTGTGCCTCTGTAGTTTGGACATCACATTTGGGATGCTACTATTCCTCAGGACGAAGGCGTCATGCTCCGACCCATGATACTTGACAGTGACGTGGGAGATGTACTGGTCCACCAGGCACACCATTTGCACATTGAGTGAGTGGAAACTCTCACGATTCCTGAACACCTGTTCATTCTGGCGGGTGGGGACAAATGCAATATGTGTGCCATCAATCATCCCAGTTATACTCGGGATATGGATCATTGCATAGTGGTCAAATCTTCCACCTGGGGGAAAGCAATTTAGCTGCACATCTGTTTCACCAGGGCAGACAAGACCCATGCCAGCATGATAGAAAACAGTGGCTGTGACATTTCAGCTGCCAAGCCCACTGTCACTTAAAAAAGAACCAGTTGCCAAGAAATGGAGCACTGATACCACTTGCACAAGAGGGGAGATCCCAGTGGGATGACGGATAGCTGATATCAGGTCAGGCTCCAATTGGGCACACAGCTCTGTGATTGTGGCCCTGTCCAGTCCATAAGTCAGTATAATGTGCATGTCCTGCAATGTAGCCAAGTGCACAAGGGGTCTGTACATTGGGGTTTGTGTTCTGCTCTCATTCATCCACAGCAGTAGGTATCCAAGAGACACAAGAGTGAGTAGGATGTCACAATTTGAACAATGGAACCACAACCTCAGTGTACATGTTGTATTTATGTGATGGGACAGTGGGAATGGCAAGGTATGTGCAAATCTAGGCAGTGACGCAGTAAAGGTTAATCTAATGGTTGTCCATCACCATGACATGGCAACCGCCTGTCCTGTATGTAGGGACAATTAGTAGGGAGGTAACTCCTCTGACATTGGGTGTCGTGGCAGAAGGTGGTCTAGCACCTCCATGCAATCCCTCATTGGATAATATGGGGCACTATGGAGTACAGTGGCCAATGGGGTTCTGCGCCGGTGGTGATGGAAAACACCGCCGTGAACGTGACTGCCATTTTCTATCTGATTCCTCACTTGTTTTCTGATCTTCAACAGGAGAACACCTACACTCCGTGTGTTGCTGTGACCTGTGTCTTGAACCTACCATGGCCCATGTGACAGGGTAAAGGGCCCCTGCCTTCACTTCGGAGGAGTTGGAGCGATTGGTGGATGGGGTCCTACCCTAGTACGGACTGGTGTATGGGCCTAAGTACACCTTGGGCGTGATGCATGTGGGAAGGATGCATGGAGATATGTGTGCAAGCATCGTGTCATGGGGGTGATGTCATGTGGTGGCGTAGATGTGTGTGCCAGTGGTGAAGGAAACAGGATTGCTGGGCACTATGTGTGACAGGCTGGATTGTATGTATAATGGCATCCTCCAGTCTGTATCGCCTCTGCAGATCAGCGCCTATCAAAAGAAGGGCTTATGGTGTGCCATCGCCAAGTACATGCAGACCCTGGGGTCTATGGCAGGCAGAGCACCCATTGTCAGAAACGGTGAGAGGACCTGAGACGCTAGGCACAGAAGACCGCGGAGCCCCAGTTGGGGATGGCCTCCCAATGAGGAAGGGGTGCGCGTCAGTACCTAGCCCCCTGATGGCCTGCATACTGGCTTTGGCCTAGCCAGAGCTGGATGGGCACTTCAGGGCATCACAGTAGCCACAAGGGGATGAGTATAGTGACCGTTACAACAATAATTTGGAGGTGGAATGGGATCCGGGTGGTGTGTGTGAGTTAGTGGGTGCCCCTTAATGCCAGTCCAGACATTGAAGCGTGATCCAGCTCCAGGGTAATGGGTGAAATGGAAAACAAGGTAACCTAGCGAGGTTGCATTCCATGTCAGACAGGGCTTAGTGGGTCCCAGGAGCTGTGCAGTTGGCGGTGTTTGGCCCTCATTTTGCTGTGGCATTTAACCAAATTAATGGCAGGGCAATGCAAAGTGCCCAATCTGATCCCTGTGTGTAGCGGTGCTGTGTATGCCAACTGTGGTGTTGGTGCAATAATTGACCCAGTGTTCCCTTTATCTCTCTCTCCCTTTTATCTTCTGTCATCCTGTCCATGTGTGCATTAGCATCATCTGGTGGAGGAGCAGGGGCACCGGTGACAGATGGAGCTGCATCCCACAGGACCCAGGAGGCAGAGTCCACCGCCGCCAAGGGAACTAGTAGGACAGAGGGCGAGGGGAGCACCACGATGGAGACAGGAGGTGACAACACAGACTCAGATACCTCCTCTGATGGAAGCTTCCTGGTGGTGGTGGACTCCTCTGTGAACACCCCAGCTGCAGGTACAGCCGCCACCTCCATACCAGCACCGCCCTCCCAGTAGCCCCTCAGTGAGTTGCCCGTGCCCGCTCACCCAGGAGGATGGGCATCTCCTTCGCCCCAGGCCCCAGTGAGCCCTGCTGCCCTGAATGAGGAGGCTGTTGACCTCCTGAGATCCATCTCTGTAAGGCAGTCAACCATTTGGAATACAATCCAGGAGCTGGCATCCCAGATGCAGCAATGCAATGCATTTCTGGAGGGCATCCACAGTGGATTGGCATTCCAACAGAGATTGATTCAGGCTCTGGCCTTCTCTCTGATGGCAGCCATTGTCCCTGTCCCTACCGTCCCCCCTCCAACTACCACTTCTCACTCCCATCTCATGCACACATACAGATAAGCATGCACGCAAGACAACACACAAAAGTGGCACAGTTAAACACAAGTACCACACTTCAACACACAAGCACTCACGCAAACACCAGACAGTTGCAGACACAACCACATCCACTGCCTCCACTGTCTTCCCCTCCTCCTCCTCTTCCACCTCCCACACAGTCACGTCCACACTCCCACCTGCATGCACTGCTTCAACATCCACCATGAGCATCAACACAGCAAGGAGCACACACACCTCACTAGCAGGCCCCTCCACAACATCAATGCACGGGTCCCCTGTGTCCTCTCCAACCCTGTCTGTCCATTCTCCTAAAGGTTACAAATGCAAGCACTCAGGCACCCAACAACCATCCACCTCACATCAGCACACTCCCCATGCACCTGCACCCAAGTCCAGCAGACGTACTCCTCCAACAACCACACCCTCAAACTCCACTCCCATCCCTCCTCCCTCTTTCCACCCCACGGTCCCTAAAAGGCTTTCCCTTGCCCAACTTGACCTCTTCCCTCCCCCTCCTCCCATCTTGCCCATAAGAGCAGGGTCCCAACAACCCAGTCCAGCACCTCAGCTAAACAGTCCAGGCGGTCAATGGAGGTACCTCCTAGTCGTGGAGGCAAGACAGTGATGGATCCCACTCCACCAGCCAGGAAGGGTAATGATCCCACAGCCACTGCCATGAAGGGGAAGAAGTCCTTGACTCCTGCCATAAAGGGAAAGGAGGCTACACCTCCTGCCATGAAAGGGAAGGAGGCCGTACCACCTGCCATGAAGGGAAGGATGCCCTCGATTCCTGCCATGAAGGGGAAGAATCCCTCGACTCCTGCCATGAAGGGGAAGGAGGCCGCACCTCCTGCCATGAAGAGGAAGAAGCCCTCAAGCCCCTTCAGGCAGGATTACACCACCACCAGTGGTCACGGAGCCCTCACCTCCAGCTGATGAAGTGCAGCCCACTCCTCCTGCAGAGGCTGCACCTTTACCTGCTGAGACAGTGCAGCCCTCACCTCCAGCAGATGCTGCCCAGGAGGCACCTTCATCTGCTGACACAGTGCAGCCCTCACCTCCAGCAGAGGCTGGCAGGATGACACCACCAGTGGTCACAATGCCCTCACCTCCAGCAGAGGCTGCCCAGGAGGCACCTTCACCTGCTGACATAGTGAAGCCCTCACCTCTAGATGAGACAGTTCATTCCTCACCTCCAACAGAGGACATGTAGGCTACCCTCCTGGGACTGCTGTACAAGGAGCCCCCTCCAGAACCAGTGGGAAAGTAACCCACCTGAGATACTGTGACCTTGCACTCCCCAGCACAGAGAAATAGGCATGGATCCCCCTCCAGAACCATTGGGAAAGTCACCCACCTGAGAGACTGTGGCCTTGCACTCCCCAGCACAGAGAAATGGGCATGGAGCCCCCTCTAGAACCAGTGGGAAAGTCACCAACCTGAGAGACTGTGACCTTGCATGCCCCAGGACAGAGAAATGGGCATGGAGACCCCTCCAGAACTAGTGGGAAAGTCACCCACCTTAGAGACTGTGACCTTGCTCTCCCCAGCACAGAGAAATGGGCATGGAGCCCCCTCCAGAACTAGTAGGAAACTCACCCACCTGAGAGACTCTGGCCTTGCACTCCCCAGCACAGAAAATGGGCATGGAGCCCCCTCTAGAACTAGTGGGAAAGTTCCCGAATTCGGCTGAGGTACCCCCCAACCCCCTGAAGTGCCTGACCACTTGCACAATGATACCCCTGCTGAGTTCTGTGCAGTTGATGTCAGGAGACAAGTTGGGTCTTGGGCCTTGGACTGTGCCCTGTGGCCATGTTGGCCCCTTGTACTTTGTACTGGGCATTGACCCTTTGTGGACAATTGTACATATCTGGTTCATGCAGTGACTTTCCCTTACTAATACATTTTCAGTACTCCCGAAATCTGGTCCTTGTTTTATTGTGCCGTGTGCCATTGGTTTATGTCTGCAGCTGGTGTGTGTATGGTGTGTGTGTGTCTGGTGTGTGTTATGTGTTTGTGTGTCACTCTCATTTTCCTCCCACACTCTCTTGTGTGCTAGGCAGCTGTACCTACCATCGTCGTCTTCATCGGCGTTTGTGTTCCAGGTGGAGCATGGCGTAAAAGCGCATCGATAGGACTTGAAGTTCTGGTTCCATGGTGGCGGCGGAGTCCTCTGTGTACTTGTTGGTGAGTCTTTTGTTTTCTGTGTTCTGTTTCTGCCAGGCTTTTGATGGCATTGGCACCGCCCCAGATATCCTGGCGATTTGCTGTGTCATAATATGGTGGGTGGTACTTTGTCTTCCGCCTGGCTGTTGATTGTGACCGCCGGCGAGCGTGGTGTTAATGCCCTGGCGGATGGTGTGGTACATTGGCTGTCTATGGGAGTTCTCACCGCCACGGTCATAATTTGGCAGTAATTACCACCGGCCTGTTGGCGGTATGTCCGCCACTTTATCACTTACCACCAATGTCATGATGAGGGCCATTATCTTAGTTATATCTATTTTTGCTGTAGTTTTTTGTGAAATTTCACGATATCTCTTGAAGCTACCACAGTCCATAGCAATAATAAGGCATCATGTGATTGGCTAATGCCTCTACAAAAATTTAATGCAGCCATGTTGTTTTCAATACACATTGACTGTGCTCTACATTACACAATTAGTTTTAGGTAAGTATTAGGTTTTATATTTGTTTCCTACCTATTACCACTTTACTAAAATGGTAATCAGTAGAGAAAATTATTTATAAGTTTCTACATATTTTTTAAAAATGTACTGACTTCCTTGCACTTCATAGTTAGTAGACAAAAATATTAAATATGTTAAAAATTCTAAATACACTGTAATACACTATATTTTACAATAAAAACATTCTACTTCATAGTATTTTCAATATTTTACATATTTCATGCTTTTCAAACAAATCCCAGTGTACTACAGCAATACCTAAAATGTACCACAATTTAAAAAAAAGCATGTTTCTCAGTAAAATGCTGTAACAATATATAGAAACATATCAATAAATTTCTCTACCTATTATCACTATAATAAAGTGTTAATAAGTGTGGAACAACAATAAAACCTACTTCTTACAAATAGCGAAAGCCCTAACACATAACACTGTGAAACACAGTATGCTGTATGGAGCAAAAGAGTGATAAAAATGACATAACTGCCTTTTACATTTTGCAAAGACATCCCTTAGCCAAGCAGATGCTGTCTTCACTTCGACATGTACCACATGTAGCAGAATATATAACTAAGGTGGTCATTCTGACCCTGGCGGCCGGTGACCGCCAGGGTCACCGACCACGGGAGCACCGCCAACAGGCTGGCGGTGCTCCCGAGGGCATTCTGACCGCGGCGGTTCAGCCGCGGTCAGAAAGGGTAAACCGGCGGTCTCCCGCCGGTTTACCACTGCCCTACAGAATCCTCCATGGCTGCGGAGCGCGCTCCGCAGCCATGGGGATTCTGACACCCCCTACCGCCATCCTGTTCCTGGCGGGTCTCCCGCCAGGAACAGGATGGCGGTAGGGGGTGCCGAGGGGCCCCCGTAAGAGGGCCCGCAAAGTATTTCAGTGTCTGCAAAGCAGACACTGAAATACGCGACAGGTGCAACTGCACCCGTCGCACCCCTGCAACTACGCCGGCTCAATTCTGAGCCGGCGTCCTCGTTGCAGGGGCATTTCCGCTGGGCCGGCGGGCGCTCTTTCGGAGAGCGCCCGCCGGCCCAGTGGAAATGTCTAAATGGCCGCCGCGGTCATTTCACGGCGGTACCTTGGCGGACGGCCTCCGCCGCCCGCCAAGGTTAAAATCACCCCCTAAGTATTTTAACACTTATAATTTTAATATTACTTACACAATTTACACAAACTACCAAAAATTAGCATTTTCACCTCACAATCTATATGCTGGCCACGTTTCATCTACATCTGTTTACCCACTTTCATGCTGCATCTGTTTCAACCTCCAGCTCACAAAATAAAACTGGTCCAACAAGCCAAACAAAAAACATATTTCTTATCCACCCCTGTGCAACAAAATGAAAAGTTTCTCTAGCAGTGAGCCACACAAATTACTATTTGGAGGACATGATAATTGGCTACTAGGAAAAATGATAATCTAAATTGTTATAGCAATAACAATTGCCTTTCATTCACTTTGGCCTTCATTTGTAGCACAGGCTTTCTTTGCATGGTCTCTGGTTCACAAAATAAAACAGTGCCCAGCAAGCCACGTATAAACCATGGGGCACATGTATCACCATTATTCCTGTCGCAAATGGCCTGATTCGCAGAATCGGACCGTTTGCGACAGGAAAAAAATATTTTAGTGAGTATAGAGCCTATTTTGCAATTCGGTAATCTATTAACTGAATCGCAAAATAGGTTTGCGAGTCGCAATTAGGAAGCGGCCTTCCCTTCCGAATTGCGAGTCGCAGCGAGATGAAGCATTGTTTTGTGACCGTGAAGGCAGTCACAAAACAATCGCAGTTAGCACCAGTTTCAAACTGGCGCTAAACCATTCGCAAACTCCTTTGTGAATGGCAGCGAAAATATTTTTTCAGAACAGGCAGTGGTCCCATGGACCAATGCCTGCTCTGAAAAATTGCAAAGAAAACTTTGAATTTTTGTTTTTGAAATGCATCTCGTTTTCCTTTAAAGGGCTGCATTTTAAAAAGAAACTGCTTTATTTAAAAGCTGTCACAGGCATGGTGGTCTGCTGTCACCAGCAGGCCACCATCCCTGTGAGGGCGGCCATTCCCAATGGAGTCGCAAATTGCGACCTACCTCATGAATATTCATGAGGTAGGTCATTTTCGACCCCATTGCGAATCCCAGACAGTGTAATTGACGCTGTTGTACATACGGTTTTGCGACTCGCAGTTTGCAAGTCACAAAACCGTATCTTTGTACATGTGGCTCCATCTTCCTTATGTACTCCTGTGCAACAAAACGGAAAAGTACCCTAGCAGCGAGCTGAACAAACTACTGTAATGGCCATTAGAAAAAAATCTACATTTTTATAACTAAAGATTTGCTTTTTTTCGCTTTGGTCTTCAAAAGTAGCACAATCCCACTAAAATTAGCAACAAAGCTAAAACAATAAAATAGACTGCATAAGTAAATGTTCAGAATTACTTACATGAACAACTAAAAGACACATTCATGATCACATGATTATGTAAACTAATAAACAAATATATAATAAATAGAATAGATGTTATGGCCCTGGGTTCCTTGAGTTCTGAAACTGCCTGTGCTCTGTGTGTGGTGGGCTTAAAAGATCAAGTGCATATTAATATGCTTTCATGGCTGTTCATGGGAACCCACTACCCTGTGGAGTCTGGCGACTCTCCTAATATAACTGATGATAATGATGATATCCCCTGGGGGCCCTAGGCCATTCAATCACTGACTGGGGTATCCTCCTGGGCCCTTAGGTCTTCCCATCAGAGACAGTGGTATTATTGGTGCAGACTTATATTGCCCGAGGCCGGCTCTTAATTGATTTAAGCAAGAATCATGGTGTATCATTTGCATGCATTCTCTAGGGGCCTGGCATGTGACATACATTGCTGCTGCATGCTGCTCGAAATCTCATGATATGCATGGATCTCTGTAGAAACAGCTGCAGACCCCATTTCCAAGGTCACAGGACTGGGATGGCACCATGTGGCAGGTCACGACTCACAGTTGACAGAGTCCAGAGGCTGTAGCAGAGTTGAGTGACATCTGTGATGGCCCTAGGACTTCAGAACACGAGCAAGCCAGCTAGCCCTTCAAATCTCTTTGGTTCTGGGGATGAAGAGATGCAGGTGCAGTCATTCTCACTCCCAGGCAAGGAGTGAGGCAGGCAGCAGGGCAGGCAAAGCAAAGCAGGAGTCTAGCAAAGTACAGCAGAGTTCAAGCAGAGTGACAGTCCCTTCAGCGGCACAACAGTCCTTCTTTCTGGCAGAATGTCCTAAGGTCCAGATGTGTACTGAGTTGGTGGTGTCTGAGGTCCATTTCTTATACCAAGCATTATACACTCTTCTTAGCTTGCTAACCAGACAACACTAACTATAACTTGGCACTCTACAATCCACTGTGTTCTCACAAACAATGATACTCCAGGGTACAACACTTCATTGTATGAAACTCTCCATCACTTTATTGCATGACACTACACTTGACAACACTGAACTATACGGTTCTCTACTCCACTGAATTTCACTCCATGCCACTACAAACTACAACACTCTGCTTCACTCCATGCCAGTCTATGATACTCTACACAATGACATTTCACTCCAGTACACTCCACTTCATGACAACACTCCACTGTACAACACTCAGCTTTACTGTTCAAAATGCCACTACAAAGTAGAACATGCCACTCCAGGATACTCCACTCTGTTACACAACACAGCATGCCGCTCCACTCCATAACACCTCACTCCACTACACACTACGTCACTCCACTCTATTCAGGGCCATTCTATTCCACTATAAAACACTCCAATCAATGATACTCCACAATACGATCTGAAAAACAATATTTTTAATAAATAATAACCATTAACATACAATGAAAAAAACAAAAGTTAAGGATAATTTATAGTTAGAAACATGTTATATATTCCTTTTATACTAACCCAACTTAAAATATACAAACTTTAAAAAATTTAAAGTTATAAATATAACTGTACTGTATAATTCATGTTCCACCTTCAAATTACAATCAATCAAGCACCTTCAAACTGTCTTGTCACCTCTCTCGCCACCCTACATTGAGTATAATGCTTACCTTTTCAATGGACTGTTTAAACCCTTGCTTACCACATTATTTAGGGCATATGAAACCATAATACTCATAAACTTCTCAAATTACATTATTTGTCACACCAAAGTGCAGGGTAGAGTCACAAGTTATAGCTCTTGTTGTGTGGTTAGCAAGCTAGGTCAGCTACTTATAATAATCTGAAGATGGTGGATACATTGAAAATGTTAGTTATAGCTATAAGTTTGGACTTTTTAAAGTTTGTGCAGTTTAACCTTGGCTTTCCATATGGATATTAACTTTCTCAAATTATAAGTAACTAAGGGCCTGATTATGAGTTTGGCGGTCCTTAGACAGCCAATCTCGTGGTGGGGGGTCTGACCACTGCAATTCTGGAGTGCCAGCTTATGATCCTGGTGGTCAGATCATCAGGAGACCGCCTCCACTGCAAGATCAGAGATCCCGATGGGTTGACTGCGGTGCTGAGTTCTGCACTGCCATGCTGATCATGATTTTCCTTTCCACTAGCCTTTTCATGATAGGATCCCTGCCATAAAGAGGCTGGCAGAAAGGCAGAGTTGAGGCCCCCTTGTCAGCACCCTTGGAATGCGCACTGTTTTCCATAGCAGACAGTAAGAATTCTGAGGGTGCTGTGCTCAGCGGCATTGGCCTCGGCTCTCTCTTGGATGCAAGAGCAATGCCGTTGCACTGTTTCCACTGGCCAGCCCAGTGGAAACATCATAATACAACAGTGGTGAAGATGCTGGCTTGACAGCTGCCTCCCTACTGCCGTATTGTAGTTTGGGCGGTCAGAACGCTGAACCTGTAATCAGGCCCTAAGCTTTAACCGTTGGTTTTTAAATTGAGTATATATATATATATATATATATATATATATATATATATATATATATATAGTTAGAAATGGGGTCTCTAGTTGGCAGAGGTATACACCTTTGTCTAAACAGGGACCACAATCCTAGTCAGGGTAAGTCACACATAATCCAAATTATCCTGTGCCCACCATCTGGTAGTTTGGCACTGAGCAGTCAGGCTTAACTTAGAAGGCAATGTGTAAAGTATTTGTGCAATAAATCATACAGTATCAAAGTGAAACCACCACAAAAATAAACCACACAGGTTTAGAAAAATATAAGATATTTTTCTGCTTAAATTAATTAAGGTCAAAATGATGAAGATACAATAAGCACATGTTGAGATATCACTTTTGCAAGATTAAAAAGAGTCTTACATCTTATAAATCAACAGTTGTTTCTTGTCTGCACAAAGTACCTGGTTTGGGTCAAAATTACCAAACATGGAGACCACAAAGGAGGAGGTGCGTGGGAAAATAAGGTGTGCGTTGGATATTCTGATGTGGCACAGATGAGGCGTTGTATCTTTCCACGTTGCAAGGGGCTTTGCGACGTTTTCTACTGTCCAGTCTTGGTTCCTCACTGCAATGCAGGGATCTTTTAGTGCCCGGGGATGATGCGGGGAAAATCCTAGGGCATGCGGGAAGAAATCTCAGGCATTGTGCCTATCCAGTAGGAGATGCTTTGGATTTTCTGTCGCACAGCAGGTGTTGCGTCGATTCTTCACTCAGGAAGTCAAGCTGTCTTGTTTTGGCTTGGCTGTGCGTCGATCTGGTAGGGCTATGAGGCAAATTTTCGGTCACAATGCAGGCACTGCGTCAATCTTTGCTCTGGAAGTTAGGCTGCGTTGTTCCGGTTTCAGGTGTGCAGTGATTTTCTCATTGCAAGGCAGTCTGTGTGTTGTTTCCAGCAGGCTGTGCATTGATGTTCGGTGCACAAGGAGTTTCCTTGAAGAGATGAAGTCTTCTTGGCCCTGAGACTTCAGAAAACAAAAGGCAAGCTCAATCCAAGCCCTTGGAGAGCACTGCTCAGCAAGTTCAGAGGTCAGCAGGGCAACAGAAGGGCAGCAGTCGTTCACAGCAAAGCAGTCCAGACGAGTCATTTGGGCAGCCAGGCAGTTCCTCTTTACAGGTTGCAGGTTCAGTCCAAGTGTCTGACTTGGTTGGGTCCGAGACCCAGTTTATATGCCCAATAATGCCTTTGAAGTGGGAGAGACTTCAAAGAGTGGTTTTGAAGTGCACAAGGTCCCCTTCCAGTACAGGTCTGTCTGCTAGGCTCCAAGTAGGGGGTTTGGCAGTCTACTGTGTGAGGGCAGGCCACTAGCCTTTGAAATGTAAGTGTCAGGCCCTCCACCTTCCCAGCCCATGGAGACCCATTCAGTGTGCAGATGAGTGCAGGTGTGACAAAGGACCAGATGTAGTAAGCTGTTTGCATGGTGCAAACTGCGAAAATCGCAGTTTGCGCCATGCAAACAGCCTTCTGCGATGCACATTCACAATTTGCGAGTTGGTACCGATTCGCAA
The DNA here is from genome assembly GCF_031143425.1 of Pleurodeles waltl. Lineage (NCBI taxonomy): Eukaryota > Metazoa > Chordata > Amphibia > Caudata > Salamandridae > Pleurodeles > Pleurodeles waltl. The sequence continues at coordinate 29,817,353 of NC_090437.1, forward strand.
ATTGTGAATGCGACTCGCAAATAGGAAGGGGTGTTCCCTTCCTATTTGCGACTCGCATCGCAATGCAGAATTGCTTTGTGACCGTGAATGCGGTCGCAAAGCAATTCGCAGTTACCACCAGTGTCACACTGGTGGTAGCTCATTCACAAAAGGGAAGGGGTCCCCATGGGACCCCTTCTCCTTTGTGAATGTTGCCGTTAATGTTTTTCCAATGGACCACTGCCTACACTGAAAAAACGAAACCAAATGCTTTTGTTATTTTTTTTATTTTGCAACTCGTTTTCCTTTAACCCCTTCTGTGCCGCGGACGTAGTGGTTACGTCCCGCGGCACAGTGCTGCTGTGCCGAGGACGTAACCACTACGTCCTCGGCACACAGCCCAGAGGGAGCGCTCTCGCTCCCTCTGTGTGCTTCCCCCCCACCCCCCAAAGTCAGGGATGGAAGGGGAAGCCCTTCCCCTTCCACCCCCGACCCCCCCACCCCCTCATAATGACGTCAGCGCGCGATCGCGCGCTGACTTCATTATGGGATCCTCGTCGCACAGGAAGCCATTTGCTTCCTGTGCGGCGACGAGAGAAGAGGTGAGTTCCTCTTCCCGGTGGGTGGGGGGTTGGGGCTAAAGAGGCACCGGGGAAAAGGAAAGGCTTTTCCTTTTCCCCGGTGTCTCTTTGAGCATTCCTGCTGCCCGATCGCATTGCGATCGGGCAGCAGGAATGCCCACTAGACACCAGGGATTTGCTTTTTTTGTTGTTGTTTCCTGTTTTTGGCACGCGGGGAGCGGCCCCTTGGGCAAGGGTCGCTCCCCTTTAGGGGGCAATTACTACGGCCATTTCTGCCCCCCTTGGGGGCAGATCTGGCTACTTTTTAGCCAGATCTGCCCCCAAGGGGGGCAGAAAACACTAGATCACCAGGGATTTATATTGGTATGTGCATTTATGTGTGGGGGGTGCCCCCTTGGGCAAGGGGCGCCCCCCCCAAGGGGGCAGAGAACTGTTGGCCTTTTCTGCCCCCCTTGGGGGCAGATCGGCCTATTTTTTTTAGGTCCATCTGCCCCCAAGGGGGGCAGAAGCCACTTAGGCACCAGGGATTGTGTGTGTAGTGGATGGGGGGGCGCCCCCTTGGGCAAGGGTCGCTCCCCTTTGGGGGGCATGTCTTTTAGGGCCATTTCTGCCACACTAAAGGGCAGATTGGCTACTTTTTAGCCAGATCTGGCCCCAAGGGGGGCAGAAAACACTAGATTACCAGTTTTTTTTTATTTGTATGTGTATTTATGTGGGGGGGTGCCCCCTTGGGCAAGGGACGCCCCCCCCAAGGGGGCAGAGAACTGTTGGCCTTTCCTGCCCCCCTTGGGGGCAAATCGGCCTATTTTTTTTAGGTCCATCTGCCCCCAGGGGGGCAGAAGCCACTTAGGCACCAGGGATTGTGTGTGTAGTGGATGGGGGGGCGCCCCCTTGGGCAAGGGTCGCTCCCCTTTGGGGGGCATGTCTTTTAGGGCCATTTCTGCCCCCCTTGAGGGCAGATCAGCCTATTATTTTTAGGCTGATCTGCCCCAAGGGGGGCAGAAACCACTAGAACGCCAGGGATTTTTTTTTATGTGTTTATTTTTGTGGGGGGGCGTCCCCTTGGGCACGGGGCGCCCCCCCCAAGGGGGGCATTGACCTGTTGGCCATTTCTGCCCCCCCGGGGGCAGATGGGCATATTTTTGTAGGCCCACCTGCCCCCAAGGGGGGCAGAAGCCACTTAGACACCAGGGATAGTGTGTGTGTGTGTGTTAGTGGATGGGGGGGGCCTTGGGCAAGGGTCGCCCCCCACTTTGGGGGCACATGTACCCAGGCCATTTCTGCACCCCTTGGACACAGATAAGCCTATTATTTTTAGGCTGGGCTGCCCCCAAGGGGGGCAGAAACCACTAGAACGCCAGTTTTTTTTTTTAATTTGTTTATTTTTGTGGGGGGGGCGTCCCCTTGGTCACGGGGCGCCCCCCCAAGGGGGGCATTGACCTGTTGCCCATTTCTACACCCCCTGGGGGCAGATGGGCCTATTTTCTTAGTCCCACCTGCCCCCAAGGGGGGCAGAAGCCACTTAGACACCAGGGATAGTGTGTGTGTGTGTGTTAGTGGATGGGGGGGGGCCTTGGGCAAGGGTCGCCCCCCACTTTGGGGGCACATGTACCCAGGCCATTTCTGCACCCCTTGGAGACAGATCAGCATATTATTTTTAGGCTGGTTTGCCCCCGAGGGGGGCAGAAACTACTAGAACGCCAGGGATTTTTTTTATTTGTTTATTTTTTTGGGGGGGCGTCCCCTTGGTCACGGGGCACCCCCCCAAGGGGGGCATTGACCTGTTGCCCATTTCTACACCCCCTGGGGGCAGATGGGCCTATTTTCTTAGGCCCACCTGCCCCCAAGGGGGGCAGAAGCCACTTAGACACCAGGGATAGTGTGTGTGTGTGTGTGTGTTAGTGGATGGGGGGGGGCCTTGGGCAAGGGTCGCCCCCCACTTTGGGGGCACATGTACCCAGGCCATTTCTGCACCCCTTGGAGACAGATCAGCCTATTATTTTTAGGCTGGTCTGCCCCCAAGGGGGGCAGAAACTACTAGAACGCCAGGGATTTTTTTTTATTTGTTTATTTTTGTGGGGGGGCATCCCCTTGGTCACGGGGCGCCCCCCCAAGGGGGGCATTGACCTGTTGCCCATTTCTACACCCCCTGGGGGCAGATGGGCCTATTTTCTTAGGCCCACCTGCCCCCAAGGGGGGCAGAAGCCACTTAGACACCAGGGATAGTGTGTGTGTGTGTGTGTGTGTTAGTGGATGGGGGGGCCTTGGGCAAGGGTCGCCCCCCACTTTGGGGGCATATGTACACAGGCCATTTCTGCACCCCTTGGAGACAGATCAGCCTATTATTTTTAGGCTGGTCTGCCCCCAAGGGGGGCAGAAACTACTAGAACGCCAGGGATTTTTTTTTATTTGTTTATTTTTGTGGGGGGGCATCCCCTTGGTCGCGGGGCGCCCCCCCAAGGGAGGCATTGACCTGTTGGCCATTTCTACACCCCCTGGGGGCAGATGGGCCTATTTTGTTAGGCCTACCTGCCCCCAAGGGGGGCAGAAGCCACTTAGACACCAGGGATAGTGTGTGTGTGTGTGTGTTAGTGGATGGGGGGGGCCTTGGGCAAGGGTCGCCCCCCACTTTGGGGGCACATGTACCCAGGCCATTTCTGCACCCCTTGGAGACAGATCAGCCTATTATTTTTAGGCTGGTCTGCCCCCAAGGGGGGCAGAAACTACTAGAACGCCAGGGATTTTTTTTTATTTGTTTATTTTTGTTGGGGGCGTCCCCTTGGTCACGGGGCACCCCCCCCCAAGGGGGGCATTGACCTGTTGCCCATTTCTACACCCCCTGGGGGCAGATGGGAGTATTTTCTTAGGCCCACCTGCCCCCAAGGGGGGCAGAAGCCACTTAGACACCAGGGATAGTGTGTGTGTGTGTTAGTGGATGGGGGGGGCCTTGGGCAAGGGTCGCCCCCCACTTTGGGGGCACATGTACCCAGGCCATTTCTGCACCCCTTGGAGACAGATCAGCCTATTATTTTTAGGCTGGTCTGCCCCCGAGGGGGGCAGAAACTACTAGAACGCCAGGGATTTTTTTTTATTTGTTTATTTTTTTGGGGGGCGTCCCCTTGGTCACGGGGCGCCCCCCCAAGGGGGGCATTGACCTGTTGCCCATTTCTACACCCCCTGGGGGCAGATGGGCCTATTTTCTTAGGCCCACCTGCCCCCAAGGGGGGCAGAAGCCACTTAGACACCAGGGATAGTGTGTGTGTGTGTGTGTGTTAGTGGATGGGGGGGGCCTTGGGCAAGGGTCGCCCCCCACTTTGGGGGCACATGTACCCAGGCCATTTCTGCACCCCTTGGAGACAGATCAGCCTATTATTTTTAGGCTGGTCTGCCCCCAAGGGGGGCAGAAACTACTAGAACGCCAGGGATTTTTTTTTATTTGTTTATTTTTGTGGGGGGGCGTCCCCTTGGCCACGGGGCGCCCCCCCAAGGGGGGCATTGACCTGTTGCCCATTTCTACACCCCCTGGGGGCAGATGGGCCTATTTTCTTAGGCCTTCCTGCCCCCAAGGGGGGCAGAAGCCACTTAGACACCAGGGATAGTGTGTGTGTGTGTGTGTGTGTGTTAGTGGATGGGGGGGGCCTTGGGCAAGGGTCGCCCCTCACTTTGGGGGCACATGTACCCAGGCCATTTCTGCACCCCTTGGAGACAGATCAGCCTATTATTTTTAGGCTGGTCTGCCCCCAAGGGGGGCAGAAACTACTAGAACGCCAGGGATTTTTTTTTATTTGTTTATTTTTGTGGGGGGGCGTCCCCTTGGTCACGGGGCGCCCCCCCAAGGGAGGCATTGACCTGTTGGCCATTTCTACACCCCCTGGGGGCAGATGGGCCTATTTTGTTAGGCCCACCTGCCCCCAAGGGGGGCAGAAGCCACTTAGACACCAGGGATAGTGTGTGTGTGTGTTAGTGGATGGGGGGGCCTTGGGCAAGGGTCGCCCCCCACTTTGGGGGCACATATACCCAGGCCATTTCTGCACCCCTTGGAGACAGATCAGCCTATTATTTTTAGGCAGGTCTGCCCCCAAGGGGGGCAGAAACTACTAGAACGCCAGGGATTTTTTTTTATTTGTTTATTTTTGTGGGGGGGCGTCCCCTTGGTCACGGGGCGCCCCCCCAAGGGGGGCATTGACCTGTTGCCCATTTCTACACCCCCTGGGGGCAGATGGGCCTATTTTCTTAGGCCCACCTGCCCCCAAGGGGGACAGAAGCCACTTAGACACCAGGGATAGTGTGTGTGTGTGTGTGTGTGTTAGTGGATGGGGGGGGCCTTGGGCAAGGGTCGCCCCCCACTTTGGGGGCACATGTACCCAGGCCATTTCTGCACCCCTTGGAGACAGATCAGCATATTATTTTTAGGCTGGTCTGCCCCCAAGGGGGGCAGAAACTACTAGAACGCCAGGGTTTTTTTTTTATTTGTTTATTTTTGTGGGGGGGCGTCCCCTTGGTATTTTGTTAGGCCCACCTGCCCCCAAGGGGGGTAGAAGCCACTTAGGCATCCGGGATAGTGTTTCTTTTTTTTTTTTCTTTTTTTTTTGAGGGCTGTCCCCTTTGGCAAGGTTCGCTCTCCATGGGGACACACTACTAACGGTATTTTCTGGCTTCCTTGGGTTAGACAGGCCTATTTTATTAGTAGGCCCATCTGCCCCTATGGCAGAATCCACTTAGGCACCAATTTCTAAATGTTTGATGGTGGGATGTTTGTCAACTGAAGAAGTCTTTGCATTTGTGATAAAAAATGTTTTCCGCCTTTTTGTTCTAGTTCAAAGCTTTTGCTTTATTTGCTGTGGCTCCTTGCGGTTTTGGCGGTGGTTGACCTGCAGTTTGCACAGTTGCATGTTTTAGGTAAGTAAAAACAATTTTCTCCAAAGGAGTATTGTTGCCATGCATGAATGACATGTTTGTAGGGGGTGTACTAAATGCAGGATTGGGTGTGAAATTGTCCTTAGGTTTGTGCACAATGATATTTGTTTTGTCTTATTTCTAATTTGCCTTTCTTTATTTATTTTTAGTGGGATATCATTGGTGATTGCTGTGTAGTAGCTGGTGAATCAAGCTTTTTCAGGCAAGTGAGCGGTATAGTTTTTGAGTTTATAACTCTTACTAACAAAGCTACACTTTGTTACTTGTCTTACACAGTGCTGGTTGTTGGTGGTGAATTTGTCCAGTTAATTTTAGCAGGAGAGATCATGGCTAGCCGCAGGATGACCGCTCAGCAGGTGGTTGGTATGCTTTTTGAGTCACAGTCTGATCATGACTATGAGACGGACTCTGCATCTGAGGCAGAGGAGGAAGTCAGAGATTCTGGCAGTGATGTTTCTCTTGGAGGGGAATCTTCTGATGATGAAGCCACACTCAGTGCAGATGAAGGGCCTGTTTTAGAGGAGGACATTGATGTGCCAATAGTGCAGCAACCTGGGGCTGAAAGGTTTCCCGTTATAAGACCTGATGTCTGGGTTGACCCAAACATGGAGCAGCCAGAGTTGCCTGCCTTTACTGGTCTCCCGGGGTGTAACGCCAATACAGAGAACTTTATGCCTATCAATTTCTTTGAGTTATTCATGGATGATGTGTTTTTGGAAGAGATTGTTGAGCAGACTAATTTGTATGCCGAGCAGCATTTGAGGGACAACGCTGCTAGACTTAGGCCACACTCTAGAGCTGCCCAGTGGATTCCCACAAATTTGGAGGAGTTAAAAAAGTTTTTGGGTTTGACTTTTTTGATGGGGTTGATAAGGAAGCCGTCACTGGCTTCTTATTGGTCTACTAGTCCCTTGATGGCAACAGCTATATTTCCAGCGACCATGAGTCGTAATCGGTATTTGCTTCTTCTTAGGATGCTGCATTTTGTTGACAATGCTTTAGCCTTGCCACGAGATCACCCAGATTCTGACCGTCTTTTTAAGATTAGGCCTGTCCTTGATCATTTTGTAGATCGGTTTTCGGAGGTCTATGTTCCAGGCAAAGAGTTAAGTGTGGACGAGTCTTTGGTCCTCTTCAAGGGTCGTTTGGTTTTTAGGCAGTACATTCCTAGCAAAAGGGCACGATATGGAATTAAATTGTATATGCTGTCTGAAAGTAGGACAGGATATGTGTATAGTTTCCGTGTGTACACTGGTAGGGATTCCAATATTGACCCCCCTGGTTGTCCTCCCACTTTTGGAGTTACTGAGAAAATTGTGTGGGATCTTGGTAGACGACTGTTCAACAAAGGTCACCATTTGTATGTAGATAACTTCTACACTGGTGTGCAATTGTTCAAGGAATTGTTTAGAATGGACACAGTTGCTTGTGGCACAATCCGTTCTAACCGGAAAGGCTATCCAAGGGAGCTTGTCTGTCAAAAACTTGAGAGAGGAAAGTGCTGTGCCTTGCGGAACGAGGAGCTGCTAGCTTTGAAATTTTCAGACAAGAGGGAGGTCTACATGCTAAGTACCATCCATGATGAGAGTACTTCCCCTGTGACTGTTTGGGGCCAGGTTGCTGAAGTGCGCAAACCTGTGTGCATTTTAGATTATAATAAGCACATGGGAGGTGTAGATAGAGTTGACCAGAGGTTGGAACCTTATACTGCTATTCGTAAGTCTTACGTTTGGTATAAGAAGTTAGCACTTCACCTCTTCCACTTAGCAACCTTCAATGCTTTTATTGTGTTTAGGGATAGGTCTCCAGAGTCAAAGATGACATTTGTGAAATTTCAGGAGTCAGTGATAGAGAGCCTTATTGTGGTGGAACAGGCCAGAGTTCCTAGAGGAGCAGTGGTGGAGGATGTGGCTAGATTGAAAGATCGCCACTTTGCTGAGCACATTCCTCCCACACCCAAAAAAGACTTTCCAGCTAAGAAATGTAGAGTGTGTTTTCGAAGAGGTATCCGGAGGGAGACTCGAATGTACTGCCCAGATTGTCCTTCAAAGCCTGGGCTGTGTGTCGGTGCTTGTTTTAAGAATTACCACACCCAGAAGAATTTCTGGGAACAACCATGAGTGTAAACTCATGTCTGTTTTGTATTTTCATGTGTTTAGTTTCATGGTTAGCATTTCTGTCATGTTCTTAGTTAGAGCTTTTGTGTTTGTAGTTTTGTAATTCTTTCTACTTAGTTAGGGGCTCCTCTGTTAAAAAAAAAAAAAAAAATGATGCCATTGTGGGTGGAGTGGGGCTTGGCTGAGAGTGTACATATTGACTTGCTGTTGGCTACTGCAACACACTGCCAGCCAAACACCAGTCCACACACTCCCATCAGCTGGTGTGATTGTTGTATCAGGCATGTGGGCGTATGCAAGTGATGGGCCCTTGAGTGGCGCTGTCTGTCGATGTGAGTGTTGTAATGTGCTGGGCCCGTGGCTGGCGGTGTGAATGGCCTTGTGTGTGTCATGTATGAAAGTTGTGTGAATGGACTGTAAAGTGGTTGGTGCCTTGTCGCGGCTTTACAGCTCACGAGCTGTGAGTCATTGGTTCAGTTTTTTGCCTTTCAGTTACTAACAGTGCATTTCATTTTTGTGAAAGCTCTTGTTAGTAAAATTTGATCCACTGAACCATCACTCACCCTCGTGCCAAATCCAACCAGTATGTGTGGTAAAAATTACAAAACCTGCTCCGCTGTAATCAGGCGTCGCAGCACACCTGTGACACGCTAGGTGCCTCAGGTGGGACCCCGATGGTGAAGCATGCCACCAACTTGGTTGGTGGGTGAGGGGTCTTTTTCACATAACCTAACTATGTTTCTTTTCAAAATTTTAGTGTTTGGCACATCACGGACGTATGTGGGCACATCAAAACGATATATTACAAAACTACCTGTGTTTGGGGGGGAGAGGGCACCTATGTTTTTGGTCCTGTGTGCGGCCTTCATCTAGGGAAACCTACCAAACCCAGACATTTTATAAAACTAGACACCCCAAGGAGTCCAGGGAGGTGTGGCTTGCGTGGATCCCCCAACATTTTCTTACCCAGACTCCTCTGTAAACCTCAAAATGTGCTTAAAAAGCATATTTTCCTTACTTTTCTTCGTAGGATCACCACTCCAGCACAAAATTCCTACTCCCTAGTGTTCCCCTCAGCCTCCCAAGTAAAATGACACCTCACTTATGTGGGTCCCCAAAGCAGAGTCAGTCTAAAGATGTATAAAAGAATATGTCCTTATAAACTTGCTGTGCTATCCCCTCTATCTCTACAAGTTTTGGGCCTTATTCTGTTGCAGGCACCTGTCCCACCCACACAAGTGAGGTATCATTTTTATCGGGAGACTTGGGGGAACGCTGGGTGGAAGGAAATTTGTGGCTCCACTCAGATTCCAAAACTTTCTGTCACCGAAATGTGTGGAAAATGTGTTTTTTTAGACAGAATTTGAGGTTTGCAAAGGATTCTGGGTAACAGAACCTGGTCCGAGCCACACAAGTCACCCCATCTTGGATTCCCCTAGGTCTCTAGTTTTCAGAAATGCACAGGTTTGGTAGGTTTCCCTGGTGCCGGCTGAGCTAGAGGCCAAAATCTACAGGTAGGCACTGTTTTCAATGAAAAAATGTGATGTGTCCACGTTGCATTTTGGGGCATATCCTGTCACGGACGCTAGGCCTACCCACACAAGTGAGGTATCATTTTTATCGGGAGACGTGGGGGAACGCTGGGTGGAAGGAAATTTGTGGCTCCTCTCAGATTCCAGAACTTTCTGCCACAGAAATGTGAGGAACATGTGTTTTTTTATCCAAATTTTGAGGTTTGCAAAGGATTCTGGGTAACAGAACCTGGTCCGAGCCACACAAGTCACCCCATCTTGGATTCCCCTAGGTCTCTAGTTTTCAGAAATGCACAGGTTTGGTAGGTTTCCCTAGGTGGCGGCTGAGCTACAAGCCAAAATCTACAGGTAGGCACTTTGCAAAAAACACCTCTGTTTTCCTTCACAAATTTGGATGTGTCCACGTTGCGCTTTGGGGGGTTTCCTGTCGCGGGCGCTAGGCCTACCCACACATGTGAGGTATCATTTTTATCGTGAGACGTGGGGGAACGCTGGTTGGAAGGAAATTCGTGGCTACTCTCAGATTCCAGAACGTTCTGCCACAGAAATGTGAGGAACATGAGTTTTTTTAGCCAAATTTTGAGGTTTGCAAAGGATTCTGGGTAACAGAACCTGGTCCGAGCCACACAAGTCACCCCATCTTGGATTCCCCTAGGTCTCTAGTTTTCAGAAATGCACAGGTTTGGTAGGTTTCCCTAGGTGGCGGCTGAGCTACAGGCCAAAATCTACAGGTAGGCACTTAGCAAAAAACACCTCTGTTTTCCTCACAAATTTGGATGTGTCCACGTTGCGCTTTGGGGCGTTTCCTGTCGCGGGCGCTAGGCCTACCCACACATGTGAGGTATCATTTTTATCATGAGAAGTGGGGGAACGCTGGGTGGAAGGAAATTCGTGGCTCCTCTCAGATTCCAGAACGTTCTGCCACAGAAATGTGAGGAACATGAGTTTTTTTAGGCAAATTTTGAGGTTTGCAAAGGATTCTGGGGAACAGAACCTGGTCCGAGCCACACAAGTCACCCCATCTTGGATTCCCCTAGGTCTCTAGTTTTCAGAAATGCACAGGTTTGGTAGGTTTCCCTAGGTGGCGGCTGAGCTACAAGCCAAAATCTACAGGTAGGCACTTTGCAAAAAAACACCTCTGTTTTCCTTCACAAATTTGGATGTGTCCACGTTGCGGTTTGGGGCGTTTTCTGTCGCGGGCGCTAGGCCTACCCACACAAGTGAGGTATCATTTTTATCGGGAGACGTGGGGGAACGCTGGGTGGAAGGAAATTCGTGGCTCCTCTCAGATTCCAGAACTTTCTGCCACAGAAATGTTAGGAACATGTGTTTTTTTAGCCAAATTTTGAGGTTTGCAAAGGATTCTGGGTAACAGAACCTGGTCCGAGCCACACAAATCACCCCATCTTGGATTCCCCTAGGTCTCTAGTTTTCAGAAATGCACAGGTTTGGTAGGTTTCCCTAGGTGGCGGCTGAGTTACAAGCCAAAATCTACAGGTAGGCACTTTGCAAAAAAACACCTCTGTTTCCTTCACCAATTTGGCTGTGTCCACGTTGCGCTTTGGGGCATTTCCTGTCACGGGCGCTAGGCTACCCACACAAGTGAGGTATCATTTTTATCGGGAGACGTGGGGGAACGCTGGGTGGAAGGAAATTCGTGGCTCCTCTCAGATTCCAGAACTTTCTGCCACAGAAATGTGAGGAACATGTGTTTTTTTAGCCAAATTTTGAGGTTTGCAAAGGATTCTGGGTAACAGAACCTGCTCCGAACCCCACACAAGTCACCCCATCTTGGATTCCCCTAGGTCTCTAGTTTTCCGAAATGCACAGGTTTGGTAGGTTTCCCTAGGTGGCGGCTGACCTACAGGCCAAAATCTACAGGTAGGCACTTAGCAAAAAACACCTCTGTTTTCCTTCACAAATTTGGATGTGTCCACGTTGCGCTTTGGGGCGTTTCCTGTCGCGGGCGCTAGGCCTACCCACACATGTGAGGTATCATTTTTATCGTGAGACGTGGGGGAACGCTGGGTGGAAGGAAATTCGTGGCTCCTCTCAGATTCCAGAACGTTCTGCCACAGAAATGTGAGGAACATGAGTTTTTTTAGCCAAATTTTGAGGTTTGCAAAGGATTCTGGGTAACAGAACCTGGTCCGAGCCACACAAGTCACCCCATCTTGGATTCCCCTAGGTCTCTAGTTTTCAGAAATGCACAGGTTTGGTAGGTTTCCCTAGGTGGCGGCTGAGCTACAAGCCAAAATCTACAGGTAGGCCCTTTGCAAAAAAACACCTCTGTTTTCCTTCACAAATTTGGATGTGTCCACGTTGCGGTTTGGGGCGTTTTCTGTCGCGGGCCCTAGGCCTACACACACAAGTGAGGTATCATTTTTATCGGGAGACGTGGGGGAACGCTGGGTGGAAGGAAATTCGTGGCTCCTCTCAGATTCAAGAACTTTCTGCCACAGAAATGTTAGGAACATGTGTTTTTTTAGCCAAATTTTGAGGTTTGCAAAGGATTCTGGGTAACAGAACCTGGTCCGAGCCACACAAGTCACCCCATCTTGGATTCCCCTAGGTCTCTAGTTTTCAGAAATGCACAGGTTTGGTAGGTTTCCCTAGGTGGCGGCTGAGCTACAAGCCAAAATCTACAGGTAGGCCCTTTGCAAAAAAACACCTCTGTTTTCCTTCACCAATTTGGCTGTGTCCACGTTGCGGTTTGGGGCATTTCCTGTCACGGGCGCTAGGCCTACCCACACAAGTGAGGTATCATTTTTATCGGGAGACGTGGGGGAACGCTGGGTGGAAGGAAATTCGTGGCTCCTCTCAGATTCCAGAACTTTCTGCCACAGAAATGTTAGGAACATGTGTTTTTTTAGCCAAATTTTGAGGTTTGCAAAGGATTCTGGGTAACAGAACCTGCTCCGAGCCACACAAGTCACCCCATCTTGGATTCCCCTTGGTCTCTAGTTTTCAGAAATGCACAGGTTTGGTAGGTTTCCCTAGGTGGCGGCTGAGCTACAGGCCAAAATCTACAGGTAGGCACTTTGCAAAAAAACACCTCTGTTTTCCTTCACCAATTTGGCTGTGTCCACGTTGCGCTTTGGGGCATTTCCTGTCACGGGCGCTAGGCCTACCCACACAAGTGAGGAATCATTTTTATCGGGAGACGTGGGGGAACGCTGGGTGGAAGGAAATTCGTGGCTCCTCTCAGATTCCAGAACTTTCTGCCACAGAAATGTGAGGAACATGTGTTTTTTTAGCCAAAATTTGAGGTTTGCAAAGGATTCTGGGTAACAGAACCTGCTCCGAGCCACACAAGTCACCCCATCTTGGATTCCCCTTGGTCTCTAGTTTTCAGAAATGCACAGGTTTGGTAGGTTTCCCTAGGTGGCGGCTGAGCTACAGGCCAAAATCTACAGGTAGGCACTTTGCAAAAAACACCTCTGTTTTCCTTCACCAATTTGGCTGTGTCCACGTTGCGCTTTGGGGCATTTCCTGTCACGGGCGCTAGGCCTACCCACACAAGTGAGGAATCATTTTTATCGGGAGACGTGGGGGAACGCTGGGTGGAAGGAAATTCGTGTCTCCTCTCAGATTCCAGAACTTTCCGCCACAGAAATGTGAGGAACATGTGTTTTTTTAGCAAAATTTTGAGGTTTCCAAGGGATTCTGGGTAACAGAACCTGGTCCGAGCCACACAAGTCACCCCATCTTGGATTCCCCTAGGTCTCTAGTTTTCAGAAATGCACAGGTTTGGTAGGTTTCCCTAGGTGGCGGCTGAGCTACAAGCCAAAATCTACAGGTAGGCACTTTGCAAAAAAAACACCTCTGTTTTCCTTCACAAATTTGGATGTGTCCACGTTGCGGTTTGGGGCGTTTTCTGTCGTGGGCGCTAGGCCTACCCACACAAGTGAGGTATCATTTTTATCGGGAGACGTGGGGGAACGCTGGGTGGAAGGAAATTGGTGGCTCCTATCAGATTCCAGAACTTTCTGCCACAGAAATGTTAGGAACATGTGTTTTTGTAGCCAAATTTTGAGGTTTGCAAAGGATTCTGGGTAACAGAACCTGGTCCGAGCCACACAAGTCACCCCATCTTGGATTCCCCTAGGTCTCTAGTTTTCAGAAATGCACAGGTTTGGTAGGTTTCCCTAGGTGGCGGCTGAGCTACAGGCCAAAATCTACAGGTAGGCACTTTGCAAAAAAACACCTCTGTTTTCCTTCACCAATTTGGCTGTGTCCACGTTGCGCTTTGGGGCATTTCCTGTCACGGGCGCTAGGCCTACCCACACAAGTGAGGAATCATTTTTATCGGGAGACGTGGGGGAACGCTGGGTGGAAGGAAATTCGTGGCTCCTCTCAGATTCCAGAACTTTCTGCCACAGAAATGTGAGGAACATGTGTTTTTTTAGCCAAATTTTGAGGTTTGCAAAGGATTCTGGGTAACAGAACCTGCTCCGAGCCACACAAGTCACCCCATCTTGGATTCCCCTTGGTCTCTAGTTTTCAGAAATGCACAGGTTTGGTAGGTTTCCCTAGGTGGCGGCTGAGCTACAGGCCAAAATCTACAGGTAGGCACTTTGCAAAAAACACCTCTGTTTTCCTTCACCAATTTGGCTGTGTCCACGTTGCGCTTTGGGGCATTTCCTGTCACGGGCGCTAGGCCTACCCACACAAGTGAGGAATCATTTTTATCGGGAGACGTGGGGGAACGCTGGGTGGAAGGAAATTCGTGGCTCCTCTCAGATTCCAGAACTTTCCGCCACAGAAATGTGAGGAACATGTGTTTTTTTAGCAAAATTTTGAGGTTTCCAAGGGATTCTGGGTAACAGAACCTGGTCCGAGCCACACAAGTCACCCCATCTTGGATTCCCCTAGGTCTCTAGTTTTCAGAAATGCACAGGTTTGGTAGGTTTCCCTAGGTGGCGGCTGAGCTACAAGCCAAAATCTACAGGTAGGCACTTTGCAAAAAAACACCTCTGTTTTCCTTCACAAATTTGGATGTGTCCACGTTGCGGTTTGGGGCGTTTTCTGTCGTGGGCGCTAGGCCTACCCACACAAGTGAGGTATCATTTTTATCGGGAGACGTGGGGGAACGCTGGGTGGAAGGAAATTGGTGGCTCCTATCAGATTCCAGAACTTTCTGCCACAGAAATGTTAGGAACATGTGTTTTTGTAGCCAAATTTTGAGGTTTGCAAAGGATTCTGGGTAACAGAACCTGGTCCGAGCCACACAAGTCACCCCATCTTGGATTCCCCTAGGTCTCTAGTTTTCAGAAATGCACAGGTTTGGTAGGTTTCCCTAGGTGGCGGCTGAGCTACAAGCCAAAATCTACAGGTAGGCACTTTGCAAAAAACACCTCTGTTTTCCTTCACCAATTTGGATGTGTCCACGTTGCGCTTTGGGGCATTTCCTGTCACGGGCGCTAGGCCTACCCACACAAGTGAGGTATCATTTTTATCGGGAGACGTGGGGGAACGCTGGGTGGAAGGAAATTCGTGGCTCCTCTCAGATTCCAGAACTTTCTGCCACAGAAATGTGAGGAACATGTGTTTTTTTAGCCAAATTTTGAGGTTTGCAAAGGATTCTGGGTAACAGAACCTGCTCCGAGCCACACAAGTCACCCCATCTTGGATTCCCCTTGGTCTCTAGTTTTCAGAAATGCACAGGTGTGGTAGGTTTCCCTAGGTGGCGGCTGAGCTACAGGCCAAAATCTACAGGTAGGCACTTTGCAAAAAACACCTCTGTTTTCCTTCACCAATTTGGCTGTGTCCACGTTGCGCTTTGGGGCATTTCCTGTCACGGGCGCTAGGCCTACCCACACAAGTGAGGTATCATTTTTATCGGGAGACGTGGGGGAACGCTGGGTGGAAGGAAATTCGTGGCTCCTCTCAGATTCCAGAACTTTCTGCCTCAGTAATGTGAGGAACATGTGTTTTTTTAGCAAAATTTTGAGGTTTGCAAAGGATTCTGGGTAACAGAACCTGGTCCGAGCCACACAAGTCACCCCATCTTGGATTCCCCTAGGTCTCTAGTTTTCAGAAATGCACAGGTTTGGTAGGTTTCCCTAGGTGGCGGCTGAGCTACAGGCCAAAATCTACAGGTAGGCACTTTGCAAAAAACACCTCTGTTTTCCTTCACCAATTTGGCTGTGTCCACGTTGCGCTTTGGGGCATTTCCTGTCACGGGCGCTAGGCCTACCCACACAAGTGAGGTATCATTTTTATCGGGAGACGTGGGGGAACGCTGGGTGGAAGGAAATTCGTGGCTCCTCTCAGATTCCAGAACTTTCTGCCACAGAAATGTGAGGAACATGTGTTTTTTTAGCAAAATTTTGAGGTTTGCAAAGGATTCTGGGTAACAGAACCTGGTCCGAGCCACACAAGTCACCCCATCTTGGATTCCCCTAGGTCTCTAGTTTTCAGAAATGCACAGGTTTGGTAGGTTTCCCTAGGTGGTGGCTGACCTACAGGCCAAAATCTACAGGCAGGCACTTTGCAAAAAACACCTCTGTTTTCCTTCACCAATTTGGCTGTGTCCACGTTGCGCTTTGGGGCATTTCCTGTCACGGGCGCTAGGCCTACCCACACAAGTGAGGTATCATTTTTATCGGGAGACGTGGGGGAACGCTGGGTGGAAGGAAATACGTGGCTCCTCTCAGATTCCAGAACTTTCTGCCACAGAAATGTGAGGAACATGTGTTTTTTTAGCCAAATTTTGAGGTTTGCAAAGGATTCTGGGTAACAGAACCTGGTCCGAGCCACACAAGTCACCCCATCTTGGATTCCCCTAGGTCTCTAGTTTTCAGAAATGCACAGGTTTGGTAGGTTTCCCTAGGTGGCGGCTGAGCTACAGGCCAAAATCTACAGGTAGGCACTTTGCAAAAAACACCTCTGTTTTCCTTCACCAATTTGGCTGTGTCCACGTTGCGCTTTGGGGCATTTCCTGTCACGGGCGCTAGGCCTACCCACACAAGTGAGGTATCATTTTTATCGGGAGACATGGGGGAACGCTGGGTGGAAGGAAATTCGTGGCTCCTCTCAGATGCCAGAACTTTCTGCCACAGAAATGTGAGGAACATGTGGTTTTTTAGCCAAATTTTGAGGTTTGCAAAGGATTCTGGGTAACAGAACCTGGTCCGAGCCACACAAGTCACCCCATCTTGGATTCCCCTAGGTCTCTAGTTTTCAGAAATGCACAGGTTTGGTAGGTTTCCCTAGGTGGCAGCTGAGCTACAGGCCAAAATCTACAGGTAGGCGCTTTGCAAAAAACACCTCTGTTTTCCTTCACAAATTTGGATGTGTCCACGTTGCGCTTTGGGGCGTTTTCTGTCGCCGGCGCTAGGCCTACCCACACAAGTGAGGTATCATTTTTATCGGGAGACGTGGGGGAACGCTGGGTGGAAGGAAATACGTGGCTCCTCTCAGATTCCAGAACTTTCTGCCACAGAAATGTTAGGAACATGTGTTTTTGTAGCCAAATTTTGAGGTTTGCAAAGGATTCTGGGTAACAGAACCTGCTCCGAGCCACACAAGTCACCCCATCTTGGATTCCCCTAGGTCTCTAGTTTTCAGAAATGCACAGGTTTGGTAGGTTTCCCTAGGTGGCGGCTGAGCTACAGGCCAAAATCTACAGGTAGGCACTTTGCAAAAAAACACCTCTGTTTTCCTTCACCAATTTGGCTGTGTCCACGTTGCGCTTTGGGGCATTTCCTGTCACGGGCGCTAGGCCTACCCACACAAGTGAGGAATCATTTTTATCGGGAGACGTGGGGGAACGCTGGGTGGAAGGAAATTCGTGGCTCCTCTCAGATTCCAGAACTTTCTGCCACAGAAATGTGAGGAACATGTGTTTTTTTAGCCAAATTTTGAGGTTTGCAAAGGATTCTGGGTAACAGAACCTGCTCCGAGCCACACAAGTCACCCCATCTTGGATTCCCCTTGGTCTCTAGTTTTCAGAAATGCACAGGTTTGGTAGGTTTCCCTAGGTGGCGGCTGAGCTACAGGCCAAAATCTACAGGTAGGCACTTTGCAAAAAACACCTCTGTTTTCCTTCACCAATTTGGCTGTGTCCACGTTGCGCTTTGGGGCATTTCCTGTCACGGGCGCTAGGCCTACCCACACAAGTGAGGAATCATTTTTATCGGGAGACGTGGGGGAACGCTGGGTGGAAGGAAATTCGTGGCTCCTCTCAGATTCCAGAACTTTCCGCCACAGAAATGTGAGGAACATGTGTTTTTTTAGCAAAATTTTGAGGTTTCCAAGGGATTCTGGGTAACAGAACCTGGTCCGAGCCACACAAGTCACCCCATCTTGGATTCCCCTAGGTCTCTAGTTTTCAGAAATGCACAGGTTTGGTAGGTTTCCCTAGGTGGCGGCTGAGCTACAAGCCAAAATCTACAGGTAGGCACTTTGCAAAAAAACACCTCTGTTTTCCTTCACAAATTTGGATGTGTCCACGTTGCGGTTTGGGGCGTTTTCTGTCGTGGGCGCTAGGCCTACCCACACAAGTGAGGTATCATTTTTATCGGGAGACGTGGGGGAACGCTGGGTGGAAGGAAATTGGTGGCTCCTATCAGATTCCAGAACTTTCTGCCACAGAAATGTTAGGAACATGTGTTTTTGTAGCCAAATTTTGAGGTTTGCAAAGGATTCTGGGTAACAGAACCTGGTCCGAGCCACACAAGTCACCCCATCTTGGATTCCCCTAGGTCTCTAGTTTTCAGAAATGCACAGGTTTGGTAGGTTTCCCTAGGTGGCGGCTGAGCTACAAGCCAAAATCTACAGGTAGGCACTTTGCAAAAAACACCTCTGTTTTCCTTCACCAATTTGGATGTGTCCACGTTGCGCTTTGGGGCATTTCCTGTCACGGGCGCTAGGCCTACCCACACAAGTGAGGTATCATTTTTATCGGGAGACGTGGGGGAACGCTGGGTGGAAGGAAATTCGTGGCTCCTCTCAGATTCCAGAACTTTCTGCCACAGAAATGTGAGGAACATGTGTTTTTTTAGCCAAATTTTGAGGTTTGCAAAGGATTCTGGGTAACAGAACCTGCTCCGAGCCACACAAGTCACCCCATCTTGGATTCCCCTTGGTCTCTAGTTTTCAGAAATGCACAGGTGTGGTAGGTTTCCCTAGGTGGCGGCTGAGCTACAGGCCAAAATCTACAGGTAGGCACTTTGCAAAAAACACCTCTGTTTTCCTTCACCAATTTGGCTGTGTCCACGTTGCGCTTTGGGGCATTTCCTGTCACGGGCGCTAGGCCTACCCACACAAGTGAGGTATCATTTTTATCGGGAGACGTGGGGGAACGCTGGGTGGAAGGAAATTCGTGGCTCCTCTCAGATTCCAGAACTTTCTGCCTCAGTAATGTGAGGAACATGTGTTTTTTTAGCAAAATTTTGAGGTTTGCAAAGGATTCTGGGTAACAGAACCTGGTCCGAGCCACACAAGTCACCCCATCTTGGATTCCCCTAGGTCTCTAGTTTTCAGAAATGCACAGGTTTGGTAGGTTTCCCTAGGTGGCGGCTGAGCTACAGGCCAAAATCTACAGGTAGGCACTTTGCAAAAAACACCTCTGTTTTCCTTCACCAATTTGGCTGTGTCCACGTTGCGCTTTGGGGCATTTCCTGTCACGGGCGCTAGGCCTACCCACACAAGTGAGGTATCATTTTTATCGGGAGACGTGGGGGAACGCTGGGTGGAAGGAAATTCGTGGCTCCTCTCAGATTCCAGAACTTTCTGCCACAGAAATGTGAGGAACATGTGTTTTTTTAGCAAAATTTTGAGGTTTGCAAAGGATTCTGGGTAACAGAACCTGGTCCGAGCCACACAAGTCACCCCATCTTGGATTCCCCTAGGTCTCTAGTTTTCAGAAATGCACAGGTTTGGTAGGTTTCCCTAGGTGGTGGCTGACCTACAGGCCAAAATCTACAGGCAGGCACTTTGCAAAAAACACCTCTGTTTTCCTTCACCAATTTGGCTGTGTCCACGTTGCGCTTTGGGGCATTTCCTGTCACGGGCGCTAGGCCTACCCACACAAGTGAGGTATCATTTTTATCGGGAGACGTGGGGGAACGCTGGGTGGAAGGAAATACGTGGCTCCTCTCAGATTCCAGAACTTTCTGCCACAGAAATGTGAGGAACATGTGTTTTTTTAGCCAAATTTTGAGGTTTGCAAAGGATTCTGGGTAACAGAACCTGGTCCGAGCCACACAAGTCACCCCATCTTGGATTCCCCTAGGTCTCTAGTTTTCAGAAATGCACAGGTTTGGTAGGTTTCCCTAGGTGGCGGCTGAGCTACAGGCCAAAATCTACAGGTAGGCACTTTGCAAAAAACACCTCTGTTTTCCTTCACCAATTTGGCTGTGTCCACGTTGCGCTTTGGGGCATTTCCTGTCACGGGCGCTAGGCCTACCCACACAAGTGAGGTATCATTTTTATCGGGAGACATGGGGGAACGCTGGGTGGAAGGAAATTCGTGGCTCCTCTCAGATGCCAGAACTTTCTGCCACAGAAATGTGAGGAACATGTGGTTTTTTAGCCAAATTTTGAGGTTTGCAAAGGATTCTGGGTAACAGAACCTGGTCCGAGCCACACAAGTCACCCCATCTTGGATTCCCCTAGGTCTCTAGTTTTCAGAAATGCACAGGTTTGGTAGGTTTCCCTAGGTGGCAGCTGAGCTACAGGCCAAAATCTACAGGTAGGCGCTTTGCAAAAAACACCTCTGTTTTCCTTCACAAATTTGGATGTGTCCACGTTGCGCTTTGGGGCGTTTTCTGTCGCCGGCGCTAGGCCTACCCACACAAGTGAGGTATCATTTTTATCGGGAGACGTGGGGGAACGCTGGGTGGAAGGAAATTTGTGGCTCCTCTCAGATTGCAGAACTTTCTGCCACAGAAATATGAGGAACATGTGTTTTTTTAGCCAAATTTTGAGGTTTGCAAAGGATTCTGGGTAACAGAACCTGGTCCGAGCCACACAAGCCACCCCATCTTGGATTCCCCTAGGTCTCTAGTTTTCAGAAATGCACAGGTTTGGTAGGTTTCCCTAGGTGGCGGCTGAGCTACAGGCCAAAATCTACAGGTAGTCACTTTGCTAAAAACAGCTCTGTTTTCTGTGATGTGCCCACGTTGTGTTTTGGGGCATATCCTGTCGCGGGCGCTAGGCCTACCCACACAAGTGAGGTATCATTTTTATCGGGAGACTTGGGGGAACATAGAATAGCAAAACAAGTGTTATTGCCCCTTGTCTTTCTCTAAATTTTTTCCTTCCAAATGTAAGACAGTGTGTAAAAAAGACGTCTATTTGAGAAATGCCCTGTAATTCACATGCTAGTATGGGCACCCCGGAATTCAGAGATGTGCAAATAACCACTGCTTCTCAACACCTTATCTTGTGTCCATTTTGGAAATACAAAGGTTTTCTTGATAGCTATTTTTTACTCTTTATATTTTAGCAAATGAATTGCTGTATACCCGGCATAGATTGAAAACCCACTGCAGGGTGCAGGTCATTTATTGGCTCTGGGTACCTAGAGTTCTTGATGAACCTATAAGCCCTATATATCCCCGCAACCAGAAGAGTCCAGCAGATGTAACGGTATATTGCTTTCGAAAATCTGACATTGCTGGAAAAAGTTACAGAGTAAAACGTAGAGAAAAATTGATGTTTTTTTCACCTCAATTTCAATATTTTTCTTTTTCAGTTGTTATTTTCTGTAGGAAACCCTTGTAGGATCTACACAAATTACCCCTTGCTGAATTCATATTTTTGTATACTTTTCAAAAATGTTGCGGTTTCTGGGATCCAGCGTTGGTTTCATGCCCATTTCTGTCACTGACTGGAAGGAGGCTGAAAACACAAAAAATCGTAAAAATGGGGTATGTCCCCGTAAAATGCCAAAATTGTGTTGAAAAATTGGGTTTTCTGATTCAAGTCTGCCTGTTCCTGAAAGCTGGGAAGCTGGTGATTTTATCACTGCAAACCCTTTGTTGATGCCCTTTTCAGGGAAAAAACCACAAGCCTTCTTCTGCAGCCCATTTTTCCAATTTTTTTGAAAAAAACGAAATTTTCACTCTTTTTTGGCTAATTTCTTGGCCTCCTTCTGGGGAACCCATAAAGTCTGGGTACCTCTAGAATCCCTAGGATGTTGGAAAAAAAGGACGCAAATTTGGCGTGGGTAGCTTATGTGAACAAAAAGTTATGAGGGCCTAAGCGCGAACTGCTCCAAATAGCCAAAAAAAGGCTCGGCACAGGAGTGGGAAAAGGCCTGGCAGCGAAGGGGTTATGGAAAACGGGCTGCAAAATAAATTTTAAAAACTGCTTTATTGAAAAAGCAGTCACAGACATGGAAGTCTGCTGACTTCAGCAGGCCACCATCCCTGTGAGTGCAGGGACTCGCTATGGGGTCGCAAAATGCGACCCACCTCATTAATATTTATGAGGTGGGTTTTTGCGACCCCATAGTGAGTCGCAGACGGTGTCTGAGACACCGACTCGCAATTTCAGAATCGCAAATTCTGACCTTGCTACATCTGGCCCTAAGTATCCTGTGATTGTGGTTGTCTGGGTGAAATGCACAAGGGAGTTGTCAACCAGCCCAGCACAGACATGAATTGGAAATAGGCTATATGGTACAGATGGATTTTAGGTGCAGAGAAATGCTCACTTTCTAAAAGTGGCATTTCTAAAATAGGAATATAAAATCCAACCTCACCATTAAGCAGGATTTTCTATTACCATTCTGGCTATACTAAATATGACCTGGTTACCCCTTTCTGATCAGAATCTACTACTCAAACATTATATGAGGGTAGCACTAATGCTATCCTATGAAAGGAGCAGGCCTCACAGTAGTGGAAAACAAATTGAGGAGTTTTCCACTACCAGGACATATAGACACTTATGTACATGCCCTGTCCTACCTTTTACCTACATAGCCCTCTGCCCTATGACCTTACGGGTGACATATGTAGGAAAAGGAGAGTTTAAGGCTTGGCAAGTACTTTTAAATGCCAAGTTGATGTGGCAGTGAAACTGCACACATAGGCCTTGCAATGGCAGGTCTGAGACATGGTTAAGGGGCTACTTATATGGGTGGCATAACCAGTGCTACAGACACACTAGTAGCATTTAATTTACAGGCCCTCAGCACATGTGATTAACTTTACTAGGGACTTACAAGTAAATAGAATATGCCATTTGGGAATGAACCAATGTTACCATGTTTAAGGGAGAGAGCATATGCACTTTAGCACTGGTTAGCAGTGGTAAACTGTGCAGAGTCCTAAAACCAGCAAAACAGTGTCAGAAAAGTGGAGGGAGGGAGACAAAAAGTTGGGGGATGACCACCCTAATGCTGTCAGGTCTCCTGGCTAATTAGTAAGTGCTATATAGCACATTCTACCCTGCCACGAGTTGATGACTCCAGTGACCATGTCTGGTGTATTTTTGGCAATGTGACTGTACATTGAGTGCCTTCCATAGAGTGCAAGGGGAGCTTCAATTCCCCCTCAGTCCCATTGCTCCTGCACACAGGGACCTACAAAGAAATGCTACTCCCTGCGTGAAGGAGCAGGTATTTCATCTGTTTTCCTGCGGATGAAAAGTCTTCTCCCAGCATCAGAGCCATTTTCTGCTTCCACCTACTGGCAGCAGACTTACAGGTTGTTCTTGCTTGACAGGTATAGGTTCTCAGGGTATTCCTACCTTGCCTCCTTATCTTTTTTTAACATTTTTTTGGGACTCGGCTCAGTCTGAGTCCCAAAATGGCTGCCACACTTCCTGGTTGAAGTGTTGGCAGCCAGTCAGATCTCAGCATCAGATCTGTCGGATCTGTGGAGGATCCACACCCATAAATATCTATATATTTTTTTACTTCAATACCTCCAATACTACTGAAGGAATTTGCATCCAATTACAGAAAGCATGGTCTCTTTAGCAAGATCTAGCTTTCTGCTAAATTTGGTCTATTTCCGTCTAGCGGTTCAGCCTGTAGTATATTGTACTTCACATAGTCCCTCAGGGCTGGGACCCTCACAGCATAGGTGCATATCCAGGCAAGGAACCCGGTCAGAAATGTGTATCACTTTCCACCGTAAGGAAATCACGCACTCTGGTGTCAATTATTTTTTTAAATGGTGCCAGTAACAGAACAAACTTACCCGTGATCAAAGGCGCGCGGACGCCAAAACGCGTTGGGTTGGAGCTTGATGTGTTTATATATATGTTTACAAAAGCAAAGGTTATAGTGCCTTTTTTTTAGTTGTTAAGGTAAAAACTAACTTTTAATAACAAAATAAAATCATCTGAACTTCTTCACCAGTTATAATTTATTGAGCTATCATTTGTGCCTGCGCCATACACTGCTTATGACCTAACATTACATCACTCATGACATGTTAAATGCCTTCATTGATGACAACAGTAATGATATCTTAAATGATGTCACTGATGACATCATACAATTATGGTGTTAGCATCATATAGGGTTACTAATATTACCCACCTAAAGACTTCATATGATCCTCAATTTTCAGTCAAAGGGCTGACAGTTATGCATTTTCCAATGTAAAAACACCTTCTGTTAAAACCTATGGAGAACAATCAGAAGTTTAGTAAAATACACTACACACATTCCTGAGATGGGCCTAATGACCTACAACCTTAGAGCTATGCTTGCAACACCAGAATGGAATACATTAAATAAACCACTTTTAAGTAGGACACCCTTATCTCTACATTGTTTAATAATTGCAGTGCCTCAAGATCTTTAGTGTAGTTCAGGAAATAAACGTGCACAGCTTATAGAATTTGTCTATAGCACTAATTTACAACCATTTAACATGGTCAAGTGCCTAGCATCCATTAGTTTTAAATGTATTGTCAATAACAGCTTTGGCCTTTCTCACAGATTTTTCTAAGAATATCCTTTCCATTTTACTTACCTAATGTCAAACATACCACTGCAACCAACATCAACCTTGTTTAACATGGAATGCTTCTTCTACTCCAAACGTTGGTGATTTGTACATGGAATATCATATAACTTTTAACATGCACAATTATAATTGTCTCTAGTGCCTACGTTATTTACATTTACATCAGCCCACACATGTACACTCAGTAACTCAATGCTGTATATGACTATGGTGTTGTCAGTGATCTCTTCAGTGATGTGATCAATGATTTAATTTAACACGTCATGAGTGATGTAATATATGAGTTCATGAGCAGTACATGGAGGGGATGCAAGCTATAGCTTTTTTGTTAAAATTTGTATTGTAAATTTCAGAGTGCAACAGGAAAAGTGGTATGCATTGTCATTATCTGTGTCCTCCGGTTTCACATGTGCTAGCAATACAAATATGTATTCATGCTCTAGAAAAGACTCATATCACAAAGATAAGCTAACATAGCCCCACTCGTTGACCAACCAGAAGAATTTGTGGCTATGCATAAACCCTTCAACTTCAAATTCAGGATGCCAGCACATGACACAAGCACATCAACGAGCACATAGTTGCTTTGACCAGATCACCACACCTAGAATCTATGCAACTATCAGGGGCATGCCTAGTCCCTCACCTCGCCCCCTCCCCAATCAATTAGTAGAACTGTAGTGGAGCCCAGAAATCTTTTCATGGGTTCACATGTGGTATGTGGAGTAACAAACTTTGAGCTTTTCATTGCAATAAATCTGATTGGAGATTCATGTTTCTACAGCACACTTTTTGTTATATCAATTGTGCATCCCAGGAGGACTACCATGGGTGACAGTGCTATATATTTTTCAGTCATAGATAAGATTTTTTCAAACACCTTGCAACAGTGATTGGTGGAGATAATCAGTATCCAGTTTTCTACAATGCACACAGTAAGATTCTGTTGCCCACTTACTATTGAAGGTTTGTAGTTGGGTGTGTTACACCTGAGGCAGAAACTTCAAATGGATTAATGAAAATATTTCATTAGGTTGAAGAAGTCCAGTCTGCCCACAGCAAAATTGCCAGTTTTTGTCTGATATTGAGTGCCCTAGGTCTGTTCTCTAGTGTGACCTAGCTGGGGGTATGATAATAGGAGTTTCTAACTGAGCAAAAGCTTATAGTTTCGTAACAAGGTATCACGTCGCCATTAACTACCTGATCTAGTGATCCATATTGAACTGCTGTTGATCACCTGTATTCTCAGAAATTACATCTGAGAAATGATGATCAATCCCTCTTATGAATGACAGGACAAGATGCAAATAAAGGAGGTTTCAGTCATAATGTACCCCTCTGCCCCCAAGGATGCATTTTCTGGATGAGAACAAAATAGGTCAATGCAAAACAAGGTTGGAGGAGGGAGACAAAACAAAAATAAATTATACTCATGGATGAAGAACATTCTCCTAATGGAGAAAGGAGACTGAAACAGGAACTTGAACAAAGTTGGTAAATTGTCTAAATACCTGAGAAGTCAATAGCATCTAGGCGGAGCAACAAGAAAAATCTAGCGAGTCATATCTTGCACTGAGGAGATTGCTGAGACACTGTTGTACTATAGGTATGACCTTTTGTAAGCCTTTCCTGATTACTAATTAACTTCAGATCTGCTGGCTCTGCACTTTGAAAGAAATCTGTACTTGCCAAAGGTTCCAGCTTCCTGTACTGTTTTGGAGCATTCAGGAGCCTCTTTCTGCATTCACTGCCACCCTCTAGAATGCCCACAACCTCTTTTGCTCGCTTCCCCTATGGCAGCGTGTGTGAATTCATCTGCACTGACTGTGACGTATGGGGATAATGATAGGAAAAGTGCAACCCCACTGATTTCCACCCTATTTTCACCCATCAAGCCCAGGCCTTCTATGGACCCCCTGCACCATGCCCTTCCATTTCCAAAGTAGCAAAGTCTAGTGAAAGTGTACACACAGCCACAGTCAGAAGTCTAAGACTGTGGCATGCTGCAGACAGTGCCTACAAAATGTACAAGGGGGTAGACAACACTCCTCCTGGATTACACTACCCTGCCCACACCCATGATGCCTTTTTGGTGACATACTCACTTGGTCTGGGCAGGTGGAAAATATCAGTGAATTTGTCCTTGAAATCAATGATAAACATGTAGGAAAGGATTCAGTTTCCCACTTTCTTGTCTTTATTCACTGCTATGGGGACAACATTTGTAATCACCATATTTTGCTTGGAGGATTCCTGTTGTTCACTCATCAAAATCCACACTTGTAATCAGTCTCAAAGAGGCATGGACAAAATATATATGATAAGCAATAAATATGGTTAACATCACAAAAGATTAGAATCTTGTTTGATCATGAGCATGCACCCGGCATGTGGCAGTTGGGTCTTACCCTAAAATGCATGAACTTTGTTGAAGTCAGTAATGGCATTCTGTAGGCCTTCTACAGGGATGGTGGGGTGCACTAAAAGTATGCTATCAAACTAATTGTCTGCTCTCAAAACCAAAGCTCCTTCAGGAATAAAACAAAAAGTTTACCCCCTCCCACACCACATCTCCTTGAACTTAGTATTGCAGTAAGAAGGCATAATCAAATCTTGGTAATTAATTAAGATGATCTGTTTGACAAACTCTTATTATATACAGATGATTTGCTATTGACTGCATTTGACCCTGTCAGTAAATTCCTATTTTATTTGAAATGGCACTTTAATAGGAAAGTAGCCTGGGTAGAAAATAATTTGGTGCTAATCATTCAGCTCACACCATCTTGACCCGCATTTAAAAATCCATATGAGCACTTTCCACAGTTTGTGAAGCATGACTAAGTAAAGTATTTTGCAATCAATGTTTTAGTGGATCTTCCAAAGATATTTTGCTACAACTTGGAGCCATTGATAGCATGGGCCAGATTGGAAGATGGGAAAAGCTAAATTTAGGCATATAAATTTAGGGTAAATCAAGTAATCACAATTATGGCACTTCACAGATTTCTATGGGCCTTATTACAACTGTGTTGGTTGGAATACTCCAACAACCAAAGCTGCAGGGAGGAGGCAGCAATCATACTAGCTGCCTCCTCCCAGTTGCATTACGATGTTCCAGCCGGTCTAACCGGCAGGAACATCGTATTACACCATTCCTGCTGGTTAGCGAGGCAAGAACAATGCTACGTTATTGGTCTGTGGTCCCTTAAAGGAGCTGAGGCCAATACCATAGCACACTTAACCCTCCGAATGTGCAGTGTCTGCAAAGCAGACAGCATGCATTCCTAGGGTGCTGGGCAGGGGGGGCCCTGCACTGCCCACAACATGGTCATGGGCAGCGCAGGTGCCTCCCTGTGGCCCCAGCACAGTCTTTCCGCGAGCCTTTTGAACCATCATTGCAAGGCTGATGGAAAGGAGACTTGTGCTCAGCATAGAGGGGCTGAACTCAGCAACGCTGTGGCTGAGCACGGATCAGACTACCATCAGCCAGTCAGGAACCATGTTCCTGGTGGGGATGGTGGTCCGACTGCCAGGGTCGTAATGTGGCGTTGAACTGCCTGGAGTGTGGCAGTCCGACTGCCTCCACAAGTCTGGGGGTCCTTAGACCACTAGACTCATGAGCGCCATTGTGTTCTGAAGAACTTTCCAGTGATGTGCCTAAATAAAAGGTTAAAACAACAATAAAAGCTATCTATCTCCTTTCTTCATGAAGAGAACATAGAGGGTACATTTTCTTTGTCGAATTTTCGACAGGTGTGTGAAATCGACATGGCTTTTGTGTGATTAAGCAAAATTTTGAAATAATTTTGCAAAATTATATGCAAACAAATCTGGTATTTAGCACGAAATGTTACAGTGAAAAGCATCCCTGCATCTATCTGAGGATATACTTTTCTCTTAAAAGAAAAACGCCCAAATCACAGGTATTGCAAATGACAACTGCACAATTTCTTGTTGCTCATTTCTTTCCAGGGCTCTTGATTTATAATTTTTCTGAGAATGAGGCCTAATCATGGCACAATTTCAAGGATTTTAAGCATAAAACCGAAATTCCTGAAATTTTGTCAATTAGGCTGGCATGGTTTAAATTTCCCCCTGCACTATAATTTTCAGATCATTAGCCACTGCTGCCAAAAGGGGTGACTGCTGCGGTAGGGTTATGGGAGGTGTCTTTCCAAATATGGAAACGTATCATCAAGTAATCACCCTACAACAAGTCTAGACTGTAACATGTCTGAACTGTCTAATTATAACTTTCCTGTGAGTAAATCATTTTAGTTTTCAAAAATGACTTTTATGACTTGGAAAAGTCAGAGTTTAATGTATTATTCAATAGACATCTTCAAGAGCTGTTTGTTTGATTTAAAGATTCAGACTGAAGGAACACAAAAAGGTGGTGTATGGAATTTTGGAATTAATCTCGGACACTGATAAAGATTTAGGGCAACATCCTAAGCTATTTTTTTACCCACGATGCCACCTAAGAACGAAGCCAGCCAAAGCAGAATTATCCTTTGTCCAATTCTAATAGGAACAATCCAGGCCAAAATGTCAGCCCAGATTCCCTCTGAAAGGGAATACAATCAATCTCAGATAGGTTTCGGCTTTCTTAAGTATTATTAGTGAGGTATAGCTTGAAACCTGTGAGACAGTGAATATGGGACACACATCTCAGCCTTCCTCTTGCACTTAGGTTGTCCCACTGTGGAACACAAAGAAGTGATGTGTGCAATACTAATCTTAGTCACTGGTAATTACTCTGCCAGATTCCATGAGAAGGCCAAGACTGATTTGCTTATACTAGGTCTCTGTCTGGTGTATCCAAGTAGTTGAAAAAATTAATGGACTGGAATGAGGCCCCAAACGTTTGCCAAGATGGTGAGATTATTTCAGTTGTTTGATCTATCAGCTTCTTGTTTGCTGCAGGTGGTGACCTATGTGTGGTGTGTATCTGATGATGTGAGTCCCAGAGCTCATTGTGCCACAAGACTCTCTATACCTCTCTGATATGAGATACCTATGCTGAAACCAGACTAGAGTTGTGTGTGTTCCTGTTTGAAGGGAACCTGCCCTACCAGTTCAGGCTGAGCTGTTCCTATTACACCAAGTCCAAGACTGATTTGCACATGGCAGGTTTCCCTCTAGAATGGCATAGTTGGTGAAAATGATGGACGGACTAAAATCTGGCCTGAGGGATCACCAATAGCTGATATTGATTTAAGCATTACCTCAATCACCTTGTTTTGTGCTGCAGTTGATTCCCAAAGGTTATGAACAGTGCTTTACCAGTTGAAACACATTTTCATATATAAACAATACACATAACCTCCCTGCAATAGCCATAGAAAATTTCCCTAGCTCATGCCCTCTGGGCAAACATAAGCATAGTGTATATGGAGCGTTGCTGATGGCCTCATGCTGTGTGCAGTACATTCTGGGTTTGGGTGCATACCGGACCCTGAAGGTACTATTCTCACAAATTCTATGCAGATGGATTTGCCAAAGACCACTACTTGCCTTGAGATGCATCTGTACATATATGAAGGCCACGTGGATACAGTGGACAAAAGCTGCAGTAAAGACATGTTAAAGACCAAGGGCTTCATTACGAGGCTGGTGGTCAAGGATGGTCAGCCCTGCAGTGACTGTCGGACCGCCGCACTGTGGCAGTCCGACCACCACATTACAACCCTGGCGGGCGGATCCCTCAGGGGACTGCTGTTTCTGCCAGGAACACGGCTCCCGACTGGTTAACGTCGGCCAGGATTACACTAAGCCATGGTGGTTCTGCACTAAGCACCACCATGCTGATTATAGCCCCACTTTCCACTAGCCTTTCCATTGCAGTCACCCCTCCATGGGAAAGGCTGGCAGAAAGCCAGTGCAGGGGCCACCATGCCCACAACCAGCTTTTCAGACAGTGCGCATTCTGATGGTATTGGGGTGCTACAGTACTGACCTCAGCTCCCCTAAGGAGACTGCCAGACTCGCAGTGAGGAGACCGACAATGAGCTGGCAGTCTCCCCACGAGCCCCATCACAAGGTTTCCACTGGGCTGACCGATGGAAGCCAAGTTTCCACCAGTCAGCCAAGTGGAAACTGTGCAGCAGCATTGGCTTTGGCTCCACATGGAGCAGAGGCCAATGCCGTTGGGCGGGAGGAGCAGTACTATAGGAATTAGCACTGTCTGCAAAGCAGACAGTTTGCATTCTGATGATGCTGAGCAGGGGTGCCCGTGCACTGCCCATGCCATGGCAAGTTCAGGGGCCCCCCTTTGGCCCCCGGTACTGGCTTTCTGTCAGCCTTTACAAAGGCCATGGAAAGGCTGGAGGAGAGTTGAGATGTATCAGCCAAGCAGCAATGAGTTCAGCTCCGCCCTGGCTGAGTACAACTCCAACCGCAGTGACCTCATAAGGAACCATGTTCCTGGCAGAGATGGCTGTCCACTGGTGGGTCCCCCCCACCAGGGTTGTAGGTTGTAATGTGGCAGTCCTACCCTCTTCATGAAGCTGGCCGTCCTTGGACCACCAGTCTCATAATGAGGTCCTATGTCCTGTAAGTCATACCCACGGGACAAAGCAAATAGCCATGCCCTAGGGTTTCTATGATGATAAATATTGTGTACAGCATATCACCAAAGTAACTGCACAAAGTACATCCATAAATTCTCTGTGAAGGGCTACTGCGAAGAGTGTGTTCAGACTCCATACATCATATTCAGGATACACAGAGTATGACCTTGGATCAGTTATTCTAGGGACTCAAAGCAGGAGTAGTGTGTATGGTACAAGTGAACTACATGAACTGTTAGTTGCATGAAGTACACGTGGTCACACTCTTTGTCTTGCCAAACACTGTACTTATAGCAGTTCTAAATGACAAATCAATTATGTTGTAATTTATGTCATATAGAAATATTAAGCAAATGCACTAGTAGTTGAATAACCATAATGTATTAAAAGGAAATTAGCTAACTTGTTTTAAATTAAACCTTTTAAAAGCTGTGTGGAAAAATTCAAAGTGGGAATTTATGTAAAAGCAAAAGGTATAAAAGAGGCTGAACAGTCAACTTGCCATACATTACAACTATTTCTGCATTTTACTATTCTGTATCAAACAAATCTTTATAATCCAAACCTAGGCATATTTAGAACATGAAGATCACAGTTTGCATTCACCTTATGCTAACCTTGGAGACGAAGACCGGTCAGCAGCAGACAATCCTGTCTTCTCCTGGTTTGATTGTAGATGACAAAATGTATTCTACTACTAAGGGGCACATTAAACTATATTTAAAGCTTCCAGATGCATTGGTGGGGAATTTTCACCAAAAGGTCTATGTAGAAAAGGCAAAATCTCTTTCTGTATACGAGAAATGCCGGTCAAAATGGGGAATTCTTTCATTAAAACAAAACTTAATGGCCCAGTCCGGCTTCCAAGGTTTATGCCTTTTCAATATGGAACCCACAATATTAGTGGAACAGAATATCGTGAAAAAAGTACCGGAAAGAATACTGCCACCTAAGTCTAGATTTTTGCTGGACTTGGCCCTTTTTGCAGAGTCATCCCCAAACTTAATTTTCTACAAATAACTCGACTTATATGTATCTAAACAGTACATATATTTTCAAGTCCATAGATGTGGATTTATATGTACTTACCTTTCGATATTTTGACCCTCAGTATTCTGTCCTCAATATTCTTGTACCACAATATTGCTGGTGTGGATATATAGTAGTACAATCCTTCCCAGTGTATCAGGGTCATTGTTGAATTCTCCTGTTCATGACTGCCATCTTGTCACAGCAGTTGTGAACAGGAAAAACACAGCTTTAGAAAGTACACCCTAATTTTGGCAGGCCTTCTGATGCTCTAATGCCACTGATGGGCCACTGGTACTAGGTTTCACATACACATAAGAGCCTGCGGAATCTTCTTCAAAGGAAACCAAGCGGTGAGATGAGCAGAATATCTGCTGATAATATTTTCCCTTTTGTAAAGAAATCCCTCTTTTTGCATGAATACCCCCAAAGTTTTTACCTGATACTACTGGTTTTCAGCTCCGAGAGTGCACTGAGGCTTGCTACCCAGACCTCAGAGCCAGTGCTCTGACCCTTAAAAGTATATATTAAATTGTATTGTATCCAATGTATATAACTTTGTTTACTTATAATTCCCTTGTGTATGGTAACAGGGGTACTCAGGGCATGTAAATAAAAGTGTTCCATCAGGGCTACAACACTTATTGTGCATTTACGATATGACAATGTGAAAACTTGTCTCCTGGCCTGCCACCGCAGACTGGCAGAGCAGTTTTAACCCGTTAACTCAACTTTTCAATGTAAACTAATTGTAAATCCCAAGCCTTCTTTTTTAATATGTGTGTCATCCCTACCGCAGGCCAATTGAGTCCTAAGGCAGGGAGCTGTTTATTAAACTATATGACAGTAGTCCTATATGTCCAAACAGTAAACAACAAAAATTGTCATTTTTATGCCTGAAAAGCTAGTAGCCCCATTGGCGAATGCAGTTTTACACACTGACAACTCAGCTGTGCTAAATTATCAATGGGACTTCTAAGGTTGATGCTTCGAGGTATCATAATAATTGTTGCACTAAACCTGTCTTGTTGCCCAAATCAAATTTAATCCAAATTGTAAAGAAATGCAACTTTCAGAAACTTGACATTCTGTTGCTCAGGTTTCCAGTGCCCATTCACAGATGCTGGCCACCAGAGAGCCTTCTGCCATCCTGTGGAGATCTGTGAAGAGGTCCCGGAGTGGAGCAATAGAAGTCTACCTCTGGAAGAGGTATAGAAGGGTTGACTTTGGGGAAGGAGGGGAGACCGGTTCCCAAACCATTTTTTCCATGGGTGTGTAGCCTGGAGGTAGCCACACTTCTAGGGTGGGCTACTAACTCCACACACTGAGAGATGGCTCTGCCATCTTGGGACTAGGCAGAATAGTGCACTCTGGGATAGCTATATGCCACATATTGCAGGAAGTCGTCATCAATGAGGAAAGGTCCTAGTAACCTATTGGCTAGTAACTGCGTCATCCCAAGGGCACTTTCTGGGTGTGAATATGGCACTCTTAGCATCCAGACCTTAGAACACATCTAGACTAGAGAGAGGACTGAAGAAAGACTGCCCTGCTGTTCCCTGGACCTGGCAAGAGAGGTTGCACCAACTGTTAGACAGTACCAGCTGATCCTTGGCCTAGCAAAGAGAGGGCTGAGTCTGTGGTGCCTGGCTTATGGAAAAGTTACTCTTGAGCCTCAGAAAGATGAGGTGAACTCCAAGAGTCAGATGGCTGACTTCCTGTTACAGCACCAGAGCCAAACAAATCCTGCCTAGACAGTAGCCGCAATCATCTGATGGTCACTCATCCATAACATGGAGCCAGAGAGGCCAAGCACCAGTGCTCAAACATTGGACCAAAAGTTATGTCTGCTGGAATTTTGGTCACCCAAGAAGGACACTAGCCTTTGCCAAAGGAAACCACTAGTTTCACTGTGACCTAAGAGCAGTAGTCCACAGGCAACTAGACATTTGCTGGATTCAAGAGGACTTTGAGGAACATCAACCTCTCTGGCCAAAGCTACCCCAGCAGGACCGTGGACCAAGGAGTAGCCCCAGGAAGTCCCCTGTAGATGATATAGCATCCTCAGCATCTTAAGCAGTCTGTATCCCTTGCACAAGGACCACTCTGTTGAAGTCTAAGCCAGTTCATCTATGGAGCCTGTAACTGGACTTGAGACTGCTTTAACCATCCCACAACTCCTTACAGGCCCCTGGACCCCCCTCCTTCCCAAAGTGGGCCGCAATAACCAAAAGCAACTTTATAAACATTTTCTGAAGTTTCCAAAATTTTCGCTTATCAATGTTTGTTGGAATTTTATGTAAAAAGCAGTAACCTATGATACACTAAAAAAAATATATCACTGGATTCCTCTGGTCCACTTTGCTTATTTTGGTGTCTAAAAATTCACAACAATAAGATATATTTTTATAAATTGGTTTTGGATTTCTTTTGTGCTGTTTTATTTCCTTGTTTTAGTGCTTCTAAATGCTTTGCACATGTTTCTTTGTTTAAGCCTGACTGCTCAAAGCCACAGTTGCAAAGGGTTGAGCTAAGGTTTAACAAATGAAATTACTGGACAGAAGTGTCGTGAATGTATTACAAGGTGATGTCACACAACCACACCATATAATACACCACTTTTTTTAACACCTTTTCACTTTAAATGCCCTTTTGAGTTCTTCTTTACCATCACTCAGTTTAACATACACCAATTCTGTTTCTTCTCTCTTTAGACATTTTCAATAGTGGTTGCAGAATTATAATAACACGTATTTAACATCTAAACCTATAGTATGTTTACTTTTTACATAATAATGTGAATTAAGGTTCAGTGCAAGCTCTTCTTTATAGCCTGGTTGATTGACTTCTTTATAGTATGTTTTTGGCTGATGGTTTGTCATGATTTACACTGTACCATATTTTTTATTCAATTTTATTCGGTTCGCTAATCACCAGGCAACGTCCTATTTTTACTGCTACTTGTTGGCTTGCCAGATGTGATGCCATATTTTGTGTCTGTAATAGTTATTCTGAGCCTCCAGGACAAAAGAAATAAATTAGCATAGGTTAACGCTTTATTGCACAGCTCACGTAGTGCATTCAAATGCGGTCTCGTTTTAGAAGGCTTGCCACCGTATAGTATTTGAAGTGTTCGTACCACCACTCCCACTTCATGGCTGACATCATAGTGATGATGTGACTTACTTCACTCAAGACCCTCCAAAATACGTTCATTGGATTGTAGATGAAAGGGAATTCATAACTAAAAGCAAAGATCGGCACATGATCTTCATCAGGGGAAATGTTTGCACTAATGTGGCGTGAGAAATGTATCTTAGCCTTCTATCTTACTAGCCTCTTCATTATAAGTGAGACATTTTTAAAGCAATAATCTTGCAATAACCTTTCAATTGAATCATCTTTTAGTGGATGAGTATGAAGTAGAATGGAAATATTAAAACTTAGGAGATATAAGCTTGAGATGACATTTGATCAATCTAACCAATATGCCTGGTCTCGCACTCTGTCTCTCTCTCTCTCTCTCTCTCCCCCTCTTTCTCTCTCTGTCTCTCTCTCGCTCTTTCTCTTTCTCTCTCTCTCTTCAGTGCCTGTGCAGAGCCCTCCTTGTGTTTTTTGAGGTGTTTTTCAAACATTTTGAGTATTTTAACTCAACCTCATCACGGGCACTTCTAAAGAACAATAGCCAGAGATTGAGGAAAAGCAGACTCCTGCACAATCTAAGCAGTCTGTATTATGGTCATTTTTCTCAACCCCTGAAGGGCAAAAATAATGAATGCGAACCATGTGACTTGCAACTCACATCACAATCCGTTGAGCGGAGTAAATTTGAATCGATATCCTTTTGAAATGTTTAACACCTCAGAGCCATCCACCCTCACCACATTGCTTGTGTAGAGATGCGCCTGCAGCAAGCAAATGACAAGCAAGCCTCAGCATCATCTGGTGTACCCGCATTGGGACCCGGAGACACTCTGCAGCTCCAGCAACTGTGTAAACCATTGTTCCAGAGAATGGTCACATGAACACATTTGTTATGTTTGCTCCACCATTGTGGTCTTGGGTGAACAAAGTGAATGAAGATGATCCAGCAGCGTAAGATGCAGCCACAAAAGTTTTTTGTTATGGATATTTGCCATTCCAAATTACATTCCCCTGTTTTTTTGTTGGGTTGAAAATGACAAACAGTTTAGTAATAAAAACAAAAAAAGTTCCAGAAGAAAACAAAAAAGTTTTTTTTAGAACCACCTAATCTGGTTAAAAATAGAAAGCATTTGTGTTGTTTCTTATGCTTTGTAACATACTCATGTTTACAAACAGTCTGCTAGAGCAGTCTATTCTTAATGATAAATGATAAGTCTCTTGCACTAGTGTGTGTGTCTAAAAGCATATGTGCCTTTGTGGGATGGAGTATATGTGGATGTGTGTGAGTGCCTGTATGTGTGTGTGTAAATCTATCAGTGTGTGTATGTGTGTGTGTGACTATAAGGTGAGTTGGGGAGCATGTTTATATGGGTGTGTCTCCAGGAGCGTGTAGCTGTGCATATGTGGGTGTATGTGTATAGACATGGGGATATGTGTGTTCTGAGTGTGAGGATATGTACATGTGTATGTATGTGAGTGTTATGTCATGTTTATAGGCTTTGAGTGTGTGTGTGTGTGTGTGTATGTGTGAGAGAGGGTCTGTGTTTGTGTGTGTGTGTGTGTAGCTGTTTGTGTGTGATAGTATGTGTGTTTGCTAATGTATGTGTTTGTGTATCAGCATGTGGATGTCTCTGTGCAGTTCTAAGATGCCTCTGTCTGTGTAAAAGTAGTGTGTTTTGTGACAAATCAGCATCTATATGAGGGTGTGTGTGTTTGTGGGTCATACATAGTATGTGACTGTCTATAAGTGATGGTCATTTGTATAAATGTTGTGTATGCATGAAGATGAATGTGTGGCTTCAGACATGGGTGTGTAGTTGGGGATGTAGAAATGTTGCTATAAAGGTAGATTTATGTGTATATCATGCATGCTTGTTTGTTAGTATTGGGTATCTCTGTGTAAGTGTTGTGAGTCTGTTTCTTTATGTGCATAGGTGTGAATATTTTCCTTTGGGTGCTACTATAGGTGTGTGTGTAAGGTGAAGGGGGTGAGGGAGAGGAGTATGTATAGATGTGTAGCACATGTGGTTGTCTTTGGATGTTTCTGAATGTGTGTGTCAATGTGTATGAATGTATGTATGAGGATGTGTATGTGTGTATGAGTTCTGAGTGTGTGTAAGTATTGGATGTGTGTATATTTTACAATACATGAGTATGTGAACGTATCTATCTGGCTATGTGTCAGACTATGCATGTGTATACACTTGTGTTGTAGTGTGTGTGGGTTTCTGTAACTGTGTGTAAGTGTGTGTGTATGAGTGTGTGTCTGAAGGTGTATGATTGTTTGTGTATGTGAGTGATCCTGGGACTGTGTATGTGTCTTGTACTTTGAGTGTATCTGTGTGTGTGTGTGTGTGTGTTTGTTTGCGTGTGTGTCTGTCTGTGGGCATTAAAATTTGTGCCTCCAGGGGTGTAAATATATGTATATGTGGGGGAGTATGTGTGTCTGTTTATGGTTGGGTAAATGTTGGTGGTTGTGTACGTGTGTGTCTCATTATCTGTGGGGTGTGGGATTGCATGTGTTTATGTGGTTCTCTCTCAGTGTTTAATTTATAAAGCAATACATGCTGGTACCCAAAGCTCTGTTCAGAAGCCTGCAATCAGTGCACCAACTATCAACATTGCAGTTTCTTGATTCCAACTCATTCCACTTCAATCCACTAAACTAGACATTGTGTACCTAATTATCATGTTGTTTCTGTTTTGTTCCTCGTGACAGTTTTTCCAATTTCTCTTCCTTGTTCTTTTCCCTTTGTGTGTTTTCTCTGTCTTACTCTGGATCACTACTTGATAAGGAAAAGTAAATAAGTGCTGGTCCCCATAAAATAGTGCCGGTGGGCCCCACTGGCATCCACCAGCTCAAATTATGCACTGGTCTCTGTTTGTATCTGTGGGTGTTTGTGTTTTTGTGGGTGTGTATGTAGGTGTGTGTGTGTGTTTGTGTTTCTTTGTATTTCTTGCTGTTGGAGTGTGTGTGTGTGAATGTGTGTGTGTGTCAGGATGTTAAGGCTGAGTATATATGTCTGTGACTGTTTGTGTATCGATTTCCAGTGTCTGCGGCACCTCTACGGAGACACAGAGGGTCCGAGCTGAGAGCCGCTAAGGCACCACAGATCAACACCACCATCAAAAAGTGTTTCTTTAAAATTCTATTTTTTTTAGGACACAGGTACAAATCTTGCTTTGTCAAAAAAGCAGCAATAATTGTAATCAAATATATATTTAAGTAATCC
The DNA here is from genome assembly GCF_031143425.1 of Pleurodeles waltl. Lineage (NCBI taxonomy): Eukaryota > Metazoa > Chordata > Amphibia > Caudata > Salamandridae > Pleurodeles > Pleurodeles waltl. The sequence goes on from NC_090437.1 coordinate 29,855,399, forward strand.
AATCCACACAGAGCAATGCTTTCTAAAATTGATTGTTCTAAAAAGTTTAATAAAGTTTAATTAAAAAAATAATAGGCATGTCTGAGTGTTTTTAACAATTTTCAGGCTACAAAGTGAAGCCACAGAACTGGCAACAAGTGGGCTCTGCACTCCAGCTGAACAGCATAAAGATCCAGCCAGGGTTGCTTTAAAAAATAGATTAGGCTCTCATAGAGTCATAGATTTAATGACCCAACAGAAGCATTTAAGGTTGCCTGGAGCCTCCTTGCAGCCCCTCACAATATTAGAAAAAATGCTTGGTGGTACTCCCGGACACAACCAGGCTGAAAAAATGGGCTTAGAAAGCCCAAGCAGAGCATGATAGTGTGCATGTTACAAGAAACAGCGAGTACTACACTGAGTGGTTCCATATATATATATATATATATATATATATATATATATATATATATATATATATATATATATATATATATATATATGTATATATATATATATGTATATATATACATATATATATATATACATATATATATGTGTGCATATATATATATATATATATATATTATGTATGTACTGATAGATAGATAGATAGATAGATAGATAGATAGATAGATAGATAGATAGATAGATAGATAGATAGATAGATAGATAGATAGATAGATATTATACAATACGTTTGGGCGTCCTAATTAGCACAGAGAAATGCGCACACCCAGGGATGCAGATGTGATGAAATGCATTCCCAAAAAAGCTGCCACGTTTCGAATTCCGTCTTTGCCAAAGCAAACATTCACAGTGGGCACACACCCTTTCCCCTTTGAGGAACATAATCACACCATAAACATAATAAACAGACTACATAGTGAAATAAACAGACTTTGTGAAAGTGACATCCTGCTCACTAACATGTCACTCTTAGTTCCAAACTCCTGCCAATCTCTAAAAGGCAAGTTACCAAACACATCAGCAGCATGATCAAAAATGCAATATACCAGGTGTTCATAAAGCTGGTACTCCAAACATTGCACTGCATTTCACAAACCTTTTCACATTGGAATCAAACCAAATCATTGTGTGCTTAACAGGAAGAAGATTATTATATGCAAGATTCATTTCTGTCAACTGCCGTGCTAAAGCCAAGTGGCAAATCTTCTAAGAATCATGTAATAGTGAAATACCCCCACAAAATGTTATACAATAACATAGAAGAAAAATCCCTGCTCAAAAGATTTGGGAACAACAATGTATTTGTCATGTAACAGAAAGAAATATCAGATTCGCCTTAGTTCCACTGTATAGTGTCTTTGGTCACAGCCAAAAAGCCAAATGGCCATAGCCTAGTGACTTTTTAGTATTCCTTATAAATACTCAAGTAGATTTGACAGATCCTAAAAAAAAAAGGGGGGATGTTCACACATAACTTATAAAAGAAAATTAGAAAAATAGAAAAAAACTGTGTATGGCTATCAGATAGGCACACCAAAAAAAAAAAAAAGAGAAAATATGTAAAACGGTGTGAATGTCTCTAAATAGCAGTTAAATTTGGTAAACCTCAAAAATCATGTACGTATACAATTTCATCTAAATCAATACACCAAACCATGAACATGCTAGTAGATCATCACCATGCAAACTAAGTAATTTACCCTACAACACCATAGAAATTCACCTGTTACAGTAGAGTCATTCAAAGTAACTATAACTTGTGCCCTAAGGTAACTATATCTCATGCCCCAACCATCCACAGGTATCTGATCAATAATTTTACTGCAGATGTTATAGTGACTTTATCAATATGTTATTAAAGATGTCATGAGTGCTGTAATTTGTGGGATAATTAGCAGTGCATGGCCAAGGCGCCCATTATATTCGTCTTAGGGCATGAGTTATAGTTACTCTAGATAACTCTCACGATAAAAGGTGAATTTCGATGGTTTTGTACGAGTAAATTCAGAGCCTATACCGTTCCTGTAACCTTTGTTTTTTTAAGTGAATTTCTAAGGTTTTTTAAATTCTATTTCCTATCTATAACATTCCTGTAACCTTTTTTTTCAGTGAATTTCTACTTTCTTTAATGAAACGTAATTTTCATTAATATACGTTAATACAACCACCACCATGCACGGCCTTCAGCCACGCGCAGCAGGGATTAGCCCGAGGATCTTGCCTGCGGCCATGCCATGCAGCCAACACCTTTAACAACTCAACCCCGCACTGCACACAGTGCACAACAGGGGCTGGCTGCAGGGTCTGGCCTGTGGCCAGGCTCTGCGCTCAATCCCTAGGACCACCCAACCCTGCACACGGCCTTTGGCTGTGCACAGCGAGGGATGGCCACATGGCCTGGCATGAAGCCAGTCCCTGTGGCCAACCCATATAACAGCCTAACCCCGCATGTACCCCTCCCCAGGCCATTCTTGGGAGCCTAATTATTATTTTTTGGGGGGTGTGGGAGGCCGTGCAAATCCCATCTCTGGGGCTGATCTCTGCCCGAGGGACCCCATCCCCAAGGACCTGGCCATGTGACCTAAATGTTGGGCCCCGTGGGGGAAGTCAGGAGGCCCCCAAGGTCCCTGCTGGCTTCCACCTCCTGTGGGAGCCAGCATTGCTGGTATTACTGAGAGAAATCCTACTCCAGAAAAAAGGTTCCTAACATGAGGAATCCTATTGATACGCAATAAAGAAGCTACAAGAAAAACAGGACAGAAAAGAAGAAAAGGAAACCAATCAAGAATCAACAAAGAAAATAACAAAACAAGAAAACAGCCAACATGAAATGAAGCAAAGAAAACTAAAAACAGTCAGCCAACAAACACCAATCCCAAAGGCACCACCCAATTATATCTACATTGACATATTTTTATTCCATGAAATGCAATTATATATAAAAATACAATATAATCTATAGTAATGATGTAGAAATTGTAAATATAAATCCTGGGAAACAAAACATAAAAAGTAGTATAAACCACTCACACTAAACAGTCACACCTAAAACAACAACAATTATATAACCCAGACAATTTATGTTTATATGGACCTTATTTGGTGGATTCTCACTGTTATTGTGTGCTGTAACAGCTTGTTTATATAGGGAGTGGCTTGCTATTTTGGGTATTTAGCCCTTACTTTGTCCCTTGTCTCTGTTGTATATTAAATTGTCTGGGTTATATAATTGTTGGTTTAGGTGTGACTGTTGAGTGTGAGTGGTTGATCACCGTGATCAAGATGTTTGGTGGTTGAAATGTGTTGGTGTAGTTTGGGATATTCATCTCTTTTGTAAGAATAAATCAACAAACACAAGGTTTCCTGTGTATGCCGTGTTTGACCTCGTGTGGTTTGGTGGACAAATATTTTACAGGGTTGGACCGTCCCTGACATTGAGCACCGACTTAATAGAGCGCGCTTTGATGGGGACCTTTTGGTATATATATATATATTATCTTCAAAAAAAGTCCCCGGTGTATATTTATACACCAAACAAGGAATGATCAAGAGTGCCATCTCGCCCAAACCGGGGTCCTTTCTTGAACATTATTATATATATATATATATATATATATATATATATATATATATATCTTCAAAAAAGGTCCCCGATTCAGGCGAGATAGCGCTCTTTATCATTCCTTTTTTGGTATATATATATATATATATATATATATATATATATATATATATATATATATATATATATTAGGGTGTCCTTTGTTGGGGGCTGTGGGTGGATTCCCTGTTGTCCCGAGGCTCCACCATCTCCCCTGCCAGTTCCCATTCTATATACAGATTTATATACCTGTGGGTATGATTGCCTTTAATTTTTCCTGGTAGTGACAGACAGCAAGAAAAGCAGCCATACCATTAGCCCTAAGTTGGTTGAGTGATCTGATGGCTTTACGCCGATGACTCCTCCTACTGATGGTCTGTCCAATGCAGAATAGAGTGAATGGACAGAGGTTTGGGCAGACACAATAGTCATGTTTGTAATGGCACTATGCTCATCACGCTCGACATCAGGCCCTCAGTATTCAACCTATAATAGCCTTCTCTGAAAGATCTGTCCCTTATCCATTATTGACACAATGGCTATGATTTACGTAAGGTTTTTACCAAATTTATTTGGAATTGCATTAATAAAGGATGGGACACCATTAATATTGAGAGTCTAATTTGATTTTTGGGTCCCCAAGACATCTGATAGTTCATCCAAATTGCACTATAAAGGGGCAACAGTAAAACCTTTTTTTAGTTAAATCCTTGACTTCCTTGAGTACTTTTAGGTCAGTGCACTTTCAACTAAAGGCATTCCCCCGTCCTGTCTCATGCAACTTTGCTCTCTTTAGGATGGGCTACTTGGGTTTCAACTTCACAAAGATGAGTATGGATTCTACAGAGTGTTTAATTCCCACGTGACAACATAATACTGAAGGAGACCTATTGGCCCATAACAAGTATGCTCTTCAGAGCATTTCAGACGTGGAAATCCTGGAAATGCTCTCGGACATATTTTCCTAAAGCATATCTGAAAAAAATGTGCCTCAAAAAATTAATTTATGTCTTTAGATTATGCATTTGTTCCTTTGCATATGGGTCTTTTATTAATGTTTCCCATCGACATGGCTGTGAAAACTTTCTGGCATATTTACTAATATTTCATTCAATGTGGCACGGTAGCCTATGTTGCTCCACTGTTTTGCCTGAGTGAAAGACAGTGCCATACCTACTGAGATATGGTGCCGCTGCACTCTTTCCATGCAATGTAACAGGTTCTGGTTGCCTGGTGCCTACCACACACTTGTGCACCACACACAGTGCAATGGTGCCTCACTGAGTTTAGCATAGGTTTTGTAATGCACATGTGCAAGGTTACAAATGTTTGGGGAAAACGTTTCACCTTCTGGGCACCGGCCTTTAGGAGGTGTAACTTTTGGCACAGAGCCCTATCTACAAATGTTAGTAGACTGGGCTTTGGATCAAAAAACATGGGTGGTAGCAAAGGAAATCCCATGCACCACCCATGGGACGTTACGTTGACATAAAGTAGTGCAAAGCAGTACATAGTGCTATTTTGGGTTACTTTTAGGCAACTTGCTAGTGCAAGAAACTTTCCAAATCAACACTTCCTATGAGATTGTGTCACTTTTCGACACATTGCACATACTCAAAGTGGTGATAAGTCTGGCTATTTGTTTTGAGCGTGGGCTACATGTCAATCTTTACACTTTGCTGAGATTGCAACAATTGCTCAGTTTACTCCCTTCAATCAATGTCACTTGTCAGAGAAATTTTCTGAATAAAAATGTTTTTGTGACAGAATTTCTCACATTTATTTGCAACAGATTTTTCTTGTGAAGAGTTAATTTGAGTAATTTTTATGCCTGAAACATAATTTTAGGTGCAGTATTCTCTAACTGATTGCTTTTTGTAAAACCTCTCAAACGTCCTCAAATTTGTGATGATTTGCACCTGATACAGTACAATATAATACACCGGATTTGCTAAGTGCATGGCTACCTGAGACCAGGCTTCCCAGCACTAGCGGTAAACAGTGAGAGACAGGCACAGCACACTACGGGAAGAGGTAGGTTTCTAGCTCTTTCATGAAGTTCAGACAATTATTTTCATCTCTCAACTGGAGTGGGAAAGAGTTTCACAGCCTAGAGCAAGATGTGAAAATGAACGACCGCCACACCTGGATCTTTTTATTATAGGTGTAACTGGAAGATCCAGTGTGCAAGATCTAAGGGTCCTATCCAGTTGGTAAGGTTTGATCAATTGGTGAAGGATTTTAGGGTCCAATTTATATTTGGCATGATCAACCATGCAAAGTGCCTTACACTAGACTCTGCTACTTATAGGCAGCCAGTGCATGGTTCTAAGTGCTTCCCTCGCTGACTGTGATTTTGGAATCCCCTAAAAAATCCACGCTGCAGCATTCTGAATGACTTGAAGTTTCCTTATCACCACCTTAGGGCTGCCTAACTATAGTGCATTGCCATATTCCAAGCAAGATAACATTAACCCCTGGATATCAATTCTTCTGAGGTCCACAGGGGGCCACGTCAAGGTTTTTTCTGCCTGCTCTCAATAGACCAAAGCAGGTGCCAGCAATCTTGTTGTCCTGCAAGGCCATCGAGAGCTGTTTATCTAAGGTGAAGCCCAAGCTCCTCACCTATTCTTTGGGCGTTGGACATTTCTGGAACACAGTGGGCCAGCTGATTTGTTGCCAGAGGGATGGGTTGTTACCTACCACCCCACTTTTCTCCCCATTTAGTTTTAGGCAACTGCCCACCATCCATTCAGACACCTTCCCCAGGCAGCTGTTGAGTTTTATTGAAGTGGCAGAGGTATCATGGGATAGCGTGACTATCATCTGTGTGTCATCTGCATAGGTCACCATCAAAAACCCAAAGGCACCAATGATGTCTGATAACAGGTGGATATAGATATTGAAGAGTGCGGGGCTCAATGATGAGCCCCGCGAAACTCCACATGTGCGACAAGTAAATGACTTACTTAAAGTGACAAGGAAATGGCTTACTTAAAATACATTTGTTATCTCAGAACTGCTTGTTGCTGTTTTGTGTGCAGGATAGGGGAATGTCCATGCTCTATAACAACAGTCAGGGCTGGCATTAGCGCTAGTGAGGCCCGGTGCAGCAATCTTTTTTGGTGTCCCCCCCCCCCTTGCCGGATTCCCTCACTACTACCCAGCAAAAGTGCCCCTCATCTCTCCATAACCACTCTCACATACATTTAATTTATTTTAAAGCTGGCTTCACTAATCCACTCAGCTAGCCACATATAACATAAATCTGTTCTTTGCGGCAGGAACATTAACCCTCTGCTCTACTTTATATCGAGTAAAATCTGCCACTGGACAAAACTCCACAATGCCCCCTGAGGTCAGCGCACCCCCCCATCCAGGTCAGCACCCGGTGAGGTCACACTGGTTGCACCGCCCTAAAGCCGGCCCTGACAACAATTCTTAACATGGGTTCCACAAACCTCTTGGGTCTTGTGACCCCCTACTCAAGTGATATGTGACTGTTGAGAAAAGTATTTAAAGATTAATAAAGTATATATATAAAGGAAGCAAAATGTAAAGTGGAAAATGTTGTAACTCTTTGTAAACTTAATAACATTTGAAATTGGAGGTTGAAAATTGCTGGGCATATTTATTAAGGTTTTGCATCACCCTTGCACCACGCATATACTTGCACCACGCATATATTTAACAAGCCACGTAAGGCCACCTTTCAGTGCCCTGCATGGCTGGACAAATCTTGAGTAACACAAATCAGCACAAAGAGCTGCCTTGCGTTACTCTGGGGCAGGGAGGTGTTCCATGAGTGGAGTGTGGGTGTTCCCACTCATCCATCCACAGCTTTTGCTGCATTCCCAGATTTACCATTAGTGGTAGACCTGGGAACACAAAAAAATGCTATGCCACCACAGGTGAAGAGTAACGAGGAGAAACATATTTATCCTAGTTTTTCCTTTTTCTATGTGTACTGCCTTCTGCATCCCACATATAGGAATATAGATCTCAGGACTGTTTTTGTGCAGGAAGGTGTCCTTTCCTGAACAAAAACAATCCTGCCTACAGTGCAGGTGCCCTTGCAACATGCCACAAGGGTGCCTGCATTGGCACTAGGCAGTCAAATGCGCGTCAATATTAGGAACGAACAGAAATGCACTGTATAATGTTAAATGCTGTACAAAAAAGAAGCAAAAAACAAAATGTGATATGCTAGAATTGCTAGCGCAGCAGAGCCTTGATAAGTAAACTTACAAGGTGACGTGTTCAGGTCGATGAACCTTTGGTCCACGTTCAGGGACTTCCCAGTACGAGATGTCTTTTTGGCATCAGAAATCAATACATCAATATCCCAATCAATATTCTCAGTGACTAATCAACAAGCTAATAAATAAAGGTTAATAAGAATCAATAAGTTGAACACACCATGACCTTTCAGTCAAGAATAACCACAACAAGTTAGTTAAGTGTTAGGATATTTATTTCCCTATTGATTACAATCTAATGTCATCTCTGTTAATCTCAAATTCATTAAACTTCATTAGGACTCTTCTAAATAGCAATTAGAACGCAATTAATCAATGCAAAGAGAATATTCATTCAGTATTTAGGCACGTCATTAATATGAAGCAACTTAGCAAAGTCTCAGTAATACATGATTCAACAAAGCAAGAACTCAATCATTTGTCTATTTGCATAAGATATTTGTGAACGCCTTCACTAACCTCAAATTAGCATTAGCGTGTTGGGCTTCATGCAAAACATTTTCGAAAACACGTATTTAGAAAACATTTAAACTATGTCCTCTATCAAAAATAGCAATTGGTACCTAGAAAGAAAAGGCAAACAGACAATTACAATTTTGTATCAGATAGTTACCAATCCAACAGATCAGCAAACAGCATCAGTCTTCGTCCTCAGGACATCAGTCGATTCACCATCTGCAGAGCTAGCCTCAATATAGCATAGCTAAGGAATAAACTCTCTTCCCTCGTATGGAGGAGAAGTTAGCATCAAGCAAAGAATGGGTAGAGGATGGTTTAAAGTATCGGGACAAAGCAAAAGAGTGAAACGTCTCTGTGAAGTAAGTGGAGTCTAAAAGTCTCTGCGCTTCCCTCAATGCTTCTTCTTCTTGGGTGCCCAGTTAAATCAAAACCACCTAATTAGCCCATAACTCCCTATTGGATAATAATTGGTGCATCGTTATCTCTGTCCAATAATTCTTCACGCATCTTGCCAGAATTTTCCACAAACCACAGTTCTCATGTCGCGGATTGGTCCATGTTATTGACGTCTTCATTGGTTGGAATGTAAGGTAGGAAAAGTTACAGTTTGCGCTCCAGGCAGTGTCTCCATTGTTTTCTCCTACTACAGTTAACCGTGCATCTGTTACGAATTACACTGTTGCATTCAGCAAGAACGTCTCCTTGAGCAAATCTGTTCTCATGAGAAATACTTTACTATGGCTACACACACATAACTTCTGGAAAAGTACAGCTTCATGTCCTTTAAGAAAACAGCTCATTGCACATTTAGAAAAATGCAATTCAATACGAGACCAGGCAGCTAGGCCCAGACCCTCGCTAAGCTAAGGTCTTCTAATTTTAATAGGCAACTTCTTAATACATAACTCTAATTATGATACGCTAATACAAATTTAAAACATTATTGCATAACAATTCAGAATTAACAAGCTTTTCATTAGTTTTGGTAAACATTGGTAGCCACTCCCCGTGGGCACATTTCAAACGTGTGCATTATTTTTCTATGTTAACACGTTTCCTATGCAGCTTCATCTCACAATATATTGCACGCTTTTCATATTAATATTGCTTCTAAAAGACACACTCCAACAATCCCTCCTCTGATGACTCTTGTCATCACACAAAACTTTCCCCAAAAATTTTACATCCTAAAATTCTTTCAACTCTATTTCCTCTCTTATTGGCTTCCCTTTTGACTTTTCCCTATACAATTCTTCCCTTTGTTTTTCTTCCCTCCTCTTATTATTTTTCGCCATTTTCAATTTTATTCTTTTGCTAATTTTACATGCCACCCACAATCCAACTAGGCAAGCTATAACAATCAATATCCACTGTACTATTGTAGACAATATCCCATGCCAAATGTTACTAAGCCAATTTCCCACTGAAGCAAATCCTTTCCCAACCTTCTCCCAGATACCTGGTTCTTTCAACTCCTTCATGTCTGTACTATCCCCAGTCACGTTAGTAAGCATACTTCTAATCTCATTACTATTATCTGGTATATATGCGCAACAATGATGCTCATTAAGCATTCTACAGACTCCGCCATTTTTTGCTAAAAGAATGTCTAAAGCAAGCCTGTTTTGAAGAGTCATAGCCCTCTCCGCGCCAAGTTCAGTATCCATCAGAAGTATAGCCCCTGAAAAGTTTGTCAGCATGTTATCCACAATAGTAGACAACTTCTGAATCTTTATGGAGTTCAAGATAACTCCCACTGAGGTAATTATCGCCCCAAATATGTCTCCCACTACACCAGCAGCAGTTTCTCTCTTCTGTCTAGTACGATGTAATTCAGACAATTTCTGAAACCTTTTCAAATCATCAAGTTGATATATCTTTGGAAAAACTATCCCCAAATAACATGTCCCATACCATCCCTTTGGAAGACGGTAATAAGCATTAAGTCCATATATGTAATAGATCCCTGGTGATCGCTGGATCCTGTCCATTTAACATGAACGCCCATTTACTCTGAAACAAAAACACATGCTTACATTCACTCATTCCCACAAACACATTGTCATAATATGATTTCGGCGTAGATATGTAAAGCTTCCCTACGTGTAAAGCATCTAAAGCTAGCTTCCCTTGTTCCCTAATTGCACCATACCCTTCACTACTAGCAAAAACTCGCTGCTGCAATCCTTTTTCTAATCTGCCCTTTAATGCCCTTCTATTTTCCGTGTGATCTAGAAAGCTCTTCTCTACAGGTGTAAGCAAGCATGTCAAATTATTGTGGTGTGCATAAGATGTACTAATCCTCAATGTCGACTCAAAGAATCCTTTAACTAACTTTATACTATAGTATCTAGCTACCCAACTCAAATCCCCTATTATAGGCACATAATGTAGGAGGCTGGACTGGCTTGTAGTGAGTACCAAGGGGTACTTGCACCTTGCACCAGGCCCAGTTATCCCTTATTAGTGTATAGGGTGTCTAGCAGCTTAGGCTGATAGATAATGGTAGCTTAGCAGAGCAGCTTAGGCTGAACTAGGAGACGTGTGAAGCTACTACAGTACCACTTAGTGTCATATGCACAATATCATAAGAAAACACAATACACAGTTATACTAAAAATAAAGGTACTTTATTTTTATGACAATATGCCAAAGTATCTTAGAGTGTACCCTCAGTGCGAGGATAGGAAATATACACAAGATATATATACACAATAGCAAAAATATGCAGTATAGTCTTAGAAAACAGTGCAAACAATGTATAGTTACAATAGGATGCAATGGGGAAACATAGGGATAGGGGCAACACAAACCATATACTCCAAAAGTGGAATGTGAACCACGAATGGACCCCAAACCTATGTGACCTTGTAGAGGGTCGCTGGGACTATTAGAAAATAGTGAGAGTTAGAAAAATAACCCTCCCAAGACCCTGAAAAGTGAGTGCAAAGTGCACTAAAGTTCCCCTAAGGACAAAGAAGTCGTGTTAGAGGAATAATGCAGGAAAGACACAAACCAGCAATGCAACAACTGTGGATTTCCAATCTAGGGTACCTGTGGAACAAGGGGACCAAGTCCAAAAGTCAGAAGCAAGTCGGAGATGGGCAGATGCCCAGGAAATGCCAGCTGCGGGTGCAAAGAAGCTTCTACTGGACAGAAGAAGCTGAGGTTTCTGCAGGAACAAAAAGGGCTAGAGACTTCCCCTTTGGTGGACGGATTCCTCTCGCCGTGGAGAGTCGTGCAGAAGTATTTTTCCGCCGATAGAATGCCAACAAGCTTTGCTAGCTGCAAATCGTGCGGTTAGCATTTTTGGACGCTGCTGAGGCCCAGGAGGGACCAGGAGGTCGCAAATTGGACCAGCAGAGAGAGGGAACGTCGAGCAAGACAAGGAGCCCTCTCTGAAGCAGGTAGCACCCGGAGAAGTGCCAGAAACAGGCACTACAAGGATGCGTGAAATGGTGCTCGCCGAAGTTGCACAAAGGAGTCCCACGTCGCCGGAGACCAACTTAGAAAGTCGTGCAATGCAGGTTAGAGTGCCGTGGACCCAGGCTTGGCTGTGCACAAAGGATTTCCGCCGGAAGTGCACAGGGGCCGGAGTAGCTGCAAAGTCGCGGTTCCCAGCAATGCAGCCCAGCGAGGTGAGGCAAGGACTTACCTCCACCAAACTTGGACTGAAGAGTCACTGGACTGTGGGGGTCACTTGGACAGAGTTGCTGGATTCGAGGGACCTCGCTCGTCGTGCTGAGAGGAGACCCAAGGGACCGGTAATGCAGCTTTTTGGTGCCTGCGGTTGCAGGGGGAAGATTCCGTCGACCCACGGGAGATTTCTTCGGAGCTTCTGGTGCAGAGAGGAGGCAGGCTACCCCCACAGCATGCACAAGCAGGAAAACAGTCGAGAAGGCGGCAGGATCAGCGTTACAGAGTTGCAGTAGTCGTCTTTGCTACTATGTTGCAGGTTTGCAGGCTTCCAGCGCGGTCAGCAGTCGATTCCTTATCAGAAGGTGAAGAGAGAGATGCAGAGGAACTCGGATGAGCTCTTGCATTCGTTATCTGCAGTTTCCCCAGAGACAGAGACCCTAAATAGCCAGAAAAGAGGGTTTGGCTACCTAGGAGAGAGGATAGGCTACTAACACCTGAAGGAGCCTATCAGCAGGAGTCTCTGACGTCACCTGGTGGCACTGGCCACTCAGAGCAGTCCAGTGTGCCAGCAGCACCTCTGTTTCCAAGATGGCAGAGGTATGGAGCACACTGGAGGAGCTCTGGACACCTCCCAGGGGAGGTGCAGGTCAGGGGAGTGGTCACTCCCCTTTCCTTTGTCCAGTTTCGCGCCAGAGCAGGGGCTAAGGGGTCCCTGAACCGGTGTAGACTGGCTTATGCAGAATTGGGCACCTCTGTGCCCAACAAAGCATTTCCAGAGGCTGGGGGAGGCTACTCCTCCCCTGCCTTCACACCATTTTCCAAAGGGAGAGGGTGTCACACCCTCTCTCAGAGGAAGTTCTTTGTTCTGCCATCCTTGGCCAGGCCCGGCTGGACTCCAGGAGGGCAGATGCCTGTCTGAGGGGTTGGCAGCAGCAGCAGCTGCAGTGAAACCCCAGGAAGGGCAGTTTGGCAGTACCAGGGTCTGTGCTACAGACCACTGGGATCATGGAATTGTACCAACAATGCCAGGATGGCATAGAGGGGGCAATTCCATGATCATAGACATGTTACATGGCCATATTCGGAGTTACCATTGTGAAGCTACATATAGGTAGTGACCTATATGTAGTGCACGCGTGTAATGGTGTCCCCGCACTCACAAAGTTCAGGGAATTGGCTCTGAACAATGTGGGGGCACCTTGGCTAGTGCCAGGGTGCCCTCACACTAAGTAACTTTGCACCTAACCTTTACCAGGTAAAGGTTAGACATATAGGTGACTTATAAGTTACTTAAGTGCAGTGTAAAATGGCTGTGAAATAACGTGGACGTTATTTCACTCAGGCTGCAGTGGCAGGCCTGTGTAAGAATTGTCAGAGCTCCCTATGGGTGGCAAAAGAAATGCTGCAGCCCATAGGGATCTCCTGGAACCCCAATACCCTGGGTACCTCAGTACCATATACTAGGGAATTATAAGGGTGTTCCAGTAAGCCAATGTAAATTGGTAAAAATGGTCACTAGCCTGTTAGTGACAATTTGGAAAGAAATGAGAGAGCATAACCACTGAGGTTCTGGTTAGCAGAGCCTCAGTGAGACAGTTAGGCACTACACAGGGAACACACACATATAGGCCACAAACTTATGAGCACTGGGGTCCTGACTAGCAGGGTCCCAGTGACACATAACAAACATACTGAAAACATAGGGTTTTCACTATGAGCACTGGGCCCTGGCTGGCAGGATCCCAGTGAGACAGTGAAAACACCCTGACATACACTCACAAACAGGCCAAAAGTGGGGGTAACAAGGCTAGAAAGAGGCTACTTTCTCACACAACCCCCCCCCCCCAAACGAAGGACAATAAGGCTAACCTTGGCCAGTTGAGACTTTATTGTCTAAGTGGTGATAAGTAGAGAGTAGCTCTGCAATAGACTGGTTACTCCCTTTATCATCCACTATATGGTTACTTCCCTGTGGGGATGTAAACCACCCTGTTTGAAGTTTTTTAGCTAAGCAACAATGTGAAGATGTATTTTCAGAGTTTCTATCAGTAAGTTTTAGTTTAGAGCAGTGGGAATTGTCCACTGAACCTATTTGTAGTGATGGAAATGCCAGACAGGGATGCTGTCTCAGAAAAGCCATAGCTGGGCAAAAACTTTGTCCATATGGCTGGAAGAGAGAACAGGGATGCTGTTTCTCTTGGGTTGGAGCAGGGCAGGGATGCTGTCTTATCAGCTCCACACTAGGGCAGGGATGCTGTCCTAAGTGTTGTGAGGCAGTGCAGGGTTTCTGCACTAAAGTTTCTCTGGGAGGGTTGGAGGGAGGCTCCATGTTAACTAAAATGGTGCTCTTTTTGTCACCAATGTTAGTTATCCCACAGAGAGGTACTTCTACCTCAGGGAGTCCAGCTTTGCCAGCTGATGATTCCCTTGGAACAGGTGCCACCCCAGGAGAGGTTTCTCCCACCACAGGAATGGTATCCTGAATGGTAGGGTGGTTAGGGGATACTGTGGTACCCTTTTTACCTGTTGATGGAGAGGGATCCTGAGTTTTCAGGCCTTCTCTCCTTTGCTTTTTCATTTCAGTAGAAATGATAGGGAACAATTCCTCAGGGATGCCCAGCATGGCTGCATGGGCATAAAGCTCTACATCAGCCCAACCTGAGGCCTCTAGGTCATTACCTAAGAGACAGTCTACAGGTAAGCTAGGTGATACCACCACCTGCTTAGGGCCAGTAACTCCACCCCAACTAAACTGAATTATAGCTAAGGGAAGAAACTTAGTGGAGTTATGGACATCAATAATCTTATACTGTTGTCCAATGATGTGTTGATCAGGGTGCACTAGGTTTTCAGTCACCAAAGTGATACTGGCACCTGTGTCCCTGTAGGCCAAGGCCTCAACACCATTTATTGAAACTGTCTGCCTGTACTTATCCATTGTAAGGGGACAAGCAGCCAGTGTGGCAAGGCCAATGCCACTAGGTGTGACAGAAACTGTCTTGGGAGTGACTACCCCAGTTTCTACTATGGACCCAAAAGTGAACCCAACTACACCCTTCACTTGACTGTTGCCAGCAGTCCCACCACTAGTACCACTACTGCTAGGGGCACTAGAGCTTGATGTATTAGTGGTGGTAGGCTCAGGGGGTTTACCTGGACAGGACTTATCCCCTGGCCTATGGCCTCTGTTTTTACACACAAAGCACCAAGGCTTTTTAATGTGTGCAGGTTGAGAAGAAGAGGAAGAATTAGTTTTATCCCCACCCTCTGAAGAGTGTTTAAGATTTGAAGTGGGATCTTTGGTTTTACCCTTATCCCCATGCTTATCTTGAGATTTTTCACCATCTTTCTTCTTATTGCCATCTTTGTCACCCCCTGTATGAACTTTTCTGTTCACCCTTGTTCTGACCCATTTGTCTGCCTTCTTTCCCAATTCTTGGGGAGAGGTCAGATCAGAGTCTACCAGGTACTGGTGCAACAAATCAGACACACAATTATTAAGAATATGCTCTCTCAGGATCAAGTTATACAGGCTGTCATAATCAGTAACTTTACTGCCATGTAACCACCCCTCCAAGGCCTTCACTGAATGGTCAATGAAATCAACCCAGTCTTGTGAAGACTCCTTTTTGGTCTCTCTGAACTTTATCCTGTACTGTTCAGTGGTTAAGCCATAACCATCCAGGAGTGCATTCTTAAGAACTTGGAAATTATTAGCATCATTTTCTTTCACAGTAAGGAGCCTATCCCTACCGTTTCCACTAAATGATAGCCATAGGATAGCAGCCCACTGCCTTTGAGGGACATCCTGTACAACACAGGCCCTCTCAAGTGCAGCAAACCACTTGTTAATGGCATCCCCCTCCTTATAAGGGGGAACTATCTTGTGCAGATTCCTGGAATCATGCTCTTTTGCAGGATGACTATGGGGAATACTGCTGCTGCCACCATGGGTTTCTAAACCCAACTTCTGTCTTTCCTTCTCTAATTCAAAAGACTGTCTATCCAAATCCAGCTGTTGCTTTTTAAGCTTCAGTCTGGTTTGTTCCACCCTCAACTTATTGAGTTCCCTCTCTAACATTCTGTCATCAGGGTTGGTGGGAGGGACATTCCTAGAAACAGAGCTATGATGGGAATGAACAGAAGGAGACCTGTCCCTTACAGAAGCCACCCTAACAGCTTGGTTAACAGAAACATTACTACCAGTATGGTGAGAATAAATGCTTTTGCTATGATGTGAGACAACACTATTTGTATGGTGTGGCTCATCATCATTACCAACTATGCTAGACTGTCTAGTAATGGGCAGGCTAGGAAGTTTCTTTCCTGAATCTTTTCCTGGGGGAGTCCCTGAATCAGATTGAGAACTATTAGGTACTTTTTCAACAAATGAGGCACCTATGGCCTTATCCTGTTCTCTAAGCATGTTAAGTAACAGTTCCAAGGAAGGATTCTTCCCTACACTCAAACCTCTCTCTATACAGAGACTCCTTGCTCTTTTCCAGCTAAGGTTGTCATATGCAAGTTTGGACAGATCAACATTTTGGGCTGTGCCAGACATTTTTAGAGAGAGTTAAAGTGATAGAAAAAGAAAAAAAGTTTTCAGAACTTTTTGGAAAGACAGAAAAAACTTTTTAAACTTTTAAGAACTTTTTGAAAGTTTAGAAGTACTTTTCAGCACTTAGAAAAGAGTGAAAAGAGGAAATGCAAAACTTTTTGGCTATGTGTATATACACTGACCTTGTTTTGTATATTTTTCTATTATGAAAAGTACACTGACAAGAGTGGTAAGTAGTCTCAAGCACTTATCCCACCACTGCACAACCAATGTAGGAGGCTGGACTGGCTTGTAGTGAGTACCAAGGGGTACTTGCACCTTGCACCAGGCCCAGTTATCCCTTATTAGTGTATAGGGTGTCTAGCAGCTTAGGCTGATAGATAATGGTAGCTTAGCAGAGCAGCTTAGGCTGAACTAGGAGACGTGTGAAGCTACTACAGTACCACTTAGTGTCATATGCACAATATCATAAGAAAACACAATACACAGTTATACTAAAAATAAAGGTACTTTATTTTTATGACAATATGCCAAAGTATCTTAGAGTGTACCCTCAGTGCGAGGATAGGAAATATACACAAGATATATATACACAATAGCAAAAATATGCAGTATAGTGTTAGAAAACAGTGCAAACAATGTATAGTTACAATAGGATGCAATGGGGAAACATAGGGATAGGGGCAACACAAACCATATACTCCAAAAGTGGAATGCGAACCACGAATGGACCCCAAACCTATGTGACCTTGTAGAGGGTCGCTGGGACTATTAGAAAATAGTGAGAGTTAGAAAAATAACCCTCCCCAAGACCCTGAAAAGTGAGTGCAAAGTGCACTAAAGTTCCCCTAAGGACAAAGAAGTCGTGTTAGAGGAATAATGCAGGAAAGACACAAACCAGCAATGCAACAACTGTGGATTTCCAATCTAGGGTACCTGTGGAACAAGGGGACCAAGTCCAAAAGTCACAAGCAAGTCGGAGATGGGCAGATGCCCAGGAAATGCCAGCTGTGGGTGCAAAGAAGCTTCTACTGGACAGAAGAAGCTGAGGTTTCTGCAGGAACAAAAAGGGCTAGAGACTTCCCCTTTGGTGGACGGATCCTTCTCGCCATGGAGAGTTGTGCAGAAGTGTTTTCCCGCCGATAAAACGCCAACAAGCCTTGCTAGCTGCAAATCGTGCGGTTAGTGTTTTTGGACGCTGCTGAGGCCCAAGAGGGACCAGGAGGTCGCAAATTGGACCAGCAGAGAGAGGGAATGTCAAGCAAGACAAGGAGCCCTCTCTGAAGCAGGTAGCACCCGGAGAAGTGCCAGAAACAGGCACTACGAGGATGCGTGAAACGGTGCTCGCCGAAGTTGCACAAAGGAGTCCCACGTCGCCGGAGACCAACTTAGAAAGTCGTGCAATGCAGGTTAGAGTGCCGTGGACCCAGGCTTGGCTGTGCACAAAGGATTTCTGCCGGAAGTGCACAGGGGCCGGAGTAGCTGCAAAGTCGCGGTTCCCAGCAATGCAGCCCAGCGAGGTGAGGCAAGGACTTACCTCCACCAAACTTGGACTGAAGAGTCACTGGACTGTGGGGGTCACTTGGACAGAGTTGCTGGATTCGAGGGACCTCGCTCGTCGTGCTGAGAGGAGACCCAAGGGACCGGTAATGCAGCTTTTTGGTGCCTGCGGTTGCAGGGGGAAGATTCCGTCGACCCACGGGAGATTTCTTCGGAGCTTCTGGTGCAGAGAGGAGGCAGGCTACCCCCACAGCATGCACAAGCAGGAAAACAGTCGAGAAGGCGGCAGGATCAGCGTTACAGAGTTGCAGTAGTCGTCTTTGCTACTATGTTGCAGGTTTGCAGGCTTCCAGCGCGGTCAGCAGTCGATTCCTTATCAGAAGGTGAAGAGAGAGATGCAGAGGAACTCGGATGAGCTCTTGCATTCGTTATCTGCAGTTTCCCCAGAGACAAAGACCCTAAATAGCCAGAAAAGAGGGTTTGGCTACCTAGGAGAGAGGATAGGCTACTAACACCTGAAGGAGCCTATCAGCAGGAGTCTCTGATGTCACCTGGTGGCACTGGCCACTCAGAGCAGTCCAGTGTGCCAGCAGCACCTCTGTTTCCAAGATGGCAGAGGTCTGGAGCACACTGGAGGAGCTCTGGACACCTCCCAGGGGAGGTGCAGGTCAGGGGAGTGGTCACTCCCCTTTCTTTTGTCCAGTTTCGCGCCAGAGCAGGGGCTAAGGGGTCCCTGAACCGGTGTAGACTGGCTTATGCAGAATTGGGCACCTCTGTGCCCAACAAAGCATTTCCAGAGGCTGGGGGAGGCTACTCCTCCCCTGCCTTCACACCATTTTCCAAAGGGAGAGGGTGTCACACCCTCTCTCAGAGGAAGTTCTTTGTTCTGCCATCCTGGGCCAGGCCTGGCTGGACCCCAGGAGGGCAGATGCCTGTCTGAGGGGTTGGCAGCAGCAGCAGCTGCAGTGAAACCCCAGGAAGGGCAGTTTGGCAGTACCAGGGTCTGTGCTACAGACCACTGGGATCATGGAATTGTACCAACAATGCCAGGATGGCATAGAGGGGGCAATTCCATGATCATAGACATGTTACATGGCCATATTCGGAGTTACCATTGTGAAGCTACATATAGGTAGTGACCTATATGTAGTGCACGCGTGTAATGGTGTCCCCGCACTCACAAAGTTCAGGGAATTGGCTCTGAACAATGTGGGGGCACCTTGGCTAGTGCCAGGGTGCCCTCACACTAAGTAACTTTGCACCTAACCTTTACCAGGTAAAGGTTAGACATATAGGTGACTTATAAGTTACTTAAGTGCAGTGTAAAATGGCTGTGAAATAACGTGGACATTATTTCACTCAGGCTGCAGTGGCAGGCCTGTGTAAGAATTGTCAGAGCTCCCTATGGGTGGCAAAAGAAATGCTGCAGCCCATAGGGATCTCCTGGAACCCCAATACCCTGGGGACCTCAGTACCATATACTAGGGAATTATAAGGGTGTTCCAGTAAGCCAATGTAAATTGGTAAAAATGGTCACTAGCCTGTTAGTGACAATTTGGAAAGAAATGAGAGAGCATAACCACTGAGGTTCTGGTTAGCAGAGCCTCAGTGAGACAGTTAGGCACTACACAGGGAACACACACATATAGGCCACAAACTTATGAGCACTGGGGTCCTGACTAGCAGGGTCCCAGTGACACATAACAAACATACTGAAAACATAGGGTTTTCACTATGAGCACTGGGCCCTGGCTGGCAGGATCCCAGTGAGACAGTGAAAACACCCTGACATACACTCACAAACAGGCCAAAAGTGGGGGTAACAAG
The DNA here is from genome assembly GCF_031143425.1 of Pleurodeles waltl. Lineage (NCBI taxonomy): Eukaryota > Metazoa > Chordata > Amphibia > Caudata > Salamandridae > Pleurodeles > Pleurodeles waltl. Next base: position 29,875,191 of record NC_090437.1, read on the forward strand.
GCTAGAAAGAGGCTACTTTCTCACACATAAGAAAACACAAGGTCACAATTTGAATAGAAATATTGAATATCTTCCTGGTTATAGAATCTTGTTAGTAACAGGCTACAACTTATCCCATAATTTAGTGGTAAGCTATGATAGATAACCCCCTCTTATACCGAAACAGGAATCTGTGTGCACACAAAGCAATCCTTCGCATCCATTGTGTCATCATACTCACTCAGCAAGCGATAGAAAATGTTACTAGAAAGTTCCCCTTTCTCATTAGTTCCCTCATGCAAATATCTTGTATCCAGCTCAAACCTCTCCCAAGCTGTTAGTGCAGTGGTAGTCTCAGGAACTGTGGCATTGTTAGCCCCACTCTTATCCATTAGTGTCATACCCACAACCACAACCATAAAGAATATCACACACACAACAACTAAACGAACACCCAAATATTTACAACGCCTACTCCCTCTATTATCCTGCCTAGTGTTAGCCATGATCTGTAAAGAATCAGAAAGTGAAGGATGGTTAATTCAAACAACAACAGAGGATAGTTAGAATGAATTTTTCTCCTCTTTTTTTTTTTTCTCGCAGCAGAGTCCAACAAGAGAAAGTCTTCCTTCAGCAATTATTTACAGCTTTCAGTTTCACTCCCAGGATCCTTGTCAATTCAGGTTAACTGGTGTCAAAATCAGGTTTCAAAGTCAATTCAGGCTTTAAAGTCTCATCCGGTAAATTCTCAGTCTCTTTTCTAAATTTTTTACTTTAATTCGATCTTTACACCAATTCAGTCTCTTCAGCCAGACTCACGTGCCAAAGTATTGACCTGGAATTTCTCGATCAAAGCAAAATGCCAAGAACTCTTGTTGCCATTCAGCTGTCGTTGCATACGCCCATTCAGGACCCGCGCACCTTCTGTTTGCTATTCTCTTTCTCTTCAACTTGTGATCACCTTGCAACTCTCCTTCACTTAGATCTTCTCTCCTTGTTTAATCAACTTCTTCCTCTATTGCATCTTCAACAACCACTTCTCCCTTTTTCACTTGCAATTCTGGCCACTTGTCTCCTTTCAGTATCTCTCTGGTCTTTGATCTTTCCTGTGGCAACCCTTTGCCCTCTCTTGGCTCTATGGTGTTTTCTCTTGATGGACCTGCAATCTGCTAAGGAGGAGTTTCGTCACTCTGACTCTCTTCCACCTCGACTCCTTCGCCTTCTGGGTCTGTCAAATGCTCTAGATCATTCTCATAACTGCCTGCTTCTGGGAGAACCTCCCTCTGACTAGGCTCTCCTACTGCCCCAGTTGAGATACGCTCACCGTCACCTCTCTGGATCTTTTCTCCTTCGTCTCTTACTGGAGTGACCAAGCCGTCCTCAACGGGCTCTCCTTCTGTCTCAGTTCCCCTTTGATCACTCTCCAGCCCTGAGACTTTCTTATCTGTTGTTGGTACTTTCAACAACTCTACTTCCTCATCAGTCGGATACGTCACCTTTTTCGTATGACTGGCGTGGATCCAGTTCGGGATTCCCGCACACTTCACAGCAGTAGTAGTCGTTAGTATCACTTGATATGGCCCCTTCCAACGTGGCTCCAAACACGTCTTCCTTACATGTTTCTTGATGATAACCCAATCACCATCTCTCAGGTTCTGTCCTAGATCATTTATCAGTGGCAGGGTGGTAGCTTCCAACTGGTGAGAAAAAGAGCAGACCACATCAACCAGACCCTTGCAATAGTCCAACACCATATCATCTGTGATATTCACAAGAGCATTCGCAAGCACTGCGGGCAATATCATAGCTCGACCCATGAGAATCTCATGAGGGGACAGTCCTGTTTTCTTTTTAGGTGTATTTCTTATTGACATTAACACCAAAGGTAATGCATAGGGCCATTTCAAATTCGTGGCTGCACACATTTTCGTCATTCTCGACTTCAGTGTACCATTCATCTGTTCCACTAGTCCTGATGCTTCAGGGCGGTAACTACAATGCAACTCCTGCTCAATGTTCAGTGCTGCACACAGCATCTTAACCACCTTGTTGTTGAAGTGACTTCCCCTATCTGATTCTAAAGAGATCAGAAACCCGAAACGTGGTATCAATTCCCTAAGCAGCAGCTTCGCTACTGTGAGGCTGTCATTCCTGCGTGTAGGGTACGCTTCAATCCAATGGATAAAGATACATACAATCACCAGCACATATCTCAAACCTCCACACATGGGCATCTCAATAAAATCCAATTGCGTTCTGCTAAATGGACCTCCAGCTCTCCCAATGTGGCTCAAATTCACCACCTTTCCCCGCATTCATCTGTTGGCAGATGACACACCTATGGCAAATTACTTCCGCAGCTTGTCCGAATTTCGGGTTAAACCAGTCAATTTTGAACATACTGATCATGGCATCTCTCCCAATATGTGCTTGACCATGGTAAAATCTTGCAAATTGTGACAAAAGACTGTTCGGCAATACCATTTTCCCTTCATCTGAGACCTACAAGTCATCCTATCTTTACACGCACTGCATCCTAACCCAAGAACACTTCTCATCCTTGCTGGCACGACCCTGCAACAATCTCAATTCTTTTAGTGTATCAATCACCCTTAATGCGTAACCCGTGCATGTCTCATTTTCTTTTTCAGGCAACAATTCCCATTCATCCTTAAACGATATACAGTTCAATGTGCAAAACCTTGCGACTTGATCCGCATATCCATTTCCCATAGAAACAAAGTCTTGTGACTTCAGGTGTGCGCTGCATTTCACCACGGCAATTTCATGAGGTAACTGAATCATGTGCGACAACTCCTTAATTCTCTCACCATTTTTCACTGGCGAACCAGAAGAAGTCAAATAACCCCTCCATGACCATAATTGGCCAAAATCATGAACAATTCCGAATCCGCACTGACTATCAGTATAGATAGTCACTCTCAGCTGGGCAGAAGCATGGCAAGCTCTAGTAAGAGCTACCAGTTCAGCTACTTGAGCAGAATACACTCTTTGAAGCCAAGACCCTTCCAGGATACCAGAAATCGTGCATAGAGCATATTCGGCTCTCAGCACTCCTACTGAGTCTCTCAAACATGAGCCATCGACAAAGATAATTTGGTCATTTTCTTCCATTTGGGTATCTTTAATATCAGGCCTCGGTTTGGTGCACATTTCGGTTACCTCAAGACAGTCATGTTCTACATCTTCAACATTTTCAACCTCTGTATTTTCACTTGGAAGCAAAGTTGCTGGGTTCAATACTGTACATCTTTTCAACGTTACATTTGGTGACCCCAATATAATCGTTTCATATTTAGTCAATCTTGCATTCGTCATGTGCTGCGTTTTAGTACGGGTCAAGAGTATTTCAACTGAGTGAGGGAGCATGACTGTTATAGGATGTCCCATCACTATACCTTCACACTGTGTGAGGCTTTGTCCAACTGCTGCTACTGCACGCAGACCACCCGGTAAGGCTGCTGCAACTGGGTCCAAAGTAGCTAAAAAATATGCTACTGGTGGGTTTACACCTCCATGAACCTGTGTCAAGACAGACAAAGAACATGCATCACGTTCATGCCAAAACAGAACAAAAGGCTTCGTGTAATCAGGCATACCTAAAGCTGGAGCCCTGCACATGCTTTCCCTCAACTCAGTAAACGTTTTCATTTCCTTCTTTCCCAACACTATGACATCCGGCCCCTCTTTGACCGTCAGTCTCACCAATGGCTTGGAGATGACTGAGAAATCCGGGATCCACTGACGACAGTAACCCACCATTCCTAAAAACATCCTAATATCTCTCTGTGTTGTTGGGGGATTCATCTGAAATAGTGCAGTTACTCTTTCCCTGGATAACTTCCTCGATCCTTTCTCAATTTGATGACCCAAGTACTTCACCTCTTTCTGGCAATATTGCGATTTCTTTGTGGACACCTTGGGGCATATTTATACTCCGTTTGCGCCGATTGTGCGTCAAAAAATTTGACGCCCAATCAGCGCAAACGTTGCCCCATATTTAAACTCTGACGCCCGAGTCCGCGGACGACAAAATTCCGCCGTGTGCGTCATTTCTTGGATGCGGCAACCCGCCCTGCGTTAATGATATGCAGGGTAGGTGTTCCCGTCCAAAAAACGATGCAAACGGCCGTGCGTCGTATTTATGCTTCCGGGCAAAAATGACTCTTGGCCGGGAGGCGGAGCAAAAAAATGACGCACACCCGGATGTGCGTCAAAATTTAACGCCTGGGTCAGGGCAGGCGTTAAAATGGGGCAAACACACCTGTATTTAATCAGAACACACAGAACAAACAGCAGAGCAGCAGAGCAGCAACAGGGAGACATGGAGGTGATTCTTATCCAGCGTGCACGTAGACGCAGAGCCCAGCAGCAACAACAGCAGCTACCACAACACCAGCAGGGACCCCAAAGGCAGCACAGAAGGCAGGAGAGGATATTCCGCCCAAGAACAACCCTGCATGGCCTCAGGGAACACAACATCATACAGAGGTACTGGTTGAACTGGCAGGCCATTCAGCAGCTGCTGCGAAACATTGAACAGCAGTTGGCCCCCCACTTTGGTGACTCCCCGCACCATCCCAACAGAAACAAAGCTGCTTGCCGTACTTCACCTGCTGGCAAGTGGCTCATTTCAAACAACTGGTGCCCTGGTTGGCGGAATATCACAACCATCATTCTCCGCATTTCTGCCAAAAGTACTGGATGCCATCATTCGCCTGACACCCCTCCACATCTGCTTCCCTAACACACTGCAGAAGCAGCAGGAAACAAAACAGGGGTTCTACCTCATCAGTGGCTTCCCACACGTCCTTGGTGCAATCGACTGCACACACGTACGCCTTGTGCCACCTGCTGCAACAGAACACCTCTACCGCAACAGGAAGCACACACATTCAATCAACGTGCAGGCCATAGTCGATCACCAGGGATTGATCACCAACATCGTGGCAAAATATTCTGGGAGTGTACATGACTCATTCATCTTCCGTCACTGCACCATCAACCAACACTTCCAGGATGGACGGTATGGCAATGGACTACTTGTTGGTAAGTACAAAAACCTACTTATATACACACTGCACAGCAACCCTCTAGGACACACAACACATACACCACAACAGCAACATCTAGACAGGAACACACTGAGGTCCTGACATCACTATCCAAGTTTCTTAAGTCACCATTGAACCTGTCACACATCGGAATTTACTGTACAGCCTAATGTGAAGACATTAATGAGTGTGGTTGCCGAAATTTCACCTTGCAAATTGTAAGTGTCACAATAACCTTTACATTAATACATTGCATAAGTTTCAAGGTATGGGATGTCCAGGGTACTTTGATATGAACGTGTTAACAACACTTTCAAATTTAAATGTGCATGAAACTATCATCTCACCCTCAGTGAAGACACACAGACACCTGTATCACAAGTCACAATGCTAGGGAGGGCACACTGTACTGCAAATCCCAAAACATACTGCTGACAAACGGTTAGCAGACAAACACTTGCTCAGCCAAGGAAACAACACAATGCAGATGGTATAGCCTACAAGTATAGGATGTCACATTAGTACACAAAAGAGTCACAGACAACACAAGACAACTACTGCCATTAAAGGTCTTTTCAATAGTGCCAGCTACATCTACATGATCCCATTCTGTGTTTTCTTTCAGCTAATCAGGGGTATGGCATCCAGCCATGGCTAATGACACCATTTGGGAACCTGAGTACTGCTGCAGAGCGGGCATACAACGACGCCCCTAAGAGGACACGCAGCATTGTCGAGCGGACCTTTGGGATCCTCAAGTCAAGGTTCCGCTGCCTTGACATCACTGGCGGTAGCCTACTATATTCCCCCGAGATGGTCTGTAGGATCATACTCACATGTGCAATATTGCACAACATTTGTGTAAAAAGGAACATTCCCCTCCTCGAACCAGACCCATACATGCCTGAAGACGAAGAAGAGGAGGATGCTGGCCTGCAACAGGAGGGGGAACAACCAAACACGGCTGCTGGAGTGCGTAGGCGCCAACACATTGTAAATAATTTCTTTGCATAATTATCACCATCACCACTTAATGCACTATTGTAAATAAACACGGATAACAAACACCACATCATGGTTTGGCCTATTCATTTCTGCCCACCTTTAGCTTGAAATATCTGAAGAAGAATGTCGTCTCATTGAGCAATAATGATATAACAATCATGACACAAAAAAATACACCACAAATGTAATGGCCACCATACAATGGTCAAATACACACACAATGTAAATGACAGACATCCTGTACAGTTCACCTTTGAAGGGCAATAGCTGAGGACCACACATATGACTCACATACATGTAGTAAACATGGATCATCGCAGCAGATGGCACACAACTAAAACACCATCACTCAACTAGGGGAAAACAGGCCTCATACATCAGGCAGTTCACATGCTAATGCTTCAGGAACAGGAATGTAGTACTAGACTCTTGCCAACAGTAATTCCAACTACTTACAATCATTGCAATGACTATCTGTCACTAGAGTTACACATAAGCAGAACATACACAGCACAAGTGCTACACCTATGACAAGCATCCAGCACATCACATCCCATCTACATGTCAGCCCTTTTCTAAAAACATTACACACACTTGCAGCTGCTCACACCCCACCTGTCTGAAGAGGTCCCTTGAATGCCGATTTGTGTACACTGAGATTCCCTCATCTACACACATACACTCACAAGAGTCATCCAGTGGGCCACACCCTTTCCTATGCCTACCATTGTCATAGTACTATCTCACTGCATGGAACTCAGCTCATATAATACACTGGCTTGGAGTTTTTAAGACCTGGAATCACCTGTAGATTGATTCTTCTGTGAAAGGTACTGTAGGCTAATTATCAGCAAATCCCATCTGACAGGACTAGTGAGCCACTGATGGAGGCCACACCAGTGATCCCCTCCATGCACACCACCCAAATGTACATGCCCCGTCCCTGCTGATGCCTCCTACTGCATACATGTTGGAATTTGAGCTATTACATCACTAAGCATTGCAACTAATGTTGCCGTAGAACACTTTATCAGGGTTCATGTGTCACCTTCAAAACAACACAGGACATACACAGTGTGACATCTCAACTGTCTACTGCTCCCTCTGACCAGTCCTAGTCAGAACACTGATCATGTAATTACTGAAAGAACTTACTCCTGATTGACCCAGCATCCTGTCAGCCTGACTGGCACCTGTCCGTGGGTCACTCTACAGATACCTGGGGTCCACCTATGGACCACACGTGCTGTCCAAAACCTCTTGTACCTCAGACACTAATTTGTCATTAGCCTCATCAATGTATACTCAAATACATAGTATTGCATCATCTGACTGTTATTTGCATCCGATTTGTGACAGTGCCCTTGAATAGCCAAATCTTGGCCCTTCCGTTGTCTGGCCCTCATTAATGCCTAAACTACAAAGTGTGACAGTGGACCTGGACCATAGTGTATGATGGTGTAAATGGCCTCCATCAAAACCAGCAACCTCAGATAATGTCCATGAAAAGTCAACGCATATGAGGACCCTGACTGTTCAAACGCTGAGTAACATTGTTCAAATGATAAAGATGAGTTGTGTGTGTTGAATACCAGCCATTTACTTCTGCACAGAGGCTATGATGTTTCCTGATACATTACCATCCACAGAGGCCAACTGGAGTACAAATGTTGCAATGACACATGCCGGATCCAGACACCTGAGACATTCTCTCACTCAGCACACCAAGGTTGCCCATTTGAAAGTCTCATTACACGTTTTCAGTGACAGGGTGGGACCATCCATGTGTAGGTGACCATGTCCTCAATGGCTTCTCTCAAATTTTGCTACAAACAATACCCAATAGAAACAAGATTAGCTGCCACTAACTCATGAGAAGACCTGGACGTTACAGTGACAACATACACCCTGACAGTTGATACTGGATCAATATTGGACCACACACATGTACATGTACCATCCAATCAACAAAATATTTGCAAGCAGCCGATCACAGTAGTGTCCCAGTTGTAACCTAGCAGAAAGAATGAAACATGCCACTAAACCAGGTAATGCATAAAGGGCCACATACATCAACAACCTATTTGCTATCATGACATGAGGAACGTTGAGATTTTGCAAAAAATATCAATGCAAAATGGTATGTCAGATTTCTCCAAAGAATCAATAGGGCAAACGTAAAATGGGTAAATGGGATTACAGAATGGCAAACAGTGAATCATTCCCTATTTGCTTCCATGGGCCTGCTGCTGAAGGTTTAGCATTACTGAATTTGGGAAACCCTTGGATAAATTTGCAAGTCTGGAAGAGCAAACCCTAGGGTGCTGGGGGCCTAAGTCCACCTCTACTGCCCCCCAAAAATACATTATTTATGCACATGTGAAGCACACACATGCAGAAGGCGCATGTGTGCCCTACATGTCAAAAGTAAAACACATTTTAGATACATTAACTCGTAATTAGGACATGGTTACCCCCTAAAAAAGTGTAGGCGACAATTGCACTACCTATTTGGCCTTTATATAATTTTGATTACCTTGATAAATGTGGACACATTTTTGCTAAGGAGTACATCCTGGTATCCCATTCATATTTTGAAAATAGCCATCAGCAATTACCCACATATGTGTACAATTATGAGTAATATCCATTCTGATCAATCATTACCGTTGCACTGTGAATACCTTCTATACATCCTAGAAGGGACATTTGCCATAGCTAACCCCAAATGTGTATCACTTAGCACCGTTTGGTCATGACAAAATTCATTTCTCAATTTGACAAATGAATGACATATTTGTCATAATGCGTCATATTTCCACGCATACAGCTTGTGCGTCATAATTTTTTACGCACAGGAGTGCAGATAATGCAGAGTCAAAAAATTATTTCAAAAATAGATATCATAATATCCTGCATAACATGGCCTCCATTTTTTTCCATAATGGATCATATTTCTACGCATACAGCTTGTGCGTCATAATTTTTGACGCACAGGAGTGCAGATAATGCAGAGTCAAAAAATTATTTCAAAAATAGATATCATAATATCCTGCATAACTGGCCTCCATTTTTTTCCATAATGCGTCATATTTCCACGCATACAGCTTGTGCGTCATAATTTTTGACGCACAGGAGTGCAGATAATGCAGAGTCAAAAATATTTTTCATATTTAGATATCATATTTTCCAGCAGCTTAATTTTCAACTCTAGAACTGTAAAATATGCCTCAAACAAATATAATAGACCAATGAAGAATTTTTTTTTGACTCTGCATTATTTGCACTTCTATGCGTCAAAAAATATGACGCACAAGCTGTATGCGTGAAAAAATGACGCATAGCGGGAAAAAAAACGGCAGCCATTTTATGCAGGATGTGATGTAATAGGATATCCTGTTTACAGAATCTGTACAGTGGGTGTACTTTCACTTTCACTTTGCAGTCTCAGATTATTCTAGACTGTGTGGCTGTGTGGAAAGTGTTGTCCTGTGTATTAGTGCTTTTGTGTCCGGTGTACCATCTCAATTGTGCTTTTGTCATCATTGTCTTGTTGTTGAATACTGTCTGAGTCTGTGTTGTATTATTTTGTCAAGTCCAGTGTTTTATTTATTGTCTGTGGGAGTCTGTTGTGGGTACTGTAGTATAGGGGTTAGTTGGGCTCTTCTTCTTAAGTTTTCTTTGTATTTCACCACTCTACCTTTCCCCATTTCCCCCTTTTCCTTTTTCTACAACTTTTTCCCCTTTGTCAGTGCTGACATGTCTGGTAGGCCACGGCTTTCCATGATGGGTGAGGAGGAATTGGGGGGATTTATATGGCTTGTTTGCCATTTCCTCCCACTCATGCTGGAGGCTGGGGGTAGGGTGATACAGGGGTATCACACGGAGGCCCGTAAAGTCCAGTGGGGGAAGGTGCGCCATCACTTGGTCCGTCTATATGGTAGCCAAAGGAATGACCATCAACTGAAGCACCGCTGGGCTGATCTAATATCCAGGGAGCAAGATCTGATGGACCACCTGGGAATCAGGATTGGTGGCCATGTTGGTGAGTACAGATCAATTACATGTGCACAATTTAAAGCTGTGTGGTGACATGTAATGATTGTTACCCAATCTGCCAGATAAGTAGCTGACTGTGTGTAATGCTAGGGAAACCTACTGGGTAATTGATGCACAATGTGAAGGAAGACAAATGCTAGCAGTCAGGTAGCTCATGTTTTCTACACATACCGGTTGCCTGTAGCAGAATGTAATGTAGTGCTGCCTTTGTGTCAGACAAGCGACACATTAATGACGCAATTAGGACTCTACAGGTCACAATAGCCAGTGAAAAATGGATGTTGAAACATCATACCTACATATGTAGACGCCATAGCTAGACTGACATTTGTAAACCCTACATGATGCTATAAATGAGTGCTGCCTTCACGTCAATTGAAGTTAGCAATGTTGTCCACACATATGTCACATGTGTGTCTGGTTGGTGTGTATGGAAAATGTTCATGGAAGTGCCATGCCTTGTCGTGATAAATGTGTTCCTTCACATCTAATTGTTACATGCCTGATCTGAGCATGAACCATATTTGTTAAGGACTCAGGTGCCCTCAGCTAACATATTAGACTGGTATTTTTTGTCACTTGTGCCCAAATCAGAATAGGGATTGCAGTCCAAAGGTATGGACTAGGGTACAAACATCTATGTTTGGTGCCAATCACTATTGTTAGGACACATCAATGTATGAAACTGTAACAACATGAGGTATTGCCAAAGTACCTGGCCCTCTGTACCATGTACCTATCAGTCACATATGTGTCATGACCACATAGGCTGTTTGAGTTTGAGAGGTCATGCAGTCCTCAAGTAACCAGCTTTTGGATGTCTCTTTTGGATGCACATGATGAGATGAATGCACCCCTATATTGTTGGTGCATACTAATGGAGGTGCATCTTTGCCACCACATGACTGTCCAGGCCACTGCATGTGTGTAGTAGGGTGTGTAACTGTAGCAGCAGACTCATCCAATGTAAATGTTGCTCATGAATAATTCCATGCAGTTTGAGCACGGGGGAAAGGGTTTCATTACTCATGTCATATTCTCACATTGTCTTTGTAATTGCAATTGTTTGTCAGTGCACGGATTCTGAGTATATTCTTCCTTCCATGCTTTACAGGTGGACCTGCACCGTACACAGTGGGAGAGGTGCCTCATTTTGAGGACCCCGACACCTACAGTGAGTGTTGCATGTGTGCTATTTTTAATGTTTGCTGGTGATGCATGATGGACTACTGTGTGTTCAACAGAATTCAAGGTTTGATGCGCTGCCCATTTATCAGTATTGTTCCATTAGTGGGATTTCAGTTATCACTTCATTTTGAGTTGACCTATGCTTATCCATTTCTCAGATTTTGGGTCTGTAGGCCATTCCAGTAGGGCCCGCTATGGGGAATGGGGTGAGTCATGTGGAATACACTGGTTAATGTAAGAGTTGCTCTGGGACTTGTCTCTGACTGAGTCTGCATTTCAGACTGACATTCTCCCAGATAGCTTCTGCAAATGGCTTGTCTGAAATCTGCTGCTTCCCTAGTTAACGATGGACTGAGTACACTGTAGGTTGGATCTTCCGGGGGCATGTACTTCCACAAGTTGTACTAGAAGTGTGTGGGACTAGAGTGCAATGGCCTAGGTGTACATGCTACTCATGATCATGGGTGTTCTTGCTCCTCTGTGTCTGTAGAAAAATATGCCTCACTGGTAGTATGTGATGTTGGCCTAAGTCAGTACATTTTGACATGTGTGGACCTTGGATAGGACAAGGTTTAGCTGACTCCGATTTGTTGCTAGCCCTTCACTGGTGGTGTGTGTGTGGAGGCAAAAACATGTTGAGCTTTCTATACACTCCTGGGTGTGCATTGATTATGGGATTGTTGGATGTTCTTCCCACCCCCCCCTCAAAGTCAGCCATGTGTTTGGGAATAGGGTACCTAGGACTGTAGCAACCAGTATGTTACACATACTTGTGACCATTTGAAACGTTGTTTTGAACCTAGTGTACACACTCGGTTATGGCACATGAGTTCTATACTAGCAAATCCAATTACAAATCGCAGATATTGAGGGTTGTGATTGTTATCACATACACTGACATATGTAGTCTAGGCAATAGGCGGAGGAGGTGCAGCCATAATGTCAGCTGCATTACTAATTTTTATGATGAGAAGTTTAGGCTGATGTCACCCATCATGTAGATAATTGTATATGCTATGTGTGAGATGCCCTTTGTATGCAGGCTTCCCATGTACTTCCTCTGAGACTTTCAGTGATCTATATGGTGATATGAGCTTTTACAACTACAGTAAAAGTAATTTCCAATTGACCCATTGTGCTATTCCACCCAATGCATTTCCTATGGAAAATAGTTGCCCTTTCTCTTCACAGCTGCAAACATGAGTGCCGCACAGAGGCATGAATTTGAGAGGCGGGCCATGAGATACCGGCACATCCTGCAGGTGCAGTCGGGGTTCCGACGGATGGCCCGAAAATACCAGGCGGATCGGGCCTCCGGAGCATGGTGGACCTCACCACAGGGTGGCCCCAACATTGCCCACTACAGCCACCACGACCACAACCACCAGTTCTCCCCAAGTGGCCCCAGCAACGGGGGGACAGTTGTCCCTGCCTCTGCAGCACGACCAGGACCCAGCAATATAAGAGCTGCAGGACAGGCCAGTGTGCTACAAACAACTCCCACACAGACCACCTCTGCCAGCACACAGACAGCAGCAGCACCTCCAATTGATCCTGCGGCATTCCAGGCTTTAGACCGCAAAATGGACAAGTTCATTCGGAAGGTGGACAAGCTGAGCCAGGATGTGGCGTACATAAAGAAGCGGGTCAGGTCCATCAGGAGGACCCTACGGAAGGCCAACCTCTAGGACTTATATGGTCTATTTTAATTTATCCCTCCCCTCTCTCCACTTTCCATTTTATCATGATAGGTGGGTTTTGGGGATTAGTGTTAGGTTAGTATAAGTTGTTAGCTTAGTTAGTGTTAGGGAGGAGGGTGGGGGTCCTTATTCTTTCTATTTTTCATTTTTGAGTGTGTGTGTGGGTGGGGGTCAATGTTGGGATTCCTGTCTGTTTAGAAAAAAAAATATATATATAAAAAAATACAAAAAAATATATGATTGTTTAGGATAGTATAGTATGTGTGTAGGTTAGTATGTGTTGTCCTGCATGTGTCCTGTCTCATAATGGTGGGTGGGGGGTTGATGTTTAGATCGATTCGTTATATGTGTAGAGTAAGTTTAGCTTAGGTTAGTTAGGGACAGTTGTGGGTTAGGAGTAGTCAGGTTAGATTAGTGTAGGTATGACTTTTCTCTTAGATGCCTTGCCATCAGTGTAGGTGATTGTTGTTCTATGACATTTGTGTCCTATGCTACAAACCAAAGAAAAAAGAGGTTTAAAATGGCAGCTACCCCTGTGCTAACTTGGTAAGTATCCACCATTTGATAGAACCACCATTTGGACTTTACATGGATCACAAAGGATTTGTGTTGATGAGTATGTTTTCTACATCACAAAGTGTGCTTCCAGACTTGGTATTGTGTGTAATTTATTAGGTCGGACTGCAGTGTGATGTTCAGGGACATCTTTGTAGATGAGGTGTTATTAACACTCTTGTCTTCTTGTCTTCATTACTGACATAGATCATGTGTGCAACAATTCAGCATGACTTCCCTTCTTGGAAGTATACTCAGAAAGGGTGATTGATGCTGTGTTTAGTTGTGTTTGCTTAGATTAGACTGCATAATTTAATGTTTTAGTATTGCATGGTGCCCACATTTATCAGCCACCATTAGTTGACTTTGATTGCTATTGATGGAGCATTATTCTGTCCAACACAGCATGATTGTGTGTGGTTTCTCCCTTCATCAGTTATTCTTCTCAGGATGGTCAGGCTATGATGCAATCCTGGCCACTGCACAGATGTATCTGACTACATGATGTCAGGACAGTTGTATTGACAAGCTACATGGCTGTCACACAAGCACTTTTGAGTTATCTACTGCACAGTTGATGTGTCAAATTACACAGAGACATATTAGGTGTGCAAGTGCTATTTATTGATAGGTGCTGTAGTGCAAAATTTACATTGTCCATGTTTGCTGAGTCCGTTCTAGTGCATTCTTACATGGTGATCCTACAGAAGGGGTCTGGATGATGCTCCTAACATGCTGGGGTGATGTTACAGACAGTGCAGAGGGACAGGATTTGCCGATTAGTAGGAGAGAGACATTCACTGGCAATGCTGACAAGTCATACAGTGGTTAGCAGAACAGTCATTGAGTATAGTTGTAGTGAGACTGGCAATTGACAAAACGTGGGACCTTGGTCAAAGTAGGCCATGGTGCAGGGACTAGTGCTTCCGGGTACTCTTCCGTGTGAATGTGATCTGTTCCATGTCTTCTTCTTCTGATGTGCGTGTTGCCTGCTTTGTCCTTGTTGTTGTTGGTTGTGAAGGGGCAACACACACCTCAGTGTTAGAAGACGTGGAGTCAGACATCCCGGTGGCTGCTCCCTGTGAAGGTCTTAAGGGCAGTACTGCAGCAAGGAGGGCCTGCTGGTTTTTGAGAATAGCAGCTACATCACGATGGTAGGCAGCCAGGTCGGCCCTGAGGGAGTCATGATTGCATTCGACCATGCAGTGAAAAGTTTTGGGTGCGAGGTGTTGTGGCAACTCCCTTACTGCAGTAGTGAATTCCTTTATAGTTTCTTGTAGTCCTTGCAGTATGGATGTTAGGGCTTGCATAGCTGCTGCCTGATCTGCAGATGACATCATGCACGAGCGCACCCCCTCAAGGCTGGCTGCCATATTTTGCATCCCCACCTGCACCTCCTTGGCCAGCTCCGCTGTACTCCAACTACAGTTCTTTCAAAGCTGGTGCCAGTGTCGTCAGAGTCCTCAGCTGTGTAGGAGCTGGCAGGTCTTGCAATTGGGGTGGTGGGTGGTTCTTCTGTGATGGCTGCTTGTTCTGTGCTCCTCCTTGTGAATGAAGGTGGGGTCTGGAGGGTTTCAAGGACCTTTTGGATGGTCTCCTGGGGAATGTTTATGGGCTCGTCATCCATGTCATCAGGGAAATCAGGGACAGGCATATCGGCAGGAGATCCATGTTCCTCTGCAATGAAACAGGGTACAATTAGTGTGTCTGTGTTGTGACAATGTTTACGTAACATGCCAGCCTTTTGATGAATTTACTTTGTGATCTTGTTTGGTATTGGTATCTGCTGTCCTTCATATGGGCATTGTTATAGGCCTATGGCCCACCTGTGTGTCACATGTATGATATTGAGTTATCAGACTTGTCTGCCTAATCGCCTCTAGGTGTTGCTTTGTACCAAATAGGGAATAGCCATCTTTTTGTGCTACTCGACCCTCCGTGTATATCCATTCTTATGGTGAGACCTTTCACTGGCTGTGGGTGTTCTGATTGCCCTGGCAGCACACTTGCCTCTCAGGACCTGCCCCAATCCCTGATTGTTCACATTGACTCAAATGTAATTGACATGTGGCATATCCTATGCATGGCAATGTTATGATGTGATATGGATGTAGACATTGTTAATGTGTCCTGCTGATGTTGAGTAATGTGTGTTACATTGGATTGCCCTGTTTATCGTATCAATGTCCTATTTGGTCCTCTGACTGTGCAGGTGTATTTCAGTGACCAGTTGCATGTGTCCCCTCCTCAATGCTGTTGTCTGAGCAGTATGACATTTGTGATGTTGCCTTGTTAGCCAGGCACGTGAAGGACCCTGACATATGCAGCATGTTTGTGTCCTTAGTGCTGTGTCGCTCCTATTGCTGTTTACTTTGGCTGATGTATGTGACAACTATGGGCATTGACATATGAGTGTGTACTGGGGCCTTTGTCTTGTTTCAGGAGATTGTTGCAGATGTCATCCTCACCCCCTAATTTAGGTATGTATGTTCCATGGGGAGGTTACAGCCATTGGCTACTATAGCTGCACAGAGATCAGAGGTGTTAGTGTCAACTGTTGTTGCAGTTACATTGCAGTTGTTGTTTTGGCTAGAGGATTGCTGATAGGGCCCTAGTTAATGTAGGAGATATTTTGGCTGACGATTGCCAGGATGTAAGTTTGACGTAGTGGCCTTCCCTCCTGTCGAGGCTTTCCCTTAGCTCCATTGTTGTCATGACAGGATGCCCCCATGGGACTGTTGTTGGTGTTGTGTTATGTTGTGCCCCAGCTTCTGTATGTGCAGGGCATGCCCCCCTGCCATACCCCTTTACCCATGCCACTCCATGTATATGCTGACTTACATGCAATGTGTAGTAGGTATTTCCCCCCTGCTTACAGTCAACATTATTATATTTTAAATCCCCATGCAACTTACCCTGCATGTGCGTTGTCTCGTGGTAGTCTGCACTGTCCTGTCCTTGAATCCCTGTGACGATCTCCTCAGGGATGACGGCTGCGACCATCTCCTCCATGTGGTCCAGGGCCTCCTGGTGTGCTGGACTCCCACCTCCAGTCTGCAGTGCTGCCTTCCTGTTCCTGGCCATTTTTTCCTTTGTCCTACGTTTGCAGTCATGCCAGCGTTTCTTACACTTGGTGACTGTCCTGCGTACTTCAGCCACACTGTTGATCTTGTCAACAATTTGTTGCCATAGGGCCTCTCTCCTACTGATTGGCAACTTAGAGGTGATGAACAGTTGGTGCTGGTGTTCCGTCACCTCTTTAACCAGGATTTCCTGCTCCTCTGCACTGAAGCAACACTTTCTTTTTTTTCTATATATGTCCTGGTTCTTGTATGGATCATCCTGGCTGGTTCCTGGTCTGCTGTCATCTTCCTGGGGTCTGTAGTGGCATCTGGGATCCATTTTGGCTCTCCTCTGCTGAAAGGGCAGTGTTTGCGGGTATTTTTGATGCTATTGCGTAAAAAAAAACGTTGCATATCCGGGTTGCGGTGTCGTAAATCGAACCACAGTCATTTACGTCGCATTAACGTCATTTTCCTTTACGACTTGACGCCGCGATGTGGGTAAAAAAAAATGACTCCCACCTGTTGATTGCGCCGCCGTGCGTCAAAGTATAAATTTGACGCCCGCGCGGCGCATCGAAATGGCGTTAGCCGGCGGTAAATGTTTTGACGCAAAACTGCGGCGGCGCAGCTTTGCGTCAAAAAGTATAAATATGGCCCCTTGTGTCTGTTCTTTCCCAGGTGATTCAGTAAGGCAATCGAATCATACTTGCACTCATCCCTTGTCTTGGATGCAATCAACAAATCATCAATGTACTGCACTAGAGTCGATTGGAAAGGCAGCTCCATTGACTCCAAATCTTCCTTCAGTATCTGATTGAATATGGAAGGCAATTGTGAAACCCCATGAGGAATTTGACACCAACTGTAAACCTTGTCCAGGAATTTAAAACTGAAGAGAAAATGGCTGTCCTCATGAAGAGGCTCGGAAAACAAAGCTTGGGACAGATCAATTACTGTGAACCATTCTGCATCGCATGGAATCTGAAACATAATCACAGCTGGATTTGGCACCACTGGGCAGCATTTCACCACTATGTCATTGATTTTTCTCAAATCTTGGACAATCCGAACCTTCCCACAAGGCTTTCTCAGTCCTGTTGTTGGTGAATTACATGGACTGCTCATCACTTCCTTCAAGACTCCCTGTTTTACAAAGTCTGCAATTAATTGTGCAACATTTATAAGGCCATCTTGTGCCATATGATACTGCCGTATCTGGGGGAAAGCAGCATTTGGCTTCACACTGACTTTAACTGGCTCTACTCCTTTTACCAGTCCTACTTCTTTCCCTGTTAAGTCCCACACCTTCTCTTGGACTGTTCCCTGCTAGTCTGCCGGGAGACCAGCCACTATGAACATCGGGAAGAGGTTTATTAGAGGATACTCCTCGTCTGTGATCTCAGTTTCAGGCTCCGAAGCCTGTTCCTCCCCTTCATCATCGCTGTTCATCTGAACCTCAATCCCCTCATTGGAACAGGTGATGGAACACCTTGTCTTGCACAGTAAGTCCCTTCCCAGTAAGGACACAGGTCTTGAATCGCACACCACAAATCTATGTAATCCTTGGAAAGTGACAAGCTCAACCTAAACCGGATCTGTGATCGGGTTAGTCAGGAGTTGGTTTGCTACTCCCACTACCTTAACTGTCTGTCCCAAAGGGGCAGTTTCGGAACCTCTGCACTTCTGACTGTAGAGCGTGTGGCTCCTGTGTCAACCAAGAATGAAACCTTGTGACCCATTCCCGTCCCCTGAATATAGGGCCCTTTCTGATTTATCTCTAAGGACGCTGCAAGCCTACACTGTTCACTATCTGAAATCTCATCTGACCATTCATCGTTTATTCCATTCTCACCACGCAATGGGTATTGTTGCACTGTGTTATTTTGACTCATTCTTTGACCTGTGACCTGTTGAGGAAGCATCATCACCTGTTGCTGTTCCATTGGCACTAAAGGCACTTGCATTTGCTGTCTAGGTACCATAGGAACCTGCTGTTGCATTTGCTGTAACTGCATCGGCTGTATACGCAGAATTTGCACCTGCTGCATGGATTGAAAGCCTTGCGTTTGATTTACATTATTCTGGAAGTTCGGATTTGGACCCCTCAGTCTCGGTCCTCTCACATTTTGGAATTAACTGATATCATTGCTTTGTTGAACAACACCCTCTTGCACCATCATCGGGAACTCCCACTTCCAATGTCCAACGACCCTGAAAGCATGACAAGGTAACATCTTTTTCATTCCCTGTACATCGTTTTGAACCACTACAGTGTTCAAATCTGGACTTCGGTTCACAAAACCTCCTCGACCTCTACCTCTCACTTGCGCCTGAAACATCCTGTTGCCTTGCGGCTGTTGCACCATCTGCTCTAGGCAACCTCCCTGCATCCCTGACTGTGCTGCCTTAATTTGCATCACCATCGCTTTTGCCTTCAACTTTCTCTGCTTTAACTCAATCAATCAATCAATCAACAAAGCTTTATTCGGTCAACAGGCCATCAAAGCAACACAATAATAAATAATCATGATACAATAACATATAAAACAACACACCCCAGTTAAAACAGTTAAATAGCAATTCCACTTTAAAAAATAATTACCCAGTAAAAGCTCATAAATCAACCACATCACTCCCTATTTGCAAAACATGTTGCGTATATGCCATGCTGCTACTAAAAACTTACTAACAGCAATAATTAATGCACTAGACCCATGACTTTTTAAAATCCTCAATGCTATCGCACATTTGTTCATCCCCATTTCCTGACAAATCGTATGAATCCATTTGGACCTTAGGGATGAATAAGCAGGCCAAAAAAGCATGAAATGGTCGACTGTTTCTGGGGCACCGCCACACACAGGACATATTTCAGAGGTAACAGTATGTCCCCAACCACTCGTCAGAGACTTCAGGGGCAAAGACCCAAAATGAAATCTGGCATATAATCCTTTGCCTAAAAGGTCAGGTATCACATCTAGATAAGATTCAAACTGTGGATACCATTTAAAATCAATGAAACAATTGGTTAATCTGCCAAGGAATTTGCAGCAACTATAGTCATTCCTCACATGTGACCAATATGCAGATTTAAGAACTTTTATATGGGATTTCTCTAAAATATGGGGATTCTCCCAGAAGTATCTTAAGCCCAAAGTGTGGCACCAATTGGATACATGCTTTACCCAAGGGATAGAGGCCGAGTTGGGCCTCCCTGGCAACTCAAGAGGTGAGGTCTTAAAAATCTCCAGTTCAGGAACAATCCAAAGCTTTACCCAGTATAATAAGGGTCTTAGGACAAGTATATTGGCTATTCGATTTAAACCCAGGTCTAAAAACATTGGGATCAGTGGAGTACTATGGGGGCACGCAACCAAAGCCCTCGCAAAATTATTTTCACTCACGGTTTGTCTATTACTTTTGGTGGGTCCCCATACTTCCGCGCCATAGACAGTAGCACCCTGTGCCTTGGCCACATAAATCTTAATAGCTGGAGATACAATTTTAGAGGTCGTACTAAAAAAAAAGCGCAAAATAGAGGCCGCTCTATGTTGTAGAAGACCCACACTTTTATTAATCTGATCCTCCCAACACAATTTGCTAGATAACCTCACACCCAGATAATCAAATGTGCTGACCTTATTCAAAGGGACTCCATCCAATATGATAGTACATTTCTTCTTGCGTGGTCCCGGATGGAATACAATCAATTTGGTTTTATTAAAATTCAACTCCAGACCATAATTCTGACAGAATAGATTAAATCTACCGACAAGGGTTTGAAGCTCCATTGGGATCTTTGAGATAAGAAGTGAATCATCAACAAATAGAAGAATAGGGATTTTCTGGGCATTTAGGTTGGGGGCATCATTCAGGCAGGGTGGCATATCCTATACCACCTCATTAATAAAAAGGAAAAACAAGAATGGGGCTAGAACACAACCCTGGCGAACTCCCCTATGAATAGGGATTTTACCAGTCAGCTCACCTTGGTTGCCCCATCTCACTTGCGCGTATGTGTCTTCATGCAACCGTTTTAAGATCTGAATGATACTAACAGGGGTCCCTATTGTATACACCACTTCCCATAGTTTATCCCAAGGGACCAAATCAAAAGCAGATCTCAAATCAACGAAGACAACATACAAGGGTTGCTTGGCAAGGATCACATATTTCCATTTTAAAATGGCCAGCCTAAATACCTGGTCCACCGTACTAATCTTGGGTCGGAACCCTGCCTGGAGGGGTGAAAGGATCTGATTATCAGTAGCCCAACTGGTTAGTCTCCCCAAAAGTTGTTTTGCAAAATATTTTTGTATAGTATCAATTAGACTAATTGGTCTATAATTAATTGGAATATTTGCATTGCCCTCCTTATAAATAGGAAACATTTCTGCCCCATTCCACGTGGTCGGAATTGGGCCCCCTTTTGCTATTTGGTTCGAAAATTAATTTATGTACAAGGCCCAAATAACAGGTTCATATCTATAAAGATCACCTGGGATCTTATCCGGTTCTGGAGCTTTACCTGGCTTAAGGGAGTTAATTGCATCAAAGGTTTCCTCCAATGAAAAGTGAATATAGTCCTCATGATCATGGGAACCCTCTCCTAAGGAATCGGAGGCAAGGTTCATGACTAGCGTAGGCAAAGAGCCCTGTTTTGCATCATTAGTATTAGTTGCCAACAGAGTGCCAGCCTCTTCATAAAGACGAGAAAAATGGTCCACCCAACTTTCGGTTGGATATGGTTCTCAATTATATTCCTGCCACCCTTTGGCGTCTGGACAACAATTCCCAAAATAATGTGTTATTGTTTGAATTTGAAGCATCCACTATATCCTTCCAAATAGGATCTTCCCAGGTTTTTTTTCACTCCTTTGGTAGTTTCCTTATTGACACATCTAGCCTGTTGTACCTCCCCCAGAGACCCAGACAAGATAGCTTTTTTAACCCAAACTTAGCCCTGGAACAAGCTTCATCGAACCATCCATTGCTTACCAGATCGGCACCACACTGTCTAGCCCCAGTATTTATATAAAAAAAGCTTTGCATTTTTAAAATCATAGTATCATGCAGATCAAGAAGAGGGATGTCATTTGGGGCCAGATGTATCATCACGGCCCTTTGCGATTCCGAAATAGAGATTTTTAAGAAATCGCTATTTCCGACTCGCAAAGTGCCATGTATCACATTTGCGAATCGGTAATAGCGATTTCTTAAAAATCGCAAATGCTATTACCGAATCGCAAATTGCGATACCGGCCCCATTCGCCGCTATGGGCCTGTTGGCCCATATCTGCTCATTTTTTGCTTTTCCAAAATTGCGATTTCTGAACCAGAAATCGCAATTTTGGAAATGCAAAATCCCAGGGTGCTGGGGGGCTAAGGCCCCCTCTGCTGCACCCCAACATTTTTTGGGGGGACATGTAAGGTGCACATATGCCAAAAGGGCACGTGTGCTTTACATGTACAATTTAAAAATGCATTTTAAATGCATTTTAAAATTTTGCACATGGTTACCGCCAAGTTCAACTTGGTAGTAATTAGTGATTCCTAGATGTCAAAATCGCATTTAGGAATTGCTTCATACATGTGCTAAGAAATCGCAAATAAGGAATCCTTATTTGCGATTTCTAATTTAGAGAGTCGCAATTTGCGAGTCTCTAAACAGGGTCGCAATTTTAAGGAATCACTATTTTAGCGATTCCTGAAAATTGCGTTCAGAATGTATTTCATACATTCTGAAATGACATTTTGCATTCGCAAACGGGCATTCGCACCGTTTGCGAATGCAAAATGCTTTCACACATCTGGCCCTTGGATTCGAATCTTCATAAACTGCCAGGTTATCAATAAACAATTGATAAATCCCACATAACAAATAGAGATTAGACATCACCTTTGGCCACCCTACTTTCTTAGAGCTGTTGTTCAAATTATGTGAAGGCACTATTGTGCGTAAATTATTACAAGTCCTCCTAAAAGCACCACCTAAGAAAGTAAGAAGCAAGGGAAAATGATCGCTTTCACATCTCAAGTCCACCCTCATATCCCTCAAAAGGGGCCATAATCTCACATCCACCAGGAAATAGTCAATTACACTTGTCGACCTACCACGTTTAAAATGTGTGGGCAATATCCACGTCTGAGGGCATACGACCATTGCATGCTCTAAGACCATACTTTAAACATAAGGACGCCAACTGTACAGCCACTCGAGAAAGCGAACATGATCGATGACTGGTTATCTGTGAAATACATATTTCATCCTCCTCAGCCGTTAACCCACTAAGCATATCTGAAGGTTCAAAGGTACAATTCAAATCACCCGCTATAATCAGGGTAGACGAGGGTTGTAAGGTGTCTAGATAATCAAATAATGATACTAAAGTCTGAGACTCAGAACCTTGAGGAACTGACCTGGCATAAACATTAATAATAACGATATTCAGATTTTGTTGGAATGAGATTTGTATCCCCATTAAATCAAAACAATCAATATCCAAAATCTTATAGTCACATTGCAGTTTCTTATTTAAAAGGATTAAAAGCCCTCCTTTTGCGCGGCCAACAGCCTTCTCCGATGATTGAGCAGGAATATTAAATGAAAGGAAGCCATCAACATGAATAGGATCCTCTTCCCTGGTCTCCTGAAATAGGCAGATATCTTGAGTATTTATAAATGCAATCCAATCTGGATCATCCAATTTCCTCATGAGGCCAGCTACATTCCAAGTCATTAATGATAAGCCAGAGTTATCTGTCTCAAATCCGTAGGTCTGGGGGCTAACTTCCATCTTTGTAATCTCTTCCTTGGTAATTCCAATAGGTCCATCCATATGAATAGCCGCAGGAATGACCCCCCTAGATACTTCCTTTGCAGTGGTTAGTCATACGTGATCAGACCGCAAGTTTCCCACTACCACTGTGAGATCCCTTCCTTATTGATGGCCCATGCATCCATAGGTGGCAGATTGGAAGACATCATCGGGTTTTAGTGCAAGGATAATCCCTCCCCTATTCAGCCCCCTGGATTGGCGGGTACGTGAATCAAAAGCTATAAGTTGACCCACCAATACTTTGTCGAAAAACTGGATGGAAATGATATCGCAATTGGACACTGGGGGACTGAATCTCTTTGCTTCGGAAATATCCGAGCGAATGACTGAGAGGCAATTTTGTCGAGAACGTAACCAATGAATGACCTTGTTGATCCGAGACTCCTGGTCCTCAACTAAACCGGATGACAACTTAGGAACATTGGTCATAAAGATAATATTGTCAACACACTTTATACCCAATTTTTTGATCAAAGGTGTGGAGCCACCGAAATCATTACCAAGGGGAGAATTAATGGTAGTAGAAGGTTCTGATTGCCCATTTACAAAAGTATGAGTAGTGGGAGTATCAGCCCCCTTAACTACATGATCAGTAATAGCTTTACACCCCCTAGAACTTTGCCTATCCAGAGTGGCATTAGGCTGGATAGATTTACTGGCAGGGCTCACCATAAAATTCCTATTGGATGTGGTAATTGGTCCCCATCTCTAATTTGTGGAAAAATTTACAGGGTTTGTTTGATAATCCTCTGAGCGAGACAGAGGCCAACCCACACTCTGAGAAAAATGTGCAGGTCCCCCAAGAATGGTATTAGTAGGGGTAGTTGACTTACACAGCAGACTTAACGCCCCCCTTTCCCACCATCTCATCCTGTAGACTACTGCAGCCACATTGGTGTACCATTTTGCCCTTCACCAGTTTGGCTAATTGCAGTACCATGCACTTAACTTCATTGACCCTCTGTAAAATAAGAGCCAAATTAACTTCACAAACAGGAGGAGGTTCTGAACCATTAGATAAGAGGGGACAATCCAGTAAGGAATCATTAGACTGAATAGTATCCTCAATAACAGAATTCGTCAGGGGATGTTACTGATTCATAATAATATCACAGCCCTCAGCCAGAGGACCATACCAATTAGAACATATTATATTTGGGATAACCCTTATTTTGGGGCTAAGGGGTAAAGGTACAATTGTTACCTCTTCAACATCTTCTGCAAGTTTTACCCCCTCTCTGGTGGGGGAGCTGGGAGCACTACACAAAGTACCTTCGGAGGGTAATAGAATAGTAGGGCTGGGGTCTAACAAACATTCCTCACCATCACCCTTAATAACTGGGTCTACTTTTCTACTCCTCCTCTTCCTAGAAAACAACTCCAGTATCTTCCTTGCTTGGGTCGGGCCCTCTTTGTAGACAGACTTCCATTAGTGCTTAAATCTGAATCGCCTTTCAATATAACCTTGACTTCCTCAAATAATATGTCAATCTCGTCCAATGCTTTAGGGTCACAATCCCTACCCGTTGCTGGTATCCTGGGGTGAGTTTTCATTTTTTTTAATCGTTCAGCATCACAGGGGGGTCCGCAGCCTTTCTTTTCCCCATAATGAGAGGAAAAGTAATAATAGTTAATAACCACAATAGGAAGAGAAAAAAGGAAAATGCCACAGGCTCTTCCTGGATGTCTGAACCTTCTGCCAAGAGGATAGCCCATCCCGGCCTCGATCGGGCAATGACGGGCAAAGACGGGCCCGCCTCCGCCCGGTCTCTGCCCGGGCACGTCCTGCATGTGTCCTGCGTCCCGCATCCCGCGTCCCGCGAGGCAGCGTGTCACTTACAGTCTCCAGCAGGGGCCAGGGAAGCCGGGAAATGGAGTCCTCCCTCACCGGGCAGCAAAGCAAAGTGTTTCCAAGGACACGTCCCGCGAGGGAGCGCGTCAATTACAGTCTCCAGCCGGGGCCAGGGAAGCCAGGGAAGCCAGGAAATGGAGACCTCCCTCCCTGGGCAGCAAAGGAAAGTGTTTCCAAGGACGCGTCCCGCGAGGGAGCACGTCAATTACAGTCTCCAGCCGGGGCCAGGGAAGCCGGGAAATGGAGTCCTCCCTCCCCAGGCAGCAAAGCAAAGTGTTTCCAAGGAAACGTCCCACGAGGGAGCGCATCAATTACAGTATCCAGCCGGGGCCAGGGAAGCTGGGAAATGGAGTCCTCCCTCCCCGGGCAGCAAAGCCCTGCTTTAACTCAATTTCGTCACTACAGTACCTTGCATACTGCAACACCTCGTCAATCAGCTTTGCTTGCCAGAAAATAAAGTGACTCTTAATCATCTGGGTAATCTCAGGTCTCAACCGTTAAAAAAATCTAACCACAAGGTGATTCATATCCTTCACCTCAACAACCTCTGTACCACTGTAGTGCTTGAATGCCTTAAACAACCTCTCATAATAGGCATGTATCGACTCCGTGGCTTCCTGAGCCGTTCGATCAATCCTTTGTCAATCAATATTCGTCAGCGAAACTCTCAATATCAGAAACTCAATCACCTTGTAGTAATACTTCATCACCTCAGGAGACGGTGCTCCTGTGATCCTGTCGCTTGCCGGTTCCTCGGTCGGCCATTCCACGCTTCTCTTGCACTCAAGCCACAAATCAGCTGGGACTTTGATCTCAAAGAGAGTATTCAGGTCTTCCCAGAGACATTTTGCAAGCTTCACAAACCTGTCTGTCTGCTGATACCACCCTATTGGATTCGCCCTCAGCCTGGGAAAGTCATTTGTAAATGATAGAATATCACCTCTAGTCCATGGTACATGGATAAGAACCCCTCCGGCGGTCTCTCTCATTGGTAACATCTTTACCGTACCGGTATCCGGTAACGCTCTTGCTGGCTGCTCTATGCAGTTACTTTTCCTCTTGTCTCTTTTCTTTGCCCATCTGCCTTCCCACGTTTCTAAAGATCCCCAAACTTGTGCACTCTGCAGTATCTCCTTAGGGTGTGCCTTCATCCCAGTAGACCTCATGTGTTCAAAATCCTTAGGCTCAAAATATAACCTATAACTTCTCTTATGATGTTTGGTATTTTCTAAATCTACGCTGTACTTATCTGCCAAATTTGCCAAGCTCTGGTGCACCCTGCTCACTTCTCTAGTAATCTTTGGACACAAATATCTCAATTCTGCTTCCGTGTATGACTCTAACCTGTTCACACCCATGCTCCCCTCAACAAGTTCATTTGCCTCCATGCCCAATCTCACAAAATTCAGGTGTTCTTCTCCTTCCGTCCTCCCTGCGGGTACAGGAGCAGTCTGTGGAGTATTAAGATTGTCTAGCCAGTCAGTCAGCTGCTGTGCTGTTAAACCCTGTAATGAGATGTTCCCTGCCTGCGCTAAAGGTGTCTGTGGCATATACACATTCGAGATCTGCAGAGTTAACAGTCTCGAACCTGTATGTCTCATTGCCTCTGGAGGAACCCCAATCGGATTGAAGTCTAACAGGGACCTAGATCCCTCAAATGTCTGTTCCACTGGAGTCCTTCCTTGGGAACTTCCTACAAACCCTCTTCTTGACACCTCTTGAGTCATTACCCCTTGGTCACATACACTAGGCTTCACCTGCGCATACAATGGTACTGGTGGACCAACTGTAATAGGCACAGGTATGGCGGCTGGCACCTGCCTGTTCCCCAAAACCTGTGGAGCACTAACTCCCATATTCTGGTTCATCACTGGTGCCATGTTTGTGTCAAAGCCCAGCTCACCTGAGTTCTTGTTCAGTTCTGATGGAGGTTGAAGACAATCCGACCCCACCCTGAAACTGCTTGTTCCAGCACACTAGTTTTTAAAACAGTGCACTAAGAACAGAAGCTCAAGGGAAGGGGGGAAGTGGATAAAATAAAAAAAAGAGAGACAACACCGTTCTTGCGTTTCCACTGTTGAAGTGCTGCACAAATCTGCGGCCCTTTCTGACTTCTGTAGAAACTGGTGCCTAATGAAACATAAACAAAGAACAGATAAGTGCAACCTATTCCTAAATGGGTTCCTGACTATCCCTTTATTTATTGGAAATTCTCTTCTAAAAGTACCTCTTGGATCCTGGTCTCTAGTTTCCAGGTTTGGAATCTGTTACTGCTCTGGGATGTGTTTTCTATTACTGTTAAGCTTTTAAAAAATTAAACAAATACCGTTATCAGAATTACCAATATCAAACATTCATCATAATATAACTAAAGCCTAAATTCCCAATAGCAGACTCACTTTTCGCATATTTCCAGAATCTTTTATAAAACAAATACTGTACTTTTACATCAAAATACAGCATGTAATTTGTGCAAGTCCTTGATTTACTGTTTTCCTTGCTGTCAATGGTTTCCACTGTTCGATTCCCAAAAGTTCCATGAAAAAAAACAATGTCCGCTTCACAAAGTCCTGCAAAATAATCCTGCAACAAAGAGCCTTAATCACAATGCTCGTGGAAGGCACTTCGCCTCAAACTGTCTATACACAAATCCAGAAATTGCCGTCAAAGCTCCCTCAGGTAATAAAAAGTTTTGCACTTACTTGTTGCTGGCAAGAGATACTGATCAGTCTAACCTTGTCTTCTTTCTCTTTTGCAGGTTACTCGTAGGAGAGAGGCTGAGGCAAGGAGGAACCGGAAACCGGAAGAAGGAAGAGCCAGCAGCTGCGCCAATTGAAGTCAAAGAAAGTCTGTAAAGAGCAGGAGTGCCAGCGCCGAGGGATCTGTTCTCAGGTAAGCGGGAGGTAGACGAGCACAAGCACTGGGTGAGGCTCGGGGGATGCCTTTTATAGACAGGGCTGGGTGTGGTTCGAAGAGCTGGGTGTGGTTTGAAGGGCTGGGTGTGGTCCTCACATGCTGCACATGTTCTTGGAAGGTGTGCAGAGCTGGGTGTGGTTTGAAGAGCTGGGTGTGGTCCTCACATGCTGCACATGTTCTTGAAAGGTGTGCAGACTTTCAGTTATTATGCAAATGAGTTGGATTAACACATGGCCTAGGGAGGAGTGTTTTAAAGAAGCCTTGGTAAAAGCAAGGCCCAATGTGTAAACAAAACAGCACATTAAACAACATACACAAAAGCCTAGGGGGGGGAAGGTGAGATAACAAGAAAGGCTTTGAATAGTAAGTTTAAAAGGGAGCTATTACAGAACCCACTAGTGCAGTGAGAGGGGACATGCTCTTTGCTGTGTACAAACCCTAACAGTTGCCCCCCTCAAAGGCCCTCCTACAGGACGGGGTTTTCCTGGATTTTTTAAATAAAACCGTCTAATCAGCTGTGGGGCATGTACATATGATGCTGGTTCCCATGAATTCTCAGATTCATCATATCCTTTCCATTCTACTAAATAAAACAGACGTCCACTAATTCTTTTTGAGTCTTTTATGCTTTTCACTTGATATTCCAGATTTCCTTTAATTGGTATGGGTGGAGGTGGTGGTTCAGGTCGGGTTTTTGAGTTGTACGGCTTAAGCAAGGACACATGGAATGTAGTATGTACTGGATATTCTTTTGGTAAATCTAATTTTACTGTTACCGGGTTTACTATGGCAGTTATACTAAAGGGTCCAATGAAACGTGGTTGCAGCTTTCGGGATCCCTCTATGTTTATGTTTTTTGTGGAGAGCCATACCTTGTCACCAATTTTATACATTGGGGCCTCAGACCTGTGTTTGTCTGCTTGTCTTTTCATGCTTTCCTTGTACTTTAATAAATGTTTCCTGGCTTTGTCTTGTATGTCACCTAACCTCGTTAGTCTATCCGTTACTGTAGGCAACAGGGAATCTTCTAACAAAATGGGTATAGCTCTTGGATGATACCCCTGCAAGAAATAGAATGGTGAGCAAAGTAGAGCTGAATGCTCAGTATTATTATAAACAAACTCTGCTACAGGAAGAGCTTCCAACCATTCACTAGAATAATCAGCCAATAAACAACGTAGCGTTTGAAGTAAGGTTTGGTTCAGTCGTTCAGTCTGTCCATCTGTCTCTGGGTGGAAAGCAGTGGATAAGGCCACATCTATTTTCAGTTTTTCACATAATTTTTTCCAAAATCTGGAGTTGAACTGGCTCCCTCGGTCTGACACCACTTTGCTTGGCAAACCATGTAAACGCACAATTTCCCTTATAAAAATATCGGCAAATTCTGCCGCCGTGGGTAATTTCCGTAATGGTACAAAATGTGCCATTTTAGATAAAAAATCCACTATAACCAACACTGTTGTGAAGGATTTTACAGGTGGTAAACCTACAATAAAGTCTACGCTCACAGTGTGCCAAGGTTGTTTGGGTGTTGGCATTGGTATTAACAAGCCGTCAGGAGCCTTATGAGAAGATTTATGTCTTGTACAAATTGGACAGGTAGTGACAAATTGCTTAATGTCCTTTCTTATAGTGTCCCACCAAAAGTGTTTTTGCACATTTTCCAGGGTTTTTACCCAACCAGGATGACCTGCCAACTGTGAGGCGTGATGCCAAATTATCACCTGTGTTTGTAATTCAGAGGTGGGCACTAACAGCATGTTGTCATGATACAATAAACCTCGTTGTATTGTGTTATGGGAATCCTTTAACCAATCCTGAGGTGCTATTTGCATGTGTGCATTATATAGATCTGTGATGAAATCCTTCTGTTGTACTGGTGCCAACAACTTTTGGGGAGGAATAATGGGTTCTCCTATTTTATCTTGTTTCATGTCTGAGGTATGTCCGTATCTAGATAACACATCAGATTGAATTTGTTGTGCACCTGGTCTATAGGTTATAACAAAGTCAAATGTGCTAAAAAAATTTAACCAGCGCATCTGACGTGGTGTTAGTGCTTTAAGTGATCCAAAAAACTGTAGGTTCTTATGGTCAGAAAAGATTGTAACTGGGTACTTGGCTCCCATTAAATGGTGCCTCCATTCTGAAAATGCTACTTTGATAGCTAGTAGTTCCCTTTCAGCCACAGTGTAATTTTGTTCAGCTGGTAATAACTTTTTGGAATAGAAGGCTATAGGATGTAACTGGCCATCTACTGCATCTCGTTGAGAGAGAACTCCTCCTAAAGCTACTTGTGAAGCATCCGCTTCAACAAAAAAGGGCAAGTCAGGATCAGGATGTTTCAGAATTGGGGCTGAAGTGAACTTTTGTTTTAGGAGTTGAAAGGCGTGTGCCGCCTCATCAGTCCAAAGAAATCGTTGCCCTTTCCGCAACAAGGTAGTTATTGGGGCTGCAATGTCTGCAAAATGTGCAATAAACCTCCTATAAAAATTGGCAAAACCCAGAAATTTCTGAATATCTTTTACAGAGGATGGTTCTGGCCAATCAGCAATAGCACTGATTTTCTTTACATCCATAGTTATTCCTTGAGGTGACAGGCAGTATCCTAAAAAGTCCACCTTGTTGACATTAAAAGTACACTTTTCTAACTTAGCAAAAAGATGATTTTCTTTTAACTTTGATAATACTGCACGAACATGTTGGGTATGTTCTTCTGAGTTCTTAGAGAAAATGAGGATGTCGTCTATGTATACTATGACACAAACGTCCAGGAATTCGTGTAGGACCTCATTTATAAAGAACTGAAAGGCCGCAGGGGCATTACATAACCCAAAGGGCATTACTGTGTACTCAAATAAACCAAACTTTGTCTTGAAAGCTGTCTTCCACTCATCCCCCTCTTTTACTCGGACCAGGTGGTAAGCTCCCCGCAGATCTAGTTTAGTGTATACAGTAGAATGTCTTAATTGATCCAACAACACAGGTATTAGAGGAAGAGGATATTTATTCTTTATTGTAGCCTTATTTAGTCCTCTATAATCGATACACGCGCGCAGGGATTTATCCGGCTTCGGGATAAAAAAGAGTGGAGATGACACTGGAGATGTGGAATGACGGATGAACCCAGACTGTAGTAGGTCATCTAGGTAGGTTCTTAAGTATTTGGTTTCTTCGTCAGTCAAAGCATATACTCTGTTATTAGGTAAAGGGGCCCCTGGGATAAGATCTATACGGCAGTCATAAGACCGATGTGGGGGCAGCACACTAGCCTTTACTGGATCAAAGACGTCTTTAAAGTCAGAATATTCAGGAGGGAGACTTGGTTCATCTTGTGTAACACTAGCACAGTGTAATACTGTGCTCTGTTCTGTACCTGCTTCTTGATAGCAATTGGTTCTACAGAAAGAGGAATCCAAAGTAACAGTTCTATTCACCCAATCAATTTTTGGGTTATGAGTTGTTAACCAGGGTACCCCGAGAATCAAACCAAAATTAGGAGTATCTATCAGATCAAAGCTAATCACCTCTGTGTGCCCGTTCTGACAGACCATAACAAGTGGACTTGTTTGTTTTGTGATTAATCCAGAGGTCAATTCTGACCCATCCACTGCACATACTGCTTCTGGACAAGGCTTTAGGCACATAGGAAGTCCTAAGATTTCAGCTAACTTATTATCCACAAAATTTCCTGTCGCGCCTGAGTCCAGTAGGACAGGGAGAGAATGCCTCACTTGGGTAGTAACAATTAAAACGACCTGAATTATGAAATGTCTAGGTATGTGCGGTACCCTGAAGGCTGCAGCATTAGAGGTTTGATTAAGATGTTTTCTCGAACAAGTAACCTCTCCCCTTGTCGAGCTTAATCGTTTCCCGATTCAGTTGAGGAGGTGGAGGAAACAGCACCCTTTCGTGGAGTTTTAGGCTTTACTGGACATTCTCTGGCAAAGTGACCTGCCCTGCCACAATATAAACATAATTGAAATGTTCTCCTTCTTTCTTTTTCCTCTGATGTGAGTGGACCTCTGAGTGTCCCTATTTGCATAGGCTCTGGTTCAGGGAGTTTATTATCTGTGTCTTTCTTCTCGTGTCTAATAAAAGTTAACCGTGATTCCAGTTTGTATTTATCTCTCTTTCTTTCTCCTAGTCTATGTTCTAATTTCACAACTAAATCTACAAAGTCTGAATAGTCTTTTGGCAAATCAACGATATGAGCCAGCGCGTCTTTTAACTCGTCTCTCAAACCTTTATAAAAAAGGGAGACACGCTTTTCTTCTGGCCACTGTGTCTCGGTGAGTAAACGATTAAAACTAGTGAGATAGGTCAATAAATCCTTGTTACCTTGTTTAAGATTTAAAAGCTCATTATCACTTGCCTGCATGAAAGTGTGTTTTGCAAAAAGGCTGGTCATGGTACGTTTAAATTGATTCCAATTATGGAGGATGGGATCATCTCTATCCACGAAAGGAATTGACCAATTGGCTGCTGTGCCACCCAAATAAGACAAGACAAATGCCACTTTCGTATCATCAGTAGGGAACTGTTGTGGCTTACAAATGAAGTGTAATTGACATTGATTGATAAAAACATGGAATTTGTTACTATCTCCATGAAAACGTTCAGGTGCTGCTAAGGGCACAACATTAGGAACATTAACAGTAACCTCAACTGGGGAAGGCAAAGTTGTATGTTTTGATGGCGCCCCTGTCTCTGAGGAGGTTTTAAACAAAGGCGTAGAAGCTGTGTTCCACTGAGATCCCCTAAATTTATACCTGCTTAAATCCTGTTTTAAAGAGGTATTCTCCATCTTTAATCTCTCTATTTCCTCTTGCATATGTTGCAAGATGCCAGACACTGATTCATTATGAGCCAAGTCCTCATTTAGGGCCTGCGCCATATCCGTGACGTCAATGCCCTCTATTTCTTCCCCGGTATTCATCGTCCACCAGAACGGTTTTTTTTTTTTAAGGCTTGTGCTTCTGTCAAAGCCCAGCTCACCTGAGTTCTTGTTCAGTTCTGATGGAGGTTGAAGACAATCCGACCCCACCCTGAAACTGCTTGTTCCAGCACACTAGTTTTTAAAACAGTGCACTAAGAACAGAAGCTCAAGGGAAGGGGGGAAGTGGATAAAATAAAAAAAAGAGAGACAACACCGTTCTTGCGTTTCCACTGTTGAAGTGCTGCACAAATCTGCGGCCCTTTCTGACTTCTGTAGAAACTGGTGCCTAATGAAACATAAACAAAGAACAGATAAGTGCAACCTATTCCTAAATGGGTTCCTGACTATCCCTTTATTTATTGGAAATTCTCTTCTAAAAGTACCTCTTGGATCCTGGTCTCTAGTTTCCAGGTTTGGAATGTGTTACTGCTCTGGGATGTGTTTTCTATTACTGTTAAGCTTTTAAAAAATTAAACAAATACCGTTATCAGAATTACCAATATCAAACATTCATCATAATATAACTAAAGCCTAAATTCCCAATAGCAGACTCACTTTTCGCATATTTCCAGAATCTTTTATAAAACAAATACTGTACTTTTACATCAAAATACAGCATGTAATTTGTGCAAGTCCTTGATTTACTGTTTTCCTTGCTGTCAATGGTTTCCACTGTTCGATTCCCAAAAGTTCCATGAAAAAAAACAATGTCCGCTTCACAAAGTCCTGCAAAATAATCCTGCAACAAAGAGCCTTAATCACAATGCTCGTGGAAGGCACTTCGCCTCAAACTGTCTATACACGAATCCAGAAATTGCCGTCAAAGCTCCCTCAGGTAATAAAAAGTTTTGCACTTACTTGTTGCTGGCAAGAGATACTGATCAGTCTAACCTTGTCTTCTTTCTCTTTTGCAGGTTACTCGTAGGAGAGAGGCTGAGGCAAGGAGGAACCGGAAACCGGAAGAAGGAAGAGCCAGCAGCTGCGCCAATTGAAGTCAAAGAAAGTCTGTAAAGAGCAGGAGTGCCAGCGCCGAGGGATCTGTTCTCAGGTAAGCGGGAGGTAGACGAGCACAAGCACTGGGTGAGGCTCGGGGGATGCCTTTTGTAGACAGGGCTGGGTGTGGTCCTCACATGCTGCACATGTTCTTGGAAGGTGTGCAGAGCTGGGTGTGGTTTGAAGAGCTGGGTGTGGTCCTCACATGCTGCACATGTTCTTGAAAGGTGTGCAGACTTTCAGTTATTATGCAAATGAGTTGGATTAACACATGGCCTAGGGAGGAGTGTTTTAAAGAAGCCTTGGTAAAAGCAAGGCCCAATGTGTAAACAAAACAGCACATTAAACAACATACACAGAAGCCTAGGGGGGGGGAAGGTGAGATAACAAGAAAGGCTTTGAATAGTAAGTTTAAAAGGGAGCTATTACAGAACCCACTAGTGCAGTGAGAGGGGACATGCTCTTTGCTGTGTACAAACCCTAACAGTTTGATTGCGGCCCCATTACCGAAGTATAATTCGGAACCATATGCTGCTGTACCTGTGGCAGTAAAGGTGGAGTTGGCTCAGTCTGAATCAACTTTGGTCTTCCATATATTGGCTCTGTCGGCATCATCAGATTTGTGATAGTCTCTAAAATTGGGACATCAGGGTAAAGTCTCTGAACCTGTGGTGGTTGCAATGGAGATTGCATACCCTGGGCAGTGGACACGCTAAAACTACTCTGTACCGGTACCCTGTGTCGAGACAGGACTAACCTGTATCGAATTCGTTGTCACCTTCTCTTGGGTTGAACCTGCAGGACATATACTAGTACTTGTTCTATTGTCATCTAACGCATATGGCGGCGGTCGATCATTCAGTAACTGATCAAGGAACTCATCATCGTCTGAGTCATCTACCTCTGACCAGGGCTTCCTAGCCTCTTTGTCTTTGGAAGGACTTTTGTCAGTCTTACAAGTGGCTTTTCCCCCTTTGTCTTCACCTTCTTGAGCTATTGCTGGAAACAACCTGACTCCATCTATTTTTTCTCTTCTCCAAACTCTTTGTGCACTATCCCACCTAGCCTCTGCTAGTGTCTTTTCTGCTTTCCTCATTCTCCTCTCAAATTTATGTTGCTGCTGTCGTATTGCCATCAGCTCCCAAATTTGCAATGCTTCAAACTGTGCTGGCCTCAGAGGTGGCTTTAGCTCATTTAGCACCCTTCGCAAATTTTCCAAAATCCTCAAATTGAACGTTCCGTGCTCCGGAAATGCTAAGCACCCCTCTTACTCTGTAACTTTGCACCATTGCTTTAGCTAAAGACATGGCGCAACCCACTTTTCCTTCATTACAGCATAAGACGATGTATACTCTGGCGGTGTAACCTCCCCTACACTCGCGGTAATATATACGTCTCCCCTCAAGGCGCTCTTTAAAGCCTTGAAAATTTTCATTTTTACGTCTTTTATTTTGTTCACAATCAAATCAGAACGTGACTTTAATTCCCAGATCTCTTTTCGCCTACCTTCTCAACCAATTGCCTCTCATGGACTGCTGTCAATCCGTGTGCGACCCTTCTCACTAACCAACCTAGCCCAGCGCGGCTCCGATGACGTCACACTCACACACACTGCGGCTGACAAAGTCTTGCAGCTTGTCTCATCACTCTTGATTCACACAAACTAATGCAATATATTGTGAGCACCAACCAAATAAAACTCAAAATTTGCCGGTTTACTACAGGAAAGGGTAACACAATCGCTTCAGAACTTTTCAGAGATTTTGCTTAGCCTCGGCCGCTACTCTCCCCTTCTCAGATCCCACACTCACAAGCAAAATTTGACCCGGAAATTTTACTCTTGACTTGTCAATGGACTATTGTTCCAGTGCACTTTAGAACTCACCAAACCTCCATCGAAGTTTTCATTCACTCACCTTGACTTATACTCGACTTGTTGACTTCACCATCGACCTATTAAACCGCACAAATTACAACATAAACCAAGTGTCTCATATACTTATCAATATACTCTGGAGTCTTAGACCACGCAAGGTCCGTACATCATCAACAACCACGTGGACACATTTTTTTGCACAAAGCCCCACACTCGCATGAAGTTCGCCAACTTCCCTACTCTCATGCTGCGGAGTACGAACACTCCAACTAAAACATCATCATCTGGCCTAAAATCCTTCTTCTCAACAAGAAAAAACTTCTCAATTCACCTGCGATATGCATAAGCTGTGCAAGCGCAAAATCTACTTCATTCACACTATCACTGGAACACTGAGAACATACTCAAACTTCCTTTAGCAAGCTCTGAGATTCCGGGAAAGTCATTTGGGACTTAGGGGCACATCATCTCTCCAATTTGCAGCATTGAAAAAGAATAATTTTCCCAACCCAATTTTTCCGATACACCTTGCTTACTTCCAAACCACGCCCATCAATTTCTACCAAAAACCAACACCTTTTCAAGCAACACTCTGTCAAACCGTAGTCCCTTGTACTGGGGCCCCCAAAGGGCCAAACCATCCGCACTACTACTAAAACTGTTATCAAACCATGATCTTTCGTACGGGGCCCCAAAGGGCCAAACCATCACCTCTGCTACCAAAAACTGCTAGCGCGTCAGAGCCTTGATAAGTAAACTTACAAGGAGACGCGTTCAGGTCGACGAACCTTTGGACCACGTTCGGGGACTTCCCAGTATGAGATGTCTTTTTGGCATCACAAATTAATACATCAATAGCCCAATCAATATTCTCAGTGACTATTCAACAAGCTAATCAATAATGTTTAATAAGAATCAATAAGTTGAACACACCATGACTTTTCAGTCACGAATAACCACAACAAGTTAGTTAAGTGTTAGGATATTTATTTCCCTATTGATTACAATCTAATGTCATCTCTGTTAATCTCAAATTGATTAAACTTCATTAGGACTCTTCTAATTAGCAATTAGAATGCAATCAATCAATGCATAGAGAATATTCATTCAGTATTTAGGCACGTCATTAATATGAAGCAACTTAGCAAAGTCTCAGTATTACATGATTCAACAAAGCAAGAACTCAGTCATTTGTCTATTTGCATAAGATATTTGTGAACGCCTTAACTAACCTCAAATTAGCATTAGCATGCTGGGCTTCACTCAAAACATTTTAGAAAACATGAATTTAGAAAACATCTAAACTATGGCCTCTATCAAAAATAGGAGCTGGTACCTAGAAAGAAGAGGAAAACAGACAATTACAATTTTGCATCAGAGAGTTACCAATCCAACAGATCTGCAAACAGCGTCAGTCTTCGTCCTCAGGACATCAGTCGATCCACCATCAGCAGAGATAGGACGGGACAAAGTCTCGATATAGCATAGCTAAGGAATAAAGGGCCAGATGTATCAAAAAAAATTTTTGCGAGTTGCAAATTGCGAGTCACAGCAACTCGCAATTTGCAACTCGCTAAATATTATGCAGAACGGTGTCTCAGACACCTTCTGCGACTCGCTATGGGGTCGCAAAGACCCACCTCATGAATATTAATGAGGTGGGTCGCAGTTTGCGACCCCATAGCGAGTCAAAGCACTCACAGGGATGGTGGCCTGCTGGAGACAGCAGACCAGCTTGTCTGTGACTGCTTTTAAATAAAGCAGGTTTTTTTTTTTCTTTTTGCAGCCCTTTTCTCTTAAAGGAAAACCAGCTGCAAAACGAAAAACTTCTGAAACCATTTAGTTTGAAAAATCTGAAAAAATATTTTTTGGGGCATTCACAAAGGGGAAGGGGTGCCATGGGGACCCCTTCCCTTTTGCGAATGTGTTACTATCCACTTCAAGTGGATGGTAACTGCGAGTTGGTTTGCGACCGCATTCACGGTCACAAACCAACTCAGCATGGCGATGTGGGCGCAAATAGGAAGGGAACACCCCTTCCTATTTGCGAGTCGCAGCCTCAAATTGCGAGTCGGTACCGACTCGCAATTTGAGGTTGTGCATAGCGTTAAGGCTTTTGCGCGTCGCAAACTGCGTGTTTCGCAGTTTGCGACGCGCAAAAGGCTTCCTACATCTGGCCCAAACTCTCTTCCCTCATATGGAGGAGAAGTTAGCATCAAGCAAAGAATGCTTGATGCTTTATGGTTTAAGAGTGAAAAGTCTCTGTGAAGTAAGAGGAGTCTAAAAGTCTCTGTGCCTCTCTCAATGCTTCTCCTTCTTAGGTCTCCCTTAAATCAAAACCACCTAATTAACCCATAACGCCCTATTAGATAATAGTTGGTGCATCGTTATCTATTTTTTTTTTACTTTTTGTATGTGAATTAAATAACATATTTTGTAATTTGTGTATTTGATGTATATTTGTTTGCTTCTGTAATGACATGTATTGTTTCATTTCAAATTATGAAAGTTGCTGAGGCCGATCTCATGCTTTCAGTAGTGATTTAGTGGTTCAGTTACTCTGATTCATTTGTATTTTGTTCTTCGGTTTTAGAGGAAGGGTTATTGGCCCACGACAACGCACGCATCAGTGTTGGGTGTTTGGTTGTGTTCTGTCCCAACAGATCGTAGGCTAAAATCAAAAGACTGCACCTTTGGTAAAGGTGATGTGTTACAACTGAATAATCTCATATTAATTACTGACGTGAAACATGCCCAGCATTTTCTCTGTTCCCGCCTTGGTGCAAGGGATAATGCGCAGCGAATTCCTTTGCACAGATGGAATTGGGGAAAGTGCAGTTAAGTCAGTCCACGGATGACAAATATACTACCACTTCCAGTAAACTGTGAATACACACACGGTGGATCCTCTGGCTCGGAGATTAATTGGGGAATTATTCCAAACAACGTTCAGGGCTGTGGAACACGGCTTTACACCGCACCAAAATTGTTTTCATTTGTCACAGTCCGAGATGCGGAAGTCTCCCATAAGTCACAGTGACCATCAGTAAATGGATTGGAACTGACAAAACACCATTACCTCTCTTCGCGTTTTCTGCAATCCTGGTTTTGGACTGCGTAAAATGCCTCATCGGTGCAGGGAGATCCTGTTTGCCAGTTGAGTAGGAATGCTGCTTACAAATTGTTGGTGATCATGTTTTTTTCAGAATCCTGCCTCATGCCAATACAGTCTTAAACTATTTGCTGTAGCTGTCCAATCAAAATCCAAAATGTCTGCCATGGAAAAGGCTTCTATGTTGATATATTGAAATACATGATTGTTGAAGCTTCGACTATAGTAGGCTTTGATCATATACGGATAATTTCATGTAAAGGTTCTGTGACACTACTTCTTGGACGCATTTGTAATACGAAAAATGCTCACTCAAGAGGAAGTTGAAAATGGCAGATGTGCAGTGTTGCTTTATTTTCAATGACATTTCGCCGCATGTATAAAAAGTAGCACTTACTGAACCAAAAATCCCTTTAAGTAATTTCCTCTATTACAAATAGAAACTCGCCGTAAAATGCATTTTTCTGTAGTGAGAAGATCTGAAGAAATAAAAGTGTAAATCAAATGTAATCATGCTTGATCAATTATTATTTATAGTTTATAAAGCGTGTAGTGACACAAGACACATGTAGGTGCTGGAGGGAGAAGAAAAAAAGAGAAGACAGTGAAGGAGCTTCTTAGATATCTGATTAGAGAATTCCCAAGTTTTTAAACGTTTGCTAAATTTTAAGTGGGGAGGTTGCTGATATAAAGGAGGAGAGAAGGAGATTCCAAATCTTAACTGTAGATACTGCGAACGTTTTTCCTCCAGATCTTGGTCTAAAGACTCTTGGGGCCATATTTATACTTTTTGACGCACAACTGCGCCAACGCAGTTGTGCGTAAAATTTTTTAACGCCGGCTAACGCCATTCCAAAGCGCCATGCGGGCGCCTTATTCATTGAATGACGTTAGCCGGCGCAGCTGACTGGTGTGCGTCAAAAAAAATGACCCACACCAGGCAGCGCCGGCGTAGGGGAAAATGGAGCTTGGGCGTCAAAAAATGGGGCAGGTCAGGTCTGAGGCAAAATATTGGCCTCAACCCGATTTGCACCATTTTTTTTGACTCCCAACCCCCATTGAAATGACTCCTGTCTTAGCACAGACAGGAGTCATGCCCCCTTGCCCAATGGCCATGACCAGGGGACCTATGTCCCCTGGGCATGGTCATTGGGAATAGTGGCATGTAGGGGGGCACAAATCAGGCCCCCCTATGCCACAAAAAAAAATAAAAAATACCTGAACTTACCTTAAGTTCCCTGGGATGGGTCCCTCCATCCTTGGGCGTCCTCCTGGGGTGGGCAAGGGTGGCAGGGGGCGCCCCTGGGGGCATGGGAGGGCACCTCTGGGCTCCTTCCGAGCCCACAGGTCCCTTAACGCCTGCCCTGACCAGGCGTTAAAAAATGACGCAAAAGCAGCTGGACGTCATTTTTTCAGGCCCGCCCACTCCCGTGCGTCATTTTTGCACGGGAGTTTAAATAAGGCGCACATGCCTTAGAGTCATTTTTTAGAAGGGAACGCCTACCTTGCATATCATTAACGCAAGGTAGGTGTCCACGCTAAAAAATGACGCAAACTCCAAGATCTTTGGCGCTAGACGGGTCTAACGCCAAAGTTTAAATATGGAGTTAGCTTTGCGTCGGATTTGCGTAAAAAAAAAACACGTAAATCCGGCGCAAACAGAGTATAAATATGCCCCTTGGTACTTACAGTGCATAGGCATTGGACCAGCTAACAGATCTAGATGTAGAAC
The DNA here is from genome assembly GCF_031143425.1 of Pleurodeles waltl. NCBI lineage: Eukaryota > Metazoa > Chordata > Amphibia > Caudata > Salamandridae > Pleurodeles > Pleurodeles waltl. The sequence goes on from NC_090437.1 coordinate 29,916,076, forward strand.
ATCTGGTCAATTTAGATTGTAAGAAAATGGGACCCGACTGATGAACTGTTTTGTGGCAAATGCATAGAATTTAAACCAAACGTGCTTTAGCAACATGCCACCAATGAAGATTAAAAAGGTACAACAAAAATGGTTGTCTGTGCATAAGAGCCTAAGGGGCGTACTTATCACTCTTTCACACAGCGACGTACAGCAAGCCATCTAGCTGCATTGTGCAGTGTTAGCACAGTGGTTTGAGTAAAAATATTAATGAGTATTCAATTATCATGAGAAATGGATTTGTGTAGAAAATGTAATAACGTAGAAAAATAATACACTCATTTGAATATGTGATTACGATGAGTGGCCGCCAATGTTCACGAAGTGTACTTACTAATGGTTAATTAATATGAAATGTTGTGTATATGTTAGATTAATGTAGTAATATGTCATATTAAGAGTTATGCATTATGTATTAGGTTTATTAACTGTAGGCCAACCTTAGCGGAGGTCTTGGTCTAGTTGCACGGCCTCATGTCAAGCTGTATTTCTTAACGTTTAATAAAATGGTTGTTCAGAGAGAATAAACTGTGATTTTCCACTGTACTGTCTAAATGTGCTCATAGCTAAAAGCCTTTCTCACGTGAACCAATTGCTAGAAGATGTTGTTCTTTCTAAATGTAACATTATGAGTGTAATATGTGTAAGACTGACTTTCTCAGGAGAACAATGGAGACACTGACTGGAGTATAAGCTGCAACAATCTTGTTACCTGATGAGCCGGATGATGAGGATATTACAAGAGAAGCCAATCAGCGACATGTGAACGGAGTAGTGGTAGAATTCATAGATTTGAAGTTTTAGTTTTACTGGACAAAGTGTGAACATGCGACCGCTTGACCAATAGGGACTTGGAAAGGAGTTTTAGGAACTCTAACTTAGCCAGACTGCACCAAGGGAAGAGAGACATTTGCTCAACTTCTTGCTGGCCGAAAGGTTGTTACTTTCTTATGCGTCTTGACAAGAGACATGCTTAACTTTAATGCTTAAAGACTTTGCGTTTTCTGAACTTTGATGCTGAATCCTGATGCCTTGCTGACTGAACTGATGTCCTGCTGACTAAGACTATCTTAACTTGCCGATCCAAATTGAGGAGAGGTATATTAATTCTAAATGTGACTTACAATGTATGTTTGCTTTTTCTTTCTAGGCACTGCACTGTTTTGATGAGAGCCCTAGTTAAATGTTTTCTAAATATGTGTTTGCTAAATTGTTTTGCATGAAGCCCAACATGCTGATGCTAATCTGGTGCTAGTTAAGGATTCTCAGTAATGGAAGACTGCAAAAGGGAATAACGTTTGATGCTTTTCTTTGCTGAATCTAAATGTATGTGATATTGTTTGCGCAATTGTTCTTGTTATTGATTTGCACTGTAACCTTAGAGTGTGTAATAGTTTAAGCTTTGATTAGATTACGTTTCTTTCACAGATTTGGACAGCCAGTTTTGTTTCTGTATGTGTACCATTTGATTTTGAGAATAGCTTACGTGACCTTAGCATTGTTAATATAGGGAAATAAGTATTATTTTACTAAAGGCGTGTTTATTCATGGCTGTAAGCTCATGGTGTGTGATAATTACTGACTCCAATTGATTATTAATGCTATTGATAATCATTGATGATATTGATTAATTATTCATTATTGATCTGCTTGTACTGGAGTTATGGTGGGAACATCTTAATTGCGAGTTAAAGGGTTCATTGACCTATTCGCGTCTCCCTGTAAGTTTACTTATGAAGGTCAGACGCGCAGATATGGTAGCAGAGATGGATGGTTTTTTCTCCTCAAGAGCCCATCATAGACTTTTGGTACAGAGTAACAGGTACTAACAGAGATTATAGCAGCAACTAATGGTTTGTCTCCTTAAGAGCCCATCATAGACGTCTGGGATAGAATGCCAGGTATTAACAGAGATGGTAGTAGGATTGATGGTCCCAGAGCCAGTAGCAGGAAGACATAAAGATCAACGTAGACGGTAGTAGCTTGATGATTTGGTCCTTTGAGAGTTCATTACTACTGAGATTTGGATTACATATTTCAGTGATGCTAATTGGAGAGAAACTGTTCCTCTAAGTCCAGAAATGACTTTCCCAGAATCTCGGATCTTGCCAATGGTTGTTTGAGGATGTTCTCGGTGTTGTAGTGATAGTGTGAATGCAGTAGGGTTTTGCTCTTGCACAGCTTATGCAAATCGCAAGTGAATTGTGATGTTTGTGAGGGTTTAGGAAGTTTGCATAGTCCAAAAAAGGATGTAGGAGGAGTGTGAGTTCCCCGCAGTGTGAGAGTAGGGACGTCGTCGAACCTCACATGTGTGGCGTTTTGTGCTAAAAAATTGTCCACGTGGTTGTTGATGTACGGACCCTGCGTGGTCTAAGACTCCATAGTATTTTGAAAAGTGTATGAGACACTTGGTTTTATGTTGTAATTTGTCTGGTTTAGTAGGTCAATCGGGCGTGGTTGACAAGTCAGAGTGTGAGTCAAAGTGAGTGAAATAATTTTTTACTGAGATCTGGAGAGTCCTCTGTACACCAGGACAGACCCACTGACCAGTTGAGAGTAAAATTTGCGGGTCGAATTTTGCTTGCGAATCTGGGAAACTGAGAAAGAAGGAGTAGCTGAGCGAGAGCCGTCAGTGAAAAATCTGTATAGTTTCTGAAGTGATTGTGTTACCTTTCCTGTAGTAAACAAGCGGATTTGTTTTTTGATTTTGGGTTTAGTGCTTGCAATCTTTGCAATAGCTTTGTGTGAATCAAAGTTTGGGAGGACAAGCCGCAAGACTTTGTTCAGCTGCAGTACTTGTGAATGTGACATCATTGGAACTGCGATGGGATGGGTCGGTTAGTGAGAAGGGTCGCACACAGATTGGCAGCTGTTAATGAGAGGCAATTAGTTGAGAACGTGGGTGAAGAGAATTCAGGGATTAAAAGTCACTTCCTGATTTGATTTTAAATAACAAAAAGGTCGAAAAGATGGCACTTTTCAAAGCTTTAAAGAGTGCTTTAAGGGGTTATACGTACATTACAACAGGGATAGGCAAGGCTACACCGCCAGAAGGTACATCAGCTTACATTGAAATGGAAGAGAAGGGTGTTGCGCCATGTCTCTGGCTAAAGCAATGGTGCAAAGTGACAGAAAAAGAAGGGAACTTAGCATTTCTTACAAATGGAAAGTTCAATTTAAGGGTTTTAGAGCATTTAAGGATGGCCCTATATGAATCGAAGCCCTTACCGAGACCAGCACAGTTCGAGGTGTTAGGGATTTGGGAGCTAGTAGCCAGACCGCAACAGCAACAGAAATTCGAGAGGAGAATGAGAAAGGCAGAAAATACTTTAACAGAGGCTAGGTGGGATAGTGCTCAGAGAGTTTGGAGGATGGAGACTTTGCACGGAATGAAGTTGTTTCCAGCAATTATGCAGGACAATGAAAAGTACGGAAGGAAAGCTATTTGAAAGACTAACAGAGGCCCGTCTGAAAGTAGGGAGGCTAGAAAGTTTTCAACAGTGGAGAAAGCATCAGATGATGATGAGTTAATTTTACAGTTATTGAGAAATTGCCTACCACAATATGCAGCACATGAGAGTGATCCGAGCACCAGTGCTGAGCCTACAGCTCCAACACAGGTTAATGGTATAGCGAGTCCGATGCAGGTTAATACCAGCCAGTCACCGAATACGATGCAGGGTAGTCATAATGCGCCTACTATTCCTGTAGTACAAAATCAGGTGCAACTGCCACAGCTTCAGAGAATTTACCCTGATGTGTCCATTATAGAAACGACTTTGAACTTGATGGTGCCTACGGAACATGTCTTCCTGAGATCGAAGTTGGTTCAGACAGAACCAACTCCACTTTTACTGCCCCAACTGCAGGCACGGGTTATGCTGAGATTCACTCCGGTGATGAATCAGAACATGGGAGTTACTCTCCCACAGAACTTAAGTACCAGACCAACCCCAGATGCTATCTCTTTACCTATTACTGTTGGTCCAGCTGTACCCCCATTTGCACAAATGAAACCTAGGCCCATATTTCTACCTTTTTAGCGCCGCATTTGCGCCGCTTTTTGATGCAAAAAATGGTGCTAACTCACAAAATACAATTGTATTTTGTGAGTTTGCGCCATTTTTGCGTCAAAAAGCGACGCAAATGCAGTGCCAAAAAAGTATAAATATGGGCCCAAGTGTATTTGAACAGGGTGTCATGACACAGAATGAAATGGGGGGAGGACATAATGAAAATACTAGAGTAATTTCTCCTGTGGGACAGACTTTTGACGGATCAAGTTCACTGTTAGACCTCAGTCCATTCGGAGTACTTCCAGATACTATGGTAGGGTCAAACATTAGCCAGAGTTTGAAATTGTTGACACTGCAGACCCCGAATGCAGTTGCACAGCTGGTTCCACCGGTCCAAGCCAGTAACATCTCATTGCAAGGGTTGACAGCTCAGCAATTGACTGAATGGTTAGACAAGCAGAATACCCCGCATAGTGGTCCTAAGGGAGAGAAGTGTATGAATTATGCAAGGCTAAGCATGGAAGCAGGTGAGCTCATTGACGGAACAATGGGTGTGAACAGATTGGAATCCTACAAAGAAGCAGAGTTGAGATATTTGTTCCCGAAGATCACAAGGGAGGGGAGCAATCTTTATCAGAAGCTAGCATACCTGGCAGAGAATTACAGCAAAGAGATAGAGAAAAGGAAGCATTTGAAAAGGAGTTACAGATTAGATTTCGAGACTAAAGATATTGAACACATGAGATCTTCCAGAATAAAGGCACACCTTAGGGAATTGCTTCAAAGTGCCCAGACCTGGGTAGCATTAGAAAAGTGGGACGGCAGATATGTAAACAAAAGAGACAAAAGGAAAAGGGATTCTGTGGAGCAGACTGCAAATGTGCAGGAGAACCAAGATCCAGTGAAAGTTTTGCCAATGATAGAGATTTCAGGAGGGAATTTTATTCATGTCCCTTGGAGCAGAAGTGACATTATATTAATTTACAAATGATTATCCAAAGTTGAGACAAAAGCCAGTAGAGTGGTACCAGCAGACAAACAGATGTGTGAAACTTGCAAAGTGCCTGTGGGAGGACTTGAACACCTTGTTACAGATAGTAGTCCCAGCTGATCTGTGGACAGAATGCAAGAGGAGTGTAGATTGGCCAACAAGCGAACCAGCGAGAGATAAAAATGCAGGTGCACCATCTCCCAAAGTATAAAAATATTACTATAAGGTGATTCAAGTTTTGAAAACGAGAATTTTGTCCGAGAATATTGATTGGCAGAGAATTGACAGGACAGCTCAGGAAGCAAAGGAGTCAATACATGCATATTATGAGAAATTGTTACAGCCATTCAAGCATTACAGTGGTACAGAGACAATTGAGGCGGAGGACATGATTCATTTTGTGTTCAGATTTGTGGAAGGATTGAGACCTGAAATTAGCCAAATGATTAAGAGTCATTTGATTTGCTGGCAAGCAAAGACGATTGATGAGGTGTTGCAGTATGCAAAGTACTGGAGTGATGAAATTGAGTTGAAGCAGAGAAAGCTGAAGGAAAAGGCGATGGTAATGCAGATTAAAGCTGCTTAGGCAGGCATGCAAGGGAATTTTCCACAACAGCTATCAAAGCAGCAGCAGGGAAACATGATGTTTCAGCCCCAGATGAGAAGTAGAGGCCACGGAGGTAATGTAAATCGAGGTCCAGATTTAGGTACTGTATTGGTTCAGAATGATGTGCAGGGAATGAAGAAATTATTGCCTTGTCACGGTTGCGGAACCATTGGACATTGGAAACGGGAGTGTCTGATGATGGTGCAGGAAGATGTCATCCAGCAAAGTAACGACATCAATTTGTTCCAGAACATGAGAAGACTGAGAATGAGAGGTCCTAACCCACATTTTCAGAATAATGTGAATCAAGTGCAGAGTTTCCAACCAATGCAGCAGGTACAAAGGCTACGTGTACAAATGACACAGTTGCAGCCAATGCAGCAGCAGGTTCCCATGGTACCTAGACAGAAAATTCAAATACCTCAAGCCCCAATGGAACAGAAGTAAGTGATGCTTTCTCAACAGGTCATAGGTTCGAAGCTTAACAAAAGTAATAACACAGTACGACAATTTCCGTTACGCAGTGAGAGTGGAATAAACGATGAATGGGTGAGCGAAAGTTCAGATGAGAAGTCAGGTGTGCTTGCAAACTCCTTAGAAGTAGATCAGAGCGGTCCCTATGTGAAGGGAAAGGTCATGGGTCACAGAGCTTCATTCTTGGTTGACACAGGAGCTATACTCTCTACAGTGAGAAGTGCAGAATTTCCAAACTTTCCTCTTTTCAGATAAAACAGTTCAGATTGTGGGGGTAGCGAATCAGTACTTGACCAACCCAATTACAGACCCAGTTCAGGTTAAAATTGCTAACTTTGAGCGATTGCTTAAATTTGTAGTCTGTGATTCAAGTCCAGTATCCCTACTGGAAAGAGACTTGTTGTGTAAAACAAAATGTTCTATTACTTGTTCAAATGATGGAATTGAGATTCAGACGAATAGTGATGATGAAGATGATCAAACCCCAGAGATGGAGTGTGAGACTACAAATTTGGAAATTCCTCTGATTGAATTTTTCCCAACGTTCACAGTGAAGGAGCTTCATCCTGATTTGCAGGGAACTGTTAAGGAGAAGGTGTGGGATCTGACAGGAAAAGAGATAGGTCTGATAAAGGGAGTTGAGCCAGTTAAAGGTACTGTAAAGCCGAATGCAGTTTTTCCTCAAATTCTACAGTACCACATGCCAGAAGATGTTCATATGAAGGTCGCCCCAATAACTGCAGACTTTGTGAAACAAAGGGTCTTGAAGGAAGTATTCATGTAACTCACCTATAATGGGTTTGCAAAAGCCCTGTGGGAAAGTTCGAATTTTCGAACATTTGAGAAAAATAAATGAGATTGTGGTCAAATGTTGTCTGGTGGTGCCAAATCCAGCTGTGATAATGTTTCAGATTCCATGTGATGCTGAGTGGTTCACTGTCATTGATTTGTCACAAGCTTTCTTTTCCATGCCTCTTCATTAGGACATCCAATTTCTCTTTTGTTTAAAATTTTTAGACCAAGTTTATTGTTGGTGCAGAATTCCACAGGTGTTTTCAGAGTCACCGTCCATATTCAATCAGCTTTTGAAAAATAATTTGGAATCTTTGGAATTACCTTTCCAATCGACCTTGGTACAGTACATTGATGATTTGCTGATTGCGTCCAAAACAAGGGACGAGTGCAAGTATGACACGATTGCCTTCCTGAACTGTTTAGGGAAAAATGGTCATAAAGTGTCCCCTCTTAAATTGCAATACTGTCAAACAGAAGTGGAATACTTGGGTCACCAGACTGAGAACGGATAGAGAAAGGTATCCAGAGAAAGGGTTATGACCATATTGCAGATAAATCCCCCGATCACACAGAGAGATGTCAGATGTTTTTAGGGATGGTAGGCTACAGTCGCCACGGGATTCCTCATTTTTCAGTCATTTCAAGACCATTGCAGAAACTGACTCATAAGGAAGTCACTGATCCCATAGTGTTAGACCAGACTGGAATGAAAACATTTACTGACTTGAGAGAGAGTCTGTGCAAGGTTTCGGCTTTGGATATGTCTGACTACACAAAACCTTTCACATTGTTTTGTCATGAGCGTGATGCTTGTTCTTTGTCTATCTTGACACAAGACCATGGAGTTGTAAACCACCCAGTAGCATATTTTTCAGCTACTTTGGACCCAGTTGCAGCAGCGTTACTAGGTTGTTGCCGTGCATTTGCATCAGTTGGACAGAGCCTTATACAGTGTGAGGGCATTGTGATGGGATATCCTTTGACTATAATGGTCTCTCACTCTATTGAAATTTTACTTACAAAGACGAAAACCCAAAATTTGACTGGTGCAAGGTTGACCAGATATGAAATGAGTATTCTAGGGTCACCAATCGTGTCATTAAAAGGATGTACAGTGCTGAACCCGGCAAACTTACTTCCAAATGAAAATGTTGAAATCGAGAAGATGGAAAACATTGAGCATGATTGTCTTGAAGTAATTGGCTTGTGCACAAAACCAAGACCTGACATTAGAGATACTCGATTGGAAGAGAATTACCAAATTATCTTTGTTGATGGTTCTTGTCTAAGATACAATACAGGGACACTGAGAGCAGGATATGCCATGTGCACAATTACTGGTATCCTGGAAGCTTCTTGGCTTCAAAGAGTGTATTCTGCCCAAGTAGCGGAAATGGTAGTCCTTACTAGAGAGTGCCATGTTTTTGCTTAGCTAAAAGTTACTATCTATATGGATAGCCAGTATGGATTTGGAATAGTCCATGATTTTGGCCAGTTGTGGTCATAGAGTGGTTTCATGACCTCTTCTTGTTCACCAGTGAGAAATGGTGAGAGAACTAAAGAGCTGTTACATGCTATCCAAATATCTCAAAAGATTGTTGTGGTGAAATGCAGTGCACATCTAAAGTCACAGGACTTTGTGTCATTGGGAAATGGATATGCGAATCAAGTCGCAAGGTTTTGCGCTTTGAACTGTATATCATTCGAAGATAAGTGGGAGCTGTTACCTGAAGAAGAAGAAACATGTCCAAGTTTTGCATTGAAAGTAATTGACACCTTGGAGGAAAATGTTGCAGAATAATGCTGACAGGGAGGAAAAACATTCATGGAGTAAAATGAAATGTGTCCAAAGACAAGATTAATTGTGGCTTTCAGAAGAGGGCCAATTGGTTTTGCCTAATAGTCTGTTGTCTCAAATGGCTAGGTATTATCATGGTCAAGCACATGCTGGGAGGGATGCCATAATTCGGTTGTTTAAACATGATTGGTTCAACCCAAAGTTTAGACAGGTTGCTGAAGCAGTTTGCCATTGTTGTGTCATTTGCCAGCAAATGAATGCGGGAAAAGGGACAGAGGTTAATTTGAGCCACATTGGAAGAGCCGGAGGTCAATTTAGCAGAATGTAGATCAATTTTATTGAGATGCCTGTGTGTGGAGGTTTGAGATATGTGTTGGTGATTGTTTGCATCTTTAGTCACTGGATTGAAGCATTCCCTACATGAAGTATTGACAGTCTCACAGTAGCAAAACTACTGCTTAGGGAACTGATACCCCATTTTGGGTTTCCAATCTCTTTAGAATCAGATAGGGGAAGTCACTTCAACAATAAAGTAATTCAATTATTGTGTACAGCATTGAATATTTCTCATTGTTACATTGTAGTTACCGCCCTGAAGTATCAGGGCTAGTGGAACAGATGAATGGTACTTTGAAGTCAAGAGATGCAAAGATGTGCGCAACCACAAATTTGAAATGGTCTGACGCATTGCCTTTAGTTCTGATGACAATGAGAAACACACCCGACAGGAAGACAGGATTGTCACCGCATGAGATCCTTATGGGCCGAGCCATGAGGTTGCCAGCTGTGTCTGTAAATGCACTTGGCAAACATCTCAGATGATATGGTGTTGGACTACTGCAAGGGTCTGGCTGATGTGGTTTGCTCTTTCTCTCAGCAGGTGGAAGTCACCACACTGCCACCGATCCATGACCCAGGGCACAACCTGAGAACCAGTGACTGGGTTGTGGTCTGGAAACACATGAGGAAATAACTTTCCAATGGGGCTCCATGATATTGATTAATTATTGATTATTGATCTGCACGTGGGAACATCTTAATTGCGAGTCAAAGGGTTCATCACCCTATATGCGTCCCGCAATTCAGATGTTCCCACCATAACTCCAGTACATGCAGATCAATAATCAATAATTAATCAATATCATCAATGATCAATGATACTCAATAGCATTAATAATCATTTGGAGTCAGTAATTATCACACACCAAGACATTTCAGTCATGAATAATCATACCTTTAGTAAAAGTTAGACTATTTATTTCCCCATATTAACAATGCTAAGGTCATGCTTTTTTCAGAATAATACGTCATGCCAATACAGTCTTAAGTTATTTGCTATGGCGGTCTAATCAAAATCTAAAAAGTCTGCCATGGGAAATGCTTCTATGCTGATATAACGAAATAAATGATTTCTGAAGCTTCAAATGAAGTAGGCTTTGATCATACGGATTCTTTCATGAAAAGGTTCTGTGACACTATTTCTTGGGCTCATTTGTAATACAAAATAGGCTCACTCAAGAGGAAGTTGAAAATGGAAGATGTGCAGTGTTGCTTTATTTGCAATGACATTTCGCGGCATGTAAAAAAAGTAGCACTTATTGGACCATAAATCCCTTTAAATAATTTCCTCTGTTACAAACAGAGACACTCCGTGAAATGCATTTTTCTGTAATGAACAGATCTGAAGAACCAAGAGTGTAAATCAAATGTAATCATGCTTGATCAATTATTATTTATAGTTTATAAAGCGTGTAGTGACACAAGACACATGCAGGCACTAGAGGGAGAAGAAAAAAAGAGAAGAAAATCAGTGAAGGAGCTACATAGATATCTGATTAAAGAATACCAACGTTTTCAAATGTTTGCTAAATTTTAAATGGGGAGGTAGCTGATCTGAAGGAAGAGAGAAGGACATTTGAAATCTTAACTGTACATTCTGAGAACGTTTTTCCTCCAGATCTTGGTCTAATGACTCCTGGTACTTCCAGTGCATAGGCATTGGACCAGCTAACAGATCTAGATGTAGAACATCTGGTCAGTTTAGATTGTAAGAAAATGGGACCCGAGTGATGAACTGCTTTGTGGCAAATGCATAGAATTTAAACCAAACGTGCTTTAGCAACAGGCCACCAATGAAGATAAAAAAGATGCAACAAAAATGGTTGCCTGCACATAAGAGCCTAAGGGGCATACTTATCACTCTTTCACACAGCGCAGTGCAGCCAGCCAACTTGCTGCATTGCGCAGCATGAATGGAGAATGGCAGGAATGTGCAGTATTTAACATTATATACTGCATAGCTGTCCTTTCCTAGTCCTGGCACACTTTTGGCTCCCTAGCACTAATGCACGCACCCATGCTTCATGCTGAAAGGGTGATTGCATAGTAGGCAGGATTTGTTTTTGTAGGAAGGAACAGGTTCCTGCACAAAAACAATCCTGAGAGGCATTTTCCTCTTTCTATATGTGTCTTTATTTCTCCTTGTTACACCTCACCTAGAGAGGCATAGCATTTTGACTCATTCCCAGGTCTATCACAAATGATAAATCTGGGAATGCCCCAAAATCCATGAGTGGATGTGTGGGACACATGTGCTCCACCCATGAGCCACACATGGATTGCCACTCTGTTGCAGAGTAACACAAGTAAAAAATTTGAGATGCCTTGCATTACTCCTGTTATTTCAAGCCATGCAGGGCCACTTAATGTGACTTTGCATGGCTTGATAAATATCACTTAGGTTTTGTGTTGCCCTTGTACCCTCTTTCATGGTGCTAGAGTGATGCAAAACATTGATAAATATGCTCCTAAATGAGCATAGGATCAACTTCACATTTCAAATTTTTTGTGAGTGTGAGAAAACAGGGCTGATTGCAGAGGCCCCCTAACATTTTGCCCCCATTTTCCACTTTTTGCTGGTGTTTTCCTGACTCTGATGGTGCCCTGGGTACTGCTAACCAGTCCCAGGGCCTGTGCTCTGTGTAAAATGGATATGCAAATTAGGCTAATTATAATTGGCTAAATTAACCTACCTATAAGTCCCTAGTATATGGTAGGGCATGTAGGTTTAGGGACCACAGCATAGGTGGTGCACCCATAGGTGCACTGCTGAGGTGCCCAGTGTCATTTTAAGGCAGGCCTGCCTTGCGGGCTGCTTTTAAATTAAAGTTATATGCAAATTCGACTTTGGAATTAAAAGTAGTTCCAAAGTCTTAAACTACCTTATTTTTACATATAAGTCGCCCCTAAGGTGTGCCCTATGTGCCCCTAGGGCTGGGTGCCATGTAACTATAAACAGGGACCTTATAAAAATAGTTTAATAAGCCCTGGTGAGGTAAAAACAGCCAAATTCGTTTTTCCCTCATTGTAGTAAATGGCCTTCATAGGCTAGAATGGGGAGACTTTATTTTAATTTTTAAAGTCTCCTTAAATGATGCATACCAAGAGTTTGGTATCAAATTAATTGTTGTAATAAATCCCACCACTTCCAGTTGTTGGATTTAATATAACTTGTTCAGGTAAAGAGTTTTAAACTTTACCTGAAAAGTTACCAATTTCAGCCCTGCATTGTTTTTGCTGCTGTGCTCTGATTGGCCAGCCTCAGAGCAGCTTGGCCAAGCTGCCTTGATGAGGTGTGAAGTGGCCTGGCTTCACACAAAGGAATGTGCCTGTGGGAGGGAATCTTCCCTCAGCAGATGGTGAGGCAGGAAGGGGAGGGCTGCCAAACTGGTCTTCAAAGGCAGAGAAGGACATTTGGAGCAACCAGCAACACCCCCACATCCTGCAACCCCAGACAACTAGGTGCCCCCTTGATTAGATTAGGAGAGGGGTGTGTTTATGATTTTTAGCCACACCAGTGGATAGGCTCAGCCAGATGTAACCTCCAAAAATCAGATTCAGCCATGATGGATTTTTAGAGAATGTTGCCTCCTGGGATTGATTTTTGCCACACTTCCCAGGAAGTGGTCGTCACAGGGGGAAGGACCCTGCACCTGATTGGAGAACCAGGACCCCCCTGCTTTTCACCCAGGAGCAAGGATAAAACTGGTAGACCTGCACCCACACCTCAGTTCCCTACCACATCCAACAAGGAAGAACAACAGAAGAAGAAGGACTGCCCTGCTGGACCCCTGGCCTGCACCTGGAACCTGCACTCAGAAGGACTGCACCAGCTGCACACTTGGGCTTCACCACAAGAAGGACTTTGCCTGGCTTCAACTGGTTCAAGGAGGGACTCCCTGTTTGCTACAGGTGAAAAATTGCTAACCAGAGTCCCCTGCACCAACTCCTGAAGAAAGCGACCAGCTGACCACTGTCCAGTGGCCAAAAACGAGTTTGCGCCAGGTGCATTCTGGGAGTTGTAGTCCGCACCCCCAAGGACCATCTCAGAACTTCTGGACCCTTGGGGTGAGCTGTGGACCTCAAAAGAACCTTAAAAGGACATCTGGGAGAAGCCCCAGAAGTTTGGAGAAGTTTGGACAACTTTTGAAAAAAAGCTCCATAGATGGACCGACCCGCCACGGCAACTCTAGCCGGCTTGCCTCAACCGCGACCCAGCCTGATTTGCTGGTTCGTCCCAGTAAAGAAAAATCTCAGAAAAAGAGACTAAGTCCGAAGGTAAAAAGTTGACCGGGACCTCCCAGCCAGCGTATCCGAGGAGGGCTCCATGGACGTCGGATCAAGATCCAGGTTTACCCCGGTCAAAGGATTTTCACCTCGAAAAAACGACTAAGTCCGAAGGTAAAAATCTCCACCGAGGATTCCAGCATCGCGTATCCGGAGAAGGGCTCCAGGAGGTCGGATTGGACTGGCAGGTTCGTACCGCTGAAGAAAATCTTCGAAAAAAAGACTAAGTGTGAAGGTAAACTTTAAACCGAGGCCTCCCGCAGCCTGTAGCCGAGCAGGGCTCCATCGCGGTCGGCCTTAAACTTTGACTTTGCCCCGGTTGAGGTGCAACCAGATGACCCGATTGGCGCTTTTTTTTTCTAGGCGCTAAAAAATAATAATTCTTTAAAAATTCATATCTCCGGTTTCCCTTATCCGATTCTATTCGTTTTGGTGTCATTTTAAAGATACAAATATATTCTATATTTATACATTGGTTTAGGATTTTTAAACTGTTTCCTGTGTTTTATTTAATAACTGTTTTGTGATATTTGAATGCTTTACACTCTGTCTCCTAAGTTAAGCCTTGACGCTCGTTGCCAAGCTACCAAGGGTTGAGCTGGGGTTAATTTACTGAGACCTAACTGGACCTTAGTGGAGGTTGGTGGCCTATTGCTAAGTGTAGGTACCTACCTGCCCTTACCAATAACCCATTTTCCAACATTTTTGGTGAGCAGTGGTGGGATCCTGTACTTGTGTTCAGTATCACGTTACAGTTTTAAGTAAAGCAAATTAAAAATCCTTTAAATTGTCCTAGTGCAAAAATTGTTTTTAAATTTTTTTAATTTGGATTAATTTCAATTATTGAATTTTTGTAATTTTTCTAAATTCTTGTTTCCAATTTTTGCAAAATGTTTTTGTTGACACAAAACTAGGGAACCATGGAGCTTGATATGGCTAGCCTACCCACACTGACAGTAGTCCAGCTTAGGGGGTTGTGTACTGAAAGAGGGTTGCCTGCAACCACTGACCTCAGGAAGCATGTCCTGATCAAATCCCTGACAGCATGGGCTGAGGCCCAAGAGGTAGACCCAGAGGAAGCTCCAGAGGAGGGAGAAGTAGGGGAGGATGCTAGCTCTAACCACTCAGAGGAGGGAGGGCATCTGAGCCCAAGTGAGGATGAGGAAGACCTGTCCTCATTACATACAGTCACTAGGGGCAGACCCAAAGCTAGTTGGGGGAAGGGGGTCCCTTCAGGAGGAGAGAACCTGTCCCTCAGAGAAAGAGAGCTAGAGGCCCAGCTAGCATTCATAGCTTTGGAGGCAGAGAAGCTGGCCCTAGAAAAGAAAAAGTGGGCAAAGAGAGAGAAAAGAGATGGTGGCAGCGACAGAGAAGTTGAGGTGTCCATGGGTGCGGGGGTTTGCCCCAGATTACCCAAGGGGGTGGTTCCTGCTTATGTAGAAGGGGATGATATAGACAAGTGTTTGGAGGCCTTTGAGAGGGCACTCCAAATGAGAAGGGTTAGGCCTCAATACTGGGGTTCCCTTTTGTGGGAGTTGGTCCCCAACTCAGGGAGGGATAGGCTTCTGACCTTAAGGGGGGAGGAGGCAGATTCGTACCCTAGTATGAACAGGTGTTTAACCAAGAAGTTTGGTCTGACCCCAGAGCAGTATAGAACGAAGTTCAGGGACACCCAGAAGGTCAGTACCCAGTCTTGGGTTGACTTTGTAGACACCTCACTTAAGGCACTAGAGGGCTGGATTATTGGTAACAAAGTAAATACTTATGAGGGGTTATACAATCTTATCATGAGAGAGCATATCTTGACCAATTGTACCCAAGAAAGGTTACGCCAGCATCTAGTGGACTCTAAGCAGACGAACCCTAGAGAGCTAGGGGAGGCAGCTGATGAGTGGTTGAGAACCAGGGTGGTTGTCAAGTCCCGGGGGGAGACTCCAAGAAGGGGGGGTCAGGTCCCCAAAAACCTAAGAAGGGAGGTGGTAAGCCCACCACAGAGACTCCCTCTGTACCCCAGAACCCTAAGAAGGAGGAGAGTAAATCCCACTCCCACTCTGACAAGCAGAGACAGGGAGACCCAGGGTTAAAAAAGCTCTTGGACAGTAAGGCTTGCTTTGACTGTCAGCAGACAGGTCACTTCAGAGGAGATGCAGCCTGTCCAAAGAAGGTGTTTAGCACTGGGCTGTCCAGTGTAGCCATGGAGGAGGACTCCTCAGATGATGAGGTCCTCCTAGCATTGAGCTGGGAGACAGGACCAGATGGTAAGATGGTGATCCCGGAGGGTGGGAGTAGGCACTTCCACCCCATTCAGGTGAATGGGATCCCTACCACTGGCCTGAGAGACACCTGTACCAGTCACACTATGGTGAGTGACCGGTTAGTGACCCCAGACATGTATGTCCCAGGAGAGACCAGGAAAGTCAGGATAGCCACAGGGGAGGTCACCTCCAAACCTGTAGCCATAGTGCCCCTAGAGAGGGAGGGTATCCTTGACTGGTTTAGGGTGGTAGTCAGTGCTGACCTCCCCCTAGATTGTATCCTGGGCAATGACCTGCCAGAGGTGAGTCTGGTCCCAGATGGGGTGGTCGCCCAGGGCGCCCCCCAACCCAAAGTACTGGGGAGTCAGCCCTACAGTTAGGAGACAGGGGTCCCCAAGAAAAGGAAGGGTAGGCCACTCTTAAAGAGAGTTCCAGGGAGCCAAAGGCCTTCTGCCCCAGTAGGAGGGGAGCCCAGAATTGGCATTGGTGAGGCCTCACCTGACCCCAAGGAAGTCCTGAGTAGTCAGGCAGCTGTCAAGATGCAGGGTATTGCCCCTGCACTGACAGAAGGGAGAGTGGAAGGAGGGTGTCTGCCACAGGAGGTGGTAGCCCCCCACTCTAGACAGCAAGAGGGGTGCCAGGACCCCACAGTTGCCCCTAAAGCAGCTCAGCCACCTGTCAGTGGAGAGCTTAGGGTGTGGTTCTGGGTACTGACAGCTGTCAGTAGCCTCTGCTGGGTGCTAGCCTTCCTGGCAGCACTGTACATGGCCTGGGAGGCAGTCCCCAGGGCCAATAGCAAAGTAGGCCCCCTGACCCTGTTGGTCATGGTGGGGTTGCTCAAGTGTTGGGTGACCTCTTTGGGTAAGCTAGGTGTTGCCCTAGCAAAGTTAGGAGTAGGGGAGGTGGGCACCTCACTACCCAAGTTGGCAGAGAGAGAGGAGGAAAACCCCTAGAGGGAAGTTTCAGTTTGAGATGGGTCCTTTCACTGTTGGGGTGGGTTCCCTACCCAGAGGGAGTGACCCTGAGAGGAGGATGTAAGGCAGAGTAGGCCCTGCAAAGGGACAGCCAGTTTTCTTCACTGTCTTCCGCGCCTAACAAGCCAGGAAGACTCTCCGAGGGTTGGGCTGAGTCTCCTGGGCGTGTGGGCTGGGGGGGGCTTGTGTGAGAAAACAGGGCTGATTGCAGAGGCCCCCTAACTTTTTGCCCCCATTTTCCACTTTTTGCTGGTGTTTTCCTGACTCTGATGGTGCCCTGGGTACTGCTAACCAGTCCCAGGGCCTGTGCTCTGTGTAAAATGGATATGCAAATTAGGCTAATTATAATTGGCTAAGTTAACCTACCTATAAGTCCCTAGTATATGGTAGGGCATGTAGGTTTAGGGACCACAGCATAGGTGGTGCACCCATAGGTGCACTGCTGAGGTGCCCAGTGTCATTTTAAGGCAGGCCTGCCTTGCGGGCTGATCTTAAATTAAAGTTATATGCAAATTCGACTTTGGAATTAAAAGTAGTTCCAAAGTCTTAAACTACCTTATTTTTACATATAAGTCACCCCTAAGGTGTGCCCTATGTGCCCCTAGGGCTGGGTGCCATGTAACTATAAAAAGGGACCTTATAAAAATAGTTTAATAAGCCCCGGTGAGGTAAAAACAGTCAAATTCGTTTTTCCCTCATTGTAGTAAATGGCCTTCATAGGCTAGAATGGGGAGACTTTATTATAATTTTTAAAGTCTCCTTAAATGATGCATACCAAGAGTTTGGTATCAAATTAATTGTTGTAATAAATCCCACCACTTCCAGTTGTTGGATTTAATATAACTTGTTCAGGTAAAGAGTTTTAAACTTTGCCTGAAAAGTTACCAATTTCAGCCCTGCATTGTTTTTGCTGCTGTGCTCTGATTGGCCAGCCTCAGAGCAGCTTGGTCAAGCTGCCTTGATGAGGTGTGAAGTGGCCTGGCTTCACACAAAGGAATGTGCCTGTGGGAGGGAATCTCCCCTCAGCAGATGGTGAGGCAGGAAGGGGAGGGCTGCCAAACTGGTCTTCAAAGGCAGAGAAGGACATTTGGAGCAACCAGCAACACCCCCACATCCTGCAACCCCAGACAACTAGGTGCCCCCTTGATTAGATTAGGAGAGGGCAGGAGAGGGGTGTGTTTATGATTTTTAGCCACACCAGTGAGTAGGCTCAGCCAGATGTAACCTCCAAAAATCAGATTCAGCCATAATGGATTTTTAGAGAATGTTGCCTCCTGGGATTGATTTTTGCTACACTTCCCAGGAAGTAGTCGTCACAGGGGGAAGGACCCTGCACCTGATTGGAGAACCAGGACCCCCCTGCTTTTCACCCAGGAGCAAAGATAAAACTGGCAGACCTGCACCCACACCTCAGTTCCCTACCACATCCAACAAGGAAGAACAACAGAAGAAGAAGGACTGCCCTGCTGGACCCCTGGCCTGCACCTGGAACCTGCACTCAGAAGGACTGCACCAGCTGCACACTTGGGCTTCACCACAAGAAGGACTTTGCCTGGCTTCAACTGGTTCAAGGAGGGACTCCCTGTTTGCTACAGGTGAAAAATTTCTAACCAGAGTCCCCTGCACCAACTCCTGAAGAAAGCGACCAGCTGACCACTGTCCAGTGGCCAAAAACGAGTTTGCGCCAGGTGCATTCTGGGAGTTGTAATCCGCACCCCCCAAGGACCATCTCAGAACTTCTGGACCCTTGAGGTGAGCTGTGGACCTCAAAAGAACCTTAAAAGGACATCTGGGAGAAGCCCCAGAAGTTTGGAGAAGTTTGGACAACTTTTGAAAAAAAGCTCCATAGAGGGACCGACCCGCCGCGGCAACTCTAGCCGGCTTGCCTCAACCGCAACCCGGCCTGATTTGCTGGTTCGTCCCAGTAAAGAAAAATCTCTGAAAAAGAGACTAAGGGGGTCATTCCGACCCCGGCGGGCGGCGGGCACTCCCAGCCAGCGTATCCGAGGAGGGCTCCATGGACGTCGGATCAAGATCCAAGTTTACCCCGGTCAAAGGATTTTCACCTCGAAAAAACGACTAAGTCCGACGGTAAAAATCTCCACCGAGGATTCCAGCATCGCGTATCTGGAGAAGGGCTCCAGGAGGTCGGATTGGACTGGCAGGTTCGTCCCGCTGAAGAAAATCTTCGAAAAAAAGACTAAGGGGGTCATTCCATGACCGCCAGGGCCAACGACCGCGGGAACACCGCCAACAGGCTGGCGGTGCTCCCATGGGCATTCTGACCACGGCGGTACAGCCGCGGTCAGATACGGGAAACCGGCGGTGTCCCGCCGGTTTCCCGCTTCCCAAGGGAATCCTCCATGACGGCGCTGCAAGCAGCGCCGCCATGGGGATTCCGACCCCCTTACCGCCAGCCTGGCTCTGGCGGTTTCGACCGCCAGAACCTGGCTGGCGGTAACAGGTGTCGCGGGGCCCACTGGCATGGGCACTGCAGGGGCCCCCTAACAGGGCCCCACCAAGATTTTCAGTGTCTGCCGACGCAAACACTGCTGGGCATGTAAAAACAACGCAAGGCCTGCCCGGACCTGAGAGTGCTGACCGGATCGACGCATCGCTCTCTTGCGGAGAGAACAAATGACGTGCACTGACCTGACGAAAGGAGAAACGCCACAAGGTCTCGCACGTGAGTGAAATCGACACATCACAAGCCCTTTTTGATGCACACTCGCCTGTGCGGGGTTATTTGTGATGCACCCAAGGTACATTTTCACGCAAACAGTGTTAGTGTGTGTTTAAAACTACATGAAGACTGTTTTTGCTTTTTAATTGATAACTTGACTTGTGTATTGTGGATTTTTGTCATTTTGGTCCTGTTTTGTTTAAATAGATATTCTCTATTTTACTAAACCTGTGTTGTGTCATTTTGTATGTTTTCATTAAGTTACTGTGTGTGTTGATACACATACTTTACATCTCGCACTCTGAAGTTAGGCCTACTGCTCCTGCCAAGCTACCAAGGGGTAAGCAAGGGTTAGCTGAGGGTGATTCTCTTTTACCCTGACTTGAGTGAGGGTCCTTGCTTGGACAGGGGGTAACCTGACTGCCAATCAATGACCCCATTTCTAACAGGTGCAATGCATGCATTACGCCACTTTGTAACCCTTTGTGCTACATTATGCCTGCGCCAGGCATAATGTATGCAAAGGGGGCGTTCCCCCATGAGGGGGGGGCGAAAAAATGGTGCAAGGAAATCTAACAGATTTCCTTGCATCATTTTTTACGGCACTTTTAATGCCTGCTCAGAGCAGGCATTAAAAGGGAGCTTCCATTATTTATAATGGGACACAATGTACTCTGCAGGAGTAGTGCCAATATTTTGGCACTACTCCTGCAGAGTACATCAATAGCGTAATGAAAACTGATGCTATTGACCCCTACCCTGCGCCATGGTGCACCATATTTGAAATACAGTGCACACATGGTGGCGGTAGGGGGACAGTAAAGGGTGCAAGAAAAATGGTGCTGTACGCAGTGCAGCGCGACTTTTCTTGAATATGCCCCTAAATGCGGCTGTTGGATATGAAGCATGGCATAGGAATAGAATCTCTACAATGCATTGCAGACACATGTTCAGAGAACTAACCAGATTTCTTCTTTTAGTGATGCTATACTATTTCAAAGACTCAGCTATACAGTAACCAGGCACTATCTTGTGGCTCTGTTCTTCTCAAGCAACAATTGCACACCTGTCATCTTCACATGCATCAATACGTAGATTATTTTGGCTAATTTTTAAGCTTCATAGTTCCAGACATAAGCTGGCACTTGATCACAAATAATGATAAATGTTCTCCACATTGAAACCCTACACCATTGATGCCCATTGTGGATCCAGAAGGGCCAGAATCATTTTTCTGGAATGACACAAGATTAATTTGCATATCTAACCGGGCCCCTTTATTTAGTCAGTGTTTATCCTGATATGTAGGGCACATCCCAAACACCCATAGAAATGTTGCTTTGGTGGATGTGAACTTTGCTGTAGTACTTTGAACAGTAAGGCTCAGCAAACACTTGTGTGCTTTGGGTGACCCTCAGTCTACAGACAAACCAGTGATGTACAGAAATTCACTGAAAATGTAAACACTTGAGATAAAAGTAGCAATCAATTGGGGTAAGTGTCTGTGGCCACAATATTTTAACCTAGATCCCACAAACCCACCTGGTATTTTTCAGGTCATAGAAAAACACAGTAGAGCATACCCCACTTCTTGGACATGACAGCCAATTCTCACATGCAGAGTCATGGCAGGCGGCTGACTGCCTCACCCACATTCCCATTCCCTAAACAAACAATGCCATTACTGTCTCCCTTTTCAAGTCTCCCACCATCAGCTTTGAGTATGAGTAGAGTTATTTGCCCTAGTAAAGCCCTCCCGCAAACTTAATAGCTGTCCCGTGTCAGAATTTGACTCCTTTAAAAACAAATTAAAGTGCCTAGAAGTTGGCTATGTAGTAAGTATTCTCACAAAATAGTTGACTGTACCACAAATTTAATTATTATTTTAAGTAAGCTTACCATGCAACTTACCTTATTTTAGACATAGCAAATAAACAATGTAGTGCCCAACCTAAGGGGTGAATAATCAATGGCATATATAAGCCCTATGAATGCAACTATTTTTACAATTATTTTATTTGTTCAAAAATAGCAATAAACAGGTACAAATAGTATTGTGATAATTGTAATTAGTGTTGACTCTTGAGCAGAGACATCATCAGGACTTCAACCAAACTATAAATCATTCAATTTCAAACTGAATCTTCATCACCTTCACCTCACCACTCTACGTGTCGAGTTCCTAAAATATCTACTCCAGCAGTTATGAGGGGGCACATCTGCCTGCTCAGCAGCATGATACTTTATACAGCAGCTCACCTGGATCCCCACAAGTAAACATTTACAAAGTAAGCTGGAACATAACAGAACTTTACACGTACTCAATGGGAAATATAAAGGGATCAAACATTTTAGTGTTTTATTAGCTCGAGGCGAAAGTGATCCCACAGTTTTGAAGAGTCCAGTGAGTCCCACCTTTCAGAGTCCAACATGTCACCTTTCTCATAGACATCACCCATACATGAACATATGCTGCTCACTTAACAGGACTGCTACTCACATTTGCTACCCTTGTGTGAAGTGTTAGTTCCCACAAAGGGGCTTCTGATGAATACAGTGACGAAGAACAAGTCTTAGCTAATGCTAACCTCACCTCACCTTACAGCAACATCGGCCAAGGCAGAGAAGCAACAAAGTCCTCACCCTTAAACAGCTTCAGTTGTAGCTGCAGGGGACAGTTTTCACTGGTTTCCTTAGTATGTCTTCTCAAAGAGCCACTTGTCTACCTACTGTAACTCTATAGCCAATGAGTACAAATCAGAATCCAGGCCACTTCTCTTTGTTGGCAACTTCAGTTCTTAAGGAGTAGCTTGCATCTTACTGGATCCCACAGCAGAATAGAAAAAACTGTGTCCCATCACTGAAAGATGGATACCTTTGATATCTCCGGAAAACTCTTAAAGTGATAAAGCAAACCAGGAAGAACTGCCTTTTTTGATAGGGCAACCCTTCCCAGCGCTGCAAGGAGGAGACACTGTCAAAGCCTAAGGGATCCCCAGAGGGCTCTCACCTCACTCCTTAAATTAAACTGCACATGAAGGTTGTTTATGTAGAGTACCTTGTCACCCAAATATGTATTGGTGCTTTGAGGCCAAATCTGAATTCTTGTGGCCAGTGACTTCCCTTATCTTAAAATCATACTTAACAATGGGTAATACAATGTTTTATTCAACAGATTCATCCCAGATTTGTTACAGTCAACAGCTTTGTGCATGAAGGAAGGTTTGTTGACCAATCAGACAAGCGCTTCCAGTTAAGGTGAGTCATTAAGAGCCTAACACAAATCAATATGCTGACCTCTTGGTCAGCGCCTGCTCACTTGCCTCTGCACAGCTCCACCTGTTGCTGCTGCTTCTGCTGCGAGAGAACTGAGAGCCTACCTGATTCTCAGTTTGAGGCCCTACTTTACCCGCCCGTGCCTCAACCCAATGTTGCCTACTGGCCATCTGTCTGTGTGTGTCTTTGCTTTCTCATCTTTATTTTTCCTGTCTCTTTTTCTTTTTTAGTTTGCTTTTTCTCATTTTTTCCTCTTTTTTTGTAGCGCCTTTTCTACTCTTTTCTTAGCGCCTTTCCCTCTTTCCTTGCTCTGTTCACTGCCGCTTCTGCCCCTGCAGCCCCGCCCCCCTCTCCGTGAAGCGCTTTGCCGCACTCCTGCCTCCCATCTGACCAGACCCTCCTCCTCCCTCCCCTTCTTAATGGCAGGTGCTGTGTGGCCACACCAATGGCATGCCAAAGGTATGCCGAAGTCAAGCCCTTCGGCACCTATCCACACATGGACAGCGCCCAGTGCCACCAGCTCTGGTCCTCTGACCATCCATCACTGCAACGCAGAGAACTTCCACGCATTGAACACAGGATGCTCCACCACCTGCCATCGTGCATCAACCAGAGACACCCAAAGACCATTCTCGTGCTTCTACTGCCACCGCACCATCACCCTACACCAAATGCCAGACAGTCCTGCCATTGGGCCATTGAACACCCACCCGGAGCCCCTCAACTCAATCTCCTCAACATACACTTCCGCCACAAACACGCTGTCGATCTCTGCGACCTGCTAGACTCCACCTGCCCGGACATCGCCTATTCTCACTGAAACGTGGACAAACTCAGCGTCAGCTCTGGACATAGCCATCGCCATCCCCAGTGACTACAAACTGGTCCGCAATGACCAGCCCTCTCGACCACGGGTGGCCTGGCCATAGTACACAAATCCACCCTCCATCTGACAATCAAAGCGAAAGAACATTCCCCGTCATGGAGCACCTCCATTTGCAGATCCATGTCACCCCTAAGTCCACCTTCCTCGGCACCCTCATCTACAGGCCACCTGGCTCCACCCAGCTTTCAGTGACTCCATCGTGGACATCAAATCTCCCTACGCACTCATCTCCATGAACTACTTTCTCATCGGCGACCTCAACTACAATCGACAACTGCAATGACATCACCACCACGTCCCTGCTCGAGAACCTCACCACAATAGGCCTCAAGCAACTGGTCACCTTGCCAACATACATCATTGGACACACTCTCAACCCCATCATTTCTGCCAACAACAACATTACAGTTGACAATACCTCCACAGTACACTTGATCGACCAGCACCTCAAACGTTTTTCCATCTGAACACTGACTGTCCACCTCCACACACTCTGCTCCCCACACAGAAAATGGAACTAGATCACCAAGGAACAGCTCATTAATACCCTCAGCAAATCACTTACTCCCCTCACCACAGATGCAACCATTTCAGCATGGAACTTCCACCAATCGATCCCAAATGCGCCAACACTCTAACACCACTCCAAAAGACCTCAGCAAAACCCAACCTCAAGAAGGACAGCTGGTTCTCCCCTGCACTACAGGACTCCAGGCACACCTGCACATGGCTAGAAAAAAGATAGAGAAACAGCAAGTCCCCCACAGACCTTGTAGCCTTCAAATCTACCCTTAAATCCCACCACCACATCATCCGATCCACCAGGAAAGCCACCCTGCAGTACCGTATCAGTGCCACCACGCAGAACACTGAAGATGTCTTCGCCGTGGCTAAGAAGTTTGCCAAACTCCAATTGGAAGTAGCAAACATTCCTCCATCTCAGGACCTCTGCGACAGACTGACTACCTTAATTCACCCCAAAATCAAAGACATCTACCATTGCTTTGGACCCCAAGACTCTCTGAGCCCACAAACAACCCTCCAGCTCAGACCCTCCAAACCTTCACAGATACTGCACTGCTGGACCACCACCACCACGTATGAGACCCGATCCATCATGAGCGGCATACACTCTGGAGCCCCTACTGACCCCTGTCCTCACCAAATTTTCAACAAAGCCAACACCTCCATTGCACCTGAACTCCTCCACACTCTCAACTGTTCCATGGAAACGGCTACCTTCTCTGAGGACTGGAAGCATGCCGAGATTGCCCGCTCCTGAAGAAACCCAGGGTTGACCCACTGGATCTCAAGAACTACCACCCCATCTCTCTGCTGCCTTTCCCAGCCAAAGTCATAGAAAAGGCCATCAACGCACATCTCCACAAACACATCGAGTACAACAACATCCTGGACATCTGCCAATCATGTTTCAGGAGCAATCACAACACAGAGACTGGCCTCCTCACTGCTACAGATGACATCCGCTCACCCCTCAACTGCAGCCAAACAGCAGCCCTCATCCTACTGGACCTATTGGCTACCTTTGACACAGTCTTGCATTACATCTCATGCTCCAGACTCCATGCAGTTGGCATCCGCTGAAAGGCCCTACTATGGATACACTCTTTCCTGACTTGCAGAACACAGAGAGTCACACTCCCGCCTTACTTGTCAGAACATAAGGAGATCAGCTGTGGAGTTCCCCAGAGCTCCTCCCTGAGCCCTACACTCTTCAACATTTACATAGGCCACTCACATTCATCGTCAGGAAGCACGGACTGAACATACTCTCCTATGCAGATGACACCCAGCTGATCATCTCACTGACCGAAAAACCCACAACTGGCAAGAAGAATTTCTACAATGGGATGGAAGCCATCGCTGCCTGGATGAAGGAGAGCTGCCTCAAGCTCAACTCTGACAAGACTGAGATCCTTTTCCTGGCACCCTCCACATCACCCTGGGATGACTCTTGGTGGCCTGCTACCCTTGGCACCCCCTACCCCAACAAACCACGCACGCAACCTCAGCTTCATCCTGGATTCATCACTCACCATGACCACCAAGTCAACTTGGTCTCATCCTCCTGTTTTCACACACTCCAACTTCTCCAGAAAATATTCAAATGGATCCCAAATGACTGCTGCAAAACCGTAACCCGCGCCCTGGGTCGTGACTATGGCAATGCCCTCTATGCCGGCACCACCCAGAAGAACCTCGAAGAACCTACAGTACATCCAAAACAACTCTGCCAAACTCATCCTGGATATACCCCACCACAAACACTTCACAATACACTTAAGAGCTCTCTGATGGCTTCCCGTAAAGAAAAGGATCAACTTCAAACTCCTTGTCCACGCATACAAAGCTCTCTATGACCTAGAACCCACCTACCTCAACCACTGCACCACCTTCTACTCCGCTCCACTCAACAGGCACTAGCCACCGTAACCTACATACGGAAGACCTCGGCCAGAGGAAGATTGTTTGAAATGTGGTTTTGGTTGGCAGTCATGTTCCTCCCTGTCCAAGCAAGGACCCTCACTCTAGTCAGGGCAAAGGAGAAACACATATGGTTAACCCTCGCTCACCCCCTTGGTAGCTTGGCATGAGCAGAAAGGCTTAAACCAGAAATAATGTGTAAACTGTACCAACACACATAGTAATACAGTGAAGCACTACAAAATGGACACCACACAGGTTTAGAAAAATAGCCAATATGTATCTAAACAAAACAAGACCAAAATGACAAAAATCCAACATACCCAAGTCGACATGAATTTCTAAAGATTAAACACAAAAATAGCACTTAGAAACACAAATGCTTCAATTAGGTGATATCACGGTGTTGTGACTGAGTCATTCCCAGCAATCCGATGCTAATGGCACCGGTCACATAGTCACACAGACCCCCAGGTACAGTACCTTCTGAACAAGGAGGAAACAAGTCGGTGAACGGAGTCAGGGATTGTGGCATCTCCGGATCCGAGGCAACGTCAGTTCCGGTGCTGCGGAGCGAAGGAGCAGAGGCGTCACGAAGAGGCGTTGGGTCCTTGTTATGGAGCGGTGGAGGTGAGGCGGCGTTGGTGCAAAGCGATGTCCAGCGGTCACGACATGGTGCAGCGATTTCCAAGGAGTCGTGGACTTCAGCAAGGCTGCAGCGGCATCGGGCCTTCGGGGTTGTTGCACTCCAGCGAGGACAATGGCTTCAGTTGCAGGTGCTGTCAAGGGATTCAGCAGCTGCATCGGTCCCGAGTCCTCCAAAGTCGGTTTTCATGCTTTTTCTTGGTTTTTCCACCAGCTTCTCCTCTCAAGGGCCCATGGACTGGATTAGGCACCGCTTGGCAGGGCAGGAGTCTCAGCAAAGAGTCCAGGTGCTGGCAGAGGAAGTCTTTGATGGCCCTGAGAATTCAGAACAGGGGACAAGCTCAGTCCAAGCCCCTGGAGATTCTTCTCAAGCAGGAATATACCACAAAGGTCCAGTCTTTGTCCCCTTTCACAGGCAGAAGCAGCAACTGCAGGATAGCTCAACAAAGCACAGTCACAGTCAGGGGCAGCACTTCTCCTCAGCTATTCTGCTCTTCTCCTTGGCAGCGGTTCCTCTTGGTTCCAGTAGCAAATCTAGAAAACATCTATAGTCTGGGGTTTTGGGTCATCTGCTTATAGCCCTTTCTGCCTTTGAAGTTGCCCAACTTCAAAGAAAAGTTTCTGTTGTTTACAGGATCCTGCCTTGCCCAGGCGAGGCACAGACACACACCCAGTGGTCGGAGACTGCATTGTGTGTGGGCGACACAGCCCTTTCAGGTGTAAGTGACCTCTCGTCCCTCCACTCTAGCCCAGATGGCGCATCAGAATATGCAGGCTATACCCCAGCTCCCTTTGTGTCACTTTCTAGAGGAGATTCACAAACAGCCTAACTATCAGTCTGACACAGACAGGGAATCCACAAACAGGCAGTCACAGAATGGTTTAAGCAAGAAAATGGCTACTTCCTAAAAGGGGCATTTGCAATATAAAAATCTAAAAACCAACTTCACAAAAAGATGTACTTTTAAATTGTGGGTTCAGAGACCCCAAACTCCATACCTCTTTCTGCTCTCAAAGGGAAACTGCACTTTAGGAATATTTAAAGGCAGCCACCATGTCAACCTATGAGAGAGATAGGCCTTGTAACATTGAAAACCGAATTTGGCAGTATGTCACTGTTAGGACATGTAAAACACTTCAGTACATGTCCCACCTTTAACATGCACTGCACTCTGCCCATTGGCTACCTAGGGCCTACCTTAGGGGGGCCTTACATGTATAAAAAGGGAAGGTTTGGGCCTGGCAAGTGGGTACACTTGCCAAGTCGAATTGGCAGTTTAGAAACTGCACCCACAAAGCCAATTACAAATACAATTTCACACAGAGAGCACTTGCACTTTAGCACTGGTCAGCAGTGATAAAGTGCGAGAGTAACAAAAATAGCAAAAGCAGAGTCCAACACACATCAACAACCTGGGAAGCAAAGGCAAAAAGTTAGGGGAGACCACACCAAGGATGCCAGGTCTAACAAAGATCCTTCGCCTACATTAGAGCAAAGAGTTGGAACACCTTGCCTCTTCACCTCAGGCAGTCACCATTGTTACCTCAATTCAGGAAAGACGTTAAGACCTGGATCTTCCACTGAAGCACAGAGGACTGACCCCCTCAACTCCCTGATACCCTTACTGGTAAGTAGTTGCGCTCTACAAATGATGATTGATTGATTGATTGATCATGAGCTGGAAAGCCATGTGAACTAGAAGCCACATATCTTCTTGGGAATTCAAAAGCCTTGTTGATCTCCAATAATGTTAAGGCACTGTTCGAGTAGTCATGTCAGCCTTCATCAAAACCTCCAGAACTCCTGAATCTTTTGGCATCTGCCTTTCATATACTCACTACATTTTGATCTAAACACTGATCCAAGCAGCGTCATTTAGGTGTAGGTCAAATATAATGTTCTAGAATGCAAAAAATTGTGTGATTTGAATTGTGCTCAACAATTGTCCTGCGAAATCAAAAGATACTGCCTTGTTTTATGCATTAACTACTGTGGAATTCATTTGGTATTGTTTTTATTAGGTTTCTACCTAATTTATTATATTTTGTTCATATCATTCTAGCGACCATATTCTTCCCCGCCAGAAGCATAATCATATCTTTAATTTCATTGTGATTAATTATACACAATTAATTACTTAATCCTAAAAGATCTTTATAAAATGTAAAACCAAACATACATTCAGATGATCCAAAAATATATCAGTTATTCACAGCAAAACGGAGTGGAGTTTATTGCACACATACCTCTGACTTTCTTGCCTGGAAAAAAATGAAAACTGATTGCTCACATGGAAGAAAAACACACCTCAAATAACAATTGACAATGAGATGAGACACTTCCGAGAATAGGTTGTTGCTAAAAATAACTCCCTGAGATGATTAGAAAATTAAACTTGGCCATTAGCATTTTGCATAATTCATTGCATTTTGAATGTGCCTGATTGATAAGACGAAAACAGCACCTTGAGGTGTAATATCACTCGCATGGTTGCAGTATGGTCTGTGTGTGGTAGGAGTTCTCATATTTTACACTTCATGTTAATTTTTATAACAGTTTTTCTTGCTCGGCTTTATTTACTGCGACCATAAACTAATAATACATCTCAGGATCCGTAATAAATATACGAAGCATCAATTTAAACTAAATACTGTGCGGCAAAATTGCAAAAAAGGATTCAAAAGATCCTTTGAGGAAGGCAGGGCCGGTGCAATTCTGAAGCCCCCATTACAATCGGGGTTGTCATCCTGATTCGGGCACAAATAAGAGTTACCCTAATGAGGCACTGGTGGGGGCGAAGTCATCCAAAAGGTACTTTAAAATGTTAATACTCCTTAGCAGGGGCGTAGCTATCAACAGTGGGGCAGGTGCAGTGGCAACATAGTCTAGTGGACTCAGGTACCCACTGCAGTTATTTACAGGTATTTTTATCTTTAATATCACAGAGAATGGGGAACGTGTTTCTAGCTTGCATTAGGGCCAACTTTGCTCTTGCTGCGTTACTCATTTCAAGGCTTTGTTAATACTCCACTGGTTTAGCAGAACTGGGGAGACTATCTGCTATAAGATGGTCAGGAATGTCGATTGGACTGGAAGAAGCCATACTCTCTTGGCCTACACTCACGAGGGTGGGAGCTAAATTAGTATTACTGGGATGATGTAGCCCTAGTAAGAACTGAATGCATATTCTTTCAGGTCACCAAGACGTTTAATAGGGTCTCCAAAACTACACTTCAGGAACAAGAGCATACTTGGCTTCACATTCATTTGGAAGGACAGTGTCAATCCGATGAGGGCTCGCCATTTTGTACTACATTCATTGTGTTCTCTATGACACCTTTCATCCTCACATTGTCTTGCAAGCATACGATATACAACATGCACATTAAAACAGCAAGGTTCCAGAAATGTGGGTCCATAGAAATTTTCCAGGACGAAGCTACAAGTCATTTCACCCTCTAAGGGTACAGATAAATAAGCCTGTGTTACGACTCGGTCGTCCCATTTCCAGGGGGCGCTGTAAGGGGACTGTCAGAAGCCTGGGAATCACCTTGAACACCTATCTAGAGTCCCTTGCTGACTCCTGTTTGTTTCCCTTTTCTCCATGGTACACTTGTGTAGGACTACATTTGCTTCTTGGGATTGCAAATCCCATAATGCACAGCTTGGTAGTCAGGAAAACCCGGATTCTGTTTCCCATTGTTTTCAATGGGAGAAGTCCAGTTGCTCCTTTTCACTGGATCCTCTCCTCCAGGACTTGAAAGTGTCCGAAACCACACACACCTGAAACCTCTCCTGTGCAGCCCAGTTTGGAACTGCTTATAAGCAGCCATTTCCTCACGCTCCCCGTCGTGCACTGGACTTCAATTCCTTTGTGTTACAGACCCCTTGTCGGATGGTGTTCCAGTTTTGTTCCTGTTCTGTTCCAGCCTGATCCTGTTTCCTGTTTCTCTGCCCTGCTCCTGATTGTTCCAGCCAGAGTCTGCTCCCTATCTCTTAGCCTTGTATCTGTTTGTTTCTTCCAAAGCCTGCTCCCTGTTTCTCTGCCCTGCTCCTGCCTTGTTTCAGCCTGAACCTTCTCTCTGTTTCCCAGTCCTGTTTACTGCTCATTTCCTACTCCCTGTATTCCAGTCCTGTCCTTGCCTGTTCCAGCCAGAGCCTGTTCTCAGTTTCCCAGTCCAGTCTCTGTCTGTCCCAGACAGAAGTTTGCGCCCTGTTTTCAAGTCCTAGACCCGCCTTTGCTTCAGCCTGAGCCTGTTCCTAGTTCTTGCCTCTGCCTCTTAATTTGTTCCCTTCTGTTTCTGTTTCTTCTTGGTTCTTTGTGTCTGGTAAGTGTTCTATCAGTCTTCACCAGTGTATACGTGTTCTCCTGTGTACTGGGGTTGGCTCCTGGTTTCCAGAAGGCAATTCCAGCCCCCATCCTTGTCCAGTGTTATACGTTGTATTTCGTGCCTAACAGTGACAGTGTGCTATTGCTGTATTCTCAGGAATCGCCACTGTGTTTCCAGCTGGACCCACAAGAGCGTGTCCTGTGTATGTAAGTACTATCCTTGTTTGTGCTCTAGGGTCCAGAGACAGAATCACTTCTGCTGCCTCCTTTCTATGGGGCTGGCAGGGTGACTATCTGTAAGAGCAAACTGCACAGAGGCATAGAGATTCCCTGTCACTGTGGGAGGTTCTGCGCCTTACTCTGTGTACAACCCCAGCGTGTTTGTCCACTGGTAATCCGTTTCCTGTTTGTTCACACAAGGGTTGCTCTGCTTTTACTTTCCTGTTTCCTGTGCCTATCCGTAGCTGTCCATTCCGTGTATGCCTTTAGCTGCTCCTCTGCCCCAGTGTACTACCTCTGTAGGATATTCGGTGACCTCAAGGGGTGTCCCAACCAAAGTCCTGATCAGACCCGCCCGAAACCGTGACAGCCTGTGCCCATGATGTATAATTACCAAGAGAGGACAGGACATGACATCTTAAAAATGAGCCCAAAGGCATAGGTTTCCTTGCTATGGATGCTCTTGAGGTGCAAACAGAGGGCATTTGAGGGTACACAGGTAGGTTCAATCGCTTGCAAAATTACAGCAATCTAATGGCACATGGCTAGTGACATCAGGAACCTCTGCGATGGCAAGTGGTAGCACTAGGAGGCAGTAAATGTGGCTACTGGGGACTCTTAGGTGACACAAAGGTGGGAGCAACTGTGAGGAAACTAAGGAGGTTACCATTGTCCGTAGTTCTGTTATTGCTTCCTTCACTTCCGTCTTAGATACCAAATTCATGGAATTTAAACTTCTGAAGCAACACACAATCACCTCTTGGCCTTTATGCATTGAATGACTTTTACAGATATCATACACATTGACCATGTCTCCAAGAATGAACCCAATGGATCACTTAAAAAAAAATTCTACTTTTCCAGAGAATAATAAGACCTTCTGCATAAAACACATTCTATATATACAAGGACTACGTTTCCATATTCAAGGAGACTACAGGTCAGGCATGAGGTGAGATACAGGTCCTGGCACAACTGGTTGGCTTCTCTATAACTATCCCAATTCATTCAACAAAACGACCCACTATCAGAATAGTAATTTGGTGTCTCCCCAGTGCATAATACTGAGCCATTCCTGATTTCCGTTTGATATGATCTCAGGACAATGGCACGTTGAATTATACTAGCATCTCTAATTCTTCTACACCTTTATGCTGCTTTCAGTTCTGTATACATTTCTCTCACCTTACCAGACTAAAGCTATTGGGCAAATGGGTATGGAAGAATTTATCTCTTTCATAGGGGCACAGATAGTCCCTTGCTCTTTCTTTGCATCATATCCGATCCACATACAACCATTTTCCTAATTTGTCCTACAGTAAAATCACATTTACTGTTTTCTGTACAGCTCATATCTATAAAAGATCGATCTTGCTGTTGTGATGTCCACATTCAATACTTTCAGATTTTACTAGGGATCCCCTGTCTTAAATTTCCTTGAAACCTCCATTTTTTAACATACGTTATTATTCACAATGTATCTGTCAAAGTGGCTTATGTTAACCCAAATACTGCCTACTCAGATGCACAATGACAACAAGTTCAGTTTCATTTCATGACACGCTTCTCTATTTTGTTCCCAGGGCTGAATGCATCACCGAAAGAATTATTTCCAACATTGGAGAGATGTTACTCAAGCAGGTTCAATACATAGCATGTTAGCTCGTTCATCTCTGGTCCCTTGGATGAGCTATGCTTCTCAGTTTTACAGCTTAAGTGTATGTGAGAGGTTCTTACCTCTGTTCAGCGTCATACTAGCCTACAGGGCAATCAGGCAGTGTCGTATGGCCTGGTCTCATGGGCCCGTGTGTTGGCTGTTTTTTGGGCTGTTTGTGGGACTGTTTTAGGGTCTGCTGGGCTGGTCTTTAGTGTTGATTTCCGTAATTCTGCTTGCAGCAAGCTCAAATCCATGCAGTCTTATATACTTTGCAAAACACTTATCTTAACAGGTTCAAAATTGTCCCAAATTACAAACATGGGCCACTTTCTTAGCTTTCAAAATCCGTAATGAGGGCCATTTTTATTTTGGTGCCCACACTTATATTCTGTCTGGGTCCCAACCCTCCCTCTGCTCCCTGTCGGATATTTAAGGCTCGCTCAAGCTCTTAAATGGTGAAGCCTCATGTTTTCCCTTCTGATGAGAACTTTTAATTATTAAAGTAAAATAGCTGGAGATTGATTTCTCAGATTTCGTTGTTGAGCTCTTAAGGACCAGGTAAAGATTCTAGCAATGCCCGGATAGGGTAGCTGAGAAGCCCTAATGTCTGTCCCACTTCTGGGGCACACAGAAAAAAGTGGTATGAGACGGATTTCTTTGCTGAGTTCTTGGGAGCCAGGCAGTGACATAAGAACAGAT
This sequence comes from Pleurodeles waltl, assembly GCF_031143425.1. NCBI lineage: Eukaryota > Metazoa > Chordata > Amphibia > Caudata > Salamandridae > Pleurodeles > Pleurodeles waltl. The sequence goes on from NC_090437.1 coordinate 29,949,492, forward strand.
TGTGTAGAGCTTGCCACTGGACAACACCACAGATGGAGTACAGCATTGAGCACCATAAATAATGCTCCAATCACTCCTATGCAGGGCCTTGCTACGTCTCCAACCTTGTCATATGAACTGCAAACAACAACTCCCTGCAAGGGGGTTATCAGATCAGCAGCAGAAGGAGACACCTTTTTTGCCTCTCAATGTTCAGTCTTCTAGATGAGGACTCACATATAAAGAGGAAAGCCATTGAATGTCTGTCACGTGGACTGATCTGAAATGGGGTGACATATCCAAAAAAGTAATGTCTGAGGTGGGCTGACCCTTTACCCCACTCTGTGGAAGTTGTCCTGTGGGATGATCCAAAAAGTGAAAAACACTTTCACCAAGGATGGCTGAATGGGTTTGACCCAATGTCCTTCTTATGTCTTTGTTATTCTTTGCATGAGTGTACAGACAGCTAATGCTATCAGACAAACCTTGAAGGACAGTAGAGAACTATATTTTTTGCATCATTTCACCAACATATCTTTTGTTGTGTTGCTCTGTTGGAGTGTGACTTTTATAATCAGTGTTAACATGAAAGGCTTGCAATGTAATGTCTAATGAAACCGCATACGTGTAATACTAATGCACGCGTTTGAAATGTGCCCACGAGGAGTGGCCACCAATGTATACGAAGACTAATGAAACTGACTAATAATGAATTAATGATGTACTCATGTATGATTTTGTATTAGCATTAAGAGGCATGTTTTAAGGGTTTGCTAAATTACTCACTAGGCCTTAGTTAGCAAGGGTCTGGGCCTAGCTGCCTGGTCTCATATTAACGGTGTTTTCTAACGTGCAATGTGCTGCTTTCCTGAAGAACACAACGCTGTACTTTTCCAGAAGCTAGAGATATGTGTGTAACCGTAGTAAATTCTTTCTCATGAGACCCGACTTGCTCAAGGAGACATTCTTGCCGAATGCAACAGTGTAATTCGCAACAGGTGCAAGGTTGCCTAAACTAGGAGAAGACAATGGAACTACTGAATGGAGCGACAAGTGTAACTTTTCTTACCTGACATTCTACAAGTTGTAGACGTCAATCACAGGAGCCAATAAACTGCCTGAGAACTGTCTTCAGTGAAAATTCTAGTAAGGTGTGTGACGGATTATTGGACACAGATAACGATGCGCCAAATATTGCCCAATGGGAAATTAGAGACTTGTTCGACAACTTCAATATAACGGCGTGACACAAGGAGTAATCAGCGATTCTTAGCCATTCTTCCTGAAGCCATTACCCTGCCATTTTTTACCCTGCCCTTCTCGAGCTATACTTTGCATTACTTGCCGTACCATTGGCCATTCTGAGAGACTTTGGCGGTCATTCCAACCCTGGCGGTCATGGACCGCCAGGGCCGGGGACCGCGGATGCACCGGCAACAGGCTGGCGGTGCATCCATGGGCATGAAACCGGCGGTGTCCCGCCGGTTTCCCGCTGCCCTGGGGAATCCTCCATGGCGGTGCTGCAGGCAGCGCCGCCATGGGGATTCCGACTCCCTTACCGCCAGCCTGGTTTTGGCGGTTTTGCCCGCCAGAACCTGGCTGGCGGTAACGGGTGTCGTGGGGCCCCTGGGGGCCCCTGCAGTGCCCATGCCAATGGCATGGGCACTGCAGGGGCCCCCTAACAGGGCCCCACTAAGATTTTCAGTGTCTGCATAGCAGACACTGAAAATCGCGACGGGTGCAACTGCACCCGTCGCACCCTTCCCACTCCGCCGGCTCCATTCGGAGCCGGCATCCTCGTGGGAAGGGGTTTCCCGCTGGGCGGGCGGGCGGCCTTCTGGCGGTCGCCCGCCCGCCCAGCGGGAAACTCAGAATACCCGCGGCGGTCTTTTGACCGCGCAGCGGTATTCTGGCGGTTCCCGTTTGGCTGGCGGCGCCCGCTGCCAGCCAAAGTTGGAATCACCCCCTTTGTCTTTAGCTGGCTGATACTCTAACCATCCTCACGTTACCCCCTGCCTGATGTGCACTTCTCCTCCTTATGAGGGAAGAGTTTGTCTTGCTACGCCTTGCTGAGTCTTACCTGCTTATCCTGGCTGATGGCGAATCGACTGACGTCCTGAGGACAAAGACTGACACTGTACGCTGCCCTATTTGGATGGGTAACTATCTGATGATAAATTGAAATTGTCTGTTTGCCTTTTCTTTCTAGGTACCAACTGCTCTTTTGATAGAGGCCATAGTTAGATGTATTCCAAATTCATGTTGCTAAATTGTTTTGCATAAAGCCCAACATGCTGATGCTAATTAGAGGTTAGTTAAGGAGTTCACTAATATCGGATGCAAATAGACAAATGACTGAATCTTTTCTTTGTTGAATAATGTACTAATGATACTCTGCTAAAGTAGATTCATGTTAAAGTCGTGCTTTGTTCTAATGTTCATGACCTATGCTTTGATAAAGTCTTATTCGAGTTGCCAAATTATAGTAGTATAGATGTGCTGATTGATGTTGCGACTAGTAAATATGATATCAGAGTGTAACTAATAGGGAATAAATACCCTAACTCTTACTAGATTTGTGTGGTTGTTCATGGCTGAAAGGTCATGGTGTGTTTGATTCTTATTATATGTTATTGATTAGTTTGATTAATTAGTTATTGTGAATATTGATTAGGTTATTGATCTATTGATTGAAATGAAAAACAGATATCTCATTCTGGGAAGTCCCCAAACGCGGTCAAAAATTTCATTGGCCTAAAACGAGTCCCCTTGTAAGTAGAAGTAACAAGGTTTGGATGCATTATCAGCTCTAATTGAAAATGTACAAGGTTTCTTATTTCTTTGAAAGCAGTCTGTTACAAAAACGTAACTCTCAGTTCATGAGATGTCTGCATCAACAAGTAGGTCAGAGACATCAAACTGCTGTGAACTATATTGAGGAGATGCAAGTGGAGGAGTGTCTATGGAATGGTTCCCAAGACTAAATGTCACAGCTGACTAAAATATCACTGAGTGAAGGGATCATAACTACCTCGCTAAGTAACATTTTGCCAATGTTCTGAAAGTAGTGACCTTGAGGAGGATGCAGTCTCTTTAACGCTTCCTGTACCTAAAGACTCCTGCGACAGACCATATATCGAACCTGTCATGTCCAACTATGATGTCAAACCAGTGCAGGTGAAAACAGACCATAAACTGTGTTACTAAGAGTCTACACAGGAACATAATGGGAGCAGGCCCACTACTTAATGAAATAGGATTGTCTACAGGTGCCTACAGTAAGCTGGTAAAAGTACGAGTTAGTGCATTTGCTCAGAAGCATAGCCCTATTGTAGATATTCTGTGTTACGCCACATGGCATAATTTCACGTCAAATGTTAGCACAGGAGCAGGGAAAGAATTGAAATGACCAGAATGTGAGTGGTTTTTTTTTTACTTTAAATGTATTTTTTGCTTTTTTTTGTGTGAAATGTGTTCTGGTATCTATTTTGGGCACAAGAAATTATTACATAGTAAAGTATATCCCTAAAAGCCAGGTTTGTATTTCCCATTGTTAGAAATTGGGTCTCTAGTTGGCTGAGGTATGCAACCTGTCCAACTAGAGAACACAGTTCTAGTCAGGGCAACTCAGGTGCACACCATAAATTAATCTGCGTTCACCATCTGGTGGCTTGGCAAAGAGCAGTCAGGCTTAACTTTAGAGGCAATTTGTTGCAACACTTATTACAGTAAAGCAGTGAAAAGCACCACACAAGACTCCACAGCAATTCAGAAAAATAGTGAATCTTTATTTGAATAAAACAAGACCAAAATGGCACAAATTACATTCATATAACATGAGTTGTTCACTTATTAGAAGAAGAGCACTTTATGATACATAATCTATCAGAATATGAAGACTCTATAAACCGGTGCTCTTCTGCTGAGGTAATTATGGGATTATTGGATATTATTGTGAGAAGCGCAGTGTAGAATGTTGGAACCGCTTGAGTCCGAACTAAAGGAACAAAAGTCTGTCCTAAATTGGTCAGGTAATCCAAGCTAGCAGCGCTAGTGCACAGAGAAGGGTCTTGTCGCGTAGGCTCTCATTGTCCTAATGAGACTACTGGATTTTTGGGTGGCAAAATCGTTCACAGTGTGGGGGACTAAGTCTGACCCACGGCAAAGGACTCTTGTCACCCCAAATCCGGGTTGAGCTCCGGCTAACTAGCAGTGCCTCATCTCTCCCAACAGGGAGAGACAATTGGGCAGCCAAGCGCATGACATCTTAGTGCTTCCCAGGGAAGTCGTGGTCACTCAGATTCCAACCAGTTTTCTCATACACAGTGTGGTCTCATATATAAATGACAAAGGCAGTTTGAGTTTTAAAGATTGGTTTAATAAAACAACTGCATTTTAGATAACAAGGCGTGAGCCGCAATAACCAGAACCATACAACACAGTAAGATTGAAATAGTAAGGAGGAGAGTGAAACATAAGAATGACGCTATCATAGTGCAACTATATTACGTTCCCTCTTCTAAGTTCTATTTTGAGCACAGCATGTTAAGCTCTAAGCCTGCCTTTCAGGTTCCCCAGGGAGGACATCAACCCTCATACCTGAGCAAAGGCCTGTGATCGGGATCAGTATCTGCAACAAGGCAGTCAGCGTCTCGTCGTGGGTTCCTGGTCGGAATCTCCCTCTTACGTGTACCAGGACTACAGTGTTTTTATAACTAACACGCCGGTGTTCTAAGAAACGTCCCTACGTAAGAATGTGTACTTTATACGAACCCTAAAGACTAAACTTCTACCACGTCTATCGCCAATGTACCAGACTGTATCCTTGACTGAAGCACAGAGCGAGCAAGAATGTATTGTTTGAGAACTCCGGTGCTGGAGTAAGCTAAACAGTGTGATAGAAGAAAATAAAACAAGACCGTGAAACTGGTTATTGAAAAATAACAGTGCAAGGCTAAATAAAATGCATCTAGAACAAAGTGCACAGAGGCCTAATGCTTTAAGCAAACACGCAAAAGCTACATTAAAAATGGCTACACTACAGTCTTTGGGTAACAGGCAAGCAAAATCCCAATTTGTTTAGTTCAAAAAGCAAATTGAGGGTGCTTCCTTTAAGGGAGTTATGATAGTGTCTCCCATTCCTCACCACAACTGTCTCTGCCTCAGTCAGTGGGTAGACTTTGAACTGGCCTCACAGGAACCGGAAAGGCAAGTAAGTTGCTCCCAATTGCCCTCTGTGTCATGGGGGGATGAGAGTGAATATCCCAGACCTTGCAGGCACAGTACCTGGTTGAAGAGCAGCCATTCCTGATGTTGGCAGGCCTCACTCTAGGGGCCCATTTCACACGTGTAGGTCAGAGCTGGGGCGCAGCATTGGTCAGCAGGTCCTATGGCCTCAGGGAAAGTCCATTGAGTGTGTGTTGAGGTTGCCAGCCTATCGGGTGTGGTCCTCACACCGCACGGAACTCTCATCGGGGATTGCAGAACAGTGCTCAGCCTTCAACGAAGGTGGTTTCCCTGATCTCACAAAACAGGAGCGATTGAGCCTGTAATCACCATAAAAACGTCTCTATGCACAGAGGCAAAGGGGAGGCACATCATTAAATACTTTAGGGCTGAAACAGACATGCTGTGGTAGCTAGGAGCATACATAGTGGGACCAGCTGTCCCATAAGGTCTTTGATGTCCCAGACACCTCTTAAAAGAACCAAGGCAAGCCAGAAAGCCCTTAGAGACCCTTGAGTGCAAGGATCTAGAGAACAGGTCCCATCCTTCTCACTGCAGGACAGACGTAGCAGGCCAGCACAGCAGAGTAAGTAGAAAAGTGGTCGTCCCTCATGGCAGCACAGAAATCCTTCTTACTGGCAGAGTAAAGTGGGAGAAATTTCCAGGCCTTCCTTTGAAGACCACAAGGTCCCTGTCTTGTCCTCCCTGGCTCCAAGCACTCTAAAGGGGGTTATGTAGCCCTTTTTATGAGGATAAGCACAGCCCTATTCAGGAGTAAGTGCCATCTCCTTCCACCCATCTAGCCCAGGAAGACCCATCAGCCTGGTCATTGGCCATCAGCATGCAAATGCCATACTCAAGTCCCCCTTGTATGTGACTGTCTAGTGGAAATGCACATAGGCCACCTGCCACCTACCACAGACGTGCAATCAGAGACAGGCGGAGGCACAGAAAGGGCCATTTTTAACACCCATATTTTCATGTAATATAAATGATTACACAAAAGCAAGCTAGTTAATTTTAGTGCATTGTACTGCATCCGTAGCTGTCTGCTGGACTTTGGGTCACAGTCTCCTGTATGGAAATCAGAAACCTATTGAGCACTCTGTGGCAGCAATTTCCATAAATAAAACAAGCTTGTAATTAGCTGGGTAGCTGGAAACGGTATCAATATATGTTCATTTCATTGTACAGCTTTCATTAGGTACATAGTAGTGACTCCAGCCTGACAAGAGTTTTCAAACATTTGCACCACCAGTCTTTCACAGAACTGAGATAACAGAATTTGCCTACCACTGGTACGTCAAAATGTAATTTTTACATACAACTCCCCAATGCTGATACTTTTGTTACTCTCCACATACACATGCTTACAACCTAGTGCTAGATTCAAGGATCAGTCGTATTCTGTGGACATCAGCTACTAAAATGAAGTGACACCCACAAAATTTCAAAAAGTTAGAATATACAAAATCAGGTCAAGGGTCTGTCATAAATTAAAGCCCCTTGACCCTTCTGCGCTTTAGCACATCGAATCATTCATTCATGTATTCACTTCTTCACTCAAGTGTCCATCCACACTGCCTCCTGCACTGTAGCTTTGTGCTTTCACCCTCTGTACTTTGAGAACAACATTTTCTATTCATGATCATGTTTAATTTTTTCTGGTTTTAATTGCCAACCATTACCATTTTTCTAATTATCATCTGCAATGTTTTACCTCTATTAGCAGGTTTCACTTCTTGCGATGAATCTTACGCTGTGCACTTTAGAACCTGAACGTGTTTACAGTTTTCTGATGTTTATGTGGGGTGAGAACACTTTCCTGTGAAGGTTGAAGCGTGTTGTTCAATCACCTTCTCATTAGAAAGCATGAGGGTGAAAACTGAAAATAAACAGAACACAAACGCTTTAAGCAGATGCATTGCAATCACAATTAGGACCAGCTAGACAAAATGTCTTCTTTTAACACATAAAACCTTGTGTGCAAACACGATTTTGTGTACCCTTGGAAATAAAAATGGTCTGTGGGTGACTTTGCATGACGAGGTAAAATGTACCTGTCAGACAGTGTTGTTATGATGTGTTCAAAATGAATGACGGACGCAGGCAGAGCCGAACTTTGAATTCAGAGTGCAGGATTAATAGGGTGAGCAAGGACATTGGCTCTGCATGGTTTGAAGTGACAGACAGGACATTGATTGCCCTCCAGCACTAAGTGACCTCTTGTCCTCTATTGGCTGGCCATAGGCACTGTGTGCAGACCCCGCGCTGCAACCTATAATAGCGATCTGGCACTTCTATGTGTACTGCAGAATGCAGTACCCAGAAAAGTACCAAATCGTCATTATTTCATGATTGTTGCAGGAAGGGACACCTCTCTGCACATAAAGAATTATTCATGGCAGTTTTGCTCTTCCTATGTGTGCTGAAAAATGCAGCACACATCGAAAGAGCAAAAACAAATAGAAAAGAAAGCATTTCTCCTTGCTGCGCTATGCTAACGCCTTAGATTTTGGTGCTGCCACAGATTTACAGATTCTTCGGTGGAACGCCCACAGCAATACCCATTACATGCCCCTCTGTAGCAAAAAATTACATATGGGGGCTTATTTTCAAGGCTGTGTTAAGCCGCAAAAAGTGGCTTCGCGCCACCTTGTAAATATGCGTAATGCATAGCCCCACCGGAGTATCACAAAAAGTGACACTCCGGTGGTGCTATGGGGCTTGCAAATATTACCCATTGTTGCTAAATTATGTTTTGTGAAGATCCTGAAAATCTGGCATGGCTGGCATGGTTCAGGTCCTCCTGGACTGACATTGGGCACTGTAGGGTATGGCATTTCTAAGGAATAATCTATACGTCAATTGCATTTCACAATTGTGCAGCTAGTAGGATTTTGTGCACAGAGAGATGTTAGCTACAGACTGCCTTGATTTCTGTCAGATAGTAAATCCACTTTGCATCCAGTTGACAGACAGTTGAGGCTGACAATGGAGCATGTACATATCATTACTTAACAATGAGTTACTACATAGGAGTTACGTTTCTTACAGTGAATGTTCATCTACCAAAGTGGAGAAGGTAACAACTCCATCTCATTAGTAGATGAAGGTTTGCTTTCTTTTGGGTGGGTTGCCATTGCTAGCGCAGGTGTTTTAGTAAAAATATCAATGAGTGTTCTTGTACTATGAGTAATGGATTTGTGTAGAAATATAACATTATGAGTGTAATATGTGTAAGACTGACCTTCTCAGGAGGAGAACAATGGAGACAGTGACTGGAGTATAAGCTGCAACAATATTGTTACCTGACGAGCCGGTTGATGAGGACATTTCAAGAGAAGCCAATCAGCGATATGTGAACGGAGTAGTGGTAGAATTTATAGATCTGAAATTTTTGTTTTATTGGACAAAGTGGGATCATGCTATCCCTTGACCAAAAGGGACTTGGGACATCAATTTAGGGAATTTAACTTAACAGGACTGCACCGAGGGAAGACAGCCCATTGCCTATTTTCTTGCTGGCCGAAAGGTCATTACTTTCTCGTGCATCTTGATGAGGGACATACTTAACTTTATTGCTTAAAGACTTTGCTTTTTCTGACCTTTGATGCTAAATACTGATGACTTGCTGACCGAACTGATGTCCTGCTGACGAAGACTGTCTTGCCGATCTTACTAATGAGAATTTGCCATAGGGAATAACTTTGATGTATTTTCTTTGCTGAATCTGAATGTATGTGATATCGTTTGTGCAATTATTCTCATTATTAATTTGCACTGCAACCTTAGAATGTGTAATAGTTCAAGCTTTGATTAGATTGTGTTTCTTCCGTCGCTTTGGACAGCCAGTGTTGTTTCTGTATGTGTATCATTTGATTTTGAGATTAATTTACGTGATCTTAGCATTGTTAATATAAGGAAATACATATTCTAACTTTTACTAAAAGGTGTGGTTATTCATGACTGAAAGGTCATGGTGTGTGATAATTAATGACTCCAATTGGTTATTAATGCTATTGATTAGCATTGATCGTTGATGATATTAATTAATTACTGATTATTGATCTGCATGTACTGGAGTTATGGTGGGAACATCTTAATTGTGAGTCAAAGGTTCATCGACCTATTTGCGTCCCCTTGTAAGTTTACTTATTAAGGTCCGATGCGCTAACACCATGAACACAGGGTGCAGATATATCACCACTTTGTGGCAGCACAAATTCACCAAACGTGACACAAATTGGTGCAAAGCACAGATAAACGCCATACTTTCCAGCACAAATCTGGAAACTGGCCTGTAAAGTAATAGAAATAGAGCTTTGCTCTACATTGCAATTAAGTGAGATCCTATGCGTGGTGCATAGGTTTTTCCGTGCTACCTCCCATTGGTTTTGATCCAAAGCACTATCTACTAGCAATGGTAGAGATGACTTTGCGTTAAATATATGGCTTCTAAAAGTGGGTGTTAAGTTGGGGAATTATTTTAATTTCTTCTAACTTTTCAAAGAATGCATGTGTGCAGCACTATATAGCACATGGCCAATGTGTAAACAAGTTGTAGAGGAATTGTATTTTTGTAATGGAAGGATATTTTTCCAGTGCAAAACCTATGCTAGCCATCCTGCACACCTTTGCGCTATGGCGCTGGTCAGCCTTAAAGAGCATTAGCTATTTTAGTAGAGATCGGTCGGCACTGCGCTAAAAATTTGTAAATTGTGTTTTAGGATTTTTTTTTAACCAGGTTTTTAAATTGCAGGACAGGTGCCACTTTGAGAAAAATACTTGCACCTCTATTACCAGTGTCTCCTAACTTTCTTGCAAACCACTCTTTCATGGGTGTCGGAATTGTGAGTATGTTGAATTTTTCCGACAGTCATATTTTTCCACCGATAAACTTTGGAAGATTACATTTAGCAGGTAAAAAGGCCGAGTAAACACTGCTAAATAGTATTTGGTGTTTTTGTACCAAACTCTTTATCCGATGCCATTTTTAGGAAAAGCAACTCATGTTACTATAATTTAATAAACCCATGGTTAACGCAACAGTATGGTGAGTTAATAGATGTAATACAAAACAATGCAATTAAAGCAAACTCATAATTGACACCCTAGTGATTGGAATTTCACCATGTTCTTCTCGCATGAGGAAACTGCCATCAACAATTTAGGGTACTGTAAATGCATCCCGAAGTAATGTGCATTCCCAGCTATTAGATTTCAATTTCCAGGACACTTCCAGACGATTCAAGAGACTGCCAAACATAGGATGTACCCTTTTTCATAAAATGAGCAGCCAGGCAGATACTGTTTCAGGGTATGCCCGCATCGATGCATATCCTTCCGAACTATGGAGGTGGTAACAGTGTCAGGATTAGATATTTTGGCTTTCCTTTATGTGGACGGTTGAACGATTGGAAGGCAGACTGGACTACACCTTTTTTGGGCAGAAGTCTTGTTGCCGCCTTACTCTAATTGAGGCTCTGAGTCATCAAATATTTAGCAATAACATAAAGTCTAAAATAAGATGTCTGCTGCGAGCAACTCCAGATGCCTCACTGTGCTACTAAAAAGAGGAAGCATTTTTTTTCTAACACCGGGTTTCCATTTTATTTATGATGTGCACTACTTTTACAGTAGCAAATAAAGGGCCTCATTAACGAGGCCCTAGGGGCACAGTGCGCAACCGCAGCGTCATTTTGTTTATGGCACCCATATTTAGAACGCCACGCAAAGCCACCTTGCTTGGCTTTTCATTGCCTTGTACATATGGGCCCCTTTCACGCATAAAACTGAGTAAAAGAGGCATTCCATGGGTGTTGCTTTGGGTGTTCCCAATCAACATCCACAGCAACATCCATGGGACACTAAGGAATCTGATGCCTCAGAGGTGCCTTAGAAATTACGGTACAGGAGAAATATCTTTATTTCCTCCCATTTTTCCTCTTTCTATGTGTGTGTTGCATTCTAGTGTCCCTTCCTGAACAAAAACAATCATCCCCATAACACAGACAAGGGTGCCTGTATTGGTGCTAGGCAGCCATTTGTGTGCCAGCGCAGAGGGAGAGTATCTTGTAGATACGGCACAATTCTGCCCTTTCCCGGTGGTGCAGGATGTGCCACAAGGCTTGTAAATGAGCCCCATAATGCGATATTAAAGATGGGGGTGCACTTTTACTTAACTACCATGCAACACAGAACATCAAGCAAAGTTGCTGTGCTGCGTTGCTTGAAAGGGAGAGAGTGAAAATCCTCCATGTTTACAAAGATATGGTGAATTTCTGCTCTATCCTTATACTGGCACACTGTGCAACATAGCAGGCACCTTTGCACTGTAGTGCAAAGGTGCTTGTTATAGGCAGGATTGTTTAAAAATAATCCTTAAAGACATTTTCTTATTTGTATGTGTGCACATGAAAAGAGGAAATAACAAAGGAGAAATGTAGATATTTAGCCTTATTAAGCCTCACCTGGGAAGGTGTGTCATTTTGTCGCATTCTCAGGTTTACAAGTCTTTGTAAATCTGGGATTGCGCCAAAATCCGTACGCGGATGAATGGGAACACCCATGCTCCATGCATGGGTCTCCTCCCAAGTTGAAATTTAACATAACACAATCAAAGCAGATGCATTGTGTTACATTTTTTTTATAAAGCCATGCAAATTAGGCCTTGCATGGCTTTGTAAATATTATTGGAGCCTTGACGTTACCCTCGTATCGTCTAGCATGATGCACAGACAATGCAAAGGCTTTGTATACATGTGTCAAAGTGTTTAACATGCCTCCGTCTACTTTGTGTCTGTAAATAACCAATAAATAAACTATTGAGAAAACATACTTCTTGTGTTGGCCATGCTTGACTTTGAAATACATGAATTCATGTATGCACCTTTCTGCCTATGCCATACCAGTGAAGATGCTGTGGCACAAGCAAACGTTATACAGAATAAGTGAATAATAAACATGCACCACTCATTAATTACTAGAGTGCAAAGTTAAACTTCAATATTACCATAACAGAACATAACAGAACATGACTGATGTGTCGCCTCATATTCGCAAGGCCTTTTTACAGAATAAGGTATGCCATAAGACATATCTGCAGATCCACCAAGAGTAATATGTTTTTTTTACACATTATGAGGGAGGGAAGTGGCATCTTGACCCTCTCAATGCTTTGTCTCTTATTCGTGACCATTCCCTACAATGCGCTGTGACCTTAACTCTGTTTCTTAAAGTTGTGTCAAGCATGAGGTACAGGAGTGAAGTGGGGTAGCAGTGGAATAGTGTGGAGGTGATATCCATTCAGCACATAACAAACTTCAATATCTACGCAAAGCTATGGCCTATGTTTACACAGGGGTCGGTATTATGAGTTTAGTGTAATTTAATGCACCCAGTAATTACTGGATACCTTAAAGATCTCAACCTTAATTCAATTTCAGCAGGTCACACCTAATGGAATTTAACAGGGGAAAAGTATATGGTATTTACGGGACAATGAGGATTTTGGGGCCGTAAGCACTCAAACCCACTTGTTACTTCCTGAAACTAGTTTTAGGTGTTATGTATTGCCCTGATAAAGATCCCGAGGGATAATTATTTATCTAGTGCAACAAATAGCACCTTCATTCTGACAAACTCGGAATCAGGGCCAATGTACATTTTTGGACGGAATTAGGATTGAAGGGCTGCAGACATCATCTGTCTACAAATGTCTTTTACAGGTCTCCCATGCTGCTATGAGGGTGCTATTAAGCTATTACTCCACACACAACAGTGCAACTAGGGAAAGAAAAAACAAGGGGAAAAAATACTTTAAAGTCCCACTAAGATATCCAAAGATTTTAGCATAGACGCTTCATCCACTAAATAGTGGCATGCTTCATCATTTGCACCAATCAACACCCTGGTAAGATGGTACCACCAGGGTGCACTCAACCATACGTGGGAGATCTTATATAAAGTATTAGTCTGGATAAAGCAGGGATCCAGGAAGGTAAAAAATGTGCTAACATTGCTTTATGGTGTACCCAACAGGAATTCCTTTTATTAGTAGGGCACCATGGACATAAATAAAAACTAGCACAGGGCTTATTTCAGCATTGCAGTCTCAATTGCCCCTGATTTTAGCCAACATGTTTCAGGACTCGCAAACAGCCCATCCAGGTCTGGAGCCTTCGTCAGGGCTCAGTGCTTAATTTGTGCTTGTTGATTCCGATGCTGGGCACCAGCAATTATTTTTGAGATACAGCACTTATTTTTCTGCCTCAAGGATTTACTGTGAGCAGAAGACACATATAGGAAAGACCGAGAGAGTGAAAAATGAAAAGGTGCCACAAAGGGAGAAAGCAGAAAGCTGCAACAGTGAGCTGAAGGGGCAGGGAGTGGCTGTAAATGGATTAAAGAGACACAAGATGGCTTCAGGTTTATGCTGTCTCAGTATTCCGTGTTCACACACTTAATTGCAGGAGCCACATGTTTAAGAGGAGGGCTTTGGACACTGGCACATTTCTATTTACATATTAAGCACTGTCAGGGCTGGACGTTTATCAATGCCCACCTATTCATTGCACATGTATGAGGCCCAAGGCTCTCACCTGAAAATGAGACTTCTTATTTAAAAGTACCTACAGAAACCTAAAACTATAGAACATTAATCAAAGTGTTTTTTAATGGGAGGACTCTTGGTACCTAATTGATTACCACAGGTGATCAAGTATTAGCTAAAAAGACATACTGTGCCCATCAGAGCCCCCCTTATCCCTAGTAGCACAAGCAATTATTGCACAGGTAGTGAAAGTTAAAATGAAAGTGAAAAGTGACTCCAACTGTAGTAGGTAAAATACACTATAAGGTATGCTTACATGCCATTAAGTGCAACACAGCAAATCAGCTATAAAGCTGCCACACGTGTGTTCACATGCACAATGTCTCGTGATTCACACTTCCAACATTCACACATCTTACCATACTGCAACATACACACATTTAACAAGCTCAGTAAATTTAAAGAACAGGCAGTGGAGGATATTGACAACATAGAGTCCGTCATCATAAAACCAGCTGACAAGGGAGGAGCCACAGTGATACTCCCAAAAGAGATGTACTGAGCTGAGTGCTTAACACTTTTACATGACCCAAGAAACTATGAAAGACTTTAGAGGGACATCACCAAGGAAATCTTGGAGACCATACAATTCATGGTCCATCAGGAAAAAGAAAACAGATGGATGACTAACTAAAATGCAAATCCTACAATACCATGCTTCTATATATTAATGAAAATTCATAAGGGTGTGTTTCCCCCTCAAAGTAGGCCAATAGTCTCAGGCTTAGGGTCCCATGTCAAACCTCTGTCAAAATTCACTGATCATTTCTTAAGACCATTGGTGACTCAAATGCCCTCATATGAGAAAGACATAAAATACATCCTCACCATAATACAGGACATCATGTTTCACCCAAAGATTTATTTGTCACCTTGGACAGTAAGACTTTATGTATAAGCACCCCTCAGGAAGCCTCACTCAATTTCCTGGAATACTTGTTAAAAAACAAGACACCTTCAGATTCTATCATGCCTATAAACTTTGTCATAGACTCTGCACTTATGGCACTTACCAGAAACTATTTCCAATATGAGAATAACTACTACCTGCAGACACACAGAACCTTGATGGGCAGTACATTTGCCCCAAGTGTAGCCTACCGTTGTGTTCATGATTTTGAACAGAAACACATCTACAAAAACACCAATCCTTTAGTACCAACATCATAATAAAGAAACAGTTGATCAGTGATGTGTTTATCATCTGATGAGGCAATTAAATGGAGGCCCTCTAATTTGCTGCATGGCTCAACTCCAGAGACAATTGTTGAGGTTCACAATCACAACCAACAAGAATTCCATCACGTTTTTGGATCTAAGAATCTAGTCACAAGACAACTATTTCAAAACCGAGGTTTATTATAAACCAACAGACGATAACAATGTGTTATTGTATGACAATTTCCATCCCAAATCCCTGAAGGACAATATACGGGTAGGCCAGTTTCTCAGACTACGGAGAAATTGTACAGACAATAATGTTTATGGTAGGCCAGTTTCTCAGACTACGAAGAAATTGTACAGACAAGAATGTTTATGAGAAGCATGCTGAATTGTTATCTAGATAACTTGAGGCCAAGCTCTATCCTCATTATTTTATCAAAAAAACAAGAAGAGAGCATACGATAATCCTAATAATCCTGGAGAACTATTATTGAAGACCAAGAGACCAAAGAATGATCATTTGATCTGTGTCACCACATTTGGCATACACTCTAATCAAGTGAAAAAGTTGATCTTTACACATTGGAGATTTCTGACATTGGGCCCTTAAGATTTCAGGAAACCTATGTTTCCCTTTAAGAAGGGCGAATCATTGAAAGACCTCCTGGTTCACACCAGACCAAAACGGCAGAACACCACAAACCTTTCCATCCATACCATTTGGAAACTTCCTCCAGTAGTCGGCCACTGTCCATACAGACATTGTGACATTTGCCCTCTCACAAAACCAACCAAAGAACTGGACCTTGCTTTTCGGATACCATGTTTTTTTTGTGCATATATCCTCTTTTTAAAACAGTTTTTATGCGCATTTGCATGGTGCAACATATTAACTTACAGCAGCTGTATACATTTTAATCTCTGCATATTTGCCATATAGTTGTCATAATGTCAGTCCTTTAACCATCAGAGGCCCGAAGCAGGACATTTCCCAAATATTTCTATATCACGCAATTGAGAAATTATGACAGGTCACTTATATTGTAGGAATAGCAGCATATACATCTTTCGTAATTGCAGTGCAGCACCACTTTAACTTGATGAGTTAGTATACAGAGAGAATACAAGAAAAAGAAAACCTTATCAGGTCAAACAGGATAGTGTTCTCCCCTAAACTTCCCTTCCTTCCCCATTAGCTATCAAGTTTCTCAGCTCACATTAATAAACTGGGAAACACCCGGAAGAACGAGTCCTGAACCACAAGGCTGTGAAAAACGAAAGCGAAACAACACTTTCGTTTTCCACGACTCCCTGGTTTCGGTACCTTAACCACGCATGTCTGAACAACGTACATGCATGGGTAAGGTACAGAAGGGAGTTGGAGTGGACGCGGTGAAAGAGGAGGTAAGTTGGGCTGGGACTGGGATTGTTTTGGGGGGTGGGGGAGCTGGGGGTTATTAGGTTTTAGGGGGCAGGGTTTAGGTTTTAGGGGCAGGGGTGGGGACTCTGGGTATTTTTTGTTTTTGGGGTGGGGTGGGGGAGCTGGGGTGATTAGAGTTTAGGGGGGGGTCAGGGTTTAGGTTTAAGGGGTGGGGTGGGGGGCTGAGGTGGAAACATGCTGGGTCGTGCATGCTGATTGGTAATGCCTTTACCAGGAATGCGTTTACAACAGTAAAATCGTTGTAAACGCCTTTGTGGGAAAAGGCATTAGTGTTTAGAACAAGGTCGTTGTTCCGACCTTGTTGTTGAGCCACAGGTGGTTTAGGCACCTGTGGTTCTGACATATAAACTAATAAACTAAATGCCATTCCTTACATGATTTCTTGGTAGCAATTAAGTAGGCAGAATCACAAACTCCTGTAATCTGCTTATGTACAGTGTGCGTCAGTCATGGGGCATTGTTAATAATCTGGCTCCTTAAGGGCCAAGGTCGGCACCATCGCCATTATTCCATCTGAAGAACCCTCCCCTGTGATTCGGACAGGGCCTGCGTGATCATATGCGATGCCAGCAGGGCACCTGTCGCTTTTTTGTCCTTGCATGTGCGTCTCTTATGGGCCTCCTCTCCTCCTGCTCATTCAAATAAGTCCTTCCTCCAGTCTGTAATCTAAGGAGGGTGGTGGCTTAACCAGTGTATTGCAATGCGCCTCTTTGTCACTGCAAGTCCCAGTATGGTATACTACCTTCTCAGGGTTTTCTTGGGGTTTTCAGTAATCAAACCCAGCAGACATTAAGCGATGTGTCTGGGTACTACCCATCCTGTGGTGCCCTGTATGTGCGAGAGTACTGATTCCCAAAACGGGACCACCAATGTGCATTGCCATATAAAGTGTATATAATCCGCTTCAGTAATAGCACAGCAAGAACACGGTTTAAATTGTGCACAAGTATATACCCTAAGGATCCCAGCATGTACTTTGCACCTATTCTTTGAAGTGATAGGTTTGTCGCAGAGACATTGCCACATCTTTTCCAGGAGCAGCAGCAGCTTCCTTTATCAGCTCAAAGAGCCCAACATAGCTGTGTTATGAGTCGACAAACACCCGTCATACCTAGTATTGTCATAATTGTGTGTGAGGGTTCAAGTTTGCATGGGAACAATGGACACAGTTTCTTGGCAGTGGCCGCAATTTTTGTATATTGGAGGAACTGTCCGCTCCCCAATCCAAAAGTGTCCATTGCCTCTTGTATATTTATGAAGCGGCCCCCAGGGTAGAGATCAGACAGCATTAGGCACCCTCCCTCTTGCCATCTATCAATATCCATATATTTTGTTATTTGGGGAAATGGATGTAAGATCCAGACATCAAAGTGTGGGGAATAAGGAGTTCCGCCAATCACTGTTTGGTCTGTTATGGCTCATATTTTGCCCATCAGTCAGATCAAGAGTGGTAAGGTATCAGAGATATTGTGACCCCACGTCAGCAATCTGCCCAATTGGTATCCATCAAGGATCTTTCCGAGTTAGGTTCACCATCGCGTCTGAGAATTGCATGCTGTAACTGAGTCACAAGATAGTACAGTTCTAGAATGGGGACCTCCATACCCCCTTTGCCCCATTCCCTCTTAAGGTCTATTTTGCAACTGCTGCCAGCCCAGAGGAATTCCACTAAGAGTGAGGCTATGTCCTGGAAACCTTTTGGAATATTTTGTATATCGCTCCTTGTAGGGCGTAAAGGCATCAGATCGAGGGGGGTAAGTTATTTATTACTTTGCCCAAATTCAGGTCAAATGTCAGTTGTTTCGTGTGTGCAACATGTATTCCTATGTATTTTACCACGTCTGTTACCAGAGGGCAGGTCCAGCATAGGAAGATTTTTGGTACATCCTGCAAACAGCCCAGTGGAAACAACATAGATTTTGTGCCACGGAGGCACAGTCCTGAGTATTCCCAGAATTCTTGCATGGCATTAAGTAATGTTGGAGTGTAGATTGGCAAAGATAGATCATCCCATCATCGGCATTTAGTGACACTAGGGCCCTCATTATGACATTGGCGGTAAGTCCAGATTACCGCAATGCTGACTACCGCCAACATACCGCCAGCGCGGCGGTTTACCGCTTCCCATATTATAACACACATAGCAATCCGTCACTATACCGCCACACACACAAGTCCGCCAGCCCAAAGGTCAGTGATAAACTGGCAGTAGAAAAACCCAGACTGTTACACCAACAGAACTACGCCCACAACATTATGACCCACAAATCACCATGGCGGACATTCATCAGTGGTAAACCATTGGTGGTACATACCGCCACGCTTAAAATACAAACACACATACAAAACAACGCCACATTGGACAATTCAAACTACACACACCTGACACACATACACATACCACACCCACACCAATATAAAACACACACACACTACCTACAACCCTTTACGACCAAAAAAAATTGACAACAGAGAGAGAGAGACACCAAGAGCACCCACAGAACCAGAGCCACAGAGCACCACCACCCATACACCATCTGCGGAACTTACAGCACACACCCCAACACATCACCCCACACACCCTCAAACACACCACACACACTACACCCATGGCACCACAAAGACACCCCAGGTTCTCAGAGGAGGAGCTAAGGGCCATGGTGGAGGATATCATCCGGGTAAAGCCACAGCCATTCGGATCACAGGTGCAGCAGACATCCATTGTTAGAAAGATGGAGCTATGACAGAGAATCGTGGACAGGGTCAACGCTGTGGGACAGCTCCCCAGAACAAGGGATGACATCAGGAAGAGGTGGGACGACCTACGGGGGAAGGTGCGTTCCACAGCAGCAAGACACCAGATAGTAGTACAGAGGATTGGTGGTGGACTCCCACTTCCTCCCCCAGAACTAACAACATGGGAGGAGCAAGTCTTGGCAATCATGCATCCTAAGGGCCTAGGGACCTGGCAGGAGTAGGAGGAGGACTGGACTACTACTTTCACCCCCACACCTGCATGCCATCACATACCCCCACCCCTACCCTCACCCCCATCACTCCACCACCTTACATACACCCCACCATCACAACTCACCCATCCTAATACCAAGCCCTGCACATAACACCAATGCACGGAACCCCATCACAGACCTGCATGGACACACATCAATGAAGCATGCATATTAGAGAAAATCACCTAGCCCACAAAATCATTACTCACAGAAGGCAAAGCTGACAGGGCAATCACAACCATAGAGGGCAACACACCCATGCACAAGATGTCACACGCAGAAACAATAACACTGCATTTACATCCCCACAGGTCCCCCACACAACATCACCAGAGAGGAGGTGGCAGCAACATTCAGTCCCCCTACAGAAGAGGCCCACAGTGATGACAGCAACTCTGGACACCTGGATCTGGAAGACCAACCTGGCCCATCAGGGATCTCCGGACAGTCGGTTACTCAGGCACAGTCCAATACTACCACAGAGCCTTCCCCCTCAGGAAACACCACCACAATACCCACCCAGCGGGCCCATACCTCATTCCCCAGGACACATCAATCAGCAGTGTGTCCACCACTACAGGGACCCCAGGCCACCCCACAAATACAGGACGATCAGGGACCTGTGGTTAGTGGCAGTAGGCACACGGTTCAGGGGACAGAGGCACAGGACGACAGGGAAGCTGTCAGGACTGCTGTGCGACAGAGGGAGGACAGGCCCAGGGAGCCGACTCTCCAGGAGGCACTCATCAACATCCTGGGAGCATACCACCATTTCCAGGAGACGATGGGCCAGATACTGGACAAGTTGCAGGTGACCCAGCGGCTGCAGGAGGGACAGTACCTGGGGATGAGGGAGGGCCTGAAGGACATCCACACCACCCTGGTCACCATTGGAGGGGTGCTGGCAGACATGGCCAACACCATGAGGGAGGCAGTGGCACACCATGGGGCCCCTGACACTAGCACCACTATTGAACAGCCCTCCACCTCCGCTGCCGCTAGTGGACAGGAGGCCCCGCCACAGGATCAACAGGCCACCAGCACCCCTTGCCCTGCAGAAGGAGAACCGCCACCCAAACAGTCCCTGTGATCCAGGCAGAAGCCAGAGAACATTGCCAAGACCACCGCCAAGAAATATGACTCTCCTAATTGTCACCCTTGTGTCCCACTCTGTCACCCTGTCCACATTGAACTGCCTTTGCTCCCCTTCCTATGCCCCCTTGGACAATGCACCTGTGATACAAATGGAATGGGCTCTTTCCTGGACTTTCCTCCACCATCAACCAAGCCCATTCCACTACCTCCTCTACTTCTTAGCACTTAAATAAACACCAGTGAAAAAAATACAAGTATGGAGTTCGTCAAATGATTGAACTATGAGTTTGTTTAACAAGCTTGAAACACTGCAATACAACTATACAGGAATAAATACATAGGAATGACCTGTAGTAGGCTGCAGTCAACACATTAGGTGCCAGAGTGGGGCACAGACATCTGAAAATAGAGATGTCAAAGGGTACAGTAAGTGGCCATAGAATTGGGAGAATCTGCCTGCCATGTACAATGTCAAACACAAAACTGTCAATGTAAAGTGAAGTTACAGTGTCTTATCTGTATGTCACTGGAAGTACTGTCGTATTATTGATGTTCTGTTGTCCTCATCCTCCTCATCTTCACTGTCCACAGGGTCCACTGCTGCCATATGCGTATCTCCAGCCTCATCCTTCTGCAGAAAAGGCACCTGGCGTCTCAAGGCAAGGTTATGCAACATGCAGCAGGCCACGATTATCTGGCAAACCTTCTTGGGTGAGTAGTACAGGTATCAACCAGTTAGATGGAGGCAACGAAACCTGGCCTTCAGGAGGCCGAATGTCCTTTCTATTATTCTTCTTGTTCGCCAATGTGCCTCATTGCAACGTTCTTCTGCCCTTGTCCTGGGATTCCTCACAGGGGTCAGTAGCCATGAGAGGTTGGGGTACGCAGAGTCACCTGCAAATATTGAGGGACAACTGTTAGACTAACCCTTAGGGCCAACACCATATTCATACACCAACATCCACTGGGAGGGAACCAGGGCTCACCTCTTAGCCACACCCGGTGCCTCTGGAGTTGGGCCATCACATATGGGATGATGCTATTCCTCAGGATAAAGGCATCATGCACAGGCCCAGGATACTTTGCATTGAAGTGGGAGATGTACAGGTCCGCCAGGCACACCATCTGCACATTCATCGAGTGAAAGCTCTTTTGATTTCTGTACACCTGTTCATGTCTCGGGGGGGGGACAAATGCAATATGTGTTCCATCGATTGCCCCAATTAGGTTGGGGCTATGTCCCATTGCATAGAAGTCAGCTTTCACTGTGGCCAAATCCTCCACCTGGGGGAAAATGACATAGCTGTGCATGTGTTTAATCACGGCAGACAACACTCTGATCAGCACTATTGAGAACATTGGCTGTGACATTCCTGCTGCCAAGCCCACTGTCACTTGGAAGGAGGCAGTTGCCAAGAAAGGGAGCACAGGTAGGACTTGAACAAGAGGGGGGATCCCAGTGGGGTGACGGATAGCAGATATCAGGTCAGGCTCCAATTGGGCACACAGCTCTGTGACTGTGGCCCTGTCCAGTCTATACGTGAGGATAATGTGCCTGTCCTCCATTGTTGCCAAGTCCACCAGGGGTCTGTACACGGGGATGTCTCCATCTCCTATTCATCCGTAGCGGTTGTAATCTAGGGGGAAAACGGTGAGCAGATGGTCAGTATTCCACATTTCCAAACACTACACTGCATTGTATGTTGTGACTGTAACAGTATAATGTTGGATAGGCCCAAATGGTGCCTATGTGTATTGTGACACAGTTAGGTGCCATGCCCTGCCCCCCTAAAATGGCACCCCCACCGTCCTGTGTGGATGGACATGTGGAAATGAGGTAATGCTGTTGACGTTGTGCGCCGTTGCGGGAGGCGGGCGAGTTCTGCGGTGCAGCTCCACATTGGTTGTTTTTGGGCCCTATGGGTTACAGTGGCCAACGGTGATGTACGCCGGCGGTGACGGTACGCACTGCCGCTGAAGTGACCGCCATTTTCTATCTGCTCACTCACTTGCTACCTGACTTTCAACAGGAGAGGACCTACACTGCAAGTGTTGCTGTGACCTATGTGTGGAACCTACCATGGCTCGTGTCACTGGGGAAAGGTCCCCTGCCTTCACCACTGCAGAGTTGGAGAGACTGGTGGATGGGGTCTTATCCCAGTACCGAATGCTGCATGAGCGTCCAGACCAACAGGTGAATACACTGTGAGCACGAGGCATGGGGCATGAATGCATGGAGTGCTGTGTGTGAGGGCCTCGTGTGAGGGGGTTGGTGGAAGGGTTCTGGGCAGCATGATGCATGTATAGTGGGCAATGTCTGTGCGTAAGGGGATGGGAGGGCTATGGTGGGCCATGAGTGTAACAGGCCGGACAGTATAACTGATACATTTTTCTATGTGTATGTTTCTGCAGGTCAGCACCCATCAGAAAAAAGGGTATATGGCATGCCATCGCCAAGGACGTGCGGACCCTGGGTGTCTACGGCAGACAGAGCACCCACTGTCTGAAATGGTGGGAGGACCTGAGACGCTGGGCACAGAAGACGGTGGAGGTCCAGCTGGGAATGGCCTCCCAACGAGGAAGGGGTGCCGATCGAACCATGAGCCCCCTGATGGCCCGCATACTGGTGGTGGCCTATTCAGAGCTGGATGGGCACTTGAGGGCATCACAGCAGCCACAAGGGGGTGAGTACAGCTTCCCAATATACTACTTGCCCGTGGAGGGTGGGCTCCGGGTGGGTGATGTGGGCCTGTGGGTGCCCATAGATGAGGCCGGACATTGCAGGGTAGGTCCCATGTTGGGCAGGAGCTGATGAGCACCACCTCCTACCAAGCTAGTAGGCATCCACTACTGGGCAGGGGTCTGTGGGTGTCAGGTATGCTTCTATTGGCATTAGGTATTCCTGTCCATGGCCTGCTGATTTGCATTGCTACTGGTTGTGTATTACCTAGTGCGTAGGGCTGTTCCCTGTGTGTGTATGTGTTGTGTACACCAACAGTGATGTTGCTGGTGCCATTGACCAAGTGTATCCTTTGTCTGTCCCCCTGTTTGTTTTGTCACCCTGTCCTTATGTGCATTAGCATCATCTGGTGGAGGATCAGAGGCACCAGCGATGGAGGGAGGTGCATCCCACACTGCCCAGGAGGCTGAATCCACCGACAGTGAGGGCACCAGTGGGACGGAGGGTGAGGGGAGCACCAGGGCGGAGACAGGAGGGTCAGTTCTGACAGTGATACCTCCTCAGATGGAAGCTCCCTGGTGGTGATGGACACCTCTGTGCCCACCCGAACTACAGGTACAGCCACCACCCCCGGTACCAGCACCGCCCTCCCAGCAGCCCCTCAGCGTGTTTCCCATCCCCGCTCACCCAGGAGGGTGGGCATCTCCTTCGCCCCAGGCACCTCAGGCCCTGCCCCAGTTAGTCCTGCTGCCCTGAATGAGGAGGCTATTGACCTCCTGAGATCCATCTCTGTTGTGCAGTCAACCATTGTGAATGCCATCCAGGGGCTGGCAGCCCATTTGCAACAAACAAATGCATTCCTGGAGGGCATTCCCTCTGGCATGGCGGCCCAACAGAGATCAATCCAGGCACCTGCCTCCTCCCTGCTGGCAGCGATTGTCCCTGTTTCTAGCCTCTCCCCTCTAACTTCCTCTACCCAGCCCCATTCCCCTCAACCCCAACCTATCCCAAGCACACAGGAAGACCAGAATGCACACAAGACAACACACAGGAGTGGCTCAGGCAAACACAAGCAGCACACATCATCCCACAGGCACTCACACATACACCAACCATATAAAGACATACCAACATCCACTGCCTACACTGTGTCCCCCTCCTCCTCATTCTCCGCCTCCCTGCCAGTAGCGTCTCCACTCACACCTGCATGCACTACATCCTCATCCATTTTCACCATCACCAGCACACCTATCAGTACACACCCATCACTGGCAGTCACCACCCACACATCCATGCACACGTCCCCTATGTCCACTCCTACTGTGTCTGTGCCTCCTCATCCCAAAGTACACAAATGCAAGCACTCAGACACCCAACAGCCATCCACCTCACAACAGCATCCAGCCCATGCACCTGCACCCACAATAAGCAGACAAACACCTCCTACACCCACTTCCTCTTCCTCCACTCCCAAACCTTCATCCTCTTCCTGCCCCAATGTCCCTATGAAGCTTTTCCTCTCCACCGTTGCCCTCTTCCTACCGCTCCCCCGTCCTTCACGTCGGGCCAGGGTGGTCAGAACCCAGACGAGCACCTCAGCCACCCAGTCCACAGCCACAGTAGTGTTGACAGCTACTACAGGTGGGAGAGGCTCCCGGGAACCAGGCATCAGCACTGAAAGTGTGCCTGCACCACCTGCCAAAGGTAAGGGCAAGTAGGCACCACCAGCTGGCAAAGCGAAGGGCAAGGAGGCACCACCAGCTGGCAAAGCGAAGGGCAAGGAGGCACCACCAGCTGGCAAAGCGAAGGGCAAGGAGACACCACCACCAGCTGCCAAAGGGAATGGCAAGGAGGCACCACCAGCTGCCAAAGGGAAGGGCAAGGAGGCACCACCAGCTGCCAAAGGGAAGGGCAAGGGGCTTGCACCAGCAGGCAGGAAGGACAGGAGGCGTGGTGCTAGGACTGATTCCAAGTCCCCACCACCAACCATAGTGGTTCAGCCGTCCGAGGCTGCAGGGGAAGGGCTGGATCCTCCCCCCACCACTGCCTGCACCGCCACTAGCACCGCCTGCAGCACCACTACCAGCAGCAGCAGCCACAGTGGACAGCCATCCGAGGCTGCAGGGGAAGGGCTGGAGCCTCCCCCCACCACCGCCTGCACCTCCACCAGCACCACTGCCAGGAGCAGCAGCCCGAGTGGGCAGCTGTCCAAGGCTGCAGGGGAAGGACTGGAGCCTACCCCCACCACTGCCTGCACCGCCACCAGCACCGCCAGCAGCAGCAACCCCAGTGGGCAGCCGTCCAAGGCTGCAGGAGAAGGGCTCGAGCCTCCCCTCACCACTGCCAACCCCGAAACCAGCTCTGCCACCACTGAGCAGCTGTCACCGCCTGCAGGTAGTGTGTAGTCCTGCCTCCATGGGCTGCAGTACGTCCTGGCCCCTGCAAATCCTGTAGGTGTGACACCCAGGTGAGAGACTGTGACTTTGCACTCCTCAAGATCTGCATCACAGAGCACAAGGCCATCTCCAGAACCAGTGGAAGAAGCCATCTAATCACCCCATCCTTGCCAGGATGAAGCACAATGGGCACAAGACCCCCTCCAGAACCAGTGGAAGAAGTCATTCACTCACCCCATCCTTGCCAGGATGAAGCACACTGGGTACAAGGCCCCCTCCAGAACCAGTGGAAGAAGCCATCCACTCACCACATCCTTTCCAGGATGAAGCACAATGGGCACAAGGCCACCTCCAGAACCAGTGGAAGAAGCCATCCACTCACCCCATCCTTGCCAGGATGAAGCACACTGGGCACAAGGCACCCTCCAGAACCAGTGGAAGAAGCCATCCACTCACCCCATCCTTGCCAGGATGAAGCACACTGAGCACAAGGCCCCCTCCAGAACCACTGGAATAAGCCATCAACTAAGGAGACTGTGGCCTTGCACTCCCAAGCAGTGGGAAAACCACCCACTAGAGAGACTGTGGCCTTGCACTCCCCAGGACCAAGCAGTGGGCAAACCACCCACTTGAGAGACTGTGGCCTTGCACTCCCCAGGACCAAGCAGTGGGCAAACCACCCACTAGAGAGACTGTGGCCTTGCACTCCCACTGACTAGAGAGACTGTGGCCTTGCACTCCCCGGGACTAAGCAGTGGGCATGTAGCCCCCTCCAAGATCAATGGCGTTGTACCATCTTCCGGCTGAGGTGGCCCCCCATTCCCCATCCCCCTGAGGTGCCAGTGTATTTTTGACCTGATGCCCATGCAGTGTTCCCTCCGTGTTGTTGCAGGAGTGAGGTGGGGCCTTGTCCTATGCCTATGTGTAGTGGACCTGTGGCCCACAGACATTGAGGACTGGGCAGTGTCCCTCCATTTGTAAATATTTATATACTTTTTGATTTTGAAGCATGTATTTATACTATTTTATCTTATTACGCTCACTTTAATCAATTCCTTTTGTCCTTGCTTTCTTCCTGAGGGGTATGGGGTGGATATGTAATGTTGTTGCATGTGGTTGTGTGTATGGTGTTAGGGTTGGGGGTGTTGCGTGTCGCTCTCTTTTTCCTCCCCCCTCCCCTGTGTGCTATGCGGCAGTACTCACCGCGGTCGTCTTCGTCGGTGGTGATGTTTGTAATGCAGGAAGAGGTATAGTGGCATGGGGAAGATGTGCAACTCGGGCTCCATGGCGACGTGGTTGTTCCCTGAGTCTCCAGAGGTGAGTCCTTTGCCTTCTGTGTTCTGTTTCCATCATGCTTTTATTGTCATTGGTACCGCCCCAGAAAAGGTGGCAGATAGGCCTGTCTTAATACAGTGGGCCGAACACTGTCTTCCACCTGGCTGTTGGCAGTTGCCACTGTGATGCTTGTTGCTACCGCCGTGGGGGTGGGTGTGTTGAAGTGGCTGTCTGTCTGGGTGGTTTCCACCGTAGTCTTAATTCCTTTTTTTTCCCCGCCGGCCTGTTGGCGATATTACTGTAGCTTTATCACTGCCTGCCAGGGTTATAATGAGAGCCTATATATTCAGAGTTTCATATCTGTACACCCATCCATGTAGGATCTGTCACAGTCTACAGGCAAGTGGTTCTATCATGACAGCAAAAATCAACTGAGACGGGGCATCCTGCTGCAGCTCAATTATATCTCACACTTAGCTGTACTCTAGCCCTTGAGGACTTGCAGAGTAATTGAACCCATCCAATATATTTGTGTCCCAGTCCCAACCTGGCAAGCACTTATCATAAATATTTCCGCTGCACCAAATCTCATGCCTGTTCTATATACAAAAACACCAGTGCATAACATTTCTTCTTGTAGTTCTGGTGCATGTAGGACCAAAACACCGCTTATAGACCTACGCATACTAAGGGTCATACCATTGATCTTGTGTTTAGCAACATTTCAGATATATCAGCTCAGACATCCCTTCCTCAGTTATGGTCCCATCACTTTTTAATTATGCTTACGCTTCCTATTTCCTCAGTTTCCATACGCCTGCAGACGAATAAGCAAACCGGTCATCACTGGCAGAAGCTGAATCTCAGTGAATGGACCTCCACCCTCGAAAACACTAGCACTAATCACTTTAATCACACCATATGCTTAGCAGATAAATTCAATGAGTGGATTTGCACTTCTCTAGACATCGTTTTACAGATAAAATCCATCACTAGAGGCGCACATCAGAAGAAATCCCTATGGTTCACTCCTCAGAGAAGTGTAAACTTCTCGAAAGAAGCTGGAGGAAAACCTATGACTACTCCTCAAAACTCAAATATAGGAAACCGATCAGAATTTTTCTGCGGAAATAAAAACCACACAGGCATCATATTATGCTTCCAAAATAGGAGAGTCGTCCAACTCTCCCAAAGAAATGTTTTCAATATTTAGAAAGATTACCCAGGTGCCTTATCATATTGATCTTATGGACGTCATTAAGGAACATAGTAATAACCTGGCCTGCTTTTTTCGAAAGAAGATTCTAGATATTTAATGACCCTTTCCGGACAAGGCTGCTCAGAAAGGCGACCTTGTCAGTCAAGTCAAGGCCCAAAACTCCATAGCTTTGCTATCAGACTGCCCTCCCCTCATTGAGGACTCAGTAATCAGTCTTTTACACACCATAAAATCTGGATCTCCGTTGGACCCTGCCACTCCCTACATTTTGACTCTGGGTTCAGATACCATTGCCCCTGTTATGACCAATTTTCTTAATGAGTCTCTAACAACAGGTCAGATTCCGTCACACTGGAAACATGCAATTGTCAAGCCTTTGCTCAAAAAGCCTCACCTTGATGTAGCCCTATTGAACAACTACAGGCCGATCTCCCTTCTTCCAATAGCGTCCAAACTGATTGAGAAAAATGTCAATAGACATCTGTCAGGTTTTCTTGAGAACCATAAGATCCTTCATCATACTCAAATGGTCTTTAGACCCCAACACGGCACTGAGACAGCCCTTCTGGCTGTTGAGGAAGACATACAAAGATGGGTTGATTCAGGGGGCTCTGCGGCTATCATTTTATTGGATTTAAGCATGGCATTTGACACCGTCAGACAACGTCAGACCACCCCACCCTGCTTCAAAGATTTTTTTGTGCAGGCATCAAGAGGCTCGCCTTGAAATGGATCTCCTCCTTTCTGGGGGATAGGACTTTTCAATTACTTGATTATTCCTTCTTCACTAATAGTTTCTCTCTCAGCTATGGGGTTCCCCAGGGCTCCTCCCTGAGCCCCACCCTGTTCAATATCTATATGTCTCCATTAGCTGAGATTGTAGAACTTTATGGTTTGTCACTGGTGTCTTATGATGATGACACTCAGTTTTTTTTCATTCTCCACTAATACTAACTCTGATCAACCCAGTCTAACACCTTGCCTCCAAGCAGTAGCCAGATGGATGGTCAACTGTGAAACTCAAATTAAATGAAGACAAAACTGAAGTAATGCTAGTGGGGAACTATGCCCTCCATAGATCCCCATCCCCAGTCCCTGAAGGAGTGGAAGATCTGCCTCCACCAAAAGAAGATATAAAGAGCCAAGGGTTTTGGCTGGACTCACATCTTACCATGGACTACTAATCTAAAAAGTTGACAGCCACCTGTTTCAGTCTATTGAGACTGCTGAGGAAGGTTTTTAGGGTACTTCCATTTTTGGCCAAAAGACTCATAACCCAGGCTCTTATAATTTTACACTAGAATAATGGAAATGTCCTCTATCTGAGCTCACCTCAATACGTATTAAAGAGACTTCAGGTGGTGCAGAATGCTGCTTTGTGCTTACTCATGAATCTTCCTAGACACCTGTCCACGAAATCAGCTCTAGTCGCCCTCCACTAGCTCCTTGTGGAACAACAGGTTAATTTCAAAGCCCTTTGTACTCTGCGTAGGGCCCTTCACAATAGGGACCTGGCCTTTCTTAGGCAGATTGCAACGCCTTACATCCCTCACAGGTCTCTCAGATCCTCAACGGCATCCCTGATCAAGGTCCCTCTGATCAAGAAAGCAAGTTGGGGGGGGGGGGCAGATCCCTGGCATATAAAGCTGTAATTCTCTGGAACTCTCTTCCCTTGGAGTTCTGTCAAGATAGCCAAGAACTCTCTTTTCATAGGAATTAGAAGACTCTATTGTTTACAGTATAAGCCTATCCTTGCAGTCTGCTCTATATGCTCTCTAGCAGTGGGAGGCCTTCGAGTAGCCATGCGCTTTATACATCCTTTAAACTAAACTCAACTAAACATGGGGGAGTTGGTGCATGTTTCTCAGGATATTTCTTTTTGGGGGCAATTCCTGATTGATCAGTATGTATGAGATGTGGAAGATGTGGGAGCAATCTTTTTGCCAAGTGCTAGAAATGGGGTCTTTGGTTGGCAGTCAGAATACCCTCTGTCCAAGCAAGGACCCTCACTCTAGTCAGGGTAAAGGAGAATCACCCTCAGTTAACCCCCGCTCACCCCCTTGGTAGCTTGGCACGAGCAGGCAGACTTAACTTCAGAAGCAAGATGTAAAGTATTTGTACCAACACACACAGTAACCCAGTGAAAACACTACAAAATGACACAACACAGGTTTAGAAAAATAGGTACTATTTATCTAAACAAAACAAGACCAAATGACAAAAATCCAACATACACAAGTCAAGTTATGAAGTTAAAAAGCAAAAGAGTCTTAAATCCTTTAAAAAACAGTGAGAACATTGTTAGTGTACAAAAGTACCAGGGTAGCATCAAAATAAAGCCGCACAGGCGAGCGTGCGTCAAAAAAGGCCAGCAATGTGTTGATTTCTCACTCACAAGAGAGAGCATGCATCGTTCCTCCTCCGGTCGGCGTGTGTCTTTTGTTTTCTCCAGCAAGACAGCGATGCATCAATCCTTGGGTCCGGGCAGGCTTTGCGTTGATTTTCCGTGTCCAGCTATGTTGTGTAGAAATCCGGCCGCAAGGTGTCAAGAAACCGTGCTGCGTGGGGGCTTGCATTGTTATCAGCAGCAGCTGCAGTTGTTGCACATCGTTTCTCCAGCCACGTTGCGTCAATCTCCCAGCTGCGATGCAGGTGGAGAGTCGATTTTAGCCACGAGGCTGGTGTGTCGTTTTTCAGCCACGAACCGGGTGGTGCGTCAAATGTTTCCCTGAACGGCGGTCTTTGCCTGGATTTCTGTCCTTTTCCACCAGCTGCACCTTCCAGGGGCCCGGGACAGCTTAGGGCACCACTTGGTCAGTAGGACTCTCAGCAGAAAGTCCAAGTGCTGGCAGAGAGAAGTCTTTGCTGTCCTTGAGACTTCAACAACAGGAGGCAAGCTCAGTTTCAAGCCCATGGAGATTCTTCACCAGTGGGAAGTCACACAAAAGTCAGTCTTTGTCCTCTCCCAGGTAGAAGCAGCTACTGCAGGCCAACCTTAGCAAAGCACAGTCACAGGCAAAGGGGCAGTACTCTTCCTCCAGCTTCTCCAGCTCTTCTCCTTAGTAGAGGTTCCTCCTGGTTTCAGAAGTAATCCTATTTTCATGGGGTTGGGATGCTTCTCTTATACCCCTTTCTGTCATTGAAGTCGGCCTATTTCAAAGGAAAGTCTCTGTTGTTTTCAAGATCCTACCTTGCCCAGGCCAGGCCCCAGACACATACCAGGGTGTTGGAGACCGCATTGTGTGAGGGCAGGCACAGCGCTTTCAAGTGTAAGAGACCACTCCTCCCCTCCCCTCAGCCTAGATGGCCCATCAGGATATGGAGGCTACACCCCAGCTCCCTTTGTGTCACTGTCTAGAGGAGAGGTGCAAACACCCCAACTGTCAAACTGACCCAGAGAGGGAATCCACAAACAAGCAGTGTGACAGAATGGTTTAAGCAAGAAAATG
Organism: Pleurodeles waltl; assembly: GCF_031143425.1. Taxonomy (NCBI): domain Eukaryota; kingdom Metazoa; phylum Chordata; class Amphibia; order Caudata; family Salamandridae; genus Pleurodeles; species Pleurodeles waltl. The sequence goes on from NC_090437.1 coordinate 29,981,041, forward strand.
CCTACTTTCTAAAAGTGCCATTTTCAAACACACAATCTAAAAACCAACTTCACTTAAAGATGTATTTTAAAATTGTGAGTTTAGAGACCCCAAACTCCACATGTCTATCTGCTCCCAAAGGGAATCTGAGTTTAATATTTAAAGGCAACCCCCATGTTAACCTATGAGAGAGATAGGCCTTGCAACAATGAAAAACAAATTTGGCAGTATTTCACTGTCAGCACATGCAGAACACATAAGTACATGTCCCACCTTTAACATACACTGCACCCTGTCCATTGGGCTACCTAGGGCCTATGTTAGGGGTGCCTTACGTGTATATAAAGGGAAGGTTTAGGCCTGGCAAGTGAGTACACTTGTCAAATTGGCAGCTTAAAAATGCACTCACAGACACTGCAGTGGCAGGTCTGAGTCATGCTTACAAGGCTACTAGTGTGGGTGACACAATCAGTGCTGCAGGTCCACTAGTAGCATTTGATTTACAAGCCCTGGGCCCCTCTAGTGCACTTTACTAGGGACTTACTGGGAAATCAAACATGCCAATCACGTTTAGCCAATGTACACATACAATTTATATAGGGAACACCTACACTTTAGCACTGGTCAGCAGTGGTAAAGTGTCCAGAGCAAACAAAACTGCAACAACTGAGTCCAGCACACAGAAACAACCTGGGAAGTAAAGGCAAAAAGTTAGAGGAGACCATGGCAATGATGCCAAGTCTAACACCAAGACATAGCTTAGGATCTTCTGGTATTCATTCAACATGGAAAGTGGTCTGTATGAGGACATTTCTACGGGGTCTCTGCCTAGCTTAGGAATCATAAAAGTGAAGGCCTCCCTCAAAGAATCAGGGAGGTAGCCATTCTACAGGGCCTCATCACAGACCGGTAGAAGTTTGTAAACCAAGCTGTCTGAAAAAAGTTGACTCAGCAGAAAGCACTTCATTGCCTGGTGCTTAGGCAGTTTTCAGGGAAGTTAACACATTGAGGAGTTCTTGTTTAGCCAGGGGAGTGCGGATAGGTGCTGTAGTGGCAGGTTCAACAAATAAATGGATAGGGGGTGTCTGTTATTTCAGTTGGGGCCTCAGTGTAGACACATTGCAGATGTGATGCAAAAGCACTGTTAATTGCCTGGTATGTGTACTCTACTTTTCCCTGTTGGTTCTGGTTATGGTGAAGTTTTGGAGATGATCAAGCTGGCCAGCAGTCACCTTGTGTCGTTGTCCTCTATCTACCAGCATCCTCGGCCTACCTGTCTCATGCGTTTCTCAAGCTGGTCCCATAACTCAGTTATTTTATGTTGTCTATTCCATGCACCCAGCTTATCTGGGTTAGCCAATAAAGCCTTTTCCAGTGCTAGCAGCTTTGTCTCCCTTACAGGTTAGGTCTTCCTCCAGTGTTCGGCATATGCCGACCGGCATGGTCATGCACACCCCACGGACCACCACTTTCGTGGCATCCCTCTCTGTTGCTCTGTTGTGTGTACTGTTTCAATTATGATCAAAATTTTGAGATGGGGCCTCTGTGAGCGTATGTCTAAATACCTGGTCAGTTAGGGATTCAATATTAAGGCACCATAACATTATTTTGGGTGGCTGATGCTCCAAGGAATAGGTGAGTAAAATTGGCGAGTGGTCTGATATATATATAGCAATCTAAGGCTCTGATTTATACTTTTTTTGCAAGGCATTACCATCATTTATTGATCTAAAAGCGGTGCAAACTTACAAAATGCAATTGTATTTTATAAGTTTGTGACGCTTTTGCATCAAAAAATGACAGTAATGCTGTGCAAAAAAAGTATAAATCAGGGCCTAAATATGGTACCTCCTTCACCCTGAAGGTTGCATTTGTGTGTAGAAAAAAATAATCTAGGCGGCTTAGTAGAGCTCATGTGTGTCTAGTGTGCCCTCAAGTAGCACATATCTCCCTTCTCCATCCACAATGGTGTGGGTTTGTTTAAATGGGATCCCGGGGCCTCCCCGGTGAGCACAGTGCAAGCATAAGCAGAATATTATGTAGCATAAATGGAGCCCCTCCGGTTGATGTAGTCTACCCAGATATTTATATCCTGTAGGAAGGCCACCGCAATGCTGTAGCGACGCAGATATGTATCTGCAACAATGTGCCGACAGGGATAATTCATCAACATATTTGAAGAAACACAAAAGGTCTAATAATCAAAAGGGAATACCCATATTTATCTATTAATATTTCAAATTAGGCAACAGCAACCACATTTCTCAAAGTGAAGATGGTGCAGGTGAACACAATGTGTAGGTGAATAAAGTGCTTGTGAATGGCACACTGAAAATATATGTACAAAACAGCTGATGGGCTACCATCGTAAAGAACAATTTAAATACATGTGAAAAACTTGTAATGGATTGCCAATAATAGCCTCAATTAGCTGTCGTAGTACTCGACGTTTCAACCCTGGTCTATTTAGGGGCCATCTTCAGGACTGGAGAAAAGAGAAGATATACTGATGGATAGCAGAGCCAACTGATTCAGGTCACCACAACCAGAGTGGGCAACTACCCAAATAACAGTAACACAGATAAGTTGACACATGGTCTGGCAAAGAGCTCAGCAGACTGATAAAGAATGTATTGCACGCCTCAGTTATTTGCTGATTAATCTCTATATTATTCTCTATACGTCTTCTCCTTTGTGTTTTCTTTCATCACAATCATATTCATTTTTCTCTCCCCTCTAGGATTGAGAGGAAAGAACCACAGGTAAGTGGATGTTCCTTACTATTAGCTAAAGTATGGGGGTGGGTGTGATGGATATAATCACGCCTTGCCTTATTCTGTCTGAGTGTGGTCTTGCATTGCTTTCTTTTCTTTCTATTGGTCATCAGTGGGGAATGCAACTCTCATTCCCATCACCTAAAAAAAAAAAAGGGAAATTCACTGCTTAGACGGGTGACCCCTCTCTGATCGAAATGTTCCCATCCCCGCAGCTGCCTGTTTCCCACCCACCAGTTAGTCTCAGTAAAGGCCCACATACCTGGACTAGCCACATTCCTCTGGTAGCGTGGTGGGGCGATATGAGGGAACAGTGGACTCCCAGCTTACTCCTTCGACTCTTGCCCAGCTCCCTGGAGACCTCAGACAGAATGGTGTGGCACCTGTAGTCGTCCTGCCCCGGTTGGCGTTGTTCTGGGTCTATTTCCCCCAGCGTCTTCTTCTGGTGCTTCTCTCTTCCGCGCTCGTCTGTATGCCTCACTTCAGAGTTAGTCCCGCCTCCTGTTCAAGTCCACCATTCATCTGGGTGATAATCAGCATCACACATGATACCAAGCCCCTCCACCTACCGTTTCCCTATAGAGGCTTTAAATGGGCAGGCGTCCCTGCTAGTCTGCAAGAAAAACACAGGTGCATCTCAGGGTATTGAAAGAGAAGGGAAAGGACAGGGTATAGCTCCATTAATACTGCTGTCCTCGTCACATAAGCATACACTCTATTCCATTTAACTGGGTTATTTAAACTCAAACATTCCAGGTCAGTAGTTTTATATGGGGTACCTAAGAGGTTTGTAATCTATCAGTTACATAGCGATTGGTGGAAGCCCGTGCCCATCATAGTATATGCATAGCATATGCATTGGCCTATGGGAGCCATTACGCCTGGAAGCTTGTTTTACCCATAAGAATAAATGAATATTAACTATAAAGACAAACATTGAGCAAAGAAACTCAAATATCTCCAATCCTCATTCCCTCCCGTGGGTACTTCCTGCTGTTCCCTCCCGAGATTGCCACAAATCAAGAGGAAGCAAAACCCACCCTTGCCTCCCACCCAAACCCTCAAGAAACAACTGTAACAGTAACAAACACTGTCGTCAGTGTAATTTCAGTCCAGAGCACTTAGGCCCAGAGTGGGGCCCAAGCTCCTACCAAAGGAGGGCTCAGTATCCAGCACCATACTAGCGCCTAGACCATCACTCCCTTAGAGTACTAGTCATGCCGAATGCAAAGATGCAAGTATAATGAAAGTATCTTGTAATCTCCATCTATTAAAAAGGATGGAGGTATTGATGATACTACCACAGAATTGTCTCAGTAGCCTACTATCGTACATGTGTCACTGGAAAGACAAAACACACCCTAGCTACCAGGAGAGGTCCATTCAGTCTACCTCTGGTCCCCTGTTCTGGGTCTCCTGCATCATACATAAGGGTGGAAAGGAATTCTGAGTGGCCAGAGGTTCTGTTGCAGTCTGTAGTTTGCCTTTTGGACAGACCAGGATACGGTCCACCTGGTGCCCTGTGGGTCCGCTCAATAGAGATGAATTTCAAAAGTAGAGTTTTGAACACTGTAGTGATCCAATTTTCCAGGAAGCGGTCCTCAGAGCGGCCTCCCTCCCTCTCCGGGAATCCAAGGAATGGTAGATTATTTAATTGTGAATGCTCTTTAGCATCTTCGAGCCGACAGTCCATCTGTGTTGCACTGGATTTCAGTTCCTCGACTGTGACATGCAGCTCTTTGATGTTGTTATGTCATAGGGTGACGTCCCCCTCCGTCGATGTGACCCTCTCAGTCACCTTGCACATATCCAATTCAGGTGGTTAATGTCCATGGCCATCGAATCCATTTTAGCCTCAAGTGCTATGTGCAGACTCTGTAAAACAGCCAAGTATTCAGCTATGCCTTGGTGGGTGTCTCCTAAATCTCCCTCCATCTGTGTCCCTTGTCCGATCTCTTTAGGGGCCTGACCAGGGCCAATATACTGCACAATTCTATTTGCTTGACCCCATTTCAGCACCTCATTTTTCACCATGATGTCTGTGGAGGTGAGGTGGTTCCAGTAGCAATGGGGTGGTCTGCAATGCCTCCTCCGCTGTGGTTCCAGAAGAGTTAGGGGCCGGGTAGGTCGGTGTAGGGGCTGCTGAGAATATTATCATCCAGTGCATCCCACACAGGAGTAAGAACCAGTTTAACAAGTTGTTGAGGTGTGCGTTAATATCGTAGGTGGGGGAGGGGTTTGTATATGGTGATCATAGTCTCCTCACTACGAATTGTGTGTCCAGCAACAGTTCAGTGACATGGCACAGGAGGAGCAAGGTGGGGTGCATCCAGCCAACGTCAGTATGCATGCACATCCAACCTCTGCATGCAGGTCTAAGAGCAAACCCAGTCTCTGTGGTCATCTAGGCATACAGCAAGGCCCTGTCATCCGTATTTCCCAGCAGGCTCGTTGTTTCAGTATTATGCAGGTAGCACTGGCCTTCTACAGTAAAAGAGAGTCACCAACCTTACTTTTGCAGGCCAATGAGGGTTTTCGACTGCCGCTTGGTCAGGGGTGGCAGTTGGCAACAGCAGGGCCACAGCAGTGCACACGCAGCCATTTTATACACGTCTCTGCCCTGCACATAGTTCATTATGTAAATGCCTCTTCCTGCTGTCCTCAGCAACGGAGGAAGAAGCCGATGCAAGCGCTTCCAGGCACGGGAGGCTTTCAAGGGAGAATGTCACCCCTCTGCAGCAAGGCCAGTACAGGATTCAACAGGTTCATCCGTCGCAGCAACTGCATTCGCGTGGGCCACAGGCTTCACCTCTGTCAGGTAATTCTCAGTTCATCAGCCCCCAGAAACGGGTCTCTGCGATGTCCAGGCATCGTCTTTCAGTGGCAGCAATCATCACATTCGTATTGGGGAGTCGGTGCAAACAGGTAGTATAGGATTAGGCAGGATTATTAACTTTGCAGCAGAAGTGGTTCTGGGGCATGTCTGGGTGGCTATCTTGCTAGGCCATGCTCCATTAACTTTGTGTATATCTTGATCTGTGCATGCAGGGTGAAATAGGTGGGCATGACCACAATCAAAGCCAGACTTCACAACAATGAATGCAGAAGCCCCTTTAAGTGGAAACCTACCAAATTGATGTGCCACTTTGTGTCTACTGCTCACTCTGAAAATGATTTTACCTGGTTTTCTCATTGAAAAATTGCCCTCATCCACGTCAGCAAACCAACTATTCAGGTATGAGCTACAATGGATCTATTGGATTTCCAGTACAGCTCAAGGTTTCAACGATGAAATTCCTTGGACCGAACTGACAGTCAAAAGAGGGTCAGAAACACGTCAAGTGGTCTAGAACTATTATGAATTTGAACTAAAAAAAAACAAGACATTTCACAAATGTTGGCATCAGGACATCCTCCCCCCTTACACCATTGGCTGTGTCTGACACATCTTTTGTTCAACATATAAACAAATTTGTAGCTTTGCAACCACCAACTATCCCCTGTAATTAGCCATAGTATTCATAGTGATACTTAACCCTGATTAGCATCAGTCTTTCTGTCCTTACTGTTTGACACACACTTATCACTTAATATATCATCAGACAGTCCACTACGTGCTTTGAAATTCTTGCATTCCTAGAAATATAGCATTGCCATAATAAAGCACATATTTTGAACCTTTTTGGCCATTTATGCGCTGATTTTTATTTTAGGCTAACAAAAACTGTTTCCTCAGAACCAGCCAGTCTCTGTAGAGTCAGCAAATACAATACCGATGTACTTCAACCACTGGACTTCATTTCCCAGAAGCCTGGTGGTCATCGAGTTAGCTGCATCATCGCATGGGCGTGCACTCAGCAGCCACCACTCTCCTATTAAACCATCTACCATAAACATGAGTTGTTTGGTGGCAGTCTGAGCTGTGACTGTAGGTTCCAGCAGCAGTAGCCAATCCTTGACAAAGTACGTATCTCCCTCACAAAAGGTAGTGGGTACACAACAGTATTTACATTTTCAACCCTATAAGGGTGTTGTTAATCAATCATGACACCGTTTGAAAGTAAAAGGGAGTTTCAGACATTCTTGGAGTAATCCAGAAAGAACTTACTTTTCATAAAAATATTTTCTGTGGCATTTATTTGGGTTAATAAGAAACACCAGTATATTGCTATTCACCACCCTATATGTCTCTTGAAAGTGTTTGACTACAGGATGGTACTTTCCGCCAGACCCACTTGATCTCTGAACCACCCAATAGGGTAAGATGTGTGAGTGTTGGAAGCATGAATCACAAGTGAGTTTGTCCATGTGCACGTACGTGTGGGCGCTTTACAGCTGGTTTGCTGTGTTGCATTTTATGGTGGGTGAGCATATTTAATGCTTCTTTTACCTACAAGATCAGTGTTGCCACCTTTACAGCCGGAGCCACTTTGCACTTTAATTTTATCTTTCTCTACCTGTGCAATAATTGCTTGTGCTACTAGGGATGAGGTGGGCTCTGAAGGGCACTGTTTGCCTTTTTAGCTAATGCTTGGTCACCTGTAGGTTATCAATTGGGCACCAAGCATCCTCCTGTGATATATAATTAATATTCCATTTCCTTCCCATTTTCTTTTTATACATTTCTGTAGGTACTTTTAAATAGGAAGTCTCATTTTCAGGTGAGAGACATAGGCCTCATACATGTGAATGAAATGCATGAAGATGTAGGCAGGGATATACATACAGCATTGAAGAAGGCCCCAACCCCAGATGGGCTCTAGTCGAGGGCCGAAACATGTACTTGTTTTTATTCATGTCCACGGTACCCTACTAATTAAAGGAATTCCTCTTGGGGGCACTGTACGGCATTTTTAGCTAATTGTTACCTTCCTTGATCCCTCCTTTATCCAGACAAATACTTTATATAAGAATTCCCATGTCTGGTTGAATCCACTCTGGTGGTACCATCTTGCCTGGGTGTGGATAGGCACTGATGAGGAAGCATGCCACTATTTGTTGGGTGAGGCGTCTACTCCAAAATCTTTGGATGGCTTAGTGGGACTATAAAGTGTTTTTACCCCCTATTTTTTTTTCTTTTCCTTTCTCTCACTCTCACTTTATGAAAACAAACTAGGCAATTACTGTCTGCTTAATCTTAAGGTTATTGTCCTGCATTTTAAACGTAATGATTCTATTATGTTGCAGACTTAGGCGGTCATTACAATCCTGGCGGTCCGTGTTAAAACGGCGGTAAAACCGCCAACAGGCCGGCGGTAAAAAAATTGGAATCACGACCGTGGCGGAAACCACCAACATAGACAGCCACTTTAACACTCTGACCGCCAAGGCGGTACAAACAAACACAGCGGCGGAAACTGCCAACAGACAGGCGGAAGACAAGGTTCCGCCCACTGTATTACAACAGGCCAATCCGCCACCTTTTCCGGGGCGGATTCACTGCAAACAAAAACACGGCGGAACTAGGACTTGGAAGGGAAAAACGCTCACCTCTACACACCCCATGAGGAATCAGGACACCATGGAACCCGAGCTCCAGATACTCCCAGCCTTTATCTTCCTGCTTCTCTACCAGGAACAACAAAGACGGCGGTGAAGACCACGGTGAGTACTGCACCTACGACAAAGGGGAGGGGGGTGGAGAGTGACACACACACGCAACACTCCCACCCCACCCTCACCCACTACAACACACACACAAGTACATGTTGATACATTACATTAACAAACCCCAACCCCCCCTGGAAGAATGCAAGGACAAAAGGAAATGAGTCGAACGTTTGTAATCTATTGAAATACAGTAATCAAAAATATATACATATATATATATATTTACACTGGAAACAAATATATACACCAAGAATACAAGTCCAAGGTATTCCACCATCATAGTCCGTGGACCACTGGTCCCAAAATGCATGGGCGATGCCCACACTCAATACCCGATCAAAACGGAGAGAACACTGCTGGGGTATCAGATATAAATACAACAGGCACCTCAGGGGGAAGTGAAGGGGGGCACCTCAGCCGGATGAGTGCACGATGCCAGATCCACGAGGGGGCTCCATGCCCACTGCTTTATCCTGGTGAGTGCAAAGCCACAGTTTCTCAAGTCTCTCCAGTGGATGGGTTTCCCACTGCTGCATCCTGGGGAGTGCAAAACCACAGTCTCTCAAGTCTCTCCAGTGGGTGGGTTGCCCACTGCTGCATCCTGGGGAGTAAAAAGCCACAGTCTCTCAAGTCTCTCCAGTGGGTGCTTTGCCCACTGCTTTATCCTGGGGAGTGCAAAACCACAGTTTCTCAAGTCTCTCCAGTGGGTGGTTTGCCCAATGCTTTATCCTGAGGAGTGCAAAGTCACAGTCTCTCAAGTCTCTCCAGTGGGTGGGTTGCCCACTGCTGCATCCTGGGGAGTGCAAAGCCACAGTTTCTCAAGTCTCTCCAGTGGGTGGTTTGCCCAATGCTTTATCCCAAGGAGTGCAAAGTCACAGTCTCTCAAGTCTCTCCAGTGGGTGGTTTGCCCAATGCTTTATCCTGAGGAGTGCAAAGTCACAGTCTCTCAAGTCTCTCCAGTGGGTGGGTTGCCCACTGCTGCATCCTGGGGAGTGCAAAGCCACAGTTTCTCAAGTCTCTCCAGTGGGTGGGTTGCCCACTGCTGCATCCTGGGGAGTGCAAAGCCACAGTCTCTCAAGTCTCTCCAGTGGGTGGTTTGCCCATTGCTTTAACCTGGGGAGTGCAAAGCCACAGTCTCTCAAGTGGATGTCAATCTCCACTGGTTCTGGATGGGGCCTTGTGCCCAGAGTGCTTCATCCTGCCAAGGACAGAGGTAGTGGATGTAAATCTCCACTGGTTCTGGAGGGGGCTTTGTGCCCAGAGTGCTTCATCCTGCCAAGGACAGAGGTAGTGGATGTGACACTCCACTGGTTCTGGACAGGGCTTTGTGCCCAGAGTGCTTCATCCTGCCAAGGACAGAGGTAATGGATGTAAATCTTCACTGGTTCTGGAGGGGGCTTTGTGCCCAGAGTGCTTCATCCTGTCAAGGACAGAGGTAGTGGATGTAGATCTCCACTGGTTCCGGAGGGGGCTTTGTGCCCAGAGTGCTTCATCCTGCTTTTGGTGGCCTCAGTAGTGTCGGAAGCTTTGCCGCTCACTGGCTTGCGGTGCTTGTTGCGGCGGTGCTCTGTTCAGCGGTGCTGGTGGTGGCGGTGTCCTTGGCAGCGATGCTTGTTGCGGCGGTGTCCTGTTCAGCGGTGCTGGTGGTGGCGGTGTCCTGTTCAGCGGTGCTGGTGGCGGCGGTGTCCTGTTCAGCAGTGCTGGTGGTGGCGGTGTCCTTGGCAGCGGTGCTTGTTGCGGCGGTGTCCTGGTCAGCGGTGCTGGTGGCGGCGGTGTCCTGTTCAGCAGTGCTGGTGGTGGCGGTGTCCTTGGCAGCGGTGCTTGTTGCGGCAGTGTTCTGTTCAGCGGTGCTGGTGGCGGCGGTGTCCTGTTCAGCAGTGCTGGTGGCGGCGGTGTCCTTGGCAGCGTTGCTTGTTGCAGCGGTGTCCTGTTCAGCGGTGCTGGTGGTGGCGGTCTTGTCCGATGCGCAGGTTTTCGCAGACTTACCTGTTTTACTGTGCCCCTTCCCCACCTTGGATGGTGGCACAGCTGTCTTCACACTCCCGACTGTACCCCTGGGAGAGGCTTTGGTGGAGGATGTTTTGCCTCTCTCCCGTCGGGCACTGGCCAACTTTTTGTGCTTTTGAGGTGGGGGACTGTCCGAAGTCTGGCTCCTTGGCACACTGGCTGCCCTGCTGCCTGGCACACTCCAGAAGCCGGTTACTACTGGCACCACTGTTCCCGCAGATGTTGTGGCTGAGGGGCTGGGTTGGGACCTGGAAAGGCGGGCCCTAGGAGACTGAAGGGGTGGGGGAGGTGAGGGGAAGAGGTCAAGGTTGGACAGGAAATGTTTTTTGGACACACTGGGACGGGTAGATGGAGGGGGTTTGGGAGTGGAGGAAGAGGTAATGGTTGTTGGAGGTGTACGTTTGGTGACTTTGGGTGAAGGTGCATGGGCTGGAGGCTGTCGTGAGGTGGATGGCTGTTGGGTGGGTGTGTGGCTGCGTTTGTGTACCTTGGGAGGTGGGCTCACAGACACACTGGGAGAGGACACAGGGGATGTGTGAATGGTAGTGGGGGTGGTGAGTGCACGTGAGCAGGGTGTGGTGGTGGGTGTGCTGGTGGTGGAGGTAGTGGTAGTGGCTGACGATGTAGTGCATGCAGGTGTGAGTGGAGACAAGACTGGGAGGGAGGAGGGAGACGAGGAGGAGGGGGACACAGTGGAGGCAGTGGCTGTTGGTATGTCTGCATGGGTATGATGCTTGTGTGAGTGCCTTTGGATGCGTGGTACTTATGTTTGCCTGAGCTTCCCTTGTGTGTTGAGGTGTGTGCATGCTGGTCTGAGGGTGTCCTTGGGATATGCTGAGGTACAGGGGTTTGGGTCTGGGTGGAGGAAGTTGGAGGGGGGAGGATAGACACAGGGACAATGGCTGCCATCAGTGCTGAGGCCAGAGTCTGAAAAGCTCGCTGTTGGGCTGCCTGACCAGAATGAATTCCCTCCAGGTATGTATTGGTCTGTTGCAACTGCCTCTCTACACCCTAGATGGCATTTAAAATGGTGGAATGCCCAACAGTGAGGGACCTGAGGAGGTCAATGGCCTCCTCACTGAGGGCAGCAGGGCGGACTGGGGGAGGGGCTGAGGTGCCAGGGGCGAAGGAGATGCCCACCCTCCTGGGTGAGCGGCCCCGGGGCACACGCTGAGGGGCTGCTGGGTGGGCGGTGCTGGTAGGGGGGGTGGCAGCTGTACCTGTAAATGCGGGGGCACAGAGGGGCCTGACACTGCAAGGGAGCTCCCTTCGGGGGAGGAGTCGGTGTCGCTGGTCTCAGCTCCTGTCCCCGCCGTGGAGCTCCCCTCACCCTCTGTCTCACTAGTGGCTTCTAACTCCATTGTGTCACCCTCCAGGGCCATGTGGGATGCAGCTTCAACCTGCTCCGGTGGCACTGCTGCTCCGCCTGATGATGCTAATGCACACAAGAACAGGGAGACCACAAAAAGGGGGGGGAAAGACACAAGAAAGACATGTTGAGTGCATCCAATACCGCTACCGTTGGCGGACACTACAGACACAGAAGCCCCCTGCATTACACCGTGCACTTAGAGTTCCCTAATTAATCACTGGGATATGGGTTACAAGGCCTATTGTATAGTGTATTGGGTGTGTGGGAGTGGTGTGTGTATGTGTATCAGGTGTTTGTATTTTGAATTGTCCAATGTGGTAGTGTTTTGTAAGTGTGTGTGTATTTTGATCGCAGCGGTGTGTACCGCCAATGGAATACCGAGGTTGTAAAACCGCGCGTGGATTCGTGGGTCATGATAGTGTGGGCGTATTCCTGTTGGCGTGACAGTGTCAGTTTTGTTATCGCCAGTTTATCACTGACCTTTGGTGTAGCAGACTTGTGTGGGTGTCTAGGTTTTGGAAGATTCCGAGCTGTGGGTCATAATGGCTGTGGCGGAATTCCACAGCCGTGGCGGTGTGTTGGCGGTCTTCTGCACGGCGGTAAGCAGCTTTTACCGCCAATGTTGTAATGACCCCCTTCGTAACCTGTATCTGCATCAAAGTTTTGACAACTTCTGCGAGGTAGGTTCTCTGAGTGCTATTTTTCCATTTAAATTGATTGACATATTCATTAATGGTATTTAGTAACTCATATGCAGGCAGGATTATAATCCTGATAAATATTAGAAAGGACCATCTAAGGAGGAAAGTATGAGAAGAACATCCTAAGGCCTCTAAAACTGGTGATGAGCTGTTAATGTGCACTACTATACTGGAAAACCACGAAACAACTCATAATTCATTAGTTAGAATGATAGATTTTTGGTGTATTTCAAGTCCATTTCTTGCAATGACCCTGTTAGCCTGGATATTCCTTTCTGTGAGCAGTTGGGGAACTCACAGTCGGCAAGTTGTGGCAAGGAAGTCATAGTATTGTCCTTTCAGATAACTTCATTCAGTGAGGGTACTTCATCATGCCTCTTTTTCAGCCTGTAGAAAGTGATGTATGCCTTACTGAATATCCTATCCCATAATGCTCCTAGTACTAATATAATTGATCTAGACTTTTTTAAGCCAATATGGATTTGTGGGCACAGTTCATAATTAACACATTGAGCACTTTATGATTTACTTCCCTTCCCTCCTTCGTGAACAATTCCAACAGTTTTAAAAGGAGATAGGGGCAGACCTAAATGTTACCACTCCATCTTGCTTCTTGACTGCACAATTAAGGTGGTAGGTTGCATATTGATTAACTGCATCTTAGATTGGGCTATTGATATTCAGTACAGGTTTCAACATGAATAGGCACTGTGGAACAAAGCTTACATCATTATCTGATGTCCTTTGGTCAGGCCCTCCGGCCAAACCTATACTAGATGTGGCCAAAAGCTATTTGCAGTCACAGACTTGAGTGCCCACAGAGGGAGGCCTGGAACAGCACCAGGTCAGAGGCCAGGCCATGTGGTCATCCCCATGCCAACCCCATTGAACACACAGCACAGCAAGGGGTTAGGCTTCTGTGGCCGACCCCTGGGTGCGCACAACTGAAAGCTGAGCTCAGCACGGACAGTTGGCTCAATATGATCAAAAACCCCTGAAACTCACTGAAAAAAACAAAGGTTAAAGTAATGTTATACTTAGGTATGGTAATAGGATCTTATTTTACTTTAAAAACAACCCTGAATAATCACTGAAATAAAACAAAACTAAATTTAAAAACACTAAAAGTTATGGTTTACTCAGCTAACTATAACTTGAGCCTCCGCCATGCACTGCTTATGACTTGAAGTATAACAACAGTCATGACAATTGTGTCTGTTGCAGGTGCCTCTACCTTCCTGCTGCTTACCGCTGCAAAGGTCCTCTCCCATGTATAGGCCTCCTTTTTACACTAGTCTCTAGATTAGTTATATTTCTGGACTCAAGTTTGCAAAGAGATTCCTCCCTATTTCCCTCTCTTATATTTATGTGGACATGGTTAAAACTAAAGTATTTGGCCTTAGTCCAGTCTCCATTTTGGTATTCTTTGAAATGTCTTGCAACTTAGTACTTATAGGGCCTGATTACAACTTTGGAGGAGGTGTTAATCCGTCCCAAAAGTGACAGTAAAGTGGTGGATATACCACCAGCCGTATTACGAGTCCATTATATCCTAGGGAACTCGTAATACGGCTGGTGGTATGTCCGTCACTTTACCATCACTTTTGGGACGGATTAACACCTCCTCCAAAGTTGTAATCAGGCCCATAGTCTGATTTAGTGATGGCCCTCCAATGTATCAAGAAATTTTCCTCACTGGAAACACCATGCTGCCCACATATCACTTAGGGCAGGGTTCTGCTTTCAAGCCTCGTTTTTTCTCCTTTTACCTTTACCTCCGTTTATCACTACGCATCCAAAACCTAAATTCTCTTAACTCCCATTACCTCCCCCTTCCATAAAATTACCTTTACCTCCGATTATCTCTGCCCAACCTCAATATATCTCTACCCATCCCTAATCCCTAAAATGACCCTAAATTCCCTTTTACCAGTGCTTTAAATGGGCCGGTACTCTCCGGTACTGAGTACCGGCACTTTTTTATTTTGAGAGGGAGAGTACCGGCACATCTCAAGAAAAACGTAATACTTTTAATTGAAGAGTACCGGCACTTCTCAGAAACAAGCAGGTACTCTGGCACAGAGTACCTGCTCTTCTATTTTTCCATTTAAAGCACTGCCTTTTACTCATCCTACCCCTGATGTCGAAAATTAACCTCATCTCCCTTTACCTCTACCTACCCCATAACCCTAAAATAGCCCTTACCTCCCTTTACCTCTATTCACCCCTAAACCCTACCATTACTCTTTAGCCCCTTTACCTATACCCTCACCTAACTACTTTTCGTTAAAAAACATAAAAAATATGTTAGCAGAAAAAATACGTGACTGTATAATAAAAAACTGTTTGGCAAAGGTACAAATACTTAACTGCGTGGCATATACTTGTGTAGTAAAGGCATGCTTGGTTATGGAACCAAGGTAAAGGCTGTTTCTCCTGAAAATAAACGCCAAGCATCCCTTGCATGTCTTTTGAAATTAAATGGAAGGAAAATAATTGCCCCAGAATAACTAAATGTTAGTACATTGTGTAGGTAGCAGGAGTCAAAGAAGCCCAATTTGTGTTAGGTGTGCACCCTTTTCTAAAGAATCTCCAACTTGCTACTCCTCTTATAGACATAATAGTATGTCCAATTTACTTTTATGGGTAAAATAGGAGGATCCCATGACACATATTCTAATGGGTAATGCACACTTGTAAATTAACTCATACTGTGAACCTCTTCAGGGTTTCCAAATGCAGCATTATTTGGTGATATAACACAGTTAAAATTATTTTCATGTGGATTAGACCCGGGTACCCACCTCCCTGCTTCTCTGTATGCATAGTAGAAATATTACACATCTGTCCTGGGGGCTATTCTTGAGAAGAGGACCAGGAGAGCTCACAACTGTCAGAGCTGCTGGTTTCCATAATAGCAACAATGTTATGTTTTCACAGACGTGCTGCAAGAATCAGTGGAATGTTTGTCGATCAGCTGTAGTGGATAAAAGGAAATGGTATTTTATGAATGGTAATTCCGCCCTGAGCATGATTCACAATACCATGATAATTTAGTATAGCGAAAAGAATGAGGAATTCCAGTATAGTGGATAAACAATTCACACTGATCAACTCTCCCATTTTTCCGCCTCATTTTGAGTGCAATACTTATTGGTTTTCATGACAGTTGAGGTGTCACAGGCTCCACTCTTAGGAAAATTCCTCAGTGAACTCAAGACTGTTGTCAATGCTATTAGAGGGTCAACCCTGATAAGGTCGGCCCTTCTGATGCTATACCCACTCGTCTTTCTTCTGTTGACATTAGCAGTTGTTTTCATGATGAGAAACGGAAAAACTGTCTTTTGAATCTAGCAAGAATGTAACCTTTTGGCTGAACAACCTAATCAACACGTTCTCCTGTCTGGACCCAAGTGGCGGACGAGAGGCTTGAAACATCATAGAAGGTTATTTCGTTCTCCAAATAGAAGCTCACGAGCTACTGCTAGCCCTACAGTTGCCTGTAAGTAGTTCTCCTGAGTTCAGCCCCATCTACAAAATTAGAAGATGTTACTTGTTTGAATTAATGTATGTATAGCAAATTGTAAAGGCAGTATTGGAGACGAAAATGTGTATTTTCAGACTGACAAGATGATGTTTGGAAAACAGTTGGTTGAACTTCTAAAATATATTTAACACGTATTTGAGTGCTAAAGCATGAAGGGATGGAGAAACGTTTTACTCATTTATTATCTTTGTGCCAGTGCAGCTATGACTGTTATGTATTAAACATATGGAGGCATTCCACATTGCCGGAGTATTTTTCACTTTACTGCAGACACCGTGCCTGAAGCACTGAGTGATCACTGCTAGGAGCCTTTCATATGGTGGTCACTAAGGTATTCTTGTCTGATAGGGCCACTAGTAGAAGTCTAATGTTAGAAACACGGGGTGATTTTCATTGAAGCTAAGTGCTCTTATTACAGAAAACTTTGGAGAGCCTTATTTTAAACTATAATAGTATGAGCAAGAAATGATGGCTGCAGTAGTTATAGTTACTCCAATAAAGCAATACATTTCCATTCACACCGTCTTTGTTTTACTGTCACAAGAAGCTTGACACTCTCGAAGGTACAAGACAATGTTGAACTGCAGCATAATGATCTGCCTGTAATGGCAGTTCAGATCTCCTCTATTACAGCTTGTCTTTCATATTTCTTCTGACCAACTCAGTGTGGATGTCACTTCTGGGTGAAATTGCCGATAGAAGCTCAGAGAGGCCATGAACAGCAAGGCAAATTACCATGCTATAAGTTACTGCTGTTAAACTGCCACCCCTCATTTGTCTTAAATTTGTCAAGATATATTGGTTTAAGTACATCCTGTCATAGATTAAAAGCATATTGAAAGTCATAGAGTAGTTCCATCACCATATAGAGGAACAAGACCAAAGTCTGTGTTCCTTTATACGGTTATAGAACTCCTAGGTGACTTGCAAAAGCTTTATCATGTGCACTAGGCAGTACTTTATTCCTTACAATACAATGTCACACCATCACCGTTCCACAAGCCACTTAAATCCTTGGTGCATAGCTCTTTCATCTCACAATAATAATGCTGACTATAAAAAGAATATCTATTGCAAACTTAAACACAACAAAAATCTGTTCGCTATTTGTTGCAAAGATATAGTAGTAGCAGCTTAATTTCAATACCTTTATCATGTACAACAGGCAGTACTTTATTCCTTATAATAGAGGGTCACACCATTAAATTTTGTATAAGCCACTTAAATCCTTGGTACATAGCTCTTTCATATGAAAACAAACTTGATTAATATAAATATACTCTGTAGTGCAAAACTAAATACAGGAAAAATGCTGTTACAAAATGATATTAGAATCAGTTTAATATGTCAGTATATATAAAAAAGGCACTGTAGCTTTGATTGCGTAAAAACATGGAGAAGATTCTAACTTTTCTATAATTACCTAAAGCAAAAAACGTACATGTTGTTGTAAGAAATCGGATTTCCGGTTGTCTAGGGTATGCTCTAGTCAGCGCAAGGGAGTCACACATCCAAGATAACCCCTGCTCATCCCCTTGGAAGCTTGGCACGAGCATTCAGGCCTATCCCAGAGGCAAGGTGTAAAGCATTTACACAACACACACAACACACGTGACACACTATTCCCACCACAAATGAAACACAACACCAAGTTACATAAAAATAAACTGTCTTGTACACAACCCAATTATTAGACCAAACACAACATGTCAGTGATACCCTGCTACTCAAGCAGTTGTCAGAACGTTACTCAATAGTTACTCTGCAGAACCAGCAGTAGTCCTCGTAACACACAGGTTACTTATTATTCTACAACATAAGCAGTAGTCAGGAATCACATTACTAAATAAAGGCACATTTCATAGAAATATCCTAAATGCCCATATCAGGAACATTATAAAACATATGGCAAGTCAGGAAAACATATCAGTGTAGAATGTCCATACTAGGAACATTTGGAGATTCTATGTCCAGAAAAAAGTAGCTGTTTATCTGATGAAAAGGCACTTCCAGTGCCATGAAGCATAAGGGGGCCCCAGCGCTCCTTGCACTCCACAGGGGCCTCATGCTGATGTTAGGGGTTGAGGAGGCAACACGCACCCCTTCCTGCTTTTATACCGGGCCCCTCCTGGGGACCACGATCTCTGGGGGCCCACTGGAACACAGGTGGCACTCCAGGGAGGGGCCAGATCCAGGACAACAACATGGGGCCAATGGGGACCATGCGGTGCGGGGGGGCCGCCGGCATGGCTTCCACCCCACCCGCGGTCTCCAAAGATACACTGGTGGCTCCGATGAAGCTTCCTTCCCCCCTGCCCATCTTCATGACAATTGAGGGGCCGACTTCTCTAGACACTGGCAAAGTAGGTGCTTGCTTGTGCCCTTGGGTGCTTCTCGGACTGCGCTTCACCCCGGGGGCACGGTAGGCACACGCTTGCTCTGGTTTGGATTTCAGTAGTGCCCCGTTGATCCCAGGGGCAGCGTGACTCCAGCGCACTTACAAAACATAGCCGGGTCGTGGTGGTGAATCCCTTTCCTCAGCGACTTGCTTTTCCAAGCCCTGGGGATAATTTGATGAGCCCAGGTCACGGCGGTGATTTCCAGCACAACAACACACTTTTCCAAGCTCTGGGGCAAAAACATGTGCTTTCAGAGCATGACACAAAACAAAGGAGCAGCTTTTCCAAGGTGCTTCAGGTGACTGGCCAGAGCACTCTATAGGCACTTTAGCAGATGGTTGCAGGGGTCCAGGGCCATGGCACCCAGCCCCTGGGGGACAACAGTTCAAAGGAAGCACAGGGCGGCAGGGCCCAGGAGTAGGCCAGCACAAGGTGAATGCAAGCAGTTGGCAGTTCCACCACATGACCAAGCAGGTCACAGGCCAGCACAGAAGCAGCAGTCCATGGCAGTTCCTGGTGAGTCCCTCCAGCAGCATTCTGTGCCCAGTTTCAAAATGTCACTAAATTGTGGAAAAAACTTCCCTTTACTTATATCCAGTTTTGCAGGGGTTTCCCAAGGAAGGGAAGAGTAGGTTCCAACCAGTTACAAGTGATTCTTGGAGTGCCTCCTCTCTCCTCCAGCACAGGTTCCAAATATCAGTTGGGGGTAAACAACCCTTTTGTGTGAGGTCAGGGCACAGCCTTTCCAAATGCATGTGTGCCCCACCTCTCCCTTCTCTCAGCCTAGGAAGTCAAATCAGTATGCAGATGCACCTCTGTGACACCTCCACCCTCCCTGTGTACAGGCTGTCTGAAAAAAATACACAAAGCCCAAATGTCAGTCTGCCCAGACGTGGATTGGAGTCAAGCTGCAAAACACCAGAGTCATAAGCAAGGAGAAATGCTCTCTTTCTAGAAGTGGCATTTCTGTAACAGTAATAAAAGAATCCACCTACACCAGTAAGCAGCATTTCTTACTGCCATTACAGCCATACCAAACATGCCTATGCTACCCCTCATAAATCAGACAATACCCCCTACACATAGGGCAGGGCATTTCCCATGCAATCCTATGAGAAGGCAGTTCTCATAGCAGTGAGAAACCAAATAGGCTGTTTGTCACTACCAGGACAGGCCACATTACTAGGCATGTTACATACATAGCACCCTGCCCAGCCAGGGCCTACCTTAGGGGTGATTTAGATGAAGTAAAAGGGGAGTTCTGGGCCTGTGGCAGAAAACTGTGCATGCATGCCCTGTGCTAGGAGGCCTGAGACAGGTTTGAAGGGCTACTTCATTGGGTGGCGCAAACAGCACTGCAGGCCCACTAGTAGCATTTAATTTACAGGCCATGGGATTAGAGATACCACTGTACAAGGGACTTACAGGTAAATTAAATATCCCAATTAGGTATAAGCCAATCATACCAACTATAGAAGAGAGAGCACCTGCACTTTAGCACTGTGCAGCAGTGATAAAGTGCTCAGAATCCTGGAGCCAACAGCAAGAGGTCAGAAAAATAGGAGGAAGGAGGCAAAGTGTCAGGGTATGAACCTGTCAAAAGGGCCAAGTCCAACAGTTGTCATTGTTATGTCCTTTTGACTTGTCACTCTGCAGTTAGAAAGGCAGAGCAGAATTAGGAAAATCGACAATTGGTTTTCCTTTAAACAGTTGCTTTAGCTATGCTCATGATCTGACCTTCTTTGCCTGCAGCTTCTGGCTCTAGTAGCAGCCATAATAACATCAGGACTCAACTGTACTAAGTTATTGCAGCTGAGCAGCTACGTCATTTCTTTATTATAGGTGACAGGGTGAGTCATAAGTCTCCTATTATAAAGATATTAGAGACAGGTTTATTTACGTAGGGGTCAAAATGACCTTGAGTGATTTAAACACTTTAGCAACCAGGCTTGTCAAAGAGGTTGACACCAGGTGACCCCAGGTATATTAAGGCCCCTGACCCATCCCACATTGAGGTGGGACTGCCTGCCTCCTTGAGAATCGGGATTCTTCCCATCCCTGTATGGGGCTTGTGAGAGAAAGGTGTGTAGTTTGACAGGGGAATGCAGCATTATACTGCTGCCCACCGAAGTGTTTCCCTTCGTGCCACATGAGAAGCCACATTTTTGAAGTTTTGGTAAAGAGAGTGATTTATTGGTAAACATTCTTTATGTAGAAGATGATCAGAGTTATTACACTGCAAAAATATCATCAGAAAGTCATTTGAATCTTGTGAAAATAATTTAGAGCTGTAGGGTGTGCTGAGTTGATTAGCTGCTAGGGTCTAGCAAATGCATTGTATCGCACCTCAAATTACCTCAGTTTTCAAGTGATTTTGAGGTTTACAGTTCAACAACATTGGAAAAATGTGGTGGCTGGAGTTGTGTTATGTCTTTTAATGGTCAGAAATGAAATGAATTCCATTTCATGGCATCAGTCCCACCATTTCCTCTCTCATTACCCCCGCATAGTATTGACCAGAGGACACTTCCTCACACCTCTTGCTGCTTCGAGGCTCATACCGGTCAAGCCTTCAACACTCCGTTCATGTAAATGAAGCTCTACCTCTACAATTGCAAAACATTGGGGTAGATTCACTAAAGATTCATGCAAAACATTGCAGCAAATGAATATGCTTCATTGTGTTGATTGAGAGGGCAAGAGCCAGACAACACCATATCCAGTGAGACGTGGCACTGTCCTGACCTCTACCTAGCATAGTGCATAATCAGCTGCCTAGTACCAAGCACACACCTTTGCACCAAAGTGCAAAGGAAACTCTTTGTGTATAAAATATTAAGCCTAGACACACTTAAAGAGGAATCCGACTTTGGATCTGGGACTTCTTAAGGCATGGGCAAAGTGGACTCTGGCCCAGGGCCCCAACCTTTCAGGGGACCCCCTAATAGAGCCAGCCCTGATCCTCAGAGATTCAAGCCCTGATGACCATGATTAATTCTTAAACAGATTTCCTTTAATTTATTTTTAATGTGGATGATGTTGTAGAGTCTATTATAGGCATTTTGCAGAAAAGTGTGTTATATCACATGCAACAGCCATAAAAAGTAATTTTTTTATCAAAACATGACCTCACATATGAGAAATGTTAGGGTCTCACCTAGATATTAGCAAGCTAGTGTTGTTTTAAAATGTCGCAAACGGAAGTCAATATCATGGACTTCATTTAGGGGTACCCAGGGGTCGTGGCTGCGACCCCTGGCTTCCCCTTTGTGAACTCTGGCACTGTCCTGTATCCTGGTGGCCCCTGGCCTCACAAGGGGCAAAATCATTGCCAGGACCACAGTGGCAGCTCCCCCTTATAGTCAACGGTTGTGGCTCCACTCTATTTTCTTTCAATGTTTTTATTACACTAACAATGAATAATTTTTCATTATTCACTGTCAGTGTGTAATAGATAATGGAATGCAATTAGCTGGAAGATAGCCTTCCCTGGCAGCTGAGGTAAGTTTTTAAAAAGTGCTTTTAAATGTATGTTGTGTCTGTGCTTGCGGGTGAGTGTGTGTTTATGTGAGAGAGTATGTGTATAAGTGTGTGTATGTGTAAGAATGTGTGTGTGTGTGAAATTGAAGGCCAAACGGTGTGTGATGTCCCTTCCGCTACCCCTAAATTGGTAAATTGTCGTTCATGGTCACTATCCCTAAATATTGGATGTAAGCACATTTAGAATTTGAAGGAGTGGTCCTCACCTGGCTGAAAAGGGCATAAAAGAGCTGAAATTGAATCATATGTCAAAGCTGTTCCGAACAGGGGCCCCAAAATATGTTGGGGCCAGGGCACCCTAAATCCTAAAGATGTCCCTGCTTTGGATATGTGCTGTACATAGCAACACACATGCAAAATTGTAAAAGTTTGGGGAAAAAAAAGCATTTCTCCCAATTCACACCGACCTCAAAGAGGCTTTAGTTTTTGCCTCAAACCCACCTTATAGTATTGTTAGGTAGTGCCTTGCTTCAAAAACCATGGTTAGTTGCATGGTAATGTCCATGTACCACTCATGGAATGGTCCCCAGACACAAAGTAATTCAAGCAGCAGTGTTTTGCTTTCAGGCAACTTTCTAGTGCAAATAAGTTTTGTGCGTGAAAGTAAATTCCCCAAAAACATTTTTCGGCCAGAAAGAAAGTGGTGCATCGGTACTGATGCACCACTTTTCTTGCGCCGCCTCTGATCCACCTAATGACACCGTGGTTGCGCCTTATTTGCAATACAGTGCACCATTGCACTCGTTTCCACAATAGCTTCATAATTTATGATGCTATTGTGGCGCTTTGATGGATTAGCGCCATAAATTATGGCCCTTGTGCAGGAAAACACGAGGGAGTTCGACAGGCTACTATGGGCCCAACACTCTAATGCCTACCCTGCGCAGGCATTATAAATAGTGGAAAGAATGTTGCAGTGAAATTTTTTTATTTTCACATTGAAACATTTTTTGTGGCTTCCCTGTGTGGGAACGCCCCCTTGCATACATTATACCTGGTGCAGGTATAATGAGGTGCAAGGGGATACAAAGTGGCGCAATGCTAGAATGGCCTCCTTAATGCCACATTAGTGCAAAAAAGTGATGCTAGCGTGGCGCTAAGCTGTGACGGCCTTGAAAATGTGGCCCTTTGTGCTGTATTGCATCACTTTTGTGACACAAACTCGGTAAAAAATGTCAGTAAGTCTGCCCTATTTCTTTTTATAAAGTTTATGGCTCAGAAGATATAACAGACGGACAAGCTTGTTATAAGTCTAGTAAGTAAACCAAGGGATGATAGTAATAAAGTACATGCGGTAGACAAAATGATAAAAGTGACAAAATGACTATGGCCTCGAAAAATATCCAGGAAGGCTTGGTACTCCACACATAAAAGTGCACTGCAGAGTATGTGACTCCCTGAATCCTTCTTTTGCAGGCTAAAGATACTCTGGGTTTCCATAAAGTGCAATGAAGGAAGAATCACGTGTGATGATATATCAACAAAAGAGGTAATGTCTTTCCTCCATTTTTTTCCTTGTTTTAAAATCTTGCAAAGGAAAAAATATGGTTCTGATGCTGAATCCATTAACACCAAGAAACTTTCACTTATATTTTATAGATACATATATTTTATAATTTAATGATACAGTTTTATGGTGCTTTTTTGCAAACGTTATTGGTAAAGCATAATGAAAAAGCATCCTTAATATAAACACTGTGTTTTTATCATTAATCTATGTATACAGGCAGCACAGAGACTTTATGAGATAAAAAAAATGCATGTGATATTGGATAATCTTATCTAACTTTATGAGATTTGATCAAAATACTTGCATTTAACTATCATTTGATTGACAAATGTTTCATTATTGGTGTACTGGATAGCAAGACAACAGCACCATGCTAAAGTCCTTGCAACCCCTGTGGCCAGAAATGGCTTTAGCTCAGCTGGCGCCTGGTGTGACACCCTTTTCTGCATCCCCCCCATGAAAGCCTCCTCAGATTCCCTCACTTCCACCGGGCCAATGCACCCCTACTCCTTCCATATACCGTCTCTCACATGCATTTCATTTGTTTTAAAGCACTGGTAACAGCTGACTTCACTAATCCACTCAGTCACATAACACACAGGTCTGTTTTTTGCAGCAGTTACTTTAACCCTCTGCACTACTTTATGGTGAGTCAAAGTGCCACGAGACAAAACTCCAATCTCTCTCTAGCATACCATTTCTCACAAGAGTTATTGTGACATACTGCCCTCCAAGGAACTCTGCAGTTGGTGCTTTTTAATGGTAAGATGTTGCTCAGCACATCTCCCCACCCCCCACTGAGGCTAGTGCCCCCTCCAAGTCAGCCCCCAGTGCAGCCGCACCTGTCACACTTCCCTGAAGCCACCCTGCCTGCGGCGCAGTGGGGGCCCCATCCCTCCATGGGACCCCTATCCTTTAGGGGGCCACCTTATTCAGCCGTAGGGTGTGCAAATATGTAGGCTATAAGAGACTCAGGGTCTTTTCATATAATTTTGCAGGGGGGTCATGTTGTTTTGAGTTACACCTTTGTTCATGGCTCTTCGGTAAACATGCACTTTAAGAGTATCGACCATAGACCATAACTCTGAGATTCATCATTTTTATTAAGTAGGAGCTAAGAGGGAAAGGGATTGTTAGGGTACACCCTCCACCCAGAAACACATCTAACATAAAAGATTAACCCAATAAGGAAACTGCATCACAAATTATATGTGTACATCCTGTTTAACTGAAATCCTACACCTTCTTCTGAGGCCCTCAATAAAGTATACCTCATGAAAGCAGAGGTGTAACTCATACTTGAAAAAGTGGTTCAACTTCAGCAGTAAGCAGGATTTTGTTTTACCATTCTGGCCATAATAAATATGACCTGTCTACCCCTTTCTGATCAGAATCTACCACTCAAACCGTATATAAGGGAAGCCCTAATATTAGCATATGAAAGAAGCAGGCCTCACAGCAGTGGAAAACAAATTTAGGAGTTTTCCACTGCCAGGACATATAAAACACCCAGGTATATGTCCAGGCTTTTACCTACACAGCACCCTGCCCTATGGGTTACCTAGGGCCTACCTTGGAGGTGGCTTATGTGTAGAAAAAGGGGAGTTTACGGCTTGGCAAGTACTTTTAAATGCCACGTCGAAGTGACAGTGAAACTGCGCAGACCGACCTTGCAATGGCATAGCTGAGACATGGTTAAGGGGCTTCCTGTGTGGGTGGCACAATCAGTGCTGTGGGCCCACTAGTAGCATTTCATTTATAGGTCCTGGGCACATGCACTGCACTTCACTAGGGACTTACAAGTAAATTAAATATGCCAATTGGGTATGAGCCAATTTTACCATGTTTTAAGGGAGAGAGCAGATGAACTTTAGACCTGGTTGGCAGTGGTGAAGTGTGCAGAGTCCTAAAACCAGCAAAAACAGTGTAAAAAAGTGGAGGGAGGCAGGCAAAAAGTTGGGGGTGACCAACCAAAGGCTGTCAGCCCTAACAAGATCCCATAGACGAAAGACCGCCGGCGAACTGCTGTCACCGCCATGAATCACCGCCCACGTCACTATAGGCAAAAGAGGCTAGTGACAGGACTCCTTCCCATTTTACCACCAAATCAATAACGATGTGCATTCCTACCAACTTAAGCCAAGCCACCACACCTGAGTTGGCAGCATGGGAGCGATATAAGCATGAAACTCATCTTTTTCCAACTTTCCCCAGTTCCTTCTGCTATGAATCCGATTGTACCAGTACTACCTCAGCTACTGCTCCTGGTCCAAGATGAAAGACCAAGACTAAAGATCAAGATGAAAAATAACCCTGTTATCCTCGGAACAGAAGTAAGTCACTGTTTTACCTGTCATCCTTAAAATTGTCATGTAGAGTAGCCCTGGACTCGAGGATGTGTAACAATTAGTCACAAGCAACACTACAATGATGTCCAATTTACATGTGTGTAATGTCACACTTAAAAAACTGGTTACAAATACACCTCAAGATATTAGTAACACCCACCAATCTGGTACTAACTGCCTCCATGGCAATGAACACCTGCACAAAAGTCACAGAAATTGCAAATCAAAATGTGTCCATACAGGGGTGTGCAATATTTTTACATAAACTACCACATCATATACATAAACTGTATTCCCAACAGGGACTACTTAAATCCATGGTAATGTAGCAATTGCACTCAAAGTCTTACAAGTGGGTGTACACAGAATGTATAACCAGCCTCACCTCCAAACTACAAACAAGTCAGAGATCTATGAAGGTCACCTGTCCCCTTGGTTTGTGCAATTTATGACAAACATTAGATGCCAATTTACTATAAAGTGTTAGGTTCCCTGTGTAATGCATATGTGTATAATATTGACACATCATATTAAAATAAACACATATGCATTCTCGAGTCACAATAAAAGAAACACATATAATTTTGGTGTAAGTGCTCAGTAACATGATGAATGCTTGCACCAAAAATGACACGTCCATCACAAATGTACAACACTAATATATGCATTATAAAAATATTTAAAATATACAATCTGCATACAACCATCATCAGCAAACAATCAGTAACAATCCAAAAATAAGGCCAAGACAAAGGTATTCCCAAATTAAACATTCTTTCCAGAAACTGGATAATTCTCTCATGCCACCACTTTCCATCATAACCAAAGAACTAGATGCAGAGGCTCTAGGCCAAGACCAGAATATGGGTTACATGCCCACAACTTGCTTCCTGATGTCACAGCCTCATCTGGAAGGGACCTCTATGGGGCAGAGAGCAGGTACCTCAGTGATGTGGGGGTCCTTGGGTTAGGGAGGTTGGGCTTGGGAGGGGTATTTTTACATTTTCCGGAGGAGTGGATCTGGATTTGGGAGGAGTGAGTTTGGCTTTAGAATGCGTGGGTTGGGATTTGGAATGGGTGGGTTGAGGAGTAGAAGCGGTATGAAAATGTTTGGGTGGGTTTGTCTTATGTTTTGGAGGGGTAGTCTGGAATGAGGAATAGGTCAGGGACAGGGCAAACAACGGGTCCTCCCTCAGGAAAAAGTTAGGGTGTCTGGGAGAGAGTTGGGGTTTGGAGGTAGAAGGAATGGCAGTGCCTGTTGTGCAGGTGTCTGTTGATGGTGTCAGTGCCTAAGGGTCTGGTGTATGTAGTGCTTTTTTGTGTTTGTACTGGGGATTTGTTGTGTGGGTGATTGAGGGTGTTCGTATACAGTATGCATTTGTGTGTGTATATGTTTGCTGTGGAGATGCTGTGTGTTGTTTGGTGCCTGTGGGTGTGCTGGTATATGTGTGTCATGGTAGATGTAGTGACTGCAGGTATGGTGGTGGATGTAGGTGTTTGTGTGATGGTGGGTGTGTTGACTGCCGGTATGTTGGTGATAGTGTGTTTATGCGTTGTGGTGGGTGTGGTGTCTGAGGGTGTGCGGGTGGTGAGTGTGGATGTCTGTGTCGTGGTGCGTGTTGTGTCTGCAGGTGTGCTGGTGGTGAGAGTGGATGTCTGTGTCGTGGTGGATGGGGTGTCAGTGGTGTCTGTGGGCATGCTTGTGGTTGTGGTGGTGGTGGGGTGTGTGGTGTCTGCATGTGTGTGTGTCTGTGTTTCTGTAAGGAAATGCCTCCTTGGCATGGTTACCCCCTGACTTTTTGCCTTTTGTTGATGCCAGTTATGATTGAAAGTGTGCTGGGACCCTGCTAACCAGGCCCCAGCACCAGTGTTCTTTCCCTACACTGTACCTTTTTTCCCACAATTGGCACAGCCCTGGCACCCAGATAAGTCTCTTGTAAATGGTACCCCTGGTACCAAGGGCCCTGATGCCAAGGAAAGTCTCTAAGGGCTGCAGCATGTCCTATGCCACCCTGGGGACCCCTCACTCAGCACATGCACACTGCCTCACAGCTTGTGTGTGCTGGTGGGGAGAAAATGACTGAGTCGACATGGCAATCCCCCAGAGTGCTATGCCCACCTCACACTGCCTGTGGCATAGGTAGGTCACCCCTTTAGCAGGCCTTACAGCCCTAAGCAAGGGTGCACTATACCATAGGTGAGGGCCTATGTGTATGAGCACTATGCCCTTACAGTGTCTAAGCAAAACCTTAGACATTGTAAGTGCAGGGTAGCCATAAAGAGTATATGATCTGGGAGTTTGTCAAACACAAACTCCACAGTTCCATAATGGCTACACTGAAATCTGGGAAGTTTGGTATCAAACTTCTCAGCACAATAAATGCACACTAATGCCAGTGTGGGATTTATTGTAAAATGCCCCCAGAGGGCATCTTAGAGATGCCCCCTGAATACCAGTCCGACTCCTAGTGCCAGGCTGACCAGTTTCTGCCTGCCTGCCACAACCAGACGAGTTTCTGGCAACACGGGAGAGTGCTTTTGTCACTCTGTGGCCAGGAACAAAGTCTGTACCGGGTGGAGGTGCTTCTCACCTCCCCCTGCAGGAACTGTAACACCTCACAGTGAGCCTCAAAGGCTCATGCCTTTTGTTACAGCACCCCAGGGCATCCAGCTAGTGGAGATGCCCGCCCTTCCGGCCACTGCCCCCACTTTTGGCGGCAAAGCAAGAGAGGATAATGAGAAAAACAAGGAGGAGTCACCCGTCAGGACACCCCCTAAGGTGTCCTGAGCTGAGGTGACCCCTGCCTTTAGAAATCTTCCATCTTGAGTTTGGAGGATTCCCCCAATAGGATTAGAGACGTGCCCCCCTCCCCTCAGGGAGGAGGCACAAAGAGGGTGTAGCCACCCTCTAGGACAGTAGCCATTGGCTACTGCCCTCCTGACCTAAACACATCCCTAAATTCAGTATTTAGGGGTGACCCAGAACCCAGGAAATCGGATTCCTGCAACCTACACAAAGAAGGACTGCTGACCTGAAAGCCCTGCAGAGACGACGGAGACGACAACTGACTTAGCCCCAGCCCTACCGGCCTGTCTCAAAGATTCAAAGAACCTGCACAGCGACGCATCCGACAGGGACCAGCGACCTCTGAAGCCTCAGAGAACTGCCCTGAACCGAAGGACCAAGAAACTCCAGAGGACAACGGCACTGTTCACCAGCAGCAACATTTTTGCAGCTTTTAAAGAACTCACTCTTTCTGCAGAAGGTGTGAGACTTCACCCTCTGGACCCAACACCCCTGTCTCGAGCTTCAGACAACCAACACTGCAGAGAGGACTCCCAGGCGACTGCTACCTCGTAAGTAACCTGAGACAACCCCTCTGCAGCCCCACAGAGATGCCTGCAGAGGGGATCCAGAGGCTCCCCCTGACTGTGACTGCCTGGAACAAAGAACCTGATGCCTGGACCAAGCACTGCACCCACAGCCCACAGGCCCGAAAGGAACTGACCTCCAGTGCAGGAGTGACCATCAGGTGGCCCTCTGCGTAGCCCAGTCAGTGGTTGGCCCGAGAAGCCCCCCTGTTCCCTGCCTGCATCGCCGAAGTGGCCCCTGGGTCCCTCCATTGCTTTCTATAGCAAACCCGACACCCACTTTGCACACTGCACCCGGCCGCCCCTGTGCCACTGAGGGTGTGTTTTGTGCGCCTGTTTGTGTCCCCCCCTCTGTGCTCTACAAAACCCCCCTGGTCTGCTCCCTGAGGATGGAGGAACTTACCTGCCAGCAAACCGGAACCGGAGCACCCCTGTTCTCCATAGGCACCTATGTGTTTGGGCACTCCTTTGACCTCTGCACCTGACCGGCCCTGTGTTGCTGGGCCGGTGACTTTGGGGTTGCCTTGAACCCCCAATGGTAGGCTGCCTATGCCCAGGAAACTGAACTTGTAAGTGATTTACTTACCTCAGAAACTTAACCATACTTACCTCCCCCAGGAACTGTTGATTTTTGCAGTGTCCACTTTTAAAATAGCTTATTGCCATTTTATCCTACACTGTGTGTACTACTGCTTTAATTCAAAGTTCTTTACTTACCTCTGTGAAGTACCTTGCATTTCATGTATTTACTTCAAATCTTGAATCTTTTGGTTCTAAAATAAATTAAGAAAATATATTTTTCTATATAAAAACTATTGGCCTGGAGTTAAGTCTTTTAGTGTGTGTTCCTCATTTATTGCCTGTGTGTGTACAACAAATGCTTAACACTACTCTCTGATAAGCCTACTGCTCGACCACACTACCGCAAAATAGAGCATTAATATTATCCTCTAAGGGGAACCCTTGGACTATGTGCACACTATCTCTCACTTTCAGATAGTATATACAGAGCAAACTTCCTACACTGTTGGATCAGCTGTGAGGTCTAAGACTTTGCATTTGCTGGACTACTCAGCCAATACCTGATCATACAACTAAATTCCAAAACTTGTCATTAGAAACTGATTTTTGCAATTTGAACTATTTTTCTACATTTTTAAAAGTCCTGCTAGGGCCTTGTGTAAGTCCCTGTTAGCATTTATTTTAGAGTTTAAAAGTTTGTAAAAGTTTGGATTTAAGTTCTAGAAGTAGTTTTTAGATTCTTAACAAGTTATCCCAACTTTTAGTTTGATAGGGGGTCATTACAACCGTGGCGGACAGTGTTAAATTGGCGGTAAGACCGCCAACAGGCCAGCGGTAAAAATTTTGGAATTACGACCGTGGCGGAAACCGCCAACAAAGACAGCCACTTTAACACTCCGACCGCCACGGCGGTACAGACAAACAGCGCGGCGGTCACCGCCAACAGACAGGCGGGAGACAATGTAACGCCCACACTATTAAGACAGGTCAATCCGCCACCTTTTCCGGGGCGGATTCCCCATGGATAAAAACACAGCGGAAACAGGCATTTCAAATGAAAAACGCTCACCTCTACACACTCCACGAGGAAGGAGGACAGCATGGAGCCAGAACTTCATATTCTCCCAGCGCTAGTCTTCCTGCTCTTCTACGAGGAGCACCAACGCCGGCGGCAAAGACCACGGTGAGTACTGCACCTACGACATAGGGGAGGCAAAAAACAGGGACACCCCAACCCCCACCGACCCTCATCCACTACAACACACACACCAATGCTTATCAATACATTACAGTAACACCCCCCAAGCCCCCCCGGAAGAATGCAAAGATAAAAGGAAATGAGTGTAACTATTGTAATATATCAAAATTCAGTAAGCAAAAATATACATATATATATACAATATTAACAAAATATACACCACGATTAGTAGTCCAGGTTTTGCACCATTCATAGTCCGTGGACCACTGGGCCCAAAATGCATGGGCGAGGCTCACACAAGATACCCGAACATGACGGAGAGAACACTGCAGGGGCATCAGATAGAAAAACAACAGGCACCTCAGGGGGAAGGGAAGGGGGGGCACCTCAGCCGGATGAGTGCACGACGGCAGATCCACGAGGGGGCACCATGCCCATTGATGTATCCTAGGGAGTGCAAAGCCACATTCTCTCAAGTCTCTACAGTGGGTGGATTGCCCACTGTTCCATCCTGGGGAGTGCAAAGCCACAGTATCTCAAGTCTCTACAGTGGGGTTTGCCCACTGCTGTATCCTGGGGAATGCAAAGCCACAGTCTCTCATGTCTCTCCAGTGGGTGGGTTGCCCACTGCTTTATCCTGGGGAGTGCAAAGCCACAGTCTCTCAAGTCTCTCCAGTGGGTGGGTTGCCCACTGCTTTATCCTGGGGAGTGCAAAGCCACAGTCTCTCAAGTCTTTACAGTGGCTGGATTGCCCACTGTTCCATCCTGGGGAGTGCAAAGCCACAGTCTCTCAAGTCTCCACAGTGGGTGGATTGCCACTGTTCCATCCTGGGGAGTGCAAAGCCACAGGGGGTTATTCCAACTTTGGAGGAGGTGTTAATCCGTCCCAAAAGTGACGGTAAAGTGACGGATTTACCACCAGCCGTATTACGAGTCCATTATAGCCTATGGAACTCGTAATACGGCTGGTGGTATATCCGTCCCTTTACCGTCACTTTTGGGACGGATTAACACTCCTCCAAAGTTGGAATAACCCCCACAGTCTCTCAAGTCTCTACAGTGGGTGGTTTGCCCACTGTTCAATCATGCGGAGTACAAAGCCACAGTCTCTCAAGTCTCTCCAGTGGGTGGGTTGCCCACTGCTTTATCCTGGGGAGTGCAAAGCCACAGTCTCTCAAGTGGATAAGAGTCTTCACTGGTTCTGGAGGGGGCTTTGTGCGCAGAGTGCTTCATCCTGCCAAGGACTGTGGTAGTGGATGGCTTTCTCCACTGGTTCTGGAGGGGGCTTTCTGCCCAGAGTGCTTCATCCTGCCAAGGACTGAGGTAGTGGATGCTGTTCTCCACTGGTTCTGGAGGGGGACTGGTGTCCAGAGTGCTTCATCCTGTGCAGGACAGATGGAGTGGATGCAGTTCTCCACTGGTTCTGTAGGGGGACTGGTGCCCAGAGTGCTTCATCCTGTGCAGGACAGACGGAGTGGATGCAGTTCTCCACTGGTTCTGGAGGGGGACTGGTGCCCAGAGTGCTTCATCCTGTGCAGGACAGACGGAGTGGATGCAGTTCTCCACTGGTTCTGGAGGGGGACTGGTGCCCAGAGTGCTTCATCCTGTGCAGGACAGACGGAGTGGATGCAGTTCTCCACTGGTTCTGGAGGGGGACTGGTGCCCAGAGTGCTTCATCCTGTGCAGGACAGACGGAGTGGATGCAGTTCTCCACTGGTTCTGGAGGGGAACTGGTGCCCAGAGTGCAGCACTCACCCTGTGATGGTCCCAGTTGCGTCACTGCCCCTGCCGCTAATGGGCTAGCGGTGCTCGGCTTGGCAGTCTTTGCCCTGTTCGGCGGTCCTTGCCCTGTTCAGCGGTCCTTGCCAAGGCGGTCTTTGCCCTGTTCAGCGGTGCTTGAGTTGGCAGTTTCTGACCTGTTCAGCGGTCTTTGCCCTGTTCAGCGGTGCTGGCCATGGCGGTCTTTGCCCTGTTCAGCGGTGCTTGAGTTGGCAGTTTCTGACCTGTTCAGTGGTCCTTGCCCTGTTCAGCGGTGCTTGCCATGGCGGTCTTTGCCCTGTTCAGTGGTGCTTGAGTTGGCAGTTTCTGACCTGTTCAGCGGTGCTTGCTCTGTTCAGCGGTGCTTGCCCTGTTCAGCGGTCCTTGCCATGGCGGTCTTTGCCCTGTTCAGTGGTGCTTGAGTTGGCAGATTCTGACCTGTTCAGTGGTGCTTGCCCTGTTCAGCGGTGCTTGCCCTGTTCAGCGGTCCTTGCCATGGCGGTCTCTGACCTGTTCAGCGGTGCTTGCCCTGTTCAGCGGTCTTTGCCCTGGCGGTCCGCCATTGCCCAGCTGGACTCTGGCTGGCGGTCCTTCATGGGTCAGCTGGGCTGTGGCTTGCGGGGCCCTCCTGGTCAGCTGGGCTGTGGCTTACGGGACCCTCCTGGGCAGCTGGGCTGTGGCTTGCCGGACCCTCCTGGTCAGCTGGGCTGTGGCTTGCGGGACCCTCCTAGGCAGCTAGGCTGTGGCTTGCGGGACCCTCCTGGGCAGCTGGGCTGTGGCTTGTGGGGCCCTACTGGACTGCTGGGCTGTGGCTTGTGGGCCCTCTTGGGCAGCTCGGCTGTGGCTTGCGGGGCCCTCCTGGGCAGCGACGATGGGGCTGGCGGTGGCCTCCTGGACAGCGACGATGGGGCTGGCGGTGGCCTCCTGGACAGCGGGGATGATGGCGGTGTTCTCCGCCGTGCCGCTCCTCCCAGACTTTGCAGGTTTCTTCTGCCCCTTCCCCACCTTGGGAGTCACAGCTGAGTCCACACTCCCCCCGGGACCCCTGTGAGTGGCTTGGCTGGCTGGAGTCTTCCCCCTCTCCCGCCGGGCACTGTCCAACTTCTGGTGCTTCACAGGGGGGTGGAGAATGGCTGTGCTGTGGCTCCGTGCCACACTGGCTGGCCTGGTGGCCGGTGCACTCCACATACCTGTAACAACAGGCACCACTGGTCCCGGAGATTTTTTGGCTGAGGTGCTAGTACGGGACCTATGAGTTGGACGGGGGTGGTGGGAAATAGGTTAAGGGGGGACAGGAAAAGTTGTTTGGACACACTGGGACAGGTAGCTGGAGGGGGTTTGGGAGTGGAGGAAGAGGTGGTGGTTGTAGGAGGTGTAACTTTTGTGGATTTGGGTGCAGGTGCATGCGCTGGAGGCTGTCGTGAGGTGGATGGCTGTTGGGTGGGTGTGTGCCTGCGTTTGTGTATCTTGGGAGGGGGCGTCACAGACACACTGGGAGAGGACACAGGGGACGTGTAAATGGTAGTGGGGGTGGTGAGTGCACGTGAGCGGGGAGTGGTGGTGGGTGTGCTGGTGCGGGACGTAGTGGCTGTAGTGGTAGTGCATGCAGGTGTGAGTGTAGACGAGACTGGGAGGGAGGAGGGAGACGTGGAGGAGGGGGACACAGTGGAGGCAGTGGATGTTGGTGTGTCTGTATGGGTGTGATGCTTGCGTGAATGCCTGTGGGGTGTGTGGTGCTTATGTTTGCCTGAGCTGCCCTTGTGTGGTGAGGTATGTGCAGGCTGGACTGATGGTGTGCTTGGGATAGGCAGAGGTACAGGGGATTGGGTCTGGGTGGAGGAAGTTGGAGGGGGGAGGGTAGACTCAGGGACAATGGCTGCCATCAGTGCTGCGGCCAGAGTTTGAAGGGTTCGATGAAGGGCAGCCTGACCAGAATGAATGCCCTCCAGGAATGCATTTGTGTGTTGCAACTCCCTTTCTACACCCTGGATGGCATTAAAAATGGTAGACTGTGAGTGACCTGAGGAGGTCAATGGCCTCCTCACTAAGGGCAGCAGAGGTGACAGTGGCAGGGGCTGAGGTGCCTGGGGCGGAGGTGATGCCCACCCTCCTGGGTGAGCGGGCACGGGCCACACACTGAGGGGCTGCTGGGAGGGCGATGCTGGTAGGGGGGGTGGCGGCTGTACCTGTTGAAGTGGGGGGCACAGATGTTGCCGCCACCACAAGGGAGCTCCCATCGGAGGACAAGTCCGTGTCCCTGGTTGCAGATCCTGTGACCGCTGTGGTGCTCCCCTCGCCCTCCATCCCACTGGTGTATTCAGAGTCCATAGTGTGGGCCTCCATGCCCATGTGGGATGCAGGTCCCTCGTGCTCTGGTGCCACTGTAACTCCACCTGATGATGCTAATGCACACAAGAACGGGGAGACCGCAAAAATGGGGGGGGAACAGAAGAAAGACAGGTTGAGTGCATGGCTTACCGCTACCGTTGGCGGACAATACAGACACAGCAGCCCCCTGCACTACATCACGCTGTTGGGCTCTACAGTGCAATTCCTGGGAAATGGCCTACAAGGCTATGGACGACATCTGCACACATAGATGACACAGGGGCATGAATAGCTGTACTTGGCACTCTACAGAGGTGGGGTGGGTGGCCACAGGGCCATGCCTTACGAATGGGCCTAGCCTACGGAACTCGCCCTGGCCTAGGGGAACCCATAGCCCTCCTCCCCCACCCACACACCTTCACTGCGTGCAAAGTCAGCTGAATGATAGTGTACTCACCCCCTTGTGTCTGCTGTGATGCCCTCAAGCGCCCATCCAACTCAGGGTAGGCCACCACCAGGATCCGGAACATCAGGGGGGTCATGGTTCGACGGGCATCCCTCCCACGTTGGGAGGCCATCCCCAGCTGAGCCTCCGCCGTCTTCTTGCTCCAGCAGCGAATGTCCTCCCATCTCTTCCGGCAGTGGGTGCTCCGTCTGTGGTGGACCCCCAGAGTCCGGACGTCCTTGGCGATGGCACGCCAAATATCCTTCTTCTGGTGGGCGCTGTCCTACATGAAATTATCAGGGGAAGAAGAGAAGTCATTACCAACTGCACCGTCAAAGTGAGTGGCCCACATCCCTACCCTTGCCATGTGCCACATGCATTCACCGTCTTTCATGCACGCAGAACTCTGCCCCCTTCCTTCTTACAACCAGCCCTCTCCACACAGGCATAGCCCATACAACATGCTCCCTGTGTGCTTACCCGTTGGTCTGGAGGACCGTAGAGTAGCGTGTACTGGGGGAGGACCCCGTTGACAAGCTTCTCCAACTCCTCTGCAGAGAAGGCAGGGGCCCTTTCCCCAGACGCACGAACCATTGTCTCTTCCAGACCGAGGTCACAGCAGCACTTGCAGTGTAGGTCCTCTCCTGTCGAAGATCAGGTATCGAGTGATTAAACAGTTATAAAATGGTGGTCACGTCAGCGGCGGTGCGTACCGTCACTGCCGGCGTACATCGCCATTGGCTCCTGGGACCCATAGGGTCCAATATTAACCAATGCAGCACTGTGCCGTGGTCTTCGACCGCCTACCGCAACAGTGTACAACGCCAGCGCAGTTACCTCACATCCCATTGTCCCGCTTTAGAGGTCAGGCAGCCACCATTTCAGGGGCCCACATGGCCTAATTACCAACTGCGTCACACATACCTAGGCCTACTCTCAACACACATACAGACCAGATTTTGTGTATGATTGGTGTACTGTGTAGACTGTGGGTACATACCTCTGAGTTGTTTGACTCTGTGCTCGCTGTTGTCCTTCATAGGCACCATCTGCTGGGACATGTGAGGAGATGGCGGAATCCTCCAGTGTAAGAAATTTGATCATCACCTACAGGTTTGACCGTGCCACAATCCAGGAACTGTGTACCCAGTTGGAGCCAGACCTGATGTTAGCAATCCGCCATCCCACAGGAATCCCCCCTCAAGTGCAGGTGCTATCAGTGCTCCATTTCCTTGCAAGTGGGTCTTTTCAAACAACAGTGGCCATGGCATCAGGGATGTCCCAGCCGATGTTTTCCAACGTGTTGTCCAGAGTGTTGTCTGCCCTGCTGAAACACATGCAGAGCTACATCGTTTTCCCTCAGGTGGAGGACTTGCCTACAGTGAAAGGTGACTTCTATGCCCTTGGACATATCCCCAACATCATAGGTGCCATTGATGGGACCCATGTGGCTTTGGTCCCCCCCAACAGGAGTGAACAGGTGTACAGGAACCGGAAAAGTTATCATTCCATGAATGTACAGATGGTATGTTTGTCAGACCAGTACATCTCCCATGTGAACGCCATGTTCCCTGGCTCCGTGCATGATGCCTACATCATGCGGAATAGCAGCATCCCTTATGTGATGGGCCAACTCCAGAGGCACAGGGTGTGGCTATTAGGGGACTCTGGTTACCCCAACCTGTCATGGCTACTGACCCCAGTGAGGAATCCCAGGACCAGGGAAGAGGAACGCTACAATGAGGCCCATGGGCGGACTAGGAGGGTGATCGAACGCACTTTCGGCCTCCTGAAGGCCAGGTTTAGGTGCCTCCATATGACAGGTGGATCCCTATTCTACTCATCAAAGAAGGTGTGTCAGATCATCGTGGCCTGCTGTATGCTTCATAATTTGGCTTTGCGACGACAGGTGCCTTTTCTGCAGGAGGATGGTCCAGATGGCGGTGTTGTGGCAGCTGTGGAGCCTGTGGACAGTGATGAGTAGGAAGCAGAGGAAGAAGACATTGACAACAGGGACTCAGTCATCCACCAATATTTCCAGTGAAACACAGGTGAGAATACATTCCTGCCTACTACAAGTATTTTTCAACTTCTACCTCAATCCTGTCTGTCGTTTTCACCCAGTGTATGGTCACTGAGTTGTCACTTTCACTTATGGTTTCACAGGTGTGGGTTCCAACGTGTGTCATCTGCTTAGATTCCTCATGGACTTGAGCTGTGTGACATAGGCATGTTGACATTACTATTTCCTGGAAATTTTGTCACTGTAATTGCAAATACACTATTTAAAAATCACAGACAGACTCCAGATCTTTTGGTGCTTTAGGTGTGTTTATTTACATACAAAATATTGGAGGGGGTTGTAAAATGGTGAGGGGTGATGGCGGAGGAGTGTCCATGGCAGAGACCAGTCTATTTGTCTCATAGGTGCATTGCCCATATGGGCATCGGAAGTGGAGCTGGGGCAGTTCCAATATGGACAGGGTGACAAAGTGCGACAGTGGGTTGACAATCAGGGTGGTCTCATTTCTTGGCGGGGGTCTTGCCATCATTCTCTGTCTTGTTCCTGGATCTCAGGGACCGTTTGCAGGCTGGTTCTCTGTCTGCAGGGGGTGGGGTGCTGGTGTGCTGGTCCTGTGGTGGTGCCTCCTGTCCACTAGTGCCGGCGGAGGTGGTGGGCAGTTCATCGTCCATGCTAGTGTCAGGGGCCCCTTGGAGTGCCACAGTGTCCCTCCTGGTGTTGAGTATTTCCTTCAGCACCCCTACGATGGTGCCCAGGGCGGAGCTGATGGTTCTGAGTTCCTCCCTGACCCCAAATTCTGTTCCTCCTGCATGCGCTGGGTCTCCTGAAAATTGGCCAGGACCGTTGCCATTGTCTCCTGGGAGTGGTGGTATGCTCCCATGATGGAGGAGAGGGCCTCGTGGAGAGTGGGTTCCCCTGGCCTGTCTGCCCCCTGTCGCACAGCTGCCCTCCCAGTTCCCCTGGTTCTTGGGCCTCCGTCTCCTGGACCGTGTGCCCACTGCCCCCAGGTCCCTGTTGTTGTTGGGGTGATGGGTTATCCTGGGTTCCTTGTAGTGGTGGACACACAGCTGATTGACGTGTCCTGGGGATGGAGGTATGGGCCCGCTGGGTGGGTGCTGTGCTGGTGTTACCAGAGGGTGTAAGGTCTGTGGTGGCCTGTGCTTGTGTGAGGGGAACCGACTGTCCCGAGGCCCACGATGGTCTGGGCTGGTCATCTGGATCCAGTTGGACAGAGCTGCTGTCATCACTGTGGGCCTCTTCTGTGGGTGGGGTGGAGATGTCTGGACCCTCCTGTCTGGTGACGTTGGGTAGTGGTCCTGCAGGGGTGTAAAAGCATAATTATTGCATCTGTGTGTGTCATGCTGGGCAATGGGTGGGTGACCGTGTACCCCAGTGCTTGCATTCCTATGTGGGGACTTGTGTGATGGTGGTTTAGGGGGGTGTATGGGTATGTGCAGTGGGCATGCTTTAGTGATGGGTCTCCATGCGTTGGTGTTGCATGCAGGGCTTGGTGTTGGGATGGGTGGTTTGTGATATTAGTACATTTGTGAGGAGTTGGAGTGATAGGGGAGGGGGCGAGGGTGGGGTTCTGTGATAGCATGCAGGTAGGGTGGGGGATATGGTAGTTAAAGGTTTGACTTACCAGAGTCCATTCCTCCACTGACTCCTGCGAGGCCCTCAGGATGCAGAATCGCCAAGACCTGCTCCTCCCATGTTGTTAGTTGTGGGGGAGTAGGTGGGGGTCCGCCGCCAGTCCGCTGAACGGCCAGGTGATGTCTTGAGACCACGGAACGCACCTTCCCCCGTAGGTCGTTCCACCTCTTCCTGATGTCGTCCAGATTTCTTGGGTGTTGTCCCACTGCTTTGACCCTGTCGACTATTCTTCGCAATAGCTCCATCTTCCTTGCAATTGAGGTGTGCTGCACCTGTGTTCCAAATTGCTGTGGCACTACCCGGATGATTTCCTCCACCATGACCCTGAGCTCCTCCTCGGAGAAGCTACATTAGTCTCTGAGGGTGGGGTGTATTTAGCCACACTTGCTGCCTGGCCGCCTAACATGCAAAGATACAGGCAGCAGCTCTTAATCAATGGTACTAGAGTAGAAGCCCTGAGGGATACAGGTGCCAGTGTCACAATGGTGACAGACAAACTGGTTTCCCCAGGACAGTACCTGGCTGGACAGACATATCCAGTCACTAATGCTGACAATCAAACTAAAGTCCATCCCATGGCAACTTTAGAATGGGGAGGGGTCACTGGCCTGAAACAGGTGGTAGTCTCCTCTGCAATTCAAGTGGAATGTCTGCTAGGGAATGATCTAGAGTCCTCAGCATGGGCTGAGGTAGAGCTCAAGACCAATGCAGCCATGCTGGGTATCCCTGAACTGGTGCGTGTCAAGACAAGGGCACAGATCAGGGCTTAGGGTGAAAAAGAAGTGTTGGAGTCTGGAATAATGGCCCAACCTTCCAAGAGAAAGGAAAAAAAGACTGGGAAACCAGCTTCAACACAGCAAAAGAAACAGAACCTCTCTTCCCAGGAAGATGTTTTATCCCCTGAGGGAACTGAGTCCATGGAGCTTGAGCCTTAGCAGGTTGAGCTCTTGGGCCCAGGGGGACCCTCAAGGGAACAGCTGTGTAAGGGGCAAGAAACTTGTCCATCTCTTGAAGGCCTAAGACAGCAAGCAGCTGAGCAAGAAAAATGAAATGTCAGTGGAACCCACAGGATCTATTGGGAAGATGGACTCCTTTACACTGAGGCAAGAGATCCCATACCTGGTACCACTAGCAGAGTGGTAGTGCCTCAGGAGTTTAGGGAGTTAATTCTGACCTTAGCCCATGACATTCCCCTTGCTGGGCATTTGGGACAAACCAAGACATGGGAGAGATTAGTCAGCCATTTCTACTGGCCAAACATGTCCCAGAAGGTAAAGGTGTTTTGCACCTCCTGTGTCACCTGTCAAGCCAGTGGTAAGACAGGTGGCCACCTAAAGGCCCCCTCATTCCACTTCCAGTGGTGGGTGTCCCCTTTGAGAGAGTGGGAGTGGACATAGTGGGCCTCATTCTGAGGCTGGCGGGCGGCAGTAGCCGCCCGCCTGGCGGGAACCGCCAAATGGCCGCTCCGCGGTCGAAAGACCGCGGAGGCCATTCTGGTTTTCCCGCTGGGCTGGCGGGCGACCGCCAGAAGGCCGCCCGGCAGCCCAGCGGGAAACCCCTTCCCACGAGGAAGCCGGCTCCGAATGGAGCCGGCGGAGTGGGAAGGTTCGACGGGTGCAGTTGCACCCATCGTGGATTTCAGTGTCTGCACAGCAGACACTGAAATCCTTTGTGGGGCCCTCTTACGGGGACCCCTGCAGTGCCCATGCCATTGGCATGGGCACTGCAGGGGCCCCCAGGGGCCCCATGACACCACATACCGCCATCCTGTTCCTGGCGGGCGAACCGCCAGGAACAGGATGGCGGTATGGGGTGTCGGAATCCCCATGGCGGCGCAGCAAGCTGCGCCGCCATGGAGGATTCCGTCAGGCAGCAGAAAACCGGCGGGAGACCGCCGGTTTTCCTCTTCTGACCGCGGCCAAACCGCTGCGGTCAGAATGCCCTGCGGGGCACCGCCAGCCTGTTGGCGGTGCTCCCGCATCCCCGGCCCCGGCGGTCCTTGACCGCCGGGGTCGGAATGAGCCCCAGTGGGTCTACTTGTACCTCCCACACCATCATTAAACCAGTTTATCCTAGTAGAGTCGATCATGCTACTAGGTACCCTGAAGCAATTCCCCTTAGGTCTACTACTGCCCCTGCAGTGGCCAAAGCACTCATAGTTATTTTTACCAGAGTGGGATTTCCTGAGGAGGTGGTTTCTGACAGAGGTACCAACTTCATGTCAGCTTACCTAAAACACATGTGGAATGAGTGTGGGGTGACTTATAAATTCACCACACCATACCATCCACAAACCAATGGTCTTGTCAAGAGATTTAATAAGACATTGAAGGGCATGATCATGGGGCTCCCTGAAAAACTCAAAAGGAGATGGGATGTCCTCTTGCCATGCCTGCTTTTCGCCTACAGAGAGGTGCCACAGAAGGGAGTAGGGTTCCCCCCTTTGAACTTCTGTTTGACCATCCTGTTAGGGGACCACTGGCTCTTGTAAAAGAAGGCTGGGAGAGACCTCACCATGAGCCTAAACGAGATGTGGTGTACTATGTACTAGGCCTACGTTCAAGGATGGCAGAGTACATGGAAAAGGCAAGCAAAAATCTTGAGGCCAGCAAACAACTCCAGATATTGTGGTATGACCAAAAGGCTGCTATGGTTGAGTTTCAACCAGAGCAGAAAGTCTGGGTTATGGAACCTGTGTCTCCCAGGGCACTTCAGGACAGATGGAGTGGCCCTTACCCAGTACTTGAGAAAAAGAGTCAGGACACCTACCTGGTGGACCTAGGCACTAGCAGGACCCCCAAGAGGGTGATCATTGTGAACCGCCTCAAACTCTTTCATGATAGGGCTGATGTAAACATGTTAATGGTTACAGATGAGGACAAGGAAGCTGACAGTGAACCTCTCCCTGATCTCCTCTCCAATGACCCTAAAGATGGCTCAGTAGATGGAGTGATCTATTCAGACACCCTCTCTGGCCAACAGCAGGTTGACTGCAGGCAAGT
The DNA here is from genome assembly GCF_031143425.1 of Pleurodeles waltl. NCBI lineage: Eukaryota > Metazoa > Chordata > Amphibia > Caudata > Salamandridae > Pleurodeles > Pleurodeles waltl. The sequence continues at coordinate 30,023,129 of NC_090437.1, forward strand.
CCTCAGCAGTTCAGTTTGCTGAGCTCTTTTCTTTAACCCCTGGTCAGACACAGCTGTGTACCCATGATGTGGACACAGGAGACAGTACGCCTATAAAGAATAAAATATTCAGACAGTCTGACCAAGTTAAGGAAATCATCAACGTGGAAATCCACAAGATGCTGGAGTTGGGAGTGATTGAGCACTCTGACAGTCCCTGGGCTAGACTAGTGGTCCTGGTCCCCAAACCTCACACAAAAGATGGCAAGAGAGAGATGAGGTTTTGTGTGGACTACAGAGGGCTCAACTCTGTCACCAAGACTGATACTCATCCTATGTCAAGGGCAGATGAGCTCATAGATAAATTAGGTGCTGCCAAATACTTAAGTACCTTTGACTTGACAGCAGGGTACTGGCAAATAAAAATGGCACCTGGAGCAAAAGAGAAAACAGCATTCTCTACACCTGATGGGCACTATCAGTTTACTGTGATGCCCTTTATCTTAAAGAATGCCCCTGCCACCTTCCAAAGGTTGGTGAATCAAGTCCTTGCTGGCTTGGGGTCCTTTAGTGCAGCTTATCTTGATGATATTGCTATCTTTAGCTCCAACTGGCAGGATCACCTGGTCCACCTGAAGAAGGTTTTGTAGGCCCTGCAAGCAGCAGGCCTCTCTATCAAGGCATCTAAATGTCAGATAGGGCACGGTACTGAGGTTTACTTAGGACATCTTGTAGGTGGAGGCCAAGTTCAGCCACTCCAACCCAAGATCCAGACTATTCTGGACTGGGTAGCTCCAAAAACCCAGACTCAAGTCAGGGCATTCCTTGGCTTGACTGGGTACTATAGGAGGTTTGTGAAGGGATATGGATCAATAGTAACACCCCTCACAGAACTGACCTCCAAGAAAATGCCCATGAAAGTGAACTGGACCGTGGACTGTCAAAAGGCCTTTGACACCCTGAAGCAAGCTATGTGTACAGCACCAGTTTTGAAAGCTCCAGATTATTCTAAGCAGTTCATTGTGCAGACAGATGCCTCTGACCATGGGATAGGGGCAGTCCTGTCCCAAACAAATGATGATGGCCTTGATCAGCCTGTTGCTTTCATTAGCAGGAGGTTACTCCCCAGGGAGCAGCATTGGAGTGCCATTGAGAGGGAGGCCTTTGGTGTGGTTTGGTCCCTGAAGAAGTTGAGACCATACCTTTTTGGTGCTCGCTTCATAGTTCAAACTGACCACAGACCTCTCAGGTGGCTGATGCAAATGAAAGGAGAAAACTCTAAACTGTTGAGGTGGTCCATATCCCTACAGGGAATGGATGTTGTAGTGGAACACAGACCTGGGACTGCCCATGCCAATGCTGATGGCCTTTCCAGGTTCTTCCTCTTAGAAAATGAAGACTTTCTTGGGAAATGTTAGTCTCATCCTCTTTCATTTGGGGGGATTGTGTAAGGAAATGCCTCCTTGGCATGGTTACCCCCTGACTTTTTGCCTTTTGTTGATGCCAGTTATGATTGAAAGTGTTTTGGGACCCTGCTAACCAGGCCCCAGCACCACTGTTCTTTCCCTAAACTGTACCTTTGTTCCCACAATTGACACAGCCCTGGCACCCAGAAAAGTCCCTTGTAAATGGTACCCCTGGTACCAAGGGCCCTGATGCCAGGGAAGGTCTCTAAGGGCTGCAGCATGTCTTATGCCACCCTGGGTACCCCACACTCAGCACATGCACACTGCCTCACAGCTTGTGTGTGCTAGTGGGGAGAAAATGAGTAAGTCGACATGGCACTCCCCTCAGAGTACCATACCCACCTCTCACTGCCTGTGGCATAGGTAATCACCCCTCCGGCAGGCCTTACAGCCCTAAGGCAGGGTGCATTATACCACAGGTGAGGGCATATGTGCAAGAGCACCATGTCCCTACAGTGTCTAAGCAAAACCTTAGACACTGTAAGTGCAGGGTAGCCATAAACAGTATATGGACTGGGAGTTTGTCAAACACAAACTCCACAGTTCCATAATGGATACACTGAAATCTGGGAAGTTTGGTGTCAAACTTCTCAGCACAATAAGTGCACACTAATGCCAGTGAGGGATTTATTGTAAAGTGCACTTAGAGGGCATCCTAGACATGCCCCCTGAATACCAGTCCGACTCCTAGTGCCAGGCTGACCAGTTTCTGCCTGCCTGCCACAACCAGACGATTTTCTGGCCACATGGGGAGAGTGCTTTTGTCACTCTGTGGCCAGGAACAAAGCCTGTACTGGGGGGAGGTGCTTCTCACCTCCCCCTGCAGGAACTGTAACACCTGGTGGCGAGCCTCAAAGGCTCATGCCTTTTGTTACAGCACCCCAGGGCATCTCAGCTAGTGGAGATGCCCGCCCCTCCTGCCACTGCACCCACTTTTGGCAACAAGGCAGGAGAGGATAATGAGAAAAACAAGGAGTAACCCACCAGTCAGGAAGCCCCTAAGGTGTCCTGAGCTGAGGTGACCCCTGCCTTTAGAAATCCTCCATCTTGAGTTTGGAGTATTCCCCCAATAGGATTAGGGATGGGCCCCCCTCCCCTCAGTGAGGAGGCATAAAGAGGGTGTAGCCACCCTCCAGGACATTAGCCATTGGCTACTGCCCTCCTGACCTAAACATACCCCTAAATTCAGTATTTAGGGGTGACCCAGATCCCAGGAAATCAGATTCCTGCAACCTACACAAAGAATAAGAACTGCTGACCGGAAAGCCCTGCAGAGACGACGGAGATGACAACTGGCTTGGCCCAGCCCTACCGGCCTGTCTCCAGACTCAAAGATCCTGCACAGAGACACATCCAACAGAGACCAGCGACCTCTGAAGCCTCAGAGGACTGGCCTGAACTGAAGAACCAAGAAACTCCTGAGAACAGCAGCACTGTTCACCAGCAGCCACATTTTTGCAGCTTTGAAACAACCTTTAAAGAACTCACTCTTCCCACCGGATGCATGAGATTTCACTCTCTGCACCCGATGCCCCCGGCTCGAGCTTCAGAGAACCAACACTGCAGAGAGGACTCCCAGGCAACTGCGACCTCGTGAGTAACCTGAGACGACCCCTCTGGACCCCCACAGCGACAACTGCAGAGAGGATCCAGAGGCTCCCCCTGACTGCGACTGTCTGGAACAAAGAACCTGACGCCTGGACCAAGCACTGCACCCGCAGCCCCCAGGCCCGAAAGGAACCGACCTCCAGTGCAGGAGTGACCATCAGGCGGCCCTCTGCCTAGCCCAGTCAGTGGCTGGCCCGAGAACCCCCCTGTGCCTTGCCTGCATCGCCTAAGTGACCCCCGGGTCCCTCCATTGCTTTCTATAGCAAACCCGACGCCCACTTTGCACACCTGACCCGGCCGCCCCTGTGCCACTGAGGGTGTGTTTTGTGTGCCTGTTTGTGCCCCCTGTGCTCTACAAAACCCCCCTGGTCTGCTCCCCGTGGACACAGGTACTTACCTGCCAGCAAACCGGAACCGGAGCACCCCTGTTCTCCATAGGCGCCTATGTGTTTTGGGCCCTACTTTGACCTCTGCATCTGACCGGCCCTGTGTTGCTGGTGCGGTGAATTTGGGGTTGCCTTAAACCCCCAATGGTGGGCCGCCTGCGCCCAGGAAACTGAACTTGTAAGTGCTTTACTTATCTCAGAAACTTAACCATACTTACCTCCCCCTCCTGTTGATTTTTGCAGTGCCCACTTTTAAAAGAGCTTTTTGCCATTTTAACCCATACTGTGAGTACTACTGCTTTAATTCAATGTTCTTTACTTACCTCTGTGGAGTATCTTGCATTGTATGTATTTACTTCAAATCTTGAATCTTGTGGTTCTAAAATAAATTAAGAAAATATATTTTTCTATATAAAAACTAATGGCCTGGTGTTGTCTTTGAGTGTGTGTTCCTCATGTATTGCCTGTGTGTGTACAACAAATGCTTAACATACCCTCTGATAAGCCTACTGCTCGACCACACTACCACAAAATAGAGCATTAGTATTATCTAATAATCAACTTCTAAGGGAAACCTTTGGACTCTATGCACACTATCTCTCACTTTGAAATAGTATATACAGAGCCACCTTCCTACAGTTGTGTTGCATGTGAGGATGTGCTGCTTGTGTGTGTTTATGTGGATGGGTGTAAATGTGTGCGTGTGATCTGGACAGGGCTGGGTAGAGGGATTTTGGATGAGGAAGGGGTGGGAGTTGGGATGGGTCAGGGACTTTGCAGTTATTGAGGAGGCCAGACCCTGTAATGACCACTGTATGCTAGACAGGGTACTGTGAATGATATCCAAGTAAGCTAACATCTGGTTATTGTGAACACTAAGATCCTGGATGGCATTAATTAGTGTGGTCTGGCGTACAGCGATAGTCTACAAAAGATCAACAGACTCCTCATTGAATGCAGTCTGGGAGACTGGGGTGGGGAAAGTACCTCCAGCAAAGTTGATGCTACCCCTTTTAGGGGGAACAGCTGCAGCCAACTTGGGGTGGGAGCAAAAAGGATGGTGGAGATTGAATCATAGGTGGTAGATAATGATGCAGGTGGAATATCTGCACTCGGGTCTACCACCTCTAGAGACTGGTCATATCTGGAGGCCCCCAAAGATGTTGACGAGTCACTCTCATTGCCTCTGCGCCAGTCCCCTAACCCTCTGTGGCACTGGGTCCCTAGGTGTCAGTGGTGTCTGCACCAATTTGTCAAGTCTACATATTACACAAGTTGAAATGATTAGATGTTTGCTATTGAAATATATTTCTAGCATATTTCAGATAATGAATGATGCCATTGTACACATGTTTCCAGTCCTTTTGGTGCAGATGCCTATGATCATATTTTCACTGGACCATCTTACCAATGTAAAGTCTGAAACATGAAGGGCCATATTTATACTCCGTTTGCGCCGGATTTGCGTCGTTTTTTTTACGCAAATTCGCCGCAAAACTAACCCCATATTTATACTCTGGCGTTAGACGCGTCTAGCGCCAAAGTCCATGGAGTTTGCGTCACTTTTTAGTGTGGACACCTACTTTGCGTTAATGATATGCAAGGTAGGCGTTCCCGTCTAAAAAACTGACTCCGAGGCATGTGCGCCGTATTTACACTCCCGGGCAAAAATCACGCCCGGGAGTGGGCGGGTCAAAAAAAATGACGTCCAGCCGCTTTTGCGTCGTTTTTTAGCGCCTGGTCAGGGCAGGCGTTAAGGGACCTGTGGGCTCGGAAGGAGCCCAGAGATGCCCTCCCATGCCCCCAGGAACCCCCCCTGTCACCCTTGCCCACCGAAGGAGGACGCCTAAGGATGGAGGGACCCATCCCAGGGAACATAAGGTAAGTTCAGGTAAGTAATTTTTTTAATTTTTTATTGTGGCATAGGGGGGTCTGATTTGTGCCCCCCTACATGCCACTATACCCAATGACCATGCCCAGGGGACAGAAGTCCCCTGGGCATGGCCATTGGGCAAGGGGGCATGACTCCTGTCTTTTCTAAGACAGGAGTCATTTCAATGGGGGTTGGGAGTTAAAAAAAATGGCGCAAATCGGGTTGAGGGGAAAATTTTGCCTCAGCCTGACTTGCCCCATTTTTTGGCGCCCAAGCTCCATATTCCCCTACGCCGGCGCTGCCTGGTGTACGTCATTTTTTTTCACGCACACCAGGCAGCTCCGCCGGCTAACGCCGGCTAACGTCATTGAATAAATACGGCGCCCGCATGTCGCTTCAGAATGGCGTTAGCCGGCGTTAGATTTTTTGACGCACAACTGCGTTGGCGCAGTTGTGCGTCGAAAAGTATAAATATGGCCCGAAGTGCCTCAGAGGTCCTTACAATGCCAGGTCAGCAGGAATAGGGCCTGTATTACCTCCTCACATTTGTGATGGAGCATCACACCTGACCCAATCCTAAAATGAGGCATGTTTGGTTCAAATGTCCCTCATAACATGGAAAAAATGCAGGTACCCCTTTCTTGCATGCAGCCATATGTCTTCTCACACCAGTACTTGGCTTGTGATGAGGAATCTAGTGATAACCTTTAGCACCAAACAATAAACCAAATATATCATCATACACTGTCTGAAAAAGTACATCCCCAGAAATCCTCATCTGCTTTGGATGTGTATCAGCCATGATGACAAACAACACTGCTGTAAATGAAAAAGGTTAAACAAGAAGATTAGCTACATGCACTAACTCACCCACTTGATGCCGCTGTTGGGCCCTCAACTGCCTTTAAAGCTCTGGGTAGGCCACAGCAAGGATGTGGGCTATTAGGAGGATCAGGGTGCAGTGCACGCACTTGCCTCATTAGAAGGCCTGGCCGAGCTGGACTTCTGCTGACTTCCTAGTCCAGCGTCAAAGGTCCTCCCACCTCTTCGGGCAATGAAGGCTGCACCACTGAAATACCCCCATGGCCCGCACCTTATTGTCGATGGCCTTCTAGAAATCCCGCTACTGATGGATGTTGCCCTGTATGAATGAGAACAAAATACATTTTGTTTGTTCGTAGTGTAGTGACACAATTTTGTTGCATCTCTCACACACATTCCCAGAACAGTCAGTACATCTTATCTACAAACATTAAAAAGTTCCTAAGAAACACTAATTTGAAGTTTACTGTGGAGTAGCCTCAACATTTTCTTTCTCCTTATGTTACCAATCCAAGACACAAACATAATCTAAGCCAGGGATAGGAAAGTTTTCAGATAGTGACACCTACTCCAGATTTGCCTAACCCATTGTGAGCTACTGAAGGCTAAACAACCTGTACATTATCTGCACATAACCAAACACACAGCTACATTTTCTTCTTGCCTAACCTTCTACGAGTTAGATACTATGATTTGCACCACATACAGTGACTAATAGCAGTATGGGAGGACTGCCACGTGTCTTTGAGAATATGGTTTTGGGTGATGTATTAACAATTGTGTGTTGTATTGGGACATACTTGTATGGCTGATTGAGAGCCTGGGTCCTTTAGACTGGCAGCACAGAATAAACCTTTCTCCATATGTGGCACCATGACGTTTAAAACACAAAGATACTCCTGTTGCATATTATGGGCTGTGCATACACTTGACAGAACAGCATCAGACAATTCCATGACTTTAGAGATTCTACTTGGACTTAACATGTCTCTCAATTCAACCTGGGCTGTATGCTGCCACTTAGACCACTTGGACAGTGCCTAATAGCCACTGGAAATAAGGTGCCTGCAGTTTGTCTAGTTAAACCTGGAATTATGAGTAATGTACTGAAAACTCAGCTAATTCTTCCAGGTGAATTTTCATTTCAATGCACAGTATTTCTTACATACTCAAAAAACACCCTGTACTCAATAAAACCATTCAGTTCACTACACTCCAATCACAACACTTCACTCATGAACAAAAAGGGAGCAAATAGCCTGTGGACAAAGAGGGAACAAGTTACTTTGGAAAACATTTCCCATTCAAACATGTGCCTGTTCCTCAGAGGTCCCATACATTTGGCTCTACAGGGATAGGACCTCTGTGGTGAGGAGCTCCAGCTCCTCGGGGGAGAAGGCGGAGGCACCGTCACATGCTTTGCCTGGCATTCTTGCTCCAAGCAGTTAGTAACAGCAGCAAAAAAATGAGGAGGTCTTGTGAGCTGCAATGTTAGGAGCCCGGTGAGCTTTTTATGCACTATGTCACATTCAAGTACACAGCGTACGTGCTCCACCACAGAGACGGACACAGGCTTGGCTTTTTTGCATAACCATCACACACCGTAGCCTATGGCAGTGTCTGTCATAGAGGGTCACACCTACTATGTGGTCAACTTCCCCTGTCGGCCGTCTGATAACCAATGTCCTGATGGCAATGTCAGACAGCCGCCATTTTTTAAATGATTGGGTGTCACCAGCAGTCAAAATGGTGGGTACTTTTTATATGTATGATGCTGGTTTTGGCAACATGCAACACATAAAACAGTGAACCGTGACTGTGTTTGACAAAGATAGCCCTACAGTGTATGTAATACTTCAGTTGACAGTATTTTGAAGAAAACTAAATAATGTGCAAATAATACATTTCAAATTTATGATTCACACATTATTTGTAAAAAACAAAAACGTCAGACATAAAAAAATATCGATTTGTAGCAGCAAACATGTTTGAAAATTATGGTAACATATAGGACACAATAAAATCATTAATCTAACCTCAACATGAGATGTGTGTTGATTGCTAAAGATTTGTGTGACAATTACGTGAGATATGTGTTGATTGTTAAAAAGATTTGTGTGACAATTTTTATTTGATAGTTTGCTTTCCTTACATGTCAACATATGAACCTAGGGATGGGTAGAAGAAGGCATCCTCAAGTCTTCAGACTGTTTCCAGACCTTGCCACCATGGAGGAAAGGGACATAATCAGATTAAATAGCCAAACTATACTGGATTTGTGTCAGCAGCTGGAGTCTGATCCCATGCCTCACAACAGAAACAAAACGGCAATAACACCAATAGTGAAATTCATGACAGTATCTCATTAGTTGGCCACTGACTGTTTTCAATATACTGTGGCAGTAGCTGGTGGTATGTCACAGCCAACTTCAGTGGTGTGCTCCAAGATATCCTTGCTTCAATGATGAGACACATCAACAGCTTCATCCAGTTTCCAAAAGCTCAGGATTTGGCCAATGTGAAGGAAGAATTTTATGATTTGGGCTGCTTACTATATGTGGTTAGAGCAATTGATGACACATATATTGCCTTGGTGCCACCACACACAAAGGAAACCGGTGTAGTTCAGTCGGAAGAACTTTTATTCCATCAATGTGCACGCTGTCTGCTTACCGGATTTATACATCTCAAGTGTGTGTACCTGCTTCTCTTGGTCAACACATGATTCCTTTGTACTATGGAACACACCATACCCATGCAAATGTCACACTTGGACCTGAGAGGGCCTGACTTGTTGGTAAAATAATATGACTTGAGAATCATTTGCTTTAAACCTAGTTTATGATTGCACAATGGCCTGATATTTTAATCTGTAAATGTATTGCTTGTATATAGGGGACTCAGGGTATCCTAACTGACCATGATTGTTGGCACCACTGAGGAATCCAACAAGGCCAGGTGAAGTCTGCTTCAATGAGGTCCACGGAAAAACCCAGAGGCCATTGGATTGGGCTTTTGGGATCCTGAAGGCCAGATTCAATAAGGTGTGCCAAATCATGGTTACCTGCTGCATGCTGCACAATATTGCCTGGCGACTGAACATCCCCATCATCATAGAGGATGGAGACTGTGAAAAGCACCAGTTGGGAATGTTGAAATGCCCAATAAAGAGGAAGGAATCGACCTACGTGAAGATGTCATAGACCACTTCTTTGCCTGAATGTAAGTGTACCCTTACATATTATCAATGTCAGAACAAATTCTGACATAGGGTACATATCAGTCAGTGATGATAATGTGGTAGGAATAGTCAGTTAGCGGACGTCCAAGGCAAAGATGTTTGTGGATCAGAATATCTCTACATTGACTTCTGTCTTCATTGACATATGTTAACTTTGCTTGTGCAAAGTATATGTGTCCTCCTAGCTTATCATTTGTGTCAAATTGTATCTGTGAAATCATTAATTTTCCCTTTTTATTCTGTTTCAAGGTCCTTCACCATGTCCTATTCATTTGGACATTTCAAAGTTGCAACATTTGCACTGATATGTTGCTGTTAAAAAGTACAAATGGAACATAGGTTGATCCTGGGACAAACACCGAATTGGGATAGACAGATCTTGTACAGAGGCAACTTGCACTGTGATGAATGGAAGTTGTTGAGATTGTATCAGGCCTGTTTACTATGGGATATTACCACCAAGGCAATATGTGCTGCTTAACTTGCTCTAACCACATGTGTATGTCAATGTCATGGCAACATCAAAAAATAAAATGACGGACGGAGTGTTGAAACTTTTCAAACACTCACCCCCAGTCACAAATCTGGGTTTAATCCATCCTTATTTTGTTTGCCGCATCACCCCAGTTCAGACCCAGCCAAAGGCAAATTTGTCTTGACTCTGCTCCCTAGGGGAGTAGTCCAGCCTGAACCGCCAAACCAGGTCCTCCCAGGACAGGATTCAAGCATCCTAGGACGGGTTTCAGGACTTCATCAGCTAGGCTAGCTTAAATCCAGTGGCCCAGCAAGCAAGAGACCCACATCTGGGCATACCCTAGCCACTTAAGACGCACAAAGCAACATCACAAAATAAAATGATTTATGGAGTGTTGAAACTTTTCAAACACTCACCCCGGGTCACAGAGCCTGGTTCAGTCCTATGTTATTTTGCTTGCCACATCAGCCCAGTTCAGAGACAGCCATATGCAAATCAGTCTTACCCTTCTCTCTATAGGAGCAGTCCAGCCCAAACTGCCATGCCAAATACTCCCTGGACAAGACTCAAGCATCCTGAGACTGGTTTCAGGGTATCACCTTCATCAGCCAGGGCAACTTGAATCCACTGGTTCAGCAAGCAAGGGATCCCCGTCTGGGTATACCCTAGCCACTTAGGGTGCACAAGGCAACATCACTGTACCATTGGATTCAAGCTAGCCTGGCTTATGAAGGGTGATATCCTGAAACTGGTCCCAAGATGCTTGTTTCTGGTCCAGGGACGACCTGGCCTGACAGTTCTGGCTGGACTGTTCCCATGAGGAACAGGGTCAAGACTGATTTGCATATAGCTGGGTCCAAACTGGGGTGGCATTGTGAGCGAAAGAACAATGGATTAAACCAAGATCTGTGACTGGGGGTGAGTGTTTGCATTGTTCAGCACTTTGTCCACCTCCTTTTGTGTTGCTGAAGTTGTCCTAAGTGGGAAGGGTATGCTTAAATGTGGGTCCCGTGCTCACTGTGCCACTTGATTTAAACTAGCCTGGTTGATGAAGGTGGAAATGGGTTATAGGTTGCTTCCTTCTTGTCCAGGGACGATCTAGACTGGCTGTTTGGGCTGGACTGTTCCCATCAGGAACAGGGTTCAGACTGGTTTGTATATGACTAGGTCCAAACTGGGGTGCTATGGTGAACAAAACAATTCTGAATTAAACCCAGATCTGTGATTGGGGGAAAGTGTTTGTATTGTTCAGTAGTCTGTCCATCATCCTTTTGTGTGGCTAATGTTGTGAAGGGTATGCCCAGACATGGGTCCTGTCCTCACTGTGCTACTGGATTCAAGCTAGCTTGGCTGATAAAGGGTGATACCATAAAACCGGTCCCAGGATGCTTGTTTCCTATCCAGGGAATACTGGCCTAGCAGTTTGGGCTGGACTGTTCCCATAAGGAACAGGGTCTAGACTGATTTGCATGTGGCTTGGTCCAAATTGGGGTGGCATGGTGAGCAAAATAACGATGGATTAAAACCAGACCTGTGACTGGGAGTGAGTGTTTGTATTGTTCAGCACTCTGTCCATCATCCTTTTGTGTGGCTAAATTTGCCCTAAGTGGGAAGGGTATGCCCAGACATGGGTCCTGTGCTCACTGTGCCACTGGATTCAAACTAATCTGGTTGATGAAGGATGATGTTCTGAAAGTGGATACAAGGTGCTTGATTACTGTTCAGGGAATACCTAGCCTGGTAGTTTGGGTTGGACTGTTCCCATGAGGAACGGGGTCAAGACTGATTTGCATATTGCTGGGTCCAAACTGGGGTGGCATTGTGATAAAAAGAATGATAAATTAAACCCAAATATGTGACTGGGGATGAGTGTGTGCATTGTTCAGCACTCGGTCCATCATTGCTTTGTGTTGGTAAAGTTGCTCTAAGTGTGAAAGTAAAGGCCAGACGTGGGTCCCGTGCTCACTATGCCACTGGATTCAAGCTAGCCCGGCTGATGAAGGATGATACCCTGAATCTGGTCCCAGGATGCTTGTTACCGGTCCAGGAAGGACCTATCTTGGCAATTCAGGCTGGACTGTTCCCATCAGGAACAGGATCAAGATTGATTTGCATATGGTTGGGTACAAACTGGGGTGCCATGATGAGCAAAAGAATGATGGATTAAACCCAGATCTGTGACTGGGGTGAGTGTTTGCATGCATTGCTCAGCACTCCATCCATCATCCTTTTGTGTGGCTAAAATTGCTCTAAGTAGGAAGGGTATGCCCAGACGTGGGTCCTGTGTTCACTGTGCCACTCAATTTTAAGCTAGCTTGGCTGATGGTCTCAGAATGTTTGTTTACGATCCAGGGAGGACCTAGCCTGGCAGTTTGGGCTGGCCTGTTCCCATGAAGAACAGGATCAAGACTCATTTACATATGATTTGGTCCAAATTGGGGTGGCATGGTGAGCAAAATAACGATGGATTAAAACCAGATCTGTGACTGGGAGTGAGTGTTTGTATTGTTCAGCACTCTGTCCATCATCCTTTTGTGCGGCTAAATTTGCTCTATGTGGGAAGGGTATGCCCAGACGTGGGTCCCGTGCTCACTGTGCCACTGGATTCAAACTAATTGTAATTGTAATTGTAATTGTAATCGTATTTATATAGCGCTTACTACCCCTGACGAGGCGTCGAAGCGCTTTTCGATGAGTAGCACGCTACTCCGGTACCCAACAAGAATTAGTGATGGATTAGTATAATTTAATAAGGAGTACAGTTTTAGTATTATTATGAGTTAATTTGAGTTGCGGATATGAGAGTTTGTTAGTTAGATTGACTGGAGTAATGGAGGGGTGGAGGAGGAAAGAAATCCAGAAGTGTTAATTGGGAGTTTATCCTTCATTTACTCAATCCAAAGGCTTGAGATGAATAAAAGGGGAGCGGAGGGGAAAGAGGATGTGGAAGGGTTAGGGAGAGCATAGTAACAGGGTGAGATGAATGCAGGAAAATTTAGTAGGGTTGTGTGGGAGGTCACAGAGGTAGAGTGAGGTTTGGTGAGTTAGATGTGGAGGTGGAGGGAAGAGCTTAGGCAGAGATATTTAGGAGATGAAAGTGGTCGAAGGGATTTGGGATGAGTCCGAGTGAGAATGGAGGATAGTTTGATAGAGACATGACATAAGAGTGATGAGTAGATAAGTGTGATAAAAAGAGAGCAGAAATTCATAGATATCTAGTATAACAACCCAAAAAAACCAGGAGCCATGCAATGATCCACAAACATGCCAGGCACAGAAACAACATATATACATACATACACATATATATATATATTTATACACACACACACATGAATACACACACATATGCACATACAATACATAATTAGAATCATGGGTAAAAAATACTTAGTCAGACAGGTTTAAAAGAGTGTGTGTGTATTTTATTGTTATTGGTTTAGTTTCTGTAAAATGAGCATCGTGGCCTACCCAACCGGAGTATTTTCTACGAGTATGTCAGTAAGCGTTACCTAGCATGTTTTATACGCCCCGTTTATATTGTACACTAAGGGTACGTGATGGGCCACGGGGTAAACGTCTCCAGCAACCTTGTGTGCCTTTGGCAATGTGATTGTTACTAGTGCGTCTTTGTGGAGATGTCCTTGTGCTTCTGAGCATCAACAACGCACCACCGGAATCAGCGGTAAACGCATTGGGGTCGTTTTGGAAAGCTGTCCATCATTCTGGTAAAAGGCGGGAATTCCTTTACCTACTTCGAGGGTGGACGGGGCGTGGCTCAGCGGGCGGAGCTTACAGGTGCTTTATAAAGGGAGAACCTTCTACTCTGTGTCTCCAGCAGAGGAAGATAGAAACCCGCGCGTCTCAGTCAGATACAGACTACGGTCCAGTACATCATCAGTTCACCTCCAGGATGGATTCTAGATCTTTTTCTGCTATGGGATCTCTGAGCGCACAGCCTTGCTTTATCTTTGCCAAGCCCAAGAGTTAGGGTGGCTTGTCCTTTCCAGAAGCTGAGCTTCAACTGCAGCACCTGCTACGATTATATTTGTAGGTGCTTCCTTTGAGGTTTAGTTTCTGTAAAATGAGCATCGTGGTCTACCCAACCGGAGTATTTTCTACGAGTATGTCAGTAAGCGTAACCTAGCATGTTTTATACGCCCCGTTTATATTGTACACTAAGGGTACGTGATGGGCCACGGGGTAAAACATCTCCAGCAACCTTGTGTGCCTTTGGCAATGTGATTGTTACTAGTGCGTCTTTGTGGAGATGTCCTTGTGCTTCTGAGCATCAACAACGCACCACCGGAATCGGCGGTAAACGCATTGGGGTTGTTTTGGAAAGCTGTCCATCATCCTGGTAAAAGGCGGGAATTCCTTTACCTACTTCGAGGGTGGACGGGGCGTGGCTCAGCGGGCGGAGCTTACAGGTGCTTTATAAAGGGAGAACCTTCTACTCTGTGTCTCCAGCAGAGGAAGATAGAACCCGCGCGTCACAGTCAGATACAGATTACGCTCCAGTACATCATCAGTTCACCTCCAGGAAGGATTCTAGATCTTTTTCTGCTATGGGATCTCTGAGCGCACAGGCTTGCTTTATCTTTGCCAAGCCCAAGAGTTAGGGTGGCTTGTCCTTTCCAGAAGCTGAGCTTCAACTGCGGCACCTGCTACGTTTATATATCTAAGTGCTTCCTTTGAGGTTTAGTTTCTGTGAAATGAGCATCGTGGTCTACCCAACCGGAGTATTTTCTACGAGTATGTCACTAGGCGTTACCTAGCATGTTTTATACGCCCCGTTTATATTGTACACTAAGGGTACGTGATGGGCCACGGGGTAAAACGTCTCCAGCAACCTTGTGTGCCTTTGGCAATGTGATTGTTACTAGTGCGTCTTTGTGGAGATGTCCTCGTGCTTCTGCGCATCAACAACGCACCACCTGAATCGGCGGTAAACGCAGTGGGGTCGTTTTGGAAAGCTGTCCATCATCGTGGTAAAAGGCGGGAATTCCTTTACCTACTTCGAGGGTGGACGGGGCGTGGCTCAGCGGGCGGAGCTTACAGGTGCTTTATAAAGGGAGAACCTTCTACTCTGTGTCTCCAGCAGAGGAAGATAGAACCCGCGCGTCACAGTCAGATACAGATTACGCTCCAGTACATCATCAGTTCACCTCCAGGATGGATTCTAGATCTTTTTCTGCTATGGGATCTCTGAGCGCACAGCCTTGCTTTATCTTTGCCAAGCCCAAGAGTTAGGGTGGCTTGTCCTTTCCAGAAGCTGAGCTTCAACTGCGGCACCTGCTACGATTATATTTGTAAGTGCTTCCTTTGAGGTTTAGTTTCTGTAAAATGAGCATCGTGGCCTACCCAACCGGAGTATTTTCTACGAGTATGTCAGTAAGCGTAACCTAGCATGTTTTATACGCCCTGTTTATATTGTACACTAAGGGTACGTGATGGGCCACGGGGTAAACGTCTCCAGCAACCTTGTGTTCCTTTGGCAATATGATTGTTACTAGTGCGTCTTTGTGGAGATGTCCTCGTGCTTCTGAGCATCAACAACGCACCACCGGAATCGGCGGTAAACGCATTGGGGTCGTTTTGAAAAACTGTCCATCATCCTGGTAAAAGGCGGGAATTCCTTTACCTACTTCGAGGGTGGACGGGGCGTTGCTCAGCGGGCGGAACTTACAGGTGCTTTATAAAGGGAGAACCTTCTACTCTGTGTCTCCAGCAGAGGAAGATAGAACCCGAGCGTCACAGTCAGATACAGATTACGCTCCAGTACATCATCAGTACACCTCCAGGAAGGATTCTAGATCTTTTTCTGCTATGGGATCTCTGAGCGCACAGCCTTGCTTTATCTTTGCCAAGCCCAAGAGTTAGGGTGGCTTGTCCTTTCCAGAAGCTGAGTTTCAACTGCGGCACCTGCTACGTTTATATTTCTAAGTGCTTTCTGTTGAGGTTTAGTTTCTGTAAAATGAGCATCGTGGTCTACCCAACCGGAGTATTTTCTACGGGTATGTCAGTAAGCGTTACCTATCATGTTTTATACGCCCTGTTTATATTGTACACTAGGGGTACGTGATGGGTCACGGGGTAAAACGTCTCCAGCAACCTTGTGTGCCTTTGGCAATGTTATTGTTACTAGTGCGTCTTTGTGGAGATGTCCTCGTGCTTCTGCGCATCAACAACGCACCACCTGAATCGGCGGAAAACGCAGTGGGGTCGTTTTGGAAAGCTGTCCATCATCCTGGTAAAAGGCGGGAATTCCTTTACCTATTTTGAGGGTGGACGGGGCGTGGCTCAGCGGGCGGAGCTTACAGGTGCTTTATGAAGGGAGAACCTTCTACTCTGTGTCTCCAGGAGAGGAAGATAGAACCCGCGCGTCACAGTCAGATACAGATTACGCTCCAGTACATCATCAGTTCACCTCCAGGAAGGATTCTAGATCTTTTCTGATATGGGACCTCTGAGCGCACAGCCGTGCTTTATCTTTGCCAAGCCCAAGAGTTAGGGTGGCTTGTCCTTTCCAGAAGCTGAGCTTTAACTGCGGCACCTGCTACGTTTATATTGTACACTAGGGGTACGTGATGGGCCACGGGGTAAACGTCTCCAGCAACCTTGTGCGCCTTTGGCAATGTTATTGTTACTAGTGCGTCTTTGTGGAGATGTCCTCGTGCTTCTGCGCATCAACAACGCACCACGTGAATCGGCGGTAAACGCAGTGGGGTCGTTTTGGAAAGCTGTCCATCATCCTGGTAAAAGGCGGGAATTCCTTTACCTACTTCGAGGGTGGACGGGGCGTGGCTCAGCGGGCGGAGCTTACAGGTGCTTTATGAAGGGAGAACCTTCTACTCTGTGTCTCCAGGAGAGGAAGATAGAACCCGCGCGTCACATTCAGATACAGATTACGCTCCAGTACATCATCAGTTCACCTCCAGGAAGGATTCTAGATCTTTTTCTGCTATGGGATCTCTGAGCGCACAGCCGTGCTTTATCTATGCCAATCCCAAGAGTTAGGGTGGCTTGTCCTTTCCAGAAGGTGAGCTTCAACTGCGGCACCTGCTACGTTTATATTGTACACTAGGGGTACGTGATGGGCCACGGGGTAAACGTCTCCAGCAACCTTGTGTGCCTTTGGCAATGTTATTGTTACTAGTGCGTCTTTGTGGAGATGTGCTCGTGCTTCTGCGCATCAACAACGCACCACGTGAATCGGCGGTAAACGCAGTGGGGTCGTTTTGGAAAGCTGTCCATCATCGTGGTAAAAGGCGGGAATTCCTTTACCTACTTCGAGGGTGGACGGGCGTGGGGCAGCGGGCGGAGCTTGCAGGTGCCTAATAAAGGGCGAACCTTCTACTCTGTGTCTCCAGCAGAGGAAGATAGAACCTGCGCGTCACAGTCAGATACAGATTACGCTCCAGTACATCATCAGTTCACCTCCAGGAAGGATTCTAGATCTTTTTCTGCTATGGGATCTCTGAGCGCACAGCCTTGCTTTATCTTTGCCAAGCCCAAGAGTTAGGGTGGCTTGTCCTTTCCAGAAGCTGAGCTTCAACTGCGGCACCTGCTACGTTTATATTTGGAAGTGCTTCCTTTGAGGTTTAGTTTCTGTAAAATGAGCATCGTGGCCTACCCAACCGGAGTATTTTCTACGAGTATGTCAGTAAGCGTTACCTAGCATGTTTTATACGCCCCGTTTATATTGTACACTAAGGGTACGTGATGGGCCACTGGGTAAACGTCTCCAGCAACCTTGTGTGCCTTTGGCAATGTGATTGTTACTAGTGCGTCTTTGTGGAGATGTCCTTGTGCTTCTGAGCATCAACAACGCACCACCGGAATCAGCGGTAAACGCATTGGGGTCGCTTTGGAAAGCTGTCCATCATCCTGGTAAAAGGCGGGAATTCCTTTACCTATTTCGAGGGTGGACGGGGCGTGGCTCAGCGGGCGGAGCTTACAGGTGCTTTATAAAGGGCGAACCTTCTACTCTGTGTCTCCAGCAGAGGAAGATAGAACCCGCGCGTCTCAGTCAGATACAGATTACGCTCCAGTACATCATCAGTTCACCTCCAGGATGGATTCTAGATCTTTTTCTGCTATGGGATCTCTGAGCGCACAGCCTTGCTTTAGTTTCCAAAGAAACTATAAATAAATAGAAATATACATATAATCTGAAAAAAATAATTATCCACATAGGCATATGCAGTTCATAGTTGTTTGAAAAAGGTGGTTATGAAGGAAAGAGCCAACTCTTGAGTAGTTTCCTGAAAACAAGAAAGTTATCAGTGGCTCTTATAGTTGGGGATAATGAATTCCATAGTTTGGCTGCTTGGACGGAGAAGGATGTACCACCTACAGTCTTTTTCTTGTATGGTGGTGTTCTAAGGCGGGGTGCCAATCTGGTTGATGAAGGATGATGTTCTGAAAGTGGATACAGGGTGTTTGATTACTGTTCAGGGAATACCTAGTCTGGTAGTTTGGGTTGGACTGTTCCCATGAGGAACGGGGTCAAGACTGATTTGCATATTGCTGGGTCCAAATTGGGGTGCCATGATGAGCAAAAGAATGATGGATTAAACCCAGATCTGTGACTGGGGTGAGTGTTTGCATTGCTCAGCACTCCATCCATCATCCTTTTGTGTGGCTAAAATTGCTCTAAGTAGGAAGGGTATGCCCAGACGTGGGTCCTGTGTTCACTGTGCCACTCGATTTTAAGCTAGCTTTGCTGATGAAAGGTGATACCCTGAAACTGGTCTCAGAATGTTTGTTTACGATCCAGGGAGGACCTAGCCTGGCAGTTTGGGCTGGCCTGTTCCCATGAGGAACAGGATCAAGACTGATTTACATATGATTTGGTCCAAATTGGGGTGGCATGGTGAGCAAAATAACGATGGATTAAAACCAGATCTGTGACTGGGAGTGAGTGTTTGCATTATTCAGCACTCTGTCCATCATCCTTTTGTGTGGCTAAATGTCGATGTCATAGCGTACTGGGTTTTTTCACATTGGCTAAATCTTCACTTTGTGTTTAGTGTAGGACACTGTTGATGTATCTTCTCATAGTTGAAAGTACTATTTTAGCACACCACTAAATGGTGTTTGCGACATTGTACCAGATACTGCCACAGTGTCCTGAATTGGTCACTTGGCCTCAGATTGTGTTACTGCCATGATGTAGACTATAGGTGTTATTGATATAAGATTCCTATTGTGAGTGCAGGGTCTCTGCATCACTAAAAGTTTGCTTGTTTAATTTGATTTTATGTAATATACCCTTTCTTCCGTGGTGTCAAGCCTCTGTAATGTCAATTTCTAAATAACACAGACTGTTTGGCTTCTGCATGGTTTGTGAAATGCATATTTGATTGTGTCACAAACCTGTCACCTAGAAATGTATGACGCTGTAACATTTAGGTTTCATTTCATCACGTGTGAACAGAGGGATACTCCCTGGGACTGTCTGTCCAGACAGACCAGATGGACCAGGCATCCCTTTATCATCTGGACTTGCAGGAGTCATGCCCTCACTAAAGACTTGATCCTCGCCTGGAGTGGAGGTGTCTTCAGTTGCAGACTGTGGTCCACTGCTCTGGGTGTTGGTCTTAATATGAATTACAAATAACAAAGACATTAAAGGTCTGTATTGTACCTAAAATATGCTTTCAGCTCCTAATGACGCAACCTAAAGAAAATAAAAAAAATGATTAATGGGTGGAGAGGCCTGTGTGTGTTTTTTCACTTTTTACTCATGCAGGTTAATGATCACAGGGGTACACTACAGTAACAATGATGGAAAGATGTCCTGCAATGTAAAATAAACAGTGTACATTCCATGAATCAGACATGCAACACAAAACAGTAGAGAGGAGATTTGAGACGTGTGCCATTTCAAGGCCTAGCAGCCTCAAAAACAAACTATGGTGCAACTTATTGTATTTAATGGTACTGGCCATCATATGAGCACTGCAAAGTAATTTGTTCATCAATGCTACTTTTAATCGGCATGCCACAGAACAACATGGTTGGAATCCTTTGAATCCACAAACTATGGCCCACATTTATATTTTGTTTGCATTGAATTAGCATAATTGTTTTACGCTAATTCAGTGCAAACCTAACTCCATATTTATATTTTGACGCTAGACTAGTCTAACACCAAAATATTGGAGTTAAAGTAATTTTTTGCTAGCGGGAAACTACCTTGCGTCAATGAGATGAAAGTTAGGCATTCCCGGGAAAAAAATGACTCTAAGGCCCTAGCACCTTATTTATCCTCCCATGCATAAATGGTGCACGGGAGGGAGGCAGGCCTAAATATCGGCGCTAAGTTTGTCTAGTGCTGTTATTTAATGCCTGGGTCAGGGCAGGCATTAGTGGACCTGTGGGCCTATTTCCATGGTGGAACACCAAGGAATAAGCCCACGAGAGCTCTCCCCGAGCCCCAGGGACACCCCCACCCCAGAAGGACAGCGGAGCATGGGGGACCCCATCCAAGGTAAGTATAGGTAAGTAGAGGAAAGTATTTTTTAAAATTTTCCATATCCCATTGGGGTCACTGAAATGGGCCCCCCTACATGGCACTGGGTGCAATGGCCATGCACGCCAGAGGACCCTTGTCCTCTGTGCTGACCATTGGGGTGGTGGGCATGACTCATGTATTTCCTAAGACAGGAGTCATGTGGTATGGATGGTTTTGTGTCAAGAAATGATGCTAGGCTGGTTAGAGTCATCTTTTTTTACTCTAACCAGCCTAACATAATTTTTTGTGCACAAAACCATTCTCCCAGCCTAACATAATTTTTTGTGCACAAAACCATTCTCCCATACCGCCACTCCCACCTGGCTAACGTCTACACTAGCCTACCCTTTGCCCTGGATTGCACCATTCCATTAATATGGTGCCCGGCTGGCATCCTTTAATGGTGCAAGCCGGCACTTTACTTTTTGAAACAAAACTGCACTAACGCAGTTTTGCATCAAAAAGTATAAATATGGGCCTAAATACGGGAGGCGGCTTGCCGTCAACTTGACTGACAGCTTGAGACCACCGCCATGGGGGATTGGCATCAATACTGTCAAGATCTAAATCAGGCCCTTTTCCCCAAAATCAGCTCTGATGAAGACCTAGGGACAAATGGCTTCCCTCAAGCCCTGTTCAAAACAAATTCTGAGCTCTGGTGTACCAATTGCATTAAGCTCTATAAGAATTGTTTAAAAACCTGACAAAGTGTGAGGCTCATGGATGGGGATAATTGTTCACCCAATATTTAAAAGGCTTGAAAAGCTGAATCCAGCATACTATTGTTTAATTGCCTTTCTCGACAATGATGCTAAATATTTTGTTGGTTTCTTGCTGCAAGATCTCAACACCTGGACCACGGAGCATAAGATGGTTCCAAAGAATCATACACATTTCTGTCAAGGAATGAGTACAACATCAAATTTAATGGCCCTCTCCTTAAATTATGGTGGCCTACACATCACTTTATCCATGTTTCATGGATTTTAAATTTATGTCTGAACGCTTACCACAAAATGAGGTGAGGGAAAAATGTGCTCACTGGGGAATGCTACTAAAGGAACTCATGGGCATTCAACTACTGTACAAAAACATCTGGAAGCCTGTTAAGATTGGCTATGGGCATCATGTTTCACAGAAATTATTAACTATTACTGGTCTATAAAAGGGCTGCTTGCTCACACCATAAGTAGTTAATCTGTTCATAACAGACTTAACAAGTGAGATAGATAAACTTAGGGGCATATTTATACTTGTTTTGCCCCGAATTTGCGTCACTTTTTTGACGCAAATTCGGTGCAAAACTAACTCCATATTTCTACTTTAGCGCTAGAACCGTCTAGTACCAAATTTATGGAGTTAAAGTCATTTTTTGGACGTGTAAACCTACTTTGCGTCAATGAGATGCAAAGTAGGTGTTCAGATGCAAAAAATGACTCTATGGCCTTAGCGCCATATTTATCCCCCGTGCTAAAATCATGCACTCTGGGAGGAGGGGTCAAATAATGGTGCAAAGCTTGCTTTGCACCATTGTTTAACACCTGGGTCAGGGCAGGCTTGCTTTGCACCATTATTTAACTCCTGGGTCAGGGCAGGCTTTAGGGGACCTGTGGGCCTATTTCCATGGTTGAACACCATGGAATAAGCCCACAGGTGCCCTCCTCAGGCCCCAGGGACACCCCCACCCACACCAGAGGGACAGCGGAGGATGGGGGACCCCATCCCAGGTAAGTATAGGTAAGTACAGGTAAGTATCTTTCTTTTTTTTAAAGTGCCATTGGGGTCCCTGAAGTGGGCACCCCTACTTGGCACTGGGTGCAATGGCCATGCCCAGGGGACCCTGGTCCCCTGTGCTGGGCACTGGGGTGGTGGGCATGACTCCTGTCTTTTCTAAGACAGGAGTCGTGTGGTATGGATGGTATGGAGTCACAAAATTACTCTAGGCAGATTAGAGTATTTTTTTTTTTTTACTCTAATCTGCCTAATGACATTTTTTGGTGCAACCCCCCCTTCTTCTACACCGACAGCCCCACACAACTAACATCATTTTGTTTTACACTAGCCTACCCTTTTCACTGGCCTGCACTGTTCCATAAATATGGTGCCCAGCTGGTGCACAGAAATGGTGCAAGCCAAAGCTAAACATTTTGGTGCAAAACTGTGTTAGTGCAGTTTTGCACCACAAAATTATAAATCAGGGCCTGAATGCTCATCCTCCTAAGCTTGGTTGATGACTAATATAATTTTTTTAGGTGGAAATGATGTACTGATATGTAGAACTAAAATTGGCCTCCAGAAGACCGTCAATAAATTGTACTATTACAACTCCTAAAGAAATCTAAAATTATTGTAGTTGACATGAAGCTCGAGAAAACAGGAACTTGGGGGCATATATATGAGCCCCCAGCACCACTGGAGCATCACTTTACATGATGCTCCAGTGGGTCTAACCTCTGTTCCATATTTACAAGGAGGTGTAATGCCACTTTTTGTGGCGTTACACCTCCTCGTAAATATTGCCCCTCCGACGCAGTTCTCTACGTCAGAGGGGCGTGCAATGGGTGTTGCTGTGAGCATGCCACGGCAATGCCCATTGCATTTTGATGCTGCCTCAGATTTACAAGATTTCGTAAACCTGAGGCAGCGCCAAAATCTAACTCCTACCCCAGGGGTGGCGTTAGCAAGGCTCAACAAGGGGAAATACTTCCTGCTCATGTTTTGCTTTTTTCTATGGGAGCTGCATTCTGCAGCACGCATAGAAAGAGCAAAATGCCAGAAATGATTGTTTAGGTGCGGGAAGGTTTCCCTTACTGCACATAAACAATCATTTGAAAATGATGCTTCAGCACTTCTGTGTGTGCTGCATTCTGCAGAATTGCCAAAGTGCCATTAGTAATTGTTTATGTGCGGGAAGGGACACCTTCCCGCACATAAACAATCACACCCCTCAATGCAGACATCCTTGGAACATGGTGCAAGGATGCCTACGTTGGCACTGGCAGCTAAATTTAGAGCCAACACATGGGACAACACAGGGGTGCACCGTATTCACTTAAATACGGCACATACCTGCGTTGTGAAAATGATGGAGCGCGGCACTGCCAATTTTGTTGCAGCGTCGCGCTCTGTCATTTTCCCATAAATATGGGCCTTGTTATTTGAATGACCACAAAATTGAGAGGCTAACATAATATGAATACCTGAGTGGGATCATCAATTCCAGAGTCTCCCTCGTACCCAGTAAGCAGCTGTTCAAAACTAAAGCTGGTGCCCTAATGCCAGAATTAATTACTTTGCACAAAACGTTATGAGGGCCAACTTTTGAGCCAATGTTGAAAATGATCAGAGCTAAACTGCAACCCACTATTACTGATGGCTGTGAATCACTCTGAAGTAGAGAAGCCAAACTCCCGGAAGTTATTACCTTCTAACATCTGCAAACAGCTTGTCTACCTCTTTAGAGTTGGATCTCGATTACAATAAGGTATTAAACCAAATGACTGCAATACAATGGGTTTCGGTAGCCCGTGCTTTAAGCTTTTTTAATCCGAGTAACCAATTACTCTTGTCAGGAATTAATAAGCCCCTTGTGAAAGCACTCTCTCCACACTATTTGGAGGAATCATTAAGCAATGTGAAAATCAGAGAGCTCTGTGCGACACCGGCCATTTTAAAAGTATGTAAAAAAACACCTTAATATAAGTATGAGGAAATGATCTAGCCCTCAGGGCAAAAATGAGCTGACACACTGATCCCATGCATTGATAATTATAAATACTACTCCTGATCCCACGGGCAACCGTATTTTCCAACGTCTACTCAAACTACATAAAACTAAAGTTAATGACCTATTACTTTGGTTGCCTACCAACATTAGATCTCATGCAGGAATGGGCCAGGGACATACATTTTAATGCCTGTAGACTGTGCAACAAACCAGCAGAAACATTGATCATTGTATTTGTCCTGTACTTTTAAATGAGCAAAGTACTTTTTATGACAATCGTTCAATTAAGGTTGTATTTATCCATGAAGATAAGTTATCATTGAAGCTTTTGAACCGAATAATATTATTTTGAATATTATTTTAGTAAAATTCTTGAGTCACCCTGAGAAAAAAACAAAACGTATTAACATATGGCTGCTGCCAACCATAGACATTTAGGCCCAGTTTTATACGTTTTGACGATAAACTGCGCTAAAGCATTTTAGCATCAAAAAGTATACTGCTGGCTAGCGCCATCCCATGACGCCGGCCGGGCATCATATTTATTGCATGACGGTAGCCGGCAATGAGGCCCGGCTAGCGTCATCAAAAAGGATTCCTGAGTGCCAACCCGGCGCCATATTTATGGAATGTCACAAGCCGGTGCAAACGGTTGGCTAGCATTAAAAAAAATGACGTTAGCCGGGTGGGGGTGGCAGTATGGGAGAAGGGGGTTTTGCACCAAAAAATGACATAAGGCTGGTTAGAGGCAAAAAATGCCTCTAACCAGCCTGGCATCATTTTCTGTCGCAAAACCATCCATACCACATGATTCCTGTCTTAGAAAAGACAGGAGTCATGCCCACCACCCCAATTGCCAGCACATGGGACCCTGGGCATGGCCATTGCACCCTGTGCCATTCAGGGGACCCCAGGTTGGGCCCCGAGGGCACTTTTATTTAAAAAAATAGAATACTTACCTATACTTACCCTACTTACCTGGGATGGGGTCCTCCACACCCCCAGGGTCTCTCTTGTATGGGTGGGGGTGTTCCTGGGGCTTGAGGAGGGCACATGTGGACCCATTCCATTGTTTTTAACCATGGAAATGGGTCCATAAGTCCCCCAACACCTGGTCTGACCCAGGTGTTATATAATGGTGCAAAGCCAGCTTTGCACCATTATTTAGCCCCTCCTCTTACGTGTGCCTCATTTTAGCACGGGAGATAAATAATGGGATATGAGGTTGGCACCTTTTTTTAGATGGGAACGCCTACCTTTGCATCTCAGTGATGCAAGGTAGGTTCACGCATCTAAACAAATTGTGCAAACTTCAATATTTTGACGTTAGATGTGTCTAACATCAAAATCTAAATATGGAGTTAGTTTTGCTCTGAATTTGCATAAAAAAATTATGCAAATTCAGCACAAATGTAGTATAAGGGGCATATTTATACTCTGTTTGCGCCGGAATTGCGTCGTTTTTTTCATAGTTTTTTTGTACGCAATTCCGATGCAAAATTAACTCCATATTTATACTTTGGCATTAGACTTGTCTAGCGCCAAAGTCCATGGAGTTTGCGTCATTTTTTTAGCGTGGACACCTACTTTACGTTAATGATATGCAAGGTAGGCGTTCCCGTCTAAAAAATTGACTCCGAGGCATGTGCGCCGTATTTACACTCCCGGGCAAAATTCACGCCCGGGAGTGGGCGGGTCAAAAAAAATGACGTACGCCCGCTTTTGCGCCGTTTTTTTGCGCCTGGACAAGGCAGGCGTTAAGGGACCTGTGGGCTCGGAAGGAGCCCAGAGGTGCCCTCCCATGCCCCCAGGGACACCCCCTGTCACCCTTGCCCACCCCAGGAGGACACCAAAGGCTGGAGGGACCCATCCCAGGGACATTAAGGTAAGATCCGGTAAGTATTTTTTTTTTTTTTTTTTGTGGCATAGGGGGGCCTGATTTGTGCCCCCCTATATGCCACTATGCCCAATGACCATGCCCAGGGGACAGAAGTCCCCTGGGCTTGGCCATTGGGCAAGGGGGCATGACTCCTGTCTTTGCTAAGACAGGAGTCATTTCTATGGGGGTTGGGAGTCGGAAAAAATGGCGCAAATCGGGTTGAGGCGAAAAATTTGCCTCAGCCTGACTTGCCCCATTTTTTGGCGCCCAAGTTCCATATCCCCCTACGCCGGCGCTGCCTGGTGTACGTCGTTTTTTTCCACGCACACCAGGCAGCGCCGGCGGCTAACGCCGGCTAACGTCATTGATTAAATACGGCGCCCGCATGGCGCTTCAGAATGGCGTTAGCCGGCGCTAATTTTTTTGACGCAAAACTGCATTAGTGCAGTTTTGCGTCAAAAAGTATAAATATGGCCCTAAGTGTGCCCAAATTGTGCATGTGTATTTGGGCGGCCGTCCAAACGCACATGAGCCCTTAGGTTTCTCTGGCCTGACTGTGTACACAGCCAGACTGGAGAACCTGCACAGACCCCAGGGTTGTGTCTGACCGGCAGTCACTGGCGCTCAGTCAAATTCTGATGTAGCTTACATGCTATGTTTAGGTGCTATGTTTAGAATGTAAGCAGCACCAGGATTGCTGGGAAGCCTGTTCTCGTGTCCCAGCAAATGCTGGGACACCAGAACTGGAAAGGACGACAGGTGAGGTGGCAGAAGAGGATGGCGGCAACAGCGAAGAACAGTAATAAAAATTTAAAAAAATATTCACCACCCTGTCATCCTCCCACCCCTCCCCTTGATATCTGCGGCAGCCGCCACTGCTGTGAGGCCTGTACACTGGGACAAGACTGGTACTATCGGATGTATGATGGAACAATGAAGGCATTAATCACAAATACCTATACAATGGCACTGAAACGACTACAAAGTCTTCACAACAAAAGTGTTTACAGTGACTTTTTTTGCCACAAATATCCTTTTACCACAAAATCCTTTACCACGAAAATAAATAAGTATTTTACAGATAAGTATAAACACTTTTTAAATATATATATTGTATATATATATATATATACATATATATATATATATATATATATATATATATATATATATATATATATATATATATACATAGATATGTCGGTCGGTGTAAAATGGGCTTATATTTACTTATAAAATACTTACATTTCTTTTTTAAAAGCAAGCATGGTAAAGGCATATGCCTGTTAGAAAATTAACTGGTAAAGTTAACCCCATATCTAGTTCCATATTTTTCTACTTTTTTATTAGAACATATTATATATACATATATATCGAAGAGCAAGACGGTTCAATGAAAGGCGCCGTGCTCAAAAAATACTGGTGCAACCGCTCTGGGTGAACCAACCCAAAAATAACTATTTCATCAAAAATTTAGCAGTGCACTCCACCAAGGTACAATAATTCTTGATTTTATTTGAAACAAGAAAGCAGAACAACGCATTTCGACCGAATGATCTTTTTCGAGTTCAAACATTCAGTTCACACTACAAGTTCCTTTTATAATGGAAAATAATATACCCACATGATGCATGCTGGGAGTTGTAGTTTAAACATAAATAAGTAATTTAAATGCAAAATTTCACAATCAATCTTTCTCAGGGAGAATACAATCATATTGAAATTCCAACATTCTGTAAAGAAGTAACCAAATAGCAAATTCACTTCATTTGTTATTTACAACTCAAATTCTGTTATTCTCACTATTAGTTTAGTTAACTTTGTACTGCCATTTTAACTTACTTTTTCCTAGTGGTAATATAATGAATATAACTTGGATTTTATATTTTTACAAATTTTAATTTCGTGTGAATCAGGACTTGCTTAAAAAAAGAAAGAAAAAAAAAAGAAAAAAAAAATTTCTCTCCAATGCTCACAAAAATAATTAAGACAGTTATTAAAAATCTCAACCGATCAAAAATTTCACTCAACAATTCGGAGTTATGTGTTATTTGGATTATACACTCATAAATGAACATAAAGTTCTTCATCATTGTTCATCCCAAAAGGAGCCTTCGTTTTCATTGGAATTATAAATCTCGATTCGAATTGCCTCAACTTTCTCACTCGATCCCCTCCTCTTTCATGATCTGGGATATGATCTATGCCATAATATCTCAGTGTCTTCCAATCATTTGATGTATGTGTCTGTAGATGTCTGGCTGTCGCATATGTATAATCTCTATGAGTGATAGCTCTGATATGTTCAAGGATTCTTTTCTTAAGCGCACAAATTGTACTCCCAATGTACTTTAGGCCACAATGACATTCTATAATATAGATTACCTATTTTGTATCACATGTAATTTTATGTTTAATGAGCCATTCCTGTCCGTTTGGTAAATACATTTTTTTCATTGATTGCCCTATTTTACATGCTTTGCAGGAATTGCATTTGACGAAACCCTTATTCTACACCTCTAGCCAATTGCTATCCTTTTCTAACACAAGGTGACTTTTAACCAATATATCCTTAATGCTGGGTGCCTTTTTGTATGAGAACAAAGGTTTCGAACCTACTATGGGTCCTACATCCGGATCTCTGCTTATTATTCTCCAGTGTTTGCACAAAATATTTTTAATTAATGTGCTTTCTTTGGTATATTGCATAATCATTCGCACTCTTTCTTCAGATTCTCTTTCTCTTTTATTAAACAGAAACTCCTTACGTTTTTTGGACTGAATAATATTTAAATTACTTTTAAGGATCTTTTCATTATATCCTCGAGTCTTAAATCTCTCATATGTTTCATCAAGTTTTAGTAATAAGTCCTTTTCATGAGAACAATTTCTCCTCATTCTAATAAATTCCCCCAAGGGAATGCTGTTTACCAAAGGTTTGGGATGAAAGCTTTTCCCATGTAGTACACTATTACAAGCCGTATCCTTGCGGTACACTGTGGTTTCAATTTTGTTGTTCTCAATATAAATGGTAATATCTAGAAAATTTATAGATGTTTTACTGGTTTCACAGGTGAATTTCAGACCAACCTCACTGTCATTTAAAATGTTAAAATATTGCAAAAATTCATCCTTTGATCCATTCTAGATTATAAAAAGGTCATCTATGAAACAAACCCACAATAATGCTTTTTCAGCAAATCCCTCATTTCTTTTATTCCATGCTATCTCTCTTTCCCACCAACCCATTACTAGGTTGGCATAATTTGGAGAAAAGGAGATGCCCATGGCTGTACCACATAATTGATGATATATCTCATGATTAAATATAAAGATATTATTTTTCAAACACATATCAATCATATCAAGTAGCATTTTTGAATGTTCTAATTCTGAGATATTACGCTGCTTCAAAAAATATTCACAGGCATTTAAACCAATTGCATGATTAATGGAAGTGTAAAGTGAGATAATATCTATTGTCGCTAGTAACTAGGGGCCAGATGTAGCAAAATGACATTTTGCGAATTGCAAATTGCGAGTACTAGCGACTCGCAATTTGCAAGTCGCAAAATGTCATGCAGAAAGGTGTCTCAGACACCTTCTGCGAGTCGGTATGGGGTCGCAAAGACCCACCTCATTAATATTAATGAGGTGGGTCGCAAATTGCGGCCCCATACCGACTATGGGCACTCGCTAACATGGAGGCCTGCTGTAGTCAGCAGGCCTCCATGTTAGCGACCTGCTTTTAAATAAAGCAGTTTTTTTTTTTTTTTAAATGTAGCCCGTTTTCCCTAAGGGAAAACGAGCTGCATTTAAAAAAATCCGAAACCTTTTGTTTCGGTTTTTTCAGGGCAGGGAGTGGTCCCTTGGACCACTCCCTGCCCTGAAAAAATGTTTTGGGGTCCATTCACAAAGGGGAAGGGGTCCCATGGGGACCCCTTCCCGTTTGCGAATGGGTTACCATCCACTTCAAGTGGATGGTAACTGCGACTCCATTTGCGACCGCATACGCGGTCACAAATGGAATTGCATACCATTGCGAATCGCAAATAGGAAGGGAACACCCCTTCCTATTTGCGATTCGGAAATGCATTTTGCGAGTCGGATCCGACTCGCAAAATGCATTTCAACATAGCAAAGTGGCTTTTGCGAGTCGCAAACGGCGTTTTTCGCCGTTTGCGACTCGCAAAACCCTTGCTACATCTGGCCCTAATTTTCATGCCAATCCAAATCTAATAATATCTTTAAAAGATCTCCAGAATCCTTAATATATGAACTGAGTGTCTTAACGATTGGGGCTAAATAAACATCTACATAATTAGAAACTCTTTCAAACAATGAATCACATGCCGATACTATTGGTCTTCCCGGTGGCGATGTCAATGATTTATGAATTTTCCGTAGAAAATAAATCGTAGGTATTGTTGGATTCTCCTTTTTCAAATACATATATTCTTCACGATCAAGTAGCAATTGTTGATGCCAAATACCTAGTTTTGTATGTAACATATAGGTCATATTCTTTATAGGATTTCTCGTCAATTTCTTATATTCAGCTGGATTCCTCAATTGTCTGTAGGCTTCCATCATATAATCAGACATGTTTAGAATAACAACATTACCTCCTTTATCTGCTGCTTTTATTATAATTTTTTTATTAGCCTTCAGACTTTTTAATGCCAGCTGTTCTTTCTTAGTTAAATTTTCTGTTTTACTAATTAGTCTTTTGTTTTGAAGACGTTCCAGATCTTCTAAAACTAGTTCCGAATATAAATCTATTTTGTTGCCTGGTGAAAGTATAGGACAAAACTTTGATCTTTCTTTTAAACCAGATGGTTTATGACATTTTGGGCCTGATTACAACTTTGGAGGAGGTGTTAATCCGTCCCAAATGTGATGGATATACCACCAGCCGTATTACGAGTTCCATAGGATATAATGGACTCGTAATACGGCTGGTGGTAAATCCGGCACTTTACAGTCACTTTTGGGACGGTTTAACACCTCCTCCAAAGTTGTAATCAGGCCCTTTGTGTTAATATCTAATTGTTGTAATACTTCCATCTCGGTGTAATCTTCATCTTGTAGATTATAACTCAAATCAAATAAGGTTTTGAGATCTAAAACTTGATCAATCTTAAGTGGAGTTTCTTCCAATTCCTTTGTGGTGTTATCTTCAGAAGTAGATGGTGTTTTCTTCCTTTGCTGTGTATGAAATTTTAATAATTTCAATTTCCTAACAAATTTGTAAATATCAATGCGAGTATCCACAAAATTATGATGAATTTCAGGGCAGAAGGATAGACCTTTATTCAGGGTTTGTAGTTCAAAGTTCGTTAATTCATAATCCGAAAGATTAACTACTAAATTTGGGGATTTTGTTATTTCCTCAAACTTCTGAGAGAATATTGTCTTTTGCCTGTTTCTTTTGGCTCTTCTTGTTTTTCTCTTGTTGATCCTGCCTGATTTTGTTTGTTTCCATAACCCTGCCCTTTGATTCTGCCTCTTCCTCTTGATAACTTTTTGTCCAAGTAGAGTACTTGCATTTCCTCTAAAAAAGTAGTATTACTGGTATCAGTACCTTCCCCTTCACTAAGTTCTACTTCAGATTCAATCGAGGTTTCCTCTCCACTGTGATTTGATTGTCCTCTAGTGAACCTCGATTCTCGTTTCAATTGGTCAAATCTTTTTGCAAATGTATATTTGCATTTTGTATTTTATTTGTCACTGGATGGGGGTTTATAATGGAAATATTTGGTAAAACTACATATCCCAGAATGCCCCATAATGCCATATAATAGGAGAACCTAAAAATGAAGGTGTAAATGGATCACTTACTCACCGTGATCAAGACCTTGGTGGTTGAAACGCGTTTGTGGTGTTTGGGTACTCATTTCTGCTGGAAGAATACATTTCGAACACAAGGATTCCTGTGTGTGCCATGTATGACTTTGTGTCACTTGGAGAATTTTTTACAGGGTTGGCCCCTCCCTGACATGAGCACCGACTTAATGGAGTGCTCCCTGAGAGGGCCATTTGGTAAAAAAAAAATATATATATATATATATATATATATATATATATTGCCACTAGGTAGTTATATTTAGGACAATGTTTACATAGAAAAAGCATTTTTTGACTTGCTTATATCTTTTGCACCCTTAGACAAATCTTCGAAAAATTTTCTAAAAAAAGTGTCCAGTGATTTGTGTTGTGCTTGGAAAGTTTCAGGGTGATCCATTAAGCATGGGGTGAGAAAAAAGGGGGGGTCAAAAAAGTTGCATTTCTCATGTTGATTCCCATAGGACCTTTAGACACATCTACAGCCCGAACCACTGGATGGAATTGCACCAAATTTGGCGGAAAGCTAGCTTTGGCTATGCAGATTGATCTTTTGCTTATTTGGTGTCAATATGTTCAGTAATTATTGGGAAATTTAGGGAAATCCAAATTTGTAGAGCTCTGGTTTTGTCATATTCACAGATAATTCATGAAATTCGCAAATTTCCACTATTTTTTTGCAAATGCATGTGCAAAAGGAAACACTGTAATTAACTGACTGCAACCTGACTAGACAGTTGCAGCTGACATTTTATTTCACGGGACACAGTCCCCAGAGTAAAATCCTAATTGAAAGTGGCATAAGGAGTCAGGGCGCAGGTACCCTGGCCCCAGGGGTGTGATATAGGTGTGTTTCAGGGACAAATTATGAGTTTAAAATAATTTCGCATTTCCATGTGCAGTATTCACAAATATTCACTAATTTTCACAGAATAATCACAAAATATTCACTAATAGGAAAACATTTGAAAGAAATATCACAGACTCATTCATACAGTAATTCATTCACTCATACGTGCACTCAGAGACTCATGCTCCCACTTACACACCCACTCAGACACTCATGCACCTACTCAGACACACTCATAAGCTCACACACCCATTTTCAGACCCACTTGGACACTCAGACACCCACTCACAGATCTACTGACAGAGACAGGCCCTGTGGCCAATCTGGGCTGTGCACAGCCAAAGGCCATCCGTGGCGCAGGTTTGGGTGGTTATAAGGGCTTGATTGCAAGGCCTGGCTGCAGGCCATACCTTGCGACCATCCCCTGCCAGGCACGGGCAAAGGGAATGGCAGCGTGGGTTGGAATAATGTATAGCAATTAAAATTGCTTTACGTTAAAAAAACTCACTAAAAAAAACAAAGGTTACAGGGACATTATATTTAGGTTCTAAATGTATTTATACAAAACCATAGAAATTCAGCAGTTATAGTTCCTTCAAGTAACTAGAACTCAAACCCTTCACCATGCATAGCTAAGATAATTGATGAGCTCTTGAATGGCACCCTTGATATTATCACTGCAACATTTGCAATAAAATTATTGATAGGAAGACTGTGCATGGCAAGGGCACTGTTTATAGTTACCTTAGGGTGCTGAGACACCTAGGCACACACTGATAGATACAACAACACTTTCAGGTACACCCTAACACATACAGTGACAGAGTGACTCTTACACTCATGCGTACACTAACACAAAAAACACGCTCTCACTCAGAAAATGTGACACCCAGGCAGACACAAATAGATAGGCTGAGCCAGCCATGGAAATATCCATAAATAAATGTAGAGTGTCTACAATATAGTTATGTGACTGTTTTAAAAGTATATGGTAACAAGATATTATTGAATAGCATATAACGTAAATGTGTTGATTGTTTTCATTCAGTCATCTATTTCTACTAAGAAGAGCCATTCAAGATGAAAAAAGAAAGAAAGAAAAATAAACTGGGGAAAGCATACTATCTACTTGCAACAGAGAAACAAATGGAACAACATAAGGAGAAAGTGGTTAAAGAGAAAATAACTGCTGGTAAGAGAAGCAAAACATTTCTTAAAGCTATATGTGGGAAACTGCAAAGTTTGCAAAATAATGTTAATGAAAAAGAAAATTTTAAATCAGCCAACAAAGGACAAAATAATTTTTTTTAAGAAAGTGTGCCAAAGAGCCTGTCACCACTTTATAATGTTGGCAGTTTACCACTCAAAAACTCTGAAATTTAGTTAGGAGACTTTACTATGTGAAGACTCCAGCCTTATGTCTAGAAGAAATTGATAGAGTACTTTTGCATGTTACAGTGGTAGAAAACATTTGTGAGGATGTGCAGTTTCGTTTCTTTGGTTCTGAAGAAGATTCAAGGGAAAATGATGAATTTGTAGGTATATGTATTGAGGAACAGAGCACAGATATTACTACTGCCAATTTTGAACAAGAGAATATAAAGTTTAACACAGCTTGTTCAGGAAGAACAAACTATGTTTGCATTTTTTTATATACGCATTCACTACAAAAGTCAAACATAAAATGTAGATGTATTTCCAAAACTGAAGGGGAAAAGAGAGAAAAGTGGCAAGAACTTTCTGATTATTTATTTGTAGAGGAGCAGTCTGACTTGTCTATGCAGCAAGTTATATGTACGTACTGCTATGATAAGAGGATCATAAAACACCTGCTAGAGCAGTACATAACAGATTGTAAGTTGTACCTATTTCAGAAAAACTACAAGGCTTAAATGTATATGAATCAATCCTTATATAGTCTGTACATTCATTTCAATCAATTATATGATTGGAAGGAAAAACTGGTGAATTACAATCAACAGAGTTACAGAAAGGCCCTGAAGGAAGAGTAGTGAATTTGCCATTAGACTTTAAAACGAATTGGGAAACTGTAGGGGTAGACAAAGACACTGATGAACCACTTATTATTCCAGTTAATGGTGTGCCAACTAAGAATAAAACAATTTGGCAAGAGTTAGTTAATGTTATTAAAGTAAAACAAGCAACGTTATTCCTGGTACAAAATAATGTTTATTATAAAAATGTTCGTGTTGAACCTGATGTACTAACTGTTGAAAATTACAGTTTGCCAGCAAGTGGACAACTATAACAAGTGGATCGATCCCGAGCACTACAGCATCCATCTGTTCCATTCCAAAGAAGTCATTGGTGATGCGTTTGAGCTGTTTCAAATGAAATATGCCAAGAGAGCACCCATGAGTCTATGGAATTATTTTTTAAAGGCTTGCTGTTTTCCCCAGTTTTTTCCCACTGGAGTAGGTGATTGCTATGATGACCAGCCCATATAAATACCAGCAGCTGAATACTGATCAGCAAGCTTATAGCAGAGGATCCAAGATTCAGACAGTATACACCATACATATGTTACCTTCCATTTGAGAGTGAGTTGGCTGGACTTTGGTATGCAGTAAATCACATTCTAAAAACAGGAGTCAATCTTCAAAATCTCCATGTGAGAGATTTTGCTAACAAAGTTTGAGAAAAGGATGAAAACGTAGAATACATCTTAATTAATTTAATGGCATGCCAATGTGGTGTCAACGATTATTGGTCCCGTCTTTATGGAAAACTGAAATGTATTTTGAGAAATCTGGGTCCACCAACCTGGTTTCTGACGCTGCGCTGAGTATGCATTGGATGACCTCCTTCAGTTCTTGAGAGAGGTAAACTCAAACCTAAAATATATCAATGTAAAGACAGCTGGAGAACTTTCCTCACTAGACCCTGTTAATGTTTGTAGATATTTGAACCACAGGTTCCAATTTATGCTTGCTTTTATCTGCAACGAAAGCAATCCTCCTCTTGGATAAGTAACTGATTTCACTTTGTGAAAAGAGTACCAGGCAAGAGGTACTACTCAAATTCATATGCTGCTGTGGATAAAAGATGCACCCAAATTTGGAGCAGACACTGATGAGTGTGTACTGGGTTTCATAGTACAGTATGTGATATGTACCGTATCCAAATACATTGATGGAAAAGGTCTTAGAGAACAAGTTTTGCACTTCCAAACAAATAGATATGGGAAGAAATACCATTGTAAATACAGATTCAAAGGCAATTTTTATACAAGATGTAGTTTTGTATTTCCAAGACCTGTCATTTCAAAAGGAAGAGTGAACAGCTTCTTGTCTTCAGTCAGACATACACTGACAGGGAACTCACCAAAAAACACATATAATCTAAGAAGAACAGAGGCTTCCAAATATATTAATGAGTACAACCCTGTGATTTTAAAAATGTGGAATGCTACTATGGATATACAATTTGATGCAGACAACCCCATTGTTGTGGCTCAATATGTCACATCATACATTACAAAATCTAAATAGACAGAGATGAAGAAGATGTGGGAGGAGATTTCTGCAGAAAAGACACCTAGCAAGAAATGGTATTTTTTCAGCTTGAGAATGCTTTCCATAAGGGGAATGGGATGCTTTGAATCCTGTGACAGGTAAGGATTGGCAAGTTTGTTCTCAAAATCAGAAGGAATTGTCTGCATAAGTCTTGATCTAGCTAGTACATAAAACAGAGTATTAAAGTATTTCGCACAAATTCAGTACCTAGCATAGTTTCAACCACTATGTACAAACACTGTTAAATCAATTATGTTGAATACATACTATCCAAAAATAAGTCCACATGTAGAAGACAAGTGTCTTTATGAAATTCTTCAAACCTACAGATATAGAAGCAATGTAAGTGAGAAGAAAAAGAGAAATATGCAGTACATGGATGTGATGGTTTTTAACTCAAACATGCAAAAGAACATTAATTTACAGCTGAAACTTAGGGCCAGATTTCAAGGCCCTAGAGCTACCGGAGCGTCACATTTTGTGACACTCCGGTGGTGCTGTGTAGTGAGAGGTATTACAAGGTGATGTTCAGACACTTTTTGTGGCTAAATGCCACCTTGTAAATACTGCCCCTTCACATGCAGCACTTTGCATGGAAGGGGTTTACAATGAGTGTTGCTGTGGTTGTTCAAAAGCAACACACATTGGGGCATATTTATACTCTGTTTGCACCGAATTAGGCCCGTATTTATACTCCGTTTGCGCCGAATTTGCGTCATTTTTTTCGACGCAAATTCGACGCTAAACTAACGCCAACTAACGCCATATTTATACTATGGCGTTAGACGCTTCGGGCGCCAAAGTGCCCGGAGAGTGCGTCATTTTTTAGCGTGAACCCCTTCCTTGCGTTAATGATATGCAAGGGAGGCGTTCCCGTCTTAAAAAATGACTCCCAGGCCTTTACGTGGTATTTATACTCCCGGGCAAAAATGACGCCCGGGAGTGGGCGTGGCCAAAAACGGCGCTTTTGCGCCGCTTTTTAACGCCTGGGTCAGGCATGGCGTTAAGGGACAAGTGGGCTCAAAATGAGCCCAGAGTGCCCTCCCCTGCCCCCAGGGACCCCCCTGCCACCCTTGCCCACCCCAGGAGGACACCCAAGGACGGAGGGACCCATCCCATGGACATTAAGGTAAGTTCAGGTAAGTATTATTTTTTTTTTTTTTTGTGGCATAGGGGGGCCTGATTTGTGCCCCCCTACATGCCACTATGCCCAATGACCATGCCCAGGGGACAGAAGTCCCCTGGGCATGGCCATTGGGCAAGGGGGCATGACTCCTATCTTTACAATGATAGGAGTCATGTTGATGGGGGATGGGCGTCGAAAAAACATGGCGCAAGTCGGGTTACGACGATTTTTTCGACGTAACCTGACTTGCCCCATTTTAAGACGCCCATACGCCATTTTCCCCCTACGCCGGCGCTGTCTGGTGTACGTGGTTTTTTTCCACGCACACCAGGCAGCGCCGGTCCGCTTGCGCCGGCTAACGCCATTCCATAAATACGGCGCCCGCATGGCGCTTCAGAATGGCGTTAGACGGCGCAAAAACTTTTGACGCTAAACTGCGTTAGCGCAGTTTAGCGTCAAAAAGTATAAATATGGGCCTCAGTGTCATTTTTTTTTACTCTAATTCGGTGCAAAACTAACTCCATATTTATACTTTGGTGCTAGACCCCTCTAGCACCAAATTTATGGAGTTAAAGTCATTTTTTGAAAGTGGAGACCTACTTTGCCTTAATGAGATGCATGGTAGGCGTTCCCGTGCAAAAAATGACTCTATGGCCTTAACGCCATATTTAGGGGCATATTTATACTCTGCGGCATATTTATACTCTGTTTGCACCAAATTAGTGTCATATTTTTTTACTCTAATTCGGTGCAAAACTAACTCCATATTTATACTTTGGTGCCAGACCCATCTAGCACCAAGTCCCTGATTTAAACTTTTTTTGCACCGCATTAACGTCATTTTATGACACAAAAGTGGCGCAAACTTACAAAATATTGGCCCTTATTTATACTTTTTGCTGCAAAACTGCACTAACTCAGTTTTGCACCAAAAAGTTTAGCACCGGCTTGCACCATTTCTGTGCACCAGCCGGGCACCATATTTATGGAATGGTGCAAGCCGGTGCAAAGGGTAGGCTAGAGTTTTAAAAAATGACTTTATTTGGGTGGGGCTGGCAGTATGGAAGAAGAGGGTTTAGCACCAAACAATGGCTTTAGGCAGGTTAGAGTTAAAAAAAATGACTCTAACCAGATTAGCGTCATTTTATGGTGCTAAACCTACCATGCCACATGACTCCTGTATTAGAAAAGGCAGGAGTCATGCCCACCACACCAGTGGCCAGCACAGAGGACAGGGTTCCCCTGGGCATGGCCATTGCACCCGGTGCCATGTATGGGGGCCTATGGCACTTTCAAAAATAAAATGCACTTACCTGTACTTACCTGGGATGGGGTCCCCCATCCTCGCAGTCCCTCTAGTGTGGGTGGGGGTGCCCCTAGGGCCTAGGGAGGGCACCTCTGGGCTTATTCCATGGTGTTCCACCATGGAAATAGGGCCACAGGTCCCCTAACACCTGCCCTGACCCAGGTCTTAAAAAATGGGGCAAAGCAGCTTTGCCCCATTTTTTGACCCCTCCTTCCTCCCTTGCACCATTTTTACATGGGAGTATAAATATGGTGTTAAGGCCATAGAGTCATTTTTTGCACGGGAACGCCTACCTTGCATCTCATTAAGGCAAGGTAGGTTTCCACTTCCAAAAAATGACTTTAACTCCATAAATTTGGTGCTAGACGGGTCTAGCACCAAAGTATAAATATGGATTTAGTTTTGCACTGAATTAGAGTTTTAAAAAAATGACGCTAATTCAGTGCAAACAGAGTATAAATAT
Organism: Pleurodeles waltl; assembly: GCF_031143425.1. Classification (NCBI taxonomy): domain Eukaryota; kingdom Metazoa; phylum Chordata; class Amphibia; order Caudata; family Salamandridae; genus Pleurodeles; species Pleurodeles waltl. Next base: position 30,062,232 of record NC_090437.1, read on the forward strand.
GCCCCTTAGGGTCAAAAAATGATGTTAATCTGGTCAGAATCATTTATTTTGACTCAAAACTGCCTAACGTCATTTGTTTTTAAGCTAGCCTACCCTTTGCACCGGCTTGCACCATTCCATAAATATGGTGCCCAGCTGGTGCTAAAAAATGGTGCAAGCCGGTGCAAAACTTTTTGGGGCAAAACTGCCTTAGTGCAGTTTTGCACCAAAAAGTATAAATAAGGCCCATTGTATTTTGATACTGCCCCAGGTTTATGAGATTTCATAAATCTGAGGCAGCGTCAAAATCTAAAGCAACCCCAGGGATGGCATTAGCATGGCATAACAAGAATTCTGTTGCACACACAGACTGACCAATTCACCATAAAAGATTGTTTTTGTGCAGGAAAGTTGTCCCTTCCTTCACAAAAACAATCTCCCCCTCAACACAGTCATCCTTGCATTATGGCACAAGGGTGGCTGTATTGGATCTCAGCAGCAACTTTAGCACCTGTGCAGGGGGAAACACAGGTGTGTGCCATATTATTATAAATACAATGCATCCCTGTATTTTAGAAGTGATGTATGCGGTGCTTCCAATTTTAGCGCAGCAGCCATGCTCCACCACTTCTATTATATCTGTCCCTTAATGCTGCACTCCTGGCAAAAGAGAGTTTTCCTATTTAGCTCTTTTTCAACTGTTCAAGCCTTGGTGAAGCGAATTGGAATTACTTGGCAAATATGACTGCTATTAATACTTTTTTAATGCTGTCAAAGATACTATTCAGTGTTCTATTTTTACAAACTATTTACAAATGTTAAATGATGAGATACAACAAGAAGAAATAATTGCTGCTGAGGTAGCTAAGGGTAGTTCTCAAAGCACACAAAATTCAGCACTACTAAGTCAAGATCCTCTTGTACAACCTATTATTGAAAACACAGCTGCAGCAGCTATGAATGAAGTGGAAACTGCAGAGGAACAAGTGAGGCAGGAATTTGTGGATCTGGAACATTTAATTGCACAACTCAATAATGAACAGAAGGACATTTATATTGAAGTAAAAGACAAAATAAAACATGGAATTTTTCACAAGAAGAAAGAATGTAATTGCTCATCATTCAAGTCACTACTTTTATATATCAGTGGCCAAGTTGGTCTTGGAAAAAGTTTTTTAATTAAAGCTCTCTTTACTTACCTACAATAGACTACAGAATAAAATTCTTCATGTGTTGTAACAACACTAACTGGATTAGCTGTACACAATATCAAAGGAATAACTTTACATAGATTATTTATGATGCCAGGGGAGCATGAAAAAAAGCTGGATACCAGAAGTTATCTGGTGAAACTTGTCAAAAGTTGGCAAGGGTAGCAAAGAAATTTAAGTTTTTAATGTTTGATGAGGTAAACATGGTTTCAAAACCAATGCTTGCCTTTGTTCACCCGAAAATGCATCAGATTTTAAAAACTGAATACGACATCTTGTTTGGAGGAAAACATTTAATTGTTTTCTGTAACCTGCTACAGCTTATTCCTGTTAAAGGACAGCCTGTTTTCAAAACTCTTTCACATGAAGAAACTCAGAAGCCTTTGGGAAGTATTGGCAATTTAAACATATAACAGTATTTCAAACACAAGGAACTTGTGAAAAATATGTGTCATCGCTCTGACATGGAATATGGAAACATTCTAAAGGACATTAGAGTAGGAGTTCTGACAGAGGAGGGAAAACACATGTTGGAAAGCTGACTTTTCAAGAAATTGTTTTCCTGTAAGAAGACGGCAGCAGAGCTAATGGATAACATTCATACAGAAGGGACTTCATAGTTTCTTTAATGCCCACACTTCAAGAGTGTGCTGAATTTAATGAAGAATTACTAAAAATAGAGAATGAGGACATTTTGGAGATGACTGCTGTCAACAAAATGGAACACCAAGGAATAACTGTGTTACTCAGTGAAAAATCACAAGATAAATTGAAATCTTTGGCAAAATCTGGATCCAGGACTGCTGGACTAGAGAAGTGTTTCCATGTCTGCAAAAACTGTAGGGTAATTTTAAGATGCAATTTAAGTGTTGAAGAAGGATTATTGAATGGTGGGATGGGTAAAGCTATATATTTCCTTCAATATTTCATTAAATAACCTAACCATAATGACGTTGAATTCTTAGCTATAAAATTTGATTGAGTTGATGGCGTTAAGCAACTGGACGATGTGTTGTACTTTTATGTTGTAAAAGACTTATATGTATGGCAAAAACAGTTGCCAGTCTGTCCTTTGTATGCTGTAACTATCCACAAGTCTTAAGGTTTATATGTTGATGCTGCATCTATTAATATTGGATGTATGGTATTTTAAGACGGAATGCCATATGTAGCATTGTCACGAGTTCAAACATTATCTGCTTTGTTTCTGGTTGATTTTGATGAGAAGAAGCTTAGTGCAGATGCAAATTGTGTGAGAGAGTAAAACAAATTAAGAAGTAAATATGGTCCTCATTTCGGACACTATTCTGTTTATGAAAAACTGGTATTATGTCCTAAGTAGAAACTGATAAAAGAAGCAATGAAAATTACAGAAAAGACAGAGAGCAAGGCTAACCAAAAAGATGTCCAGAAAACAAATTGGAAAATGATGGAGATATTGTAGGTTACCAGTTCGACAACACTAAACTGCTATGCTTATGTTGTTCTTAATGTTCTCTTTCATCTACCACATGTTGTAAATACAATTCAAGAAAAACTAGGGAACACATTGTGTACAATATTGTTTCATTGCCTTCAAACGCTTATCTTGTGACAGAAGTGTAATACATTCTGTTTCAGGGATTCAAGAACTAGTAGTCAAATATAGTGGATCTGTACTATTTACTCTAAATGCTCAACCAGATGCATGGGAATTTACCATAGTGCTCCTTGGAGCTTTAGAAGAAAAAAATGTACATTTTGATGACAAATTTGGACTGAGTTATACATGGAACCCTGCGTTTGGAGATTGCTCTGTCTCATCTGCCACTGAAATCTATTCTGGGCAATTTCGCTACTTACCTCCTTCCATCTACTCACTCACCTATACACCCACTCATGCACTCACTCACTCGATTATGCATACAACCTCTTATGCACCCTCTCACTCACATACACAGCTACTCACGCACCCCTTGTCTTGTTAGTAGTGCCACCCTATGCTGACTTATACATAATTTAAAAAATACTTATGCTTACTTCAGTCTAATTATTTTAATTGTAAAGTATTTTCAAATGTACATTATAAAAAGCCAGTGTTTCTTATTTATTTTACACAACTGTCATTGAGAAAGCCAATAGCTATGGCTTCTTGTAAGAGCAATGGTACTTTTTGTATGATATATATTTTTAAAATTATACAAAGAACCAAAAAATAAATTAGTCAGTCGGTACAATACACTAAAAAGGAAGGATTCCTGTAATGTTATACTTACAAAATATACTTTAAAACAAAATAGAAATTCACTCAAAAAACCAAAGGTCACAGGGACATTAAAGTTACGAGATAGAATTAAAACATCCATAGAAATTCACAGAAAAAAAACAAAGGTTACAGGGACATTACAGTTAGAAAATAGAATTTAAAACCTTGGAAATTCACTGACAAAAACAAAGGTTACATGAACGTTATAGTAAGGAAATAGAATAAAAATAAACTTAGAAATTTACTGAAAAAAACAAAGGTTACAGGTATGCTTTAGTTAGGGTCACATTTCACTCAGCAATGCATTACGGGGGTGTGACTTATAATTAGCTGAGGTAACTATAACTGATGAATTTCTATAGTTCTGTATGAGTGAAATGTGAGCCTAGTTATAGCGTCCCTATAACTTTTGGTTTGTTCAGTGAATTTCTAAGGTGTTATTATTTCTATTTCCTAACTATAACATCCCTATTATCTTTGTTTTTATTCAAGTGAATATATACATACACATATATATAAATGTATCACCCTATTAACCCACAGTCCCTAAACCAGTAAATTACCCTTACCATCCAAAAACCCAGACCTACCCTGAACCCTTAAAATTACCCTTGCCAACCAAAAACAAGGAGTGGACAGGGGGCTCAGCTCTGCTGATGGAGTTAACAGAGTTTTTGGTACTCTGTGCTCCACTTGGAGCGCTGAGTTCAGGCAGAAACTCTGCTAGCCTGACAGCGGAGCAGAACTCACAGGTGTGTGCACTGCAGCCTAGTTATGGGCCACACAATGCAAGTGCAGACTGGGCTGCACTTTACACTCGGCCCAAAAGAACAACATTTGCCCCGTGCTACAATAGGCTTTGCTTTCTGCTGCTCAGCTGCATGGAGCAGGTTCAAGCTGTGGCTGAGGTCTCCCTCCTTTCACTGCCTCAGCAGCCTGGGAGCAGGGGGCTGACGGAGACAGAAAGCCAGGCTGCAGGCAATGGTGACCCTACAGGATCCTGTTAAGACCCTCTTTTTGCTTTCTCTTCTATGTGCACATGGAGGCAGGCACTGGGCATGGACACTATTTGCATATGAGCGGGGTCTGTGCTTGGAGAAATTAAATGTGCAGTCACAGCTCCACCTAAAAAGAACCTGGATCCCCAGAGTCCCTGGGAAAGGAAGGGGGTGTTATGGGGTGCTGTGCAGAGGCCAACAGGGAGAGCTGGAGACCTGTTGAGCATCTACTGCTGAGTGGTAGACTGGCAGCCCCCACCACATAGAGATGTGTGTGGCCTGAGAGAGTGCCTTAGAGCCCAGTGGCAAGCCAGGTTGCTGGTGGTGAGCTGGTTTGCTGCTGCTAGTGCTGGGCCCCAAAGAACGGGCAGTCTGAGGCTGTGTGTAAGTGCCTAAGAAGCAATTGGAAGGCTGGTGTAAGATGGGAGTGTGCTTGGCCTGTGAAGGAGGGCAGTTGGTAAAAAGAAGTGTGTAGGTGTAGAGAGCAGCAGGCTCCAGGCCAGTGGACTGTGTCAACACAAGAGGCCTGAAACGGCTGCCTGTTGCATGCCACCCTGGCCTGAATCTGCCCAATCTCAGAAGCACTAAGCAGGGTTGGGTTGCCCACTCTGTAGTAGAATGCTGTGAGCTCTGCCCACATCTACCAAAAACCCATGCCCACCCTAAACCCTATAATTACCCTTGCCATCCAAAATCGTACACCTACCCTAAAATTACCCTTACCACCCAAAACTTATACTCACCCTAAACTCTAAAATTACCTTTGCCACCAAAAACACACACACACCTGAAACCCTAAAATTACCCCACCTCCCAAAACCTATACCAACCCTGGACCCTAAAATTACCCTTGCCACCCAAAAACCCGCACACACCCTGAACCCTACAATTACCCTTACCTCCCAAAACCTATACTGACACAAAACCCTAAAATGACCCTTGCCATCCAAAACATAAACTCATGCACACCCTAAAGTTGCCATTGCCACCCAAAAACCCATATCCATCCCAAACCCTAAGATCACCCTTCCTACAAAAGATCCATTCCAACCCTCAACCCTGAAGTTACCTTTGCCACCTAAAAGCCCTTACCCACCCTAAACCCTAACATTGCCCATACCTCCCAAAAACCCATATCCTCCCTAGACCTTGAAACTAACCTTGCCACCTAAAAACCAATACCCTACCTAAATCCTAAAATTACCCTTACCGCCCAAAACCTATGTTCACCTTAAACCCTAAAATAACCCTTGTAGCCCAAAAACCCATATGGCCCCTAATCTCTAAAATTACCATCACCACTGAAAATCCATACTCATCCTGAACTCTAAAATTAGCTTTGCCACCCAAAACCACATGCCCACCCTAAACCCTCTAATTACCCTTACCTCCCAAAAACCCATACCCATCCTAAACCCCAAAAATACTCCTTCCACCCAAGAACCCATACCCACCCTAAACCCTAAAATTACAGTTACCACCTAAAACCTATGCTAACCCTAAACCCTGATATTACCCTTGACTCCTAAAAACCCATACCCATCTTAAAACCTAAAATTACCCTTGCCACCTAATCATCCATTCCAACCCTAAACCCTAAAATTATCCTTGCCACCCAAAACGCATACCCACCCTAAACTCCAAAAATACCCTTGTCATTCCAAAACCCATACCCAAAAAAAGAAACGGGGCACAGTAGGATTACCCTAACCCCCTGCCTTGGCCCTGGAGTCCCCCTGGGACCTTACCAGGGCAAAAAAGCATTTTTTTAACTCACTGTGAAATTCACAATTCATTTAAAAAAAAAAAAAAAAAAGCAGTCTCCTGTGCTTGTTTTTAATTTTGCCCCCGGGTGGGCCAGGTCCTGGGACCATTGCACCTTTCATAAAAATGTAGGGAGATAAGGGGGCTCTCCTCTTAAGGCTCTTAAAAGCCCTTGGACTACCACCTCTCTGGGGCTAAATTTGACAAACATACAGGGGGGCCTAGCAGCTCCACACGGGCCCTGTGCACCACCACTCTCCTTGGGCTATAAGTAAAACATTATTTGGGAAGCCCAACAGACACTCCCGGGCCCCAGGGATAACCAGCTTCCTGGGGCTATAAGTACAAAATGATGAGGGGGGCATGCGGGCCAATTCATTTTTTTAAAAAAAGGAGGGGACCATTTACAGCCCTGGGGACCACCATCTCCCCGCAGGCTGGCCCGTGCAGAAGAAAGGAGAGGGGACATCTGGCACCCCCACTTGGAGCCATATATGATCCTGGGGACTGCCACCACCAGTGTCGGTCCCTGCTATCTCCCAAGGTGCCTAACCACTGGAGATGGCTGTTTGCTTGGCAGGAGCTGTGATAGCTCCCACGGGGGAAAAAGAAACACTCTACGTTCACCAAGCAGGAGTTGTCAAAATGCTCCCACTTTCTGAAAGAGGAGTTTTTATCTGCAGGCAGGGAATGAGATGAAAGTTTTTTTTCTGCAAGCAGCAACTCCCTGCGTGTAGGAGTAAAGTCGGCTCCCGCAGGAGACAGGGAGCAGCTGGGGCCACAGGGGCCTTGAGTTTCCACCCGCAGTCCCCACCATTTTGTTTTAAAAAATCGACAAATGCTGCCGTACGTATTTCTATTAAGTAAATACACAGTGCAGGATTCATTGTGCCACGATATTCGTTTAAAAGAAAGTAAACCTCAATGGAAAGCACTTACAGATATTGACAAAGCAGGTGCCCAAGTTGAACTTCACTTCTGTGTGTACTAATCATCATCATTTCTTCCACATGGTCAAGGCAAAGCAGGTGCGTTTTCTTTGCATTTCCACTGTGAAAGGTTATCTTTAATCCAGGACCCTGCAGCCAACCCACTCCGTTCACAGCCAAAGGCCATGAGTGGCACAGGGTTGGGTGGTTATAGGGAGTTGACTGCAGAGCCTAGCACAGGTCAGGCCCTCCGACCAACCACCGTGCACAGCCTAAGACCATGCGTGGCACGGAGGCTGGCGTTATAGGGTGTTGGCTGCAGGCCCTGCTGCCATTCCCCACCATGCACAGCAGAAGGCCATGCATGGCAGTGTTTGGATTAACGTAAGGTAATTAAAATTACTTTACGGTAAAAACAGAAATTCCCTGAAAAAATCAAAGGTAACAGGGATGGAAAAGTTTGGAAATAGAATTTTTAAAAAATTACAAATTCATTTAAAATAACTTGCGACCTCGCCATGTACTGCTAATTACCTCACATATTACAACACTCATGACATTGTTGATAACATCATTGTTAATATCAATGTAATTATTGAGGAGAAAACAATGCATGGTGAGGGCTTGAGTACTGGTTATCTTAGGGCAGAAGTTATAGTTTTATAGTTGAAATAACTCTAACTATAACAGCTTAGTTTCTATGATTTTGTATGCTTGAAATGTGAGCCTAACTATGACGTCCTTGTAAGCTTTGGTTTTTTAAGTGAATATATACATACACTTGGTACTTACCTTCAAAATACTTACATTTACAAGTAAAGTTTTTACCATCCACATGCTTTTATCATTCATGCCTTTACAATGAAATTCATTGTAAAGGAATCCGTGGTAAAGGCGTACTCGTGGTAAAAAATGTTGTTGTAAAAACGGTAATGGTAAAATTTGTTTCACTGTAAAGCCCCTGTTGTAAAGGCATTTGTGAATTTGATGATGTGGTAAATGATGTTTCCCTTACTACCCCATGTGCAAGACTCTTACCTCACTGCTGAGCATGCCAAGGGCTGTGTGCTGCTGCGGCTCCCTGTGAGAGCCAGCTCTGCCACCTAGTGGGGGCCCGCAGTACCTCACCTGACCAGGCCGACTGAACATAGAGCATTCGCCCAGTGCACGGCCTGCCCCGCTGAAAGACATACATGCCTGCCATGCAATGGAGTGGCCAGCAGTGAGATGTCAACAACATGTGCTGGTGGTTGCCCAGAATGGAATAAGTGACAGAGGGCAGAAGCAGTTGTGGTCGCCCATGCTCAGGAAGTGCCTGAGAGGGGAAAGTGGCGAGGCGTCAATCTGTCTTCCCAGCAAAGGCTACCCCAAGCATAGGCAAGAGTTTTTTGTTTAAGTTATACGAAGAAAAAGGGTAAACGTTGATGTGAAGAGACAAATACTAATAAGGAAGGCCAGGCTCTAGAGAGCATCAGGAGAACAAAGGAAAGAGAACATGGCTGTCCAGCAAAAAGATGCAGAGCCCTGTGTGACCAAGGGTGTGCAGATGTGCCTTTCTCAGCACTGCTTCCCTTTCGCCAGCTGGTGGACTCCGTGATGGCTGCCCTGCACTGGTGCCAATGGAAAAGGCACCTCCAAAACTACTTTCACACTACACACAAGATGGATGGAGCAGTCATGAGATCCATGATGCTCCACATGGACAGACTGGAGCTGTATGACCTATTTGAACAACTCCCAAACACAGGGGAAGACACTGAATTTATTGCTGCTGTGGCAGCCCTGTATCGACATTTTGACCCCCAATCAAACCCTAACTGTGAAAGGCTCAAACTGAGACAGGCCCAACAGACTGAAGACAAATTAGCAGATATATTCTTCGCAAGCCTACGCAAACTGGCAAACGCCTGCACCAACAACGACCAGCCTGATGAAATCAGGGCCCAACCGATCCAGAGCTGCCATTCCTCCACCTTAGGAAAAATCATACTTCACCAACCAGGCATCACCTGAGACAACATCCAGATTCAGGCAAGATCCCATGAGCTTGCGAACAGCAGGGCTGAGGACATGGAGGCAGGTCTTGCAAGAGACACAGCCCCATCAAACACATAGCATGGCTTTCCTACACTGAATGTTATTAATATACCCCCATGTTCAGATGACACATAGCGAGGGTCAGGCCTACTTGTTCTAAAACCACTGTGGAGTTTACAACATGTTTATGACACCCATTGGTATCTATTTGCCACAATAACCACCCACCAGGACTTGAAAGTGAAACATTATAAATGTCATTTTGGACCTACTCATTGAGCTGATCTCCAGTTGCATTTATATACTTTTGCAATTTGTAAAATTTTACAGTGGCAGGAATGCTGGGCACATTCAAATCCTTAACTTTTGCTAAGCCGAAACAACTTGTCTGTTGTACAGTTTCATTTAAACTATCATTTGAACAGGAATCAGGCATGCTCTAAATAAAGCTTCCTTTCCCCTTATTTGCCAATGTTTTGTTCCCCACACACTTTTTAGGTCAATCAACTTCAACCAATATTCATAGCCTTCTATAGCCAACCAGGAAAGAAAGGAATCCGAATAAATACATTTTGTATCTGTTAATGATAGATGTACATTTTCCATAAATGGCAATTTGAAATAATACGACTCAGCATTTTTTACATTGTGCCCAGAAAAATATGTACATTTTTCATAATATGTTTTAGAACTCCCTTGTGGTGGAGTCGGACAATGTTCCCATTGTGTGTAATTAAAAATAGTTTTCGGGGTACTTGCTCTGTAAATAAAATATAGAGTCCATAATAATTATAGAAAAGCATGTCACCATAATTTTCTTTGGATTGATAAACATCCTCACTTTCAAATACAGTAAAATACTGGAATTCAGTCATCATAGAATCAACTGTTTTCACATCCCAGTCTTCAGAAACACCTCCGGGTATTATTACATCATTCATTGAAAGTTTAAACACATATGGGCCCATATTTATACTTTTTGACGCAAAACTGCGCTAACGCAGTTTTGCGTCAAAAAAATTAGCGCCGGCTAACGCCATTCTGAAGCGCCATGCGGGCGCCGTATTTATTGAATGACGTTAGCCGGCGTTAGCCGCCGGCGCCATCTGGTGTGCGTTAAAAAAAACGACGTACACCAGGCAGCGCCGGCGTAGGGGGAAAATGGAGTATGGGCATCCAAAAATGGTGCAAGTCAGGCTGAGGCAAAAAAATCACCTCAACCTGATTTACGCCATTTTTTTTTCACTCCCAACCCCCATTGAAATGACTCCTGTCTTAGCAAAGACAGGAGTCATGCCCCCTTGCCCAATGGCCATGCCCAGGGGACTTATGTCCCCTGGGCATGGTCATTGGGCATAGTGGCATGTAGGGGGGCACAAATCAGGCCCCCCTATGCCACAATTTTTTTTAAAAAAAAATACTTACCTGAACTTACCTTAATGTCCCTGGGGTGGGTCCCTCCATCCTTGGGTGTCCTCCTGGGGTGGGCAAGGGTGGCAGGGGGTGTCCCTGGGGGCAGGGGAGGGCACCTCTGGGCTCATTCTGAGCCCACAGGTCCCTTAACGCCTGCCCTGACCCAGGCGTTAAAATCCGGCGCTAATGCGGGTTTTTTAGACCCGCCCACTCCCGGGCGTCATTTTTGCCCGGGAGTATAAATACGACGCATATGCATCGGAGTCATTTTTTAAGACGGGAACGCCTACCTTGCATATCATTAACGCAAGGAAGGTGTTCACGCAAAAAAATGACGCTAACTCCATGAACTTTGGCGCTAGACGCGTCTAACGCCAAAGTATAAATATGGAGTTAGTTTTGCGTCGAATTTGAGTCGAAAAAAACGACGCAAATTTGGCGCAAACGGAGTATAAATTTGGCCCATGGTATTTGAATGACCTCCGTCTGGCCGTATATATCAAATGTGACTTTATCCCAAACAGTCCCATCAGGAATTGGTATAGTGGAAATGTTCACAAAAGACAAGTCTCTTCGGACCTTGTGAGAAGAAAAATGGGGTTTTAGGACCTCACCCACCAGTTCAACTGTTGATCTTTCAGGAAGCTAATGACCATGTATTAATAGAAAGAAAGTAATAACAAAATGTCAATCCAAAGGAGGAAAGCTAATACAGTCAAGGAAACCCACAGATAGTTCCATGGGAAAATAAAGTAATTTATTTTAAGCCAATTTAACAGCTTACGTGTTTTTGGCAGTACAGGTGTAAAAGAGGCTAATGAGTCCGAAAAGGTGTCATTGATGTCGGCAAAGTAGCCAGAAGCAGTTCGTTCAAAATCTGGAGATGTATTTAAAGGAGGAGAAATGGTAGGAGTCACGCGCAACAGTTCACTGTAAATGACACCATTTGTTTGTGTAAAAGTAAAATCAAATCGATCAGCAGTTTCTGTGTTGCTTGTGGTAATATATGTTAGTGGAACTAATGCAAGATCATTTTCAACCCTCCCCAAGCTCAGAAAGGTGTCAGCGTTACTGCTCAAAACTTGTAGAAGGACATCTTGACCAGTAGTGAGAGGGATTTGGGTACTAATGGTTGTTCCTCTTGGTCTGCTGTGCAGGATCAGCCACTTGACATTGTCGATGGAGACAAAGCAGTTTTCTTTAGAACCAGGCAGAAGTGGTAGAATGACAGTTCTGGTTTTGTGTACTCCCCGGACTGGGACTAGTGCACGATAGGAAAGACCAATCTCCTTTTTCACTGCAACTTTTTCATGTACTAGATCCCCAACCTTTGGAATCCAGCCAGTACATGTGTCCATCCTTAATTCCTACGGAGGTAGCACTGGCAGAAGCATTGTCGTCATGGACAGTGACACTTCATTTATGTCAAAGGGTGTTTCTGTCACCTCCACGCCAGGACCATTGAGATCTGGAACATAAATTTGAGTACAAACCCCAGGGACCTTCTAGGCAGATTATTAAGTGCTCTCTGGACTCCATACAGGTGATTAAGCCAACTATGACCGATACCTAATACTCTGGCTGTTAAGGATTGCTTTAAATATCAGTTTCGTTGATCCACGACACTATTTCCCTCTGGATGAAATGTTGACGAACAATGGAGGTGGACCCCTAATGAAGCCATGGCGTCCCTGAATGCCCTTGAGGTGAAAGCAGGGCACTGGTCCGAGTAGAAAGCTGCAACTGCATATGTGCTGATAAAGACTTGCAAATCTTTAATAACAGTCCGATCGTCAGCTGAGTGTTGTGGCCACATCAATAGAAATCTGGAGCAGGAGTCAACAGCGACTGAGATGTATTTGTGTGCACTGTCCGGAGTTAGGGGATCACAATGGTCCAAGTACACACATTGTAATGGTTTGTTTGAAATTAGGAAGGGTGTCTGCGGTGGGCGTTTGACGGTGAACCCCTTAATTTGTTGGCAGATGTCACAACAAAGGACATATTGCTTGGACTGTTTGTTTAGACCTGGCCACCAATAATGTGCTTGCAATAGTGTTATTGTAGCAGCCACGCCAGCATGGGCAGAGGCAACCCCCTCATGTGCTGCTTTAATCAATTCTGGTCTTAGGTCCTATTGGGAATTACTCAAAATCCCACACCTGGTATTTTTACTTCTGCAGCAAGAAAGCCTCCCATGCAGTAGGAATATTTAGCAGGAAAAGCTTTTGGTAAGGGCGTGCCTTCAGCCGTGGCTTTCACGGCAGCCCATATGTCATCATTCGGTTTAGTACTAGAACGAGTTACTGCAGCGACAAAAGCTGTAGCTACTGCTGATTTTGCTGCTTTGTTAGTCAGTATATTTCCAGCAACATGTATTCCAACGCGCTGTTGATCAAGTGTATGTACAACATGGTCATTTGGTAAGGTTTCCTTCAGATCCGCTACTTTCCCCGACAGAAGTCTGCGGCCCTCATTACGACCCTGGCGGTCGGTGTTAAAGCGGCGGTAAGACCGCCAACAGGCCGGCGGAAAAAAAAATGGAATCACGACCATGGCGGAAACCGCCAACATAGACAGCCACTTTAACACTCCGACCGCCACGGCGGTAGAAACAAACACCGCGGCGGTAACCGCCAACAGACAGGCAGAACACAATGTACCACCCACCATATTACAAGGCACCAATCCGCCAGATTTTCCGGGGCGGTACCAATGCCATCAAAAGCACGGTGGAAACAGTCTGTGGAACAGAAACCACTCACCTGTCAACAACCAACGAGGAACCAGGGCGCCATGGAGCCCGAGTTACAGTTCATGCCCATGTTGCTTTACCTCCTCTTCTATCAGGAGCAGAAAAGACGCAGGCGACGACCCCGGTGAGTACTGCACCTAGTACACAGGGAAGAGGGGGAGGAAAAAGAGAGTGACACACACACGCAACACCAACACCCCCACTCCCACCCTCACCCACAACACCATACACACAAATACATGCATCAACATTACAGTTACACCTCGTCACCCCCTGGAATAACGCAAGGACAAAATGAAATGATTGTAACAAGTGTAATCGTCAAAAAATCAGATAGGCTTAAATTAAAATCATCAGTGTATACAAATATGTACACCAACTACACAAGTCCGGATAGTAATGAAAACATTGTCTGTGGACCAGTGGTCCAGTGGTCCCAAAATGTATGGGCGAAGCCCACACATGATACCTGACTCGAAACGGAGAGAACACTGCTGGGGCATCAAATCGAAATTAACAGGCACCTCAGGGGAGGGGGTGCACCTCAGCCGGATGACCGGACGACGCCACTGCTCTACAAGGGGGCTCCATGCCCACAGTTTGGTCCTGGGGAGTGCAAAGCCACAGTCTCACAAGTCTCTCCAGTGGGTGGTTTGCCCACTGCTTTATCCTGGGGAGTGCAAAGCCACAGTCTCTCAAGTCTCTCCAGTGGGTGGTTTGCCCAATGCTTTATCCTGGGGAGTGCAAAGCCACAGTCTCTCAAGTTTCTCCAGTGGGTGGTTTTCCCACTGCTATATCCTGGGAAGTGCAAAGCCACAGTCTCTCAAGTCTCTCCAGTGGGTGGTTTGCCCACTGCTTTATCCTGGGGAGTGCAAAGCCACAGTCTCTCAAGTGGATGTCAGTCTCCACTCGTTCTGGAGGGGGCATTGTTCCCAGAGTGCTTCATCCTGCCAAGGACTGGGGTAGCGTATGCTTTTCTCCACTGGTTCTGGAGGGGGCTTTGTGCCCAGAGTGCTTCACCCTGCCAAGGACTGTGTAGGTGGATGCATTTCTCCACTGGTTCTGGAGGGGGCTTTGTGCCCAGAGTGCTTCATCCTGCCAAGGACTGGGGTAGTGGATGCTTTTCTCCACTGGTTCTGGAGGGGGCTTTGTGCCCAGAGTGCTTCGTCCTGCCAAGGACTGGGGTAGTAGATGCTTTTCTCCACTGGTTCTGGAGGGGGCTTTGTGCCCAGCGTGCTTCATCCTGCCAAGGACTGGGGTAGTGGATGCTTTTCCCCACTGGTTCTGGAGGGGGCTTTGTGCCCAGAGTGCTTCTTCCTGCCAAGGATTGTGTGAGTGGATGCTTTTCTCCACTGATTCTGGAGGGGGCTTTGTGCCCAGAGTGCTTCACATTCAGTTTGGCAGGTCCCATTCCCTCACCTGGGTGTGTGTGCCACAAGATTGCCTGGGAACAGGTTGGATGATATGCCATGGAGGCAGAGACACACTCCACCCTGCTGTGACTTCGCCTGCCACCTGCAGGTACAAACAGTGCTGGGTGTTGTGTCTCATGTACCCTGTGCAGGGTCCAGGACGTCTCCTGCAGCCTCGGACTGCTGGCCCCTGGGGATGGTAGCCATGTCAGCTGTGGTGGCACTGTCTGAGCACGTTGCGTGGCTGGTGGCGGTGGTTGCGGCGGTTTCTGTGGCAGAGATGCTGGCGGTGGTGAATGTGTCAGCACCTGTGGAGGGACACAGCAGGACGTCTCCTGCAGCCTCGGATGGCTGCCCACTGGGGATGATCCTGGATACTGTTGCTGAGGCAGCAGACATGCAGGTGGCGGTGCAGGTGGTGGTGCAGGTGGAAGTGTCCACCACCGTACAGGATGCTGTTCTGGTTGCAGAATGGGTGACTCTGGTCCCTCAGCTGGAGGATCCATGCCCTGTAGTGACTTGCCCTACGCCTTGTGCCCCTTCCCCACCTTTGATGTTGCTGCTGGTCCCTTGGCGCTGTCCCCTTTTGGCTTTGAGGAGCCCTTGCTGGGTGGTTGATGCGGCTTCTCCCTACGGCATGTGGGCACCTTCTTCACCTTGGCAGGTGGCGGAATGGGCTGATCCTTGGCTTCGCTAGGTGGCACACTGGCAGCCCTGATGGGTGCAGTCCGCGATGTGGCAGGACTTGCTGAGACCACAGTGCTGGAGGACTTGGTGGCTGAGGTGCTGGGCTGGGACCTGGACATCCTGGCCCTAGGAGAAGGACGGGGGTGTAGGGAAGAGGTCAATATTAGCCAGGAAGAGTTTCTTAGACACACTGGGACGGGAAGATGGAGGGGGTTTGGGAGTGGAGGAAGAGGTAGTGATTGTAGGATGTGTACGTCTGCTGAATTTGGGTGAAGGTGCATGGGCCGGAGGCTGTTGTGAGGTGGATAGCTGTTGGGCGGGTGTGTGCCTGCGTTTGTGTACTTTGGGAGGAGGGCTCACAGACACACTGGGAGAGGACACTGGGGATGTGTGAATGGTAGTAGGGGTGGTGATTGCATGTGAGCAGTGTGTGGTGATGGGCGTGCTGGTGATGGAGGTAGTGGATGAAGCTGTAGTGCACATAGGTGTGAGTGGAGACGAGACAGGGAGGGAGCAGGAGGACATGGAGGAGGGGGACACAGTGGAGGCAGTGGGTTTTGGTGTGTCTGTATAGGGATGGTGCTTGTGTGAGTGCCTATGGGATGTGTGGTGCTTATGTTTGCCATGTCCACTCTTGTGTGTTGATGAGTGTGCATGCTGGTCTGATGGTGTGCTTGGGATAGGCTGAGGTACAGGGGATTGGGTCTCAGTAGAGGAAGTTAGAGGGGGGAGGCTGGATACAGGGACAATGGCTGATATCAGTGCTGAGGCTAGAGCCTGAAATGCTCTCTGTTGGACCACCACACCAGAATGAATGCCCTCCAGGTATGCATTTGTTTGCTGCAAATGCCTCTCAACACCCTGGATGGCATTCAAAATGGTTGATTGCCCAACAGTGAGGGATCTCAAGAGGTCAATAGCCTCCTCACTGAGGGCAGCAGGGCTGACTGGGGCAGGGCCTGAGGTGCCTGGGGCAAAGGATATGCCCACCCTCCTGGGTGAGCGGGCACGGGAAAGTAGATGAGGGGCTGCTGGAAGGGTGGTGCTGGTAAGGGGGGGTGGTGGCTGTACCTGTTGTTGCGGTGGGCATAGAGGTTCCCGTCACCGCAAGGGACCTCCCATCAGAGGAGGAGTCGCTGTTGCTGGTGTCTTCTCCTGTCCCCGTCGTGGAGCTCCCCTCGCCTTCCATCCCACTGGTGCCTTCTGACTCCGTAAATTCACCCTCCAGGGCCATGTGGGTTGCCGCTCCCTCCTGCTCCGGTGCCAATGTTCCTCTGCCAGATGATGCTAATGCACACAAGGACAGGGTGACAAAACAAAAAGGGGGGAAAGACAGAGGAGACACATGGTAAATGCCTGCAACACAACTACCGTTGGCGGACACAACACACAGGGAGCAGCCCTATGCACTAGCGCATGCACTAACAGTGCAGGGGAAAAGCACATGCCCATGGGGGACTCTGTCTAGACCTATTTCATGAACAGCTGGAACCCATACCTGACTAGGTGTAGAGGGCAACTACCACCTTTGGGGTTGGAGTGGGACTGAGCCTGCAAATCAATGGATCTACCTATGTGTGTCTGCCCTGGCCAAGGGGAACCCACAGCCCACCCTCCTCACCCAGACACCTCCTCAAGCGCGCAGGATCAGCTGAATGAGACTGTACTCACCCCCTTGTGGCTGCTGTGATGCCCTCAAGCACCCATCGAACTCAGGATATGCCACTGCCAGGATCCGGTACATCAGGGGGGTCATGGTGCGACGGGCACCCCTTCCATATTGGGAGGCCATCCCCAGCTGGGCCTCCACCGTCTTCTTGCTCCAGCGGTGCAGGTCCTCCCATCTTTTCCGGCAGAGGGTGCGCTATCTATGTAGACCCCCAGGGTCCGCACTCCGTTGGCGATGGAACGCCAAATACCCTTCTTCTGGTGGGCACTGACCTAGAGGAATAGTGAAGTAAAAATGGATGTTACTCCCCTGTACAGTTCTTCTCACACATTGGCCACAAACCTCCCACCCTGTCCCAGAAAAATATACACTCACCATCCTCCCATGCTGGCCTGTCCCCCTGTCTCTTCCATCCACGACACTCCATACAATAATGTCCCATCCACCATGCACATTGTTCACTCACCTGTTTGTCTGGAGGACCATAGAGTAGCGTGTCCTGAGGTAGGACCCCATGCACCAGTTTTTCCAACTTCTCCGCAGTGAAGGCAGGGGCCCTTTCCCCAGACACTGTAGCCATTGTCGCTTCCAGGCGCAGGTCACAGCAGCACTTGCAGTGTAGGTCCTCTCCTCTTGAAGGTCAGGTATCAAGTGAGGGAACAGATAGAAAAGGGCTGTCACATCTGCAGCGGTGCATACCATCACTGCTGGCGTACATCGTCATTGGCTCCTGGAACCCATAGGGCCCAATGATAACCAGTGCTGAATTGTGCAGCGGTCTTCGACCGCCTACCGCGACTCTGCACAATGCCAGCGCAGTTACCTCATTTCTCCTTGTCCCTCCTTACAGGTCAGGCAGCCGCCATTTCAGGGGGCCACACGGTAGGCAAACTAACTGTGTCACAGCTATTTTGACAAGGAATACGGACAGACAAAAGCACACAAAGATTATTTCACGATTGTGCTAAACAGCCTTGTGAAACCTATGTGGGGTATGACCCTCTGCTCACCCTTCTCCTCCATAGGGCATGTCCGCTGGGGCAGGTGATGAGATGGCGGCATCCTCCGGTGTACAGACCCCTGGTGGACCTGTCGACAATGGAAGACAGACACATCATTATCACTTACAGAAGTGATCGTGCCACAATCCAGGAACTGTGTGCCCAGTTGGAGCCAGACCTGATGTGAGCTATCCGCCACCCCCTCTAGTGCAGGTCCTGTCAGTGCTCCATTTCTTGGCAAGTGGGTTCTTTCAAACAACAGTGGCCATGGCATCAGGGATGTCACAGCCAATGTTCTCTAACGTGTTGTCCAGAGTGTTATCTGCCCTGCTGAAACACATGCGCAGGAATAGTGAAGTAGCGCAGCTACATCGTTTTCCCTCAGGTGGAGGATCTGCCCACAGTGAAAGGTGACTTTTATGCCCTGGGACATATCCCCAACATCATTGGTGCCATTGATGGTACACATGTGGCATTTGTCCCACCCCCTTGCAGGAATGAACAGGTGTACAGAAACCGGAAAAGCTACCATTCAATGAATGTGCAGATGGTGTGTTTGGCAGACCAGTACATCTCCCATGTGAATGGCAAGTATCCTGGCTCAGTGCATGATGCTTACATTTTGAGGAATAGCAGCATCCCTTATGTGATGGGGCAACTGGAAAGGCACCGTGTGTGGCTGATAGGTGAGCCCAAGGTCCCCACACAGTTTAAATACGTGTCTGGGTATGGGAGATTACATACTGTTTGGAGGATGTCTAACAGTTGTCCCTCGATATTTGCAGGTGACTCTGGTTACCCCAACCTGTCATGGCTACTGACCCCAGTGAGGAATCCCAGTACAAGGGCAGAGGAACACCACAATGAGGCACATGGGCGAACTAGGAGGATAATAGGACGCACCTTTGGCCTCCTGAAGGCCAGATTCCGGTGCCTCCATCTGACAGGTGGCTCCCTATACTACTCACTGAAGAAGGTGTGCCAGATAATCGTGGCATGCTTTATGTTGCACAACCTGGCTTTGTGATGCCAGGTGCCTTTTCTGCAGGAGTATGGGCCAGATGCTGGTCTTGAGACAGCTGTGGAGCTTGTGGACAGTGAAAAAGAGAAGGCAGAAGAAGGAGATATAGACAACCAAAACAACATCATCATGCAATACTTCAGTGGAGCAAAGGCAGTTTAAGGTGGACAGGGTGACAAAGTGGGACCGAAGGGTGACAACCAGGAGGGTCTATTTCCTGGTGGGGTCTTGGCAATGTTCTCTGTCTTGTTCCTGGATCTCAGGGACCGTTTGTGGGCTGGTTCTCCTTCTGCAGGGGGTGGGGTGCTGGTGGCCTGTTGTTCCTCTGGCGGTGGCTTCTGTCCACTAGCGCTGGTGAAGGTGGAGGACTGTTCATCGTCCAGGCTAGTGTCAGGAGCCCGTTTGTGTCCCACTGTGTCCCTCATGGTGTTGGCCAGGTCTGCCAGCACCCCTGCAATGGTGACCAGGGTGGTGTATATGGACTACAAGACCTCCCTCATCCCAAGGTAGTGTTCCTCCTGCAGCCGCTGGGTCTCCTGAAACTTGGCCAGTACCGTGCCCATGGTCTCCTGGGAATGGTGGCATGCTCCCATGATGTTGGAGAGTGCCTCGTGGAGAGTGGGTTCCCTGGGCCTGTCCTCTCCCTGTCGCACTGCAGTCCTCCCAGCTTCCCTGTTGTCCTGTGCCTCTGTCTCCTGAATCGTGTGCCCACTGCCACTGACCCCAGGTCCCTGATTGTCTTGGGTTGGTGGGTTTGCCTGGGGTCCCTATAGTGGTGGACACACTGCTGATTGATGTGTCCTGGGGACAGTGCCATGGGCCCGCTGGGTGGGTGCTGTGGTGGTGTTTCCAGAGGGGGGAGGGTCTGTGGTGGCTTGTGACTGTGGCAGGGGAACTGACTGTCCAGAAGTCCCTGATGGGCCGGGCTGGTCATCTTGATCCAGGCATGCAGAGCTGCTGTCATCACTGTGGGCCTCTTCTGTGGGGGGACTGGATATGTCTGGCACCTCCTGTCCAGTGACGTTGGGTATGGGTCCTGTTGGGGTGCATATGCAGAGTTTTAGTATCTGTGTGTGCCATCTTGTGCATTGGATGAGTTACCCTCTACTCCTGTGCTTGCATTATTGTGTTTGCCCTTTTGTGATTAGTGTTTTGGGGTCTGTGTGGGTATCTGTACTTGACATGCTTTGGCAATGGGAGTCAATGCTTTGGTGTTGCATGCAGAGCTTGGTATTGGGATGTGTGGGTTGTGATAGTGGGGCATATGTGAAGTGTTGGAGTGATGGGGGTAGGGGGATATAGTAGTAAAGATTTGACTTACCACAGTCCAGTCCTCCTGCTACTCCTGCGAGGCCCTCAGGATGCAGTATTGCCAAGACTTGCTCCTCCCATGTTGTTAGTTGTGGGGGAGGAGGTGGGGGTCCACCGCCAGTCCTCTGTACAGCAATCTGGTGTCTGGATACCACTGAACACACTTTCCCCCGTAGGTCGTTCCACCTCTTCCTGACGTCATCCCGCGTTCTTGGATGCTGTCCCACTGCGTTGACCCTGTTGACGATTCTCCGCCATAGCTCCATCTTCCTGGCTATAGAGGTGTGCTGGACCTGTGATCCGAATAGCTGCGGCTCTACCCGGATGATTTCCTCCACCATGACCCTGAGCTCCACTTCTGAAAACCTGGGGTGTCTTTGAGGTGCCATAGTGTGGTGTGGGTGATGTGTGAGGTGATGTTTGTTGTGCTGTGTGATGTGTTGTGTTGGGGTGTGTTGTTTGAGGTGCGTGGATGTTGTAAGAGTATGTTGTGGTGTGCCTGTGGATGCTGGTGTTGTCTTTGCTATTCTCTCTCTCTCTGCTTTTTCAAAAAAATTTTGTTGTAAAGTTTTGTGGGTAATGTGGGTGTGTGTTTTATAGTGGTGTGAGTATGTGGGTGTGTGTATGTGTATCAGGTGTGTGTATTTCGAAATGTCCAATGTTGTTGTGTTTTGTAAGTGTGTGTGTGTATTTTGAGCGTTGATTCGTGGGTCGTGATAGTGTGGGTGTATTCTTGTTGGCGTGACGGTGTAGGTTTTGGTATCGCCAGTTTATCACTGACCTTTGGTGTGGCGGACTTGTGTGGGTGTCTGTATTGTGGGGGATTCCGAGATGTGGGTCGTAATACCTGTAGCGGATTTCTGCTGCCGCCACGGTATGTTGGCGGCCTTCAGCACGGCGGTAAGTGTGATTTACCACGAGGGTTGTAATGAGGGCCTGTGTTTGATGGTGTTACCTTTAGAATCTCTGAACCCATTCTGGCGCCAGTAATGCAGATCTTCACTGAATTACTGAACACAATAGTATGAATCACAGACAATCAGTGTAAGCTGTGCAGGATCTGTATGTTCGAGTGCCATCACCGGAGCCTTTAGCTCTGCTAGTTGTGCTGTGCAATCCACTAGGGTTTACGTGAAAGTATGTTGTAGATAGAAGTTACTACCCTCCATATAGCCACTTATGACTGTGCAAGCAGCGGAGTATTGATGCTTTGTGCCTATTGCAGGTTGTGCTGAGCCGTCAGTGTACATGACTCTTTGATATTGATCAATAGACAATGTATTTGCTGGAACTGGGTATTCTACTTCATATTGCAAGAATTCTTGAGTTTGTAACTTTGGGTCAAAAATATAGTCGAAATCAGTGGCTGTCAAAGACGTTGCCCCTTGGATCCAACATGGATGTAATGCTTTAGCATTTGGAACGCTGGCTTTGGTAACAGCATCAAGGGCTGGAATTGGAGATACGACAATAATGTGTTTCCCCTAGGACAGTGATCTTTCTTTAATGACAGCCATTTGAACAGCAGTGAGAATTTTCTCAGTGGGAGCAAAACGTACTGCTGTTGAATACAAGTGTGATTTGTATGCAATCAGGACTGTCTCACCCTCATTGAATGTTACATACGTGAAACCAATGACACCAGCAATTACTCTGATGACCAGATTTTTTTTATTGTCCCTTGTATGTAGGTGTTATGCTGCAAGCATGTCTTGCTGCAATGCTGTGAGAATGTGTGTGTGTGTGTTCAACTATCCAGAATTTACTGGAAAAGTCAGGACGTATTAAGTCATATGAAGGGTTTATGTGTGATGCGTCATCTGGAATGTAT
This sequence comes from Pleurodeles waltl, assembly GCF_031143425.1. Classification (NCBI taxonomy): domain Eukaryota; kingdom Metazoa; phylum Chordata; class Amphibia; order Caudata; family Salamandridae; genus Pleurodeles; species Pleurodeles waltl. The sequence goes on from NC_090437.1 coordinate 30,084,495, forward strand.
GTACTGCCAAAATTTAGAAAACCCAATAGAGATTGGAGTTTTTAATGGTTATGGAGGTTTTAACTGCCCACATTGTTCTAAGAATTGTGGTGCTAGGCTCTTTTGTTCACTTTATAGTTCGTATCCCAGAAACAGCACGCTAAGAAAGGCTATTTTTTTTAATTGAATTTATAGCCGAATTCGGCAAATCCCAAAACAATGTGGGCTATCCATCTTAGATGTTGCAGTAATTCTTCATTGGTGAGTTAGATATCATCTACATAGTACAATGCTTCAGGGTCAATGTCGTGCAATATTGAAATCGCACGACCTGCGAACAGTGCTGGACTGTTCTTATACACCTGTGGTAAACAACAGAATTTTTTTCTGGGAGTCTAGTGCACTGAAACTTGTTCTGTCTCTACTCTCAGGCGCTATGTTTTGGCAGAAAAAAACATTGGAAAACTTCAGTGTTGTTTTGTATTTTTTGCGCAGTATGGCCCTCATTATGACATTGGTGGTTAATCCCACTTACCGCCACGCTGACGTCTGCCAACTTACCACCGCCGCAGCGAATATCCGTTCACTATTTTATGATACACACACACCAATTCGTCACTATTCAGCCACATACACAAATCCTCCAGCCCAAAGGTCAGTGATAAAGTGGCGGTATCAAAACCCACACATTTACGCCAACAGAACAACACCCACCACATTATGACCCACAAATCACCACGGCGGACATTCGATGGTGGTAAACCATTGGCGGTACATACCGCTGTGCTCACAATGAACACCCACATACAAAACAACACCACATTGGACAATTCAAACAACACAAACCTGACACCTATTCATACACCACACCCAACACACACCCACACCACTATAAAACACCCACCCACATTACCCACAACCCTTTACAAACAACAATTACTGGCAGGAGATTGACACCAAGACCACTGACACAACTAGAGCCACACACTATTCACACCTATACACCACTCACACACTCCACATCACATACCCCAAAACATCACCCAACACACCCTCACCAACACACATCACACAACAACCATAGCACCACAAAGACACCCCCGTTTCACAGAGGAAGAGCTAAGGGTCATGGTGGAGGAAATCATCAGGGTAGAGCCACAGCTATTTGGAACATAGGTGCAGCAGATATCAAAAGCCAAGAAGATGGAGCTATGGTGGAGAATAGTGGACAGGGTCAATACCGTGGGATAGCACCCAAGACCAAGGGATGACATCAGAAAGAGGTGGAACGACCTACGGGCTAAGGTACATTCCATAGCAGCAAGACACCAGCTTGCTATCCAGAGGACCGGCGGAGTACCCCTACCTTCTCCTCGACAACTCCCAGCATGGGAGGAGCAAGTCTTGGCAATACTGCATCCTGAGGGACTGGCCGGAGTCAGAGGAGGACTGTACTCTGGTAAGTCAACTCTCAACTATTATCACCCCCTACCTACATGCCATCACATACCCTCACCCTCAACCCCATCACTCCACAACATCCCACACACCCCACCATCACAACCCACTCATCCACTCATCCCAATGCCAAGCCCTGCATGCTGTACCAATGCATGGACACCACTCACAGCCCTGCATGGGCACTCATCACTAAAGCATGCACACCATAGAGAATTACCTATCCCACCATACACTAACATACACAAATGAAAGCTGGCAGGACAAATCTAACCATAAAGGGGAAGCCACGGATGTACAATATGTCAGACAGATTAACCATAACATCATTTACATCCCCACAGGTGCCCCAGTCAATGTCAGTGGAGAGGAGGTGCCAGCACTATCCAGTCCCCCAAATGAAGAGGCCCACAGTGATGACAGCAACTCTGGTCTTCAGGATCTGGATGACCTACCTGGCCCATCAGGGACCACTGGACAGCCGGTTCCCCAAGGCCAGTCACACACCACCACAGAGCCTCCACCATCAGGAAACACCACCACAGCATCCACCCAGCATACCCATACCTCTGTCCCCAGGACACCTCAATCAGCAGTGTGTCCACCTCTACAAGGACCCCAGGCCACACCTCGCCCCAAAGACAATCAGGGACCTGGGGACTGTGGCAGTGGGCACACAGTTCAGGGGACAGAGGCACAGACCTCCAGGGACACTGGGAGGACTGCTGTGCGCCAGGGGGAGAACAGGTGCAGGGAACCAACTCTCAAGGAGGCACTCTCCAAGATCCTGGGAGCCTATCAACATTCCCAGGTGTTGTGCCTTGGCTTACCACAGCGCGCGCGGAGAAACCGGGTCGGGACACGGCTGGGGCCGCGGTGCAATTCCTCAGTGGCCCGGCATGCTGCTTCCCTATATTGGCATTACCTCGCACAAGGCCCTAGATTTGGCATCGGGCCTCGGCGAGAGAATTAACAGTGGGCCCCCATTCCCCCCACTATATCACTTACCTGGCATTTTTGCTCTGTTCCGTTCTCCTCTTTTCTGTTTTGTTCTTTTCTCTCTTGTCTGCCTCTTTTTGGGCGGAGCTATGTTCTTCTTCTTCCCAGCATGTCTTTCTCTTCCCTGCATGCATCAGGATCCATTTCCAACATGGTGTCTTCATCTGTATTCCCTATGGTAGTTTTTCCCAATCTAACATGGCGTCTTTTCCTTTCTGAATGTCACTGTATATAAGGACTGAGACTCTTGGTCTCATTGCGCCGCAACACTTCGTTTGGTGGTGATCATGCTCTGGTTTTCCAGCCTTTCTTTTTCCTTTTTTCTGTCCTTCCAGTTATATTTTTGTTATTGAAGACTTACCTCTGCCTGTGCTTCTTTTTTGTTCCAGGGAGTGCCAGTCTTTGAGGTTTTTTTTCCTTCTGGTTTTTCCTGAGGGACTCCTTTTGGAGGGCACAGACTGCCTTGACGTTCCCTTGTCAGCAGCACCGTGGCTACCAGAAAGGGTCGCCCATATCTCGGTCAAGGCAGGACCTACAAGAAGCAAGACCATCCTGCAGATACATCTGGTCCTTCCCGTAAGCGACGAGTCAACCGTGACACCAGGACACGATGGGCCAGATCCTGGACAATGTGCAGGAGAACAGGCGGCTGCAGGAGGGACAGTACCAGGGGATCAGGGAGGACTTGCAGGTCATCAACAACACCCCGTTCTCCATAGCAGGGGTGCTGGCAGACATGGCCAACATTATGAGTGAGGCAGTCTCACACCAGCGTGCCCTTGCCACTAGGCAGACATCTGCACAGCGTTCCACCTCTGCTGCTGCTAGTGGCCAGGAGGCCCCACCACAGGACAAACAGGCCACCAGCACCCCTCTCCCTTTACAAGGTGAACCCCCCCCCCGCAAACGTTCCCTGTGATCCAGATAGAAGCCAGAGATACTTGCCAAGACCCCTGCCAGGAAATGAGACTCTCCTGATTGTCACTCTTGTGTCCCACTCAGTCACCCTGATCACCTTGACCTGCCATTGCTCCCCTTCCTATGTCCCCTTGGATAATGAACCTGTGATGCAAATAGACTAGAAAAGTACCCTGGACTATCCTCCATCATCACCCCATCCCATTGTACTTGCTCCTCTGCATATTAGCACTTCACTTCAATAAACACCCTTTGAAAAAAAACATTTGAAGAATGTCATGTATATCAAAAATGTATTCATTGAAACAGGTGCAAACATTGCAAATCAACTGTACAGAGAATGAGCATAGATTATTGACCTGTAGCTGGCTTTAGTGATCACACCAGGAGTATATGTCATGTCACCAACATCTGCAAAATGAATTGCCAGAGGGAACAGTAAGTGGGCATAGAAGTTGAAAATATAAGAATGCCATTGCCACACAAATTACAACCAATGTCATTGAAATGTGAAGTTAAACTGTCCTACCTGTGTGTCATTGGAAGTATTGACGGATCACAGATGTTCTGTTGTCCTCATCCTCATCCTCTGCCTCCTCATCCTCACTGTCCACAGGGTCTACTGCTGGCACACGGCATCTCCAGCCTCCTGATTCTGCAGGAATGGGACATGGAGTCTGAGGGCCAGGTTATGCAACATGCAGCATTACACCACTGTCTGGGAGACCTTTGTGGGTGAGTATCACAGGGAACCACCTGTTAGATTGAAGTACCGGAACCTGCTATTCAGGAAGCCACAGGTCCTTTCAATTATGCTTCTGGTTTGCCCATGTGCCTCATTATAACGTTCTTCTGCCCTTGTCCTTTCATTCCTCATAGGGGTCAGCCGCGAAGATAGGTTTGAGTAACCAGAGTCACCTGCAAATTTTGAGGGACAACTTTTAGCAACACACTATCCTATGTTGCCCACACCATAACCATATACCAACATCTACTGGGTGGGAACCAGGGCTCACCTATTTGCCACACCCTGTGGCTCTGTAGTTCGCCCATCACATTTGGGATGCTGCTGTTCCTCAGACAAAGGTATCATGCACCGACCCAGGATACTTAGCATTGACGTGGGAGGTGTACTGGTCTGCCAAGCACACCATCTGAACATTCATGGAGTGGAAACTCCCTACAATTTCTGAACACCTGTTCATTCTGACGGGGGGGACAAATGCAATATGTGTTCCATCAATCGCCCCAATTATGTTGGGGATATGTCCCATTGCATAAAACTCAGCCTTCACTGTGGCCAAATCCTCAACCTGGGGGAAAACAATGTAGCTGCACATGTTTTTTAGCAGGGCAGACAACACTCTTGTCAGGCCGTTTGAGAACATTGGCTGAGACATTCCTGCTGCCAAGCCCACAGTCGCTTGGAAAGAACCAGTTGCCAGGAAATGGAGTGCAGATAGCACTTGCACAAGAGGGGGGTGACGGATATCAGATATCAGGTCAGGCTCCAATTGGGTACACGGGGGCATGTCTTAATCTCCTATTCATCCGCAGCGGTAGGAATCTAAGGGAAAAAAGAGTGAGGAGACGGTCACAAACTGATCAATGGAGCTACAACAGTAGTTTGCATCCTGTAAACATGTAATGGGTCAGTGTGATTTGTCCAGTATGTGCTGATATCTCTTGTGAAGCAGCATTATTCCAGGGACTGTCCCCCCCCCCCCTGAAATGGCATCTGCATGTCCGGTGTGGAGGGACAGGTGGAAGTGAGGTAATTCCGCTGACGTTGTGCTCCAATGCGGGAGGCAGTCGGGAACCACTGTGCAACTCCTCATTGTTTAACATTGGGTCCTATGGGATACAGTGGCCAATGGTGATCTACTCCAGCGGTGACGGTATGCACCGGATCAGACATGACTGCCATTTTCTATCATATTCCGCACTTGCTACCTGACCTTCCATAGGAGAGGACCTACACTGCATGTGCTGCTGTGACCTGTGTCTGGAGCCTACCATGGCCCGTGTGACCGGGGAAAGGGCCTTAACCTTTTCTTCAGAGGAGTTGGATATACTGGTGTATGGGGTCCTACCCCAGTATGGACTGCTGTATGGGCCTCCAGACCAACAGGTGAGTACACTGTGGGCACGAAGCATGTGGCATGAATGCATGGAGGTGTGTGTGAAGGCCTCGTGTAAGGGGGGTAGGTGGATGTCCTCTTGGTGGCGTACAGATTGCGTACTGGGCCATGTGTGTGGCAATGGTGATGGGAACGGGTATGGTGGGCCAAATGTGTAACAGGCAGGACTGTTTGTCTAATGGTATTTTCCTGTGTGTATTTCCTCTGCAGATCAGTGCCCATCAAAAGAAGGGTATATGGTGTGCCATCACCAAGGAGGTGCACACCCTGGGGGTCTATGGCAGGCGTAGCACCCACTGTCGCAAACGGTGGGAGGACCTGAGATGCTGAAAAGGAAGACGGCGGAGGCCCAGCTGGGGATGGCCTCTCAACGAGGAAGGGGTGCCTGTTGAACCCTGAACCCCCGATGGCTTGCATACTGGCGATGGTCTATCCAGAGCTGGATAGGCGCCTGAGAGCATCACAGTAGCCACAAGGGGGTGAGTACAGTGTCCATCATTACAACTTACGCGTGGTAGGGTGTATCCGGGTGGTGGATGTGTGTCAGTGGGTTCCCCTAGGCCAGGCCTGACATTGCAGCGTAGGTCCCCTGGTGGCTATGGTTCTGAAGGGATACTCCTGCTACCTAGCTCGTAGGCATCCACTACTGGTCAGGGCTGCCTGGGTTCCAGGTGTGCTGCATTTGGCGGTGTGTGCCCCTCCCCATGCATTGGTGGCAAGCTATTTCTCTGGTAATGCAATGCATAGTGCGTAGGGCTTTTCCCTGTGTGTGAGTGTGCTGTGTACGCCAATTGTGGTGTTGGTTCAGCCATTGAACCAGTGTATCCTTTTTCTCTTCCCCCCCTTTCTTGTTTTGTCATTCTGTCCTTATGTGCATTAGCATTTTCTGGCGGAGGAGGAGAGACACCGGTGACGGAGGGAGCTGCATCCCACAGGACCCAGGAGGCAGAGTCCACCGGCGGTGAGGGCACCAGTGGGACGGAGGACGAGGGGAGCACCATGGTGGAGACTAGAGGGGACACTTCAGACACAGATACCTCCTCTGATGGAAGCACCCTGGTGGTGGCGGACACTTCTGTGACCACCCCAGCTACAGCCGCCACCCCGTACCAGCACTGCCCTCCCAGCAGCCCTTAATCAAGTTGGCCGTGCCTCCTAACCCAGGAGGGTGGGCATCTCCTTTGTCCCAGGCACCTTGAGCCCTGCCACAGTTAGCCCTGCTGCCCTAAGTGAGGGGGGTATTGACCTCCTGAGATCCATCTCTGTAGGGCAGTCAACCATTATGAATGCCATCAAGGGGCTGGCAGCCCAGATGCAACAATCTAATGCATTCCTGGAGGGCATTCACACTGCATTGGCGGCCCAACAGAGATCGATTCAGGCTCTTGCCTCCTCTCTGATGGCAGCCATTGTCCCTGTTTCTACCATCCCCCCTCCAACTTTCACTGCCCAGTCCCATTCTCCTCAATCCAACCTATCCCAGGCACACATACAGACGAGCATGCAGACAAGACAACACCCAAGAGTGTTACAGGCAAACACAAGCACCACAGTTCATCCCACAGGCACTCACACAAACACCATCCAGTTGCCGACACAACAACATCTATTGTTTCCACTGTCTCACCCCCTCTTCCTCCTCCTCCTCCTCCCACCTAGTTATGTCCACACTCAGACCTGCATGCACTACATCATCATCCACTACCAGCATCATCACCACACCAAGCAGGACACATACCTCACAGGCAGACACCACCATAACATCCATGCACACTTCCCCTGTGTCCTCTCCCACTGTGTCTGTGCCCCCTCCTCCCAAAGTACACAAACGCAAGCACTCAACACCCATCCACCTCACAACAGCATAGAGCCCATGCACCTGCAGCCAAATCTAACAGACAGACACATCCAACAACCACTCCCTCAAACTCTACTCCCATTCCCTCTCCTTCTTCTTGCCCAAATTTCCCTTAAAAACTGTTCCTATCCACCATTGACCTCTTCCCTACCCCTCCCCCTCTGTCCTGCAGGTATGGCCAGGGTATTACGAACCCAGCCAAGGACCTCAGCCACACAGTGACCGGATCCAGTCCTAACCACACCCACTGGTGGTGGAAAGGGATCCAGGCCAAATGTACTGAAGGGTAAGGAGTCTGCACCAGCCAGCCTAAAGGGGAAGGAGCCTGCCCCAGTAGGAAGGAAGGGCAAGGAGCCTGGACCAGCAGCTGTGAAGGAGCCCCCACCACCAACCATGGTTGTTCATCTGTCCGAGGGTGCAGGGGATGTGCAGGAGCCTCCCCCCACCAGCAGCACCACCACTGTGCATCCGTCCAATGGTGCAGGGGATGTGCAGGAGCCTCCCTCCAACAGCACTACCACCACTGTGCATCTGTCCGAGGGAGCAGGGGATTTGCAGGAGCCTCCCCCCACCAGCAGCACCACCACTGTGCAGCCGTCACTGCCGGCAGACGCAATGTAAACTTGCCTTCATGGGCTGCTGGTCTGGCTGCCCCCTCCAGAACCAGTGCGCAAGACACCCACTCGAGAAACTGTAGCCCATCACTCCCCAGGATCAAGCACTGGGCATGTTGCTTCCTCCAGAACCAGTGGGCAAGACACCCACTTGACAGACTGAGGCCCATCACTCCCCAGGATCAAGCGCAGGGCATGTTGCCCCCTCCACAACCAGTGGTCTTGTTTCATCTCCCGGCTGAGGTGCCCCTACTTCCCCCTGAGTTGCCTGACTATTTACCAACTGATGCCCCTGCAGTGGTCTCTCCGTGTTGAAGCAGGTGACAAGTGGGGCATTGGACTTTGGCCTGTGGCCATGTGGCCCACGCAAATTGACGACTGGGCTGTGTCCCTTTTTCTGTAAATTTGTATATATCTGTAATATTCCCTAACTTATTATTTATACTGTGTTTATTGTATTGCAAACAAAATCCGAAATTGTGTTGTCCTTGCATTTTTCAGTCGATTTAGGGGGGGTAACTTGTTTTCTTGGGCAGTAGGTTGTGTGTATAGGGTGAGTGTATGGAGTGTGTGTGTTGTATGTGTGTGTCACTCTCATTTTCCTCCCCCTCCCCTGTGTGCTAGGTGGCTGTACTCACCGTTGTCGTCTTTGCCGCTGTTGGTGTTTGTGGTGGAGCAGAACACAGAATATCATCCGAAAAACATGCAGTTCTGGTTCCATGGCGGCATGGTTCTTCCCTGGGTCTCCAATGGTGAGTCCTTTCACTTCTATGCTTTGTTTCCGCCAGGCTTTTGATGTTGTTGGTAATGCTCCGGAAAAGGTGGTGGTTTGCAGGGTCATAATATGGTGGGCAGAACATTGACTTCCACCTGGCTGTAGGTGGCTACCACCTTGGTGACTGTAGTTTCCACCCTGGCAGTCGGTGTGGTATATTGGCTGTCTTTCGGAGATCTTTCTGCCATGTTCTTAATTTGGCGGTAATTACTGCCAGCCTGTTGGCGGTATTACCGCCACTTCATCACCAACCGCCATGGTCGTAATGAGGACCTATCTTGTTCAGAAGTGCTGTGCTGTGAGAGTTTTGTATAGTGTATGTGCGTGTGTGACTGTTTAAGTGTCTGTAATCTAAGACTATTCTGCATGAATTGTATGGTTTAGCTACAGGGAATAAAGGATTATTCATAGGTGAGACACAGGGTTCGAATATGCCCTGGTGCTCCAGTTGTGTGAGGATTTCCCTCACAGGTGATTTAGCATCATGTTTTATTGGGTATTGGGGTTGAGGTTTGGGTTGATCTTTAATCAGAATTACATGTTGGTGGAATCTTTATCCCACCCTACATGGTTGCGATATAATGCAGATGCCTATGCCACTGCCCAATCAATGGCGTAGGATTCTGTGAGCTCATCTGGAAAGATGGGAAATAAAGAAGGCTTGATAACCTCTTCCCCACATGGGCAAGTACGGACAAATTCAGGTGGCCAATCCCTTTCAGCCAGTAGAATATCACATATGTTTACGACATGGTCCCAAAAGATTGTGTTGATTATGTGTTCAATGTCTTCTAACTGTAACGTTACTTTGTACACCCTATCAAGCGTGGAGACACGCATGTCCACAGTTTCAACTTGTAAGAAGTCATCAGTTGTTTTCACCTCCAGATGCTCTTGAAGATTCTGGCAAGCTACTTTGACCTCTGCCGTGCTGTCTAGCAGAGCTAGTGCCCAAGTCATGTTCTTCAATAGTGCCCTTTTATTGAGTGGCATGATGAATCGCAACTGCTGCCACTTTCTTCTTTTCAAATTGGGTTTTGTGTTGGGGAAGTTTCACTTCTTTTTTAACAGAAACTTCTGTAGAGCGTTGTGAATCCTGTCTCAGTTTCACGTACTCAGTTCTTCGCTCTGACTGCCCACCTCTCTCACTGCATTTTTCCGGTGAGTCCTGAAAGGAACGAGATTGGCGTGTATCAGTATATTGATACCTGTCAGGTGTTTTTATATTATCTCTATTTCTTAGATAATATCTATTCTGTGGGGTCTCCGTATGCGGAGATTCTCCCTTTTCTTTTTTAGGTGTTTGTTGTTTTTTTATCCAATTATTTTTTAGAACACTTAGGAGCTTGTTTGGTAGAATCTTTATTAGATTTACCCTGAAACTGTGGTTTTGTGGGACTGGCCCCCAGACTATCTCGACCAATACTAGAGTAGGTCTCCGTAATATTCTTTGGCAGTTCACGTTCTTGATCCAGTGGAGGAACGTACTGGAGGCGCATGCTAGTGCAACTGCTTCCCCTTTAAGGTTACTTAATATGATTGAAGATACAGTGGCAACATTGCCCATAAGTTGCATTCCAAAGTCCAGGGCCAGGGCAGCCCCGTATTTATCTTGAATTTGTTTTAACACTTCGGGTAGATTGGCAAGTGTCGGTGTACCATGTGCAGTAGTATAGAGCGTGGCAAATATAGTGCCCCAAGTATTGCAGTTATCTACTATGGAAACCATCCCAAATGGCAAGCACATAGTTAATATTCTATGCTTATCCTGAGGTCCCATATGGGGAAATACTGCTTCCAGTGCTTTTATTTTTTGAGCTAACCAAAATGGAATCTCCTCTCGTTTGGCAGGTACTTTACCCATAATCGAATATACAGTTGCAGGATTAATGCCTGGCGTTACTGCATGGGGTTGCGCCAGGGCAGCACGTGCTGGGTTTGTATTTAATGTTTGCATTACAAACTGTACTAACCGTCTGTATATTTCCGTAAGGTCAGTATCTAAGCGGTGGACTTCAGCTACCATCAAGGTTGCTGCATCAAGGTGCGGTGTATTGGTGGCCAATAAAGGCCAGGTAGGACCATCATTACTTAGAGGACCTAACCTAACGTGTAGAATTGTATGTGGTAGGGTGCCATCAAGCCAATTATTATGTTCTTGATAAGATAGAGGTATTTCTAGATATGCATATGCTCTATGTTGTGCAGGTATGTTTGCAAGTGTATAGTGATGAAATGTATTTGTTTTACCATCAGCTGCTGGAAATGTGACCCATGAATAGAAAATTTCTGTTCTATAGGCTCGATGAGCCTCCACAACAAATGTAATTGGACCCCTCTGGGCCGTTAGGTCATGTGCCAATAAATGTGCGGTAAAGGGTGGTCGCATACTGACTGCAATTGCTACCCGTTGCGGGTTCGCATGCTGAATGACAAATTTTGTTCAGAGATAAGTACACCGAATGGGGATTATCCTTTTCGGGTTCAAGCTTGAAGAACCTACAGCATTAGTTAGGTATTACCTACTTAGCTGAGGAAGAAAATCCTCAATACCCCAGATGTCTCCTTAAATAGTACTGAGGTGTCTTTGCATGTAGTGGGACAGAGATACTCAGGAGGACCCGAAAATTAGTGCCTGACCAAACGTTGGTGACGCCATGCCACGTAGGTTATCACTATCCTAATGAGACTACTGGATTCAGGTGGCAGAATCACTTGTATTGCGGGGGACTGAGCCTGATCCCACACCAGGTGACACTTGCCGGCCTAATCCGGGTTTTGTTCCGGCTAACTAGCAGTGCCTCATCCCCACCCACGATCAGGGATGATTGGGCAACTGGGCGCATGACACAAATGACTCCTCAGGGAAATTGTGGTCACTCAGATCTCATCTGTTTCTCTCAGTTACATTAGTGTCAAATATGCAACGACAAACAGAGGCAGAGTATAGTTCAATAAGGTTTTATTGAAACAACCGCATCTTAGATAATAAAGCATGTATTGCAATAACTAGGACGATGAAGCATGACAGGATTAAAATTGTGACAAGGAGAATAAAACACAAAAATAACACTACCATGTTGTCACTACGGTTTTTAAGAATAGTTTCTACCTTAGCTAGCATGTAAAGCTCTAATTCTGCCCTTCTGGTTCCCCTCGGAAGACATCATCCCTCATACCTGAGCGAGAGGCCTGTAGTCTACATTAGCAGCTCCAGCAAAGCACTCAGCAATCAGTATACAGTTGTGGTCATCTGGCTGAAATCTCCCTCTAACGTACATGGGTCAAAGTAGTGTTTTTATAATAAAACAGCTGATGTTCCAGGAAAGTATCCCCATGTAAGAGAGTGTATGTTTCTTTGAACATTGGAGACAAAACGTACCACATTTGCTGACAACCGATCTTACTGCACCCTTGAGAGAGTGAAAGAAATGTCTTGTTTAAGAACATAGTGCTGACCTAGGCGAAGAACAGCTAGATAGAGCAAATAAAACAATACCGCAAATGTGGCTATTGTTAAAATAATATGACAGAGCTAGGATAAAACATATCTAGGTTAAAGTGCACAGCTGCAGGCCTAATTTGCTAAAATAACGTATATAAAACTATAGCTAAAATGGGTACAAAACACTGTGATCCCTTTATAGTTGTAAAAAGAGCTAGTCAGATCTACGCATGTGGCAATGGGGTTTGCCTACCCCCTATCATGCACTTCAGCAATCTGCACAGATTCACACGGTTGATCTGTGCATTTTTGTTCAAAGTACACAGGCATTTTGGCATTTGTGCAAGACTAAGATTGCCAAAAAGGTGCTTTGGTGCGCTGCTCTTCTGCAGCCCTGGTTCACTAAAAAAACAGTGAGCAGAAGTCTGTCCTCCAGCCCATTCCATAAGCCCAAGTATACACGTGGCAACAATGACCTACGTGCAGTGCTTTATTTGAATCAGTGTTTGCCATTGGAGGCAGCCAGCAGTCATTGTTGGGGACCTGCACTTATGTTTGTACACTAGACTTTCACACAGAGAAAGCAGAGGAGAAGAGAAAACATGGAGTGAAGGAGCAAGAGGAAAACTGAGAAAACAGATATGACAAATACCTTTCAATAGTGAGATAGCACGCAGGGAGTGTCTGGTGGTGAATAACAAAAGGCCCAAGGTGGAATTAAGACTGTTCAGCTCTAGTTCAGCACCACTGTATTTGGCTGCTCGACTTTGGGTCCCAGGGCTTACAGTTTTATAAATTAAGCAGTGCTTATGTGTGCTTTTGCGAGCCACGTCTGTTTTTAGCCACCCATTTATTCTGGTTTTACCTGTACACCTTTATATGAGAATATTCAAAATGTGTAAAAGGAAAATAGGTGCTCCTCTTGTATTGGGTACCTAAGCTTTCTCAATATTTATAATTAATATGCAATGTCTATGCCAGGGTGGACAAAGTTAGAAAGTTTGGCTCCATAATACATGCTAATACTAGGCTTATAACTAGTTGACTACAACATTTTCCAAAGGTGATTTTTGATGTTTATATTGAGACTTAGCACCCCTTTTAGGCTCTTTTGAGAAAGAAAGGATTGCTACCAACGATCCTGTTTTCAAGTTACGAGGAAAACTGCTTTAACCCCTTAAGTGTTCTTGACGGAACCATTCCGTCATGATCACCGGTGTTCATGTGCTGAGGACACAACCATTCCATCTTCATCACACGAGCACGAAATCCCTCTGCTGCAAACAGCAGAGGGATTTCATTTTTGATTTCTTTCACATTAGGATCTGGCAAAGACCTTCTCCACCTGCCTGAAACATTTTCTTTCCTTCACTGCAAAGACTGGCGCACTGACATCATTACCGTGAAAGTGAAAATCAATCAGCTCATTTCACTTGCAGTGGTGTGGTGCTCATGGAGCTATCTCAGAACCCCAAGCACCAAAGTACAAGGGAGAGGTATTGTTGGAAAGAGGGGAATCTTACCTTACCAATGGTACCTTTCTCAAATGGATCCCTGCTTGGGGACTGCCCAAGGAGTTTGATACCAAAGCAGGGATCAACCCCACTAGACCCTAGGGATTTATTTAGAAGCAGGGAGCGACCCCTTAGACAAGGTCTATTCCCCTTAAAGGGAAAACCACTTTGGCCTTTTTCTGCCCCCTAGGGCAGACTGGCCTTATATTTAGGTCAATCTGCCCTCGGGGGAAGAATACCACTAAAGACCAGGGACATAACCATATATATTTGTCGGGGAGCGGCACCTTGGGCAAGGGTTATTCTCCATTATGGGGGCATTACTTTGGTCATTTTCTACCTCCCCTGTGGGCAGATTGGTCCTATTTTAGGCCAATCTGCCGCTGGGGGGAGGAGGGGGCAGAAAACCACTGGACACCAGAGATTCCTTTTTTATCTGTAAATGGTGGGTTCTGCCCAGCATGTACATGGCCATGCCTCCCCCCTCAAAACAGGGAACAGTCCTTCTGCCACTTCAGGGGGCAATTATCCCATCTGCCCCACCCAAGGGGGCAGAATGTCCTGTAGACATCAGGGACTCATTCTTTTTTTATTTGTAGGGGTGGAGGCTGCCAGGTATGGTCATGCCCTGCCCCCCAAAAAAGGAAAATAGTTTTTCTGTCCTCCTGGAGGCAGATGGGGGCAATTACCCCATATGTCCCCCCGTGGGGCTGAAAGCTCAATAGACACCAGAGATTATTTTTTTTATTTGTATCGGTGGGGCCTGCTCCAAATAGGCTTGCGCATGGCCGCCCTCCCCCCAAAAAAACTAAAGTATTTTTGCCCCTCTGGGGGTGCAGTTGGGGCAATTACCCCCATCTACTCCCTGCAGGGGGCAGAAAGGCCACTAGACAACAGGGATTACTAGTTTTTATTATTTGCACTGGGCGGCTGCCCTGCATGGGCATGGCCATGCCACCACTCCCCTCAAAAAAAGGGAAACAGTCTTTCTGCCCCCGAGGGTGGGCAGTAGGGGGCAATTACAACATCTGCTCCCCAGGGTGGCAGAAAGCTCACTAGACACCAGGGATTAAGCTTTTTTTTATTTGTATTGAGGGGTGCTGCCCAAAATGGGCATGGCAAGGCCTGCCATCTCCCCAAAAAAGGAAAGGTTCTTCCGCTTCCTGGGGGGGCAATTAGGGGCAATTACCCTTATCTGTCCCCCCATGTGTGCAGAAAGCCCCTAGACATCAGTAATTACTTTACTTTTTATTTGTAGGGGTGGGGGCTGCCCGCTTTTGGCATGGCCATGGCCACATCCCTTCAGAAATGAAGAAAAGTATTTCTGCTCTCCTGCGAACTAAACATTTTTTCCCAATGGCAAGGAAGAGGCCATGCCCCCCCTCCACCCAAACAAAGGGAAACAGTTTTCCATCCCCCAAGGGGGTAGATGGGGACAATTACCCTCAGTCCACTAGACACCAGGGATTAGTATTTTTTATTATTTGTACTGGTGGGGGCTGCCTTGCATGGCCTGGGCCATGTCCCCACTCCCCCCAAGAAAGGGAAACAACCTTTCTGCCTCCCATGGGGACAGATGGGGGCAATTATCCCATATGTCCCCCAGTGGGGCATAAAGCTCACTAGACACCAGAGATTACTTTTTTTATTTGTAGGGGTGGGGCCTGCCCGCCATGGTCATGGCCATAGCCACATCCCTTCAGAAATAAGGGGAAAGTATTTGTGCTCCCCTGCAAACTAAGTAACTTTTCCCAATGGCAAGCAAGAGTACATTTGATTTTTTTTTTGGGTGTTGTTTTAACAAAGTAGGCCAGAAGAGTTTTGCTAACTCCCAGTATCATCCCACTTGCAGTGATAAACATCTGTACTTTTTGGGCTTGAATAGGCTGCCACCTTGAAAAACCTACTAGACGCAGACTGTTCTGAAAAGTAGATGTCTGGGGGAGTCAGGGGTGGTGTGTTTCGCATCCTTCCCACATCATTTTCCTACCCACTTTGCCCTGCAAATGTCAAATTATGAACTAAAACACACATTTTTCCTCATGTTTCTGCAACTGAAACTTTTAGAGTATGAAGGAATTCACAAAATTCATACCACCCAACATTGCCCCACTTCTGATGATACAAATGCTGTGCCTCTTGTGTGGTTGAGCCTAGTGCCAGTGACAGGAACAGATCCAACTGATGTCAATAGGAGTCCCCACAAAAGGGCTTCCATTGTCCTTGGTTTGATCTGTTCCTGTTGTGGCACTAGTATTTATTTAAGAAATAGTTTTCAAATATTAATTTTGAAATGCTCATGCTTCCATCTACCCTTACAATGCTAATTGTGAACTAAGAGGCAAGTTAGTTATGTGTACCCTTTGGATGGGCTAGGTTCCTATTTTACGTAGACAATATTTTAGTAAAATCAAATGTTAGAGAAGTTTTCGTACAGCGCACATCCTGAAGGTATGTATTTCGAGGTCATATTATATGTAATGATAGAGAACAAGCATTGGCAAAGCCTATATGTCTCGCCTAGAGAAATCTATTGTCTTTGTCAATGTTTTTTTTGTACATGTTGCAGATGATTATAATCAAGATGTGAAGTATTGGAAAGAACTGCCGACTTCAGTAGTCAGGTTCGAGACTTGGTGACCGCTCAACATCCTGTGATCCTGACCATATCGTATAATCTCACCAGTGCAATATATCTGGGGCTCTCATAAAGTGCTGAAATACTCTGTAGAACTTTTAAGTGCCTTTTAATAAAAGGTGCTCATACTGTGAAAAAGAATCTGTAATTTTTTAAGGTGTGTTAGTGTCCTAGGAGAGGAGAAGAGGAAGCCCACTAGGGAGCCAAGAGATATCAGCCTTAGCTGGTTTTGAGTTGGGATTGATGGTAAAATATAGCAAAAATCAGTGTTCAGTGGGTTTCCATAGGAAAAGCATTTTTTGTTTTGCCAATAACTTCGCCATTTAACAAATCTTCACAACATTTTCAAAACTAATACGACAGTTGGTTCAGCTGCTGTCTTGAAAGTTTTGGTGTAATCTGTCAAGCGCAGACAGAGAAAAAGAGGTCTCAAAATGTGTTTTCCCCATGCATTTTCCCATAGGGATTCTTGAACACGATTACAATCCGATTCCCTGGATGGGTTTACACAAACGTCTGTAGAAAGCTAGCCCTTGGTCCAGAAAGCATGCTTTTTGTGATTTGGTATAAATCTGTTCAGTAATTGTTTAGATATTAAAGAAAAAAGACAGTTGCATATCTCGGCAGAGCATAAGCACAGATCTCATGGTGAGTTCTGATTGGCTGTTAGCGCTTCAACCAGAAAGTGATGTCAGCCATCTTGTGACCAATGTCCATGATTGCACCCATTGAAATATATTGTAGATATTGTCCTTTCCAAATGTCCGTGGGTCAAAAATCATGGGCCAAGCCCACACTTGCCTCAATACGGAGAGAACACTGCAGGGACATCAGGTCGTAAATACACAGGCACCTCATGGGGATGGGGAAGGGGGGGCAAATCAGCCGGAAGATGGTACTATGTCACTGCTCCTGGAGGGGGCTCCATGCTCATAGTGATGTCCTGGGGAGTGCAAAGCCACAGTCTCTCTAATGGGTGGTTTGCCCACTGCTTGGTCCTGGGGAGTGCAAGGCCACAGTCTCTCTAGTGGGTGGTTTGCCCACTGCTTGGTCCTGGGAAGTGCAAGGCCACAGTCTCTCTAGTGGATGGCTTCTCCACTGGTTCTGGAGGGGGCTTTGTGCCCAGTGTGCTTCATCCTGCCAATAAAAGGGTGAGTGGATGCATATCTTCACTGGTTCTGGAGGGGGCTTTGTGCCCAATCTGCTTTATCCTGCCAAGAAAAGGGTAAGTGGATGCATATCTCCACTAGTTCTGGAGGGGGCTTTGTGCCCAGTGATGCAGCACTTGGGGTGGGGCAGTTCACATTCCCTCACCTGGGTGTCTGAGGCACTAGATTTGCAGGGACCAGATTGCATGATAGTCAATGGAGGCAGGGCTAGACTCCATCCTGCGGAGCCTAAGGCAAACTGGTGGTAGTGCCGGTGCTGGTGGGGGTGCTGCCAGTGGTGGTGGTAGGCCCCAGCCCATCTCCTACAGCCTCGGACGGGCGCCCACTGGGGCTGCTGCTGCTGGTAGTGGTCCTACTGTCAGCGGTGCAGGTGGCGGTGCTTGTGGTGGTGCTTGTGGCTGGGCTGCTGGCGGTGCTGGCCGTGGTGCAGGTGCCGGTGCTGCCAGTGGGGGGAGGCACCAACCCTTCTCCTGTAGCCTCGGATGGCTGCCCACTGGGGATGCTGCTGCTGACAGTAGTGGTGCCAGCGGCGGTACAGGTGGCGGTGCAGGTGGCGGTGCTTGCGGCAGTGCTTGCGGCGGTGCTTGCGGCAATGCTTGCGGCGGGTATGCTGGCGGTGCTGCGTGCAATGCAGGTGGTGGGGCTGGCGGTTCTGCTGGTGGGCACCTGCAGCCTCCGACGGCTGAAGTGCCTTGCATTGGGTTTTCTGCCCCTTCCTCACCTTAGCAGGTGCTGTTATGACCTTGGCTCTGGCAGCTGGAGTTTTAGAGGAGTCCTTGTTGTGAGGGTCATGCTCCTTGCCATTGCTGCATGCTGTCACCTTCTTCACCTTGGCAGGTGGCAGAATGGTTTTGTCCTTTGCATGGGTTAATGGCACACTGGGTGGCCTGATGGGTGCCCCCTTTGAGCCTCTGGGAGCTGCAGGTACCACAGTGGATGCCGACTTGGTGGCTGAGGTGCTGGACTGGGTTCTGGACACCCTGGCCAGAGGGGAAGGATGGGGGAGAGTGGAAGGGAACAGGTCAATGTTTGCCAGGAAAAGCTTTTTAGACACACTGGGGTGAGAAGAGGGAGAGGGTTTGGGAGAGGAGGAAGAGGGAGTGGTTGTACGGGGTGTCTGTCTGCTGAGTTTGGGTGAAGGTGCATGGGCTGGATGCTGGTGTGAGGTGCATGGCTGTTGGGTGGGTGGGTGCTTCCGTTTGCATACTTTGAGAGGAGGGGTCACAAACACAGTGGGAGAGGACACAGGGGACATATGCATGGTTGTGGGGTGGTGACTGCTCATGAGGGGTGTGTTGTGATGGGCATGCTGGTGATGGAGGTAGTGGATGAAGATGTAGTGCATGCAGGTGTGAGTGGAGATGCTACTGGGAGGGAGGTGGCCGAAGAGGAGGAGGGGGCACAGTGGAGGCAGTGGATGTTGGTGTGTCTGCATGGGTATGGTGCTTGTGTGAGTGCCTGTGAGATAAAGTGCGGTGCTTATGTTTGCCTGAGCCACTTTTGTGTGGTGATTTGGGTGAGTTGTGGTCTGAAGGTGTGCTTGGGATAGGCTGGGGTTGAGGGGATTGAGTCTGGGTAGAGGAAGTTGGAGGGGCGAGGCAAGACACAGAGACAAGGGCTGCTATCAGGGAGTAGGCCAGAGCCTGAAATGCTCTCTGTTGAGCCGCCACGCCGGAGTGAATGCCATCCAGGCATGCATTTGTTTGTTGCAAATGCCTCTTGACACCCTGGATGGCATTCAGTATGGTTGACTACCCAACAGTGAGGGATCTCAGGAGGTCAATAGCCTCTGCACTGAGGGCAGCAGGGCTGACTGGGGCAGGGCCTGAGGTGCCTGGGGTGAAGTAGATGCCCACCCTCCTGGGTGAGCAGGCACGGGAAACACGCTGAGGGGCTGCTGGGAGGGCGTTGCTGGTAGGGGGAGTGGCGGCTGTACCTGTTGTTGGGGTGGCAACAGAAGTGTCAGCCACCGCCAGGGAGCTTCCATTGGAGAGGAGTCATTGTCTGTGGTCTCCCCTCCTATCCCTGTCGTGGTGCTCTCCTCCCACTGGTGCCCTCACCCTCGGTGGATTCGGCCTCCAGGCCCATGTGGGATGCAGCTCCCTCCGTCGCCGGTGCCTCTTCTCCTCCTTCAAATGATGTTAATGCATCACAAGGACAGGGTGACAAAACAAAAAAGGGGGGACAGAGGATACACATGGTCAATGCAAGCAACACCACCACTGTTTGCGTACACAACATAAAGGGAGCAGCCCTATGCAATAGGCCATATACTTCCAATTACTAAGATAGTCACCAGCCCATGGGGAACAATGCCTAACGCCATTAGCTGCACACCTGAAACTGCCCAGTAGTAGATACCCACTAACACTATTGGGGTAGGAGTGCTTCAGAGCCTGCCCAACAAGGGACCTACCCTGCCATCTTCACCCTGGCCTAGGGGCACCCATAGCCCACATCCCCCACCCAGGTAACGCTTAACGCACGCAAAGTCTGGATTCAGAATCTGTACTCACCCCCTTGTGGCTGCTGTGATGCCCTCAAGCGCCCATCCAACTCCGGATAGGCCACTGCCAGGATGCAGAACATCAGGGGAGTCATGGTGCGACAGGTACCCCTTTCTCGTTGGGAGGCCAGCCCCAGCTGGGCCTCCGCCGTCTTCTTTGCCCAGTGACGCAGGTCCTCCCACCTTTTGCAGCAGTTGGTGCTCCGCCTGTCAAAGACCCCCAGAGTCCGCACGTCCTTGGTGATGGCACGCCAAATACCCTTTTTCTTATGCGCGCTGACCTGCATGGAAAAGACAGAGGAAAAGGGAATTAGTCAACCGTTCGGACAGTCAGACTCATGGCCCACCAGATCCCTCCAATCCCCTGACGCACATGCACTGACCACCTTACAGGCTGCACTCAGGCCAGGACATCTCTGCCCCCCCAACATGTGGCTACACACTCAGCAATCCATACATTCATGGCCCACGCATCATGCTCACAGTGTACTCACCTGTTTGTCTGGAGGACCGTCGAGTAACGTGTACTGGGGTAGGACCCCTTCCACCAGTTTCTCCAATTCCTCCCCAGACACATGAGCCATTGTCGATTCCAGACACAGGTCACAGCAGCATTTGCAGTGTAGGTCCTCTCCTGTTGAAGGTCAGGTAGCAAATGAGTAAACAGAGAGAAAATGGCGGTGACGTTCACGGTGGTGCGCATCGTCACTGCCGGCGTACATCGGCATTGACTCCTGGAACCCCTAGGGCCCAATGATAACCAATGCAAAGTTGCGTGGCTGTCATCGACCGCCTACCGCGACGGCGCACAACGCCAGCGGAATTACCTAATTTCCACTTGTCCCTCCTCACAGGTCAGGCAGCCGCCATTTCAGGGGGGCACAGGCCATGTCACCTAACTGCGTCACAGCAGGCATTGGCACAGAAACTGATTGTTGGATTCACATACTGGTTCTGTAAAGGAAGAAATTCATAATGAGTGCAATAGATGTGTGAACATGACCCTCTGCCCACCTTTTTCTTCCATAGGCTTCAACCGCTGAGGCTGAATATGAGATGGCGGCATCCTCCAGTGTACAGACCCCTGGTGGACCTTGTGACAATGGAGGACAGACACATTATATAACATACAGACTTGATCGTGCCACAATCCAAGAACTGTGTGGCCAATTGGAGCCAGACCTGATGTCAGCTATCGGCCAGCCCACAGGTATCCCCCCTCTACTGCAGGTCCTGTCAGTGCTCCATTTCCTGGCAAGTGGTTCCTTTCGAACAGCAGTGGCCATGGCATCAGGGATGTCTCAGCCAATGTTCTCCAACGTGTTGACCAGAGTGTTGTCTGCCCTGCTGAAACACATGTGCAGCTGCATCGTATTCCACCAGGTGGAGGATTTGGCCACAGTGAAAGCTGACTTTTATGCCCTGGGACATATCCCCAACATCATTGGTGCCATTGATGGTACACAGGTGGCATTTGTCCCCCCCGGAGAAATGAACAAGTTTTCCGGAATAGAAAAAGCTATCACTCTATGAATGTGCAGATGGTGTGTTTGGCCGACCAGTACATCTACCATATGAATGCCAAATACCCTTGCTCTGTGCATGACGCCTTTATCGTGAGGAATAGCAGCATCCCACATGTGATGGGCCAACTCCAGAGGCACCGGGTGTGGCTAATAGGTGAACCCAAGGTCCACACACAGTATAAGCTGGTGTCTGGCTATGTGGTTGTCCCTATGGGTTAGTATGTGTCTAACACTTGTCCCTCAATATTTGCAGGTGACTCTGGTTACCCCAACCTCTCATGGCTACTGACCCCAGTGAGGAATGCCAGGACAAGGGCAGAGGAATGTTACAATGAGGCACATGGGCGTACAAGGAGAATTATTGAAAGGACCTTGGGCATCCTGAAGGCCAGGTTCCGGTACCTCCATCTGACTGGTGGATCCCTGTACTACTCACCCAAGAAGGTGTGCCAGATCATCGTTGCATGTTGCATGTTGCACAACCTGGCCTTGAGACGCCAGATGCCTTTTCTGCAGGAGGATGTGGCAGGAGATGGTCTTGTGGCAGCGGTGGAGCCTGTGGACAGTAAGGAAGTGGAGGCTGAAGAAGAAGATGTTGACAACAGAAGCAATAGAATTCAGCAGTACTTCCAGTGACACACAGGTAAGACACTGTAACTTCACTTTACATTTCAGTTATCTGTTGGACATTGTACAAGGTAGCCTCTTTCCCCATGTCTATGGACACTGACTGTACCCTTTGGCATCTCTATTTTCAGATCTTTGTGCCTCACTCTGACTCATGCTATGTGCACTGCTGCCCACCAAACGTCATCCCAAAGTATATTTCACTGTACATTACAGTTGCAATGCTTTGATAATGTTGTACTAATACATTTGTGAATCATAGACAGACTCCAGATTGGTATTTGTTCCAAGGGTGTTTATTTAGGTGCTCATAAGTAGAGGGGGATGTGCAATGGGCTGGGGTGATGGTGGAGGAAAGTCCAGGGTAGAGTCCAGTCTCTTGGTATCACAGGTGCATTGTCCAACGGGGCATAGGAAGGGGATTAATGGCAGTTCAAGGTGGACAGGGTGACAGTGTGGGACACAAGGGTGACAATCAGGAGAGTCTTATTTCCTGACAGGGGTCTTGGCAATGTTCTCTGGCTTCAGCCTGGTTCACAGGGATGGTTTGTTTGTTGGTTCTCCTTCTGCAGGGGGTGGAATGCGGGTGGCCTGTTGGCCCTGTGGCGGGGCCTCCTGTCCACTAGCGCCGGTGGAGGAGGAAGGCTGTTCA
This sequence comes from Pleurodeles waltl, assembly GCF_031143425.1. NCBI lineage: Eukaryota > Metazoa > Chordata > Amphibia > Caudata > Salamandridae > Pleurodeles > Pleurodeles waltl. The sequence goes on from NC_090437.1 coordinate 30,107,314, forward strand.
TCGGTTTGGCTAGTGTCAGGCACCCGTTGCCACTGCATCCCTCATGGTCTTGCCCATGTCAGCCACCACCCCTGCAATGGTGACCAGGATGGTGTAGATTTTTGTTAGGTCATCCCTGATCCCCAGGTTCTGTCCCTCCTGCAGCCGCTGGGCCTCCTGCAACTTGGCCAGTATCTGGCCCATCATCTCCTGGGAATGGTGGTATGCTCCCAGGATGTTGGAGAGTGCCTCATGGAGAGTGGGTTCCCTGGACCTGTCCTACCCCTGTCACACAGCAGTCCTCCCGGTTTCCCTGTTGTCCTGTGCCTCTGTCCCCTGAACCGTGTGCCCACTGCCACTGACCCCAGGTCCCTGATCGTCATGTGTTTGTGGGGTTGCCTGGGGTCCCTTTAGTGGTGGACACCTTGTTGATTGACGTGTCCTGGAGACAGTGCCATGGGCCCGCTGGGTGGGTGCTGTGCTGGGGTTTCCTGAGGGGGGAGGCTCTGTGGTGGGTTGGGACTGTGGCAGGGCAACCGACTTTCCAGAGGTCCCGGATGGGCCAGGTTGGTAATCCTGATCCACGCGTGCAGAGCTGCTGTCGTCACTGTGGGCCTCTTCTGTGGGGGGACTGGATATAGCTGGAACCTCCTCTCCAGTGACGTTGAGTATGGGTCCTTTGGGGATGCAAATGCAGTGTTAATGTATCTGCGTGTGCCATCTTGTGTATGAGTGTCTTTCCCTGTATGATTGTGATTTCCCTGTCCACTTGGCCTTGTGTGAGTGGTGATTTTGTGGGCTGGGTGAGTCTCTCTACTGGGCATGCTATGGTGATGGGTGTCCATGCAGGTCTGTGTTGGAGGTCCGTGCTTTGGTGTTGCATGCAGGGCTTGTTATTGGGATGGGTGGGTCATGATAGTGGGGTATATGTAAGGTGGTGGAATGATGGGGTTGAGGCTAAGGGTAGGAGTTTGTGATGGCATGCAGGTAGGGTGGAGGGGATAAAGTAGTAATTATTTGACTCACTAGAGTCCAGTCCTCGTGCTACTCCTGCGAGGCCCTCAGGATGCATGATCACCAAGACTTGCTCCTCCCATGTTGTTAGTTGTGGGGGAGGCGGTGGGGGTCCACCGCCAGTCCTCTGTAATGCTACTTGGTGCCTTGCAACCATGGAACGCACCTTCTCCCGTAGGTCGTTCCACCTCTCCTGATGTCATCTCTGGTTCTTGGGTGCTGTCCCATGGCGTTGACCCTGTCCATGATTCTCTGCCATAGCTCCATCTTCCTTGCAATGGACATCTGCTGCACCTGTGATCCGAATAGCTGTGGCTCTACCAGGATGATTTACTCCACCATGACCCTTAGCTCCTCCTCTGAAAACCTAGGGTGTCTATGGGGTGCCATGGATATGGTGCGAGTGATATGTGTGAGGATGTGTGGGGTGATGTGTTGGGGTGTATGCTATGATGTGCGTGGATGGTGTGTGGGTGATGGTGTTCTGTGCCTCTGATTGAGTGGGTGGTCCTGGTTTGTGTCTCTCTGTGTTGGCAATCTTTTTTGTTGTTGAAAGAGTTGTGGGTAATGTGGGGGTGTGTTTTATAGTGGTGTGAGTGTGTGGGTGTGGTGTGTGTATGTGTGTCAGGTGTGTGTAGTTTGAATAGTCCAATGTGGTGGTGTTTTGTAAATGTGTGTGTATTTTGAATGCAGCGGTGTGTACCGCCAATGGTTTACCACGGTTGAAAGACTGCCATGGTGATTCGTGGGTCGTGATACTGTGGGCATATTCCTGTTGGCGTAACGTGTGGGTTTTGCTATTGCCAGTTTATCACTGACATTTGGTGTGGCGGACGTGTGGGTGTCTAGATTTTGGCAGATTCTGAGCTGTGGGTCGTAATAGCTGTAGCGGATTTGCGCGGCCGCAGCGGTGTGTTGGCGGTCTTCTGCACTGCGGTAAGCGGGATTTACCGCCAATGTTGTAATGACGGCCTAGATGTTTAGCTGATGTTGAAAATTATAGTTCCCCAGTTGCAAATTCTGCAGCTCTAGCGGTAACGCCACATTCTCTCCCCTAAATGTGACGTATAATCAAGTGATCAACTGGATAAAAAACATAAATATCCTTTAAAAGAGCTTTTTCGTTATTTGAGAACTCAGAAAATATGTCCTCACTTTCATTTTTTAGAGCACTAACCACAATTTCTATGGGAATAAGACTCTCTCATTTTTACTTTTTCTCACCATGGAGGGCAAGCAGGATGGGCACTGGAAGCACAACATTCCACGGAGGGCAACAGTAAAACTTTAATGTTGTACACAAAGCAATGGAGGGAAAGTGGGAGGGGGTAAGATACAGCAAGCTGATCACACGGGGCAGGTGGGAGGGGCTGTGGCAGCACACAAGGCCATGCATGGCAAGAGACAAGAGTAGTGCAACCACAAAAGTCAGTATCTACACAAATGGAGGCCCAGAACCAACACCCCTAGGAGTATTCACGGAGTTGATGGTAGAAATTGAGGGGAGAAGAACACAAGCCAGATTTCAAGTAACCAAAGAGGACACCGGCTCCCTCCTGGGATGGCACACAGCAGAAGACCTGGGCCTGATTTTCATTACCCAACAGGTGCATGAATGTTAAGCAGAGAGCATTCCAGATGAATTCCTGCAGTTGTTCATAGGCCTAAGACACCTGAAATGTGTGAAGATAAAGCTCCACATTGATGAGACCAGACACATTGTAGTCCTGAGACACAGAAAAGTGCTGTTTCACCTAAGACCATTGGTTGAAAAATAACTAGAACAAACTAAATGGCTTTCTGACTGTGGACTGACCCTCCAGTGACAAAAGTGTTTCTTCTGTACAAATGCTCCTGAGTTCTTTGGGTGCCACTTTTCGAGTGACTGACTGCGGATTGATCCAAAGAAGGTGGCTGCCATATGGTTGGCGGCTGTCCCAAGAAATGTGCTCGAAGTGAGAAGCTTCCTGGGGATTACCAACTATTGTGAGTGATTTACCTCCAAACTGGCCACATTGTCAGAGCCCCTCTCGACCTTAACCAAACGTGACTGCTCCTGCAAATGGGACAGCACAACCAAACAGGTATTCATTATGGTGAAGAGAACACTCCTGGATGATGCAACAATGACACATTTCAGCCCCAGGCACAGAAACCAACTAGTAGCAAATGCAAGACCCATAGGCCTTGGCGTTGCCCTGCTCCAAGAAACATATGTAGGCTCATGGGTTCCCATCACCTATGCTAGTTGAGCCCCCACATACACCGAGACCCCTACACCCAAAGTGAGTGCAAGGCACCGGCAATTCGATGGGCATGTCTGCACTTCTACCTACGTCTCTGTGGGCAGAAATTCCAGGTAGTTACAGACCACAAACCGTTGGTCCCCCTGTTTCCCGGCACAGCCAGAAACAGACCACCCTAGATCAAGCAATGGGCTATCCAACTTCAAAAGTACACCTTCAAGGCTGTGTACCGCCCTGGGGTGAACCATCCAGTGGCCTACCTATCCAGACACCCAATTGCACCAACTGGGGTCAGCAATGCTGAAGAGCATGAGGGTGCAGAGGATTTTGTAAGAATGATTGTCCATGATGCCTATCCAAGAACTCTCTCTGACGGAAATCCAGGAAGCCACTGAAAGTGACACACGTATATCCAAGGCCAAAAAAGCGCTTCAGAGAAGACCATGGTGCAACTTCCTACATGGCCCCAGAGCTCTCACCGCGAAGAAGCAAGCAGCAATGAGCCAAATCTGGCATATTGGAGATGAGCTCAGCATAAGTGACAAAGGTCTGTTGTTGCAAGGACATCAGATTGTGGAGTCAAGGAGTGTATGGGCATGAGTCGTCAAGGAAAACCACCAGAGACACCAGGGCATGGCCACAACTAAAGCTCATCTCATTGACAAATTGTGGTTCACTGACATTGACAAGTGGGTGGATGAAAAGATCAGAGACTGGCGCTCCTGTGCCATCACAAGTGGAGACCCATGAGCTGCACCGGTAATCACCGAAGAGGCAAGCCTCACTGCATGGTCATGTGTCAGCATGGACTTTGGCAGTTTCCCTGATGGCAGACACACAGCGGTAGTCATGGACAGCCACACCAAGTATCCCATAATGGACCTAGTGAGATCCACTGTGTTCAGATACTTCAAACTCGCACTGAAGAAGATCTTTTCATTGCTAAGGATTCCAGATGCAATCAAGACTGACAATTGGCCCCCATTCCAGGTGCAAGAGTTCCAATAGTATCTCCACAACCTCAACATAAATCATTGGAAAGTGACTCTGCAGTGTCCCCAGGTATATGGAGAGGTCAAGCGCTTCATGCACACGGAACTGAGCCTTAAGGATCAGAGTGGAGAGAGGACAAGTGACTTGTTATTGAGGTGGTGTACTCAAGATATTGTTCTGGCTGGGGCTAGCTGGAGGCCAGCAGTCATCCATGTCCAAGTCACACAGGAAAAGCACATAACCACAAATGACCAGGCCAACCAAGGTCACAGGACAGTGGTCGTGTCGGACTCACCCTTAGAGACAGGGATCATAAAACATTGACACCTAGGGTGGAAATCCTGCACCTGGTTCGAAAAGCAAATGTTCGACGTCAAAAGCGTCCAAGAAATTATGGTCACCATTCAAAGAGCAGAGTTCATAGTGTCAAGAAACATATCCTGGTCCAAGAAGACTAGATCAGCTGAGCATGAAGAAGACAACAGCCACAAACCCATAAATGATACCCGGCCCTGAGGCACCTATGCTTAGCCCCCACCCAGACACAGCATCAGCAAGGCCTGACAGGTGAAACGTCCCCCTGTAAAATCCGCAACCAACTGCCTGCAGCCCCCGATGGATTTGAGTGATTAACAAACCACGAGACAGAATTCCAGTAGCCACAGTCAGAGGTATGGACTCTGACACAATCCAGTACCCAGCCAGAGACTGAGAGGCTATGTCTGTTTCATCCCAGTTCTCTGATTGATCCCATTATTGTTCCATACCAGTAAAAGTTGGCGGGGATATAGAGTGCTACCCAGTCTCTACCACCCATGTAACAAAAATGTCACCAGAGGGCCAGGCATGGCCTGAAGCCATAAAAAGAGGCTGAGTAATCCCTCATGGTCACTCTGCGATACGCAGTTTCTAGTGTGTCTGTCTCCCGTTATAAGTTGCCCTGCATGCTGCAGCATTAGCGAGTGGTATCATACTGTGAGGCCTTTACAGTCACAACAAAAGGTAGTCAGGTGTATACATGTGCATATGGGGTTTGTGTACCCCTAGCCTAGCAACTTCAACACTCTGCTCAGATTCACAAAGTAGATCTGGGCATTCTCTTTCAAAGGTATGCATTTGCATGGGACTAAGATTACCAAGAAGGTTCTTTGGTGCACTGCTGTGCTACAGCCCTGGTTCACTGAAAGGACAGAGAGCAGCAGTCTGTCATCCAGCCCATTCCACAAGCCCAAGCACACAGGTGACAATGGTGACCTATGTGAAATTTGAGCTGATGTTTGCCATTGAGGACAACCAGCACTCATTTTGAGGGACCTGCAATTATGTTTTTACTTTAGGCTTTCACGCAGAGCAAGACAAAGAAAAAAACAAGAAAAAAGGAATGATAGAGGATGAGAAAGGTGGAAAAACAGTGACATTGGGAGAAGATAGATATGAGAAATACCCTGCAATAATGAGATAGCGCAAAGGGAGTGTCTGGTGGTGAATAGCAAAAGGCACGATGTGGAATTAAGACTATGCAGCCCTGGGTCAGCACTCATATGCATCTGCCGCTGAATTTTGGGTCCCAGGACTAACAGTTTTAAAAATTCAGCAGCTCCTATGTGTGCTTTTGTGAGCCACAGCTGTTTTTAGCTTCTGGTGGGCCTCACCCACTTATTCAGGACTTACATGTACACCTTTATTAGAGCATATTAAAAAGTAAAAGGAATCTATGGGCTCCTGTTGTAGCTGGTACCTAGGCCTTCTCAATATGTGTAATGAATATGGAATGTCTGTGCTCAGGTTGTGCCAAGTTAGGGAGTTTGCATGTCAAAAACTACGCCAGAATGCATATGAATACTAGGGGCATATTTATGCTCTGTTTGCACCTGATTTGCATCATTTTTTTTTTATGCAAATCTGGTGCAAACTTAACTCCATATTTATATTTTGATGCTAGACATGTCTAGCACCAAAATATTGGACTTAAAGTCATTTTATGCCTGTGGAAAACTACCTTGTGTCAATGAGATTCAAGGTAGGCATTCCGAGGCAAAAAGTTACTCAAAGGCCCTAGCGCCTTATTTATCCTCCCATGCAAAAATAACGCACGAGAGGAGGAGGGCCTTAAATAATTGCGCTAAGCCTGCTTATCACCATTATTTAACGATTGGGTCAGGGCAGGCGTTAGGGGACCTGTGGGCTTTTTGCCATGGTCAGAGACCATGGAAACAGCCCACAGGTGCCCTTCCCTACCCCCAGGGACACCACCACCCACCCGCACCCACACCTGGAGGACACCTAAGGATGGGTGGACCCATCCCAGGTTAGTCCAGGTCAGTATATATATTTTTTTTTGCAAAGTGCCATGGGGGGGTATAACTTGGAGACTTAAGTCCCCTGGGCATGCCCATTGGGATGGGGGGCATGACGTCTGTCTTCATTTAGACAGGAGTCATGTCCATTGGGGTTGTGCGTGGAAATAATGACGCTAATCAGATTGGAGTCATTTTTTTTACTCTAACCTGACGCCACTGCTAGAGCCTGGTACACTCATGAACGACTGATCTTATTGCCAAATGATGATTTCATAGAAACAATATGCTCTTTCACCTGCGGATTCAAATTCTATATTAAGAAACTTGAAGTATTTTTCATCACATCTTCAACAATTTGTTGTAAAATAGAGTTGGACCTAATGCAATAAGTACCACAATGATCTATTCATGCGTTGCATAATATTTATAGTCAATTGGGATTTTTGTGGCTGAATATATGACTCGAAATCTGCATTAGGAAACTGGAAAAACAACTTTTCCGAAAAAGGATTTACCTAGGGGAATAGGGCAGTAGGTATTAAGCTAATATTGAAGTCACTTAGGAAGCATACCAGACACTATATTCCGATTCCATTGATATGCCTGACTTCCCTAATAAGACTATGAAACAAAAGGGCTACCACACTGGACTATAGGTATGTCTGATTTGTTTGGTGACTACGGTGAACTCCAATGCCCATGAGACAGTATAATCACTACCACCACTCCATATTGCTGACAAATCTGTTGTGGTGTAACATAGAATGGTTATTTCAGTAATGCAAAATATATTGTGACCGTTATAGTCTTACCAGGCATGGCACTTATACCCCTTATGGCCGTTTCTTGGATTTGCTGACAACGGTGAAGCAAAGACACGAGCTGCGTGGCCTGGAACCGGAAACGCACGCAGCTCAGACACCAGACGCCAGGAGAGTCTGGAGAGGCGGGAATAGTCTAGTGGCTTCCCACTGGTGCCCTAGTGCTCTCCCCTGTGGACCCAGCTGGAAAGCGGTCTGACCGGTGCACTGCTCCCGCTACTGCCAGAGCTTCGGAGTTCGTCTGCACGTCTGGGGAGCCTGACTGTGGCCGTAGTCTCCAGGTAAGTGGCTTATCCCGCGGCTTCCCTTGCGGACAACTGCTGAAGCGGCCCATCTGGGTGCGGCTTGCAGGGATCAAGGGGGGCCCACCCCCTCTGACTGCCACTCTAAAAGGACGTTTCCTTCAGAATCTAGCCTCCCCTTATGGCTCGCTTGCCCACGCCCTCAACATTGCAAAGAGGTTCAGTGCTTTACTGGCACAGTGCTCCGGGGCTCGACTGCTCATCTGGGGCCTGGGGGTCTGCACATCTGGGGAGCCTTATGGAAGCAAGCAGTGCACTCCTCCTGCAGCTCAGCCCCTCTGATTGCCTTGTGAGAAGGCCTTTGCCTTCAAGCAGTGCACTCCACCGGCAGTCTAGCCCATCGGTCTGCAGTGTGAGAAGGCCTTCGCTTTGAAGACCCAGCCTCTCTTCACTGCGCTCCTGCCCCGCCTACGACACTGCAAGGAGGGTAAGATCAGAGTTTAGCCGGCACAGCGCACTGGTGGACGTAGCCGACGCAGCGGAGAATAGAGTGCAGAGAGCGCAGAGGAACAGCAGGCAGCTGGAGGTTGTTGCTGGTCATTTCTGGATGCCCATTAAGTTGGGTTAGGCTGGGTCAGCTGGTGAAGAAGCTGTTGAAACTGGTAAAGAGGGTGATGACCATGTGAGATTGACCTTGTTTTCCTCGCCCGAGCCGCAAATCTCCTGTAGTAGTCTTTTGTGCCCCTAGTGGGGGTAGTCTTTACGATGACTATGAAAAAGCTCCGCTCAGGCCGTCTGCTACCAGGTAGATCCTGCTTAAAAAACAAATCCAACCCTTTATGTAACAAGGCTAATCCTGCTCTTTTGCTGAAGGGTCAGTCACAGAAGCAACTATTTACCTTTTGGGGAAAAGAGAACACCTCAATACAGGAAACAAAAGACGAAGTACTCCCAATCGCAACACCGGATACTGAGCCCTCTGGAGGGCCTACAAGGGAGCCCCCAGGGAAGCTCTCAAGGGAGTCTTATCAGGCAGAAGTAAGCCAGAAAAGAGGAGTTAAGACCTCGGAACAGGGCCTTTTTTCGTCCCTTGCGGAGACTGCAAAGACTGTTCAGCCTGCCTGGAGTCCAACGGGGCTGCAGCATTGTCCCTCCCCTACATCTGCCTGGCAATCATTTCTTTTACTCAAGCCGACCTGGCTCCGAAAAGTCCTCAGGAAAGTGGTGCCATTTCATCAACAACATCGGTTGCGATTAGTCCCTGTGACTCCACGCTGCCGGATCTGGATCCAGACTAAGGATCTCTCACCTGCGTCTGTGGTTTCAAGGTCCAAGTGCTTGCCGACTTTAACTGGTCTGGAGCTGTTTAATAGTACTCCCTCGTTACAAGATTCACTATACATCCATTCTCATTTGACTGCAATGCCAGCTTTAGAACTAAGTGGAATACAGCCTATTCACCCCCGGAATAAGAGGCTAGGCTTTCAGACTCTCTGTTTAACTTGGAAAATCTTCTTGCCTCAATCTTAAAGCTCCTGGAGAAATTTGTAGGGGGTTCAGACTGCATTCTTGACTCTGTAACTGCAATTTTAGCGAAGTTGACTAAAGATAAAAAGGTGGCCGAACTTTTAGATCCTATTCAGCCCAACGCTCCTTCTTTGCAATTTTTTAAAGATCAGAGGCCTTCCTGGATGCCCCCTAGGGCACCCCGAATGGAGCACACGTGTGAGGACGTATGTATTCAAGCTGGAAGCGCCCAATGCAACCGTCCTAGTGAGGCAAAGTCGCTGCTGTGTAGTCCGGTGGACTTTACTCGATTTATCTTTGATCCTCCTATGCTGATGGGTACTTACTCTGTACAGTGTAACCAGCCCCCTTTGAAGGTATTCTCCATCTTTGGAAGAGCTGTTAATCAAAAGAGTGGGCCTCTAATTTCTCCAGCCACGTTATCCTTTGGAAATGCACCTAAGATGGGAAATATTGCTAAAGGTGGAAAAAAACCTAAGAGATAGAAGAAATTAAATCGACGGATTAGTAGGAAAAAAAGAAGGAAATTACTTTTCCCCAATGTAATAACTGATGGGACTATCTTACACCGAGTTCATACAGATCAACACATGAAGCAATCCTGCCTGCTCTCTCTGCGATGGCCCAATATATCTAAAAAGGGGCCTGAAAGTGAGCATAAAACTGACCTCTCTAACACGCCAGCCGTGAATCCAACCACCTCTCCATTCTTGCATTCCAGATGGGAGGCTGTTTCTAATGACTCCTCCCTCCCTTTGCCTAGTGAAGGAGTACTTTTATCAGGTTATAATATGGACTCTAGATAGTAGACTTTTTTCCTATATTTGATGCTGATTTAATCTTAAATAGGTCCACTTTGTTAAGATGCCTCTCAGAATCCAGTTCTTTGAAACACATCACTAGCTATGATATTGACCTTGTCTCCTTACTGACGATTAATGGTGGCTTCAGGGCTAGGATCGCCTTCCGCTCTATGCGCGCAGCGAACCTGGTCCTCTCCCTCGCTGATTTTCTACAGGGTTGTGGGATTGATGTGATCCTGCTCTTGTCCTATACTGCTTTTGGTGAGGAAAAGGTTGTGACTAAGGGCCCCAAGAGGCCCCTGACCACTTTGAAGGTTCTGATTTCACTATGTTCAGACCTAGATTAGATCTACAGGCTCTTAAAGACTCCCTAATAGGGGAGGATAGACAGGTGTTACTGCAGTAGATACGACCCATATCTAATCACCCAGCCACTTAATTCCAGGAAGACTGGGGTTAGCTTCCGGGTGACCTTGCTCTAGAGCAGGGGCCCAGGGACCCGCTCCATTCCTCTTCCTAACAGAGGACTAAAAATCATTTCCTGGAATGCAGCTGGGGTAAACTTTAGCAGGGAAAAAATTCTCTTATCTTAACACCCTTAAACAAGACCTAATTTGCTTACAGGAGACTTGGTCAGACACGGACTTATTGTGGGTCAACTATTTTGGTATTGATTGTAATGCCACTTCGTCACAAAGGTGACATGCTATAGGGGGGTAGCTTGTCTACTGTCTAACACACTCAAATGGGATTATTCCTGCTATAAAGACCCCAGTAACCTTTTCATGGTCCTAACTATTGAATTGCAGAATACCGCGTGAGGCCCCACTTCACTCTTACTAATTCATGTTTATGTGCCGCCAAAGGCAGTTTACGATTCATTGTTACATAGGGTTTTTGCCTTTCTTGAGGACACCCTAGATACTGAGCTCCCTCCATTGATAGCACTAATGGGAGACCTAAACTCAAAAATGTCCAACTTTGTTTTATGTCAAATACGTGAAGTAGAAAGAGAAATAGCGCTTCGTATTCCCCCTTTAATTAAAACCAACAAAAGAGGTAAACTTCTCCTTAGCCTTCTTAAAAATAACGACTGTATTATCGCCAATGGCAGGCTCCCCTCGGATTCTCCAGCCTCCTTTGCACATATATCCCTGGGCGGAATGGCCATTTTAGATTATTTAGTACTTGGATATTCGTCATAGTGTTTATTAGAAGGCCTTAGGATTATAAGTACCCCCTATAGTGACCATAATTTGCTTTTTATCAATCTTGAAATGTCCATATTGTCACTAGACTCCTGGAAGTCTGGTGGGTTTAGCCAGAGTTTTACTAATAAGACATGGATGTCCCAGTGGAACTTTAAGAGGGTGGCAGGTGTTTCGGCGATATTAGCACCCATGGTTGCTGATTTGATTAGTTGGGAGGGGATGGAATTACAATATTTCTCCATTCTCATGAAACAGCTGGTCGTCAACACCTAGTCCGGAGGGCAAAAAGTAGTCCGGAAAACCATCCCCGTACACTGCTTGATTTAAAAAGAGAAATAAATAAGTTGGTTAGGGCACAGTATTTAGTTTTCTCCAAGGAAAGGAATGCTAGGGTCGTCCTTTTGAAAAGGAGAAAGAAGTGGTTGAAGGCCTGCCTAGCAAAATTATCTGGGGATAGGCTTTGGATTCAGCTCCAGGAAGCCACCACAAAGGGCCAAGCAAGGCGCTTTTGGGCATTAGTGGGTGAAGGTTGTGGGTCAAGAATTCATCCCCCCCCCCCCCTGTTGCGATCACCGAAGCCCGCTGGTCTGAATTTATTGCCTCCCTATATGCCTCAAATGGGGTTGTTCCATTTCAGCCCCCTGAAAACTCAGGAGCATATACTCCTTTTCCTCTGTCAATAAAAGAGATTGAGTGTGCTATTCTCGATATGCGCTCTTCTACTGCAATGGGCCCAGATGAACTTATCAGTTATAAAACAGGACAGGAGTTCTTGGTGTAAGATCTTTTATGTAGTCTTTAGTAGATGCTACCTTTCTAGATGTATTCCTCCCTCATGGGTTAGTAGTATCATTGTACCCTTATTTAAAAAGGGCGACCGATCCCGTCCTGACAATTATCATCAGATTGCCCTCCTTGATGCTGTGGGCAAAATATTTACCAAATGTCTGCTTTCTAGACTAACGTCTTGGGCAGAGGAGAATAATATCATCCCCTTGGAACAATCTGGATTTAGGCACAAACATAGTACCATGGATAATATTGCTGTGCTACAAATTATCTCAGAAAAATATGTAAAACTGAGAGGTGGGGTGGTATATGCCACCTTCATTGACTTTTCCACTGCTTTTGATAAAATTAGTAGAGATCTATTATGGGCTAAGCTATGAAGTCTGGTTTACCTATATCCCTCCTTGAGTTAGTAGTAGCTCTCCACTCCAATACCTGGTGTAGAATCCTTTTGGGGGGTGATAGAGGTCTATCCCACAAGATACCTACGTCCAGCGGGTTAATACAGGGTTGCCAATTGGCTCCTTTGCTTTTTTCCGCTCTACATTTCAGATCTCCCCTCCTATTTGTCACAGGGCAAGGGGTATTCCCCACTTTTGGGTGGGTGCTATCTGCTAGATGCTGACGGCATTATAATTCTCGATTTAACCCCTAAAGGTCTGCAGAACCGCTTGCAGCATTTATCAAAATATTCTAACTCACACTATTTGAAGATCAACGTTACTAAAAGTAAGGTTCTCTGTTTTCTGGGGAAAAAAAGATGACTTTTCCCGATTACCATTGGACTTTGTGTAAGCAAAACATAGAAATTGTGAAATCTTATCCCTTCTTAGGGAAAATAGTCAGCGGGAACCTTAGTGATGTTGCCCATATTGCCTCAAATAAATCAAAGGGTGAATGTAAGGCAAGAAATTTGGGGGCCCTATATACAGCCACAAGGAGAAGGCATTTTTCATATCTTTTATCTGCATATCGAGTCAAAATTCCTGCACCCCTGCTATATGGGGTGGAACTCATAGATATTTCCAAATGGGGGTTCTTTGTATCAGTCAGAAGGCAAAAGTCTTAGAAAACTATTGTCTGTTAATACAGAAGTCTCTGTGGCGTCTTTAATGTTGGAAATGGGGCTTATAAGTGCGTAAGTTCAAGGATTAGCGGGGTGATTCGGTTGGCCGCCTCAATTTTAAAGAGCGAGGAAAACTCCATAAGATCAATATTAAAGAAAGAACTCTTTTTAGACAATAGAAAGGTCAAATATGTCTTTTGTAAGAACTTTTCTAATGCCCTTGAAGGGCTGGACCTGGAGTGTAGCTAGGTCCTGGAACTCTCTTTTTGGCATTTGAAAGTTATTTTGAAGTACACAACATGGGCTTTGAGCTTCCGCTTAGATCTCGAGAGCTGTAAAACAAAAGGTTATTTTGAGATTATAGTCAATACTCTAGTAATAACAAAATCACAACCTTACATCACATTGAATATTCCTCATAGTGTCAGGCGCTTTTGGATGCTGCTTTGCCAGGGATTGCTCCCCCTGAATATACTACTGGCGAAATGGCACAAAACATCTAAAGAGTGTAACTTCTGTCTGGAGGAATCTCAATACCTAATCCACTTATTATTAGTTTGTTCATCTCTTGCCTCACTCTGGCGTAAATGGCTAAAACCAATCTGTCTTCAGCTCTCTTTGTTGTCGGTGCCTGAGTTCCTCCAAGCCCTGTATGATCCTCCTAACAAAAGTTTCTGTTTCAAAATATTTAATTTTTTCAAATGTTTTTTAAACTTATTTTAAGAACACTTGCCATATGGCAAGTCGTGTGGCAAGGCCTAATAATATGTCTAATACTTTAACTCGCCTATAATAACATTATCGTTATGGGGCAGAGATATCAAGGCTCCTCAAGACAAAACGTAAAAAGTTGGTTCGAGTTTCGCCCATGAAAATCTTTGTTCCCCGTACATGTGTATATCTGTAATATTATGGTTAGACAGGTTCTGTCAGTCGGTGTTGGTATCTTTGGTGTTCCTCTCTTCTACATATTGTGTTCTACTTATACTTTGGTACTCTACACTATGCAGTTATATTAGCGGGTATTGCTCTTAAAGCCTTAAATATTTTTTTTCTTCTTCATTCCTGAAATTTTAATTGCACTGATGTGAGCATCCACATTTTCTTCTCCCTTTGTGCTATTATTTTAGTAATGTAGCATGTAATTACAAGGTTGGAAAACATCGTGGAACATCTTGATACAACTTTTTATTGTATAAACTTCTTCTCGGTTTCCAATTTGATTTTAGATTAAAATAGTAATAATGATTAAAGTTTTGTTGTATGGTGCATTTTATGTGGACCTCAGCTGAGTTCCAAATCATAAATAAAATAAAATTGAATTATGCTCCTTTATACTACCCCACAAAAATCCTTGGAGTGTCATTTAAAGTTTCTGCCGCTAACACCACAGACAAAGTGGGCCCCCAAAAAATAATTTAACAGCAGTCTTGCCATGTCAAGACACCATGGTGGAACTGCCATCACATACAAACGTGCAGCTGTGGGTCCCCAAATCAGGGGTTTCCTCACCAAGCCTCACATAACCAATACTGGGGTTTTCATTCAGATTTGAAGGGAATTTAGAAGGTTTTGTCTGTGGGCCTTCAGTGGGCCTATGTGGACTAATTTGGCAGCCTCTATAACACAGTTTTCATAAATATCAAATATCGACGGCAAAGTGAGAAATTATACCACTATCAGGAAAAGCATCCTACTTGGTACAGTAAAATGAGACTCGGTTGCAAGAGATGGGCAGATGGGACATGTTCTGTGTTTGGGTCTGTCACATTACTGCATACTTCTATGTTACCTCCTTTGTGTCAATGGGTATGATGTGAGAGTCTTGTGCTTGTTGCAAATTTCTGGGGCTGGCAGTCATAATGACAGTAGCGTTCAAACCTACTTATTGAATCAACCATAGAAAGAAAAAACAGACTGAGCACTGTCACCGAATATTTACCACTGGAGGATCAAGGATGGTTTGATAAGGAATGTCTAAAGTTGAAAAAAGCATTGTCATTGGCCCTAAAGAACTGACATTTGAGTAAAAAGAACAAACAACTATTCCCGGACAGGAGAAAGAAAAATAAAGGACTGTTAAGTTATAAAAAGAAGCATTACTGATGCAAGCTCTGGAAAAACATTTTGGAAGCTATAACCTCAAGAAATTCAAAAAGATTTTGGGAACTTATCAGAAGGGTCTGTGAAGGTCCGCCAAGTAATCTGGAGTTGAATACTAGTCCACAACTCAGGATAGATCACTTTACTGCCTTACACCAACCAGAGTGATGGTTATACCTTATTGCAAGTATCCAATGACTTGTTAGTGCACCACCAGGCATTACATCAATCAATAAGTCACTCGTGAGTGTCTCAGGGCGCTGAGGGGGGAGGGTGCTGCTACTGCTTGAACAGCCATGTCTTGAGGTGTCCCCAAAAGGTTAGCAAGTCCTGTGTCTGTCGCAGGTGGGTAGGAAGATTGTTCCACGTCTTGGCAGTGAGGTGGGAGAACGATCTGCCACCAATGGTCATTCCATGGATGTGTGGAACGCTGGCGGGGGCAAGGTCAGCAGAGCAAAGCTGTCAGGTCGGGGTGTAGAAGGAGAGCTGTCCAGGATGAGGCACGCATAGGCGTTCTGTATGCGTTGTAGTCTTTTCTGGAGCTTGGTTGTGGTTCCTCTGTAGAGGGCTTTGCCATAGTCCAGTCTGCTGTTTACGAGGGCTTGAGTGACAGTCCTTCTGGTTCTGGTGGGGATCCCTTTGTAGATCTTCTGAAGCATGTGGAGGGATGTTGAAGCAGGAGGAAGAGACGGTGTTGACTTGCTGGGTCATTGATAGCGATGAGTCCAGGATGAACCCCGGGTTGCGTGTGTGCGTGGTCGGTGGGTGTTGGTGCGGTTCCCAGTTTGGCGGACCACCAGGAGTTGTCCCAGGCGGAGGAGGTGGAGCCGAGGATGAGGACCTCAGTTGGTCAGAATTCAGTTTCAGGCAGCTGTTCTTCATCCTTTTGGCGACAGCCTCCATTTCTTTGTGGAGGTTGGTTTTGGAGGTGGTGCGGTCCTTGATGATAGAGGGGATCAGCTGGGTGTCATCGGCGTATGAGACAATGTTGAGGGGATTATTTCATCTTAAACAAACCACTCCAGTTAGTAAACTATAGGGGGATCTCACTCCTAAACAGCTCTTGCAACTTATGACAAACATTGGGCTGCGAAACAACTACAAGAAAAATTTAGTGAAAAGGAAGTTTCTCAACCCATTCTGGCACAAAAATCTCATAAGGCAGCGGGCCCGGCCAAAATCCCCCCAGATGTTCATAGTAATCATCTAGCTTTATGGTTACCAATCCTAACCCGCTCTTATAACAACATCTGGTCCTGGAAGAAATTCCCTCATCATGGAGGAAGTCAATAATTGTGCCCTTACATTAAAAAGGTCCTGGAGATCTTTTGGCTAATTATCGGCTGATTTCACTGCTTGGTGGTGTTGTCAAAATATTCAGTAAACTGTTGTACCATTTGGAGAAGTGGCTTGAAGAAAGAGATCTAATAACACCATTTCAAGCAGGTTTCAGGAGGGGCCAGAGTACAGTAGATCAAATTTTCAGGTTGAACTTAATCTGCTCAAAATATGTTTGCTTAAAAAATCTCCATTGTACCTGGTATATGTCCACCTTCAAGCAGCCTTCAATAGCGTTGACTGCCCCATACTGTGGCAAACTTTGAAGGAAAGGAGAGTTCCAGAAAAAATCTTGAACCTATTAGTTGCATTACATTCTGGCAACAGCACCATGGTCAGATTTAGCACTAAGGGTGAATACACAACAGAGATCCTGATACAGTGTCAAACGCGGCTGCATCCTCACACCAACTCTCTTTAACTGCTATATAAATGACGTTGTTAAAACCCTGAAGGATCCTCACCTCGATGTACCTAAATTAGGTAACAAAACCATACCAATACTGCTCTTTGCTGATGATGCAGTGCTCCTGTCTAAAAAAGAGATATTGATGTAGCTATTGCTGGAAGGGCTAGAGTCCTTTTGTGTCTCTAGTAAATTGCCCATCAATGTTGGGAAAACTAAATACATGTTCTCAGCCAAAAACAGAAGTTGTGAGACACATTTAAGGCTTATAATAACCCTTGGATCAGGTACCTACTTATGATTATCTGCGTATCCGCGTGGATGGAAAATGTTTGTGGCGCCCGCAGTTACCTAAAAGCAACATCTCCTTGGCTCAGAAAGCTGGAGCAGTGCTGAGATTTTCATAATCTTGTGGTAATCACTCTGGGAGCTTGGCTTTGATGGCCTATAAAATGAAAGCAAGGACAACAAGCATTTTTCGTGCTGAGATCTGGGGGAATAAGAAGGCCTCAGAATTTCAAATGACTGAAAACAATTTTCTAAGATGACGTTTGCATCTGGGCAGTGGAACGCCAAAGAATGTTGTGAGAATCGAGCTGCATATAGAGAAAATTGAAGATTATGGCCCTCATTATGAACATGGCGGTCCGTTCCGCACCGCCGGTGGCAGAAACCGCCAACAGAGGAGCGGTCCGGACCGCCAAATAATGAACCAAACGAAACTCTTGCATCCCGCGCACTACCCACCGCCAGGAAAGTAGTCCCGCTGATGACGGCAGTGTTCACCCACAGGCCGTCAGAAAGTCCCAACCCACCCATCAAATTATGAACACCATTCCACCGCCAGTTCCAGGGCGGGAACCACCGCCACACAAAGCCAGGCAGAAATGAAACAAATAGAAGGAAACACTCACAGGAGTACCACAAAATGTGCAGCGGCAGCCATGGACATAGAGCCTTGCTCCTTGCCATATATCTACACGACCGAGACTGCCGACGAAGACGACAACGGTAAGTACCGCAACCTACAACACAAGGGAGGAAAGGGCAAACTTGCATACCCACCCACTACACCCACCCCGCAAAGCCCCCCCACCCATTCCCAGCAGCACTAGTCAGACACCCCACACCAAGAGGGACGTACCTGACCGGAGGCCACTGCAACATGGACATAGGACATACAACAGCCCCATACACATAAATCGTTTAAACAAACACCAGAGTGGAACTGCGTGCAGCCTAAACACAGGCCACACCGAAACTTTATTAACTTGCTCAGTGAGCTAGATGAAGCAAACAGGGCCAATGGCCAGTCCAAGATTCAATTGTCCCTGGCCACATCTGACTCCCACAAGTGCCGGTACTCCACAAAACGGGGCACCATAGGGGGATCCAGGCACCTCACGGAATGGGGGTGGGGGGGTGGGGGGATTTACGACAGGGTGGGACTTAGACTTGTGGGAGGAAGTTGGAGGGGGGGGCTTCTCCTTTGAAGGGGGTGGGGGCTTTTTGGCTCGAGTGGAGCTGGATGCCTTAGGCTCCGAGCAGGTCTTCTTCTTCACTGGAGAAGGGGCACGGGAATGGGAAGGCTGGATCAGGGTGGGCTGCGATGTGGAAGGTGCGGAAAGGGCAAGGAGGTGGGCACGTTTCGGAACAAGACAGGGTGGGCCAGTGGGTTAGAACAAGTCTACACGGGAGAGGAAAAGTTTCTTGGGAGCAAGTGGGGTGGGCGTGGATGAGGGCATGGGAGGGGAGGCAGAGAGAGTTGATGTATGGGGTGTAGGTGTGCGTGTAGTGGGTGCCGGTGACTGCTCAGTTTGCTGAGGTGTGGTGGATGTCTGATGGGTGGGTGTCTTGCTGCGTTTGAGGGTTTTGGGAGGTGGGGGGTGGACACAGTGGGAGAAGACAGACAGCTAGTGTGGATGTATGTTGGGTGTTTGTTTGCAAGTCGGGTGAGTGTGCTGCATGTGTCGACTACAGTGGAGGTGGTGAGTGCAGGTGTGGTGTATGGGGTGCATATATGGCTGTCTGCTATTGTGGTGAGTGCAGGAAGAGGAGCAGTAACAGTGAGTGACAGTGCAGTGCATGAGGGTGTGCATGTAGAGGGGACAGACAGGGAGGCAGAAGAGGCGGGCACACTGGGGGAAGTGGACGTTGTTGTGTGTGCAGGTGTATGTTGGCTGTGTGAATGCTTGTGGTGGGAGGTGTGGTGCTTCTGTTTGGAAGTGTGTTTTTTGTGTTTTGAAGTGCTTGACTACATGTCTGAATGTGTACCTTGGACGGGTGAGGGGAGTGGCGTGCTGGAAGGGGTAGAAGAGTTTGGAGGGGGGACGGAATGGCCAGGGAAACTGGCTGCCGTCCAAGAGGAGGCCAGAGCCTGAAAGGATCTCTGTAGGGCAGACACAGCACAGTGATGCTAACCCCTGGATGGCATTGACGATGGTTGTCTGCCCTACAGAGATGGTTCTCAGGAGGTCAATAGCCTCCTCTGTGAGGGCAGCAGGGCTGACTAGGACAGGGGAGGAGGTGCCTGGGGCGAAGGAGACGCCCACCTTTCTGGGTGGGTGGGCACGGCCAACTCGGTGGGGGGCAGAAGGGAGGGCACTGATGGTATGGGTGGTGGCGGAAGATGTCACGGTCGTGATTTGTCCACTAGTGTCCGCCACTGCCGGAGGACCCCCATCGGAGGAGGTTTCAGAGTCACTACCACCTGTGGTAGTAGCCTCCCCTGTCAAAGTCCCCTCGCCCGCCCACCCACTGGTCCCCTGGGCGTCTGTTGTCTCTGCCTCTGAGGATCCGTGGGCCGCTGTCTCCCCACTAGCGGTGCCTCAGCTCTCTCGCCTGATTTTGATGCTGTACCAGACACACAAAAGAGAACAGGGATGGGGAGACAAAACAGGAGAGACACTTGTAAGTAGCTGAATGCTGATACACAATGGCCAGACATACACCTACCCAGCAGACACGCCCAACAGGCTGCACCGTGCACTAGGCCCATGACCATGGCCCTGACTACTGAGCAGTATAGTGACCTACACCCATATCCTGTCATTGCATTGAAGCTGAGGTAGGTGAAACCTGACAGGGACACCCCTACACCCTTTGGGGAGCAGACAGTAGCTGGGCACCAGTCAAAACCCTGCTCTAAGCCCCATGACCTTATCGCACACACACTCATCCTTCCAGGCTGAAGTATGGGCTGTGAGTACTCACCCCCTTGTGACTGCTGTGCAGCCTTCAAGCGGCCATCCAGGTCTGGGTATGCCACAGCCAGGATCCTTCGCATTAAGGGGGTCAGTGCCCGATGGGCACCCCTACCACGTTGGGAGGACTTCCCCAGCTGGTCCTCACTGATCTTCCGCGCCAGGCATTGCAGGTCCTCCCACCTCTTCCGAAGGTGGGTGCTCCGCCGGTTGTAGACCCCCAGGGTCATTACCTCTTTGGAGATGGCATGCCAATGTGCCCTTTTCTGGTGGGTGCTGACCTAGTAGTGAGACAGAGAAGAAACACAGAGGTCAGGCACCTGCACAATGGCAATGGCTGGCTGATTGTTAGACATAGGACAGACAGTACTCCCAGACATGCAGGACAGTGGCACGCAGCATTCCATGCACCAAGCCCCATCCTGGCTCACAGGAACGCACATCAGAGCAATCCACTCCATCCATTACACATCAGTGCCCCCCAAACCCGGACTCACCTGTACCTCTGGCCGGCCGTAGAGTCTGCCGTACAGGGTATTTCTCCTCACAAGATCAGGGAGTCAAGTGGGCACACAATGACGAGCGTGCATACGTTCAGCAGTGGAATGCACTGTCCCCGCCGGCGGCGATCATGATACGCCAAGATTCCCCATTGGCATCCATGTTATCCAATGAGGGTGCGAACAGCGGTAAACACCGCCAAACGATGTGACTTCAACCGCTAGCAGTCTTAGGTCACTTCCACAACGAAGGGGCAGAACTACAGTGGGCAGACATTTTGCCATCACCAACGCATCTTGAAATGCAGTTTAGTCACAATGCTAAGCCTACTAGCCATACGATTCACATATGTCTCTATCCATAGAGTATATTATCACACATGATTTACTCCGTTCCCTCTCAGTGGTGACAATGTACATCTGTCAGGTTGCAGTTATTGTACAGACACTACTATAAAGAATGCAGTGAATGTGTTTAGCAAATATGCCTGTGTATGTGTGCACATGACTCCTTGTTCTTACCCCTCACAGGTACAGACCCTTGTGGCGAGGAAGGGCACATTCTGTGTACAGACCACTTGTGGATATGGGGATCATGGTGGCGTGTCAGATCATTATCACTTACAGACTCACACGTGCAACTATTCAGGACCTATGTACATTACTGGATCCTGCACTGACTCCCGGAAATTGTAATCAGCATGCCATTCCAACTGAGGTGCAGGTGCTCTCCGCACTCCATTTCCTGGCCACAGGCTCATTTCAAGTGACAGTGGGCATGGGTGCTGGTTTCTCACAGCCAATGTTCAGCCAGGTACTTACAAGATTTCTAAATGCATTTGTACAACATCTGAAATCCTATGTGCAATTCCCCCAAAGTGCTGGGCTTCCTGCCATCAAGTCAGACTTCTATGCCTTTGCAAACATTCCCCATGTTATTGGTGCCATCGATAGAACCCACATACCTATCATCCCCCCAAGAGTGAGTGAACAGGTGTACAGAAACAGGAAGAACTTTCACTCCAAGAACATCCAATTGGTATGTACAGCAGACGAGTACATATCCCATGTGAATGCCATGTTTCCTGGTTCAGTCAATGATTCATTTGTTTTGAGGTACAGTAGTGTGCCACAAAAGAGGGAGCAACTCTAAGAGGACAGAGGGTGGATCATAGGTAAGTATGCCTGTCACTAACTGACACATTGCTGAAAACCAGCCTGTCAGACTAAGGACATTCCAATGACGACTCTGTATTGGACATTTCTCTAGGTGATTCTGGCTATCCAAACTTGTGTTGGCTCCTGACACCAGTGAGGAATCCCAGGACGGATACAGAGAGGAAATACAATGAGGCCCATGGATGTACTAGGAGGGTGATAGAACGTACTATAGGTCTCCTGAAGGCTAGATTTCGGTGCCTACATATCTCTGTGGGTTCCCTGGCCTATGGGCCTGATAAGGTGTGTAGGATAGTGGTGGCCTGCTGCATGCTGCACAACGTGGCAGTGAGACATTCAATCACCCTTTTGGAGGTGAAGGGTGCTATAGGTCCTGATCTGTTACCTCAGAGAGATGAGGAGAGTGATGGTGAGGATGAGGAAGGGGAAGATGTAAATTCCAGAAACCAACTGATACAACTCTACTTCCAATAACTTTCGGGGACTTCAGCCTGTATATGTGGTTAGTGACTGATACTGTAAGTGTGCCATGTCAACTAGGGGGAATTGGTCATGATATGCAAGTCATGGACCTCTTCAGCATGGTACAGACAGACAACATAAGCATTACCTTCTTTACTTTTTAGAAACACACTGTACCAGCAGCATGCACAATTTGACAATAAAGTGTATCCCTGCCTGTTGCATCATTACTCCACTTTGTTCAACATTGAAGATAGGGGGACAGTGTTACAGGTGAGATATGTTGTTTATTGGTGGAATACAGTGAAATGTGCTATGTACAGTGATGGAAGTCGTTATGGTTGGTTGTCCTCAAAACCGACTTGGTGGCAGGCCTGTTTGATTTCATAGGTGGGTCCTATTTGTAGTTCTGTTCATCATATAGCCCTCAGCTAAGTGCAGTTTGTGAATGGGTGTGTTGGTTGCTTGGGAGTAGCAGCAGTGTCAATTGTTGGTAAGGGGCTTGTTCTTGGCTGGGTTTCCAGAGCCATATCTTGGCCTGAGGCTATGTTTGGGCGGCTGCTGTGGAGTTATTTGGGGTGACATGGTCGGCCCTTGTGATTCCTGGGAGGGTTTTTCCTGTGCAGTTTCAGCTGCTTGGGACAACTGTTGCTGGTTGTCTAGGGCTGTTGTGGGGGCCTCTTGTCCGGTGTGGGTGTCTGAGGGTTTGTTGACCAACTGCAGCAGTGCTCCAGCAATGGTGGCCATTGTGGCATTGTGTTCTTTCCACTGCTCCATGGCCTATTGATGGTGTTTCAGCTGCATCTTCTGACTTTGCTTCAGGGTGGTTACAATCTGTGCCAACCTGTCTTGGGAATGTTGGTATGCCTCCAATACCTCTGCAATGACGTCCAGGGCTGCTGCATCTATCCTACCCCCCGACCCACTGTGGCACTTGACCTTGCCCTCGCCCCCGTGCCTGTGTCCCCTGCGCAGGTCTGGACATGCCACTAGTACTGGGGCCCTCGTCTTCCTGCATGTTGGGGGTGGGAGACTGTGGCCTCTGTTGCTGTGTTCCACATGTTTGTGCTCTGGGTCCACTGGTGTGGGCACGCCTCCCCTGGCCTGCTGGTCTTAACTGGGTGTTAGGGGTGACTGTGTTTTCCTGGGTGGGGCTGCTGCATGGTGATCATCCAGGACTGTGTGAAGGGCCTGCCTGCTCAGCACTGTCCAGGGATCCTTCACCTGTGTCCTGTGATGTGCCTCTGTTTCCCTGGAATGCTGTGGCACTCCTTGTGCCCTCCCTTAGGATTGCATGGGTGGTGGTGCCTGTTGGGGGACATAGAATTGTTTGTTACATACGCAGGAGGGTCTGAGGTGGGCAGTACTGTACAGTATACAATTTAGTGCTGGTGTGTCTTTCAGTGGCCTTCAGGGGTGCCTTTGTGAGGTGAACATAGCATCTAGTGGCAGCAGTGGCGTTACATTGTGGTGGGGGTTATTATTCCATTGTGGGAACATGCATGGATGGGTGGCTGTGCACAGCGGGAGTGATGTGGGCCTGGTAGTGAGTTGTGGGTGATGCAGGGTGGTGGATGTGGTGGGTAATGGCTGGGAGGGGTATGGGTCTAGGTGGGTGTGGGTGGGGTGGTGCATGCATTGCAGGTATGGTGTACATGAGGTAAATGTAGACGACTTACCTGAGTCCATTCCTCCAGTAATTCCAGTGAGTCCCTCTGGGTGCAGGATGGCGAGTACCTTCTCCTCCCAGTCGGTGTAGTCAGGTGGTGTTGGTGGTGGTCCTCCCCCAGTCTTCTGCACTGCAAAGTGGTGCCTGAATGCCATGGCCCGGACCTTCCCCTACAGGTTGTTCCATCTCTTGCGGATGTCGTCCTCGGTGCGTGGATGGTGTCCCACTGCATTCACTCTGTTGCCGATGGTCTGCCACAGCTCCATTTTGCAGGCGATGGGTGTGTGCTGCACCTCGGAGCCAAATATTTGTGGCTCCACTTTTAGGATCTCATCCACCATGGTCCTTAGCTCCCTTTTGGTGAAGCGTGGATTTTTGGGGGGGAACATGGTGAGGGTGGTGGATGGCGTCTGGACTGGGGACGGTGTTTGGGTGCTCCTGTGTGGGTCTATGTGTGTGTCCTGTCTGCTGGAGTTCTCTGTCTGGCTCTGGTGATCTCCGTCTTCTGGTCCTGGTTTAGTTGCAAGGGATTGTGGGGTGTGTCTAGGGGTGTTTTATGGTGTTCTGGATGTGTGTCAGGTGTGTGGGTGCTAAGCCGAGCCAATGTGTACAGTGGTTGATGTTGGGCTCACTTGCCGCCTGTGGCGGTCGCAGCCACCAATGGTCGTCCGGCCTCCTCTATCCGCCAGGGTGATTTGTGCATCTTTATTTGGAGGGGGGGATGTGGGTGTGCTTGGCGGTGGCGGAGTGG
This sequence comes from Pleurodeles waltl, assembly GCF_031143425.1. Lineage (NCBI taxonomy): Eukaryota > Metazoa > Chordata > Amphibia > Caudata > Salamandridae > Pleurodeles > Pleurodeles waltl. The sequence goes on from NC_090437.1 coordinate 30,131,916, forward strand.
GGTGGGCCGTGATTCCCTCTGACAGGGTCCTGGCGGGGAGTGGTGGTGTGGGAATGTTTGGCGGTGTTGTTTTTTTTTGTTCATTATATGGCGGGTTGCCATTCGCCGGCGGCAGCGGGATTCTGTTCACCGCCGCCACAGCGGTCGGTGGTCTTTACCGCCATGTTCATAAAGACCGTCTATATCACATTGGCACCAGTAAAATACTGGTTCCGCATTTGGGTCAAGGAGAAACTTGTCTCATGCAAAGCAACATTAATAGATATTATAGATTAAGGGCCAGATGTATCAAAAGTTTTTGCATTCGCAAACGGTGCGAATCGCAAAATTTGGCCGTTTGCGAATGCAAAAACGTGGTCTGCGATGCATGAAAGGCATTCGCAGACCAAAAATGTGAAATCACAAAAATTTTGATTTTTTGCGTTGCGACTTGGTTTTGCGAGTCGCATTTTGCATCTCATAATTTGCGACATGAAATACCGAATTGCAATTAGCGATTCGGTATTCCAAGTAGGAAATTGCAAGACGCAAAATGCGACTCGCAAAACCAAGTCGCAATTCGATGCATCACATTTTTCGCAGAATGACATTTTGCACATGCAAAATACCAATAAGTGAAACCAGGTGGTAACCAACTGCAACCTATATAAAGAGGCCCAGAATGCCTCAGACTCTTTTCCACAATGGCTGCACTCTACGTCATGGTGAGGAGGATGAGGATCTTGGCAGGTTTGAGGAGAGGGAGGAGGAGACAGGAGCGCATTTTCAGAGTGCGCATAACACTTTTTGACCAGACAGAGGAGGAAATATTTGAGAGGTACAGGTTGAGCTCTGCCATGATACTCGACCTGATAGTTGAACTACAACCCATACTGCAGCGCACAACACATAGGACTCATAGCATCCCCACCCATGTGCAGGTATTATGCTCCCTCCACCTACTCACCTCAGGGACCTATCAAGGGGTCGAAGCAGCATCAGGAGGAGTGTCACAGAGTACCCTCTCTAGATTTTTCAATGAATTTATCAACGCCATGCTGAGCAGCATACACCAGTACATCAGATTCCCCCACACCCCACAGGAAATACAGCAGACAAAAATAGATTTCTATCAGATAGCACAGTTCCCCCATGTCCTAGGTGCCATATATGGGACACATGTAGCAATCTGTCCACCATCAACCACAGAGTATGTGTACCGTAACCGTAAATACCAACATTCCATGAACATACAGGTGATATGCAATGCCTCCTATATCATAACTGATCTCGTGGCCAGGTACCCAGGGAGCACACATGATTCATACATCTTTCGCCACAGCGGCATTCACACAAGACTGCTAGCTGGGGAGTTTGGTGAAGGATATCTACTAGATATTGTCCCTCTGTACACTGGTGCATTGATGGTAGTGTGACGTCAGATGGCTAAGTTACTCATTATACCCTCTGTTCATTCCAGGAGACAGTGCCTACGCAGTGCGCACCTACATGATGACGCCCTACCTAAATCCTACTACACCTGCTGAACGGAGATACAATGCAGTACACAGGGTGACCCGCAACGTGGTGGAGCGCACCTTTGGGCTGCTGAAGAGTCGCTTCCGGTGCCTCCACAAAAGTGGAGGGGCACTACAGTACAGCACAGAGACAACATGTAGAATAATGGCTACTTGTGCAATCTTGCACAATATAGCTACCACCAGGGGCATACCTGTGGAAATATCTGATTCTGAATCAGATGAGGATGATGATCCCATACCACCCCGACAGCCAGCAGACAGGACCAGTGCAGAAGAGGGCAGGCAAAGGCGTGCTGACATCACACACAACCATTTCAGATGTAAGTATGAACAACACAAATCCACTGACAAATGTGCTTGTAGTAAGTAAATGTATTACCTTAATGTCAGGTAATATCAGTTCCACTGGTACCAACAAAAGTAATTGTGACAAAAAACAAAAGCAGTTAACAGAAAATCACTATTCCTTCATAGTGTCCTTATGCCAGAAATATATACAGTGCCCTGTGGCCAATACACTCACTTCCTCCGGTTACGCACGCTACTCGAGTGAACAGTTGCCTCACTGGCACCTCGAGTTTCTGCCTCTGTGACAGTGCTGTGCCTGGCACTGCGACGTCTGGCATCCGTTGTGGGCACAGCTAAGCTGCTGAGGCTCGATGTGTCCCCTGTGTCCCCCAGTCCCAGTTCACTTGGTGTGGCTGATCGGTTACCCATAATATTGTCTATCACATTCGTGATCTGGACCAGTCCTTGGGCCACATCCCTGCTGCTGTGTGCTGCCTCTACCTGTGCGGCCACAGCACAACGCGATATTAGGGCTGTAGAATCTGCCAGCCTGGTGACAGAAACCGCCAAACATACCCATGAAGCGTCACTCCTGCCTGCGATGGCTTACCCTGTCGTGGCGCAGCTCCTGACACAGTTCACTCACAGCAGTAGTCAGCTCCCTTGTATCCTGCGATGCTTGGACTTGTCCCTCATGCAGCTGTTTGATGTTGGCATTGAGACACTCCAGCTGGCGATGCAGCCCCCCCCATGTTTGTTTTATGTGCCTGCATCTGCCTTTGTAACGCCGAGATTTTTTTGTTTTGCAGGCGCTGCTGCTTTAACATAGCCGATTCCAGGCCACCAAATAACGATGTTCCCTCACCTGCCTCAAAAGCCTGTGTGCCTGCATATGTAGGCATCCTGCGGGGTGCTATGCTCTGCTGTGGACGTGGCTCCTGCATCCAAGTGCATCTGCCACTTGGGGACAGTGTGTGTGACCTGCTGCTCATCAGAGTCCTGGCTCAGTTCTGGTAGTGGCAGTGCCCTAGGCCTGCATCGGATTGGAGTGATGTTCCTTGACTCGCTGGTAATAGAGTCTGAAGCAGGATGGGTGTCTGTTTCCCCTGCAACGGCACATGCTGTAGCTGCTGAGCCTGGGCCACCTGCAAAGACAATATGCAGCATGTCAGTTATGTATGTATCAATAAAGGTCACACTATGGTAATAAAGGTACAGTTACTTCTCATCTCTATGTTGTGGGTGTTGTGTTCTTCTGTGTGTCGCTCTGCCTATTACACTGTATTTGCTACTTTCAGCTCTGGGTTGTAGAATACCACTCCCATAAGGCATTGTTGTGCTGCTTCTAAGATGTGGAATGGACTACTTCTCACAATGGTTTCAACTACTTGCTAATTCCTAAGGGGGTTTTGTGCATACACATATGGGGTTACATTTCAATATTGCAATTACCTTTACTTGTACTTGGTATGCTGGATGTGTCAATGTCAGTGACCCCACTGACTGCTTCTGGAAAGAGTGTGGACTCCACTAGGTCTTCCATCGGGGTGGAGGGTGTCTCTGTGGGTGGCCTGCCTCCTGTGCTCCTGGCCTCCTGCAGTCGTCTTGCCACCCTCTCCTTGGCATGGGACCGCAGGTCGTACCACCTCTTCTTGATATCCTCGACAGAGCGCTGCACTACTCCAACAGCGCAGATTTTGGTCTGGATATCTGCCCAGAGTCTGCGCTTTTTACTCTCAGGCACCTGGAGTGAGCTTTTGCCGAACAACCGGTCATGGCTCCTGACCACCTTCTCCGTGAGCACCTCCAGCTCTTGCAGACTAAACTGCAGTTTGCGCTTCCTTTCTCCCTTCTCCTTTCCCTGGGCAGAGGTGTCCATGTTGGTTCTGCTGTGCTGCCTTCTTCAGAGACTTGCTCAGTGTGGCTGGGCTGACTCTCTCTGAGTGCTAGTTTGGGTGTGGCACCTGCAAACTGCCTGGGATGACTCACTTCCTGCTTGTGATGTCATCAGGCTCCTCCAGGTGTGTGTTCTCGCAATTTGCGATTTTCAATTACCGAATCGCAAATTGCGAGAATGCAAATTGCAATTTGGTATTTGGGCCTCACAAACCACAAATAGCGAATTTTAAGAAATCGCTAATTCCGATTCGTAATTATGATACATGGCCTATTGTGACTCGGAAATAGCGATTTCTTAAAAATCGCTATTGCGATTCGCAAGACCATTTCATGATACATCTGGCCCTAAGAGATTATCATAAACTCACATGGTTTATTCATCTGTCAAATGTATTAATTAACATTGGTTTAGAGGAATTCTGGCTCCATCCTGAAAAAAATATGAAGGCCAGCCTAGATGTGGCTAGCATATTGGATAACAAAAATCTGATGAGCTACAATCAACCTGGCCCCTGCTAAAACGTTATCTGTCATTTAATCAAGAGCAAGTACCTGCCTTCTTCATCAATGACATTTGCCCAGTGGAAAATAGATGTCTCTATATAAATTTCTGCCTGTGTGTATTGCCCGTGGCAGCAGTAGCTAACAGGTGGTCCTCAAATCCTGTGGAGGGGAGTGATTTTTGTCCTTGTGCCCAGGGTGGTCGAGAAACTTTATCCCATTTGCTTTTGCTATGTCATTTTACGCTCTGTCCTCACAAGCAATGTTCCCGTCTACTTTTTCAAAAGCATAAGATTAGGAAGTTTAAGGAGACTGAAGCCCTGTGCATCCAATCTAATGAAAGGGAATTTGTGATAGCTGTTTCATCCTACATTTTTATTGCACTGAAACAGAGACCAGAAGCACCTCACACGTTGCACACAGACGTATAATCTTTACCAAGTTGCTATGGGAGTCTTATAACTTTAGTGATGCTTAATATTCACTCTAGAGAGTGGCTTGGTACCTGGTAAAGTTTGATGTGAAACTGTGGTCACTTCTTCTCTGAATAGCAAATTGTATTATATCCTTGCAATGGTAGCAGTAGTAGGTCTGCAAGTCATGCAAGTGGTTTAAGAATTGGTAATAAATATATTTTATAGGTGCAGAAAAATAGGTCATTAATGTATATGGTTAAGCAACATTATGAGGTTGTTTGTGGATGAGTCTTCATGGCCTTTTAAATGATCTAGTAACATATGTGGGGCGACTTGTGTTTTGTTTGGTGAAGGCATTTCGTACTTGCTGTGTTCCTAATGTAAGGTATGAATATTAATTGGAATTTTGGTGGCTGTTGCTGGGCCTACAGCTAGTAAGAAGGCAAACTTTTGGAATTTATAAGTTTAAATATATTCTGACAGTTGGTGCTCGCGCAGCACTGGGTGGGAAAAGTGTACTAGTATTTTAGGCTTGTAGTACCTCAGAAATGTTTCGGATTATGCTTTCCTCTACCGGTCTTGATGCCGATGCACTTTATGCTTAGCGTACTGTAGACCATAGGTAGTTTAGAATTTTTGCTTTTCTATCGAATTTTGCACTATTACAGTTCTAATGTCTTGATCCAATTCTTTTTATCATGAGATGCAATTTATTAATTGGTTGAAAATTAATTGCATATTTTTATTGTCTAGTGGCTATATCTATTTATTGTTAATTTTGGGTTATTTTATGGAATAAGTGTGTTTACTGAGGTGCCATTTTAGAGTGTAAATGTACTTCATTATTTGTTATGGCCAATTAGGTTGAAACAACAAAGAATTTGATCTGATACTTATTGAATTAGGTGCCTTGGGAGGGTCTGAGTCGTTTGACCCTTTGAATGATTGCACTAGTGCATATTACGGCTCTGTAATCACTATTAATTAACTTCACTCTAAGGTGCCGTCACACCACAAGGGATCTTTTGATTCTATGAATGATCTGAGAGAGAATATATTTAGAAGGGGGCATACCACTAATCACATACCGAAAAATAAATAAAAGAAGACTGTCTTAATAATAATAAAGACTGTCTAAATAATAATAATAATAATAACAAACTTTTTAAATAGTGTATCATACTGCCATTCTTCCATTTAAAAGCACTGTGAGAGAGATGACCATTCACTCACTGTAAGAAGGGAGATGAAAATTGGCTTAAAATTAAATTGTTATGGCTTAAGCTCTAGACGGTGATCTTCGATGTATTAATGGTATGAGTGCTCCTGGGGATAAAGTCACTCCCTCCTCGTAGAGCATGATTTACAAGCAAACGCATAATAGCACAGCCATAGATTTGTGACAGTCGTAAGTTTCGATGTATAGACCCGGAAAACTTTTGTCAATTCCTTCATGGTTTCACTCCAGCAAAGGGCCTGAAATGTTGTGGGAGCAAATGGTGTATAAGGCAGAGTAAGTGTTAACATGTACAGAGGGTCAGTTGGAGAGACCTGGTCCTCCTGTCTGGTCTTTTGGTGGTTGATCTGTGTGCACATAAAAGCACAGGGCACCAAACAAATGATTTCTAGCTTGGCTATGGAGTGGATTGAAAAATTATTTTTTTGCATTGGCATTTTGCCAATGTAGAAATTAAGACGTACAATTATACATTGTGGAAAACTATTGCGAAAAGCCAGTGTCATTGTGCAATGGCACAGCTTTGTTTTAATCTATTAGGAAAATATTATTCCCTATGGAGAACCTCCTTCCGCTATCCCGCCCCACACACATACAAAGTTTGGGGATGTACTGTACCCCTTTCCACCCTAGAAAAGGATTTACTCCTCTCATGGCAGCACTTCTTCTGTGCCTTACTGTACAATTAACTAGAAATCCGAGCTGTTTCAGTGTGGCAGAACCCTTCTGCCACCATGCAGGGCTGTCTTCATCTTTTTAGACACTCCCCTATTTATATAATCTCCCTGCTCACCTCAAGGTATCCGAACTAGTGTCCAAATTGGTTCTCTTCCTCACTGTGACAGGAGCTTGAGTGTTTAGGAGGCCATAGAAATGAGAGGTGTAAGAGAACTTCTACCTGACATCTCCAGGTCAAAAGAGGTAGTGCTCATGCTGACCTTTGGTCAATCAGCTGTTAGTGTCCACTCCCAGATATCTAATCCATGCTGGCTAAGTGGCCAACAGTTAACACAACCATGTCCTCCTGAACTCAGAAGCAGGCCATGGTCTTCTGAGCAAGGTTTTTTAACTGTCCCGCCAAGGAAATGTATTTCAACTCCGAACATCAGATGAGTGGCAGAAATGGTTTTAAGTCTGGCTGGTTTAGTCAGCCTAACGCACATTTTATGTAATTACTTTTCCACTCAAGCTATCAACAATCTGGTTAACTCACATAAAAAAATTAAGTGCAAAAGACTATTGAAGGACACTGCTAGCTTTTCCCTGGCGAACTATAACAATAAATATTTGTATTATGGCAAAGGGAGCTATACCTACACAGTAATAAAGCATGTAGGCCTTCATGCATTGTGACGGCAGACTCTATAAATATATATAGCACTATTCAGAAAGATAACCTACACTTGTGAATAATTTGCTTCTTTAAATTTACTCTGACACTTGAGTACCATTTACAAATGTAAAGACTTACATGTCACCATCCCCTGAAATAAGCAAAATTCACGACTGCAAGTTACTACTGTATATAAGGAGCAGTAGCACACACATGGCCAGCCAGTGATACTGCAGCGATCTCTGATAGAATATACTGCAGGCAGGGATTAAAAATAGAACTTCATATTGTTAAATGAAATTGTTTTATTTGGACTTTTCAAATACTTTTCAATTAATTTGATTCAAATATATATTTGTATCAAATTAATTTAACACTATCCAATGGAAACATAATATGAAAGTAAGTATTATTTCCTGATAATATATGCTTACATTATTTTATGTCAATTATATATATTTATATACATATATATATAGATATATACCTGTGTGTAATTGTATTAACTAACAAATAAATATGTACACTTTTCTTTCAGTGGGGTAAATATTTAATTCAAAATTTAGTTAATAGATATGTAGCATTTTTTATTTTTTTCTACATTCAAAAGAAATATGGAATATTAATTTACATGACTATTAAACACAAACATATGTGACCAGTGTTTTTTCAAGTCTATTAAACTTTTTTACTTTTCCCTACACTTTACCACAGGGAGAGCTCTTGAGAAGTTGGGTTACTGGTTGAGGTAAGTAAAACTGTACTCAAGCAACAAATGCAATCCTTGCCGGGGTGGAACACAAAAAGTCACTAAATTAACCATATAATAGTTTGGCACAAACCAGCCAGACTCAATGTAGAGGTAATGGGTAGAGTATTTATGCAGCACACATCTGGTAACACAGTGAAAACACAATACAAGGAAAATCCCACATCAATTACGTAAAATGTAATAAATTATTTGACACCAAAACAACAAAAATACAAAAATACAATCAGTAGAATAGGCGATATGCAATTTCAAATATTTAAGGTACTTAAAGCACCTAAAATCAGAAAGTGACATGCATCGTTATGCTGTAGTGCAAGACTGACTGAAAATCACAAGTTCAAGCCAACCGCATTGAAGCACAGGCAGGGAACATTGATCAGGTAAACCCTGCTGAAAGAGTTACTGTCTCACAGATTGCTGTGAAGGAGTATGTGAGGAGCAGGGAGATTAGCACAGATGCTCATCTCTGTAGTACAAGGAGCAGACTGGACATTATGGGCAGTCATTGCTGTAGCATGAAGATCCTGTTGGGCATCATGGACGGTCATTGCTGAAGCTTCATGTTGGCTGTGACCATGGGCTGTTGATGCTGTAGCTGAAGTGCAGTTCTCAGATTGCTGGGTATCACTGTCAGGCGCTGTATTGCAAAGAGTTGAGTTCAGCGTAGCTTTGCATTCACATGCGCCATTGGCAGTAGGCCTTTTCATGGTTGCAAAGTAGTTAAAACTTCAGGATTTCTCCTTTTTTTTAGCAGGAGCAGTTCAACTGATACCAAACCAAGGGCCCAGGACTTGGGAGACACCTTTTGGGGTACACTCCAGCAGAGGCCAGCAGGGTTCAGTGTAATCCAGTTGCAGATCCACGCAGGTTCAGTGCAGTAGGTCAGCTAGGCACTTTTGAGTGGGGGCCCTGGTGCTTGTTATGTCCCAGTACCTCAGAACAGAAGGTCAGTCAGCTGACCCTTGGAGTCACTTCAGCCTGGGATGAAGGGAGCAGGTCCAGTCTTCCTTCACAGAGATCAGGGCAGTCTTTTTTTCTTAGTATCCTCATTCATACAAGTGGGTTTGATGGTCCTATTTTAATACCTGCTGCCCACCTTGAAATTGAAGAAACTTCTAGACTTCCTCCTGCATCTGGTTTTGGAATTTTCTTCCTCCCCCTCCTCCCCTGTCTCTAAGGGATCAGGATTGAAACCAGACTAGTGTGAAATTATTTGTGAGTGTACTGGGGCAGTGCATTTAAAGTGCAAGTGGGATAGGTGACAGCTCCCCCCTCCCCTCTACTGATGATGACCCATCCTGCCAACAACCACCCCCTCCTTTGTAATACTCTCTGGGAGGAATACACAAAGGCCAACCACCAACCCCATGTAGTGATGTGATCCAGGATACAAGTGGCAGGCACCAATGGGTTAGGACAGAAAATGACAACTTACTAAAAGTGGCATTTTCAGAACTTAAAGAGGCTTCTAATTGCAAATCATTAAAGACGAAACTTGACTTTTCTACCTGACCCCAATCAAATTCTATCACTTAATAAATGTAAAAAGGTGGCCCAATGTTATCCTATGGGATATATAGGCCTTGTAGTTGTGAAAAGCAAATTTAAGACTTATTCACTACGAGGGCATGTGAAATTTAAAAGTATATCTCCACATTTGTAAATACACTGCACTTTGCCCTATGGGCTATTTAGGGCCTACCTTAAGGGTGACATATGTATTAAAAATGAAAGTGTACGCTTGGTAAGAGGTTTATTTTGCCAGCTCAAGATGGCAGTTTAAAAATGCACACAGGCTGCAAATGGTTGGCCAATTTTGGAAGTTCTATGTAAGTGGGTGTCACAATGAGTGACACAGGACTACTAGTAGTATTTAATTTACAGGCCCCGGGTACAAGGAATACCTCTTTACTAGGGCCCAATAAGTAAATTAAATATGGCAATTTAGGGTAAGCCACTTTTTACCATGCTTAAAGGAGTGAACACTAGCACCACTGGTTAACAGGGATAAAGTATGCAGAGTCCAAAGGCCACCAAAATAAACTCAGCAAATCCGCAGGACTGAAGGTAAAAAAGTTTGGGGGTAAAACCATGCCAAGGAAGTCAGGTTCAGCTGATCTTTGTCCCGATTGTAGAGATCTCCTTGTTGTAAAGTGTAGTAAAATTATGTATTAAACTTGAAAAAAAGTTACAATAATTACAGCTCCCAAAATCTCTCCCATTTAATAGTAAATATGCTCCTTTTTTTTAGGCATTCCCTTGGTTCCTCTCACTTTCACTACTGAGTGGTAAATGTATATGTGCGAGGTTCATCCCATAAAATTGAGAATTTAATTTGATATTAAGTAATACTACTGTAGTACTACTTTACATAATTCAAAAGCAGCTTGTGAATAAGGCCCGCTGTGTGCAATTTTTCTAGGTCTAACGTTAGCCAAGACTTTTAAATATTACTTAAATTATAGTTCTGATATAGTTAATTATAAGGGTTTTTAATCAATGGATCTATTCCACCCTCTACAGTATAACACATGTTACAGTGGGGTAGCCCACTTCAGCCATTGGCTAACTTCACTGTGAGTGAAGGCATTCAGTCCCTTTCACAAGAAGCATTTCCACACACAAAGTAGTTATTTTCAGTGCGAAGGACCTCTATGTGAATGTGTGCTAATCAGTACCAAAAAAAATATATTTTTACTTTTAGTTAGATATTTTTTTTAAATTGACGAGGACCCGGCAGCTTTCCCAACAATAAAGTTTTGCAAAAAACATGACAAAATAAAGTAAGTACTGACAAAGTCAAAAGTTGGCTGCCAATACCAGACATATTGCCTTTTTTCCAAAGCATTGTCATAGATTAAGAACCATTCTTTGTGTGATTATCTGGTGCACTTTAGCGTGACATATAATTATATAAAAATAGGTTTTCCTAGATGGAAAAGACATTTATATTTCTACATGGTATATTTCTTTCTGTGTGGTTTATTTTGTTTTATAAAGCAAAGACATTTTTTTCATATGTGGTAGTTTTTTTTCTATTCAGTATACATGTGGCACAGCAGTGCTCCTAACAAACATATATTTTTGTCATACATGCAGATGGTGTAAATACACACTGGAACCCACATGTGATATTTTACCTTCCATTCCATCGTTGTATCTTAGGCATCACCCTGGACTATGGGGCAGCAGTGAAGAGTACAGAATTCTAAAGGCAGCAAAATCAGGTAGGACCAAATTGGGGGCCAAACAGAATTGTTATTTCTTACACTAGGGCATTCTCGGTTGATCTTCAAGCAAGGTAGAGGTTAATGGACTAGTGGTTAAAGGATAAACATCGCAGAAGGACAATATGATGGGCTGTCATCAGAAAGAATGCTTTGAGGTGCAGAAAAATTACTCTTTATGTGCCTAAAATAGAAAAAGAGACGCAGTTGCTTATTTTCACGCTGTAAGCATTCTTATCTATAAAAAGAGAACACATCCATTATGGGGATTACTGATAGTCCTGCATAGTAAATATTGAGGAAAAATGATGTCAGGATGTTGAAAAACTGAAATAGTTTCCCTTTGTTGAAGTATTAAGAGCTCTAGAATGGCAGCAACCCTATCTGTTAAGTCTCAGAATTCAACACGAAGGAACCTTTCTTGTTCCCATCCCACTAAGGGAAAAATAGTAATTAAAACTAGCCAATCTGACACATGCCTGTGACATTTCATGTGCCCAAATTATGTTTACCCTATAACTGTTTTTGGTATGCTACACGGAAAGCCAGAAATAAGTGTACAGGGCAGGGTCGGAATGGCCAAAGGGGCAATAAGGCAGTGCCTGAAGGGCTGGTTTGACAGGTCAGTATCTGTCACGTTCTTTGGCTGATTGTGGGCCTGTTTCATGGGCTGGTGGGCCAACTTTATTCTCAGTATTACCACAAAGATTACTGTTAGAAATGGGGTCTCTAGTTGACAGAGGTATACACCCATGTCCAAATAGGGACTACAATCCTTGTCAGGGTAAGTCACACACAAAAATTATCCTGTGCCCACCCTCTGGCAGCTTGGCACTGAGCAGTCAGGCTTAACCTAGAAAGCAATGTGTAAAGTATTTGTGCAAAAACATTTACAGTAACACTGTGAAAACCCCACAAACATACACAACCCAGGTTGAGAAAATATATGATATTTAGCTGGTTAAATTAAGGTCAAAACAATAAAGATTCAATAAGCACAAGCTTAGATATCACTTTTACAAGACTAAAAAGAGTCCTTACTCTTTGAAATCAACAGTTGTCTCTTGTTTACACAAAGTACCTGGTGTGTGTCAAAAATAACATGCACTGATACTGCAGAGGAGGATATGCGTGGAAAAATAGGATGTGCGTCGGATTTTCTGGCAGAGCACAGACAATGTGTTGTTTCCTACTACGCTGCAAGGGGCTTTGCATCAATTTCCAGCGTGCAGTGTTTGTTCCCCACTGTGAAACGGGGATCTTTTTGATGGCCAGGGACAATGCAGGGAAATCCTGGGCATATGGGAAGAAGTCGCAGGTGTTGTGTCAATCTGGTAGGCATTGCGTCTAATTTTCTGTTGCACAGCAGGGGCTGTGTCCATTCTTCACTCCAGAAGCCGGGCTGCATCGTTCTGGTTCAGCTGTGTGTCGATCTGGTAGGCTGTGCGTCACATTTCTGGCAGCAAGGCATGTGCTGCGTCGATTCTTCACTTGGGAAGTCAGGCTGCGCCATTCTGGCTTAGCTGTGTGGCGATTTCTCGGTCACAAAACTGCTGTGCATTTTTTCCAGCAGGCTGTGTGTCAATTTTTGGCGCACAAGGTGTTCCCCGAAGAGGTGAAGTCTTTTTGGCCCTGAGACTTCAGAAAACAGGAGGTAAGGCCAATCCATGCCCTTGGAGAGCACTTCTCAGCAAAGTCAGAGGGACGCAGGCTCAACAGCAGGGTAGCAGTCCTTCTCAGCAGAGCAGTCCAGATGAGTCCTTTGGACAGAAAGGCGGGTTCTCTTGACAGGTTGCAGGTTCAGGTTCAGAAGTGTCTGAGTTGATGAGGTCAGGGACCCAGTTTATATACCCAAAAATGCCTTTGAAGTGGGGGAGACTTCAAAGAGTGATTCTGAAGCTCACAACTTCCCTTTTTAGTACAGTTCTGTCTGCTAGGGTCCATTGTGTACAGGCAGGCCACAAGCCTTTGAGACATGTGTCAGGCCCTCCACCCTTCCAGCCCAGGAAGACCCATTCAGTATGCAGATGAGTGCCGGTGTGCCTGAGTGTCCTGTGTTTGTGGTTGTCTGAGTGAAATGCACAAGGAAACTGTCAACCAGCCCATACGTTGATTGGAGACAGGCTGTAAGGCACAGATGGATTTTAAGTGCAGAGAAATGCTCACTTTCTAAAAGTAGCATTTCTAAAATAGTAATATAAAAAACCCAACCTCACCAAAAAGCAGGATTTTCTAACACCATTCTGGCCATACTAATCATGAGCTGGTTACCCCTTTCTGATCAGAATCTACCACTCAAACAGTAGACGAGGGTAGCCCTAATGCTATCCTATGAAAGGAGCAGTCCTCGCAACAGTGGAAAACGAATTTAGGAGTGCTCCACTATCAGGACATATAAACACACATGTACATGTCCTGCCTTTTACCTACATAGCACGCGGCCCTATGGGTTACCTAGGGCATACTGTAGGGGTGACATATATGTAGAAAAAGGGGAGTTTAAAGCTTGCCAAGTACTTTTAAATGCCAAGTCTAAGTGGCAGTGAAACTGCACACACAGACCTTGCAATGGCAGACCTGAAACGACATGGTTAAGGGGATACTTATGTGGGTGGCACAATCAGTGTTGCAGGCCCACTAATAGCATTCAATTTATAGGCCCTAGGCACATGTAGTGTACTTTACTAGGGACTTATAAGTAAATCAAGTTTGCCAATTGGAGGTAAACCAATTTTACCATGTTTAAGGGAGAAAGCATATGCACTTTAGCACTGGTTAGCAGTACTTAAGTGCACAGAGTCCTAAAATAGCAAAAACAGTGTCAAAAAAAGTGGAGGGAGTCAGGCAAAATGTTGTGAGATGACCACCCTAAGGCTGTCAGGTCTATCAATTACCTACAGCAATCACAAATATAGGCAGCTGCTATATCTAGCAAAACACATACAGCTTTCCTGTACAAGTTCAAAACTGCCTTGATTTGCAAATGTTGGCCACTTTTTTAGTTATCTGATCCGCTAATAGGGGCCATTTGTTATTTGCTGCTCAAGTCTATTTTCTGTACCAGTCTGAAACTGGTACAGGGTATCCATTGTTCCGAACTCTCAAATGCCTTAGGCCCAGGTCTGAGGGTAAAGCCCAACCAAATCTTGTTTAGACATCTACTTAAAACTGAGCTTTTAAACAGATCTTTGTTTTCAACAAGAGAATAACTATAGTAGTACTGAGTAGGGATGCTTCGCCTCACATTAGGTCGGACTGCTTCTACTAATATGGCTTTAGTATGATTCACCATGATTTAGTATGATTCACCAAATATCAGTGCTGTGTATAGTGGCAAGGCTACATGCTCTGGACCGTTTCAAAACAAACAAGTGAATAACTAAGAAGTGTAAATATAAGGGACTATAACAGCATGGCTGTGTAGCTTCCAAGGGACCAGGCCCAGAGTTATCAAGAAGCCATGCAATGCAGACCAGTTAGCAAAGTTGCTGCACTGTGTTGTGTGGGAGAAAGAGAGCAGAACTGCACCATATCTACAAAGAGTTGGCAGAGTTCTGCTCGCTCCCTGTGTAAATGTACTTTAGGCTGCCATGCGCCATCACAGACACCCTTACATCACCAGTGCAAGGGTGCCTGCTTTGTCTGAGGCATAACTTTAGTGCTGGAGGAGGCACTTCCAATATAAATCTTTATGCTTTAAAGCTTTTCTCACTTTGTATGTGTGCTGTACAATGCAGCACACATTCAAAGTGGGAAAACTGAGGAAAAAATGAACATATTTCTCATTGTTGCAACTCTTTCTAGGAGGCCTAAAATTTTGGAAAAAAATCCCTGTGTGCAGTTCTTTGTAGATACGGATTTAAATCAGAACCCATGGGTGGTTGCATTAGTACACTCATGCACCACCTTTGGAACACTCCTTTGATGTGAAGTAATTCAAAGCAGTGTGATACTTTGGATTATGTTCCAGTGCAAATCATAATTTGCATTGGATAGTAAAACATTTTGTGTTGCGCTTGCATTAGAAAAGTAATGCAAACTTGAACCAAAACATTTGTAAATCTCGCCCCAAGTTTTCAAAACTGGTGTAATTAATGGCATGCAGTACACGGAGGGAGCAAGTCACGCTTCTAAAAAGAGCCTGAAATCCATGCAGAGTGAGGACCTCTGAGCTTTGGAAAAGTTTCCAAGAGAAAGAGAGCTGAATTTTCAGATATGTTTAAAGACATGGAGCCTCATTTACGAGGCCCTAGCGGCACACTGCGCCACCGGAGCGTAATTTTTTTTAATGCTCCGATGGCGCAGTGTGCCATCCCATTTACAAGGCCACCTAAAGCCACCTTGCATGGCTTTTCATGGTCTTGCAAGTATGGACCCCTTTCATGCATAACACTGTGTGAAAGGGGCGTTCCATGGGTGTTGCTTCGGGTGTTCCCATGCATCACCCATGAAACCAGGAGGAATTTGATGCATTCCCAGATCTACAATTCTGGGGATGCATCAGATTCCTAGGCCACCTCAGAGGTGGTGTTAGAATGATGCAACCGGGAGAAATATCCTAATTTATCCCTGTTTTTTCCTCCTTCTACGTGTGCTGCATTCTGCAGAACACATGGAGGAAAACACCTCTTGTGATTGTTTTGTTTTTGTGCAAGAAGGTGTCCCTTCCTGCACAAAAACAATAATCCCTGCAATGTAGGCATCCTTGCAACATGGTGCACGGATGTCTCCATTGGCCCTAGGCAGCAATTTGTGCGACAGTGCAGCTGGAGAGGACAGAAATGCACCAAATTGTGTACATACAGTGCATTTCTGACCGTTCCCAGTGGGGCAGGGTGGCACAGCAAGGCACTTACTGCGCCGCCCTAAGCCACAGACCTCAGAAATGAGGCCCATGGTTTTTTTGCATTAATCCTGTTTCCTTTCCTCTTCATCTTCGTTCTATTTTTAGTGATTTTCACGTTCTTGCACCCCAGAATTAGAGCCTAGTGTATTTTGCCTTAGTCAGGCTTTAGATTCATTTTGTAGGTTTTACTCATTGGTATTTGTCCTTAGAACCAAAAAGCTTTGCCATTATACTCTTAATAAATATAGATTAAAATAACATCAGATACTAGAAAAGTGCAGAGAACCATAAATTACCTTTTTGTTTTTTGTCCTTCATACTTCCTCTTTCCTTGTCATGCAGATTTTGTATCCATGAGTAATGTTTTCATTATTTAAATGTATTAGTTCTCTTATTTATGTCTGCAGTGGCCAAACTCCAATAAAACTTTGAACTGCAAATACAACTCTTTTGTTCAAACAGTTACAGGCTAGATTAATGGGGGCGATTGTACAATATTTATGCAACACAGTCAGCGACCTCATAAAATGTAGTTGTTTTGTGTTTATGATTAAGTACTCACTTGCCAATAGAGTTACTGCATATCCTAAACACAAAGGCCTAAATGTTCTAAGATTTTGCGCCCGAGCAGCTCCGAGGCAAACTCCTATTTTGGCATTTGCAAAGCCACTCAAAGTTGAGTTTCGCGGCTTGACTGTGTGGTTTAATAAATGCACAGTAACACTTCCATTACTTTGTGTCTGGTAGGTGTTACATGGATAGGCATGGGCATTTGCAAGCATCCACTAATGTATTTTGATGCAAATCCAGGTTTACAAAGAGTGTAAACTTGGGTGGGCAGCAAAATGGTGCGCCTACCCAACATAGGCATGATGAGGAGAAATATCTTTATTGCCATGCTGCAGTGTGGTGGGGAAAGAAGAGTGAATCTGGCCCAACTAATGCTGTGTTTGTTTGATGCTAAACAAGATTTAGCATTGGATCAAGACAATGAGACAGAGTGAAATGTATCTTTAGTTTTGTATTTGAGATAGCTTTGCACTTTGTAACTTAAGTAGAAATTCTAACAGAGTACTTTCACAATACTGCCATTATTTTGCATCTGAGTAGCATGTAACTAAATCAACAGCATCTGCTACTGGCCCTCCCTTGCCATGTCTGCCACAGATGCATGAACCAGACAAAATTAGACAAAGAGAAATGTTCTGCTTGTGTTAAGTGTTATGCCACCTGCACCTTTAAGTCTTTTCTTTGAGTATTTGAAGGGATGATTCTGCAGTGCATCGTAACGATGCATGATGCATGTGCCTCTCTGCCCACCTCAGCCCAAATTATCACTACAGTTTTCAACAACATACCCATCACTAGACATTAGACTTGCACACACGGCACTTAGGGCCACATATATGAAATTCAGGTTTTGCGACTCGCAAAACCTGATGTACAACAGTGTCAATGACACTGTTTGCGATTCCAAATGGGGTCGCAAATGACCTACCCCATGAATATTCATGATGTAGGTCGCAATTTGTGACCCCATTGGGAATGGCCGCCGTCACAGGGATGGTGGCCTGCTGGAGACAGCAGACCACCATGTCTGTGACTGCTTTTAAATAAAGCCGTTTTTTTTTTTTAATGCAGCCCGTTTTCCTTAAAGGAAAATTAGATGCATTTCAAAAACAAAAAATAAAAAGTTTTCTTTTCATTTATTCAGAACAGGCAGTGGTCCGTAGGACCACTGCCTGCTCTGAAAAAATATTTCCGCTACCATTCACAAAGGGGAAGGGGTCCAATGGGGACCCCTTCCCGTTTACGAATTGGTTTGCACCAGTTTGAAACTGGTGCTAACTGCAATTGTTTTGCAACTGCATTCGCAGTCACAAAACAATCATACATGGGACTGCGACTCGCAATTAGGAAGGGAACACCCCTTCCTAATTGTGACTCGCAAACCCTTTTTGCAATTCGGTAAATAGATTACCAAATGGCAGAAATGGGAATGTACATCCCAAATTTCATTTTTCATGTCGCAAACAGCTCGATTCGCCATTTGCGACTTGAAAAATGCGTCTTACATCTGGCCCTTGTTTCTCAGCTAGTAACACGTTGCATGGCTCCACTTCTCCCACCAGCCAGATCTTAGTAGAGGTAACAATGTCATATTGCCCTCCAGAAGACATCGGCTGTTTTTTTATAACCAATTACCACCATTATAGTTCAAGTGTTTATACATTTTCGAATTCTAAAACCCTTCACTCCCTTCTTTCTAGACCTCGTCCCTGGACTATATACTGGCACTCTGATATACCGGATTCAAGTACATTGTGGCACATTTTTATCATGGACAAAATATCGATGGACACATTAATGAAAGGGAAGTTCACAGAGGAAAGTTGAATTTTATGGAGATTCCAATATCAGTCACCTTTTCCCACATGCAATGTTAGTCATGCTCATAATATCAACCTGGTACAATAATAACTCCTAATTTTTTCTGGCTTTTATCACAATAATTAAAATATCACACAAATAACTTTCCTGTGTCCCTCTCCCCACCCCGATAATAAAAAACAAATTACCATGTATTTTTTAATGTCCAGTCTATCAACAATTTCCATTTTTTCCTCAGCCCTAAGACTCCCACTACTTGCTTTACCTGAAAAGATGCTAAAGTTAACCACCTTTTCGAAACCGGAGCCACTTGTTCCCTTATTACAATCAATGATGTGATCATATTTGTGATGCCCAAAGGATGTGAATGGAAGTGGTATGGCTTTTGAGAAGTACAGCGGGACAATTTCAAATTTTTTGTAACTAATGCCTATTTTTGCATGGGTAAGGGTGAAGCTAGTAAAGAATATTATCACTCTAAAGTAAGTATTTATAGTAATTACACTGAACATACAGGGCCTAATTCACAAAAGTAAATTACACTTTTGAGAATTTTTGTTACTTCACAAACTCCACTTTTGTAATAAATTACATTGTTATAGTATCTTACACTTTTGTAGCAAATCTAGCCCTACACCTGGCCAACTACTGGTACCACAGCAATCTTCCATAGAAAATATTGGAAATGATGTCAAAGTAAATGAAATTATGTAAAATAGTTAAAAATTTAACCAAATATAACATAATGCTAAAAATGCATAGTTCATATTTATTATTTTTTTATAAAATACTAATTACCCAATTTCAATTTACGAAATACTGTAACAATAAAAGTGGTACTTTAACATTTATTCTTCTATTATTCTTATATTAAAAATAGGTTATTTTATATAACATTAAATTATTATTAAGGTGATGTAAAGGATTATCTGACAAATGGAACTGTTAGAAGTAAACAGGTTTCTCCTGTGAAATATCGACACAAAGAAAAAATAAAAACAAGCATTGATTGGGCACCAATCTAATATGTTCTAGAATTGCCTTGCATTTCAGCCTCTACTTTCAATAAAGATGGAACAGCGACATAAGTCTGCAGGAGAATCATATCATGCACATGGAAACATTTATGAAATTGAATTCAGATGCCTGATTTCATACTGAGGCTAAAACATTTACTTTTAACCATCTGGAAGTTTCGGAAGCAGATCTGGGGTCATTGGCTGCGTGTAGACAGGCTACTACTCTCAACAGAAATTGTGAGCTGATAGAAACCAAAGTGTTGCCCCAGTGACCATCAACTTCAAGGCGTGAGCTTGAAGCATTACAAGACAGGGAAGTTGCACAGCACCTAGATTCCACACCATCTAAAATCAGCCAGAATAGTGAATTTGAAGGGAAGGGATACACTTGCTTAAGGAGATGTTTAGAGTTGTAATGTATTGTGATGCAAATCCAGGTTTACAAAGACTTGTAAACTTGGGTGGGCAGCAAAATGGTGCGCCTACCCAACATAGGCATGATGAGGAGAAATATCTTTATTGCCATGCTGCAGTGTGGTGGGGAAAGAAGAGTGAATCTGGCCCAACTAATGCTGTGTTTGTTTGATGCTAAACAAGATTTAGCATTGGTTCAAGACAATGAGACAGAGTGAAATGTATCTTTAGTTTTGTATTTGAGATAGCTTTGCACTTTGTAACTTAAGTAGAAATTCTAACAGAGTACTTTCACAATACTGCCATTATTTTGCATCTGAGTAGCATGTAACTAAATCAACAGCATCTGCTACTGGCCCTCCCTTGCCATGTCTGCCACAGATGCATGAACCAGACAAAATTAGACAAAGAGAAATGTTCTGCTTGTGTTAAGTGTTATGCCACCTGCACCTTTAAGTCTCTTCTTTGAGTATTTGAAGGGATGATTCTGCAGTGCATCGTAACGATGCATGATGCATGTGCCTCTCTGCCCACCTCAGCCCAAATTATCACTACAGTTTTCAACAACATACCCATCACTAGACATTAGACTTGCACACACGGCACTTAGGGCCACATATATGAAATTCTGGTTTTGTGACTCGCAATTTGCGAGTCGCAAAACCTGATGTCCAACAGTGTCAATGACACTGTTTGCGATTCCAAATGGGGTCGCAAATGACCTACCCCATGAATATTCATGATGTAGGTTGCAATTTGTGACCCCATTGGGAATGGCCGCCCTCACAGGGATGGTGGCCTGCTGGAGACAGCAGACCACCATGTCTGTGACTGCTTTTAAATAAAGCCGTTTTTTTTTTTAATGCAGCCCGTTTTCCTTAAAGGAAAATTAGATGCATTTCAAAAACAAAAAATAAAAAGTTTTCTTTTCATTTATTCAGAACAGGCAGTGGTCCGTAGTTCAATAGTGAATTTGAAGGGAAGGGATACACTTGCTTAAGGAGATGTTTAGAGTTGTAACTTAATACATACATATTTCCTGACACCTTGTTTTTCAATTGTTAGCAAAACACAATTTTATACGGGGATTCAGTTACCGTGTTAGCTGTTATTAGTTAAACTATGTATGTCTTCAATCTTTTTTCCCAAGGAGCGAGTGCTTTGTTCTCTTTTCCCAGAATCCATGTGCAATGATGCTCACTCACCAAATGGCCTGGAGAAGCGTGGAATATCAGGGTACACATGCCAACACCTTTTCCACCATCATCTAAGACAATTTACCTCTCTAAGTCAATGCTTTTTTTATACGGAGGGGATTCACTCCCAAATGAATACTCAAAGGCACACTATTTCAACTCATAGAGATCACCCATTCTGGAAACTCGACTCCCTTTCATGCCCTCAGCCCAAGTAGTGGGCAGATAGTGCTTTTATTGCAAGGAGGCATAACCAAACCTGGGGTACATGTACTGGGCAATATTACTCATGGCGCATGCTGCTGTGAAGCAATGCAATTACCTAAGGTAAACAGTTTAAATGATTCTCAGCCTTCATTATATGTCGCTATTCCTAGAACAATCATATTTGGAATGTTTCACTGACTCACCAAAAATATGGAAGATCATCCTGCAACTGCCTGCTTTACAAAGTTGAAATATTATAGCATCTTTCAAAGCCCTTGAAGCTGGCAATACTTTGAGTACTGAATGGATCATTTAAATCCAATTAAAAGGAGTTCAGATTAATGCTTGCCGGTTCTCATCCGTAAGGCTAATGTATTTACTTTCACGCCTCAGGAAGTTTAGGAAAGAGCACTTGGATCCATGGGTGTAGTGTTGGCAGGCTATTAAACACACAATAGACTGCATATAACAGAAATGGAGATTTTACACATTTTTGTGGGATTTCTGTTTGTTATATATTGGAAACATATGGATCTGGTTGAGAATGATAGGTGTCCCCTTGGTAGATGATATGTATGTTACATCTTATTCAAAAACAACATCAGATAGATAGAGTATTGTGTACATTATAGACATGTCACATTACATGTGCATGCTGCATTAAATAAATGACACTTATGCTGTGTGCCAGGATGAGCCCCACTTGGTGCGTAATTACAGTGGCTTATAAGCTTTCTAACAGAGAAAACTCAGAATCATAAGCAATCAGCACAGAGGTTCCTTAGGGGGTCATTATGAACATGGTGGGAAAGACCGCCGACTGCCGTGTTGGCGGTGAACAGAATCCCGCCGTTGGCGGTGAATGGAAACCCACCATATAATGAACAAAAAACCCAAACCCACCAAAAATTCCCAGACCACCACTTCCCGCCATGACTCTGTCAGCGGGAATCCTGGCCCACCCCACCCCGCCACCGCCAAGCACACCCACATTAAGCCCTCCAAATTATGATGCACAATCACCTCGGCAGACAGTGGAGGCCAGACGACCATTGGCGACTGCGACAGACACGGACGGCAAGTGGACTCAACAGCAACAAGTGCACACATTGGATAGGTGTATCACCCACACACCTGACACACATCCAGAACCCCATAAAACACCCCCAGACACACCCCACAATCCCTTACAACGAAACCAGGACAAGAAGACGGAGAGCTCCAGAGCCAGACAGCGAACAACAGCATACAGGAGATGCACATCGACCCACAGAGGAGCACCCTTACCCCGTCCCCAGTCCCGACGCCATCCACCACACTCACCATGTCCCCCCCAAAAAATCCACGGTTCACCGAAAGGGAGCTAAGGACCATGGTGGACGAGATCCTGAAGGTGGAGCCACAAATATTCAGGGCCGAGGCGCAGCACACACCCATTGCGCAGAAATTGGAGCTGTGGCAGACCATTGTCAACAGGGTGAATGCAGTGGGACACCATCCATGCACCAGGGATGGCATCTGGAAGAGATGGAATGACCTGCATGGAAGGTCAGGGCCATGGCATCTAGGCACCACATCGCAGTGCAGAAGACTGGGGGAGGGCCGCCTCCAACACCACCCGACTGCACCGACTGGGAGGAGAAGGTCCTCGCCATCCTGCACCCAGAGGGATTCACAGGACTCACTGGAGGAATGGACTCGGGTAAGTCATCTACAATTATCCCATATACAACACATCTGCCATGCATGCACCACCCCACCCCACCCACACCCACCTGGACCTACACCCCACCCAGCCATTACCCACCACATCCACCACCCTGCATTACCTACAACCCACTAACAGGCCCACATCACTCCCTCTGTGCACAGCCACCCACCCCTGCACGTACCCACAATGGAACAATACACCCCACCACAATGCAACCCCACCACTGGCGCTAAATGCTATGTCAACCTCACAAAGGCACCCTGGAAGGGCCCCAGTACAAGTGGCATGTCCAGACCTGTACAGGGGACACAGGCACAGGGGGCTAGGGCAAGTTCAAGTGTCCCAGTGGGCCAGGGGGGAGGCCACAGGATGGATGCATCAGCCCAGGACGTTATTGCAAAGGTATTGGGGGCCTACCAACATACCCAAGACAGGTTGGAACAGATTGTGTCCACCTTGGAGCAAAGTCAGAGGATGCAGCAGCAATGACACCAACAGGCCATGGAGCAGTGCAAAGAGCACCTTCCAACAATGGCCACCATTGATGGAGCACTGCTGCAGTTGGTAAAAAAACAGTCTGACACCCACACCGGACAAGAGGCACCCACAACAGCCCTAGACAACCAGCATCTGATGACCCAAGCAGCAGAAGCATTCCAGGAAATACCCTCCCAGGAAACCCGAGGGCCAACCATGCAACCCCAAGAAGCTCCACAACAGGAGCCCAAACGTACACTTAGGCCAAGATATGGCACTGGAAACCCAGCTAAGAACAAGGCCCGCTCCAACAATTGACTCTGCTACTAATGCAAAGCAACCATCCCACCCATTCACCAACAACACTCAGCTGAGGGCAATATGAAGTACTGTTCGACAAAATGGACCCATCTGAACCATCCAACAAGGCTGCCACCAAGTTGGTTTTGAGGACACCCAACCCTTACGACCCCCATCACAGTATATACCACAATTCACTCAATTCTACCAATAAAACACATTTCACACCTGCAACACTGTCCCCTGTCTTAAATTGTGAACAAAGTGGAGTATGGATGCAACTGGCAGAGAACAACTTTATTGTCAATTTGTGCTTGATGGTGGTACTGTGTGCCCAAATGGTGGCAAGGAGGGAATGCATATGTTTTCTGTCAGTACCATGCAGAAGTGGTCCATGTATTGCCTATCATGACCAATCCCCCCTATATGACAGACAGTATTAGTCACTAACCCCAATGACAGGCTTAAGTCCCGCACAGTTATTGGAAGTAGAGTTGTATCAGTTGGTTCCTGAACTGGACATCTTCCTCATCCTCACCATCACTCTCCTCACCTCTCTGAGGTAGCTGATCAGGACCTATAGTACCTTCCACCTCCAAGAGGGGGATATAATGTCTCACTGCCACGTCGTGCAGCATGCAGCAGGCCACCACTATTCTACACACATTATCAGGCCCATAGGCCAGGGAACCCCCCCAGATATATGTAGACACCAGAATCTAGCCTTCAGGAGACCTATTGTACGCTCCATTACCCTCCTAGTACGCCCATTGGCCCCATTGTATTTCCTCTCTGCATCCGTCCTGGGATTCCTCACTGGTGTCAGGAGCCAACACAAGTTTGGATAGCCAGAATCACCTACAAAATGGTTCCTTACAGACTCGTCATTATTATGTCCCTTAGACAGAAAGGCTGGTTTTCTGCAATATGTCAGTTATTGACAGGCAAACTTACCTATGATCCACCCTCTGTCCTCTTGTAGTTGTTCCATCTTCTGTGGCACACTACTGTTCCTCAACACAAATGAATCATGGACTGAACCTGGAAACATGGCATTCACATGTGAAAAGTACTGGTCTGCAGTACACACCAATTGGATGTTCATGGAGTGAAAGTTCTTCCTGTTTCGGTACACCTGTTCACTCACTCTTGGGGGGATGATGGGTATGTGTGTGCCATCGATGGCACCTATGACATGGGGAATGTTTGCAAAGGCATAGAAGTCAGACTTGATGGCAGGGAGGTCAGTACTTTGGGGAAACCGCACATAGGATTGCAGATGTTGTACAAATGCATTCAGAAATCTTGTCAGTACCTGGCTGAACATTTGCTGTGAGAAACCAGCACCCATGCCCACTGTCACTTGAAATGAGCCTGTGGCCAGGAAATGGAGTACGGAGAGCACCTGCACCTCAGTTGGAATGGCATGCTGATTACGAATTCCCAGAGTTAGTGCAGGATCCAGTAATGCACAAAGGTCCTGAATAGTTGCACGTGTGAGTCTGTAAGTGATTATGATCTGACGCTCCACCATGGTCCCCATATCCACAAGTGGTCTGTACACCGATGGTGCCCTTCCTCGCCACAAGGGTCGGTACCTACGAGGGGTTACAAAAAGGAGTGATGAAGACACATACATAGGCACACTTCTCAGCATTTCTGCACTGCATTGTTCATTGTAGTGTCTCTATAATAATTGCTACCTGACAGACATACATGTACATTACTAGGAGGGAACAGAATAATTAATGTGTGCTACTATACGGAATGGATAGAGGCCTAGGTGCTTCATGTGGCTAGTAGGCCGCGTATTGTGAGTAGTAGGAAATTCAAGATGCGTAGGTGATGGCAAAATGTCTGCCCACTGAAGATCTGCCCCTTCGTTGTGGAAGTGACCTCATACCGCTAGTGGTTGACGTCACAGCGTAAGGCGGTGTTGACCGCTGTTCGCACCCTCATTGGCTAACATGTATGCCAATGGGGAATCCTGGCCAATCATGATCGCCGCCGGCAGTGACGGTGCATACCGCCACGGAACGTACGCGCGTTTGTCATTGTTTGATCACTTGACTCCCTGATGCCGTGCGGACAGGTACTCACCTCTGTGTACTGCTTTGGCCTGCCTCTGGCTATGGATGTGCCACGTGGTGCAGGTGAAAGGGCCCCCGCCTTCACCCAGGAAGAACTGGAGAAGTTATTGGACGGGGTCCTGATCTGTACAGCCAACTATACGGACGGCCAGAGGTACAGGTGAGTCTGGGTTTGGAGGGCACTGTGTGTGTAATGGATGGTGTGGATTGGACATATGTGTGCTCCTCTGAGCCTGCATGGGCCATGGTGCATGGAATGCTGCGTGCGACTGTCCTGTATGTCTGAGAGTAATATCTGTCCCATGTTGGACAATTTGTCAGCTGTTCCTATCGTGCAAGTGCCTGACCTCTGTGTTCCATTTCTGTGTCACCCATCTAGGTCAGCGTCCACCAGAAGACGGCACATTGGCATGCCATCGCCAAGGAGGTGCGGACCCCGGGGGTCTACAACCGGTGGAGCACCCACTGTCGAAAGAGGTGGGAGGACCTGTGGCGCTGGGCTCGAAAGATCAGTGAGGCCCAGCTGGGGAAGTCCTCCCAACGTGGAGGGGGTGCCCGTCGTGCACTGACCCCATTCATGCTACGGATCCTGGCGGTGGCGTACCCAGATCTGGATGGGCGTTTGAAGGCTGCACAGCAGTCACAAGAGGGTGAGTACTCATTGACCATACTGCAATCTGGAAGGATGACTGGGTGTGCAATAGGGCTCCTGCTGCTTAGAGCAGGGAATTCGACTGGTGTCCATCTACTATATGTTCCCCAAAGGGTGTAGGGTTGTCCCTGTCAGGTTTCACCTACCTCAGCTCCAAAAGTATTTCAGGGGATGGGTGTAGATCAGTATTCTGCTCAGTAGTCAGGGGCATGGCCATGGGCATAGTGTACGGTGCTGCCTGTTGGGTGTGTTTGCTGGGTGGGTGTATGTCTGGCCATTCTGTATCTGCATTCAGCTATTTACAAGTGTCTCTCCTGTTTTGTCTTCCCAGCCCTGTTCTCTTGTGTTGGTTTTGGTACAGCATCAACATCAGGCAAGGGAGCTGAGGCACCGGCAAGTGGGGAGGCAGCGGCCCACGGATCCTCCGAGGCAGAGACAACAGACGCCCAGGGGACCAGTGGGTGGGAGGGCGAGGGGACTTCCATGGGGAGGCTACTACCACAGGAGGTAGTGACTCTGAGACCTCCTCCGATGGGGATCCCCCGGCAGTGGTGGACCCTAGTGCACACACCACTACCGTGAGATCTTCTGCCACCCCCCATACCATCACCACCCTCCCTTCTGCTCCCCACCGAGTTGCCTGTGCTCACCCACCCAGAAAGGTTGGTGTCTCCTTCACCCCAGGCACCTCCTCCCCTGCCCCAGTCAGCCCTGCTGCCCTCACAGAGGAGGCTATTGACCTCCTGAGAACCATCTCTGTAGGGCAGACAATCATCGTCAATGCCATCCAGGGGCTAGCATCAGAGGTCCAGTAGACCAATGCCTATCTGGATGGCATTCACAGTGCCGTGTCTGCCCTACAGAGATCTTTTCAGGCTCTGGCCTCCTCTCGGATGGCAGCCACTTTCCCTGGCCATTCTGTCCCCCCTCCAACCTCCTCTACCCCTTCCAGCACCCCACTCCCTTCACCCCTCCAAAGCACACAATCAGACCGCTGACAGGCACATCAACACACAAGAAGCACACTTCAAAACACAAGCTCCACACCTCCCACCACAAGCATTCACACAGCCAACAGACACCTGCACACACAACAACGTCCACTTCCCCCACTGTGCCCACCTCTTCCGCCTCCCTGTCTGTCCCCTCTACATCCACACTTTCATGCACTGCACCTTCACTCACTGTTACTGCTCCTCTTTCTGCACTAACCACTATAGCAGACAGCCATACATGCACCCCATACACCACACCTGCACTCACCACCTCTTCTGTAGTTGACACATGCAGCACACTCACCAGACTTGCAGACACCCACCCAACATACATCCACCCTAGCTGTCTGTCTTCTTCCACTGTGTCCACCCCCACCTCCCAAGACACACAAGCGCATCAAGACACCCACCCATCAGACATCCACCACACAACAGCATACTGAGCAGTCACCTGTACCCTCTACACGCACCCCTACATCCCATACATTCACTCCCTCTGCCTCCACTCCCATGCCCTTATCCACGCCCACCCCAATTGCTCCCACAAAACTTTTCCTCTCCTGTGCTGTCCTCTCCCAACCCACTGGCCCACCCCGTCTTGTCCCCAAACGTGCCCACCTCCTTGCCCTTTCTGCTCATTCAACATCACAGCCCACCCCGGTCCACCCTTCACATTCCCGTGCCCCCCAGAGAAAAAGAAGGCCCGGTCAGAGCCTAGGCCATCCAGCTCCACCAGAGCCAAACAGCCCCACCCCCTTCAAAGGAGAAGCCCACCCCTCTCCACCCTTCCCAAGAAAGTCAAAGGCCCACCCCGTCAAAAATCCCCACCCCCACCACCTCCTGCTCCCCTTCCATGAGGTGCCTGGATCCCCATATGGTGCCCATTCTGTGGAGTACCCAGTACTTGTGGGAGTCAGGAGGGGCCCGTTGTGGCCCATGACAGTTGGGATTTTACGGACTGGCCATTGGCCCTGTTTGCACTGTTTGGCTCAGTGAGCTTCTTATTAAAGTTTCTGTGTGGCCTGTGTTTGGGCTGCACGCAGTTACACCCTGGTGTTTGTTTTGATTGTTTATGGGTGTGAGGCTTTTGTATATACTATGGTCAAGTTGCATTAGCCTTCGGTCGGGTACGTACCTCTTGGTGTGGGGTGTATGACTTGTGCTGCTGGGAAGGGTTGGGGGGCGTTGCCTGATGGGTGGAGTGGGTGGGTATGTAACTGTGCCCTTTCCTCCCTTGTGTCGTAGGTTGCGGTACTTACCGTCGTCGTCTTTGTCGGTGGTCTCGGTCGTGTAGGTATATGGCATGATCTGCAGCTCTCTATCCATGGCTGCCACTGCACGTTCTGTGGGACTCCGGTACGTGGTTCCTTATATTTGGTTAATTTCCACCTGGCTTTGTGTGGCGGTGGTTCCCGCCCCAGAACTGGCAGCGGAATGGTGGTTCATTATTTGATGGGCGGGTTGGGCCTTTCCGACGGCATGTGGGCAGACTCTGCCGTTGTCTACGGGACTCCTCTCCTGGCGGTGGGTGGTTCGCCGGATGCGTGTGTTTCATTTCAATCATTATTTGGCTTTCCGGACTGCTCCTCTGTTGGCAGTTTCTACCACCACCGCCGGTGTAGCGTAACAGACCGCCATGTTCATAATGAGGGCCTTAGTCTGCAAAGGAAAGTGGGAATGGTGTCATTTAAGAGTCCTTGATGTAAGCAAGCAGACCAAAGCCTAACTCAAGAGAGTGTGTGAAGATGAATCTATGTACAGCTCAGCATAGTAAAGCAAGCCATAATATATATTTAAAGTACCTCCTGCCATACTTTACAAGTATATTGCAATTCACCGTGGAGTTCCATGTCCATATAGAGGAATGAGGCTGAAGTTCTTTTATAAAGTCATGGAGCTCCAAGATGGTCTGCAATATCTGTATCATGCATGGCATGTGGTACTTTGTTCTTTACAATACACCATCATCTTTCCCCCAAACCACTTAAAGCCCTGGTGCACAGATCTTTCATATGAAAGCACAAGCATGTTTGCAAACAAGAAGAATATACGTAGAATATCAAGTGCAAAAATGTAACCCAGGAAAAAGCTGTTAGACACTTGTTGCACAAAGATGTGCAGTTGAGAAACATACAGAAAGATTCTAACTTTTCTTTATTAACCCAAGGTGTGATAAAAATAAACATGTTGAAATAAATATCTCATTCTACTTTTCACTACACACAGCTATAAAACAGAGCAGGAGAAAAGAAAGCAATGTTTGTTTTTGTTCCTTAAACAACAACTGTATATCCGCCATGACCTGACCTTCATAATTTATTGCAGTTGATTTCTGATGGCATGTTCATCACCAATCATAAAGAGATTAGAGACAGGTTTTTATACAGGGATTGTAGAATACCATGTATTTTAAAGTATTAACCTCCAGCTAGGTTGTGGGTACACAGCACTTTTATTAATTACATTATAGGCTTAATCTGTAAGCCACATGCACCTCACACATGTATGATACTACTGCACTGGAGGCACAGTCGTTCCCTGCCTGTCAGATGGAGCTTATATATATATAAAACCTAGGTAGTTACAGTAAGGACCTAGTTTCCATAGACGGAGCATTTTTTGTTTTGCCTATTACTTTGGCACGACTTGATGAATCTACACAAATTTTTCAAAACTTATACTTTGGTCAGTTCAGGTGCTATTTTAAACGTTTTGGGGTGATTTGCCAAATGAGGGGGCGTCCCAAAACACATTTTTCCCATTCTTTTTTCCATAGGACCTTTAAACATGCCTACACACCAAACCGCTAAACGGAAATACACCAAATTTAGCAGGAAGATAGACCGTGTTGCTCAGATCACACTTTGTGCAGTCTGGTGGAAATCTGTTCAGTAGTTTCTGAGATATTAGAGTTTAAAAAAACAGTTATATAAGGACACTGATCCTCTGTGGATCTGGACCGGATCAGCGGATCCTGGGGAAAAGCAGGTCCCCGATTGGCTGATCGCAACCTGACAGAAAACTTGCAGCCGCCATTTTGTTTGTTGCAATGGCTCAGGGGTGGGAAAAGGAGAGTGCAAAAACACATAAGGGGTCAGTATACAGATATCCTCACCCCATAGTACAGATAGAGGGGTAGGGACCCTTTGTGGGCAAACAAATTGCCCAAATATCTTTTTTTTTGTCCGATCCATGAAACCGTGGATCCACAAGTGAAACCGTGGATCCAGACCTGCGGTTCCACTGGTGGCACCATAGTTCCAGAGAAAAAATGATTAAAAAAAAACATTGAATCCAACCTTATGCCAAATGCCGTGTGCAGCTAGGGTTTAGGTGCATGCAGGAGGGTTCGTCAAAGGACTTGGCTATGGGCAGGACCCTGTGGCCAACCCCTGCTGGAGGCTGTGCACGGCGCTGCTTATATTTACGTCTGTGAGTGATAAAAAAACATAGAAATTCACTGAAAAAAGGGAAGGTTACAGGGACGTATAGTTAGGTCCTGAATTTCCTCACACAAAACCATAGAAATTCAGCAGTTATAGTTAGAATATAGACTATATAAATATATATCAGCTCATTCCTGGAATGTTTAGCGTGATCCATCAAACAGGGGCCGAAAAAAGAAGGGTCCCAAAAAGTGTTTTACCGATTAATTTTTCCACTGGAAAATTGAACAGCAATACAGCAAAATTGCTGAATGGAATTACACACTTGGCAGAAAGTTAGATCTTGTCCCGGAAGCCAGGCTTTTTGTAATTTGGTGAAATCAATTCAGTAGTTTGGGGGAAATTTAGCATCAAAAACTTTTTATATTTCATGCTGTGGATGATTCATGGAACCAACAGATCTAAAAATGAGATCTGATTGGCTGCCACCACATCATTTTGGCGACAGCCATCTTAAGACTCAGTAGTTAGCCCAGAGTCCCAGAAAACAAGCACTCTGGGGAAAACAAGATGGTAGATTGATACTGCCACTGTGAGTGTGCTCTCTCCTTGTCAACACCGCTTTCACTGCCTGGCCCATTACCTACCACTAAATGTGGAGACTGGTGCATGCAAGATGCAAAGCTATAGGACAAACCTCCTATATGACAGCTTATCAAGTCTGGCGTACAAGGCGGACTAGCAGCTTTACAGCATTTCTGCCATTTCTAGCAGCACACCACCTGTATCTGTGGCATGGCACTAACCCGACCGGGTGCACTCCGGGGAAGGCCAGGGTTGCAGCTCCTCTACAACAGCATTCACTTGGGGGGCAATGGGAGACGATCCAAACAGTTGGCCGCCCGATCATGACATTTCTCAAATCTGGTATGGCATCATGCTTACTCCAAGCAAGAGGGGACAATCAGCATGGGATGTGCAATGTGTCTCCAGTTTCCAAAGAACTAATAGATGTAATAGCGCTGGAGGAGACTCTCCTGACCTACAAGCCTCCACTCCTTGAGCTATCGGGATAGTGGAGAGAGGTGGCACCATTGTTGCAAATAAACTCTAATTCAGGAAACAAGGTAACAGGGAAGCAACAATGGCGATGCAGTCAGGCACTGCTCCTACTTAGTGACATGGTGCTCTCACTGAAACTTCTACAGTGCTGGATAATGGCGTAGGGCAAACCAAGGGGCTGGACCATGAGTTCCTCATGGATAATGCCATGTAACAGAACTGCAGGGAGGACTGATGAAACTGGGATGGCGTAAACAGAGTGCACAGGAGCTGGTGAGGCCAGAATACATGCTGGGAAATCCCACACGACTGGGATGGCTCTCACAGATTCAGCAACTCAACATTCTTTGGACCCTGATTATGGCAGGTCAGCATGCAAGGGAGCTGCGGTCAATAGGCAATCTAACAGGGAGAGCACCATGCCATGTAGCGAAGAGGCGCAACAATGCCCCTGGAAATCTAGGGATATGTCTAGTGAGACATCCTCATCAGCAAATGGGCCACCCGGGAAACAAAGCAAGCTGCCGGCCATGAAGGGGGGAGGCAATATGAGGAACAATTTCCCAGCAAGCATTAGACTTGTCTCTAAAGGTTTACAGAGTTCGACTGTATCCAAAGGGGATGTAAAATCCTCTTTGCCATCCCCTAATCATTTAACGAGCCAGCATGCAAGGATGGCAGAGACTGAATTATCTTTTTGCCCTGAGGCTATATGATATTCCAACACTCCTTACACTTATGCCCCCTCTACTTCTGGCAGTAGCCTGACACAGGGACAAGATCAGCACTACCCCAACCCTGACTATATGAGGCATTTGGGAACATCCGTTAGTGGCCCAGCACAGTTGGTGGTGCCTGGCTCGGAATCAGAGCCTTCGCTGGCAGTAATGTTACAGCTCATGCACATCCAGCTCCCTGAGGCACTCCAGCATTATGCTCAGGTTAGATCAGATAATCAAGCACTGAGGCAATTGTTGGAGGAGGTGGTCGGCAAGGTAATGGTACTCGGAACTGAAGTCACTGAGCTCAAGCAGCGGGTGGCCGGGACTGAAGAAGTGGGAGCAGCTACAGTTAAGACTATCAGGAGTCTGGAAAGCTGAAGTTGGTTCAAGCTAAAGTTGAAGACTTGGAAAATCGACAAAGCTGCAATGGTTTGAGGGTGTCTGGAGTGCCCGAGGAAAGGTAAGGGGATGACCCATGGCTGTACATATGGAGACTGTTCAAAAAGGAATTCCTGGATTAAGCCGCCTGGGACATGGACTCACAAATCCAATGTGCACATCACCTGTTAATAACCCGGAATCATGCCAATACAAACCCAAAGTATCCTCAGCCATTATTGATATAGGTGGATAACTTCTAACTAAGGCAAGCGATATCTCTTAAAGCTTGTTCCTATGGCACCACTCAATGTGTACTCAATTACTTTGTTTGTGAGATCAGTAAACTTACTATGGAGTGTCACTGGAAATTGTGACAGATAATCGATCCCCAGAAAGCCATTGGGGTCCAGGTGTTCCTTCAGGAGCCGGCCGGGCTGAAAATCATAAGAATGGCCAAACAGAGCTCTGCCTCTCTGAGTCAGATGCAGCACAAGCTCTTAGCTCAAGGAAGAGATCTTCTATACACACTTTACTTGAAAATGTTTTGAATACTGCTTATGTTTAGCCACTGACAGCTGCAAGACACTTACCTGACATAAGCTGGGCCACATTGAAGCTTCCACATAATTCTTTTTTAAGATTTCTTCATGGATGTAGGGGGATGAGGGGGTGACGGTCCTGGAGTTGAGACCTTATAGCCCTGTCTTACCATAGGCAGCATAGGGATGGGGTTATTCTTTTCTATGGACACGGGTGGGAGCCGGTCTTGTGGTGGGCTCATTTATGCTACTAGCTTCTCAGCGAAGAAGTCTGTTTTTTGGGAAGAGGGGCTGAGAAGGGTAAAAAGAGACAGACTTATCACACTTAGGAATGTTTGTTGTCAGTATTTGGAAGGGAACTTGTTGGTGGCCGCTTAGTGCTTTTGCAACACAGGGCAATGGATGGGTTGAAATTCATTTGTAGGAACATAGCTGGTCTGAATCGGGCACCAAGCACCAGCAAAAATAGGAAGTGGTCATATTTTACAAGCCTCAATTACTATTTTTAACTGAGATTAATTTCGCTTATAAGAATCAGAATTCTGCAATCAGAAAAGCCAGCACTTGTCCAATGGATTTCCCATAATCATATTGAAGCACTTTATTTTTTTAATATATAGCAACCTCTTTTTCCTTGAATCCTCGATTGACATGGGAACAACTCTCAATTTCCTTGCAGTAAACAGCTTGTTCTCTAGGATCTCCACCTGCAATTGCCCCCGCATGCAATTGCTCTAATTCACAAAGGGTTTTCACGAGTAGTATCTTTACATCCGCACTCAGGGCGTATCTCCACCCCGAGTGCGGATGTGCAGATACTACCTTTCACTCCCAACCCCCATAGAAATGACTCCTGTCTTAGCAAAGACAGGAGTCGTGCCCCCTTGCCCAATGGCCATGCCCAGGGGACTTCTGTCCCCTGGGCATGGTCATTGGGCATAGTGGCATGTAGAGGGGCACAAATCAGGCCCCCCTATGCCACAATTTTTTTAAAAAAAATACTTACCTGAACTTACCTTAATGTCCCTGGGATGGGTCCCTCCAGCCTTGGGTGTCCTCCTGGGGTGGGCAAGGGTGACAGGGGGGGTCCCTGGGGGCATGGGAGGGCACCTCTGGGCTCCTTCAGAGCCTACAGGTCCCTTAACGCCTGCCTTTTGCAGGCGCTAAAAAAACGGCGCAAAAGCGGCCGTACGTCATTTTTTTTTACCCGCCCACTCCCGGGCGTGATTTTTGCCCGGGAGTATAAATCCGACGCACATGCCTCGGAGTCGATTTTTTAGACGGGAACGCCTACCTTGCATCTCATTAACGCAAAGTAGGTGTCCACGCTAAAAAATGACGCTAACTCCATGGACTTTGGCGCTAGACGAGTCTAACGCCAAAGTATAAATATGGAGTTAGTTTTGCGTCGAAATTGCGTCAAAAAAAACGACGCAATTCCGGCGCAAACGGAGTATAAATATGCCCCTCAGTTCATATAGTAAGGATGATATCCCGTTGCTTGCTGTCAAGTGGAGCAGAGTGCTTGCACTGAGACCTCTCTGGATCAAGTTTACGGTGCATTAGAGGTTGCTGAAAAATCTGCTCCTTCATTAAGTCTTAAATCACAGCAGCACAAGACTATCTGTATGCTGTACTATAAGTCCGAATTGTTACCAACTGGACAACCAGCCATAACTCTACTAAGACTCAATGCCCGAAGTATGATTGTTATCTAGCCAGCATAGTACATATGTTCACAAATTGCCCTGCGTTATGTGAATTGTGGGCTGGTGTTATTCAATTAGTAATAGACTGCCCAGGCTGTGATCCTGAGCTATCTGTCAAGAGGATCATGCTGGGCTACGAAATTATGCATTCTGACAGCTTTAGCTCTCTGATGTCGATCATTATCATGAGGGCTCGGCTTAGCATAGCTCGGGTGTGGATATCTTCTTTGCCTCCAAAAGAGAATGAGTGATGGTTAATGATACGTCAAATATATGAATGTGAGTCAGCCGTTGCTAAGGCCCTAAGGCAGGGAAACGGCTCAGAAATTTCTGGGATGGTCTTAATTGGGAATAAGAGTGATCTTCAAAAGTGCTTATGGGAGTGATATTTGGGCAGAATGCTAGTAACTTGTGGAGGATATCTGTAAATGTATAGCAAACCATACCAGGCTGGTTTCTTGACTTAATATAATTGGACTGGTACTGGGTCTGGTAGGACCAGAAGAACTGTAACGTAATATAGGATGGTGAGTACCTGAGTTTGCTTGATTTCTGTTTTTTATATGCTGCTGCCAGTATCCCATATTTTTATTCACATGTATTTTTCTACTGCTATAGTATTTGTACATGTTATGTATTTGTGTAACAACTGATGATCTTGGCTGAACCAATAAAAATAATAATTAAAAAAAGTAAATCCATTGCGTAGTTCCTGAGAAATTAAGCATCAAAAACTTTTTATATTTCACTGCACAGAGTATTCATGGAACCGACAGATCTCAAGATGAGATCTGAAGGGCTGACACCACGTCACTGTGGAGACAGCTATCTTAAGACTCAGGCCCTCATTTTGACATTGGTGGTAAATCCTGCTTACCGCTGCGATGACGCCCGCCAACATACCGCCACGGTGGCGGATATCCGTTCGCCATATTATGACACACACACACCAATCTGACAGAATACAGTCACATACACAAATCCACCAGCCCAAAAGTCAGTGCTAAAGTGGTGGTACCAACACCCATACAATTACTCCAACAAAACAAAGCCCACCACATTATGACCCACGAATCACCACGGCGGACATTCAATGGTGGTAAGCCATTGGCGGTACACACCAGCGCGCTCATAATGGACACCAAAATACAAAACAACACTACATTGGCCAAACCAAAATCACATACCTGACACTGATACACACACACACACCCACAGCACCATAAAACACCCACCCACATTACCCACAACCCTTTATGAACACCAATTATTGCCACCAGACTGAAACCAAGACCACTGAGACAACTACACACACACACCAAACACCCACTCATCTGTCACGCACCCCACATCCCACACCCCACCACATTACTCAACACCCTCTCACCAACACACACCACAAAACACCCATGTTCCCACTAAGGCACTCACGTTTCACTGATGAGGAGTTGCGGGTCATGGTGGAGGAAATAGTCAGGGTAGAGCCACAGCTGCTTGGACCACAGCTCCAGCAAATATTCATTGCCAGGAAGATGGAGCTATGGCAGAGAATTG
This sequence comes from Pleurodeles waltl, assembly GCF_031143425.1. Lineage (NCBI taxonomy): Eukaryota > Metazoa > Chordata > Amphibia > Caudata > Salamandridae > Pleurodeles > Pleurodeles waltl. The sequence continues at coordinate 30,168,760 of NC_090437.1, forward strand.
TGGACAGGGTGAACGCTGTGGGACAGCATCCAAGAACAAGGGACAACATCAGGAGGAGGTGGAATGAGCTACAGGGGAAGATACGTTCCGTGCAGCAAGGCACCAGCTCGCCAAGAGAGGACTGGTGGTGGACCCCCACCTCCTCCCCCAGAGCTCACAGCATGGGAGGAGGAAGTATTGGCAATACTGCATCCTGAGGGACTCACTGGAGTTGCCAGAGGAATAGACACTGGTGAGTCAATATTTGCTACTTATCACCCCCATACCTGCATGACATCACATCCCCTCACCCTCACTCCCATCACTCCACTCCATCCCACACACTGCACCTACACATATGACTAACCCCAATACCTAGCCCTGCATGCTATACCAATGCATGGACAGCCTTCCCAGCCTTCCTAGCCCTCCTTGGACACCCATCACAAAAGCATGCCCAGAATGGAGAACTAACAATCCCACAATACATCACCATACACAAACAATGGTGGCAAAGCAACAGCAACGATATAGGGGAAGCCAGGGATGTACAATTTGTGATAGACGTGAGGCATAATGCATCCCTTACATCCCCACAGGTGCCCCTCAGACAATCTCAGCTGAGAGGAGGTGCCACATCTAACCAGTCCCCCAACAGAAGATGCCCCCAGTGATGACAGTAACTCTGGACTTCAGGATCTGGATGAACTACCCGGCCCATCAGGGACCACTGGTCAGTCGGACACCCCAGCCCACTCACAGTCCACCACAGAGCCTCCCCCATCAGTATCAAAAACCACAGTACCCACCCAACGTCCCACACCTCTGCCCCCAGGATACGTCAATCAGCAGTGTGCCCACCTGTACAGGGACCCCAGTCCACACCTCACCCACAAGACAATTAGGGTCCTGGGGTCAGTGGGCACACCCTTCAGGGGACAGAAGCACAGGGGTACAGGGAAACTGGGAGGACAGCTGTTCTCCAGGGAGAGGACAGGCCCAAGGAACTGACTCTCCAGGAAGCACTCACTAATGTCCTGGGGGCATAGTAACAATCCCCGACAAGATTGGCCAGATCCTAACCAACATGTAGGAGAACAAGCAGCTGCAGGAGGAATACCGTCTGGAGATCAGGGAGTATTTGCTGGCCCTCAACACCACCATCATCTCCATAGCAGGGGTGCTGGCAGACATGGCCAACATCATGACGGAATGGACAGCACACCAGCGTGCCCCTACCACTAGCCAGCCTACTGATCAGCCCTCCACTTATGCTACAGCTAGTGGGCAGGAGGCCCTGCCACGGGACCCAAAGGCAAGAGCACCCCTCCCCCTGCAGAAGGTGAACTACCCCACAAACATTCCCTACGACCCAGACAAAAACCAGAGACACTTGCCAAGACCAAGACCACCGCCAGGTAATAAGACCCTCCTGAACCTCCCTCTTGCATTCCACCCTCCCACCTTGTCCACTTTGAACTGCCTTTGCTCACCTTCCTATGGCCATTGGACACTGGACCTGTGCTACAAACAGAATGGAACCATACCCTGGACTTTCCTCTACCATCACCCCATTCCATTGCACTTTCCCATCAATAATTTGCACTAAAATAAACACCCTTGAACACAACTTGACTGATAGTGTTTAATGTGATGAAAATGTGTATTTATGGAAACAGTCACATCATGTGCAAATGATCTGAGAACTGTGATAGCATACAAGTAATGAAATGTAGCTGTATGTAGTCTTCACATCTGTTGTAATATCATCAACAGCTGCAAAATTAGAAGCCATTGGTGACAGTAAAGAGAGATGCAAAGGACGTGATTGCCATCCTGCTACAGCCCCACATATAAAACAATAGTCAGAGGAGTGGTCAGTTACACTGTCTCACCTGCGTGTCATTGGAAGTATTGACGTATAACTGATGTTCTGTTGGTCACATCCTCATCCTCTGCCTCCTCAACCTCACTGTCATCAGGGTCTACTGCTGCCACGGGGCATTTCCAGTCTCCTTCTCCTGCAGAAAGGGTACATGGCGTCTGAGGGCCAGGTTGTGCAACATGCAGCATTCCACTACTATTTGGCAGACCTTCTTGGGTGAGTAGCACAGGGATCCACCTGTCAGATGTAGGCATCTGAACCTGGCCTTCAGGAGGCCGAAGGTCCTTTTCATAATACTCCTGGTTCGCCCATGTGCATCATTGTAATGATTCTCAGGCCCTGTCCTGGCATTCCTCACAGGGGTCAGGAGCCACAATAGGTTTGGGTAGCCTGAGTCACCTGCAAGTATTGAGGGACTAACATTAGCCTTACACAATGGTATAGGGTTAACACCAGAAGGCATACACTGACATACAATGGGTGGGCAGTCAGGCTCACCTATTAGCCACACTCTGTGCCTCTGTAGTTGTGTCATCACATTTGGGATGCTGCTATTCCTCAGAACAAAGGCATTATGCACTGACCCAGGATACTTGGCAGTGATGTGGGAGATGTACTGGTCTGCCAGGCACACCATTTGCACATTGAGTGATTGGAAACTCTTCTGATTCCTGAACACCTGTTCATTCTGGTGTGGGAAGGGACAAACGCAATATGTGTTCCATCAATCGCCTCAATAATATTTGGTATATGTCCCATTGCATAGAATCACGCCTGCCTTCACAGTGGCCAAATCTTCCACTCGGGGGAAAGCGATGTAGCTGCACATGTGTTTGCCAAGGCAGACAGAACCCTTGCCAGCACAATCTGGAACATTGGCTGTAACATTCCTGCTGCCAAGCCAACTGTCACTTGGAAAGAACCAGTTGCCAGGACATGGAACAGTGATAGGACTTGCACAAGAGGAGGGATCCCTGTGGGATGACGGATAGCTAATATCAGATCAGGCTCCAATTGGGCACACAGCTCTGTGATTGTGGCCATGTCCAGTCTATAGGTCAGTATTATGTGCCTGTCTTCCAGTGTAGCCAAGTCCACAAGGGGTGTGTACACTGAGGCTTGTCTCCTCCTCCTATTCATCTGCAGTGGTAGGTATGTAGGGGACAAAAGAGTGAGTAGGCTGTCACAAATTGAACAATGGAACCACCACCTCAGTGTACATATAGCATTAAAGTGATGGGACAGTGGGAATGTGAATGTACGTGCAATCATCAGCAATGACACAGTTTTGAATTATCTGAATGTTGTCCACCACCATTAAATGGCGACTGCCTGTCCTGTATGTAGGGAGAGGTGGATTTGAGGTAACTCCGCCGTTGGGTGTTGTGGTGGAAGGCGGTCTCGCACCGACGTGCAATTCCTCATTGGCTAATATGGGTCTCTATGGAGTACAGTGGCCTATGGGGATCAGCAGCGGTGGTGACAGTGTAAAGTGCCGTGGATGTGACAGCCATTTTCTATCTAAATCCTCACTTCACTCCTGACTTTCCACAGGACAACACCTACACTTCATGTGCTGCTGTGACCTGTGTGTGGATCCTGCCATGGCCCGTGTGACTGGGTATAGGGCCCCTGCCTTCACTTTGGAGGAGTTGGAGCATTTGGTGGAAGGGGTCCTACCCCAGTATGGACTGCTGTACGGGCACCAGACCGACAGGTGAGTACACCTTGGGCACGATGCATGTGGCAAGGTTGTATGGAGATGTGTGTGCAAGCATTGTGTCATTAGGGGGGGTGGTATGTTCGTTGGCAGTGTACATGGTGGGCGCCAGGTAATGTGTGTGCCAATGGAGATGGAAATGGGATTTGTGGGCCATATGTGTGACAGGCTGGACTGTATGTGTAATGGTGTCCTTCGTCTGTATTACCTCTGCAGGTCAGCGCCCATCTGAAGAAGGGATTGTGGCGTGCCATCGCAAAGGACGTGCGGACTCTGGGGGTCTACATCTGGTGGAGCACCCACTGTCGGAAAAGGTGGGAATACCTGAGACGCTGGGCACGGAAGACCGTGGTGGCCCAGCTGGGGATGGCCTCCCAACGAGGAAGGGGTGCCTGTCTGAACCTGACCCCCTGATTGCCTGCATACTGGCGGTGGCCTACCCAGAGCTGGATGGGCACTTGAGGGCATTCCAGCAGCCACGAGGGGGTGAGTACAGTCAGCATCACTACAATCATTGGTAGGTGGCATGGGATCCGGGTGGTGGTTGTGAGTCAGTGAGTGCCCCTTAATGCCCGATCAGACATTACAGCGTGACCCAGCTCAAGAGTAATAGGTGTATAGCAAATCCAGGAAATCTATCTAGGTTGAATTCCATGTCAGACAGGGCTTAGTGGGTCCCAGGACGGCTGCAGTTGGCAGTGTTTGGCCCTCATCTTTCTGTGGCACCTAGCCAATTGATTTCCATTGCTATGCATGGTGCTCAATCCTGAACCCTGTGTGTGATGGTAATGTGAATGCCAACTGGGGTGTTGGTGCTGTAATTGACCCAGTGTTCCCTTTCTCTCTCTCCCCCCTTTTTTTTCTTCTGTCATCCTGTCCATGTGTGCATTAGCATCATCTGGCAGAAGAGCAGGGTCACTGGTGACTGAGGGAGCTGCATCCCACATAATACAGGAGATTGAGTCCACCGACGCCGAGGGGACCAGTGGGACGGAGGGCGAGGGGATCACCACGACAGAGACAGGAGGTGACAACACAGACTCTGCTTCCTCCTCCGATGGGAGCTCCCTGGTGGTGGCAGACACCTCTTGGACCACCCCAGCTCCAGGGACAGCTGCCAACCCCGTACCAACACCACCCTCCCAGTAGCCCCTCACCGAGTTGCCCGTGTCCGCTCATCCAGGAGGGTGCTTGTTTGCAGTCCAGGTAGGACCTGGCTTGGCAGTTCAGGCTGGACTGTTCCCGTGAGGAACATGGTCAAGACTGATTTGCAAATGGCTGGGTCCAACCTGGGGTGGTGTGGTGAGCGAAAAAACGATGGATTAAACCCAGATCTTTGTGACTGGGGGTGAATGTTTGATTTGCTCTGCATTCCGTCCATCATCTGTTCTTTTTGCACCCAGGAGGGAGGGCATCTCCTTCACCCCAGGCACCTCAGGCCCTGCCCCAGTGAGCCCAGCTGCCCTGAGTAAGGAGGCTATTGACCTACTGAGAACCATATCTGTAGGGCAGGCAACCATAGTGAATGTCATCCAAGGGCTGGCATCCAAGATGCAGTAATGCAATGCATTCCTGGAGGGCATTCACAGTGGATTGGCGGACCAACAGAGATCGTTCCAGGCTCTGGCCTCCTCTCTGTTGGCAGTCATTGTCCCTGTTCCTACCATCCCCCCTCCAACTACCACTTCCCAGTCCGAGTCTCCTCTACCCCAAACCTTCCCATGCACACATACAGAAAAGCATGCACACAAAACATCAGACAAGAGTAGCACAGTCAAACAAAGGCAGCACACTTCAGGCCACAAGCACACAAATACCAGACAGTTGCACACACAACAACATCCACTGCCTCCCCTGTCTCCCCCTCCTCTTCCCCCCTCCTCACAGTCACATCCGCACTCACACCGGCATGCACTGCTTCAACAGCCAGCACCACCATCACCACTCCAAGCAGCACACCCACCTCACTAGCAGACACCTCCACAACATCCATCCACGCGTCCCCTGTGTCCCCTCCCACTCTGTCTGTCTCCCCCTCCTAAGGGACACAGACACACGCACTCAGGCACCCAACAGCCATCCACCTCACATCAGCACACTGCCCATGCACCTGCACCCAAGTCCAGCAGACGTACACCTCCAACAACAGCTCCCTCAACCTCCACTTCCATCCCTCCTCCCTCATCCCGCCCCACCATCCCTAAGAAGCTTTTCCTTGCCCAACTTGACCTCTTCCCTCCCCCTCCACCCCTTGTCCTACCTATAAGAGCAGGGTCGCAATGACCCAGCCCAGCACCTCACTAAAACAGTCCACAGCGACAGTGGAGGCACCTCCTAGTCGTGAGGCAGGACAGTGAAGGATCCCACTCCATCAGCCAGGAAAGGGAAGGATCCCACTCTACCAGCTGGGAAAGGGAAGGATCCCACTCCACCAGCCAGGAAAGGGAAGGGTCCCACTCCACCAGCCAGGAAGGGTAAAGTTCCCACTCAACCACCAATGACAAGAGGTTATCACTCAACCACCAATGACAGCAGCGGTTCCCACTCAACCACCAATGACAGAAGAGATTCCCACTTATCCACCGATGACAGAGGAGGTTCCCACTCAACTACCAATGACAGTAATGGTTCCCACTCAACCACCAATGAAAGGCAAAAAGTCCTCACCTCCAGCATTGGCTGCCTAGGAAACACCTCTCCTAGCAGAAACAATGCAGCCCTCATCTCCAGCAGAGGCTGCCCAGGAGACACCTCCTCCAGCAGAGACAATGCAGCCCTCACCTCCAGCAGAGGGCATGTAGGCCACCATCCAGGGACTGTTGTACAAGGAGTCCCCCGAAGCAGTGGGCAAGTTCCCCACTTCAGAGACTGTGACCTTGTACCCTCCAGCATTGGGACATGGGCATGGAGCCCTTTCCAGAAGCAGTAGGCAAGTTCCCCACTTCTGCTGAGGTGCCCCCCATCCCCCATTCCCCCTGAGGCGCCTGCCCACTTCCAACATGTTGACCCTGCACAGTTTGGTGTGGAGAATGTCAGGATCAAGTTGGGGCTTGGACGCTGCCCTGTGACCATGTGGGCCTTTTGTACTTTGTACTGGGCATTGGCCCTTTCTGGACAATGGTTCATGTATAATATTTGTCACTTCGGTACTAATGGTGTTTGTTGTCATGCAAATACATTTTCAATTCTGCCTTACTGTTGTCCTTGCATTATTATGACGTGTGTCCTGTGACAATGTTTTTTGCCTGCAGCTGGTTGTGTTTATGGTGTGTGTCTGTGTGAATGGTGTGTGTTGTGCGTGTGTGTGTCACTCTCCTTTTCCTCCCTCCCTCCCTTGTGGCTAGGCAGCTGTTCTCACCATCGTCGTCTTCGTTGGCGTTGGTGTTCCAGGTGGAGCATGACATAGAAAAGCATCAGGAAGACCTGCAGTTCCAGTTCCATGGCAGCGTTGACCTTCTCTCTGTCTCTAATGGTGACTCTTTGATCTTCTGTGTTGTGTTTCTGCCAGGCTTTTGATGGCGGTGGTACCGCCCCGGAATTTGCAGCATTGTGGTGTGTCATAATATGGTGGGCGGTACCTTGTCTTCTGCCTGGCTGTTGATGGCTACCGCCGTGGTCAGTGGTGTTAACTCCCTGATGGTTGGTGTGGTACATAGGCTGTCTATGGGAGTTATCACCGCCATGGTCATAATTTGGGGGTAATTACTGCCAGCCTGTTGGCGGTATTACCGCCACTTTATCACTCACCGCCAGTGCCATAATGACCATCTCAGTATTCAGCCTAGAGTCCTAGAAAACAAGATAACAAGGATACATGTGGGTAGGGATACCATATCCACCTGGGGCCAAAAACATACATATATATTTTTTACATTTTACCTAACTATAACTTGCACCTTCATCATGTACTGCTTAAGACTTCACATATTACATAACTCATGACATGTTCAATGTCATTATTGATAACATCACTGTAACATTTGAAATGGCATAATTGATGACAAAACTGTGCATGGCAAGAGTTATAGTTACTTTAGGGCATGAGTTATAGTTACTTGACATAACTGATGAATTACAGTGGTTTTGATCATTTAAAATGGCATGTTTTAACTAACATTTTCACATAACTATAACATCGCTATAATCTTTGCACCCCTACCATACACATATTTCTCATCAATAATTTTACAGCAGTGACATTATCAATGATGTCATAGAAAATTTTATGAGGGGTGTAATATGAGGGGTAATTCGCAGCGCATGGCGAGGGTGTGTTCTAGTTACATTAGGGCACGATTTATAATTACTTGAGATAACTACTACTGTTGAATCTCTATAGTTTTGTAAGTGAAAAGTGTGAACCTAACTGTAATGTCCCTGTAACCTTTTGTTTTTAGTGCACTTCTAAGGGGCATATTTATACTTTGTTTGCGATGAATCAGCTTCATTTTTTTTCACTAGTTCAGTGCAAATTTAACTCCATGTTTATATTTTGACGCTAGACATGTCTAACACCAAAATATTGGAGTTAGTCATTTTTTGCCTGTGGAAAACTACCTTGCGTCAATGAGATGCAAGGTAGGCATTCCTGGGCAAAAAATGGCGATATGGCCTCAGTGCCATATTTAGCCCTGTGCTAAAATCAAGCTGGAGGGGATGGGGACCTTAAATAATGCTGCAAAGCTTGCTTAGCACCATTATTTAATGCCTGGGTCAGGGCAGGTGTTAGGGGACATGTGGGCCTTTTTCCATGGTCAGAAACCATGGAAAGAGCCCACAGGTGCTCTTCCCTAGCCCCAGGGACACCCCCACCCACACCAGAGGGACAGCAGAGGATGGGGGACCCCATCCCAGGTAAGTATAGGTGAGTAGGGGTAAGTATATTTTTTTTGTAGTGCAATGGGGGGCCTAACTTGGGCCCCCCTACATGGCACTGGGCCCAATGGCCATGCCCAGGGGACATATGTCACATATGTCCCCTGGGCATGGGCACTGAGGTGGTGGGCATGACCCCTTTCTTAAGTAAGACAGAAGTCATGACCTTGGAGTTTTAATGCAGAAAATGATGCTAGTCTGGTTAGAGGCATTATTTATGCCTCTGCCCGTACTAGCGTCATCCTTTGGTGCTAAACCCCTTGTTCCCCCTATGCCTCTCCCACCCGGCTAGCATCCTTTTTTATGATGCTAGACGGGCCTTACTGCCGGCTACTGTCATACCATAAATATGACACCCGGCCGGCGTCTTGGGATGGCGCTAGCCGGCGGTATACTTTTTGATGCTAAACTGCGTTAGTGCAGTTTAGCATCAAAAAGTATAAATCAGGCCCTACGTTTTTTTAAATTCAATATTCTAACTATAACATCACTGTAACCTTTCGTTTTTCAGTGAATTTCTACACTTTGTAAGCCGTTTCCAAACTTTAACGTCCCTGTAACATTTATTTTTTCCAATGATTTTCTAGGGTTCTTTCAATGTAAAATAATATTTAAATACCATAAGTTAATTAAACTGCTGCTGTGCCTAGCTGAAGGCCTTTCACAGTGGGCTGCAGACCCTGGCCTGCATGGCTCCCCACATGCAGCCAACCCCATGCTCTGGGTCTGTGAGTGGGTGTGTGACTGGTTATTTGGATGTGTTACTGAGTGTGTGTGTGTGGTTGTGTGGGTATGTAAAAGGATGTGTGAGTATATTAGTAGGTGTTTGAGTGAATGTGTGAGAGGCTGTGTGTGGGTGTGGAAGTGGTTTTGTGTGTCTGTGGATTGGTGTGTGAATGGCAGTATGGGTCTGTGACTGGGGGTGGTTGTGTTTTTTTGGGTCTGTGAGTGGGTGTGTGAGTGAGTGTGTGAGGGGGTGTTTCAGTGGCTGTGTGGGTCTGTGAGTGGGTGCAAGAGTGGTTTGGTATGGGTGCGTGGGTCGACATGTGAGTGGTTGTGTGGGGGTGTAAGTGGTTGTGTAAGTGGGTGTCTCAGTGGGTCTGTGAAGAGGTGTGTGAATGGCTGTGTGGGTCTGAAACTGGGTGTGGTAGTGGTTTTGTGGGTCTGTGAGTGGGTGTGTGAGTAGATGTGTGAGTGGGTGTACATGTGACTGTGTGGGTCTGTGAGTAGATGTACGAGTGATTTTGTGGGTCTGGGAGTGGGTGTGTGAGTGGCTGTACGTGTGTAAGTGTTTGTATGAGTGGTTGTGTTGGTGTGTGAGTGGGTGTGTGGGTGTGTGAGTGGGTGTGTGGGTGAGTAATTTCATGCATGGGTCTGTGAGTGGGTGCATTTTTTAAAGTTGGAGTCTGAATCCATCGCGGATTCACACAGCGGGCCAGGCTGAGCACTGCAGAGGATGCATGGATATGTGCACACCCAAAAAAAACATTTGGGGCAATTTCTTGTTCATGAAGGATCCCTCCGGGACTTCTCCATCAGTCCCATGGAGTCAAGGTACCTCAACCCTGACCCCTTCTATCAGTTTCAACCTTTATTTTTCCTTTCCACGAACTGAGTCGATAGACAAAATGTCGACCAGAACTTTCCTCTCAGGTGTGGCCAGTTAATCACAGCATTACTGTTGGCAAGTGGATTTAATCAAGGTAATTATTGAAGTGGGGGCCAAGACAAAAGGGGGGGTCCCAAAATGTGTTATCCCCATACAACATCCCACATGGATTTTAGGCACTACCACAGCTTGAACCGCTAGACGGAATTAGACCATATTTGGCAGAAACCTATCTCTTTGTCCAGAAGGAGCCCTTTTTATGATTTGGTGTAAATACATTCAGTAGTTGTAGAGTTATTAAAGAAAAAAACAAAATTGTATATCTAGGAGCATAAATCATCCGCGGATCAAGGAGATTTCATACTGAAATCGGATTGGCTGCCAACACTTCACCAAGGAAGCATCAGCAGCCGTTTTTGGACTCAGAAACAGTGGAGCCCCCCCCCCCAAAAAAAGAGGAGGAGGCAGGGTAGGAATACCCTGACAGCCTTGGCCTGGTGGGGAGGTTCCTCAGGGATCCCGCTAGGGTCAACAAGCATTTATTTTTTATTTTTCCTGCAAAACCACAGAGGATTCAACATCCCAGGAAACATTTTAAAAAATGCAGTCTTGTTTCTAGTTAAGCTCCCAGGTGGGCCAGGTCCCAAGGGCATATGTATTTATTTATTAGGAGGGGGAACATGCATACCCCGTTCCCATAGCTGATATGAGCCCTGGGGACTGCCACCTCCCTTGGGCCAGGCCAACCTGAAATCATGAGGAGGCAGGCCCCCTCCATCGGCCTTTTAGGGCCCCAGGGACTGCCTCCTCCCCAGGACAAGGGCATAATATTATAGAGGCAGGGGCCAAACAGACTCCCCTCCTGGGCCTATTATGGCTCCGAGGACCTTCACCTCCCTGGGACCAGCAGCAATTAGAATAAGGGGGAGGGGGCCATGTGTGCCCCCCTCCTGGGTCGTTCTTGCCCCAGGGACTACCTTTTATGGCATGATCTTGATGCAGAGGAATATGAGATCTTCACCAAAAACAGAAGCATTTACTCCATATAATTAAGAGGAAGTAGATTTGTTTAGTAGAGATGTTACTCTTTGTCTGTAGTCTCATCACCTTCTCTTTACGAGAATTAATTTTGTCACTGATTTCTGGTGCAACAATTACATTGCCAAAATTACACAAATACAAGGCCACTGGAGACATTACCTTGTTACCAGTTACCAGTTGGGTATCCCTATTATTAAAATTTTGACTCCAGGTGATGGGTTCCTCATGGACTCATTAGGCTTCATGCCCCTGCCTTTATTAATTACTCAGCCCTGAGGCATGTGATCCCCGGGTCCCAAAAAGGCTTGGGGAGGGGGGCTGCATACCTCTTCTCTTTATTATTGTATTTGGCCCTGGGAGATTGGTTCCATTTGGTCTAGTAAGGCTCAGGGAGGGGGATGCATGCCCTCCTCCCCTGTTTACTTGTATTTTATCCCAGGGATAAGGACCCCAGGATAGGTTTAAGGTTTGGGGAGGGTTGCTGCACTCCTATTTTTATTGGAACTAGTCCCAGGGTAAGGGCTCCATGGAGCCAATTAAGGGCTTTGAAGGGACTGCATTCCCCCTCTCCATAAAATATATGTGTTGGCCCCAGGGGATGCAGTCCCTGGTACATGAAGACCATCCCTAAGCTGGGCATGTTAAAGGCTGTGCACAGTGTGTGGTTAGCAGCCTGCTGGGGGTTTGGCCAATGAATGTGCACATTATCCGGCTGGCTGCCTGCGAGGAAGTTGAAAGTGAAGCTTGGCTGCAGGACTAACCTCAAACCCCAGGAAGGGGCACCTTCCTGCACAAAAACAATCCCTTGAGGCACTTTCCACAGGGAAAATACTAGGAAAAATAAATATATTTATTTTCGTTATGCCTAACCCGAGGAAGTCAAGCAGCTTTGGTGCATTCCCAAGTCTACCAGTTTTGGTAAATCTGAGAATGCCTCAAAATCCATGAGTGTTGCGGGGAACACCCATGCAACACCCATTGAACACCTCCCTGGGCAGAGTAATGTAACGTAGTGAATTGTGCTGTATTCTGTTAGTCTGAATTCATCAAGCCAATCATGACCATGCAAGATGGCCTTGCATGGCTTGATAAATCACATTTTAGAGTTGCGTTGTGCATGCACCACGTTGTGTTGTGCAAGAGCGACACAACTCCCTTATTAAGTATTGTAAGCAGCATTTAGTTATTAGACAGAATCGTCCCAGCATGACAATTTCTACTTAACATATAAGACTGCGTGCTTCCGGTACTAACCTATGTACAAGAGCTTCTTTCACTTCAGAAGATAGGCTGCACAATTTTCACTACAGTATGAAATTTTGCAGGTTGAATAATCTTTAACACATTCAGACCCTGGTATTTTAAGCAAATATTATCTTTTTCGACAAATGTTGCATAGAGTGTACACTGTACTTAGTAGACACTTTCTGTTAGACTTGGCATCCTGGGCATATCTCCCCTAACTTTTTGCCTCAACTTCCAAGGTTGCTTCTGTGTGCTGGACTCAGTGTTTGCTGTTTTTGTTTGCTCTGGACACTTTACCACTGCTGACCAGTGGTAAAGTGTAAGGCCCATATTTATACTTTTTTAGCGCTGCATTTGCGTCATTTTTTGATGCAAAAGCGGTGCAAACCTACAAAATACAATTTGCCCCACATTTGCATCAAAAAGCGGCGTAAATGTGGCGTGTATAAAGTATATGTGTAAATTAGCTTATCCATGATTGGCATATTTGATTTACTAGTAAGCACCCTAGTAAAGTACACTAGAGGTGCCCAAGGTCTGTAAATCAAATGCTACTAGTGGGCCTGCAGCACTGTTTGTGCCACCCACATTAGTAGCCCTGTAAACATGGCTCAGACCTACCACTGCAGTGTCTAGAGTGCAGTTTTGAACTGCAAATTCGACTTGCCAGGCCTAAACCTTCCCTTTTTATACAGGTAAGGCAATCCTAAGTTAGGCCGTCGGTAGCCCAATGGGCAGGGTGCAGTGTAAGTTAAAGGCGGGACAAGTACTTATGTGTTTTACATGTCCTAACAGTGAAATACTGCCAGATTCGGATTTCACTGTTGCAAGGCCTATCTCTCTCATTGGTTAACACGAGGGCTGCCTTTAAATATTGTTAAAACATAGATTCCCTTGGGGAGCAGATAGAAATGTTGAATTTGGGGTCTCTGAACTCACAATTTGAAAATACATCTTTAGTGAAGTTCGTTTCTAGATTGTGTGTTTTAAAATACCACTTTTTTGAAAGTAGACATTTTCTTGCTTAAACCATTCTGTGACTCTGTTTTTTGTGGATTGCCTGTCTGGGTCAGTTTGACAGTTGGGCTCTTTGCACCTCTCCTCTAGAAGACAGTGACACATAGGGAGCTGAGGTGTAGCCTGCATATTCTGATGGGCCATCTGGGCTGAGGGGAGGAGTGGTCACTCACACCTGAAAGGGCTGTGTCTCCATTACACAATGCAGTCTCCAACCCCCTGGTGGGAGTCTGGGGCCTGGCCTGGACAAGGCAGGATCTTGAAAACAAGAGACTGCTCTTTGAAGTAGGCCTACTTCAAAGGTAGAAAGGGGTATAAGAAGAGCACCCAAAACCCCAGAAAATCAGATTACTTCTGCCAAGAAGAAGAGCTGGAGAAGCTGGAGGAGGAGTACTGTCCCTTTGCCTGTGACTATGCTTTGCTGGGATGGCCTGCAAGAGCTGCTTCTACCTGAGAGAGGACAAAGACTGATTTTTGTGTGACTTCCCACTGGTGAAGAATCTCCAAGAACTTCAACTGAGCTTGCCTTCTGTTGTTGAAATCTCAGGGACAACAAAGACTTCTCTCTGCTAGCACTTGGGCTTTCTGCTGAGAGTCCTGCCATGTGGTGTCCTAACCTGTCTCTGGGCCCTTGAAAGGTGCAGCTGGTAGAAAAGGACAGAAATCCACGCAAAGACTGCTGTGCGGGGAAACTTTTGACGCACCACCCGCCTCGCGGCTGATAAACGACATGCTGCTGACCTCACGGCTTGAATCGACGATCCACCTACAATGTGGCTGGGAGATCAACGCAACCCAGCTGGAGAAACTACGTGCAACACCCGCAGTGGCTGCTGTGAACAACCCAAGCCCCCACACAGTGCAGTTTCTTGACACTGTGCAACCGGATTTCAACGCAACAACCCTGAGCATGAAAAATCAACGCAAAGCCTGTCCAGACCCAAGGTGCCTTCCAGATCGACGCATCGCTGTCTTGCCGGAGAGAAGGAACGACGCACGCCAACCAAACCGGAGGAGGAACAGTGCACGGTCTCGCTTGCGAGTGAGAAATCAATGTATTGCTGGCCTTCTCCGATGCACACTCGCCTGTGTGGCTTTTCTTGACACTACCTAGGTACTTTTGTGCGCTAACAGCATTCTCACTATTTTCTAAGGATTAAAACTCTTATTCTTTTTAAAATTTATAATTTGGCTTATGTATGTCAGATTTGTATCTTTCTGGTCTTGTTTTTCTAAACCTGTGATGTGTCATTTTGTAGTGTTTTCACTGAGTTACTGTGTTTGTTGGTACAAGTACTTTACACCTTGCTTCTGAAGTTAAGCCTGCCTGCTCTTGGCAAGCTTCCAAGGGGATGAGCAGGGGTTAACTGAGGGTGATTCCCCTTTACCCTGACTAGAGTGAGGGTCCTTGCTTGGACAGAAGGTAACCTGACTTCCAGCCAAAGACCCCATTTCTAACACTTTTTACATCTCTATAGTGGTTTTCTCATAGGAGTTTCACTGTCTGGAAACCCTGTGGTACAGACTAAACTCCCTTCATAGAGTAAACACTGTTTACAGTATTCACTTTTCTACTCAACTTTTGTCAATGAAAGGTCGCTGACTTTGAGAGGTTTGGTACAGATAAAAGCTGTCCAAAGTAGGGCATTAATTTTGGAACAGATGTTGTATATCTTGAGGAACTTTGCTTTCTCTGAACATTTGTATACATATTGAACACTGTGTAAAATGTAGTTTTCCCATACATCTGTGGTTGGTTGTTAATGTGAACTAATCTACCTGTGAAGTGTATGATATAGGGTCAGTGATGCACATAGCACACGCTTGCTACACCTAAGGGAGTTGTATCTGTGAGAGCATTAATTATGCTATAAATTATTCTGAGCTATTTTGCTCTTACTTTTAGGCCTCAAATGTCATACTAGTTTATAGAGTAGTGGGTACTAAAGAGGCTTGGGTGATGTCCTCAGTGATACCAACAATATTGTCATTTGAGATGTCACCAGTGATGTATGATGTGATATTTGAGGTCATAAGCAGGCAAGTTATAGCTCTGCTAACTGTAACTGGTGAATGTCTGTGTTTTTGTTTAGTTCAAAACATTAATGTTCTGGATGACATATTCACCTAACTATACCATTACTTTAACCTTGATTTTTTTCAGTGAATATCCATGTTTTTAAATGAAAGCAGATATTTTCATCACTCCTAACTATAACATTACTTTAACCTTTGCTTTTTTCAATGAAATTCTAGTATTTTTTTACATAAAGTAATATGTTATTACTATTTGTAAAGCCAACCAAGTGCCTTGCACAGCCTTCGGATGTGCACAGCAGCAAGTTGGCAACAGGGCCTGACCTGCGGATAGGCCCTGTCGCCAATCCACTCGGAAGCAGACAACCTCCCCGCAGGCAGCCAAACCCATACTGCGCACTGCCTTTTCTCACAACCAGGCTCTGATTCCACCTCTCCACCTCTCAGCAGGCAGCCACCCGGAGGCAGTCAACCACATGCCGCGCAATGCCTTTGGTCATGCATGGCATGGGGTTAGCCACAGGGCCTGCCTTGCAGCCAAGTCCTGCTTCCATCTCTCCACAGGCAGCCAACCCCATCTTGCACACAACCCCTTTAGCCATCCGCAGCAGTTTGGCCTTTGGCCCCTAGAACTCCATCCCTTGGGGCCAACACATATGTATTAAGGGGAGGGGGCATGCAGCCTCCTCTATGGCACTTAATTAGCCCCTGGGCCACATTTTCTGGGGCCAAATACAATAAAAAAGCAGAGGGGGATGAACAGCCCCCCCCCCCCATGCCTTCATTGGCCCTAAGGACCCAATCCTCTGGGGTCTATTTTCGTTTATTAGGGGAGGGAGGCTGCATGGACCCCCTCCCTGAGCCATGTTAGGCCCCAGGGACCACACCCCGGGGCCAAATCCAATTACTAAGGGAGGCTGTTTGTGGGCCACCTTCCATGAGTCTTCTTGGGCCCCAGGGATCCCATCCCATAGGGCCAAATGTATTAAAAAGGGACAGGTGGTGTGTGGCTCCACTCATTGATCCTTATTAGTCTCTGGGGACCCCATCGCTGGGGTCAAGTAGTTAATAAAGGGAGAGGCATTCAGTCTCCCTCCCTGAGCCTTTACAGGCCCCAGGGAGCCCTTACTGTGGGGCTGTACCTTTAGAAAAATGGCATTAGGGCTTGAAGAGGGGGGGCTGCATGCCCCTGTCCCTGCTTAATTGTATTTGACACTAGGGAATGGGGTCCCTAGCGCCTTTTAAGATTTAGGTAGGCAGATGTGCTGCCCTCCTCCCTTTGTATTGAACAGGCCCCAGGGATGGGGGGTCTCTGGGACCTATTACGGCTCGGAGAGGGGGGGCTGCATGACCCTCTCCCCTAATATATGTTTTCGCCTCAGGGTTGGGGTCACCGAGGCTCAAAGGCCAACCCTTCGCCAAGCACACCAAAGGCATCTACTGTTTTGTGCCAGTCTACGTATAGTAACACTGTTGCAGGTAATGGATAAGACAGCAGCAGAGGGCTTTTTAAATAAAATAAAATTAGTAGTGTATAATACTGTACCAGTATTCCCGTCAAGATTAGATCTTGGTACATTCGAAAGACATGGCAAAACTTGTATTGACATTTGCATTTATAAAAACAGGTGAGAAAAATAGTGTCTTAGCATAGGGACACACCTGTTTTTTGAGGTAGTTTGTATTGCAAGACCATTCCTGTGTGTTGCCCTGCTGCAGTTGGAATGATTCCTGCTCAAGCTGCAGCAACCAATCTGGCTGCATGAAAGAGTAGTAAAATCAACATTAATACAGTATATAACAAAATTTTAGGGTTTTCCTAGGAAGGGTACATATGTGAAATGCAACTAATACTGCAGGTATGACTGAAAGATAGATTGATACGAGTGCCTGTAGGTTTGGCTTTATAGAGATAGAGGGTCCATGTAGAACTAATTAGACCACTCTAGTTTTTGTTCTTAGAATTATAAGAATCCCAGTCTTATTTAACCCAGTATGAAACCAGGACTACAAGTAATAGAATCGTAAGAAGAAAAAAGGACCCTAATCTTACCTTGCAGCACATTAGTGTTGTCCTGAAGTAGCAGCATATTGTGCAGGTGGGAAGGTGGGGTTACATTGTGGATAAGAAGCCCCTCTAGTGGAGGGTGAGACAGAGACGGGCTCCAGTGGGCCCTCCAGGAAGAACTGAATCTTGAAAAAAACGTCTCCTTCACTCGCCTTCTCTCACCTTAACATTTCTTTAATGTCCCTTGTGGTGAGGACCTCCTCCACCACAGAGTCTGTGACCTTGTGCTGTAAAGCTGTCTTCTAGATGCCACTGAGTAGAATGGAGGCTCTGAATGTAGCTTGCCTCTTCCTCTGCAAAATTTCTCTTCCTCTTTAAAAAGGCAGCATCCTTCAGGCAGAAAGACACCGTGGTGGATGTGGGATCTGAAGGCTGAAGAGGGAAAAACAGTTCCCAGGGTGTGTGCAGTATTTGTGTGGTTGTAAGGGAAAGCATGTCCAACGTGTCTGATTTTTTTACAGATGTATATAATTTTTCTCCACCCTTTGTTCAGAGGTTGTGCCCTGCGCTGAGGTCTCCTATTCATTATCAGCATGGCTTCGACCTTGAGGGTGAAGTGTCCACTGTGAGTGTGGAGGTCTCACCAGATTTAGCTTTCTGAAAGACCTCATGCATTGGTTCTTCAAATCAATAAAGTACAATAATTATAAGTACAGAGAGAGAGAGTGTGGTGATTGGATCAGACAGTTTGTTTCATTTGCTTTCTAATGTTTTTCATAATGTGGCATTTCAATGGTGAACTGTATATCAAAGCTATGGTATTTCCACAATGGGTGCTGTGTCTCATTTAGGGTTCCATTGTGCTTTGAACACGGAGCATCAGCTAATCGATTTTATTAGTCTGCAGAATTTACAAGACATATGGCTTGTAATTGAGAACAAGCGTGTTTTTCTTTCATGTATTTGCCTTGCTAACATAATATATTTTAGTTGCTGATTTATAGTATTTCTGTTTAAGATGTGGGGACTCTATCCATGCCTTTGGCAGATGTAAAGACATACTGCTATTTAACAATCACCACTGCAGGTTCATTTATTTTACTTTGCTGTCATCTTATTGAATTATATATTGTTTCACTATGTAAGAAGTATGTGCACCTAGACCTTCTTAAAGCTACAAAGAAAACATTCTCCCTCTGTTAAAAGTGTCTTCTATGCAATCTTCTACTCAATAGTTTGCTATATATGCCTTTTGAGTTCACCACATACAACTCAAACTTCTGCTTATTGCTCCATTACATAGCACTCTACTCTCAGGGTATAGCTTAACTATATTAATTTATTCTGCTCCTGTTCCACAAACGTTTATTATTATTGTTATTAATATTATTATTATTATTATTGTTAATCATGATCATCGAAAGCACAAACGTGCAATTTTATAAAGAAGTATCTTATTCTGCTCTTACTTTAATGTATTTTTCATATTTTGTGCTTTGAATTGTCAGGCCCATTATCTTTTGTTTTTACTTATTTTTAAAGCTAAATACAAGTAGGAAACCATGTATTTTCTTGTCTGCATTTATTTTGTAAAATAAATTGATAAAAAAGGACATTAGGCTGTTTTAGAGAGATTTTAAATGCAATCAGTCATGAGTGTCAGGCCAATAGCTATGCAGATTGACAGGTATGGAGGTTAAAAAGAAACAACTTTTAGTAATGAGGCTTAAGAGCAGTAGCTATGCACAAGATTAATACTAAAATGTGCATGTTTTCATATAAGTTTAATGATATATCATCTGTGGGTGTTCATATAATTGAAATGTGTCAGGCATTCAAATATGAGTGTGCATTTACAGGTTAAATAAATGTGAAATATGCTAGTTTCACCTTCCTTTTTTCACATAATCAAAAATAAATATAGATAAATACAGAGAAAAATTAGCGGCAATAAATATGTATAAATATACACGGAAGTGTCAAAAAAATAAATACCATAAAACCGGGAAACCTAATTGTAAGCAACTAGTACAAACAATTTATACTATAAAATGTCCTTATAAAGTCTATGATTTGTACCAAAGAAGTCAAGAAAATGATTTAATGTGAACACGTTTTAATATCGGACTAACGTTATTATTCTTGAAAATAGTCACCCGTTCCCTGTAATAAAAGGGGCCATGTACCCTGTAAAGTGGCATCAGAGCAAAGTTTGCATTGTTTAAGTGCCACAGACATAAAAAAATCAAGAAACTCAAGATGACCACACATGAAGCAACAAGGAGATGCTATTTTAATAGTAACACTTTCTGGCTTTCATCTTTGTTCCTTTCTACAATGGGGAACACAATAACAGGGTGTGCCAATCATTTAAGAGTTGGTTTGCCTCTAATTTTCCGGTACTGTTAGCGCCGCCGAACACAGTAATTTACACCATAACAGCAAAGAGCACAGGAGCCTAAAACAAGCCAGTCCTCTTTGCTCTGCTAATACTTTTGTGATTCCATTGCCAACAGCTATATTATAAAAACTGTAGGTCTCAGAATCAAGATACTACATTCCTTGCACATGTCATTCGGCATTTTGATAGGTCTTTGAAATCAAAGACACTACCCAAGAGTGGTGCTCTTTATTAGGTGATAACTTATAAATAGCATTGTCTTTGTTCTTGCAAATCATTCATGATTTCTCTTTTCTGTTATTTTCCTTCTTATCAAGTGGGAGAATCGTGGGTGAGGCTTGGAAAGAGATCAAAATAGCCACTTCGAATAGGAGCTCACTGTCGTCCATGACTTTGTTCACATAGATACTGAAAAATACTGTAATGGGACAACTATATAAACGTGTCTGATAGGTGACAAGGGCACCAGGCAAACGTTGGTAGTCTTGGTGACTGAATTAAACAGCACTCGAGAATGATCTACTCCTCCTCCCTGCATTGCCTGTGAAATGAGTGGTGTGGACGTCAGCGAACGTAGGGCTAGGAGTGGTGAATGAAATCCTGGGCCATTGACTTGCATCCTAGATCCTGGGACACTGACGAGTCTCCAAGAGGGCGAAGAGTAAGGTACCAAGACAAGTGGACACCTGATCAGACACTATTTTGCTGAAGTTTGGTTGGAAAGGACGACTGGAGGATTGCTGTCTTAGTGGCACCCCCAGCTCCAACTCACCTACTCACAATCAATTTTCCTTTGGAACAAAGACCGTTGATGGATCACCAGGGGAGTAAACCCACAAAGTCATATTGATTTCTCCTCTGGAACCCACAGCATGTGGCTGCATTTTCCCATATTGATATCTCCTATATTTGCCTGCAATTGTGACCTGGTCACTGGTTGAAGATTACATCCACTGCAGCATGATTGGCTACAAGGACTTGTGAATGAGATGTGGATGACTCTTGGCTGGATAATCACTTCAGAGGACGGCTACTCTGAGAGCAGATGGTGCCTCCACAGGGGAAACATTTGTGAGGTCAGGCCACTGCATAATGCAGATACTCTTCTGTAAATGCTGTGATCTCCACACCCCCTTCAACCCTTTGTAATACTTAGGCAAGGTATGTGGGAATGGGGTGTGACTGGACCTCAAAATTCCAATCACAAAACGTAGTTAAAAATGCCTTTTAAGGAGCTCCATTAGACCTGGTGCTAGGGACTCTGGAACTCATCCTCGGGTGAGTTAAAGCCAGGTACATGACTCCACCATCAATGACATTCCAGCAGCAGGACTGAGCTGGGTCAGAAGATTGATACAGTGTGCATACATTTTAAATTGCTGAGACATTTTAACACAATGTCGGACAGAATGAACACAGTGTAGTACTTATGAAGTGATAGTTTGGTAATAGGATAAGAAAATCCTTTCAGTCGACCAGCAATTTATTATTTGTACAAATACTACATGCCAAGACTTTATTCTGGTGCTAATTGACATTTATTTGCTTTGAATATTATTGCTTTACTATGCTACAGCACAGCCATGGTTATTCCATGATTCTTTGATCCCACCATCAACCCCTCTGTGCTTACAATTTTGAATGTTTTGTGACACAGTATACAAAAGATAATTAAAACAAATAAATGATGATTAGTACCCGGATAAAGTCTGTATGGCAGTAATGGAAACTCATTGGTGGCAGATGATGGACTTTTCCTAATTGCTATTTATAGGCTCAGCTTTAGCGACTCATGAAGGGACAGACCCCCCACTTGTGGTGTGTGCAAACTTCTAGGAGGTTTTTCCAAAATTAGGGCCTCATTAAGAGGCTGGCAGTCTAAGGACCACCAGCCTCACGGTGACTGTCAAACCCCCGCAACTGTGGCAGTCCGACTTCCACATTACAACCATATTGGGTGGACCTAGTGGGAGACTGCTGTTCCGTCAGGATAACAGCGGTCTGAGTTGTGCTCAGCCAGCTCACCTTGCCGTCAGTCTTTTCATGGCGGTCACCCCATCATTGAAAGGCTAGCAGTAAGGGTGTGCTGGGGGCCACGGGGAGGCCTGCACTGCCCAATCCAATGGGCAATGGCATGGGCAGTGCAGGGGCTCCCTTGCCCAGCACCCTCTTGCAGACAGTGCTCCTTCCTAGGTTTGGTGTGTGCTACGGTATTGGCCTCAGCTCCCTTAAAGGAGCCCAGGCCAATATTGTAGCACTGTTCCCGCCGGTCTGTCCATTGGAAAAGCGTATTACAATGTTCCTGCCTGTCTGCCTAGTGGGAACGCATATTACAATGTTCCTGCCGGTCAGCCCGGTGGTAACATTGTAATATACTCGGGGGTGCCAGCGCCGTGGTGGTGGTGTCCTCCCCGTGAGTTTGGTAGTCCCACAGTGGGAACACCAAACTCATAATTAGGCCCTTAGTCTTTCTCCATATATCTTGCTGCTAACATAGAAGATGTGGAATGGAACTGGGGACACAAAAACATACACATAATCAATGTTCTCCATGGTACAACTGTGGAAAGTCAAATAATGGCTTGAGAGAAGGACAACAACACACAGGAAAAGAGGAACAAACAATTGGCATGCCCAAGAGGACAAATGTGGAAATGTGGAGAGAGGGGAGATTCCTCCCTCTCATTTGAGAAGTAAGGTAAAGATTGTGGAGAGGTGAAGTGAGGTAGCGATTAAAGTGATGTTAACGTGGACCTAGTACTTGCCTTGTTGGAGATGACTCTGATTCAGGGCAATAACTGTCCAGTGGGATTTATTGAAATGTAAGACATGTTTGCAGATAGTAGTTGAGGTTTTTCTGACCGTGATCCTATTTAATTTAGGGATGTTAGTTGTTATGCTGTTTGCTCCACTATCTAATAATATGTTAAACCCCTCTTTTACTGAGACATCAAAGTTGGTGGACAGTCGGTGGTTGCCAGGCGTAATTCTTCTGTCCCATGGAGACTCAAAGTGAAGAAGCATTTGAAAGTGGTAGTTCTTCAACATTAGGCTTGTTTTCTTTTGAAGGGGTGACATACCATGTGCATTGAGGTTTGGGTTGCTTCATATCCATCACATGAGGATGTGGAGAGTGTAAGGGTGAGTAAGCAGGTTACATTATTTTGCCTTGACCACAGAATTTGCTCAAAGGAACAGGGGGATTTTTGTGATGCCTTATTGTGAGGCTGTCATAGGTTATCTGTTTAAGAAGGGAGAAACTGAATAGTGAACCAATGACAACTATGTTAAAAAATGATCTCATAATCCTTGCGTGGAATGTTGTGGGGCTAGGTAGTAAAGTCAGGGGCTTGGTTTCAAGCATTCCTACCAGCAAGTTAGTAGAGCATGTAAGTTCAGGGGAAGAACGATATGCACTATTTTACATCTGGCTTCAGAGAAGTGGGGATTATTTTTAGGAGGATTACCAGTTCAGATTTAATGGTTTATAGATTTACTCACAAGTCATGGGTAAGTTATTTACGTTATCACCAAAGAGAATCATCCTCACAAAAAATATTCATACTGCTGCTCAAATTAACTTCAAGGATGATGTGTACTATTTGAGGACCACATTGCTGTTATTGTTAGATAGAGTGACTTTAATACAATCTTTCAAACTCAGATTTGTATATATTTCACTGAAACTGGCAATCTCGGTCATGATAACGTCTTTGCTAGACTAGATGTGGCACTTTGCACCTTATTGTGGGACTGTGGTATACCCAGAATCTCATATGACGCTTGGCAAAAGGTGGATATGATAGGGGAATAGTGTAGCTGAAAGTAAAAATGTATCACTGGGCATTCCACACCAGCTTGTAGTAATACATGACTGGGTGTTGCTCCACAGCAGCAATCATCCATTAAAACACATTTACGCAATAGGTATAAAGGGTTATAATAGAGTGTTGCATGGGAAGAGGGGCAGGGATCCTTCTGACTTCGGCAGAGGCTGTCCTGAAATCATAAAGAATGGCCAGTCACACTAGTGCCTTGAAGGGGACAATGCCAAGGGAGACTTTTCCATGGAATAATGCAGTTTTTAGAGAAGTAGGTAGTTTGGCAAGCTTTGACAAATGGTGTATGAATGGGTTCCCAAAACAGGGTGATGTATGTGAGAGGCTGATGTCTTTTGAGACTTTCAGAAATGGATATCACTTTGCAGATGCACAAAGATTTGGCTAGATACACCTGAGGTATGCTATGCCTATGTATAACAGGAAAATGATAGAGTTAAGGCTGTTTATCCCTAAGAAACAGAGCACTCTCTGCTGTAATACAAAACAATACAACATGCCTAAATTAAATTTCCACAGATGTATCCCTGAAACATTGAACAAACAAACTGAGGAAATACATGGGAAAGAGACCTGTGAACTTTAAATGTCAGTGAGTAGAAAAAGGCACGTGGATACTCCCGAATACTAGTAGTCAGCTCAGGATTTTGATTAGTATGTTTCTACTACACTAGAATACAATTACAGAGGTTTGGAAAATCCACTGACACATTGTGTTTGAGGGGGTGTAGGCAGGAGGGCTATATTATCCGAATACTTTGGTAAAGTCTTTGGATAATGTGTTTTGGCATCCAGTAAACCATCTACTGGCTCATTGCATTTCTCTCCTAAACGCGCACTTTTGGGAATGAGGGGAGACCCTACTCCCTCGAAATATCAAAGCATATTCTATGATATTCATTTGATGGTGGCAAAAAGGGATGTTTATAATATGTGGGGCAGTCGACTTTACTGGAAAGCGACATGGATTGACGCATGAAAGTGATATTTGGTGATAGGGGATGCCTCTAAGAATGTGAATACTTTGGGGAAAATGCAGTGCTCAACTTGTAAAACATAAGTTCCGGGGCCAAAGTCGAGCAGCTGGCTCTGCAAATATTGGGGTGCTGAATACCTGGGCTGTGTCATCTTGATTCTGCCCCATATCACTTTTATTCACCACCAGACCCTCCCTGTCCGTTATCTCACTATTGCAGGCTCTTTCTCATCTCTGCCTTCTCCCGATATCACTGTTTTTCCATCTTTCTCGTTCTCTTTCATTCTGTGCTTGTGTTTTTATCTGTCTTGCTCTGGGTGAAAGTGTAATGTGAAAAAATAAGCGTTAGTTCCTAAAAATGAGTGTCAGTGGCTGGAACCACCTGCTCAAATTAAGCACTGTGGAAAGGGCGAGAGATTCATATTACTAAACTGATTGGATGTGTATGTGCATGCAATTGGATGCTGTCTCATGAAACCTCCTGTGATATTTGTATACTTCTACATTTTTATATTTCACACATGTACAAGAAATGCCACTTGAAGCTGCAGTATGCATTAGATGCAACCTGACATCGTTTGATGGAATTATTAACGTAAATCACTTATTCTTTCTTGTATACTTGCATACCTATGTTGTTTTTTTCTGAAAATTATTGAACCGTTTTTTTAAAAAAATAGGAGAACCGCAAAATGTAAATAACACTGTTAAAAACTGCGGGCCTCATTTACTAGAAACTTCAGAAATGCAGGTATGCACCGCAGTGCACCTGTGTTTTCCTTAGCACTTACGCTGAATTTAGGCTCACTCGTGCCAACGCAAGCACCATACTGCAAGGGTGCCTGCTTTGCAGGGAATTATTGTTTATGTGCAGAAAGGTGCAATTAGAAAATCAATAATTGGTGATTTTTTTAATGATTGTTTATGTGCAAGAATGGACACCTTCTTGCACATAAACAATCATTCATGGCGATTTGCTCTATGTGTGCTGACGAATGCAGCACACATAGAAAAAGCAAAAACGAGGAGTAATAAAAATATTTCTCCTCGTTGAGCCATGGTAATGCCACTCCTGGGGTGGCATTAATTTTTGGCAATTAACGACTTATCGTAAGTCTGGGGCAATATCAAAATGCAATGGATGTTGAGGTGGAATGCCAACAGCAACACCAATTGCATGCCTTTTTCATGCAAAGTGATGCGTGTAATGGGGCCGTATGTAGAAGGTGGCATTAAGCCACCAGAAAGTGGCTTAAAGCCGCCTTGTAAATATGACACAGGACATTGCGCCCCCAGAGCTTTGCTAAAAGTGACGCACATCGAGCATTTTGGAGGTGCACGTAACCCATATTCTTAAAATATATTGATTCTAACCACCTCTGACAGGAATATTCAGGTACATTTTGAGGACACATGAAACTCTCCCACACACCTATGTTTAAATGCGATAAACATGAAAGGGCATTCTGCGAAAAACGCAAGTCATTTGAAAGCACAGTAAATTTGCTATACATTGTATTTCTGCTGAGTATGAAAACCTAAGTCATGTGCACGCAGAGATATCCCAGAGATGCTGATTTATCAGACTAGTCGGGAGCTGAACCATTTGAAGTGGAACCAAAGACTAGGCATACTTCCTAATTTGCATTACATTAACTGCGTGGATAAACCAGAAGTGGCTTAAATAAAGGAACCTAAACCTCTGATGACAAGAGAATATACATGGCATTTGGGTGTTATGTTTATCTTCTGGACAGGTGAATCTTGGCTGAGGAAAAAAAAATAGACAGGATCTTCTTGTGACAAAAATGTTCCCACTGTCTTTATCCTGCCCCATCAGGTAAGAGGCAGATGTACAGAAAATGACACCAAGGTCATCCAAGGTAGCATGACTGACCTTGGACTCTGAGGACATTAATATGATGTGCTGTAGAAATAGTTATGTCCTTGTTCAGTTTCTACTGTGTGCACAAAGGACTATGCACATCTGATTGGGAAGAAACACTATGGGCCATATTTATACTTTTTAATGCACAACTGCGCCAACGCAGTTGTGCGTCAAAAAAGTTAACGCCGGCTAACGCCATTCCAAAGCGCCATGCGGGCGCCTTATTTACGGAATGGCGTGAGCCGGCGCAGCTGACTGGTGTGCGTCAAAAAAAATTACCCACACCAGGCAGCGCCGGCGTAGGGGAAAATGGAGCTTGGGCGTCAAAAAATGGGGCAAGTCAGGGCTGAGGCAAAATATTGGCCTCAACCCGATTTGCGCCATTTTTTTTGACTCCCAACCCCCATTGAAATGACTCCTGTCTTAGCACAGACAGGAGTCATGCCCCCTTGCCCAATGGCCATGCCCAGGGGACTTATGTCCCCTGGGCATGGCCATTGGGCATAGTGGCATGTAGGGGGGCACAAATCAGGCCCCCCTATGCCACAAACATTTTCTTAAAAAATTACTTACCTTAAGTTCCCTGGGATGGGTCCCTCCATCCTTGGGCGTCCTCCTGGGGTGGGCAAGGTTGGCAGGGGGTGTCCCTGGGGGCATGGGAGGGCACCTCTGGGCTCCTTCCGAGCCCACAGGTCCCTTAACGCCTGCCCTGACCAGGCGTTAAAAAATGACGCAAAAGGGGCTGGACGTCATTTTTTTTGACCCGTCCACTCCCGTGCGCCATTTTTGCACAGGAGTTTAAATAAGGCGCACATGCCTTGGAGTCATTTTTTAGACGGGAACGCCTACCTTGCATATCATTAACGCAAGGTAGGTGTCCACGCTAAAAAATGATGCTAACTCCAAGATCTTTGGCGCTAGACGGGTCTAACGCCAAAGTATAAATATGGAGTTAGCTTTGCGTTGGATTTGCGTAAAAAAAAAGACGCAATTCCGGCGCAAACAGAGTATAAATATGCCCCTTTGTACTTAGCAACAAGGCTGTCTTTAGCGTTGGTAGCGCCCAGTGTGACAAACTTTGTTGGTGTTCCCAGACCCTGGAGACATCATCTTTCAAGAATTCCTTCAGTACCACCCTTTAATGGTGCCCCCTGTATCCTTAGGCCCTTCTCACATACCTATTGTCATTTATAACACTCTTCACAACAATATAAGGTGCCACTGTGCTTTATGTCACACACACATATTATTCAGAGACAATTAATAAATCTGTTTTTCAATATGTAGGAGATATTACATGAGATAATGAGTATAGGAGTCACACGTCACCCTTACTGGTGGGCATTATATGTTAAGATCACTTCATGCGGAGAAAGAAGGGGCAGATGTACTACGTTTTCACACAACACAGAACAGTAACCAAAGTTGATGCGCTGTGTTGAGTAAAAAGAAGGGAACACAACAGCGCCATCCCCACTAAGACATGGCGCTGTTTTTCTTCCCCCCAGTGCTGGCTTACCTTAGGCTGCTTTACACCAATGCATATACCGTTGCATCATAGTGCACGGGTGTTTATGTGATGTCAAACATAGGTGTTGTACTGGAAGGGTACCCTTTTATTACAAAATTCTATGTTTTGACAAGGTTTAACACTTAACCACCTTGTATCTGTATTGAATAGATCTACAAAAAACTAATATTTGATATGCATGCTGTACGTTGTGCTTTGCAGCATTAACATTAAGCCTCTATGCTACTTTAGCATGAATCAAAACTATCACTAGAAAAATCTGGTATCTATCAAGTACATTAACCTCTAGAGCTGCTGCTCTTGGTATTATCCCCTGAAAATTACAGCGCACACAGAAATTTCTCCTGCTTGCTCTTATCTCTCCTCAGCTTGTGATTCAAATGGTGCCCTCTCGACCTTGCGCCCAGTGTGATGGCATGCGTCACACAGACCTACAGCCAGCACTATTTAGTAATATGTAAAAGCAAGTCTTAAAATGTGAAAGGATAGAGGCTGACTAGGTAGCGGACACTGTGTGTTCACACCTCTTTCACCTTCTGCCTTCAATTGCGTTTGCCGCACAAATTCCATTGTTCATTTTCCTAAGCTGGAAGCCAAGGACATTTAGGAGCAGATCTATTAGCAAAAGTGATGCAAATCAGTCCACAATGTTTATTTGGGAGTTGCTTTCCATCGCAAAACTCTTTTTTTTCACTGAAAAGCTGCCAGAAAGATACAAAAAGCAGCATCAAGGGAGTGTTCGATGGGTGGTACATAGGAGCTGGAGTGCTACCACCAAATGTTTTTTGACACAAAGCCCTGCATACTTATATACTATACAGAGGAGGCAGCGGACCATAGAGTGCCAAACCTGCCCTGAAACCCACAATTAGTAGCTTTTTAACCATCAAATATTACTTTTGTGTGCACTCATTGTGGTACCTGCTGCCAAGGTGCCACACTTAAAAAAGGCGTAAAAAGCAAAATCAGTTGGAGAAGTGCACCACATCAAAATAACAGTCCAACAGTCCAATATGCATATGTGATCTTGTGATATTCTCTTCTTTATTTTATTTTCTTTAAACCATCACAAATTTACACCAGAACAGCCAACTCATTTCATCCCTTTCAAAGGACTTCTTCAGGGCTGTACCATAATAGATACAAATGTCTTATAAAAACACACATAATAATAACAACATACATACCACATATATACAAAAAACCCAGCATACAACAAATATAACATCAATGCTAAATTCATACATAAATAGCAAAACAGTACTACTCATTTATATAAAGACAGTAACAACCCCAATTAAAAACGTCAGCTCCCTTAAAAGTAGAAAACAATCCATAAACAAAGGACATACACCCATGAACACATGTGTATATTAATGAACATACATGGGTGACTCTTGAGACTTCATAGATGTAAGATAACAATTGTACCCAAAACTTGAGATTACAGGTCTAGAGGGACTATTAGGGCATGTATACATCATAACCTTTTAATCCTGATGTGCATATAAAACCCATTAAAAGACAGTTTCTTAAATCTTATAATAATTACTCATAAATAAACTAAGTGTTTACACACCAATATCATATGTACATCACAGTATTTTCATCCTTATGTATATACATCAAACATACTAGATCACGTGTTCTTTATAATCACAATGAATTCCATCATGAGTTGGCTACATAGTTATGAACAGAAACTCTAAAGAGGTGGTGACTGAAGAAAAAGGGGAGGGGAGAGGGAAAAAAGATAGTAACAAAGCCCCAACATTGTGACCAAACTCAGTGTACATCACTTAGATGTTCACGAGAGATGTTGTGCTTGGCCTTACCCATGATAGAGCGTTCCGTACTAATAATTTACCTGTACTTGGACGCTCTCTCGGCCGATGAATCTTTTGGCTAAGTGGGACTCTCTTCACCCGAGATCAGTCAATTTAATCAAATCAATAATCAATAACGAACGTAAGCAATGCCCTGATCAACATAACACTTAACAATTAATCCAGAATACATTTCGGCGAACCATGACCTTCCGGTCATGAATAACCACACCAGTTTATTCAAAGTTAATGAATTTATTTCCCTATATTAACAAAGCTAGCACAATATAGATGTGTCTCAACACCAAATGATAAACGTAAATGAACATTAATAGCTGTCCATAACGACGAAACAGGTGCAATCTATGCAGCATTTGAATAACAAGGCATTCGATGATAACAATGCAAATCACTAAAACTATAATCTGTAATGAGCTAATTGCATACATTTAGTCAGCATAACAAGGTCTCAAATTGCATCGTGCAACAAAAGGAATCCTCGTTTAATCTCAAATTAGCATCGGCATGTGGGACTTCATGCAAAAACAGTTTAGCAACATTAATTTAGAAAAAACTCCTAACTAGGGCTCTTATCAAAAATCAGCAGTTGGTTACCTAAAAGAAACACAATGCAATTGTACAATTTCCTTTCATATTTACCAATTACCATCAGCATTCAAGGAAGTCTTCGTCTCACAGGTACCGTTTCTCGATCAGCGTGGGACGGGGCAAAGGGGCAGGGGTGGACGGGGCAGTTGCCTCACGGCGGCAAGATAAATTACTACTTCATGCAAAGGGACAAATCAAAGTTAAAATCTCTAGGGTAAGAATCATTTAAGTCTCTTTCTCTCGATTAGAGAAAGCATCAAAGTCTCTCAAAATGGCGTCGCAGCAAGGTGGGCCATATTAGCTGCAAAATGGCGGGTAACGGCAATAATGGCTGCAATGGCTACTTTCTTCTCGTGCACCTGGTTTAAATAGACAACAGTTCAAATCCAGTAGGGTATTCCATTGGAGGGTTCATAGGTTGGCTTCAAATTATCCAATCAAAAACAACAGTTCTCAAGCTTTTACTTAAGCATACATTATCCTTGGAGACGGGTACGCAAGTTGCAACATTTTATACCAATTAACTCATTTTCAGAGCTTCCATTGTCCGCACCTGCAGATTGACCTTGGAGCAAAGAGAAAAATGCCAGGCTGGAACGAAACCTTAAGATAAGCATGTGAACGATCTCAGTGGAAAAGTACAGCTTCAAGCAGAAATACACGTTTATTAGCACATTGGAAAAATACGAGCATCTAAACAGTGAGACAAGGCAACTAGGCCGAAGCCTCCATTAAAGTAATGCTAAGCTAAAACATTTCAAACAAGCAAATCATAGCACACGTTTATGATTATGTCGGATTAGTGCACTTCTAATACATCACGTTACATAAAGCACGCTTATAAATGTTGGCAAACTACTCTGAGGGCACATTTTGTCCCCGTACAATCTTTATTAGTTCGGTTAAAGTCACTCTTGATTATTGCAGCACTACGTTTAAGCGTTAATAAATGTAAACCCTTTATTTCTGCGTCATCAATCCCTCCTCTGATGACTACTTGTCATCACACAAACTATTCCCACAAATTTTATTCCATTAAAATTCTGTCAGTTCTCTTTTCCTTTTAGTTCCCCTAGTTTTCGCTTTATATTCTTCTGCCATTCTTTTCATCATTTTCTCTTCCTTCCTTCTTTTAATTCTTTCCATAATCATTATTATTCCCCTTTTTATTCCCCAAATTCCAAATATACAAATCAGTACTATTAATATTCCCTGTATTATTTTTAGTAATATTCCATTCCAAATTCCACCAATCCAATTTCCCACTGAAGCAAGTCCTTTTCCAACCTTCTCCCACACTCCTGGCTCTTTCAATTCCTTCAAGTCTGCACTCTCTTTTGTTAGATTAGCAAGCATAGTTTTAATTTTCACACTGTTGTCTGGAATATACGTGCAACAGTGGCGCGCACCAAGCATTTTGCAAACGCCGCCATCCTTTGCTAAAAGAATGTCTAAGGCAAGCCTGTTTTGAAGAGTCATAGCTCTTTCCACTGCAAGCTCAGCATCTATCAGGATTATAGCACCTGAAAACTTTGTCAACATGTTATCCACTATAGTAGACAACTTTCTTATTTTGATGGAATTCAGCACAACTCCCAATGAAGGAATCATGGCTCCAAATATATCTCCTGCCACAGCAGCTGCGGTCTCTCTTTTCTGGATACGATGGGATCCAGATGTCTTTGGAATCATCGATAGGTCATCCAGTTGATAAACCTTTGGGAACACTATACCCAAATAACATCTTCCCCACCATCCCTTCGGAAGACGATAATAGGCATTATACCCACAAATGTAATATACACCTGGTATGACAGGGTCAAGTCCGTTCATCATGAATTTGGCCTTAAAGATAAACGTATGTTTACACTCACTCGCTCCTACGAAAATGTTATCATACTAAGATTCACCTCGATATATACAAAATTTCCCTACATGCCAAGCATCTAAAGCTATTCTCCCTTGTGTCTTTATTGCGGCAAAATCATAATGATCTACTGAAGTCCTCTTACTTAGCTCTTTTTCTAATTTCGCATTCATTTGTGCCCTTCTATCATCTGTGCGATCTAAAAAGCTTATTTCTACTGCAGAGAGCGAGCAGGTAAGGTTTTCCCTATGAGCGTGAGCCGTTTCAAAAGGTTGCATTGGCTCGAAAAATTCCCTCATTATTTTAGCATCCCAATCTTTAGCAATCTGGCTTAGCTGCGCTATTATAGGAACATATGCAAAGGTAACATCATAATTTGAGTAAAAATACTGTATGTTAGTTTGACCATAAAATCTAGAAGTTACTATACTACATGTAATCCCGTATGTAAGAGGCATGTGGTGATAAGTCACCCCTTCCTTTACTGATGTCGGTATCTGTGTACACACATAACAATCTTTCGCATCCATAGTCTCAACATATTCTGTTAGCAAGCGATAGAAAACATTATACGAAAGTTCTTTCTTATCATGCAAGTGTCTCTCATCTAATTCTAGTCTTCTCAATGCGGTTAGTTCAGTGACAGTAACAGGAGCAAAAGTAGAAGCATCAATTTTCTCATTCTCACCCTTACCATGCATTCCAAGCACGATTGCCATTATTATTAGTACACATGCAATTACCAAGCCTATACACGCATATTTACAATATTTCTTTCTACTGTTTTGTGTAGCCATGATCTGTATAGAATCAGAGAGCTAGAAGCACCTATAAAGGAACTATTTAGCAATTCAGTTACAAAGCTGAACGAGCGCAATGTTCACACAGTTTTCTTCAAGAGGCCAGTCACTTATCGGTTAGCAGCATTTGTCTCAATTCGGCAATAACTCAGTCTTTTATCAGTTCAGCAAGTGTCTTATCCGGTTTAGCAATGTCTCAGCTGGTTGTTTGTATCACGTTAGATTGTAGCAAGCAATGTCATTTATCACCCTTTCAATCAACAGTGTCCATAAAACTTTTCTTTTCTATTGGTATCTCTTCTTCTTCGTTCTCGAGGCTAAGAGATACAAATTCGTCAGTCCAATCGTCATTGACTACATATGCCCATTCTGGACCGGAATATCTCCTGTTTGGTATCCTTTTCCTTTTCAATTTTGCTTCTCTTTTCGATTCTGCCTCACTGGTACTTTCCTCTTTGGCTAAGTCTTTTCCTTCAGTTGAGGATGGTACCACGACAGTCACTTCCTTTCTTTTCTCTTTCACTTTTGGCCTTTCTCCGTCGTTCAAATTTTCTTTAGTCCTTTGTTTTATTGGTGATATACTTAGTCTCCTCTTTGCACCGTGTCCATTTGATGGACCTGCGATCTTTTCTGTGGAAGCTTGAACTGTTTCGTTCTGTTCTGCCTTGTCCCCTCCTTCTGGGGAATCTATCACGTTCTCCTTTTCTTTTTCTGTATCGTCTGCTTCTGGGAAAGCCCTCCTCTGATCAGGCTCTCCTGCTTTTTCACCTCTTTCGAGCCCTTCGTCACCGTTACTTTCTTCAGACTCTTTATCACTTTCAGCTGCTTCAGGCTCTTTGTCACCTTCAGCTATTTCAGGCTCTTTGTTACCCTCAGCTGCTTCGTCGCTGTCTAAGGTTTCTCCTTGGTCTTCCCCAAGTGAGTCGGTCGTTTCGTCCTCAGAGAATATTTCTCTCTCTTCTGTTCCTGCCTGTTCGCTTTCAGTTCGGTTTTGCTCTGTCTCAGCGCTCAGCACTGTTTTATCAGGCACTGGCAGTTTCAGCGCTTCAACTTCCTCATCTGTGGGACACAACACTTTCTTTGTGTGACTGGCGTGAATCCAGTTGGGAACTCCCGCACACTTCACAGCGGTAGTGGTTGTCAGGATCACTTGGAAAGGGCCTTTCCAACGGGGTTCCAGACACGACTTTCTCACGTGCTTCTTTACCACGACCCAGTCAACTGCTTTCAGTGTGTGTCCTGGACCTTGGATCGGTGGCAAGGTGGTCGCTTCCACCTGGTGAGAGAAAGAGCGAACCACGTCAGCCAGACCTTTGCAGTAGTCTAACACCATATCATCTGTAATATTCAAAAGCGCGTTTGCGGGAACTGCAGGAAGTCTCATAGCCCTGCCCATGAGAATTTCGTGCGGAGACAATCCAGTCTTTCTATCAGGGGTGTTTCTCATTGACATTAACACCAAGGGCAATGCGTCAGGCCATTTCAAATTTGTCGATGCACATATTTTCGCCATTCTTGATTTCAGTGTACCATTCATTTGCTCCACCAGTCCTGAGGCTTCAAGGCGATAGCTACAATGCAGTTTTTGCTCAATGTTCAGCGCTGCGCAAAGTAACTTTATCACCTCGTTATTGAAGTGACTTCCCCTATCTGATTCTAAAGAGATCGGGAATCCAAAACGTGGTATCAACTCCCTCAACAATAGTTTTGCAACTGTAAGGCTGTCATTTCTACGTGTGGGGTATGCCTCAATCCAGTGACTAAAAATGCACACAATCACCAACACATACTTCAGACCTCCATGCACAGGCATCTCAATGAAGTCCATCTGCATTCTACTAAACGGGCCGCTCGCCCTACCAATGTGGCTCGCGTTCACAACCGTTCCCTTCCCTGGGTTCATCTGCTGACAAATGACACATCGATGGCAAACTGCTTCTGCAGCTTGACGAAATCTGGGGTTAAACCAATCAGTTTTGAACAATCTTATCATGGCATCTCTCCCTAGGTGAGCCTGCCCATGATAGAACCGCGCTAGCTGCGATAAGAGACCATTTGGCAAAACAAATTTTCCCTCATTTGAAACCCATAACTCATCTGGTCTCTTTATACATTGTGACTTAATCCAGGAATCTCTTTCATCCTCCCTGACGTTATTCTGTAACGCTTTTAGTTCATCCATTGTATCTACGACCTTCAAGGCAAATGCTTCAGCTGGTTCGAGTTCTGGTTCACTTATCGAATTCCATTCATCTCTGAGTAATATACAGTTCAAGGCACAAAATCTTGCGACTTGATCCGCATATGCATTTCCCAGAGAAACATAGTCCTGTCCTTTTGTATGAGCACTACACTTTACCACTGCAACTTCGGCTGGCATTTGAATGGCGTGTAACAATTCCCTTATTCTCTCCCCGTTTTTCACTGGGGACCCTGAAGAAGTCAGGAAACCTCTCTGTGACCATAATTGCCCAAAGTCGTGCACAATTCCAAACCCGTACTGACTATCAGTGTAAATGGTGACTTTCATCAATGCAGACAGTTGACATGCTCTTGTAAGGGCTACAAGTTCTGCTACTTGTGCAGAATAGACTCCTTGAAGCCAGGACGCTTCCAAGACACCTGTTACAGTACATACAGCATATCCTGCTTTCAAAATTCCCATCCCATCTCTTAGACATGAACCATCAACGAAAACAATTTGGTCATTTTCATCAAGCTTAGTATCCTTAATGTCAGGTCGAGGTTTTGTGCAAAATTCAGTCACCTGAAGGCAGTCATGCTTGACGTCCTCAGCGTTCTCAACTTCAGCATTTTCACCGGGAAGCAAGGTTGCTGGATTCAGCGTAGTGCACCTTTTCAGCTGCACATTCGGTGAGCCCAGAATTATCGTTTCATACCTTGTGAGTCTTGCTCCAGTCATGTGTTGCGTTCGGGAGCGGGTCAAAAGTATCTCAACTGAGTGAGGGACCATGACTGTTACTGGGTGTCCCATCACTATTCCTTCACTCTGAGTGAGGCTGATACCAACTGCTGCTACGGCGCGCAAACACCCTGGAAGTGCTGCTGCGACCGGAACCAAAGTAGCTGAAAAATACGCTACTGGTCTGTTTATGCCACCATGGGCTTGAGTCAAGACAGACAAAGAACATGCATCACGTTCATGACAAAACAAGGTGAAAGGCTTTGTGTAATCAGGCATACCTAAAGCTGGAGCCCTGCACATGCATTCTTTCAATTCGATAAAAGCATCCATCTCATCTCCTTTCAGCTCAATTTGATCCAAGGCATCCTTCTGGGTCAGCTTCAGTAAAGGCTTTGCTAGAGTTGAGAAGTTGGGAATCCACTGACGACAGTAGCTTACCATTCCCAAAAACTTCCTCACCTCCCTCCTTGTCTTTGGTGGACTCATTTGAAGTACACTCGTTATTCTTTCCTTCATTATTCTCCGTGACCCTTTCTCTATCTGGTGACCCAAGTATTTCACTTTCTTCTGACAGAACTGCAATTTGGAAGGAGACACCTTGTGTCCATTCCTTCCCAAATGGTTCAACAGAGCAATGGTATCGGCTGTGCAGCCACTTTCTGTCTTTGATGCAATCAGTAAGTCATCGATGTACTGTACTAGGGTTGACTCGAATGGCAATTCTAATGCTTCCAAGTCTTTCTTTAGAATCTGATTGAATATTGACGGTGACTCAGAAAACCCTTGAGGAATTCGACACCAACTGTACACTCTGTCTAAGAATTTGAAACAAAAGAGAAATTGACTGTCCTCATGAAGAGGCACCGAAAAGAATGCTTGTGACAAGTCGATGACTGAGAACCACTCGGCATCGCAAGGGACTTGAAACA
This sequence comes from Pleurodeles waltl, assembly GCF_031143425.1. Classification (NCBI taxonomy): domain Eukaryota; kingdom Metazoa; phylum Chordata; class Amphibia; order Caudata; family Salamandridae; genus Pleurodeles; species Pleurodeles waltl. The sequence continues at coordinate 30,205,768 of NC_090437.1, forward strand.
TTATCACAGCTGAATTTGGTACGACAGTGCAACATTTAATTATGATGTCATTTATTTTCCTCAAGTCCTGTACAATTCGGACCTTTCCACTCGGCTTTATTAGTCCCATGATTGGTGAATTACATGGACTGCTTAACACTTCTTTCAGTACTCCCTGCTTTACAAATTCGTCAATGAGTTGGGCAACTTTCATGAGGGTGTCTTGTGCCATGTGGTATTGTGGGGTCTGGGGAAAGGTTGCATTGGGCTTTACAGTCACTTTCACTGGTTCCACTCCTTTCATCAATCCCACCTCTTTCCCTGTCATATCCCACACTTCCTTTCCGACTGTTTCCCGTAATTCAGCTGGAATATCTTCTTCAGTTATCATCGGGAAAAGACAAATCAGAGGATACTCTTCATCGACAGTTTCCATCTCATCCCCCTCTACACTGTCCTCTTCTTCCCCATCACTGCTCGTCTGAATTTTTATTCCATCGTTCGAACACATAATCGAACAACCCAATTTGCACAATAGGTCTCTCCCTAACAGTGCTATCGGGCTTGAGTCACATACCACAAATTTATGTAACCCTTGATAGTTACCAATGCTGACTGGTACCGGATCTGTAATTGGGTTTGTCAGGTGCCTGTTTGCTACTCCCACCACTTGAACTGTTCTCCCTGAGAGTGGCAAATTTGGTACTTCAATGCTCTTAACAGTTGAACGTGTGGCTCCTGTGTCAACCAAGAATGAGACACGATGACCCATTACTCTTCCCTCCACGTACGGACCCTTTTGATCAACTTCCAAGGATGCTGCAAGCACACAATCTCCTTCCTCTCCTGAACTTTCACTCTCCCATACATTGTTTATTCCACTCTCACTGTGTAATGGGAACTGTTGTACGGTGCCATTTGTATTCATTACCTGACCCGAGACCTGTGGAGGAACCATCACTTGCTGCTGACTCATTGGTGCCAAAAGTATTTGCATTTGCTGATTAGGTACCATGGGAAACTGCTGTTGCATTGGCTGCATTTGCGTCATCTGCATACGGGGCATCTGCATCTGCTGCGGCTGCATGGGCTGTAATCCCTGCAGCTGATTTATGGTCTGAAAATTTGGGTTTGGACCTCTCATTTTCGGTCCCCTCATTGTCTGAAATGCATTGACATCATTGTTTTGCTGACCAACACCTGCACCTTCCTGCACCACCATCGGGCACTCGCGTTTCCAATGACCGACAATTCCGCACACGTGACACGGCATCACCTTTTTCAATGCCTGCACACCATTCGGAGTCACAACAGTGTTCAAATCCGGACCATTATTCACAAAACCTCCTCTGCCTCTGCCTCTCGCCTGTGGCTGAAACATCATATTTCCCTGCAACTGCGGCTGCGGTTGCGGTACCTGTTGTTGGAACCCTTGCAACCCTTGCAGACCTGTCTGAGCTGCTTTAAGCTGCATCATCATCACTTTCTCTTTCAACTTTTTCTGTTTCACTTCAATTTCGTCGCTACAGTATTTCGCATAATTCAACACCTCATCAATAGGTTTCGACTGCCAACAAATCAAATGCGACTTTATCATCTGACTTATCTCTGGTCTCAGCCCTTCCACAAATCTAAACACAAAATGAAGCATGTCCTTCGCCTCTATTGTTTCCGTGCCACTGTAGTTCTTGAACGCCTTCAACAACCTCTCATAGTAACTATGAATCGACTCTTTAGCCTCTTGGGCAGTTCGATCGATCTTCTGCCAATCCACATTTTTCGCGGCAACCTTCGTCTTCAAATGCTCAATCACCTTATAGTACAGGCTCATCACCATAGGTGATGGTGCACCCGTATCCCTGTCTCTCTCTGGTTCACTTGTCGGCCAACCTACAGCTCTTTTGCAATCCTCCCACAAATCTGCCGGAACCACAATCTCAAAGAGAGTGTTCAGGTCTTCCCAGAGACATTTTGCAAGCTTCACAAACCTATCAGTCTGTTGATACCATTCAATCGGTTTCTCTCTCAGTTTGGGAAAATCATCCGTAAAAGACTGAATGTCGCTTCTGTGCCATGGTACATGTATTAATTTTCCCCCTGCTGTCTCCCTCATTGGTAACATGGTTACTGCATCACTACTCTGTGGTCTTTTCTCGTTGAGCTCTGGGACACTGTCTTTCCTCTTTTCCTTTCTCTTTACCCATCTGCTTTCCCATTTGTCTAAGCACCTCCACACTTGTGCACTCTGCAACCATTCTCTAAGGTGCGCCTTCATGCCTGCTGACCTCATGTGTTCAAAATCTGTGGTCCCGAAATCCAATCTGTAGCTCCTGCTCAAGTGTTTCGTCTTGTCTATATCAACCCCGTTTTTGTCAGCTATTTCTTGCAAGCTTCTATGTACCTTGTTCACTTCTCTCGTAATCCTGGGACATAGATACCTCAGCTCTTCTTCCGAGTAGGACTCTAACCTATTCACACCCATAGTCCCTTCCACCAATTCTTGTGCTTCCATGTTCAACCTGACCCTATTCAGATAATCTTCTCCCTTCCCACTGGCTGAGCTTTGTGTGGAATTCAGACTGTTGAACCACTGTGTCAGCTGTTGCGCATTCAACCCCATCAGTGTAGCATTCACATCGACTGCCATTGATGGTTGCGGCAACTTTTCAGTGTTCGATGATAGCGGTATCATCAGTGGGGGACTCGACCTCACCAGTGTTGACTGAGCACATATGGGACTAAACTCCATCAAGGACCCAGATCCAGTTGGCTGAGCCGCTATCGGAGTTATCCCTGGAGTGTTTTCTATGCACCTCCTTTCTGTCCCATTCTGCAGCATTGATCCCTGACCGCTCATACCTAAGTTAGGCTGACTGTACAAAGGTACCGGTGGACCTACAGTAATGGGTAGTGATATCGCATCTGGGTTCTGTCCATTCCCCATGTTCTGAGACATGTTCATTCCCACACTATGGGTCATCATTGCCGGCATGCCCATCTGACTCCCCGTCATCTGAGCATGTGCGTTTCCCCCCTGCATCTGCTTTTGAGGCATCAAAAACTGGGTTGATTCAGCTTGTGCCAGTGTTGGGTTGTGACCATTCTGTCCTCCCATTACGGTTGGATCTAGAATCATTCCCGTACTGTTGTCACTGCTGTAGTACCTTGGGACCTGCGGCTGATAATTTTCTGCTGGTTTCAATATGGGCACATCTGGATATATTCTCCTAACCTGCGGTATCTGCGGGGTGAACAGTAAACTCGGGTCCTTAGATCCCGATGATGCTCCTGAACTCTGAGTTTCACTGTTCTGTACCGGTGCCGGTGGGGCAGAACTGGTACTTGGACCTTGTCCACTCTCTGCATAAGGTGGTGGACGGTCGTTCAGCAATTGCATGATTAACTCCTCATCCTCTAACTCCTCTTCTCTTCTCAACTTTTCCTCGTCTCCTCTATCCTTGGAACACCTCCTGTTTGTCTAACAGGTAGCTTTCTTACCTGTCTCCTCTTCTTCCTTAGTCATTGTGGGAAACAATTTTATCCCCTGCAATACATCTGACCTCCACACCTTCTGTGCATTATCCCACCTAGCGTCCGCTAGTGTCTTTTCTACCTTCCTTATCCTAGTCTCGAACTTATTTTGCTGCTGCTGTCTAGCCATTAGTTCCCAAATCACTAGAGCCTCAAACTGTGCTGACCTTGGAGGTACCTTCATGTCGTACATCGCGAATCTCAAATTCTCTAGGATCCTTATATTGAATGTCCCATGGACCGGGAACGCTACGCTCCCATGTTTCTCTGTCAGCTTGTGCCATTGCTTTAGCCAAAGGCACGGAGCTACCCCCTTTTCCTCCATTACAATGTAAGCTGGTGTACCTTCGGGCGGCGTCTCCTCTCCTACGCTCGCTTTAATGTAAGACTCCCCCTTCATCGCACTCTTTAATGCTTTAAAAAATTTCATTTTCTCGTCTTTTATTTCACAAAGTTTGTAATCAATAAGTGACCTTTAATTCCCGGAATACTCTTCGCTTGCCTTTCCCCTTCCAATCCGTGCGCGACCCTTCTCTACAACCAACCTATCCCAGCGCGGCTCCTAGTGACGTCACACTCACACACACTGCGGCTGACAAAGCCTCGCGGCTAGTCCTCCTTCACTCAGCTCCTCTCGTAACAACTTCTGGCATGTATCGCGAGCTACCAAAAATATAAAACAGATCTGTCGGTTTACTACAGGAGGGGTAACACAATCGCTTCAGGACCTTAGGGATTTTTCACTAGCCTCGGCAGTTATTCCATCTTTCTCGGTCCCCACTTTCGCAAGCAAATCTGACCCGCAGACTGCTCTCAACTTGTCAGTGATCTATTCTAGTGCACTTAGAATTTGTCAAAGCCCGAAGTCGAAGTTTCTTTCACTCCCTTAACACACGTACCGACTCGTTGACCACGCCCGGTCAACCTACTAAACCGACCAGACCACAACATAAACAAGTGTCTCATACACTTTTCAACATACTCCGGAGTCTCTTGACCTCGCAGGGCCCGTCTCAACAACAACAACCACGTGGACCTTTTTATGCACGAAGCGCCACATGCACATGAAGTTCGACAACTTCCCTACTCTGACACTCGGAGTCGCACCTCCGCTATTTCTATGAAGTTCGATGACTTCCCTACTTCTACACTCGGAGTCGCACCTCCGCTATTCTCTAAAATCCTCGCAACCTTTTCACACAATCTGCGGCAATAAGCTGTGCAAGCGCAAAATCCTAACTTCACTCATACCGTCACTAGTACCGCCAACGCCGATCTCACACCTCCCTTCTCTCCATTCGCAAGCTCCGAGATCCCGGGAAAGTCGCGGTGGACTTAGCCCATCATCATTTTCTCAATCTGTTTTACCCAAGAAAATCTAATTCAACTTCTCGAGTGGGATCTCAAAAGTCGAAACCGTTAATTCAACACCATGTATGTTTCGAGTGGGGTCCCAAAAGTCTAAACCGTCCTCTGCTACCATCTACTGATAGAGCGTTCCGTACTAATAATTTACCTGTACTTGGACGCTCTCTCGGCCGATGAATCTTTTGGCTAAGTGGGACTCTCTTCACCCGAGATCAGTCAATTTAATCAAATCAATAATCAATAACGAACGTAAGCAATGCCCTAATTAAGTGGACAATTTCTTCAAGTCAACTCCATAGAGTGTACGTAAATTAATAAACTTGATAGAATTCCTTTTATCAATGCATCCATATGCATTTCGTTTATCATATCTAAATGATTGTGTTTATGTGTGAATATCGACCTATAACAATAAATAAACATAGGTCAGAGAATATATGTGTAGCAATAGTGAGGAATCCAATCCTTTATCTATATCGGCCACCATATATTAAACCTTCTATGCATACCAAAGTAATTCAATTAAATTCCAATCCCCTCAGTCTTCTCATATATAATCACACCCACATCAAGCAAAAATTGTGTGGTAGGTGCTGGCCAGTATGCCCGATATTGGCACCTAGTTATATATGAACAAACGACAATGTTGGAAAAGAAACATCCTGTTCATTTGAGGACTAGTTACGAGTTTTAAAGCATGTTTATAAACATGCTACAAATCAATTCCCCAATGGATAAATAGGGAATCCATATTACAGCCTCGGCTTATCAGTGGTTAGGCTCTCAGATGTCCAACATCTTAGTGTTTCTGTAGCCAAGGCGGGGCAACCGGTACCATACAAGGGCCCTAAAAAGAACCAAAGAAGTAAAAGAAAGCTATGTATACAAGAGGTTGATGTTGTCACAAACATGCCCCATACGTGAAATGGAAAGGGTCAAGGTGCCCAGGAAAAGGGGGACGTATTGATATTAAACATGGAAAACACTATTGACTGTAGGAGAAGATCTGCTCCTATTCAACCTAAGTCACCTAAGGCAGGATTATAAACAAACATAGCTTGTGTGAATATGTATACCCCCACAAATGGTTAACACGTTTTCAAAACCCGTGTCAAGAAGAGCCATAGAGGGTATTACCATCAAAAGCATACGTAGCACGGAGAGACCCCAATGGGTAATTAAATCCATTTACATGCCGCAAAGATGGGGACTATCGATATGGTTAACGCATTTCCAAAACCTGTGGCATACCTATACCGATGAGAACCATAGAGTACTACCATTCAAAGCATTAGAAGCATAGAGAGACCCCAACAGTTGATTAAATCCATTTCAATGCTGCAAAGATGGTATGGGGACTATTAAGGCATATACATTTGACCAGAGGTACAAGAAATGCCACATAAGGAAAGACACCGAAAATAGAACGACCTTGAGGGATGAGCAAGAAGATGGTGTGTAGGAACCCACACCTACAAAGGTCTCCCCACATCCAGTGGTCATAATCAGTTGGAGAAGTGCACCACATCAAAATAACAGTCCAACAGTCCAATATGCATATGTGATCTTGTGATATTCTCTTCTTTATTTTATTTTCTTTAAACCATCACAAATTTACACCAGAACAGCCAACTCGTTTCATCCCTTTCAAAGGACTTCTTCAGGGCTGTACCATAATAGATACAAATGTCTTATAAAAACACACATAATAATAACAACATACATACCACATATATACAAAAAACCCAGCATACAACAAATATAACATCAATGCTAAATTCATAAATAAATAGCAAAACAGTACTACTCATTTATATAAAGGCAGTAACAACCCCAATTAAAAACGGCAGCTCCCTCAAAAGTAGAAAATAATCCATAAACAAAAGACATACACCCATGAACACATGTGTATATTAATGAACATACATGGGTGACTCTTGAGACTTCCATAGATGTAAGATAACAATTGTACCCAAAACTTGAGATTACAGGTCTAGAGGGACTATTAGGGCATGTATACATCATAACCTATTAATCCTGATGTGCATATAAAACCCATTAAAAGACAGTTTCTTAAATCTTATAATAATTACTCATAAATAAACTAAGTGTTTACACACCAATATCATATGTACATCACAGTATTTTCATCCTTATGTATATACATCAAACATACTAGATCACGTGTTCTTTATAATCACAATGAATTCCATCATGAGTTGGCTAGATAGTTATGAACAGAAACTCTAAAGAGGTGGTGACTGAAGAAAAAGGGGAGGGGAGAGGGAAAAAAGATAGTAACAAAGCCCGAACATTGTGACCAAACTCAGTGTACATCACTTAGATGTTCACGAGAGATGTTGTGCTTGGCCTTACCCACGAGCCATAAATGGTAAACTAAAGCCAAATGGGAAACAACAGGAAAAAGAGAACAAATGAGTTTGTGACCATAACAGCATTAATAAATACTACAATTAAGTGGACAATTTCTTCAAGTCAACTCCATAGAGTGTACGTAAATTAATAAACTTGATAGAATTCCTTTTATCAATGCATCCATATGCATTTCGTTTATCATATCTTAATGATTGTGTTTATGTGTGAATATCGACCTATAACAATAAATAAACATATGTCAGAGAATATATGTGTAGCAATAGTAAGGAATCCAATCCTTTATCTATATCGGCCACCATATATTAAACCTACTATGCATACCAAAGTAATTCAATTAAATTCCAATCCCCTCAGTCTTCTCATATATAATCACACCCACATCAAGCAAAAATTGTGTGGTAAGTGCTGGCCAGTATGCCCGATATTGGCACCTAGTTATATATGAACAAAAGACAATGTTGGAAAAGAAACATCCTGTTCATTTGAGGACTAGTTACGAGTTTTAAAGCATGTTTATAAACATGCTACAAATCAATTCCCCAATGGATAAATAGGGAATCCATATTACAGCCTCGGCTTATCAGTGGTTAGGCTCTCAGATGTCCAACATCTTAGTGTTTCTGTAGCCAAGGCGGGGCAACCGGTACCATACAAGGGCCCTAAAAAGAACCAAAGAAGTAAAAGAAAGCTATGTATACAAGAGGTTGATGTTGTCACAAACATGCCCCATACGTGAAATGGAAAGGGTCAAGGTGCCCAGGAAAAGGGGGACGTATTGATATTAAACATGGAAAACACTATTGACTGTAGGAGAAGATCTGCTCCTATTCAACCTAAGTCACCTAAGGCAGGATTATAAACAAACATAGCTTGTGTGAATATGTATACCCCCACAAATGTTTGACACATTTTCAAAACCCGTGTCAAGAAGAGCCATAGAGGGTATTACCATCAAAAGCATACGTAGCACGGAGAGACCCCAATGGGTAATTAAATCCATTTACATGCCGCAAAGATGGGGACTATCGATATGGTTAACGCATTTCCAAAACCTGTGGCATACCTATACTGATGAGAACCATAGAGTACTACCATTCAAAGCATTAGAAGCATAGAGAGACCCCAACAGTTGATTAAATCCATGTCAATGCTGCAAAGATGGTATGGGGACTATTAAGGCGTATACATTTGACCAGAGGTACAAGAAATGCCACATAAGGAAATACACCGAAAATAGAACGACCTTCAGGGATGAGCAAGAAGATGGTGTGTAGGAACCCACACCTACAAAGGTCCCCCCACATCCAGTGGTCATAATCTCAAATACAAGCCCCCAAATAGTGCTGCATAAAAAATCAATTGTATCCAACAAGATGACATGTCACTGAAGTACTCACACCAATTTATGCCGGAAGTCGCATAAATCCTTCTCCTCCTTCTCCTGTGAGGTGGGGAAAGCAAAAAAAGACCAGAATATCAGTACCACCTCGTATTTAATCCTGTGCCAATTACCACAAATGATAAGGTACACCTGTAGTTCAGCCATTGCTGAAGTTTGATTGACAACTGGTGCATTCCCCAATAGTGGCTGCTGTCCGCGATCTTGAAAGGGGCACTATGCCTTATCACTTTGTATTTCCCCATAAAACACTTGTGGCATATTATATCCACTGCAGACTTACTCACCACCAATTGCTGTAATCTTGGCCAAGATAACTCCCAAACTACAAGTTTGGTAGAATAAATGCAAGAACAGGCTGCGATGGGGCTAGGCAAGCTTAGTTATTTCTCAGTATTATGCATAGACCCCATCCTCCAGCTATACATGTCAGCCGTGTCTGCCACCTTGAGACTCGAATCCATGGTTGAAAATAACAAAGTTCAATGCCAAAATGTAAGCCCCCCCATCTTGGTAATGGGTTCTATGCCTTATCACTTTGTATTTCTCCATACAATACTCTTGGCATATTATAGTCCATGTGCAGACCTACTCACAACCCATTACTGTAATCCTGGTCAAGATAACATCCAAACCTCAAGTTCGGTAAGGTGAATACAAGAATGTGCCAAGAAGGGACTGGGAAAACATAATTATTTATTTTAAAAAAAACATTGTTCATAGAAGTCATCCTCCACCTGTGCATGTCGGCCGTGCCAGCCTTCTTGGTGCATTCATTCATGGTTGGAAAAAAAAAGTTCTCTGGCAAAAAGTAGGTCCATATCAACCTTCCACAAATTGAAAAGTGTCAACATCAGAACGCAGTGACGCATGTTGACTTCCTACCCCATATAATACTCAATCGGATGCCCTTGTATTTAACATTAGATTTATCATAGCTCATGTATGCAGGAAGAGTGGTCTTGGTTCTTTGTCTAAGGAAATAACCTGGACATATCACACCCCATAAAGCCTATAAGCATGGCAACCACAGACAAAACTGAATTCTCAGCCCACACTCAGGATCTTGTCTACTTTATAGAAACCAAAATGTTTTGTCTACTACGTCGGGCAAGTTCTGGCACATTTACACACGAAATATATACGGTATCACCTTGGTCTATGTTAAAGAATCATATACAGAAATGAATTATAGGAAAAAATTTAATTCCTCATATGTATTATGACCTATTTTCATGCTATGAAGGATGCAGATCCATACTGCCTCCTTACATCGTAATGTCAGTTCTCTACTGCCGCCAGGTCAAGCGGTACATGATCTATCACCTGAAACCATTTCTCACTATCATCAACACGATGTTCCAAGCATTTTACAGCACACATACAAAGAGGAAAACACCTCTTGTGATTGTTTTTTGCAGGAAGTTATCCCTTCCTAACAAAAAAAGTGATCCCCACAACGCAGGCATTCTTGCACCATAGTGCAAGGGTACCTGCATTGGCACATGGCATCAATTTGTGCACCAGCGCAGGGGGAGAGGACAGAAATGCGCTGTATCTTATAGATACAGCACACTTCTGCCCTTTCCCGGTGGTGCCGGGCAGCACAGTAAGGCACTTGCTGCTCCGCCCTGCACCATGGGCCTTGTAAATGAGGCTCTAACTCTCAAAGTAGGCTAAAATGCAAAAGAGGGGAGGCAAACAGAGAAGAAAAGGAAATGTTAATGTTTGGGAGCTGGGTGAATGTGGTCCACAAGGTCTAAAAAAGGATCATAAGCCAGGGTATGTACCATTAAGTAAAGGCTAATTTAGTACCCCTCCCAGACAACCAGACATCTAATTAATGTAGTTGGACTCACTGATCCCTTCAATAGTTAAAAAGACAAGTTTATCTGCATGCCATCATATCGATATTGATCACTTTAGATTTGCCACCGGAGCAACTAATCAGCATTTTTCCAAATAGAGCATGATCATGATCTTCCAGTCCGTAGGTGTGCACCTCTATGATTGTTTTATCATGGAACTAGAAAGCCAGAGATGGGTGTTGATGTGATGTGCAGACTTTATTTTCTCCCAATAAGAGACAGACCTGTTGAACAAGAAATGGAAAGAAATTGAGACTGAGAGTCAAGGTAAACTGAGAGGTGTTTGAAGAGCAAAGAGATACTGGCATGCAGTTAACTGAAGGCCAATCAAGTAACAATCCCAGCGACACATAGAGGCATGCTCCCAGAATGTTCATGCAAACATTACAAAGACCACACTCAGCTAATCTACTCTACTCTTCCAAATGAATCATTCACCATTCACTAATTAATCGAAGACACCTGTTTCAAAAACAGTGTAATATTTATCTGTGTTTCTCATTTTTCATGAAAGACACACATAACTAGGGCAATCCTTTCCATTTTCACTGACAGCCAAGCATCGGAATGAGAGGTTAGGCATTGGAGGAATTCCAATTTCTCTGGAAATGGCAATCGGCCCGCCAGACCTGATGGGTGGAGACCGCCATGGAGGTGGCGTTTCTCCCTCCTGGCCCAATTACGATGTTTCCACTGGATTGAACAGTGGAAACCTCCACCAGTCAGCCCAGTAGAAACTGTGTGGTGGCATTAGCCTCGGCACCTCATGGATCCGAGGCCAATGCTATTGCACAGAGGGGCATCCAGCACCCTTGGAATGTGCACTGTCTGCCATTGTAGACATTGTGCATTCTGAGGGTGCATGGCATGGGGGCCCCTGCACTGCGTTTCTACCAGCCTTTTCATTGTAGGGACCATGAAGAGGTTGGTGGAAAGGGGACTCGTGAACACCACAGTGGTGCTGAACTCAGCAGTACTGTGACTGACTACGACTCTGACCGCCTCCATGCCACCGAGATCCATGATCCTGGTGGTGGATGCGGTCCCCAGGAGGACCAATCACCAGGGTCATAACCTGGCAGTTGGAGTGTGGTGGTCCAACTGCCACTGCAGCTTTGCCAGTCCTCGGACCAGTAAAGCCATAATGAGGGCCTAAGAAACTGTTGTTCATTGTAATATCTATGGTGGACCCTATGATTGAATTGGATGACTTTGTCACACTCAATCACCAGGTCTAAATGACTATGTCCTCCTTGATTTTCTTTCTGTGTGTGCACACTGGCCTTTTTTTAGCTTATGTACAATAATTGGGACGTCAAATATAAAAGTGGGCATCTTTTTTTCCTTTTTCGCTTTTTTATAGTAAACATTGGCTGTGTAACATATTAGTTCCTATCTTTTAGTCCAGAATATAGTGTACAACTTCATATTTAGGGATTTCCTCTGGAGGATGGTTTCTCACCACATGCGAGAAGTCAGAAAAATAACCTGCATTCACTATTGTGTCTTATGGAATCTGAACAATTTTATTATGAAATGTTTAACCATTTTGACTAACCTGAGTCGATACATGTTTGAGGAAAGAAGCTAGTCATTCTGGCCATGACAATTTTGAGACATTATTTTCAGGTCTGACATTAGACCCACCAATAAAAGAGAGGAATGAAAATTTCCATAGTTACATACAATGATTAGAGCTGCAAGAGAATTTGGTCTCATATGAATCAAGCTTGGAAGGAAGTAAAATTGCAAAGTTTGACTGCTGCCATGTGCTTCTGATACAGAAGCACTGTTATTATACTGGAGTGATGATATCAAAAGCAGAGCCAGATTTCTCCCTCTCATCTCCATAGGAAGTAATCAGAGGAGAAGGTTTAAAGAATACTGAGCATTTGTGCATGGCATACTCGAAGAAGGTGCTGGAAACTGTAAGGGGTCAGTTTCTTCTATTCTAAACTTAATTTCGAGCCAACTGACGGAAGGTGCTGGGCACTGAAATGAGGCAGATTTTCTCTTCTAAGCTCCAGTCAGAAGAAACATGGGGAAGAGGTTTGGCACTAGAAAGGGACACATTTACATTAAAGGAATAAACGTTTGAGTTAAAAGAAAAAACAATGTTGTTTTATTTCATCAAAAAACAGATCATGCATTCAAATAATGGATCCATGCACTATTTTTTATTTATGTCTTCTATGTCACAAACACATCAACCAGAAAATCAAGAACATTTAAAAAAAGCAAGCAAAACAATATTCTATTCAAATAGCACATTTCAAAACCACCAGGTAAACACCATAACAATTGCTTTCTTACAAATTGTGAACCAATTCGTCCAAGTCCAAACAGAGCTACATTTATCACTTTTAACTTTCTTCCTACATAATTCATAAAATAACATTTTTTCAATTGAAAATGTGGTTTAAAATGTACACAATTTAATTATTTTAACAGGATTAAGCAGAACATATACAATAATATTTTAACATTTCAACATGATGTCTATTTTTTTTAGCTCAACAGTCTTATATAAAACAGAGTTACCATCTTGAAAATCTGAACGAAATGGCAATCAAGATTTCTTATCCAAATTATCAACAAAGAGCAGTACTCAGGACCAACGGGTAATCAAATTAGCATTTCTAGCAGATCTAAACATAAGTCAATAACCAATGTTCTAATCCCTAAAAATATCTTTCAAAGTTCTCTTTTTCGTCACATTATTTTTTTGATTGAAATCAGGTGTATAAAATAAACAGCAATTTATTTCTCCCAACAGGGTAAAGCAGAAATATTTAACAACTGTAAAAGGTTTTTTAACAAAGACAACCTTTTTTTGTTCTTTTTAGAAAACCAACATATGGAAACCCAACATCAACCACAATATGACATTATGTGGTGGGTAACTTTATTGTAAAGAGAGAATTACTGAGACCTGGAGTCATTGGAGGTTTGTAGACTCTTTCTTAACCCACTGCACCGGCAGAGTGGTTACTCTTGGTGAGATATTAGAAAGGACTTCTCAGCTTTACCACTTTGCCTTTGAAACATGTTCAAATAAAGTCATTTGATGGCACCTCCAATGAACCCTGTTGCTCAGGACTGAGGGAGGAAGCCCAGAACATCCCCATGCATGTTGCAAACAGTAAGCCTACAAATCCAAATTTGAAAACAACAACAAAAAGGTGACTAATAAAGACAATATAGCAAAACATAACACCCCACTGAAGTAACAGAATTATTTGCTTATGAACCTGTCCTCCTTTATGACCAGTGCTGGCCCCCACAAATCTCAAGGGAAGTGAATACAATTTATTTTAAAAAACGTGCCTCTTTCTAACTTCACTGCCGATGCCACCACCTGCCGCCTTGATCCTCTTCTGGTGTCCAAGCATTCACTGTCACAACAGCGCAGGCTCCCCAGCAATTCTGGTGCTGCTTTCATGCTAAAGCTAGCATGAAAGCAAAGTCAGGGTTGGTCTGAGTGGCTTGGACTGCCGCTCAGATACAACCCTGGGGTCTGTGCAGTTTCTCCAGTCCAGCAGTTCAACGCAGCCGGGCTGGAGAAACCTAAGTGCGCATGTGTGTTTGGCTGGCCTGAGATGGCCAGCCAAACACACATGCGCACTAAGGTGCACTCTCTCCTCCGACCCCCTCCCACCTTCTGTAGCCCAGCCCACCCCTCCTGGCACTTGCTGCTGGCTGAACCAGCAGCTAAAAGATAAAATGATAAAGAAATATTGTTTTATCTTTCAGCCATTGCGAAGGAGCCACCCTTGTCTATGCCTTTCCTCCTTTATGAATAGTGGTGCCCCCCGCAAATCTCAAGGGGAGTGAATAAAATGTATTTTTAAAAACCTACCTCTTTCTATTGTCACTACTGGTGCCACCACCTGCCACCTTGATCCTCTTCTGGTGTCAAAGCATTCACTGAAACACCAGCCCCCCCCCCTAGCAATCCTGGTGCTGCTTTCATGCTAAAGCTACCATGAAAGCGATGTCAGGATTTGTCTGAGCGGCTTGGACTGCTGCTCAGATACAACCCTGGGATCTGTGCAGTTTCTCCAGTCCAGCTGTTCAATGCAGCCGGGCTGGAGAAACCTAAATGCGCATGTGTGTTTGGCCGGTCTGAGATGGCCAGCCAAATACACATGCGCACTTAAGTGCACTCTCTCCTCCTACCCCCTCCCACCTCCTGTGGCCAAGGCCCAGCCCATCACAGCACTTGCTGCTGGCTGAACCAGCAGCTAAAAGATAAAACGATAAAGAAATATTTTTTATGTTTCAGCCATTGTGAAGGAGCCACCCTCAATGACACCAAGCACCATGAAAAATGTTTACTGTTAGACTTTTCATTCTTGGCGTGGTCTCCCTTAACTTTTTGCCTCTGTTCCCCAGGTTGTTGATGTGTGCTGGACTCTGATTTTGCTGTTTTTGTTACTCTGGGCACATTACCACTGCTAACCAGTGCATTCAGCATATTTGATTTATTAGTAAGTCCCTAGAACAGTGCACTAGAAGTGCCAGGGCCTGTAAATCAAATGCTACAAGTGGGCCTGCAGCACTGGTTGTGCCACCCACATAGGTAGCTCTGTAATAATGTCTCCGACCTGCCATTGCAGTGTCTGTGTGTGCAGTTTTACCTGTAAATTCGACTTGGCAAGTGTACCCAATTGCCAGACCTAAACCTTCCCTTTTCTAACATGTCAGACACCCCTAAGGTAGGCCCTAGGTAGCCCCAAGGTCAGGGTGCAGTGTGTGGTTAAGGTAGGACATATAGGCCCTCATTACGACCTTGGCGTGTGGCTGAAGCCGCACGGCTAGATCGGATCGCCAGGCGGCCTCCAATGCGGCCGCACCCCGCCGCGGCTATTTGGAGATCCCCACTGGGCCGGCGGGCGGAAACCTAGTTTCCGCCCGCCAGCCCAGCGGGGATCTCGGCCGCAACACAGGAGATGGCTCCAAATGGAGCCGGCGGTGTTGAGGCCGTGTGACGGGTGCAGTTGCACCCGTCACGCTTTTCACTGTCTGCTATGCAGACAGTGAAAAGCTGCACGGGGCCCTGCGACTCCACGTCCCACCAGCCTTTTCCTGGCGGTTCAAACCGCCAGGAAAAGGCTGGCGGTAGGGGGACTCGTAATCCCCTGGGCAGCGCTGCCCTGGCGGATTACTACCGCCGGGGCCATTGTGGCGGGAAACCGCTGGGGCCGACGGTGCGACCGCAACGCTTCCGCCGCGGTCGTAATGACCTGCGAAGCACCGCCAGCCTGTTGGCGGTGCTTCCGTCATTACAGCCCTGGCGGTATTGTACCGCCAGGGTTGTAGTGACCCCCATAGTACTGTGTTTTATATGTCCTGACAGTGAAATATTGCTAAATTCGTTTTTCACTGTGGCAAAGCCTGTCCCTTTCATAGGTTAACATGGGGGCTACCTTTAAATCTGATTAAAGTGTAGATTCCCTTCAGGAGCGGATGGACATGTGGAGTTTGGGGTCTCTGTGCTCACAATTTAAAAATACATCTTTTAGTGCAGTTCATTTTAAGATTGTGTGTTTGAAAATGCCACTTTTAGAAAGTGAGCATTTTCTTGCTTATACCATTTCCGTGACTCTGCCTGTTTGTGGATTCCCTGTCTGGGTCAGTTTGACAGTTGGACTGGTTGCACCTCACACTAGACAGTGACACAAAGGGAGCTGGGGTGTAACCTGCATATCCTGATGAGCCATCTGTGCTAGGGGAGGGGAGAGGAGTGGTCACTCACACCTGAAAGGGCTGTGCCTGCCCTCACACAATGCAGTCTCCAACCCCCAGGTGAGTGTCTTGGGCATGGCCTGGACAAGGCAGGATTTCACATTCAAAAGAGACTTTACTTTGAAGTAGGCCTACTTCAAAGGAGAAATTGGGTATAATAAGAGCACCCAAAACCACAGACTTTAGATCACTTCTGGACATCAAAAGGAACCTCTGCCTGTAGAAGAGCTGAAGAGCTGAGGAGAAGTGCTGCCCTGCCTGTGACTGTGCTTTGTGGAGCTATCCTGCAGTTGCTGCATCTGCCTCTGAAAGGGGACAAAGACTGGACTTTGTGGTATATTCCTGCTTGAGAAGGACTCTCCAAGGGCTTGGACTGAGCTTGCCCCCTGTTCTGAAGCCTCAGGACCATCAAAGACTTCCTTTACCAGCACCTGGACTCTCTGCTGAGACTCCTGCCCTGACAAGTGGTGCCCTAGCCAGTCCCTTGGCCCTTTAAAGGAAAAGCTGGTGAAAACTCAAGGAAATCGACTTCGGACGACTCCGGGCTGATGCCGCTGCTGAATCTGGTGACGCCGCCTGCACCCGACTCCGTGATCTTTGCTGGAACGCAACGACCTACACAGGCCCAACACTGCTGCAGACCCGCCGAAGTCTGTGACTCCGGGGAAGTTGCCACACCACGCCGTTACCGACGCCGCTCAAAGTACGCGGATTCAACGTTTCGCAGATGCCGCGGTCTTGTACCGCCAGGGTTGTAATGACCCCCATAGTACTGTGTTTTATATGTCCTGACAGTGAAATATTGCTAAATTCGTTTTTCACTGTGGCAAAGCCTGTCCCTTTCATAGGTTAACATGGGGGCTACCTTTAAATCTGATTAAAGTGTAGATTCCCTTCAGAAGCGGATGGACATGTGGAGTTTGGGCTCTCTGAGCTCACAATTTAAAAATACATCTTTTAGTGCAGTTCATTTTAAGATTGTGTGTTTGAAAATGCCACTTTTAGAAAGTGAGCATTTTCTTGCTTATACCATTTCTGTGACTCTGCCTGTTTGTGGATTCCCTGTCTGGGTCAATTTGACAGTTGGACTGGTTGCACCTCACACTAGACAGTGACACAAAGGGAGCTGGGGTATAGCCTGCATATCCTGATGAGCCATCTGTGCTAGGGGAGGGGAGAGGAGTGGTCACTCACACCTGAAAGGGCTGTGCCTGCCCTCACACAATGCAGTCTCCAACCCCCTGGTGAGTGTCTTGGGCATGGCCTGGACAAGGCAGGATTTCACATTCAAAAGAGACTTTACTTTGAAGTAGGCCTACTTTTAAGGAGAAATTGGGTATAATAAGAGCACCCAAAACCACAGACTTTAGATCACTTCTGGACATCAAGAGGAACCTCTGCCTGGAGAAGAGCTGAAGAGCTGAGGAGAAGTGCTGCCCTGCCTGTGACTGTGCTTTGTGGAGCTATCCTGCAGTTGCTACATCTGCCTGTGAAAGGGGACAAAGACTGGACTTTGTGGTATATTCCTGCTTGAGAAGGACTCTCCAAGGGCTTGGACTGAGCTTGCCCCCTGTTTTGAAGCCTCAGGTCCATCAAAGACTTCCTTTACCAGCACCTGGACTCTCTGCTGAGACTCCTGCCCTGACAAAGTGGTGCCCTAGCCAGTCCCTTGGCCCTTTAAAGGAAAAGCTGGTGAAAACTCAAGGAAATCGACTTCGGACGACTCCGGGCCGATGCCGCTGCTGAATCTGGTGACGCCGCCTGCACCCGACTCCGTGATCTTTGCTGGAACGCAACGACCTACACAGGCCCAACACTGCTGCAGACCCGCCGAAGTCTGTGACTCCGGGGAAGTTGCCACACCACGCCGTGACCGACGCCGCTCAAAGTACGCGGATTCAACGTTTCGCAGATGCCGCGATCCCCTGACTTCGCGCATCGGCTTGTTTCCATTTTTCACCAATGTACTGTACCTAGGGGTCTACGGCACTCTGTGGCCAGTGCTGCTGGTGTCGGATTGTTAGGAACTACTCCATCACGACGCCGTGTTAACACCTCATCGAAGCATTTTGTGTTTTTAAACGCTATTTTTGGATTTAATCTTTAAAAATTCATAACTTGACTTGTGTATAGTGGAGCTTTGTCATTTTGGTCTTGTTTTGTTTAGATAAATATTTCCTATTTCTCGAAACCTGTGTTGTGTCATTGTGTAGTATTTTCATTAAGTTACTGTGTGTGTTTGTACAAATACTTTACACCTAGCACTCTGAAGTTAAGCCTGCTGCTCTGCCAAGCTACCAAGGGGATAAGCAGGGGTTAGCTGAGGGTGATTCTCTTTTACCCTGACGAGAGTGAGGGTCCTTGCTTGAACAGGGGGTAACCTGACTGTCAACCAAATACCCCATTTCTAACATTGGTGATCAGCAGTTGGGATTTGGAATTGTATTTGTACTTGACATACAGTGATTAAGTGTACACTACTGTTTTGAGTGCAGACCCCTACGTGACCACATACTACTTGTTTAGTGATCTTAGATTTTTCTCTTTTTGCTGGATTTTTCCCTACATCCATTTTTGTGGTAATCTTTGATTGACTTCTGAACTTCGTTTGGGAACTTTTCTGCTTTTGGAACTTTGCACTTTTGTTGACTTTTCATCATGTCCCAATCTGGAGATGTATCAGTTAGAGCTACTTTTGAGCTGGAGAAATTGGATAGCTATTTCAAGGCTCAGTTAAAAGAGCTCTGCAAAAGCTTTGACTGTCCCATTAAGAGGTCATCCAAGAAGGAGGAGCTGCAAAAGGTGCTTAGGGCCTGGGTGACAGCTAAGAGCACTGAAGAGCACACAGAGGAGGAGGAAGATGAGGAGGAGGAAGTGCAGTCCATACACAATGGTATTGTGGGTGGGCCTGTTATGTCCAGGGAGAGGGTCTCCAGGGTAGGTAGCAGTTTCTCATCTAAGGGTCTGACCCCTGAAGGATTGCAGGACACACAGGCAGAGATGGAGCACCAGAGGGAGTTGGAGAAAATGAGGATGGCCCTGGAAGAGAAAAAGATTTTGTTGGCTCATGAGCGTAGCTTGAGAGAGCTGGATCATAGTCTAGTCTAGTAGGGATGGTGACAGCCACATCACAGTGCAGCCTGAAAGGAGGGTGCACATTCCAAAAGATCTTGTGAAGGATTATAAAAGGGAGGACGACATATAATTGTGGTTTAAGGGGTATGAGACTGCTCTCCTTATGAATCTGGTCCCTGAAGCTCATTGGGGGCGGGTCTGTGGAAGCACTTTGAGGTAGAGGGGAGGGATACACTGACAGCCTTGGGGGATGCTCAGAATCTCACCTACTCTAGCATGAAGGATGCCTTGCTTACAAGGTATGGTCTTACCCCTGAGCAGTACAAGGATAAGTTTAGATCCTACAAGAAGAAGGAATCCCAAACATGGTTGGAATGTGTTGATTCTTCTTGCAGGTCACTGGATGGTTCGGTGAAGGGCAGCAAGGTAACTACTTATGAGGGGCTTTACAATCTGATTGCTTGGGAGCACTTGTACAGTTTATGTTTTCCAGAGCTGCACCAGCACCTGATTGACAGCAAGTTGACTCACTCCAGGAATCTTGCGCAGTAAGCGACCACTGGGAGAGCACCAGGGTCCAAAGGAGGTGTGGGGGAGACCATGCCAAGGGTGGGCAGGGTCCCTTCAGAAGAAAGGGGGGTAAGGGTAAACACGGGGAGTTTTCTAAAGGGCCCCAAACTGATTCCCAGGGTAAGGATTCCCAACCCCCCAGTGAAAAGAAGCCATGGTTCTCCAAAGGGAAGCCAGTGGCAGGTGGTCCCCCATGTAAGTGCTATGCATGTGACCAGGTGGGTCATGTGAGGGTGGACCCCAAATACCCCAAAAATACACTGGCACCCACTGGTGCGCCGTCCCAGGGTTTAGCCAGTGTAGCGCTTGGGGAGAAGTTGGTTTCAGGTGGGGGGGAACCAGCTGAGATGACCTTTGTCTCACTAGGGGACAGTGAGATGGTCCAGAGAACCCTAGTGCCTGAAAACACTAAGAGGTACAGGCAGTGGGTGACCATCAATGGACAGAGGGTGGAGGCTCTGAGAGACACAGGAGCCAGTGTGACTACAGTGAGGAGCCAGCTGGTGTCTGACAAGCAGATAGATACGCTGGTACTTCACC
This sequence comes from Pleurodeles waltl, assembly GCF_031143425.1. Lineage (NCBI taxonomy): Eukaryota > Metazoa > Chordata > Amphibia > Caudata > Salamandridae > Pleurodeles > Pleurodeles waltl. Next base: position 30,226,243 of record NC_090437.1, read on the forward strand.
ATGTAGTTGCAGTGGACAACTCAGAGCGCCTGTGCAGAGTGGCGCAGGTTCCCTTTGAATGGGGGGGTCTCAGGTTCCTTGAAGGTAGCTGTTAGTCCAACCATGCTTGTTGATTGTTTGCTAGGCAATGACCCGGAGGATTCCCCTTGGAAGGAGGTGGAACACAGGTCTCACTTGGAGATGTTGGGCCTGCCTGAGTAGGTATGCATATCCAACTGGTCAATGGCAGCCCGTCAGGGTAATCAAGAGCCCCTGGAGCCTGAAACAGTGGCCCAGGGGACCGCCAAGAAGAGGAAGGGCAGGGGGTGCAGGAAACCAGCCCAGAAGTTCCCACGGTCGGGAGGAGGCGGAGCCTGAGGGTGACACCCCGGAGCCTACAGGGGAACAGGTGGCTGAACTGGGGGAGGTCCCTGAGCTGTCGCAGTGGCAGCAGGAAGGGGGGGCCACCAGGGAAGCATTCTGTGCAGCAAAGAAGACATGTCCTAATTTAGAGGGTTTGTGGCAGCAGGCTGCAGACTAGGCGGCTGGCAAGGAGCCAGGATCACACCTGATATATTGGGAGGATGACCTCCTGTATAGCGGCCTCAGGTTCCTGAGCCTGGGTCAGCCTGTCTGCTGGTGGCACACCAGTGCTTCAGGGCCATCCTACTGGGGTTGGCTCATGATGTGCCTTTAGCTGGACATTTTGGGCAGGACAAGACCTTTGAAAGGCTTGTCACCCACTTTTACTGGCCCCTAATGCGCAGGCACTCAGATGCACATTGCAGGTCTTGTCAGAATTGTCAGGCAAGTGGCAAGAGTGGGAGAAAATGTAAGGCTCCCATCCAGCCTTTGCCTGTTGTCAGCACTCCCTTTTAGAGGGTAGGCATTGACATTGTGGGGCTTCTGGATCCCAAGACAGAAATGGGCAACAGGTTTATCCTGGTCTTGGTGGACCATGCCACCCGGTACCCAGAAGCCATTCCTTTGAGATCAATCACTTCCCCTGTGGTGGGTTGTGCTTTAATGGGGGTTTATACCGCATGGGGTTCCCCAAGGAAGTGGTATCTGATAGGGGTACCAACTTCATATCCACGTATATGAAGTCTCTGTGGAAGGAGTGTGGGGTAATCTACAAGTTCCTCACCCCTTACCACCCCCAAAGTAATGGTCTGGTTGAGAGTTTCAACCGCACCTTGAAAGGCACGATCATGGACCTGTCATGAGCCCGTGAGGTGGAAGTGGTACTTCCTCTTGCCATGCCTTTTGTTCGCCTACAGGGAGGTGCCTCAAAAGGGACTTGGGTTTAGTCCCTTTGAGCTGATTTATGGCCACCCTGTGAGGGGACCTTTGAGTCTGGTTAAGGAAGCTTTGGAGAAAGCTCCTAGTAACCCCCCTCAGGATGTATTCAGTTACATGCTGACTTTGAGAAACCAGACTGCCTGCTTCAGGAGTCTCGCTCAGGAGAACCTGGAAGCAAGCCAGGAGGACATGAAATGCTGGTATGACCAGAATGCCGCTCTGGTCGAGTTTCAGCCTGGAAAAAAAGTGTGGGTGATGGCACCAGTGGAGCCTAGGGTACTCCAGGATAAGTGGACTGGGCTGTTTGAGGTGGTGGAGCGCAAAAGCGAAGTCACCTACCTGGTGGACTTGCGTTCTCCAAGGAACCCTTTAAGGGTCCTGCATGTCAACCGCCTCAAACCACACTTTGAGCGGATTGAGCTGTCAATGCTCCTTGCAACGGATGATGCGGTAGAGGAGGAGATTGAGCCTCTTCCTAACCTCCTGTTTGCAGGAGAAAAAGATGAGTCAGTGGAGGGAGTGATCCTCTCCCCCTCCCTGACTGAGGAAGAGCAAGGTGACTGTTGCCACATGTTGGGACAGTATTCCTCACTGTTTTCCCTGATCCCAGGAGTGACACACTTGTGCACACATGATGTGGACACTGGGGACAGTACACCCATTAAAAAGGAGGTTTACAGGGTGACTGACAGGGTCAGGGCATGCATTAAGGATGAGGTATCCCAAATGCTTAGCCTAGGGGTTATTGAGCACTCCAGCAGTCCTTGGGCCAGCCCAGTGGCATTGGTTCCAAAGGCTGCTGCACCTGGTGCCACTCCAGAACTCAGGTTCTATGTGGACTACCAGGGACACAATGCAGTCAGCAAGACTGACAAACACCCCATCCCCTGAGCTGAGGAGCTCATTGACCGGTTAGGCGCTGCCAAGTACCTCAGTATGTTTGATTTAACATCTGGGTACTGGCAGATTGGCTTAACTGAGGGGGCCAAGGAGAGGTCAGCATTCTTTTTCCCAGATGGACACTTTCAATTTAAAGTGATGCCATTTGGGACAAAGAATGCCCCTGCCACCTTTCAGAGGTTGGTCAACCAGGTGTTGGTAGGACTGGATGAGTTCAGTGCCGCCTACCTGAATGACATTGCTGTGTTTAGTTCCACATGGGAGGAACACCTGCAACACCTCTGCAGAGGGTTGGAGGCCCTGCAGAAGGCAGGCCTCACTATTAAGGCGAGCAAGTACCAAATAAGGCAGGGTTCTGTGGTGTACTTAGGACACCAGGTAGGGAGTGGCCAGGTGGCACCATTACATCCTAAGGTTAATACAATTCTGGCTTGGGAGCCTCCCAAGACCCAGACTGAAGTGAGAGCCTTTTTAGGTCTCACAGGATATTACAGGAGGTTTGTTAAGGGATATGGTACCATTGTTACCCCCTTAACCGAGTTGACTTCTAAGAAGCAACCCAGGAAAGTGATCTGAACAGAGGCTTACTAGAACGCTTTTGATGCCCTGAAGGCTGCCATGTGCACAGCACCTGTGCTGAAGGCACCTGACTACTCCTAGGAGTTTGTTGTGCAAACAGACACCTGAGAGCATGGTATTGGAGCAGTACTGTCACAGCTTAATGAAGAGGGCCTAGATCAACCCGTAGCTTTCATTAGCAGGAGGTTACTACCCAGGGAACATAGGTGGAGTGCCATAGAACGTGAAGTATTTGCTGTGGTCTGGGCACTGAAGAAGCTAAGCCTCTACTTGTTTGGGACTCTCTTCCGAGTTCAGACCGACCACAGGCCCCTCAGATGGTTAATGCAGATGAGGGGTGAGAATACAAAACTGTTGAGGTAGGCCATTTCCCTACAGGGGATGGACTTTATGGTGGAACACCGTCCTGGTACAGAGCACGCCAGTGCTGATGGTCTGTCTATGTTGTTCCGCCTTAGTGATGAGAACTCCCATGAGGTTGGGTAGTTGCTCCCCACTTTCAGCTGGGGGAGACACGTGTTAGACTTTTCATCCTTGGCGTGGTCTCCCTTAACTTTTTGCCTCTGTTCCCCAGGTTGTTGATGTGTGCTGGACTCTGATTTTGCTGTTTTTGTTACTCTGGGCACTTTACCACTGCTAACCAGTGCTAAGGTGCAAGTGCTCCTTTACAAAATGTGTATGTAATTGGCTTACCCATGATTGGCATATTTGATTTATTAGTAAGTCCCTAGTACAGTACACTAGAGGTGCCAGGGCCTGTAAATCAAATGCTACTAGTGGGCCTGCAGCACTGGTTGTGCCACCCACATAAGTAGCTCTGTAATCATGTCTCAGACCTGCCATTGCAGTGTCTGTGTGTGCAGTTTTAACGGTAAATTCGACTTGGCAAGTGTACCCACTTGCCAGGCCTAAACCTTCCCTTGTCTTACATGTCAGACACCTCTAAGGTAGGCCATAGGTAGCCCCAAGGGCAGGGTGCAGTGTATGGTTAAGGAAGTACATATTGGGCCTCATTACAACCCTGGCGGTCAAAGACCGCCAGGGCTGTTTTGGAGATTGTACCGCCAACAGGCTGGCGGTACAATCTTGTGGATTACAACTGCGGCGGAAGCACCGTGGTCACACTGCCGGGACCGGTGGTTTTCCGCCATGGTTGTCCCGGCGGTTTTAATCCGCCAGGGTAGCACTGCTTGCAGTGCTGCCCAGGGGATTACGAGTCCCCTTCCCGCCAGCCTGTCCATGGCGGTAGAGACCGCCATGGAAAGGCTGGCGGGAAGGGGAGTCGCAGGGCCCCTGGGGGCCCCTGCACTGCCCATGCACTTGGCATGGGCAGTGCAGGGGCCCCCAGGTACAGCCCCACACTGTTTTTCACTGTCTGCACAGATGACAGTGCAAAGCGCAACGGGTGCAGCTGCACCCGTCGCATGGCCGCAACACCGCCGGGCCCATGTTGCGGCCGACATCCCCGCTGGGCCGGCAGGCGGAAACTCTGTTTACGCCTGCCGGCCCAGCGGAGATGTTAAAATTAGGCCAGTGGGAGTGCGGCTGCATTGGTGGACGCCCGGCGGTGAAACCTTGGCGGGCGGCGGTGGCGGCCCGCCAAGGTTGTAATGAGGCCCATAGTACTGTGTTTTATATGTACTGACAGTGAAATATTGCTAAATTTGTTTTTCATTGTTGCAAGGCCTGTCCCTCTCATAGGTTAACATGGGGGCTACCTTTAAATATGATTAAAGTGTAAATTCCCTTTGAGAGCGGATGGACATGTGGAGTTTGGGGTCTCTGAGCTCACAATTTAAAAATACATCTTTTAGTAAAGTTGATTTTAAGATTGTGTGTTTGAAAATGCCACTTTTAGATAGTGAGCATTTTCTTGCTGATACCATTTCTGTGACTCTGCCTGTTTGTGGATTCCCTGTCTGGGTCAGTTTGACAGTTGGGCTGGTTGCACCTCACACTAGACAGTGACACAAAGGGAGTAGGGGTGTAGCCTTCATATCCTGATGAGCCATCTGTGCTAGGGGAGGGTGGAGTAGTGGTCACTCACACTTGAAAGAGCTGTGCCTGCCCTCACACAATGCAGTCTCCAATCCCCTGGTGAGTGTCTGAGGCCTGCCTGGGAAAGGCAGGATTTCACATTCAAAAGAGACTTTACTTTGAAGTAGGCCTACTTCAAAGGAGAAATTGGATATAAGAAGGGCACCCAAAACCACAGACTTTAGATCACTTTTGGACATCAAGAGGAACTGACAAGTGGTGCCCTATACGGTCCCTGGGCCCTTGAAAGGAAAAGCTGGTGAAAACTCAAGGAAATCGACTTCGGATGACTCCGGACGACGCGTCGGCTGAATCCGGTGATGCCGCCTGCACCCGACTCCATGATCTTCGCTGGAACGCAACGACCTTCGCAGGCCCGACACCGCTGCAGCCCCACCGAAGTCCATGACTCAGTGGAAGTCGCCGCACCACGCCGTGACCGACGCCGCTCGAAGTACGCGGATTCAACGTTTCGCACAGACGCCGCGATCCCCGACTTCGCGCATCAGCTTGTTTCCATTCTTCACCAAGGTTCTTCACCAAGGTACTGTACCTTGGGGTCTACGTGACTCCGTGGCCGGCGCCACTGGTGTCGGATTGTTGGGAACGACTCCGTCACAACGCAGTGTTAACACCTCATCAAAGCATTTTGTGTTTCTAAGCGCTATTTTTGATTTAATCTTTAAAAATTCATAACAAGACTTGTGTATAGTGATTTTATGTCGTTTTGGTCTTGTTTTGTTCAGATAAATATTTCCTATTTTTCTAAACCTGTGTTGTGTCATTTTTTAGTGCTTTCATTAAGTTACTGTGTGTGTTGGTACAAAAACTTTACACCTTGCACTCTGAAGTTAAGCCTACTGCCCTTCCAAGCTACCAAGGGGATACACAGGGGATAGCTTAGGGCGATTCTCTTTTACCCTGACCAGAGTGAGGGTCCTTGCTTGAACAGGGGGTAACCTGACTGTCAACCAAAGACCCCATTTCTAACATTTACTAATTCTTGTACCCTATATATCATTGTTAACCTAGTGAACTTTTGATGATGAAAGGTAGATTTAAGTCACCTCTTCACCCATTCACCCAAATTTACATTGTACATGCTAACATAAATAAACTCACTGTACCACTATTTTATGGTTTATTACGTGGCAACAATCCCCAACTAATACTGAACTGTTATCTGTTATAAAGTCTAAAGCAATAAACAAAAGTCCTAGAAAAAATAAATAATTGATTTTGACTCACAAATGATAAATACAATTACTCTTTAACTTGAACTCAGAAACCTTATTACTTTGTGTTGAGTAGTTCTAAAATGTGTGGATGAATTCTTTACAACAATTTTACAATTGGATTTTTTTTACAAAACGAAGAAAAATTAGCACCACTTCTAAATTATTTTGAAGAAATGTGGATTGGCCATCTAAAAAGGGTGAATCTCTGGAAAAAACACCTTTTCCAATTAAAAGAGAGAACTGCTACTTAACCTGCTTAGAGGAAGGTGCAAACATGATGATGATGAGTGAAGATTTCTTTACCAATTCTATTGGAAAATGTCAGGCCAACCTATATTATTTCCTGGAAAGTTTGGAAAAGAAACAACATTTTTAGGAAATGAGAAAGATGCAATCACTGACAAGTAGTCTGAATCCTCAAACATTAAAAAGAAGCACTGAACTATCTGAAAGACTGTTGTCCAAAATCCAACAGTTTTCAATGTTGGGAACTTCAGACTACCTAGACAATATTGCACGCATCTTACATTTTTATCAACATTATTTAGTTTAAAGCATTACTCTCCTGTTTTGAAAAAAAAAAGTTTAAAAAAATTAAATAATGTTCTTTCCGACGTGATGATGGCTTCTTTCTCTGACTCTTGGTGATAACTTAAGAATCCTCTCACCAAGGTCTCAGGTTATTAGGTCCTTAGGAATGTACCAAAATCCACAACACAAAAAATTGTTTCTTCCATGGTCTTCCTTCAACTTTTTCTGCCATTATTAAAAACAATTGTTTAGTAAAAAATAAACCAAAATCCTCAATGACATCTTAATAGTTCCATTACTTCTCTCTTTCAAATACCAATGTCCAAATGTCACAAAAATTACTATTTTTTATAAATGCACTCCTTTTAAAATGGGAGTAATGCATTCCAGTCATTCTGCCTTCTTTCTTCTTAGTCGATGTTTTTCTTTTTAAAAACTTTAATCCTAACAAAGAAAATGATGGTAAAAACACCAAGTTGTTTTTATTCTTTCTAGTCAAAAATGCCTTTTTCATTAAAAAAAAAAAACCTTTTGATAAAAACAAGACAACTGTCCCAATGTGCTCCTATGAACACACCCTAAATGGGGATGTGAAACAGGTTACAGCTCACAATAAATACAATACTGTTTTACTTAACATCTAACCACCTGCCTACTTCTCTTCTTATAATAAATCTCACAACCTATAAATTGTTTTAAGTAAAGTAGATTGTTCTTACCTGATTGCAGATTCTCCATGCTTCCGATCTTGACTGCAATGCTCCACCTACTGTAGAAACTGACAAACAATCGCAAACAAGACCATGAAAACTAAAAATACCAAGGAACAATTTCTTCCATACAAATTAATAGGAAGCATGGGATATTGTTTTACTATGGTACAAGTAAAATGTTTTCAAATATATATATATATACCAATTTTCTTAAAATAAGATGTTTTCATTAAAAATGTTTTTATATTTTTATAACACTCTATTATATTTAATAACATTTTTATTTTATGATTATTTACATGTTTTTAAAATAATTTGCTAAATATTTTTAGTTTTTCAATTTATTGTTATGTAAGTTAATAATATATACATTTAATAGTTAAACAATTTTTAAATTAGTTATCTTTTCCTACCATTTAGTTTTTTAATGTGATAAAATTAGGGATACCCAGGCATTTTTACTTGAGTATTAATGCACTTCCCACCTCATTAGCCCTGGTCCTCTTTCTTCCAGTCCCTAAAAAATACTTTGCATATTTTTAAAGAAATATGCATTTAAAATTGTGATAATTATAAGTTAAAGTACCTTACACTCAGGTAGTTTAATTAATACTTAACTTCCACATCCATCACCCTCATATTCCTTTTATTCTGTCCCCTAGAAAATGCACATCTTAAAAAATATGCATTTTAATTTTAATAATTATAAATTTAATTAAATTATTAATGTCCGTGTATTTCATTTACTAACCAAAGCATTAATACTCTTCCCCACCTATTACCCCTAGATCCCTTAAATCCTACCCATAAAAATATTTTGCATATTTTAAACAAACATTGATTTTAGTTTTATTAATTATAAATTACATTATTAATACCCAGGCATTCCAACTAAATCTAGAGTATTATTATACTTTCCCATCCATTACCCCTAGGTCCTTTATATCCCTCTCCTTAAAAATAATTTTTAATATTTGAAACAAATATACCTAATTAAATATTAAATAAACAAACATTTAAATTACTAAGGGACATATTTATACTTTTTGATGCAAAACTGTGCAAACGTAGTTTTGCGTCAAAAAGTTTACCACCGGCTTGCATCATTCCTGAGCGACAGCCTGGTGGCATATGTCTTGAATGGCGCAAGTCGGCGCTAAGGAACGGTTAGCGTCAAAAGAAAAGACACTAGCCGGGGGGTGGTAGGGGAATATGGTGTTAGAGTTCCAGAAATGACACTAGGCTGTTTAATGCCAATATATTTGGCGTTAACCAGCCTAGCGTCATATCTTGACGCAACAGCATGCAAAAATGACTCCTGTCCTGGTAAAGACAGGAGTCATGCCCACCTCCCCAGTGGCATTGCCCGGGAACCAGTGTCCCCTGGGCATGGCCATTAGACCCAGTGCCATGCGGGGGCCCATGCAAGATGCCCCTAGTGGCACAGAAAAAAAATTCAATTAATACTTACCCATACTTACCTTACTCACCTCGGCTGGGGACCCCCATCCTCTGGTGTCCCTCTGGTGCAGGTATGGGTGTTCCTGGGGCTTGGTGTGGGCACCTCTGGACCCATTCCATGGTGTTTGCCCATGGAAATGGGTCCAGAGGTACCTTGACGCCTGGTCTGACGCAGGCATTAAATAATGGTGCTGAGCAGGCTTAGCGCCATTGTTTAGGTCCACCTCCCACCCGTGCACCATTTTAGCACAGGGGATAAATATGGGGCAACGGGCTTAGAGTCATTTTTTGGATGGGAACGCCTACCTTGCATCTTATTGACGCAAGGTGGGTTCATGCATCCAAAAAACAGTGCTAACTCCAATATTTTGATGCTAGAATAACAAAAATGTCGCTAAAACGGCGCAAACAGAGTATAAATATGCCTCTAAATTTGATGTATGGTAAAGACTGTATGGTGAAGGCTGTTCCTCCTAAGTATCTCCTCATTGGAAGTGAAGTGTCTTTAGCCACCTTTGAGCCCTACAGCCGGGCCCTAATAATAAGTTGCACATAGGAGAGTAGTTTGCAAGTCATCTTGCATTACATGAATGTTTTTTTTTTTTTTTCTTAGGAAGTAGGGTAAAGTATGGATGAGCGCTTCTTTGGTCATGGCATAAAGGCTTGCCTCATCTGGCAGAGGTGAAATGTGAGGGTCGGGGTCCTACAAGTGATCTTACTTTTCAAGGGAAGGGTTTATTTCCCTGGGCATGGAGGCCATTGTATCTTTTCACCACCAGGGACAGTTATGTCTAGCATGGCGGCCCACTGTAGGAATGATGAGTGATGGTCACTCAGTCCTAAATAGCGTGGGGCTTGTGCTACTGTGACCTAGCAGACAAGTGGTTGATAAATGGCGAGGCCAAGGATTCATACCAGCATATTGAGATGATTTTCTGCAGATGCAAACCATGTTGCTATTATTCAAGTGGGGAAACCAGTAGTTTGGTGGGGTGAGAGCACCGAAGATTGATGGCAATGCACTTGCTTTGCCAAACCTCAAATGCCTCTAATTCTGATGTTCTCTAAAGGCATCTGTAGCACAAATGAATGTGTATAGACTAGTGAAAGTTTAATGTAGAAAAAGCTTTGAGGGTGTGTATAACGAAGGGCAGGTGTGCCTGGATAGGAACACAGATTCAAAGAAAGGTGAAGACTTTCATAAATAAAAGCTCCCTTCTGTGCAATGAATATGGAGAGGTTGTGACATCTGGAAAAGGAAGTGAAGTAAGAGTCCATATTTGGTTAGTATTTGGATGAGCAGTGTGTGACTTACTTAACCCAAATACTAATGCAACTACCAATAATAATAATATTAATAATAACAATAATAATAGTAATAACAATATGCGCTTCAAGAGACACAAAAACCTCTTAATAATAGGTCTTTTAAATGATAAGGACTTTAAGTGTGAATGTCTGAGAGTTGGATACCCTAGAAGAGGTGAGGTGTGTTTTCCTTGTTTTTGGAGAGAACATAGGGCCTCATTATGAGTCTGGTGGTCCAAAGACACAGTGGCAGTCGGATTTCCGCACTCAAGGTAGTCCAACCACCGCATTACGACCCTGGTGGTTGGACCACCAGGGGACCACTGTACCCGCCAGGAACATGGTTCCTGACAGGCTGACGCCAGTCTGACTCATGCTAAGCCACAGCTGTGCTGAGTACAAGACTCCTTTCTGCCAGCCTTTCATGGTGGTTCAACCACCTTGGAAAGGCTGGCAGAAAGTCTGTGCTGGGGTCCACAGGGAAGTGCAGGCAGACAGTGTGTATTCTGAGGGAGCCAAGGCCAATACCTTAGCACTGTTCCTGCCAATGTCGTAATACAATGTTCCTGCGGGAAACACCCTTTTTTACGACTTTTGTTTTCCGAAAGTCGTGGTTAACGAAAGCGCAACAATGCTTTTTTTAACCACGACTCCGTTTTTTTGTGCCTTAACTACGTATGTTCTGAACAACGAACATGCGTGGTTAAGGTACAAAGAAGGGAGTTGTCGAAGGTAAGTGGTGGGTTTAGGTTTTGGGGAGGGGGTTGGGGGTTTTAGGTTTTGGGGTGGGGTGGGGTTGGGTGGGGTGGGGCGTTTTTGGTTTTGGGGAGGGGGTGGGGGGTCAGGGGGTTTTAGGCTTTGGGGTGGTGTTGGGGGCTGGGGCGTTTTTGGTTTTGGGTAGGGGGTGGGGGGTCAGGGGGTTTTAGGTTTTGGGGTGGGGTTGGGGGGGTGGGGCGTTTTTGGTTTTGGGGAGGGGGTGGGGGGTCAGGGGGTTTTAGGTTTTGGGGTGAGGTTGGGCGGTGGGGCGTTTTTGGTTTTGGGGAGGGGGTGGGGGGTCAGGGGATTTTAGGTTTTGGGGTGGGGTTGGGGGGGTGGGGTGTTTTTGGTTTTGGGGAGGGGGTGGGGGGTCAGGGGGTTTTAGGTTTTGGGGTGGGGTTGGGGGGGTGGGGCGTTTTTGGTTTTGGGGAGGGGGTGGGGGTGGGGGGTCAGGGGGTTTTAGGTTTTGGGGTGGGGTTGGGGGGGTGGGGCGTTTTTGGTTTTGGGGAGGGGCTGGAGGTCAGGGGGTTTTAGGTTTTGGGGTGGGGTTGGGGTGGTGGGGTGAGGGATGTAGGGTGAATGGTGCCTATTACTAATGCTTTTATCAGGAATGCCTTTACAACGAAATATCGTTGTTAAGGCATTCGTGGTAAAATCATTAGTAGTAGCAACGAGGTCGGTGTTCCAACCTCGTTGTTAAGGCAGTAGTTGTTTTTGAAGTCGTTGTTTCGTCGTACAATCTGTTCCTGCCGGTCAACCCAGTGGGAAAATCATAATATCAATTTCGGGGGAGGAGGCTGCCGGTATGATGGTAACCATCTCCCTGCAGCCTTGGAGGTCAGGTGATTCCAACCGTCAAAGTCATAATGAGGCCCATAGTGTTTTATCTTTAATGTATCAATTAAATTGAGCCTACAAAAGTGTCTAGGGATTCCGAGGTCTCATGCATGACATGGGTTTATTGTTAATTATGGCTTTATGGGTGTTAAGACACTATATAGGGTTCCCAAACCTGTCATGCTGTCTTATTTAAGTTATGTGTCCTGGAGCTAGTATGAAAACAAAAGCTGGACATTGGTATCAGATATAGCACCATGCATGGTGTTCTCAATATGAAGCTGTAACAGATATTCTCAGCCACTGAAGGGTTTCAAGAGCTGTCAGTTCTTGTTTCCTGGTGACCAGGGTTGGTGTCAGGAAAATCTTCCTGCTAACGTGGTACCTGAATAAAGTTTGCTTTGTAGGGACATTTTGTCCCTCACATACTGGTAACCATGTCATTAACAATGGCTTTGTGTGCTTTTGACATGGTATAGAGGAGCAGGTAGGCTTTCAGTTTAGACGAGCTACAATACTGAACAATTTTGGGTATTTTTGACTAGAGCTTTAAATAAGTACTGAAGTGAAGGTATAACAGTTGTGTGTGTGTTTGCTCTGGTAACCATCAACAGCATAAAAGAATGGCCCAGCACAGCAGGCAGACGAGCTGGTAGTCATTCTCGTCTTAAAATAAAGGTCTCTGATTCAATAGGCAGGAGTGATGCATTCCAAGAATAGCTGGGCAGAAAATTTCTGCTACAGGCGAAATATTTAAAAAATGTCATTAATAGACTTATGGACTCACTCCCAGGTCCCTAGTAAACTCAATGGTCAGTAACAGTAGCAGCAGTAGTTCCCTCTTTTGGGCAGAGGAGCGTTGCCCCCCTGCTACAAGAGCAGCAGAGGTGAAGAATAAAATGGTGATAACATGAATTTATTACCATTTTATTTTTCACAGCTGCTCTTAGCCTGAGCTAAGAGTCAGGGTGGGGTCATTGCTGCTGATTTGTAGCAGAGGAGGTGTGTTGCTTACTCCTGTTTAAAGTGTGCATATCACTTTGGCTGACTGTCTTGCAGCGGAAAACCTGACATGCACACTTTATACCTCTGCAACCTGAGCTGTCTTAGACAGCTGGGTGGAGAGAAGGTACAGGTCCCCAGCACCTTAAGGGGATCGAGTCAACCCACTCCAAACAATCCTGGTGCTTTTCTCCTGCTGCGAACATTATCAGCAGCATGAGAAAAGCACTTAGAGTGGTACAAGGGAGTTAGCTGAGGCTCCAAGACTCATGCTGGAACTACAGAAGATTACAATGAAGATGAGAACGTGTGGGCAAGTAAACAATTTTATTATTGTTTACTTTTTTGACCCACTGACAGTCACTGAGAGAAACTAGCACTGCCTTCAGCCTCAAGTTCAGAGCTCTCATTCATGGCCCATTGTAAATTAAACACTGCTAACGAGCCGTGATTGAGAGCTTTGGCATCAATACAAAAGACATTTACCCCAGTGCCTGTCACTGGGTTAAAATATTCACTTAACTCCAGCGCCCTTCCACTTTGAATTACCACCACACGCCACTGGACAGTAGTTATTGACCCATAAGGGTTACAAGACCTGTGGTACTTGCAGATCAGAAGTGTTTCAAAAGGAAACTTTGGGGCTCATTTACATGTCCCTTGTGCCGCTGTTGAGTCATTTCTTTTACACTATGCTAGTGCAAAACAGCCCCCCACCCTGTGCCTATTTACAAACTGGCACAATGTCACCATTGCACCAGTTTGTAAACCATTGTGCCACATTATATGTGTGCCAGCTTCAATGTATGCAAGGGAGGTGTTTCCCTGCATGGAGGCCCAAAAAATGTCACAGTGAAATCTTCAAGATTTAATCGTGCTATTCGTGCCATTTTTTAATGCCTGCCCCGGGCAAGCAGGGCAATGCAAGGACAATGGCGTATCTGGTGCCGATGCAACAGTTCCTTGTAAATGAGGCCCTTTAGCTGCAAAAAGCGAACAAAGTACCAAGCAAAAGCATGCAGGAATTTGATTAGAATCACTGATTTCCACATATTTTTTTCCAAATTCTCGTAGTTTGCAGAGACATTTAAAGGCATGCGCAAAATGGGCTCTGGCCCAGGGCTTTCAAGTGGCCCCTTGATAAAGTCAGCTCTGTTGTGTCGAGAGTCTTGCCCTGATGAATTTGAATCATTCTTAAACAGATTGCTTTAAATGCAATATTTATTTCATTTTTTTTTTTATGTGGGTGATGGGTGGGGGTCTAATGCAGACTTTTGCAGAGAAATGTTGTGTTTATGTTTCATGCAACATTTATGAAAAAGTTCTCTTAGATCAAAACCGCACCTCACACATCAGAAATGGGAGGGTGTCATAAACATTATTTGCAGTAACATTAGTGAGCTGCTGCTATGTTACAATATTGAAAACACACATTACTATTTGTAAAGGTCCAGAATTTGGACAAGTGTGTTTGTGAACTGTCAGTGACCTGGCTACTGAGGGCATGAAAGAAATGGATCATAAATTTAAAACCGTTTTGAACAGGGCCCGCCAAAATACGTTTGGCCCAGGGCACCAAAAATACTTAAGATGTCCCTGGTAATTTGGAGTGTTTCTCCCACATTCCAAATGTGTCAATGTCCGCGGCATTGATTACTCCAGGCATTGGACTTGGTGCTGCGGTCTTTCAGTGTCTCATTCCATTGTTTGCGTGCTGCATACTTTTATGTAACTTAAAATAAAAATAAAGTAAGAAAACTGCTGGTCGGACATGTAAAGGTCCTGTCTGCGCCAGTTCGCTGTGTTCCATTTGAATCGAAGTTGCTTGTGCAGGACCTACAATTAGAGTGTAGTAGTTTTGGTGGCTGAGGTTACAGGGTTCTGCAGTGTCATTTTTTCCCAGTGCGAAATAAATGAGTTACTGTTTAAGTGAAATGTCACTTCTCACTTTCCTAAGCCTGTCATATATTTGACATCTCCGTTACAAAGACCTGTATGATTTCTGGATGAAGACCAAAGCAGCAGAAGCGAAGGTCATAGTCCATCGATATATGCCTGTGGGCCAACCTTTTTGCTTCTACTTCGGAAGACTGCTCGGTATCAGCCATTCTCTGCTTCTTGGGGCAAAGCTGCAATTATCTTCCTCGTGCCCCAGACAAAAAAAGTGATAATTCAGAATACGTGGAACATGTTTGATTGTAAAACATATGCATGAATCAGTACACAGTCTGTACCCTGGAGTTTTATTTGAACTCTGAAAAATGTCGAATTACCTTCTAAGTTACTGCCTATTATCCAATTAATGAGGCATCTTTATCTGCTAGCATGTCCCAGTTATGTCACTGTAGAGCCCGAGGGACAGCTGAGGAAAACTGACTGATTGATCTTGGAGATCACTATTTTATAGTAGCCTAGCAGAATACTGTTGGATGATAGCCGAGAACCTGAGATCTCTGGAAATGAATGGCTGGTGCACGGGGACAGATATATTGCATTTCTGCAATTTGAGAATTTCTTACAGAAATGGCTTCCTGCATGGTTAATACACATTGCTCATGGTTTGTCCTTGCAGAGACAGGTTTAATGTCACCAACAAATGGAGCTTAATGGGATAACTCCCAAAATAATATGTCATATTTTACATATCCAGTTTTGTAAAGAATTTTCTATGAATGAAAACCCTAACATTAAAAACAGAGTTCACTTACGGTTATTTAACTAAAAACATGTCATCATTAATAAACGTAAAGCGACTGGAAAGGGATATGGAGACTACAGAAATTGAACAAATATTAATCCCCATATCTGCGGTACCAATGCATGCCCTTTAGTGGTGGGAAGAACTTGAGGAGTTTCACTCTGCTTAATTCCATGGAGTAACACAAAAACTCTACGAGACTTCGCCGAGCTCTGCCAACAGATCATTCAATTTGATTGTGCTGTAGCTCGAATAGAAAACCTATTGAGCAGCAGCAAATGAACTCGAGAAGCATAAAAACTCTACGAGAGTTCGCTAAGCTTCACCAAAGGAACATTCAATTTGATTTTGCTGCTTCTCGAATAGAAAACCTACTCGAGCAGCAGCAAATCAACTTGAGAAGCAGCCGTCTGCCGCGACTGCTCATGACCACCCATATTAGAAAATGGCACAAGGGGATTCCTAATCTCATTTGCGCTCACCATTCCAAGCCTCCTGAGAAAAAAGTCTGCCATGCAGCAATTGGCATAACTTGACCAGAACTCTGTTACAAGAGTAACACAGAGTTGCCAAATTCCACCAATTCCTCAAGGCAGAATGAAACATTTTGCCCCTCCCCTAATGTTCTTCCCAGTGGCATAACACAAATAATGCCCCCTCCCGGAGAATGTTAGGAGAAACCCCAGAGCCTCTTATATCTCACAGATATTCATTGACCTTGGCCTCAACAGCAGGGGCTGCAGAGGCTTGTATTACACTCCTGGCCCTTCCACCTACAGAAGGAATCAGAGTGTCTTATATTGACTTTTCCATCAATTTTTGCAAAAGGCTGTATTTATGGGTTGCCATTTACTACATGAATCGTACGTATAAACAGGTTTATTACAATAGTGCTAGAAAATAAAGCCAAAATTGCAAAAAAAAAAAAAAAAAACATTTTTTATCAGTTTTAGATGTCGAAACGCAATGTTTATTGAAATGAAATAAGAGGCATGATGTATGGTGGATTTCAGATTTCATTTAAGATTTTTGTATCTTGAGTGCTCATGATCTTGTTAGAATTAGATTTTTCCATTACAATTGTCTATTCAGTCCTATGTCCTAATGTTTGATTGTTTTTCCATTGAATCTCCACTTTTATAGCTTATTGTTTTGTGTGTATTCTGGAATCCTGAATTCTTTGGCTAACCTTAATGATGTTAGCAACAAATGGAGCATGTCACTTAGGGCCAGATGTAGCAAACATTTGCGAGTAGCAAATGGCCTGAATCGTTATGTGCGACCTCGCAAAATCCGAAATGGGATGCAAAAATCCAATTTCCGAAGTGCAAATAGTGATGCAAGCCGTTACCGACTCGCAAAATTTGTGACCTGATTTTGCGACCCGCAAATAGGAAGTCACAATTTGCGAGTCGCAAACCATATGCAAAAGCCAGTTGCAAATTGCAACTAGTCGCAAAAAGCCCATTTTGCACATTCAGATTACCACTGATTCAGAGCAGGGGGTAACCAGAACCAAAGTATAAAATGAGACCCAGAAGGCATCTGGGTTACCCAAAATGGCTGAACTGTATGTGATAGCATGGAGGAGGAGAGTCCACGCCGCCCAGCAGAGGCGGAGGAGGAGGAAGAGACAGGAGAGGATATACCGAACCAGGCAGACACTGTTTCAACAAACTGAGGAGATTTATGACAAATATAGACTGAGCAGTGCATCAATTTTAGAATTAATTGAACTACTTATTCCGCAGCTTGAACGACAGACAATCCGTGGCAGCGCCATCCCTACACATGTTCAAGTGCTATGCTCACTGCACCTCTTGGCCTCGGGTACCTATCAGGGGGTGATTGCAGTAGCAGGTGGGGTATCCCAGAGTTCGCTCTCATGATTTTTCAGATCATTCCTAGATGCCATACTCACACACATGTCCTGATATATATACCTACCCAGGAATGAGGCAGAAATTAACAGCACCAAGTTGGACTGCTAAAGAATTGCCAACTTCCCCCATGTAATAGGGTGTGTGGACGGGACACATATACAAATCTGCCCTCCTGCAAATCTGGAATATGTGTTCCGCAATAGGAAGTGTATCCACTCACTAAACATCCAGGTGGTATGTGATGCACATAATGTCATTACTGACATTGTAGATAAATTCCAAGGAAGTACACATGACTCATACATATTCAGGCACAGTGGGATGCACCAACGCCTAGAACGTGGGGAGTTTGGAGACGGATATCTATTAGGTATTGCTGAATACACCCTGAAGCCTTACATACAGGTCAATGTGGAAACCATTCATGCCCTGCTAACATTGCTTATTTTTGTCAAACAGTTGACAGTGCACATGCTCTCAGACCATGGATACTTACCCCGTACCTAACACCTGGCAATGAGAACGAGAGGCGTTATAACAGTGCACATCGGCAGACCAGAACTGTCATCGAGAGGACATTTGGCATGTTAAAGGCAAGATTCAGGTGCCTCCACAAAAGTGGAGGTGCACTCCAGTATGCCCCAGAAACGGCATTCAAGATTGTCGCATCCTGTGCAATCCTACACAACATTGCCACCAGACGTGGGCTACATCTCTCCCCTGAAAACACAGATTCGGAGGATGAGGAGCAAGAGCTACCACACCGACAGTCTGGGGATAGAAGCATTGCAAACCAAGGCAGACAGAGACGGAACCACATTGCAACCCAATACCTTGGCAGGTACGTGGCAATTTTCACCACACTCACTGATGTCAGACACACATAGCCCAGTTGTGTAGTGAAACAAACAAAACCTTTTTCTTACTAAACAATATGGGGAAAGAAAAGTGCTGTCTGTCACAGCCTTTATTTGTCCAAATGTGATGAAGACACATTATAAGTCATGTGCCTCATGAACAGTGCTTTATGGCGGCTCACACCCTCCTCCTTGAGCGGCCAGCATTGCTTATCCCTGATGGGTCCCCTGATCCCTGCGGTGCACTACCACTCCGTAGCACACAGGACTCACTGGCAGACACGCTACTGATGGTAGACCCCTCCTCACTGTCCTGAGGGGTCTCGCCTGTGCCCCTTGCAGCCTGCCTACTTTCCATCAGGTCCACAACATGGCTGTTGCAGGAAAGTCCACGCGCCACATCGCCAGCAAAGTGTCCAAGTTCCACTTGTAGGCTGACTGTCCGCCTAGAGAGGCCTGTTGTATTGGTTGCAAGACACCCAATGGATGCAGCCAGGCGGTCAAATCGTGGCGCTGTGTGGAGCATGTTGTCGGTCTGCCGCGAGTTCTGTTACCAGATGGCGGATGGCCTGTGTGAGATCCCCCAAATGATCATTCATCCTGGTTAACTGGCTGTTAACATCTGCCAGCCCATTGGTCATGCTGCTCTGCATCCTGTTGAGGGTTCTTGTTATTGTCCTTAATTGCCTATTTTGCAGGCGTGGACCATGGTTGATGGCTGCCTCCAAGCCCTCGTAGCCTGCATCCCCTACCTCCTCCTGGGGCACCAACTGAACTCTGCACTGGCGTCTACGCATTCGTCCTGCTGCTGGCTCTGATTTCCTCTCTGTGGGGCTGGGCCCTGGGGTTGTGTCAGCTGCCCCCATGTCCTGTGAATGTTCCTCTATGGACCCTGGTGGTGTTCTGCTGGGCCCAGCTATTTCAGCAGCAGCCTCCTGCAGTGTCTCTGGCCCATGCTCTCCTCCCTGCCTGGTGTCACTGCTGGGGGTGTCTTGTGGGAGACCTGTGGGACATAGGGGATACACTGTCAGTCTCACATCTGTTTTATGCCTCATAATAAACATTTGCCTATATTCTGACTACTGTACTACATTTTCCATAATGCACTATTATAGAGGTTGCTAGACTGGAACGGAGCTAGTCAGGTCGTGCCTGCTTCTGTGTACTGGGAGAGTGTGTATACTGCATTTGTGGGTGTCACAGCATATCTCAAGGTATTCACTTTTGGATGTCCCTGGCGCTGAACTGTCAACTTCTCCCATGCCAATGACGGCCTCTGGCTCCAGGGTCTGCTCAACCATTGCTTCCATGGCTGTGGGTGGTGGGGGGTGGACAGGCCTCCATCGGTGCCCCTCATCTCTCTCAGCCGCTCTGCAACCCTCTCCTTTGTTCTAGAGCGCAGGTCATACCACCGTTTCCTGATTTCCTCGAGGGTGCAGTGGCTCACCCCTATGGCATTTATCTTTTTCTGGATCTGCTGCCATATCATTTCCTTTTGAGTGTCTGGGACACTCATAACTGCCTTCCCAAATAGTTGGTTGTGGTGCAGGCAGCATTCCTCTGTCAGCACCTCCAGCTCTTTATCTGAAAACTTAACCTTCCTTCTCCTACCAGCACTGCCTGTCTTCTCCATTGTAGCAGCAGCTCCTCTCTCCTGGGTGTGGCACAGCAGTTTGAAAAGGGTGTGGTCCTCCCTCCTCCCAGGTGTATTTGATGACTTCCTGGTTGTGATGTCATCACTAAGAGCCAGGAAGTGGGTTTCCAAACTGTTGTGCAGAACCTGCAGGCAATTTGAGAGTCAGTCGCAATTTGCGACACCCTTCTCGCAATTTTCGACCTCGCTTTTAGCAAGGGTCGCAAATTGCGGTGCGACACCTATGCGACTTGCAAATTGGTATCGCAATTATTTCTTGGATTTCATTTTGCGAGTCAGAAATAACGATTCGCATTGAGTCGCTATTTCCGATTCGCAAATATTAACTTACCTACATCTGGCCCTAAATCACCAAAATTGTAAACCTTACAGGCATGGTAATAGTGTTTTCCACATTCAGCAAACCAATGCTATTAAATGTAATCTCATATTTATTAAGACCCTTAGCCAGTACAAAGTGACCCAAACTTGTGCACAGTATTTACTTTCCAGTGCAAAAGGCTTTGGCATTTTGCAATTGAAAGGTACCAATTTCTCAGTACAAAAACAATTAGGGCCATATTTATACTTTTTGCAGTTTTGCATCAAAATGTTTTGCATGGGCTTGCTCTATTCTTAAGCACCAGCTGGGCACCATATTTATGAAATTGTGCAAGCCGGCGCAAAGGGTAGGCTAGCGTAAAAAAATATATATATGTTAGCTGGGTGGTGGTATATGAGAAGGGGGGTTTGCACCATGAAATGACGTTAGACAGGTTAGAGTACAAAAATGACTCTAACCAGTCTAGCGTATTTTCTGATGCAAAATCATCCATACCACATGACTCTGGTCTTAGAAAAGACAGGAATCATTCCAACCACCCAAATGGCCAGCACATGGGACCAGGGACCCCTGGGCATGGCCATTGCACCCAGTGCCAAGTAGGAGGGCCCATTTCAGGGCCCCCAATGACACTTAAAAAAAAAGACTTACTTGTACTTACCTATACTTACCTGTGATAGAGTCCCCATCCTCTGCTGTCCCTCTGGTGTGGGTTGGGGTGTCCCTGGGGCCTGGAGAGGGCACCTGTGGGCTTATTCCATGGTGTTCCATCATGGAAATAGGCCCCAAGGTCCCCTAACGCCTGCCCTGACCCAGGTGTTAAATAATGATGCAAAGCATGCTTTGTACCATTATTTGACCCCTCCTCCCCCGTGAGTGATTTCATCATGGGAGGATAAATATGGTGCTAAGGCCATAGAGTCATTTTTTGGGCGGGAAAGTCTACCTTGCATCTTATTGACACAGGTAAGTTTCCACGTAAAAATGACTTTAACTCCATAACTTTGGCACTAGACGGGTCTAGCGCCAAAGAATAAATATGGAGTTAGTTTTGCACCAAATGTGCGTAAAAAACTATAATGGCGCAAAACAAGTATAAATATGCCCCTTAATGTTACTTTGCATCACTTTGAACGAAATAGCCATTACTGGGATGTTCCTTCTGATGATCAGCACAAACACCCTTAGGTTTTAATGTAAAACAAAATCTACTAAAATAGCTAGAACACTCTTTGCATAAAAAATGTCTCCTTGAAGCTGGAGATTGATGTTTTTATTTATGAAAAAAAAACATAGATTGCACATGCGCTGAAGTGCACTAGACATCCAGTGTGTGGTATCCTTCTTTATTTTCTAGATATAGGAATGTTTACTGGAAGAGTATGGGCCTCATTAGGAGTTTACATGACAACCAAACTCACGGGGACAACACCACCACCATGGTGGTAGTGTCCCCCAGGCCCTATTACAAGGTTTCTGCCGGTCTCACTGGCGGAAACCCTGAATTAGATAGTTCCCTCTGGTCAGACCGGTGGGAACAGTGCTACAAGATAGCACTCCACTTCTTTAAAGGGGCCAAGTGCTATCACATAGCCAAGAGGGGGCCAGCCAGCACCCTGAGAACGCACACTGACTGCAAAGCAGACAGTGTGTATTCTGATGGTTCTGGGCATGGGGACCCCAGCACTTGTTCTCCACCAGTCTTTTCATGGCGGGTCCCTGCCATGAAAACTCTGGTGGAGAACAAGTTTGTAATCAGCCAGGCAGAGCTGAGTTCAGCGCCTGCCTGGCTGACTACAACCAAGATCGCCGCCCCCTCATCGGGATTTGTGAATCTGGTGGGGATGGCGGTCTTTAGGCGAGTCCGCCTGCCTACTTCGTAATGTGTTGGTGAGACCACCACAGTCGTGACAGTCTGATTGCCACCACAAGGCTGGCGGTCCTTAGACTGCCACCTTGTAATAAGTCTGTATGCTTCCAGTACAACTCCTATGCTATAAAGTGCACACTGACCCCTGTGATGCTGTGTGTCACCCAAGACAGCCTTTTAGAATGCCAGCACAGGGGATTACAGCATCAGCTGGCCGATCATAATGGATATGGCTCTGTGCTATTTTCCCACTTGTGCAGCACAGCTCAGAAAATTCAGTTGTTATACTCTATGACAAATTATTAAATCTGGCCCGTATTATCCTATTGTTGAGCGTGGCTGGTGTGGCTGACACAGACAAGGAAATATAGGCCCTCATTACAACCCTTGCGGAAAATCCCGCTTACCGCTGTGCTGACGGCCGCCAACATACTGTTACCGCGGCGGTATTCCGCTACGGGTATTATGACCCACACTGATAAAAAACACCACTATACAGACACCCACACAAGTCCGCTACACCAAAGGTCAGTGATAAACTGGCGAAAGCAAAACCCACACCGTCATGCCAACAGGAATACGCCCACAGTATCACAACCCGTGAATCAACACGGCGGTCCTTCAACAGTGGCAAGGAAGATGAAGCTATGGCGGAGAATCGTTGACAGGGTCAACACCGTGGGACAGCATCCCAGAACCAGAAATGACATGACATCAGGAAGAGGTGGAACGACCTATGGGGGAAAGTGCGTTCTGTGGTATCAAGACACCAGATTGCTGTACAGAGGACTCGCGGTGGACCCCCACCTTCTCCCCCACAACTAACAACATAGGAGGAGCAAGTCTTGGCGATCATGCATCCTTAAGGCCTCGCAGGAGTAGCAGGAGGACTGGACTCTGGTAAGTCAAAGCTTTACTACTTTATCCCCCACCCTACCTGCATGCCATCAGAAACTCCTACCCCTACTCTCACACCCATCACTCCAACACCTCACATATAACCCACTATCACAACCCACCCATCCCAATACCAAGCCTTGCATGCAACAATAATGCATGGACACCCATCACAGACCTGCATGGACACCTATCACCACAGCATGCACACTTGTGACAATCACTTACCCAAACCAATAACATCTCACACAACCCAAACGTGCCTTGCTAATAACAACTATAGAGGGAAACATGTCCATGCACAGGATGGCACACACAGATACAATAACAATGCATTTACATCCCAACAGGACCCCTACCCAACGTCAACAGACAGGAGGTGCCAGTCATATCCAGTCCCCCCAAGAGAAGAGGGCTCACAGTGAAAACAGCAGCTCTGCACGCCTGGATCAGGATGCCAAGCCTGGCCCATCTGGGACCTCTGGACAGTCGGTTACCCTGCCACAGTCCCAAACCACCACAGAACCTCCCCCCTCAGGAAACACCAGCACAGCACCCACCCAGCAGGCCCATGTCACTGTCCCCAGGACACGTCAATCAGCAGTGTGTCCACCACTACAGGGATCCCAGGCAAACCCACTATCCCAGGATCAGGGACATGGGGTCAGTGGTAGTGGGCACACTGTTCAGGGGACAGAAGCACAGGACAATGGGGAACAACACCCATCCAGGGTGTCGAGAGGCATTTGCAACAAACAAATGCATACCTGGTGGGTATTCATTCTGACATGGTGGCCCAACAGAGAGACTTTCAGGCTCTGGCCTCAGCACTTATGGCAGCCATTGTCCATGTGTCCAGCCTCCCCCTCCAACCTCCACTATCCAGACCCAATCCCCTCTACCTCAGCCTATCCCAAGCACACCTTCAGACCAGCATGCACACACATCAACAGACAAAAGTGGCTCAGGAAAACATAAGCACCACACATCCCACAGGCACTCACACAGGCACCATTCCCATGAACACATACCAACAACCACTGCCTCCACTCTGTCCCCCTCTTCCACATCCTCCACCTCCCTCCCAGTCTCGTCACCACTCACACCTGCATGCACTGCATCATCAGCCACTGCCTCCATCACCAGCATGCCCATCACTACACACACCGCTCATGTGCAATCACCACCTCCACTACCATTCACACGTCCCCTGTGTCCTCTCCCAGTGTGTCTATGAGCCCTCCTCCCAAAGTACACAAACGCAGGCACACACCCAGTCAACAGCCATCCACCTCACAACAGCCTCCAGCCCATGCACCTTCACCCAAACTCAGCAGACGTACACCTCCTACAACCACTACCTCTTCCTTCACTCCCACACCCCCTCAAACTTCCCATCCCAGTGTGTCTAAAAACTTTTCCTAGCTAACTTGAACCTCTTCCCTACACCTCCCCCTCCGTCCGTCCCCTAGGGCCAGGATGTCTAGATCCAAGCCTAGCACCTCAGCCACCACATCTGCGTCTGCTGTGATCCATGCAAGTCGGGGTGGTTCGAAGGGGGCACCCGTCAGAGCTGCCAGCGTGCCACCTACAGATGGGAAGGACCACCCTATTCCGCCACCTGCAAAGGTCAAAAAGGGTCCGGCTTCCAGCAGGAGAAAGTCGCTCCAACTACCCAGCAAGTCCTCACCTAAATACAGAGAGGACAGTGCCAAGGTCCCAGCAGCGACTGCCAAGGTGGGGAAGGGCCACAAGGCAAAGGGCAAGTCACCTTCACAATGACTTATGGTGAGGGGCTGGTGAGCATCATTTCATCAGGAATGCCATCGACAAGTTCCACAGTAACCACCACCACCTGCACCGCCGCTGCCACAATGTCAGTCTGCAGCATCCTCCCCAAGGATCAACCATCCGAGGCTGCTGGAGACAGTATGGTGTCTCCTTCCACCACAACAGACACTTGCACCACGGCCAGCACCGGCAGCATCACCGTCTGTTAGGGTTTGTACACAGCAAAGAGCATGTCCCCTCTCACTGCACTAGTGGGTTCTGTAATAGCTCCCTTTTAAACTTACTATTGAAAGCCTTTCTTGTTATCTCACCTTCCCCCCCCCCTAGGCTTCTGTGTATGTTGTTTAATGTGCTGTTTTGTTTACACATTGGGCCTTGCTTTTACCAAGGCTTCTTTAAAACACTCCTCCCTAGGCCATGTGTTAATCCCACTCATTTGCATAATAACTGAAACTCTGCACACCTTTCAAGAACATGTGCAGCATGTGAGGACCACACCCAGCTCTTCAAACCACACCCAGCTCTGCACACCTTCCAAGAACATGTGCAGCATGTGAGGACCACACCCAGCCCTTCAAACCACACCCAGCCCTGTCTATAAAAGGCATCCCCCGAGCCTCACCCAGTGCTTGTGCTCGTCTACCTCCCGCTTACCTGAGAACAGATCCCTCGGCGCTGGCACTCCTTCTCTTTACAGACTTTCATTGACTTCAATGGGCGCAGCTTCTGGCTCTTCCTTCTTCTGGTTTCCGGTTCCTCCTTGCTTCAGCCTCTCTCCTATGAGTAACCTGCAAAAGAGAAAGAAGACAAGGTTAGACTGATCAGTATCTCTTGCCAGCAACAAGTAAGTGCAAAACCTTTTATTACCTGAAAGAACTTTGACAACAATTTCTGGATTCGTGTATAGACAATTTGAAACGAAATACCTTCCACGAACATTGTGATTCAAACTCTTTGTTACAAGACTATTTTGCAGAACTTTGTGAAGCAAACATTGTTTTTTCTCATGGAACTTTTAAGAATCGAACAGTGGAAACCATTAACAGCAAGGCAAAGAGTAAATCAAGGACTTGCACAAATTACATGCTGTATTTTGATGTAAAAGTACAGTATTTGTTTTATAAAAGATTCTAGAAATATGGGAAAAGTGAGTCTGCTATTGGGAATTTAGGCTTTAGTTATATTATGATGAATGTTTGATATTGGTAATTCTGATAACGGTATTTGTTTAATGTTTTAGAAGCTTTACAGTAATAGAAAACACATCCCAGAGCAGTAACACATTCCAAACCTGGAAACTAGAGACCAGGATCCAAGAGGTACTTTTAGAAGAGAATTTCTAATAAATAAAGGGATAGTCAGGAACCCATTTAGGAATAGGTTGCACTTATCTGTTCTTTGTTTATGTTTCATTAGGCACCAGTTTCTACAGAAGTCAGAAAGGGTCGCAGATTTGTGCAGCACTTCAACAGTGGAAACGCAAGAACGGTGTTGTCTCTTTTTTTTATTTTATCCACTTCCCCCCTTCCCTTGAGCTTCTGTTCTTAGTGCACTGTTTTAAAAACTAGTGTGCTGGAACAAGCAGTTTCAGGGTGGGGTCGGATTGTCTTCAACCTCCATCAGAACTGAACAAGAACTCAGGTGAGCTGGGCTTTGACAGAAGCACAAGCCTTAAAAAATTTCAGTTCTGGTGGACGATGAATACCGGGGAAGAAATAGAGGGCATTGACGTCACAGATATGGCGCAGGCCCTAAATGAGGACTTGGCTCATAATGAATCAGTGTCTGGCATCTTGCAACATATGCAAGAGGAAATAGAGAGATTAAAGATGGAGAATACCTCTTTAAAACAGGATTTAAGCAGGTATAAATTTAGGGGATCTCAGTGGAACACAGCTTCTACGCCTTTGTTTAAAACCTCCTCAGAGACAGGGGCGCCATCAAAACATACAACTTTGCCTTCCCCAGTTGAGGTTACTGTTAATGTTCCTAATGTTGTGCCCTTAGCAGCACCTGAACGTTTTCATGGAGATAGTTACAAATTCCATGTTTTTATCAATCAATGTCAATTACACTTCATTTGTAAGCCACAACAGTTCCCTACTGATGATACGAAAGTGGCATTCGTCTTGTCTTATTTGGGTGGCACAGCAGCCAATTGGTCAATTCCTTTCGTGGATAGAGATGATCCCATCCTCCATAATTGGAATCAATTTAAACGTACCATGACCAGCCTTTTTGCAAAACACACTTTCATGCAGGCAAGTGATAATGAGCTTTTAAATCTTAAACAAGGTAACAAGGATTTATTGACCTATCTCACTAGTTTTAATCGATTACTCACCGAGACACAGTGGCCAGAAGAAAAGCGTGTCTCCCTTTTTTATAAAGGTTTGAGAGACGAGTTAAAAGACGCGCTGGTTCATATCGTTGATTTGCCAAAAGACTATTCGGACTTTGTAGATTTAGTTGTGAAATTAGAACATAGACTAGGAGAAAGAAAGGGAGATAAATACAAACTGGAATCACGGTTAACTTTTACTAGACACGAGAAGAAAGACACAGATATTAAACTCCCTGAACCAGAGCCTATGCAAATAGGGACACTCAGAGGTCCACTCACATCAGAGGAAAAAGAAAGAAGGAGAAAATTTTAATTATGTTTATATTGTGGCAGGGCAGGTCACTTTGCCAGAGAATGTCCAGTAAAGCCTAAAACTCCACGAAAGGGTGCTGTTTCCTCCACCTCCTCAACTGAATCGGGAAACGATTAAGCTCGACAAGGGGAGAGGTTACTTGTTCGAGAAAACATCTCAATCAAACCTCTAATGTTGCAGCCTTCAGGGTACCGCACATACCTAGACATTTCATAATTCAGGTCGTTTTAATTGTTACTACCCAAGTGAGGCATTCTCTCCCTGTCCTACTGGACTCAGGCGCGACAGGAAATTTTGTGGATAATAAGTTAGCTGAAATCTTAGGACTTCCTATGTGCCTAAAGCCTTGTCCAGAAGCAGTATGTGCAGTGGATGGGTCAGAATTGACCTCTGGATTAATCACAAAACAAACAAGTCCACTTGTTATGGTCTGTCAGAACGGGCACACAGAGGTGATTAGCTTTGATCTGATAGATACTCCTAATTTTGGTTTGATTCTCGGGGTACCCTGGTTAACAACTCATAACCCAAAAATTGATTGGGTGAATAGAACTGTTACTTTGGATTCCTCTTTCTGTAGAACCAATTGCTATCAAGAAGCAGGTACAGAACAGAGCACAGTATTACACTGTGCTAGTGTTACACAAGATGAACCAAGCCTCCCTCCTGAATATTGTGACTTTAAAGACGTCTTTGATCCAGTAAAGGCTAGTGTGCTGCCCCCACATCGGTCTTATGACTGCCGTATAGATCTTATCCCAGGGGCCCCTTTACCTAATAACAGATTATATGCTTTGACTGACGAAGAAACCAAATACTTAAGAACCTACCTAGATGACCTACTACAGTCTGGGTTCATCCGTCATTCCACATCTCCGGTGTCATCTCCACTCTTTTTTATCCCGAAGCCGGATAAATCCCTGCGCGCGTGTATCGATTATAGAGGACTAAATAAGGCTACAATAAAGAATAAATATCCTCTTCCTCTAATACCTGTGTTGTTGGATCAATTAAGACATTCTACTGTATACACTAAACTAGATCTGCGGGGAGCTTACCACCTGGTCCGAGTAAAAGAGGGGGATGAGTGGAAGACAGCTTTCAAGACAAAGTTTGGTTTATTTGAGTACACAGTAATGCCCTTTGGGTTATGTAATGCCCCTGCGGCCTTTCAGTTCTTTATAAATGAGGTCCTACACGAATTCCTGGACGTTTGTGTCATAGTATACATAGACGACATCCTCATTTACTCTAAGAACTCAGAAGAACATACCCAACATGTTCGTGCAGTATTATCGAAGTTAAAAGAAAATCATCTTTTTGCTAAGTTAGAAAAGTGTACTTTTAATGTTAACAAGGTGGACTTTTTAGGATACTGCCTGTCACCTCAAGGAATAACTATGGATGTAAAGAAAATCAGTGCTATTGCTGATTGGCCAGAACCATCCTCTGTAAAAGATATTCAGAAATTTCTGGGTTTCGCAAATTTTTATAGGAGGTTTATTGCACATTTTGCAGACATTGCGGCCCCAATAACTACCTTGTTGCGGAAAGGGCAACGATTTCTTTGGACTGATGAGGCGGCACACACCTTTCAAATCCTAAAACAAAAGTTCACTTCAGCCCCTATTCTGAAACATCCTGATCCTGACTTGCCCTTTTTTGTTGAAGCGGATGCTTCACAAGTAGCTTTAGGAGGAGTTCTCTCTCAACGAGATGCAGTAGATGGCCAGTTACATCCTATAGCCTTCTGTTCCAAAAAGTTATTGCCAGCTGAACAAAATTACACTGTGGCTGAAAGGGAACTACTAGCTATCAAAGTAGCCTTTTCAGAATGGAGGCACCATTTAATGGGAGCCAAGTACCCAGTTACAATCTTTTCTGACCATAAGAATCTACAGTTTTTTGGATCACTTAAAGCACTAACACCACGTCAGATGCGCTGGTTAATTTTTTTTAGCACATTTGACTTTGTTATAACCTATAGACCAGGTGCACAACAAATTCAATCTGATGTGTTATCTAGATACGGACATACCTCAGACATGAAACAAGATAAAACAGGAGAACCCATTATTCCTCCCCAAAAGTTGTTGGCACCAGTACAACAGAAGGATTTCATCACAGATCTATATAATGCACACATGCAAATAGCACCTCAGGATTGGTTAAAGGATTCCCATAACACAATACAACGAGGTTTATTGTATCACGACAACATGCTGTTAGTGCCCACCTCTGAATTACAAACACAGGTGATAATTTGGCATCACGCCTCACCGTTGGCAGGTCATCCTGGTTGGGTAAAAACCCTGGAAAATGTGCAAAAACACTTTTGGTGGGACACTATAAGAAAGGACATTAAGCAATTTGTCACTACCTGTCCAATTTGTGCAAGACATAAATCTTCTCATAAGGCTCCTGACGGCTTGTTAATACCAATGCCAACACCCAAACAACCTTGGCACACTGTGAGCGTAGACTTTATTGTAGGTTTACCACCTGTAAAATCCTTCACAACAGTGTTGGTTATAGTGGATTTTTTATCTAAAATGGCACATTTTGTACCATTACGGAAATTACCCACGGCGGCAGAATTTGCCGATATTTTTATAAGGGAAATTGTGCGTTTACATGGTTTGCCAAGCAAAGTGGTGTCAAACCGAGGGAGCCAGTTCAACTCCAGATTTTGGAAAAAATTATGTGAAAAACTGAAAATAGATGTGGCCTTATCCACTGCTTTCCACCCAGAGACAGATGGACAGACTGAACGACTGAACCAAACCTTACTTCAAACGCTACGTTGTTTATTGGCTGATTATTCTAGTGAATGGTTGGAAGCTCTCCCTGTAGCAGAGTTTGTTTATAATAATACTGAGCATTCAGCTCTACTTTGCTCACCATTCTATTTCTTGCAGGGGTATCATCCAAGAGCTATACCCATTTTGTTAGAAGATTCCCTGTTGCCTACAGTAACGGATAGACTAACGAGGTTAGGTGACATACAAGACAAAGCCAGGAAACATTTATTAAAGTACAAGGAAAGCATGAAAAGACAAGCAAGCAGACAAACACAGGTCTGAGGCCCCAATGTATAAAATTGGTGACAAAGTATGGCTCTCCACAAAGAACCTAAACATAGACGGATCCCGAAAGCTGCAACCACGTTTCATTGGACCCTTTAGTATAACTGCCATAGTAAACCCGGTAACAGTAAAATTAGATTTACCAAAAGAATATCCAGTACATACTACATTCCATGTGTCCTTGCTTAAGCCAAACAACTCAAAAACCCGACCTGAACCACTACCTCCACCCATACCAATTAAGGGAAATCTGGAATATGAAGTGAAAAGCATAAAAGACTCAAAAAGAATTAGTGGACGTCTGTTTTATTTAGTAGAATGGAAAGGATATGATGAATCTGAGAATTCATGGGAACCAGCATCATATGTACATGCCCCACAGCTGATTAGACGGTTTTATTTAAAAAATCCAGGAAAACCCCGTCCTGTAGGAGGGCCTTTGAGGGGGGCTACTGTTAGGGTTTGTACACAGCAAAGAGCATGTCCCCTCTCACTGCACTTGTGGGTTCTGTAATAGCTCCCTTTTAAACTTACTATTGAAAGCCTTTCTTGTTATCTCACCTTCCCCCCCCTAGGCTTCTGTGTATGTTGTTTAATGTGCTGTTTTGTTTACACATTGGGCCTTGCTTTTACCAAGGCTTCTTTAAAACACTCCTCCCTAGGCCATGTGTTAATCCAACTCATTTGCATAATAACTGAAACTCTGCACACCTTTCAAGAACATGTGCAGCATGTGAGGACCACACCCAGCTCTTCAAACCACACCCAGCTCTGCACACCTTCCAAGAACATGTGCAGCATGTGAGGACCACACCCAGCCCTTCAAACCACACCCAGCCCTGTCTATAAAAGGCATCCCCCGAGCCTCACCCAGTGCTTGTGCTCGTCTACCTCCCGTTTACCTGAGAACAGATCCCTCGGCGCTGGCACTCCTGCTCTTTACAGACTTTCATTGACTTCAATGGGCGCAGCTTCTGGCTCTTCCTTCTTCTGGTTTCCGGTTCCTCCTTGCTTCAGCCTCTCTCCTATGAGTAACCTGCAAAAGAGAAAGAAGACAAGGTTAGACTGATCAGTATCTCTTGCCAGCAACAAGTAAGTGCAAAACCTTTTATTACCTGAAAGAACTTTGACAACAATTTCTGGATTCGTGTATAGACAATTTGAAACGAAATACCTTCCACGAACATTGTGATTCAAACTCTTTGTTACAAGACTATTTTGCAGAACTTTGTGAAGCAAACATTGTTTTTTCTCATGGAACTTTTAAGAATCGAACAGTGGAAACCATTAACAGCAAGGCAAACAGTAAATCAAGGACTTGCACAAATTACATGCTGTATTTTGATGTAAAAGTACAGTATTTGTTTTATAAAAGATTCTGGAAATATGGGAAAAGTGAGTCTGCTATTGGGAATTTAGGCTTTAGTTATATTATGATGGATGTTTGATATTGGTAATTCTGATAACGGTATTTGTTTAATGTTTTAGAAGCTTTACAGTAATAGAAAACACATCCCAGAGCAGTAACACATTCCAAACCTGGAAACTAGAGACCAGGATCCAAGAGGTACTTTTAGAAGAGAATTTCTAATAAATAAAGGGATAGTCAGGAACCCATTTAGGAATAGGTTGCACTTATCTGTTCTTTGTTTATGTTTCATTAGGCACCAGTTTCTACAGAAGTCAGAAAGGGTCGCAGATTTGTGCAGCACTTCAACAGTGGAAACGCAAGAACGGTGTTGTCTCTTTTTTTTATTTTATCCACTTCCCCCCTTCCCTTGAGCTTCTGTTCTTAGTGCACTGTTTTAAAAACTAGTGTGCTGGAACAAGCAGTTTCAGGGTGGGGTCGGATTGTCTTCAACCTCCATCAGAACTGAACAAGAACTCAGGTGAGCTGGGCTTTGACACCGCCGCAGCCACCGCCACCTGCACCACCATCAGCACCGCCACGTGCCCAGCCAGTACCACTCCGTCGGACGTCAGCAGCATCACAAGTGGGCAGGCGTCCGAGGCTGCAGGCGATGTCCTGGACCCTGGACACGCCACTTGAGGCACCACCTCCAGCACTGGCACTACCAGCAGTTGGCAGCCTAAGTCACCGCAGGATGGAGTGTGGCTCTGCCTCCATGGGGTATCATGCTACCTGTTCTTGGTACATTGCGTGGCTCAGACACCCAGGTGAGACAATGTTAACTGCCACACCCGAGGTGCAGCATCACTGGGCACAAAGCCCCTTCCAGAAACAGTGGAGAGATACATCCACTCACCCAATCCTTGGCAGAATGAAGCACTCTGGGCACAAAGCCCCCTCCAGAACCATAGGAGAGATACATCCACTCACCCAATCCTGGGCAGGATGAAGCACTCTGGGCACAAAGTCCTCTCCAGAACCAGTGGAGAGATACATCCACTCACCCAATCCTTGGTAGGATGAAGCAGACTGGGCACAAAGCCCCCTCCAGAACCAGTGGAACATGTCACCCACTTGAGAGACTTGAGAGACTGTGGCTTTGCACTCCCCAGGACCAGGCAATGGGTAACCACCCACTTGAGAGACTGTGGCTTTGAACTCCCCAGGACTAGGTAATGGGCAAACCACCCACTTGAGAGACTTGAGAGACTTGAGAGACTGTGGCTTGAACTCCCCCGGACCCGGCAGTGGGCAAACCACCCACTTGAGAGACTTGAGAGACTGTGGCTTTGCACTCCCCAGGACCAGGCAGTGGGTAAACCACCCACTTGAGAGACTGTGGCTTTGCACTCCCCAGGACCAAGCAGTGGGCATGGAGCTCCCTCGAGGAGCAGTGGCATCGTACCATCTTCTGGCTGAGGTGCCCCCATCCCATTCCCCCTGAGGTGCCTGTGTTTTTTCAACCTGATGCGCTTGCAGTGTTCTCTCCGTTTTGAGGCAGGTGTCATGTATGGGCTTCGTCCATGCTTTTTGGGACCACTGGTCCACGGACATTTGCAATGGACAGTGTACGGCCTTGTGTACATAATGTAAATATTTGTATATTCTGATTATTTGCTTTTCTCTTGATATATCTGAATGTTCCAATATAACACTGTTTAGACTCACTTCCTTTTGTCCTTGCATTCTTCCAGGGGGTGATGGGGTGTATCTTTATTGTTGGTGGATATGTTTGTGTGTATGGTGTTGTGGGTGAGGGTGGGGGTGTTGCGTGCCGTGTGTGTGTGTCACTCTCTTTTCCCTCCTCCCCTCCACTGTGTGCTAGGTGCAGTACTCACCCTCGTCCCCGCCACCGCCTTCTTTCTACTTCGTGGTGTATTAGTAGATACACCAACATGGGTAGGATCTGCAATTCCGGCTCCATGGCGTCCTGGTTCTTTGTGGAGTGTCGAGAGGTGAGTGGTTTCCCTTCTGTGTACTGTTTCCGCCGTGCTTTTGATGGCGTTGGTACCGCCCCGGAAAAGCTGGCAGATTGGTGCCTTGTAATACAGTGGGCGGTACATTGTCTTCTGCCTGTCTCCTGGCGGTGACCGTCACAGTGTTTGTTGCTACTGCCGTGGCAGTCGGAGTGTTAAAGTGGCTGTCTATGTTGGGGGTTTCCGTCGTGGTCGTGATCTCCTTTTTTTCACTGCCGGCCTGTTGGCGGTGTTACCGCCGCTTTAACACCGACAGCAAGGGTTGTAATGAGGGCCATAGTCTCTGTGATGAAGAAGAGAAAATAATTTCTCACACACTGGAAACATATGCCAGGCGATGCTACCTTGATCACATGAAGATATATTTTATTAAGCCAGGTTCTACTCTTGTGCAAAATTGGCTTTATTTAAAAGTGGAGTTCATCTTCCAGACAGGATGTCTACTAATGTACATGTAAAAAATGTTGCAGTAATAGGAATTACTGGTAAGTAAGCTATGCCTTACCACTGTGTTTCTCTTCCTCTTCCCAGCCCCTGGTGATGAATAAGGATTGTGTGAGGTTTTCATCTCACCAACATTGGGTATTTCTTGTAAAACTATGAAACATATGAGCAAATCTCGATAGTCCACATCAGTTGTTCTTGCAAGTAAAAAAATTACACAATTTATTCACTAACATGAAAAATGCTGTGAGATGACTTTTGCTGTGCATCTCTTGTGAGCGAAAGTAGTAAATTTGTTGGTGCAGGAAAAACAGGAACTTCTGTTAACAAACAGTAGGACAATAATAAAAAATTCTGCAAGACTTTGCTTATATAATAACAATGTGCCCACCCCTAGTTATGAGACTTATCAAACCCCTACCTGTCTTAATCCAGAGAATCCAAATGCTGCACTAGAAATGCTGTTTATCGATCATGAATTTACTGCCACAAAATTCACAAAAATATATTAATTCACTTTGCAGGATAAGTAGAACCTCAACAAAAAATTGGCTTCTCAAGCCAGATGTCAGCTATTGCAGCTCATCTCGCTTACATACATACATATGTAAATATATATTATCTAATGGCGATCGTCACCGGGTAGTCATAGTTAGGCTGATGTTTCCATAGAAAAAGTGTTTATATATATATATATATATATAAATATATATATATATATATATAACCTGGTAGAGGTCGACACTAGGTAGGTATAGTTAGGACCATATTTGAGAAAAATCATTTTTTGACTTGCCAATATCTTTGGTGGTACCGTTTGACGAATCTTCATAAATTTTCCCAAAAAGGTGTGCTGGTGATTCTTGTTTTGCTTGGGAAGTTTGGCGGCGAGCTGTCAAGTGGGGACTAAGGAAAGGGGGGGGGTCAAAAAACATGCATTTGCATGTTAATTCCTATAGGAGTTTTGAACAAGACTGCAGCCCGAGCTGATGGATGGAATTACATGAAATTTGGCAATAAAGTAGGTTTCGGTATGGATTGTGCTTTTGTATATTTAATGTAAATCCATTCAGTAGTCTTCGATAAATTATAGGGAAGATACATTTGTATATCTAGGGCCACAGATCTGTTACAACGTTTTCATGATGATTCACAAATGCACATGCCACCAGGAATGCTGTGAATGGTTTGCTGCAACCTGACCAGAAAATTGCGGCCATCATTTTAGGTAACGGGAGATGGTCCCCGGGGCTGCAAAATAAAACAAGATGTGGCACCAGATGTCAGGGGGGAGGTACCCTTACCCCAGGGATGTGATATTGGGGTCTATAAGACTCAAATTATGCCCCCACTTTTTTTCATGCTGTGAGAAATTTGCAAATACGTCGCAACGCTCAGTGTAGCCCCTCTGTAATGTTGTGATGGATTCACAA
Organism: Pleurodeles waltl; assembly: GCF_031143425.1. NCBI lineage: Eukaryota > Metazoa > Chordata > Amphibia > Caudata > Salamandridae > Pleurodeles > Pleurodeles waltl. Next base: position 30,261,865 of record NC_090437.1, read on the forward strand.
ATATCGGTGACAACAAAAAACATTCAGAGAGTCATTCATACTAATTCATTCACTCACTCACACACTTATGCACCCAGTCAAAGACCCACTCGTAAACGAATGCACCTACTTACAGATCCACTCAAACACTCATGTACTCACTCTCAGACCCACCCAGGCACTCTTGTACCCACTCAGAACCATTGAGACACTGACACACCCAATCACAGACTACGCAGAGACGCTCATACACCCACTCACAGATCCACTTATACACTATCCAACCCACTTAAAGTCCCACTTAGACACTGATGCACACATTCTCGGACCCTGATGCACCCACTCACAGACCTGCAGACACACAATTGAACCCACTCACAGAGCCAATCAGACACTGATGCACCCACTCACAAACCCCCAGAGACACTGACACTCTCACTCACAGATCCACTTGAACACTATTGAACCCACTCACAGAGCCAATCACACACTGATGCACCCACTCACAGACCCACTGTGACACTGACACACCAACTCACAGAGACACTGATACACCCACTCACAGACCTACTCAGACACTACTGAAGAAGCTGACAGGCCAAATCAGACACTGATGTGTTCACTCACAGACCCACTCATACACTGACACACCCACTCACAGACTCAGACCCTCATGCACCCAGTCATAGACCAACTGAGACACTTATATATCTACTTATACACCTACTCACAGACCTTCTCATATCCTAACACACCAAGTCAGAGATCCACTGAGACACTCACACACCTACTCACAGACCTACTCAGATCCTAACACACCAAGTCACGAACACCCAGTCAAACCCTTGTGCATTAAGTCAAAGACTCATGTGCACCCACTCACAGACCCACTCAGACACTATTCAGCCCACTCACAGATGCACTCAGACACTGAGGCACCCTCTCACAGACACACTCAGACACTGATGCACCCACTCACAGGCCTACAGAGACACTTGCAAACCCACTTACAGACCCACTCAGACCCTTGTGCACCAAGCCACAGATCCACTGAGACACCCATACACCCACTCAAAGACTCACTCAGATTGCCACTAGGTAGGTATAGTTAGGATCATATTTTAGAAAAAGCATTTTTTAACTTGCTGATATCTTTGGCACCGTTTGACGGATCTTCATGCAATTTTCCCAAAAAGGTGTGTTGTGAATCTTGTTGCCCATGGGAAGTTTCGTGGTGAGCCGTCAAGCAGGGGCTAAGGAAAGGGGGGGGTAAAAAAACATGCATTTGCAATATTAATTCCCATCGGAGTTTTGAACAAGACTACAGCCCAAGCCTCTCGACGGAATTACATGAAATTTGGCAATAAGATGGGTTTCGGTACAGATTGTGCTTTTGTATATTTCATGTAAATCCATTCAGTAGTCTTTAAGAAACTATAGGGAAGAAACATTTGTATATCTAGGGCCGCAGATCTATCGCAACATTTTTGCAATGATTCGCAAATGCACATGCCGCCAGGAATGCTGTGATTGGCTGGCTGCAACCCGACCAGAAAGTTGCAGCCACCATTTTAGGCAATGGGAGACAGTTCCCTGTGGCTGCAAAATAAATAAGATATGGCATATGGCGTCAGGGTGGAGGTACCCTGACCCCAGGTATGTAATATTGGGGTCTTTAGGATTCAAGTTATGCCCCTACATTTTTTTTTTCATGCTGTATGATATTTGCAAATACCTTGTGACGTTCAGTATGGTCCCCCTTGTAATGTTGTGATGAATTTACAAATATCAGTGACAACAAAAAACATTCAGAGAGTCATTCATACTAATTCATTCACTCACTCACACACTTATGCACTCACTCACAGACCCATTCATACACTCATACACCTACTTACAAATCCACTCAGACCCTAATGCACCCACTCACAGACCCATTCAGACCCTCGTACTCACTCACAGGCCCACCCATGCATTCATGCACCCATTCACAAACCCATTGAGACACTGACACACCCACTCACAGACCACCACAGAGACACTCATACACCCATTCACAGACCCACTTAGACACTATTCAAACCACTCAAAGACCCCCTTAGACGCTGATGCACCCATTCACAGAACCACTGAGACATGGACACCCTCACTCACAGATCCACTTAGACACTATTGAACCAACTCACAGAGCAAATCAGACACTGATGCACCCACTCACAGACCCACTGACACACCAAATCACAGAGTCACTGATATACCCGCTCACAGACCCACTCAGACACTACTGAACAAACTGAAAGACCCAATCAGACATTGATGCATCCACTCACCAACCCCCTCAGACACTGACGCATCCACTCACAGACTAACTTAGACCCTCATGCACCAAGTCATAGACCCACCGAGACACTTAGGGGCATATTTATACTCTGTTTGCACCGAATTAGCGTCATTTTTTAATTCGGTGCAAAATTAACTCCATATGTATATTTTGATGCTAGACCCGTCTAGTGCCAAATTTATGGAGTCAAAGTCATTTTTTGGAAGTGGAAACCTACTTTGCCTTAATGAGATGCAAGGCAGGTGTTCCAATGCAAAAAATGACTCTATGGCATTAATGCCATATTTATACACCTGTGCAGAAATGGTGCAAGGGAGGGGTCAAAAAATGGTGCAAAGCTTGCTTTGCCCCATTTTTTAACTCCTGGGTCAGGGCTGGCGTTAGGGGACCTATGGGTCTATTTCTATGGCGGAACACCATGGAATAAGCCCACATGTGCCCTCCCCAGGCCCCGGGCACACCCCCACCCACACCAGAGGGACAGCGGAGGATGGGGGACCCCATCCCAGGTAAGTATAGGTAAGTACAGGTAAGTATTTTTAGTTTTTAAAGTGCCATTGAGGGCCCTAAACTGGCCATGCCCGGGGGACCCTGGTCCCCTGTGCTGGACATTGGGGTGGTGGGCATGACTCCTGCCTTCTCTTAGACAGGAGTCATGTGGTATGGATGTTTTTGAATCAGAAAATGACTCTAGGCAATTTAGAGTCATTTTTTTTTTTTTAGTCTAACCTGCCTAACGTCATGTTTTGGTGCAAACCCCCCTTCTTCCATACCGCCAGCCCCACCTGACTAACGTAATTTCTTTTTTTACTTTTTTACGCTAGCCTACCCTTTGCACCGGTTTGCACCATTTGATAAATATGGTGCCTGGCTGGTGCACAGAAATGGTGCAAGCCAGTGCTAAACTTTTTGGTGCAAAACTGCATTAGTGCAGTTTTGCATAAAAAAGTACAAATCAGGGCCTTAGTTTGGATGATCTTCCAACATTCCATATTGATCAACCTGAGTTAGTGGTCAGCTCACAACAACACAAATACCCGTTTGGCATAAAGATTATATTTTCCAGTAATATTCTTTGGAAAGTCTTTCGACTACAAGGAGTTATTTTCATAAGGAAAAAAAAATTATTATAGGAAGGAGATGTGTGTGATTTTATTAAATGTATATAATAATGTGCCTCTAATGTAATTTCAAAGTAGTACATTGTATAACATTTCTAGTTGTTTACACATATTATCACATGGTATATTCCCATCTTCCTACCACCTCCCTCCCTCATGTCTTAGCTCATTCTTTTGTTGATGCTCTTAATGAATTATAAAGCAGAAACTGTACTGGCAGTAGACCAGTCTCCGCTGCCAGAGTGTCAAAGGGAATCAGTGTGCCCTCCCTGTATAGATGTCCTAATGAGTGTATACCGGCTGCTTGCCACGATTCTAGCTCCGCTGTCAACGTAAAAGTATTGTTCCTGGGGGTGTCCAATAAAGCCAATGCTGGCGCATAGGGAGTCACCGAGTGCGTTATATTGATACTCCTACGGTAACGTTGGTGTGCCACCTCTAAAAGAAGGGAGTTTGGTACCCTGGAGCGTGTGTTTGGGTGGAATAAATGAGAAATGCTGGCCAGTGTCCATTGTGGCCTCGCTGTGGCTGTGTCCGATAAGTGTCGGCCCGAACGCCAGCTGGTCACCCTCTGTAGTTGGGCAGCCAAATAATAGTGTTCTATGTTAGGCACAGCCAAACCGCCGCTGTTCAGTGGCACATATAGCTTCGCCAATGCCACCCTGCAGCGGCCAGTATTCCAGATGAATTCCCTCATCCTGGGCTCGACCTCCCAGAAAAACATTGCCGGTATATTAATGGGGAGGTTGGAGAAGTAGTATAAAATTCGGGGAAGTACTACCATTTTCAGGAGGGCCTCTCACCCCGGCGTAGATGATAGGAGCGTCTGCCAGAAGGTCATTTGTGTGCGGATGGAGGTGACAGCACACTTAGGTGGTCATTACAACAATGGCGGTAAAAGCCGCGTACCACCGTGCAGAAGACTGCCAACACACCGCCGCGGAACTCCGCCACAGCTATTATGACCCACAGCTCGGAATCTGCCAAAATTCAGACATCCACACAAGTCCGCCACACTGAAGGTCAGTGATAAACTGGCGAAAACAAAACCTCCACCGTCACACCAACAGAAATACGCCCACATTATCACGACATGCCAATCCACGCGGCGGTCTTTCAACCGCGGTATTCCATTGGCGGTACACAGCGCTGCGCTCAAAATACACACACATTTACAAAACACATCCACATTGGACAATTTGAAATACACACATCTGATACACATACACACACCACTCCCACACTCCCAATACAATATAAAACACACACCCACATCACTCACAAACCCTTACAACAACAAATCACGAACGAAGGCCAGAGAGAGACACCACCATCAACAACACTAGCATCCACAGGCACACAACACCATCACCCACATAACTTCCATGCACTGCACACTACACACCACTACATATCAGCACACTTATCACCCCACACACCACCCCACACATCACTTACACCACCCAATGGCACGGCAAAGACACCCCAGGTTCTCGGACGAGGAGCTCAGGGTCATGGTGGAGGAAATCGCCCGGGTAGAGCCACAGCTATTCGGAACAAAGGTGCAGCACACCTCAATTGCAAGGAAGATGGAGCTATGGCGAAGAATAGTGGACAGGGTCAACACAGTGGGAAAGCACCCGAGAAATCGGGATGACATCAGGAAGAGGTGGAACGACCTTCGGGGGAAGGTGCTTTCCGTGGTCTCAAGACACCACCTGGCGGTTCAGCGGACTGGCAGCGGACCCCCACCTCCTCCCCCACAACTAACAACATGGGAGGAGCAGGTCTTGGCGATTCTGCCTCCCGAGGGCCTCACAGGAGTAGGTGGAGGAATGGGCTCTGGTAAGTCAAATCTTAACTATTACATCCCCCACCCTACCTTATGCCAGCACATCCCCCCACCCTCACCCCCATCACTCTAACTCCTCACAAATGTCCCAACATCACAAATCACACATCCTAACACCAAGCCCTGCATGCAACAACAAAGCATGGACACCCATCACCAAAGCATGCCCACTGCACATACCCATACACCCCCCTAAACCATCATCACACAAGGTCCCACACAGGAATGCAAGCACTGGGGTACACGGTCACCCACCCATTGCACACCATGGCACACACAGATGTAATAACCATCCTTTTATACCCCTGCAGGACCCCTACCCAACTTCACCAGACAGGAGAGACCACACATGTACACACCACCAACAGAAGAGGCCCACAGTGATGACAGCACCTCTGCCCAACTGGATCTAGATGACCAGCCCGGCCCATCGGGGACCTCGGGACAGTAGGTTCCCCACACCCAGTCACAGGCCACCACAGAGCTTCCCCCCTCTGAAAACGCCAGCACAGCACCCACCCAGCAGGCCCATACCTCAGTTCCCAGGACACGTCAGCTGTGTGTCCACCACTACAGGGAACCCAGGCTTACCCACCACCCCAACAACAACAGGGACCTGGGGGCAGTGGTAGTGGGCACACGGTCCAGGTGACAGAGGCCCAAGAACACAGGGTAACTGGGAGGGCTGCTGTGCGACAGGGGGCGGACAGGCCCAGGGAACCCACTCTCCACGAGGCCCTCTCCTCCATCATGGGAGCCTACCACCACTCTCAGGAGACAATGGCAACAGTACTGGCCAAGTTTCAGGAGACCCAGCGCCTGCAGGAGGAACAGTATATGGGCTTCAGGGAGGAACTCAGAACCATCAATTCCACCCTGGGCACCATCGTAGGGGTGCTGAAGGAAGTACTCAACACCAGGAGGGACACTGTGGCACTACAAGGGGCCCCTGACACTAGCCTGGATGATGAACTGCCCACCACCTCCGCCGGCGCTAGTGGACAGGAGGCACCGCCACAGGACCACAACACCAGCACCCCATCCCCTGCAGAGGGAGAACCACCTTGCAAACGGTCCCTGAGATCCAGGACAAAGACAGAAAACAATGCCAAGACCCCTGCCAAGAAATGAGACCACCCTGATTGTCATCCTACTGTCCCACTTTGTCACCCTGTCCATCCTTAAACTGCCCCAGCTCCACTTCCTATACCCATATGGGCAATGCACCTGTGAGACTAATAGACAGGACTCTGCCATTGACGTTCCTCTGCCATCACCCCTCATCATTTTACAACCCCCTCCAATATTGAGCACTTAAATAAACACCCTTAAAGCACAAAACAATCTGGACTCTGTCTGTGATTTCAGAATACTGTATTAGCAATAACTGTGGCAAAAAGCTTTTTCATTGGTAATGTCAACATACCTATGTCACACAGCTCTAGTCCATGAGGAATCAAAGCAGATGTCACAAAGTGGGACCCACATCTGTGAAATCGTAAGGGAAAGTGACAACTCAGTGACCATACACTGGGTGAACACGACAGACAGTACAGAGGCAGTAGTGTTTAAGTACATGTAGTAGGCAGGTCTGTATTCTTACCTGTGTGACACTGGAAATATTGCTGGATCACTGAGTCCCTGTTGTCCATGTCTTCTTCCTCTACTTCCTCATCTTCACTGTCCACAGGCTCCACAGCTGCCACAACACCGCCATCTGGACCATCCTCCTGCAGAAAAGGCACCTGTCGTCGCAAAGCCAAGTTGTGAAGCATACAGCAGGCCACGATGATCTGGCACACCGTCTTTGGTGAGTAGAATAGGGATCCACCTGTCATATGGAGGCACCTGAACCTGGCCTTCAGGAGGCCGAAGGTCCGCTCGACCACCCTCCTAGTTCGCCCCTGGGCCTCATGGTAGCGTTCCTCTGCCCTTGTCCTGGGATTCCTCACTGGGGTCAGTAACCATGACAGGTTGAGTTAACCAGAGTCACCTGCAAATGGCGAGGGACAACTGTTAGACACACATTAACCTGGAGGGATATCCCCAGACCCACACTACCATTCTCACTGACTAGCTTCCAGGTGCTCACCTAATAGCCACACACGGTGCCTCTGGAGTTGACCCATCACATAAGGGATGCTGCTATTCCGCAGGATGTAGGCGTCATGCACTGAGCCAGGGAACATGGCATTCACATGGGAGATGTACTAGTCTGCCAAACATACCATCTGTACATCATCGAATAATAACTCTTCCGGTTTCTGTACACCTGTTCACTCCTGTGGGGGGGTACCAAAGCCACATGTGTCCCATCAATGGCACCTATGACATTGGGAAAATGTCCCAGGGCATAGAAATCACCTTTCACTGAAGGCAAATCGTCCACCTGAGGGAAAACGATGTAGCTCTGCATGTGTTTCAGCAGGGCAGACAACACTCTGGACAACACGTTGGAAAACATAGGCTGGGACATCCCTGATGCTATAGCCACTGTTGTTTGAAATGGCCCACTTGCAAGGAAATAGAGCACTGACAGGACCTGCACTTGAGGGGGGATTCCTGTGGGATGGCGAATAGCTGACATCAGGTCTGGCTCCAACTGGGTACACAGTTCCTGGATTGTGGCACGGTCAAGCCTGTATGTGATTATCACATGTCTTTCCTCCATTGTCGACAGGTCCACCAACGGTCGGTACACCAGAGGATGCTGCCATCTCCTCACATGTCCCAGCGGACGGTGCCTATGAAGGAAAACAGCGAGCACAGAGTCAAACAACCCAGAGGTACGTACCCACAGCTTACACAGAACACCATTCATAATCTAAAAAGTGGCCTGTATGAGTGTTGAGTCTAGGCCTAGTTATGTGTGACGCAGTTGAAATTGTAGGCATGTGGGCCCCTGAAATGGCGGCTGCCTGACCTGTAAAGTGGGACAATGGGATGTGAGGTAACTGCGCTGGCGTTGTACACCGTCGCGGTAGGCGGTCGAAGACCGCAGCGCAATGCTGCATTGGTTAACATTGGACCCTATGGGTCCCAGGAGCCAATGATGATGTACGCCGGCGGTGACGGTACGCACCGCCGTGGACGTGACTGCCATTTTCTTTCTGTTTAATCACTCGATACCTGATCTTCGACAGGAGAGGACCTACACTGCAAGTGCTGCTGTGACCTCGGTCTGGAAGAGACAATGGCTCCAGTGTCTGGGGAAAGGGCCCCTGCCTTCACATCGGAGGAGTTGGAGAAACTCGTGGATGGGGTCCTCCCCCAGTACACGCTACTCTACGGTCCTCCAGACAAACAGGTAAGTACATTGGAAGTATGCTGTATGGGCTATGCCTGTGTGGAGATGGGTGGATGGAAGAAGGAAGGGGGGAGAGTGCGGCGTGCATGAAACGACGGTGAGTGCATGTGCCACATGGCAAGGGTAGGATGGGGGCCAATCACTTTGACGGTGCAGTTGGTAATAACTTTCTCTTCCCCCGTACAAATCATGTAGTTCAGCGCCCACCAGAAAAAAGATATTTGGTGTACCATCGCCAAACACGTCCGGACCCTGGGGGTCTACCACAGACGGAGCACCCACTGTCGGAAAAGATGGGAGGACATGCGCCGCTGGAGCAAGAAGACGGCGGAGGCTCAGCTGGGGATGGCCTCTCAACGTGGGAGGGGTGCCCGTCGCACCATGACCCCCCTGATGTTCAGGATCCTGGCGGTGGCGTACCCGGAGTTGGATGGGTGCTTGAGGGCATCACAGCAGCCTCAAGGGGGTGAGTACACTCGCATTCTGCTGATTTTGCGCACAGTGGAGGTATCTGGGTGGGGGAGGTGGGCTGTGGGTTTCCCTAGCCCAGGACGAGTTCCGTAGGCAAGGTCACTCTGTAAGGCATGCCATGTGGCACCCCACCGCACCTCTGTAGAGTACCAACTACACCTAGTCATGTCCCTGTGTCATCCATGTGTGCAGATGTCATCCATAGCCTAGTAGGCCATTTCCCAGGAATTGAACAGTGGAGCCCAAGAGCGTGGCGTAGTGCAGGGGGCTTCTGTGTCTGTTGTGTCCGCCAACGGTAGCTGTAATGCATGCACTCAACATGTCTTTCTTCTGTCGACCCCCTCTTTTTGTGGTATCCCTGTACTTGTGTGCATTAGCATCATCAGGCGGAGGAGCAGTGGCACCGGAGCATGAGGGGGCTGCATCCCACATGGCCATGGAGGGCCACACTAATGGAATCGGACTTCACCAGTGGGACGGAGGGTGAGGGGAGCTCCACGGCAGGGACAGGAGCTGAGACCAGTGACACAGACTCGTCCTCTGATGGGAGCTCCCTTGTGGTGGCGGCAACATCTATGCCCCCCCCATCTACAGGTACAGCCGCCACCCCCCCTTCCAGCACCGCCCTCCCAGCAGCCCCTCAGCCTTCGCCCCATGCCTGCTCACCCGGGAGGGTGGGCATCACCTTCGCCCCAGGCACCTCAGGCCCTGCCCCAGTCACCCCTGCTGCCCTTAGTGAGGAGGACATTGACCTCCTCAGGTCCCTCACTGTTGGGCACTCTACGATTTTGAATGCCATCCAGGGTGTAGAAAGGAAGTTGCAACAAACAAATGCATTCCTGGAGGGCATTCATTCTGGTCAGGTGGCCCTTCAGCAAGCTTTTCAGACTCTGGCCTCAGCACTGATGGGAGCCATTGTCCCTGTGTCTAGCCTCTCCTCTCCACCCAGACCCAATCCCCTGTACCTCAGCCTATCCCGAGCACACCTACAGACCAGCATGCACAGATGCCAACACACAAGGGAAGCTCAGGCAAACATAAGCACCACACATCCCACAGGCACTCAAGCAAGCATCACACACATGCACACACACCAACATCCACTGCCTCCACTGTGTCCCTCTCCTCCTCGTCTCCCTCCTCCCTCCCTGTCTCGTCTACACTCACACCTGCATGCACTACCTCTACAGCCACTACTACCATCACCAGCACACCCACCACCACACCCCGCTCACGTGCAGTCACCACCCCCACTACCATTCATACGCCCCCTGTGTCCTATCCCAGTGTGTCTGTGACGCCCCCTCGAAAGATACACAAACGCAGGCACACACCCACCCAACAACCATCCACCTCACGACAGCCTCCAGCGCATGCACCTTCACCCAAAGTCAGCGAAAAATCACCTCCTAAAACCACAACCTCTTCCTCCACTCCCAAACCCCCTCCAGCTACCCATCCCAGTGTGTCCAAAAAACTTTTCCTGTCCAACCTTGACCTCTTTCCCACACCTCCCCCACCCCGTCCATCTCATAGGTCCCGAACTAGCACTTCAGCCACAACATCTCCGGGACCAGTGGTGCCTGTAGTCACCGGAATCTGGAGTGCACCGGCCACCAGGGCAGCCAGTGTGGCACGGAGCCACAGCACAGACAGTCCCCCACCTGTGAAGCATCAGAAGTGGCCAGTGCCCGGCGGGAGAGGGGGAAGCCTCCAGCCACCAAAGCCTCTCCCAGGGGTACAGGTGGGAGTGTGGAGTCAGCTACGACACCTTCCAAGGTGGGGATGGGGCACAAGAAAGTCAGCAAGTCTGGGAAGAGCAGCACAGCGGAGAAGACCGTCATCATCCCAGCTGCCCAGGAGGCCACCGCCAGCACCAGCCCAGCTGCCCAGGAGGCCACCGCCAGCAGAAGCCCCGCTGGGCAATGAAGGACCGCCAGCACAAGCCCCGCTGGGCAATGAAGGACCGCCAGCAAAAGCCCCGCTGGGCCATAAAGGACCGCCAGCAAAAGCCCCGCTGGGCCATTGAGGACCGCCAGCAGCTGAATAACTGCAATGGAGACTGCCGCTCCAAGCACCACTGAACAAGGCACCGCCGCCTCAAGAATCGCCGAACAGGGCACCGCCGCCTCAAGCACCGCTGAACAGGGCACCGCCGCCTCAAGCACTGCTGAGTAGGGCACTGCCGTCTCAAGCACCACTGCCTCAAGAGCTGCTGAACCGGGCACCGCCGTCTCATGCACCGCTGATCAGGGCACCGCCGTCTCATGCACCGCTGAACAGGGCACCGCCGCCTCAAGAACCGCTGAACAGGGCACCTCCGTCTCTAGAACCGCTGAACAGGGCACCGCCACCACAAGCACCGCTGGCCCATGAGCATCAAGGGCACTGACGCCACTGAGTCTGTCACGGGCAGAAAGAAGCACTCTGGGCACCAAGCCCCCTCCAGAACCAGTGGAGAGATCCATCCACTACCTCAGTCCTTAGCAGGATAAAGCACTCTGGGCACCAAGCCCCCTCCAGAACCAGTGGAGAGGTCCATCCACCACCTCAGTCCTTAGCAGGATGAAGCACTCTGGGCACCAAGCCCCCTCCAGAACCATTGGAGAGGTCCATCCACTACCTCTGTCCTTAGCAGGATGAAGTACTCTGGGCACCAGGCCCCCTCCAGAAACAGTGGAAAGATCCATCCACTACCTCTGTCCTTAGCAGGATGAAGCACTCTGGGCACCAGGCCCCCTCCAGAACCAGTGGAGAGATCCATCCACTACCTCTGTCCTTAGCAGGATGAAGCACTCTGGGCACCAGGCCCCCTCCAGAACCAGTGGAGACTGTTATACACTTGAGAGACTGTGGCACAGCACTAAGCCATGCACTAACAATTCTTAGGAAATTCACATGCCCATGGGGACGATGCCTAAGCCCAATTGCTGCACACCTGGAACCCACAGGAGCCTGACTAGGTGTAGATGGCTATTACCATTATTGGGGTTGGAGTGCCACAGAGCCTGCCTAGCAAGGGACCTACCCTACCAAGTTCGCCCTGGCCTAGGGGAACCCACAGCCCACTTCCCCCAGCCAGACACCTCGTAAAGCGCGCAGAGGCAGCTGAATGAGGGTGTACTCACCCCCTTGTGGCTGCTGTGATGCCCTCAAGCGCCCATCCAACTCCGGATAGGCCACCGCCAGGATCCGGTACATCAGGGGGTCATGGTGCGACGGGCATCCCTTTCACGTTGGGAGACCATCCCCAGCTGGGCCTCCGCCTTCTTCTTGCTCCAGCGGCGCAGGTCCTCCCATCTTTTCCGGCAGTGGGTGCTCCGTCTATGGTAGACCCCCAGGGTCTGGACGTGCATGCCGATGGCATGCCAAATACCCTTCTTCTGGTGGGTGCTGACCTAGAGGAAAAGTGAAGTTAGAATGGATGTTACTATCCCGTACAGTTCATCTCACACATTGCCTAAATATCTACCACCCTGGGCCAGACATACATACACACACACTATCCTGACATGCTGGCCTGTCCCCTCCCCACCCTCTTCTATCCATGACACTCCATACAATCATGTGCCATCCTCCATGCTCACAGTGTACTCACCTGTTTGTCTGGAGGGCCGTACAGTTGCGTGCACTGGGGGAGCACCCCATCCACTAGTTTCTCCAACTCCTCCGAAGTGAAGGCCGGGACCCTTTACCCAGACACTGTAGCCATCGTCGTTTGAAGGTCAGGTATCAAGTGAGGCAACAGTTAGAAAATGGCGGCCACGTCCGCAGCGGTGCATACCGTCACCGCTGGCATACATTGTCATTGGCTCCTGGGACCCGTAGGGCGCAATGTTAACCAATGCTGAATTGGGTCATGGTCTTCGACTGACTACCGCGACAGTGTACAATACCAGCGCAGTTACCTCATTTCCCCTTGTCCCACCTTATAGGTCAGGCAGCCGCCATTTCAGGGGGCCACAAGGCAGGCAAAAAAACTGCGTCACACCTATTTAGGCCTGGAATACAGACAGATAAAGGAACATTGCGAATTTCTAATGTTTCAGCAAATAACACATTGTGATACCTAAGTGTTGGATGACCCTCTGCTCACTGTTCTCCTCCATAGGGCACGTCTGCTGGGGCAGGTGATGAGATGGCGGCATCCTCCGGTGTACAGACCCCTGGTGGATCTGGCAACAATGGAAGAGAGACACATCATTATCACTTACAGAATTGATCGTTCAATAATCCAGGAACTGTGTGCCCAGTTGGAGCCAGACCTGATGTCAGCTATCCGCTAACCCACAGGAATCCCCCCTCTGGTGCAGGTTCTGTCTGTACTCCATTTCCTGGCCAGTGGGTCTTTTCAAACAACAGTGGCTATGGCATCAGGGATGTCCCAGCCAATGTTCTCTAACGTGTTGTCCAGAGTGTTTGCCCTGCTGAAACACATGCGCAGCTACATCGTTTTCCCCCAAGTGGAGGATTTGCCAACAGTGAAAGGTGACTTCAATGCTCTGGGACATATCCCCAACATCATTGGTGCCATTGATGGTACACATGTCGCATTTGTCCCCCCCGCAGGAATGAACAGGTGTACAGAAAAGCTACCATTCAATGAATGTGCAGATGGTGTGCTTGGCGGACCAGTACATCTCTCATGTGAATGCCAAGTATCCTGGCTCAGTGCATGACGCTTACATTTTGAGGAATAGCAGCATCCCTTAAGTGATGGGGTAAATCCAGAGGCACGGTGTGTGGCTAATAGGTGAGCCTTAAGTCCCCACACAGTTTCATTTGGGGTCTGGGTATGGGAGATTCGCTAATGTTTTGGAGGATGTCTAACAGTTGTCCCTCAATATTTGCAGGTGACTCTGGTTACCCCAACCTGTCATGGCTACTGACCCCAGTGAGGAATCCAAGGACTAGGGCTGAGGAACGCTACAATGAGGCACATGGGCGAACTAGGAGGATTATAGAACGCACCTTCGGCCTCCTGAAGGCCAGATTCCGTTGCTCCATCTGACAGGTATACTACTATACTACTACTACTACTACTACTATACTACTATAGTCCTATACTACTCACCGAAGAATGTGTGCCAGATCATCGTGGCCTGCTGTATGTTGCACAACCTGGCTTTGCGATGCCAGGTGCCTTTTCTGCAGGAGGATGGGCCTGGTGGTGGTCTTGTGGCAGCTGTGGAGCCTGTGGACAGTGAAGAAGAGGAGGCAGAAGAAGAAGATGTAGACAACTGAAACAACATCATCATGTAATACTTCCAGTGAGACACAAGTAAGAAGATGGAACTGCTTCCCACATCTCATACTATTGTTGGAGCTTACATAAGTCTGCCATTTTCACTCTGTGCATGGACCCTGACTTGTTACTTTGCCTTTCCATTTCACAGATCTGGGTCCCAATTTGTGCCCTCTGCTATGTTTACTGCTGGCCTACAGCTGTGTTACATTGGTATGTGAACAAGTACATTGACATTGCTATATTCCAGAGGTTTTGCAATTACACATTTGTGAAAGCACAGACTGACTCCAGATTGTTTTGTGATTCAAGGGTGTTTATTTCTATGCAAATAAGTGGAGGGGCTTGTGACATGGGCTGGGGTGATGATGGAGGAATGTCCATGGCAGAGTCCAGTCTATTTGTATCACAGGTGCATTGTCCAATGGGGCACAGGAAGAAGAGCAATGGCAGTTTAAGGTAGACAGGGTGACAAAGTGGGACAGAAGGGTGACAATCAGGAGGGTCTTATTTCCTGGCGGGGGTCTTCGCAATGTTCTCTGTCTTGTTCCTGAATCTCAGGGACCGTTTGCAGGGTGGTTCTCCTTCTGCAGGGGGTGGGGTGCTGGTGGCCTGTTGGTCCTCTGGTGGTGCCTCCTGTCCACTAGCGCCAGCGGAGGTGTAGGGCTGGTCATCGTCCAGGGTAGTGTCAGGGGCCCGTTGGTGTGCCACTGTGTCCCTCCTGGTGTTGACAAGGTCTGCCAGCACCCCTGCAATGGTGACCAGGGTGGTGTTAATGGACTTCAAGTCCTACCTGATCCCCAGGTAGTGTTCCTCCTGCAGCCGCTGGGTCTCCTGAAACTTGGCCAGTACCGTGCCCATGGTCTCCTGGGAATGGTGGTAAGCTCCCATTATGTTGGAGAGTGCCTCTTGGAGTGTCGGTTCCCTGGGCCTGTCCTTCCCCTGTCACACAACAGTCCTCCCAGCTTCCCTGTTGTCCTGTGCCTCTGTCCCCTGAACTGTGTGCCTACTGCCACTGACCCCAGGTCCCTGATTTTCTTGGGTTTGTGGGTTTGCCTGGGTTCCCTCTAGTGGTGGACACACTGCTAATTGACGTGTCCTGGGGACAGAGGGATGGGCCCACTGGGTGGGTGCTGTGGTGGTGTTTCCTGAGGGGGAGGCTCTGTGGTGGAGTTTGACTGTGTCAGGGGAACCGACTGTCCAGAGGTCCCTGATGGGCCGGGCTTGTCATCTTGATCCAGGCGTGCAGAGCTGCTGTCATCACTGTGGGCCTCTTCTGTGGGGGGACTAGATATGTCTGGCACCTCCTGTCCGGTGACATTGGGTATGGGTCCTGTTGGGGTGTGAATGCATAATCTTAGTATCTGTGTGTGCCATCTTGTGCAATGGGTGAGTTAACCTCTACTCCTGTGCTTGCATTATTGCCGTGGCCCTTGTGTGATAGGGGATTTTGGGGCATGAGTGAGTCTCTCTACTGGACATGCTTTGGTGATGGGTGTCCATGCATTAGTGTTACATGCAGAGATTGGTTTTGGGATGTGTGGGTTGTGGTAGTGGGGTATCTGTGGGGTGTTGGGGTGATGGGTGTGAGGGTAAGGGTGGGAGTATGTGATTGCATGCAGGTAGGGGGGTATATAGTTGTAAAGATATGACTTACCAGAGTCTAGTCCTCTTGCTACTCCTGCCAGGCCCTCAGGATGCAGTATTGCCAAGACTTGCTCCTCCCATGTTGTTAGTTGTGGGGGGAGGAGGTGGGGGTCCAACGCCAGTCCTCTGAACAGCAATCTGGTGTCTGGATACCATGGAACGCACCTTCCCCGTAGGTCGTTCCACCTATTTCTGATGTGATCCCGTGTTCTTGGATGCTGTCCCACTGCGTTGACCCTGTCGACGATTCTCCGCCATAGCTCCATCTTCCTGGCAATGGATGTCTGCTGCACCTGTGATCCGAATAGCTGTGGCTCTACCAGGATGTTTTCCTCCACCGTGACCCTGAGCTCCTCCTTTGAAAACCTGGGGTGTCT
Organism: Pleurodeles waltl; assembly: GCF_031143425.1. NCBI lineage: Eukaryota > Metazoa > Chordata > Amphibia > Caudata > Salamandridae > Pleurodeles > Pleurodeles waltl. The sequence continues at coordinate 30,278,205 of NC_090437.1, forward strand.
TTGAGGTGCCATGATGGTATGGTATGGGCGATGTATGAGGTGCTGTCTGTTGTGATGTGTGAGGGAATGTGTTGGTGTGTGTTGTTTGAGGTGTGTGGATGTTGTATACGTGATGGTGTTGTGTGTCTGTGAACGTTGGTGTTGTGTTCGCTAATCTCTTTCTCTGGCCTTCTTTCAATTTTGTTCGTTGGAAGGGTTTGTGGGTGTGTGCTTTATATTGGATTGGGTGTGTGGGTGTGGTGGGTGTATGTGAATCAGGTGTGTGTATTTTGAATTATCCAATGTGATTGTGTTTTGTAAATGTGTGTGTATTTTGAGTGTGGCGGTGTGTACCGCCAATGGATTACCGCGGTTAAAAGACCGCCACATTGATTAGTGGTTCGTGATAGTGTGGGCGTAATCTTGTTGGCGTGACTGTGTGCGTTTTGGTATCACCAATTTATCACTGACCTTTGGTGTGGCGAACTTGTGTGGGTGTCTGTATTGTGACGGATTCCGAGCTCTGGGTCACAATACCTGTGACGGATTTCCACCGCCGCAACTGTATGTTGGCAGTCTTCAGCACGACAGAAAGCGGGATTTACTGCCAGGGTTGTAATGAGGGCCATTATGTGAGGCAAGGGAACTACAAAGCATCCAGGTAGATAACACCAAGGTAATGTTGTTGCCTGATTACACTATGGCTGTACAAAAGCAAAGGAGCTCCTTCCTGGCTGTGAAGTGACAACTCTGCGTCCTCAGCTTGAAGTACTCTCTTCTTTACCTGGCAAGACTTTGGGTGGTGGCCCAGGGACGGTCAAAATTCTTTGTGCTGGAGGACCCTACCTTTCGTGAGTCGCTTTGCAAGGCCATTGTGACATATTTCGACAACAATGTCCAGACGGCCTCATCGAGGTGCCTGGAATGAGAAGTGCTTAAGGTGACCCACCGTCTGGGTGTGCAATGGAACATACGTGGGAAGATTGAGGTCAGTCTGACGTGGATAGAGGAAACTCTATTGGTTCATGAAGCACATGCGCTGTGCAATCTGTTGGGGCGTTGGGCCCTAGCGGATAGACAGAGGGAACGTGTATCCCTGTTAGAACATCTGTGATGCCTTATCCATGCATGCATGCTGTGGCGGACCGGTCAGAACAATTACTGGCGTGGCTGATATGACAAGAGAGTGCCCCCACCCCATTAGTGACGTTAGGCTCTGTGGAGGGTAACTTGCTCCTATTTCAAGTCCTGAGTCAATACGGTTTTGGCCCTGGCTTCTTGAGGGTAGTCAGGCTAATGTATACACAACTGCTGTTCAGAGTATGAACTGGTTCTGCTATCTCTGACCTGATCTTAATGGGCAGGGGCACTCGGAAGGGCTGCCCCCTTTTCCCATTACTATTTTCACTAGCAATAGAGCCTCTGGAAGCAGAGCGCTGCTGCTGAGGGACAAACTGGGGCATCCGGCTAGGGGACAGTCTGCTTGTGGTGTCCCTATAAGCGGATGATCTGCTTCTTTATCTTAGATTCATCCCAGAGGTTCCCGCCGGGTCTGCGTGTTAACTGGGGCAAATCGTGTTTGTTCCCATTTCATCCAGAGTCAAGGGATCCAGCCCTCCAGCTATCTGGTGCCCCAGTGATCCGGCAACCCAGAACCTTCAGATATCTTGGCGTCTGAGTATATCACTCAGACACTAATTTACATGACGGCAACATTAATGGGGTCATTACAACCCTGGCGGACGGTGTTAAAGCGGCAGTAAGACACAGGCTGCTCCCTGTGTGTTGTGTCCGCCAACAGTAGTGGTGTTGCATGCACTGAACATGTGTTTCTTCTGTCTTTCCCCCCCTTTTTGTTTTGTCACCCTGTTAACATTAGCATCATCTGGCAGAGGAGCAGTGGCACCGGAGCAGGAGGGAGCTGCAACCCACATGGCCCTGGAGGGTGAAGTAACAGAGTCTGAAGGCACCAGTGGGACGGAGGGCGAGGGGAGCTCCACGGCGGGGACAGGAGCATACACCAGCGACAGTGACTCCTCCTCTGATGGGAGCTCCCTTGCGGTGGCGGGCACCTCTGTGACCACCGGATCAACAGGTACAGCCGCCACCCCCTCTTCCAGCACCGCCCTCCCAGCATCCCCGCAGCGTGTGTCCCGTGCCCGCTCACCCAGGAGGGTGGGCATCTCCTTCGCCCCAGGTACCTCAGCCCCTGCCCCAGTCAGCCCCACTGCATTCAGTGAGGAGGCTATTGACCTCCTGAGATCCCTCACTGTTGGGCAATCTACCATTTTGATTGCCATCCAGGGGGTTGAGAGGCATTTGCAACAAATAAATGAATACCTGGAGGGCATTCATTCTGGGCAAGCGGCCCAACAGAGAGCATTTCAGGCTCTGGCGTCAGCACTGATGGCAGCCATTGTCCCTGTGTCCAGCCTCCCCCTCCAACTTCCTCCACCCAGACCCAATCCCCTGTACCTCAGCTTATCCCAAGCACACCATCAGACCAGCATTCACCTAAATCAACACACAAAAGTAGCTCAGGCAAACATAAGCACCACACATCCCACAGGCACTCACACAAGCACCATAGCCATGCAGACATACCAACATCCACTGCCTCCACTGTGTCCCCATCCTCCACATCCTCCTCCTCCCTCCCTGTCTCGTCTCCACTCACACCTGCATGCACTACATCCTCAGCCACTACCTCCATCACCAGGACGCCTGTCACCACACACCGCTCACTTGCAATCACCACCCTCACTACCATTCACACATCCCCTGTGTCCTCTCCCAGTGTGTCTGTGAGCCTTCCTCCCAAAGTACACAAACGCAGGCACACACCCACCCAACAGCCATCCACCTCACAACAGCCTCTGGCCCATGCACCTTCACCCAAATTCAGCAAACGTACACCTCCTACAACCACTACCTCTTCCTCCACTCCCAAGCCCCCTCCATCTTTCCGTCCCATTGTGTCTAAAAAACATTTCCTGTCTAACTTTGACCTCTTCCCTTCACCCCCCCCCGTCCTTCCCCTAGGACCAGGCTTTCCAGGCCCCAGCCCAGCACCTCACCCACCAAATCCCCAGGCACAGTGGTGCCAGCAACTGTGCCAGCAACTGTGGGGTCATCAAGTGCCACCTAGCGAGGCCAAGGACATTCCGCCACCTGCCAAGGTGAAGAAGGTGCCCACATCCCGGAGGGAGAAGCCTCACCTACCAGCCAGCAAGGGCTCCTCTAAACCAAAAGGGGACAGTGTCAAAACACCAGCGGCAACATCAAAGGTGGGGAAGGGACACAAGATGAAGAGCAGGTCAGGACAGGGCACTGTGGCTCTGACTGAGGGACTAGAGTCACTCCTTCTGTCAACCACTACACCAACCTGTACAGCGGTGGACACCGCCACCTGCAACGCCACCAGCATCGCCACCTGCACCGCCACCAGCACTGCCACCAGCACCGCCACCAGCAAGAGCCACGTGCACGTCTGCTGCCTCAGCAACAGTCCCCAGCATCAACCCCAGTGGGCAGCTGTCCGAGGCTGCAGGAGACGTCCTGCTGTGTCCCCCAACAGGTGCAGACACATGCACCACCGCCAGCCCCTCCGCCACAGACACCGCCACAAGCACTGATGTGCACCGATGTGCTCAGACAGGGCCACCACAGCTGACATGGCTATCATCCCCAGTGGGCAGCCGTCCGAGGCTGGAGGAGACTTCCTGGACCCTTCCCAGCTTCCATGAGGCATTACTCTCATCACTGTTTGCACCTGCAGGTGGCAGGCGAAGCCGCAGCATGGTGGGGTATGTCTCTGCCTCCATGGCATATCCTGTTACCTGTTCCTAGGCAATCTCGTGGCACCAACACTCATTTGTGGTAATGGGACCAGCCACCCTGCATGTGAAGTACTCTGGGCACCAAGCCCCCTCCAGAACCAGTGGAGATTCACATCCACTCACACAGTCCTTGGCAGGATGAAGCACTCTGGGCACCAAGCCCCCTCCATAACCAGTGGAGATTCACATCCACTACCTCAGTCCGTGGCAGGATGAAGCACTCTGGGCATCAAGCCCCCTCCAGACCAGAACCAGTGGAGATTCACATCCACCAAGCCCCCTCCAGAACCAGTGGAGATTCACATCCACTACCTCAGTCCTTGGCAGGATGAAGCACTCTGGGCACCAAGCCCCATCAAGAACCAGTGGGGATTCACATCCACTCACACAGTCCTTGGCAGGATGAAGCACTCTGGGCACCAAGCCCCCTCCAGTACCAGTGGAGATTCACATCCACCATCTCAGTCCTTGGCAGGATGAAGCACTCTGGGCACCAAGCCCCCTCCAGAACCAGTGGAGATTCACATCCACTCACACAGTCCTTGGCAGGATGAAGCACTCTGGGCACCAAGCCCCCTCCAGAACCAGTGGAGATTCATATCCACTACCTCAGTCCTTGGCAGGATGAAGCACTCTGGGCACCAAGCCCCCTCCAGAACCATTGGAGACTGTTATCCACTTGAGAGACTGTGGCTTTGCACTCCCCAGGATAAAGCAGTGGGCAAACCACCCACTGAAGAGACTTGAGAGACTGTGGCTTTGCACTCCCCAGGATAGAGCAGTGGGCAAACCACCCACTGAAGAGACTTGAGAGACTGTGGCTTTGCACTCCCCTGGATACAGCAGTGGGCATGGTACCCCCTCGTGCAGCAATGGCGTTGTGCCTTCATCCGGCTTAGTTGCCTCCCTCCCCCTACCCCGAGGTGCCTGTTTCATTTCGATCTGATGCCCCAGCAGTGTTCTCTCCGTTTCGAGTCTGGTATCTTGTGTGGGCTTCGCCCATGCATTTTGGGACCACTGGTCCACGGACAATGATTGGAACACTATCCGGACTTGTGTAGTTGGTGTACATATTTGTATATACTGATTTTTGACATTGCACTATCTGATTTTTATTGATTACACTTGTTACAATAATTTCCTTTTGTCTTTGCGTTCTTCCAGAGGGTGAGGGGGTGTAAATGTAATGTTGCTGCATGTATTTGTGTGTATGATGTTGTGGGTGACAGTGGGGGTGGGGGTATTGCGTGTTGCTTGTGTGTGTGTCACTCTCTTTTACCTCCGACCCTGCTCCTTATACAGATGGAGGAAGACCAGCATGGGCAGGACGTGTAGTTCGGGCTCAATGGCGTCCTGGTTCCTCGTTGGGTGTCGAGAGGTGAGTGGTTTCCCTTCTGTGTACTGTTTCTGCCGTGCTTTTGATAGCGTTGGTTCCACCCCGGAAAAGGTGGCGGATAGGCGTGTTGTAATACAGTGGGTGGAACCTTGTCTTCCGCCTGTCTGTTGGCGGTGACCACTGCAGTGTTTTTTTCTACCGCCGTGGCGCTCGGAGTGTTAAAGTGGCTGCCTCTGTTGGCGGTTTCTGCCATGGTCGTGATTCCATTTCTTTTCCGCCGGCCTGTTGGTGGTATTACCGCTGCTTTATCACCGACCGCCAGGGTTGTAATGAGGGCCAATATGGAATCTCTGTCACCATAGTGTAGTAGACAAAACAAAAAAGGGCGTTGGTCTGACCCTGGTAGCAGGGGCCTCGCCGGCACCCGATGCACCCGTTCAACAGTGAAAAACAGTGTAAGTTTCCACATAAGACCGAGGGTCACTCCCTCAACCACCTCTGGCAAACCCTCCGCTCAAATGTTGTTTCTCCAGGAATGCCCCTCTGAGTCTTCCACTCTGCGCTCCAAGACAGTCACCCTGTCAAGCAACAACTGCACTGAAGCCTCTACTCATTGAGCTTTGGGGGTAAGTTTGAGTAAGGTTCCTTCCATAGAGGTTTTTTTTAGTCCACCAATTTATGGTGGTCTGCATGCAGCAGATTAAGTCGCCACAGTGTCTACTTTTTGCTCCAGGGATGTTCTGGTTTGATCCAGAGATGCACAGAGGTGTTCCACTGCCTCCAGTACCGCATCCAGTTTCCTGTCCAACGAAGCTGGAGAGCCGGTGCCTCTGGCCGAGAAGCCACCACCCATCCCAGTGCGCAACTGCCCCGTGTTGCGGGTGCCCAGGAACAAACTTTCCTTACCTCCTCTGTGGAACAAAGTACAGTGCTCAGTGCAGCAGTCGCAATCCGCTCACTCCACTGTTGGCTCCCTCCAAAATGATGTAACTCAGACAATTTCCAATGTATTGTCCAGGGACAGCCTATATTCACAGAGTGACCAGATTACACAGTGGGTGTCCCCCAGCAGCTGTTTCCCGAGCAGCATACCAATGACAGTTCATCGACACTGTTCCAGACAGGCAGGAGTGTCAGCAACTGCCCATCCTCTCTTGCTTCCCCTCTGTAGCTGCCCGCGTGGTAATATTGAGGTGGGGGGGAGATAGCACCTGGTGCTCGCTTCATGAAGCACCTAACCACTCAAAGGCAGCTTGGAAGCCCGCTCTCCCCGCCCTCTTTATACTGCTTGTTTGTGCTTTGCAGGCCGAAGTGCCCTTCGATAATCCCTTTCCTGCTCCCTCTCTGCACCGCAGCAATTCAGAGCAGGGCCGGCTCACCTCCAGCTCCAATCTGGTTTCAGGCCTCTGGTGGTCCCACAAATACCCCTGTGCTGGATCCGCCATCTTAGGAGGCCACACAGCGTCAGGGCCTCCACTTCTCTGCCCCAACCTCGGGCGCCCCTAGCCTTTGCCGCTTTCTTGCTTGTTGGGGGGAGGGTTGAACGCCACTTCTGTGTCGCAGGTGTCTGGGGCACCCCAGTCAGCAAGGGTGCCCCCATGGGCCCACCATTACCTCTTTGGGGCCGCGGCTCCAGGCTCCTGCACGGCCTGCCCTCTCCACTCACTGGCTGGGCCGTCCCCCTTCTCCGTGTGTCGAAGGGCCGCACTCAGAGAATCGGCAAATTCTGGCCTGCGTTGCCAGTCCCAAACTGCCTCTTTGGTTGCGTGTGCCTCAGCCTCTGCAGAGTGCTGTTTCACTCCCTGTGTGGTGCCTATACACAGGTCGTTGCGGACCCCGGTTAGAGTGCATCCACCATGTGGGCCCCTCAGGCTACACCCCCCTATTGTTACATACAGTTCATGGTGTGTGTGTGTGTATGTGTGGTGTTGCACAACATGCCTGTCTATTCCTGGGTTGAGGTGTCTGTGGAGTAGCTGTTGTGTGGTTATGGGTTGTGTTGGTGGTGTGTGTGTGTGTTGTGCTGTATGTTAGGCACATATCTGCTTAGCTTTGTGTGTGCATTGGGTACTTGACTTTGACGTATTTTGTGTGTGCCTATGTGTGGCCTTCGCTGTCTGTGCGAAGGGATGTGTGTTATGTGTGGGAGAGTATCACTGCCATTTCTTCCACTCTGTGCTTGGCATACTTACGGTTCTCGTCTTAGTCGTTGTCGGTGTCCCTGAAGGTGTGTGGTGAGATACAACGTTGGGAAGACTAGCAGTTTGTTTGCCATGGCGGATGCGGACGCGTCTCTGTGCCTGGTGGTGGGTGTCTCCTTTTGTACTTTCTGTTTCTGCCAGGCTTTTCATTGCGCCAGCCATTCCCAGATATCCTGGCGGTGTGGTGACTCAGAATATGGTGAGCGGGACATTGGCTTCCGCCAGCCTGAAGTTGGCTTCCGCCGCCGGATGCTGCTCGTCGGCGGTGGCAGTGCTGACGGTGAGTTGTCTGTATTGGGCCTTACTCGTTATATGATGGTTTGCACTGCCACTCTGGCGGCAGTCAAAACACCACCGCCGACGTGGTGGTCAGGTTACTGCCAAACTCAGAATGAGGGCCTGAGTGTATGAGTGACTGTATGGATGAGTGACTGAGTGCATGAGTGATGTATGGGGGATTGCCTGAGTGTATGAGTTCATGTATTGGTGAATAAGTGAGAACATGAATGCATGTATGGGTGAGTCCGTGGGTGCATGAATGGCTCCATGGGTGAGTAAGTAGGTACACGAGTGGCTGTATGGATGAGTGAGTGTGCCAATGACACCTGGGTGACTGAAAGACTGCATGAGTGCATGTATGGTTGAGTGAGTGACTGCAAGAGTGCATGTATGAGTTAGTGAGTGTATGAGTTTGTATGCGTGATTAAGTGAGTGCATGGATGCATGAATGGGTCATTGTATGAGTGTAGGAGTGCAGGTATGTGTGAGTAAGTGAACCCATGACTGGTGCATGGGTGATTGACTGAGTGTATGACTGCCTGTATGGGTATGTCTGTGCATAGGTGGTGTGTGGGGGTTTGAGTGAATGTGTGAGTAAATATATGGATGCATTAGTGTATGTGTGGGTGAGTGAGTAAGTCCATGAGTGGTGTATGGGTGATTGAGTATATGTGTGCATTCATGGGTGAGTGACTGAGTGAATGAATGGTCCACAGGATTTGACTGAGTGTATGAGTGAATGTATGGGTGAGTGAGTGCATTAGTGGTGCATGAGTGATCTTCTGACTGTATGAGTGCATTCATGAGTGAGTAAGTGAGTGCACAAGTGGTATATAGTGATTCACTGAGTGTATAGTGTCTGTATGATGTGAATGAATGAGTGTAAGAGTGGTGTATGGGTGATTGAGTGAGTGCATGAGTGCGTATATGTGTGAGTAAGTGAGTGCATACGTTGTATGAGTGAAAGTATGAGTGAGTGAATGACTGCAAGCATTTCTTTATGAGTGACTTAGTGAGTGTATGAGTATGTGTATGAGTGGGTGAGTGAGTGAATGACTGCATGCATAATGAGTGAGTTGGTGTATGAATGTTTGTTTGGGTGAGTGAATGGGTACATGAGTGCATGTATAGGTGAGTGAGTATATACATGAGTGCATGTATGGGTGAATGAGTGCTAGAGTGCTGTACGGGTAATTGAATGCATGAGTGCATATACAGATGAGTGAATAAGTGAGTGCATAAGGGCATGTATAGATGAGTGAGTGAGTGCATGTGTGGGGTATAGGTGAACAACTGATTGTTTCACTGTATGTATGGGTGTGTAACTGAGTGGATGAGTGCATCCATTGTTCAGTGAGTTGGAGCATGAATAGCTCAATTGGTTAGTGAGTGGGCACATGAGTCCATTTAGGGGTGAGTGACAGAGTCTGTGAGTGATATATGGGTGACTGAGTGAGTGCATCAGTGTGTGTATGTGTAGCTGAGTGAGCGAATGTGTGGTGTATGGCTGATTGAATGGTTGTGTGAGTGCATCTATGAGCCAATGCCTGAATGACTAACTTGTTATGTGACTACATTAAAATGGATTGTATTGCACTGAAAGTTGGATTAGGAAACAGGCAAAAGAAACTAATAGAAAGGTATAACAAGAACAGTTTATGTCTAAAAACACTCTTCGTGGTATGTGTGAACAATATGTCCTTTCTTCAAGAACTGTTTTGAGATATCTAATAGTGTTCAACTGCAGCCACTATTGCAAAAAAGATAAAGATATGTTAGTATTTAATCTTCAAAGTAACACAAATATAACAATAGTCAAACTGTAAGACTGTTTCACACTGTAGTGAAAGTATAATTTTCACTTTTTTTACTGTTCTCAGATTGTATACTTCTTTATCTGTTACCATGGTCATCATCTTTGAACAGTGGGGAAAAAGTTCTCAATAGATTGTAAAAGAAAAACAACGTTGCACAGTAGAGCACTACAAATAAGTGATACCATGCATTGCTCTCCCTACAATTCATTAATCAGTGGCTTTCTCCATAGTCTCTTCACTAACCTAAACAAGTTGAATATACAGTTTTTCTTGAATAACTATATCTGGTACAATATCAGAAGTAAATGTGATATTCTTTTCAATTTTAAAGATATTTCTGAAAAACATCATCCATGGCAGGCTAAATAATTTCTAAAGTGCTTATAATCTATTTATAGAAAAACCCACACAATTCTTTTTTCCTCAGTTAGGATGTAAACGTTTGATTGGAGAAACAAAAGGGGACTAGTTTTTAGTTTTGAAGGAATTTTATTCTTTTAACTTTGGGCTGCTGTAATTGGAGTACATTTTTACAGTTTCAGAATTTAATTATAGGCTTGATGCATTAACTCCTTTATGGGACATTACAAGGACTCTTGACATTTGAGCATCTTTTTTAAAGACATTGCTCTTGATAGGCAGAATCATGTCATGAATCACATAGAGGAAACTCTGTATGCCACTTTTGTACCCATAACTTTCCATAGAACCTTTGTTGAAGAAAGAGAATATATGAGTTTGGTAGTTTGAAGGGAAGTTGTGGGTTGTATTTCAGGTTGCTGTCATTGCATCATTTTGTCCCTCCAGTTTTGCTTTCTAAACATGCAGTGTAGGTTCCAGAAATTGTATTATCTCCTTCGTGAAAGATGATAGTCAAAGTAGTAAAAGTTCTTTCTGAAACTGATATTTGCCCACCCTTGAAGTTTGTAATTTGAGCTTCCATTTTAGAACCATCTGGTTGGCAGACCTGTAGTATTTCTGTAAGTTATTTTCCTGTCCTTTGTACAAACACCGTAGAGATATGGTCAGATCTTCAGTTCGGGCAGGTCATATTTTGATTACAATTTCTGTGCAATTTGTCAAAAGGAACAGTTTTAAACTGCGGTAATAATAAGTAGAAAGGTTGTTCAGAATTGATTTGAGTGCTAGATGTGAAAGAGCGGTCTTCACAGTCATGGTTACATTTGTAACTGAATCCAAATAGATCCTCAATATTTACTTCTTCTTGTTCTAAGACTCCAAGGATGAAAATAATCAATTCTTGTGCGTCTTGTTGAGTGTTGAGACTGAACATGGTTACTGATTATGGATGCTGTACATGGATCTAGAAGGTGTTGGATTCTTGAAGCAGAATGTATTATACTTCTGTCACTTATTAAATGTTGTAGAAAATTATATAATACAGAAGACATTCTCTTATCTGATCTTTGGACAAGGTGGTTTACTTTATGTGGTAAATGGAACAGTACATTGAGAACAGCATTTGCATAGCAGTTGACTTCTGATCTGTTTTCCAACTGGTAACTGACAATTTAAACATCATTTTCTAGTTTTCTCTTCTAAGCTGTCTCTGTGGTGTCCTTTTCTCCTTTCTTGAGGGTTTAACGACTATTTTGTAATCTTCCGCTTTGGTACGGGCCTAAATGAGGAACGTATAGATTTCTTAGCCTATTGTACTCTCATTCACAGCTTACATCAGCACTAAATTTGTTCTCATCAAAGTCAATCAAAAATAAACCCCATAATGTTCTAATTCGCGAAAACGCTACATATGACATTCTTTCTTTGAATACAGAATTTCCAATATTAACCAAAGCTGCAGCTACACTTAAACCTTGTGATTTATGGATGGTTACAGCATATGCTAACAAGAGAGGAAATTGTAGCCGTTGGATATATAAATCTTTCACAAGCAAAACTATACAATACATCGCCCAATCTTCTTCACATCATCTATCTGATCAAATTTTATTGCTAAAAATTCTACTTCATCTCTATTTGGAAGATTAATGAAATCAATAACTTTACCCATTGCACCATTTACTAAGCCTTCTTCAACTTTTAAGTTACATCATAAAATAGCTCAACAATTTTTGCAGATACGTAAATGCTTTTCTAATCCTGCTGTCTTGGATACTTATTTCTCCAAAGAATGCAATTTGCTTGAAGTTTATCAGTCAGTAGTATTGTAACTCACTGATGATCCATTTTATCAATAGCTGTAATTTACAAAATATCTTCTTTCTCCAGTTGTTGTAGCTTTTCATTAAAGTTGGAGCACCTTTGAAGTATTGGCATTAAGCAAACTATAGATTTATCTTCTTTAATGAAATTGAACATTATTTCTAGTGCTGTAATGGTAGATGAAAATAGACTCTTGATAAGGTGAGTTTCCCAAAAAATTATCCCCTGTTTCGTCAGAACTCCCACTCTTTCTTTTAGCATATATCGGTATTCCATATGAGATCCTTTGTGCATGTTCTTCACTAATTCCTTATATTCAAAGTTTAACCAAATGTTCTTGTTGCCAATACTTCACAGGGAAATTCTTGTTTCTTTATGCAATAGTGTTTTGAAAACAGGTTGTTCTTTTACAGGAGTAAGTTGTAGTAGGTCACCAAAGACAATTAAATGCTTTCCTCTAAGGAGTACATCACAGTTAGTTCTTAAAATCTCCTGCATCCTTAGGTCTACGAAGGCAAGCATTATGTTTGAGACAATGGACACTTCATCAATGATTAGTAGCTTCACTGTTATCAATACTCCTGATACTTCATGCCAATTGTCACCAGATAATTTCTGATATTCTAATTTATTGTCATGTTCAACAGGTAGCATTAGTAGTAATTCCTTTAATATTAAGTGCAGCTAATCCTGTTGGTGCTCTGACTACACATGGCAAATTCAAATCTGTAGTCTTCTGTAGATAACTGGTGAGAACTTTTATTGGAGAGGTTTTCCCAATACCAGCTTGTCCACTGATGTATAGTAATATATGTTTCTAAGAAGAACATTCACATAGTTTGTTCTCTTGGAGAAATGCATGCTCTATGTTACCTTTAACTTCATTATATTTTTTTTGGTTCATTGTTCAGTTGTTCCACTAACTATTTGAAATCCAGTTTCCTCTCTTGCATGTTGCATTGCAATGTTTACCTCATTCATAGCTAACACTGCTTCATTTCCAATTACTGGTTCACCAAGAGAATCTTGACTTCCTGGTACAGAACTTTGGCTGCTTTGCGAACTCTCCCTGTCTATCTCAGCAGCTATGGTTTCTTCCTGGTCAATCTCATCTTTCAACATCTGCAAGTATGTTGGAAGCACAGAACACTGAATATTGTCTTTTACCGCATTGAAGGAGCCTTCATAACAATCATACAGCCCAGGTAAATCTGACTCAGTACACAAAGGCTTAGAGAGTTGTAAAAGTGCCAAATAGGAAAACTCTCTTCTCTCTGTGGTTTGGTAAGTAGGCTTTCTGTGGTTAGTTAGATTACCTATGTTGTGTCTCACCAAACAACTATCACACCCAATGACTGCAAACTTTCCTTTTTCTATATTTTCACTTGCTTTACTTTGCATATGTATAATGTTGAAGTACTTCATAGAGACACATGTTTTCAAGATAAAGACTCCTTCTAGGGAAGTATGTATCCAGCATATTCTTTTTTACAATGTTTATACTCTCGGGATCAAATTCTGCAGGGCACTGCGTTTCTGAGAAAGACTTCAATACTCTATTACGACTGCTTGCAAGGCCTATGCTTACCCATATAATTCCTTTAGACTCGGAGAACAAACTTGCTGAGCTCAACCTATCTGCAAATTCAAAAGATCCCATTCCTCTGTGGGAAAGCATTTTCAAACTAAATCTGTACACTTTTTTGGTAAGACTCTTTTCTGAAGAAATGTCCTCCCAGACTTCTTTCATCTCTGTTTTTTCTGAGTTTGTGATAGAAGAAGTCATGTACTGAGCAACAGCAATGGAGTTATCTGCTATATATTGTACATCCATATTTGCATTACACATCTTCAAAATAACACGGTTGTAGTCATTTATATATTTTGAAGCCTCTGTTCTTTTCAGATTGTAAGTATATTTGGTGTTTTCTGTGTTAGAGTGTGCCTCACTGCTGACAAAAAGCTGTTCACTCTTCCCTCTGAGATGACAGATCGTGGGAATCCAAAGCAACATCTTGTGTAAACGTTTGACTTAGATTTGTATTTTCAATGACAGTATTTACGCCACACCTGTGATTTTGAAATTATAGACCTGTTGTCTCAATCCTTTGTCTGCAAATTCTGTTGTGATGGCACATGCTACATACAGCTCTATGAAAGACAAGACAGACCCATCAGCATCTGTTACAATCTTCGGGGCATCTTTTACCTATAACAACATGCGAATATCTGGAGCATATCTATTTTGGTACTCTTTGTGCATAAGAAAATTTGTCACTCGCCAAGAGGAGGATTAATTTTGTTGCAGATGAAAGCCATCATTGTTTGAAACCTGTGGTTAAAATATCTGTAAACCTTTGCTGGATCCAATGTGCAGAGTTCTCCGGCTGTTTTTAAATTGATATCTTTTATATTTGACCTTGCTTCTCTTAAGAAATCAAGGAGGTAATCCCACAAATTCTCAGCACTACTAACTTCAACAAAGAAGGTAGGAGTTCCTAGTATTCTCAACATGCAAAAAAGCTATTCATGATGATGATACCAATACTCGTTGGTACCATGTTGACATGCCATCAAATTAGGGGACAAGATGGCCACAGCACACAGAATGTAATGTCCAACAGTAAAGCAAGAATAGATATTCCTGATGTCGTATTGTAGGTAGGAAGAAGTATGAAGTTGAAACGAGTCTCAGGTCCTGTTTGCAGATGGTGTCTTTATTTGTAGGTGTTAGAAATCATTGTGCCATCATGGAGATACAGCCAACACGTGTTTCGTCACACAGGTGACTTCATCAAGGCTGCAATACAGTAATGAAAGCAAACATTGGATATATATGTGTGTTAAGAAACTGGTATGGAACCCAGAAACCGGTAACCAGTGGTACGAGCTTGTGTAAGTGAACAATTAGTGAACATGGCTAGAAAGGTGAGTAGTGGTTGGGACCCAAATTGTGAAGCATGAAAATACAAAGTAAATCACCGTGGTCATGTGGATAGTGTTGAAAAACAAAGTATTGGAAAGCTTATACCTTAAGTACTATGTAGATAGAAACAGCGTTATCTAGCAATTGGTATGCAGGTGGGAGAGTAGTGCAGGACTAAGAGAAACCAGGAAGAGAAGGTGAGTAGAAACACCAAAGAAAGGGGAGATACGGTTATGCACATGGTGGGATAGCAGAGAGGTGGCGAGGGCGGGGGGCCCGGGGGGCACACAAAAGTAACTCATACCTGGGGCAGCTGGCCGATGTGGGTAGGTGGTGATGCTAAGTAGCGAAGTAGCTCAGTGATCAGTTGAGTGGGCTGGAAAGAAAGTAAAAGGGATGATCCAAAGAGAGAAAAAGCAGAGAACGGGGGGAGGGGATAAGTATGGCTGTGAGTAGCTACTTGTGTGAGAAAAGGACGATTAGAAAGTAAGCGTAGGAACATACAGAGAAGGTAGTCCGGAGGAGAAATTATAAGAAAAAATAGGCTTGAGAGAAAGATAAAGTGGGTCAATAACAACATACCTTAATATAGTAGTAAACCTGTAAGTAGTATGGCTGCGCCAAGCAGCTGCAGGTGCGTAAGGTAGAGAACTTGTGTGATAATGCAGATAAAGGAGGCCCTGATACGCCGGTAATCATAACCTATGAAAGTACCAGAAATTTTTTAAAAAAAAAAAATTGGGTTTTAACCTGGATGAGGGGAACGGTAGGAAATGTAATTGAGATAAAGCAAGATCCGAGTCAGGGGTTGTGTGATAAGAATCAAGGCTAGTGGTGAGTCTTGTTCTAAAAAGGCAGTCTGAAAAGTCCTGACAAGGTGAGAGATAACCAATAAATCTAAAAACAGGGAGGACTGCAGGTACGGGAAGACTAAACAAGGAGATTAGTGTGGAAATGACGTTAGGATTAAAGCGACATACTAACGTGAATGTAATTCATAAGAAGAATATGGACATTAAAAAACTAGCGTGGTCAAAGTGCAAGTAAAAACAGCCCGTGCGGTCGGGTAATAAGGATTAGGCTAAGGGGTAATGCGACAGTAGTTAAACCGAAACCAGTTCAAAAACACAGAATCTAAGCACACGGTAATGTCGTGTTCGGCACGTCGCTCTAAAATTAAATAAACTGTGGTTAAAAACAAGTAGAAACAGCCCGTGTAGTGGTGGGCGGCTAGTAAGGATTTAACCAGCGTGTACCGTGGTTAAAACAATGACCGCAGGAGCGTGGGCAAAGAATCAACAAGTGGAAATGGCAGGAATTGTAAGGTAGTGTGAACGGCGACGTAAACGCTACAGAATACATTGTAAAGGCGAGTTAGAAGTCAACAGTGGGCTCAAACCAAATTCCATGTTTGTCCCCACGTTGCCTCCAGACAATCACATCGACGTCTTCTACAAAGCCGTCAGTACAGAACTTTACAACTTGGAGGACAAAAATAGCACATGTACCCATAGACCCACCAACAATCTCAACTCCTATGAACTCCGTGCATTGCATAAACTCTCTACATGTCCAGACATAGTTATCAGGGAGGCTGACAAAGGGGGCAATGTTGTCATCATGAACAAGACTGACTACATTACAGAAATAGACAGACAACTCAATGACCTACTCTATACTGCCTACTCTATACTGCCGAATAACCCTCTTTCTAACATTACCAGTTTGATTAGAAAGAAATTGACATTTTGGAAAAATCACTGTCTCCTGACTGATTTAGAATATAGATTTTTGTACATTGAGGCGCCCCGGGCTCCCTGCATATACATTCTACCCAAAGTCCACAAACCAGGGGGTTTTCCTCCTGGCAGACCCATTATCTCAGGGATTGGTTCACCTACAGAACATATCTCTGAGTACATTGACTCCTTTCTCCAACCCTTGGTACACAACCTGCCGTCATACATACAGGACACCCGCGATTTGTTGTGTCAACTTGAAGACATTGAGTGGACAGAAGACTGTGGGGGTCATTCTGACCTCGGCGGTAAAAGTCGCTTGCTGCCAGCCAGAAGGCCGCCATAACACCGCCGCGGCCGCGGTAAACTGCCACGGTCATTCTGACCCGCAACTGGCAAACCGCCAAAAACCAGACATCCACAAAAATCCGCCACACCAAAGGTCAGCGGGAAACTGGCGATGACCAAACCTCCACCGTCACGCCAACAGAAATACGCCCATACCATTCCGACCCACAAATTCCCGCAGCGGTCTTTCAACCGCGGTATTCCATTGGCGGTACACACCGCCGCGGTCAAAATATACACACCTTTACAAAACACATCCACATTGGATAATTCAAAATACACACACCTGAGACACATACACACACCACTCCCACACACCCAATCCAGTATAAAACACACACCCACAAACACCTACGACCACAATTGCGAGTGAAGGACAGAGAGAGAGAGCACAGCATAGAGTACACCATCACACAGAGGCAAATCACAACATCACCCACACACTTTCCACGCACAAAACACCATACACCACCACACTCACCACACTCTACAACACATACACCACCCCTCACCTCATCCACACCACCCCATGGCACCCCAAAGACAGCCCAGGTTCTCTGACGCAGAACTCACGGTCATGGTGGAGGAAATAGTTTGTGTAGAGCCCCAGCTCTTCGGGGCACAGGTGCAGCACACCACCATTGCCAGGAAGATGGAGCTATGGCAAAGAATAGTGGACAGGGTCAACGCTGTGGGACAGCATCCACGCAATCGGGACGACATCAGGAAGCGGTGGAACGACCTACGGGGGAAGGTGCGTTCCATGGTATCAAGGCACGACATTGCGGTGCAGAAGACTGGCGGCGGACCCCCACCTACTCCCCCAGAATTCACAGCATGGGAGGAGGAAGTCTTGCACATCCTGCATCCTGAGGGCCTCGCAGGAGTAGGCAGAGGAATGGACTCTGGTAAGTCAAATCTTCACTACTTCATTCCCCCCACCCCACCTGCATGCCAAATCATACCCCCACCCTCACCCCCACCCCCATCACACCAACTCCTTGCAAATGGCTCAACATCACATCCCACCCATCCCAAAACCTAGCCCTGCGTGCGTCCCCAAAGCATGGACACCCATCCCCAAAGCATGCCCACTGCACACACCCATCACCCCCACAAGCCACCGTCACAAAAGCCCCCACAAGGGAATGCCAGCACTGGGGGACACGGCCACCCACCCATTACACGAAATGGCACACACAGAAGCAATAACCATACTCTTATACCCCTGCAGGACCCGAACGCCACCACACCGCCACGGAGGGTCCAGAGATGTCCATCCCACCCCCAGAAGAGGCCCCCAGTGATGACAGCAGCTCTGTCTCTCTGGACCCTGATGACCAGCCCGGCCCATCGGGGACCTCGGGACAGTCGGTTCCCCACAGACAGCCACAGGCTACACCAGACCTAACCCCCTCTGGGAACACCAGCACAGCTCCCACCCAGCGGGCCCATGCCTCTGTCTCCAGGACACGTCAATCAGCGGTGTGTCCACCACTACAGGGCACCCAGGTTGACCCACCACGCCAACAACAACAGGGACCTGGGGGCAGTGGTAGTGGGCACACCGTCCAGGGGACAGAGGCCCAGGGAAACAGGGGAACTGGGAGGGCTGCTGTGCGACAGGGGGGGGACAGGCCCAGGGAACCGACTCTCCAAGAGGCCCTCTCCTCCATCATGGGAGCATACCACCACTCCCAGGAGACGATGGCTACGGTACTGGCCAGGTTCCAGGAGATCCAGGTCATGCAGGAGCAACAGTACATGGGGTTCAGAGAGGAACTGAGGAACATTAGTTCCGCAATGGGGACCATCGTCGTGGCCCTAACCCAGATAGTCACCACATTGCGGGACCAGGTGGCACCACAAAGGGCCCCTGTCACTAGCCTGGACCAGGAACAGCCTACCACCTCCGCCGGCGCTAGTGGACAGGAGGCCCCCACACAACTACAGGCCACCAGAACCCCACCTCCTGCAGAAGAAGAACCACCCCGCAAGCAGAACCTGAGATCTCACAAGAAGACAGAGTAGGATTGCAAGACCTCTGCCAGCAAACGATACCCCCTGATGTCATCCCACTGTCCCACATTGTCACCCTGTCCAACCTTGAACTGCCCCTGCTCCATCCTTCCACAGGCATATGGACAATGCACCTGTGCGACTGAGAACTGGACTCTGCCATGGACATTACTCCACCATCACCCATCCCCGTTTTACAATCATGTTCCATAAATTTAGCACTTGAATTAAATCACTTTTCGCACTAAAAAAATCTGGAGTCTGCTTGTAATTTGAACAAATGTATTAGACATAACGGTGCCAAAATGTTCAGTTACATTGTGATGACAACATACCACTGTCACACAGCTGTAGTCCATGGGCAAACAAAGCAGAGGTCACGCAGTGGGGCCCACAGCTCTGAAAACGGAAGGGAAAGTCACAACTCAGTTAACAGGAACTGGGGGCGAACTCAGACAGTAGAGAGGCAGGAGACTTGAAGTAAATGTAAAATGGCGTGGTTGATTCGTACCTGTGTGCTACTGAAAATACTGTTGTATGACTGTGTCCCTGTTGTCTGTGTCGTCCCCGTCGTCCTCCTCCTCTTCACTCTCCACAGGCTCCACAGCTGCTACAACACCACCATCTGGACCATCCTCCTGCAGGAAAGGCACCTGGCGTCGCAAAGCCAGGTTGTGAAGCATACAGCAGGCCACGATGATATGGCACACCTTCTTTGGTGAGTACATTAGGGATCCCCCTGTCATATACAGGCACCTAAACCTGGCCTTCGGGAGGCTGAAGGTTCTTTCTATAATCCTCCTAGTTCGCCCATGGGCCTCATTGTAGCGTTCCTCTGCCCTTGTCCTGGGATTCCTCACTGGGGTAAGTAGCCACGACAGGTTGGGGTAACCAGAGCCACCTATTAGCCACACACGGTGTCTCTGTAGCTGTTCCATCACATAAGGGATGCTGCTATTTCGCATGATGTACGCGTCATGCACTGACCCAGGGAACTTGGCATTTACATGGGAGATGTACTGGTCAGCCAAACAGACCACCTGGACATTCATAGAATGATAACTTTTTCTGTTCCTGTACACCTGCCCACTGCCACTGGGGGGAACCAAGGCCACATGGGTCCCATCAATGGCACCAATGATGTTGGGGATATGTCCAAGGGCATAGAAATCACCCTTTCACTGTAGCCAAATCGCCCACCTCAGGGAAAACAATGCAGCTCCGCATGTATTTCATCAGGGCAGACAACACTCTGGACAAAACCTTAGAAAACATAGGCTGAGACATCCCTGATGATATGGCCACTGTTGTTTGGAATGATCCACTTGCCAAAAAATGGAGTACTGACAGAACCTGCACCAGAGGGGGAATCCCTGTGGGTTGGCGAATGGGGGACATCAGGTCTGGCTCCAGCTGGGCACACAGTTCCTGTATAGTGGCTCGGTCAAGTCTGTATGTAAGTATGACATGTCTTTCTTCCATTGTCGACAGGTCCACCAGCGGTCTGTACACGGCAGGATTCCTCCATCTCCTCGCAAGTCCCAGCGGACGGTGCCTAGGAAGGACAACATGGAGCACAGAGTCAAGCAACCCACAGGTACGTAACCACAGCTTGCACAGTACACGATTCGCTATGCATTGAATGGCTTGTATGAGTGGCAATGCAAGGCCTAGGCCTGTGTGACGCCGTAGAAATTCAGCCATGTGGGCCCTTGAAATGTTCGGTGCCTGACCTGTGAAGTGTGACAATGGGATGTGAGGTCAATGCGCTGGCGTGGCACACCGTGGCGGTAGGCGGTCGAAGACCGCGGCGCAAAGCAGCATTGGTTAACATTGAACCCTATGGGTCTCAGGAGCCAATGACGATGTGCGCCGGCGGTCGCGGTACGCACCGCCGAGATACGCACCCCCGTGGGCGTAACCGCCATTTTCTAACTGCTTAATCACTCGAGACCTGATCATCCACAGGAGAGGACCTATACTGCAAGTGCTGCTGTGAACTCGGTCTGGAAGAGACAATGGCTGCTGCAACTGGGGAAAGGGCCCCTGCCTTCACATCTGAGGAATTGGATAAACTCGTTGATGGGGTCCTCCCCCAGTATGCGCTACTCTACAGTCCTCCAGACCAACAGGTAATTACACTGGGAGCACGTAGTACGGGCTATGCCTGTGTTGAGTGGGGTGGATGTAAGAAGGTGGGGAGGGGAGCGAATGAGGAGAGCAACGCACGACAGATGAGAGCATGTGCCACATGGCAAGGTTGGGGAGGGGGGGCCACTCACATCGACCATGCAGAAAAGTGATGATATTTCTTTTTCCACCCTGTCCATGTCACATAGGTCAGCGCCCATCAGAAGATCGACATTTGGCGTGCCATCGCCAAGGACGTCCGGCCCCTGGGGGTTCACAACAGACGGGGCACCCACTGCCGCAAGAGGTGGGAGGACATCCGCCGCGGGAGCAGAAAGACCGCCGAGGCTCTGCTGGGGATGGCCTCCCAACGTAGGAGGGGTGGCAGTCGTCAATTGACCCCCCTGATGTCCCGGATCCTGGCGGTGGCCTACCCCGATTTGGATGGGCGCGTGAGGACATCACAGCAGACACAAGGGGGTGAGTTTCAGCACATTCTGCTATATTAGCGCACAGTGGAGGCGTCTGGGTGGGGGAGGAGGGCTGTGGCTATCTCTAGGCCAGGGCGGTTTCTGTAGGCTAGGCCCCTCCGTTAGACATGGCCCTGTGCCCCCGCCCCCCACCTCTGTAGGGTGCTAAGTACAGCTATCCATGGCCCGGGCTCACCTATGTGTGCATTTGTTGTCCATAGACTTGTAGGCCAAGTCACAATAATTGAGTAGTGTACCCCGAGTGCGCGGCGTAGTGCAGGGGGCTTCTGTGTCTGTCCTCTCCGCCAACGGTGCCGCCAATGCATGCACTCAACATGTCTTTCTTTCTTCTCTCCCCCCCTTTTTTTTGGTTTTCCTACTCATGTGTGCATTAGCATCATCAGGCGGAGGAGAAGTGGCATCGGCGCACGAGGGAGCTGCATCTCACATGGGCCCGGAGAGCCCTGCAACCGACTCGGAGTTAACCAGTGAGACGGAGGGCGAGGGGGGCTCCACAACGGGGACCCATGGAGACGTCAGCGACACCGACACGTCCTCGGAAGGGAGCTCCCTTGTGGTGGCGGCACCATCCGTGCCCACCGCAAAAACAGGTACAGCCGCCACCCAGCGCACCAGCTCCGCCATCCCAGCAGCCCCTCAGCTTTCGCCCCGTGCCCGCTCGGCCAGGAAGCCGGCCATCTCCTTCGCCCCTGGCACCTCAGGTCCTGCCCCAGTTACCCCTGCTGCCCTCAGTGAGGAGGTCATTGACCTCCTCCGAACACTCATTGTTGGGCAGTCTACCCTTTTGAATGCCATCCAGGGGGTGGAAAGGGAGGTGCATCGGAGCAATGCATACCTGGAGGGCATTCATTCGGGTCAGGCTGCCCATCAGCGATCGTTCAACGCTCTGGCCTCTGCACTGACAGCAGCAATTGTCCCTGTGTCTAGCCTCCCCCCTCCAACTTCCTCAACCCAGTCCCACTCCCCTGTTCCTCTGCCTATCCCAGACACACCTGCAGACCAGCCTGCACACACATCAACACCCAAGGGCAGCTCATCCAGACATAAGCACCACAGATCACACAAGCATTCACCCAAGCAACATCCACATGCAGACACAGCAACACCCACTGCCTCCACTGTGTCCCCCTCCTCCTCGTCTCCCTCCTCCCTCCCTGTGACGTCTCCACTCACACCTGCATGCACACCACCATCAGCCAGTACGTCCATCACCACCACACCCACCAGAACAGTCCGCACACGTGCAGTCACCACCCCTACTACCATTTACACGTCCCCTGTGTCCTCTCCCAGTGTGTCTGTCACCCCCTCTTCCAAACCACACAAACGCAGGCAGCCACCCACCCAACAGCCATCCACCTCACGACAGCCTCCGTCACAAGCACCTGCACCAAAAGACAGCACACTTAACTCTCCTACAACCACATCCTCTTCCTCCACTCCCATACCCACTACAACTACCCGTCCCTGTCTTTCTAAATTGATTTTCCTTTCCAACCTTGACCTCTTTCCAACAACTGACCCACCCCCTCCATCTCATAAGAGTCCAACCAGCACCTCAGCCACCACAAGCCCTACACCTACTAGGACCATCGTTCAGGGCTATTGGAGTCCACCAGCTCCTAGGGCAGGAACATCGGCCAGCAGCAAGGGGACAGCCAGCCCACCCCCTGGGAAAAGAAGCAAAAAAGTGAAGGGCTGGCGCCACAGGCCTGAGACGGCTGCCCCCAAGGACACCAGCCTTGCACCGTCACCTGGCCCATCCACCAAGGGAGGCAAGGGCCCCAGAGATTCTTCCAAGGAGGGCAAGGGCCCCAGAGATTCTTCCAAGGAGGGCAAGGGCCCCAGAGATACTTCCAAGGAGGGCAAGGGCCCCAGAGATACTTCCAAGGGAGGCAAGGGCCCCAGAGATTCGTCCAAGGAGGGCAAGGGCAGCAGGGCGAAGAAGTCCGGCAGCAGGCGAGCTGCCCAGGAGGGCCCCACCAGCCCCATTTGGGGTGTGACGGAGGACACCCATGGGCCCAGGAGTCCAGCACAGGAGGGCCCGCAAGCGATAGGTAGGATGGCGACTGAGCGGGAATGATTGCCCAGATCTGGTTCCCTAGGAACACAAGACAAGCACCGCTGAACAGGGCCCCGCCGTGAGAAGCACCGCTGAACAGGGTCCCGCCCGCCGTGAGAAGCACCGCTGAACAGGGCCCCGCCGTGAGAAGCACCGCTGAACAGGGCCCCGCCGTGAGAAGCACCGCTGAACAGGGCCCGGCCGTCTCTGCACCGCTGAACAGGGCCCCGCCGTCTCTGCACCGCTCCGCTGGGCCCTTCCTGTCAAGCACCGCTCTGCTGGGCCCCGCCGTCTCTGCATCGCTCCGCTGGGCCCTTCCTGTCAAGCACCGCTCCGCTGGGCCCTTCATCTCAAGCACCGCTCCGCTGGGCCCCGCCGTCTCTGCACCGCTCCGCTGGGCCCTTCATCTCAAGCACCGCTCCGCTGGGCCCCGCCGTCTCTGCACCGCTCCGCTGGGCCCTTCATCTCAAGCACCGCTCCGCTGGGCCCCGCCGTCTCTGCACCGCTCTGCTGGGCCCTTCCTGTCAAGCACCCCTCCGCTGGGCCCTTCATCTCAAGCACCGCTCCGCTGGGCCCTTCCTCTCAAGCACCGCTCCGCTGGGCCCCGCCGTCACTGCACCGCTCCGCTGGGCCCTTCATCTCAAGCACCGCTCCGCTGGGCCCTTCATCTCAAGCACCGCTGGCCCATTGGCAGGGCCGGATCTGTGTCGGGCAGGGCTTCACGAAGCACTCTGGGCACCATGCCTCCTCCTTAACCAGTGGAGTCTGTAATCCACCAGATGGACTGTGGCTTTGCACTCCCCAGGATGGTACAGTGGGCAATCCACCCACTGAAAAGACTTGTGAGACTGTGGCTTTGCACTCCCCAGGATGGTACAATGGGCAATCCACCCACTGTAGAGACTGTGGTTTTGTACTCCCCAGGATGGTACAGTGGGCAATCCACCCACTGAAAAGACTTGTGAGACTGTGGCTTTGCACTCCCCAGGATGGTACAGTGGGCAATCCACCCACTGTAGAGACTTGAGAGACTGTGGCTTTGCACTCCCCAGGATGGTACAGTGGACAATCCAACCACTGTAGAGACTTGATAGACTGTGGCTTTGCACTCCCCAGGATGGTACAGTGGGCATGGAGGCCCCTCGTGGATCTGGCGTCGTGGACTCATGTGGCTGAGGTGCCCCCCCTTCCCTTCCCCCTGAGGTGCCTGTGGTTTTATTATCTGATGCCCCAGCAGTGTTCTCTCCAATGGAATCGGGTCTCGTGTGTGGGCTTTGCCCATGTGTTTATGCACATTGGCCCACGGACAATGGCATGTAGCCAATATGTGCCGGACTTTTGGACTATGTTAATATTCTTCATGTTGAGATTTATTTGTTTTAATAATCTCATATTTCACTTAAGTTCGAATATGCTTTAATATACTTCTATCTTAATGATCATTTTATTTTGTCTTTGAATTATTCCAGGGGGTTTGGGGGGTGTAAATCTGACTTGTTGCTCTGCATTGGTGTGTGGGGATTTGGGGGGGGGGGGTGGTGTCACGTATGTGTGTGCCCGTAATCTTTTCTCCTCCTCCCTCCCCTGTGTCGTAGGTGCAGTACTCACTGTTGTCTCCTGCGGCGGCGTTCGTGCTCCTGGTAGAGGAGCAGGTAGACAATCGCTGGTAGGATGTTTAATTCGGGTTCCATGCTGTCCAGATTCCTCGTGGAGTGTATAGAGGTGAGCGTTTTCCCGTTCGTGATCTGTTTCTGCCGTGTTTTTATCGGGGGGGCTCCCGCCCCGGAAAAGGTGGCGGATTGGTGGGTCGTGATAGGGTGGGCGGTACATTGTCTGCCGCCTGTCTGTTGGTGGTGACCGCCGCGCTGTTTGTTTGCCCCGCCGTGGCGGTCGGAGTGTTAAAGTGGCGGGCTGTGTTGGCGGTTCCCGCCAGGGTCAGAATTCCATTTTTTTTACCGCCTGCCTGTTGGCGGGTTGGCCGCCGCTTTAACACCGACTGCCAGGGTTGGAATGACCCCCTGTGTGTTTGTCTGTCTCGACGTTAGCTCTCTCTACACGTCCATTCCCCTGGAAAGGGGTCTGGAAATGCTCCAACTTACGCTTAGTGCCCGAAATGCCACACTGTATGAACACACACGTATGCTTCTTGACCTCACACGGTTAGTACTAGAGAACAATGTATTCCTACACAATGGCAGATGGTTTCGACAGTGTCAGGGTGTAGCCATGGGAGCTAAGTTCTCCTCTTCATATGCCAATCTTTACATGGGCCAATTTGAGAAAATACACTTATGGTCCAACTGTCCGACACATCTCACTGAACACATCCTGTATTGGGGGAGATACATTGATGATATTCTTGCTATCTGGACTGGCAACGTCTCGGACCTCAGTATACTTATTGAATACCTCAACACAAATGAGTTCAACTTAGTTTTCACTCATAAAGTCGACACTACCAGAATTGAGTTCCTGGATTTACTTTTGTACATCACCGACAACAAGATCATGTCGAGGCTTTACAGGAAACCCACTGCCTGCAATTCTGTTCTGCATGCACATAGCGCCCACCCCCTTTCACAGATCAGGGCCATCCCATACGGAGAAATGGTCAGGATTCGACGCAACTGTACTGACACTTATGTTTTTAAACAGGAGCTCAAGAACCTGACTCATCGCTTCCGAGCTAGTGGTTATACCAATAAACTCATCTCGGTAGCCAGCAACCGCATATTGAGCAAGAACCAACATGATTTACTGATCAGGAGCCCCAAAGAACCAGTTGCCAAGGGTTCCTCTAACAGTAGACCGGTCTCCTTCATTACCCAATACGGCCCTGCGAGTAAGGCTGTACTGCGCATTCTCAAGAAACACTGGCATTTGTTAATGTTAGACACATGCCTCAAGGACTCAATAGGCAGGTCACCCACCATCGTACACAGCAGAGGTCGGACCCTTAGGAACATTCTGTGCCCTAGCTTTCTCTGTCCCTCCCCTCAGACACGCCCTACAGGGTGGATTCCAGAGAAACCGAATGGTTTTTACAAATGTGGCTGTTGCATATCCTGCCAATTAGCCCTTAACAAAACCATTTCCTTTTCCTACAACACCGTGACCACGCACCACATCAAGACTTTCATGAATTGCAACACAAAGTTTACTGTCTACTGCCTGATATGTGTATGTGGTCTGATCTAAGTTGGTAGTTCCATACGCCCACTGAAGGAACGTATTCAGGAACATGTCAGAGCCATCAGAAATGTTAACATTAACTATCCTCTGGCTGTTCATTTCAACACCTTACACGGGGAACAGGATCTCTTGAACATCAGGTTCCTTGGCATCGCTCAGGTCTCCAACTCACCGAGATGGGGGGACAGAACCAGAGACCTGCGTAGATGCGAGTCTAAATGGATTATAAAACTCTGCGCAGTTGAACTAGGCCTGAACACGGATCGTGAACTACACTCTTTTCTCGCATGATTATTATTTTCCTCTGTCTGCAACAATGTACACATCATTATTTTCTAACTCTCACAATGTTATGGTTTACTGTATATCCCACTAATGTACTTATGCATATATACAATGTTCTAACTGTTGCACCTAACTGTTGTACTTCATGGTCTCTGCTCTTACACGTTTCATTTATTGTCGCAACAGTACAGTGTACTTTTATACAACGTTTTGACTGTTGCACCCAATCACTGCATTTCATGGTAATGGCTCCTATAGGTTTCATTTATCGTCTACTGGTGTCCTTGCCCAGCGATGTATTATTACATTCTCTTAATATCACTGGACACCTTTTCACTGTCACGCTCTCTAGCCTATAGCCAGCTAGGACATAGTTTCGATTCACACTCTCCACTGTCAAATAACTGTAATTGGTCTCACTATGTGTGCTTTGTTACCTTTTTCTCCTCATCTCCTTTTTTCCTCTTACTTCCTTTTCCCCACTTACGGCTTGACTTTATCTTCCTTACCTTTGCTTTAGACACTCACCCGGTGCCCAGCATCTATACAGTCATTGCCGCTTCCTCACTAACATCTTGACAGCGTTTGTTCGTACTTGTTTCCTTTACATTACGATATCTCCCATGTACACCCAAGATGGCCGCCGCTTTAGCCATTGTAGCCAAGTCCCTCATTTATTTCTGCTATACTTCCACTTCCTACTTCATTAGCGAGCACTGTCCCTCGCAGACCATTACACGATCTCGCGACTACGGGAAGCTCACCGCTACTCTTCTTTCCCGGTAAGTGACCAATTCGCCTTTACAATGTATTCTGTAGCGTTTACGTCGCCGTTCACACTACCTTACAATTCCTGCCATTTCCACTTGTTGATTCTTTGCCCACGCTCCTGCGGTCATTGTTTTAACCACGGTACACGCTGGTTAAATCCTTACTAGCCGCCCACCTCCACACGGGCTGTTTCTACTTGTTTTTAACCACGGTTTATTTAATTTTAGAGCTACGTGCCGAACACGACATTACCGTGTGCTTAGATTCTGTGTTTTTGAACTGGTTTCGGTTTAACTACTGTCGCATTACCCCTTAGCCTAATCCTTATTACCCGACCGCACGGGCTGTTTTTACTTGCACTTTGACCACGCTAGTTTTTTAATGTCCATATTCTTCTTATGAATTACATTCACGTTAGTATGTCGCTTTAATCCTAACGTCATTTCCACACTAATCTCCTTGTTTAGTCTTCCCGTACCTGCAGTCCTCCCTGTTTTTAGATTTATTGGTTATCTCTCACCTTGTCAGGACTTTTCAGACTGCCTTTTTAGAATAAGACTCACCACTAGCCTTGATTCTTATCACACAACCCCTGACTCGGATCTTGCTCTATCTCAATTAAATTTCCTACCGTTCCCCTCATCCAGGTTAAAACTCAATTTGTTTTTATTATTTTTTTCCTGGTACTTTCATGGGTTATGATTACAGGCGTATCAGGGCCTCCTTTATCTGCATTATCACACAAGTTCTCTACCTTACGCACCTGCAGCTGCTTGGCGCAGCCATACTACTTACAGGTTTACTACTATATTAAGGTATGTTGTTATTGACCCACTTTATCTTTCTCTCGAGCCTATTTTTTCTTATAATTTCTCCTCCGGACTACCTTCTCTGTATGTTCCTACGCTTACTTTCTAATCGTCCTTTTCTCACACAAGTAGCTACTCACTGCCATACTT
The DNA here is from genome assembly GCF_031143425.1 of Pleurodeles waltl. NCBI lineage: Eukaryota > Metazoa > Chordata > Amphibia > Caudata > Salamandridae > Pleurodeles > Pleurodeles waltl. Next base: position 30,306,762 of record NC_090437.1, read on the forward strand.
ATCCACTCCCCCCGTTCTCTGCTTTTTCTCTCTTTGGGTCATCCCTTTTACTTTCTTTCCAGCCCACTCAACTGATCACTGAGCTACTTCACTACTTAGCATAACCACCTACCCACATCGGCCAGCTGCCCCAGGTATGAGTTACTTTTGTGTGCCCCCCGGGGCCCCCCGCCCTCGCCACCTCTCTGCTATCCCACCATGTGCATAACCGTACCTCCCCTTTCTTTGGTGTTTCTACTCACCTTCTCTTCCTGGTTTCTCTTAGTCCTGCACTACTCTCCCACCTGCATACCAATTGCTAGATAACGCTGTTTCTATCTACATAGTACTTAAGGTATAAGCTTTCCAATACTTTGGTTTTCAACACTATCCACATGACCACGGTGATTTACTTTGTATTTTCATGCTTCACAATTTGAGTCCCAACCACTACTCACCTTTCTAGCCATGTTCACTAATTGTTCACTTACACAAGCTCGTACCACTGGTTACTGGTTTCTGGGTTCCATACCAGTTTCTTAACACACATATATATCCAATGTTTGCTTTCATTACTGTATTGCAGCCTTGATGAAGTCACCTGTGTGACGAAACACGTGTTGGCTGTATCTCCATGATGACACAATGATTTCTAACACCTACAAATAAAGACACCATCTGCAAACAGGACCTGAGACTCGTTTCAACTTCATACTTCTTCCTACCTACAATACCACATCAGGAATATCTATTCTTGCTTTACTGTTGGACATTACATTCTGTGTGCTGTGGCCATCTTGTCCCATGTTGTCCTAGGGTACTCCCAGTACCCGTTTTGGTGCCTACTGGGTAGTAAGGCACTGGGCCTTTTTGCACCGGACTTTGCTCGTACTTCATTACTTGGTAAAAACTATTTGTTTACTGCTTAGAGGTGCAGCGCCTCTCACCCTTACTACCCTATTTCTCTTTTCCAGTTTATGTTCTATGCCATCAAATTAATTTAGTTATATTCCAAATGTTCATCTATTCTTTACACTTTTTAAACAAACTGCCTTGCTGACAGATTTTGCATATTCAACCCTGTTTTTAGAATATGATTAACTGCGTAAAATAAGCCAGACAAGTCAGTCTCATATAGCAGATGAAATATATAGAGAATACACTGGCGAAATCTTGGGTCCTCTGAGGAAAGTATTGTTGTTCTGTACTCTGCTGCTGATATTCAGATAGGCCAATCATAATATCTGTCACCTAGTGAAGTAGGAACAGTTATGGAAAACAGCAAGCTTCTAAGGTTTTCACCCACACACTTAAGGGAGCACCTTTCAATTGGTAATCTGAAAGAGATCAATAGCATCTCCTATAATCTCTTTGGAATGTAGAGGATGAATACTGAAGTGTCCATAAATGTTTTCTGGTGTTGTTCGATCTGTTATTCCAATTTGACCTCTTGTTGAAACTGTGGCATCCTCCATATGTGTAACATCTTGAAGATCATCTACAGTTTTATAGTAAATATTATTTTGTACCAGATATAATGTAGCTCTCTTTACTTTAGTAACATCTATTAACTCTTGCCATAACATTTAATTCCTGGTTGGGACACCATTGACTAGAATTACAAGTCCTTCTTCCAATTCATTCTGCACCCCTACAGTTTCAATATTCTGCTTGAAATCAAATGGTAAGTACACAACTCTACCTTTAAGATCTTTCTGGAGCTCAGTTTGAGGCAACTTTCCTGGCTTTGGTCCATACGGACAATAGCTTGAAACCGATGTGCACATGGTATCAGTATAGACTCATAAACATTCAAATCTTGAAGCTTCGGTGGAATTGAAACCAGTTCTACTTTGTTATACACTGCTTTAGCTGGTATTTTATTATCCTCTAACTTGTTATAATAAATACTTACATGTAGTTTGAGGTGTGAAATAATCAAAGCGTTCTTCTACAAACAACTAATCTGCAAATTCTTGCCACTTATCTTTATTATCTTCTTCGGTTTTTGAAGAGGAAATAACATAACAAGTTTGACTTTTGTAGTGAGTGCAGCCATAGTATGTACAAACACAGGGGGTCATTCTAACTCTGGCGGGCGGCGGAGGCCGGCCGCCAGAGTTCCCCCCTCCAGAATACCGCACCGCGGTCAGAATACCGCACCGCGGTCAGAAGACCGCTGCGGTTATTCTGTGTTTCCCGCTGGGCTGGCGGGCGACCGCCAGGAGGCCGCCCGCCAGCCCAGCGGGAAACCCCCTTCCCACGAGGAAGCCGGCTCCGAATGGAGCCGGCGGAGTGGGAAGGTGCGACGGGTGCAGTTGCACCCGTCGCGAATTTCAGTGTCTGCTGAGCAGACACTGAAATTCTTTGTGGGGCCCTCTTACGGGGGCCCCTGCAGTGCCACACGACACCCCATACCGCCATCCTGTTCGTGGCGGGCGAACCGCCAGGAACAGGATGGCGGTATGGGGTGTCTGAATCCCCATGGCGGCGCAGCAAGCTGCGCCGCCATGGAGGATTCAGCAGGGCAGCGGAAAACCGGCGGGAGACCGCCGCTTTTCCTGTTCTGACCGCGGCCAAACTGCCGCGGTCAGAATGCCCTGCGGGGCACCGCCAGCCTGTTGGCGGTGCTCCCGCCGACCCTGGCCCCCACAGTCTAGTTTTTCTGAACAGACTGTTTTAAACTTTCCATTCTTTTCAGTAAAGTTATCAACCATAATACCTGTCTCTTGTTCTGCTACACCTGGTGATGATAAGTCTTCATTTTCTCCACACTCCTGATCAGGACCAAATAAGCAAAATTATACATCATCACAAACCTTTATACCTCCGCCCCTGTACCATGCAAAAGAGCTCTATTCGTTAGTTCTAAACATAGTGCAGGAGTCTTCACATGGTAGAGCCTCCTAACTAAAGTTTGTATTTGAGAGTGAGCATTCTAAAATTATGAAAGTTGCTTTGGCACACTTTCTTCGACAGACGTGCTAGTGAGTGTCCTTGCAGGTTTATATATTTCCTAACTTAGCATGTATCTAATCCTTACAAAATTGAAATTTTCTGTTTCAGACTTTTGCATGGAAAGATACGTAGAAAATTCCTCAGAATGTCAATTGATTGCTGTTGAACATTACAAATACTGCTACATTCTAACTCTAATTTCTATGAACTGGTGCTGCCTTCTAGATAAAGTCTGTGTTTCATTGTAGGACTTTTTACTTTTCTTATCATGTACTTATACTACTTTCTTAGTTGATGTCAAACTTTGTTTCTTATATACTTCACTTTTCTGTCTTTCAAGTTGACCACATGCTATTTTAAGACATGTCTTTGTTCTCTTACGAGCAGTTTTTTCCTTCCCTTCTTTTTCTTCAGTTTACCTCTTTTGTTTCTCAGTTGTGAGATGACAGTATTGTTGTTTCACTTTTCTTTTTTGCTCAATTTTTGATGGTATTGTAACTGTATGCTGTCAAGGAGACGTTTGTTTCTGAAAAGTAGAAAAAGGGTAGTTTTATGATTTAAATACATAGTTTCACACCAAATATTTTATTTACTTAACTTGGTTTAGAAAAAGTTTTCACAGTTATTTTTATTAAAGCATGGATTTATGAGTTATGACAAAGGGCTTCCAGAGGCCACATTGAGTGGGGAGAGAAAGCAAACGCACAGCCTCTGCAATAGTAGGCCTCAGCCATGAATACAAATCAGTACATTACTGCATCCATCATACGACTGTGTCAGACTTATATATATATGTATATATTTATATATCTATATATATATATATATATATATATATATATATAGATATGTGTGTATATATATATATATATATATATATATATATATATATAGATAGATAGATATGATTAAAGGTAGCAGTCCACCTATAGAGGTGTCATTATAAGTGTGTATTAAATATACCAGTATATAACTGCCTGCTCTTGTACCTCTATGGCTCTCTATATGTATATGTAATTGGCTAAAGAAATACATCAGTGCCTGTGTTAGGGAATAGAAAAGTATGTGGGTGTGCCTTGAACTACCTTTGGTACTACTACATACATAACTAGTTTCTAAGTATGTGAGTAAATGTAGTACTCACTCTCTGACTGGGTGAGACAGAAGATTTATGCTTTCTGAACATGTATGTTAGTTAATTTATAAGACGTATACACAGTACTGATTGGCTTAGCGATCTGCAAGTGCATCAGAAAGTTTCTAAAACTGAAAAGGGCATCTCTCAAACACAAACCAGCATGCATGATGGCATACCCACAGCATATCTCACAGGACAGTTGTTTCTATTAAGACATGAGTTTAAGATTTTAAAAAAGGACGTTTAGAGCCAAACTTGAGTGGGCAATGACAGTGCACATAGAGCATCTGCAGTAGTAGGACTCACCCGTAATTAAAACAGTATTTGTCTGTATATGTAACAAGATTATCTCACTACTTGCCTATATTCCTCACTGAATGTAGGAGTCCACCTATAGAAGTGCTATGAGATGTTTCAGTACATGTGCCAGTATGTGACACTCTGTTTTAGTATCTCTGTGGCTTTCTGAAGGTGTATTTGAGTGAATGAACAAGTACCTCATTGCTTGGTTTGCAGGATAGAGGGGTATATAGGTTATTTGCAGCTACCTTTCACACTGCTGGATACCTACTTCAGTCTGAGCTATAGACAGAGTCTATAGTCTACTGAGTATGTTAGTGAATGTATAACTCCCTCTATCATCCTCTGAATGGGTGAGCCAGAGGCTCTTTGCTTTGGAAATATGTCAGTTCCTTTCAAAGTGTTTTACTTTGTGTAGTGCTTGATTTAAGCATCTTCAAGTCCATGCATATGAATCAAAACTGTAAAAGAGTTAGCTCAGTCACTTAAACTCAAAGTAACATGGTTGATAACAACCCTACAGCATATTTCAGAGGTGAGTTATTTCTATTAAAACATATGTTTAAGACTTGACAAAGGGGTTTTACAGACCAATGTAAGTGGAAGGTGACAGTACACATACATACTCTGCAGTAGTAGGCCTCACCCATGAGTAAAGTAGTATTTGTCTGCATATATATCAAGATTATGTCACTACTTGCCTATACTTCTCACTGAAAGAAGTTCCTTGAGATGTTCCAGTATATGTGCAGGTATGTGGCTCTCTCTTTTAGTCCCTGTATGGGCGCCTAAAAGGGTATGTAAGTTGCTGAATGAATACCTCAGTGCCTGTGTTAGAGAATACAGGGATATGTGGCTGTGTCTAATTACATTTGATGCTGCTACATATACAAATATAGACTGAATTGAGTGAGCAGTGTTGGTGCACACAGAGACCTTCCTCAGTATACATGCCTAGTTTTTAAAGCATGCTTTCTCCTTCCCAGCATGCTGTGCACTTCCATTCTTCCCTGCATGCATTTGTATCTCTTACAAAGGGGCATGTTTTCTATCTTTAGTTATGGTTTCTTCCCAAACCAAGATGGTGGTGTTACTTCTTCCTGTTTATCACTTCCTGTCTAGGGGTATATAAGGGGAACCTTTTCTTCTTCTCATTGCGTTTCAACACTTCAGCGGTGGTGGTCACGCTCCGGCTGGTTTTCTTTTGAGACGCCAGTCGTTCTTGTTTTGTCTTCAGTCTTCCAGATTTCCAGGATCTTGAGTTCTAATCCTTGTGTCCTCCATCTGTTTCAGGGAGTTCCTGTTGGAGGTTTATTCCCCCTGGGGGTTTTTCCTCTGGGACTCCTTCTGGAGGGCACGGACTGTAGTGGCTTACTATTGTCAACAGCACCGTGGCTACCGGAAGGGGTCGCCCCTACATCAGCCAGAGCAGGACTTGCAGGAACCGGGGCCGCTCACCATCCCTCTCCAGTATCGATGGTAAGCCCAGGGTGAATCGTGAAAGATTGCAACACCCAAAACTCCAGTCGCTGTCCGGAACCATGGAGAATCCTGTGTTGAGTAGAGAACCAACAAGTCAAACCTTGCTCCCGATGATCCAACAACAGGCCCAAGAACTCCAACAGCTACGTACCGAAAATACGGCCTTCCGACAAGCCTTAGCCTCTAGAGCCACCGATGTTCCTACTGTCTCCGCAACCACACCTTGCTTCTCTGGGGACCCTAACAAATTGCGAGAGTTCCTGGATGCCTTGACAGTCTACTTCGCATTCCGTCCTTCACAGTTCATGCAAGACAAGACCAAGGTTGGGTATTTGATCAGCGCTCTATCTGGACCAGCCTTGGCATGGGCAACCCCTTTGGTGACAGGCAACGGCCCTAGCCTGTCTAATTATTCAAGCTTTGTCGCTGCCTTTAAACAAATGTTTGAGCGTCCTGGACTGGAGTCTTCAGCAGAGGAAGCTCTATGCGATATTCAACAAGGAAATCAGGACGTCTTACAATACATCACACGATTCAGACAGTTGGCAGCTGAAACTTCCTGGGTGGAGCGTACTTTGGTGACCCTGTTTCGCAGGGGTCTCAGGGATGACATTAAGGACGAACTAGTGCACTCCGCCGGAGTGGAGAATCTCAAGGGTTTAATGGATCAGACCCTAGCAATAGAATATAATTTAAATGAGCGAAGGGTGGAAAAGAAGAGGAGTCGTATACCATCACACTCGACGACGTCCCACACCCTTCCTCATCGTTCCGAGGGGACTCGTTCTGAACCTAAAGGTGCTACTGATGAAGAGCCTATGCAAATTGACATGGCACGAGGGCCATTAGCATCTAGTGAGCGGGAAAACAGGCGAAGAAAAGGACTTTGCCTTTATTGTGGTGCTGCTGGTCATCTACTTCGTACCTGTTCCGTCCGTCTAGCCAAGCCCTTGGGAAACACCAGCTCCCGTCCTCTGTGAGAAGGATGAGGACGGGATATTTCAAGATACCTTCCATCTGTTCCTCAAGGGAAGAAGGAACTGCTCTTTTCCTCTTACCTGTTACCCTACACTTAACAGACGGCCGTGAAGAAAGAGCACTGGCCTTGCTTGTTTGTGGAGCCAGTGGTATCTACCTAGACGAGACCTGGGCCAGGGAAAGACAGATTCTGCAAATACCTAAGGAAGTACCAGGACAAGTCCACATGGTGGATGGTTCACTCTTGGCCTCGGGACCTGTCCAGTATACCACTCCTACCTTATGTCTACAGTTCGGGAAACATCAAGAAAACATTTCCTTCGATTTAATATCCTCACCGCATCACGTAATGATCCTGGGGATTCCATGGCTAACTCGGCATAATCCCTACATTAATTGGGAAACTAGAACCATTTCTCTTTCCTCCCACTTTTGCCAACACCACTGTTAATTAGCAGGAAACTATTGGTCCCCGAAGAGTCTCTTACTTACACCACCTAAGGTGGGATGTTCCATTAACGTTCTACAAGGAGTACCCAGACATTATCTAGAATATGCCAATGTATTCCAGAAACCAGAAAGACCAGAACTGCCACCTCATAGAGAATACGATTGCGCCATTCCTTTGGAACCAGATGCCATGGTTCCTTTTGGGCGAATGTACTCTCTAACAGAGCCTGAGAAGAAGATCCTCAAGGAATATCTTGAGGAAAATGTACAAAGTGGTTTGATTGCCCCTTCCTCCTCACCTGCAGGGGCTCCTCTCTTTTTCGTACCAAAAAAAGACGAAAGACTTGCATCCTTGCATAGACTTTAGAGGATTAAAAAAGATTACTACTAAGGATCGATACCCTCTGCCTCTTATTAAGGACATCTTAGAAGCCATCAGAGGGGCAAAGAAATTCACCAATTTAGATCTTAGAGGAGCATACCATCTTTTAAGGATAAAAAAAGGTGATGAATGGAAGACCTCCTTCAGAACACCTTTTGGCCATTATGAATACCGGGTGATGCCTTTTGGACTAACCGATGCTCCCTCCATCTTTCAAAGATTCATGGACGCTATTTTTTCTGATCTTCTACACCAAACTGCGGACGTTTATCTGGACGACATTCTAATATTCTCTGTCCACCCAGAACAACACACTAAACATGTACTCCAAGTATTAGAAAGAGTTAGACAACATCATCTATTCTGCAAGCCAGAAAAATGCGAATTTGACCAAACTGAGGTAAAATACTTGGGATATTGCATTAACCAAGTAGGTGTTGCCATGGATTCAGATAAGATTCAAGCCATTCTGGATTGGCCATCCCCCTCTTCCATCAAAGAAACTCAGTGTTTTTTGGGATTGGCCAATTTCTATCGACAGTTTGTAGCTGACTTTGCCCAGAGAACCAGTTATATTACACAAGCCCTTAAGAAAGACAATCTAAGGAAAGGTTTTTGTTGGACCCAAGACTCCGAGTGTGCCTTTCAAGAACTAAAAAAGGCCTTCATTCAAGCCCCATTCTACGGCATCCAGATACCACCAAACAGTTCATCGTTGTTGCAGACGCCTCAGAAAGAGCAATAGGGGCTGCCTTGCTACAAAAACAAGATGATGATGGGTTAGAGCATCCTGTATTCTATCTTTCACACATATTATCCGACTCCAAACTGAACTATTCGGTGTTAGAACGAGAACTACTCGCCTTAATGACAGCTTGCACGGAATGGAGGCACTTTCTTATGGGATCGAAAGAACCCTTTGAGGCACGGACAGATCACCGGAATTTACAATGCTTGAGAAACTTTCAGTGCCAAAATAGCCGGCAGGCTCGATGGGCTTTCTTTTTTAGTCAATATGATTTTTACATTACGTATATCCCTGGTTCTCAGAATATCTTGGCAGATGCCCTGTCCCGTCGTTACCCTGAGTGTAGCGATTCTCCTGTACAAAACCTATTTGAAAATAAGAAGATCATTGGTCTAGTACAGACATTCCTAGACAAATTTAAGTCTTTAATATTCCAACCTTGAAACAACGGAAATGAACAATTTACGACCGCAGCTTCATAAAGACCAGGAATACTATTATTACAACAAAGCCCTGTTTCTACCTACTAAGATAGTCCAGACAGAAGCCCTACGTATGTGTCACGACTCCCCCATCGCAGGTCATCGCGGAATGAAGGCTACCCAAGAGCTCCTGCTTCGCTCTTTCTGGTGGCCCACAATCAAGGCAGATACTGAGGACTATGGGGGTCATTCTGACCCTGGCGGTCTTGGACCTCCAGGGCCACGAATGACGGAAGCACCGCCAACAGGCTGGCGGTGCTTCAATCACCATTCCGACCGCGGCGGTAAAGCCGCGGTCGGATTGCCGGGGCCGGCGGTCATCCGCCGTTTTTGCCCCGGCTGGGAGAATCCACCAGGGCAGCGCTGCCCTGGGGATTCTGACCCCCGTACCGCCAGCCTGTTTCTGGCGGTTTTCACCGCCAGGAAGAGGCTGGCGGTAACGGGTGTCCTGGGGCCCCCTGCACTGCCCATGCCACTGGCATGGGCAGTGCAGGGGCCCTCTAACAGGGCCCCGGCCTGCTTTTCACTGTCTGCATGGCAGAAAGTGAAAAGCGCGACGGTCGCACCGCCGCAACACCGCCGGCTCCATTCGGAGCCGGCTCCTGTGTTGCGGCCTCATTCCCGCCGGGCCGGCGGGCGCTAACTTGGTTAGCGCCCGCCGGCACAGCGGGAATGTCAGAATGGGGGCGCGGAATTTTGGCCGCGTGGCGGCCAAATGGCGGTTTCCGCCTGGCGGGCGGCAGTAGCCACCCGCCAGAGTTGGAATCACCCCCTATGTGTCTTCCTGTCCCATATGTGCACAAGCCAAGACACTTCGCACTAAACCAGCAGGATTACTCCGTCCGTTATCTGTTCCACCAGGTCCATGGCACACTATATCCACTGATTTTATGTGCTCTTTGCACTCTTCGGTTGGATACCGAGTAATAATGGTAACCATTGATTCCTTCACAAAGATGGCACATTTTCCGGCATTAAGAAAACTACCTACGGCTAAGGAACTATGCCAAATTTTAATCCAGGAGATCTTTCAGCTTCATGGCCTACCACAAGTCATTATCGTAGATCGGTGTCCTCAATATATCTTCCGGTTTTGGAGACAATTCTGTAAGACACTAGGAATAGAGGTGGCCTTATCGTCAGGTTTCCATCCTCAAACGAATGGACAGACAGAACGGCTGAATCAAGGCCTCGAACAATATTTACGTAGCTTCTGTAATGCTACGCAGAGTAATTGGTCTACATATTTACCACTTGCAGAATTCTCCTACAACAACTCAGTACACAGTGCCTCGAAAGTTTCCCCTTTCTATTGTTCTTATGGATTCCATCCAAGGGCCTTTCCTATTCCTCTGAAAGAAACTTCCAATCTTCCTGCCATTACCTCATATGTCCGGTAACTACGGGGTATCCAACGTGTCATACATTCAAATCTTGTAGCCACTAAAACACGCATGAAAAGGATGGCTGATAAAAAAAGTTGTGAGGCCCCGCGTTATCAGGTCCACGATAAGGTCTGGCGTTCCTCTAAATTCTTACCTCTCCAACTAACCCAAAATAAAGTTAAACCTCGATATTATGGTCCATTCCTGATTCCTCAAAAGATCAACCCTGTGTCTGTTCATCTTCGCCTGCCTCTGAGTTGGAAAATACATCCTGTATTCCATGTCTCACAACTCAAACCTTACATCCCTCATCCTTTTCACAGACAATTCACCTGTCCTCCTCCTCTGTTGATTGATAACGTGCTTGAATACGAGGTCCAGGAAATCTGTGACTCTCGGGTATTCCGTGGTCGTCTCCAATACCTCATTCATTGGAAGGGCTACTCTATGAGTGAATGCTCCTGGGAAGATGCACCTTCGGTGCATGCCCCTCTTTTGATGTGTCGTTTTTTTCGTCTTTTTCCTCACAAACCTGGGGCCTTGGGGGAGGGGACCTACTGTTGCGCTGCGAGCCGCTGCGCCGCAACCCAGCTGACCCACGGGGGAAACCGCTGCGGCCCGAGAGCGGGCCGCGGGGGAAGCCGCGGTCCGGATCAAGGGTTGTGGCACCCGCTGCAGCTCTTTTCTCCGGCCGCGCACTGTATTTAGAGTGCGGCAGGGCCGGAGACCCAGAATTGGGTTGCGGTCCTCGCTGCGCTTGGCGCACGAGGTTAATCTTGTTTAAGGGTGCCTGGGCCCCCCTCCATAGCACCACTCACCTGCCATACGCTTTGAGACCTTCCTCAGTACACATGCCTAGTTTTTAAAGCATGCTTTCTCCTTCCCAGCATGCTGTGCACTTCCCTTCTTCCCTGCATGCATTTGTTCCTCTTACACAGGGGCATGTTTTCTATCTTTAGTGAGTTCCTGTTGGAGTTTTTTTCCCCCTTGGGGTTTTTCCTCTGGGACTCCTTCTAGACTGTAGTGGCTTACTATTGTCAACAGCACCGTGGCTACCGGAAGGGGTCGCCCCTACCTCGGCCAGAGCAGGACTTGCAGCAACCGGGGCCGCTCACCATCCCTCTCCAGTATCGACGGTAAGCCCAGGGTGAATCGTGACAGGTTCATATAAAAATATGGTACAAAAAACCTCACAGAGGAAAACTCCTTCACATGATACCTCCAAATTGAAACTAGAGGACCTGCTCTAATTATCAATACGTGGCACTTTATATATAAATATTAATATATGTTAGCAGGGAAAGGGGGTGTGATATTACACAGTTTATACTCCACTGGACCATAATACAAATAATAAAATATTGTCAATTTAAGCCCAATGGTGGTAATCACAATTAATAAAACGCACTCCCTCTAAGCCAGAATTCCTAACCAAAGGGACCCGGTACTGATAATAGTCATCACCTTCAATTATACTTGCAAATTTGTAATAAGAATCAGTAATAGTAGGACAGAAAAACAAAATATAAAGTATATAAATTAAAATCTTTTTCTTATCCGTGAATCTGCAATAAAAAAATCATCACCCGGTAATAACGTGCAATATAGAAAAAACATTGGCAAGCAGGGCTCAGTAGTTTTCCATCCGGCCCACAACATCTGAAAAAATATATAAATAACCATTACATATATACAAATCAAATCATCTTCTAAACACAAAAATTAATTAATAAACTTAATTAAATACACTAAAATCCACTATTTATGCATCCAGATGAAGTCCAACATCCCATAGATCCATCTATGTTTCATACAAAAGATTCAGACCAATTCAGACCACTAAATCCGAATGGATCTACGTCCATCATCCCATTAATTATCATATAAATGGGTATTCAGTTCTTCACCCATATTTAATCTTTTCGGTATCTTAGTATATTTGGACTCTTTTCTCCTCAATGTCAATTCTCTATTACCACCTCTGTGATATGAAGGCACATGTTCAATACCAAAATAGGATAACAAAGTACATTCAGAGTCATGTTTTTCTTCAAAATGCCTTGCTACCGGATAGTGTTCATCGTTTGATATGATAGCTCGCATGTGTTCTAAAACCTGTTTCTTAACACTGTGTTTGGTGCTACCCACATACCATCTTAAACATGGGCACTCAAGTATATAGATCACAAATGGAGAACTGCATGTTATAAATTGATTAATTTGCCTAATTTTCCCATGTTTACATAAGGCATTTTGATTCTGCATGACACTATTGTGACATGCCTTGCAATGTCCACAGGGAAAGAAACCTTGTAAATTGTGTTGTCTAAGTTGAAGGGTGGTAGTGATATCATTAGATCTTAAAATATCATGTAAACTCCGTCCTCTTCCATAAGTGATCTGCGGTCTATTCTGTATTGAGCTCCCAATAATGGAGTCGCTCTTCAAGATCTTCCAATTCTTAGAGATAATGTTGTTAATCTGTCTCATGTCCTCATTGTATGTCAAGATAAGTCTGGTTCCATCATTGTAATCTACCTCCAGTTTACTAGTATTATCAAAAAGGGTATCAGTTCTTTTTATACCATTGATTCTTTCAGTTGCTTTTTTGATCACCCACTCGGGATAACCACGCTGTTTGAATCTATCAATCATCTCACTCTGTTTGCTTTCAAAAGCTACATCAGTACTGCTAATTCTCTTAGCTCTTAGTAATTCTCCATAAGGGATACTCAATTTCAAGCTCTCTGAATGTCCACTCGAGGCATGTAATAAGCTATTGCCTGCCGTGGTTTTATGAAAAAGTTCGGTGATCACTGATCTGAATCAAGGTGTCCAAAAATTCTATTGATGACCTGCTTATATTATGTAAAATCTATATTCAAATAGTTAGTAACGACCAGCACCGAAGACACCCTCAGCACCGCCGAACACCTGCACTTCCAGATCCACACTGACCCAAACACCACCCTCTGAGGGACCCTCATCTACAGCCCCGACAGCAGTTCAGCGACTCCATCACAGAAATCATCAGCACGTGCGCTCTCGCATCCACTGACCACATACTCCTCGGGGGCTTAAACTTCCACCTCGAGAACACCAACGGCAACAACACCGCCACCCTGCTCGACAACCTCTCCAACCTCACCCTCAAACAGCTCGTCACGACACCCACCCACTCCGCAGGACACACACTCGACCCTATCTTCTCTGCCAGCAATCACGTCTCCTTCAGCCACACCACTGAACTCCACTGGACAGACCACCGGTGCATCCACTTCTCCTTCAAAAAACCCACAGCACACCACCACCCACAACGGATCCACCACCCACAACGGATCCCCCACCGCAGTTGGAACAAGGTCACCGAATACCAACTTATCACAACCCTTTCCCAAAACCCACCCATCGACACCACTGATGCAGCTGCCCGCAACTTCAGGCAATGGGTCGACACTTGTGCCAATACTCTCACCCCAATCAAGAATCCCTCCAACAGACACACCGAGAGAAAGGCCTTCTGGTTTACCGCCGACCTCTACGTATCTAATCAAACCTGCCGAAGACTCTACAGAAAGTGGCACCAAGATCAGACTCTGTACAACCACACAGCCTTCAAAAACGGCATTCGCAGACATCACCAACTAATCTGAGCTACCAAGACAGCCACCTTCAAAGACTGAATCAACAACAATGGACACAGCCACAAGAAGCTCTTCAATGTTGTGAAGGATCTCTCCAACCCCATCTCCAATGCCAACAACATCCCGCCATCCCAAGACCTCTGTGACTCCCTAGCCTCTTACTTCCACCGCAAGATGGCAGACATCCACGACAGGTTCAGCACCCATACCCCCCCCCCGGCAACGACACAGATTCACCTCGTACCAACCTCCTGCTCTCCTGGACCCCTGTCAACGACAACGACACCATCGAAATCATGAACACCATCCACTCCGGCTCTTCATCTGACTCCTGCCCTCACCACATCTTCAACAAAGCAAGCTCTGTCATTGCACCCCAGTTACGGAAGATGATCAACAGCTCCTTTGAGTCCACCACTTTCCCGGAGAGCTGGACACACTGAGATCAACGCCCTCCTCAAGAAACCCAAGGTGGATCCAAAGAACGTCAAGAACTTCTGGCCTATCTCTCTGCTCCCCTTCCCAGCAAAAGTCCTCAAGAATGCTGTCAACAGACAACTAACTCACTTTCTCGAGGAGAACTTCACCCTGGACCTTTCCCAGGCCAGATTCCGCAGCAACCACAGTACTGAAACTGCCCTCATCACCGCCACAGACAACATCAAAACCATACTGGACAATGGCAAAACCGCGGCCCTCATCCTATGGACCTCTCAGCCACGTTTGACACCGTCTGCCAACATGCCCTACGCTCACGCCTCAGCAATGCAGGAATCCATGACAGAGCCCTGGACAGGGTCACCTCCCATCTCACCGGCAGAACCCAAAGAGTCTGCCTCCCCCCATCCTGCTCTGAGACCACCGAAATCATCTGCGGCGTACCCCATGGTTTGTCCCTCAGCCTGACCCACTTCAACATCTACATGGCCCGCTCGCTAACATCGCCCGATCCGACAACCTCAACATCATCTCATGCGCCGACGACACCCAGCTGATCCTCTCCCTCATCAAGGACTCCGCCAAGACCTGCCTCCATGAAGGAATGAAGGCAATCCCGAGTGGATGAAGAGCAGCTGCCTCAAACACAATTCCGACAAGACGGAAGTCCTCATCTTTGGCTCCACCTCCTCCGCATGGAATGACTCCTGGTGACCTGCCACTCTCAGAGCCTCTCCGACCTCCACTGACCACACACGCAACCTAGGATTCATCCTGGACTCCTCATTATCCATGACCCAGCAAGTCAGCGCCATCTCCTCCTCCTGCTTCAACGCCCTCCACATGCTCTGAAAGATTTACAAATGGATACCCACTGAAACCAGAAGAACAGTCACCCAAGCCCTCGTAAGCAGCAAACTGGACTACGGCAATGCCCTCTACGCAGGAACCATGGCCAAACTCCAGAAGAGGCTGCAACGCATCCAGAATGCCTCCGCACGCCTCATCCTGGACATCCCCCACCACTGCCACATCACAGACCACCTGAGAAACCAGTCAAAAGAGAATCACCTTTAAACTCCTCGCCCACGCTCACAAAGCACGGCACAACACCGGACCAGAATACCTCAACACACGTCTCTCCTTCTACACCCCGACCTGACATCTCCACTCTGCCAACCTCGTCCTCACAACCATCCCACGCGTCTGTAGAGCTACAACCGACAGTAGATCATTCTCGCACCTTGCCGCCAAAACGTGGAGCACTCTTCCCACCCACCTGTCCCAGACCAAAGACCTACTTGCCTTCAGGAAACTTCTCAACACCTGGCTGTTCGAGCAGTAGCAGCACCTCACCCCCTTCTCCCTCCCTTCAGCACCTTGAGACCCTCACTCGTGAGTAGTGCGCTTTACAAATTCCTGATTGATTGACTGACCATGGACAACACTTTGTAAATAACTCGATAAACACATATATGACTCTCTGAGTATGTTTATGACTGTGTATATGAGTTGGAGAGATTCTGAGAGTGTGTACATCAGTGTTTGACAGGGTTCGTAAGTGGGTTCAATAGTGTGAGTAGGTCTGCCAGTGGTGTGGAGTGTCTCAGTCAATTTGTGAGTGAATGAGTATCTAAGTGGGTCTGTGAGTCATTTTGATAGCATCTGAGTAGTTCTGTCAGTAGGTTTGGGAGTGTCTCTGTATGTCTGTGAGTGGTTGCGCCAGTGTCTGAGTGGGTTTGTAAGTTGGTGTGTCAGTGTTTTAGTGTGTATGTGAGTGGGTTCAATAGTGTCAGAGCGGGTCTGCGAGTGGGTGCACATGAGTGCACATGAGTCTATGACTTGGTGCACGAGGGTCTGACTGGATGTTTGTATCTTGGTGTGTTAGGATCTGAGTATTTCTGTGAGTAGGTGTATGAGTGTCTCAGTGGGTCTGTGACTTGGTGTGTTAGGATCTGAGTAGGTCTATGAGTAGGTGTATAAGGGCCTGATTTATACTTTTGGGGGCAAAATTGCACTAACGCAGATTTGCGCCAAACATTTTAGCACCAGCTTGCACCATTTCTGTGCACCAGCCGGGCACCATATTTATGGAATTGTGCAAGCCGGTGCAAAGGGTAGGCTAGTGTAAAAATAAATTACGTTAGTCGGGTAGGGCTGGCGGTATGGAAAAAGAGTTTTTTTCACCAAAAAATGACGTTAGGCAGGTTGGAGTAAAAACAAATGACGCTAACCTGCCGAGAGTCATTTTCTGATGCAAAACCATCCATACCGCATGACTCCTGTCTTAGAAAAGACAGGAGTCATGCCTGCCACCCCAATGGCCAGCACAGGGGACCAGGGCCCCCTGGGCATGGCCATTGCACCCTGTGCCATGTATGGGGGCTCATTTCAGGCCCCCCATGGCACTTCAAAAAATAAAATACTTACCTGTACTTAGCTGGAATGAGGTTCCCCATCCTCCGGTGTCCCTCTGGTCTGGGTGGGGGTGTCCCTAGGGTCTGGGGAGGGCACCTGGGGCTTATTCCATGGTGTTCCACCATGGAAATAGGCCCACATGTCCCCTAACACCTGCCCTGACCCAGGCGTTAAAAAATGGGACAAAGCAAGCTTTGCTCCATTTTTTTACACGTCCTCCATCCCGTGCACCATTTTTGCACAGGAGTATAAATATGGCGCTAAGGCCATAGAGTCATTTTTTGCACGGGGACGCCTACCTTGCATCTCATTAAGGCAAGGTAGGTTTCCACCTCCAAAAGAAGACTTAACTCCATAAATTTGGCGCTAGATGGGTCTAGCACAAGAGTATAAATATGGAGTTGGTTTTGCACTGAATTAGAGTAAAAAAAATGACGCTAATTCGGTGCAAACAGAGTATAGATATGCCCCTAAGACCACAGAGCAGTGGTCTCCAAACTTTTTTATGCCACGCCCCCCCAGTTGAAAAATAAAAATCATTGGGCCCCCACCCTCAGAATTTTTCACAATTATTTTATAAGGATGGCAATGTTTAAATATGTCTCGACATATTTAAACATTGCAGTTAAGTACTGTTACCTTTTTAAAAGTGCAATAACACGTTTCTGCTTACAACAAAACACTGTTATCTGTGTAATGCTCCTTTTGGGCAGAGCCTGGCACCCCCCCGGGGTCACTTCAGGCCCCCCTAGGGGGCCCCCTCCCAGTTTGACGACCACTGCCATAGAGTCATTTTTTGCACAGTAATGCCTACTTGATGCAAGTAGGTTTCCACGTCCAAAAACTTTAACTCCATAAATTTGGTGCTGTACAGGTCTAGCGCCAAAGTATAGATATGGGGTTAGTTTTGCACTGAATTTGTATTAAAAAAATGACGCAAATTCAGAGCAAAACAAGTATAAATATGCCCCAAATGCCATAAATTTATTTTTTGCACAGGACCGCCTACTTTGCATCTCATTGACACAAAGTAGGTTTCCACGTCTAAAAAAAGACTTTAACTCCATACATTTAGTGCTAGACGAGTCCAGTGCCAAAGTATAAATATGGAGTTAGTTTTGCACTGAATTTGCATAAAAATTGATGCAAATTTGACGCAAAACAAGTATAAATATGCCCCTAATTCTTCTGGCAACAACATAACTATTG
The DNA here is from genome assembly GCF_031143425.1 of Pleurodeles waltl. Lineage (NCBI taxonomy): Eukaryota > Metazoa > Chordata > Amphibia > Caudata > Salamandridae > Pleurodeles > Pleurodeles waltl. Next base: position 30,324,753 of record NC_090437.1, read on the forward strand.
TATTTAGAAATTCTGTCCATGCTCCAAACCCTACCATCCTCCGATGTAACTACATTTCTGTTCAACTTAGTTTTTCTTAATGGTTTCAAAATCTTTCCTCCACCTCCTCTGGCAGATCCAGGGTTTTGACTACCACCCAGTCTCCCACATTCCACATGCTTTTAAAATCATCATGTTTGCTATCATACCTTTTCTGTAGTTTTCCTGATGATATTTTACCCCTTTTCCACCCTTCCCCACACATTGTCTTGATGAACCCATCTAGTTTCACCACCTCCCATCCACTGGGAAACAATTTGGCACCAGGAAGTCTGCGTTTAAGCATTAAAAACTGGAACACTCCAGTAACAGCATATGGAGCAGTATGAAATGACCACAATAATTTCTTAACAGCAATATCTGCTGGTACTCTAGAGACATTTTCTGATTGATTGCACTCTTTTAACATGTGATTCACCCTTTCTACCAGCCCGTTTGCTTTGGGACAACACAAAGCAGGTTTAAGGTGAACAATGGAAAATATTTTTTTTTAATTCCTTCATTTTTTCTGAAGTGAACTAGACACCATTATCTGTCACAATAGAGCCAAGTATCCCTTCCATCATGAAAGTGTCAGAGAAGAAATCAATCATGTCTTGTGTGGATATGTGATTAACAACCTTAACCACAATCCAAAGTGAACAATAATCCACTAGTACAATGATAAGCTTTCCTGACCATGTAGGCATCTTTAGGGGACCTAGTATGTCTAAACCAAGTTTATCTTATGCACTTACATTTGACACTTATGCAGCATGTAACACATTCTTTGACTTTAGCCTCCACCATACTAGATATTCCAGAGAACCAATATGCAGCCCTAGCTTTGGATTTGGGGATGCTACGGCCCAAGTGACATTCATGGCTAGTTCCACAATTCATTCCCTCAGATCCTTGTGAGGTACTAACTTGTTACCTCTCATGACCATGTCATTATGCTGCACAATCTGTTTAATAAATCAAGTGAGTGATTTGGAATCTTAGTGAAGCTCAATTTGATTATATGCTGCAGATAGATCTACTACACTGAAATAACTCCAATCTACTATCATACTAATCATATCAATGATTATGGGTAGCAGACATTTATCCACCCTACGTTGTTATATAAATCCCTTAGATCAATACATAAGTGTATACCTCTACCACCTGATTTCTGTCTGACTACAATGGGGGCTAGCCAAAGTGAACTTTCAGTGTGATCTATGAATCCTTGGTTAACTAACTTGTCTAAATCTTCTGTCAAATGTTCACAAATTAAATTAGGAATGTTTCTCACTTTGTGCACAACAGGCACTGCATTATCTTTTAGAATAATTTAATGCTGAAAATTCCTCAGATGTCCTAATCTTTCAGTAAACACTTCTGGGAATTCTTCATACATTTTCCGGTTAACTTCCGTTTGATCAATTGTCATAACTGGTTCAATCTTATAAGGGTCAAATGTAATGCCTAATTGCTTTTGATGTTTCCAACCCAACAAACTTGAACCTTTTTCAGCTACAGAAATCTTTCCCTGAGTAACACAGCCTTTAAAAGAAATGTACATTTCTAACATTCTTAATAAAGGTATAGGATCCTGGTTATATCCACCTGGCTTGATGTCTGCACTTTGATTGGTGTAACCTTTAATTCCCAGTTTCTCTTCAAATGTTTTATGAACAATGAAATTGTAAGGTGAACATTAAACAGCATATACTATTACTTTCACTTAATCAAGAAGAATTTAACATGTAGGACAGTCATTTCCAGCTTCCAACTTATCTGACATTACCTGGAAAACAAATTTGTTGACGCTCATTTACACTACCTCATGAACTTGTTTAACTTCCATTTCCCCATTCCTGCAAATATGGGCATAATTACCTCTCTTATTACATTTCATACAAATACAGGACCTTGCTGGACAATTCAGGTTATTTGCTAAGTGATTAAAATTCCCACACTGATAACATTTATTCCTTTCTTTGTTTTTATCAGTACTTTTTTCAAACTGTGCAGTTTGACTTCCTTAAGTAACATTCCCCTTTTTGTTCTCAACGGGGAGAACCTATCCCCTTGTAGAAAATAAGTAGCATTGAAATAACCTTTTCCGCTCTTTCCAAGGTAAAGATGGTTTTCCCTCTTCATTCAGGAAGGGTGGTGGCTGTGTCAAGTTTGCAACAGCAATGATGCTACAATAACTGAATTAAATGATATAAAACGAACACTAAAATAAGTATAATATAGGGTAAGATCACAGCATGTTATGCTATTTCTATGTAAATGAGGCTAAAATGAAAATAAAGTGTTAGCACAATAACATTTGCCCTCTGAACAAATATACATGAGTTCCTACATTAGTACCAATAACAACGAATTGCAGGGGTTAAATCCTTGACTCAGACTAGCAAGAACTCCTTCAGGGGTAGGTTAGTGTAGACAGAAGAGAAACAGGTCTCACTCCACCCAGAGGCGTCTCCCACTACCGATGACTCCAGGAAATAAGAGCAACCCACTCTTGCAAATCCACGTCGATGAAAACTTCCTCAGAATCATACAGTGAGCAATGTTAAATGTTTAACAGCTTGTAAAGCACATAATAAGGCAGTTATGCTCAGGATTGCCCAGCCAGTTAATCTCAGATGACTCAACCCAATTGTTGTTAATAGTGAAAGGTGGCGTTAAAGATTTCAGTCATGGCGTTAAAGATTTCAAGTCGTCACTTCAGGGAAAATGGCATTGAATGTCACTCAACATGCAAGCCACATAGGTCCAACCATCATGATTATAACTGCTTTGATGATCAGCAACAGCACAATAGTAATCTGAGACTTGAAGGTAGAAGTGACCAATTATTTTTTCCACCTCGGGGTAGTTGGTAACAGGTTTTCCCCCAAGAGGTACCGGCATTCCACAGATACTGTATGTAAGATAAATTATCAATGAATCCAACAGGTGGTGATGTTCACTTCAAACGAGGACTTTATTAACAGTGCTGATATCATAATAGCTCGCCAACAGTTCTTCACGCATTTGGCAGCTCAGAGAAACATGAATAAGCAGCTCTCCTAAACAAGGCGGGCTACATGAAATATAACACATTAATAAATCAGCTTCTAGCAGCCCTTGTTATTTGCATATTAAATTGGGAGCTAGGATCATAGAGAGGACTTCACCTCTAACATAACAATAGTCACATACCCGTATGTCTTTGTTGTGTCAAAGAAAGAAACTGTCACACCAGCACAAGTCTCAGTGTTACTCTGAGGCTTATAACTGAAAACAGGGGTGAGGTTGTAATGCTGTCCCCTGCACACCTGGATCCTGTCTCCCTACTGTTGTTGCCAGTGTTTAAATTATACAAGAAGCTCTGTAGTGGGACTATATGAATTTATTTTGCTTGAAGTCACAACCATCAGAGCCACATACACTGACAGAAAATGACAGTTGGACTCTTCACGACAATGGAATGAGCTAACGCATAAGGGAGGGAGAGGTCAGGGAGGTGGGATTATACCATGTGATAATATGTATAAATACAACCAGAAACATTATACAATATCCTACTTTAAAGTGACATTAATAAAAGGCATATTATTAAATCACAACACAATGTCTGATATCTTTGATGGTTGGTCAGTGCCACTGTGTGTGTGTTTCAGTGTCATTAATGTGAGACAATCAACATAGCATTGCTGCGTATGTGACACTGACTTATTGGTATGCACTGGAAGGCCTGGTGCGATCAGATCTAAAACAAAAATATACTATCATTTTCTAGAGTTCCATATCATACCGAACCTAAACATGCTGAAGAGTTACATGGCGCATGATGAACGCTTCTTTAAGTAGGGAATTTATGATGCATTTAATCTTATTGCACAAAGCACCAAACCCATCTCCGCAACTGTCACTGCCATATACACTTAAAACATCATCGTTGAAAGTGACGAGAACTAATATTAGAAGGACCCTTAAAAGACAGTGCAAAGACGTGCATTAAGTTAACACAATTTGATTCCATGTATTTGCACCTACATCACACTACCCCTACCCCCAGAATCACATTTGTTGGTTATGTGCTAAATCCGGGATTTAGAACACCTATTCCTGGGGCCAGAAGTCACTATTTTAGCCATTAGATCACACCCAGCCCTACTGAAAGCGAGTTTCAGAGTCGTGCACGTGGTAGCTTTTGGAATTTGCTACAACGACTTCAGATCAACAATACATGAACATCATGAACGGTAAAACTCCTATGCGTGAAATATTCATACTGAGATTTTGCTTGTAATTTAAAGTGCTAATTGGCAGTGTCAACCTAAATTAATTTTGTGGCAATCTCTGCACATTATGAACTTTCACCTTAGGTTTGAATTGCAGTTTACAAAGTAGGGGAAAAGAAATATGGTTAAGAGATCGAAAAAATCACTTAAATTTCTAATTTTCATAGAAATGACATTTGATACTTTATTTCGTTAAATGTGTGTAGTCATGCACGTTAACATGGTTTGGGGTGCGATTTTTATGTAAAAAATGATTTAACATCAAAACAATACTGTACGTTTATTTACCTGATACATACAATATTTAACTTTAATTAAAATGTTAGTCAAAATGTATGTTTATTTTCTTCATAGCATTCCATTTTAGCAGGATTAGAAACTGCAATACCACCTCCGAACCAAAGCTCCCTATACCATAATCTTCCTGGGTCTTTCACAAAATAACTACGCCGGGCATTAAAAGAACTGCCTAGCCTTCAGCAGTGAATTTATTATCAAGTGACCTACTGCGTACGATGCATTTCAACAAAGCACTTCTGCATGTTCTGTTCAATGGCTTCTTTTCCACCCTCTTAGCTCACCATGGAGAGATTTTAGCACAACAGAGCACACACCATGCGGCAAGGTACCTAATGGAGAACAGTCCCGTTGATTGTGTACAGGCTTTCTGAAAGACTCCTATTGGCACAAAGAGACTCATGGAGCGGTTTAAGAATTGCTCAGTGCTGCAGAAGCGCCATCTCTCAGAGCTTTCTGACAGAGTTTTAGTGGGGTCGGCGTTCCCGCAGGCCATCACGGCACAGTCCTGAATGGCTGTCTGGCTCAAAAAAGAGGCACTTGGAAACCAGTCTGTTTGTTCTGCAGCCCATCTGTTTAGAATGCCTAGAGACTGCTTGGGGGAAGAACGCACAATCTGTGCTAATTGTTGGAGACTGCCTACGAAGAAAGAAGAGGCGAATGAACTAGAGGTAAAGAAGGTCTTGCAACAGAAATGAAAATTATACATTACTTTGACCAACATGACAGGTGAAGCATCTCTGAACTGTTCAAATTGCTGTGGTCAGGGTTTAACACATTGAGATTTGCTCAATTCAAGAACCTGAACCCCAGTGCTTTTACAATGAAACATACTTAATTGGCATGATTCTCACAGGTTTGATTTTTTTTATATAATAATCTAATTACAATAACATGTTCATACTTTATAACTAATTCAGTTTCGTAATTTTCTCATTACTTGTTTTCCTAACCTTCCCTTTGCATATTGTGGACAAGGCATGCAGTATGCAACCATGGTTAGTAAAGTTATTGTTTTAGTTTTCAAACTACACCATTTGTTCATGGAATGTATGTAGCTCGATGTATTTACATGATACAGAGGTACAATGAGAACCACTTCACAGAATACACAAAATACATGATCAATACATATCTACAAAACGTTAAAAAAGGTAAATTTTGAAACACATCATTTTATGCACTCTATTAAGTAAAAAATTTCAACAAAAGACGTCAAACATTATGCAGCGAGGGGCAGACAAAGAGAACATGCTCTAAAGTTTGTAGAGTTCCAATGGTTACATTGTCCGTGTTCCAGGGCCACCCCACTATAAGTTCCTGTAATTGTATTTAAGGGTTATAGATTTATAAGGAACAGTAAAAGAAACGACGAATGCCATACCCCAAGTTCCACTTTAAGTATGGTAGAGGATGCACCCCAGAACATTTGGAAATTATTACCTCCATCTTCCTTTTTTCCTGAATGACGGCATAGCTTGTTCACCTGAGGTCATCCTAATGCTATGTTTAAAAAAAATCTTAAGTGCTGAACAAGACAGTGCTGTATGCTCGATACTACTCAGACTAAAGTGCTGAAGCGTTTGATTAAAATTTCTATACGGGTGTCAGCTTTCCTGTCTTGTCCTACTGCTTCTGAGCTGAATAGGATTCTAAAGGAGTGCTCTTTACTTTGCAAAAGCATGTGGCCCCGTCTAAGGACAGCGTCCAGCCTTGAGTAATCTATGTATTTTTGCTACACATAGCTTTATGGGAAGGTGGTATTTTCAAAATTACAGCTGTATAAAAATGCATAGCACCTAGAGTAGGAAATTGGGTTGCTGGTGTTAACGCGTCCTTTTATGTTAATTTATTACACATTAGGACTCGTTTTAGGCCAATGAATCTTTTGACCCAATTGAGAGACACCATAGGACGAGATAACTGATCAATATGTCAATCAATATATCAATAATGTCGTCAATATTTATCACAACAATACATTTAACTTTAGTCAAAGACATTAACCAAATTGCCATGACCTTTCAGCCACGAATAACCACACCAGTTCATAGAATTTTATGAGTTTTATTCCCTATTAGTTGCAATCTAAAATTAAATGTATCATTCTTAAAGCCAAGAAACACAATAGCATAGTTACAATTTGGCAACTTTGATAAGATTTCAACAAGGCAAGAATAATAAACATTAGAATATAACACGACGTAAACATAGATCTTAATATAGCATAGTATTGATATTACGTCAGTTCAACAAAGCATTGTCAGTCGTTTGTCTATTTGCGTCAATTTGATGATCACCTGTCCTAACCACTAATTAGCATTGGCATGTTGGGCTTCATGCAAACAATTTAGAACACCAATTTGGAAAACCTCTAGCTATGGTCTCTATCAAAGCAAGCAGTTGGTACCTAGAAAGGAAAAGCAAACAGACAAATTACAAATTGCATTGTCATAATTACCCTCCAAGGATTAGGTCAGCGCACAGGTTCAGTCTTCGTCTTCAGGACATCAGTTGAACGCCATCAGTCAAGACTCAACTAAAGGACATAAGGGGCACTCCCCTTTTAAGGAGGAAAAGTGTAAATGGGCAGTCTATGGGTGAGGATGGTTTTAATAAGTCTCAAAATCACCAAACAGAGTGACAGAGTGTCTGGATAAATCAATAGCATTCCCTACCTAATTCTAAATGACTTCTCGTGACATGGGTTTTTATCCCTTTTTCCGTTGTACATTCCCCCAAAATTCTATTGGACACTTACTATACCCCACTATCTTTAACCTATCAAATTTAGCATTTGGTAATCCCAATTAACATAGATACATTCGTCTTCCAAGTTGAAGAAAAAGAACATTTGCAGGGTCATGGCCCTTTGCGAGTCAGCACACTGGAAAAACAGAAAAATGCATTTAATATGAGAGCTGGGCAGCTAAATCGTGCAGCTCACGCTAGCTTAAGGCCTATAAAGATTTTCAATATCGATGTAGTAACATAAATGTTAATATAAGCTTAATTAAACATAACATAAACATTTTATTCATCATTATTAGTTTGCGTATCAATTGGTGGCCATTCACCGTGGTCACAATTCAGGTGTGCGTTTAAGCAATTCACTATTATTATAGTTTTCTATGCAGCATCATCACACATTGATATAAACATTTTGATTTAATATAGGTTATGTAAGCTACGCTCTCTCACTGGTTGACTGGGGTGTGAGCCCTGGTCAAGGAGCACTCAGACCCCTTGCCAGTATAAGACCAAGTAAACCCCAAATTACCTTGTGCTCAACCCCGGGAAGCTTGGCACAGAGCAGGGAATGTGCAGAGTATTTGTGCAACACTTCAAACAGCAACAGAGTGAAAACACACCACTAAAGGATCCCACACTAGATTAGAAAAATAGAACTTAATTTAATAAATAAAACAAAATCCAGTTAGTAGAACTGCAGTTATTGAATTTAGAATTTTTGAGTAAATATAGCCCCAAAAAGCACAAAGCACTGCTCGGGATATCTGGTTGTGCTGGACCAGAAGAAAGTCTCAAGTTCAGGCTGACTTCAATGGAGTGTGGTCCAGCTACAGGGACCCAGTTAGGCCAGCTGAACCTAGTACCCTAAATTCTTGTTGCAGAGTGTTGCATGGATCCATGCTGAATATGAGTTGAGCAGCCGAGGCGGTGGGTCAATTCCGAGATGCAGCGAGGCCGTATTGTGAAGTTCTGTTGTGTCAATATCAAGCATCCAGTCCACAGGGCTTGCGATGTGAAGGCCAATGTGAGGGATGCAATGCAAGTTGAGGGGATCCCTTGATTCTGAAGAGCATTGAAGCTGGAATGCACAAGTTCAACGTCGCCATCAAGGCTGCGTTGACAAGAGATGTGAGGATCTGCTCCAGAGAAGAATTCCACAGCGGCAGTTATGAGGGCAATGATTTGGACCCAAGATGTGGGATGCTGCGGCGATGCAAGTCTTTTGCGATGGGTCCAATCAATGCAGCAACGATGATGTATCGGTTTTGCTCTGGGATTCACTGCACAGCCAAGGAGATGCATTGGTTCTGCTTCGGATGCATCACTCAGCAGGGAGGATGCCTCAGTTCCACAGGTAAGCACCTTAGGCACACCTCCAATGGTCCCAGACTGGGGTGGCACCACTTAGGAAGGTAGACTCACAGATGGCAGAGTCCAGGCGCAGAAGCAGGATGATTGGAAGTCTGTTATGTCCCTGAGATATCAGATGAGGAGACACGCCAAATAGCCCTTGGAGTCAGTCTAGGCTCTGGGTGCATGAGATGCAGTTCTAGTCATTTTCACCCAGGCAAGAGGGTGTCAGGCAGCAGGTCAGTGCAGGAAAGCAGAAGTCCAGCCATGTGGATTCCAGAAGAGTGGCAGTCCTTCAGCAGCCAAACAGTCCTTCTTCCTGGCAGAGAGTCCACAGGTCCAGAAGTGTACTGAAGCAGTGGTTTCTGAGGTCCAGTAGTTATACCTTGGTCCCCTAGTTCTGGAAGGCCGGAGAAACGTCTAGACAGTGGCTTTGAGGTGAAAGGAATTCCCTGCCTCCTCTGCAGTGGCTTCAAGCAGGCTGGAGTGACAATACAGGGTTTTTAGGGCCTTTGTGTTTGGACAAGATACAGCCTATTCAGGTGTAAGTGAGGCTGTGTCCAACTTCTCCCCCCCATCCTGCTCAGGATGCCCCATAAAGTCACACTTAAGCTTCCCTTGTTTGTGTCTGTTTAGGAGGAATGCACAAAGCCCAATTGCCAACTACACCTAGTCATGTGACCAGAGACAGGCTGCAGGCACCAAATGGCTAGGGCAAAAACAATGCCAGCTTTCAAAAAGTGGCATTACCAGAATTACAATTTAAAATCATATTTCACCATAAGCTATGATTTTAAATTGTGATTTCAGAAACGCACAGATTTGACAGAGGTATCTCTTCCCAACTGGAAACCAAATGCAAGAGTTTTTTTTGCTACCAGGACATCTAAAACTTAAAAGTACAAGTTCTACTTTTTAAATGCATTGCAACCTACCCTCTGGGCTGTTCAGGGTCTACCCTAGGGTGAGTTATATTTATGAAAAAGGAAAGTTTGGGCCTGACAAGAGATTTACTTTGCCAGGGTGAAATGACAGTTTAAACAGCACATGCAGGCTCTGCAAGTGCATGCGGCATGCTGCAGGCCCACTAGTAGCATTTACTTCACATGCACTGGGAACATGTAGTGCACTTTACTGGGGACATATAAATAAATTAAATATATAAACTGGGGATAAGACAATACTACCATATTTAGAGGAGAGCGCACATGCATTTTAGCACTGGTTAAAAAGTGGTAAAGTGCTTAGAGTCCTAAACCCAATAAAAACGAATTCAAAACAAAGTAGGAGAGGGAAGGTAAAATGTTGGGGGATGACCCCACAGAAAGGGCCAGGTCCAACACCTAGCAATATAAAAAAGGCTAAAATTAATGAAAACTATCTTAAAACAAACACATTGAATAGCAACATCCACATAACGTACTCAAACAAATGGGCTCATGGCACAATGAATATGTTACTTGGTAAACAATATGAATAATGAATATATTAAATTACTTAAAACACAGATTGAAATGTATCCCAATTACCCTAAAATGAACATGGCCCTCAGAGAAAAGAATCTAACACAACTTGCTTTAAAAAAGAAAATTACATTTGCTGAAATTTATGACACACGTAAAGAGGAATATGGCACACATTGAAATGAATATGAAGCTCTGAAATACATATAGCTCTCAATGAAATTAATGAGAACATATTAAAGAGAATAAATTGTAATAGGTTGCTATTTATAGTTAGGACCTAGATTGAATAGAAAAAGCGTTTTTTGACTTGCCTCTATCTTAGGCATAATTTGACAAATCTTTATGAAATTTTCTAAAAAAAAATGCCCTAGGGGACTTGTTCTGCCTGGAACAATTTGAGGCGATCTGTCCAGCAGATGATGAGAAAAAGGGAGGGTCAAGAAAGTGTGTTTCCCATATTAACTCCAAAAGACTCTTTAGACACTCCTGCAGCCTGATCTACTGGATGGAATTTTATGGAATTTGTCAAAAAGGTAGTTCTTAGTCCCCAGATCACACTTTTTTTTTTTTAGTGTAAATCTATTCAGTAGTTTTTGAGATATTGCAAGGAAAATAAATTTGTGTATCTAGGGCCTCGGATCCAGGGAGATATCCTGCTGAGATCTGATTGGCTGCCAAAACTTCAAACAAGAAGTGTTGGCAGCTATTTTGGGGCTCAACTTCAAAAGAAGAAAAGGGGGCAGAGCATGTGTACTCTAATTGCTTAGCCTTGGTCCAGGGCTTAAAAGTATTTTTTTTTAAATCTAGGTGAAATTTGCAGCTGGATCTGCGGATTTCACTGAATAAAAAAAAAAAAAAAAAAACAGTCTCCCGAGTTTCTCAGTTATTTTGCCACTGAGTGGCTCAGGTCCTGGGGCCATTGGCATTTTATAAAGGAGGGGGGTGCAGGGGTGCCCCTCCAAGGGCTTATTGAAGCTTTGAAGAACAGCACCTCCTGGGGCAAAATTGAGTAATATGAGGGGGCTGGGCAAACCCCCCCAATACCTAGGGACCCCCACCTCTCTGGGGCAACAAATACAAAATAATTTGGGGGGATCCTGTGGACCCCCCCCCCTTGCCTTGGGGACCACCATCTCCCCAGGGCTATAAATAAAACTTGTGTGGGGGACTGCATGGATCCCCCTCGGCACAGGGCTATTTTAAACAAACAAATAGGGGGGCCACAGTACCCAGGGACTACCACCTCTCTGGGGTCAATAAGTATGTTTAAAAAATAGAAGGGGACCTTGGGACTCCCCCACAGTTTCCATAAATCACTACTGTGTGCCCTGGATGGGGCCAGGGCACCCAGGACGATGTGGCTGGGCCCCGAGGGATGGGGTCCCTGGGGCTGAAATAAGTCTGGGGGCTGCATTGCCTTCCCTCCCTCTTATAATGAAAAAAAGCCACTGGCAAGGAGTTGGTCCCCAGGGTCAGGGGCACATGGACCCCCTAAGTATTTTTTATTTATTGCCCCAGGGATATAGTGGTTCCCATGCCCTTTGATGGTGCTCATGGCCTCTATATGTTTATTAAATGTGGCTCCTGGGAGGTGGTGGTCCTCGGATCCTTGGTCTCCATGTGGGCCCCCCAAATATTTTTACTAGGCAGCCCCGGGGAGGTGATGGTCCCTGGGTCCAAGTGGGGTCCATGCTCCACTCTAACTATATTTCATTTGTTGCTCAGAGGAGGTGGTGGTCACTGGGGCCTGGTTGGGGGTCTGTGTGGCCCCCAACAATTTTTTTAGGTAGCCCAACAGAGGTGATGGCCACTGGGGACCAGGGGTCCATGTGGCCCTCAAACATTTTTTAATTGTTAGCCCCAGAGAGATGATGGATGGTATGGGGTTGGGTGAGTAAAGGGGTCAACCCCCATCGTGCAGGGCCAAAGGCTGTGCATTGTTGAGTGGTTGTAGAGATTTGGTCACAGGGCCTGGTCGAAGGCCAGACTGTGCAGGCAGCCACTGCCACACACAGCCGAAGGCCATGTGTCATACCACTTTGGGTGGTGAGAGTGGATTGTCATGCATTGCTAATTCCCCCACATATTACAGCACTCATGACATCTTTGATAACATCATTGATGATATCATCATAATATTTGCAGTAAAGGGCTGAGAAAAAAACTGTGCATGGCGGGGTGCAAGTTATAGTTACCTCAGGGCACGAGGTATATTTACTTGAAATAACTCTACCTATACCAGCTGGATTTCTTTGGTTTTGTACATTTAAAATATGAGCCTAACTATAATGTCTCTGTAACCTTTGTTTTTTTTGTTTTGTTTAAGTGAATATGTATATATGAATTTACATATACATAAATATATATAAATGAAAATCCAACCCAAATGGTCTAAAATAGCGAGGCACTCAACTGCTGGTGCACGTGGAGGGTTTTAGACCATAACCCTTATTAATCATCACACAAAAAAGGCACTGCACTCCTGGGGGCTCCATGACAGCTTCATTTATTTCAATGACTATAATCAAATTATTGAATTAAGGAATCGTGTTAACAGCAATCACGTTTGAACATCTTACAGGCGAGAGACATGTGACTATTAATCCCAGAATGCAATATAGAAAGTGTGATGGCAGGAAGGAACAGACGATACCACTTGAGAAAGACATGGTTGTCGAAACGCATCATGGAGTCTGAAAATCTGTCTGAATAAATGAAGCTGTCATGGAGCCCCCAAGAGTGCAGTGCCTTTTTTGTGTGATGATATATATAAATGTATATATATATATATATATATATATATATGTCTATTCACATAGAAATGTCGCCTTCACTTCAAGTTGAAGTGAAGGCGACATTTGTATGTGAAATAGTTGAGTAACTTCAGCCCGCCCTTAATGGGAAACATCCCTAATATACACGCTGAACGCCGTGCGCTGAGTGCTGCTTTGAAAGTTTAAATGCCCCGTAGGAGCTGCTATTATCAAAATTTGCCATTCTCATGTTAATGGTAGGACGCGATTGCAGCACGTGTTTACAGTGTCTGTAATGGGAAATATCTACGATATATACGCCGAGCACTGCAGTGTTGCTTTGAAAGCTTAGTTGCCCACGAGAACCGGTATTATTGAAGTTTGCTATCTTCATTTTGATGGCAGGATGTGAATGCAGTTTTCGATTTGCAACAACAGTACAAGTCTAAAATTGCGTTGAAATTTGACTGAACGCTCGCAAGGAGCGACAGCGCTCACAATGAAATGTTATTATTGGGTGTCTGGCACTGAGGAAATATGCTGTAATACGGCTTCAGGAGCGTTTCCGAAATTCGAGGCATTCGGTAACGGACTCTAACACAGTATTGAGTCTGTGTGGGCAAGGAAACGTGTATTATTGGTATAGGTGCCAGAAACATTTGTTTTGAAATTTGTGGAATTCAGGGTTGTGCTCATCGTGCTGAAATTATGACTTCCACACGTGAACAAAAACTACAAGAGGCAGCTGCTAAATTATTTATGCCCACGGGGGACAATATAATAATTTTTTTGAGGAATCAAGTGAACAAAATGAGGTAGTAAGTAAGAAAAAATTGTGTGACAATTTGTGGAAAGCCTCCAAGTGGGAACAGGCCAAATGGTGGGAAGCCACCACCCTTCAAAAATATGTTGATGTGGATCGAGTACCACGTGGATTGACAATCTTTATCTTACCAACAATATTTAACCCGGATCCGGAAATGGTTGAAGAATGGGCCAATAATAATCATCAATGTTCAATGGGAATGTTAAAAATATTAATTGCATATGCAAAAAAGGATGTGGAGAAAGCAGCAATAGAAATAGAGAAACACACTATAGCATTACAAGAGATTTGTAGTGTGGATGAATTTAAATCTGAAATGGAAAAAATACAAGTGAGACTGGATAAAGTGGAAGGTGAAATCATGGCCAAAAAACAACGTAAATTTCACTGTGATGAATGTGATTATGAAAAGGGACAGATTTGAACCTTTGCATGCAAATATGAACACATGAGAGAAAATCAAGAGCATGAAGGACTTCAACAATCGGCCTGAAATATGCAGGTGTCATCTTTGGCACCAAATGGGACACAGGAAAAGTCTGTAAAGAAAGCTGTGGAAAGTGAAACGAGCGAAAGTGATGTGTCGAGTCACTCTGAGGCTGAAGGAGTAAAATCCCAAATTTTAAAGGAATTCAACCTATTGGCCCAAGGAAGAGTAAAGGCCCAACGAGGCCGAGGCGCAACAGGTTTCAGAGCTCGTGAAAGAGGAGGAAGAGGAGAACCAAAAACAAGTGGACCCCGACAAAGAGACATGGAAAGCACATGGGGAATACGCACCAGGGGCCAAACTGCTACCAACCCATAGAAGGAACAGTCATAAATTTATCAAATGTAAGCTGATCCAAGATACAAGAAAAGGTACTATCTTTGGGTCTGTCATTCTGTCCGTCAACATCTTTTGATTATACTTGTAGCAGAATAGACTTGTTCCATTTTATCAGGAAACTAAAGCTTGAATATGGGTTTGCCACCAAGGCCAATGGGGCACAACAAATGAGAGCTGAGATGAGGGTACCATCACCGTTACAAATTGCGGACATTGAGACATTCCAAACAATGGGACCGTTGATGGGTGATAGTGAATGGGAAAATGATCCCATAACCAGTTTGGAAAGGGAAGGATTTCAAACAAATCTAGATTGTGCATATAATAATAGATTTAAACCTAGATCTACTTTCTATCCCCAAGTTAAATGTGCAGCAATTGATGTTTTTGAGAAATGTGTTATCAATGAATTTAAGAAACTAAATGGTAGTAGGAACAAAAAATCTGGTTATCAAAATTTGAATTATGAACAGCTTCAGGCAATCCTTGAGTTAAATAATAACGCAGATATAGTTATTAAACCCTCTGATAAAAGCGGTAATGTGGTCATTTGGCCCATACCCAAATATTTAGAGGAATGTCGAAAGCAACTCAAAGACAGCAGACAGTATGAAAAAAACAGTAAACTGCAATATCAAGTGGCTAATAACAAATATGTTGAAAAATTAACTGAATGGGTAAATAATAAGATCATAGTGAAGGAGGAATTTTTATTTTTGATATGTCCTCATCCTAAATTACCGATATTATATTTGTTACCTATATTACATAAAGACTACAATAATCCACCTGACAGACCGATTGTTTCTTCAGGAGGCAGTGCATTAGAAAATACATCCAAAAATATTGATTTTTTCCTCAGACCATTTGTGGGAGCACTGTCATCATACGTTAAGGATACGAGGGACTTTCTAAAAAGGATTCATGAGGTACTATGGGAGGAGCAATTCCTACTATTAACATTGGATTTTGAAAGTCTGTATACCTGTACCCCTCATGATTTAGACATCTCTGCATGTAGACATTTCTTTGGAGCGAGATCACTTTGCCACTTACAACATACTGAAATGCTATTATACATGATGCAAATTTGTCTAAACAATAATTTCTTTATATTCAATCATCAAGTGTATCGACAATTGCAAGGGACTGCAATGGGTACTTGCTTTGCTCCGAGCTATGCAGGTCTTTTTTTAGGCTGGTGGTAGGAGCTAGTGGTGTACAACATGCAAATGTTTGATGAGCATGTAGTATTATGGGTTTGGTATATTGATGACATGTTTTGCATTTGGAAAGGCAGTGAAGAACAGGCTGTAGAATTTGTCAAGCAACTTAATATAAATGAGATGAATTTGAAATTAACATCACATATACACTGTTCAAAAATTTCATTTTTGGATTTGAAATTATGTGTTAAAAAAACAAATTGACTAGTACTTTATCTCGGAAGAAGACAGCAGGAAACAGTCTCTTACATGCTAATAGTTGCCATTCCAAAAATTTGATTCAAAGCATTCCTTATGGTGAACTTTTAAGAGCTAGAAGGACCTGCAATGAAGATAGTGACTTTGCAATAGAAATGCAAACAATGACAAATAGGTTCCTTGAGAGAGGATACTTGAGTAAACTAATTGATAGTACATGTGAGAGAGTACTCTCACTAGACCAAGAAAAACTGTTGGTATCACAGAAAAGTGCAATATGGATGACACTCAAATAATTAGGTTTATTACTACGTATAGCACTCAAGCATGGGAAATTAAAAATGTTCTACTAAAATGTTGGGGTATTCTAAAAAGCGATGAATTGGTCGCAGACCTTATTGGACAACAACCCCAAGTGACCATTAGGAGATGCGCATCCCTTAAAGATCGGTTATGTAAAAGTTTAATACAATCACCTCAAGGTAATAAAGATTTTACTGTTCAGGGTTTCTTCATCTGTGGTAAATGTAAAGCCTGTAAAGGCAGCAGCAATTCTCATAAGATCCAGTTATCTAGAAAGTTACATCCTTTTATTATTAAAAAGCACCTGTAATACAGAATACTGTGTCTATGCCCTCAGCTGTCCAAGTATTATATAGGTAGTATGATGAACAAGGCAAGGAAAAGAGTATTGGAACACATGAGAGCTATAACCAACGAAGACAAAAATTATCCAATGGCAAGACACCTTGCTGAGGTTCATGGGAAAAACAGGGATCTGTTGAAATTCTGTGTGCTTGATAATATTCCAGCTAATATAAGAGGTGGTAACAGAGAACTGGAACTGAGACAATTGGAGTCAAAATTGATTATTAAATACTCTACTATGACTCCATATGGATTTAACCAGGATGAAGAACTGTTTGTTCACCTTGATTCTGTCTAGAATGTAATAGCAGCAGTCTTTTTGTATATGTACAAGAAGGATCACAATTATAATCATTCTACCGTTAGTGTCACTAGCTTTGAACATTTGTCAAGTGTTCATTATATGATTTTGTGTTTCAGGTCCAATAAAAGCGGAGTACACGGGAAATGCAAGGAGCTATTATATCTTGATAAGTATACTCTACACATAAGATCAGTATTATAATATTCTGTTTATATTGTTGATATTTATTTATATTTTTTTTTGTAGAGACTTGTATTGCAAGTTATACTAGTATAATTCTACAGGATTATAAAATATATTTATATCTAGGTATATTGCAGGGAATCTGTCCCAATATGGCTGACATGTCTGTTATAGGAACTTTCAAATGGATATTAATTTTCTCTTTTTTCATATTAGTATATCCAGATTTTGTTATATATATTATGATTTTGCTTTTGATTGTAGGGGAGTTAATTTAACTGAATATATGTATGTATTCAATTAGACGATGCATTGGATATACTCCATTCCAAAATGGCTGACACTATTGTAACTAACGTTGGTAGTCCTTCGTTGTTGTTGTTAGTTTATTTGTATGCACAAAATAGTATGTCCCCTGACCTGTGACCAAGGAGCTGGTGGTCCGAAACACGTCAGGAATTCATTATCAATAAACACGTCCTTGCTGTCACGGCTGTGTTGCTTTCGTCAAGGGATTTTATCCCTATGAGGCTGGAACAACGTGTGATGAATATATATATCTATATACTGTATATCTATCTATACATCTATATATATATACACACATATATATATATTTATATATATATATATATATATATTTATATTCTATATATACTCCCCTTAAGTTTAAATAAATCCCACAACTTACAATTGTTGGATTTAATATAACTAGTTCAGGTAAAGAGTTTAAAAACTCTTCCTGAAAATTGCCAACTTCAGCTCTGTAGTGCCCTTCACTGATTGGCCAGTGTAAGGAAATGCCTTCCTTGGCATGGTTACCCCCTGACTTTTTGCCTTTTGTTAATGCCAGTTATGATTGAAAGTGTGCTGGGACCCTGCTAACCAGGCCACAGCACCAGTGTTCTTTCCCTAAACTGTACCTTTGTTTCCACAATTGGCTCAGCCCTGGCACACAGATAAGTCCCTTGTAAATGGTATCCCTGGTACCATGGGCCTTGTTGCCAGGGAAGGTCTCTAAGAGCTGCAGCATGTCTTATGCCACCCTAGGGACCACTCACTCAGTACATTGTGAGTGCTGGTGGGGAGAAAATGACTAAGTCGACATAGAACTCCCCTCATAGTGCCATGCCCATCTCACATTGTCTGTGGCATAGGTAAGTCACCCCTCTAGCAGGCCTTGCAGCCCTAAGGCAGGGTGCACTATACCGCAGGTGAGGGCATAAGTGCAAAAGCACTATGCCCCTACAGTGTCTCAGCAAACCTTAGACATTGTGAGTGCAGGGTAGCCATAAAGAGTATATGGTCTGGAAGTCTGTCAAATACGAACTCCACAGTTCCATAATGGCTACACTGAAATCTGGGAACTTTGGCATCAAACTTCTCAGCACAATAAATGCACACTGATACCAGTGTGTGATTTATTGTAAAATAAACCCAGAGGGCATCTTAGAGATGCCCTTTGAATACCAGTCCGACTCCTAGTGCTAGGCTGACCAGTTTCTGCCAGCCTGCCACAACCAGGCGAGTTTCTGGCCACATGGGGTGAGTGCCCTTGTCACTCTGTGGCCAGGACCAAAGCCTGTACTGAGTGGAGGTGTTTCTCACCTCCTCCTGCAGGAAATGTAACACCTGGCGGTGAGCCTCAAAGGCTCATGCCAATTGTTACAGCACCCCAGGGCATCCGAGCTTGTGGAGATGCCCACCACTCCGACCACTGCCCCCACTTTTGGCAGCAAGGCTGGAGGAGATAATGAGGAAAACAAGGAGGAGTCACCCACCAGTCAGGACAGCCCCTAAGGTGCCCTGAAATGAGATGACTCCTGCTTTTAGAAATCCTCCATCTTGAGATTGGATGATTCCCCGATAGGAATAGGGATGTGCCCCCTCCTCTCAGGGAGGAGGCACAAAGAGGGTGTAGCCACCCTCCAGGACAGTAGCCATTGGCTACTGACTCCCTGACCTAAACACACCCCTAAATTTAGTATTTAGGGGCGACCCTGAACCCAGAAAATCAGATTTCTGCAACCTAAAGAAAGAAGAAGGACTGCTGACCTGAAAGCCCTGCAGAGACGACGGAGACACCAACTGACTTGGCCCCAGCCCTACCGGCCTGTCTCCAGACTCAAAGAACCTGCACAGCGATGCATCCGACAGAGACCAGCGGCCTCTGAGGACTCAGAGGACTGCCCTGAACCTGAATGACCAAGAAACTCCTGAGAACAGCAGCACTGTTCAAAAACAGCAACAACTTTTCAACTTTCTAACAACTTCCAAAGAACTCTCTCTTCCCCCTGCAGAGTCCAGCTGACCAGCATCCAGTGGCCATGTGAGGATTCTGACCAGGTACATTCTGGGAATTGTAGTCCCAACTCCCAAGGAGCAACTCAGAGCTTCTGGAACCTTGGATCAAGTTGTGGACACTTCAAGGACCCAAAAAAGGACCGCAGGAAGAATATCCAGGCGTTTGGACCAACTTCATATCTTAAAGGGGTGCATTGTGGGAGTTGTAGTCCCAATCCCAAAGAGGCAAACTAGAGCTTCTGAACCCATGGCTGGTGCTGTGGACCACTTTCCTGAATCAAGAAACACTTATGAACGTAAGTGTGACAGTGTTACCTCATGGTTGGCGTGAACTCTGGACTTCGTTCCTTTCCAGTGTGACCTTTATTTAACTCTTTGAGCGCTAGTTGCTTCTTTGCGCTAGAAAACAATAATTCTTTAAAAATGTATATCTCCGGTTCCCCTTATTCGATTTTATTTGTTTTGGTGTCATTATTAAAGATACAAATATAATCTATATTTATAGATTGGTGTCAGAGATTTAATGTGTTTTGGTTCTTACTTATTTACTGATTTTTAAATGCTTTCCACACTCGTCTCCTAAGTTAAGCCTTGACACTCATTGCCAAACTACCAAGGGTTGAGCTGGGTTTAATGTATTGAGACCTAACTGGACCTAAGTGGAGGTTAGTGGCCTATTGATAGGTGTAGGCACTTACCTGCCCTACCAATAATCCACTTTGCAACAGTAAGATTTCACATTCATTGTCCGATTTAGCATTGTACGTGGTAATGATTCTCGTGCTAGTCCCTTCTTCTGGGAGGTCAGCCTTAGAATCCTTTTGCTTAAGGCCAAAAAGGATTTCCGTTCTGGTGCATGCATCTATTTTATGTACTGCCTTGTCCAACACCCACTTGGGGTAACCATGGTGGGAAAAGTGTTCTAGAATGTACTTTTTCTGTATCTCAATGGTCACTACTTCACTGCAATTTCTTTTGGCTCAAATCAATTCTCTATATGGAATACTCCATTTAAGTTGACTGAGGTGACTACTCTCTGCTTGCAGGAGACTGTTTCCAGCTGTGGTTTTCCAATGTAATTTCATGGTCACCTTATTCTCTTTTGCAGTTACTTCCACACCCAAAAGCAAAATGCTCTCCTTGTTCTAGTTGGTTGTTAATTCTAAATTCAAGCTATTCTTGTTCAAGCACTCAAAAAACTCCATAGCCTCTTACTCATTGCCTTGCCAAATCAAAAAACTTTGTCAATGAAGCAAAGCTACAAGGCCACTTTTTTCCATTTCATGAATAAATACTGCTGCATAGAACACCTGTTCCTCCCACCAGCCATGAAAAGATTTGCATAGCTGGGGAGAAACAGGTGCCTTCCTTATGCCTGTCTACACAGGGTTTTATCAAACATAAAGTTTTTACTCAGGCAAAATGTCATCATTGCAAGAAGCATCGGTGTATGTAAAAACTAGCTCAATGCTGTTGCTGTTAGAAAGGGTTCACATGCCTTTATACCATCACAATGACGTATGCTTGTGTATAATGCTTTAACGTCAGGTGTCATAAGAAGAAAATCCGGTCCCCAGTGAATACATTTTATCTTACTTAAAAAAGGCCTAGTATCTGCAATGTATGATGGAAGAGCAGTCACCAATGGGAGCAAGAAATGATCAACATATTTATATGTATTTTCAAGCAAACTCCCAATGGATGAACAATTGGTCTACCTGGATGGTTACTAATGGATTTGTGTACCTTAGGCAAAAGATATAACATGGGTATCTTTGGGTTTCATTTCTTCAGAAATTGATATTCTTCAATCTCTATTATACCCGTGTTTTTTCAACTTTCCTAGTCTCTCCCTATATTCAATTATTGTCTCTTTAGAGTCAGGCATGGTTATAATCTCATAACAATTTTAGTCTTTCAGTTGTCTTCTTCTTGCAGTTCTATACATCTCACGGGGTATGATGACCACAATACATCCCTTATCTGCAGGTGTAATTACAATGGTATTGTCTTTTGCCATGATCCAATGGCTTTTTTCTGTTACCATGATGTGTTCTTGTTACTTCTCCCCTTTGATTTCTGTAACTTTCTTACATCCAAAATGTCCTTTTCCTGAAAGGCATCCAGCATGTCAAAGCTAAGCACTGGGGTGTATTTAGATCAAAGTTTGAAATCGGTAGGTCCACTTTGATCATATAATATGCCCTGTTCCTCTAACAGAGCCTCTATGTCTTCAATATCTGTGTTGTTCTCCTGTAAGTCTATCAATGTAGTTAAAAAATCAATGACCCCTATGTTCAGACCTTCAAACGATGGTGGTTTTACCATACTTGTTTCCTCACATTGGTTATAAAAAATGTATTCAGTTTCAGACATCTGATACATTTAAAAAATATTTATTCTCCTTTCAATAGAGTCATAATTACCAGTAGGGCAAAGGGAGAGGCCTAGACTTAAAATTCTTAGTTCACGAGCTGTCAGTGTTCTATTTGACAATTTATTACTGTGTTGTTGCCTTCCATCATACTTTCATTTTCCTGGCCCCTCTGCGAGTTCCCATAGGGGTTTGCTTCCTTGGTGTCTTGGTGACTAGACTGATTGTGATTATTGTGGTGAGGCACCTGTGGGCAACTGAAGTCAGCTTAGGAGGTTCTAATCCCCAGAAATAGTATTGGATGATTATATCATTATGTTTTAATGTCAAACTATCAACATTGTGTCTAACCATATGATTCTTTTAATTTTCAGGGTGGAGAGGAAGGGACTCTCACCCGCTGAGCTTGAGAGGAGGCTTCGTCTGGGACACCCTACACTTTTTTACCAACAACATGGATCAATTGGGTGATATTTACACTATTTTATAACAATATCTTGAAAGGAGTATAAAAATTGTATTTTGATTGCAGAATGTGATCCTCAAACTTGTACATGTGAGAAGGTTTTCTTAGCCCACTTGGGCATAATTCATTACCGTCTCTATTACGAGAATGTTGATTATTGTGTAATTCCATCCAATGTGGACTGTATAGTATAACATGGCAAGTCAATTATGGACTAATGGATTATATGGCCCCCTTTTTAATTTTATTTTTTGAATTTCCTTGTTATTTCATTTGGATCATGGGATTCTATGATGTGAGAATATATGAGTATACAAATACCATGTTAAGAAGCTAGAGCTTATCATATATAAAATAATTCTGGTAAATTATGTTTTGGGACACAATGGAAACATGAAATAATGATATCTTGAACATCAGTGTTATATCTGTAAGACTGGAATTTATTATTTAATTTTCAATGGATATTACCGGCATACAGAAGTAACTGATTGAGAATTTGCACACGATCACTGTATCAGTGGTTCTGGGGAAATTTTTGACAATGTAACTGATTAATGAATGAGAATATCAGGACACTGTTTATTTATGTCATTATATTTTGATTACACATTGTTGATTATTATATGTTGATGATTGATTTCACTTTTATGATTCTGTATGCTAGTTAACACTCAAGCCACAGAGATAAGAGATAACATTGATTCCCTTTTGTATATATTGTTCATGCTCCAAGATGGTGGATTCCGTAATGTACTGTTAAAAGAATTGTGTCAATATGGATTAGTCCTTTCTTTTTGTTATTCACTAATAATATAGGGTTGATTGGAAAGCACTGCCACCCCGTGCATGAGCAAGGCTGTTATGCCGCAAGGCGTTGCAGGGGCTGGACATATGTGAAATACTGTAAAATGACTATGGACATGATTAAATCAGAATGATCCATGCTTAAATGAATATTACATAGCTAAATGAATCTGATATGAGTTGAAATACCTTTCTTTGAATGTACTAAGACACACACTGACATGAATGTGACAAGCATTAAAATTACTATGACAACCACTGAATTGAAGGTGACAGTGGTCATTTAAATATGATCTTCACCCAAAAGTATTTGGCACACATTGAAGTTAATCAGGTCTAAATCGAAAGAGATATGATGCACAATGAAAGGACATAGGCACCGCTAAGAGCTAATATTACATGTGTTAAAATTAGGCTTGGGCACAGAACTCTGCTCCGCCGGTGGAGTTTTTGGGATTCAGGCACTTCGCACTACGGAGAGTAGTGCGGAGCTCCCGAAATTCAGCTATCTGGTTTCTGAGAGGAGTACGTAGTGACAGCGAGATTTATATTTGGCTCTCACCCATGAGTGCCACAATGCTCTTGGGTCACTAGCTAGTGTGTTCGCAACTTTGCTCCCACTTGCATGGCCTCCGGCCACAATGGCAACAAAAGCAGTGCCGCTCACGACTGCGACGCACCTCAAGTACATTTTCTTCTTGAGATGTGTATAAAAATGCCACTGTTGGCATGGTCACCCCCCACGTTTTGCCTAGTGTTGATGCCAGCTTTGATTGGAAGTGTGCTGGGACCCTGCAAACTGGTGTGTGTAAAAACAAGAGCAAAGAGCAGAGCACAGGGTGAAAAAGCATTGGAGCCTGGAATAATGGCCCAACCTTCCAAAAGAAAAGGTAAAAGGACTGGCCTCTGTACAGCACAAGAAACAGGACCTCTCTTCTCAGGAAGATGCCCTATCCCCTGAGAGAACTGAGTCCATGGAGCTGGAGCCTCACCAGGTAGAGCTCGTGGGCCCAGGGGGACCCTCAAGGGAACAGCTGTGCCAGGGGCAAAAGACTTGTCACACTCTTGAAAGCCTGAGACAGCAAGCTGCTGAACAGGAGAAAGGAGATGTCAGTGGTTCCCACAGGGTCTATTGGGAGGATGGACTCCTTTACACTGAGGCAAGAGATCCCAAACCTGGTGCCACTAGGAGGGTGGTAGTGCCTCAGCAGTTTAGAGAGTTTATCCTCACTTTGGCTCATGACATCCCCTTGGCTGGGCACTTGGGACAAATCAATACATGGGACAGATTAGTGAACCATTTCTATTGGCCCAATTGATTCCAGAAAGTAATGGAGTTTTGCAGCTCCTGTGTCACAGAGGTTGCGTCGATCCGGTGGGTGTTGCATGTAAAATGCTACCGCACGGCAGGCGCTGCATCGATTCCTCTCAGGAAGTTGGGCTGCGTCGTTCCGGCTCTGCTGTGCATTTATCCAGTGGGCCGTGCATCGAATTTCCAGTCACTATACTAGTGCTGCATTGATCTTCTCCTTGCAAAGTTGGGTTGTGTCATTTCGGTTCAGCACGTGGTGATTTTCTCACTGCGATGCAGGCTGTGCATCATTTCTGGCAGGTGGTGCGTCGCTTTTTTCCCGCACCGGGATTTCTTCTTGCAGGAATGAAGTCTTTTTGGTCCTGAGACTTCGGGGAAAAGGAGGCAAGCTCTATCCAAGCCCTTGGAGACCACTTCTCACCACAGCCAGAAAGCAGCAAGGCAGCAGGGCAACAGCAAGGCGGCAGTCCTTCTCAGAAAGCAGTCAGATGAGTCCTTTGGGCAGCCAGGCAGTTCTTCTTGGCAGGTTGCAGGTTCTGGTTCAGGTTCTCTTATCTAGGAAGTGTCTTAGTTGGTAGGGGCAGAGGCCCTGTTTAAGTACCTAAATGTGCCTTCGAAGTGGGGGGAAGACTTCAAAGAGTGGCTTAGAAGTGCACAGGGTCCCCTTTCAGTTCCATCCTGTCTGCCAGGGTCCCAGTAGGGTGTGGGGCAGTTCTTTGTGTGAGGGCAGGCTACTGTCTTTTGACATGTAAGTGTCAGGCCCTCCACCCTCCCAGCCCAGGAAGACCCATTCAATATGCATATGTATGCAAGTGAGGCTGAGCATTCTGTATTTGGGGTTTGTCTGAGTGAATGCACAAGGGAGCTGTCAACTGAACCAAGTCAGATGTGGATTGTAAGGCACAGAAGGATTTAAGTGCAGAGAAATGCTCACTTTCTAAAAGTGGCATTTCTAGAATAGAATATTAAATCCACCTTCACTAGTCAGCAGGATGTTGTATTACCATTCTGGCCATACTAAATATGGCCTCCTACTTTTTTCAGATCAGATGCTACCACTCAAACAGTATATGAGGGTAGCCCTAATGTTAGCCTATGAAAGGAGCAGGCCTCACAGCAGTGCAAAACGAAATTAGGAGTTTTACACTACCAGGAAATGCAAACTACACAGGTACATGTCCTGCCTTTTGTCTACACAGCACCCTGCCCTATGGGTTACCTAGGGCCTACCTTAGAGGGTTATATATGTAGAAAAAGATTAGTTGTAGGCTTAGCAAGTACTTTCACATGCCAAGTCGAATTGGCAGTGAAACTGCACACACATGCCTTGCAATGGCAGTCCTGAGACATTGTTAAGGGGCTAGTTAAGTGGGTGGCACAATCAGTGCTTCAGGCCCACTAGTAGCATTTAATCTACAAGCTCTGGGCACATATAGTGCACTTTACTAGGGACTTGTAAGTAAATTAAATAAGCCAATTGGGTATGATCCAATGTCACCTTATTTTAAGGGAGAGTGCATATGCACTTTAGCACTGGTTAGAAGTGGTAAAGTGTGCAGAGTCCTAAAACCAGCAAAAACAGTGTCCACAAAGTAAAGGGAGGCAGGCAAAAAGTTAGGGGTGACCACCCTAAGGCTTCAGGTCTAACACTCCCCCCATACCTAGAGCATATGAGCTGATTGACATGTTAGGTGTAGCCAAATTTCTGAGTACCTTTGACTGAACTGCAGGGTACTGGCAAATTAGGCTGGCACTTGGAGCAAAAGACAAAACAGCATTCTCAACACCTGATGGGCATTATGAGTTTAAAGGCTTAAAGGGGCATTCTTTAAGCCTTTTGGATTAAAGAATGCCCCTGCCACCTTCCAAAGGTTGGTGAATCAAGTCCTTGCTGGTTTGGAGTCCTTTACTGCAGCATATCTAGATGATGTTGCTGTCTTTAGTTCCAACTGGCAGGATCACTTGGTCCACCTGGAGAAGGTTTTGCAGGCCCTGCAAGCTGCAGGCCTCTCTATCATGGCATCCAAATGCCAGATAGTACAGGGAACAGTTGTATACTTGAGCCACCTTGTAGGTGGAGGCCAAGTGCAACCATTACAACCCAAGATCCAGACAATTCTGGACTGGGAAGCTACAAAAACCCAGACTCAATTCAGGGCAGTCCTTGGCTTGACTGGGTATTACATGAGGTTTGTCAAGGGATATGGGTCCATTGTGACTCCCATCACCGAACTGACCTACAAGAAAATGCCCAAGAAGGTCAACTGGACCCTAGACTGTCAAAAGGCCTTTGACACCCTAAAAGCAGCTATGTGCTCAACACCAGCGCTAAAAGCAATTCATTGTGCAGACAGATGCCCCTGAACATGGGATAGGAGCCGTCCTATCCCAAACCAATGATGATGGCCTTGACCAGCCTGATGCTTTCATTAGCAGGAGGTTAATCCTCAGGGAGCAGCATTGGTGTGCCATTGAGAGGGAGGCCTTTGTTGTCTTTTGGTCACTGAAAAAGTTGAGACCATACTTGTTTGGTACTCACTTTATTGTTAAAACTGACCACAGACCTCTCAGATGGCGCAGGCAAAGGAAAGAAGAGAACCCTAAACTTTTGAGGTGGTCCATATCCCTACAGGGAATGGACTTTATAGTGGAACACAGACCTGGGACTGCCCATGCCAATGGCCTTTCCAAGTTCTCCCACTTAGAAAATGTAGACTCTCTTGCAAAAGGAAATGTTTCACCTTCCTTCATTTGGGAGGGGGGTCGTGTAGGAAAATGTCACTGTTGGCATGGTCACCCCCCACCGTTTGCCTAGTGTTGATGCCAGTTTTGATTGGAAGTTTGCTGGGACCCTTCTAACCAGGCCCCATTACCAGTGTTCTTTCCCTAAAACTGTACCTTTGTTTCCACAATTGCCACAGCCCTGGCACCCAGTTAAGTCTCTTGTAAAAGGGACCCCTGGTACCAAGGGCCCTGGGGCCAGGAAAGGTCCCTAAGGGCTGCAGCATGTATTATGCCACCCTCATGGACCCCTCACTCAGTACATTCACATTGCTTTGCAGCTTGTGTGTGCTAGTGGGGAGAAAAGACAAAGTCGACATGGCACCTCCCTCAGAGTGCCATGCCCACAAACCACTGCCTGTGACATAAGTAAGCCACCCCTCTAGAAGGCCTTACAGCCCTAAAGCAGTATGCAGCATACCACAGGTGAGGGCATAGCTGCATGAGAACTATGCCCCTACAGCAGTGGTCTCCGTGCCCCCCCAGTTGAAAAAAAAATCATTGGCCCCCCTCAGACTTTTTCACAATTATTTGATAAAGATGGCAATGTTTAAATATGTCTAGACCTATTTAAACATTGCAGTAAAGTACTGATACCTTTTTTAAAAATGCAATAACATGCTGCTGCTTAAAATAAAGGCCTGTTATCTGTATAACACAAAAAAAAAAACACTGATGCCAATGTGGGATCTATTGAAAAAATGCACACAGAGGGCATCTTAGAGATGCTCCCTGTATGTTAGCCCAACTGCTAGTGCAAGGCTGACCGGTCTGTGCCAGCCTGCCACTTCCAGACGAGTTTCTTACCACATAGGGTGAGTGCCTTTGTGCACTCTGTGGTCAGAAACAAAGTCTGTCCTGGGTGGAGGTGCTTCACACCTCCCCCTGCAGGAACTATAACACTTGGTGGTGAGCCTCAAAGGCTCATGCCTGGTGTTATAGTGCCCCAGGGCATTCCAGCTAGTGGATGAGGCCCCACTTTTGGCAGCAAGTCCAGAGGGATAATGAGAAAAACAAGGAGGAGTCACCCCCTCAGCCTGGAACACCCCTAGGGTGTCCAGAGCTGAAGTGACCCCCTCCTTGAGAAATCCTGTATCTTACTTTGGAGGATTAGGACCAATAGGGATAGGGATGTGCCCCTCTCCCCTGAGGGAGTGAGCACAAGGAGGGTGTAGCCACTCTCAGGGACAGTAGCCATTGGCTACTGCCTTTTGACTCCAACACACCCATAAATTTAGTATTTAGGGACGACCCTGAACTCAGCTCTTCAGATTCCTGATGACCTCAAGAAAGAAGAAAGAATGCTGAGCTGAAAACCCTGCAGGGAAGAGAAGGAGACACCAACTAACTCGGTCCCAGCCCTACCGGCCCGTATCCTACTTCAAAAAGCTACAAGAAAAGAAGCAAGGCATCCTGCAGGACCAGCGACCCCTGAAAAGCCTCCAGGGGATTGCCTGCATCACTGAGGACCAAGAAACTCCAGTGGACAGCGGACCAGTCCAAAAAGAAAGAAGAAGAAGCCATCTTTAAAGGGACTCTCACCTCACTCCAGAAGCGTGAGTCCAACTACTCTGCACCTGACGCCCCAGGCCTGTGTCCAGAGAAACCATCTATCCAAAGAGGACCCCCAAGACACTCCGACGACGTGTCCACCCTGAGCTGACCTCTCTGCACCCCAAGATGATGCCTGCAGAGTGAATCCCGATGACCCCCAAGACCGAGACTGCCCGGGACGAAGATATCCGACGCCTTGAGAAGCACTACACCTGAAGCCTCCTGGCCAAAGAGAAACTGGCCACTAGTGCGGTGCAGCAAAGACCAGCAGGCGGCCTTCACCATTTTCCAGTCAGTGGCTTGCCCAATAGGCTCCTGTGTGCCCTGCCTGCAGCACCTAAGTGACCCCTGGGTCCCTCCATAGAGTTCTTTTGAGAACCTGACGCCCTGTTTGCACATTACACCCAGCCGCCCTTGTGCCACTGAGGGTGTGGTTTTTGTGCCTACTTGGGGCCCATTCAGTACTCCTCCAACAACCCTGGTCTGCCCTCCAACAATGCAGGCACTTACCTGCAAGCAGACCAGAACCGGAGTACCCCCTGTCTCCATAGGGGCACATTATTTTGGCTCCTGTTTGACCTCTGCACCTAACTGACCCTGTGTTGCTGGTGCTGGGTGTTTGGGGTTTTCTTGAACCCCCTACTGTGGACTACCTATGCCCTGGAGATTGAACCCGTAAGTTTGTTACTTACCTCAAGAACTGTACTTTACTTACCTCCCAGAGGAACTATTGAAAATTGCAGTGTCCACTTTTAAAATAGCTTTTTGCCATTTTAAAGAAAACTGTGTAAATTGTTGATTCCATTCAAAGTTCCAAGTATTACTGTTTATAGTATCTTTATTTGAATGCACTTACCTGCTAAATTAATCTTGCAGTTCTAGAAATAAATTAACAAAATAATATTTTTCTATATAACAACCTATTGGCCTGGAGTAAAGTCATTGAGTGTGTGTTTTCACTTATTGCTATGTGTGCACAATAAATGCTTAACGCTATCCTCTGATAAGACTAACTGCTCGACCACACTACCACAAATAGAGCATTAGTATTATCTATTATTGCCTGTATCAATCCTCTTGGGGAGCCCCTGGACACTGTGCACACTATGGGGGTCATTCCGACCCCGGCGGTCAAGGACCACCGGGGCCGGGGATGCAGGAGCACCGCCAACAGGCTGGCGGTGCTCCTCAGGACATTCTGACCGCGGCGGTTCAGCCGCGGTCAGAACAGGAAAACCGGCGGTCTCCCTCCGGTTTTCCGCTGTCCTGCAGAATCCTCCATGGCGGCGCAGCTTGCTGCGCCGCCATGGGGATTCTGACACCGCATACCGCCATCCTGTTCCTGGCGGGTCGCCCGCCAGGAACAGGATGGCGGTATGGGGTGTTGTGGGGCCCCTGGGGGCCCCTGCAGTGCCCATGCCAATGGCATGGGCACTGCAGGGGCCCCCGTAAGAGGGCCCCACTTTGTATTTCAGTGTCTGCTTTGCAGACACTGAAATACGCGACGGGTGCGACTGCACCCGTCGCACATACCCACTCCGCCGGCTCCATTCGGAGCCGGCTTCCTCGTGAGGAGGGGTTTCCCGCTGGGCTGGCGGGCGGCCTTCTGGCGGTCGCCCGCCAGCCCAGCGGGAAAGCCAGAATGGCCTCCGCGGTCTTTCGACCGCGGAGCGGCCATATGGCGGCTCCCTCCAGGCGGGCGGCGACCGCCACCCGCGGGGGTCAGAATGACCCCCTATATCTCATTTTGATACAGTATATACAGAGCCAGCTTCCTACAAGATGCATCTAAAATTGTGAAATCTAGTGTAAAAGAGGTTTTTGAGTTGATTTTCTTCTCAAATGGACCTTTCAAGTTGTTTTTTAGTGTGAGAAGCCTTTTTTGCAAACAGGAAGGAAGTGACCCAGAGACTCCCCTTTTTCTGGTTCTTGACCAGCTGGCTCCACCTAGTGGTTTGTCCATCTCCTGGTCACTTTTTACTTGGATTTTGAGGTCAAATGGTTACTCTCTTTGTTTCCTGGATATCTACCTTTGGATTTAAGGACCTTATTTTTGTGATATCACACAAGTAAGTTAAAAAACTATTGTAAAATGGTGCTTTTTGTTTTCTTGGGCATGCACCAGTATTTCTTTGTACCTTAATTTTATTTTTAAATTAAGTTGTGGTGGGTGGGCTGGAGTTTAAGTAGGAGCCGCTTATTTATTTTGCACTGCATTGATATTTCTTTTTTTGTACAGGCAAAATGCTGCACAGCTCAGTACCCTTTCTCCATATTTGTTACATTTGCAATATTATTTTTCTATGCGGCCTCGACTTCCAGTGGGTTTTCTAGCCAGTAAACCCAGTACTAGTAGTCATCAGTGCATAAAATACATGTTCCTGTGGTGTATGGTTTTAAATCATAATTAAGGGCAGGGATGGCATTGGATGAAAATTAAAATATTTGCTATTGTTTCCAATTGCATTTTATTGTTTTGCAAAAAGTGTATTTGTTGTGGGGTAGTATATGATGGCACAGGAGGATGTGTATTAAATAGCTCAGTTAATGTTCATTTTGTGCAGAAAGTGTGTCTTTGCCGTAGGCATGCAGGGATGGATGTGATGCCAGTTTTATATATGCTTGGGGATCATTGTAGTATGTGTATACTAAAAGAATATGATTCTGATTAACATTGCAAATATAATTTTCTTCCTATTTTGCATTTTTTAGTAGGCACCTCCTTTCTTCACAATAGGTTTCTTTCTCCTTGTCCTCCCATACAAACATCTGCAATTATTGATCATTTGTTTAAGGTAAGATGTTCTTTTCTTTTTTCTTTTCTTTTTATTAAAATGTTTATTTTTTCTTTTTTTATTTTATTATTTAAATATTTAATATTTTTATTTTTAAAAATTGTTTATTCTTTCAATCATTTATTTAATTCTGCATTTTGCCTTGATCTATCCACCATAGGTGCACAGCTGCGCTACTGCATTTAGTTTCTTTAGGTGGATAATGCCATCTCCTCTGGACGCCCTGGCTGAGGTGCACTGTAGACACATCAGCAGCATCATTAATTCTTTTAATGATTTTTACATTTGCCCTGGGCCACCTTGCCACAATAGTTTTTTTTAAGGATTATTTAATTTACCCATGCACCTCTCTGACTACCACAGGTGTCTCCTTTAAAATAGGTGGACATCAAGCAAAAAGCTATACCTAAATGTTATGTTGCCTGATTGTAAATTACATTTTATGGTGTGGTGGTGTGGTTTGACTTTCCAATGTTTGGAATAATTGGTATTACATAAATAACCAGTTACACTAGTATTACATTTGTCTGTATTTTTTCAATCTGCAACAAAGCCACATTTCACTAACTACATGTTTTCTGCTTGGTTTCTTTTAGGTGCAGAAGAGAAGAAGAGACATCACTCGCAGTATTGCCAACAAGAAAGCCTGTACAGTGATTTCAGTCATCCAGTCTCTTCTGCTTGTGCAGCTTCTGCACTGTCACCTGTGAGATTTAAGATGGCCCCAAAGAAAGTTGTTCCCAAGAAAGAGGTAAATGACACACTGGCCTCTGTGGAGGAAACTGGGAGATGCACTCCTACATCAACAACAGCACTACCCCAACCTAAGTCCAAGACCATGTCTGTCAGTGAGGCAGCCACTGCAATCATGGCGACGCAGACGAGCAGTGACATTGAATTCAATTTGTCACTTTCGCAAAGTAGTACCCAATCATTTCAGAAAACAGCGCAAAGTGGACATTAGTCGCAGCCAGCAATAGTAGATCTTCGTAAAGCTGGAGCAGAACAGAAGGTCCACATTCCAGCCAAGCAAGAACCTACTTTTTTAGAATCAATGGCTCCCAGATCTCCAGCTATAAAAAAGAAGGGTACTATTTTACCATCTTGTCCAAGCACCACTTCTGATGATGATGATAGGGATATGGACTGGACTCCGGCAGAGTACAGGATATGCCAGGAGAGGCAATGGGAAAGAAAAGTTCCTGAAAGCCATGGAATCATGGAAGACAATGATGAGGAAGATGATGATGATACAACAATTATTGTGGAAGCTGGAACAGAGGAGTCCAACATTACTTTTCAACCTGATCAGATGAATGTGGCACCTGCAGCACCATCAGCTCCCATATTTGTAAAGCCTCAGCTGAGACCTGTGCTAAACCTGCCTCATTAGAAGTATGCACTGCAGGGAGGCAATGGATGACACATCCATCTACATGAATGACAAATTATAAACAGTTCTGTGCAAACAATTTCTAAAAATGTAGATAGAGTGGCACAGTAGTAGTAAACTGCTTGTCCCATTGGACCGTTGACATTTAATGCGGCTGATTAGGAGTCACAAGGCCATTTTTTTACCCACACATGCCTCACTGTAGTTTATGAATTTCACAAGGGTAAAATTTTAAATGGAATGAATCCTTTATGGAAGCCATCAAATATTAATCACTTGCACATAAATGTGACATATGTTAAAATGGATTTTTAAATTTTTGGGGGTGGCTATGTCAGAACTTTGGAAAGAATATAGGACTGGGGTAGTAGGAGGAGACAGTGGTCACTGGTAGGCAAGGGATAAGCACCTCTTAAGTTTGCAACGTATTCACTACTTTGTAAATGCTACGTTAACTGAAGCAAATGCACATTGCAAAGACAACAATGTTGTACTGCTGAATTGAACCACACTGCAGTTACATCATAGTAGCATGGCTTGCTAATGGGGACAGAGGTATGGTGATGGGTAGTACATATCTGCCTTTCTCAACAACTACAGTGAGTTAAGGGAGAAGACAGAACATTAAAATCCCCCTACTTTGAAACAAAGCTTTGATAACCATGCAAACCAAGTGAAGTAGGTGACAGTGAGTTAAGGGAGAAGACAGAACATTAACATCCCCCTACTTTGAAACAAAGCTTTGATAACCATGCAAACCAAGTGAAGTAGGTGAACAGGCACTTCCCTGTCCAGAAACGTTCCCTTATTTCTTGATCCAAGCAATTATACATTTATCTTTTCATTCATCTATTCTATTCACCCTTGATACCCACCTGTCTTTCACCATTCAAATCCAGTCATCCATATAGACACCCATCCATCCATACACTCACCCGTCCGGTATCTACCCTATGAAAAATCCTGCTTACACTTATCGATCCATTTACCCATGCATCTTTAATTGCCATTCACCCATCCCTACCTGAGCATCCTTTTACCCATCCACCTTTCATCCACTGAGGCGTCCTTTGACCCCTTTCATTCATCCTTTCACCTATCCATTCATCTCCTATCACTCACCTACTCATACTTTCCATTCACCCAAACATCCTTTCACTCATATACCATTTCACCCATTCTTTCTTTTAACTGCCCATTCTTTGTTTACTTTTCCATCAAGCCATCATTTGTAGCGTCCATTCATTATGAGCTTTTATCTGCTGATTTGCAGAGAGAAGAGTCCATTAAGAGCTCAGCCCTGCTATAACTGCTAAACCAGGGGGTTCATAAGCAACACCCTTGCAGTGAGTATACTGCTAATTGTCAATGAGCAAGAGCAATATGACTTACCAACACCTGTCCCCGCTGCCGTCTGGCAGAGTGGTGCTGCCACTGGCCCCTACATCGGCAGTCGGTGTGGCTTGAAAAAACGTTACACATTTTAGATTTCAATAAAACACAACTGCAATAGATGACTACAGTTCTATCTTCTTCTATCATTCACTTTAGGAATTTTGTTGGTTCATTATTTTAGAAAAGCCAATTAGACAAATCAACCAGAAACATTTTGTAATGGAGGGGCAGAGCTAATTCACTGAAGTGTAATAAAGAGGTGGAATAATTGGGTCAATCCAAGAGGACCTATGGTGAGGTCTTGGTTGGCAAATGCAATGGGCATGAGCAAGGCAAAGAAAACCTTCACAAACCTGCATAATAAAGCTGACTTGGGCTTGTAATCTTGTCAATAGAGTACCTGTCCTAAAAATCTGTCCTTTTAGTAATAAAGTACCAGTCCACAAGATATATAAGGGGAGAAGAGAAAGCAAACTTTAGGCCACAAAACAGAAGAAAGCAAGTGCAGACAGGAGGATATCAGGTATAGAATAATAAAAAATAGAGCAATGCAGGGATAACAAGAATTTAGCAAAGCTAGATAGAACAAAAATAAGTACAAAAAACGTAGACAGGCACAGTAAAAATAAAAGAAACATTATTCGAAAAGAAGAAAGTTGAAAGGTAAATAACGGTAATAACAATATAACAGGTAGACTTACTGGGGGCTGCAGATCCGCCAACTTTCAAACTGGGGGTATCACCGGCACCCGCGTCTCATCCTGGACCCACCTCAGATGTTGCCCTGTTCTTCCCCTTTGGGGTGGAGGTAGGAAATAAAGAAGATAATAAAAATTACTAGTGGAACAGTTAATCCCTTAAAATATTTTTGGCAGGTAGAGGCAAACACAGTAACAGTGTACTTTTCCAAATCAGATTGTCTACTATTGACTTGACTCAAGGTGTCCTATTACTTTCAGCTTCCTAATTCCTACACCTAACCCCTATTCCAAGTTTCATAAACTACATTTATAACTATGTACTGTTAGCAATGCAGTCATATTGCAACAAATTATCTTTGCTTCTCAACCACCTTTGATATGGCAATTCAGCGTTTGGGAGGGACTACATAAGCTACATAAAGAAAGGCACAGAGAAGGGAATTCTAACTCACTGATATTACTTATATTACTACTACCACTATCTTATTTTTGGTGACCGGAGGAGTCTCAGTCTGCATGGCTTCTCAAATAATTAGCCCAAATGGGCGTCAAAGAGTACAATTAGGAAGTGCTGACTGAGCACCTGGCTAGCTCAAACTGTATCACATAATAAATATTCATTGTAATGTAAACTTAACTTACCTCTGAGAGTCGCAATTGCTATTAGAAAACAAATAGCATTGTGGAACCCACACAACAAATAAATAACTATTACTCACCAAACCCCGACACCTCAACGTCCAGCAGGTTGAGCAGGTCCTGTTTAAAGTCTGTTATGTACGCTCAATATAGTGTCAACCGCTGTTGGGTGCACTGGACCCCAGTGTGCTGACGCACCAACGGTTGTACCCTCCAACCACAGCAGTCACAGTCCTGAAAGGTGTAGCCGCTCCCAGACCTGCTACCTGCTGCCAGCATGGAGGAGGGTTACGCTGCACAAAAAAGACAAATGCTGTCACCTCTGCCTTCGTGAACCTGGGGCAGGGCTACACCCCTTGGCTGGATGGATGTCCATGAGGTAAGTGGCTACAAGCTTCACCAGCACCACCACTCCATCTGCCTTCATTTGCCATGGTGCTAGGTGAAAGAAAGAAAGAAAGAAAGAAAGAAAGAAAGAAAGAAAGAAAGAAAGAAAGAAAGAAAGAAAGAAAGAAAGAAAACAATATTAAGAAATAAAGGGAAAAGCAAAAAAAATATTCAAAAACAAAAAACACCAAAAAAATGAGAGAAGCGTAAAATATACAAACACAAAGACACACACTGATGAATCAAAGGAAAATGAGGGGTGGATAATTTAGAAAAGGATGGGATCAGTCAGACTTAAGGAGGATTAAAAGTTAAGCTTAGGACCATGCACAGAGAGACAGAGAAAACAAAATGGCCTTGCCCATGAGAACCACATGGTACTGTGCTCGTGATATTTGCAACACAGGATTGTAAATCATGCTTCCAAACTTGATAAACATAGTGTAAATGAGCGCACCAAGCAACTTCTCCTGCTGGCAGAATTCCTTGGAGCTTGCAGAGTTTTTTAACCATTTCTCGGAATTCCACGTATTGGGACCCCTCGAGCTCCCCCCACCCTTATTTAAAACAAATATGACACTTGCTGAAATGAAATTTACATGACTAAAAACAATTTGGCCTACATGACAAATAGTGTGGTATGAAAATGAATATGACATGCATTACAATGAAAATTATACATATTGAAGTGAATATTACAGGCCTCATTTACAACATTTTGGTGCAGGGCAGTGGTACAAGCCTTCTTGCTGTGCTGCCCTGCGTCGAAACTAAAGGGCAAGGATGCGCTGTATCTACAAGTTACAGCACATTCCTGCCCTTTCCCCTGCACTGTCCCACAAATTGCTGCAATGCACCAATGCAGTTCGTTTCTGGGATGATTGTTTATGTGCTATAAGGAACACCTTCCTGTACAAAAGCAATCATGAAAGGCTTTTTCCTCTTTCTATGTGTGCTGCTAAATGCATCACACATAGAGTTAAAAATGGAGAAAGATAAAGATATTTCTCCCCGTTGCACCACCCTTACACCACCCAGGGGTGACTTAGGCTTTTGGCACATTACCAGGGATGCAAAACCTTGTACATCCAGGAATGCATCAAAATCCATGTGTGTTGCGTGGGAACACACACCACAACACCCATGGACTGTCTCTTTGACCCAAAGGAAGGCAACGCAGCAACTAGCGCTACATTGGCTTATTCCATATTTACAAGGCCATGAAAAGCCATGCAAAGTGGCTTTACCTGGCCTTGTAGATATGGATCTGTAGCCTGCGCCACCAGTGCATCAAAAAAGTGACTCACCACGGCGCAAGCCACTTGTAAAATGCTCCTACAAGTCTTGAAATGAATATTATACAAATTGAAAGGAATCCAAAACTTCTTGAAATTAACATAACACCTTTTGAAATGAATATGGCCACATCAAAATTAATTGAAAATGGTCTGAAATGCATATGATACTCACTGACATGGATATATGTATTTTGCATTGAAAAGACTATGCCAGATTTGAAAATTAATATGACTCATGTTTAAATTATTAAGATGTAACTTAAAATGATAATGCCATACTTTTTACTGAAAGATGATGTATTGAAATAACTATTAGTTGCAATGGAATCAATATGACGTACAATGAAACATATATAATACACACTGAAAAGGCAATATAATTTGTTGAAAGAAATATGACCCTCATTACTACATCACCGAAAATACGCCACAGTGTCATGTGTTTATGTAATAAAATTTAGTATTTCTAGGTTTGTTGTCTTTCTAAATTAAACATATAAGCATGCAGCATGAAAAGTTTGTGGAACAAGAATATGGAAGATGAAGAACTCAGGAAACAAAGAGTAAGATTTTATCCCAGCCGCATAGACAGTTGGGGGCCTATTCAGAAACTGAACTTTTTATTACTTTTAGTAGAGCAACAGTAATAATACTCACACTCTATAAAATTCTATTCAATATCATATGTGTGGAAGTCCATGACTCCACCACTTCTATCTTGTTTATGCAAAGTTCTCCTCAGCAACTGTGCATCCCTCTGCACACATACTCCTAAGTTAAATAGTAAATGTAGGATGGACGGGGAAGCTAGAAAATGGGGAATAATTACTACAAAATGGGAGGAGTTTAGGGAAAAAAATATATTAAATGTTATTTAATTTTACAAAACTATATACAGGTACAAATGAATACCATATTATTATTATTTTTAAATACACTTTTGAAAATGTAAAATTAAATGTAAGTTTTCATTTTGTGAAAATATACTTTTTGGGAAATTAAATTCTATGCCTTACTTTTAGTACATTTTAATACTTGTTGAAGAAAAACAGCTATTTTATTGTCAATGGGATTTTTATAAACAAATCTATAGTTAAATAATTATGCATTAATACATATATTTAGATTACATATTTTTAATATACATTTAAGATAATAATGCTGCAACACTTTTAAAAAATATATTCTAGAGAAAACAAATCTTACATTATTTTGGATTACTATTTAACATCAAAATAGTTTTACTATATTTTTTTTAATGTGTAATAAATATTTTACTTTCATTATGCTTTCCCATAGAGAGAGGAATTAAAAAATCCGGTATGGTGATTAGGCAACAGTAAGAAGGGTAGTACAAAGTGAAAGAGTAAATTTACACGAGTAGTACCTGTGTGAATAAGGCCCTTAGTGTGGAGGGCCTTTGAGACATGAATAGACAAAGAGTAGCGTGGGGCACATAAAATACATTTAGGACTTTTTAGTACAGGGCACAAGTCCTTGCTGGGTGAGGAATTAACACGTAGACTGTGTAAGGAACTTAGGTACATGGAGGATGTTGGAATTTATGGCATATGCAGAGAAGGAGAGTATGAGAAGCTAGAGTACTTGGAGTGACTTTTAGGAGCTTGGCAACACAGTCAGAATAGAGATCTAGACATACAGACATGCCATTTGTTGGGCTTGTGGCACAAGTGAAGCAGTTCCAGTCATTCTCACCCCGACAAGAGGGCGGCAGGCAGGAGGTCAGGAAAGCAAGAGCTCAGCCATATGGAGTCCAGCAGAGTGGCAGTCCTGCAGCAGCAAAGCAGTCCTTTCTGACTGAGTGTCCACAGGTCCAGAAGTGTGCTGAAGTGGTGGTGTCTGAGGTCCAGTATTTATACCTTGGTCCCCTAGTTCTAGAAGGCGGGAGAAACTTCTGGACAGTGGCTTTGAGGTGCAAGAAATTCCTTGCCTCCCCTGCCCTGGCTTCAAGCTGGCTGGAGTGACAATTCAGGGTTGTTAGGTCCTTTGTGTGTGGACAAGACACAGCTTATCCAGGTGTAAGTGAGGCTGTGTCCAGCTCCTCCCTCCCATCCTGCTCAGGATACCCTATCAAGTCACACTTAAGCTGCCCTTGGATTTGTATATCTAGGAGGAATACTCAAAACCCAGTTGCCAACTACACCTACTCATGTGATCAGAGACAGGCTGCAGGCACCAAATGGCTAAGGCAAGAAAAATCCAACTTTCTAAAAGTGGCATTTTCAGAATTACAATTTACAATCATATTTCACCGTGAGTAAGGATTTTAAATTGTGATTCTAGAAACACCAGACTTAAAGGAGGTATCTTTACTAATTAAGACAAACAAATGTAAGAGTTGTGTTTACTAACAGGATATGTAAAACTTAAAAGTACACATCCTACTTTTTAAATGCATTGCACCCTGCCCTCTGGGTTGTCTAAGGCCTATCCTAGGGTGACTTACATGTATAACAAAGGAAAGTGTGGGCCTGATGAGGGGTTTAAACTGCACATGCAGGCTCTGCAATGGCAGGCTTGAGGCATGGTTGAAGGGCTACTTAAGTAGGTGGCACAATCAGTGCTGCAGGCCCACTAGCAGCATTTCAGTTACAGACACTTGGAATATGTAATGCACTTTACTGGGGGCATATAAATAAATTACATATACCAATTGGGGATAAGCCAATACTACTATGTTTGGAGGAGCGAGCACATGTGTTTTAGCCCTGGTCAACAGTGGTAAAGTGCTCAGAGTCCTAAAGCCAAGAATTAACAATTCAACAAAAAGTAGGAGGGGAAAGGCAAAACATTTGGGGATGACCCAGCAGAAAGGGCCAGGTCCAACACCTAACAATATAACAAAGACTAAAACTGTACTGAAACAAACACAATAAATAACAGCATCCACATAACATGTACTAAAACAAATGTGTCACATGGCACAATTAATATGTTACATAGTGAATGATATGAATAATGCATGTATTAAAATACTTAAGACACAGATTGAAATGTATCCCAATTACCCTAAAATGAATATTGCCCTCACTGGAAAGAATCTAACATAACTTTAATTAAAAAGGAAATGGCACTTGCTGAAATTACTGACACACGCCAAGAGGAATGTGGCACACATTCAAATGAATGTGACACTCTGAAATATATGTAGCCCTCAATGACACTAATAAAAACATGTTAAAGAGAATATATTGTATAAGGTAGGTAGTTATAGTTAGGCCCTAGTTTTAATAGAAAAAAATATTTTTTGACTTGCCTATATCTTTGGCACCGTTTGACAAACATTTTCAAAAGTTTACAAAAAGAGTGTCCTCTGGGGTCTTCTTCTGCTTGGAGTGTTTCAGGGTGATCCATCTAGCTGGGGGCGCGAAAAAAGGGAGGACAATAAAGTGTGTTTCCCATAAAAATACCGAAAGACTCTTTAGACATGGCTGCAGCCTGAACCACTAGACAGAATTTCACCAAATTTGGCAAAAAGGTAACTTTTGGTCCATAGATCACACATTTTTTTGTTTGGTGTAAATCCATTCAGTAGTTTTTGAGATATTAAAGGGAAAAAATGGTGTATCTAGGGCTCCTGCTGAGATCTGATTGGCATCAAAACTTCAAAGAACAAAGGTTGGCAGCCGATTTGGAGCTAAATTTCAAAAGAAAAGAAGGGGGCAGGGTACGTGTACCCTAAACCCCTAGGCTTGGCCCATGGCTTAAAAGTAGATATTTTTTTTAATCCAGGTTAAATTCACAGCTCGATCCACAAATTTCACTGAGATTCTTTAACAAATGTGGTCTCCTGAGTTTCCCAGTTATTTTGCCCCTGGATGGGCCAGGACCCAGGGGCATTGCCAGTTTATAAAGGAGGGGGGTGCATGACCCCCACTCATAGGACTCATTCAAGCCTCAGGGACCAACT
Source organism: Pleurodeles waltl (assembly GCF_031143425.1). Lineage (NCBI taxonomy): Eukaryota > Metazoa > Chordata > Amphibia > Caudata > Salamandridae > Pleurodeles > Pleurodeles waltl. The sequence goes on from NC_090437.1 coordinate 30,366,025, forward strand.
CCCTGGGGCGAAATTGAGTTAATATGCAGGATGATGTGGTCGGGCCCTGAGGGCTGGGTCCCTGGAGCAGAAATCAGCCTGGGGTGCTGCATGGCCTCCCTCTTTTAATAGAAAAAAGCCACTGACATGGGGTTGGTCCCCAGGGCAGGGGCACGTGGCTCCCCTAAGTATTTTAAATGTTTTGCCCCAAGGATGTGGTGGACCCCAGGCCCTGGGGTTGGGGCACAAGGCCCCTTTAAGTATTTTTCATTTATTGCCTTGGGGAAGTGGTGGTAACCGGGGCCTGGGGGGCGGGGGGTTGTGTGGCCCCTCATCAATTTATTTAAAACTGCCATGGGAAGTTGGGGGCCCTTAGGCCCCAGGGAGTCTGTGCAGCCCCATATTTTTATTAAATGCAGCCTTAGGGCGATGGTAGTCCATAGGGCCTGGGGGGTCCATGAGGCCCCCCAAATATTTTTTAATAAGTAGCCCTTTGGGAGATTGTGGTCCCGGGGCCTCAGTGGTCCGTAAGACCCCACATATATTTATTAAATGTTGCTCTGGGGAGGTGGTGGTCCCCGGGTCCTGGTTAGGGTCGGTGTGGCCCCCAACAATTTGTTTAGGTACCCCCCCAGAGGTGAGGGCCCCTTGGGCCCAAGGGGGGCATTGCGGCCCTTGAACAATTTTTATTTGGCATCCCTGAGGAGGTGGTGGTACCTGGGGCCTGGGGGGGGACCTTGTGACCCCCCAACATTTTTTATTTGGTAGCCCTGGGGAGGTGATGGATGTTATGGGGTTGGATGGGTATAGGGGGTTTTCGCAGCAAAAAGAGGGTCCATTGGAGAAGAAAATCCACTCAAAAACCTCTTTTTCACTAGATTTTAGATGCATCTCCAGAAGAAAATCTACTTGAGGTGTGTCGCGATTGGCATTGCTTTTACTGCCTTTGCGTCCAGAAGCTGTACAAGCGGGAGCGAAGTTACACACACACTAGCTAGCAGCCCATGAGCATTGTGTCGCCCACAAGTGAGTGCCAAGTCCAAACCTCACTGACACCAACTCTGTTCCGAACATAGATAGCTGAATTCAGGAACTCCACATTACTCTGCATAGTGTGAAGTGCCTGAATTCCCAAAACTCTGCTGGCGGAGCAGAGTTCTGTGTCTAGGGCTAATTCTAATACTTGTAACATTAGTTTCAGCTGAGCCAAATTTTTTTCATTGTGCATCATATTACTTTCGATCTATGCCAGATTAACTTCAATCTATGTCAAATTCATTTAGATGAAAATCATATTTACTTGTGAATTGTCACATTCAATTCAGTGGTTGTCATAGTAATTTTAATGCTTGTCATGTTCATGTCAATATGTGTCTTAGTACATTGAAAGCAAGGTATTTCAACTAATATCAGATTCATTTAGCTATGTCATATTCATTTACACATGGATCATTCCTATTTAATCATTTCCATATTAATTTTACAGCATTTCATATATGTCCAACCTCAGTGACCCATTTCATCATAATAGCCTTGCTCACACACAGGGTGGCAGTGCTTCCCAATCAACCACATACTATTAGTGAACAACAGAAAGAAAGGACTAATCCATATTGACATAATTCTATTCACATTATGAAATCCACCATCTTGGAACATGTGCAATACATACAAAAGAGGATTAGTGTTATCTCTTATCTCCGTGGGTTTCATGTTAACTAACATACAGAATCATAAAAGTCGAATCAATTTTTTAATAATAATGATCAACAATGTGAAATCAAAATATAATGACATAAATAATCAGTGTCCCGCTATTCACTGTCATTGATACAGTGATCAAGCACAAATTTTCAATCTGTTACTTATATATGCCTGTAATATCCATAGAAAATTAAATAGTAAATTCTGGTCTTTACAGATATTCCTGATGTTCAAGATATCATTATTGCAAGTTTCTATTGTGTCCCAAAACATAGTTTACCAGAATAATTTTATATATGAAAATCATAAGCTCCCTGACATGGTATTTTTATACTCATATAGCCTCACCCCATAGAATCCAATGATCCAAATGAAATTAAAAAAAGGGGGTCATATGATCCATTAGTCCTAATTGACTTGCCATGTTAGACTATAAAGTCCACAATGGATGGAATTACACATTAATCAACATTCTGGTAACATATACAATAGTGAATTACACCCACATGGGCCAAGAAAAGCTTCTTGCATGTACATATGAGTTTGAGGAGCACATTCTGCAATCAAAATACAATTGTTATAGTCCTCTAGATATATTATTATAAAATAGTGTTAATATCACCCAAGTGATCCTTTGGTTGGAAGAAAAGTGTACGGTGCCCCTGCCAGAGCCTTCTCTCAAACCCAGCAGGTGAGATTCCCTTCCTCTCCTCCCTGAAATTGAAAACAACCATACTGTTAGACACAAAGATAACAGTGTGGCATTAGAACATATTGATATAATCATCACATACTATATCCGTGGATTAGAACACCCTAAGCTGACTTCATTGTCCCATGGGCACCTCATCACAACAATCACAATCAACCTAGTCACCAAAACACCAAGAAAGCAACCCCCAATGGAACTCACAGAGGGGCCAGGAAAATGAAAGTATGATGGAAGATAACAATACAGTCATAAACTTGTTGAATGGAACACTGACACCTTGTGAACAAAGAATTTTGAGTCTAGGCCTCTCCTTTTGCCCTACTGGTAATTATGACTTTGTTGAAAGTGGGGTCTGTGGCCCTAGAAAGGAAGAAAATGCAGGCTACTATTGCATGCATGATTAAGTAGGCAGGGTCCTACGACTGCAACTATCCAGCAGAACAATTGTACAATAGGAAGCTGGCAAAAATGTTAGCGCTAGACCTCCTCCCTTTTTCTTTTGTGGAAGGAGTGGGATTTTTAGAATTTGTGGTAGCAGGTCTGTCCGAAATGGAACGTCCCAAATCAGACTTATTTTGGCAGAGTTGCTGTTGTTTAGCAAGCTTTGCAGCAAAGTTTTGTCCACACTATCCACCTGATGACTGAAATGTAGACCAGTTGTCATGCAACTGATTACATGTGCATCACTGCACACTGGATCTCCTTTGTGGTGGTAAAGCAAAAGCTATGTACAGGTCTTAGCCATGCAGAATTTTTTTTCACCATGGAGAAATCGCATACAGCAACAAGCATGTTGGATAAATTTAATAGCAAGTTCTCTTAATGGCTGCAACTGAGAGGTCTCTGAATTGGATTTGTTGCAACAGACCATGGCATTAACGTAGTCAAGGCCCTGTCAGATGGTGATTATTTCAGGGTCCTGTGTTTGGCGCAATGCATCAACCTGGTTGTTCAAGAGTTTCTTAAGAAGGAAGACATGGGGGTCATTATGACCCTGGCGGTCTGTGGTAATTGTAATTGTAATTGTAATTGTAATCGTATTTATATAGCGCTTACTACCCCTGACGAGGCGTCGAAGCGCTTTTCGATGAGTAGCACGCTACTCCGGTACCCAACAAGAATTAGTGATGGATTAGTATAATTTAATAAGGAGTACAGTTTTAGTATTATTATGAGTTAATTTGAGTTGCGGATATGAGAGTTTGTTAGTTAGATTGACTGGAGTAATGGAGGGGTGGAGGAGGAAAGAAATCCAGAAGTGTTAATTGGGAGTTTATCCTTCATTTACTCAATCCAAAGGCTTGAGATGAATAAAAGGGGGGCGGAGGGGAAAGAGGATGTGGAAGGGTTAGGGAGAGCATAGTAGCAGGGTGAGATGAATGCAGGAGAATTTAGTAGGGTTGTGTGGGAGGTCACAGAGGTAGAGTGAGATTTGGTGAGTTAGATGTGGGGGTGGAGGGATGAGCTTAGGCAGAGATATTTAGGAGATGAAAGTGGTCGAAGGGATTTGGGATGAGTCCGAGTGAGAATGGAGGATAGTTTGATAGAGACATGACATAAGAGCGATGAGTAGATAAGTGTGATAAAAAGAGAGCAGAAATTCATAGAAACATGCCAGGCACAGAAACAACATATACACATACATACACATATATATATATATTTATACACACACACACATGACTATACACACACATCTGCACATACAATACATAATTAGAATCATGGGTAAAAAATACTTAGTCGTCCATCCATCATCCTGGTAAAAGGCGGGAACTCCCCCACCTACCTCGAGGGTGGACGGGGCGTGGCCTAGCGGGCGGAGCCCACAGGTGCTCCACAAAGGGAGAAACCCTCCACTCTGTGTCTCCAGCAGAGGAAGACAGAACCCGCGCGTCCCAGTCAGACACAGACCACGCTCCAGCACATCATCAGCTCACCTCCAGGAAGGATTCCAGATCCCCTCTGCCATGGGATCTCTGAGCGCACAGCCCCGCCCCGCCCCGCCCCATCCCTGCTAAGCCCAAGAGCCAGGGTGGGCCGTCCTTTCCAGAAGGTGAGCTTCAACCGCGGCATCTGCCGCGTCCACATTGTACACTAGGGTACGTGATGGGCCACAGGGGCAAAACGTCTTCAGCAACCTTGTGTGCCCCCGGCAATGTCATTGCCACTAGTGCGTCCCCGCGGAGATGTCCTCGCGCCCCTGCGCATCAACAACGCACCACGCGAGTCGGCGGCAAACGCAGTGGGGTCGCCTTGGAAAGCTGTCCATCATCCTGGCAAGAGGCGGGAATTCCCCTACCTACTTCGAGGGTGGACGGGGCGTGGCTCAGCGGGCGGAGCTTACAGGTGTTCCACGAAGGGAGAACCTTCTACTCTGTGTCTCCAGGAGAGGAAGACAGAACCCGCGCGTCACAGTCAGACACAGACCACGCTCCAGCACACCATCAGTTCACCTCCAGGAAGGACTCCAGATCTTCCTCTGCTATGGGATCTCTGAGCGCACAGCCGTGCTTCATCCTTGCCAAGCCCAAGAGCCAGGGTGGCTTGTCCTTTTAATTGAAAATGTACCTTTCCACATACTTAAGTTGCATCCCATAATCAAAGCCGTAGATAACTACAGGTCATCCCATGAAAAGTAGACTCTAGTGAGCCTCAAACTTCACCCATCTTCACCAACGTTTTGGACCGAGCTGAGAATGTATTCGTTGAGTGTAAATGAAAAAACAGAAGGTTCAGAGTAGCCATCTAATTAATCCTAAAGGTCACAGCTTGCTTTACTTCAAGAAAAAGATAATTCGATTTGTAATTGGCATATTTCCATCAGTTTTATCACCGATCTTTTCACAATGAGGACTGCACTTACAAAATGGGTTCCTAATGTGCTCACTGTCAATATTCCAGCTTCATTCCCTACATATTACAGAGCTCAAGAGAATATACACTTACAAATAACTAAATAAGCATTTGCAACGCCTACAGGTCTGATTTTCTGGCTGCAAATGCAGTCCTACTAGGTGTGCTAATGCTCTTTTGTCAATGATCGTCAGCATCAGCAAGAGTACAAAAACTTTTGGGTGGAAGAGCAACTGAGGAACAAACGTGGGGAGAAGTTAAAGTGGAGGAGGCAACGCAGAGTGGGAAGGGGGAGCAACAGAGAAGCCCGAGGCGGAATGAGAAAAAAATGAAGAAAAATAATGCTGAGTTTGGGGGGGCTTGTAGGGGAAGCAACAGATTAGCAGGGGGAGAAGTGGAGTGAGCATCACAGGGCAAGAAGGGGGCATTTATTTGAGGGATGGAAGTAGCATATGTAGAAGAGCACTAGAAAAAAAAAACATGCACTCAAATGGAGTGCAGAAAGAAAAAGTAGTTCTCTGAAAAAGAGTAGCAGAAAGTCATCCAATCAAACGGACTGTAAAGAAGCTATGCTTCAAGGAAGGGACAAACAGCAAAAGGGAGACTGACAAGAAATCCAACCAATAGGCTGGCCCAAACCCACTGGTATTGTCCACAACAGGCTATCGACAAGAGACAGCAAAAAGTTGTTTTTGGGGTACCTAAGGACGTTGTCAAAACTTTAAAACAATTTGCTTTGGAGCTGATCTATTAGAAATGCAACAAAGTAATTTATTTGTAGGTGGAAAGTGGGATATCTGTCCGCTATGTAACACCAAGCACTTTAAGGAGTTATTCTCGCAAACCTTCGACTGTTTCACACTTCATGATGGTCTTAACAAGGTAACGCCCGTTCCCAGTAAAAAAAAAAAAAAAAACAATGACCACTCTCCATCTAATAATTACTGAAGCAGCAGAAAAGGACAGCTACCAAAAAGGCACATAAATGGTAATTACACTTAACACTCTAGGACACAAAGACTTACTGTAAGTTATAATGGCACCCTCATTTAACATGGTCAACTTATAAGGGTGCAGGATCCTACAGACGGCCTAATAACGTAATGACACCCTTCCACTGCCCAAGCATAGTAAAAAACGGGGAACAGAACAATTCACTACAATAGGAAGTATATACTGTAGGAAGTTGGCTCTGTATGCACTATTTCAAAGTAAGGAATAGTATGCACAGAGTACAAGGGTTCCCCTTAGAGGTAAGATAGTGGCAAAAAGAGATAATACTAATGCTCTATTTTGTGGTAGTGTGGTCGAGCAGTAGGCTTATCAAAGGAGTAGTGTTAAGCATTTGTTGTACATACACACAGGCAATAAATGAGGAACACACACTCAGAGACAAATCCAGGCCAATAGGTTTTGTTATAGAAAAAAATATTTTCTTAGTTTATTTTAAGAACCACAGGTTCAAATTCTACATGTAATATCTTATTTGAAAGGTATTGCAGGTAAGTACTCTAGGAACTTTGAATAATCACAATAGCATATATACTTTTTACATAAAACACAATAAGCTGTTTTAAAAGTGGACAGTGCAATTTTCACAGTTCCTGGGGGAGGTAAAGTAATGTTAGTTCTTGCAGGTAAGTAAACCACCTACGGGGTTCAAATTGGAGTCCAAGGTAGCTCACCGTTGGGGGTGCAGAGCAACCCCAAAGTCACCACACCAGCAGCTCAGGGCCGGTCAGGTGCAGAGTTCAAAGTGGTGCCCAAAACGCATAGGCTTCAATGGAGAAGGGGGTGCCCCGGTTCCAGTCTGCAGCAGGTAAGTACCCGCATCTTCGGAGGGCAGACCAGGGGGGTTTTGTAGGGCACCGGGGGGGACACAAGTCCACACAAAAAGTACACCCTCAGCGGCGCAGGGGCGGCCGGGTGCAGTGTGCAAACAAGCGTCGGGTTCGCAATAGGATTCAATGGGAGACCAAGGGGTCTCTTCAGCGGTGCAGGCAGGCAAGGGGGGGCTCCTTGGGGTAGCCACCACCTGGGCAAGGGAGAGGGCCTCCTGGGGGTCACTCCTGCACTGAAGTTCCAATCCTTCAGGTGCTGGGGGCTGCGGGTACAGGGTCTGTAATGTGGTGGTAGTTACGCTAACAGGCTGGCGGTACATACCGCCACATTATGACATTGGTGGGCTGAGTGAAGCCAACCCTCCAATGTACCACTCCGACTGCCATGGCGGTAGCAGCCACAGGGCTGGAGATAAGAATCTCAGACACTTTGACCTTGACTACCGCCATGGTTTTCGTGGCGTTACCATGGTGGTAGGCCCTCCTATCAGTGACAGGGAATTCCTTACCTGTCACTGATAGGAGGCCGCCACCACCTCCAACAACTCCCCAGACACCCTCCACCCCCATCCACGCTCCCCCTTCCAATACCCTACCTCCCTACACACACATAGACACGTAGACACGCACCACACATACACACACCCACTCACACAGGCATACACGCATACATCCATTCATTCATGCACACATCCGCACCACGTTCACACCGACACGTAGACACGTATCCATACTTACAAGCGTATACACGCATGCACACAACACTACACATACATTCGCATTCACTCACACACTAACACACTCATGCACACACACCTACCTACACAAATATCACCCACCCACCTCCCTCCCCTGTCGGAAATCCGACTTACCTGAGTCCAGGGTGTCTTCCTGCAGGGGACGGGATAGGGCGCTGCTACCGCCACCAGCGCCCACCAGCAGAACACCGCCAGGCTGTATTATTTCTCATAATATGGCTGGCGGCGGTCTACTGGGGTGGCGCTGCTGGTGGTAGCAGCGCCACCTTAACACCATCCACCAGCATGGCCACAGTCGGATTTCTGCCCTTCTTATGGTGGAAACCCAGCTGTAGTCATAGTTTGGTGGATGGCTGTTAGCCGTGGCGACGGTCTTTTGTCGGCTGCGGCGATAGGTGGCATTTCCACCAACCTTATAATGAGGGCCTTAGTCAGCAACATACTTACCATAACCAGATGTATCTGCACTCATTTCAGCCATTCTTTTAAAGCCCAGAAGCAGTTACAGATTATTCAGCATGTTAATAGAGTAGCAGTTAAAGTCCTGATACAGGAGGTGTCTACACTTTGGAACTCAGTATGTTGCAACGTCTGTTTGAGCAGTACAGGCAGATCAATGACTATGTCATTCAAAGAGGAGGGGATGCAATTGGGAAACCTATGACCATGGATGCAGAGAAATGGGACCTGGTCAAATGCCTGACACAGATGCTACTCCCTTTTGAGGTTTTCACACAGGAAGTTAGCAAGAAGGACTGTACGATGGGCCATCCCATCCTATGTTGCATCAATAACAGGATGAGCAAAAGAAGGTATCTGAATGGTTCGCACTCAGCGGTATAAATGAAAACCCAGAAGTGCATGCCTTGGTTGAGAGCCTAAGCTATCGCTTGACTTGTAATGCAAGGATGCAAAGTGGTATAATGTAACCTAAAAATGTACATCTGTGCCACCCTACTTGATTCATGCTACAAAAAAGCCCGCTTTCAATCCTTTTTCTGAAAAAGATGCTATGAAATATAAGAGGTGGATGGTTGAGAAACCCGGAGAACTGGAAGAAGAATGATGGGAATATGGAGTCCCACTCAATAGTTCTGGGGTGCCACCTTCAACTTCCAGAGAGTGCAGTCTTGTCTCACAGCAGCAAGAACCAGTAAAAACACCGGCAAAAACAGCAACAGAAGAATCTGACCCAACCTCTGCATTGGCTTGGTTTCAAGTGGCAGGTCTTAAGTCCTGTGCAGAGGCAAAGGCAAAAGAGGTTGTTTAAGTGGTAGCACCAGTGACCTTTCAGAAGATGTTCCAGGTGTATCTGGATGAACCAAAATAGGTGTATGTGGATCAAAACCCATTGGTGTATTGGCATGGGAAGATTTGCCATTGGCCAGAGATCAACAGGCTGGCAATACAGTATCTGACTTGTCCTGTAGCCAGTGTGTCTGCTGAACATTGAGAAGGACCAGTCTCTCACCTCAAAAAATGTGGCGAGATTAACCGTGATGAAAATGAGCCAACATTTTATACCACCTGATTCCGTTGTTCCCGAAACACCAATGGAGGAGGAAATGAATGAGTAGTCAGAATCAAGTGTGTTAGCTGACCAGCTTCGTGATGAACCACTTGAGTCTGAGGAAGAACTCCACTTCCTGGACTGAGTATGCCAGTGCTACCAAAGAGCCTTTTAATTATTTCTGGTTGAACTTCTCTATTTCTTTCTTTGCAACAAAAAAAAAAAGCTAGTGGTACATTATGTTTATGTCGGATTTTTGCTGCCCCACTATTTTTTAATCACATACATGGCCAGATTGGAGTTGGACCTATGTACAGTGAAGAAGCCTCCACATTTCCTTCAGGACATTGGAGGCAATGTCTGCCTCCCTCACATGCCATTGCCTACCCTTTTTTTACATCACCTAGCATGGCTGTCCCAGAAGATCGTTGATTAAAAGACCTCTAGTGCCAATACCAAAATTCCAATGTGTTGCTACCATCAAAGACAATATAATATTTAGTATGTACCACCATGCTTGAATTGGAACTACTAACTATTGCACCAATGAGTGGTGATATATTGAGTGATTGTGAGTGATGATTAATGATGTATGGGGTGGCTGACAGCGAGAGAGGCAGTTCAACAAATTTGTAAATTTGATTTTGATGATTTGCAATAATTGGGGCTGATGGGTGATAATATTTTTCTGAAAGTGATTGGCCTTTCAAACTTTGCAAAATTCACCTGCAGGGCCCAATCCTTTTTTCCGGTTCCTCAGAGACCAGACCAGTCATTTTAGTAACAAAACATAAATCTACACAAAATACTCCAATTCAGTTTCTCTATGTGTTCTTTAACAGTAGTGTAATACACAGGTCTACGTTGCTCGGTTTTGGACTGGGATGGACTTACTCAGAATCAGGAGGAGGAGGATGGAAGGACTCAGGGTGGGCTACCTCAACAGCTAGATGGGGAAAGTTATTGACTTCAAAGAGAAACCATTATGACGGTGTCATAGTACTCACTCAGTGTCAACACCAGGGCAGTGCGCGCTCTATTGGCGACTAGAATGCAAAAACCCAGCACTCTCAAAACAATGTAATTTATGTATTGTGCTGATATGTTGTTGTTTAACCTTTTGCATTGTAGAGTTTAATCCTGAAGACTTATTTTTTATGTGCTTACAAATGCTGTTCATTTGCAATGTATTGCTGCAGGCTTTCAGAGTGTGTTAGGGTGTGGTCCCTTTCCAGGGCCTTCCAGAGACTTTCTCTGCAGCATGCCTGGGTGAGGTTGTGGGCTGGGCCAAGACTCTATAAAAGGGAGCCAGCTCAGCTCCAAGTGCTCACTATTCAGAGGTCCCGGTGCAGAGCAGCAGCTACTTCCTGAGCTCATGTCCTGGTGGCCTATTTGATCTTCCAGGCCTCTGCCCTTCATTCTTCATTGGTGATCCTTGTTCTGGGCGGTAAGATGGTGGTTGGGCTGACCACCCGACGCTGTTATCGAGAACTTTCATATTCTTGGCCTAATTCTTTAATGATTAACAGATTACTTTGCGCGCTACCATTTCTTGGCATTTACATGGTGGCTTACAAATCGGCAAGACGCGCGATTCGTTTCATGCTGATTTAATCTTGTTATTCATTGCGCGCTACCATTTCTTGACATTGGCATGGTGGCTTTCAAATCGGCAAGACGCGCGATCCGTTTCATGCTGATTTGATCTTGTTATTCATTGCGCGCTACCATTTCTTGACATTTGTATGGTGGCTTGCGAATCGGCAAGATGCGCGATTCGTTTCATGATGATTTGACTTTGTTATTCATTGCGCGCTACCATTTCTTGATATTTACATGGTGGCTTAAGAATCGGCAAAAGACGCATGATTCGTTTCATGGTGCTTTAATCTTGTTATTTATTGCGCGCTGTTATTTCTTGCCATTTACATCGCGGCTTACGAATTGGCAAGACGCACAATTCGTTTAATGGTGATTTAACCTTGATGATCATTGCGTGCTACCATTTCTTGACATTTTACATGTTGGCACTCGAATCGGCAAGACGCACGATTCTCTCTTCGAGCTTATTTCATGTTGTTCATTGTATGCCATTATTCTAAGACATTTATTAGGTAATATTCGAGTTGACAAGTTGTGTGATTTGTTTCCTGAATCCATATTGTGTTACAATCCTTTTACGGTGTTTACTATATATATGAAAATCTGCAATGTGCACAATTCGTGTTGAAACATTTCAAGAGAACACAGAAGACCGGAGTTTCTAGATGCAATATTGCATGGTCCTAGTATGCATTCTCAAAAAAAGGATTCATATGACTGGTTTAGAATTTATTCAGAATGTTTTCCTGATTCTCATGTAAAGGAAAGTACTTGAATTTGAAAGTTTCATTTAATCCATCTTGATTCCCTTACAGGTATCCGGCCATCTTGAAACTTAGTCATTTTAAGCCTAATTCTTAGGTTGTTCATGTTTTCAGAATGACTAGGCTTAGAGTCATAGGGCCTGATTCTGACCCTGGCGGTCTATGACCGCCAGGGTGGAGGCCGGGGGTAGCACCGCCAACAGGCTAGCGGTGCTACATGGGCAATTCTGACAGCGGCGGGAAACCCGCTGTCAGAAAAGGGCAACCGGCGGTTTCCCGCCGGTTTACCCCTGCCCAAAAGAATCCTCCATGGCGGCGCTGCAAGCAGCGCCGCCATGGGGATTCCGACCCCCTTCCCGCCAGCCTGGTTCTGGCGGTTTTAACCGCCAGAACCTGGCTGGTGGGAACGGGTGTCTTGGGGCCCCTGGGGGCCCCTGCAGTGCCCATGCCAATGGCATGGGCACTGCAGGGGCCCCCTAACAGTGCCCCACAAAGATTTTCAGTGTCTGCATAGCAGACACTGAAAATCGCGTCAGGTGCAACTGCACCCGTCGCACCCCAGCAAATCCGCCGGCTCCTTTCGGAGCCGGCTTCATCTTTGCTGGGGCTTTCCCGCTGGGCCGGCGGGCGATCTTTTGAAGATCGCCCCCCGGCCCAGCGGGAAAGTTAAAATGGTCCCCGTGGTCATTTGACCGCGGGGCGGTGTGTGGGCGGATTCCGCCCGGCGGGCGGCGCCCGCCGGGGACGGAATGACCCCCATAGTCTAGTATTGATTTCATGAGATGTAATTTTCACATTGTGTGTTTTAACTTTTTTCTTACTACAGGTCTCCTTCCCAGCTGTTCCCTTCCTAAGCCCCTCTTCCCCTCTTGAACTCTCTTAGCCTCTGTGATTTATCTATCAGAGTCTCTGAGCTGTTCAGTGGTGGACGTGTTGGGAACATGCGCAGACCCCAAGGATCTGGTGACTCTGACACTCAGCTCTGTGGAGTGGAGAGAGGTGCATTGATTTGGGAAATGGTGCTGACTGTGTGTTTGCTCCATTGTTGGCTCAAATGTGAAACTCCACTTTATGTTCTTGCTCTGCCTCTTTGTCTTCTTGGTACACTCCTGACTCATGAAGCTTACCTTGCTTCCTTTTGTCCTACTCCTTTACTCAATAATACAGTTACAGTTTTTCAATATGCAGGCCTTCTCCTAGTCCTCTGTTGCATGAACAAAATCTGGTGAAATCTCAACGCTCCAACTTACCTACTGGACAGGTCCAGCCAGGCACCCAAGAGTGACGGACATTCTGAGAAGAATGGAGATGCACCGCCCAAATTGGTAATACAGTATTATTTTCCTTTTTACAGTCATCATTTTTAGAACTGGGTGGGTTAACTTCAATCCTCCATAATTTGTATTTTTCAAACCCAGAAGATAACATTTAGACATATAGGGGGTTATTCTAACTTTGGAGGAGTGTTAATCCGTCCCAAAAGTGACGGTAAAGTGACGGATATACCACCAGCCGTATTACGAGTTTCATAGGATATAATGGACTCGTAATACGGCTGGTGGTAAATCCGTCACTTTTCCGTCACTTTTGGGACGGATTAACACCTCCTCCAAAGTTAGAATAACCCCCATACTGTCTTGGGTCTCTCTGGGGCTAAAGGGAGGTTTGCAATGCCTTTAGCAGAACTGTGTCAGACATTCCCCTTTATCATTTCCTTCCACAACAGATTGATGATGGTATGTTGCTCAGTGCCCCAATTAATATTGTTGTTGTCTCTTTTGTGTAGTGTTTGTCTTTGTCACACTCTCCCACAAATCTAATTTCCCCTCCATTCATCAAACCCCTAACCCTCTTTCCCCCGCTGTGTGATTAATTGAGGTGTGACTTAATTTTACAAATAAATAGATCACACACTTGCTGGGACTGATGTGGTGAGATCACACCTATTCCCTGCATGACCTTCTATTACCTGAGCAATATTCATAAAGGCCTCGTAAACCTCATCATTAATACCTTATGTTGTGTTCCATAAATGCTTAACCTTGTACAACTATTCCTGACTCTGGGCCCGCATCTTCTGACTCAAAGATTTAGGCCCATATTTATACTTTTTGACGCAAAACTGCGCCGGTGCAGTTTTGCGTCACAAATATTACCGCCGGCTAGCGCCATTTTGGTGCGCCGTACGGGCGTCATCTTTATATATTGACGCACGGCGGCACAAACAACAGGTGGGAGTCATTATTTTTGACGCACACCGCGGCGTCAAGTCGTAAAGGAAAATGACTTTAACGCAGCGGAAATGACTGTGGGTCGATTTATGACACTGCAAACTGGATATGCGCAGTTTTTTTTTTACACAATAGCGTAAAAAAAAACAGCGAACACAGCCCCACCAGAGGAGAGCCAAAATGGATCCCAGATGCCACTACAGACCCCAGGAAGATGACAGCAGACCAGGAACCAGCCAAGATGTCCCACACAAGAACCAGGACACTTTTAAGAAGAAAATAAAGTGTCGCTTTAGTGCAGAGGAGCAGGAAATTCTGGTGAAAGAGGTGACGGAACACCAGCACCAACTGTTTGTCTCATCAAAGTTGCCAATCAGTAGGAGAGAGGCTATATGGCAACAAATTGTCAACAAGATTAACAGTGTGGCTGAAGTACGCAGAACAGTCATCGAGTGCAAGAAACGCTGGCATGACTGCAAGCGCAGGACCAAGGAAAAGATGGGCAGGAACAGGAAGGCAGCACTGCAGACTGGAGGGGGGAGTCCAGCACACCAGGAGGCCCTGGACCACATGGAGGAGATGGTCGCAGCCGTCATCCCCGAGGAGATCGTCACAGGGATTCAAGGACAGGACAGTGCAGACTTCCAGGAGACAACGCGCATGCAGGGTAAGTCGCATGGGGAATAAAAATGCGCTAATGTCAACTGTGAGCGGGGGGGATACCGACCACTAAATGCATGGAAGTCATCTAACACATGGAGTGGCATGGGTAAAGGGGCACGGCAGGTGGGCATGGCCTGTTCTGAGAAGACCTGGGGCAGACCATTTCACACCACCCCATCGGGGCATGTTGTCATGCCAACGATGGAGCAAAGGGAAAGCCACGCAAGGAAGGAAGGCCACTACGTCAAACTGACATCCCGGCAGACGTCAGCCGACATACCCCCTACATTAACTAGGGCCCTATTACCAACCTCTTGCCATACCGACAACTGGAATGTAACTGTGACAACAGTTGCCACTACCACCTCTGCTCTGTGTGCAGCTCAAGTAGCCAAAGGCAGTAACCTCCCCATGGATCACACACACCTACATTAGGGGTGAGGATGACAACTTCAACAATCCCAAGAAACAAGACAAAGGCCCCAGTACTCTCAAATGTCAATGCCCATAGTTGTCGCAAACATCAGCCAATGTAAACAACAACAGGAGCTACACAGCACTAAGGACACACCCATGCTGCATATGTCAGGGTCCATCCTGTGCCTGGGTAACAATGAAACATCCCAAATGTCATACTGCTCAGACAACAGCATTGAGGAGGGGACAAATGTAACTGGTCACTGAAATACACCTGCACAGTCAGAGGAGGAAATAGGACACTGATACGATTATCAGGGCAATCCAATGTAACACACATTCCCCAACATCAGCAGGACACATTACCAATGTCAACATCCATATCGGATAATAACATTGCCATGCATAGGATACGCCATATGTCAATTACATTTAAGTGGATGTGAAAGATCAGAGATTGGGGCAGGTCCAGATTGTCAAGTGTGGTGCTAGTGTAATCAGAACACCCATAGCCAGTGAAAGGTCTCACCATGAGAATGGATGTACACGGAGGGTCGAGTAGGAAAAGAAGGTGGCAATTCTCTATTTGGCATAAACTAACACCTAGAGGCAATGAGGATGACAAGTCTGATAACTCAATAACATACATGTGACACACAGGTGGGCCATAGGCCTGGAAGAATGCCCATCTGAAGGACTGGAGAAATTAACACAAAACAAGATCACAAAGTGAATTCATCAAAAGGCAAGCACGTCACATCAAAATTGCCACAACACAGACACACTAATTGTACCCTGTTTCATTGCAGAGGAAGATGGATCTCCTGCCGATATGCCTGTCCCCAGATTTCTCTGATGACATGGATGACGAGCCGATAAACATTCCCCAGGAGACCATCCAAAAGGTCCTTGACGCCCTCCAGACCCCACCTCCAGTCACAAGGAGGAGCACAGAACAAGCAGCCATCACAGAGGATCCACCCACCACCCCAATTGTAAGACCTGCCAGCTCCAATACAGCTGAGGACTCAGACAACACTGGCACCAGCTTTCAGAGAACTGTAGTTGGAGTACAGCGGGAGCTGGCCAAGGAGGTGCAGGTGGGGATGCAAACTATGGCAGCCAGCCTTGAGGGGATGCGTTCGTGCATGATGTCATCTGCAGATCAGGCAGCAGCTATGCAAGCCCTAACATCCATACTGCAAGGACTACAAGAAACTGTCATGGAATTCACCACTGCAGTAAGGGAGTTGCCACAACACCTCGCACCCCAAACCTTCCACTGCATGCACAAATTCAATCATGACTCCCTAAGGGCCGACCTGGCTGCCTACCATCGTGATGTGGCTGCTATTCCCAAGAACCAGCAGCCCCTCCTTGCTGCAGTACTGCCCTTAAGACCTTCACAGGGAGTAGCGACCGTGATGTCTGACTCCATGTCTTCTAACACTGAGGTGTGTGTTGCCCCTTCACAACCAACAACAACAAGGACAAAGCAGGCAACACACACATCAGAAGAAGAAGAAGACATAGAACAGATCACATTCACAAGGAAAATGACCCGGAAGCACTAGTCCCTGCCACATGGCCCACATTTACCAAGGTCCTGCGCATTGTAACTTGCCAGTCTTGCAACAACTTTACTCGAGCACTGTTCTGCAAACCACTGTATATCTTGTCGCCCAGCCCAGTGATTGTCTCTCTCCTACTCATTGCCAAAACCTGTCCCTCTGCACTGTATGAAACATCAACCCCGGCATGTCAAAAGCATTCCGTAACCCCTTGTGTTGGATCCCAATTTAAGATGTCACTATAATGAAGTGAGAAACCATACACCACCATGCTGTGTTGGACAGAAGAATGCTTCCTCAGGGGATAACTAAGTCATCAAATAGTGGCCGCAAAATGTTGTAAACATGCAAACATAACACAATAAACATGCCACACTAATCTAAGTAAACACCAAAAAAACTGCACAAATGAAGGTGTCTGAGTTAACAGACAAATAGGTAATCATGCCGAACTGTGTCACAAATGATGTATGAGGGTCATGAAGACAAGAATACAAGATTGCCAATGAGAACTCATCTTATAAGGGTGTGCATGATCATCACACTGCAGTCAGACCTAAAACTGTTTCCCCAATACCAAGTCTGGAAGCACTGTTAGTGACTTTGAAAACACACTTATCAACAGAAACACATTGGGATCCATATTAACTGTGATTGGAGGTTGCAACGAAGGGTCGACACTTTGCAAGGTAGCTCTGGGCTAGCTGCCAAACGTACAGCTCAGTTGGGATTTGTTTGTAGCATAGGACACAGATGTTATAGTACCAAATTGATGAACACTGAATCCAAACCCACGATCAAGTACCATTCAACACATACAATTAAGGGGTAACCAAATATTTATTAAATGCTAATCACAGATGAGGAAACTGAGGGAAAAATCTTACCTACCCTAATCTACCCTGACTACTCATAACTAACCTAAGCTACACTTACTTATCACATGTAACGAAACGTTCTAAACATCTACCCCCCACCCCCCTTATGAGACGGGACACATGGAGGACAACACATACTAACCTAAACACATACTATACTATCCTATACAAATATATATATTTGTGTATGTTTTTTTTTTAAATATCTTTTTTTTTTTAACACACAAGAACCCCAACATAGCCAAACACACATGTAATAAGTAAAAATAGAAACAAGCAGGCCCTCCCACCCACTAACACTAACTAAACTAACAGCCTATACTAACCTAACACTAAGCCCCCTAAGCCCACTAACTATAAGAACAAGGAAAGGGGAGGGAGGGGAGGGAATCATGTCCATCAAAAAAGTGTCTAGAGGTTGGCGCTCGGGAGGGTCCTCTTAATGGACTTAACCCGCCGGTTAATGTGCTGCATGTCCCGGCTCAGGTGGCTCAACTTGCGCAGCACTTTGTCCATCTTATGTTCCATTCGGTTGAAGGCTGCAGGGTCAACAGATGGAGCAGTGGCAGTCTGGGTACCGGTGGAGGAGGTCTGTGTGGGTGTGGTGCCAGGCCTAGTGGGCTGTCCTGCACCGGTGGCAATGCTGGGGCCTGTAAGTCCAGCAGATGTTGGACCACCAGTGGCAGCTGTGGGTGGGACCACCTGGCTCGTATTGGTGGTTGTGCTGGTGGTGGCTGTGGTGGGCAAAGTGGACCCACTCTGTGGGAAGGCTCTCCATGCCCCGGAGGCCCGTTCATGGAGATATCGCCAGGCCATCCTCCGGAACCCCGACTCCACCAGCAGGATGTGCTGATTTTGCATGGCCCGGCGGTGAAATTCACGGACCTGGTCTGGAGTCATGTTAGCAGCTGTGAAGACAAATGCAGATATTCTACATTAGTAACTGCATTGTGTGAAATGGCACAGCAAGTTTATCACACATTACATCTACTGTACTTGTAACAGCTCATATCACAATACAGAGCATTGAATGTCCCTGAGGAAGTATATGGCAGGCCAGACTACAAAGGTCACATCACACAAAGCACATCCATAACCTACAAGATGGGTAATAACTGGCTTTGACTTGCAATCTGAGTTCTGACAGTTATCATCTAAGAATTATGCTGCATATCCTCCGCCAAGACCTGGGCTACAAATGTCAGTGTATGGAAAGCAAAACTAAAGCCACATGGTCTGCAACTTATAACTGGGCTGCCAGTATAGTACCAAGTGCCGAACCTGAGTGTGTATACTAGTATGCAACCAAACCGTCACTTATTCACATGTATGTGTAACATACTGTTAGCATCAGTACTAGGTACTCCATTCACAAACCCATGGCCGTGTTTGAGGGGGGCGTGGATACACAACTATAATTTGCCAACAACATGTACACCGAGGAGTGTATAGGAAACTCCACACATGGTGTTTCTACAGACACACCACAGGTAAGGTCTACAATTAGGAGTCAGCAAACCCTAGAGCACCGATAGTATTAGACATGTCAGGAAATGCAGAACTTGGTAAACAACATATACTTCCAGTGAGGCCTGACTTACATCAGACACAGAGTTGCTAGAACACCCATGATCATGAATTGCATGCACACCTAGGCCATTGCACTCAGGATCCGCAGACTTGTTGCACTACATGTGGAAGTACATGCTGCTAGGAGGTTCTACCTACTGTTTCAAAATACCATAGGTAAATAGGGAAGCAGATGTCTATTGGAAAGCTATTTGCTGTACCAATCTTAGAGAATGTGGGTCTGACAGACTGACTAAATTGGGGCTGACTTCCATTGCGACTCTTGGTGATACAAGTGTCATACACATGACTAACCCCTGTACTCACAGTGGGGCCTACAGGGATGTCCTACAATCCCTACATGATACCATTGGATACGCATTGGCAAACTCAAGACATGTGAGAACTGCATTCCCACTCATGGAACAAGAGAAAAGCTTGCCCAACGCATCACATCTTGCTATGCGTCCAACTCACACGAGTCCATAACCAGCAAACACAACACATAACAGACATATCAACACTTACTGGAGTGGTCGGGGTCCTCAAATGTCGTCACCTCTCCCACAGTGTAGGGTGCCGGTCCACCTGTAAGGTATGGAAGGAAGAAATGTGCTCAAAATCTGTGCACAGTGCAACAATTTCATAAACATTTACAATGTGTAGGCTGAATAAGGAAATGGCAGCCATTCAGACATTATGGCACTGCATCTGATATATCACGGCCAACTTGTACATAGCATGGGTCTCCTGTGACAGTTACACACATATCTGCACACATACATTGGCTGTAACTATCATGTGGTTGCAAACATGCCCCGTAATTGGTGAGCACTAAAAAATATGGAGTGTAATCGTCTCATCATGTGCATCCAACAGAGACATCCAAAGCCTGGTTACTTGAGGACTGCATTACCAGTCAAACATGCCTTGTGGCCATGACACATTTATTGCACATAGGCCCAATGTACAGAGGGAGGGGCAGGGACTTTTGTAAGCCATCCTGTTGTTACAGTATAGTCAATTGATGTGGCCCAGCTATGGTGATTTGCACCAACCATGGAGATGTGAGACCATGTGCATACACTTGGACTGCCATTCATATTTTGATTGTGGCTCAACTAATTCCAACAAACATCTTAAGATTTTACCTGAGGGCACCTTACACCTTTTCACGATGTTTTCAAATCAAGAACTGACATGTATCCAAAAAGATCAAGGAACACAATAATCCCACACATTCATAGTACTTCTGTGAACGCTTTCCTTCCACACTCACCAGACTCACATTAGACATATGTCTGAGCCACTTTGCTATTATCAATTGACGTGAAGGCAGCACTCATTTTCAGCATCATGAAGTGATTCTAAAGTCAGTCTAGCAATTGTGTCAACATAGTTGGCTTAAATGTTGGTACATCTGTACTTCTCTGTTAATAGTACCCTATATAGACATGATTGGCTCATATTTTGTTAGCTGTTCTGACAAAAAGGCCGCACCAATTTCCTTCATGGAAAAGTAACCTATAGGTTTGCTGAGCACGTGCTACCTGACAGCTAGCAATTGTGATCCTTGCCATAGTGCATCAATGATCCCCTTATATTTCCCCAGCATTACACACAGTCAGCAAGTTAGCTGGCAGACATTGTACTAATCCCCTGATGTCACTACAGAGCATTTAATCGTGCACATTAACATGACTCGTACTCACCAACAGTGCCACCAATCATGATTCCCAGGTGGTCCAAGAGATCCTGCTCCCTGGTGATGAGGTCAGCCCACCGGTGCTTCAGCTGGTTGTCACTCCTCTGGCTAGCATACACACACTGCAGGTGATGCAGCACCTTTCCCCACCAGATTCTGCGCGCCTCTGTCGGATACCCCTGTATCACCCTGCCCCATGCCTGGATCATGAGCGGCAAGAAATGCGTCACAAGCCAGATGAACCTCCCTAACTCCTCTTCCCCCATCCTGCCAAGACGTGGCCTACCAGACATACTTAGAAGTGAAATGGAATAGGGGTAAAAGAAATAGAAAGGGAAATAGGGGGAAAGTAGGGGTACAAAGACAGAAAAAAAGTAAACCTAAACACTAGAAGAGCCCAACTATCCCCAAACGTATACTACCCACAACAGACTCCCACAAACAAGAAAAACACAAGATAAATGGACAAATGTAGACAAAACACAAAAGTACAGTATACACCAACAATATTTATTTCACAAATTGACAATATAGATAGCACACAGGACAAAAACA
The DNA here is from genome assembly GCF_031143425.1 of Pleurodeles waltl. NCBI lineage: Eukaryota > Metazoa > Chordata > Amphibia > Caudata > Salamandridae > Pleurodeles > Pleurodeles waltl. The sequence continues at coordinate 30,387,340 of NC_090437.1, forward strand.
GCACAAAATCTCAGGACAACACTCTCTACACAGCCACACAGTCTAGAAGGATCATAGACTGCAAAGTGAAAGTGAAAGTACACCCACTGTACATGATCTGTAAACAGGATATACTATTACATCACTTCCTGTATGAAAAGTCCTGCTTTTTTCAAGTTATGCGTAAATTTTTGTTTCCCAAAACTGTATTAGCGTCATTTTTTTTTACGCACAGACGTGAATATTAACCTGCATCCACATAATGATACATGGACTGTTGCAAAAAATGATGCAAATACAGTTTTGGTTGTCAAAAAATGACGCACAACACTAGGGACGTCAAAATTACAGTGCATTAACTGGTTTGGGTCATTTTTACTTGTTTTTTGGTTTTGTTACATTTGGGACTCATCAGAGATTGGCTATTTGAAGACAGTATGGTGTTGATGGTTTATGTTCACATGAGACATCATACTGCAGCGGAACATGATCCACTACTCCCTTCACAGTATTTTTACAGTTGGCTGACGCAATAGATGTTCATAAGTGTGGCCTACATATATGTGTTGCACAAATTGGGCATGTTTGGCATATGGAGAGGATAGCAATGTGACGCACATATGTACAATGCCTAAATGCCTTTGGCTCAAATTGTGTGCTTTGGCAACTAATGCGTTGGTTGACCAAGTGTGTGTGTATCACATGAAGCATAATTGTACATATGGTTGTATGAATGTGACGTCCATGTGTCCAATCCTTAGATGCAAGTCATATTGGAAATGAGCGAGGGCATGTGTTAGTCATACATGTAACAACACCCGTAAAGTGTACTTCCAAGTTTTAGGGTCACGTAGACACCACATGTGACATAGCATGCACCAGATGGATGGCAGACGCTTGTTCATGTCAATGGTCAACATTTTCTACATCCTCTGTCCTAGAGTATTGGTAAGAGCTTCCTAGGCACTACTTGGAGAGTCCCACAGTGAGTCATACACATGCATTGAGGAAGTGGGTACCATGTTGTTTGCACAGACAGACAAGGGTGAATCTCAAATGTATGATGACACAACAGTTGAGGCCATAGAAGTGAGCCCCAACTATCAAGTGGCTGTGGTGGACCAGCATACAAGACAGCACATGTCCACCTATTTCCAGTGATCAATTGCACATAGGAGTCTTGTTCATGTGTGTGGTCCAATGATGATCCTGTATATTTTTTGGGGTGTAATTTGTCACAGTTCAGTCCAGGACTCATCATGAGTCAGTGGCAGCTATTCCTGTGACTACTGAGTATCCTTGGTTGATCAATATGAGTAAAGTGGATGTGGACATGTGAACCAACATGTGGATGGTCCCACCCTGTCACTAAAGACGTGTAATGAGACAGTCAACAGGGCAACCTTGATGTGCTGAGTGAAATAATGTCGCAGGTGTCATGTTCCGGCAGGTGTCATTACACCATTTGTACACAGGTTGGCCTCTGCACTTCCCAATGCATCTGGGAACATCATAGCCTCTGTGCTGATTATTCTCGCAGCTATTCATCACACACGGCCCATCACTATGTTGTGCGCACTGTGATTCTGTGTGTGAACTGTCATGGTCCTGACATTTGTGTATTATTCATGGACATTATCAGAGGTTGCTGGTTGTGCTGAAAGCCCCGTACCCTATCCCTGCCTACGGCCCTGGGACACTGTCACACTTTTTCATTCATGCATATATGCAACCCAGACAAGGGATGGGCCATGAATTTAGCTTTTCCAAGAGGATGTAACTCAAATGGTACAGTTAAAAGGCAGATGAGGCTATACAATATATTTGGTTATGCATGGAAGAAGCCCATGCCCAATGCCCTCTGATGAATGAGAGGTTTGCTAACGCAAGTGTGCTACATATGTAGACACAGGGATACTTTAGTGTGACGCACACACAGTTGCCAGTCAGGCTGACAGAATGCAAGGTGATTCAGGATCCAGTTACTTGACAAGTTACGTAATCAGTGGTCTGACTGAGACTGTTTGGAGGACAAACTAGACAGTTGACATGTAAAACTGTGTATGTCCTGTGTTTTTGAAGGTGACAAATGAACCCAAGGGCTGTGTTACACGGCTTAATTAGTATCAATGCTTGACGGTGTATTTGACATAATGGCAACTCCTATGCTGTTCCAGGCATCATCAGGGGCAGTGCTTTTTGAAATGGGTGGTGTGCATGGAGGTGATCACAGGTGTGGGCTGCATCTGTTTCTCACCAGTCCTGTAGGTGAGACTTGCATTCTAAGGGCCAACAGACATTTTCACAGGAGAAGCAATCTACATGTGCTAAAAGGGCTTTGAAACTAGAAGACAGTGTATAAATTGACCTGACGTCCTTGCAGTCAGATGTTCTATGACAATGGCATACCATAGGAAAAGGTGTAGCATACTGGATTGCTAATGTTGGTCTGTGTGTGTAGAGGAGGTAATATCAGGGTACACATCTTAGTATTCCAGGGACCTCTTCCGACAGGTGGGTTGTGACCAGGTGCATGGGTGTGTCAGGAGTTAGGAAATGGGCTGACATGTACATGGAATGTCATGTGCGCAATTCTTGTCATATGTGTGGCACTTGTGCTGCCTATGTTCTGCTTCTAGGGTACTCTAGTCACAGATAGTCCTTGCAAAGATTGGATGCAATTGGACTTACTGCTGTCAAGGGTCTGGTCCGGCATTCCTGTTAGTGATGCCAAAGCACATTGACTGCTTCATGTATGAGGCTTGTTTTCCCCTTATTGAGTGATGGTGTCTTAGTTGCGTGCCATATGCTGCATTGGACCTTGATTTCAACATGTATGTGTGAAATAGTTGTGGTCCTCTGCTATTGGCCTTCAAAGGAGATATGTACATGATATATGTCATTAAGAGTGTGTGTGTATGTGACCATTGTATGTTAGGCATCACATTAGCTCTGGGATGTTCCGTGTCCTACTCAGTATCTCAGCAATGCTCCATGAGGCAACACTCTTATTCTGATAAGTAGAGATGAAGGTGTGCAAAAAGGAATAGCCAGACCATGATATGGTGATTAGAATAGGTGTTTATTTAAATTTGTTGACTAAAGTGGTGAAGGTGATCATATTCAAAAGAAATTATTTACGATCTGTTGCCGCCTGCGTATACCAGCGGCCGTGTTCTGTAGTTCCCCCTCCTGTTGCAGGCCAGCATCCTCCTCTTCCTCCTCTTCAGGCATGTGTGGCTCTGGTTCCAGGAGGGAAATGTTTCTTTTGATACAAATGTTGTGCAATATTGCACATGTGAGGATGATCCTACAGACCATCTCCGGGGAATATAGGAGGCTACCACCAGTGATGTCGAGGCACGGAACCTTGACTTGAGGATGCTGAAGGTCCGCTAGACAATGCTGCGTGTCCTCCTATGGGCATCGTTGTGGGCACACTCTGCAGCAGTACTTGGGTTGCCAAATGGTATCATGATCCATGGCTGGATGCCATACCCCTGATCAGCTGCAAGAGAAAATGATTGGGATCATGTTGATGTAGCTGGCACTATTGAAATGACCTTTCATGGCAGTAGTTGTCTTGTGTTGTCTGTGACTCTTTTGTGTAATAATGTGGCATCCTATGCATGTAGGATGTACCATCTGCATTGTGTTGTTTCCTTGGCTGAACGGGTGTTTGTCTGCTAACCGTTTGTCAGCAGTATGTTTTGGGATTTGCAGTACAGTGTGCCCTCCCTAGCATTGTGACTTGTCATACAGGTGTCCGTGTGTCTTCACTGGGGGTGAGATGATAGTTCCATGCACAGTTAAAATTGACAGTGTTGTTAACACGTTCATACCAATGTACCCTGGACATCCCATACCTTTAGACTTATGCAATGGATTAATGTAAAGGTCATTGGGACACTTACAATTTGCAAGGTAACATTTAGGCAACCACACTCATTGACGTCTTAACATTAGGCTGTACAGTAATTTCGGATGTGTGACTGGTTCAATGGTGACCTAAGAAATATGGCTAGCGATGTCACGACCTCAGTATGTTCCTGTTCACATGTTGCTGTTGTGGTGTATGTGTTGTGTGTCGTAGAGGGTTGCTGTGTAGTGTGTATATAAGTAGGTTTTTGTACTTACCAACAAGTAGTCCATTGCCATACCGTCCATCCTGGAAGTGTTCATTGATGGTGCAGTGACGGAAGATGTATGAGTCATGTACACTCCCAGGATATTTAGCCATGATGTTGGTGATCAATCCCTGGTGATTGACTATGGCCTGCACGTTGATGGAATGTGTGTGCTTCCTGTTGCGGTAGAGGTGTTCAGTTGCAGCAGGTGGCACGAGGCGTACATGTGTGCAGTCGATTGCACCAAGGACGTGTGGGAAGCCACTGATGAGGTAGAACCCCTGTTTTGTTTCTTGCTGCTTCTGCAGTGTGTTAGGGAAGCAGATGTGGCGGGTGTCAGTCAAATGATGGCATCCAGTACTTTGGGCAAAAAGGTGGAGAATGATGGTTGTGATTTATTCCGCCAACCAGGGCACCAGTTGTTTGGAAAGAGCCACTTGCCAGCATATGAAGTACGGCAAGCAGCTTTGTTTCTGTTGGGATGGTGCGGGGTGTCACCAAAGTGGGGGCCAACTGCTGTTCAATGTTGCGCAGCAGCTGCTGAATGGCCTGCCAGTTCAACCAGTACCTCTGGATGATGTCGTGTTCCCTGAGGCCCTGAAGGGTGGTTCTTGGGCGGAATATCCTCTCCTGCCTTCTGCGCTGCCTTTGGGGTCCCTGCTGGTGTTGTGGTAGCTGATGTTGTTGCTGTTGGGCTCTGCGTCTGCGTGCACGCTGGATTAATATCACCTCCATGGCTCCCTGTTGCTGCTCTGCTGTTTGTTCTGTGTGTTCTGATTAAATACAGGTGTGTTTGCCCCATTTTAACGCCTGCCCTGACCCAGGCATTAATTTTTTATGCAAATCGGGCTGTGCATCATTTTCTGGCTCCACCTCCCGGCCGTGCGTCATTGTTGCCCAAAAGCATGAATACGACGCACGCCCTTTAAGCCATTTTTTGGACGGGAACGCCTACCTTGCATCTAATTAATGCAAGGCGGGTTGCTGCATCCAAAAAATGACGCACACAGCGGAATTTTGACGTCCGCGGGCGTCAAAGTTTAAATACGGGGCAACGTTTGCCCTGATTGTGCGTCAACATTTTTGACGCACAATCGGCACAGACGGAGTATAAATATGCCCCTTAATTTCCTAAGTTTAGTTTTCATTAAATGCTAGCTCCCCATTGCTCAGAAAAAAGTTGATATTTCTAGTTTTTATTATCATTTCAGGTCTTCTTTGCTGTGTGTCAAATACAGTTATCATGGTAGTCTGCACTCAGTCTTGAGTTATGATATAATATTTAACCTCTAACTCTATTTTTTCTTTTAATCTAGTTGACAGTGATGGATAACCCTTTGATTAATCCTGTAGATGGAGTTTACATAGGTGGGAGTGGCACTGTGTTTTCATTGTTAGCGCGCTAGCCTGCTAATACTACCACCCCCTTAAGATATGATGCCACCTTGGGAAAACCCTACAGCAAGAAGACTGAGGTATAAGCCCTTGCTTCATCTATCTAAGTGAGAGAAGAACTATGGACTGAAGTGAACTAATTTAGTTAGTAATTTGCTTCTACTAAAGAAGATGTTGTTTCTGTGTGCATAGGATTTTTTAGGTAAAATAGACAAATACAATCATTCCCTAGTGGTCAATATAATTACAGAGGGCAGCAGAGTAAAGGTATAAGTAAATGACATACACTTGTTAGCAAATTTAAAAAACAAGCTAGACTAAAAAGACAGCAGTTGAAACTTAAAAACCAAATAAAGATTTGAAGCATAAATGAAGTAAAATATATTATTCCCTTTTATTTTTTACAAAAAGAAAACCCACCCTTTCCACCCATAGCAGGCCCATGCCTCTCCCCAAACAAAATGCCCCATCCCCAAAGGTCCAATGAAAGTCCACTACAAAATAATCAAGTCCACAACGAAAGTCCAAAGAAAAAGTCCAAAGTGCATAAAATACCTGGTAACCCGGTCCCAACTCCCTTTCCCACCCTCTCCACCCACAAGTGTCCCTCCCACCAAAAAAAAAAGAGTCAGAAGAAGACGTTCTCCATGAGGGTCCAGAGATCATCCAGGGTTGCCTCGATGTGTGCCACCTGTCCAGGCACATGAATTGTTGCAGGACACGGCATTTGAAGCTGTGGTCTGAGCATGAGAAGGCAACATGGGTGGGACGCCAGCTGGCGGCAGCACTAATGGTACCACTGAGAGGCTGTAGGTACTGGCAGCCAGTTTGAGGAGCTAGGACCAGAGGGCATGTTGGCTTGTGCCTTGGCCTAATACTCCTCCTCCTCCCGAAGAGCCACCAGCTGCCGCTATTAATTGCAGAACCTTCCAGCCTCTACTGCCGCAGCCGGGCTGATATCTCTTGGTGAGTTGGATGTCCACCCAGAGTAGCTATAACAGGAAAGAAGAAGGAAAATGACAAATTATAGACAGTGCTCTGTGCAAACATTTTTTTTTTTAAGTAGAGGGGCACAGTAGGAGTAAAATTGCTGGTCCTATAGAATCATTGAAATTTGATGTGGCTGATCATGAGTCACAGGGCAATTTATTTACCCACACATACCTCACTGTCAATGAGTGTCAAAAGGGTAATATTTTGAACTGAAGTGAATCCGTTACGGAAGCCATGAAATATTAATCACTAGTACATATATGTGGAAGATGCCAAAATGGATTTTCAATTTTGTTGGGTGACTGGGACAGAATGTTGGAACAAATAAAGAACTGAAGTAATAGGAAGTGACAAAGTGGTCACTGTTAGTGAAGGGAAGCACACCTTTTTAAGTTTGCAATGCATTGACAACTTTGTAAATGTTGCATTAACTGAAGCAGATGCACATTGCACAGACAACACTGTTGTACTGCTGAATTGAGCCACTCTGCAGTTACATCATAGTAGCCTGGGTGACTAAAGAGGAGAGAGGTGTGATGATGGGTAGTAAAATACATATCTGCCTTTCTCAACAACTGCAGTGAGTCAAGGGAAAAGACAGAAAATTAAAATACTCCCACTTTGAAACAAAGGTTTGATTACATTGCAAACCAAGCATAGTAGGTGAGCAGGCATATCCCTCTCCAGAACAGTTCCCTTAGTTCTTGATCCAAGCAATTATACATTCATCTTTTCATCTATTCTATTCACCCTTTGATACCAACAATTTAAACTTTACATTCTCTCATCCTGTCTTTTACCATTCAAATCCAGCCATTCATACAGACACCCAACCATACACTCACCTATCCAGTAATCCCCTATCAAACACCCACATTTACCTATCTATCCATTTACCCATGAATCGTTCTTTGCCATTCACCCGCCTCTACTCGAGCATCCTTTTACCCATCCACCTTTCACCCACAGAGGCATCTTTTTACCCCTTTCATTCATACTTTCACCCATCCATACATCTTCTATCACTGACGTACCCATCCTTTCCATTCAGCCAAACATCATTTCACTCATACACCATTTCACCCATTCTTTCCTTTAACCGGCCATTCTTCATTTGCTTTTCCATCAAGCCATCATTTGTAGCATCTGTTTATTAGGAGCTTTTGCCTGTTGATTTGCAGAGAAAAAAAGCCATTAAGAACTCAACCCCACAGTAGCTGCTAAACTAGTGAGTTCACAAGCAACGCCCTTGCAGTGAGTATACTAGTCATTGTCAATGAGCAAGAGCAATATGACTTACCAATGCCTGTCCCTGCTGCCCCTGGTTCTCCCCCACAGACCCCTGCCTTGTCCGGCACACTGGTGCTGCCGCTGGCCCCTGCACAGGTGATCAGTGTGGCTGGAAAAAACATTTCCCATTTTTAATTTTGACAAAATACAACTGCAATAGATCACTACAGTTCTGTCTTCTTCTATAATTCACTTTAGGAATATTGTTGGTTAATTATGTTAGAAAAGCGAGATAAACAAATCAACCAAAAACATTTTGTAATGGAGGGGCTGAGGCGAGGTCTTGGCCGGCCAATGCAATGGGCATGACAGGGAAAGAAAATCTTCACAAATATGCATAATAAAGCTTGTTTGGGCTTCCAATCTTGTCAGTAGAGTAGAGTAGAGTATATGTCTAAAAAACTGTCCTTTTAGTTTTAAAATACTAGTCCGCACGATATATGAGGGTAGAAGGGAAAGTGAAACTTAGCAACAACGTAGAAGCAAGGTAGTACAAACAGGAGGAAGTCAGGCTTCGAAACATGAAAAATAGAGCAATGTGGGGATAACAACAATATTACAAAACTTAGATAGAATAAAAATAAGTACAAATAAAGGTAGACGGGCACAGTAAAAACAGAAGAAACATTATTCAAGTAGAGGAAAGGTGAAATTTAGGGACATACTGATAAGAATAATATAACAAGAAGACCTACTGGGGCCAGCAGATCTATCAGCTCCCATACTGATGGTGGCACTGGCACCCTCGTCTCGTCCTGGACCCGCCTCAGATGTTGCCCTCTTCTTCCCCATGGGTGCTAAGGTAAGAAATAAAGAAGATAAAAAAAAGATTAATGATACAGTTAATCCCCTGAAAAATATTTTTGGCAGGCAGAAACAAACACAGTAACATTGTCATTTTCCAAATCAGATCACCTAGTATCGACTCGACTCAACCTATTACTTTTAGGGGCACGTGTACGTACCATTTTTCCTGTCGCAAACGGCCCTATTCACAGAATCAGACCGTTTGCAGCAGGAAAAACACATTTGGTATGTACATACCCTATTTTGTGATTCAGTAATCTATTAATCTAAATAGGTTTGCGAGTCGCAATAAGGAAGGGGCGTTCCCTTCCTATTTGCGTGTCGAGCGTGCTGTAGCATTGATTTGTGAACATAAATGGAGTTACAAAACAATCGCAGTTAGCACCAGTTTCAAACTGGTGCTAACATATTCACAAATGGGAAGGGGTCCCTATCGGACCCCTTCCCCTTTGTGAATGGCAGCGGAAATATTTTTTCAGAGCAGGCAGTGGTCCCATGGACCACTGCCTGCTCTGAAAAAATGAAAAGAAATCTTTTCATTTTTGTTTTTGAAATGCATCTCGCTTTCCTGTAAGGAAAACGGGCTGCATTTTAAAAAACACCTGCTTTATTTAAAAGCAGTCACAGACATGGTGGTCTGCTGTCGCCAGCAGGGCACCATCCCTGTGAGGGTGGCCATTCCCAATGGGGTCGCAAATTGCGGCTTACCTCATGAATATTCATGAGGTAGGTTATTTGCAACCCCATTGCGAATCGCAGAGTGTCATTGACACTGTGGTACATCCGGTTTTATGACTCGCAAATTGCAAGTTGCTAAGACTTGCAGTTTGCGAGTCACAAAACCGGATCTTTGTACATGTGGCCCTCACTTTCCTAATTCCTACACCTCAGCGCAACTCCAAATTTCCTAAACTACATTTAAAACTACGTGCCACTAACAATGCATTCATATTGCACCATTAATGGGTCAACTCAACCTCAGACAGAGAAAACAAAATATCCGTGCCCCAACACGTGGTGCTGTTCGGGTGATATTTGCAAAGCAAGAATGTAAATCATGCTCCTGAACCTGAAAAACATAGGCCCATATTTATACTTTTTTAGCGCCGCATTTGTGTCATTTTTTTACGCAAAAGCGGAGCGAACTTACTAAATATGATTATATTTTGTAAGTTTGCACCGCTTTTACGTCAAAAAATGATGCAAATGCTGTGCTAAAAAAGTATAAATATTGGTCCTAGTGTGAATGAGCGCACCAAGCAACCTCACTTGCTGACTGAATTCCTTGGACCTTGCAGAGTTTTTCAACCACTTTTCGGAATTCCACATAGTGGGACTCCACAAGCTCCCCCACCCTTACTTAAAACGAATATGACACTTGTTGAAATTAAACTTTACAGGACTAAGAACAATTATGGCCTACACAGAAATGAGTATGGTATGAAAATGAATAGATCATGCATTACAATGGAAATACATATTGAAGTGAGTATTTTTATTTACACTAATTCAGCACAAACGTAACTCTAAATTTATATTTTGACACTAGACCTGTCTAGCGTCAAAATATAGGAGTTAAAGTCATTTTTTGGATGCGTGAAACCACCTTGCGTCAATGAGATGCAAAGTAGGCATTCCTGTCTAAAAAAATTACTCAAAGCCCCTAGTGCCTTATTTAGCCTCCTGTGCTAAAAAGGGGGGGGGGGGAGGCGGGCTTAGAGCCATCATTTACCACCTGGATCAGAGCAGGTGTTAGGGGACCTGTGGACCCATTTCCCTGGTCAAACACCATGGAAAGAGCCCACAGGTGCCCACCCCAAGCCCCAGGATCACCCCCACCCACACCAGAGGAACAAAAGAGAAGGGGGGACCCCATTACCCCATTCCAAGTAAGTAGCGTGAGTAGAGCTAAGTATTTCAAAACATTTTTTAAAGTGCCACTGGGGGCCCTGAAATGGGCCCCCCTACCTGGCACTGGGTGCAATGACCATGCCCAGGGGACCCTTGTCTCTTGTGCTGGCCATTGGGGTGGTGGGCATGACTCATGTATTTTATAAGACAGGAGTCATGTGGTATGGATGGTTTTGCGTCAGGAAATGACGCTAGGCAGTTTTTTTGCCTCTAACCAGCCAAAGGTCATTTTTTGGTGCAAAACCCCCTTCCCCCATACCACCACCCCACCCGGCTAACATCATTTTCCAGACGCTAGCCCACCCTTTGCTCCGGCTTGCAGGATTCCCTAAATGTGGCACCCGGCTGGCGCTCTGTAATGACGTAAGCCGGTGCTATTCTTTTTGACGCAAAACTGCGTTCGCGCACTTTTGCATCAAAAAGTATAAATATGGGCCTTAGTGCTAATAGAAATCCGGAGAGGACAACCTGAACATATGTGCATATATTATTAAAAGCCTGGAGTACATGACAGTGAGGAGCTTTGGGTGGATGGACATGCAGTTTGAGATGATTAAATGACAATCTGCAGCAGCTCTTGTAACTTGTAAACATACATGTTAGGGGAAATGTACATTTTTTCAACACATAGGTCCTGATTTAGCGTTCGGCACACCAATATCCTGTCTGCTGTATTATAATTTCCCTAGGTTATAATGGAATCGTAATATGACAGGGGGATATCCATCACGTTTGTGACAGAGTAACCCCCTCCACCAAACTCTAAATCAAGCCCCTAGTTTTTGTAATTCCCCTGGAAATTATAGGGTTAACCTGAATTATGTGTGAGGTGCCATCTGCGTGAAAATTGTACCCAGGCTCCTTCCTCATGTACAAAATATACACCAGCACCCAACTTATTGCATTGCACAAGTGATTTCTAAGGTTATGTGGCGAATGTTACACACAGCCATGACACACAACAAGTATCAGAAATCCTGAGAAACATTTTCTCTTCCCACTAGTTCTCTTTCAAATGAAAATGACACAATTAGTGTCCTTGTAAAAAAGCAGAAATTTTGGGTGATACCAAAACCCAGTCATTTGGACTGAAACAAGATTACTGCTGTTTAAATAAAGAAGTGTATCCCAAATATACAGATTGAGAGGAATAGGCCACATAGATATGTACATGTGGCAGGTCGAACAGTATGAAGACCACTGAAGCGTTGTTTTGTTATTGGTAAGTGGTTTAATTTTAATTATACGGGAAATAAAGTATTTTAACAAAAATAAAAAGGGCGATTGTCTTTCTCCTTCGTTCTTTTCTTCTTTCGTATCTTTTTCCAGATGGATGATTTTATGGTTGAACTTCTTGTCTTACAGGTAACCCATCTGCCTTGCTCGCTCGTAGGAATCCAGGGAGATACCGAAAACAGAAGGGAAAACGCTAAGGTAAGTATTGTTTTATAATTGGGGTTTTTCTCTCTCTATTATCTCTGGACTGGGGAAATAGGTAAACACAAAGGGAGGGGGCAGTGCCGGTGAGGAGTTTTAGGGAATGGGGTGATCACATCTATTCTTAGTGAAGAAGTACGTGTCACTGATGTGATATTTGTAGTGCCCCTCTTTCTACCTCCCGTTCCACCCCTCCTCTATGAACCCTCCCCAGTCCCCTTTTTACTTATTTCCCTTCTTTTTGTCCACAAGGACCGTACCTTGGTTAGCCACGACCCTCAAGGGTCGTGGCTGGCTTTGTAGTGGTCCTCCTGGTGGTCCCCTTTTTCCAGGCTCTGGTGCTCCTCTTCCCTCTCTCCCTCCGCCTGCTCCTCGTCTTCTTCTCTCCTCCTGTCCCTCCGTTCCTCCTCGCGCTCCTCTTTTCTCTCGGTCTCCGTCTCCGTGTTCGTCTCTTTTCCCTGCAGCGCGTCTGCCCCTTTTCTCTCTCCAGCCCGGGAAACTGACCTCGTTTCCCGGGAAACGCCGTCCCGCCCGCCTCGCTCTCGCCGCGTCTCCCCGGCAACGGGAAGACGCGGAAATGACGTATCAGCCCCGTCCGATACGTCATCCGGGTTGCTCTTCGCCGGGATCGCCCGGCTACACCCCTCTCCCCATGAAAGGTCCTGTTCGAGGACCGTAGCAGAGTCCGGGAATCGAGATAAATAGTCAGCTGGGGCCTGTTGGTGTCCCGGAATGTGACGGACCTGAAATGAAAATGGTTGTAGTTCAAGGAACCATCTTAAAATCCGTGAATTGGTATCCTTATGAGCAGACAACCACGTGAGGGGTGGTGGGCATGACTCATGTATTTTATAAGACAGGAGTCATGTGGTATGGATGGTTTTGCGTCAGGAAATGACGCTAGGCAGTTTTTTTGCCTCTAACCAGCCAAAGGTCATTTTTTGGTGCAAAACCCCCTTCCCCCATACCACCACCCCACCCGGCTAACATCATTTTCCAGACGCTAGCCCACCCTTTGCTCCGGCTTGCAGGATTCCCTAAATGTGGCACCCGGCTGGCGCTCTGTAATGACGTAAGCCGGTGCTATTCTTTTTGACGCAAAACTGCGTTCGCGCACTTTTGCATCAAAAAGTATAAATATGGGCCTTAGTGCTAATAGAAATCCGGAGAGGACAACCTGAACATATGTGCATATATTATTAAAAGCCTGGAGTACATGACAGTGAGGAGCTTTGGGTGGATGGACATGCAGTTTGAGATGATTAAATGACAATCTGCAGCAGCTCTTGTAACTTGTAAACATACATGTTAGGGGAAATGTACATTTTTTCAACACATAGGTCCTGATTTAGCGTTCGGCACACCAATATCCTGTCTGCTGTATTATAATTTCCCTAGGTTATAATGGAATCGTAATATGACAGGGGGATATCCATCACGTTTGTGACAGAGTAACCCCCTCCACCAAACTCTAAATCAAGCCCCTAGTTTTTGTAATTCCCCTGGAAATTATAGGGTTAACCTGAATTATGTGTGAGGTGCCATCTGCGTGAAAATTGTACCCAGGCTCCTTCCTCATGTACAAAATATACACCAGCACCCAACTTATTGCATTGCACAAGTGATTTCTAAGGTTATGTGGCGAATGTTACACACAGCCATGACACACAACAAGTATCAGAAATCCTGAGAAACATTTTCTCTTCCCACTAGTTCTCTTTCAAATGAAAATGACACAATTAGTGTCCTTGTAAAAAAGCAGAAATTTTGGGTGATACCAAAACCCAGTCATTTGGACTGAAACAAGATTACTGCTGTTTAAATAAAGAAGTGTATCCCAAATATACAGATTGAGAGGAATAGGCCACATAGATATGTACATGTGGCAGGTCGAACAGTATGAAGACCACTGAAGCGTTGTTTTGTTATTGGTAAGTGGTTTAATTTTAATTATACGGGAAATAAAGTATTTTAACAAAAATAAAAAGGGCGATTGTCTTTCTCCTTCGTTCTTTTCTTCTTTCGTATCTTTTTCCAGATGGATGATTTTATGGTTGAACTTCTTGTCTTACAGGTAACCCATCTGCCTTGCTCGCTCGTAGGAATCCAGGGAGATACCGAAAACAGAAGGGAAAACGCTAAGGTAAGTATTGTTTTATAATTGGGGTTTTTCTCTCTCTATTATCTCTGGACTGGGGAAATAGGTAAACACAAAGGGAGGGGGCAGTGCCGGTGAGGAGTTTTAGGGAATGGGGTGATCACATCTATTCTTAGTGAAGAAGTACGTGTCACTGATGTGATATTTGTAGTGCCCCTCTTTCTACCTCCCGTTCCACCCCTCCTCTATGAACCCTCCCCAGTCCCCTTTTTACTTATTTCCCTTCTTTTTGTCCACAAGGACCGTACCTTGGTTAGCCACGACCCTCAAGGGTCGTGGCTGGCTTTGTAGTGGTCCTCCTGGTGGTCCCCTTTTTCCAGGCTCTGGTGCTCCTCTTCCCTCTCTCCCTCCGCCTGCTCCTCGTCTTCTTCTCTCCTCCTGTCCCTCCGTTCCTCCTCGCGCTCCTCTTTTCTCTCGGTCTCCGTCTCCGTGTTCGTCTCTTTTCCCTGCAGCGCGTCTGCCCCTTTTCTCTCTCCAGCCCGGGAAACTGACCTCGTTTCCCGGGAAACGCCGTCCCGCCCGCCTCGCTCTCGCCGCGTCTCCCCGGCAACGGGAAGACGCGGAAATGACGTATCAGCCCCGTCCGATACGTCATCCGGGTTGCTCTTCGCCGGGATCGCCCGGCTACACCCCTCTCCCCATGAAAGGTCCTGTTCGAGGACCGTAGCAGAGTCCGGGAATCGAGATAAATAGTCAGCTGGGGCCTGTTGGTGTCCCGGAATGTGACGGACCTGAAATGAAAATGGTTGTAGTTCAAGGAACCATCTTAAAATCCGTGAATTGGTATCCTTATGAGCAGACAACCACGTGAGGGGAGCATGATCTGTAAAGAGTATAAAGGGTCGGCCTAGAAGGTAATATTGTAAGGTATCCACGGCCCATTTAATGGCCAAACATTCTTTTTCAATGGTTGGATAGTGTTGTTCCCGGGGAAACAGTTTCCTACTGACGTATACAACCGGATGATCCCTACCTTCCCCGTCGGGTTGGGCCAGTACTCCCCCTAGACCCACCTCCGAGGCATCAGTATAGAGATGAAAAGGTTTCGAAAAATCCGGGCACCGGAGTATTGGGTCTTTGGTCAGTTAGGACTTCATCTGTTCAAAGCTGTCTTTCTGTTGATCCGAAAAGGGTGCTAACCTATTAGGATGGGACTTAGACAGAAGGTCCGTGAGAGGGCCGGCCAGGGTAGAATAGTCAGGTATGAACCTTCTATAGTAGCCTACCAACTCTAGGAATGAGCGTAAATCTTTCTTTGTTGTCGGTTTAGGTGCATTTAGAATGGCATCTACTTTTTTTGTTTGAGGTTTTAGGCTCCCTTGACTAATTTTGTAGCCCAAGTATGATATGTCGGGTGTTCCTATAACGCACTTTTTAGGATTGGCAGTTAATCCAGCGGTGGTGAGAGTGTGAAAAACCTGTTGTAAATGGTTTAGATGATCGTTCCAGGTTTCACTAAAAATCACTGCATCGTCTAGGTAGGCTGCTGCAAAAGACTGAAAGGGGTTTAAGAGTTTATCCATTAACCGTTGGAATATAGCTGGTGTTCCATGGAGACCAAATGGTAGCACAGTGAACTGATAAAGACCGGACTGAGTGGCAAAAGCTGTTTTCTCTTTATCCTCTGTAGCTAAGGGAATCTGCCAATACCCTTTTGTCAAATCTAAGGTAGACATATATTTGGCTTTTCCTAGTTTCTCTGATACGTCATCAACTCTGGGTATAGGATATGTGTCAAACATGGAGTTTTCGTTAAGCTTCCTGAAATCAATACAGAATCTAATAGTACCATCGGGTTTTGGCACCAGAACAACCGGGGAGCACCAGGGACTATTTGATGGTTCAATTACTCCTTGTTTTAACATTTTCTGTATTTCAGCCTCCATAATCTGTTTCCTTGCCTCGGGAATACGATACGGCCGTAACCTCACAATTTTCCCTGGTGTAGTTCTTATTTTATGGGTTATCAAGGTGGTTTTACCCGGTAGTACTGAAAAAAATTCCCGGAAGTGTTCTAATAAGCTGTATACCTGTTCCTTCTCTGATCTTGTTAATGTTTCATTTACTTCGGGGAGCCCTTCCTCAGTGCTGTGTTCGGTTGGACAGAACTCAATACTTAAATGGTTACTAGGATATTGGAATCCCTCCAACACTCCGGAAGTGTTCGAGTTGTCTGGTTCTTCCCATTTTTTAAGGAGATTTATATGATAAATCTGTGATTTCTGGGGAGTGTTCGATAGTTCAACCAGGTAGGTGACAGTAGAAACTGCTCTTATTATCTTATAGGGGCCCTGCCATTTGGCGATTAGTTTTTGTTCTGATGTTGGACGCATTATTAAAACCTGATCTCCTGGTTGTAAAACCCTTAACTTACTCCCTCGGTCATAATATTGTTTTTGAGTGTGTTGAGCTTGTTCCATATTCACTTTGACCGTGTCCCATAGACCTTGTAGCTGAGACCTTAAATTGTGGGCATATTCTAGAAGGGGCCTTCCTCCTTCTTCTGCCTCTTCCTCCCATGTCTCAATGGCCATGTCAAGAAGAGATCTCGGCTGTCTTCCGAACACAAGCTCAAATGGGCTGTGGCCTGTGGAGGACTGTTCATGTGTTCGAATAGCGTATAACACTAAGGGTAATTTTTGATCCCAGTCTCTCCCTGACTCTTCCATTAATTTTTTCAATAAGGTTTTTATTGTTCGGTTATATCGTTCCACTAGTCCATCCGTCTGGGGATGGTATACCGACGTACGGATTTGGGAAATCCCTAATGTCTTACATACTTGCTTCATAAGAGTAGACATAAAAGGCGTCCCCTGGTCGGTGAGTATTTCATGCGGGAACCCAACTCGAGAATTTTTTTTTATCATTGCTTGGGCCACTGTTTTGGTAGTCATACTTTTTAGTGGAATGGCCTCAGGGTAGCGTGTGGCATAGTCAACCATGACTAGGATATACGTGTGACCCTTTGTGGATGGTACTACAGGCCCAATAAGGTCCATTCCTATCCTACTGAATGGAATGTCTATGATGGGTAGCGGCATCAGGGGTGCTTTCTTAGGTCTACCGGGTTCAGTGAGTTGGCACCTGGGACATTGGGAACAATATTTACGTATGTGGGCGAAAATTCCCGGCCAATAGAACCGTCTAAGGAGATATTCTTCTGTTTTTTCCCTCCCATAATGACCCCCACCGGGTTGACAATGAGCCATTGTTAGGACCTGATTTCTATAATGATCTGATACCACTAATTGTTGTTTATGTTCCCCGGTACTAGTAGTGTTTATCCGGTATAAGAGGTTTTTCTTAATGAGGAAGTAGGGACCCACCTCTTCGGTTTCTTCTTCTCTTGCCGACTTCCAGGCGTGGGCGAGAGAAGGATCTTCTCTTTGTTGATGGGGAAAACTGACAGGGACTTCATGGGTTTCTGCAATAAGGCCTGTGCTCCGTCCTGGTCTCTCTTTTCCCAGGTAATTCGATTTTTCTATTCGTTTCTCTCTGCGTGATAACTTCCTACGGATTGTGGGGCTTTCTATAATGCTATCAGAAAAAGGAGCGTCTTTCCACCAATCTTGTGTCAGTTTGGGTTGTCGAACATAATCCAGTATTTCTTGGAAATGTTCATAATCAGTTCCAATGATACACTCCTCAATCAGATCTGTCATTATACCCATCGATAGGACATCCCGGTGTGTTCCCCATTCCACTGTTATTTCATGTAAAGGGTATTCCTCTTTGTCACCGTGAATACAACAAATATTCACCCATCGCTCTGTTCCTTTATCTACTATGGTTACTAGGTCTTTTCTCACCACCGACTGGCTACACCCTGAATCAATAAGGGCCCATACTGTTTTTCCGTTGACTTTCAGAGTCTGTTTAAACTTCTGGTTACCTCTTCCGGTACACAGTACCCGTCGCCTAGTAACTCCGATCTCCATTGGCTCACTACTATCCTGTTTTCTGGGGCACACTCGGGCAATGTGGCCCCATTCCCCACAGTTGTAACATTGGGGTCCGGCTATCGGTGGATGGTCCATCAGTCTGTGAGGAACTGGTTCCTCTGAAAGGTTTCTTGAAGTGGGTTTAGGATTTGAGGGCCCTGGCTTTAGGCTCGGTCGGGGGGATATACTTTTTACATTGGTTGAGCGATGATAAGCACATGCTAGGTCAATTGCCATGTCAGTAGTCACCTTTGGATGTTGACGGATCCAGTGTTTTGTGGTGGTAGGCAGGGACTCTAGATATTGTTCAAGGACAATTGTTTGGATCACTTCCTCGCTACTATTTCCGGAAGAACCCAACCATTTCAATGCCAAATCCTTTACCCGATAATAAAAGGTTCGGGGATCTTCATTCGGTCCCCATTTGATTTTCCTAAATTTGACCCGATAGTATTCCGTGTCATGTCCCACACGTTCTAAGATACTAGTCTTTATCTCTTGGTATGGCGTGGTTCCACCCGGGTTTGCTGCTTGATATGCTGCTTGTAATATCCCTGTAAGTAAGGGGGCGACATATTGACCCCATCTCTCCTCAGGCCATTGGGCGGAGGACGCCACTCTCTCAAAATTAGTAAAAAAGGCTTCGGGGTCTTCTCCATCTTGATATTTCTGTAACACGGAACTGGGAACATTGGGATGAACCTTACTACTAGCAATAGTCTCAGTCAATTTTTTCATGGCCGTCTCATGAACCAGTTGATTATTCGCAAGGATGGTCGCCTGACTTTTCAAAGCCGACTGTAAGGCTTCCCTGTCCTCTTTAGCTTCTCGCTGGTGTGCCTCCCACACCAGCTGTAGATGGCGTTGGCCTTCGGCCAATTGCTTTATCATATCTTCCAACAAGGGTTTGTCACTCATTGTTATACTGTTCGATTACTGCGAGGAGGTCCCACGGGTCAATATCCCACTTCTGACACCACTGTGGCAGGTCGAACAGTATGAAGACCACTGAAGCGTTGTTTTGTTAGTGGTAAGTGGTTTAATTTTAATTATACGGGAAATAAAGTATTTTAACAAAAATAAAAAGGGCGATTGTCTTTCTCCTTCGTTCTGTTCTTCTTTCGTATCTTTTTCCAGATGGATGATTTTATGGTTGAACTTCTTGTCTTACAGGTAACCCATCTGCCTTGCTCGTTCGTAGGAATCCAGGGAGATACCGAAAACAGAAGGGAAAACGCTAAGGTAAGTATTGTTTTATAATTGGGGTTTTTCTCTCTCTATTATCTCTGGACTGGGGAAATAGGTAAACACAAAGGGAGGGGGCAGTGCCGGTGAGGAGTTTTAGGGAATGGGGTGATCACCTCTATTCTTAGTGAAGAAGTACGTGTCACTGATGTGATATTTGTAGTGCCCCTCTTTCTACCTCCCTTTCCACCCCTCCTCTATGACCCCTCCCCAGTCCCCTTTTTACTTATTTCCCTTCTTTTTGTCCACAAGGACCGTACCTTGGTTAGCCACGACCCTCCAGGGTCGTGGCTGGCTTTGTAGTGGTCCTCCTGGTGGTCCCCTTTTTCCAGGCTCTGGTGCTCCTCTTCCCTCTCTCCCTCCGCCTGCTCCTCGTCTTCTTCTCTCCTCCTGTCCCTCCTCGCGCTCCTCTTTTCTCTCGGTCTCCGTCTCCGTGTTCGTCTCTTTTCCCTGCAGCGCGTCTGCCCCTTTTCTCTCTCCAGCCCGGGAAACTGACCTCGTTTCCCGGGAAACGCCATCCCGCCCGCCTCGCTCTCGCCGCGTCTCCCCGGCAACGGGAAGACGCGGAAATGACGTATCGGCCCGTCCGATACGTCATCCGGGTTGCTCTTCGCCGGGATCGCCCGGCTACAGTACACATAGGAGCCTAAGCCTGGGTTTATTCCAGTGTTTGGAGTAGATTTACAATTGTTTTGTGATTCTTACACTATCTCAGAAGTACTTTGATGAAGATGCCACAGAGTGGGTGAAAAGTGAGAATTATTTTGAAATTCCCTCTCACTCTTTATTTATCACTCTTCAACCCGCACTTCTCATTAAGCAAACCTCATTCCTCAATCTTTATCTCTTCCTCATCAACAGTCAAGCCTTATCCCTTATACCACCTTTCTAAACTCTCAATCCTCACCAATCATTCCGGAGGAATGAGAAGTGAGGGATAAGGAATGAAGGCTCTGAAGTCAAAACAGAGTGAAGTACACAACAAAAGGGATGCCCAATGAGGAATGATCATTGAAGAATAAAGCGACAAAAATGAGGAGGGAGGGATGAACAACAAGTGATGAAGAGTGAATAAGGAGAAACAAGGAATGAGAGATGAGAATTGAAGGACTAGTAGAGAACAATGTTGAGCGGGGATGAGAAGTGAGCAATGAGGGATGGGAATTACAAGATGAGTGAGTAATGAGGAATAAGAAGTGAAGAGTGAGTAATGAGTAATGAAAGATGAGAAGAGACAAATGAGGAATGAGCATTGAAGAGTACAGAAAAATGAGCAAGCAATGCAGAATGAAGAATGTGAAAAGAGGAATAAGGAGGATGGATAAAGAGAAAGGGAAGAGAAATAATGAGAATAATGAGGAGTGAGGTGTTAGGAGTGAGAGAAGAGTTGTGAGATTATAGAATGAGAAATATATAATAAGAGATTTGGGCTGAGTTTGAGGGATGAGAATTGAAGGGTGAGGGCTAGAGAGAGATGGGTGCTGAATGGTGGTTGAGAGCTCAGGAGTGCAGGGTGAGAAAGTGAAGGATTAGGACTGGAAAAGAGAGTACTTGATGTGGAGTAAAGAATGAGCGATGATCACTGAGTAATCAAAACAGAGAAATGAGGTATGGGTAACAACCATTGATGAGTGAGTGATGAAAAAACAATGTGAAGAAGTTAGAGGTAAGGAATAAATGATGAAGAGCAAAGTATGCAGAATAAGGCTAAGTAGTAAAGAAAAAGGAGGGAGTGATGCAGAATGAGTGATGCAAGATGAAGGATAAGAGATAAGAAATGAGGGATGTGAAATACTTCAGGAGGAGTTAGCAGTGACAAGTGAGAGATAAGAAGTATGAATTGAGTGAGTTGTGAGGGGCAAGGGGAGAGGGGGATGGATAAGGAAAGAAAGTTGAAGAGTGAGTGATGATAGCCTAGAAATTATCAGTGATGGAGACTGAGGTGGTCATTCTGATTTTGGTGGTCTTTACCAAAGACCACCATGTATGCGGCCACCGAAAGACCGCCAGTGATGGTGGTCTGAAGACCGCCGCATTATGAGTCACCAACACAACTCTGTCAAAAAATCCCTGAAAAGACAACACTGTCAGCCGAAACAACGGCGTGAAGGAGGAACTGAACAACATTCTGCAGACATCCTCCACCCACCAGCAGGCCCCATCCAGTAGTCAGTCAACACCACTGCCATGAACATTAGCACCTGCTACTGGAACGGAGGCTCAGCAGGATGACCCAGAGGCCACCAGTACCCCTACCCCTGCAGCTGAGGGATCCCCCGTAAAAGAGGGCGGCCATCCAGACATCATGCAGGACCTGAGGCAAAGACCAATCCCCCCGAGGAGGTGATCCCTCTTCTGAACTGTAATTCTTGTGTGCCACTGTTACACCCTGTTGGCTGTCCACTATCAAGTTCTCATCATTCCAAGGCAAATGGATACAGGGCCTGTGAAAACAAACAACTGTACCACCCACTCTGATCTTCACCTAGACCATTACCCTACTCCTCTGGAATGTGATATTATACCCCAAATAAACACCAATTTTCACAAGTCATGGTGCATGTCTCCTCATTGTTTGTAGTGGCAATTCTGTTTACAAGCAACAAATATATACACATGTTGGCACCTTAATAATGGTAAAGGGACAGATGTAGTGAGCTAATCCAGCAGGTGTGTAGGTATATCTATATTGCAGTAATTTGCAGTGTCAAGGATGCCAACAGGCAATTCAGTAATCAGATTGCAAACAGAGTTGTGACCTCAAGAGGGAAAATTACATGCAATTACGCACAATTTTGTAAGGTATGTAATCCACAGTCATACATCAACAGCAGTTGAACACAAACCCAGGATGACTGCACCAGCAGCTATGATACCACATATGTAAGGGCCTGCAATGTCACTCACACATGTGTATGACAGGAAAGATGTCACATAGGTAACATCCTCCACCATTCACCTCTCTGAGTAGTCAGGAACAGGCAGTTGCCACACAGCAGCTGCCAATGCAGCATGACATGCCTACAAAGCAGGACACGACTAATAAGTCCCTGTTACATTTACCCAAACATGCAGTCTGAGGACTCAAAACCTTGGGTACAACCATAAGGATGTTCCGTAAAGGCACCAGCATTCCACACATCATTAGCAGCAATGCATTTCCACTACCCCTCATGGTATGTCAACTACCTTTCAGGGGTGGAAACCAAGATGGAAGGCTGTAGTCTCCACACACACCTTGATGCATGAAAATTCTGGGTAAAGACTGGCTTTAACAATACACTTTCCAAGTGCAGATGACATACAAATCACACATACCTGTTCATCACTGAAAGTAGTGACAAATCAGGTCAGTCCTGTTGTCATGTGCCTCATCCTTGTCTGCCTTCTCCTTAGCATCAGAGTCACCGGCCCCAAACACTGCTCCAACATCAATGTCCCCCTCCTCCAACAGTGGGATGTGCCTTCTGAGGGCCAGATTATGGAGCATGCAGCATGCAACAAAGATCTGGCATACTTTCCCTGGTCGGTATTGTTGGGTACCACCGGACACATGGAGGAAATAAATTCTAGCTTTCAAGAGACCGAAGGTCCTCTCAATCACTCACCTCATCCAGCCATGTGCCTCATTGTACCTGTTCTCCCCTCCTGTAGTTGGACGTCTGACAGGTATAAGGAGCCAGGGCAGGTTGAGGTATCCAGAGTCAACTATGTGGAAAAGGGGACATGACTATAGGTAACAATGATAGGCAGAGTGCAGACCGTGTAGGGGGTACAAACGTCTGACATGGAGAGCAGTACACGTACCTATGAGCCAGGCCCTTTCTCCCTGTAGCTGTGACATCAATTCAGGGACACTGCTGATACTCAGGACGTAGGAATCATGTCCTGATGCAGGGAATTTTGTGTTTACATGTGCTTTGTACTCGTCTGTAACACACACCACTTGTACATTGAGCAAATATGTACTCGCCCGTTTTCTGTAGACCTGTTCATTGGCCCTAAGACGTACCAAGGCGATGTATGTAAGTCCCATCAATGGCCCCTATTACATGTGGGACATCTGATATATTGTATAAAGTTGCTTTAACAGTGGCCAATTCTGCATGTTATGGGAACCTAACGTACCTGTTCACATGCTTGAGTAGGGCATCCAGCACATCCTGCAACACCTTACTGAACTTGTGCTGTGACATCCCTGCCGCCAGTCCCAGAGTCACCTGAAAAGAGCTACTCACCAGGACATGCAGGACTGACAAAACTTGGACTGTTGGAGGGATGGCATGGGGATTTCCCAAAGCCGGCAGGAGGTCTGACTTAAACTGGGTGACCAGTTCTCTGACGCACAAACGTTTCAGTTGATAGGTCAGGATGATGTGACACACTTTCATGGTTTCAAAATCTACGAGTGGCCGGCAAACTAGTGCATTCCTCCTCACTCCATTTTGGAGATGTCTAGGCAGGGAGACAAACAACAATCTGGAAACCTCTCACAATGTTGTGCATCAAGCATGACATATGACAATCACGAAGTATTGGTCATGTAAGTTGGCTGTCATGTTGTGGGAAGACACATTACGCCACACTCCATTCCTAACCAGACAATGCCACATATTCCCTGTGACAAAGGACGTGTACAGGACATGTAAACATACACCTTCCATGGATTGTCAGTACTTACAAATGTAATGACAAGCATGGTGATGTCACCTGACACACACTACATATGTGATTGTCCCCAAGGTGTAACCTAAATGAATCAATTTGTGATGATATGCAGGTAATGACGCAGTGTGAACCCAGGACAGTCATGTAACATACAAAAATGACATCTGCCTGTCCTGCATACATAGGACAGATGGAAGCGACCTCGTTCCGCCTGCAGCAGCATCATGGCGGAAGACGGTCAGAACCGGTGTGCCACTCCTCATTGGATAACATTGATGTCTATGGGAAACTGGGACCAATGACGGTCACCGCCGGCAGTGACGGTCATAACCTATGCGGTCGAAAACCGTAATTTTGTATGGGCCAGCTCACTTGACTCATTGCTTTTGGGCAAGGAAGACCTCCACTTCATGTGCTGCTGTGTCCTGAATCTTGGAGCAACAATGGCACGCACTGCAGGGGATAGGGCACCAGCCTTCACAAGTGAGGAGCTGAAGGAACTGGTGGAAGGGGTCCTACCCCTGTATGAGTGGTTGTACAGTGCTCCAGGGCAACAGGTCAGTACAACATCCTTTGTCCCACATTTTCAGTGGTGTTTGACGATGAATGTGTGTGCACATTGACATGTTATGACCGATTTGGGGTTTTGCATGCAAATGATGTGTGTGGTATATTAGCAGTGTGCATGGTCCATGTATTCTGTGTGTCACCAAAGGCTGTATCGGTATAATTTACATCATGTCCCCCATTTTTTAAATGTTTCCCATGCAGGTCAGCACCCATCAGAAAAAAGGGTTATGGAGAGCCATCGCCAAGAAAGTGCAGACCCTTTGGTTCCCTAGCTGGCGGAGCACCCACTGCAGGAAGCAGTTGGAGGATCTGAGACGCTGGGCCTGGAAGACCACAGAGGCCCAGCTGGGGACGGCCTCCCAATGTGGAAGGGGTGTCCGTCGGACCCTGACCCCCTAATGGCCCGCATGCTGGCTGTGGCCGACCCAGAGTTGGAGGGGCGCTTGAGGGCAGCACAGCAGCCACAAGGGGGTAAGTGTAGACTGTTAGGTGACTTCTGCATGGTTGTGTAATGTGAACCTCACTGGATGTGGGATTTACGTGGTCAGATGAGATTTAGGGAAGGTACAGTCCTGGTTGTCACACCAATCATGTAGGAGTGTGATACGTTAGCTATGTAGAGCCATGCAGGATCAGAAGTGCTGGTACTGTGTCACACATTCAACTGTACATATGGGTCACTCAAATGTTCTATCATTTCACTGGCTGCATCCTCAATCTCTGCATGTACTGTAGTAGTACAAGGTGATCTTTCTGCCACTGTATTTGGGACATGACAGGTATGTTTACTAAACATTGCAATTGCTTCAACAGACCTCTGTACCAATTGTACTCCACACATTCCTGTCATTTAGTTTGGGTGCACAGTTCCTCTGAGGTCAGATTTGGTTCATCCTGTCATGGCTGACATGTGGTTGGGTATGTTAATGGGCTGAATTGATGGATCAGTCATTTATCCAGTTGACAGGCAGATAGGAGTTTCCAATCAGGTGTATAGGCTGCAGGGATGAGGTGATAGCTGAAATGTTTGGGTATCGCTTGCATGACTCTATTGTACATGACTGCAAAATGGTCTCTTGTTTTCCTGTCACGGGCTAATGTATGTATTGTTTGTATGTGTGGGTTATCACCATTTCCCCCCTTTCTGTTTCTCCCACCCTCCTTCTCTCTCCACCTCTGTCTATTTGTGCATTAGCATCATCTGGCAAAGGAAGAATGGCACCGGTGAGTGGGGATGCAACAGCCCACGGGACCTAGGAGGCTGGCACCAGCAAAGCCAAGGGGACCAATGGGATTGAGGGCGAGGGGAGCATTACATGGAAGACTGGATCAACCAACACATCTGATACAGATTCGTCCTCTGATGGTGGCTCCCTGGCAGTGGCAGACTCATCTGGGACCACCTCAGAACCATCCTTGTCCGCCACCCACTTTACGAGCACCTCTCTCTCTGTAGCTCCCCACCCAGTTACCCACCCACTTGCCTGTGCCCGCTCATCCAGGAGGGTGAGCATCTCCTTCCCAGCAGGACCCTCTGCCCCTGCCCCAGTCAGCCCTGCTACCCTCAATGAGGAGGCTATTGACCTCCTGAGGTCCATCTGTGGCGGAGACAACCATCAAGAATACCATCCAGGGACTGGCATCCCAGATGAGCAGTCCAATGCATTCCTAGAAGGCATTCACAATGCCCTGTCTGGCCTAGAGAGATCATTTCAAGCACTGGCCACCTTGTTGACGGCAGCCAGTGTCCCTTCATCTTCCGTCCCCCCTCCAGCTACCTGTTCCCAATCCCAATCCACAAACCCTCTCCCTACATCCATCCAGGGCACACGTACATACCAGCATAGACGCACTACAACAGACAAGGTGCTCAAAGACAGACATAAGCACCACAACTGAACCCACAGACATGCACACACACAACACACATCTGCATACACAAAAACAGACATTTCCCATACTCCTCTCTTACAGTCACATCATCTGCCAGCACTGCATCATCACACACTGGTCCTGGCAGCATTCCTGTCATACCCTCAATCACCACAAGCAAAAGACTCACAGACACCCACCCTGCACACCACATCCTCACTCACCACGACTACCTTCTCTGTCACATGCAGCACATCTACCTCCCTTGCACACACCACCCTAACATTCACTCACACATCTCCCATTCCCTCTCCCTGCATCTCTACCCCCTCCTTCGATTGAATGCACACAGACCCACTCACCCACCCAACATTCACCCACCACAGACATGCACACACTGCACACACCAGCATCCACATACAGCACACCAACACGTCAGACGAGAACTCCCTCTACCTCCACTCCCAACCCTCAATCATGGGACTGCCCTATGCAACTAAAAAAGTCGTCTTTCCACCCATTACCTCTTCCCTACTCCTCTCCCACCCTGTTATACCCCTAAACATTGTGTCCCCCTGCCCCTCCCAGGCCCTTACACATTCCATTCCTCTGGTGTTTCCCCTGCTCCTCTGCCCAGCCAAAAATCTACCACTCCGAGAGCCAAAGTCCCCCCTCCAAAGCCGATACCAAGACATACCCCTTCCAAATCCAAGCCAGCCACACCACCACCAAACCCCTGAAGTGCCTGCCTGTCCCATTGATGACCCTATGATGTGGAGGCCTATTTGTTGTCAGGAGTCAATTTGGGGTCATGATATATGGACAATGGGGGTGATTCTAACCCTGGCGGTCGGTGTTAAAGCGGCGGCTAACCCGCCAACAGCCTGGCGGTCCAAAAAAAGACATTCTGACCCTGGCGGGAACCGCCAACAGAGACTGCCACGTTAACACTCCGCCCGCCACGGCGGAACAGACAAACAGGTTGGCGGTCACCGCCAACAAGCAGGCGGCAGACAATGTACCGCCCACACTATCACAACTCACCAATCCGCCACCTTTTCCGGGGCGGGAGCCCCGCCGATAAAAACACGGCGGAAACAGACTACGAATGGGAAAACGCTCACCGAAACACACTCCACGAGGAAGGAGGACATGGACATGGAACCCGAATTAAACATCCTACCTGCTCTCGTCTACCTGCTCATCTACCACGAGTACGAACGCCGGCGCAGACGACAACGGTGAGTACTGCACCTACGACACACGGGAGGGAGGAGGACAAAAGGTTACGGCATACACATATGCGACACCCCCCCCCCCCCAAACCATGTACACACCAATGCAGAGCAACAAGTCACAGTGACACCACCCAAACCCCCCGGAAAAATGCAAAGACATCATTAAATAGAGAAACAAAATTTATGTAAAAAATAGACTCAGAAAAGTATTGGTTAAAAAATAAAAACTATATACATTGCAAGGGATAACCGAGGCAATTAGTCCTGCACAACAAAAGAAAATCGAAGTGTCCGTGGGCCAAAGTGTAACAACACAAGGGCAAAGCCCACACAGGAGACCTGAGTCCTTTGGAGAGAATACTGCAGGGGCATCTGATGACAAAACTACAGGCACCTCAGGGGGAAGGGAAGGGGGGGGGCACCACAGCCACATGAGTCCACGACGCCAGATCCACGAAGGGGCCACCATGCCCACTGTGCCATCCTGGGGAGTGCAAAGCCACAGTCTCTCAAGTCTCTACAGTGGGTGGATTGCCCACTGTGCCATCCTGGGGAGTGCAAAGCCACAGTCTCTCAAAGTCTCTACAGTGGGTGGCTTGCCCACTGTGCCATCCTGGGGAGTGCAAAGCCACAGTCTCTCAAAGTCTCTACAGTGGGTGGATTGCCCACTGTGCCATCCTGGGGAGTGCAAAGCCACAGTCTCTCAAAGTCTCTGCAGTGGGTGGCTTGCCCACTGTGCCATCCTGGGGAGTGCAAAGCCACAGTCTCTCAAAGTCTCTGCAGTGGGTGGATTGCCCACTGTGCCATCCTGGGGAGTGCAAAGCCACAGTCTCTCAAAGTCTCTACAGTGGGTGGCTTGCCCACTGTGCCATCCTGGGGAGTGCAAAGCCACAGTCTCTCAAAGTCTCTACAGTGGGTGGCTTGCCCACTGTGCCATCCTGGGGAGTGCAAAGCCACAGTCTCTCAAAGTCTCTACAGTGGGTGGCTTGCCCACTGTGCCATCCTGGGGAGTGCAAAGCCACAGTCCATCAGGTGGATCACTGTCTCCACTGGTCAAGGAGGAGGCATGGTGGTCACAGTGAACAGTTAACAGTGCTTGACAGGATGGGCCCAGCGGAGCGGTGCTTGAGACGGTGGTGCCCAGCGGAGCGGTGCTTGAGACGGCGGGGCCCAGCGGAGCGGTGCTTGACAGGATGGGCCCAGCGGAGCGGTGCTTGAGATGAAGGGCCCAGCAGAGCGGTGCTTGACAGGATGGGCCAAGCAGAGCGGTGCTTGAGATGAAGGGCCCAGCGGAGCGGTGCTTGAGACGGCGGTGCCCAGCGGAGCGGTGCTTGACAGGATAGGCCCAGCGGAGCGGTGCTTGAGATGAAGGGCCCAGCGGAGCGGTGCTTGACAGGATGGGCCCAGCGGAGCGGTGCTTGACAGGATGGGCCCAGCGGAGCGGTGCTTGAGACGGCGGGGCCCAGCGGAGCGGTGCTTGAGACGGCGGTTCCCAGCGGAGCGGTGCTTGAGACGGCAGTGCCCAGCGGAGCGGTGCTTGAGACGGCGGGGCCCAGCGGAGCGGTGCTTGAGACGGCGGGGCCCAGCGGAGCATTGCTTGACAGGATGGGCCCAGCGGAGCGGTGCTTGAGATGAAGGGCCCAGCGGAGCGGTGCTTGAGACGGCGGGGCCCAGCGGAGCGGTGCTTGACAGGATGGGACCAGCGGAGCGGTGCTTGAGATGAAGGGCCCAGCGGAGCGGTGCTTGAGACGGCGGTGCCCAGCGGAGCGGTGCTTGACAGGATGGGCCCAGCGGAGCGGTGCTTGAGACGGCGGTGCCCAGCGGAGCGGTGCTTGAGACGGCGGTGCACAGCGGAGCGGTGCTTGAGACGGCGGGGCCCAGCGGAGCGGTGCTTGAGACGGCGGGGCCCAGTGGAGCGGTGCTTGACAGGATGGGCCCAGCGGAGCGGTGCTTGAGATGAAGGGCCCAGCGGAGCGGTACTTGAGACGGTGGGGCCCAGCGGAGCGGTGCTTGACAGGATGGGCCCAGCAGAGCGGTGCTTGAGATGAAGGGCCCAGCGGAGCGGTGCTTGACAGGATGGGCCCAGCGGAGCGGTGCTTGAGACGGCGGGGCCCAGCGGAGCGGTGCTTCAGACGGCGGTGCCCAGCGGAGCGGTGCTTGAGACGGCGGGGCCCAGCGGAGCGGTGCTTGAGACGGCGGGGCCCAGCGGAGCGGTGCTTGACAGGATGGGCCCAGCGGAGCGGTGCTTGAGATGAAGGGCCCAGCGGAGCGGTGCTTGAGATGGCGGGGCCCAGCGGAGCGGTGCTTGAGATGGCGGTGTCCAGCGGAGCGGTGCCTGTCTTCACGGCGGGGCCCTGTTCATCGGTGCCTGTCTTCACGGCGGGGCCCTCTTCAGCGGTGCTCTTCTGCACGGCAGGGCACTCTTCAGCAGTGCCTGTCTTCACGGCGGGGCCCTCTTCAGCGGTGCTCTTCTGCACGGCGGGGCCCTCTTCAGCGGTGCCTGTCTTCACGGCGGGCCCTCTTCAGCGGTGCTCTTCTGCACGGCGGGGCCCTCTTCAGCGGTGCTCGTCCAGTAAGTCAAGGGAGCCAGACCTGGCCTGGACTCCCTGCTCAGTTGCCCTCCGACCGTGCTGTCGCTGGACCCTTCGGTGACGGAGTCCTGGGCCCTTTGGTGTCCTCCCGAACCCCCGGGATGGGGCTTGTGGGGCCCTCCTGCTCCGCGCTCCTGCTGGCTGTCTTCTCCGCCCTGCTGGCCTTTCGCTCCTTAGATGGGGCTCTCGGGCCCTTGCCTCCCCTAGATGATGTGGCTGGTGAAGTGGGCGAAGTTTCCTCCTTGGGGGCAGCCGTGTCAGTCCTTTCACGGCGGCCCTTTACTTTTCTGGTCCTCTTGCCTGGGGGGGGCTGGCTGTCCCCTGGCTGCTGATCGAAGTGTCACTGCTGGCAAAGGGTGGACTCCAGAACCCATGCACCACAGTGACACTCGAAGCTGGGCTGGTGGTGGCTGAGGTGCTCTTGGGACTCTTTGCAGATGGAGGGGGTGGGTCAGGGGAGGGAAAGAGGTTAAGAGTAGAGAGGAACACTTTTTTAGGTCCAAGGTAAAGGGTAGGAGTAGTGGTGATGGGAGTGGAGGAAGAGGATGTGGTTGTAGGAGAGTCAGGTGTGCTGTCTTTGGGTGCAGGTGCCTGTTCTGGAGGCTGTCGTGAGGTGGATGGCTGTTGGGTGGGTGTCTGCCTGCGTTTGTGTGTCTTGGAAGAGGGGGTGACAGACACAGTGGGAGAAGACACAGGGGACGTGTAAATGGCAGCGGGGGTGGTGACTGCACGTGTGCGGACTGTACTGGAGGGTGTGCTGGTGATGGAAGCACTGGCTGATGGTGGTGTGCATGCAGGTGTGAGTATAGACGTCACAGGGAGGGAGGAGGGAGACGAGGAGGAGGGGGACACAGAGGTGGTAGTGACTGTTGGTATGTCTGCATCTGGGTGTTGCTTGGGTGAGTGTTTGTGGGTTCTGTGGTGCTTGTGTCTGGATGAGCTGGCCTTGGGTGTTGAGGTATGTGCAGGCTGGTCTGATGGTGTGGATGGGATAGGCTGAGGAACAGGAGACAGAGACAGGCTGGAGGCAGTAAGAAGAGGGAGGCTGGAAACAGGGACAATGGCTGCCGTCAGTGCTGAGGCCACAGCATTGAACGATCGTTGAACGATCGTTGATGGGCAGCCTGACCCGAATGAATGCCCTCCAGGTAGGCATTGCTCCGATGCACCTCCCTTTCCACCCCCTGGATGGCATTCAAAAAGGGTAGTCTGCCCAACAATGATGGTCTGAAGGAGGTCAATGATCTCCGCACTGAGGGCAGCAGGGGTGACAGGGGCAGGGGCTGAGGTGCCTGGGGCGAAGGAGATGCCCGCCTTCTTGGGCGAGCGGGCACGGAGCAAGCACTGTTAACGGTTCACTGGATCATCGATAGCTGTACTTGGCACCCTACAGAGGTGGGGGCAGGGGGCACAGGGCCATGCCTAAAGGAGAGGACTACATTACAGAAAGCGCCCTGGCCTAATGTCACCCACAGCCCTCCACCCCCACCCAGACGCCTCCACTGCGCGTAAAGATAGCAGAATGTGCTGATACTCACCCCCTTGTGTCTGCTGTGATGTCCTCAAGCGCCCATCCAAATCAGGGTAGGCCACCGCCAGGATCCGGGACATCAGGGGGGTCAGGGTACAACTGGCACCCCTCCTAGGTTGGGAGGCCATCCCCAGCAGTGACTCGGCGGTCTTCCTGGTTCCGCGCCGGATATCCTTCCACCTATTGCGGCAGTGGGTGCCCCGTCTGATGTGGACCCCCAGGGCCCGGACTTCCTTGGCGATGGCACGCCATATGTCTACTTTCTGATGGGCGCTGACCTATTTGACATGTACAGGGTGGGAAGGAAAATTTCATAAATTTTCTGCATGTTAGATGTGATTGGCCCCCCCTCCCCAACCTTGCCATATGGCACATGCTCTCATCTGTCGTGCCTTGCACACCTCATTCGCTCCCCACCCCACCAACTTACATCCACCCCACTCCACACAGGCATATCCCATTCAACGTCCACCCAGTGTACTTACCTGTTGGTCTGGAGGACCGTAGAGTAACGCATACTGGGGGAGGACCCCATCCACTAGTTTCTCCAACTCTTCAGACGTGAAGGCAGGGGCCCTTTCCCCAGTCGCAGCAGCCATTGTCACTTCCAGACCGAGGTCACAGCAGCACTTGCAGTATAGGTCCTCTCCTGTGGATGATCAGGTCTCGAGTGATTAAGCAGATAGAAAATGGCGGTCACGCCCGCGGCGGTGCGTACCGCGGCGGTGCGTACCGCGACCGCCGGCGCACATCGTCATTGGCTCCTGAAACCCATAGGCTTCTATGTTAACCAATGCGGCTTCGTACAGCGGTCTTCAACCGCCTACCGCCACGGTGTGCCACGCCAGCGCATTGACCTCACATCCCATTGTCCCACTTTACAGGTCAGGCAGCCGCCATTTCAAGGGCCCACATGGCTTAATTTCAACTGCGTCACACAGGCCTAGGCCTTGCATTGCCACTCATACAAGCCTTTCACTGCATTTCGATTCAATTACTGTGCAAGCTGTGGTTACGTACCTGTGGGTTGCTTGACTCTGTGCTCCATGTTGTCCTTCCTAGGCACCGTCCGCTGGGACTTGCAAGGAGAAGGATGAATCCTCGCGTGTACCGACCGCTGGTGGACCTGTCGACAATGGAAGAATGCCATATAATACTACGCTACAGAGTTGACCGTGCCACTATACATTAACTGTGTGCCCAGCTGGAGCCAGCCCTGATGTCCCGCATCTGCCAACCCACAGGGATCCCCCCTCTAGTGCAGGTTCTGTCAGTCCTCCATTTTTTGGCAAGTGGCTCATTCCAGACAACAGTGGCCATGTCATCTGGAATGTCTCAGCCTATGTTTTCAAAGATTTTGTCCAGAGTGTTGTCTGCCCTGATGAAATACATGCGGAGCTACATTGTTTTCCCTGAGGAGGCTGATTTGGCCACTGTGAAGGGTGATTTCTATGCCCTTGGACATATCCCCAACATCATTGGTGCCATTGATGGGACCCATGTGGCTTTAGTACCCCCAAAAGACGATGAGCAGGTGTACAGAAACAGGAAAAGTTACCATTCTATGAACGTCCAGGTGGTCTGTTTGGCTGACCAGTACATCTCCCATGTAAATGCAAAGTTCCCAGGGTCAGTGCATGACGCGTATGTGATGTGTAATAGCAGCATCCCCTATGTGATGGAACTGCTACAGAGACACCGTGTGTGGATAATAGGTGACTCTGGTTACCCCAACCTGCCTTGGCTATTGACCCCAGTGAGGAATCCCCGGACCAGGGCTGAGGAAAGGTACAATGAGGCCCATGGGCGAACGAGGAGGATAATTGAAAGGACTTTCGGGGTCCTGAAGGCCAGGTTTAGGTGCCTGCATATGACAGGGGGATCCCTGATGTACTCACCAAAGAAGGTGTGCCATCTCATCGTGGCCTGCTGCATGCTTCACAACCTGGCTTTGCGACGGCAGGTGCCTTTCCTGCAGGAGGATGGTCCAGATGGTGGTGTTGTAGCAGCTGTGGAGCCTGCGGAGAGTGAAGAGGAGGAAGACGATGGGGACGACACAGACAACAGGGACACAGTCATCCAACAGTATTTTCAGTAGCAGACAGGTAAGAATCACCCACGCAATTTAACATTTCCTTAAAGTCTCCTGCATCTCTACTTTCTGCATTTACCCCCAGTTCTTTTTTAACTTATTTTTGCTTTTCCCTTCCCTTTTCAGTGTTGTTTGACCCACTGCGTGACTTCTGATTGTTTAGCCCATGGACAAAAGCGTATTGACATTGGTATGTTGTCATCACAAATTGTCTGACCATCATTGTACAGTATTGTGTAAAACATTTGTAAATAATACAGGCTGACTCCTAAATATTTTAAGTGCAATGAGTGTTTATTTGTAGTGCAAGATTTTGGTGCATGATATTAATACGGTGATGGGTGGGGGTGGAGGAATGTCCATGGCAGAGTCCAGTTCTCAGTTTCACAGGTGCCTTGTCCATAGGCCTGTGGAAGGATGGAGCAGGGGCAGTTCAAGGTTGGACAGGGTGACAATGTGGGACAGTGGGATGACATCAGGGGGTATCCTTTGCTGGCGGGGGTCTTGGCATCCTACTCTGTCTTCCTGTGAGATCTCAGGTTCCGCTTGCGGGGTGGTTGATCTTCAGCAGGAGGTGGGGTTCTGGTGGCCTGACGTTGTGGTGGGGCCTCCTGTCCACTAGCGCCGGCGGAGGTGGTGGGCTGTTCCGGGTCCTGGTTAGTGACAGGGGCCCTTTGGGGTGCCACATGGTCCCGCAATGTGGTTTCTATCCGGTTTAAGACCTGGACTATGCTCCCAATAGCGGTACCGATGGTCGTGAGTTCATTGCTGAACCCCATGTAGCGTTCCTCCTGCTGTGCCTGGATCTCGCTGAACCTGGCCAGTACCGTCGCCATCGTCTCTTGGGAGTGGTGGTATGCTCCCATGATGGTGGTGAGGGCCTCTTGGAGGGTGGGTTCCCTGGGCCTCTCCTCCCCCCCGTCGCACAGCAGCCCTCCCAGTTCCCCTGAGTTCCTGGGCCTCTGTCCCCTGGACGGTGTGCCCATTACCACTGCCCCCAGGTCCCTGTTGTTGTTGGGGTGTTGGGTCAGCCTGGGTGCCCTGTAGTGGCGGACACACCACTGATTGACGCGTCCTGGAGACAGAGGCATGAGCCCGCTGGGTGGGAGCTGTGCTGGTATTCCCAGAGGGGGTTGGGTCTGGTGTGGCCTGTGTCTGTGTGTGGGGAACCCACTGTCCAGAGGTCCCCGATGGTCCGGGCTGGTCGTCAGGGTCGAGGTCGATAGAGCTGGTGTCCTCACTGGGGGGCTGTTCTGGGGGTGGGATGGACAGATCTGGACCCTCTGTGGCGGTGTGTTGGCGTTTGGGCCCTGCAGGGGTAACAGAGTATTGTTATAGTTCTTGTGTGTGCCATGGCGTGCATTTTGTGTGTGCCCTTGTCCCCCAGTGCTGGCATTCCCTTGTGGGAGGGGTTGTGAGGGTGGTTGGGGGGGGGGGGGTATGTGCAGTGGTCATGCATTGGTGCTGGGTGTGTATGGTTTGTGTTGGCATTCAGGGGTTGGTGTTGTTTAGGGTGGGTTGTGCTGGTGGGACAATGGCAGGGAGGATGTGTGCTGGGGGGTTTGAGATTGGGGGTGAGGGTGGGGTTGTGGGTTGGCATGCTGGTGATTGGGGGGGGGTTAAGTAGTTGAGATTCGACTTACCAGAGTCCATTCCTCCGTGTACTCCAGCGAGGCCATCAGGATGCAGGATGTTTACTACCTCTTGCTCCCATTCAGTAAATTGGGGTGGAGTGGGTGGGGGTCCGCCGCCAGTCTTCTGCACAGCGATGTTGTGTCGCGACACCATGGAGCGCACCTTCCCCCGTAGGTCGTTCCATCACTTTCTGATGTCGTCCCGATTTCTGGGATGCTGTCCCACAGCGTTGACCCTGTCTACAATCCTTTGCCATAGCTCAGCCTTCCTTGCTATAGTGGTGTGCTGCACCTGTGTGCCGAAGAGCTGGGGCTCTACCCTGATTATTTCCTCCACCATGACCCGGAGTTCTTGGTCCGAGAACCTGGGGTGTCTTTGGGGTGCCATGGGGTGGTGTGGATGAGGTGTGGGGTGGGGTGGTGTTTGTGGTGATGTGCGTGGTGATGTGTGCGTAGATGTGGTGTGGGTGATGATGTTGGGTTCCTGTGTGTGTTGTGCTTAGCGTTCCCTGTGCTCTCTCTCAGTCTCTCTGGCCTTTTCTCAGTAATTGTGGTCGTAAGGGTTTGTGGGTGACGTGGGTGTGTGTTTTATATTCAATTGGGTGTGTGGGAGTGGTGTGTGTATGTGTCTCAGGTGTGTGTATTTCAAATTGTCCAATGTGGCTGTGTTTTGTAAGTGTGTGTGTATTTTGAGCGCGGCGGTGTGTACCGCCAATGGAATACCGCGGTTGAAAGACCGCTGCGTGGATTTGTGGGTCAGAATGGCATGGGCGTGTTTGTGTTGGCGTGGCGGTGGAGGTTTGGTCATCTCCAGTTTATCGCTGCCCGCTGCTGTGGCGGCCTTCCGTGGATGGCGGGTTTTTGGCGGGTTGACAGTTGGAGGTCAGAATGACCGTGGCGGTTTACCGCGGCCGCGGCGGTAGAATGGCGGTCTTCTGACCGGCGGTAAGGGCCTTTTACCGCCGAGGTCAGAATCACCCCCAATGTGTCCTGCATTTCCGGACATTGGACTTGCCATTTGGCACATCTTGTATATAGTTTATTTTTATATTTTGTTTAAAAATACATCTGCCCACATTGATGTGCTTGGCAAGTTGAGATGCTTGTCCTGGTTTCAGTCTACATTGTGGTGTGACATCTGTGTGCCACTATGTGTATGGTCTGTGTATGGGTTGTGTCTTTGTTGTTGTATGCGCTGCGTAGATAGGTTGTGCCATGTGCATGTTGTTATGTGTCTGACTGCTTGCTTGTGGGATTACATGGGGTGTTGTGTGCGTCCTTGTGTATGGTGGTGCAACTGTGGATTTCCTTTTTTGTTGGTTGTAAGTGATGTGTCACCTATTTCATTGTTTGGATGTGTTCACTGCTATTGATTGTGTGTCATTGCTACATACGGTTTATGGTGTGTGTTTATGTGTGGTGTTTCACAACGTGCCTGTCTATGACTGAGTTGAAGAGTTTGTGGTCTAGTTGTCATTGTGTGGTTAAGGGGTGTTGTGTATGGCTGTGTATGACTGTGTTGGTGATGTTTGTGTGCATTGTGCTGTATGTTTGGCAGTATCTGCTAAGCTTTGTGTGTGTACTGGGTACTTGGATTTGACGTATTTTGGGCATGCCTGTGTGTGTGGTCTTAGCTGTCTGTGCAGGGAATGTGTGTTATGTGTGGAAGTGTGTCACTGCCATTTCCTCCACCCTGTGTAGGCGTACTTACGGTTGTCGTCTTCGTCGTTGTCGCTGGCCCTGAAGGTGCATGATGAAATACAATGCTTGGAAGACTAGCAGTTCATTTGTCATGGAGGCCGCAGACGCGTCTCTGTAGCTGGAGGTGGATGTCTCCTTTTGTACTTTCTGTTTCCACCAGGATTTTCGATGTGCCCTGCCCACCCCGGATATCCTGGTGGTGCAGCAACTTGGAATGTAGTGGGCAGGACATTGGTTTCCACCAGCCTGAAGTTGCTACCGCCGCCAGATGCTGCTCGTCAGCAGTGGCAGGGCTGACGGTCAGTTGTCTGTGTTGCGTTGGGTTCTTCACCTTACTCGTTGTATGGCAGTCTGCACCGCCCCACTTGGTGGCGGTCACAACACCACTGCCGGCGTGGCGTTCAGGTTACTGACAAACTCAGACTGTCCACCTAGGTCTGAGATAGAGAGGTAACTCCTGATCATTGAGAGCTAGAGAAAGGAGGATATGAAATTAGGGTGGATTAATGAATGAGGAGTGACTGTTAAGTAATATGTAGTGAGGGATCAGGAGTGATGGATACAAAATGTCAGATGAGCAATTAAGGGTGATTAGTGATAGTAAGGACAAGAAATGAGGAGTGAGGGATGAGCAGCATGCACTCTTTGATGTCTCACTATAGTAATAAACTAGACAG
Organism: Pleurodeles waltl; assembly: GCF_031143425.1. Lineage (NCBI taxonomy): Eukaryota > Metazoa > Chordata > Amphibia > Caudata > Salamandridae > Pleurodeles > Pleurodeles waltl. The sequence continues at coordinate 30,425,197 of NC_090437.1, forward strand.
TTATAAGCATCTGTGATTTGGAGGAATATTCTCCTTTGAAGTATGGCGAAAACCATGAAATATATCAGGATAATCTCCAACATGATGTAACAAATATTAGACACAAAAATAATAGAAATGTGAGTAAACTGAATTCCACTTGCCAATGTGAATTGTGAAAGGAATGCTACAACATGTGAGAAAGTGACCACAAGATGTGAGATGTTTTAAAGGGGTCCTTCCTTACAGGAAGCTAGCGATTTTATAGATGTGTGACCCAGTGTTCGCACCATACTCTGCTTGTTGTTCATCAACAGTTGTATATCCCCAGCACCTAGGAAGGCCTTTGCTAAATTTGTGTAATTCCATTGAATTGCAAATCCAGCTCTATGTACTTTTTGTTTACACCTGAATATGGCCATGTTGTTCGCTTTGGGATGGCAGAACACATAATCCACTAAAAAAAAGACACAAAATCACACATAATGCAAACAGCTAACCACTTTTGTGTGTTTGTATTATTCCAGCAGAATCGGTTTCTTGTCTGAATAAAAAGTCAATTATGCAGCGTAACGTAATGATGTTAGTAAAGCGTAATTTTGGTTGTACCCTTGCACGTGAAAGAAGTAACATATTAATGTCTTCAATAGCATATGCATTACGTGCCTTGACATTACTAATGTATGTGGCACACCAAAACCATATTTTGGAAGGTGGATTCACAGTACAAGGCTGGAGATTTAGAGACGCTTGTGTTCTAATGTCTGACTTTAACATGCCAAATTGTAGTACTCGTTCACATTTATATCTCTGTATTGTGATTTATATGTCTGTATTGAAACTGCATGTATTCATGTTACATTTATAATTGTTACTCACATTTATAATTACAAGATGCACCCATAATCATGTATCTCAAATGTGTATTGACTGTTTTATTAAGTTAGCATAACCAAAGGCCCTAAGCATTTAGGGGCATATTTATACTCTGTGCCCGATTTGCATCATTTTTTTTTACGCAAATCCGGCGCAAACTTAACTCCATATTTATATTTTGACACTAGACCAGTCTAGTGTCAAAATTCTGGAGTTTGTGTCATTTCAAGGATGCATGAAACTGCCTTGCGTCAATGAGACACAGCACTCTAGCGCCATGTTTATCCAACAGGGCAAAAATGACGCACAGGTGAGATACGGACTTGAAAAATGACGCAAAGCCCGATTTGTTTCAAATCATAACGCCTGGGTTCGGGCAGGCGTTAAAATGGGGCAAACACACCACTACTTAAAGAAAACACACACAAGCAACATCATTGCTCAAGAAGGACAACATGGAGGTGCTACTGATGTAGCATGCCAAATGACGCTGAGCAGAGGACCAACAGCAGCAGCCACTACCAACCCAACGTGGACCCCAAAGGCAATGCTGAAGGCAGGAGAGGGTCTTCAGGACCAGGACAATCCTGCAGGGCCTCAGGGATCAGGATATCATCCAGAGGTACAGACTCAACTGGCAAGCCATACAGCAGCTGCTGCGCCAATTTGAGCCACAGATAACAGCCGGCCTGCAGACAACACACAATATACCACCAGTGACCAAGCTGCTAGCTGTCCTGCACATGTTGGCAAGTGGTTCTTTCCAAACAACGGGTGTCCTGGTCACTGGGGTATCACAGCCCTCATTCTCCGCCTTCCTTTCCAAGGTCCTAGATGCCATCATCTCCCTCACACCCCGCCACATCAGCTTCCCCAACACACAGCAGAAGCAGCAGGAGACCAAACAGGGGTTTTGCCAAATACATGACTTCCTGCATGTGCTTGATGCTATTGACTGCACCCATGTCTGGATTGTACCACCTGCTGCAACAGAGAATCTATACTAGAACAGAAAGCACACCCACTCCATAAATGTGCAGGCCATAGTTGCCCATCAGGGATTGTTTACCAACATCTTGGCCAAGTATCCTGGGAGTGTAGATGATTCCTTCATCTTCTGCCACGGCACCATTAATCTGCACTTCCAGGATGGACGATATGGCAATGGCCTTCTTGTCGGTAAGTTCATACACCTAGCAATATACACACACGGCACAGCAACCCTCTAGGACATACAATACATACAACACTACATTGACACGTGGGCAGAAAGACACTGAAGTGTGACACATGTAGTTATGTTGTACGCTCTGACACAATGGGCTACATACTTATAGACAAATGATGGCTGCCAATAACAATAGATGCCACTCTAGAGCTACCAGGGACCAATGTCAAAGCACACAGTGACAATGACATGGCCTGCCTGACATGTAGGTGACGTGAAAATACTGAGGCAGTCCCAACATCACACGTCACTCCTGGGGTGACGTTGCCAGGTAGCAATAAGGAATTGGACTGTGCTATGAACACATATTGATGTGCCACTAATACAAACTGCACACTGCTGCACACTGAAAGAGCCAATTGTTCAACAAAATAACAGATGTACAGGGAGGTGGCCCTTCCTACACAGATACATCCACCTCCACATGGCAGTTAGCCAGGTTACCTGGAGCAAGTTGGGTAGTATAGGTGCATGGTTGCACATGAGTCACTGGCAGAGGGAACCACCCAGATCTACATAGAACCAAGTCACACATGGGACAATTGTGCATTGTCAATACTGGACACCTCCTTGCTGCCAACTTAGGGAGATGTGTTGGGCATTGTCACCAAGCCTATTCAAAGGGTTATACTTCTGGATTTCATCAGCAATGACATATGTCTAAGTGGATGGGATGTCCAGGCCATGTAGTGCAACCATGTTACCAACACATTGGAATCTATTGTGTGTGTGGAAGTATCATGTTCCCTCCAGTGAAAGCTGGTTGCTCACTACACAATGTATGGTACATACATACTGACCAGCATTTTGGAAACTAAACCATAGATATCAGGTCAATGAGCCAAACACAAGTTGTCAAGTCAAACAACCCAATGCAGAAAGAATCTCACAGAAGCCAAGGATCTCACACAATGCCACAAACACATGAGTCACAGACGACACAAGATATCAACTGCCATGCTACATGACATTCGTGGTGCAAGCACTTACAAAATACTTACTCCTATTTTCTTTTTCAGCTGATCAGGGTTACGGGATCCAGCCATGGATCATGACCTCATTCCCCAACCCAAGCACAGAAGCAGAGCGTGCCTATAATGAGGCACATTCGAGGACACACACCATTGTGGAACTGACCTTTAGCATCCTGAAGTCCAGATACAGGTGCCTGGACATCACAGGAGGCAGCCTCCGATATTCCCCAGAAATGGTCTAAAAGATCATATTGACTTGTGCCAACCTGCACAACATTTGTGTTAGGAGCAACATCCCCCTATATGAACCCGAACAAGAACTGCCTGAGGATGAGGAGGAGGCGGATGGTGCCAAGGAAAATGAGGGGGGACATCCAAACACAGCTGCAGGAATGCATTGCAGACAGCAGATTGTTCAAAACGTTTTTCACCAATAGTCACTCTAAACACATTGTTAGGATATGTAATTAAACACCTCACTTTATCACACAATCCTGATCTGGTTACTTATTTCTCCATCACATGTTCTTTAGGAATGTGAGCATGTCTCAAAGACAAATCTGACTATTTCTGATGCAACATCACATGTGATGCGTATGATTGTATATCAAACATTACACACAGTTTTTTTTTTTAAAACCATCTTTTCAATTTCACATATGAAGGACGAAATCATAGGACGACAGCATATGACACACATCCATGTTGCCAACATGGTCTACTGTAGCACGACACACAACTATGACATCTCCAATCATAAGGTAGATAAGTGCCTCATACACAAGGAAGTGGATGTGACATTACAGTGGTAACAGGAATGTATAGACAGACCTCTGACATTAGTAAGTGTGACATGTGCTATCTTTGCACGGAGCTTGTGTGACAAGAGGTGCAGCAATCCTGAAAATAGATAACATGAGTGTCCCAGGTATGACAAGCAATGGTCACAACACGTGCCCTGCACAGTCCATCCTTGGTAATAAGTCCTGCCACTGCCATGTGTTCAGTCTCTGCCCTCCATTCTCTAGGGGGTGCTGTAAATTGACTATCCGAACCCTGGGAATCATCATTACCACTCACCCAGACTCCCTTTCTGACTCCAATTTGCTTCCCTTTTCCATATGGCGTGCTATAGAAGAACTACATTAGCATGCATGGACTTCAGGTCCCATATTGTTACTGTGTCTCCAGGCCAACAAACAAGGGCTAGTTGTGTGTATGTAAGGACAATCCATGTTTGTGCCCTGAGGGTCCAGACACAGATTCACTTTTGCTGCCAGCTTTCTATGGGGCTTGCGTGGTGACTAGCTGTGAGATTAGTTTGCACAGAGACACTAATGTTCCCTGTTGCTTTGGGAAGTTCTGAGCCCTACCCTGTGTACAATCTTAGTGATGAGCCCTGCATGTTTGTCCATTACTGACAGTTACATTTTTGTCCACACTAAGGTTGCTCTGCATTCACTCTTCTGTATTATCTGCCGTACCATAACTGCCCTATCCCCTTGTATGCCTTTAGCTGATCTTCTGCTGTAGGACAAATCTGCCTTGCAAGATACTCTGTGAACTCAAGGGTTGCCCCAACAGACTCCTGACTAGACCTACACGAAACCGTAACACAATGGAGCCCAATACTGACACAGGGTACACATGCCCACACTTGAACTGGACACTTTTGTGCAATGCACCTCTGAAAATATGTGAACACATGCAGCCTGGGCTGCAGGTTCATCACAGCAACATGAGTAACATAGGTAATTTTCATTAGTCAAACTGACATGTACATAACAGTTTTTTGACTGGAATTGAGGCTCAGTGTCGCAAACACTGTACCTACCAAACATGTACAAATTGCCGACATATGGGTAGTTTACCCACAAGTCACCATGAAGTCATAGCCAACAATTAATGACATGTGAGGGGTAACATATTCAACATAGCCCTCATCAGCCATCCTCGATCAACTCTGTGTATTGCTCGTCATGAGAAATGTAATGTTCCCAAAGTCAAACAACTACACACATCAAATGAGTCAACACATACTACAAAAACATATCATGACTGTTGAACATCATTGATTGCCCTCTGATGTTGATACCCATTTGTAACACATTCATACATGACCATTACACCAAATGTATTGCATGCCGTTCCATCAGAGGCACACATATAGTTGTAACAGTTAATTGACACACAAAACACACAGACCATGATTTGTACTTTTGTAGCACAGCCTTGTTGTCATATATAGACGGAAAATCATCGCAACCTTACAAATTCCAATATACTTTTGCAAATAAGCGCCACTTTTGCATCAGAAACAAAAAGGAAATGCTGCGCAAAGACAGTATAAATGTGGGCCACAGTTGTATGGTCTACCACATGTGGCCAAACACTATAACACACACTGCAGGCAATAACATCCTGTCTTCATCTAGATACAGGCTGCATGCATGTTACGTTTTTAAAATTCACGCAAACACAGTTTGAGTCAAAAGTTTGATGCAAATGTGTTGAAAAACCACGCAAAGCATGCTAAACATCAATGGGCCCCTAGCGTTAATTCCCTAGCGCACCCCACACATGCAGATATCCATAAAAATAGTAGTTTCCCGGTAATCAGTGGTATTTTGCCACACATGTAGGTTATGCGTCGAATATATTCATGCAAACTATGTATGTGCCAAAAAGATACATGCAAGATGGAAAACAGGGTGCAAAGGTGACAGGAAGTGATGTAATAGATAATCCTCTTTACAGACATCGTACAGTGGGTGTACTTTCACTTTCACTTTACAGTCTGTGCTCTTGTTTGGATTGTGTATATTATATCTTGTTGTGTCTATCTTTGGCCTTTTTGAGTATTACATTTGTATATTGTACCTGTGTGAGTGTTTTTGTGTATTTTAGTGTTGTCTGAATTGAATTTGTACTGTCGGGTGTCTGTTTGGGGGTTACATTATTGGGGTTAGTTAGGGTTTGTAATTTGGGTTGTAAGTTTCCTTTTTTCAGATTTATTTTCCTTACTTTTTCCCTTTTATTATTACAATTTTGTGCTATAACATGTCGGGAAGGGCGAGGCTGAGGTGCATGGGTGAGGAGGAGCTTTGGGCCTTCGTGTGGCTGGTGTGCCACTTTCTTCCGATGATGCTGGAGTCGGGGCCGTGTGATACAGGGGTATCACAAGGAGGCAAGGTGGCTGCGTGGGGCAAAGGTGCTCTTCCACCTGAAAAGTCTGCTCAACACCTCAAGGAACGAGCACAAGCATCGCTGGGCTGACCTGGTGGCCTGAGAACAGGACCTGCTGGACCACCTGGGTGTGGTGATTGGTGGTCCTGTTGGGGAGTATCACATTGACAAATGTGTACAGAAGAATGCTCCTGAGTGACAGTAGCAGATACCTTGACGTGCTGCATGCAATGTTTGTGGCCATGTGGAATGCAAGTAGAACAAACTGTTAGTGTACCAGTATGAGATGTATTACACATTTTTATACATGTTAACAATGCAGTCCAGAGCTTCGTTGAGCCATGTCTGACTACTACTTAGGGCCATATGTACCAAGCTATTTATAGTTTTCACAAATGGCCTAGTTTTCTGAATTTTTGTGTTTACGTCAGGAAAAACATTCATTCAAATGAACAACCCAAATTTTCCCTTTCTGCTATCACATTGCCCAACCAAAAAACAGGGTTTGCTAGTGGCATTTAGGAATGGGCGTTCCTATCCTATTATAGAGTCGCAGGCCGCAGATTGTTTTTTTCTTGGGCATAAATACTGGCACTAAACAATTGCAGTTACCATCCATTTCAAGTTGGTGCTAACCCATTTGCAAAAGGGGAGGGGTCCCCATGGTATCCCTTCCCCTTTGTAAATGCATGGCCAAAAATTGATTCCGAGCAGGAAGTTGTGCCACGGACCACTGACAGCTTCCAAAACAATTCTTTAATCATAATATAGGTTCTTGAAATACTTTCTGTTTACCCCTGCTAAAATAAAGCTGCAATTAAACAAATATTTACATCCCTATTTGAAAGCAGTTACAGTCATGGTGGTCTGCTGAGCCCAGCAGGCCAGCATCCCTGTGAGTGCCGCCATTCCCAAGGGGTTTGCAAAATGAGACCTATCTCATCATTATTCATGAGGTAGGTCATTTGCTTCCCCATTTTTGAATTGCAAACATTGTCATTGAGAGTGTTCTGCCTCAGATCATCCAACTTGCTAATTGCTAGTTGCTAAGTTTCGCAATGTATGACTCACAAAATCTGATCTTGTTACATATGGCCCTGAGTAACAGATTTCAGGTGCAATGGCAACACCTGTGCCCATGCATTCTGTCAATTATGATCAGCTAAGACACTGTCAGCATGCCATATTTCACTGTTTTAGGACAGCAAAGTGGGCTATCCATGTTTAGCGCTACATTGTCATCATTACACACACATGATCCCTGCCATCATGTTGGCATAGGGGGCATACACAGCTTAGGGGACACTGACAATGGGGCATTTATTACCTACATATAACTGTGCCACATCTGTTATGGACCACTGAATGCACGATAATTGCTGACTGAAAATTGCCCCACATGTCCATCACACAGTTAATCATTGTCCCTTGATGCACAAGCCACAATACCTGAGTCACTTGTATTGCAGTGAACCAGGGAGGTGCCATTGCCATTGTCACCCAATTACAAATCATGACATGGAGCACCATCTGAAATGGATTAGCCACAAATCTTTGTAGTCAGGTTTAGCACCACTTGATTGTTCGGCCCAGTACATGTGTGCGTATGTGTGTATATTACTCACTGGAGTGTCAGTGTCAATGCAAGTTTGCAGTGGTATGTCTACATGTAGGATCAGCAGCTCACTCATATAAAATGTCACACATTGTGATATGTTGTCCACACGTTTGTACAGTGAACAGACATTGAGCATGTATTTCCTTTCAAAATACATGCTCTTACTATACTATACTATACTATACTCCCAAACCCTATCTGGATCCCTGTAATTATCCCGTCAGATTTCAATCTCAGCACTCCCTCTGTAGTTCTTTTAACAACGAGGTTGAGTCCGCACAGGTAGTATCATCTTACCTGGGTGGGGCTAGGTGGTCATATGATGAAGCATGACACTAAAATGTGTGTAAGACCACCTAGTCAGTAAAGGGAACTCCTTCATCTAGACACAGCCTCATCCACATCCACTCCCCACCTTTATCTCTATCTGGAAATTACACGCTTAGCCAGCACCCCCTGAACTGGGCTTAACAGTTGAGTTCCTTCCAGTCTCACACCCCACATCTTTAGTGGTTTAATGACTTCCTAGTCTAATCGGGAGCAAGTGTGGGGTTTAAACCACTCCCAACACTCTCTTTTTTCTGTTGCAAGAATTTAGTGCAGAGGAACCTGAATTGACAATTGGCTAGTGAGAGACAATTGCAGTCCATAGTGGTAAGGTTAACAGTGTGTCGGTGAAGAGTGCATGTCACCAACTGTAGCAACACTGGCATGTTTGCAAGGCACATGACAAAGAAAAAACAGTGCCCAAGTGACATGGGCTGGAGCTACCAGGTACTCCTACGGGTGAAGGTGATCTGTTCCACATCTTCATCCTCTGATGTGCGTGTCATCTCCTCTGCCCTTGATGGTGGTGGTAGTTGTTTTGAGGGTGCAACACACACTTCAGTGGTTGGAGAAGTGGACTCCAAATCCCCGGCAGCTGACATCTGTGAGCATCTTGAGTATGGCAGCAACATCCCTGTGGTAGGCAGCCATGTCTGCCCTGAGGGAGTCCAGCTTGTTGTCATGCATGCAGCTGCAAGATTGGGAGGGCAGGTGTTGTGGCAACTCCCTCACAGCAGTGGTGAGGTCCCTTACACACTGTTGGACTCCTTGCAGTAGTGATTGGGTGACTTGTATGGCAGCTGACTGTTCTGCGGATGTCATCATGCACATGCGCATCCCCACAAGGCTGGCTGCAATGGTTTGCATCCCCACCCACACCTCCTTTGCCAGCTCCTGCTGTACTTCCGCAACTGTCCTCTCACAGGTGGTCCCAGTGTCATCAGAGTCCTCAGCTGTGTTTGAGCTGGCAGGTCGTACAATTGGGGTGGTGGGTGGGTCCTCTGGGATGGTTGCTACATGTGTTCTCCTCCTTGAGACTGGAGGTGGTGCCTGGAGGGTTCCCAGGACATCTTGGATGGTTTCCTGGCTGACGGTTGTCAGCTGGTCATCCATGTCATCAGGGTAGTCCAGGACAGACAGATCCACAGGAAAGCCATTGTCCTCTGCAATGAGGTATTGTACAATTAGTCTGTCTGTTTTGTGCCAGTTGTAATGTGACGTCAATCACTTCCTATTGGTGGTACGTTGTAATCTGGGTTCCCATGAATTGTTCCTGTCATTAACGTTTGCAGTATCTCAGGCCTATGCCCCACCTGCATGCCACATGTAGTGTGGGCGGTTGGGGGATTTGTCTGTGCCACATTTTCTAGGTGTGGTTTCTGTCCAAATTGTGGCTTGCCACCTTCTTGTCCTAATCAACCCTCCCTCTGCTACCATTAGCATGGTGAGGCCTTGCAATGCTTCTTGGTGTGCTGATGCCACATGCACCACACATAACAATTTGGCCCTGTCCCAGTCTATCATTTATCACATACACCTATACGGTGCTGAGATCTAGCACCATAGCATGTATTGCAATTCCATGAAACAATACAGGTTTCACCATTGGTAGTTTCTCATGTCGATGTTTGTGTATGTGTGATACGTTGCATTGCACTGATGGGCCATGGCAGAGTTCTCTTATAACTGTGCGGGTGTGTTTGCCTAGCTACACACATATGTACTCCATCTCAATGCAGTTTTCTAAGCACTATGACACCTGAAATGTTGCCTGCTGGCATTGCAGCTTTTGTGACGCAGGCACAGGGGTAGACCCTGGAATGGGCAGCATGGGTATGACATTACTGCTGTGTACTTCAAAATGTATGTGACAGTGCCTGATGTTTATTGAGTCTATGGACATGACCAGTTGACAGGATTTGCACTTGGATAAGGATTGACGGGAATTGATCATGTAGTCATACTGATCCCTCATTTTGAGTATGTTTGTGCGAAGGGCACCTAACTGCCATTTCCTAATTGACCAGCACACACAGCACAGGTAGTAGTGGCAAGTGCTGTCAATGGTAACTGCTTCTTGAGCCAATGGCCTGAGACTGGGCATTGTCCTCTAGCTTACATTCTGACAATACCAGCTGTCCTGTGACAGCAGCCCAGTTTTACATTCTTCCCTACGCTCCTGGTCTGCTTCAGCATTTCCAGCAGCCTTGGCATGGCAGTGTACCCCCATGCAAAGGTTGTTGGTGTTGTGCTGTGCCCCTGGATGCCCTTGCACAGCCCATGCACCCGTGCCATGTCCCTGTGCCCTTTCTACTGCCTGATTTTCAGGGCTGACATGCATTGTGTAGTAGATATGTGCTTCCCCCTTCTTGCACTTGACATTTAGGCATTTTGGTCCCCCATGCAACTTACCCTGCATATATGTTGTTTCCTGGTAGTCTGCGCTGTCCTGCCCTGCGATTCCTGTGATGATTTCCTCCGGGATGCAACCATCTCCTCCATCTCGTCTAGGTCCTCTTGTGGTGCCTCCGGTCTGCAGTGCTGCCTTCCTGTTCCTTGCCATTTTCTCCTTTGTCCTGCGCTTGCACTCATGCCAGCATTTCTTACACTTAATGGCAGTTCTCCTGACTTCTGCCACACTGTTAATCTTGTCCACAATTTGTTGCCAAATTGCCTCTCTCCTTCCAATTGGCAATTTATAGGGGATCAATAATTGATGCTGGTGCTCCATCACCTCTGTGACCAGGATTTCATGCTCCTCTGCGTTGAAGCCCCCTTCCTCTTCTTCTTGTCTCTCCCCTGGGTCTTGTCTGTGTCCTCCTGGCTGGTTCTTGGTTGATTGAGGTCTTCCTGGGATCTCTGATGGCTTCTGGGATCCATTTTGGGGCTCCTTAGCACTGTTTGCTGCGTTTGCACCGCTTTTTGACGCTATTGTGGTGAAAAATGTTGCATATCCATTTTGCGATGTTTTCCATGTTGCAAAACCGGATCAGAGCCATTTTTCCTGCGTTAACATAATTTTGCCTTATAACAAGGCACAGTGGTTAGCATCAGAAAAAAATGATTCTCACCTGTTCTTAGTGCCACTGTGCACCAAAGTATAAATTTGAAGCACGGTGGCATTAAGAAGTGGCATTAGTCAGTGTTAAAAATGTTGATGCAAAACTACGTTAGCACAGTTTTGCATCAAAAAGTATGAATCTGGGCTTAGGTTTTTCATAGTTAACCTTGCATTTGGAGTTTTGCTTGTGTCGCAATGTTCTTTCTTTTGCAGGTGCGTTTGTTTGATTTTAAAGGTAATGAAGGGCTTTTTGTGTATTAGAGATGGTAAAGTCCGGGAGGATACTTTGGTAAAGATGAGGAAGCGCTAATGAACTAAGAAGAAAAGCTGTTTGTTTGTGGACCAGGTGCCGGGGGGACATCCAAGGTCATTCGGATGTTCAATTCATGGGATGAGAGACCTGAAGTGAGTTGCCAATTTCAACTTTAGGAAAAATGGAAAACTACTGGTGTTTATGACATGAATTTCTCGAAGGTTCTGTAGGTTTAATTGGTATTCACACAGTGAGTTGAGGGCTGATTCTCATAGGTTTATGCAATGATTAGACAAGAGGACCAAAACTTATATACAGATCATCAGATACTGTTTCATATATTTTGTTTTGCCTAGACTGAAATTAGTGTACTCCTTCTACTTTTGTGATTTAATTTAATTCAGAGCTTATGCCACCATTGCTGATTTGTACTCATATAGTATGTCTTTGAGATTCATTTATATTAGTTTGGCCCTTAGCTTGCAATAAACTTTTTAACTTTACCTATGACTTTCTGGTATTCAGCATGCAACCAAATGGGTTGTACTGCAAATTAAATTGTGAGATTCATTCTTATTCTCTTTTACTTCTCAAGCATCCTAAAAAGGTTGAAGGCACAGAATAGTAAGAACAAGGGTCCCTAGCTCTATTATCATAACATAAAGCATTAATCATCACAAGCACAACACAAAATCCTGCAATTATGTGAGACTATGCTGGTTTAAGATCAATTTCACCCAGTCATTCATATAAGGAGCTCCTAAATTGAAGGGAAATTTGTCTTGAAAAAAGTGGAAATCACAGTTTCAGATTTTCACCATCCCTGAAAGTATTTGAGTCTAAAACCTGCTGAAGTGTCAGTTAACTAACATCATAATGCATAATGCATTGCTTTTAGGGGCATATTTATACTCCGTTTGCGCCGAAATTGCGTCGTTTTTTTTGACGCAATTTCGACGCCAAACTAACGCCATATTTATACTATGGCGTTAGAGGCGAATAGCGCCAAAGTTCCCGGAATGTGCGTCATTTTTTAGCGTGAACCCCTTCCTTGCTTTAATGATATGCAAGGGAGGCGTTCCCGTCTAAAAAATGACTCCCAGGCCTTTACGTGGTATTTATACTCCCAGGCAAAAGAGACGCCCGGGAGTGGGCGTTGCTAAAAACGGCGCATTTGCGCCGCTTTTTAACGCCTGGGTCAGGCATGGCGTTAAGGGACAAGTGGGCTCAAAATGAGCCCAGAGTGCCCTCCCCTGCCCCCAGGGACCCCCCCTGCCACCCTTGCCCACCCCAGGAGGACACCCAAGGCTGGAGGGACCCACCCCAGGGACATTCAGGTAAGTATTTTTTTATTTTTTTTTAATGATTTTTTTTGGCATAGGGGGGCCTGATTTGTGCCCCCCTACATGCCACTATGCCCAATGACCATGCCCAGGGGACAGAAGTCCCCTGGGCATGGCCATTGGGCAAGGGGGCATGACTCCTATCTTTACAATGATAGGAGTCATGTTGATGGGGGATGGGCGTCGAAAATAAATGGCGCAAGTCGGGTTACGACGATTTTTTCGACGTAACCTGACTTGCCCCATTTTAAGACGCCCATGCGCCATTTTCCCCCTACGCCGGCGCTGCCTGGTGTACGTGGTTTTTCTCGCGCACACCAGGCAGCGCCGGTCTGCTTGCGCCGGCTAACGCCATTCAATAAATACGGCGCCCGCATGGCGCTGCAGAATGGCGTTAGCCGGCGCAAAACTTTTTGACGCTAAACTGCGTTAGCGCAGTTTAGCGTCAAAAAGTATAAATATGGGCCTTAGTCTTATGCAACATGCAAAATGTGCAGCCACTCCTTGTGAGATGTTTGAAAGTGCTGGTTGTTTGTCTGAGCTTATGGAATACACTACGCTTCATTTAATATTTAAGCAAGTAATACATAAACAGCTTATGAGCACGTCCCAATAAAGTAAATATTCCACTCTGAAGATTGCAATAACATTAAACAGATGTATCAAAAGATTTCCAACAAATGACAGGGCAAAGATTTGACTGGAAAAAAAAAATCCAACTCCATTATGACTAAACTGAACACATGGCAGGAGACCTGGTCCAATATGCGAGCGTCCTGACCACACACTGTGGTAAATGTGACAAACTTGGAAAAAGCATTTTGAATCTCACTCATATGTTTATTTACAGCTACTGTAAGAAAATGAGGCATTAGTTGTGTGGTGTGCAGAAGTAATGGGTCCACCTTTGTCCTCCACTGGAAACCAAACATCCTATTGTAGTACTTAACTCTCTTCGGATACCGAAGCAGAGCAGTCCAAGACCTACTCAAGGGAGATGATATGGGCTAGTAATCACCATTAACAGATACACAATAATAACACACAATACCTGATTGCCCAGTATGTACTTTTTCTTTTGAAAAAGGAAAAAGTGCATCTATTACCCGCACACTACTCAATCAGGAGCAATAATTTACAAATATACATAAGCGGATAGAAATGCTTATTGAAGGCACACTTTAAACATTGCCCTAAAAAACGTTGCATGTTCAATTACAACCTTTTGCCTCTAGAGAACATTTGTGCACCATGAAAACTCATGTTGAACACCACCATGCCACAGAGACCACAGCCACAGCCTTTGCCTTTAAAGAACATAACACCCATAGGAATACTTATGAATACTAGAGAATGTGAGGAGGTTATTCTTTTGGAGTCCTAACCAACTTAGGGGGGCAAATCCTAAAATATTTTTGGGGAGGATGCGCTGCTCCTGCAGCTCTCCAGAACTTCCTGGGTTCATTGGAGGTGACCCCATTGTCTTGAGGCTACCTTAAGGGGAGAAATAGTACTCCCAACAAGCAAGCTCTGCAAGGCATTGTGGGGCGCTCCTCGTCAGTGCTGTGCACATGTAATTAGCAGGTCTCCTGCTGTGAGAGGTTGATCTGCAACTTCTTTGATGCTTTGTTTTCTTTTTTTATTGTGGCCTTGCCCCATACTTTTGTCACTTGGGGTGCCTGGTCCCACCTGGGCACCCTGCATGCATGGTTTCACATTGGGGTAGAGCTCAAAGAGTACCAGTGTGTTTCTGCGGGAGCCGGCAGCACTCTTCTGGCCTGCCTGCTCCTGTGGGCAGGCACATAGGCCTACATTTTAACAATGGCGGTAAATGCTGCCTACCGCCGCGGCGATGGCTGCCAAAAGACCGTCGCCGTTGCTAACATCCATCTGCCAGATTATGACCACAGCTGGATTTCCACCACAAGAACAGCGGAAATCTGTCTGTGGCCATTCTGGCGGATGGTGTTAAGGTGGCGCTGCTACCTCCAGCAGCGCCACGCCAGTAGACTACCGCCAGCCGTACTATGACAAATAATACGGCCTGGTGGTTTTCTGTTGTGGGCCGCTGCTGGCGGTAGCAGCGCCCCCCCCCGTTCCCTGCCAGAAGACACCCTGGATGCAGGTTATTTGGGCTTCCAACAGGAGAGAGGGGTGCCGGTGTTGTGTGTGTGTGTGGGGGGGGGTTGTGGGCATGAATGTGTGAGTGTTTACATGAATGCGACTCTGTGTGTGTAGTGTTGTTTGCGTGCGTGTATGCATGTGTGAGAATGCGCGTAAGAATGGATATGTGAATGTGTGTCTGCATGTCAGTGTGAATGTGTGCACGGATGTGTGCGAGAATGAATGGATGCATGCATAAATGAATGCGTGTATGTCAGTGAGTGTGTGTATGCATGGTGCATGTCTGCGTGAATGGGGGTGGGGGATTGGAAGGGGGGAGTGTGGATGGAGGGGGACTGGGGTGTATCTGTGGAGTGTTTGGGGAGGTGGGTGAGCCTCCTGCCATTGACAGGGAAGGAATTCCCTGTCACTGGTAGGCCTACTGCCATGGTTTTCGTGGCGTTACAAATGCCACAAAAACCATGTCGGTAGGCAGGGTCAAATTGCTGCTGGATGTACAAAAGCAGTCGTCAGGCTGGAGACTGTTATCTTCGGCCTGGTGGCTGCTACCGCCAGGGTGGCTAGCGTGGTAAATTGACGGGTTGGCTGCAGCCAACCCACCAATGTCATAATGTGGTGGTATTTACCGCCAGCCTGTTGACAGTACTATCGACACATTATTGCCTACTGCGGGGTCATAATGACCCCCATAGTCTTTGGCCGGCCTCCCAATCCCCCAGTTGTAGGCATGGTGAGCAGGGCGGGCTGGCCATGTGAGGTAGTGCAGTAGAACTTCCCTCTCTCCTCTCCTTACCAGGGCCCTGCAATGGGGTCCTGAACCCCATCTCCTCCGTCACAGGGGAATGCAATGGTGCTCCCTTGCCATAATTGCTTCTCAGACCCAGGAATGGGGTTCTGGGCCCTTACTGCCTCAAATGAGGGAGTGTGATGGTGCTCCCTTGATGCAGGCTTCTTCTCGGAGGAGTCCTGGGCCCCTTACTGCTCTCATGGGGAAAGTGGGACGTGGCTTCTCCATAGTTTCTTGGTTCTTGGCAGCAGCCCCTAAGCCCTGGCCCACCATGGGGGCTTAGAAAGGCTCTGGAAGTGAACCTCCATGCACACTTGCCTCGCTGGGTTTCACAACTTGCCCAAATTCGAAAAGGTCATCTAGCTGATCCTGTTAGGTGGATTTTAACACTCTTGGTCTCGTTTTACTCCTGGTAGCGAGCCCTAGCCACCTGGAGCACTTTCTTCATGTCTCCTGGCCTCAAAGGTGATGAACTATGCAGGAAGCTGGTTTCACTGGCTCCCTGCACCAGCCTTTCTCCTTGCTATTTTCTGGGCATCTCTCCTCCTTGGCCCACAAGCCCGGTCTTTCCCCCAACTAGTCTTTAGGAGGTGTAAGGGGACTTGCTTCTCTAGTCATGGGGAGTGTCCCACTGGTCCTGGGGTCAATTAGAATCAGAGTTCTTAGTAGAGATGTCCATTGAGGGATTCTTCCTCCCAAAAGCACATGGCTGCTGCCTCGAGTTCCAGTGTCCAGCAGAAAAGCACACCTAAGAGAGTTCTCTCTTCTGCTCAGGACCTCTTAAATGGAGGCAGATGTTGCCAACAAGGATGCACCTCTGGTCTATCCTGGTATGCCACATCACTTCCCAGCCCCTGTTCCAACCTCCTTGCACAGCCTTCTAGGATATCTCAAAATGGCATCACCCAGGAGTCACTTGCCACATCAGTTCTAGGGGTCTTAGCTCCACCCCTGGCTGACATCACTGCCTGGGCCTTCCCCAGCAAAACCTGAAAGGAAAACCTCTACTAGTTTGGCTCCAGAGGTCTGGCTCCCTCCTTTGTTTAGGGGACTCGGACAGGCCCTCTTCCTGGCACAGAGTGACAGCTAGCTTATTGATGCAGAGCAGTCCACCCCACCCCTTTCTTTCTCAAGAGCTGACTTAAACACTGGCAATTACTCCCTTTGTGTGGGGTGACCTTAGTTCCTGCCACTGGAGAAAAAAGTAACTAACCCAGCCCAGCAGGGTGACAAAAGGCCTGAGGTCTGATCCTGAGTTGATCCAGAGAAATATGACGTTCCTTGGTGACCCATCAGCTGTGCATATATGCCTTTGGGCTTTACAGAATTGATCTTTTCACACAGATTACACTGTAAATTGGTATGACTCTGATGTCTATAGAAAAGGGGAAGCACAGGTACTCTCTAAGGCAGTCTTCCCTATAATTGTATAGTGTCATTGCAGAAAAAACAGTAAACCACACTGACTTTTCCTATATATGTGCACCAACATTATAAGGCCTATGCCAGATCAATACCCAATTCCTGAGAAGTCCCTTGTCTGCCAGGCTACCTGCATGCAGTTCCTGGGCTGTGCACAACAGGAGTCTCCCAAGGATAGCCCTCACATGCATGCACATGTGTGTGCACACATTGTCATGTGTGACCAGCCAAGTGCCTCTTACCCTTGCTGTGCCACAGTGGCCTTATCTAAAAGGCAGACACTGGTGGTAGACATGTGCAGTCCATTTGCCATGAGTTTACTGTGGGTGAGTCCCAGGTTATGAAAAAAAATGCCATAGTAAGAGGTCTAAAACCAAGTGATCAAACAACGAAGAATGACGGTTGATTAGATGAGCAGAACCCATCTTCCTACAGCTACCTTATAGAAAGTATACAATATCTCAGTTTCCTTTCATCTGCATTAAATCAATCAATGACAGGGCTGAGGGACCCCTTCCACAAAAACAAGCATTGGAAAAGCCAATAGGTTGCGCCTATGCAAGAGCCATTGGCTTTACTAATGTGCTTTGGCCATGTTGTACACCAGCGTGGCTCCTGTTCAGCATGGCTAAAAGTTATTGGCCTAGAAGACAGCTGTGTGGAATGTCGTAGAGTGAAATGGCAAAGACTGGATCAGAGTGTTGGATAGTGAAGTGGCATAAAGTGTGTGTATTGGAGTGGCAAAGAGTGGAGTTGCATAGAGTGGCATACGGTGGAGAAGAGCAGAGTGGACTGGGACAGAGTGCATTGGTGTAGAATGTTGCAAAGTATAGTGCCATAGGGTGCAGTGGCGTAGAATTCAGAGGCATACAATGCACTACCGTAGATTTGAGTGATGCATATTAAAGTGCAGTGGCGTAGAGTGGAATGGTGCAGAGTGGAGTGGTGGAGAGTAGAGCAGAGTGGCATAGAGTAGAGTATCATAGAGTGCAGTGGCGCAGGGTAGTGGCACAGAGTGCAGTGTTGTGGAGTGGTGCATTGTAGAGTGACGTAGAGTGATGCAGAATAGAATGTAGTGCCATAAAGTGCATTGCCGTAGAATGGAGTGTTGCAGAGTGTGGTGACAGAGAGTGGAGTGATGCAGAGCAGAGTGTAGTGGCACAGAGTGCATCAGCATGGAATGAGGTAGTGCAGAGCAGAGTTGGGTAGAGTTCAGTGTGGAGAGTACAGTGTTATAGAGTAGAGTGTCGTAGGGTACACTGGCATAGAGTGCAGTAGTGCAGAACAGAGTGTTGTAGAGATCAGCGGCAGTGAGTGCAGTATTGCAGAAAAGAGTGTCATAGAGTGCAGTTCTTTACAGTTGCATAGGTTGAGGTAGCAAAGAGTACAGGGGCGGTTAAAGTGCAGCAATGTAGAGTAGAGTAGAGTAGATGGTAATAGTGAGGAGTGGCATAGATTAGAGTGGAATGGTGTAGAATGCATTCTTGCAAATTGTAACAGATTATAGTGAAGTGGATTGCTGTGGCATTGAGTGCAGCAGCATAGAATTCAGCAGTTTACAATGCAGCATCATAGAATACAATGGAGTAGATTAGAGTAGTGCATAGCAGAGTGCAGTGGCGCAGAGTACAATGGCAGAGAGTACAGTGGCATAGAGTGGTGCACAGTGGAGTGGCATGGAGTGCAGTGGCATAAACTGGAGTGATGCAGAGCCAAGTGCTGTTGAGTGCACGGGCATAGATTGTAGTAGTAATGGAGTCGATTAGAGTAGTGCATAGCAGAGTGCAGTGGCGCAGAGTACAATGGCAGAGAGTACAGTGGCATAGAGTGGTGCACAGTGGAGTGGCATAGAGTGCAGTGGCATAGACTGGAGTGATGCAGAGCCAAGTGCTGTTGAGTGCACTGGCATAGAGTGTAGTAGTGCAGAATGGACTGGCGTGGAGTTCAGTGGCGAAGACTGCAGTGTTGCAGACTAGAGTGTCATATAGCGCTATGGTATAGAGTTACATAAAGGGCATTGGCGTAGAGTGGCTTAGAGTTCAGTGGTGCAGAGTAGAGTACAGTGGCATAGAGTGCAGTGACATGGAGTACAGTTGTGTAGGTTGCATTGGTGGAAAGTGCATTAGCATAGAGTGCAGTGGCATGGAATGCAAGTAATATTGAGGACCCTTAGGGGCATTTTTAAGAACCCCTTGGGACACCTTAGCACCGCCATAGCTTCATTATTTTTACGCTAAGGTGGTTGCTAAATTGGATTTTTACATGCACCATATTTACAAAGTGGCATAATTCATGCATTGCACCACTTTGTAAACCCTTGCGCCACATTATGCCTGCGCCAGGTATAATGTATGCAAGAGGGCGTCCTGGCGCTAGGAGGCATGCAAAAATGGCGCAGTGAAATGTAAAAGATTTCACTGTGCCATTTTTGTAACGCCTTCTCAGAGCAGGTCTTAAAATTGCGCTCCCATAGAAACCTATTGGCCTCCTTGCACTTAGCTAAACTAGTGTCAACCTTTTTTACCACAATGGTGTCGTTAAGTGGTGCAGAAAAAGTGTGGCATGAGCTAAGATTCGCCACTTTTTTTTAAATATGGGCCTCAGTTTTGTGTGTGAAATCTCCAGGAAAAGGACAGGGCAGAGGGCGTGCGTTCTGTGCGGAGTACAACACGACGTTACATCCTTTCTCCGGCATTTAGAGAAATTCTTTCCAGCACTGACTATTCCACGGAGGTTCCACATCATTTGCATAGTAATTTTATTGTGTGTATTCAGGCAAAGCTATTCAACGGAAAACAAACTAGACACGGCTATTAGAAAGAATCGGAAGAGGGTGAGCCTTTGTTTCCCTGACAGATAAGGTCAAAGCTTAAGGCGCGCAGATTTGTTAAATACTATACTTTGCAGTACGCGGTGCTCATGCCAATGTTCAGGTTTGCTCCAAGTAAAAATGTGTTATATTTTCCTAAAAAGAGTTGACAGGCATTTTCCAAAAGAAATAATAAAATGCCTTTTGGGAACACAGACATTGGTTTAGGTTCATCCCTTGCTATTGCTGAATGTTTTCTTTCCTTTTCTGAAAATGTAACCGTGTTTTAAAAAAATGCATCCCAGAGGTTGCCAAAGGGGCAATTACATAATGCTCTATGCTGTGTTCTCTTAAAATAGGGCATTAGCAGGGGAAGGTTCATTACCTTAAATGTGGTCGGCATTGTGTAGTACATTTTGTATTACTAGCAACTGATGAACGGTCATGCTTGGTCGCTGTGTACACATATGTGAAAATGAAATGAGTTTAGGGAAGGGGTAGAGCTAGACCAATAGGAAAGTATGGAGAATAATTGAGAAATGGTTTCACCTTTCTTCTTTTTAGTAATATAAGTTGAAACGCACATCTTAGTGCGGATTCAGGGGATATATATATATATATATATATATATATAATTGGCAAAGTGTTAAATAGGTGTATGGTCTCCTGACCCACGGGAGAGATTTTTTTTTGTAAAGTATTGTTTACTTGTTATCTGTAAAGTAGTAATCAGTGTTTTTCTAATGCCAAATTTACAATACAGTGTTAATAAACTGTAATTTGTCTTTTGCACTGCAGTGATAAATTAATACATTTATGAATGTGCATTTATTAGTGCAGTGCTCTAAATAGCATGTGTTATTGGGCCACATTTATTATCACTGCTGTGGCATTAAACACCGGAGCTGGTAGAAATCTAGACAATATATTGGCCTAAATATTGTCATCTACAAGCATCTCTCCTCTAATGATATTGTAAATGCAGCAACTAACTGATGGATAACTAATAGTTACCTAAAGGAGAGTTGTCTTTCCATGTAAAGTGATGTTTACTTGTTATCTATAAAGTAGTAATCAGTGTTTTTCTTATGTTAAATTTACAATACTGTTATTAAACGGAAATTTGACCTTTGCACTGTAGTAATAAAGCAATACATGTATGAATGTGCATTTATTAGTGAAGTTGCTCGAAATAGCATGTGTTTTTGGGGCACATTTATTATCACTGCCATGGCATTAAACGCTGGAGCTAGTAGAAATCTAGACAATATGTTGGGCTAAATACTGTCATCTACAAGCATCCCTTCTCTGTTGGTATTGTAAATGCTGCAACTAATTGATGCCTGACTAATGGTTACATTTCAGAATGTTGATAACAAAAATATTTTCTGAAATAAATATTGTGCCCTAAAGACAGTTTACAAAATTTGCCTGAACTGTGTGCAGGTTTTCTTTTAGTATACCTCCAATAAGGCAAAATTATTTTACAGTCTTTAATATACTGAATTTTTGTTCAACAATATTTAGGTCATACTTTTCTGGAACTCTACCATTGCAAATGTATGCTTAATTGTTGTTTTAAATTATTTGGCCTGCAACAATCTTCCATCCTGTCAAAATAAATCCTTATGCCTTCAGTGCCAGAGTTCATCTTTGGTTGGGTCTCCACAAATGTACTCAGCTGTCTTGCATGCCAACCAGCTCTTTGCACCATCAAGTCACATCAAAGAATTTCATATTAATACACCTCAGCTATTCCTGAGCACAATAGAGTTAAACGAAGATGGACAGCATGTATCTAAGTTGATTCAAAAGTTCCAATCACATTTATTTTATCACACATAAGGTTCACTTAGACGCTCAAAAAAGCCATTTGCTCTCTTAAATGACAGATCCTAATTTACAGAGTCAAGATTTGAAAACAGTAATATCTACAGCAGATACAGACTTAGATGTGAGCGCCAACCCACCACATAAAGGAAAGCTCTACACTGGCGCTCAATCTCTCAAGAACAGAAAAGCTCCTGGCTAAGACAACCTGAATGCATAAATGTTGAAGGCAGACCCTGACATATCAGCCAAGATCCTCCAACCACTGTTTACATTGATTTGGGAGGGAATGAAAGTACCAGATGACTGGAATCAAGTCGTCATCATCAAGATTCCTAAGTAGGGTGCATTAACCAGTTTTAACAACTGGCGTGGCATTACTCTTCTGTGAATCCTGAGTAAAATCTTGGCAAAACTCACTATACAATGCATCTCTGATGCAGTAGAGAAGCAGTTGAAAAAAGAACAGGCTGGGTGCGCAAGAGTAAGCGATGTGTTGATCAGATCCTTACTCTAAGCAACATCATAGAGCATGGCACAGAGTGTCACAGTGTCCTTTCCTCTGGATCTGCACGCCACCGAACAACAGGCCCACCTTCCGGCGTCACCAACTCAGAAAGCTATTATAGCACAGAGTTATGGTGAAGCCAGTCGGGGGGAAGGGAATTAGGGTAGGGAACAGCAGGGTGAGAGATCTGAAAAGGAAAAATGGTTAAGCATGTATGTATATACTTGTTCATAACAGCATTAACATTCAATTATACATTTTGACAAAGGCGTCTCTGTGAATGCAAGTGTTGAGACCCTTATGGAATAAACAAAGGTGTCTTAGTGGATGCAAGTGTTGCGACCCTTATCGAATAGACAAAGGCCTCTCCGTGGATGCAAGAGTTGAGACCCTTATGGAATAGACAAAGGCGTCTCCGTGAATGCAAGTGTTGAGACCCTTATGGAATAGATAAAGGTGTCTCAATGTGTGCAAGAGTTGAGACCCTTATGGAATAGACAAAGGCGACTCCGTGGATGCAAGTGTTGAGACCCTTATGAAAAAAACAAAGGTGTCTCCGTGAATGCAAGAGTTGAGACCCTTATGGAATAGACAAAGGTGCCTCTGTGAATGCAAGTGTTGAGACCCTTATGGAATACACAAAGGCGTCTCCGTGTGTGCAAGAGTTGAGACCCTTATGGAATAGACAAAGGTGTCTCCGTGAATGCAAGAGTTGAGACCCTCATGGAATAGACAAAGGCGTCTCCGTGAATGCAAGTGTTGAGACTCTTATGGAATAAACAAAGGCGTCTCCGTGAATGCAAGAGTTAAGACCCTCATGGAATAGACAAAGGAGTCGCAGTGAATGTAAGTGTTGAGAGCCTTATGGAATAGACTAAGGCATCTCCGTGTGTGTAAGAATTGAGACCCTTATGGAATAAACAAAGGCGTCTCCGTAAATGCAAGAGCTGAGACCCTTATGGAATAGACAACGGCAACTCCGTGAATGCAAGTGTTGAGACCCTAATGGAATAGACAAAGGCATCTCCGTAGATGCAAGAGTTGAGACCCATATGGAATAAACAAAGGCGTCTCCGTGGATGCAAGAGTTAGTAGAATCATGATACTTCAGGATGTCATGAGCTTTAGACAAAACTGGGCATGGCCCTTCTCTGACTCATGGAACAAGAACAATTGGTAGAATCATGATACTTCAGGATGTCGTGAACATTAAACAAAACTGGGTGTGGCCCTTCTCTGAATCATGGAACAAGAACAATTAGTAAAATCATGATACTTCAGGATGTCGTGAACATCAAACAAAACTGGGCGTGGCCCTTCTCTGAATCATGGAACAAGAACAATTAGTAAAATCATGATATTTCAGGATGTCGTGAGCACTAAACAAAACAGGGTGTGGCCCTTCTCTGAATCATGGAACAAGAACGAACTGAGACCTCTGAACCTTGAGAAGGCAAGAAGTTGGGCCATGGTCATACTCTGAACATCAATTATGCAACTACTATGCATTCATAAACATAAAACGTTTGGTCTCAGTCTAGAAATTCGCAAAGACTTAAATATGTATCTCACATATCATCAAAGACTTAAATATGTCTCTCACATATTATGCTTCCAAAAACAATGAAACTATGATTTGCTTATCTTTGAGATGTTTTCACATTTGCGACCTAGGCCTGAAAGTTTTACTTAGGTAAACTGAAGCGCCTTGATTGCTGTGCCAAGAGCACTTTACTCCTGTGAACTGAAGCGCTTTGAATGTTGTGCCAAGTGTGCTTTACTCCTGTGAACTGAAGCGCTTTGAATACCATGCCAAGTGCGCTTTACTCCTGTGAACTGAAGCGCTTTAAATGTCGTGACCGGGGCGCTTTACCAGTGTGGCCTGAAACGCTTTGCTCGTTATGCTAAGGGGCGCTTTAACTTTTGGAATTAACGACTTCCTTCAAACTTTGATTCAGCAAGGCCTTACCGCTACAAGTACGACCTACTTGTTTTTTAATGCACCATGGAAACAAGGATACTTCGGTTGAATGACACTCTGCCATTCAGGAACTCTGCTCTTCTCCAGAGAACCCTCACAAGGTCTGGCTGCATTGAAGTCTTCAAAATATTGAGCAACATGCTTGAGTGTGGCTGGGCTTTATAGGCCTGCCACACGCCAAGATGGCTGCTGCCTCTAAAAACATGGGAATTGTAGTCCCTTCATGGAATATCACTGATAAGTGCATCTTGTCCACCAATGACCTGAACCTGCAGCTCTATGAGCTTTGCCACAGGGCAGACGACGTTGATGGCCACCTTTGGAGCAAGAGGGGATGACAAGTGATGCGCAGAAAGCACTGCAGAGCCGCGCAGCAAAGTTTCAGGTGGGACCTGGACCGCGCTTGTTTTTATTCCTGACACAGAGTTGCAGATAGCTATACATCAACTTTAATGACTTTCAAAAGTCCCTTGACAGTATCCACTGTGACAGTGTCTGGTATAAACTGAGAGCCTATTGCATACCCCAGCAGAGAGTTCTCCTCAACAAGAACTTCTATAATAATTTTAACTGCAAGGTTGGAGATAGTGAGTATAGCTTTAATGTCTAGACTGGTGTGAGACAGGGATGCAAGATCTCCGCGTTGTTCATAAACCTAGTTATTGACTGGGTAATGCGATGCACAACTGAAGGCCATGCCAGAAATATTTGATGGACCTTACTCTCTACACTGGAGAATGTTGGCTATGCAGATGGCCTAACCTTGCTTTGTCACCCACAACAGCATATGCAGGAAAAATGTCTCACCTCTGCATCTATGCACAGCAAGTGGGCTTGAAGATTAACACAAAGAAATCAGAACTCATGAAACTCAATATCCCAAACCCTTCACCAACCAAGGTGGATGGAGAGGGAATGATCATGACTGAATAATTCACCTACCTACACAGTACTATTGAAATGGTTGAGGGACAGGCAGAGACATTAAGAGCAGACTGAAGAAGGCCAGGAATGTCTTCAGTATGCTGAGCAATGTGTGGAGTTGTTTTCAGTAAAGCACCAACACCAAGCTGAGGCTTTACAAGAGCTGCATTCGGTCTGTGCTCTTATGTAGATCAGAAGGCTGGTGAATTATGAAAAGCAACAACACAAGTGTGTCTGTCAGCCTTCCATGCCATTTACCTGAGAAAATTTTTATTGATTTATTTTCTTGTTGCGAACCATCTCTAACGAGGAGCTGCTCTCTAGATGCTAGCAAGAGAGCATGGACACCATAATTATGAGAAAAAGAAGGAGATGGATATGTCACAGCATTAGAAGAGAATAAGACTCCATCAGAAGAACAGCTCTCCACTGGACCCCAGAAGACAAACTGAAGAGAAGTAGGCCAAAGAACACCTGTGGAAACAGAAATGAAGACCCAAAACTACTGTCAGGGCACCGTAAATAAACTTATCCAAAGCAGTCAGAAGTCGAGGTCCTTCATTGCTGTCCTGCATGCCAGTCGGCATCAGCAGCTGCAAGCAAGAAAGTAATATCTACAGGTGGACAGCAAAAATGTATGATATGCATGAATTTACATAAATACTCCTAGAAATATTTGCGAATACCTTAAAACTAATAATCTACTCATATCACAGGTGCAAGTCCATGATGAACAGGTTTGTGAATAGGGACCAACGACACTTGATTTTTATTTACAAAGTGTTTCAATTTATTCTGCCTAAACACAATTTTCAAAATGAATGAACTCTGCTGCAATTCAATTATACCTTCAGCAACAAGCCAGAGCTCATAATACTCACAGAAAAGTATTAGAACTGACAATCTTTGAACATCTTGCTCTTGGCAATATACTACACGTGACTTACGGCTGTGAAGGAGGAGATTGTGGCTCCGAAAGTTGGTGGATTGGATGAGCCTGACTTCATGAATTGAACCTTCTTGTTTGCCTGCTGTGTTTTTCTAGATTTAATATGCACTTTTGAATTATTTGGTGTAAACCTTCATTTTCAATTCTGCAAGATGAGGAATGAACTGCAATTTTGCAAGAAAAAAGGAAGCATACTACTGAATCATTGGTGATACAAACTGAAAGCTGCTAGCTGGTTTTTCTTTCTGTTATTTAAAATAACTCAGATGATACAATAATTCTTAAGATTTCCTTAAATTTGTTTGTGAAAAGAGGATGTTGAGGGCCAACTAGAAAGAAAAAGGAACATATCAGATCGCAATGGAAAGCAACAACAGCATTCTCAGAAGGGTTTGAGTCTAGGCATTAAGAAAGCTGACTGCATGCCAGGATCCATACACATTACAGAGGTTGGAAAAGGGAGGAAGGGGAAACTATTGAAGAAAGCAAAAGGAATGCAGATCCAGTCAATGGGGTAGAACTAGTTATCAATCAGGGTGACAATCTCTTGCTGAGTTCCTGAGTAATGTTGCCTTGTCTGGGTTGGGTCTGGTAGCTAGATGGTTAAAATGTAGAAGATTTGGGGCATGTCCCAGAGATTTCTTTCTCAAACATCCCTCCAGGAACACTGCAGGAAATGACCATCTTTTGTAGGGTTTATCTTAACTGTTTTGCTAACTGTTGAACTATGTTCACTTTTCAATTGCTAGCCATTGGAAAGGTGTAGGGGCCCCTCCTTTCAACTTGATAAAATTGATACAGATCTAATTGATAACAGTTAACATACCTTTCTGTCTCTAATACATGGCACAATTGTATCAAGAAACTGTAAGTTAAATATTGCTACTAGCCTACAGCACCTAGTATGCCATCTATTACAGTGACAGTGTAAAACAAGACTGTAGGCTTACCACTGTAGCTTGACTGTGGCAGTGTAAACTCTGCATTTGACCTGTCAAAATAACCCCTATTGACAATCAAAACCTTACTTTGAAATAAAAATCTTACTCTTATGTAAGCTTTTCTGCCCATAGGGGGCATGGTATTTAAAAGTCGGACCTGTATAAATTTCAACATGTTCTTATAGTGAAAAGGTCCCACTAATTAGTTTCACTGAAGCATGAATCAATGCTCTCTAGGAAAACACTGGGACGCAGTATCAAATGTATTAATGCTATCTCCAGCTAGGAAATCTCTAGAAATTTTATTCTAAGATGCTTTGTAATATTTATTAAATGCCCAATCCGCTGTGAAGTTGGCTATTTAATAAACATTAAGGAGAAGGTAAGTTTAAAAAGTTACCGCTTTCCTATTAAAGCCTCTGAAGCCTTTATTCACTGGCCTCCAGCTGCCTCCCTCTGAGTGTTCAACCCCGAATGACTTGTGAAAACTGTTCCTGGAGCAAAAAACATAGGCCTGAGTGTGGAGAGATGTTTCTGTTCCTCTGACAGGATGACCATTTTAGCAGCTGTCACCAGACAACTATTTGATAATCATCTAGAGAGTGGCTTTGGCTTGCCCACATGTTGGGAGCCAAGAGTAAATATATTGATTGGACATAATGTGTGTGCTCCAGTGCTTGCCATCCACATAGCTGCGTTTTTTTTATTTAGCGAGCTTCCTGATTTTGAACTTTCAGGGGCATGCATGATACTGGATGATTTACTGTGTTTTTCTTTGAAAAAGGAACAGATGGAAAGAGGTCAGTCATTACCTCACGTGGATGTTTAGACCTGGGATAACAGCATAACTATCATCTGAACGTTTAACCAACAGCAATATCATTCTACAGTTCTTTGCTTCCACACAAACACATATCAATTTCCATTTTATTTATTTGCAATCCATCAAATTAACACTTAACAGTCCTTTAAAGCGAGACCCATTAGCATTGCCAATGCTTAAGTTTTAAAATGTACTCTTGGTTTGGGATTTTTTTGTATTGTGTTTTAACATTATTCATGTTTTGGTACTTCATAAATATTGGATCTAAGTTAAGACTGTGTGCTCTGTGCCATGGCCACCATACAGTTAAGCTTAGGTTTATTTAATGACTTAAGAAGTTTACCCTGGCAAGGATTATGATTATTACTTGAGGTGGGTGGTTACCCTCCTAAACTAATAAGCCAGTTTCTTACAAGCGCCAGATTGATGTTTCTTGACCTCAGCCACAGAGGGCCTAGATCAGCTATTAATAATCAGAACCACCAAGGGCATGCTACGCCCAGGAAGAAGGGAGTATGAGATCTTCAAAGAGAAATACTCTTTAGAAGGCGTGTGACTTCCCTATAGGACATCCTGGTGCTACACCAATATGAAGTAACCATACCACCACTAAGCATACCAGGAAAAGCAGAAATTAGTCTAAAACAACTGTTTTTAGAGCTTTAATAAAAACAAGATGGATGGATTCAAGTTATAACTGACTAAAAAAAGAATCCCAAAGTTTGGTGCCCAAATAAGCGGAGAACAGGCCTTCTGCCCTCCTTTTACAAAGTTTAGGCAAGACCAAGG
Organism: Pleurodeles waltl; assembly: GCF_031143425.1. Classification (NCBI taxonomy): domain Eukaryota; kingdom Metazoa; phylum Chordata; class Amphibia; order Caudata; family Salamandridae; genus Pleurodeles; species Pleurodeles waltl. The sequence continues at coordinate 30,453,929 of NC_090437.1, forward strand.
AGTGTGAGGAACCAGAATTAAAATTGTGTGTAGGCTGATGCGAAAAGATGAACCTCAGAAAATAGGACTTTTATCATAAATGGCCAAACAGCAAATGCAGATTCCCTTAAATTGCCCCTTTTGTCGATAGGATGCTACAGGGTGATGTTTTAAAATTGCCTCCCTGTGAGACAGACCAAGGCACAGTCTAACAGCCAAGTTCTGAATAAACTGTAGCTTTGTAAGTTGATATTTTAGTAAACTAAATTGAATGTATTACGGTAGCCTATAACTGTCTAGTGAGTGTTAAATGTCCAAAGAGACAGTACATTACTGAAGAGTTTTGTATCAAAGAAGTAAGTATAAATCATCTTGCAATCTGGGCAAAGCAATTAAACATTTCATCAAAAATAAACTCCAGGTTGCAAATTCAGAACACAGGATTAGGAAGCATGTTAAAAAGCTGGGCCACTATTTTTAGGACCACAACGGGGAAACACCTTCAGTAACGATACACTTAGTCTTATTCAAGTTCAATTTCAGGAAGATTTGACTCATTCAAATGCTATGGCAGGAAGACAGGACTGAAAGTTGCATTATGCCATCTGCTGATCCCAGCCTGTCTGAGTATTATTTCAGTATAATTTGCATAGATCATAATCTCTCATAGAGCATAACTTGGCAAGGCCATTATGCTTTGTTGTAAGAAGAGTAAGGGAGCATTTAACTTCATACATTATGAGTAAAACTATAGCCATGTAAATGTGATCCACTAGAAGACCACAATATTGCAGTGCATTTATGCAATATTAATCAAATAGATTTATACCTTAGTAGTTTAACAAATTATATATTTTATAATAACTCTTTATTTATTGTGCTCAAGAGAATTTAGTTTATAAAAGTATAACTAAAATGTACCACCTTTCTGTTGTTCAGGCTGGAGTTAAGGTCTAAGCGATTCTCATGTTTAACTTCAACATGAAACTCGCTTTCTTTGTGTATTATTTTTCTTTCATCTGCAGGTGTTAAATAAGAAATCAAGAGTTGGGTTGCCAAGGACGAAAATCAGTAACAAGGAACTACAAGGATGACTCCCTTATTATATACCTGGGCATTGATGTAATCCAAGATCGAGCAGATGTGTTCAGAAGAGAATAAAATGAATTGGGCATAATTCACAATGGTATCTTGTTAGTGGAAATTTCCTTGGATGTCATGTCAGCCACTGGAAGGTTCTGAGGTGGATTAAAGTGTAGTTTCATTAGTCAGTGAGTCAGATTCCCTTTGCCCCTTGACTAGAGTGGCCCATTAGGGCAAAATTGATTTTCTTTCTTTATTACATTAAGTGGCCTTATGCTACTCACATCTCTCAACAGGACTTCTACCGAAGTTTCCTGTGATGCTGAAGCTTTCCTCTGTACTTATCTCTAGATTATTAGAATAGTTGCAAATTTAGATACAATGGTTAGGCAGGAAAATCTTAGTCTGAATTTGAAGCACCATATGCTTTTCCTTATCTTCTGCATTGTCACTATTGAATTATCTGTCTTTTATATGTTAGTATGACATTTTAGTTCTCCTTTGGTGATCATATACATATATACTATGTTTTTGAGACTCAGTTATGTAAATTTGGCTTAGAGTCTATAATAATCCCCTTCTAAACTTCAAGTTTATCTCTGAGATTTAATGTAATTGCACTGTCATCAGCGCGTTGAGTGAAGGTGTTTCTCCTTGCCCCTCGGGACTCCAAGAAAGATTGATCAACCTAGAAGGGGAAGGAAAGGATGACGCTGGATCAGCTCCAGGTGGAATGATTGAATAATTTTTTTTAAAGGGACCACTTAAATGTTAAACAGCGTGAGGTGCAAAGCAGAGCCTCATTGGGTACAACTTGAAAGGTTGCAGAATGAGAATTTAAACATAAGAATGGATACCTACTGGTTATGGTCAGACAGGAAGGTTTCAAACCATCCAAGAGCATTGACCATCCCAGTTTCCATGCCGGGATGGGTAATGGGTCATCAAAACTCTTGGAATTTTCCCTTTGGGTTCAGAAATTTGGTGACCTACCCTAAAGAAAAACACATTGCTAAGGCTTGATTACAAGAAATGCACGTTTATGTGCTGGATTACCATGTGGCCAGAAATAATGATTCCAGACAGTATCCCTGCACATAAATTTGACTATCACATAATTGGGGAATAACTGAGCGCATCCATATTTTCTGGATGAAATTTAGCATGGAATTTTCAATTCCATGGGAGTGACGTTGTGAGCCGATTGTAAATTGGAGTGAAGGGCCGTACATGGTCTGGATTTGAGATTGGGAGAGGGAAGTTGCAGATGTGGCTCAGCATGTGGCCTCTTATCGTCTGAGGGTGTAAGGCGTGGCTGCAGGCCAAAGCATTGTGGTTTTTACAGCTCAAGTCTAAATTGATTTCAGATCAGGTTTGGTCTTCCTGCACCCAAGAAATACAGATGTGGGAACACTAGTCAAGGTCTCTTTTTGCAGAGCAGTATCCCAACTTGTAATCATCCCCTAAGATGGATAATGCAACTAGTTGGAGAACAAAGTGGAAGACTTTAGTAATGATTGACAGGTTGAGGATAGCATTTACATTGAGAACCAATTTCGAAAATTAATGAACACAATAGTGTTTAATAGGCAGCACCCCATCAAATAAGGCTTCAGTGAGTGAATTTACCTTTTAATCAATGTTTATCTTGATAATGTGCTTAGTGAATCCAGGGGGCATTTACATTGCCTGGAGATGATGTCAGAAAACACAGAAAAAGTCATATAGATCAACATGCTTTGTGAAGCCATTAAACCAGCGGTGACTCCCCCGCCAGCAAACTCAAAAGTTGGAAAACAAAACAGTAATAAAAAAATGGTTTATTATCGTTTTATTTTTCAAGTTGGGCTGGGCTGAGTCTTGGGAGTGGAGCCATTGTGGTGAGGGGACAGAGGGGGAATGGTGCACTACTACCAGTGGGCATGTGCCAGCCATTTTAAAAAACATTTATGAATCATTCACCAACTGTACTGCAGCTCATATTTACTTGGAGATCTTTAATCAGATTCCATACTACACAGGTAACCCACAATAAAATAAAATCCAAATGCAAATCATCAAGGGCAGTTGTCAGGCTCAGTGTTTCATTGATACAGCCTCAAAACACCCACTAAACAGCCAATGGTGTGCATATGAGATAGCTGACTCAGACTACAAATAAGTATCATTTATTAATGAATGGAAATACTACCACAAATTTTACTTTCAAACTATTTCAAACAAACTTCATAATATTAAAAACAATTTATTACTTAAAAAACAATATAAATTTGTGCAATTTTGATTTAATAATGTGCTAGTGCGCATCACATAAACAATTTGGAGTGAATGCAAGATACTGGTTATAAGAGTGTGAACTATAGGAGTAAAACTCTTAGATGCACCTTGTTTTGTTGAGGCGCAAAGCAGAGTGTTTTTTGTAGAATAAGGGTGCTAAGTACCGATCATGGTTGAGACAGGGGAAGAGTAGAAAAAAGAACCTCAATGAGAGAAAAGGACATAAAAGTAGGATTGTTAGAGTCATCCAGTGACCTGCTAGGTTGAGATTCATTGTATTGTTAAGAACAAAAGTTCTCGCTGTACCCTTACGTATATTTGTGCACAAATGATGAGTATCCTGGGATACAAAGGTTTCTGTAGTGTACTCCTTCTGGTATTCCTAAGAAGTGCTTCCAACTGTATTTAAGGAACACTTATTGTTCTTATTAGTGCTTTATATGGACCACCTAAATGTATTTCTCATCCACTCTGTAAGTTGTTGTGTATGGCCATTTTTGGTTTGGGGCATGTTTGTATTTATGATCAGCGGAATTTAGGCATAAACATCAGTGTCACTTCTGAGGCAATTGTGGTAGGCAAATAGCTGAGTAATATTGCAGGCGGTTGGTAATCTAGCATGGCTTTCTCATGTTGTGGCTTCTCTGATTTTTTAGCTTGATCCTAGAGCAGATGAGTGCCAGAGGTTCAGTTGTGTTTTGCTGTTATACAGTCTCATCACTTGAGAAAGACCATCATTCTTGCAGATGTATCTTGTGCAGTTTGACCAATGTAAACAGAAGGCAGCTTACAAATATATAATCAATTTTGGGGATATTTGGGCCTTAGAAAAATCAGTAGAAAGTGTGTTAATGCTGAGAGAGAACAGTTAGTAAACGTCCATTTAGAGATGTATTGGAGAGGGATTTACAGGGGCATCATGGTTCCCCAAATGTACAACATGTTAAAGGAAAGGAAGTTTTTCTGTCCTTGGAAGGCATGCAGTGTTGCTCAGGAACCCAGTGGTGCTGAGATCTTTTGGTTCTGCATGCTCTGATTATCATGTCTGGGAATGTCTACACCACTGATTTCAGTAGCCATTTCAGCTGCATAGACCTATCAGCCTCTATGATGGAAGGGTAAATAGTCTTCCACACACTTCTTACCACTTCCATCCTATGAACACTCAGAACATGAAGGAATTCAGAGCATCTGTGGCAAGGATAGTAATCCCTGATATTTTAATCAGAAGGGGGAAAAGAGCATATTATGCAGTTGTGATGCTTATGTCGGTTATGGGTTTCTGGCAAGTGGTATGAGGGTGCATAGCAAAGGTTAGTCTGATAGCCATACACACCAGCATAGGAGGAGATAGATGACAGTTTGACAGAGCTACTTATTAGGGATGCATGTGATGTTTAAGTAGTTACCAATAGGAACATGGGGAAATAGCACGATAGATATGCAGAACACTCTGAGCATGTATTAGGTAGTACATGTGAGAAAGTTTCTATTTTTGCATGAACACCCCCATTTTTGTGTTGTTTGGTTTTGCTGTTTTTTTAAGCCTGCATACAAGGGCACTGCTGTCCAGGCTCCAGTGTATGTTCACTGATGCCTGAAACATGGTAACATTGTCTAATCCCCAAAGATATATTTATGGATCACAGCACATCTGTGACCACAAGGCTGAAAAACATAGTTTCAAACTTACCTTTGCAGTTTGACTACAGTATATTTTAAACCTGCCAGCAAACCATTCAAAATGTTTTTTCTAAGAAGCCTATTTTTAAATATTAAATATGTCATCTCAAAGTAGGCTTTGTACACCACAAGTTGGGTAGCTAGTATTTTACATCCAAGAATTTACTGTTGGCATGTAACTATGGTGACTAGCTCTCAACAGTTATTTTCCTTGTGAAAGGGATGTTGCTGTCCTATGAGAAAAAATAAAGGTTAGAATAAAATCATGAATCTGCTATCTTGAGTTTAGAACAAACTATCCAAAACATTCAACAACTATTTTTAATGTTTATTAAAAATTCAATTTACTGATGAAGTCATATTTTTAAATAAATGTTTAGGTAAAGTCACTTTTAAAATGTTACAATTTGTCTTCCTGAATGTCCAGTAGGATTATTACATTGCCCTGCTAATTGCTCGGCTGTGTCACTCTTTCCCCTAAATGAAGTGGGAAAACTGCTTCCTATGAAGAAACAATGGATTTAGCCTTTTGGCAGGAAGACCTGGGATTGAGGTATATGATTCCGATCACTCAGAAAGAGAAGTGCAGGAAGGTTCAGGAACTTCAAAGGGACAGGATGAGACATTCCCAATCATTGTTAAGCGTAGTGGAAGACCAGAAAAAGCCTTTGTTCCCTTGGCCCTATGTAGCCAGCTTGGCACCAGCCCAGAGGGAGAGGGAACTGGACCCTGAACCAATTTGGTGTAATTGAAGAGGAGGGGAGTGTCCATTTCCTTAAACACACTACAAGCAGCCTCGAAGGGTAGATGGCTGCCATCATATCTAATCTGCTTCAAATAGTGATGTATAGTATGACAGTTTGCAGTAAAGGAAACAGAATGTTGTGCAAATGTGGGAAGGGTTGCCCCTGGCTTGTGAACCCTACAAAAGGGGCAACTCACCCATAGCTCATCAGAATACATATGGCCATGAGGAAGAACAGAAAAGGACTAGACCTGCAGTCTGTGATCTGTGTGGAGATATGAGGCCTGAACCTACTTCCACCTGTACCCAGGATTGAGAAGTGGACTCAAAGGTAAGGTGGTTGAGGCTACAGGGACACAAAAAGCTGCAGGATGACTTTTTCCTGGAATGTCCAGCTGACTAGTAGCAAATAGACCTGGGTATCTGCCAGAAGGAGCCCTTGCCTGTAAGTGTTATCTATGATGTCCTGGGAGCCATAGACCAACAGGAGCTGCTGCAGGAAGTCTGAAAAGTTGGGACTTAGAAAACATTTGAATTTCTTAGATCACTAGTTTGTCAGCAGGACTTCACGGCAAAGATATCCAATTTTCAGAGGGCTTTGTTTTATACAGTTTTAAGCTTGCCCCACTGGAGGATTTTGAGCTCCATAAATAAGACTTAGATCCTGATTTCTAATTTAGCAGACACATACTCCATCACAAGCATAACTGATATTCCACCTGCCTTATTGCAAGTGTATTATGAGATAATACATTAGATGCACTTGTAATAAGGCAGACAGGATACCCATCACATTTGAATGTAAAATCCTTGAGTGGTTGAAAGCATGAAAAGTATCTGCCTGGTGAGAGGACATCAGCAGCCACAAAATTAGAATGTTTCCGCTGGGCTTTGTACAATGCCTGTCTGACTTCAAAAGGACAACACTGGCTACAGCCTGCAACCTTGCCCTGCTGGAGGATTTTGTCTTCCATGTCAGAGAGCCTGCTTGGGGAATCCAAATTCCACTCTATCGCTGTGAGCTTGAAATTGTGCCATGGGTACAGGCTAACCTGTAACAAATACTTCTGTTTGGCACTTACTTTTTTTTGGTGCTTTTTGCCATAAATCTTTAAAAAATCATATCTTTGGTTCCCCATTCCTGTTTCAGTTACCTAGATCTCTTTTTTATTCAATAATAAGATAGAAGACATTTTGCAACCTCCTAAAAGTGGATGCTCACATAGGAAAGAAGGCTTACAAAGGACAGCAGACTTCGATGCCTGAATTAACATCCCTTGCATGTCAATATTTTTTAAAGCAGCCCATGTCCCATAAAGGGACTGGTGCATATTTTTTTTTTTAAAGTTCACATACAGGGAGCACATTGGAGGCTGAATGTTGTGGTCACCTGGACAACTGTCTTTTCCTTATTGTGTTTACTTAGCCAGGTCTACCTCTCTGGGGTTCTCTTGGACCTCTATATCATGGCTATACAGGATTTCCTTAATAAGAAAGCATATATCATCAAACCTAAAGGTGTGTCTCATTTTTGCAGGCCTGAACAGGAGGTCCAGAGGTCAAGTGTGCAGTTTATTAGTTTGGAGTAGTGTCTGTGACATCTGTCTAACATGGTTGTAGCACTGAGCAGGTGCAAACCATGTGTGACGCCGCGATTAAGTGCGGCATCTCTGTGTACCGCGACTCTGATTATTGGAGCGCCGTCCTCAGCATTTTTGCCCAGTTCTTGCAACGCGTGCCAGGAAGCATTTTTCCAGCTCCCTGTCGCGTTGTCCTTATCTGTCTTTGTAATATTTTTTATTTTCTGTCGGTGGTAGACTGCTTTCCTTTTTCTTTTTCTTCTTTTGTTCTGTGTTTCTGTGCTCTTGTCTTTCTCTTCTTTCTGGTCTCCATGTTGTCTACTTGCAGGTTTCCATGTTGTCTTCTTCTGTTCCTTTTTCCCAGCATGCCGTTTTTCTCTTATACTGCTACTTTTTTCCCATTCTCTTCTATGGGCCTATTCCCAATCCAAGATGGTGTTGTTTCCTTTTCCTGTTTTGTCACTTCCTGTTTTCCAGAATGTAAGTCACTCAATCCTGATCTGCCTTGCTGTGCAAACACTTCCTCTTGGTGGTGATCTTCGCTTCTGCTCGTCGTTATTTTCCAGTTCCTGGTCCTCTCATTGTGAATTTTTTCTCTTTTTTCCAGTTTTCATTCCTGTTTTTTTCGTCTTTTTCAGGAGTTCCTGTTTTTGAGGTTTTTCCCATTTTGGGTGTTTTTAACCTCTCGGACTCTTTCTGGAGAGTGCGGTCTGCTTCGGCATTTCCTGTCAAGCAGCATTGTGGCTACTAGAAAGGGTCGCCCCTATCTTGGTCTATCTTGAACCAGCAGAAGACCGGGTGCTCTTTCAAACCCTTCAGTCAAATGTGAGAAGAATCGTGCAGACCGTGATACCATGAGATAGAACTCAGCTTCCATCTGTCCCCTCCAGGATATTCATCAGCAACTGTGGGACTCTTTTTTTCAGTTTCCTCAAAGTCAAGTATGTATGACGGAGGAAAATGAACTGAATACATTTGAATCATGTGTTGTAGGAAACAGTTTAAAAAAACTTTCTCACCTTAGTCTAATCTTTGTCTAACAGCTCTACAAGTATCCTTATTTTGCACTTGATTTGTATCTCTGTCAGGACCAATCTACCACATCGAAGCAGTTTGTGGTACAGAGACAACATATCACATGGTCTATTCCATACATGAAGATTGTCAATAGGATTTAGGGGGTCATTTCGACCCTGGCGGTCAAAGACCGCCAGGGCCGCGAATGACGGAAGCACCGCCAACAGGCTGGCGGTGCTTCCCTGCCCATTCTGACAGCGGTGGTAAAGCCGCGGTCAGAAAACCGGGTCCGGCGGTTTCCCGCCGGATTTCCCCCGGCTGGGCGAATCCGCCATGGCGGCACTGCAAGCAGCGCCGCCATGGGGATTCTGGCCCCCTTACCGCCAGCCTGTTTCTGGCGGTTTACACCGCCAGGAAGAGGCTGGCAGTAACGGGTGTCTAGGGGCCCCTGAGCGCCCCTGCACTGCCGATGCCACTGGCATGGGCAGTGCAAGGGCCCCCTAACAGGGCCCCAGCCTGCTTTTCACTGTCTGCCTAGCAGACAGTGAAAAGCGCGACGGGTGCAACTGCACCTGTCGCACACCTGCAACACCGCCGGCTCCATTCGGAGCCGGCTTCAGTGTTGCAGGCCCCCTTCCCGCTGGGCCGGCGGGCGCTAACAATGTTAGTGCCCGCCGGCCCAGCGGGAAGGTTGGAATGGCTGCAGCTGTCTTTTGACCGCGGAGTGGCCAAATGGCGGTTCCCGCCAGGCGGGCGGCGACTGCCGCCCGCCGGGGTCAGAATGACCCCCTTAATGTCCCTTTGGCTTGTGAGTCCCCCTGTCAGGGTTCCACTAGTGCCTTTGCTAAATTCTGAAGTGCCAGAAATGGGAAATGGTGCAACCCAACTCCTTTCTATTCTCTTGGAAAGTACACAGGGTATTGGATTTGTAATTATTGACAACGTGCAGCGGGACAGCTCTCTCCCAGCTATTCTTATCATTCTGGATCACAAGCCTGTTGAATCTCGGGAGGCACCATAACAGGAGCTTGGTGGCAGAGGTTACCTGCACTTTCATCATTTTCAAACAGTACTTTCATTAGCGTTTAACTGTCTGGACCATTATAAGAAGTGAAGTATTCTTTGCTGCTCCATTGAGAGCCTCCTCTTAGGTAAGTGGGAAGATATCCTGCAGGAAACAGTGCTTATATTCCCCCTATCCACTGCAGCAAAATGGTATAACTTGAAGTAGAGGACCGACAGCCTGTCCTCTAATAGTCACTACCTCACCTTTCCTAGTGCAATCTTGTGTTTTGCCTCCCCATATGAAAGCCACCAACAGTGCCTTTAAATCCCTGAAATAATTTATAAGTACAATTATTGGGATTTTGCAAAGTGATATAGGAGATGTGAATGCAGAACAACTTTAGAAAGTCAACAATTGACATTGGAAGCCTTTGCAGAGCCACCAATATTATTCCCAAGTTGCCCTGCTCAGTTCACCAAGAATATGATAGATCTTAATTTCTGGATATTTTAACATGCCCGCAGCCCAGCACAGGGTACTGCATCTGTAGGTCCTCTACATTCCTTGTCTGATGTGGGAGCAGACATGACTTCCCTCAGGATACTATCATATCAGGCCAGATACAGGACCACAGTTATACACCTTGGCTCAGATTTAAGAGTGCGTAGGGCCATTCCAACGCCACATTAACATCATTTTTATGATGTTAGTGTGGTGTTGGAAGGCCAAAAAACGTCACGCAATATTTACAAAGTGGTGCCATGCTTGCATGGCGCCACTTTGTAACCCCTTGCACCACATTATGTCTGCGCCATGCATAATGTATGCAAGGGGGGCATTCTGGCACTGGGGGGCCGAAAAAATGACACAAAGAAATCTAGGCTATTTCTTTGCATCATTTTTAATTGGCATTTTAAATGCCTGCTAAGAGCAGTCGTTAAAAAGAGGGGCCCATTGTTTTCAGTGGGCCTCTGGGTGCTTTGCAGGATTAGCGTCAACATGTTTTACGCTTAACCTGCACATCGCCGGACTAGCATCAAAACTTATGATGCTAGTCCCCCGACTTCCCCCATGGTGCAACGTATTTTAGATACGGTGCACACATGATGGCATTGAGGGGAGCTAACGGGCGCAGAAAAAGTGGCACTGCACTAGCTACAGCGCCACTTTTCATAAATCTGTTCCCATGTTCTTTACTGTTACCAGATCGGTCTTAAGATATCAGATGTGGAGAGGGATGTCCTCCATGTCTAAAGAGATTTTGCGCACATCTTGGTGACTTTTACGCCTTTGCTGGTAGCCTCATTCAGCAATCCAGTGAAAATCAGCAGGCAACATGGAGGTACCCCTAACTGCTGACCCTGCCTTGAAACAATACGTTTATTCAAACTCCGTCGAATGAATTTAGGACCAAAGTTCATTTTTATCTGAACTTGCTATAAATATTCCCATCACAGCATATTGAACACTTTTACCATATCTTGCAATGCCACCACAGTGACTGGCTCAGTGTTTGATATGGATAACATTAGGTACTTCAGTCTTCTCAGGTTAGGTGATGAAGTTCTTCTGCAGAGAAACCCTTTCTGATTCAGGTGTATTGAGAGTCTAAGGAGTGGAAGTATTCTGCTTGATATCCTATATTCAGGGTTTAATATCAAGGGAGCCTATAGAAGACCTCTCAGTCCCATCTCAAAGAAGCTTCAGTACCACGACCACAACTGCTTCCCTCATTGTTGGGTTGAGTCAGCTCTAGTTGCTGGCCGCTGAGTACACCTCAAAACCTAGGAGGCAACAGTTCCTTAAACTCCAGGTAGAACTCCGACAGGAGCCCATCAATTCCCAGTGTCTTATTCCTGTCCCTTTGTTCTATTGTGCCTTTCACCTCCTGGAGGGTCAATGCAGCCTCCAGCTCCATCCTCTGCTCATCATTCAGTGCAGAATCGTCAGGCCCAATAAAAAGGTCTGCAGCAGCTTAGAGGGCACAGTCAACAGTATTTAAGAAGGTAGCATTCTTTTTATATCCCCTCTTAACCTTAATTCAGAATTGGTCACAAAAGCACTTTCTCAAGTTGCACAGACCTTTCTGACTGGTAAAATTAATTTTGGACATTGCACAATAACATTTTGCATCAGAATATCCTTCAATTTTGCTAATTGCATGGTTTGCAACCTCAAAATACATTTACACATCTGTTTCTATAAAACCCTACGTTACTTAATTGTTTTTTACTTCTTTTCAAAGCATACATCTGTGTAATAACTCAATATTTCTGCTATACCTGTCAAGTGACGCACATAGGGGATAGGAACATGCAGACCAATGTTATTTCTGAGTTTATTAATGAGTTTTAGTAACGAATATTCATGTATTGTGAGTGTTGAATCTGCATAGAAATGTATTAACGTAAAGAAAAATAATGCACGCATTTGATGTTGCGCCCACATGAGTGGCCGGCAATTTTCTTGAAGTGTTCTTATTAATAGCTTATTAATATGAAATGTTGAGTTTATGTTTGATTAATGTAGTAGTATGTCATATTAAGGGTTATGTGGTATGTAGTAGCTTTATTAGTTTGCAGCAAGGTCTTGGCCCTACTTGCACAGCCTCATGTCTGGTGTTTTATAAAATGGTTGCTTAGAACATTAAATTGTGATTTTCCACTGTGCTCATAGCTGAAGTTTGTTCTCAGGAGAAACTGTTTGCCAGAAGATGCTGCACTAGCTAGAGAAACAATGTATATCATAATATGTGTAAGACTGACCTTCCCAAGAGAAGACAATGGATGCACTGATTGGAGTATAAGTTGCAACAATATTGATACCTGACAAGCTGAACAATGGGAACAGGAGAAGAGGAGCCAACCATTGACATGTGAACCATGTAGTAGTAGAACATTAGATTTAAGATTATATTTTCATTTGACTAAATACAAACATGCACTTCTTTGACCAATAAGGATATGGGAAGTAGTTTTAGGAAACCTAACTTAACTGGACTGCACGGAGAGGAGAGAAGCCATTCCACGCCATATTCCCTTTCTTTTCTGAACGTTGAGGTATTATTCTTTTCAGAACTACATGAAGAGACTTTGGGGGTTATTACAACTTTGGAGGAGGTGTTAATCCATCCCAAAAGTGACCGTAAAGTGACGGATATACCACCAGCCATATTACGAGTTCCATAGGATATAATTGACTCGTAATACGGCTGGTGGTATATCCGTCACTTTACCGTCACTTTCGGGACGGATTAACACCTCCTCCAAAGTTGTAATAACCCCCTTTGCCTATCCTGAACTTTGATGCTAAATCCTATTGACAAAGACAGTCACAGCTTCATGAACCATATCGAGGACAGGTATGTGACGATATTACTGATTGTTATGTCTATTTGCTTTTGTTTCTAGGTACCAACCGCTTTCTTGACAGAGCCATAGTTAGAAGTTTTTCCAAATTGGTGTTGGCAAATTGTTTTGCATGAAGTCCAAACATGCTATTCTAATCTGATGTTAGTTAGGGTTCTCACCGATGAAGTTCACTACTTGTATTACCAGTTGATGCATTTTCTTTGTTGAATTTAAATGTATGTTATTTCGTTTGCACAGTTATTCTTGCTATTAATTTGTACCGTAACCTTAGAGTGTGTGATGGCTCAAGCTTTGATGAGATTGTGATTCTTTTGCCGCTTTGGTCAACCAATATTGTTTTTGTATGCTTATCATTTTATTTTAAAACTTAGGGGGTCATTATGAACATGGCGGGAAATCCCGCCGTGTTCATGATGGCGGTCTTTTCACAGACCGCCAGCCTCCTTAAGACCTCGCTGGCCGTATAATAGACATTCTGCTGGGCAGGCGGGTGGAAACAGTGTTTCTGCCTGCCGGCCCAGCAGAATGCAGGGCCGGGACATTGCTGACGGCTCCACATGGAGCTGTCGTCAATGCTGTTGTGCGGCGGGTGCAGCAGCACCCATCACACAGATCACTGCCCGTAAATCGGGCAGTGACCTGCGTGATGGGGCACTGCATGGGGGCCCCGGAGCACCCCTTCCACCAGTCTTTCCCTGGCAGGAGAACCCGCCAGGGAAAGGCTGTCGGAACAAGGGTTTTTTATCTGTAGGGCAGTGCTGCTTCCAGCACTGCCCTGTCAGATGAAGTATTCCGCCATCGTCAGGCTGCCTGTCGGCGGTATCCTGGCAGTGGATGAGGGCCGCCTGTGGCGTGGCAGCCCTCCCTTGTTCATAATATGGCGGTTCAGACCGCCATGCCCGTGGTGGTATTTTCTGCCACCGCCAGCATGGCGGTCTGAACCACCATGTTCGTAATGAGGGCCTAAGTTATGTGACATTAGCATTGTTAATATAGGGAAATAAACATTCTAACTTTTACATAAAGGTGTAGTTATTCATGGTCGAGAGGTCATGGTGTGTGGAAATTATGACTCTTATTGATTATTGATATAATTGATTGTTATCTGCTATTGATTTGTGCTGGTACCAGGTTATATGGTGGGAACAACTCAAAGCGCAGCCTAAAGGTACATCGGCCTATAGGTGTCTCCCTTGTAAATTTACTTAATAAGGTCTGACGCGCTAACACCAACCATCTTCCTATGGAGAACAGGTAAATCCATTCTGTGAACATTGGGAAAGGAAACACACTCTCTCACACATCTTTCATACATGATAACTTTATGGCATTATTTCATAAAAGCTATTGAAGAAAGTTGTCCAGTAGGTACAAAGAGGGAATTCCATCTTGTATATTCCTTAATAAAAAGATGGTGGCTAAGCCACTTTTACAAAATTGTTCTCATGATGACTCCTTGCCTATTGTCCTGTATTGTAATTGAACAAATAACTGCATATAATATTCATCTGACTATAAAATATTGTTTGACAAGTAGTCCTTACTCTGTGAATTTCTGGTTAGAAGGCATAGTTCCAATTCGCCATTATTTGTATTAAACTTATCATTGACTCAAAATTCTGGTATAATAGCATACTCTTTCCAAAGCATGCGGGCGTGAGCAGAATATCTTTATCATGATTGACAGCATAAATACAGCCTAATTAATTCTGGATGGTACCATTAACCTGCAACAATTAATGGGTGCTCCCTGATATGCACGTGGACTGGGAACAATAGCTTTCTGTAAATGAAAAATGTGGGTATTCCTTTGAAATAAATTTTATTTGAACAGTTCCGTACGGTCCTTTACATTTCAGGGCACCAGATGTTCATTCCTTCAATTTGTTTTCTTTGAAAGGTTTTTGTTGTGTTTAAACGCATGCACAGATGATGCATTTACTTGACAATCAAACCAGCTGCTCCATAATCTTTTGTGTTTGCTGCCCACTTTACTTCTTTCTGTCGATCAAAATGACGGTTTTTGTGTGTGCCTGCGTTTGTTATTGTGTCCGCTAACAAGTCATTTGAAGTGTTGAGGGTTTTCTTTCTGTGAATAAAAAAAGGAAATTTAAATGATGATTTTCGCGGAAAGAAACTGATTTTCTCTCGACGCCCTAATACAAATACTACGCTGAGTACACAGGAGCACCATAGAAGTCAAATAGGTTGAGCCGGGGTAGCAGCCGCTGGACTTCCTGGCCCTTTTATATTTCTAGTGCGTCCCTCGTGGTCTCAGGAGCGTTAAAGGCAGCAGGAGAAACAGAAAGAGAAGAAGGGATTAAAAGACCCCTTTAATTCCAAGAAGCACCATTCTGAAGAAAATTTGCAGCAGACACTGAACCGTTGTTGAGTGGGAAGTGTTTCTTCTGTGTTCTTTTTGCAAGCACAAGAAACTGAGACTCATTTCTGAATACCTATCATTTTTTATCTAAAAAGGACAAGTCCCCACAACTCACGATTCAGTTGAGGTCACAAATTCCCCGGGTGGTAGTGGAGGGAGTTCTGAGGGGATTTGTTGCTTGCTAGTCTACCAAGGAATTCTGAATGGCTTCGCAAAAGTGTCCTGACTCAGTAACACGTGTCCTTGCTCGGAAGCACTATTCAAGGAGCTGGAAATCATCCTTGGGGAAGATTTGAGATGGGATTATTCTTAGGTTGCTCCTGGACTTTTGGGAGGGTTTTCCCAGTTGAGGACAGAAAACCTGCAGATATGGAGTATTTTCTGGGTGTTTCATCTGGAAGGAGCACTCTTGTCATCCATGCAAAAGGCCTGGCATATGTGAGAAGTTGTGCCTCTTTTCTTTTTTAGTTGAAGAGGAAACATATTAATAGTGAAGAATAACTTCTACCCTTCACTATGTAAGCAAGAGTAGAATCGTCCGTGGCAGCTAAACTTGTGTTTACCTGTTACATGCCCTTTGCCTGCACCCTGTCAGAAAACCTACGTAGCCTGGTGAAAGCTCTGCACACTTGTCATGTGATTTATTTTAGTGAAGGTGCGCTTGATGCTTGAATGTCAACCGCTGCGTGAATTGTATTAATTCAAAGGACATAGGGGGTCATTCTGACCCTGGCGGTCACCGACCGCCAGGGCCAACGACCGCGGAAGCACTGCCAACAGGCTGGCGGTGCTTCCTGGGCCATTCTGACCGCGGCGGTAAAGCTGCGGTAAACCGCCGGTTTTCCCCTGGCCCAGGGAATCCTCCATGGCGGCGCTGCTTGCAGCGCCGCCATGGGGATTCCGACCCCCTTCCCGCCACCCTGTTCCTGGCGGTTGTTACCGCCAGGAACAGGATGGCGGGAACGGGTGTCGTGGGGCCTCTGGGGGGCCCTGCACTGCCCATGGCACTGGCATGGGCAGTGCAGGGGCCCCCTAACAGGGCCCCATAATGATTTTCAGTGTCTGCTTTGCAGACACTGAAAATCGCGACGGGTGCCACTGCACCCGTCGCACACCAGCAACTCCGCCGGCTCCATTCGGAGCTGGCTTCATCGTTGCTGGGTCTTTCCCGCTGGGCCGGCGGGCGGCCTTTTGGCGGTCCCCCGCTGGCCCAGCGGGAAAGCCAGAATGGCTGCCGCGGTCTTTTGACCGCGGTGCGGTCATTCGGCGGTTCCCGCGGTTTGAATGACCGCCATAGTGACTGCAGGAAAAAAGATGGAGCTTCCACATAGTTTGTTTTCAATTTCCTGAGCCGGGCAACTTTTATTCAGCTTTCTCTTGCAAGGACCTGTAGCAGGGCAGGGAATATTGGAAGAAGTGATTAGCACATGACAACAGGTATGAGACCTGCTGTAATAAAGGACTGAACAGATTTATTTTGGCTGTCGACCTATATCTGTTAAGTAATTCACAGCATATGTTGTATGGCCGCTCTAGCATGCATCATTGCAGTAATCTATACCTTCGCCTATTGTGTGATTCATGGAGCTTGCTACAAAAATGAAAGACCTCATCACTCTATCTGCGATTTTCCCAATAAAAATATGACTATTTGTTGGAGCCCGTATTCACAAGTGTGGAAATGGGAAGATGTGTCTGGCACTGATTGATTGAAAACATGATTTGTGAACGTAGACCATTGCCTATTAGGCCTAACTTCTGTTAATGCTGAATTTATTAATTAATAATAATGTATTCTGAGTGTTGAATTTGCATAGAAAATGTATTAACATAAAGAAAAATAATGCACTCATTTGAAGGTGCGCCCACCTGAGTGGCTGCCAGTATTCACGAGGTATACGTATTAATGGCTTATTAATATGAAATGTTGATCTTTTGTTTGATTAATGTAGTCATATGTCATATTAATGGTTATGCATTATGTATTACCTTTATTAATCGTAGGCCTTAACTTAGCGAGGTCTTGGGCCTAGCTGCATGGCCTCATGTCAAGCTGCATTTATTAATTGACTTATAAAATGACTTAGAGAAAATTGTGATTTTCCACTGTGCTGACCAAGTGCTCGTAGCTGAAAATCGTTCTCATGAGAACTACTTGCTAGAAGATGATGTACTAGCTAGGATACAATGTTTAATGTAGTATGTGTAAGACTGACCTTCCCAGGAGAAGACAATGAATGCACTGACTGGAGCATAAGCTGCAACAATATTGATACCTGACAAGCCAAGTGAGGGGAACAGGAGGAGAGGAGCCAATCATCGACATGTGAACCATATGCTAGTAAAAGTGTAGATTTGGGGTTTTGTTTTCATAGGATTATATGCAAACATGTCATTCTTTCACCAATAAGGATGTGGGAAGTAGTTTTTGGAAATCTAATGTAGCCGGACTGCACCAAGAGGAGAAACTGCCATTATTTTCCTGACTGTCCCGAGAGGAGACGTGCTTCATTTTATTGCTTAGAGGGACTTTGATTTTTCTGAACTTTAATCCTTAATCCTGATGCCTTGCTGACCAAACTGATGTCCTATTGACGAAGACTGTCACAGCTTGCTGAACCATATTGAGGACAGGTATAAAGACTATGTTACTGATTGTTATGTCTATTTGCTTTTGTTCCCAGGTACCAACCGCTAATATGGATAGAGTCTTAGCTAGATGTTTTTCCCAAATTTGTGTTGACTAAA
Source organism: Pleurodeles waltl (assembly GCF_031143425.1). Taxonomy (NCBI): domain Eukaryota; kingdom Metazoa; phylum Chordata; class Amphibia; order Caudata; family Salamandridae; genus Pleurodeles; species Pleurodeles waltl. The sequence continues at coordinate 30,471,801 of NC_090437.1, forward strand.
TTGTTTTGCATGAAGTCCAAACATGCTATTCTAATCTGAATGTTAGTTAGGGCACTCACTGCTGATATTCGCTACATGGTATAACAGTTGATGTCATTTCTTTGCTGAATCTAAATGTATGTTTTTTCCGTGTTCACAGTTATTCTTGCTATTGATTTGTACCGTAACCTTAGAATGTGTAGAGGCTCAAGCTTTGATTAGACTGCGATTCTTTCGGCGCTTTGGGCAGCTAGTATTGTTTCTGTATGTTTATAATTTGATTTTGAGACTAAGGTGGTCATTCCAACCCTGGCGGTCGGTGTTAAACCTGCGGCCAAACCGCAAACAGGCTGGCGGGGAAAAAAAAGGAATTCCGACCCTGGCGGAAACCGCCAACAGATAGCGCAACATTACCACACCGCCCGCCACGGCGGCACAAACAAACAGCGCAGCGGTCACCGCCAACAGACAGGCGGGAGACAATGTACCGCACACTGTATCACAACCTACCAATCCGCCACCTTTTCCGGGGCGGTAGCCCCGCCGATAAAAACACGGCGGAAACAGCCATTTCGAAGGGAAAACGCTCACCTCCATACAGCCCACGAGGTATGAGGACAGCATGGAACCCGAACTCCACATACTCCCAGCGATTGTGTTCCTACTCCTCTACCAGGAGCACGAACGCCGGCGCAGAAGACAACGGTGAGTACTGCACCTACGACACAGGGGAGGGGGGTGGAGAAAATATTAAGGGTACACACATACGCGACACACCCACCCTCACCCACTACAACACACACATCAATGCGTATCAACACATCAGAGTGACACCCCCAAACCCCCTGGAAGAATGCAAACACAAAAGGAAAAGATTCTAAACATAGGAATATATTGTATTACTGGCTCAAAAATATAAATCTACATCATAAACTGTTATATACATAAATGTACAAGTCCGAGCATTGTAGCATGTATTGTCCGTGGACCACTGGGCCCAAATCACATGGGCAAAGCCCACACAAGATACCTGACTCCAATGGAGAGAACACTGCAGGGGCATCAGAAAGCAAAACTACAGGCACCTCAGGAGGAAGGGAAGGGGGGCACCTCAGCCAGATGAGTCCACGACGCCAGATCCACGAGGGGCCTCCATGGCCACTGTTCAATCCTGGGGAGTGCAAAGCCACAGTCTCTCAAGTCCGGACAGTGGGTGGGTTGCCCACTGTTCAATCCTGGGGAGTGCAGAGCCACAGTTTCTCAAGTCCGGACAGTGGGTGGGTTGCCCACTGTTCAATCCTGGGGAGTGCAGAGCCACAGTCTCTCAAGTGGATAACAGTCTCCACTGGTTCTGGGTGGGGCCTGGTGGCCAGACTGCTTCGTGCAGCCCTGCCCGACTAAGATGCGGGCCAGCCCCTGGCGCTCATGGTTCAGCGGTGCTTGAGATGAAGGGCCCAGTTCAGCGGTGCTTGAGATGAAGGGCCCAGTTCAGCGGTGCTTGAGACGGCGGTGCCCAGTTCAGCGGTGCTTGAGACGGCGGTGCCCAGTTCAGCGGTGCTTGAGATGAAGGGCCCAGTTCAGCGGTGCTTGAGACGGCGGTGCCCAGTTCAGCGGTGCTTCAGATGGCGGTGCCCAGTTCAGCGGTGCTTGAGATGAAGGGCCCAGTTCAGCGGTGCTTGAGACGGCGGTGCCCAGTTCAGCGGTGCTTCAGACGGCGGTGCCCAGTTCAGCGGTGCTTGAGATGAAGGGCCCAGTTCAGCGGTGCTTGAGACAGCGGTGCCCAGTTCAGCGGAGCTTGAGACGGCGGTGCCCAGTTCAGCGGTGCTTGAGATGAAGGGCCCAGTTCTGCGGTGCTTGAGACGGCGGTGCCCAGTTCAGTGGTGCTTGAGATGAAGGGCCCAGTTCAGCGGTGCTTGAGATGAAGGGCCCAGTTCAGCGGTGCTTGAGACGGCGGTGCCCAGTTCAGCGGTGCTTGAGACAGCGGTGCCCAGTTCAGCGGATCTGGCCATGGCGTGGAGCTCATTTGGCACCTGTCCTGTGGCTGGCGGTGCCTTCCTGCCCATCTGTCCTGTGGCTGGCGGGGCCCTCCTGGGCTGCAGTGCCGGCCATGTTGGTTGCCTCCTGCCCACCTGGGATGGGGCTGGCGGGGCCCTCCTGGGCTGCAGTGCCGGGCATGTTGGTGGCCTCCTGCCCACCTGGGATGGGGCTGGCGGGGCCCTCCTGGCCAGCTGGGCTGATGGCGGTCTTGTCGGGCGTGCTGCCCTTCCCGGCCTTCCCTGATCGCCTGTGGCCCTTCCTCACCTTGGGCGGTGTGACAGCTGTCTCCACACCTCCTGCTGGAGCCATGTTAGGAGTTTTTGTGCCTGGTGTCTTCACCCTCTCGCGCCGGCCACTGCCTATCTTTGATCGTTTCTCCGGGGGTGGGCTGCCCGTGCCTTGGCTCTGTACTGAACTGGCTGCCCTGGAGGGTGGGGGACTGCATAGTCCATGGCAGACTGCAATGACAGGGCCCGGTTTTGTGGTGGCTGAGGTGCTGACTGGAGTCCTATGACATGGACGGGGTGGGGGAGTTGGTGGAAAGAGGTTAAGTTTGGACAGGAAAAGCTTTTTAGGAGCAATGGGAGGGGTAGGTGTAGTGGGTATGGGAGTGGAGGAAGAGGATGTGGTTGTAGGAGTTTGAAGTCTGGTGTCTTTGGGTGCAGGTGCTTGGGCTGGAGGCTGTCGTGAGGTGGATGGCTGTTGGGTGGGTGGCTGCCTGCGTTTGTGTATCTTGGAAGAGGGGGTCACAGACACACTGGGAGAGGACACAGGGGACGTGTAAATGGCAGTGGGGGTGGTGACTGCACGTGTGCGGGGGGTTCTGGTGTGTGTGCTGGTGATGGACGTAGTGGCTGAAGATGTAGTGCATGCAGGTGTGAGTGGAGACGTGACAGGGAGGGAGGAGGGAGACGAGGAGGAGGGGGACGCAGTGGAGGCAATGGGTGTTGGTATGTCTGTATGTCTGTATGTGGATTTTGCTTGGATGAATGCCTGTGTGATGTGTGGTGCTTATATCTGCCTGAGCTTCCCTTGGGTGTTGAGGTGTGTGCAGGCTGGTCTGATGGTGTGTCTGGGATAGGCAGAGGTACAGGTGATAGGGTCTGGGTGGAGGAAGTTGGAGGGGGGAGGCTAGAGACAGGGACAATGGCTGCCATCAGTGCTGAGGCCAGAGTGCTGAACGATCGCTGAAGGGCAGCCTGACCAGAATGAATGCCCTCCAGGTATGCATTACTCTGGTGCACCTCTCTTTCGACACCCTGGATGGCATTCAATATGGTAGACTGCCCAACAGTGAGCGTCCTCAGGAGGTCAATGATCTCCTCACTGAGGGCAGCAAGAGTGACTGGGGCAGGGCCTGAGGTGCCTGGGGCGAAGGAGATGCCCACCTTCTTGGGTGAGCGGGCACGGGCCAAACGCTGAGGGGCTGCTGGGAGGGCGGTGCTGGTGCACACAAGGGAGCTCACTTCAGAGGACGAGTCCGTGTCACTTATGTCTGCACGAGTCCCCGCTGTGGAGCTCCCCTCGCCCTCCGTCCCACTGGTGAAATCGGAATCCGTTGCATGGCCCTCCATGCCCATGTGGGATGCAGCTCCCTCGTGCTCCAATGCCACTTCTCCTCCGCCTGATGATGCTAATGCACACATTAACAGGAAAACCACAAAAAAGGGGGGGGGTGGAAATAAAGACATGTTGAGTGCATGCATTGGCGACACCGTTGGCGGACAGGACAGACACAGAAGCCCCCTGCACTACGCCACGCACTTGGGGTCCACTACTCAATCCGTGGGACATGGCCTACAAGCCTATGGACGACATCTGCACACCTAGATGACATAGGGCCATGAATAGCTGTACTTGGCACCCAACAGAGGTGGGGGCCGGGGGCACAGGGCCATGCCTTACAGAGGGGCCTAGCCTACAGAAATCGCCCTGGCCTAGGGATACCCACAGCCCCCTCCCCCACCCAGACACCTCCACTGCGCGCAAAGTCACCAGAATAAGAGTGTACTCACCCCCTTGTGTCTGCTGTGATGTCCTCACGCGCCCATCCAAATCGGGGTAGGCCACCGCCAGGATCCGGAACATCAGGGGGGTCAAAGTCCGACTGGCACCCCTCCTACGTTGGGAGGCCATCCCCAGCTGAGCCTCCGCCGTCTTCCTGCTCCAGCGTCGGATGTCCTCCCATCTCTTCCGGCAGTGGGTGCCCCGGCTCTGGTGGACCCCCAGGGTCCGGACATCCTTGGCGATGGCACGCCAAATATTAATCTTCTGGTGGGCGCTGACCTATGTGAAATGTACAGGGGGAGAAAAAGAGTCATCACCTTCTGCACCCTCAATGTGAGTGGCCCCCCATTCCTACCCTTGCCATGTGGCACATGCTCTCATCCGTCATTTGATGCATGCCTCAATCGCTCCCCTCCCCACCATCTTTCGTCCACCCCACTACACACAGGCATTGGCCACTAAGCATGGCCCCAGTGTACTTACCTGTTGGTCTGGAGGACCGTAGAGTAGCGCATACTGGGGGAGGACCCCATCCACGAGTTTATCCAATTCCTGAACAGTGAAGGCAGGGGCCCTTTCCCCAGTCGCATGAGCCATTGTCTCTTCCAGACCGAGGTCACAGCAGCACTTGCAGTGCAGGTCCTCTCCTGTCGAAGATCAGGTATCGAGTGATTAAGCCAATAGAAAATGGCGGTCACGCCCGCGGCGGTGCGTACCGCGGCGGTGCGTACCGCGACCGCCGGCGCACATCGTCATTGTCTCCTGAGACCCATAGGGTTCAATGTTAACCAATGATGCTTAGCGCTGCGGTCTTTGACCGCCTACCGCCACGGTGTGCCACGCCAGCGCATTTACCTCACATCCCATTGTCGCACTTCACAGGTCAGGCAGTCGCCATTTCAAGGGCCCACATGGCTTACTCTTTTACTGCGTCACACATACCTAGGCCTTGCATCAACACTCATACAAGCCATTCAATGCATTGGGAATCGTGTTATGTGCAAGCTGTGGTTACGTACCTGTGGGTTGATTGACTCTGTGCACGCTGTTTTCCTTCATAGGCACCGTCCGCTGGGACATTCGAGGAGATGGAGGAATCTTCCCGTGTACAGACCGCTGGTAGACCTGTCGACAATGGAGGAAAGACATGTCATACTGACATACAGGCTTGACCGAGCCACTATTCATGAACTGTGTGCCCAGCTTGAGCCAGACCTGATGTCACCAATCCGCCAACCCACAGGGATCCCCCCTCTAGTGCAGGTGCTGTCAGTACTCCATTTCTTTGCAAGTGGGTCATTTCAAACAACAGTGGCCATAGCATCAGGGATGTCCCAGCCTATGTTTTCCAAGGTGTTGTCCAGAGTGTTGTCTGCCCTGCTGAAACACATGCGGAGCTACATCGTTTTCCCTGAGGTGGGGGATTTGCCTACAGTGAAGGGTGATTTCTATGCCCTTGGACATATCCCCAACATCATAGGTGCCATTGATGGGACCCATGTGGCTTTAGTACCCCCCAGCAGGAGTGAACAAGTATACAGAAACAGGAAGAGATATCATTCTATGAATGTACAGATGGTGTGTTTGGCAGACCAGTACATCTCCCATGTTAATGCTAAGTTCCCTGGCTCAGTGCATGACGCGTACATCATGCGGAATAGCAGCATTCCTTACGTGATGGGTCAACTCCAGAGGCAACGTGTGTGGCTAATTGGTGACTCGGGTTACCCCAACCTGTCATGGCTACTGACCCCAGTGAGGAATCCCAGGACAAGGGCAGAGGAACGGTACAATGAGGCCCATGGGAGAACTAGGAGGGTGATCGAGCGGACCTTCGGCCTCCTGAAGGTCAGGTTCAGGTGCCTCCATATGACAGGTGGATCCCTATTGTACTCACCAAAGAAGGTGTGCCAGATCATCGTGGCCTGCTGTATGCTTCACAACCTGGCTTTGCGACGCCAGGTGCCTTTTCTGCAGGAGGATGGTCCAGATGGTGGTGTTGTAGCAGCTGTGGAGCCTGTGAAGAGTGAAGACGAGGAAGCCGAAGAGTACGACATAGACAACAGGAACACAGTAATACAGCAGTATTTTCAGTGACACACAGGTAAGAATCCACACCAGCATATTACATATACTTAACCACTAGTACATCTCTACTGTCTGTCCTTTTCCCCCAGTGTATGGTAACTGAGTTGTAACTTTCCCTTCTGATTTCAGAGATGTGGGCCCCACTGCGTGACATCTGCTTTGTTTCCCCATGGACTACAGCTGTGTGACAGTCGTATGTTGGCATCACAATGTAAATATGCATTTTGGCACAGTAATCTCTAATACATTTGTAATAAATCACAGCCAGACTCCAGAATGTTTTGTGCAATGACTGTGTTTATTTCTGTGCTCTATATTGGTGGGTGGTTGCAGATCGGTGACGGGTGATGGTGGAGGATTGTCCATGGCAGAGTCCAGACTAGTATTATCACAGGTGCATTGTCCAAATGGCTGTTTGAAGTGGAGCAGGGGCAGTTTAAGGATGGACAGGGTGACAATGTGGGTCAGTGGGATGACAATCAGGGAGGTATCCTTTGCTGGCGGGGGTCTTGGCATCTTACTCTGTCTTCTTCCTGGATCTCAGGGCCCGCTTGCGGGTTGGTTCTCCTTCTGCAGGAGGGTGGGGTGCTGGTGGCCTGTGGGTCCTGTGGCGGGGCCTCCTGTCACTAGCGCCGGCAGAGGTGGTAGGCAGTTCTTGGTCCATGCTAGTGTCAGGGGCCATTTGTGGTGCCACAGTGTCCCGCAATGTGGTGACTACCTAATTCAGAGCCCCTACAATGGTGCCCATGGCGGAACTGATGGTTCGTAGTTCCTTCCTGAACCCCAAATACTATTCCTCCTGCAGGAGCTGGATCTCCTGAAACCTGGCCAGGACCGTCGCCATCGTCTCCTGGGAATGATGGTAGGCTCCCATGATGGAGGAGAGGGCCTCGTGGAGAGTGGGTTCCCTGGGCCTGTCCCCCCCCTGTCGCACAGCAGCCCTCCCAGTTCCCCTGTTTCCCTGGGCCTCTGTCCCCTGGACCGTGTGCCCACTACCACTGCCCCCAGGTCCGTGTTGTTGTTGGGGTGGTGGGTTAACCTGGGTGCCCTGTAGTGGTGGACACACCGCTGATTGACGTGTCCTGGGGACAGAGGTATGGGCCCGCTAGGTGGGTGCTGTGCTGGTGTTCCCAGAGGGGGGAAGGTCTGCTGTGGCCTGTGGCTGTCTGAGGGGAACCGACTGTCCCGAGGTCCCCGATGGGCCGGGCTGGTCATCTAGATCCAGGTCGACAGAGGTGCTGTCATCACTGTGGGCCTCTTCTGGGGGTGGAGTGGACATTTGTGGACCCTCCTGCGCGGTGACGTGGCGTTCGGGTCCTGCAGGGGTATAAATGGATGGTTATTGCATCTGTGTGTACCATAGCGTGCAATGGGTGGGTGCCCGTGTACCCCAGTGCTGGCATTCCTGTATGGGGGCTTTTGTGACGGTGGTTTGGGGGGGATGAGGATGTGCAGTGGGCATGCTTTGGTGATGGGTGTCCATGCTTTGTGGTGGCATGCAGGGCTTGGGGTTGGGATGGGTGGGTTGTGATGGTGAGACATTTGCAAGGAGTAGGTGTGATGGGGGTGAGGGTGAGGGTGGGGTATGAGTTTGCATGCTGGTGGGGTGGGGGGATGAAGTAGTGAAGGTGAGCCTTACCAGAGTCCATTCCTCCAGATACTCCGCCGAGGCCCTCAGGATGCAGGATCGCCAAGACCTGCTCCTCCCATGTTGTAAATTCTGGGGGAGGAGGTGGGGGTCCGCCGCCAGTCCGCTGCACCGCGATGTTGTGCCTGGATACCATTAAACGCACCTTCCCCCGTAGGTCGTTCCACCGCTTCCTGATGTCGTCCCTATTTCTTGGGTGCTGTCCCACTGCATTTACCCTGTCGACTATTCTGCTCCATAGCTCCATCTTCCTGGCAATGGAGGTGTGCTGCACCTGTGTTCCGAAGAGCTGTGGCTCAACCCGTGCGATTTCCTCCACCATGACCCTGAGTTCATCCTCAGAAAACCTGGGGTGTCTTTGCGGTGCCATGGGGTGGTGTGGGTGATGTGTGGGGTGGTTTGTGTGGTGCTAAGTGTGGTGATGTGTATTGGTGTGTTGTGTGACGTGCGTGGTAATATTGCTGGGTGAAAGTAAAATGCGCGTCTGGGTGCTCGGATCTCTATTTCTCTGTGCGTGGTCCCGATTCTGGAGGAGTGGGGGTTTGAGGGTGATGTGGGTGTGTGTTTTATATTGTCTTGGGTGTGTGGGAGTGGCGTTTGTATGTGTATCAGGTGTGTGTATTTTGATTTGTCCAATGTGGTTGTATTTTGTAAGTGTGTGTGTATTTTGAGCGCAGCGGTGTGTACCGCCAATAGAATACCGCGGTTGAATGACCGCCGCGTGGATTCGTGTGTCGTGATAGTGTGGGCGTATTTCTGTTGGCGTGACGGTGGAGGTTTGGTCATCGCCAGTTTCTCACTGCCCTTTGGTGTGGCGGACTTTTGTGGATGTCTGTATTTTGGCGGTTTGCCTGTTGTGGGTCAGAATGACGTGGCGGTTTACCGCGGCCGCGGCGGTATGTTGGCGGTCTTCTGACAGCGGTAAGCTGATATTCCCGCCAATGTTGGAATGACCACCTAAGTGACATGATATTAGCATTGTTAATATAGGGAAATAAACATTCTAACTTTTACATATAGGTGTAGTTATTCATGGCCGCAAGGTCATGGTGTGTGGAAATTACTGACTCCTATTGATTATTGATGTCATTGATTCTTATTGCTTTTGATTTGTATTGGTACAGGGTTACATGGTGGGAACTACTCGAAGCGCAGTCAAAAGGTCCATTGCCGTATTCGTGTCTCCTTGTAAGTTTACTTATTAAGGTCTGACGTGATAACACTTCCTGCAAATGCATGACTCGCTCCAGGAGTTTTTCATGCATCAGCATCCTAGGGGCCACTATCAGGATGAGTACATGTGTTTCTTACCTCCTTGAGAATCCAAAAAGATAATTCAGAAAGGCATGTTGACCATTTCCACAATGCCATCTTCTGGTGAGCCTTTGGGAGCTATCAGTATGATGTTGTCTTCCTCCATCTTCGGATGATGATGTATCTATATAGGCCTTCAGTGCCAGCTTCCACTTGTTCTATAGCCTCTTTATAGCTGGCTCTAAATACATTTATGAAGTTAGCTCCCACTGTATCTGTGTCTGTGGTATCAAAGTTGAAGCCTTCAATGGTTTTGCTGAAGCCAACCCCTGATAACTCTTATCTCCTTTCCTCTAAAACACACACTATTTTGCAATCAACTAAATCAAAACCTGAGACTAACTTGTGGACGACTGAAGGGATCGTTTGCAGGTTGGTAGATCCAGGGCTTCCGTCAAACAAATTACCAATGCTCCATCTGCTAACCTCATTATTCTTCTACCATCTTTAGAGGTGGGGGAACCACAGACTTTCTGCCAGTAAATAACAACCCTGCTCTGCCAGCATTAAACTTTATATAATAGCCCATGAGCCAAAGGGCTACCAAGACACAGAGGCAGTAGCCTTGAGCTATTTGAAGTAAAGTGATCATCATTGTATTACCTTGCCTGGGACCAACAAGGTATGTCAGACATGGACAGGGAAAATAAGCCATGACTGTGATGTTCAGAGGGGAAGAAACTTCCTAGAGTATCAGGATATATATCCTGATGTGTTAGGGCCATTATTTTTGTATTTCACACATAAACTTCTGCTTTTGAAGTAATTTTGTTAATGGAAAAAATGATTTCTGCATGGACAAATAAAACACGGCACCCGCTCAGCATTCAACCCTATCTTAAGTTCATCTGTTGCACCAGCGGAAGCGCCTGCATATATGTATATGTGAGTGGTATTGTGTACAGCAACCTAGACAAAAGACTGAGGAGTACTTCTGAAGGCAAAAAGATATACATGAGGGGAGTCTCTGGGCCTCTTCAGACCTCATGATGGGATCTAAATGACCCAGTATAGTACCTCAGGTTCAAACTTCCTTTGGCTCGGACTTTGATTTCCACTGGTTGAACAGCCTGGTGACAACAGTGATGGTGGCAATTTATTGACAATTGACTAAGCAATACATAACCAACAGTTTAACTCACATATTTTACAGTAGTTATCAAGATAGCTCTTGTTCAAGCTTAAAGGTCAAGTCTCTCTTCATGAAGATATTTCATCTGAAGTAATTATTTTCTTTTAAAAAGGCATTATCTGGTTGAGCAAAGGATGTTCAGGAGAAACTCATGGACTGATTTGGAGTTTGGCAGACTGGGTACTCCATGACAAATGAGATGTGGTACACTATCTGCTAAGCCCTCATTTTACCTACATTATTTAGAGTAAGATGAACCACCAGCTATTGACTCCAATGGATTAGAAGCCATTGGAAGTAAACCATTGCACCACTTGCCCTATTTAGGCTGGACTGTGAAATGTCTTTTTTTCCTGCCTGTAACTATCATGAAAAATCTGGTGGTGAAGGCCTAAAAAAACAGTAATAATCTCAATACCATAAAATAAAACCTGTCTGGGTGTGAGGGACATTAGTTTTGTTGTTTTCCTGAAACAAACTCCCACATTGAGAGTTTGTTCCTGAAAAACAAAAATGTTTGAAAAGTTTGGTGAATGGCTGTTAAAACCACTGACGGACATCCATCAAATATTTTGTACATTGAAAGGAACCACCTAATGTCAGCTCCTTGAGATGTACAGAGATGACTGCTGGGCCTGGGGTCATCTCTAAATTTGGTGGATAGTAAGCCATCAGGGTGGTAGACATAGGCGGTCATTCCGACCCTGGACCGCCAGGGCCGGGGACCGCGGGAGCACCGCCAACAGGCTGGCGGTGCTCCCAAGGGCATTCTGACCGCGGCGGTACAGCCGCGGTCAGAAACGGAAAACCGGCGGTGTACCGCCGGTTTTCCGCTGCCCTGGTGAATCCTCCATGACGGCGCAGCTTGCTGCGCCGCCATGGGGATTCCGACCCCCATACCGCCATCCTATTCCTGGCGGTTTCGGCCGCCAGGAACAGGATGGCGGTATGGGGTGTCGTGGGGCCCCTGGGGGCCCCTGCAGTGCCCATGCCAATGGCATGGGCACTGCAGGGGCCCCCGTAACAGGGCCCCACCAAGATTTTCAGTGTCTGCCATGCAGACACTGAAAATCGCGACGGGTGCAACTGCACCCGTCGCACCCCTTCCACTCCGCCGGCTCCTTTCGGAGCCGGCATCCTTGTGGAAGGGTGTTTCCCGCTGGGCTGGCGGGCGGCCTCCTGGCGGTCGCCCGCCAGCCCAGCGGAAAACCCAGAATACCCGCGGCGGTCTTGTGACCGCGCAGCGGTATTCTGGCGGCTCCCGCCGGCCCCGCGGATACCGCGGCCGGCAGGAGTCAGAATGACCCCATAATGTCCTCCTACACCCTGTCAGGTAGAGTACCATTCGCCCAACCACAAATCAGACCCTCAGTCATTGCCATAAGTGGTGAGATCAACATGCCATAAATATCCAGCAAATTCCTCACACCCACAGAACATCATACACCAAAAACACCGGAAAACTTGATAGAAGGAGCATGATCTTTTAAAAGGTTAAACCCAAACCTTACACCCCCCCAACAAGGTCTAAACACATTGATGCATAGTAAAAGTCATAACAACTTTAAGCAAGGTAAGGCAAGATAGTGTGGATTCCGTAGTCAGGTCAGTGGTATCTAGCATGGTTTTTCATGCATGGATGGATAAGGATGAGGCCTTCTTGGATGTGAAGCCCAGTTAATAAAGATGCCCTTTAGTGGGCAACACATATTTATTAAGAAGTGTGATTTGATGCTTGAAAAATGTAAGTATACTAGGAGGACTGCTTAAACTTTGGTATTGTCATCTTCCTCAAAAAGGTTTCACCAACAATATTGCAAACTTAGGGACGGTGTCCACAAGTTTACTATCTATCATCAAACTCCAATGCAACATCAGCAACAATAGCCTTTTTATTACTACAGAGGTACAGGGCCAGAGAGGATGGACAGGCACCTGTATCCTCCTCATTTTCAGTCATCTTCCACAACTCCAAAACTTTGCTGAGAATATAATTTTATATTTTCGTGTGTCTCTGATTGGGTATAGTTGTTTAACTTGTTTCGCAAACTGTGGAGCTTACAATGGACCATTAGGTCACGCAGATTCTAAAGAAAGGTTATTATCTACCTATTCTGTTAACATCCATGCATCCATCCAGCTATGCATCTATCCACAGTCCTGCACAAACATCTTGTTTAATGGAGTTTGGAACAAGAGTAATAGAGAATGCTCGCCTTTCACAGAGAAGTGGGACTTTTTTCTCAAGATACTCTCTAATAGCAAAGAAATGGGCATATTTGCAGCTTATTTTAAAATTTTAAACCTCTGATTCTTGCCAAATTTCTGAAAACCCCCATCTTGAATCAGGAAAGGAAATACTTAAGAATTTTGCAGAAGATGAACATTAGCACTTTGCAGTGTCCCTTTTAGTTTGAAGTCAGCTCCCAGAGCCTTAAGGTGATAACGATGGTGGTGGCACATATTTACTGTCAATTACATTACACCTATCTATTCCTTGATAACTGCTTTTGAAAGTCTCTTCAGCACCTTGGTAGGTGAACAACTTTTTTCGTTTGATAAGACTTTTGTAAGACTTGGAATTTTCAGCAAATGAAAGGCAATTGTATCGGATTCCAGCACAGTGTCTCTAATTTGTAGGAGCAGTCCTGAATGCTGTTCAGCTGAGGGGGTATCCACCTCAGCACAGATTGATGAGCATAAACATCATGATTTTGAAAAGCACTACCTCACTCAAGATGTAAAGATCAAGGTTGTATCTCATGTGCCTGACGGCATTGTGAATTATTCTGCCCCTGGTGACCATTTAAAAACGTGACCTTTACAGTGGAACCTTGAGGACCCAGTCCTACAGTATCTGACTGTCATCATCAGTCTTGATTTTTGTGACGTCTTCAGTAGTGAACTTTCCCTTCTAATTTAAAGATGAGACATCCCCTTTCAGACCTCCATAGCATCGAATGATAACAGATGATAATGCATTTCTGCAGGGTCTATACACCCACTTGGACAGCTTGAAGTTTAATGCCCTGTGGTCTCTCAGCTATCAACTCACCATATAAATGTTCTGGAGTTGAGGGAGATCAAGTTACCTCGCACACCTTTCTTTCCTAAAAAAGCTGTGGTATCCAGACATGTATTTCAATTGTTATTTCCCTTATTTCCATTCAGGGAGAACCTTCTACCATAGAAAACACGACAATTGTTACAATCAAATCTTCTGAACCTATGCTTGCTTGTGTGGAACTTTAAGGTTAGCATTGTTCTCATATAGACTTAATTTGGACAAGATTGACATATTGTTCACTGCCAGGTGGCCAGCAGAATGGTTTATTCTAGTAAATGGGCTCCTTTTTGCAGCCCGATGAATGATGGCACTCTTGATCCACAGTGGACCAGTATGATTGTCTATCAGACCTGATGCATCTTTATTCACCAGACCAAGGCACACTGGTCAGCATTCCAGTGGTTTCCAGCTTGTGAAGGGGGTAAGAAAACAAATTTTCCCTAGCACCTATCAGGTTTTCTTATGGAGTGTGTATTTGGTCTTCCCATTCTTAATGTAACCACCACATAAACTAATACATTCTCACCTCAAATTCATTTTTTGAAAGATGTCTTTCCTATTGGCAATACCTTTGCCCCAGAGGGTCAGACAAATATAGGTTTCATCTTTGATGACTTTAAATAAGCTTCCTCATTGAGGCTTTCACTTCCATTTGTGAAATTCACCAGGACCATTGCAGTAAAAAATGACAAGTCACTGATGAGCAGGTTAAGATCTGTAGTGAAGCTAAAAACTGAACTTACACTTAGAGATCACTAAATGTCTTAAGCAGAACGTCTGCTGCCTGGAAAGGGGTTGTAGATTTAACAGACAGCTTCTCTTCAGCTGTCAGCACTACAAAGTGGCATTCAGTCCAAGCCAACTCTTTACAAAACTGTAAATAATGAATGCACTGAACACAGCAACAGTCCCTGAGCATATATGTTCCAAAACCTGCAAATGTTTTGTGAATGGCAATATACTGACTTTTCGAACATTATAGATATTAAGTTCAGTATCTTCTTTGTCAATCATGTTGGTAGTGTTATGTCCTGGACCTTGGCATCTAAATTCCTGGAAACTAGCTACTCTAAATTACCCATTCAGCATGTCTTCTTACTCTGCTGATTCAAACATCTGTGGACATCTTATTTTCTCCTTTGACATTTATATATGCTGTTACTATAACAAATGGCGTGCAATTCAAGATTTCCTTTGCAGCTTGATATTCAGTCTTGCCTTCTCTCCTCCACAGTCTTTTAGTTTGTTATAACACAGAATGTTTTTTTTCATAAAGTTAATACTAAGATTGATAATCTGTATAACTGAGGTTTTTCTGTACAATACTTCCTTGAGCCTTTCAATATTTGATATGCACTGCAAAACAGTATGTACTTATGCATGTTTTATAGTGCGAACCTTGCCAAATAGGCAGTAGCGTTCTATGTAGTGTCAAAAGCAAAGATATCTGCTACAGGTGATTGGAGAAGTAGCTGGGTTCAGTAAGTAGAAAAGGACTCAAGAGATGTGAATTAAACTGTTTCCTAAATTGGATTAGGTTTAGAGCTGCCTTTGCGCCTACAGAGATTGTGTAATCCTACCTTCAACTCTCCTCTTTATGATATCAGATCTAATACTGTATGGAGAGGCTCTCTGCAGTGGATCTCAATGAAGAATATATTGAGGCCCATATTTGAGGGGGGACTCAAGCTATGAATTGTACTACATGGTGGCACAACTCCATGGGCAATGTGATGGATGAGAGATGTAGTTGATATACATAGAATACAGACAGACATCATAGCCAAGGGCACTCTATCCGTAAAGAGCCATTTGGGGAGGCAAAATCACTCCAGCGCTGTTGGCACAACCAGATGTCGCATGCGCAATTACCACGCAGGCAGTATTTTCAGTATGTCGCTGTAGCGTCTGCCAAATTGCAGAGATAAACAATGGTAGACTATGACACCATGCAGGCATACATAAGAATGGGGACATATTTGAGAATGGTTCTCTCCACTCATACAGTGGAATAATAGACAAATTTCGGGGCAATTTCTCACATACAATGCACTGATTGGTGTAATTGTGCCTACTTGGGTACTAGATAATGTAGACCCAGAGAAGGCAGAACCAATATCTACATTTCTGTTCTATGGGGATATTAGACATGCTCTTACTATGCTATACAAGGGGTTAACCACAGCATACTGGCCCTACACAACTGCACTCAAAGCAAATTGAAAGACAAACATTGGTGAAGAAATGACCCGGGAGAGTAGGCATAGCACTGACATATGTTAAAAGAGTGACTGAAAATCAATGCTTTAAGTACACAATGTTTGCAACAGAGCTATTTAGCACCTGCAAAAATAGGTCATATATTCCCAAATACCAGCAGACAGTGTCCTAGGTCAAGCACCGATGGCTGACCTTTACTTTATAATATGGAGGTGCGGTACCATACTAGATCATTGGAGAGAAATAGCAGAGAGAATAGCTGAAGAAACTGGTAAAACTCTTGCATCGTCCTCCCGTGATGTGTCTCTTCGGCCACAAGCCAAAATCTAAAAACAATAAACATGTATGTCGATTTATTGACCTATCCTTAGTAATGTCTAAGAGAAGTACTGCCATGGGCTGGACTTCACCTGGACCACCAAGACTGATTTCATGGATGATAGACATCATTAAATGGACCACAGCAGAAATGGTCTTCGAAGTTTTTAAACAAGTGCTTATGTGAGCAATAATTACTCAGTTCGTGACCAAGTACTGCATAAATTAATGGCTAAGTCAAACACTGTCCACTGTAACTTCTTATCTATTGGTAGAATGTGGCTGTAGAAGTGCTTACAATAATCAAAGTTTGAAGCTAAATATGATCTGATATACGTGCTAGTTAATAAACATCTCATTACGTTGCATGCACTTGAATGCCAACAACAGTAATCGGCGGGACATGTTTCCTTAAGAAAAACATGAATAAGAATACATAGCCAAAGGGATACTAAATCAAGGATTTACCTAAATGAGCCTAAAGATATAAGGACTTTTTAACAGTGTTAAGATATTACAGTTAATATGTTCTAAATGTTAAAATGCCTCATGTATTGCATGGGCATACATTTGGTGCAAATCAAATATGTGATGTTGAAACGGTACAGGCAAACCTAAAAACATACGAATCACAATAAAGTGGCATTGAAAAAAGTGAAGCCAGATTGTTCTGTAACTATTGCTCCGTGTCATAGCAGCTCCTTAGCCTCTTCCTCAGAGTAATGCTCCTCACGGAATCTGGTTTATTGAGTGTGATACAGGCAAGATGCACTAACGTCGCTGTTCAGATCCAGAGGGAGTGATGTGAGCTTCCACAATTCTCTGAACCTACTGCCAACCTTACACTAACAGTATGTAAATTAGAGGTAGACACAGGGAAAGGGAAAGAGAAACAAAGACAGTGGATATTGTCACATTGCCTAATTGTACATCTTGGCTTCCTCTACACTGAAGGATCAGTGATATCTAAAGACAAGAGAATATCTTATTATACCTATGTAATTGACTTTGGCATTTAACTTCTGACACTGTACGTAATATACATGCTGACAATCTCTGTTTTTCCAATCTATATTCAGGAACGAAGCCCAATAGTTTTCCTGGGATGAAATATGATTAGAGTTTATATGATAACTCAGAACAACACTTTGAGATTGTTTGCGAAAGAGATCTACCTTCATTATTTTGTGATAGCGTTCTATGGCTCTGATTACGTTCAATGTAACTGGTTGATAACTGTAATCTGAAAAATGCGAAATTAGCATTAAATACTTCACCTATATAACCAACAATCATATACCCATTGTTAGAAATGGGGTCTTTGGTTGACAGTCAGGTTACCCCCTGTTCAAGCAAGGACCCTCACTCTAGTCAGGGTAAAAGACTGGTTCTCACAGGTTCTCTGACCTTGTTGTCAGGCCAGGACGCTCCCCCCGCCGCGCAGCGCACCCTGCAGGTGCCCTGTTCCCTGATTGTCGCTGCTGCCCCTGTTCAAGGCCCTCCTCCACCCGCAGGCCCTCGCCTGCGCCTCATCCCTGGTGGCCCAGCGGTGGGCAGTAAGGTTTGCTTCTGTCGTGTGTCTGTTTTTCTCCTCGTTTGTCTCCTCTTTGCTGTCTTTCTTGTGTTGCTATTGTTACTGTCCCTGTTGTGCCCACTGTGTCCATTAGTTTTTGTACTCTGTACCTGTATCTGTAATTTGTATCTCTGTTCCTCTATTACTCTTTTGTTTACTGTTTTGGTTCATCTGTGCGCTTGACCCCGCGCGTCTCTATCCTCCTCTGACCCCCCCACCCACAATCCATCGCCATCCGCCCACTTACCTGTTTTTTCTACTCTTCTGTACTCCCCCTGCCCTCCCACCTCCCCTCTAGTTCCCCAGCGTTATTTTCCAACCCCCCTCCACCCTCGCCGCTCCCCCGCCCGTTTTTTCCCACTGCTTCGGCCCCGCCCCCAGCTCCTCCTCCCTCCCTCCACCCCCTCTTAATGCAGGTCGCTGCGCGCAGCGGGCACGCCGATGGCGCGCCAGAGGCAAGCCCGTCTGCGCCCGTCTGCTCCCGGACCGCGCCCAGCGCCAGAACCCCCGGTCCTCGCCCGCCGCTCCTCACCCCGCCCAGGCTCAGCTACGACGCTACGTCTCTCCACGCACTCAACAACGGCCAAAACCAAAACCAACACTGCTACCAAGCCGCACCGAAGTACACCCACGGCCCGTTCACCTGCCGCACCTGCCACTTCTCCTGCGACCGAACCTCCAAACCAACGACCACCAGACCGAACCTCCTCCGCTGCATACTCCTCAACACCCGCTCCGCACGCAAACACGCCGTAGAACTCTGGGACCTGCTCGACAGCACCGCCCCGGACGTAGCCTTCCTGACCGAGACATGGTGGAACGAATCATCCGCGCCAGACATCGCCATCGCCATCCCAGACGGATACAAGATCTCCCGCAGGGACCACACCAAAGGCTACGGAGGAGGACTCGCCATCATCCACAAATCCTCCCTCAAGGTTACCACCCACACCAACGACCATTTCAACACCGCAGAGCTTTTACACTTCCGGATCCACACCGACCCCAACACCACCCTCAGAGACACGCTCGTCTACAGGCCCCCCGGACCACGGGCCCAGTTCTGCGACTCCATCGCCCACCTCGCAAGCACCCACGCACTCGCCTCCACGGACTACATACTCCTCTGGGACCTCAACTTTCACCTCGAGAACAACAACGACCACAACTCCAACACGCTGATCAACAACCTCGCAAACCTCAGACTCAGACAACTTGTCACGTCAACAACCCACGCCGCCGGACACACTCTGGACGCCATCTTTTCCACCAGCGACCACGTTACCTTCAACAACACCACCGAACCCTACTGGACCGACCACCACTGCATCCATTTTACCTACCACAAAAACACCGCACACCTCCACAGCCGCCAACTCCCCCGCCGCAACTGGGGCAAAGTCACCAAAGAACAACTCCTCAGCACCCTCTCCCAGAACCCACTGAACGAGCCCACCGACCCAGACACCGCGGCCTACAACTTCAGACAGTGGATCAACGACTGCGCCAACATCCTCGCCCCTCTGAAGAAACCCCCTAACAACCCCACCAGCAAGAAAGCCTCCTGGTTCACAGACGAACTCCTGGCCTCCAAACGCGCCTGCAGGAAACTAGAAAAGAAATGGCTCCAAGAATGCACACCGGTCAATCAGGATGCCCTCAAAGACGCAACCCGCCGACACCACCACCTCATCAGGACCACCAAGAGGTCCTCCTTCAAAGACCGCCTAGACAACAACGCTCACGACAGCAAAGAACTCTTCCACATTGTGAAGGAACTATCCACCCCCAGCACCAACGTCAGCGACATCCCGCCCTCCCAGGAACTCTGCGACTCCCTCGCCGCCTTCTTCTACAACAAGATCGCCGACATCCACAACAGCTTCAACACTCCGACCACACCCTCCTCAGTCACCACCTCGTACCCTAGCATCACCAACCCCATCACCGCCTAGTCCAACGTCGACGACGACACAACTCGCACAATCATGAACTCCATCCACACCGGATCACCGACTGCCCCCTGCCCCCACCACATCTTCAACAAAGCCGACTCTATCATCGCGCCCCAACTCTGCAAGATTATCAACGCCTCCTTCGAAACAGGCACCTTCCCAGAAAACTGGAAGCACGCAGACATCAACGCCCTCCTCAAGAAACCAAAAGCCGACCCCAAGGACCTCAAGAACTTCCGCCCCATCTCCCTCCTCCCCTACCCAGCCAAAGTCACAGAAAAGATTGTCAACCTTCAGCTGACACGCCACATCGAAGACAACAATGTTCTCGACCCCTCACAAACCGGATTCAGACGCAACCACAGCACCGAGACCGCCCTCATCGCCTCGACAGATGACATCAGACGCCAACTCGACCGCGGCGAGACCTCCGCCCTCATTCTCCTAGACCTCTCAGCGGCCTTCGACACAGTCTGCCACCACACCCTTCTGTCACGCCTCCAAGAAGCCGGAATCCAGGAAAAAGCCCTAGCCTGGACCTCATCCTTCCTCTCTGGCAGAACACAGACCGTTCGCCTCCCACCCTTCCGCTCAGAAGCCAACAACATACTCTGCGGCGTCCCCCAGGGCTCCTCCCTGAGTCCAACGCTGTTCAACATTTACATGGCCCCCCTCGCACAAGTGGCCCGCCGTTTTGACCTCAACATCATCACTTACGCCGACGACACCCAGCTCATCCTCTCCCTCACCAACGACCCTGCCACCGCCAAAGCCAACCTCCACAAGGGTAGGAAAGCAGTCACCGACTGGATGAGAGATAGCCGCCTGAAGCTCAACACGGACAAGACAGAAATCCTCATCCTCGGGACCTCCCCCTCCGCCTGGAACGACTCATGGTGGCCAACCTCCCTCGGAACCCCCCCGACGCCCACCGACCACGCCCGCAACTTGGGATTCATCCTCGACTCCACACTCTCCATGGACAGACAAGTCAACGCCGTCACCTCCTCCTGCTACAACACCCTCCGCACCCTCTGCAGGATCTACAAGTGGATCCCGACCGACACCAGGAAGACAGTAACCCATGCCCCTGTCAGCAGCACACTGGACTACGGCAACGCACTCTATGCAGGAATCCCAGCGAAACACCTACAACGCCTCCAACGCATCCAAAACGCCTCAGTCCGACTCATCACCAACGCACCCCGCCACAGCCACATCACCCCTCACCTCAAAGGACTCCACTGGCTCCCCGTCAACAAAAGGGTCACCTTCAAGCTCCTCACCCACGCACACAAGGCACTTCACAACGCCGGCCCCTCCTACCTCAACGACAGACTCAACTTCTACACTCCGACCCGCTAACTGCGCTCCGCGAGCCTCGCCCTCGCCAACGTCCCCCGCATCCAACGAACCACCTCCGGCGGCAGATCCTTCACCTACCTCGCCGCGAAGACCTGGAACACGCTCCCTACCTACCTCCGACAGACCCAAGACCTACTCGCCTTCAGAAGACTACTCAAGACCTGGCTCTTCGAGCAGTAGCAATCCTCCCCCCCCCAGCGCCTTGGAACCCTAACGGGTAAGTAGTGCGCTCTATAAATATCTGTGATTGATTGATTGATCGACCCTCAGCTAACCCCTGCTTACCCCCTTGGTAGCTTGGCAGAGCAGTAGGCTTAACTTCAGAGCGCTAGGTGTAAAGTATTTGTACCAACACACACAGTAACTTAATGAAAATATTACAAAATGACACAACACTGGTTTAGAAAAATAGGAAATATTTATCTAAACAAAACAAGACCAAAACGACAAAAATCCGACATACACAAGTCAAGTTATGAATATTTAAAGATTAAACTCAAAAATAGCACTTAGAAACAAAAATGCTTCGATGAGATGCTAACACGGCGTTGTGACGGAGTCGTTCCCAACAAGCCGACACCAGCGGCGCCGGACACGGAGTCGTGTAGACCCCCAAGTACAGTACCTTTGGTGAAGAGTGAAAACAAGCCGATGCTATAAGTCGGGGTTCGCAGAATCTGTGCGAAATGTTGAATCCACGCACTTCGAGCGGCGTCGGTCACGACGTGGTGCGGCGACTTCCACGGAGTCGCGGACTTCAGCGGGGCTGCTGCGGCATCGGGCTTGCGAAGAGCGTCGCGTTCCAGCGAAGGTCACGGCATCGGGTGCAGGCGGCGTTACCGGATTCAGCAGCGGCGTCGGTCCGGAGTCGTCCGAAGTCGATTTCCTTGGATTTCCACCAGCTTTCCTTTCAAGGGCCCAGGGACTGGATAGGGCACCACTTGTCAGAGCAGGAGTCTCTCCAGAGACTCCAGGTGCTGGCAGAGAGAAGTCTTTGCTGTCCCTGAGACTTCAAACAACAGGAGGCAAGCTCTAACTCAAGCTCTTAGAGATTTCTTCACAAGATGTAAGGCACACAAAGGTGGTCATTCTGACCCTGGCGGTCTTTGACCGCCAGGGCGGAGGACCGCGGGAGCACCGCCGACAGGCCGGCGGTGGTCCAATGGGGATTCCGACCGCGGCGGTAAAGCCGCGGTCGGACCGGCACCACTGGCGGGGTCCCGCCAGTGTACCGCGGCCCCATTGAATCCTCCGCGGCGGCGCAGCTTGCTGCACCGCCGCGGGGATTCCGACCCCCCCTACCGCCATCCAGATCCCGGCGGTCGGACCGCCGAGATCCGGATGGCGGTAGGGGGGGTCGCGGGGCCCCTGGGGGCCCCTGCAGTGCCCATGCCACTGGCATGGGCATTGCAGGGGCCCCCGTAAGAGGGCCCCTACATGTATTTCACTGTCTGCTGCGCAGACAGTGAAATACGCGACGGGTGCAACTGCACCCGTCGCACAGCTTCCACTCCGCCGGCTCGATTCCGAGCCGGCTTCATCGTGGAAGCCTCTTTCCCGCTGGGCTGGCTGGCGGTCTGAAGGCGACCAGCCGCCAGCCCAGCGGGAAAGTCAGAATTACCGCCGCGGTCTTTCCACCGCGGAACGGTAACCTGACGGCGGGACTTTGGCGGGCGGCCTCCGCCGCCCGCCAAGGTCAGAATGAGGGCCAAAGTCCAGTCTTTGCCCTCTTACTCTGGCAGAAGCAGCACTGCAGGAAAGCTCCACAAGGCACAGTCACAGGCAGGGCAGCACTTCTACCTCAGCTATCAGCTCTTCTCCAGGCAGAGGTTCCTCTTGGTTCCAGAAGTGTTTCTCAAGTCTGTAGATTTGGGTGCCCTTCTTATACCCATTTTAGTCTTTGAAGTCACCTTTCTTCAAAGGGGACCCACACCTACTTGTGAAATCCTGCCTTGCCCAGGCAAGGCCTCAGACACACGCCAGGGGGTTGGAGCCGGCATTGTCAGAGGCAGGCACAGTCCTTTCAGATGAGAGTGACCACTCCACCCCTCCCTCCTAACAGAGATGGCTAATCAGGAAATGCAGGTTACACCCCAGCCCCCTTTGTGTCACTGTCTAGTGCGAGGTGAAAAACAACCCAACTGTCAAACTGACCCAGACAGGGAATCCACAAACAAGGCAGAGTACCAGAATGGTTTAAGCAAAAAAATGCTCACTTTCTAAAAGTGGCATTTTCAAACGCACAATCTCAAAATCAACTTTACTAAAAGATTTATTTTTAAATTGTGAGTTCAGGGACCCCAAACTCCACATGTCCATGTACTCTCTAGGGGAATCTACACTTTAATCATATTTAAAGCCCCCATGTTATCCTATGAGAGAGACAGGCCTTGCAACAGTGTAAAACGAAGTTGGCAGTATTTCACTGTCAGGACATATAAACCACATTACTATATGTCCTACCGTATCCATACACTGCACCCTGCCCTTGGGGCTACCTAGGGCCTACCTTAGGGGTGCCTTACATGTAAGAAAAGGGAAGGTTTAGGCCTGGCAAGTGGGTACACTTGCCAAGTCGAATTTACAGTGTAAAAATACACACACAGACACTGCAGTGGCATGTCTGAGACATGATTACAGGGTTACTTGTGTGGGTGGCACAACCAGTGCTGCAGGCCCACTAGTAACATTTGATTTACAGGCCCTGGCACCTCTAGTGCACTTTACTAGGGACTTACTAATAAATCAAATATGCCAATCATGGATAAATCAATCAACAATACAATTTACACAGAGAGCATGTGCACTTTAGCACTGGTTAGCAGTGGTAAAGTGCTCAGAGTTCAAAAACCAACAGCAACAGATCAGAAAAAATAGGAGGCAGAAGGCAAAAAGATTGGGGATGACCCTGCATAAGCAAAAAAAGTCCAACACCCATTTAAATCAATACCTTAATATCATATGTGTTCTGATAACAATATAAGTTTGTGTAAGACAAGGGCTACGAGAAACCCATACTCCAAGCATTTAAAATGGCTTCCACCATCTGTAAGTCTTGCAAGAGTTTGGGGCTCCAGGGGGCTTGTAGTTTTTCTTGTCTTCCCTCAGGTGCTTACAGAGAGACACTAGGCCTCTGTCCAGGAGGTGCCTAGACTCTGTGAACCCCACCATCCTCTTATGGTCATGAAGATGTGCATTTTCAAGAGAATCTGAGAGGTCTGTGCAGAGATATGTACATCCCTCGCATCCGAAAAGAAACCTATGAGCTAGAAAGAATATTGGGCCACATTTAAGAAAAGTGGCGCTGCACCTAGTGCAGCGCCACTTTTCTTTCTCCCCTTAGCACCCCCTAACACCACCATGTGTGCGCCGTATCTAAGATACGGAGCACCATGGCGGTAGTTAGGGAACTAGCTTCAACAATTTTGATGCTAGTTTGGAGCTTTGCAGGATTAGGGTAAAAAATGTTGACTCTAATCCTGCAAAGCCCATTGAGGCCCATTGTAAACAATGGTGTGCCTCCTTTTAACACCTGCTCTGACCATGTGTTAAAAGTGCCGAAAAAAATGATGCAAAGAAATATCTTAGATTTCTTTGCGCCATTTTTTCGACCCCCCCCCTAACGGGGAAACGTCCCCTTTGCATGCATTATGCCTGGTGCAGGCATAATGTAGCGCAAAGGGTTACAAAGTGGTGCAGGGCATGCATTGGGCCACTTTGTAAATATGGCACAGGGAAAAAGCCATCTTAGCACCACCTTAGCATAAAAAAGTGGCTCTAAGTGGTGCGAGGCCCTCTTAAATCATGGCCATTGTGTCTTCAGGGAAATAATTTAGCAAGCAATCCCAATCTGGGTGAAATACTTGATATCGCACTGAAAGAAAGTGTATTCTTCATGGCTGAAGGAAAGGCCATGGAAAGAAATATTGGTTGGTGTGAGTTCACCAAAGTGGCTTTTGGAGAAAGAATTTTAGACCACACATACTCAGGAGGAGGCATCCACAAGCAGCATGACCATACTAAAGTTCGGGTTTCCTATAAATTATTTCCATTTGTCAGAAACACTGGGCAGCCAAAACAATTAACAAAACCAAAAGATGTAAAAAAAAATTGAAGAGCCATTGAAATTCTCACTGTTCATTTTTGGTTAACAAACTTAGAACCAGATTTATTAAAAAATGATGGTGCGTGGCGCTGCGCCAAATTTGGCAGCATCACGCACCATCATTTTTAAAACATAGGGATGCAAGATATTTGAAAGAATACGGTGCACCCCTGTGTTTCCCCTTGCGCCCACGCAGTATATGCTGCTGTGCGCCAATGCAGCAGTGGCTACGTTGACGTGGAAATTGCTTTGTGCAGGGGAAACACCTTCCTGCACAAAATCAATCTTAAATAGAGATTTTCTCTTTCGCTATGTGCTGCAGAATGCAACACACATGGAAAAAGCAAAAAATGAGGCGATATTAAAGCATTTCTCCTTGTTGCACCCTGCTAATGCCACCCTTGGGGTGGCGTTAGATTTTGGCGCTGCCTCAGGCTCACAAAAACTCGTACATCTGGGGCAGAGTCAAAATGCAATGGGTGTTGCGGTGGCACACCCACAGCAATACCCATTGCATGCCCCTTCCGCTCACAGTGCTGCGAGTGAAGGACCCGTATTTACAAGGTGGCGTTAATCCACAAAAAGTGGCGCCACCTTGTAAATACAGTGCAGTGCATAGCGCCACCAGAGAGTCACTAAAAGTGACACTCTGGTGGCACTAGGGGGCTCTTAAATATGCCCCTTGATTTCACCCAAGTACCCACTTGGCATTGTTTGAAAGTTCATTCATACCCAAATAAATTAGTTTCTGATACATAAACTTGTTTTCCTCCAGTATCAGATTATCATTTTCCCCAAACAGACCCAACATTCCCTCAAATTCCTCAATTGTAATATTTTTTTCTGGTAAATACATTAAGGGCCAGATGTAGCAAGGTCAGAATTTGCGAGTCTGAAATTGCGAGTCGGTGCGACTCGCAATTTCAGAATCGCAAATCCTGATGCAGAACGGTGTCTCAGACACCGTCTGCGACTCGCTATGAGGTCGGAAAGACCCACCTAATAAATATTAATGAGGTGGGTCGCATTTGGCGACCCCATAGCGAGTCCCTGCACTCACAGGGATGGTGGCCTGCTGAAGTCAGCAGACCTCCATGTCTGTGACTGCTTTTTCAATAAAGCAGTTTTTTTAATTTGATTTTGCAGCCGGTTTTCCTTAAAGGAAAACGAGTTGCAAAGTAAAAAAAATAACTAAACCATTTGGTTTCGTTTTTTCAGTGTAGGCAGTGGTCCATTGGACCACTGCCTGCTCTGAAAAAACCTTTTTGCCAACATTCACAAAGGGGAAGGGGTCCAATGGGGACCCCTTCCCTTTTGCGAATGAGTTACCAACAGTGTGACACTGGTGGTAACTGCGAATTGCTTTGCGACCGCATTTGCGGTCACAAAGCAATTCTGCATTGCGATGCGAGTCGCAAATAGGAAGGGAACACCCCTTCCTATTTGCGAGTCGCATTCACAATTTGAAAGTCGGTACCGAATCGCAAATTGTGAATGTGCATCGCAGAAGGCTGCTTGCATGGCGCAAACTGCGATTTTCGCAGTTTGCACCATGCAAACGGCTTCCTACATCTGGCCCATAGTTCTCACTAATAAAATGGTCACTTTCCGACAGCTTTCTTTGTGTGCTCAAATGCCTTTTTTATTTTGAACACTACAATAGTCAACAAGCATTTCCATCAGATAGTTATAGCTGTTGCTGCACCATTTGACAGACACTTACTTGCACGGCCATTTGCTACTCACAGGATGTCCAAATTCCTCCCAGGCAGACCACCACATGCCAACAGAATCAGAAATAAGTGTTATCCCCCATATACCAAGTTTTTCCCCTTATTCCAAAGGTCCAAACTAGTTGTCAAGATTAATCTCGAGACGCCAGTGTCACCTTTCGTTAGTGATGGCCATCAAACAACAGGAAAAAACATTTTATTCCAAGAGTATTTGAGAGATCCCTGGAATACCTAGGATACTCAACTTGAGTCACTGGGAGCTACAATATGCTAATGATGGGTGCAATAAACACCCACAAAGTTTTATTTCTTATTGAGTATTCATGAAAAATTTACAGTTCCTTTACTCTTTTAGCATAGGTGTTGCATTGAGAATAGGAAAGTGGCAACACTCCTGTTGTTTCGAGGAGTGCGGGATAGGGGATTTCCTAACATCAAAAAATTATCTGTATGTGATGAATTAAAGAGAAGTAATATTAAATATGCGATCAAAACATTTATGTTAATGCTGCATCTGTGGATTTTCTATTCCTCTGACCGTCGACAATCATAGATTTGCAATGCCAATACGGAAAAGTGCAATTGTCAAATGCGTTACTAATGTGCATGTTTTAAACTTCTCAAGCGTGCTAAGTGCGAAACTGTTGAAGTTCACAAAAAGAAAAGAAAAAAAAACATACAACGACCATCGTGACCTCTAAGATCCACGTTCACTTTCAGCGATTTCCTCTCCTTGACTTGTATGTAGCCTAAAAGATAGCTGCTGAGAGGCTAAAGATGGGAGATCTCTCACAAGGTATTCTTGATGTTTTATTAAACTGTGATTCAGCATTTTCTGCTACATTTTCTGTCCATTTCTCCTTAATCTAATTGTTTCCTTAGTTCTCATAATCTGCCAAGTTTCACAATACCTTACAAAACACAGTAAATGCTGATGGTAAGCCACTTGTGAAGTAACTTTCTATTATTGAATAAGATATAAAGGGCCACTTTTCTTGTGCCCCTTAGCGGCCCCCATAACACCACCATGTGTGCTTCATATCTAATGTATGGCGCGTCATTGTAGGAGGAGGCGGCGGCCTTGACTGAGGGGGCAGGAGCCCTTTAAAAGTACTTTCGCGCTCCCGCAACCGCGGGACGCACGCGGGCGGCGCCCGGGCAAAGCCCGGGCCAAGTGCGGGCCCATCCTGCGCCCGTTTGAGGCTGGGCTGGGCCACCCTTCTTTCATCTCCAGTGGAGGGTGACTTTTTATACATTTACTATTATTGGGGAACATTTTGGTGCCTTTTTAGTGGGTCTAGTGGGTTTTTAATATTTTTAAATTTTATTCATTAGTCTGTTTTGTTTGGTATTTTGTTATTGAAACTTTTGCTGTTAAAATGGGCAGGAAAAGAGGTCCGTTAATTGGTCCCATGGGGGGGGGTGGTGGGAGTAGACAGGGAAGTGGCACCACCACATTGGACTCCTTCCTCGCAAGAGCTGTCGGAGTCGTAACGAAGGAGATTGATCTGGCAGAGAGGAGGTTATCCATGGAACTGGAGGACTGTCGTCTGGCCCCAATAGATAGTGGTCCCCATGAGGCTGTGGATGTGGAGGTGACTTATCCGGGGGGAGACCAAGGTACTGTTATGGTTGCTGTTGAGCCTGCTCAAATTGAGCTAATAGAGACAACAGAGGATTCTGGTGGCCAAGGCCCCTCCAGAAGGAGCAAAAGACTTTTATTATCTTCTCTCCCGGCCTGCCCCCTGGATAAATGCAGCCCCCCTGAGGAAAAAAAAGGTCTTAAAGAAATCAATCCCCAAATCGAAAACATTCCCCTTGGAACTCCCTAAGGGTACGAATAGTGACCCTGCACCTTGCCAGCAGTTGGGCTGTGATGCCACTATTTTATTGTCAAAATTTCGTGAAATGATCCAGGAAATTTTATCTCCTGTTGTGGCGAAACTATCGGCCATAGAAAAGGCAGTTTCTCTGATATCTGTGCAAGGAAGTCAGGGGAGGCACTGTGTAGGTGGATGTGTGGCCCTGTCCAGACGATCCCATCCTTGTGAGGAGTTCCTCCTGCCGGTGGACACTGCGGGGCCATTGGGGCCTCTGGGTAAATCATCTCAGTTATTGGTCAATTCTGGAAATTCTGGGGGTCAGGGCGCCCATGCCGAGATTGCGCCGGCTGCACTGACTTCTATATTAAGGGAGGATAGGACTGTCGATAGGCCTAGCTGTAGTAGGCAGCCTGATCCTGATTCTGTGGTAGCGGGGGGGATGACCAACAGTTGGTTGGGAATAATAATCTGAATTTCCCGACGGCCAGGCCTGCATTGACCTGTTTGGATCTCCCCCCAGCTTGTGCCCCCTATGTGGTGGTATTGACAAATGTACCTGCTCTTGCCCCTGGGGTAACTGAGTCCACAGCCCAACTCATAAACAAGGCTGGATATTGGTTGAGTAAGAACTGTGATTTCTCATGTAAGGATTTCAATGATATTCTGTTTGCCAGAAAAATTGGATGGGTCGGGCCTAAAAATAAGGTGGGGGATGAAGATTGTATTATTATAAATGTTAGATACCCAGCCTTGAGTCAGAGGCTCCTTTCTACTTAGCGCCCTGCTATGTTTAGAGCTGGTGCAATAGGTATGGTCCCTTTGAGTTATTTTTATGACCACATGCGATTGAGTGCCGGGGTGTCTCTGGGCTCTGGTAGGTTTCCCCCCCAGGCCAGAATAGTCTCCAGGCAACTAGCATAAGAACTGTCACTAGCAGAAATGTATCCTTGGAAGGGGTGGACTGACAATGCGCCAAGACCCTGGCTATACGGGAAGAGGTGCCCCCACAGTGTAAACTTATCTCATGGAATATTGCGGGCTATGATGCTAAGTTATCTGATCAGGCGTGGATTAGGTGTGTGACTAATTTTGATGTGATCCTGCTTCAGGAAACCTGGTCGGAGGGGCTGTCTGTGTGGGATGGGTATAATAGATTTGCAATTCCAGCTGTGAAGTCTCTTGGTGGCCGCTCAAAAGGTGGCTTGGTTACCCTAATCCGTCTCTCTAAGATAGTGGGTGCTTTTCAAATCAACTGCAATCACCAAGGTATATTGCTGGTATGGGTAATTTTCTCTAATAATTTTTATATTTTATTGGTTAACTTTTATAACGCTGTGTGGGATGTGGGGTGCCAAATTGGGGCTTTGTTTTCCGTTCTTCAGGTTTTGAAACACAGAATGGAGGAGATGGGGTTAGAATTCTGTGCTATTGTCTCTGGAGACTTTAATGCTAAGTTGGGGAGGCTCAGTACTGTGGTTAATCCCTTTATTTTTGACTGCAAGGATTATTCAGTGGATGGTCTGCAGGACTCCAGAGGCAGGGTTCTAATCAAGGAACTCAGGAAGATGGGCCTTCTGAATTTGTGTGATATAGAAGCCATAGCCACTCATCAACTCCCAACCTATGTGGGAAGAGGATCTGAATCCACTATTGACTATATTTTTATGTCTCCACCAATGAAAGACCTGGTGACTGGGGGGGAGGTGCTGGGGGAGAGTTTCAGTGATCATAATCCCCTTATAGTATCCTTTAAACTCCCTGGGGCCCTACGTAAATTAGGACGAGGTAGGCCGGTAGTAGTGGAGATAAAGGACCAGGATAGGTGGCTTGGGTGGAAACAAGTGGATTCCCTAAAAATTGTAGAAAGGGTGGTGGGGGAAAATTTACATTTATTTATGGACACACTCTTGACAGAGGCTCCTAATCCTAAAACTGTTATGAATACAATAACAGTAGTAAATGCAGCAGTGAGAGACTGCCTTTTTTCAGTAGGCAGCCAACCTAGTAAACGTAAATGTGGTTGGTATGATAAGACCTGCTATGTGGCAAGGGCAAACCTGAAGATGGCCACTAAGAAACATCCTAGGGATTGGGTCCTCGTAAAAGAAGCTAGAATGAAATATAAGAGGGCCCTGAGGGATAACAAGATAAAACATAAAGATAAAGCATGGGAAGAGTTAGAACGTGCCACAGCTCTGAAGGATCCTGGCCTGTTTTGGAAAATGGTAAATAGAGGTTCCTTTGGAACAGATACATCTAAAGGGCCTTGGCTGTAACATCGCCCCAGAAGCATGGGTAATTCACTTTTGTAGCATTTTTGAGGGTTCTCTCCTAAGAAATAATCGGGAGAACGAGTATGAGATGGCTCCCAACCTAGCAATTAGGTTTACGCTCCAGGAGGTTATGGATGCGATACAGAGTAGTGTGAGTAATAAAGCTCCGGGCCCGGATTCGATCCCTATGGACTTGTATAAAGCGAACCCCCAGCAATGGGCTCCTGTTCTCTTAAACGTTTCTAATGCAGCAGTTACTGCGGGTATCCCTGCCTCTTGGAGACTGGCATGTATTGTCCCAGTGTTTAAAAAGGGCGACCGAAATGATCCTAAGTCCTACCGCCCTATTTCTCTACTGGACTCTTCGATGAAGATTCTGGGACGGATTATTTTAAGGCGTCTGGAGTCCTGGATGACAGGGAATGATATTTTAAGCCGGGACCAGTATGGTTTTAGGGAAGGACTTGGCACGCGAGATCAATGTCTCAATCTACTGATGTTGATCGGCAAATACACGCAGGCCAGGAGAGGTACGCTCTATCTTGCTTTTATGGATCTTAGTTGTGCCTTCGATAAGGTGAACCGGTCTATATTATGGGAAAGGTTAAATCAGCTAGGGCTGGATCCTAATAGTGTAGAATTGCTCCGATATCTACATTTTGGGACGGTTGCAAATGTGAGGGTGGGGTCTAATGGGGAATGCTCAGAGGCTTTTAAGTTCTCAAGGGGGGTGCGCCAGGGGTGTGTTCTGGCTCCTACTTTGTTCCTTCTATATATAAATGGATTGTCTGTTTTTCTGATGAAACATTTTAGGGATGTTCCAAAGGTGAATGGTATTGAGATCCCTGTGCTGACGTATGCGGATGACGCAGTCCTCATGGCCCGCACTATGAATGGTCTCCGGGAAATAGTTAGAGCTTATGCCTCCTTTATGTCAGCTTTGGGTTTAGAGGTCAATTTTAAGAAATCTCATTTTATGGTGTGTGGAAGACCCTTGAGTAGGCTGGGGGAGCTAAGGGTCGAGGATCAAATTATTAGTAGGGTCCATGAGTTTCCATACCTAGGGATTATTTTTGATGAGAAAGGATCTTGGAAACCTTGTATTGCCAGAAGGGGTGCGCTTTTTCATGCAGCTGTTGGCGCGACTTTTGACTTTGCTGTAAGGGTAGGTAGTAAACCTATCAAGCCTTTGCTTGAAATTTATAGGTGGAAATGCCTCCCTGTCCTGCTGTATGGTGCTGCACTTTGGGGGTATAGGGACACCCGAGCCCTTACAGTGGAAGAAAATCGGTTCTGTAGAAGGCTATTGGGAGTTGGACAAAATATCCCTGGTTTTAGCCTCCATTTGGAGTTGGAGCTTGAGTTTGTGCAGGACCCTATTTAGTTGGCTCCCGTTCTGCTATGGATCTCAATTTGGACTAACGAACAGGCCACTCTTAATAGGGATATCTTAAGGGATTGTTGGGCTTGCGACAATGTAAAGAATATTCCCTGGTTGACGTACATAAGGAAGATGGCTTGTGATTTGGGGCGGCCGGAATTGGTTGATTATCCTGAAGGCCTGACCAGCTGTGATAAGAAATGGGTTAAGGAGAATTTTTTAAGAATCCAGAAGAACAGGAGGGAGGGGGAGGCCTTAGGGAAAAAATCGATCAGGGATTTCATTATGTTAAAGATGTGGGTAGGTCCTGAGCACTATCTGTTAGAGATAAGGGATGTGAGGGAAAGGTCTCTCATAACCCGTTTCCGCTTGGGGATCATCAGAAGTAATCTGTGTTTCACGCTTGGTCAGTATGGGGACAAATGTATTAGACCCTGCCCCTGCGATGGGGTGTCCCAACAGACCTTGCCCCATTTTACTTTGTTTTGTGTCTTTTATGCACCATTTAGAACTTGTTTTTTATTACCTCTCCTAAGGCCCAAGGGTTTCGTGCAATATCGTCCTGCTTTTATGTGGCTGCAGATGGCCTCAGATGTACGGGGGCTGGGATCATTCTTGAAGGGAGCTATTACTTGGAGTTTGAATAATGTGGAGTTTTTAGAATTATTTTTTTTCTATTTTATTGTTCCTATGCATGTGGTTATATATGTTTTTATTTTTGATGGGTGTTCTTATTATTTATGGTTTTATTGCTATTTTTAACAAATGTATTGGTGATTATTTATTGTAATGGATGAACTTTTTCATACCGAATAAAAGTTATATATGTATGGCGGACCATGCAGTAGTTAAGGATCTAGAGTCAACATTTTTGACGCTAGTTTGGAGCTTTGCAGGATTAGCCTAAAAAAGGTTGTGCCAATCCTGCAAAGTCCATTGAGGCCCATTATGAATAATGGTGTTCCTCCTTTTACGCTTGCTCTGAGTAGGCGTTAAAAGTGCAGAAAAAAATAATGGAAAGAAATCTCTTACATGTGCCATCTTATCACCCCCCCAATAGAGGAACACCCCCTTTGCATACATTATGCATGGTGCTTTGATGATGTAGTGCAAAGGATTACAAAGTGGTGCAATGCATTCATTGCACGTGTTAGACTTGGCATCATTGGCATGGTCTCCCCTAACACTTTGCCTCTACTTCCCAGGTTGTTTCTGTGTGCTAGATTCTGTTTTTGCTGTTTTGTTTGCTCTGGACACTTTAGCACTGCTTACCAGTGCTAAAGTGTAAGGGGCATATTTATACTCTTTGCGGCGAATGTGCGCTAAAAAATTTTGGCGCACTTTTGGCGCAAACCGTGCACCATATTTATACAATGACGCCCGAGCTGGAGAACGCCAAAAGTCCACTGTGTGCGTCATTTTCTGGATGCGGGAAACCGCCTTGTGTTAATGACATGCAAGGTAGGTGTTCCCATCCAAAAAATTACTTAGGGCCAGATGTAGGAAGGCTTTTGCGCCTCGCAAACGGCGAAAAACGCCATTTGCGAGGCGCAAAAGCCCTTACGCGATGCAGAATCACATTTTGCGAGTCGGTACCGACTCGCAAAATGTGATTCCGACTCGCAAATAGGAAGGGGTGTCCCCTTCCTATTTGCGACTGCATCGCGATGTAGAGTTGATTTGTGACCGCAAAAGCGGTCGCAAATCAACTCGCAGTTACCATCCACTTGAAGTGGATGGTAACTCATTCGCAAACGGGAAGGGGTCCCCATCCCCATGGGACCCCTTCCCCTTTGTGAATGCAAAAAAATATATTTTTTCAGAGCAGGCATTGGTCCTATGGGCCACTGCCTACTCTGAAAAAATCCGAAACAAAAAGGTTTCGGTATTTTTTCTATTTGCAGCTCGTTTTCCTTTAAGGAAAACGGGCTGCAAAGAGAAAAAAATAAACTGCTTTATTTAAAAGCAGTCACGGACATGGTGGTCTGCTGTCTCCAGCAGGCCACCATCCCCGTGAGTGCCTAGACTCGCTATGGGATCGCAAACTGCGACCCACCTCATGAATATTCATGAGGTGGGTCTTTATGACCCCATAGCGAGTTGCAGAAGGTGTCTGAGACACCTTTCTGCATAACATTTTGCGAGGTGCAAATTGCAAGTCGCTAGTACTCGCAATTTGCACCTCGCAAAATGTTTTCTTCCTACATCTGGCCCTTAGACACCTGTGCGCCATATTTATTCTACCGCGCAAAAATGATGCACGCTGGGAGGTGGAGGCGGAAAATGGCGCACAGCCCGATTTGCGTAAAAAAATAACGCCTGGGTCAGGGCAGGCGTTAAAATGGGGCAAACACACCAGTACTTAAGGAAAACACACAGAAGCAACAGCAGAGCTCCAAAAGGAAGACATGGAGGTGCTTTTCATCCAGCATGCACGCAGACTCAGAGCACAGGACCAACAACAGCAGCTTCTACAACACCAGCAGGGACCCCAAAGGCAACGCAGAAGGCAGGAGAGGATATTCCGCACCAGGGCAACCCTTCTGGGACTCCGGCAACAAGACATCATCCAGAGGTACAGACTCAACTGGCAAGCCATCCAGCAGCTACTGCGCAACATTGAGCCACAGTTGGAACCCAGCTTGCAGACACGCCACACCATTCCACCAGAAACCAAGCTGCTAGCTGTACTCCAGATGTTGACAAGAGGCTCCTTTCAAACCACTGGTGCCCTGGTTGTCGGGATCTCACAGCCCTCATTCTCTGCCTTCCTACCCAAGGTATTGGATGCCGTCATCTCCCTCACACCCCGCCACATCAGTTTCCCCTCACACAGCAGGAGCAGCAGGAGACCAAGCAGGGCTTCTATCAAATCAGCGGCTTCCCACACGTGCTTGGTGCCATTTACTGCACACATGTACGCATTGTACCACATGCTGCAACTGAACATCTATACCGCAACAGGAAGCACACACTCCATCAATGTGCAGGCCATTGTCAATCACTGGGGATTGATCACCAACATTGTGGCAAAGTATCCTGAGAGTGTACATGATTCATTCATCTTCCGCCACTGCACCATCAATCAACACTTCCAGGATGGACAATATGGAAATGGTCTACTTGTTGGTAAGTACAGAAACCTACTTATATGCACACTGCACAGCAACCCTCTAGGACAAACAACACATACACCACTACATTGACACATGGCCAGGAAGACACTGAGGTTGTGACACTGCTAGACATGTGTGATATCCTGACCCATTTGGATACACACCTATGGACAAATGAAAGATCCAAATAACAACATATGCCACTCCACAGACACAAAGGAACAATTTAAAACAACACAATGACAATGACATAGCCTCAACTGGCAGTACAACTTGGAAGATTAATCTTTCAATATCACATCAATAAAACTCAATCAAACACCCTTCCAAGCAATAAGTACTGTGTAAAGGGTGTGTAATGTGTTTTGCTGCAGGTCAAACACCATGACACACATAGCATGATGATGATGACTACAATGAAGGTGACATAGAATCATTGAGGCAGTACCAATATCTCACATCACTCCTGCTCTGACATTGCCCACTAATAATAAGCAAGTGGACTCTGCTAAGAACACATATTGATGTGACATTATTGAAAGTGCACATTCCTACACATACGGTTTGAGACAATTACAAATATACACAACAGATGTACAAGCATATGGACCTATGACACTGTAAATGACAACCTCACAACCAAGTTAGCCACCTGAACTAGAACATGTTTAGTAGTATAAGTACATGTTTGAACCTGAGTTGACCCGGCAAGGGCAGAGAAATAGGTCTGCAGAGAACTTGTCACACATGGGATATTTGTGCATAGTCAATTGTCAACACGTCAGTGATGACAACTTATGGGGATGTGTTGTACATTGTCACCTTGGCAAATCTAAGGGCCTCACTGATGTTCAACTAATTCTATTGCATATGTTAAATTGGATGGGATGTCCAGGCCATATAGATGCAACTGTGTTACCACCACTGTGGTATTAATTCTGTGTATGGAAGTATCATGTCACCCCTAGTTAAGACACTTGGACACCTCTTTCACATGACATAATGCAAGAGAGTACACAATGTACTGCAACTCTACAAAAATACCGCTGACATCCGGTCAATCAGCCAAACACCAGTTCAGATAAAGAAACAACCCAATGCTGATGGTACATCCTAGAAGCCTGGGTTCCACACAATAACACAAACACCGATGAGTCACAGACAATACAAGAGAACAACTGCCATGCAAAGTGATAATCATGGTGCAAGCAACATCAACATTTTCTCACTCATTTTCTCTTTCAGCTGATCAGGGGTATGGGATCCAGCCAACGATCATGACCCCATTTGCAAACCCAAGCACAGCATCAGAGCGTGCCTATAATGAGGCACATCGGAGGACATGCATCATAGTCGAGAGGACCTTTGGCATCCTGAAGTCAAGATTCAGGTGCCTCGACATCACCGGAGGCAGCCTCCTATACTCACCAGAAATGGTCTGCAAGATAATTTTGACCTGTGCCATCCAGCACAAGATATGTGTAAGGAGGAACATTCCCCTATATGAACCTGACCCACAAATGCTTGAAGAGGAGGACGTTGTCCACCAACATGAGGGGGACCATCCAAACACAGCTGCAGGATTGCGATGGAGACAACACATTGTCCGACATTTCTTTTAACTCTATTCACCATCACCACTGTTTTACCATATGTCAATAACACCTATTCAAATCACTATATCATGGTCTGTGTAATCATGTTTGCATAACATTATCCCTAAGAATCATAATCAGAGTGTAGCCTCATGGAGCATTACAGAAATACAGATTAGGATACGGAAAAATCCACATCACATTTCCTGGGTATGAATGTACACCCAACTTCACACACACTGTAAATGACATATATCCTGTCCATTTCACATTTGAAGGGCAATAGCAGAGGAGCACAGCTATTTCACACATACATGTTGGCAACATGGTTCATTGCATCATATGGCACACAACTAAGACAACTGTCATTCACTAAGGAAATAAAAGCCTCATGCATGAGGCAGTGGATGTGCTATAGCATTGGCAACAAGAAGGTATGGCCAGAGCCTTGACAGCAGTAAGTGTGACATCAGCTATCTTTGCAAGGAGTATGTGTGACAAGAAATCCATATAAGCAGAAAATGGATAGCATGAGTGCCCCAAGTATGACTAGCATTGCTCATAAGACATCCCCTCACATGCCATCCCAGGTCACAAGTCCTGTCACTGCCATGTTCCCTGTCTCAACCCACCCTTCTTCAGGGGGCCCTGGAAATGGAATATTTTTACCCAGATAATCCCTCATCTACACACACCCAGACTCACATTCTGATTCCAGTGTGCTTCCCTCTTTAGTATGGTATGCCATAGTCATTGTTCTTCTGTCTGCATGGACTTCTGGTCGAATAATGCAATGCCTTGTAGTTTGTAGGACCTGTAATCACCTGTCCATTGCTTCCCATGTGAAAGGTACTGTTGGCCCTTTGAACTTGATTCTCACCTACAGGACTTGTGAGAGACTGAAGCTGCACACACCCGTGTGCACCTCCATGCAGACCAGCCATTTGAACATGTACTGCCCTTGCAGCTGCCTGGAACGGCATATAAACTGCCATTATACGTATAACACTGTTATGCATTGCTGTATGAATCACCTGGGTAACACAGGCCTTGGGTTATTGTGTTACGTTCCAACACACAGGAAAAATACAGTTTTCATTTTCCACAGTGTTGTTCCAGCTTTGACCAGTCTCAGTCTGCTCACTGTGTATTTGCCTTGTTCATTTTTGTTCCTGATTGACCCTGCATCCTGTTAGCCTGACTGGTTCCTGTTTTTGCATCACCATAAAGGTTTCCTGTGGCTACATTTGACTCATAGTTGCTTTCCATGCACTCACTCTCCTCCTGGGGTATTGTGTCATGTAGGTCTACAATGAATACTCAAAAACATTGTATAGCGTAATCAGTTTACTTATTGTATCATGGGGTGGAACTTGTCTTCAGAAAGCCTAATCATGGCCCATCCCTTGTCTGGGTTTCATGTATGCATGAGTGACAAAAAGTGACAGTGTACCATGGCTGCATGCATGGATTGGGTATGGTGCCTCCAGCACAACTAACAACTTTAATGTTAATGTGCATGAAATGTCAACACATGTTTGTACCCTGACAGTCCACACACTGATTCACATTGGCCCCAACGTATTGATGGGGCTTGCGTGGTGAATAGCTGTGAGATTAATCAGCAGAGAAGCACTGATGTTCCCGGCTGCAGTGGGAATTTTAGAGGCCATCCTGTGTACAAATGTTGTGATGAAACCTGCCGGTTTAAAATTCCTAATCCATTAACTTTGTCAGCACACCAAGGTTGCCCTGCTGTCAGTCTCATTAAACATCTGCAGTGCCATTGCTGAACTATCCCCATGTGTGTTCTCAATTCCTCTTTGGCTTTCCACCAATTCAGCTGTGAAGGATACGTTGTAAATTCAGGAAATAGCTCCAGAGACTCATGAGTAGACCTGCATGTAACTGTGACAACATGGACCCCAATAATGACACAGGCTACACATGGCCCCACACACTTGAACTGGACACCTTTGTGCAATTAACCACTGGAAATATGCTGCTTGGTCTGCTGGTCCTCCACTGCCACAGGAGAAACATAGGTAATTTATGTGACTCAAACTGTGGAGTGACATTACATTTGTGGATTGGTTTTGGGACTCCGTGTCACAAACACCGTACCCACATAGCATTTGCCAATGCCTGACTCATGGGTAGTATACAAACAAGTGCCCAGGAAGTGGTATCCAACATCCAGGACATGTGATGACCTAGTCTTGGAACTTTGCCATGATCAACCGTCTTCTATCTATCCTGTGCATGGTTTGTCATTGGTGATGCTTATGTCCCAAAAAACCTGGGAAGTTCACACAGACTTTGTTGCTACATGTATGACAAACACATTTCCTTTCGCATTTCTACACTGAATAGCATCTGAAGGTTGGCCACATTGAGAATACATGCATATAAGCACATTTAAGAAAATGCGTCTTTTGATGTTCACACAGTGGGACAACTACATTAGTAAGGGCCAATTCACACACATTGACACACAGGCAATGAGTTACTGTATTGATTTGCGTAGCCGTGCTATCTTCTATTGACGCACAACATGCCCAAACTGGATAATACCAATTTGTATTCCAAAGGTTTGGCCATCTATTGCGTCAGTGAAGAGTGCAAATCCGGTACAACAACTAGAGGATCATGGTCTACAGTAGTATGATCTGTCACATGTGCGCATACACCGGAATGCACAATGTAGGTGCAAACAGCCTATCTCTGTATAGTCACACCTGTCATGTACTATTAAAATTGAGAAATGACCCAAACCCAGTAAAAGACAGAAATGTTGATGCATATGCATAAAAAAAGATGCACATGCATCAAAAAATGCTGCATATGCGTAGAAAAATGACGCTCATTGCCATGATACATCCCTTGGCCCTGAGCGGTAATTCCCACACTGTACCTCATGAAATTGGTTAGTATGAAAAATAATTGAAAATATGGATGCAGGGTAATTTCTAAGCATGTGCATAAAAACAATTATGCACAGACTGTAAGCATCATAATATTTTGATGCATAACAATAAAAACGCACCACATTTGAGGCAGGAAGGGATGTAATAGGATATCCGGTTTACAGAATTGGTACAGTGGGTGTACTTTCACTTCACTTTGCAGTCTGTGATTTTCCCTGACTGTGTGGCTGTGTTTAGACTTGTCTCTCTGTGCATATTGTGAAATTGTCTCATGTGTGGTCTTTAAATTGTATTTTGGTGTTTCCTAAGTGTCTGTGTTATCCTGTGTAAGTGTAGTTTTGTCACTTCTGGTGTCTAATTTTCTCTTTGTACTGTTGGGAGTCTGTCGTGGGTAGTGTTAGTTTTGGGATAGTTGGGCTGTTTTACTGTTAATTCGTTTTCATTTCCCTCTCCTACTTTCCCTTCATTATTCTCTGTACCCCTTCATTACATCTTTTTTTTCAAACATGTTGAGTAGGCCACGTATTGGTAGGATGGGAGAGGAGGAGCTGGGGGGATTTATTTGGCTGGTGTGCCACTTCCTTCCATTAATGATTGAAGCAGGTGGTTGAGTGATACAGGGGTATCACACAGAGGCAAGGAGTCTCCGGTGGGCAAAGGTCCTGTATCATTTAAAAAGAATCTACAACACACCGTGCAACGACCACCAGCTGAAACACCGTTGGGATGACCTGGCTGCCAGGGAGTAAGACCTTCTGGACCACCTTGGGATTGTGATTGGTGACCCTGTTGGTTAGTTCAATTCAGAGTAATGTGCACATTTAAATGCTCTGTAGTGACAGTAGCAGATTTGTTCATATTCTGCAGGCAATGTTTTTGGACATGTGGAATGCAAGTTAAACCTACAGTTGCCGTGAGTTATACAATAATTCCTACACATTACAGTCATTTGTTGACGCAACAGCTGCACTAACTTACAAAACACAATAGGAGCCTGAAAATTAGTGCTGCCTTCACGTCAATAGATGATGCATATGTGGCACTAACATATATTTTCAAACATACAATCTGAAAACCAACTTTATGCATGGTCTGTGAGTGTACCAGGAAAGACATGGTTTTAATCCAGATATTTTCAAGAAATAATGTGTCCCTCAATTATTTCTGATACATGTCTGAACTGGATTTTGACACATACGTAACAAGTTATATCTGACCTCAGGTAACATCTTAGGCTTATAGTGGGACTTGATTGTGCCGCAATGAAATTAGGGATGGATGCCAAAAGTAAGGCAGACGGCTTCATATCAAAATGTTTGGTGCAACTTACTTATAGCTGTGGTACATAAAATGAAGCAAATGATACAAATTGAGGGGTAACAACTATCCATCGCCCTCTGTACATTGTACTTGTGTGTTTTACATTTGTCTTAGTTACAATAGCTGGCCCCGAGCTAATGCATTTGCCATCTGTGTTACTCTCTTGCCATGTGTTTCTCATAAGTTATGGGATCATCATGGGATACGTGACGTTGGGGAATGCATGATCATAATGGATTAAGTGCATGATGTTATGCAAGGGACCACTGACCAATTCCATCATACATATAAAGTTGACTAATACTCAGCTAGTTTAGTTTGGCACACCCATGCTGCTCAAGTGTAGCATATGTTTAATACCTAACCTCCCAGTATGGAGGCTATCACTGACATGGGTGTATGCTAAGATCAGTAGACCAGCATTCCTGTGACTGCTTCCAATCCGAAGGTACATACAAATTGAAAACTACATCAGCACGATTGACACACTGGTACATTTGCTAAGCCATGTATTAATAATATCACGGTGTCAGTATGCTATATATCCGCTGATCAACCAAATTGGCAAATGTAAGATGATGAATGTGGCTCGTATGTGATTTCCGAAACCCATATTGGATAAACAGGGCAATGAGAGACACATTTCAGGTGCAATGACTACATCTGTGCCCATGCAGTCTGTCATGGATGAATACAATATACACTGTCAACATATATCTCCTTGTTGTATCCAAATATGAAAACTGGTCAATCCATGGCTAGCCTTAAACTGTCACCAAATAATGCACAGGATCCCTGCCAATATGGTGTCATAGGGGGCATATGTGGCTCAAGGTACCCTTTTAACGTAGCATATGTAACCTAGACACAACACAGGCCCTACATATAAGGGACCATAGAAAGCATAATAAATCATGCCCTTAATTCAACCCACAGGTGCGTCACACAGTAAAGGATTGTCCTTTGATGCCCAAGCCACAATACCTGAGTGACTGGTTTTGCAGTCCACCAGGAAAGTGGCTTTGCATGTCTCTCATTGATACACATGATGAGAGGAGTACACTCCATAAATGAGTCTGCAAACAAATGTTGGAGCATGTTTGCCACCACATGATAGTTAGGGCCACTGCATGTGTGCAGATATGTGTGTATCACTCACTGGAGTGCCCAGGTCTGTACATGTTTGCAGTGGTATGTCGGTTGCAGTATCATCATGTCTGAGAGGCTTGACTTTCTGATTTAATCTTACACACAGTAATTGTATTTGGAAGTGTTGTACAGTGCACAGACATTGAGCACATTTCTCCCTTCCATGCTTTACAGGTGGACCTGCCCCCTACACTATCGGAGAGGTGGCTCGATTTGCGGACCCAGACATCTTTAGTAAGTGTTGATATTTCTGTTCTGTGTTGTGTTTGCTGCTGTTGTGTGATTGACTCCTGTCTGTTGGACACATAGCAAGGTATGATGCGCTGGTAAATGATCGGATATGTTCCTTGAGTGGAGTATCATTTTTTTTTCTATCTTTGAGTTGGGCAATCATTAGCGTATAGTCATATTTTGGGATTGTAGTGCAGCCCTGTAGGCACGGCCATGTGAATAGGGTGCCGATTGTGGATAAAACGTTTATCAAGAATATTTAGCAGAGGACCATATTTATGATTTAGTCAGCAAGTCTGACCCTGAATCTCACAGAATAGGGATGCCAAAGTTTAACCGACAGTCTTGAGCGTCTTTATTCACTAATGAACATGTTTGACTGTATGTTTGACTTCCTAGCAGCATGTAGCTCCGCATGTTGTGCTACGTGTGTGAGGCACTTGAGTACAATGGCCTAGGTGTGCATGCAGCTCATGGCCAGATGTGTGCTTGCATCTATCTGCTTGTTGTAAGTCATGTGTTACTGGTATGAAATGATGTTGACAATTGTCTGCATTTCCAAACATAAATGTTGATGGGAATGTGCAAGGTTTGGGTGTATCCTAGTTGGACATCCTCCTTACCTATGGTGGACTGCCCAAACCCATGTACAGCTGTCCAAAGCTTCCGGGGTGTCCTAGATGTTGGAAAGTATGTGTTGCTTGTCCATCCCCCCCCTCAGGCACAGGTGTAGGGTTATGAAATGTGTACCTAGGACTGATGATCCAAGTTTAGTACACAGACATGTAAATCGGTAAATCACTTGTCCAAAACTCGGATACCCACTCATGATTAGCAACTGCATTCTATCCTGGCAATTCAGTTTACAAATCACAGATCTTGTGGCGCTTGATTGTCATCCAGAAGGTAGTCATTAGTTGGCCTGTCACATTTGGAGGACTTGCAGCATTTTTTACATGACAAATGGCTGAACAATGATGCATTGGTCATTTAAGTTGTTACACATCTTTTAGGGCATTGCTGTGCTGTTTGATAGGACATGTGTAGGCTGTGTTTGCATGTACTTCCTCAGGGACAATCAGTGATCTGAATGATGATATGGCCTGTTTCTGGTACATTAGATGTATTGTCTTATTTACTTCTGGAGCCATATCACACAATGAAGTACCTAATGTTTGGTTTTATATTTTTTTTAACAGCTGCCAATATGAGTCCCATCCAGATTCTGGAGTTTCAGCGCCGGGCGATGAGTTACCGCCACATTCTAGATGTGGAGTCTGGGTTCTGCAACATGGCAAGGCATTATCGTCATGAAAGAGCCTCCGGAGTGAGGAGGGCATTTGCCCAAGGGGGCCCTTCAGTGTCCACCACAGCCACCAGCACCACCACTACCACCCAGGTGGCACCAACCGTAGCAGGCACCTTTGCTGGATCATCAATCTCCACTGCTCCAGGACCTATCACACCACCACCTCCTACATGCATGGCACCCGACAAGGGGACAAACATCTTCAACTGGCACCCAGACCACCCTTGCTGCAGTCACTGACCCAGAAGATTTTCAGCGGATGCAACGTGACATTGACTGTATGTTGAGGAAAATGAACAGGCTGCAGCAGGAGGTGGCACAAGTGAATAGGAGGGTGCGTGCCATAAAGAAGACGCTGCGGAGGGCGAACTTGTAAACATTTTACCCTCAGCCATGATTTCCTCCCCTTCCTCCTCTTTCCTGGTTCATTTCATTAGTGGATTTAGGGGGCTTAGTGTTAGGTTAGGATAGGCTATTGGTTTAGTTAGTAGTAGTGGGTGGTGGGTGGGGGTATGATACTTTTAATATCTGTTTTTTATTAGGTGTGTGGGGGATGATGTTGGGGTTTTGGTGTTAACAAAATACAAAAAGATATATAGAAAATAAAAATACAAAAAATATATATATTTGTTTAGTATAATATAGTATGTGTTTAGTATATGTTGTCCTCCATGTGTCCCGTCTCATAAGGGGGTTGGGGGTTGATGTTTAGATCATTTAATTAAATGTGATAAGTAAGTTTAGCTTATGTTAGTTAGGGCCAGTTGTGGGTAATGTGTAGCTAGGATAGGTTAGGTTAGGTAAGGTGTTTCCCCATGTTTTAGCTTCCTTTTTTACTGTTAAATAAATATTTAGGTAATCCTTTACAGTATGTGTCACATGCTTGGGGATCAGGGCGTTGGCATGGGTGAAGAGTGTCTCTTTTGTATTTGCATTTGTGTCCCATCCTGCAACCAAATCCCAATTGAGCTGTTACACTGGCACCTACACCAGAGCTACTTTGCTAAGAATCTGCCATCCATTGCACCCACCACTCAAGGTTACTATGGATCCCAAAGTGTTGTTAATTATTGATGTATGTTTTCAATCTCACCTACTATGGGACCAGATTTG
This sequence comes from Pleurodeles waltl, assembly GCF_031143425.1. NCBI lineage: Eukaryota > Metazoa > Chordata > Amphibia > Caudata > Salamandridae > Pleurodeles > Pleurodeles waltl. The sequence continues at coordinate 30,516,579 of NC_090437.1, forward strand.
GTATTGAGGACGCTGTGTTAAGTCTTCCTGCAGCCTGATGTTTAAGTGAGGCCTTAAAGGGGAGTGGTAGTATGATCTCATGTAGTATGGTATACATAACTCACACCTATCATTTGTTACATTGTTCAGCCAGGTTACATATTTGTACGTACATTCAGACACGTCCATTTATGCTGTATGGTGTGTGTTAGGAGACATTTGGGTCAAATGTCACATACGTAAATATTGGCTTAAATAAAAAGTTGAAGGCAATAAATTTTGGCTTATACATCCCTTGAGGAAGCGTTATTCTGTCCAACACAGCATTATACTGTATAGTTACTATTTCCCTCATAATTAACCCTCAGGAAGGGCAGATGATGGTACAATCCAGACCACAGTGCATAGTTATCAACCAACATTCTTTCAGGTCAGTTGTTTTGACATTCTATAATCATTGACATGAGGTAAACATCACTGATCTCCCTCACGGTTGATGTGTCACATTACACAGAGACAAAGTTGTTGTGTAAGTGCTATTTATTTTAAAGTGTTGTAGTGCTATATATACATTGTCCATGATTGTGAGTCCATTAGTGTGACACCTTCCATTGTGATCCGACACAAGTGCAAAAGGACATGTCATTGGACATGCTGGGGTGAAGTGTCAGGCAGTGCAGAAGCACAGGATTTGCCAATGAGTTAGTGAGAGACAATCACAGGGCAGAGTGACAAGATAAACAGTGGGCTGGAGAACAGTGCTTGAGAGCAGCTATTGCAAGACTGGCTTGTTACAAAGCACAGGACTTTGGTTATAAGTGGCCAGGTGGCAGGGATTAGTGCTACCAGGTACTCTTATGAGTGAAGGTGATCTGTTCCACATCTTCTTCTTCTGATGTGTGTGTTGTCTCCTCTGCCCTTGGTGGTGGTGGTTGTGAAGGGGCAACACACACCTCAGTGTTTGAAGACGTGGAGTCAGACATCCCGGTAGCTGCCAACTGTGGGGCTATTAAGGGCAGTACTGCAGCAAGGAGGAGCTGCTGGTTCTTAGGTATAGCAGCCACTTCTCTGTGGTAGGCAGCCAGGTCGGCGCTGAGGGGGTCAATATTGCATTTGTGCACGCATTGACAGGATTATTGTTGGAGGTGTTGAGTCAACTCTCTTACAGCTGTGCTGATTTCCTTCACACTTTTTTCAAGTTCATGCAAGATTGATGTTCACCCTTGCATGGCTGCTGCCTGTTCTGCAGGTGACATCATGCTCGAATGCACCCCCTCTAGGCTGCCGGGCATATTTTCCATCCCCACCCACACCTACTTGGCCAGCTCCCGCTGTACTCCAACTACAGTCCTCTCAAAGCTTGTGCCAGTGTCCTCAGAGTCCTCAGCTGGTTTGGAGCTGGTAGGTCGTACAATTGGGGTGATGGGTGGATCCTCTGTGATGGCTGCTACTTCTGTGCTCCTCCTTGCGACTGAAGGTGGGGTCTGGAGGGTCCCAAGGACATCTTGGAGGGTCTGCTGGCTGATGTTTGTCAGCTCATCATCCATGTCATCAGGGAAGTCCAGGACAGGCATATTCACAGGAGAGCCATCGTCCTCTGCAATGAGATATGGTACAATTAGTGTGTCTGTGTTGTGAGTTTTGTAATGTGAAGTGCCTGCCTTCCCATTAGTTGCACATTTTGATCTTGATTCCGGTTGATTACTCCTGTCTTTCATATGAGCATTCTCCCTTGGCCTATGCCCCATCTGCATGTCCATGTATTGTGGTCAGTTTGGGGACTTGTCAGCATCACATCCTCTAGGGGTTGGTTCTGGCCAAATTGTGAATTGCCACCTTATTGTCCTACTCAACCCTCCGTCTACTTCCTTTCTCATGGTGAGGCCTTGCACTGGCTGTGGTTGTTCTGATGGCACTAGCACCACACTTCACAATCTGGAACTGACCCAGTCTCAGATATTTCACATCCAGCTATATGTTGCTGAGACCTAGCATAACTATGTATAGCATTGGCATGGCACGATACGGGTGTCAGCATTGGTAGTGTGTACTGCTGATGTTGGGAAATGTGTGCTACATTGGATTGCACTGATGGTCCTAGCAGTCTTCCACTTCCTCTTCTGACTGTGAGGGTGAATTTCACTAGCAGGGACATATGTCCTCCCCATCAATGCTGTTGTCTGAGCACTATGACATTTGGGATGTTGCATGGTGTGATTGGAGCTATTGTGACCCAGGCACAGGGTGGACCCTGATATATGCAGCATGGGTATGACATTAGTGCTGTGTACCTCATAATGTTTATGACAATGGCACATGTTTGTAGCAATTATGTTTATTTTTATTGATTACAGGGGATTGATAACGTTGTCATCCTGAACCCTCTATTTTGGGTGTGTTTGATCCATGGGGACGTTACTGCCATTAGCTACTTGACCTGCACACACAGCAGAGGTGGTAGTGGCAACTGTTGTCAGTATTACATTCCACTTTCAGATATGGCCTAAGACTGTTAATTGAGCCCTAGTTCATGTATGGAGAATACCAGCTGACGTGTGACAGCAGGCCAGTTTTACATTGTACCCTACCTTCCTGGACTGGCTTTACCTTTCCAACATCGTTGGCATGGCAGCATACCCCCATGCAAAGGTTGTTGGTGTAGTGTAGGACTGTGCCCTAGGTTTTCTCTGAATGGGACATGCCCCCATGCCATGCCCCTTTACCCATGCCACTCCCTGAATATCATGACTTACATGCATTGTGTAGTAGGTATGTCCCCCCGCTTACAGTTAACATTTGTGCATTTTAATTCCCCATGCGACTTACCCTGTATCTGTGTTGTCTCTTAGTAGTCTGCGCTGTCCTGTCCTTGAATCCGGCTCACAGTCATTTTCGCTGCGTTAACGTTGTTTTTCTTTATGACGTGACGCATTGGTTTGAGCCCAAAAAAATGACTCACACCAGTGGTTTGTGCCACTGTGTGTCAAAGTATAAATTTGATGCCCGAGTGGCGCAAAGAAATGGTGTTAGCTGCCGGTAACAATTTTGATGCAAAACTGCATTGGCGCAGTTTTGCATCAAAAAGTATAAATATGGCTCTAAGTGTTCCCTGCATAAATTACATGTGTACATGGGCTTATCCATGATTGGCATATTTGATATACTAGCAATTTCCTAGTAAAGTGCACTAGAGGTGCCCAGGACCTGTAAATCAAATGCTACTAGTGGGCCTGCAGCACTGCTTGTGCCACCCACATTAGTAGCCCTGTAAACATGGCTCAAACCCGCCACTGCTGTGTCTGTGAGTGCAGTTTTAAACTGCCAATTCGACATGGCAAGTGTACCCACTTGCCAGGCCTAAACCTTCCCTTTTTAGACATGTAAGGCACCCCTAAGGTAGGCCCTAGTTAGCCCCATGGGCAGGGTGCGGTGTCTGTTAATGGTGGGACATGTACCTATGTGTTTTACATGTCCTGACAGTGAAATTCTGCCAAATTCGTTTTTCACTGTTGCAAGGCCTATGTCTCTCATAGGTTAACATGGGTGCTGCCTTTAAATATTATTAAAGTGCAGACTTCCCTTGGGAGCAGATAGAAGTGGAGTTTGGGGTCTCTGACCTTACAATTTAAAAATACATATTTTAGTGAAGTTGGTTTTCAGATTGTATGTTTGAAAATGCCACTTTTAGAAAGTGGGCATTTTCTTGCTTAAACCATTCTGTGACTCTTCTTGTTTGTGGATTCCCTGTCTTGGGCAGTTTGACAGTTGGGCTGTTTGCACCTCTCTTCTAGACAGTGACTCAAAGGGAGCTGGGATGTAGCCTGCATATCCTGATGGGCCATCTGGGCTGAGGGAAGGGGAGGAGTGGTCACTTACACCTGAAAGGGCTGTGCCTGCCCTCACACAATGCAGTCTCCAACCCCGTGGTGTGTGTCTTGGGCATGGCCGGGACAAGAGAGGATCTTGAAAACAACAAAGACTTCTCTTTGAAGTAGGCCTACTTCAAATGCAGAAAGGGGTATAATGAGAGCACCCAAAACCCCTGAAAATCAGATTACTTCTGGAACCAAGAGGAACCTCTGCCAAGGAGCAGAGTTGGAGAAGCTCGGGGAGTACTGCCCCTTTGCCTGTGACTGTGCTTTGCAGTAGCTGCTTCTGCCTGCGAGAGGACAAAGACTGACTTTTGGGTGACTTCCCACTGGTGAAGAATTTCCAAGGGCTTGAACTGAGCTTTCCTCCTGTTGTTGAAGTCTGAGGGACATCAAAGACTTCTCTCTGCCAGCACTTGGGCTTTCTGCTGAGAGTACTGCCTGCCAAGTGGTGCCCTCACCTGTCTTTGGGTCCTTGAAAGGTGCAGCTGGTGGAAAAGGACAGAAATCCACGTAAAGACCGCAGTGCGGAGAAATCTTTGATGGACCACCCTCCTTGTGGCTGAAAAAAGGCGCAACACCTGCATCGCAGCTGGAAGATCGACACAACGTGGCTGGAGAAATTACGCACAACACTCGCAGCAGCTGTTAACGACACAAACCCCCACGTAGCGCGTTATCTTGACACCATGCGACCGAATTCAGGCGCAGCATCACAAGGCATGGAAAATCAATGCAGAGCCTGCCCGGACCCGAGGTGCCCATCTGTATCGATGTATCGATCTCTTGCGGGAGAGAAGAAATGACACACGCTGACCCGAAGGGAGGAGGAACGACACACGTTCTCTCTTGCGAGTGAGAAATCGACACATCACTGGCCTTTTCCGACACACACTCACCTGTTCAGCTTTATTTGGACGCTACCCAGCTACTTTTGTACGCTGACAACGTTCTCACTGTTTTCTAAAGGATTTAAGACAATTTTTGCTTTTTAAATTCATTATTTGACTTGTGAATATTGGATTTTTGTCGTTTTGGTCTTGTTTTGCCTAGATATATATTACCTATTTTTCTAAACCTGTGTTGTGTCATTTTGTAGTGGTTTTACTAAGTTACTGTGTGTGTTGGTACAAATACTTTACAATTGCTTCTGAAGGCTAAGCCTGTCTGCTCATGCCAAGCTACCAATGGACTGAGTGGGGGTTAACTGAGGGTAATTCTCCTTTCCCCTGACTAGGGTGAGGGTTCTTGCTTGGACAGGGGTTAACCTGACTGACAACCAAAGCCCCCATTTCTAACAGCGTCACTTTGTAAATCTGACATGGCCTGTTTGGCCATCTAACACCACATTAGAGTTAAAAAGAATTACGTTAATGTGTTGTTAGCTGGCACAAGGGGCTCTTAAAACTGCCCCATAGGGTTTTATTGAGGCACACAAAAGTGAATTGTGAAAGTAGTTTAGAAAGATTTAAAAGGGTGCTTTTCAACTTAGCCAATAGTGCCTTGTTCTTACTGGTTAGACGCCCTGAAATTTCGTTGATTTAAAAGTTCTACTTTTGAAAAAAAAATGTTTGATTTGGTTACCTTGAATCGAGGTGAGCACATTTTGTATCAGTTCCATTTGATACAAATCATTCCCACATTTTTTAAGCATGCCCACAATGTCTAGTTCAATTTACAAATTCACTATGTTCAGGAAATACTTAATTAAAGAAAATCACGTTTAAGTTTCTGTGTTTCATTTTTCATCAGAGAGTTGCTGCTAAACCTTTCTGAAAATTAAGACATAGGCTAGCATAATTGTCTTTGTCAACTTGTTAATTGTGTGCGCTTTCGAAATAACAGGTGACACTTTCAATGAAATTGGCAGTCTAGGGAGGATGTTCTCTGAGATGTTTGCATTCACAAGATCAAATTAATCACAAGTGTTTCTCATAGATTCATTCAATTGACATTAATTGTGTAAAGCTTTCATCTTTAATCAACTGCAATGTTTGAGAAGCCACTTTCAAGAGCCACAACACACATCCTAGCAAGTGTGCCTCAGGACATGCAGTATTTTGAACTGTGTGTATGTGGATAGGGAAAGGAATACAGTGACGTAATGCAAAATAATGGGGTCCTCTTGCAGAATGTGATGAGGGGCCCTTGAGTCTTCCACATCTTACATAGTCATTGAACTGAGGCTAAATGGGCCCCCCTTGAAGGTTCGGACCCCTTGGAGGGTTGGGGATCAATTGCGCCGCAGGATCTACAGGGGCTTGCAATATGCCCCCTGATCAATAATGTACAATTGTTGAAAAAGGTGTGGAATTCAACGTTTCAACGGATTTCAATGCCATGTTACTCAATAAGGTTGAATTCATTAGTGGGGTGCCGCTGCAGCCCTTGGTGCGCAGGGGAGCTCCCAACTCTTCAGGGGGTGTTCCAAACCTGTTGGGTCTCCTCATTCAGCCTAAAGACAGTCAATAGCTGTTAGATGTGAGAGACCAAAGGGCCCCTTATCACATTATGCAAGCTGAACCATCTTTTGCATTATGTCTCTGTGTCATCAACTTTAGTAGCCCTTTGAACATGTCTCAGGTCTGTCACTGCAGGGCCTGTATTTGCAGTTTTAAACTGCCATGTCTGCCAGGCCCAAACCTTCCTTTTTAATGCATATCAGTCAACCAAGTGGTAGGCCCTAGACAGCACAAAGAGCAGAGTGCAGTGAATTTAACAAGTTGGAAATGTACTTTTGAGTTTTACATGTCCAGGTAATGAAAAACCCTTAAATCTGCTTTTCACTACTGCAATACTTATCTCTCCCTTAAGGTAAGATTGGAATTGCCTTATCACATTTTATAAGTGTAATTTCCAATAGGGAAGAGATGAGACCCCCAAATTTGATTTCTCTGAATTCACAATCTAAAATCACAACTTATGGTGAAGTCAGATTTTAATCTGTAATTCTGAAAATGCCATGTTTAGAAAAGTTGGCATTTTCTTACCTAAAAACATCCAGTCTCTGAATATACATCTGAGGGCAGTGACAACTGGGCTTTGTGCATTTCCTCTAGACAACCACACACGAAGGGAGCTTAGGTGTGCCTGATGGGCCATCCACATCCTGATGGAAATGAATTTTTTGCATTCCTGAGGATTCCGGAAGTTTCTTCACAGAAACGCAAGGAAAATATGTGATTTTGAGCAACGTTTAAGGTTTGCAGGGCAAAGTAGTAAAAAAACAATCTAATGGGATCCACACAAATCATGCCATCCTGGATTCATCTAGGTGTCTAGCTTTCAAAATGTACAGATTGGGCAAGGTTCTCTATGTGCTGCTGAACTATGGTCCAATATCTAGAGCTACCCACATCAGAAAAAGAGGGTCAGGTTTTGGTGGAAAAATGCCCTGCGTCCATGTTGCGTTTTAGGACGTTTCCTGTCACAGCCACTAGGTCTACCTACACAAGTGAGGTGCCATTTTTATCAGGATACTTGAGGGAATGCTGGGTGGAAGGACGTTTGTGGCTCCCCACAGATTCCAGAACTTTCCACCACATAAACGTGAGTAGTCAATGTTTGAGATTTTCAAGGGATTCTGGGTAGAAAATTGGTGCCAGCCATGCACGTCAGCCAAGTCTTGATACCCCTAGGTGTCTAGTTTTAAAAAAGGTACAAGTTGGCTAGGTTTCCTTAGGTGCCAGTTGAGCTAGGGTTCAAAATCTAGAGCTACCCACATTGAAAAAAGAGAGTCTGTTTTCAGTGGAAAAATGTTCTGCGCCCGTGTTGTATTTTGGGCTGTTTCCTATTGCGGGCACTATGTCTACCCACACTAATGAGGTGCTCTTTTTATTATGACACTTGGGGGAATTCCGGGTGGAAGGAATTTTGTGTCTCCCCACAGATTCCAGAACTTTCCATCACAGAAACTTGAGGAAAATGTTTTTTTTAGTTATGGTTTGAGGTTTGCAAGAGATTATGGGTATAAAAAAACGTGGTGTGTGGCACACAAGTCAGCCTACCCTAGGTGTCTAGTTTTAAAAAATGTACACATTTGCTAGCTTTCCAAAGGTGCCGGCTGAGCTAGGGTCCAAAATCTAGTGTTACCCACACTAGGAAAAAAGGGATGGTTTTCTGTGGAAATATATGATGTGTCCATGTTGCACTTTGCTCTGTACCTGTGTTCCACTTTAGGCCATTTTCTGTTGTGGGCACTAGGCTTACCCACACAAGTGAGGCACCTTTTTTATCAAGAGGCTTGGGGGAATGCTGGGTAGAAGGAAATTTGTGTCTCCCCACTGATTCCAGAACTTACTTTCTATCACAGAAATGTGAGGGAAATTAAATTTCAGTCCAAGTAAGTGATTTGCAAAGTATTCTGGTTAAAAAAATGTAGCAAGAGGCGTGCAAGTGAGCCCATCCTGGATACCTCTAGGTGTTTGGTTTTCAAAAATGTACCTGTCGGCTAAGTTTCCCCAGGTGCCGGCTAAGCAAGGATCCAAAATCTAGAGCTACCCTCATTATCAAAAGAAGGTCAGTTTTCGGTGGAAAAATGTGATGAGCCCATGTTGCGTTTTGGGCCGTTTCCTTTAGTGGGCACTTGACCTACCCACACAAGTGAGGTACTACTTTTATTGGGAGACTTGTAGAAGCAGAGAATGGTAGAACATTTGATATTCCCAATTTGATTTTACTTCATTTGTGCTTTTCAAATGTAAGCCAGTGTATAAGAAAAAGGACATTTTGAAAAATACCCTCCAACACGTAAGCTAGTACAGGTACCCACACGTTGAAAGATGTAGAAATAACCACTTCTCCAAAACTTTACATCTTGTGCCCATTTCATAAATACATAACTTTCCTTCCCATTTTTCACTCTGCCTATTTCTCTACAAAAAAAAACTGACCTATACTCGGTACTAAATGAAAAACCACTGTACAGTGCAGATCAGTTGTTTGCCCTGGGTACCTTGGGTACTTGGAGATTCACCAAACCCTATATATTTCTGCAACCATAATGGTCTAGCGAATGTAATGGTATATTGCTTTTGTCAATGGGATATTATGAAAAAAAGTCACAAATACCAGTTTGTACCTACTCATTTTCAATATTTCTTCATTTCAACATGTATTTTCCTTAGAAAACCTCGAGGGATTTACACATATGACCCCTTGCTGAATTCGGAATTTTGTCTACTTTTCAGAAATTAATAGCTTTTCTGGATAACCCATTTTTTTACGCTGGTTTCTACCACAAACCGGAAGTAGATTGAGAGCACACAAAATAGGGGTAATAGGCTACCGCTTAGAAAAATGTCAAAACTGTGGCACAACGTTAGGGGCCTCATTTACTAATTTTTGCCACAGGGCAGCACAGCAAGCCTTTTTTCTGTGCAGCCCTGCACCTAAACAAAAGGGCAGGAACACACTGTATGCATAAGATACAGCACATTCTTGTCCTTGTTCCCTGCACTGGCGTCAAAATTGCTGCCTAGTGCCAACACAGGCACCCTTGCACCATTTTGCATGGGTGCCTGTGTTTCAGGGATGATTGTTGATGTGCAGGAAGGGTCACCTTCCTGGAAATAAACAATCATTAATGGCGTTTTCCTCTTTCTATGTGTGCTGTAGAATGCAGCTCTCATCAAAAGAGGAAAAAACAAGGAGAAATAAAGTTATTTCTCTCTGTTGTGCAACTTTAACGCAACCCTTGAGGTCACGTAGGAATCTGATGCAGTTCCAGACTTGCAAATCTGGAAGTGCATCAGAATCCATAGTATTACATGGGCTTTGCTCTGGAAAGACTCACAGCAGCACACATGGGGCGCCCCTTTCACGCAATGTTATGCGTGAAACTGGTCCATACTTACAAGGCCATGAAAATCTACGCAAGGTGACTGCGTGGCCTTGTAAATATGGGCTTGCACACTGCTCCACAGGTGTCAAACAAATTATGCTCTGGTGGCGCAGTGTGCTGCTAGGGCCTTGAAGATCTTTGTTTTTGATTCAGCTCTGCATGTTCCTAAAGCTGGGAAGATGGTGACTTTAGTACGTCAAACCGTTTATAGATGCCATTTGTAAGGAAAACAGTAGACACTTATATCTGGAGCACATGTTTCCTATTTTTCTCAAGAGTTTGCTATATTTTGCCTAATTTCTCAGTCCCCTCTAGGGGAAAATACAAACCCTGGGCATCTTTAGAATCCAGAGGATGTTGGGAAAAGAAGTACATACATATATGGCATGGATAGATTATGTGGACAAAAAGTTATGGATGCCTAAAGACAAGCTACCCCAAATAGAAAATAAAAGGCGTAGCACTGGGAGGGAAAAGGGCTAGAAGCAAAAGAGTTAAATCTTTCAACAAAGAAAAGAATGTTAGGCCACTCCTTAGCTTTTGGTATGAAATCTAATGAATAAAAGTTACTAATGTGGTATGGCAGTTCCAAAAAAGTTCATGTTGAGACAAATGTTTCAAGATGAAGGTGAAAGTGTTGTGTTTTGTCTTAATAGATTTCAAATTCTGCATTGTGGTAGGGGGCAACCCACAGGATGTAGTTTGATGTATCTAGACGAGTGTGAGGAAAGGGGTAGTGATTGTTTTTTTGCCCTGCCTTCTACACCCCGACCTGGCATCTCCGCTCCGTTGACCTCGCCCTCGCAACCGTCCCACACGTCTGCAGAACTACAACCGGCGGCAGATCATTTTCACACCTCGCCGTCAAAACGTGGAACACACTTACCACCCACCTGCGCCAGACCAAAGACCTCCTTATCTTCAGGAAACTTCTCAAGACCTGGCTGTTCGAGCAATAGCAGCTCCTCCCTCCTTGTCCCCCTCCCTCAGCGTCTTGAGGCCCTCACGGGTGAGTAGTGCACTTTACAAATCCCCTGATTGATTGATTGATTGATAACGCATGTGCTCAGTGTCATCTTTAGGATTTTTTGGGGTCCCGAGGAACGCATATTTTGGAGGTCCCTTTTTGGAAGAACCTTACAACTTATTGCCTATTCAGTGCCAAACAATATTTAAGCTTTCACTTAAAACTGATGAAATGCTTCTTAACTGAGCACCATAAATTCTTAAAATGAAAGTAGATAGAGACAGAGAGAAAGAGAGAGAGACAGAGTCAGAATTAGAGACAAGAAAGGAGAGGGTGAGGTGTTCTGATAGAGGAATCAATAAAGGTGAGAAAAATTGAAAAAAGTCACATTCTCAAAGGGTCCTTTCGAAGGTGGGTGTGGTGGGTACCCGGGGGTCACTATGCCTATGCCTTAAAACGTCTCTCTGTGTGCTGTCTTTTCCAAAGCGTTTTGTGAGCTTACAGTGAGGTTAGAGCTCAATCAATGCTTGCTAATATTTGTCTTTAGTGTCACTCTCATTTGCTTGCTTCTTATTTAATTGATTGAATGGGTTTAGTTCCTCTTCTTGTGCTTGTCCCTCCTATGGAGAATGAACACTTTACTAATGTCCTTCCACTGCTTGCTTTTCAAGCACTGCTTTTTGTTTAAGCAATCTTCTAGAGTGCATTTGGGTTCCAGTTGTCTCTCATGTGTATTTCTTATCACCACCCCAAGTTGCTCTTTCTCACCCATGTGTTTTCCCCATCTTCTCTCAGTTGCCATATTTGTTTCCTTCACACTATCGCACTTTCTGTTGCTACGCTTCATTTTCCACTGCACACCATTGTTGTTTGCTTCCTTAACCTCCATTGCCAACTGCCCACCTTCCGATGCCATTTTAATTACCCCTCCCCAACTAAAGACAAAGAATGCATTACATTTAGAAACTTCTGCTTTACGTGGTTTTAGAAATGACCATGTTTTTATGGGATTCACCCAAATGTTTGCTACTTGACTTGACTGTGTTTGTTGCCCACAAAACACATCGCAAGGTACCCTTGATAACCAATGGCAAATGGCTTGTAATCCCCCTTTAAACATGATGACATTGGTGTATACTGATTGCCACATTTAACTTGTCCATAAGTCTACAGTATATTGTACAAAGGGTACCCATGGCCTGTAGGATAAATGTCACCAGTAGGCTGCAGAACATATTGTGCCACCCACTGCAGTGACACAGAAAACCTGACATCAGGTACACAACTGTAGCTAGGTAGAACAGTTTTAAAACTGCCAATTTGTCCTGTCAAAGTAAATCCTTTTTTAAAAGACCTAAAGTTTCCCTGTAAGTACTTATAATACATTGGCTTACTTTGCTGAAGATCCTGTTCAATTTTGCCTGTACCACATTCTGTCCACTTTTGTCTCCTTATCAAGATGTGAACTGCAAGTACTTAAATTTTATAGAGAGTTCCTTCAGATTTTTCACCTAAAATCTACTACAACAGGGGTCTGCTCTCCGTCACTATATCCTCCAATGCACAGTTTTATCTTCCTTATTTCTAACACAGAATCCGCCCTTAAAACAGTCTGGCTGCCCCAGTGAGTCCCATACTTGCTATAGTATAACATTCCCAAAACAAGTCTGACCTCACACCATAGCCTAACTGCTGAGTGCAGGATCTTCAGCCTCTTAAAAAGTCTTGGAGAGCCAAACTCATACAAGAAATAAATTTTAGCTAAACTTCTGGTCATACATTTCAGCATACCCCCGATTACTCTTGCATTCGGCCTCCCAATCTACATTCCCACATTTTTCAGCTGCAATACTCAACAATACATCTGAAGATCTGGCAGCACTAGGCCTCCCTTAATAAACGTTTTGATAAACTTTTCCAGGAGATCCTAGTCACTTTATTGCCACAGAGAAAGCTACTCATACTTCCCTAATTGTTTGTAAAATAAACAGTATATTATTAAATAGAAAGTAACATTTTGGAAGAATCACCATTTTCACTAAATTTGCATGTTCATTTATAGATGGCATTATCTCACTCAGCTCCCTTGTCTCTTGAATTCCCAAATATTTCTAACCCTCTTTGCTTTCTCCCTGTTCCCAAGTGCAATTCCATGTCACTCCTTTGGTTTTGTCCACATTACCTTGATACCCTGAAATGCTCCAACAACCTTGACTTCCTCCTGAATTTGTCAAAGATTACATTGTTAACATTTGATGTATAGATAATTAGATCATCCACAAATAGGATACTTTCACTGTGGCATAGCTGGCTGCATCCACAAAGAAATACTGGATTGCAATGTGGATTAAAACCCTATAATACTAATACCGGTTTGGTAACAACTAGAAAAATATTTCAGGTATTCTTTTAAATATTTAGATAAAATCCAAGTTAATGGCAAAGTTTAATCTTATCTAACCTTTAATGAAAAGATATTTCAGAAAAAATACCTTTTCTTTGTTTAAAGCCTCTAAGACAGTGGTTCCCTACTTGTGGTCTGGGCTCCCCTGGGGTCCACGAAGCCTCCTAAAGGGGTCCTCGATTGTTTAGAACATTAACTTATATGAACAGATTAATAAAGTGTATATAAATTAAGTGGCTAAATGCTATTTGAAAATTAAAAAATGTACTGTAAAAGTCAATCAATTTGAAATAGGAGGCTAAAAATTTAAATAGTATCCTGAGATTGATTAGTGGGAACAATGCAGGTGCATCAAACAGAATATGGTATGGACAATGTGTGGCTTCGGTTGAATTTAGAAACACTCTGACCTTCCTATTAAAACAAAAATTTGTGGTTTTTTATTTGCTTGCAAAATGAAAGAAATGTGTTATCATTTGTATATGTGTTTCATGGAATGCTTGTTTCGGTATTTTTTGTGTATTGTTTTGCGGATCAAACCATCGACAATGTTTAGGCCTGGGTCCCAATCTTCCAGTAAGTGCTCAGTGGTGGGTCCCCAGATTCCCACAATGATTCAGTGGGGTCCCCGGATTCCAGTAATGATAAAGTGGTGGTCCACAGAAGTCAAAAGGTTGGGAACCATTTCTCTAAGACCTCTTTATCTGTCACCTGAAGGCGCCTATGTAGTGAGGTGTGAACTGCTCCCAGGGCAGAGGACAAGGGCTTTAGGTGTGGGGAGGTATTGTCCTTGCCTTACCAGGATTACCTGGGGGCTGTCCCTAGGCAGTTGGTTGATTTTAAAGGAGACCTATCTTGTCACAGCCAAATGTAGCTCACACCTAGCGCTGTCCCTCTATTGTCCCTCTAGTCAAACGGGCACCAATCCATGCAGGAGAGGGAACAGCCCCAAAATTGGCTTAGAGTGACCATGGGGGGGGGGGGGGGGGAGGTCTCATTATAGCTGCGCATTGGGTGGGGAAAGGAAGGTCAGAATGGTTCTGCCATGTTGGATTTAAGGATAGGGGGGCACTGTGGGACACTTGTGGGACAATTTATTGTAAAACACCAAGGGAATGCTGAAAAGGCGTGTAGGTTCACCCCTATTGAATTTTCATTCCCCTGGGCAAGGGAATGTCTAGAGGCTGCCCTCACTCACAGGCTGGCACTGTGCATAAATGTGGCATCTCCAGTGCCCTCCAGAGATCACTTCTGAACATATGAAAGATCAGAAAAGGACTGGACCTGCTGTAAGTCACCTGAGAAGATCCTTATAGACTGGGACTGTTCACCCTCTTGTACCCTCTTGTACCCAGTACATAGAGGTGGACTCCAGAGGCCTAAAGGCTGACCTCTTGTTTGGACTACAGGGATATAACAAGTTTTAGGAGCCCTTTTCTTGCATTCCCAGCTGACCATTTTCAAACAGACCTTCCTGGGACCCTGTAGCTGGCCTCTGCTGGAGGGAGTCTTAACCTCAAAGTACTGTCCACAAGGTACTGGACCCTTGGTTGGTTTCAAAGTATACTTCTCCTAAGTGTTCCTAAAACCTGGGACTTAGAAATTATTTTTTACCAACTTTAGGCCAGATGAGAGCCTGGGAAGAACCTGTTCTGCTGATCCAGTGAGGGTAGATGGTCACTGTGCATGGGTACTCTGTACCTCCTGCTACGTTGTTCCCTGAATACCAGAAACAGTTGATGCAGAGGTTCTTTGGCTCAAGCCTGCATCTGTGGTTTGCTGCAGAAATCCGTGCTCCAGAACAGATCCGACTCAGGAAGCTTTGCCAGCATTGCTGTTGAATGGGGTCCAAACCGATTGATGACAAAGTCCTCCGGAGCAAGAAACCTTAACTTTTCCTGCTCAGAACTTTACCCACCTAAACCAACAGCTACACCGAGACTCCATCTCCACGCTGGAATTCTTCGACCTTGAGTCCCTTTTTTCCACTCCAGGCTACTGATTACACTGAAAGATTTTAACATCCCTAAAGTCTCGTATTGTGAAGGTACCTTTTTGACTGGAATGACCCTTGTCCCTACATCTGACCTGTGCTCCATTACCATCAGCTTTAACTTGTTTAACTTGCACCTTACTGGACAAACGCAACCAGATGTCCATTGACGGCATATAACACCTTTTGGCACTATTTAGAAATTCTAAATTAGTTTTGGATTTTTCTTGTGTTGTGCTTTAACTTCATGACTGTTTGAGAACTGTAGAAATACTTTTCACGTTACCTCTAAAGATAAGCATGTCTGCTCTTTGCCATGACTACCAGAGGGTTGAGCTCAGGCTTATTCAGTAACTTTTGTGATTTTTATTGGAGGTGAGTACTTGCCCCTCAACTAGTGCCCCAATTTTCAGAAGTAGTTTAAAAGTAAAAATTGTTGTTCACTCAGAGACATTTTTGCACCTCACAATTTCCGATTCTGTCTTGGCTCTCAGCTGATGCCATCTGATAGAAGACAGATGGGAGCAGTGTTGCATGCATTTTAATATTATGCATGCACCTTGTTCCATTCAATATTTAATAGGGATGCACCTCAAATTATGGGACACTTTATACCATTTTTAATTTAGTGAAACATAAGCAGTTCCTCAGGGCTTCTAGGAGCTATCCAATGATTTAGTCACAACAATGTGTGAAGGTTTCTGTTTACCACCTGACTGTCATTCTTGCTTTGCTCTATAGTCTCTTGTCATGAGTAGGGGAAGAGTCCTCATCTGCAGGATGGGCAGATAGTGTGAAAGCTGCTCTGTAGTATCAAAGAGAATTATCTGAAATGGAGCACCTTCTCTTGGGGCCTGTTAACAAGTATAGGTGCTATTTAAAGGACCTGATAAATAATGATATCTTCATGTACGTTATTTATCAGCTGCAATAAACAGCACTTATTATGAGTTATTGAGGGATTACATGTGGATTATGATGTTTAATGCACCACAATTTGCATGGCACAGTAAATACCGTACACATTTCCCCTGTTAAATTTTGCCTTGTTAGACCTGCCAAAATTTAGAGTAGACTCTGGTATTTAACACAACCCTTAGTTATTGGGCGCGTTAGATATCTTTCCAACCTCTGCGTAAACTAGAGTTTACTCACGGGTCGGAATATAATGAGCAACTCATAATCAAGCCCTAGATATTCTACTGGTCTGAAGAATGGTTCCTTTTTATTCTATGGATGGTGTATGGATTTATTAGAAAAAAGTTGTGCTTATTGTTTGAAGTTGATGGGGACTGGTGCTAATGTTTGGGACTAGAATGAAGGAGAAGCCTACTGTATGGTTGTGAAGACTTTTTAGGGACATGATGTGGGGTGATCTAAAACTCAGCTCTACCCATTGCTTAACTTTGGCTCTTTGTTTTGCCACTTGTATGTTCTTACTTTTAATTGATGGCTTTATTAGTTTAAGCTGCCCAGCATTTCTTTGTCCCTCTTTTAAACTATAGCTTATTCATCACCAGCAAGAGCTTTTAGTTTTGCCATTACTTGATTGATCTGAGCGGAGCTTCTGTACGATTACCAGCTTTTGACTTGGAGCTTAACACTGTATGTAAATAGTGTTCTGCTTTAAAGTTCTCTACAGCCTTTTCAGTGCCATCAGAACATATTTTTCTCTTAAGAAATGAACTCTTTGCCAAGCTTCTGCACTGGTATATCAGATACATCAAAATGCTATGTTGCACATGAATAGTCATAGAACACCAGACAGCTTCATAATCATAGCACAACATGCGTTACCAGAATGAAGAACTGAGGAAACTAAAGACATACAGCTTAAATTTTAACAAAGCAAATACAAGCACTGACTCACCTGTGCACATAATATATGGGATAAATTGCCCCTTACCATATATTACATTAAGAATGTTACAAATCACAGAGGAGTTATGTGACCGTATAGAGGAATGAGGGAGAAAGCCAAGTTCCTCACAAGATGATGGAACACCAAGGTGACTTGCAATATTCTTTGAACCTATAGCAGGGGAGTATTTTATTTCTTATAATATATGGCACACCCTCACTCTTCCCACAAACTGATTACATCCTTAGGGGCTCATTTACAAGCCCCTATACCGCTGGTGCATCACTGTTTGTGAAGCATTGGTGGCTCATAGTGTAGGCCCATATCTACAAGGCCATGCAAAGCCACTTTGTGAGGCTTTTCATGGCCTTGTAGACATGGTGTAAGGGAATACAGTGCAGATTGCTTTGTTACCTTACACTGTGTGAGGGAGGTGCTCCATGGGCTTTGCATTGGGTTTTCCCACACAACACCCATGTGTTTTGGCACATTCCCAGATTTACAAAGCACTGTAAACCTGGGAATGCATCAACATATTAAGCCTCCCCAGGGGAGGTGCAACAATGAGAAATATCTTTATTTCTCCTCATTTCTTCCTCTTTGTACGTATACTGAGTTCCACAGCAGACATAGAAAGAAAATAAAACATCCATGGATTCTTTTGTGCAGGAAGGTGTCCCTTCCTGCACAGAAACAATCCTGTCTGTGACAGAGACATCCTTGCACCATGGTGCAAGGGTGCCTGCGTCAGTGCTAGGCAGCCCATTGTGCACCAACGCAGTGGGAGAGGACAGAAATGTGCTGTATCTTGTAGACACAGTACATTTCTGCTCTTTCCCTGTGGCATAGGGCAGCTAAGCAAGGTCACTTGCTGCGCAACCCTGCTCTGTGGGGCTTGTAAAAAAGCCCCTTGGTGTCTTACTCTTTCGTATGAAAGAAAGAGAATGGTTGCAAACATGAACATGAATCTAGATTCTGTAGTGAGAAATCAAACAGGCAAGGAGTTAGTAATTTGTTGCAAAAAGATATTAGAATTAATGTAATATAAGCCGATTTAAAAAAATGATATTGCTCTTTCCTGTAAAGAACTACAGCTTTTAAAATAAAAATGTTGCCTGGACATCTCCTGTCAGCTAATCACTCTTAAGTTTAGAAACACTGATAAGAAGACTAAAAAATAGGCCTAAGTGATAAAATCTGCTTTGCTCGCAGAGTTTCTGGAATTCAAGTGCTCTGTGCTACGTGGAGTAACACGACGTACCCAATATCCAGCATGTGGCAGAATTGTTTTTACTATTAACGAGCGCCACAATATTCTCAGACCACTAGCGAGCGTGCACAAGATTTCATGCCTGCTTTCACAGCTTCTGGCTGCGACAGCACCTTGATAGTGCTGCTCGTGACCATGACTGCGGGTGCACCTCGAGCAGATTCTCTACTCGAAAAGCAGCTAAATTGACTTGAAAATACACGTTTGAGTTGATTTTCTACTCCAATGGACCGTTCAACCTATTTTTTTTGTGCGAGAAGCCTTTTTTTTCTACTTTTTTTCCAACCGGAAGGAAGTGTCAAGGAGACTCCAACTTCCTGTTCCTGCCCAGCAGGCTCCTCCCAGTGCTTTGTCCATCTCCTGGTCACTTTTTACTTGGATTTTGAGGTGAAAGGTTCACTCTCTTTCTCTGTTGAATATATACCTTTGGATATAAGAAGTTTGTTTTTGTGATCACACAAGTAAGTTAAAATACCATTGTATAAGGGTGTTGTTTGTTTGCTTGCGGATGCACAAGTATTTCTTTGTACATTTGTTTGATGATTAAATTTCATTGTGGTGGGTGGTCTGGAGTTTCAGTAAGTGCCCACTTATTATTTTCCATTTCATTTTTCACTTTTGGAAGGAAAAATGTGGCACAGTTCAGTACCTTTTCTCTATGGTTCTTACATTTGCAATATCAATTTATTTTACTATGTTGCCTAGTCTTTCAACGGGTCTTCCAGTCGGTAGATCCAGTTCTAGTTATCAGTGCATGAAAGAAATGTTTCTGTTGTATATGTTTTTTTAAACATCATTTAGGGCAGGGGTGGTATTGGATGAAATAAAAAATGTTGGCTATTGTTTGTATTTCATGTTTTTCAAATTTGTTTCAGCAAAATGTATATATGTGGAGTCACATTTGATGGCATAGGAGGATGTGTGTTGTTGTAATATTCTCATAGCTCAGTTAATTTCCGTGTGTGGCATTGCTGAATTAATGGTAATGTTTTCTTCAGTGTTACCATGACTCTATTGTCTGGCCAGTGTGTGTGTGAGTGTGTTTGCCATAATCCACTGTTTGTTTTTGTTCTCCATGCCACATGGCTAGGGGCAATTTTGTGTAGTCTGTGCCCATAGGCCTGAATGTTTCTTTGTTCTCCTTGCCTCCGTACGTGTTGTTGTTGTTGTTTGACCATATGGCTGGTGAGCATTTTGTGCAGCCAGCCAGTATGCTTCTGCCAAAGGTTTGCATGTGTGCTTTGTGCTCCATGCCTCCTTGCTCGCTGTTCTTTGACCATGTAGCCGGCAGCCTTTTTGTGCAGCCAGATAGGGTGCTTTTTTGCCATAGTTTGCATGTATTCTTTGTTCTCCATGCCTCCTTGCTCGCTGTTGTTTTTTGAACATGTGGCTGGTGGCCATTTTGTGCAGCCAGCCAGTGTGTTTTTGCCATAGACTTGCATGTGTTCTTTATTCTACATGCCTCCTTGCTCACTATTGTAGTTTGACTTTGTGACCGGACGCCAGTTTGTGAATTCATCTAGTGTGCTTTTGCCATAGGCTTGCATGTGTTCTTTGTTCTCCATGCCTTCTTGCTTGCTGTTGTTTTTTGACCATGTATCTGGTGGCCATTGTGTGCAGCCAGCCAGTGTGCCATTTCCCTAGGTATGGATGTGTTTTTTTTTTCTCCATGCCTCCTTGCTTGCAGTTGTTGTTTGACCATGTGACCAGAGGCCATGTTGTGAACTCAGCCAGAGTGCTTTTGCTTTTGCCATAGGCTTGCATGTGTTCTTTGCTTTCCATACCTCCTTGCTTGCTGCTGTTCTTTAACCATGTCGCTGGGGGCCATCTGGTACAGCCAGCAAGTCAGCGTGCTTTTGCCTTAGGTTTGAATGTGATATCAGTTTAATAATATGTTTGAGGAACATTGTAGTATATGTCTATTATGAATATGATTATGAGGAACAGCACTTTATATTCCATGCATTTTGTGCATTTGTCCAACTCCACTTCTATGCCTCCCAACAGGTTTCTCATAGTTAAGTAGTGCAAATATCAGTAATTTCTTTTTTTTTTTTTAGCTTTTATTCCATTTCCTCCATACCCTCTGCCTGCCATAGGATAGGTGCACTGCACAAGCAGCGTTATTCATTTTTTAATGATTATTACATTTCCCCCTGGACCACCTTGCCTGCCATAAGCACACACTAGCCTTTAAAAATTATTCAATTTACCAGTGCACAACTCTGACTGCCACAGGTGTCTCCTTTAGAATAGATGTACATAAAGCAAAAAGCTGTATCTGTATGTTGTGATATCCAGATTGGAATTTATATTTTATGTTAGGGAGGTGTGGTTAGATTTTAAAATGGTTAGATAAATTGTTGTCAGTCATTATTATTACCTAAGTAACCACCAAACTAAATTATATTGTCTTTGCCTGTGCTAATTCAAACTGCAACAATGCCACATTTCACTAAGGCCCTCATTACGAATTTAGCATTTTTTGGGCAAGACCACCATGTGAAATGCTGCCACCATACCGGCAGAGGTGGCTGTACAGCGACTGCCGTAGTACGAGTCACAAAGAACAAACCACCCAAATACAGCCACAAAACCAACACCGCCAGGCCGTCTGATGGTGAAATGCCGAATGATCTACCACCAGCCCTGCCACTCCGAGCCCACTCCGACCGCCCTATTTCGAGTAATTTTTCAGTACAGCGACACATTTATGGCAGTAAACCAACAGTGGTCCGCACAGCCGCAGTACAGAAAGGCACCGCCAATAGTAGCCAACACCCCATTGGACAGTTCAAATACCCCACACCTGAAATACATACACATACCACACACACCTGCTCATGGCACCATATAACACCCCCACACACCAACAATCCTGTGCGATTACCACAACCAGCCAGAGACAAACAAGCCATGAAGCACACCCCATACTCAACAAAGACCTGCAAATTGCACACTTTGCACACACCACCACCACCACCCACCACCACCCACAACCAAACACCCCCACAGCACCAATCACCCCTCACTGCCCCCTACCCACACAGCACCCCCGCAACATGTCACCCCAGAAGCATCCATGGTTCACAGACAATGAGTTGGGGGTCATGGTGGACAAGATTGTCAGAGTTGAGCCACAACTAATGAGAGTCCAGGTCCAGCAAACATCATTGACCAGGAAACCTGGGTTATGGCAGATGTTCATTGACAGGGTCAATTTAGTCGGCACCTATCCCCAAGGGAGGATATCAGGAAGAGGTGGAACGACCTCAGGGGGAAAGTCCGTTCCATGGTGTCCATCCAGGCACAGGATCGCCCTGAACAAGACTTGCAGTGGGCCCCCACCTCCACCCCTTGACTTGACATCCTGGGAGGAGAAGGTCTTGGACATCATGCATCTGGAGGGACTTACTGAAATTGACGGAGGGCTCAACACTGGTAAGGCAACAATACCCCCCCCAGCAACAGCTACTCGTAACCAGCATGCCTACCCCATCCAACACTACTGCAACCCCCAATCACCTCACACCCTCCCCTGCATGCCACGCAACTACTATCTCACTCACTCCCCCCAATGCACGGATAACGATCACAATGTGAAGAGCCATAACTCTCACAATGCATCACACCCCACACTGCTAACATTCACTTTACACCTGCATGGACAACCATATCACAACCCACACCTACTGTTTGCTACGATTGCCTCCCAACACATGGCAATGAGAGCAATACCAACCACCATCCACAACCCACCATGGCACATAGAAACCATGGCACAGTCCCCATAACCAAAATATGTCTGCAGTGCTGGAGCTGTCACTGCCATCACTGGGAAGCAAATGAAGCCAGTGCATGCACCACACCATGAAAATGACAACTACATATTGACATACAAACATTCCCTCTTTTTCCCCCACAGGTAACCCTGCTACTGCCACCCAGCAGAGGATGCTAGGCTCAGACAGCCATCCCTGTGATGAAGACCCCAGTGGATGTCTGGAAGGGGACGAGTTGCCAGGGCCATCTGGGGTGACTGGTCAGTCCATTCCCAGCAATCCCACCCTGGACACACTGGACTCTGCATCCCATGTGGCAACAGCACCTCAGCCAGCCCCTCCTCCCCAAACCTGTGCCCCAGGGACATCTCAATCAGAAGTGTGCCCCATAGTACATGGGCCAGACAATGAAGGGCCTGGTGCTACTGGGAGTGGGCACACTCTGCCAGGGGCACAGGCACAGGGGGCTAGTGGCAGTGGGAGGGGATCAGTGGCCCAACATATGGGGCAGACACAACAACTGGCAGCCCAGGAGACCCTCACTTAAATCCTGGGTGCATACCACCAAACCCAGGACCCCATGGGCCAGATCCTCACCACTGTGAAGGAGAGCCAGAGGCTACAGAGTGAATACCATCAGGAGGCTATGCAGCCGTGGCAGACCCACAATACCACCATTGCCACCATGGCAGGGGTGCTGAAGGAACTCATCACCATCCTGCGTGAGTCCATCTCCCACTAGCAGGCCCTTTCCACTAGCTACATCACTTCTGAGCCCTCCACGTCAGCAGCAGCTAGTGGAATGGAGGCCCTGCCACATGACCCACAGGACACCAGCACCCCTACCCCTGTAGCCGACGAGCCCCCCCACGCAAGCGAGGATGTCCAACCAGACATCCTGCCAGAACTGATGCCCAGATCAAGACCAGCCAGGAAGTGGCCCTCCACTGAACATTCTCCCTTCTGTGTCACTGAGTCACCCTATTGACTGTCCACTGTCATGTCTCTGTACTCCCATGGCCACCATACTGGACCTCCACTACCCACAGCTGGCCCAAGTAAGCTGTTGAGCCCACCCACCAAGATCCCCCTCATCAACCCTTGCACTTGTAAATCCCAAATAAACACCATTGACCACAATTAATGCCTATGTCTTTATTGTCATGTGCACGAAAGATACAGCCATTACGTGTGCAACAGTTAACCCATTGTCCTGGCAGTGTATGTGTGAGTGACAGAGGGGAGAGATATGTAGCAAGGATTACAGTGGAGCAGGCAGTGGCTGGAGAGATGGCTCAAGGGAGGCAACAGGTGAGGCAGGAACCACAGTACACCCCAACAATGTCCTGAAAGTAGAACAAGACAGGGACATCGATCACTATAGGCTTCACATATGGCAAATCAGTACACATGCACTGTAAGTATAGGAATCCATGGTAGAGATGGCAAATCAAGTCAAAAAACATAGGGCCATTACAAACCCACATTCACAAGGCATACCTCCCACATGGTCCCTCCCTCACAGCAAACAGAACCACACATTAGGCATTGAGGCAGACCCAGTCCCTAAGTAGTGGTGCCAACATATGTGGGACGTTGCTGTTCCGCATAATGTAGGAGTGATGTACAGACACAGGGAACCTGACCATAAGCTTGTGTGATATATTGATCAGCCAGACACCCCACTTGCACATTGGTGGAATAGAAGTTTTTACAGTTCCTAATAACTTGTTCACTCCTCCTGCGTGGCACCAGGGCAATGTGGGTACCATCTATGGCCCCAATCATATGAGAGACATGTGCCAGACCGTAGAAGGCAGCGTTCACAGTGGGCAGATCAGCACGATGTGGGAACCTGATGTAGCTGGCCATATTTTGTAGAAGGCCACATAGGATGTCCTTCAGGATGTTGCTGAACATGGGCTGCGATATCCCTGCTGCCAAATCCACTGTTATCTGTAAGGACCCTGAAGTAAGGAAGAGGAGGACTGACAACACTTGTACTGTAGGAGGGATAGCATTGGGATGTCGAATGGCAGGCAGTAGGTCCGGCTCCAACTGGGTCACCAGATCCGTGATGGTCTGACAGTTCAGACGATAGGTCTGTATGATGTGTCGCTCATCTAGGCTGGCAAGGTCAACTAGGGGCCTGTACACTGGAGCATTCCTCATCCTCAACCTTCCACCGTACCTGCAAATAGGAGGGAGTAGAAATCATGATATGCAGCATTGACTGTGTGGACGCTTAACAGCTGTGGAAATGGTCAACATATGTCACCCATGATGCACCTTAAATGCACCCTGAATACACATCACACATGTAAAATGGCAGCCACCTGTGCTGAATGCACTGGACTGATTGAAGTGTGCTCATGCTGCCGGCGTAACACGTCATTGCGGTAGGCAGTCTAAACAGCAGTGCAACTCCTCATTGGTTAACATGGTTGCTTATGGGAGACAGGAGCTAATGGTGATCCCCACCGGCATTGACGGTGTTGTCTGCGTCGGCTGTGACTGCCATTTCATGTGCTCATGCTCACATGACTCCTGACCGTTGTGCACAGAAGACCCCTACTGTGTGTGCCTCTGTGTTCTGACTCTGGTAGCCAAGATGCCATGTCCTGCAGGAGATAGGCCCCAGCCTTCACCCAGGAGGAATTGGAGAAGCTTGTGGAGGGGGTCCTATCCCTGTATGGACAGTTGTATGGGGTACAAGAGCAGCAGGTGAGGCCAATGTGAACACTGTGGCCCTCATTAGAACCCTGGTAATAAATCCCTCTTACCGCCGTGCAGAAGACCACCAACATACCACTGCGGCCGCGGAATTCCGCTACAGCTATTACGACCCACAGCTCAGAATCCGCCATAATACAGACACCAACACAAGTCCGCCACACCAAAGGTCAGAGATAAACTGGTGATAACACAACTGACACCGTCACGCCAACAGGAATACACCCACACTATCACGACCCAGGAATCAACACAGCGGTCTTTCAACCGTGGTAAACCATTGGCGGTACACACCACCGCGCTCAAAATACACACACACTTACAAAACACAACCACATTGGACAATTCAAATTACACAAACCTGATACACTGACACACACCACACCCACACACCTAATCCAATATAAAACACACACCCACATCACCCACAAACCCTTACAACCAGAATTGTGGAACAACGCCAGAGAGAGACACCACCATAAACAATACCAGCAGACACACAACACCATCACATACACAACATCCACGCACCTCAAACTACACACACCAACACATCCCCTCACAGTTCACAACACACACCACCTTACACATCACCCACACCACTTCATGGCACCTCAACGACACCACAGGTTCTCTGCGGAGGAGCTCAGGGTCATGGTGGAGGAAATCGTCCAGATAGAGCCACAGCTATTCGGATCACAGGTGCAGCACAGCTCCATTGCAAGGAAGATGGAGCTATGGCAAAGAATTGTCGACAGGGTCAACGCAGTGGGACAGCATCCAAGAACTAGGGATGACATCAGGAAGAGGTGGAACAACCTACGGGGGAAGGTGCGTTCCATGGTCTCCAGACACCAGATTGCTGTACAGAAGACTGGCGGTGGACACCCACCTCCTCCCCCACAACTAACAACATGGGAGGAGCAGGTCTTGGCAATACTGCATCCTGAGGGCCTCGCAGAAGTAGCAGGAAGACTGGACTGTGGTAAGTCAACTCTTTACTACCTTATCCCCCCACCCTACCTGCATGCCATCACATACTCCCAACCTCATCCTCACCCTCATCACTCCAACACCTCACATATGCCCCACCATCACAACCCACCCATCCCAATACCAAGCCCTGCATGCAACACCAAAGCATGGACACCCATCAGCAAAGCATGTCCACGACAGATACCCACACATACCCCAAACCAAATATCACACAAGGACCAAGCCAAGAATGCAAGCACTGGAGTACAGGGTCACTCACCCATCGCACACGATGGCACACACAGATGCAATAATCATGCCTTTACACCACTGCAGGACCCCTACCCAACGTCAGCGGACAGGAAGTACCAGACATATCCAGCCCCCCCACAGAAGAGACCCACAGTGATGACAGCAGCTCTGCACAACTGGATCAAGATGACCAGCCCGGCCCATAAGGGACCTCAGGACAGTCGGTTCCCCTGACACTGACACAAGCCACCACAGAGCTTCCCCCCTTAGGAAACACCACCACAGCACCCACCCAGCGGGCCCATCCCTCTGTCCCCAGGACAAGTCAATCAGCAGTGTGTCCACCACTACAGGGAACCCAGGCAAACCCACCAACCCAAGACAATCAGGGACCTGGGGGCAGTGGCAGTGGGCACACTGTTCAGGGGACAGAGGCACAGGATAACAGGGAAGCTGGGAAGACTGCTGTGCGACAGGGGGAGGACAGGCCCAGGGAACCCACTCTCCACGAGGCAATCTCCAACATCATGGGAGCTTAACATCATTCCCAGGCAACGATGGCAACAGTACTGGCCAAGTTTCAGGAGACCCAGCGGCTGCAGGAGGAACACTATCTGGGGATCAGGGAGGACCTGAAGTCCATTAACAACACCCTGGTCACCATTGCAGGGGTGCTGCAAGACCTTGTCAACACCAGGAGGGAGACAGTGGCACAACAAGGGCCCCCTGACACTAGCCTGGATGATGAACAGCCCTCCACCTCCGCCGGCGCTAGTGGACAGGAGGCACCGCCACAGGAACACAACACCAGCACCCCACCCCCTGCAGATGGAGAACCACCCCGCAAACAGTCCCTGAGATCCAGGAACAAGACAGAGAACATTGCCAAGACCCCCGCCAGGAAATGAGACCCCCCTGAATGTCACCCTTCTGTCCCACTTTGTCACCCTGTCCATCCTTCAACTGCCATTGCTCCACTTCCTATGCCCCTTTAGACAATGCACCTGTGAAACAAATAGACTGGACTCTGCCATGGACATTCCTCCACCATTCGCCCCTGCCCATTTTACAACCCCCTCCACTTATTTGCACAGAAATAAACACACTTCAATCACAAAACAATCTGGAGTCAGTCTGTCCTTTCACAAATGTGTAATTGCTATAACCATGGAATACAGCGATGTCAATTTAATTGTGCACATACCGATGTAACACAGCTGTAGGCCTGGAGGAGATATAGCAGAGGGCACAAAGTGGGACCCACATCTGGAAAATGGAAAGCCAAAGTGACAAGCCAGGGTCCATAGACTGAGTGTAAAAGACAGACTTCTGCTGGGTCCAATAATAATATGAGATATGGGCGGCAGTGACATCTTCTTACCTGTGTCTCACTGGAAGTATTGCATGATTATGTTGTTTCTGTTGTCGATATCCTCTTCTTCTGCCTCCTCTTCTTCACTGTCCACAGACTCCACAGCTGCCACAAGACCACCATCTGGCCCATCCTCCTGCAGAAAAGGCACCTGGCGTCGCAAAGCCAGGTTGTGCAGCATACAGCAGGCCATGATTATCTGGCACACCTTCTTTGGTAAGTAGTAGAGAGAACCACCTGTCATATGAACGTACCAGAATCTGGCCTTCAGGAAGCCGAAGGTTCGTTCAATCACCCTCCTAATTCGCCCATGTGCCTCATTGTAGCATTCCTCTGCCCTTGTCCTGGGATTCCTCACTGGATTAGTAGCCATGACAGGTTGGGTAACCAGAGTCACTTGCAAATATCGAGGGACAATTGTTAGACACACACTAACCCTTAGGGACAACCCCATACCCAGACACCTATTCACACTGTATAGGGTCCTTGTCCTCACCTATAAGCCACACACGGTGCCTCTGGAGTTGCCCCATCACATAAGGGATGCTGCTATTTCTCAGAAAGTAAGCGTCATGCACTGAGCCAGGAAACTTGGCATTCACAGGGGAGATGTACTGGTCTGCCAAACACACCATCTGCACATTCATAGAATGGTAGCTCTTCCAGTTTCTGTACACCTGTTCACTCCTGCGTAGGGGTACCAATGCCACATGTGTCACATCAATGGCACCAATGATGTTGGGGATATGTCCCAGGGCATAGAAGTCACCTTTCACTGTGGGCAAATCCTCCACCTGAGGGAACACGATGTAGCTGCGCATGTGTTTCAGCAGGGCAGATAACACTCTGGACAACACGTTAGAGAACATTGGCTGGGACATCTCTGAGGCAATGGCCACTGTTGTTTGGAAGGAACCACTTGCCAGGAAATGGAGTACAGACAGGACCTGCACTAGAGAGGGCATCCCTGTGGGATGGCGGATAGCTGACATCAGGTCTGGCTCCAACTGGGCACACAGTTCCTGGATTGTTGCACGATCAAGTCTGTAGGTGACTATGATGTTTCTCTCTTCCATTGTCGACTGGTCCACCAGCGGTCTGTACACCGGAGGGTGCCGCCATCTCATCACCCTATGGAGGAGAACAGCGAGCAGAGAGTCAGCCAACACTGAGGAATCCCAAAATGTAATTTGCACACATTTATTAATCCGCAATGTGCCTGTAACTGTGTGTATTCAAGGCCTACATTTGTGTGACGCAGTTATTATAAATGCCATGTGGCCCCCTGAAATGGCGGCTGCCTGACCTGTAAGGTGGGACAAGGGGACATGAGGTAACTGCGCTGGCATTGTAAAGCGTCGCGGTGGGCAGTCGAAGACCGCGGCGCAATTCTGCATTGGTTAACATTGGACCCTATGGGTCTGAGGAGCCAATGATGATGTACGCTGGCGGTACGCACCGCTGCAGACGTGACCACCATTTTCTGTCTGTTCACTCACTTGATACCTGACCTTCAACAGGAGACGACCTACACTGCAAGTGCTGCTGTGACCTGTGTCTGGAAGCGAAGATGGCTCACGTGTCTGAGGAAAGGGCCCCTGCCTTCACTTCGGAGGAGTTGGAGAAATTAGTGGATGGGGTCCTCCCCCAGTACACACAACAGCATGGTCCTCCAGACAGTGAGTACACTGTGATCATGCTGCATGGGCAATGCCTGTTTGGAGTGGTGTGGATGGAAGATACATGGGGGGGCTGAGGCCTGCATGTGCGGACAGTGAGTGCATGTGCGTAAGGGCAAGGGTGGGAACGGGGGCGAATGAGTATGACGGTCCGGAAGGGTAAAGAATTTCCTTTCCCCCTGTACCATTCCTCTAGGTCAGCGCCCACCAGAAGAAGGCTATTTGGCGTGCCATCGCCAAGGACGTCCAGACCCTGGGGGTCCACCACAGACGGAGAACCCACTGCCGTAAAAGATTGGAGGACCTGCGCCGCTGGAGCAAGAAGATGGCGGAGGCCCAGCTGGGGATGGCCTCCCAACGTGGGAGGGGTGCCCGTCGCACCATGACCCTCTTGATGTTCCGGATCCTGGCGGTGGCGTATCCGGAGTTGGATGGGCGTATGAGGGCATCACAGCAGCCACAAGGGGGTGAGTGCACTCTCATTCAGCTGACTCGGCGCGCATTACGAGGTGTCTGGGTGGGGAAGGTAGGCAGTGGGTTCCCCTAGGCCAGGGCAAGCTTGGTAGGCAAGGTCCCTTGTGAGGCAGGCTATGTGGCACCCCACTAGTGGTTAGTGCCATCTACACCCTGTCAGTCTCCTGTGACTTCCAGGTGTGCAGCAATCGGGCTTAGGCCTTGTACCCCAAGGGCATGTGATTAATCTAGGAACTATAAGTGCATGGCGTAGTGCAGAGGGCTGCTGTGTCTGTTGTGTCTGCCAATGGTAGTGGTGTTGCATGCTCATAACATGTCTTTCTCCTGTCTCCCCCCTCCCTTTTTGTGGTCTCCCTGTTCTTGTGTGCAATAACATCATCAGGCGGAGGAGCATTTGCACCAGAGCAGGAGGGACCTGCATCCCACTTGGCTCTGGGGGGCGAAACAACAGAGTCTGTAGCCACCAGTGGGACGTAGGGCGACGGGAGCTACACGGCGGGGACAGGAGCAGAGAGCAGCGACAGCGACTCCTCCTTTGATGGGATCTCCCTTGCGGTGGCGGGCCCCTCTGTGCCCACAGCATCAACAGGTACAGCTGCCACCCCCCCTACCAGCCCCGCCCTCCCAGCAGCCCCTCAGCGTGTGTCCTGTGCCCGCTCACCCAGGAGGGTGGGCATCTCCTTCGCCCAAGGCACCTCAGGCCCTGCCCCAGTCAGCCCTGCTGCCCTCAGTGAGGAGGCTATTGACCTCCTGAAATCCCTCACTGTTGGGCAGTCTACCATTCTGAATGCCATCCAGGGTGTTGAGAGGCATTTGCAACAAACAAATGCATACCTGGAGGGCATTCATTCTGGCCAGGCAACCTAACAGAGATCATTTCAGGCTCTGGGCTCAGCACTGATGGCAGCCATTGTCCCTGTATCCAGCCTCCCCCCTCCAACCTCCTCCACCCAGTCCCAATCCCCAGTACCTCAGCCTATCCCAAGCACACCATCAGACCAGCATGCAGACACATCAACACACAAGAGTGGCTCAGGCAAACATAAGCACCACACATCCACAGGCACTCACACAAGCATCATACCCATGCACACATACCAACATCCACTCCCCCTGTGTCCCCCTCCTCCACGTCTCCCTCCTCCCTCCCAGTCTCGTCTCCACTCACACCTGCATGCACTACATCCTCAGCCATTACCTTCATCACCAGCACGCCCATCACCACACACCACTCACGTGCACTCACCACACCACTACCATTCACACATCCAAAGTGTCCTCTCCCAGTGTGTCAGTGAGCCCTCCTCCCAAAGTACACAAACGCAGGCACACACCCACCCAACAGCCATCCACCTCACAACAGCCTCCAGAACATGCACCTTCACCCAAATACAGCAAACGCACACCTTCTTCAACCACTACCTCTTCCTCCACTCCCAAACCCCCTCCATCAACCTGTCCCAGTGTGTCTAAAAAACTTTTCCTGGGTAACATTGACCTCTTCCCTACACCTCCCACCGTCCTTCCCCTAGGGCCAGGCTTTCTAGGTCCCAGCCCAGCACCTCAGCCACCACATCCCCAGGCACAGTGGTGCCAGCAACTGCGGGGTCATGGAGTGCGCCAACCAACAGGGCTGCCAGTGTGCAACGGAGCGAGGGCAAGGACATTCCGCCACCTGCCAAGGTTAAAAAGGTGCCCACATCCCAGAGGGAGAAGCCGAAAACACCTGACTCCATGGGGTCAGCAAAAACAAAAGGGGATAGTGGTAAGACAACTGCGGCACCTTCAAAGGTGGGGAAGGGACAAAAACAGAAGGGTAGGTCAGGAGAAGGCATGGTGCCACAAACTGAGGGACCAGTGTCACACCTTCTGTCCACGTCCACACCAACCTGTACGGTGGAGAACACCGCCACCTGCACCACCACCTGCACCGCCTCCACAGACCCCGCCGCCAGAACCGCTACCACAGACCCTGCCGCCAACACCGCCGCCACAGACCCCGCAGCTAGCACCGCCGCCACAGACCCCGCAGCCAGCACCACCGCCACAGACCCCGCTGCAAGCACCACTACGACTGACACCGCTGCAAGCATCGCCATGACTGACACCGTCGCAAGCACCGCCAGCAGCCCCGTGACGTCCTCAGACAGTGGCACCACCGCAGACATGGCTACCATCCCCTGTGGTCAGTCGTCCGAGGCTGGTGGTGAGTTCAAGGACCCTGGGCAGCTTCCATGAAGCATCACTGTTATCACAGTTGTCACATGGATGTGGAATGCAAAGCCGCAGCAGTGTGGGGTATGTCTCTGCCTCCATGGCGTATCATGCAACCTGTACCTTGGCAATCTAGTGGCACACACACCCAGGAGAGTGTATTGTTCTGGCCACACTGCACGTGGAGCACTCTGGGCACCATGCCCCCTCCAGGACCAGTGGAGAGATACATCCACTACCTCAGTCCTTGGCAGGATGAAGCACTCTGGGCACAAAGCCCCCTCCAGAACCAGTGGAGAGATACATCCACTACCTCAGTCCTTGGCAGGATGAAGCACTCTGGGCACCATGCCCCCTCCAGAACCAGTGGAGAGATGTATCCACTACCTCAGTCCTTGGCAGGATGAAGCACTCTGGGCACAAAGCCCCCTCCAGAACCAGTGGCGAGATACATCCACTACCTCAGTCCTTGGCAGGATGAAGCACTCTGGGCACAAAGCTTCCTCCAGAACCAGTGGAGACTGTTATCCACTTGAGAGACTGTGGCTTTGCACTCCCCAGGATACAGCAGTGGGCAAACCACCCACTGGAAAGACTTGAGAGACTGTGGCTTTTCACTCCCCAGGATAAAGCAGTGGGCAAACCACCCACTGGAAAGACTTGAGAGACTGTGGCTTTGCACTCCCCAGGACCAAACTGTGGGCATGAAGCCCCCTTGTGGAGCAGTGGCGTCGTGCGTTCATCAGGCTGAGGTGCCCCCCTCCCTTGAGGTGCCTGTATATTTTCCATCTTATGCCCCTCCAGTGTTCTCTGCATTTGGAGTCAGGTATCATGTGTGGGCCTCGCCAATGCATTTTTGGCCCAGTGGTCCACGGACAATGATTGGTGGACTATCCGGACTTGTTTATTTGGTGTACATAATTGTACATACTGGATTTTGAATTTTGATAATGATATTTCACATGATTACATTTGTTCAAATCATTTCCTTTTGTCCTTGCATTCTTCCAGGGGGTGGGGGGATGTATATGTAATGTTGCAGCATGTATTTGTGTGTATGGTGTTGTGGGTGGGGCTGAGGGTGGGGGTGTTGCGTGTTGCGTGTGTGTGTCACTCTCTTTTCCCTTCCCCCTCCCCTGTGTTGTAGGTGCAGTACTCACTGTGGTCGTCGCCGCGGTCGTTAGAGCTCTTGATAGAGGAGCAGGAAGACCACTATCGGCAGTATCTGCACTTCAGGCTCCATGGTGTCCTGGTTCCTCGTGGGATGTGGAAAGGTGAGTGTTTTCCCTTCTGTGTACTGTTTCCGCCGTGTTTTTGTTCGCGTTGGTTCCGCCCCGGAAAAGGTGGCGGATAGGCCTGTTGTGATAGGGTGGGCGGTACATTGTCTTCCACCTCTCTGTTTGCGGTGTCCGCTGTGCTGTTTGTTTGTACCACCATGGAGGTCGGAGTGTTAAAGTGGCTGTCTATTTTGGCGGTTTCCGCCACGGCCATAATCCAATTTTTTTCTCCGCCGGACTGTTTGCGGTATTACCGCCACTTTAACACCGACCGCCAGGGTTGTATTGAGGGCCTGTGTCTCTACGGGCATGTGAAGAGTGGAGATCCTGGGCAGGTGTGGCGGGTAGGCCTCTCATCAAAAACACAAGCGGTGTACCTGTGCATTGCTGTGGTGTCCCCCATGGTGTTCCATTGCTGTAGCATGTGTAGGTGAGGGTATGGTGTGTCATGGCATGGCATCAGAAGATGTAGTGAGTCACTGTGTGACTGTTTTGAGGACATTGACTGATTGTATCCTGTCTCTCTCTCTCTCTCTCTCTCACTCACCCACTCACCCTCCCTCCATATCCCCCTCTGTCTTTGTGTGCATCGGATTCATCTGGTGAAGGAGAATGGGCACTGGGGAGTGGGGATGCTGCAGCCCATGGGACCCAGGAGGCTGATACCAACGGAGCCGAGGGGACCAGTTGGACGGAGGGCGAGGTGAGTGCCACGGGGGAGACAGGACCAATAACACCATCCTCAGATTCCTCCACCGATGGACTCTCCCTGGCGGTGGCAAACCCATCTGGAGCCATTCCAGCACCGCCCTTGTCCACCACCCCGCTTACCAGAACCGCCCTCCCTGTAGCTTCCAACCCAGTTGCCTGTGCCCACTCAGCCAGGAAGGTGGGCGTCTCCTTCACTGCAGGCACCTCTGCCCCTGCCCCAATCAGCCCTGATGCCTTCAATGAGGAGACTATGCCATCCAGGGACTGTCATCCCGGATGCAGCAGACCAATGCATTCCTGGAAGGCATTCACAGTGCCATGTCTGGCCTGCAGAGCTTGTTTCAGGTTCTGGCCTCCTCCTTGACAGAAGCCAGTGTCCCTTCTTCTTCCGTCTCCCCTCCCGCTACCTGTTCCCAAACACACATCCCTCTCCCTTCACCCATCCAAGGCACACTTACTGACCCACATGCATTCACATCAACAGTCAGGGTACGCAAGGACAGACATACGCACCCCAACGCCACCACTACTGTGCACACACACAGCATTTAATGCCAACATCTACTCCCTTCACTGACTCCTCCACCACCTCCCCCTCGCAGTCACGACACCACTCACACCTGCAGTCAGCACCTCATCAGTCCCAGATCCTGCCACACGTACCTCACTTGCACCGTCACCACAATATCAGAACCCATATGCGCACACACTATAACAGTGAACACCCCCAAATGCAGCACATCCATCCTACCTGCAGACATCACCCCAACATTCACTCACACATTCCCACCTGCCATCTCCCTGCATCTCCTCCACCCCTCCTCCCAGTATACCTAAAGTCCACACTCATCCACCCATCACTCACCCAGCACACACATGGTACACACCCCCATACCTGCACCCAAGGTACCTCCACGTACACACCTTTCAACCATGCCGTCTCCCTTCACTCCCAAACTTACTTCCCACTATCTTCCTTGTGCCCCTAAGAACTGCTTCCTGACTGAGTTTTCCCTGTTCCCCACCACTGGCCCAGTTCCTGTTACCCCCATGCACCTGCTACCCTTCCCAGACACCTGCCTTCCACCTCTCAGGCCTTCACTGGTCATCACCATGCCCCTCCCCCGTCTACGACATCCACCTCTAGCAAGGCCATAGTTACCCCTCCCACAACAAAGGCCAAGCCCACTTCCTTCGCTTCCAGGGCCAGGCCCAAACCACCTCCCCTCCTGGCTAAACCACCACCATTGAGGCCAAGGCTAAGGACCCCTACTCCAAACCCAGCCCAAAGGACCACCCCTCCAAGCCCAGCCCAGAGGACCCCCCTCCAAGCCCAAAAACCCCCAACCCTGAGGTGCCTGCATGCCCCATTGATGCCCCTGCCTTGTGGAGGCCAGCACTTTGCAGTCAGGAGTCAGGTTGGAGCCTCATACTGTACCCTGTGTTTTTTGGGCACAATGGCCAATTTTGGACTAACACTTGGGCCTCATTGTACATAGTTTCATTGATTTTAAGTTATTTATTATATATGCACCACTGCACCATTGGTGTTGATGGAGACAACCTTGTCCTGGATTGCCTTTCACATGTATGGGGGTCATTCTGACCCCCGCTGGCGGCGGATGCCGCCGGCCTGGCGGGAACCGCCAGAAGACAGTACCGCGGTCAAAAGACCGCGGCGGTCATTCTGAGTTTCCCGCTGGGCTGGCGGGCGACCGCAGGAAGGCCGCCCGCCCGCCCAGCGGGAAACCCCCTTCCACGAGGATGCCGGCTCCGAATGGAGCCGGCGGAATGGAAGGGGTGCGACGGGTGCAGTTGCACCCGTCGCGATTTTCAGTGTCTGCCACGCAGACACTGAAAATCTATGTGGGGCCCTGTTAGGGGGCCCCTGCAGTGCCAGTGGCATGGGCACTGCAGGGGCCCCCAGGGGCCCCATGACACCCGTTCCCGCCAGCCAGGTTCTGGCGGTGAAAACCGCCAGAACCAGGCTGGCGGGAAGGGGGTTGGAATCCCCATGGCGGCGCTGCTTGCAGCGCCGCCGTGGAGGATTCCCTGGGGCAGCGGGAAGCCGGCGGGAAACCGCCGGCTTCCCTTTTTTGACCGCGGCTTTACCGCCGCGGTCAGAATGCCCCCGGAAGCACCGCCAGCCTGTTGGCGGTGCTTCCGTGGTCGTTGGCCCTGGCGGTCCATGACCGCCAGGGTCAGAATGACCCCCTCCCTATGTGTCATAGTTATGCGATTTGGCATGTGTGTGGGTGTGGCTTACTGTGCCTTGTGTGTGTGTTGTATGTGTGTACTAATGTCCTTCCCTCAAGTGTGTGCTAGGCTGATGTACTTACGGTTGGTGTCTTGGTTGGCGGC
Source organism: Pleurodeles waltl (assembly GCF_031143425.1). Taxonomy (NCBI): domain Eukaryota; kingdom Metazoa; phylum Chordata; class Amphibia; order Caudata; family Salamandridae; genus Pleurodeles; species Pleurodeles waltl. Next base: position 30,552,594 of record NC_090437.1, read on the forward strand.
GCTGGTCCTGGAAGTCAATGGACCTCAGGAGCATTTGTAAGACTTGCAATTTGCATGCGATGACGCATACGGACGTGCCTGTGTTCCTGAAGGTGAGTGTTCCATTTTATGTTGTTTGTTTCCGCCATGCTTTTCATACCGGTGGGACCGCCCCGGAAATCCTGGCGGTGTGCAGCCTTGTAATGCCCATATGGGAAAATGCCTGACCGCCGGCCTTGAGATTCGTGCCACCATATCCAGCGGTCCGTCCACACTGGCAGTTCAGACAGAAACCTGGCTGTGTTCTGCAGTTGCCTTCCCTCGACTCGTAATATGGCAGTCTTCACCACCGGGCCCGCAACGGTCCGACCACCACCTTCACCAAGTGGTCCACTGACCACCATACTTGTAATGAGGTCCTAACTCTTTTTCTTGCTTGTTTGCTTTTAGGTGCACAAGAGAAGAAGAAACATCACCCACACTACTGCCAACCAGAAGGCATGTACAAAAAACATTTGACCTCAGCCCTTCTATCTCTTCTGTTCATGCAGCGTAGTGCCACTGCCAGCTAACATCTTTAAGATGGCCCGAAAGAAAGGTGCTGCCAAAAAGTGGCCAGTGAGAAGAAACAGCTTTCTTCCACTAGGTGACTACAACCTTTTTCAGGAGACATGTGCCTGCCACACCGGCCTCTGGGGAGGAACTTGGGAAGAGCATTCCAGCATCAACAGCACCACCCCAATCTAGGCCCAAGTCCATGTCTGTCAACGAGGCAGCCACTGCAATCATGGCGATGCTGACGAGCAGTGACATTGAATTGGATTTGTCCCTTTCGCAAAGTAGTGCCCAATCGTTCCAGGAAACAGAGCAAAGTGTGCAGCAGCCGCAGTCAGCAATAGTAGATCTTCCCAAAGTTGCAGCAGAACAGGAGGTTGAGCTTCCTGCCAAGCATGAACCTCCTCTTTTAAAATAATTGCCTCCCAGATCTCCAGCAAGAAAAAGGAAGAGCACTCCACAATCTTCTCCAAGTACTTCTTCTTATGATGTTGGTGTGGACATGGAGTAGACCGGAAGAGTCTGGCAGATGCCAAGAAAAGCAAGGAAAAAGAAAAGATCCTGAAAGGCTTAGTATTATGGGAGGGGGAAGAGGATGATGACGAGACAGTCTTTGTGGAAGCTGGCACAGAGGATTCTGATTTTAGCCCTCCTATTTGATGTGCTCCAAGGATTGTCACATAGGTAGCACCACCAGCTTCGATATTTGCAACGTCCTAGCTGAGACTGGCACTAATACCTACCTCAGTAGATGGATACACAGCAGACAGGCAATCAATGGCACACACACCTACCTCCAGTTCTTCTTCAGACATTGGTATTAGCCCACTAAGAATGTACTCCTCCCCAGTTTGGGACTATTTTACACTTCGCAAGCAGGAGGAGAACATTGCAATATGCTCCATTTGCCACACGAGTGTTCATTGCGGTAAGCCTGGTTCACCCTATGGTCTGGGGGTCAAACGACCCATATGAAAAAAACAGCACACAATCCAGTGGGAGTAGAACCTTAAAAAATTGCTGAACATGGTTGTGGTGAAGATAAGGACAGCCGGGAAATATAAGCTACAAGTCCAATCACAATAGGATGTCATGAGGAAGAAGAGGGTGACATCTTTACACAATGCAACCCTGTCCACACAGGGTGCCAGCATCACCCATCTCTGTGACCTCAAAATGGTACAAGACTCAGAGTCAGATGGAGAAACCACGACATACAGTAATTCCCCCATGACACACATTGGGGGTGATTCTAAGTCTGGCGGGCGGCGGAGGCCGCCCGCCAGAATTCCCCCTCCAAAATACCGCTCCGCGGTCGGAAGACCGCTGAGGGTATTCTGGGATTTGCACTGGGCTGGCGGGCGACCGCCAAAAGGCCGCCCGCCAGCCCAGTGCAAAACTACCTTCCCACGAGGACGCCGGCTCCGAATGGAGCCGGCGGAGTGGGAAGGTGCGACGGGTGCAGTGGCACCCGTCGCGAATTTCACTGTCTGCAATGCAGACAGTGAAATTCTTTGTGGGGCCCTCTTACGGGGGCCCCTGCAGTGCCCATGCCATTGGCATGGGCACTGCAGGGGCCCCCAGGGGCCCCACGACAACCCATACCGCCATCCTGTTCCTGGCGGGCGAACCGCCAGGAACAGGATGGCGGTATGGGCTGTCAGAATCCCCATGGCGGCGCAGCAAGCTGCGCCGCCATGGAGGATTCAAATGGGCAGCGGAAAACCGGCGGGAGACCGCCGGTTTTCCACTTCTGACCGCGGTCAAACCACCGCGGTCAGAATGCCCAGCGGGGCACCGCCAGCCTGTTGGCGGTGCCCCCGTCATTTTAGCCCTGGCGGTCTTGGATCGCCAGGGTTAGAATGACCCCCATTATGTCTACCACCTCCTACTTCTTAAAAATCTCCCACATCAGTGGCCCCAGAAAAGAAGATGATCCAAGCTACAATTATGGGCATGTTTAGGCAGGCGGGGTCCTAAGACTGCAACCACCCAATGGCACGTTTGAACAATGGAAAGCTGGCAGAAATGTTAATGCTGGGTCTCCTCCATTTTTCTTTTGTAGAAGTGGTGATATTCTTAGTATTTGGGGTGTCCATCTATCTGAAATGGAAAGTTCCAAGTCAGGCCTATTTTGCTAGAGGTGCTGTCTATCAGCCCTCTATCAGGATGTGCTGCAATAGGTTTGACAAGCTTTGCAACAAAGTGCTGTTCACACTATGCACCTGACAACAGACATGTGGACCAGTTGTCAAGCAACTGATTACATGTTTATCACTGCACACAGGATCTCGTTTGTGGGGGATGGGCAACAGCTTTCTACAGGTCTCAGTGCTGAAGGTACTCTCAATGGTGTTCTGTGGTATGCAACAGTAGCCTCATTCACCATGGAAAAGTCCAGTACAGCTGCAAACATCTTAGACAAATTTAACAGCGAGGTGAGTGAATGGCTGCAATCTAGAGGATTTCAGAATTAGATTTGTTGCCACGGACAATGGCAGTAATATAGTTAAGGCCATGGTAGATGGTGGATATTTTGTGGTCCAGTGTTTGGCGCATTGCATCAACCTGGTGGTGCAGGAGTTTCTAAAAAAAGATGACATAGCCAGCAACTTACTGACCACTCACAAAAGAATCTGCACTCATTTCAGGTATTCTTTCAAAGCCCGGAAGCAGCTGAGGATTATTCACTCTGCTAATAGAGTACTGGCTAAAGTCCTCATACAGGAGCTGCCAACACATTGGAACCTAACCTATGACATGTTGCAATGTTTGTTTGAGCAATGCAGACAGACCAATGACTATGTCATTCAAAGAGGAGGGGATACAATTGGGAAAGTTATGATGGGGACAAATGGGGCCTAGTCAAATGCCTTACATAGATGCTACTCCCTTTTGAGGTTTTCACACTGGAAGTTAGCAAGGAGGACAGAATAATGAACAAAGGTATCCCTTTGTTGCACCTGCTAGAGGACCAGCTAAAGAAGGTGTCTGAAACGTTTGCAGTCATAGGTGTGAACGAAAACGCAGAAGCGCATGCCTTGCTTTAGAGTCTAAACCCTTACCTGGCTTGAAATGTAAGGCTGCAAAATGACATCATATTGTTTAAATAGTACATCTGTGCCGCACTACTTGATCCATTGTACAAAAAAATGCTGGCCACTTCTATTCCGTTTTTTGAAAAGGGGATGTTCCAAAATACCACAGATGTATTGTTGAGCAATCCGGAGACCTGGAAGAAAAATGGGTGGAAATTATTAGAGTTCCAATCCCGGGCAGAAGTTCTGGGGTGCCGCCTTTAACTTCCAGAGAGGGCAGTCTTGTCTCACATTAGCCAACACGAGCAACAAGAACACTGGCAAGAACCACAATAACAGGAACAGAACAATTGGCCCTAACCTCCTCATTAGCTTGGTTTTAAGTGGCAGGTCTTAAGTCCAGTGCAGAGGTAAAGTCAAAAGAAGTTGATCAAGTGGTAGTACCAATGAAAATTGAGCTGATATATCAGGAGCTTCTAGATGACCTAAAGAGGTATATTTGAATCAGAATTCATTGATGTATTGGTATGTGAAGATGCACCAATGGCCAGTGATCAGCAGGTTGGCAATAAAGCATCTGGCTTGTCTTGTAGTCAGTGTGTCCACTGAGTGTGTGTTCAGTGTAACTGGTGCGGTTGTCACAGTGAGAAGGATCAGTCTCTTGCATCGAAATGTGTAGAGATTGACCATGATCAAAATGACCCAACATTTCACTACACACGAATACACCATTCCGGAAACAGAACAAAAAGAGGAGGAGGATTGGTCAGAATCAAGTGTGTTAGCTGACCAACTTCTGGGTGATCCACCTGAGTTTGAGAACATAATCTACTTCTCTGACTATGCCATGATAATCATTTTTAATTATTTATCAGCAAACTTCTTTCTTTGTCCCCAAAAAATGAAATAGCTAGTGGAACATTCTGTTTGTGTCTGAATTATGTTCCCCCGTCATTTTTCAATCACATGTATGACCAGATTGGAGTTGGACCAGTGTGCAGTGAAGAAATCACCATATTCCCTTCAGGACATTGGAGACAATGCCTGCCTCCCTCACATGCCTATCCATTTTTTGCATCATCTAGCAGGGCTATCCCAGGAGATCATTGATTTACAAGACTGCCAGTGCCACATTCCAAGGAGTTGCTTGCATTAATGTGGAGATACAATTTTATACCTACCACCAGGCTATGATTGGAAGAGGTAACTACTAACTCTTGCACCAATGAGTGATGATATAAATTATTGAGTGATTGTGAGCAATGATTGATGATGTATGTGATATAAAACAATAAGGAAGAGTGTTCAACTAATTTGTACACTTGATTTCAATGATTTGCAATGTTTGGGCCCTGATGGGTATTTTTCCTGAAGGTGATTGGCCTTTCAAATTTAGCTAAATTTACCCGCAGTGTCCAGTCCCTTTTTCTGGTTCTTCAGAGACTAGACCAGTCACTTTAGTTAATAAACACAAATCTACACTTAATACTCCAATGTTGTTTCTTTATTTGTTCTTCAACAGTAGCGCATCACAGTTATATCTTGCTCGGATTGGGAGTAAGACAGAGTTACTCAGATTAAGGATGAGGAAGGAAGGAGTCAGGTAGGGACTAACTCAACAGCCAGAGGAAGAAAGTTATTGACTTCAAAGGGAAACCATGATGATGATGAAGACTATGAGGCCTAGTACTCACTCAGCTCTGTGCAATGGAGAGAGGTGCATTGATTTGCGAAATGCTGCTGAGTGTGTGTGTGTGATATTGTTGGCTACAATGTGAAACTCCTCTCATGTTCTTGCTCTGCCTCTGAGTGTTCTGGGTACACTCCTGACTCCTCATGAAGCTTTCTGTCTGTTCTTCTCCTTGACTCTACAATACAGTTTCTGTTTTTCATTCTGCAGGCTGTCTGCTGTCCTGCATGAACAAAAGACTAAAACTCAACACTCCTGGTTACTTACTGGACAGGTGCAGCTAGGCACCCAAGAGTGAAGGACATTCCAAGAAAGATGCACCACCCACTTTATCAATATAGTATCATTTTTCTTTTAACAATTTAGAACTGGATTGATTCACTTTACTCCTCCATAATTTGTATTTTTCGGACCTACATGACAGAACATTTAGATATATACTATCTTGGGTCTCTCTGTGGCTGAAGGCCTGTTTGCAATGTGTCTAACTGAACTGTGTCATAGTCATTCCTTCATTTCCTTCCACAATAGATTGGTGACGGTGTGCTGCTCAACGCCCTGATGAACATTGTTGTTGTGTTGTGTATTGATTGTCTTTGTCACACCTTTCCCCAAATACCCTTTCTCATCCTTTTATTGAACCTCTAACCCTATTCCCCGAGGCTGTGTGACCTATTAAGGTCTGACATATTTTTACACTACAAATGTATCACACACGGTGAGGTGGGTGTGATGAAAGTGACACCAACTCACTGCAAGGTCTTCTTTTATCTGCGCAATAGCCCACACCGACCCCAGTAACCCAACCATGCATAATTTGTCAACATCATCATTCAGGCCTTGTGTTGTGTTGAGTAAATGCTTAACCTTGTTCACTCCACTCCTGATTCTTAGCCCACTTCTCCTGAAGTCAGGATTTCATAAGTTTGGTTTTAATTAAATAATGGCTCCCATTGGTCAGAAAAAGTTGCTATTGCTACTTTTTGTTCTCATATCAGGTCTTCTTTGTTGTGTGTCATCGTGGTAGTCTGGTCTCAGTGTCTCTAAAGTTTGTAATTAAATTCCACAGAAGATGTTTGTGTGTATCTAGGTTTTCGCCGGCATTATAGGCAATGTCAATCACCTGGTAGTGGTCCATATAGTTAAAGAGGGTATTAGGACAAGGGTATAACTAACTAGCATACACTTTTTAAGCAGCTTTAAAAACAGACTACTCTAAAAGACAACAGTGCAAAGTAAAACACCAAAATAAAGATTTGAGGCATAAATAAAGTAGAACAAATTATTCCCCTTTTATTTTTGACAATTATAAAACCCACCCATTCCCATCCACAATGGGCCCCACTCCCCTCAGCAAACAAATTATCCCTTCCTCAACCAAAGTGTTCAAAGTGAAAAAGGCTGTCCTAACTCCCTTTACCACCCGTTCCACCCACAACAAATGCCTCCCCCACCAACAGAAACATTTAAAAAAAGGTTTTAAAGATGGCTTTCTCTTTGTGGGTCCGGTGATAGTTGAGGGTTTTCTCGATCTGTGCCACCCTGTGGTCAAGGCGCTCATGATTTTGTAGGATACGGCGCTGGAATATGTGTTCTGAGCAAGAGGGGGCACAGCAGGGTCTGACACTGATGGGCTGCTATCAACTGGTGGTAATGCTGATAACAATATTGTTGCTATGGGAACCTCGTGGCAGTGGTGGCTGGCTGGAGAAACTGGGACCTGTGGTCAAGGAAGCTGCCTCCTCCTCCTGCATAGCCACCTGCTGCTGGTAGTCATACGGATGGCCTCCAGCCTCCACTGCCATATCCAGGCTGCTATGTTCTGGTACATGGGTGGTCCACCAGGAGTAGCTCTAGCAAGAAAGAAAATAGAAAAAGTTAATTTGTAAACAGTGTTCTGTGCAAACAATTGTTTAAAAAATAGAGTGGCACAGTAGCAGTACATTGCTGGTCCCCTAGGCCCTTTGGAATTTGATGTGGCAGATTACAAGTCATAGGGCCATTTTTTACATGCATCAGTGTAGTTGGCTAACGTCAAAAGGGTAAAATTTGAACTGGCATAAATCTAGTATGGAAGCCATGAAATATAAATCGCTTGTACCGAAAAATGTGGTGCATGCCAAGAAGGGATTTCAAAATAATGTTATGGGATGCCTAGGATAGAACTTAGAAAAGAATAAAGGACTAAAGTAGTTGAAGGTGACATAGTGGGTACTGGGAGGGAAGGGAAACACACCTTGTTTTCAGTTTGCAGTACATTGAAAATGTTTGTAAATGCTGTATTAAGATGCACCCTGCACAGGCAACAGTATTGTACTGCCAAATTGAACCATGCTGCTGTTACATCATAGCATAGGTGACTAAATGCCATGGGCAGAGAGTTAATGATGATGTTGGGTGGGAGGATACATATCTGGCTAGAGCAACGCATAATGTATCTATGCAAGCATTACCAGGCTTGCTTGAACCATGCATGTGCCTGAACCACGCAAATGTGTGGTTAAGGCACCATGCCTATGCGTGGTTCAGGCACACAGTAGGATCACCTGGGAGAGGAATGCATTGGCCGTGTAAGTGGGTCTGGGGAGGCTGGAGGGATTTTTAAGGACATGGTGGGGGTAGGTTTTAGGGTTCAGGGTGGAGGCAGGGGGTCGGGTAGTTTTTAGGACAGGGTGGGGTAGTTTTTAAAACATGTTGGGGCGAGGGGTCGGGGTAGTTTTAAGGACATGGTGGGGTACTTTTTAGAACAGGGTAGGTTTTAGGGTTTAGGGCAGGTTCAGGAGTCGGGGTAGTTTTTAGGATAGGGTCGGCCAGGATTTAGGGTTCGGGTAGGGGCAGGTGGTTGGGGTAGTTTTTAGGACAGGGTGGGGTCATTTTTAGGAAAGGGTAGTTTTTGGGGTTTATGCTGGGGGCAGGGGTTTGGGGTTGTTTGTAGGACAGAGCAGGGTACGTTTTAGAGTTCAGGGCAGGGGTGGGGTTCAGGCTAGTTCCTAGGACGGGTGGGGTAGTTTTTAGGACAGGGTAGGTTTTAGGGTTTAAGGCAGGGGTGGGGGTCAGGATAGTTTTAAGGACAGGCTGGGATAGGTTTTAGGACAGGGATGGGTAGCTTTTAGGGTTTAGGGCAAGGGGTCAGCATTGTTTTTAGAATAGGGCAGAGTAGGTTTTTAGGTGGGGTGGATGGTCAGGGTAGTTTTTAGGACATGGTGGGTTAGTTTTTAGGGCAGGGTAGGTTTTAGGGTTTTGGGGGAGGCAGGGGGCTGGGGGGTTGTATAGCACAATCAAGCATGGCATTATCACATATACCTTAACTATGCATGCTTTTACAACAGAATTCATTGTAAAGGCATGCGTGGTAAAGACACGGTCATGGTTCCGACCGCATTGTTAACCCATGCATGGTTCTGTCATACAATCAACACATTGAGTTACAGTAGTAGAGAGAAAATGTAAATACCCCCCACTTTGAACCAAAGTTTTGATAATCAAGCAAATAAACAAAGCAGCTGAACACATCCCTCTGAAGCAGAACTCCCCTATTGCTTCATCCAAGCAATTATCCTTTCACCTTTTAATTGTTCTATTCACCCTTTTATAACCACCATTTAAGCTTTACATTCTTTCATCCATTCTTTCACCATTCCAATCCATCCATCCTCATATCTATCCATCTATTTATTTACCCATGGGTTGTTGCCAACTCACCTATCCTTTGACCCACTGAGCATCCTTTTACCCATCCACCCTACACCCCCCCAGGCCTCCTTACTCCCATATACCCTTTCATCCATCCTTTCACCCATCCATGCAACTGCTATCACCCACCTACGCATCCTTTCACCCACCCACACATCCTTTCACTCATATACTATTTCACCATCCTTTCGTTTAACTGTCTGTCCATTTTTTCCATTTTCCATCAAACAATCATTTGTAGTGTTCACTATAATTTTTTTCTGCTGAGTTGCAGATAGAAGGGGCCATCAAGATCTCAACTCCTATAGCTGCTAAAGCAAGGGCTTCACAAGCAATGCCCTTGCAGTAAGTATACTATTAATTGTCAAAACGCAAGCAGTATGACTTACCAACACTGGTCGCTGCTGCCGCACATTTACCCCTCCAAAGCTGCTGTGTCTGGCACACTGGTGCTGCTACTGGCCCTGTCACTGGTGGTAGGTGCGGCTGGAAAAAGCATTACACATTTTACATGCCAGATACGAGTCCCTTTGTTATTTTTTAAGAACTAATGCAACAAAATACAACCGCAATAGATGACTACAGTTGTATCTTCTTCTACTATTCACTTTAGGAATTATATTGGTTAATTATGTAAGAAAAGCCAGATAGTCAAGTCAACCGCAAACGTTTTGTAATGGAGGGGCAGGGCTAACTCACTGAAGTGCAATGAAGGGGTGTAATAATTGGTCGATCAAGGACATGTGGTGAGGTCTTGGCTGGCAAATGTAATGGGACCATCCTCATACTACTTTCCAGCCATGCTGTACTGTCATTAAAACGTCTGGTATGGGACACTACTGTATAAATGAATAATACATACAACACAACATTGAGGGTCTGTGGGTCTATCATGGCCACTCTCTTGTTTTACTGATTGAGCATACGCAACAAAAAGGAAGCCTTATCAGCAAAAATATGTAGAAAAGCTGACTTGGGCATGCAATCCTCATGATAGAAAACCTGTCCTTAAACATGTCCTCTTAGTCTTACAGTACCATAAGATATTTAAGTGGAGAAGGGAAAAATAAGCTTACTATCAAAGCAGAAGAAAGCTACAGACTAGTACAGACAGGAGGAAGCCAGATACAGAAACATGAAATATGAAAAAACATGATAAGGCAGGGATAGCAAGAATGTAGCAAACCTTAGATAGAACGAAAATAAGTAGAAGACAGACACAGTAAAAGACAAAAGGGAAAATTATTCTACATGGGGGGAGATAAATATTAGAGAAATAATAATAATATAACCGGAGGACTTACTGGGCTAGTAGATCAGCCACTGCTGGTGGCACCCTCGTTTCCCCGACCTGCCTCCAAACGTGCCCTCTTCTTGACCTGGGGTGTTGAGGTAAGAAATATAGAAGATAAAAACATAGATTAGTGGTTCAGGTAATCTCCCAAAAAGTATTTGGACAGGCTAAAAAAACAGAGTAACATTGTACTTGTCTAAATCAGATCTCCTACATTACTAGTATTGAGTTGATCTAGTAATTTCCAAAACTAAGCTCTAGTACAATTTTCCTAAACCTAAACTATATTTGGAACTACTAATCCATTGCAACAAATGATCTTTGCTTTTCAACCATCTTTGATGAACCAACTCAGTCTACCTTTTCAATGCATAGGTGCACACCACACATCACTGGGAGTTTGCAATTGGAGCTGCATAAGCTACATAAAGAAAGTCACAAAGAAGAGAACGCTAACTCACTGATATTACCTACTATTACTACCACTATCTAAGTGACAGGACAGTGGAGTCGGCATTGCTTCTCAAATAATCACCCCAAGCGAGCGCCGATGAATACAATTAGGTAGCGCTGAGCATCTGGCTAGCTCAAACTGGATCACATAGTAATTTGTCGCAGTGTAAACTTAACTCTGAACATCAGCACTGCCATTTTATTAAAAAATTTGATTTGGGAATCACACACAACACATAAATAATGAATTACTCACCGAGCCCCAACACCTCGACGACCAGCAGGTTGAGCAGGTCCTGCTCGCTGTCCAGTATGTTCGCCCAATGGTGCATCAACTACTCCCATGCTGCCAGAATGGGGGAAGGTGGAGCTGCACAAAAAACACCTCCACCTCAGAAACAATGGGGCAGGGTTGCACCCCTTTGTGGTGCCTATGACTGCAAGGTGTGCAGCTAGCGACTGCACTAGTGCCGCCATTCCCTCTGCTGCCCTGCTCTGCCATGGTGCTGGGAGGAAAAAGAAGGGAAAGAAAAGGAAGGAAGGAAGGAAGGAAGGAAGGAAGGAAGGAAGGAAGGAAGGAAGGAAGGAAGGAAGGAAGGAAGGAAGGAAGGAAGGAAGGAAGGAAGGAAGGAAGGAAGGAAGGAAAAGGAGAAGCAAAAATAAAAAAAAGTCATGAAAAACACAATAAAAAAATCTAAAATTTAAAATGCAGAAAAAACAAAGACACACACGGATACAATCAAAGAAAATGAAGGATGGATGAATTAAACAGGGGTGGGGTTGAAATGATTAAGGGTGAATTAAAGTTAGACCAAGCACCATGCACAGAAACAAAAGAAAACAAAATGGCGTTATACATGCAAACCACGAGGGGCCATTCATGTGCTGTTGTAAGCACGAGAATGCACATTGCGCTACTAAATGCTAAAAATGTAGAGCAATTCTTGTTTTTGTTGTTTAAACTGTGGTTGGAGTTATGTTCTTTGACCTGCCTTTAATTTTGAATGCTGGTTTTGGTAACAGACAATATGCTATCACAACTCAACTGTAATAACTTGCTAAGCAGCTACATCAGTTGTTTATTACAGCTGACTTGAAATGTCATAGTTCAACTGTAATAAGGAAGTTAGAGATGTGCTTTGAACGCAGGCTCCTATGTTTTATAATAATGTCAGTGAATAAACTTAAAACACACACACTTTCCTTAATGTATTTTTCACTAAGAATGATTAGACTTAAGTTTAGTATGAATTCTTACTTATTTTGGACATATTTTGGAGCAATATTTTATACAGTTGTTCATAGCTGTATCTGAAAATCAAGATTAAGTGATGCTTATAGTATTATGCTGCATTGAGCTCTAATCTTATTTTAACATATGGGGCTACATGTACGAAGCATTTTTCTAGTAAAAAACGGGCTGATTATCAGAATCGGTATGATTGTGACTAGAAAAATGTTTTTGGGATGTACAAAGCCCAAATTGTGATTTGGTAAGTTGTTACTGAATCACAATTTGGGTTTTGCGATTCGATATTAGGAAGGGGAAGTTCAGGGCATCCCTTCCTAATACTAAATCTGAATGGTATGGATGAGTGTTTTGCAACCGTGAATGCGGTTGCAAAACAATCAAATTTAACACCAATTTCAAATTGATGCTAACCCATTCGCAAACTGGACCACTTTCTACTCTGAAAAAATTAAAAGAAAACTTTTTATTTTTTTTGTTTGAAATGCATCCCATTTTCCTGTTAGTCATTGTCACATGCTACATACTGTGCATAAATATTGATTTAAACATATGAAAATATATAAGAATGAACAGATTTCTTACATTGGTTCTCATAATTTTACATGCATTTATGATATATTTGTGTCATTCCTCTAATGCAAAGGATTTGTCTTAGCTGCAGATTGGCCAAAATTTTGCCCTGGACAAAACCCTTGGGAAATAAACACATATGATAGTGATGCCAGCATTGTGTATTTTTATTTTACAAAGAATGTATTTTGTTATAATTTGGTATGGTTCTTCAGGAACTGTAATTTTACTCTAAATCATAAGTTAGATTGAACTAGACATGCAGAATATTTAATCAATTTTGTTGTAATTAATAAATTTGATTTAGTGTGTGCTGTTATATTCTCACAATGAGCTATTTCCTAACATTGCACTGGGTATGTCCAGGAACATTGCACATTTCAAAATGGTGCAGGTTCTGGTAGATGTAGTCTGGATACCTGTGAGACTAGTCCCTTTTCACTGTTGGGTTCTGTGCACAATTGTAAACATGTTTTTTCCTTCAATCTGTACCCATTACTAAGTCGGTGGAAGTTAAATTAATACATTGATTTTGCAGCACAAGAGTGTCTGGGTATTCCTTGTGATGAGAAGGAGTGTGTGATTTCATGTTAATGGCAGCAGGAGCCTAACTCAGACAGAAACTCTAAGACTACAAGTGTTTCCATATTCGTATATATATATATATATATATATATATATATATATATATATATAAAGTAAAAAATTAAAATATTATGTAAAACTCAAAAACTATAAAACAACTATATAGAAGAAAAAAACATGAAATGTAACATCATTTTGTATCCACCTATTTACTTTTGAAAAACAATATTTAAACAATTAAGATTTTTTTTTAAGTATTAACAGTAGCTTTTCTTTTCAAAATGAATAAACATATCTTAGCAAAATACATAGCACACATAATTAACAATACTAAAATGAATAAGTGCACACAAATAAAATGTATGTAAAAATTACAATAATTGTTTTATACATATCATAAACATTAAAAAAAGACAAATAATAAAAATGTGAAAATGAAGCCAGAAAAAGTTTTGAACTTCAAGGGGTCAGATCTACAATTTGAACTTTAATTTAAGCAAAAGTTGGGAAACTGTTAGCCTTTGGAGGGGTTAGATTTACTATTTCCACTTCACTATAAGCAAAATCAGTGAAAGTGTTAAACATTTCAGGGGTTAGATCAAAAATTTCCACTCTAAACTAAGCAACAGTAAGGGAGGTGTCAGACTTTGAATCGTTTACATTTACTATTCCTTCTTCAATCTAAGCAACAGTAGGGAAAGTGTTGAACTTTGAAGGGGTTAGAGCTACTATTCTCACTCCAGGCTAAACAACAATAGGGAAAGAGTTGGACTTCAGGAGGGTTAGATTTACTAATGAAGCTCCAACATAAGCAAAATCAGGGAAAGTGTTGGATTTTGAAGGAGTTACTCTTCCCACTCCAACATAAGTAAAATCAGGAAAAGTGTTATACCTTAGAGGGGTATTATTTACAATTTCCACTCTAGTCTAAGAAAAAGTATAGAAAATGTTTTACTTTGGGGGAGTTACATCTGCTATTCCCACTCCAATATAAGCAAGATGATGGAAAGTGTTAGACAATAGTGGATTTAGATTTTATATACCCACTCCAATGTAAGCAAAAGCACAGGAAGTATTGGGATTTTCAGTTATATGTACCATTCCAATTCCTAGTCACTTTTAAAAACATAAATACCTCACAATATAAAAATAGTCTCCTATAAGTTTGATTTCCAGTGCTACTACATGCTTGGTGATGAGCGCAAAAAGTTGATCACATCACTCCTGTGTATTTTACTTGACACTGGCTTACTCTGTAAATTTGTTTTCAATTTAACTTGGATTGTATTAGGATTAAGATTTGTATCCTGGGAAGATCTGCTTTGCTGCTTAGTAAACATTGATACTTGTGTTAGTTAAAAGACAGCAGCTTTTAGTAAACTTTGATGTGAATGGAGATTCCCATGTGCAAGGTTGTCAAATTGCCAAGTGATACTTTCCAGTAACTCACCCTTGCTGGTGGAATTGCTTACTTTTATTAAACAAATTTCACAGGTTTCAAGTGGTATTTACGTTATTCATGTAATAGCGATAGGGTGACATTAAACCTCTTAGTCTGCCAGATTGTTCAAGTTGCCTTTTATGACATATTTAATCTATTATCATTATTATGATTGCATTGCTATACTAATTATTCCTTCTTTTCATTTAATTTAAAAATAGTCTGTAGTTAGTTGCCTCTCAGTCTGAGGGTCCACTTTATAAATGTTATAAAGCATATAAATGAGGCTTGTAACGTGGCCATCATGACTTAGCCAGCTCTCACTCCAATCTCTTGCCTTTCATCCCTTTGCCTCTTTACCCCAGCAGGCTGTCAATGCCCATTGTCATATTTTACCTTGTGTAGCAGAGATTGCTGATTTAATTACATCCACAAACTAAAATCCTCCTAAGTGGATTTTTAAGTTATTTAATATTCCCAAAATTATGTTTTTGTTTAATTGTGTAGAGTTTGTGTTTTAGTTTTACTGCCTAAAATGCTGGCTGTCCATTAAACCACTGTTTAATTGTTTTTTTACACTAGGATCCTGCTAGTCAAAGTGTGTTTGAATGAAATGTCAAAATGGTGCTCCGCACCTGCAGTGCCAAAAGCCAATCCAGTTCAATTTCTACAGCAGTCACAGAATCATAGTTGCATACATTAAGGCAGAGGAAATGGATATGTAGGGCAAGGCTATTAGTGTTCTGATCTGACTCGGTGGGGTGTGCCCCAACTTCAGAGCAAGTTGTATTCTTTAAACAGGTCAGAAAGGTGAGTACCAACCCTGCAGTAAGCATCCCAGCCTGAGTGAAGAGAAAGCCTCATTTGGAGTGCCATAAGAGTACCAGGATTGGGTGAGAACACTGTCACCACCCAATCCCTGTTTTTGGAGTGCAGTAATTGTGTGTTCCTCATATTTTCCATGTTCTAGCTAAATTCTTGCAGGTATGAAAGATGCCTGTAACCCTCCTTCTGGCCTGTAGATGTTGAGGCAGGGAGATAAAGCTGCCAGGGTGAAAAACACAGGATGTGGTATCTATATTTCTGTATTCTGTATTCCTGCCACAAATAAAAAGGGTGCCTTATTAAGCACAAATGAATTTGGTATACTCTAATGTGTGTTACCTTAGCCAGCTTCGTAACATTACCTTGAACAAGTTTCAGCCTTGCAGCTGCTCCAGCCGTAATGGTACATCTGCATCTTCAAGGAGAGTCTCTGAGTGAGATGTGGCTTGGACCCTACCACCTGTTGTAAATCTGTCCAGCTGCTGCCACCAGCAGTTATTCTCATCCCTTCTGAGCCTGTTCAGTCACTTCCATGGAAATTGAGGAGCCTTTGTGTGGAGCTCTCTGGTGCAGCTACATAAGTTGCTTAGGGAGTCAAGATAGATGCAGCCACAAGCAAGGATAGCTTTTATCAAAATTACTTGCCTCCACCTTCCAAACAGAATAGTAGGAAGCCTCAAATGCCACTTATAAAAAAATACCTCTTTTCGCATGATCACTCCTATTTTTTTGGAGTGATACTGCTGGTTTATTTTTATTCTGCACACTGGGACTCTGCTAACCAGGCAGTAGTCCATGTGCTGTGACCCTTAAAACATATTGAAATTTCAGATATTGCTGATTTTGATTTTTAATTTACCGGCAAGTCGATACTATATGTTACAAAGTTTTCCCAGGGCCTGGAAGTTAAATGTCACTGGAGCATTACTAATTCTGCCATCACTAGAGTACAGTGCAGTGTAGAACATTACTTCAGGCTATCACTGTAGCCCGTAGTCAGTGTAGTTTTAAACCTGCAAATTCAACTTGCCAAAATAACCTTTTTTGGCAGGTCTAAACACTCCTTTTAAATATTACTAACATACCCCAATCATGATTTAAATGCCTATCACGCAGGGTGCATGATATTTAAAAGCAGGACATATAAATTGTTAATGCTAAGCATGTTCTTATAGTGACAATGCCTTAAGAGCTATTATTACTGTAGCACAGCTAGCTTTTCCACAGGAGAGCATTAAGACAAAGCTGCCAAGTCAATCCGGAAATGGTGTGTTGCTACTGAGACAAAGATTAAGGTTGTCCCCACTCTGAATTTTCAGTGGGTCATTGTGGAAAGGTTATCCTATCTGTCACTACAGCTTTCAGCCTTACCCCGCTGTAGGAATCCGGGCTTCATAGAGGTGACTAATGTCCTGATTTAGAACTCAACACACAGGTTAATCCGTCATAACTGTGCTGGATATCCCATCCACAAAATCTAAATCCCATATGATACAATGGGGGTTAGTTTTCGGCGGATGGGATATCTGTCACCATTGTGACATACTAACCTGTCTGCTGAGTGCTAAATCAGGCCCTAGTTAGACATCTCCACCTGGCAAAAGCATCAAAAGTCTCCTGCAGGTGAAGGGCCATAAGATGTGAATTTTTAATTTCGCCCTCTATGACCTTTCTTGCCAAAAATCAATGGCTTCATCGTAACTTCATTTGATGGAAATCTAGTCTTGTGGAGACGATCTCAGCCACCGGCTGCTTCCTTGCCCTACTGAGGATTTTTTACTTCAAGTTAAGAAACTTAAGGCCCAATTACGATTGCCAAAACGCCAATACGACAGAGGCCTCACCACCACAGTATTACGATATTTCCAATGGTCCAACCACCCGCACCTTAATTGGGCAGACCGCTAGGGATGCGGCATTCAGACCTCCACTGCAAGTACATCGGTCCAGGGGCCTCCATACCAGTAATTAGGTCCTAGGTCAGAAGATAGAGCTTCTGATCAGGACAAACCTGGCTTCTGTATTGGACTCGCACTCCATTGCACACTTAGGTCCTGTTCAAGGACAACCAGACGGCAGTGTTTGGTGCTTAATGCTTTTTGGCGCTATTGTTATTTAATAATATAAAGCTTCATAGCTCTAGTTTCTCTTATTTGATTGCTTTGGTGTCATTTTGTTCGTTAAATTATTCCCTATGTTTATGAATTGGAATAGGATTTTTATTGTGTTTTGTTTTTGACTTTTCACCTGTGTTGGTGCTTTTAACTGCTTTAAAGGTTTTCTTAGGCTAAGCCTGTCTGTTTTGTGCCATAGGTACTAAGAGTTCAGCACAAGTTTCAATCAGTGAAACCTTTACTGAACCTAACAATGAATTGTGGTGGACTAATATCCACCCCCCCAAAAAAAATCCACTTTTGTAGACTCTAATATGGCCATACGTAGTCATGCAGATTTTTCTGTATGACTATATCTGGCCCTGGCGACATTTTGATTACGACTAGTACAGTCTTGCATAGTTTCTGGTTTTTCATGTTTGACTTTCTATTTTAAATTCATTAAATTATGCCATTATGCAAAGTCACATAATTCCAAGTCCGTTCAGGTAAAAATCCTACCTTAGGTCTCCAGGAGAGATGAACACAAGCAGATCACAAGTTTTGTTCACTTTTTCTTAGCATGGGATGCATCCTTGCATTGGGACACCAGGATGCATTTATTTCTAAAGCATAGCGCTAAATGCCAGATTTACTTTTTGCATATTTTTATGTAATTTCAAACAAATGGGCATTTTTAGACTCTGTGCCGAATTTTCATCATTTTGTTTACGCAAATTTAGCGCAAATCAAACTCCATATTAATATTTTGATGTAAGACACTAATAATGTCAAAATATAGGAGTTTGCATCATTTTTTGGATGCATGCACCTACCTTGCGTCAATGAGATGCAAGGTCTGCATTCCCAACTAAAAAATGGTGCTATCTCCATAGCCTTATAATTATCACCCGTGCTAAAATGACCCATGGGTGGGAGGAGGGGCTAAATAATGGTGCAAAGCTTGCATTGCACAATTATTTAACGCCTGGGTCAGACCAGGCGTTAGAGGGACCTGTGGACCCATTTTCATGGCTAAACACCATGGAATGGGTCCACAGGTGCCCTCCCCAAGCCCCAGGAACACCCCCACCCACACTAGAGGAACACCAGAGGATGGGGGACCCCATCCCAGGTAAGTGGGGTGAGTATTGGTATATTTTTTTTAAGTGCCATTAGGGGCCATAACGTAGAGTCCCCTGCATGGCACAGGGTGCAATGGCCATGCCCAGGGGACACTTGTCCCCTATGCTGGCCATTGGGGTGGTGTGCATGACTTCTGTCTTTCCTCAGACAGGAGTCAAATTTTTGGTGGTTGTGTGCCAGGAAATGGCAATAGTCTGGTTAGGGGTATTTTTTTGCCTCTAACCAGGCTAGCGTCATTTTCTGACACACAACCCCCTCCTTCCCTACTGCCACCCCCAACCGGCTAGTGTCTTTCTTGAAGACGATAGCCCAAGTTTAGCACCAGCTTGCGCCATTCAATAAATACAGCGCCAGTAACACGAGCCGGCGCTAAACTCTGGGCCACAGTTTCTTAAATTAAGGGAATTTTGCACAAACCTGGTCCATCTGTAGATATGTTCTTGTACATCGGAACATAATCGTGCAGTTTATCAAACTTACCCTATACACACACACACTCACAGTCACACACAAACACTCCTGTACAATTATTGATATAGAACTGCCCAAGCATTATGTTGAAAATATAAAACATTCCATGTTATCCTGCCTTTCTATTCTACTCACACATTAACCTTTGTAGTTATCACAAAGAGAGGATGAGCAAGGAATAAGAAATGCAGCAGAATAATTTTTCATTATTAATGATGCTCTATGACTAAATTGAAAATGTGCTACTCTACCCTAAGGGGTTGATTAATTTAGAAGGCTGCATATTTTGATTAAAATGGAATGTGAGGTCTGTCATGTAGACTATGTATCAGTCATTACAATATTAAAGCCTTCACAGTAGCTCCAAATTAAGATTTCAGCAGCTAAATGCCACTCAAGTCTATTTATTGTGATTGTGTGGTCTATCATCTAAGATGGAGTATGTTAGTCGTCACATAATGCAGTTTGGGAGTAAATATTTAAATTATAATCCATATATATTTTAGAACAGTTACCACTGACCTTGCACTTAAATTGTTAAAAGTACAACAGTGTATTGATTTATTGTTCCTTTGTATTTGAAAATATGATTTCAGGACAACATGCGCTCTGATTCGCCTGTTTCAGCAGCAAACACCTGACTCTAGAGTCAATTAAAAAAAGCTGTTTTGGAGGAAAACTATGGTTTTATCTGTGGAGGATGATTAAGAGTATGCTAATTTTCCGGAATAAATCCAATCAAAACTTACTACTGTAGTGAGCCGGACACTAAGGGGCATATTTATACTTGTTTTGCTCCAAATTTGTGCATTTATTTACTTAAATTAGGTGCAAAACTAACTCCATATTTATACTTTGAATCAATGAGATGAAAGGTAGGCGTTCCCGTGCAAAAAATTACTCTATGGACTTAGCGCCATATTTATCCCCCATGCTAAAAGCCAGCGGGGAGGAGGGGTCAAATAATGGTGCAAAGCTTGTTTTGCACCATTATTTAACTCCTGCATCAGGGCGGGCATTAGGGAACCTGTGGGCCTATGTTCATGGTGGAACACCATGGAATAAACCCACAGGTGCCCTCCCCAGACCCCAGGTACACCTCCACCCACACCAGAGGGACAGTGGAGGGTGTGGGATCCCATCCCAGGTAAGTATAGGTAAGTACAGGTAAGTATTTTTTTTTTAAGTGCCATTTGAGGCCCCTACATGGCACTTTAGGGGTCAGATTCCCTCCCCTAATGAGTACCACAGTCTTTTGTTCCCCTGAAGAGTAGATTAGGCATTTACTCTCACACCTGATAGAGGGGGTGCACTCCAATTTCCTCTAACTTGGAGTGATGAATTGCCACATGTCAACTCTGCAACAAGTGGCCCTACAAATCCTGAGCATTTCTCAAATTAATCCAGGATGATGCGGCTTGCATGGATCTCATTATGTTTTCTTATCTAGAATGTAATGCAAATGTGAAACTTTGTCTATAATCAAGCATTTTCCTCACTTCTCTTTGTGGGAACATTACGGATTCTGTTGAGATTCCTTTAATAGGAAAAAAAAAACTGTGACCATGTGGAGTCAAAGGCCCTGATTAAGAGTGAGACAGTAAATTCTGACATGTGTCTAAACTCCTTTTTACAAACAGGTCAAAATTATGGGTTTGGCTGTATTCAATGCATCCAGTAATTATTGGATGTGTTAAATACCCTAGCTGTCATTAAATTTCGGCAGGTTAAAAACCTGCAAAATTTAACAAGGAACTTATACTGTATTTACTGTACCAAGCAGATTTTGGTTTGTTAAACATCAACATCTGCATGTTAATCACCACAAACTTGTGCTAGGTATTACTTATCACACATGCTAAATACCCTTCCCCATGGTATAGTTTTTATCCTGTGTGATAAATAATATCTAAACCTGTAATCAGGGCCAATGTGGTCCACGCAAGACCCTTGGTATGGCCAATTCCTGCGGTGGGCAACAGGCCCCATACTCACACAAGTGGAGTACAATTTTATTATATGGAAAGACTGGGTGGTAGGCATTTTGAGAATCCTTCCAGATTCTGAAACGTTTCCTCACAGAAATGTAACAAAAATGTGCGATTTGGCCAACTTCTGAGGTTTATAGAGAATTTTAGATGAAAAAATTGTGGTTTTCACACAATTCACACCATCCCGGACTCCTTGTGTATTGAGATTTCAGGAATGTCAGAGTTTTGTCAGCCTTCTTGGGTAGCATCCGATCAGGGGTCCAAACCCCATAAGCAAAATATGTCATTTTTCATTAAGAAAATGTGATGCCTATATGTTATGTGTTGGAGCCTTTCCTGTCTCAGACAATAGGCCCACCTGCACAAGGGACGTGCCGTTTCTATCGGGAAAAGGTATGGAAACACTCAATAGTAAAACATTTTTATTATAAATGGAATTTTTCTTTTTTTGGCCTTCACATGTAAGCCAATATGAAAGAAAGAACACATTTTGTCAAACTGCCCTCTGATATGCTTTATAGTTTGGGCAAGTCCAAGTTCAGAGATGTCTAAATTACCAATATTCCTAAACTCAAAATCTTTGGCACATTTAAAAAATGCACAGGTTTCCTTCATTCGTATTTTTCCTTCATTAGATTTTATAATAACATTTTCTGCATAGTTGATACACAATGAAAAACAATTATAAGCTGCAATTCAGTTGCTGGCTCTGTGTGGCACGTGTTTTTGGACAACCAAGAAAAGTCTGATGAAAGTAATGGTGTATTACTTTTGTAAAGCAGCTGTTGGACCAAGACATTTCAGATGAAAAGTGTGACATTTATTTCTATATTTTCCTATTTCTTTTCTTTATCTCTGGTTTCACCAATTAGTTTCTTTTGGAAAACCATAAACGGCCATGCTCAGCTGCTGAAGGCTGAGGCAGTAGGAGGGAGGACGCGCTGCGGCCAGAGGAATGCGGAAGCCCTGGAACAGCAACTGAAGCCGGAGAACTACTCTGGAGCCGGGTTAGGTTGCTAGGGACGCCGATCCCTAGCTGGATTAAATCGAAGCAGCCCGGAGCAGTAGCTGAGGCCGGGCTTGCAGATGGAATGCGGAAGCTCCGGAGCTGAAAACAAAATCGGGCAAGGTTGCTAAGGACACTGAGCCAGGCGTTCCTCGCTGTGTCAACCCGGGGGGCCTCCCCAAGGGTCGCTTTTGCCGTTGTCCCTGGATTTTTGGAGTCACAGATGTCTGGCTCCCTGTTCAGGAGCCCTGGTGAGTTTTTTCGAGAAGAGAAGAGAACTGAGAGAACTGCAAGAAACCTACATCAGAGGCGCGGAGCAGAGGTGGCTTTTTTCTCAGTGGGGAGGTAACGGCTCAAGTGGATTGTTTAAGGTGCAGTGAAGCAGAGAGTTATAACTCCGCATATTTCCGGCTCAAGCTTTTTTTCTTTTTCTGAAGGGTCTGCTTGTAAAACTCCCCCCGGATTTGCCTAGCACTTAAGGTATTTCACTTGGTATTACCGGTGGGAGGGGGGGGCATAAGGGGATAAGAGGAGAAAGAGGGGGAAAAAATGTCTTTCCTTTCTCACTCTCTTTTGGCGCTCAGTACTACCTAATGGAGGGTTGGGGTTGAAGGGACTCAGAGAAGGACCGTATTAGGTTGACAAAGGACTTTTTTTGAGAGAGGTCTCACCCCACCTTCTCCTGTTTTTTTTTTTTTTTTTTTCTCTTTCCTTTGCCCAGCAATCCAACCCCGTCCCCCCCCCCCCCCCCGTCCTCCTTTTTAAAAAACTTTTTGGGTAATTTGCTAGTGCAGTTCAATTTTCTAGAGGAAAAGGGAAACAAAATATATGTTCTTCCTTCTGGGGCAGAGGGGAAAAATGCAGCGGTCTCCACACTTTGCAGGCCACTCTGCTGCCAGAGCTCCCAGGACAACTCGTACTATCAAACAGAAGCGACCAACACCTTCGGATAACCACTTGCACAAGGCTCCGGACTATGCCCCCCCTCCTTTAATCCCAGTTACGGATTCAGTCTCTAGTCTGCCTTCACCTCTCCCTGTCAGCCCTCCACTCTTAGAAGCCAATTTGTCCAGTACCCCCCTCAGTCTGGATTGTCCGTCTCATGATTCAAGGGCCCCTCCATTGGATCTGGATCCTAGCCCGGGGTTAATTGAGGGCCCGCCATTACTGATTCGGCCTATCACCGGCAGCAGCTCTGAGACAGCTAGCGATCCAACAGTGAACACTGGATCTGCTTCTAGACCCCTTTTTCCTTTGTTTGGAAGTAGAAGCGGAAGGAATCGTAAGGAAGATCATTTGGTATCCAGCATTAGCCGCACTCCCCCTTCGCAGCTAATTGACTCTGCTTCACTATCAGCACAAGAGTTGATCAACAAAGCAGGGGCAAACGCATCAACTGAAGCTTCGATCCACATTTTTTCCTCTAGTGCCTCTTCTGTTGATTCGGCCGGGCCTAAGGTGCTAAGGGAAGCCTCTGCACAGGGAATGATAGTTAAGCCAAAAACCGGGGATCCTGCGGACAGCTTACTTCTGCAGATTCTAAGTGAGTTGAAAGCATTAAAAGTCTCCCAGGACGATGCAAATCAGAGAACAGAATCCCAATTGAACCTGATCTGTAGTAACATCCAGCAACTTAACTCACGAGTTACAGGTATCGAACAGCGAGTCTCTCCTCTTGAGGATACTCAGGTGATGGTAGAACCTTCGCTGGCAAAATGCCGAGCTGACCTGCTAGATCTACAAATTTGTCTGGACGATGCTGAAACTCGATCACGTAGATCCAATTTGCGCTTTACAGGAGTCCCTGAAGGGCGCGGAAACAGTCAGACGGTCACGGATTGGTAACAGATCCTATAAAAAGTCATGTTCTAGCAGGGCCTGAGGATAAGTATCCGGATCTAACAATCATGAGAGCCCATCGGGTGCCGGCAGTCCAACCGTCAAACTCTAAATATCCTAGAACTATATTAGTGAATTTTGGGGACTTTCGTATCAAGGAACAGATTTTCAAGAAAGCAATAAGAACTAAAACTTTTCAGATTCCCGGGGACTATGCATTCAAGATTTTTTCAGATATGTCAGTGGCAGCAGCGCATCGAAGGAGAGAGCTAAAGGATATGATTCCAGCCTTCCAGAGAGCAGGGGCACAGGCAGGCCTCGTGCAACAATCAAAACTTAAAGTGTTTTTTCAGGGTCACTCAAACTTCATCCATACGGTTGATGCTGCTAAATCTTTGTTGCATGTAATTCAAAATTCCGAACAGTCAGCACGAGAAAGGCGGGGCGGGGGGAGAACGCAAGAAAGATATAAGGTGATATATTGAATACTAGATAAGGATTTATTGAATACTAGAAATGACAGTCTCATAGTAGAGGCCCGACCTCCTTTTTGTTTTTGTTTTCCCCCCCTTTTTTTTTTTTTTTTTCTGTTGCTTGTTTTTGTTTGTTTGGGTTGTGTTTTTGGTTTTTTTTTTTTTTTTCTTTTTCTTGCCGTAGTGTATGGACAGACTACTCTAATTTTCTCTCTCTAGCCTCTAGCCCAGGGTGCTATGACAAGGCACCTTGCTAGGGAAGAAGCGGGACAAAGGGTGGGGGAGGGATGTGGCCCCGGATCGCCCAGACGGGAGGGCTCCAGGTGTGGGCCACTAAAGGGAGGGGGGGAGGTGGGTATGGATATTAAGATCTGTTTTAGTCAATGTAGAGGATCGTCACGATTGATTAGGATTTTTTTCTCCAGACTTAGTGAGGCTACAGGCACACTAGCTCAAAATTTAATTAAATGACACAATCACTTTTGCCATTAAGATTCCTATCCTGGAATACTAATGGATTAAACAATCATAGGAAAAAGTCCGCTATCGAAAAGAGGGTAATTGATCTTAATCCCTCAGTTATATTTCTTCAAGAAACCCATATTCCATTTCATAAAGTTTCAGGTTTTCAAATGTTTAAAAAAATGGCTGATTTTAAAGTTCTTGCGGCAGCCTCAGCGGCTCATAGAGGGGTGGCAGTTTTTTTAGCTAAAACCCTGAATGCACAACCGCTGGACTTTCTCTCCAACCCTGAAGGGCGTTGGTGCTGGGTTCAGTGTACAGTTGCAATGGAGAGGTTCATTTTTGTTAGCTTTTATGCCCCTCTGACGGATGATCCGGCTCCGTATATAGACTTGTTTCACTCCCTTCTCCAGCTGACAGGGAAAATTATTATTGGGGGGTGTGAGAAGGTAGCCTCTTTCTAGCCTTGTTACCCCCACTTTTGGCCTGTTTGTGAGTGTATGTCAGGGTGTTTGTCACTGTTTTCACTGTCTCACTGGGATCCTGATAGCCAGGCCTCAGTGCTCATAGTGAAAACACCATGTTTTCAGTATGGTTGTTATGTGTCACTGGGATCCTGCTAGTCAGGACCCCAGTGCTCATAGGGTTGTGGCCTATATGTATGTGTCACTGGGACCCTGTCACACAGGGCCCCAGTGCTCATAGGTGTGCATGTATATGTTCCCTGTGTGGTGCCTAACTGTCTCACTGAGGCTCTGCTAACCAGAACCTCAGTGGTTATGCTCTCTCATTACTTTCAAATTGTCACTAACAGGCTAGTGACCAATTTTACCAATTTACATTGGCTTACTGGAACACCCTTATAATTCCCTAGTATATGGTACTGAGGTACCCAGGGTATTGGGGTTCCAGGAGATCCCTATGGGCTGCAGCATTTCTTTTGCCACCCATAGGGAGCTCTGACAATTCTTACACAGGCCTGCCACTGCAGCCTGAGTGAAATAACGTCCACGTTATTTCACAGCCATTTTACACTGCACTTAAGTAACTTATAAGTCACCTATATGTCTAACCTTTACCTGGTAAAGGTTAGGTGCAAAGTTACTTAGTGTGTGGGCACCCTGGCACTAGCCAAGGTGCCCCCACATTGTTCAGAGCCAATTCACTGAACTTTGTGAGTGCGGGGACACCATTACACGCGTGCACTACATATAGGTCACTACCTATATGTAGCTTCACCATGGTAACTCCGAATATGGCCATGTAACATGTCTATGATCATGGAATTGCCCCCTCTATGCCATCCTGCCATTGTTGGTACAATTCCATGATCCCAGTGGTCTGTAGCACAGACCCTGGTACTGCCAGACTGCCCTTCCTGGGGTTTCTCTGCAGCTGCTGCTGCTGCCAACCCCTCAGACAGGCATCTGCCCTCCTGGGGTCCAGCCAGGCCTGGCCCAGGATGGCAGAACAAAGAACTTCCTCTGAGAGAGGGTGTGACACCCTCTCCCTTTGGAAAATGGTGTGAAGGCAGGGGAGGAGTAGCCTCCCCCAGCCTCTGGAAATGCTTTGTTGGGCACAGAGGTGCCCAATTCTGCATAAGCCAGTCTACACCGGTTCAGGGACCCCTTAGCCCCTGCTCTGGCGCGAAACTGGACAAAGGAAAGGGGAGTGACCACTCCCCTGCCCTGCACCTCCCCTGGGAGGTGTCCAGAGCTCCTCCAGTGTGCTCCAGACCTCTGCCATCTTGGAAACAGAGGTGCTGCTGGCACACTGGACTGCTCTGAGTGGCCAGTGCCACCAGGTGACGTCAGAGACTCCTTGTGATAGGCTCCTTCAGGTGTTAGTAGCCTTTCCTCTCTCATAGGTAGCCAAACCCTCTTTTCTGGCTATTTAGGGTCTCTGTCTCTGGGGAAACTGCAGATAACGAATGCATGAGCTCAGCCGAGTTCCTCTGCATCTCTCTCTTCACCTTCTGATAAGGAAACGACCGCTGACCGCGCTGGAAGCCTGCAAACCTGCAACATAGTAGCAAAGACGACTACTGCAACTCTGTAACGCTGATCCTGCCGCCTTCTCGACTGTTTTCCTGCTTGTGCATGCTGTGGGGGTAGCCTGCCTCCTCCCTGCACCAGAAGCTCCGAAGAAATCTCCCGTGGGTCGACGGAATCTTCCCCCTGCAACCGCAGGCACCAAAAAGCTGCATTACCGGTCCCTTGGGTCTCCTCTCAGCACGACGAGCGAGGTCCCTCGAATCCAGCGACACCGTCCAAGTGACCCCCACAGTCCAGTGACTCTTCAGCCCAAGTTTGGTGGAGGTAAGTCCTTGCCTCACCTCACTGGGCTGCATTGCTGGGAACCGCGACTTTGCAAGCTACTCCGGCCCCTGTGCACTTCCGGCGGAAATCCTTCGTGCACAGCCAAGCCTGGGTCCACGGCACTCTAACCTGCATTGCACGACTTTCTAAGTTGGTCTCCGGCGACGTGGGACTCCTTTGTGCAACTTCGGCGAGCACCGTTTCACGCATCCTCGTAGTGCCTGTTTCTGGCACTTCTCCGGGTGCTACCTGCTTCAGTGAGAGCTCCTTGTCTTGCTCGACGTCCCCTCTCTCTGCAGGTCCAATTTGCGACCTCCTGGTCCCTCCTGGGCCCCAGCAGCGTCCAAAAACGCCAAACGCACGATTTGCGTGTAGCAAGGCTTGTTGGCGTCCATCCGGCGGGAAAACACTTCTGCACGACTCTCCAAGGCGTGTGGGATCCATCCTCCAAAGGGGAAGTCTCTAGCCCTTGTCGTTCCTGCAGTATTCACAGTTCTTCAGCCTAGTAAGAGCTTCTTTGCACCAACCGCTGGCATTTCTTGGGCATCTGCCCATCTCCGAGTTGCTTGTGACTTTTGGACTTGGTCCCCTTGTTCCACAGGTACCCTCAGTCAGGAATCCATCGTTGTTGCATTGCTGATTTGTGTTTTCCTTGCATTTTCCCTCTAACACGACTATTTTGTCCTTAGGGGAACTTTGGTGCACTTTGCACTCACTTTTCAGGGTCTTGGGGAGGGTTATTTTTCTAACTCTCACTATTTTCTAATAGTCCCAGCGACCCTCTACAAGGTCACATAGGTTTGGGGTCCATTCGTGGTTCGCATTCCACTTCTGGAGTATATGGTTTGTGTTGCCCCTATCCCTATGTTTCCCCATTGCATCCTATTGTAACTATACATTGTTTGCACTGTTTTCTAAGACTATACTGCATATTTTTGCTATTGTGTATATATATCTTGTGTATATTTCCTATCCTCTCACTGAGGGTACACTCTAAGATACTTTGGCATATTGTCATAAAAATAAAGTACCTTTATTTTTAGTATAACTGTGTATTGTGTTTTCTTATGATATTGTGCATATGACACTAAGTGGTACTGTAGTAGCTTCACACGTCTCCTAGTTCAGCCTGAGCTGCTCTGCTAAGCTACCATTATCTATCAGCCTAAGCTGCTAGACACCCTATACACTAATAAGGGATAACTGGGCCTGGTGCAAGGTGCAAGTACCCCTTGGTACTCACTACAAGCCAGTCCAGCCTCCTACATTGGTTGTGCAGTGGTGGGATAAGTGCTTTGAGACTACTTACCACTCTTGTCATTGTACTTTTCATAAGAGAAAAATATACAAAACAAGGTCAGTGTATATACACATAGACAAAAAGTTTTGCATTTCCTCTTTTCACTCTTTTCTAAGTGCTGAAAAGTACTTCTAAAACTTTCAAAAAGTTCTTAAAAGTTTAAAAAGTTTTTTCTGTCTTTCCAAAAAGTTCTGAAAACTTTTTTTCTCTTTTGTCTATCACTTTAACTCTCTCTAAAAATGTCTGGCACAGGCCAAAAAGTTGAACTGTCCAAACTTGCATATGATCACCTTAGCTGGAAAGGAGCAAGGAGTCTCTGCATAGAGAGAGGTTTGAGTGTAGGGAAGAATCCTTCCTTAGAACTGTTAATTAATATGCTTAGAGTACAGGATAAGGCCATAAGTGCCCAATCTGTAGAAAAAGTAGCTAATGGTTCTCAATCTGATCCAGGGACTCCCCCAGGAAAAGGTTCAGGAAAGAAACTTCTCAGCCTGCCCATTACTAGACAGTCTAGCATAGTTGGTACAGAGGTTGAATCACATCATACTGATGATGTGCTCTCACATTATACTGGTAGCCAAGCTGTTAGGGTGCCCTCTGTAAGGGACAGGTCTCCTTCTGTTCATTCCCATCATACCTCTGTATCTAGAAATGTCCCTCCCACCCACCCTGATGACAGATTGTTGGAAAGGGAGCTCAATAGATTGAGAGTGGAGCAAACCAGACTGAAGCTCAAGAAGCAACAGCTGGATTTGGATAGACAGTCTTTAGAAATAGAGAGGGAAAGACAGAAAAGGGGTTTAGATACCCATGGTGGCAGCAGCAGTATTCCCCATAGTCATCCTGCAAAAGAGCATGAGTCCAGGAATCTGCATAAGATAGTTCCCCCTTACAAGGAGGGGGATGACATTAACAAGTGGTTTGCTGCACTTGAGAGGGCCTGTGCTGTACAGGATGTCCCTCAAAGACAGTGGGCTGCTATCCTATGGCTATCATTTACTGGAAAAGGTAGGGATAGGCTCCTTACTGTAAAAGAAAATGATGCTAACAATTTCCAAGTTCTTAAGAATGCACTCCTGGATGGTTATGGCTTAACCACTGAACAGTACAGGATAAAGTTCAGAGATACCAAAAAGGAGTCTTCACAAGACTGGGTTGATTTCATTGACCAGGCAGTGAAGGCCTTGGAGGGGTGGTTACATGGCAGTAAAGTTACTGATTATGACAGCCTGTATAACTTAATCCTGAGAGAGCATATTCTTAATAATTGTGTGTCTGATTTGTTGCACCAGTACTTGGTGGACTCTGATCTGACCTCTCCCCAAGAATTGGGAAAGAAGGCAGACAAATGGGTCAGAACAAGAGTGAACAGAAAAGTTCATACAGGGGGTGACAAAGATGGCAATAAGAAGAAAGATGGTGAAAAATCTCAAGATAAGCATGGGGATAAGGGTAAAACCAAAGATCCCACTTCAAATCTTAAACACTCTTCAGAGGGTGGGGATAAAACAAAGTCTTCCTCTTCTTCCCAACCTGCACACATTAAAAAGCCTTGGTGCTTTGTGTGTAAAAACAGAGGCCATAGGCCAGGGGATAAGTCCTGTCCAGGTAAACCCCCTGAGCCTACCACCACTAATACATCAAGCTCTAGTGCCCCTAGCAGTAGTGGTACTAGTGGTGGGACTGCTGGCAACAGTCAAGCAAAGGGTGTAGTTGGGTTCACTTATGGGTCCATAGTGGAAACTGATGTAATCAGTCCCAAGACAGTTTCTGTCACACCTAGTGGCACTGGCCTTGCCACACTGGCTGCTTGTCCCCTTACAATGGATAAGTACAGGCAGACAGTTGCAATAAATGGTGTTGAGGCCTTGGCCTACAGGGACACAGGTGCCAGTTTCACTTTGGTGACTGAAAACCTAGTGCCTCCTGAACAACACATCATTGGACAACAGTATAAGATTATTGATGTCCATAACTCCACTAAGTTTCTTCCCTTAGCTATAATTCAGTTTAGTTGGGGTGGAGTTACTGGCCCTAAGCAGGTGGTGGTATCACCTAGCTTACCTGTAGACTGTCTCTTAGGTAATGACCTAGAGGCCTCAGGTTGGGCTGATGTAGAGTTTTATGCCCATGCAGCCATGCTGGGCATCCCTGAGGAATTGTTCCCTCTCATTTCTACTGAAATGAAAAAGCAAAGGAGAGAAGGCCTGAAAACTCAGGATCCCTCTCCATCAACAGGTAAAAAGGGTATCACAGTATCCCCTAACCACCCTACCATTCAGGATACCATTCCTGTGGTGGGAGAAACCTCTCCTGGGGTGGCACCTGTTCCAAGGGAATCATCAGCTGGCATAGCTGGACTCCCTGAGGTAGAAGTACCTCTCTGTGGGATAACTAACATTGGTGACAAAAAGAACACCATTTTAGTTAACATGGAGCATCCCTCCAACCCTCCCAGAGAAACTTTACTGCAGAAACCCTGTACTGCCTCACAACACTTAGGACAGCATCCCTGCCCTAGTGTGGAGCTCATAGGACAGCATCCCTGCCCTGCTCCAACTCAAGAGAAACAGCATCCCTGTTCCCTCTTCCAGCCAAATGGACAAAGTTTTTGCCCAGCTATGGCTTTACTGAGACAGCATCCCTGTCTGGCATTTCCATCATTACAAATAGGTTCAGTGGATAATTCCCACTGCTCTAAACTAAAACTTACTGATAGAAACTCTGAAAATACATCTTCACATTGTTGGTTAGCTAAAAAACTTCAAACAGGGTGGTTTACATCCCCACAGGGAAGTAACCATATAGTGGATGATAAAGGGAGTAACCAGTCTATTGCAGAGCTACTCTCTACTTATCACCACTTAGACAATAAAGTCTCAACTGGCCAAGGTTAGCCTTATTGTCCTTCGTTTGGGGGGGGGTTGTGTGAGAAGGTAGCCTCTTTCTAGCCTTGTTACCCCCACTTTTGGCCTGTTTGTGAGTGTATGTCAGGGTGTTTGTCACTGTTTTCACTGTCTCACTGGGATCCTGATAGCCAGGCCTCAGTGCTCATAGTGAAAACACCATGTTTTCAGTATGGTTGTTATGTGTCACTGGGATCCTGCTAGTCAGGACCCCAGTGCTCATAGGGTTGTGGCCTATATGTATGTGTCACTGGGACCCTGTCACACAGGGCCCCAGTGCTCATAGGTGTGCATGTATATGTTCCCTGTGTGGTGCCTAACTGTCTCACTGAGGCTCTGCTAACCAGAACCTCAGTGGTTATGCTCTCTCATTACTTTCAAATTGTCACTAACAGGCTAGTGACCAATTTTACCAATTTACATTGGCTTACTGGAACACCCTTATAATTCCCTAGTATATGGTACTGAGGTACCCAGGGTATTGGGGTTCCAGGAGATCCCTATGGGCTGCAGCATTTCTTTTGCCACCCATAGGGAGCTCTGACAATTCTTACACAGGCCTGCCACTGCAGCCTGAGTGAAATAACGTCCACGTTATTTCACAGCCATTTTACACTGCACTTAAGTAACTTATAAGTCACCTATATGTCTAACCTTTACCTGGTAAAGGTTAGGTGCAAAGTTACTTAGTGTGTGGGCACCCTGGCACTAGCCAAGGTGCCCCCACATTGTTCAGAGCCAATTCACTGAACTTTGTGAGTGCGGGGACACCATTACACGCGTGCACTACATATAGGTCACTACCTATATGTAGCTTCACCATGGTAACTCCGAATATGGCCATGTAACATGTCTATGATCATGGAATTGCCCCCTCTATGCCATCCTGGCATTGTTGGTACAATTCCATGATCCCAGTGGTCTGTAGCACAGACCCTGGTACTGCCAGACTGCCCTTCCTGGGGTTTCTCTGCAGCTGCTGCTGCTGCCAACCCCTCAGACAGGCATCTGCCCTCCTGGGGTCCAGCCAGGCCTGGCCCAGGATGGCAGAACAAAGAACTTCCTCTGAGAGAGGGTGTGACACCCTCTCCCTTTGGAAAATGGTGTGAAGGCAGGGGAGGAGTAGCCTCCCCCAGCCTCTGGAAATGCTTTGTTGGGCACAGAGGTGCCCAATTCTGCATAAGCCAGTCTACACCGGTTCAGGGACCCCTTAGCCCCTGCTCTGGCGCGAAACTGGACAAAGGAAAGGGGAGTGACCACTCCCCTGACCTGCACCTCCCCTGGGAGGTGTCCAGAGCTCCTCCAGTGTGCTCCAGACCTCTGCCATCTTGGAAACAGAGGTGCTGCTGGCACACTGGACTGCTCTGAGTGGCCAGTGCCACCAGGTGACGTCAGAGACTCCTTGTGATAGGCTCCTTCAGGTGTTAGTAGCCTTTCCTCTCTCATAGGTAGCCAAACCCTCTTTTCTGGCTATTTAGGGTCTCTGTCTCTGGGGAAACTGCAGATAACGAATGCATGAGCTCAGCCGAGTTCCTCTGCATCTCTCTCTTCACCTTCTGATAAGGAAACGACCGCTGACCGCGCTGGAAGCCTGCAAACCTGCAACATAGTAGCAAAGACGACTACTGCAACTCTGTAACGCTGATCCTGCCGCCTTCTCGACTGTTTTCCTGCTTGTGCATGCTGTGGGGGTAGCCTGCCTCCTCCCTGCACCAGAAGCTCCGAAGAAATCTCCCGTGGGTCGACGGAATCTTCCCCCTGCAACCGCAGGCACCAAAAAGCTGCATTACCGGTCCCTTGGGTCTCCTCTCAGCACGACGAGCGAGGTCCCTCGAATCCAGCGACACCGTCCAAGTGACCCCCACAGTCCAGTGACTCTTCAGCCCAAGTTTGGTGGAGGTAAGTCCTTGCCTCACCTCACTGGGCTGCATTGCTGGGAACCGCGACTTTGCAAGCTACTCCGGCCCCTGTGCACTTCCGGCGGAAATCCTTCGTGCACAGCCAAGCCTGGGTCCACGGCACTCTAACCTGCATTGCACGACTTTCTAAGTTGGTCTCCGGCGACGTGGGACTCCTTTGTGCAACTTCGGCGAGCACCGTTTCACGCATCCTCGTAGTGCCTGTTTCTGGCACTTCTCCGGGTGCTACCTGCTTCAGTGAGAGCTCCTTGTCTTGCTCGACGTCCCCTCTCTCTGCAGGTCCAATTTGCGACCTCCTGGTCCCTCCTGGGCCCCAGCAGCGTCCAAAAACGCCAAACGCACGATTTGCGTGTAGCAAGGCTTGTTGGCGTCCATCCGGCGGGAAAACACTTCTGCACGACTCTCCAAGGCGTGTGGGATCCATCCTCCAAAGGGGAAGTCTCTAGCCCTTGTCGTTCCTGCAGTATTCACAGTTCTTCAGCCTAGTAAGAGCTTCTTTGCACCAACCGCTGGCATTTCTTGGGCATCTGCCCATCTCCGAGTTGCTTGTGACTTTTGGACTTGGTCCCCTTGTTCCACAGGTACCCTCAGTCAGGAATCCATCGTTGTTGCATTGCTGATTTGTGTTTTCCTTGCATTTTCCCTCTAACACGACTATTTTGTCCTTAGGGGAACTTTGGTGCACTTTGCACTCACTTTTCAGGGTCTTGGGGAGGGTTATTTTTCTAACTCTCACTATTTTCTAATAGTCCCAGCGACCCTCTACAAGGTCACATAGGTTTGGGGTCCATTCGTGGTTCGCATTCCACTTCTGGAGTATATGGTTTGTGTTGCCCCTATCCCTATGTTTCCCCATTGCATCCTATTGTAACTATACATTGTTTGCACTGTTTTCTAAGACTATACTGCATATTTTTGCTATTGTGTATATATATCTTGTGTATATTTCCTATCCTCTCACTGAGGGTACACTCTAAGATACTTTGGCATATTGTCATAAAAATAAAGTACCTTTATTTTTAGTATAACTGTGTATTGTGTTTTCTTATGATATTGTGCATATGACACTAAGTGGTACTGTAGTAGCTTCACACGTCTCCTAGTTCAGCCTGAGCTGCTCTGCTAAGCTACCATTATCTATCAGCCTAAGCTGCTAGACACCCTATACACTAATAAGGGATAACTGGGCCTGGTGCAAGGTGCAAGTACCCCTTGGTACTCACTACAAGCCAGTCCAGCCTCCTACAGGGGGGATTTCAACTTTCTTCAGGACCCAGCTCTAGACTCTACCGTAAAAGGTAAGAGACAGTATAAACCTAAAGTAGCCAAGATATTTAGAGATTATGTTAAGGTGCTGGCATTATGTGATCCTTGGAGGACAAACACA
The DNA here is from genome assembly GCF_031143425.1 of Pleurodeles waltl. NCBI lineage: Eukaryota > Metazoa > Chordata > Amphibia > Caudata > Salamandridae > Pleurodeles > Pleurodeles waltl. The sequence continues at coordinate 30,587,280 of NC_090437.1, forward strand.
CCCGACGTGAGGGAATATACCTGTATCTCTTCACGGTATAAAAGCTCCTCGCGTATAGATTTCTTTTTGATCTCTGAAACTCTGTGTTATCGATCTCAATCCGTCCAGCATTCTGGTCTTTCAGATCATGCCCTTCTGCTGCTGGAAATTTCACTCCACTCTATAATTAAACTACCGCAGATTAGAAGGTGGATTTTCAATCTCCGCCTTTTGACGGAAGAAGGGTGGATACAAACTTCACAGGCTGAAATAAGGGAATTTTTTCAACGTAATCAGGGGTCGTCAACCCCAGCAATAGTCTGGGATGCATTTAAGGTTTTCTTCAGGGGCTGGGTGATCGTTAAAGAGGTAGCTGATAAACGGGCTCTGAAACAAAAAACTGCGGCACTGGAAGATGTAGTTCACAAGTGTTTAGTTTCTTATTTGAATACCCCTTCGGATATTAATAGAAAGGCTTTTGAAGCTGCCAAGAAAGCATTAGCGGGATTTTTTTTTTAAAGTTGATATAGAATTCCTGCCATTATTCTTCTGCTGGACGCAGAGAAAGCCTTTGATTTGGTTGTTTGGGACACGCTTTATTTAATTTTATCTAGTTATAAGGTACCCACTGAAGTGATCTCTTTAATTCAAAGGCTGTACTCAAATGCTGAGGCTAATATTATTATAAACTCAAGGTCTGTTGGACAGCTTCAAATACAACGAGGGACTGGACAAAGGTGCTCACTATCCCCTATTTTATTTGCCCTTTTTATTGAACCACTTGCCATTAAAATTAGACAGAATAGTCAGGTTCAGGCACCGCTAAAATCAATGGGAAAAATTGAACTTTATGCAGATGATATTATTTTGTTTTTGGACACAAAATACTCCTCTCAGGAAGCGGCCTTTAATTTATTTAAAGAGTTTCAGCAAATCGGAGACTATAAGATTAATAGGACCAAGACCGACATCATTCTTTGTGGGACTACTCCTAATTGTCTTCTTCCTGAATTAAGAGAATGCGTAAATCCCAACCCAAAAAGATACTTGGGGGGTTTCTATTCGGCCAATATAAGTGATCTCTATGAGCTGAATTTCGCTCCTTTGCTTCAGAAAACTCAGGCTTTACTCATTCGCTGGAGGCCTCTCCCTCTTTCGGTACTAGGCCGCATCGCATTAATTAAAATGTCAATTTTACCACTTTTCAATTTCTTGTTTGCAGCTATTCTGTGTGTTTTAACGCAACCCTTTTTTAAAAGACTGGAATCCCTATTTCGCTCCTTTATCTGGCAGAACCGAAAAGCTCGAGCCGCTTTGAGTATACTGTACGCCGATAAGGAGAAGGGGGGACTGGGCTTACCCAATTTCAAAGATTATTACTATGCTTTCTTTGCACCCTATTATGCTAGCTTTAAGTTAGAATACTCCGTGGGCTCCAGGTTTTTTATTGATTTTCGGGTACTAATATGCCAAGAGCATAATATTCGGAACCCAGCCCTTTTGACCAAATCGCCCAAAAAAGTTTGTTATAAAATTCTTAAATGGTTTCCTAAGAGAAGAGTGGATTTCTCTAGAAAATATTCAATCCCCTTTGTACATTTTGACACCCCACTCTCACAGATTTCTCTATGTTCAGGGACTCAGCTTAACGAAATCACGGTGAAAAGGTGGGAGCACGCTGGATATAGTAAAATTGGAGATTTCTGGGTTGAGGGCAACTGAGAAGCCCCATGGAAAATCATGATCACAGTCAACAATGACCTTTTGCTGGTCAGATCCTATAATATTTTGCTGAGTGTTTTTAAAGACTTAGGGGGTTATTCTAACTTTGGAGGAGTGTTAATCCGTCCCAAAAGTGACGGTAAAGTGACGGATATACCACCAGCCGTATTACGAGTTCCATAGGATATAATGGACTCATAATACGGCTGGTGGTAAAACCGTCACTTTTCCGTCACTTTTGGGACGGATTAACACCTCCTCCAAAGTTAGAATAACCCCCTTAGATATTAATTCTATCATTAATACCCAATCATTGGTATCAGAATTAGTTACTCCTTCGCGGGTAGGGAATGCAGGGGCATGGAGAAGGCTCTTGGCAGAAAGGCTTAAAGTGGATTTAGGGATAAGAGCTCAGAAGAAATGGGTTAGTCAGGAGGGCATGATGCTCTCAAGCGAATATTGGGAGACTATTAACCGCCTAAATTTCTCTCCGCTACGAGGGGCTAATTGGCACAGAATGATATTTTTTAGCAAATGGCTGCTGTATCGAACCCCGCAAGCCCTATCCCGTATGGGGATCGGCCACCCAAATATGTGTTTTCGATGCAAGGAAATAAGGGCAGCTGGCTGGATACATACGATAGCGACATGCAAATGTATACAGAGATACCGGGAAGAGGTCTTTGCAATGTTAACATCCATTGTGTTGGTACCCATATCTCAGAGTATTCGCCTGTTGAGTCTGGGCTATGATCCCGAGGCAAGACTCTCCCCTCGACTGGAGAAGCTCGTATTTATAGCCACTGCGGTGGCTAGGTCACTGTTGCTGAGAAACTGGCGGTCTGAATTTTCTCCTACTAGTCAAGGATGGTACAATAGGATGATTCAAGTTAGACTTCAGGAGATGAGATATGCTAGGAGAATAGGCAATGTCAAAAAGTTCTCTCTAATCTGGGGAAATTATTTTGTGGACAAGCCTGGTTGATCCTTTTTTTTCTTTTTTTCTTTTCGTTTTATTTTCTGAAAGTGACAATGTATCTTGTTGTGTACTGATGTAAAAAATAATAAAAATAAAAGCAAAAAAAAAAGGAAAACCATAAACAATTTACACAAAAGACTCTTAGCTGAATTTGGAACTTTTGTCTAGTTTGCAGAATTCTATAGCTTTTCGGCTTCACCTCCTTATTTTTCAAGTGGTTCCATCAAAAACTGCAAGAAGGTTGAAACCACAAAAAATGGAAAAATGGACTACCACTTAGAAAAATGCTAAATATCTGGTAAAAAAGTTATTTCTTTGTTTGCTTGTGCCTGAAAGCGGGAACAATGGAAAGCTCAGTACAGCAAGCCTTTTGTTGATGCCATTTTTAGTAAAAAGAAAAAACAGACACTTTCTTACACAGCAATTATTTCCCCTTTTTGAAAAATAAACTCAAACTTGACACTTTTACGGCTAATATATAGGTTCTCTCCAGGGGATTCCACAGTCCCTGGGCACCATAAAAGATAATTGACATTTGGGAAAAAATAATGCAAAATTGGCCTTGATACCTGTGAAAAGTTATGAAGGCTTAAGAGTGAAGTGGCCTACACATAAAACAAATGTCAGCAACATGGCAGAAAAAACATAAACAGCTTAGGGGTTAATTTGACAACACATGTAAACAGAAGTATGTCAAATTGATTTATTCACCCAATATCACATTAAAGTTAAAATTGTTGGCTTTATCAGTGGTGACAGTGGTGGCGGTAATAGGGACATAGGAGGTGAGGTATTGTTTGTGATATTGTTTGTAGTGGTTTTAGTGGTGATGGAATTGGTGATGTTATTGATGTTGGTAGAGGGTAATTGGAGGTAATAATGGTGATTGTATTGGCATGCTGGTGGTGTTATTGAAGGAGGTATTGGTTTTACAGGTGGTGTTTGTATTAGTGTTGGTGGTATGAGGATACTGTTAGTAGAGGCAGTACTGGTGACTTTGTTATGGTGGTTTTCTTATGGTAGTAGTACTGGTAGCAATGATGGCATTGTTGGGGTCAGTAAAGTGGTATTGAGTGTGGCATTAGTGGTGGTAGTGGTGGTAGTAATGGCATTGATTTTCATGGTGTTGATATTGTAGTAGATGGCTCTGGTAATGGAATTGGGGGTGGTGGTACTAATGTTGTTAGTGGTAGTAGTATTGGTGTAAACGTTGGTGGTATTGGTGATATAGGTGTTATTAGTGGTATAAATGGTACTGGTAGTTCTGGTATTGTTGGTATTCATGTATAGTTGTAGTGGTTAGTGGTGTTGGTGGTATTGGTGGAGGTGATATTAGCATTATTTGTAGTACTGTTGGTGTTAATGGTGATGGTATAATCTGTGGTACAGGGGGTTGACAGTGTTGGTATTTGTAGTATTAGTGCTGACGTTAGTGTTGGTGTTAATGGTGATGGTATAATTGGTGGTACAGGGGTTGATAGTGTTGGTATTGATAGCATTAGTGTTGACTTTAGTGGTGGAACTGATGGAGGTGGCCGCATAAGTGATATCATTGGTGGTGTACTGGTGATTTTGGTGTTATTAGTGGTATAAGTGGTACTGATAGTTCTGGTATTGTTGGTATTTATGTATAGTTGCAGTGGTTAGTGGTGTTGGTGGTATTGGTAGAGGCAATATTAGCATTATTTGTAGTACTGTTGGTGTTAATGGGGATGGTATAATCTGTGGTACAGGGGGTTGACAGTGTTGGTATTTGTAGTATTAGTGCTGACGTTAGTGGTGGAACTGATGGACGTGGCCGTATAAGTAATATCAGTGGCAGTATCTTGAATGTGTGGTATTGGTGGTAGCAATGGTGGTTGTATTGGTATTGCCGTGGTGGTTTTTGGAGTAAGCATAGGTAAGCATAGGTGTTTTTGGTGTTGGTGGTATTGGTGGTATTAGTGGCACTGGTGTTGGAGTAGTGTTGGTGGTGGCTTTGGTGGTATTGGTGCATATGTGGAGATGGTGGTATCTGTGGTGCCAGTTTTGTGATATTCTTGGTGGCATTGGTGATGGTATTGGTGCTAGTGTTTTTGTCATAGTATTATTTATTGTGATACTGTTGATTTTGTAATAGGTGCAGGTGACACTGCTATTGGCTGACGATGCATTGATATACCTTCGAGAGCCACGCGTTTCGGTCCCCTTGTTGTTACAGTTGTTGGAAGAATTTGGGGCTGTATCTGGTCTACGGGTGAATGGGAAAAATTGCTCCTGTTTCCCCTAGGATCACTATGTGATGCCATGCCAGAAGACTTGCCGGGCATGGGGCTCAGGAGGAACTCAAACGTTTTCGATATATGGGCATATGGGTCACACATATGATGATGGCACATGTGACGCATAATGTGGAATGGGTGGGGAAGGTTCTGGAGTGCTCTGTATCGTGCTGGAATGAGCTGCCTCTATCCGTGATCAGGAGGGCGGCTGTGGCCAAGATGGTGTTCTTGCTGTGGTGTCTTTATCTTGTCCAGAATTCTTTATTTCCATTGGCAGCTGAGCTTTTAAATCGCCTAGACAGCTTATTGATTTCCTTAGTTTGGGCTGGCCATCGTAGGAGGGTGGCATTGTCCACGTTACAAAGGGACATGGAAAATAGTGGCTTGGCACTCCCTAATATTAGACTCTATTATTATGCAGCTCATTTACAACATGCTGCTAAGTGGATGACGCAGACGGACAATTGGGAGAAGCGAATATTCACTGGCATGTTGGGAGGTGAGGCATTGGTGCACACATTAATGACGGGCGATCAGTCGGAGACTCCTGTCCCTTAGTTGGATAAGACTACAGCAGGGTCTGGGAGCAAGCAGTTAAGAAAATACTTCAACATGCTCCCTTTGATAGGGAACTAAAGATTTGGAGTCCAGCCCCTTTTTGAGATATGGATACTTTAATGTCAATGGAAGCTTGGAGAAAGGGTGGCTGCTTGGTGGCGGGTGACTTATACCCTAATGGGGAGTTTATCTCCTTTCAGGAGGCGCGAAATGTGTTCTGATTGAATGTTGGACAGTTCTTGCAGTATGCCAAGATCATGAGTGTGGCTCGTGAGGTCTGGATTCCCGGTGCCCACCTCAGCATCAAGGGTGATGAACAGGTTAATAAATTGTGGAGAGGATTCCCATTTGGTTACCTTGTTTCATATAGCGCTGCGTGGGGATCGTGCCGGGGTGGAGTGTGCAGCGGGTAGGGCTTGGGCTCCAGAACTGGAAGACCCGCTAGAAGATGTGGACTGGATTATGGCACTGTCTCTGGTACGCACAGTCTCTTGTAACTACAGATGAAAGTTGTTGCACTTTAATCTTGTTCAGCGAATATATGTTACACCTGCTCGACTCAACAAGATGGACTCGACAAGGGAGACTAGGGGGGTCATTCTGACCTTGGCGGACGGCGGAGGCCGTCCGCCAAGGTACCGCCGTCAGAACACCGCACCGCGGTCAAAAGACCGCGGCGGTGATTCTGAGATTTGCCCTGGGCTGGCGGGCGGCCGCCAAAAGACCGCCCGCCAGCCCAGGGCAAATCAACCTTCCCACTAGGATGCCGGCTCAGAATTGAGCCGGCGGAGTGGGAAGGTGCGACGGTGCAGTTGCACCCGTCGCGTATTTCAGTGTCTGCTAGGCAGACACTGAAATACTTTGTGGGGCCCTCTTACGGGGGCCCCTGCTGTGCCCATGCCATTGGCATGGGCACGGCAGGGGCCCCCAGGGGCCCCGCGGCACCCCCTACCGCCATCCTGTTCATGGCGGGAGAACCGCCATGAACAGGATGGCGGTAGGGGGTGTCAGAATCCCCATGGCGGCGGAGCGCGCTCCGCCGCCATGGAGGATTCTGACGGGCAGCGGAAAGTCGGCGGTACACCGCCGGCTTTCCGCTTCTGGCCGCGGCTGTACCGCCGCCGTCAGAATGCCCGGCGGAGCACCGCCGGCCTGTTGGCGGTGTTACCGCCAACCTCCGCCATGGCGGTAATTACCGCTGGGGTCAGAATGACCCCCTAGGTGTCCTCGATGTGGGCAGGCAGGTGCTTCATTTCTCCACTTAGCCTGGTCCTGCACAGAGGTGCAGCAATTTTGGTGGGTGGTGGCTCGGAAAATAGATGGGGTCACCGGTCTGGGGCTCGAAGCAATGCCATTGACCTGCCTCCTGGGTATACTATGGAGACAATGGGATAAGTGCATCCCACACAGATTTGCACAGTTTGAGCTGATGCTGGCTAAGTGCAGGGTGGCTATAGGCTGGATGAGTACACGAAGCCCATCCTTTTCTAGATGGACCTGTGATGTTTTGGAATGGGGTGTTGCCAAAGAACAAAACATGAAACTGACACGTAAGGAGGAAGAGGCTCTGACGGACGTAACGGCTTGGAGTACATTATTAGGGCACTTCACAGGGGTTCAGGAGTCCAGCTCTGATTGGAGCACTGATGTTGATTGTTGAATGTGGAACATTATGCTATACATACAGGTGACAAACAACTGTGGTAATGTGGTAACACTGATAAACATGGTATATGAATGACTTGGTTACATGTGAGCTCCTTGGGAAGGGGAGGTGGGGGTAGCTACTGCAAGCTATTGTTGATCAGATTGGATATGGTCCATGCTTTGTCTGTGTGTGTCATTGTCCTCCGCTCAGGAGAGCAATGGACATTGTGGTATCTCACACTGAATTGCACTGCTTGTTTCTGTCTCTGTCTTTAAGTTGTTCTATTTTAAACTCAATAAAATAGAGTTATAAAAAATATATAATAATGTAAAGAGAGTTGAACAGAGTGTCATATGCAGTTTATTATCATTATGGAGGGTGGGGAGGAACCATGACTCATGACAGGCCCAGATTCAAGTGTGTCATAATGCGCAGTACTTTAGCAATGATATTAAATGGCACAATATTCTCTTCAGTTTTGTGTCTGGTTTACACATGCTGATTTTTCTGGCATACTTATAAACAAAGGTATTTAACTTAAACCAGACACAAGGAGTTAAGATGGTGCAGAGAGATAAACTCACACTGAATAAATATTGTGCGAATTAGAGGGCAAATTCAAGAAAAGTGACACGCATCATGTCATGATCCGCAACTTTTCTTGCACCCCATTGCGCCGCCCCCCCAACGCCAACATGTGTGCACCGTATTTATGAAATGGCACACCTTGGCACACGTTAGGAAACTTGCGTCATCAATTTTTATGCTAGTTTGGCGCTTTGCAGGATTAGTACCAAAAATATTGACGCTAATCCTGCAAAGTGACAGGAGGCCCAGTAAAAAAATGGGAGCCTCATTTGACACTAGAAATGGTGCAGTGGAATCTCACAGCGTTTTTTGCCAACCTAACACCACATTAGCATAAAAAAATGACACTAATGTGGCACAAAGTGGCGCTAAGGGCTTCTTTTAATCTGGACATAAGAGTTCATTTTCTTCTGAAATTTTATGTTACTGTGCAGTCTGCCAGACTAAGCCATGCCTTTCATATTAGGGTAGCTCCTCTATGGTAATAATTTCAGGCCTCATTCACAATCATAAACACGAGTTTTCGGTTGAATTGACTGTGTCTGTTTGTCACGAATCCCAAAAGTTATTCCTGGAAGGGGGAAATGGCTGCATGAGTGATCTCCTTCACAAATGCAAACGTGACACCAATTTGAAATCCTACTCAAGCTATGGGAAGTGAGCATGGGTTGCCTTGTATGTTTGGGAATGTCTACAAAAAAAGTGCATTTGTGAGCATTCCAAACTGCTCTCCATCCCCATTCCACCATGTGAATGTTCAGAGATTTACTCCAGACAAGAGCAGGAGTGTCTCACTTTCCAAGGTGGGAAGGGAATGATTCCTCCCCAGGTTTAGTAGGAGTGTGGGGAAGGGCTGTCTCTATTATTAAAAATGAGGAACTCCACATGGGGGACTTGGGAATGTATCTGGTGCAGATTTATAGGTATACTACTGGGAGTGTTTGTGTATATTAAAATAACAAAGATATGCTTAGGTGAAGATGACCTTTGCACTGTAGTAGTAAATAGGAGCATGTATGTGTAGGAAAGTACCATCTTGCTTGGCATGTTACCCCCATATTTCACTGTATATATGTTGTTTTAGTCTATGTGTCACTGGGACCCTGCCAGGCAGGGCCACAGTGCTCATACGTATGTGCCCTGTATGTGTTCCCTGTGTGATGCCTAACTGTCTCACTGAGGCTCTGATAACCAGAACCTCAGTGGTTATGCTCTCTCTGCTTTCCAAATTTGTCACTAACAGGCTAGTGACTAAATTTACCAATTCACATTGGCATACTGGTACACCCATATAATTCCCTAGTATATGGTACTGAGGTACCCAGGGTATTGGGGTTCCAGGAGATCCCTATGGGCTGCAGCATTTATTTTGCCGCCCATAGGGAGCTCTGACAATTCTTACACAGGCCTGCCAGTGCAGCCTGAGTGAAATAACGTCCACGTTATTTCACAGCCATTTACCACTGTACTTAAGTAACTTATAAGTCACCTATATGTCTAACCTTCACCTGGTGAAGGTTGGGTGCAAAGTTACTTAGGCCCTCATTCTGACCTTGGCGGGCGGCGGAGGCCGCCCGCCAAAGTCCCGCCGTCAGGTTACCGTTCCGCGGTCGAAAGACCGCGGCGGTAATTCTGACTTTCCCGCTGGGCTGGCGGGCGGTCTCCTTCAGACCGCCAGCCAGCCCAGCGGGAAAGAGGCTTCCACGATGAAGCCGGCTCGGAATCGAGCCGGCGGAGTGGAAGCTGTGCGACGGGTGCAGTTGCACCCGTCGCGTATTTCACTGTCTGCGCAGCAGACAGTGAAATACATGTAGGGGCCCTCTTACGGGGGCCCCTGCAATGCCCATGCCAGTGGCATGGGCACTGCAGGGGCCCCCAGGGGCCCCGCGACCCCCCCTACCGCCATCCGGATCTCGGCGGTCCGACCGCCGGGATCTGGATGGCGGTAGGGGGGGTCAGAATCCCCGCGGCGGTGCAGCAAGCTGCGCCGCCGCGGAGGATTCAATGGGGCCGCGGTACACTGGCGGGACCCCGCCAGTGGTGCCGGTCCGACCGCGGCTTTACCGCCGCGGTCGGAATCCCCATTGAAGCACCGCCGGCTTGTCGGCGGTGCTCCCGCGGTCCTCCGCCCTGGCGGTCAAAGACCGCCAGGGTCAGAATGAGGGCCTTAGTGTGTGGGCACCCTGGCACTAGCCAAGGTGCCCCCACATCGTTCAGGGCAAATTCCTCGGACTTTGTGAGTGCGGGAACACCATTACACATGTGCACTGTACATAGGTCACTACCTATGTACAGCGTCACAATGGTAACTCTGAACATGGCCATGTAACATGTCTAAGATCATGGAATTGTCACCCCAATGCCGTTCTGGCATTGGGGGGATAATTCCATGATCCCCCGGGTCTCTAGCACAGAACCCGGGTACTGCCAAACTGCCTTTCCGGGGTCTCCACTGCAGCTGCTGCTGCTGCCAACCCCTCAGACAGGTTTCTGCCCTCCTGGGGTCCAGGCAGCCCTGGCCCAGGAAGGCAGAACAAAGGACTTCCTCTGAGAGAGGGTGTAACACCCTCTCCCTTTGGAAATAGGTGTGAGGGCTGGGGAGGAGTAGCCTCCCCCAGCCTCTGGAAATGCTTTGATGGGCACAGATGGTGCCCATCTCTGCATAAGCCAGTCTACACCGGTTCAGGGATCCCCCAGCCTTGCTCTGGTGTGAAACTGAACAAAGGAAAGGGGAGTGACCACTCCCCTGACCTGCACCTCCCAGGGGAGGTGCCCAGAGCTCCTCCAGTGTATCCCAGACATCTGCCATCTTGGAAACAGAGGTGTTTGTGGCACACTGGACTGCTCTGAGTGGGCAGTGCCAACAGGTGACGTCAGAGGCTCCTTCTGATAGGCTCTTACCTCTCTTGGTAGCCAATCCTCCTTCCTAGGTAGCCAAACCTCCTTTTCTGGCTATTTAGGGTCTCTGCTTTGGGGATCTCACCAGATAACGAATGCAAGAGCTCATCAGAGTTCCTCTGCATCTCCCTCTTCACCTTCTGCCAAAGGATCGACCGCTGACTGCTCAGGACGCCTGCAAAACCACAACAAATTAGCAAGACGACTACTAGCAACCTTGTATCGCTTCATCCTGCCAGCTTTCTCGACTGTTTCCAGGTGGTGCATGCTCTGGGGGTAGCCTGCCTCCTCTCTGCACCAGGAGCTCTGAAGAAATCTCCCGTGGGTCGACGGAATCTTCCCCCTGCAACCACAGGCAACAAAAGACTTCATCACCGGTCCTCTGGGTCCCCTCTCAGCACGACGAGCGTGGTCCCTGGAACTCAGCAACTCTGTCCAAGTGACTCCCACAGTCCAGTGACTCTTCAGTCCAAGTTTGGTGGAGGTAAGTCCTTGCCCTCCATGCTAGACTGCATTGCTGGGTACCGCGTGATTTGCAGCTGCTCGGGTTCCTGTGCACTCTTCCAGGATTTCCTTTGTACACAGCCAAGCCTGGGTCCCCAGCACTCTAACCTGCAGTGTACAACCTTCTGAGTTGTCCTCCGGCGTCGTGGGACTCCCTTTTGTGACTTCGCATGGACTCTGGTTCACTCTTCTTCCAAGTGCCTGTTCAGGTACTTCTGTGGATGCTGCCTGCTTCTGTGAGGGCTCCCTGAGTTGCTGGGTGCCCCCTCTGTCTCCTCCTCCAAGTGGCGACATCCTGGTCCCTCCTGGGCCACAACAGCACCCAAAAATCCTAACCACAACCCTTGCAGCTAGCAAGGCTTGTTTGTGGTCTTTCTGCGTGGGAATACCTCTGCAAGCTTCATCGTGACGTGGGACATCCATCCTCCAAAGGAGAAGTTCCTAGTCCTCTTCTTTCTTGCAGAACTTCAAGCTTCTTCCAACAGGTGGCAGCTTCCTTGTACCCTCATCTGGCATTTCCTGGGCTCCTGCCCACTCTCGACACTGTCGCGACTATTGGACTTGGCCCCCTTGTCTTACAGGTACTCAGGTCCAGAAATCCACTGTTGTTGCATTGCTGGTGTTTGTTCTTCCTGCAGAATCCCCTTTCACGACTTCTGTGCTGTCTGGGGGTAGTAGGTGCACTTTACACCTACCTTTCAGGGTCTTGGGGTGGGCTATTTTTCTAACCCTCACTGTTTTCTTACAGTCCCAGCAACCCTCTACAAGCTCACATAGGTTTGGGGTCCATTCGTGGTTCGCATTCTAATTTTAGAGTATATGGTTTGTATTGCCCCAATACCTATGTGCTCCTATTGCAATCTACTGTAAGTTTACACTGCTTGCATTACTTTTCTTGCTATTACCTGTTCTGATGATGGGGCGGTGGGGGTGGAGCAGCCTCCACTTCCCCACCGACCGCCAGTATGGCTGCTGGCGGCTCTCTGTCCAAAAAAGGACAGAGGGTTGCCAGCAGTCATAATACGCTGCGCGGAAAACCGCCTGCACTGGCGGTCTTCAGCACAGCGGTACCTCGGCGGTCTTTAAAAAAGACTGCCGAGGTAGAAATGAGGGCCATAGTCCAAATTACATATTTTACTGGGTCACCTTTACTTTCAAGCACATTGTATATACCTCTTTACCTTACGAAATAGGTAATAGCATTATGTTTAATATGCAGTAAAGGAATATGTTATAAAAAATCTATAAAGTAGTTACCCCATCAAGATATGTTCTATATTTTGGTCTAGATCACTAAAGGATGTGCTACTAAAATATGTTTAGGAGAATTTACATTGAGATTGTATGACTTGGTGTATAGTCTTGTACACATGAGACAATTCTCTAATGTAGACGTATCATCCATGATTATGTTTCTGCCAAGTTAACATTAACGTTTAAACGTGAAGTATAATTGTGAAGATTTAGGACACTTCATATTATTGGTGATTGACAATATGGCAATCACTACGATGTTATCTTGATTCATTGCATCAGGTTGATGCAGTTGCTGTTCCTAATGGCCTCACACATATTTTACAGTGCTTTGAGATTTAAAATTCAAGAAAGCAGAAATGCTTTAGCATCTAAGAAGCTGTATGTCACATTCTGTTCAATCTCATTCAGCCAGTTGAGGTTGATCAATCTGAGAGCAATTCAAGAACCATCACAGTATCCAAGGATATCATACTGGGCAATGGAGACAGTATGTCTACCAACTACACACTCTTGCGAGGAATCAATTGTGATCAGTTCCCTTAAATCACAAATGTTCAGAAATTGCTTTCATGCGAAATCCCCACCCTCTATAGGACCATTGTGGCTATTCTCTTTGAATCACCATGAAGTAAATCTCTTTCAGCAAAACCATCTGGATGTGTGAGGTGAAACTAGGCCTTCCAGCTTCAGGTTTAAAAAGAGGGGCTCAGCCACACATAAGAATCTCAGACGTACATTTGACTAGACACACAATATCTGTCATAAACTGTGAGGCTAGTCTGGATTATGTACCATTGTCTCCATTATTTTTCCTTATCCTGTGGGGTTTTGGGGATCCCACATTCAAAGCAAGATTATGTTCCAGTTAGAGCCATAAACACCCATCTTGAAGCCACAATAGGCATTAGGAGTGCATTTCTTGTAAGTACAGTCTTTATAGTTGCTCCTGGGGGTCGCAAACGTGAGTCTCACAAGACCTGTTAGGAATTTCTAGCTCCATAACAACAAATAGCCATCATATGTGCAGTACCTGTTAAAAATTCCCCAAGGTCTAGGTCCTCGCTCGATTCCAACTCCATGTGATGGACAGGTTGCTCTTTAATTTGTCTGGTCCTTCTTGTATTTGTTTAGGCTCATTTGAAATTTTCATTACACCATTATAATCTCACAACATTTCCAGGTGTTTTGACCAAATATTGAGTTGTAAATATCAGGAGACAGAAATATCAGAAATAAAATATTGTGATACATTAATATTGTGATACAAGAACATCATTGAGGAGAATACAGGTTTTGAGATAAGTAATGTTGTTTTAAATAACATCGATGTTTTCAATATTGTTTTTAGTAATATAGTGGTGAATTTGTTTGTGTGTGTTTTAGTTGATATTTTAATTTTAGGTGTTAGTGTTTATATCAATGTTAATAATTTGGTTAAAATGTAGTAATTTTATTGATTTAGAATTTTTATTAAAATGTAAATAGTAATTTATAGATGTGTAGCGTGTTGTTGGGATTGCAGGGAATAAGGTGGGGAGTTAATTAGGTAATAATCAAGTATGAATTATTTAATACATTTTACTTAATTATATGATTGATATTTTTAACGTAATTACATAATACTGATTTGTATTGTAATTGTATTGTAATAGTATTTATATAGTGCTTACTACCCTTGATGAGGCGTCGAAATGCTTTTCGGCGAGTAGCACGCTACTCCAGAACCCAAGAGGAATTAGTGGTGGATTAGTGTAGGGAAATATGAGTACAGTTTTAGTATTATTATGAGTTAATTTAAGCAGAGGATATATGAGTTTGTTAGGTGGATTGACTAGAGTAATGGAGGGATAGAGGAGGGAAGATTCCAGAAGTGTTAATTGGGAGTTTATAGTAATAGGATGAGGCTCAGGATGAATAAAGGAGAGATGGAGGAGGGAAGAGTCTGTGGAAAGGGTTAGGGAGGTCATAGTAGCAGGAGGGGTTTTGGATGAGTCAAAGCTGAGATAAACGAGGGAGAATTTAGAAGGATTGTTTGGGAGATCATGGTAGTAAACACATTCATATACATATTTAACCGTGAGTAAATATACATTTGTTAAACAGGTTTAAAGAATATGTGATTTGACATAGTAGTGATACATATTTCCTAAAGAACTACACATACCTGGAATATACACATAATCAGATTAAAAATATTTATCAACACAGGCATAGGCAGTCCATCGCTGTTTGAATATGGTGGTTATGAAGGAAAGAGCCAATTCTTGAGTAGTCTTCTGAAGACAAGATAGCTATCCGTGGATCTTATATTTGGGGGTAATAAATTCCATAGTTTGGCTGCTTGAATGGGAAGGATGTACCACCTATAGTCTTTTTCTTGTCTGGTGGTGTTCGAAGGTGGGTTTGTTTTTGTTATGTGCTATTTGCAGTCTGTTAAATTTGTAAGGGTATAGATTTGGAAGTGAATTAAGTAATAGTTAACATAGAATTATTAATTGCTAATCAATGTTTCCACTATCATGGGGTTACTAATTTATGTAATCTGTTTGAAGTGAAGTACTTTCTCTACCCTTGCTTAGACTGCAGTTGGTATAATAAAATTAACCCCTCCAAAGTCCAACTTTTTACCGACCATTGTGCTGTTTGAAGTAGGGATGGAAGGTTTCACCCCTCCAAATTTCATGTTAAATTTGACCCCTTCTAAGTCTAACACTTTCTCTACTGTTACGCGGTTTGGAGTAAGAATAGTGAATTCAACCCACCTGAAGCCCAATGCTTTCCCTACTGTTGCTTGGAGTGGAGTGGGAATAGTAAATTTAAGACCTCTGAAGTCCAATATTTTCCTTACTGTTGCACTGACTGATGTATGAATAGTAAATTTAACTTCTCCAAAGTCTCGCACTTTCCCTAATATTCCAGTGACTGCAATATGAACAATAAATCTAATATGTCCAGAGTCCAACACTTTCTGAACTATTGCATAAACTAGAGTGGGAATAGAGTGGGAATAGTATATTTAATATTATTAGACTTCAATAATTTTCATAATATTGATTACATAGATTGGATAGCATTAATTGTTTGTTTTTATTTTCTTTATATTATTTTCAACAAGTGTGCTAATTGGGGTTTAAATGTTGAATATTTTATTTATTATTTATGTTTATGGTTTAATTGTGCAGGGCCCACATGGGTGAGACTCTCTTTTACATCACGGGCCACCTTTGTTACATTTCTATCATCCACCTGTCTGGTGTGCATCATTTGAGGAGTAAGATGGACTATCAGCATGTGATTTCTTCTCCTCTGGGTTGAGCCACACTATATCCATGGGTATACATGGTTGGGCCTGTTGACTGGTTGAAAGAAATAGGATATTGTTGATATAGTCTCATTTGTAGACATACAGTAACTAGCTTGCTTTCCAAACAATAGGATATTCATGCAATTATTTGTTAGTCTTTTAACCAGCACGTGCTGGTTCACACCACTGGTAAATGGCTTGACTTATGTCCTTCACTACATCACCCACTACACATCCTAAGTGCCTGATAGTATACAATATATTATGTTCTCTGGGCAAGTGGAATTGGTGGTCATTTTCCACTTCAGTGCACAATGTGGTTCATCTACACCAATGTGAGACTGTTGACAATGCGGGATTATCAGCATAGCATCGTATGCGAGTGTCTGTATATGGCGGTAGAATTTTGCAGAGATGTTATGATCTGATTTGCAATGATCTGATTTGCAATGTTTTATATTTCAGTTGCACGTTTTGATCTTTATGACATTGCAGCCATTTACAGTGATGTGGTTACCATCTTTTCAGCATGGTCCATTTTTTATGTTAGCTCTACACTCACATGTATACACCACTTTATTTCCTGTGCCAAACTACAGTGATGAAGGCTACGGCTGAAACGCCTTGGTTTGGACTGAACTGGGTGAATAAAATATACATTGCAGCAAGGTGGTGTCCATGGCATCTTTATATATTTTCACTAGAAAAGTTATAGATAGGTTTAGATTTTGCACTTAACCATCAACAGTTTTCTCATCATTAATTTTACTGTGAATGTTACATTGGTATTATCTATGATGTCATAGAAGATGTCTTGAGTCTTTTGTTACCGAGGGTAATTAGCAGTATATGACAATGGCCCAAACTATAGTTACCTTGAGGCACGAGTTATAGTTACTTAAAATAACTATAACTATAACAGCTAAATTTATATGGGTTTGTGTGTATAAAATCGGAACTTAACCATAACATCCTTGTAACCTTTGTTGTTTTAGTGAATTTCTAAGGTTATTTTAAATTCTATCTCCTAACTATAACGTCTCTGTAGCCTTTGTTTTCTTTTCAGTGAATGTGTAGGGTTTTTTAACGTTAAGTAAAATGCCCATCACAGTGCATGGTGGGGAGGGAGGAAGTTGGACGCAAGGCCTGGACTAGCATTGTGCTGCCCCCACCCAAGCTTGCTGCTTCTGCCTCCCCTTGCCATACATTTTAAAAGTCCATGCCCCTGCTCCTTCATTACGGCCCTGTGTGGTTGTTTTCTGCCACTGCACTTCCCACATGGCCTGAACACTTAGCTTGCTGCCCCATCCACCTCCTCCCTCACCCTCTATTGTCTGAGTCCAGGCATCAGCCCCTTCCCTCCTACCCTGCACAGTCTGATGTGCTGCTACCGCCCTCCATTTAGCCTGATGTGCCTGCCCACTCCTCCTGCCCTCCATTGCCCAATTCCATGACCCATCATTGCCCTCTTGTTTAGCCTCTGTGATTAGCTTGTTGCCCCTATCCTCTTTCCCCTGTCCTCCAATGTCTGTGTGCTTGCCCCTGCTCCTTCCTTTTTGTCCACCATGTTCCATAAACCTGCCACTGCCCCTCCTATTTGCTCTGAGTATTCTGTTGAGCTGCCACTGCCCCTGCCACCTGCCTAGCATGGTCAGATGACTGCCACCTGTCCCTGCCACCAGTGACCTGCCTGTCCGAGTTACATGCCCTATTCCCTCTGTCCAAGTTTCTGCCACTCCCTTCTGCCCTCCATGCTCTGTTGTGCTACAACTGCTCCTCCTCCTACCTTGCATGGTCTGTTGTGAAGGCCCTTCCCCTGCTTCTCTTGTAGGTGTCTATCCCCTACCCATCCCTTCTGACCTCCATGGTTCTTTGTACATGCCCCTGACCCCATCTTCTTGCCCACTATGGCCGTTGAGCTGCCACACACCCTCCCATCTGCCCTGTATGGTCAGCTTCTTCCCCCTAACCTCCTCCCACCTTTCATTAGAAGGCCATTATAGGCTCACTGTTGCCCCCATGGTGTGTTGTACTTCCAGTGCCCATCCGGCCTGCCATCCACGGTTACCTTGCTGCTCCAGCCCCGCCCGTTGCCCCTGCCCTTTGCTTTCCATGTGCTGGTCCCTCCCTCCTGCCTTACTTGTCTGTTGTAGTGCCTCTGTCCCCTCCCTCCTGCCCTTCATGGTCTGTTATGCTGCAACTGCCCCTCATGTCTGTCTGGTAGGGTCAGCTAACTACCCTTGCCTCTTTCCCTTCTGCTCTCCGTTGTCCATGTGCATGGTCCTGTCCCCTCTGTATTGCTTTCCGTGGTCCAGTGTGCTGCACTGCCATTCCGCTTGCCTTGTGTGGTGTATGATGCTGCTGCAACCCCTGGCACCTCCCCTGTAAGGTCAGTGTGGTGCCCCTGCCCATCTACCGCCTGCCCACTGATATCTGAGTCCATGTCCCTACCCTATTCCTCCTGCCCTCAGTGATCCAATGTACCATACTTGCCAACATTCTGAACTTGGTAAGAGGGAGACATTGACTTAAATTGCAAAAGAGGAGATTTTAGTCATGAGACAGATAAAATGAACACCTTTTGGGCTAAAAACATCCAAGTCCCTTGCTTGGATTTGGTCTTTTGGCATGTATGATTGTACTGCCACTGCCTCTTCCTTGTGCCCTCAATAGTCTGTTATATTGAAACAGCCCCTCCCGCCTGCCCAGCATGGTCAACTTGTTGCCTCTGCACCCTCCTCTCTTACCTCAGTTATCTGAATCTATGCCCCTGACATCTACCTCCCCACAGTATTCTAATGAACAACTAGAGTGCTAACATCCTATATTTATTACTAAAGTGTGGCATGCCTGATGTAATCTTCATGCAATCAAAACCGTAATATCGAAATCATTTCCTTTATAAATTATAAAAATCAGATGGTCTTATTCCCATAGACATTTTAGTTAGTGCTCTAAAAAACTTAAATGAGGACATATTTTCTGAGTTCTCAAATGTGACAAAGCACTTTTAAATTATTGCTATCTTTCTGTCTTTTTATCCAGTTGATCACTTGATTATATGTTACACTTAGGGGGGAATGGCCAGAGCTGTAGATTTGGCAACTGGGGAACCAGGTTCGAGTTTAGACATCAGCTTGACATCCTGTGATTCTGGGGAAATCACTGATTTTTCTATGGCTAAAACCCAAAAGAAATGTGCCCTTGTGTAATGTAACCCATGCTCATGTAAAGCACTCTATTAACTTAGAGTCAAGTCTGCACTACATAAAACTGCAAAAAAATAAAACAAATAAGTGTTTTGCGCATGTCTGTCACTGGGCTATACTTAGGCTACATTTGAGTGATATTTGTGGCTCTTTTTTCTCTGCTGGCCCCTTGGGAGACCTATTTGTTATGAAGCTCCCTAATCTCCTAATTTACTGCAGTATCTTCAGTAAAAAATGCTTCCAGTTTTTCACTTTAATTATATCAAGATGGCAGTCAGATGTGCCACACCTCTGCCATAAATTCAGAATATTAGCACTCTAGTTGCTTATTAGAACACTGTAGTGAACTGCTGATCACCAGGGAGTTAAATGACAGTCTGCTGATGGTATAGAAAATGCATGTTGCAGTCCACGTCAGAATCTTTTAATGTAATAGAACAGAACGATATTTGAGAACTCACTTAAAATGTGTCAATGTTATCTTTCTACAGCACTAACCATAATTTCTATGACAAAATGATCCCCCTAATTGTGTTCCTTTCTAAATTAAATGCTTTAAGTTTTGCAAGTTTGTTGCAATCAAGATGGCTTTAGGTGTACCACATTTTTTTCATAAGATTGTTAGTGCTCTAGTTGTTCTTAGAACACTCTGGGAGGCTGCAATAGAACATAAGAGAAGCAACTGACAGGCTGCTCCTGTTGGAAGTACATGCTTTACTGAGAATGTCAGACTTCATTCAAATAGTGTGAATTTACAGGAAATATACTTTCCTTTTAGCTTCTGGAGCACCTTCCATACGGTATATGGGAAAATCAGGAGAAAACAGTTTTCTCTCAAACATGATTCATGAAATCCCAGCAGAAGGCTTTTTCACAGGGTAAAATGATTTATATTGAAACTAATATCTGTTATCATCCTGTATACACACTCCTTTTTGTGACTCTCAAAACCTGCCATTCACTGCAATGCATTTCAATGAGGTGCTATTATGTAAATTGGTCCCAAGATAGCTGCCATCAGCCAATCAGATTTCACCAAGAGATCTGTGCTTAGGTTCTGCTCAGATGTACAAATTTCTTTCTCCTTTCTCAAAAACTACTGAATGTGTTTGCATCACGTAACAAAAAAGTTTGCTTTCTGGATCCAGAGCTACATTCCTATCGAATTTCGTGTAATTCCTTTTAGTGGTTCATGCTGCAATCATGGTTAAAATCTCAATAGGGATTAATATTGGAAACACTTTTTTTGACTACCTTTTTTTTTCCAGTCCCCACTTGACGGATCACTCTGAATATTTACATGCACAAGACCCAACAAGACACTTTTATGATAAATGTAATGAAGATTCGTCAAGCAGCACCTAAGATATAGTCAAGTGAAAAAACGCATTTCCAATGCAAACCTAGTTTCTATAGAAAAAGCTTGTCTTTAATTAGCTATATCTTTGGCGTCAGTTGACAAATCTTCATGAAATTTTCCAAATAAATTTGCCAGTCTTGTCAGCTGCTGGCCAGAAAGTTTTGTGGTGATCCATCAAGCAGGGTGCAAGAAAAAGGTGTGGTTCCAAAACACATTTTCCTCATTCATTTTTCCATAGAGATTCTGATTTTGAACAGTGATAGCACCGAAACCAATAAACAGAATTACACCAAATTTGGCAGAAGGGTAGCTCTTATTCCAGAAATCTTTTTGTTATTTGGTGTAAATCCATTCAGTATTTTTTTAGTAAGTAATAAAAAAACAACTTTGCATATATAGGGACACAAAGGCTTCATTAATCCTCCCGATCTCGTGCTAAGATCTGATTGGCTGACAACACTTCAACAAGGAAGTGTTGGCAGCCATCTTGCAACTCAGCTTCAACTGAGTCGCAGGAAAGAAAGTTAAAAAAACAAAAAGGGACCAGCAAAAATTATATTTTTTAAAGTTTTTGGTGGACGCTGCATCAAATCCGCTGATCTGCTGAAATGTTTTTTTTTTTAAACAAGCGCAAGCTCCCCTGCTTGTTTCTGTGAGGCTCCTGGGTGGACCAGGTCCTGGAGGTATTCAAATTATCAATGCGGGGATGGGCCGCTCCCCCCCCAACCCCAGGGACCGCCACATCCCCGGGGCACCAATCACAAACAGTGTGGAGGGGCTGCCCAACCCCCCGCACCCCCAGGGACCAACACTTCCCTGAGGAACTAATCACAAACAGACTAGGGGGCAGCTCAGCCTCCCACAGCCCCAGGGACTGCCACATCCCTGGGGCTCTAATCACAAAACAGTGCGGTGGGCCACCTGGCCCCCTATGTAGCTCCGGGGACTGCCACCTCCCCGGGGCACTAATCACAAAACAGTGTAGGGTACCCCCCAGTACTCCCAGGGACCACCACCTTCCCAGGACACTAATCACAAACAGTGTGGGGGTTCGCCCTCGTCCCTTACAGCCCCGGAGCCCACCACCTACCCAAGGCACTAATCACAAACAGTGTGAGGGGGCAGCCTGGCCGCCCCAGGGACCACCATCTCCCCGGGGGCACTAATCACAAGCAGTGCTGGTGGCCGAATGAAGGCGATCTGTTTCAGACCCCTGAGCCCAGGGAACCCCTATCTCCCTGGGACAATGCTTGTTGGAGGGGGGCAGTATTTCAGCTCTCAAGGAGCCATTAATGACCCTGGGGACCTCTGCCACCCAGGGCCAGCTCCTGCTATGTCCCAGGGTGCCCACCCCTGGGACATACCTGTTTGCTGTGACTTGGTGGGCACTGACAGTTCCCACCAAGTCACAGCAAGCACCCCACTCAGATGAAGTGAGAAGTGAGAGATGTCAAACAACTCTCACTTCATTAAAGCAGAGGTTTTCCTGCCATTGGAGATGCTGGCAGGGAAACAAAGGAAACTGCTCTCACAGAGAGGCACTGCTTTAGCAACTCCCTGTGACAGCAATGCCATCTCAAACAGGGGGAAACCCAGGTCACATGGCCAGGCCCCAGGGGATAGGATCCCTAGGGCAGAGATTGGTCTTGGACAGGGGTGCCACGCAGCTCCTCCACTGAAAAATTATTTAGGATGGGTCCTGGGTGATGGGGTCCCTTGGGCTGAGATCGGCCTGGTGAGGAGGCCCTGAGGCCCCCTCTCCCCCCAAAAAATAAATATTTAGGGTCGGCCCCATGGGATGAGGTCCCAAGGGCCAAGATTGACCTGGAAAGGGGGTCTCTGTGGCCCTCTCCCACCCAAAAAATACATTTTAGAAGGCTAAGCCTGAGGGATGAGGTTCCTGGGGTGGAGAATGGCCCCCGGGGGGCCATGCACTCCTCCACCCCCCAAAAAAAATATTTAGGCTGGGCCCCAGGGTATGGAGACCCCAGGGCTGAGATCCGCCTGGGGAGGGGGCTGCAGGCCCTGCTCCCCCCAAAAAACTATGTAGACCGGGCCCCAGGGGATAGGGTCCCGTGGTGAGATCAGCCTGGGGAGGGGGGCTTTTGCCTGTGCACAGCGCAGGATTGGGTGGTTTTAAGGTTTAGCCACAGGCCCTGTGGACAACTGGCACCATGCACAGATGAAGTCCATGTACTTTGGTGGCTAGATTAACAGATAGAAACAAAAATTACTTTATAAAAAAAACTATAGAAATTCACTGAAACAACTAAGGTTACAGGGACATTGTAGTTAGGAATTAGAATTTTAAAAAATATAGAAATGTACTTAAAAAAAACAAAGGTTACAGGGACGTTATAGTTAGACTCACATTCTAAACCTACCAAACAACAGAAATTCACCTTTCATAGTCAGAGTTATCTCAAGTAACTATAACTTGCGCCCTCACCATGCACTGGTAATTACCCCACAAATTACGTCACTCAGGACAGCTTTGATATCATCATTGATACTATCAATTTAATATTTGTAGTAAAGTTTTGGACATAAAACTGCATGGCGGGGCGTGAGTTATAGTTACCTTAGGGCACAAGTTATAATTACTTGAGATACGTATAAAAGGTGAATTTCTATGGTCTGGTACATTTAAAATGTGAGCCTAAGTATAGTGTCCCTGTCACCTTTGTTTGTTTAAGTGAATACATATGTCTCTAAGCATATAAGTATATATTTATGTATAGTCTTAAATATTAGTGGAGGTAATTTAAATTACATTATTTTAATTAGATATGTTAAAATATTTAGCATTTACTACTATTTACTATTTTAAACTACTCTATAGTGAAAAAACAATATGTAAGTGTACTAGTGTCTTTAATATTTTATCCGATATTTTGAGCTTACCATTATACGTATGAGAGCACGATATTGTCCTAAACTATGTTTCTGACATGTCAGTAATATTACGTACCATGATATTGTGTCAGTGATCCAATTTCTGGGCCTTAGCATTATGCTCGTCATGCAAAATTCCCAAAATTACACCATTATGCCATGTCGCTTAATATAAAATCCATTAGGGTAGAAATCCTATCACAGAAACACAGGAACAGGGTGAGCGAATCAAATGTGAATACCTGTTGTTTGCAACACCTTGTTTTTTACACTTTTTTTAGTGCCAAATAGGATGCGGGAAGGCCTTTCATACTAAGGCCCTGATTTATACTTTTTGGTGCAAAACTGCACTAATGCACTTTTGCACCAAAAAGTTTAGCACGGGGTTGCACCATTTCTGTGCACCAGCCGGGCACCATATTTATGGAATGGTGCAAGCCGGTGCAAAGGGTAGGCTAGTGTTAAAAAAAATGACGTTATTCGGGTGGGAGCTGGTGGTATGGAAGAAGGGGGTTTTGCACCAAAAAATTACATTAGGCAGGTTAGAGTAAAACATTTTGGGCCTGATTAAAACTTTGGAGGAAGGTGTTAATCCGTCCCAAATGTGACGGATATACCACCAGACGTATTACGAGTCCATTATATCCTATGGAAATCGTAATACGGCTGGTGGTATATCCGTCACATTTGGGACGGATTAACACCTCCTCCAAAGTTGTAATCAGGCCCATTGACTCTAATCTGCCTGGAGTCATTCTCTGATGCAAAACCATCCATACCACATGACTCCTGTCTTGGAAAAGACAGGAGTCATTCCCACCACCCCGATGGCCAGCACAGGGGACCAGGGTCCCCTGGGCATGGCCACTGAACCCAGTGCCATCTAGGGGGCCCATTTCAGGGGCCCCAATGGCACTTAAAAAAAAAATTACCTGTACTTACCTATACTTACCTGGGATGGGCTCCCCGATACTCCGCTGTCCCTTTGGTGTGGGTGGGGGTGTCCCTGGGGCCTGGGGCAGGCACCTGTGGGCTTATTCCATGGTGTTCCACCATGGAAATGGGCCCACAGGTCCCCTAACGCCTGCCCTAACAAAGGCATTAAAAATGGTGCAAAGCAAGCTTTGCACCATTTTTTTTACCCCTCCTCCCTCCTGTGCGTGATTTTAGCATGGGGGGATAAATATGGAGCTAAGGCCATAGAGTCATTTTTTGCACTGGAACGCCTACTTTGCATCTCATTGACGCAAAGTAGGTTTCCATGTCCAAAAAATGACTTTAACTCCATAAATTTGGTGCTAGACGGGTCTAGTACCAAAGTATAAATATGGAGTTAGCTTTGCACCAAATTTGCGTAAATAAATGACGCAATTTTGGCACAAAACATGTATAAATATGCCCCTAAAAGCGCTAAATGGCACATTTCCCTTTCATGAAGTTTCTGTATTTTTTCCTAAATTTCATGTAATTACTCAAAAGAAAATTATCAAAATTTTAACACACCATACATGCTCAGGTTCTTCCCCTTGCCTCTCATCTTGAATCTCTTGCTCCCTTCCATCAAGACTCATAACCTGCTCAGGAAAGAAAAGAAGATAAAGTAGTACATATTAGGACACCGTGGAAAAATGCCCCTGAACACGAGGTTAGAGGAAATTGACAATATCCTTTGTCTGTTATTCATAAAAGTAAAATAGTCAATCAAAACATGATTTGAAATGTGTTTCTGGCCAAATTACATGTAATATATTAGCTTGGGACTGATCACTTTTACCAAACCTGAAAGCTAATTTAACCAAGACATTGGTCTGTCTTTTTCTCTATTCGACTAGAAAGCTGACTAACAAAGTAGTAGTGGTAAGGATATTTTAAACTGAACCATAGTTTTCAAAACTAAGCCATTCATTTTCGGTGAAGCTGTCCAATAACATTAGTGCTTAGTTACCAGGAGCTAGTATTTAATAATTTGTCAATTTGTCAGGGCCTGATTTAGATCTTGACAGACTTACCGCGAATCCGCATTGGCGGTAGACCAAAGAACACCATCTGGCTGGTGGGTTTCCGCCAACCACGTTTAGATGTTGCAGTCCTACAGGCAGTGTGCTGCCGGCAGATTAGTGAAAGAGTGAGGACGTAGGTAGACCCAATGGGCATCGGACAGTGGCAGTGGCCATGGAATAGAGGAAAGTAATACATACACACTGTATCTCGGCCATATGTGTCTGCCTGCACAACACACTATACAACACACCACATACACACACGTATCCATTGCCATTCCACCACAACACAACACATACATGCAGAAAGCACACAGGGGCATATTTATGAAAAAAGATGCACAACTGCACTAGTGCAGTTGTGCGTAATTTTTTTCAACCCAAGCTAATGACATTCCTTAGCGCTATTCTTGTGCCATATTTATGAAATGACGTAGAAGGGTGCTAAGGAATAGTTAGTGTGAACAAAAAAGGGTGCTAACAGCTGCAACATGCCATAAGGAAAAATTATGCAAATGCTGCAAAAATGGAGCTACACCGTTTTGCAGCACGTAAACATGTCGCAAAAGGGTTAGCTCCATTTTTACACCACATTAGCATCAAAACAAAAACGCACAAGCAGGAAAGAGTGTGATTGCAAGAGAAGATGGAATCATCAGGGTAGAAGAGACCACAGGGAGACCCCAAACACATAAGTACTAGCCAGGAGGGTCCAGAAAAGTCACAGGAAAAGAGAAAGCACAAGTGTCGCTTTAGTGAGGAGGAGCACAACATCCTGGTTAGAGAGGTGACGGAGCACCAACACCAGCTCTTCATCACCTCCAAATTGACAGTTGGTACGAGAGATGCAATATGGCAGCACATAGTGGACAAAATCAACAGCGTTGATGAGATGAAGAGGACTGTCACTGTGGTCAAGAAGCGCTGGCACAATTGCAAGTGCAGGACTGAGGAAAAACTTGCCAGGAACTGTAAGGCAGCACTGCAGACTGGAGGTGGAAGTCCTGCACCACAGGAGGACATGGATGAGCTGGAGAACCAAATTTGCCTGTTGTAAGATGTACCACACTTGCCAACAATGAAATAACAGGACCCCACCAATGACAGATGAATTACCATATTTACCTGTCTAAGATAAAGAATACATACACATTGTGAATCGCTGGAACACTGGATGGCAAATGTATGCAATAGTAGACAGTATGTAGCAGCCATTTTGACAGCTCCTTGGTCATAGGGGATGTGCATGGGAAACCTGGGAAATCAGGACAGTAAGAATACCCTAGGCCATTCCCTTGACTTGGCCAGTATACTCATGAGAACCTCCAGACACTCAATAAAATGACAACATTGTTTGGCTAAGATGAACAGGATTTATTTTAAAACCATATAACAAAAGAATACCTAAAATCTACCCTAGGCTAAACTAACCTATTATAACTATACTTAATTTACAACTGCACATATCTAACCTATTCTAAACATATCTCACACATGCAACACCACATTCTAAAGATTGCCCAACCACCCCCTTTAAGAGACAAGATTCAAGTAGGACAACATAAACTATGACTACACTTGTACTAACCTAACCTATGGCCTAAACAAATATGTATCTTTCTGGTACTCACAAATACCCTGACATGACCCCTCCAACAATAAAAATATGTAGAAAAACCCAGCCCCCACTATACTTAACCTAACCTATGCCTACCCTACACTACCCTAAAACTACCCATTTAAAACCCAATTTAAAACTATGTAAAACAGGAAAAGGGAGGGGAATAAACTGGGAGGTTTTATGACACAAAAAGTTCATTTCCTGCTTTTCTTCATCTTCTTCTTGATGTATCGCAACATCTTTTGGTTCTCTGCTGATTCCTCCTCCAATTTGTTAAGTCTGGCTATATTATTACCCATGTCCCTTCTCATGTCTTCTTTAAACTGGCTTGGGACTACTGCAGCAGGTGGTTGAACTAGTGGCTGGGTTATGACTGCTGAGGCTGATGTGGAGGGCCTTGGTCCAGCCGTGGCCCCCTGCACCCCTGATGATTTTGCTCCAGTGTACTTGTGTGGCTGCTGTGGAGGTCCACCATGTGCAAAAGCACGCCATTCTCCTGAAGCTTTCTCACTTCTGAACCTCCTTTCCATTTGGTAGTATCCAGTCTCAACCTCCATTATTTGGTGGTAGCATTTGGCCCTCTTGTGGGAAGCTCGCCTCTGGCCTTGTGTCATGTTGGCAGCTGAAATATGAGGAGACGCAAACATCAGTATCAGG
This sequence comes from Pleurodeles waltl, assembly GCF_031143425.1. Taxonomy (NCBI): domain Eukaryota; kingdom Metazoa; phylum Chordata; class Amphibia; order Caudata; family Salamandridae; genus Pleurodeles; species Pleurodeles waltl. Next base: position 30,614,720 of record NC_090437.1, read on the forward strand.
ATTGGGTGGAAGTGGTAGAGACATATTATGTACACTGAAACAGCAGATAGCACATACAGTCCAACACACATTCCTCGACAATGACTTAATCCTCATCTATGACTACTTTCTACCAGCCATCAACAGTATCATGTACAAATCACTGGGATGACGGCAATCCATTGTTAACCAACACGGCCCATAGCTGATTGGACACAATTGTCCATGATCAACATTTGTGTCATCTTACTTGTGAGGATCACGTGCCCCAACAAGTCTGGATTTCCTGTGTCCCTGTGCATAAGGAAAGCGGTGCATGCAAGCCATCACCTAGCACCCCTGGTAAAACATCAAAGCTTGCCCAGTCATCAAAGAGGCAAGATGAGGGTCATATGATAGGGGGTCTGGTAACTTTCCACCTGCTATTCTAAGGCTAGGTAAGTCAACATTCATGTGTCCTGGTGCAAGACCTGTCCTAAGCATACGTTACAAGGGGACGCACCATTGACCATGATGTGCCTACATGTACAACTGATGCAATGTTCCCAGAGAGTTTGGCCAAAGCCTGAGCTGCACATCAAAGTTGTCAACACATTACAGAACTCAAGCCCCCTACACTGTGCTATGTTGTGCTACATGTGTTAAACAGCACAGACATGGTGGCTGTGTGGGTACCCTTAGGGTAACAGTGAGTTTGGCACTGCACTGGGTGCTGCAACAGTATCCTGATACACTGTACATCATTTGCACATGCATGTCAGACATCATCAAAGTACCAGGTACGCACACAGCATTCACATCATATGCATATGTGATGTGACCTACATCACTCACAAATATCACAGTGGCAGGATCATGTTGTGAAAACTGCAGAGATTTGGCGTGGAAAGAATCATAGACTTTTCCAACAAACATCTGGAGCTAAGTTGTCTACTAACTGTGCACACTGCTGACTGTAGTGCAGCACAATATGGCTTCTTGCGGTACTACAGACTCATTTTGTCTGAAGGGTACTGAGGCACTTGTAGTGTATGTGTCTCCTTCATAGGTCCACTAGAGGCCTCTGCAGGTATGACCCACATTTGTACCATCTTGACAGTAAGTATAAGCTATTTGTGGCACACAGTGCTTACAATGGTGCTGTGACAAAGTGGTTGTCAACGGGCATGGTGTATACATAAACAGCTGCCCTGAGACCTATCATGGTAGACATCAATGAATAATGAATAAGTGGCCAGCCATTACAATACCTATTTCACACAGTTACATTCCAGCACACAGTGCCCCTTGAACTAAAAGCAAGCCATTCTCATTGCACGACATTCTAACATACATGATGTCACCATCCATTCTCCAATGATATCATATCATTAGTCAGGCAAAACCATCTTTCATAGCATTCCACACTTCAGATTGACTCACACGAAATCCTGGATTAGCACACATGATGCACAAGATGAAACTTACTGGATGCATTGGGGTCTTCAAATCGGGCAACCTCTCCTACGGTGTAGGACTCAGGTCCACCTGAAAGACATGAATGGAGAAAACGTTGCTTAGTGTAATTTGTACTTATCAGTTAATGGACGACATTGTTCACTGTCAACATGTTAAGCTGAGTGAGCAAGTCATCCTAGTGATAGATCAGGGCAACAGACAAACATCTATGATCAGTCAATCACACATAGTCCCACATAAAGTAGACCCATGCACCTACAAACCATCACTGTCCCTTTCACTCCTGTGGTGCTCCTCACTGCACCATTTATACGTGACATTGTCATGCAGGTGTCTGTTAGCTCTACACCTCTATGACCATATGGGACTGCTTAACACTGTATATTGCATCTGAGGGGCATGCAATGGTTGTTGTGGTGGCTGTCCCATTGTGACACCCGTAGCATTTGAGCCTGTCCCAAATGTTGTAGATGTCTACCTCATTGTCACAGCAAACTGACAAACTACTGCCCAGAGGTTGTGTGGATATCCCAACATTTTGAGGAATGCTGTGATACATCCTTCAGTGAAGTAAGTAATATGTGTGTACCATCACAAGGCACACACATGATCAATAATGATATGAGAGTTTACTCATGTGAAGATAGCTGGACCTACCTGCACATTGACTGATTGAAATCATGGATATATTGCCAATAGTGTGTGGCCAGCCATTGTTGCCATGGTATACCATTAATTGTCCAGGGCGGGATAAGAACATGGACATAGAAATACGCCTCAACACAGACACACTTGTTCTGTGGTCCAAGGATGCATTTGTTGGTGCAGGTTACTGCGTGATGTGTCAGTGATGGAGTAGATGCAGGGCAGCCCCATACTGTCAGTGAGAAGTATCAGGCCTGTGAAACTGACTCTGCATGTTTGTGGTAATAGACATAGGTGGTCATTACAACCTCGGCGGTCTTTTTACAAGACCGCTGAGGGACCGCCGTGCGGAAGACCGCCAGTAGTGGTGGTTTGCCGCTCGGCGTATTATGACTGTTGGCTGCTCTCCGTTCTTTTTCCAACTGAGAGCCGCCAACAGCCATACTGGCGGGCGGTGGGGAAGTGGAGGTTGCTCCACCTTCACCACCACGCCAAAAGAACACCGCCCACCGAATCACGTTCTGTGATTCGGCATGGTGATGTTCTGTTGGTAGTGTGGTGGTGGCAGAGCAGCCCCCATGGATCCCGTCCCCTCCCAGAGGATCGACGGAACAGGTTAGTCGATCGTCCGTTAGGGGAGGGGGGCGGGGGGTGTTGTGTGTTGTGTGGGTGCATGGGGGTGTGGTCTGTTTATGTAGAGGGGGTGTGTGAGTGCGTGTATGCTTGCGGGGTGTTGCGTGTTTTGGGAATGAGTGCATGTATGCCTGTGGGTATGTCTGTATGGATGTGTGCGTGTATGTTTGTATGTGGGTGTGCGTGTCTGACTGTGTGTGTGGATGTAGGCATGTATGTCTGTGTGTGTGCGTGTGTGTGTTGGTGGTGCCTGCGTGCGTGTCGTGTGTGTGTGAGTTTCTGTGATGTTGGGGGTCGGGTGGGGAGGGGGGCCCTGCCACCTTTGGGGGGTGGCAGGGGTGGTGGTGGGTGTAGGAGAGGGAGTCGGGGTAGAGGTGGGGGGTGGAGGAGACCCCTATCAGCGCCAGGGAATTAATTCCCTCGCACTGATAGTGCTTACCGCCATGGATTTCATGGCGGTTCCAACCGCAGGAAATCCACGGCGGTAAGCTGGGTCAAAATACCGCCGGCAGTATAGTGACGGCCGCCGGGCTGGAGACCCAGGTCTCCAGCCCGGCGGGCGGAACGGAGAACCGGCGGATGACCATGGCGGTAACCGCCATGGTCATAATACAAAAAAAAAGACCGCCAGCCTGTTGGCGGTCTTATCGCCGCTTCTCCGCCTTCCACCAGGGTCATAATGACCCCCATAGTGTAGGGTGTTTGTTATACACAATGTACTGGAACGGGGAAATGCTAGTAGTCTGGACCCAGTGCATGGTCGAGCTCCCTTACATGACTTTGTCCAATGACACAAAGAGGCCGATAGAACAACAGTGGTGCAGCACCAATTGCATCTATACAGTCATTGTGGCCTTCAGTGCACCCCTTATCCCCTTCATGTGTTCGCCTAATGAGGATTATGGCACAGCATGATGCAGGTAGGGTCCAACTGCATCTTTTGATATGTAGGTAAATGATGTACTCAGCAGGAGTTGCAACAAGTCATCATGCCTTCTGCAGAGTACATGGGGGCCTATCTCAAATATTTCTATGCCCCCATATCACACCTGCTTTCAGCAGCTGCTCAGAGTGCACGAAAAATTGAAATAAGGGATTTCTCATTTTACTCAGTGACTTACACATTTTGGAACCCCCTTCCATACATGATACATGGCGCAGGCCTCATTTGGTGCTGCTCATTACTGATTTGCCCTATACATGCATCACAACACTTTGTAATGGTTGTGCAAGGAAAATGGTATATCTACCCCGCATCGACTTCATTCTTGTACATTTGAATTGCAGGTCTAAGGTGGCGCTGGGTCTCTTCATACAGGTAGCATACGACATGTCCAGATCCACAACCATTACATGAAGCACTCAACTGTATCTGCAACTGTCATGCACATGCAAAAGAAAGGACTGTGTGAAAATGGGAGACTTACCAACTGCTCCACCAATCTCTATGCCTGCATGATCCAGCAGATCCTGATCCCTTGTAACGAGGTCTGCCCAGCGATGCTTGAGTTGGTGGTCGTTCCTTCCTGTCCCAAAGATCGGAGTTAGGTGGTGGAGCACCTTGCCCCAGTGCAGCTGCCTTGCCTCAGTGGGTAGCAAACAATGACATGGGCACCCAGTTGCAGCATCATGGGGAGTGCTGAACATCAGCCGACATCCGCGCCATCCTCTCTTTCCCAGACATACTGGACTGCAAGTGCAGTTCACCCAAAACAAAAAATAAATATACCTAACACCTAACCCAACTACCCCAATTACCCCAACAACTATGCCACCCCAAGCAAACCCCCCACAATACAGAGACAAAAACAGTACACTTAGAATGCAAAAGACAAGGTTAAAGACAAATAAAACACAACACCTACAGGACGCAGCACAATAAACACTACACACACTTCAAAACTCCTACAGTACCAGCTCCACACACCCACACACAGTCACAGACAATAAGACTGTGAAGTGAAAGTCAAAGTGAACTCACTGTGCCATGATTGCAGGCAGGATGCCCTGTTTCTTCACTTCCTGGGTGTGTGCATCACGTTTTCAGTCATGTGTCGTTTTTTGACGTATGACAGTCATGCATCATTTTTCTCACCTTTTGTGTGAAGTTGTCTGTGGACGTGCGATAGACGTTCAGGGGCTAGGTGTCTTTTAGCTCAGGGAAATTGTATAGTATATGCATATGCATGAAAATGTTTGGCGCATGACAGTCATGTGTTGATTTTCCACCATGGTGCATTAAAAGGCGTGTGAACGTGTAATTGCCGCTCAGGCATCATTTTACTTACGTTGAAGTGTGGAGTTGATGCATTTGCATCTTTTTTTCATGCATGACGGAATTGCATGGATTTTTGCATTGTAGGCCTTGAGCGCACCATGGTTCACTTAACATGTCACATGGGCTGTGCCACAATGTTGTATATGTGGTATGGCTACATGTGTGTGACTTTCCAGTAATGTCATTACGGTGACCTTGGTATGTCAAATCCAAAGGTTTGTCTATGTGTCTGCTGCATGCGTTTACTCATACCTTGTGTATATGTGCATGTGTAGCTACACTGTCTCCACATACATGTTGGCACATGTGTGCTATGTGTGTACATATGTGTATGAATACTAATTTGTGGGTTGACTACATTGTTAAGTCTGAGATACAAATGCACACATACCTACAACTCAATATGTATGATGGGCTATCTCCAACACATGGTAAGGCATGTGACAACCACGACAATTTGTACTCAGAGTATTCAGTGGACTTGCACTGCATTGACATCACGCAACCCCTGGCAATTTGCGTGTGTATGTGTGTCCACTCTGTGGTGTATGGTTGGATTGTACTTCATGTTGCTCTGCTACAGATGTGCCATTTGGTTCCCCATGCATCTTAGTTGCAGGAGACGTTATGTACACATGTGTTAGTAAAGGTTGGTATATGCTTTGTGTGAGTAAAGACATGTGTTGTGTAATTTCTGTAACATATGATGACAGTGGTGTGTTCATGGGATGTGAAACTTCACATTAATATCTTCCTGCATTGACACATGTTGACATTTTACAAATGCATGTGTAGTCACATCACTGCCACCTTTGTTTCCGTATGTCAGAACACATGTGAAGGAAATTTCGTTCAGTCACTGATCTTGTGATACCCATGCCCTTATTTTTGTGCTAGGTTGCCTTTTGCTCAGAATCCATACACATTACGGTGCCTGAGCCATTATAGTGGTGCATGTGTACTGAGATATTTGGTATATGTGTACATGTCTCCAACTGGGCACTCACATTTGTCAATGGCATACCACTGTATAGCAGTGTTGCAGTCTGGCATGGATGCCAGCCTACTCATCATCACTACGGTATGAGTTTGTATGACAACACAAACCCATGGTTGCATGTGAAGGGGCAGGTTAATATTGCTCCAGCTTACTCAGCCCCCGTGCACACGCATCAGGCCCCTGACAATGTCATACGTTAATGTAACCAGAGGAGTGGTGTGTTGGTTTATTGAGCAGTGATCTAGACTCTTCATGATTGCTACTCAGCAGGACTATGCACACTCCCCAGCAGACAGACACATGTACAATTGTAGTCATACAAACCAGTATATCACATTTTCCTCTGCTGTACTTGATGTCAGCCTTCCCCTCTCATGTACAGAGGACTGGGTTCTTGCACATGTAGGACATTTCTCATTATTTGATGTCCTTAGTTGTTTTCATGGGCAGCTCATTTAGGACTTGTATATCTGTTGTGACTTCAATGTTGGAAATGTGCCAGGGTGCAGGTGGTGTTGTTTGTCACTGCTTCCTGTCATGGTGGCATGAGATGGGCAAATACCATAGTATGCTATTGGCAAACATGACTAGGTTATATACTGTTGGAAACTGGATTTTTGGTAAGGGCAGGTAAATACCTACACTGTTCAGTTAGGTCTCAATAAATTAACCCCAACTCAACCCTTGGTAGCTTGGCAACGAGCGACAAGGCTTAATTTAGGAGACAAAGTGTAAAGCATTCAAGGATCACAAAACAGTAATTAAATAAAACACAGGATACAGTTTAAAAATCCTTTAAAATGACACCAAAACGGATAGAATCAGATAAAGGGAATCAGAGATGTGAATTTTCAAAGAATTAGTGTTTTTTAGCACATAGAAATGAATAGAAATAATCTGGTCGCACCTCGACCGGGGCAAAGTCAAAATTTAAGGCTGACCTTGATGGAGCCCTACTAGGCTACAGCAAGTGGAAGGCCTCAGTCAAAAGTTTACCTTCGGGCTTAGTTGTGTTCTTGAAGATTCCTTCTGTGTCGCAGGAGCCCTCAGTGAAGATTTTGACGTTCGGACTTAGATGATTTTCGAGATGAAAATCTTTCGACCAGGCCGAACCTGAATCTTGATCCGACTTCGCAGCCCTCTTTAGATACACTGCTCGGGAGGTCCTAGTCAACTTTCTACATTCAGACTTTGGGAGATTTTCTTCTGCGGGACAAACCTTCAAGTCAGGCCAGGTTGCGGTTGAGGCAAACCGGCTAGACTTGCCGCGGTGTGTCGGACCCATTATGGAGCTTTTTCCAAAAAGTTCTCCAAAGTTTTCTAAACTTCTGGATCTTCTTCCAGAAGGTCTTTATATGTTCTTTTGGAGTCCACGGCTCACCCCAAGGTTCCAGAAGCTCTGAGTTGCTCCGTGAGGGTTCGGACTACAACTCCTAGAATGCACTTGGCTCAAACTCCAAATTGGCCACTGGACAGTGGTCAGCTAGTTAGTTTCTTCAGGTTTTGATGCAGGGGATTCTGGTTAGCAATTTTTCACCTGTAGCAAACAGAGAGTCCCTCCTTGAACCAATTGAAGCCAGGCAAAGTACTTCTTGTGGTGAAGCCCAAGTATGCAGCTGGTGCAGTCCTTCACAGTGCAGTGTCCAGGTGCAGGTCAAGGTCCAGCAGGGCAGTCCTTCTACTTCTGATTTTTTCCGATGTTCTTCCTTGTAGGGATCTGGTAGGGATCTGAGGAGTGGGTTCAGCTCTGCCATATTTATCCCTGCTCTTGGGTGAAAAACAGGGGGGTCCTGGTTCTCCAATTAGATGCAGGGTCCTTCCCCCTGTGATGACCACTTCCTGGAAAGTGTGGCAAAAATCTATCCCAGGGAGCAATATTCTTCAAAAAATCCATCATGACTGAAACTGATTTTTAGATGTTACATCTGGCTGAGCCCACCTACTGGTGTGGCTAAAAACCTTAAACACACTCCTCTCTTGTCCTCTCCTAATCTTATCAAGAGGACATCTATTTGCCTGGAGGTGCAGTATGTGAGGGAGGTGCTGGATTGCTGCAAATGTCCTTCATGTCTTTGAAGACCAGTTTTGCAACCCTCCCCCCTTCTTGCTTCCCAATCTGCTGAGGTAGTTCTCCTCCCACAGGCACATCATTTGTGTTCAGCCTAGGCCACTTCACACTTCATCAAGGCATCCTGGCCAGGCTGCCAGAGGCTGGCCAATCAAGGAAGGGCACTACAGAGCTGAAGTTGGCAACCTTTTAGGTAGAGTTTAAAACTCTTTACCTGAACTAGTTATAAATCCAACAATTGTAAGTTGTGGGCTTCATTATAACAGTTAATTTGTTACCAAATGTGAGGTATCTGACACTTAAGAGGACTTTGTTAATTAAAATAAAGTCTCCCCATTTTAGCCTATGGAGGCCATTCACTACAGTGAGGGAAAAACGAATTTGGCTATTTTACCTCACCAGGGCTTATACAACTATTTGTATAAGGTCCCTGCTTATAGTTATGTGGCAGGGGCACATAGGGCACACTGTAGGGGTGACTTATATATGTAAAAATAAGGTAGTTTAAGACTTTGGAAGTACTTTTAATTCCAAAGTTGAATTTGCATTTACCTTTAATTTAAAAGCAGCCTGCAAGGCATGGCTGACTTTAAAATTACCCTGGGTACTTCAGCAGTGCACCTATGGGTGAACTACCCAAGCTGGGGTCCCTAAACCTACATGCCCTACCATATAATAGGGACTTATAGGTAGGTTGACATAGCCAATTGGAATTAGCCTACTTTGCATACTCATTTTACACAGACCAGAGGCCCTGGGACTGGTTAGCAGCACCGAGGGCACCTTTAGAGTCAGGAAAACACCAGCAAAAAGTGGAAAATGGTGGCTAACAGTTGGGGGGGCTCTGCAATCAGCCCTGTTTTCTCACAGGTACTGAACTGGCCACTCTCTCTGTATATATGTTAAATGTTGACATGTAGACATTGATGTGTTGTACAGTCAGTATTGGTCTATGTGTGTTCCTCCTCCATGTTTTCCTGAATTACTGGTTAGGTATGTATTGTCTACTACATTGCTCCCATTCTTTAGGCTGCTTGCACTTTGTACACATTGTCTGGTCCTACATGGAAATGATGCAACATGTGACTTGTGTAATTTGTAGATGTACACATATTTTACTGCTGGTTACTTGATAGTTACAGTTCCATTGACGGAATTTGTGAGGTGTAATGAGTGCCACGCATACATGACATTACACCTGCCACAGCACTTGTGTTGTCTCAAGTGACCTCCCATGTTATATTTGCAAGTATCTGTGGGTATCTCGAAGCTGTCCATCCATATCCTTCATTGAACATTGGTATACATTTCTTCCAGCATGCCACAACCTAGGTAATTCTTACCATGACTGAATGATGTTGAGGTGTGAAATCATCTCAGTACTCTACTGTTCATTAGACAAATGCAACATATATGGCTAGGTTTACTCTCACTCAATTTGATATTGTGTCAGACATTATTTAAGAATGCTGGACATAGTAGCACATCCCACACTTGATTGTGATGTTGGAGCCCAAAACATGTATGGGATAAATTGTTACTGTTGGTACAATGCACTTGTTCTGTCATGTGAGTGACAATGAGTAGTGTGTATTGCTATGTGCTGTGTGACATTGTTATACAGAGCATACTAGGTAAACCTGCTGACACGTGCCAATCATTGTTGATTTAGGCAAACCTATTGCTACTTAGGACATACACCCATACATCAGTCTTCACTTGTTTATCTGAATTTCCTCTAGGCATGTGTCAAGACAGCAGATTTGTGTGACAAGTGTGCACCTCATGTACATGGTCAGTATAAGACACTCTGCCTACATTCGACCACGAGAAATATTTGGTGGTGCATTGTCACAATAAATCCTTATATCCTGACAAATGGGTCATGTGTTTGAATAGTGATTCTGCACCCATAGCTGCTTATTTTGTCTGGTAACCCATTGCGCACTCCACAGCCAATGTGGTGTGCCATATGTGAGGTTCAGTCCACCATGTGTCAGGGTTGTGCCCAATGGCAGTGGCAGGACATGCCGATTTGCTGTCACTGATATGTGAGATAGAGGCAGTAGACCCTCTTACATCACAAATGATGTTGCTACCATGCCTGTCACCTTTGTGTTTCTTACCAGGTCACTGAGGTTTGAGTCACATTACAATGGTAAATGTAGTGGAGAATTAGTAGACCAAGGAGAATCAGGTGCAAAGTACTTTATTAGTACAATTTACAATGTGATGTTTTTAGTATAGTGACTATGTGTAAAAGTTCTCAACAATGTGAAGTCTCCTGCAAACTCCTGCAGCAGTGTTCTGTTGTTCCCCCTCCAAATTATCTGCTCCAGCATTATCCTCCTCCTCCTTGGGGACATCAACCTGGTCATCCCAGGGCACATTTGTTCTGACACAGATGTTGTGGAGGATTGCACATGCCAGAATTATTTTGCAAACAAGTGGTGGAGCATACAAGAGTCTTCCTCCTGTCATGGCCAGGCACCTGACCCTTGATTTCAGGAGCCCAAATGTCCTCTCCTCCACATTGTGGGCCTTATTTATACTTTTTGGTGCAAAACTGCACTAAGGCAGTTTTGCCCCAAAAAGTTTTGCACCGGCTTGCACCATTTTTTAGCACCAGCTGGGCACCATATTTATGGAATGGTGCAAGCCGGTGCAAAGGGTAGGCTAGCTTAAAAAAAAATGACGTTAGGCAGTTTTGAGTCAAAATAAATGATTCTGACCAGATTAGCATAATTTTTTGACGCTAAGGGGCGTATTTATACTCTGTTTGCACTGAATTAGCGTCATTTTTTTAAAACTCTAATTCAGTGCAAAACTAACTCCATATTTATACTTTGGTGCTAGACCCATCTAGCACCAAATTTATGGAGTTAAAGTCATTTTTTGGAAGTGGAAACCTACCTTGCCTTAATGAGATGCAAGGTAGGCGTTCCCGTGCAAAAAAAATGACTCTATGGCCTTAACACCATATTTATACTCCCATGTAAAAATGGTGCAAGGGAGGGAGGAAGGGTCAAAAAATGGGGCAAAGCGTGCTTTGCCCCACTTTTTAAGACCTGGGTCAGGGCAGGTGTTAGGTGACCTGTGGCCCTATTTCCATGGTGGAACACCATGGAATAAGCCCAGAGGTGCCCTCCCTAGGCCCTAGGGGCACCCCCACCCACACTAGAGGGACTGCGAGGATGGGGGACCCCATCCCAGGTAAGTACAGGTAAGTGCATTTTATTTTTGAAAGTGCCATAGGGGGCCCTGAAATGGGCCCCCATACATGTCACCGGGTGCAATGGCCATGCCCAGCGGACCCCTTTCCTCTGTGCTGGCCACTGGGGTGGTGGGCATGACTCCTGCCTCTTCTAAGGCAGGAGTCATGTGGCATGGTAGGTATAGCACCATAAAATGACGCTAATCTGGTTAGAGTCATTTTTTTTTACTCTAACCTGCCTAAAGCCATTTTTTGGTGCTAAACCCTCTTCTTCTATACTGCCAGCCCCACCCGACTAAAGTCATTTTTTAAAACTATAGCCTACCTTTTGCACCGGCTTGCACCATTCCATAAATATGGTGCCCGGCTGGTGCACAGAAATGGTGCAAGCCGGTGCTCAACTTTTTTGGTGCAAAACTGAGTTAGTGCAGTTTTGCAGCAAAAAGTATAAATAAGGGCCAATATTTTGTAAGTTTGCGCCACTTTTGTGTCATAAAATGACGTTAATGCAGTGCAAAAAAAGTTTCAATCAGGGCCTTGGTGCTAGATGGGTCTAGCACCAAAGTATAAATATGGAGTTAGTTTTGCACCGAATTAGAGTAAAAAAAAATGACACTAATTCGGTGCAAACAGAGTATAAATATGCCGCAGAGTATAAATATGCCCCTAAATATGGTGTTAAGGCCATAGAGTAATTTTTTGCACGCGAACGCCTACCTTGCATCTCATTAAGGCAAAGTAGGACTCCACTTTCAAAAAATGACTTTAACTCCATAAATTTGGTGCTAGAGGGGTCTAGCACCAAAGTATAAATATGGAGTTAGTTTTGCACCAAATTAGAGTAAAAAAAAATGACACTAATTTGGTGCAAACAGAGTATAAATATGCCCCTGAGTGTTTTCCTGTGCCCCTTGTTGTAGGCCCGCTCTTCCACCATTGTGGGATTGGCAAATGGAGTTATCACCCATGGCTTTATGCTGTCCCTTTATCAGCTGCAAAGGAAAGAGAAAAGATTTATTGGTAAATCTTGATAGTGTTTTAGAACATACCATGGCAGTTGTTATTTTCAGTTGGAGTGGTGACACAGACTTGCTTGTGGTATAGTGTATGTTCCTGTTCTTGTGAAATGGTTTCATTGGACTGTGTTGATGAACATGACAATCTTGGGTGGTGGCTTAAGGGTCTGGGAACTTTAATGTTGATCCCAAAATGATGGTTATAATTTAGGAAAATGTGTTGTGTAGTCCATATTTCAAGCAGTTGCTCTATTGTTAGATGGAACCTTCCACCTCCTTGCACCACAATGATGTCAGATGTTAAGACACCATAGTTGCCCTTCAAAGCCAGACTGTGTCGTCCATGTTACCATGTAGCACTACGCATGCAGTGTGACATTTTGTGACCCTTTGTGGCAGATGATGCTTGTGGCAGCCATCAAGTGTATGAGGGTGTGCCACAAATTAGTAGGATTATGTAATTTGGTGCAGTAGTATCTCCTAGCTTCCAATACATGATTTCTCACGGACACTTTCTACACATGCACAGTGCAATCTTTTGAAGGGGGCACCGCTATTTTTCACATGGGTCCCTATGTACGGTGCATGTTAGGTCAGGTATGTCCTCTATACTCCTACCGAGTCCTACTATGGAATCCATGATTGTTACAGTTTTTTCACAAACTCTGCACCATGGTGGACCATTTCTGGTATACAGAACAGACATGGTGGTGTTAGGGAGCATTGGAGTAGGTGCTGCTCCATTTCTCATGATTCTGCCCAATGGTCTTTAATGGCAGATAATTTTGTATTTGTATGTGTGCGACACAATGAAGCAGACAGGTGTACGTGCACACTACAGATATGTGTAGATGATATGCAGTTGGTTATGGCACCACTTGGGTGGCATTTGATTTAAGTTCTGCCAGAGGCTCGAACACCATAATTTATGTGGGACTGTGCCTATGTGTGACTTTCTCAAAGTGACCATGGCCTATGCCATTGACATGCCTGGGCGCTTCTTTGTTTGGTGTAATGTGTGTATAATCTGTATTTAGTTGTCATCCTGTGGACACTTGTAGTGGTTTGTGAGCAGCTTTTGTAGGCAAAGGGGATTTGGCTCCACCTGTCCACACATGGTGTGCCAGTCAGGGTGTGGCTGTGTTATGTACTGCGGGTGTATGTGTTTGTGAAGTGCAATGTGTGCAATGTAGTGAGGCATGTTGCATATGTGGTGTTGCCTGTACATCTATGTAGCCCTGCCCATTTGTATTTAGTGTGGTGTTTGTCTTGTTTGTCCTAGATGGTTGGTGTGGTGTTGTGTGTGTTATGATTGGTATGGTGGCTTACCTATGAGTAGACCGTTGCCATATTGCCATCCTGGAACTGTTCTTTGATGGTGCAATGGTGAGATATGTATGCATCATGGACACTGACGGCATGTTTAGCAAGGATGCTGGTGAAGGGCCCAAAGTGGTCCACGATGGCCTGCACATTTACTGAATGTGTGTGTTTGCGGTTCTTATATAGGTGTACCATTGCTGCAGGTGGCACCAGTTTCACATGGGTGCAGTCCATTGCTCCCAGCACATGCAGAAACCAAGCAATTTGATAGAAACCTTGCTTGGTCTCCTGCTGCAGATGCTGGGTGTTTGGGAAGCAGATGTGGTGGGGTGTGAGGCGTATGGCAGAGTCCAGGACCTTAGGTAGAAGGACCCAGAAGGATGGCTGGGACATACCAGCCACTTGTGCACCCGTTATCTGAAAAGATCCACACACCAACATATGGAGGACAGGGAGGAGTTTGGTCATGGGTGGAATGTTAGTGGCAGTTTGTACCCTTGCTGTGATGTGTGGCGCAATATGGTGCAGCATGCGCCCAATGGACTCTGGGTTCAGTCTGTACATTCAGGTCATATCTTGTTCCCTGAGTACAAGGGTGGTTGTGTGCTGTCTGAAGTTCCTTTCCCTCCTTCTGAGCTGCCTCTATATGGTGGCTGTAGTGGTATTTTGGGTTTCTGTGGTGGTGGTGGAGGGACCTGCTGTCTTTGCTGACGTCTGCAGCGTGTGCCAAGCTGAAGCAGCACCACTTCCATGTTGTCCTGGAGGTTTCCAAAGCTCCTTCTGTGTGTTTTCTTCGAGTTGTGGTGTTTGGGCCTCTTTTTAATGCCTAGTCTGAACCGGCATTAAAATTTGACACTAATCAGACTTAGCACCATTTTTTAAGTCAGCTTCCTTGGTTTAAATAGTTTTTGCGTCGGTAGGTAAATATGGCACTAGAGGACTAGCGCCATTTTATGGAAGGAAACAGCTACCTTGCATCTCAGTGTAGCAATGAGATGCATGGTGGTTTGGAGCTCCCTTAAAATGGTTCTAACTCCTAAATCGTTTGATGCTAGATGTGTCTAGCGTCAAAATATAAATATGGAGTTACATTGGCATCGCTTTAGCTTAAAAAAATTATGCTAAGATGGCACAAACATTTCAGAAATATGGGCCACAGTGGCATACAGACATGACACAACATACACACACAATTGACACTGCACCCACACACGACACAACCACAACAACCAGCACAACTACACGCCCATCTATACATACACTCACAAGCACAACAACACACACATCACAACAACGACCGCCACTCAACAACACTCACCTGAATGTTCCACAACATACAAAGCAACATCAATGCCATGTGCAAGTGGCACACATACTGACAAAACATCATCACCCACTCTAGCTTCCTCCACCTTAACCAGTCAATTGCATCACAGACACACATGCAGATTCTAATCCACATACACAACTTGAAGCACATCTTGACATGTACAGGTCCACTTGAAATGTGTACACATGGACACAGTTGACAAGTGTGACTGCACCATCATTTTGGTGACAGCATTCATTTGGCAATGAATACTGACACCAAAATGTCAATTGTGTATATGTATATGTGTGATGTACCACTGTGTCCTCATCCCTGTCTGACCAAGTTGTTTCCCCGACATGTTCATGACACAGTAATTCAAAAAAGATTATAGGACGTGTATATGACTGCAGTAGTCCCAAGCTCATATGCGCCACCCACACAGTACACACAGGCAATACAGGTTCCCTACTTTGTAGTCTGAAGACGGAAGGTGTTTTCCACCCCATTACCCACTTGCCCCCAATCTGCCAACTTAGATGTGGAGGTCGGACATCCACAGATGACTTGGCTGTAAGGCACATCCAAATCTGCACTGAGATAAAGGTGGCTGGAGTCCTGCTGCTAGCTTCTATTTCCAATGGCACCATCAACGTGGGTGTTAATCCTTGGTTGAGTCGGCAGGACTTGGACAGGATATAACCTATGGGACCACCAGCATCTAAGTCTGGCGGGTGAACTGACATGGCAGCAGATGGGCTTTCATTCTCAAAACCGACGGCAGGACCATTATTGCCAAGATCTAAATCAGTACATTAGTTGCAGCCTTGTGTCCCAAGAGAAAAAAATATTAGGTTTTAGCTATGATGCAGCTTCAGTAGCACACTATTTTTACAGAGCACATGGGACTGTTGCCCTACCTGTTTGGCAAATAATAGGCTATGTAGAATCAAGGCCTCCGTATGTGTAACAAGTATTGATAAAGACAGTAGTACTGGCCTTGGAAAGCTGATGACATGGTTATATTTTTTTTAATTTCTTACTGCAAGTATAAGTCACAAAACTAAAAGGAAGAAGAAAAACAAGGAAACATGCCAACACATAAAATAAGGGCCACATGCATGCAATAAAACGTTAAATTAAAACAACATTAACTGTAATGTATTATTTTACTAAAGCAGTAAAGGAGTTTTGTAACAAGGATGTGTACTTAGAACAAATAGAGAAATTCTTTCTAGTTTTAATGCACATCCCAGAAAACGATGAGTCTTATTTGTGTGTGAAATTGTATTATTGGTTTTGAATTACTGTAAACTGAAGACATAGTTTAAACACAAAAGACTGAAAAAAATATAAACATTGGAATTAAAGAAAATCATCAGCAAAGTAAAGTATAGGCCCACAAATCCTTGAAATTAAATGCACTTTTTTTTGGTTGATAGCCTCATATGACCAAGCAAAGTGCCATTGCTCACAATTGAAGAGAGCCGATGGTTGCTTGGGCTGATACAGTGCCCCATGCTGTATATTGTGGAGGCCAGAAACAAATATTACTGATAGCTGAGCAGACCAGTGGAAGAAGAGTTCTGGTGCAAACACCCTCTATTGATGCATGTATGCATGTCTCTATTCATGATTTTTAAAATTATTTTAGGAGAGCAAGATAGCCAAAGCTGTCTTTATGCCAGAACTAAAAAATGTGCAAAAATAGATTCATCTTTTAGAATCACCAGAAAAAGCTAGATGTAGATTTCAAAGCAATGTTTTTCTTCTGTTGTTCTCCTGCATAGTCCCACCCCAACCCTCTCAAAAGGAAGTAACAAGGTTCTGAAGAATTATGGTTAGAACAGCACAACAACCTCCAACATGGTACCAAGCGGTAGGTGAGGGTAGAGAGTGTGAACCTTATATTTTTTCCTTTTCTCCCTGTTACTTGCAGAGCGTAAAAACAAAAAAATATGAAGGGGACATCAGAAGAATGTCCCTCTAGTGCCACTAAGTGGAGCTGAGGTCCCTTTGTATGTATGTGGGTCTGCACTTGGTGTATGAACCTGTAGCCTAGCTCTGAAGATGTTCTGTGTCATGCAAGAGTAACTTTCCCATTTCTTTTTTATCATGGGTCTTGTGATTTTAAGTATACCTTTATAAATGCAGGCCACCAAGTCCCAGAATGCAACTGCTTTTGGGCTGGCATGTCTGTCACTGCACAACTTCATACTGCTGTTGCATCTACATGTGGAAAAAGAACAAGTGAAGGAGTGAAATGCTGAAGAATGCCAAACTGGAAACAAACAACCTGGAACTGGTTTCATGGTATCACCCTTCATCAGCCATGCTAGGTTGACTCCAGTGGCATGGGGAGCAAGGGACCCACCTCTGGGCATACCTTTCCCACTTAGGGAAAAAGAACAAGTGATGGATGGAATTCTGAACAATGTCAAACATTCACCCCCAGTACAGAGATCTGGACCTAAGTCCATCATTTTGTAACAACCATGCCATTCCAGTTTGGACCCAGCCACTTGCAAATCAGTCTTGACACTTCTCTACATGGGAACAGTCCAGCCTGAACTGCCAAGCCAGGTCCTTCCTGAGCTGGCAACAAGCATTTTGAGACTAGTTTCAGATTGACTCCAGTGGCATGGGGTCCAAGGGACCCATGTCTTGGCATACCCCTCCCTCTTGGGGCAACAAATGCAAAAAGAACAAGTGATGGACGGAAGGCTGAACAATGTCAAACATTCATTCCCAGTGCAGAGATTTGGGCCCAAGTCCATTGGTTTTTTGCTACCCATGCCATTCCAGTTTGGACCCAATCATATGCAAATCAGTGTTGACCCTGCTCCACATGGGAACAGTCCAGCCCAAACTGCCAAGCCAGGACCTCCCTGGACTGGAAACAAGTATCCTGTGACCAATTTCAGACTTAGGATCAGTAAAATTTAAAGTATGATAAACAAATGCGTGTGTCCAACACGTTGAAGTATATCATGAGTAATTTGAAGTTTCAAAACAGTGGGGCATATTGAAGAAAAGTGGCTCTGCACTGGCTGCAGCGCCACTTTCCTTGCGCCCCATAGTGCCCGCTACCGCCACCGCCACCATGTGTGCACTGTATTTGAAATATGGCACACCATGGCACGGGGTAGGGGGCAATAGCATCAAAAGTTTTGACGCTATTGATGTTCTGTTAAAGGCTAGTGCCAAAATGTTGGCGCTAACCCTGATTAGTACATAGGGGTCCATTGTAACCAATGGTGTGCCCCCTTTTAACACCTGTTCCATGTAGGCGTTAAAAATGCTGAAAAAAATGTCTTCTTTGCACCATTTTTTCAGCCCCACTAACAGGGAAACACACCCCTTGCATACATTATACCTGACGCAGACATAATGCAGCACAAGGGGTTACAAAATGGTGCAATGCAGGCATTGTGCCACTTTGTAAATATGGCACAGTGTTTTGGCTATCTACGCCACATTAGTGTCACAGAAATTACACTGTGTTGTTAGATGGGGTAAGGCCCTCTTACATCTGGGCCTGTTTTTTTATGAAAAAGTGCAAAAATGCATCCAAAATAAAGCAAAAACACCAGATCATCATATAAAACTTTATACCAATATAACAAAAATTACTGTGAACAAACTTACACATGATACTTCATCTATATTAAAAACAAAGCACAAATCTTTTGTGACCACCCCGTATTATGCTTGTCTTTCGTCAATAAAATCTCAATAAGTTCCCAATAGTACAAGGGTCTCAAAATGAATTGTTATATGACACACCAAAGTGATATTCTAGTTAGCAACCACAGAAGAATAAAAGGCGGCATTATGCATCCCCAGTATCTGACTGGGTCTGCAGCAAACGAAGAAACATAAAGCCGTCCAGTGAATTACATTAAATAACACACTCGAATGGTACTTAGGCCCATATTTATGTTTTTGCCGCAAAACTGCGCTAACACAGTTTGGCGGCAAAAAGTTTATCACCGGCTTGCATCATTTAACCATGCCAGCCTGCCCCCCTATTTATTGAATGGCACAAGTCGGTGCTGAACTTGGGATGGCGTCTTAGAAGAAGACGCTAGTCTGGTGGGGTGGCGATAGGGAAGGAGGGGGTTGTGCATCAGAAAATTATGCTAGCCTGTTTAGAGGCAAAAATTGCTACTAACCAGACTAGCGCCATTTCCTGGCACACAACCACCAAAAACATGACTCCTGTCTTAGGAAAGACAGGAGTCATGTCCACCACCCCAATGGCCAGCACAGGGGACAAGTGTCCCCTATGCATGGCCCTTGCACCCTGTGCCATGCAAAGGGCCCCAAGTTAGATCCCCGATGGCACTTACTTAAAAAAAAAAAAACATTATTACCAATACTTACCCTACGTACCTGAGATGGGGTCCCCCATCCTCTGGTGTCCCTCTGGTGTGGGTAGGGGATGGGCTTGGGGAGGGCACCTGTGGACCAATTCCATGGTGTTTAACAATTGAAATGGGTCCACAGGTCCCCTAATGCCTGGTCTGACCCAGGCGTTAAATAATGGTGCAAAGCAAGCTTTGTACCATTATTTAGCCCCTCCTCCCTACCATGCATCATTTTAGCACAGGGGGATAAATATGGGGCTATGGGTATAGCACCATTTTTTAGATGGCATCTCGTTGATGCAAGGTAGGTGCATGCATCCACAAAATGGTGCAAACTCCTATATTTTGATGTTAGATGCGTCTAACATCAAATATTAATATGGAGTTAGGGTTGACTGGATTTGCTTAAAAAAATGATGCAAATTCTGCGCAATCAGAGTATAAATATGCCCCTAAATGTTTTTATCCGCTTCCAAGTTCATGTTTGCTGAGTTGCCTGGGCCTGTCTTCGCGCTATCAGTGATAGTGTTAACTAAAACCCTGGGCATTGACGTTGGTTGTATACCTGAAGAGCCAGGAAGGTCCTCCTTAAAAGTTGTGCTGAACCTGATTTACAAGAGTAAATTGGCCCTGCTTCAACAGTTGGAGAAGCAATAATTTGAAGAATATCCTGCCTTTGGCCTGCTTGATGCTTCTCTCAATCCACAAGCTTATTTTCAAATTTGCGAAATAGTCGAAACTACACAATATGTGCTCTAGCTTGGAACAGGACCCTGCCCCTTGCCCAGTGTTTAATTTGTAAATAAAAAAGTGCAGGTGCCCAAAGCCCTCCTCTTAAACATGCGGCTGCTGCAATTGAATGTGCTAACACAGAATACTGATGCATCGTAATCCTGAAACCATCTTGGGCCTCTTCAATCCAATTAAAGCCAATCCCTGCCCCCTTCAGCTCACTCTGTAGCCTTCTGCTTTCTCCCATTCTGACCCTTTTTCGTTTTTCTTTTCCTCCGTCTTTCCCATATGTGTCTTTTGCTCGCAGTAAATGCTTGAGGCAAAAAAATAAGTGCCGGTCCTCATAAATAATTGCTGGTGCTCCACACCGGAAACAACAAGCATAAATTAAGCACTGCCCTTGTCACTTTAAAGACAAACGAAAACATCCAATGAAGATTTGTGCAAATGAAGACCTGCATTTTATGTTGGTCTGCTTCCAGTGCATCTCAAGCTAAAGAAAAGAAAATCCTCTTTCTAGTGGTCCAGAGAGAAGTTCTAGAAGGTGATGTGAAGGCTTTGTTTAATTTGTTCAGTAATATTTTAGATAAAGGAACTAGGACATTTTTCTGCAAAATAACAGCACACTATTTAGCAGCAGAGTGAGCTGTAGAGAGATACTAACCAACATAATAGGAAGCTTGTTTTAATAACGCCCTGTGGTATTGCTATGCAGTATGATTGATTGGGAACCTCTGATGGAAGCTGTATGGACAGCTGAATACTATGGGCCTGATTTAGATTTCAGTTGACAGGTTACTCCATTACAGTGGTGTCAGATAGCCTGTCCACCGAAATATAAATCCCATAGGAAATAGAGGGATTTAAATTTCAGGGAATTGGCTATCCACCACCGTTGTGAGGGAGTAACCCATCCACTGAAATCTAAATCAAGCCCTATGTTATCTAGGTATTTTATGAATTGTTTTTAGCAAACACAGTTATGGGTATTAGGTTTTCGAAAGGAACATTTTTTCTACAGAAGATGTTTTATTCCTGTTTTGAATTTTCCAATGAGAGACTGCACTATTTGAAGGCTTTATTAGCTTCAGCATGGGTAAAGCTTTACCATGAAAAGACTGTACTCTGGAGTAATGAGTACAAGAATAATGTGTCACTCTAATATCATAGCCCAATTATCAAGGGACAAATTGCTGAAAGATAAGTGCATATAGGGAAGTATAGATTTACTATTCTTAACTTCACATCTATGTACCATTGAGATACACTCATGCCCTAAAGTAACTACAACTCAGACCCCGGCAAGCACAGTGTTTTCATTTATGATGTCAATACATATATTGCACTGATTACACCAATGATGTCATAGAACATGTAAAGAGTGATGTAATATGTGAGGTAATTAGCAGTGCATAGCAAGGGTGTAAGTTATAGCAACTTTAGGGCATGAGTTCCAACTCAGAGAGCTTTAAAAATGTGGATTTTGTTTGGGAGAGTGCCCACATGCCCACCTGGGGAATAAATAACATAACAATCATTGGGGGCTGAGGGTGGTGCCCCAAGGCCCTTGAAGCCCCAGCTGGCTATGCAGTCAGCATCCATCATGAGTGGCAGCAGGAGCTGGCTATTGCTCCACTGTGGGTTTCCTGACACCCACCAGGGGCACCCGCATCTTGCCTAAACATTGGTGGCCATGAGGGAGCCCTAACTGCTTTTAACCACACATATTACATCACTGATATTGTTATGTGACATCATTGGTAAAGCCACTGGATTATCTGAAATGACATCACTGAAGACACTGCATGACAGAGATGTGAGATGAAGTTACATTAGGGCACAAGTTAGAGTTACTTGAAACAACTATAACTGGTGCATTTCTGTTTTTTTTTATTTAAAATATATGTGGAGAGAGATATAAAATCTATACACACTTACCTTTCAATGTTGTTTGCCTTGAAATTTGTCCTTGATATTAGTGGTCCATAATATTTTGTATTTGAAATTCAGGATCCACACCCCATGGATTGTGGTTAGGAGCATCAAGTGCAAGATTATCATGGCACACTAATATTGTAGTCAAAATATTGACAGACGAAATATTGGAAAGTAAGAGCAGATATGGGAGTATAGATTTACTATTTTAACTCAACATATATGTACAGTGAAGATATTTATATATCCGGGTGTATTCTCTGGTTTAAGAAGATCAAACATTTGCTGTGAAAGTTGAATCTGAGGGAACGGTGGGAGGATCCAGAGTCCATGACCAAAGACACTGTGGGGGTTATTCTAACTTTGGAGGAGTGTTAATCCGTCCCAAAAGTGACGGTAAAGTGACGGATATACCACCAGCCGTATTACGAGTTCCATAGGATATAATGGACTCGTAATACGGCTGGTGGTAAATCCGTCACTTTTCCGTCACTTTTGGGACGGATTAACACCTCCTCCAAAGTTAGAATAACCCCCTGTATCTTTTCTAGAGGTGAGTTGCTGGGACTTTATTCAGGGTAACCTTTTTAACTCTTTGGCACTTGGCACTTTAACTGGACAGTTCATGGATATTAAATGCACTTTCCTATTGGAGACATTTATGGACCAGATAGAACTGTCGTTTTCACAAGCATTTTATTTACAATTCAGGTATGGTTATTTGCCTGTGAGGTTAAGTAAAAGTGAATGGAAGCAGTCTATTGTATTTTCAATTTGCCCAGTCTCGTCTCTGCCCTGATTCTATAGCACATTTTATGTTTTTTTTTCCCTGTATATGTCATTTTATGCTGGATTGCTGTGTTTGTATTTTGATCTGTTAAAAGTGTATTTTGCGTTTTTTTCTTTTAAAATTGTATTTATGTGCTTTTAAAAGATGATGCATTTTATGTAAATGAACATATATTGATTTAATAAATTACATATTATATCATTATATTATATATGTAATCATATTATATATTATTTATATATATATATATATATATGTGGAGTTAGGTATAGAAAATCTATACATACTCAACATTTGGTAATTTGTTCCTTGATATTTTGTCCCCAGTGTCAGTGTCCAACAATATTCAATATTCAATATTCAGGATTTACACCCTTGAAAACCTTTTCTTGTTCCATGAATTACATTTCTATGGTTTTCTAAATAAAACTCTTGTACTTTGACACTGTGTGTCTGTATCACCTACCTCTGCAACAAGTGCATTAATCATCTACTGAGAAAAGGTATTGTACTATAGCATGCCACATTATCTGGACAACATGCACCATACACTTTTTCCTTTTGACAACCCCCTTATCCATACTCATCCCAAATCCCTCACTTCTCTCCACTATTCTCTCCCTTCGTGCAGTTTTTTTCTCCATTTTACCTTATATTTCGAATGTACAAACTTTGATGAACCTCTAAATCTTTCTAACCTTTTCCTTTAAATTTATGATTTTAAATAAGATTCTAACAGCATCAGGTAGAAAGACTAATGGAGCAAAAACACTTTTGTGAAGCCCCAGGGTTAGACTCAAATTTCCTACAGATGTGTAGATGGATGCACACAACCAACTTTTAAAAAAAAATACACAAATCCCAGTCTTACTAAAGGAACAGTCCAGAATGGTAATATGCAACATTGCTAATTAAGCACCACATTGATTTGCATGGCCATTGTGTCATTTTAAAAAATAATGGAGTAACATGCATTAAATACTGGGCAATTAACGAAGGCCAGTATGAGACCAAAACCACAGAGAGACCTTGTGAGAACCACCCAGTCCTTGCCGATCATGTATCGCTGTAGAGCCAACAAAGTAGAAGCTAACGTCCAAATCTGGATTGAAGACCAATAGTCACAAATTGAGGCAAATAAATCTGATGAATAAAAATAAAAAATAAATTGGTCAGATATCCAGAGGTTGTACTCATAGAGTAGAAGGACCTCCC
Source organism: Pleurodeles waltl (assembly GCF_031143425.1). Lineage (NCBI taxonomy): Eukaryota > Metazoa > Chordata > Amphibia > Caudata > Salamandridae > Pleurodeles > Pleurodeles waltl. The sequence continues at coordinate 30,638,685 of NC_090437.1, forward strand.
ATCTTCTAGGAGTGAGAAAAATGCATCCCCGGAAAATCACAAGTTTCATCCCATAAACTGAGATGACCGGTGAGAAACTTACACACTGAACAGAAGATTGACCAATGTTGGAGCAGATCATTTGTGTGACTATGATACAACATGAAATCAATACAAGCTACCAGGGTTTAGTCATTCCATGGTGGTGGGTAACTAAACAAAGCAACGGAGGCCAGATGTTCATACTTCTGACTAAGAATTACCCAACAGAATGTTACAAATGAAGAAACTGTTACAAATTTTAAAAACTCACCATCTTAGTAATGTGTTCCCAAAAAATCACGTTACACTACAGCATGCATGTGCGCATCAAGCCATAGCCACTTATGACAACTGTCTGTGTGATTTTGACCAAACAACAGAGGGAGCAATCAGCTGTGAAAGTATCACTCATGCCTGACTCAGCTGTATGTTTTCTAAACCTGGATAAATCTGACAGATGCCTTCTGTCAATCATGATGAAATCTGAGGAGGTTCCAACCATACAGACCACAAGATCCAGCACAAAGCCTAACACGTCCCCATTTTATTATAGCTTGAGAGAAAGTCAAGAGACTCCAGTGGGCATATGGCATTTATCTGACAGTTCGTATGTCATAATATTGATGTCTTGATAACGACCTAAAAAAATATGGAATTCACCTTAATGACTACCATTCTATTTTCAAGGAAAATATATACAGGGAAGTTTAGATTTACTATTCTTAAGCCTACATCTACTTACCTTGACAATAGTGTGGTAGCCAATAATGCAGATGCGATATTTTTGTGGATTCAATAATTTTGTAGGTTATTATTTTGACCACAATATATTTATCCCCACCATCTGACAACGCAATCGAACAATGAGGCAAACCAAAACTCCCTGTCCACAGGACCAGGGCTAGTGTAAAATGCCCCAGTGGCACATAGGTTATAGAATTCCTGACCAAGATGATCTGTGAGAAAACTGGGCTGATTGCAGGAGCCCACTAACTTTTTGCCCCCATTTGTTTTTACTTTTTTCTGGTGTTTTCCTAAATCTGATGGTCCCCTGGGGACTGCTAACCATTCCCAGGGCCTGTGCTCTGTGTAAAATCAGTATGCAAATTAGGCTAATTATAATTGGCTATCTCAACCTACCTATAAGTCCCTAGTCTATGGTGGGGCATGTAGGTTTAGGGACTCCAGCATTGGTGGCACACCCATAGGTGCACTGCTGATATGCCTATGGTCATTTTAAAGGCAGGCCTGCCTTGATGGTTGCTTTTAAAGTTACATGCAAATTCAACTTTGGAATTAAATGTATTTCCAGAGTCTTAAACTACCTTATTTTTACATATAAGTCACCTCTAAGGTGTACCCTGTGTGCCACCAGGGTTGGGTGCAGTGTTACTATAAGCAGAGACCTTACAAAATATGTTTTATAAGCCCTGGTGAGTAAAAATAGCCAAATTCGTTTTTCCCTCATTGTAGTGAATAGACCCCATAGGCTACAATGGGAAGACTTTATTTTAATTAATAAAGTCTCCAAAAAAGCTAAATGTGAGAAGTTGGTCTCAAACTGATATTCATAATAAATGCAACAACCCGCCATTGTTGGATTTAATATAACTAGTTCAGGGAAAGAGTTTTAGAACTCTTCCTAAAAATTACCAGTTCCAGCTCTGTACTGCCCTTCTCTGAAGGTGTGAAGTGGCCTGGGCTGAACACAACGGAAGTGCCTGGGGGACGAGATCTGCCTCAGCAGATGGTAAAACAGGATGGGGGGAGAGAAGCTACACTGGTCTTCAAAGGAGGGAAGGACATTTGGAGCAGTTCAAGATATCTTCCATTTCCTGCAAACCAGACAACCAAGTGCCCTTTTGATTAGATTAGGAGAGGGGTGTGTTAAGGATTTTTAGCCACACCAGTGGGTGGGCTCAGCCAGACCTAACCTCCAAAATTCATTTTCTGCCATTTTTGATTTTTAAGGACTGATGGTCCCAGAGATTGATTTTCGCCACACTCCCCAGGAAGTGGGCATCCAAGAGGGCAGTGACCTGCCAGTTATTGGACAGTTGCCCCCTTGCTTTTTACCCCTGAAGCAGGGATAAATTTGTCAGAGCTGCACCAACACCTCAGATCCCTATTTCGGGAACCTTGGGATGAGTTCTGGACTCCTAAAGGACTTTCTAAGACCTTCTGGAAGAAGATCCAGAAGTTTGGATAACTTTGGAGAACTTTTGGAAAAAAGCTCCATAAAAGGACCGAATCACCGTGGTGAGTCAAGTCGGCTTACCTCAACAGCTACCCGGCTTGACTTGCAGGTTCATCCCGCTAAAAAGCTCCGGAGGCCCAGACTTCCAGGATTTCACCACGGGCTCCTGGAAAGGTGATTCGATGACCTTGCATCGAAATTGGCTTGCTGTGGTGAGCCGCCCCCCAATGGAATGAAAAGGCTCCAAAAAAGTTATAAAGTCCGAGCGTAAAAAGTTGACCCACACTTCCAGTGCAGTGTATCCGAGGAGGACTCCAGTGACGTCGGATCAAGATTCAGCTGTGGCCCGGGTGAAGATTTCCTTCCTGAAAAATCATCTACATCCGAAGGTAGAATTCTTTACCGAGGTGTCCTGCGATGAGTATCTGAAAAGGGCTCCAGGGAGGTCGGATCGGATTGGTGACTTCATCCCACTGAAGAAAATCTTCAAGAAAGAGACTAAGGGGGTCATTATGAGTTTGGCGGATGGAAAAGGCCGCCCAACAAACTCACACGGTCAGATTACTGCCAGTGCAGGTGCCTTCCTGCGGGCCCCATTAAGAGTTTCCTGCTGGGTTAGTGGGTGGAAACAGAGTTTGTGCCTTCTGGCCCAGAGGGAAGCAGCCCACAACATTGATGCTGGCTCATAATTGACCCGGTGGCAATGCTGCACTGTAGGGTGTACCAGCTCCCATCGGGCTGTTCACTATCAGCAAAGCAGACAGTAAACAGCGTGAAGGGGCTGGCCATAGGGACCTGTGAGAAGGTAGCCTCTTTCTAGCCTTGTTACCCCCACTTTTGGCCTGTTTGTGAGTGTATGTCAGGGTGTTTGTCACTGTTTTCACTGTCTCACTGGGATCCTGATAGCCAGGCCTCAGTGCTCATAGTGAAAACACTATGGTTTCAGTATGTTTGTTATGTGTCACTGGGATCCTGCTGGTCAGGACCCCAGTGCTCATAGGTTTGTGGCCTATATGTATGTGTCACTGGGACCCTGTCACACAGGGCCCCAGTGCTCATAGGTGTGCATGTATATGTTCCCTGTGTGGTGCCTAACTGTCTCACTGAGGCTCTGCTAACCAGAACCTCAGTGGTTATGCTCTCTCATTACTTTCAAATTGTCACTAACAGGCTAGTGACCAATTTTACCAATTTACATTGGCTTACTGGAACACCCTTATAATTCCCTAGTATATGGTACTGAGGTCCCAGGGTATTGGGGTTCCAGGAGATCCCTATGGGCTGCAGCATTTCTTTTGCCACCCATAGGGAGCTCTGACAATTCTTACACAGGCCTGCCACAGCAGCCTGAGTGAAATAACGTCCACGTTATTTCACAGCCATTTTACACTGCACTTAAGTAACTTATAAGTCACCTATATGTCTAACCTTTACCTGGTAAAGGTTAGGTGCAAAGTTACTTAGTGTGAGGGCACCCTGGCACTAGCCAAGGTGCCCCCACATTGTTCAGAGCCAATTCCCTGAACTTTGTGAGTGCGGGGACACCATTACACGCGTGCACTACATATAGGTCACTACCTATATGTAGCTTCACCATGGTAACTCCGAATATGGCCATGTAACATGTCTATGATCATGGAATTGCCCCCTCTATGCCATCCTGGCATTGTTGGTACAATTCCATGATCCCAGTGGTCTGTAGCACAGACCCTGGTACTGCCAAACTGCCCTTCCTGGGGTTTCACTGCAGCTGCTGCTGCTGCCAACCCCTCAGACAGGCATCTGCCCTCCTGGGGTCCAGCCAGGCCTGGCCCAGGATGGCAGAACAAAGAACTTCCTCTGAGAGAGGGTGTGACACCCTCTCCCTTTGGAAAATGGTGTGAAGGCAGGGGAGGAGTAGCCTCCCCCAGCCTCTGGAAATGCTTTCTTGGGCACAGATGTGCCCAATTCTGCATAAGCCAGTCTACACCGGTTCAGGGACCCCTTAGCCCCTGCTCTGGCGCGAAACTGGACAAAGGAAAGGGGAGTGACCACTCCCCTGACCTGCACCTCCCCTGGGAGGTGTCCAGAGCTCCTCCAGTGTGCTCCAGACCTCTGCCATCTTGGAAACAGAGGTGCTGCTGGCACACTGGACTGCTCTGAGTGGCCAGTGCCACCAGGTGACGTCAGAGACTCCTTGTGATAGGCTCCTTCAGGTGTTAGTAGCCTTTCCTCTCTCCTAGGTAGCCAAACCCTCTTTTCTGGCTATTTAGGGTCTCTGTCTCTGGGGAAACTTTAGATAACGAATGCATGAGCTCAGCCGAGTTCCTCTGCATCTCCCTCTTCACCTTCTGATAAGGAATCGACCGCTGACCGCGCTGGAAGCCTGCAAACCTGCAACATAGTAGCAAAGACGACTACTGCAACTCTGTAACGCTGATCCTGCCGCCTTCTCGACTGTTTTCCTGCTTGTGCATGCTGTGGGGGTAGTCTGCCTCCTCTCTGCACCAGAAGCTCCGAAGAAATCTCCCGTGGGTCGACGGAATCTTCCCCCTGCAACCGCAGGCACCAAAAAGCTGCATCTCCGGTCCCTTGGGTCTCCTCTCAGCACGACGAGCGAGGTCCCTCGAATCCAGCGACACCGTCCAAGTGACCCCCACAGTCCAGTGACTCTTCAGCCCAAGTTTGGTGGAGGTAAGTCCTTGCCTCACCTCGCTGGGCTGCATTGCTGGGAACCGCGACTTTGCAAGCTTCTCCGGCCCCTGTGCACTTCCGGCGGAAATCCTGTGTGCACAGCCAAGCCTGTGTCCACGGCACTCTAACCTGCATTGCACGACTTTCTAAGTTGGTCTCCGGCGACGTGGGACTCCTTTGTGCAACTTCGGCGAGCACCGTTTCACGCATCCTCGTAGTGCCTGTTTCTGGCACTTCTCCGGGTGCTACCTGCTTTAGTGAGGGCTCTTTGTCTTGCTCGACGTCCCCTCTCTCTTCAGGTCCAATTTGCGACCTCCTGGTCCCTCCTGGGCCCCAGCAGCGTCCAAAAACGCCAAACGCACGATTTGCGTGTAGCAAGGCTTGTTGGCGTCCATCCGGCGGGAAAACACTTCTGCACGACTCTCCAAGGCGTGGGGGATCCATCCTCCAAAGGGGAAGTCTCTAGCCCTTGTCGTTCCTGCAGTATTCACAGTTCTTCAGCCTAGTAAGAGCTTCTTTGCACCAACCGCTGGCATTTCTTGGGCATCTGCCCATCTCCGAGCTGCTTGTGACTTTTGGACTTGGTCCCCTTGTTCCACAGGTACCTTCAGACAGGAATCCATCGTTGTTGCATTGCTGATTTGTGTTTTCCTTGCATTCTCCCTCTAACACGACTATTTTGTCCTTAGGGGAACTTTGGTGCACTTTGCACTCACTTTTCAGGGTCTTGGGGTGGGTTATTTTGCTAACTCTCACTATTTTCTAATAGTCCCAGCGACCCTCTACAAGGTCACATAGGTTTGGGGTCCATTCGTGGTTCGCATTCCACTTCTGGAGTATATGGTTTGTGTTGCCCCTATCCCTATGTTTCCCCATTGCATCCTATTGTAATTATACATTGTTTGCACTGTTTTCTAAGACTATACTGCATATTTTTGCTATTGTGTATATATATCTTGTGTATATTTCCTATCCTCTCACTGAGGGTACACTCTAAGATACTTTGGCATATTGTCATAAAAATAAAGTACCTTTATTTTTAGTATAACTGTGTATTGTGTTTTCTTATGATATTGTGCATATGACACTAAGTGGTACTGTAGTAGCTTCACACGTCTCCTAGTTCAGCCTGAGCTGCTTTGCTAAGCTACCATTATCTATCAGCCTAAGCTGCTAGACACCCTATACACTAATAAGGGATAACTGGGCCTGGTGCAAGGTGCAAGTACCCCTTGGTACTCACTACAAGCCAGTCCAGCCTCCTACATTGGTTGTGCAGTGGTGGGATAAGTGCTTGAGACTACTTACCACTCTTGTCATTGTACTTTTCATAAGAGAAAAATATACAAAACAAGGTCAGTGTATATACACATAGCCAAAAAGTTTTGCATTTCCTCTTTTCACTCTTTTCTAAGTGCTGAAAAGTACTTCTAAACTTTCAAAAAGTTCTTAAAAGTTTAAAAAGTTTTTTTCTGTCTTTCCAAAAAGTTCTGAAAACTTTTTTTTTCTCTTTATCTATCACTTTAACTCTCTCTAAAAATGTCTGGCACAGGCCAAAAAGTTGAACTGTCCAAACTTGCATATGATCACCTTAGCTGGAAAGGAGCAAGGAGTCTCTGCATAGAGAGAGGTTTGAGTGTAGGGAAGAATCCTTCCTTAGAACTGTTAATTAATATGCTTAGAGTACAGGATAAGGCCATAAGTGCCCAATCTGTAGAAAAAGTAGCTAATGGTTCTCAATCTGATCCAGGGACTCCCCCAGGAAAAGGTTCAGGAAAGAAACTTCTCAGCCTGCCCATTACTAGACAGTCTAGCATAGTTGGTACAGAGGTTGAATCACATCATACTGATGATGTGCTCTCACATTATGCTGGTAGCCAAGCTGTTAGGGTGCCCCTTGTAAGGGACAGGTCTCCTTCTGTTCATTCCCATCATACCTCTGTATCTAGAAATGTCCCTCCCACCCACCCTGATGACAGATTGTTAGAAAGGGAGCTCAATAGATTGAGAGTGGAACAAACCAGACTGAAGCTCAAGAAGCAACAGCTGGATTTGGATAGACAGTCTTTAGAAATAGAGAGGGAAAGACAGAAGTTGGGTTTAGATACCCATGGTGGCAGCAGCAGTATTCCCCATAGTCATCCTGCAAAAGAGCATGATTCCAGGAATCTGCACAAGATAGTTCCCCCTTATAAGGAGGGGGATGACATTAACAAGTGGTTTGCTGCACTTGAGAGGGCCTGTGCTGTACAGGATGTCCCTCAAAGGCAGTGGGCTGCTATCCTTTGGCTATCATTTAGTGGAAAAGGTAGGGATAGGCTCCTTACTGTGAAAGAAAATGATGCCAATAATTTTACAGTTCTTAAGAATGCACTCCTGGATGGTTATGGCTTAACCACTGAACAGTACAGGATAAAGTTCAGAGAGACCAAAAAGGAGTCTTCACAAGACTGGGTTGATTTCATTGACCATTCAGTGAAGGCCTTGGAGGGGTGGTTACATGGCAGTAAAGTTACTGATTATGAAAGCCTGTATAACACAATCCTGAGAGAGCATATACTTAATAATTGTGTGTCTGATTTGTTGCACCAGTACCTGGTAGACTCTGATCTGACCTCTCCCCAAGAATTGGGAAAGAAGGCAGACAAATGGGTCAGAACAAGGGTGAACAGAAAAGTTCATACAGGGGGTGACAAAGATGGCAATAAGAAGAAAGATGGTGAAAAATCTCAAGATAAGCATGGGGATAAGGGTAAAACCAAAGATCCCACTTCAAATCTTAAACACTCTTCAGAGGGTGGGGATAAAACAAATTCTTCCTCTTCTTCCCAACCTGCACACATTAAAAAGCCTTGGTGCTTTGTGTGTAAAAACAGAGGCCATAGGCCAGGGGATAAGTCCTGTCCAGGTAAACCCCCTGAGCCTACCACCACTAATACATCAAGCTCTAGTGCCCCTAGCAGTAGTGGTACTAGTGGTGGGACTGCTGGCAACAGTCAAGCAAAGGGTGTAGTTGGGTTCACTTATGGGTCCATAGTGGAAACTGATGTAATCAGTCCCAAGACAGTTTCTGTCACACCTAGTGGCATTGGCCTTGCCACACTGGCTGCTTGTCCCCTTACAATGGATAAGTACAGGCAGACCGTTTCAATAAATGGTGTTGAGGCCTTGGCCTACAGGGACACAGGTGCCAGTTTCACTTTGGTGACTGAAAACCTAGTGCCTCCTGAACAACACATCATTGGACAACAGTATAAGATTATTGATGTCCATAACTCCACTAAGTTTCTTCCCTTAGCTATAATTCAGTTTAGTTGGGGTGGAGTTACTGGCCCTAAGCAGGTGGTGGTATCACCTAGCTTACCTGTAGACTGTCTCTTAGGTAATGACCTAGAGGCCTCAGGTTGGGCTGATGTAGAGTTTTATGCCCATGCAGCCATGCTGGGCATCCCTGAGGAATTGTTCCCTCTCATTTCAAGTGAAATGAAAAAGCAAAGGAGAGAAGGCCTGAAAACTCAGGATCCCTCTCCAGCAACAGGTAAAAAGGGTATCACAGTATCCCCTAACCACCCTACCATTCAGGATACTATTCCTGTGGTGGGAGAAACCTCTCCTGGGGTGGCACCTGTTCCAAGGGAATCATCAGCTGGCAAAGCTGGACTCCCTGAGGTGGAAGTACCTCTCTGTGGGATAACTAACATTGGTGAGAAAAAGAGCACCATTTTAGTTAACATGGAGCATCCCTCCAACCCTCCCAGAGAAACTTTAGTGCAGAAACTCTGCACTGCCTCACAACACTTAGGACAGCATCCCTGCCCTAGTGTGGAGCTGATAGGACAGCATCCCTGCCCTGCTCCAACCCAAGAGAAACAGCATCCCTGTTCTCTCTTCCAGCCATATGGACAAAGTTTTTGCCCAGCTATGGCTTTTCTGAGACAGCATCCCTGTCTGGCATTTCCATCACTACAAATAGGTTCAGTGGACAATTCCCACTGCTCTAAACTAAAACTTACTGATAGAAACTCTGAAAATACATCTTCACATTGTTGCTTAGCTAAAAAACTTCAAACAGGGTGGTTTACATCCCCACAGGGAAGTAACCATATAGTGGATGATAAAGGGAGTAACCAGTCTATTGCAGAGCTACTCTCTACTTATCACCACTTAGACAATAAAGTCTCAACTGGCCAAGGTTAGCCTTATTGTCCTTCGTTTGGGGGGGGGTTGTGTGAGAAGGTAGCCTCTTTCTAGCCTTGTTACCCCCACTTTTGGCCTGTTTGTGAGTGTATGTCAGGGTGTTTGTCACTGTTTTCACTGTCTCACTGGGATCCTGATAGCCAGGCCTCAGTGCTCATAGTGAAAACACTATGGTTTCAGTATGTTTGTTATGTGTCACTGGGATCCTGCTGGTCAGGACCCCAGTGCTCATAGGTTTGTGGCCTATATGTATGTGTCACTGGGACCCTGTCACACAGGGCCCCAGTGCTCATAGGTGTGCATGTATATGTTCCCTGTGTGGTGCCTAACTGTCTCACTGAGGCTCTGCTAACCAGAACCTCAGTGGTTATGCTCTCTCATTACTTTCAAATTGTCACTAACAGGCTAGTGACCAATTTTACCAATTTACATTGGCTTACTGGAACACCCTTATAATTCCCTAGTATATGGTACTGAGGTCCCAGGGTATTGGGGTTCCAGGAGATCCCTATGGGCTGCAGCATTTCTTTTGCCACCCATAGGGAGCTCTGACAATTCTTACACAGGCCTGCCACAGCAGCCTGAGTGAAATAACGTCCACGTTATTTCACAGCCATTTTACACTGCACTTAAGTAACTTATAAGTCACCTATATGTCTAACCTTTACCTGGTAAAGGTTAGGTGCAAAGTTACTTAGTGTGAGGGCACCCTGGCACTAGCCAAGGTGCCCCCACATTGTTCAGAGCCAATTCCCTGAACTTTGTGAGTGCGGGGACACCATTACACGCGTGCACTACATATAGGTCACTACCTATATGTAGCTTCACCATGGTAACTCCGAATATGGCCATGTAACATGTCTATGATCATGGAATTGCCCCCTCTATGCCATCCTGGCATTGTTGGTACAATTCCATGATCCCAGTGGTCTGTAGCACAGACCCTGGTACTGCCAAACTGCCCTTCCTGGGGTTTCACTGCAGCTGCTGCTGCTGCCAACCCCTCAGACAGGCATCTGCCCTCCTGGGGTCCAGCCAGGCCTGGCCCAGGATGGCAGAACAAAGAACTTCCTCTGAGAGAGGGTGTGACACCCTCTCCCTTTGGAAAATGGTGTGAAGGCAGGGGAGGAGTAGCCTCCCCCAGCCTCTGGAAATGCTTTCTTGGGCACAGATGTGCCCAATTCTGCATAAGCCAGTCTACACCGGTTCAGGGACCCCTTAGCCCCTGCTCTGGCGCGAAACTGGACAAAGGAAAGGGGAGTGACCACTCCCCTGACCTGCACCTCCCCTGGGAGGTGTCCAGAGCTCCTCCAGTGTGCTCCAGACCTCTGCCATCTTGGAAACAGAGGTGCTGCTGGCACACTGGACTGCTCTGAGTGGCCAGTGCCACCAGGTGACGTCAGAGACTCCTTGTGATAGGCTCCTTCAGGTGTTAGTAGCCTTTCCTCTCTCCTAGGTAGCCAAACCCTCTTTTCTGGCTATTTAGGGTCTCTGTCTCTGGGGAAACTTTAGATAACGAATGCATGAGCTCAGCCGAGTTCCTCTGCATCTCCCTCTTCACCTTCTGATAAGGAATCGACCGCTGACCGCGCTGGAAGCCTGCAAACCTGCAACATAGTAGCAAAGACGACTACTGCAACTCTGTAACGCTGATCCTGCCGCCTTCTCGACTGTTTTCCTGCTTGTGCATGCTGTGGGGGTAGTCTGCCTCCTCTCTGCACCAGAAGCTCCGAAGAAATCTCCCGTGGGTCGACGGAATCTTCCCCCTGCAACCGCAGGCACCAAAAAGCTGCATCTCCGGTCCCTTGGGTCTCCTCTCAGCACGACGAGCGAGGTCCCTCGAATCCAGCGACACCGTCCAAGTGACCCCCACAGTCCAGTGACTCTTCAGCCCAAGTTTGGTGGAGGTAAGTCCTTGCCTCACCTCGCTGGGCTGCATTGCTGGGAACCGCGACTTTGCAAGCTTCTCCGGCCCCTGTGCACTTCCGGCGGAAATCCTGTGTGCACAGCCAAGCCTGTGTCCACGGCACTCTAACCTGCATTGCACGACTTTCTAAGTTGGTCTCCGGCGACGTGGGACTCCTTTGTGCAACTTCGGCGAGCACCGTTTCACGCATCCTCGTAGTGCCTGTTTCTGGCACTTCTCCGGGTGCTACCTGCTTTAGTGAGGGCTCTTTGTCTTGCTCGACGTCCCCTCTCTCTTCAGGTCCAATTTGCGACCTCCTGGTCCCTCCTGGGCCCCAGCAGCGTCCAAAAACGCCAAACGCACGATTTGCGTGTAGCAAGGCTTGTTGGCGTCCATCCGGCGGGAAAACACTTCTGCACGACTCTCCAAGGCGTGGGGGATCCATCCTCCAAAGGGGAAGTCTCTAGCCCTTGTCGTTCCTGCAGTATTCACAGTTCTTCAGCCTAGTAAGAGCTTCTTTGCACCAACCGCTGGCATTTCTTGGGCATCTGCCCATCTCCGAGCTGCTTGTGACTTTTGGACTTGGTCCCCTTGTTCCACAGGTACCTTCAGACAGGAATCCATCGTTGTTGCATTGCTGATTTGTGTTTTCCTTGCATTCTCCCTCTAACACGACTATTTTGTCCTTAGGGGAACTTTGGTGCACTTTGCACTCACTTTTCAGGGTCTTGGGGTGGGTTATTTTGCTAACTCTCACTATTTTCTAATAGTCCCAGCGACCCTCTACAAGGTCACATAGGTTTGGGGTCCATTCGTGGTTCGCATTCCACTTCTGGAGTATATGGTTTGTGTTGCCCCTATCCCTATGTTTCCCCATTGCATCCTATTGTAATTATACATTGTTTGCACTGTTTTCTAAGACTATACTGCATATTTTTGCTATTGTGTATATATATCTTGTGTATATTTCCTATCCTCTCACTGAGGGTACACTCTAAGATACTTTGGCATATTGTCATAAAAATAAAGTACCTTTATTTTTAGTATAACTGTGTATTGTGTTTTCTTATGATATTGTGCATATGACACTAAGTGGTACTGTAGTAGCTTCACACGTCTCCTAGTTCAGCCTGAGCTGCTTTGCTAAGCTACCATTATCTATCAGCCTAAGCTGCTAGACACCCTATACACTAATAAGGGATAACTGGGCCTGGTGCAAGGTGCAAGTACCCCTTGGTACTCACTACAAGCCAGTCCAGCCTCCTACAGGACCTCAGCACTGCCCATGCCAAGTGCATAGGCAGTGCAGAGGCCCCCTTGGGACCCCCTACACCCCGTCTCTGACAGCATTTACATGACGGTGCTACTGCCATGTAAAAGCTGGCAGAGAGGGGGGTGGCCGTGCTGGTGGTCTGACTGTGGCGCAACTGCCACGGTCATAATATGGCGGTCAGACCACCACCTCAACCCTGGCGGTATATAGACCTCCAGGGTTGTAATGAGGTCCTAAGTCCGGAGGTAAACTTTTGACCGAGGTCTTCCGCTTGCTGTAGCAGAGCAGGGCTCCATCACAGTCGGCCTCAAACTTTTACTTTGCACCATTCTAATGCGACCAGATTGGCACTTTTACTTTCTATGCACTAGAAAACATTTTTTTAAAATCATATCTCTGGTTACCCTTATCCGATTTTTATCGTTTTGGTGTCATTATATTATAAAGATAAAGATATACTCTATTTTTATTAAGACCTAACTGGACCTAGTTGCGGTTCGTGACCTATTGCTAAGTGTAGGTACTTACCTGCACTTACCAAGAATCCACTTTCCAACACAATCTTTTTCTTGGATCTCTTTATTCTTTCACTATATACCTTCAAGCTATCATAATAGCATCGAGAAAGAAAAAGCAAACTGCCCAGATGTTCATATAAAGATCAAGGAAGAAAGATGGGATCAGAAACCAGGTTTCAGTACTGCACAAAAACAGGTTAAGCACAGGCTTATGCATAATGTAGCTATAAAGATGAGAAAGCATTTCGAAGGTAGGTCACCCACATCATAAGGTCGACTGTAGTCAGACCATATATTAAAGACAAAATTGAGATTGGACTTTTATGGAGGTGAAAGCAAAATGCAGCAATCTCAAACGTGTTCAACAATAATATATATCTAATCCCAAACAGGGGTATCTGTGTTATAAAACCATGTTTGAAAATCTATTCAGATTCCATTTCAACTCTCCAAACTTCTGAGAGGAAGTGGAAGCTAAAAAACTCAATGTGAGCAGTTGCGACACACCCTTATGGTGTCTCGGGGCACCACTCACCTTAATTTCTGAGCCTATCTCATTATACCAGTAGCGAATAGTAGCCTATTAGTCATTATTATTAGAAGAAAAAAATATCGACCCTATTGTAGAGGGTGAAGCATTAGGGTATGGCAGGAGATGAATTTATGATGACTGGCACGGATGCATAGAGGCACCTAGACCAGCCATCTGAGACATTGCTCCGAACTGGCAAAGTCCCAGTCCAGGCTTCAGGGGCTTGAAGTGCTTCAGTTCCACTCCATTAGTGACATGCTGCCAGGATCTTATGTACTTATAGCACCAGGAGCAAAACCCTGCAGTGCCCTGGCCTGTCTTTTATTCAGGCTGTCATCTAACTCCCTCCCATCTTCATTGGCCCCAACCCACCCAGTGACGAGATGGGAGAGGGTGCGATAAGAAAGTAAGTAAGTAGGGAAAAAAAGAAAACGTCTGAGCAGGAATTGGGTATTCACTGCACAGACATCAGCTTTTCATTTACTATTTCAGAGCCTGACCTAGAAACGAGATGTGTATCTGTCTCAGGGTCCATGCACCAGCAGATGAGTTGAAGCAGAGTGGCACAGGCTGCTGAACTCGGGTAAATGGAAAAAATATTAAATATTGCATGCATACATGAGACTGAGTATGTGCATGTTTGTGGGTATGTGTATGTGTGTGAGAGAGAGAAAGCATGTGTTCATATGTGTGTGCGAGTCTAAGTCAAAATGAGTGAGTGCAAGGATGTGGGTCAGAATAAGTGAGCCAGAGTGGGAATAATTTAGACTGAGTGTGACACTGTGAGTTTGAGAATGAGTTAGAGTAAGAGCGATCACAAGTGAGGGAGTGAGAGTGACAGTGAGATGAGTAAGAATAAATGATTAGAGGGAGGGAATGAGATTGAGTATGAGTGAGTGAATATAGGTGAAAGTGTGTGTGAGGGGGATAAAGTGAGTCACAAGGAAATTAGTGAAATTCTGAGTGACAATGAGTGAACCAGAGTGAGTGAGAAAATGTGAGACTGCGAGAAAGTCAGAATAAGAGTTAATGTAAGTGAGAGTGACAATCAGAGTGAGTGAGGATAAGTGTGAGTCAATGTAAGTGATCATTAGTGAGTGTCTGTGTTATGCTTGCACGTCTGCCACAAGCTATGGCATACTGATGGGTATTCTTCGCATTTGGAGTATCCATGGCAAAATGCTGGTGCTGGCATATTAGAGACCACTTTTGAGAAAGGGACTCCAAACATGGCAGTCGGTTCGGGTGGCAACCATGACAAAATTCTGACCTTGATGTTATAAAGGTAATTTTTTTAAATACGAGTCACCCATAGGGATGGCCTCAATGGCAACATTATGTAACCAGAACATTATCTTTAAATATCCCCATAAGATGACACCCATATCTAATGGGGGGACACTCATGACTCACTGCACATTTTGAAAAAAATTAGATTTAACCAGGGAGCTTCATGCTACAATACCTCAGCACACTGATGGTGTTTGAGCCAATTTGCATGAAAATGTGCTCTAAAATGCACTATTTAACCACGTTGTGTTGAAAATGTCACAGAAGACAGGCTCATCGCTCCACTCATTTGGTTAGCATTACAGCCCAGCACTCTCAAAGATCACCATCTACCACTGAATGTGAGTTACAGCTTTTATACGATATGTTTGATAAAAAAAAACCTGTGTCAGTTCCCCTGTACACATAGATCCAAGCAGCGTGAACTCAATTTACTGTAAAAACAAGGGTTCCACCACCGATAGTTCTTTTAGTAATGTAAATTTCGCCTTAAGATGATCTCTGAAAGAGCCTTCCCTTGCCCACGAGAGGGAGGGGTGTCATCTGCCAAATGAGATCCCAAAATCTACAGTTCAACACCAAGATGGGTTTTGTAAGCCTTCTCAGTAAAGGTACGACATGGATATTACCCGCCTAAATAGTAAAGGCTTTTAAAGTGCCTGTCAGAAAGCCTGCCCAGCAACCAAAAGGTACTTCTGCGTGCAGTTTGTGCTACACTAGGTGTTCATACGTACTCCATTAGCATAGCATAATTATAGCTTTGAAAACCTTAATATGGACGCTGTCATTTCACCTACTTTAAAAAGGTTCTAGCTACGAAATCCGGGTTCAGAATCTGCTCTGGCACTGCTTTAAACACCTCACTCGAGTCTATTCTATCATATGCTTTGGCTGCCAACACTATCTCTCAAGCCAAAATCACACAGTTTTGCCATTAGAAAGGAAAGGGTCCTATTAAAATCTTAAGAATGCAAAGTGTTGACAGTTAAATAAAAAAGCCATGGGCTGCCAAATGGCCACACATGACCAGGGGAGAGATAACAAAAACTTGTTTATTATGACATTGAACCCATAAACTAAAGCACCTCAAACTCCAAGTAGGGTAATCTAAAAAAAAAACGAAAATGGAATTACACCCCCACCCAATCCACCGCAGAATTGCTGTGAAAGATTATCTCAGTTCTCAATGCCAAGGATCAAGAAAAATGGAAAAAAACACAGAATGTGCAGTCCCAGGGTACAGCAAAGGGTAGTGATGTGGATGCTTACAAACCTGGCTTAGATCCTTGGTATTTAGAGGCTTTCAAGGCCAGAGTCCAGAGGAGGAAGCTGGTTTGGCGTTGCATTGGTGAAGACTTCTACTTTGCCTGCCTCAGTCTGCTCCCTGAAAGACAGCCATTCTGCTACTACTTACATATGTCATATCAAAACCACTTCTCACCTACAAAGACGAAAATGTTATGTTTTTGTTTCTGTCCTGACATGTTCATGACCTCTAACAGAGGCAGCGATGTGCCCTCTATTGACAGATTCTCTGTTGTCATTTTAAATTCTGAGTTCCTAACCCACCCATGCATCTAAAAAAGGAGCATTTCATGTCAGTAGTGAATAATTCAATTGATTGTTGCTTAATTTGTGCCCCTGGTTCATGTGGTAGGCATCGGCCATTTGGGGACTTATTTTCTTCAAACTTTAAGCAGACAAGAGAAAAGTAGAAAAGGGTTAAGAACGACTGAAGAAAAAGACAGGAAAACAGTAATAAACGGAGAAAGATCAGAGGAAAAAAACAGAAAAATGAGCGAAATAGAATTGTAGGGTGGTGGAAAACAGGCATGAGGTGCAGTAATCAGCAACACTGTCATTAGACATACCCGGAAGCAAGTTTTTGAGAAGAAGTTGGGCCCCTGCACTAATTTTTTTTTTTCTTCATATTTTACCTCAATAAACACGTATAAGGATAATCGCCACAATGATAAAAGAGTGAGAACTGCCACCCTTACTTCTCTTTTAAGCAGTTCTTAGTGGTAAAGCCATTAAGCAGCACTCGCATTATTCAAAGCCATTTCTAAAGGCTGGAGTTTTCTGATAATGTGTAGTTCAGATTCTGAAAAAACCCTTAATATAAAAAAGACACACTTTTCTTCAAGTTGTGTATGAGTGCTTGTGCACAAGGTTGCAATGCAGCAAAGCGTGCTTAAATCGTTTGGTTAGAGTAGACTTTGATTCTATTGTTTGTCTAGGGATATGTGAAAACCTCTGGAAGCCTGTGCTAATTTTCCGTAACTCATCAAGGATAGAACTTGATTAAATACGGTATGATATGAACACGAAGATGCAGTTGCACTGGCAGCGACCAGGGTGTCACATGTTTCCCTTATCTCATGGTGTTGAATCAGAATCCCATGCTTGGCCGGTCCCTGCAAAGTCTGGCTTACATACATTTGACACAGATGCTACAATCGAAGAAAACAAGGGTGATGAGAAAGGTCTGATTCATTCTCTGGATACCAGGGCAGTGAATAACAACAAGAAGGAAATCTGTTATTCAGATTGAAAAGCTCTCTAGCTTTGCACATCTAATGTCTATTTGACCGCATGTAAAATATTGTCTTGAACTGGGTCATAGGACAGTATTCACCAAATACATAGATGAGAGAAAAACATTCAACATTTTTTATGTGGTAAATTTGTGCATATAGAAAACTATTAAGGAAGCATGTACAAGCCGGCCTGTACATGCACATGTATCATAGATTTTTTAGCACAAAAACAGTGCCATTCTAGTTTTCCGGTAGGGCAGTCCTCCATTGTGAGAGAATACCAATTTTGCGTCACAAGTGTGCACTTCACGCATCCTAATACGTCCGACTCCAGGGGCCATATTTATACTTTTTGACGCAAAACTGCGCTATCGCAGTTTTGCGCCAAAAAGATTAGCGCCGGCTAACGCCATTCTGAAGCACCATGCGGGCGCCGTATTTATTGAATGGCGTTAGCCGGCGCTAGCAGACCGGTGCTGCCTGGTGTGCGTGGAAAAAAACCACGTACACCAGGCAGCGCTGGCGTTGGGGAAAATGGCGTTAGGGCGTCTTAAAATGGGGCAAGTCAGGTTGAGGCAAAAAAATCGCCTCCACCCGATTTGCGCCATTTTTAACGACGCCCAGACACCATTTACATGACTCCTGTCTTAGTAAAGACAGGAGTCATGCCCCCTTGCCCAATGGCCATGCCCAGGGGACTTATGTCCCCTGGGCATGGTCATTGGGCATTGTGGCATGTAGGGGGGCACAAATCAGGCCCCCCTATGCCAAAAGAAAATATAAAAAAAAAAAAAATTATACTTAAAAAAATTATACTTACCTGAACTTACCTGAATGTCCCTGGGATGGGTCCCTCCATCCTTGGGTGTCCTCCTGGGGTGGGCAAGAGTGGCAGGGGGTGTCCCTGGGGGCAGGGGAGGGCACCTCTGGGCTCATTCTGAGCCCACAGGTCCCTTAACACCTGCCCTGACCCAGGCGTTAAAAAGAGGCGCAAATGCGGGGTTTTTTGCCCCGCCCACTCCCGGGCGTGATTTTTGCCCGGGAGTATAAATACGACGCATTTGCGTCGCAGTCATTTTTTTAGACGGGAACGCCTACCTTGCATCTCATTAACACAAGGAAGGCGTTCACGCAAAAAAATGACGCTCATTCCTCATACTTTGGCGCTAGACGCGTCTAACGCCAAAGTATAAATATGGCGTTAGTTTTGCGCCGAATTTGCGTCGAAAAAACCGACGCAAATTCGGCGCAAACGGAGTATAAATATGCCCCCAGATTCTTTACATTGCAATTTTAATTTGTGGATTGGTGCTAGCCTCCAGCATGTACAAAGGGGCACTTTAAAAGAGCAATGAGCCCTGGAGAGCTGCTGAAAATGATGCTCAGCTCCAAAGCCATGCCTTCAAATATTTTGAATCTGAAATACTTAGGCCCATATTTATACTTTTTGACGCTAAACTGCGCTAACGCAGTTTAGCGTCAAAAAGTTTTGCGCCGTCTAACGCCATTCTGAAGCGCCATGCGGGCGCCGTATTTATGGAATGGCGTTAGACGGCGCAATCAGACCGGCGCTGCCTGGTTTGCGTGGGAAAAAACCACGTAGACCAGACAGCGCCGGCGTAGGGGGAAAATGGCGCATGGGCGTCTTAAAATGGGGCAAGTCAGGTTACGTCGAAAAAATCGTCTTAAGCCGACTTGCGCCATTTTTTAACGACGCCCATCCCCCATCAACATGACTCCTATCATTGTAAAGATAGGAGTCATGCCCCCTTGCCCAATGGCCATGCCCAGGGGACTTCTGTCCCCTGGGCATGGTCATTGGGCATAGTGGCATGTAGGGGGGCACAAATCAGGCCCCCCTATGCCACAAAATATTATTAAAAAAAAAAAAAAAAAAACTTACCTGAACTTACCTGAATGTCCCTGGGGTGGGTCCCTCCAGCCTTGGGTGTCCTCCTGGGGTGGGCAAGGGTGGCAGGGGGGGTCCCTGGGGGCATGGGAGGGCACCTGTGGGCTCATTTTGAGCCCACAGGCCCCTTAACGCCTGCCCTGAGCAGGCGTTAAAAAGTGGCGCAAATGCGCCGTTTTTTGCCACGCCAACTCCCGGGCGTCTCTTTTGCCCGGGAGTATAAATACCACGTAAAGGCCTGGGAGTCATTTTTTAGACGGGAACGCCTCCCTTGCATATCATTAACGCAAGGAAGGGGTTCACGCTAAAAAATGACGCACATTCCGGGAACTTTGGCGCTATTCGCCTCTAACGCCATAGTATAAATATGGCGTTAGTTGGCGTTAGTTTTGCGTCGAAATTGCGTCAAAAAAAACGACGCAATTTCGGCGCAAACGGAGTATAAATATGGCCCTTAATAAATAAGGCAGATTTAAATTACATAGAAGTGTGTGTGTGTTTGCGCGTAAGCACATATGGAAGTGTAGGTACTTGCTGGTATTAACATGAGTAAGTGTGTCTGTCTTTCTGCTTGTGTCTCCACTGTGCACACTTGTGTGTGTGTTTTGTCTGCTAATTTGCGTTTGAGCATGGTATGCACGGACGCATTTATGTGTGTACTGTGCGGTGGATAAATACTGAGAACCTTTTACTAATGTCATCTGATGCTAAACAGACTGTCTACGAAAGATCACTGGTCCCGTTGTCTATCGTTCATATTATGTGATAATTTGAGACATTTTGTTTCACAGTACACAAATTTGGAATTTCAGATTGCACTCTGTTTTGAACCAACTTTTATCGCAATGCCATTTCTTTAGTATTTCAAGAGATTAGTTTGCATTGTTGTTTTCATTTGTGCTTCACACACCCCTCCATAAAGGATACAGCCAGGCTGCAGAAGATATTAAATTCAGTGATGAGGGTGAGAATAGTTGCTCTGAAGTTTTCCCTTAAAGAGTTCATCTCCAAGTTAACTCCAATGCCCCCCCCCACCATAACGACCGGTCGGGCCAGTATCAAGTACATCAACTATAAGCAGCTACAATAATATACAAAACCCCTTCTATTTGCTCTCCCAAATAGTTGATTGTACTTAAATATTGAATTCAATATTTATGCATGTTTATATTGCACCTACATTACCCAAAGGTGTTAGAGCACTTTACAATACAAACGGACTATTACATAAAGTGCATGATTTCGTTGCTTAGAACCTTGGAACATATGAATGTTACATAAGGAGCATGTTTACTATTAAATGGGGCCTAGAGTTACATTAGACAACAACATGCTTACAGTAATAAAGTATTAGTGGCAGCAGTAATTTAATAAATATTTTGCCAATATGGTATGACTCTTAATGGGTAATACATCACCACCACAGCTACAATGCTTCTAGTACAAAGGTACAAAGATAACACCATCTGTTAAAAGTCTCCCCAGTGCCACATGATTTATCACTCAAATATCAACTTTAGATATATTTTGGAAATGCATCCAAAATGGCAAAGCCAATAGCTCTGGCTAAACACACACTTTCTGCTCTTCTGCCTCAAGTTC
The DNA here is from genome assembly GCF_031143425.1 of Pleurodeles waltl. Classification (NCBI taxonomy): domain Eukaryota; kingdom Metazoa; phylum Chordata; class Amphibia; order Caudata; family Salamandridae; genus Pleurodeles; species Pleurodeles waltl. The sequence continues at coordinate 30,659,343 of NC_090437.1, forward strand.
TTTCATCACTTCCTAAAGAAACTACCTATCCCTCTCGATCTTCTATTCTGTGCAGCTCTCACCACTATCTTCTCATCATGCCACATAAATCCACTAAACAAATACACTCCACATCACACAATTCTACCCAACTCAACTCTACAACTAACAATGCCAAAACAACCCACATACTTCAACTCCACACCACATACATCCACTACATTCCAAACCAAAACACATAGATGTAGCATGCATTTTTGCAGTTGCAAACAGCCTGATCAGGCTGTTTGTGACCGCAAAAATGCATTTTGGTATGTATGAATTTTAATTTGCGATCCGGTAACTTGACCCTTTTCCCTTTCTGAATAGTAATGAAAACATTTTTTAAGAGCAGGCAGTGGTCCTATGGACCACCATCTGCTATTAAAAAATGAATAGAAAACTTTAAATTTTTCTTTTTTAAATGTATCCTGTTCTCCTTTAATGAAAATGGGGTGCATTTAAAAAAAAATGCTTTATTTAAAAGCAATCACAGACATGGTGGTCTGCTGATCCCAGCAGGCCACCATCCCTGCGACTTTAGAGTTTCCTAATGGGGTTGCAAATTGTGACCAACCTCATGAATATTAATGAGGTACGTACCTTTGTGACCGATTAGGAAATGTAAAATGAAACTTCAGGAGTTTCATACATTTGAATAGCGATTCCCTAATAGCGATTCACAGGGAATCACAATTAGGGAATCACAAATTAATAAAATTATGCATCTGGCCCATTGTCATTTACAATGCCAATTGCTCTAATTCTCACAAATGTGATACCTATTGTGTTGCAAATCCTTGTTATTTTCTTTTTTGCACTGCCCTAATGCCCCCCAGCTATCATGGACAGTGCCAGCAGTCTTTCTTCTGGAATTTAATTTAAAAAAACTGTAACACTTGAGCCGTTACAGTTAAAATTCCTACTTTCTAGCGCATCCAAATTCCTACTTTCTAGCGCATCCACAACATAATCACAATCACAATGAACATTTAGAAAGCTAAAAAGTTTGATAAGACTACAATTGGTCTTTTTAAGACATAACCGGGAGTTAAAATACCAAAATGGCAAAAATACTAATAGACGCTATTATACACACACCACATTTGAAGGACGGAACTGTCAACATATTAGTAAAGTAAATATCCAAAAGGCTGTAAACCAGAAATTAGATGATTTAGAAATCATTTGTACATGAACAAGAAAACTTTGACATGGGATGGAAGAATGCTATTCAATTCGAGAGTTTGTAGGTTTTGCAAGGTGTATTTAGAAACTGAACCACAGGTTTGTTAATTTAACATAAATATAGCTGTTATTTGGTAAGCACAGCTCGTGCCCCCATTGTTCATATGTCTTAATACCCGGAACACTATGGAAGCCCGGTTATATAATGCACTGAAATGACAAAGAACATAGGGGGTTATTCTAACTTTGGAGGAGGTGTTAATCCCTCCCAAAAGTGACGGAAAAGTGACGGATTTACCACCAGCCGTATTACGAGTCCATTATATCCTATGGAACTCGTAATACGGCTGGTGGTATATCCGTCACTTTACCGTCACTTTTGGGACGGATTAACACTCCTCCAAAGTTAGAATAACCCCCATAGTGTATGAGAAGATAAGAAACATGAGTTTAAATGTAATGGTTAGTGATTACAAGATTTAAAGACACATATTTCACATTTACACCACCAATAATGTTGTGGACATGTAGGAGTTTTTGTCTTTTCAAAATATATACATTTGTGTTCTCATGTGTACATAGATGTCTGCTGTATTCTATGCATCTAATAAACGTACACTTTAAAACTTGAACTACTCTGCCTATCCCTTATAAAATAGAGACTCCCCTCTTAGGATAGGCAACCATTTGCCTATTAATGTAGACTATACAGCCGGGAGATTGGACAAAGACAAGCTGATTAGAACTCATTGTAGGTCCAAAAAAGGAATAGTCCTTCCCCCACCTCTCGTCTTTCCCTGTGTCTCTCTGAGATCAGATGGCATGGTGACACTCTGGAGAAGGTCACCATTTATTATTATATTTCCGTTAGAAAAAACATGGGCATGACCCTGATTGAGAATGTGTGAAGGTGAACTTATTGTGAGGCGATTGAAGGGATTCACCAGTGGTGCAGGAAGCAGGTCAGTGCTATACCTGAGCTCCATGTCTAGGGTTACATACTAGTCTTCCCTTGAGAGAGAGGATTTGAAGACTAGGAAGATGCATCAATGTTCCTCACCATTTTTGTTTATCTCCAGTAGGTGCTAAGTGTAACCAATTGGGAGACACAACATATGTTTTCTTGTTGAGTTTGACCAGGAGCCATGCTTCATGGGAAGTATCTCACATACCAGTCAGATGTTGATTGGAAAAAGTGCTCGATGAGCAGGACCCTGATGGGTGTAATGAAGGTAGCTTTTGGTAGCTCCAAGCATGTCAATGTGGGGTCTATTTTAGTTATGATGGTATCCATGCAGCAGTAATGCAGCTGCTCAAAACATTAAAAACTGGGGCGGCTTTTGCAAAAGCCTCTTGTGACACCGGTGCACCAATTTTTATGAGGCTCCTCCAGCGCAAATTGCAGACCCATATCTGTGAGTCCACGAAAAGCGTTCTGCAGCACCCATAGAAAGAAGAAAAAGTCTCCATGGGTTGTTTTTGTGCAGGAAGGTGTCCCTTCCTGTACAAAAACAATCCTGTCAACAACGCATGGTGCAAGGGTGCCTGCATTGAGAGTAGGCATCAAATTGCGCACTGGCTGAAAGGACAGGAATGCCACATATCCTGCAAATATGGTGCATTACTGCCCTTTTGATTTGGCACAAGGTAGTGCAGCAAAAAGACTTGCAGTGCTGCCCTATGTCAATTCATTGTAAATATGCCCCTGGGACTTTTAAGTCTTCATGGCATACACTCCAATGTAGTCTCCTTTCCATCTTAGAATGGAACTTCGTGAATAAATAAAATTACAATATGCTACTGGGATTATGTAAAACAACAACAACCCAGGAGCTTGCTTCTTTGCGTAATGTTTTTCTCCTTCCTACACCCTGTTTACAACATAAACTGTATTTTAAATAGGTCAGGTTTGTAAATTGGTGATGGTGGTCATTCATTTTTTCTTACAATGCGTTCAGACAATAAGAGAGGGCAACAGATTTGTGAACAGAAGGATGTCTCCCTTTCCTGATGCTGAGTAGGAAATTAAGTGGCCACCCATTACTGCCATCTAAGGCCCTCCTTGAATAAATTAATGGGTAATTCTGGCAGACTACCCGGAAGATAAACTTACAAGGGAAAAAACAAAGAGAAGGTGTGACAATAATTTTTCCATTTCCTTCCACTCGTCTGTCCTCTCTTCCCTTACGTCCGGATCTGCCTCTGAATATTCAAACAGAATGGTATGTTATTACAAGGGTTATTGCATGTCCTATATTAGTCAATTAATCACATAGAAGGCATCTTCTCAAACTTTAAGTAATGCAGTCTCCATCCCATGCTAAAATATAAACCAAGAGTCAATGGCAGAGAGGCATGGGTATGATACAGGAGAATTTTGTAGCTAGCTACTACAGTTTCTTTAAGAGGCTTGGCTAAAGTAGTCAAGTTATTAAAGGGATAATAGTTAGATAAATGTTTGGTATCAAGGATTAGCTACCGTGTGAACTGGCCCTCTCTATAGGGTCACCCCCAAGCTTTTTGCATTCCCCCTCCTAGTGTTTGCTGGATTTTTGCCTGTTGGCAATAGGACTTTGTGCACTTTTCTACTGCTAACCAGTACTAAAGTGCTTGTGCTATCTGCCTGAAACATAGTTTGAGTGGCATGTACCTTTTTGACATATTTAATGTACATGTACGTCCCTTGTAGAGTGCTACACCATAAACCCAGGGCCTGTAAATTAATTGCTACCAGTCGACCTCCAGCCCTTATTGTGCCACCTACTTAAGTAGCACCTTAAAATGTGTCCTTGGCCTGCCTTTGCAGCCTGAAGTCTGTGTCTCACTGCCATGTCAACTTGGCATTTAAAACCTCTTGCCAAGACTTAAACTCCCCTTTCAATACATATAAGTCATCCCTAAGGTAGAACCTAGGTAGCCTATAGGGCAGGATGCTGTGTAATTAAAAGGTGGGACATATACTTTTAAGTTTTACATTTCCTAGTAGTGAAAAACTCCCAAATTTGTTTTTCACTACTCTGAGGTCTACCTCTCCTAAAGGATAAAATCGGTCATTCCTCATTATATTTAATAAGCTATAATTCCTAAAGCAGAGGCGGTAGCTATGTCATGTTTGGTACCTATGAACTTGTAATAATACACCCTCTTTAATGGTAAAGTCAAATTTATCTTTACAAGTTTGAAAATAGCACATTTAGAAAGTTGGCATTTTTTCTACCCTTAGCCCTCTGTTCCTGCAGCTTGGCCTAGGTAACACGACTGGGTGTAACTGACAGTTAGGACTTTGTGAATTATTCCCAGACAGTCACACAATAGTGGGTTTAGGAGAGCCTGAATGGGCCATTAACATGCTTAATGGGGGAGTGGAGCTAAGCACAACCCCACATACACCATAATAGGCTGGACTATGCAACCACACAGTGGGATTAACAACTCCTTATTGTCAGTGCAACAAGCTAGGAGCAAGGGCAGGGAAGGCAGGAACCTCCTGGAACTTCAAAGAACCTGTCTGGAAACTTCTCCCACCTTTTAGGAGTGGGGCACCAGGTTATAAAAATAGGGCTCTAAGATCCGCTCCTCATTTCACTTCTGGATCTACGGAAAGACTCACAGAGGACTGCTTGCTGCTGTGATGTGCTGTGCACTCTGCCAGAATGCTGCAGTATCTGGAAGGACTGCTTTGCTGCCTGGAGCCTGGCTTGAACCTTCAGTGGCCAGCCCTCCTGTGAAACCTGCATCTTACCCTGCACCAAGGACTTGCAGAAGTGACTTCAAGGGCTGGTTTTGCTGGCCTCCTGTTCAGAGTCATAGGGACATAGCAGGTTCCCACCATCTTAAACCCCCAACCGGACCCAGCCTGAGTGAGTCTTGAAATCCCATGAGTTCTCCATCCACTCCTGGACCCTTGGTGGTGGTGCTAAGGTGAACCTGAAAATTTAAAAATTCACAAATCCAGTTCTACTATTTGGATTTTGTTTTTTTTGTGTCAAATAATTCCAATACTTAACAAATTGCCTCTAAGTTTAGCTTGACCACTTTTTGTGCCAAGCTACCCAGGGATAAGCACAGGTTAAAATAGTGACTTTTTGTGAATCACCCTGCAAGGCGACGTGGCTGTTGCTTGACCAGGGCTCATACCACAGTCAACCAAACACCCAATTTCTCATAGCTTCTTTAGAAGTGTTTGAGAAAAACGTGAACTTCCAGGATAAAACAACCTTACCTTCCTACAAAAAGCAATTGCTCAACTAGGTGATCACTTGGCATAAGTAAATGGTTTAATCTTTTGATAGCCATGGTGGCACATAATTTAGAATGGAGTCTCTAGGCTTATGCTTAATTATTAGGTTCAAAATAGTGGTTTGGCTGAGTTGGTTGTACCAATGGAATCCAACGGAATCTGACGCATTCATAGATTTACAAGTCTGGGAATGCGTCAGATTCCTACACACTTCAGGGGTGCCATTACAGTGGCACAAAGGGGAGAAATTATATTATTTCTACAGCACACGCAGAAACAGGAAAACACCATGAATGATTGTTTATGTGCAGGAAGGTGTCACTTCCTGCATGTAAACAATCACCCCCGCAATGCAGGCAGGCTGGCGCTAGGCAGCAATTTGTTCACCAGAGCAGGGGAAAAGATCAGAAATGTGCTCTGTCGGCTGGTGGGGAAGCGCGTCTAGAAATGACAGCGTGATTCCTTAAGTACTTTATTGCAGAAACGGGAGCGGCAGAAGTCTGCAGTAATTTATCTCCGGAACGGAGATCATGCTCTGTTCTGAGAATCGGTGTGTTGTGGGTATGAGACGCCTTCTGCTGCTCCCATTTCTGCAACAAAGTACTTAAGGAATCACGCCGTCATTTCTAGATGTGCTTCCTCGCCAGCCGACGAATCACTCCGTCATTTAACTCTCTACGAAGATAAAGCAAAGATCTTCACTGATGCCATCCTCCTCTAATACTAAATGGGCTCAGCTCACATAAATTATTAAAGTGTGCTACCTCTGAGCCAGGATGCCATTCCTAACATTGAGCTTTATCCATCTCATTAACATGCATGCTGGTCATGAGGGTACAAAGAGACTCAGGTCGGGTAAATCATTTACAGATGTTCCATGGAACCCAGCCTATACAGAGGAGCTCTAATGACATCTATTGTATTAAAATAAATATTATGTAGGTATCCTGCATTTTGCCGTGGATGCTGCTGGAACTGCATGAGACAAGCTGATGTACTTGGGGGCATACTTATGAAAAGAGGCACTGCACCTAGTCACTTTTCATTTCTTGCGCCCTTTAGTGCCCCCTAATTTCACCAGTTGTGAACGTATTTAATATATGGTGCACCGTGGCGGTAGTTAGGAAACTAGCATCAGAATTTTTGACGCTAGTTCTGCACTGTAAAGGATTAGCATCAAATATGTTGACACTAATCCTGAAAAGCACTCAGAGGTGCATTGTAACCAATGGGAGACGCCATTTAATGCCTGCTCAGAGTAGGCGTTAAAAGTGGCAGAAAATTGACGCAAAGAAATCTCTTAGATTTCTTTGCACCATTTTTTCAGCACCCCTAGTGGGTGGACAACCCCTTTGCATACATTATGCCTAGCGCACAAAGTTGTACAATGCAAGCATTGCGCCACTTTGTAAATATGGAGCACCGTTTTGGGCCATCTAACGCCACATTACCATCAAAACAATTACGCTAATGTCACATTAAAATGGTGCTAGGCCCTCTTAAACTCTTAAATCTGGGTCTTGGTGGTTTTTTTTTTGTTATGTTAAACCTCGGGACCAGGCATCTTAACCAGGTTTTGTCATTTTTTATTCTAGTCTTCAGAAAATAAAATAGTAAATCGAGTTGATGTTCTCACGTCTTTTTCATCTAGGTCACTGCTTTAGGAGAGACCAATGCAATAGTAAGGTGTTGCTAGGTATCACGTGTCATGTTTCATTTTACATTTCCTGTCCTTTTTTGTGTAATGTAGTAATATGTCAGCTGAAGTATAAGCCACACACAATTCAAAATGGCAAGTTAGTGGTTTCAGTTCCCTTTTCTGTGATCCGTGCCCATCTTCGCTCTCTTTAGTCTCCATGTTGAGACAAAGCCGTTTAGTCATATTAGTGTTATTTATGATTATGAGGTAAAAGAAAACATCCTCTAGTCGGGAATGCACACTGAGCATCTGTTGTGCCAGACTGAGATGGAGATTCGATGTTCAAGAAAGCTAACAGTATGCCAATGGAGCAGAAGGGCCCTCCTATGCTTCGCACCAGAGATGGTGCACAACATCTGAGAAGCCAAGAAAACGAAGGCCAAACAACAGAAAACCTTCCTGGCGGACGTGGTTTGGTTTCAGATGGTCGAGCAATGATTTTTTTGGGAAGTCCTCGCACGAACATTTGGCAAAATGCCAAAAGTTACATTTTTTCATTTTCCGGCATTTCATTTGTGAAATTGTGTGACATACATTCTATACAATAATAGGAATAGTAGAGTTTAATAGCTTTAATTTCCATAAAATAATGGTAATTCTATTGATTTAAAGAAAAATATCATGGGAAAGTTTTAAAAGTGTATTAACGTTCATCGTATTGTGTCGTTCTGTGATGAGAAGAATAAGGAAGCACGCGGCCAGGAACTGATATAATCATGTAAGTCAATGAACAAACTGTATTTTTGATAGAGACGTGCTAAATGACTATCGATTTGATGATCCAACAAAATGCCTCTTATGAGGACTGGAGTGCATTTTCATTAAAAAAATATTTCTGTTTTGAGCAATTATTTTTTTGCAATATCAAAAATAATTAAAGGAAGCCACGTACACAGGATGGACAACTGATTACGCAAGCTAAAAGATATGCAAGTGCTTTCATTAAGTTATTAATTTTAGGTTGTGACTCAATGGCACTTGAGCGCTATTCAGTTCAAATACTTTTTAACACTACGGTGAAATTCTCATCAGGTCGAGGACAATTTAAAATTAAGTCTTGTTTTGGTATTTATATAAATCTTGCCATGCTCCTAATCACACAGGAAGCATTCGCCTCCTGGTCCTCTGGAATTATTTACATTGAGCTTCATTACACTGATGATGAGGTCATCAAGCTCTCCGACTTGCATCAGGCACGTGACGTGAAAGTGCTCTTCAAAGTTTATTGTTAAAAGGGAGCTGTTTGTAGTTTGGTCGGCATGGGACATGTCGATGAGGCGCATGAGGTTTGTGTAGATGGAGTATGCACTGTGCTCTGCGTGTTGCTGCGCATAAGCATGGGTGTGGCAGAAAATATGACAATAGATGCAGCTACACATGTCATTTCTTACCATCTTTGGGGTGCATAGCTTCATTGGTAGAAACCAGCTTTGAATTGCCTCAGGGGGCTGATTGTGGTATATAGAGCTCACCCAGTGTCATCAGTGGAGCCAAACCACTAGAGTCACTGTATGTGATTTTACCCAAGAATGACAGAGGAGCAAACCATAGAAGGCAGTATTAAAACACCCAGGACCATTATATCAACTCTCAAGTGGAGAGACAGGGGGAATAGAGGGGCAACCCATTTGAGACATTGTCAAGCTCTCAGAAGTGTTATATGGATTCTACCCAGGAGCAACCCATTAGAGTCACGGTTAAGCCACAAATAACTATTTTATGCAGTCCACCCAGAAGCAACAGAAAGGCAGCAAATTGGAGGGCCTGCTAAAACACTGAGGATCTTCAAAAGGAGTAATCTGAGGAGTGAAAATGGAGAAACCATTTAGAGGTTTGATTAAACCTCCATTGTGCGGTATATAGAGTTTAGCAAGGAGCAACCTACCACAGTGCAGTAGATGGAGTTTATCAAGCAGCAACATCTGAAAGTTCCATTGCAGCCACTATTGAACCATCATGGTGCATTATCAGGAGTTTACCCATACCAACAAAAGAGTGGCCCACTGAGGCACATTTGAACCACCAGGAGTCTTTTGAGCAGTCTAACCAGAAGCTTTGGAGGAGAGACCTATAGGAGTTACGGTTAAAACACCACTCTGTATTACATGAGGCTTACATAAAAGTAAAAGAAGAGAGGGCCGAGTAAAATTATATGGTGTCTACCCAGAGCAACAGAGGTGCAACCCATTGAAGCACAGTTAGACGAGCATTACGTGGACTCTTATCGGGAGTGATAAGAGTGACGGAGAATCGACCAGATGGAGACACTTTTTAAACCACTATGGAGTTTTACATGCATTCTACCCAGAAGATACAGAAGAGTAATCTACTGGAGATACTTTTAAGCCACCCAGATAGGATAAAATATATCATTCCTAACAGTACATGGTCACGTGCCCCCGGTTCCCACAAACTTCTTAAATCCTTGGCATCTTGCTCTTTCATGTCCATTACGGACACAAAAAATAAATGCAGACCTCCTACTGGGAACCTTTCCACACCAAAAAGCAGATAGTAGTTATTGATGAAAGATATTAGGATCACTTTCATGCAAGTCAGATTAAAAAATGCAGTGTTCATGCAAGTCAGATTAAAAAATGCAGTGTTGATACATGTAGATTAGATTAGATTAGATTTTTCCTGTACTGATCTATGATGTGAAAAAATGAACAAGTTGTCACAAATATCCCCTTTCTGCTGAACGCTTTTAGAAAAACATATCAGAAGAAAGAAAGCAGTGCCCATTTTCCTTGTTTAAACCATAACTGCAATTATGATACGTTACACACCATTCATCTTTACTGCTCTCTGATAGTAACATTGTGGCCTGAGAACTCAACTGGAATAATTTATTACAGGTAAGCAGCTACGTCATTTCTGTACTACAAGCAACTGGACGCATCACATGTCCCCTGTAATACGGAAGTTAGAGCTTGGTGTTTACATCGCCATTACAGAATATCGGCCCAGATTTAAAAGAATCTGGCGCATCAGTTCTGATGCTCCATATTTCTTGCGCCACCCACACCGCCACCAAACGACACCATCGGTGCGCGATATTTACAATACGGCGCACCATGACACACATTAGGCCAATAGTGGCAACATTTTTGACGCTATTGTGGTGCTTTGCTGCACTATCATCAAAAATTTTGATGATAGTGCAGCAAAGTGCAAAGAAGCCCCTAGATTTCAATGGGTGCATCCTTTTAACACCTGCTTTGATCAGACATTAAAAACAACGCCAAAAATGGCGCAATGAAATCTTGTAGATTTGATTGCACCATTTTGGCAGGCCTACTAAAGCCGGAACACACCCTTGCATACATTATGCTTGGTGCAGGTATAATTGGCTGCAAGGGGTTGGAAAGTGGTGCAATGCATGCATTGCTCCACTTTGTAAATACGGCGTGGCAGTTTTTGCTTAGTTGAGCCATATTAGCATAAAAAAATGATGGTAATAGGGCACAAGGAGGTGCTGGGCCTTGTACATTGGGAACCTCGTGTATTACATGGACTCTAATTTGTAATGACGGAGAAGCAATCCATTGGAGGCTCTGTCAAAACAACATATGACAACCTTATACATTTACCAGTAATTTATGTGATATATATTGCACCCGAAACATTCTACTTCCGCTGGGTCAGAATTTACAAGTGCAATAATTACCACCTAAAATGGGTTTTCCCCACATAAATTGGATATATTTGCTGATTTTGGTACTTATGATACTACAATATGTACCCCCTGCTGTTTACTGGACATTTTAACTTGACCTGCCGCAATATATCTAGGGTAATCAATATTTATCCCAAAACTTATAATTCTGATATGTGAATTAAAAGGAGTTAGCACACATATTGGAATTTAACATTCAATTCATTACGAGGGCCTTGAAGTACTGGATTCTAACTAAGATGTACAATGGAGCAACCAGCTGGAGGCATTGTTAAGTCACCAAGAAGTATTACAGGGTGTGTTTACCAAGGAATGACAGAGAACTAACCCATTGGAGGCATCAGTAAACCACTAAGTTGTATGTGGGGTGTACCCAGGAGCAATAGAAGATTTCTTGTTGCTAGATGGGAATTACGATTTTGTCAGTTTTGGAGGACATGGATCTGGTGCCATTTCACACTGCTGGCCCTACTTCCCCTGTCGCACACTGGGATGCCAATACCCAGGATCCAAAGACACTAAAATGGCAGAGATGTCAGAAGACTAGCTCCATCCTGATTCCTAACATGACAATTAATGTAGTTTATTTGAAACACAATTCGGGTTTTTCCCAAATAAATTGGATATATTTGCTGATTTTGGTACTTCTGATACTACAATCTTTATCCCCTGCTGTTTACTGGACATTTTAACTTGACCTGCCGCAATATATCTAGGGGAATAAATATTTACCACAAAACTTATAATTGTTTCCGGGAGACTTGAAAAGGAATCTACTCCCCAAGCGGCGGGAAATCATTCTCTACAGCGGGTGTGAATGGAGCACGACTGTGGGAATTCTGCAGTCTTTTTGTCATTCCGTGAAGTAGACAGTGCTACTGTGGAGGCTACTATCCCTTTGTTGCCGACAAAGGGCAGCATTCCAGTGTGCTTTTTCCCTCCAGTGTGCGCCTCGGCAGCACAGCACTTCCTCTTTATTCATCCCTCCGTTTTGCCGTCTGTCAGCCCCCGCATCGCAGAAGCAGCAGCCCCAGCCCATCTCCAGAGAGAAGGAAGCTGAGGCACACAGCGAGAACCGGCCCCGGTCGCCCGGAGAGAAGCAAGCACAGCCGGGCCTTTAGGGAGGTAGAGTCTTTCTCTGTCTCTACCTCCCTTTCTGAGGCGTGCTCTGTCCTGGCTGAGTAGCCCCCTGCTGCGGGGTCATGAGAAGAACGGGACCGGGTCTGTTCACTCCTTCATTTTAATCCTATTGGTGTGTTTCATACAAGGCAGCAGGACTGTGGCACTTCGGGTCTTTCAAGTTTTGGGCGAGTTAGTTTCATGAAGTTTATCTTTTCCTGCAAGTCGTTTTTTTTTAGTGACTTGGGGTTGGGGAGCCCGGCTCCCGGGACGTCAGGGCATTGTTTCCAAACAGATGAGGCACAAGTGAAAATGACTTGCTCAACCTTCCTCGCTTGATCACTTTTTGCACTGAATTCAAGTCTTGCTTGAAAACAACAACAGTTTTGCAGCGTTGTTAGTTTCAGGCTTCAAGCACACCCGTTATTTGACTGATTTCACCCCTAAGCTGCGCACTGTTGAATCTATGGGACATTTTCGTAAAGGTTTCTGCTAATCAGTTGACTCGTGTCAATTCAGCTACAAGGAAAGTTTCTAGCTCTGCTTTGAGAATTGACCACAGGGTACGGAGAAGTGAGGACACTGTAATGTCGCTGGCCAGTGACGGAACTGGCCAGCACAATTAGTATACGGGTGTGGGGGTGGCTAAGAAAATGGGTGAAATACCCGGATGTGTTCGGGGTATTTCCCCTGTTAATTGTTGGTGTTTGGTTTGCTCCTCGGCCGCCGGCCGGGAGCTATAAAATAAAGACGGGCGTGGCTGGGTGCGTCAGAAGCGCACGGAGACACGCCAGTAAAGAAAGCCCGTGCGGACGGGCTGAATACTCAAAGCGCACGCACTCGGCCGCGCCTCACTAAAACAAAGGCCGGTGTTTCTTGTTTCATTGCCGCGCAGCGCGCGCAACGTTTACCGATCGTCCCAGCCCTTATGAGGGCTGAGGACATAACAATTGGCGACGAGGGAGGATCACCCCGCCTCGAGGGTCGAACCCTGCTGCGGCCGCGTGTCTACGGCGGTGCTCGTGCAGCAGGGCAGGCACCCAGGAAGCATTTTTGACACTCGTAGTTCAAGGAAAAGGAAAAGAATGTACATGCAGTAAATAGTTGAGGCATGAAGTCAGTTTTGAAATAGTGCACCGTCGACAGGACGTGGAAGAAGGAGAGATAGCAGGACACAGTGAGTGAAAAAAAAAAAAATATATATATATACTCTCAGTGCGAGCATAAGAGCAAGTACCTAGCTCATCACCACCCCAACCACAATGTCAGCAATTCCCCCGGTAGAGCCTTTCGTGGTGGAAGGGGCTCCCTCGACACAAGCGCCCAAGTGGAGAGAATGGGTGGAAAGAGTGTTGGTGTTTTTTTGAAGCCACAAAAGTAGCGAATGACCATAAACGGGCCCTGCTCATTCATATAGGAGGCAAGGACATATACAAAATAGTGAAAAATATTGCGGAAGATACACCCAATACACATAAAACACTCATAGCAGCCCTTAACCGCCATTTTGAGCCGATGGTCAATACTGATTATGAAAGATTCATATTTAGACAGGCGAGACAACGGACGGATGAGTCGCTGGATGCTTTTCACCTAAGATTAAGAGAGCTAGCGAGCACGTGTAGATTTAATGATGAAACTGAGGAAGTCCGAGGACAATTAATACAAGGGTGTGCTTCCCTTCCCCTCAGGGAACGCATCCTAGAAGAATCAGGGAAATCACTACCGGACATTCTACAGTTAGGTCGAACGAAGGAGCTCTCGAAAGCCAGGGCTTCACACATGGAGGCAGCGTTACAACGTCCTATAAAAGAAGAGGTCATCAATGCCGTGGTGACACCCCGGAAGAAAACTCCACAAAAAGTGAGTAGTCCGCGACCCAGACAATGTGGGTATTGTGGGGGTGTGCCACACCGAGCATCTGAGTGCCCAGCGAGGGGAAAGATTTGTGCGAGCTGCGGAAAGATGAATCATTTCGCAAAGGTGTGCAGGTCCAAAGACGCCAGGAAGGCGACGGTGAATGTGGCGCTTGAAGACGCCCCTCGTGAAAAATCAGAGCGAGGGAGTGACATGGATGATGATGACGATGAAACAGTCATTCATGTCATTCACTCCTTATTTGCGACCACACCTACTAATTGTCGCCAAGCACAACTTCCGAAGTGTCAGATACAGATGGGTCGTCATGAGGTAGTAGCTGTCGTGGATACAGGAGCATCCATAAATTTGCTAGCGGCTGATGAACATTGCCAGATGTCCCCGACCCCACCTTTAACCAAGACAAATATTAGAGTATATGCCTATGGACAAAACACCCCCCTATCCCTAAGGGGTATGTTTTACATTACGATTACTCATGGACAAAACTCGATAGCAGCAAAGGTCTACGTGACCGAAGGAGGAACTGGCATGCTGTTAGGTTGTCAGGCGGCGGAGGAGTTACAAATAGTGACATTCGCGCTCAGCATTCATCAAGAATCGGTGACGGAGTTGGTTGCCAGGTATGAGGGAGTTTTCAATGGCATAGGTTGTCTACGGGGACGGGAGATCAAACTCCATATTGATAATACCATCCAGCCGATAGCTCTCCGCCATAGGCGAGTGGCGTTCCATTTTAGGCCCCAGGTGGAGAAAGAGTTAGATAATCTGGAAAAAGCTGGGATTATCGAGAAGGTGTCTGGACCCACTCCCTGGGTGTCGCCCATCGTGGCAGCTAGGAAGCCTAAACAACCAGGCGAGGTGAGAATCTGTGTGGACATGCGTCTTCCAAATGCGGCTATCAAAAGAGAAAGACACTTGACGCCCACGATAGATGACATTCTGGGAGAGCTCAGTGATTCGAGGTGGTTCTCAAAGCTGGACCTCCTGTCGGGGTACCACCAGCTGGTATTGGCCCAGGAATCCCGCTACATAACAACATTCTCGACTCATGTTGGACTCCGGAGGTACAGGCGTCTAAGTTTCGGAATATCAAGTGCGGCGGAAGTATTCCAAAATGTGATTCAGGAGCTGTTGGTGGGTTTGCCAGGAACCATAAATGTCAGTGACGACATCCTGGTACATGCTCCCACCATTGCGGAACACAATGCCAGGTTACAAAAGGACCTACAACGCATCCAGGAGTCTGGACTAACCTTGCACCGCCAAAAGTGCGAATTTCTGAGAGACCGGATACAGTTCTTTGGTTACATGTTCTCTGCGAAAGGAGTGGCCCCGGATCCTGCGAAGGTCAATGATATCAAAGAGGCATCACCGCCCACAACTGTCACGGAAGTCCGAAGTTTCTTAGGAATGGTTAATTACTGTGGTCGATTCATAAGAGATCTGTCTAATCTGACCCAGCCACTGAGGAATCTTCTCAAAACGTCGGAGCCATGGCAGTGGGGGCCGGCTGAACAGACAGCGTTTGAAAAAATCAAAGAGGCGCTGTCCAGTGACACTGTACTGAAATACTTTGACCCGAGAAGAAATACCAAAATTGCCGTGGACGCGGGACCCAAAGGATTAGGAGCTGTACTGTTGCAGGAACAACGCGAAGGGATGTGGGCTCCTGTCGCATATGCCAGCAGGTCGCTGACTGACACAGAACAGCGCTACTCGCAGATTGAGAAGGAAGCCATTGCGGTCCATTGGGGGTGCAAGCATTTCCACATTTATGTATATGGCCGCCCGTTTGTGGTTACTACTGACCACAAGCCTCTGCTTCCATTATTCAACGGAACTGCTTCCAAACCCCCACCGAGGATAGAGAAGTGGATGCTACAATTGCAAGATTACAGATGCCAGTTAGAGTATCGCCCGGGATCAGAAAATCCAGCTGACTATTTATCGAGGCATCCCAGGAGTGCCTCCGAAGTGGAAGTCGAAGAAGCCAGAGAGACTAAAGAATATGTCCGATACGTGGCTGATCGTTCCCGGCCCTTACCTATGACCATGGGGTAGATCCAACAAGCGACCCAATCGGATGAGTGTTTGCAGAAAGTCATGGAGGCTGTCCAGACTGGTCAGTGGTACCGAATTAAAAGTCAGTTACCCTTATTGAACTCTGAAGCTCAACGCATCATTGAAAGCCTGTCTGGCGTAAAGGGTGAGCTGACCATTGACTCTCAAGGATGCTTATTAAGGGGAAGTCGGCTGGTTATCCCCTCCTCTCTTACCAACAAGGCGGTGGAATTGGCCCACAATGGCCATCAGGGTATGGTCAAGACCAAGAGCCGACTAAGATCCAAGGTGTGGTTTCCTCTCATGGATGAAAAGGTTGAGCAGGTGGTCAGATCATGCCGATGGTGTCAGGCCACTGGTGAATCAGCGAAGCCTGTTCCTATTGAAACGGAACCAACCCCTACCGGTCCATGGGCCTCGGCAAGTATGGATTTTGGTAGTCTACCTGATGGTCGCCATACCATGGTAGTAATCGACGACTTTTCAAAGTATCCTGAGGTTGAGATCATTCCGTCCCTCACCGCTGCTGTGGTAATCGCTAGATTGGAAAAGATGATGGCTACCCATGGTCTTATTGCGGAGATAAAAACTGACAATGGACCACCGTTTCAGAGTAGTGAATTTGCGGAGTACATGAAGATTACTGGCACCCGTCATCGCCGAATCACTCCGCGATGGCCTCAGGCCAATGGTGAGGTGGAACGGTTCATGCGGACTTTAAATAAGGTAATCAGAATTGCGGTGGCTGGTGGCCAGGCTGTGGAGTATGCGATCTTTTCATTTTTACGAAATTATCGCCAAACCCCTCACTCCACCACTAGTTTGGCTCCAGGTCATGTTGCGTTTGGAAGGGTGGCTGTTGACGCGATTCCCCATCATCCTTCATGGTGTCCTCCGGAAATGGCTTGGAGCGTGGTCCAAGAGAAGAGGCGGATGTCAAATCAAAGGGTCAGCCGTGCAAGGAAAGCAGTGAATTCTGATTTGAAGGTTGGTGATCAGGTATTGCTCAAGCAGACTCTGCCTGGTAGCAAGTTTCGTACACCTTTTTCGACAGTCCCGTGGAGAGTGATTAAACGACATGGGTCAGCTGTGGTTGCGCAGCGTGGAAATGACACTGTGACAAGAAATGTGTCATTGTTTAAAAGATTTCATGGTGAGGGCGAAATTCGAGAGGAAGTTGGAGAAAATGCTGAGGCCAGTAATCCTGTGTGTGAGGGGCCAGAGGCTGGCCTCCCTACAAGAGGATCGTTGATTGGCGTTGGAGATGGTCAAGTGTCGGTCCCCTCTGAGTCCGAGACTGATGGTTCTTCCACCGAAATAGTTTCTCAGCTATATGGGTCTTCCAGATATGGTCTGCGGGGCAATCCTTGTCCTTCATCCCGTCTCCGGGATTATGTGTGTGATTATTGATTTACCTTTCAGGATGGTAACCTTCCGTTGTGTGGTTTTTGCATTTTTGGGAGGAATGTAATGTCGCTGGCCAGTGACGGAACTGGCCAGCACAATTAGTATACGGGTGTGGGGGTGGCTAAGAAAATGGGTGAAATACCCGGATGTGTTCGGGGTATTTCCCCTGTTAATTGTTGGTGTTTGGTTTGCTCCTCGGCCGCCGGCCGGGAGCTATAAAATAAAGACGGGCGTGGCTGGGTGCGTCAAAAGCGCACGGAGACACGCCAGTAAACAAAGCCCGTGCGGACGGGCTGAATACTAAAAGCGCACGCACTCGGCCGCGCCTCACTAAAACAAAGGCCGGTGTTTCTTGTTTCATTGCCGCGCAGCGCGCGCAACGTTTACCGATCGTCCCAGCCCTTATAAGGGCTGAGGACATAACAGACACTACGGAGGAGAGGAGAGGAGGAGTCGGAGCCTGTTACCGTTGCCGCCGCTGCTGTTGTATCTCGCCGTGGCTTCTGTTTGTTCACCACAGCTGTTGCTAGCGGCTCCGCTATGCTCGTCACGGATTTTAGAATCCTAGTTTGTTCCTAGATTGTTTCTCCACTGCCCGGCCGCCAACAGTGCTGACAGCGTTTTCATCGGTCAGACGGCTGTGGTTGTGGCTGTGCTTTTGTTCCTGTGGCGAGCACTACAAAGCACAACGGACAAAGCTGATACGGCTGATACAGCAGGTACAGTGCTGCTGTTTTGCCAGCTAGTGCACAGTGTGCTGTCACCGTGGCCTAATGACCCACAGGAGGGTGGGTGATCATGGTGGCCCGATAGGAGCGGAGGCTTGGGGCAGATAGAGGCTGCTGGAGTTCGTGTCACAGCCTGTCAAAAAACTTTTACACTATCTAGCTCAGCGAGGATAGCACTGTGCTGATCCTATGCTTAAAAACTTTGCTAGATAAGCAGCCATTTGAGGTGAGCAAATCTAGAGTGTCGCTGGTGTTGCAGAGTGCTCGTTACTAGAGCACCTCTCCACCTAAATTGGGAACTTCCCAGAGTTCTCCTTTGTTTTTTGCATAATTTATGCGTCACTCTAACCCTGAAAGGGCCTTGGTTTGACTTATACTGGGTGCTCCCTTGTGTCTGGACAAAGCTATACCTCTCTGAAGAGCTCTAATGAGAGCAAAACATGTGTCAGGCGTTGCTTTACTCATTCCAGGTTGGCTTGGACGGTATTTGACCAGTCCAAAGCTGGAATACTGTGCCTGGAGTGGTAAATGGCTTTTGTCATTTTACAGCTCGGCGAGGATGACACTATGTCAATCCTATGCTTAAAGATTTTGCTGTACAAATGGCAAAAGACTTTGTCACTATCTAGCTCGGCGAGGATAGTACTGTGCTGATCCTATGCTTAAAAACTTTGCTGGATAAGCACCAATTTGAGGTGAGCAAATCTAGAGTGTTGCTGGTGTTGCAGAGTGCTCCTTACTAGAGCAGCTCTCCACCTAAATTGGGAACTTCCCAGAGTTCTCCTTTGTTTTTTGCATAATTTATGTGTCACGCTAACCCTGAAAGGGCCTTGGTTTGACTTATACTGGGTGCTCCCTTGTGTCTGGACAAAGCAATACCCCTCTGAAGAGCTCTAATGAGAGCGAAACATGTGTCAGGGGTTGCTCATTCCAGGTTGGCTTGGACGGTATTTGACCAGTCCAAAGCTGTAATACTGTGCCTGGAGTAGAAAATGGCTTTTGTGATTTTACAGCTCGGCGAGGATGACACTATGTCAATCCTATGCTTAAAGATTTTGCTGTACAAATGGCAAAAGACTTTGTCACTATCTAGCTCGGCGAGGATAGCACTGTGCTGATCCTTTGTTTAAAAACTTTACTAGATAAGCAGACATTTGAGGTGAGCAAATCTAGAATGTCGCTGGTGTTGCAGAGTGCTCCTTACTAGAGCAGCTCTCTGCCTAAATTGTGAACTTCCTAGAGTTCTCCTTTGTTTTTTGCATAATTTATGCGTCACTCTAACCCTGAAAGGGCCTTGGTTTGACTTATACTGGGTGCTCCCTTGTATCTGGACAAAGCTATACTCCTCTGAAGAGCTCTAATGAGAGCGAAACACATGTTAGGGGTTGCTTTACTCATTCCAGGTTGGCTTGGATGGTATTTGACCAGTACAAAGCTGTAATACTGTGCCTGGAGTGGTAAATGGCTTTTGTCATTTTACAGCTCGGCGAGGATGACACTTTGTCAATCCTATGCTTAAAGATTTTTCTGTACAAACGGCAAAAGACTTTGGGGGTCATTCAGACCTTGGCGGACGGCGGAGGCCGTCCGCCAAGGTACCGCCGACAAATGACCGCACCGCAGTCAAAAGACCGCGGCGGCCATTCAAACATTTCCGCTGGGCCGGCGGGCGCTCTCCAAAAGAGCGCCCGCCGGCCCAGCGGAAATGCCCCTGCAACGTGGACGCCGGCTCAGAATTGAGCCGGCGTAGTTGCAGGGGTGCGACGGGTGCAGTTGCACCCGTCGCGTATTTCAGTGTCTGCAAAGAAGACACTGAAATACTTTGTGGGGCCCTCTTACGGGGGCCCCTGCAGTGCCCATGCCATTGGCATGGGCACTGCAGGGGCCCTCAGGGGCCCCGCGGCACCCCCTACCGGGAGCACCGCCAGCCTGTTGGCGGTGCTCCCGTGGTCGGTGACCCTGGCGGTCACCGGCCGCCAGGGTCAGAATGACCCCCTTTGTCACTATCTAGCTCGGCAAGGATAGCACTGTGCTGATCCTATGCTTAAAACTTTTGCTAGATAAGCAGACATTTGAGGTGAGCAAATCTAGAGTGTTGCTGGTGTTGCAGAGTGCTCCTTACTAGAGCAACTCTCCACCTAAATTGGGATCTTCCCAGAGTTCTCCTTTGTTTTTTGCATAATTTATGCGTCACTCTAACTCTGAAAGGGCCTTGGTTTGATTATATATATATATATATATATATATATATATATATATATATATATATATATATATATAAATATAAATATAAATATATATAAAACTGTTGGGCTACCGTCAAAGGAAGGCTAGAACTAAAGGACAAATTGGAGGTGCTCATGGGCGTTTGTGGTTGGAGCGAGGCTTGGCCTGGAACTTGACTTGGAGCTTACTGGGGGAGACCTCATGGTGTGGAGCTATTGTTGATGTGGTGGTCCCAGTCTTGGTTTTGTCTCTGAATAAGGCCATTCTGTGTTTTTATTTGCTCCTCTGTTCCTCCCCCGTATCATTTTTCTATCTAGCAGTGAGGAGCAGCAAGTTGCTGAAGGATCCCGTGGAGATCAGGCTACAGCAGACTTTGTGAAGTTTTCCCCCAGAAAGTGACCAGCTACAATTAGACAATTAGATCTCGGTGTAATCTTTTGTGCCTTTTTTGAGGTCTTATGTGGGGAGTATCGCCCTAACGAGGGACATATAGAATGCCGGCGAGTAAGGCGAGATCACGTGGTGGTGGCCGAAAAGGGGGCCAAAACCACGCCCTAAGGCAAGGGAGTCCATGGAGGAATACCCGTCTCTAGGATCACTGCCCTGTGGAGATCAAGCAGGAGGAGGGGAGCAAGTACTTCAGATATCTGGATCAGGACAGGAGGAGGCCTCGAGAGCTAGTAGAGCGGATAGAGCTGCCAGGGATAATCATGAAAGATCCTCAGGAACTCCACTTGGAACATCTGTTAGAGATTTTGTGGGGCGATATTTTAAAAAAAACTACCACACATCACAGCTACAGTTAACAAAGGGGAGTAATATGGTCTATGCCAATCAGAATGTAAGGGAGCATTCTGAGTTTTTTGAGAGGAATGAGTTTCCGATTTCAGACTTATTGCAAACAGAAGACTTGTTATTAGTGAGAAGGACAGAGGAGGGTGGCGGGTGTGAGGGGTTGGTGTAACCCAGGCAATCGTCATCCCTCTGCATCTCATCCCAAGAAAGGCATAGTATAAACTTTGAGGAGATGAGACCGCTGGCTTTGGAGAGGGGGAGATTTTTGGAGAGGGGTTGAGGGGGCACTGCAAAAGGAAGTAAAAAGTTGGATATATTGTCATCGTCACCTATTTTGGGTAAACATTCCGCATCTGCATCTGTTTTTGATACTACTGCTGTATCAGCTGAATCGTTATTGGAGGTAATGTTCCTAATGCAGAAGATTTTGCAAGCATTCTTGGAAGTACTGACTGTAAACAATAGTTTGAAGAAAGTACATAAAAATCAACTGCAAGATATAACAGCAGAGTTGAAATGTATTAATAGCAGTATGCCAACCCTAGTACGCCCAGTGCTAGAAAAAAAAATCAAGAAACAGATACTAGTGATATCCATGACACCCGGGAGTCCAGTAATGAAGGGGGGAAATAGATAAAATACAGATCTTAGATCAAGCGTCAGTATATGTCTCTAAACAACCAATGCTGGTGATAAAGAGGAATCATAGAAGGGGGAGGAAGGGTTATGGGCTTAATAGTTGTCACTATAAACTTCGGTGTAGGAGGCAAAGTAGGCAGTGTAAACCAAGGAATGTTGGGAGGAAAACTTCTGTAGGGAGCGGGGGAAAGATAGACCAGGCTAATACCCCAAGGATAGAGCAAGGACAAGGGTGGGAAGTTGCAGCCCTAGAACAAGGGGCCACGCTTTAAAAGGTACCTATCGTACCATACAGAGATGTTAGAGAAGCTAGCCAGCAAGAAAAAAGGAAGGATGTTATTCATAGAACAGTTGTGGGGATGGAGATGGAAAAAATTGAACCTAAGGGCCTCGAGGTAAAGAGGGAGTGGGAGAGCCCTAGCAGAAGCAAATGTAGGTGGATCTATCTAGCACCATGGGGAAGAGAGATTGGGAGGAAAAGGTGTAGAAAGCTAAAACCTTTGAATCGTACCCGACTCCTAGACGTTATGGCCCGGTGTCCAAGTCCATGTGAAAATGAGTCAGATGACATAAAGAAAGTTGGATTCATATTAAGCACGGAGGGGGAAGAGGTGACTAAAGCACTCTTCTACTCTGAATGCAGTAGATGTTTGGTACTGCAAGCAGAGGCGGAATTAGGGAAGGAGGGTATAAGATTAGTACAACAAAGAGAGTTAGGGTGTGAGATTCAAGAAGGGAGGGCCCTTATATGTCATGCAGAATTGTTCCCTAACCAAGTGCAATGTAACTCATTATACAATAACAACCGAAGAAGGTGTGTGGATGGAAACAACAGTAGGTTAAGTGTAACTGTTGCTAGTGGAAATAATGACCCACAGTGGAGGAATTGTCCGGAGCAATCTGTATATCTTCGTCACAATTATAGGAGGGGCGAATTAAGTGTTGTAGACTAGGAATTAGGCTCGCCGCACAGCCATTTGATCTTTTCCTGGAACCTGGGAGGTTATAACAAGCATTTAAAACAAGACCTGTTTAAAAGAAGAGCTTGAAATGTATGATATAGTGTGTTTCCAGGAAACCTGGCTGTGCGACAAACATGATCCAGTCGATGGTTGCATGAGACTCTTGAACAACACGGCAAGGGTTCAGTCGTCCATCAGGGGGTCTAATAACCTTAGCCTCAACAAGAATAGCAAATACGTTTACAGAGATAGAGACTAAGGGGGTCATTACAACATTGGTTGTAAAAGCCGCTTACCGCCGTGCAGAAGACCGCCAACACACCGCCGCAGCCGTGGAATTCTGCCACAGCTATTATGACCCACATCTCGAAATCCGACAAAATTCAGACACCCACACAAGTCCGCCACACCAAAGGTCAGTGATAAACTGGTGAAAAAAAAACCTCCACCATCACACCAACAGAAATACGCCCATGCTATCACGACCCACTAATCCACGTGGCGGTCTTTCAACCACGGTATTCCATTGGCGGTACACACCGCCGTGCTCAAAATACACACACTTCTACAAAACACTGCCACATTGGACAATTCGAAATACACACACCTGATACACATACACACACCACTCCCACACACCCTTTACAATATAAAACACACACCCACATCACCCACAAACCCCTACGACCACTATTACAGAGAGAAGGCCAAGAGAGACACCACCATCCACAAACTAGCATCCACAGACACAGACACTCAACACCATCACCCACACAACTTCCATGCACAAAACACCACACACCACTACATATCACCACACTTATCACCACACAGCACCCCACACATCACCTACACCACCCCATGGCACGGCAAAGACACCCCAGGTTCTCGGAGGAGGAGCTAAGGGTCATGGTGGAGCAAATCATCCGGGTAGAGCCACAGCTATTTGGAGCACAGGTGCAGCACACCTCAATTGCAAGGAAGATGGTGCTATGGCGAAGAATAGTCGACAGGGTCAACGCAGTGGGACAACACCCAAGAAATCGGGACGACATCAGGAAGAGGTGGAACGACCTACGGGGGAAGGTGCGTTCCGTGGTCTCCAGACACCACCTGGCGGTCCAGCAGACTGGCGGCGGACCCCCACCTCCTCACCCACAACTAACAACATGGGAGGAACAGGTCTTGGCGATTCTGCATCCTGAGGGACTCGCAGGAGTCGGTGGAGGAATGGACTCTGGTAAATCAAACCTTTAACTACCATATCCCCCACCCTACCTGCATGCTATCACTTACCCCCACCCTCGCCCCTCCCCTATCACTCCAACTCCTCACAAATGTACCAATATCTCAAACCACACATCCCAAAACCAAGTCCTGCATGCAACACCAACGCATGGACACCCATCACTAAAGCAATGCCACTGCACATACCCATACACCCACCTAAACCATCATCACACAAGCCCCCACAGAGGAATGCCAGCACTGGGGTACACGGTCACCCACCCATTGCACACCATGACACACACAGATGCAATAATCATGCTTTTCCACCCCTGCAGGACCACTACCCAACGTCACCAGACAGGAGGGTCCAGACATCTCTACCCCACCCACAGAAGAGGCCCACAGTGATGACAGCAGCTCTGGCCAACTGGATCTAGATGACCAGCCCGGACCATCATGGGCCTTGGGACAGTCGGTTCCCCTCACACAGGCACAGGCCACCACAGACCTTCCACCCTCTGGTAACACCAGCACAGCACCCACCCAGCAGGCCTATACCTCCATCCCCAGGACACGTCAATCAGCTATGTGTCCACCACTGCAGGGAACCCAGGATAACCCCCACCTCAACAACAACAGGGACCTGGGGGCAGTGGTAGTGGGCACACGGTCCTGGGGATGGAGGCACAGGAACACAGGGGAACTGGGAGGGCTGCTGTGAAACAGGGGGCAGACAGGACAAGGGAACCCACTCTCCACGAGGCCCTCTCCTCCATCATGGGAGCATACCACCACTCCCAGGAGACGATGGCAACGGTCCTGGCCAAGTTTCAGGAGACCCAGCGCTTGCAGGAGGAACAGTATTTGGGGTTCAGGGAGGAACTCAGAACCATCTGCTCCACCCTGGGCACCATTGTAGGGGTGCTGAAGGAAATACTCAACACCAGGAGGGACACTGTGGCACTCCAAGGGGCCCCTGACACTAGAATGGACGATGAACTGTCTACCACCTCCGCCGGCACTAGTGGACAGGAGGCACCGCCACAGGACCACCACACCAGCACCCACCCCCTGCAGATTGAGGACCACCCCGCAAGCGGTCCCTAAGATCCAGGAACAAGACAGAGCACGATGCCAAGACCCCCGTCAAGAAATGAGACCACCCTGATTGTCATCCCACTGTCCCACTTTGTCACCCTGTCCATATTGGAACTGCCCCAGCTCCACTTCCTATGCCCATATGGGCAATGCACCTATGAGACAAATAGACTGGACTCTGCCATGGACACTCCTCTGTCATCACCCCTCACAATTTAACTCCCCCCTCCAATATTTTCTATGTAAATAAACACACCTAAAGCACCAAAAGATCTGGAGTCTGTCTGTGATTTTGAAATAGTCCCCTCCCAGTCTCGTCTACACTCACACCTGCATGCACTACCTCTACAGCCACTACGTCCCTCTCAAGCACACCCACCACCACACCCCGCTCACATGCACTCACCACCCCCACTACCATTCACACGTCCCCTGTGTCCTCTCCCAGTGTGTCTGTGACGCCCCCTCCCAAGATACACAAACGCAGGCATACACCCACCCAACAGCCATCCACCTCACGACAGCCTTCAGCGCATGCACCTGCACCCAAATCAACAAAAGTTACACGTCCTACAACCACCACCTCTTCCTCCACTCCCAAACCCCCTCCAGCTACCCGTCCCAGTGTCTCCAAACAACTTTTCATGTCCGCCCTTAACCTATTTCCCACCACCCCCGTCTAACTCATAGGTCCCGTACTAGCACCTCAGCCACAAAATCACCGGGACCAGTGGTGCCTGTTGTCACAGGTATGTGGAGTGCACCGGCCACCAGGCCAGCCAGTGTATCACGGAGCCAGAGAACAGCCAGTCCTCCCCCTGTGAAGCACCAGAAGTTGGCCAGTGCCCGGCGGGAGAGGGGGAAGACTCCAGCCACCCAAACTGCTCACAGGGGTCCCGGGGGGAATGTAGACTCAGCTGTGACTCCTCCCAAGGTGGGGAAGGGGCAGAAGAAACCCGCAAAGTCTGGGTGGACCAGCACGGCGGAGAAGACCGCCATCATCCCCGCTGGCCAGGAGGCCACTGCCAGCCCCATCAACGCTGTCCAGGAGGACCCCGCCAGCCACAACCCAGCTGCCCAGGAGGGCCACGCCAGCCGCAGCCCAGCTGCCCAGGAGGGCCCCACCAGCCACAGTCCAGCTGCCCAGGAGGGCCCCGCCAGCCACAGCCCAGCTGCCCAGGAGGACCCCGCCAGCCACAGCCCAGCTGCCCAGGAGGGCCCCACCAGCCACAGCCCAGCTGCCCAGGAGGGCCCCGCCAGCCACAGCCCAGCTAGGCAATGAAGGACCGCCAGCCATAGCCCAGCTGGGCAATGAAGGACCATCAGCCCCAGGCCAGCTGGGCAATGTAGGACCCCCAAGTCAAGCACCGCTGAACAGGGCAAGGACCGCTGAACAGGGCACGGACCGCCAAGTCAAGCAACGCTGAACAGGGCAAGCACTGCTGAACAGGGCAAGGACCGCCAAGTCAAGAACCGCTGAACAGGGCAAGCACCGCTGAACAGGGCAAGGACCGCCAAGTCAAGCATCGCTGAACAGGGCAAGTACCGCTGAACACGGCAAGGACAGGCAAATCAAGCACCGCTAGCCCATGAGCGGCAGGGGCAGTGACACAACAGGGACAGTCACGGGGTGAGTGATGCACTCTGGGCACCAGTCCCCCTCCAGAACCAGTGGAGACATGCATCCACTCCGTCTGTCCTGCACAGGATGAAGCACTCTGGGCACCAGTCCCCCTCCAGAACCAGTGGAGACTTGCATCCACTCCGTCTGTCCTGCACAAGATGAAGCACTCTGGGCACCAGTCCCCCTCCAGAACCAGTGGAGACTTGCATCCACTCCGTCTGTCCTACACAGGATGAAGCACTCTGGGCACCACTCCCCCTCCAGAACCAGTGGAGACTTGCATCCACTCCGTCTGTCATGCACAGGATGAAGCACTCTGGGCACCAGTCCCACTCCAGAACCTGTGGAGAAAGGCATCCACTACCTCAGTCCTTGGCAGGATGAAGCACTCTGGGCACAAAGCCCCCTCCAGAACCTGTGGAGTATCCCATCCACTACCTCAGTCCTTGGCAGGATGAAGCACTCTGGGCACAAAGCCCCCTCCAGAACCAGTGGAGAAAGGCATCCACTACCTCAGTCCTTGGCAGGATGAAGCACTCTGGGCACACAGCCTCCTCCAGAACCAGTGGAGAGAGGCATCCACTACCTCAGTCCTTGGCAGGATGAAACACTCTGGGCACACAGCCCCCTCCAGAACCAGTGGAGAAAGGCATCCACTACCTCAGTCCTTGGCAGGATGAAGCACTCTGGGCACAAAGCCCCCTCCAGAACCAGGGGAGTATCCCATCCACTACCTCAGTCCTTGGCAGGATGAAGCACTCTGGGAACAAAGCCCCCTCCAGAACCAGTGGAGAAAGGCATCCACTACCTCAGTCCTTGGCAGGATGAAGCACTCTGGGCACACAGCCCCCTCCAGAACCAGTGGAGAAAGGCATCCACTACCTCAGTCCTTGGCAGGATGAAGCACTCTGGGCACAAAGCCCCCTCCAGAACCAGGGGAGTATCCCATCCACTACCTCAGTCCTTGGCAGGATGAAGCACTCTGGGCACAAAGCCCCCTACAGAACAAGTGGAGAAAGGCATCCACTACCTCAGTCCTTGGCAGGATGAAGCACTCTGGACACACAGCCCCCTCCAGAACCAGTGGAGAAAGGCATCCACTACCTCAGTCCTTTGCAGGATGAAGCACTCTGGGCACAAAGCCCCCTCCAGAACCAGGGGAGTATCCCATCCACTACCTCAGTCCTTGGCAGGATGAAGCACTCTGGGCACAAAGCCCCCTCCAGAACCAGTGGAGAAAGGCATCCACTACCTCAGTCCTTGGCAGGATGAAGCACTCTGGGCACAAAGCCCCCTCCAGAACCAGTGGAGTATCTCATCCACTACCTCAGTCCTTGGGAGGATGAAGCACTCTGGGCACAAAGCCCCCTCCAGGACCAGTGGAGACTGTTATCCACTTGAGAGACTGTGGCTCTCCACTCCCCAGGATGGTACAGTGGGCAAACCACCCACTGTAGAGACTTGAGAGACTGTGGCTTTGCACTCCCCAGGATGGTACAGTGGGCAAACCACCCACTGTAGAGACTTGAGAGACTGTGGCTTTGCACTCCCCAGGATAAAGCAGTGGGCAAACCACCCAATGTTGAGACTTGAGAGACTGTGGCTTTGCACTCCTCAGGATGGTACAGTGGGCAAACCACCCACTGTAGAGACTTGAGAGACTGTGGCTTTGCACTCCCCAGGATGGTACAGTGGGCAAACCACCCACTGTAGAGACTTGAGAGACTGTGGCTCTGCACTGCCCAGGATGGTACAGTGGGCAAACCACCCACTGTAGAGACTTGATAGACTGTGGCTTTGCACTCCCCTGGATAAAGCAGTGGACAAACCACCCACTGGAGAGACTTGAGAGACTGTGGCTTTGCACTCCCCAGGATGGTACAGTGGGCAAAACACCCACTGTAGAGACTTGAGAGACTGTGGCTTTGCACTCCCCAGGATACATCAATGGGCATGGAGCCCCCTCGTGGATCTTGCGTCGTGCACTCATCCGGCTGAGATGCCCCCCCTTCCCTTCCCCCTGAGGTGCCTGTTGTATTTCTATCTGATGCCCCTGCAGTGTTCTCTCCGTCATGTTTGGGTATCTTGTGTGGACCTCACCCATGCATTTTGGGCCCAGTGGTCCACGGACTATGAATGGTGCATTACCTGGTCTACTATTCGTGGTGTATATTTTGTTAATAGTGTATATATGTATATTTTTGCTTACTCTATTTTTATATATTACAATGGTTACACTCATTTCCTTTTGTCTTTGCATTCTTCAGGGGGGTTGGGGTGTGTTACTGTAATGTTTGGGTATGCATTGGTGTGTGTGTTGTAGTGGGTGAGGGTGGGGGTGGGGGTTGGGGTGTTGCGTGTGTGTGTCCCTGTTTTTTGCCTCCCCCACTCCCCTATGTCGTAGGTGCAGTACTCACCGCGGTCTTCGCCGCCGGTGTTGGTGCTCCTGGTATAGGAGCAGGAAGACTAGCGCAGGAATAATATGGAGTTCCGGCACTGTTGTCGTTCCTCATGAAGTGTGTAGAGGTGAGTGTTTTCCCTTTGAAATGCCTGTTTCGGCCATGTTTTTATCCGCGGTGAATCCGCCCCGGAAAAGGTGGCAGATTGGCCTGTCATAATACTGTGGGCGGTACATTGTCTCCCGCCTGTCTGTTGGCGGTGACCGCCGCGCTGTTTGTTTGTACCGCCATGGCGGTTGGAGTGTTAAAGTGGCTGTATTTGTTGGCGGTTTCCGCCACGGTCGTAATTCCAACATTTTTACCGCCAACCTGTTGGCGGTCTTACCGCCGCTTTAACACCGTCCGCCAGGGTTGTAATGACCCTGTAAATGCCGATGGCTACTGGCAGGCCAGGTGGATCTCTATAATGCAGTTGGAGGAGCCGTACGATTAATAATAATTAATGTAGATATACATCTGGGGAAAATGTATGATTATGATATTCAGCGGGGTCTGTTTTAGGAAGATCTGGAACTATTAAGTATTGGTAAACCAGGATATCTGACCCTTATGTTGGGAGATTTTAATCACAAACTTAACACCAATAGTTTTGATAAATTGTATAAGAAATTATTGATAGTTGCACAATTTCCGAATAGCATCTTCAAAAAAGTAGAATGCTCTGCGTGTGATTTATCCCTAGTAAGAACCAAGGCATGTTCTGTCTAAATGGGCGAATGAAGAAGGACCGCCCGCCAAAACAGACTTTCCGATTAGGCAATCAGACTTGCCCAATTAATTATGCTTTTGTAAACGTGTGGTCCTTTGGAGAAGCTCAGGATTTTGAAGTTCAGCATATAGAGGGTAGTGATCACTGGCCACTTCAATTAACAATACGATCAACTGATAAAAGGCAGTGTTAGCACTAGTTGAGTACCCTCGTAGAATAACGACTCGTTTGACAGAAAGTAGTCTAGAAGTACTAAATGATATTGATAGTTAATTATCCAAACTTCCCACTGGGGGAAGATCCAAGAGATACGTTTAAAGGTTAGAATAAGGGCATTGCGTTAATGGTGGATTGCCTAAAAACAAAATTTGAAAAACAGCAAGTGGAAAAGATGAAGGGAGAACAATATAAAATTAATAATAGTAAAGCATGGTTTGATTGGGAATGTAGGAGTAAAAAGTAAAAGATTCGAAGACTAGAAAGGGAATTTAGGAAAAGACCTACTACCGACATAGAAGTGCAGCTCTGTCAGGCAAAATTGAGATATAAAACACTCATGAGACAAAAGAAACAGGAATATATTAGCAAAAATTGGGACACAATGATTGAAGTGATAAGAACAAAGAATATTAGGGGATTCTGGCAGTTGGTAAGGGACGGGAAAGTATCAGGAACCATGCGGTGTTTGGTTGGGGAAGAGGATTGGTGTAAGTATCTGTCTATCGTATATGACGGTACTGGCACCGATGAAGGACAAGGTGTCATTAGGAAGATGGGTGAGAATATGACATTAGCTTTTGCCCCACAGAGAATAAAAGAAACTATTGCAGAACTTAAACTAACTAAAGCGGCAGGCCCGGATAATCTCCCAGCTATAATAATAAAAAAAAAATATGGATTGGTGGTCTACATTTTTTAATGATACATTTGGTAAGATTCTTGATCTCGGCCATTTTCCAGAGAATTGGAAGGGAGTCGTGATAAGACCTATCCATAAGAAGGAAGACCCAACACAACCTAAAAATTATCCGTTGATAGGTTTATTAGATGTAGGTGAAAAGGTATTCACAAAGATATTGCTGGGGTTAATTAAAGACTGGGCAGAGGAAAATGATTTGATACCTGTAGAAGAAGACGGATTTAAGGAAGGGCAAACGAAAATAGATCATTGCTTTAGTTTATGGTCTTTAGCAAATAAATCTATGGAAGTACGAGGAAGCCTGTACTGCTGTTTTATGGATTTTCACGCTGCATTTGATCTAGTAGATAGAAATTTGCTATGGAATATGTTAAGACAGTTAGGGATTGAATTGAATTTATTATATCTCC
This sequence comes from Pleurodeles waltl, assembly GCF_031143425.1. Classification (NCBI taxonomy): domain Eukaryota; kingdom Metazoa; phylum Chordata; class Amphibia; order Caudata; family Salamandridae; genus Pleurodeles; species Pleurodeles waltl. The sequence continues at coordinate 30,690,434 of NC_090437.1, forward strand.
TTCAGGGCTTGCATTCACAAAATTGGGCACAAGTAATTTTAGACACAAGTGGCTCACTGTCAAAAAAGATTCCTATAAAGAATGGTTTGCGCCAAAGTTGCGTGTTGGCACCAATATTATTCACATTATTTTTGTCAGATTTGCCCGGATTGCTGTAGGAGGTCAAAGGCCGAAGCCCAAAAATGGATGGTGTACACGTCTCTTGCTTATTATATGCTGACAATTTAGTGATAATGGACATGACGGAGTTAGGTCTACAAAGGAAATTAGAGGTGTTCCACTTTTATTGCCAAAAGAAAAAAATTGTCATAAATTGAGAAAAAACAAAGATTATGTCTATAGGGAAAATGAAGAGTGAATTTGTTTACCGGCTAGGAGGACAAAAGCTAGAGAAGGTAAACACATATAAATACTTAAATATGTGGTTTGACTCAGACCTGAAATGGAAAAATCATATTGAAGCCATAAAAAATAAAGCTTTATCATCGGTCTGGGGATTGAAACAATTTAGTATTAAATATGGGGGTCCTTCCCTCCAGCCGGTTATCTCTGCCTTTAATGCAATGGTACGTCCCAAATTTCAATATGGGGTGGAAGTCCTCACACTATCAGGGAAACTAAATTGGGAGACAGAAGAAAGCTTTTGTGTAAAGCGTCTGTTATCATTACCTTCGTCAAGTATGTTACAAGCTATAAGAGCAGAATGCCAAATGACGGCATGGACTTATCATGGATTGCAAGCAACACTGAACTTTTGGTTAAGTGTGAGAGATGAGGGGATTTGTAAAATCGCGAGATTGTGGAAACAAGAAATAATCGCAAGTGAATTGTATTGGGTGCTACAAGTGAGAGGAGGGTTAGAGAAGATCTGTGTTCTCTTAGGCTTACCTGGCAATCAGTGGCGTGGTACACAAATCCCGAAACAAAATCTATGCACAATAGTGAAGGAAAAGGCAAGAGAAATAGACCTGAAGTATTTAGAGGGTAAAATATCAACCCAGGCTGTGGTAGGGGGATGGCGGCACCCGGAAAACCTTCACTATATAGAGGCCCTACCTAACCAAAAATTAAGGGATGCAGTGTTAAAATTCTGAATTGGGCTGAATCCAGGCTATATGGACCCTAAAGCAAAATTGTTTCTTAAGGATACCTTGGGTGCATGTACATTTGGTTTACAAAAGCAATTTAGCATGCAACACCTACTTCTGGATTGTTATTGGTTTTTAGAGGTGCGTAAGAAGTTTTTAAAACCAGTTTTTATGGAACATAATATTATTAACCGAGTTAATAGCTTAGACTATTAATAGATATGAGATTTCTGAATGTAACTTGTGCACTAGGCCAATTTTTTATAGGATTACGAAGGGTCTTAACTGAACTTACGGTGTCGGGTACATTGTAGGGAGCAAAGATGAACTATGAATTTGAAATGGCATAAATTGATTGTTTTTAAACTGGATGATGGAAATATGGAAATTTTGCCATGTAAAATGTATAGCACTTTAAATAGGAGATTGCACTTTATGTCATTATAAGGATGTGAGTCTTGTTAAAACTGTATATGGGATGATTTGTTTAGTATGTTGTACTTTTAAAGATTTACAAGGAAATGAAATTGGTCAATGGTTAAAATAATTCAATGAACTATGTATGTCGAGTTATAGGTTTTTTCGGATTTTGTATATCTTTTTATTATTTTTATACTTTTAAGGTTTAAAGCCAAATAAAATAATTTATGACTTGACTTATAATTCTGAGATGTGAGTAAAAAGGAGTTAGCACACATATTGGAATTTAACAATCAATTCATAATGAGGGTCTTGAAGTAATGGATTCTAACCAAGAGGTACAATGGAGAAACCACCTGGAGGTATTGTTAAGTAATCAAGAAGTATTACAGGGTGTGTTTACCAAGGAATGACAGAGAACTAACCCACTGGAGGCATCAGTAAACTACCAAGTTTTATTTGGGGTGTACCCAGGAGCAACAGAAAATTTCTTGTTGCTAGATGGGAATTACGCTTTTGTCAGTTTTGGAGGACACAAATCTGGTGCCATTTCACACTGCTGGCCCTATTTCCCCTCTGTCACGACGGGACCACTCACCTGAAAAGCAGGATGTTTGCAGGGGCGATGGTTTGCCCCCTGACCTCCTGGAACACCTCTCAGCACTTCCTGGTGGACACAGCAACCCCGGCAGGTATCCTAAAAGGAAAGGGGGAGTGGAAGAGAAAGAGACAAAAAACTGCCACATCTTGTCGTTCCAGCCAGACACCCTGTATCTTCGGGGGGCAGGTCGTTGTTGACAGAGTGATAATAGAGTTAGTGTACTCAACTTCCTTGAAAATGAATCTCTCTTTCTGAAATGGGCACGGGAGCAGTAGAAGAACACCAGGATGATCCAGCACTTTTCTTGGATATAATAACTGTTGGCACAATCACTAACACTGCATTACCAAAAATCCAAACTGAGTACCATAACAATAAGTACTGCAACACTAGGGCTGGCTTCACAGAGATTCACTGTTTCACACTACAGTTAGAACTGTGGTTGCACTTATCATGCACAAGAAAGACAAACAAGGACATCAATTATATCACGTATAACTTTCCTGCATGCATAGGGTTAAACTAAAAGGAAAAAAAACAATCCAAGAAATACAAGTGTCCACTCTGTGTTTAAACAGTTAGGATGGCACAGTTTGGTTTGGTTTCACTGTGTGTGTGAAAAACCCTTCAAAAGCAAATTCCGCAAACCTGAAACACAGGCATGAATGATACAATGTAAATCTAAGAGTTATACTATTAGAGAGAGAAAAGTCACGAAAATGCTCTTTTGAAAGTGCATTGTCACTTTTTGTAGTACTTGAGCTCAAGCAGATTTCCTGAAGCACATTTAGGCAAGTAACTACAATAATGATGTAGAATGTTCAGAAATGCATTTGTCTCTTCAAGATAAGCACTCTGCCAAAATATGAGGTCGGAAATACACCAGCTGTTCTAGGAAAGCACGGCGCTGAAAGAACAAACTCCCTGGAGAATACTTGTCACTTAGCTGCAGTCTTTTCTGGAGTGCTGGAGGAATGCCTGGTGTCAGTTGGTACAGGAACAAAGAAAATAATTGCCTCAAAAGTCCTGAATACAGGGATGACAGCAGGGCCTGGAATGCCAAATCAGACGCTGAGATCAGAAAGCAAAACAAAGCCAAGCAGGGAGGCATGCTTCACTCTGCTATTTATAGCCAATCAGGAAAGCAGTTGAGTTTCCACACGTGGATGAGTCACCACACCCAATTAGAAGCATATGTCTACACCACACCCAATTAGAAGCACATGTCTACACCTGCTCACATTAGCAAACAAGCACTGGTAAAACAAGTATTGATAAACCCAATTGTGTAACACAGCACATTATGTTTACTTAGAAATATGAAGGTTTAACCAAGAACAGAGATATGATTTAACCCTAATCCCCGGGGATGCTGACAGATAGGAGGCACCTTGGGAATTCCTGACACCCTCTCGCACACTGGGATGCCAATACCCAGGATCCAAAGATACTAAAGTGGCAGAGATGTCAGCAGACTAGCTCCATCTTGATTCCTAACATGACAATTAATGTAGTTTCTTTGAAACACAATTCACTCCACTCACCCTCACTGTGTAATTGACGTCACAGAGTCTGTAGCACAGCTGAGCACTCTTTAGCTACTGCCACATGATAACAGGTTGTGTTGCAGTCTCTGCCCTGATATTCACAAGTAAGAATAACTGCATCCTGTTGGAAAGTGGAGTATTGGTAAGGGCAGGTAAGTACCTACACTTAGCAAAAGGCCACTAACCCCTACTTAGGTCAAGTTAGGTCTCCATAAATTAAACCAAGCTCAATCCTTGGTAGCTTGGCAACGAGCGACCAGGCTTAACTTTGGAGACTAATATGTAAATCAGTTTTAAAAAATCACAAAACAGTAAATAAGTAAAACAAAAAAACACAAAAAACCCTACACCAATTTATAACAATAGAGTGTATTTGTATCTTTAAAATGACAACAAGACAATTAAAATCAGATAAGGGGAACAGGAGATATGAATTTTTAAGGGATAAATGTTTTCTAGCACATAGAAGCAAATAGCGCTTAAAGAGTTAAAAAAGGTCACACTGGACAGGGACAAACTCCGGAGTTCAGGCAACCCACGAGGTAACACTGTTACACTTACTTCCAGAAGTGTTTCTTGATTCAGGAAAGTGGTCCACAGAAACAGCCAAGGGTTCAGAGGCTCTGATTTGCCCCTTGGTGTCTGAGACTACAACTCCCACAATGCACTTCTTCAACTTATGGAGTTGTTCCAAATGTCTCCAAACTTCTGGATTTTCTTCCAGAGGTCCTTTTTGGGTCCTTGAAGTGTTCACAGCTTGATCTAAGGTTCCAGAAGCTTTGAGTTGCTCCTTGGGAGTAGGGAACTACAAATCCCAGAATGCACCAGGTCATAATCCTCAAATGGCCACTCGACGCTGGTCAGCTCTGCTTTGCTTGCAGGACTTGATGGAGGGTACTCTGGGCAGCTCCTTTGTACCTGTAGCAAACACAGAGTCCCTTCTTGAAGCAGTAGAAAGCAGACAAAGTCCTTTTAGTAGTGAAGCCCAGTGTTCAGCTAGTGCAGTCCTTCAGAGTGCAGTGTCCAGGTGCAGGTCAGGGGTCCAGCAGGACAGTCCTCCTTCTTTGTCTTGTTCCTTATAGGGATCTGAGGTGTGGGTGCTGCTCAGCCATATTTATCCTTGCTCCTGTGGGGAAAAACAGGCGGGGAGGGCGACTGTCCAATCACAGGCAAGTCACTCCCCCCTTGGATGACCACTTCCTGGGAAGTGTGCAAAAATCAACCCCAGGGAGCAACATTCTTCAAAAATCCAACATGGCTGAAACTCATTTTTGGATGTTAGATCTGGCTGAGCTCATCCACTGGTGTGGCTAAAAATCTTAAACAGACCCCTCTCCTGCCTTCCCCTAATCTAATCAAAAGGGCACCTAACTGTCTAGGTTAGCAGGAAATGGGGGAGGTCCTGAGTTGCTCCAAATGACCTTCACTGCCTTTAAAGACCAGTTTGGCTGCTCTACCCCCATCCTGTTTTACCATCTGCTGAGGCAGATCTACTCCCCAGGCACTTCTTTTGGGTTCAACCCAGGCCACTGCACACCTCATCGAGGCATCCTGGTGAGGCTGCCAGAGGCTGACCAATCAGAGAAGGGAACTACAGAGCTGAAGCTGGAACTTTCAGGTAGAGTGTTATAACTCTTTTCCTGAACTAGTTATATTAAACCCAACAATGGCAAGTTGTAGGATTTATTATAAAGATTAATTTGATTCCAAACTCAACATATCTGGCTCTTGTGGGACTTTGTTAATTAAGATTAAGCCTCCCCATTTTAGCCTGTGGACGCCATTCACTACAGTGAGGGGAAAACAAATGTGGCTATTTTCCTCACCAGGGCTTATAAAACAATTTGTATAAGTTCCCTGCTCATAGTTACATGGCACCCAACCCTAGGGGCACTTAGGGCATACCTTAGGGGTGACTTGTATGTAAAAATAAGGTAGTTTAAAACTTTGAAAGTACTTTTAATTCCAAAGTCAAATTTGCATATAACTTTCATTTAAAAGTAGCCAGCAAGGCAGTCCTGCCTTTAAAATGGCACTGGGCACTTCAGCAGTGCACCCATGGGCGCACTACCTATGCTGGGGTCCCTAAACCTATATGCACTACCATATACTAGGGACCTATAGGTAGTTTGATATTGCCAATTATAATTAGCCTAATTTGCATACTCATTTTACACAGAGCACAGGCCCTAGGACTGGTTAGCAGTACCCAGGGCACCATCAGAGTCAGGATAACACCAGCTAAAGGTGGAAAATCAGGGCAAAAGGTTTGCAGGCCTCTGCAATCAGCCCAGTTTTCTCACACAAGCCCTCCAGCCCACACACCCAAGAGGCTCAGCCCATCCCTGGGAGAGTCTACCTGGCTTGTCAGGCGAGGAAGACAGCGCCTATTCTGTCTTATATACTCCTGACCTGGTCACTCCCTCTGGGTAGTGAAGCCATCCCAACAGTGAAAGGACTCATTTTAAACTGAAACTTCCCTCTCAGGGGTTCTTCCTCCTCTGTCTCTGCCAATTTGGGTAGTGAGATGCTCTCCTCTCCTATCCCTACCTTTGCTATGGCAACATCTAGCTTACCCAAAGAGGTCACCCAACACTTGAGCAACCCCACCATGACCAGCAGTGTCAGGGGGCCTACTTTACTTTTGGCCTAGGGACTGCCTCCAAGGCCAAGTGCAGGGCTGCAATAAAGGCCAGCACCCAGCAGAGACTACTGACTGCGGTCAGCACCTAGAACCACACCCTGGGCTCTCCACTGAGAGGTGGGTGAGCTGTTTTAGAGGCAACTGCGAGGACCTGGCACCCCTCTTGCTGTTTAGAGTGAGGAGATACCACATTCTGTGGCAGACACCCTTCTTCCACTCTCTCTTCTGTCAGTGCAGGGGCAACACCATGCAGATGGACAGCTGCCTAACTACTCAGGACTTCCTTGGGGTCAGATGAGGTCTCATCAGTGCCAATTCTGGGCTCCCCCCTGCAGGGGCAGAAGGCCTTGGGCTCACTGGAACTCTCTTTAAGAGTGGCCTACCCTTCCTTTTCATTTTCCCTTTTCTTGGGGACTCCTGTCTCCTAACTGTAGGAGCTGATTCCTCAGGACTTTGGGTTGGGGGGGCGCCCGGGGCGACAACCCCATCTGGGACCAGACTCACCTCTGGGAGGTCATTGCCTAGGATGCAATCTAGGGGAAGGTCAGCACTGACTACCACCCTAAACCAGTCAAGGATACTCTCCCTTTCTAGGGGTACTGTGGCTACAGGTTTGGTGGTGACCTTACCTGTGTCTATCCTGACATTCCTGGTCTCCCCTGGTACATACATGTCTGGGGTCACCTACTGGTCAGTCTCTATAGTGGGACTGGCACAGGTGTCTCTCCGGGCAGTGGTAGGGATCCCATTCATCTCAATGAGGTGGAAGTGCCTACTCCTACCCTCTGGGATCACCAGCTTACCATCGGGCGCTGTCTTCCAACCCAATGCTATGAGGACCTCCTCATCTGATGAGTCGTCCTCCATGGCTACACTGGACAGCCCAGTGCTAACCACCTTCTTTGGACAGGCTGCTTCTCCTCTGAATTGACCTGTCTGCTGACAGTCAAAGCAGGCCTTATTGTCCAAAAGCTTCTTTAACCCTGGGTCTCCCTGCCTCTGCTTGTGAGAGAGGGAGTGGGATTTGCTCCCCCCCTTAGGGTTCTGAGGTACAGAAGGAGTCTCTGTGATGGGATTACCACCTCCCTCCTTAGGTTTTTGAGGCCCTGACCCCCCTTTCTTGGCGTCTCCCCCCTGGAACTTGAAAACCACCCTGGTTCTCAACCACTGATCAGCTGCCTTCCACAGCTCTCTGGGGTTGGTAAGCTTAAAGTCCACTAGATGCTGGTGTAACCTTTCTTGGATACAATTGACCAAGTTGTGTTTTTTCATGATCAAATTGTATAACCCCTCATAAGTCTTTACTTTGTTACCACGTATCCAGCCCTCTAGTGCCTTAAGTGAGGTGTCTACAAAGTAAACCCAAGAGTGGGTATCGACCTTCTAGTTGTCCCTGAACTTCATTCTGCACTGCTATGGGGTCAGACCAAACTTCTCGGTTAAGCACCTCTTCATGCGGGAATAGGACTCTGCTTCCTCTACCCCTAGCCTTACCTTCCCAGATTTTGGGATCAACTCCCATTGGAGTGAGACCCAATATTGGTGCTTAACCCTTCTCATTTGGCACGCCCTCTCAAAGGCCTCCAACCTCTTGTCTATGTCATCCCCCTCTACATAAGCAGGGACAACCAACTTGGGTAACCTGGGGCAGAACCCACCACCCATGGACACCTCAACTTCTCTGTCACTGCCATCATCTCTCTGTTCAATCTTTGCCCACTTCTTTTTCTCTAGGACTAACTTCTTTTCCTCCAAAGCTATGAGGGCTGTCTGGGCCCAAAGTTACCTTTCCCTGAGGTCCAGGTCTGCTTCTTTTTGGTCTGATGCCATAGACCCTCCCCTCCCACTAGCTCTGGATGGGACCCTAGCTGCTGAGATTACAGTTTGGCAATCTTCATCCTCCTCCTAGGAATTGGAGAGGACATCTTCCCTCTCCCTTCCTACATCTGAAGCTTTCTCAGCCTCGCACTGCACTACCCAGGCTTCAAGGGACTTGACCATCACAACCTTCATAAGGTTGTTAGCAGCAGGTAATTTCCACTTTCTGTACAACACTCTAAGCTCAACTGGAATGAGTGTGGGTAGGCTGGCCAGATCAAGCTCCATGGTCTCCCTTAAGTTTTGTGTCACTTAAAAAAACGTTGGCATCAATTCATCAGAGCAATTTAGAAAAATCAGAAATGAGGTAATTGAAAAATATAGTCAATATTTGAAAAATTAAAAATACTTTTGCTTCAGGTCAATTAAGAGGATTTTTAACTTGCTTCACTTAAAACTGTATTTTGATATTAAACACAAGTACTGGATCCCACAAGTGCGCACCAAATATGTTGGAAACTGAATTATTGGGAAGGGCAGGTAAGTACCTACACTTAGCTATAGGCCAATAACCCCCACTCAGGTCAAGTTAGGTCTCAAAACATTAAACCCAGCTCAACCCTTGGTAACTTTGCAATGAGCGACAAGGCTTAACTTAGGAGACACGTGTGTAAAGCATTTTAAAAAATCACAAAACAGTAACAGTAACTGGTAAAATGCTGCACACCTCATGGTCACTAATGCTGATACATTTATTCACAAAGACTGTAGGTCACAGTCCTCCACTGAATCAACCAGATCATTAACAAAACAGTTATCTTGCCAGAGGTTTGGTTTCCCAGCAGTGGTATGGACAGCATCAGTACCAATAATGTTTACTTAGATAAAATGTGTCCGCAAAACAATACTAGCATATGCACAATTAATAAAGGCCTGTATATCACAATCATTAATAAAAAGAAACATGTAGAGTAGTGTTAAGTGAGTAGTAACTGGTGATAAAGGTACTAGAAAGTTTACAAACAGTTGAAAAGCATGAGTAGTCCTCCCTGGAGGTCAGTGACACCCAAGAAGTGTTAAAGAATATAACCAAACATTTCCTCCCACTCCTTTACCTCATCCCAGTGTGCTACCTCTGAGCCAGAATGCCCTCCCTGACATTGAGCTTTACCCATCTCATTAACATGCATGCAGGTCAGGAGTGTACAAAGCAGGCTCAGGAGGGGTGAATCATTCTCAGATGTTCCAAGAAACCCTAGCTATATGGAGGAGTTCTAATTATATTTATTGTATTGAATAGATATTATGTGGGTATCCTGCATTTTTCCTTGGAAGCTGCTGGAACTGCATTAGACAAGCTGATGTACTTGGGGGCATATTTATGAAAAGTGGCACTGCACCTAGTGCAGTGCCACTTTTCTTGTGCCCTTTAGTGCCCCCCTAATATCACCAGTTGTGTGCCGTATTTAATTATTTAATATATGGCGCACCATGGAAGTAGTTAGGAAACTAGTGTCAGAATTGTTTACGCTAGTTCTGTGCTTTGCACCCAAAGATTTTGGCCAGAAATGTTGACGCTAATCCTGAAAAGCACTCAGAAGTCCATTTAAATCAATGGGAGCCTCCATTTAATGCCTGCTCAGAGCAGGCATTAAAAGTGGCAAAACAATGACGCAAAGACATCTCTTAGATTTCTTTGCACCATTTGTTTGACCCCCCTAGTGGGGGAACGTCCCTTTTGCATACATTATGCCTGGCGCAGACATAATGTAGCACAAAGGGTTGCAAAGTGGACTTTGTAAATATGGTGCTGCGTTTTTAGCCATCTAATGTCACATTACCATCAAAACAATTACGCTAATGTGGCGTTAAAATGGCGCTAGGCCCTCTTAAACTCAAATCTGGGGCTTGGTGTTTTTTTTTGTTATGTTAAACTTCGGGACCAGGCATCTTAACCAGATTTTGTCCTTTTTTATTCTAGTCTTCAGAAAATAAAATACTAAATCGAGTTGATGTTCTCACTCTTTTTATCTAGGTCACTGCTTTCGGGAGAGACCAATGCAATAGTAAGGTGTTGCTAGGTATCACGTGTCATGTTTCATTTTACATTTCCTGTCGTTTTTTGTGTAATGTAGTAATATGTCAGCTGAAGTATAATCCACACACAGTTCAAAATGGCAAGTTAGTTGTTTCAGTTCCCTTTTCTGTGATCCGTGCTCATCTTCGCTCTCTTTAGTCTCCATGTTGAAACAAAGCCGTTTAGTCATATTAGTGTTATTTATGATTATGAGGTACAAGAAAACATCCTCTAGTCGGGAATGCACACTGAGCATCTGTTGTGCCAGACTGAGATGGAGATTTGATGTTCAAGAAAGCTAACAGTATGCCAATGGAGCAGAAGGGCCCTCCTATGTTTCGCACCAGAGATGGTGCAAAACATCTGAGAAGCCAAGAAAACGAAGGCCAAACAACAGCAAACCTTACTTGCTGACGTGGTTTCGTTGTCAGATGGTGGAGTAATGATTATTTGGGAAAGTCCTCATCAAAATAAGAAAAGTATATCTGCGGCTTTGTATGCTACTGGCACGATCATTGGCAAAATGCCAAGAGTTACATTTTTCAGTTGCCGGCGATTAATTTCTGAAATTGTGTGACATACATTCTATACAATAATACGAATAGTAGAGTTTAATAGCTTTTATTTCCATAAAATATTGGTAATTCTCTTGATTTAAATAAAAATATCATGGGAAAATGTTAAAAGTGTATTAAAGGTCATGGTATTGCGTCGCTCTGTGATGAGAGGAATAAGGAAGTACGTATAACCGGCCAGGAACTGATATAATCATGTAAGTCAATAAACAAACTGTGTTTTTGATAGAGACTTACTAAAGGACTATCGATTTGATGATCCAACAAAATGTCTCTTATGAGTACTGGAGTGCATTTTCATTAAAAAATTACTTCTGTTTAGAGCAATTATTTTTTTGCAATATCAAAAATAATTAAAGGAAGCCGCTTACAGAGGATAGACAACTGATTATGCAAGCTAAAAGATATGCAAACGCTTTCATTAAGTTATTCATTTTAAGTTGTGACTCAATGGCACTTGAGCGCTATTCAGTTCAAATACTTTTTAATGGTGTTGTTAGAAATGGGGTCTTTGGTTGGCAGTCAGGTTACCCCCTGTCCAAGCAAGGACCCTCACTCTAGTCAGGGTAAAAGAGAATCACCCTCAACAAACCCCAGCTTGCCCCCTTGGTAGCTTGGCAGAGCAGTAGGCTTAACTTCAGAGTGCTAGGTGTAAAGTATTTGTACCAACACACACAGGCGGTCATTCTGACCGCGGCGGGCGGCGGTCGCCGCCCGCCATGCGGTTACCGCCGAATGACCGCACCGCGGTCAAAAGACCGCGGCTGTCATTCCAACTTTCCCGCTGGCCCAGCGGGCGACCGCCAAAAGGCCGTCCGCCGGCCCAGCGGGAAAGCCCCTGCAACGAGGAAGCCGGCTCCGAATGGAGCCGGCGGAGTTGCAGGGGTGCGACGGGTGCAGTGGCACCCGTCGCGATTTTCACTGTCTGCATCTTTGTGGGGCCCTGTTAGGGGGCCCCTGCACTGCCCATGCCAGTGGCATGGGCAGTGCAGGGGCCCCCAGGGGCCCCACAGCACCCGTTCCCGCCATCCTGGTTCTGGCGGTGGACACCGCCAGAAACAGGCTGTCGGGAAGGGGATCGGAATCCCCATGGCGGTGCTGCAAGCAGCGCCGCCATGGCGGATTCCCTGGGCCAGGGGAAAACCGTCGGGAAACCGCCAGTTCCCCTTTTCTGACCGCGGCTTTACCACCGCGGTCAGAATAGCCCAGGAAGCACCGCCAGCCTGTTGGCGGTGCTTCCGCCGCCCTCCGCCATGGCGGTCATGGACCGCCAGGGTCAGAATGACCCCCACAGTAACTTAATGAAATCACTACAACATGCCAAAACACAGGTTTAGAAAAATAGGAAATATTTATCTAAATAAAACAAGACCAAAGCCACAAAAATCCGACATACACAAGTCAAGTTATGAATTTTTAAAGATTAAATTAAAAAATAGTGCTTAGAAACATATAATGCTTCGATGAGGTGTTAACACGGCATCGTGACGGAGTCGTTCCCAACAATCCAAGACCAGCGGTGCCGGCCATGGAGTCACAGGTACAGTACCTTGGTGAAGAGTGAGAACAAGCCGATGCGTGAAGTCGGGGATCGCGGCGTCCGTGCGAAATGTTGAATCCGCGCACTTCAAGCGGCGTCAGACACGACGTAGTGCGGCGACTTCCACGGAGTCACGGTCTTCGGGGGTGTTGCAGCGATGTCGGGCCTACGAAGATCGTCGTGTTCCAGCGAAGATCACGGAGTCGGTTGCAGGCGGTGCCACCGGATTCAGCAGAGGTGTCGGTCCGGAGTCATCCAAAGTCGATTTCCTTGAATTTTCACCAGCTTTTCCTTTCAAGGGCCCAGGGACTGGATAGGGCACCACTTGTCAGGGTAGGAGTCTCAGCAGAGAGTCCAGGTGCTGCTAATGGAAGTCTTTGATGGCCCTGAGACTTCAGAACAGGGGGCAAGCTCAGTCCAAGCCCTTGGAGAGTCCTTCTCAAGCAGGAATATACCACAAAGTCCAGTCTTTGTCCCCTTGCACAGGCAGAAGCAGCAACTGCAGGATAGCTCCACAAAGCACAGTCACAGGCAGGGCAGCACTTCTGCTCAGCTCTTCAGCTCTTCTCCAGGCAGAGGTTCCTCTTGATTTCCAGAAGAGATCTAAAGTCTGTGGTTTTGGGTGCCCTTCTTATACCCATTTTCTCCTTTGAAGTAGGCCTACTTCAAAGCAAAGTCTCTCTTGAATGTGAAATCCCGCCTTTCCCTGGCCAGGTCCCAGACACTCACCAGGAGGTTGGAGACTGCATTGTGCGAGGGCAGGCACAGCCCTTTCAGGTGTGAGTGACCACTCTTCCCCTCCCTCCTAGCACAGATGGCTCATCAGGATATGCAGGCTACACCCCAGTTCCCTTTGTGTCACTGTCTAGTGTGTGGTGCAGCCAGCCCAACTGCCAAACTGACCCAGTCAGGGAATCCACAAACAGGCAGAGTCACAGAAATGGTATAAGCAAGAAAATCCTCACTTTCTAAAAGTGGCATTTTCAAACACCAATCTTAAAATCAACTTTACTAAAAGATGCATTTTTAAATTGTGAGCTGAGAGACCCGAAACTCCACATGTCCATCCACTCACAAAGGGAATCTACACTTTAATCCGATTTAAAGGTAGCCCCTATGTTAACCTACGAGAGGGACAGGCCTTACAACAGTGAAAAATGAATTTAGATATATTTCACTGTTAAGACATGTAAAACACATTGCTATATGTCCTACCTTAACCATACCCTGCACCCTGCCCTTGGGCCTACTTTAGGGGTGCCTTACCTGTAAGAAAGGGGAAGGTTTAGGCCTGGCAAGTGGGCACACATGCCAAGTCGAATTTACAGTTAAAACTGTACACACAGACACTGCAGTGGCAGGTCTGAGACATGATTACAGAGCTACTTATGTGGGTGGCACAACCAGTCCTGCAGACCCACTAGTACCATTTGATTTATAGGCCCTGGGCACCTCTAGTGCACTGTACTAGGGACTTACTAATAAATCAGACATGCTAATCATGGGTAAATCAAGTACATACACATTTTGTAAAGGAGCCCTTGCACTTTAGCACTGGTTAGCAGTGGTAAAGTGCTCAGAGTAACAAAAACAGCAAAATCAGAGTCCAGCACACATCAACAACCTGTGAAACAGAGGCAAAAAGTTAAGGGAGACCACGCCATGGATGAAAATTCTAACAGGTGTATACCTGGGTCGGGACTACTGTGAAATCTTTATTAGGTTGAGGACAATTTAAAATTAGTCTTGTTTTGGTCTTTATATAAAGCTTGCCATACCCCTAATCACACAGGATGCACTTGCCTCAGTAGTCCTCTTGAATTATTACATTGAGCTTTATTACACCGATGATGATGTCATCAAGCTCTCTGATTTGCATCAGGTCCGTGAAGGTGCTCTTCAAAGTGGATTGTTAAAAGGGAGCTGTTTTTAGTTTGTTCGGCATGTGCATGTGGATGAGGTGCATGAGGTTTGTTTAGATGGAGGGTGCAACCTGCTCTGAATGTTGCTGCGCATAAGCATGGGTGTAGCAGAAAATGGGAAAAGAGATGCAGCTGCACGTGTAATTTCTTACCATCTTCGGAGTGCAAAGCTTCATTGGTAGAAACCAGCTTTGAATTGCCTCAGGGGGCTCATTGTGGTATATAGAGCTCACCCAGTGTCATGAGTGGAGCCAAACAACTAGAGTCACTGTATGTGAGCTTACCCAAGAATGACGGAGGAGCAAACCATAGAAGGCACTATTAAAACACCCAGGACCATTGCATCAACTCTCAACAGTAGAGACAGGGGGAATAGAGGGGCAACCAATGTGAGACATTGTTAAGCCCTCAGAAGTGTTATATGGATTCTACCCAGGAGCAACCCATAAGAGACATGGTTAAGCCACAAATAACTATTTTGTACAGTCCACCCAGAAGCAACAGAGGGGCAACCAGTTGGAGGGCCTGCTAAACCACCAAGGATCTTCAAAAGGAGTAATCCGAGGAGTGAAAATGGAGAAACCATTTAGAGGCTTGATTAAACCACCATTGTGCGGTACGTAGAGTTTATCAAGGAGCAACCTATCACAGTGCAGTAGATGGAGTTTACCAAGCAGCAACAGATGACAGTTCCATTGCAGCCACTCTTAAACCATCATGGTGCATTATCAGGAGTTTACCCATACCGACAAAAGAGTGGCCCATTGGAGGCATCTTTGAACCACCAGGAGCCCTTTGAGAAATCTAACCAAGAGCTTTGGAGGAGAGACCTATTGGAGTTATGGTTAAATGGCCACTCTGTATTACATGAGGCTTACATAGAAGTGAAAGAAGAGAGGTCCAAGTAAAATTATATGGTGTCTAACCAGAGCAACAGAGGAGCAACCCATTGAACCACTGTTAAACAAGCATTAATTGGGCTCTTATCACGAGTGACAAGAGTGACAGAGAATCGACCAGATAGAGACACTTTTTAAACCACTATGCAGCTGTATGTGCATTCTACCCAGAAGATACAGAGGAGTAATCTACTGGATATACTTTTAAGCCACCCAGAAAAGATAAACTATATCATTCCTTACAGTACATGGTCACGTGCTCTCCCTTCCCACAAACTGCTTAAATCCTTGGCATCTTGCTCTTTCATGTCCATTACAGGCACACAAAATAAATGCAGACCTCACACTGGGAACTTTTACACACCAAAAAACAGTTAGTAATTATTGATGAAAGATATTAGGATCACTTTCATGCAAGTCAGATTAAAAAATGCAGTGTTAATACATGTAGAGATTAGATTTTTCCTGTACTGATCTATGGTGTGAAAAAATTAACAAGCTGTCACAAATATCCCCTCTCTGCTGAACGCTTTTAGAAAAACATATCAGAAGAAAGAAAGCAGTGCCCATTTTCCTTGTTTAAACCGTAACTGCAATTATGATCCATTACACACCTTTCATCTTTACTGCTCTCTGATAGTAACATTGTGGCCTGAGAAATCAACTGAAATAACTTATTACAAGGAAGCAGCTACGTCATTTCTGCATTACAAGCAACTGGATGCATCACAACTCCCCTCTAAAAAGGAAATTAAAGCTTGGCTTTTACGTTGCCATTACAAAATCTCCGCCCAGATTTAAAAGAATATGGCGCATCAATTCTGATGCTCCAGATTTCTTGCACCACTCACACTGCCACGTAACAACACCTTGGGTGCGCCATATTTACAATACGGCGCACCATGGCACACGTTAGGCCAACAGTGGAAACATTTTTGATGCTAGAGTTGCGCTTTGCTGCACTAGCGTAAAAAATTTTGATGCTAGTGCAGCAGAGTGCAAGGAAGCCCATTGATTTCAATGGGTGCGTCCTTTTAACACCTGCTTTGATCAGGCATTAAAAACAACGCCAAAAATGGCACAATGAAATTTTGTAGATTTGATTGCACCATTTTGGCAGGCCTACTAAAGCCGGAACACCCCCTTGCATACATTATGCCTGGTGCAGGCATAATTGGCTGCAAGGGGTTGCAAAGTGGTGCAATGCATGCATTGCTCCACTTTGTAAATATGGCGTGGCGATTTTTGCCTAGTTGAGCCATATTAGCATAAAAAAATGATGGTAATAGGGCATAATGAGGAGCCGGGCTTTGTACATTGGGAACCTTGTGTATTACATGGACTCTAATTTGTAATGACAGAGAAGCAATCCATTGGAGGCTCTGTCAAAACAACATATGACCGCCTTATACATTTACCAGTAATTTATGTGATATATATTGCACCCGAAACATTCTACTTCCGCTGGGTCAGAATTTACAAGTGCAATAATTACCACCTAAAAATGGGTTTTCCCCACTTAAATTGGATATATTTGCTGGTTTTGGTACTTATGATACTACAATCTGTATCCCCTGCTTGATACTGGACATTTTAACTTGACCTGCCGCAATATATCTAGGGTAATCAATATTTATCCCAAAACTTATAATTCTGATAGGTGAATTAAAAGGAGTTAGCACACATATTGGAATTTAACATTCAATTCATTACGAGGGCCTTGAAGTACTGGATTCTAACTAAGATGTACAATGGAGCAACCAGCTGGAGGCATTGTTAAGTCACCAAGAAGTATTACAGGGTGTGTTTACCAAGGAATGACAGAGAACTAACCCATTGGAGGCATCAGTAAACCACCAAGTTTTATGTGGGGTGTACCCAGGAGCAAGAGAAGATTTCTTGTTGCTAGATGGGAATTACGCTTTTGTCGGTTTTGGAGGACATGGATCTGGTGCCATTTCACACTGCTAGCCCTACTTCCCCTCTCGCACACTGGGATGCCAATACCCAGGATCCAAAGACACTAAGATGGCAGAGATGTCAGAAGACTAGCTCCATCCTGATTCCTAACATGACAATTAATGTAGTTTATTTGAAACACAATTCACTCCACTCACCCTCACTGTGCAATTGACGTCACAGAGTCTGCAGCACAGCTGAGCACTCTGTAGCTACTCCCACAACAGGTTGTGTTGCAGACTCTGCCTTGATATTCACAAATGAGTATAACTGCATCCTGTTGGAAAGTGGGTTATTGGTAAGGGCAGGTAAGTACCTACACTTAGCAAAAGGCCATTTACCCCTACTTAGGTCAAGTTAGGTCTCAATAAATTAAACCCAGCTCTACCCTGGGTAGACTGTGAATGAGAGCAGTGTGTAAAGCATTTAAAAAAATCACAAAACAGTAAGTAAGTAAAACGCAAAAAACACAAAAAACACAAATCTAATTTATAACAATAGAGTATATTTTTATATTTAAAATGACACCAAACTAATTAAAATCAGATAAGGGGAAAGGGAGCTATGAATTTTTAAGGAATAAATGTTTTCCACCACACAGAAGCAAATAGCACTTAAAGAGTTAAAGAAGGTCACAGTGTACAGGGACAAAGTCCAGAGTTCAGGCAACCCACGAGGTAACACTGTTACACTTGCTTTCAGAAGTGTTTCTTGATTCTGGAAAGTGGTCCACAGCACCAGCCAACGGTTCAGAGGCTCTGGTTTGCCCCTTGTGGTCTGGGACTACAACTACTGCAATGCACCTCTTCAACTTATGGAGTTGCTCCAAATGTCTCCAAGTGTCTGGATCTTCTTCCAGAGGTCCTTTTTGGGTCCTTGAACTGTCCACAACTTGATCCAAGGTTCTAGAAGTTCTGAGTTGCTCCTTGAGAGTTGGGACTACAATTCCCAGGATGGACCTGGTCAGAATCCTCAAATGGCCACTGGACAGTGGTCAGTTGGGCTCTGCTTGCAGGACTTGATGGAGGGGACTCTGGGCAGCTCCTTTGTACCTGTAGCAAACAGGGAGTCCCTCCTTGAAGCAGTAGAAGACATGCAAAGTCCTTTTAGTGGTGAAGCCCAAGTGTGCAGCTGGTGCAGTCCTTCAGAGTTCAGTGTCCAGGTGTAGGTCAGAGGTCCAGCAGGTCAGTCCTTCTTCTTCTTTGTCTTGTTCCTTGTAGGGATCTGAGGTGTGGGTGCAGCTCTGCCATATTTATCCTTGCTCCTAGGTGGAAAGCAGGGGGGCCCTGGTTATCCAATCACAGGCGGTCTCCTTCCCCCTTTGATGACCACTTCCTGGGAAGTGTGGCAAAAATCAATCCTAGGGAGCAACATTCGTCAAAAATCCAACAGGGCTGAAAGGGATTTTTTGATGGGAAGATCTGGCTGAGCCTACCCACTGGTGTGGCCAAACATCCTAAACACCCCCCTCTCCTAATCTAATCAAGAGGGCACCTAACTGTCTGGGGTTGCAGGATGTGAGGGGAGTTCTGAGCTGCTCCAAATGTCCTTCCCTGCCTTTGATGATCAATTTGGCTGCCCTCCCTCCTTCCTGCTTCCCGATCTGCTGAGGCAGATCTCCTCCCCGAGAAACATCCTTTGTGTTCAGCTCCAGCCACTTCACACCTCAGAGGCTGGCCAATCAGAGAAGGGCGCTACAGAGATGAAGTTGGCTACTTTCAGGTAGAGTTTTAAAACGCTTTATCTAAACTAGTTATATTAAATCCAACAATTGTAAATTGTGGTATTTATTATAAGAATTATTTTGATACCAAACTCAAGTCATCTGACACTTAAGGGGACTTTATTAATTAAAATAAAGTCTCCCCATTTTAGCTTATGCAGGCCATTCACTACAGTGATGGCAAAATGCATTTGGCTATTTTACCTCACCAGAGCTTATAAAACTATTTTTATAAGGTCCCTGCTTATCGTTACATGGCACCCATTCCTAGGGGCACATAGGGCACACCTTCGGGGTGACATATGTAAAAATAAGGTAGTTTAAGACTTTGGAAGTACATTTAATTCCAAAGTCGAATTTGCACATAACTTTAGTTTAAAAGCAGCCAGCAAGTCAGACCTGCCTTTAAAATAACACTGGGCACCTCAGCAATGCACCTATGAGTGCACTACCTATGCTGGGCTCCCTAAACCTACATGCCCTACCTTGTACTAGGGACCTATAAGTAGGTTGATATTGCCAATAATTGCATACTCATTTTACACAGAGCACAGGCCCTGGGACTGGTTAGCAGTACCCAGAGCACCATTAGAGTAAGGAAAACACCAGAAAAAAAGTGAAAATGGGGGCAAAATGTTAGGAGACCCCTGAAATCAGCACTGTTTTCTCACATGATATTATTGTATGGGTGTGTGAGTGAGTGTTAAGTGCCTGTGTGGGTCTGTATGTAGGTGTGTAAGGGGCTCCATGGGAGTGAAAATGGCTGTGTGAGTGTGCAAGTGGGATTGGTAATGGTTTTGTAGGTCTGTGAGTGAGTGTGTTAGTGTGTAAATGGATGTGTGAGTGACTGTTGGTCTGTGAGTGGGTGTGGTAGTGGCTTTATGGGCCTGTGAATGGGTGTGTGAGTAGATGTATGAGTATTTGAATGAATGTGTGAATAGATGTGTGAGTAATGATGTGGGTATGTGAGTGGGTGTGGTAGTGGTTTTGTGGGACTGTCAGTGGGTGTATGAGTGGCTGTGTAGGTCTGTGAGTGGGTGTGGTAGCGGTTTTGTAAGTCTGTCAGTGGGTGTGTGAGAGTGTGAATGGATGTGTAAGTGGGTGTGTGAGCGCCTGTGTGGGTCTGTGAGTGGGTGTAGTATTGGTTTAGTGGGTGTGTGAGTGTGTGAATAAGTGTGTGAATGGGTGTGTGAGTGGCTGTGTGTGTCTGTGAGTGGGTATATTTTCAGTGTAGTGACATGACCATAAAAGTCTGTTTACAATCTTATTGATGACGTTTTTGCTTTAACCGCTTCTGTGCCTTGGACGAAATGATCTCGTCCAAGGCTACAGTTCCCCTGTGCCTTGGACGAGATCACCTCGTCCAAGGCACAGGGGAACTTGGGGGAGTGCTAGCGTGCCACCCGTGCACCCCCCTCCCCCCCAAGGCGGGGATGGAAGGGGAGGACCTTCCCCTTCCACCCCCGACCCCCCCCCCCTACCCCCCCTGTGACATCAGCGCACGAGCGCGCGCTGATTTGTCACAGGGGCCTCGCTTCCAGCGCGATTGAAAGAGAAATGCTTTACATTTCTCTTTCAATCACACGGGGAGGCCCGGAAGGGCTTCAAAGGGAAGGAAAAGTATTTCCTTCCCTTTGAAGTCTCTCCGAGGGTTTCAAAAGCCGGATTGCTTGCAATCCGGCTTTTGAAACCCCACTAGACAACAGGGATTTTTTTTTCTTTTTCTGAAAGTCACATAAGGGAGCGACCCCTTGGGCAAGGGTCGCTCCCATGGGGGGCATTTTTTCGAGAAGGCCTTTTCTGCCCCCAGGGGGGGGCAGAAACCTCTAGGCACCAGGGACAATTTTTTTTTTTTTTTTTTTATGTTTCATTTTTTTTTTTTTTAGGTGGGGAGCTACCCCTTTGGCAATGGTCGCTCCCCTTGAGGGAAAATTATATTTAGGCCATTTCTGCCCCCCCTTGGGGGCAGATTGGCCTATTTTGATGAGGCCAATCTGCCCCCAAACCACTAGACACCAGGGAGTTTTTTCTTTGCGTGAATTTCACGCAAGGGGAGCGACCCCTTAGGCAAGGGTCACTCCCTGGGGGGGCAAATTTATTTTAGGCCATTTCTGCCCCCCCTGGGGGCAGATCGGCCTATTATTAGTATTTAGACCATTTCTGCCCCATTGGGCGATTTTAGGTCAATCTGCCCCCAAGGGGGCAGAAACCACTAGGCACCTGGGATTTGTTTTTTGGCGCCAATGTCACGCAGGGGGAGCGACCCCATAGGCAAGGGTCGCTCCCGGGGGGGGGGGGTTAGGGAGGCAAATTTATTTTAGGGCATTCCTGCCCCCCCCCCCGGGGCCGGCTGAGCTACAGGCCAAACTCCACAGGTAGGCACCTTGCAAAAATCACCTCTGTTTTCTGTGAAAAAATATGTTGTGTCCACGTTGTGTTTTGGGCCATTTCCTTTCGTGGGCGCTAGGCCTACCCACAGAAGTGAGGTACCATTTTTATCGAGAGACTTAGGGGAACGCTGGGTGGAAGGAAATTTGTGGCTCCTCTCAGATTCCAGAACTTTCTGTCACCGAAATGAGAGGAAAAAGTGTTTTTTTGGCCAAATGTTGATGTTTGCAAAGGATTCTGGGTAACATAACCTGGTCAGAGCCCCAAAAGTCATCCCATCTTGGGTTCCCCTGGGTTTCTAGTTTTCAAAAATGCGCTGGTTTGCTAGGTTTGCCCAGGTGCCGGCTGAGCTACAGGCCAAAATCCACAGGTAGGCACTGCTTTTTATAAAAAAATGTGATGTGTCCATGTTGTGTTTTGGGCCATTTCCTTTCGTGGGCGCTAGTCCTACCCACACAAGTGAGGTATCGGGAGACTTGGGGGAACGCTGGGTGGAAGGGAATTTGTGGCTCCTCTCAGATTCCAGAACTTTCTGCCACAGAAATGTGAGGAACATGTGTTTTTTTAGACAAATTTTGAGGTTTGCAAAGGATTCTGGGTAACAGAACCTGGTCCGAGCCCCACAAGTCACCCCATCTTGGATTGCCCTAGGTCTCTAGTTTTCAGAAATGCACAGGTTTGGTAGGTTTCCCTAGGTGCCGGCTGAGTTAGAGGCCAAAATCTACAGGTAGGCACTTTGCAAAAATCACCTGTTTTCTTTAAAACAATTGGATGTGTCCACGTTGCGCTTTGGGGCGTTTCCTGTCTCGGGCGCTAGGCCTACCCACACAAGTGAGGTATCATTTGTATCGGGAGACTTGGGGGAACGCTGGGTGGAAGGAAATTTGTGGCTCCTCTCAGATTCCAGAACTTTCTGCCACAGAAATGTGAGGAACATGTGTTTTTTTAGCCAAATTTTGAGGTTTGCAAAGGATTCTGGGTAACAGAACCTGGTCCGAGCCCCGCAAGTCACCCCATCTTGGATTCCCCTAGGTCTCTAGTTTTCAGAAATGCACACGTTTGGTAGGTTTCCCTAGGTGCCGGCTGAGCTAGAGGCCAAAATCTACAGGTAGGCACTTCGCAAAAATCACCTCTGTTTTCTTTAAAAAAATTGGGTGTGTCCACGTTGCGCTTTGGGGCGTTTCCTGTCGCGGGCGCTAGGCCTACCCACACAAGTGAGGTATCATTTTTATCGGGAGACATGGGGGAACGCTGGGTGGGAGGAAATTTGTGGCTCCTCTCAGATTCCAGAACTTTCTGCCACAGAAATGTGAGGAACATGTGTTTTTTTAGCCAAATTTTGAGGTTTGCAAAGGATTCTGGGTAACAGAACCTGGTCCGAGCCCCGCAAGTCACCCCATCTTGGATTCCCCTAGGTCTCTAGTTTTCAGAAATGCACAGGTTTGGTAGGTTTCCCTAGGTGCCGGCTGAGCAAGAGGCCAAAATCTACAGGTAGGCACTTTGCAAAAATCACCTCTGTTTTCTTTCAAAAAATTGGATGTTTCCACGTTGCGCTTTGGGGCATTTCCTGTCGCGGGCGCTAGGCCTACCCACACAAGTGAGGTATCATTTTTATCGGGAGACTTGGGGGAACATAGATTAGCAAAACAAGTGTTATTGCCCCTTGTCTTTCTCTATATTTTTTCCTTCCAAATATAGGAGAGTGTGTAAAAAAGACATCTATTTGAGAAATGCCCTGTAATTCACATGCTAGTATGGTCACCCCGGTATTCAGAGATGTGCAAATAACCACTGCTCCTCAACACCTTATCTTGTGCCCTTTTTGGAAATACAAAGGTTTTCTTGATAGCAATTTTTTACTCTTTATATTTCAGCAAATGAATTGCTGTATACCCTGTATAGAATGAAAACGCACTGCAGGGTGCAGCTCATTTATTGGCTCTGGGTTCCTCGGGTTCTTGATGAACCTACAAGCCCTATATATCCCTGCAACCAGAGGAGTCCAGCAGACGTAACAGTATATTGCTTTCGATAATATGACATTGCAGGGAAAAGTTACAGAGTAAAACGTAGAGAAAAAGTGATGTTTTTTTCACCTCAATTTCAATATTTTTCTTTTTCAGTTGTTATTTTCTGTAGGAAACCCTTGTAGGATCTACACAAATGACCCCTTGCTGAATTCAGAATCCTGTCTACTTTTCAGAAATGTTTAGGTTTCTGGGATCCAGCATTGGTTTCATGCCCATTTTTTGTCACTGACTGGAAGGAGGCTGAAAGCACAAAAAATTGCAAAAATGGGGTATGTCCCAGTAAAATGCCAAAATTGTGTTGAAAAATTGGGTTTTCTGATTCAAGTCTGCCTGTTCCTGAAAGCTGGGAAGCTGCTGAGTTTAGCAACGCAAACCCTTTGTTGATGCAATTTTCAGGGGAAAAACCACAAGCCTTCTTCTGCAGCCACTTCTTCCAATTGTTTTGAAAAAAATGAAATTTTCACTGTGTTTTGGCTAATTTCTTGGCCTCCTTCAGGGGAACCCACAAAGTCTGGGTACCTCTAGAATCCCTAGGATGTTGGAAAAAAAGGACGCAAATTTGGCTTGGTTAGCTTATGTGGACAATAAGTTATGAGGGCCTAAGCGCGAACTGCCCCAAATAGGCAAAAAAAGGCCTGGCACAGGAGGGGGAAAAGGCCTGGCAGCGAAGGGGTTAAAGAGGAATGTGTATTTTCATCTATGTACACGGCTTTGACAAAGACCTCACAGTCTAAACGCATCAGCCACTTCAATAAATCATTCCATGGATGCGCATTTACGTGCGTGTTAGACTTTTCATCCTTGGCGTGGTCTCCCTTAACTTTTTGCCTCTGTTCCCCAGGTTGTTGATGTGTGCTGGACTCTGATTTTATTGTGTTTGTTACTCTGGGCACTTTACCACTGCTAACCAGTGCTAAAGTGCAAGTGCTCCTGTTTAAAATGTGTACGTAATTGGTTCTCCATGATTGGCATATTTGTTTTACTGTTAAGCCCCTAGTAAAGTGCACTAGAGGTGCCCAGGGCCTGTAAATCAAATGCTACTAGTGGGCCTGCAGCACTGGTTGTGCCACCCACATAAGTAGCTCTGTAATCATGTCTCAGACCTGCCACTGCAGTGTCTGTGCGTGTATTTTTACACTGTAAATTCGACTTGGCAAGTGTACCCACTTGCCAGGCCTAAACCTTCCCTTCCCTTTTCTTACATGTAAGGCACCCCTAAGGTAGGCCCTAGGTAGCCCCAAGGGCAGGGTGCAGTGTATGGATAAGGTAGGACATATAGTAATGTGGTTTATATGTCCTGACAGTGAAATACTGCTAAATTCGTTTTTCACTGTTGCAAGGACTGTCTCTCTCATAGGATAATATGGGGGCTACCTTTAAATATGATTAAAGCGTAGATTCCCCTAGAGAGTAGATGGACATGTGGAGTTTGGGGTCCCTGAACTCACAATTTAAAAATACATCTTTTAGTAAAGTTGATTTTAAGATTGTGCGTTTGAAAATGCCACTTTTAGAAAGTGAGCATTTTCTTGCTTAAACCATTCTGTGACTCTGCCTTGTTTGTGGATTCCCTGTCTGGGTCAGTTTGACAGTTGGGTTGTTTTTCACCTCACACCAGACAGTGACACAAAGGGAGCTGGGGTGTAACCTGCATTTCCTGATTAGCCATCTCTGCTAGGAGGGAGGGGTGGAGTGGTCACTCTCATCTGAAAGGACTGTGCCTGCCTCTAACAATGCCGGCTCCAACCCCCTGGTGTGTGTCTGAGGCCTTGCCTGGGCAAGGCAGGATTTCACAAGTAGGTATGAGTCCCCTTTGAAGAAAGGTGACTTCAAAGACTAAAATGGGTATAAGAAGGGCACCCAAATCTACAGACTTCAGAAACACTTCTGGAATCAAGAGGAACCTCTGCCTGGAGAAGAGCTGTTAGCTGAGGAGGAAGTGCTGCCCTGCCTGTGACTGTGCTTTGTGGAGCTTTCCTGCAGTGCTGCTTCTGCCAGAGTAAGAGGGCAAAGACTGGACTTTGTGTGCCTTCCATCTTGAGAAGAAATCTCCAAGGGCTTGATCTAGAGCTTGCCTCCTGTTGTTTGAAGTCTCAGGGACAGCAAAGACTTCTCTCTGCCAGCACCTGGAGCCTCTGGAGAGACTCCTACTCTGCCCTGTGGTGCCCATCCAGTTCCTGGGACCCTGAAAGGAGAAGCTGGCAGCCTAAAGACAAGAAAATCCACGCACAGAGCGCTGTGCGGGGAAAAGATCGACGCGAATCCGATCGGCGGCTGAAAAACGACGCGCCGCCAGCTCTGCGGCTGAGAAACAACGCTCGCAGGAAACTCGACCGAAGAATCGACGCACGGAGCAGGAGAAACGACGCGCAGCATCGCTGACGGAGGCTGGGAGATTGCAACCTGCGCGGCTGGATCGTCAACTCATCGTGCGGCTGGATTTTTGACTCGAGTACCGCCATGCGGAGTTATTTTCGACGCACGCCCGCCCGTGCGGGGTTATTTTTGACGCACACCAGGTACATTTTCACTCTAGCAGCGCTAGTGTGTTTTTAAAACTACTTAAAGACTCTTTTTGATTTTTAATTAATAACTTGACTTGTGTATGGTGGATTTTTGTCGTTTTGGTCTTGTTTTGTTTAGATAAATATTTCCTATTTTTCTAAACCTGTGTTGTGTCATTTTGTAGTGTTTTCATTGAGTTACTGTGTGTGTTGGTACAAATACTTTACGCCTAGCACTCTGAGGTTAAGCCTACTGCTCTGCCAAGCTACCAAGGGGGTAAGCAGGGGTTAGCTGAGGGTGATTCTGTTTTACCCTGACTAGAGTGAGGGTCTTTGCTTGAACAGGGGGTAACCTGACTGTCAACCAAGGACCCCATTTCTAACATTGGTGGTCAGCGGTCGGGATTTGGACTTGTATTTGTGCTTGACATACAGTAATTAAGTGTACACTACTGTTTGAGTTCAGACCACTACGTGACCACATACTACTAGTCTTGTGATTTTTGTTTTTTTCTATTTGGACTGTTTTTGCTCTGCATTCAGTTTCTTTTTTCGCTGATCCGGTGACTTTTCTGGAACTTCATTTGAGAACTTGCTTTTCTGCATTTGGAACTTTGCACTCTTTTAACCTTTTATCATGTCTCTACTTGGAGATGCACCAGTTGAAGCTGTTTTTGACCTGAAGCAATTGGATAGTTATAACAAGGCTCAGCTAAAGCAGTTTTGTAAAAAATTTGGTTGTCCCATTAAGAGCTCTTCCAAGAAGGATGAGCTGAAAAAGGCGCTGAGGGCCTGGGTGACAACCAGAAGCACTGGAGGGCACACTGAGGATGAGGAGGATGAGGAGAGAGAGCAATCAGTACAGAATGGTATATTGGGGGGGCCTGTTATTCCCAGGGAAGGAGTCTCTAGGGCAAGTAGCAGTGTATCCTCCAAGGGTCTGACACCTGAAGAGTTACAGGACAGACAGGCAGAGAGGGAGTACCAATTGGAGTTGAAAAAGCTCAGTCTAGAGGTGGAACAGAGAAAGCTGGCCATTGAGGAAAGGAAGTTAGCCATGGCTCATGAGCTCAGTTTAAAAGAGATAGATCAGAGGAGTCAGTCCAGTAGAGATGGTGGCAGCAATCCTACAGTGCAGCCTGAGAGAAGGGTACACATCCCAAAAGACCTTGTGAGGGATTATAAGAGGGATGATGATATCTGCTTGTGGTTCAAGGGTTATGAGTCCGCTCTCCACATGAACCTGGTCCCTGAAGCTCATTGGGGGGCAGCCCTGTGGAAGCATTTTGAGGCAGAGGGGAGGGACACACTGACAGCCTTAGGGGATGCTCAGGATCTCACCTACCCTGTCATGAAGGAGGCCTTACTTACCAGGTATGGTCTCACCCCTGAGCAGTACAAGGAGAAGTTTAGATCCTACAAGAGAAAGGAATCCCAAACATGGTTGGAATGTGTTGATTCTTTTTGCAGGTCACTGGATGGTTGGGTGAAGGGCAGTAAGGTAAACACGTATGAGGGGCTTTACAATTTAATTGCTTGGGAGCACTTGTACAGTTTATGTTTTCCAGAGCTGCGCCAGCACCTCATTGACAGCAAGCTGACTGACCCCAGGAAGCTTGCACAGGAAGCGGACCGCTGGGAGAGCACCAGGGTCCAAAAGAGGTATGGGGGAGACCACCCCAAGGGTGGGCAGGGTCCCTCTCAGAAGAAAGGGGGGGGGTCAGGGCAAACAGGGGGAGTTCTCTAAAGGGCCCCAAACTGATTCCCAGGGTAAGGATTCCCAACCCCCCAGTGAAAAGAAGCCATGGTTGTCCAAAGGGAAGCCAGTGGCAGGTGGTCCCCTACGTAAGTGCTATGCATGTGACCAGGTGGGTCATGTGAGGGGGTCCCCAAATGCCCCAGAAGTACACCGGCACCCACTGGTGCACCATCCCAGGGTTTGGCCAGTGTAGCGCTTGGGGAGGAGTTGGTTTCAGGTGGGTGGGAACCAGCAGAAAGGACCCTTGTCTCACTAGGGGACAGTGAGATGGTCCAGAGAAACCTAGTGCCTGATAACACTAAGAAGTACAGGCAATGGGTGACCATCAATGGACAGAGGGTAGAGGCTCTGAGAGACACAGGAGCCAGTGTGACTACAGTGAGGAGTCACCTGGTGTCTGAAGAGCAGATTGATCCCCGGGTACTTCACCAAGTAGTTGCGGTAGACAACTCTGAGCGCCTCTGCAGAGTGGCGCAGGTTCCCTTTGAATGGGGGGGGGTCTCAGGTTCCTGGAAAGTAGCTGTGAGTCCAACCATGCCTGTTGATTGTTTGCTAGGTAACGACCTGGAGGATTCCCCTTGGAAGGAGGTGGAACACAGGTCTCACTTGGAGATGTTGGGTCTGCCTGGGTGGGTATGCGTATCCACCCGGTCTATGGCAGCCAATCAGGGTAGTCAAGAGCCCCTGGAGCCTGAAACAGTGGCCCAGGGGACCGCCAAGAAGAGGAAGGGCAGGGGGCGCGGGAAACCGGCCCCAGAAGTTCCCACGGTCCGGGAGGAGGCAGAGCCTGAGGGTGATGCCCCGGAGCCTACAGGGGAACAGGTGGCTGAACTGGGGGAGGTCCCTGAGCTGTCACAGTGGCAGCAGGAAGGGGGACCCACCAGGGAAGCATTCTGCACAGCGCAGAAGGAGTGCCCTACTCTTGAGGGGCTGCGGCAGCAGGCTGCAGCCCAGGCGGCTGGCGAGGCGCCAGGTACTCACCTGATTTACTGGGAGGATGGCCTCCTGTATATTGAGCCTAAGGTTCCTGAGTCTGGGTCAGCTCGTATGCTGGTGGTACCCCAGTGCTTCAGGGCCTTCCTACTGGGTTTGGCTCATGATGGCAGGACATCTAGGGCAGGACAAGACCTATAAGAGGCTTGTCTCCCACTTTTACTGGCCCTTGATGCACAAGCAGTCAGCTGCTTATTGTAGGTCTTGTCAGACTTGTCAGGCAAGTGGCAAGAGTGGGGGGAAATGCAAAGCTCCCCTCCAACCTTTACCTGTAGTCAGTACTCCCTTTGAAAGGGTAGGAATTGACATTGTGGGGCCTCTGGATCCCAAGACAGCCATGGGCAACAGGTTCATCCTGGTCTTGGTGGACCATGCCACAAGGTACCCAGAAGCCATTCCTCTAAGGACGGTCAATGCCCCCGTGGTGGGACGTGCCTTGATGGGGGTTTTTACCCGCCTGGGGTTCCCCAAGGAGGTGGTATCTGATAGAGGTACAAACTTCATATCCACTTATATGAAGTCTCTGTGGAAGGTGTGTGGGGTAACCTACAAGTTCACCACCCCTTACCACCCCCAAAGTAATGGTCTGGTTGAAAGATTCAACCGCACCTTGAAAGGCATGATTCAGGGCCTGTCAGAGCCCTTGAGGCGTAAGTGGGACGTCCTCTTGCCATGCCTTCTGTTCGCTTACAGGGAGGTGCCTCAAAAGGGACTTGGCTTTAGCCCCTTTGAGCTCATCTATGACCACCCTGTGAGGGGACCGCTCAGTCTGGTGAAGGAGGCTTTGGAGAAAGCTCCTAGTAAACCACCCCAGGATGTATTTAGCTACATGCTGGCACTTAGAAACCAGACTGCCCGCTTCAGGAGTCTCGCTCAGGAGAACCTGGAAGCAAGCCAGGAGGATATGAAACGGTGGTACGACCAGAATGCCACTCTGGTTGAGTTTCAGCCTGGACAAAAAGTGTGGGTCATGGCACCAGTGGAGCCTAGGGCTCTCCAAGATAAGTGGACTGGGCCTTTTGAGGTGGTGGAAAGAAAGGGCGAGGTCACCTATCTGGTAGACTTACAATCCCCCAGGAACCCTTTGAGGGTCCTACACGTCAACCGCCTCAAACCACACGTTGAGCGAACTGAGCTATCCATGCTCCTAGCGACAGATGACGGGGTGGAGGAAGAGAGTGAGCCTCTTCCTGACCTCCTGTCTGCAGGAGAGAAAGATGGGTCTGTGGAGGGAGTGATCCTCTCCCCCTCCCTGACTGAGGAACAGCAGAGGGACTGTTGCCACGTGCTGGGACAGTTCGCCTCGCTGTTTTCCCTGATCCCAGGAGTCACACACCTGTGCACACATGATGTGGACACTGGGGAAAGTACACCTGTTAAACATAAGGTTTACAGGGTGACTGACAGGGTCAGGGCTTGCATTAAGGACGAAGTCTCCAAAATGTTAACCCTAGGGGTTATTGAGCGCTCCAGCAGTCCTTGGGCCAGCCCAGTGGTCTTGGTCCCAAAGGCTGCTGCTCCTGGTGCCACTCCAGAACTTAGGTTCTGTGTGGACTACCGGGGTCTCAATGCGGTCAGCAAGACTGACGCACACCCCATCCCCCGAGCTGATGAGCTCATTGATCGGTTAGGAGCTGCCAAGTACCTCAGTACGTTTGATTTAACATCTGGGTACTGGCAGATTGCCTTAACTGAGGGGGCAAAGGAGAGGTCAGCATTCTCTACCCCAGATGGGCACTTCCACTTCAATGTGATGCCCTTTGGGATGAAGAACGCCCCTGCCACCTTTCAGAGGTTGGTCAACCAGGTGTTGGCAGGACTGGATGAGTTCAGTGCCGCCTACCTGGATGACATTGCTGTGTTTAGTTCCACATGGGAGGAACACCTGCAACACCTCTGGAGAGTGTTAGAGGCCCTGCAGAAGGCAGGCCTCACTATTAAGGTGAGCAAGTGCCAAATAGGGCAGGGTTCTGTGGTGTACTTAGGACACCAGGTGGGGAGTGGCCAGGTGGCACCCCTACAGCCTAAAATTGATACGATTCTGGCTTGGGAGCCTCCCAAGACCCAGACTGAAGTGAGAGCCTTTTTAGGTCTCACAGGATATTACCGAAGGTTTGTTAAGGGATATGGTCCCATTGTTACCCCCTTAACTGAGTTGACTTCCAAGAAGCAACCCAAGAAAGTGATCTGGACAAAGGCTTGCCAGAACGCTTTTGATGCCCTGAAGGCTGCCATGTGCACAGCACCTGTGCTGCAGGCACCTGACTACTCCAAGGAGTTTGTTGTGCAAACAGACGCCTCAGAGCATGGTATTGGAGCAGTACTCTCACAGCTTAATGAAGAGGGCCTAGATCAACCCGTAGCCTTCATTAGCAGGAGGTTACTACCCAGGGAACGTAGGTGGAGTGCCATAGAACGCGAAGCGTTTGCTGTGGTCTGGGCACTGAAGAAGCTAAGACCCTACTTGTTTGGGACTCACTTCCGAGTTCAGACCGACCACAGGCCCCTCAGATGGTTAATGCAGATGAGGGGTGAGAATCCAAAACTGTTGAGGTGGTCCATTTCCCTACAGGGGATGGACTTTACGGTGGAACATCGTCCTGGTACAGAGCACGCCAATGCTGATGGTCTGTCCAAGTTCTTCCGCCTTAGTGATGAGAACTCCCATGAGGTTGGGTAGTTGCTCCCCACTTTTAGCTGGGGGGGACACGTGTTAGACTTTTCATCCTTGGCGTGGTCTCCCTTAACTTTTTGCCTCTGTTCCCCAGGTTGTTGATGTGTGCTGGACTCTGATTTTATTGTGTTTGTTACTCTGGGCACTTTACCACTGCTAACCAGTGCTAAAGTGCAAGTGCTCCTGTTTAAAATGTGTACGTAATTGGTTCTCCATGATTGGTATATTTGTTTTACTGTTAAGCCCCTAGTAAAGTGCACTAGAGGTGCCCAGGGCCTGTAAATCAAATGCTACTAGTGGGCCTGCAGCACTGGTTGTGCCACCCACATAAGTAGCTCTGTAATCATGTCTCAGACCTGCCACTGCAGTGTCTGTGTGTGTATTTTTACACTTTAAATTCGACTTGGCAAGTGTACCCACTTGCCAGGCCTAAACCTTCCCTTTTCTTACATGTAAGTCACCCCTAAGGTAGGCCCTAGGTAGCCCCAAGGGCAGGGTGCAGTGTATGGATAAGGTAGGACATATAGTAATGTGGTTTATATGTCCTGACAGTGAAATACTGCTAAATTCGTTTTTCACTGTTGCAAGGACTGTCTCCCTCATAGGATAATATGGGGGCTACCTTTAAATATGATTAAAGCGTAGATTCCCCTAGAGAGTAGATGGACATGTGGAGTTTGGGGTCCCTGAACTCACAATTTAAAAATACATCTTTTAGTAAAGTTGATTTTAAGATTGTGCGTTTGAAAATGCCACTTTTAGAAAGTGAGCATTTTCTTGCTTAAACCATTCTCTGACTCTGCCTTGTTTGTGGATTCCCTGTCTGGGTCAGTTTGACAGTTGGGTTGTTTTTCACCTCACACCAGACAGTGACACAAAGGGAGCTGGGGTGTAACCTGCATTTCCTGATTAGCCATCTCTGCTAGGAGGGAGGGGTGGAGTGGTCACTCTCATCTGAAAGGACTGTGCCTGCCTCTAACAATGCCGGCTCCAACCCCCTGGTGTGTGTCTGAGGCCTTGCCCGGGCAAGGCAGGATTTCACAAGTAGGTGTGAGTGCCCTTTGAAGAAAGGTGACTTCAAAGACTAAAATGGGTATAAGAAGGGCACCCAAATCTACAGACTTCAGAAACACTTCTGGAATCAAGAGGAACCTCTGCCTGGAGGAGAGCTGTTAGCTGAGGAGGAAGTGCTGCCCTGCCTGTGACTGTGCTTTGTGGAGCTTTCCTGCAGTGCTGCTTCTGCCAGAGTAAGAGGGCAAAGACTGGACTTTGTGTGCCTTCCATCTTGAGAAGAAATCTCCAAGGGCTTGATCTAGAGCTTGCCTCCTGTTGTTTGAAGTCTCAGGGACAGCAAAGACTTCTCTCTGCCAGCACCTGGAACCTCTGGAGAGACTCCTGCTCTGCCCTGTGGTGCCCATCCAGTTCCTGGGACCCTGAAAGGAGAAGCTGGCAGCCTAAAGACAAGAAAATCCACGCACAGAGCGCCGTGCAGGGAAAAGATCGACGCGAATCCGATCGACGGCTGAAAAACGACGCGCCGCCAGCTCCGCGGCTGAGAAACGACGCTCGCAGGAAACGCGACGGAAGAATCGACGCACGGAGCAGGAGAAACGACGCGCAGCATCGCTGACAGAGGCTGGGAGATCGCAACCTGCGCGGCTGGATCGTCAACTCATCGTGCGGCTGGATTTTTGACTCGAGTACCGCCGTGCGGAGTTATTTTCGACGCACGCCCGCCCGTGCGGGGTTATTTTTGACGCACACCAGGTACATTTTCACTCTAGCAGCGCTAGTGTGTTTTTAAAACTACTTAAAGACTCTTTTTGATTTTTAATTAATAACTTGACTTGTGTATGGTGGATTTTTGTCGTTTTGGTCTTGTTTTGTTTAGATAAATATTTCCTATTTTTCTAAACCTGTGTTGTGTCATTTTGTAGTGTTTTCATTGAGTTACTGTGTGTGTTGGTACAAATACTTTACGCCTAGCACTCTGAGGTTAAGCCTACTGCTCTGCCAAGCTACCAAGGGGGTAAGCAGGGGTTAGCTGAGGGTGATTCTGTTTTACCCTGACTAGAGTGAGGGTCTTTGCTTGAACAGGGGGTAACCTGACTGTCAACCAAGGACCCCATTTCTAACAGTGCGTCAGAAGGGGTGTGGATTGTGGGAATACACACACACACACACACACACATATATATATATATATATATATATATATATATATATATATATATATACATATATATATACATAATAATGTTTGCACCAAAATAATTCAGTGCACTCCAGAGTTCCAAACCACAGTGTCATTAATGACTGTCAGCAACCACTGCTGAAAAGACTCGTAAGAGTTGAAAAACGTTGGTGGTTGCTGAAAGTCATTAAAGACACTGTGATTTCGAACTCTGGAGTGTGGTGAATTATTCTAATGAAAACGATAATTCCAGGGACGATCCCCCTCGTCACTGGCACCAGCAGTACATATATATATATTTATATATAGTATGCAGTTATAGTTAGGACCTAGTTTCCATACGAAAAGTGTTTTTTGTCTTGCCAATAACTTTGGTGCTGTTTGACAAATCTTTACTCACTTCAGTTGCTGACTTGAAAGTTTCAGGGTGATTAATCAAGCGGATGCAGAAAAAAAGGGGGGGGTTCAAAATGCATTTTCCCCATGCAATTTCCCATAAGGATTTTGAATACAACTGCAGCCTGAAACACTGGATGGAATTACACCAAATTTGACAGAAAAGTAGCTGTTGTTCCAAAAAGAGCCCTTTTTGAGATTTAAAGAAAAATTAAGTATAACTATCTAGGGATGTGGATCCTCTGCAGAGCCAACAGTCTGTGCTAATATATGATTGGCTGCCAACACTTCAACCAGGAAGTGTTGGCAGCCATTTTGGGACTCAGACTAAGCTAAGTCCTAAAAAAGAAAAGGGGGGCAGGGTAGGAATCCCCTGATCCCCTAGACCTGGTGGTGGAGTCACCCAGGGACCCCAACAGGACAAAAAAACATTTTTTTCATATATCACTTGAAACCACTGTGGATCCACGGATTCAGCAGAAAAAAGTGCAGGTTTCCGCTCTTGTATTTTTTCAGCCCTCGTGTGGGAAAGGTCCCGGGGGCCTATATAATTATTAAGATTTGAAAGGGTACACATCCTTACCCCAAGGGCACTTTGTGGCCTGGAGACCAGCATCTCCCCGGGGTTTTAATATAATAAAATAAAAGAGGGGAGCTGTACAGTCCGTTCCGTAGGCCTTTGAGTGCATCGTGGACCATCACCTCCCTGGAGCTAGGATTATATATAATAGAGGGGTACTGCACAAACCCCCCTCTTATCTCTTGCCCCAGGGACTGCCACCTTCCCAGGGCACTCAAGTTGTCAAAAGAGGGAGGGGGCCTCCGCCCTGGGCCATATTCAGCTCCAGAGATCACCACCTTCTGAGGGCATGGCCAAAATACCAAGACTGAGGGGGGCTTATGGCCCCCCTTCTGGGTCACTTACAAACCTGGGGACCACCTCCTCCCCATAGCCAGCCCTCTGCAAACAAAAGGGTGTTTCAGAGCCCCCTGCTGGAGCCACTAATGAACCTGGGGACCACCACCACCGAAGGCTAACTCCCTACCTCCTGAGGTGCCCACCCTTGAGTGATAGCGGTTTGCTTTCACTTCGCAGGAGTTCTGACATCTCCCACCAAGCTTGAGTAAACTGTAAGGCCACTCCCAGCGAGTGGAAGCAGAAAAACTTCTCCCGCTCTCTGGGAGCTGACTTTTAATCTGTTTTGGGCAGGATTGCTCCTGCATGCAGGGAGTAACCAGTCAGTCAGAAAATCTTTATTCAGTTCTTTGATAGAAATCCATAAAAGAGCATATGTGCAAAGTTAATTAATAGGTTAAAAAGATTTTTAAAAAACATCAATAAATAGCAGTAGAATATATGTACATAAAAAGATCAGTACACTAATTGGAGCCTCTAAAAATTTGCATTCCTGATCAAATAGTCATTTGGTCAACTAAAATATTATTTGCAGAACTGGTCATCATTAAATAGCAAATGGGATATATGTACATAAGAAGATCAGTACAATAATTGGAACCTCTTAAAATTTGCATACCTGATCAGATAGTCATTTGGTCATCTAAACTATTGTTTGCTGAGCTACGCAAATTTGTAGCAAGGTGCTTAGCAATTAGAATCAAGATATTTCCTTTCTTTTATCGCTGCAGCAAGAAAGCGACAAATAGCTATACAGATCATATCAGACTGGAGTAACTGCAGATGAAAAATAGTTTCCTTACACCTCCTAATATTTAGGCCCTCATTACGACTGGGCTGAAGCCACCCGCCAAGGTCTGAGCGCCGGGCAGCCGCCTGTGTGGCCGCACTCCCGCCACAGCCATCAGGAGATCCCCGCCGGCCCAGCGGGGATCTCAGCCGCAACACAGGAGCCGGCTCCAAATGGAGCCGGTGGTGTTGCGGCCATAGCAGACAGTGAAAAGCTGCACAGGGCCGTGGCAGGGGGCCCCGCAACTCCCTGTACCGCCAGCCTTTTCCTGGCGGTTCAAACTGCCAGGAAAAGGCTGGCGGTAGGGGGACTGGTAATCGCTGCCCTGGCGGATTAAAACCGCCAGGACCACTGTGGCAGGAAACCGCTGGTCCCAGCAGTGCGACCGCAGCGCTTCCGCCGCGGACGTAATCCCCCTAGAAGCACCGCCAGCCGGTTGGCGGTGCTTCCTCCAGAACAGACCTGGCAGTCTTGGACCACCAGGGTTGTAATGACCCCCTTAGTGATTTAAGAAGTGGCATTGAAAAAACCTTTCTCTGAGTAGACTTCTCAGAAATGTATTTTCCTTCCATAGTTACAATGTTACTTGACTTGGACTTGGGAGGCGGCGAGGAAACAGGAGTTTTCCTTGATACCCCCAGTCTTTCTTCAACCGATTCAATTTCGGTGTTTAATGCAGACATGGCCGTGGTAAGGTATGATACTATGGAAGCTGGAGGGTTAGTCTCTTTTGAGGAAGACCCTTGTCTGGTGGAGATTCAACTTTTTATAGTCATGTCCTTTTCTCCTAATGACAATTCATATTATTGCAGATTTCTGTATGAAGACATTTAAAGAACAATCACATTGCCAAAATTACAGACACGCAAGGTTTCTGGAGGCATTACCTCGGGGTCCCTTATGTAGCTGTAGTGTGGAAGGTCTGCGTGGTTGGATGCCTATGGGGGATGGCAATACAGCCTCTGCAGCCAACGCCCGGCATACACAGCCAAAGGCTATGTGTGGTGCCAGGCCCTGCTGCCAATCCCACAGTACATGACCGAAGGCTATGTGTGGCATGGGGTTAGATGCCTATGGAGGATTGGCTGCAGGGGCTGGGCCCCAGGACCATCAGTGACACCATTTAAGAATCAGGACTTACTCCAGCAGAAGCCACCAGCAGGATGAAGGGCAGGTCCAGATGCAATTCATCAGGTTGGTTAGTTTTTTGAAGTTTGTGTTTCACTGTTGCTGAAGAGGTGATTAGGAAACTGACCAGTGGAGTCCACTTTTTGCCTGGGTAAATGTGGAAGTACCTCCAGCCCTTGGGTTCTCCTCACAAGTCACAACAGCTGGTGCAATTCTTCGTTTGTCTTCCACTTGTTTTAGCGGTCAGAGCACATGCACTGAGGCCTGTTTAGCAGTGTCCCTGTGTGCAGGGTCAAACCATAACAGCACAGTCCAAAACAAGCACTTTGCAATGCAATGGGTCTCGCATATTTTGAACAAGTTAATTGTCACGTTTTGACAACAACACCCATGAGCAAAAAAAAAAAAAAAAAAAAAAAAACATGTGTTATATCTAAGAAAAGACGACTTGACCAAATAAAATAAAGTTAGCTTTATAAAAATAATACTTTGTAATTTTGTGCCTTCTGGCCACGTTTTTGCCAGTCACAAGTTTGAGGGGTACTCAAAGTTAGTACAAAATAGTACCTCGATCATGTCGGGAGCAGTGGACTGGCACTAATTAAGTTGAAATCAATTAGTGCGTGATCTCTGCTCCACACCACGGAACGGAAATTATGGCAGACATGCCTTGACGTATTATGAGACTGTTAAGAAAAGTGCCACGAAAAACAACAAATGGTGAGCAATATGCGGGCTCCAAGCCCTTTACTGATCACAACAGCGTCTCTCATATGAGACTCATACGCAAGCGCATGCACTTTCAGGCTCAACCCTAAAAATGGGGGTGACCGTAAACAAGAGGCATTTTCCTATATTTATCTACGCCATATGTATGTCAGAGAGTCCAGAATAATATACATATCTGTGCATTTCATTGCACCAGCATTAAGCCGTCATGCACGCACCACACCAATTCACTTATTACTGAATAACAGTGATAGGCACACCCTTTATACAACAATAGAAAATAACATGCATACACACATCTTTGAAGTTGATGGGCAGCTCACTGAAGATACAGCCACTTTAATTTTGTATTCAGGATATTTACTGATATTGCTTAGCATTCTGGAGGAAAATGAAATCCAATGTACGTGGATGAAGGATTACATTTTTCTATTTACTGCTTTTGAATACAGGGATGAACACATTTCTATGGGAGTTTTTTTACATGTTGGGATTTAGACTGCATGACATAAGTGCACCATATTTATTCTATTTTCCATGCATTACGTTAGTCTGTCACCATTTTTCTTTTGTGAACTGGTATTAATTGGACGACTGGAAAACGTTTTTAAAAATGACCCCAAAGTATTTGGAGCAAATTGGTGATGGGTAAAATGTCAGGACATGTTTGAAAACTTGTCTAAATTGCAACATAAAGCGTCACAAACACTATTTACCTCTAAACAAAGTTCTTTTGGTGGTCAAAACAGTAGAACGCGTGGTGGTCTGTGATGGATATATTAAAAGAGATGACAAAAGAAATAAGAGGTGAATGTAGTTATGATAAGAAAGGACATGGTGAAAATAGAAAAGAATGGAGGTGTGCTAATCATGTTTCAGATACCAAGTAATGTGTCAAGAATGATCAATATGGGAAAAGCTGTAGGAGCATGGAATAATTAGGAATTCAAGAACTAAAGAATCTAAGCTTTGTTTTATTGGGACATTTCATACAATGTACAAGAAACAATAATAAAAAGGCGAAATTAACAACCTCTTCACATAAAATCATACAAGTGATTTAGTAGACAAATATACATAAACAATTATCACAAAGCAAATATTTGCACAAATCTGATATCCAAAACATCGCTCATGTATTGTGGACCTCTGCCAGCTCCTGATCTCATCCTCAGGAGTGTGCCAATATTTTCCTTAACCTGAAGTTTCCCACAGACTGAAAAACTTCTTAAAAGACCCAGATCTAAGTGCATATCAGCGTTTAAGGGCCAGATGTAGCAAAGGATTTGCGCGTCGCAAACTGCGAAAATCGCAGTTTGCGAGGCGCAAATGCCTCTTTGCCATGCAGAAATGCATATTGCGAGTCGGGACCGACTCGCAATATGCATTTCAGAATCGCAAATAGGAAGGGGTGTTCCCTTCCTATTTGCGATTCGGAGTGGTATGCAATACCATTTGCGACCGCATATGCGGTCGCAAATGGTGTCGCAGTTACCATCCACTTCAAGTGGATGGTAACCCACTCGCAAATTGGAAGGGGACCACTGCCTGCCCTGAAAAAATACCGAAACTAAAGGTTTCGTTTTTTTTTTTTAAGTGCAGCTCGTTTTCCTTCAAAGGAAAACGGGCTACACTTAAAAAAAAAAAAACTGCTTTATTTACAAGCAGTCACGAACATGGAGGTCTGCTGACTACAGCAGGCCTCCATGTTTGCGAGTGCCTAGACACGCTATGGGGCCGCAATTTGTGACCCACCTCATGAATATTAATGAGGTGGGTCATTGCGACCCCATAGCGAGTCGCAGACGGTGTCTGAGACACCGTTCTGCATTGCAAATTGCGACTTGCAATTAGCGAGTCGGAAGGACTCGCAAATTGCAAGTCGCAATTTGCAATTTTCCTGCATCTGGCCCTAAATTCTTTAATTTTCTGCATTTTAAGCAGCCATTGCACATATGTAGAAACTAGGTTGGATCACCAGATTAAATATCTGGCTACCAAAGCATATATACACAGTCTTTTTTCCAGCCTAAGGGAAACATTCATATTTGAGATTATCCAAGGACAACAGTGTAGGTTTCTATATCACTATCTAAGTTTAAAGTGGGAGAACAGTGCAGCTAGATTTCTGTCCAGAAGGAGGCGATACGTGGACATCCCCATACAATATCAGTCCAATTTTCTCCATTCTCAGCCAGACATATGTAGCACCCGTCAGGAATCTAAGGGGTAATTTTATGCAGGAATGCCAGAGTTCTGTAGAGTAAGCACTTTGCATAAAACTGTATTTTGCAAAAATTAGCACCTTTTAACAAAGAAAAATTAAGTGCGTTTACCCTACTCCACCCATCCTCTGAAACTTCAATGTATTCCTTTGACTGCCATCTTTCTCGTACTTTTAAATACAGGGGCATATTGATGAAAAGTGGTGCTGCACCCAGTGCAGCAACACTTTTCTTGGGCCCCTTAGCACATCCCCTACCACCACCACGGTAGCACCATATTTATAATATGGGGCACCATGGAAGCAGTTAGGGTGACTAGCGTCATCAATTTTTAAGTTAGTCCGGCACTTTGCAGGGCTAACATAAAAAGTTATGATACTAATCCTGCGAAGCACCCAGAGGCCCATTGTAATCAATGGGAGACTCTTTTTAACGGCTGCACTTAGCATGCGCTAAAAAATGCTGATAAAAATGGTGCAAAGGAATCTCCTAGCACCTGGCACACGCATAATGTGGCACAAGGGCTTACAAAGTGGTGCAATGCATAATTTGCGCCACTTTGTAAATATGGCGCTGAATTTTTCCTCTTCCAACGTCACATTTAATGTGTCATTGAAACGGTGCAAGGGCTCCATAAATCTGGTCCACAATTTATTAGCCTTCTGGTCCCTCAGAATGGTGACCCAGGAGCTAATAGATCTGTGAGTAGTGATATACAGATAAGAGGCACTCGTTAAATATGCATATGAATAACAATAAGTGAATAAATATCCACTAAAGTCTCTACAATTGTCCTTGAAAGAAAATAGCACCAAACTAAATGTCATAGGATGGTGTATAGCGTGTAACCAAGAATTGAAGGGGCATAGCAGTCTCCAACGTGATTCCGACAATCTTGGGATTTATTGTCAATGTCCCAATTCAATCCAATCAATCATTTAGTAATACTGCCAACAGTCATGATCTCGATGTTTCCTTGTTCTGTTCAGACCCCACAGCCAACACGTGTTTCGTCCAGTGTACACCCCATCGACTTCATCAGGGATGAGAGGCAAATCCGCCATAACTCACATATCCTGACAAGTGTATCCAATAAGTCAAATTTTTTAGAGCAACTTTAATGTTCCCATCCGAACATCGCATCTGTTATATATCCATTTGACTCTGCTGTGAATATGACTCCGTAAGAGAAGCCGCAGCAGTGGCCCGAAAGTCAAACAATGTGTTCCAGTAGCGACACCCCAGAAGGCAAGAGGCAAATGTCAATGATGACGGGGAGGACAGAGCGGCAGCTGTGAAGTGGAGGTGAGGGGGGGGTGGCTGAACGGGCCGCACGGGAGGTGGCGCCCCCCCTGGGACCCCTGTGGCGAAGGAGAAGACAGAGAGGGGCGCCTAGCCTTTCAAGGGTGGCCACCCCCCAGAGCAGTGTAGGAGCAAACAGAAGCTGGGAGACCTCCTGGGCCCCATAGCCTGAGGACCTTAGACGTGGGATGGTTGGGCCTGACGGGCGGAACTGCAAGTGGTGAGCTGCTTGGAGGCTGACCGGTGGTGGCAGGGTGAGTCTCTGGACACCAGTCGTGGGTGAGGAGTGGCCCTGATTTCTCCCCCCTGGTTTGAGCCTTTGGCCGGTCCTGAACCCCTGGGGTCCCCTTCTGCTGACGGAGTGCGACAGTGCCACATAGCCTCACAGAGGCAGTGGCAAAGTGGTGGAGTGGGTGACTGACAGTGGTCCGTGGGGTCTGGCGGGGTTGAGGCCTCGTAAAGCGGGCAGGTGGGGGCCACCACTGGGTCAGCTGCCTTTTATACCCATAGCACGGTGCAATCCGGAGCAAAGAGTGGGCTTACGTCATGGAGAATAACGCTAGTCGGGTGAGGGTGGTAGTATAGGAGAAGGGGGTTTGGCACCAAAAAATGACGTTAGGCTGGTTAGAGTAAAAAAAAGACAACTCTAACCAGTCTAGTGTCATTTCTTGATGCTAAACCTACCATACCACATGACTCCTGTCTTATGAAAGACAGGAGTCAAGCCCACCACCCCAATGGCCAGAACAGGGGACAAGGGTCCCCTGGACATGGTCATTGCATCTAGTGCCATTTATGGGGCCCATTTCAGGGCCCCCAATGGCACTTAAAAAAATAAATACTGACCTCTACTTACCTATATTTGCCTGGGATGGGGTCCCCCATCCTCTGCTGTCCCTCTGGTATGGGTGACTTGGGGCCCGGGGAGGGCACCTGTGGACTTATTCCATGGTGTTCCACTATAGGAAAAGGCCCACAGGTCCCCTAAAGCCTGCCCTGACCCAGGCGTTAAATAATGGCGCAAAGCAAGCTTTTCAACATTATTTAGGCCCGCCTCCCTCCCGTGCACCATTTTTGCACAGTAGGATAAATAAGGCGAATGGGCCTTAGAGGCATTTTTTGCCCGGTAACGCCTACCTTGCATCTCAATGATGCAAGGTAGTTTTCCGCAGACAAAAATGACTTTAACTCCAATATTCCGACACTAGATGGGTCTAGCATCAAAATATAAATGTGTAGTTAAGTTTGTGCTGACATAGCATTAAAAAAAATAACACTATTTCAGTGCAAACAGAGTATACATATGCCCCTTAGTTTTGCCGGTCTACTCCAGGGCGGTGTAGCAAAAGTGCAGGTCCTTCGAGGCGGTCAAACAGAAACTACATGCACTGCACCTGTGCTATATGCTGCTCTTTCCTGCTTGCCTAAAAGTTATTTTCCAATCCAACACGTTTTCCTTTGACACCCTGAAGCAGGCCTGGGAGTGGGCTGCTGAGAGACTTGTCCTAAGGCCTCCGGCACGGGGTGGAACCAGGGGGAGGAACTGAAATTCTGGGTGGAGCCCCCCTCCAGGCCCTCATACGGAGGAAGCACTCCCGCTTCCGGAGGTCACAAGTGGTGGTTGCGGAGCAGAGAGGATGCCTGGAGGCCTCACCCGTGCACGAATTGCCGGTGGACATGGCATTGGACACTGCCCTGATGGCCACACTTGCCCTGTTTGCGTTGGCAGAGGACACGCTGACTCCCTCGGATTGGTCATGGCTGAAGGGAAAGAGGCCCAGACTCTGGGGCTTAGCTCAGAACACCTGGCAGTGGCTGGCTCCTGGGCCAGGGATAGGCAGTAACTTGAGAGGCTTGAACTGTCTTACTTCGTCCTCATAGTGATGGTCAGGTCGCACCTCCGTGATCATGGCACTGCTAAATCTTGAGGGTCCCCAAATTGTTTTGTTGTACGGTGCTGGGTTGCAAAACTGTTGGTTAGGGGCGACAGATACTTCAGGGGTAGAAGTATGGGATGGGGGGCTATGTGGGTCATTGTGGGGAGTTGTATTGTGGTGTTGCCTTTGTACTAACTTCGTTTCTTCCAGGTTAGACCTGTACACATGCATACTGATCCGTTGTCCCAGGTTGTCCACAGTAGCCCTTGTGCTTGGCAGCTAGGGCCCGGCAAGGGACCAGAGTTGCGTTTAGTGTTGTTCCATCCACCTGCAATATGTCTATGATACTCTCCTGAAAGTTAATGGTCTGTTAGACCGCATGAATAGATCCACGGTCCTACGTTACATTAGGAGTTATCGCCCGGGGATCGTTCTCTTACAGGAGACCAACTTAGTGGGAACCCAATTTTTTTCTCTGTTGCTTTGGTTACGACTGGGTATACCACTCTGGTTTCTCCATGGGCTCCAGGGGAGTGGCCCTCGTGCTCCAAAGGACATTACCCATGCTGGTAGACAAGGTCCACACCTACCCTCAGGGAAGGGACTTCGGAGTGAAGGGCCACCTGGCAGGTCAACAGGTCCACTTTGTTCCATGCTATCTCCCTCCACTGCTTCTTTGGCCCACCCTGGCAGGACTGTGCACTTTGCTTCTTTCCCTA
Source organism: Pleurodeles waltl (assembly GCF_031143425.1). Classification (NCBI taxonomy): domain Eukaryota; kingdom Metazoa; phylum Chordata; class Amphibia; order Caudata; family Salamandridae; genus Pleurodeles; species Pleurodeles waltl. The sequence goes on from NC_090437.1 coordinate 30,733,871, forward strand.
CCGCAGGGAACTTGCATTCTGGGAGGGGACTTCAACACAATCCCAGACCTGATCTGAGACACTTCCACTGTCCCACATTTGAGGCATTGCACAGATTCTACGTGCCTCTTGAATTGGGCGGACTCCTTGGGCCTGTGTGACGCATGGCAGGCTTGGCACCCGCAGACAACGGTGTTCAGCCATCGGTTGGCGGCTCACCACACAAAGATGTGGATAGATTTAACATGGCTCATGGCAGCGAATCTCCTAGCCTTGACCCCAGTGCAGCTCCTGGCCCGCGGTATCTCGGATCACACGCCGGTCTTCTTGAGCTGGGGCATCCTGGCGCAGAACGTGCAACCCATGTGGCGCTTCAGCACCTGGTATTTGAAAGACACCAATTGCGTTGAATTCATCAACCAAGAATTAGCGCACTACTTTAGAGAGAACCAGGGCTATGTGGCCTCAGCGGGGACCCTCTAGGCAGTGAGCAAACCCACTTTGAGAGGCATCATTAATGGGTATGTCAGGTGGCTGGAAGCTCAGCTGGCACGGCGGATAACCCCGCTGGAGGTTGAAATGGCAGAGTTGGAGCATCGTGCCGGACAGCCCGGGAGGGGGGAGTTGAGGCAAAAGTTGGAGTTTCAGCATGCTGAGTTCCGGCAGATGTCCCTTGCGGAGGCTTGACAGCATTGGCAAACCTTTACCCAAAGAGTAAATGAGTTGGGCGATAAGACCAGAAAACTGTTTTATTGGCTGGTGACCGGCGATGTCTCCCCGAGTGGTGCCCCTTATCAGAGATCGGACGGGTGGAGCACAGGATGACCTGCTGGCAATTGTATGCACTTTTGCCTCCTATTATGAGAACCTTTATATCCAAGTCCCCCAGCCCACGATGGAACAAGAAAACCCTCTTCTGGGTGACATTCCGCTACCATCTCTTCCGTCATCTTTGACAGCGGAATTGGACCTACCTCTGTCAGAGGAGGAGGTGGGGGAAGCCATCTCAGCTCTTCAATCTGGGAAAACGGCAGGTCCTGACGGGTACCAGGTCGAATAATACAAGCAATTTCAGTCGCACCTGGTATACCCCCCTGGTCAACACCTATGAGGAGGCACTTTTCCACGGCTCCTTCGTCCTCAGGTCTAGACTGCGCCATGATCATGGTCATGGTCAGACGACCTGCCCTGGGATCAATGCTCATCCTTCCGGCCCATCTTACTAATCAATGTGGACATTAATATATTCGCAAAGGTTCCTGCGGCCTGGCTAGTATGCACACTGCCTTACCTGTTGCATCCCAAAACAGTGGGGCTTCATGAAGCACACGCCATTGTCTCTGGTGGTGCTTTCGCAAGCGGATCGCTGAGGGACAAGCTGGCACTCCTCTTGGTGGACTTTTGCAAGGCCTTCAACACCCTGGCTTGGAACTTCCTGGAGGAGGTCCTAGTACGAATTGGCTTCAGCCTGAAATTCAGGAGCATGGTCCATCTTTTGTACCACAGCCCTTTGGCACAGATGCGGGTTAATGGCATTCTATCAGAACCCTTTTCGATCAGGGGAGGGACACATCAGGGTCTCCACTGCTGGCCTGCCTCCTCCGTGGTGACCCGTTGATCAATGGTTGGAGATGCAGGACTAGCTATGAAGTCAGAGGTCCTCATTACAACCCTGGTGGTGGGTGATAAAGTGGTGGCAATATTGCCACCAGGCTGGTGGTAATCAACACCAAATTATGACCATGGTGGTGATATCTCCAATAGACAGCCAATGTACTACACCGACCGACAGGGCAGAAACAACAGTCACTACGGCGGTAGCCGCCTACAGCCAAGCGGAAGACAAAGTACCGCCCATCAGATTTTGACACACGAATCCACCACCTTTTCCGAGGCGGTACCAACGGCACCAAAAGCCCAGCGGAAACAGAGCACAAAAGTCAAAGGGCTCACCATTGAAAACACAGGGAAAAAATACGCCACCATGGAACCCGAACTGCAAGTCTTTTTGATGATCTTCTACATTATGCTTCACTTGGAACACCAAAGCAGGCAAAAATGATGACAGTGAGTACAGCCACCTAGCACACAGAGGAGAGTGGGAGGAAAACGAGATTGACAAACACACGCTCAACACACACCATACACACACACGCCACACACAAAACCATATGCATTACAAAAACAATTTGACCATGAAAATCTGCAGAATAAAGCAAGGACAACAGGAATTGACAAAAGTGATTGTAATCAGTCCAACAATAAAATCAACAATCCGATTTGGCCATTAAACAGATATGTACACGTGTATAAAAGAAGGACACTGCCCACTTCACAGTTCAAAGGGCCCACATGGCCACAGGGCACAGTCCAAGGCCCCACTCGAATCCTGCACCAATCCAGATAGAACACTGTAGGGGCATCAGTTGTCAAATAGGCAGGCACCTCAGGGGGAGGGGGTGCACCTCAGCTGGATGCGGGAACAAGCCCACTGGTCCTGGAGGGGGAAACATGCCCACTACTTAATTTCCTGGGGAGTGCAAGGCCACAGTCTCTGGAGTGGGTGTCTTTTCCACTGGTTCTGGAGGGGGCAACATGCCCATTGCTTTATCTTGGGGAGTGCAAGGCCACAGTCTTTCAAATGGGTGTCTTGCCCACAGGTTCTGGAGGGGGCAACATTCCCATAGTTTTGTCCTGGGGAGTGCAAGGCCACAGTCTCTGGAGTGGGTGTCTTTCCCACTAGTTCTGGAGGGGCAACATGCCCAGTGCTCTTTGTCCTGGGGAGTGCAAGGCTACAGTCTCTGGAGTGAGTGTCTTTCCCACTGGTTCTGGAGGGGGCAACATGCCCGTTGCTCCTTGTTCTGGGGAGTGCAAGGCCACAGTCTTTCAGGTGGGTGAAAATCCTATGGGTTCTGGTGGGGGCAGGCTGCACAACAGCCTTTGGAGGGTGGACTATATGGTGTCTGCCGGCAGTGATAGCTGCACTGTGGTGGTGGTTGGGGGAGGCTCCTGCTCAGCCTCTGCACCGTCTGATGGCTGCACTATGGTGGTGATTGGTAGAGGCTCCTGCTCAGCCCCTGCACCCTCTGATGGCTGCACTGTGGTGGTGGTTGTGGGAGGCTCCTGTTCAGCCCCTGCACCCTCTGATGGCTGCACTGTGGTGATGGTTGGGGGAGGCTCCTGCTCAGCTCCTGCACTCTCTAATTGCTGCACTGTGGCGGTGGTCGGGGAAGGCTCCTTCTCAGACCCTGCACCCTCTGATGGCTGCACAACCACGACTGGCGGTGGGGGCCCTGTGACAGCTGCTGGTGATGGCAATGTTTGGCTGGCAGCTTCTGCTGACGTAGATTCCCTCCTCTCCTCCTGGTCATAGGTTGGGGATCCTTTACACATCCTGGCAGGGACGGATGGGCTCTTCCCACCTCTGCCTGCTGGTGCAGGCTCCTTCCCCTTCTTTCCAGCTGGTGCAGGCTCCCTCCCCTTCTTACCACCTAGTGCAGGATCCTTCTCCTTTCCAGCTGCTGCAGGCTCCTTCCCCTTCTTTCCAGCTAGTGCAGGCTCCTTCCCCTTCAGTATTGTTTGGTCTGGAATCCCTACCACCATGAGTAGGTGGTGCTACCACTGTCCCCGTGGACTATTTGGCTGAGGCACATATGGGCCGGGTCCTTGCTACCCTTCCCATACGTGCAGGATGGGGGAGGGGTAGGTAGAGGTCAATTGTGGAAAGGAAAAGCTTTTTAGGTACGTTGGGGAGGGAAGAGGGAGGAGTAATGGGAGTGGAGGATGACGGGTGATTGTTGGAGGTGTTTGCTGGATTGGGGTGCAGGTGCAGCTGTATGCTTTTGTGAGGTGGATAGCTGTTGAGTGTCTGAGTGCTTGCATTTGTGTCCTTTAGGAAGAGGGTGGATAGACATGGTGGGAGAGGACACAGGGGACGCATGCATGTCTGTTGTGGAGGTGTCTGCCAGTGAGGTATGTGTTCTGCTTGGTGTGGTGATGATGCTGGTAGTGGGTGATGATGTAGTGCATGCAGGTGTGAGTGTAGGCGTAACTGGGTGGGAGGTGGAGGAGGAGGAGGGGGGACAGAGGAGATAGTGGATGTTGTCGTGTCTGCAACTGAATGGTGTTTGTGTGAGTGCCTGTGTGATGAAGTGTGGTGCTTGTGTTTGCCTGTGACACTCTTGGGTGTTGTCTTGTGTGCATGCTCGTCTGGCTGTGTGCTTGGGATGGGTTGGTGTTGAGGAGAATGGGACTGGGAAGTGGAAGTTGGAGGGGGGACGGTAGCAACAGGGACAATGGCTGCCATCAGAGAGGAGGCCAGATCCTGAATCGTTCTCTGGTGAGCAGCCAATCCACTGTGAATGACCTCCAGGAATGCATTTGATTGCTGCATCTGGGCTGTCAGCCCCTGGATGGCATTCACAATGGTTGTTTGCCTAACAGAGATGGATCTCAGGAAGTCAATAGCCTCCTCACTCAGGGCAGCAAGCAGGGCTCACTGGGGCAGGGCATGAGGTGCCTGGGGCGAAGGAGATGCCCACCCTTCTGGGTGAGCGGGCACGGGCAACTCGCTGAGGGGATACTGGGTGGGCGGTGCTGGTGGGGGGGGTGGTGGCTGTACCTGCAGCTGGGGTGGTCACAGAAGTGTCTGCCACCAGCAGGGAGCTCCAACCGGAGGAGGTATCAGAGTCTGTGTTGTCCCCTCCAGTCTCCTCCGTGGTGCTACCCTCGGCCTCCGTCCCACTGGTGCCCTCAGCATCGATGGACTCTGCCTCCAGGGTCCTTTGGGATGCAGCTCCCTCAGTCACCGGTGCCTCTGCTCCTCCGCCAGATGATGCTAATGCACATAAGGACAGGATGACAAAACAACAAAGGGGGGAGAGAGACAAAGGATACACAGGGTCAATGACTGCACCAACGTCAGCGTTGGCATACACAGCACCCTAACACGCAGGGAACAGGCCTGTGCACTATGCATTGCACTACCAGTGAAATGGCTAGTCACCAAGGAATGACGAGGGGCACACACCGCCAAATGTGGCACACCTGTGACCCAAGCAGCCCTGCCCACGAGTGAATACTGACAAGCTAGGTAAGTTGTATTTCACATTCAAACCCTTAGCCACCAGAGGACCTATGCTGCAATGTCTGGCCTGGCCAAGGGGCACCTAAGGACACACAACCACAAACCAGATACCACCCCACCAGCCGTAAGAAGTAATGATTACCACTGTACTCACCCCCTTGTGGGTGCTGTGATGCCCTCAAGCACCCATCCAGCTCAGGATAGGCCACCGCCAGTATGGGGGCCATCAGAAGGGTCCGGGTCCGACAGGCACCCCTTCCTCATTGGGAGGCCATCCCCAGCTGGGCCCCCACGGTCTTCTGTGCCCAGCGTCTCAGGTCCTCCTACCGTTTGCAACAGTGGGTGCTACACCTGCCATAGACCCCCAGGATCCGCACCTCCTTGGTGATGGCACACCATATTCCCTTCTTTTGATGGGCGCTGACCTGCAGAAGCAATACAGACAGGAGAACACCATTAAAAAACATTCCAGCCTGTCACACAAATGGCCCACCATACCCCTTTGTATCTCCATTGGCACACACATATACACCGCCAAGAGGACATCCACCCATCCCCCTTACACAAGGCCTTCACACACAATCCATGCTTTCATGTCACATGCATCGTGCACAAGGTGTACTGACCTGTTGGTCTGGAGGCCCATACAGCAGTCTGTACTGGGGTAAGACCTCATCCATCAGTCGCTCAAACTCCTCAGAAGTGAAGGCTGGGGCCCTTTCCACGGTCACACGGCCCCTGGTAGGTTTCAGACACAGGTCACAGCAGCACATGCAGTGTAGGTCCTCTCCTATGGAAGCAAGGAAACAAGTGAGGAATCAGATAGAAAATGGCGGTCACGTCCGCAGCGGTGCACAGTGTCACTGCCGGCGTAGATCACCTTTGGCCACTGTACCGAATAGGCACCAATATTAACCAATGAGGAATTACATGGCGGTTCACAAGCGCCTACCGCCGCAGTGCACAATGTCAGCAGCATTACCACACTTCCACCTGTCCCTACACACGGGACAGGTGGTCGCCATTTCAGGGGGGGTGATCAGGCCTATTGATTATTGCTGCGTCACAGGATAAATAGGAACATACTTCAATAATTACACTGTCCCATAACATGTTTGCACTTTGCGGACTGCTGTTGTGCCTCGATTGTTCAGTTTGTGACATCCTACTCATTCTTGTGTCCCTTAGATACCTACCGCTGCGGATGAATACCAGATGGAGACAGACCCCCGTGTACAGGCCACTGGTGGAATTGGCTACACCGGAGGACAGGCACATAATCCTCACCTATAGACTGGACAGGGCCACAATCACACAGCTGTGTGCCCAATTGGAGCCTGACCTGATATCTGCTATCCGTCACCCCACTGGGATTCCCCCCTCTTGTGCAAGTGCTATAAGTGCTCAATTTTCTGGCAACTGGTTCTTTTCAAGAGACAGTGGGCTTGGCAGCAGGAATGTCACAGCCAATGTTCTCAAATGTGCTAACAAGAGTTTTGTCTGCCCTGATCAAACACATGTGCAGCTACATTGCTTTCCCCCAGGTTAAAGATTTGGCCACTGTGAAGGCCAGATTCTATGCAATGGGACATATCCCCAATATAATTGGTGCAATTGACGGAATACATATTGCATTTGTCCCCCCCACCAGAATGAACAGATGCTCACGAATCAATGGTGTTTCACTCCATGAATGTGCAGATAGTGTGCTTGGCGGACCAGTACATCTCCCACATCAATGCTAAGTATCCTGGGTCGGTGCATGATGCCTTTGTCCTGAGGAATAGCAGCATCCCAAATGTGATGTCCCAACTAAAGAGGCACATGGTGTGGCTAATAGGTGAACCCTGGTTCCCACCCAGTATAAATTGGTGTATGCCTATGGTGTTGGCCATATAGGATAGTGTGTGGCCAAATGTTGGCCCTCAATACGTGCAGGTGACTCTGGTTACTCAAACCTATCATGGCTGCTGACCCCTGTGAGCAATGCCAGGACAAGGGCAGAAGAACATTATAATGAGGCACATGGGCGAACCAGAAGGATCATTGAAAGGACCTTTGGCCTCCTGAGGGCCAGGTTCAGGTGCCTCCATCTGACAGGTGGATCCCTGTGCTACTCACCTAAGAAGGTCTGCCAGACAGTAGTGGCATGCTGCATGTTGCACAACCTGGCCCAAAGACGACATGTACCTTTTCTGCAGGAGGAGGAGACTGGCGATGCCCCTGTGGGAGCAGTGGACCCTGTGGACAGGGAGGATGAGGAGGCAGAGGATGAGGATGAGGATGTGGACAACAGAACATCAGTGATGCGTCAGTACTTCCAATGACACACAGGTGAGACAGTGCAACTTCACATGTCTATGACTATTGGTGTATTCGGTGTGGCATTGTCATGCTGGCATTACCCACTTCTTTCCCCTACCTACTGTTACCTCTGGATATTCATTTTGCATATGTTGGTGATATGACACATTCTCCTGGTGTGATCACAAAAGCCAGCTACAGGTTATTAATTCTATGCTCATTCTATGTACAGTTCATTTTCATTGGTTGTAGCTGTTGCATTCAATACACATTTGCAAAACATGAGATACTAGTAGTAGATTTGTATCCAGGGGTGTTTATTGTTGTGCTAAAATATAAAGGGGAAAGTGCAATGGAATGGGATGATGATGGAGGAAATTCCAGGGAATTGTTCCAGTCTGTTTGTAGCACAGGTGCATTGTCCATGGGGACATAGGAAGGGGAGCAATGGCAGTTCAAGGTGGACAAGATGACTGAGTGGGACACAAGGTGGGCAATCAGGAGAGTCTCATTTCCTGGTGGTGGTTTTGGCAAGTGTCTCTGGCTTCTGTCTGGTTCGCAGGGAACATTTGCGGGGTGGGTCACCTTCTGCAGGTGGAGGGGTGCTGATGGCCTGTTGATCCCATGGCGGGGCCTCCTGGACACTAGCGGCAGCAGAAGTGGAGGGCTGTTCAGATGACTGGCTAGTGGTATGGGCCCACTGGTGTGAGACTGCCTCCCTCATGATGTTGGCCATGTCTGCCAGCACACCTGCTATGGAGACCAGGGTGGTGTTAATGGCCTGCAAGTCCTCCCTGATCCCCTGATACCGTCCCTCCTGCAGCCTCCTGTTCTCCTGCACATTGTCTAGGATCTGGCCCATCATGTCCTGGGAATGTTGGTAGGCTCCCAGGATCTCAGAGAGTGCCTTCTGGAGAGTCGTTTCCTTGGTCCTGTCCCCCTAGCGCACAGCAGTCCTCTCAGTGTCCCTGCTGGCCTGTGCCTCTGTCCCCTGAATGGTGTGCCCACTGTCACTGACCCCAGGTCCCTGATTGTCTTGGGGGCAAGTGTGACATGGGGTCCCTGTACAAGTGATTGACGTGTCCTGGGGACAGAGGTGTGGGTACGCTGGGTGGGTGCTGTGGTGTTGGATCCTGATGGGGGAGGCCCTGTGGTGGTCTGTGACTGGACTTGGGTGACGGACTGTCCAGTGGTCCCTGATGGGCCAGGTAGATCATCCATATCCTTAATTCCAGAGTTACTCTCATCATTCATACACACACAAAGCTTAAATTCTACAATTCTAAGCATCATAGAATAACAATCATTGCCTAATTTTTCTAAAGAAATAATAGAACAATTGAGCAACCGGAATGTTAGGTCTTCACACCTTCCTTGTTTTCAATCAAAAAGAATTTTGCACACACAACAATGAAATCTTAACCAGCGGGAAATCACCTAATCAATGTATTGTCAACTTAGCACATCAGGCTTCACCAACACTGATCAATATTTGTGCAATCACAACAGATTTGTTACTGTCCCTATCTCAATTGTGTAGTCAATGACGTCTTTTGACTTGCACTTTAAAATATTATCAGACAAGAAAATCAACAAATCAACTCTTTATCCATCTATCTTTATCTATCTTTATCAATATATCTATCTACCCATATTTCTATCTATCTATCTATCTATCTATCTATCTATCTATCTATCTATCTATCTATCTATCTATCTATCTATCTACCTTTTCTATCTAGCTGTCCTAGGATCTCAGACTACTTCTTGGTCCAAAAACTCTTTTTCTTTTTCTCCAACAAAAGGCCATCAGCAATACAATTTTAATATATCAACAACAATTTTACAGATTACAATTAAATGTGCAGTCACAAAAATCATCACACTGCAATGCATAATGCTATTGTTACTGTAGGAAGTTGGCTCTGTATATACTATTTCAAAATAAGAAATAGTGTGCACAGAGTCCAAGGGTTCCCCTCAGAGGCAAGATAGTGGCAAAAAAGAGATAATTCTAATGCTCTGTTTTGTGGTAGTGTGGTCGAGCAGTAGGCTTATCAGAGGGTAGTGTTAAGCATTTGTTGTACACACACAAGCAATAAATGAGGAACACACACTCAAAGACTTACTCCAGGCCAATAGGTTTTTATATAGAAAAATATGTTTTCTTAGCTTATTTTAAGAACCACAGGTTCAAGATTTACAAGTAATAATTCAAATGAAAGGTATTTCACTCAGGTATTTTAGGAACTTTGAATAATCACAATAGCATGTACAGTTTTGACAAAAATGGCAATAAGCTATTTTAAAAGTGGACACAGTGCAAAAATCAACAGTTCCTGGGAGAGGTAAGTATTTGTTAAGTTCACAGGTAAATAAAACACTTACAGGGTTCAAAGTTGGGTCCAAAGTAGCCCACCGTTGGGGGTTCAAGGCAACCCCAAAGTTACCACACCAGCAGCCCAAAACACATAGGCCCTCATTCGGACCTTGGCGGGCAGCGGAGGCCGCCCGCCAAAGTCCCGCCGTCAAAATACCGTACCGCGGTCGCAACACCGCGGCGGGTATTTTGACTTTTCCCCTGGGCTGGCGGGCGGCCGCCGAAAGGCCGCCCGCCAGCCCAGGGGAAAACGACCTTCCCACCATGAAGCCGGCTCGTAATCGAGCCGGCGGAGTGGGAAGGTGCGACGGGTGCTACTGCACCCGTCGCGTATTTCACTGTCTGCTATGCAGACAGTGAAATACTAGCGGGCCCTCTTACGGGGGCCCCTGCAGTGCCCATGCCATTGGCATGGGCACTACAGGGGCCCCCAGGGGCCCCGCGACACCCCCTACCGCCATCCTGTTCCTGGCGGGCAAACCGCCAGGAACAGGATGGCGGTAGGGGGTGTCAGAATCCCCCATGGCGGCGCAGCGAGCTGCGCCGCCATGGGGGATTCAAATGGGCAACGGAAAACCGGCGGGAGACCGCCGGTTTTCCATTTCTGACCGCGGCCAAAGCGCCGCGGTCAGAATGCCCAAGGGAGCACCGCCGGCCTGTCGGCGGTGCTCCCGCCCCCGTTGGCCCTGGCGGTGCAACACCGCCAGGGTCATAATGAGGGCCATAGGCTTCAATGGAAACACGGGTACCCCAGTTCCAGTCTGCCAGCAGGTAAGGGCACAGGGGGGGACACAAGCAGGCACAGAAAGTACACCCTCAGCAGCACAGGGGCGGCCGGGTGCAGATTGCAAACAGGTGTCGGGTTTCAGGTAGGAATCAATGGGGAGACCTGGGGGTCTCTTCAGCGATGCAGGCAGGTGCAGGGGGTAGCCACCACCTGGGCTAGGCAGAGGGTCGCCTGGCGGTCCCTCCTGCACTGGAGTTCGGTTCCTTCAGGTCCTGGGGGCTGCGGGTGCAGTGTGGTTTTCAGGTGTCGGGTTCCTTGAAGCAGGCAGTCGTGGTCAGGGGGAGCCTCTGGTTTCCTCTGCAGGCGTCGCTGTGGGGGTTCAGGGGGGTCAACTCTGGCTACTCACGGGCTCGCAGTCACCAGGGAGATCTCCCTGTAGTGTTAGTTTTCCGCAAGTTGAGCCAGGGGTGTCGGTGCAGAGTGGAAAGTCTCACGCTTCCGGCGGGAAACGTGTGGTCTTTAAAAGTTGCTTCTTTGGTTTCAAAAAGTTGCAGTTTCTTGAACAGGGCTGCAGTTCTCGGGAGCTTCTTGGTCCTTTAGATGCAGGGTAGTCTTCTGAGGCTTCAGAGGTTGCTGGACCCTGTTGGATGCGTCGCTGTTGCAGTTTTCTTCGAAGTAGGGAGACAGGCCGGTGGGGCTGGGGCCAAATCAGTTGTCGTCTCCGTCTTCACTGCAGGGCTTCAGGTCAGCAGTCCTTCTTCTTCTTTAGGTTGCAGGAATCTATCTTCCTCGGTTCTGGGAGCCCCTAAATACTCAAATTAGGGGTGTGTTTAGGTCTGGGAGGGCAGTTGCCAATGGCTACTTGCCCTGAGGGGGGCTACACCCTCTTTGTGCCTCCTCCCTGTGGGGAGGGGGGCACATCCCTAATCCTATTGGGGGAATCCTCCTTCTACAAGATGGAGGATTTCTAAAAGTAAGAGTCACCTCAGCTCAGGACACCTTAGGGGCTGTCCTGACTGGGGGGTGACTCCTCCTTGTTTTCCTCATTATCTCCTCCAGCCTTGCTGCCAAAAGTGGGGGCAGTGGCCGGGGGGCGGGCATCTCCACTAGCTGGGATGCCCTGTGGCGCTGTAACAAAGGGGGTGAGTCTTTGAGGCTCACCGCCAGGTTTTACAGTTCCTGCAGGGGGAGGTGAAAAGCACCTCCACCCAGTACAGGCTTTGTTCCTGGCCACAGAGTGACAAAGGCACTCTGACCATGTGGCCAGCAACATGTCTAGTGTGTGGCAGGCTGTCAGAAACTAGTCAGCCCACACTGGAAGTCGGGTATGTTTTCAGGGAGCAGCTCTAAGATGCCCTCTGGGTGTTTTTTTACAATAAAGTGCAAACTGGCATCAGTGTGCATTTATTGTGCTGAGAAGTTTGATACCAAACTTCACAGTTTTCAGTGTAGCCATTATGGTGCTGTGGAGTTTGTGTTTGACAGACTCCCAGACCATATACTCTTATGGCTACCCTGCAATTACAATGTCTAAGGTTTTGCTTAGACACTGTAGGGGCATAGTGCTCATGCACCTATGCCCTCACCTGTGGTATAGTGCACCCTGCCTTAGGGCTGTAAGGCCTGCTAGAGGGGTGACTTATCTATGCCATAGGCAGTGTGAGGTTGCCGTGGCACTCTGAGGGGAGTGCCATGTCGACTTAGTCATTTTCTCCCCACCAGCACACACAAGCTGGCAAGCAGTGTGCATGTGCTGAGTGAGGGGTCCCCAGGGTGGTATAAGACATGCTGCATCCCTTAAAGACCTTCCCTGGCATCAGGGCCCTTGTTACCAGGGGTACCAGTTACAAGGGACTTACCTGGGTGCCAGGGTTGTGCCAGTTGTGGAGACAAAGGCACAGTTTAGGGAAAGAACACTGGTGCTGGGGCCTGGTTAGCAGGGTCCCAGCACACTTTCAAATCATAACTTGGCATCAGCAAAGGCAAAAAGTCGGGGGGTAACCATGCCAAGGAGGCATTTCCTTACAGTTACTCACTGCTGAAACCAGAAAATCAGGAATTTGTATCTACAAATGGAAACTACTTCTAAAACTGAACTCTGTCTATTTTTGAGCTTGGGCTCTAGGCAATTGTGATTTATCTAATTTCGGTACACTTTTAAATTTTTGTAGTTCTTATTCTCTATTGCCTGACTATAACTCTGCTACCAACATTGCTGAGGTGCAGTTTTATCACTGTGCCTAAGGATTATTGGGAGCCTTCAGAAATATGACGTTCCCACACCTCTACTGTGCCCCTGAGTTAAGGTTGGAGGCAGAGTTAGAGGGAATAAGAACTGCACCTTCACATTCAATTTGATTCAATTGGAATCAATAATGAGAGTTTGAATTCAATTTCAAGGCAGTATTAAATCATTAGTTCAACAATGTCTTTATTAGCAAATCATTAGCCTCAATGAAATTATAGACCAAAGCATATAGCTTGCTCATAAATCTAATCCCCTTTCTGATTTAATTTCAGACCGGGTAAATAATATCAGTAGAACTCATAAAGAGTTCTTGTCTTGGATGTGAAAACATATAGGCCCTCATTATGACATTGGCTGTATGTCCCGCTTACCACCATGCCGACTGCCGCCAACACACCACCGCCGCAGCGGTTTACCGCTACCCATATTATGACCCACACATAGCAATCCGTCACTATACAGACACACACACAAGTCCGCCAGCCCAAAGATCAGTGATAAACTTGCGGTAGCAAAACCCACACCATTACGCCAACAGAACTACACCCACAGCATTATGACCCACAAATCACTGCAGCGGACATTCAACCACGGTAAACCATTGGCGGTACATACCGCCATGCTCAAAATACACACACACTACAAAACAACACTACACTGGACAATTCAAACTACACACACCTGACACACATACACACACCACACCCACACACCCACACCACTATAAAACACACACACACATTACCCACAACCCTTTACGACTCAAATCAATTGACAACTGAGAGAGAGAGACACACGAAGAGCACCCACCGAACCAGAGCCACAGAACACCATCACCCATACACCATCCACGCACCTCACAGCACACACCCCAACACATCACCCCACACACCCTCACACACACCACACACACTACACCCATAGCACCACAAAGATACCCCAGATTCTCAGAGGAGGAGCTAGGGGTCATGGTGGAGGAAATCATCCGGGTAGAGCCACAGCTATTTGGATCACAGGTGCAGCAGACATCGATTGCAAGGAAGATGGAGCTATGGCAGAGAATCATGGACAGGGTCAACGCCATGGGACAGCACCCCAAAACAAGGTATGACATCAGGAAAAGGTGGAACGACCTATGGGGGAAGGTACGTTCCGTGGTTGCAAGACACCAGATGGCTGCACAGAGGACTGGCGGTGCACCCCCACAACTACCAACATGGGAGGAGCAAGTCTTGAAAATACTGCATCTTGAGGGCCTGGCCTGAGTAGCAGAAGGACTGGGCTCTGGTAAGTCAAATCTCTATTACTATCAACCCCACTACCTGCATGCCATCACAAACACCCACCCCTACCCTCACCACCATCACTCAACCACCTCACATATACCCCCACCATCACAACCCACCCATTCCAATATCAAGCCCTGCATGCAATATCAGTGCATGGACACCCATCACAGATCTGTATGGACACACATCACTAAAGCATGCACATTAGAGAGAATCACCTACACACAAAATCACTACTCACACAAGCCAAAGCTGACAGGGCAATCACAACTATACAGGGCAAAACACCCATGCACAAGATGTCACACGCAGAAACTATAACACTGCATTTACATCCCCACAGGTCCCCCAGCAAATGTCACCGAAGAGTAGGTGTCAGCAACATCCAATCAATCAATCAATCAATCACTGCATTTGTAAAGCGCGCTACAAACCCACGAGGGTCTCAAGGCGCTGGGGAGGGGGGGTGCTACTGGTCAAAGAGCCAGGTCCTGAGGAGTCTTCTGAAGGCCAGCAGGTCCTGGGTCTGTCATAGGATGGTGGGGAGAGTGTTCCAGGTCTTGGCGGCGAGGTAGGAGAAGGATCTGCCGCCGGCGGTGGTTTTTCGGATGCGGGGCACTGTGGCGAGGGCGAGGTTGGCTGAGCGGAGGCTTCGGGTGGGGGTGTGGAAGCTGAGTCGGTTGTTGAGGTAGGTGGGTCCGGTGTTGTGCAGTGCTTTGTGTGCGTGGATCAGGAGCTTGAAGGTGATCCTTTTGTTGACGGGGAGCCAGTGCAGGCCTCTCAGGTGGAGTGTGATGTGGCTGCGGTGGGGGACATCGAGGATGAGTCGGGCCGAGGTGTTCTGGATGCGTTGGAGTCGTCTCAGGAGCTTGTTTGTAATTCCTGAGTAGAGGGCGTTCCCGTAGTCGAGTGTGTTGGTGATGAGGGCCTGGGTAACAGTTTTTCTCGTGTCGAGGGGGATCCATTTGAAGATCCTGCGGAGCATACGGAGGGTGTTGAAGCAGGACGCGGAGACGGCGTTGACTTGCCTGGTCATGCAGAGAGTGAAGTCGAGGATGACCCCCAGGTTGCGTGCGTGGTTTGTGGATTCCGGGGCTGTGCCTAATGACGTGGGCCACCAAGAGTCGTCCCAGGCTGATGGGGTGGGTCCGAGAATGAGGACCTCCGTCTTGTATGAGTTCAGCTTCAGTCTGCTGTCCTTCATCCAGTCCGCTACGGGCTTCATTCCTCTGTGGAGGTTTGCTTTGGCGGTGTGGGGATCTTCGGTGAGGGATATGATCAGCTGGGTGTCGTCGGCGTAGGAGATGATGTTGAGGTTGTGTTGTCGTGCGACGTGGGTGAGGGGGGCCATGTAGATATTGAACAGTGTCGGGCTGAGGGAGGATCCCTGTGGGACGCCGCAGATGATCTCTGTGGTTTTAGAGCGAAAAGGTGGGAGGCGGACACTCTGGGTTCTGCCGGAGAGGAAGGATGTGGTCCAGGCCAGGGCCTTCTCTTGGATACTGGCGTCATGGAGGCGTGCTGATAGGGTGCAGTGGCAGACTGTGTCAAAGGCTGCTGATAGGTCCAGGAGGATGAGGGCGGCTGTTTCTCCTTTGTCCATCAGGGTCCGGATGTCGTCAGTGGCGGCGATGAGGGTGGTCTCGGTGCTGTGGTTACTGCAAAAACCGGATTGGGAAGGGTCCAGGATGTTGTTGACTTCGAGGTAGCGGGTCAGCTGTTTGTTGACAATCTTCTCGGTCACTTTTGCCGGGAAAAGGAGCAGGGAGATGGGCCGGAAGTTCTTGAGGTCCTTGGGGTCCGCCTTAGGCTTCTTCAGAAGGGCGTTGATCTCGGCGTGCTTCCAGCTTTCTGGGAAGGTTGCTGTCTCGAAGGAACAGTTGATTGTTTTACGGAGGTGGGGTGCGATGGCTGCGCTGGCTTTGTTGAAGATGTGGTGAGGGCAGGGGTCCGATGGGGATCCGGAGTGGATGGAGTTCATGGTTTTGATGGTGTCTTAGTCGCTGACGCTGGACCAGACGGTCAGGCGACTGGTGCGAGTGGTAGTCGCAGGGGTGGTGGACTCGGTGGTGGGTGCGGGGGGGTCGGGGTTGAAGCTGTCATGGATGTCAGTGATCTTGAAGGAAGAAGGTAGCCAGGGAGTCGCACAGGTCTTGAGATGGCGGGATGTCATTGGTGATGGAGCTGGGGTTGGAGAGTTCTTTCACGATGCTGAAGAGCTCTTTGGTGTTGTGTGCGTTGTTGTCTAGGCGGTCCTTGAAGGCGGTCTTCTTTGCGGTCCTCTCCCACTCCAGAAGAGGACCACAGTTATGATAGCAGCTCTGCACGCCTGGATCTGGATGACCAACCTGGCCCATCAGGGATCTCAAGACAATCAGTTACCCAGGCACAGTCCCATACCACCACAGAGCCTCCCCCCTCAGGAAACACCAACACAGCACCCACCCAGCGGGCCCATCCCTCTATCCCCAGGACACGTCAATCAGCAGTGTGCCACCACTACAGGGACCCCAGGCCACACCACAAACACAGGACAATCAGGGACCTGAGGTCAGTGGCAGTGGGCACACGGTTCAGGGGACAGAGGCACAGGACAACAGGGAAGCTC
This sequence comes from Pleurodeles waltl, assembly GCF_031143425.1. NCBI lineage: Eukaryota > Metazoa > Chordata > Amphibia > Caudata > Salamandridae > Pleurodeles > Pleurodeles waltl. The sequence goes on from NC_090437.1 coordinate 30,750,492, forward strand.
GAAAGGCTGTTGTGTGACAGGGGGAGGACAGGCCCAGGGAACCCACTCTCCAGGAGGCACTCACCAACATCCTGGGAGCATACCACCATTCCCAGGAGACCTTGGGCCAGATACTGGCCAAGTTGTAGGAGACCCAGCGGCTGCAGGAGGGACAATACCTAGGGATTAGGGAGGACCTAAAGGACATCCACACCACCCTGGTCACCATTGCAGGGGTGCTGGCAGACATGGCCAACACCATGAGGGAGGCAGCGGCACACCATCGGGCCCCTGACACTAGCCACACCAATGAACAGCCTTCCACCTCTGCTGCCGCTAGTGGACAGGAGGCCCTGCCACAGAAACAACAGACCACCAGCACCCCTCCCCCTGCAGAAGGAGAACTACCCCACAAATGGTCCCTGCGATCCAGGCAGAAGCCAGAGAACATTGCCAAGACCCCCGCCAGGAAATAACACTCTCCTGATCGTCACCCTTGTGTCCCACTCTGTCACCCTATCCACCTTGAACTGCCATTGCTCCACTTCCTATGTCCCCTTGGACAATGCACCTGTGATACAAATACACTGGACTCTATCCTGGACTTTCCTCTATCATTCACCCAGCCCATTGCACATCCCCTTCTACCATTTAGCACTTAAATAAACACCCTTTGAAAAAATATGGAGTATGTCAAATGATTTACCTATGTATTCATTTAACAAGGTTTAAACAATGCAATTCAACTGTACAGTAATGTATACATAGGAATGACCTGTAGTTGGCTGCAGTCAACACACCAGGTGTCATAGTGGGGCACAGATATCTGAAAAAGAGATGCCAAAGGGTACAGTACGTGGCCATAGAAGTGGGAAGATCTGGCTGCCATGTACAATGTCAAATACAAAACTGTCAATGCAAAGTGAAGTTACAGTGTCTTACCTGTGTCTCACTGGAAGTACTGTCATATAATAGCCGTTCTGTTGTCCTCATCCTCATCCTCTGCCTCCTCATCTTCACTGTCCACAGGGTCCACTACTGCCACACACCCATCTCCAGCCTCCACCTCCTGCAGAAAAGGCACATGTCTTCTCAAGGCAAGGTTGTGCAACATGCAGCATGCTACGATTATCCGGCACACCTTCTTGGGTGAGTAGCACAGGGATCCACCTGTTAGATGCAGGCACCGAAACCTGGCTTTCAGAATTTTCCCTTGTTCACCCTTGTGCCTCATTGTAACATTCCTCTGCCCTTGTCCTGGGTTTCCTCACAGGGGTCAGTAGCCATGAGAGGTTGGGGTAACCAGAGTCACCTGCAAATATCGAGGGACACCTGTTAGACACACACTAACCCTTATGGCCCACACCATACCCATACACCAACATCCACTGGGTGGGAACCAGGGCTCACCTATTAACCACACCCGGTGTCTCTGGAGCTGAGCCATCGCATATGGGATGCTGCTATTCCTCAGGATATAGGCATCATGCACAGAGCCAGGATACTTTGCATTGACATGGGAAATGTACTGGTCCGCCAGGCACACTATCTGCCCATTCATCGAGTAAAAGCTCTTTCGATTTCTGAACAGCTGTTCATTTCTCGGGGGGACAAATGCAATATGTGTACCATCAATTGCCCCAATAATGTTGGGGATATGCCCCATTGCACAGAAGTCAACTTTCACTGTGGCCAAATCCTCCACCTGGGGGAAAACGATGTAGCTGTGCATGTGTTTTATCAGGTTACACATTTGAGAACATTGGATGTGACATTCCTGCTGCCAAGCCCACTGTCACTTGGAAGGAGACAGTTGCCAGGAAAAGGGGCACAGATGGGACTTGAACACAAGGGTGGATCCCGTTGGGGTGATGGATAGCAGATATCAGGTCAGGCTTCAATAGGGCACACAGGTCTGTGATTGTGGCCCTGCCAAGTCTATTGGTGAGGATAATGTGCCTGTCCTCCATTGTTGCCAAGTCCACCAGCGGTCTTTACACGGGGGATATCTCCATCTCCTATTCATCCGCAGTGGTTGCAGTCTAGGGGGCAAAACGGGGAGCAGCTGGTCAGTATTCCACATTTCCAAACACTACACTGCATTGCATGTTGTGACTGTATCAGTATGTCCTTGGATAGGCCCAAATGGTGCCTATGTGTACTGTGATGCAGTTAGGAGCCATGACCTGCCCCCCCTGAAATGGCGCCCGCCTGTCCTGTTTGGAGGTACAGGTTGAAATGAGTTAATTCCACTGACATTGTGTGCCGTTGCGGGAGGCGGCCGAGTACCGCCGTTCAACTCCTCATTGGTTGTCTATGGGCCCCATGGGTTACAGTGGCCAATGGTGATGTACGCTGGCGGTGACGGTACGCACCACCATGGACGTGACTGCCATTTTCTACCTGTTCACTCACTTGTTACATGACCTTCAACAGGAGAGGACCTACACTGCAAATGCTGCTGTGACCTGTGTCTGGAACCGACCATAGCTCGTGTCACTGGGGAAAGGGCCCCTGCCTTAACAGCTGCAGAGTTGGAGAGACTGCTAGATGGGATCCTACCCCAGTACTGAATGTTGTATGGGCCTCCAGACCAACAGGTGAGTACACTGTAAGCACCATGCATGGGGCATGAATGCATGGAGTGCTGTGTGTGAGGGCCTCATGTGGGGGGGGATTGGTGGACGGGTTTCTGGGCAACGTGATTCATGTATGGTGGGCAATGTCTGTGCATAAGGGGATGTGTGGGCTATGGTGGGCCATGAGTATAACAGACCGGACGGTATGACTTATACCTTTTTCAATGTATCTTTTTCTGCAGGTCAGCACCCATCAGAAAAAGGATATATGGCTGGCCATCACCAAGGACGTGTGGACCCTTGGGGTCTATGACAGGCGGAGTACCCACTGTCACAAACGGTGGGAGGACCTGAGATGCTGGGCAAGGAAGATGGCAGAGGCCCAGCTGGGGATGGCCTCCCAACGAGGGAGGGGTACAAGTCGAACACTGACCCCCTGATGGCCCGCATACTGGTGGTGGCCTATCCGGAGCTAGATGGGCGTTTGAGGGCATCACAGCAGCCACAAGGGGGTGAGTACAGTTTCCCAATATACTTTTTTCACGTGGCGGGGTGGTCTCCGGGTGGAGGATGTGGGCCTGTGGGTGCCCCAAGGCCAGGCCAGACATTGCAGTGTGCGTTCTATGTTGGGCAGGGGCTGATGAACACCACCTCCTAACAAGCTAGTATGCATCCACTACTGGGCAGGAGTCTGTGGGTCTCAGGTATGCTGCTATTGGCGTTAAGTATTCCTGTCCATGGGCTGGTGACTAGCATTGTGACTGGTAGTGCATTTCCTAGTGTGGAGGGCTGTTCCCTGTGTATGTGTGTGTGTCGTGTACGCCAACAGTGGTGTTGTTGTTGCCATTGAGCAAGTGTATCCTTTGTCTCCCCCTGTCATGTGGCGGAGGAGCAGAGGCACCGGAGACAGAGGGAGCTGCATCCCACAGGGCCCAGGAGGCCGAATCCAAAGACGGTGAGGGCACCAGAGGGACGGAGGGCGAGGGGAGCACCACGGCAGAGACAGGAGGGAACAGTTCGGACAGTGATACCTCCTCCGATGGAAGCTCTCTGCTGGTGGCGGACACCTCTGTGCTCAACCCAACTACAGGTACAACCGCCATACCCCGTACCAGCACCGCCCTCCCAGCAGGCCCTCAGCGAGTTTCCCGTGCCCGCACACCCAGCAGGGTGGGCATCTCCTTCGTCCCAGTTAGCCCTGCGGCCCTGAGTGAGGAGGCTATTGACCTCCTGCGATCCATCTCTGTTGGGCAATCAACCATAGTGAATGCCATCCAGGGGCTGGCAGGCCATTTGCAACAAACAAATGCATTCCTGGAGGGCATTCACTCTGACATGGCTGCCCAACTGAGATCAATCCAGGCTCTGGCCTCCTCCTTGGTGGCAGTCATGTTCCGTGTCTCTAGCTTCCCCCTCCAACTTCCTCTACCGAGTCCCATTTCCCTCAACCCCAACCTATCCCAAGCACACATTCAGACCAGTATGCACCCAAGACAACACACAGGAGTGGCTCAGGCAAACACAAGCACAACACGTCATCCCACAGGCACTCACACAAACTCCATCCAGATGCAGACATAACAACACCCACTGCCTCCTCTGTGACCCCCTCCTCCTCATTGTCCACCACCATCCCAGTAGCATCTCCACTCATACCTGCATGCACTACATCCTCATCCACTAGCCCCATCAACATCACACCAACACTACAAAGTCCTCACTGGCTGTCACCACCCCACATCCATGCACATGTCCCCTGTGTCCTCTCCCACTGTGTCTGTGCCCCCCCAAGGTACACAAACGCAAGCACTCAGACACCCAACAGCCATCCATCGCACAACAGCATCCAGCCCATGCACCTACACCCAAACACAGCAGACAGACCCCTCCAACAACCACTCCCTCTTCCTCCACTCTCAAACCTTCACCCTCTTCCCGCCCCAGTGTCCCTGAGAAGCTATTCCTCTCCACTGTTGACCTCTTTGCTGCCCCTCCCCCCATCCTTCACGTTGGGCCAGGGTGGTCAGAACCCAGGCTAGCACCTCAGCCACCCAGTCCACGGCCACAGTAGTATCGGCAGCGACTGCAGGTGGGAGAGGCTCCAGGGAACCAACCATCAGCACTGACAGTGTGCCTGCACCAGCTGCCAAGGGGAAGAACAAGGAGGCACCACCAGCTGCCAAGGGGAAGGGGAAGGAAGCACCACCAGCTGCCAAGGGGAAGGGTAAGGATGCACCACCAGCTGCCAAGGGGAAGGGCAAAGGGCCTGAAGGCAGGACGGACAGGAGGTCTGGTGCTGGGACTGATTCTGAGCCCCCATCACCAACTATGGCAGTTCAGCCGTCCGAGGATGCAGGGGAAGGGCTGAAGCCTCCCCCCACCACTGGCATCTCCGACACCAACTCCGCCACCAGCACAGCCACCAGAACCACTGCCAGCAGCAGCAGCAGCCCCAGTGGGCAGCTATCCAAGGCTGCAGGGGAAGGGCTGGAGTCTCCCCCCACCACTGGCATCCCCAACACCAGCACCGCCACCAGCACCACCACCAGCACCACCACCAGCACCACCACCAGCACCACCACCAGTACCACTGCCAGCAGCAGCAGCCCCATGGGCAGCTGTCCAAGGCTGCAGAAGAAGGGCTGGAGCCTCACCCCACCACTGCCTGCACTGTCCAGCAGCACCACTGCCAGCAGCAGCAGCCCTAATGGGCAGCTGTCCAAGGCTGCAGGGGAAGGGCTGGAGCCTCCCCCCACCACTGGCAGCCCCGACACCAGCACTGCCACCACTGAACAGCCATCACTGCCGGTGGGCAGTGTGTAGTCCTACTTCCATGGGCTGTAGTGCATCCTGGCCCCTGCAAATCCTGTGGGTCTGACACCCAGGTGAGAGACTGTGACCTTACACTCCCCAAGATCTGCATCACAGGGCACAATGCCCCCTCCAGAATCAGTGGAAGAAGCCATCCACTCACCCCCTCCATGCCAGGATGAAGCACACTGGGCACAATGCCCCCTCCAGAACCAGTGGAGAAGCCATCCACTCACCCCCTCCTTGCAAGGATGAAGCATACTGAGCACAAGGCCCCCTCTAGAACCAGTGGAAGAAGCCAGTCACTCACCCCCTCCTTGCCAGGATGAGGCACACTGGGACAAGGCCCCCTCCAGAACCAGTGGAGAAGCCAGCCACTCACCCCTTCCTTGCCAGGAAAAAGCACACTGGGCACAAGGCCCCCTCCAGAACCAGTGGAAGAAGCCATCCATTCACCTGCTCCTTGTCAGGATGAAGCACACTGGGCACAAGGCCCCATCCAGAACCAGTGAAGAAGCCACCCACCCACCCCCTCCTTGCCAAGATGAAGCACACTGGGCACAAGGCCCCCTCCAGAACCAGTGGAGAAGCCATCCACTTGAGAGACTGTGGCTTTGCACTCCCCAGTACCAAGTAGTGGGCAAACTACCCACTTGATAGACTGTGGCTTTTGCACTCTCCAGGACCAAGCAGTGGGCAAACCACCCACTTGAGAGACTGTGGCTTTGCACTCCCCAGGACCAAGCAGTGGACAAACCACCCACTTGATAGACTGTGGCCTTGCACTCCCCAGGCCATCGCAGATGGCATGTAGACCCCTCCAGGACCAGTGGTGTTGTACCATGTTCCAGCTGAAGTGCCCCCCTCATTCCCTATCCCCCTCAGGTGCCTGTGTATTTTTGACCTGATGCTCCTGCAGTGTTCTCTCCGTGTTGTTGAAGGAGTCAAGTGGGGCCTTGGCCTATGTGATGTGGCCCTGTGGCCCACGGACATTGAGGACTGGGTGGTGTCCCTCCATTTGTATATATGTATATACTGTTTTGATTTTGAATCACGATTTTCTCATATTATATCTTATTACACTCACTTTAATCAATTCCTTTTGCCCTTGCATTATTCCTGAGGGGTACAGGGTGTATATGTAATGTTACTGCATCTGTTTGTGTGTATGGTGTTGGGGGTGGGGGTGTTGCGTGTTGTGTGTGTGTGTCACTCTCTTTTTCCTCTCCCCTCCCTTGTGTGCTAGGGGGCAGTACTCACCGTGGTCGTCTTCGCCAGCGTTGCTGTTCGTAGTGAATGAGGAGGTATACAATCATGGGAAATATGTGCAACTCGGGCTCCATGGCGTCATGGTTATTCCTTGAGTCTCCAGAGGTGAGTCCTTTGCCTTCTGTGTACTGTTTCTGCCGCGCTTTTGATGTTGTTGATATCACCCTGGAATAGGTGGTTGATAGGCCTGTTGTAATACAGTGGGCAGTACATTGTGTTCCATGTGGCTGTTGGCAGTTACCACTGTGTTGCTTGTTGCTACCGCCATTGCGGTCGGTGTGTTAAAGTGGCTGTCCGTGTGGGCGGTTTCCTGCTGTGGTAATTATTCCATTTTTTTTACTGCCGGCCTGTTGGCGGTATTATGGACGCTTTATCACTGACCGCCAGGGTTGTAATTAGGGCCATAATACTCTAATAGAGCATCTCATAAGAAAACAGACTTTCAGTAAAATCTCTCAGCAATACATTTAGGCAGACTAAAGATGGTCCCAGAATGAATCCCAGACACATCAGCAAAGACAATAAGATATAATTTGTCAAAATCAGAGTGCCCTGAAAAGACACTCTGCCAGCCTGTCTGTTCTCCGGCCCACATATGTCTATTTTAGTATGGGGACAGATTTATACAGAGTAGATAATGTAATGAGTTGCAAGTCCTGCGTAGATAACTTATGGTTGCAACCAATGACTGGATGTTATCTTCATGTAAACTGGACAGCTTCCATCTATCTTGCAGGTTTTGACAAAGAACATTCTAGAAACATGATACATTTAATTGTTATTTAAAGCAATATGAAACATCCTGGTTTCTTCTCACCATTTGTTTGTCAAAAAGCCAGACACAGTAGAGCTAAGTACAACACATTTTGAGACAATTTCACTCCCATTCTCATCAGATTTTCTAAAAGTGCCTATTCTTAAAGAAACAGTTTTTAATATCAATCTAACATTGCAGTAAATGTTTTCATAGGTTAAATAGTCAGAAAGCACATTTTTAACACTCTTTGTATTAATTTACTTGTTACGATAGAACATTTGTGTCATGAAATGTTATACTTATGACCATGACACAGGTGAAAACTAACAAAGAGGAAAAAAAGGAGAAAAGGAAATATGAATTTGTCCTTGTAAGCAGTTCAATTAAATACATGTTGTTGTGCAAGCTTCAAGTGCAAATCCACGTTTTAAGCCTTACAAAAAACTATTTTGTGCAGGTTAATAATATAGGGAGTCATTTTGTCCCTGGCGGTCAGTGGTAATGTGGCGGTGAGTGGTAATGTGGCGGTTCCGTGATTCGGTCAGTGGTAATACGGCATTCCGTGATTCGGCGTAGCGGTGTTCTGGTGATGGGGTGCGGGCGGCAGAGCAGCCCCCATGGATCCTGTCCCCTTCCAGAGGATCAACGGACCAGGTAAGTTGGTCGTCTGTTAGGGGACGGGGGTGGGGGTGTTGTGTATTGAGTGCGTGCATGGAGGTGTGCGTGTGAGTATGTAGAGGGGGTGTGTGAGTGCGTGAATGCATGCGGGTGTAGTGTGTTTGGAAATGTGTGCGTGTCTGTCTGTATGTATGTTTTTATGGATGTGTGTGTGTATATCTGTGTGTGGGTCTGTGTGTATGACTGTGTGTGTGTCTGTAGGCATGCTTGTCGGTATGTGTGCAGGTATGTGTGTTGGTGGTGTATGCATGCGTGTACGTTGTGTGTCTGTGTAGAAATGTTGGGGGTAGGGGTGGGAAGGGGGGTCCTACCACCTTCGGGGGGCGGCAGGGGGGGGGGGTGTGGGGGATGACTCAGGGTGGGGGTGGGGGGTGGGGAGACCCCTATCAGTGCCAGGGAAGGAATTCCCTGGCACTGATAGTGCTTACCGCCATGGCGGTTCCCAACCCCATGAAATCCATGGCGGTTAGCCGGGTCGTGATACCACCGGCGGTCTTGTGACGGCCGGCGGGCTGGACACCCAAGCCTCCAGCCCAGCGGTCGTCTCCGCCCTGGCGGCCGGAACGGAGAAGTGGTGGATGACCATGACGGTAATCACCATGGTCATTATTCCAATTTTTTTAACGCCCGCCTGTTGGCGGTAAGACGGCCACTTCTCCACCAACCGCCAGGGTCGTAATGAGGGCCATAGTGTGACTAAAATATCATGGCCAAATTATCGAGGAACACATTATCAACAAAGTATGATTGTATAGGTATTACGAAACCTAACTTCACATATTTTTGATAACAGATATATCTTCAAGGTATGTAGATATGGAGTTGAAAAAAAAAAATTCATACTTTATATGCACTTACCTTCACAATACTTATGGAAATTTAGTCCTCTATGTTTTGGTTCCATTTTATTTCCTCAATGTGCCGTGTTGTGTCTTCCCCAGCCTGGTATTATGCACAAGGACACACTACACACAGGACTCACAGTTATTGCCTTTACTCATCAGATTACAACATTCAACTAAACTTTAAATATCTCAATAACTGTTAAAGACCACCCCTCCCAGATCAATGACATAATTTCCTTCATGAGTCTGCTTCTTGTCACGGAATCCTAAAGCTTACAGTCCTAAGACACTATGGCCCTCATTATGACCTTGGCGGTAAATCCTACTTACCGCCACGCTGACTGCCGCCAGCTTACCTCAGCGGATATCTGTTCACCATATTATGACACATACACACCAATCCGTCAGTATTCAGCCACACACAAACATCCGCCACACCAAAAAATATCCGCCACACCAAAAGTCAGTGATAAACTGGCGGTATCAAAACCCACACTGTTACGCCAACAGAACAACACCCATCACATTATGACCCACAAATCACCACAGCAGACATTCAATGGCGGTAAACCATTGGCGGTACATACCGCTGTGCTCAAAATGGACACACACAAACAAAACAACACCACATTGGACAATTCAAACCCCACCCACACCACTACAAAACACACACCCACACTACCCACAACCCCTTACGACTACAAAAAACTGCCAACAGAGAGACACCAACACCACTGACACAACCAGAGCCACACACTATGCCCTCCTATGCACCACTCACACACCCCACAGCACACACCCTAACACTTTACCCAACATGCCCTCACCTACACAACTCACAGAACACCCATTGCACCACAAAGACACCCACGATTCATAGAGAAGGAGCTAAGGGTCATGGTGGAGGAAATTAGCAGGGTAGAGGCACAGTTATTTGGAGCACAGGTACAGCAGATATCGAAAGCTAGGAAGATGGAGCTATGGCGGAGAATTGTGAACAGGGTCAACGCTGTGGGACATCACCCAAGAACTAGGGATGACATCAAGAAGAGGTGGAACGACCGATGGGGGAAGGTACGTTCCATTGCAGCAAGACACCAGCTCACGGTACAGAGGACTGGAGGTAGACTCCCACCTTCTCCCCCATAACTAACAGCATGGGAGGAGCAAGTCTTGGCAATGCTGCATCCTGAGGGCCTGGCCTGAGTAGGAGGAGGACTGGACTCTGGTAAGTCAACTCTCTACTACTACTACCCCCCTACCTGCATGCCATCACATACCCCCACCCTCACCCTCACTCCCATCACTCCACCACCGCCCACACACCCACCATCACATCTCACTTATTCCAATGCTGAGCCCTGCATGTTCTAACAATGCATGACACACCTCACCGCCCTGCATGGACACTCATCACTAAAGCATGCACACTATAGAGAACTAATCATCCCACCATACACCAATGTACACAGGTGAAAGCTGCGAGGGCAAATACAACCAAAGAGGGCAAGCCATGGATGCACAACATGTCAGACACAGAAACCATAACACATAGTTTACATCTCCATAGGTATACCAGCCAATGTCAGCGGAGAGGAGCTGCCAGCAATATCCAGTCCCCCAACTGAAGAGGCCCACAGTGATGACAGCAACTCTGGTCTTCAGGATATGGATGACCAACCTGGCACATCAGGGACCTCTGGAAAGCCGGTTACCCAGGCCCAGTCACACACCACCACAGAGCCTCCCCCATCAGGAAACACCATCACAACACCATCCCAGTGTACCCACACCTCTGTCCCCAGGACAAGTCAGTCAGCAGTGCGTCCATCTGTACAGGGACCCCAGGGTACACCTTGTCCCCAAGACAATCAGGGACCTCAGATCAGTGGCAGTGGGCACACCGTTCAGGGGACAGAGGCACAAGCCAACAGGGAAACTGGGAGGACTGCTGTATGCCAGGGGGAGGACAGGCCCAGGGAACCGGCTCTCCAGAAGGCACTTGCAGAGATCCTGGGAGACTACCAACATTCCCAGGACACGATGGGCCAGATCCTGGACAATGTGCAGGAGAACAGGCGGCTGCAGGAGGGACAGTACCAGGGGATCAGGGAGAACTAGCAGGCCATCAACACCCTGCTCTCCATAGCAGGGGTTCTGGCAAACATGGCCAGCATCATGAGGGAGGCAGTCTCACAACAGAGGGCCCCAGCCACTAGCCAGACATCTGAACAGCCTTCCACCTACGCTGCTGCTAGTGGCCAAGAGGCCCCGCCACAGGACTCACAGGCCACCAGCCCCCCTCCCCTGCAGAAGGGGAACCACTCCGCAAACAATCCCTGTGATGCGGACAGAAGCCAGAGACACTAGCAAAGACCCCGCCAGGAAATTAGACTCTCCTGATTGTCACCCTTGTGTCCCACTCAGTCACCTTGTCCATCTTGATCTGCCATTGCTCCCCTTCCTATGTCCTCTTGGGCAATGCACCTGTGCCACAAAGAGACGGGAACAATACCCTGGACTTTCCTCCATCCGCATCCCATCCCATTGCACTTGCCCCTCTATGGTTTAGCACTTCAATAAACACCCTTGGAAATAAAAGAAGTTTGTAGTATGTCATATTGTTCAAATATGTATTCATTGAAACAGTTACAAACATTGCAATTCAACTGTACTGAAAATGAGCATAGATTAATGACCAGTAGCTGGCTGCAGTGATCACACCAGGAGCTATGTCAGGTCACCAACATCTGCAAACTGAATTGCCAGAGGGAACAGTAAGTGGACATAGAAGTGGGAAATATCAGCATGCCAGTGCCGCAGAAATTCAAACAAATGTCATAGAAATGTGAAGTAACATTGTCCTACCTGTGTGTCATTGGAAGCATAGTCTGATCACTGATGTTCTGTTGTCCTCATCCTTATCCTTTGCCTCCTCATCCTCACTGTCTACAGGGTGCATTGCTGGCACACAGGCATCTCCAGCCTCCTCCTCCTGCAGGAATGGGACATGGCATCTGAGGGCCAGGTTATGCAAAATGCTGCATGCCACTACTATCTGGCAGACCTTCTTGGGTGAGTAGCACAGGGATCCCCCTGTTAGATGGAGGCCCCAGAACCTATCCTTTGGGAGGCCAAAGGTTCTTTCAATGATCCTTCTGGTTCTCCCATGTGCCTCAATATAACATTCTTCTGCCCTTGTCCTGGCATTCCTCACAGGGGTCAACAGCCATGATAGGTTTGGGTAACGAGAGTCACCTGAAAATATTGAGGGACAACATTTAGCCACACACTATCCTATAGGGGCCACACCATAGCCATACACCAACATATACTGTTTGGAAACCAGGGCTCACCTATTAGCCACATCCTGTGCCTCTGCAGTTGGGCCATCACATTTGGGATGCTGCTCTTCCTCAGGATAAAGGCATCATGCACCGACCCAGGATATTTAGCATTGACGTGGGAGATGTACTGGTCCGCCAAGCACACCATCTGCACATTCATAGAGTGGAACCAATTACTGAACACCTGTTTATTTAGACAGTGGGGGACAAATGCAATATGTGTTCCATCAATCACACCAATTATGTTGAGGATATGTCCCATTGCGTAGAATTCAGCCTTCACTGTGGCCAAATCATCAACCTGGGGAAATACAATGTAGCTGCACAGGTGTTTAATCAGGGCAGACAACACTCTTGTTAGCACTATTGAGAACATTGGCTGTGACATTCTTGCTGCCAAGCCCACTGTCACCTCGAAAGAACCAGTTGCCAGGAAATGGAGCACTGATAGAACTTGCACAAGAGGGGGGATCTCAGTGGGGTGACAGATAGCAGATAGCAGGTCAGGCTCCAATTGGGCACCAAGCTCTGTGATTGTGGCCCTTCCCAATCTATAGGTGAGGATGATGTGCCTGTTCTCCATTGTTGCCAAGTCCACCAGGGGTCTGTACAAAGGGTATGTCTCCATCTCCTATTCATCCGCAGCAGTAGGAATCTATGGGGCAAAAGAGCGAGGAGCCAGTCGCAAACTGAACTATGGAGCTACAACAGAACTTTGCATGTGTTAACTTGTAATAGGTAAGTGTGATTTGTCCAGTATGTCCTAATTTCACCAGTGACACAGCAAGTTTCCAGGGCCTGTCCCCCGCCCCCGGAAATGGCGTCCACCAGTCCTGTGTGGAGGGACAGGTGGAAGTGAGGTAATTCCGCTCACGTTGTGCGCCGTTGTGGGAGGTGGTCAGGAACCGCCGTGCCACTCCTCATTGGTTAACATTGGGCCCTATGGGTTACAGTGGCCAATAGTGATCTACGCCGGCATTGACGGTATGCACCACTGCGGACGTGACCGCCATTTTCTATCTTATCTGTCACTTGCTACCTGATCTTCAACAGGAGAGGACCTACACTGCATGTGCTGTGTCTTAATATGGTTGGCGGAACATAAACTTCCGCCTGGCTGTAGGTGGCTACGGCCATGGTTGCTGTTGTTTTTCCACCCTGATGATTGATGTGGTACATTGGATGTCTATTGGAGATGACACCGCCATGGTCATAATTTGGCGGTACTTACCGCCAGCCTGTTGGCAGTATTACCCTCACTTTAACACCAACCGCCAGGGTTGTAATAAGGGCCTAAATCTCCCCCCTTGTTAAGTAAAATTTACATAATCAACAAATATGTGCAAATAACAGCAAAACATTACTTCAGTCAGCCATCTAGGTGATCACACAGTACAGCGAGACCGTGTGGTATGAGATAGTTGAACTGTACCCAGGATGGACTCCAGGGAACCAGGGTCTTCTGTCTGATTATAGCCTTTGGCCCTCATTACAACCCTGGCGGTAAATGCCACCTATCGCTGCACTGACGGCCGCCAACATACCGTGACCATGGCGGTATTCCGCTATGTGCATTATGACCACACTGAGAAATCCGTCACTATACAGATACTTAAACAAGTCTGCCAGACCAAAGGTCAGTGATAAATTGGCAGTAGCAAAACCCACACCGTTATGCCAACAGGAATACGCCCACGGTATTAGGACCCACGAATCAATGCGGCAGTCTTTCAACCACGGTAAACCATTGGCGGTACACACCGCCACGCTCAAAATACACACACACTTACAAAACTACACCACATTGGACAATTCAAACTACACACACCTGGAACACATACACACACCACACCCACACACTCAGACCACTATAAAACACACATCCACATTACCAACAAACCTGTCAACGATAAGAAAAATTGCCAACAGAGAGAGACACAAGCCAGGAGCACCCACTCAATCTGAGCCACAGAACACCATCACCTATACACCATCCACGCACCTCACAGCACACACCACAGCACATCACCCCACACATCATCCCACACATCCTCACACATATCACTCACACCACATCCTTGGCACCCCAAAGACACCCCAGGTTTTTAGAGGAGGCGCTAAGGGTCATGGTGGAGGAAATCATCCGGGTAGAGCCACAGCTATTCGAATCACAGGTGCAGCAGACATCCATTGCTAGGAAAATTGAGCTATGGCGGAGAATCATGGACAGGGTCAACGCCGTGGGACAGCACCCAAGAACAAGGGATGACATCAGGAAAAGATGGAACGACCTATGAGGGAAGGTGCATTCGCTGGTTGCAAGACACCAGGTAGCTGTACAGATGACTGGCGGTGGACCCCCCACCTCCTCCCCCACAAATAACAACATGGGAGGAGCAAGTCTTGGCTATAATGCATCCTGACGGCCTCGCAGGAGTAGCAGGAGGACTGGACTCTGGTAAGTCAAATCTTTACTACTATATCCCCCACCCTACCTGCATGCCATCACAAACTCCTACCCCTACCCTCACCCCATCACTCCACCACCTGACATATACCCCACAGTCACTACCCACCCTTCCCAAAACCAAGCCATGCATGTAACACCAATCCATGGACCCCCATCACAGACCTGCATAGACACCCATCACCACAGCATGCCCATTGGAGAGAATCACCTAGCCCACAAAATCACCACACACACAAGGCCAAGCTGACAGGGCAATACCAACCATACAGGGAAACACACCCATACACAAGATGGCCCACGCAGATACAATAACACTGCATTTTCACCCCTACTGGAGCCCTACTCAACGTCACCGGAGAGGAGTTGCCACCAACATCCAGTCCCCCCACAGAGGAGGTCCACAGTGATGACAGCAGGTCTGCACGCCTGGATCACAATGACCAACCTGGCCCATCAAGGACCTCTGGACAGTTGGTTACCCTGCCACAGTCCCAACCCACCACAGAGCTGCCCCCCTCAGGAAACATCAGCACAGTACCCACCCAGCAGGCCCATGCCACTGTCCCCAGGACACGTCAATCAGCAGTGTGCCCACCACTACAGGGACCCCAGGCAACCCCACAAACACAGGGCAATCAGGGACCTGGGGTCAGTGGCAGTGGGCACACGGTTCAGGGGACAGAGGCACAGGACAACAGGGAAACTGGGAGGACTGCTGTGTGACAGGGGAGGACAGGCGCAGGGAACCCACTCTCCAGGAGGCAATCACAAACATCCTGGGAGCATACCACCATTCCCAGGAGACGATGGGCCAGATACTGGCCAAGTTGCAGGAGACCCAGCGGCTCAGGAGGGACAGTACCTGGGGATCAGGGAGGACCTAAAAACATCTACACCATCCTGGTCACCATTGCAGGGGTGCTGGCTGACATGTGCAACACCATGAGGGAGGCAGTGGCACACACCGGGCCCCTGACACTAGCCACACCGAAGAACAGCCCTTCGCCTGCGCTAGTGGACAGGAGGCCCCGCCACAGGAACAACAGTCCACCAGCACCCCACCCCCTGCAGAAGGAGAACCACCCCACAAACAGTCTCTGCGATCCAGGCAGAAGCCTGAGAACATTGCCAAGACCCCGCCAGAAAATAGGACTCTCCTGATTTTCACCCTTCTGTCCCACTCTGTCACCCTGTCCACCTTGAACTGCCATTACTCCCCTTCCTATGCACCATTGGACAATGCACCTGTGATACCAAGAGACTGGACTTTAACCGGACATTCCTCCACCATCACCCCAGCCCATTGCACATCCCCTTCTACGTATGAGCACTTAAATAAACACCCTTGGAACAAATACAAATCTGGAGTCTGTCAAATGATTGAAATATGTATTGGTACAACATTCTGAAAACATTGCAAGTCATATGTACAGTTATATATACATTGGTATGACCTTTAGTGGGCAACAGTAAACATACCAGGAGCCAGAGTGGGCCACACAGATCTGAAAATAGAGATGCCAAAGGGTACAGTAAGTGGCCATAGACATAGGGAAATCAGGCTGCCTTGTACAATTTTCAACAGAAAACTGAAATGTAAAGTGAAGTTACAGTGTCTTACGTGTGTGTCACTGGAAATCCTGCTGTATTGTATTATTTCTGTTGTCCACATCTTCTTCCTCTGCCTCCTCTTCCTCACTGTCCACAGGCAGCACTGCTGCCACAAGACCATCTCCAGGCTCATCCTCCTGCAGTAAAGGCACCTGGCGTCTCAAGGCCTGGTTGTGCAACATGCAACATGCAACGATGATCTGGCACACCTTCTTGGGTGAGTAGTACAGGGATCCACCTGTCAGATGGAGGCACCGGAACCTGGCCTTCAGGAGACCAAAGGTTCTTTCACTTATCCTCCTTGTTCGCCCATGTTCCTCATTGTAACTGGGAGAGCGTAGCTTATATATACTATATTAATATGAAATGTATATAAACTAACGTATAATAATGCAGCATAGAAAATGTATAAACGTATTTTGCTAAAACGTGCGCTTGAAATGTGCCCACGGGGAGTGGCCGCCACTATATACGGGGACTAATGAAACTGACTAATAATTATGAAATGTTATATTAGGATATGATTTTGCACTAATGTTAAAAGATTATGGGGGTCATTCTGACTCCCGCCGGCCGCGGTAACCGCAGGGCCGGCGGGAGCCGCCAGAATACCGCTGCACGGTCAGAAGACCGCCGCGGTTATTCTGGGTTTCCCGCTGGGCTGGCGGGCGACCGCCAGAAGGCCGCCCGCCAGCCCAGCGGGAAACACCCTAGGATGGAAGGGGTGCGACGGGTGCAGTTGCACCCGTCGCGATTTTCATTGTCTGCATTGCAGACACTGAAAATCTTTGTGGGGCCCTGTTACGGGGGCCCCTGCAGTGCCCATGCCATTGGCATGGGCACTGCAGGGGCCACCAGGGGCCCCACGACACCCCATACCGCCATCCTGTTCCTGGTGGCCAAAACCGCCAGAAACAGGATGGCGGTATGGGGGTCGGAATCCCCATGGCGGCGCAGCAAGCTGCGCCACCATGGAGGATTCCCCAGGGCAGCGGAAAACCGGCGGTACACCGCCGGTTTTCCGTTTCTGACCGCGGCTGTACCGCCGCGGTCAGAATGCCCATGGGAGCACCGCCAGCCTGTTGGCGGTGCTCCCGCGGTCCCCAACCCTGGCGGTCTCGGACCGCCAGGGTTGGAATGACCGCCTCTATGTAAAAATGTTGCTAATAAATCATTAGGCCTTAGTTAGCATGAGTCGAGGCCTAGCTGCCCGGTTTCATATTAAATGTGTTTTTCTAACGTGCAGTGTGCTGACTTGCTGAAGGACATGAACTCTTGTTTTTCCAAAGCTAGGAGATGAATGTAGCTGTAGAAGATCCGTTCTCATGAAATTCGACTTGCTTAGTGAAACATTCTTGCTGAATGCAACAGTGTAGACTACTTGCAGGTACAAGGTCGCCTGAACTGGTACAGACAATGGAACCACTGACTAAAGATGCGAAGAAGACCACGAGAGTATGAAATCATACCGGACATTCTACCCGCTGAAGACGTCAATCATAAGGACCAATAAACTACGTGAGAACAGTTATGGGATGACAAATTCAATGAAGTAATTGAAACTCTATTGGAGCGAGACAGTGGGGTACTGACCCCAACAAATAAAATTTTAGGGGATTGTACAACAGAAAAGGGATAAAAACCCTTGACACAAGGAAGTAAATCAGAACAGGAGAGAATAGGAGACTAGGAGAGAGAATTAGGGAGATGCTGATGCCATTTGCTCTGATCCAGACACTTTGTCACTATGCATAGAGACTTTGCTGTTTGGTTCTCAGAACCATCCTTGCCTTATAATTGCCCGTTTACACTTTACCTCTTTATGAGCGAAGTGCCCCCTTTTACCCGATTGCTGAATTCCTGATGGCGTATCAACTGATGACCTGAGGACGAAGACCGAACCTGAGTGCTGACCCAATACGGAGGGTAACTATATGACAATGAAATTGTAATTGTCTGTTTGCTTTTCCTTTCTAGGTACCAACTGCTTCTTTTGACAGAGACCCTAGTTAGATGTTTTCCAAATCTGTGTTACTAAATTGTTTTGCATGAAGCCCAACATGCCAATGCTGATTTGAGGTTAGATGAGGGGTTCACTAAACTGACGCAAATAGACAAATGACTGAATCTATGCTTTGTTGAATAACGTGATGATAATGCTCTGCTAAGGATAACCTATGCTGACGCCGTGCTATGTTCTAATATTCGTGATTCTTGCTTTGATGAAATCTTATCAGAGTTGCCATATTGTGGCTATGCTAATGTGTTTCTTGGTTTTGAGACTAATAAACTTGCTAGTAGAATTGTAATCAATAGGGAATAAACTTTAAACAATAGTACTAAACTGGTGTGGTTATTCATGACTGCAAGGTCATGGTGGTTTCTGAGTTCTATTAAATGTCTTTGACAAATTTGAATTGTCGTATTACTGTGAACCTTGATGACGTTATTGCCATATTGATTGACATGCTGATTAGTTATCTCGTCCTAAGGTGTCTTCAATCAGGGTCAAAAGATTCATTGGCCTAAATCGAGTCCCAAAGTGAGTAAATTAGTCATAAAGGGATGCGTTAGCAGTTCTGGTAGCAGAGCGACGGTTTAGGCCCTTTGGGGCCCTAGGACGAGGGACCATTGTTTAAATGTGTTTTTTCGATGATAATGCAAATTGGAGGTATGATGCGTTTCTAAATTCCCCATGACTTTCCCAGAATCTCGGAGCTTGCTTAAGTGAGTTGGGTATGTTCTCTGCGTTTTAGTATGTGTGATATAGAATTTGCGCTTGCTCAGCTTATGCATATTGCAAATGATTTATGAAGTTTGTGTGGATTTAGGTCAGGTAATGTTGTTTTAGTAGGATTGGGTGTACTCCGCAGTATGAGAGTAGGGAAGTCGGCGAACTTCATGTGAGTGTGGCGCTTTGTGCTCAAAATTATCCACGTGGTTGTTGGTGATGTACGGACCCGTCGTGGTCTAAGACTCCGGAGTACATTGACAAGTGTAGGAGACACTTGGGTTTATGTTGTAATTTGTGCGGTTTAATAGGTCAATCAGGTGTGGGTGACAAGTCGAGTTTGAGTCAAATTGTGTGAGTGAAACCTTCGATGGAGATTTGGCGAGTTCTAAAGTGCACTAGAACGAACCATTGACAAGTCGAGAGTAGGATTTGCAGGTCGAATTCTGCTTGCGAGTGCAGGAGCTGAGAATGAGAGAGTAGCGGCAGAGGATTCAAAAGAAATCTCTGTAAAGTTCTGAAGCAAATGTGTTACCCTTCCTGTTGTAAACCGGCAAATCTGGGTTTTGTTGTTAAAGGTGCTCGCAATATATCGCATTCATTTTGTGTAGGGAGGACAAGTCGCAAGACTGTCAGCCGCAGTGTGTGTGAGTGTGACGTCAGTGGTGCCGCACTGGGATAGGTCAGTTGCCAAGAGGGAACGCACACAGATTGGCAGCCGTCCGTGAGAGGCATTAGGTTGAGCAAGGTGAGTGAAGAGTGTTCTGGGAATTAAAGTCACTTCCTGATTAGATTCTAAACAAAATAAAAGAAGCAAAAATGAAGTTTTTCAAGGCTCTAAAGAGTGCTTTGAGGGGAGACGTATATATTAAAGCGAGTGTGGGGCAGCCTACACCGCCTGAGGGTTCTCCAGCTTATATTGTAATGGAAGAGAAGGGAGTTGCACCATGTCTTTGGATCAAGCAGTGGTGCAAATTGACAGAAAAGGAGGGATGTTTAGCGTTCCCAGAATACGGAACGTTTAATACCAGTATTTTGGAGAACTTATGAATGATGTTAAGTGTGCAAAAACCGCCTCCGAGACCAGCTCAGTATGAGGCATTAGCAATCTGGGATTTGCTTGCCATACGACAGAGACAGCAGAAATTAGAAAGGAGAATGAAAAAAGCAGAAAAGACTTTAGCCGAGGCTAGATGGGATAATGAGAGCAGGATGTGGAGAAGGGGAGTAGTTGACGGAATTAAAATGTTCCCGGCAATAGCACAAGAAGACGAGACACAGGGAAAGAATGCTACTTGTAAGACAGACAAGGGTTCTAATAAACCAAAGGAGACTCAGAGGTCTTGGGCAGAGGCAGATGATTCAGACGATGAAGAGTTTCTTAATCAGTTGTTACATGATCGCCCGTGACCATATGCCATAATTGATAACGTACAGAGCACTAGTGTGAGTTCTGAAGACCCAGCACAAAATAAGGGCGTCACAAGTACAGTGCAGACAAGTGATACAGTTTTGATACAAAATGGTGTCAGTGTACCCACTGCGCCAGACACACAGATACAGTTGCAGCCACCACAGATTCAAAGGATTTATCCTGATGTTCCAGTATTAGAAACAAATACGAGTCTGATGGTGTTGCCTGATCCGATATATATGAGATCAAAGTTAGTGCAGATTGACCCAACTCCGCAATTGCTGCCCCAGCCGCAGCAACAGAAAATTCTGAGTTACACTTCATTCGCAGGACCGCAGTCAATAGCTACAGCACCAATGATGAATCAAGCTATGGGAGTTAATGCTCCACAGGGTTCAGGACGTGGACAGTCACCGGCTGCTATATCATTGCCAATTACGGTTGGTCCACCAGTACCACTGTATGCGCAAGGTAAGCCTGGCGTATGTGATCAGGGAGTAATGACCCATGAGGCGATTAGAGGAGGGTCCATAGGACACCTGCAGGGAGAACACACAGTCGAAAGGTCTAGGTCTTTGTTAGACTTTAGTCTGATTGGGGTTCCTTTGGAGACAATGAGGCAAGCAGGGTTGGGAACGCTAACCCCACAGGTAATGAGTACAAATACGACACAGACACCAATGGTGTAGTCTGGAAACATCTCGTGGCAGGGCTTAACAGTGCAACAATTGAACGAGTGGTTAGACAAACTCAACACTCTGCAGACTACTACAGTGACCGCAGAGAGGTCAGAAAGGGAAGCATACCTGAACTTTGTGAGGCTGGGTATAGAAGCCATGGAACTAGTGGAAGGAACAATGGGGCTGAACAGACTAGAGTCATACATGGAAGCAGAATTGAGGTATCTGTGCCCCAAAATAACTAGAGAAGTGAGCAAGGTGCATCAGAGTTTGGCAAACCTGGTGGATAAATACAACATTGACATTGAGAGTACTAAACATTTGAAAAGAAGCTACAGATTAGACTTCGAGCCTAAAGATTTCGAGCACATGAGGTCTAACGGAATGAAGGCACACCTCAAAGAAATACTGCAGAGTGCTCAAATTTGGGGAGCTTTATAGAAATGGGAAGGCAGATGGGCAAAGAAAAGAGATAAAGAAAAGGGTGATGGTCTGGAACCAAAGCAGGCTAAAGCCGCACCAGACACGGGGACAATAAAAATGTTACCAATGAGGGAAACAGCCAGAGGGGTGCTAGTCCATGTACCGTAGTCTAGGGGTGACATTCTGTCATTCACAAATGACTACCCCAGGTTGAGGGAGAAGCCGATAGAGTGGTACCAGCAGACGGACAGATTTGTGAAGCTTGCAAAATGTCTCTGGGAGGACTTGAATACCCTGTTTGAGATTATAGTTCCACCTGACTTATAGCTTGAATGCAAGAGGGGCGTAGACTGGCCGACAGAGGAGCCGGCAAGGGATAAGGTTACTGGAGCACCGTCTGAAGAGGTGATGAAATATTATCATAAAGTGATTGAGTTTTTGAAGCAGAAAGTGTTGCCGAAAGTGACTGATTGGCAGAAAATTGATCGAACGTCACAGGAGGCCAAAGAATCTATTCATGCTTACTATGAGAGATTGTTGAAAGCATTCAAACATTACAGTGGCACTGAGGTCATTGAGCCGAAAGACATGAATCATCTTGTGTTCAGGTTTGTTGAAGGGTTGAGGCCAGAGATTAGCCAGATGATTAAGAATCATTTGATCTGTTGGCAAGCGAAACCAATTGATGAGGTGTTGCAGTATGCGAAATACTGTAGTGACGAGATTGAGTTGCAGCAGAGAAAGTTGAAAGAGAAGGTGATGGTGATGCAGATTAAGGCAGCGCAAGCAGGGATGCAGGGAAATGGAATACATCAGGTGATACAGCAGCAACCGCAGGGGAATGGAGTGTTTCAGGCACAGCCAAGAGGCCGAGGACAACGGGGTTTTGTGAACCGTGGTTCAGACTTGAATACTGTTGTGGTTCAAAATGATGTGCAGGAGATGAAAAAGGTGTCACCATGTCACGCGTGTGGGGGCGTGGGGCATTGGAAGCGGGAATGCCCAATGGTGGTACAGGATGGTGTTGTTCAACAAAGCAATGATGTCCGTACCTTTCAGAATGTGAGAGGTCCAAAAATGAGAGGGCAGAATCAGAATTACTAGAATAACATGGTACAGATGCAGGGTTTACAGCCCATGCAGCAGATGCAAATGCCGCATGTCCAACCAGCACAGATGCAGCAGGCACAACAGCAGATTCCCATGGTACCTAGACAGCAAATGCAGATACCATTTGCTCCAATGGGACAGCAACAGGTGATGCTTCCTCAACAGGTCACAGGTCAAACGATGAGTCAAAATAACACAGTACAGCAGTTTCTATTGCGTGGTGAGGATGGAATAAACGATGAATGGTCGGATGATTGTTCAGACAGAGAGGAGTGCAGGCTTGCAGCATCCCTAGAAGTAGATCAGAGGGGACCCTATGAAGAGGGGAAGGTGATGGGTCATAAGGTTTCATTCTTAGTTGATACAGGAGCTAC
Organism: Pleurodeles waltl; assembly: GCF_031143425.1. Classification (NCBI taxonomy): domain Eukaryota; kingdom Metazoa; phylum Chordata; class Amphibia; order Caudata; family Salamandridae; genus Pleurodeles; species Pleurodeles waltl. The sequence continues at coordinate 30,773,570 of NC_090437.1, forward strand.
ACGCTCTACAGTCAGAAGAGCAGAGGTTCCGAAATTACCACTTTCAGGGTATACCGTAAGGGTGGTAGGAGTAGCAAATCAGTTCCTGACAAATCCAATTACAGATCCGGTCCAAGTTGAGATTGGCAACTTCCAGGGGTTACACAAATTTGTAGTCTGTGATTCTAGTCCCGTATCCCTACTGGGAAGAGACTTACTGTGCAAAACAAGGTGTTCGATTACCTGTTCCAGTGAAGGGATTGAGGTGCAGACCAACAGTGATGATGAAGGGGATGATAGCCAGTTTCTAGAGTTAGAGACGGAGAATGCAAATGAGGAATACCCTTTGATAACCCTATTCCCAATGCTTAAAGTGAATGACTTACCAGCCGAGTTGCAGGGAACAGTGACAGACAAAGTGTGGGACCTGACAGGAAAAGAAGTGGGACTCATACAAGGAGTAGAACCGGTCAAAGTAGAGGTGAAGCCGAATGCTGTGTTTCCCCAGGTACCGCAGTACCACATGGCACAAGATGTCCTCATCCAAGTAGCGCAAATAACTGCAGACTTTGTGAAGCAAGGGGTTCTGAAAGAAGTGCTGAGTAGCCCGTGTAATTCACCAATAATGGGTCTGAAAAAGCCTTGTGGGAAAGTTCAAATTGTGCAAGACTTGAGGAAAATGTATGAGATTGTTGTAAAATGTTGACCCATAGTGCCAAATCCAGCTGTAATCATGTTTCAGGTTCCATATGATGCAGAGTGATTCACAGTTGTGGACCTGTCCCAAGCATTCTTTTCGGTGCCTCTTTATGAGGATAGCCAATTTCTCTTCAGTTTCAAATTCCTGGATAAGGGCTACAGTTGGTGCAGAATTTCTCAAGGATTTTCTGATATTGAAGAAAGACTTGGAGTCATTAGAACTACCTTTCAGTTCGATTTTCAGATATTGAAGAAAGACTTGGAGTCATTAGAACTACCTTTCAGTTCGACCTTAGTGCACTACATTGATGATTTGTTAATTGTGTCCAGGACAAAAGATGACTGCAGGTACGACACAATTGCCTTACTGAACCATTTGGGAAAGAACGGACATAAAGGGGGTTATTCCAACTTTGGAGGAGGTGGTAATCCGTCCCAAATGTGACGGATTTACCACCAGCCGTATTACGAGTGCCATAGGATATAATGGACTCGTAATACGGCTGGTGGTATATCCGTCACTTTACTGTCACTTTTGGGACGGATTACCACTTCCTCCAAAGTTGGAATAACCCCCAAAGTGTCCCTAAAGAAGCTGCAATACTGTCAGAGGGAGGTGAAGTACTTAGGTCACCTGATTGAGAAAGGGTTGAGAAAAATATCCAAAGAAAGAGTGACAGCCATACTGCAGATGAATCCCCCAACAACTAAAAGAGATGTTAGGATGTGTTTGGGAATGGTGGGCTACTGTCGTCAGTGGGTTCCCAACTTCTCGATCATCTCTAAGCCCTTGATAAGACTGACAGTCAAGGAAGTTCAGGATGGCCCAGGTGCCATAACCATGTCCGAGAAAGAGATGAAGGCATTCATGGAGTTGAGGGAAAGCATGTGCAGGGCACCAGCTTTAGGTATGCCTGATTACACTAAGCCTTTTGTACTGTTTTGTCATGAACGTGATGCTTGTTCTTTGTCTGTCCTGACACAGGTCCATGGAGGTGCAAACCGCCCAGTAGCATATTTTTCAGCTACTTTGGACCCAGTCGCAGCAGCCTTACCGGGTTGTTTGCTGCAGTTGCAGCAGTTGGTCAAAGCCTCACACAGTGTGAAGGACTAGTGATGGGACATCCTTTAACAGTAATGGTTCCCCATTCAGTTGAAATTCTGTTAACTCGAACCAAGATGCAGCACATGACGAATGCCCGCCTTACTGAATATGAGACAATTATACTGGGGTCTCTGAATGTGTCTCTTAAGAGATGTACTGTATTGAACCCAGCAACTTTACTTCCTATTGATAATGCAGACATTGATGATGCTGAGGAAGGAGAACATGATTGTCTTGAGGTAACAGATCTGGGGCACCAAGCCAAGGCCTGATATTAAAGATACTCAACTGGAGAAAATGATTACATTATCTTTGTTGATGGTTCATGCTTGAGAGAATCAGTAGGAGTACTGAGAGCTGGATATGCAGTGTGTACAATCACTGGTATCTTAGAAGCTTCCTGGCTCGAAAGAGTGTACTCTGCTCAAGTGGCAGAATTAATTGCTCTTACAAGGGCATGCCACGCAGCTGAAAACATGAAACTCACTATCTATACTGACAGCAGATACGGATTTGGAATTGTACATGATTTTGGCCAGTTATGGTTACAGAGGGGTTTCATGACCTCTTCTGGTTCTCCAGTGAAAAATGGTGTAAAGATTAAGGATTTGTTGCACGCGATTCAGTTACCTCTTGAAATTGCCGTGGTGAAATGCAATGCTCATGTTAAGTCACAAGACTTTGTGTCAATGGGAAACGGCTATGCAGATCAAGTCGCAAGGTTTTGTGCACTGAACTGTATATCTTTTCGGGATCAGTGGGAATTGTTACCTGAAACTGAAAATGAAACATGCTTAAACTTTGCATTAAGGGTGGTTGACACAATTTAGATGAGCTAAAATCACTGCAGGGACGTGCTAGCAAAGAGGAGAAACGTTCCTGGCAGAGAATGCAATGTGTACAGAGGTCTGATGACTTATGGGTTTCAGAAGTTTGGGCCAAACAGTCTTTTGTAACAGTTTGCGAGGTTTTACCATGGTCAAGCACATGTTGGGAGAGATGCAATGATTAGGTTGTTCAAAATCGATTGGTTCAATCCAAAATTCAGACAAGCTGCAGAGGTTATCTGTCACAGCTGCATCATCTGTCAGCAGATGAATTTAGGGAAAGGGACTGTGGTGAATATGAGCCACGTTGGGAGAGCTGGAGGTCCATTTAGCAGGATGCAGATGGACTTTATTGAGATGCCTGTGTGTGGAGGATTGAGGTATGTGTTGGTGATTATGTGCATTTTCAGCCACTGTATTGAAGCTTACCCTACACGTGGGAATGACAGTCTCATAGTAGCAAAGCTGCTGCTTAGGGAGTTAATCCCACGTTTCGGATTCCCGATCTCTTTAGAATCAAATAGGGGCAGACACTTCGACAATGAGGTGATTAAGCTCTTGTGTGCCGCATTAAACATTGAGCAGAAGCTGCATTGTAGTGATCGCCCTGAAGCATCAGGACTAGTGGAGCAGATGAATGGTACCTTCAAGTCGAGAATGGCAAAAATGTGCGCAGCTACCAATTTGAAGTGGCCAGATGCATTGCCCTTAGTACTGATGCCAATGAGAAATACACCTGACAAGAAAACAGGACTGTCTCCTCATGAAATTCTAATGGGCAGAGCTATGCGATTGCCCGCAGTACCTGCAAATGCTCTTGTGAATATCACGGCTGATATGGTGTTGGACTACTGCAAGGGTCTGGCTGATGTGGTCCGCTCTTTTTCTTACCAGATGGAGGCTACAACATTGCCACAGATAAGTGATCCAGGTCACACCCTGAAAGCCGGTGACTGGGTGGTTGTCAAGAAACACGTGAGGAAATTGTGTCTGGAGCCACGTTGGGAGGGGCCATATCAAGTGATACTGACAACCACTACTGCTGTGAAATGTGCAGGTTCTCCGAATTGGATACATGCCAGTCACACAAAGAAGGTGACGTGTCCAACTGATGATGACCTTGAAGTTGCCAAAACAACAGCTGCAGAGAAGGAAGTCTCAGGACCGGAGAGTATTCAAAGGGGAACTGAGACTGAAGAAGAGCTTGCTGAGGACGGCTTAGTCACTCAAACCGTAAATGAGATCCAGAGGGGTGACAGTGAGCCTATCTCAGCTGAGGTAACAGGGGAACCGACGCAGAGAGACGTTCTCCCAGAAGCAGATGGATACGGGTTTGAAATTGAGCCCATAACTGACCCTGAAGGCTAAGGGAGTGAGGCAGAAGGAAGTCGAGGTGTTCTAACTCCTCCTGAGCCGCTTGCAGGCCCATCAAGAGAAAACACCATAGCACAAGAGGAGGGTGCTGTTCAACATCCTGAAAGGCCAGACAGAAAGAAAACACTTAAAGGAGATAATTGGCCGGAGCCACAAGCTGCAGGAGAAAAAGTAATCCCTAATGAAACAATAGAGGAAGAAGTTGAGAAAACCAGGAAAGGTGATCTCAGTGAAGGAAAGTTGCAGGGTGAACGCAAACTGAAAAGAAAAAGAGTTGCAAACAGAAGGTACGCAGGTCCGGAATGGGCATATGCAACATCAGCTGAATGGCAACAAGAATTATTGGCATTCTGTTTTGATCGAGAGGTTCCAGGTCAATACTACGGCACCTGAACTCAACCTTAGAAGGAGACTGTGTTAAATTGAAATTGAAATTGAAAGCTGAAATGCTGAAAAAAGAGACTGATAAATTACCGGATATGACACTGTTAACCTGAATTGACTCTGAAAAACTTATTATGACAAGCGGCTAACCTGATTTGACAACAGGGTCTTGGAGTGAGTGAAACGCTGTAAATACTCGCAGAGAAAGAGAGAGACTTTGCACAGAAAAAATAAAAAAAGCTTTATATCGTCCTCAAGTTGATTGTTTGCTTTATATTATTAAGCTACCTGATTTTTTACAGATCATGAATTATAATAGAGATAATAGTAATAAGGGTAGGATGTGTGGTTCGTTGAGTGCTCTTCTGGGTATTGTGTGTGCAATAATAATTATAGGTGTGATTGTGGGAATGCCATTGGTGGATAAGAAAGCGAATAACAATGCTTCAAATCCTGAGACTGCTACACTAACACCATGAGAGAAGTTTGAGCAGGATGCAAAATACTTGCATGAGGGAACTAATTCAAAAGGGGAACTATCTACTAATGTATTCTATTGCATGCTGAATGAGTATGTTGATATGATGGATGTGAAAAATTGCTATGTGTGCACGAAGATTCCTTCATCAGTACAAGAAGGGGTTACTTATCATAGTCTGCCATTAACTTACGGGGTAAGCTGTAGTTTGCTATTAACAAGATTCTATGATCAAGAACATGTTCAATAATTCTATTCTAACTTAGATGTAGTGTTTTGCTTTGTGCCCGTGATTGAGTTTCTAAATAAACTAGCTAAAGAACACAGCATAAAATTAGTTGAGCCGACACTGACATTTGGGACAGCTAATGCGCACCGCAATAATCTAACCTGCTTACTAACACCTGTAGAAAAGAGCTTCTTAGACCACACTGATGATAGACAGAAAGCATTAAAGGAAAGGCTAGAAAAGGGATTAGAAAAACGCATGCTTGCAAATGATTATGCTTGCATTACTATAAAGACACAGGGCAAGTTAGCTATAGATGCATTACACGTTGGAAGGCTTTGTATATATAGGCCGAAATCTGAGCATGACACTTTATTTGTGCGAACGAGTGAATGTAGGCATGTGTTTCTGTTTTAGAGTAAATGGACATTCATGTTAAATGGACAGGATCCAGCGATCCCTGGGATCTATTAAATATATGTGGGCTTAATGCTTATTACCGTCTTCCAAAGGGATGGTATGGGACATGTTATTTGGGAATAGTTTTCCCAAAGATCTACCAGATTGATGACTTAAAGCAAATTCCTAAAATGTCTGAATTACAACATACTAGACAAAAGTGAGAGACAGCGGCTGCTATCGTTGGTGACATATTTGGAGCCATAATTCCTTCAGTAGGGGTTATCTTAAAATCCATAAAGATTAAAAAGTTGTCTACTATTGTGGATAACATGCTGACAAACTTCACAGGGGCTATACTCCTGATGGATACTGAACTTGCCACGGAAAGAGCTATGACTCTTCAAAACCAGCTTGTTTTAGACATTCTTTTTGCCAAGAGTGGCGAAGTCTGTAAAATGCTTAATGAGCGCCATTGTTGTGCATCCATTCCTGATAACAGTAAAAAGATTAGAGGTATGCTTACTAACTTAACAAGAGATAGTGCAGATTTGAAGGAGTTGAAGGAACCTGGAGTTTGGGAAAAGGTTGGGAAAAGAATTACCAAAGTAGGGAATTGGTTTAGTATTATTTGGATTGGGGTTCTTGCAAAAATATTTGATTGTCCTGATTTGTCTATTGGGACTATGGTTGTCATGCAAAATTAATAAAAGAATTAAAAGAGATTTGGCAAAACGTAATAAAAGAAAAGAAGAAAAAGAAAAAGAGGAAATGTTCAAAGAAATTTGGGAAAGATCCCATAGGAAGGAAGAAATTGAGATGCGCAATATAAAGAAAATGAGACGTTGTGAAGGGAAAGGTTTTGTGTGATGACAAGTGTCTTCAGAGGAGGGACTGGGAAAGCGTAGCTTATATATTCTATATTAATATGAAATGTATATGAACTAACGTATAATAATGCTGCATAGAAAATGTATTAATGTATGTTGCTAAAACGTGCGCTTGAAATGTGCCCACGGGGAGTGACCAACACTATATACGGGGACTAATTAAACTGACTAATAATGATAGAATGTTATATTAGGATATGATTTTGCACTAATATTAAAAGATTATCTGTTAAAGTTTTGCTAATAAATCATTAGGCCTTAGTTAGCTTTTTCTTCTTTTCTTTTATCACGTTTTGCCAAATCTCTTTTAATTCTTTGATTAATTTTGCATGACAACCATAGTCCCAATAGACAAATCAGGACAATCAATAGACCCCCTAATATTTTTGCAAGATATGACCCACACTGAGAAATCCGCCACTATACAGATACCTACACAAGTCCGCCAGACCAAAGGTCAGTGATAAATTGGCAGTAGCAAAACCCACACCGTTATGCCAACAGGAATACGTCCACAGTATTAGGACCCACGAATCACTGCGGCGGTCTTTCAACCGTGGTAAACCATTGGCGGTACTCACCGCCACGCTCAAAATACACACACAGTTACAAAACTACACCACATTGGACAATTCAAACTACACACACCTGACACACATACACACACTACACCCACACACTCAGACGACCATTAAACACACACCCACCTTACCCACAAACCTGTCAACGGTAAGAAAAATTGCCAACAGAGAGAGACACAAGCCAGGAGCACCCACTCAATCTGAGCCACGGAACAGCATCACGACCCACGCACCTCACAGCACACACCACAGCACCTCACCCCACACATCCTCACACATATCACTCACACCACATCCTTGGCACCCCAAAGACACCCCAGGTTTTCAGAGGAGGCGCTAAGGGTCATGGTGGAGGAAATCATCCGGGTAGAGCCACAGCTATTCGAATCACAGGTGCAGCAGACGTCCATTGCTAGGAAAATTGAGCTATGGCGGAGAATCATGGACAGGGTCAACGCCGTGGGACAGCACCCAAGAACAAGGGATGACATCAGGAAAAGATGGAACGACCTATGAGGGAAGGTGCATTCGCTGGTTGCAAGACACCATGTAGCTGTACAGAGGACTGGGGGTGGATCCCACCTCCTCCCCCACAACTAAAAAACATGGGAGGAGCAAGTCTTGGCTATAATGCATCCTGACGGCCTCGCAGGAGTAGCAGGAGGACTGGACTCTGGTAAGTCAAATCTTTACTACTATATCCCCCACCCTACCTGCATGCCATCACAAACTCCTACCCCTACCCTCACCCCATCACTCCACCACCTCACATATACCCCACAATCACAACCCACCCTTCCCAAAACCAAGCCCTGCATGCAACACCAATCCATGGACCCCCATCACAGACCTGCATGGACACCCATCACCACAGCATGTCCATTGGAGAGAATCACCTAGCCCACAAAATCACCACGCACACAAGGCCAAGCTGACAGGGCAATACCAACGATACAGGGAAACACACCCATGCACAAGATGACACACGCAGATACAATAACACTGCATTTTCATCCCTACAGGAGCCCTACTCAACGTCACCCGAGAGGAGTTGCCACCAACATCCAGTCCCCCCACAGAGGAGATCCACAGTGATGACAGCAGCTCTGCATGCCTGGATCATGATGACCAACCTGGCCCATCAAAGACCTCTGGACAGTTGGCTACCCTGACACAGTCCCAACCCACCACAGAGCTGCCCCCCTCAGGAAACATCAGCACAGTACCCACCCAGCGGGTCCATGCCACTGTCCCCACGACACATCAATCTGCAGTGTGCCCACCACTACAGGGACCCCAGGCAACCCAACAAACACAGAACAATCAGGGACCTGGGGTCAGTGGCAGTGGGCACACGGTTCAGAGGACAGAGGCCCAGGAAACCTGGGAGGACTGCTGAGTGAATGGGGAGGACAGGCCCAGGGAACCGACTCTCCAGTAGGCACTCACCAACATCCTGGGAGCATACCACCATTCCCAGGAGACGATGGGCCAGATACTGGCCAAGTTGCAGGAGACTCAGTGGCTCAGGAGGGACAGTACCTGGGGATCAGGGAGGACCTAAAAACATCTACACCATCCTGGTCACCATTGCAGGGGTGCTGGCTGACATGGGCAACACCATGAGGGAGGCAGTGGCACACCAACGGGCCCCTGACACTAGCCACACCGAAGAACAGCCCTTCACCTCTGCCTGCGCTAGAGGACAGGAGGCCCCGCCACAGGAACAACAGGCCACCAGCACCCCACCCTGCAGAAGGAGAACCACCCCACAAACGGTCCCTGTGATCCAGGCAGAAGCTAGAGAACATTGTCAAGACCCCGTCAGAAAATAGGACACTCCTGATTGTCACCCACTCTGTCACCCTGTCCACCTTGAACTGCCATGAATCCCCTTCCTATGCGCCATTGGGCAATGCATCTGTGATACCAAGAGACTGGACTCTAACTGGACATTCCTCCACCATCACACCAGCCCATTGCACATCCCCCTCTACATATGAGCACTTAAATAAACACCCTTGGAACAAATACAAATCTGGAGTCTGTCAAATGATTGAAATATGTATTAGTACAACATTCTGAAAACATTGCAAGTCATATGTACAGTTATATATACATTGGTATGACCTTTAGTGGGCAACAGTAAACAGACCAGGAGCCAGAGTGTGGGCCACACAGATCTGAAAATAGAGATGCCAAAGGGTACAGTAAGTGGCCATAGACATAGGGAAATCAGGATGCCATGTACAATTTCCAACAGAAAACTGAAATGTAAAGTGAAGTTACAGTGTCTTACCTGTGTGTCACTGGAAGTACTGCTGTATTATATTATATTACTTCTGTTGTCCACATCTTCTTCCTCTGCCACCTCTTCCCCACTGTCCACAGGCTCCACTGCTGCCACAAGACCATCTCCAGGCTCATCCTCCTGCAGTAAAGGCATCTGGTGTCTCAAGGACTGGTTGTGCAACATGCAACGATGATCTGGCACACCTTCTTGGGTGAGTAGCACAGGGATCCACCTGTCAGATGGAGGCACCGGAACCTGGCCTTCAGGAGGCCAAAGGTTCCTTCAATTATCCTCCTTGTTCGCTCATGTTCCTAATGATAACTTTCCTCTGCTCTTGTCCTGGCATTCTTCCCTGAGGTCAGTAGCTATGAGAGGCTGGGGTAACCTGAGTCACCTGCAAATATCGAGGGATACCTGTTTGACACACACTAACCCTTAGGGACAACCCCATACCCAGACACCAACTTATACTGGGTGGGGACCTTGGGCTCACCTATTAGCCACACCCGGTGACTCTGGAGATGGCCCATCACATATGGGATGCTGCTATTCCTCAAGATAAATGCGTCATGCACAGAGCCAGGATACTTGGCATTCAAATGTGAGATGTACTGGTCCACCAAACACACCATCTGCACATTCATAGTGTGATAGCTTTTTCTGTTCCTGAACACTTGTTCATTTCTCCGGGGGGGGGGGGGAGACAATGCCACATATGTGCCACCAATGGCATTAGAGTCAGCTTTCACTGTGGCCAAATCCTCCACCTGGGAGAATACGACGTAGATGCGCATGTGATGACCGCCACGCAACTTTGCATTGGTTATCATTGGGCCCCATGGGTTCCAGGAGCCAATGGCGATGTACGCTGACGGTGACAGTATGCACCTCCGTGGACGTGACCACCATTTTCTATCTATTCACTCACTTGCTACCTGACCATCAACAGAAGAGGACCTACACTGCAAGTGCTGCTGTGACCTGTGTCTGGAAGCGACAATGGCTCATGTGTCTGGGGAAAGGGCCCCTGCCTTCACTGCGGAGGAGTTGGAGAAACCGGTGGATGGGATCCTACTGCAGTACATGTTACTCTACCGTCCTCCAGACAAACAGGTGAGTACATTGTGAGCATGATGCATTGGCCATGAATGTATGGATTGCTGTATGTGTAAGCCACATTTGGGGGGGGCTGAGGCGTCCTGGCCAGAGTGCTGCATGTATAGTGGTCAATGTATGTGCGTCAGGTGATGGGAGGGAGCTGGTGGGCCATGAGTGTGACGGTCTGGACGGTTAACTAATTTCCTTTTCTGCTGTCTTTTCCATGCAGGTCAGCGCCAATCAAAAAAAGGGTATTTGGCGTGCCATTGCCAAGGAGGTGCAGACCCTGGGGATCTTTGACAGGTGGAGCACCCACTGCCGTAAACGGTGGGAGGACCTGCGCTGCTGTGCAAGGAAGACGGCGGAGGCCCGGTTGGGGCATGCCTCCCAATGAGAAAGGGGTGCCCATCGTACCCTGATGCCCCACATCCTGGCGGTGGCCTATCCGGAGTTGGATGGACACTTGAAGGCATCACAGCAGCCACAAGGGGGTGAGTACAGATTCAGATTCATGACTGTGCGCGCATTAAGGTTTACCTGGGTGTGGGATGTGGGCTGTGGGTGCCTCTAGGCCAGGGAGAACATTGCAGTGTAGGTCCCTTGTTGGGCAGGCTCTAAAGCACTCCAACCACAATAGTTTCAGTGGGAAGGGTCCTGTGGGTTTCAGGTGTGCATGGCGTTAGGTAGTGGACCCCATGGGCTGCTGAATATCTTAGTAACTGGTAGTGCATGGCCTAGTGCATAGGGCTGCTCCCTGTGTGTTGTGTACACCCATGGTAGTGGTGTTGCTGGCATTGACCAAGTGTATCCGCTGTCTCTACCCCCCTTTTTGTTTTGTCACCCTGTCCTTGTGTGCATTAGCATCATCTGGCGGAGGAGCAGAGGCACCGGCGATGGAGGGAGCTGCATCCCACATGGGCCAGGAGGCCGAATCCACCGACGGTGAGGGCACTAGTGGCCCGGAGGGCGAGGGGAGGACCACGACGGGGACAAGAGGGGATACCACAGACAGCGACTCCTCCTCTGATGGAAGCTCCCTGGCGGTGGCGGACACCTCTGTGCCCACCCCAACAACAGGTACAGCCGCCACCCCCCACTTGCACCGCCCTCCCAGCAGCCCCTCAGCGTGTTTCCTGTGCCCGCTCACCCAGGAGGGTGGGCATCTCCTTCGCCCCAGGCACCTCAGGCCCTGCCCCAGTCAGCCCTGCTGCCCTCAGTGAGAAGGCTATTGACCTCCTGAGATCCCTCACTGTTGGGCAGTCAACCATTCTGAATGCCATCCAGGGTGTCGAGAGGCATTTGCAACAAACAAATGCATACCTGGAGGGCATTCACTCTGGCGTGGTGGCCCAACAGAGAGCATTTCATGCTCTGGCCTCAGCACTGATGCCAGCCATTGTTCCTGTCTCCAGCCTCCCCCTCCAACTTCCTCTACCCAGTCCCAATCCCCTCAACCTCAGCCTATCCCAAGCACATCTTCAGACCAGCATTTACCCAAATCAACACACAAAAGTGGCTCAGGCAAACACAAGCACCACACTTCATCTCGCAGGCACTCACACAACCATCCTCCCCATGCAGACACAAAAACATCCACTACCTCCACTGTGTCCCCCTCATCGTCATCATCCACCTCCCTTCCAGTAGCATCTCCACTCACACCTGCATGCACTACATCCTCATCCACTACCTCCATCACCAGCAAGCCCATCACAACACACCCCTCACTGGCAGTCACCACCCCCACATCCATGCACACGTCCCCTGTGTCCTCTCCCACTGTGTTGTGACCCCTCCTCCCAAAGTACACAAACGCCAGCACCCACCTACCCAACAGCCATCCACCTCACAACAGCATCCAGCCCATGCACCTGCACCCAAACTCAGCAGACACCTCCTACAACCACTCCTTCTTCCTCCACTCCCAAACCCTCTCCCTCGTCCCACCCCAGTGTCCCTACCCCTCCTCTCCCCAGTCCTTCCCCTCGGGCGAGGGTGGCCAGAACCCAGTACCTCAGCCACCAAGTCGACATCTGCTGTGGTTCCTGCAGCTATCAGAGGCTCAAAGAGGGCACCCACCAGCCCAGCCAGTGTGCCACCAATCCCTGCCAAGGCCAAAGCCATTCCGCCACCTGGCAAGGTGAAGAGGGGGACAGGATCCAGCAAGGGGAAGGAGCCACAACCACCCAGCAAGGCTACCTCAAAGACTCCAGTTGCCAAACCCAAGGCCACACCACCATCTGCCAAGGTGAGGAAGGGGCAGATAACTCCAGCCAAGGCACTTCAGCCGTCCGAGGCTGCAGGTGAAGACCTGGTGGCTACCAGCACAACCACCAGGACCACCACCTGCACCATGGCCAGGACCGCCAGCAGCCCTGCCGCTAGCACCCCCGCAAGCACCGCCACCTGCACTGCCACTGCACCGCCACAAGCACCACTACTGTCAGCAGCAGCAGCCCCAGTGGGCAGCCATCCAAGGCTGCAGGAGAAGGGCTGGAGCCTCCCTCCACCACTCGCAGCACCGCCACCTGCACCGCCGCAAGCACCATCACCTGCACCTCTGACAGTAGCACCACTACCAGCAGTAGCAGCCCCGGTGTGCAGCCGTCCGAGGCTGCAGGAGAAGGGCTGGAGCCTCCCTCCATCACTGGAAGCACCCACACCAGCACTGGCACTACCACCAGTTTGCAGACGTAGCCGCCGCCAGATGGAGTCTAGCCCTGCCTCCATGGACTATCATGCAGCCTGGTCCCTGCAAATCTTGTGCCTCAGACACCCAGGTGAGGTACTGTGAACTGCCACACCCCAAGTGTTGCATCACTGGGCACAAAGCGCACTCCAGAACCAGTGGAAGAAGGCATCCACTCACCCTATCCTTGGCAGGATGGAGCACACTGGGCACAAAGCCCCCTCCAGAACCAGTAGAAGAAGGCATCCACTCAGCCCCTCCTTGCCAGGATGAAGAACACTGGGCACAAATCCCCCTCCAGAACCAGTGGCGAAAGGCATCCACTCACTCTATCCTTGGCAGGATGAAGCACACTGGGCACAAAACCCCCTCCAGAACCAGTGGAGAAAGGCATCCACTCACTCTATCCTTGGCAGGATGAAGCACACTGGGCACAAAGTCCCCTCCAGAACCAGTGGAGAAAGACATCCACTCACCCTATCCTTGGCAGGATGAAGCACACTGGGCACAAAGCCCCCTCCAGAACCAGAGGAGAAAGGCATCCACTCACCCTACCCTTGGCAGGATGAAGCACACTGGGCACAAAGCCCCCTCCAGAACCAGTGGAAAAAGGCATCCACTCAGCCCCTCCTTGCCAGGATGAAGCACACTGGGCACAAGGCACCCTCCAGAACCTGTGGAGAAGCCATCCACTTGAGAGACTGTGGCCTTGCACTCCCCAGGACCAAGCAGTGGGCAAACCACCCACTTGAGAGACTGTGGCCCTGCACTCCCCAGGACTAAGCAGTGGGCAAACCACCCACTAGAGAGACTGTGGCTTTACACTCCCCAGGACCAAGCAGTGGGCAAACCACACACTAGAGAGACTGTGGCTTTGCACTCCCCAGGACCCCAGCAGTGGGCAAACCACACACTTGAGAGACTGTGGCTTTGCACTCCCCAGGACATCGCTGTGCGCATGGAGCCCCCCTCCAGGAGCAGTGGTATTATTCCATCTTGCGGCTAAGGGTGCCACCCTTTCCGCATCCCCCTGAGATGCCTGTTTGTTTTTGACCTGATGTCCCTGCAGTGTTCTCTCCATATTGAGGCAGGAGTCAAGAGTGGGCATGGCCTATGAGTTTTGGCCCAGTGGCCCACGGACATTTTGAGTGGACAACGTACCGTCTTATGTACATATTGTATATTTTTGTAAATATTGTTTTTAAAATTATTACGTTTATCTGACTATTTCTAAAATATCACTGATTTGACTCTATTCCTTTTGTCCTTGCGTTCTTCCAGGGGATTACGGGGTGTAAATGTAATGTTGATGCATGTGTTTGTGTGTATGCTGTTGTGGGTGAGGGTGGGGTTGTTGCATGTGTGTGTGTCACTCTCTTTTTCCTCTCCCCTTTCCCTGTGTACTAGGTGATGTACTCACCGTGGTTGTTGCCGCCGCCGTTCGTACTCCTGGTAGATGAGGAGGTGGACCGGCATGGGGAGGACCTGCAGCTTGGGCTCCATGGTGTCCTGGTTCTTTATTGAGTGTCGAGAGGTGAGTGGTTCCCCTTCTGGGTACTGTTACCCCAGTGCTTTTGATGGTATTGGTGCTGCCCCGGAAAAGCTGGCGGATGGGCAAGTTGTGATGGGGTGGGTGGTACATTGACTTCCGCCTGTCTGTTGGCGGTTACCGCCACGGTGGTTTTTGCTACCGCCGTGGTGGTTGGAGTGTTAAAGTGGCTGTATGTGTTGGTGGTTTCTGCCTTGGTCGTGATCCCATTTTATTTACTGCCGGCCTGTTGGCGGAATTACCGGCGCTTTAACACCGACCGCCAGGGTTGTAATTAGGGCCTTTGTCTTCAGATGGGGCAGTTTCCTCTGAGCCTCTATGGACTGGTGACCAACCTGACAGATGTATGAAGTAGGACGAGTTTCTTGTGATGGATTTACCAGGACAATATGCTGTTATCATATGTCCCTTCACAACTTTTAAAGTTTCAACATCAAATGGAGGATCTGTCTTTGCTTTTGTTTTATGAGAAACAAATCATCCTCATAGAACAAGATTTGACATCGATCAGCATACGTCTTCATCTGATGCGTCTGATCAGTAGCACAAACAACATCATCATGTAAGGTTCGCTCAGGGGTCCACTGTGGTAGTTTAGTTCTCATGACTCTCCCAAACATCAGAATAACAGTACTCTCATTTGTAGTGGTATGAGGATTTGACAAATAGGCATGAATGGCTTGGCATAACACCTGAATCAGATCAGGT
Organism: Pleurodeles waltl; assembly: GCF_031143425.1. Taxonomy (NCBI): domain Eukaryota; kingdom Metazoa; phylum Chordata; class Amphibia; order Caudata; family Salamandridae; genus Pleurodeles; species Pleurodeles waltl. Next base: position 30,788,852 of record NC_090437.1, read on the forward strand.
CCCTCTACTAATGCATGTTGAATCACCTGTTTCAGGGTCCCCATAAATTGTTCCATGACACCATTGGCTTGAGACTACAATGGTGTGCCTTTCTGTTGTTTGATATGAAGGCCGGCTAGAAACTCCTTGAATTCCTTGCTGTTGAATGGTGGACCATTGTCAAACTTGAAAATGTCCTGAATGCCCCACACTGCAAAGTTGTTATCTAGCCACTCAGTGACTTGGTTGCGTAAGACATGTTTTCTACAAGAAGAAACCAGCAATGCTTGTCAGTGATCACCATAAGGTGATGTCCATTGGCAAGAGGATCAAAGAAATCAGCAGCAATTCTTTCCCACGCATGTGCAGGGAGATTGAACATTGTCAGGTATTACGGAGTCATCTTGTGAAACAGGCTCATTTAGTTCCCTCTTCACTTTCTCTTCCAAGTGAGGGAACAACACATGATCTCTCAATGCCCTCTTGGTGGTTACAATGCCACGATGGCCTTCATGGGCAAGTTCAACAACTTGCTGTCTCAAACTTGCAGGGATGACAATCTGGGATCCTCTCAGCACCATTCCTTCTTTAGTTGCAGACAGTTCATCGTGGACATTGCGATATTTTTAAAATTCAACATCTTTGTCTAAAGGTTGGACACTTAAGGGGTCATTATGAGTTTGACGGTCATACTGCCAATGGGCCGGTGGTGAAGACCGCAAAATTATGACCATGGCGGTCATCCCAACAGAACAAAGCCAAACAACCGCCAGTACTGCCAGTGCGAACATGCCACCACGGACGGCAGTAGGCATCTTTAGGCCAGCGGGGACCATTTTCCCGCCGGGCATACTGCCAAGGTTTCCGCGGCCGCAGTCACACCACCAAGAAAACCCTATCAGAAACCAACTTTCGAAAAGGAGACACTCACCTACTGAAAAAAATACCTGACGGGTGCCGCCATGGAACCTGAATTGGTAGTCCTCCCACCGCTCCTGCTCACACAACGACTCTGGAACCAGTGATGGCAAAGAAGAACAACTATGAGTACACACACCTATCTGACACTGTAGGAAAATGTACACTATACACGCACACACAACTAATACATCCGGGACGGCTTGTGATGGCAACACACACACAAGTAACCACACACCCATACGTACATATACACACAACGGCAGACGCACAGCCGTACTACACACACCACGGCCAACACACACATGCCATACGCACACCAACCCGCAGACACGGCACTAACACAACCATCTACAACAGCACTGATACACACAATGACAACATAACCGCAACTACACACACGCTTCGCCAAACAATAGCACACCTCCACATGACAACACATACTAAAAACAACATGTAACAATACCAGACAACCAATAAACACAATCACACTGTCATACAACAAAGCATATGTCCAACACGTTAAGACCACACACAGCGCATCTGACATAGCCTTCAACATACACACAGGCGCACCCACAACAACCATACAAGGGCACACAACACCACCATTACACATCTCTACACAAGCAGTACACAAGTTTTCTACATACATGCATGTAACAAATACAATTATATCTTACACACATTACACAGCATTGACAGCAGGGCCAATGGCAGAGCCACACCCACACATGTAGCCCAGGCACAACAGCTGGCACAACCAACACACACACATCACACACGCACAAACCAAAGCCCACAAACACCAAACTGCTATGTAGAAAGTAAGGCAGGACAAGAATGTAAACATCGAATCCAACAACATGTTGGTCCAGATGTATTAATAAATTAGTACACATAAAAAGAAAACTATGTACAAATAAAAGGCCAATGGCCAGTCAAAAGTGCCAAAGGCACAAATGCCCCAACTTGACTCCTGACTGCAAAATGACCTCCACGTGGTAGGGGCATCAAGGGGGCAGATGGGCACCTCAGGGATTAAGGGGGGGTTTGGGTTTAGGTTTGGGAGGGGAGTCCTTGGGCATGGGCTTGGGTTTGGGAGGGGGTCCTTGGGCCTGGGCTTGGGAGGGGTAGACTTCTTGGCAGAGGGAGGAGCATGGGCACTAGCAGGGGGCAGGGAAGGACTTGGAGGTGGAAGGGCTGGACTTGGGGAGAGAGAAAGAATGCTTGAGGGTATCATGGGGTGGAAGAGGGGTAGGGAACAAGGAAAATTCCAAAAGGAAATGCTTTTTGACACATGGGGGTGGTCATGACAAAAGGGTTTGGGACTGGAGGGAGAGGGAGTAGTTGTAGAATGTGTCAGTTTGGACGTCCTGAGTGCAAATGCATAAGTGGAATGCTTGTGGGTGCTGGGTGTCTGTTTGGTGGGTGAGTGTGGGTGTTTAGGAATCTTGGGAGGAGGGGGAGGAGGTGGAGGGAGATACTATGATGTCGTTGGGGACGGTGCCTTCAGGTATGGTAGATGTGCAGCATGTGGGGGTGTCGGTGGTTGTGGTGGGTGCACATGTGGTGACTGGAGTGGATGTTTGCGGGTCTCATATTGTGGTGACTGTGGGTAAGACATGCGTTGTGGCTGGATCTATGAATGATGGTGTGGTGGCTGCAGGTGTGTCAGGTGTAGTGTCAGTGAAGGAGAGGGTGGTGGGGGAGTCGGTGTAGATAGTGAATGTTGTGTTTGCAAGTGGGTGTTGTTTGTGTACATTCTGGTGGTGGGTCTTGGGGTGCTTGTGCTTGTCATTTGTACCCTTGCCCATTGAGGTGGATGCATGCTTGTGTGTATGTGTGCTTTGGATGGGTTTGGGGAGAGGGGATTGGGATTGGGAAGAGGTAGGTGGAGGGGGGACGGTAGACAAATGGAGACTCGCTGTCATCGGTGAGGAGGCCAGAGCCTGAAAGCATCTCTGGAGGCCAGCCAGAGCACCATGAATGCCCTCCAGGAACACATTGCTCTGTTGGACTTCACAGTGGTGGACTGACCAACAGAGATGGACCTCAGGAGGTCAACAGCTCACTGAGGGCAGCAGAGATGACTGGGACAGAGGTGCCTGTAGTGAAGGAGATGTCCACCCTCCTGGGTGAACAGGCACAGGCAACTGGGTGAGGGGCTACAGGGAGGGCAGTGCTAGTAAGGGGGTGGTGGACAAAGATGGTGCTGGGGTGGTCCCAGATGGGTCTGACACCACCAGGGAGGATTTATTGGAGGAGGATTCTGAAGAAATGGTAGTTGGTCTTGTCTCCCCGTGGCACTTTCCTTGCCCTCCATCCCACTGGTTCCTTCACTTTCACTGGTTCTAAGCTTCCTGTGTCCTGTGGGCTGCTGCTTCCCCACTCGCCTGTGCCCCTTCTCCTTCTCCTGACGATGCTGATGCACACATATAGAGAGAGAGGGAGGGAGGGACAAAGAGAGAAAGGACAAAAATGGGTTAACATGTAGCTCTCATACACACTGTTTAACAAGTACATCTGTGACAATTCTTATCTTGGTTACGCCATCGCAGGTGCCAATGAACGTTACCTACATCATGTCACAATATGTCCCTACTACCCACCCCCTCTATTGCAACCCTCACACCTACATCAATATCTAAGTTGGACAGCACAACTGGAGTCATCCACATGATGACTACCAAAACCATTTCTGCTGGCACAGCATGCCCTCCATGCAGTATCAATTGTATGACTGAATACACATCATACCTCACCATGCCCCTATCACCCATTGGATGCCCAGCTGGCTGAATAAAACACTTCTGCCCACTACAGTAACAACACATGATCAGACCATGCCCTCTGTAACATATCCATAACACTGAAGACAACGCCATTCACAGACCACACAGCACCTGCTTGTCACATTACATGCCAGATCAAACACTATGTACAGTTATGCCAATATGGAAATCAATACTGATTTGGCCATTACAAGTCAGACACTCAAACATTTGACATCTGATGTGTAAAATAAGAGTCTGTGGTATAGCCATTTGAATAGTCTGACCCAATCATACAGCCAGGTCAGCAGACACCAAACACATATATATCACAACTGCTAAGTGTATCTACAAAGTACCATGTATTACAAATGACACATCCATGCTCAATCACTGAGTACAGTGTCACAAGAGATATGCTTGAGGAACACACATATTACATTATGGTCCACTTACAATGCAACCACACATGCAGTCACACCTGTCAGACTGCTCAACATGGCAAATCAACCCTCAAACACCATTCTAGAAATGACAATGCATGTAAAGGAGGCCAGACAACTCACATCTCAGACAGTAAATTTCATGATACATTAGGTACACATGGACCACCACCACTGCCTATACACCACTTACTCATCCCACTACTACATGAGCCAGCCGGGGGAGACTAAATGCAATATTAGATTCACATCGACATGCCATGTGACATGCAATAGACCAACCTCTCCTAATCTGCCACTTCAGCTTGCCCAAGGCAAGCAGAAAGGTTCCAGCCCATCGGATGTGCCACCAACTTATTATTAGGACATGATGTGGGCAGTAACTCTGCAATGTAGCATATCAATCGCTAGGCCATTGTCATACAACCCATATACATACCATGGTGACATATACAAGACCTGTCAAGGCACTGACCGCCTCTAGTACCATTCCATTGGTTTAACTGTAACATCCTCATATGTATAGCACCTAGGAATGCACAATGTCTGCAGCCAGACCTCATCAATTGTACATGTATCAGTAGCCCAGTTAGCCTATCTTCACATACCCTACAGGCAGCAGATTACCTATATATCACAAAACAGCTATCAGATCAAAGGTCCAGTCCCATGGAGGCCTTATCTGTAGTGGAACTGGTATGGCTGCCCCACATTCTGTGAATAACAGTACCAGTACATTATGTATTTATGTCAGTCCCTGTGATAAAACTAAAGTCACACAGTAGCATATACAGGTATGCCACACAGATGGGAGTGGACTGACACCTGAGAGCCACAAATGCAGATGGATGATCTGGTCATACTCATTGCTTAGGGTGATACTAATACTCACATCAATTGCATAGGCAGGATGGTATCCCATATGTGGCTATGTCATTTGACCATCTCCACATTCCAGACATGGAGAGGTCTGGTAATGGAAGATGTACATCCACTGACAGTAAAGCATGTTAACACATCCACTATCTATACTCTGCCAGGGTGGATGATACCCATTTCCAATAGACGATCTATAGGATGTCATTACAACAATGGCACTTTGCCTGCAGTGAGGCAAATTACTCCTAATAAGCCCAGCCAAGTGCCAGGATTCAGTCAGTACTCACCTCCTTGTGGCTGCTGTGCTGCCCTCAAAGACCCATCCACCTCAGGGGAGGACACAGCCAAAATGCGGGCCATCAGGGGGGTCAGGGTCTGACTCATTGGAAGGTCATCCTCAGCTGGGCCTCCGTGGGCTTCCGAGCCCAGCGTCTCAGGTCTTACCAATGCTTTCTGCAGTGAGTGCTCTGCTGGCTGTGGATCCCCAGGGTCTGCACTTGCTTGACAATGGCACACCAGATCCCTTTCTTCTGATAGGCGTTCACCTGCATGGATGACACAGAAAGAAGGAGAAAGTCAGGTACACATGCCTCATACCAACAGCAGTGGACAGTACACATCTGACTAACGAAGTGCCCACCCATGCCCTTTCTCTCTGCTCACACGCCTCAACTCCTTGCCCCATGCATGCATGTACTCCCTCCACAGTACACTTACCCCTTACACCATCACAAATACCCCTATCGCATATGAATATGGCATTGGGCTCACCTGTTCCTCTGGTGCCCCATACAGCTGTCCTTACAGGGATAGAACCCCACCCATGACCTTCACCAGCTCTTCTGGGGTGAAGACTGGGCCCTATCACCTGCAGGGCATGGCTGCTTCCAGAGACAGGGCACAGCAGCTCAGCTCGGGAGGTCTTGCTTGCAAAAGTGTTAGGAATCAAGTGAGCAAGGCGGCAGAAAATGGTGGTCATGACCACTGTGTACAGGACTGTCACCACTGGCGGTGATTGCAATTAGTCACGATCCCCTATAGGCAGCAATATTATCCAATGAGAAGTTGCATGGCAGTTGCAACCACCTACCACCATCACGACATACGCCAGCAGAATTAGGTCAGTTTCCAACTGTCCTGTGCTGCCGGCCAGGAGGATGCCATTTTGTGCACATATCATGCCTTGCAGTCCCTAAACAAGTACGTCATACACATTTATGTGCAAAGTGCGGTGCAGGCCTTTGTTGTGCCATCATAGTTTAGCCAACACATGTGACATGCATGGTATGTGTCAGCAGTGCAACGCATGTCTACTGTGTTAGGTGTGTGCGATGATGACAAGTTCTGCTTACATCTATGATGTGCTTATCACTTAATACATTTTCTACTCTCTATCCCAGATACCTGCCATGAGGAAATTGAGAAATGCACCAGTGTACCGATCACTGGTTGACCTTGCAACCATGGAGGACAGGCATATCATCCAGACCTATTATCTGAATCGTCCAACCATCATGGATCTATGTGCTCAGTTGGAACCTCATCTATTGCCTGCCACACGCAATTCCTATGCGATCCTTCCCACAATACAAGTCCTGTCAGTGCTACACTTTCTTGCCACTGGGTCCTTTCAGAATACAGTGGGCTTGACAACATAGATGTCACAGCCCATGTTCAGTCTTGTGTTGAAGGATGTACTGTGTGATTTATTAAAACACCTGGACAGCCACATCAGGCTACCCCAACGTGCAGATTTGGCCTATGTGAAGACAGACTTCTATGATGTGGGACACATCCCTCATGTGATGGGGGCCATAGACGGCGCCCATATTGCCTTGGTCCCTTCCAGTGGCAAAGAACAGATGTACAGGAACAGGAAGACCTACCATTTGAGCAATGTTTATTTGCTGTGTCTGGCAGACCAGTACATTGCACAGGTGACAGCCAAGTTTCCAGGATCTGTGCATGACTCCTACATTCTGAGGAACAGCAATGTCCTGCACATGATGGCATGACTACACACAGAGAGGGCTTGGCTCATTGGTATATATACATTTAGATGTGTGTCTCTCTGTTATGGCACCTATCATCATAATATTCACTGTGGCTGCACCTGTATTATAACAGGTCCTACCTTTATGCACACAGGTGATTCTGGCTATCCTAACCTTCCCTGGCTGTTGCCACCAGAGAGGTACCCTGCCACAGAAGGAGAACTCCATTACAATTTGGCCTTCTGAAAGCGGGTTCAGATGCCTGGATGTCTTTGGAGGTGCCCTCCTCTACACACCCCAAAAGGTATGTCAGATCATAGTTGCCTGCTGCATGCTCCACAATCTTGTCCTGAGACGTTAGATACTATTGCTAGCTGATGATGGCGAGGCAGCTGGACCAGTAGCTGGTGATACAGACATGGAAAGTGATGAGGAGGCAGCTGAATCTAGGAATGACCTCATCAATCATTACTTCCAGTGACATATAGGTATGCAGACTGTCTATTTGCAAATGATGTGTATCTACATTGATTGAAGACAATGGCCCTCCTGATTAGTTGAATCAGTAGTGCTGTAATGTGTTCCTATCTCTATGTGTGTGTTGGGGGAGGTGAGTGGTTGAATGTAAGGTGCAGAGTTTACATGTATCTTTTTTTACATGTGTACTCACTGCAGGTTGCTAGATTCTCATCTGCTATGGACAGTCCTGTGTTGAGCTATGTGTCCTGCATTCTCCTGTCCTCATGTTATTCCAACCACTGACTGTGTTATGTAAATCAATGCCTCTGCTACCTACGGCTTTAGGCATTCATGCTCATTAGCCGTTGGTAATTGTATACAGAATAGTGTTTAGCACATGACAGATGTCAGTTACAGTGAATTGTCATGTATTTCCTGTGACTGGGTATTTAGGAATGTCATCTGTTTTCCCCTGCGTTGGTGGTAATCTACACTGGGCTGGACAACTACATACAACATATGTGCTTTGTGTAGTACCATGCCTTCTATCCTGATGTAACTGAGTCATGATCTCATTTGCAGGTTGGGTGAGTGCATTTACTGTAGTGTGTGCCTGGACTAGTGACTACCTGACATCTGCCCTGGGACATATTTGTTGTACTGTGTCTCCTGCAGAGAATGCCTCCCTCTGCTGTCCATTACACTGCCTGTTGGTTTAGGGGGGGCATAGCCACATCTTATTGTGCTGACAAAACATTTGTGCATGTTCACATAAAGACACATATGCTGTTGCTGTGATCAATAGCATTTTTGGGCACACAGGGGAAATATGAAAAAACAATCTATGGTGTATACAGTGATAAACAGGTGATAAGTGGGGGCATGGTCGTTGTAATCATCAGAGTAGGTGGCACAGCTATAGGTAGCTCAAGTCCAGTGTTCAAAGGACATGGGAAAATGGAGTAATGTAATTGAACAGTCAACAGGGTGTCTCAGTTGCACACAGGGGAGAGAAATCAGGAGAGTTTCACCTCCTGGCAGTGGGTTTGGTCTTGGCATCTGTTCCAGCTGAATGTCTGGATAGACGTCTACGTTTGCAGGGGGGGTCATCAGCTACAGAGGGAAGGGAGATAGAGGCCTGTGGTTCCCCTGGCAGGGCCTCCATTCTACTAGCTGCTGCATATATGGAAGGCACAGATGTGATGTGGCTAGTAGTAGGGGCTTGCTGGTGGGTGTGGAAAAGCATGCAGGTTGTTGTTGAGGTCCCTGAGCACCCCTCTAATGGAGGTCATGGTGGCATTGTGGGCCTGCCATTGCTGCATGACCTCCTGGTGGTATTCCCTCTACAGCCTTTGTTTTCCCCCAACATGCTAATGATCTGCCCCATCCTGTCCTGGGATTGTTGGTATGCACCTAGGACTTGGCAGATGGTTTGCTGGTCAGTTGACTCCCTTGGGTGCTCTGTCCTCTGACCCACAGGTTCCCTCCCTTGCCCCCTGCTCCCATGTGCCTGTGCCTGCGGCACGGTGTGCCTACTCTCAGTGTCACCAGGACCTTCATTGTCTTGGGTGTGAGGGGTCGACTCAGGTCCCTGTATTGATTGAACTGTCCTTGCAACACAGGTTTGGAGACGAAGGGCTGGCTGTGCTGTTGATCACACGGGGGGGTTGATGTGGGCAGGGTGAGCCAGGGCATGATGGACTGACCAGGTGCCCTTGATGGGCCAGGTAAGTCATCAATGTCCAGACATCCAGAGGTGTTGTCCTCACTGGGGCCTTCATCCTGAGGAGGGCTGGCTGTCTCTGGCATCCTCTCCATGGTGGCAGTGACAGGGGTACCTATGGATGGAGTGGGAGAGAGATACATTGTGGATGTGTGATTAGTTATCTCTTTGTCTGATGCATACAGTGGCTTGACATGATTCACAGCAATGGTAATGACAGATACAGCAATGCAAACATTTGTATGTGGATAGTGGATTGTGACGTGTACCATGCTCCTTTGAGGATTGGTGTCAATCAGGCTAGGTGACTTTTGGTGGGGAGGATCAGGTCCTGAGTGATAGTTCACATGACAGGTGTGCCATGCTTGCTTGTGGTAAATCAGGCTTGCTAGATGTGAGTGGGGATGGCTGTACATTGCAGCATGGTGTCCAAATGGGAGGAGGATATGTGTGTGTGCATGGTAAATTGTCCTGTCTGTGTATTTGGAGCACGGGGTTTACCTTCTTACTTTCTTGCCCATGCTCAGTCCGTTTCAAGTTTGTAGATCTGGATAAGTGGCCATTAGGTTTGGTGACAGTGCTGTGGCTGTGTGCGGCCTTTTTTGACATTGTGTAGTGCCATTGCATTGCTGCCATTGCCATGTAGTGGTCCTAGGACAAAGCATTCAGTTGGTGTAGCTAGTGCAATAGTCATACATGCAAGAGATGTGCTGTGGAGTGGACATAGCAGGTTTTGATGTAGATGGGCTAGTGCATTGTAGGAGTCGTAGTGACTGTTATTGGCACTGCTAACCGTGCAGTTGCCAGGGACAGTGTGGGCATAGGGGCTGAGTGGTGGTGTGGCATGCAGGAGAGGGCCATTAGGTGATAAGGTGGGAGGTGTAGTGGGAGACTGAGTAAATTGGGGAATGTTTTGGTGGTGTGGAAGCATGCTGTACAGGATGAATGTGTGCCAGGGGAGTGGTAGTTATTTATCAGAGTCCAGTCCTCCAGGTATTCCAGTCAGGCCCTCAGGGTACAGGATGTCCAAGACCTTTTCCTCCCACGATGTGAACTCTGGGGAAGTAAGTTGAGGCCCATCGCCAGTCTTCTGCATGTCAATCTGGTGGCATGATCTCACTGAATGCACCCTCCCCGTAGGTCGATCCACCTCTTCCTGATATCCTCCCTTGTGCGTGAATGGTTGCCTAATAAGTTGACCCTGTCGACAATTCTCTGCCATAACTCCATTTTCCTGCCAATAGATGTTTGCTGGACCTGTGCTCCAAACAGTTGTGGCTCTACCCCGACAATCTTATTGACCATGACCATCAACTCATTGTCTGTGAAGCATGGGTGCATTTGTTGGGACATGGTGGTGGTTGTGTTGTGGGAGGGGGTGGGGGTGGTGTGTACAAGGTTGCAGTGTAGGGTGCTTGGTTGGGTGGAGGTATTTAGTTGCATGTGATGGTTGGTTGTGGTGTTTGTGTGTATGGTGTTGTTCATGCAGTTGTATGGTGTGTGCTGAGTGAGATGTGTATGTGTGCCTAAGTTGTGCAGGTGGTGTCTGTCGATTTCTGCCTGCTGTTTTGTATGCAATTGTTCAATTGTTGTTTTGATAGCTAAGTATTGTGGGTTGTGTGGGTGTGTGTTATGTAGTGCAGTGGGTATGTGTGTCTGCTGTGTGTATGTGTGTCAGGTGTGGGGACTTCGAACTGACCAATGTGGTGTTGTATTCTGTCTGAGGTGAGTTTTAGTGCGTGGCAGTTCGCAACGCCAATGGTTTTCCACCATGGCAGTACTGATGTGCTGGTTTGTGGGTCATAGTCTGGTGGGTGGTAAGTTGTTGAGCTGGTGGTGCTCTTGGTGGAACCGCCTCTTTCCCGCCCACTTGTGTCCTGATGGTGTCAGATTTGTGGCTGTTTAGTGGCGGTCTTCAGTGTGTGTCTCTTAATACAGCGGTAGGATGACCGCCAAAATGGCGGTTTTTTGGTGGCTGCCACTGCGGCGGTATTCCGAAAAGACCACCAAAGTCGTAATGAGGCCCTCTGTCTCCAGGACTGAGCTGCAATAATGTCTTTAGGGCAGTCAGGTCCTTGTCAGCATTGGTAGCGGCAATGATCTGCTCAACAGACAGAGCTGCTGCTGTGCTGGACTTTACACTGAAGTTGATGTACTTCTTGGCCGTTTTCAACGTTGAACTGTGCTGCTGTAGGGATGAGAAATAATCTGCAGGGTTTTGAGTCTTGCCTGACTTGTGCACAATTGTACAGTCGCACTCTTGTAGGTGCAACCGCCACCTCTCGATGTGAGGGGACATCTTGGCTTTTGGATGGCCAAAAATGGTGAGTAATGCCTGGTGGTCACTGATGATTGTGAAATACTTTCCATACAGAAACACATAACAATGTGGCAGTGTGCCTGCAGTTCTCTTCCAGTTCAAGCTGATTTTAGCCATTGTGCAGGTCAGGACATGCCCCATTCAACCGCATGATCATATACGAAATATGCGGAGCAGGATATTTCTCTTGCACAATTGCTTTGTTGTCTTTGCACAGATTCACGCAGATGTGCATGCACATCCATTGTTCTTTTTCAGCACTATCATGATGGGCAGCTCCCTGTGGGACCAGTAGAGTGCTCAATAATGTCATGCTTCAGCAAAGCTTCTAGCTCTTTCTCAATAGCTTTTGTAAATTAAATGCTATCTCACCTTGTCACTGTGTAACAGGCCTGATGCTGCACCGGCATCGTTTTGAGCCTTCCTAGATCATGAAACAGTTACAACAACTGACTCACAATTTCAAGTTGCATATTTAGATTGTAATTGGTGGATATCAGCTCCATGTCAACAGCAGTTGCAAAGCTAAGTAGGCATGCACTAGATAGAGTACTTTGAAGAACATGAACTGGAGCCTGTACAGACATCTTCTTATGCTGAATAGTTGTTATTAATGATCCTTGACTCCGCAACGGTTTGAAAGCAGCCCACGTCTACACCTTCATACTTGACATTTTGAGTTGTGGTACAGGTGATAAACTGTGAAATTGTTCAACTGGCATGATGTTGATTGATGCACCACTATCAATTACAAAAGTTACAGGGCAACTGTTGACCTTCAGTTTGATTTTGGGGGAATACCCATATGAGTTATTTTGCTTTCTTAGCTCTTTCGTTTCTGCCCTTCTTTCATCTTCTGTGCATGTGGCAAGGCCCACGTGTGCATTTAATTCCCTTTTAACTATGATCATCACACATTCACCCTCTTCACTGCTGCTCTATGATGATGTCATGCAACTCTTGCAGGATGAACTTGATGATGATCAACTTCATTTAGTTTCTACCTTTTACTGTTGAAGTCATTTTTTAGCGTTGAGCGCACAAGCGCTCTGTCCCTGTTGTAGACTCTCTTTGGGCTTGTAAGCACGCCCACGTCACGCCTATCCCTTTCATTGGTTTGTGGGCTTGCCTTTTAAAATCTGCTTGCTTTCATTAGTGAAAGGCATGCATACGTCATACCTTTTCCGGTGTTTAGCCCTCCTTAAGCGCAACGACCAACTATTGAAAACTTATGAGGCTCAAAGTTTTCAGCCTGGTTTCTGCACTACGTTATCTTTTTATTTTCCACACAGCATGATCGCGCTGCGTTTTACATAGCGTGATCACTCTTGTTTTTTTTCTTTCTATTTGTATGGCAAGAAAAGTCCGGTTAGGAGTTTACAATGCTATTATCTCTAAATTGGGCATTTCAAATGCTTGTTATCTTTTTGGGTGTTGCAAACCTGCTTCTGAAACCTTCTGGCATCCATCTTCTCCTCATGCCATGAGGCACTTGTTTTTTTCTTTATCCTACAACTGTTATAACGTTGTTCTCTTTTCTGCACCCTTTACACGTTTGTCTAATGGCTAGACATTTATTCTCGTGTGGAAATGAAAATCCACAGTAGAAACATTTGTCTATTTTTTGAGGATGTTGACTTACAATATCGGCTTGGTGCTGGAGCCTACCTTTCTTGACTAATGCCCAATTCACCTTCTCCTGTTCCTGCTTCCATGTCAGTGACTTGCTGATCAGCTGATCCTTGAGCTCTAGAAGCTACCAATACCCTTTCTAGACTGAGGCCCTCATTACAACCCTGGCAGTCGGTGATAAAGCGGCAGTAATACCACTAACAGGCCAGTGGTAAAAAAAATGGAATTACGACCATGGAGGAAACCTCCAACACAGACAGCCACTTTAGCACTCCGACCGCCACGGTGGTAGCAACAAACACCACAGCGGTAACGGCCAACAGACAAGCAGAAGACAATGTACTGCCCACACTATTACAAGGCACCAATCCGCCAGCTTTTCCAGGGCGGTTCCAACTCCATCAAAAGCACAGAGGAAACAGTCTTTGGAAGGGAAAACACTCACCTCTCGACACTCAACGAGGAACCAGGACGCCATGGAGCCCAAACTACAGGTGTTACCGATGTTGGTGTATCTTCTCATCTACCAGGAGTACGAACGGCGGCGGCGACAACCACGGTGAGTACTGCACCTAGCACACAGGTGAGGGGAGGAGGGAAAGAAGAGTGACAGACACACCCAAAATGCAACATCCCCTACCCCCACCCACAACAACACACACATATCTAATAACATCACAGATACACTCCATCACCCCCTGGAAGAACGCAAGGACCGAACGAAATGAATTTAACTAGTGTAATATTCGAATAATCAAATAGGCCAAGAGAACAGTAAATAATCAGTATACACAAATATTTACAGCAAGTACACAAGTCCGTACACTGTCCCATTAAATATCTGTGGACCAGTGGTCCCATAAAGCATGGGCGGAGACCACACATGACACCTGCCTCAAAACGGAGAGAACACTGCAGGGGCATCAGGTAAAAAAAAAAAAAACAGGCACCTCAGTGGGAAGGGGGGTACCTCAGCCGGATGATGGTACAACGCCACCGCTCCTCGAGGGGGCTCCATGCCCACTGCCTGGTCCTTGGGAGTGCAAAGCCACAGTTTCTCAAGTCTCCCAAGTGGGTCGTTTGCCCACTGCTTGGTCCTGGGGAGTACAAAGCCACATTCTCTCAAGTGGGTGGTTTGCCCACTGCTTGGTCCTCAGGAGTACAAAGCCACAGTCTCTCAAGTGGGTGGCGTCTACCACTGGTTCTGGAGGGGGCTTTGTGCCCAGAGTGCTTCATCCTGCCAAGGACTGGGTTAGTGGATGCTTTTCTCCACTGGTTCTGGAGGGGGCTTTGTGCCCAGAGTGCTTCATCCTGCCAAGGACTGGGTTAGTGGATGCTTTTCTCCACTGGTTCTGGAGGGGGCTTTGTGCCCAGAGTGCTTCTTCCTGTCAAGGACTGGGTTGGTGGATGCTTTTATCCACTGGTTCAGGAGGGGGCTTTGTGCCCAGTGATGCTGCTCCTGGCATGTGGCATGTTGACTTTGTCTCACCTGTGTGGCACAGCCACGCGATGTACCCGGAACAGGTAGCATGATACTCCATGGAGGCAGACCCACTCTCTACCCTGCAGCGATTTAGGCCGCCAATTGCTGGTTTGTGTCAGTGCTGGATGTGGTGTCTCAAGTGGCGTATCCAGGGTCCAGGACGTCACCTGCAGACTCTGACGGCTGCACACTGGGGATGGGCCTGACATCCGACAGAGTGGCATCGGCTGTGCAAGTGGTGGTGCTGATGGTGGTGCAGGCGGCGATGGCTGTGGCGGAGATGCTGCCAGTGCAGGCCATGGTGCAAGTGACTGTTGGGGTGGATGGAGACACCATACCGTCTCCGGCAGCCTCGGATGGCTGATTCTTGGGGAGGATACTGCAGACTGACGTTGTGGCGTCGCTGGTGCAGGGGGCTGTGCAGGTGGCGGTGCAGGTGGCGGTGCAGGTGGCGGTCGGAGCGGTGGTGGTGACTGGGGTGCATGTGTCTGCCATCCCTGATGGTTTGCTGGTCACCAGCCCCTCCCAGGTGACATCGTTCCCAGAGGTGATGTGCCCTTTGGCTTGTGGCCCTTCCCCATCTTGACAACCGCTGCAGGGACCTTGGCACTGTCCACTCTGTGTTTGTGCAAGCCCTTGCTGAGTGGGTGGTGTGTCTGTCCCCTGCTTGAAGTCGGTCCCTTTTTGAGCTTTGCAGGTGGTGGAATAGGGTGGTCATTCTTTTCCGTCTGTGGCACACTGGCAGCTCTGACAGATGCCCCCTTTGACCGCACTGGAGTAGCAGGGACCACAGCGGATGCAGATTTGGTGGCTGAGGTGCTGGGCTGGGATCTAGACATCCTGGCCCTAGGAGAAGGGCGGGGGGAAGGTGTAGGGAAGAGGTTCAGGTTAGCGAGGTACATTTTTTTGGACACACTGGGATGGAAAGATGGAGGGGTTTTTTGGAGTGGAGGAAGAGGTAGTGGATGTAGGAGGTGTACGTCTGTTGAGTTTGGGTGAAGGTGCCTGGGTTGGCGCTATTGTGAGGTGGTAGGCTGTTGAGTGGGTGTGTGCAGGCGTTTGTGTACTTTGGGAGGAGGACTTACAGACACACTGGGAGAGGACACAGGGGACGTGTGAATGGTAGTGGGGTTGGTGATTGCATGTGAGCGGTGTGTAGTGATGGGCGTGCTGGTGATGGAGGTGGTGGCTGAGGATGTAGTGCATGCAGGTGTGAGTGGAGTCGAGACTGAGAGGGAGGTAGAGGACATGGAGGAGGGGACACAGTGGAGGCAGTGGATGTTGGTGTGTCTGCATGGGTATGGTGCTTGTGTGAGTGCCTGTGGGATGTGTGGTGCTTATGTTTGCCTGAGCCACTTTTGTGTGTTGATGTGTGTGCATGCTGGTCTGATGGTGTGCTTGGGATAGGCTAAGGTAGAGGGGATTGGGTCTGGGTAGTGGAAGTTGGAGGGGAGAGGCTTGACACAGGGACAATGGCTGCCCTCAGTGCTGAAGCCAGAGCCTGAAATGCTCTCTGTTGGCCACCACGCCAGAATGAATGCCCTCCAGGTATGCATTTGTTTGCTACAAATGCCTCTCGACACCCTGGGTGGCATTCAAAATGGTTGCCTGCCCAACAGTGAGGGATCTCAGGAGGTCAATATCCTCCTCACTGAGGGCAGCAGGGCTGACTGGGGCAGGGCCTGAGGTGCCTGTGGCAAAGGAGATGCCCACCCTCCTGGGTGAGCGGGCATGGGAAACGCACTGAGGAGATGCTGGGAGGGCGATGCTGGTAGGTGGGGTGGCGACTGTACCTGTTGTTGCGGTGGTCACAGAGGTGCCCGCCAATGCAAGGGAGCTCCCATCAAAGGAGGAGTCACGGTCGCTGGTGTCCCCTCCTGTCCCCGTCGTGGAGCTCCCCTCACCCTCAATCCCACTGGTACCATCACCGTCGGTGGATTCACCCTCCTGGGCCATGTGGGAATCAGCTCCCTCCGTCTCCGGTGCCTCAGCCCCTCCGGCAGATGATGCACAGGGCCCAATGATAACCAATGCTGAATTGCGCGACGATCTTCGACGCCTACTGCGAAGCAGCACAACGCCAGTGCAGTTACCTCATTTCCCCTTGTCCCTCCTTACAGGTGTGGCAGCTGCTATTTCAGGGTGGCACATGGCATGGCACCTAACTTCATCACAGCACATTTGGGCAGAAATACGGACAAACTATGCCACACCAGGATTTACTCACATTACAGCAAAAACACTTGTGCAACCTATGTGGTACATGACCCTCTGCTCACCATTCTCCTCCATAGTGCACATCCGCTGGGGCAGATGATGAGATGACGTCATCCTCCCGTGTACAGACCCCTGGTGGACCTGTCGACAATGAAAGACAGACACATCATTATCACCTACAGACTTGATCGTGCCACAATCCAAGAACTGTGTGCCCAATTGGAGCCTGACCTGATGTCAGCTACCCGCCATCCCACAGGAATACCCCCTCTTGTGCAGGTCCTGTCAGTGCTCCAATTCCTGGCAAGTGGCTCCTTTTAAACTACAGTGGCCATGGCAGCAGGGATATCTCAGCCAATTTTCTCCAACGTGTTGACCAGAGTGTTGTCTGCCCTGCTTAAACACATGCAGAGCTACATTGTATTACCCCAGGTGGAGGATTTGCCCAAAGCGAAACCTGACTTCTATACCCTGGGACATATCCTCAACATAATTGGTGCCATTGATGGTTCACATGTGGCATTTGTCCCACCCCACAGAAATGAACAGGTGTACAGAAATCGAAAAAACTACCATTCTATGAATGTGCAGATGGTGTGTTTGGCAGACCAGTACATCTCCCATGTGAATACCAAGTATCCTGGCTCTGTGCATGCTTACATTTTGAGGAATGGCAGCATCCCTTATGTGATGGCCAACTCTAGAGGCACTGTGTGTGGCTAATAGGTGAGCCCAATGTGCCCACACAGTATGAATAGGTGTCTGAGTATGGATTGTCCCTAATGGTTAGTGTGTGCCTAACAGATTTCCCTCAACATTTGCAGGTGACTCTGGTTATCCCAGCCTCTCATGGCTACTGACCCCAGTGAGGAATGCCAGGACAAGGGCAGAGGAATGCTACAAAGAGGGACATGGGCGAACTAGGCATATTATTGAGCGGACTTTTGGCCTCCTGAAGGCCAAATTCCGGTGCCTCCATCTAACAGGTGGCTCCCTATACTACCCACTGAAGAAGGTGTGCCAGATAATCGTGGCATGCTGCATGTTGCGCAACCGGGCTGTGCAATGCCAGGTGCCTTTTCTGCAGGAGGATGGGCCTGATGATGGTATTATGGCAGCTGTGGAGGCTGTGGACAGTGAGGAAGAGGAGGCAGAGGAAGAAGATATTGACAACCGACACAACATCATCATCAGTACTTCCAGTGAGACACAGGTAAGAGACTGGCATTGCTCATCTCATATCTGACTACTGTTGGACATTGTATAAGTCAGCCTCTTAACCTCTGGGGATAGAGCCCAGTCTCTTGGTATCACAGGGGCATTGTCCAAGGGGGCATAGGAAGTGGGGCAATGGCGGTTCAAGGTGGACAGGGTGACATAGTGGGACGGAAGGGTGACAATTAGGAGAGCCTTATTTCCTAGCGGGATCTTGTTCTCTGTCTTCTGCCTGGATTGCAGGGACTGTTAGCCGGGTGGTGCTCCTTCTGCAGGGGGTGGGGTGCTGGTGGCCTGTTGGTCCTGTGGCGAGACCTCCTGTCCACTAGCGCCGGTGGATTTGGAAGGCTGTTCATCGTTTGGGCTGGTGTCGGGGCCCGGTGGTCTGCCACTGCCTCCCTCATGGTGTTGGCCATGTCTGCAAGCACCCCTGCAATGGTGACCAGGGTGGTGTTAATGGACTTCAAGTCCTCCCTGATTCCGCGGTATTGGCCCTCCTGCAGACACTGGGTCTCCTGAAACTTGGCCAGTACATTGCCCATGGTCTCCTGGGAATGGTGGTATGCTCCCATTATGTTTGAGAGTGCCTCGTGGAGAGTGGGTTCCCTGGGCATGTCCTCCCCCTGTCGCACAGCTGTCCTTCCAGCTTCCCTGTTATCCTGTGCCTCTGTCCCCTGAACCGTGTGCCCACTGCCACTGACCCCAGGTCCCTGATTGTCCTGTTTTTGTGGGTTTGCCTGGGGTCTCTGTAGTGGTGGACACACTGCTGATTGACGTGTCCTGGGGACAGTGGCATGGGCCCGCTGGATGGGTGCTGTGGTGGTGTTTCCTGAGGGGGTAGGTTCTGTGGTGTTTTGGGACTGTGACAGGGGAACCGCTTTTCTAGAGGTCACTGATGGGCTGGGTTAGTCATCTTGATCCAGGCATGCAGAGCTGCTGTCATCACTGCGGGCCTCTTCTGTGGGGGGACTGGATATGGCTGGCACCTCCTGTCCGGTGACGTTGTGTAGGTGTCCTGTTGGGGTGTAAATGCATTGTTATTGTATC
The DNA here is from genome assembly GCF_031143425.1 of Pleurodeles waltl. NCBI lineage: Eukaryota > Metazoa > Chordata > Amphibia > Caudata > Salamandridae > Pleurodeles > Pleurodeles waltl. The sequence goes on from NC_090437.1 coordinate 30,807,935, forward strand.
TGTGTGCGCCATCTTGTGCAATGGGTGTGTTTCCCTTCACTACCATGCTTGCAATATCGCCTTGGCCCTTGTGTCAGTTGTGATTGTGTGCCCTGGGTGAGTCTCTCCCTTGGACATGCTTTGGTGATGGCTGTCCAAGCAGGTCTGTGATGGGTGTCCATGCATTGGTGTTAAAGGCAGGGCTTGGTATTGGGATGTGTGGGTTGGGATAGTGGGGTATATGTGAGATGGTGGAGTGATGGGTGTGAGGGTAGGGGTTGGGGTTTGTGATGGCATGCAGGTAGGGTGGGGGGGAATAATAGTAAAGATATAACTTACTAGAGTCCAGTCCTCCTGCTACTCCTGCGAGGCCCTCCAGATGCATGCTCGCCAAGACTTGCTCCTCCCATGTTGTTAGTTGTAGGGGAGGAGGTGGGGATCCACCGCCAGTCCTCTGTACTGCTACTTGGTGTTTGGATACCACGGAATGCACCTCTTCCTGATGTCATCCCGTGTTCTTGGATGCTGTCCCACTGCATTGACCCTGTCGACAATTCTCCCCCATAGCTCCATCTTCCTAGAAATGAATATCTGCTGCACCTGTGATCCAAATACCTGTGGCTCTACCCAGATGATTTCCTCCACCATGACTGTGAGCTCCTCCTCAGAAAACCTAGGGTGTCTTTGAGGTGCCATGATGTGGTGTGAGTGATGTGTGAGGTGATGGTTGATGTGATGTGTGGGGTGATGTTTTGGGATGTGTGGTGTTTTGTGCATGGATGGTGTATGAGTGATGGTGTTGTGTGCCTCTGGATGCTGGTGTTATCTTTGCTTTTCTGCTTCTTCCAAAAAATTCGTTATAAGGGGTTGTGAGTAATGTGAGTTTGTGTTTTATATTGTATTGGGTGTGTGGGTGTGGTGTGTGTATGTGTATCAGGTGTGTGTATTTTGAATTGCCCAATGTGGTTGTGTTTTGTAAATGTGTGTGTATTTTGAGCGCAGCAGTGTGTACAGTACCGCTGCGTTGATTCGTGGGTCATGATACTGTGGGCATATTCCTGTTGGCGTCGTGGTGTGGGTTTTGCTATCACCAATTTATCACTGACCTTTGGTGTGGCGGACTTGTGTGGGTGTCTGTATTGTGGAGGATTTAAGAGTGTGGGTCATAATACCCGTAGCGGTTTTCCACCGAGGACACGGTATGTTGGCGGCCGTCGGCACGGCGGTCAGTGGACTTTACCACCAGGGTTGTAATGAGGGCCTGAGTGTCTTTTGAAAAATGTGACTCCTGAATGAGTCTGACAAAAAACGGTCAATGACTCTGAGGCACATGGCTTCTTCATTAATTTCACTAAATTTGCAAGGTTTGATGAGCACATCAAGTCTTTCAACAAACTCATCCATCGTTTCAGCCAACTCGTTGTATCGTTTGATTGAAAATGTACCTTTCATAGTTGACGTTTGGCATTGGATTGAACTTGGTTCCTAACGCGTTTTTGATTTGATTGTATGACATTGTGTCAGTTTGTGAGACATTCTTTATCACTTCTTTCACTCCGTCGCCAGTGAGGTTCTTCAGTATTTAATGACTTTCTCATTACATACTTCTTCCAGAGCATCTATGAAATCATCAAAAGCCTTGATCCACGTGGTCTATCTGGCACCAACATTCGTTTTTTTTGCAGTATCAAATAGTGGCAGAAGTTTCAGTAAAGCAGCTGCTGTGTACTTTTTTTCTTTCTTCCAAAATTAATTGTGTGTGGTACTCAGGCAGAGTTCATTGTACACCTGAATCAGCGCCATCTGGAAGTACTGGCTCCATATCGGACCTTGGGTTGACAGACTGGCCTAGTGGCTGTGTGACACCTGTTTCACTTTTGACGGTGAGCGCATTTTCTGTTTCTTGCATGCGCTGGTCTTTGCTTTTGTCTTTTTCCTTCATTCAAGTCACTTCTATGTGTTATTTAAACAGCTTTCTCTTTTGGGTCCAACTTGTGACTTTGATAAAGGTGGGTGCTGTGTTTGAGCCGCCTTGCTCGAGGTGAGATTCTGAATGTAGTGCATGCTACATGCTACTTTGCACGGATCAGCCTCTCCAGCAGGTCTCCAGCAGTGTGTCCAATGCTTCAGTTGAAACTGTTGGTCTTACTGGTGAGGATATATTTATTTCTCATACCCAGTTGTCGCTGACTTCTAGCATTATATCTGGTTGTAACTGCCTGTGTTGTACTTGGTTGCCACTGCCTTTAGAATGTTCTTTGTATGACTGATGGCTCTGTGTTGTGGAGCAGCACCTTCTTTTTTTCCTAGTCCCCTAGTCCAGTTGTCAAGTCCTGGCGCAGTTCTCTAACGGTGCTCCCTTGTTAGGCCTTCAACTTCTCCACAAGGCCTCTTAGGTGCTGGACTGGCACTTGCACTCCAAATACGTCAACTGCAGGCTTCTTCATTTTGGCTTGGGAGCATATAACATGCACAAACAGTTTGCTATTTCTTGTAAACTCTCAGGTAGAGCACTTATGTTTCTTTGGGGCACACATCCCCTACTTGTCACCAGTTGTCAGATCCTCTCCAGCCCGGTAGCATGCACAAGGACACACCACACATGGAGCTTGTAGTTAAAATCTTTACTCGTCACCATACAACATTCAACTGAACTTTCAATATCCCAAAATCCATTAAAGACACCTAACAGATTGATTACATAATTTCCTTCATAAATCCACCCCAAGTCACAGGGTCCTAATGCTTACAGTCTTAGGCACTGCATACTTGTGCTAAAAAAAAAGTTTAGGAAAAGACAGTAAAACACATGTGAGCTGAGCATGTGCCACAAAAAGTGGCACTGCAGATCACACGTTCCAATCCTAGTTGTATAACCACTCAGTGGTTGCAGCTTGTGTGTTCCTATGGTGGTTAGACAACATGTCATTTTAATGAACCTGTTGCAGATAAATATATATATATAAACTGCAGGTAGCTCTATTCAATGAAAGCGAGATGGCAATGTATGATTATATGCTTTCTGCAGGCACAGCTTGGTGGTTAATTTGCCTGGTACAGGGGTAATTGTATGATGTATGTGTTACATGTGCCATCACTTCGACACAGCTCAAGTTGGAATTGTGCCTATTGCAAGATCTATTTTAAGCTGAATGTCACAAATCAAAATACCTGTGAGACAGATTTAGTTAAAGGACTGTTGTGAAGGTCTATTTGCATCCTGAAACCAACAAGTAGCAGCAAGATGGCTCAGAGACTTAGCTTGCTGTACAGATCTAGGTACACCGCATGACTTTTTTCATTTCCTTTATGACCAACTCACCCTTTCACTATTCCAAAAGACAAAGGAAGCACATTTACACATGGTAATGATAACAGTTTCTTCTAAAACTGAGAGGTAGAACTCAGGTGTCTATTAACATTAAACCTGCTCCACTCTTCAGCAATGGAAATGGATATTGCAATATTTGGCAAAGATGTATTTATAAGCATTACAACACATCTGCTACAGCAAAACCCTTTCCATTGTTTGTAATTATTTATAGTTCATGAAGTATTTAACTGCGCTCCACTAGAGATTTTTTACTTTTAACATTTTCCTAAAATTGTACATTCATTTCACAAGAATCATTGTGAAAAACCTGTCTACAATGTATCACACACGGTCAGGAAATAACCTACTCTCAAAATCTAAATTTAAACTAATAAGAATTTACAAACAAATCAATATTTCCTTAGTGTAAAAGAATATTTCATATTAAATAGCATTACACATATACTTTGTCATCATGAAGACATTTTGGTGAAGATACAATTAGGAGTATAAATACACTTCCAGCCACGATCTCTTCCGCATATGTATGCACACATACACATAACTCTGTAACATGTAAAAAAGTGTAGAATTGTAAAAACTCAAAAATGGTTGTAAATTGTTTTGTTGTGGGAGGTAAAGTTCCACGAATTCCCTGAGTTTTTTAAGGCCTTCCCTTGTAATCAAAAGAAGCAAAATGCATTGATATTTTCAAAGTTCTCTTCTTCGAAGTTCTTGGGATTATGGTCAGATTACGGATCCCGCTGGTACATTATTGATATCTCTCAATAATATGAACTAGTCTCAACTACCTCTTAAAAAATATGGAGGAGACGTAAAGATGTACTCTAATCACATAATAACTGAATTAAACTTTTCCTATAACAGAAAAAAAATAGTGCAATTTTAACATCTGAAGTTTTTTTTTTTTTTCTGCACAAGCCGTTCCTGAGCCACCACTTCTATTGTGTGTCAGTGCGTTGGAGAGGCCACCAGCTCCCCCATCGACATTTGAATAAATAGTATCAATATGCTCTATTGCTCTGAGTTACCACTGCAATGCTCTGAATGGATAATTCACTTTCTATGAATTGCAATAGATACATCTCTTTGTTGGGATACCTAAATATTTGTGACGATTATAAAGAGTGTCGCAATGAAACTGCAAGCTACTGCCAGCCGAATACCCGACTGCAGACTGATAGATGTCGCCTGTTGACGCTAATATCGCTATACCAACATGTAAATAAGGACATGCAAAACTACTATTTTGCTGGTGAAGTGTTGTGAAGGTAACAAACTTGTCAACTTCCCAAATTTGCCATTTTTCTCACCTTCTGAAACTTTGCCCACAAGGGAGAAATTTCTACGATAGGGCAAAATGATTTTTATAAACTATGGTTTTCCCTTACTTTAGCTCCTCAGTGGGGTATAGACTATTCACATATGTTTCACCAGGGAGACTTTCCTAAACAGAAAATGTGTTGTGGATACTGAAGACTTGGTCCCAGACCTACTAAGGACGTGCTTTTCCTTGTGTTAAAGTAAATCATTGCAAGGTAACACAACTCCTTCTCTGGGCTTTACTAAGCCATGCAAAAACGTTTTGCAAGGCGTTGCTTGGTTTAGCAAAAACAAAGTAAGCAATGCAGCAAATAGTGCTGCCTTGCATTACCTTCACCTGAGTTGGTGTTGCATGGATGCAACATGGGCATTCCCATGCATTCCCATGCATTCATCCATGGATTGTGGCACATTCTCAGATTTACATAGACTTGTAAACCTGGAAATGCAACAAAATACTACCCCTTCTTTAGTGAGGCATATTTCTCGTTATTAACTTTTTCCATGTGTGCTGCATTCTGCATAGGAAAAGGCAAATGTCTCTAAGGATTGTTTTTGCACAGGAAAAAGTCATTTTCTGCACAACCACAATCCTGCCAGTAACACAGGCATCTTTGCACCATGGTACAAGGGTGCCTGCGTTGGCACAAGGCACCACACAGTGTGTCAGCAAGTAGGATGAGGGAATGTGCTATATCTTTGTCTTGCTCGTTGCGTGAAAACTTAGTAAATCTGTCCTCTGATAAATAGCAAGGAGGAAAGATATTTCCTATTCACACCAGTTTTCCCTCAGTATTTAAGTTTATGTGAAGTTCACTCCTGTTTATAATTTTCACAGACAACTGTTGAAGTTGCATAATTCGTAAATAATGCCCTGCTTTTAAGCGCATCAAATTTAGCAATTTTGACTATCCCTTCAAATTACCAGTATCATACTTTTTGCTCGAGATGTTTCCTGAAAACCTCTTAATTTTGTTATTGTTTAAACGTATCTGGAATACTGCTGTAGTTTTTATTTGCACTTTTTCTGTCCCAATGATACTTTTTCGAGCCCAGGAATAAAATGCTAAAATAGAGGGAGTTACTTTGAATTGTCGTGAATCTTAACAAAGAGTCTACTGATTAAAGCAATTACGCTCTGTGGTACTATAAAGGCAATGGTTGGGCCTGTTGATAACAGGGTGAGACTTTTGCTCCTCTTTATTGGCTTGCAGTACAAGTGCTTCTTAACCGCAGTCGTGTCATTCCACTGCTAGGCCCTCTGGCTCTCCTTTTTTGCAGGCGTTTCGAGCTGCCTGAAGGATGATGCTGCCTCATGTGTGTTTATGGGCCATCTGTCCGATACACGATGATATCAGATTTTACTAAACGCATTATATTTTGACTCTTCCTTCTTTTCAATAAAGTTGAAAGCATCTACGATGAATAACAAACATAGAACGAGCATGGTAAAGGCTTGGGTTGCCTCGCACTTTAGGATAAACAGAAAAAGGGGAGACCTAATAATTGGTAATGTGCAGTAAATCCATTTTTATTAATGCTTATGGACATAAACCAGCCTCTGTTGAAAAGGATGGCAGTTATACATCAAATTGAAGAGTGAGCACGTATGTAGCGTTCTAGGCAGTGGTAGAAAAGGCCACGAGAAAACTGATTGTCATACAGATATATTCCAATCTTGATGTTATTTTTAAACATATGCAATTGACAAAGCAATGACCCAATGCAAATATACATCCATACTTGGCATTATGTGAGCATAAATGGCATACAGGTGGACTATTTGTTCTGTCCGCAGAGATTCTTTTATGAAAAAGCCTGATTCACAAAAGTGTTCGTTCGAAAAAATGAAAGAAACCTGCAACCCTGGGGTTCCTCCTACATTTGGATCAAATGTCCAACTTTTTGGAACTTAGAAAGAAATGTATGAATATTGTCAGAAATATATGAAAGAGGTGTACTGAAGAAATTTGTAACAATTCTCGAGGTCGAAAAGCTATGGAACTATGCATTTGTCCATGACATCTTTTACATCCCTACATGGGAAATATTTTTCCTCATGGAGAAAACCAATTACTTAAAAACTCCATCTATTTTGAAAGTCTTAGCTGACCAATTAGTCCTGCTCTTGGCCAAGTAATATTTGCATGCTTTTTCGCTGTGGGAAACTACAAGTAAATCATTTATGAATACCCACACAGCTTTTTATATATGTGTTCAGTAATTTTTCCAGGTGGACTCTTCGATCAACGGCAACAAATCATCTTGTAACCCAGGTTTTTTAATGCAGAATTTTGTTTAATAAGTATGAAATTTATGAATACGCAAATATCATTTATTAGGCGAAATGTTCACTATTCCTGATGCTGAGTCCTTGGTATGAATTTACCTGTGGGGCCTACTATCCTTACACTTTAGCATTGTTTCACCAGTGTAGATTATTTGTTATGAGAGCTTTCAGAGGCATATAGATCCAGGAGAGGAGATGGACCTTGAGAGACAGAAGATTAAAGCACAGCACTAATACAATGGGAAGTGACAGAGACACTTGAAATGAGAAATCTGTAAGCAGAGGGGTGAGTCCTTTAATGAGTAGTCAAAATATTTAGATGCACTGGTGCGATTGCAACCGCATACTAAGAGAAAGTTGAGGTTATGTGGCTAAAGAGTTGGATGCTAATATTGTTAGTTCCACCAAGGCCGACATGAATATCAATGCACATTCACAAGATGAAACACCAATCAGGCACATGGTACCATAATAAAAGACAATTGGGTCAAACTGAAAATTATCATATGGATACTTAGAAGACAGCATACTGCTACTATTGAATTGGTAAAATGCATGAACAATTGCAAATCAAAGACAGATATACCGAGAGGCGAAGCCATGTAAAGGAGCATAATACATTCTAGTAATAAGGAAACTAACAATTACAAATGAGTGACTACCACACAGGACTGTATTATATCCTGAAGAACTTCACTAATAACACTGGCCACAGAAAACAATGCCCCAAATACGTTTATGATGAATAATATGAATTGGCCAAATGCTACATGCAATTAATTTTCTCAGGAGAAAATAAAGAGGAAGGCAACAATCGGAGAAACAGACTCATTTGTGTCTTGTGGAATATATTCACTGTAGATAACATTAGTCATACATTTCTTAAGAGGGTGCTGATCAACTATTCTAAAATTGTCTTAGTGAATGGCCTATGACTGTTCTCATTTGTAGGTTGTGCTGATTGACATCCATCGATGTTTGCCCCTCAAGAGTACAATGTCATTGTTGAATATTATCCACAATGTGATGGGGTGGTTGTGCCCCATATCCTATTTGCAGTAAAAGTTTTACAAAAAAAAATGTTCATGGCAGGGATGCAATGTATAATTACCTTAGGGCACGAGATATACTCTAACTATAACAGGCAAATTGCTACGGTTTACACATTTAAAATGTACATATATATATATTACCTACTGATGGTCGCCAGTAATAATTAGGACCTCGTTTCCAAAAAAAAGCTTTTTTTTTTTTGCTAATAATGTTGGCTCTGCAGAATCTTCACAAATTTTCCAAAACTAGTGTACATTCAATCTAACTGCTGCCTTGAAAGATTGGGGATGATTCGTCAAGAGGGGCAGAGAAAAAGTGGGGGTCCTAAAACATGTTTTCCCCAGCCCAGGGGGTCTTACAGACCAATATGGGGCTTGGAGAAAGAGGCCACACATAGGCTCCCTGGTCCAATTTAAACACTATTTTTTTTTTAATGCTAAGGGTCTAAGGGAAGTAGTCTGAGAGGAGAGCTTACGAATGGCTCTACTGCAGATTTAAAAAAAAAGAAAAATGCAACGACCATTCGGCCCTGACTGACCCCCGCAAGTTCATAATTTAAAATGATGTCCATGCCCTTTTTAAAAAAGAAATCCCATGGTACTGCAGTACTACTGTGGCACTGTGGTATGAAAAAACGTATCCCTAAGGAGAGTGAACTTCTTGGGGGTTGATCACTGCCCTTGTCTTTTGGGAGGCAGTGCCCATGTGAGGAGAGGATGCCTGAAAATATCTCCAGACACTCCTCTCACTAAAGGAAGAAAATGCACACTGTCTGAATTCTGGTATAAAGCGAATGTAATTCCAATTATGGATACAGAATATATAATAGCTATTCCTAAAACAAAGTGCAATTTCCACACAATTGAAATCAGATGTTCGATTACAAAAAAATTGGAAAACATACATGTTTTCTATTAATGTTTTGCCCTTAGAAGTTCTCTTCCTACCTTAGTTCTAGATCAAAATATGACTTAGAATATATTTCGGTATCAACTTACACACTTTACATCACCCATAGTTAGAGGGACCCTTTCAGGTATACTTCAACTAGGTATCCCTGCCACCATTTTCTGTCCTTTGACATACAGCATCACCACAGCAGCAGCAAAGTCAACACCAACTGCCTCTTCCCCATCTAGGCCACATCAGTTATAGCATATGAGGTTGTAGTAGATCCGCGAGCTGTGCGGACTTTCCCCACAAATATATAGACACAGACACACAGAAGTGTGCTAACAGCAGGAGCAGAACAGAGAATGCTCGATGTATACTGGGAGCAATGCTGATTATTATTGATAATGACAATCCTTCAGTTTTTCCCCTGTATCTGAAGGAAGAAGCTAAGATGGTGCACATCCTGCAGTGCCCATTTTGTTCCTGACATTATTACTATTTACCAGTGGTGGCTGGTGACTGAAAGCAGTGGTGGGGCACAAATACAAGACGGAATTGCACCTTGTGACAGAGCCTCACTACCCACGTATTTCCATTCACCTACTCACCCACTGCCTTTGGTCACCTACCCATTTACTCATCCACATTGTCATCCACTGCCATTCACACAACTCTTATACACAGACACCCACATTTTCTCAGCCACTCTGTCAAGCCCTGCAAACACATTCAAACAAACACACATTGCCTCACCCATCCAGTATCCAGCAGTTTCAGTGATAAAAGGTACACGTTTATTTGAGCTGCAGATTACATGTTTAATATGACATATCACGTCATTAGTCTGCAGAAGAAATAAAACAATAACTAGCCATGATAAATTACTGGAACCATTACTGCCTTTGAGAGACGAAATCACCTACAAAGGCAGTGAAAGGAGAGGAGAGCTGAGAGAACAGATTATTTTCTTATTGTCTGTAAAAAAGATAGAGCTCCAACTTACTTGTGTGCAGGGTTGTCTTTGGCATATTTATGACTTGATGTCTTCAAGTCACACTCCTGTTTCCCAGAGAGCCCTGGATGGAGTTATTTATTGTATTTATTCCATTTCTCTGCCACAGACTGGGGATTTTCTTTGCGCAATGCCACATTCTTTTAATTAATAAAAATGTGTCCTCTGGTAGGTAGACCCTTCTGATCACACCCCACCATTTGAGTAAATAGGAAAGGGTGGAGAATAATATTAGAGTGACATGAAGTTTTCAGAAAACCGGGCAGAAAAAAAACCGCTCCAGGCTGTTTACAATCAGGGCTTCTGGTGGAGGAGGAGATAAGCCAGGGACGTCACTGCGTTGTGAGAAAACGTAAGGGCTTTGAGCCCTGTCAGCCCTACTGTGCAGCTTTCAGCCACATACTGACGCAAGCGCAGTGGGGCTTTTCAAAGTGCACAACTTTCACTCCGAAAATGTTGTGCAGAAAATGTTTTACTTTCATCATGTAATTACATTTATGCTTCCCTAGAGAGGCCAGAAAAGGCTAGGGGAGCAGCCCCTTAGCCCTTGAACACCAGCCGTCACTGCTATTTACACGTGTGAGATAAGGAATAACCTGCATCAGTTCCATTTTCATTTTTTGTTTCTAAGAGTAGTAAGACACGAGTCACTGCTGGGTACTAGAGAATTAAGTGAACTAAGTGAAGAAGCCAGGATCAAGTTAAATCTCCTACTTTAAAGAGGAATAAAAAGTTTAAAGGCAAAGGCTGCTATAAGAGGCTATACTTAGGTAAAGACATCACAGAGACTCTCGAGAAAAGCATAAATGGATGACACCAAGACATACACATCTGCAGTAAGAAAGCGTTTGCGTTCACAAACAGAACACATAGAAAACACAGATAATGTCAGATGTAAGACAACTAGAAATAGCTAAGATGCATACAATCCCTGGGTAACATACATAAAACTCCAGGACCAGCCATAGAGGACAAAAGAGTGCAAATCCAGCTGTAATAACATAAATTTGGGTCGGGCGATTTCGGCCAGAGTTCATCTTTGAGAGCAGTGATGAAGAGGCTCACAAAAATGAAGTACGAGAGGGAGTTCAAAAAAGGTCCTTACAGAAGATAAAAGACAAACAGATCAAAATGAATAAACAAAGGCTAATACCAACAAAGATGGATACAAGAAAAATATCCCCTTCAATGTTGAAAGGCCGGAGGAAGAAACACACATTGACATGGGGACAAGCCACCCATTGAATCGAATCTGAAAAAAAACGCAGCTTCCCATTTGGAACATGTCCTAAATCCCTGTACTGGACAAAAGCCAAGAAAGGACCTGATAAAGACGGACTTGGATCCCTATACGTTTCTTTCTCTTGAAGCTAGCTGGGTTATTTGATACAATCAACTGCAGGGCGAAATTCAAGAAACGGTTACAAACCCAGAATTACAGGAAGCAAGGGGCTAGGCTTAAAGCAATCTAAAAGCTAAGATGTATGCTCTTAAAATTAATCAGACACCCACAGATTTGGAGACAGATCAAATGCCATAAACTGCACAGTTGAGTTTACATTCCCAAGTGACGATGCAGGCAACCTGGATGCCACAGTTGTCATGCTCTTACGAAATATTCTTACTGAAGTCCAGACCATCAAGACAAACCCGAATATTATTGCAAATAGACTTGGTCAGCATATACAGGACTTGTCTCCAAAATGGAGAAATGTGATGCCCAGATTTTAGACTTAGAGCAGAGAGTGTCCAAAGTGGGAGACCTCGAAGAAACAGTTCAAACTGAAGTAAACAGCATTTACAAGGAAAGGGAGAAGCTCAGTGTCAAACAAGAGGAGTACTAAAATCAGATGAGAAGAACAAACTTGAGATTTGTAGGGATCCCAGAGCAAAACCTTTTCCTCTGCTCAACCCTGGTACTTGACCCAGAACAATTCTCATTAGCATTGTGGACTTCTGGATAAAACATTCACGATTGATTTAATTTATAAGTTTATCCTGAGATGCCATTTGAAACCTCAAAGCACAGAAGGGAGCTGAAACAATTAATACATTACGATTACAGTGTAAAACATGGTGGCATGCTTACCATTGAAGCCTAACAGAATCAATTTTTAACCTTTAATTTGACTTGGCAGCTGCAAATTGACCTGTCAAAATTAAACTCTTTTGGCAAGTCTAAGCTTTCTTTTTGAATATTAATAAGTCAGTCCTAAGTAGACCTTATCGCCCATAAGACTGGGTGCATGGTATCTAATAGTATTTGCTATGTAGAAATGTTATCATATACATATCCTTACAGTGACTAGGACCTAAAAGCTTTTTACACTGCAGCAAGGCTGGATATTCCACAGGGAAATCCTGAGATGCAATTTGAAATATAATAATACATTCTAATAATACTATCTCAGCCTAGGAAACAGCTAAAGATTTCAGTTTTTGACTCTTTCTATTATTTAATAAAAATCCAATTCACTGGTGAATAATAAAAATTAGGGAAAGGTTACTTTTATAAAGTTACCTTTTCCCTGCCTAAAGCCACTAGCGGCTAATTTGAATTAGCCTTCAGCTGTGCCCTTTGAATGCCCGAATGAGGTGTGAAAACTTCTCACCAGCAAAGAGCAAAGAAAAGGTCTTGAGTGAAAGAAGGTGTTTCTGTTCTTCCGGCAGGATGACTATTTGGGCAGCAGACAGAAACTTTATTAACTTCAAAAGGGCCTCCCCTGGTCAAGGGACTTCTTTGATCCCACAGACAGGTTTGCTACAATCCCAGTGAGAAAGGAGCTGCCCCCAGAACTGGTTTGAAGTGACTGGAGATATGGGGTGGCTCATTTTCCCATCAACACCATATTGGTATGCACAAAGGCTCTGCAAAAGTGTTGAAGGGTTTCCCATCTTAAATTTAGGCAGAGAGGAGGATTGTGGATTGTTTGCAGTACTGCACATAGGAAATGCAGCAAAGGTCTTTAGGGTAACCCAGTTGGGTCAGTTAGAGTCAGGAATCAACTCCACCCACAGGCCTGTGCCATGCATACGTCTGGCGTTCTCCCCACCCTCTGCAGAATACTACCGGGGAAGGCCTGGACCTGCTCTTGCCTGTATCCAGGAAAAAGAAGCAGAATTCAAGGGTTATAAGACAGACCTCCTATTCGGTCTACAGAGGGACAATAAGCTACAAGAAAAGCTTCTTGAAGCTTATTGTAGCTTTTTGACTCTGTACTTACTGCTCTCTGTGCCTTTCAGCCTGTCTCCAGTCCACAACTGGTCTGTGCTAGTTTACAACACTCCTTGTGAATTCCACACAGACAGCCATAAAGACAGGACACTCAACAGCATCTGTATTCATCTGAATACTGATGGGTCTTCTTGGGCAGGAAGGGTGGAGAGGCTTTCAATTCCACTTAAGTGGCTAGTGGCCTGACCTGACACACATAAGTGGCTAGTGGCCTGACCTCACACAAAGGACTGATAACCACCCACAGATCTCCTGGCAGACATAACTGGATTGAAAGAGGAGCTGGTGCACCTCAAAAACATTATTTGAAATGTCCTTCACTTCAAAGGCACATTAGGGTCTGCGACCGTCTAAAATCAGACACTTCTGGACCTACAACTGGACTCTGTCAGAGGGACTGCAAAGCTGCCCAAAGGACTCATCTGGACTGCTTTTCTGGAAGAACTGTTCTCCTGCTTGTTGCCTTCTGCCTGCTGCTCCCTGACTCTGCTGGAAGGACCCTGCCTTTCCCACAAGTGACCTCCAAGGGCTTGGACTGAGCTTTCCTCCTGTTAGGAAGTCTCCAGGCCATCAAAGACTTCACCAGAGAGGGAAAATATACCACATTGGAAAATCAACGCAAAACCTGAAAAGTTCAATGAAGCACATGTCTTGCGGCAGAAAAATCACTACATTGCCTACCCGATCAACGCAACACCTATTTCATCCTCCTAGTGGGTTTTGGATTTTCCACGCATCATCCCTGGGCATCATACTATCTACCAACAGCAGTAAGGAGCCAAGGCTGTGCACCTGGACATAGATGCTTCACCTTGCTAGCGAGGAAAGAATTGATGCATCACTTCCACCACCACCGCACAAAAAAAAATTGATGCAGCATTTTACTTTCTGTTGCATCATGTCCTCTTCAGCCCTCTGTGTTGTTATTTTTTATGCATCCCAGGTACTGTGTGTTAAACACATACAACAACTGATTCTTATGGGTTCAGACTCATCTAAACCTTTAAAAAGTAAGATCTTGACTTGTGCAAATTGGATTTTTTGTTTTTGGTCCTATTTTATTCAGCTAACTATTATCTATGTCCCTAAACTGGTGTGGAGTAGTTTTTGTGGTGTTTTCACTGTGTTACTGTATGAAGTATTGCACAAATACTTTACATGTTGCCTTCTAAGTTAAGCCCGCCTGCTCTGTGCCAAGCTACCCGAGGGTGAGTACAGGATAATTTAGATTGTGTTGTGACTTACTCTTACTAGAATTGTGGTCCCTATTTGGACAGGGTGCATACCTCTGCCAGCTAGAAACCCAATTTCCAAAAGTATATCTCTACATTTTATATCTTCTAAGTTTGAAAAAAGCAAATTAACAAGGATTGACATTAACCCACCTAGTGCTAAAGGGAAAATGATACTGTATTGCCAAATTGGGCAATGCATATCCATTCCTTTTGGAATGTCCATCACTCTTGGGTGCCTAGCTGAAACTGTGCAGTAGGTAAGCTGAAGTCTTAAGCTTTCACCATGTTTTGTTCGTACAGGGGAGGACTAGAAGAAGGCCTGCATGTTGAAAAAACCAGTAACTGTAGTACAGAGTAAAGGAGAAGGACAAAAGAAGCAAGGTAAGTTTTGTGAGGAGTCAGGAGTGTACAAAGAAGAGTCAGAGGCAGAGCATGGACAGAAGAGGAGTTTTACGTTTCAGCCAGCGATGCTGCAAACACATACTCAGCAGCATTTCCCAACAATGCACCTCTCTCCAGTCCACATAGCTGAGTGAGTACTAGGTCTCAGAGTCTTCACCATCGTTGTGGTTTCTCTTTGAAGTCAATAATGTTCTCTTTCTAGCTGCTTAGGTAGTCCAGCCTTGAGTCCTTCTATCCTCCTTCTCCTGATTTTGAGAAACTCTGCCCCAGTCACAAACCGAGTGAGGTAGACCTGTGTAGTCAAATGCACTGCTGTTGAAGAACAAGCATGTAAACAGAACTGGAGTATTTTGTGTAGATTTGAGTTTGGTAAATTAAGTGACTGGTCTGAACCAGAAAATAGGAGTAGACCCTGCTGGTAAATGTCACTAAGTTTGAAAGACCAATCACTTTCAGGAAAAAATTATCAGGCATCAGCCCCCAAACATTGCAAATCATCAAAATCAAGTTTACAAGCTTGTTGAACTCCCTCCCTCAATGTCAGCCACACATACATCAGCATTCATTACTCTATAGCTTCTTCTGTAGCAGACATGCTGAATATTCCGCAACTGCTTCCAGGCTTTAAAGGAATGATTAATATGAGTGCAGATTTGCCTGCAGGTGGTCAGTATGTTGCTGACCATGTCCTCTTTTTAGAAAGTTTTGCACAACTAGGTCGTTGCAATGTGTCAAACATAGGACCCTGAAATAACCACAGTTTGCCACCCCCTTGACTTTGTCCCTGGCAACAAATCCTATTCAGAGACCACCAGATTGTGTGATGTTTTTTCATATGGGTCGTCTGGCCTCCAGTACCATAATATAAACCAGACTTACCTCTATGAACATGCTCGTGGCAAATAGAGTATATCACAATTTTCTCCTCCTGTTTGCTAATCATAAAAAAGACCCAAACTAGGGAGGTGTACTTTCTTATTGGGCCACTGCAAATACCTGAAGAAGAAATGGAGGTAGGTAGGTGTGCTATTCATTGCCTCTTTACATAATTCTACTGAGCTGCAGCTTGATGCAGGTCTCTGCTGTGGCCTTACAAATATGGGAGCTGGTGGTGCTGCCTGTGTTACATTCCTCATTGCATGTTAGATAGTAATGTCAGACTCCTCTGTGCCAGCTTCCATAATGGCTGGCTCATTGTCATCATACTTCTCATCATCATCCCCTACCATGATTCTAAAGGAGTTATTTACAAACCCATACTGCCACTGGAGCATCACTTTCATCAATGCTCCAGTGGCGCAGTGCCCTTCACCTCATTTACAAGGCAGCGCTAGGCCACTTTGCATGCCTTAACATTGCCTTGTAAATATGGGCTACCCAATGCAGTGTTCTGTGGCAGATGGGTTTGTAATGGGTATTGCTGTAGGGCTTTCCATGCAACACCCATTCCCTTTGACACTGCCATAGGTTTATGAGAAAGCATAAACTTGAGGCAGTGCCAAAAACTAATCCACCCCAGGGGGGCATTAGAGTGGCGCAACAAGGATAAATATGTCCTCATGTTTACTTTTTCTAAGTGTGCTGCATTCTACAGCACACATAGAAAGAGCAAAACACCATTGATGATTGTTTATGTACAGGAAGACGTCCCTTCCTGCACATAAACAATCATTCCCTGCAATACAGACACCCTGAACTATGGTGTTGGCACTAGGCAGCTAATTGTAGCACCAGTGCTAGGTGAAACACAGGGCTGCACTGTAGTTTCTTAAATATGACACATCCCTGCTTTTGTGCAGTGATGCAGCACTGACAATTTTGGCCCAACACTGTACCATTTTCTTGTAAGTGAGGCCCTAAGTCTTTCTGGAACTTTTCTTTTCCCTTGCCTTTGACAGCGTCTCCTGGACTCTGCCGGGTTCCACTCTTTGTCCTTATCATTGTCATCAGAAGTGGCTCTTGGAAATGAAGGTGGAATAGCCCCCTTCTTTTTTCTTGCTGGACGATCCAGGAGCCATTGATTCTAAAAGAGGAGGTTCTTGCTTGGCAGGAAGCTGTACCTCCTGATCTGCTCCAACTTCAGGAAGATCTACTGTTGCTGGCTGCAGCTGCTGTCCACTTGGTTTGTTTTCTTATAGAATTGGGTACTACTTTCCCATTTAACATCACTGCTCATTGGCATCGCTATGATTGCAGTCACTGCCTCACTGACAGACATGGTTTAGGGCTTAGGTTGGGGTGGTGCTGTTGATGCTGGAGTACTACTTCCAGGTTCCTCCCCGGAGGCCAGTGTGGCAGGAAAAAGTTGCAGTTGTCACGGCCACTGGTGGATAGTTACTTCTTCTCGCTGACCACTTTCTTGGGAGCAACTTTATTTGGGGCCATCTTAAGCTGTAAGTTGGCAGGGGCATTAAGATGCACAAGCAGAAGAATTTGGAGGACTGAAGTAACTGTACAGGCCTTTTCTTTGGCAGTACTGCAGGTGATGCAATGTCTCTTCTCCAGTGTACCTAAAAGCAACCAAGCAAGAAAAACATGCAGTTAGTAAAATGTGGCATTGTTGCAGGTTGAAATAGTACAGACAAAAACAATCATAATGTGGTTGGTTACTTATGTAATAAATACCAATTTAATCAAGCATTGTAAAGTCAAACCACACCATCACACCATGAAATTTCATTTCCAATCAGGCAGCACAACATGCAGACATAGCTCTTTGCTTCATGTCCATCCGTTTTAAAGGTGAAACCTGTGGTATTCAGAGACAGATGCATGGGTAAATGGAATAATCCTTAAAAACCGATTGGCGGCAAGGTGGTCCAGGGGAATTGGAATAATCATTAAACAAATGAACTATGCTGCTGATTTTTCTGCAGTGTGGCACAGCCAGGATGTCCATGAGGAAACTGAATTATTATACACCTAAAGAAACTGAAGGCTGCAGTGTGGCTGTGTTCCTTTGGTGGAACTCCTATCAAAACTGTACACTGCACTCAGGGTCAGCACTACAACACATACTTGGGCCTACCAAAGTAAGTGGAGCAGGATACTGAAAAGAGATTACCAACAAGCAATGGGATAGGGTGTGGTCAGATTGACAGAAATGCTTGATTTCCATCATAACTAAAGAAATATACTACAAGCTTCCTTCATCTGACACCTTTACCCCCTCAAAACTCCACACAACAGAACACATGTATGAAGCCAGTTTGCATTTCTTAACAGTCTGAATCGCTATTTAGGGCCATTAAGAATTGCAAAATGGCTTTTCACATGTACAAAGCCCTTTAGAGAATCGCAAATTGCGATTGCTACCCAGCAGAAATCGCAATTTGCGATCCTTTGAATAGGAAATCGCACATAGGGATTACCTATTTGCGATTCCTATTCAGATGTACAAAGCATTTCCTAGATGCAAATTGGGAATTTAGGAAATGCTATTACCATTAACTTCAAGTCGATGGTAAACATGTGAAATTATAAAAAAGCACCTCCATATGCTTTTTTAAAGTTTCAATAGAGCACACACATGCCCCTTCGGCATATGTGTGCTCTACATGTGTACTACAATTTTGGGGTGCATTTCGGGGAACCTTTTTCCCTGTGGCCATCCTTGGTTTTACATCCCCCAAATAGTGAGTTCTTATTAAATGCAAAACTGTCCAGTTGTCACAAATGTCATGGGATTTCCTATTTGCGATTTCCTAATAGCAATTCCTACTTTGTAGGAATTGCTATTAGGAAATCGGTATCTTGTTAAATTGCATCTTGCATTTACTAAATAGTGATTTCTATGATGGTGTTATTTAGGGAATGCAAAATTGAACTTTAGTACGCCTGGGTGGAGTTAACGGAGTCCGCCTCTGCGGATTCCGCAGAGTTGAAAAAAAACTCTGTGGAGGCAGAGTTCTGTGACCTGCGGAGAGTGATAATATTGACTCTATTGAACTTGACTCCAAATTATTATGGTAAAGGTTTAATTTTACTGATGATAGTTATTGTGGGAGTGGGGAGGGATAGAGTGGAAGGGGCAGTTTTTCCTCCATCTTCTTTTTCTTTTCTGCAACTGTTTTTCAAAATATAGAAAAGATCTCATAACTGTACTTGCCAACATATGTTGTGTATCGACGTGAACGACAATACTCTTGTTTAAAAAAAACATGATTTAAGTTTAAAAAAAAATTCTAGCCCACAAAGTGCAGCCATAAAACCAGCCACTAAAGAGCATACAGCTTTAGCTGTGAGTGTTTTAAAAACATGGTAAGCGCAGTATTGGATCTAATGGTCCAGGAGGCTTGCAGTTTTTAAAAATGTTGTTGGAGGGCAGCTGCAATCCCTGCAGCCCCCACAACATTAAAAATGTTTGATGGTGCCTCTGCCCCATCTAGAATCAGCACAAGAAATAAAATATTAAAAAATGCCCTAGGGCATTATGGGGTGCTACTTGCTAGAACATTGAATAATACATGAGCAGCTTCTGCTACACATTTATTATTCTTTTATTCTTCTTTTTAAAAGAATGTGTGGGAGCTACTGTGCCCACCAGGACACCCACACCTTTAATTTATGTTGAAGGCTGCGAGGAAAGCCCAAGGGTCCTCACAGCCCTGCTGGCTCTCATGTCAGGATTCTGCATTTTTTAAATATTTTTGGTGGGTGCCCTGGTGCCCACCCAGGGAATCCATAAGCCACATTTCACTGGGGTACCTGCTGTCTCTGCCAGCTCCCCTGGTGGGAGCCAGCCACTTTTTGAATTTTCGGTGGGTGCTCCTAGTCACACAAACTATCTTTAATTGGGGTCACTGTGGGGTCCCCACCATGCCTGCAACCTCAGACGGTTCCCAGGCCAGCATCTTACTGGATGCTGAAGGAAGCCTGCATAGTGACATCCTTCTGCCCAGGTAGGAGCAGCTTTTTGTCACTGCTCATACCCAAATGGGAGCAAAGTTGTGTCCCATTCCCGAAAGAGTGTGGGGTGCTTATGCTTTCACTCTCCCAGGCAGGGAATTAAAGTGTCATGGGGATAGGATCTCTGACATACTGCATTGTATCAGGCCCTGAGAGATGGGGCCTCAGGTGCCTCTTCAAGTCTTGATAAGGATGCTATGTGCCCCCTCCATTAATATTAATATTTCAACCTTGGGGTATGGGGTACATGGGGCCTGTTGAAGGCTTGGGGAGGGGGGCCTCTCACCCATCCCCTTGGTTACAATCTACCAGCCCCACAGGAAGGGCCCACCAGGGCCTTTAAGAAGCATGAGGAGTGGTGATGCATGGCCCCCTCTTCATTACATTAATTGTGACCATGGAGAGTGGGTCTCTTGGGCCTCACAAATGCTCAGGGAGGAAGCCTGCCTGCCCCCTCCACTTAAAATGATAATATGTCCGCTCCCAGGCCCTGGCCTACCCTGAAGGGAGACCACCATTTTCTTCCGAGCCTTGGAGCTGTGGATCCTCCATGAATCTGCAGAACCTCTGTGGATCCACTGCACCAATAAAAAGAATTGCCAGTGGCCAGGCCCTGTGGCCAACACCCACAACCACCAAGCCCCATGAAAAACATGGCCTTTTTTTTCCTTAGAATATTGAGAGAAATGTTGCATATCGCTAATGTGTATGTGGCCAGGAGGTGGGGCTTCTAGGCCATTTCACATACTTGTATTTTTAAAAATGGATACATGGTCTCAGCAGAAGATGACAAGATAGAACACACTCATCACAGTCACTACATGAGATGTTGCACTTAAAAAAGCAAGGATGCAGACACCTCTCTCAAGGTTTACAGAAACATTTTTATGGTGAAAATGGAGAGGCTTACCTTGACCATGCACACAAAATTTGGATGATTAGTACTTTATACAAGTGGAGCTTCAACTTGAGTACCTGCTTTCTTTATAAATGTTTCACGCTGAGGTTTAATTTCTGTGAAATGAGCATTGTACCCAAATACATTTTGTCATGTGTATTTATCAAAGAAGAGGCCAGCCCTTTGTGCAGAATGTCTACTCAACTAGAGTACATTATACTGGCTAACTGGGTAAATGTATAGTGCATCTTCTACACTACAACTGGGTAAAGGAAGCCAAGGTAATGTCTCCAGTGACCTTGTGTGTCTGTAACTTTACCAATGTGATTGTTCCTCAAGCATCCTCATCAGATAACTTTACAGGATGGAACTGCAGAAAAAACACCAAAATGTGTTTTCCCAGCAGATGCACATTCAAAACGTTTCTTTTTATTTATTATGGGGATCACAGGTTGACCCTCAAGGCCCTCGCGATCCTAACTGGCTCTCTGTCTGCTGTGGGAGCTGGCATTGCTCCTGCATGCAGGGTAGTTGCTGGGAAAGCAGCTCCCTGCATCCCAGAGTAATACTTTCATCTCTTTATGGGGTGATTCATAAAGGGAGGACGAGAAAAAGGGATGGCCCAAAGCGCAATTTCCCCATGCAATTTACCTTAAGGTTTTTAGACACAACTACAGCCCTAACTGCTGGATGGAATTCCACCAAATTTAGGTGAAAGGGAGTTATTGGTCCAGAGAGCACCCATTTTGTGATTTGGTGTAACTCCATTTAGTAGCTTTTGATTATTAAAAGAAAACCAAATGTGTATATCCAGAGGCACGGACACTCAGCAGAGTCCCAAACAAAAAGAGAATAAAAGAAAAGAGGGCAGGGTGGCAATACCCTGACTCCCTAGTCTTGGTGCTGGGGTCCCATTACCACCCCCCAGAGCAAAAAAAGCATTTTGTTTTAAAAATGTTGCTGATAATCCCAGTGGGTTTGTGAATTCGGCAAAAAAAAAAAAACAACAAGAGCAGTCTCCCACGCTTGTTAACAATTTAGCTCCCAGGTGGGCCAGGTCCCAGGGGCATGTGGTAAAAAAAGGAGTGGGGACATGGGGTACACCTCCATTGGGCTCTTTTGAGCTCTGAGGGTGATCCCCTCCCTGGGGTTTTATTTTATCAGTTGAGGTGGAGGCAGCTCTGACCCCTTTCCAGGGGCTTTACCAGGCCCTGGGGACCACCACCTCCCTGGGGCTAAATATAAAAATATGCAGGGGGCTGCACGGACCCCTCAGGGACCTCCACCTCCGTGGGCTCAACATGTAATTAGATCTGGGAGGGAGACCCATGCACAGTTGTCTGATCAATAATTTTACTGCGAATGTTGCAGTGATAATATGAAAAGTGGGATAGAAGATGTCATCAATGATATAACATGGGGAGTAATTGACTGTGCATGGCGAAGGTCCATGTTATAGTTACCTTAGGGCACGAGTTATAGTAACTTGAAAGAACTCTAACTGCTGAATTTCCATGGTTTTGTACGAGAAAATTCAGAACCTAGGCATAAGGTCCCTGCAATTCCTTCTCCATAATACAAGGACAGGTCAGACACAATGGAATCCCATTTACTTGAGAGCTTTATTCAAGTGTGGTTCCCCAAATGACAATGACGATGTGTTTCAGCCGAAAAACCGGCCTTTTTCAAACATAAAATGGGCACCATACTGTGTTCACCATTTAGGTTATGACACAGCACATATGATGAATAGACTTAGAAAACCACTTCCCAAAACTCTATTTTCTGTGAAAGTACCATCATAGTCTATGCACTTCATTTTGTTGTTCAACATGATATATATATATGTGTATGTGTGGGTAGTTTTAGGAACTAGTTTCTATAGACAAAGCAATTTTTGTTTTTCTAATAACTTCAGAACTAGTTTGCCACTCACTTCAGCTGTTGCTTTCAAAGTGTTGGGGTGAGTCATCAAGCTGGGGCCAGGAAATAGGAGTGGGGCCCAAAATACGTTTTCCCCATGCAATTTTCCATAGAGGTTTTGAACACAACTACAGCCTAAACGGCTGAACGGAATTACACCAAGCTTAGCTGAAAGCTAGATCTTGGTCCGACGGCAGTATTACAAGTTTGGCTATGGGACCACCATAAAACCTCCAGCGGTCCGCTGGCCCCACCATAGTCAGTGTGACGAGGACCTCAGCGCTCCTTCACTACGGCAGTCAATGTTAGAGATTCCAGCATCGGACCACCATGGCCATTATGACATGCCGGACTGCCAAGCTATCATTGAAAATTCCACCTCCAAGGAAATGCTTGGTGGTTTGACAGGTAAGGGGAGCAAAACAGGGGGCCATGGGAGTACTGCCGCATGGAGGGTGAGGCAGGGGCCCACGTGGGCCCCCCAAAAATTTGAGGTTCAGGGACACACTGAGTTCCATGCACAGCAGTGTGCATGGGAAAGAGGCTGCCCATTATGCTGACAGGAAGGAGAGCATAGGTGGCAGTAGCTCCATTGTAATGACCCATACCTCTGCCTGCCAGTCACTTCAGCCCCATCTAGAACTTGTAATACGGCATCCTAGGACCATTGGCCAGGTGCTGTTCGAAGGACCTCCAACATGGCAGTTCGATGGTCGGCCAAACTCATTATGAGGCCCTCAGTTCACTCCCAGTGGGTAGGAGCATGAAAAAGACTCCCACCCAATGGAAGCAAACTTTTCATCTGTTTCCACTTGTGGACAGGGAAACGGATGAAAAATGTGCTCCTGCATGAAGGAAGCAGCTTTTTTTCTGCTCTTTGAATGCATGATCAATGCCAGATCCAACTGGAGGGAGTGCAGGGGCATTGGTGTCGTAGTTTGGACTCTTGCTCTGGGCAAGACTGCTGGTTAAAGGATGATAGTACTTTTGTCTGTAGGCGACTATGCCTATCCTACAACAAATCGCAACTTTTGTCCAAACCTTACCGGCTCACTAGCAGCACCTCACCAGAAACACAATAGTAAAAAGTGATTTGTGGCAGCCTTTACACATGGAGTCGAGAATAAGACATCTCAGGGAGTGTCGTGGTTAAACAGAGATTACCCCTTTCTCACAGATATATCATGTCTAATACAAACACAGGAAGTGACAAAGATGCAGTAAAGTTTCAATAATTTTTATTTAACACAACTGCAATTTGCGATAAGTTGCATGGACTGCAATGATTAGGATAATGAATATTCCAAGAAACAGAATTGTGAATACGAGAGTCATTATTGCAATGCATGTAAAAGACATACAAGGTTTAATGTGACCTAATACCCTAATGTGATAGGCCTAACCTCCTACCTAAAGGAGAGCTGGGTTTGCTAAACCTAATCTGCCAATGCCATGTCCATGAGAGGAGCCCCCAACCCTTGTTACCTTGGAATGAGGTCTCTATTTCAGACTCCGCAGGGACACGAAGACTGGGTCAGCGTCAAGATGATGTACAGCATCGATATCAGCGATGGTGGTGATGCCCTCTGGTCGGAATCTCTCTGATTATCTGTCTAAAGTGCTATGTATTTATACAGATCTACAAGGACCCCTGACGTAGGTGTGTTCCAAAACAATAGATAACAGACATGCTTGGGACGACAATTATTATAAACAATCCCTAGAAAGTATAGAGATGGAAAATCCCTAAGTGTGAACACCTACTGTTTGTTTGTCTTTGTAGCTTGATCTTGACGCCTTAGCGCGGTGACACTGATAATGTAACTCATAACAAGTGGCCTAGCTATAAACAAGGCAGCCATCTTAGAAGAGTTAAATAATTAAATGGGCTAAGACAGAGCAAGCTAAGTAGGTTAAAAGTCACTAGGTGACGGGGGCACGAGTCTGCAAGCCAGAGGCTAAGCTAACTCCTGTTATCCCATTAAAAACGAACTAGGATTCACTACACCCTCCCCATTGCCGTAACAGGTATGACGAAGGTACAGGAACCCAAACGCTAAAATTGCTCTGAACTAAAAAAACTAAAAGCATAAAAATAAGCTAAAAAATCTTTAAAATGTGTTAAAAAGATATTACAAACAAATCTGCTAAAACGCATACAGAGATGTTAATGTCAACCGTGACAAGCGCACCGTGCCAAAGCAATGTTAATTTAAAAGCATAATTATGAATCGGGAATGGCAAGTCAATTCATCAAATTATTTGCTGTACGCATGATCTTGAAGAGTGTCATCGAAGTCACCAACCAAGGACCTAAAAAATGAGTCAACGTCATCTGATGTCAAAACAAGTGCTGGGCGGACAAACGGATCCACAGAGCAGTAGTGAGCAGTATTTTCTGATGTAACGTTATCCGTTGCAGTGTCCTCATCCACGGTAGATCTCAAAACGGAAGGCTGATAGGTGGCCTCGCAGAGCAACCTCAGTCTCAAGGGGCTTGACCGTATATGAACCCTCATCGGGAACATCAGCAGTTCGTGGTCCACAGGAGATGTCAGTGCAACAGCAAGACAGACCATAGGCAGATGTTCAAAGAGGCACCATATGCAGCGGAAGACTGATTGTACGCACCAGAGAATGGGCCGAAATGACAGCGACCAGTCATGCTCCAGTTCCACCAGCAAGGGAAGATCCGAACCAAGCATTCACAGCACAGTGGAGTTGGTGGGAGCGGCTCCATTGCTCTGCATAGCTGGAAAGAAACAACCACTGCAAATCAGAAGAAATAGCAGTAGTAGTCCGCCAATCAAAGCCAAAATAATTGGAAAGCCACCAAACACACTTGAAAAGAGCGAATGGATGGCTGACGGGATGACTCCGAAGACAGTCTGGAAGATGGACACAAAACCAGACCCGACAGCCTTAAAGAAATGAACAATCCCAGTGGTGCTCGAAGCATTGAATATTCTGGATACCAGTTCTCCAAATGCTTGGGGAAGTTGGTATTTAATAGGGATTGTATCTCGGCTGATGATCTCGCAATCTGGAGAGCATACGTCTCCTTTGCGGATGTCAAGGCAACCTGTTTTTGAAACAATAGAGCCTTTAGCCTGCTCAGCTTGTCATAGTTCATGTTAATAATATCTATGTAGGGCCACATGTCAGATACTTTCATCTCTCGTGTGGGGGGGACAAAACATGTCCACAACACTTAACGACCTTCGAGACCGAGATTGTGTAGGCAATTCCAGCTTTGATCGCTCAGTACCACATAACTTCCGTTGGAAAGTACATGAAATACCGGGCGAATCAAAGGGACGAGAGTATCCTTCAGCAAACAGGCCAAATTTGCGACCCCGCATTGCAAAGACCATGAAGGGACACCTGCTTACATATCATGGAATGACTAGCAGCAGTCTCACATTCGCTTCCGCTAAGAAAGACCTCTGTTTCGCCGTTCAGACATTTGTAGTCAAAGGGCAACTCCCACTCTTCCTTAATATAGCTATCTCCTAGCTGCTCGTACCTTCCTACTGCAAGATGTTTCAGACAGCTTGAGAAACGAAAGGTCGAAATCGGTAGATTAATTATGCCATGTAAGAGCCAGATAGTTGAAGGACTCTCTGCTACCGTGAAGGGCAACTTACCTAACTTTTCTACGTGAAGCATGGTAGAACTAGCCTCCCTTTTAGCCATTGTCTGTTGTTCCTTGGAAAAATTAAAAGAAGTGAAGAATTCACTCCCGTTAATATACTTCCATGGAATGCGACCATTTTTCATTTACTGTAAAGTCCAACCCAGCTGCATGATGGAACGTAGCTGTGTTTGCCCATGATATAACCGGGACAAGTCTATCTGAGTAATATCAATAGCAGACGACACTATGGTGGTCATTCTGACCCTGGCGGTCTTTGACCGCCAGGGCGGAGGACCGCGGGAGCACCGCCGACAGGCCGGCGGTGCTCCAATGGGGATTCCGACCGCGGCGGTAAAGCCGCGGTCGGACCGGCACCACTGGCGGGGTCCCGCCAGTGTACCGCGGCCCCATTGAATCCTCCGCGGCGGCGCAGCTTGCTGCACCACCGCGGGGATTCCGACCCCCCCTACCGCCATCCAGATCCCGGCGGTCGGACCGCCGAGATCCGGATGGCGGTAGGGGGGGTCGCGGGGCCCCTGGGGGCCCCTGCAGTGCCCATGCCACTGGCATGGGCATTGCAGGGGCCCCCGTAAGAGGGCCCCTACATGTATTTCACTGTCTGCTGCGCAGACAGTGAAATACGCGACGGGTGCAACTGCACCCGTCGCACAGCTTCCACTCCGCCGGCTCGATTCCGAGCCGGCTTCATCGTGGAAGCCTCTTTCCCGCTGGGCTGGCGGGCGGTCTGAAGGCGACCGCCCGCCAGCCCAGCGGGAAAGTCAGAATTACCGCCGCGGTCTTTCGACCGCGGAACGGTAACCTGACGGCGGGACTTTGGCGGGCGGCCTCCGCCGCCCGCCAAGGTCAGAATTAGGGCCTATATTTGATAATGAATAAATCCTGTTAGACAGTGTATTCATGCCGTTGTCGACAACAGCTAATGCCTTTTCTAAATTTTCTTTATCCAATTGCCTTAAACGCACAGCAGCCTCAATCTGGGAAAGTTTCCAAATTTACTTGTACATAGCATAAAAAAAACATTCTCAAGTGTTTTTTTCTAGGACCCAGCAGAAAATCCTGCAAGTCTATATCTTCAGAAAGAGTGTTCAGGTGTTTCTTAACTGCGGCTAACATGTTGGTCTGTACCCATTGTTGGCACAGCTTACCGACACTGTACATCATAACTATACCTGTATGTTGACCTGATACAAAGCGAGGTTTTCGCCTGTTAATTGAAAAAAACCCTGAAGAGTTCAAAAAACGTGCTTGACACTCATTACTGTCAGTGGGCCATATTAACCATCCGCCAGGACTGGAAAGTGAAGAATTATAGGTACCAGTCTTGACCATTGCATCTAGCCTGTCCTCGGTGATATTATGGAAGTATTGCCAATCTTTAAACCTTGTCGGAGTGGGGATACTGGGCGTGTTCAAGTCTTTAATTTTTGCTAACCCCAGTCAGGATGTCTGCTGAATAGTGTTATTTAAGAAAATCATTTGCACAGGAATCAGGCATGCTCTAAATAAAGCCTCCCTACCCTGTATCTGCCAATCTTGTGTTCCCCATACACTTTTCAAATCAATAGTGCTCTTCCAGTATTCGTAACCTTCAACTGCGAGCCAGGAAACAAAGGGATCTGAATAAATCATTTTTGTATCAGTTAGCAAAATTTTCCTAATTTGTGCCGGAGGTATTTTAAAATAATACGACTCTGCTTTTTTTGCGTCATACCCAGAAAAGTATGTAAACTTATCACTATAGTATTTTGGGCTCCCCACTGTAGGTGTAGAACAGTGTTCCCACTGAGTGTAGTTTAATACTGGCCTGTATCTAGTGGCACGGTGTAGGTAGTAATGTCCCCAATTGTTATAGCAGAACATTTCCCCATAATTCATTGTACGTTCATATACATCATCACTTTAAAAAAAAGCGGAATAGTCCTTCATTCCAGTTAGCATGGAATCAACTGTTTAGACATCCCAATCATCAGAGACAACATTAGGTGTAACTACATCAGTCATTGAAATTTTGAACACGTATGGTATTTGAATAATTTCTTTAGGCCCGTATTTATTGAATGGAACTTTGTCCCACACAATCCCATCAGAAATCGGTATTGCTGTAACATTTACAGGGGACAAGTCTGTTCGGACCTTATGTGAAGAATGATATGGAGTTAAAACGTCATCAACAGGCTCCACTGAGGAGCGATCAGGAGTATAGTGACCATTTATAAGCAAAAAGAAAACAGACACAAAGCCAATACATAAAAATAATGTAAAAAATGTCAAACAGAACCATAAATAGTTCCATGGGTATTTCAAATAGATCTTTTTAAGCCATTGATACAGCTGACTTCTTTTTGAAACACAGTAGTGGATGAATCTGAAGAAAAACCATCAATGTCAATGAAGTAGCCCGAGGCAGTCTCTGCAAACATGGGAGCCGGGGCACCATCCGTGCTTTGGTCCAATTCACGTGGAGGCTCTTGGTAGACAGTGTCATTAGTCTGTGAAGTGTTTGTGTAAAAAACAGCTAGATCTTGAACAGGGATGGTCACTGAAAAAGTGACAGGAACTAGCAAGAGTTCATTTTCCGCCCTCCCCATGGTCAAGGAGGAGTCTGGAACAGCATTTGACATTGTTGCATAGTCTGTAGTAGTGTTGTTCATCTTACTATGTATACGTATGTCCTGTTGGATAGTGAGAGGGGATCGGGAACAACCCAAGGGACCTCTTGGTCTACTGTGAAGGATCGGCCACATGGTGTAATTTGATGTCATCAATAGAGATGAATCTGTTCGTATTTGAACCAGACAGCAGTGGTAAGATGACAGTCCTGGTGCCTTGAATTCCCAATACCGGTACAGGCGCTCTGTATGATGGACCAAACTTCTTCTTCACTGCAATCTTCTCATGAACCAGATCCCCAACTTTAGGAATCCAGCCAGTTGAAGTTTTCACTAAATCCCTTATTCCTAAAGTGGCAGCACTTGCAGATGATTTATCATCACGAAACTGCTGAAGCTGCTGTAAAACAGTGAGACGTTCATTTATGTCAAATGGTGTTTCTGCTGCACCATACCAGGGGCATCAAGATCTGGGACATACATAGGTATCCCAAAGGGAACCTCATATGGAGTGCGTCCCCACAAGGACCGTCTTGGCAGATTATTCAGTGCTCTCTGAACCCCATATAGGTGATGTAACCAACTACGGCCTGAACCTAATACTCGAGCTGTTAAGGACGGCTTTAGATCACGAGTCCGCCTCTCCATGACCGAATTTCCCTTGGGATGGTATGGTGAGGAGTAATGGAGTTCATCACCCATCGTCCCCATGTTGTCCCTGAATGCCTTAGAGGCAAATGCAGGGCCCTGGTCCGAATGGAATGCTGCAACCGCATATGTACCGATAAAGATCAGCAAGTCTTTTATAATAGTCCGGGCATCAGCCGACCGCTGTGGCCATACCCACAGGAATCTAGAACAAGAATCTACAGAGACTAAAATGTATTTTTATGCACCATCAGGCTGTAAGGGACCACAATGGTCCAGGTACACACACTAGTGGCCTGTTGGACACTAAGAGGGATGTCTGCGGTGGGTGTTTGATATTATAGCCCTTGATCTGCTGGTAAATGTCAGAGCAAAGGACATACTGTTTTGTTCGTCTGCATAGACCAGGCCACCAGAAGCGTTTCTGTAGGAGTGTTATCGTGGCCGATATACCAGCATGTGCAGAAGTGTCACCCTCGTGCGCTGCTTTAATTAGGTCTAATCTCTGGTCTTCATTGGGGATCACTCGATCTCCAACCCCAGGAATTGTTGTGTAAGCAACATTCTGTGCACTGATATGGTAAGTATAGTTTGCAGGGTATCCTTTCGGAAGGGGCTTGCCTGCAGCCAAAGCTTTAACGGCAGTCAATATTTCACTATCCAATCTCGTCTGAGAACGAGTCACTGCAGCCACAGAAGCCAAGCTACTGCTGCTTTGGACGCTTCATCAGCCAATGTATTACCAGAAACGTGTACTCCTACACGTTGGTGTCCCAATGTGTGTACTACGTGGACACACGGCAGCTTATCCTTCAGATCAGCCACCCTCCCCCACAATATTTTGTATTTAATGGTGTTCCCTTTAGAATCTCTAAACCCATTCACTTTCCAATGATTGAGATAGTCATTGTATGACTGGACGCAGTAATTAGAGTCACAGACTATTATAGTCCGGCATCCTGGCTCTGTATGTTCGAGCACTAGAATAAGAGCTTTAAGCTCAGCCAACTGGGCTGTGCAGTCCCCTAAGGTCTGCGTGTAGGTATTGTGAGTGTGGAAGACTCCATCTTCCATCACGCCGCTCACGGCTGCGCAAGCTGCCGAGTATTGATGTTTAGTACCTACAGCAGGTTGTGCCGAACCATCAGTGTATATGGCAGTATGGTATATGTCTAGTGGCAAGATATTTAGAGGAGCGGGGTACTCTTGTTCATACTGGAGAAACTCTTGTGTCTGTAATTTTGGATCAAATATATAATGGACATCATTGGCGGTCAGAGACATTGCCCATTGAATCCAACGTGGATGTAATGCTTTAGCATTAGGAACACTTGCTTTGGTGACAGCCTCTAAGGCCGGCACTGGGGAGACAACAATAATACATTTCCCCTGGGCAAGTGGCCTCTCTTTTATGACGGCCATCTGAACTGCCGTCAGAATATTTCCTGTAGGTGCAAAACGCTGTTCAGCATTGGAGTTTAAATGTGATTTCCATGCTATGGGTACCGTGTCACCCATATTGAAGGTGACATAAGTAAATCCAATGGCACCAGCAATTATTCTGATGACCAAATTTGTTTTATTGTCACGTGTGTGCAAGTGTTTAGCTTCTAGCACATCCTGTTGCATCTCCCTAAGGATGCATGTGTGTTCAATTGTCCAGTGTCTGCTAGAAAAATTGAGCTGAACTAAGTCATAAAGTGGCTTGATACGTTGTGCATAATCTGGAATGTATGTTCTGCCAAATTAAAGAAACCTAGTAATGACTGTAGTTTCTTAAGTGTGTTAGGAGGGTGTGGTTGAGCCCATTTTTCTAGAAAGTGCGGGCCAGGCTCTTTCCCTCGTTTGATAGCTCATATCCCAGAAATAATACACTGTGAAAGGCGATCTTGCTTTTTTTTAAATTGAATTTGTAACGAAGGTCTGCAAATCCCAGAATGATCCGATCGACCCTTGTAAGATGAATGTCAAGGATGTCGTCTGTGAGATATATATCATCCACTTGGATAACGCCTCAGAATCAATATCATGTAATATTGATGTTACACAGGCTGAAAATAGCCCCAGGCTATTTTTATAGCCTTGAGGTAAACAACAAAAGCATTTCTGGGAGCCAAATGAGAATGCACACAGGTCCCGACTTTCATGTGCTAAATTCTGGCAGAAGAATCCATTAGATATGTCTAATGTTGTTTTATATTTCTTACGCACTATATTGTTTATTAGTGCCGTGCTGTTTGAATTTTGTATAGCATATGTGCGTGTCTGACTATTTAAATGTCTATAATCAATTACTATTCTATATGAATCGTCCGGCTTTGCAACGGAGAATAACGGATTATTAATTGCAGATGGACAGGGCTCAATCACTCCCTGGTACTCAAGTTGGGCGAGGATCTCCCTCACCGGGGGCTTTACTTCATGTTTTATAGGATATTGTGGCTGCAGTTGGGGTGTAGACCTAACGGGAATAACATCACAAGGAGTCTCCTTGTACCAACCTACATGATTGCGCTATACTGCTAGTGCCTGTGCTAAAGCCCATTCAGAAGCATAGGCTTCTTTGTCTGCTTCCGGAATAAGATCGGAGAAAGAAGGCAAAATGACATCTTCCCCATGTGGGACCTAGCGGACGTGCTCAGGTGGCCACTCTCTTTCGGCCAATAGGATATCACTAGTAAGTTCATCCCAAAATATAACATTAATAGTGCGTTCCACGTCTCCCTCTCTCTGAATCTTTAAATCATAAACCCTATCGCGGAAGAACGCGACCGTCCACGTTTCAACTGGGATGAAACTCTGGCGATATATCGTGACCTCTGCCGCGCTGTCTAACAGAGTCACTGCCCACGTCTTGTTCCTCAACAATGTTCTCAAGTATACAGGCATTTTTAGCTGTCAATGCTGCCACCTTCTTCTTTTTAAACTGTGGCTTTTGCTAAGGAGTCTTTTCTTCTTTTTTAATAGTAGACTGCGGCGAGTCTTTCTTTTCTTTCACGTATTCAGGACATCGATCTTGACGCCCCCTCTCCCGCTACGTCTATCCGGTGCGTCCTGAAAGGAACGAGAGGGACGTGAATCAGTATATCTGTCTGGAGTTTTAATGTTCTCCCTATTTCTGAGATTATATCTCCTTTCGGAGTTCTCCGGGTGTGGAGAATCAGCTCTCTTATTTCTTCTTTCTTTGAAATCTTTTTGTTTGTCCCAGCGCTTCTTAGAGCCCTCTTGTGCCTGCTTTGTACCCTTCCAATTTCTTTGGCTTGGTTCCCAAACTATCTCGTCCTATACTAGTATAGGTATCAGAAATAATTTTCGGTAGCTGTCTCTCTTGTTCCTGGTGTGGAGTTTCCCGGAGACGCTGGCGAATTGCCAGTGCTACCACTTCCCCTTTAATGTTACTGAGTATTATTGAGGATACTGCGTCAAAGTTACACATTAATTTCATTCCCAAATCCAGGGCTGGTGAAGCCCCATGCTCATTTTGTATTTGTTTTAGCACTTCCGGTAAATTGACAAGTGTCTGGGTACCATGCGTGGTACTATATATGGCATCGAAGACTGTACCCCATGTGGCACAGTCATCCACTGAGGGAACCATTCCAAAGGGCAAGCACATAGTGAGCAGTCTATGTTTTTCCTGTGGTCCTGTATGTGGAAACACAGCTTCCAGCTGATTCGTTTTCTGGGCAATCCAGAATGGTATTTTTTCCCGTTCCGCGGACACTTTACCAATAATAGTATGCACTGTTTGTGGATTAATCCCAGTAGCCAATTGATAACCACCAGGTGCTGGCAGTGCTGGACGCGTTGGTGTTGTGTTCAATGTTCACGAACGAACTGAACTAATTGTCTATATAATGTCACTAATTCATTATATAAATCTTGCAGATCTGCTATTGGCATATTTTGTATGCCTGGGTGAGGTGTGTAGGTGGCAAATATAGGCCATGTTGGTCCGTCATTACTTAATGGACCTAACCTCACTCTTTGTAGTACATGTGGTAGGGCGCCTTCGAACCAGTTCTGATGCTCTGGGTACGTGAGCGATATTTCATGATACTGGTATGCTCGGTACCGTAAAGGCACGTTCGCAATTTCATATGTGTGGAATGTATGTGTTCTTTGGGCTACCTTAGGAAAGGTGACCCAACAGTAAAATGTTTCTGTTTGGTATGCTTCATTAGCTTCTATTATAAGAGTGACATCCCCGCCCTCATCTGTAAGGCCATGCATTAATAAATGTTGTGATAGTGCTTGTCTAGCATTTTCTGGAATGTTTATGGCAGCAGCCATTTTGTTAAGAAAAATGGAACACCAAAAATGGGGAGTTTAAGTCCTTTTATTAGCTCGAGCTCGAACAACCTACAGCTTAATCAGGTGTTACCTTTTCAGCTGAGGAGAATTGTTCTCAAAGACCACGGACGTTTCCGTATAATGGTACTGAGGGTACCTGTTGTCTGTGAGACAGTGATAGTCGGGGTACCCGTAAACTAGTGCCTAAACACCATCGTTGGTGGCACCATGTCGTAGTTTGGACTCTTGCTCTGGGCAAGACTGCTGGTTAGAGGATGATAGTACTTTTGTCTGTAGGCGACTATGCCTATCCTACAACAAATCGCAACTGTTGTCCCAACCTTACCGGCTCACTAGCAGCACCTCACCAGAAACACAATAGTAAAAGGTGATTTGTGGCAGCCTTTACGCATGGACTCGAGAATAAGACATCTCAGGGAGTGTCGTGGTTAAACAGAGATTACCCCTTTCTCACAGATATATCATGTCTCATACAAACACAGGCAGTGAAAAAGATGCAGTAAAGTTTCAATAATCTATTTAACACAACTGCAATTTCCGATAAATTGCCTGGGATGCAATGATTAGGATAATGAATAAAGCAAGAAACAGAATTGTGAAGACGAGAGTCATTATTACAAAGACCCCCACCATCTTGCAATGCAAGTAAAAGACATACGAGGTGTAATATGCTCTAATACCCTAATGTGATAGGCCTAACCTCCTACCTAAAGGAGAGCTGGGTTTGCTAAGCCTAATCTGCCAATGCCATGTCCATGAGAGGAGCCTCTAACCCTTGTTACCTTGGAATGAGGTCTCTATCCCAGACTCCGCAGGGACACGAAGGCTGGGTCAGCGTCAAGACGACGTGCAGCATCGATATCAGCAATGGTGGCAATGCGCTCTGGTCGGAATCCCTCTGATTATCTGTCTAAAGTGCGATGTATTTATACAGATCTACAAGGACCCCTGACGTAGGTGTGTTCCCAAACAATAGATAATAGACATCCTCGGGACGTCAATTAATATAAACAATCCCTCGAAAGTATAGAGAGGAAAAATCCCTAAGTGTGAACACCTACTTTTTGTTTGTCTTTGTTGCATGATCTTGATGCCTTAGCGCGGTGACACAGATAATGTAACTCATAACAAGTGGCCTAACTATAAAAAAGGCAGCCATCTTAGAAGAATTACATAATTAAATGGGCTAAGACAGAGCAAGCTAAGTAGGTTAAAAGTCACTAGGTGATGGGGGCACGAGTCTGCAAGCCATTGGTGCTCTTCTTGTAGCCCCAAAAAACTAGACTCTGCATGAGGCCAGGGCACCCACCATTGACAGGCCCGTCCCCTGGAATTGGGTCCCCATGGCTGACGTCAGTCTGGGGAGGGGTGCTGAGCAGTTCCGTCCCCCCATTTTGAATTGGCCAGGGCCCAGGGGATAGGGTACTCAGGGCTGATATTGGCCCAGGGAGGGGGGCTGTGTGCCCCCCCAATTTAAAAAGGTTCAGAGCCCCAGGTTGTGGTCCCCAGAGCCAAATTGGCCCTGTGAGGGGGGGTCATATGTCCCCCTCCCCCATTTTTGATGGCCAATCCCTGGGAGATGGGGCCTCGGACAGAAATCAGCATCTGGGAGGTGGCTGCATGCTCCACTTCCACTCTGAATATAGCTGGCTGTGGTATGGGGTCCCTGGGACCAAAATCTACCTGGGGAGTGGGGCTGCCTGCCCCATCTCCATTTACTATTAGGATGGGCCCCAGAGAATGGTGTACCCCAGGAAGTAATAAGCAGGTAAAGGGGCTGCATGCCTCCCTCCTTTGTTGCCTGCATATGTGGGATTAGCCACAGGGTCTCACCACAGTCCAT
This sequence comes from Pleurodeles waltl, assembly GCF_031143425.1. Lineage (NCBI taxonomy): Eukaryota > Metazoa > Chordata > Amphibia > Caudata > Salamandridae > Pleurodeles > Pleurodeles waltl. Next base: position 30,843,493 of record NC_090437.1, read on the forward strand.
GCATGGTGCACTGTTGAGTGCCTGCAGGGGGTTGGCTGCAGGGGCTGTGGTCACGTACTGCATGCTGTGAACCCCATGATGTGGGTCTGTGAGTGGGTGTGCATGGTTGTGTGGGTGTACAAGTGGGTGTGTGAGTGGGTGTATGAGTGAGTGGCTTTGTGGGTGTGTGAGTGGGTGTGTGAGTAGTTGTTTAGATGTGCAAGTGAGTGTGTGACAGTCTGAGTATGTGTGTGAGTGGCTGTGTTGCTCTGTGACTGGTTGTTGTAATGGTTTTCTTGGTCTTTGAGTGAATGTTTGAGTGGCTGATGGGTGTGTTGTGAGTGTGTGAGTGGTTGTGTGTGTGTATGTGGGTGTGTGTCTGTGTGAGTGGGTGTGTGAGTGGCTGTGTGGCTCTGTGACTGGGTGTGGTAGAGGGTTTGTGGGCCTGTGAATGGGTGTGTGAGTGTGTGTATGGGTGTATGAGTGGCTGACTGGGTCTGTTATTGAGTGTGCGAGTGGGTTTGTGGATCTGTGAGTGTGTGTGTGAGTGGCTGTATGAGTGGCTGTATTCGTGTGTGAGTGGTTGTATGGGTGTGTGAGTATGTGGGTGAGTGTGTGAGTGGCTGTGTGAGCCTGTGACTGTGTGTAGTAGTAGTTTTATGGGTCTATGAGTGAGTGTGTGATTGGGTTAGATAGTGAGTGTGTGAGTAGGTTTGTGAGTGGGTGTATTTTTTTATTTGGGGGTCTGAATCCATAGATCCATTGTGGATTCACACAAGGGGCACTACTGAGCACCTTGGAGGATCTGCGGATACTCGCACACCCCAAAGGAAAAACATTTCTTGGCAATTTCTTGCTCATGAGCAGTCCCTCCTAGTCACCTCCATCATTCTTAGGGGGTCAGGATACCTCTATCCGAACCCTTATTATCAATTATATCATAGGAGATGCCAAGACTGATGTAATATGTGATGTGATTAAAAGTGCATAGAGAGAGTGTGAGTTATAGTTACCTTGGGGCCCGAGTTATAGTTTCATCAGATAAGAACAACTATAACTGCTGAACTTCAATAGTTTTGTTCCTGTAAAATCTGAACCTATCTGTAACATCCCTGTAACAACTATGATATTCCTGTAATCTTTGTTTTTTTTCAGTTAAATTCTAAGGCTGTTTTAACGTTATGTAAAATTTAATTACCTTCTGTTAATTGTTGATATGGGGGTAGCCAATCAGATCCCTCCATGAGATCTGTCAGCTCCGCAGATCCTCCGAAGTGTATAATATACCAGGTTTTTTAGCATTAATTGCTTAAAAACTCCTGAACATATTTACACCAAATGAAAAAGGCCACTCTCTCTGGACTAAGATCTAGCTTTCTGCTATATTTGTGCCAAAATTGCAGTAAAATTGTTCAGCTGTTTGAGCTGTGTAATATATCAAATTAGTCATAGTTAGGGAAAGTATCCTCACAAACACCATTAGTTTGTTTTTGTTTTGTTTTATTTGTTTATTTTACTCCTTTCTCCTCTTGAGACTATTGTTTTGTTTGGGTATGTTGACCTTGTGGAAAAAAACTCAGAAAATATAAAAAAGAAGAGAAAAAGCTCTTTTCAGAACTAACCAATTACTTAAAAGTAAAAGTGTTTGTAGCAATGTTAACTGTATTTATTCAGGTATTAATTATCAGAAATACCGCATTGATATGGAAGGAACACCGGGCCAAGGAGTTTTAGCTGCACTCATCGTTTTGGATTTGAGAGCAGCCTTTGACACTGTATCACACTCAGTCCTGGCCAAAAGGCTGAAAGCAGTTGGGATCGATGGGTCAGCCCTTAAATGCATAACTTCCTTTGTGACAAATAGAAGCTTCCAAGGAAGGGAGGGACCTTTTATGTCAGAAACATAGAAACTGAATTGTGGGGTGCCACAGGGCTCTTCTTTGAGCCCCACGCTGTTTAATATTTGTTTTTACCCACTCACCGACATCATCTGTTCCAATAGATTTACAATGATCTCTTATGCAGACAACATGCAGATCGTAGTCTTTCTATCCACGAACACTACATCTACCTCTAAAATATTGACTACACTAGAGGTGTCTAGCTGGATGGTGGCAAGCCATCTAAGACTTAATGGGGAGAAGACTGAGGTGTTGGTGGTTGGAAACAACCCCTCATTATGGGGCCAATAGTTATGGTCCCCTTGCTTTGGAGAGCCACCCATTCCTAAACCTGAAGTGAAAAGGCTTGGCGTTAACCTGGACAAAGACCTGACCATGGCTACTGTGGCCCCGGAGGTATCAGCTGTGTGCTTTGTGTTAATAAGATCTCTCAGAACGTTGCTCAGATGACTCCCTTGGGATTGTAGCATGCTGGTTGTCCAAGGCCTGATTTTGTCACGCCTGGACTGCAGCAACACCTTATAGCTGGGTAAATCATCATATGTTACAAAAAAGTTGAAGGTTATTCAAAATGCTACTGCTTATGCATTACTAAGTGTGTCAAAAAGGAACTCCACACAGCCAGCTGTAGTGGAATTGTATTGGCTGCCAATTAAAAGAAGAGTCGAATTAAAGCGCTGTTTATTGTGCACAAATTAAAATACTCAGCAGGGACTCATCCTCTGCAACATCTAATTACTCCACATGTAGCCAAGAGAGAGTTAAGATTAATAACCTCTCCCTCCTTGATGTTCCTAGAATTAAGAAGGGGGGTCGCTCATTTGCCTACAGGGCTACAAAACTGTGGAACACTCTCCCAGTCAATCTGAGGTCTAAAAGTAACTTACTAAGCTTGAGAATGCAATTAATATGATACCTGTTCCGATAAGGCAAGGTTAACATCCTAGTTAAGGTAGGTTTTGTGCTTTTTGATTCAGTGCCAGGATGCCTGCTTGTTGGATAGCTGTGTGTGCTTCATAAGAGTACTTAACATAGTATAACATAACATTAATATAGGCATAAAGAGAGTAAGCTAAGTTAAACAGGTGCCTTATGGGGGCTTCATTATAGATAGTAATGGACTACTACAGTGCTACCTGATTGTATTGCGAGTAGAGTACTGTGTAGTAGAGTGAAGTGTCATAGGGTGAGTGTTGTACAGTGAAGTGACGTAGAGTGAAGGGTGGTCGAGTGGAGTGTTCAGGGGAATGGTGATGAGTGGAGTGTCATTGAGTGGAATGTCATTGAGTACAGTGTTGTAGATTGGCATAGAGCAGAGTGCGGTGTTGTAGAATGGAGTGTCATAGAGTGGAGTAGAGTGGAGGGGTGCACTGTCAGAATATCAGAACCAAAATTATCGTGTGGACAGAATACCATGTACCAAATTATTGAGAAGATAAGTGCAAATAGGTAATCATAGAGTTACTATTCTTAACTTCACATCTATGTACCTTGAAGATATATTTGTTGTCAAGGTACATATATGTGGAGCTATATATAGTAAAACTTTGCTCACCTATAGAAACTTACCTTCATGGTATTTTTGTCCTCGATATTCTTGACATGATATTTTGTCCCACAATATTTTTGCCTCTGTTATTCTTTGTAAATCCCAGTGGAGCAGAATTGCATACAGTGGAGTGGCATAGAGCAGAATGGCATAGAGTGGAGTGGCATAGAGCAGAATGGCATAGAGTGAAGTGACATAGAGTGGAGTGGCCTAGAGTGCAGTGGTGTGTCATAGAAAAGAGTAGAATGGTGTCTCATAGAGTCAAGTGTCATACAGTGTCTTACATTGGAGGGACATAGAGTGAAGCGGCACAGAGTGAAGTGGCATGTCAGAGAGTAAAGTGGTGTGTCTTAGAGTGGAGTGGGATCAAAGGGAGTGTTGCAGAGTGGATTAGAGTGGAGAATAGTGTTCTACAGTGGAGTGGCGTAGCGTGGAGTAGAGTGTCGTAGAGTGAAGTGTCAGAGTGGCGTGTCTTAGAATATAGTGAAGGAAAGTGATGTACAGCGGAGTGTCAGCCAGTGGAGTGTTGTAGAGTGTAGCCTAGTGGACTGGAGTGCTGAAGACTGTGTCAGAGTGGCATATAGTATATTAGAGTGGGATAGAGTGTCATAGAGAGGAGTGGTATAGAACGGTATAGAGTGGAGTGGCATAGAGTGGATTAGTGGAATAAAGTGTAATAGAGTGAAGAAGTGTGTCATACAGTAGAGTGAAGTAAAGTGGCATGGAGTGGCAGTGAGGTAGTTGTATAGAGGGGTGTACAGTGGAGTACAGTGTGGTAGACTGGCATATAAGGGAATAGAGTGTTATAGATTGGGGTGGCATAGAGTACAGTAGAGTATCAGAGACTGGAGTCGTATAAAATGGAGAGTTGTAGGGTGTAATCTTGTGGTGTGGAGTTTTGTATAGAGTGGTAGAGTGGTGTGTAGTGGAGTGGATTGCCATAGAGTGTGGTAGAGTGGAGTGGCATAGAGTGTCATAGAGTGGGGTGGGATAGAGTGGCATTGAGTGGAGTGGCATAGAGTATATTAGTGAAATACAGTGGAGTAGGGTGGAGTAATGTATCATACAGTAGAATGGAGTACATTGTCATGGAGTGGAATAGATGGAATAGCATTGAGGTTCTTCCAGTGAAGTAGAGTCTAGTATAGTGGCATAGAGTGGAGTACAGTATCTCAGATTGGCATTGAGTGGAATATAATGTTGTAGAGTGGAACAGTTTTGAGTAGCATTGAGTGGAGTGGGGTGGCGTAGAGTGGATTATCGTAGTGTGTTGTGGCATAAAATTAATTGGCATTGAGTCAAGTGGCATGAAGTGGAGTGGCACACATTGGAATGGCATAGAGAGGATTGAAGAGTGGTCTAGAGTGGAATATGTACAATATTGTGTTGTAGAATACCATGGCATGGAATGTCGTGGCATAGAGTGGAATGGTATAGAGAAGGGTAGTGAAGAGGTGAGTGGCATAGAGTGGAGTTGTGTATTGTAGAGTGACACAGAGTGGAGTGGTGTAGTGTGAAGTGGCATAGCACAGTTTAGAGTGAAGTGGAGTGGTGTAGAGTGGTATGATGTGTCATAAAGTGGCCTAGGGTGGAGGGGCATATAGTCAAGTACCTTAGAGTGGAGCAGTATGCCATAGAGTGGAGTGGTGTGTCATACAGTGGAGTGGTGTGACCAACAATAGAGTGGAGTGGCATACTGTGAAATTATGTGTTGTAGAGTAGAGTGAAGTAATGTGTAATGGAGTGGTGAGTCAGAGACTGTCTTAAAGTGGAAGCGAGTAGGGAGGACTGGTGCAGAGTGGAGTGGCAGGTTGCAGTGTGCCGTGCATGTCTTGCAATGGAGTGGTGGGTCGTAGAATTAAGTGGCGTGTCGTAGAGTGGAATGGCGTGGGTTGTCATATTCAGTGGAGTAGAATATCATAGACTGGAGTTGTGTGTTGTACAGTAGAGTAGCATTTCTTTGAGTGAACCGGCTTGTCATACAGTGGAGTGGCATAAAGTGGAGTACATTGTGACAGAGTGGAGTGGCAAAGAGTAGTGTAGAGTGTGGTAGAGTGGCAAGCTGTAGAGTGGCATACAGAGGAGTAGAGTGTCATAGAGCAGAGTCCAATGAATGGCTTAGAGTGGAACGTCGTATAGGTGATGTCGTAGAGGATAGTGGCATACAGTGTCATGGCATAGAAATGACTGGCATGTGGCATAGATTGTCATAGCATAGTGCGTGATAGCATATAATTGAGTGGTATAGATTGGAGTGGAGTGTCATACAGTACAGAGGAGTGTAGAAAAGTGGACTGAAATGTTGTGGAGTGGCATGTCGTAGAGTGGAGTGGCATGTTGTAGATTGTCTTTTGTCATTTTTAATTTTTAGTTGTTTTATTTCCATAGGTGCAATACTTTCTAGATACTTTTGTGAATGTATAGCAATATTCCATAAACTTTAAAAAAATATATATAAATCAATAAAAATACTTTACCCTACCTCTACAGACTGTGAATAGAGTAGAGTTGCATAGAATGAACTGGCATCAATTGTCGTGGATTACTGTGTCGTGGAATAGAGTGTAATGGCATAACGTGAGGTGGCATGTTGTAGAGTAGCTATAGGAATGTCATATAGGTGGTCCTTTAGACACTGACGGTAAAAGCCGCCTGCCGCCATGGTGATGGGCACCAAAATACTACCATCGGGGCTACCATCCGTCCACCAGCCTATGAGCACTGCTGGATTTTCAGCACAAGAAGGGCAGAAATCTGGGAGGGATCAGACTGGCAGACGGCGGTAAGCTGGCGCTTCTACCACCAGCACCGCCACACCAGTTGAACACTGCCAGCCGTATCATGACCTGTGATACGGCCTGGTGGTGTTCAGCTGGCGGGGCTGTGCTGGTGGTAGCAGCACCCCTTCCTGTTCCCTGGCAGATGACGTCCCCGGAGCAGGTATGGTGATCATCCGACAGTGGGGTGGGAGGGTGACGGGCGTGTTGTACATGTAGTGTGTATGTCTGGAACAATGTGTGCATGAATGCGTGTATGCCAGTGTGTGTATGAATGCATGTATGAATGTATGTATGCCAGTGTGTGTATGAATGCGTGTATGGATGAGTGTAAGTTAAAGGGTGTATGCAAGGTGCATGCCTGTCTGCGTGTATGGGTGGTGGGGGGCTGTATGGATGAATCAGAATGCCAGGGGCGGTACTCTGTCGGCTGCCAGGGTGGAGATTCACATACCCAGCCCAGCGGCTCATACCGCCATGGTGGTATGATTGGTAAATTGGCGGGTTGGCTGCAGCCAACCCGCCAATCTCATGATGTAGCGGTATGTACCGCCAGCCTGTTGACGGTACTACAGCCACATTAACCCTGGCAGTCGAAAACAGGGACATAATGAGGGCCATACTGTCTTAGAGTGAAGAGGCCTAGAGCAGAGTGTCTTAGAGTGGACTAGAATGTCATAGAGTGGAGAAGCCTCTCGTAGAGTGGATGAGCTTGCCGTACATTTGACTGGCATGTCATAGAGTAGAATGACGTGGAATGTCAAAAAATGAAATAGAGTGTCGTCGAGTAGAGTGGCGGGTCATGTTGTAGATGGAAAATTGTGCTGCCCGGGATCAGGAGAGAGAGTCGGAGGAGTGCCTCAGAAGCTCAGAGAGCCCTCAGAAGACCAGGCAGCATGCACAGGAGTCCCACAGCCCAGGACAAAGAATGTGCAAATGGAGGCCCATGCAACATGACACAAAGGGATCCCATGCTTCCAGAGAACCACTCAGGAAGCTGTACATCGCAGGATGGAGTGCTGGGGGCCTAAACTGTGCTGTGCACAAAGAACTTCTTGGAAGGTCGCAAACAAGCCTAGGCAACTGCAAGACACACAGTGCATGGTGGTACTGTCTTGCATGGGGAGGCAAGCTCTTACCTCCACCAAAGTTGGACAGCTGGACGTTGGGTCTGTCGGCGTCACTTTAGTCCACCACCTGTGTTGCTGGATCCACACTCATTGTCTGGAGAGGGGACCATGCCACTGGTCATCACTGCAGAGAGGTGCCTGTTGAAGCAGGGAAGTGACTCCGTCACTCCACGGGAGATTCCTTTGGTTCTTCTGGTGCAGACTGAAGATAGGCAGTCCTCAGAGGATGCACATTCTGGAAACGGTTGCAGTTGCTGGCAGGAGCTGAAGTTACAATGTTGCAGAAGTCGTCTTTCCTCCTTTGTTGCAGTTTGTAGAGTTCCAGGAGGGTTTAGCTGTGGTTCCATTGACAGAAGATGAAATAAAGGATGCAGAGGATTCCTGCTGGAGTCTTGCAATCCGAATCTGAAGAAACAAAAAGAGTAGAGACCCTCAATAGCACTGAAAGCGGGATTGGTCATCTAACCAGGTAAGAACTTATCAGGGGAGGGCTCTGATTTCACCTGCTGGCACTGGCCACTCAGATGCACCCAGAGTGCCCCACCACCTTGGAATCCAAGATGGCAAAACCCAGGGGCACTCTGGAGGAGCTATGGGCACCACCCCTGGTGTGGTGATGGACAGGGGAGTGGTCCAGTTTCGCGTCAGAGCAGGGACTGGGGATCCCTGAACTGGTATAGACTGGATTATGCAAGGAGGGCACCATCTGTGCCTTTCAAAGCATTTGCAGAGGCTCTGGGAAACTACCCCTCCTATGCCTGTAACACCCTTCTCCCAAAGAAAATCCTTTGGTCTGCCTTCCTTGGTTTGAGCTGCTCAAGCAACAGGAGGGCAGAAACCTGTCTGTGAGGTGGCAGCAGCTGGGGCTGGAAAACCTCAGAAGCCTGGTATGGCAGTACTGAGGATCCACTATGGAGCCCCCAGAGTGCATGGGATTATGCAATCAATACTGGAATCAGTATTGGGGTACAATTCCCAGTTGACAGACACCTTACATGGCCATATTTGGGGTTACCATTGTGAAACTGGACATAGTTATTGAGCTCTGTCCAGTGCACGTGTAAAATGGTGTCCCAGCACGCATGAAGTCTGGGAAAATGGGCATGGATGACGTGGGGGCACCTCTGCCAGAACAGGGGTCCTCTCACAGACAGGTACTTTCCACCCAGCCTTCAGGGTTGGAAGACCTGTTGTATAAGTGACCTGGTGCAGTGGAAATGGCTGTGAAATAGTGCATGTACTGTTTCACAAAGGCTGCAATGGCAGTCCTGTAGAAGCCTTTGCATGGGCTCCCTATGGGTGGCAAAAGTAATGCTGCAGCCCATAGGGATCCCCTGGAACCCCAATGTCCTTGGTACCTGGGTACCATATACTAGAGACTTATAAGGGAGGACTAGTATGCCAATTTGGAGTGAAATACTGAGTTACCAGTATGTATGGACACATTTGGAAACAGAGAGAGCATGAGCACTGGGGTCCTGGTTAGCATACTGACAAAAACTGTTAAACATACTGACAAATAGGCATGAGCACTGGAGTACTGGTTAGCAGGACTCCAGTGACACAGTCAAGCATTCACTTCAACATTCATATATGCATACACACATGCAGACAAACACCCACTCACACACACATACACACACACACAAACATGCATACACACATGCATGGGCACAATCATTCAAACACCCACTCACACACATATACACAACACCCTCCCACCCCCCTCCCCTGTCGGACACCCAACTTACCTTATCCAATGAGGAGGTCGTCCAGCAGGGCACTGGGGCTTTCACCACCGGAAGTGCTCCAGCATCAGGTCGCCGCCAGGGTGTATTGCAGGTCCTAATACGGCTGGTGGTATCCATTTTGGCGGGGAGGGTTCGGTGGTGGAACCGCCATTGCGCCTCCTCCCACCAGCACGACTACTGCTGGATTTATGCCCAAAAGGTGGCATAAATCCAGCAGTACTCACAATGTGGTGGGTGGAAGACAACCAGCCCTGGCAGTCTTCTGGCTCCAGCGGCTTTGGCAGTCTTTGAAAAAGACCGCCAAAGTCATAATGAGGGCCTTAGTGGCTAAGTAGATGTTATGACGTTATGATAAGGACCACTTGGCCACATATTAGTGCAATTTTGAAGGGATAACAAGTCTCAAATTCTGCAATCACAGTTATGTATTTATTCTTTGATTAATAATTTTTAGATATATTTTTTTTTAAATGCCACTAACATGAATATAAGAAAATGTTGGAATCGGTTGTTCCAAATGTAATTTTTATTTTTTATTTGTTGTTATTATCAGGTCACTTGGCTGCTATTTGTTTATTTTTTAATTACTGCCACTGCGATATTGAATTTAAGTAATAATTTTTTTATTATTATGAAATCAATTTGACATTTGCAGTAATATGGAGATAAAGTTTTTAAAACTGGTTGCTTTAATATTATTAATAGTTAAATAAATCTTTTTTCTTTTCCTTTGTCACTGGGAATGTAAAAGTCTGTTTTCTCACTTTATGGTTGGTTGTATAATGTCTTTAAGGGAAGTGGAGCAAAGTTTCCAAAATGGCTGAGACAAAGATTGCAACAATCAAAAGGCGTTAGCAATAAAACTTTATTTTTAAACATTCCTGGTACTAGAGTGCCTTGCTATCTGTGTTGAATAACAAAGCTGCCTTTTCTGGATTATATATATATATATAACTCAATACACAGTTGACATGCTCCACAGCTGGTGCCAGCATCAGGGATGGACCAATTCCCTCTTATTACCTCATCACCAAAAAGCCAAAAAACATCAAAAGAGAAAATATCACTTTGCAAGAACGTCAAGCACTCAGGGAACAAACAACAATATATGGAGGAAGCATATCAGCAACTGAATGTAAGTAATCACTATTTGAAACTTGATAACAGTCCCCTGAATGAGTTAATTATGGAGTTGAATCAATACTTGGATATATGGCACAAGGAGGGCCTATTAAATGATGGTGAAAGACTGTTCTTGAGAAATGATAGTCCCATCATACCCACAATATACTTTCTTCCAAAGATTCATAAAAGTTTGAATAAACTGCCAGGATGTCCGATAATTTCCAGTAGTGGATCACTATATGAAAACATTTCAACATACGTGGATCACTTTCTAGCTCCTATGGTACTTAACCTTAGTTCCTATATAAAGGATACAGGCAATTTTCTGAGAGTACTAGCTGGAATTGGATGAGAGGAAGGATAAAAGTTAATCACTATTGATGTGGTATCCATTATATATCCATCAGTCATGAAGTAGGACTCACAGCGGTACGTTATTTTCTAAAAAAACGTGATATGAATAAGTTGAAACACTCACAAATGTTATTGAAAATGATTGATCTATGTCTGAGAAATCATATTTTTTTGTTTAATCACCAAATATACGCCCAAATTTGTGGGACAGTGATGGGTGTTTCCTTTTCACCCAGCAACGCAAATCTAACTATGGGTTGGTGGGAGAAACATGTAGCATGGGGAGAGGATAATGAAGAATATGCAGAAAAAGCAATAATTTAGTTGAGATATATAGACGATCTTTTTATTGTTTGGAATGGAACAAAGAGTGAATTTGTGCAATATTTTGAAAAGTTTAATCAAAATGAGATGGGTCTAAAATTTACATATAACATAAGTACCAATTGTGTCCAATCTTTGGATGTACAGGTATATATAGAGAACAATAAAACTGAGACCAATCTGTTTCAAAAGGCAACATCAACAAACAGTATAATGAATGGAGACAGCTTCCATCCAACATCGCTTAATAGAAGTATACCATATGGAGAATTTATTAGGATCAAATAAAATTGTTCCACTGAACAGGAAATGGAACAAACGTTTATTGAAACCAGACAGAGATTCATTCAGAGAAAATACAAATACAAAGATATAAGATCTGAAGAACAAAAAGCAAGATCTCGGACGACTAATACAATAAAGAATGAGTCCAACATAAGACTGGTAATGACATACAGCAAAGAAAATCACCTAATTCTGAATACTCTCAATAAATACTGGGATGTGATAAAAAAGGACCCAGTTGTTGGGAAAATGGTTGGAGATAGACCAATGATAACATATAAAAAGGTACTGTCCTTACAAGATTTATTGGTAAACAGTCATTTCCAGATAAAGAAACCGTCAAATTGGCTAGCAGCACAAACAAATGGCTTTGTATGTTGTGGTAAGTGCAAAGCATGATGTATAGGGATAAATACGAAAGACTACTTAGACCATCAAGGTAATAAGATGACGATCAATAAAAGGATCACTTGCAATACCACCTATGTGGTTTATATAATTGAGTGTTTCTATGGACCACGTTATGTGCGGAGTACAACCGGCCCCTGAAGAAACGTATTTTAAAACATATAAGAGCTGTACTAAACAAGGATTTGACTTATGCCATGGCTAAACATTTGATGATACATGATGGAGTGAGCTGGACAAACATGAATTTCTTTGGAATTGCAAGTATTGACTTTAATGAGAGAGGAGGAGATCGAGAGATGAAATTAAGATGCCTGGAATCATGATTTATAATGCAGCTCAAAACCAAGACCCCAAGGGGTCTCAATGGGGATGAGGAACTTTGCTATCATTTATAATTGAATAATTAGAAACTCATAGATTATCACACAATGTGTGGATATATAATTGATCATATATGAATACCAACAGATATGTTTGGTGATATTTAGAACATCTTTAAATTTGTTTAATTGATAGTGTAGAAAAGATAATTGAAAATGTTAATAAGAGCTATAGATAGTGAAGGAACTTAGATAGTAGTGACAAACAATTACAAGTTGATTAGTGAACGCCTCATAGAAGTGTCATGGCCAAGAAAACCAACATTGACATCCAACATGTGGACTCCTCTCCCTCTCGTCTCATTTATACATTTATTCGTTGGTAGGAACATATTACAGGAGTTTGTGCACAAATTTGGTTTGATACCTTATTTTCTTTTGTTAATAGTGAAAGGTGTTGTATCCTCTTATTAGGATACATTTTTTTAAAGTTCACGACATGTCCCATAATGCACTAGGTATGGTAGAGGTAATAGACTATAAATAAGAGACATTGAAAAAAATACTCACACACTGTGAGCAAGACCGGGAGGTCGAAACGCGTCGGTGGTGATGGTTGGTGGTGTACGCGACTGAATTAAAAAGCAGATAAACTTTCCTGGAGTGCAGCGTCACAATTGTTTTCAATTGTTTGTTTTAAAAAAATATATATATATGTTCTATATCTAAGTGGAGGTATATCTAAGTGGAGTTAGGTATAGAAAATCTATACATCCTTAACTTTTGTTATTTTGTTCCTTGATGTTTTTGCCCTTATATTCTGTCCCCCAATGTTAGTGTCCAATAATATTCTGTATTCAGTAGTCAGGACCTACACCCTTGAAAAGATTTTCTTATTCCATGTATTGACATGAATTATTTAGAACTTAGACACACACACATACAAATATATATATATATATATTACAGCACATACAAATGCTGTTAGAAATGATGGCGTTTTGTCTTACCAATAATATTTTCATTTTCAATGGCAATCTCTATATTCAGAAGAAAGGAACAGCAATGGGAACATCTTTGCTCCCACTTATGCTAACCTAACAATGGGCCACTGGAAGCAGAGTGTATATAGACTGGTGATAATACTGAGACTCTCAATAAGGTGGTCCTATGGGTCCGATTCATTGACCATTTATTCCTTATCTAGGAAGAGGAGCGCAATGAATTAGAGTTGTTCCACAACTCATTGGAAAACAACCCATTGTGACTGCAATTCACATTTTAACTAAATCATGAAAGAGTGAACTTCCTTGATATTTACGTTTATATTGAACATGAGAAGATCTGCACAAAATTATATTGCAGACCCACCAGCTGTAATAGCATCTTATTTGCCAACAGTTCATATCCCAAAGCACTTAACTGGAGTATACCCTATGCAGAATTTTTAAGCGCTGGAAGAAACTGCTCTGAACTAAGTGATTTTAAGGCACTGGGAAGTGAGATGTGTGCGAGATTCATTAAGAGACTCATCATGAAAAAGGACAGAGATTATTTACTAGTTCCCAAAAATAGAAAGAATACAAGAGATAAGAAAAATGATCAGGATCTAACTATCAGATATATTATGGACTCTAATCGATCACATAATGAAATCAAAATAGCCCTCATGAAAAACTGTAGGGTTATAAAGAAAGATGAAGAAATCAGAAAATGGGTGATGGAACATCCAAGGATAACTTACAAAAAAGTCCATCCTTAAATGATTTGTTAGAAGTTTTCTATCCTCACAGGGGAGTAGGACAAAAACTTGGCTTCTTTAAATGTGCCAAATGTAAAGCTTGCCGATATGGCAAAAACATGACAGAATTGAAATGTGTTAATGGGTCCATGAAGAGGATCAAAGAAAGGATAACATGTGAAACATCATTTGTTGTTCATATATTAGAATGTCAGTGTGGAAAGGAATATATAGGGAGCACTGAACATAAATTGATATTACGTATATTACAACACTTGAGAGCTATTTCAAATAGAGATTATTCGTATGTTATTGCCAAGCACATATGGGAACATCATGATAGAGATTGTGACAATGTTCGATACTATGGCATTCATCACGTAAAGCCCAACATTAGAGGTGGAGATCGAGAATTGACCCTTAGGAGAGCAGAATCCAGATGGATTATGATGATTACAACTGAGAAACCTTGGGCTTGGACATGGATGCAGAACTTTATGTCCATTTGTAAATAGATCTTTGGACTGGACAAAATATTTAGAGAGAAAGTGTTGGGTACTTTACCAGGATTGTAATTATGTGAGCCAGTGACTTATGTGCCTTTACAAATTATGCCAACACGTTATCGAAGGAGGAGACGAAACTTGTGAAAATATATTTTAAAAATGTGAATACGTTAAATATGCCATTTAATGTCACACAAGTTAAAATTATGTGAATATAGAGTGAATTATGAGAATAAGCCACCCATAAATGGGTAAAAAATGCAGAGATATGCGCCCAAAAAAAATTCACTTTATCGAAAAAAAATGCACTTTATTGATTGAAAGGCATATCACTGACGGAGTGGAAACTTCTGAAAACATAAAAATAAGTAATTATGTTAAATACTCAATTTTAATGTCATTAACGAGTTAAAATTATGAAAAGACATCAACAATACCAATACTTTATTGTAAACTGAATTATGAAAACGAGCCATTTATTGAGTAAAATTTGCGGAGATATATGCTCCCCAAACAAACACTTTATTGACTGAAAGGCACTTTGACAAAAAATTAATATTGTGATTAATTTTTGTAAATAGATTAGAAAAGAAGAGCCAAAAGGTGTGCAATAAATTACTTAAGGAAAGTATTTTTTGAAATAAGGGAACACAGTAAGTGGAAAAAGATAGCCATTTTTTAAGTAAATAAGCTCACTTGTATATTTGTGAAAATATTTCTGAAGGTAAGCACCATTTTGAAAAGGTATAGAAATACTGCATTGGGAGACCCTGTAAATGTTGTGAGGATGTGGGAAAAAGGAAAGTTTCATATGACATCATGGTCCTTTTTATGTGTTTGTACCTTCATGGAGAAGGTGTAGACAAAAGGAGTGTGCTCCTTTAAATATATGTTTTGCACAGCACTATGGGATGGCCCAGTTGAAGGCTTCTGCCGAAACACATAGACCATTTTTTCTGGTGGCACCTTGCACTTTGCACTTTCATTGTTATGAAACAATAAATTCTTTATAAAAAAGCAAAACGTTGTACCGGATTTGTGTCATCTCCTGGGATTGCTTGAAGAATAAATTGCAGAGTGAAGCAGGCACCCTGGGCAAAGACAAAATATATATATATATATATATATGTGATTTAGTCATTACAGAAGGCTTAGCACTGTGAAGGAGGAAAGCCATATTGTATACAGTTCTAAATATTTAATGCCTTAATGATTTTGTATAGTTGCAAATTAATGTGTGCATAGATTATGCACATAACTAATTGTATATATATAATTATATATATATATATATATATATGTATAGATATATATATTACTGCTCTTATTATAATATTTATGATGAACAAAGGCACCCTGGCAATAAAAGAGCATTTATTTATGTGGCTGACACCAATGTGTAATGGCTCTGAATTATCCTTGTTCAACAGTCAACAAAGCTCATTTCAGATTTCATAAATAGTTGCATGGATCCCATTGGCATAGCTAACACATGAAACACGTACCTGCCTGCTCCATCACCTCAATCCCGAGCAGATCCAGCAGGTCCTGCTTGTGGTCAATCACCCTAAAGCACAGTGTGGGGATCATTTATTTTTTTGTCCTGCCCCTCACTTCCTTAGTATATTTATTGGTGATGTAGAGTAAAAAGCCATCTGGCAATCCACTCTAGATAGGGCGGATGGTCAAATGGCTTACCTTCGACTGCTCCTACTCTGTCGGGTGGTCAGTGTAAATTTTACAACATCAACATAAAATGTGCAGTCTGCCCAATTCAAGATCAGGCAGGCACATCGTGAGCTTGACAGACAGGCTGCTCCATTGCAGTTGAAAGCAGTACCCTTCTTTCCAAGCTCTAAATAACCCATAGAGGATCATTGAATACAATTATTATTGACTCTGCTCCTCATGAGAGCAGTCAGTCTTGAACTTTGCTCATCACACCCGATTACCCTGAAGTTCAGTGCTTGAGACTCACAGCCCTCATATCTCACTGACTAAGATATGCCTCTTAGGAAGAGTTTGAGATCCCTGGTGAACAAAAATACATCCCAATGGAGGAAACATAGGGATTTTTTTTGCTAAATCATTACGTTGATAGGATTGTTCGATCAAAGCTATGGTCAATCCTGGAAGGTCTTGGGCTACCCCAACCTTTGGGTTGTTAATGCCTCAGTTACATTTGGAAAGGCAGGGGAATGCTCTGATGTCTTTAAACTAGCTCGGGGAGTCAGGCAGGGGTGTGTTGTGGCACCAATCCTACATTTATCATATATCAATGGCCCAAATTCACATCTAGTTACCCGTGGCAAAGATTGTTTAAAAGTCAAAAATAATCCCGGCCCCTCTTTATTATATATAGATGACGCTGTCATCCTTTCTCGCACACTGAATGGTCTTAAAGTTCTGGTGGATCTGTTTGTTGATTTTATGGGTGACCTGCAACTGGATGTTAACACTTCTAAGACACTTTTTATGGTTTATGGGAAGCGGAACCCGAAACTCAGACCGTGAAGAAAATCTTTTTTGCAGAAAGCTATTAGGAGTGAGACCGGCTAGTTCAAGCTGGTTTATGCATGAGTAGTTGGGTCTGGTCTTTGCGGAAGATCATGCTAAAATTGCGCCTATGTTGTTGCAGATGTCTGTCTGGAGTGGGGAAATGGCAACTTTTAACAGGGAAGTCATTGAGGACTGCCTCAGTTGCGACTTAGGACTTAAAATTCCATGGCTTGACTGTATTGGATCTTCAGCGTTATCAGCATGGCGGCCAGAGATATTTTTTAATTCTGAAGTGTTGGAACGGGCTGACTAAAAGACTGTGAAGGAACTGCTAATAACACAGCTCAGTGAAAGTAGAGAAAATGTGGCCTTGGGTTGTAAGTCAGCCAGGGCCCTCATGATTTTAAATACTAGTCTTGGCACAGAATCCTATCTTTCCTTTGTTAAAAACCCATGGGAAAGAGTCCTTCCCACCAGGTTCAGACTAGGTTCCATCCGTTCCAACTTATGCTTCCTGTCTGGCCAATATGAGCCATCTGCGATACAAATTTGCCCATGTGACAAAGCTTCGCTCCAGACCTTAGAACACTTGGGGGGTCATTACAACATTGGTGGTAAAAGCCGCTTACCGCCGCGCAGAAGACCGCCAAAACACCGCAGCGGCAGCGGAATTCCGCCACGGCTATTATGACCCTCATCTCGGAATCCGCCGAAATTCAGACACCCACACAACTCTGCCACACCAAAGGTCAGTGTTAAACTGGCAAAAACAATTCCTCCACCGTCACGCCAACAGAAACATGCCCATGCTATCACGACCCAGGAATCCACGCAGCGGTCTTTCAACCGCGGTATTCCATTGGCGGTACACACTGCCACGCTCAAAATACACATCTCCAAAACACCGCCACATTGGACAATTCAAAATACACACACCTGATACACATACAAACACCACTCCCACACAATCAATACTATATAAAACACACACCCACATCACCCACAAACCCCTAAGACCACAATTCACGAACGAAGGCCAGAGAGACAGAGAGCACAGCAACTGAGAACCCCACCACGCAGAGGCACACAATACCATTACCCATACAACATTCCACGCACAAAACACCACACACCACTACACATCACCACACACATCAACACGTACACCACCCCAAACATCATCCACACCACCCCATGTCACGCCAAAGACACCCCCGGTTTTCCGAGGAGGAGCTCCGGGTCATGGTGGAGGAAATCCTGCGGATAGAGCCACAGCTATTTGGCTCACAGGTGCAGCACACCTCCATAGCCAGGAAGATGGAGCTATGGCGCAGAATCGTGGACAGGGTCAACGCTGTGGGACAGCATCCAAGAAATCGGGAGGACATCAGGAAGAGGTGGAACGACCTACGGGGGAAGGTGCGTTCAGTGGTCTCCAGGCACAACATCGCGGTACAGCGGACTGGCAGCGGACCCCCACCTCCTCCCCCACAACTAACAACATGGGAGGAGCAAGTCTTGACCATCATGCATCCAGAGGACCTCGGAGGAGTCGGTGGAGGAATGGACACTGGTAAGTCAAATCTTAACTATCATATCCCCCACCCTACCTGCATGCTATCACACACCCCCACCCTCACCCCCTCCCCTATCACTCCAAATCCTCAACAATGTACTAATAACACAAACCACCCATCCCAACACCAAGCCCTGCATGACACAACTAAGCATGGACACACCTCATTAAAGCATGCTCACTGCACATACTCCTGGCGGGGGCAACGCTCCAACACCCTAATGGAGGAGCCACCCCTGCGCACATTCACACACCTACTTCACAAAGTAATATATATATAGTTTTAAATATAACTGTTTGCACTTTTGGGTATATATTTATTTATGTATATATGTTCTTAGAAAAGTACTTTTGGGGTCTGATAGAAAATGTTCATAAAAGCTAACGTCTGTGCTAAACCCTGCAGAACAAAGCATAGGTGCGATTACACATTTTCAAAAACGGCAAGTCAGCATTCACAGGGCTTATACACAATGACTACATTAAAACGCTTCATATATTTAAATGAATGCTAATTGCTAAACCACAAAATAATTTGCTCACTTGTTAATTTTACAAAGTGTGCCATTTTTGTACGTTTCCAGGTGTTGCTTAGAAGATTTCTTTCTGCCAAACTAAATGAAACAAAATTGATTAAATGCAGGAGTATTCTCATGATAGCAGCAGGCCAAAGACTGCACTCCAATGGTTTGACAACAGCATGTGTGGCAGGGCTGTGTATGTGTAAATAATATGAAGCGAGGAATTTCTCGAGAAGTGCCTGCCTCTGGAGAACAAACACCCACCTTTCAGGCCCCCACCCGGTCCCCTTTTCCCTAAGTTTGCAGGCCATTAAATATCACCCAGACAATTATGAGTATCATACTCACAGGGGGTCAATAGAACAACCTTTTTAAGACTAATGTCTTTTTTTAGAAAAGTGGACGGTGTCTGTGTTGCTTTGCTTGTGCCCGGGTGTCAAATGGCTAATTCTTTAGCAGACTCTTTAGCGAGCTTCTGCAAAACAGCCCCGGGGCCACCAGTGGGAAATAGGCTACCTACAAAAAAAGGAAGAAAACATGCTTTTAAAAACACTAATGAGAGAGCAGCAGGCAGGGGGAAAGGGAGGGTGGAAGAAATAGTACCTCAATCACATCTGGAGCAGTGGACGGGAACAAATTAAGTTAAATCAATAAGTGCTTGGTCCCCGCTCCTCTGACAATTTGGAACTGGTTTTAGGATTGTAGTGGACACATTTCGAGGTGGTAAAGAAGAGTGTCACACAAGCCAACAAGTGGTCAGCAACAAGCAGGCTCCAAGACCTTTTCTAACTCCAACAGTATCTTGCAAGTGATACGCTTGAGCAAGCACATGCCATCACATGCTTTACCCTAAAAAGGGTTTAAGTAGAGGTGAACAACATTTTCAACTTTCCTCATGATGCTAGACAAGGTCGGGAACATTTGCACTTCTTGAAGTCAGATAAAGTTCCCTTGAGGCAAAGTTGAGAATGAGGGAAGACATTTGACAGATGATTAAATATTAAATAATGTTTTGAGGCTTCAATTTCCCACAATTGGTCAGCATGGTAGGAAGTTAGCTAGGAATGTAGAAAAAAATCTGCCTATATTTAGCTGAACGTAGAAGCAGGAAATATATCATTTTGATATATTCACCTATTTTGTTGGTAATCAGTAGTGTTCACTTTGTTTCACATTACACAGAGTTTGCAATAACTATATAAAACCTTGCTTCTTATTATCTCATTACTATCAGGGTCTGCTGTCATTAGTTACTTGTAATAAGGAAATGGCATAGATACCTTCCTGTAATACTTTATGGCAGTAGGATTGTGACATAACAGCCTGCTCTGAGAACCAGTGTACAATATGAAAGGCTGGTCATTCTGCAGAATTACAATTACTTCCCAATGAAATACTGAACTTTTTTGCTTTTTAGCTTTTTCTTATGAAGTATTTGTACCAAGATACTTAAAGACTAGCTGGTAAAGTGATGTCGCGTAGGTTCTCATTTTGCTAATGAGGTTACTGAATTTGGGAGACAGGATCACATGGATGGCGGGTACTAAGTATGATTCCACACCACATGATGCCTTGTCGGCCTAGTCCGGGTTCTCCAGCTAACGAGCAGCGGCTCATCTCTGGCCGAGAAGACTATAGCAACTGGGCGCCTGACAAGAAAGATTCCTCAGGGGAATCATGGTCGATCAGATCCCATTCCTTTCTCTCAGTCACCGAAAGTCTCATACAGGCAAAGACAGAGGCAGAATATAGTTCAATAAAGATTTATTGAAATAACTGCATCTTAGATAAAAAGGCAGGTATTGGAGTAACTAGGATGATAAAACATGATAAAAGCAAGCAGGTGACTAACAGAGTAAAATACAAGAACAGTCCTACCATACTGTCACTAGGAGTCATATATAGATTTCTCCTGCCTACCCTATGTTTGAGCACATTGTACTAAGCCTAATCTGCCCTTTGGGTTTCCCCTCTGGGGTTACATCATTCCTCATACCTGGAGGAAGAAGCCTGTAGTCCATAGAGACACCATCCCCATGTGGCTCAGGGGTCCGGCCGTCTATGCAAGTAGCTGCAGCGAAGCAATCAGCATGCAGTCGTGGTCGTCTAATTGGAATCTCCCTCTAATGTGTTGATGCAAAGGGGTGTTTTTATCAGAAAACAGCTGACATTCTAAGAACTAGTCCCCATGTATGATTGTGTGTTTTCTGTGAATGTTGGAGACACAGCATACCATCTTTGTTGGCAACCCTATCTGACTGTAGCCTTAGAAAAAGCACAAAGTGAAATAAATGTCCTAGTAGGAACGTGATGCTTTCCTAGGAGAAAGTGCAATGAGATAGAGAAAATAAAACAGCACGGCAAATGTGGCTATTGCTAGAAAAATAAAGCAATGCTGAATAAAATGTAAGTGTATTAAAGTGCATAGCGGCAGGCTTAGTTAGCTAAAACGACGTGTCTAAAACATGGGCATATTAGCAAAATTACATTAACAATGAATGCATCTCTATCCTTAAATGTTAATAAAATATTATCAGCAAAACGTACTCTTAGTTTCCTCTGCTTCAGTGTCCATTCCGTTGAAGGAGGTGGAATTTCTGATCATAAGTGCCAAATTTTCTGAGAAATTGTAAGGATGAGAATCTGTGCCCCTGCCTTGTCAATCTGTACACCTGAAAGGACTCAGAGATAAATCCCCAGCAATCTATCCCTGTGATTGGATTGCATTATGAAATGTCATCTTTGCCCTGAAAACGGGGCTAAAAGGTACTCTTTTGAATGCCCTGAATAAGACATCCCATTCAACACGTTCAAACGCTTCTTGCAATGTCTAATGATATTTCCACTGGTTAACCTGGTTTGTCTTTAACTATCCACAATATATTTGATAAAAGTCGTAGGTGGTTCCTGGGTGTTCTATCAGTAACTTGTTAATAAGGCCCATTATCGCCTTTTCTAATTTACAAAAAGGACTTTGACTGGAAGTTTATGTCGGTTTTAATCAGGGATATTAGCCTATGACTGAATCTATCAATGTCTCTCTGCCTGTTTTTGGTAACAGTGTCATTGTTGGATTATTAAATTCTTGTTTCATGTGAGCCTTCTCTGCAGCTTCTTTGTGAACATCAAGGGTGATATTTTAGTTTTTTTAATTCTATTAAATTCCCCTAGTAGTTCATCTTCTCATTGACACATTTTTTACTGTGCTAATCTACAGCTGTGCAATGAATTAAAAGAGGACTATTAATGCTCCCTTATCAATTCATGATTAAGAATTCAGCTAATGATTGTGACTACGAATGACCCAATACGTTGACTCAGTGAGTTCACCACCTCATCTTAAATCAGCAGTTCAGTTGTATGAATACTGGCAAGACCAACTCAACCTTAAATCTTTGAGAGCATTAAATTGAGGGCCGATTGACTTGACATTAGTAACATTTATGACTTACAACACGATACAGCAGACCTGTGACATAAGTATTTTCTGCACATATCGTAGTCGGTTTTACGAGGTGCTAGCAGCACGTTTTTCAAAATGCGAAGCTGTCAAACTGAATCCGATGCAACTGCACACTTGTTAGTAAGCAAACACTAAGTTAATGCTAATTAGCAGGTGCGTAATTTGCACCTGAAATTTACAGCCAGGTCATTAAAGGGTCGTTGCTAGGTATTTTTCACATGTACATTGTACAATTGTGAATCACAGCTGCGCGCTATGTTCTACTTGCTCGCACTGCGGGAAAAAATCAAGGGGCAGATTTATAAAAAGTGGCGCTGCACCTAGTGCAGCACACATCTTGTGCCCCTTATTGCTCCCCTAATCCCACCATGTGTTCGTTTTATTTAATATATGGTGCACTATTGCAGTAGCTAGAAAACTAGCATCAGAATTTTTTACGCTACTTCGGTGTTTTGCAGGATTAGAGTAAAAAATGTTGATGCTAATCCTTCAAAGCACCCAGAGGACAATTGAAAACAATGGAAGCCTCCTTTAACGCCTGCTCTGAGTATATGTTAAAAATGCCAATAAAAATTACACAAATAAATCTCTTCGTTTTTATTGCCCCCCCCCCCCAAACGGGGTAGCGCCCCCTTGCATACATTATGCCTGGCGCAGGCATAATGTTGCCCAAGGGGATACAAAGTGGTGCAATGCAAGCATTGTACCACTTTGTAAATGGGTTGTGGCATATTTGGCCATCTAACGCCACAGTAGCATAAAGAAATGATGCTAATGTGGCGTTGGAATGGGCCTAGGCCCTCTTAAATCTGGGCTCAAATGTTTTGTGTCTTACATCCTGATAAGCAAACTTTAATTTTTGAAACTAGAATCTGAAATACTCACAAAGTACGTTATATAATATATTCCTTGGACCAAATAAAAATACACGCTTCCATATTTATAATAGAAAAGCTATGAAAGACCTACAGACTTCTTCGGAAGAGCAGTTCGTATCAGTACATATTAATGTGTAATGTGTAGCGCATATGCGTTAATACTGCTGTAAGTCATAGATATTGGAATACATACTACTATCAGACTTTATTTGCCCTCCAAAGTGGCCTTTGACAACCACATCTCACTATTTATCGATGTAATGTATTTCTGTGCAGTCTAGACAATGGCATCTAGCTCATGCAGTTGCCGTTATGTCATAGCAAACGTACAATAAAAATATTGTATTGCCTTTCTCAGATACATTAAGTTCAACAAGAAGAAAAGTGAAACCATTGCGGCTCTTACAGTTTCCCCAAGAGGGGAATCTGCTCATGGGAAAGATGCATGAATATCTCTCTTACTTAAAATGATAGGGGATGTTTCGTGGAGGCGGGCTAGAGGGCCATATTTTTGTTGCGAACAGGAAGTAAAATGATACACTTTTTTGTGATACAGATACACTTGGGGACATATTCATCACAGTTCTGCACCACCCTCACACCATGCAATGCAGCGCAAGGGCAACACACAGCCGCAAATCAAACGTACCAAGTCACTCAAGGCCACCTTGCGTGGCAATAAGTGGCTTGGTAAATCTGGAGTAAAGCAAGGCAACACAAGTCATTACCTTGTGAACTCTGCACCATGCAGGAGTTCCATTGGTAGAACGTGGACGTTCCTACCGATAAACGCTTGGAGTTTGGTGCATTAACAGATTTAGCAAGATTTCTTTATTTTACCTCGTTTTTGCTTCTTTCTAAGTGTGCTGCATTCTACAGCATACATGGAAAGAGGAAAAAGCCTCAGAGGATTGTTTTTATGCAGGAAGGTGTCCCTTGTTGCACCAAAACAATCCTGTCTGCAATGCAGGCACCCTTGCACCATGGTGCAAAGGTTCCTGAATTGGCTCTCGGCAGTAATTTGTGCCCCAGTGCAGGGAGAGTAGGAATGTGCCAAATCTCCAAAGATATGGAACATTCCTACTCTCTCCTTTTCATACAATCATCTTTTATATTTAGGAACTTGGGGTCATATTTAAGAAAAAGTGGCTCTTCAGCATTGATGCACCACATTTTCAGCACCCTCCTACCAACACCTAACAACACCATGGTTGTACTGTATATATAATATGGCACACTATAGCAGTTGTTAGCACAATAGCGTCAAATAGTTTGAAGCTATTGTGATGATTTGATACACTACGGTCAAAAATGTTGACGCTAATGTAGCAAAGTGCAAGGAGGACCATAGGTTTCTATAGGAGCATCATTTGAATGCCTGCCATTTTTGCAGGCCTCATAGCGCTGGAACGCTCCCCTTGCATACATTATGCCTGGCACAGACATAGTATGGTGCAAGGGTTTACAAAGTGGTGCAATGCATGCAGGGTGCCCCTTTGTAAACATGGGGCTTGGAAAAAGGCAGTGTAGCACCCATTAGTGTAAAAAAATGACACTATTGCAGGGCTACGGTGGTGCTTGGGGCTCTTACATCTGCCCCTAGATTGTAGTCATTGTGGAAAGTGAGGTCTAACTTTACTAAAGTTTTGAGCAAGCATTTGCTCCCTAAATTGACGCAAGGTTTGAGCATCAAAAGTTTTTTGCTGAGAGTGTAGAACTAAATGGCTTTGCCATCAGAGCCGTGAGCCCCCTGTTAATGGAAGTCATTGAGCCTTAAGAGGTTGATAAAGATGCAAACACCCTTAGGAGTCAATTCACACTCATACCTGATATTCATGCAAAATAGCGTGCTCTAGCGTTGCTTGGAAATCTAGTGCCAAATTAAAAAAGGGAAAACAATGGTCAAACATTATCATTTTAAATTATATAATAAAATGAACCATGGCAAAACATACTCATATACTATGAAAATCGTCCGTAGGCAGTTTTGGCATTTGCATGGCAATTTCAGGTTCGCACAACGTAATGCAGCTGATTTGTGTTCTGCATTACACAAACGTTACTAAAGATGCTCCTAATTTTTCTGGACAATCTGTAGAAAACAGAGTATTTAAAGCACATTGAATCATCATAAAATAATCACTCCATACCATCATTAAGTGTAAAAGGGCATTTACTAGGACCGGTTTGTAACACTGTTTGTTAATGTTAGAAATGGGGTCTTTGGTTGGCAGTGAGGTTACCCCTGTCCAAGCAAGGACCGTCACCCTAGTAAGGGCAAAGGAGAAAAATACCTGGTTAACTCTCACTCACCCCCTTGGTAGCTTGGCACGAACAGGAAGGCTTATCCCAGGAGCAATGTGTTAAGTATTCATACCAACACACACAGTAATACAGTGAAAACCCTACACAATGGACACCACACCAGTTTAGAAAAATAGGCAATATTTATCTAGAACAAACAAGACTAAAATGACAAAAATCCAACATACACAAGTCAAAATGTGCATTTTCGAAAGAATAAGGCCCTCATTCTGACCCTGGCGGTCGGTGATAAAGCGGCGGCCAAGCCGCCAACAGGCCGGCGGTCTAAAATATGCAATTCTGACCCTGGCGGGAACCGCCAACACAGCCCGCCAACTTAACACTCCGACCGCTACAGCGGTACAAACAAACAGCGCGGCGGTTCCCGCCAACAGCCCGGCGGCAGACAAAGTACCGCCCACCCTATTACGACCCACCAATCTGCCACCTTTTCCGGGGCGGGAGCACCGCCGATAAGAACACGGCGGAAACAGACTACGAACGGGAAAACGCTCACCTCTACGCACTCCACGCGAGATTCCGGCAGTATGGAGCCAGAGTTGCAGGTCATCCCCGCACTCCTATTCCTGCTCATATACCAGGAGCACGCCCGGCGGCACGGAAGACATCGGTGAGTACGGCACCTACGACACAGGGGAGGGAAAAGATTACCGGCACACACCCACCCACCCACACCCACTACAACACACACATCAATGCATTCCCATAGATCACTGTCACAACCCACAAACCACCCCCCTCCGAAATAATGCAAAGACCAAAAGAAGAGATCATAAACGGGCAGATATATTGAAATATGGACACCATTAATCCCAATAAATAAATAAACTATGTACAAAATATATACAGCTACTAAATGTAGTCCAACCACTGTCCGTGGATCACAGGGGTCCTGTGCAAAGGGGCAAGGCCCAGTCCCACGACAAGAACTCCACGGAGAGAACACTGCAGGGGCATCAGAAAGAAAATAGGACAGGCACCTCAGGGGGAAGGGAAGGGGGGGCACCTCAGCCACTTGAGTACACGACGCCAGATCCACGAGGGGACTCCATGACCACTGGCCCATCCTGGGGAGAGCAAAGCCACAGTCCAAACAGTCCATACAGTGGGTGGCCTGCCCACTGGGCCATCCTGGGGAGAGCAAAGCCACAGTCCATACAGTCCATACAGTGGGTGGCCTGCCCACTGGGCCATCCTGGGGAGAGCAAAGCCACAGTCCATACAGTCCATACAGTGGGTGGCCTGCCCACTGGGCCATCCTGGGGAGAGCAAAGCCACAGTCCATACAGTCCATACAGTGGGTGGCCTGCCCACTGGGCCATCCTGGGGAGAGCAAAGCCACAGTCCATACAGTCCATAACAGACCCCACTGCCACTGGAGGAGGCAAGTTGGCCAGAGGACATCCTGCAGCCCTGCCCGAGATAGATCCTGCCCTGCCACGTCTGCCAAAGGGCCAGCGGTTCTTGCCCTGAAGGGCCCAGTTCAGCGGTTCTTGAGACGGCGGGGCCCAGTTCAGCGGTTCTTGAGACGGCGGGGCCCAGTTCAGCGGTTCTTGAGACGGCGGGGCCCAGTTCAGCGCTCCTTTCCTTGAAGGGCCCAGTTCAGCGGTTCTTGAGACGGCGGGGCCCAGTTCAGCGGTTCTTGAGACGGCGGGGCCCAGTTGAGCGGTTCTTGAGACGGCGGGGCCCAGTTCAGCGCTCCTTGCCTTGAAGGGCCCAGTTCAGCGGTTCTTGAGACGGCGGGGCCCAGTTCAGCGCTCCTTGCCCTGAAGGGCCCAGTTCAGCGGTTCTTGAGACGGCGGGGCCCAGTTCAGCGGTTCTTGAGACGGCGGGGCCCAGTTCAGCGGTTCTTGAGACGGCGGGGCCCAGTTCAGCGGTTCTGGAGACGGCGGGGCCCAGTTCAGCGGTTCTTGAGACGGCGGGGCCCAGTTCAGCGGTTCTTGAGACGGCGGGGCCCAGTTCAGCGCTCCTTGCCTTGAAGGGCCCAGTTCAGCGGTTCTTGAGACGGCGGGGCCCAGTTCAGCGCTTCTTGCCTTGAAGGGCCCAGTTCAGCGGTTCTTGAGACGGCGGGGCCCAGTTCAGCGGTTCTTGAGACGGCGGGGCCCAGTTCAGCGCTCCTTGCCCTGAAGGGCCCAGTTCAGCGGTTCTTGAGACGGCGGGGCCCAGTTCAGTGGTTCTTGAGACGGCGGGGCCCAGTTCAGCGGTTCTTGAGACAGCGGGGCCCAGTTCAGCGGTTCTGGAGACGGCGGGGCCCAGTTCAGCGGTTCTTGAGACGGCGGGGCCCAGTTCAGCGGTTCTTGAGACGGCGGGGCCCAGTTCAGCGGTTCTTGAGATGGCGGGGCCCAGTTCAGCGGTCCTTGCCTTGAAGGGCCCAGTTCAGCGGTTCTTGAGACGGCGGACGGTCTATGGCCAACTGCTAATTGCCTGGTGGTGCCCTCCTGGGCAGCGGGGATGGTGCTCCTTCACTGCCCACCTGGGCTGTGGGTGGTGGGGCCCTCCTGGCCAGCTGGGCTGGGTCCTCCCTGGGCAGCGGCTATGGGGGTGGTGGGCTCTCCCGGGGCAGCTGTGCCGGTTCCTCCCGGGGCAGCGGCTATGGGGGTTGTGGGCTCCTCCTGGGCAGCAGGCCTGCTGCCTGACCTCTCCAACTTGCTGCCCTTGCCCTCCTTAGTCGTCGGCCTGTGGCCCTTTCCTCCCTTTGGAGCTGTGGCTGGTGACTGTCTCTGGGTGGTGTCCGGGGGGGATGTAGAAGGCGGGCTCCTGCGGCGCCCCTTCCGCCTTCTGCTCCTCTTCCCAGGGGGTGGGCTGGCTGTCCCCTTGCTGCTGGGCGAAGATCCAGACATGCGGGCTGGCGGGCTCCAATACCCCTGCACCCTTGTCAAGGGGGCTGCAGGGCTGGTGGTGGCTGAGGTGCTCTTCTTACCCCGACGAGAAGGAGGGGGGGGCTCAGGGTCAGGAAAGAAGTTAGTAGTGGCGAGGAAGAGCTTCTTGGGACAATGGAGAGTGGTAGGTACAGTGGGAATGGGAGTGGAGGGAGAGGATGTGGTTGTAGGTGAGTCACGTTTGCTGTCTTTGGGTGCAGGTGCAGGAGGGATAGGCTGTCGTGAGGTGGATGGCTGTTGGGTGGGTGGGTGGCTGCGTTTGTGTGGTGTGGAAGAGGGGGTGACAGACACAGTGGGAGAGGACACAGGGGACGTGTAAATGGCAGTGGGGGTGGTGACTGCACGTGTGCGGACTGGAGTGGAGGGTGTGCTGGTGATGGAAACACTGGCTGATGGTGAGGTGAATGGAGGTGTGAGTGTAGACGTCACAGGGAGGGAGGAGGGAGACGAGGAGGTGGGGGTCACAGAGGTGGTAGTGACTGTTGGCATGTCTGCATCGGAATGTTGCGTGTGTGAATGTCTGCGTGATCTGTGGTGCTTATGTTTGGATGAGCTTCTCTTGGGTGTTGAGGTGTGTGCAGGCTGGTCTGATGGTGTGGGTGGGACAGGCAGAGGAACAGGAGACTGGGAGGAGGGAGTTAGTAGAGGCAGGCAGGAGACAGGGACAATGGCTGCCGTCAGTGCTGAGGCCAGAGCCTGGAACGATCGCTGATGGGCAGCCTGACCCGAATGAATGCCCTCCAGGTACGCATTGCTGCGATGAACCTCCCTCTCCACCCCCTGGATGGCATTCAAAAGGGTAGTCTGCCCAACAATGAGCGTTCGGAGGAGGTCAATGACCTCCTCACTGAGGGCAGCGGGGGTAACAGGGGCAGGGCCTGAGGTGCCTGGGGCGAAGGAGATGCCCGGCTTCCTGGCAGAGCGGGCACGGGGCGAACGCGGAGGGGCTGCTGGGAGGGCGGAGATGGTGCGCTGGGTGGCGGCTGTACCTGTAATGGCGGGGGGCACGGATGGTGCCACCCCCGCAAGGGAGCCCCCTTCCGAGGACGTGTCCGTGTCGCTGCAGGGTCCAGTCGTCCCCGTCGTGGAGCTCCCCTCGCCCTCCGTCTCACTGGTCCAGTCTGACTCTGTGGCATGGCCCTCCTGGGCCATGTGAGATGCAGCTCCCTCCTGCCCCGATGCCACTTCTCCTCCGCCTGATGATGCTGATGCACACAAGCACAGAAAGACAAACAAAAAGGGGGGGGGAGAGAGAAATAAAGGGATATTGAGTACATGGATCTCCGGTACAGTTAGCGGACATGACAGACACAGATGCCCCCTGCACTAAGTTGCGCACTTGGGGTACGCTACGCATTCCGTGGAACATGGCCTACACGCCTAGAGTTGACAACTGCACCCATGGATGACACGGCCCAGGGATGGCTGTACTGACAAACTACTGAGGGTGGTGGCTGGGGACACAGGGGCTTACGGGGGTGCCCAGCCTACAGATATCGCCCTGGCCTAGGGGGACCCCCAGCCCTCCTCCCCCACCCAGACACCTCCACTGCGCGACAACAGAGTAGATAATGCTTGTACTCACCCCCTTGTGTCTGCTGTGCTGCCCTCACGCGCCCATCCAATTCAGGGTAGGCCACCGCCAGGATCCGGAACATCAGGGGGCTCAGTTGACGGCAGGCACCCCGCCTACGTTGGGAGGCCATCCCCAGCAGAGACTCGGCGGTCTTCTTGGTCCCGCGGCGGATGTCCTCCCACCTCTTGCGGCAGTGGGTGCCCCGTCGATGGTGGACCCCCAGGGCCCGGACTTCCTTGGCGATGGCACGCCAAATCCCGATCTTCTCATGGGCGCGGACCTATGTGACACGTACAGGGAGGGAGAAATACCACGTTCAAGTTTCTCAGCATTTTCCTTTCCAGTGGCCCAACGCCCCCCATCCCCGCCAGGCCCCCCGCCATGCCCAACATGCCCCCCATCCCCGCCAGGCCCCCCGCCATGCCCCCCGCCATGCCCAACATGCCCCCCATCCCCGCCAGGCCCCCCGCCATGCCCAACATGCCCCCCATCCCCGCCAGGCCCCCCGCCATGCCCAACATGCCCCCCATCCCCGCCATGCCCCCGCCATGCCCAACATGCCCCCCATCCCCGCCAGGCCCCCCGCCATGCCCAACATGCCCCCCATCCCCGCCAGGCCCCCGCCATGCCCAACATGCCCCCCATCCCCGCCATGCCCCCCGCCATGCCCAACATGCCCCCATCCCCGCCAGGCCCCCCGCCATGCCCCCCGCCATGCCCAACATGCCCCCCATCCCCGCCAGGCCCCCGCCATGCCCAACATGCCCCCCATCCCCGCCATGCCCCCCGCCATGCCCAACATGCCCCCCATCCCCGCCAGCCCCCCCGCCATGCCCCCCGCCATGCCCAACATGCCCCCCATCCCCGCCAGGCCCCCCGCCATGCCCCCCGCCATGCCCAACATGCCCCCCATCCCCGCCAGGCCCCCCGCCATGCCCAACATGCCCCCCATCCCCGCCAGGCCCCCGCCATGCCCCCGCCATGCCCAACATGCCCCCCATCCCCGCCAGGCCCCCCGCCAGGCCCGCCGCCAGCCCCAACACGCCCCCCATCCCCGCCAGGCCCCCAAGCCAGCCAGTGGCCCCAAATCCATATTGAATTAAACTCACTTGTTGGTCTGGAGGACCGTAGAGTAGCGCATACTGGGGGAGGACCCCATCCACAAGTTTCTCCAACTCCTCTCCAGTGAAGGCAGGGGCCCTTTCCCCAGTCGCAGCAGCCATTGTCCCTTCCAGACCGAGGTCACAGCAACACTTGCAGTATAGGTCCTCTCCTGTGAAAGTTCAAGTCGCAAGTGGATAAGTAGATAGAAAATGGCGGTCACGTCCGCGGCGGTGCGTACCGCGGCGGTGCGTCCCGCCACCGCCGGCGCCCTTCGCCATTGGCTCCTGAAACCCATAGGCTTCAATGTTAACCAATGCGGCTTCGCGCCGCGGTCTTCGCCCGCCGCCCGCCGCGGTGTGCCACGCCAGCGCATTGACCTCACATCCCATTGTCACTCTTCACAGGTCAGGCAGCCGCCATTTCCAGGGCCCACATGGCTCAATTTCAACTGCGTCACACAGGCCTAGGCCTTGCATAGCCACTCAGACACGCCATTCACTGCATAGAGAATCGTATACTGTGCTAGCTGTGAGTACGTACCTGTGGGTTGCTTGACTGTGTGCTCCATGTTGTCCTTCCTAGGCACCGTCCGCTGGGTTGGGCGAGGAGACGGATGAATCCTCCCGTGTACCGACCGCTGGTGGACCTGTCGACAATGGAAGAACGCCACATTATCCTGACCTACCGTCTTAACCGTGCCACTATCCATGAACTGTGTGCCCAGCTGGAGCCCGACCTGATGTCCCCCATCCGCCAACCCACAGGGATTCCCCCTCTGGTGCAGGTCATGTCAGTACTACATTTCTTGGCAAGTGGGTCATTTCAGACAACCGTGGGAATTGCTTCCGGGATGTCTCAGCCCATGTTTTCGAAGGTGTTATCCAGAGTGTTGTCTGCCCTGATGAAATCCGTGAGGAACTACATCATTTTCCCTGAGGTGGGCGAATTAGCTACAGTGAAGGGTGATTTCTACGCCCTTGGACATATTCCCAACGTAATTGGTGCCATTGATGGGACCCATGTGGCTTTGGTTCCCCCAAGAGACAGGGAGCAGGTGTACAGGAACAGAAAAAATTACCATTCAATGAACATCCAGGTGGTGTGTTTGGCTGACCAGTACATCTCGCATGTAAATGCCAAATTCCCCGGGTCAGTGCATGACGCCTACATCCTCAGGAATAGCAGCATCCCTTACGTGATGGAACAGCTACAGAGACACCGTGTATGGCTAGTGGGGGACTCTGGGTACCCCAACCTGTCGTGGCTACTGACCCCAGTAAGGAATCCCCGACCAGGGCAGAGGAACGGTACAATGAGGCCCATGGGCGTACTAGGAGGGTGATCGAACGCACCTTTGGCCTCCTAAAGGCCAGGTTTAGGTGCCTGCATATGACAGGTGGATCCCTAATGTACTCACCTAAGAAGGTGTGTCACATCATCGTGGCCTGCTGCATGCTTCACAACCTGGCTTTGCGCCGCCAGGTGCCTTTCCTGCAGGAGGATGGTCGAGACGGTGGTGTTGTGGCAGCGGTGGAACCTGAGGAGAGTGACGAGGAGGAAGACGACGGGGCTGAAACAGACAACAGGGACAGAATCATTGAACAGTACTTCCAATAGGACACAGGTAACATTTCAAAGATAATTTAGTAAATGTTAACTACTCTCCAGCATCTCTGCTGCCTGTCTATTTGCCCCAGTGTATGATGACTGAGTTTTGGCTTTTCCCTCCCTATTTCAGATCTGGGGTCCCCACTACGAGTCCTGTGCTTCGTTTCCCCATGGACTACAGCTTTGTGGCAGCTGTTTGTTGACTTCACCATGTACAAGGAAATATTTGCACTGTCATGTCAATTACAATCTATTGAAATCACAGCCAGACTCCTGATATTTTGGTGCAAAATAGGTGTTTATTGAAGTGCTCAAAATGGGATGGGTGGTTTCAAGTGGGTGGGGGCTATGGTGAAGGAATGTCCATGGCAGAGTCCAGAGTAACAGTCACACAGGTGCATTGTCCAGAGGCCTGTGGAGAGATGGAGCATGGGCAGTTCAAGGATGGACAGGGTGACAATGTGGGACAGTGGGATGACATCAGGTGGTATCCTTTGCTGGCGGGGGTCTTGACATCCTACTCTGTCTTCTTGCGAGATCTCAGGGCCCTCTTGCGGGGTGGTTCTTCTCCTGCAGGAGGTGGGGGTCTGGTGGGCTGCTGCTGTGCGGGGGCCTCCTGTCCACTAGCGCCGGCGGAGGTGGATGGCTGTTCTTGGTCCAGGCTAGTGGCAGGGGCCCTTGGGTGTTGTTCAGTGTCCGCCCTGTTGTTGACGAGGTCCTGCAGCAGCCCTACCATGGTAACCAGGGTGGTGTTGATGGCTCTGATGTCCTCCCTGTACCCCCGATAGTGTTCCTCCTGCAGCACCTGGATCTCCTGGAACCGGGCCAGTACCGTCGCCATCGTCTCCTGGGAGCGGTTGTATGCTCCCATGATGGTGGTGAGGACCTCGTGGAGAGTGGGTTCCCTGGGCCTCTCCTCCCCCCCCTGTCGCACAGCTGCCCGCCGAGTTGCCCTGTTTCCCTGGGCCTCTGCCCCCTGGCCGGTGTGCCCACTACCACTGCCCCCAGGTCCCTGTTGTTGTTGGGGTGGTGGGTTATCCTGGGTGCCCTGTAGTGGTAGACACACCGCAGATTGACGCGCCCTGGAGACAGTGGCATGGGCCCGCTGGGTGGGAGCTGTGCTGGTGTTCCCAGAGGGGTTTGGGTCTGTAGTGGCCTGGGCCTGTGTGAGGGGAACCGACTGTCCAGAGGTCCCCGATGGTCCGGGCTGGTCATCGGTGTCCAGGTCGACAGAGCTGCTGTCATCGCTGACGGCCTCTTGGGTGGGGGGTGTGGATAATTCTGGCCCCTCCGCCGCGGTGTGTTGACGGTCGGGTCCTGCAGGGGTATAGAGGTATGGTTATAGTTTAAATGTGTCGCATATGGGTGTATCTGTGGGTTCTCGTGTCCCCAAGTGCTGGCATTCGTGTGTGGGGGCTTTGGTGAGGGTGGCTTGTGGGGGGGATGTGTATATGCATTGGGCATGCTTTGGTGATGGGTGTCCATGCTTAGTGGACGCATGCAGGCCTAGGTTTTGGGATGTGTGGGTTGTGATGGTGAGACATTGGCGGGGAATAGGTGTGCTGGGGGTGGGGGTGAGGATGGTGGTGGGGGTGAGGATGGTGGTGGGGGTGAGGATGGTGGTGGGGGTGAGGATGGTGGTGGGGGTGAGGGTGGGGGTGAGGATGGGGGTGGGGGTGAGGGTGGGGTTCGAGGATGGTGGTGAGGGTTGGGGTCTGATTTGGCATGCAGGTGGGGGGGAAGCAGTATTGAAGCTTCAACTTACCAGTATCCATTCCTCCGCCGACTCCTGCGAGGCCGTCAGGATGCAGGATGTTCAAGACTTCCTCCTCCCATGATGTGAATTGTGGGGGTTGAGGTGGGGGTCCTCCGCCAGTCTTCTGCACGGCGATGTTGTGCCTGGATACCATGGAACGCACCTTCCCCCGTAGGTCGTTCCATCGCTTCCTGATGTCTTCCCGATTTCAGGGGTGCTGTCCCACTGCGTTCACCCTGTCGACAATCCTCTGCCATAGCTCCGTCCTCCGGGCAATACTGGTGTATTGTATCTGTGTGCCGAACAGCTGGGGCTCTACCCGAACGATTTCCTCCACCATGACCCTGAGTTCTTCGTCTGTGAAGCGGGGTTGTCTTTGGGGTGCCATGGGGTGGTGTGTATGATGTGTGGGGTGGAGTATGTGTATTTAAGTGAGTTGAGTGTGGTGGTGTGTGTTGTTTTGTGTGTGGATAGTGTGTGGGTGATGGTGTTGAGTGGCTGTGGCTGTTATGTTTTGGATGCTGGTGTCTCGCTCTTGCCTTCTTTACGAATTTTTAAGCGTAGGGGTTTGTGGGTGATGTGGGTGTGTGTTTTATATTGTATTGTGTGTGTGGGAGTGGTGTGTGTATGTGTATCAGGTGTGTGGGATTCAAATCGTCCAATGTGGCTGAGTTTTGTTCGTTTGTGTGTATTCTGACCGCGCCGGTGTGTCCCGCCAATGGAATACCGCGTTTGAATGACCGCCGCGTGGATTCGTGGGTCGTAATGGCATGGGCGTATTTCTGTTGGCGTGGCGGTGGAGGTTTGGTCACCTCCACCTTTCCGCCGACCGCTGGTCTGGCGGTCTGTTGTGGCGGTCGGATTTTCGGAGGTTTGCCTTCTGCGGGTCAGAATGACCGTGGCGGGTTTCCGCGACCCCGGCGGGATTATGGAGGATTTCTGACCGGCGGTAGGCGCCTTTTACCGCCGAGGTCAGAATGACCACCTAAGAGTCTTAATCCATAGAAAACAATGGGAACGCTGATTTTACACAAAGTACCTGGCTTGTGTCAAAAATAAAGCTGCACGAGCGAGCCTCTGACGAAAAAGTCAGTGATGCGTCGGTTCCTTACTCGCAAGTGAAGCCGTGTGCTGTTTTCTTCTCCGGTTGGGTCGGCGGTGCATTGATTTCCAGATGGGGCACCTCGGATCCACACAGGTTCACAAGGACTTTGATGTCCAGGGATGATGTGTGAGAAATCCGGTTGCACGGTGTTAGAAAACCGTGGGGTTTGCGGCATTATTAGCAGCCGCAAGCTGGTATTGCGTCGTTTCTCCAGCTGTGATGCGTCCCTTTCCCAGCTGCGATGCAGGTGGAAGAGTTGACTTGAGCCGCTGAGTGGCTGGCATGTCATTTAGCACCTGAGTTGCGATTGGTGCATCGAAAATTTCCCAGAATGGCATTCTGTGCGTTCATTTCAGCTCTTGTTCTGCCAACTTCGTTTTTCAAGGGCCAAGGGACCACTTTGCAGGGCAGAAGTCTCATCAGACAGTCCAGGTGCTGGCCAGAGGTTCCTCTTGGTTCCAGAAGTGATCTAAAGTCTGGGGTCCACTACTTCTACCCCTTTGTGCCTTTGAAGTAGACAAACTTCAAAGGAAAGTCTCTGTTGTTCACAAGACTCTGTCATAGCCAGGCCAGACCCCAGACACACACCAGGGGATTGGCGACTGCATTGGGTGAGAGCAGGCACAGCCCATTCAGGTGTAAGTGACCACATCTCCCTCCACTCTAGCTCAGATGGCTCATCGGGGTATGCAGGCTACACCTCAGCTCCCTTTTTGTCACTGTCCAAAGGAGATGTACAAACAGCCCAACTGTCAGTCTGACCCAGACAAAGAATCCACAAACAAGCAGAGTCACAGAATGGTTAACGCAAGAAAATGCTCACTTTCTGAAAGTGGCATTTTCAAACTAACAATCTAAAAACCAACTTCACTAAAATATGTATTTTTAACTGGTGAGTTCAGAGACACCAAACTCAATATTTCTATCTGCTTCCAAAGAGACACAGCACTTACAAGTTATTTACAGGCAGCCCCCATTTCAACCTATGAGAGAGATAGGCCTTGCAACAGTGAAAACCAAATTTGGCAGTATTTCACTGTTAGGACATGTAAAACCACACAAGTACATGTTCCACCTTTAACATACACTGCACCTTGCCCATGGGGCTACCTAGGGCCTACATTAGGGGTACCTTACAGGTATAAAAAGGGGAGGTTCAGGCCTGGCAAGTGGGTACACTTGCCAAGTCGAATTTGCAGTATAACACTGCACACACAGTCTTTGCAGTGGTGGATCTGAGCCATGTTTATTGGACTACTAATGTGGGTGGACCAACCAGTGCTGCAGGTCCACTAGTAGCATTCGATTTACAGGCCCAGAGCACCTCTAGTGCATTTGGCTAGGGACTTACTAGCAAATCAAATATGCCACTTTTGGAGAAGCCAATTCTACATACATTTTACACCGGAACACTTGTACTTTAGCACTGGTCAGCAGTCGTAAAGTGCCCAGAGTACCAAAAATAGCA
The DNA here is from genome assembly GCF_031143425.1 of Pleurodeles waltl. NCBI lineage: Eukaryota > Metazoa > Chordata > Amphibia > Caudata > Salamandridae > Pleurodeles > Pleurodeles waltl. Next base: position 30,880,404 of record NC_090437.1, read on the forward strand.
AAAACAGAGTACAGCACACAGTCAAAACATGGGAAGCAGAGGCAAAAAAGACAGAGTGAGACCATGCCAAGGATGCCAGGTCTAACAGTTAACTTCAATACAACTTTAATATAGAGTAAACTTGTTCTTCAATACATCATTCCCTTCTTCCCCCCAAAATTCTCACCGAGCACCAAGCTTTCACCCCACAACTTCCCATACCTTGGCCTCATTATTTCCCATTTCACTCAGTGACCTCCTTACATTCCCCAGTCTCTCTCTCACTTATACTAACAAATATCATCCAATGAAGCCTCCTTGTCCTGGTCCAAAAACCTCACACACCATCCTCTCCTCTCCTATGCTCTCCCCCAAGGTAGATAAACCAGCATTTGACTTTCCATACCCCCAACTCCTGCCAACCAAGAAAACTTAGGATATTTTACTCCTCCTGCCTGCAGCTTAGCTCTAGTCACAAGTGTCTAATCGTACACTGCTCTGCACCATATTTTCTTGTTCCAAAGCTTTCCAACCACATCCCTCATCTCCATCATGTAGTATGCATTCCCAAACTGTGAAAGATGCACCCCAGTATTCTGAAAAATAAACTGATCCACCTTCCTAATGACCCCATGGGATATCACCTTAATATCCTTTGTCATGCAGAACACCCCGTGGTTCTGTTCAGCTTTCTCCTGGCCTTGTCAATAGTAAAATTCTTCAACTCTCATCTCCGCTGTCTCCCAGGTACAAACTCCATCCAAATCAGATGCCTCTGCAGAATTCCTCTCAATCAACTTTAAATCCTGCTGCATGTGCTGCAGCAATATCAGACCACACTATTGGACCAGATCATTCCCCCTACATTTGCAGGGAACATATCAGAGCAACACCTCTGCAGAACCAGCTTCACTAGGAAAGGCAATAAATTGCCCCATCACATCTCACTCCTACCCCACCATAGCACCTTATGCCAGCTACTGGATAGTCCAAGGCTCTGTCCATATATGTGCTGAACCATGTATTCAGATGCCCATTATACAAAAGAATGTACTACTATCCAAATCACTAGTTTGCTCCTCCCTGGACCGCTCACACACCATATGGTGAAAATATTACTTTAGTATTGGGCGCATGTCCTGACCTCCCTCAACCAAACAAAAAACTCCCTACTTGTGCATGTAGCGCTCACAGCATCTAGATATCCATCTGCCTATTCTCTGAATCTGGCTCCAATGCCACCCCAGCTGTGCCACTGCTGTGGCTGCATCAGTCCTAAATGAATGTATCCCAAACTTGGCCGTGTTCAACCCAATTTCCTCAAAGCCCTGTGCAGCACTACCAGCAGATGGAAGGCATTAACCCTCTTTCCTCCTTCGTGGCAAAATACCTCTTCCTTCCTACACCTCAGCCACACCTGAAATTTGCTCTACTCCCTCACCAGACAAGTCTTGGACCTGCCCCGTCCTGCAGCCAGACCCATTGACCACTACCTGCTTAGTCTGTCTTCGAGCTCCCCACCAGATCCACAGTTGTATCTGCTCCAGACGTACCTTGGTATGCAAAACTCCTGCATTCCTGGGGACCCTAGCAATTCTGAGACCCTAAATGCCTTAAAAAAACTCACAACATACATAGGGGGTTATTACAACTTTGGAGGAAGTGGTAATCCTTCCCAAAAGTGACGGTAAAGTGACGGATATACCACCAGCCGTATTACGAGTCCATTATATCCTATGGAACTCGTAATACGGCTGGTGGTAAATCCGTCACATTTGGGACGGATTACCACCTCCTCCAAAGTTGGAATAACCCCCATAATCTGAAAACAGAAATCTTAAAACGATCATAACAACAAACAGGAAAAACGTCCAGAATTCATTGCAACAACTCAAAAGTTATAGCTTCCCTCAAATAAGACCCCTACCTGCTCCCTGCCCCACCCCTTAAGAATCCTACTAGACTCTCATCCAGCACAAGGTTAAAACCCCCTCAAAAACTTGCTGTTAAACAAAACAGCCAACTTTCCTGCAATGGTTGTGGAATACAAACGTTTGTTGATTTAAGAAAAGATGGAACTCTTCCTTCCCTGCTTCTGTTCTCTTGAAATGTCATCATCTGTGAATTCCATTCAGAACTCCCAAATTACCTGCATGCCAATTGATCATTTCACTAATGATTTCTTCACTAGTCCAATCACTCTAATTTCCCCCATGGCCAGGATCCTGGTGGTAGTGATTTCTTCATGTCTTCCACTTTCGGTGGCAGGCTGCGAAAACATTGCCACTGTGAATAAGATAAGGAGTCTGCTTTGAAATCAATGTTCAGTCGTAAGTAACGCAGTGTGAAATGTCATAACAATCGCAGAACTCTAAGATCTCAGGCTTTCTGCATGTTTACCAGTTCCACCACTGTCATGTTGTCTACATTAACCATCAAAGTTCTGTTGGTCAACTCCACGCCCTGCACCTTTAGTGCCGCAAGCAATGGGAAAAACTCCAAGAAGACTATGCTTCTTCCTCGACTCAACCAGTGTGAAGGCCATATCTCTTCATGTCACCCCCTGTCCTCGAACAGGCCACAACCATGAGCTTAAGACACATCCAAAAGATCTGAACCTGCCAATTCATGTTATCTTCCAGAAACAATGTAGACACTTCATTGAAGTTCTGCAAAAAGGTCTTCCAGATTCAGTGGTCATCACACAGAGCCAAAAAGATCTGTACCCTGTGATGGGCCAAAATTGCCCTAGACAACGCCATGCCCAGCCTCCTGCAAAATGTCCTGCCAACTCTAACCACCCTGTAAGCGAAATTCAAGAAATCTAACAGCTTTTGTACCTTACTAAACTCCATACACCTCAAACCAACTGAATTTCCAGTACTTTTCTTAAAGGCAACCTTGCCACCAACTCCTCCATGTCCAGTCCAATGCCCAAAAATGTCAAATACATACTGGGGCCTTCAATTTTATCTGGGGCTCAGGAGACACCCATTTCACTTGCTTACTCCTTAAATTGCCTCATTTCCCTGAGACACCCACTTGTGTCCCTTCAGCCCACAAACAGAACATCATTCAGGTAATGGGACATCTCCTGGTACTAATTTTTCTTAAAAATGTCCCACTTCAGAAAAGGGCTGAAGGCCATTATCTATTATTTTTGCATTTGTCGCCCCAAGTAGAAAGGGTATGCCTAGACGTGGGTCCCGTGCTCACTGCACCACTGGATTCAATCTAGCCTAGCTGACGAAGGGTGATACCGGGAAACCAGTCCTAGGATGCTTGTTTCCGGTCCAGGGAGGACCTGGCTTGGCAGTTCGGGCTGGACAATTCCCACGAGGAACAGGGTCAAGACTGATTTGCATATCACTGGGTCCAAACTGGGGTGGGGTGGTGAGCAAAAAAACAATGGATTAAACCCAGATCTTTGTGACTGGGGGGGTGAATGTTTGCATTGTTCAGCATTCCATCCATCATCTGTTCTTTTTGCAAAGGCCTCAAACAGTGCACAGGATGTGGCACAGCACATTGTTATAACTCTATCCACATAATTAGTCCCACCTAATTGCATTCCCAACAAGAAAGAATTCTCCAGGTGGATGTCCAAAAGCCGTAAGACAGACTTGATGTGATATTTGGCAAACTCCACCCCTTCAACACTTTCTCAACAAGCGCACTGCATCATCTACAGTGGCATACATCACTATTGTGTCCTCCGTGGGGATGTATCATCGTAAACTTCCCTTCTGCTTTTGTGAGGCCACCTCCGGAGTAGATAGGATCAATTCTGCTATGAGCCATTCACCGAACGGGTCCACAGTTTCCCTTTCCTCTCCCTCCTTCACCAGGTTAGCTGCCATCACTATCGGCAAAGCCTTCTCCAACCGTAGATTGTCCACCCACCTGTATCCACTTGGTACTTGGTATCCCACATGAACCCCCCCTTAAACTCCACTCCAATCTCAAAGCTACCTCCCTATTTGGATATGCCTCCAGCCAGGGGATTAAGCTCTCTAACCTAACTGGCATAGGAGCCCTTGTACCCAGGTGGTCCCCGATGTTCCCTTCCTGCTCAGTGTCCGCCATTGTTCTGCTGGGCTGGCCAATATAAAACACTGCAAAATGGGGCATCTACCCCTGTATTTGGAGCAGCCCTGTTTGAATTTGCATGGGTGCCTCAAGCAGAAGCTTTTAGAAACGTTCCAGCATTCCCCCCGTATTGGGTTCTTTACCTCCCAATTGGGTTCTGTACTTTTTTCCACATACCCTGCCCCTTGTTGAGCGTGGTGGGGGTGCAAGGGCCAGTAAGTGACAGGGAGTAGTTGCTGGTAGCTAAGTGGAATACTTCCACTTCAGCCACAATTTAGATTGATGCTGACTCTAGCCCTAAGTTCCTCACCATGCATAACTCCCAAAATGCATCTGCAGTTTCTGAATAATATCCATGTATTTGAGCAGTTCAGTAGCCCTGTCCACATATTCGTCACAATATATGCTGGCATATATTGAAAAAGATAACATCCAGTCTTCCATGTTAATGGGTCATCTGGTCCAGCATTCTAGCTTCCACTTCTCTTCCTTAGACCCTCCTTAGCCTGAATGTCCTTATACAGTAGTTTAAAGACAGCCACATACTCATGATTGCAAATTACGTTTTTCATTTTCTCTGACATGTGGGACCCCCAAGACATTGCCAATCCCTTGTATGGGAGCCTCTTCCTGTGGTGATCTCCCTCCTTGTTGTCCTCCCCTACCTTGGTATCCACTATGGTGTTATCGCCTGCACTCTCACCTTCACCATCCTTCTCCTTACCTTTCCCATCCTCCCTTGTGTCAGCCGCACTGGCCGTGCCTGCTTTGCCTTCTCCCCTGCACCATCAATAACCCTGTCCCCCACTCCCACCAATTTGCGATCATGTGGGATGCCTGTCACCAGAGCCCCTTCTTATAAACCAACCACCATTCCTTCATACCTGTGGGGAATTGACCATTGTCTCCTTTCTCCTAGTCCTGGACTACTTGCCTACAGTGCCTCGCTGTCTGCTCTTGACCTCTGAAAGACACCAACTGTACCCTTCATGGCCCCACCATCGCCATGTTTCTGTGTAGCCTGCTAACCCATTCCGTTATCACCTCGCACCTCACCCTTCTCCATCACTGCCCTCATCACAATCCATACGCATCTCATTTACTCACACTAGGTCTCACAAGCATGCTAATCTGTCACACAGGTACAGCTCATTTAGACATACTGCTCTGTGATGTGTGTGTTCCATGGACCTGAGCATATTTCTGTGAGAGTGTGATTTTTCTAATATGCTTATTAATGATTTTCATACTAAAAATGTGTAATGAATTAACATGCAAAATGACTGACTTTTGAAATATTTGTTTTTCTGTTCTTGCCTGAGCAAAATAATAATCAGATGCTGTGGTTATTTTCCATGAATCAAAGCTTTCATAAAAGTGTCTTCGAAGTTTGTGTAGATGTGCTCATAGCTACCCCTGGTGGGTTGCAGTGTTATGTCTTACAAGGTCATGTCTTAAACAAGTATTGCATAAGTTGAAATGTCCTATTGTCTGAGAATGTTACTAATATCTAGTCTTTCCTCGGGGATGGAAGTGAGTTGAAACTGTAAAAGTTTCTCCTTGAGAACAAGATATTCGAGAGGTGACGAAACAATGGAGCTACAGACGAGGCGAAAGAAGAAATGTTACTACGGAAGAAAACATTATAGTTAGCGTAGATGTGTTGTTAGGTCATCAATTTAGTTGTTGATTGGTTGAAATGAAACCACCCCATAGAATGACCAATCACAAGCTTATTAGAGGTTAGTATAACAACTGGGGTAGAACTCTTTATGATTATTATTATTAGCTGAGATCTAGTTGGAGTTAGTTGGAGTTAGCGGTGTTAGAGCAGACAAGAGAATCGCAGACTCGAGTGAGTGTAGCTGTCGTTAGGCTCAGATCTTCTGATGGTGTCCCAAGGCTGAAGCATGCTATTAGCTGTTTCTACTTTTAATTGTTGGTAACTATGCCATTGAAATGTGAATTGTGTCTCTTTTGCTTTCCAGGTACCAGCTGCAACGTATGGCTTTATTGCTGCACATTAATACATTTTTCTAATATTAAGGTAGATAAGGAGTTTTCTAAATTTGTGTTGCTAAATTCTTTTCACACAGAGCCCAACATGTTCATGCTAATTTGTGGTTAGTGCGGAACTAATTTTGAAATGCTCATGACCTATTTTGAAAACATTTGATGCTGAACTAATGTATACCTTGCAATTATTACCAGTTTTTGTATTATTAATAAGTGTGATTCTTTTGGAGATAATTTGTTAAATTGTATTGATCAAATTGAGATATATAAGACTCTTTAATCAACCGCTTTTGATCTTATATGCCTATCATTTGTGTTTGAGAGTTATTTTCGTGACATTAGCATTGTTAATATAGGGAAATAAATCCATTAATTCTTCTTAATAAACTGGTGTGGTTATTGACTGAAGATTTATAATATTGATTGTTATTGATATTGTTGATCCTCACGTCTTTCACTGATGACATCGCCTCAAACCTATGTCACTTCGATCGATCGTCCTCAAGCACAGAATCCACTATTCAGGATAGATAATAGTTAGGATTCTGTGGCGTGCTAACATTTCTTAAAGAGGGCCATCAAAGACCACCCCCCACCTCTTTCGTCTAAGGTCATGCGGCTGTGTCGCTCCCTGTCGGCTTTGCCAACTGTCTGCCACTCACCACCACCACTTGCATTGTTGCTCCAATACCCTCCAGACTGCCCAGCCTCCGGGGCCTCTTCCACCAGCAGCCCCATGAGCAACAGCAGCTCCTGCTAACTCTTCTCTCCCATTGTCAATGTCCGGCACGCATAGCCACTGGCCCCCCATGCCACATCTGACCTGTCAATGTCCACCATGCCTTTATCCTTTTTAACCATGTGGTCCTGATCCAGCACCACTTCCCTCTCCATGCACAACCTCTCCCACCTTTCCTCTGATTCATTCTGACCCAAGTCTGTTCCAAAACACCAGGTTTGAGTAAATCATTTCATGCCACTGCACACACAGTGCACAGGGCTTCCCTTACTGCCTCAGTGATCCGCATACTACCAAAAACATACTATCCCTCCACGCTAGCTTTCCCAGTCATCCCAATGGTGAAGGAATCAGGAGGAGGTTGGCTTTTCTCGTTCCTGACATTTAAATAACTTTCCCTAACACCCGCCCCTTCCTCTGTCCCTGGCCTATGCCCTGTCCTGGCCTGCTCCATTGCACAAATTAACATGGTGGGGAGACTAGCCTGTCACTCCCTCTGGGTCCCTTCATTAACATTAGTCTCTGTGTATGAAACTTTACGACCTATACATTGTGCTTAGGCGTCTCATGAAATTTTAGGATAGTGAGTGGCAAATGTTACATTGTAATACACATTGCACCAGAAGACAAGGCAGGAGGTCGAATTATGGCTTTTAGCTTCTGGGACAAGAAATTACACTGGTAGGATTGAATTGGTATTACCATAATAAGAAAACAAGCATTTGCAGTGCAACCGGTCTCGCGTTTGCTTGAGCTAGAGCAATTAGCATTGTAAACTCCTAACTGGACTTTTCTTGCCACATAAATTGAAAATGAAAATAAAACAGTTTCACTTAACTAACTAGACTTTTCTTGCCATATAAACTGAAAATGAAAAGTTTCACATAAGCGAGCTGACGGTCACCATCAGTGCAAAGCAGGCACACAAAGGGAAATAAAAGTTCACTTGTAGGGAAACCCATGGGCAAAAGAGCAATTATCCATGTAAACGGCAAAAGTGCAATTATCTATGCTACCGGCAAAAGTGCAATTAACTATGTAACAGGGTTGAAGTCATGCAAAGAGCTCAACTTCTGTCCAGTAAGATCGCACTATGAAAAAAGAGAAAATGTAGTCCAGAAACCGGATGGAAAACGTGGAGCCACGTGTGTTTTCAGTACTTTGGTCGCTGCGCTCAAGGAGGGCTAAACACCAGAAAAGGCATGACTTATGCATGCCTTTCACTAATGAAAGCAAGCATATTTTAAAAGGCAAGCTCATGAACCAATGAAAGAAACTGACGTGACATGGGCGTGGTTTGAAACCCAAAGAGAGATTACAACACGGGATTGAGTGCTTTGCGCTCGCCCGTAAAAAACATTTACAAGGATTTGAGGGCCCACTCACCAAAACATATTTTGGAAAAGTGGTGAGAAATGGTTCTATATAAATGCACAGTTTTGCCCATGTTACCTAAAACAGTTGCTATGTGTATTATTTTACTATAGCCCTGGGTCTCTAAAGAGACTCGCAGTGGTAATAAATTAAATCCCACAGAGATCCATTTGCATGGCACTATGGCAGCCTAAGAAAGGAGTCATTTCATCCTCAAAAGGCCTGGCCCATCTCTTTCTTCCACACACCACAGCAGATACATCAAGCACCACAGTAATAATACAATATATTAGATTTTAATCGCTCTTTTGGGCCATAGACTGCACACACATACTTCAATATACCCCATTCATGTTGATTTTTACTGCTGACCAGCCTATTGAAACTAAACTGAGACCATCCCCCGATTGCTTATGCCAATTGTTTATCCATTCTAGGGTGGATCCCCTCTTTCTTTTTCCTGTGCCACTTGGTTTGTTATTCTTTATTATATTGTTATTCCTTTGTGTTTGCACTTACCTAATTGTTCTCTGAAGTGGTCTTTAAGCAACACGTAAGCTCTTTTTAAATTTTAAAACTCCATAAATAAGTAAATAAATCAGCGAATTACTAGGAAGCAGCATAGATGCCGTGATTCTGCTACTATCCCTGGGATACAGCATCCTCGCCGTTCCTATGTGATTACCAAATTTCCTCCATTAGATGCATCAAATGTTTCTTTAGGTCCTTGGTTTGATAACACCATCCTAGAGACTTGCAGAATCTGAGATCAAACGTCAATACAGGCAAAAACATTATTCTATTAGATTTGTGGGGTTAAGTCTTGCACAAAAAATTATTTCACGACATATACAACTCCAATAGGTTATAGTACTGGAGAGAGACCTATTAAATTCACGGTAGATGCAGGGGTTTAAGATATCCAATTATAAGACATTGTAACCACAGTTTCACTAACTGATGACAGTGGATGACCCAGGAAGCCAGGCCTGATGGCAGCTTACCCCAATTTAAGCACAAGAGAATATGGAAAATGCATCAGGTAGACATTTCATCAAGTGAGCTAGTCAAGTGATCCAACTTAGGTTTATGTGCCTACATCCCAGTATGTGTAAGAGCCAACTCAACCCATTGGAGTCAGAGAATCTGCTGCTGGTTTGTCTCTTTTTCTGTACAAAGTAAATCAAAAGATGGTTATTCATCAACAACGACCACAGTCAACTGTTTAATGGCTGCCACTGCGACTACCAAGAGGGAACTTTTGCTGTCCCAGCTTAAATCCACTGCTACCCAGCACATACAACAGCCTCATTATTTCTGAGGGCATATTACTAACATACACAAAGGTTAAAACTGCATTATTAGTGTTTAATAGGTATTGCGGGGGCACACTGGGTGCTGGGAGCCCTCAGAAGTCTTATTGCTACTGCCAGAAGCTGTATCATCCCACAAGTCTCCTGTCATGACTAATAGACTTTGTAGCCACATAACCATTCATATTCATAATTAATGTGGAGTTCATAGGGAGGATAGAAGGGACAGAATAGGTGTAATAGATTAAGGAACTGAACAGATCATAAGAACAAATTGAGAAGGTAATCCCATGGAGAAAAGACTAAAGATATTACCAAAGGTTTGACCATGTCACATTCACGGGCAGTATGACAAGAGCTTACAATTCCTCACTACTGAAACCATAATGTCACTCTTCAGACGATATGCGACTTACTGAAAACAATGTATACTACTCATCTATAGACCTCTGTGACATTTCCTCATCATGTTGCTGACGCATAACATTATGCTTTTTTCTGCATTTAAATTTTACCACCAACATTATACCCATCGACCCCACATTCACCTACACTTCTCACAGTCTGTCTTTCACTACATCTAACCTTTCTTGGATTTCCTTTTCTATTGTAGGCAAGGGATTGTGCAATGCAACTTACCTCTACTGAATTTGGGGCCTCATTCATGAGGCCCTTGCACCACCGGAGTATCACTTTCACATCACTTTTTGTGGCTTAATCCCACCTTGTAATTATGGCCCCTTTATACGCATCACATAGTGTGAAAGGAGCGTGCAATGTATGTTGCTGTGGGCATTCCACTGCAACACCCATTGCATTTTGATGCTGTCCCAGATTTACGATAAATCGTAAACCTGAGGCAGTGCCAAAAACTAAAGCCACCCAAGTAGTGGCGTTAGCATGGTGTAATGAAGAGAAATACTTTTATTTCCCCTCGTTTTTGCTTTTTCTATGTCTGCTGCATTTTGCAGCTCACTGTGCCACTTTCTAGTAAATGATGCCCTTGAATTCCTGATGACTCTTACAATTCATACAGGCGTCATTGTTATCATGTCATGGTACTCCAAACATGATCCATCTGTGACATATCAGACACTCTTTTACAGATAGCTCACAATCTATGTCTTAGTCCATGCCGTCAACTATTGTGGCAACTACTAGTACCTGTATACCCTGATAAATGTACACAACCTTCCAGTAGGGAAACAAGTGATGTCTGCATTCTGACCTCCATTGACCCACCATTGCCAGTTTCTACCTACAGCAGGAAATCCTGATCATCTAAATGTTCAGAAATGTCCTTCCCAAATCCCTCCAACAAAGCCTCAGTATGTGCCACATTAGTGTCTGTACTACACTATGGGGGTGATTCTGACCCCAGCACCGCCAACAGGCTGGCGGTGCTCCGCCGGGCATTCTGACCGCGGCGGTACAGCCGCGGCCAGAAGCGGAAAGCTGGCGGTGTACCACCGACTTTCCGCTGCCCATGGAGCTGCGCCGCCATGGGGATTCTGACACCCCATACCGCCATCCTGTTCCTGGCGGGTCGCCCGCCAGGAACAGGATGGCGGTATGGGGTGTCGTGGGGCCCCTGGGGGCCCCTGCAGTGCCCATGCCAATGGCATGGGCACTGCAGGGGCCCCCGTAAGAGGGCCCCACTTTGTATTTCAGTGTCTGCTTTGCAGACACTGAAATACGCGACGGGTGCCACTGCACCCGTCGCACATCCTCCACTCCGCCGGCTCCATTCGGAGCCGGCATCCTCATGGAGGGTTGTTTCCCACTGGGCTGGCGGGCGGCCTTTTGGCGGTCGCCCGCCAGCCCAGTGGGAAACCCAGAATCACTGCAGCGGTCTCCTGACCGCGGAGCGGTGTTCTGGAGGGGGGAACTCTGGCGGGCGGCCTCCGCCGCCAGCCAGAGTTAGAATGACCCCCTATATTATTAACTCCTATTGTGCCGGAGGATAAAAGGGAACGTGTATGATATTTAATAGGACAAGTCCCCGTTGGGGTTATTTTGGTGCACATTTATCTTTGATGTCACTGTTACAATGTGCAATTCAGGAAAATGTTTCAAAACTTTGACATAGCGAAGGCATCAACATGTTTTCTCTCCTCCCATAATACTCATCACTTGGGGTGTTTTCCTCAGCCGCAGACATTGCTAGGAGGTATCCTATACTGCCCTAAAGAGAATGATGCAGAATGTGGTACTATGCTGACACATATGCGATCTAGACTGAGGGGGTCATTCCGAAACCGTCGGACCCGGCTGGTCGGAATACCTAATGTAGCACCGCCAGCCTGTTGGCGGTGCTACCTCCGGCCTCCACCCTGGCGGTCTATGACCGCCAGGGTCGTAATCAGGCCCTGAGTGCCAAGCTATAGTGCTACATTGACGTTGTGCCATGTTTCCAGAGATGCTGCTGTGTCCTGTACTTGTTATGAAGGGGTGTAGTGGCGCTACTTTTCAAACCTCCTTCCATGCCTTGATCCTTTATTTCCATCTCAAGGAGACTCAGCATAATGTGCTTGGACGTGGTGCAAAGCATTACCTTTTTAGTCCATATCAACCATTATGATTCCTGTGTCTTTCTTATTCATTAGTGTACAAGTCATAAATTCGTACAATTCTGTGTGGGTTTTCAGAGAGATTCCATTAATGCAAGCATGCTCATGTACCTGATGTCTCTTAAAAGTGGAGTTTCATTTGTCTCTCGGGGATTGCAAGCTGTGAGAAAGGGTACAGGTGAATTTGATTGCAGGTGGTGTCCATGCAGCTTTTTAACATTCACTTTGCTTTTTCCATGAAATATCACAGTGAAGTGCAACTTATTGTTTTTCCTGTAGTTGCACATCATTAAAGTAGTGCCATTGGTGTTGTCTTCAGTTTCGGTTGCTGTCTCCTGTTTTCTCCACGTAGCCAGTTTGCTCGAGGTGGCAGACTGCCATTGTGTGTGGTTACTCAAGGAGACTGCAAGCTGTTGTCAAAATCCTGGGTTGTCGAAAGTACCCAAAATCTCTATATGAATGATCAGGGAAAAGATGCAGGAATGGGTGCACAAATGCTAATTTCTCCATTTTAATCTCGAAAGACATTTTTTCTCCCGTTACTTCTCTGCCTTCAGAATTACCACGGTCGCTGGTAATGGTAATTCTTGACAGTTTAAATAATCAGTATAATTTAAGAGATTTCTTAATGATGTTAATACTGAGAATACTAAAAAAATAACAGATAACCATGACTCATAAGGAAGCATCCAATAGAGCTGCGAAAGCATTCTTCGGCCAGTCAAAGGACATATGTGGCGAGGGGTTGGTTGGTTATAAGGGCTTTGCTGCAAGGCCTGGCTGCAGGCCAGGCCTTGTGTCCAACCCTGCTGCACATGGCCAAAGGCCGTACACGGCCGGGGTTGGAATAAAGTATAGTAATTAAAATTGCTTTATGTTAAAAAAAACATCGAAATCCACTGAAAAACCCAAAGGTTACAGGGACGTTATAGTTAGGTTCCGAATTTACTCTTACAAAACCATAGAAATTCAACAGCTATAGTTAGAGTGTTTTAGTCCTTTAAGTAACTATAACTCAGACCCTAAGGTAACTATAACTCATGCCTTCGCCATGTACAGCTAATTGCTCCACATATATCATTGATGAGATCTCATATGGCATTTTTGATAATATCACTGCAACATTTCCAATAAAATTATTAATAAGACAAGGGTGCAAGTTATAGTTACCTTAGGGTGTGAGTTATAGAGGAAAGTACCCTCTTTCATGGCATGGTTACCCCCTTTTTATGCCTGCTCCCTAAGCCACTGGTATGCTTTGAAGGGCACATTTGGTGTCTTCCATGCATAAACCAGTCTACACCGGTTCAGGGACCTCCAGACCCTGTTCTGGTGCGAAACTGGACAATGGAAATGGGAGTGACCACTCCCTGTCCATCACCACCCCAGAGGGTCCCTGGGTTTTGCCAACTTGAATCCAAGGTTGGCAGGGAACTCTGGGAGCATCTGGGTGGCCAGGTCAGGCAGGTGACATCAGAGCCCCCTCCTGGTAGGTTGTCACCAAGCTAGGTGACCAATCCCCCTTTCAGGGATATTTAGGATCTCTCTTTGGGTAGTTCCTCAGATTCAGCTTGCAAGATTCCAGCAGGATTTCTCTGCAAACTCCACTTCGACTTCTGACCAAAAAAACAGCATCTGGACTCTCCAGGACCTGACAATCTGCAACAAAGACAAAGACGTCGCCTGCAACATTGTTTCCACAGCATCTTCCAGCTTTTGCAACATTTCCCCAGTCATGCATCATTTTAGGACAGCCTGTCTTCAGGCTGTGCAGGAAAGAAGAAGGAATCTCCCTTGGAGTGAAGGAGTCATTCCCCTGCATCTGCAGGCACCAACTACAACGATGACCGGCTGTGTGGATCCTCTCTCCTGCTGAGCTGTGTGGATCCTGCATCATGAGTAGTGGTCAGAAGTGGTCCAGATGGTCCTCCCTACCAGCTGTCCCATTTGGGTGGAAGTAAGCACAGTACACCTTGCACCGTGTCTTTTGCAGCTCCCAAGGCTTGTTGGTACTTCTTCCAAGAGATCTTCATGCATTGTGTGGCTCAGACCCCAGCATTTCTTCCTGCAACGCACAACATCCTGAGTGACTCTCCTGTGGTGTGGGACTCCTTTTTGTAATGCTGCATAGGCTCCATTTGCAACTTCTTTGTGTCTGTTCTGTGGGACTCCTGTGAGTGCTGCATGTCCTTCTGTGGGCTCTCTGAGGTGCTGAAGGCCCCCTATGACTCCCCGTCCTGGGCTGAGTTCTCCGGGGCTTTGCTGGTCCTCGGTAGCAATACTTTCTGCCAACCTCGAGTTCTGCCTCTGCCAAGGCTTGTTGATGGAATTTGAACAAGCAAAACCAATGGCAATCTTTCTTCCAGCAAGGGACATCACATGCACCCTCCAAGAACTCGACTCCGACTCCAGGGCTGCAGTGCTGACTTTCCTTCCTCACCATCGACCTACTCCTGCGATCCTCAGCTTGGTGGGTAGGGGCTTATGCCCCCACTGGACTCTGCTGTGTGTTCTGGACTTGGTCCTCTCATTCAACAGGTCTTCCTCTTCAGGAATACACTGTTGGTTTCTTGCAGTCATCTCTGGGTTGTGCAGTTCTCTTCTTTTCTTCTAAGTGGGTGTTTTAGGAAACTTCTAGTGATTTACTCCTGCTTTCCTGGTTGCTGGGGGTGTTGTGGTACTTACCTTTGTGCTTTTCTGATACCCCCAGCACCCCTCTACACACCACTTACCTAGGTGAGGGTCCAACTCTTGCATTCCATTTTTTCAGTTTATGGTTTGTGCTCCCACAGGGTCATTATTCTCTATTGTTTTTTTTTACACTATTGTATTTTCTAACTATTCCTATGCCTATTTCTGAAAATGAGTGTATATAACTTATGTATTACTTACCTCCTAAGGGAATATTGCCTCTATAGTATTTTTGGTTCTGTGTTACCATGATAAAGTACCTTTATTTTTGTAACACTGAGGGGGTCATTCTGACTCCCGCCGGCCGCGGTATCCGCAGGGCCGGCGGGAGCCGCCAGAATACCGCTGCGCGGTCACAAGTCCGCCGCGGGTATTCTGGGTTTCACGCTGGGCTGGCGGGCGACCGCCAGAAGGCCGCCCGCCAGCCCAGCGGGAAACACCCTTCCACAAGGATGCCGGCTCCGAATGGAGCCGGCGGAGTGGAAGGGGTGCGACGGGTGCAGTTGCACCCGTCGCAAATTTTCAGTGTCTGCATGGCAGACACTGAAAATCATGGTGGGGCCCTCTTACGGGGGCCCCTGCAGTGCCCATGCCATTGGCATGGGCACTGCAGGGGCCCCCAGGGGCCCCACGACACCCCATACCGCCATCCTGTTCCTGGCGGCCAAAACCGGCAGGAACAGGATGGTGGTATGGGGGTCGGAATCCCCATGGCGGCGAGGATTCCCCAGGGCAGCGGAAAACCGGCGGTACACCGCCGGTTTTCCGTTTCTGACCGCGGCTGTACCGCCGCGGTCAGAATGCCCTTGGGAGCACCGCCAGCCTGTTGGCGGTGCTCCCGCGGTCCCCAGCCCTGGCGGTCCATGACCGCCAGGGTCAAAATGACCGCCTGAGTGTTTTCTTTCATGTGTGTAAGTGCTGTGTGATTACAGTGGTATTGCATGAGCTTTGCATGTTTCCTAGATAAACCTTGACTGCTCATCCACAGCTACCTCTAGAGAGCCTGGCTTCTAGACACTGCCTACACTACCCTAAAAGGGGATACCTGCACCTGGTATAAGGCCCTTAGATACCCACGACACACCAGGCCAGCTTCTTACACTTAAAAGAACTCTAACTATAACTGCTGAATGGGGTTGTGGCCTAGCAGCCAGCAATGACGGATGCATGATCGCAACTCTCCGCATTGGCCCATACATTTCTTTGCTATGAAACGTTACCTGGGGTGCCCAGTTACACCATAACCTGTCCCTGGGAGCAGAGGGGTCAGTGGAGCCCACCTGCACCGGCCGGGTAGAGCGGGAGACTGACTATGAGAGGAGCGGCTGGGTTGCCAAGCAGCCCGGGACAGCCGACTCCCACGTACATAGAGCACAGGGCAGCCTGTGATATCAAGTTCGATCCTGCATGGAGTCTGGCAAACCTGGAGGAGACCGCAAATTTGACTGGCTCTGGCCGGGCTAGGTCGACCGGCATACACTGCTTGTTGAGGCAGAAACAGCAGAGAGAAGTGAGCAGAGACTGGCCTTGCAACCCTAGTACTAGGCTGCAAGCTCCCCAGCCCGACTCTACTGGTGTGAGGTGGACAAGGGGAGGGCTGAGATCCTCTGGAGTCTACCGATGAGACGGAAGAGCAGTGGTACAAAGAGATGAGAGGCTGAGATTCTGACGCTGTAATTGGGGGATAGAGGAACGACAGCAACCAGTGCTGCATGGACATGGGCCTGGGGGAACATGTCGGAGACACAGCATGATGGGAGGCAGGAATCCAGCTCAGGAACAACGGATATTCCCTGAGGTCCTAGGGTGGGTTTGAGTACATTCCACTCATGGAGGGCATTATTGTGCACCTGGGGGCTAGTCGTGCTGCTCAACCAGTTAAACGGACAGAGTGAGAACTGTACGTTGTGGGGTACTCCTGAACCACCTTTTTTGATCTCTTAATTTGAGGCCCCTTTGGGGAAGGCATCACTGCTCAGTCCATGTTCATCCCTTTCTGGGTAAGACCTCTGAAGGTCCAATGGTCCTGCTGTTTCAACATTCTTCTGTGTGAGTCGGACAGTAACAATTGGATTCCTTGAGTACCCTATGTGGGGTAATTTAAGTGAACTATTAACCAGCCTGAAGGTTGCAAACCCTAATACCCGAAGGACCAGTGACCAGGGCTATGTGATAGGGTTGTGCACAATGGGAAACTATGAGTGTAGCCTTCTCAGGCAGCTCCGGACAGTCTGAACATGCAGGAGGTGCTTCCAGACCAGGTGGAGGGAACGAAGACAACGCCAACTACTATGCAATCAGAGGTTTTACAAAATCCTGGCAGCAATACTGGACATTAAAACTGCTTTTCAGCAAGATATTGAGGTCGTCTCGGTGGGCCTTGGGATACTGCATGCCAAACACCGAAAGTTGGCAGAAAGAGTGCAGGAAGCAGAAGTCGATCTAGCTGATATACGCCCAGCTCAAGAGGTGCATCAAGTGGCTGCACTCACCGACCAAGTACCCTGAGGACATGGAAGGCTGCAACAAACTCAATAATGGCTGTATAGTGGGACTCCCAGAGGGAGTTGAAGGGAAAGATATGGTGGCGCATCTCGGGGACTGGCTCCGGACAGAAGTGGCCCCAAACGGAATCCCACCTTTCTTCGCTATGGAACAGGCACACAGAGTATCTGCCTATCGCCCTTCTCTGGGTAGGCATCCATAGACAGTGGTGGACAAATAGCTGCATTATCGCAACAGGGATATCATGCTGAACTGTGCCCGCAAAGAGGACGCCTATCTCATTGAGAATGTAAAATTTTACATTTTCCCTGATTATACTGCTGCAGTACAGGAAAAAAGGGCATCATATACTGAAGTAAAAAGAGCGCTGAGAGAGGTGGGTATTCAATACTCCCTACTTTTCCCTGCCAAACTAAAACTAATAATGGACAGGGAGAGACACTTTTGTGATGATCCCCGTGAAGTTCGAAACTGGCTGGAGGCACACAAGGCTGTGACTCCCTGGACAGGGAAGAAACACAAGCTGCATCACGACTTGTATGGGCCTACTATTAAACACCAGAGATCCTGTCGGCATGATCAGTGGTATAGACCAACTTTGATGCAGACTCACAATGAATGAGAGGCAGCACTCAAGGCGGCAGTGGGCATTGCCAGACAACATAGCTCTGATCACCTAACTGGGGCTGACACAGGGGACTCAGTGACAGATTCTGAGATGGACAAATTTGACTCTGAGTGTGACGGGTTGCCAGTTATAACCCCCCCCAGTCAGTGAATTAACTTATTTAAACATCTGTGTATTTCCACTATTTCCTAGTTTGATCTTTTAGATTTGTCTAAATTTTTTGGTTTAAAATTGGCTGATACACCTCTACACCAACAAATGACACCAGATGAGGAGCGACACATGCTAGTGGACATGCAGTCCAATAAATAGGTTGGGAGGAACTGGGCTTCCTCTACTAAGGGGGGCACACCTGAGGACAACTAATACTGAACTAAATGGGCAGGAGTAGCTTTGCTGGCTTTGGATTGCTAGAAGCCTACCCCCACCACCATTCTCTCCAACAGAGCAACCAGGAACAATTCAGGAGGCCTGCTTTCTTTCACAGCAGTTGACTTGTTTGGGCGGGAGGCCATTGACTTTTGACCCTACAGTTGGAGAGTTCACTATGGGGTTTTGGTTTATGTTTCAACGTCTCAGGAAATGTTTTACACGTTGCAGTGAGATGATGGGACTCGAGATAGGGTCAGGTACCACCACCTGTCAAGTTAGACCTTCTATAGACACATGGCTAACACATTGCAACACATCATATGCATGACCCAGAAGGTTCGGGCCTAGGATCATCAGTCAAACATAGCACATAGAGGGGGTGGAGATTGCTCATTTACAGTGAAGATGGCATGGCCGCCTTTATGCTACCTCCTATTTTGTCTCTGCAAGGGGGCAGTGATTTGAGTCCGGCCAGGAGTCCATTTTGAACCTCGGCACAAGCTCATCAATTAGGAGGGGAGGTATGCACTTGTCACTGGCAGGCTTTTGGGTAGGGAGGTCACCCTGAGAAGCATTTATGCACCCAACCAGGATCAACTTGGTTTATTCCACACTTTGTCGGCCCAGGTGCACATGTTGCTGAGGGGTTGACCTTTTTATCGAGCAAATTTTAATTGTGTGGATGACATCCAGCTTACTTTACTCCACTTTTACAGGGAGCTCCAGCCTTGCGATTGGTCGTGGGGTTCAGGGAATGGCTGCAACATTGGGCCCTCATTAATCTATGGAGGCTCCAACATCGACAGGAGCGGGATTGCTCTTACTACTCACACATACATGACTTGCACACCAGAATAGACAGGTTGTTCTGCTCAGCTTGGTTATGTCACTTAGGGGATTATTACAACTTTGAAGGAGGTGTTAATCCGTCCCAAATGTGACGGATATACCACCAGCCGTATTACGAGTTCCATAGGATATTATGGACTTGTAATACAGCTGGTGGTATATCCGTCACTTTACCGTCACTTTTAGGACAGATTAACACCTCCTCCAAAGTTGTAATAACCCCCTTAGTGCGGTCTACAGAATATCTGGGATGTAACATCTCAGATCACAGCCCTCTTATTTTGACACTTGCACCGCGGCCGGCTAGATTGGCAGTACCACTTTGGAGGCTGCTACCTGTGACACTTGAAGACAACAGTTGCACGAAATCCTTGGGAAAGTCCATCGCAGATTAGTTTGCAATAAAACAGGGGTCGGCCTCTTCTGCTATAGTGGAATGGGAGGCCTTTAAGGTCGTGGTCAGGGGGCACTGTATGGAACAGACTGTGGAGATAGGCAGGGCGTTTCAAGAGGAGTTGAGGACCCTTGCAGCCACCATACATGATCTAGAGACAATCCAGAGGTCTGACCCCCACACTTGTCCGCAATTATAGGAGGCACATATGCAACATAGTGCAGCTTTGGATATATTACAAAACCTCGATTATAAAGCATATGTGGATTGATCCCATGAGGAGTGGGGCAATTCAGGATGCCTACTGGCCTGGTTTATCTGCCTAGAATTAAGGGGCACTCCTATCACACACTTAACTATCAGGACAGGAGAAAATATATATTCCCCGGGTTTAATTACTGACAAATTCAGAACGCTTTAGAGACACTCTGTAGGCAACCAGAGCTAATACCAGATAATGATCAGGAGACACTTCTTGACAAAGTACATTTGCCAATTCTACCGCATATGGTGACTGAGACAGTAGGGGGACG
This sequence comes from Pleurodeles waltl, assembly GCF_031143425.1. Lineage (NCBI taxonomy): Eukaryota > Metazoa > Chordata > Amphibia > Caudata > Salamandridae > Pleurodeles > Pleurodeles waltl. The sequence goes on from NC_090437.1 coordinate 30,900,456, forward strand.
GATGACTGCCCTGGAACTTAGTCAAGTCATCAAGGAGATGGCCAAAGGTAAAGCCTCAGAGCCTGATGGCCTTTCGGCTGAATTTTATATGATGTATATAGATGCACTGATTCCCAAACTAATATGCTTATATACAACCTTGTGGGATAGAGGTAAATTACCGAAATCAACTAGGAGTGTATTAGTAGTTCCATTACCTAAGACAACACATTCAGGGGTGCCTACCTCAGCATTTCGTCCAGACTTTAAAATACTTAGTAAGGTTTTGGCAAATAGAATTCTTCCCCATTTGCACACCCTCATCCACGAAGATCAGAATGCGCAGACTTTTCGCACCTTCTATGTCACCCAGATGTGTGGTTCCAGGCCAAGGCCACACTCATGTCTGTAGATCTAAAAAAAGTGTTTGATTCTATCCATTGGGACTCTCTGACCAAGGTCATGCAATGCGTGGGCCTGATAGGGGGTTGGATAAAGTGGGTGACACTGTTGTACACTGAACCATCTTCCAGGGTGCAAACTGGCATTACTGTCTCTCCTGAATATGCCGTCCATAGAGGGACTAGACAAGGCTGTCCATACCCCCTTATTATTTTTGCTTGCCATAGAACCTTTGGCAGGCTGGTTCCGAGCAGATGGGGTACACACTGGCTTATTAGTGGACGGATACTGCCATGTTATTTTACGCTACGCAGACAATATGGTCTTATACCTAAAGAATAGTAGCAAGTGTGTAGTCAACAGTATTGAGAGGTTAGAGGAATTTTGAAATGTGTACGGCCTGTGGCTTAATGACGTGAATACCTGTCTCTTCCCCCATATAAAATAAGTCAGCACCCACAATACATACAGCTGGGACTCAGATGGGAATGCTCCTCTTTTCGATATCTAGGTATCCAGATGTATCATACCATGGAGGATGTCTATGAACGGGACCTTGGTAGAGCATATCGCTCCATTAAGAGTAGTGTTATTTTCTAGAGGTCACTAAAAATTTCCCTTATGGCTTGTATAGCAGTAACTAAAATGGTGGTGTTACCCCGTCTCCTCTATCTTTTTGCAAATATACCAATTAACATTCCGGTGGGGTGGTTCCATCAGGTGGATGCCTTGCTTAGAGACCTCATATGGTATGGGAACAGACACGGAGTGTCACTCACAATTCTGAAACTTCCCCCAGTGGAGGGAAGAACAGAGTCCCAGACTGTGAGTTATATTACTTAGCAATACAGCTTTAATGGATTGCAAAAGGTGACTTGGGGGTGCGCAATGAGTGGTGTTAAATCAGATAGGTTTGACCATCTGCAGGGACCTGTTGTTACCATGGTAACTGAGATCCCAATTTCCCACCCAGTGATACTGCAGAAAGTGGCCCTGTATGCTTGGAAGAGAAGTCAGGTGAGGACTTGAAGGCCGGCAGCATATGTGCCTGGGCTACATATATTAGGTCTCCCAAATGGCACACCACTTACTTATTTTACAACAGCCACACTTTTGTGTTGGTGAGCTGCTGGTCTGGTGACTGTTGGTGATTGTTTTCAAGAGAGAGGACTCAGCCCACTGGGGGAACTAATGGACACTCATGGCTTGCCAGATGCCCACTTTTTTACTTACGAAGTTGTGGGGCAATGCTACGCAGATTTATGGCATTACAGTTGCAAGGAACCCCCCACAGACGCTGTACTTCAACTCCTAGTCTCAGTGGGATCAGCTAGGAAGGTGATTACCAGGTTATGCAGAGCACTGAGTGAGGTGGGACCAGCCCCCCTAACAAGACAGAGAGCTAAATGGGAAGAAACCTTGGGAAATGAGATATCGGACAGAGACTGGAGCAGGATGTTAACATATCCCAAAAAGTGTTTCCCTAAATACTAGACTTCAGTATATTCAATTTAGCTTTTTTCATATGACTTATCAGACACCTCATAGGATGAAGGTGATACATGGAGGAGATGCCCAGGGATACCCAAGATGTGGAATGTTGGACGCCAACTTTTGTCACATGATATGGGCATGCACTTCTTTGCAGGGTTATCCAAGGGTGCTAATAGACACAATACACCTCACACTTGGTCGCCCAATCCTGCATACCTTGCATGTTTGCTTGGTAGGTAACTTCCCCAGACCCAAGAAGGGTAAGGTTGGGTCCCGATTCATAGACTTAGCACTGTTTTTGGCAAGGAGACGCAGTACAATGGCCTAGAAATTGGCTAGAGGTCCCAGTTTTACTGCCTGGGAAAAGGAAGTCACGAGGTGGGCAGAGGAATGTAGGAGGCTGGCCTGGCTTCTAGTAAGTACCTTGTGGTACTTACACCTTGTGCCGGGTCCAGATATCCATTATTAGTAGAATAGAGGTGTTTCTAACAGCTTAGGCTGTCAGAGGTAGCAATGGCAAAGTAGCTTAGGCTGAACTAGGAGACATGCAAAGCTCCTACTATACCACTCATATCATATAGCACAATATCATAGGAAAACACAATACTCAGAGTTACTAAAAATAAAGGTACTTTATTTTAGTGACAATATGCCAAAAGTATCTCAGAGGATACCCTCACTTAGAAGGTAAGTAATATACACAAATTATATGTACACAAACCCAAAACAGGTAAGTAACAGTAAGAAAAGTAGTGCAAACAATGCAGAATCACAGTAGGATGCAATAGGTAGACATAGAAGTTTCGGGCCTGCGTTGGCAGGGGGAAGATTCCGTCGACCCACAGGAGATTTCTTCTTGGCTTCCAGTGCAGGGTGAAGGCAGACAGCCCTCAGAGCATGCACCACCAGGATACAGTCGAGAAAGCCGGCAGGATGAGGCGCTACAATGTTGCTGGTAGTCATCTTGCTACTTTGTTGCAGTTTTGCACGCATCCTGGAGCAGTCAGCAGTCGATCCTTGGCAGAAGTCGAAGAGGGAAGTGCAGAGGAACTCTGGTGAGCTCTTGCATTCGTTATCTGAGGAATAGCCCAGAGGAGAGACCCTAAATAGCCCACATAGGAGGATTGGCTACTGAGAAAGCTAAGCACCTATCAGGAGGGGTCTCTGATATCACCTGCTGGCATTGGCCACTCAGAGCTGTCCATTGTGCCCCAACACCTCTGCATCCAAGATGGCAGAGGTCTGGGACACACTGGAGGAGCTCGGGGCACCTCCCCTGGGAGGTGCTGGTCAGGGGAGTGGTCACTCCCCATTCCTTTGTCCAGTTTCACACCAGAGCAGGGCTGGGTGATCCCTGAACCGGTGTAAACTGGCTTATGCAGAGAGGGCACCATCTGTGCCCATCACAGCATTTCCAGAGGCTGGGGGAGGCTACTCCTCCCCAGCCCTTCACACCTATTTCAAAAGGGAGAGGGTGTAACACCCTCTCTCAGAGGAAATTCTTTGTTCTGCCTTCCTGGGACCGGGCTGCCCATGCCCCAGGGTGGCAGAAACCTGTCTGAGGGGTTGGCAGCAGCAGTACCTACAGTGGAGACCTCGGAAAGCAAGTTTGGCAGTACCCGGGTTCTGTGCTAGAGACCCAGGGATGCATGGAATTGTTCCCCCAATACCAGAATGGTATTGGGGTGACAATTCCATGATACTAGACATGCTACTTGGCCATGTTCGGAGTTACCATGGTGACGCTACATATAGGTATCGACCTATATGTAGTGCACACGTGTAATGGTGTCTCCGCACTCACATAGTCTGGGGAATTTGACCTGAACAATGTGGGGGCACCTTGGCAAGTGCCAGGATGCCCACACACTAAGTAACTTCGCACCTAACCTTCACTGAGTGAGGGTTAGACAAATAGGTGACTTATAAGTTACTTATGTGCAGTGAAAAATGGCTGTGAAATAACGTGGACGGTATTTCACTCAGGCTGCAGTGGCAGTCCTGTGTAAGAATTGTCTGAGCTCCCTATGAGTGGCAAAAGAAATGCTGCAGCCCGTAGGGATCTCCTGGAACCCCAGTACCCTGGGTACCTAGGTACCATATACAAGGGAATTATAAGGGTGTTCCAGTGTGCCAATAAGAATTGGTAAAATTAGTCACTAGCCTGCAGTGACAATTTTAAAAGCAGAGAGAGCATAAACACTGAGGTTCTGGTTAGCAGAGCCTCAGTGATAGTTAGGCACCACAAAGGGAACACACATAGCCCACAAACTTATGAGCACTGGGGTCCTGGCTAGCATGATCCCAGTGACACATATCAAACACACTGACAACATGTGATTTTCACTATGAGCACTGGGGCCCTGGCTAGCAGGATCCCAGTAAGACAGTAAAAACACCCTGACATATACTCACAAACATGCCAAAAGTGGGGGTAACAAGGCTAGAAAGAGGCTACCTTCCTACACAGGGGTAGAAGAACAAGCACTTAGGAACAAAGACAACGAAGAAATCAGGAGGTGTCCTATAGCACATCTCTGGTAAGAGAAATGGAGGCTTGGCTGAATCCAACTGTAGTTACCGAATCTGACACTGGGGCGGGCTCTGACTAGAGGCCCAGGCCATAGAAGATAAAGTAGGTCCGGGGGAGTTGTAATATGTGAGTAACAGCCAAAAGAAAGTAGCAGGGGAGGTGCCTGAAGGCCTGCCCTGCATGCTACAATAGGGATGTCAAACAGGGTCACCAGAGCCCCAGGCTAATAGAAACATGTTCCATTAAGTGATTGAAGGTTCCAAATGTTATGTGGTAGCCTGAAACATGACACTGCTTTTCCACAGCCCAGCATCTCCACCAGCAGCGGTATAGGGGTGGTTGAATTTAACAGTTCCTGTCTACCTTTTTCACTTTTATTTTGTTCTCTTGGTTTTTGTTTAATTCCAAAGTCTGCAGGTGTCTGGTGTGGTCTGAACTTGGCTACTCTAATAAATGTGCAGTCGGCTCTTACACTGCTCGATTCGATACTTAGGGGCATATTTATACTCCGTTTGCGCAGGAATTGCGTCGTTTTTTTTGACGCAATTTCGACGCAAAACTAACTCCATATTTATACTTTGGCGTTAGACGCGTCTAGCGCCGAAGTCCATGGAGTTTGCGTCATTTTTTAGCGTCGACACCTACTTTGCGTTAATGAGATGCAAGGTAGGCGTTCACGTCTAAAAAATCGACTCCGAGGCATGTGCGTCGGATTTATACTCCCGGGCAAAATTCACGCCCGGGAGTGGGCGGGTCAAAAAACGTACGCCCGCTTTTGCGCCGTTTTTTAGCGCCTGCAAAAGGCAGGCATTAAGGGACCTGTGGGCTCTGAGGGAGCCCAGAGGTGCCCTCCCATGCCCCCAGGGACACCCCCTGTCACCCTTTCCCACCCCAGGAGGACACCCAAGGCTGGAGGGACCCATCCCAGGGACATTAAGGTAAGTTCAGGTAAGTGTTTTTTTTTTTTGTGGCATAGGGGGGCCTGATTTGTGCCCCCCTACATGCCACTATGCTCAATGACCATGCCCAGGGGACAGAAGTCCCCTGGGCATGGCCATTGGGCAAGGGGGCATGACTCCTGTCTTTGCTAAGACAGGAGTCTTTTCTATGGGGGTTGGGAGTGAAAATAAATGGCGCAAATCGGGTTGAGGCGAAAAAATTGCCTCAACCTGACTTGCCCCATTTCTTGACGCCCAAGCTCCATTTTCCCCTACGCCGGCGCTGCCTGGTGTACGTCGTTTTTTTGAACGCACACCATACGGTGCCCGCATGGTGCTTCAGAATGGCGTTAGCCGGCGCAAATTTTTTGGACGCAAAACTGCGTTAGCGCAGTTTTGCGTCAAAAAGTATAAATATGGGCCTTATTCCCCACCAGGGTGGCTGCACCTCCTGAGGAGGGAGTAGGCAACTTATAGGTCTGCACTGAAGTTCCAATTTACTGGGAAGTATATCTTTGCCCTAGCTGGTAGTTTGAAATGATTACCAAAAGATAACTGGGGATTAATGCATATGCACATAGAGTAAGAGCTGCACCTAAAGTAACTGTATAGCTGTTGGAGTCTATGAGTGCAATACAAACTAAAGAAGAGGCATCAAACTAGAAATGTATGTAAGACAGATTGTCTCACACTACTAGGAAATAATGACATGCTAAACCATCACCCTTTATATTTAAATGTATTTCATGCTATGACTTGTACAGTTTGGGCACAGTTGTACTGTTTAAATGCTGAAAATGCCAATAAGGAGAGCTGAGAAAAAAAACTATAACTGCTGAATTTCTATGGTTTTGTACGAGTAAATTCAGAACCTATCTATAACGTCCCTGTAACCTTTGTTTTTATATATATGATTAATGTTTAAACTGTAAACTAGTAATTAAGGTGTTGGGCTATTGGGCTATGCTGATCTTCACGCAAATGCTAAAGGAATCCCAAAATGCAAGATTTAGAATTTAGAAAGGAATGTGAGCACTTCATTGATTGCACACTCGTGAAAATGTATATTACAATATAACTTTTGAAGAACGTATTTATGAATTTTATTTATCATAAATGTAGCAAGTGATATCTCCAAACAGAACAGTGTTAAAAAAGACCAGTGCTTAATTGCAAAATGAGTGCCAGTGCCCAAATGTCAGTGCGTTCATTAATAAGGCTGCTTATTCCTTAATACACCACAGACCTCTTTAATCCACTGCCAGACACTGTCTGTCTCTTCATCGCTCTTGCAGGTTCCTGCTTGCTCCCTTGGTAACATGTTTTTCCATCTTTCTCATCCTCCTCCTTTCCTGTTTGTGTGTTTTTCTCTTTCTTAATCTTAGGAAATGTCTGATGAGGAGAAATAAGTGCTGGTCCCACCAACTGCCATTGGCTCAAATTAAGCACTGAAAAAGGTTTAAATAAAAAATAAAAATAAAACATTTGAAAAACACATGAACCAGTATGGTTCAGTCTCATGAATAGAACCTTTGTGTGTGCATATAGTTTTTACATCTGAAGCACACACTCTACACATATAAGGCCAGGTTTACTTGAAAGCCACGCAAAGCAGTACAACAATTAAGGTTGCTGTGCTGCATTGAGCAAAAATGTACATATCTACTAATTTGAGGCACTGTTCTCCTCTTTTCCTGTGCAGGTGCATTTTTAGCAGCACTGCACCAATGCAGACACTCTTGATCTATACGCTGTGTTCTCTAAAACATAGGTTTTGTATTGGAATGTGTCTCTTCCAGCAAAATACCTATGCTTTAAGGCTGTTTCTCACTTTGCTTGGGTACTGAACAATACAGAACACATGCAAATTACGAAAAATGTGGAGAAATAAAACAAAATGTCTCCTTATTGTGCCTGTCTCGAGGAAGGATCGGATCAGTGGCGGCTGTTTCCTGTTTATATTGATGGGGCTCTCAGGAATGCCCTTAGGTCCAACCTCAAAACTCTCAAACGCAGTCCGTTATAAACAGTGTTTATAACAGGTCACGATTAAGAGCTCTGGAGTTAAGGCTGAAGGCAGTGCACATTTCTCACACTGCCTAGCAGGACTAAGAAAATAGAACAGCACAGTTATTTTTAAAAAAAATAAAGAAAACATACTTACCTACTCCAGTCCTCTCTGTCCTGCAGTCCTCCTGCAAAGAGTACTCTGAGCCAACTCCCCTGTACCAATCCTGATGCTGCACGCATGCTTCTCAGATAGCATGAGAGAAGCCCCAGGATTGGCTGCAGCATGCTAGTTCGATGATCCTTCAGACCCTGGGGGCCTGTGCCTGATCTCCACCAAGCTGTATAAGATAGCTCTTTGGAAAGGTTTAAAGTGCACATGTGAGGCTGGTCGTCTTGAGACAGCTGTTAAAAGTGACATGCCCACTTCTACTCCCCTGCTGCCAGTCAGCAGTAATGACCCCACCCCAAAACTTGGCTCAGGCTAGCTGGCTGCACTGAACAACAAAACAGTAATACATTGGTTTTATTAGCATTATATTGTTCATTTTTGTTGGCTTGGCAGCAGGGTAGGCAACACCACACTGCCCTAAAGGAGGCACCACCTCTGCTTGGGATTTTGGTATAAATCCATGTCTATTATTCTTTGGGAACATAGAATGGGAAAAATTGCTTTGGGACCCCCCATTTTTCTCGGCACCTGCTTGATGGATCACTACAAAACTTTCAAAACAGCAGCTGAGGTGACCAATGTATACGTCACAAAGATTTATCAAACGGCTCCAAAAGAATTGGTAAAACAAAACATGCTCTGTCTATAGAAATAATAGTCCTAACTCTAATTATCTACTGGTGACCGCCAGTAGGATATATATATATATGTTTATCTGTAGGAAAGTCCTCCTTTTCGACCTGATCACCCCCAAACGTTTTGGACAGATACTGGTGGTTAGTGACTGTTGGCTGTGCCCTGATTACTGCTTGACAGTCCCAGGGCCAGTGCTCTGTGTAAAGTAGATATGCAAATTAGGTTGCCAAATTATAATTGACAGTATCAACCTACCTATAAGTCCCTAGTATATGGTAGGCCCTGTAGGTTTAGGGACCCCAGCATAGGTAGTGCACCCATAGTTGCATTGTAAAGGTAGGCCTGTCTGGCTTCCTGCTTTTATATTAAAGTTATATGCAAATTCGACTTTGGAATTAAAAGTACTTTCAAAGTCTTAAACTACCTTATTCTTACATATAAGTCACCCTTAAGGTGTGCTCTATGTGCCCCTAGGGTTAGGTGCCATGTAACTATAACAACAGACCTTATACAAAGTGTTTTAAAGCCCTGGTGAGGTAAAATTGCCATATTCGTTTGGCTCCATGGCTCCTTAGGCTAAAACAGGGAGACTTTATTTTAAATAACAAAGTCCCCATAAGAGACAGATACCCTGAGTTTGGTATCAAATGAATTGTTATAATAAATCCCACAACTTGCAATTGTTGGATTTAATAAACTAGCTCAGGTAAAGAGTTTTAAAACTCTACCTGAAAGTTGCCAACTTCAGCTCTGTAGTGTCCTTCTCTGATTGTCCAGCCTCTGGCAGCCTGGCCAGGCTGCCTTGATGAGTTGTGAAGTGGCCTGGGCTGAACACAAAGGATGTCCCTGGGAAAGGAGATCTGTCTCAGCAGATAATAAAAAAGGATGGGAAGAGAGCAGCCAAACTGGTCTTCAAAGGCAGGGAAGGGCATTTATAGCAGCTCAGTTCCTCCCCCACTTCCTGCAACTCCAAACAATTAGGTGCCCTCTTGATTAGATTAGAAGAGGGCAGGAGAGAGGTGTGTTTAGGATTTTTAACCACAACAGTGGGTGGGCTCAGCCAGATCTAACCTCCAAAAATCACTTTCAGCCATGTTGGAGTTTTGAAGAATGTTGTTCCCTGGGATTGATTTTTGCCACACTTCCCAGGAATTGGTCATCAAAGGGGGAAGGAGCTTGCCTGTGATTGGACTAGCAGGACCCCTTTGCTTTCCATCCCAGGAGCGAGGATAAATATGGCAGAGCTGCACCAACATCTCAGATCCCTACAAGGAAGAACATCAGCAGAAGAGGGACTGCCCTGCTGGACCCCTGACCTGCATCTGGACACTGCACTCTGAAGGAAAGCTACAGCTGTACACTTGGGCTTCACACATGAAGGACTTTGCCTGGCTTCAACTGGTTCCATTAGGGACACCCTGCTTGCTACAGGTGAAAATAGCTAACCAGAGTCCCCTGCACTAAACCCTGAAGAAACTGACCAGCTGACCACTGTCCAGTGGTCATTTTGGAGTTTGAGCCAGGTGCATTCTAAGAGTTGAAGTCCTAACTCTCAAGGAGCAACTTGGAGCTCCTGGAACCTTGGGGTGATCTGTGGTCTTCTAAAAGACCTTCAAAGACCTTCTGAAAGAAGATCCAGACGTTTGGAGAAGATTGGAGAACTTTTGGAGAAAAGCTCCATAAAGGTACCGACGCGCTGTTGAGATTCAAGCTGGCTTACGTCGATGCAACCTGGCCTGATTTGCAGGTTCGTCCCACTGAAAAGCTCCGGAGCCCACGACTTCCGGAATTTCACCGGGGGCTCCTGGAAAGGCTATCCGACGATGTTGACTCAAAATCGGCTTGCTGTGGAGAGTCGTCCGAAGTTGGAGAGAAAAAGATCCCAAAAAGTGACCAAGTCCGAAGGTAAAAAGTTGACCGGGACTTCCTGCGCAGCATATCTGAGGAGGGCTCCATGGACATAGGATCAAGATTCAGAGTTTGCCTAGACAAAGATTTTCAACCTGAAAAATCATCTAAGTCAGAATGTAGAAATCTTCACGAGGTCTCCTGTGACGCATAGCCAAAGAGGGCTCCAGGGAGGTCGGAACGGATTTGTGACTTCGTCCCGCTGAATGAAATCGTCAAGAAAACAACTAAGTCCAAAGGTATACATTATTTACCGAGGCCTCTCGCTTGCTGTAGCCAAGCAGTACTCCATTGCAGTCGACCTGAAACTTTGACTTTGCTTTTTGTTTCTATGCGCTTGAAAACATGAATTCTTTTAAAATTCTTCCCGTTTCCTATGTTGTATTTATTTACTGTTTTGTGATATTTGAATGCTTTGTACACTTTGGCCCTCAATATGACAATGGCGGTAAAAACCGCCTACTGCTGTGGCGACGACCACCAAAAGACCTTTGCCGCGGCTACCATCCATCCGCCGTATTATGACCACAGCTGGATTTCCGCCAAAAGAATGGCAGAAATCCATCTGTGGCCATGCTGGCGGATGGCTGTGTTCTGCTGGCAGTAGCAGCGCCCCGTTCCCTGCCAGAGGAACCACTGGATCTAGGTAAGTCGGGTCCCCAACAGGGGAGAGGGGTGGGGGGTGTGGTGTGTATGTGTGAGGGTGTGTGAATGTTTGTGTGTGCATAGATGCGGGTTTGTGTTGCGTGTTGAATGCGTGTGTGCATGAATGGAGGTGTGAGTGTGTGTATGTTGTGTTATGTGAATGCGTTTCTGCATGTATTTTTGAATGTGTGTGCGGATGTGTGTGTGAATGGATGTATGCATGCCTGGAAGCATGTGGGAATGGGTGTGTGTATGTGTGTGTGTGTGTGAAGGGGGAATGAATGTAAGAGGGTGGGGAGGGGGCTTTGGAGAGGGAGGTGGGGTGGGGAGTAAATGGAGAGGGAGTGGGGAGGAGACCCCTATCAGTGACAGGGAAGGAATTCCCTGTCACTGATAGCGCCTACCACCATGGTTTTCGTGGCTCTATAAATGGCATGGAAACCGTGGCGGTAGGCGGGGTCATAATCCTGCAGGTGGAACATTGAAAGCCGCCAGGCTGGAGATGGAGATCTCCAGCCCGGTGGCTGTTACTGCCGTGGTGGTCGGAGTGGTATATTGGCAGGTTGGCTTCAGCCAACCCGCCAATGTCATAATATGGCAGTAAGTACTGCCAGCCTGTTGGCATTACTTACTGCCATATTAACGTCGACCGCTGGGGTCGTAATGACCCCCTTTGTCTCCTAAGTTAAGCCTTGTTGCTCGTTGCCAAGATACTGAAGGGTGAGCTTGGGTTAATTTATTGAGACCTAACTGAACCTAGCGGGGTTAGTGGCCCATTGCTAAGGTTAGGTACTTGCCTGCCCTTACTAATAATCCACTTTCCAACAATATCTATATATCACTACCCCTAAATGTTACAGTCCAAAGATAAGTAGGTTATGGATCACTGTCCTCCGCCATGTGTCTGGATATATGGGTATGTAGATATCTGCCACCCAGAAGCTAATTATCTTTAGTATATGATGGGTGCTGGTCCATCAATGCAATCTGTGATTTGTAGGTGTCCATCATACATGTGACATGGCTTACATGTCTAATTGCTTGCAAATGTAGCAATCTACATTCCCTTTGTAAGTGGGAAATGTCCATTGATATGAATTGTGCCCCATGACTGTTGTCAACATTCCTTGTGTCTACATGTCGGCATGTGTCCTTTTCTCTAAAAGAAACATTCTTAATCTGCAATTTCATGCATTTCCTACCCACGTTGATGGGTTGATGAATGTATTGCCTTACATATATGTGCATGGAAAAGTGTTTGTGGAACAGAACAGTTACAATGGTGATACGTTTCATGTTGTGCCACAGACAGGATTATGTCACCATTGTTTATTGTCTGACAGATATCTTTATTCATCATAACATGTCATTTGGTATGTAGAACTGCACTAGCAATGAGGGACATGACAGTTAGTCCCAGAATGTGGACCCACTCTGTGTTTATCTATCCCCTTGATATGGCTTCATTTGTAAAAGTGCACTGTACATATGTAATGGTTGAGGTATGTGGCCTGACCGTTGGTATTTATAATGGAGTGACTTACAGTGATGTTGACATCACATATGTTTGGGTACAGGCATTCATCCACAGACAGACACCAGGGATGGCATGTCCAAGATGCGAATAGTGATGTTGCTTCTCATTGGACAACAAATTGAGGTCCTTCTATAAGTCCTTGCAAGTTCTGTGTCTCTCCAACAAGTAAAGGGCTTATGGTTACACCAGAAACACTCAGACAATGTCATTGTAATGGGTGTCAAACATTAGTGGTGACTATCCTGGGGCTTACTGATTCATTGTTTTGTGTATTCTGGAGACATCTCTCCCTGATACATTGAACCTGACATCAAAAGTATTCCTTTCAATGGAACATGTGAGGCCTATCTGAGTAGCATGGCTACTACTTCCTTGACTATTGGGGCAGGTGTCACTTGTTTAAGTGTACATTCTTGAAATGTTTCCAGTGTGACATGGGTATTTCCATGTCACCTACTAAAAGATATTGCACTTTTGTGATCCACATAGCAGGATTTCCTAGTATCATTTCTACAGGTTGCACATTATGTATGCGCCAAATAGATGATTACATGACCTTATGTGTGAAATATGGGAATGGACTTTACAATGGGATACCATTATTTGCTATGTGCACAGGTTTGAGGATGGAGAGGCATATGGTGATTGTGGTTGCAAGACTTCAGCCATGCCATTGTAGTTATCTGAGATCCTGATTTTCCTTTGGACTTTTTTAGTAACTCCTGATGGCATGCATGCATATGTTTTGACACATCTATGTGCCACTTAGGTGTAAGTCTTTGCTGGGGCCTACTTGACATGATGGTATTGTTTGGCAATCAGAGTTGTGATTGAAGTGTTATAATGGACATGTTATGACCCTATTTATTTTTATTTTTGCAGAGCAGCACAGACCAGTGAAGGAGATGGGGCCAAGACAAGTGGGGAAGCATCGGGTCATGGTACCTCGGGTCAAGACACCACTGACACAGAGGGACCCAGTGGCCGAAGGGCGAGGGGAGTGCCACAGGGAAGACTGGGACATCATCAACATCCTCAGATTCTTTCTCCAGGGGCCATTCCCTAGTGGTGGTGGACCCATCAGGGAATCCTCCTGTACCATCCTTGTCCACAAGCCCCTGTTCTATCCAGTCGGCCGTACCTGCTCACGCAAGAGGGTGGCCATCTCCTTGGTCGCAGAAGTTTTTGTCCAAGCCTCTGTTATCCCTGCTGCCCTCAGTAAGAAGGCTATTGACCTCCTGAGAATGATCTCTTTGGGTCATACTGCCTTCGTGAATGCCATCCTGGAATTGGCAAGTCAGCTGGAACAGGCTAATGCGTTTCTCGAAGGCATTTATGGTGCAATGTCTTGGCTACAGAGACCTTTTCAGGCTCTGGCCTCAACACTGATGGCAGCCAGTCACCCCCCCCCACCTTCCGATCCCCCTCCACTTCCCTCTTCCCAGTCCAAATCCCCCCTTCCCCTGCCTACCCAAAGCATACAAACAAATCCACAGACATCCACCTCAACTGACAAATTGAGTGCACACAGACACCACCACAAGGCACACTAGCATGCACACAAACAACATCCACCCACGGACACAACACTCATAACTTCCCCTGAAACCCCCAGCATCACACACATGACATCAAGCATACCTACAGACACCATCACAACGGTCACTAATTCAGCCAGCATGCCCATCCTACCCACAGACACCACCCCAGCAGACCCACAGACATCTACCACAAGCACCAGACACCACAACTAGAGACACACATACATCCACTATTTCCACCATATCTCAGTCACCACCACAGACATTGTCAGCCTCCCACCATGGCATCCCCAGCACCTCCACCCCCGTAAACCCAAGACACATAAACAACCACATTCACACACCCAACAGACACCCAGCACACACAAGTATACCTCCCATAAGCACACACCCATGACATCCACACCTACACATCCGACATCCACTCCCTCAACCACCAAATCCCGCCCCTGTTCTGATGACCATCTCTGTGTGCCCAAAACACTTTTTTATTTGACCTTAACCTTTCTCCTGTTCCCCACCCCCATCCCAGACCCAGAAGGACCTATCCAGCTCCCAGGCCATCTCTTCCAGCCCCTTGGTCTCCCCTGCATCCCCTACAGGTACCCACACCTTTCCCCTCAAGAAGAAGCTCACCCCTCCCAAGAAGAAGCCTGCCCCTCCCAAGAAGACCATCCCTCCCAAGCCCAAACATCCCCCTCCCAAATCCAATCTCCCACACCCCCAACTCCAGATAATCCCTAAGGTGCATGCTTGCCCCTTTGGTGCCTCTTCCTGTGGAGGTTCCCTGGTAGTTAGGAGTCAAGTTTTGTTGGCAAAATATTGTGCTATTATGGACCATAAAATGGACTGGCCATTGGCCATCATTCAAATTCATTTGTTCCTAATAAACCCAAATAGTTATTGTTTTTTGGGGGGTAGACCTTTATCCTGCAATTTCTTTTCTAGCTTGATGTTGTTCCTGAGTGACTTTGGTTGTGTGACTCCAGTTGTGTTTGTTTGGGCATGCTTGCTTCTCCATGTGGTGTTGTTAGCAGTATGAGAGTTTGTGTGCAGGGCTGTTGGCTCCCAAGGTAAGGGTATATGTTGTGTGTATCGTAATGTGTGTGTCAATGCAATGGTGGTGTCATGGCATTGTGTCCTGTTTTGTATGGTAGGTATTTATTTTTGTGTTGTCCAATGTGTGCAGGTTTGGTGTTAGACTTGTCTCCCTGATATTGCTTATGTATACTTGTGATGTGTGCATCTTGAGTTTTATTTGTGCAGACATGGATTGTGTTAAATTGTGCTAGCTGTTTTTGCATTTGCCTGTGCATGTGTCCATGTATCTGTGTGTCCCTTGCGGCTAGCACAGGTATGTTCCATGCAGTACGAGGTGTATGTGCTTTGTTGACATGCCCTTCCCTATTGTGCAGATGTGCATGACTATTGGTTTTAGTAATTTTTTTCGCTGAGACCCATGTAGGGCCATTTCCTGTGGGCATGCTGTTTGGGGGCCTGCTCAAAGTGTTATATGTCCCAGTACACTCTCCTTCCCTGGGTGACCCAGATGGCCCCATCCCAATTGCGTAGGTTTAGTTGTCATATTGTTCTTGGTCTTTTTGTCTCTCTGTGTTTTATGCATGCCATTGTGCTTTCATTGTTTTGTGATGTGTGTGTCCTTTGCAGGGTTATTTACTGGTTGTGTTTTTTGTGTTCAATGCTACAACGTTACACATGTGTGTTGTATGTGAGGACAGTCCCTGGCTAGTGGTGAATGTGAGTGTGTGATTTGTATTTGTATATGTGCTGTAGGTGTGTTTTTGTTGATATATATGACAATGTTGTGTAGCCTTCACTGTCCCGCTGCCTGAGAAGTATGGTCATGTGTATTTGTGTAGTGTTGCAGTGCAGTGTGAGTGTGCTGGCCAAAGTGTGTGTATTGTGACTGTATACATCTGTGTTGATGTATGTTTGTGAGTGTGTTGTTTCAGACGTGTACATGCTGCCCATGGCGTGCCCCCCTATGATGTATTTTCCGGTGCTACAAGCTGTATTTTATGGTTGGTGAGACAGGTAGGTGTGTTTAATTATGGTTGTTGGTGTCCACGGTGATGTTGGTTTTTATATCTCCTTATGGTCATTAGCAGTGGCATGATACTTGTGAATGGCGGCATCGGATGTGTAAGGCTGTCTGCACGTTAGTGTCTCCCTTTATACTATCTGTTTCTGCCTTCTTATATGTGGTGGTTGGACTGCCATGGTTAAATTGGCAGTGTGCAACCTCGTAATCAGTCGAGCAAAAACACTGTCTCCACCAGCCTGTTTGTGCTTTCTCATGACTTTTGGGGTCTGGGCTCCCTGGCGGTGCTGGTGGACGGCCTGCGGTCTTCGCTGTGTACCGCTGCAAAATTCATAATACAACAATTAGATTCACAAGACCAATGACGGTTCGACCACCACCATCAACATGGCGGTCCCGGAACTGCCAAACCCGTAATGAGGCCCTTAACTTGGTCTAACCACTCTTGAGTTTGGACCCAATTCTCCTGACTCCATGATTTTATTTTCTAAGTTTTGTTTTATAGCTCCACACCATTGCTCAGAAGAAATTAATATTGCTTGCTTTTATTATCATGTAACCTTCTTTGTTGTGTGCTCAATGCTGTCATTGTGGTAGTCTGGTCCCAGTCTTCCTAAAGTTATGATATATGACCCACTAATTTGCTGGTTTATTTAAATCTTGTTGACATTGAGGGATAACCCTTTGATCAATCCTGCAGTAGGAGTTTGCATAGGTGGGGGTAGCACCTTCAGATCTTCCCTGTTAGTGTGCTAGCCTGCTGCTACTACTACTAATACTACTACTACTTCCAAATTTCCTTAACAAACACTACATTTGAAACCAATGCATTGCAATGAATGATCTTTCATTCTATTCTCATTTCTCAACCCCCTTGATGGACCAACTCAGTCTCCCTGTTTTGCAATGCACACATACTCGTATCACTGTGACATTGCTTGGGACCGGACGAACTACATAAAGTCATGGAGAATACTAACTCACTAATATCACTAATTCACTATGGAGACAGGAGGACAGTGACATCTGTGTTGCAATGGCTTCTTAAATAATCAGTCCAAGCGAGTGCCTATGAGTATGATGATATAGCGCTGAGAACCCACATGCGATAAAAACAATTAGCAGTGTAGAACGCAAACACAATAAAAATATAATACTCACCAAGCCCCGGATTCTTGGTGCCTGGCAGGTCAAGCAGGTCCTGTTTCGTGGTCGATTATATCAGCCGAGCAGCAGTGCTTTAGCTGCTCTGTGGTGCGCTGGACCTGGGTGGTGGCCCTGACACACCAGCACACCCTAGCCTAATGCAATCGATGCTCCCACAGGGGATAACTGCTCCCAGGCCTGACAACTGTTGCCAGCATGGAGGGGAGGTGGTGCTGCACTGAAAAAAACAGTGCTGCCAACTCCAGCAAGCTAAAGATGGGCCGACGCTGCTGCCCCTGACAGTACCGCCACCCACAAGGTAGGTGGAAGCTGTTTCCCTGCTCTGCCATGGTGCTAGGTGGGGAAGGGTGAAAAAGAAAAGAAAAGAAACAGATGTATAAAATACAAAAAGTCACAAAAAACACAAAAACATACAAATGATCAAACACAAAAAGACACACTAACACAATAGACAAAAGCTAGGGGTAGATTAAGTCTAAATTAAGTCTAAGGGTGGAGGATTGAAAAGATTGATGTGATCTGAAAAAAATAGGCCCAGAACCAAAAACAAGATGGTTGCACCCATGCGAACTGCGTGGTGCTATTCCTGTGCAATTTTTAACGCAAGTACGTACTTAGCTTTGCGTTTGATGTCAAACGCAAGGTGAACGTGCACAATGATGAACTCCCCCCGCTCGCAGAACTCCCTGTAGCGCAGCAGATTTTTTTTCTTCTACTTCACAGAGCTCCTTTGTGCACTTCCCCCAGGCCTAGGCAATATACTAGCACTGGCTTCTGGAAGATGGGGCGTACCTATGACAGAGAAAGGACTGCAGGCACATTGGCTGCGTCAACAAGGTCCCAGCACAAACAGACCCCCCCAGCCATTAACTATACTCAAATGTCCACTCAGCACACAGCTCCCCCCCCGGAATTCTAACATGTACAGCAGCCTACACAAACACTCCACAGGAATTAAAGTCATGCTGCATACCATCTGATCCAAAAACGCAAAACAACAATGCATAGTATGAACAGGAGAATGGCCAAGATGACAAAGAAACATTAAAAACAGACCAAGATAGGTATGCAATGCCAGGAGGTGCTAATGAACATTGCCACACAGATATGAGCCAGGACCTTCCCTTAATACACCACCTTCCCTGTTTTTGTTACCTGTTCATACAGTATTTTAAGTGTTCATAGTTAGTTTTAGTATTTAGTATAGGTTTAAGGATAGTGTAGGTTAGGTATAGTTAAGTAATATGTTTTTAGGTAGGCTTTAGTGTTATTTTTGTATAATGTTTATGGTTTTTATTGGGTGGGGGCAACGTTTTGTGTTAAAAAATAACAAAAAAAATAAAATCTTCAAGAAAACTACAAAGGTATGTATTTCTTTAGGCTTATATTCATAAGTAGTATTTATTTAGAATGTAGTTTCATTTTGTTTTGTATTAACCTGTGTGTATTAACCTCTTCTGTGCCCTGGACGAGGTGGTCTCGTCCTCGGCACCAATTCCCTGGTGCCGAGGACTAGACCACTTCGTCCTGCTATGGGCCCCCGGGGGGAGCACTAGCGCGCCCCCGATGGCCAGGCACCCCCCTCACCTGGGCAGGCATGGAAGGGGAATCGCTTCCCCTTCCACCCCCGCCCCCGTGACCCCTCCGTGGCATCTGATGACGTAAGCGCGCAATCACGCGCTGACCTCATCAGAGGCCTTCCCGCCGATCGGAGGAGAAATGCAAAGGCATTTCTCTCCCGATCACGTGGAGGGGGCAGAGAAGCCCGAAAGGAGAGGAAAGGCCTTTCCTCTCCTTTCAGGCTTCTCTGAGCATTTCCGTTGCCCGATCGCGATGCGATCAGGCAGCAGAAATGCCACTAGACACCAGAAATTCTTTTTTTTTTTTTGGATTTATGAAATAAGGGCGCGGCCCCTTGGGCAAGGGCTGCTCCCCAGGGGGGCAATTTATTTCTAGGCCATTTCTGCCCCCCCTGGGGGCAGATCGGCCAAATATTGTTAGGCTGATCTGCCCCCAGGGGGGGCAAAAATCCACTAGACGCCAGGGATAATTTTATTTCTTGTTTTTTCGTTTTTTTATGTTTGGGGAGCGACCCCTTCGGCAAGGGTCGCTCCCGGGGGGGCCAACTATTATTAGGCCATTTCTTTCCCCCTTGGGCTATTTCTGTTAGGCCAATCTGCCCCCAAAGGGGGCAGAAAACTCTAGACACCATGGATTAGTGTGTCTGTATGTCTGTGTTTTGTTTGGAGGGGGCAGCCCCTTGGGCACGGGTCGCTCCCCATGGGGGCACATTACTGTTGCCCATAACTGCCTCCCTTGGGGGCAGATTGGCCTATTTGGGGAAGGCCCTTCTGCCCCCAAGGGGGCAGAAAGCCCACCAGAGACCAGGGAAGATTTTTTTTCTCCAAAATAAGAGGTTGGGGTGGGGGCATACCCCCACCCCAAATAAATGGGGCCAAAGTTTCTCTGCAATTACCCCCGATCCACACCCGGGGGGGGGGACAGAAAGTTTACTAGATGCCAGGGGATAAAAAAAAAAAAAAAAAAATAGTGGGGTGGTGGCTACCAACCAGTATGGGCCTGGTTATGCCCCCACCCGAACTGAAGGGGCTATCAGTCTTTCAGCTCTCCCCCGCACACTAAAACATCTTATCCCATGGTAGGCAAGATGACATTTGATTATTTTTGGTTTTTGTTTACAATTGGGCCATGAGAGCTTGGTAACTCTCAAAATCGTCCCACTTGGAATGGAATGGTGAGGGCTGCACTTTTTTTTACTTTGGGACGTTGCCATGTAGAAAAATCCACAACACCTAGACACATCTGAAAACTAAACATCTAGTTGATTCCAGGGTGGTGTGCTTCACATGCACCCCACACCATTTCCTTACCCACAATGCCCTGCAAACCTGCAACTTTGTTGGAAAGCACACATTTTTCCCAGAGTTTTGTGATGGAACTTTCCGGAATCTGCAGGAATCCACAAAATTCCTACCACCCAGCATTGTCTCATCTATACCGATAACATTTCTGCTGCACTTCTCAGCCTAAAGATGTTTTTTTTTCAAACTGCCCTTTTGGACCCACTTTGGTTCCCCCTCAATTTTGACGTTTTTTTGGCTCTTCCCTGTCACAAACACTTGGCCCACCTACACAAGTGAGGTATAATTTTTACCGGGAGACTGAGGGGAACTTTGGGTGGTAGGAAATTTGTCCTGGTGCAGTGATCCCACACAGAAATGTGGGAAAAATTAGATTTTTTAGCTAATTGAGGTTTGCTGAGGATTCTGGGTAAGAAAACATTGGGGGATCCACGCAAGTCACACCTCCCTGGACTCCCTCTGGTGTCTAGTTTTCAGAAATGTCTGGGTTTGGTAGGTTTCCCTAGATGGCTGCTGAGCCAGGACAAAAAACGCAGGTGCCCCCGCAAAAACAGATAGTTTTCTATTTAATCATTTTGATGTGTCCAGATAGTGTTTTGGGGCATTTCCTGTCGCGGGCACTAGGCTTACCCACATAAGTGACGTACCATTTTTATTGGGAGAATTGGGGGAAAGCTGGGTGGAAGGAAATTTGTGGCTCCTCTCAGATTCCAGAACTTTATGTCACAGAAATGTGAGGAAAAAGTGTTATTTTAGCCAAATTTTGAGGTTTGCAAAGGATTCTGGGTAACTGAACCTGGTGAGAGCCCCACAAGTCACCCTGTCTTGGATTCCCCTAGGTCTCTAGTTTAAAAAAATTCACAGGTTTGGTAGGTTTCCTAGGTGTCGGCTGAGCTAGAGGCCAGAATCCACAGGTAGGCACTTTGCAAAAAACACCTCTGTTTTCTTTGAGAAAATGTGATGTGTCCACTTTGTGTTTTGGGACATTTCCTGTCGCGGGCACTAGGCCTACCCACACAAGTGAGGTACCATTTTTATCGAGAGACTTTGGGGAACGCTCGGTGGAAGAAAATTCGTGGCTCCTCTCAGATTCCAGAACTTTCTGTCACCGAAATACGAGGAAAAAGTATTTTTTTAGCCAAATGTTGAGGTTTGCAAAGGATTCTGGGTAACAGAACCTGGCGAGAGCCCCACAAGTCACCCCGTATTGGATTCCCCTAGGTCTCTAGTTTTAAAAAATGCACAGGTTTGGTAGGTTTCCCCCAAGTGCCGGCTGAGCTAGAGGCCAAAATACACAGGTAGGCACTTTGCAAAAAACAGCTCTGTTTTCTTTGTGAAAATGTGATGTGTCCACTTTCTGTTTTGGGGCATTTCCTGTCGCGGGCGCTAGGCCTACCTACACAAGTGAGGTGCCATTTTTATCAGGAGACTTGAGGGAAGATAGAATAGCAGTGTTATTGCCCCTTGTCTTTCTCTACAGTTTTTCCTTCCAAATAGAAGACAGTGTGTAAAAAAGACATCTATTTGGGAAATGCCCTGTGATTCACATGCTAGTATGGGCACCCCAGAATTCAGAGATGTGCAAATAACCACTGCTCCTCAACACCTTATCTTGTGCCCATTTTGGAAATACAAAGGTTTTCTTGATACCTATTTTTCACTCTTTATATTTCAGCAAATGAATTGCTGTATACCCGGTATAGAAAGAAAACCCACTGCAAGGTGTAGCTCATTTATTGGCTCTGGGTACCTTGATGAACCTACAAGGCCTATATATCCCCCCAACCAGAAGAGTCCAGCAGACGTAATGGTATATTGTTTTAAAAAATCTGAAATTGCAGGAAAAAGTTACAGAGTAAAATGTAAAGAAAAATTGCTGTTTTTTTCACCTCAATTTCAATATTTTTTTAATTTCAGTTGTTATTTTCTGTTGGAAACCCTTCTAGGATCTACACAAATTACCCATTGCTGAATTTAGAATTCTGTCTACTTTTCAGAAATGTTTAGGTTTCTGGGACCCAGCATTGGTTTCATGCCCATTTCTGTCACTGACTGGAAAGATGCTTAAAGCACAAACAATCGTAAAAATGGGGTATGTCCCAGTAAAATGCCAAAATTGTGTTGAAAACTTGGGTTTTCTGATTCAAGTCTGCCTGTTCCTGAAAGCTGGGAAGCTGGTGATTGTAGCACTGCAAACCCTTTGTTGATGCCAATTTCAGGGAAAAAAACACAAGCCTTCTTCTGCAGCCCTTTTTCCCTGTTTCTTAAAAAGAAAAACAAGTTTTTCACTGTGTTTTGGCTATTTTCTTGACCTCCTTCAGGGGAACTCACAAACCCTGGGTAACTCTGGAATTTCTAGGATGTTGGACAAAAAGTACGCAAATTTGTCGTGGGTAGCTTATGTAGAAAAAAAAATTATGAGGGCCTATGCGCGCCCTGCCCCAAATAGACAAAAAAAGGCCTGGCACCTGAGGGGTGAAAGGCCTGGCAGCGAAGGGGTTAAGGTGTGTGGGGAACTGATGTTTATCTTGTCATGTGTTAATAGTTGTTAAGATAGGCTAAGTTGTAACTAAGGAAGGATAGGGTAGTTTTAATGCTAGGTAGTGTAGGATAGATAGGATTAGGTAGTATTTTTATATAATATATTTTCTGTTTAAATACATATTTAATTGTTCATTAAGTGTTTAGCATTATTTGCTCTAACTCCCTACTCCTGAGTTAGTTGAGTGCATGATGTTCAGTTAATCCGGAGTATATAGTCCCAAAATGTTGAATTATCAGACTCATCTTGACAACTGTAGGTCTTCCACACATTTGGGTTATGAAGGCAACTATATCCATACACCCTGAAAATGGCGCTCATTTTTCAGTTGAACACAAAGCACCACACAGGTAGTTTCCGTACTGCAGCAGACCACGTGAAAGGAAGAGGGCATTTTACATAATAGAATAAATTGGTTGCACTCTGCCTGCACAGGCACACAGACTGCTGCCTAACAAAAACACCCTTGAATCATAGTGCAAGGAGACCAGTTTTGTTGCCTGAATCAATTTTGTGCAGGACGTGACACCTGCCTGGCCAAAACCAATCCTCATAGGCATTTACTCATTGCTAAGTGGGCAGCATAATGCAGCTCACGTTAAATGAGGACAGGAAAAGTAGATTTAACCA
The DNA here is from genome assembly GCF_031143425.1 of Pleurodeles waltl. Lineage (NCBI taxonomy): Eukaryota > Metazoa > Chordata > Amphibia > Caudata > Salamandridae > Pleurodeles > Pleurodeles waltl. The sequence continues at coordinate 30,923,531 of NC_090437.1, forward strand.
TAGAACTCCTCATTAGCTCTCACTGGGGAGGTATGGCACTGTAACAGGTTCCCTGGTCTACCACTAATACAACATTTGTGACCACTAATAAATTAATGTGTGGATGTGTGGATACACACACATTCAACACATGCAACACTTTGCATGGCTTGGTAACTGTCATTCAAGGTATTGCGTTGGCCTTTTGAAAGTGCAATACAAATCCATGAGGAATATGGGCATAAGTCTCTGGCTGGCATTAGTACAACCATCCAGAGTCCTGTATTGATGATAAATATGTGTGTGAGCAGTGTGGTATACAAGTTATGTAATGATGGTAAGGTAGTTAATATGCAGCATAGATATGGATCAGTGAAATTGTGTTTTGGGGTCACATACTTCACACATTTATTTTAGAGGTATTTGTATACCTTGCAATCATCTCACTTTGTGTCCATCAAGATGAGGTTGGGTGTTGATTTACTCTGACATTCCATAGAGATACTACACATGCCTCATTTTTATATTGCAATGGTTGTCATTGAAGTGGCTACACATTCAAAGACAGTATGTGACATTTATTTCAGGACCCTCTTTTTTAGGTTTAAGATGTTTTGGGGGTGTTTTTGTATAGTATGTAGGAAGTCTTTTGAGATTCAACCTTACAAATCTGATAATGGGATTTTAAGTGTATTTATTGTTTACCAGGTTCAGATTTTCACATTATATCATGTGATAAGTATACTTTTCTAAAATCATGACATAGGCCCTCATTACAACCCTGGTGGTAAATGCCACTTACCGCCATGCTGACGGCCGCCAACATACCGTGGCGGTATATCACTACCGGTATTATAACCCACAGAGAAATCCCCTACTATACAGACACCCACACAAGTCTGCCAGCCCAAAGATCAGTGATAAACTGGCGGTACCAAAACCCACACCGTTACCCCAACGGAAATACACCCACAGTATCAGGACCCACGAATCACCAAGGCAGTCTTTCAACTGCAGTAAACCATTGGCAGTACACACCACCATGCTCAAAATGCACACACACTAACAAAACTACACCACATTGGACAATTCAAAATACACACACCTGACACACATACACACACCACACTCACACACTCAGACCACTATAAAACACACACCCACATTACCCTCAACCCTTTCAATGAAAAAAAGATTGATAACTGAGAGAGAGAGACAAGCCAGGGGCACCCACTCAATCTGAGCCACAAAACACCATCACCCATACACCATCCACCTCACAGCACACACCCCAACACAGCACCCCACACACCCTCACACATACCACTCACACCACATCCATGGCACCCCAAAGACACCCCAGGTTTTTAGAGGAGGAGCTGAGGGTCATGGTGGAGGAAATCATCTGAGTAGAGCCACAGTTATTCGGATCACAGGTGCAGCAGACGTCCAATGCTAGGAAGATGGAGCTATGGCAGAGAGTCGTGGACAGGGTCAACGCCATGGGACAGCAACCCAGAACAAGGGATGACATCAGGAAGAGGTGGAACGACCTACGAGGGAAGGTGTGTTCCGTGGTTGCAAGACACCAGGTAGCCGTACAGAGGACTGGTGGTGGACCCCCACCTCCTCCCCAACAACTAACAACATGGGAGGAGCAAATCTTGGCAATAATGCATCCTGAGGGCCTCACAGGAATAGCAGGAGGACTGGACTCTGGTAAGTCAAATCTTTACTATTATATTGTCCACCCTACCTGCATGCCATCACAAACTCCTACCCCTACCCTCACACCCATCACTTCACCACCTCACATATACCCCACTATCACAACCCACCCATCCCAAAACCAAGCCCTGCATGCCACACCAATGCATGGACACCCATCACAGACCTGCATGGACACCCATCACTAAAGCATGCACATTAGAGAAAATAACCTAGCCCACAAATTCACCACTCACATAAGACAAAGCTGACAGGGCAATCACAACCATACAGTGAAACACACCCATGCACAAGATGGCACATGCAGATACAAGAACACTGCATTTACATCCCCACAGGACCCCCACTCAACGTCACCGGAGAGGAGGTGCCACCAACGTCCAGTCCCCCCACAGAAGAGTCCCACAGTGACGACAGCAGCTCTGCACGCCTGGATCACGATGACCAATCTGGACCTCTGGACAGTCAGTTACCCTGCCACAGTCCCATACCACCACAGAGCCTCCCCTCTCAGGAAACACCACCACAGCACTCACCCAGCGGGCCCATACCTCTGTCCCCAGGACACGTCAATCAGCAGTGTGTTCACCACTACAGGGACCCCGGCCACCCCACAAACATAACACTATCAGAGACCTGGGGTCAGTGGCAGTGGGCAAACGGTTCAGGGGACAGAGGCACAGGACAACAGGGAAGCTGGGAGGACTGCTGTGCGACAGGGGGAGGACAAGCCCAGGGAACCCACTCTTCACGAGGCACTTGCAGGGTTCCTGGGAGCATACCAACATTCCCAGGAGACCCTGGGCCAGATATTGTACAAGTTTCAGGAGACCCAGCGGATGCAGGAGGGACAGTACCTGGGGATCAGGGAGGACCTCAAACACATCCACACCATCCTGGTCACCATTGCAGGGGTGCTGGCTGAGATGGCCAAAACCATGAGGGATTCAGTGGCACACCAATGGGCCCCTGATACTAGCCACACGGATGAACAGCCCTCCCCCTCCGCCAGCGCTAGTGGACAGGAGGCCCCACCACAGGACCAACCGGCCACCAGCACTTCACACCCTGCAGAAGGAGAACCACCCCGCAAACTGTCCCTGTGATCCAGGCAGAAGCCAGAGAACACTGCCAAGACCCCGCCAGGAAATAAGACTCTCCTGATTGTCACCCTTCTGTCCCACTCTGTTACCCTGTCCACCTTGAACTGCTATTGCTCCCCTTCCTATGCCCCATTGGATAATGCACCTGTGATACCAATAGACTGGACACTACCCTGGACTTTCCTCCATCAGCAATCCAGCCTATTGCAATACCCCCTCTACTTATTTGCACAAAAATAAACACCCTTGGAACTAATACAAGTATGGAGTCTGTCAATTGATTCAAATATGTATTCGTTTAATAAGCTGTAAACATTGCAATTCAACTGTACAGTCATGTATACATAGGTATGACCTATAGTGGGCAGGACCTGCAGCTCAGGCTCCGTGGTGTCCTGGTTCTTCCTTGAGTGTCGAGAGGTGAGTGGTTTCCCTTCAAAGTACTGTTTCCGCTGTGCTTTTGATGGCGTTGGTACCACCCCGGAAAAGCTGGCGGATGGGCGGGTTGTAATTCTGTGGGTGGTACATTGTCTTCCGCCTGGCTGTTGGCGGTTACTGCTGCGGTGTTTGTTGCTACCGCCGTGGCGGTTAGAGTGTTAAAGTGGCTGCCTGTGTTGGCGGTTTCCGCCATGGTCATGATTCCATATTTGTTACCGCCGGACTGTTGGTGGTATTACCGCCGCTTTAACACCGACCGCCCGGGTTGTAATGAGGGCCATAGTGCCAAATATCAATGTTTAGTGTTTCCAAATACATGTAGCTCGAAATGGGACCTCGCATTTACCTGTGTTACTTATGAAAAGTGTGGAGGAACAAATTGCATTAGCAATTATGGATGTTAGTTGATGAGAACAGGTGGACAAGATCAAATACTTCACAGACATAGAGTACCGAGGTGGGCTGCAAAGTAGGTTGCATTATGTCCTACACAGGGCAAATGATAAAACTGGCCAGGAGACATACACAAATGCTTAACAGGAAGTCCTGGTTCAGAAACTTGGGAATTGTACATTATCCCCTGATGAGTGTTCTGCTTCTGCAGGAAGTTGTGGTGTTGCAATGTAGGCAGATGAATGATGGCACTTGCCTCTGAAACACAAACATTAGAGGCAGTAGATGTTCCCAATTAAATTTATGAATGCCTGTAAGGCAGCATGGTATTCCCTGAAAAGGGCTTGCTGGTTGGACAACACAGCTATGACGTTGATTTTGGGGGTTACTTGTTAATGCCATGAAGGAATCCATCTTGGCCTCCAAACGATTACCTAAAGCTTCCAGTCCCTTTTATAAGCCGTGGATCAATCAATCTGGATTTATATATCACAGCTAGTCGCCCATGAGGGTATCTGGGTGCTCAGAGTTCTGCTGCAGGGAGACTCAGTTGAACCGCCAGGACTTGAGTCTTTTTCTGAATTTCAGCTGAGAAGATGAGGTCCAGAGCTGAAGTGGGAGGTTGTTCCAGGGCTTCGCAGTGAGGTAGAAGATGGAGCATCCCCTATTGTTGCTGCAGTGGATGTTGGGAGTGTGGGTGAAGCAGAGGGAGGAAGAGCACAGGTGTCTGAAGGAAAGGTGGAAGTTCAGTCTTTGGTTGATATATGCTGGTTGTGGAGGTCTTTGAAGGTGTGGATCAACATCTTGAACTGGCATCTCTTCTGAATGGGGAGTCAGTGGAGCTTCTTGGGGGGTGACATAGCAGCAGAGAGATGGGGCAGTAGTTCTTGACTTTGTTTGGGTCGGCGGATGGTTTCTTGAATAGGGGCTTGACTCTCGCGTGTTTCTATTCTTCAGGGAAGATATCCGTGGTGATGGATGCATTGAATATGGTGGTGAGCTCACTGCTGAATATCTTACTCCTGAGGTTGAAGATGTGTTGGGGGCAGGGGTCCGTGGCTGTACTTGATTGGACAGAGTTTATTGTGTCTTATATGGTGAGCTAGTGTAGCGTTCCTCATTTGTGGGAGTGAAATGACTGAGAATTTGGCGGGTTGCGTTCAAAGTTTCTGTAGATGGTGGAGATGTTTTTGTGGAAGAAAACTGCCAAGGTGTCACAGAGTTCCTGGGAAGGGGTGATGGCTGGAGAGCTCTCTGATGATGTTGAAAAGTTATTTGCTGTGGTTGGAGCTTGCTTTGATGTGGTCGTCCAGGGTGCTTCTCTTTGGCTTTTTCAGGAGTTGATGGTATTGGCTTGGGGCTGTTTACAATGTGGCTCGGTCTGTGGACTCCATGCTATTGCACCATTTCCTTTTAAGTTGTTTGAAGGTGTGTTTCATGATTCTTAGTTCCAAACTGGCTTGCTTAGCAGTCAACTTTGTCAGTTCAGTCTGTGATCCAGGTGGAAAAGATCTTTACTGCCTGTTCTAGCTTGGTTGCGGTGCTTGGTTTCGGTGTGTGGGTAGTTGGTCTATTGGCGCTCAGAAACTTTGTTCCTTATGCAGTGTGAAGTGCTGGACAGCATGGAGGGGGTACTGGGGGATCCTTAGATGGTGAAGTAGGTGATGGTGTAGTCTATCTAGGTGAGTTCAGTGACATGACTGTACTTGAATCTGTCGCTGGCCATGAAAATGGCATTGAGTGTGTGTCCTGCAATGTGTTTGGGGTGGGTGATAAGTTGGTGAGACCATCATTAGGGTCATTAAGATGAAAACTGAGGTTGCTGAGGAAGATCTTTTTTTGAGCCATTGGCGAGTGGAGCATTGAATTCAGGAATGGCATTGCAGAAACTGGGCTGAGGTCCTAGTGGTCTGTGGGCAAGAGAGCCTCTGATGGTGGCTTTGCTTTCGGTTCAGAGTGAGAAGTTGAGGTACTCCATGATCAGGGTGACATTATCTGCAGTGATGGTACAGTGAATGGTTTCCGTATGGATGATGGCAATTCCACCTTCGTTCTTGTTAATGTGGTCTCAATGTGCTATCTTGCAGCCTTTAGGTGTAGCTGAGGAGATGTCACGTTCAACTCTTGAGTTAAGCCAGGTCTCGGTGAGGAAGATTACATTGGGGTGAAGGAAAAGATGGTGTCCCAAATATCAGTGGAGATCGTGCATTGAGAAGGAGGCAGTGGAGATAGTCAGGGGTGGTCATGGTAGGCATGGTAGTGGTTGCCATGTGTGCTGGTGGCTTCAGTGTTGCAGGAGAAGAGGCAGTGCTGGCAGGCAAAAGGTCCTACCATGGATGGGGAAAGGTGAGTCCTGGAACCAGGGCATAGAGCTCAACGGCAATGTAGCTTCAGGTGGTAATGGGGTCATCAACCATTCGCTGTATTCATCAACCATTCGCAGCTGAACTCAGAGTCCTTACTTGTGATATGTTGATGATCCATGTCCATTCCATTCCAGGAGTGACCTTTGACCTTTGTGGCCACTGGATCACTCCCTACGCGTACAGCGACACCCAGCTGTCCCCGTGTCCTCCCTGCCCTCGCTGCTCCCTGCTGGCCATCCCTGGTGTCTAGTGGTAAGCGCCTTCTTTGTAATCGCTGTGTGTGTTTACCTTGTCCTGACTGTAATTGCTGTGTTTGCCTTGTCTTATCTGTTATTGCCGCGTTCGCCTTGTCTTATCTGTAATTTCCGCGTTTTGCCGTGTCCTGTCCGTGATTGCTGTGTTTGCCCTGTCTTATCTGTAATTTCCACGTTTTGCCTTGTCCTGTCCGTGATAGCCGCGTTTGCCTTGTCTTATCTGTAATAGCCGCATTTGCCTGGTCTTGTCTGCATCTGTCTGTTGCCTTGTTTTTACCTTGTTTACCGTTCCTGCTGCGCCTGTTCCTTCTCTTTTTCGCCGCCCTGTGTGACCCCCTGCCCACCCCAGCGCCTCGGCTCCCCCAAGCCGTCTCCTTTTCCCACCGCTGTGTCCCTGCGGCCCCGCCCCCTTCGAGCCCCCATTCGTTCACGCCTCCCACCTCCCATCTGCTCCTCCCTCCCTCCTCCCCTTCTTAATGGGGGTCGCGCCGCTGGCGCGCCAGAGGCAAGCCGGTCTTCGCCCGTCCGCGTCTGGACCGCGCCCAGCGCCACCCCCCCGGTCCACGGAACCCCCGCACCCCCAGACGCCACTACACTGCCAGCGACCTCAACGCCCTCAACCCTGGCCGCTCCACAGCATGCTTCCAGTCCTCACCAAGGAATACCCATGGACCCTTCTCCTGCCACAACTGCAGATTGACCTGCGACAGAACCACCAAACCTCCAAAGACCAGAACCAACCACCTCCACTGCACACTCCTTAACACCAGCTCCGCACGCAGGCACGCCATTGAGCTCTGGGACTTGCTCGACACCTCAGCCCCGGACATGGCCTTCCTTACCGAAACCTGGTGGAAGGACTCCTCGGCACCCGACATCGCCATAGCCATCCCGGAGGGCTACAAGCTTACCCGCAAGAATCGCACAAACTGAATCGGAGGAGGAATAGCCATCGCCCACAAGTCCACCCTCAAGGTCCAAACCCACACGGACGACACCCTCAAGACCGCCGAACATCTGCACTTCCAAATACACACGGACCCCAACACCACCCTCAGAGGAACGCTCGTCTACAGACCACCTGGACCACGGGCACCTTTCAGCGACTCCATCTCTGACCTCGCCAGCACCCACGAACTCGCCTCTACAGACCACATCCTCCTCGGGTCCTTAACTTCCACCTCGAGAACAACATCAACACCAACTCCACCACCCTGATCGACAACCTCGCCAACCTCGGCCTCAGGCAACTCGTCACCACACCCACCCACGCAGCCGGCCACACGCTTGACCCCATCTTCTCCAAAAGCGCCCACGTCACCTTCAACCACACCACCGAACTCCACTGGATCGACCACCACTGCATCCACTTCACCTTCCAGAAACAGGTCAAGCACCACCGCACCCTACAGCCACCCCGCCGCCACTGGAACAAAGTCACCAAAGACCAGCTGACCAGTGCCCTTGCCCAGAACCCGCCTAACGACCCCACCGACCCAGACACCGCCGCCCACAACCTCAGACAGTGGATCAACGACTGTGCCAACTCCCTCGCACCACTCATGAAGACCACCAACAACCAAGCCACCAAGAAAGCCACCTGGTTCACCGAAGAGCTCCAGACCTCCAAGCGCATCTGCCGGAAACTTAAGAATAAATGGCTCACCGAACACACTCCCGACAGCCTCACTGCCCACAAAGACACCACCCGCAGACACCACCAACTAATCAGACTAGCCAAGAGATCCTCCGTCAAAGACTGCCTAGATAACAAAGCACACGACAGCAAAGAGCTCTTCAGCATCGTGAAAGAACTCTCAAACCCCAGCGCCAACGTCAATGACATCCCACCCTCTCAAGAGCTCTGCGACTCTCTGGCCACCTTCTTCCACTGAAAGATCACCGACATCCATGACAGCTTCAACACCACAGCCGCCCCCACCATGCCAGACACCACCCCCGCTAACACCACCCGCTCCAATCGCCTGATCTCCTGGGCCAACGTCAGTGACACCGAGACATGCAAATTCATGAACTCCATCCACTCCGGATCACCGTCAGACCCATGCCCTCACCACGTGTACAACAAAGCAGACGCAACCATCGCTTCCCAACTATGGAAGGTCATCAACATCTCCTTCGAAACAGCAACATTCCCGGAAAGCTGGAAACACGCCGAAATCAACGCCTTCCTTAAGAAGTCCAAAACAGACCCACAGGACCTCAAGAACTTCTGACCCATCTCCCTACTCCCGTTCCCTGCGAAGGTCATTGAGAAAATCGTCAACACACAACTGACTCGCCACCTCGAAGACAACGACATCCTGGACCCCTCCCAGTCTGGCTTCAGACAAAACCACAGCACCGAGACCGCGCTCGTCGCCACCACAGACGACATCAGACGCCAAATGGAAAATGGCAAAACATCAGCCCTCATCCTCCTGGACCTATCAGCTGCCTTCGACACGGTATGCCATTGCACTCTGAGAACACCCCTCTTCGAAGCCGAAATACAAGAGAAAGCCCTTGAATGGACTACATCCTTCCTCTCCGACAGAACCCAGAGAGTCCGCCTCCCTCCCTTCCGCTCCAAAGCCACCAACATCATCTGTGGCGTACCACAGGGCTCATCCCTCAGCCCAACATTATTCAACATCTACATGGCCCCCCTCGCACAAGTAGCCTGCCAAACCAATCTTAACATCATCTCCTACGCCGACGACACCCAGCTCTTCCTCTCCCTCACCAAGGACCCGCACACCACCAAGTCCAACCTCCACGAGGGAATGAAGGCCGTCTCCGAATGGATGAGAAACAGCCGTCTGAAACTGAACTCAGACAAAACGGAGGTCCTCATCCTCGGACTCAACCCCTCCGGCTGGGACGACTCCTGGTGGCCAACATCTCTAGGAACCCCACCAACACCGACCGACCACGCACGCAATCTGGGCTTCATCCTCAACTCCTCCCTCTCCATGTCAAAACAGGTCAACGCAATCTCCTCCTCCTGCTACAACACTCTCCGCATGCTCCGCAGGATCTACAAGTGGATCCCGACAGAAACAAGAAAAACAGTGACACAGGCCCTCGTCAGCAGCAGGTTAGACTACGGCAACGCACTCTACACAGGCATCCGACCAAACACCTGCGACTCCTCCAACGCATCCAAAACGCCTCCGCCCGACTGATCCTCAACGTACCCCGCAACCACATCACACCCCACTTGAGAGACCTCCATTGGCTCCCAGTTGACAAGAGAATCACATTCAAGCTCCTTACCCACGCACAAAAAGCACTCCACAACACCGGACCTGCTTACCTCAACAACAGACTCAGCTTCTAAACCCCACCCGACAGCTCCGCTCCGCAGACTTCGCCCTCGCCACCGTCCCCTGCATCCATCGAAAGACATCCGGCAGCAGATCCTTCTCCTACCTCGCCGCCAAGACATGGAGCACTCTCCCAACCAATCTACAACAGACCCAGGACCTACTCACCTTCAGAAGACTCCTTGACCAGTAGCAGCTAACCCCCCCAGCACCTTGAAACCCTAACGGGTATGTAGTGCGCTCTATAAATATGTTGATTGATTGATTGATTGATTCCAGGTTTGCTCATCTGGAGACCCAACAACATCATCTTCCTTTGCTGAAATCAGAAGAGATGCTTTCAATATGTCCACGAGCAGTTGAAAGGTGTCTATATACATGGGGGTGGGGCAGGATGGTGTCATTAACAGGTTGAATCACAGACAGTTCAATCTCCAAGAGATATTGTTTGTTCCTCTGTAAAGGAAAGAAATAGGAATATGTTACACAGATTCCCTGATTGGATATAACATAAGGGATGTCTGTTCCATTTGGACATTATTTTCCTTAACGTTCAAGAACACACAGATATGTAGAACCTATGTTTCTACAAGTGAATATGCCCATGTTATACAGTTGTTACTTGTCACATGGCAATACATGTACATTGATCTCACACCCACATTATTTGCCAGGGGAATATTTCTGCTATTTTCATGCAACACAATGCAGCTAGACAACTTGCTGTACTGCCCAGCCTGACAGGGAGAGGGCAGGACATGGGTCACATTTAACATTATATGGCGTATTTCTGCTCTCTGCCTACACTGACACAAAATGTGCTGCCTAGCACCACCCCAGGAACCCTTGCACCATGTTGCAAGGGTGCCTGCATTTGCTATAGGCATCAGTTTGTGCCCCAGCACTAGATGAGTGATGTAATGCACCATATATTCTTAAAGAGCACACATACCTGCACTCATTTGTTCATGCAGTACAACACACCCAACTGCCTTGCTGTGCAGTCTTGTATGCCATTTGTACATATTAGCACCCTATGGATCCTATTTCTAAAACATGCACCCAACACTACACAGCAAGCCACCTTGCTGTACTGAGTGATAGGGGAAGGGCATGTATGTGCCATATTTCACATTTTACAAGGCAATTATGTATTTTCCTAGCACAAACAAAGTCCCTTTCAATTAAAGTCCACAATCTCCCTCCATTCACCTCAGAATCCAAGGATCTCATCTGCGGAGTCCAGCAAGGCTCTTCACTCAGTCCCACTCTCTTCAACGTAGACATGCATTCTCTAGCAAGCATCATTCAGACCCACAGATTCAACATCATCCCTGTAATGGGTTCTTTATCGCTGAAGCAAATAAAAGGGATATTGGAATAAGATAACAGGCGCAGAAGGTAGGGTTTAGTTAGTTTATTCGTGTTTCGGTTTTAAGGATGGCTTTTTATCCCTTGTTTTGTTCACACGGATAACGCACTTGCAATCCAGAAATAATTAACAAAAGTTCCCCTTCTTTTTTTCTCTTTCAGGGTTTTGGTGGTAGTCCGTGAGTAACGCGGTCCAGCCTTGGGAAGGTCTCCGGTCCTCCTCTTCGTCAGGGGGCCAGGCTCTCCAAAGAAATAGAAAGGAGGATAACAAAACAGGTAAGTGGGATATATATATATAAGGTAAGTATATAGGGTTAGTAGGGCGGTGAGGGGGGGGTAGGTATAAGTGAAGGGAAGTGAGGGTTTAACTGTCCTTTGGTTGTGGTTCCCCCCTTTGGGTTTTCTCAGACCTTCTCCTCCTTGTAGAAATCCTCTGGTGGTTGGTTTTTGTGAGGTTAGGTTTACTTTAGGGGTCTTTGTTATATGGCCTCCCCTTCCTGGCAGGACCTCCCTTCCTTTCCCTTGGCTCCCCTTTTTCCTAACAACCACCCTCTAGCAAACCCCCAGCTGCGGTACGAACGTACCTGAGGTGGCCACGCCTCTCCTGGGACGTGGCCGGCACTTTGGCAGCCTCCCGGCTTCTCTCCGACGGGGGCGGGAGAGCCCCGGGGCTCTCCTCTCTCTTTCGGGGTCTCGGTTCCTTCGGCGGGTTCCTTCCTCTCTGTCGTCGGCGTCCCGGTCTCCTTCTCCTCCGGCCGCGCACGTCTAGATCCCACTTCCGTCTCCTCTCCCTTTTTGTCCTCTTTTGGTCCGTCTTTTCTTTTGGTTGTCGTCCAGACGCCGAAGGCGTCTGACGTCACAGGCTCGCGTCCGTCCCGCACAATGTCCTGGAAACCGGCGTCCGGAGACGTCCAGTTACAATCCCTTACACCGATGACTCCCAAATCCTCCCATCCCTCCCAGCAGATATCAACACCACCAATAGTACATTCAAAATGTGCATGTTCAGCCTGCCAAGACAGAAGTTCTGATATTCTGCAAAAATAACTCGTCCTGGGACTCCATATGGTGGCCTACATAATTGGGTCCCACTGCCTCACCTTGGTACCACCCCAGAAACATGGGCCTTATCCTGGACACCAATCTCACCATGAGACATCAAATCAACATTGTCACCTCTGCCTGTTTTCAAATTTTTTTCATACTCAGAAAATCATCATATGGTTCCCTCCTGAAACCAGAAAGACCATCACCCAGGCCCTCATTACAAGCAGATTGGACTAGAGCAACATCCTCTACTAAGGCACCCCTGCACACCTGCTACACAAGATGCAAACCATCCAAAACACCTCCATAAGACTAGTACAAAACCTTCCTTGCCATACGCACATCACACCTCACCTCAGAAAATGACACTGGCTCCCCATTCTGAAATTATGCCAGTTCAAGATGCTCACCCATGCCTACAAGGCACTTTACTACCGGGGTCCTATCTACCTCAACAACCTTCTACAATTTCACCTACCAACCAGGAACCTCCACTCTACATCACTTGCGCTTGCCCACCACCCCCGTATCCATAGAAGCAAGACAGAAGGAAGGAGTTATCTTACTTGGCAGTCACAACTTGGAAGAACCTCCCCCAGCACATCAGAACTGATGCATCGCTTATGGATTTCTGCAAGAAACTGAAAACCTCGCTCTTCAACTGATCCTACTTGTACAGAAGGTACCTACCTAGTTCCTGGATACCCTTTCAGCAGATAAGTTCATACTTTAAAAAGCCACATTGTTTAACATTATATTACTCTTTAGCCCCAATGAAGGCACACATGCATCATGGTGCAAGGGAGTCTCCATTGGCACTAGCCTGCAAAAATTGAAGCAGCCCTAGGAAAGGACAATAATGGATAGATAATGTTAAATATGGGTCATTCCCTCTCTTTCTCTTTCATGCAGCCCACCGCAGCAAGGTGTCTTGCTATGCTGTACTGCCTAAAAGTTTGATAAATATACCTCCTTGTTTTCACTCACCCTGTACTTCTTGCTAGTTCTCTACATCAGGACTGTCTTGGCCTTCCACTACAGCTACCAACTCTGTTGGAATGAGGGATGTTACCTGCTCCTCCAATGGGTTCAGCTTCTCCTGGACATCAGGTCCTCCTCCCATCCTAATGGCTGCCTTTAGGTTCTTGGCTAGTTTTTCTCTGGTCTTACGTCTGTAGTAGTGCTGCCTCTTCTTTTACTCCACCACAGTCCTTCTTGTTTGTGTAATGCACTTGATCCTGTCTCTAATGGATTGTCAGATAACATCCTTCTTTGCTAATGGCTAGTTCGAGGTGACAAATAACAGATGCTCATTTTCATTCACCTCACTGATGAGCACTTGGTTCTCCTTCTGATTAAAGTTTGACTTCCCCTTCTTTTTCTCCTGGGATGTTGGCATTACTTCAGGGTTAGGATTGTTGCCATTCTAGCTTCCTGAGGCTCCTTCCATGCTTCTAGATATTGGGGGCTTTTGGTAGTGTAAATTGTGTTGCTTTGACTGCTTTTTCAAGAATCCCCTTGATGCAATGCAGTCTAGCATGACATAATGGTGACTTGTGGCATGTAAAGGTGTTTTACAACACACAAATTGACTTTGCTTCACATAAGCAGTAGCTGTGTTGCAGCAGTTTGTGCCATTATCAACTACTTTGCGTCACAATGCATAATGCATCCCAACCCTGTGCAATGGTTACACATGGTACACCACATGATAAATATGGTGCATCTGCTGAGCAGAAAAATGCTGCAACGCAGCACAATTCATTCTGATGCAACACTGTGCAATGAAGCATTGCATCAGGAATGATAAATTTGCCCCTGAATTCTGAAAACTGACTTCTTTATTTACAGCCTGCAGGCAAGAAAATCCCTTTTTAAAATTATATTTGTGCAGACGCCCAATGCTAATTAGCACATGCAATTTAAGTGCCTCAGACATCAGTCCTGATGCATCCACTCAGAAAAAAGCACCATTTAACACAGTGATCATAATTCGGATGTGATTTTTCAAGAAAGAAATCTTCATTGGACTACCAGAGATTAATAATCCTTTAGCTGCTTCATATCCTTTTTCCACAAAGGGTATCCAGGTCAAATTTGTGTCATTCCACCCCCGCCCCAACCACTTGGGAGTTTAAAATGTTCTGAGAATTTGTGGGGTGGATTGGGATGGATTCTCTTGGAGGGATCTCAGAAAATAGCCAAACTATGGTAAACTTATGTTTTCTGTTTTAACAGGGAAAAGTGCTGTGCAAGAAAGTGTGTGTGTTTTTTTTTATTTTTTATTATAATCAACAACACATTTGTGATGCTAAGACTACCGCAACACAAAAGGATGATGGACGGAGTGCTGAACAATGCAAACACTCACCCCCAGTCACAGATCTGGGTTTAATCCATCATTCTTTTGCTCACCATGCCACCCCAGTTTGGACCCAGCCATATGCAAATCAGTCTTGACCCTGTTCCTCATGGGAACAGTCCAGCCCAAACTGCCAGGCCAGGTCCTCCCTGGACTGGAAATAAGCATCCTGGAACCGGTTTCTGGGTATCACCCTTCATCAGCCAGGCTAGCTTGAATTCAGTGGCACAGTGAGCAAGGGACCCACGTCTGGGCATACCCTTCTCACTTAGGGAAACTTTAGCAACCCAAAAGGATGACGGACGGAGTGCTGAACAATGCAAACACTCACTCCCCAGTCACATATCTGGGTTTAATCCATTGTTGTTTTGCTCACCATGCCACCCCAATTTGGACCCAGCCATATGCAAATCAGTCTTGACCCTGTTCCTCATGGGAACAGTCCAGCCTGAACTGCCAGGCCAGGTCCTCCCTGGATCGGAAACAAGCATCTTGGGACCGGTTTCTGGGTATCACACTTCATCAGCCAGGCTAGCTTGAATCCAGTGGCACAGTGAGCAAGGGACCCACGTCTGGGCATACCCTTCCCACTTAGGGCAACTTTAGCAAACACTCACCCCCAGTCACAGATCTGGGTTTAATCCATCGTTCTTTTTGAACAGGGTCAAGACAGATTTGTATATGGCTGGGTCCAAACTGGTGAGCAAAAGAACGGTGTATTAAACCCAGATCTGTGACTGGGGGTGAGTGTTTGCATTGTTCAGCACTCCATCCATCATCCTTTTGTGTTACTAAAGATGCTAAGACTACCACCTTCCTAGCTTTGAGACATAAACAGGGTTGTGGAAAAGTCCTTCTATTTACCACAGTTCTTTTAATTTTTCTAAGTACTAGCTTACTTGCCATATTTTTGTCGTTTCTCTCTACTTCCTGCTTGTGGGGGAAACAGGTCTGAAACCCATTGGTGTCTCAGAAAGCTATACTGAAAAGTAGAAATAATTTCAAATTCATCAAGTGGACATTTGTAAAGGTCGCTCATGGTTCTCCCAAAGAAACTAATCATTGAAATAAAGCAAAATGATGTACTAGGTAGAAAAAACTACAAATAGGAGACAAAGGGCCTGATTTAGATGTTGGCAAGATTGATCCTGCCATTGATTTTTCAGCTGAAGCCCGTCCCCTGCCGTGATGGTCAACCCACCCATCCTATTAAGATGGTAGTGGAAGAACAGGCAAAAGACTGCTGATAGTCTGACGTCACCACCAAGAATCTTCAACTGCGTTGATGATGCCATAGGTAAAAGCAGATGGAGGTGTGATGAGAGCCCTTTTTAAAGCCAAGCCAATCACGATGTGCAGTCCCACTGACGTAATTGTGGCAGCGAAACCTCCACACCTGAGTTGGAGGATTGGGAGCTATATAAACACAAAACTCACCTTTTTTTACTCTTTCCTGCTAACATGAACTCAATAGTGGCAATTATACCCCTGCTGCTGGACCAAGATGAAAGCCATTTTAGCCAGAACCAGAGGTAAGTCTCCATATTACCTGCCAACCATGGGTTTGATGCAGTACAACAGCACAGGACTCAACTTCCTTTACCCAGGGGCCCCAGACAACAGTATAATGACATGCAATGTATATGACTGCAGAGTTCCTAATGAAACGTTTTAAAACACACCCAAGATGTCTGTAGTACCCATCAATCTGGCACTAACTGCCTTCATGGCACTCAACAGCTATACAATAAGGCACAGCAATCCCAAATAAAATTGTGATCATTCAGTTGTGTGTAATAATCTCCCCAAACTCTAGACCCAAATATAAATAGTATTGCCTGTAGGAAATCTCTACACCATGACACTGTAGTAATTGCAATACAGAAAGCTACAAGGGATTGTACACATCATTTACAAAAAATTTACCTCTAAACTGCAACCATGTCAGAGATCTTGGAAGCTCACATGTTCCCTTGGCATGCACAATTGATGTCAAACAGTAGATGATATTGAAATCCAAAGTGTCATGTGCTCCGGGTAATGCACAGGTGCATATTATTGACACAGCACATGTGCATTCTCCAGTCACAATATTTAGAAGGACACATAAGTTTGGTGTAAGTGTCCAGTAAAATGGTGAATGCTTGTACCAAAGCTATCATGTCCATCATTAGTGCATAGCACCTATGTATGCATTTTGAAAATAGTCAAAGATTTAACATGTGTTTGTCCCTCTCACAAATAAGAGGAAGTGCATGGCTCACACATTAGTAGAAATAACATCATCAGTAAACAAACAGTAACACTCATAAAGAAGGCCAAGACAAAGGTAGGTTCAAAAATAAAATATGTTTTATGCACAAATGAGATAATTCTCTCAAAATAGCTCAATAAAGTGTGAATGTTCAACAAATAATAACTGTGTACATATGTACAAAACATGTGGGCCACAATGGCTGTCAGGCCACACTTACCTCCTACAATCCTTGTCAGAAAGGAGCCTCCTCTGGAAGGGGCCTCTATGGGGCAGAGAGAGGAGGCACCTCAATTATGTCACTGGGGGGTGTCGTTGGCTTTGGGAGGGGTGGATTTGGGAAGGTGCATTTGGGTTTGGGAGCGGCGGGTTTTGTTTTGATAGGGGTAGGTTTGAATTTGGAAGATGTGAAAGAGGTAGTTTTGGATTTGTACAGGGTAGCTTGGGATTTGGATGCGGTACGACGTTTTGGGATGTGGTCTGGAAGGTGGTAGGGATTAGGGTCAGGGCTAACATGACATCCTCCTTTGGGAAAAAGGCAGGATGAACTGGAGGGTGTTTGGATTGGGATGTAGAGGGAGTGGCTGTGGCTGTTTAGCATGTCTGTTGAAGGTGTGAGTGTCTGAGGGTGTGGTGTATGTGCTGTATGTTTTGATTTGTGTCACTTACTGATTGTCTGTTGGGTGGGTGAATATGGGCATTTAGATTAAGTATGTATGTGTGTGATGTGTGTGTTTTGGTTGTGGTGCCTGTCGCTGTGATATCTGTGGGTGTGCTGGTGCATGCATGTGTGGTGGTGGGTGTGCTGATTGGGGATGTGCCTGTGGTGTATGTGGGTGCTTGTGTCATGTTTGGTGCACTGATTGGGGATGTGTTGGTGATGTCTGTGGGTGCTGCTGAAGTGGTGAGTGTGCTAACTGTGGGTGTGCCTGTGATGTGTGGCTGATGGTGCCATGGCGGGTATACTGATTGTGTTGGTGGTGTCTGTGGGTGTTGCTGTAGCGGTGGGTGGGGAAACTGGAGGTGTGCTGGTTGTTTGGGTGTAGTTGTGGGTGTTGGTTATGCCTGTGTGCATGCTGGTGTGGTGGTTGTGCGGTGGGTCCTGCATGTATGTCTGTATTTGTGTTTGTTTGCTGTGTTAGTGTGAGGATGTGCTGCTTGTGGCTATTGTAGTCAGTGAATGCATATGTATGCGTGTACTTTAAATAGGGCTGGATTGAGAGATTTGGGATGGGGAATGGGTGGGAGTTGGAGTGCAGGTGCGAAGTTTGGGTGGGTAGGAGGCTGTGCCCAATGAGGAGGCCACAGCCTGGAATTACTGCTGTAGGCCAGACAGGGTACCATGAATGCCATCCAGGTAAGCCAGCATCTGGGTGTTCTGGCCAGTCAACCCCTGGATGTCATTCAGAAGTGCGGTATGAGTTACAGCGATTGTCCATAAAAAATGTATACAGCCTCCTGACTGAGTATAGCCTGGGACTCTGGGGCAGGGGCAGTGGTGCCTGCAGCACAGGTGATGCTGTCACTTTTAAGGAGGGTAGAGTTTGGAATGGGGTGTTACAGTCCCTCCCGGGTCCTCCCCACTAGGGACTGGTCTTCATTGGAGCCCTTCAAGGAAGATGTTGAATCACTCATGGTCTCCTGGCCAGTTGTCAGGAACCCACGGGTTGTGCTCTGTATAATTTGCCAGCACCCCAGGGTATCTCAGATTAACCATGTCCTTGTTGCCCATACCAATGATTGTTGAGTTTGTGAGTTATATACCTAGTATGTACTCTGCTGGTATCTATACCAATGCTTGTTGGCTACATCATCTGTTCACTTGTTGACATAGTACCAATGCTTGTTTGTTGCCAATTTGTTGCCAGTGCTTGTTTGTTGACATTTGTAACCAGTGCTTATGACTTGTGCACCAATGCTTGTTTGTTGACATTTACAATCAATACTCATGACTCATGCACCCGACTGACTCATGTTGCTAGACACCCCACATGGATCTAATCACTAGGCCATTTGCTTGACAGCAGACAGGCTACTTCTATAAATAGCCACATCCATGTTGTTCTGGTGCGTTGCTTTGTCTCTTGTTTCTTTACTGCCTCTCTCCTGTGCTCAGATGTTGAATACGGTGACTCATTGGATTCCAGATGGCTTCAAGACTCAGCTGCCTATCAGGAGACTGCACTCAGTTCATGATTAAAGATGTATTCCACCCTACCCCGGGGCAGCTAAGTTGTGCTTGCTGAGAATCTCTAGGAAGCTCCAACTGGAGCACAATGTGCCCTAGTTCATTTTGTGGATTTAACACTGGCTACTAACTGACATTAACACTTCTTTTGAACTGAATGAAGTGCCTATTGCTACACCAATCTATTATTAGATTCCCTGGTACTTTGGAACATGAGAACAGAGCATCTGGAGGTGTGTTCTTCGTGCTGCGACACTTTTGTTCTTTGAAACCTTCTGTGTTTGAACTTTCACCAATAGTCCTTATTGTGCTCATTTAAGGTGCATTGTGCTTGTATTTTATGTATCATTGACTAATATTTGTTTTCTCTGTGTGTGATGAATGTACTAGTGCTGTTAACTGGTCAATGTGTCACAGCTGAGAACCCCATTATTTACCATAGTGTATATAACTGATCTAAATCACTTTGGATGACATAGTAGAGACTATAGGATAGAGTCACTTTTCAACTGTTGTCCTTCATGTGTAAGTTCGATGGACATTGACCCTGAGTCCTGTATGTCAGTCATCCTTTTTTATAGACATACCTGAGAACTGACACAAGAGAAGTAGATTCTGTGGTGTCCTATCAGAGAGTAAAGGTGATTTGACTCCTAGGTAACCTACCTGTGTTTTAGCCTTCTCTTAGCCCTAGAGTTTCCCAGTACGAGCAATGCTAATTGCAGGTCTCTCTTTTCTACTCCAAGACACCATCCCTGATGAAACATTGACCACCCCCTATAGTCCCAAGAAAGGGTTCCCGGCTGCACCAGGTGGTGGAGATGTACCAGTGTTGTTTTTTCTTTTCTTTTCCTACGTCTCCTTTCCTACACCTGCTGAAACACCTGTGACCTTCTGGTAGTATCGAGAGGTGTTCCTGGAGGTGAGGGGTGCATTCATCATCCTTGCAGATGTCCTACCCTTCAGGTGAGTGGCCTGACACCTGGCCCCTCACCCTCTGTGTCACTGGGTCCCTCAGTGTTGGTGGTGCCCACGCAGGATCTCCAGTGGTCACTTCATCCCCTCCGATGTGGCCGCTGTCACCTTTGCCTTGACCAGTTGATGCTGAAAATACAGATACAGCAGTTTTAGGGTATCTGTGAGAGTACAATTGGACATCAATGTATGTCACACAAAATGTGTGCTAAGTTCAGTAATCCTCCATCCCAGCTCCCATATCATGTATCCTTTGTCACTGATACACTTTTAGTTCACTCTATGACAAAGGGTTCCAAAAGTGTAAGTAAACACATAGGACTGGAGATACCTCTGAACCATCGAAGTACATAGCTAAAATTGATTCACCATTTCCAAAGGTGCAAGATCCTGGGACGGAAAATGACTGCTCAAGATCGGACACCACAGCACCTGTGCGATGTAACCTTTCATATGCAAATGCCCCTTTCAGTATCACATTACTCTCCATCATAAATCTTTCCTACGAGCAGAATTAAGGACACCAAAATGTTGTATGTGGGACATACAACTCTCTCCCCAACATGGACACATTCCTGTTTGTTGCAATCAATACAGTTTGGCAGACAAATTCATGTTGGTTGACACAGACTGGCTTACATGCACATTTGTGAAGGACCAAAGACTCAGGTCTACCTGCTACTTCCCACATGAACTTACTAGAAGTTTGTTGGGCAAACTGGCTTCAACATGTCAGATAAGGAAAGATGACACTGTACACAGAATGATATAGCTGGGACTTACCAATGTCAACTGTGATATATCAACTGCATCATAATTGCCCAGTTTGCCACAGTTACCAGTAATAACGTCTACATTCACTACACACATTTCTGACGTGCAATTCCACCAGACCCAATCATGGCATGGGGCATGTTTTGTGAAACTGTTGCTCACGTCATTGAGAAAATGCTGGAAATCCTTTTGCTTGCATGAGGTCATGTGTCTGCCCAAAACAGTACTTGCCTTGAGAGGAGGAATCTAGTGGCAACCTTCAGCATAAAATAATACACCACACACAGCTTCAGACACTGTTAGATTAACTTACATCTCCAGAAATCCTCATGGACTTCAGATGTGCGTCAACCTCAATGTTGATGGCATGCAACATAGTTGGAAAGTAAAAAGGTTAAAACACAACAATATTGTTAGAAATGGAGTCTCTAGTTGGCAGTGGTTTGCACCCTGTCCAAGTAGGAACCCTCACTCTAGTCAGGGTAAAGGAGTCTCACAGCTAAGAAGACCTCTGCTCACGCCCTTGGCAGCTTGGCACGAGCAGTCCAGCCTATCTCAGAGGCAGTGTGTAAACTATTTGTGTACACACACACAATAACACAGTGACAATGCTACAAAAGGACTTCACATCATTTTAGATATATAGCCAATATTTATCTGAGTAAAACAAGACCAAAACTTCAAAAATCCAACATACACAAGTCAAAATATCTCTTATCAAATGTTTAAGCAAGGCTTAATCCACAGAAATCACTGGATGTATCTCTTTAGCACAAAGTACCTGGGGTGTGTCAAAATCAAAGACAATGTGGGCCACAGGGGAGGTGAGGTGCCAGAAAAGCAAACCATTGCTTAGGTTCCTTAGTGTGCAGGGATGTGATGCCTCGATTCTTTCCTCGCAGGTGAGACAATGCATCAGTTCCTTACTGGTAGGGGATATGATGCATCAATTCTTTTCTCGCAGGAACGGTGATGAGTTGATTTCTGGACACACTCCTTGGTTCCTTACTGTGGTGTGGTGTCGATGAAAAATTGACACCCTGGGATGATGCGTGGAAAATTCAGATGTTGATGGAACCAAAGTGAAACAAGTGCTGGGTTGATTCTGCAGGCGCAAGACATGTGCCTCATAGTTTCTCCAGGCACGGGGTAGACTATGCATTGATTCTTCTGGCACAGCACTTTGATGTGTGGATTTTTTTCCTTCAGATTACCAGCTTGCAGTTCCAAGAACCCAGGGACTTGAGTTGGCCCCGATTGGCATGTTAGGACTCACAGCAGAGGAGCCCAGGCACTGACAGATGAAGTCTTTGATGTCCCTGAGACTTTTTAACAAGGGGCAAGCTCAGTCCCAGCCCTTGGAGAACCTTTGGAAGCAGGATGTAGAAAGTCACATCCACTCCTTTCACTCCCAGGACAGAAGCAGCAAGTCCAGGCCAGCACAACCAAGTAACAGGCAGAGTGGCAGTACCATCTACAGCATCCAGCTCTCCTTTCTCTTCAGTCCAGAAGGATCCCAATTATATGGTGTCAGAGGTCCAGTACGTATTCCCATTTCTATCTTTTAAGTAGGCAAACTTCAAAGAGAAGTCTTTGTAGTTCACAAGACCTTGCCATACCCTGCTTTGGCCCCAGACACATTCCATGGGGAGACTGCTTTTGTGAGGACAGGCATAGCCCCATACAGGTTCAAGTGTCAGCTCCTCCCACCACTCTTGCTCAGGAAGACTCAACAGGATATGCAGCACAGACCTCAGCTCCCTTTGTGTGACTGTCTAGAGCATGAGTGCTCACAAACATTTTCCCAGGGGCCAAAAAGTTTGGTCTGTGACGTGCCTGGGGACCGCATTGATGCCAGGGCGGTAGTGGTCGGGTGGGGTGACTAGGGGGATTGGTGGCAAGGTAGGTGTAGGGAAAGCAAAGGATATACATCTAGTGGGTGAAATGAACAGTAGGAAACCAGAAAACCTGCTTACCCATTTTTCAAAATTTTGTGATCCTAGGCAATTGTTTAGTGTCACTTTCCTGCCTTTTTCTGCATTATCACATTTAAGATGACCTCGAAATACATGATTCATGGTGTGTGCTGCACAAAACCTGCTTTTATGTTTGATTTAATAAACTATTATGTTGTTTATGTATGATAGGAACCTAGGCCACCCATAAAGTGCACATACCAAGTGACGTGCCTCTTTAATTTACTATTGGTGATGTTCTCAGGGTAAGGGAAATAATGAATGATTCCAAATTTATGTTTGAAAACTATCACTTTAAAATGAATACATCTCAATGCACTGATAAAATAAATTGTACTAAGGCGAAAAGGTTCTGCATGCTAACTAAATACACTTAATTAATATTGAAGAGACTGCCTTAGTTTTACACTTATGCTGCAAGATGTCTTTAAAAATAAAGGTGTTTCTAAAGTTAAGTGCAGGAGTCCCTAATTACTTTCTTTCTTTAACACTAATTACGTTTGAAATAAATTATTGTGTTGGTATTTAATATTTTCGTTAGTGTGGAGTCGAGCAAACAGCTGCCCAGTGCTCCTGTTGCCCCAGGGGCCGCATGTAAAGGTTAGACAGGCCGCATGAGGCCTGCGGGCCGTACTTTGAGTATCCCTGGTCTAGAGTGAACGCTCAAACAGTCTAACTGTCCTACTGACCCAGACATGCATTCAATAGATAGGCAGAGGCACAGAATGGTTAAGGAAGTAAAAACCCACTTTCTAAAAGTGGTGTTTTCAAACTTGCAGTTCAAAAAACAAATTCACCAAAAGATGTATGTTCAAATTGCGAGCTTAGAGACTCCAAACTCCACATCTCTATCTGCTCATAATGGAAAATTATACTTAAAAGATATTTCAAGGCAATCCACATGGTACCCTATGTGAGAGATAAGTCTTGCAATAGTGACAAACAAATGTATTTCACTACCAGGACATGTAAAACATACCAGTACATGTCCTACCTTTTAAACACACTGCACCCTGCCCATGGGGCTGGCTTGGGCCTATTATAAGGAGTGACTTACAGGTAATGAAAGGGAAGGTTTGGGGCTGGCATGGGGGTACACTTGCCAGGTCGACATGGTAGTTTAAAACTGCACACACAGGCACTACAATGGCAGGCCTGAAACATGTTTGTAGGGCTACTCATATGGGTGGCACAATCAGTGCTGTAGGCCCACTCGTAGCATTTGATTTACAGGCCCTGGGCGCACACCTTGCACTGTAGTAGGGGCTTACTAGTAGATCAAATATGCCAGTCATGGAGAGACCAATCATCAATACATTTTACACAGAGAACATATGTACTTTAGCACTGGTTGGCAGTGGTGAAGTGCCCAGAGTCCCATAGTCAAGAAAAACAGGTCAGAAAAAATAGAAGGTAGAAAGCAAAATAATTTGTGGATAACCTTGCAAAAAGGGGCCAGGTCCAACAAATATCTACAGACCATGACTTACCCCCTTATTGCTGCTATTGGGCCCTCAGCTGCCAATCAAGCTGTGGGTAAGCCACCACAAGGATGCTGGCCATTAGTGGGGCCAGGGTGCGGCACACCCACGTTTTTATTCGGAGGACTGTCCGACTTGGCCCTCAGCAGACTTTTGCATTGTACAATGCAGGTCCTCCCACCTCTTCCTACAGTGCTGACTGCACTGCTTCTGGACCCCCAGGGTCCGCACCTTCTTTGCAATGGCCTTCCAACTCCCTCACTTCTGATGGGCATTCAACTGTATCGATGACAGAAAAGAACTCAAAAAGAAATTTGAGTGTTTCTGTTTGGCAGTACTGCTGTGACAACACATTTTGGATATTCGCACATAAATTCACCAAACAGTACATACATATTTTCCCCAAAATTTTTTAAAGGTAGCCAGGAAATATTAATTTGTAGTGATCACATAAGCAATATCAATGCTTTTCTGTACCTCGTTACCTTATCAGACCTACAACATCATCTTGGCCAGAACTATGCATCCGATCCTGTTGTGAGAGCCACCCTGATTACTCACAATCATTGTGAGCTACTAAATGCCAAACCAGCTGTGCAATCCTGGCACATAATCCCATGCACAGCTACATTGGCTTCCTTCCTAATCTCCCAACAGTCAGACCTCATAGTCTGCATCACATACAGAGACTAAGGACAAGATAGAAGGGCTGCTATGTGTCAGTGAGAGCAGGGATTTGTGGGATGTATGAACTACCGTGTGTTGGAATGGGACAAACTGGGATGGATGATTGTGAGCCAATGTCATCTGAACGTGCTGCATATAAATTAATTTTACCTATATGCAGCCCCATGACAGGTTTAAACTATGCAGAATAGCCTCATACACATTATGGCCCTCTTTATGACCCTGGCGGACGGGGAGAAGTGGCAGTAAAACCGCCAATAGGCCAGAAGAAAAAAAAATTGAATTATGACCATGGCGGTTACCGCCATGGTCATCTGCCACTTCTCCACTCCGACCGCCAGGGCGGTGACGACCGCTGGGTTGGATACTTCGGTCTCCAGCCCAGCGGCCATCACCAGACCGCCGGCGGTATCAGGACCCTACATACCGCCATGGATTTCGGGTGGTTTGGAACCGCCACAAATTCCATGGCGGTAGGCACTATCAGTGCCAGGGAATTCCTTCCCTGGCACTGATAGGGGTCTCAAACCACCACCCTCCCTCACCCCGAGTCCTCCCCCCACACCCCTGCCACACCCCAAAGGTGGCAGGACCTCCCTCCCCACCCCTACCCCCAACATGCACAGACACACACCCCCTCCCCAACCCTACCACCAACATGCACAGACACACACCCCTACATGCAAACATATACTACAACAACCCAAACCAGCACACATACAGTCATGCACAGAGACCAACCCGCACACATTTCCCATACACACAACACACCCCCTGCATGCATACACGCACTCACACACCTCCTCTACATACTCACTCGCACACCCCCATGCATGCACACAACACACAATGACCCCCCCCCCTCCCCTAACAGATGATTAACTTACCTTGTCCATGGATCCTCCGGGAGGGGATGGGATCCATGGGGGCTGCTCCGCCACCAGCTCCCCATCACCAGTACACCCCCACACCGAATCATGGAACGTGATTCCGTGGGTGGTGTTCTGATGACAGGGCGGTGGAGGTGGAGCAGCCTCCACTTCCCCGCCGACCGCCAGTCTGGCTGCCAGCAGTCATAATACGCTGCGCGGAAAACCACCTGCACTGGCGGTCTTCAGCACGGCGGTCTTTGAAAAAGACCACTGAGTTAGAAATGAGGGCCTATGTGTTGTAATCACACTTGACAGTACAGCATCAGAGAACCTCAGACCCTTTACATTTTTTCCTCAACATTATTATTATTTCAACATTGGTTGTATGTTATCAGTCATACTACTGGTACACTGTCTAAGGGTAACTAGTAGTGAGTGGTCTGCAGTTTGTGTGATGAAATAGGATTTGTGAGTTACATGGAAACACATTACAGCTTCTGCTTTCAGTTGACTTAACATTACCATGCACAGACATGTCAGACAGTGGCAAAAACAATCTGTCCCAGCTACATCATTCTGTCAACTCAAATCACAACACTTCCCCCATTAACAGAAAGGAACAAAATAGCCTGTGGATAAAAAAGGAAGAGGTTACTCAGTCAGGCATTTCCCAATCAGACATATACGTGTTCCTCTGAGGTCCCATACAGCTGGCTGTACAGGGACAGGGCCTCCATGGCAAGGAACTCTAGCTCATCCGTGTTGAAGGCAGGGGCCCTGTCACCTGTTGTGCCCGGCATCCTGAGTCTCAGAGGTCAGTAACAGCTGCAAAAAATTGAGGAGGTCTTGTTGGCTGCAGGGTTAGGAGGGAAGTTAACTTTTTTCACAATGAGGTGTACAAGTACATGGCAGATGCAATACGTTATGGAGAGGGACACAGCCATTAACTTTCATGTGTAGCAGTCACATACGTTAGCCTATGACACACACCGTTGTGCGGGTACCACCTACTACGCGGTCAACCTCCCTCAATGGACGTTAGTTAACCAATGTCCTCAGGCAATGTCAGGCAGTCACCACTTTAGAGTGTGAAGCTGTGCATTTTTCAATTGTTAGTGCATCACCAACACTCAAAGTGGAGGGTAGTATATTTCTAAATGTCAGAAACAAACAACACTGTTCTTGACAAGATATGACACAATAAAATGTGAACTGTGACTGTGTTTGACACTTATACTACATCAATTGACAGTATTTTTAAGAAATAAAAAAAAAATATATATAGATAGATAGATAGATAGATAGATAGATAGATAGATAGATAGATAGATAGATAGATAGATAGATAGATAGATAGATAGATATATTAGTTTTTTTGCAAACAATAGATTACAAATATATTATTTGCACATAACGAAAAAAAAGAAAACATTTGAAAATAATTTTTGAGGACCAAAATGTTGATGTTAATGTGTGTACATGTATTACTCAATGACAATTCAAATGTTATTAAGAATTCAGATGTGTGTTCACATTAAAACTTTGGTGGGACTATTTCAGCTGAAATTTTCTTTTCCATACATACAGACGTCTAAATCCAGCCACAGGTAGCAGGTGATGGCCTCAAGTGTTCGATCCCTTTCCAGACCTTGCCTCCACGGAGGAAAGGAACATCATCAAGAAATTTTGGCTAAATGGGCAAACTATCTTGGATTTGTGTCAGCAGTTGGATCCTGATCTCCTTCTTAACAATATGAATCCAACAGCCATAAGATCAATATTGAAACTCATGGCAGTACTCCATTTTGTTGCCACTGGCACTTCAAAATACACTGTATCAGTAGCTGGGGGCATGTCCCAGCCACCTTTCAGTGGTGTGATACAGAAAGTTCTTACTTCCTGAATGAGACACATCAAAGGCTGCATCCAATTCCCACAACAGCAGGATTTGACCACTGTGAAGGGAGTATTTTATGCTTTTGGTGGACTACCACATGTGGTTGGAGCAACAAATGGCATTCATATTGCCTTGGTGCCACCACATGCAAGGGAACAGGTCTATCGCATTTGGGAGACCTTCCATTTCATCAACGTGCAAGTTGTCTGCTTACCAGACTTATACATCTCAAGTGTGTGTGCCCACTTTCTTGGGTCACACATGATTCATTCATACTACAGAACAGCACCATACCCATAGAGATGTCACAACTTGGACAGGAGAGGGCCTGGTTTGTTGGTAGGTACAATATGACTTGATGATCCACTGCCTGAATCTTAGTTTAGGAAGGGACAATGGCTTGATATGTGAGTAATCTGTTGATGTGTTGCTTCCATGTAAGAACACGGAGGCCAGTGGAGTAGGCTTTCAGACTCCTGAAGGCCAGGTTTGGGTGTCTTGACAAGACTGGTTGAG
Organism: Pleurodeles waltl; assembly: GCF_031143425.1. NCBI lineage: Eukaryota > Metazoa > Chordata > Amphibia > Caudata > Salamandridae > Pleurodeles > Pleurodeles waltl. Next base: position 30,951,521 of record NC_090437.1, read on the forward strand.
CCTTCCTCTACTTGCCTGATTACGGTTGCCTGCTGTATTCTCCATAGCATCTCTCTGTGGAGGAATATCCCTGTAATTGCAAAAGAGGAAGACCATGATGAGCCCCCGGGTGAGGATTTGGAAATGCCCAATGAAGATGACGTGGTAAAAAAGAAGGAGTTGACTCAAGATGTAATTGACTCTTCTAAAGTGAGTTTAAGCTTACAATTACAAACTGTAACCTCCAATGTCAGAACAACTTGTGATATAGGGAACATATCAGTCTGCTATGGTAATTTGTTAGGAATGGTCAGTGCAGAATAGCCAAAGGCAAAGATGTTGGTGAATCACAGTTTTCTTACATCGAGCACTGTGGTCATTTACACAGATTGACTGTGCTTGTGCTAAGTATGTGTGCCCTCATAACCTGTAATTTGCGTTAGATTTAATATATGACAAAATTAATTCCCCTTGTTATTCTGCTTCAGGGTCCTTCAACATGTAATCTTCATTTGGACAATTCCAGACTTGTGACATTTGCAGTGACATGATGGTGTTTGAAAGTACAAAGGGAACATGTGTTGATCTTGGGACAGACACTCACTTGGGATAGACAAATCTTTTACACAGACAACTTGCACTCTGATAGTATGGACGTTCATAATATTGTATCAGAACTATTTTCTGTGTGATGCTGCCATCAAGGCAGTATGTGCCACTTGACTTGCTCAAACCACATGTGCATGTCAAACCCTGGCTTCACATTGGCTAATTCTTCAGTTTGTGGACAGTGGAGTTAGCTCCTGATATGTCTCCTCAGAGCGTATAGAACTTTGTGGGATTAAGCCTAGTTATTGGAACCCAGATTTCATTTCTACAAGGACTTGCTGGCAACATATGAAAGTTGCACATATATTCTGATTTGAGTTTGTTTGCTTTGAATAAATAGGATAATATGTTACCTTTTTGTCATTTCTACATTTTTTTGGCAAATGATTGTTCAGAAGAATAGACAACATGATTGTGGAAGACGGACATGACAGATGAAAAGGCCATAAATAATCCAACAATAGTCTTGTAGTCTTTGTCCATACCGTTTATTTGCATGACACAAAAAAACAGAAAGCTGAATCAAAAAATGATGAAATGAACAAATGAAGTCTATCATGGTGGATGGAAATATGGTAGTAGAGTAAAAAAAAAGTTTGGTGTCCAATGTCCAAAATTCATCCATCCTCAGAAAAGGTAAATGTGTCCATGAAATATTCCACAGAGTGATTGGTAGACACACAACTGAGGAAAGTAGGATCTGTGTCTCTTGGAGTTGGTGGTATTGTCTTGCTATCTTCTCCTGCTGTTCTGGATGACCATCCCCTCTGGGGAGAAGGGGGGACACAGGTGTAGGGACTGGGATGGGAGGAGCAGGCTCCTCATGTGGCAGGGCCTCCCGGTCTGGGGCTGGCAGTGGTGTACTTGGCCCAGATGTGGAGGGACCACAGAGAGGGGCAGATGGACTGGGAAAAGTCCTTCAAATATTGCAATAGAATTCAAAAAGCACCCCAGTCAGGGACCTAATTCTTTCATTGTGATTGTCTAGTTCCAAGTTGTGCTCCTTCTGCACATCCTTGATTGCCTGGATCTCAGTTGCAACCTGACCAATCACGTCTTGCGAATGTTGTACTGCTCCTACGTCTTGGTCAATGGTGCTCTGGCTGACAAAGACTCCAGTGGCCTCACTTGGCTGGCCCACAGATTCCCTTCCATGACCCCTAACCATAGCCTGTGTCCTTGAAGAAGTGTGTCCCATCCTACTGGGTCCGGGCATAACTGAGGACAATGTTGATGTCTCAATAGCAGCCAGGACAGGGGGGCACAGGGTTGGTGTGTATCTCCTTGGTACACAGGGAGTGGAAATGTCCTCATGCTGAGGTGTTGTTACAACTGAGACGGGAGGTGTGGATGTGGACCGAGTTCGACTCACTGGAGCTATCTGGCCAGACAGACCAGATGGACCAGCTGGCTCCTGATCATCTGAACATACAACTGTGTAGCCCTCACTGAGGTTTTGCTCCTGGAGGTGTTTTGGCTGGCAGACAGTGGTCCACTGGGCCAGGTGGTTGGACCTGTGAAGGTTGCAGAGAATATGTAATTAATATATAGTTTGTGCATTTTATGTGTCTTTGTCTACAAAAGGGTCATCCGAAAAACTCTTTCTAGTTTAGGCCTTTGTGCGATTTTCATTATTTTACACTCATACCCAGATTTCTTCAGAGAACGACTCCAGTGCTGACCCTGTAGACATGTCCAGGAATGCAAAAGTGTTATTTTAGATTTGCAGTTTACGGGAGACAGACATTCAACTCAACTCAGTGCTGATTAGATTAGAATACTGGATCATTTCAAGGCCGCAATACCTTAGAATCAAATATAACAAATAAAACTGTAATTGGTCATCATATGGACAGTGCAAAATAACTTTTGCATTGCGACTACTTCTATTCAGCAGGCCTCAACACTTTTTTGGGGGAAATATTGAATTTAAACGGCAATGAAGCATGTAAGTATTTTCATCAATTCAATATAGCTATTAACAGGTGTCAACATGGTTGAGATACACAAGAAGTGACATTTAAATCCATAGCAGGACTGTCAATGCACTAGTTTTTTTTAAATGTGTGGACATATGGAAGTAAAGGACAGTGGAACAACATTACTTTGCACTATTGTTATCAGATCCAAAAACAGAGCATCATGGCAATTGTAGTCAACTGTTGACACCATAGTCAATACTTTGAAAAGTGAGTTAAAGATATCACGTTTAATGACTGTATTAGAGATGAACACACATTTACAACTTGTGCACACATATAGGTATGATGTGAATAAGAGAAAATACCACTTAGAAACATTGTACTTTAATGTGCAAATGGATATAGTTTTGAACCTGTTTTTGGAAGAACAACAACATAGATTGACAGAAAGCAAAAGGCAGAGTCAATGCAAGCGATGATCTATGGGGAACTACACACAATGTGACTATACATATTGCACATTGTTAAAAAGAGAGCTAAAACCATGATGATAGTAATTGGTATGACACAATTTATTTTGTAGCATCAAGTTTAGATATATCTGTTTTGCTAAGGGTGTTGTAGCATTCTTAATGTCAAACCTAAGCACTGGACTCCATATGTGATTGTTGAGACATTGCTAAGTGTAACTTACCAGAATCCACCAGGGATTCCAGTCAAGCCTTCAGGATGTAGGATCTGCAAGACCTTTTCCTCCCAAGGAAAGAATTGTAATGGGTCTGAAATGGAGTGTGTTTTGTAGTGTGTTTTGCAGGTGTTCAGAATTGTCCAAAATATAACAGGTGTTGGCTTCTAGCATCCAATCAATGGCTATAGGCATAGTACTACACTGAAGGAGTTTCGTGACGGACTTCAGCCATCATCAGCCCAGCGCTGAAACACTGCCAGCATGACCGTGTGATCTAAACAAGCTCTGCAGAATCCCATTGTCAGGATGGCAATGGAGGGCCTGCTTGTCGGAATTGGAGTCCGCTGCGTCGGCAGCGGGATGCAGATTGCATGACGTAGTAGACTCTGTCATGGCAGGTATCGGCTCAGTCGCTATAATCTAAATATGGCAGGTGGCAGACCGTCGACTTGATGGTCTTTTTCAGTCTGAACCCGATGTGGCTTGCCGGTGCGACAGTCAACATCTAAATCAGGTTCAAAGTTTTCTTTTGTACGTTTTGCTCCGATGGCTAACTTACAAAAGAAATGTTACATTACATTCTCCAGATTCTTCTGTTTCCAGAGATATACAGTGCTTGTTTATTTTCCAAAATGCACAAAGCTGCAGTTTATAATTATATTTGATTATGTACCAACCGTGCAGCAATTCATGCAGTGAAATTTAATGGATGAAAAGTGAGCATTTCTAAAATGTGACCAAGGTGTAGAACTCCGCTCTGCCAGTGGCTTTTGTGGAATTCAGGCAGTTTGCGTTACGTGGAGTAGCGCGGAGTTCCCAAATTCTGCAATCTGTCACGGAGCAGAGTTTGTTCGCACATGCAAGGTTTGGTTTTGGTGCTCTCTTGCGAGTATCAGGATACTCCAGGGCCACTAGCAACCACATGTGAGATGTTACATTTGCTTATGATGTTTCCAACTGCACACGCAAGACTTTGCATTTACCTGGGCTGCTTCTGGCCACAACAGTGGCTAAAACAGTCCCCCTTGTAAGTGCAATTGCACCTGCAGTACATTTTCTACAAGAGATACATCTAAACCCAGTCAAAACGTGTTTTTGACTGGATTTTCTTCTCCAGTGGACCCTTCAAGTTGTTTTTTATTTTAAGAAGCCTTTGTTTTTCAAACAGGAAGCAAGTGCCCCAGAGGCTACAGCTTCCTGTTCCTGTCCAGCAGGCTCCTCCCAATTATTTGTCCATCTCATGGTTACTTTCCACTTGGACTTCGAGGTGGAACGATCACTCTCTTTGTCTCCTGGATATACCTTTCGATTTAAGGACTTTGCTTTTGTGAGAGCAAACAAGTAAGCTCCAAAATTCTTGAATAAGGGTGTTGTTTGTTTTCTTGGGCATGCACCAGCATTTCTTTGTATTCTAATTTGATTTTAAAAAGGTATAGTGGTGGGTGGCCTGGAGTTTAAGTATGGGCCTAGTTATTTATTTTACATTTCACTGATTTTTCATCTTTTGTAAAGGAAAATTGCTGCACAGCGCAGAACCTATCCTTTTCTACATGTTTGTAACATATGTGGCCTAGAGTTCCAAAGGGCCATCTACCCAGTACGCCCAGTACTAGTAGCCATCAGTGCATGAAAAAAAATGTTTCAGTGGTATGTATGTTTTTTAAAATTCATTTAGAGCTATTGTTCTCATTTCATTTTTTTGTTGCAAAAAGTGTATATGATGTGTGGTAATATTTGATGGCATAGGAGGATGTGTACTGTGTTGTGAAATTTTTATAGCTTAGTTATTTTTCATGTCTTGCATTGCTGAATTCATCATCATTGTTAGCTTTATTTCGGTAAAACAAAAGTACCATAAAAGCGGATCACAAATTCACAATTTTACAAAAATAAACTATGTATAAAAGTCCTAGAATATAAATAATTTTCCCTTTAAAAATCGTGCCATATTATAGAATAGTGTAAAAATGTTCATAATAAATATCATAGATCAAATGTATTCCTAGCTAAAAACGATAAATAGAATAAAAGTACAAAGCATTCCCATTATAGGCTCCTATTTATGAAATGACTTTAAAATTTTTGTTCTAGCACGCCAAATTTCATCTAAGTAGCTGGCTAAGGCAAAAGCCACCATGCCCTGGGTATTAGACCTAAACATTTTAAGAGCAGCAAACCAATTTTAAGGTACTCCCACTTCTATCCTGTGGGAGAGTTGGGGCCTAGCATTAAACAAGAGTTTTTCATGATCTGGACATGTTAAACTTTTTAAATACACAGCACCTTGCACCTGGGGCTAACTAGGGCCTATCTAAGGGTGACTTACATGTAATGAAAAGGAAGGTTTGAGCCTGGCAAGTGGGTACACCTGCCAGGTCAAAATGGCAGTTTAAAACTGTACACACAATCTCAAGCAGTGGCAGGCCTGAGACATGTTTGAAAGGCTACTGTAGTGGGTGGCACAATCAATTTTGCAGGTCCAATAGTAGCATTTCATTTATAGGCCCTGGTCACATATAGTGCACTTTACTAGGCACTTTCAAGTAAATTAAGGGGAACTTTCCTGGCATCTAGTTGGGTTTCTGTCTTCTTGGGACAGATTAGGATTAAACTTTCCATTCTGATGGATACTTCTAACCACGGATTCCTAAATTTAGAATTTAGAATATTCCCCCAGATGCTAGCTAGAACTGAAATGTTTAAAAGCAATGCCCCTGCGTGCTGCAGGTTGCCCCATGTGGCTACCCACTGGCTTTCCTCCTCTGATGGAGCAGAGCTGTGTATAACCCTTACCCCTGAATGTCAACATCAGTTTCTTTCCTTCTGCGTTGCAAATGTGGACCTGGAGCTCTGTTCCCTTTTCATAAATTTGTCTAGTTTTTCAAACTAAGGGACATAGTGCAGCGCCACTTTTCTTGTGCCCCTTAGCACCTCCCTAATGCCACCATGTGTGTGCCATATTTAAAATACGGCACACCATGGAGGTAGTTAGGGAACTAGTGTCATAATTGTTTACGGTAGTTCAGTGCTTTGCAGGACTAGCATCAAAATTATGATGCTAATCCTGCAAAGCACCCAGAGGCCCATTGAAACCAATGAGAGCCTCCTTTTAAAGCCTCAGAGCAGGCGTTAAATATCCCCCAAAAATGACACAAAGAAATAGTTTAGGTTTCTTTGTGCCATTTTCCTAGGCAGCCTAGTGCCAGAACGCCCTCCTTGCATACTTTATGCCTGTCGCAGGCATAATGTGGTGCAAGGGGTTGCAAAGTGGTGCAATGCATGCATTGTGCCACTTTGTAAATATGACGTGGCATTTTTGACCTTCCAGCGTCACACTAGTGTAACAAAATGACACTAATGTGACGTTGGAATGGCACTAGGCCCTCTTAAATGTGGGCCTCAGTTCCAGTATGCAAACAAAGAGTGCCCCAGCCAATACTACCAGGTTCAAGCCATGGCAGGACTGCCATAAACAGATGTTGGTGATGGTTCCACACAATGTGGGCATCTGGTATTTGGGCTCAGAGTTGCATGAATTATGTGCCCTTATGAACCTGAAGGTGATCCAAGACCATGAAGTGTAGCAGTACATCACCAAACATCAAAAGAATCCACAAAAGTCATGCATCCACTCCACATTGAGGGTGCAAAGCAGTCCCCGCTCTCCAAGCAGATCTCATGACTAGTCCTCTTAGCGAGCAAGGTCATCCCTTAGGTCGAGTTTAAGTCGAAGCCGAAACAGAAGAAGGCGAAGTGGCACTCAATTCTCATGCCACTATTCTAAGCCTAAAGAAAAGTTGTGAGGGAGCTAAAGTGCCACTTGATCTTACTTCTGATCTCTGATTGCAGAGCAAAAACCACAATTGGCTCTAATGCACCTGAGTTTACTGGATCATCAAGGAACTTGCAACAAGTGTAGGGCTGTAGAAAAACTATACTGTTTATTACGGCATTCTTCCATTTACCTCTGGCAAACCTTCAAGCCCAAAGATTTTCACAGCCCTCCGGCGGGGATATCACCAGTAGATTTGTTATTGGTGATTTCTGAACATCTAGAACCCGCACTGGGTTCCGCACTATCTGCTGTTCTCACTTCTATTCTGGCAGCAAGACCAGTGCTGTTCCATTTCTGAACAATGCCAGATTCAATGTCACTAGAGGTGTGCTATATGTCAACCCTGGTGTCTCTCTCCAAGCTAAATTCAGCTCAATCCTGACCATGGTCATGATCTGATTCCACTCTAGCGCTCCCATACCATCTGATTTAGACAAAACCCTCCCACTACAAGGGCATAACTGAAAAAAAAAATCACACTAACTCTAAAATATTATCAACAGAATACTTTAAAAATGGCAAAAGCTGCAAGACAAGGAAACCCTGTCAGATTCACTGACCATAAACTTAAAAAGAAGTATACACATCTCAACAACTACCTTTCAAAATAAGTAAAACTTATAGCGAATAATTATCAAAACACTCTCCAATCGCTATCTCTTTACATGTACTTACTAAAGGAAAACACTACAACTTCAACAAGTGCTAACCTGCAGAAACACAAACCCAATCACAAACCAGATAAAATACATAAAAAGGCAGTATTTATAAAATATAAAAAATAGAAACTCACCCCAAAAGTGATTAAGATAAAACCTAACAACCTCCACCTACACAAACTTAGAAAGCACACCTCCACATTACCACGGCCCCAACGAAGAATCTGCAAATCAATGTGAAACATCTAAGACGAACATACATGTAAGTAGAAATAATAAAGGTAGCTGCATACTTTTATATGTAATTACAAATGCACAAACATTTTAAAATGTGCTTATTTTTTAATTTATATACGTATTAATCTATTATACTACTTTTAGGTACAATGGCAGGCAGAGCAAGATGCATAATATCCTAAGGAAAGCCATTAATATGTCACATGAGCTACAACTACAACCAAGAAAGTACATTGATGGAAAATGTGAATTGGAAATGTACCAACTATTATTTAAATGCATTCTATGGAAGGGCCACTACTAAAGTTGATGTTGCAACTCCGTGCAACTAATGTAAGGAAACACAACCATCCACAAAATGTGACAGCAATAGAAGTAAGGAATGTATTGAATGATATAATAAATGCAGCAACTAGCTCCCAGAAGCCCATAACCAAAATCCTAAAATGTATATTCCCTAAAGTTCCTGGATACATCACAGGCCAACTACTAATAATACCCACTTTCAAATGTTTGCTTTCATTAACAAAAAAAGCCACCAGCAATACTCCTCCCGCCCCAGAATGTACCAAGATATAGAAATACCTGAACACTTAAAAATTACACATAATGAGGAACCCTTCCTTTTATCTGACAGTTAAAACAATGATACACAATGATAAACAATGACAAATAATGATAGACAATCCTAATATTTTCTACAGCAGATAATCTCCTAAAACTAAGCCATTGTCAAACCTGGATGATGAATGGGACCTTTAAAATGTGTCCCACACTGTTCACTCAGATATACACCATACATGGCAAATATCAAAACACAAATTTCTTTTTTTATATATGCCCTACTACCAAACAAACAAAGTAGCACCTACTATGAATTCTTAAACCACATTTAACATAAAGCAAATAACTACTACCCACTAAAATAATCATAGACTTTCCACAAGTGATGATTCAAACCATTAGAAAAATTACCCCCACACATCTATACAATCTGTTACTACTGTCTCAATCAAAGCATATGGAGACACCTCCAACAATCTGCACTAAGGGCCTGATTACGAGTCTGGCGGTCACTAGTGTTCAGGACCGCCGCTGCTGTGGCAGTCCAACTGCCACATTACAACCCTGGTGGTCAGACTGCCAGGGTACTGCCGTCTCCACCGGGATTGGGGATCCTGATGGGTTGTCGGCAGATGCAGGTCACAATCAGTCTGGGGCGGCACTGCTGATTACGACCTGGTTCTCGGCCAGACTTTTCATGGCAGTTTCACTGCCATGAAAAGGCTGGCAGAGAACAGGTGCAGGCTGCCTCAGGGGGTCCCCTGCACTGCCCATGCACTTGATCCCCTTCCCAGGACCCTCCCTATGCAGACAGTGAGCACTGAGAGGATTCTGGTACGCTCTGCGTGTGGCAGCATTGTGACAATGCTGCCGCCACTTTCTAGGTACCAATCCAATTTCCAAATAGCATTATGGAATGTCTATTTGTGCAACTTGGCACAGGAAACCAAAACAACCAATGTAATGGAAGGATGGAACAATGCTTTCGCTATCCTAGGCAGAACCCAATCTATAATCTATAAATGTATAGAGGCACTACAAAAAAGAGCAAAGCTACCACAATCACCATTGAGCAATCTGTTAGCCAAATTGCCCCTAAACTTAGCAAAGAAACCAAAGGAATGTACAGCATGCTACAATTTAAAGTAAACTCTTCATAAACAACAAAGGAGTAGATTACATAGGAATAACAGCCAAAAGCGTATAAATAAATACTAACCTATGAAAATTCCCAAAAACTATAACACTGTCTTAACCAAGATGACAAATCATTTTTATCAAAATGATAATTATATTTTTACATTAGTCAAAGCAGTAAATGAAACTCCAACCTTAAATAAGACTGACATAATAAAATAATATATATTATTTATTTTTGAAAAAGCAAAACTTCGTCAACCAAAAACCTCAAAGTACAAACTCAATCTGTTACTTAAAATAATTACAACACATAAAATACACATTTTTAAACATGAATCACATAATAGCTGCAAAAATAAAAAACTATATATTTCCCTTCCAAAACAATGAAATTAAATATGACTTACAGTTCTGTAGCTGCAGATCAAGAAAAATATTTTTCAAAAAGTCCAAACAAATGAAAAAATAAACCAGTTCAATAGAGATCCCTTGAAGCATTCCAATGCATCTTTGAACTTTAAGAAATCTGAAATGCTATTTAAAAAAAAAAAAAAAAAAAGGAATTCAAAGTTAAAAATATTGGTTTCTTATAAACCAAAAGAGATCTCTTTTAAAAAAAAATAACAGTAAATCCAAATGCCCATAGGGCATTTTGTAAAGAAAAACATTCATAGTAAAATGGAAAATCTACTGACGGAAAACATTACATTCCCAAAAGTATATATACATTACACTTAATCATCTTCAAGCAAATAACATTACATATCAATCATTTATGAAAGCAGTAGATTAAATCCCATATCTACACATTAATGAAAAAATACAAATAATACAACTAAATGTACAAAACCCTAAAAACAACACTAAAATTAACCTTTAGACCTCCATCCTACACCCCCCACACTCAAAACCGTAAACAATCCTTTAAAAACAACGTAAATGTTTCAACGAACAGCAGCACCTTACTATGGCCTCGATCCCAGAAAATAGACTGAAAAAGACACAGACTATAAAATAGAAGGTAAGGGTAAAGAAAATTGTCGCTAAATGAAAACAAATGAAGAATATGTTCATAGAAATGTGTGGGAAAATAAGTTGAAAATGCTGAATCCATGTATTAAAAATGGAAAAAGCTATTAAACATGCAAAACATGTCAAAATATGTTGTAACAAATGTTAAATAATAGTGAAGTATAAATTAAATAATAGTATAAAAATATATAATTGTTTAATATACATTGACAAATTTGTGTTAAAATGATGTTAAAAATATATAAGAAATGTCAAAAATACAAAACAATAGAAAAATACTGGGAAATGTTCAACATACAATACTATTTAAATATGATTTACATTGTTTATTGAATAATAAAAATGTTTTTAAAACGTTTCGTTTATATATAAATGTTTTATTTTAACTACAAATATATATGTTTAAAAATGTAAAAATATACCTTGAATAGACTTTAAAAACTAAATAAAAATTGAAAAGGGTGCTCAATGTCTTTATTCTATGAAAATATGTAAATAATGTTATTTAATACAAATATACAACTACTTTATTAGTAATCTTTCTAAAGACCAACAATAGTAAGGAAGTGACCTAAAGTACTCCTACTATGTGAAACATCAGTTTAAAAAAAGTATTCCACACTAAAATTGTTAAATTAAATCATCACACTCCAAAGTAAACTATTGTGAAGGAAGTTTTGGGCACTAAAGGGGGGACATTTACTATTCCCATGCCAATCTTAATAACTTTTGAACAGTGTTGGTCACTAAAGGGGTGTCATCTACTATTCCCACTCCTATCTAAAATAGTTTGGGGAAGGTGTTGGGCATTATAGGGGTGATATTTACTATTCCCACTCCAATCTATACCAATTTGCAGAAGGCATTGGACACTAAAGGAGTGAAATTTACTATTCTCACTCCAATATAAACCAACTCAGGGAAGGTGTTGGACACTTAAGGTGTGACATTTACTATTTTGACTCCAATATAAACCAATTTCAAGAAGGTATTGGGCACAAAGGTGGTAACTTTCACCTGTCTCACTGCAAGGCAGGAACCTTGTGACCTTTAAAGTTCTCTTTGATGTCTACCCCACTTCAAAGGCACATTTGATTATAGGTACTGGACTCCTCACACACCCAAATCAGTTCACGATTGGGTCCTGAGGAGACTTTGCCAAGAAGAAGAGCTGTGCTGCCAGAAGGGGCTGCCACTTTGCTAGCTGCTCTGCTGTGTTGGCCTGCTACCTGCTGTTGCTGTGATGCCAGCAGGGACTGCTATTTTGCAACTTCATCTGCTGTGTTGGCCAGATGCCTGCTGCTTCTTGCCTGAGAAGGACTGAACCTACTCTACAACCTTTTAAACCCTAAGCAACTCTAAGGGATTCTTGACTTGCCCCCTGTTCATGACGTCTCAGGGCCACCAAAGACTTCACAATACCATCTCTAGCTTGGGACTCTAAAACCAGAAGAAACTTCGATAATGTTGTATTTTGCGCATGCTTGCTTCCATGGTTTCATTGCAACGTGTGCATTGTTCCGATTTGTAGTCATGAAGGGTTCTACTCTTGGACTGGCAATTTGTTTCCTGTTGATCCAGGAGTTGGACACTTCATCGGAGTGGTGCCTATTAAACTTTGTTTCTACTTTTCTCGCACTTGTCTTATTTTACAAGTGGCTACGAGCAGCACCACTCCTCGGACCCGCATTCTGCTTGCCTCATCATTCCTGCTGCCGATGTTTTTTTTTTACGGTTTCTGGCTGGATACCTTGGTGTTCCCGGTGGCTGTTTTACGGATACTACAGGTCACCTTGTGGAGCGCATTTCGTCTCAGCGCTCTGCTGTTTGGTGGTTTTCCCGGCGTTGTTATTTGGGAGCAGCATTACAAAATTTGCTTGTTGCTTAGCTCGAGACACCTTCCTGTCTTGTGTGTCTTGTGAGTGAGCTCGTTGGTGGATGCCCCGTGTGCTTACCGCGTCCTCTCTTGTTGCTGAGATACGTGGTTACGTGTACCTTGTGACGTGTTTATGCGCACGTTACCTGGCAATGAAGGACACTCTGTCAATTTCTGCTTCGATGCACTGTTGGGAGCCCGCAAAAGTTGTTGTGTGCAGGTGCAAGCACTACTTAGGATTTGTAGTGTTTGTCGTGTGGCCACTCCTACTATTTTGGTGTGGCATCGTCACGTTCTTCTCCCTCATTGGTTGACATTTCCAGGAAGTACTGTTTTCTTTCCTGTTTTCCTCTTCATTGTGAAACTTTTGGTCTGTTTTCTACAGTTCTGGTGTGACGTTTGATCTTCTTCACGTTCTTCTCCTTCATTGGTGGATTTTTCCAAGAGGTACTGTTTTTCATTGCTACCTTTTCCTCCACATTGTGAAACATTTGGTCTGTTTTAATCTTTTTGGCCATTATGTGTGCTCAGAGTTTTTCTCTTCCTCTCCCACAAGTATTCTGGCCAGCAGGTGGAGTTCCATGTATGAAATGGCAAGAGTGGAAAGCATTTTTTCTGAATTACATTGACACTATTGATACCCAAGGTGAAATGCCTTCTCAACAGAAAAAAAGGATTTTCTTACATTGTGTTGGACCAGAGGGTTTGAAGAGTTACAATCAAATGGTTAACTGTGGGGGTGGAGAAGGGGATCAAAATGTGTTCGATAATGTTATCAGTGCGTTTCACCAATATTTTTCCCTGAAAGTGTGTATTGGTATTTTAAGATACAAATGTTTCCACAGGAAACAGGAATCTGATGAAAATATTGATGACTATCTTGCTGCTCTTAGAACATTATCATTGGATTGCAATTTTGGACAGTTACAGGAAGAATTAATTAGAGATCAAATTGTTATGCATGTTAATGATTCTTCTAATAAAGAGAGGTTGTGGGTGAATGGGGATTCTATTCTACAGCAAATCCTTGATATAGTCAGGAAAGCTGAAATGTCTTCTAGGAGTGCTAAGGTCATTCAGAAAGACTCCAAACTTAATGAGTGTGTGAGTAAAGTTCATTCTAAGAATCGAGGGCAGAAGACAGGTAGGAAACCAGAAGTGAATAAGGGCACTTCAAAGGAACTCCTTAAATGTTTTCGTTGTGGCAGCAGTTCACATTTGGCAAATAACAAATCATACCCTGCATTAAAACAGAAATGTTCTTCGTGTGGGGTATTAGGACAATTCTCTAAAGTGTGTAGGAACAAATTCCACAATGATGTCAAATTTGTTGAAGAAGAAAGTGATAGAGATGATGGTTCTTCGTGGGACAAAAATGATGATGATAAGTTTGTGTTAAACATCAGAGGTAATGATAACATAATTCTAAATGTTGACTCAGGGAAGGTCAAGAAGAATTGAAATTGTACGGTGACTATTGGAGGTGTTGAGGTTCAAATATATGCGGATTCAGGCTCATCATATACTATTATTGATGAACGATTGTGGTTTGATAAATTTAAAAACAAAATGGGGAATATTTTGGTTATTCTGTATATTTCTCCAAAAGGTTTTTCGGGTGAGAAAATTGATTTAGTAGGTTTTACCACATTTTTATTTGAATTCAAGGATAGATATAGCTTATGTAAATTGTATGTTGTGAAGAAAGGTCCTGTAATATTAGGCTAGCAGGAACAGGGTAGTTTGGCCATTATTTTAGACCCCAATAGTCCTGAACATGTGATGATAGTTGACGTATGCAAATCTATAAGTAGCTTAGTTCAGAAAAATGTCCTAAGGTTTTTAACGACTGCATTGGTAAGTTAACTGATTTCGAACATAGAATTGTGCTCAAAGATAATGCCATACCTAAGATTTTCAAAGTGAGGAATATACCCTTAATAGTTAGGAGTGAAGTTGAGAAGGAATTAAATGCATTGTTGAATGCAGATATAGTAGAAAAAATTAAATCATCTGAGTGGATTTTTCCAATAGTAGTTGCTAGACATTCAGATGGCAAGATTAGATTATGTATTGATTTGCGTTATCTGAATGGCAATATTCTCATTGACCAGTTACCTTTACCACACATTTCAGAAATGCTTTCTACCATTAAAGGTGCAAAGTTTTTCTCCACCATAGATCTTTCAGCTGCTTATCACCGAATCGTGTTACATCAAGATTAAAAAAACTATGCAGCATTCATTACTCCTTTTGGATGATACCAATACAAGAGAATGCCTTTCGGGTTGGCTTCTGTTGCTGCTGTTTTTCAGAGATATGCATTCCTCATTTGGTAAAATGCCCAACGTACACTGCTTTCAAGATTATATTTTAATTCACGGCAAGGATAAAATTGAACATGATCAACTGTTAGATCGTGTTTTGAGTACTCTAGGTGAAAGAGCTCTAACAGTCAAGCTTTCAAAGTGCAAACTTGCAGTTAAAAGTGTTGTGTATTTGGGCCATGGTTTGAGTGAGGAGGGAATTAAGCCCAAACTGGATTTGATTGATGTAATACATTTGGCACCGGAACCTAGTTGTAAAGATGATGTGAGATCTTTCGTCGGTCTCACAGAGTTTTATTCTAAATATATAATAAATTTATATTGCAAAACTTACCACATAAGACAGTTGCTCAAGAACTGTAACAAATTTTATTGGCATAAGGAGTGTGATTGTGAGTTCAGAAACATAAAGTCAGCTATTGCTAATGCTGCCCCTTTGTCGGGTTTTGATCCTAATTTGCCCAGCATTGTCACTACTGATGCCAGTTTGAAAGGGTTAGGTGCAATGTTATCTCAGAGGAAGGGTGATGGCAGTGAATCTTTAATTGCTATGCATCCAGATCTCTCACTGACTCAGAGGTGAAATATCCTGTTATAGAAAGAGAGACGTCAGTGTGTGTGTGGGCTTTGGAGCACTTTAGAGCCTTTGTATGGGGCAGACCTTGTGAGGTTCGTAGTGATCACAAACCTTTAGTTAAATTACTCACTACGAAAGGTATGGTCAAGGCTTCTGCATGCATTGCCAGGTTATCTATGAGACTCCAAGATTTTCTTTACAACGTGACTTATGTTCCTGGTAAGGATAATGTGTCTGCTGATTTCCTTTCCAGGATGCCGTTGCGGGGTAAGGATGAAACTAAGTCTGAGTGGGATAATTATCATATTGCCTGGGTACATGATGAAGATATTCCTTTAATTGACAAGAAATCATGGGATGAGGAGTATTCCAAAGATGTTATTGTTCAGGATGTTTTGAAGTGCATTGTCAAGGGATGGCCAGAGAAGAAAGTTTTAGAACCTAATTTGAAGACCTTTTGGGAGGTTAGAAATGAATTGTCCCATTTCAAAGGTATATTATGGAGAGGTGATAGAGCTATTCCACCGGCTAACCTAAGGAAATCTATCACATTGCAGTGTCATGAGGGTCATGTGGGAATTGTTAGGACCTAACAAGCTGTTAAAATCTTGGTGGCCTGGTTATGATATTTTCATTGAAAGATGTGTAAGAGACTGCATAAAGTGTGCTAATGCTGACAAATCCTTAAGAACGTTAAAACCCGACACATACTTCTCTTGTAACCCCCTGAGCCCTTGGGAGATCATTGCTCTGGATGTTATGGACCCCATTGGTGTTAAAATCAAACATATTATTGCTGCCATAGATGTTTTTTCAAAGTGACCAGTCATTTAAATTGTGGATAAGGTAGATTCTGAAGGTATTCCCTCCAAGCTGGTCACCGACAATGGTGTACAATTTATGTAAAAAAAAAGCTAAGGATTATTTCAGTAGAGTAGGCGTTAAACTTTGTATTACCTCTTTGTACAATCCCAGTGGTAATGGTTTTATTGAACAATTTAACAGAGTGCTTAAGGGAGCAATTCAATCTGAAGGTATTGCCAATGATGATTGGGAATTACAGGTCCGTAAAACTGTGTGGATGTATCATACTACGTTGAATGAGATGACTGGTGGTACCCCTTTTGAGATTATGAGAGGGAGAGTTGCAAGAACTAAAAGCAATCAATCCCTCATGGTTGTTTGAGAATCCTGTGGTTACCATGGATTTAGATGATGTAAGGTGTAAACTAAGTGTCACTCATAAGCGTTATCAAACAGAATTCGAGCAATACAGAGGTAACAAGTCTAGTATTAATGTCAAGGTAGGAATGTTAGTCAACGTTAAGAAACCTTGAAAAGTTAAGAAAGGTGAAAGCCAGTTTTCCAAAGCTTTCAATGTAATTGAAGTATTGAAGAATACTGTCAGATTATCGGATGGTAGGGTCTGGAATTTCAAACGCATTGCCTTACTAAAGGGAAATGAATGGGTGTATTTTAATAATCACAGTCTACCTGGTGAGCACAAGACTCCTCAGGATTTTGATCTCATAATTGAATCTGGAATGTCAAAGAGCAAGAGGAGAATAATCAAGATGGTCATGAGGTACAAGATTTTGTGGTGGAACAAGATGGACTGGATTCTGAGTCACATGGACCATATGATGAAAATAATCCTTTGAACAAAAGCCAGAAATTCAGGGAGCTTTGGGTGTCTGGAGCAAAGACTTCATTGTCGGAGATTCCAGATAATAACTCTGTTACCAAGTGTAAAAGAAATAGATGCAAACCGAAATGGCTTGCCAACTATGTTGTTTAGATCTGTATTATCTTTGTTTTTTGTTGTGTTTTTTTGTGTTTGAGTGTTTTGTTTATTAGGAAAGGGGAATGTGTTGTGTTTTGCATGCGCTTGCTTCCATGGTTTCATGGCAAAGCGTGCATTGTTCTGATTTGTATTCATGAAGGGTTCTACTCTTGGATTTGCAGTTTATTTCCTGTTGATCCAGGAGTTGGACGCTTCATCGGAGTGGTGCCTATTAAACTTCGTTTCTACTTTTCTCGCACTTGTCTTTTTAACACATAAGCTCTAGAATAACTTTATATTAGCTGTATATATATTTATGTCATCACCCATTATGATATGTGGTGTTCAGAGAAATTAACAGTTCCCTAGTCCAACACAGAGGTGAGCTCTTCATTGATGTTGATGTTTTTACTTTTGTGTTTTTACTCAAGTGCCATTGTTGGAGCGTAGCTCTTATAATCAAAATTAATATGAAAATGTTTATGAACTAATGCATAATAATGCCGCATAGAAAATGTATGGGAGTGGCCGCCAAAATATATGGGAACTAATAAAATTGACTAATAGTGAGTTATTAATGCACTAATGTATGATTTTGTATTAGCATTAAGAGCTATACATTAAGGTTTTGCTAATTAATTCACTAGGCCTTAGTTAGCATGAATCGGGCCTAGCTGCACGGTTTCATATTAAATGTGTGTTGGACTTTGTGCCTTACGCAGGGTCATCCACAGTCTTTTTGCCTCCTTCCTCCTGGTTTTTCTGACCTCTCGCTGTTGGCTCTAGGACTCTGAGCACTTTATCACTGCTGACCAGTGCTAAAGTGCAGGTTCTCTCCCATCTAAAGTTGGTATGATTGGCTTATACCAAATTGGCATATTTAATTTACCTATAAGTCCCTTGTACAGTGGTATCTCTATACCCAGGGCCTGTAAATTAAATACTACTAGTGGGCCTGCAGCGCTGCTTGTGCCACCCACTGAAGTAGACTTTTAAACCTGTCTCAGACCTGCTAGCGCAGGGCCTGTGTGAGCAGTTTTCTGCCACAAGGACCTGGCATCTAAATTTAATTGCCAGGCCCAGAACTCCCCTTTTGCTACATGTAAGTCACCCCTAAGGTATGCCCTAGGTAGCCCTATGGACAGGGTGCCATGTATGTAGAAAGGCAGGACATGTGCCAAGTTGTGTGGCCTGTAGTGACAAACAGCCTAACTTGGTGTCTCACTGCTGTGAGTGCTGCCTTCTCATAGGATTGCATTAGAAATGCCCTGCCTTATGTGTAAAGGGTATTGTCTGATTTATGAGGGGTAGCGTAGGCGTGTTTGGTATAGTTGTGATGGTGATAATAAATACTGCTTACTGGTGTGGGTGTATTTTTTATTACTATCACAGAAATGCCACTTCTAGAAAGTGCGCATTTATCTGTGCTTATGACTCTGGTGTTTTGAAGCTTGACTCCAATCCACGTCTGGGCAGAGTGACAGTTGGGGCTTTGTGCATACTTTTCAGACAGCCTGTACACAGGGAGGGTGGAGGTGTCACAGAGGTGCATCTGCATACTGAATAGTCTTCCTGGGCTGAGAGAAGGGAGAGGCGGGGCACACCTACATTTGTAAATGCTGTGCCCTGGCCTCACACAATAGGGTCGTTAACACCCCACTGATGTTTGGAGCCTGTGCTGAAAGGAGAGAGGGGGCACTCCCAGAACCAGTTGTAACTGGCTGGAACCTCCGCTCCCTACCATTGTAAAACACTGTAAGAACTGACTATAAGTACAGGGGAATTTTCCCCACAATTTGGAGACTCTTTGAACATCATGGAACTGGACACAGAAATGCTGGAAGGACTTACCAGGGACAGCCATGGACTGCTGCTGCTGTGCTGACCTTTGACCTGCTTGGTCACTGTAAAGGACTTGCCACTTGCTGCCTTTCCCTTGTGCTGGCCTGTTGCTAGGGCCCCTCCACCTGTGGGCCTTTTCCTCAACTTTTCTCCCCAGGGGCAGGGTGCTGTGGCCCCTGACCCCTGCAGTAACCCTGAAGCACGGGGGTGCTTCACTTGATGTCCAAGCTAGCGCTTAGGAAAGCGCTCCTTTGGGGATTCTGCTAGCGCTTGGAAGCGCTTCCCCTTTTTCAGAGTGTTATCTATGGTTTGCCCTCAGAGAGCATGTCGTGGTGGCCAAGATCACCGCCGCAGCCCGGGAAGGCTGCTTCCACCCAGCGCGAGTGAAACGCGCTGCATCAGACCCCCGGGGCACCACCTGACGAAGATAGGAGCCAGCGTGCTCCTGATAGTGCCCCGGGGGCACCAATCAGAATCCTCCTTTATTTCCACCGCCGCGGCCCAGGGGAAGGTGAATTTGCCTGCCGGTCGGGCAGGACAGCCTGGGCGCGGCTCCAGGAACCAGCAAGGTTGTCCCGCCTCCGAAAGTGCTCCTTTTTTTGGCTTAAGGAGCCCCGGCAGGCTCAGCCCTCGCTCCCGGAGGAGCACGATTCATTTCTTGAGGCCCAAGTGGCTTCGTCGGAAGAGGATCGAGGCTCGCTGGGCCCCCCCTCCCTCCTTATTAGGCCACAGTTCTGAGCGGGTGGGGTGGAGGCCTCGTCGGAGGCTCCCCGCGCCGCTGGGCCCTTTTTTGGCACTTGGCAGGCCCCAGGAGGGGCCCGTCCTTCAGGGGAGGGGGTGCGTGGAGCCCCCTTCCTCCATGCCAGTATTGGGTGACCTTGGCCCCCCTCGTGAGGGCCGGTGGAGGCCCAGGGGGGCCCCCAGTCATCGTGGGCCCCAGGAAGGGGCCCGTCAGTAGTGCAGAGGGGGTGCGTGCCGCCCCCCTCTTTCCCAGGACTTTAAGGAGGCCCCCTCGTTGCGCAGAGGAGTGCTGGGGGCCCCTTTTTTCTTTGTCTTCGAGGTATGGAAGGTGTCTGCTTCATCATTCCCAGGTATTCCTTAAGAGGGCCAATATGTTCCTAATCTAAAGTTCTTTCTAAAGACTTTGCAAATTAATATATATTGCCTACCTGTTTTATGATGTGTGCTGATGTTTTTACATATATGGCAAATGTTCCTTTTGTGGGCATGACTTGCTAATATGTTTGTCTAACTTGCCATATGTTTTCTAATGTTCCTACTATGGGCGTTTTATGATATTCTTATGACAAGTGTTCTAATGTGATAACGTGTTTCCTGACTACTGCTGATGTTGCAGAATACTGAGTAACCTGTGTGTTATGTGTGACTACTGCTAATTTGCAGAGTAACTAATGTGTAACGTTCTGACAACTGCTAAGGTAGCAGGATAGTACTGATATGTGATGTTCGGTCTGATAATTGCATTGTGTACAATACAGTTTATTTTCATATAATCTGGTGTTGTGTTTCCTTTGTGGTGGGGATATTGCGTCACATGTGTTGTTTGTGTTGTGCAAATGCTTTACACATTGCCTCCTGGTTAAGCCTGACTGCTCGTGCCAAGCTACCAAGGGGGTGAGCAGGGGTTATCTTGGACGTGTAACTCCCTTGCCCTGACTAGAGTGGGTAAGTTCTGCCTGGCTGAGGTGCATACCCTAGCCAACCAGAAACCCCATTTCTAACAATGTGTTTTTCGTACGTGTAGTGTGCTGACTTGCTGAAGGACATGTAATCGTATTCTTCCAGAAGATAGAAGATGAGTGTAACTGTAGTAGATCCGTTCTCATGAAACTCGACTTGCTCAAGGAAACATTCTTGCTGAATGCAACAGTGTAGACTAGCAACAGGTACAAGGTCGCCTAAACCGGTATAGTCAATGGAACCGCTGACTGGGGATGCGAGAGGACCACGAGAATATGAAATCATATCGGACATTCTACCCGGTGGAGATGTCAATCACAAGAGAACTGTTATGAGGTGACAATTTTGATGGTACGACTGGAAAACCATTGGACGGAGATAGTGGTGTGCCAAACCTGTCCAATTGGGAATTAGGGGACTGTACAACAGAAAAGGGATAAAAACCTTTGACACAAGGAGCCATTAGGAGATGCCATTGCAAATTATTCTTGCTATTACCAAGACACTTTGTCACTTGGCCTAAAGACTTTGCTGTGTGACTTTTCAAACCATCCTTACCTTGCCCATTCTATACTTCTCCTCCTTATGAGGGAAGTGTCCCTACTTACCCCATCTTGCTGAACTTTGCTGTGTTTCCTGGCTGATGGCGATTCAACTGAAGTCCTCAGGACGAAGACTGACTCTGTATGCTGACCCATTACGGAGGGTAACTATATGATGATGAAATTGTAAATGTCTGTTTACCTCTCCTTTCTAGGTAGATGTTTTCTAAATTTGTGTAACCAAAACTGTTTTGCATGAAGCCCAACATGCCAATGCTAATTCGAGGTTAGTTAAGGGGTTTACTAGATGGACGTGAGAGAGTGTAGTTTAAATATATCAATTATTAAAAGTATAATGCTTATATAAATGCCTAACAAATACTGCATAGAAAATGACAATGAATAGTAATTTGCTTAATGTGTCTTTGAATTATGTCAATGAAACGTGAAAATACAATTGTGTATACAAACAAATGTTAGTTATAAAAATGATTGCTTGCATCATAATTAATCAAGCTTATATTGGCGTTTACAATATTGCATTAAACCATAGGCCTTAAGTTAGCGTGAGCTGCGGATTTAGCTGCCTAGCTCTCCTATTAAAGCATTTTTCTCTGTTTTACAGTGTGCCAACTCACAAAGGGCCATGACCCTGCATTTGTTCTTTTCTTCGTTTCATGTAACCATAATGATTTTGTTCCCATCCGCATGTTAGCTGCTTTTGCAATGGACTTTATACAATTTGCAACAAAAGTAGAAATATTCAAGGACATTTGACCATGGAAAGAGAACTTTTGACCTGAGAAACGTGCCAAGATGATGAAACCCTCCAGATGTGCCACCTACGAAGACGTCAATTATGAAGACCAATCAAAGTGTTGTAAATTATCATGAAATGACAATTGGGATTACCTAATGTATAATTTGATAGGTTAAAGATAGTGGGGTATAGTAAATGACCAATAAGATTTTGGGGGAAGGGGTTACGAAAAGGGATAAAAACACATGTCACAGAGGAGACGTTAGAACTAGGTAGGGAATGATATCGATTTTATCCAGAAACTCTGTCACTCTGTTTGGTGATTGGAGACTTAATAAAATTGCCTTTGCCCATAGACTGCCTTCGCACATTTCCTCCTTATGAGGGAAGTGTCCCCTGTCCTTTAGATGAAGCTATACTGAAGGCGAGCTGACTGATGTCCTGAAGACGAAGACTGATCCTGAGTGCTGACCTATTGCTGGAGGGTAACTATGACAATGAAAATTACAATTTGTCTGTTTGCCTTTTCTTTCTAGGTACCAACTGCTGTGTATTTTTTAATAGAGGCCATAGCTAGATGTTTTCTAAATTGGTGTTCAAATTGTTTTGCATGAAGCCCAACATGCTAATGCCAATTAGGGGTTCGGATTAGGTTTACACACGGACTGACGCATTAGACAAATGACTGACGATACGTTTTGCTGAACTTGATGAAGCTGACACTTATTATGTTTTATCTATGCTCATTTTGTGTTATATCTCATGTTCATAACCCTTGCATTAATGAAATCTTATCATAGTCGTTATATGGTGATTCTATTTTTCTTGATATTGAGATTAATCTTGCCGCTCGTAGATTGTAATAAATAGGGAAATAAAACTCATACAATTCTATCAACAGATGTGGTTATTCATGACTGAAAGGTCATGGTTGCGCCGACAGTTTAATCAATGTCTTTATCCAAAGTAAAGTGTATTGTGGTGATAAATATTGGTGACATCATTGACATATTGCTTGACATATTGATCAGTTATCTCGTCTTGTGGTGTCTCACCACTGGGTCAAAAGATTCATCGGCCTAAAACGAGTCCTAATGTGTATAAAATTGACATAGAAGGACGCGTTATCAGACGCAAATAGACAAATGACTGAATCAATGCTTTGTTGAATAATTCGCTAATGATACTCTGCGAAGGTTAACCTATGTTGATGTCGTGTTATGTTCTAATGTTCGTGATCTTTGCTTTGATGAAATCTTATTCGAGTTGCCATATTATGACAATGCTGATGTGTTTCATGGTTTTGAGACTAATAAACTTACTAGTAAAATTGTAATCAATAGGGAATAAACATCATAAAATCGTACTAAACTGGTGTGGTTATTCATGACTGAAAGGTCATGGTGGTTTCCGAGTCTTATTAAAGTTGTTGATTAATCTAATTGATTTGTTATGGTGAATATTGATGATGTTATTGACTTATTGATTGGCATGTGGATTAGATATCCCGTCTTAAGGTGTCTTCAATCAGGGTCAAAAGATTCATCGGCCTAAAACGAGTCCCAGAGTGAATAAATTATCTAGTAAGGGACGCGTTCTCACCATTCTGTGGCCTAATGAGAGTGACTGCTGTGCTCATATAGCTGCCATAACCCTTTTCTGGTTGATGAGCGGAGTGTAACTGGCTTAGTTTTAACAGAGGAAGGAGAATGCACATGTAGGAGGGATCAAGGACTGCTCAGGTCATTTGGGCACCCAAAAGGATTTCTGAAAGGCATTTTCTGAGACAGAATGGTCCTTGGTGGAGATGCGAGGTGTTTGGGATCCCTTGGTGCTGGACCTGCAGGAAGTAGAACAGGAAACTGGGCAGAGATTGTAAGTAAGGGCTGCTGGGTTTATACAAGCAGAGTAGCCAAAACTCAGTGCTCAGGGGGAAGTGAGTAAAGGAAAAGGCTATTCAATATCATGAAATGAATCAATGGGATGGCAATTGAGAAAGGCCCGTGGGAGAAGTAATAGACAATACAGGGAGGCGTGGGCCATTGGGTTGGTAATGCTGGGAGAAGTGGGCCACTGGTTGGGTATTGCAGGGAGCCATGGGCCACCTATTGGGAAATGCAGGGAGGCGTGGGCCACTGGTTGGGTAATGCAGGGAGCCATGGGCCTCTGGATGGTTAATGCAGAGAGGCGTGGGTAACTAGGTGGTCAGAATATACCACTCGGCCCTTCTCACTACATGTTTATGCTTTACTGATGCACATGATCTCTATGTTCAATTTTCTAAATAAATTATAAGACCAGTCACAACATTCGTAACATGAACAAAGGAGGAAGGCAATGAAGAACAACATAGTTCATTTTCTGCCTTTGGTGCTATCCACTGCTGAATTGTAGGGAACACCGATTATAGCCTCCTTATGGCCTGACCATAATGCATCTACAAAATCAGGTGCAAAATGTGCTCGATAATGAGTCGGGTTCCTTAGAATGAGGAGTTAGAATGGAACACTAACAGAACATAGTAATCCATATCCCATTGCTCTGTTTCCACGATCAATTTGTGGCAGGTTTCGCCTTCTACATATCTTGGGAGTTAACAGTCACCATGTGAGCCCCAGTTGTAATTCTGTTTTGCGCGCAGGAAGTGCCAGCGTGATCTCGGCTCTTGTCTGAGTTCGTTTCCTGATTGCAAATCATGTGTCTGCTCTCTGTCATCAATATGTTAAAATTCCGTTAAGACCCTCTAACACAAAGCATAAGTATACTGCTTTCTGAGCAATTACAGGGCCAGAAGGACAGCTCAGATGCTACTGTGGCACGTGACAGTGCTGTCAAAACAAGTTGCCGGCTCCTCAAAAATTTCCTGGCAAACACAAGTCTACTTTTCACACTTACATGAGCTTGCTTTTTAAAGCACACAATCTGGAGCAGCTCTGCAGAAAAGATGTCCATATGTCCGTTATCCATAAATTATAATTGTACATATTTTTAACGTTGTTGGGTAGAATGTGAAAATAAAGCAATGATGGGGGATTACTGGTTTGAGGATGTTGGCGCAGCGCAGAGATTAAATGCATCAATGAAAGTCCTTTCGCACGACAGAAAACAGAGCACAATATCGAGAGAGGATAAATCAAATAGAAAATACTTTATAATGTTAATTTTTGCTTTTTGCTTATTACGGGTTAGGCTTAAATCACTACACCCAATGGCGTAGTTTCAGCCCCCTAACAAATGTATCTTGTGATGAATAGTTGGGTACCGGTGCTTTTAGTCGGGTATGGTGAGGTGTCCTGTCGGATTTCACCATGAATTTTACACACACAAACGAAAACACTCACACACTCTGCCCTCAATCTGTTTGGGAATACTTCAAAAATGTTGGTTATTTCACAAACCGATGTGCTTTCTCTCACTTAATGCACCAACCATTCTGCATTCCTCTTCCTAACTGCTGCCCCTATGCCCGTCATGTACTTCAACATTATGGGCCAGCCGAATTACTGGGAAATCTGAAGCTCACCCCTCCCACCGCCCAATTTTACAGAACAAGCCACGCCCCTGCACCTAGCTTGCTGATACTGTTGTAGCCCACAAAAAGGGAACTGGAAGACAGTTCGCTGATTTTTACTAAGAGATGTTTCAGGAGAGCGTTTCCAGGGTATTGCTCTAGATGTTAATATAAATTGCTTTAAACAATATTAACAGGCGGTTTACAATATTTTCTCGACCAACTAATCAAACCAGATTATGTCTAATAATAAAAGTAACTTCACATTTTGAGTCTTCATCATAACCCTTATTCTTCGCTTTAAAAGCATCAGCACATTTCACATCTATAGTCAAATGCCACATCCTAATGGCATTGATTTATCTAAGGCAATTGAGTTTCCTATGCCAAAGTAGGCTGCTTCATCGTATGGAAGGTTGGAGCAGAAGAGGTCATGTTTATCCATTTCCTCAACCAGTTGTTCCTGAAACTGAGGACAGGTTGACATGGTGATGCCACGTTGATATGTTTGGCCATAACACTTTAAATCTTTTTCAAGACTTTTCAGTTAGTGCAAGATGGTGGTGGACGCATATACCTAGGTATGCAGGCCTGCCGTGGGTAGATGATCCAGACCCCAACATGCCCGAGGGCACAAAGCATGGTACATGGTCAAAAATACCTGGCTAGCCCTATGAATGCTTTGTACATTGATTACAGTGAGGGGTGGTCACGAACCGTGGGACAAACTGGCAACTAACTATGCCTCAAGGGCTGAGTAAATCAGTGCGTGATCGAGGACATAGGAGAGTCCCTAGACTCCCTCTGGTTCTGGGTACTTTAGTTGGAATAGTGTTGGCCCATGTGTCTGCCGTATGGAACAAGGTGCATATCTGGCATGATCCTGAATGACTTCAGACTTTGGTGGACACTTCTGCCTGCACGATCTGGAGCATAGGCCCAGGGTTTTACATATAAGACATCCTACAAAATCATTCTCTAAGCAGCAGCAATGGGTGGTCCCATTGATCTCGCGTGGGGACCTTGCAGCAGGGGCCAAGAGCTTTAGGAGACTGAATGAGATTTATAAAGGTATCGTGGACTTGGGAACTTGAGTACACTTGCTGGAGTAGACATTAAAAGAAAAAAAACCTTGGTGAAGAAGAGGTCAGAGCTCATGTGTTGCTCGACAAAGAAAAGAACATTTTCCAGCAGTAGAAACAAGAAGACTTAGGACATTGCTCACAAAGAAATATCATCTGAATGACAGATGTCAGAAAGAAGTTGATGGCAGAATGTATGTGTAGGACCTCTTCAAAGCCTTTCTAGAAAGGGTAGGTAATACTCTAGATGTCAATGACAGAGCATACCGGATGGCAGCCTGGTCTAATAAGAGAACAACACCATCAGAAATGCTAACTCACATTTATAATTTTGAAGATAGCGAACGGATTATGGCAGAGATAGGTGGTAGTTGAGATATCTCATTCAATGAATCCTCCTCTTCCAGTGAAACTCACAGGATTCCACTGCAAAAGAGGAGAACCTTCTACCAGTGGTGGCTTTTTTGATCTCACTAGAAGGGAAATATTGATGAGCTCGTCCACTGAGGATCCTCTTCACCTAGCAGGAGAAGCAATGGATAAGAAGCCCCTAATGAAGGCCCTGGAGATCTTGGGGTTGGACAAGCAGGTGGACCAATCTAATGAGGCAAGCAAGATCAGCGGTGGCTCCTCTGCAATGGTGAATGAGCGTAGCCCCACTGGCTCAGAGCCAGCAGCTGAAAAATAAAACAATATTGTATTATTGTTTTATTTTTCAGCTGATGGTTGAGCCAGTGCGTGGAGGGAAGGGTGGACCAGGCCATTGGAGGGAGGAGGAAGAGTGGAGTAGTGGTGTGCACTTAAGTTTGCAAGTAAGTTTGACTGGCTGTTCTAGACTGGCCAAACAGACATGTGCAGTTAGGTGTCTCCAACCCGGCTGTATTGCACAGCCGGGATGGAGAAACAGCACAGACTCCCTGTGTCTGAGTGAGCCGTTAACCAGCCCTCTCAGGCCAATCCTGCGCTGCTCTCATGCTTGGTAATAGCATGAGAGCAGTGCATGATTGCACAGGGAGTCTCTGATGCTGTCCCATTGACTGCTGGGAGCAGGAAGCAGAGGAGCATGAGCTGGCCGGCAGCACCAGGTAAGTGTTTTATTGTATTTTTTATTATTAAACCCCCCTGTGTGCTCCCCCATGTGCTCACTTCCCATGATCCCCCTACTCCCCCTCCACCTGCCCCACCACTTTTAATTTGTACTGGCCGCTATTGAGCAAGACCGAGACCTTGTTACATAAGGTCTGCATTATCAGAAGAGAATAGGTATCTGTATGAAAGTGGGTTGTTAGTTGAAGAGAGTAAGTACCTACTTCAAGTAACACTTACAATTTTTGTCAAGGTGAACTTTTAAAGTCACTAAATTAACCTGTGCTCACCTCCTGATAGCCATGGCACAGAGCAGAAATGCTTAACTTGAAAGTAATATCTAAAGTATTTTGCGGTATCAAAACAGTAATACAATAAAACTACTAAACAATAAAAATCCCATATCAAATTAGAAAATATAGTAAAATGGGATCAACAAAAATAAATCAGAATGACAATAATCCAATAGTGGTAACTGGTGATATGAGGTTTTCAAAGTTTTAAAGTAGATGAAGCAACTAAAGACACAAAGCGGCTATGATAGTCAAGGGCTGCCGTAGACTGGGACAGAAGTGCATTTTGAGGCTGACTGCGATGGAGCACAGTACAGATACAACAACTAGGTTCGTCATGGTTGAATATTTTACTTTCACAATAGGGGTGATTTAGAGGTTGCCAGGGAAGGTACTTCCTTGTGACAGGCAGACCTTCATTATGTCGACGGCCAAGACAGCTTTGTCTCTGACATCAACATAAACCTTCTATGGCCTAGGGGCCAAACATATATTCACTGAACACTTTTTTGTGAAAATGTTTACTGCAAATGTTACAGTGTCATTATCAATGATGTTATCAAAGATGTCATGAGTGCCGAAATTTGAGGGATAATTAGCAGTGCATTGTGAGGGCGCGAGCTATAGTTACCTTAGGGCAAAAGTTATAGTTACTTGAAAGAACTTCAACATAACTGCTGAATTTCTATGGTTTTGTACGAGTGAATTCAGAACCTAGCTATAACATCCTTGAAACCTTAGTTTTTTTAGGTAAATGTCTAAGGATTTTTGAATTCTATTTCCTAACTATAACGTCCCTGTAACCTTTGTTTTGTTCAGTGAATTTCCACTTTTTTTAACGTAAAGTAATTTTCATTGTTATACGTTAATCCAATCACCGCCATGCACAGCTTTCGACCATGCACTGCTGCGGTAGGCCACAGGGCCTGGCCTACAGCCAGGCCTTACAGCCAACCCCTTTAACAACTGAAACCCACACTGCGCACAGCCTTTGACTGTGCACAGCAAGAGTTCGCAGCAGGGCCTGGACGGTGGCCTGGCCAGTGAAGGCCAACTTCTATAACCACCCAACCCTGTGCTGCACACAGCCGAACATTCTGTCTCTCTTCGTGTGGGATTAGGTGTTACAAGGTGTCTCTGGGTGTGAGAGTGTCTGTCTGGGTGCGAAAGTGGGTGCCTGAGGGTCTGAGTGCTTTGTGAGTGGGTGCATGAGCGTCTGAGTGGGTCTGTGAGAGGGTGCGTCAGTGTCTGACTGGGTCTGTGAGGGGGTGCAACAGTGTCTGAGTGGGTCTGTGAGTGGGTGCATGATGGTCTGAGTGGACTTGTGAGTGGGTGAGTGAGGTTCTTAATGGGTATGTGAGTGGGTGCATGAGGGACTGTGTGGGTCTGTGAGCGGGTGCATCGGGGTCTGCGTGGGTCTGTGAGTGAGTGCATCAGTGGCTGAGTGGGTCTGAGAGTGGTTGTGTCATTGTTTGTGTGGGTTTGTGAGTGGGTGCATGAAGGTCTGAGTGGGTCAGTGGGTATGTGTGTCAGTGTCTGGGTGGGTCTGTGAGTGGATGTGTCTCTGTCTGAGTGGGTTGGTGAGTGAGTGCCTCAGTGTCTGAGTGAGTCTGTGAGTGGGAGCGTGCATGTCTTAGTGAGTCTATGAGTATGTGTGTGAGGGTCAGAGTGGGTCTGTGAGTGGGTGTGTGAGGATCTGAGTTGGACGGTGAATGGGTGTGTCAGTGTATGAGTGTGTCTGTGTGTGAGTGCATGAGGCTCTGAGTGGTCTGTGAGTGGCTGTATGAGTGTCTCAGTTCATCTGTGTGTGGGTGCATCAGTGTCTCAGTGGGTCTGTGAATGGGTGTATGAGTGTCGCAGTGGGTCTGTGTGTGGTTGCATCAGTGTCTTACTGGGTCTGTGAATGGGTGCATCAGTGTCTGAGTGGGTTGGTGAGTGGGTGCATGAGGGTCTGAGTGGGTGCATAAGAGTCTGAGTGGATGTGTAAGTGGGCACCTGAGTCTCTGAGTGCATGTTTAAGTGAATTAATTACTATACGAATGAATCTGTGGCTTCTCTTCCAATTTTTTTCATATTCGCAAATATTTTGTGAATAATTATTAAATATTCAGGAATATCACGCATGGTGATGCAAAATTATTTTAAACCCATACGTTGCCCCTAAACACACATACATCACACACCCGGGGTCAGGGTACCTCCAACCTGACCCCTTACGCCACTTTCAATTAGGATTTTCATCCCTGGGGGTCATTGCCTGTGAAAAAAATTGACGGCTGCTAGTCAAGTTGCAGTCAGTCAATTACAGCGCCTCTTTTCGCACGCGCATTTGCAAAAATTCACGAATATTCGCAAATTGTTAATGAGCCCAGATATGCAAATTCGAATTTCCTTTAATATCTCAAAAACTGCTAAACGGATTTACACCAAATAAGCAAAAGCATAATCTGCGTGCAGAAAGCTAGCTTTTTGTCAAATTTGGTGTAATTCCCTCCAGTGGTTTCGGGCTGCAGTCGTGTCTAAAGGTCCTATAGGAATTAACATGGGAAACACAACTTTTTTTACCTTGCTTGACAATCACCCCCAATCTTGTGCTGAGATCTGATTGGCTGCTGACAGTTCACGGGGGAAGTGTTGGCAGCTATCTGGGACTCGGCTTTATCCGAGTCCCAGAAAAAAGGATAACAAATAAGTAAAGGGGCCAGGGTAGGGACACCCTGACCCCTTGGCTCTGATGCTGGGGTCCCAGAGGGACCCCCCAGGGCAAAAAAGCATTTTTCTAAAAAATTGTTGCCACAAATTCATGACGAGGTTGTGAATCCGCTACAAAAATTAAAATAGCAAGCATGGTCCCCTATGCTTTTTTTTATAAAGCCCCCGGTTGGGCCAGGCCTGGGGCATGTTAAAAATAAAGGAGGGGTGTGCACAGGGCCCACCTCCTAGAGCTTACTGAAGCCCTGGGGACCGCCACCTCCCTAGGGCTTAATTTACATTGAATGCGGGGGGTCGCGCAGCTCCACTATGCCCCTGGGGCCACCACCACCTCAGGGCTAAATGGTTTAATTGAAATAGGGAGGTGTCCTGCGAACCCCCTGTTCCCCACAGACTGCCACCTCCCTGGGGCTGTTTGGCTGGGGTCCACTACCTCCATGGGGCAAACATTGAATTATATGCGGGGGTCCGCACAGCCCCCTGCAGCCCCAGGGACTGCCACCTCCCTGGGGTTAAAATGAAAGAATGAAGAAGGCCTATTGCGGACCCCTGGCCATGGGTACCACCACCTTCCTGGGGCAAATGAACTTGAGGAAAGGGGCTGTGCGGTTCCTCTTGAGAAGCCATGGCTGGCCCTGATTGGATCCCCAGGGCTGAGATCGCCCTGCGGAGGGGGCCATGTGGCCCACTCTCCCCCCAAAAAAGGGTTAAGGCTGGGCCTGGGGGGATGAGATCTACAGGGCTGAGATTGATCCGGGGAAAAATTGTTTATCAGGCTGGGCCCCAAGGATGTGATCCCTGGGGCTGAAATCAGCGGGGGGAGGGGGCTGAGATTGGCCCAGGGAGGGTAAAGTGTACCCCTCCTATTGAACTGTAGTGGGTCCCGGGGGCCAGGGTCCCAAGGGGTTAAAATTGGCTATGGGAGGATGCCATACTGGTCCACCTCCCCCAGTGGCCATTTACCCAGCATGGTAGCACTTACTAACTAACCAGTAGAAAGTGCTCCCTGTTACACCCACTCTCACACCCACATAGACCCTCTCATACCCAATCTCACATCTAGGCACACTCTCACAGCCACTGTCACACCCAGAGACACCCTCTCATACCTATTCTCACACCCAGAGAGACAGGCCCTGCAGCCAACTCCCACTGCAACATGGCCAAGTGCACTGTGCAGCATGGGGTGAGATGGTTAGGGGGATTGGCCACAGGGACTGGGTGGAGGCTAGGCCCAGCAGCCAACTCCTGTCACACATGGTCAAAGGCTGGCCTACCTCCAAAACGGGTTAAGGCAGTTTTCCCTGCTCCCCTCTTCCTCGATCCAAACTTTGCAGGGTGAAAATAACAATGGCAGGCCTGGTGTTAGGTTCCATTGAGTGTGCTGCAGGCAGGGCCCTTTAAAGTGTAATTAGGTCAGGGAGAGATAGCCCTATAACATACAGTAGGCAAAAAGTTTGGGGTGACACCACATCAAGGATGTCAGGTCTCACAACTCCATTTTATGGAGAGTATAACAAAGTGATGGATGCTATGATTGAATTGATCTCAGCAAATAGTAATTACTCAGATACCCATCCCAATCTATTGTCGTTTTGCCCACCATGCCACCTCAGATTAGACCCAGCCACATGCAAATTAGCCCTGGTCCTTCTCTAATAGGAACAGTTCAACTCTAACTGCAGAGCCAAGTCTTCTCTGAACTGAAACAAAAAGAGTCCAAGACTGGTTTTGGCCTATCTTGATCTCTTCAGTTGG
This sequence comes from Pleurodeles waltl, assembly GCF_031143425.1. Taxonomy (NCBI): domain Eukaryota; kingdom Metazoa; phylum Chordata; class Amphibia; order Caudata; family Salamandridae; genus Pleurodeles; species Pleurodeles waltl. Next base: position 30,984,036 of record NC_090437.1, read on the forward strand.
GTGTAGCTTTTCCAGTGATTCAGTGTGCATGTTACCCATGTCTGAGCATACCCGTGTCACAATAAATATAAAAAATTAATCTCACCAACTTGTAATTATTTGGGCTGCATCTCTGTCTATAGTTTTTTGGCCAACCAGATTAGACCCTGTCACATGCAACTTAGTCTTGGTCTTGCTCCAATAAGAACAGCCCACCCGAACTGTCAAGATAGGTCTATTCTGCACCAAAACACAAGCAACCTAAGACTGGCTTTGTCCTATTTGAGCCTGTTCATTGGTTTCTGTGGCTCAGTGAGCAAAGTACTCGCGTCCTTAGGGTGTCACAATGGATACAAAAATGTGATTGATGGAATGCTTGAATTAGCCGCAGTCACTGGTAATTACGCAGTGATGCATCTCAGTCCATCATTTATTTTTTTGCCCATAATGCAACCTCAGACTAAACCATGTCATATGCCAATTAGTCTTGGTCCTGTTCCAAAAGGAACCATTTGAACTGCCAAACCATGTCTTCTATTTACTGGAACACACCCAACCCATGTTAGGCCTCACACCATGAGTACTAACAAATATTTTCCCAGGAGCTGCACTGTTTAGTCTGTGATGTGACCGAGGGCCGAATTGATGCCAGCAGGGTGGTGATCGGAGGGGTGGGGAGGGGTAGTGGTAAAGTGGTTGTAGGGGAAATGAAGCATATACATCTAGTGTCTGAATTGCACAATGTGAAACCAGAAACGTGGGTATAAATCCCGGCTTCTCCACTTAACCAAATTGTGTGATCCTAAGCAAATGTTTTATTTCACTGTACCTCCTTTTTCTTCATCATCACATATAAGAACCTTGAAATACGTCTTCAGGATGTATGCTGTATAAAACCTTCTGGGTCTGATTTAAGAAACTATAATATTGTTCAAGTATAATAGAAACCCAGTCCTCCCAAAGAGTTCACATAACAACTGACTTGCATCTTAGTTCACGGTTCACATTGTTGTCAGGGTGAGTGGGGTGGAGAGGGAATGAAAGTCTGTAAATTTCTGTTTGAAAATATCACTTTAAAAAATACTTCTCAAAGCAGTGAAATAATCGTGTGTACTAAGGTGAAACGGTTCTGCAGATTAATGAAATGCACTTTTTGAATTTGAAACAGATCATACTTTTATATTTTTGCTGCAATAGATCTTTAATAATGAAGGTGTTTCTAAAGTTGAGTTCCAGGACACCCTAGTTACTCCCTTTTCACTTAGCCTTCAAATAAATACTTGCCCGTTTAACAATTTTTAGTGCTAGTGCCAAGTCAAATAAACAGCAGCACAGCAAATTGCTGCTGATGACCTGGGGGCCGCATGTAAATGTCAGGAGGGCCACATGCGGCCCTCGGGCCGTACTTTGAGTATCACTGCCTTACACTCTTAGGAGCATATTTAAGAGCCTCTTGCGCTGCCTTAGTGCTGCATTAGTGTCTTTTTTTATGCTAAGGTGGCCTTTTCCCTGCGCCATATTGCATACATTGTGCCACTTTGTAACCCCTTGAGCCACATTATACCTATGCCAGACATAAAGTATGCAAGGGGGGTGTTCCAGTGCTAGGAGGCCCGCAAAAATGTGCAGTGAAATTTAACAGATTTCACTGAGCTATTTTTGGTGTCATTTTTAATGCCTGCTCAGAGCAGACTTTAAAATGACACATCATTTGAAACCTATGGGCCTCCTTGCACTTTGCGACACTAGCGTCAACATTTTTTACGCTAGTTTAGCAAAGCACCACAATAGTGTCAAAGAATTTGATGCTGTTGTACCAACAACTGACATGGTGCGATGTATTATAAATATGGTGCAACCATGGTGTTGTTAGGTGCCAGTAGGGGGACACAGTGCGGTATTCCCCTAGGCTTTTTGCCTTCCCACGGAGAGTTTTGCTGAACTAATTTTTGTTAACCTTAGGACTCCGCAGTTTACCCCTGCTAACTAGTTCTACAATGCTTGTGCATTCTTAAAAACACAGTAAAATTGAAATACAGCTAATTGGCACATTTAATTTATTTGTAAGTCCCCATTAAATGGTACAACCTGTACCCAGGGCCTGTAAGTTAAAAGGTACTAGTGGGCAGCAGCACTTATTGTGCCACCTGTTAAAGTAGCACTGTAAAATGTGGCTCAGGCCTGCCACCACAACCAGTAGTGCAACTTTAAGCTGCAATTTTGAGCCATTTTGACCTGGAAAAATTATCTTTCTGCCAGGCCTAAAGCTTCTTTTTTTTACTTATAAGTCATCCCCAAGGGCAGGGTGCATGGTACTTAAAAAGTTAAAAAGTAGGATGTAAGTTTGAGTTTTACAAGTCCTGGTAATAAATAGCCCCTAAAGTTGTGTTTCACTCTTGTAAGGCTATCTCTCCCATAGACTAATACTGGATTACCTTATTACATTTAGTAAGTGATAACTTCAGATTTGGAGCAGATAGAGAAATGATGTTTATACTCAACTGAATTGTAGTGTAAAATCATATTTAATGGTGAAGTCCGATTTTAAGGTAGAATTTTGAAAATATCACTTTTAAAAAGTTGTCATTTTCTTGTGCAAGTTAATTGTGCCTTTCTACCAGTATTCTGGATCGCATGACTGTGAATGGCTCTGTAATTGAGGCTTGTGTATTGCTTCGAGACATGTAAAGAAATAAGGCCTATTTCTGAGGAGAGAGGGTCTTTTGGACAGGGTGGCTTGGGAGCAGCTGTGCCTTGATCTGGTTACATTTCAAAGGGGCCTGCCTGTAGCACACAAAAAGTAACCTGACACCAGGCCATTCCTTGCTTTTGTCACCCTTGACAGTTTGGATCCAAGGCCTGGGGAAGGGAAAGAACTAACCAGAAACTGTTTTGGGGTAGTCAGGGAATTCCTCTACACAAAGACCAGCACCAGGTATAAAAGAGGGGGCATGAGAGCCCTCCTGGACTTATGGAAGATTCACAGAAAGGACAGCCCTGCTGCCAAAAGTTCTGCCCTTGTGCTGGAAGGACTAGCTTGTGTCTGAAGAAGAAAGAGGGGACCTGCTTGCCCAGGCTACTAAGAGTGACTGCAAGAGATTGTTGACAGATCTACAGTGTGAGCTACAGGGACACAACAAGCTCCCAGAAGCCTCTCTGCAACTGCCCAGCTGGCCAGCACTAACTGGACCCGCCTGGACCTGCCTGAGACCTGCTGCTGTCCTCTGCCATTCCTAATCCCCAAGAGGTAACCCCCAGATTCTGGACCTTTGGCTGGTATCAAAGTGAATTCCTTCTTAAGAACAGGTGAACATCCTGACGTTTGGGCAATTTGCAACCTCTGAGTTACTTGCTTACACCGTTATTTGACTATCAATGACAACTGCCAAAGAGAACTGCCAAATATAAGCTCCAGTTCAACCTGCTCATTGACCCCACAGTGACCGTCCTCCACACTGGCAACATGAGACCTCCACTTCATGTAGGCAGCCCCGTATTCATCTTGAATTAGTTTCAACTCTTCCTGTAAATTGGCAAGTGTCGGAGTACCGTGTGCGGTAGTATAGAGTGTGGCAAATACTGTGCCCCATTTATTACAGTTATCTATTGTGGGAACCATCCCAAATGGCAAGCACATTGTTAGTATTCTGTGTTTATCCTGAGGTCCCGTATGGGGAAATACTGCTTCCAGTGCATTTATTTTTTTAGCTAACCAGAACGGAATTGCTTCTCATTTGGCGGGTACCTTACCCATGATCGAATGTAAAGTCGCAGGATTAATACCTGCCGTTACTGCATGTGGGTGCGCCGGAGCACCACGTGCTAGGTTTGTGTTTATTGTTTGCATTACAAACTGTACTAATCGTCTGTATATTGCTGTAAGATCAGTACTTAAGCGACGGACTTCAGCTACAGTTAGGTTCGCTGCAGCAGGGTGAGATGTGTAAGTGGCCAATAAAGGCCAGGTAGGACCATCATTACTTAGAGGACCTTACCTAACAGGTAAAATCATGTGGGGTAGGGCACCATCAAGTCAATTATTATGTTCTTGATAAGGGTATTTCTAAATACGTGTATGCCCTGTATTGTCCAGGTACATTTGCAGGTGTATAGTGATGAAATGTGTTTGTGTTCCCATCAACTGCTGGAAATGTGATCCAAGAATAGAAGAGTTCTCTTCTATAAGCTGCATGTGCATCCGCCACAAAGTGACTGGACCCTCTTGGGCCGTTAGGCCATGTGCCAATAAATGTGTGGTAAAGGGTTGTCTCATATTAACTGCAATTGCTACCTGTTGTGGATTCACCATATTAAATGGTAAATTTGTTCAGAGATAAGCACGCCAAATGGAGATTATCCTTTTTGAGTTCAAGCTTGAACAACCTCCAGCGTCAGATTGGTGTTCCCTACTTAGCTGAGGAGAAAATCCTCAATACCACGGACGTCTCCGTATATAATACTGAGATATCTTTGTTTCTAGTGAGACAGAGATACTCAGGAGGACCCGAAAATTAGAGCCTGACCAAATGTTGGCAGAGCCGTGTTACGTAGGATCTCATTATTCTATTGAGACTACTGGATTTTGAGCGGCAGAATCGCCTGCAGTGTGGGAGACAGAGTCTTACCCCCTACAGGTGACGCCTGTCGCCCTAATCAGGGTTTTGCTCCGGCTAACTAGCAGAGCCTCATCTCTACCCAAGAGTAGAGATGATTAGGCAGCCAAGCGCATGACATAATGGATTTCTCAGGGAAATCGTGGTCACTCAGGTCTCATCCGTTTCTCTCAGTTACATTAGTCTCACATACACAATGACAAACAGAGGCAGTCTATGTTTCAACAAGGTTTTATTGAAGCAACTGTATCTTAGATAGCAAAGCATGTACTGCAATAACCAGGGCGATACAGCATGACAAGATTAAAATTGTGACAATGAGAGTGAGGCATAGAAATAACGCTACCATATTGTCACTAGAGTCAATAGACTAATTCCTACCTAGGCTATAATGGAGCACAGCATATTAAGCTCTAATTCTGCCCTTTAGGTTCCCCTGGGAAGACATCATCCCCCATACCTGAACAAAAGCCTGAAGTCTGCATAAGCAGCTGTAGCAAAGCGTTCAGCAATCAGCATACAGTCGTGGTTCTCTGGCTGGAATCTCCCTCTAACATGTAAGGGACAAGGAAGTGTTTTTATAATAAAACTGCAGATGTTCTGAGAAAATGTCCCTACGTAAGGATGTGTGTTTTCTATGTATGTCAGAGACAAAACTTTTATCACGTTCACCGACAACCTGTCTTACTGCAGCCTTGAAAGAAGCAGAAAGTGAACAAGAATGTCTTGTTTAAGAACATAGTGCTAGCCTAAGCAAAAACAGCTAGATAGAAAGAAATAAAGCAAGACCGCAAAAAGTGGCTATTGTAAGAATAATAAACAAAGCTGAATAAAATATATCTAGGTTTAAAGTGCACAGCGGCAGGCCTAGTATGCTAACATAACGTGCATGGAACTATAACTAAAATGGCTACACAACAATCAATGACGATCATCCAAAGTGAAGCTCCAGCGACTGTGTGTAGGATGCAGAACTTGCTCTTCATGCCGAAAGCCTCCTCCTTGTGCCCCCCCTTCAATGAGAATGTAACTCTTTACATTGGTCTTGTAAGGGTGACTTTTTAGCAGGTCACTCATCTGACAAGCACACCATGGTGGTTGGCCTGAACCTGTCACTTTCCCCAGTCTAATGCAAACAAATAACTGCGAGTGGTGCATTGTGATTTATTCTATTTTCACCTGGACCAGCCATTCTACATCAGAGGCAACTAGTGTAAATGAAAACACTACCAGACCTTTTGAGAAAGTAGCTTACACTTATGAGTAATTTATATGTGTATTTTACTATTTTCAGTAACTTTACTATGTTCTGCTATAGATAGTAAAGGTACTCAAAAGGGTACACTTAACTCAACTCCAAATCATGATAAGGGAGTGGAGGCAGGTTTATGAGTGTAAGTTACTTCTGCCAAAAAGAAACAGTAATAAGTCCAATACCATACATGGCAACCCACTGAAAGTGCAACACCCTCACATAAAAATATTGAAGACAGGAACTCAAAATAAAACCCTAAAGCAATTATTCTCTGCTCTATGATGTCCCTTTCTTGCGTGACTATAAGGGGTGACAGAGGCCAATTTGCAATTTTTGGTAACCTCCTCTAGTAACAGTTGGCATAGCTTTGCTAAGTGTGAGATTTGTGGATTGTGGAAAATAACAGCACAACAGATTGCACAACTTGGTGGAAGAGGGTTATAGTGTCATGAATGGATGGGGAGAGGGACTTGGGAAAAGGTGAGATATAGACAAACACAACATTCATCAAGTTCATGAGCACATGGTGTCTGTTGAGGATGAACTATTTAGTTATTAAATTCAAACAATCTTTCTCTTTGGCAGCTCCCAGCCTCTCATGTTAGCTATTGATTATTTAGGTTGGAAAAATGCAAAATAGGGAGGTACTTCACAGTTCAACAAATCTTTATCATACAAGACAATATTCGAGAGTCAATGTAAACATGGTACATGATGAGTTTGAAGGCAGAGATAAGCCGGTGCAGTGGCATGCCATTGAAAATCAATCTTGTACTGACCCCAGACAACAAGACTACTAGGTGCTTGTACCCAGAGGCTTCACCCAAGCAATAAAAAAGTAACTGTGGCCATCACGTGAACTGTCTAGATAACAAACACTTAATTAGAGTATGCCCCTTGATTCACTAATCTGCATTATCCGAATAAAGACACCTCCCTCCACTCCAAAATGGAGGTCTCTTTAAGTACTCTTATTTCCCATAGAAGTGCACAGACATTAGTCCTTCGGACTGTTGTCAGCAGTACTTACAAATTTTATTTCATCTAGAAGATTTGGACCTGTTGAAAAAGAAAATGAAAAGAAATTGAGTTTATTTTAGTCTAGGTAAACAAAGTGGTCTCAGACAATCCTAGAGATGATGGACTTAAGTTAACAAAAAGACAATCAAGTAAAGTAACAATCCCACTGACACATCAAAGCATGGATGATCCAGAATGATCAACCAAGTTTAATTTACCTGTAAAGACCCTCCTAAACATCACATGAATGATCATCATTTGGTATTCATTAGTGCAAGTGTGGTGTTCATTTACCTATGTGTCTCTCTTTCCCATGGAAGTGATATACAATGGCTATAAGCAGTGTAGTGTTTTGAATCTTCACTGGCAGCCTATCATGGGCATGAAACAAAGGATAGGGATGACAGGCATTTTCTTATTATATTTTATGAAATTGAGGCTTTCCTTTCAGATTGCTGCCATTCCACATTGGAAAGTGTATGGATAAACCAAAGGTTGCATTAGTGTTTGTCACCTCTCATTGCTCAGTTAGTCCTGTCAAAACATGGCTGACCGTGGTTTTTTGTGTACACTGGTCAATTTAAGTAAATTTAGGGTGGCTGTCCAGAGGATGATCACTCACCACACTTGTGATGTCCGACCATTTGCCTTTATCCACAGATTTGTCTTCTGAAGGCTGATAATTTTTGGAGGTGAAATATTTATTAATTTTAATCATTGTTAGTGTCCCACCATTTTGTGGAGAAATACTTTTTTCTTCTAACCAGGACAACTTCCCCGGCCTTGCTGAACACATGTTCTAAACACACACTGGCTATCACCCATGCTGCCAGCCTGCTGAGCTCTGCCCACTGGTTCTTATTTCCATTCCAGTATGTCAATAAGTCGTCATCCAGGCACACCTCTGCCCAAACATCCTGACAGTCTTGAATCATCTTCTCAATTGCTGTGTCTGCGTTGTCTGAACCTATGCACTCGATTTAAGCCCTGTCAAATTACCATAACCAGTTGGAAATGTTGGAAGTGAAGCTGTTTTTGCTGTCAGTTTAGTAATCACAGGCAATAGTGTTGGGTGCTGCTTCTGCAGTTGTGATAGGCTTCTGGAGGACTCAAGGCAACAACAGCACCCTCTCCGGAGGTTAAAATCTACACTTCAGTTCTCCAATGGCCTTTTCAAGAGTTCATCTTTTAGATTACTCATTGCCTTGACAATCTACATCTTGTGAATTGACCCATTAAATACAGAGAAATAAATGAAAGTGGCTTGTGCTTTTTTGTACCATGGATTCAGCACTGTGGCACAGATGTACTCTTGAGAGGACGCAATCTCTTTTTTACAGCCTTTGATTTGTGTTCAAGTCTAGAGTTAAGCTGTTGACTAAAGCTTCTTCACTGACATTACTAAATATTTGTTCCACCGTTTGCAAATTTTCCTGCAGCAGGTGCAACAACAGGATCCACTTGGCTCATGGTACTGTGATTTTTGGTGGCTTCCCAAGTCATAATGTCAAATACAGTAGCATTTGGATTAGGCACTCCGTTAGGCCCCATTTGTCCATTTCTATCATCATAGTGTTGGCAGTTGCACACACTCTCCTTTGTAGTAAATAATTATTCATAGGACTGTATTGATGTTGCAGCATTTAGCAGTTGGAGTTCCAATGTGTTGGCACCTCCTGTGTGAAGGCTTTTACAGGGACTCTGTCAGCACACTAAATGAATCTCCACTGCTTCTGGACTTTGAACAGACACTAAAATAACTACTAATTCCAGGGTGGATGAAGTTTTTTGTTGATTAGTTCTTTTTTTAAGAAGTTCTCCACAATTAGGTTTATGCAATGCTCTAAACAGAAGACACTGAAGTATCCTATGTCAGCCATGATTTTGACACTATTGCTGCCATTATCAGTGTCAATTAATCCAAAGCAAAGATTTCTGGGTTGAAGAGATGCATACAGTTTGGTATTAAATTTGTAGATGTTGTTGGCAGCTGTATGCCATTTACTCATAGCAAACATATCAGCTGTTGCATGCCATCAAATGTCTCAAAAATCAAAATCAGTGGTGAGACTCGCAACTTGCCTCTGTTCACTACTTTGAAGAAGATCCAGTGTGCAGTGATGCAAATGTAATCCGCTGCTTGGTAACTGGCCCACATGCCTGCTGTGAGGTAGGTGGACTGAACAGCACTCTCATTAGCTTCACCAACCAAAGGCAACACTTGATGAAGCAGGGCTGACAGTGGAAAATGGATCTGGCTGGGTAACTTTCATTTTGGACAGCGGGTATCCATAAAATCCAGTAACCCCCACTCCCTGCACAAACGAAAAAGGAAGCAGATCCAGCACTGACATTTTAGCCAGCTTCCCATTGTATAAATTCATTTTAGCATAAGTTTGATGGTACAGCGAATCTTTTGTGTACCTAGAGCATTGGTTGTTGTGACTTTTTTTTCCTGATACCTACCCTAGTGACCTACGAGTACCATGTAGCCTATTTGGGTGCTTTGGGGTGACCGTATCCCTCAGCCCCTAATGCCATTTGGACTGTACAGAATGAACAACAGTCCCAGGGCTGCATCATGTGACACCAGCATCATCTTCTTCCTCACCACAACCTCATTCTATCAGTTCAACTTCTTCTCTCTTAATAGCAGCTACCTTTTAAGGTCTTTGTCCTACACATTTGTGTGCTAATTCTTTAGATGGGTAAATTTGCTTCTGGTATCGCAGGGACAAGCTGGCTTACCACTATGACATTTTTTGTGATAAATTGAGCATTCTGAGATGTGCTCCTTATGTGGCCTAAGTGTGAAGTAGCCCCAAACCTCGGGAGAGCTTTATTTGTGTGCTAAGCCTGAAGAACTTGCTGAGGTGGACCTATGCAGATTTGTTTGTCTTTCACTAGGGTGAGATATGACTGTGGTAGGGGAGGTGGTCACTGCATGTTTGCAGAGTATCAAAAAGATGGAGATTAGGCATCTTGGTGGAACGTTATGGCTCTGAGAAAGTTGAATAGAAGTGATCTGCACTTCTTCTGTGCCACTTACCTCATGACCAATTACAGGTTCATTATCCTCATTGGTTCTAAGGCTTTCATGAACCTTGCTTTCCCCTTGTCTCTCATGGTAGGCCTGAGTCAGAATCCAATTCATATCAAAAACATCAGAAGGGGGCTTGTGAGAAGATGTAGGAGTGCTCCTTAATTTCCTTGGAAGATAGTTTGAAGCTGATGTGTCCAAAGAAGAACAGTCAAAACAACTGTCTGTTCTGCAGCAAGCTCAGTGTCCTGGTATGCTTCTCTTTCAAGATGAATGATCAGGTGTTGCAGACTGTGGGTCCTGTTGTTGATTTTCCTGTGAAGGTTTGGTTTGCTGCTAGAACAATTTGATTTCAGACTCACCTGTCTCCAAGTCTCAAGTCACAGTAGTGCTGAGATACATGGGCTTTGGTTTTGGAAGTGATGCCATTAATCCAGAGGTGATCCTCCTCCCAGCCTCCTCATGCACAGAGTAGGGTGCACAGGTACATCACAGTTCCCGAAATAGGATGTAGTCTTCATGCCAGCGGAGGCACTGACAACAGACTTATTTTTCTCCTCACTGGCCACTTTCTATCCAGGATCCTCCTTCGTTGAGTCATTTCCTTTACTTCTTGTATAGGCTTGCACCCAGGACCAGCAGAAACACTTCTCAGGGAACAGTGGCATCACTGTCAGCTAACTCAGAGACTTCTTTCCATCTCAGTATTATACACCTACAGGCAATACAAATTAAGCAGGAAGTCAGTGAGACTTTAACAATGTACACTGTTCAAGGTAAGGCAAGTCATCCTTGTGATAAATGCTCAACAATATTTTATCCATGCATAAACTAACTTCATTTTCTGCTAGACATTACACAGGAAAAGCTAAGTTGATGTTCTACCAGGGTCAACGGGACCCCTAAGTGAGACGTGTAAGCAAAATTCAAATAAATTAATTAAATAATTAATAATAGCCACTGTCCTTCCAGAACCCCTGGAGCCTGTATGAGAGGCAGAGGAAGGCATAAATCAGCTAAATGAACCAAATACAGTGTACCATGGACTACTACAATCATCGACAAGCACTAATATATCAGGAAAAGTATAATAGAAGAAAAACAAAAACTGAACCAAAAATGATGTGGGCTATTCAATAGCAATGCTCCTAGAAAACGGAATTAAATGAATGATCAGAAACACCCACTGCCTCAACAAAATGACATTTGCTCAGCACATGGTATGGGCCAGCAAGAAAGTAAACCTGGGAGTAATTTTAATTATGCTAGAGTAATCAGAATATTTTTGGTAATTCTATGTTTCGTTTTGGTGTGTAATTCATGATAACAACACAAGTACTCCAGTTTGTGTAATTAATAGTCATTTTTGGAGACATAATCCTACAGCAAGAACACATTTCATAAACATGAGCAGCTGCTAATGCTAACATTTATGTTCTGTTGTATTTAGCCCAATTTCTGAGTGCAAAATACATCCCCATGTCCATTTTTTACACACAAGTGTGTTTGGCGCTAAGAAATTGGAGCTGGATGCAATAAGTAAGCTAGGTGAAAATCCTGCACCAAGCTCACATTAGGCAAGTATGATCAGCTGCGCAATCTCTCTCTTCTCGTTCTGTGGCATGTAATGCTTTTGTTTAGTACAAAATGCATTCTCTAGTCTATTTTGGAAGGTGGTTGGCATTTTTGCACAAGGAAAAGAATAGGAGTGGGTGAAGAATTTATCTGCACCAGCGGAGTTGGCTGAATTTTTGCCATATGGCTTTGTTTTAAGCAGAAAATAATTTCTTGCACTTTTTAAATAGTTCTAGACATATTTAAACATTGCCAAATTAATAGAGCAATTGTGAAGAATTCTGAGTGGGGTCAATGTTTTTTTTCAGCTTGGGGGGGCATTAAAAAGTTTGAAAACCCAGAGTTATTTTCGGGCACTAGGGAGGCACCCGGCGAGACTTCCTCACTGTGAATGGTTGTAGGCAGTCATGACCATTCACAGTGAGAAAGCTTTAGCTCGAGTAGAGAATCTACTTGAGCAGCAGCAAAATCATCTCAAGCAACATTACCCTCGTCCACGCCATGTGGTGCCGTTCATGCTGATTTTTGAGCAAGGAACGAGCTTCTGGTGCAAAAAATCAGCACGACCAGCACAGCGTGCCAATTTCCACCCATTCACGGAACTCCACAGAATCTTGTGGAATTTTCATGTAACTCCATTGAATTTCTCAGAGTGAAACTCTGCGAGTTCCACCCACACTTAGAAAATAGCATTGAATGCAGAATTACTCTTCTAACATAAATCTGCGTAATCCTGCTGATTTTTAGGTCAGTCTGTGTGATTATGCTACACGGACATAAAAGGGTTGTGCTCACCTCTACAAGGAAGGAGGCACAGAGATCAAAGACCAAATGGCTGTGTTGCATGGCCAGCAAGGATGGAGCCATGGTGAAACTAAATAAAACAGTTGTGCCCCACATACCAGCAAAGAAAGTGGCATGGACTGGAAAACAAAAACACAATGGGCATCTATTTCTCACACACACTCACAAACACACATATGCACAGGCACACAGCGACCACAAAATGGTGGTCACCCACATAGCCAGCAAAGAAGGAGACATGGAGAGCAAAGAATATGGAGGCCCTACAGTCCTATCCTACCTGGAACACTTTCCTGAACCAAAAAAATCTTGCAGCACTGCAGGGGAAGGACCACACAAATGAGGGTCCTGAAATACAAATGTGATCCTCCTCAAGCATTACTTTATTATTTTCATTACCATGTTAGTATGGCCCAATACTTTTCTTCAATAGCATTGAGCTAAATCTAAAAAAGTGGAAACAGGTCTTGAGGCTTACACACACGCCAAATGCTTGTATGTAATGATGTTACGTCAATAGTGAGCATGAGGACTTCTCTTTCCTGTCGGAACGTCTGTATCTAAGAATAATAATATCTCTAACATAATAGGACAGCTTAATAAAAAAAATGAGTGCTATGAAAAATTCACCATACTGAGATGTTGATTCCAGAAGACTGTCATTAGAAGAAAGAGTAGGGCTCCCGGGTGATTAAGTTCTTTGTTTATGCGTTTTCGATGGAATGTAAATGTTTGGTACAGTAGGATATTTCAGTTTCAAAAAAATAAACTTTGTCGTATTATAGAAGTCCCATACATAACCATTCATCCAACTTCAAAGAATATTCTTTTATAATGTGTGTGTAGTTGGTACTTTGCAAACGCTCATAGCGCTTGTCATCAATTAATTGACTAAGTGCCCCTTATACATATGCATCTTTAATTATAATCACAATGTTACCCCCCTTTGAAAATGGGAGTTATTACTATCTCATTGTCCCTTTTGAAGACACTATATGGCCTGCTGTTCTTCTTTGCATAATTTTATGTATACATTTTTGTGTAGTATTTTTCAGATAATTGATGAGCATCTCTTTAAAGGCATTGACTACATCAGATATTACATTTGGAATACAATTTGATTCCTTTTTAAGTGCACTATGACTACTGGAATCTGTTACAATTTCTAACTCTTGCCTCAATGCTTTATTAATTCTACTGTCATTTAACTCATGCACTATGCTGAGTTATTCAATGTGTCTTGTCTGTAGAGAAGTGTCATAGCATAATAATGGTACCAATACAGAGAATATAGACATTAACACAATAACATGAAAATCTTGCGATGTTGCCCATTCCAACTTTAACCCACTGTTTTATAACCTGTTCTCTTTTACTGTGAGTGTGTTACGCAATGGTACGTCACGCTACTTTGTAAGTCTTCATGAGTATGGACTTGAATTAACACCTAAGCGTGGGTGCTCGTTTCTAGCCCCATAACGCCCAGTACGCATTCATTACCAGGTGTTTTGCACTGTGTGTCACATATGAATGCTGATTGGTTTTATTGTTCACAATACTTTGCGTCACGCGAGTTCTCATGCAAAGCTTTAATTTTAGTTTCTGCATATCCTATTGTGTGTTTTATGTGAAAGGCTTAGACCATGGACACAGGGTGAAACCGAAAAATAGGTGGAGGGTTTCAAAGAAAAGTGGAGGTATCATTTGTTAGATTCTCAGGAAGACGCATCAGCAGCATTCTTTGTAAGGACAGACGGCATCGATTTCAGTGTACAGTGCTGTCCATTATGTAAGGAGTCAAGTGACAACATCCTGAACATGATGGAGTCAGCGAAGTCCTCACTTGGTCAGGTTACAAAGCAGAGCTAGGTGTAATCAATATGTGAAAGACTGGAGGGGGAACAGACGTAGCTAAGGGCTTCAGTATGGGGAACTTCAAGTAACTGGTAATTCGGGCCTTTGTTGAAAATAGGAGTATGCGAAATTTGCCTGATTTTTAGGAAAATTATGTGAAATTGGACATCATTACGCAAAGTGCAAATCCGTCATTTATCACTACAGTTTAGCATGAAATGTGTCCTTGCGTCAATTTGTGATGCAGGGATGCATTTTTCATTAAAGAATTAACTCGAAAACCACAACTGAAGTGAACCACCGCCAACAGAATTCTGTTTTTGAAATAATTATCGCCCTCCTGCTCTATTTTTTTTCTGCAAACAGTGGCAGAATTACACGATTTGCCCTAATGCCATATAGTTTTGCGAACTCACTTAACAGGTATAGCCATAAATTCTCGAAATTACATGAATTATGTCGGCATAATTTGAAGTTTGCTTAGGCCTAGATGAAAAGTGAAAGAAGTAAGGTATGAAGGCCGGAAAAATCGAAATATACATGTTTCAGTCCATAGGAAATGCCAAGGTTGTGATTACACCATGGAAATAAAGAATGCCAGAGCCGATGGCAAAAGTTAAAGAAAAGTGTTCTTTAGATACCCACTGAATGCACCAAGGTTGCAATATTCCCCCATATTACCTGCTGTAAGACAATTTATGATCAATGTATGGCAGTGAAGGTGGCTGGTGTCTGTCACAGTATGGGTGAGCACACATTCAATATCATGCCCTAGCAATGTCAGATTGTAAACTAGTGTGCCACGGTAGAGACCTAATCTAAATTTAAGCAGGCGACTGCATTTCATCACCATGAAGCCACCATGGGCGGATTGAAAAAACTGTGTTTTTTAAAGTCTGGATGAAAGTTAGACCTGTAGTTTTTCAAAAAAATCATTTACAATTATATACGTATGGGTATATACCTACTGAGGCTTTGAGTCCGGACTCTTCATCGTTGTTCTTTTGTAACATCATTCACATTTGTTTCCACCCATCGCAGTTTTCAGCAGGATAACGCCAATAAAGGAGGTATGTTGGCAATTGATGTGTGAAATTAAAGCAGTGAGACCCCGAATTCATGTGCGACTGCTAAGTAATCCCTTTTCAATGATATCCATGTTAAATGTGCCTGACTGCCAAGTCAGGGAATTTTACAAATTGACCATTAGTTCCAATATTTTCTAGCACCATTTCTAAACATTCCAAAGTATTTATAATATGCACCTACAGTAATAATAAGATGTACTGCTGCCTGAATGTGATGGGAACAAATAATTTGAGTGAGGTCAAAAACAAACGCGAAACCTTAAATATTAATCCTTTGCGTGATGTACACATTTTCATTTGAACACAACAGCCACAAATGTCTTTGGGGGAAAATAACGCTACACTGAAACAGTTTATTTGGTAACAATGGCATGTTTCAAACTCCCTACAATGGTAGTGAGGCAATGTAACTGGTTATCACCCCTACAATAAGTATTTTTCACCACTACTGGAGATACTGAGGGGCATATTTATACTCCGTTTGCGCCGAATTTGCGTCGTTTTTTTCGACGCAAATTCAACGCAAAACTAACTCCATATTTATACTTTGGCGTTAAATGCGTCTAGCGCCAAAGTTCATGGAGTTAGCGTCATTTTTTTGCGTGAACACCTTCCTTGCGTTAATGATATGCAAGGTAGGCGTTCCCGTCTTAAAAAATGACTGCGATGCATACGCGTCGTATTTATACTCCCGGGCAAAAATGACGCCCGGGAGTGGGCGGGTCTAAAAAACCTGCATTTGCCCCGGATTTTAGCGCCTGGGTCAGGGCAGGCGTTAAGGGATCTGTGGGCTCAGAATGAGCCCAGAGGTGCCCTCCCCTGCCCCCAGGGACACCCCCTGCCACCCTTGCCCACCCCAGGAGGACACCCAAGGATGGAGGGACCCACCCCAGGGACATTAAGGTAAGTCCAGGTAAGTATTTTTTTTTTTTTTTTTTGTGGCATAGGGGGGCCTGATTTGTGCCCCCGTACATGCCACTATGCCCAATGACCATGCCCAGGGGACAGAAGTCCCCTGGGCATGGCCATTGGGCAAGGGGGCATGACTCCTGTCTTTGCTAAGACAGGAGTCATTTCAATGGGGGATGGGCGTCGTAAAAAAATGGCGCAAATCGGGTTGTGGCAATTTTTTTGCCTCAGCCTGACTTGCACCATTTGTGGACGCCCATACGCCATTTTCCCCCTACGCCGGCGCTGCCTGGTGTACGTCGTTTTTTTTTAACGCACACCAGACAGCGCCCGCGGCTAACGCCGGCTAATGTCATTGAATAAATACTGCGCCCGCATGGCGCTTCAGAATGGCGTTAGCCGGCGCTAATTTTTTTGGCGCAAAACTGCGTTAGCGCAGTTTTGCGTCAAAAAGTATAAATATGGGCCTGAACGTTAATTGGACAGCGCTAATGCTTCTCAGCAGCTTCTACTGGGGAAAAGGGTACATCCCACAGGGTGGATATACGTTTTTAAGAAGCACGTCATCACCTCCCACCTGCGCTGCTATACATTTCTTAAAGTGAAACTTCACTTCCCATCAAGGCTTCAGCTCTTTTATCAGTCAGTTCCAACGTTTCCTGGCATGCTCGGCATACACAGAATTTGTCAGCAAGGATTTTCTATTCTTAGTGCACAGTCCCAACATTTCTCAGCAGGCTGCTAGGTTATTGACAATGCCCAGGGCTGGACTGGGAACCAAAAAAAAGCTCGGGCAAAATATGTCAAACAAATCCCGCTATTTTCCTTCTCCCTTATCTTCCTCTCCCCTTTTGCCTTTGTTTCCTCCCTTTCCTCTTTCTGTCCTAAAGCACCTGCTGTGCCAGCTGCAATTAACCGGGAGAGCGGGAGAAAGTTAGAAGAGGTGCCAGCAGCAGGGCCGGATTACCAAATAGTCAAAGTAGGCACCGGCCTATAGCGCCCACTCCTTTTACGGGCCGCGCAACGGATCAAAATAATATTGATTTGATCTTGAAAGAAAATTTCAGACCAGCTTTCTTAAATTGTTTTTAAAAGATAGAAAAAAAATGAATGAACTGAAAGAAACAACTTCATATTAAAGACTCTATAGTGAAAATACTGTATTAATGTAATGGACCCATTAACAACTTGAAGTATATAAACCATAGACATCAGGTTCACATAACAGATTGTCTCTCAAAAGCTCATCTTCTCCCGATCTGTTAGATGGTACAAAAATCGGTGCAAACTACAATACATGTACTGTTTAGTTTTGAGTAATAAAATTGGTTTATTAAAACTGTTGGTTGGTAAAATTAAAAACGTATTAGGAGTCAATTTGCGAGGGGGAGAGGAGTTGATTTAATCCAGCACTGGCCAGCAACGGTCCTCTGCTTTCAAATACCGCAATCCCGATGGAAATATGGGCAAAATATAACAGTACCGCCCGGTCTGGGTACAAAGTGCGCTATCAAAACATCGGTTCTGTTGGGAAGTAGACAGCGCTCCCAGCTAGCCCATGTGATGTGGGGCACTTTCATCCAGTCATAGCTTTTTAGCTTGCGTGTTGAATTCCAATAACCGCAATTTCATGCATTTCCTTATTATACTGGGCTCACAATTCCCAGCATATTGGGCGACATTGAATAAAAATGGCAGTCTAACGTGGACCAAATGACGTGTCTCATGCGTGTACCACCACAGGCTGACGAATCCACGCGCTAAGTTAAATCTACATTGTCCTCATGTCCTACGGGAGATGCACTGTCCCGACTGAGCACTACGCAGGATGCTGCGCTTCTATAGCGCTGAATGATTTACCAACATAATACATTATGTACTGGCACAACTCTTTGTGTTAGGGTGGTGCAGAAATACAGTGGCAGTGTGAATACAGTGAGAAAGGGACAGGCTGTGCAGGGCCAGAAAATGAGACCTTTGCAGGCACACATCAGTTAGAATATCCAGTCTATTAGGTTTTCAGTCCGACAAGAAGACAAGGTTCTATTGACATGGTAACACATAACAGATATTGCTGTGGACTCTAGTCTGATTAGTTTAGCTCACAGTGTAGCCAGGCAGCTGCTGATCTCCATGTCACAATGTCCCACAACTACTGGTTGCTGTTTCACTTTTTGTGGCACAGGTTCAATGTCCAAACCCAAGAATACCCACATTTGCTTGTTAGTGTCTGAAGTTTGTCATTGCCCCCATGTCAGAGTCAATAACAGCATGCCACTTTCTATTTCAGTGCCCTTGTGTTAGTGTTTAATTGTCAGTTCCAAACATCATTGTCTCAGTACCATTCTCTTAGTCCGTTGTTACAACGCCAGTAGGAGGGTCCAAAGATTCTTTCTTCAGGCCAAAGTTTTGCAGTCTAAGTTTAAATTCGTATATGTACATTAATTGTGGAATTTGTAAAATCATAATTTTCACAGTAAGCTCACCCAGCAAAGATGGCAAAGTTTTCCACTATAACCTAATGTTCCGCAACATTGTGCCATACACAATGGAAAAATATACAGAATGTGTCTCTTTATGTTGACATTTTGCAAAATAGTCAGAAAGCATAAAACTTTGCAGCTATGTTTTGCAGGTAATCAGAGCAAAGTGTCTTCAATCGCCAACCTACGGATTAGAGCTACTCAAAGGGAATGACGCCCCTCTCCTTAACCACCTACAGTCAGTTTTGTTCAAATACCTTTTCCATCTATCAAAGCATTAATTGAAAGCTCAGGTGAGGTTAGAACTTGGACTGTTACATCAAGTTCTGATCCGTTGGAGGGCAATAATAAAAATGTGCTGCAAATTAAGAGTCGCCTCCGCTGACATGTTGGCCACCCTATGCTGGAAGGCAATAGGGCTGCAACCTGGTGACAGATCATGCTGGTCATCTGTACTCAGGCAAGCCTTGACTAACTTAAACTTACAGGCCATATGGCACTCCAACACTGCCTTTCCTCTGCTAAAAAAAATAATAATAAGGCTTCCAAATTTCATTCTTGGATAACTGACAAAACAGACATGGCGAGTCAACATCATGGCTGGTCAGTCTTGCACAATTATACTGCCTGGCACCCCCAGCTCTACCTTATGACCCATCTAGCCTGCTCTATCCAACACTCTCTTCTCCAAATCCGTTTGGGTGTTTTTCCCGTCCAATGAATTGATTCTATTGTGAAAGCAAACCTGGTCAGGCTCTTCTTGCCGCCTTTGCGGCTTGTCGACTGAAAGTATTTTAAATTTCTTGTGTGTTTGTCCGGTGATCCTGTTAATGAGAAACTGTTACGTCCCCCACTGAAAGCCCTATGAATTAGAACTTGTTGCACAGTGGTGATGACGCTTTTAAATGGGTATAACATTCAGCTAGCGGCCAGAGCTACTAAATTCCTTTTGAACGTTAAAAAATTGATCTCCCAATTGGCTGAGACTTAGGAGGGTCTTCTGAACATATCTTGAACAATCATGATTGACTTCTGTTTCTTCTGGCACTTTCAGCGATCAGCCAGCTCCGGCCCCCTCACTTCTTTAGGCTTAGGCCACTAATCCATTGGGTTTTTCTGTTTGAATTCAGATCCGAATTTCTTGTTATTAATGTATATTTTAATATCCAACTAATCCAATCAGTAAAATTTCTTAACTATATGTTATAGTGGTAATACGGTGTAGTATTGTGATATTTTCATTGTTTTGTAATGTATATTTAACATGCAACAATTTTAATTAATTATGCATTAATACATTTACTGACTGACCACAGCTATATGAAGCGGCAAAGTTTTCCATAAGAAGTTGTTAAAACGTTTTGCAACTTTGCACACCTGTCCGTGCGCCTACATTTATGTATCAATGTCCCTATTTCAAGGCACCATTGTTAGTGTCAGAAAACCCGGTTCAATATGAATATTACTGTGACAGTGCCCATACACTTTTGTCCTTGTCTGGATCCCAGTGTCAGGGTTCCCACATCACTGTTTCACTGTTGATGTCCTACAGCCAATGCATTATCCTTGTGTCATTCTAGTGTGCATGCTTTGTGCTTGTCACCCCCATGTGACAGTCCCAATGTCAATGACAGTGTACCTATGTAAGTGTACCAATATCCACATGGTTGAGTCAGTGCTCCAGTGTTCTCATGTCAACATTCCTATGTCACTGGCCCATTGTTCAACTAGCAGGGATAGTCTTGCCCTGCTTATTTGTGTATGCCATTGTGTCAGTAACGATCTCCTTGTCAATGCTCCTTTGTCAGAGCTGTCAGTGTCAACTTCCCAGAAGCATTGGCCTTGTGTCTGGGTCCCAATCCCAATCCCAATGTTAGTGTGTCTTCGTAAGAATCCCCGCCTCTATATCAATCTGTCAATATCCCTTTGTATATCAATGGCGCTTTGTCAGTGCCTTCTTGTCCATGTCAGTGACTACGTTTGCATGTCATTTTTTCAGTGACCCCCTGATCCATATACCTTGCGTGTGTCGGAGTCCCAGGTTACACATCTCAGTGTCCCAGAATGAGTGTTAGGATCCCATGTGAGTGATAGTGACAGTGAGAGTGTTGATATGATGTATCATTGTCACTGTTTCAGTGTCAAGGCCAGTGTCTAACAACAATGGCCACGACCCAGAGTCTATTACCTCATGCCAGAGTCTTAGTGTCAGTATTCCTGTGTTAGTATATCAAAGTCCTTGTCACCCTGTCAGGGTCTCATTGTCCATTTCAGTGCACCACTGTCCATGTCAATGAAACATTGTCCCTGGATCTATGCCAAATTGTTTGACAGCGCATGTTGGACCTGGTCCTTTCTGCAGGGCTATCCCCAAACCTATTGCCACCGTCCTCCTATTATTTCTGACCTGTTTTTGTTGACTTTAGGACTCTGGGCACTTTACCACTGCTAACCAGGGTTAAAGTACATATGCTCCCTGTTCAAAATGTATTGGCTATTGGTTTCTTCATGTGGGACATATTTGATTTACTAGTAAGTGTCTAGTATAGTGCACCATGTATGCCCAGTGTCCGTAAATCAAATGCTACTAGTCGGCCTGCAGCACTGATTGTCCGACCCACATGAGTAGCCCTGTAAACATGTCTCAGACATGCCAGTGCAGTGCCTGGGTGGGCAGTTGAAACTGCCATTTCGACTTGGCAAGTGCACCCACTTGCCAGGCCCCAAACCTCCCTTTTACAACATGCAAGTCACCCTAAAGTAGGTCCAAGACAGCCCCATGGGTGCAGTGTATTTGAAAGGTAGGACATGTACTTGTGTTTCTGCCATGCCCTGGTAGTGAAAGACAGCTAAAATCGATTTTTACTATTGGAAGACCTGTCTCTCCCATAGGTTAACATTGGGATTGCACTGAAATATATTTTAAGTGTTAATTCCCTTTGGGAGCAGATAGAGATATGGAGTTTGGGGTCAATGAACTCACAATTTAAAAATACATCTTCTGGTGAAATTGGTTTTTGAATTGTAGTGTTGAAAATGCCACTTTTCGAAAGTGTGCATTTTCTTGCTTTACCATTCTGTGCATCTGCCTGTCTTTGGAATACACATCTGGGTCAGGATGACAGTTGGGCTGTTTGTGCATTCACTCTAGACAGTCACTCAAAGGGAGCTGTGGTGTGCCCTGCATAGCCTGATGACCCATCACCAAGCTGATTGGTCTTCCTGAGCTAGCGCAGTGGGAGGACCTAACACTTGCACCTGAATAGGGCTGTGCCTGTCCTTACACAAAGCAGTCTCCAACCCTCTGGAGCGTGTCTGGTGCCGGTGCAGGGAAAGGCAGGCTCCTGTGAACTGCAAAGACTTTTCTTTGAAGTTTGCCTACTTCAAATACAGATATGTGTATAAGCACTGGACCTCTGACACCACATAGTTAGAAAACTTCTGGACTGAGGACATTCTGCCAGGAAGAAGATCTGGATGCTGGAGGAGGGACTGCCACTCTCCCTTTCGCTTTTTTGTAGTGGTCTGCTGCTTGCTGCTTCTGTCCTTGGAGTCAAAGGACTGGACTTTACTTTCTACATCATACTTTTCAAGGTTCTCCATGGACTTGAAAAGAGCTTGCCTGTTAACATGTCTCAGGGACATCAAAGACTACGTCTGTAAGTGTCTGGGCCCTTCTGCTGCTGAGAGCCCTGGCTTGCCAAGTGGTGCTAAGCTATTGGAAGTGTAAGCCGGAGACCTACAGGAACAAATCCATGCACCAACGTGCATCAGCAGAAGATCCGATGCAGCGCCTGCAGGAACAATGTAGCACCAGTTTCACCATGGATCCATCATCACAGCGCATCTGGATTTTTCATGCATGGTCCTTGGGCATCAATTTTTCATTGACCCCGCACCGCAGCAAGGAACCTAGGCTTCGTGTCCAGAACTACTACATCACCTTTCCAGAGAGGAAAGAATCGACGCATCATCTCACCTGCCAGTAGGGAACTGACGCATCGCCTCACTTGCTCCCCTGCGAAGAAAGAATTGATGCATCACCTCCCCTACACAATAAGGAACCAACACATCTCTGCTTTTTCGGCACCTCACCTCTCCTGCGGCCCACATCATCCTTGTTTTTGATGCATCCCAGGTACCTTGTGCTAAAAACCTTTAAAAAATGATAGCTTTACCTGTGTATGTTGTATTTTTATCATTATGGTCTTGTTTTACTCAGATAAATGTTAGCTAGTTTTCTAAATTGGTGTGGAGTATTTTTGTGGTGTTTTCACTGTGTCACTGTGTGTGTGTGTGTGTACAAATACTTTACACATTGCCTCTGGGATAAGCCAGACTGCTTGTGCCAAACTACCAAGGGGGGCAGCAAGGGTTATCTTAGTTGTGCGACTCCCTTACCCTGAGGATCCCTACTTGGACAGGGTACAAACCACTGCCAACTAGAGACTGCATTCCTAACAGTGCCCCTTATCCACATCTTATAGTCCTATATTCAGGTACCGGTTTTCCTCTTAACTTTGACAGTGTCATCCTGCCACTGCTAATGCCTGTATTCCAGAGTGCCAGTGTCAGAGCCCCCACCTCAATGTCCACAATCATTGTTTCTCCATTACAATGATTTATTGTCAATATCCAGGGTCATCATCTTCTTGTTCATATCCCACATTACTATGCAGGTCAGTGCCCCTATGATGTCATAATTTCTTTTCCCACCATAGGACTCCTCATAGCACTAAGGCGGTACAAATGTGAATGTATTGCACATGAGAGGGAGGGAAATGGCCAAGAAGGATGAGGATAGCAATGTAGGAGAGAACTCGTAGTAAAAGTGGAACATGAGCGACACATTTGACTGATCCTTTATTAAGAAAACAATTTTGGAAATTGTATGTTGTTTAAAGAAGAGGCTCATTTCAAATAAGCACTAACAAAGCCAGTAGGTCTAGCTTTAATATGTGATTGCATGCCTACACAGGCAGGCACACATGAAGATAGGCAATATGTGCCTCTTTGTGTGCCTCCTATATCTGTACCCCTTATTTTGTTTCATAAGTTTGTGGTGCTGTAGCCATTGGTCACCTGTTAGGCGAATGTGAGGAATGCTTGCAATGCTGCTGCCATGTAGTGAGTGTTTTGTGTGTGAGGGAAGCTTGCATTGCTTCTGTTGGACTTTTGCTTATGCAGGGTCATCCCCAGTCTTTTTGCCTCCTGCCTCCTAATTTTTTCGGACCTGTTGCTGTTGGCTTTTCAACTCTGAGCACTTTACCACTGCT
Organism: Pleurodeles waltl; assembly: GCF_031143425.1. NCBI lineage: Eukaryota > Metazoa > Chordata > Amphibia > Caudata > Salamandridae > Pleurodeles > Pleurodeles waltl. Next base: position 31,007,932 of record NC_090437.1, read on the forward strand.
AACCAGTGCTAAAGTGCATATGCTCTCCTGTTTAAATTGTATGTAAGTGGTTTATCCATGATTGGCATATTTGATTTACTAGTAAGTCCCTAGTAAGGTGCACTAGAGGTGCCAGGGCCTGTAAATCAAATGCTACTAGTGGGCCTGCAGCACTGGCTGTGCCACCCACATAAGTAGCTCTGTAATCATGTCTCAGACCTGCCACTGCAGTGTCTGTATGTGTAATTTTACACTGTAAATTCGACTTGGCAAGTGTACCCACTTGCCAGGTCTAAACCTTCCCTTTCCTTACATGTAAGGCACCCCTAAGGTAGGCCCTAGGTAGCCCCAAGGGCAGGGTGCAGTGTATGGATAAGGTAGGACATATAGTAATGTGGTTTATATGTCCTGACAGTGAAATACTGCCAATTTTGTTTTCACTGTTGCAAGGTCTGTCTCTCTCTCATAGGATAATATGGGGGCTACCTTTAAATATGATTAAAGTGTAGATTCCCCTAGAGAGTAGATGGACATGTGGAGTTTGGGATCCCTGAACTCACAATTTAAAAATACATCTTTTAGTAAAGTTGATTTTAAGATTGTGCGTTTGGAAATGCCACTTTTAGAAAGTGAGCATTTTCTTGCTTAAACCATTCTGTGACTCTGCCTTGTTTGTGGATTCCCTGTCTGGGTCAGTTTGACAGTTGGGTTGTTTTTCACCTCACACCAGACAGTGACACAAAGGGAGCTGGGGTGTAATCTGCATTTCCTGATTAGCCATCTCTGCTAGGAGGGAGGGGTGGAGTGGTCACTCTCATCTGAAAGGACTGTGCCTGCCTCTGACAATGCTGTCTCCAACCCCCTGGTGTGTGTCTGAGGCCTTGCCTGGGCAAGGCAGGATTTCACAAGAGGGTGTGAGTCCCCTTTGAAGAAAGGTGACTTCAAAGACTAAAATGGGTATAAGAAGGGCACCCAAACGTACAAACTTTAGAAACACTTCTGGAATCAAGAGGAACCTCTGCCTGGAGAAGAGCTGATCGATGAGGAACAAGTGCTGCCCTGCCTGTGACTGTGCTTTGTGGAGCTTTCCTGCAGTGCTGCTTCTGCCTGAGTAAGAGGGCAAAGACTGGACTTTGTGTGCCTTCCATCTTGAAGAAGAAATCTCCAAGGGCTTGATGTAGAGCTTGCCTCCTGTTGTTGAAGTCTCAGGGATAGCAAAGACTTCTTCCTGCCAGCACCTGGAGTCTCTGGAGAGACCCCTACTCTGCTCTGTGGTGCCCTTCCAGTTCCTGGGACCCTGAAAGGAGAGGCTGGCAGCCTAAGGACAAAAATACACGCACCGAGCGCCGTGCGGAGAAAAGATCGACGCGAACCCGATCGCGGCTGAGAAAACGACGCGACGCCGACTCCGCAGCTGAGAAACGACGCCGCAGGAAACGCGACCGGAGAATCGACGCCCGGAGCAGGAGAAACGACGCGCAGCATCGCTGACGAAGGCTGAGAGATCGCAACCAGCGCCGCGGGACTTTCGGACCGTCGCGTGGCTGGCTTTTTCGACGCGCCTCGCCGTGCCGAGCTGTTTTCGACGCATATACCCGTGCAGGGTTACTTTCGACGCACACCGCCCGTGCGGGGTTATTTTTGACGCAAACCAGGTACATTTTTCACGCTAGCAGCGCTAGTGTGGTGTTACAACTACCTAAAGACTCTTTTTATTTTAAACCTTAAAAAAATCATAACTTGACTTGTGTATGTTGGATTTTTGTCGTTTTGGTCTTGTTTTGTCTAGATAAATATTTCCTATTTTTCTAAACTGGTGTTGTGTCATTTTGTAGTGTTTTCATTAAGTTACTGTGTGTGTTGGTACAAATACTTTACGCCCAGCACTCTGAGGTTAAGCCTATTGCTCTGCCAAGCTACCAAGGGGGTAAGCAGGGGTTAGCTGAGGGTGATTCTCTTTTATCCTAACTAGAGTGAGGGTCCTTGCTTGAACAGGGGGTAACCTGACTGTCAACCAGAGACCCCATTTCTAACATTGGTGACCAGCGGTCGGGATTTGGACTGGTATTTGTACTTGACATACAGTAATTAAGTGTACACTACTGTTTTGATCTCAGACCACTACGTGACCACATACTACTTGTTTGGTGATCTTTTGATTTTTCTCTTAAGGACTCTTTTTATTCTACTTCCATGATTTTGCTGATCCCTTGACTGATTCTTTTTACTTCATTGGGAAATTATTTTTTTCTGCCTTTTGGAACTTTGCACTTGTGACCATCATGTCTCAATCTGGAGATGCAACAGCTGGAGCTGTGTTTGAAATGGAGAAACTGAAGGAGTACTCAGTTGCTCAATTGAAACAGTTCCTTAAAGATCTTGACTGTCCCACTGAGAGCTCCACCAGGGAGGGGGAGCTGCAACAGGCACAGAGGGCCGGGGTGACAATCAAGAAGGCTGGAGGGCACACAGAGGAGGAGAATGTGGGTGGGGAAGTGCAGAGGATACACAGTGGTGTAGTGGAGGTACCTGTTACGCCTGGGGGGAGGGTCCCCAGGAGGGGTAGCAGGGTGTCATCTAAGGGTCTGACTCCTAAAGATGTGCAGGACAGACAGGCAGAAAGGGTTCGCCGGTTGGAGGCAGAAAAGTTGAGGATGCAAAGGGAGTATGACAAGTGGGAAAGGGACTTCAAGATACAAAGGATGATTTATGCTTACAAGCTTAAATTGAAACCGCTGGAAGTCATGAGGGCTGAATCCAGCTGGAATGGTGGCAGCAACAATTTTATATCTAGTGCTGCTGAAGAAATGCACATGCCCAGAGATGTGGTGCCCTACTTGAAGGAGGGAGTTAACACACACCAGGAGGTTCAGGGGTATGAGGTAGCTCCAGTGATGCACAGGGTCCCTGAGGTGGATTGGGGAACTGGCATGGGGAGTCATATTCCTACTGGTGGGAAGGACACTCTACTGACTCTAGGTGAGAGTGACAGGGAGAGGGGTTCCCCCCAGGTAGAAGTCCTGGTTATGGAGTGTGAAGACATCCCAGAAGAGTGTGGGTTGAGTGTCAGGGACAGTCAGGTACTGTCTCACCAGTCTCAGAAGGGTGATGTGGGGTGCTTTTCTAAAGCAGAGTCACTGGATGGTTGGGTGAAGGGTACTTTGGTTAATTCATGTAAGGGGCTGAGTGATGTAATTGCTGGAGAGCATATGTCTAGTCCTTATTTTCCAGAGCTACGCCAACACCAGGTGGAGTGTGAGTTCTCTGACCCCAGGGAGCTTACAATGGAGGCAGACCTCTTGGTGAGTACCAGAGAGTCTGAAGAGGCATTTGGGGGTGCTCCTGAGAGGAGTGGTCTAGGTATTTCCCAACCAGGTGAGGGAGGGAAGGATTGTAGTGTCCCAGGTAGGTCCCAGTGTAGTGGGATGGGTGAGGGACCCCATGTCCAGTCTCAGAGGAGAGGGAATGGGGATGGGTTGAGGCCCAAGGTGCCCGAGATCCGGTCCCAGGTCCTGGAGGGTTCCCTGCGGGAACACCAGGAGGGGAGCCTAGCCTGTACCATAGGGCCATCTGTTGAGGGAAACCCCACAGTGTCAGGAGAACTTGGGGGGGCGGCTGTAGCCAGCGTCCCACCAGTTCTGGTGTCTGGCAGTACCATTCCTAGTGAGGGGGTGCAGAAGTCCAGACAGAGGGTTGAGAGGGGGTTGCGGACCCCAGTGGAGAACCTGGAGGGTCAGGGGTCAGCTCTGAGAGCAGAGCCCCCCATGAATGACCTTGGTGAGACCATTTCTGGGCTGGGGGGAATCCAGACTCTGTCACATGGGCAGAGGTCAGGAGACCTGCGCCAGCCAGACTCTTGTGTGGCCCTTCGGGACAGTGTGTCCCTTGAGGGGGGTAAGTGTGCCCCCCTGGAAGTCCTGGTGTGCCAGGCAATGGTTCAACCGCAGGGTGGTGACTCTGGGTTGAATAATCAGGTTCAGGGGGTAAACTCTGACCTGATGGGTGGTAAGTGTGCTCCCAAGGAAGTCCTGGTGTGCCAGGCAGTGGTTCAACCGCAGGGTGGTGACCCTGGGTTGGATGACCAGGTTCAGAGGGTAAACTCTGACCTGGTGGGGGGTAGGTATGCCCCCCAGGAAGCCCTGGTTTGCCAGGCAGTGATCCAGTCTGTGGGTACAGACCCTGGATTGGGAGGCCAGGTTAAGGGTGTCCCCCCTGACCTGGAGGAAGGGGCTACTGCTAACAGTGCCCCTACCATGTTGTCTTCTGGGGGGGCCACTCCTAGTTGGGTGGTTCAGGACCCCAGAAGAGAGGGCAGGGGGAGGGAAGCCTCACCCCTGGCCCTGGTCCAACCTGAAGGTACAGACCCCAGGTTGGAGGATCAGTTGCAGGTTAACATCCCTGCACTGATGGAAGAATTGTGCAGGACTGCTTCTACAAGCACCCTGACAGTTTTTGACTCTGGGGGTGCCGCTTCTGCAGGGAGGGTACAGAGCCCCAGAGGGGAGGACCAGGGTCAGGTTAACATCCCTGACCTGGTGGAAGAGAGAGTGGTCAAAGGGTGCCAGGCACCTGGGGCTACCACCCCCCACTCTCCACAGTCACAGTGGTTAGAGAGGCCTGAGGTCGGGCTCTCATCCCTGACAGTTGTCTGGGGCCACTGTGGCTTGCTGTCCTGGTGGACAGAGTTGCCCCTGGGGGGGGGAGGACGAGAGTCACACCCCGGGGGTGGAGTGGGCAACACCACTGTGTTGGCCCTGGTGGTACTATCTGCCCATTGCAATTCATCTGTGAGCAAAGTAAAGTTAGGTGCTGCACAGATGGTGTCTGTAGATGTGGAGAAGGGTTCCCCATGGGTTAGCTTAGTGGGCCCTGAGAGTATGGACAGAGGGATCCAACTGGAGTCAGGAAGGCGTAGAACTGGAACATGCCCCTGCTGTTGTGGGCCTGGGTCCTTGTTCTATCGCCCCAATCAGGGAAGTACATCAAGGTATTGATTGTTCTCCCCTGGCTTTAGGCTGGTAGGGGGTCGTGTTGGACTTTTGCTTATGCAGGGTCATCCCCAGTCTTTTTGCCTCCTGCCTCCTAATTTTTTCGGACCTGTTGCTGTTGGCTTTTCAACTCTGAGCACTTTACCACTGCTAACCAGTGCTAAAGTGCATATGCTCTCCTGTTTAAATTGTATGTAAGTGGTTTATCCATGATTGGCATATTTGATTTACTAGTAAGTCCCTAGTAAGGTGCACTAGAGGTGCCAGGGCCTGTAAATCAAATGCTACTAGTGGGCCTGCAGCACTGGCTGTGCCACCCACATAAGTAGCTCTGTAATCATGTCTCAGACCTGCCACTGCAGTGTCTGTATGTGTAATTTTACACTGTAAATTCGACTTGGCAAGTGTACCCACTTGCCAGGTCTAAACCTTCCCTTTCCTTACATGTAAGGCACCCCTAAGGTAGGCCCTAGGTAGCCCCAAGGGCAGGGTGCAGTGTATGGATAAGGTAGGACATATAGTAATGTGGTTTATATGTCCTGACAGTGAAATACTGCCAATTTCGTTTTCACTGTTGCAAGGTCTGTCTCTCTCTCATAGGATAATATGGGGGCTACCTTTAAATATGATTAAAGTGTAGATTCCCCTAGAGAGTAGATGGACATGTGGAGTTTGGGATCCCTGAACTCACAATTTAAAAATACATCTTTTAGTAAAGTTGATTTTAAGATTGTGCGTTTGGAAATGCCACTTTTAGAAAGTGAGCATTTTCTTGCTTAAACCATTCTGTGACTCTGCCTTGTTTGTGGATTCCCTGTCTGGGTCAGTTTGACAGTTGGGTTGTTTTTCACCTCACACCAGACAGTGACACAAAGGGAGCTGGGGTGTAATCTGCATTTCCTGATTAGCCATCTCTGCTAGGAGGGAGGGGTGGAGTGGTCACTCTCATCTGAAAGGACTGTGCCTGCCTCTGACAATGCTGTCTCCAACCCCCTGGTGTGTGTCTGAGGCCTTGCCTGGGCAAGGCAGGATTTCACAAGAGGGTGTGAGTCCCCTTTGAAGAAAGGTGACTTCAAAGACTAAAATGGGTATAAGAAGGGCACCCAAACGTACAAACTTTAGAAACACTTCTGGAATCAAGAGGAACCTCTGCCTGGAGAAGAGCTGATCGCTGAGGAACAAGTGCTGCCCTGCCTGTGACTGTGCTTTGTGGAGCTTTCCTGCAGTGCTGCTTCTGCCTGAGTAAGAGGGCAAAGACTGGACTTTGTGTGCCTTCCATCTTGAAGAAGAAATCTCCAAGGGCTTGATGTAGAGCTTGCCTCCTGTTGTTGAAGTCTCAGGGATAGCAAAGACTTCTTCCTGCCAGCACCTCGAGTCTCTGGAGAGACCCCTACTCTGCTCTGTGGTGCCCTTCCAGTTCCTGGGACCCTGAAAGGAGAGGCTGGCAGCCTAAGGACAAAAATACACGCACCGAGCGCCGTGCGGAGAAAAGATCGACGCGAACCCGATCGCGGCTGAGAAAACGACGCGACGCCGACTCCGCAGCTGAGAAACGACGCCGCAGGAAACGCGACCGGAGAATCGACGCCCGGAGCAGGAGAAACGACGCGCAGCATCGCTGACGAAGGCTGAGAGATCGCAACCAGCGCCGCGGGACTTTCGGACCGTCGCGTGGCTGGCTTTTTCGACGCGCCTCGCCGTGCCGAGCTGTTTTCGACGCATATACCCGTGCAGGGTTACTTTCGACGCACACCGCCCGTGCGGGGTTATTTTTGACGCAAACCAGGTACATTTTTCACGCTAGCAGCGCTAGTGTGGTGTTACAACTACCTAAAGACTCTTTTTATTTTAAACCTTAAAAAAATCATAACTTGACTTGTGTATGTTGGATTTTTGTCGTTTTGGTCTTGTTTTGTCTAGATAAATATTTCCTATTTTTCTAAACTGGTGTTGTGTCATTTTGTAGTGTTTTCATTAAGTTACTGTGTGTGTTGGTACAAATACTTTACGCCCAGCACTCTGAGGTTAAGCCTACTGCTCTGCCAAGCTACCAAGGGGGTAAGCAGGGGTTAGCTGAGGGTGATTCTCTTTTATCCTAACTAGAGTGAGGGTCCTTGCTTGAACAGGGGGTAACCTGACTGTCAACCAGAGACCCCATTTCTAACAGCTTCCATCCACCAGACATATTAATAAAGCTTCCCATGCACATGCTACACATCTCTTGTTCTGGGTAAGTGAAAGAAGCTTGACATGCTTCCAGACTGCAGCACTTTGTTCTCTGTGTGTGAGGGAAGCTTGAAGTGCTGAAACCATACAACACTTGATAAAATATGCATTAGTCACTTTCAATGCTCGGTGGATAGCAAGGGGGAAAGACTTAAATACAACAGTACCTTGGCCTAAAAGCACCAAATCTGAATCCTGCCTTAGGCTTTTCCCTTTAATTATTACTCTTTTAGAATGTGAAATGTTGCCTAATTCAAGTGGCTCAACTTGTATATGATAGCTCCTACTGGAGTTGACCCTTTGGTCTCTGTCATGTTGTCTATACTGCCTGCCACAAGAAACGTTTGTGAATTTAAGGGGATTCATCAGCATAACACAAAATGATCCAACCCCTTGTAGAATATGGTGAGGGGGCTCTGAGTCTCCCGTATCCCACAGATATCCATTGAAGTGAAGTGTGGGCCCCCCACTGCACCTTAGTGGCTGCAGTGACCTGTGTTATGCCCCTGGGGGTGACAATAGGTTGAGCGCATGAGAAAAGATTGGAAAGGACACTAGGCAATACATTTTCTGGGAGGGAACTTCAAATAGCTGTTATCTTCTTGTGCTCTGCCAGAGATGCTCTTCTTGAAGGCAACAAGGCTCTGATGTCCGTGGAGTGAACTTTCTGGGGCTTTGCTACCATCATAGCTCCCTGGTGCTGGATCGGTGTTTGCAATGAACATTTTTTGACCATTTTAAGAGTAGTCTGAAAGATTACTTTTTCCAAAAGAGTTTGACACTGCTTGCACATGTTGCTTGCAGTACAATGTGTGTGCTGTTCTTACTGAATGCTAGATTCACAGGCTGCTGTTTTACTCATTTAAACATGCAGTTGGCCTGTGCATGGTCTTAGCATATGTGTTGTGCTCAATGGTTGGGGATGTTATCCAACTGATAGGTCCCAGGCCCAGCTGTCAACGGGCTGCTGCATCCCTCTTGCTCCTGTCTTCTTGCTTTTCCCCCTATTCTTTGAGTGCCTTCTCCTTGCTTTTCCCTCATTCTCACTAATTTCTCCTTGATTTTTCTCCCGTTTTTGAGTGCGTCTCCTTGATTTGCCTCTGCTTTCACTGCTTTCTCCTGGGTTTTTCTGCCATTTTTTGTGTGCCATTTTTTTGCTCTTCCCTCATTTTAACTGCTTTCTCTTTGATTTCCCCCCATTTTTGTGTGTGCCTTCTACTTGCTTTTCACCTCTTTTTCACTGCTTTCTCTTTGCTTTTTCTCCTGTATTTTGGGCCTTGTCCCTTCTTTTCTCTTGTTTTCACTCTTTTCTGCATGCACTTCCGTCATTGCCGCTCCCGCCTGCCACCCGTTATCTACCTCCCAGTGCCCCTCATTCCTCCCAGGACCTACTTCAAGGACGCTGCAGTATGACCCCATTGAGTAGATCCCAGGCCCAGCTCTCCCTGTTCTGCTACGTCGCTCTTCCTCCTATCTCCTCTTGGCCCCCTGTTTTTTCAGCCTTCCCCTTGCTTTTCCCTCATTCTGACACCTCTCTCCTTGAATTTCGACCTGTTTTTGAGTGCCCTTTTCCTCCACTTTTGTGTGCCTCTCTTTCATTTTCCTCATTCTCATTGCTCTCCCCTTGCCCTTTCCGTATTTTTTTAATATCTTCTCCTTGCTTTTTCCTCGTCTTCATGGCTCTCTCCTTGTTTTTTTCTCTGATTTGTGTGTGCTTCTCCTTGCTTTTCCATTGTTTTCTCAGCTTTTCCTTGCTTTTCCCCCAATCAAGACCCTGCATACTGATATTTTTTAGAAGCTTACCTCTGTTGGTGCATCACTGAAGATTGTAGAGGAGAAACTGGAGACCTTGATAAGCAGAATGCAATTTGCTAAGTGTATTTTTGAATCCAATGAAGTTCTGTTCAATGAAATGGAGAAGCAGCCAGCCAATATTTCTTCTGAGGTGAGGCAATGCAGTCCCTCAAAAGACGTATGGTGGAGGCTCTTCTGTAGCTGGATGAGAGGGGAAGATGTTTTGTAACCTTTGGTATTGTACTTACCTCCAGCTCTTGCGAGTTTCTGAAGACATCTCCTCAGAGGAGGGGTGGATCAAGTGGAGTGTGGTGTTAGTGCTGCAGATGGATCTTCAGCTGTAAGCAAAGGCAGACATGACAAGGGTCGAGGTGGTCTTACAGACTTACCACAAACGGAAAAAAACTGGCATTGACGGCACTATAAAGGTGGTAGTAAGCACTATGGAATGGAGGGATTGCATCTTCCAAGAAGTTTTTGCCGGTAAGGTGACTGTAGACCAAAACCTCTTATTCTTCACGGACCTACATCCTGCTACGTTGATGAGAAAGAAGGACTGATACCAAGATGACTCATAGCTACTGAGGTTTATGCAATAACACTGAGAGTAGACAACAAAGGGTAAAAAGTTTATGTTTGAGTAGCATTGGAGACGGCATTCCTTGATAATTTGAGCCAAGATTGTGCTGAGTTTGGGTCAGGCGGTAAGTGTGTACGGTACAGGAAATATTGCCCCTCTGGACCGAGGAGGTGCAACTTGTTCTTTTTACCTTTACATTCTTACCTCTTTTCTTTCTCTTATTTCCCTCTTCAGTTTGGCTCACATTAGCCTTAGTTTTTGTCTTCTAATTCTTTTGATAGGAACCATGTTTATCCTGAATCGGGGGTGGAACTTTTCCTTTTGATTTGATTGAGATTTGTATCATTAGCCTAGATGGTTGTAGGTAGTATATCGTGCTATCACTTCCCCCAATCCATATAGTTGAGCCTAATTAGTGGAGAATTCTCTACCAAGTACGATTGTTGTGACAACATTCCATCACAAGCAAAGAGCAATTTGTAAACCGCTAAACCTTAAAACCTAACTCGCCATGGCGAGGTTATTTTTTTATTCAACTGCTATTTTGTGCACTTGAAAGGGTTTCATTAGGATGAGTCATAGAATGCGGTTAAACCTACCAACGATCTGAATACAGATATAATGAATTAAACTGACTTTCTCCCTAAAACAATAATACAGTTCTGTCTGTAATTACTTCCCATTATTACTCAAACATTTTTATTTCCTCCGTATGGTTCCAGAAGAAAAATTGAAACACGACATTATTAGTTCTTACAAAATAGTACTGAGGTAAAATCGTGCAGAGGCCTGCCTTTTGACATCTTGATGCATGAGATGACTTTATAATATGTTATGCCAATCTCCATTAGCAATTGTAATACTTAAGTGCACTGCATCTCTGTTTTCTCTCCGGTAGGAAATTCACATCACGCCGGCCAGTGACTTTGCTTAAATAAACTGTTTTTCCATTGTTTGGCTATGATGTATCTGTAGGAATAAATCTCTCTTTAACTTTGCTAAATGACGTTTTTTAAGTAATTAGTTCTGGTACTGGGAAAGTCAAGCAAGAAATATGAAGTCATGTGTTCTACAAATTGTATTGTTAATTGTGTCGAAGTAGAAAGATATTAATGGGCAATATGAACCTCGCTTGAAAGTGAAAACATTGCTTGCTCAGTAAAAATCAAATAAATCATTTTACTAATTAAACAGAGTAATTTTTTTCTCTCCCATCGTCCATATTGACATGGGCTTTCGCCTGTCCCACTGTCCTCAAGGACGATGGGCGCTACTTTCTCGTTTGGGTGATGTTGCAGATAATACCACTGCTTGGGTAATTTTTCCAGCTCAGGAGCAACGAACCTCAAGGGCATTTGTTTTTCTCTTTAAGTTGGTACACATGACCTTCCATAAAGGTTGCTATTTTCTTAGAAACCTCCAATAGCAAAATGTTTCAGTCCTCTTTATGAACCTTTTCATGCCAATCTAGCTCCCTTTAACACAGTCTCTGGGTTCTCCTGTGACAATTACTGTAAGGACTGCTATGGATTGGCTGTCGAATACACTCTTTGGCTTCTTTTTCTGAGAGTTCTCGTGATTTGCAGCATTTTTTGGAAATGTTTGGGGGTTCAATACTTTGCAATTCCCTTATGGGATTAGCACATTTTCTCTATTCACTACTGTTGAAATTGGCCTCCTCTGCAGTCACCCCCAAACGTTCTGCTTTTACCCTCCACTTTTCGCTTAAATACATATTTGTTGGCCTTAGGACTGTGCACTTTACCACTGCTAGTCAGTGATAACGTGCTTATGTACTCCCTTTTATGTTAACATTGGCTTCCATTTACTTGGCAAATTAACTTTTACTTATTAATCCCTTATAGAGTGGTGTACCATACACTCATTGCCTGTACATTAAATCTACTAGTGGGGATGCAGTATTTATTGTGCCACCAATGTAATTAGCCCCTTAAACAATGTTCCAGGCCTGCAATTGCAACCTGGGCGCAGTTAAATATAGCCAATTCGACTTGGCAACATAAGCCTCTTGCCAAGCCTTAAACTCCCTTTTATTTCATAGAAGTCACCCCGAAGGTAGGCCTTCGGTAGTCCTCAGGGCAGGGTGTATTGCAATTAGAAGGTTGGGTATGTACTCTTAAGTTTTACATGTCCTAGTAGTTAAACTTTCCAGAATTCATTTTTTACTACTTTGAGGCCTACCTCTCCCATAGGATAACATTTAGTGGCCTTATTATATTTAATAAGTGATAACGTTTGATAGGGGCAGGTGGGAATATTGAGTTTGTTGTCTAAAGAATTGTATTTCAAAACCTTCTTTAGTGGTACATTCAGACTTTAAATTACAATTTTGAAAATGCCACTTCTAGAAAGTGTGCATTTTCTAACTCTAACCATTTGGCTCCTTCAGCTTGCTCGTGGGTCACAAGACTGGTTGTAGTTGGCAGTTGGAATTTGTTCATTCCTCTCAGACAGCCAATGGCCTCGATAAGCCATTCACTATCAGGATGGGGGGTGGAGTTGGGCACAGCCCCACTTGCAAATGAATTGGCTATGCTATTCCATCACACAAAGGACTTGTCACCATTTAATTGTTCATGCCGCCAGCATGGAGCCAGGACATTAATTCAGAAAAAATCAAGGACTTTAAGGACTTGTGTCAAAGGACACAACCTGTGCCTTGACCCCCAAGTGGTGTCATTCCAGTCCTGGACCCTTGAAAGTGGGCATGAAGCTGCTCTGCCAGCCCAGCTGTGGTCCTGTGAGCAGAACCAACACAGTACAATTCATCTCCTCACAGTCCCACTTTGAAACTACTGCTGTGCGACACAAACTTGATGCAGCCCGCCGTCTCATCAGAACTGCAGCTGCGCAATGCATCCTTGACACAGTCCTCCCCATTGCAAACCCACTGTTCAGAGCATCCTCGAGGAAGACACAGGACTTCACATCACAGCCTGCAGCTGCTTTGGAACCATTGGTGCAAGACACATTTCGATGCAAGATTTCACATCGTAAGCCCCTCATCAACAGCATCCTCAGTGACAACACAGAACTCTGCATTGCAGTCTCACAACTCTTTGGAACCAATGCTGTGCACCATATCCTTGGTGTGGGACCTCACAATGCTCCTCAACTAGGATTTAAGGTATTGTTGTTCAGCCCGCCTAACTTGGTTCATGATTCCAGCCCATGCTTCTTCGTGGTTGGTGAACTTTGTCCCAGTCTGGCACGACCATATAACCACAGATGTACTTTGTGCTTCTACTCACTATTATTACTTAAAAATGTGAGCTTGCATATCTCAGGCTCTTCTGATTGGAATTTTGTAGTTTTGATCTCAAATAATTTATTTAAGTATATACTATATTTCTAAATTGGTGTGGGATTTTTCTGTCATTGTGTTTTCACTATATTACTATTTGAAGTACTGCACAAACTCTCTGCACATTTCCTCTAAGGTAAGCATGACTGCTTCTGAGCCAAGCTACCAGGGGGTTAAGCAAAGGTTAATTTGGGGTTGCTTGTGTTTCACTCTGACAGAGAGTGTGGTTGCTGCTTAAGAAGAATTTCACCCCCTCAACCAGTAAACCAATTTCCCAAAACTACTGGGCAGCCAACCTAGCTATGCGCAAGATTCAAGCGTATTTTTTTTAGCAGTTTGCTAAAGCTAAAATTCACAATTTTAGCCCACTTACTGGTATTTTTATGCACCAGGCTCAAGAGGGCTAAAAATCTTGATGGATTTGTGGTGTAGCAGAAAGAAGGGGTCAAAGAATTTTACATTTTTCCTGAATAATACATTAACATTTTGTGGATTCAATTACAAACATTTGTATATAATTTGTGCCAAAGATGTTCAAAATTCCATATTTTCTCATCATGGTATGAATCAATTTGGGATGAGGTTATGGACCAAAAACAAGGAAAATATCTCCAGATGGATTGGGGAAAGACACATTTTCTTGAATTCTCCTTTTCTTTAAACATTCTTCAATGAATGTTTTGAAACATTTTTTAGAAACAATATTATTTTAGCGTCTTAAAAATGTTTATGAAGAACACCAGGCATGTGTAGGCGTTTAAAGACCAAACAGAAAGGTTGAAAGAAGAACACAGAATTTTATTGTAACAAAAACAGAGATCTGGGAATGAGGAACCTACTTGCAATCCAATATGGCAAGAACAAATGAAAAGGCATGTAGAAGGGGAACAGCCATTACTATGCAGTCTTTACCACACACAACCTTTACCACAGATGCTTTAGTATGCGCTGTCTTTACATTACAGGCCATTACTATGCATGTCTTAATCAAAAAGATATACACAGTTCCATACAAAATGCCTCTGAAGATTGCAGGTTGCTAGAAATCAAAAATATTTGAAGCAAGAGCCCTCACTCACCTTTCGGTGACATGCTTCATCATAGGGCTATGCTCCTCGTCAGGCTGGCACTGCAATGCCTGACGGGCCTCACGAAGGGGCTCTTTGCCGGAGATCTTTTTGTGAGAAAAAGCCGGTCAGTAAAAATACTGATCTAGGATTGGTATGAAAAAACTTAAAAATGACTAGAGGTAAAACGCAATTTATTAGAATGTCTGACCTCTCACATGATTAAAAACAAGAATGGGGAGAAGATAAAACGATGTTTAAACTCCTCGCAAAACATAGACAATGAAGAAAAATCACTAAATCACTCAATATAGAGTTATAGTGAGAGTAGACACAAAGTCCCCTGTGCTACTTCTGGAATTTGGTCAACATGTTTCTCGCTAATTAGTCAAAAATGATCTAGTGGGATTCATCAGGACCATGACACCTACCTAATCCTTAAGTAATTCATAACCCATATTATGGAATCAATGGTTAGCAGGAACCTGGAATATAGGACAGAGGACATAAGTCATGAGAATATAGCAAAACATCCAACGTGTGCTCAGTGTCAACAATTCACATTCGCACACACGTGAAAACCTCCCTTAGGTGAAGTGCACCAAAGAATAGTGTAAAAAATGATATAACAAGATAAATACATAGTGCTTACCCTCCATATACTAAAAGATGGGCCCCATCGGGGAGAGCACCAGGCTTATGTGGTCCGTTAAGGTCTAGATATATAAAGAGACACAAATACCTTCAGATGCCAATAAACATCATATTGATTGACAGATATGTTGTAGACATACAAATGAAAAGTCCTGCAGCGGTGTTGTGTCAGGGATACTAGCTGAAAATCCCTACAACCCATATGTACATCCCACGGGCTGGAGAAGCCAGTCGGGTGGAAATAAAAGTCATAAGAACCCAAAAAGCAAGGGATATAAACATATATACAAACATGACATATACATACATATAGTGGCCCTGGTCTTTCACACTGCTAGGATCTAGAGGCAGCACCACTATATGTCAGCTAGACATCGACATGCTCCTAAATCATAAATTCAAATATTGAAGCATCTACCTAGTATGAAGAAACGGAATGAGCAATGTGCAAAGCCGGTTACCACTACAAAGGCAAAAGACATACCAAACACGGTGATGAGGTTGGATATCAAAAACATGGGGCATGTAGTTCGTCAGTTGTAACGCCATTATGCAGTGCGCATCCAAATTATTCAGCATTACGGAGCGCGTTCATTTGAAAGGGCGTGCATCGACTCACGCGTTCAGACATTAACTGAGTCCGATGCGCGGAGACAATATGGATCGAAAAGATCCAGCAAATGGGCTGCAGTCCACAAATAACTACAACAAGCGGGGGTACAAAGTACTTACTCTATGGAAATACCACGTCTGTCGGCACACCTACATTCCTTCTGTGCTCCCGGAATACTGGAGATTAGCAAGGGGAGGAGCCTTTAAAAGACAGCAGGATCCTGGGAGAGCCAGAGCAAGAGACAAAGGACTATGCCACGAGTGTGTTAATGAACACAAACAAAGGACAATGCAGTAAAAGTTATGTAAAACAGGGAATGATCCCAAAATCGAAAATTACTGCAAGTGAAGAAGGTCTCTCAGAGTGAGACCTTAAATCAGAAAAAAAAAGAGGGAGGGGTCCCATTAAGAAATGAAATCAGGTTTTAGAGTGAAAATCATAGTAAAAAAAGGGTTGTTATGTAGCCATGTCAGAGTATTTAACGAACGGTTCTACTGTGCCTACTTGAGACCGGGTTTTATTTGGGATAGAGGAGAACCAATCCATTAAAAATGTATTTTATATTTATCTATGGATAAAGCTCGTCCAGGGAATCCCATCGTTAAGCCCGATGAGATGAGTTTTCAATCTGTACACCCAACATTGTTCCTTCTCAAATAACCTGTTGGTACAGTCTCTATTGTCTTTGATAGTTTCCAAAATGACCCATCTAAGGTCTTCAGGAGTATGGTGTTTTTCAATGTAATGGTTAGTCAATTTCGTGGCAGTTCTTTTACATCTAACTGTGCTCCGGTGTTTGTTAATACGTATCTTCGCCATTCTAGTAGTCATACCTATGTATCTCAAATCACATGGGCAGAGAATCATGTATATAAAAAATTTTGTGTGGCAGTTAGTATGTGATCTTAATTGCATTTCTTGGGTTCCCCAAGGTCCAATTCTTGTGTGCTTATTGCAAAAGGGCAAACATTACACCCACCACAGGGGTGATGCCCCATGTCTCCCAACCAATGTCTAGTACTGGTGGGTTTGGGCTTTTTCTGTGATGCTGGTCTAGTGTGGACCACTAGATCTCTGATATTTTGTGTTCTCTTAAAAGAGAATAAAGGACGTTCTAGTGATTTCCCAGCACTATTGAGAATCGGCCAATGTCTCTGCACGATTTTCTTAATCTGGTTACTCAATGGGGTAAAAGTTGACACACAAGTCAATCTGGATTGCTGCCCATGTGTAGTGTTAGTTAGAAGGAATTCTCTAGGAATGTTACTGGCTCTTTTCTTAGCTCGTCTGATATTAGAGATAGGATATTTCCATTCCTGTAGTTTACAACCTAGGGTATTCGCTTGTGCATGGAAATCAGTTGTTTCTGAGCAGTTACGCCTAATTCTCAAAAACTGCCCAAAAGGGAGGTTATCGCTCAAAGCTTTTGGGTGATGGCTGTCATAAAGTAAAAGACTGTTCCTATCTGTGGGTTTGTGAAACACAGACGAATATAAAAGGCCATCTCTTAATGTGATCCATAAATCAAGGAAGGATACCTCTCTATCTGAAATATAAGCACTGAAGCGGAGGTGGACATCCAAAGTGTTAATCCATTGGGTGAAGGCAGTTGCTTGGTCTGCGTCCCCTTTCCAAACTACCAGGATATCATCTATGTAGCAGCGCCACAATCGGATGTTGGAAAAAAAGGGTTGTGCTGGGGTAAGTATATGTTGTTGTTCAAAAGTATACATATACAGGCACGCAAGACTTGGCGCAAAGGTACTTCCCATGGAAGTACCTTGTATTTGATGGTAAAGACGTTCTTCAAATTGGAGAAAAAAAAAATCTTTGAGAACCAAACTGGCACACTGCATAATTAAACTGATAGGGGTGTTATAAGTCCATGTGCTTGACTGGAGTATATCTTCCACTGCGGTAAGCGTTGCCTCCTGTGGTATATTGGTGTATAGTGCCTCCACGTCAAGACATATCAACATGTCAGTGGTGCCAGTATTGTTAATATCCTCTAGTAGGATCAACGTGTCTTTTGTGTCTTTCAGAAATGTTGAAGTTCCTTGGACAATAGATTGGAAAAAGAAGTCACAAAATTTGGAAAGAGGCTCAAGAAGAGATCCTATCCCCGACACAATAGGGCGTCCCGGTGGAGGAGTGCCCTTGTGAATCTTAGGGAGACAGTAGAAGTAGGGTACCGTAGGATTTTTTGCATCCAAAAATTCGGCTTCATGTTGAGTGATCCAACCAGCTGATTCTGCTTCAATTATCATCCCATGAATCATGCGTTGCAAGCATACGCTGGGATCAGTAGATATACGTTTATAGTAAGTGCCATCACTGAGCAGTCTGAGACATTCTTGTCTATAAGAAGTTGTATCCAGAACCACAATTGCACCTCCTTTATCTGCGGGTTTAATAGTGATAACCAAATTATGGGATAAGGAGTGAATAGCTGCCCTTTCCAGTTTAGATGTGTTCTGAAAGGGATGTGGGGATTCTAGATGTTGTCCTGCATGTCATACTACCTTCTCGAAGGTAAGTACTTCTATAGGGACCAAGGTGGGGGGAGGCATGAAGGTAGATGGGTTCCTTAGCTTGGTATCGCCTTTCAAGTCTGATGGGGGACTGTCTTTGAAGAAAAAATTTAACCGGATCTTTCGGAATAAGCTGTCATCTCACAGTTTAGTCAAAATTGATCTTCCTTCGGAGTTGGCACAAAGCCTAATTTCTTCTCCAGAACTGCCGTCTCAGATGGTGTAAGCGAAGCACTGGAAAGATTGACAACTAGGGTTTCTTTTGTGTTGTTATACTGCGACTCCTGGTGATCATTTGAGGTTCGTCCTGTGCCCAATGGACGTTTCTGCCTCTTCTGTTTCTGCCTCTGCCCCGGCCTCTTCCTAAAAAAGGATTAAAATTAAACTGAGGCTGGGGTTGAAAAAAGGGCATAGGAACTTGTTGCCAAGGGGGTAACTGTTGGTAAGGGAATGGAGGATTGAAATGAGTCGGGGGAATACAGCGGCTCTGATTTGTTCTTGGGCCCTCATCGCTACTCCAGTCATCTGAACTAGAGCTATAATGTGATGCTGAAGGTTTATGTTGCGGGACATCAGAGTCATCTGAAGTTTCGGGGGCTCCTTTACATTGGTAATCATCTTTAGTGTAGGGGTAGACTTTCTCTCTGCTGAATCTCTTGATGTCTTTCTGTAGTTTGTTGATCTTCTGTCGTGTTAACTATTCTTTGGTCTCGTTAAGTTCCAAGTTAATCTCTGTTAAACGAGATTTAAACTGAGAGAGTTGGACCGTAGTCTTAATAGATGTTTCAATGATAGAGATCTGGATGGTGATGGAATCTGCCAAACGTTTTGAAGTATTAATAATCAAAACTTACCAGTCCCAGGTACACTTCCATGAAATATGTGCCCAATCAAGTCGAAATTGTAGATCTTGTAGAAAGATCCTAGGGACATTGGTAACAATAAAACCATTCGGTGAGATGTTAGCCCTTAGGTATTCCGTCTTAATAGTGCCATGGAGAATGGTCTTGATTAGTTCTTTTTTCAAGGTTGATAATTTAGCCCAGTCTTCCTTGGAACCACTAGAAGGACCACTGCTATCAGCTCCTAAAATAGAGGGAGCCTGTAGGATGGCTTGCACCATGTTGTCATCAAAGCTCAGACCTTGTAAGTCTGACATGTTCACCACCTGATATACTTTAATGGGATGAACAAACTATGCATGCCTTTTCCACAGATGGTATTTATAGGTAAGTATGGGGTAAGTATACTGTTATTGATGTACCAATTGTAGAAGTACAAAAGGGTGGGTAGAGGGGTTTACATCCCCAAAATAATAGTAATTATGTTTAAATATTTTTTTAAAGGAGGTTATTATGTGTTTAACCATCCCTCTTGGTGCCAAACTTTTCTGGAAGATAGTTCTTTTCAAGGGAAACCACACAAATCTTTAGTTCAAATGCTACCTTATGAGTTCCTCAGAGCTCCTCCTTAAGCCCTACACTAGTTAATACATATGCCCACCCTTTGGTGAATATAGTAGAAGTGTATAGATTCCCTCTATTGTCCCATGCGGATGATTTACTACAAATAGTTGTATTGTCAGCTAAAGATGATCAGACCTCATTTCATATCTCTCCATTCTTAGCAGGGCGTTCGAGCTAGATTGGAATAACTATTTGAAATTAAATGAAAGCAAGACCACAGTCCTATTGGTGTGAAATCAATCTCAGTTTTGGGGCACCCATTGCTGGCTAGAGGAACTGTTGTCATGTCCGACTCCCAGTCAGGCAATCAAAGATCTCGGATTTTGGTTGGACAATAGACTGACACCGAACCAGCAACTAACAAAGGTGGCAGCTCGTTTTTTTTTGCATCCTTAGATGCTTGAAATGCATTCTATGAATTTTGCCATCTTCCACTCAACAATAATTGAGTAGTCTTTGGTAACATCCAGGCAGGACTAGGGCAATGTTCTGTATCTGGGAACTACTAATTTTAGAACAAAGTGGCTCCAGATTGTTCAGAATGTGTCATCTCACCTCTCATGTCATATGCCAAAATCTGTTAAGATTTTCTTCATCTCCGACAACTGCATTGGCTTCCAATAGCCAAATGTATTCAATTCATGGTGTTATGGTATATACATAAAGCTAAGTATCACACTGGTCAATATAGCTACAATCGCTGGTACACCCTTACACTCCCAGATAAGAGTTCTGCTTCAGGAAGCACAATCTTGCAGCTATTCCCTAAGTTAGACTGGCAAAACTGGGAGGCTTTCTTGGACTCAAATTATGAAACTCCCTTCTTCTCAAACGTCATCTTTGTAATTCCACCCTAATGCTTATAAAGCTGTTGAAGACCTGTCTTTTACAGCTTTTCTATCTGAGTGCTCTTTTTGTTGATATTTAGAGTTGGGAAGTCTTGAAAGGGTAGCCATGCACTCTTCAAATTTGAACAGAAGAGAAAGTGAATAGTAAAAGTATTTTGTATAAATTATATTTGAAAGAGTTGGTGTTGGGGTTTGTCCCCACCAAACAAATAATACTGAAGGATTAAAATATAGTATTAAAAAATGCTAAAGAAAAGAATTCATTTTTAAAAGTGATGTAGATGGTTTAAGGCTGTTAAACTGTATACTAAGATCTAAGTGATTTAATAATTAGCTATTCAATTTTTAAATGTATAAAAGTTTTGTTTAGTAACATTACTTTAAAAATTGTAGTATTAATTATTATGCGGGTCATTACGACCTCGGTGGTCTTTTCGCAAGACCGCTGAGGTACCGCCGTGCTAAAGACCGCCAGTGGTGGCGGTCTTCCGCGCCGCGTATTATGACCGCTGGCAGGCCGCCGTCCTTTTTCGTACGGAAAGCCACCAGCATCCATACTGGCGGACGGCTGGAAAGTGGAGGTTGCTCAACCTCCACCGCCACGTCAACAGAACACCGCCCACTGAATCACGTCCCATGATTCGGTGTGGCGGTGTTCTGGTGACGGTGTTCTGGTGGCGGAGCTGACCCCATGGATCCCATCCCCTCCCGGAGGATCAACAGACAAGGTAAGTTGATCGTCCATTAGGGAAGGGGGTGGGGGGTGTTGTGTGCGTGCATGGGGGTGTGAGAGTGTAGAGGGGGTGAGTGAGTGAGGGTATGCGTGCAGGGGGGTGTTGTGTGTATGGGAAATGTGTGCGGGTCGGACGGTGTGCATGTCTGTTTGTATGTGTGC
Source organism: Pleurodeles waltl (assembly GCF_031143425.1). NCBI lineage: Eukaryota > Metazoa > Chordata > Amphibia > Caudata > Salamandridae > Pleurodeles > Pleurodeles waltl. The sequence continues at coordinate 31,028,898 of NC_090437.1, forward strand.
GGGTATGTGTTGTTGTGGTGTATGTGTGCGTGTAGGGGTGTGGATATGTGCATGTTGGGGGTGTGTACGTGTAGGGGTGTGTATATGTGCATGTTCGGGGTCGGGGTGGGGGGTTGTGCCACCTTTGGGGGGTGGCGGGGGTGGAGGGTATGGGGGGAGGATTCATGGGGAGTAGCTGGGGGTGGGGGAGACTCCTATCAGTGCCAGGGAAGGAATTCCCTGGCACTGATAATGCCTACCGCCATGGATCTCATGGCGGTGCCCAATCACCCAAGATCCATGGCGGTATGCAGGGTCCTCATACCGTTGGCGGTCTATTGACGACCGCCGGGCTGGAGACCGCAATCTCCAGCCCAGCGGTCTTCACCACCATGGCGGTCGGAATGGTGAAGTGGCGGATGACCGTGGCGGTAACCGCCGCGGTCATAATTCCATTTTTTTTCCGCCGGCTTGTTTGCGGTCTTACCGCCGCTTTACCACCGACCGCCAGGGTCGTAATGACCCCCTATATTTTTTTTCATTAAATGTTCAAATAGTAAATAAATATGTAATGAAAGTAGGATTTCTATGTTTTGAACAATGTAATATATATTTTAGGAGTGGGATACTAGGGTTATGGGGATTTGCAATGGTAATTTATTAATTCCAGGTAAAGAGTATTCATTTTTATACTACAGTATTGATTTTTAATTATTAAATTAATAAAATAATTTCATATTTTTAATTGATACAAAAAACTTTTAAGAGCAGGATGCTAGGGTTATAGGAGATTAAGGTGGGACACATATTAACACTTAGGTATTAATTTTTGTTATATTTTTAAATTGTTTAAAATATGAATTTATAAACAGCATTTTATATTGTATGTAGCATACAATTTTAGGATTGGATAATAGGAATATACAATAATAAGGTATTAATGTTATAACCAGGAAAATCAATTTAAAAATAATATTAAACTAGAAAATATAATTATGTATTTCACATAATGTGAAATAATTACCAATAATTAAATAACAGTGTTGCAAAAAAGTAAAAAATATGATAATAACTGTGTAAGGAAAGAGCTTGGCAGTTAAATTTTTAACTTAGAAGTGGTTTCTTAAAATTAGTTTTATTTACATCGATTTTTCATAATCCCATACTATTTAATATAAAATCAGCTTTTTTCTTAGAATGAACATACATGTATATTGACAAATTAAACCAGTAGAATAACAAATAGTAGAGTTACTAATGGTTCAGAAGGAACAAAGCTTAATGCTGTTAATTTTTGTAATTCAAAGTGCAATTTGCTTACACATCACATATGTTCTTCTGCTAAGGATATTCTTTTGATTTTATGCATGGGATAAATGAAAACCATCTTTGAATTGAGTATCAGGATTCTTTTTGTTTAATTATATCAATCATTTTTTGTTCCATGTCAATTATCATTTTCTAGTTTTTTTTGTTTATGGTTGTAGACTTTATTACTGATATTTCAGTATAAGTAGAATAATGTTTATCTGGTAGCAAAGCACACACTAATGGTACATTTGTATTGTTGACATTTGTGCGGTCAGTGTATATCTGTAAAAATGGATGGGGTGTTGATTTGAACATCCTATCCATCATCCAGATTTCAGAATTTTCAAAAGGCACTGTGTTAAGTAGAGGAGTGAAGATTAGTTTTTTTTTTTCTGATGGCCTTTGTTTTCATAAAGGAGAAAGTGTTTATCTGTGAAGGACTCAGTTATTTGGGGAGTTTGTTCATATCACTAAAATGTTTTAGATTGGGTTAGTTAGATATTACTCATCTGTTTTTTTCTTTGAACCATTCTTCAAAGAATAGGCATTGTGGCAGACAGCGAGCAATGTGCAATGGCATGTTTTGAGCTGCCTCTCATAATATTTAGTTACAGGGTTCACTGGTAGTTACACCTAGGGCCTCACTATGAGTTTGGTCGTCGGACCACCAGACTGCCAGACTGCCGCCAGACCGCCACCATACTGCCATACTAGTGGCCACCAAAAGACCGTTGTGTTAGCAGTCATACAGACTGCCATATTACAAGTCACACAGCCATGCCTGCTAAAAGCCAGCCAAAAAACTAACGCTGCCAGGACTCGTGAGGGTGGGAAATAGGCAGTCAGACCTCCAGCCTGTCAACCAACCACCAAACCTACTGCAAGTCAAAAGTCGCAATAGTGGTTCAGCCATGGCAGTCTACCAATGGTGGACTGAACCATGGCAGTTAACGGTCACCCCAGTAATACACAACACCACATTGGATGGATTTGAAAACAACACAGCTGGCACACATTCCCACACCCATCACACCTGCTAAGTTCCCCGTAAAACACCCCTTCACACACCACAATCCTTTGCATTTTCACAGCAAGACCCTGCAAGACAATGCAACATTTTCAAAACTCAAAATCCACTGGAGTAGGCACCCCTGCAATATACACCAACCTCACACCCTCATCACATCCCTATCACAACCATCTGCACCTCCCTACTGCATTACCTCCCTATCACCTGTTCATTTTCCCAGCACTCACACATCTATATTTAACACCAGCATGTTACTGAAGAAAAATCCCTGTTACACTGAAGTTGAGTTAACAGTCATGGTGGATCATTAGAGTAAAGCCACATTTATTTGGAGCTCAAGTCCAGCAAACTACTATTGCATGAAAAATGGAAATGTGGCAAAGGATCATCGACAGAATGAATGCTGTAGGCACCACCCCGTGCACAACAGACACCATCAGGAAGAGGCGGAACGACCTCAGGGGGAAGGTACGTTTTATGGCATCCAGGCACCAGCTGCACCTCCAGAAGACTTGTGGTGGCTCCCCACCTCCTCCCTTATAACTCACATTCTAGGAGGAGAAGGTCTTGGCCATCCTGCATCCTGAGGGCTTGACAGGAATACCTGGGGAGTGGAATTCGATAAGTTACAACAATAATATATTACACCTCAATATATTGGCCAGCATGCTCACTGCTCACCTTTGGACACCTTCACTGGCACCCCAATGACCAGCCCAGGTTGCACCTGTTCAAAGAAGAACTACACTCACATGGGGAAACCTCATCTGTGTATACTGGGTGTAGAACAGGGTCTGCCAGCACTACAGTTCCCAACAGGCACTGTCATACAATTTACAAAACCAGAACTGTGTCTCACATACAAAATTACTATGGACTGCAAAGACCCAAACTTGTGTACTCACCTAGAAAGGAGCTCGACTGCACAGTGTGTGTGTAACACAAGCACTGACAGAACTGCCAATGCAGGCGGCACTAGTAGTGACACCCCACTCAGCCAACAGAGTGTCCTCTGCTAAAATTAGCCTACTACCTCTACTCAGCCATTGAATTGTACTCACCTAAAAATGATCACAACTGTATAGTGTGTGGGTGTAGAACAGGCCCTGACAGGAATGCAAAGGCCATGAAGCAGTGGTAGTCTAACGCCAATCAGCCAACACAGTGTTCTCTGCCATAATGAGGCTTTCACCTCTACTCAGACATTGAATTTTACTCACTTAGAAAGGACCACACCTGTGTGGTGTGTGTGATATATGGAGTCAAATGGCTACATTACACAGGAGGATTCCTAACTGCCACTCCTAGTACCTGTCCAGTGAATACCTGTCAGGAAAGCTATTGTTAGGGTTGTTAAGTTCTTCCCTCAGCAAAAAACGATTCCCCTTTTCCTTGTACCCACATTGGTTGCAGCGGCATCCTCACTCCTGGTGGCTCATGCGGAGGCTGTTGTTAGGACTAGTTTCTTCAGGTTTAACTGCCACTCAAGATGGTGGCCGCAAATCCTTGTGAGGTCAGCACTCTAGTGTTTGTATCTTAGTCTTGTGCTGAAGCTTCCTTTCAGCTGTTTCTCTCTGGGAGCCCTGCACTTCAACTGTCATCCTTAGAAGAATGAGAAGTGTTCCTGAGGCGCTTCATTTCATAGAGAATTCTTCAGTTTTGAGTAATTAATTATTTTTCTTGTTATGGTGTGCACACTAGCAATTTTTTCCCTTTTGAAGAAGCTGATTTTTTTTCCTTCTTCCAACAACTGGATATCGGTTTTCTGAGGAGAATTAATTTTGGCTTAACACAACTTCAAGCAACTGCAGTAAGGAATCCTTTTGTATGATTTCCAGACTTGCCTAAATATATGTTGTTAGAAATGGGGTCTTTGGTTGGCAGTCAGGTTACCCCCTGTACAAGCAAGGACCCTCACTCTAGTCAGGGTAAGTCACACAAAATCCAAATTATCCTGTGCCCACCCTCTGGTAGCTTGGCATTGAGCAGTCAGGCTTAACTTAGAAGGCAATGGGTAAAGTGTTTGTGCAATAAATCATACAATAACACCATTTAGCACCACAAAAAATACACCACACAGTGTTTAGAAAAATATATAATAAAATATATAGGCCCTCATTCTGACCTTGGCGGGCGGCGGAGGCCGCCCGCCAAAGTCCCGCCGTCAGATTACCGTTCCGCGGTCGAAAGACCGCGGCGGTCATTCTGACTTTCCCGCTGGGCTGGCGGGCGGTCGCCTTCAGACCGCCAGCCAGCCCAGCGGGAAAGAGGCTTCCACGATGAAGCCGGCTCGGAATCGAGCCGGCGGAGTGGAAGCTGTGCGACGGGTGCAGTTGCACCCGTCGCGTATTTCACTGTCTGCGCAGCAGACAGTGAAATACATGTAGGGGCCCTCTTACGGGGGCCCCTGCAATGCCCATGCCAGTGGCATGGGCACTGCAGGGGCCCCCAGGGGCCCCGCGACCCCCCCTACCGCCATCCGGATCCCGGCGGTCCGACCGCCGGGATCTGGATGGCGGTAGGGGGGGTCGGAATCCCCGCGGCGGTGCAGCAAGCTGCGCCGCCGTGGAGGATTCAATGGGGCGGCGGTACACTGGCGGGAGCCCGCCAGTGGTGCCGGTCCGACCGCGGCTTTACCGCCGCGGTCGGAATCCCCATTGGAGCACCGCCGGCCTGTCGGCGGTGCTCCCGCGGTCCTCCGCCCTGGCGGTCAAAGACCGCCAGGGTCAGAATGACCACCATAATATTTATCTGGATATTTTGCAGGTCAAAACGATCAAAGATGCAATAAGAAAATGTAAAGGTATCACTGAAAAGTGATTTAAAGGGGGTTATTCTAACTTTGGAGGAGTGTTAATCCGTCCCAAAAGTGACGGTAAAGTGACGGATATACCACCAGCCGTATTACGAGTTCCATAGGATATAATGGACTCGTAATACGGCTGGTGGTAAATCCGTCACTTTTCCGTCACTTTTGGGACGGATTAACACCTCCTCCAAAGTTAGAATAACCCCCAAAGTGTCTTAAGTCTTTTAAAAGCAAACAAAGTCTCTTTCAAGCACAAAGTACCTGGTTCGAGTGAAAAATCTCTGCAAAGAGCCGCAGAGGAGGAGAGGCGTGGAAACAAAGGGGTGTGCGTCGATTTCTCAGGCCACACACGGTCGATGCGTCGTTTAGTTTCCACGCAGGGACGGCTGGGCTTCGATTTCCAGTGCTCGGTCGTGGATCCTCTTCAGGTTGCGGGGTTTTCAGACGCCCCAGGGTCTGTGCGTGGAATCCTGGGCTTGTTGACAACTCGTTCCGGTGGGCGGTGCGGGGAGATTTCTCCCTCACGGCATGGGCTGTGTTGATTTCCCCTCTGGAAGTCGGGCGTCGTCGTCCCAGGTCAGCTGTGCGTCGATCTGGTGGGCCGCGCGGCGAAGTTCCGGTCGCACCGCAGGCACCGCGTCGAACTTTTCCTTGCAAAGTCGAGCGTCGTCGTCCCGGTTAGACGTGCGTCGTTTTTAGCAAGCTGTTCATCAAATTTTCGCCGCACAACGAGTCCAGTTGCAAGAGAGAAGTCTTTTTGGTCCTGAGACTTCAGGGAACCGGAGGCAAGCTCTATCCAAGCCCTTGGAGAGCACTTCTTCACCATAGCCAGGCAGCAGCAAGGCAGCAGGGCAACAACAAGGCAGCAGTCCTTCAGAGAAAGCAGTCAGGTGAGTCCTTTGGACAGCCAGGGAGTTCTTCTTGTCAGGATGCAGGTTCTGGTTCCAAGTTTCTTCTCCAGGAAGTGTGTGAGGTGGTAGGGCAGAGGCCCTGTTTTATACCCAAATGTGCCTTTGAAGTGGGGGAGACTTCAAAGAAGAGTGGTTTAGAAGTGCACCAGGTCCCCTTTCAGTTCAATCCTGTCTGCCAGGGTCCCAGTAGGGGGTGCGGCAGTCCCTCCACCCTCCCAGCCCAGGAAGACCCATTCAAAATGCAGATGTATGCAAGTGAGGCTGAGTACCCTGTGTTTGGGGTGTGTCTGAGTGAATGCACAAGGAGCTGTCAACTAAACCCAGCCAGACGTGGATTGTAAGGCACAGAAAGATTTAAGTGCAGAGAAATGCTCACTTTCTAAAGGTGGCATTTCTAAAATAGTAGTATTAAATCCAACTTCACCAGTCAGCAGGATTTTGTATTACCATTCTGGCCATACTAAATATGACCTTCCTACTCCTTTCAGATCAGCAGCTACCACTTCAATAATGTACGAGGGCAGTCCCAAGGTTAGCCTATGAAGGGAGCAGGCCTCACAGTAGTGTAAAAACGAATTTAGGAGTTTTGCACTACCAGGACATGTAAACTACACAGGTACATGCCCTGCCTTTTACCCACACAGCACCCTGCTCTAGGGGTTACCTAAGGCACACCTTATGGGTGACTTATATGTAGAAAAAGGGGAGTTTTAGGCTTGGCAAGTACTTTTAAATGCCAAGTCGAAGTGGCAGTGAAACTGCACACACAGGCCTTGCAATGGCAGGCCTGAGACAAGGTTAAGGGGCTACGTAAGTGGGTGGCACAACCAGTGCTGCAGGCCCACTAGTAGCATTTAATCTACAGGCCCTGGGCACATACAGTGCACATTACTAGGGACTTATAGGTAAATTAAATAGTCCAATTGGGTATGATCCAATGTTACCATGTTTAAAGGGAGAGAGCATATGCACTTTAGCACTGGTTAGCAGTGGTAAAGTGCGCAGAGTCTAAAAATCAGCAAAAACTGTGTCCAAAAAGTGGAGGGAGGCAGGCAAAAAGTTAGGGGTGACCACCCTAAGGCTTTCAGGTCTAACATATGTACATATATATTCAAGAACTTTTTGCTTTGCAGACTTGCCAGTCTTAGAGACAAACCTCAATGCTCAGACTAATTCCTAGAGACTGTGAAGAGAAGGAGTTTTCATTTCCTATAAAAGACATTAGTAGTTTGTATATTTGTGAACTTTGGGACTGTTCTCCAGAGAACATTGGAAACCTCTGACTCCTGGTGAAAAGAAGATATTAAGTTAATATTGTCCTCTTAGAGAGAGGCTAGTCTCTCAAAAGATCCAAGTTAGGAGAGCGATAGAATTGGGTGAATGTGAATGGCTGAATAATTGAATGCGCAGTAGGAATTTACTTATCTATGCTCTTATCACCCTTTAAAGAAATCCCAAGAAGAAGAACGTTGCAGGTCTTCAGAGACACACACTGAATATCCTATCTTCAAGTGGGAAACACAGGCTAGAACTGGATCTAGAGGCAGTCTCTCTTTTTGTATTCCCATTCCACTTTCCCCCTAGCGGATGGAGGGTTCAGAAAATCAGTTAAAGTCTGAGCACGCATCTGTTGGAGGGAGATGGGTAAAAGGCATCTAGTCCTGTGGAAGTTTGCTTTAATGGGTAATCTTCTGACAACACCTGCTTAAATAAAATTTTCTGAAAATGTACACATGAAGTGCACTTACCTGGGGCGTGACACCGAACAAGTGCATGAGAAGCAGGGAGTCACATGGTTGTTAAGGCAGGAGGTTAGGTCTACCCGATACAAATTACCAGCCTCTCTGCATATGCTCAAATAATCTTGTAGGCTAACTTACAATGGAAATGTACTCACCTCAGAGGATGACCCATGTAGACGGTGTGTAGTACTTGGGGAAACATCACTGTAAATCCCAGGAGGGTCGGTCCATGTAACTCCTATCACCAGACTAACCACCATGTGACATTGTGCATCTGTCTGTGAACTCACTAATGAATTTTACCCACCTGGGATGGACCTGGGATGGACCAAGCTACAGGTCATGGTACACCCTTTGTGGTGGCTACACACCCAGAACAACGAACCAACTTGAGCAGCTATGCTAAGATGAAATGTTGTAGACAGGAATGACAGCTCAACATGTGGACTATGAAACTTTATGACAGATCAAAGGCCACAAGATGTATCATCTGAATGGAATTGGCAGCAGCCATATCCACAATGCTCTGATCACATGATAACAACTGTCAGATATACTGCAAGGTATTGGGTCTGCCTGCATAATAGCCAACTAGATCTTAAGATGACCCAAAGTACATCTTGCCTAGCCACTGTTGCATCTACCCTTCTGGCAAGATATAAGTCTATGACCATCCCTCCAAGTGCTAAGATACTCAGACTTTCTAAAGCCAACTGACTGAAATAGAATAGGTATATTACTTTAATCTCAGGTCGTTACAAAAGATAGCATGTGAACCTGTCACATAAGGGAAAGCTGATAACCACAATACGTACATGGCCCTAGCCAAATGTCACTATTACCTATTGGAAGTAGATGTCACAATACAACATGTAACATTGTATCTCTCACATCAAGAGATCGAGCAGACACTGTGACTATTGACACCACTGAAGAGACTGCCACAATGACCATGGATGAAGCCTTCAGTGAGGACACCACTCCTTGACATGTGGACATTGAGGACGGTTCTGGCCCATCCGGGCAACCTGGTCAGACAACACCAGTAAGCCTCACCCTGACCACTTCAACTCCTCCAAGCCCGGTGGCTTCAACATCTCAAGCAGCCAGTCACCACCAAACCTGTGACCTGAGGACTGTCACTAACATCTTATGTCTCACCAATCCAGGTTCCTGAGTCACAGCAAGCCAACTACGACAATGAATGACCTGGAACCAGAGGAAGGAGGCTGGCTGGGCCAAGGGTGCAGGCATGTGGGGGTAGAGTGTGTGGGAGAGGTGGTGTGCCTCAGTGGCAAGAAGCTGCTGGTGATGCTCCTGGCCAGGACACCATCCTTGGATCTTACCAACAATCTCAAGGTATGATGGGCCAGGTACTTACCAAATTCAGGGAGATAAAGCAGCTGCAAAGGGACTTCCACTGGGAAGCCATGGAAAACTGGGAAGCCTCCAACAACATATTGGCATCCCTAACATGAGTATTCAAAGAGATCAGACGTACCCTGCACAGGCAGTGTGAACAACAATAAACCCCTTCCTATGGCACAGCAACACCAGCCCCTTCAACATCTGTGGCAGCCACTGGAAGGGAGGCCTATATGGGGAAGCACCACCCTAAGACAACCCTGCCTATTTAGCCACTGAACAGCTCCCGCAAGCAGGGATGTCTACCCAAGGAGGTGTGGACGGCAAGACACCAACCAGTGCCAGGAAGTGCCCTTCCTGATGAAACTCCTTTGGGTGCCACAGATTCACTCTGTTGACTGGCCTCTTACCACTTTCCATTTGCCATAGTTGTACAACAATGAACTTTGAACTTCAAATGTTGTAGCATCTACTCTATTGATTACATCCACCATGACCGATCACTCCTCCTTGCTTTTTCCTGGATTTCACAATTATTCCATGTATATGTTAATAAACACACATTACAACAACACTACCTACATCCTCTATTTTGTAAGAATTTTGAAATGTTGAATGTTAAATCCCTGCAATGCACACAAGGAAGACATACAATGGTAATGGAAGGAGGGAGAGGTCTCAGGTAGTATCATGCTGAGGATGACTAGCAACACAATGTCACAAGGGTCTGGTCACACCAAACATTTTATTCCACTGTACTGCACATAGGCTGTTAAAAGGTCTTGGTTGCCATAGCCAAGGTTGCCTGACCCATAATGAGTCAGGCCAGATATCACAAAGGGACCAACCACCAAACCACAGTAGAATGTGGTTTGTAAGACCTTGCCCTGTAGAATAGGCCAACGGATGAGTGGATGTTGTCACCAGCTTGAGTCTTATCACATATCAAACCAGTTCTGCCAACTATATATACAGGGCACAGCCAGAGGGGAGTACATCATTTCCTGATCTTAGGTATATCCTGTTACAATGAACAAGCATCTGGTGGTATGATGCTAACCTGTGATAGTGTTATGGCACAGGCACTCTGGCCTGCTCTGTGTAAACACATTGATGGCCACAAAAAGATCATATAGGATCACTGTTCATATAGTGTGAAGGGAGAATGCATGGATTGCACTGGATGACATGTAGCAAGGCCGCATGGCCACACACATGAAACAATAGGCCCGTCACACCACAAATCACAAGTGTATTGTGTATTTCAGATCTCCTCCCACCCATTGTCCATTCTCCTTTGAAACAGGACCCATACACCCAAAAACTGTGACCTACATTACTGGAATCAATCCACATCCAATCCACATGTCAGAACAGCTACAGCTACCTACCAATTGCACAATTCTGAAATGCACACATAAGGATGGCATGATGACGAGACATGGGTGAAAAATTGGAATACAGGAGTAAATTCATACATATGATCCACACCACATCACAAAGTACTGTAGATCCACTCACATTGCAATGAGACTAACACAAACAAGGCAGAACATAAAGGTAGTTACATGTCCTAGTCTGTCTTAGGCAGCAAAGCTTGGCTGTAAACTTCATAGCATGGGATGGCCCGTCTTTAGTGCAAAATAACCCCACTTAACACAACCCGACCCCTACACTTCCCCTGACAGTCATAGAAATCACATCACTTGACATACGTACACTCAAGTGAAGTATTGATTGATGAGATCTGCCCATAGGTCTTCAACTTCATCTTCATCACTGTCATCCTCACTTAGCAATTACAGGGGGCTCAACCGATGGCACTGCTTGCCACCCCTCATCTGGTATATATGGGATGTTCCTCCTCAGGGCAATCTTGTGTAGCATACAGCAGGCCACAATGATCTTACAAACGTTTTCAGGTGAGTATAGGAGGGCTCCATCTGTCTTGTCCAGACAGCAACATCTGGCTTACAGGAGCCCAAAAGCCTGCTCTACGACACACTGTGTTCTTCCATGGACATTGTTGAACCTGAATTCCCCTCGCGTAATTGGGTTCCTCACTGGTTTCAACAACCATGGATTATTTGGCTATGCAGAGTCCCCAGTAAGAGAATACAAAAAATGTGCAATTTGAGTCCCTCTCATCATTTTCATAGAAACATACATTGCCTGAGAAAATTAGCATGACATTTACTGCTTACCACCCTCTCTGGGTACAGTTGTGACATCAACTGTAGAATTGCGCTGTTCCACATGATGAAGGCATCATAGACTGAACACGGATAACAGGCACAGACCTGTGAAATGTAGTGGTCTGTCAAACATACAATCTGAACATTGATGGAATGGAGATTCTTCCTGTCTGATAGCCCTGTTCATTGCCATGCAGTTGAACCAAGGCTACATGTGTATCATCAATGGCTCCCATCACATGTGGGATGTGTGCCAAACCATAGAAGTTAGCCTTCACATGGGCAAAATCCTCACTTTGAGGAAATTGGATGTAGCTGTCCAGGTGTTTCAATACTGCTGACAGTGCATCCTTCAATACTAGACTGAACATAGACTGGGACATCCCAGCAGATAGTGCCACTTTATTTTGGAAGGACCCTGAGGCCAGGAAGTGCAATACTGCCATGACCTGTGTGATGGCTGGAGTGCTATTTGGATGACTAATGGCAGGCATCAGATCTGGCTCCAACTGAAGACAAAGATCCATGATTGTTTGCCTATTAAGGTGGTACATCTGGATGGTGTGTCTGTCTTCCTTGGCCTGAAGGTCTGCCAGTGGATGGTACACAGGAGGATGTCTGATCCTTCCTTTCCCTGGGTACCTGTGTGAAACAAAATATGAGCATAGGCATCAATCAATGTGTCCCTTGCAACATACATATGCATGTCATTCACAAACTGACAAGGCATGTCAGAGGTTGAAGACATGATCCACAGTACACATCACCACTGTCAATCATACAGTACTAACATGTTTCCTCCTTGCGCTCCCACAACTGTGTACACATCATATACCCAGACAGCAACTATTTGTGAATGCGACTTGCTACTCGGTCTGTGAGGTTATGTCACATAACATAATTTTTGCAGGGGGCTGTGTTTCAGAGCAATTAGCCATATGTACAAGGGTATGTCCAAAAGGGTGTAAAAGTCCAAGGACATACATGCCAGGACAAGACCAGCACTCACCACTAGCATTAACAACAATTTTGTACTTGTGACGCATTTTTTTGGCCATACACCACATTTTATGCCCCTTAAATGGTGGTCGCCTGACACACTCCACTGGACGTTGTGAACCTCCCTCATCCGCTGGCAGAAGTTGTCATGGGGGTAGGCGGATGCTACTGCGGCCGACACTGCCATCAGCTAACATTGTTGCCAGTGACAGTCTTGGGCCAGTGGCTGTTTCTACCAGCGGTGACAGCAGCATACGTGGCAGACGTAATCGCCATGTTGTGCAACATTTCTCACTTGACTCCTGACACTGCTGCCAGCAAGACCTCCACTACCTGAGCTGCTGTGTACCGCCTCTGTGAGTAATCATGCCATGTCCAGCAGGTGATAGGGCCCCAGCCTTCTCCCCGGAGGAGCTTGAGAAGCTTGTGGAGAGGTTCTACCCTTGTATGGACAGAGAAGCAGGTAAGTGCCTCATGTACACTATTTTACCCTGTGCTTTGCCATATTGCCACTCCTCACTGGCTAGATTGAGGCCAAGGTGAACAGTATGTAAAGTCAAGGCCATGGGTTTGCCATTGGTACGGCGTCAATGGGTGACTTTTTGTGCATGTAACTTGGGTCAGTGCCCGATGTTGAGGCATCTGATGTGTGTGTGTGTTTTAAGTGTATCATGTGGTTCCATATGTGGGATGCACTAAACTAGGTGAGGAGACTCCTTAGCCATGCCCATACAACACTTGCCAATGGATGTCGACAATGTGATAGCACTTGTACATCCATGACAGCATGGACAGCGTTGGCATGTTGTATATGTGAGGTTTGTGTAAACTGAGCCATGTTTATGTTGCCACTGATCTTCAGACCATGAATGGCCATGCTAATTTCCTTTTGGAGGCATATGCGGACTCACTCTGCCCTTCCGGTTGCCACATACACATTACGTGGTAAATAGCTGTTGGCTACATGATGTTCTATCATGAATGGAATTCATGGGAATCGATTATCATACAGGTTCTGTCTTCTCAGCCTGCAGAGATAAGTGTCTGTCAACTGTGTCTCACTGTATGATTCTAAGTCTAGGATTGGGGTGAGTTATTTTGACTACGCAACTCCACTACCTGTCTCGCAGGTCATCCTATCCTGTGGAACAATCTGGTCTCTGTGCTAAGCTGCAGCATCCTGGGGTTCTTTCACTGAGCTGTATGTAGAAGGAATTGGATGGAAAATCAAAGCTCTGTGTTCAATGTGCACTAAGCATCACTATCAATGAGTGTATCTGACCACTGACAGGTCCCTTACTCCCACAGCCCTGTTGTCATCATTACCCAGGTCAAATCTGTCCAATGTAGGCTTATAGCATACATGTCAGTCTCACAGTGCAGACAGTGTGATGAATCCTGTGATGTCATGATATCTGGACCACTTGTTGTGTTACATGGCTGACAATGGACAAAGCATGCCTTTGTTTATTGGATGCCATCACTGTAGGATAGAAGCATATTTCCAGAAGCATGTTCTGTGTCACAGGTAGATATTACATTACCCCACGCCCTGCGGTGGAATGAGTATGTATCTGTGAGTCCACATGTCCACCCATGGACAGGTTAGGAACCTGTATTACTCACCATGTCAGTCCCTTCACTGTTACTCATATGTGGGGTTGAGTCTAGTGCCCTGGGACCAGCCTGGAGTAAACATTGGTGGATAACCATCCTTATAGAGTGCGACTGAATTGAAGTCTTTGTGGCTATGGAATCCACCTCTCAGAAGGCGCAGAGTTGTTTCGTGTCCCAATGTGCTTCCGAGCTCACTCTGATTGCTTTGGCATGTTTCACAAGATGTCAGTTGGCCTACCTGGTCAGTGGAGTGCCTGAGCAGGGTGGTGGGCTGGTCTGCTGATTAGCAAGTGTTTGTTGTCTTTGCCCTGCACTCGATGACTTGTGTGTGCCACACCTGGCCAGTCTGGGCAATATATGATGTGCTTAGCTTAGTGTATAGTCACGTCTGCAACACTTCTTGACATGATTTCCTGTCTTGTCTTTTGCATCCTTGAAGGTCAACTCCCATCAGATTAAGGGGATTTGGAAAGCCATCACCAAGAAGATGCTGACCATGGGGGTCCACAGCCAGTTGAGAGCCCAATATCACAAGAGGTGGGAGGACCTGAGATGCTGGGCCTGAAAGATCGCAGAGGCCTAACTGGTACTCCCAACATGGGCGGAGTGCCCCTTGGACCATGACCTCCCTAATGGCCCACATTCTGGTGACTACCTAACCGGAGCTGGATGGGCATCTGAGGGCAGCACAGCAGCCACAAGAGGGTGAGTACACAGCAAATTCCTGACTGTTCCATTGCAAGGTGTAAGAGTGGGGTACAGACTGCTCCCCCTGACAATGAGTGCTGAGCAATGTGTCATACAGTTGATGGGAGATCCTTTGTGTTGACATGTGATGTGCAACAAAGTGGTGTACCCTGCTTCTGAACCTGGAACTTAGTACATCCCAGTTGTGATTCCAGTAGCCAATTCTTCTGCAGAGTTAACAAGTGGTTGAGCGCAGTGAAAAATCATGCACTATTAGTAGTTGGGATGGGTGTGATTTCTGACCCACTGATCTCTTCCCCTGAACATCAGAGACAATATGTAAGTGAGTGAGGGATCACTGTCCTTTTCTATATATCTGGGCATATGTGTATGCTGTCATCTGCCACCCAGAAGCAAGTGATCTTGAGTGTATGATTGATGTTGGTGGCTCACTGCAGTCTGTTATAGGTTAGTGCACAGCATAAATGTGACATGGCTTACATGGATAAAGGCATGCAAGTGCGGAAAACTACTTTCCCTTTGCAAGTGGGGAATGTTCATTGACAAGAATTATGTCCCATCACTGTAGCCAACATGCCATTGTGCCCTCATATCAGCATACATACTTTTCTCATATGGATGCATTCCTTTCTGCAATGTCATTCATGTTCTATCTGTGTTGATGAGATGATGTATAAGTCACACATATATTAGTGCATAGAAAACAGTTGATGTATTGGCACAGTTGTAAGGATGGTCCATTTCATGTTGTGCCACAGACAGGAGTGTGCTATTTTTCAATATTGTCTGAGTGATACCTTCTTGCATCACTGTGTGTCATCTGGCATGTAGGACTGAAATTACACTGAGGAACATGGCAGGTAGACCAAGACTGTGGGACAACTCTGTGTTTCCCATGCCCTTGGTGTGGCTGCATGTTGATTAGTACACTGCACCTATGTGGAGATTGTGCCCTGACTGTACGAATGCATCATGGAGTGACTTGCAGTGATGTTGACATCACATGTGTTTGGGTTCAGGCATTCATTCACAGACTGATGGCATGCTTGTCATTTCTGAGATGTAGGTAGTGAATGTGGCTTCACATTGGACAACAGGTTGGGGTCCTTCTATTGGTCATTGCTGGTTCTGTGACTCCCCAACATGCAAGGAACAGATGTTTACTACAGACACACTCAGATGATGTCATTGTGATTGGTATCAGACATTAGTGGTGGCTATACTGTGGCCTGTTGATTCATTGTTGTGTGTTTTCTTGATACATCTCACCCTGGCATATTAGGCCTGACGTCAATGATGGTCCTTTCCATGCCATATTAGAGGCTTATTTGGGTGACCTTGCTACTATCTCCTTGACTCAGTAGAGACAGGTGTAACTTATTGAGCTGAGCACTGTTGTTATGTGTCCATTGTGACATGGGTATTTCCATGTCTCCTACTCCAGGATAATGCAGATAGGAATCTGAGTTAGCTGGTTTTCATTAACATCATCTCTAATTGTTGGTACATCATGTAACTACAAGTTAGATGTGTGCATTTGCTTGTGTGTGAAATATCGCAGAATAGTTCACAGTGGGATACCATTGTTGGCTACAAGTTGACTGGGGTCTGCTGCATGTGGCATATCTTTGAGGATAGGGAGGTCACCTAGTTGTAGGTATGTTTTGTTGGTTGCTAGACTTCCATTCCAATAATTCAGTTGTAGTTGTCTCAGATCCTGATTTTCTGGTGGGTGACTTTTATAAGTCCAGTTAGGAACTCGTGCATATCTGATAGCACATGAATGTGCCACTGACGTGTAGGTTTTGCTGGGGGCTAGTTATTGTCTGTCACTCAGAGTTGTGGTTGAAGGATAGTCATGTACTTGCAATGACCCTATTTCTCTTTGTAGTTGTAGCAGCAGAATAGGCATGTGAATGAGAGGGGGCTGAGCCGAGTGGGGCAGCATCTGGCCACGGGACCTCAGGTCAAGCTACAACCAACACATAGGGATCCACTGGCCTGCAGGGCAAGGAGAGTGCCACGGGGGAGACCGGGACCACCTCATTGTCTTCAGATTCCTCCTCCAGTGGGCACTTGCTAGTGGTGGTGGATCTATCGGGGCCCCCCTCTACCATCCTTGTCTGCCACCCCATTTCGATCACCGCCTTCCCTATTGCTCCCCACCCAGTTGGCCATGCCCACTCACCCAGGAGGGTGGGCATCACCTTTGTTGCAGGCACCTCTGCCCCATCCCCTGTTACCTCTGCCTGCCCTCAGTGAGGAGGCTATTGACCTCTTGAGGATGATCTATGTAGGTCCGACAGCCACCGTTAATGCCATTCATGGACTGGCAACACAAATCCAACAGACAAATGTGTTTCTGGAGGGAATTCATGGTGCAGTGACTGACCTACGGAGGTCCTTTTAGGCTCTGCCCTCCACACGATGGCAGCCAGCCACCTCCCACCTTCCATCCCCCCTCCACCTACCTCTTCCCAGTCACAAATCCCCTTCCCAGACCTACCCAAAACACACAGACCCTCAAGCATCCACAAAGGTAGCACACACAAACTCAAGCACCACAAGACACACTGGCACACATACAGACAACATCTACCTACAGACATAGAAAAAGTCACAACTTCCCCTGACACCCCCACCACCCTTAGCATTACGCATACTTACAGGCACCACTTCAACAGTCACTGATACAGCCACCCTACCCATCCTACCTGCAGACACCACCAGAGCATACCCTCAAACTTCTACCCCAATCACCATTCCCGCAGACACCACAGCTACAGACACACCTACATCCAGCACATCCACTATACTTGCATTCATCACCCCAGCGGACAGCCACCCACCCACCATGGCATCCTCAGCACCTCCACCCCCCCCCAGGCCAAGATGCATAAACACCCTCTTTCACCCACCCAACAGACACCCACCATACAGAAGGATTCCTCCCACAAGCACACACCCACAACATTCATACCTACATGTCATATGACCCCTCCCTCAACCTCCATATTCCCTCCCCCTTCTGATGACAGCCCCGTGTGTCCAAGTAGCTTTCCCTTTGTGACCTTGTCCTTACCCCTGCCCTCCCCGTACAACACTCAAAAGGTCCCCTGTGTTATCCAAGGCAGAGGCATCCCCTGCCCCCCTGCAAGCACCCATACCTCTCCCCCTCATATAAGCTCACCTTCCCAAGAAGAAGCCTCCCTCCTAAGCCAAAGCCCAAACTCCCCTCATATGTCCGACCCCCCACTTCCAGATAATCCCTGAGATGCCTGCCTACCCCCCTTGACGCCGCTTCCTGTGGAGGTTACATGGCAGTCAGGAGTCAAGTAGGGGCACAACACTGTGCCATTTAGGCAGATTTGATGGACTGGCCTATAGCCTTGGACTTTCTGAGATTTTGCACTAAATAAATCTACACGGTTGTTTATTTTGGGGTACACCTTTGTCCTGCATTTCCTTTTCTAGCTTTATGTAGGTTCTGTGTGCCTTTAGTAGTGTGTCTGTAGTTGTGTGTGTTTAAGCCTGCTTACTGTTACATGTCGTGCTGTTTGTGGTATATGAGTCTGTGTTTAGTGCTGGTGTCCCCACAAGAGGAGGTAATATGTTGTGTGTGTCTGTTGTATGTGTAATAGAAATGTTGGTATTCTGACATTGTGTAGTTTTTGTTGTGGTATGTATTTTTCATTGTATTGAGCTATGTGGGCATGTATGTTGTTGGGCTTGTGCCCATGATATGGCTTCTGTAGCGATGTGTATCATCTTGAATTTTGTATGTGCAGACATGGGGTGTGTTCAGTTGTGCTAGCTGTGTTCGCATTTGCCTGTGCATGTGCACCTTAGGTGTGTATCCCTTGCAGCATATTTCTGTAGAGGTCTGTTCCATGCAGTAGGATCTGTTGCACTTTGTTTACTTGCCCTTCCCCATTGTTTAGATGTGCATGACAAATACTTTTACTATTGTTTGTCCCTGTGACCCATGTAGGGCAATTTCCTGTGGACATGTTGATTGAGGGTCCTGTTGGGAGTCTGATATGTCCCAGTGTAGGCTCCTTATCTGGGTGTCCCAGTTGGCCCTATCCCCAATATATTGGTATAGTTGTGAAGTTGTTCCTGCTGTATTTGTTCCTCTGTGATTTGTGCATGGCATTGTGCTTCCATTGTGGTTTGATGTGTGTGTTGTGTGTGTCAAATGCAGGGTTGTTTACTCATGGTGCTATTTGTGTTCTGTGCCACAGAGTCTGAGATGTGTGTTGTATGTGGATAGAGTCTCTAGACAGTGTTGTATGTGAGTAGTATATAAATATGTGCTGTAGGTGTGTTCTTGTTGCTGTGTGTCACAATGTTGTGTAGTCTTTAGTGTCCCTGTGCCTGAGCTGTGTGGCCATGTGTATTTGTGTGGTATTGCCGTGCAGTGTGTGTGTACTGGCCAAATTGTGCATACTATGAGTATTTAGGTGTCTGTGTTGTGTGTATCAGTGAGTGCAGCTTGTAAAAATGTGTACCTGCTTCCATGGGGCCCCCTCCCTATGATGTGTTTGCCAGCTCTACATGCAGTCTTTCATGCTTAATGATACAGGTAAGTGTGTGTACTTACGGTTAATGTTGTCCATGTCGACGTTGATTCCATTGTCTCTGGATGAGCAGGAGCAGAGGCATGAGGGCTCTGTGGCAGCTCCCAACATGTAAGGCTGCCTGCAGGAGAGAGTAACCCTTTAAACTGTCCATTTCTGCCATTTCTGCCAGCGTGTACATGGTGGTTGGACCGCTGAATGGCAGTGTGCAACTTCACAATGGGTCTGGCGGAAACACAGGCTACGCCAGCCTGTTGGTGCTTCTTGTGATCGTGGCAGTGTGTGCTGCCTGGTGGTGGTGGTGGAGGAGCGCTGGCAATCTTCTGTGGGTGCCAACATGGCAGTCAAAGGACTGCCAAACTCGTAAACAGCCCCCTCGTGTTTTGGTATACTGGACATTTTTTTTTCTCTTTCAAATTGCTTGCAGAGGCAGAGTGGTCATGCTTGGTTGCTTTCTCAACAAAATCACAGACAATAACATCTCTGCCTCAGCACCAGTTGAGAAGCAGCCCATACAACATAAGTGATCGCAAATCTCAGTGTGTCTTTCCTTGCATTAAATACATCCTCCATGTTTAAGTGACCTGTTACGTTTTTACAGAATGCAATTGGCTTTATCCATGTTTTAAGCATTGTTTTCAATGTTGCTTAAAAAGTCACCTCAGTTTTTGTTATTTGAATATCTAACATAATAGAAAAAGGTATGTTAAATTTGTTGTTCATTCTTTTTTAATATTTTAAATTGTGTCCTTTGTCCTAAACAATTTCTATTTAACCTGTGGAAAAAACAGAGAAAAATGTGTAATTATATTTATTTAAAAAAGCATTTATTATGTACTTTATTTTTAAAATATGGCAATTATGATAACATATTATGCTTCTAGTAGTTTGTATTGCATAATAATTATTTATTCAATTTAAAATATACATAATATAACAGTATAATAATATATATTATTTTAATAATATTTCACAAACTACCATAGAATATCTCTGAAGTGGTGTTTCATTTTTTAACTACTTTACTTGTAGATGGCAGTATTCTCTAGGATGCTCCACTGTGACGACGGTTGTGTTGTGAGGCTGTAATACCATTGGTCTAGAAATGGTGAGCATCATATTTTATACTAACATATTGATTTATGTATAGTTTAAAATAAAATAGATTTATGGTTCTCACATTTTTACTTGTATTATATGGCTAAAAATGTGTTTATAATATTAATAATTTTTAAAATTATTTGACCTTCTTGTTTGGTACAACAAGTCTCTACCTTGGTGGATGCCTTTTTGTTTTATGTCAGAGTAGTTAGAAACATATTTGTTTCTTTTTAAATATATTATCTAATAATAGCTGTGTATTATGATTTTCATACATGTCAGAAGCCAATAACATATGTCATGGTAAATAACATATTTATAGTAAAGGTGTGCATGGAAAAAATACATTTAGGAGAAATCTATGTATTTGCAAGGTAAAGACATGCATAGTAAAATATGTGTGTAAAGATCCACAGTGTAAAGGTATGTGTTGTAATGTCTTAAAAAAATGTAGAACAGAGGACTTCTCCTGGGGGGGCAGGAGACCATCAAGGATTAAAAGTGAGTCAGAAATTCACATCAGGTAGTGGTCTGGTTTTAGGTGAATTGATCAATAATATGATGTGCAAATACACACAACACAGTCTCACTAAACTATGGCCCTCATAATGAACACGGCGGTTGAAACAGCTGTGTTCATGCTGGCGGTCAAAACACTGACCGCCAGCATCCCAGGATCCCGGCCGGCTGTATTAGGAACATTCCTCTGGGCTGGCGGGCAGAAACATTTTTTCCGCCCGCCAGCCCAGAGGAATGCCTGGCTGGGACATTGACGGCGGCTCCAATGCCTCTGTGCGGCGGGTGCAGCTGAACCCTCAGGCAGTGACCTGTGCGATGGGGCAGTGCACAGGGGCTCCTGCACTGCCCATGCCAGGTGCATGGGCAGTGCAGGGGCCCTCAGGGGTGCCCCGGGGCACCCCCTCTGCCAGCCTTTCCCTGGCAGGTTTCCCCGACAGGGAAAGGCTAGAAGGGTGCTGCCCTGTCGGATAATGATTCTGACCACCGCCAGGCGGAGACAGCCTGGCTCTGAGTGAGGGCTGCCGATGGCGGCCCTCGATGTGTTCTTTATGTGGCGGTGTGGCCCACCATGCCGGCTGGCGGTTTTACCCGCCACCGCCGGCATGGCGGGCCACACCGCCATGTTCAAAATTACCACCTATGTTGGTACTGACATTGAAAGGCTGATTAACAATACTTGGTCAGGAATAACCATTAGAAGTTTTTGATATTAAATAATTGCACCATTCTACCTAGCATCCCTGTCAATAAACCTTTTCTCTACTTTCAGATGACCTCATAACATAGGCTTGCGAAGAGCCTCATTACGAGTTTGGCGATTCGTGGTCCACCATGGCAGCGTTGGTGGCCCGACTGCCATCGGGTTGGCTTCAGACCACCATATTATTTGCACCACCATTTGGAGCAAAGACCACCACAGTCTCACCAACATCACCAGGATTCACAAACCGCTGTGGTCACGAGGCTTCACAAACAGACAGCAGAGCCTGTGTTGCTGCTGGACACATGATGAGGTTCCACACCTCCAATGTGACTGTCTAACCACCACATCTCAGCAGGTGGAAACGGGGACTATAAAGTGAAATACTCACCTGCAGGCAGTCTCACAAGTCTGTTGCCACCTTGGAGCCCATCACACACGTCCTGCCGCTGTTGTTGATTATCGATAGAGCCCAAAATCCACACCAGTGTGGGTGCAACCGACCGTAACTACACACACCTACCTGTCTCATTACACTCAACAACTGTTCACCGTGCCATCAGCCACATCATATCGGGGTTACGCTATGGGCACCAAGTACACTTGTCATTGTGTCCTGCGTTGCAATCAGACACAAATAAGGACACATGCACAGTCACAAAATGCCTCAATTGGGCAGGTCACTCACACTACACAAAAATGTACATCTGCTCACCTCAGGCACAGGGACAGTGAAGTGTACACAATATTGTCTCAAACAACACTAACAACACACCTACATCATATCAACAAATACAACTCATACACTCACATTCCTCACATGCTATGGACTGTCTTCATATTCAACACACATATGCATGGATGTGGTATGGAACACAAAAAAGAATTACCAGTAAACTGCCCTGCAGTGGACACACACATCAATCACATTGCAACACAATGGAAGGACAATGGGATGCACAATAAACAGAGACACAAATAACGCAAGCTCACTATGCAAACAATACCTGCACAATAGGAATGGGGCATCAGGAGCACTCAGCGAAGGAGGCTGCACTGGGACACATATCACTTTGCACATGTCCCTTAAATAACATTCACACAGGAAATGGCCCTACAGGTATCTCAGGAACACACAATACTAGACCCAAACAACATGCCTATCAGCACAATGTGGAAGTGCAAGTCAACAAAGCACATACAACTCCAACTGCCTATGAAATATCTCTAAATGAAGTAGCTGCAAGATACACACAGCTAAATGGACACATGCACACTCAATGCAAACAAAGGTTGCACAATTGAAAACACTCCATGTCTGGCCAAACAAAACTCAAGATGCCACACATTAGATGAGTCGATAAGCCATGTCAGGGGGACAAGTCTAACACCATACATGCTTACATTGTACAACACAAGATGACATACTTACCATACCAAACAGTACACAATGCAGTGACACCACCATTGCAATCACACCCACATATCCCGTCAGTCAACATATTGCCCTTGTCTTGGGGGACACCAGCACTGCCCACAAAGTCAGATACTGCAAACAACAGCAAATGGATCAGTAAGCCGGTTGAAACACACACAACTGTAGGCACACAAGCCAAGTCACTCAGGAACAACATAAAGGTAGAAAAGGTTTTGCAGGACAAATGTATACCCAAAAAACAACTGTTTGGGTTTATTAACAGGAAATTGTGTAACATCCAAGACCATTTGCTAGTCCATATGTTGCTGCACAAGCACATCATTCTGCCTTCACTTGACTCTTAACTGTCAGGGAACTGCTACAGGAAGGGGCATCAAGTGGGCAGGCAGGCAACTCAGGGATCATCTTTGGGGGGGGACAGATTTTGTAGGCAGTGATTTGGATTTGAGAGGAGTGAACTGCTTCTTGGGAGAGCTGGGCTTCTTCTTGGGGGAAGGAGTCAGGGTGCTTGTTGCGGGGGCAGGTGTGACAGGGGAGGATTTTGAGGTAGAAGGGAGGGGTTGAGAGGTGGGACGGACTCTTGGGTTTGGGGGTGGAGGGAACAGGGGAAAGGTCAAGGCCAAACAAAAAAACTTTCTTAGGTACATGGCGATGTCTATCAGAAGGGGGGTGGGATTTGGAGGTAAAGGGAATGGTTGTTTGCTGTGATAGTATAGATGTAGTGGGTGCGTGCATGTGGGAGGTATGCGTGTGCCTGGGTGGTGTGTGTTGAATGGGAGAGTGTGAGTGTTTGTGTGTCTTGGGGGGCTGGGAGTTAGAGGTCTTGGGGGACTGAGTGGTGGATGTGTGTATGTCTGCTGGGGTGGTATCTGTGGGTATGTTGGATGTGATGAATGTCTGTGTGTCTGTTTGGTTGGTGTCTGTGGGTATGCTGGGTATGGTGGGAGTGTCACTGACTGTTGTGGTGGTGCCTGTGGGTATGCTTGATGTTGTGTGTATTACAGTGATGGTGGTGGGAGTGTCCGGGGAAGTGGTGAGTGATGTTGTGTCTGTGGGTGTCTGTAGTTTGCTTGGGTGCCGGTGTGTTTTGTAGTGCTTGTGCTCGCTGCTCTTGTGTGTTGAGGTGGGTGCATGCAGATTGGTCTGTGTGCTTTGGGAAGGTAGAGAAATGGGGGCTTTCTGTTGGGAAGAGGGAAGTGGAGGGGTGTGGATGGTGGGCAGTGACTGGTTGTTGTCAGTGTGGAGGCCAGAGCCTGCAAAGTTCTCTGTAGACCAACATTGCACCATGAACGCTTTTGAGGAATGCATTTTTCTATTGGAATTGGGTTGCCAATCCCTGGATGGCATTCAAAATGGCTGATCCACAGAAATACTTCTCAGGAGGTCAATAACCCCCTCATCCAAAATCCACAATACAATGAATCAACAAGCCCCAGGATCTAATCCCATCACTAATGTCTGGCACCCCCTACAATTACATACTCTGAGTGCATCAGTAGACGATATTAGTGACTTGTATGTTGGAGAGGCTGTGAGATTGGCAAGTACTTGTTGAAGTCCCGCAACATGCTGCCCAATTGGAAGCTACATAATTGTCTCTATTATGGTCATACAGACCCAGAAGTCTGTCTGTGGATGAATGTTTGCACCCAAACACATGTGATGTCAACATAACTGCAAGTCACTCCATGATGCATGCCAAGTCAGGTTACGAAACTTATCTATTACACATGTGCATTACATTATGTTATATACTGCCACAACAATGGCATAGAAATGCAGATTAAGGTTCAAAACTGTAGGCCTACCTGTCACGTCCCTCAAAGCAACTGCAGTTTGTACATGCCAAATGACATGCTATAACGCATGAGGGAATGTGTCAGCCGATAAAAAATGGTGATACACTACTCTGTGTGGCACAACATGAAATGTACCCCCAAAGTAAATGACTTAGTCCACACACAGGTTGCCATGCACATATATGTGAGGGAATGCAGACATCACCCCATCGACACAGGTTGACCATGCTAGAAACAGGAGCTTACAAATGTTTTGCTAATGAGAAAGGAAAACATGCTGACATGTAGGCACAAGGAATGCTGTCAACAGTGATGGTACATAACTCATGTCAATGGACATTCCCCACTTACCACGGGAAAGTATTGATCAGTAGCTTCACACAAAGTACAATGTCTGCTCTGCCACGTGTAGGATGGGCATCTTCACATAACAGGCAGTAATGAGGCACCTGCACCCATCATACACTGAAGACAGATAGCCTCTGAGTGATCCATCCTTATCGTCAGAGGGAGATGTCAGAACCTAACACATTCTTTGGCAATATGACAGGCAGGAATATGCCCTGTATTTACCCCCTTGTAGCTGCTGTGCTGTCCTCCAATGGTTATTAAGGTCTGGGTGAGCCACTGCCAGAAAGCGGACCATAGGTGGTCATGGTCCTTGTTGGGAGGGCATCATCAGCTGGACCTTTGCGATCTTTCGGGCCCAGCGTTTCAGGTCTTCCCACCCTTTCCTGCAGTGGGCGCTAAGCCAGCTGTGGACCCCCATGGTCTGCTCCTTCTAGGCGATGTTTCTCCATAGTTCCCGCTTTTGATGGGCGTTGACCTGCATGGATGCAAAAGACAAATCAAGAGATTATTATCATAAGCTTCTTCACAAATGTTTGAGTCACATACATGCATGTAACACCAAGCTAGGACGTTTCTATTTCTCAATACTTTTCAATTGTGAAACACACAAGCAAGTAAGTTCAGGGACATGACTGCAGATATTTGTATTTGCTTCTGAAGACTAACCCACTACCCTGCTCATGGCCTACAGCAACTAAGCAAGCTTACTGATATCAGGAAGTCCATGCACTAGCAACCTGTACTATGATGTGAGCCACTATTAAATGCTACACACCTATATGGCTTCTGTAGGGTAAACTCCTTGGGCATGAGTGGACCAACACATTCACACTGTGTGAGAATGACTCACTGCATGCAATCCCTACAGGCAAGTGACAGAGTACAAATGTCAACATTACACATGAGTAACAATCAAAGGGCTAGCATTGTGGGTACAGAAAGTCTCTTCCTTGTCCAGTTGTGGACATGTGGCCTAACGAATACAGACTCATACCACTTGAGGAGGTGGGTTCTGTGGTATGTACCTGTACCACAGAATACTCCTTTGTACCTGTGTGTCTATGCTACAGAGATAGCATCCAACAAACAAAGGTATGCATTTTACAGTTTCTGCTATGTGACCATTTACTGAGTCCCATATCATGGCCTCGCAGGAATCAACTAACTGTCTGCACTGTGCGATTGTCAGTAATGCAATATGTCTGTTCAGGGCAAATATGACTTGTGTGAAGGTGAAAACAGAGCTGTGGGACTAAGGGATGTGTCATGAGTCTGAGACACATTGACAATAATTCTAAATGCACATGTGACCTAGATTAATGATTTACTTCTCTACCCATTCCTAATCTAGTCAAAGGAAGGTTTTGCCACCGGAGCATCATATAGGCCACATGACAATATCTTCTGGGGTACAGGAAGTGGACACAATGTACAATTGCATAGCCACAGTGACTCTCCCACAGCCTAGACTAGGTCCTAGACTGGAAGATACATTTGACAGGTCTTGGCCTCTGCAGGCTGAGCAGACAGAATCTATATGACACTCCATTCCAATCACTTCCATGCATAACAACACATCATGTAGCCAACAGCAGTTTTGCACGTGGTGCGCGTAGCAACCTGGAGGGCAGAGTGAAACATGGTATGCCTTCCACACAACAGTTTAGCCAGGCCAGATATGACTTCATAAGACCGCGCCTACCAGCAGCGTGCACTGATCCAGGAGAACGCGCTGGGGTAGGTGATCAACAGAAGATTGGCACCGCAAATTGTGAGTACTTTGCTGCTTCGTCCTCTATTATGTTGGACAGAGTGTGCGCTTACCGCTAATGATCTAGCAAAATCTTTTGTTGACATTATCCAGGCTTCTCATAATCTGTGCTTAGTTCGCACTTGGGTCCTTTGTCTACCTAGCAGTTGCGGCTATGTGACTACTTCCGACGCTGATATCTGAAGCGCCGGTCACGCTACTGGTACATAGGGCCACATATAACACTGTACCTGTATACATGATGTTGGGCTACATTTTGGGCATAATTAGAAACAATGTTTGAGTCAGTTTTTCCCTTATTTGTTGCTTATGATAATGATGGTGTATAACACTATTGACTTGACCTAAGGTTGTTATTTGACTCAAAATGATCCCTTTTAAACTTGATAGGAGTATATGCTTTTATGTTAATTATTCCATTTCTTTATTTAGTAGCGACAACCTTAAGCTTGTACCTCATATGGAGCCCTTCCTAGAATAAGGCATGGTAAGCTCTTTTTTAGTTTCACAGCGTGCTTTGTGGTTTATCATTCAGTGTGTGCACTAATCCAGCACTGGTCACGATTACATTTTTCTATTACTGATATTTTTTTTATCCACCTTCTTACTTTTCCTAGGGCGACCTTAATATGTTTAGCTGACTGGACGGACAGTAGGCTTTATTGTAAGTGACTGCGAAGTACGGCCTGGTTTATGAGACTCTTGATAAATTACACTAAAATGCTTTAATTATTGTGATACAGGAGAAGTGTCTTTTTGATGTATGGTCCTGAAGAAGCGTCAGTGGATCTGTTGGACCGTAAGATGCGAAACATGTTGACCATTCTCTGGGTGGCTTTGAGATAATTTCTCGCCCCCATCACCCTTATAAAGTGTTTGAGCATTACCTCATTTTTCACTTTCAACCTGTTTTTAATCTTGGTCCTATCCCCTCCCTGTCCATTAAATGAGAATTGCTTGTCGGAATAGAGAACCAATTTTAACCTCTCCTGCTCTTGAATCACCACCTGCCTGTAGGTCTTAGTCCACCACAGCAGTTATTCTAAAAAAGATCTCCGGCAAAGAGCCCCCTAACGGGGAGCCCGTCAGACATTGCAGCGCCGGTCTGACGAGGAGCACCCCAATGATGAAGCATAACATCCGATTGGATGTGTGAGGGCTCTTGCTCCTAAACCACAGGGTTTCCCTTCTTCTTTTTTATTAGGAACATTGTATTCATTTTGTCAATTCTCAAATGACTAATACAACATGCTTACACAGCTCATGCTGTCGTACACATACATGTTGTATGACAATTACAAAAATCATGAGGAAAGATAAGTCAGTGGAGGGCAGTAAAGTCTCCTTACCTACCTATATGCATCCAACACACGGATGATCTAGGCCCCTAAAAGTCTCACACAACACAATGTGACTGAACTTAACATCTGGTAGTGCCCATCAATCCCTGCACATTCTACACCCCATTGATGCCAGACAGACTGCAACTACAGGCACACAAGAAGTCTTACTGGCACACAGGGACACATTCTAGCCTGTGAGGAGGGAAAGGATAGTGAGGTGCTGAGAAAATTGTCAATATGAGTGACTTACCTGATCCTCTGGTGATCCATAGAGCTGTTCATACAGGGGTAGGACCCCAGACACCAGTCTCTCCAACCCCTCTGGTGAGAAGGCAGGGGCCCTATCACCTGCAGGACGTGGCATGACTGCTCCCAGACACGGCACACAGCAGCTCATATCATTGAGATGTATGCTGGCAGCAGTGTGAGGAGTCAAGTGAGTGAATCAGCAGAACATGGTGGTCATGTCCTCCATGTACGCGGTCATCACCACCCACAGACACAGTCATTGGGTCACGACCACCACTGGCAACAACGTTAACCTATGGCTGTGTCTCCTGTGGTTGCAACTGCCTAACGCCATGATAACTTTCACCAGTGGTCACAGGCGTATCCCAATGTCCAGTGGAGTAGGTCAGGCATCCATAATTTTGGCAGCCTGAAAAGCTGTATTGTGCTCTTGAAATTGTGTGACACCTGCAAAAAATGGTTGTCATGTAGATCCTACTACTCAAACACCTTTGTAGTATGTTGCAAGGTACAGATGACACTTAACAGTGGGGCACCATCATCTATCACCGATGGTCATTTTGGCAGTAGGGATTAACAGTCACATTTCAAGGGGAAAATGTGTTGCACATTTCTGAGTTTGGTCCATATCCATGTTGCTGACACATGTGTGGTAAACCATGGGGTCACATGTGACCATTGTGTAATTTGCAGCTGTGATGTGTACTTGGGGACATGTCTATCCAGTCAGAAATGCTTTGTCACATGATATCCTTGACATGCATGATGAATGTTGCTGTGGACAAACTGACTAATGTGAGGATTCTTGTAATACACAGAGATCCATGGAGAGGGAGGATGCGACAAGCTCCTGTCCACCATCCACTGACAGACCTTCAGACATGGAGCAAAGGTACATCATCATGTACTATCGCCTTGATAGGCAAACAAAAGTGGACTTATTTTGTCAGTTGGATCCAGATCTGATGCCAGCCATTAGTTATCCAACCAGCATATCACTGATTGTACAGGTCATGTCAGTATTGCAGTTCCTAGCCAAAGGGTTCTTCCATTATACAATGGCCCTGTCTGCTGGGATATCCCAGCCTATGTTCAGTCTGGTGTTGAAGGATGTATTATCAGTAATGTTGAAACACCTTGACAGCTATATCCAGTTTCTCCGACGTGAGGATTTAGCCCATGTGCAGGCTGACTTTAGTGGTTTTGCACGCATTGCACATGTGGTGGATGACATTGATGGAACACTTAATGGCTTGGTTCCTCCACAGGCCAATGGACAAGTGTCCTTAAAAATAATTCCATTCCATCAACGTGCAAGTTGCCTGTTTGGCAGATCTCTACATTTCTAATGGTTGTGCTTTTATCCCGGTTTGGTCCAATTATTCCTTCATAATTCAGAACAGCACCACACCCCAGCTGATGTCACAACTGTACACTGAGAGGGCCTAGCTAGTTGGTAAGTCACATCTGTCCTGATTCTGTGTGTGCAATGTCAGGTGCTGCAATCATAAATTCACTGACTTTTTGTTCCACATATGTCCCTTTCCTTTACAGGAGACTCAGTACATCCAAACTGTCCTTGGTTATTAACCCCAGTAAGGAATTATGCCAGGGGAAGTCCACTTCATTGAGGCCCATGTAAGAACACAGCAGGTAGTGGAGCGGGCTTCGGGCTCCTGAAGACCAGATTCATGTGCCTGTACTGGACTGGTAGATGCCTCCTCTACTCACCCGAAAAAGTATGTCAGATCATTGTGGCATGCTCCACAACATCGCCCTGCCGAGGATTATTCCGAGAGGAGGGGGACGCTGTGGGAAAGTGTGGGGTTTGGTATATTAGCAACAGTTAGGGAGCTGATACTCTGCAATATTCACCCAAAGGCTGATTGAAGTGTTACCCTTTGAAATATTCCCACCTTGATGATGTTTCTTTGTTTGTGTCAGTTTCCTTGCAATGTAATGACATTTCCAGTTGCTTCCTATGTGATTTGTGTCATAGATATATTTTTAAGCCTATACGCCTTGTTTTGTCTTTGTACAGGTACCGTCACCATGACATCCTCATGTGGGCATTTCAGAGTTGTGACATTGGCATGTATCTGATGCTGTTCTGTCATAGGAAGTGGACATGGATTGTTCCAGGTAATGCAAGTCACAGATTCAGGATGTATGAGACCTGTGCCAAGGCAGCTTGCACAGTGTTTGGGTGGAAGATCAGAAGTGCAGATTACACTTGTTTTGTATGCTGTGGTGGGCTGATATGTGGGCATGAAATGTGTAGTCATAGATTGCAAACAAGTCATTCAACCTTTACATTGGTGAAACATTCCTCTTGTATGACCTGTGTGTAGCTGTAGATGAATTTCAACATTGTAGACCACAGTGCCTACGCCACATCACTGTCATATGTTTATGTCATACCACCAGATGCATGGTCATTGGATTAAGATTGGCCTGTGATCAGGGACTGTTGTACTGCCATCTGTGTATCTTGGATTATGTGATGTAGGATTACTTTGGTCTGGTATGTGTTAAGGCTTCAGCTGCTGACATCAACCACTTTAATATTTGCCTATTCTATAGGACAATGTCTGACAAAATCACTTCCATCCATGGTCTGTGAGCACCTTACATTGGAATATGTACTTTGACTCAGTATGGGTCTCACAGTCTTGTTTAAAAAACTCCAGACATATGGACAGCCTATGTGCTGTACACTGTAATAAGATGTTTGGTGTGTATCCTTCCTTAGCACAGGGGTCCTAAAAACCACAAGTCATTCATATCGTGTTAAGGGGAATTGTGTAAAGGGTCAGATAAGTATTTGCAAGGCAGGGCTACCATGAGCAGCACACAACATATAGGGGGTCATTCTAACCCTGGCGGTCCAAGACCGCCAGGGCTAAAATGACGGGGGCACCGCCAACAGGCTGGCGGTGCCCCGCTGGGCATTCTGACCGCGGCAGTTTGACTGCGGTCAGAAGTGGAAAACCGGCGGTCTCCCGCCGGTTTTCCGCTGCCCATTTGAATCCTCCATGGCGGCGCAGCTCGCTGCGCCGCCATGGGGATTCTGACAGCCCATACCGCCATCCTGTTCCTGGCGGTTCGCCCGCCAGGAACAGGATGGCGGTATGGGTTGTCGTGGGGCCCCTGGGGGCCCCTGCAGTGCCCATGCCAATGGCATGGGCACTGCAGGGGCCCCCGTAAGTGGGCCCCACAAAGAATTTCACTGTCTGCATTGCAGACAGTAAAATTCGCGACGGGTGCCACTGCACCCGTCGCACCTTCCCACTCCGCCGGCTCCATTCGGAGCCGGCGTCCTCGTGGGAAGGTAGTTTTGCACTGGGCTGGCCGGCGGCCTTTTGGCGGTCGCCCGCCAGCCCAGTGCAAAACCCAGAATACCCTCAGCGGTCTTCCGACCGCGGAGCGGTATTTTGTAGGGGGAGGTCTGGTGGGCGGCCTCCGCCGCCCGCCAGACTTAGAATCACCCCCATAATCTCTTGTTGTGCAGAAAGATAGATATGGTGAATGACGTCAGTGTAACTTACCCACCCATGAGGCCAACAAGTGCATGTGCTTCTTTCCAGAGGCACCTCATTATCTTATCTGTACTGCTTGTAGTTGCTTACGTCAATGGTGAACTTTTCACCACAGTTTTTTGTGGTTTTTACAGTATAAATGCTACTGGTGTTTGAACCAGAACTTTGAACTTCAGTCATGGCCTCTATGTTGAGACTGCCTGTTGTTCCCAGCTGAAAATCGATTAAACCTATATTATTGTGTTAAATTGATCGGTCTCATTTTGTTAACAGATTTCCCTCTAACACATGTGTTTCTGTGCAATGGTTATAATCCTGAACAGGACACTGTGTAACTCTAACAAATCCCTCCGTGCACAAATAAGTTCTGTCTTCATCATATAGTACACCTGATAGCAAAATGTGGAAATTAGGCAACAGACAATGAGTTTTTGATGGGTGAATTTATTACAACACTAATACAAAAAAAAAGATTTGTACGGAAATGAAGAGAAAAATAAAGTGAACTTGTCAATCAGGTGAATAAAATCATTGGAGCAGATGCCACACTCTTGTTAGTCTCAAACCCAGAGTACTTTTCCCATTGAAATTGATATGTAGTTAAGGATCAGTCAACAGAGTGAATATGTGGCACACAAAGGAGTTGCTTAAGGAAGAGGTCAGTTGATGGCAGTAGTGGGTGTCTTGTCATGCGCACCTCCTGGATTCTTTGCCGGATGTCCCCGCTTGCATGGGGTGGATCTGCTGCTACAGAGGCGGGGGTATCTAGGTCAGGTTCTTCCACTAGCAGGGCCTCCCTTCCAGTGGCTGGAACCGATGTTTATATGCCTGGTGTTGATGAGCCAAAGTAAGGGGTACAGTGGTGTTGTAGAGCCCTGCTCAGGGTGGTGTAAATGTCCCTCATCACCCCTGTTACGGAGGCCATGTTGGTATTGTGGGCCTTCCAGTGTGTCTCTATGGATGTCCCTCAGTAGCTCCTTGATACCCCAGAGGTCAGTAAAGACCTGGCCCATCACGCCTTTGGACTCCTGATAGACCCTAAGATGTGGCTGATGGTGTCCTGGCCAGGATCAGTACCAGTGGCCTCACAACGCTGGACCACAGCATCCATCCCAGGCACCCTACCCCTGCCCCCACATCCCTGTTCCCTTGCCACAGGGTGCCCTCTCCCACTCAGCCTTGGCCCTTATTGTCTGAGTTTTTTTGCTGCAACTCAGGAGCCTGAACTGTGGGGACAGGCAAAGCAGACAATGTACTAGGTTCACAGATTGAGGGGGTGAATGGTTGCCTATCATGTAGAGACAACATGACTGGGAGATGTTGATGTCGACACAGTGAGACTCACTGTTGTTGTCTGACCAGGTTGTCCAGATAGGCCAGGACTGTCCTACACATCCAGACATCCAGGAGTGTCTTCTTCACTGAGGGCTTCATCAAGGGGGGGTAGAGACAGTCTTTACTGTGATCTCTCCGTGCCCAGTGGCAGCTCAACCTGTTGATGTGAAAGATATAATGTGACTGATTCTATTGTGACATTGACCTTCAACAATTTAGTGTTACACTATGCATAAACCTTGTACAAAGCTTATCTGCAGTTAATCCTATTGTGGCAGGTACCCATGGCATTGGCTGTACTGACCTGACATTTGTGAAGCATGCTAATTCTATTTAAGTCAAGCAGCAACTGAAATGTGCAGGTAATTAGCCTTTTGGGAGGTGACCTGAGAATGTCATCTTGCCACCAGTGCAGGCAAACCAGTGGATATGCAAGATATGTCTTTGTCCACTTTGATGCCTAGTTTATTGTAATGCAGGCAGACCCAGGGGTTTTTTGTACATGTGGCAGGAGTTATTATGTGGTCAGTGCATTGTCAATGTGTTTGCTACCAAAATGATTCTGGTGATGCATCTTGAGGCCTTTGGAATCATAGTTTGGCACACTGGGTAAGATGTCCTTCCTGTCCTCAATAGTTTCATCTTGGGTTAGCAGGTCAAGATGGAGCTAGGTAGACAGACACATCTCTGAGTTGAGCAAGATCTCTATTTTAGTCACTCCCATGTGAGTGAACTTCAATTGAGAGTTAGCAAGCAAGGGTATTTGGACAAGTGACCACTGGCCTGGTGTTTTGAGTTACTGAAACAGTGCCTCCTGGGAGTTTCAGTCATGCCACTCTCCATACTACACACACTTGACAAATTGTATCCTCCCAGGTGAGTACACTTCAATTAAGAGTTCACAAATAGATGGATTTGTGAACGTGAACAATGGCTTTGTGTTTAGAGTGGGAGACATAGGGCCTAATGGGCGTTGCATTCCAGTCACTCACTGTACTACCCACTACCATACAAATGTTATCCTCCCAAGTGAGTGAACGTCAATTGAGAGTTAAGACACAGGGGTATTTGGGCAAGAGAACACTGATCTTGTGTTTGGAGTAACAAAAACAGTGCCTCCTGTGAGTTGCAGTCAGGTTATTTCATCTAGTTCACACACCTTTCCAATGTTCTCCCCCCAGCTGAGTTTACTTCATTTGGGATTTGAAACATAGGGGTATACGGGCAAGTAACCACTGTGCTGGTGTTTGGAGTTACAGAGACAAGGCCTACTGAGAGTTGCAGTCTAGTCACTCTTTCTACTACACACCTTTTTCCAATGTTCTCCCCCCGGTGAGTACAGTACAATTGAGAGTTCGCTTACAGATGGATTGTAGCATGTGGACACTGTGCTATTGTTTGTAGAGGTAATGAAAAACTATTACACAGTGATTGAGTTTTTGAAGACTAGAGTTTCCCCTGAAGACATTGATTGGCAAAGAATGGACAGGACATCTCAGGAGGCAAAGGAGTCTGTTCGTGCATATTATGAGAGATGGCTGAAAGCATTCTAACAATACAGTGGCACAAAAATCATTGAACCACCAGATATGACTGATTTTGTGTTCATATTTGTTCAAGTATTGAGTCCTGAAATCAGTAATATGATTCAGAGTCATTTTTGATTTGCTGGCAAGGAAAGCCGATGGATGAGGTATTGCAATGTGCGAAGTACTGTAGTGATGAGATTGATTTGGAGCAGAAAAGGTTGAAGGAGAAGGCAATGGTGATGCAGATCAAATCTGCATAAGCTGCAGGTGTGCAGGGATTGCAGGGTATGGTGAACAAAGGAGAAATGCAAGGGATGTAACAGTAGGGCAATATGGTGCCTCAGTTTAGAGGTAGAGGTCATGGAATTCAGGTAGATCTGAATGGGAATGTGGCTGATACTCAGAACATGAAGAAAATGCTGCCTTGTCATGTGTGCAGTGCGTCGGACATTGGAAGTAGAAGTGTTCAAAGATTTCCAAACCAATGCAAAAGTTGACACTTAAAGAAATCACAGAGCCAGTCCCTTTAAATGAAGTGAGCATGAAAACTTTCACTGAGTTGAGAGAAAGTCTGTGCAGAGCTCCAGCTTTGGGAATGCCTGGCTACACAAAAGGTTTTGCACTGTTTTTTCATGAATGTGATGATTGTGCTCTTTCTATTTTGAAGCAGTCACATGGAGAAAAGAACAGGCCAGTGGCATATTTTTCCACCACATTGGATCCTGTCCCTGCTGC
This sequence comes from Pleurodeles waltl, assembly GCF_031143425.1. Classification (NCBI taxonomy): domain Eukaryota; kingdom Metazoa; phylum Chordata; class Amphibia; order Caudata; family Salamandridae; genus Pleurodeles; species Pleurodeles waltl. The sequence continues at coordinate 31,064,553 of NC_090437.1, forward strand.
TTTGCCCGGCTGTCTGAAAACTGTGGCTTCGGCTGGTGTAAATGTCATTCAAAGGAAGGCATTGTGATGGGACACCCTTTAACTGCCTATGTCCCACACTCAGTTGAAATTATTTTAACCTGGTCCAAGACCAAATAATTGACTAATGCCCATCTCACTCATTATGAGTTATTGATTCTCGGATCCCCAAATGTTGTGATCAAGTGGTGGGCCACTTTGAATCCGGCCACACTGATGCCTGTAAATGTTGATGAACCAAATGATGTTAATGAAATGGAACATGACTGCCTCAATGTTACTGAACTGTGCACCAAACCCAGATCTGATATTCAGGACACTCCTCTAGAAGGGAATGTCCAAGTTGTTTTGGTTGATGGCTCCTGTTTAAGAGACAGTGAAGGTACTCTGAGAGCTGGTTATGCAGTTTGCACACTCTCAGGAGCGGTCAAAGCTTAATGGCTTTGAGGAGTCGTTTCTGCCCAAGTAGACAGATTGGTTGCTTTTACAAAAGCATACTGTGGGGGTCATTCCGACCCTGGTGGTAAAATCTGCCAGGGCCGGGGACCGCGGATGCACCGCCAACAGGCTGGCGGTGCATCCCTGGGCATTCTGACCGCGGCGGTACAGCCGCGGTCAGAAACGGGAAACCGGCGGTCTCCCGCCGGTTTCCCGCTGCCCTGGGGAATCCTCCACGGCGGCGCAGCTTGCTGCGCCGACATGGGGATTCCGACACCCCTTACCGCCATCCTGTTCCTGGCGGTTTTGGCCGCCAGGAACAGGATGGCGGTAAGGGGTGTCGTGGGGCCCCTGGGGGCCCCTGCAGTGCCCATGCCGATGGCATGGGCACTGCAGGGGCCCCGTAACAGGGCCCCACCAAGATTTTCAGTGTCTGCCATGCAGACACTGAAAATCGCGACGGGTGCAACTGCACCTGTCGCACCCTTTCCACTCTGCTGGAACCATTCGGAGCCGGCATCCTCGTGGAAGGGGGTTTCCCGCTGGGTGGGCGGGCGGCCTTCTGGCGGTCACCCGCCCAGCGGGAAACTCAGAATAACCGCGGCGGTCTTCTGACCGCGCAGCGGTATTCTGGCGGCTCCCGCCGGCCCTGCTGTTACCGCGGCCGGCGGGAGTCAGAATGACCCCCTGTGTGTCTGAGCAGCTCAAAGTGACATTATTCACAGACAGTCAGTATGGATTTGGTGTTGTCCATGACTTCAGGCAGTTAGGAGTAGAGCATGCTGGGAGTTGCAATCATATCAGTGTCTGTAGTACACACATTTGACAAATGTTATCTCCTCAGGTATGTACTCTTAAATTGTTATTTGACAAACAAGTGTATTTGGACAAGTGACCACTGGTCTGCTGTTTGGAGTTATGGATCAGTGCCAGCTGGGAGTTAAAATCATGGCAGTCCCTGTACTACACACACTATACAAATGCCATTTCCCCACGTGAGTACACTCCAATTGAGAGTACACTGGTTTTGTGTTTGGAGTGGGAGACACAGGACCTATTTGGCTTTGCATTCCTTTCACTCACTCTACTTCCTACCACCATACTAATGTTATCCTCCCAGGTGAGTAAACTTCATTTGAGAGTTAAGGCACAGGGGTATTTGTGCATGTGAACACTGGGCTTGCATTTGGAGTTAAAGAAACAGAGGGCCTGATTCTAACTTTGGAGGACGGTGTTAAACCGTCCCAAAAGTGGCGGATATACCACCTACCGTATTACGAGTTCCATAGGATATGATGGACTCGTAATACGGTAGGTGGTATATCCGCCACTTTTGGGACGGTTTAACACCGTCCTCCAAAGTTAGAATCAGGCCCAGAGTCTCCTAGCCTTAGCAGTCATGTCACTCCCTCTACTTCATACACTTTATAGATGTCATGCCCGCTGGGTGAGTACACTTCATTTGTGATGTTACAAATAAGGGTATTTGGAAAAGTGACCATTGGACTGGTGCTTGGAGTGACAGTAACAGAGCATTTAGGGGGTTGCAGTCATGTCAGTCCCTGTACTACACACACTAAACAAATCGTATCCTCCCAGGAGAGTACACTTCAATTGAAAGTTCACAAACAGTGGTATTTGGACAAGAGAATACTGTGCTGATGGTTGGTTTTACACAGGGCCTTCCCGGCTTTAGTAGTCATCACTCCCTCTACTTCCCACATTTGACAAATGGTATCCTCCCCGCTGAATAAAGGTAAATTGTGTGTTTCTAGACAGGGGTCTTTAGACAAGTCAACACTGTGCTGGGGTTTGGAGTTGCTGGGACAGTGCCTCCTGTGAGTTGCAGTCAGCTCACTCTCTCTAGTACACACACTTGACCAATGTTCTCCCCCAGGTGAGTACATGTAAATTGAGAGTTCACTAACAGATATATTGTAGCATGTGTCCACTGTGCTAGTGTTTGCAGATACAGGAATAGTGCCTGCTGGAAGTTATAGTCATGTCAGTGCCTGTATCACACACACTTGACAAATGTTATCTCCCCAGGTGCCTACCCTTAAATTGATGGGTACCAAACAAGGGTATTTGGAGAAGTGACAACTGGTCTGGTGTTGGAAATTATAGAAACAGTGCCTGCTGGGAGTTGTCATCATGTCAGTCCCCGTACTACACATACTATACAAATGTCATCTACCCAAGTGAGTGCAAGTTGCCAAATAGAGGTCTTATGACTAGCGGACACTGGACTGGTGAGTGGAGTGACAGTAAAAGTGGCAAACGGTGAACTGTAAGCATGCATGAAATAGCATTTTATTGACTTTTTAGTGTTGTGACTTACCAGACTCCACTCCCCCAGGTATTCCCATCAAGCCTTCAGAATGCAAGATGGCCAAGACCTTCTCCTCCCAGGGAAAGAGATGTAATGGGGTACTGGAAGGGCTACCACCATTATTCTTGGCTTTCAGCTGGTGCCTGGAAACCAGGGAGCGTATCTTGCCCCTGAGGTCGTTCCATCTCTCCTTGATGTCCTCCCTTGTGCGCAGGTTGGTGCCTACAGCATTAACTCTGTTGACTATCCTATCCCATATTTCCACTTCCCTAATGAGAGGAGTGTGGTGGACTTCTGCTGCAAACATTTGTGGGTCTACTTTTGCGATATCATCCATCATCACTCTTAACTCATCTTCAGAAAAATGTCGATTTTTGGAACGTGACATGATGGAACAAAAAAATGGGTGACACTGACTTACTATACAGGGGAAGAGCAATAGGGTATACATAGACAAAAGTGTGTGCAGGTTGTTGTATTGGATGGTGATACAAATAGTGCCTAGTATATATGCCCTGTGTAAAAAGGTTGCTGTGGCTTGTGTTTGTTGCATTGGAAATGCAAAGGATTGTGGTCTGTGAAGCGGTGTGTTTTATAGTGTCCCTTGCAGGTGTGTCCAGTGTGGCAATGTGTGTCAGCTGTGTTGTTTTCAAATTCATCCCATGTACTGTTGTGTATTGGTTTGCTGACCGCATACTGCAGTGGTTCGCCACAGCGACTGTGTGCTTGAAATACGGTCAGTGGTTGGTTGCGGTGCTGTCAGCACTGGAGGTCGGACCACCTATTTCCAGGCTGCTGCACCACTGGCAGTCTGACTCTTTTGGTTGGCAGTCAGTGGTTCTGCTACTCATATCATAATAGGGCTGTCAGAAAGACCAACAACGTGGTGGTCTTTTTGGGATCACCATCATGGCATTCTGGCTGTCCGACCGCCAAACTCGTAATGAGGCCCTATATATCTAAAGTCTACTAATTATGTCATACATTATCATCTGTTCCACAGCTTCTAGCTTTATTATGTCTCTCTTTTTATTTCAGAACTTCCTCCATGCAGATCTTTTGTTCCTACTCGTGCCCACAAAAGGCCTCTTCAAACTTTCGTAGAGAAATTGCAGCTATAAAGTGGGCTTCTGAGAATGTACTGCTCCTGACGGATTCGAACTCTGACATAATGCTAAATTTGGCAGACACTTTTCAGAACTGAATTTAAAAGAATGTGGGGGCAGAGGCATGTGAAGATTAGACTAAGGGGAAATATGTAGCTATTTGGGCTGCTACTTAAAAAGGTGAAAGAGGTAGACACTAAACGGAGAAAAACAGAAAGGAAAAGTAAACTAAAACTGTAAGTGCATAGGCAGATGCAAGGAGGCCTTATGTAAAATACTCTAAGGCCCTCTATCCACAAAATCTGGAGACTACTGGTGAGAAGAAAAATTAATTACGGAAAGAAATCAAACTCCTGCAATCTACTGAAGAGCAGAAACAACCCTGTTTGGGTATGGTTTATCTTCACCAGCCAATCAATCAAAATGCCTTATATAGACTGGCATCACCCATTTTGAAACTCTTTTAACCCTCCAACAAAAGAAGAGTCATTCTCATTGATTTCAGTAGGATCTCCAACAGCATCTCACTCTGAGTGCAGGCTCAAAAGATTGGTCATAAGCAGGTGTCCTTATTCTCTGAGGCACCAGTTTCAGAACTATTATTTGCCACTGATTTAGTTACAACACCTTTTTGATATCAACTGTGGATGAAAAGTGCTTCAGAAATTACTAGTGCAGCGGATTCTCTGTAGCTAGACTTGTATCTGACTTCAAATTTCTACATCCGTGCTGCTGTGCTGTTGGTCACTCTCAACAAAAAAAGACTTCATTTACCCCACGTGAGTAGTGTGTAGACAGAAAAAGTCAAGGGTTTGTGTTAACGTATTACAAACAAAAGCTCAAGTTAAATCTCAGACATAACAGTGCTGCATGAAAACCCACAATGCTGCAAATGTGAACTGAAAAAAAAGTTTAATGCATAGTTAGCAAAAGTAATCTGCTGCTGATGTCATAGCTCACCCTTGTTCTAAAAAATCCATTGTAGCATAACTTTAGTTGCTGCACAATGACACAGAGGTAAACTGACAGTGCCTTGTATGAGATTTACACTTGAGGTGCAACCTCCAGCATAAACCTCAGTGAGGGGTTAACTGTCCATGTGTAAGACACATAAAATATTTAATGTCACAGTAATTACACATCTTACCAGTAGAAATATCACAGGATATTCTGCTTGCTTCTTGTTTGTACTTGGGGCCAGATTTATAAGACCCTAGTACCACCTTGCGCCACATTAATCATTTGTTTACGTTAATGTGGTCCAATGAGAAACAAATCACCTTGCCATATTTAGAAAGTGGCTCAATGCATGCATTGTGCCACTTTGCGATGCTTTCCACCACATTATTCCTGCACCAGGCATAATACGTTCCGGCGTTAGAAGGTCCGCAAGAATGGCGCCATGAAATCGACAAGACTTCATTGCGCCATATTTGGTGTCATTTTCAAAGCAGGTGTTGAAAGGACACACTCATTCAAGACAGTTCGCCTCCTTGCACTTTGCTGCAATACATCAAACTTTTTGCAGCAAACACCACAAATAGCGTCAAAAATTTTGACGCTATTGCCCTAACGTGCACCATGGTACGCTGTATTATAAATATGGCGCACACATGGGGTCGTTAGGTGGCTGTGGGGGACGCAAGAATTCTGGCATCTGGCACAAAACCAGGTCACACTGACTTTGCATGCATTCAATTTTTGGTTACGTCCCTTTGTCAACTTTTGGCACAAAATAATTTTTGTACAACTACTCATGGTGTTCTTGCATCTTTTTTCCCTTTTCAACTTTTGCAGTGATCTGTAGTTTGAGGCCTGCAGCACAGGCCACAGCCACTATAACTCTTATAAAAAGTTGTATTCCCTTTGTGCTCTTTGGACTGGCCTGACATGTTATGATACCTCTCTCCCAAACAACCTGCCTGTCGCTTTTGTTAATGCTGAATCCACTAATGAATTTTCATGTATTTTGAGTGCTGGAATTTACCAAGAAAATGTATTAACTTAGAGAAAAATAATGCACGCTTTTGAAGCTGCGCCCACCTGAGTGGCCATCAATGTACACACAGTGTACCTATTATTAGCTTATTAATGTAAAATGTTGAGCTTATGTTTTATTAATGTGGTAATGCCATATTAAGGGTTATGCATTATCTATTAGCTTTATTAATCGTAGGCCTTAACTTAGCAAGGTCTTAGCCTAGTTGCACGGCCTCATGTCAAGCTACATTTCTTAATCAACTCATAAAGTGTCTGCTTAGAGAATTAAATTGTGATTTTCCACTGTGCTGACCAAGTGCTAATAGCTAAAAGTCTTTCTCATGAAAACTGCTTGCTAGGAGGTGATGTACTTGCTTGTGAAACATTGTATAATGTAATGTGTGTAAGGTTGACCTTCCCAGAAGAGGACATGGATGCACTGACTGGAGTATAAGCTGCAACAATATTGATACCTGACAAGCCACACTAAGGGAACAGGAGACGAGGAGCCAATCATCGACATGTGAACCATGTACAAGTAGAAGTGTAGTTTTAAGGTTATAGTTTCATTGGACTAAACAAAAACCTGCGATTTTATGACCAATTAGGATATGGGAAGTAGTTTTAGGAAATTTAACTTAGCCGCACTGCACTGAAAGGAGGCTATCATTTGCCCATTTTCCGTTTGCCATTCGCCATTATTTTCTAGACCATCCGGAGAAGAGACGTGCTTAACTTTATTACTGATACTTTGTTTTTCCTGAACTTTGATGCTGAACCTGATGCCTTGCTGACTGAACTGATGTCCTATTGACGAAGACTGTCACAGCTTGCTGAACCATATTGAGGACAGGTATACACTGGTATTGATTGACATGTCTATTTGCTTTTGTTTCTAGGTACTTACCGCTATTTTGATAGAGCTGAGAGAGCGTAGTTTACATAACCTATATTAAAATGAAATGCTTATATTAATGTGTGATGATGCTGCATAGAAAACAATAATAATGGCGGTTTTGCTTAAACGTGCACCTAAATTGTAACCACAGTGAATTGCCACCAATGCATACGCAAACTTATAATGATGAAGTAAAATTGTTTATGTTATGATTAATCAAGTTTATATTAGCATTTATGTTACTGCATCTATATTGAAAATCTTTATGAGCCTTAAATTAGCGTAAGCTGTGGATTTTAGCTGCCCAGCTCTCATATTAAATGCATTTTCTGTTTTTCCAGTGTGCCGACTCACAAAGGGCCATGACCCTGTAACTGTTCTTTTTCTTCAACTTGGAAGATGAATGTATCTATGTTAATTCCGTTCCCAAGCGCATATTTGGTGCCTTGGTTTAAGATTTGTATACAAATTGAAACAAGTGTAGATGAACATAATGTACAAGGACATCTAGGCCGATGGACTATGGATCTGCTGACCCGAAAGGACGTGCCAAAGTATGAAGTAACACCGGACGTGCCACCTCCAAAGGCGTCAATTATGAAGACCAATCAAAGTGTTATGAATAAATGTGGGGTGACAATTGGGATTACCAATGTTTAATTTGATAGGTTAAAGATAGTGGGGTTTAGTAAATGTCCAATAGAATTTTGGGGGAATGTACTACAAAAAAGGGATAAAAACCCATGTCACAGAGAGGTCATCAGAACTAGGTAGGGAATGCTATTGATTTTATCCAGAAACTCTGTCACTCTGTTTGGTGACTTTGAGACTTATTAAAACCATCCTCACCCATAGACTGCCCGTTTTACACTTCTCCTCCTTATGAGGGAAGTGTCCCCTATACCTTTAGTTAAGTTTAGACTGATGGCGTTTTGACTGATGTCCTGAAGACGAAGACTGATCCTGTGTGCTGACCTAATCCTTGGAGGGTAATTATGACAATGCAATTTGTAATTTGTCTGTTTGCTTTTCCTTTCTAGGTACAAACTGCTCGTTTTGATAGAGACCATAGATAGCTGTTTTCCAAATTGGTGTTCTAAATTATTTGGCATGAGGCCCAACATGCTAATGCTAATCAGTGGTTAGGACAGGGGTTCACTTAAGCTGACGCAAATAGACAAACGACTGACACTATGCTATGTTGAATTGACGTGTATTTGACACTTGCTGCATACTGATCTATGTTTACGCCATGCTATGTTCTGATGTTTGTGATTCTCGCGTTAATGAAATCTTATCACAGTTGCCATATCGTGACTATGCTATGATGCTTCTTGGTATTGAGATTAACATTTTGCTCGTAGATTGTAATCAATAGAGAATAAAATATATAGGATTCTATTAAAAGGTGTGGTTATTCATGGCTGAAAGGTCATGGTTGCATCGTCTGTTTGATTAATGTCTTTGACAAAAGTGAAGTGTATTGTTGTGATAAATATTGATGACATTATTGATATATTGCTTGACATATTGATCAGCTATCTCATCCTACGGTGTCTCTCAACTGGGTCACAAGATTCATTGGCCTAAAACGAGTCCTAATGTGTAATATATTAACATAAAAGGACGTGTTAACAGTTCTGGTAGCAGAGCAACGGTTTTGGCCCTTTAGGGCCCTAGGACGGAGAATCATTGTTTAATTTGTTTTCTGTAATAATGCAAATTGGAGGTATGATGGGTTTCTAAGTTCACCATGACTTTCCCAGGATCTCGGAGCCTGCTTAAGTGAGTTGGGAATGTTCTTGGCGTCATAATGTGTGTGTTATAGGGTTTTTGCGCTTGCTCAGCTCATGCCTTTTGCAGGTGATTGTGAAATCTGTGTGTATTTAGGTCAGGTAAATGTTGTTTTAGTAGGAGTGGGCATACTCCGCAGTATGAGAGTAGGGAAGTCGGTGTACTTCATCTGAGTGTGGCGCTTGATGCTCAAAATTATCCACGTGGTTGGTTGTTTATGTACGGACCTGTCATGGTCTAAGACTCCGGAGTATATTGACAAATGTAGGAGACACTTGAGTCTATGTTGTAATCTGCACGGTTTAATAGGTCAATCGGGCGTGGTTGATAAGTCAAGTCAAAAATGTATGTGTGAAACCTTCGATGGAGATTTGGCAAGTTCTAAAGTGTACTAGGACGAGCCATTGACAAGTCGAGAGTAGAATTTGCGAGTCGAATTCTGCTTGTGTATGCAGGAGCTGATAAGGAGAAAGTAGCGGCTGAGGCTCCAAGTGAAATCTCTGTAAACTTCTGAAGCGCATGTGTTACCCTTCCTGTAGTAAACCAGCAGATTTGTGTTGTCATTAAAGGTGCTCGCAATAATTTTGCATTAGTTTGTGTGACTTCAGTGAGGGGCGGACAAGCCGCAAGATTTTGTCAGCTGCAGTGTGTGAGTGTGACGTCAGTGGTGCCGCGCTGAGATAGGTCAGTTGTCGAGAGGGGTCTTGCACGGATTGGCTGCCGTCCTTGAGAGGCAATAGGTTGGGAAAGGTGAGTGAAGAGTGTCCTGGGAACTAAGTCACTTTCTGATTAAAATACAAATAAGAGAAAATCGCAAAATGAATTTTGTCAATGCATTTGAGGGAGCTCTGAAAGGAGACGCGTATATTATGGCAACTGATGGCTTACATGGTTATGGAAGAGAAGGGTGTCGCGCCTTGTTTATGGATGAAACAGTGGCGCAAATGAACAGAGAAGGAGGGATGTTTATTGTTCCCAGAGCATGGGACATTCAATCCGAAGGTGCTGGAGAACTTAAGGTGGATGCTAAGCACACAAAAACCACCCCTGAGGCCAGCTCAATATGAGGCTTTAGCGATTTGGGACTTGATGGCTCTTTAACATAGACAAGAAAGGTTTCAGAGAAGACTGAAAAGGGCAGAAAAATCCTAAGCAGAGGCTAGGTGGGATAACGAGAACAAAATGTGGAGATGAGGAATTGTAGACGGATTAAAATTGTTCCCAGCAATAGCACAAGGAGAAGAGACACAGGGAAAGAAAGCTTCCTGTAAAACAGATAAAGACTCTAATAAATTCAAACAGAATAAAAGACCTTGGGAAGAGGAAGATGATTCAGACGATGAGGAATTCATGGACAGATTATTACATGATCGCCCTCCACCCTATGCGGTGAGCGATATCGCTCCAAGCACAAGCATGGATCCTGGGAACCAGACGCAGGAGAAGGGAGTTGCTGGTACGGTACAGACTAGTGATACAGCTTTGATACAGAATGGTGTCAGTGTACCCACTGCACCAGACATGCAGATAAAGTTGCAACCTCCACCGCAGATACAGAGAATCTACCCAGACGTTCCAGTACTTGAGACTACTACAAATCTGATAGTGCCGCCAGACCCAATATATACGAAATCAAAGTTAGTGCAAATTGAGTCAACTCCGAAATTGCTGTACCAGCCGCAACCACAACTGATACCAGGGTACAACCCAGTAGCTGGTCCTCCATTAGTGCCTGCCTGGGTACTTTGGAACAGACCTATGGAGTTACTGCTCCCCGGAGTTTGGGACCAGGTCAGACACCTGCTGCCATATCTTTGCCAATTACTGTCGGTCCACCAGTGCCATTGTATACTCAAGGCAAAACTGGCATATGTGATCAGGGAGTAATGACCCAAGATGTGATCAGAGGAGGGTCTATAGGAACTCCCCAGATAATGGCCCCAGGAGAACAAGCAGTTGAAAAGCCAAGGTCTTTAATAGACCTTAGCCCAGTGGGAGCACCCAGAGAAGCAATGTGTCAAGCAGGGCTAGGGGTTTTGACCCCACAAACGATGAGTACGAACGCCTCACAGTCACCAATGATACATGCAGGGAACATTTCACTGCAGGGTTTTACAGTGCAACAGTTAAACGAATGGATAGAAAAGACTTATACTTCGCAAAAGACTACAGTGACTGCAGTCGAACCGGAAAAGGAAAGGCAAGATGATTACCTAAACCTTGTAAGATTGGGGGCAGAAGCTGCTGAATTAGTGGAAGGTACGATGGGAGTAAATAGATTAGAGTCATACACGGAAGCAGAATTGAGATTCCTGTGCCCCAAGATTACCAAAGAAGTAGGCAAGGTGCATCAGAGATTAGCGAACCTGCCAGATAAATATAATATTGATATTGAAAATACTAAACATTTGAAAAGAAGCTACAGATTAGATTTTGACTCAAAAGATTTTGAACACATGAGGTCTTCGGGAATGAAAGCACATTTAAAAGAATTGTTGCAAAGTGCGCAAATTTGGGGTGCATTGGAAAAATGGGAAGGCAGATGGGCAAAGAAAAGAGATAAGGAAAAAGGTGACAGTCCAGGGTCAAATCAAGCCAAAACCTCACCCGATGCAGAATCGGTAAAAATATTACCCATGAGAGAAACAGCTGGTGGTGTCTTAGTACATGTACCATGGTCCAGGGGAGACATCCTATCCTTTACTAATGATTATCCAAGATTGAGAGAGAAACCAATCGAGTGGTATCAGCAAACAGACAGGTTTGTGAAACTTGCAAAGTGTCTCTGGGAAGACTTGAATACTTTGTTCGAGATCATTGTTCCGCCTTATTTGTGGCTCGAGTGTAAGAGAGGGGTAGACTGGCCGACGAAGGAGCCGGCAAGGGATAAGGTGACCGGAGCTCCCTCTGAAGAGTTGATGAAGTACTACCATAAGGTGATTGAGTTTTTGAAACAATAGGTGTTGCCAAAGGTGACAGACTGGCAGAAAATTTACCGGACCTCTCAAGAGGTTAAGGAATCAATACATGCTTATTATTATGAGAGATTGTTAAAGGCGTTCAAACATTACAGCGGTACCGAGACCATTGAGCCGAAGGACATGAACCATCTTGTGTTCAGATTTGTTGAAGGGTTAAGACCAGAAGTTAGCCAGATGATTAAGAATCATTTTATTTGTTGGCAAGCGAAGCCGATTGATGAAGTGTTGCAGTATGCGAAATACTGTAGTGATGAGATTGAGCTGAAGCAGAAAAAGCTGAAAGAGAAAGTGATGGTGATGCAGATAAGGGCTGCACAGGCAGGAATACAGGGAAATGGAGTTCAACAGATGATACAGCAGCAACCGCAAATGAATGGTGCGTTTCAGGCACAGCCGAGAGGTCGAGGTTGAGGGTTTGTGAATCGCGGTCCAGATCTAAATACCGTTGTGGTTCAAAATGACGTACAAAGGGTGAAAAAGATGTCACCATGTCACGCGTGTGGGGGCGTGGGGCACTGGAAACGGGAGTGCCTGAATGTGGTGCAGGATGGTGTTGTTCAGCAAAGCACTAATGTCGGTACATTGCAAAATGTAAGCGGTCCAAAACTGAGACATCAAAACCCAAATTTTCAATATAACCTGGTACAGGTGCAAGGGGTACAGCCCATGCAGCAGATGCAAGTGCTGCATTTCCAGCCAGCGCAAATGCAACCAGTACAACAGCAGGTTCCCATGGTACCTAGACAATAAATGCAATTACCAATGGCTCCGATGGGACAGCAACAGGTGATGCTTCCTCAACAGGTCACAGGCCAGGTAATGAGTCAAAATAATACAGTACAGCAATTCCCATTATGAGGCGAAAATGGCATGAATGAAGAATGGTCGGATGATAGCACAGATAGTGAAGAATGCAGGCTTGCAGCATCCCTAGAGGTGGATCAAAGGGGTCCCTATGTGGAAGGGAAGGTGATGGGTTACAAAGTCTCGTTTTTGGTCGACACTGGAGCTACACGCTCTACAGTCAGGAGTGCAGAGGTCCCAAAACTACCACTTTCGGACGTACCATAAGGGTGGTCGGAGTAGCAAACCAATATCTGACAAACCCGATTACACATCCAGTACAGGTTGAGATCAGCAACTTCCAGGGGCTACATAGGTTTGTAGTTTGTGATTCGAGTCCAGTATCCCTACCGGGAAGGGACTTACTGTGTAAGACAAAATGTTCAATTACCTGTTCCAATGATGGAATCGAAGTACAGACAAATAGTGAGGATGAGGGAGAGGAAGGACAATTTTCTATAGGAAGAGACAGGGACGGCAAATGAGGATTATCCTTTAATTACCTTGTACCCGATGCTTACAATGATTGACCTACCTGTCGAGTTACAAGGAACAGTAACAGAGAAAGTATGGGATCTGACAGGAAAAGAAGTGGGACTAATAAAAGGCGTGGAACCAGTTAAAGTACAGGTAAAGCCGAATGCAGTGTTTCCCCAGGTGCCACAATATCATATGGCACAAGATGTTCTCTTGAAGTGTCACAGATAATTGCAGATTTCCTGAGACAAGGAGTCCTGAAAGAGGTTTTGAGCAGTCCATGTAACTCTCCAATAATCGGTTTGAAAAAGCCCTGTGGGAAAGTCCGAATTTTGCAGGATTTGAGAAAAATAAATGAAATTGTGGTAAAATGTTGCTCCATAGTGCCCAATCCAGCAATGATTATGTTTCAAGTTCCATGTGATGCTGAGTGGTTCACCGTTATAGACCTGTCACAAGCCTTCTTTTCGATACCCCTTCAAGAGGACAGCCAATTTTTGTTCAGTTTCAAATTTCTGGATAAGGTGTACAGTTGGTGCAGAATTCCTCAAGGGTTTTCTGAATCACCGTCCATCTTTAATCAGATATTGAAAAAGGATTTGGAATCCTTAGTACTGCCTTTTAACTCAACTCTAGTGCAGTACATCGATGATTTGCTGATTACGTCCAAAACAAGGGATAACTGTAAATACGATACCATTGCCTTACTGAATTATTTGGGAAAGAATGGACAGAAGGTGTCACCTAAGAAGCTGCAATACTGTCAGAAAGAGGTGAAATACCTAGGGTTTCTAATCAAAAGAGGGTCCAGGAGAATATCGAAAGAAAGAATAACAACAAAATACTGCAAATGAACCCTCCAACGACAAAAAGGGATGTCAGGATGTTTTTGGGAATGGTGGGCTACTGTCGCCAGTGGATACCCAACTTCTCAATCCTCTCAAAACCACTGATAAAATTGACAAGCAAAGAGATCAAGGATGAGCCATATACCATAGTTTTGTCTAAAGAAGAGCTTGGGTCATTCATGGAATTGAGAGAGTGCATGTGCAGGGCACCAGCGTTAGGTATGCCTGATTATACGAAGCCTTTTCTACTGTTTTGTCATGAACGTGATGATTGTTCTTTGTCTGTCTTGACACAGGTCCATGGAGGTACCCTTTAGCATATTTTTCAGCTACCTTGGACCCCGTCGTAGCAGCCTTACCGGGTTGTTTGCGCGCAGTTGCAGCAGTTGGTCAGAGCCTTAAGCAGTGTGAAGGCATAGTCATGGGGTATCCCCTAACAGTAATGGTTCCACATTCAGTTGAAATTTTGTTGACTCAAACCAAAACCCAGCACATGACAAATGCTCGTCTTACTAAGTATGAGACAATCATACTGGGATCACCAAATGTTTCACTAAAACGATGTACTGTATTGAACCCGGCAACTTTACTTCCTGCTGAGAATACTGAAATTAACAATGAGGAAGAATTTGAACATGACTGTCTTGAGGTAACGGAATTATGTACCAAACCACGACCAGATCTTCAGGACACACAGCTGAAAGAAAATGACTGTATCATGTTTGCCGATGGGTCCTGTTTAAGAGATTCTGTTGGAACACTGAGAGCTGGTTATGCTGTATGTACCATAGCTGGTATCACTGAAGCTTCCTGGCTCGAGAGAGTGTTTTCCGCACAAGTGGCAGAATTAATTGCCCTTACTAAAGCATGCCACGCAGCTGTGAATCTGAGGGTCACTATCTATACTGACAGCAGATATGGATTTGGAATTGTACATGATTTCGGCCAACTGTGGTCGCAGAGAGGTTTCATGACCTCTTCTGGTTCTCCTGTGAAAAATGGCGAACAAATAAAGGATTTGTTACATGCAATTCAGTTACCTCATGAAATTGCCGTGGTGAAATGCAATGCTCATGTTAAGTCGCAAGACTTTGAGGGTCATTCTGACCCTGGCGGCCGGTGGCCGCCAGGGCCACCGACCACGGGAGCACCGCCAACAGGCTGGCGGTGCTCCAATGAGCATTCTGACCGCGGCGGTTCAGCCGCGGTCAGAAGCGGAAAGTCAGCGGTCTCCCGCCGACTTTCCGCTGCTCGTGTGAATCCTCCATGGCTGCGGAGCGTGCTCCGCAGCCATGAGGATTCCGACCCCCCCTACCGCCATCCTGTTCATGGCGGGAAAGCCGCCATGAACAGGATGGCGGTAGGGGGGGTCGCGGGGCCCCTGGGGGCCCCTGCCATGCCCATGCCAATGGCATGGGCAAGGCAGGGGCCCCCGTAAGAGGGCCCCGCAAAGTATTTCAGTGTCTGCCTTGCAGACACTGAAATATGCGACGGGTGCCACTGCACCCGTCGCACCTTCCCACTCCGCCGGCTCGATTACGAGCCGGCATCCTCGTGGGAAGGTCGTTTTCCCCTGGGCTGGCGGGCGGTTTTTCAGCAACCGCCCGCCAGCCCAGGGGAAAACTTGTAATACCCGCCGCGGTCTTTTGACCGCGGCGCGGTATTTCGGAGGGGGGAATTCTGGCGGGCGGCCTCCGCCGCCCGCCAACATTGGAATGACCCCCTTTGTGTCTATGGGAAACGGTTATGCAGATCGAGTCGCAAGGTTTTGCGCATTGAACTGTATATCGTTCAAGGAACAGTGGGAATTGTTACCGCAAACTGAAAATGACACATGTTTGAACCTCGCATTAAGGGTGGTTGATAACCCAGATGAGTTAAAAACATTACAAAGTCGTGCTAGCAAGGAGGTAAAACATTCCTGGCAAAGAATGCAATGTGTACAGAGGGCCGATGATTTGTGGGTCTCAGAAGAAGGGAAATTAGTCTTGCCAAACAGCCTTCTGTCCCAGTTTGCCAGGCTATACCACGGACAGTCTCACCTTGAGAGAGATGCAATGATCAGGTCATTTAAAATCGATTGGTTCAACCCAAAGTTCAGACATGCCGCCTAGGTTGCTTGTCACAGGTGCATCATCTGTCAACAGATGAATGCTGGAAAAGGGACTGTGGTAACTTTGAGCCACATTGGGAGGGCTGGTGGTCTGTTCAGCAAAATGCAAATGGACTTCATTGAAATGCCTGTTTGTGGAGGATTGAAATACGTGTTAGTGATTGTGTGTGTTTTCAGTCACTGGATTGAAGCCTACCCCACACGTAGGAATGACAGTCTCACAGTTGCAAAGCTGCTACTTAGGGAACTAATATCAAGGTTTGGGTTTCCTGTCTCTATAGAGTCGGATAGGGGAAGACACTTCGACAATGAGGTGATTAAACTCATGTGTGCCGCACTAGACATTGAACAAAAGCTGCATTGTAGCTACCGCCATGAAGCCTCAGGACTAGTAGAACAAATGAATGGTACTCTGAAATCGAGAATGGCAAAAATGTGTGCAGCTACCAATATGAAATGGCAGATGCATTGCCCTTAGTACTGATGTCAATGAGGAATACCCCTGATAAGAAAACAGGACTATCTCCCCACAAGATCCTCATGGGCAGAGCTATGAGGTTGCCAGCAGTACCTGCGAATGCTCTAGTGAATATCACAGATGATATGGTGATGGACTACTGCAAAGGTTTGGCTGATGTGATTCGCTCTTTCTCTCACCAGTTAGAGGCTAACACATTACCACCGATTGGAGATCCAGGCCACACTTTACAAGCCGGTGACTGGGTGGTTGTCAAGAAGCACGTGAGAAAGTCATGTTTGGAGCCACGCTGGAAAGGGCCGTATCAAGTAATCTTGACAACAACCACTGCCGTGAAGTGTGCAGGAGTTCCAAATTGGATACATGCCAGTCACACAAAGAAGGTAACGTGTCCTGCTGATAAGGAACTTGAAGTTTCCAGCACAACAATTCCAGAAAGAGAAGTCTCAGGGCCAGAAAACAGCCAAGAAGGAACTAAGACTACAGGAGTGCCCACTGAGAACAGCCTCGTCCCTCAAACAGAGAATGAGTTTGAGAGAGGCGACAGAGTGCCTATTTCAGTAGATGCAGCAGAAGAACTAAGTCAAGGAGAGGTTTTCCCAGAAGTAGACGGATACGGGTTAGAACTTGAACCCGTTACAGATCAAGAAGAAGAAGGAGAAATAATAGAAAGAGATCAGAGTGTGCCAGCATCCCCTGAGCCAGTTACAGGTCCATCAAGCGAAAACACCATATCACAAGAGGAGGGTGCTGTCCAACGTCCTGAAAAGACACATCGAAAGAAGATGCATAAGGGTGATAATTGGCCAGAGAAACCACTCTTAAGAATAAGAAGCATACCAGATGAAACAATAATAGAGGAGACCGATACATCCTGAGTGGAAGACCTAAGTGAAGGAGAACAGCAAGGTAAACAACGGTTGAAAAGAAAAAGAGTTGCAAACAGAAGATATACAGGTCCTGAATGGGCGTATGCTACAACATCTGAATGGCAAAAGAATTCCTAGCATTCTGTTTTGATCGAAAAGTACCAGGCCAATACTACGGTACCTGAACTAATTCAAAGGAAAGACTTGGTTAAAAATCGAAATTAAAAACTGAGGAAAGAGACTTATAAATTACCAAACGTGACATTAAAACCGGATTCGACTTTGAGAAACCTGATTATGACAAGCTGCTAACTTGATTTGACAAAGGGGTCCTGGAGCGAGTGAAAACGCTGTAAATACACGCAGAGAGCCAAAGAGAAAAGTTCTGAATCATCCTCGAGTTGATTGTTATTCTGCTATCTGATTCTATACAGACATAGCTTATAATAGAGGTAGTAACAAGGGAAGTAAGGTGTGTGGTTGGTTAAGCCTTATAATAGGTATTGTGTGTGCAGTAATAATTGTGGGAGTGATTGTTGAAATGCCGTGGTTGAAGAAAAAGACTATTAACGCTAATTCAAAACCTGAAACTACAACACTAACACCGTGGGAAAGATTTGAGCAGGATGCAAGACACTTGCATGAGGCAACTAATTCAAAGGGGGAACTTTCTACTAATGTCTTCTATCGCTTGCTGAATGAGTATGTGGAGACCATGGATGCGAAAGACTGTTATGTGTGCACCAAGGTTCCTTCATCTGTGCAAGAAGGGGTTACCTACAATAGCCTTCCTTTAACCTACGGGATTAGCTGTAGTTTACTACTAACCAGATCCTATAATCAAGAGCATGTACAATATTTTTATTCACATCTGGATGTTGTGTTTTCTTTTGTGCCAGTGATTGAATTAATGAACAAACTATCTAAGGAACATGATGTAAAAATAGTTAGATGATTCTTTGAGCCGACGCTTACATTTGGAACTGCTTATGCACATCGCAATAATTTGATTTGCTTACTGTTGCCTGTAGAGAAAAGCTTTTTAGATCACACTGATGATAGACGCAAAGCATTGAAAGAGAGATTAGAAAAAGGATTAGAGAAACGCACATATGAAAATGATTATGCTTACACCGCAATCAAAACACACGGCAAACTAGCTATAGATGCATTACATGTAGGTAGGCTTTGTATATATAGGCCAAAATCTGAGCAGGACAATTTGTTTATGGGAACGAGTGAATGTAGACACGTGTTTTTGTTTCAGAGTAAGTGGACATTTATGTTGAATGGACAAGATCCAGCGTTCCCTGGGATCTATTACATCTGTGGACTTAATGCTTATTACTGTCTCTCTAGGGGATGGTATGGGACATGTTATTTGGGAATAGTTTTCCCAAAGATTTACCAGATTGATGACTTAAAACAAATACCTAAAACGTCGGAATTACAACATCCCAGACAAAAACGAGAATCAGTGGCTGCTGTCATTGGTGATATGTTTGGAGCTATAATCCCTTCTGTAGGGGTTATCTTGAATTCTATGAAGATTCAAAAGTTGTCTACTATTGTGGATAACATGCTGACAAATTTCACAGGGGCTATACTCCTGATGGATACTGAACTTGCTGCAGAAAGAGCTATGACTCTTCAAAATCGGCTTGCTTTAGATATTCTTTTCGCAAAGAGTGGAGGGGTCTGCAAGATGCTCAACGAGTGCCATTGTTGCTCGTTCATTCCGGACAATAGTAAAAAGATTAGAGGTATGCTTACTAACCTAACTAGAGATAGTGCAGATTTGAAGGATTTGAAGGAAACTGGAGTTTGGGAGAAATTTGGAAAGGGGATTGCCAGAGTAGGGAGCTGGTCTACCAACATTTGGAATGGGGTACTTGCTAAAATACTAATGGGTCTATTAATTGTTCTGGCCTGTCTATTAGGATTATGGGGGGCTTGCAAAATTAATGATAACATTAAGAGAAATTGGATCAAAAGAACAAGAAGAAATGAAAGTGAAGGGGAGAAATAGTTCAATGAAATCTGGGAGAGTTCACATAAGGAACAAGATGTTGAAATGCGCATTATGCATAAAGTGAAAAATGAACAATGAAAAGTTGAAAGGAAAAGTTTGTGTGATGACGAGCATCATCAGAGGAGGGACTGAGAGAGCATAGTTTACATAACCTATATTGAAATGAAATGCTTATATTAATGTGTGATGATGCTGCATAGAACACAATAATAATAGCGGTTTTGCTTAAACGTGCACCTAAATTGTAACCACGGTAAATGGCCACCAACGTATACGCAAACTAATAATGATGAAGTAAAATTGTTTATGTTATGATTAATCAAGTTTATATTAACATTTATGTTACTGCATCTATATTGAAAATCTTTATAAGCCTTAAATTAGCGTAAGCTGTGGGTTTTAGCTGCCCAGCTCTCATATTAAATGCATTTTCTGTTTTTCCAGTGTGCCGACTCACAAATTGCCATGACCCTGTAACTGTTCTTTTTCATCAACTTGGAAGATGAATGTATCTATGTTAATTCCGTTCCCAAGCTCATATTTGGTGCCTTGGTTTAAGATTTGTATACAAATTGAAACAAATGTAGATGAATGTAATGTACAAGGACATCTAGACCGATGGACTATGGATCTGCTGACACGAAAGGACATGCCAAAGTATGAAGTAACACCGGACGTGCCACCTCCGAAGACGTCAATTATGAAGACTAATCAAAGTGTTATGAATAAATGTGGGGTGGCAATTGGGATTACGTAATGTTTAATTTGATAGGTTAAAGATAGAGGGGTATAGTAAATGTCCAATAGAATTTTGGGGGAATGTACTACAAAAAAGGGATAAAAACCCATGTCACAGAGAGGTAATCAGAACTAGGTAGGGAATGCTATTGATTTTATCCAGAAGCTCTGTCACTCTGTTTGGTGACTTTGAGACTTATTAAAACCATCCTCACCCATAGACTGCCCGTTTTACACTTCTCCTCCTTATGAGGGAAGTGTCCCCTATGCCTTTAGTTAAGTTTAGACTGATGGCGTTTTGACTGATGTCCTGAAGACGAAGACTGATCCTGTGTGCTGACCTAATCCTTGGAGGGTAAATATGACAATGCAATTTGTAATTTGTCTGTTTGCTTTTCCTTTCTAGGTACCAACTGCTCGTTTTGATAGAGACCATAGCTAGATGTTTTCCAAATTGGTGTTCTAAATTATTTTGCATGAATCCCAACATGCTAAAGCTAACCCGAGGTTAGGACAGGGGTTCACTTAAACTGACGCAAATAGACAAACGACTGACATTATGCTATGTTGAATTGACGTGTATTTGACGCTTGCTGTATACTGATTTATGTTTACGCCGTGCTATGTTCTGATGTTTGTGATTCTCGCGTTAATGAAATCTTATCACAGTTGCCATATCGTGACTCTGCTATTATGCTTCTTGGTATTGAGATTAACCCTTTTGCTCGTAGATTGTAATCAATAGGGAATAAAATATATAAGATTCTATTAAAAGGTGTGGTTATTCATGGCTGAAAGGTCATGGTTGCGTCTTCTGTTTGATTAATGTCTTTGACAAAAGTGAAGTGTACAGTATTGTTGTGATAAATATTGATGACATTATTGATATATTGCTTGTCATATTGATCAGCTATCTCGTCCTACGATGTCTCTCAACTGGGTCACAAGATTCATTGGCCTAAAACGAGTCCTAATGTGTATTATATAAACATAAAAGGACGCGTTAACAGAGCCATAGTAGATGTTTTTCCAAATTTGTGTGACTAAATTCTTTTGCATTAAGTCAAAACATGCTATTCTAATCTGGTGTTAGTTAGGGTACTCACTGATTATGCTTGCTACATGTAATAACAGTTGATGTATTTTCTTTGATGAATCTAAATGAATGTTATATCATTTGCACAGTTATTCTTGCTATTCATTTGTACTGTAACTTTAGAAT
Organism: Pleurodeles waltl; assembly: GCF_031143425.1. Lineage (NCBI taxonomy): Eukaryota > Metazoa > Chordata > Amphibia > Caudata > Salamandridae > Pleurodeles > Pleurodeles waltl. The sequence continues at coordinate 31,085,720 of NC_090437.1, forward strand.
GTGTAGTAGCTCAAGCTTTGATTAGATTGGGATTCTTTCACCACTTTGGTCAGCCAGTGTTGTTTCTTTATGTTTCTCATTTGATTTTGAGATTAAGTTACGTGGCATTAGCATTGTTAATATAGGGAAATAAACATTCCATCTATTATACCAAAGTGTGGTTATTCATGGCCGCAATTACTAACTCCTATTGATTATTGATGTTATTGATTGTTATGGTTATTGATCTGTGTTGGTACAGGCTCATAGTGGGAAAAACTTGAAGCGCAATCAAAAGGTTCATCTGCCCATTTGCATCTCCCTTGTAAGTTTACTTATTAAGGTCTAGCAGATTGATGGTTAGTCTCCTTAAGAGCCCATCATAGAGGCCCAGTACATGGTTTGTCCCCTTAAGAGCCCACCATATAGTCCAGAGATAAGTGGTAGAGTATTCTGTTCCAGAGATAGTAACCGAGAAATAACAGGTGTTCCTAGAAATGGTAATAGGGTAAGGGTTAGTCTACTACAAACAGCAGAGTGATTCATAGATTGGGTGAAATGAAGGACATTTTGGATTTTTCAGATTTGATGATACAAAGTGGAAAGAAAAGTACCTAAAATGAGGTTGGAGTTGCCAATGGTTGTTTGAGGATGTTCTCGGCGTTCTAGTGACAGTGTGAATGAAGTAGGGTTTGCGCTTGCACATCTTATGCAAATCGCAGGTGAATTGTGATGTTTGTGAGAGTTTAGGGAGTTTGCTTGCTCCAAATGCAGTTGTTTAAGGAGTTTTGCATCCTCTGAAGTGCGAGAGTAGGGAAGTCATTGAACTTCATGTGTGTAGCTCTTTGTGCTCAAAATATGTCCACATGGTTGTTGGTATTAGGACCCTCCATGGTCCAAGTATTTTGAAAAGTTTATCAGACACTTGGGCCCTCATTCTGACCTTGGCGGTCTTTTCGCAAGACCGCTGAGTTACCGCCGCGGTGAAGACCGCCGACCGTGGCGGTGTGCCGCTGTGCGCATTCTGACCGCTGGGAGCGTTCCGCCGGAAAACCGCCAGCAGCCACACTGGCGGTCGGCGGGAAAGTGGAGACTGGTCAACCTCCACCGCCACGCCAGCAGAACACCGCCCACAGAATTACGACCCACATTTCTGTGTGGCGGTCTTCTGTTGGCGGTCTTCTGTTGGCGGTCACGTCCCTATGGCTCCCGTCGCCTCCCGGAGGACCAACGCACAAGGTAAGTTGATCGTCCGTGAGGGGAGGGGGTGGGGGGGTGTTGTGTGATGTGGGCGTGCATGGGGGTGTGCGTGTGAGTGTGTAGAGGGAGTGTGTGAGTGCGTGTATGCGGGCGGGGGGTGCTGCTGTGTCTATGGGTAATGTGTGCTGTTCGGCAGGTGCGCATGTCGGCATGTATGTGTGCGGGTATGTGTCCCCGTTGTGTATGTGTGTGTAGGGGGTGTGTATATGTGCATGTTGGGGGTGTGTGCATGTCGGGGTACATGTATGTGCATGTCGGGGTGGGGGTGGGGAGGGGGTTCGTACCACCTCTGGGGGGTGGCAGGGGGGTGGAGGGTGTGGGGGGAGGACTCGGGTGGGTAGTGGGGGGTGGGGGAGACCCCTATCAGTGCCAGGGAAGGAATTCCCTGGCCCCGATAGTGCTTACCGCCATGGTTCGCACGGCGGTTCCCGCCCGCAAGAAACCGCGGCGGTAGGCAGGGTCATAATACCCTTGGCGGTCTTGGGACGACCGCCGGGCCGGAGTGCGCAAACTCCAGCCCCGCGGTCATGACCGCCGTGGCGGTCGGAGTGGAGAAGTAGCGGTCGGTCGCGGCGGGGACCGCCGCGGTCAGAATGCCATTTTTAATACCGCCGGTCTGTTCGCGGTCCGACCGCCGTCTCTCCGCCGACCGCCAGGGTCAGAATGAGGGCCTTGGTTTTTGTTGTAATTTTTCTGGGTTAATAGGTCGATCGGGCGTGGTCGACAAGTCAGAGTGTGAGTCAAGGTGAGAGAAATAATTTTTCGACTGAGATCTGGCGAGTCCTATGTGCACCAGGACAGACCCATTGATCAGTTGAGAGTGAAAGTTGCGGGTCGAATTTTACTTGCGCATCAGGTAAACTGAGAAAGAAGGAGTAGCTGTTAGAGTGAAATGCCGTCAGTGAAAAATCTGTAAAGTTTTTGAAGCAATTGCGTTACCTTCCCTGTAGTAAACTGACAAATTGGGTTTCGATTTTATTTTAGTACTCACAATAATTTTGCATTAGTTTAGTGTGAATCTGAGTTTAGGAGGACAAGCTGCAAGACTTTGTCAGCCGTTGTATGCATGAGTGTGACATCATTGGAGCCACGCTGGGAGAGGGTGGTTAGTGAGAAGGTTTGCCCATGGATTGGCAGCTGTCCATTAAGTGCAATTGGTTGAGAAGGTGGGTGAAGAGAATTCTGGGATTAAAAGTCACTTCCTGAATTGATTTGGAATAAAATAAAGGTCACAAAAATGAAATTTGTAAAAGCTTTAAAGAGAGCTTTAAGGGGAGTTACGACATTACAACAAGTACAGGGGATATTGCACCGCCAGAAGGTACACCAGCTTACATTGTAATTGAAGAAAAGGGCGCTGCGCCATATTTTTGGCTAAAGCAATGGTGCAAAGTGACAGAGCAAGATGGGAGCCTAGCGATCCCTTCCCACTGAACATTTTCATTTGAGAAGCTTAGAGAATCTGAGGAGGGCTCTGTATGATCTGAAACTCTCTCCAAGACCAGCACAGTTCGAGGCATTAGCGACCTGGGAGTTAGTGACCAGACAGCAACAGAAATTTGAGAGGAGATTGAGAAAAGCAGAAAAGACACTAGCGGATGCTTGATAGGACAGTGATCAGAGATTTTGGAAAACCAAGACTTTACAGGGGATTAAGTTATATCCTGCGATTACCCAGGACAATGAAAGAGAAGGAAGAAAAGCCACTAGAAAAACAACCAGAAGCCCTTCCGAGAGTAGGGAGCAGAGATTAAGTGAGGGTAGGAGATCTTTGACACTTGAAAAAGAGTCAGACGATGATGAGTTTATTTTGCAGCTATTGACAAACCGTCCCCCACCATCTGCAGGAAAAGAGAGTGGTCCGAGCACTAGTATAAATCCTTCAGCTCTGACACAGGTTAACAGAACAACAAGTCCAGTGCAGGTTAATCCTAGCATGACACAGAGCCCAATGCAGAGTAGCGTTAATGCACTTACTACTTCAGCAGCACTAAATCAGGTGCCACATTCAAATGTCCCGAGAATTAACCCTTATGTACCCATTGTGGAAACTTCCACAAACATAGGGGGTCATTCCGACTCTGGCGGTCCATGACCGCCAGGGCGGAGGGCAGCGGAAGCACCGCCAACAGGCTGGCGGTGCTTCCTGGGCGATTCTGACCGCGGCGGTAAAGCCGCGGTCAGAAAAGGGGAACCAGCGGTTTCCCGCTGGCCCAGGGAATCCGCCATGGCGGCGCTGCATGCAGCGCCGCCATGGGGATTCCGACCCCCTTCCCGCCATCCTGTTCCTGGCAGTAATTACCGCCAGGAACTGGATGGCGGGAACGGGTGTCGTGGGGCCCCTAGGGGCCCCTGCACTGCCCAGGCCACTGGCATGGGCAGTGCAGGGGCCCCCTAACAGGGCCCCATAAAGATTTTCAGTGTCTGCTTTGCAGACACTGAAAATCGCGACGGGTGCCACTGCACCCGTCGCACCCCTTCAACTCCGCCGGCTCCATTCGGAGCCGGCTTCATTGTTGAAGGGGCTTTCCCGCTGGGCCGGCCGGCGGTCTTCTGGCGGTCGCCCGCCGGCCCAGCAGGAAAGCCAGAATGGCCGCCGCGGTCTTTTGACCGCGGATCGGTCTTTCGGCGGGAACTGCTTGGCGGGCGGCGACCGCCGCGGTCAGAATGACCGCCATAGTGCCTACAGGACAGGTTTTCCGAAATCAATGTTGGTTCAGACAGAGCAAACTCCAATTTTACTGCCTCTAGTGCCGTCACAAGCAATGCCAAAGTACACTCCGATAACAGGAACACAGACAGACAAGTCTGTACTGATGAGTCAGAATATAGGAACTATGGACCCACAGAACTTGAGTGTCAGACCCAGCCCAGATGCTGTATCTGTACCTGTCACCATTGGTCGGACTGTACCTTTGTTGGCGCAACAGAACAACAGTGCAAGTGGACAGGGAGTCCTGAGTCAGAATGGAATGAGTGGAGGACCTAATGAAAATGCTCGAGTAGTCTCTCCTATTGACAGACGTTTGATGGATCGAGATTTTTGCTAGACCTTAGCCCATTCGGAGTTCCTCCGGATATTGTCATAGTGTCAAACGTTAGTCAGAGCCTGAAATTACTGACACCGCAGACTCCAAATACAGTTGTGCAACAGATACCATATGCCCAGGACAGCAACATTTTGTTGCAAAGTTTGACCACCTAGCAATTGACTGAATACTTAGACAAGTTGAATACACCGCAGAGTGCGCCCAGGAGAGAGGAGTATTTGAACTATGCAAGACTAGGAATGGAAGCAGGTGAGCTCATTGAAGGAAGTATGGGTATGAACAGATTGGAATCCTACTCAGAAGCAGAGTTGAGATATCTGTACCCAAAAATTATGAGGTAAGTGAGCAATGTGTATCAAAAGCTAGCAGACGTGGCAGAGAAGTACGGCATAGAAATAGAAAAAACAAAACATTTGAAAAGGAGTTACAGGTTAGATTTTAACACAAAAGACTTTGAACACATGAGATCTGCAGGAATGAAGGCACACCTTAGGGAGTTACTCCAAAATGCCCAGACGTGGGGAGCATTAGACAGATGGGAAGGCAGATGGGTAAAGAAAAGAGATAAAAGAAAAAGGAATTCTGCGGAGCTTACTGCAAATGTGCAACAAAGTAAGGATCTGGTGAAAATTTTACCAATGAGAGAGATTCCCAGATGGAATTTTGTCAATTTCTCTTGGAGCAGAGGTGATACTCTGTCCTTTATAAATGACTATCCTAGGCTGAGAGAGAAGCCAATAGAATGGTACCAGCAGATAGACAGGTTCGTGAAACTTGCAAAATGCCTGTGGGAGGACTTGAACACTCTATTAGAGATAGTAGTTCCAGCTGACTTGTGGATGGAGTACAAGAGGAGTATAGATAGGCCAACAAAAGAACCAGAGGGAGATCAGACTATGGATGTGCTGTCTCCTGAGGTAATGAAATATTATTACAAAGTGACTGAATTCCTGAAGATGAGAATTTGTCCAAAAACATTGGCAGAGAATAGACAGGAAGGCTCAGGAAGAAAAGGAGTCAATACATGCATACTATGAGAGATTGTTGCAGGTGTTTAAGCATTACAGTGGTACAGAGACACTGAGCCGAAAGACATGATTCATTTTGTGTTCAGATTTGCGGAAGGATTGAGACCTGAAATTAGCCAGATGATTAAGAGTCATTTGATTTGTTGGCAAGCAAAACCAATTAATGAGGTGTTGCAGTATGCAAACTACTGTAGTGACGAGATTGAGTTGAAGCAGAGAAAGCTGAAAGAAAAGGCAATGGTAATGCAGATTTAAGCCGCACAAACAGGCATGCAGGGAAAATTTCCACAGCACCAGCAGCAGGGAAATGTGGTATTTCAAAATCAGATGAGAGGTAGAGGTCGCGGAGGAATTGGCAGTGGAAATCGTGGTTCCGACTTGGGTGCTGTAGTGCTTCAGAATGATGTGCAGGGAATGAGGAAACTGTTGCCTTGTCATGCTTGTGGAATGGTCGGACATTGGAAGCAGGAGTGTCCGATGATGGTGCACGAAGGTGTTGTTCAGCAAACAGGTGACATTAACTCGTTCCAAAACATGAGAGGACCGAGAATGTGAGGTCATAATCCAAATTTTCATAATAATGTGAATCACATGCACAATTTTCAACCCATGCAGCAGGTACCAATGCTAAGTGTAGAAATGACACAGTTGCAGCCAATGCTACGGCAGGTTCCAATGGTACCTAGACAGCAAACACAAATACCTCAAGCCCCAATGGAACAGCAGCAGGTTATGCTTCCTCAACAGGTCACATGTCAGAAGTTTAATCAAAGTAATAACAGAGTACACCAATTCCCGTTACACAGTGAGAATGGAATAAATGATGATTGGGTGAGCGAGAGCTCAGATGAGGAGGATTGTGTGCTTGCAGCTTCATTAGAAGTAGACCAGAAAGGTCCCTACGTGAAGGGAAAAGTCATGGGTCACAGAGTTTCATTTCTGGTTGAAAAAGGAGCTGCACGCTCTACAGTGAGAACTGCAGAAGTCTCAAATTTGCCCCTTTCAGGAAAGACAGTCCAGATTGTAGGAGTAGCGAATCAGTATTTGACCAACCCAATTACAGAACCAGTCCAGGTTAAAATTGGCAACTTTCAGGGATTGCACAAATTCGTAGTCTGTGATTCAAGTTCAGTATCCCTACTGGGAAGAGACTTGCTTTGTAAAACCATGCGCTTGATTGCTTGTTCAAATGATGAAATCGAGATAAAGACAAACAGTGATGATGAGGATGACCCAGCTCCAGAGACCAAGCGTGAGACAATAAATGTGGAGTACCCCCTGACTGATTTCTTTCCAGTGTTCTCAGTGAAGGAGCTCCCTCCTGATTTACATGGAACAGTTAAGAAAAGGTGTGGGATCTGACGGAGAAGGAAATTGGTCTGATAAAGGGAGGTGAGCCAGTTAAGGTTCCTGTAAAGCCGAACGCAATTTATCCCCAGATTCCCCAGTGTCATATGCCACAGAATATCCTTGTGAAAGTAGCTAAAACAATTGCAGAATTTCTTAACCAATGGGTCTATAAAGAAGTGTTGAGCAGCCTATGTAATTCACTGATAGCGGGAATAAAAAAGCCCTGTGGGACAGTTTGAATTGTCCAGGACTTGAGAAAAATAAATGACATTGTGATCAAATGTTGCCCCGTGGTGCCAAATCCAGCTGTGATAATGTTTCAGATTCCACGTGATGCTGAAGGGTTCACTGTCATAGACTTATCACAAGCCTTCTTTTCTGTGTCCCTTCATGAGGATATCCAATTTCTCTTTTGTTTCAAATGTTAAGACCGAGTTTACTGCCGGTGTTGAATTCCTCAAGGTTTTTCAGAATCACCTACCATATTCAATCAGATCTTAAAAAAGAATCTGGAGTCATTGGAATTGCCTTTCCTATCAACATTGGTACAGTACATTGATGACTTACTGATTTCATCCAAAACGAAGGAAGAGTGGAAGTATGACACGATTGCCTCACTGAACTATTTGGGAAAGAATGGTCATAAAGTGTCACCACTTAAATTGCAATACTGTCAGAAAGAGGTGAAATACTTGGGCCACCAGATTGAGAATCAGGCTTGCATGAAAGCATTTTCTGATTTCAGAGAAAGTCTGTGCAAAGCTCTGGCTTTGGATATGCCTGACTACACTAAGGTGGTCATTATGACAATGGCGGTGACTGTTAAAGTGGCGGTAATGCCGCCAACAGGCTGGCGGTAATTACCGCCAAATTATGACCATGGTGATGATAACTCCCATAGACAGCCAATGTACCACACCAATCGTCAGGGTGTTAACACCACTGACCACGGTGACAGCCATCAACAGCCAGGCGGAAGACAAGGTACCACCCATCATATTATGACATAGCAAACTGCCACGATTTCTGGGGCGGTTCCAACGCCATCAAGAGCCTAGTGGAAACAGAACACAGAAGATGAAAGACACACCATCAGAGACACAGAGAAGATCAACGGCGCCATGGAACCGGAACTTCAAGTCTTCCCGATGCTCCTCTATGCCATGCTCCACCTGGAACACCAACGCCGACGATGACGGTGAGTACAGCCACCTAGCACACGAGGGAAAGAGGGAGGAAAAGGAAAGTGACACGCACAACACACACCATACAAACAACCTGCTGCAGAGGAAAACCAATGTCACAGGACCCATGTCATAATAATGCAAGGACAACATTTAGCTATAACTGATATTGTAATTTGATGCAAACAGCCACCATACTGTCCATGTGATAAGAGAAACTGGAGTAAATGTTCAGAAAGGGCCAACGGCCAGTAAAAAACTACAAAAGGCCCCCCTGGCCACAGGGCACAGTCAAAGCCCCAACTTGCTCCCTGACGATATCCGCACTACACTGTGTAGGGGCATCATGGAAATGGGAAGGCACCTTAGGAGGAAGAGGGGTGGAGAGCACCTCAGTTGAAGTGGGGACTTGCCCAAGGGTTCTAAAGGGGGCTCATGCCCATTTTCCTTTGCTGGGGAGCGCAAGGTCACATTCTCTGAGGTGGGTAACTTGCCCACTGGTTCTGGAGGGGGCTCCAAGCCCATTTTCCTTTGCTGGGGAGTGCAAGGTCACAGTCTCTGAGGTGGAGAACTTGCCCACTGGTTCTGGAGGGGGGTCCTTGTAGAAGAGTCCCTGAAGGGTGGGTTACATGCCCTCTGCTGGACGGGAGGGCTGCTGTGTCCCAGCTGGAGGTGAGGGCTCTTTGCCCACTGCTGTTGGAGGGAGCCTCTTGCCTCTCTTAGTTGGTGGAGTGGGAACCTTCCCTTTCTTGGGTGGTGGAGTGTGATCCTTCCCTCTCTTGGGTAGTGGAGTACGATCCTTCCCTTTCTTGGGTGGTGGAGTGGAATCGTTCCCTTTCTTGGGTAGTTGTTATGCCATTAATTGTGTTCGACCAATGACTTTGTGTTTCACCACTGCGCATATTAGCTGCTCAATGTTCACCAGTAGCACATTACATGTTGTATTCAGTTTAGCTGCCTATTGGCTTTAACATGGCATTTGACATTACATTTCGTATTTAGATTAGCTGCCTATTGGCTTTAACGTGGAGTTAGACATTGCAGTTTAGACATTGCAGATGAGCTGTGTTTTTCCACATGGTAGACCAAGCTGTGTTTTTCAAATTGAATTCACACGAACCTTAACATGATAAGAGAGCGTAAATTTTGTGTTTACGTCTCAATCCAGACTGGGAACGAATGAGAAGTTTGGAAACTTGGCCACTCTACAGGCTCCTGTGTGGTTCCCCCCACTGAGCCAGCATGTTTAGACTAAGGGACCTGTTAGCAGGCTTTTTAACGGTGTCCCTGGGCAGCAGCAAGGGGAAATTTTCCAGGACTTCAGTCAGGAGCGGACATCAGCTGCCCGGCCTCCCGTTTGGGTGGAAAATCTCTTTCTCGCAGTTGAACAGGAGTCATCAACTTTCTGGCATGAGAAAGATGACAAGCAGTGATAGGCCCTACGGTGATGCAATTTTGACTTTTATGCTATGCTTTGAAGTTATGCTATAATATAATCACATGTATTTGCTGTGTACATTGAAATTGAGAAGTACTTTGATATATTTTGCTTTCATTGCTGTGACTACTTTAAAACGTGTGCTTCCAACCTACTAATCTCGTCTTTCAGGAACCTCATGGTGAAGTAATAATAATAAATGATTCTTTAAACTAAGAAGTGCATTCCAGAGAAGTTTTGTCAGCTGGTCATAAGATAAGGAAAGCAAAACAGTAGTGGAGTGTGATCCTTCCCTTTCTTGGGTGGTGGGGTGGGGTGGGGTCCTTCCCTTTCTTGCCTCCACACCGAGGAGGTTCCTCCACTGGCCCCATGGACTGTTTGGCTGAGGTGCCGGGCTGGGTCATTGTGACCCTGCTCTTACAGGCAGGACAGAGGGTGGAAGGTGAGGGAAGAGGTCAAGTTGGGCAACGAAAGCTTCTTAGGAATGGTTGGGTGGGATGAGGGAGGAGGGATTGGAGTAGAGGTTGGGGGAGTAGTTGTTGGAGGTTATGTCTGCTGGAGAGGGGTCGTTGTAGAAGAGTCCCTGAAGGGTGGGTTACATGCCCTCTGCTGGATGGGAGGGCTGCTATGTCCCAGCTGGAGGTGAGGGCTGCTATGTCCCAGCTGGAGGTGAGGCTTTTGGAGGGGAAACCCTGACAGCCTCTGCTGGAGGTGAGGTGAGGTGAGGAGGTGTATGTCTGCTGGATTTGGGTGCAGGTGCATAGGCAGTGTACTGATGTGTGGTAGATGACTGTTAGGAGTCTGAGTGCGTGCGTATGTGTCTCTGAGGAGGGGGGCAGACAGGGTGGGAGAGGACACAGGGGAGTCATGGATGGATGCTGTGGAGGTGTGTGTGCTGCTTGGTGTGGTGATGGTGGTGGTGGTTGTTGATGCAGTGCATGCAGGTGTGAGTGTGGATGTGACGGTGAGGGAGAAGGAGGGGGAGACAGTGGAGGCAATGGATGTTGTTGTGTGTGCAACTGTCTGTTGTTTGTGTGAGTGCCTGTGGCCTGAAGTGTGCTGCCTGTGTTTGTCTGTGCCACTCTTGTCTGATGTTTTGTGTGCATGCTTGTGTGTATGTGTGCATGGGATGGGTTGGGGTTGAGGAGACTGGGATTGGGAAGTGGTAGGTGGAGGGGGGATGGTAGGAACAGGGACAGTGGCTGCCATCAGAGAGGAGGCCATAGCCTGAAATGATCTCTGTTGGGCCGCCAATCCACTGTGAATGCCCTGCCGGAATGCATTGCATTGCTGCATCTGGGATGCCAGCCCCTGGATGGCATTCACAATGGTTGACTGCCCTACAGAGATAGATCTCAGGAAGTCAATAGCCTCCTCACTGAGGGCAGCAGGGCTCACTGGGGCAGGGCCTGAAGTGCCTATGGTGAAGGAGATGCCCACCCTCCTGGGTGAGTGGGTACGGGCAACTCGGTGAGGGGCTACTGGGAGGGCAGTGCTGGTATGGGGGTGGTGACTATACCTGTAGCTGGGGTGGTCCCAGATGCATCTGCCACCACCAGGGAGCTTCCATCTGACGAGGACAGTGTTGTCACCTCCAGTCTCTTCCGTGGGCTCCCCTCGCCCACTGTTGCACTGGTTCACTCGGCGTCGGTGAACTCTGACTCCTGGGTCCTATGGGATGCAGCTCCCTCTGTCACCGGTGCCCCTGCTCCTCCGCCAGATAATGCTAATGCACACATGGACAGGATGACAGAAGAAAAAAGGAGGGTGATAAAGGGAACACTGTGTCAGTTACAGCACCAACACCACAGATGGCATACTCATTACCATCACACACAGGGATCAGGATTGAGCACCATGCATCGCACTGGCATTCCATTGACTAGGTACCACAACAAGATGAGAGCCAACCACCGCCAAATACACCCCTTCTGGGATCCACTAAGCCCTGTCTGACATGGAATGCAACCTAGCTAAGTTACCAGATTTTGCAATACACCCATTGCCCTTGAGCTGGGTAATGCTGCAATGTCTGAGCTGGTATTAAGGGGCACCCACTAACTGACACCCACCACCAGGATCCCATGCCACCTACCAATTATAGTTGTAACACCCACTGTACTCACCCTCTTGTGGTTGCTGTGATGCCCTCAAGTGCCCATCCAGCTCTGGGTAGGCCACCGCCAGTATGTGGGCCATCAGGGGGGTCCGGTTCTGACGGGCACCCCGCCCTCGTAGGGAGGCCATCCCAGCTGGGCTCCCACGGTCTTCTGGGCCCAGAGTCTTAGGTTCTCCTACCTTTTCCTACAGTGGGTGCTCCACCTGCACGTCCTTGGCGATGGCACGCCATGAACCCTTCCTCTGATGGGAGCTGACCTGCAGAGGAAACACAGACAGGAGGACAGCATTACACATACAATCCAGCCTGACACACCTATGGCCCACAAATCCCATTTTCATCTCCATAGGCACACACATCACCCAGTGCCCACCATGTACACTACCACCAGACATACCACCCCCCCAAATGACACTTTGCTTGCACACACATCTCCATGCAAACTTGTCACATATATCGTGCCCAACGTGTACTCACCTGTTGGTCTGGAGGACGACACAGCTATAAATCCGACCCCATCCACCAAGCTCTCCAACTCCTCTGAAGTGAAGGTAGGGGCCCTTTCCCTGGTCACACGGGCCATGGCAGGATCCAAACACAGGTCACAGCAGCACACACAGTGTAGGTGTTGTCCTGTGGAAAGTCAGAAATCAAGTGAGGATTTAGATTGAAAATGGCAGTCACATCCATGGTGGTGTACACCGTCCTCTCCTCGCCGTGATCCCCATTGGCCACTGTACTCAATAGAGACCAATATTAGCCAATGAGGAATTGCCTGGTGGTGCAAGACCACCTTCTGCCATGACGCCCAAAGCCAGTGGAGTTTCATCACTTCCAACTGCCCATACTTACAGGACTGGCTGTCGTCATTGTATGGTGGTGGACAACAATCAGAAATTGGAAAATGCGTCAGTGCTGTGAATTGTACATACACTGCCATTCACGTTGTCCGTTTACATACATGCTCAGTTACACTGGGGTGGTGGTTCCATTGTTCAGTTTGTGACACCCTTCTTACTCTTGTGTCCTTTAGATATCTACCACTGCAGATGTATAGGAGGAGGAGACAAGCCCCCATGTACAGACCCCTTGTGGACTTGGCTACACTGGAGAACAGGCACATAAGACTCAACTATAGACTGGACAGGGCCACAATCACAGAGCTGTGTTCCCAATTGGAGCCTGATCTGATATCAGCTATCCGTCATCCTGCTGAGATTCCCCTCTTGTGCAGGTTCTATCAGTGCTCCATTTCCTGGCAACTGGTTCTTTCCAAGTGACAGTGGACTTGGCAGCAGGAATGTCACAGCCAATGTTCTCAATCGTGCTGGCAAGAGTGTTGTCTGCCTTGGTCAAACACATGTGCAGTTACATTGCTTTCCCCCAGGAGGAAGATTTGGCCACTGTGAAGGCAGGATTCTATGCAATGGGACATATACCCAAAATTATTGGGATGATTGACGTACACATATTGCGTTTGTCCCACCCGCCAGAATGAAGAGGTGTTCATGAATCAAAAGAGATTCCACTCACTCAATGTGCAAATGGTGTGTCTTGCAGACCAGTACATCTCCCACGTCACTGCCAATTATCCTGGGTCGGTGCATGACGCCTTCGTCCTGAGGAATAGCAGCATCCCAAATGTGATGGCACAACTACAGAGGCACAGGGTGTGGCTAAAAGGTTAGCCTGTCTCCCCACCCAATGTATGTCAGTGTATGCCTTCTGGTGTCAATCCCATACCATTGTGTAAGACTAATGTTTGTCCCGCAATACTTGCAGGTGACTCTGGCTACCCCAACCTATTGTGGCTCCTGACCCCTGTGAGGAATGCCAGGACAGGGGCTGAGAATCATTATAATAATGCACATGGGTGAACCAGGAGAATTATTGAAAGGACCATCGGCCTCCTGAAGCCCAGGTTCAGATGCCTCCATCTGACAGGTGGATCCCTGTGCTACTCACCAAAAAAGTTGTGCCAGATAGTAGTAGCATTCTGCATGTCGCACAACCTGGTCCTCGGATGACATGTGCCTTACCGGCCTGAGGAGGAAACTGGAAGTGCCCCCGTGGCAGCAGTGGACCCTGAGGACAGTGAGGATGAGGAGGCAGAGAATGAGGATGTGAACAACAGAACATCAATTATATGTTAATATTTCCAATGACACATAGCTGAGACAGTGGAACTGACCACACCTCTGAGTATTGATGCTTTCTGTGTGGTTGTACCAGGATGGCATTCACTTCATTTGCTTCTCAACTTATTGTCACCTATGGCTTCTCATTTTGCAGATGTTGGTGATATAACAACTGTGTACTGATGTGATGACTACAGACAGCTAGAGGTAATTAATTGTGTGCTATCACAGTGTTCAGATCATTTGCACAAGATGTGACTGTTCCCATAAATGCACACTTTCATCACATAAAACACTATCACTCAAGTTGTGTTCAAGGGTGTTTATTGTAGTGCAAATAATTGATGGAAAAGTGCAATGGAATGGAGTGATGGTAGAGGAAAGACCAGGGTATTGTTCCAGTCTGTTTGTATCATAGGTCCAGTGTCCAATGGGCCATAGGAAGGGGAGCAAAGGCAGTTCAAAGTGGACAAGGTGACAGGGTGGGACACAAGGGGGACATTCAAGAGGGTCTCATTTCCTGGTGGTGGTCTTGGTCTGTGCAAGTGTATCTGGTTTCTGTTGGGGTCGCAGGGAACGTTTGTGGGGTGGTTCACGTTCTGCAGGGGGAGGGGTGTAGATGGCCTGTGGGTCGTGTGGCAGGACCTCCAGCCCACTATCTTCAGCGGAAGTGAAGGTTTGGTCAGTAGACTGGCTAGTGGTAGGGGGGCGCTGGTGTGCTGTCCATTCCCTCATGATGTTGGCCGTATCTGCCAGCACCCCTGCTATGGAGACCATGGTGGTGTTGAGGGCCTGCAAATCCTCTCTGTTCCCTGATGATGATCCTCCTGAAGCCACTTGTTCTCCTGCATGTTGGTAAGGATCTGGCCCATATTGTCCTGGAATTGTTGGTAAGCCCCCAGGCCATTGGTGAGTGCCTCCTGGAGAGTCAGTTCCATGGGCCTGTCCTCCCCCTGGCGCACAGTGGTCCTCCCAGTGTAACTCTTCCCCTAGGCATCTGTCCCTTGAATGGTGTTCCCATTGCCATTGACTCCAGGTCCCTGATTGTCTTGGATGTGAGACGTGGACTGGGGTCCCTGTACAGGTGGGCACACTGCTGATTGACCTATCCTGGGGACAGAGGTGTGGGGACGTTGGGTGGGTGCTGTTGTGTTAGATACTGATGGGGGAGGCTCTGTGGTGGACTGTGAATGGGCTGGGGTGGCTGACTGACTAGTGGTTCCTGATGGGCCAGGTAGTTCTTCCAGATCCTGAAGTCCAGAGTTACTGTCATCACTGGGGACATCTTCTGTTGGGGGACTGGATAGTCGTGGCACCTCCTCGTCGCTAACATTTGCTGGGGCACCTGTGGGGATGTAAGTGATGTATTATGCTTCATGTCTGTTACATATTATACATCCCTAGCTTCCCCTCTATCGCTGCAGTTGCCCTGCCACCTTTGTTTATGTATGGTGATGTATTGTGGGATTGATAGTTCTCCATGCTGTGCATGCTTTGGCGATCGGTGTACATGCGGGGCTGGGAGGGCTGTCTATGCATTGGTGTAGCATGCAGGGCTTGGCATTGGGGTTAGTCAGATATGTAGGTGCAGTTTGTGGGATGGTGTGGAGTGATGGGAGTGAGGGTGAGGGGGAGTGATGACATACAGGTATGGGGTGATAAGTAGTAAATATTGACTCACCAGTGTCCAGTCCTCTGGCCACTCCAGTGAGTCCCTCAGGTTGCAGTATTGCCAAGACTTGTTCCTCCCATGCTGTGAGCTGTGGGGGAGGAGGCGGGGGTCCACCGCCAGTCCTCTGGATGGAGAGCTGGTACCTTGCTGCCACGGAACGTACCTTCCCCTATAGGTCGTTCCACCTCTTCCTGATGTCGTCCCTTGTTCTTGGATGCTGCCCCACGGTGTTCACCCTGTCCACAATCCTCCGCTATAGCTCCATCGTCCTCGCAATGGATATCTGCTGTACCTGTGCTCCAAACAGCTGTGGCTCTACCCTGACCATTTCCTCCACCATGACATGCAACTCCTCATCAGTGAAAAGGGGGTGCCTTAGTGGGGACATGGGTGTTGTGTGGTGTGTGTTGTGCAGAGGTTGTTGAGTAATGTGGGGGTGTTGGATGTGGGGTGCGTGACGGATGGATGGGTGTTTGTGTCTGTGTGTGTATAGTTGTCTCAGTTGTCTCAGTTGTCTTCGTGTTAGTCTTGTGGCAATTATTGGTGTTCGTAAAGGGTTGTGGGTATAATGTTGGTGTGTGTTTTATAGTGCTGTGGGTGTGTGTGTGTGTGTGGTGTTTGTTACAGTGTCAGGTGTGTGATTTTCATTTAGGCCAATGTTGGTTTGCTTTGTATTTAGGTGACTATTCTAACTGTGCCAGTGTGTACTGCCAATGGTTTAGCACCATTGAATGTCCGCCATCATAATGTGGTGGGTGCTGTTTTGTTGGTATAACTGAATGGGTGTCCATACCGATACTTTAACACTGCCCTTTGGGCTGACGGATTTGCGTATGTGGCAGTATTCTGTCAGTTTGGTGTGTGTGTGTCATAATATGGTGAATGGATATTCGCCACCGCAGCAGTATGTTGGCGGCCGTCACCTGGCGGTAAGCAGGATTTACCGCCATTGTCATAATGAGGGCCTAAGTCTTTCACATAGTTTTGTCATGAGTGTCATGCTTGTTCTTTGTCTGTCTTGATGCAGGTCCATGGAGATGTAATTGCCCAGTAGCATATTTTTCAGTTACTTTGGACCCAGTTGTGGCAGCTTTACCAGGCGGTCTGCGTGCAATTGCAGAGGTTGGACAGAGCCTCACACAGTTTGGAGGCATTGTGATGGGACACCCCTTAACTATTACGGTCCCTCACGCCATTGAGATCCTACTTACAAAAATGAAAACCCAGTACCTAACAGGTTGACCCATTATGAGATGAGTATTATAGGATCACCAAACGTGTCATTGAAAAGATGTACACTGCTTAACCAGGCAACTTTACTTCCAAATAAAAATGTTGAGATTGAAAAAGTGGAAGACATTAAGCATGATTGTCTTGAAGTAACTGATTTGTGCACAAAACCGAGACCTGACATTAGAGACACCTGATTGGAAGAAAATGACCAAATTATCTTTGTTGATGGTTCCTGTTTAAGAGACAACACAGGAATACTGAGAGCAGGATATGGTTCTGGTATACTGGAAGCGTCCTGATTTTGAGGAGTGTAATATGCACAACTAGCGGAACTGGTAGCCCTCACTACAGTGTGCCATGTTTCTGATCAGCTTAAAGTTACCATCTATATGGATAGCCAGTATGGATGTGGAATAGTCCATGACTTTGGCCAGTTGTGGTCGCAGAGAGGTGTCATGACCTCTTCAGGTTCAACAGTGAGAAATGGTGAGAGAATTAAGGAATTGTTGCAAGCTATCCAAAAGCCATTGTGAAATACAGTGCAGATCTGAAATCACAAGATTTTGTGTTAATGGGAAGTGGATATGTGGATCAAGTCGCAAGGTTTTGCGCATTGAACTGTATATCATTCAAAGATAAGTGGGGATTGTTACTTGAATAAGATGAAACATGTCCAAAGTTTGCATTGCATGTAATAGATGCATTGGAAAAATTGAGAACACTACATAGTAATGTTGACAGGGAGGAAAAACGATCAGGGAGTAAAATGAAATGTGTACAGAGACAAGATGAATTGCGGGTTTCATAAGAGGGTCAATTGGTTTTGCCAAATAGCTTGTTGTCTCAAATAGCTAGGCATTATCATGGTCAAGCACATGTTGGGAGGGATGCCATGATTCGTCTTTTTAAGCATAATTGGTTCAATCCAAGGTTTAGACAAGTTTCCGAATCAGTTTGCCATTGTTGCATCTTTTGTCAGCAAATGAACACGGGAAAAGGGACAGTGGTTAATTTGAGCCACATTGGAAGAGGAGGCGGTCCATTCAGCTGAATGCAAATGGATTTTATTGAGATGCCTGTGTATTGGGGTTTGAGATATGTATTGGTGATTGTCTGCATCCTTAGTCTTTAGATTGAAGCAGAGCCTATACAAAGAAATGACAGCCTCTCAGTAGTGAAACTACTGCTTGGGGAATTGATAACACATTTTGGGTCTCCGATCTTTTTAGAATCATATAGGGCAAGTCACTTCAACAATGAAGTAACTAAATTACTATTTGCAGCATTAAACATTGAGCAGAAGTTGCATTGTAGTTACTGCCCTGAAGCATCAGGACTTGTGGAACAGATGAATGGTAACTTGAAATCAAGAATGGTGAAAATGTGTACATCCACGAATCTGAAGTGGCCTGACGCACTGTCTTTAGTTTTAATGACCATGAGAAACACACTTGACAGGAAGACAGGACTGTCAGCACACAAAATCCTCATGGGCAGAGCACTGAGGTTGCCAGCAGTTCTGCAAATGCCCTTGTGAACATAACAGATGATATAGTTTTGGACTACTGCAAATGTCTGGCTGATGGGGTTCACTCTTTCTCTCAGCAGGTGGAAGCCACCACACTGCCACCGATCCCAGATCAAGGACACACCCTGAGAGCGGGTGACTCGGTGGTGGTCCGGCAACACGTGAGCAAGACGTGTTTGGAGCCTCTGTGGAAAGGCCCTTTCCAGGTAGTTCTGGTTACTATCACAGCTGTGAAGTGCGCTGGAGTTCCAAACTGGATCCAGCCAGCCACACGAAAAAAGTTTCATGTCCTTTGGACAATGAAGAGGAAGTGTTTAGAGTACCAATAATGACCAGACAAGTCTCAGAGCCAGAAGGAGAAGAAAGAGGAACTGAGACCGGACCTGAGCACGCTGAGGATGGTTCAGTCACTCCTGTGAGAGACGAAGGAGAAGACCTCCAGAAAGGTGAAGGTGAGCCACTTTCAACTGAGGCAGGAGGAGAGTCTAGTCAGAGGAGGGCTCTCCTAGAAGTAGACGGTTTTGAGAGACAATCAGATCAAACCCCACACCCTGAGAGCAAAGGAGTTGAGGAGAATCAAAGCCAATGTGATCTGACTCCTCCTGAACCAGTTGCAGGTCCGTCAAGAGAAAATCCTGCAGAGCAAGAAGAAGTTTCAAGTTCAATACTGAAAAGAGCATTGACCAAGGGTCCACTGAAAGGAGATGATAAGTGGCCAGAGAAAGGAAGCAGTTGTTGGGACAACAATTGAGGAAGAAGTAGATACGACAAGGAGAGAAGATCTGAGTGAAGGAGAATTGAATGGAGATCGAAAGTTGAAAAGAAAGAGAATAGCAAGTTGAAGGTACGCAGGTCCTGAATGGGCATATGCAACAACAAGTGAATGGCAAAGATAATTTTTGTCTTTTTGTTTTTTCACCAAGACATTCCAGTTCAATACTTTGGCACTTGAAGGAAGCTAATGAACTGAACTGTGAGACCAAATGAGAAAAAGAACAAAGAAAAAAAGAGACTGTTGAAAGTAACCGGCAAAGTATTTTGATAACCTGATTTGACTTTTGAAACTTGATTTTGACAAGATAACCTGATTTGACAAGCTGCTAAACTGATTTTTGACAAAGGATCCTTGAAGTAATACTGAAAGCTGTAAATAACTGCTGAAAGTAGAGTGAAGAGTTTTGATTTTTGCTGCATATTTATAAATTGTTCTCTTCTACTTTCTGATTCTTTAC
Source organism: Pleurodeles waltl (assembly GCF_031143425.1). NCBI lineage: Eukaryota > Metazoa > Chordata > Amphibia > Caudata > Salamandridae > Pleurodeles > Pleurodeles waltl. The sequence continues at coordinate 31,104,931 of NC_090437.1, forward strand.
AGATCATGAGTAACATTAGCCAGCAGGATAGGAAGAACAAGTGCTGTAAATATGTGAGTGTTGGTTTGGCAATTGTGTTTGTGATATTGTTTGTGATATTGATTATGGGTATGACTGTACTTGACAAGAGTAAAGCCAACCATATTTCAGCTTTAGAGACAACTACTGCATTAACAGCAATAGAAACGTTTAGGTTAGATGAGGAGTATCTGCAAGGGGAACTTTCGTCAAATGTCTTCTATCGCTTATTGAGTATGTTGAGACAATGGATGCGATGAATTTTTATGTGTGTACGCAGATTCCTTCCTCAGCCAAAGAAGGAGTTACCTATCACAGTTTGCCCCTTACTTGGGATAAGTTGTAGTCTGTTACTAACAAGATTTTATAACTAGGAGTTTATTCACTATTTCTACTCTAATCATGATGTCAGGTTTTTGTTTGTCCCCATAATTAGGTACCTGAGTAGAGTAGCTAAGGACAATGACATAATATTAGTGAGAGGTTTCTTTGAACCTACATTAGCTTTTGGTTCAGCTTCCGCGCAAAGGAACAACCTGACATGCTTGCTTACACCATTAGAAAAGAGCTTCTTAGATCACACAGATGACAGGAGAAAGACATTGAAGGAGAGGTTAGAAAAGGGTTCAGAGAAAAGGACTTTTAGAAATGAGTATGCCTTTAGTGAAATAAAAACACAAGGGAGGGAAATTAGCTTTAGATGTGCAACACCTAGGAAAGTTTTGTGTCTATAGACCTAAATCACACACTGACACTTTATTTGTGGGAAGAGTGAATGTAGACATGTGTTTATGTTTCAGAGTAAATGGACTTTTATGTTGAATGGACAGGATCCAGCGATTCCTGGCATATAATACATTTGTGGACCTAATGCTTTTTACCATCTTTCAAGAGGGTGGTATGGCACATGCTATTTGAGGATAGTTTTCCCAAAGATGTTCCAACTTGATGACTTGAAAAGAATTCTGAAAATGACTGTATTACATCACAGTAGAGAAAAGAGAGAGACTCCTTCTGGTATAGTGACAGATATATTTGAAGCAATGATTCCTTCAGTAGGAGTTGGTCTGAATTCGATAAAGATTTGAAAGTTGTCTCCCATTGTGGTGAACATGCTGACAAATTTTGTCAGGAGTCATGATCCTGAGAGATACAGAATTGGCTGAGGAACGATCTATGACTCTTCAGAACCGCCTTGTGTTAGACATTCTTTTAGCAAAAGATGGCAGAGTTTGCAAAATGCTTTATTCTAGGCATTGCTACTCATTTATTCCTGATAATAGTGAAGAAATTAAAAGCCTACTTACTAATCTGACTAATAAAAGTGCTGATTTGAAAGAATTGAAAGAACTAGGGGGCATATTTATACTCCGTTTGCGCCGAATTTGCGTCGTTTTTTTCGACGCAAATTCGACGCAAAACTAACTCCATATTTATACTTTGGCGTTAGACCCGTCTAGCGCCAAAGTTCATGGAGTTAGCGTCATTTGTTTGCGTGAACACCTTCCTTGCGTTAATGATATGCAAGGTAGGCGTTCCCGTCTTAAAAAATGACTCCGATGCATATGCGTCGTATTTATACTCCCGGGCAAAAATGACAACCGGGAGTGGGCGGGTCTAAAAAATCTGCATTAGCGCCGGATTTTAGCGCCTGGGTCAGGGCAGGCGTTAAGGGACCTGTGGGCTCAGAATGAGCCCAGAGGTGCCCTCCCCTGCCCCCAGGGACACCCCCTGCCACCCTTGCCCACCCCAGGAGGACACCCAAGGATGGAGGGACCCACCCCAGGGACATTAAGGTAAGTTCAGGGAAGTATTAATTTTTTTTTTTTTTGGCATAGGGGGGCCTGATTTGTGCCCCCCTACATGCCACTATGCCCAATGACCATGCCCAGGGGACAGAAGTCCCCTGGGCATGGCCATTGGGCAAGGGGGCATGACTCCTGTCTTTGCTAAGACAGGAGTCATTTCAATGGGGGTTGGGAGTCGTAAAAAAATGGCGCAAATCGGGTGGAGGCGATTTTTTTGCCTCAGCCTGACTTGCACCATTTGTGGATGCCCATACTCCATTTTCCCCCTACGCCGGCGCTGCCTGGTGTACGTCGTCTTTTTTAACGCACACCAGACAGCGCCGGCGGCTAACGCCGGCTAAAGTCATTCAATAAATACGGCGCCCGCATGGCGCTTCAGAATGGCGTTAGCCGGCGCTAATTTTTTTGGCGCAAAACTGCGTTGGCGCAGTTTTGCGTCAAAAAGTATAAGGGGCATATTTATACTCCGTTTGCGCCGAATTTGGGTCGTTTTTTTCGACGCAAATTCGACGCAAAACTAACTCCATATTTATACTTTGGCGTTAGACCCGTCTAGCGCCAAAGTTCATGGAGTTAGCGTCATTTTTTTGCGTGAACACCTTCCTTGCGTTAATGATATGCAAGGTAGGCGTTCCCGTCTTCAAAAATGACTCCGATGCATATGCGTCCTATTTATACTCCCGGGCAAAAATGACCGCCGGGAGTGGGCGGGTCTAAAAAACCCGCATTAGCGCCGGATTTTAGCGCCTGGGTCAGGGCAGGCGTTAAGGGACCTGTGGGCTCAGAATGAGCCCAGAGGTGCCCTCCCCTGCCCCCAGGGACACCCCCTGCCACCCTTGCCCACCCCAGGAGGACACCCAAGGATGGAGGGACCCACCCCAGGGACATTAAGGTAAGTTCAGGTAAGTATTTTTTTTTTTGTGGCATAGGGGGGCCTGATTTGTGCCCCCCTACATGCCACTATGCCCAATGACAATGCCCAGGGGACAGAAGTCCCCTGGGCATGGCCATTGGGCAAGGGGGCATGACTCCTGTCTTTGCTAAGACAGGAGTCATTACAATGGGGGTTGGGAGTCGTAAAAAAATGGCGCAAATCGGGTTGAGGCAATTTTTTTGCCTCAGCCTGACTTGCACCATTTTTTTACGCCCATACTCCATTTTCCCCCTACGCCGGCCCTGCCTGGTGTACGTCATTTTTTTTAACGCACACCAGACAGCGCCGGCGGCTAACGCCGGCTAACGTCATTCAATAAATACGGCGCCTGCATGCCGCTTCAGAATGGCGTTAGCCGGCGCTAATTATTTTGGCGCAAAACTGCATTGGTGCAGTTTTGCGTCAAAAAGTATAAATTTGGCCCTAAATTTGGCCCTAGGGGGCATATTTATACTCCGTTTGCGCCGAATTAGCGTCGTTTTTTTCAACGCAAATTTGATGCAAAACTAACTCCATATTTATACTTTGGCGTTAGACCCGTCTAGCGCCAAAGTTCATGGAGTTAGCGTAATTTTTTTGCGTGAGCACCTTCATTGCGTTAATGATATGCAAGGTAGGCATTCCCGTCTTAAAAAATGACTCCGATGCATATGCGTCGTATTTATACTCCCGGGCAAAAATGACCGCCGGGAGTGGGCGGGTCTAAAAAACCCGCATTAGCGCCGGATTTTAGCGCCTGGGTCAGGGCAGGCGTTAAGGGACCTGTGGGCTCAGAATGAGCCCAGAGGTGCCCTCCCCTGCCCCCAGGGACACCCCCTGCCACCCTTGCCCACCCCAGGAGGACACCCAAGGATGGAGGGACCCACCCCAGGGACATTAAGGTAAGTTCAGGTAAGTATTTATTTTGTATTTTTTTTGTGGCATGGGGGGCCTGATTTGTGCCCCCCTACATGCCACTATGCCCAATGACCATGCCCAGGGGACAGAAGTCCCCTGGGCATGGCCATTGGGCAAGGGGGCATGACTCCTGTCTTTGCTAAGACAGGAGTCATTTCAATGGGGGTTGGGAGTTGTAAAAAAATGGCGCAAATCGGGTTGAGGCGATTTTTTTGCCTCAGCCTGACTTGCACCATTTGTGGACGCCCATACTCCATTTTCCCCCTACGCCGGCGCTGCCTGGTGTACGTCATTTTTTTTAACGCACACCAGACAGCGCCGGCGGCTAACGCCGGCTAACGTCATTCAATAAATACGGCGCCCACATGGCGCTTCAGAATGGCGTTAGCCGGCGCTAATTTGTTTGGCGCAAAACTGCGTTGGCGCAGTTTTGCGTCAAAAAGTATAAATTTGGCCCTAGGTGTTTGGGAGAAAGTTGGCAAAGGATTTGCTTCAGTGGGAAATTGGCTCAGCGACATTGGGAAAAGGATACTATTGAAAATAATACAAGGGACATTGATTATTGTGGTTTGCATAATTGGAGCATGGGGAATTTTTAAATTGTGTTGGAGGATCAAATTGAGGAAAATTAAATATAATCAGAGGAGAGAAGAAATAAAAAGGAAATATTTGTTTAGGAGAAATTTGAAAAGGGAACAAAGATTTGAAGGGGAGAGATAACAGAATTTTAAGCTGAAGCAAAAAATTTGTGTGGGAACATTTAGGGCCTCATTCTGATCGAAAGACCGCGGAGGCCATTCAGGCTTTCCCGCTGGGCTGGCGGGCGACCGCCAGAAGGCCGCCCGCCAGCCCAGCGGGAAACCCCTCCCCACGAGGAAGCCGGCTCCGAATGGAGCCGGCGGAGTGGGTATGTGCGACGGGTGCAGTGGCACCCGTTGCGTATTTCAGTGCATAGCAGACACTGAAATACATAGTGGGGCCCTCTTAAGGGGGGCATGGGCACTGCAGGGGCCCCCAGGGGCCCCGCGGCACCCCCTACCGCCATCCTGTTCCTGGCGGGAGACCCGCCAGGAACAGGATGGCGGTAGGGGGTGTCAGAATCCCCATGGAGGATTCTAAAGGGCAGCAGAATGACCCCCTTAGTCCCATATTAATACTTTTTTTAGCACTGTATTTGCGTCATTTTTTGACGCAAAAACAGCGCAAACGTGCAAAATACAATTGTATTATGTAAGTTTGCGCCATTTTTGCATCAAAAAGCAGCGCAAATGCGGCGCAAAAAAAGTATAAATTGCGGCCTTAGTGTAATGACACATTTAGTCATCAGAGGAGGGATTGTTAACGCTGAATCCAATAATGAAAATGTATGTATTTTGAGTGTTGAAATTTGCCTAGAAAATGTATTAACTGCATCCAAAAGAACACCAAGGGACTCTGCATGCTACCACAATGGAATGGAACCACCAATAACTCCTATGCAGCGCTGCAAGGAACAGGAAAGTGCAGGACACTCACGTCTCTGTTCTCACACACACAGGCACCACCACCCATGCCACCCAGATGGAGACGTCAAGGAATGCCAGTACTCCACCTGAAGACGAAGGCCCCAATCAGAAGAGTGCAGATGAATGTCTGGACACAGAGGAGAACTCTGGCCCATCCCACAGGCCTGATCACTCACCCTCCAGTAGCCCCACCTAGGACACCACTGACACCCTTACCACTCAGTCACCATCATCAGCTCTGGCCCAATGTCACCACACCAGTGTCTCCAGGCCACAGATTGGCTGCCCACAAGTACAGAGTCCCGAGTCTCCACCCCCCACCAGGCAGGATGATGATGGGCCCAGTGCAAGTGGGACTGACAGACCTGTGCAGGGGAGACTGGTACAGGGGGCTAGGGACATTGAGACAGGAGCAGCGGGTCGGGGGGTGGTCCAAGTAGGGATGCTGCTGCCAAGGAGGCCATTGCTGAGGTCCTGGGAGCATACCACCATTCCCAGGACATGATGGTTCATATCCTGGCCATGCTGGAGGAGAATCAGAGGCTGCAGGTAGCACATCATTACAACGCAATGGAGCAATGGAAACAGCTCAATGCTACCATGGCCACCTTAGCAGGGGTGCTGCAGTGCCAGCACAAAATCCAGCCTGAGTCCCCCACCCACCAGCAGACCCCTTACACTAGCCATGACAATGCCCTGCCATCCACATCTGCAGCTGTTAGTGGACTGGTGACACAGCCAGAGGACTCATAGGACACCAGCACCCCTTCCACTGCAGCGCAGCTTTCCCCTCGCAAACGTGCCGTCGGACCCAGACATCCCTGTGAAACACCAGCCAAGACCAAGCCCATCACTAGGAAGTGACTGTGCCCTAAACTGTCTCCCTTGTGTCCCACAGAGCTACCTTGTCGATATGCCACTACCATTTCACCATCTTCCAATGGCCCCACAGACTATGCCCTTGTGCAATCAACAGCTGTGGAAATGTACCTGAGTATATTGTTTGCCATGTGCCCACTCCCTTACACTGTCCCATCAGTCATGGATGTTTTTTGTGTAAATAAATATACCTGTGCACTCAAAATATCTGTCCTTCATTAATATGAGCAAACAAATATAAATGTGAATGTAGTAGCCAGTCTCCATCATAATGTCGTTTTATTGCATGAGGGGGTCTAACAGACTGCAGTGTTCGAAGGATGTCACACTGGACATTCCTTTGATGTAACACATATCTTCTTCTTCACACATGAAGTCTACACATCATTGGTAAGGGACACCATAAGTCACCTTGAAACAATGCAGTAAACCCATTGGTAACATAGAACACTACCTGAGAGTCACTGGAAGTATAGCCGGATTAGCTGGGTCCTGGTGTTGATGTCTTCCCCCTCCTCTTCCCCATCACTCTCACCCATCCTCTGAGGTGGCAGGGGTGGTTGGACAGCATCCACCTCATCCTGTAGTGGAATAGCTTTCCTCAGTGCCAAGTTGTGCAGCATGCAGTAGGCCACCACTACCTGACAAACCTTGTCAGGGACATAGCACAGGGACCCTCCAGAGAGATGAAGGCAGCAAAATCTTGCCTTGAGGAGTCCTATGGTTCTCTCAATAACCGTCCCAGTGTGACAATGTGGTTCATTATAATGGATTTCTGCATCTGTCCTGGGATTCCTCACAGGTGTCTGGAGCCATTGTATGTTTGGGTAGCCAGAATCCCCGGCAAAAGTGGGCGAAAGAGGGTTGAAACACACAAAGTCCACTTGCATACAGCCTGCCTGTCAGCTATGTAACTGATCCAGTGTCATACACACTCACCTATGAGCCAAGCTCTGTCCCCTGGTAGTTGTACCAACGTGTGTGGAACACTGCTTTGCTCAGGACAAAGGATTCATGGACTGATCTTGGGAACCTTGCTTTGACATGAGTAATGGACTGATCAGCGGTACACACCAATTGGACATTAATGGAGTGAAAGATTTTACGATTTCTGAACACCTGTTCATTTACTCTTGGGGGTATGAGGGCTATATGGGTACCATCAATTGCACCTATCACATGGGGAATATTTACAAAAGCATAAAATCCAGATTTGATGGAGGTGAGATCAGCCCTTTGGGGAAACTGGACATAACTGCAGGTGCTGCACGATGGAATCCAGAAATTTGGACAGGACATGGCTGAACATTGGCTGAGATACACTGGCTGCCATGCCCACTGTCACTTGGAATGAGCCCGTGGCCAGAAAATGTAACACAGATAGTACCTGCACAGTTGTAGGGATGGCATGGGGATTCCTATTAGCTGGCATCAGAGTTCCAGGATAGTGGCTCGATTTAGGCGGTAAGTGATGATGATGTGACATTCCTCCATGGTGGTCAGATTAACCAGGGGTCTGTAAACAGACGGGGACCTCCCTCGCCACATAGGTCTGTACCTATGGGGAGGATTAGAGACACATTGATTTGCCACAGACACTACAGTCACAATATTCCACAATTCAACGTGTACATGCAACACTACTGCCGCTCACACATACGCAGAGAACTTGGTAATCCTGTCTGGGTATTGTCTGGTGTGGTGTGTATACTGCATTGCATCATAGTGTAGGCACACTTCCCACTATGATTCCATGAGGAGGATCACTGATCATACTATTACTCGATGAAGGGGAGAGAGAATGGAGCCATGATTTATGACAAAGGACAGACAATAAAGGCTTAGTGTATGCAAAATGGCAGCCCGCTGTCCTACAGAAAGTGTAGTGTAGGAAGTGACTACATTCCGCTAGCATTAGTCGTCATAGCGGTAGGCAGTGTTCACCGTCGTGCACCTCTTCATTGGATAACATTGGCGTCTATGGCGAAGCAGGGCCAATCACGATCACCGCTGGCAGTGACAGTGCACACCGCTGTGGTAAATACCGCCATTTTGCTATGCCCTTGCCACTTTACTCCTGCACCTCAAGAGGAACGGAACTCCACTGTGTGAGCTGCTGTGTCCTGACTCTGGTCCTTAGAATGGCACATTTCACAGGGAAACGGGCCCCGGCCTTCACCGCTGGGGAGCTTGAGAAGCTGGTGGACGGGGTCCTACCCCTGTATGCGAAGCTGTATGTGTGACCAGAGGCTCAGGTAAGTTGCTATTAGTCCTCCTTGAATGTGTGTGAATGTGTGTGAATGTGGCCTGCAGGCGTTTTTGTTGGCTGTGTGAATGCTTACCCGTGATGTGTCTGGCAGTTGTCGTCTTGGATATTGTCAATATGTGTGTCTTCATTGGCCATGTATGGTCAAACTGGCATGGCATTTGTTTATGGGGCACCCAAACTGACGCCTGTTTCTTTTTTCTGCGTGTCCCATGCAGGTCAGCACCCGTCAGAAGAAAGGAATGTGGCAAGCCATTGCCAAGGAAGTGCGGACCCTGGTGCTCTACAACCGGTGGAGCACCCACTACAGGAAGCGGTGGGAGGTCCTGCGGCGCTGGGCCAGGAAGACTGGAGAGGCCCAGCTTGGGACGGCCTAGCAACGAGGAAGAGGTGCCTGTCGGACCCTGACCCCTCTAATGGCCCGCATACTGGCGATAGCCTATCCCGATTTGGATGGACGCTTGAAGGCAGCACAGAAGCCACAAGGGGGTGAGTACCTACACTAATGTGAAGCTATTATGCTGAGTGTAGTTAGATGCCATGGGGTGCATGCTGTGTAGTGGCAGGTCCATAGACGGGTGTGTACCTGCAGCCCTGCCCCCTCTACGTCCGTGGGATAGTGTTCTTAGGTAGATATAGCTGGGAATGTAGGCCTGTGATGGGGCCCCTGTTTGGGCTATTGGTTTAGAAGTAGCCTCAAGGATTAGCAGATTTGTTGTCTTGCCAACGTCTCTCATTGTGCCCCATTGCAAAGTGTTTTGGAGTAGAGAATCAGGATGGTCATGTAGTGTGCTGTGGGATGTTGCCTAGAAGTAAGGGGCACATTCAGGTGAATTATTCTGCCTGCTGGGGGTTATTGCATGAGATGCATAGTGGTGTATGTGTGCCAATAAGTATTTTTTATCTAGATTTGACCTATCTCTATCTTGTTTTGTCCCCCCCTCTGTCTCCCTCTGTCCTTGTTTGCTTTAGCATCATCTGGTGAGGGAACTGAGGCACCGGCGAGTGGGGATGCTGCAGCCCACGGTTCCCAGGAGACAGAGTCCACCGATGCCAAGGGTACCTTTGGGTTGGAGGGCGAGGGGAGTACAAAGGGGGAGGCAACTACCACTGGAGGTATTGACTCAGACACCTCCTCCGATAGCAGCTCCCTGGTGATGGCGGAGCCTATTGGACCCAGCCATTCCTTGTCATCTTCCGCCACCCGCATACCATCACCGCCCTCCCAGTAGCTCCCCACCGTGTAGCCCGTGCCCACTCACCCAGGAGGGTGGGTGTCTCCTTTGCCTCAGGCACCTCAGCTCCTGCCCCTGTTAGCCCTGCTGCCCTCATTGATGAGACTATTGACCCCCTGAGAAGCATCTCTGTTAGTCAGACAGCCATTGTGAATGTCATCCAGCAGTGCATTCCTGGAAGGCATTCACAGTGCCATATCTGTCCTCCAGTGTCCCTGGTCTTTCTGTCCACCCTCCCACAACCTCTACCCCTTCCAGTACCCCAGTCCCTTCTCCCATCCCAAGCACACATCCAGACAGCCATACATCCAAATCAACACCCAAGAAGCATGCAAACAAACACAAGCACCACATGTCCCACCACATGCAGGCACACACCAAACATTCAAAGGCAGACAGAGCAACATCCACCTCCCCCACTGTGTCCACCCCCCTCATGACACAGAAATGCTCCTAGACATCCACTCCACACACATCCACCAAACATGGGCATACTGTACAGGCTCCTGCATCCAAGCACAGCAGACCTACACCTCATACCTCCACTCCCTCATCCTCCACTCCCAAACCTGTCTCCAAAACCCCTGCAGCTGCACCTCTTTCCCTCTCCGATATTAACCTGTTCGAACCCACTGGCCCATCCTGTCTTGTCCCTAAACATTCCCTTGGCCTCCAGAATCCCACTCCTTCCTCATCCAAGTCCTCTGCAGTCTGCCCTACTCATTCCCGAGCCCCTTCCCCAGAGAAGAAGAAGGCCTGTGTTTCCCCTGGTCCCTCTGCCACCCCTCCTCCTCCCAAGAGCAAGCCAAAACCCTCTCCACCTCCAAAGCCTAAGCCCAAGACCCCCCTTCCAAACCTGAGTCCCCACACCCGCCACCCCCTGCACCTGAACCCTGAGGTGCCTGGCTGCCCCATTGATGTCCTTTCTCAGTGGAGTGTTCCTTTACATAGTGGGACTCAAGTGTGGGCCTTCTTTGCCCTACCGGGACTTTGTCCTGGCCAATAGCCTTTTGTAAGTAGTTTTTTGGAATTAAAATTTGCTGCCGAGCAGACCTGTTGGTGCTAAATTGAGCCGTTGTGCAGCGTTTCACTGTGGGGGGGGGTGGAGTGCACAGGTGTGTGCATTGGTGCAGGTATTTGTTGGCTTCTGCCTGGTAAGTACATTTTGTAAGGGTGTGTATGACTTGGGGTGGGGGAGGGGATGGGTGTGCGTTGCGATGTAGGTGGGGTGGGTTGGTGTGCAATTGTGCCCTTTCCTCCCTTGTGTGCTAGGCTGTCGGACTTACAGTCGTCATCGGCTGTCACGGTCCTGGAAGAAAATGGCAAGGAGAAGCATTGGCATTATTTCCACCTCTCGCTCCAAATCAGCGTATTCTGTGTGCCTCCGGTGAGTGTTTCCCTTTATATGGGTCATTTCCGCCAGGCTTTAAATGGCGGCTGTTACCTCCCCGGAACTGATGGCAGTATGGTGTTCATAATATGCTGGTCAGGTTGGCCTTCTCGCCGGCCTGGAGAAGGCCTCTGCCATCGTTGGCGGTGCTTCCAAGATGGCAGTGGGTGGTTGGGCCGCTGTCTGTTTCTCCTATGCTTCATTATTTGGCGGTTACCGCCACCGTCAGCGGTGCGGTCATTACCGCCAGATTCAAAATGACCGCCTTTGTTTTTCCTGAACTTTGATTCCGAACATTCTGCCTTGATGACTGAACCAATGTCCTCTTGACGAAGACAGTCCCAACTTGCTGAACCATAATGAGGACAGGTATACGATGTTATTGATTGTCATGTCTATCTGCTTTTGCTTCTAGGTACCAACTGCTATTTTGATAGAGCCATAGTTAGATGTTTTTCCAAATTTGTGTGAGTAAATTCTTTTGCATTAATTCCAAACATGCTATTCTAATCTGGTGTTAGTTAGGGTACTCACTGATTATGCTTGCTACATGTAATAACAGTTGATGTCTTTACTTTGCTGAATCTAAATGTAGGTTATATCGTTTGCACAGTTATTCTTGCTATTTATTTGTACTGTAACTTTAGAATGTGTAGTAGCTCAAGCTTTGGTTAGATTTTGATTATTTCGCCGCTTTGGTCAGCCAGTGTTGTTTCTGTATGTTTATCATTTGATTTTAAGATTAAGTTACATGACATTAGCATTGTTAATATAGGGAAAAAAACATTCTATCTTTTATACCAAGGTGTGGATATTCATGGCCACAAGGTCATGGGTTTTGGAAATTACTGACTCCTATTGATTATTGATGTTATTGATTGTTACGGTTATTGATCTGTGTTGGTATGGGCTCATGGTGGAAAAAACTCAAAGTGCAGTCAAAAGGTCCAACGGCCTATTCGCGTCTCCCTTGTAAGTTTTCTTATTAAGGTCTGACGGGCTAACGCATTCCATAAAATCAATGTAGTGACTAAGGTGAATTCAGAAGGTGTCTGCATCGTGCTATGTGGGATGGCAAACACCTGTAAAAGGTGAAAATAAAATACATTGTATTACTGTGCTTTAGGACATTACTATGAGGTGAGTTTGTTGGTAGAGTTCTTGAAATCTCCACATTTCTACATCACTAGTTGCCCCTATGACAACATGGTGAAAATGCTTGTCTTTTCAGATTCAGGTCTTACACTGCTTTTCTTTTCACATGCATATACACATGCTAATGGCTATCCTTTTGGCTGTTTGGGGTGTTTGGGTGCTCATTTGGAGATGAGTGGCCAAGTAAGTTGGTTGGCTGTGACAAATAAGCAAAAACATATACGCCCTAGCTATAGAATTATACTTTGGTGCTAAGTCAACAATCATGCACAGTAACCTTTTCATAGATTGTTTGAGCAAAGGTAGAATGTACCGGTCCGATGCAATCTAAAACTCACAATTCCAGGACACATATTTGATGAGTGGAGAAAAACATGGTAAAAAGGTATGCAAGGTTTTCAATGGAACCAACAACTGACCCATGAGTAGCTCAAGACCTCTCATTAAATTATTGGATGAAGTATAATCTGGGATGTAAAATGAAATCCTGAAACATCTTTCCATGTACTTGAGGTGATTGCTGACTGGTTATTGTAGTTTTTGCATTGCTGAGTTTCCTTCTGGATCACTGAATAACTTCAGTGCAACTTATGTTTTTTACTCTCTAAAAAAAAAGAGAGAGACATTCAGATCAAGGTGAACAAAAGGTGCAATAAAATAATGTTTAAATGTTTTGTTATACGTGCTTGTATTTAGAATAGATGTTTCCACACTGTATGAAGCCTGCCATATTCCACAATAGCTCGTTTTATAGATAGCCCTTCCTGTTACATGTATGCCATTTTATAGCATTGCTAACCAGAGTAGGGCTGGGACTGCAAAAAGGCCCAACACCAAATTAAAAGTGGCCCTAATTAGTGAACCAGATGTCTAAACAAGCATTTGGAATGCAATGGGTCTCGCTTTTGCTTGAGTTAGAGCTATTAGCGTTGTAAATTCCTAATTGGACTTTTCTTGCCACATAAATTGAAAATGAAAACTAAAACAGTTACAAGCCCCTTCAATAGGAAAAGTAAAACAGTTGCAAGCCCATTCAAAGCACCATGGCCGCCATCAGCATGAGTGTGAAGGAGAGACACACAAAAAAAAGAAGTTTGCTCACAGCTAAAAGCATCAGCAGACATGCAATTATCCATGTAACAGGGGCAGTCTGCAAGGCCGTAAAAAAAAAAAAAAGCCCAAAGGAGGGGCAAACGGCAAGCATTTACAAATGATAACAAAGGATTTTTGAAAGAGAAGCTTATGAACGAGTGGTAGTGATGGACTTGGGGTGTGTGCCATTAAAAGCCCACAGATAGATTACAACATGTCAGAGCACTTGCACACTCAACCTAAAAAGTGGCCCAGGTTTGCAAAATGGGTCAGTTTTGAACTTGTAAGCACATGCTGCATGGACATGGAAAATTGAGCAGATTTGAGCTTGCTTCATGCAATGTTTGTTTTCACATCAGGAAAGTCAGCAGCTAAAACCAGTCCTGCAGATTATAAAACAGGCTAACAAACAGACAGAAAACTGGCCAACATCAGTGACCTATCAGACCAGACCATCGGCATCGCCTGATTACTCTATAGGCAAGTCCGACCTTGCTGCTACTGAAAAGCACCCCTACTAACACAGAAGTGATTGACCACTACAGTTTTTACCCTGGCACATCTGCCCGCTTAATGCTATTAATTTGGAGTCCATGTGCCGGGCAACAGGGCAGTCCCTGCCTAGACCTCAGGAGAGCTGAATGCACATCTGTCCAAATCTTGATCTACCAAATAGAGCAGAGTTCTCCAACTCTTTCTCTGATGAGAGCTACTTTTTTTCAGTGAAAAACATCCGAGCTACTAGTACCAGTGCTGTAACAGTAGCCACGTCAGACAAGGTTACCTTAAGGGCCATCCTATGCAAAATTACCAACAGTTATCACCTCAGCACATCCGGAGTGTTGATAGCAGTAGTGCAAAAAAAAACATGCGTTGTTAATGACTAAGCCTTCCTATGACTATGGTGTCATAAATGCATAAAAAAGACTGGCATTGTATTTAGGACAACACTGGATCATTGTGTCCCACAATGCTTAAAGCATAACAGAGCACAAGGCAGAACTTTGCCTAGCTATACATGGACTGCAAAATCTTAGTTCTAGCAACAGCATGTCCCATCCGCCTTTCAAAAGTCACTTCCTCTGGAGTGTCACAAACAGTATCCATCATGATTAGATACTTTTCATTCTAGTTCATAACATGAGACATCACTTCCTTTTCTATATCAACCAAAAACCCTTTCATGCCGACCTTTGAAAAAGATATAGTTTACTTTAGCAGTTCATTCTTCATAAAATAAATCGTAAAAGCCATAGAAATAATAACTAGCAATCTCGATATTTCAGGACTTCTATTGGCACTTCATTCTTGCGTTCTATAAGTCAGTAACTATTTTGGTTAACCTTTCACCTTTTGCGAATGTGTATGGCCTTTGATTCCGGCTGCGCCTCAAACGCGCACGCCTTTGTGTGAGTGAAACTGATGAGATCTCGCGTCATTTGATGAGTGATGCAGGATCGGAATAATTGACTTGAAGATGTAGGCGGCTCAAGCGTGATACGGAAGGAAGAGATTTTCGACAAAAAAAGATGGAGCTGGGGTTATTACCTGCCAGCACTCGCTCTAAATTAGATGAGTGCCCAAATGGTTGTGGACTCTGTCTCTCAGAAGATCAATTCGAGAAACTTCAAAGGGAACCGTATTTATTTTTTTAAGCGCATATGTCATTACAAAAAGAATGAAGTGACTTTGCTGGCTATATTTCTGTCTCGTGAGATTTGTAGAAAATATTGTGAAAATCTTACCTGTGAGCAAATCATTGAAGCGTTTTCGGAGCTAAGAAATCGCCATTTATTTTTTGAGAAGGTGACTCCAATTTTAAGCAACATATGCACACATGCTCAAGGAGGGTATGGTGTAAGTATAGTCATTCCATCACAACGTCAGGCTTGTACCTTCCTGCAGGAGTGAAATGGACACAACATAGTTCCCATCTTCCCTATGAATCAGACTCGTGAGAAGTCACGCCTAACCCACCGGGATTAAGGGACGAACCTTGACCAGGACCAAAGTAGAGTTCCACACTGCAATGTTATTGTCTTTTCAGTTTCCAATGCCCCTTCGCCCTTTTTTAGGTGCTGGTTCCTGTAGAGGGAAATTTGCTATGCAATAATTCTAAGTGTAAAGGCTTTACAAATCTAGATAAATAAACCTAATTCCTTTTAACAGTAAATCAAGGTTCAAATAATGGTTCCTAGGCTTAATAAGCTTTCATCTCCCTAATGTGAGTCTTTGATCACATTTTAGCAAAAAGCGCTGCTGGAAAGCAAATAAGAGCCTCATTATGACTGCCAGACCACCAGACAACCATCTGGGTGGTCCTGAAAATACCACCATGTTGGTGGTCTTTCAGATCACCCTAGTACATGTTACACAGGCAAGACCGCCAACCGCCAAGCAAAAATAGCAGCCCGCCAATGTTAGTGCATCAGACCTTGTTAAGTAAACTTACAAGAGAGACGTGCATAGGCCGATGGACCTTCTACCTGCGCTTCGAGTAATTCCCACCATGTAACTCTGTACAAATACAAATCAATAACAATAACAATCAAATGACATCAATAATCTCTATGAGTCACTAATTTCCACACACCATGACATCACGGCCATGAATAACCACACCTTGGTATAAAAGCTAGAATGTTTATTTCTCTATATTAACAATGCTAAAGTGAGGTAACTTAGTCTCAAAATCAAATGATAAGGATACAGAAACAATACTGGCGGACCAAAGAGCTAAAGAATCACAATCTAATCAAAGCTTGAGCCACTATATATTCTAAAGTTACAGTACAAATTAATAGCAAGAATAACTGCGCAAACAAAATAACATACATTTAGATTCAGCAAAGAAAAAACACTAAGGGGTATATTTATACTCCGTTTGCGCCGGAATTGCGTCTTTTTTTTTTACGCAATTCCGACGCAAAACTAACTCCATATTTATACTTTGGCGTTAGACGCGTCTAGCGCCAAAGTCCATGGAGTTTGCGTCATTTTTTTGCGTGGACACCTACTTTGTGTTAATGAGATGCAAGTTAGGCGTTCACGTCTAAAAAATTGACTCCGAGGCATGTGCGCCGTATTTACACTCCCGGGCAAAATTCATGCCCGGGAGTGGGCGGGTCAAAAAAAATGACGCACTGCCGCTTTTGCGCCGTTTTTTAGCGCCTGCAAAAGGCAGGCGTTAAGGGACCTGTGGGCTCTGAAGGAGCCCAGAGGTGCCCTCCCATGCCCCCAGGCACACCCCCTGTCACCCTTGCCCACCCCAGGAGGACACCCAAGGCTGGAGGGACCCATCCCAGGGACATTAAGGTAAGTTCAGGTAAGTGTTTTTTTTTTTTTTTTTTTGGTGGCATAGGGGGGCCTGATTTGTGCCCCCCTACATGCCACTATGCCCAATGACCATGCCCAGGGGACAGAAGTCCCCTGGGCATGGCCATTGGGCAAGGGGGCATGACTCCTGTCTTTGCTAAGACAGGAGTAATTTCTATGGGGGTTGGGAGTCGGAAAAAATGGCGCAAATCGGGTTGAGGCAAAAAATTTGCCTCAACCTGACTTGCCCCATTTTTTGACGCCCAAGCCCCATATCCCCCTACGCCGGCGTTGCCTGGTGTACGTCGTTTTTTTCCATGCACACCAGGCAGCGCCGGCGGCTAATTTTTTTGACGCAAAACTGCGTTAGCGCAGTTTTGCGTCAAAAAGTATAAAGATGGCCCTAACTGTTATCACTGCCCTCTACGCAGGAACCACAGCCAAACTCCAGAAGAGGCTGCAACGCATCCAGAACGCCTCCGCACGCCTCATCCTGGACATCCCCCGCCACTGCCACATCACAGACCACCTGAAAAACCTGCAATGGCTCCCTGTCAACAAGAGAATCACCTTCAAACTCCTCATCCCCGCTCACAAAGCACTGCACAACCCCGGAACAGAATACCTCAACAGACGACTCTCCTTCTACACCCTGACCTGTCATCTACACTCCAGTGATCTCGCCCTCACAACCCTCACACTTGTCGGCAGAACTACATCCGGCAGTAGATCATTCTCGCAACTCACCGCCAAAACGTGGAACACCCTTCCCACCCACCTGCGCCAGACCAAGGACCTCCTTACCTTCAGGAAACTTCTCAAAACATGGCTGTTTGAGCAGTAGCAGCACCAACCCCCTCCTCCTCCTCCCTCCCCTCCTCAGTGCCTTGAGACCCTCATGGGTGAGTAGTGCGCTTTACAAATTCCTGATTGATTGATTGATTGACATGTAGCGAATATGATCAGTAAATACCCTAACTAACATTAGATTAGAATAGCATGTTTGGCCTTCATGCAAAACAATCTAGTCAACACAAGTTTTGAAAAAAATCTAACTATGGCTCTATCAAAATAGGCAGTTGGTACCTAGAGACAAAAGCAAATAGACATAACAATCAGTAACATTGTCATTATAACTGTCCTCAATATAGTTCAGCAAGCTATGACAGTCTTTGTCAATTGGACATCGGTTCGGTCAGCAAGATTACGGGATTCAGCATCAAAGTTCAGAAAAAGCAAAGTCTCTTTAAGCAATAGAGTTAATCGCGTCTCTTCTCGAGACGGTCAACAAAATAATGGTGGTCTCTCCTCTCAGTGCAGTCCGGATAAGTTAGATTTTCTAAAACTACTTCCCACATCCTTATTGCTCAAAGAATCTCATGGTTGCATTTAGTCCAACGAAAATAAAACCCCAAATCTACAAGTTTCACTAGTACACGGTTCACATGCCAATGATTGGCTCCTCTTCTTCTGTTCCCATCATATGGCATGTCAGGTATCAATATTGTTGCAGCTTATACTCCAGTCAGGGTTTCCATTGTCTTCCCCTGGTAAGGTCAGTCTTACACTCATTACAATATACAAAGAATCCTAGCTAGTACATCATCTTCTAGCAAGCAGTTCTCATGAGAAAGGATTTCAGCTACGAGCACTTAGTCAGCACAGTGGAAAATCACCATTTAATTCTCTAAGCAGCCATTTTATAAGTCGATTAAGAAAATGCGGTTTGACATGAGGCCGTGCAACTAGGCCCAAGACCTTGCTAAGTTAAGGCCTATGGTTAGTAAAGCTAATACATAATACATAACCCTTAATATGATATACTATTACGTTGATCAGACATAAGCTCAACATTTTACATTAATACGCTATTAATAATTATACTTTGTGAACATTGATGGCCACTAAAGTGGGCACAACTTCAAATGCGTGCATTATTTTTCTGCGTTAATTCATTTTCTATGCAAATTCAACACTCAGAATACTTGAATAATCATTAGTAAAATTCAGCGTTAACAATAGCAGCGTGGCAGCATGGAAATAGGTGGTCCAACCTCCAGCCCCATCAGCACCGCGACTAACCACCAAGAATATTACAAGCACACAGTCTCCCTGGATGTCCCTTCATGGCAGTCAGCCAATAGGGTGTGAACCATAGCGGTTAGCGGTCAGCAAAGTAGCAGATAACTGCACATTGGAAGAATTTTAAAACAACATAGCTGACACACATGGCTGCAGTGGACACACCTGCAAATGGCACTATAAAACACACCCTCACAGAACACAATCATTTGCACAAAAACAGCACGACAAAGAACACTGGCCACCATTTTCCCATTTTTCCATAGATTAGGCAACCCTATTTTTCTCAACATCCCATAGAACCCCTTGCACACAATTTTGTCTATGTACACCCTTTTGCACTTGCACTGTTTAGTAAGTCACCATTTTCTTCCACCATGTCACGTGTAAAAAGTCCACATTTTTCAGAAGATAAGTTAAGAATCATGGTGGTTAAACTCATAAGAGTAGAGTCACAATAGTTTGGAGCACAAGTCCAGCATACTCCTCTCAATAGAAAAATTTAAATGTGGGACAGGATTGTTGACAGAGTGAATGATGTAGACAACACCATGCACACAAAGGAGGACACCTGGAAGAAGTGAAATGACCTCGGGGCAAGGTACATTCCCTTGTCTCTAGGCACCACCTGCAGGACAAGAAGAGTAGAGGTGGCCTTCCCAGTGCCCATTACATTTATTTCCCTGGGAGGAAAAGGTCTTGGCCACCCTGCATCCTGAGAGCTTGACAGGAATACTTGGGGAAGTGGAGTCTGTTAAGTCACAACACAAAAAATGTCACTAAAATGCCATGCCATGCATGCTCATAGCTCACCTTTTGCCACTGTCTTGTTCATGTACCCCACCATAGTGTGTGTAGAACAGGGATTGAAATGACTGCTAAGGACAGGAGGCTCTGTTACTGTTATTCCATTCACCAGCCAAGTGTTCTCTTCTTGAAATACTCCTGTTTGTTAACTCACAAATGAAGTATACCCACCTGGGTGGCTAACATTTGTATAGTGGGTGTAGTAAATGGAGAGACATGACCGCTAGGCTCAGGAGGCACTGTTACTGTTACTCCAAACACCAGCCCTGTGTTCACTTGCCCAAATACCCCTGTTTGTTAACTCACAAAAGAAGTGGACTTACCTAGGGGGATAACATTTGTATAGTGTGTGTAGTACAGGGATTGACATGACTGCTAAGGTCAGGAGGCACTTTTTCTGTAATTTCAACCACCAGCCCAGTTTTCACTTGTCCAAATACCCCTGTTACTCAACTCTCAATTGAGGTGTACTCACCTTGGAGGATACCATGTGTATAGTGCATGTAGTAGAGAGAGTCACGACTACAACTCCCCGGAGGTCTTGTGTCTCTAACTCCAAACACCAGACTAGGGTACACTTGTCCAAATACCCCTTTTTGGCTATTCCCAAATGAGGTTTACTCAGCTGGGAGGATATTATTTTTCAAGGGTGTAAAGTAGAGGGACTGACCTGGCTGCAGGTCCCAGCAGCCCTGTTTCTGTTACTCTAAACACCAGACCAATGTTCACTTGTTCAAAGACCCCTGTTCCTTAACTCTCAAATGAAGTGCACTCACATGGGAGGATACCATTTGCTAAGTATGGAGAAGTAGAGGAAGTGACCTCAATGCAAAGCACAATAAGCCCTATTACTCTTACTCCAAACACCAGCAAAGTGGCCACTTGTCCAAATATCCTTGGTTGTCAACTCTCAAATGAGGTATACTCACCTGGGAGTGATCAAGCACAGATCATGCCCAAATCAGAGACGCATCCTTCAACATAGCTCCATCTTGACTTTTTAACACAAAATGAAACATTTGACGACAGGAATGACACCTTACCCAGTGTGTACAACAAGTATTCATAAGGCCTCAAGATGCATGACCAGATTGCTGTTGGTAGCAGTCACAGTCACACTGCACTAGGCACATGATTCCAGTCACATATATAACACAGTCCAAGGTTTGCCTTCATCACACTCAACTATCCACCAAATGGGAAAATCCATATCTTGCCAGCCACTGTTTTGCCTGTACTGGTGGCAAGATCTCATTTTCAGGCCACCCTCCAAGGGCTAATGATCTGCACATTTCAGTAGCTGCTTGAGTCAAAATGAATTTGTCATGCTTTGCACATGACATGTCAATACACCCAGTACCACGATTTCTTGCCACTATAGGATTAACTGCAACTTAACTTTGTAAAAGGTATCTGCTTACTGTAAGTCAAAACCGTTGGAGCTAGATATCACAATACTACCAGTAACATTATAAGTTTTACATCAAAAGGTTGAGATGCCGCTGGGCACACAGAGGCTACAGAACAGACTGCCACTACCCCCAGATGAAGCCCTCAGTAAAGAAGACACTCTTGGATGTCTGGACGTGGAAGACGGTTCTGGCCCATCTGGGCAACCTGGTCAAACGGCAACAGTGAGTTTCACTGTGTCCACAACTTCATCTCCCTGCCTGGTTGCCTCAACATCATAGGCACGTATTCATCCCCAACCTGTGTACCTAGCACAGTGTTTACCATCTTGTGCCCCCCTGTCCTGGATACTGGGATGCAGCCCAACACTTCAGACAATGAGGGTCCAGGAACAAGTTGGAGAGGGCACCCTGTGGCAAGGGCACAGCCTGTTGGGATAGGGTGCATGGTAGGGATGCTGTGGGCCAGCGGGGTAAGGCCACGGGGGTACCTTTGGTCAGGACACCTCTTGGGGGTCTTTCAGGAGCCCCAAGGCGTTATGGGCCAGGTTTTGACTGAACTCTGGGAAATCAAGCAGAAAAAAAGGGTCATGCATAGAGACATGCAGGAACAGATAGGGGCCCACAATACCAACATGGCCTCCCTAACAGGGGTGCAGAGTGGCATACATACCACCCTGAGCAAGGTTTTTCAACAACTGTCTACCCCTTCCTTTGGCATATCAACACCAGGTACATCAATATCCATGCCAACCACTGGAAGGGAAGCCCTGCCAGAGGAAGAACCAGTCCCAGACACCCCTGCCTCTGTAGCACCAGATCCTCACCCCAACAAGCAAGTACATCCAGCTAAGATGGCAAGACACCTACCAATGCCAGCAAGTGTCCTCTTCCTAAAGGACCTCCTTTGTGGGCCACACATTCACTATGTTGACTGATCCTGAACCACCTACCAGTTCCAATTGGAGGAGTACTCTGGACTTTGGACTCCCACTGATCAAGCATCTATTCCAATGACTTCATTCATCATGACTGACCCCTTCACTTTACATTGTTGTTTCTTTCTGTCCAAAATGTATTTTCTGTATTACCATTGTAATAAATTCAACCATCACAAACTCATTGTCTGCTTTCTTGAGTTTCACATTTAGTTATGTAGAGATATAAGATCATGTGAACCATACAATGAAGATTTGAGCTGCTTGTGCAAGCAGGGATATGTTACAGGTACACAGTGTCCAGCTCAGGATTACAATCATTAGACACTAAAAACATTCGTACAAGTGTCTGTTCAAACCAAAAATTGTATAACAGTGTTCAACACATAGGCTGTCAGTATGTCAGGAGAATTGGAAATCAAGAATGAGTTACTCATACTGAGTAAATTAATATATTTACAGGTACAGCCCCCCAGACCATGGAAAGAAGGGATTTGTCAGACATTGTCCTGTAGAATAGGCAAACATTGCAGTGGTTAATGTAATCAACTTGAGCCTTATCATATAACACACCAAAATAACCCAACAACACATATTCAAAATACAGACAGATGGCAGTACAACAGTCCCTGATCACAGGACCCTGGCATTGATTTTGTTTACCTTTAATTAGCAACAACAGCGGCACGACACATGTGATGGGCTCCATGGTTGCACACGACGTGTAACACTGCCTGCTGGTTATCTGCTCCCTTTATACTCTCTGTTTCCACCTGCTGAAATGTGGTGATTGCAACGCCTTGGTCACATAGGCACCGTGCAACTCATAATACGTCCGGTGGAAACACAGGCTCTGCTGGCCTGTTTATCATGGCTCGTCACTGTGGTGGTCTACACTGCCTGGTGGTGCCAGCGGAGCTGTGGCAGTCTTTGTTCCACAGGCCCACATGACTCGTAATACAGTGGTCCAACTGCCAAGCCGATGGCGGTTGGACCGCCACCACCGCCATAGCAGTTCACAGACCTCCAACTTTGTAATGAGGCCTTAAATGTCTTTTTTCCCTCTTAGGAGAGCAGCAACAAAAAATGGTTTACTTCACCAGCCCTTTCAATAGGTTTTCATAAGATAAGTATTTGTTTCTTGTCTTTAGTACAATTTGTAAATGTTACCAGAATGTACAGATTGCCGCTTGAAAAATAGACTTCAGCAGTTTGTCAGCATATAGAGAGAGATGCAGCGGGAAACCAGTGACCCAACGGGAAAGAGAGAACCAATGCACAAGTACGCCGAGTGCTTGGGAAGAACACAAAGGAGACACAGGTGAATATGGAAGGGGAAGGTAAACTGACAACGAGCAGGCTTCACGGTGCAATGCGTAGCCTTAAAGGCTATCTGCTCCATCTTTAAAGGGGACACCCACTGATATGCGTGCAGTGCGCCCAACAATACAACCCCTCTCATGAGCCTCCCACAGTATTGAGTTTGTCAGGATACCTACGATGAAAGAGGCGATGAAAACGTGGTGTGTTGATATGACACTTATGCTCCCATTTGCGATGCTCGGGTCTGTATCAAATAAAATATTCTGTGCTGTACTCACATGGAATCCAAAATCACTCCCCTTCAAATTCAGGCTCGTCATCTACCATCACAACCATTTTTTTTTTTTAGGAAGGAAAGTTTCAGGTTTTAACAAAGACACGTGAAAATCAGGCTATACTTGTGTCCTTGAATGTAATTCCAGTTTCACAGCAACATCATTGATTCTCTTGAGAATTGGATAGGGGCCTATGTACCTTGGTTGAAATTGTCGTGGTCCCTTCAATGTAAGATGTCATGTGGATAACCATACTTGATCTTGCACCTTATATTTGGGACTTGCTCTTCGATGTTCATCTGCATTCTGTTTATACATCTTTGAACCTTTGCTTCATCCAAATTATTGTGCGCTGTTCGTTGAATAGTTTGTATTTAAGCAACAAAATCTTGAACAGCTGGAACATCAGTAATAGATGTGGAAGGCAATAATAGAAAAAGAGGGTGCAGACAATAGTTACATTGAAATGGAGTTACTTTGGGGGAAGCTGTGTTGTGCATTATTGTAGGCAAACTCTGTAGCCCAGTGAAATGTATCTCACTTTGCAGTGTCACTGAGTAATTGGCACCTAATATATTGCTCCAAACATTGATTCACCCTTTCCGTTTGACCATCTGACCATGGGTGGTAACTAGTTGACAAATGGATCTCTATCTGCAAAATTCCACACAAGGCCTTTCAACATTTTGATGCTAAATAAGGCCCCGATCGGACACAATAATGGAAGGTAAACCATGCACACATACTATTGACTGCAAAAAGATGTTCACAAGTGCTTTAGATGTAGGTAAACCTGACAATGGTGTAAAATGAGCCATTTTAGAGGGCATGTCCACTGCAACCATGACTGTAGTATGACCATGGTCTGTCTGGGGTAGTTCCACTTTAAAATCTAGAGAGATTGTATGCCGGGGTGTGGAGGAGTAGGTACAGGATGTGATAACCCAGCAGGTGTTTGATGTAGAATTTTATTCTGAGCACAAATAGCACACCTTTGTACAAACTCTTTTGTATCTGTCACCAATGTGGGCCACCACAAATGGTGTCTAGCCAATTCTACTGTCTTCCTTTCTCCTGGGTGCCCTGACAGAATATAATTCTGACATCAGTGTAATGCCTGTTGCTGTAAACCTGAAGTGGGAACAAATAATTTATTCTGTACATGGCACATACTAATTATTTATCTTCTTTTCTTGTCTTTGGAAGAATCTCTTGTACTTCTTTGATATGCTGTGCAGCAGCTAAATCTGCCCAAAAAGATTTTTCAAATATTACAGCCCCTAAAATATGGTCAGATGGTATGATTGGAAGACTTTTAGATTCTTTTTTGTCTACTTCATGACCTAAGTGTGACACTGTGTCTGATTTCCCATGCTGTCGGCCTGTTTGGAACTGAATTACAAAATCATAGGCAGTGAAGAATTGGGTTCAGCATAACTGTCTCATGGATAGAGCCTTAGCAGATTTGAGGAACTTGTAATTTCTATGATCAGTGATGACAGTGACAGTGTGCAAGGCGCCCATCAGATAATGGCGCCACTCCTCAAAAGCCTTCTTTATGGACAGTAACTCTTCATCACCAATGGAATAATTTACTTCATCACCAATGGAATAATTTACTTTAGTAGGACTAAGTTTGTGAGAGTAATAAGCTACAGGATGAAATTCTCCCTTCTCCTTGTTTCTCTGTGATAGGACCTCCCCCAATTGCCACCTAAGAAGCCTCGACCTCCACAATTAAATGGTTCTGTGGTGTTGAAATGTAGTAGAATGGGGCATTCATAAACACATTTTTTAAATGCTGGAAAACCTGTTATGCCTCAGTCCAATGAAACACTACTCCCTTTTTTAGCAAATGAGTTATGAGGGATACCAAGGTGGAAAAATGGTCTACGAATCACCAGTAAAAATTGGCAAGTCCCAAAAAACTATGGGGGTCATTACAACATTGGCGGTAAAAGCCACTTACCGCTGTGTAGAAGACCGCCAACACACCGCCGTGGCCGCGGAAATGCGCCACAGCTATTATGACCCACATCCTGAAATCCGACAAAATTCAGACACCCACACAAGTCCGCCACACCAAAGGTCAGTGATAAACTGGCGAAAACAAAACGTCCACTGTCACACCAACAGAAATACGCCCATGCTATCACGACCCACAAATCCACACGGCGGTCTTTCAACCGCGGTATTCCATTGGCGATACACACCGCCGCGCTCAAAATATACACACATCTCCAAAACACCACCACATTGGACAATTCGAAAGACACACACCTGAGACACATACACACACCACTCCCACACACTCAATACAATATAAAACACACACCCACATCACCCACAAACCTCTACGATAACAATTGAGAACGAAGCACAGAGAGAGACACCACCATCCACAAACTAGCAGCCACAGACACTCAACACTATCACCCACACTACTTCCACGCACAAAACACCACACACCACTACATATCACCACACTTATCACCACATACACCACCCCACACATCACCTACACCACGCCATGGCACGGCAAAGACACCCCAGGTTCTCGGAGGAGGAGCTCAGGGTCATGGTGGAGGAAATCGTACGGGTAGAGCCACAGCTATTTGGCTCACAGGTGCAGCACACCTCCATTGCTAGGAAGATGGAGCTATGGAGAAGAATAGTCGACAGGGTCAACGCAGTGGGACAGCACCCAAGAAATCGGGACGACATCAGGAAGAGGTGGAACGACCTACAGGGGAAGGTGCGTTTCGTGGTCTCCAGACACAACATCGCTGTACAGCGGACTGGCGGCGGACTCTCACCTCCTCCCCCACAACTTACAACATGGGAGGAGCAGGTCTTGACTATTCTGCATCCTGAGGGCCTCGCAGGAGTCGGTGGAGGAATGGACTCTGGTAAGTCAAATCTTAACTATCATATCCCCCACCCTACCTGCATGCTGTCACAGACCCCCACCCTCGCCCCCACCCCTATCACTCCAACTCCTCACAAATGTACCAAAATCACAAACCACCCATCCCAACACCAAGCCCTGCATGCAAAAACAAAGCATGGACACCCATCACTAAAGCATGCCCACTGCACATACCCATAACACCCCCCTCAACCATCATCACACAAGCCCACACACAGGAATGCCAGCACTGGGGTACACGGTCACCCACCCATTGCACACCATGAAACACACAGATGCAATAATCATGCCTTTCCACCCCTGCAGGACCACTACCCAACGTCACCAGACAGGAGGGTCCAGACATCTCCACCCCACCCACAGTAGAGGCCCACAGTGATGACAGCAGCTCTGTCCACCTGGATCTAGATGACCAGCCCGGACCATCCTGGGCCTCGGGACAGTCGGTTCCCCTCACACAGGCACAGCCCACCACAGACTTTCCACCCTCTGGTAACACCAGCACAGCACCCACCCATCGGGCCAATACCTCCGTCCCCAGGACACGTCAATCAGCTGTGTGTCCACCACTACAGGGAACCCAGGATAACCCACCACCCCAACAACAACAGGGACCTGGGGGCAGTGGTGGTGGGCACACGGTCCAGGGGACGGAGGCACAGGAACACAGGGGAACTGGGAGGGCTGCCGTGCGACAGGGGGCGGACAGGCCTAGGGAACCCACTCTCCATGAGGCCCTCTCCTCCATCATGGGAGCATACCACCACTCCCAGGAGACGATGGCAATGGTACTGGCCAAGTTTCAGGAGACCCAGCGCCTGCAGGAGGAACAGTATTTGGGCTTCAGGGAGGAACTCAGAACCATCAGCACCGCCCTGGGCACCATCGTAGGGGTGCTGAAGGAGATAGTGAACACCAGGAGGGACACTGTGGCACTCCAAGGGGCCCCTGACACTAGCCTGGACGATGAACTGCCCACCACCTCCGCCGGCGCTAGTGGACAGGAGGCACCGCCACAGGACCATCACACCAGCACACCACCCCCTGCAGACGGAGAACCACCCGCAAGTGGTCCCTGAGAACCAGGAACAAGACAGAGCACGATGCCAAGACCCCCGCCAAGAAATAAGACCACCCTGATTGTCATCCTAATGTACCACTTTGTAACCCTGTCCATATTGGAACTGCCCCAGCTCCACTTCCTATGCCCATATGGGCAATGCACCTGTGAGACTCATAAACTGGACTCTGCCATGGACATTCCTCCACCATCACCCCTCACCATTTTCAACCCCCCTCCAATATTTAGCACTGCAATAAACACCCTTGAAGCACAAAACAACCTGGAGTCAGTCTGTGATTTAGAAAATGTATATTAGCAATGACAGTGACAAAATGCGTTCTCAAATGTAATGTCAACATACCTATGTCACACATCTCAAGTCCATGAGGAATCTAAGCAGATGACACACATTGGAAACCACACCTGTGAAACCGTAATGGAAATGTACAACTCAGTTACCATATACTGGTTGAAATCGACAGACAGGATAGAGGTAGAAGTGTGAAAGTACTTGTAGTAGGCAGGAATGTATTCTCACCTGTGTGTCACTGGAAATATTGCTGGATAACTGAGTCCCTGTTGTTAATGTCTTCTTCCTCAGCTTCCTCCTCATCACTGTCCACAGGCTCCACAGCTGCCACAACACCGTCATCTGAACCATCCTCCTGCAGAAAAGGCACCTGGCGTCGCAATGCCAAATTGTGAAGCATTCAGCAGGCCACTATGATCTGGCCCACCTTCCTTGGTGAGTAGAATAGGGAACCCGCTGTCATATGGAGGCACCTGAACCTGGCCTTCAGGAGGCCGAAGGTGCGTTCGATCACCCTCCTAGTCCGCCCATGGGCCTCATTGTAGCGTTCCTCTGCCCTGGTCCTGGGATTCCTCACTGGGGTCAGTAGCCATGACAGGTTGGGGTAAACAGAATCCCCTAATAGCCACACCCGGTGCCTCTGGAGTTGACCCATCACATAAGGGATTCTGCTATTCCGCAGGATGTAGGCATCATGCACTGAGCCAGGGAACATAGCATTTACCTGGGAGATGTACTGGTCTGCCAAACATACCATCTGTACATTCATGGAATGATAACTCTTCCGGTTCCTGTACACCTGTTCACTCCTGTGGGGGGGGACCAGAGCTACATGGGTCCCATCAATGGCACCTATGATGTTAGGGATATGTCCAAGGGCATAGAAGTCACCTTTCACTGTAGGCAAATCCTCCACCTGAGGGAAAACGATGTATCTCCGCATGTGTTTCAGCAGGGCAGACAACACTATGGACAACACGTTTGAAAACATAGGCTGGGACATCCCTGATGCCATGGCCACTGTTGTTTGAAATGACCCACTTGCAAGGAAATGGAGCACTGATAGCACCTGCACTTGAGGGGGAATTCCTGTGGAATGGCGGATTGCTGACATCAGGTCAGGCTCCAACTGGGTACACAGTTCCTGGATTGTGGCACGGTCAAACCTGTAGGTGATGATTAAATGTCGCTCCTCCATTGTCAACAGGTCCACCAGCGGTCGGTACACCGGAGGATTCCACCATCTCCACATATGTCCCAGTGGACGGTGCCTAGGAAGGACAACAGCGAGCACAGAGTCAAACAACTCAGAGGTATGTACCCACAGTCTACACAGAACACGAAACATAATCCAAAAAGTTTCCTGTATGTATGTTGAGTCTAGGGCTAGGTAGGTGTGACGCAGTTGAAAATGAAGCCATGTGGGCCCCTGAAATAGCGGCTGCCTGACCTCTAAACTAGGACAATGGGATGTGAGGTAACTGCGCTGGCGTTGTACACCGTCGGGGTAGGCGGCCGAAGACCGCGGCGCAATGCTACATTGGTTAACATTGGACCCTATGGGTCCCAGGAGCCAATGACGAAGTGCGCCGGCGGTGATGGTACGCACCGCCGCAGACATGACCGCCATTTTCTATCTGTTCAATCACTCGATACGTGATCTTCGACAGGAGAGGACCTACACTGCAAGTGCTGCTGTGACCTCGGTCTGGAAGAGACAATGGCTCGTGCGTCTGGGGAAAGGGCCCCTGCCTTCACTGCACAGGAGTTGGAGAAGCTCGTGGACGGGGTCCTCCCCCAGTACACGCTACTCTACGGTCCTCCAGACCAACAGGTAAGTACACAGGGAGCACGTTGTATGGGCTATGCCTGAGTGGAGAGGGCTGGTTGTAAGAAGGAAGGGGCCATGGTTCTGCGTGCATGATGGACTGTGAATGCATGTGCCACATGGCAAGGGTAGGGATGTGGGCCACTCACTTCGACGTTGCAGTTGCTAATGACTTCTCTTCTTCCCCTGTACATTTCATTTAGGTCAGCGCCCACCAGAAGAAGGATATTTGGCATGCCATCGCCAAGGACGTCCGGACCCTGGGGGTCCACCACAGACGGAGCCCCCACTGCCGTAAAAGATGGGAGGACGTTCGCCGCTGGAGCAAGAAGACGGCGGAGGCTCAACTGGGGATGGCCTCCCAACGTGGGAGGGGTGCCCGTCGCACCATGACCCCCCTGATGTTCTGGATCCTGGCGGTGGCCTGCCCTGAGTTGGATGGGCGCTTGAGGGCATCACAGCAGACACATGGGGGTGAGTACAACATCATTCTGCAGACTTTGCGTGCAGTGAAGGTGTCTGGGTGGGGGAGGAGGGCTGTGGGTTCCCCTAGGTCAGGGCGAGTTCCGTAGGCTAGGCCCCTCCGTATTGCAGGCCATGTGGCACTCCACCCCACCTCTGTAGAGTGCCAAGTACAGGTATACATGCCCCTGTGTCATCTATGTGTGCAGATGTCGACCATAGCCATGTAGGCCATATCCCAGGAACTGCATCTGTAGAGCCCAACAGCGCGGCGTAGTGCAGGGTGCTGCTGTGTCTGTATTGTCCGCCAACGGTAGCGGTAAGCCATGCACTCAACCTGTCTTTCTTCTGTCGTCCCCCCCCTTTTTGTGGTGTCCCTGTTCTTGTGTGCATCAGCATCATCAGGCAGAGGTACAGTGGCACCGGAGCACGAGGGAGCTGCATCCCACATGGCCACGGAGGGCCACACCACAGACTCTGAATACACCAGTGGGACGGAGGGCGAGGGGAGCTTCACGGCGGTCACAGGATCTGTAACCAGCGACACAGACTCGTCCTCCGATGGGAGCTCCCTTGTGGTGGTGGCAAACTCTGTGCCCCCCACTTCTACAGGTACAGCCGCCACCTGCCCTACCAGCACGGCCCTACCAGCACCGCCCTCCCAGCAGCCCCTCAGCCTTCGCCCCGTGCCCGCTCACCCAGAAGAGTGGGCATCACCTTTGCCCCAGGCACCTCAGCCCCTGCCCCCGTCACCTCTGCTGCCCTCAGTGAGGAGGCCATTGGCCTCCTCAGGTCACTCACTGTTGGGAAGTCTACCATTTTGAATGCCATCCAGGGTGTAGAAAGGGAATTGCAACACACAAATGCATTCCTGGAGGGCATTTATTCTGGTCAGGCTGCCCTCCATTGAACCCTGCAAACTCTGGCCTCAGCACTGATGGCAGCCATTGTCCCTGTGTCTAGCCTCCCCCCTCCAACTTCCTCCACCCAGACCCAATCCCCTGTACCCCAGCCTATCCCAAGCACACCATCAGACCAGCATGCACACACCTCACCACACAAGGGAAGCTCAGGCAAACATAAGCACCACACATCCCACAGACACTCACGCAAGCATCACACACCTACAGACACACCAACATCCACTGCCTCCACTGTGTCCCCCTCGTCGTCGTCTCCCTCCCAGTCTCGTCTACACTCTCACCTGCATGCACTACCACTACAGCCACTAGGTCCCGCACCAGCACACCCACCACCACACCCCACTCACGTACACTCACCACCCCCACTACCATTTACACGTCCCCTGTGTCCTCTCCTAGTGTGTCTGTGACGCCCCCTCCCAAAGTACACAAACACAGGCACACACCCACCCGACATACATCAACCTCACGACAGCCTCCAGCGCATGCACCTGCACCCAAAGCCCCAAAAGTTACACCTCCTACTACCACCTCCTCTTCCTCCACTGCAAGACCCCCTCCAGCTACCCGTCCCAGTGTTCCTAAGAAACTTTTCCTGACCAAGCTTGACCTCTTCCCCCCCCCTCCAATTCATAGGTCCCGTACTAGCACCTCAGCCAAAAGATCTCCGGGACCAGTGGTGCCTGTTGTTAGAGGTATGTGGAGTGCACCGGGCACCAGGGCAGCCAGTGTGACACGGAGCCACAGCACAGCCAGTCCCCCCCCCTGTGAAGCACCAGAAGTTGGACAGTGCACGGCGGGAGTGGGGGAAGACTCCAGCCAGCAAAGCCGCTCACAAGGGTCCCGGGGGGAGTGTCCACTCAGCTGTGACTCCTCCCAAGGTGGGGAAGGGGCAGAAGAAATCGCCAAAGTCTGGGAGGAGCAGCACGGCGGAGAGGACCACCATCATCCCCGCTGCCCAGGAGGCCACCGCCAGAGTCAGTGCCCAGGAGGGCAGCCCGATCGTCACTGGCCAGGAGGCCACCGCCAGAGTCAGTGCCCAGGAGGGCAGCCAGATCGTCACTGGCCAGGGGGCCACCGCCAGAGTCAGTGCCCAGGAGGGCAGCCAGATCGTCACTGGCCAGGAGGCCACCGCCAGAGTCAGTGCCCAGGAGGGCAGCCCGATCGTCACTGGCCAGGAGGCCACCGCCAGCCACAGCCCAGCTGCCCAGGAGGGCCCCGGCAGCCACAGCCCAGCTGCCCAAGGAGGGACCGCCAGCCCCAGCCCAGCTAGGCAATGAAGGACCGCCATGGCAAGCACCGCTGAACAGGTCAGAAACTGCAAACTCAAGCACCGCTGAACAGGGCAAAGACCGCCATGGCAAGCACCGCTGAACAGGTCAGAAACTGCAAACTCAAGCACTGCTGAACAGGGCAAAGACCACCATGGCAAGCACCGCTGAACAGGGCAAGAACCGCTGAACAGGGCAAAGACTGCCATGGCAAGCACCGCTGAACAGGGCAAGCACCACTGAACAGGGCAAGGACAGCTGAACAGGGTAAGGACCGCCAACTCAAGCACCGCTAGCCCATGAGCGGCAGGGGCAGTGACGCAACTGGGACCGTCACGGGGAGAGTGATGCACTCTGGGCACCAGTCCACCTCCAGAACCAGTGGAGACATGCATCCACTACCTCTGTCCTGCACAGGATGTAGCACTCTGGGCACCAGTCCCCCTCCAGAACCAGTGGAGAAAGGCATCCACTACCTCTGTCCTTGGCAGGATGAAGCACTCTGGGCACAAAGCCCCCTCCAGAACCAGTGGAGACATGCATCCACTACCTCTGTCCTGCACAGGATGAAGCACTCTGGGCACCAGTCCCCCTCCAGAACCAGTGGAGACATGCATCCACTCCCTCTGTCCTGCACAGGATAAAGCACTCTGGGCACCAGTCCCCCTCCAGAACCAGTGGAGAAAGGCATCCACTTGAGAGACTGTGGCTTTGCACTCCCCAGGATTGATAAGTGGGCAAACCACCCACTGTAGAGACTTGAGAGACTGTGGCTTTGCACTCCCCAGGATTGTACAGTGGGCAACCCACCCACTGTAGATACTTGAGAGACTGTGGCTTTGCACTCCCCAGGATGGTACAGTGGGCAACCCACCCACTGTAGAGACTTGAGAGACTGTGGCTTTGCACTCCCCAGGATACATCAATGGGCATGGAGTCCCCTCGTGGATCTGGCGTGGTGCACTCATCCGGCTGAGGTGCCCCCCCTTCCCTTCCCCCTGAGGTGCCTGTTGTATTTGTATCTGATGCCCCAGCAGTGTTCTCTCCGTTTTGATCAGGTATCTTGTGTGGGCCTCACGCATGCATTTTGGGCCCAGTGGTCCACGGACAATGACTTGTGCATTACCTGCACTACTAATCGTGGTGTATATTTTGTTTAATGTGTATATATATATATATATATGTATATATTTGGTTACTGTATTGTGATATATTACAATGGTTCCACTCATTTCCTTTTGTCTTTGCATTCTTCCGGGGGGTTTGGGGGTTGTTACTGTAATGTTTGGATATGCATTGGTGTGTGTGTTGTAGTGGGTGAGGGTCGGGTGGGGGTGGGGGTGTTGCGTGTGTGTGTCCCTGTCTTTTGCCTCCCCCTCCACTATGTCGTAGGTGCAGTACTCACCGTTGTCTTCGCCGCCGGCATTGATGATCGTCGTACAGGAGCAGGAAGACTAGTGCAGGAAGAATATGGAGTTCAGGCTCCATGGTGCCCTCCTTCCTCGTGGAGTGTGTAGAGGTGAGCGATTTCCCTTTGAAATGGCTGTTTCCGCCGTGTTTTTTTCCGCGGTGAATCCGCCCCGGAAAAGGTGGCGGATTGGTAGGTTGTGATACTGTGGGCGGTACTTTGTCTTCCGCCTGTCTGTTGGCGGTGACCACCGCGCTGTTTGTTTGTACCGCCGT
This sequence comes from Pleurodeles waltl, assembly GCF_031143425.1. NCBI lineage: Eukaryota > Metazoa > Chordata > Amphibia > Caudata > Salamandridae > Pleurodeles > Pleurodeles waltl. The sequence continues at coordinate 31,138,728 of NC_090437.1, forward strand.
GGCAGTCGGAGTGTTAAAGTGGCTGTCTTTGTTGGCGGTTTCCGCCACGGTCATAATTCCCATTTTTTTACCGCCGGCCTGTTCGCGGTCTTACCGCCGCTTTAACACCGTCCACCAGGGTTGTAATGACCCCCTATGTACTTCTTTCACAGTTTTAAGAGATTCCCAATGCACAAAAGCAACAACTTTCTGTGGGTCCATGCTATCCCCTTGTGAAAAGATAAAATTCCCCAAAAAGTAGGGGTGGGTGGCAAACTCTGCTTCTCCAGTCGAGTTCTCTGAGTTTTTGCTACTCCACGCTCTGCTTGAAGCACATAATTTGGCAAAAAACTCTACCTACTGTTGGTGGAATGGAGTTTACTGGCACACTCATGCTCACATTTGTCCTCCGAGTCCCTTGTGCTCACACTGCACAGGATGGGAAGAGCTGAACTGCAGCGGTGCACATGCCACTGGACTCCCCAGTCTACTTTCAGGTAACACCCCCACAGCCAAAAGCAACCGGAAGGAGCCCGCCCCTACAAACGGGACAAACATATTCAAGGGGAGGTGGTCTAGTCGTTGCTCTTACGAATCCAGTTCTATGATAGCAAGTGTTTTTACATCTTTAGGGGCTGCTCAGATCTGCCAATCCAGCATCTGATAGGCTGTGCTGCTCCCTGCACAATGACGTCACCATCTATTCCAGTCCAATAGCCCTGAACCATGGCATTCCGAGTGGCCCTCCTTGCCCTCCTGTACTCGGTCGCACGTCTGACGCGGAGGCTGTTGTGGCCCTACTACTTCTTCTTGGATCTGCTGTTTTCCGCTTTCTCACTGGTATAAAAGACACTGCCGCTGTGCTGCAGCCTGCCCACCCAGCATGAGCACAACAACTCCTGCGACTTTGACTGGGTAAGCGCCTGTGATGTCACAGCCCTTTAAAGGGACAGGGGAGTCTGTGGCTTGCCCTCTGCCGGTGGCACCAGGGAACTGCAGGGCTGCTGTCATGACCTAGAGTGACCCTATAATGACTTAATGCTCCCTGCTTGTGACTCCTATAACCAGGCTTTCTGGGTGGCACCTGCTTGTGAGCCCTTTAGGAGTGGCTGAGTACTATTCTACCTGCATACGGAACACTGTGGAATTCCACTGAGTTTTTCAGTGACTGTGGAATTCCTCAGAGTGAAACTCCATGAGCATCTCCCAGCCCTACCAAAAAGGAGATTTCAGAAGCATGAAGCTCACATTTCTGCAGTTTGACAAACAGCCTATTTTTTCATACTGTTCTATCTCTGCTCTAACTTGCTTCTCATGTTCTTTCATGGATGAGGAGTATAACAAGATTTCATCCAGATAAGCCACCACACACATCCAAAAAATCTCTCAATACCTAATTTACGAAGAACTGAAAGGCATCAAGGGCGTTACACAACCCATATAGCATCAGCAGGTATTCATAAAATCCAAACTTAGTACAGAATGCCATTTCCAATCACCCCCTTCTCTCACCCTCTGCAGATGATAACCCCCCCTGTCTAATTTGGTAAACACCCAAGCATCTTTTACTTGATCTATGAGATTAGAAATGAGAGGCAAAGGATAGCAGTTCTTTACGGTGACATCATTAAAAGTCTGCAGTCAATACAGGCATGCAACTTTCCCCCTTTTTTTGGTGTGAAAAACAAAGAGGATGAATCTGAGAACGAGATGGCCTGATAAATCCTATCTTTAGCATCTCATCTAGATATTTCCCTGAATTGCTGTTTTCTTTTTCATTGAGTGCATATAGTTGACTGCATGGTATGCGAGCCCCAGGTATCAGATCAATTCGGAAGTCATAAAGACAATGTGGAGGAAGAGCAGTGGCCCTTTGTTTATCAAAATGTCTGCTAGATCCTGGTAGCATAGAGGAATTTGAGGACTCTCTTCTTCAATAGATAATGCTATAATCTGGTCTGGATTTAACCTAGAGGATCCTTGGAAACAATGTTCTCTACAATAGGAAGAACTAAAGGTGATCTCATGACTTTTCCAATCTATGGCTGGATTATGGGTCTTCAACCATGGCATACCTAGAATAGCTTGGAATTGTGGATCTTGAATCATATCGAATTTTATCTTCTCTAAATGAGTTCCCTGAATGTTAAGCCACAAAGCAGTAGTAGCATGTGTTATAGGATCTGACCTAAGGGCACTTCCATCAATAGTTTTCACTTTATCAGACTGCTCTTTCTGTTCACAAAGAATATCATATAACGAAGCAAGAGTGTGATCCATAAAATTCTCTGTAGCTCCTGAATCAGCCAATGGTTGAAAGGTAACCGAAACCCCATTCCAAGACAATTGAGCTGTTACTTAGAAATTAAGGTATCGCTGGATACAGGATGTTTGTGCTAGGGTTCTGGAGGTCATTTTGGTCTGTGCGCCTGAAACATTTACGTCATCAGGTTCCAGGTGTCCTAGTTTCCCACCTCTCATTTTGTCTTTGGTGTTACCGGACAGTCATCAAAAATGACCTTTTCTTCTACAACATAGACAGAGTTTAAATGTCCTTCATCTTTGCCTTTCCTCATCACCTAAAGGACCTCTTAGTCTGCCTGTCTCCATGGGTTCTGGTTCATCAGTTTTGTCTGGGTCTTTTCTTTTTTCCTCAAATACCACTATTATAGTTTTAGTTTGACCTTTGTCTTGCCTACGCTCAGCCAGACAATGATCCAGTTTCACAACTAAGGCTATTAGTTCATTACAGTTATCTGGAGGGTCATTCACTTGAGCCAATAAGTCTTTTAAATCATCACATAATCCCTTAAAAAGCAAGGAACTTTGTTTACTCTCTGGCCACCCTGATTCTGCTACTAATCAATTGAACGCAATAATGTATGTTAATACATCTTTACTACCGTGCCTTAAGTTCAATAATTCTGTGTCTATTGATTGAATAAATATGTGGCGGTCAAACAACTTTTTCAATTCAGTCTTAAATGCAAGATAATTGTATAACATTCGGCCAACTCTTAGTACAGTAGGAATTGACTGTGTAGCAGCTGTACACCCCAAATAGGACATGATAATGGCCACCTTAGATTGATCATTAAGAAGCCGGTTTACAAATAAAATGAAGCTGACACTGATTTATGGAAGTGGTGAATTCGGAGGGATCCCCAGAAAAACTGGTGGGGTGATAACTCAAATTACTAATCATCTGCACTCTGACTAGATCCAGTTCTGCAATCTGCATAAAAGCCTCTTCCGAGGATCCATGCCAGTCGTCGGCACCTGAAACAGCAGTTGTAGCAATGGTTCCCTCTTGTAAGGCATCAGTTCTTTGTGCTAGTGTCTGGGTTTCTTTTGCAAATTGACGATCATGTGAGCTAGATCAGACAGCATGACGTCTCACGTCTCCATTTCACTGAGGTGAAATTTAAGGTGGGTTCATTGTACTGTCAAGCTTGTACCTTCCTGCAGGAGTGAAATGGACACATCATAGTTCTCAACTTCCCTATCAATCAAAAGGACTCCTGAGAAGTCATCCCTGACCCACCGGTATAAAGGGACACACCTTGACCAGGATTTAAACCAGAGTTTCACCTTGCAATGTTGATTGTCTTTTCAGTTTCTAGTGTCCCGTCTCCTTTTTTTAGGTGCTGGTTCCTGTAGACTGAAATTTGCTATGTAATAATCCTAAGTGTAGGCTTTACAAATCTAGATAATTAAACATCAGTCCTTTTAACAGTAAATCAAGTTTCAAATTGTGGTTGTTAGGCCTAATCAGCTTTCATCTCCTTAATATGAGTCTTTGGTCAGAAATTCACAAAAATCACTGCTGAAAAGCAAATAAATGTATTTTCTTTTTTTTTTAAGGAGATCAACAACAAAAAAATGGTTGACTTTACCAGTCCTTTCAACAGGATTCCATTGGATAAGTATTTCTTTCATGTCTTTATCACAATTTGTAAATGTTACCAGAATGTATAGATTGGCACTTGAAAAATATCTTTTGATTGCCTTTTGCAGGTTGTCAGCATATACAAAGAACTGCAGCAGGGAAACCAGCAACCTAACAGGAAAGAGAGAAGTGCCGCACAAGGATGCAAGTGCTTGGGAAGAACACAAAGGAGACGAGGACGAAGCCTCAAACACAGGTGAGTATGGAAGTGGGAGGGAAACTGACGATGAGCAGTCGTCATGGTGCAGTGTATAGCCTTAAAGGCTACATGCTCAGCCCTTAAAGGGGCTGCCCACCGATATGTGTGCATTGCGCCTGACACACGATTTGACCCAGAACAATTGAGACAAAGGCTGCAAAGGGGTAAAGAAGAAAGAAGAGAAACACAGAAACATGGTGACAAAGGGTAAAGAAAGAAAAATAACCTGCAAGAGTGAGAGAAAGTGTCAGAGAGAATATGCTGGTGAATGAAAAGCGTGAGGTGAAATTGAGACTGGTCAGTTTTGCTATTGAGCAATGACTGCATTTGGCAGCAGCACTGGCTACGGATATCTGTGAAATATTTGGGCCCTTCTACTTATTCTTTAACAAATTAAGCACTGGGTATAGTGCTCAGCCGCATTGTACTTTTAGAATCAAAAGCAATGTAGTGAAATTAGAATTCACAGAGTATATTCTACAATTTTCTACAAAAAGAAGCCTTCTATTATTTATCAGTAAATAGGGAATCCGAGTGTGGGTGGTGACATTATGTGATGCCCCGTTTGGTGTCTTACACAAAAAAGCATAATTTTAATGTCTCAACATGAGTTTAGAAAGTCCATTACCTCAGTAGCAGAACAAAGCTTAAGGAACCCCCCGCCAACCAACTTGCTGGGGGCCCCATTCAGATTCAGTCAGGACTCAGTCAGAAGCTCTGAGGCCTCCTGGAGCTTGCACCCCCACCTTACCCCTGCAGTGTCTGTGTTACACCATTGAGCGGCAAAGTGTAAAGTATTTCTGCATTAATAAAGTATAAATGCAAAATGATAAAAATCCTTAAGATAAATAGAAACATAGCGCAAAATGATATAAACAAAATGCCACAAAATGACAAAAACCCAATAAGGGGAATCAGAAATATTATTTTTTAAGGTTTTAAGTGGAAATAGTACTGCGAGACACACAGTGCACAATGATAGTCAATCGTCACAGTAGAACAAGACGTAGGGGCAATTTGACGCTGAGCGCGATGGAGCACGGGTCGGATACACCAACTAAGATTCCACTTTAGACCTTTAAGCTCGAATTCACTACAGGAGTAGTACACTTCTAAAGCCCCTAAGACCTTGAGGGAGGTACTTAGAGACTCACAGAGTGTCAGTCCAGTCCAGCGCAAGATGCCACTGATCAGCTGGATAGTTTCAGGAAAGACCTGTAGGAGCTTGTGGCATCCCTTTAGCTTGAATGAGAGTTCAGCCTTTTGTGTGCAAGAGAGAGAGCAGGTTTAGTCCTCCAGGGCTCATCTCATGTTACAGATATCAAATCCAGTCCTCTTCTGATCTTCTTCAGGTCCAGGATTATTCTGATGTGGATGCCTAGACATAAAATTAGAAAAGAGGCCCAGCTAAAAGAACTACCACAGGATGGATGGGAAAAAGGATTTTTCTGCTAGAAAAACCCTCACCCACCAGGGTTACCCCTCAGTGGCATGCTTCATCATTGGGTTTCTTCCCATTCCGCTATGGATCGAGGCATGCTACGACCTACGGGATACGTGGGAGCACTGATGTAGTTTTGTCAATGTGAAAGATAGGAGGGATAAGAGTGGTGGGGTCTTAGGTGTGTTAAGAATACCTGTCTCCTAGTAATTCCAATGATTTAATAGATCTCTTGGAGGCGGTATGATTAAAAAGGGGCTGCGGAAGTGGGGGATATAATTTACCTGACTTCCTAGTCTACATGTTTCGGAGCCTTAACCCTAGGCTCCACTTCTGGACCAAGGTGGACTCCCTGGTGCCACACCTTGTTTGACTACCTCTAATGAAAGCATAAATAATACATGTTCTGTGATATGGTGCAATTGACCTTACTAATGTGGTGTCATAAGATGATACATATTGTTTATGGTGTCGGTCATTCATACTCTGTAGTATTTGGATTCTCTTATCATAGCTCCTCCGGGAGGGGTGTGCGCTTGTAGTCACACTTTCTTCAAAGCAACACTTCTACTCTGTACCTAATGTTCACCTCCCCGGGGCCTGAAGAGATAGCAGGTTTAGTCCTCCAGGGCACATCTCATGTTACAGACATCAGATCCAGTCCTCTTCTGGTCTTCCTCAGGTCCAGGATTATTCTGATGTGGATGCCTAGAGAGGCCACATTTATGTCTGGCACAAGCTTGTGGGCAGGGATGACCATTGGGAATGCCCTAATCAATGGGGTTGAGGATCCCAGGGATAACCTCACACACTTTGGGGATTTTCAAGATGGCTGAAATCTTCAGCTACTCTAATGGGGTTATTATGACCCCGGCTGTGAGTGTTAATGTGGCGGTATGACCACCAATAGGCTGGCGGTTCATACCGCCACATTATGAGATTGGTGGGTTGGCTGCAGTCAACTCGTCACTTCTCCACTCATACCGTCATGGTAGTATGAGTTGGCGGGCCAGAGATGTCTATCTCCAGCCCAGTGGCTGGTATAGTACAGCCGGCGGCATTATCAGCCTGCCTACCACCATGGTTTTCGTGGCAGTAGCAACGCCACAAAAACCATGTCGGTAGGCCCTACCAGTGACAGGGAATTCCTTCCCTGTCAACGGTAGGTGGCTCCCCCACCCCCAACACTCACCTGACTCCCTCCATCCCCCTTCCATCCAAACACCCCCTCCGATCCTCAGATACACACCCCCACCTCCTCTGATTTTCAGAGACACCCGACCCCCTCCAATCCTCAGAAACACACCCCCACCCCATCCGATCCTCAGACAACCCCTTCCCCCTATACACACACACATACCCTCAGACACGAACCACGCATACACCGAATCACTCACACTGGCATATAGGCATTCATACATGCATACATCCAGACATGCTCACACACATTCTTACAATGATCACACTGACATGCAGACACGCACTCACTTCACCATTCTTACACGCATTCACTCACACGCATACAACCACACAAACCACACACACAGGCACATTCACACACTCACTCACACATTCATGCACACACTAAGACACACACACACAGAACACCCCTCTCCCCTGTCGGAAGCCCGACTTACCTTAAGCGAGGAGGTCTTCCATCAGGGAACACGATAGGGGGCTGCTACCGCCAGCAGAACACTGCCAGCCCGTATGAATTGTCATAATACATGTGGCAGCATTCTACTAGGTTGGCGGTGCTGGTGGAAGCAGCGCCACCTTACCACCGTCGACCACCATAAACACTGCCGGATTTCCACCCTTCTTGAGGCAGAAGTCTGGCAGTACTCATAATATGGCAGACCGATGGTAGCCGTGGTGGCGGTATTTTGGCGGCCGTCACTACGGCAGTAGGCGGTTTTTACCTCTGATGTCATAATGACCACATAAGTGTCATATGAAAAACCTCAATAGACCTGTCAAGCAGAATGTGACATTCAAACAAGATTTGACACTTTAATGTCAAAAACGATCCTCATAGCCCCACAGTGCAGATTCTGTCAAGTACAGATTGGTCATCTCTGCCCATTCACGTCATCCTATTATTCGCTCCTGGGAGCAAGTTCACACCTCATTCACACCTACTTAAATGGTAATTACTGCCTGGCAGAAGTGTTAGAGCAAAATGTAGATTTAGCCTCCAGTGACTACAGGCAGAGCAAAAGTAACTTTCTAAAAGTTGTTTTCCTAAAACATTTATTTCAAATCTGACTTCACTAGTGAGTTGGGCTTGTAATAAATATTTCAAAAAGTCCAAACATTTTCCTAGCTGTAGGTAATATTTATTAAACTTAATATTATATCCCAATGCTTTCCTATGAATGTGCCAACCCTAGTACTGTGAAAACAGCTTTCTATTTTTTTTTTACTGTAAGCATATGTTCAACATGAAACGTTTACATGTCCTACTTTTAATTACCATAAACCCTGCTTATAGAAATAAGGCCTACTTATTGGCGGCTTCATAATTTTCAAAAGGAAGGCTTAGGCCTGTCAAAAAGGAATTATTGTACAGGTTGAACATCCAGTTAAATATTGCACAGCCAGGCTACAATTGTAGGCCTGGAGACATGCTTTACAGTGCCACTGCAGTGGATAGCCCAGTGAATGCTGGGGACCAATAGGCAAATTAAAGAAATAAATCAGTTGTACACCAATTTTACCATGTTGAAACAAGGAACACAATCACTTTACCACTGGTCAGCAGGGGTAAAATGCACAGAGTTCTATAGCCAGCAAAGATAGAGTTTAGCAAAAAGGCAAACAAATATGGGTTCACCCTGCAACAAATAGAACATTTCCAACAAATTGCTGCTGTTTATCAACAACCTTGGTTTTGAAAGGGGCTACACATGTTAGTGTGTGTTAAACTTTCACATAGAAGATCATGGAAGATCTCCATCAAGATCTTCGGGAACCATCTTGGGGTAACACTTAGTTAAAACTCACACAAAGTAATGCACTTCTATATTGGCTGTTGTAATTATAAGGACAGGAACACCCCTGAGTTTCTAATGTTGTTCCCCTCATGAAAACACAAGGTTTACACCCAGTTTGTGTTAAGGACACTGAGAACAATTTAATGTACTTGATAGTGTTTGGTGGGGGGATCTATATTGAGGGAATCACATCCCTACTTCTGAGGAAAAAGGCCAAAAAATCAGGACCCATAAACCTAGATCTGTCTAGGCCTGCAATTGACCATGTCATCAGACTTAGGGGCTACAATACATTGTATGGTACCATCAAATCAAGTGGGAACAGTAGCTTAGGATATAGCATGTGGAGTCGGTTGACATTTATAAACGTAGAAGGTAGATATAAGTGTATTAGTTTGCAGTGATGAGATGAGGTTAATCAGTGTATGTTCTGTGATGGAGCGGTTTTTGATGTTGTGGTGAATAATTAAGGTACTTCAGTAGGGGGTGAATGAGACAGAGTAAGAGAGTGGGGATGAGAGAAGAAGAAGGTGATGGTGTGAAAGTAGGGAATTCAAGGGGAGGGAGGTAGGGAGAGGAAAGGGTGGGAGAGTGGTGAGAGGAGGAGGAAGAGGCTGGAAGAATGAGTGAGTAAATACATGAATGATCGAGTGATCAAATGATTGTGGTTACATAGTGAGACATAATGTTTTCTAGTTTGCACCAGACTTTACCATTCTTCATTGGTGTTGTCTTCAAGTATACGTTTAGTGAGTTACAGGCAGTTCTGGTGAATTGGACCCACGTGTGAGGAGAGAGTTTGGATGAGTCTTTCCATTCATTGAGGACAACTTTAAGGCCAGTTGTGACTAGAATGTCCCATATGAGATGGTCCTCTTTGTTTAATGCCTGTTCAATGTCATTGGGGAGGATGCCCAGTATAATAGAGGCTAAAGTAGGAGTCCATGTCGTATGAAGTATTTGAGATATTGTATTACTGATGTCCTGCCAGAACATTTTGGTAGACGTGCACTCCATTAGCATGTGTTTTAAGTCTTCAGTTTCCTTCTCACTGCTCCAGCAGGCGATCATAGGCCTAGTTTATGAAGTTTGGCCAGAGTCCAGTGGGCCATACTGCCATTCCAGTATCTGCTCTGTGCTAGTGATGGGGTTATTATGCTGGGTTAATTCAGGTAGATGGTGAGTCTGGTGAGACCTTTGGAGTGTTGTTGGAGTCTGATAGAAGAGTTTTTCACTTGTCTTGTATTAGTTTATTTCGTGAGGTTTTCGTGGGATAGGAGAGAGTACAGTTTGGAAGCTAGGTGACCGCCTTTGATACATTTTTCTAATGTGTTAGGTAAGTCAGGGGGGTTTGGAGGTTTATGTTTGGCTAGACATGATTTTATTTTAAGGAAATGGTAAAAGTCTAAGGGCCATATTTATACTTTTCGACGCACAACTGCGCCAACGCAGTTGTGCGTCAAAAAATCTAACGCCGGCTAACGCCATTCTGAAGCGCCATGCGGGCGCCGTATTTATTCAATGACGTTAGCCGGCGTCAGCCGGCGGAGCTGCCTGGTGTGCGTCAAAAATAATGACGTACACCAGGCAGCGCCGGAGTAGGGGAATATGGAGCTTGGGCGCCATAAAATGGGGCAAGTCAGGCTGAGGCAAAATTTTCACCTCAACCCGATTTGCGCCATTTTTTTTTACTCCCAACCCCCATTAAAATGACTCCTGTCTTAGCAAAGACAGGAGTCATGCCCCCTTGCCCAATGGCCATGCCCAGGGGACTTCTGTCATTGGGCATAGTGGCATGTAGGGGGGCACAAATCAGGCCCCCCTATGCCACAAAAAAAAAAAAAAAAAATAATTACTTACCTGAACTTACCTTATGTTCCCTGGGATGGGTCCCTCCATCCTTAGGTGTCCTCCTGGGGTGGGCAAGGGTGACAGGGGGTGTCCCTGGGGGCATGGGAGGGCACCTCTGGGCTCCTTCCGAGCCCACAGGTCCCTTAACGCCTGCCCTGACCAGGCGCTAAAAAACGACGCAAAAGCGGCTGGACGTCATTTTTTTTGACCCGCCCACTCCCGGGTGTCATTTTTGCCCGGGAGTGTAAATACGGCGCACATGCCTCGGAGTCACTTTTTTAGACGGGAACGCCTACCTTGCATATCATTAACGCAAAGTAGGTGTCCACGCTAAAAAATTACGCAAACTCCATGGACTTTGGCGCTAGATGCGTCTAACGCCAGAGTCTAACGCCAGAGTATACAGTTTTGCGTCGAATTTCTGTAAAAAAAAAACGAAGCAAATCCGGCGCAAACGGAGTATAAATATGGCCTAAGTCGTTTAGGTCAAATTGGTCTTTAATTTGAGAGAACGGTATAGGTTCTGAGGGGGTGCCAATATCTCTGACCAGGAGAATATATTTTTTCTGCCCATTCCTCTATATACATCATTCTCCCTTCTAGTTTTAAGTTTTCACTGTGCCATAGTGAGGCTAGACATGAGTTTTTAATTTTATTGGGAAGTCTGTTGTCAATTTTTCCAAGTGACTATGCTGTGCTGTATAGAATGTTTATAGAGTGGTGTGTTTTGATTTTTTTGGTGGTTAGAAATGAAGTGAGGGATAAGTTTAGCAAGGACTATTTTGATAGCAAGCCATGGTGGTGAGGGGTTGGTGGTGGTTAGGAGCCAGTGGTTCCCCTGTTTCACAAGGAAGGCATGTTGATATCTCCGGTAGTCGGTTAAGTTTAGGCCGCCAAGTTTTTAGGAAACCTCAATTTCTTTAGGGCAATTCTGTTTTTTAGACTTCCAGAGGAATTTGGTAAGAAACATGTCTCTTTTACTTAAAACGTTGTCTAAGCGGTATATGAGGAACACGCTGATTAAAAGGTTAATGAGGGGGTGGTCATCATCTTGATATATTCTGTTCTATCCCACCAAGTAATGAGCCTCGTCGTCATTTGTCTAAGTTATCTTTAATGTTATCTAGCATCTTTTTCTCATTGAGATTCATTGAGTCTTTAAAGTTATGGGTGAACCATATACCCAGGTATTTTATCTACTTCGGGGCCCATTTGAGTTCATAGGGGCTGATGTCTGAGCTGTTGCAGTACACATTGAGAGGAAGAACCTCTGCCTTTTCCTTGTTGAGGCAGTAGCCTGACATCTTAGAGTAGTCGTTGATGATGGCTCTGATGTGCAGCAAGGCTGAGTCTGCCTAGGTGGCAAAAAGGAGAATGTCATCTGTATAGGTGGCTAGTTTTTGTGAGCCTGATGAGAAAAGGATAATGGGGATGAATGGATTCTCTCTGACCTATGTGAGTAGGGGTTCTAGTGTTAGTAGAACTAGTATGGGAGAGAGAGGGCATACTTGTCTGGTGTCTGTTAGAGGTAAAAGGGATTTGACAATGTTCCATTAATGTTTATTCTAGCTTTCGGTTCTTTGTATACAGCAAGGATTGTTTTTGAGAGAACAGGGCCAAAGTTGATGGAGGTGAGTGAGACTTGGAGGAAGATCCACAATACCTTATGAAATGCCTTCTTTGCATCTAATGCTATTCCGCAGGTTGGTTGGTGCAGGAGTTTGCCTATTTCAATCATGTGGCTAAAAAGTCTCATATTATCTGTGCGGAATCTTCCTTTGATAAATCCTGATTGAGAGGGATGTATTATGTTTTTGAGAATGGGCTCTTTTTTAGGAGCTAGGATCTTTGCATATATTTTGTAGTCTGTGTTTATGAGGGATAGGGGTCGATATTTCTTGGCTTTGGATGGGTCTTTCCCTCCTTTGGGTATAACAATTATGATTGCCTCTGTGGTAGAGCCCTCAACAGAGCCAGTGGAGGAGAAGTGGGCGAATAAATCTTCTAAGAGAGTGATTAGGGAGGTACACCAAGTTGATGGCATGACGCCGGGAAGCCGTCAGGGCCCGAAACCATCCTGGCTTTCATTGTTTTGATTGAGTTAATGATTTCTTTGCAAGAAATTGACTATCCTAGTGATTCCTTTGTTGATTCAACTATCTTAGTTACATTAATGTTGTTGAGGTAGTTTAAGCATATGGCATAAGATGTGTTATTACTTTTGGAGTAGAGGGTATAGTAATAGTTTTTGAAGGTACTTAGGATGTTATTCTCATTTGTCAATGTGACCCCATGTCCATTGGTTATAGAGGCTATTCTTGTCTTCTCACATCTCTGTTTTAAATAGGATAAAAGTATTCTGCCAGCTTTACTATGTCCATAGAAATTGATCCTTTCTATTTTTGGACTATTAGTAGGGCTTTGTTACTCAGAATCTTGTTGTATTCATACTTAAGTTTAATTCAATTGTTTAATTGAGCTTTGTCTTTGGTGCATTTGATATCTTTCTCTAATGCTTTAATTTTCAGTTCTAGTTGGTCTAAGGTTCAGTAGTCTAGTTTGTTTTTCCTTGACATAAGTTAATTCATGTGCCCGCAAATAGTGCATTTCAGGGCATCCAAGATGATTTGTGCATTTGGACCAGAAGACCTATTGAGCTCTATGTATTCATCAATCTCTTTTTTGATTTTTTTTCCTTGAAGGAGGGTTCCTCTGTGAGGAGGTTGTTCATTCTCCATGTTTTTGTTCCTGATGTATTGCAAGCGATATCGTAGTGTAATTAAATACAGGCATGGTCTGACACTAGGATTGGTTCAATGGTTGAGGAAGATGTGGCTGAGATGTCAGTTTTGCCAATTAAGATATAATCAATGCAAGAGAATGTATTGTGTGGCTGGAATAAAAATGAGTAATCTTTCCCTGTGGTATTGAATAGACTTCATATGCTTTTAAGTTTAAGAGAATTGCACATGTTTAGCATTTGTTTATGGGATTTGTTGGGTTTAAATTGACATGCAGAATTCCTGTCAAGTCCCAGGGTAAATTGAAATCTCCTAGAATCATTCTGCAGTTGGGACGTAAAGTTGAGAGTTTTTTATTGCGATTAATCAAAAAGGTAGAGTTTTCGTTATTGGGGGCATAGATGTTCATGACTATAAGTTCAATGTTCTCCCTCTATAATTTAGGAAGAAGCCATGTGCCTTCAATGTCTGCTTCTGCGGAAAGGGTAGGGAGGCCAGAGGCTTTCAAGATAAGGGTGATCAGCCCAATTTTTTGTTCTTGGCGGGGGTGCAAGATAAGTCACTAACCTATGTTTTTATTTCGGAGGACTGTCTCTTTCATGGCCACCTTGGTTTCTTGAAGGAGCATGAGGTCCCCCTTACGTTTGTGTGTTTAGTCTAGGATTTTCTGTCATTTGGTTAGGTGATTCAGATCCTTGACACTAAGGGAGAGTATTTTTATGTTCTGCATTTTTGTGGGAGATGAGTCTTCTTATTGATGTAACAAGCTAAATGGTAGTTATTGTTTGCCAGTGAGGTGGGGGTAGAAGGAGGTGAGTGGGTTTGAAGGGTGAGGGGAAATGTAATGGGTGAGAGAGGAATGGGAGGGAGTAAGGAGGAGAGAAAAGAGATAGCAGAGTAGCACAGTACAGGACAAGAACAAAGATATGAAAGGCAAAAAGAAAACGAGAAAGAAAACAATAGTATGGTGATTGATTACAAATTTATGATAAGAATCTAGATACCATGGAGAGGTATCAGAAAAACTCACTGAGACGAATCAATGGAGGCCACAAGTGGTCAAGCTTATGTCCAGAATGCAGTAGTACCACGCCCTTTATAGAATGGTGTGTGTATTAAGAGTCACTGCAGTGTCTGAGTATGGTATGTTTACCCATATTGTATGGTGGCTGGAGTGCCTGGCATTGTTTCCATAGTGGTGCTTAGTGAGTTAGTTGCACTTTAGTGGGAATGGATAATAATGTGTTTTCTGTTCTTTATATAAATGTATTGGCAGGTATAGTAGTTGTAGTATATACAGAAAGTGTAATATTGGTAGTGAATGAGTTGGCTATTTGTGGGATGGATGTTAGTTGGTGACACGTGTCATTATTTCTGCTGAGTTAAGTTTTTATGTCAACATTTAGGTTTGTGAAAAAAGGTACCTGATGTATTTCATAATTATGGAGAACAATGTACATTTTGTAGTAATTTCTCCATTTACTGTCATTATAGTGCTAGCATAGTATCAACATAGTGTCAATGTAGAGCCAACAGAGTTTCAACAAGTTATCAGTAAGTTGTCTACCTAGAAAGAACATATTATCTACCTAGTATCAGCATAATCTTCACATACTGCTAGTATATTCTCAACTTAGATTCAAGAAATATCGAAGTGAGTCAATCAAGTGGCCCCAGGCTACTGTATTACAGGTAGTGCGGGCAAACATTGATGATTTTTGTATTTTCCAACCTGTGGGTTAAAAGGCAGATTCCATAACAATTGGACAACAGCTACGTACCCATTGGATGGCACTAGATTTGTATGATATCATTATCAATTAATGTCAATATGAGATTTGATCAATCTAAAGTATGTTGAAAGTGAGAAGATGAAACATTGCAACAAATGCATCATCGGGTTGGCAATTTTAAAACATTTGATTTAATCAGAGTTGATTGAAGTTCGTTATAGAGATACAGTACCAGTCATTGAGAAAGAGAAGAGAAATCTTACCATCATTTAGGGTTAAGAGTAGGATTTTAGGTTTTTAGTAGGTTAGTAGGTGCTAGTTAGTTAGTTTAGTTAAGGTTTTGTAGGTTGCTGAACACTTTCTTGCTAGGCCACTGGATTCAAGCTAGCCTGGCTGATGAAGGGTGTTACCCTGAAACCGGTCCCAAGATGCTTGAATCCTGTCCAGAAAGGACCTGGCTCGGCAGTTCGGAATTCACTGCTCCCATGTGGAGCAGTGTAAAGACTGATTTGCATATGACTGGGTCTGAACTGGGGTAATGTGGCAAGCAAAATAACAATGGATTAAACCCAGATCTGTGACTGGGGGTGAGTGTTTTAAAAATGTCAACACTCCCTCCATCATTTTATTTTGTGATATTGCTATGTGCACCCTCAGGCCCATATTTATACTCTGTTTGCGCCGAATGTGCGTAAATTTTTTTGACGCACATTTGGCGCAAACCGTGCACCATATTTATACTTTGACGACCGAGCCTGCGAGCGCCAAAATTTCGCTGTGTTCGGCATTTTCTGGATGCATGAAACCGCCTTGTGTTAATGACATGCAAGGTAGGCGTTCCCGTCCAAAAAATTACTTAAACACCCGTGCGCCATATTTATGCTACTGTGCAAAAATCCTGCACGGCCGGGATGCGGAATCGGAAAATGACACACAACCCGATTTGCATAAAAAAATAACACCTTGGTCAGGGCAGGCGTTCAAATGGGGCAAACACACCACTTCTTAATGAAAACACACAGAAGCAACTGCAGAGCTCCAAAAGGAAGACATGGAGGTGCTTTTCATCCAGCATGCACGGCGACACAGAGCACAGGACCAACAACAGCGTCTTCTACAACACCAGCAGGGACCCCAAAGGCAACGCAGAAGGCAGGAGAGGATATTCCGCACAAGGACAACCCTTCTGGAACTCCAGCAACAAGACATCATCCAGAGGTACAGACTCAACTAGTAAGCCATTCAGCAGCTGCTGAGCACCATTGAGCCACAGTTGGCACCCAGCTTGCAGACACCCCACACCATTCCACCAGAAACTAAGCTGCTAGCTGCACTCCACATGTTGGCAAGTGGCTCCTTTCAAACTACTGGTGCCCTGGTTGCTGGGATCTCACAGCCCTCATTTTCTGCCTTCCTACCGAAGGTATTGGATGCCATTATTTCCCTCACACCCCAACACATCAGCTTCCACCAACACCCAGCAGAAGCAGCAGGAGACCAAACAGGGTTTCTACCAAATCAATGGCTTCCCACACGTGCTTGGTGCCATTGACTGCACACATGCACGCCTTGTGCCACCTGCTGCAACCGAACATCAATACCGCAACAGCAAGCACACACTCTCCATCAATGTGCAGGCCAGTGTCGATCACCGGGGATTGATCACCAACATCGTGGCAAAATATCCTGGGAGTGTACATGGTTCATTCATCTTCCGCCACTGCACCATCAATCAACACTTCCAGGATGGACGATATGGAAATGGCCTACTTGTTGGTAAGTACAGAAACCTACTGATATACACACTGCACAACAACCCTCTAGGACAAACAACACATACACCACTACATTGACACGTGGCCAGGAACACACTGAGGTTGTGACACCGCTAGGCATGTTTGATATCCTCACCCATTTGGATAAACACCTATGGACAAATGACAGATCCAAATAACAACAGATGCCACTCCACAGACACAAGGGAACAATTTAAAACAACACAATGACAATGACATGGCCTCAACTTGGAAGATTAATCTTTCAATATCACATCAATAACACTCAATCAAACACCCTTCCAAGCACTAATTACTGTGTAAGGGGTGTGTAATGTGTTTTGCTGCAGGTCAAACACCATGACACACATAGCATGATGATGACTACGAAGAAGGTGACATGGAATCATTGAGGCTGTACCAATATCTCACATCTCTCCTGCTCTGACATTGCCCACTGCCAATAAGCAAGTGGACTGTGCTAAGAACACATATTGATGTCACAATATTGCAAAGTGCACATTCCTACACATACGGATTGAGACAATTACACATATACACAACAGATGTACAAGCATATGGACCTTCTGACACTGTAAATGACAACCTCACAACCAAGTTAGCCAGCTGAACTAGAACATGTTCAGTAGTATAGGTACACGTTTGAACCTGAGTTGACTTGGCAAGGGCAGAGAAATAGTACTGCAGAGAATTTATCACACATGGGATATTTGTGCATAGTCAATTGTCAACACGTCAGTGCTGAAAACTTATGGAGATGTGTTGTACATTGTCACATTGCCAAATCTAAGGATGTTTAACTAATTCTATTGCATATGTTAAATTGGATGGGATGTCCAGGCCATATAGATGCAACCGTCTTACCACCACTGTGGAATTGATTCTGTGTATGGAAGTATCATGTCACCCCCAGGTACGACACATGGACACCTCTTTCACATGACATAATGTAAGGGAGTACACAATGTACTGCAACTCTACAAAAATACCGCTGACATCCGGTCAATCAGCCAAACACCAGTTCAGATAAGGAAACAACCCAATGTTGATGATACATCCTAGAAGCCTAGGATTCCACACAATAAAACAAACACCGATGAGTCACAGACAACACAAGAGAACAACTGCCATGCAAAGTGATAATCATGGTGCAAGCAGCATCAACATTTTCTTACTCATTTTCTCTTTCAGCTGATCAGGGGTATGGGATGCAGCCATGGATCATGACCCCATTTGCAAACCCAAGCACAGTATGAGAGCGTGCCTATAATAAGGCACATCGGAGGACATGCACCATAGTCGAGAGGACCTTTGGCATCCTGAAGTCAAGATTCAGGTGCCTCGACATCACCGGAGGCAGCCTCCTATACTCACCGGAAATGGTGTACAAAATCATTTTGACCTGTGCCATCCTGCACAACATATGTGTAAAGAAGAACATTCCCCTATATGAACCCGACCCACGAATGCCCGAAGAGGAGGAAGAGGAGGATGCTGTCAAACAACATGAGGGGGACCATCCAAACACAGCTGCAGGATTGTGTTGGAGACAACATATTGTCCAAAATTTCTTTTAACTCTACTCACCATCACCACTGTCTTACCATATGTCAATAAACACCTATTTCATTCACTATATCATGTTCTGGTTAATCATTTTTCAATAACATTATCCCTAAGAATCATAATCAGAGTATAGGCTCATGGAGCATTGCAGAAATACAGATTAGATATACAAAAATCCACATCATATTTGATGGGTATGAATGTACACACAACTTCACACACACTCTAAATTACATATATCCTGTCCATTTCACATTTGAAGGTCAATATCAGAGGAGCACAGCTATTTCACACATACATGTTGGCAACATGGTTCATTGCAGCATATGGCACACAACTAAGACACCATCATTCAATATGGAAAAAAGGCCTCATGCATGAGGCAGTGGATGTGCTATTGAATTGGTAACAAGAAGGTACGATCAGACCCTTGACATCAGTAAGTGTTACATCAGCTATCTTTGCAAGAAGTATGTGTGACAAGAATTCCATATAAGCAGCAAATGGATAGCACGAGTGCCCCAGGTATGACTAGCATTGCTCACAAGACATCCCTTGCACATGCCATCCCAGGTCATAAGTCCTGTCACTGCCATGTTCCCTGTCTCACCCCACCCTTCTTCAGAGTGCCCTGGAAATGGAATATTTGTACCCAGATAATCCCTCATCTGCACACACCCAGACTCACATTCTGAATCATGTGTGCTTCCCTCTTTAGTATGGTATGCCATAGTCATTGTTCTTCTCTCTGCATGGAGTTCTGGTTGAATAATGCACTGCCTTGTAGTTTATTGGACCTGTAATCACCTGTACATTGCTTCTCCTGTGAAAGGTACTGTTGGTACTTTGAACTTGATTCTCACCTACAGGACATGTGAGAGACTGAAGCTGCACACACCTGTGAGCACCTCCATGCAGACCAGCCATTTGAACATGCACTGCCCTTGCAGCTGCCTGGAACGGCATAGAAGCTGCCATTATACATATAACACTGTTATGCATTGCCATATAAATAACTCATGTAACTCATGTAACACAGGCCTTGGGTTATTGTGTTACGTTCCAACACACAGGACAAATACAGTTTTCATTTTCCACACTGTTGTTCCAGCTTTGACCAGTCTCAGTCTGCTCACTGTGTATTTGCTTTGTTCATGTTTGTTCCTGATATGACCCTGCATCCTGTTAGCCTGACTGGCTCTTGTCTTTGCGTCACCATAAAGGTTCCCTGTGGCTAAATTTGTCTCATAGTTGCTTTCCATGCCCTCACTTTCCTCCTGGGCTATTGTGTCATGTAGGTCTACAATGAATACTCAAATACATTGTATAGCGTAATCAGTTTACTTATCGTATCATGGGGTGGAACTTGTCTTCAAATAGCCTAATCATGGTCCATCCCTTGTCTGGGTTTCATGTATGCATGAGTGACAAATAGTGACAGTGTACCATAGCTGTATGCATGGATTGGGTATGCTGCCTCCAGCACAACAAACAACGTCAGATAATGTGCATGAAATGTCAACACATGTTAGTACCCTGACAGATTCACATTGCCCCCAACATATTGATGGGGCTTGCGTGGTGAATAGCTGTGAGATTAATCAGCACAGAGGCACTGATGTTCCCGGCTGCAGTGGGAATTTTAGAGGCCACCCTGTGTACAAATGTTGTGCGGAAACCTGACTTCCTTATCCATTAACTTTGTCAGCACACCAAGGTTACCCTGCTGTCAGTCTCATAACACGTCTGCAGTGCCATAGATGGACTATCCCCATGTGTGTTCTCAATTCCTCTTCGGCTTTCCTTCAATTCAGCTGTGAAGGATACTTTGTAATTGCAGGAAATGGATCCACAGACTGATGACTAGACCTGCACGTAACTGTGACAACATGGACCCTAATAATGACTTAGGCTACACATGGCCCCACACACTTGAACTGGACACCTTTGTGCAATTAACCACTGGAAATGTGTGCACACGTGCTGCTTGGTATGCTGGTCTTCTACTGCCACAGGAGAACCATGGCTCATTTATATGACTCAAACTGTGGCTTGATATGACATGTGTGGATTGGTTTTGAGACTCGGTGTCACAAACACCATACCCACATAGCATTTTCCAATGCCTGACTCATGGGCAGTATACAAACAAGTGCCCAGGAAGTGGTATCCAACATTCCAGGACATGTGGTGGCCTAGTCTTGTAACTTTGTCTATCTATCCTGTGCATGGTTTGTCATTGGTGATGCTTATGTCCCAAAAAACCTGGGAAGTTCACACAGCATTTGTTGCTACATGTATGACAAATACATTTCCTTTCTCATTTCCACACTGAATAGCATCTGATGGTTGGACACACTGACAACACATGCATACAGGCAGATTTGAGAAAACCGGTCTTGTGATGTTAACAGAGTGGGACAACTACATTAGTAAGAGCCAATTCACATACATTGACACACAGGCATTGAGTTACTGTATTGAGTTGCATAGCCTTGCTATCGTCTATTGATGCAAAACATGTCCAAACTGGGTAATACCTATTTGTATACCACACATTTGGCCATCTATTGCGTCAGTGAAGAGTGCAAATCCGGTACAACAACTAGAGGATCATGGTCTACAGTAGTATGATCTGTCACATGTGCCCATACACCAGAATGCACAATGTAGGTGCAAACAGCCTATCTCTATATTGTCACACCTGTCATGTACTATTCAAAATAAGAAATGACCCAAACCCAGTCAAAGACAGAAATTATGACGCATGCGCGTAAAAAAAGACACATATGCGTAAAAAAATGCTGTATATGCGTCGAAAAATGACTCTCACTGCCATGATACATCCATTGGCCCTGAGTGGTAAGTCCCACACTGTACCCCATGAAATTGGTTAACTATGAAAAATATTAGAAAATATGGATGTGGGGTCATTTCTAAGCATGTGCGTAACAAAAAAAAAAATTATGTACAGACTGTAAGCGTTATAATATTTTGGCACATAAGAATAAAAACACACTGCATTTGAGGCAGGAAGTGATGTAATAGTATATCCTGTTTACAGAATTGGTACAGTGGGTGTACTGTCACTTTCACTTTGCAGTCTGTGATATTTCCTGACTGTGTGGCTGTGTTTTGACTTGTCTCTCTGTGCATTTTGTGAATTTGTCTCCTGTGTGGTCTTTAAATTGTCCTTTGGTGTTTCCTAAGTGTCTGCGGTATCCTGTGTAAGTGTATTTTTGTCATTTCTGTTATCTAAATTTGTCTTTGTACCGTTGGGAGTCTGTTTTGGGTAGTGTTAGTTTTGGGATAGTTGGGCTGTTTTAGTGTTAATTTGTTTTCATTTCCCTCTCCTACTTTCCCTTCATTATCCTCTGTACCCCTTTATTACATTTTTTTTCAAGCATGTTGGGTAGGCGTCGTCTTGGTAGGATGGAAGAGGAGGAGCTGGGGGGATTTATTTGGCTGGTGTGCCACTTCCTACCATTGATGATTGAAGCAGGTTGCCGGGTGATACAGGGATATCACACAGAGGCAAGAAGGCTCCGGTGGGCAAAGGTCCTGTACCATCTTCGAAGAATTTACAACACACCGCACAACAACCACCAGCTAAAGCACTGTTGGGCTGACCTGGTTGCCAGGGAGCATGACCTGCTGGACCACCTGGGGATTGTGATTGGTGGCCCTGTTGGTGAGTACAAATCAGAATAATGTGCACATTTGAATACTCTGTAGTGACATCAGCAGATTTGTTCATATGCTGCAGGCAATGTTTTTGGACATGTGGAATGCAAGTTAAACATACAGTTGCCGTGAGTTATAAATAATTCCTACACATTACCGTCATTTGTTGATGCAACAGCTGCACTAACTTACAAAACACAACAGGAGCCTGTAAATTAGTGCTGCCTTCACATCAATAGATGATGCAAATGTGGCTATAACATATGTTTTATGCATGGTCTGTGAGTGTACCAGGAAATACTTTTTTTTAATCCAGATATTTTCAAGAAATAATGTGTCTCTCAATTATTTCTGATACATGTCTGAACTGGACTCTGGAGAATACTTAACATGTTATACCTGACCTCAGGTAACATCTGAGACTGAAATTTGGACTTTGTTGTGCCACAATTAAATTAGGTATGGATGCCAAAAGTAATGCACATGGGTTCATATGAAAGTGTTTGGTGTAACTTACCATAGATGTGGCACATAAAATGAAGCAAATGATATAAATTGAGGGGTAACAACTATCCCTGGCCCTCTGTACATTGTACCTGTGTATTTTACATTGGTCTTAGTCACAATAGCTGGCCCGAGGTACTGCATTTGACATCTGTGTTACTCTATTGCCATGTACTTCTCATAAGTTATGGGATCATCATTGGATACGTGATGTTGGGGAATGCATGATCACAATGGATTAAGTGCATGATGTCATTCAAGGGACCACTGACCAATTCCATCATACATATAAAGTTGACTAATACTTACCTAGTTTCGTTTGGCACACCCATGCTGATCAAGTGCAGCATATGTTTAATAACTAACCTCCCAGTAAGGAGGCTATCACTGACATGGGTGTATATTAAGATCAGTAGACCAGCATTCCTGTGACTGCTCTCATTCCGAAGGTACATACAAATTGAAAACTACATCATCATGATTGACACACTGGTCCATTTGCTAAACCATGTATTAATAATATCACAGTGTCAGTTTGCTATAGATCCGCTGATCAACCAAATTGGCAAATTTAAGATGATGAATGTGGCTCATCTGTGATTTCCGAAACCCATATTGGGTAAACAGGGCAATGAAAGACACATTTCAGGTGCAATGACTACACCTGTGCCCATGCAGTCTGTCATGGATTAATACAGTATACACTGTCAACATATATCTCCTTGTTGTATCCAAATATGAAAACTGCTCAATCCATGGCTAGCCTCAAACTGTCACCAAATAATGCACAGGATCCCTGCCATTATGGTGTCATAGGGGGCATATGTGGCTCAGGGTACACTGTTAATGTAGCATATGTAACCTAGACACAACACAGGCCCTACATGTAAGGGACCATGGGTAGCATGATAAATCATGCCCTTAATTCAACCCACAGGTGCGTAACACAGTAAAGGATTGTCCTTTGATGCCCAAGCCACAATACCTGAGTGACTGGTATTGCAGTCCTCCAGGAACGTAGCTTTGCATGTCTCTCATGGATACACATGATGAGAGGAATACACTCCATGAATGAGTCTGCTAGCAAATGATGGAGCATGTTTGCCACCACATGATAGTTAGGGCCACTGCATGTGTGCAGATATGTGTGTATGACTCACTGGAGTGCCCGGGTCTATACATGTTTGCAGTGGGATGTCGGGTGCAGTATCATCATGCCTGAGAGGCTTGACTTTGTGATTTAATCTTACACACAGTAATTGTATTTGGAAGTGTTGTACAGTGCACAGACATTGAGCACATTTCTCCCTTTCATGCTTTACAAGTGGACCTGCCCCCTACACTATTGGAGAGGTGGCTCGATTTGCAGACCCAGACATCTCCAGTAAGTGTTGATATTTCTGTTCTGTGTTGTGTTTGCTGCTGTTGTGTGATTGACTCCTGTGTGTTGGACACATAACAAGGTATGATGCGCAGGTCAATGATCGGATATGTTCCTTGAGTGGAGTATCAGTTTTTTCCATCTTTGAGTTGGGCAATCATTAGAGTATAGTCATATTTTGGGAATGTAGGGCAGCCCTGTAGGCACGACCATGTGAATAGGGTGACTTTTGTGGATAAAACTTATATTAAGAAAATGTATCAGAGGACCATTTTTGTGATTTAGTCAGCAAGTCAGACTCTGATTCTCACAGAATAGGGATGCCAAAGTCTTACCCACAGACTTGAGCGTCCCTACTCACTAATGAACATGTTTGACTGTATGTTTGACTTCCTTGCAGCATGTAGCTCCACATGTTGTGCTGCGTGTATGAGGCACTTGAGTACAATGTCCAAGATGGGCATGCAGCTCATGGCCAGATGTGTGCTTGCATCTATCTGCTTGTTGTAAGTCATGTGTTACTGGTAGGAAATTATATTGACAATTGTCTGCATTTCCAAACATAAATGTGGATGGGATTGTCCAAGGTTTGGATGTATCCTAGTTGGGCATCCTCCTTACCTGTGGTGGACTGACCAAACCCATGTACAGCTGTCCAAAGCTTCCTGGGTGTCCTTGTTGTTTGAAAGTATTAGTTGCTTGTCCATCCCCCCCCTCAGGCACAGGCATAGGGTTATGAAATGTGTACCTAGGACTGATGATCCAAGTTTAGTACACAGACATGTAAATCTGTAAGTCACTTGTCCACAACTAGGATACCCACTCATGATTAGCAACTACATTCTATCCTGGCAATTCCATTCACAACTCACAGATCTTGTGGCCCTTGATTGTCATCCAGAAGTTAGTCTTTAGATGGCCTGTCACATGTTGAGGACTTGCAGTATTTTTTACGTGACAAATGGCTGAACAATGATGCATAGGTGATTTAAGTTGTTACCCATCTTTTAGAGCATTGCTGTGCTGTTTGATAGGACATGTGTAGGCTGCGTTGGCATGTACTTCCTCAGGAACAATCAGTGAACTGCATGATGATATGGCCTGTGTCTGGTACATTACATGTATTGTCTGATTACTTCTGGACCCATATCACACAATGAAGTACCTAATGTTTGGTTTTATATATTTTTTAACAGTTGCCAATATGAATCCCATCCAGATTCAGGAGTTTCAGCGCAGGGCAAAGCGT
Organism: Pleurodeles waltl; assembly: GCF_031143425.1. NCBI lineage: Eukaryota > Metazoa > Chordata > Amphibia > Caudata > Salamandridae > Pleurodeles > Pleurodeles waltl. The sequence continues at coordinate 31,163,797 of NC_090437.1, forward strand.
TATCGTCACATTCTGGATGTGGAGTCTGGGTGTCCTAACATGGCAAGGCGTTATCGCAATGAAAGAGCCTCCGGAGTGCGGAGGGCATTTGCCCAAGCGGGCCCTTCGGTGTCCACCACAGCCACCATCACCAGCACCACCACTACCACCCAGGTGGCACCAAACATAGCAGGCGCCTTTGCTGGACTGTCAACCTCCACTGCTCCAGGACCTGTCACAGCACATCTGCACCTCCTCCTACACGCATGGCACCGACAAGGGGACATACATCTTCAACTGGCACCCAGACCACCCCTGCTGCAGTCATTGACCCAGCAGATTTTCAGCGGATGCAACAGCACATTGACCGTATGTTGAGGAAAATGAACAAGCTGCAGCAGGAGGTGGCACAAGTGAATAGGAGGGTGCGTGACATAAGGAAGACCCTGCGGAGGGCGAACCTGTAAACATTTTACCCTCAGCCATAATTCCCTCCCCTCCCTTCTCTTTCCTGGTTCTTTTCATTAGTGGGTTTAGGGGGCTTAGTGTTAGGTTAGAATAGGCTGTTAGTTTAGTTAGTAATAGTGGGCGGCGGGGTGGCGGTATGATACTTTTAATATCTGTTTTTTATTATGTGTGTGGGAGGATGTTGAGCTTTTGGTGTTTAAAAAAAAAAAAATATATATATATATATATATATATATATATATATATATATATATATATATATATATGTAAATATAAAAATACAAAAAATATATATACTTAGGATAAGATAGTATGTGTTTTTCGGATAGTATCTGTTGTCCTCCATGTGTCCCGTCTTATTAGCGGGGTGGGGGGATTGATGTTTAAAGTTTTTAGTTAAATGTGATAAGTAAGTTTAGCTTAGGTTAGTTAGGGCCAGTTGTGGGTAATGTGTAGTTAGGATAGGTTAGTTTAGGTAAGGTGTTTCCCCTGGTTTTAGCTTCTGTTTTTACTGTTAAAAAAATATTTATGTAACCCTTTACAGTATGTGTCACATGCTTGGGGATAAGGGCCTTGGCATGGGTGAACAGTGTCTCTTTAGTATTAGCTTGTGTGTCCCATCCTGCAACCAAATCCCAATTGTGCTGTTACATTGGCAGCTACACCAAAGCTACTTTGCTAAGATTCTGCCATCCATTGCACCCACCACTCAAGGTTACTATGTATCCCAAAGTGTTGTTCATTTTTGATGTATGTTTTCAATCTCACATATTTTGCAACCAGAATTGGTATTGAGGACACTGTGTTAAGTCTGTCTGCAGCTTGATGTCCAAGCAAAGCCTTATAAGGTGAGTGGTAGTATGATCTCATGTAGTATGGTATACATAACTCACACCTATCATTTGTTACAATGTTCAGCCAGGTTACATATTTGTACGTACACTCATACACATCCATTCATGCAGTATGGTGTGTGTTAGGTAAAATTTGGGTCAAATGTCACATACGTAAGTTTTGGCTTGAAGAAAAAGTTGAAGGCAATAATTTTTGGCTTAGACATCCCTTGAGGAAGCATTATTCTCTCCAACACAACATTATGGTGTATAGTTTCTATTTTTCTCAAAATTAACCATCAGGAAGGGCAGATGATGGTGCAATCCAGACCACAGTGCATAGTTATCAGCCAACATTATTTCAGGTCAGTTGTATTGACAGTCTATAATCATTGACCTGAGGTAAACATCACTGATGGCCATCACAGTTGATATGTCACATTACACAGAGACAAAGGTGTTGTGTAAGGGCTATTTATTTTAAAGTGCTTTAGTTCCATATGTACATTTTCCATGATTGTGAGTCCATCAGTGTGACACCTTCCATTGTGATCCTACACAGGTGCAAAAGGACATGTCATTGGACATGCTGGGGTGAAGTGTCAGACAGTGCAGAGGGACAGGATTTGCCAATGAGTTAGTGAGAGACAATCACAGGGCAGGGTGACAAGATAAACAGTGGGCAGAAAACAGTGCTTGAGTGCAGTTGTTGTAAGACTGGCATGTTACAAAGCACAATACCTTGGTTATAGGTGGCCATGTGGTAGGGACTAGTACTACCGGGTACTCTTATGGGTGAAGGTGATCTGTTCCACGTCTTCATCGTCTGATGTGTGTGTTGTCTCCTCTGCCCTAGGTGGTAGTGGTTGTGAAGGGGCAACACACACCTCAGTGTTTGAAGATGTGGAGTCAGACATCCCGTAGCTGCCAACTGTGGGGCTATGAAGGACAGTACTGCAGCAAGGAGGAGCTGCTGGTTCTTAAGTATAGCAGCCACATCACTGTAGTAGGCAGCCAGGTCGGCCCTGAGGGGGTCAATATTGCATTTGTGCACGCGTTGACAGGATTGTTGTTCTAGGTGTTGTGTCAACTCATTTACAGCTGTGCTGGTTTCCTTCATACTTTTTTCAAGTTGTTGCAAGATTGATGTTCGCCCTTGCATGGCTGCTGCCTGTTCTTCAGTTGACATTATGCACGATCGCACCCCCTCTAGGCTGGCTGCCATATTTTCCATCCCCAACTGCATCTCCTTGGCCAGCTCACGCTGTACTCCAACTACAGTTCTCTCAAGCCAGTGTTGTCAGAGTCCTCAGCTGGGTTGGAGCTGGCAGGTCATACAATTGGGGTGGTAGGTTGGTCCTCTGTGATGGCTGCTACTTCTGTGCTCTTCCTTGTGACTGAAAGTGGGGTCTGGAGGGTCCCAAGGACATCCTGGAGGTTCTGCTGGCTGATGTTTGTCAGCTCATCATCCATGTCATCAGGGAAGTCCAGGACATGCATATTCACACAAGAGCCATCGTCCTCTGCAATGAGATATGGTACAATTAGTGTGTCTGTGTTGTGGGATTTGTAATGTGACGTGCCTGCCTTCCTATTTGTTGCACAATGTGATCTTGGTTCTGGTTCATTACTCCTGTCTTTCATATTAGCATTCTCCCAGGCCTGTACCCCACCTGCATGTCACATGTATTGTGGTCAGTTTGGGGACTTGTCAGCATCACATCCTCTAGGTTTTGGTTTTAGCCAAATTGTGAAGTGCCACTTTCTTGTCCTACTCAACCCTCCGTCTACTTCCATTCTCATGGTAAGGCCTTTCCCTGGCTGTGGGTGTTCTGATGGCACTTGCATCACACTTAACATTCTGGAACTAGCCCAGTCTCTGATATTTCACATCCATCTATATGTTGCTGAGACCTAGCATATACTATGTATTGCATTGGCATGGCACGATACGGGTGTCAGCATTGGTAGTGTGTACTGCTGATGTTGGGGAATGTGTGCCACATTGGATTGCACTGATGGTCCTAGCAGTGTTCCAGTTCCTCCTCTGACTGTGCCGGTGTATTTCACTAGCCAGTTACATATGTCCTTCCCCTCAATGCTGTTGTCTGAGCAATATGATATTTGGGATGTTGCATGGTGTCATTGGAGCTATTGTGACCCAGGCACAGGGTGGACCTTGACATATGCAGCATGGGTGTGACATTAGTGCTGTGTACCTCATAATGTTTATGACAATGGCTGATGTTTGTAGCAACTATGGACAATCACATTTGACAGGATTGGAACATTTGTATTGATTTCAGGAGATTGATAACGTTGTCATCCTGAACCCTCTAATTTGGGTATGTTTGATCCATTGGGACGTTACTGCCATTCGCTACTTGACCTGCACACACAGCAGAGGTGGTAGTGGCAACTGTTGTCAATGTTAAATTCCACTTGCAGATATGGCCTGAGACTGTTAATTGAGCCCTAGTTCATGTAGGGAGAATACCAGCTGACGTGTAACAGCAGGCCAGTTTAACGTATACCCTACCCTCCTGGCCTGGCTTTACCTTTCCAACATCCTTGGCATGGCAGCATACCCCTATGCAAAGGTTGTTGGTGTAGTGTAGTCCTGTGCCCCAGGTTTCCTCTGAACTGGCCATGCCCCCGTGCCATTCCCCTTTAACCATGCCACTCCCTGAATATCATGACTTGCATGCATTGTGTAGCAGGTAGTAGGTATGTCCCCCCCGCTTGCAGTTAACATATGTGCATTTTAGTTCCTCATGCGACTTACCCCGCATCTGTGTTGTCTCCTGGTAGTCTGCGCTGTCCTGTCCTTGAATCCCTGTGACGATCTCCTCAGGGATGACAGCTGCCACCATCTCCTCCATTTGGTCCAGGGCCTCCTGCGGTGCTGGATTCCCACCTCCAATCTGCAGTGCTGCCTTCCTGTTCCTGCCCATCTTTTCCTTGGTCCTGCGCTTGCAGTCATGCCAGCGTTTTTTGCACTCGATGACTGTTCTCCGTACTTCTGCCACACTGTTTATCTTGTCAACAAGTTGTTGCCATATTGCCTCTCTCCTACTGATTGGCAACTTTGAGGTGACAAAAAGTTGGTGCTGGTGTTCCGTCACCTCTTTCACCAGAATTTCCTGCTCCTCTGCACTGAAGCGACACTTTATTTTCTTCTTCTGCCTGTCCTGGGTCTTCTGTGGGTCCTCCTGGCTGGTTTCTGGTCTGTTGTCATCTTCCTGGGGTCTGTGCAAGCATCTGGGATCCATTTTGGCACTCCTTAGCACATTTTGCTGTTTTTGCACTGCTTTTTGATGCAATTGCGTCAAAAAAGGCGCATATCCCGTTTGCGATGTTGTAAACCGGCTCACAGTCATTTTTGCCACATTAACATCATTTTTCTTTACATTGGTTTGAGTTAAAAAAAAAGACTCACACCAGTGGTTTGCGCCGCCGTGCGTCAAAGTATGAATTTGCCGCCCGAGCGGCGCAAAGAAATGGCATTAGCCGGCGGTAAAAGTTTTGCGTCAAAAAAGTATAAATATGGCCCTAAGTGGCTAGGGTATGCCCAGATGTAGGTCCTTTACTTGCTGCACCCCTGGATTCAAACTAGCTTGGCCGATGAAGGGTGATACCCTGAATGCGGTGCCTACATGCTTGCATCCTCTCCAGAGAGAATATGGCTTGTAAGTTTGGGCTAGACTACTATCATAAGGAGCAAGGTGACGAGTGATTTGCATGCAGCTGGATTAAGACTGGGGTAATAAGGCAAGCAAAATGACGATGGATTAAACCCAGATCTGTGACCGGGGCTCAGTGTCTGAAAAATGTAAACACTCCGTCCATCATTTTATTTTATGATGTTGCTATGTGCGCCATAAGTGGCTAGAGTATGCCCAGACAAGTGTTCCTTGCTTGCTGCGCCCCTGGCTTCAAGCTAGCTGGGATGATGAAGGGTGATGCCATGAAACAGTTTCCAGAATGCTTGAATCCTGTCCAGGGTGAACCTGGTTCAGCAGTTTAGGCTGGACTTTTCCCATAGGGAGCAGGGTCAAGACTGATTTACATACAGCTGAGCCTGAACTGGGGTGATATGGCAAGCAAAATAACATAACATGTGTATTTGTAAAGCGCACGTTCACCCACAGGCATCTTGGCGCTGAATAACAGATGTTTATTGTTACCCAACTCAATGGTACTCATTTTATCGACCTCAGAATTTTGGATGAAAGGCTGAGTGAACCTGCCGGGATTTGAACCTGTGACCATGAGGTCAAACATAGGCCCCTATAGTGGACACATTAGTCCACTAAGCCACCAGACCCGGCAATAACAATGGATTAAACCCAGGTCTGTGATTGGGGTGATTGTTTAAAAGGTTTCCATACTCCGTCCTTCATTTTATTTTGTGATGTTGCTATCTGCAATCTAAGTGGCTAGAGTATGCTCAGTTGTGGGTCCCTTGCTTGCTGCGCAACTGTATTCAATCTAGCCTGGCTGACAAAAGGCGAGACCCTGAAACTGGTCCTAGGCTGCTTGGATCCTGTCCAGGGAGGACCTGGTTTGGCAGCTGGGCCTGGATTGTTCCCATAGGGTAAAGACTGATTTACAAATGGCTGGGTCAGAACTGGGGTGACGTGGCAAGCAAAATAACGATGGATTAAATCCAGATGTGTAAATAGGGGTGAGTGTTTGAAAAATGTCAATACTTTTATTTTGTGATGTTGCTAAGTGCGCTCTAAGTGGTGAAGGTATTCCCAGACATGGGTCGCTTGCTTTCTGCTCTACTGGATTTACGCTAGCTTGGCTGAATAAGGGTTATACTCTGAAACCCTTCCCAGAATGCTTGAATCCTGTTTAGGGAGGACCTGGCTTGGCAGTTCGGGCTGGACTGCTCCCATAGGTAGAGAGGTCAACACTGATTTGCATATGAATGGGTCCGAAATGGGGTGATGTGGCAAGCAAAATAACAATGGATTAAACCCAGATCTGTGATTGAGGTAAGTGTTTGAAAAATGTCAACACTCTGTCCATTATATTATTTTGTGATATTACTATGTGCGCCCAAAGTGGCTAGAGTATGCAAAGATGTGGGTCTCTTGCTTGCTGCACCACTAGATGCAAGCTAGCCTGGGCAATACACTGAAACCAGTTCTAGAATGCTTGTATTCTATCGAAGCTGAACCAGATTTGGCAGTTTAGGGTACACTTCTCTTATAAGCAGCAGGTTCAGACTGATTTGCATACAGCTGGGTTTAAACTTGGGAGACGTGGCAAGCAAAATAACAATGAATTAAACCCAGATCTGTGACTGGGGGTGATTGTTTGAAAAGTTTCAACACTCAAAACATTGTTTTATTTTGTGATGTTGCTATGTGTGCCCTCAGTGGCTAGGGCATGTCCAGACATGGGTCACTTGATTACTGTGCCCCTGAATTCAAGCTGGTCTGGCTGATGTTGGGTGATACCCTGAAAGTGGTCCTAGTATGCTTGAATCCTGTTCAGGGAGGATCTGACTTGGCAGTTTTGGGCTGGACTGTTCCCATAGGGAGCAGGGTCAAGACTGATTTGTATATGTCTGGGTCCAAACTGGGGTGATATGGCAAACAAAATAAGAATGGATTAAACCCAGATCTATGACTGGGGTGAGTATTTGAAAAGTTTCAACACTCAATCCATCATTTTATTTTGTGATGTTGCTATGTGCATCGTGAGGGGCAGGGTATGCCCAGACGTGTGTCACTTGCTTGCTGCGTCACTGGATTAAAGCAAGCCTGCCCGATGAAGGGTGATACCCTGAAACCAGTCTCAGGATGCCTGAATCCTGGCCTGACAGGACCTTGTTGTCAGAATATGCTGGACTGCTCCCAGAGGGAGCAGGGTTAAGACTTATTTTCATAGTGCTCTTTCTTAACTCAGGAGAGGTGGCAAGCAAAATAATGATGGATTAAACACAGATCTATGATTGGGGGTGAGTGTTTGAAAAGTTTCAACACTGTCCTTCATTTTATTTTGTGATGTTGCATTGTGTGCCCTAAGTGTCTAGGGTATGTCCAGACGTGAGTACTTTGCTTTCTGCACCACTGGATTTAAGTTACTTTGGCTGATGAAGAGTGTTATTGTGAACCCTTTTCCAGTATGCTTAAATTTTGTCCAAGGAGAATCTGGCTTTGCAGATTGGGCTGGACTTCTCCAAAAGGGAACAGGGTCAAGACTAATTTGCATACAGCTGCCCCCAACCTGGGTTAATATGGTATACAAAATAATGATGAATTAAACACAGATTTATGACTTGAGGTCAGTTTTTGAAAAGTTTCAACATTCTATCCATCATTTTATTTTGTGTTGTTGTTATGTTCATCCTAAGTGGCTAGGGTATGCCAAGACATGGGTCCCTTGCCTACTGCACCTCTGGATTCAAGCTAGACTGGCCGATGAAAGGTGAGAGCTTGAAACCGGTCCCAGGATATTTGAATTCTGGCCGGGGAGAGCCTGGCATGGCAGTTGGGGCTGGTCTTTTCCCAAAGGGAGCCGGGTCAAGACTGATTTCATATGGCTGGGTCCGAACTGTGGTGACGTGGCAAGCAAAATAATGATGGATTAAACCCAGATCTGTGACTTGAAGTTAGTGTTTGTAAATTTTCAACACTCCATCCATCATTTTCTTTTGTGATGTTGCTATGTGCTCATTAAGTGGCCAGGGTATACCCAGACGTGTGTTCCTTGCTTGCTGTGCTACTGGATTAAAAATAGCCTGGCTGATACCATGAAACCAATCCCAGGATGCTTGAATCCTGTTCAAGAAGGACCTGGCTTAGCAGTTGGAGCTGGACTGCTCTCATAGGGAGCAGGGTCTAGAGTGATTTGCATATGGATAGGTCCAAACTGGAGTCATGTGGCAAGCAAAATAATGATGGAGTAAACACAGATCTATGACTGAGGATGAGTGTTTGAAAAGTTTCAACACACCATTCATCATTTTATTTTGTGATATATGTGTGTTCACCCTAAGTGGCTAGGGCATGTCCTGACATGGGTTCCTTGCTTGCTGCCCCACTGGTTTTAAAGTAGCTTGGTTGATGAAGGGTGATACTCCGAAACCAGAATGCTTGAATCTTTTCCAGAGAGAACCTGGCCTGGCATTTGGGCTCTGGACTGCTCCAATAGGGAGCACGGTCAAGACTGATTTACATACTGTTGGGTTTGAGCATGGGTGACATGGCAAGTAAAATAACAATGGATTAAACACAGATCTGTGAATGATGGTGAGTGAAAAGTTTCAACACTCAGTCAATCATTTTATTTTGTGATGATGCTATGTGTGCCCTTAGTGGTTAGGGTATGCCCAGATGTGGGTCCTTTGTTTGCTGTGCCCCTGCATTCAAGCTAGCCTAGTTGACGAAGGGTGATACCCTGAAACCGGTTTCAGTATGCTTGAATCCTTTCCAGGGAGAACCTGGCTTGGCAGTTTGGGCTGGACTCCTCCAAGAGGGAGCAGGGTTTTGACTGATTTGCATACAGTTGGGCCCAAACTGGGGTGACGTGCCACGCAAAATAACAATGGATTAAACACAGATCTGTGACTTGGGATGAGTGTCTGAAATGTTTCAACATTCCGCCCATCATTTCTTTTTTGTGATGTTGCTATGTGCATCTTAAGTGGCTATGGTATGCCCAGACGTGGGTCCCGTGCTTGCTGCACCTCTGGATTCAAGCTAGCCTGGCTGATGAAATATGAGACTTTGAAACTGGTTGCAGGGTACTTGACTTCTGTATAAGTAGAACCTGGCTAAGCAGTTTGGGTTGGACTTTTCCTATAGGGAGCAGGGCCAAGACTGATTTGCATACAGCTGGGTCTGAACTGTGGTGATGTTTCCAGCAAAATAATGAAGGAATAAATCCATATTTGTGACTGGGGGTGACTGTTTGAAAAGTTTCAACACTCAATCCATCATTTTATTTTGTGATGTTGCTATGTGTGCCCTAAATGGCAAGGGTATGCCCAGATATGGGTCACTTGTTTACTGTACCCCTGAATATAAGCTGGTCTAGGGAGATTTCCTGAAACTGGTCCAAGGATTCTTGAATCCTGTTCAAGGAGGATCTGGCTTAGCAGTTTTGGGCTGGTCTGTTCCCATAGGGAGCAGGGTCAAGACTGATTTGTATATGTCTGGGTCCAAACTGGAATGATGTGGCAAATTAAATAACAATGGATTAACCCCAGATCTGTGACTGGGGATGAGTGCTTGAAAGGTTTCAAAACTTTGTCCATCATTTTATTTTGTGATGTTGCTATGTGTGCCTTATGTTCCTTGGTTGCTGCACTACAGGATTCAAGCAAGTCTGGATGATATCCTGAAACCGGTCCCAACATGCTTGAATCCTGTCTAAGAAGGACCTGGTTTAGCATTTGGGGCTGGACTGCTCCCATAGGGAGCAGGGTCAAGACCGATTTGCATATGGATGGGTCCAATCTGGAGTGATGTGGCAAGCAAAATAATGATGTATTAAACACAGATTTGTGATTGGGGGTGAGTGTGTGAAAAGGTTCAACTCACTGCCCATCATTTTTGTGAGGTTGCTATGTGCGCCCTAAGTGGCTAGGGCATGCCCAGACATGGGTCTTTTGCTTGCTGCACCACTGGCGTCAAGATAGCTTGGCTGATGAAGGGTGATACTCTGAAACTGGTTCCGGGATGTTTGAATCTTTTCCAGAGAGGACCTGGTTTGGCATTGGTGGTCTGGCCTGCTTCAGTAGGAAGCAGGGTTAAAATTGATTTGCATGAGGCTGGGTTTGAGCCTGGGTGACGGGGCAAGCAAAATAACAACAGATTAAACTCAAGTCTGTGAATGAGGGTGAGTGTTTGAAAAGTTTCAACACTCCGTAGATCATTTTATTTTGTGAGAATGACCACCTTGTATGCCCATGTGTTGATTCTATGGGTTGATCAGAGTTCTGCAGCTTTATGTGAAGAACATGATTTAGGTTTTGTTTAGGCTGTTTGATAGTAGCCTTGATTATCATATGCTACTAAGTCAAGGAAAGTTAGTAGGAAGGATTTGTTTTAAGTGTTAGCCATTACTTCTGAGTTTTTAAAAATACATTTTCAGACCTTGGATTTCTGCCATGTAGGAGTCCAGTTCCTAAAGGCCTTCAAAAATTATGTTTTTGCTATTTTAAGTTGTTTTTATTTGTACAGGACCAGAAAATTGTATTGACAGATCTTTGAGAGTTTTCATTTAAAAAAAAAATGTAAGTGACATACGGGGGCCTAACTTGGGCCCCCCTACATGCCACTGTGCCCAATGGCCATGCCCGGGGCACAGAAGTCACCTGGGCATGGCCATTGGGCAGGAGGGCATGACTCCTGTCTATGCTAAGACAGGAGTCATTTCCATGGGGGTTGTGTGGCAACAAATGGCGCTAGTCAGGTTAGAGCCAATATTCTTTGGCACACAACCCCCAGTCTTCCCTTCGCCTCTGCTGCCCGATTACTGTCATTTATTTTGATGCTAACCAGGCCGCAGCGCCGGCTACCGTCATTCCATAAATAAGGAGCCCGGCTGGCGCGTTGGAATGTTGGTAGCCGGCGTTAAACTTTGTGACGCAAATCTGCGCTAGCGCAGATTTGCGTCAAAAAGTATAAATATGGGCCTATGTTTAATTAGAAACATGAAGGTTTAACCAAGAACAGAGCTATGATTTAACCCTAATCCCTGGGGATGTAGACAGATAACGCAGGAAGCACCTTGGGGATTCCTGACAATCGTGCAGTTTGGAGTCTGCCATTTTGAGAGTGGACCTTACTGTATACTTCACGTTGGGTGCACTTAGTGGTATTTCAGTAGTCTTTGATATGTTTGATTGAGGTGCTGAATGTTGGGAGGTAGGGTGAGGTGCAGAAGTCGGGATACTTCCTGGGTAAGTAACACTTAAATCATTTTATATGGTGCTGCAATGCTGATTTTTGATAAGCAAGTGACAGCACTTTGGAGTATAAGGGAGTATTCTCAGCCCCCTCCTGTCTGCAATTTAAGTTGCTGTTGAGGTGGAGAAATTCAGGATCTCAATGTGTGTAGTTTAGAAGTAAGAAAGTTCTGGAGCATGTTTTAGAGAGAGTTGCATTAAATGGGGGTGGCCATCTTAGGGTCAGGCATAGGATGATGGGCCTGTGCCATATTTGTTCTGGTTGGTAGGTTCGTTTTGTATATTATATGTTTTTACTCTTATAGAGCATTGCAGAGTAGTGTCACTAAGTGCTCACCTCTAGCTATAGGATGTTCAAAGTGATGCTGGGGTAGTTGAGTAGAGATTCATCCTCGTGGAGTCCTGCTGTCGGCCATTTTAGGGTCAGGTGTTGTGAGGCAGCTTCTGGAGCACTTGGTTTGAAGAGGTATTTCTCTCAAAGTTTTTTTTACCAAAAGTGGGTCGCTGAAAGCACCTCACCTTCCTAAATGCTGGGCACAGTGGATGCAGTGTGTCAGCAGAGCAGGATATTTTGTCCTTCAGCACCGCAGAGCTCTCTGATAAGGTGACCATTTTCCTCGGGCAGTAGCCACGCCCCCATCAGGTCACTGCTACTTCAACAAACCAACAGGAGGAAAAACTACTCGGACAGCATGGTTATCACTGCCTTCACCTTTGCAGAACTGCTAATTGATGCAGCCAAACATGATGAACCTGAGCCACAAAGGTAAGCTTATGTAGCATTACGCCTCTTTGTAAATCTGGAGCAGAGGTTAGCGCCACGTTAAGTGACACTCCAGCGGCGTTAGGGGCTCTTAAATATGCCACTGATTGTGGCAGCTAAAACTGAACTGGTCTACTGAAAAGCAATTTCTTATGTCTGAAACAGCTCCGTCTCATTTCAGAGAAAAAACTAAATGGAGAACACCTAACTGACAATGGCTGGTGAAAACTGTAGGTTGGTGAATTCGCTACATAAAGAAAAACCATTTCCTCCAAAAACCTGCAGAACTTCAGTAGATAGAAAGATCAGAAAGGGGGACAAGATGCAGGCTAGCAGAAAAGTTGAAGGAGTAGGGGTTTTAGATTGTAGGTAAGGATAATGGTACAAAATTAAAGTTCAAAGTACTATGGTATAGATGGGGTAGACAGACTAGGGTAAGGTTACCGGTAGAGGTGGGTACAGGTAGAGCTAAAAGTAATAGGTAGGCTTGGGATTTTTTTTTAATCATGTTGGTGTAATATGCATAATTTTGCAGTCTCCTTGTTATGCATAGTTCCTGAAATGATGCTGTTTACTGAGAACAAACAGGAAAAGTGAAGCGCACGTGCCCGTTCTTCACATTGTATTGTTTTTTGCACTTTAGTTTTATGCTAAGTACATCCCTGAGGCAAAAACTGATTTAAAAAAGCATTTCCGGCAAAAAAAATCACAAAGATACAAATATATATTTTGTGTAATTTTGCATAATTTTGCTTAGTTGTCACATAATTATGCAAAAGCAAGTTACATTAATTTGGCGCAACACTCATATTAGGATATAGGTGGGAGTAAGGAGTCACAGGTAGTAATGGAGCCATTAAAGCAGGAGCTTTAGTGGCTTTGCACCATTATTTATCAACTGGGTCAGACCAGGAGTTAGGGGACCTGTGGAACCATTTCCATGGTTGAACACCATGGAATGGGTCCACAGGTGGTCTCCTCAATCCCCAGAAACACCCCACCCACACCAGAGGGACATTGGAAGAAGGGGGACCCCATCCCAGGTAAGCAGGTAAGTATAGGTAAGTATTTTTTTTTTATTAAAGTGCCATCGGGGGCCCAACCTGGGGCCCACTGCATGGCACATGGTGCAATGGCTATGCCCGGGGGACCCTTGTCCCCTATGCTGGCCATTGGGGTGGTGGACACGACTCCTCTCTTTTCTAAGACAGGAGTCATGTAGTATGGATGGTTTTGCGTTAGAAAATGATGCTAGGCTTGTTAGAAACTTTTTTTGGGGCTCTAACCAGCCTAACGTCATTTTTTGGTGCAAAACCCCCTTCTCCCATACCGCCACCCCCACCCAGCTAACGTCATTTTTTTTTACGATAGCCCATCCTGTGTGCCGGCCTGCGGCATTCCATAAATATGGTGACTGGCTGGCGCTCTAGAATGACACAAGCCGGCGCTATACTTTTTGACGCAAAACTGTCTTTGCAAAGTTTGGCGTAAAAAAAAAATATATATATATATGGGCCCTACATAAACAATGACACAAACTCGGCACAAATGGAGTATAAATATGCCCCTAGGTGGTTATAGGTGGCTGAAGGTGCTTGAAAATAGGAAGAGATTGAAGTACTAGGTAATAGGTAAAGGAACAAGGAACTAGGCAAGAGTAGAGGCATTTGGATGTTGGTAGATTTACAATGGAATAGGTGGAGGTAAAACGACTGGGGTGTTGGAAGAGGAGGAGTAAAGGGAATAGGTCGAGGTGATGGAAAAATGCCTACACTACAGTTAGGTCTGGGAGTACTATTTAATACACAGAAAACGAATGCACAGTTCCACAAAAGAAATAGTGGATCTTCCCCCAGTTCAGGAGAGATCAATAGGTCCCTGAAGGTATCCTAAATCATGAACAGAAACCCTCACTTACCATTTAGTGACATGCTTCATCATCAAGCTTAGCTCCTTGTCAGACCGGCAATGCAATGTCAGATGGGGCACTCATAAGGGCTCTTTGCTGGAGATCTTTTTAAAGGAAATTGCCACTGGTGAATGCCGTAATGTGGGATTGGTGAGATGAACTGTTAAAATTGACTAGAAGGACCATGTAGTGAAATGTTTATTAAAAATGTGGACCTCTGTCAAGATTAAAAATAAACACGATAAGGGGAAGTAAGAATAATGTCTGCATTACTCTATTCAAAATATGGTATTTGATGTCAGTGAACCATGCAGTCTAAGGATATAGTATGTGAATGCCAGAGTTGGATATAAAATGAGTATCAACGAGAAATGGCCGATACTGACCAGTACCGGGGAGCCTTTGGATAACCCATTATTTACATTCAAAAGGAAACAGACCATTAGGGATAAAAAAAGACCATCAACACCACTTTGAAGCAACCATGGTTGAAGGCGAAAGGACACCACCCATGTGGTGGGTGCAATGTTTGTCTCCTATCCATGAATACCACCAAATTAGATTTAGGGAAGGCAAAAAGGTGGCAGTTGATTAAGCATACAAACTGTCGTACTAAGAATTGCATATACATGATTCTGTGTCCCTGCGACCTCTGCTAAATAGGAATGACCACCAGTATGGTAAAGATATGGATTAACAAACACCTTAGCACAATAAGATGTCAACGAACGTGAACAAAGTTGACAATACATGATATTGACATTAATCACACACCGGATGACATGAAAAATGTAATTCTGGAAAGTATTATGGAGAATAGAGAATGTAATGGCAGACTTTTCGAGAAAAGAACAACGATAAGTGCACAGATTAAGGATCCATATTAGGAGCCTTAATGACGATGTTCCCTGGTCTGAACTAATATGACTTTGTCATTGATTTCATATTTCTCACAATTGATCCTACACCATCTACTAACTTGAGGAGATATTTGTGGTATATTTTCTCTACGTTACCAATAGTACTCACATTAAAACCTGTTACTTTTTATATATTATTATATACTACACTAAAACACTTATTTACTATGTTTACTTACTAGGTTTAGTAGGATGATAAATCTACAACATAATCTATCTTTTACATATTTTACTATGTAAATCATTATCCTCACTCAAAGATGAACACTGCCATCCTGGATAGTGACTACTATGTTTTTTTGCCACAGCTAACTTCTGCCTATATACTTTTCAATTTCCTCCTCCAGCTCAGCTTTTCATTTCAGGAAAAGCGTAGCAGGGATAGATGGTTACAGATCTGAAATGGCCTATGAAGCAGATGCTCTGCTTCCAGGCTGGCTCCGTATAAGAGCACTTTGAAGTATTAAGTTTTGCTCTCCTTTTCAAGATGGCTGCCGATACACTGATGAGTGACGCCAGTCCTATTTTTATTTGTTTGTAGTCTGTAGCCTCTCCTTTAAGGAGCCCGGCTCTCCGCACTGCTTCCAGTTCAGGGAACGTGGAGCAGGGGTAGGTGCTGGCTGATATCACGATCCATAATCAAGTAAGTGCCTTTCTACTGAGCCACGTTTGATAATGACATTCGAGGGCCTCATGAACTACCACCATCATTCTTTGATAACGGTTTGGACTTACGGCATGATAGCCACCCGAATATGGGACTTATTGACGCTTACATATTCATTACGTGTTCATTCCTTGGTGGGAGCTGTCGTTCATCTAATAGTGGCTTACTTGATTTTTGGCAAGATTGACTTATTGATTCCTACATATGCATTACGTGTTCTCTTACCTTGGTGGGAGCTGTCATTTATCTAACTGTAGAAGATTCAATTTTTGGCATGATTGATAATATCACCTGAGGTCTCTAACATGCATTCGCATCACTTACATATTACCGCCACCTTTTGGTGATTATAGCCATGATCGACGGCACTACAGCTGCCCGGTTATAGGACGCATATATGTCTGTATGTGTTCTTTGTGTATGTCCCTTTTTGTGGGGCTGTGAACCGGTTCAAGAGTGATACACTGGACACATTAACACACCCTGACACTCCAGGAGTCATTGTAACTTATTACCAATTGGCAGGAGTTGTTAGTCTTGCTATTGGGTACTTTTACATATATTAGTAGCAATTTCTCCACAGACGTCACACCTATTCAGTATATGGCGCGTACGATTATCACCAATATTTTAACAGTCCGTATTATAATGATGAATAGAAACCATTTCAATTGAGGTTAACAACATTATTATCATTATGTCTACCTATACATTACCAGATGGACTATAACGTGCGCTAGGAGCAGCACAACATATGGGCCCATATTTATACTTTTTGACGCAAACCAGCGCCGGCGCTGGTTTGCATAAAAAAATTTACCGCCAGCTAACGCCATTCCTACTCAGCGGGCGGGCGCCTTATTTAAGGATTGACGTTAGCCGGTGCTGCGGGCTGGTCATAGTAAAACATTTGTACTCAAACCAGGCAGCGCCGGCGTAGGCAAAAATGGGGTTTGTGCGTCATAAAATGGTGCAAGTCAAGTTTGAGTCAAAAATCATGGCTCAAACCGGACTTACGGCCTTTTTTGAGGCACAACCCCCATTGAAATTAATCCTGTCTTAGTAAAGAGAGGAGTCATGCCTCCCTGCCCAATGGCCATGCCCAGGGGACTTCTATCCCCTGGGCATGGCCATTGGGCACAGTGGCACATAGGGAGGCCCAAGTTAGGCCCCCCTATGCCACTAACAAAAAAAAAATATATATTACTTACCTGCACTCACTGTGGATGGGTCCCCCCATCCATGAGTGTCCTCCATGGGTGGGCGAGGGTGGCAGGGGGTGTCCCTGGGTGCAGGGAAGGGCACCTGTGGACTGCTTCCATGGTCTCCCACCATGGAAAGGAGCCCACAGGTCCCATAACGCCTGCCTTGACCCAGGTGTTAAAAAACGGTGCACATCAGGCTGGGCGCCATGTTTTAAGGCCCGCCCCCTCCTGTGCGTCAAAATGACGCAGGAGTATAAATAAGGCGCACATGCCTTAGAGTCATTTTTTGCATGGGAATGCCTAACTTGCATGTCATTAGTGCAAGGTAGGTTTAATGTACAAAAAATGGCGCACACTCCATAAATTTGGTGATAGATGGGTCCAGCGGCAAAGTATAAATATGGAGTTAAGTTTGCGCTGAATTTGCGCAAAAATAAATGATGCAAATCTGGAACAAACAGAGTATAAATATGGGCCTAAGTCTTTTACCACTCATAACTTCAAGAGTACTTAACCAATTTAGATCTAATACCAAACATGACCCTTTCCACCAAATGTTGACGCTAGTCCTGCAAAGTGCCAAATTAGCGTACAAAAAGATGACACTGGTTCCCTAACTACAACCATGGTGCACCACTTTTTTAAATACCAGTCACACATGGTGGCGTTAGGGGGAAGCTAATGCGTGCAAGAAAAGTGGCGCTGCACCAGGTGCAGCACCACTTTTCATAAATCTGCCCCTTAGTTTTATATTGTGCCACGGTATACCGCAGTAACTTTGCAGTGTATCACAGTATATGCTGATCACAAGGCAGTATATGACTGACTAATGGTTGCATTTACAAAAGTGAAATGCAGCCAAGTAGTTTTTACCACACTTGGCTGTGGTCTGTGTTGCACTGCCACTATGTAAACTATAAAGCAAACTAACTCACACATTGGGTGATGTCATCAGTGATGTCGCCTCTGATCAAATCTGAGATATTGTCAGTGATGTCACAAATTATGTCATAGAACATCTCATGAGTAATGTAATATGTCAGGCCATAAGCAATGCATGGTGTGGTGCAAGTTATAGTAATTTCTGCTAACTATAATTCATGAATTTCTTTTTTTTTTTTAGTTCAAAACATCAATGTTGATACTGACTTCACCTAATGATAACATTACTTTACCCTTTGGTTCTTTCAGTGAATTGCTAAGGTTTTATTTTTTTTTAAACAAAATAGCAGAGAGATCATCTGACCCTTCGGTGCACCCATTTTTTTTGTTCATTAGTGCTTTTAATTCCTTCATGATAGGCAATGGTATTCCCCCATGAATCATTACCAGACATCCATCCTCCTCCCTAAGACCCTTTCTAGTCTCCATTTTGCAGTCAGTTATTTTCACACAGTAAAGCTTTGAGATGTATTCCACCCAGGGTGCCTAATTCACCGGGTTGGCAACTATTTTCTTCACATGATTCATAATATTTCCAGCTTAGATGCACAAAATCCTTCTTCTTCCTGCTCTAAGGGCCAAACCTCTGTCCATTTTGATTATTTACAAGCCATCTTGGCCCATATTTATACTTTTTGACGCAAACCAGCGCTGGCGCTAGTTTGCCTAAACAAATGTACCGCCGGCTAATGCCATTCCTGCGCGCCATGCGGGTGCCATATTTAAGGATTGACGTTAGCCGATGCTGCGGGCTGGTCAGAGTAAAAAAAAAATGACTCAAACCAGGCAGTGCCGGAGTAGGGGAAAATGGGGGTTGTGCGCCACAAAATGGTGCAAGTCAGGTTTGAGTAAAAAATCATGGCTCAATCCAGACTTGCGCCATTTTTTGACGCACAACCCCCATTGAAATTAATCCTGTCTTAGTAAAGACAGGAGTCATGCCCCCCTGCCCAATGGCCTTGCCCAGGGGACTTCTTTCCCCTGAGCATGGCCATTGGGCACAGTGACAGGTAGGGGGGCCCAAATTAGGCCCCCCTATGCCACTTAAAAAAAAAAAAGAAATACTTACCTGAACTTACCTGTACTTACCTGGGATGGGTCCCCCCATCCATGGGTATCCTCCAGGGGGGGGTGAGGGTGGCAGGGGGTGTCCCTGGGGGCAGGGAATGGCACCTCTGGACTCCTTCTATGGTCAGAGACCATGGAAGTGAGACCACAGGTCCCTTAACGCCTGCCCTGACCCAGGCATTAAAAAACGGCGCACATCAGGCTGTGTGCCATTTTTTATGGCCTGCCCCCTCCTGTGCGTCAAAATGATGCAGGAGTATAAATAAGGAGCACAGGCCTTAAAGTCATTTTTTGGGCGGGAACGCCTACCTTGCATGTCATTAATGCAAGGCAGTTTCCCACATCCAAAAAATGACGGACACGGAGGAATTTTGATGTCCGCGGGGTTGGGAGTCATAGTATAAATACGGTGCACGGTTTGCGCCGAACATTCGGCGCAAACGGAGTATAAATATGCCCCATTGTTTTTACTTTATATGTTGCTTAATTGCAGTGTCTCTTAAAGCAGGAACTCCTTTTAACATCGCTCTTATACCTTTGTTCAATTGTGCTCTGGCTATCTCTATCGAGGATCTTGCCTTCTTTTTTCACAACACTTCCCTCCCTCAATGAAATGATTAGTTCCTCATAATTTGTCAGTATTCTCTCTGGACTCTGGCAAATATGTTTTGAAAGTAGTGCTTGAATGGTTCCTTCAGAACTGGATTTTAGTTTAATATAATCTTTGTGTCATGCTTATTTCTTATATGTTGGCTATATTTCTATATTTCTCTGTGACCCAATGAATGACTGCCAAAATTAATTATGTATGGTCACTGCCCAACAAATATCCCACTATAAGACCCCTTCCCGTTGAAAAGTCAATTGAAGAGATTATTGCAAAATCTATAAGGGAAAACATCTCATCAGTGATGTAATATGTCAGGTCATAAGCAATGCATGTGGGAGTGCAAGGTATAGTTATCTCTGCTTATTATAACTCCTGATTTTTGCTGTTTTTTAGTTCAAAATATTAATTTTGTCACTGACATATTCACCTAGTTATAGCATTAATTTACCCTTTGTTCTTTCTTTCAATTGCTGAGGTTGTTTAAAAAAAAAAATAATAAGATCGTTTTATCACACTGTAGGAGGCTGCCTGGTTTGTAGTGGTTACCATAGGTACATACACCTTATACCGGGTCCAGTTATCCCTTATTAGTGGAATGTAGTCAGTGTCTAGAAGCCAGGCTGTCTAGCTGTAGGCAGAGCAGCCACGGCTGGAATAGGAGACATGCAAACCTCTTGCAATTCCACTGTAGCCACACAGTACTTACACACATGAAAGACAGTACTCAGCCCATATTAATACTTTTTGACGCAAATCAGCGCCAGGGCAGATTTGCGTAAAAAAGTTTACCGCCAGCTAACGTCATTCCAACGCGCCAGCTGGGTGCCCTATTTATGGAATGACGTTAGCCGGCACTGCTGCCTGGTTAGCGTCAAAAGAAATTACTCTAACCGGGCAGCGGAGGTGAAGGAAAGACTGGGGGTTGTGTGCCAAAGAATGGTGCAAGTCAGGTCAGAGTAAAAAATATTGGCTCTAAGCTGACTTGCGCCATTTTTTGATGCACAACACCCATGGAAATGACTCCTGTCTTAGCAAAGACAGGAGTCATGCCCTCCTGCCCAATGGCCATGCCCAGGGGACTTCTGGGCACAGTGACATGTAGGGGGGCCCAAGTTAGGCCCTCCATGCTACTTTAAAAAAAAAAAATTAGACTTACCTGCACTAACCTGCACTCACCATGGATGGTTCCCCCCATCATAGACTGGATTATGCAAGGAGGGCACCATCTTAGCCCTCCAAAGCATTTCCAGAGGCTCTGGGAGGATACCCGCCCATGCCTCTAACACCTATTTCCAAAGGGAGAGGGTTTAATACCCCTCTCCTAAAAGAAAAGCATTGTTCTGCCTTGCTGGGATCGAGCTGCTCAAGCCCCAGGAGGGTAGTATCCTGTCCGTGAGGTGGCAGCAGCTGGGGCCTGCAGTGAAACCCTCAGAAGACTGGCATGGCAGTACTGGGGGGCCATGGTGGAGCCCCCAGAGTGCATGGGATTGTGCAACCAATACTGGAGTCAGTATTGGGGTACAATTCTCACTTGTTACGCAACACAAAAGGATGATGGACGGAGTGTTGAAACTTTTCAAACACTCTTCCCCAGTCACAGATCTGTTTTTAGTCCATCGTTCTTTTGCTCACCATGCCAACCCAGTTTGGACCCAGCCATATGGCTCTAACCTGACTTGCGCCATTTTTTGATGCACAACACCCATGGAAATGACTCCTGTCTTATCAAAGACAGGAGTCATGCCCTCCTGCCCAATGGCCATGCCCAGGGGACTCCTGTCCCCTGGGCATGGCCACTGGGCACAGTGACATGTAGGGGGGCCCAAGTTAGGCCCCCCATGCCACTTTAAAAAAAAAAAATTATACTTACCTGCACTAACCTGCACTCACCATGGATGGTTCCCTCCATCAATGGGTGTCCTCCAGGGGTGGGCTAGGGTGGCAGGAGGTGCCCCTGGATGCAGGGAAGGGCACCTCTGGACTGCTTCCATGGTCTCCTACCATGGAAATGAGCCCACAGGTCCCTTAACGCCTGCCCTGACCCAGGCGTTAAAAAACCGGCATAAATCCGGCTGGGTGCCATGTTTTAAGGCCCGCCTCCCCCTGTGCGTTATTTTGACCCGGAGGATAAATAAGGTGCAAATGTCTTAGAGTCATTTTTTGCCGGGAGCACCTACCTTGCATGTCATTAGCGCAAGGTAGGTTTTCACGTCCAAAAAATTACTCAAACTCCATAACGTTGGCGCTGGACGGGTTGAGCGCCAAGGTATAAATATGGAGTTAAGTTTGCGCTGAATTTGTGTAAAAAAAAAAAGACACTAATCCGGCGCAAACACAGTATAAATATGGGCCTTAGTATTACAAAAATGAAGGTACTTTATTTTAGTCACACAATGGCAAAAATACTTTGTAGGCTATACTCCCTTAGGAGGTAAGTAAGTAACACAATATATACACTAGTAACCAGAAACAGGTAAGTACACAGTAGGAAAACAGTGTAAATAGTGAAAAACACAATGGGTTGCAATGGGCCTGGGGGGAAACACAAACCATATACTAAAATAGTGGAATGCAAAACTTGGTTTCCCACCTATGCAAGTGTAGTGTGTAGAGGGACACTGGGAGTGTAAGAAAACACCAAAGGTAATTAATTTACCCCACTCCAGAGCCCAGGAAAGCAGGAGTAAAACACAGCAGGTTTCCTAAAACACACTAGAAATCGTGATAAAAGATAATGGAAGAACCGGAAGAGACTGAAAGACACCAATGATGGATTCCTGGACCTGAAGACCTGTGGCAGAAGGGGACCAAATCCAAGAAGCACTGAAGAGTCCAGGGAGAACAGGAGACCCTGCTAACCCGGATGAAGGTGCAAAAGTGGAACTACTGGTGTGAAGACAAAGTCAATATTGCACCAAAGAAGACAGATGAAGGTTTCTGGTTGCTTCAGAAGATGTAGACGCCGGATTAGTGAAAGCAGGCTTTTTGCATCGCTGGATTCTGCCAACAAGCCTTTGCACATGCATAGCTCACATGCTGCCCGGGACCAGGAGGGGCCTGGTGATCTCTACCCAGGAGGGGGAGACAGATGGGACTCTCAGCAACTCAGACAGCCCTCAGAAGACCAAGCAGCGTGCACAGGAGTTCCACAGCATGGGGACAAAGAAGGTGCAGATGGAGGCCCACGCAGCACATCAAAAAGGATTCCCAATCCGCCGTAGAACCACTCAGAAAATTGTGCATCACAGGATGGAGTGCTGGGAGACTAAGCTGTACTGTGCATGAAGAACTTCTTGGAAGGTCGCACACAAGCCCTAGCAACTGCAAGTCACATGGTGCATGGGGGTACTGTCTTGCGTGTGGAGGCAATCCCTTACCTCCACCAAAGTTGGACAGCTGGACAGTGGGACTGCTGGAGTCACTTTAGTCCACCACCCATGTTGCTCGATCCACACCTGTCATCTGGAGAGGGGGTCCAAGCCACCAGTCATCCCTGCAGAGAGGTGCCTGCTGATGCAGGAAAGTGCCTCCGTCACTCCACAGGAGATTCCTTTGGTTCTTCTGGTGCAGGCTGAAGGCAGGCAGCCCTTGGAGGATGCATAACCTAGAAACTGTTGCAGTTGCTGGCGGGAGCTGAAGATACAATGTTGCAGAAGTCATCTTTGCTTCTTTGTTGCAGTTTTGTAGAGTTCCTGGAGCAGTCAACGATTGATCCATTGGTAGAAGACAAAGTAAAGGATGCAGAGGATTCCTGATGGAGTTTTGCAATCCGAATCTGAAGAAACACCCACAGGAGAGACCCTAAATAGCCCTGAGAGGGGGATTGGTCACCTAACTAGGTAAGCACCTATCAGGAGGGGTCTCTGACGTCACCTGCTGGCACTGGCCACTCAGATACTTCCAGAGTGCCCCACAATCTTGGAATCTAGGATGGCAAAACCCAGGGACACTCTGGAGGAACTCTGGGCACCACCCCTGGGATGGTGATGGACAGGGGAGTGGTCACTCCCCTTTCCTTTGTCCAATTTTGCGCAAGAGTAGGGACTGGGGGTCCCTGAACCAGTGTACACTGGATTATGCAAGGAGGGCACCATCTGTGCCCTCCAAAGCATTTCCAGAGGCTCTGGGAGGATACCCCGTCCATGCCTCTGACACCTATTTCCAAAGGGAGAGGGTGTAATACCCCTCTCCTAAAAGAAAAGCATTGTTCTGCCTTGCTGGGATTGAGCTGCTCAAGCCCCAGGAGGGTTGTATCCTGTCCGTGAGGTGGCAGCAGCTGGGGCTGCAGTGAAACCCTCAGAAGACTGGCATGGCAGTACTGGGGGGCCATGGTGGAGCCCCCAGAGTGCATGGGATTGTGCAACGAATACTGGAATCAGTATTGGAGTACAATTCTCACTTGTTAGACACCTTACATGGCCATATTCGGAGTTACGCAACACAAAAGGATGATGGACGGAGTGTTGAAACCTTTCAAACACTCTTCCCCAGTCACAGATCTGTTTTTAGTCCATCGTTCTTTTGCTCACCATGCCACCCCAGTTTGGACCCAGCCATATGCAAATCAGTCTTGACACTGTTTCCCATGGGAACAGTCCAGCCCAAACTGCTAGGCCAGGTCCTACCTGGACCACAAACAAGCATCCTGGGACCTGTTTCAGGATATCACTCTTCATCAGCCAGGCTAGCTTGAATCCGATGGCACAGTGAACAAGAGACCCACGTCTGGGCATACCCTTCCCACTTAGGGAACTTTAGCAACACAAAAGAATGATGGACAGTGTCAAAACGTTTCAAATACTCACCCCCAGTCACAGGTCTGGGTTTAATCCATCATTCTTTTGCTCACCAGGCCACCCTAGTTTGGACCCAGCCATATGCAACTCAGTCTTGACCCTGTTCCCCACGGGAACAGTCCAGCCCAAACTGCCAGGCCAGGTCCTCTCTAGACCAGAAACAAGCATCCTGGGGCCAATTTCAGGGTATCACCCTTCATCAGCCAGACTAGCTTGAATCCAGTGGCACAGAGAGCAAGGAACCCATGTCTGGGCATACCCACTTAGGGCAACTTTAGCAACACAAAAGGATGATGGATGGAGTGTTGAAAATTTCCAAACACTCACACCCAGTCACACATCTGTGTTTAAACCATTGTTCTTTTGCTCACCATGCCATCCCAGTTTGGACTCAGCAATATGCAAATCAGTCTTGACCCTGTTCCCCATGGGAAAAGTCCAGCCTGAACTGGACAGGCCAGGTCCTCCCTATTCGGAGTTACCACTGTGAAGCTATGTATAGGTATTGACCTGTATAAGGTGCACACTTATGATGGCGTCTCCGCACTCACGAAGTCCGGGAAAATGGGCCTGGATGATGTGGGGGTACCTCCGTTAGTGCAGGGGTGCCCTCACACACAGGTACTTTGCAACCAGCCTTCAGGGTTAGAAGACCTGAAATATAGGTGACTAATAAGTGACCTGATGCAGTGAAAATGGCTGTGAAATAGTACATGCACTATTTCACACAGGCTGCAATGGCAGTCCTGAAGAAGCCTTTGTATGTTCTTCTTATGGGTTGCAAAATAAATACTGCAGCCCATAAGGATTCCCTGGAACCCCAATGCCCTGGGTACCTATGCAACATATACTAGGGACTTATAGGTGGGGGGCCAGTGTGCCAATTTGGAGTGAAATATGGAGTCACTAAACTGTAGTGACAAATTTAGAAAGAGAGAGCGCATGAGCACTGGAGTTCTGATTAGCAGGACTCCAGTGACAATTTAGAAAACAGTGAAACACGCTGACAAGCAGGCCATACACCATAAGCACTGGGGTCCTGACTAGCAGGATCCCAGTGACACAGTCAAAAACACACCGACATCAGACAAAAACTGGGGGTAACATGCCAGAAAGAGGGTACTTTCCTACACAACCCCCCCCAAACCAGGGACCATGAAGCTAACCTTGCCCAGATGAGTCTTCATTGTCTAAGTGGAAATATCTGGAGAGTCCATCTGCATTGGAGTGGTTACTCCTAGGTCTATGTTCCACTGTAAAGTCTGTACCCTGTAGGGAAATGGACCACCTCAACAATTTAGGGTGTTCTCCTTTCATCTGTTTTAACCATAAGAGATGTTTGTGGTCTGTCTGAACTATGAAGTGAGTCCCAAACAAGTAGGATCTTAGCTTCTTCAGGGCCAAGACCACAGCAAAGGCCTCCCTCTCTATGGTTGACCAATGCTTTTCTCTATGTGTCAACCTTGTACTAATAAAAGCAACAGGTTGATCCTGGCCCTCTGAATTAAGTTGTGATAATACTGCCCAAACCCCTAGCTCAGAAGCATCTGTCTGGACAATCAGGCCCATATTTATACTTTTTGACGCTAAACTGCGCTAACGCAGTTTAGCGTCAAAAAGTTTTGCGCCGTCTAACGCCATTCTGAAGCGCCATGCGGGCGCCGTATTTATGGAATGGCGTTAGACGGCGCAATCAGACCGGCGCTGCCTGGTTTGCGTGGGAAAAAACCACGTAGACCAGACAGCGCCGGCGTAGGGGGAAAATGGCGCATGGGCGTCTTAAAATGGGGCAAGTCAGGTTACGTCGAAAAAATCGTCTTAACCCGACTTGCGCCATTTTTTAACGACGCCCATCCCCCATCAACATGACTCCTATCATTGTAAAGATAGGAGTCATGCCCCCTTGCCCAATGGCCATGCCCAGGGGACTTCTGTCCCCTGGGCATGGTCATTGGGCATAGTGGCATGTAGGGGGGCACAAATAAGGCCCCCCTATGCCACCAAAACAAAATATAAAAAAATAAAAAATTATACTTACCTGAACTTACCTGAATGTCCCTGGGGTGGGTCCCTCCATCCTTGGGGGTCCTCCTGGGGTGGGCAAGGGTGGCAGGGGGGGTCCCTGGGGGCATGGGAGGGCACCTGTGGGCTCATTTTGAGCCCACAGGCCCCTTAACGCCTGCCCTGAGCAGGCGTTAAAAAGTGGCGCAAATGCGCCGTTTTTAGCCACGCCAACTCCCGGGCGTCTCTTTTGCCCGGGAGTATAAATACCACGTAAAGGCCTGGGAGTCATTTTTTAGACGGGAACGCCTCCCTTGCATATCATTAACGCAAGGAAGGGGTTCACGCTAAAAAATGACGCACATTCCGGGAACTTTGGCGCTATTCGCCTCTAACGCCATAGTATAAATATGGCGTTAGTTGGCGTTAGTTTTGCGTCGAAATTGCGTCAAAAAAAACGACGCAATTTCGGCGCAAACGGAGTATAAATATGGCCCTAAACGTCTTAGAATAGTTCGGGCTTTTCAGGATGGGTGCAGTACACATAGCCTGCTTAAGCTCCTCAAAAGCTTTTTGAGGAGCTAGCTGTCCATAATACGTTCTTGGGCATTTTCTTTAAAGTAAGGTCATTAAGAGGGGCCACAATGGAGCCATAGTTTAAAAAAAAACTTCTGTAATACCCAGTGAGACCAAAAAAGGCTCTGACCTAGGTCTGAGTAGTAAGGGGAGACCAGTCTAAAATAGTCTGGATCTTCCCCTGTGTTGGTTCAATCTCTTCCCCACCAACTAGGTGTCCCAGAAAAAACATCCGTCCCCTGCCCTATCTGGCACTGTGAAGCCTTGATAGTGAGGCCTTCCCTTTGCAGGGCCTCCAAAACTTTCCACAGGTGGACCATCTAGGTATGCTGCACTGAAAGCTTCCAGACCTTGGAGGACTGTATTCACCAGCCTTAGGAGAGTGGGTTGGCCCATGGGCTATCTGAGTGCTCAATCACTCCTAGGTCAACATCTTCTGAAGTTCAGATTTAATACAGTCTCTGACATGGTCAGGCTGCCTATAAATATTACTTTTGACAGTTGAACTGTCTCCAGTATCAATGGTATGCTCACACCAAGTGGTCTGACCAGGTGTAACTGAAAAGAGTTCAGAGAATTGTCCTAGGAGGTTTTTGTAGTCCTCCTTTTTCTCTGCTGTAAGGCAGTATGCAAGAATAACGTCCTCCACTGAGCAATCAGCTGCAGTGCTGGAGAAGATGTCAGGTAGAGGGCCCCTCTCTTTCTCCTCCCCCTCGTCAGTGGCCATGAGTAGGGTCAAGTCTGCCTTATCATAGTAGGGTTTCTTGCAGTTCACATGAAGTACTCTTTGAGGACTTCTGGGAGAGACTAGGTCCACCAAGTAGGTGTCTTCCCCCTTTTTTCTCCACTATAAGACGTGGTCCACTCCATTTGTCCTGGAGTGCTCTTGGTGTTACAGACTCCAAAACCCACACCTTCTGTCCTGGGTGGTACTCAGTCAGGACAGCCTTCTGTTCATGCCATTGCTTCTGTAGCTCTTGGCTTGCCTCAAAGGTTTTTGTGGACTTTTTCATGTACTCAGCCATTTTTGATCTTAGGCCAAGTACATAATCCACAATGTCTTATTTAGGGGGCTTTAAGGGTTGCTCCCACCTCTCTTTGACAAGTG
Organism: Pleurodeles waltl; assembly: GCF_031143425.1. NCBI lineage: Eukaryota > Metazoa > Chordata > Amphibia > Caudata > Salamandridae > Pleurodeles > Pleurodeles waltl. The sequence continues at coordinate 31,191,573 of NC_090437.1, forward strand.
CAAGTGGACCCCTAACAGGGTGTTCAAAATGGAGTACAAATGGGCTGTAGTCCACTCCCTTCTGGGATCCCTCTCAGTAGGCAAAAAGGAGGGACGGCAGTAGGACATCCCATCTCCTTCTGTGTTTTTCAGAGAGTCCCATGATCATCCTTTTGAGAGTTTTGTTAAATCTCTCAACCAGTCTAATTGTTTGTGGATGGTAGGGTGTGGTAAATTTCTAGGATACACTCCATTCCTTCCACATTGCTTTTAAGTATGTAGACATGAAGTTGCTACCCCTGACTAATACTACCTCTTTAGGAAAGCCCACCGTAGAAAATATTCCCAGGAGGTCCTTTGCCACTGCAGGAGCTGTAGTGGTCCTTAAGGGGATGGCTTCTAGATATCTTGTGGCATGGTCCACTACCATTAAGATGAATCTGTCTCCAAAAGCAGTTGGAAGGTCAAGGGGGCCAGCAATGCCAACCCCTCCCCTTTCAAAGGGCACCCCAACCACAGGTGGGGGGATCAATGAGTCCTTTGGAATGCCACCAGTCTTGCCACTGGCTTGGCAAGTGACACAAGAGCAACAAAACTATTTTGTGTCTTCTGATATGTGAGGCCAGTGAAAGTGATGGACCAGTATGTCCCAAGTCTTGCTTTTCCCCAGATGTCCAGCAAGGGGAATGTCATGTGCCAGTGTTAGGAGGAATTCCCTGCAAGGGAATGACCAGTCTCCTGGTAGCACCAGGTTTTGGGTCCCTTGCCTCAGGATAAAGGAAATTGTTCTCCCAGTAAACTCTATGAGAGTCATTGACATACCTGCTTCTTGTTTGACAGCTTGCTGTCTTTAACCGTCTTATGTGGGACAGGTCTGCTGTACCACAGTCAGTTCCTCCCTGGCAGCCTCCTGCACCCAAGAGTTCAGCTGTGTCAGCCTGAAGCTCCTCTGGTGTAGGTTCTGCACAAGGAGCTGACTCCTCCTCATCAAAAGAGGAATCTTCAGGAGAGGGACAGATAGTGGACAAGGGTTTGCCCTTCCTATCCCTAGTTTTTGGGGGCACTTGGTCCATTGTTCCAGGATCCAAGTTTCCCTGTCCTCTTTGTCTCTTGGCCTGAGCCTTGGTGAGAGCAAAGATGTGTCCAGGAATGTCCAGCATTGCTGAATGAGCCTCCAATTCTACTTCAGACCAAGCTGAAGTCTCCAAATCCTTGCCTAGTATACATTTTACAGATAGGTCAGTGGATAGCACAACATTTTTTGGACCAGTAACCGTCCTCCCAAGTTGAGATTCACAACAGCCACGGGGTGGCTAACAGTGTTGTTATGGGGGTCAGTAACTTGGAACTGATGACCAAGTAGGTGTTGCTCAGGGGCTGACAGTTTTTCCATCACCATAGTGACACTGGCACCTGTGTCCCTGTAGGCCTCAACCTGAACACCATTTATTAGGGGTAGTTGCTTGAACTTATCTATATTAAGGGGACAAGCCACCAGGGGGGCAAGGTAAATGCCACGATCTGAGGCTAAAACAGCCTCAGTTGTCTCCCTAACTAGACCAACCCTTACTACATTACCAAAAGAGAGCCCAGTTACACCCTTAGATTGACTATTAGGAGAGTTTTCCCCACCGCCACTGCTATTACTAAGGGCACTAGTGGAAGCAGTGGGGGTTGTGGTGGTGGGAGGTTTGGTGTTCCTCTTGGGACAAGAGAGGTCACTTGACCAATGGCCTTTGATTTTACATAGATAACACCATGGCCTTTTCTGTTTGTAGAGGATTTGGGCCCGCCCCCAGATGATTTTTGGGGACCTGATGAAGACTCTGACTTTTTATCTTTGTCCCCACCCTTATCATGAGATTTACCATCCTTTTTCTTGTCTTCGTCACCCCTGTATGAGCTTTTCTGCTTACCCTTGTTCTGACCCATTTGTCTGCCTTCTTTCCCAATTCTTGGGGAGAAGTCAGATCTGAGTCTACCAAGTACTGTTGCAACAAATCAGACACACAATTGTCAAGAATATGCTCTCTCAGGATTAGATTATATAGACTGAACAGTCCACAAAGTCTATCTAATCTTGTGAAGACTCTTTTCTAACTTCTGTGAACTTAATCCTATATTGTTCAGTGGTGAGGCCAAATCCATCAAAGAGTGTTGTCTTCAAAACATTGTAATTACCTGAATCATCTTCTCTGACAGTAAGGAGTATATCTCTCCCCTTGCCAGAGAAGGACAACCACAGGATAGCAGCCCACTGCATCTGAGGGACCCTCAGAACTTTACAGGCCCTCTCAAGTGCAGAAAACCACTTGTAGATGTCACCCCCTCCTTGTAAGGGGTGACAATCCTGAGCAAGTTTCTAGAATCAAAGGTGTTTTCTTTAACACCAGAGCACCTAAAACTGCTATTGCTGCTGCCACCATGAGGAAGTAACCCCAACCCCTGTCTTTCCCTTTCCACAGCTAGGGATTCCCTATCTAAGGCCAACTGTTGCTGTTGCAGCCTCAGTCTGGCCTCCTCCAACCTCAGCTTTCTGAGTTCCCTATCTAGGGAGTTGTCCTCAGGGTTGGATGTGTTGAAAACATCTGAGACTGAAGTGACATGGGAATGAGCAGAGGCAGATCTTTCCCTGACTTGTGTCACCCTAGTTACCTGGCCTCTAGGTGTGAAGGGAGTTCTACATGTGAGTGACTCCTTCCCACTACCAGCTACACTAGAAGGTTTACCAGCGGGAAGATCTTGGGAAGGACCCTACCCTGCGTCCTCAGGACCCTCTCCTGATTCTACCTGGTCAGAATCCCCCTCTACCTCCCCTACCTGGTGACCAGACTGTTCTTGGTCATCCTCTAGAAAGAGATTCAAAAGGAAATCTTTGTTAGGGTTCTTTCCAATCCCCAGGCTTCTCTCTAAGCAGAGCCCCCTCAAACTTTTAAAGTTGAGGTTTTCATAAGTGGTTTTGAGAACCCTAGGGGTGACTTCAGAGGAAAACATAAGCCCTCATTACAACCCTGGCGGTCGGTGTTAAAGCAGTGGTAATACCGCCAACAGGCGTAGGAAAAAAAAATGGAATCACTACCATGGCGGAAACCGCCAACATAGACAGCCACTTTAACACTCCGACCGCCACGGCGGTAGAAACAAACACCGCGGCGGTAACCGCCAACAGACAGGTGGAACATAGTGTACCGCCCACTGTATTACAAGAGGCCTATCCGCCACCTTTTCCGGGGCAGCACCAACGCTATCAAAAGCACAGTGGAAACAGTACACAGAAGGGAAACCACTCACCTCTCGACACCCAACGAGGAACGAGGACGCCATGGAGCCCGAACTACACGTCCTGCCCATGAAGGTCTTCCTCCTTCTGTATCAGGAGCAGGAAAGACGCTGTCGACGACCACGGTGAGTACTGCACCTACAACACAGGGGAGGGTGGGAGAGAAAAGAGAGTGAAACACACACGCAAAACCCCCACCCCCACCCTCACCCACAACACCATACACACAAATACATGCAGCAACATAACATGTACACACCCTCACCCCCTGGAAGAATGCAAGGACAAAAGGAAATGATTGGAATGAGTGTAATCTATTAAACATCAGAAAGTGCAAGTTCAAAAACGGTATATACAAATAAGTACACCAACTACACAAGTCCGGATATTACTCAAACATCATCCGTGGATCAGTGTCCCAAATTGCATGGGCAAAGCCCACACAAGATACCTGACTCGAAACGGAGGGAACACTGCAGGGGCATCAGATCGAAATTAAACAGGCACCTCAGAGGGAGGGGGAGGGGGCACCTCAGCAAGAAGAACGCACAACGCCACTGCTCCACGAGGGGGCTCCATGCCCACTGCTGTATCCTGGGGAGTGCAAAGCCAGAGTCTCACATGTATCTCCAGTGGGTGGTTTGCCCATTGCTCTATCCTGGGGAGTGCAAAGCCACAATCTCTCAAGTTTTTCCAGTGGGTGGTTTGCCCACTGCTGTATCCTGGGCAGTGCAAAGCCACAGTCTCACAAGTGGATGTCAGTCTCTACTGGTTCTGGAGGGGGCTTGGTGCCCAGAGTGCTTCATCCTGCCAAGGATAGAGGTAGTGGATGCTTTTCTCCACTGGTTCTGGAGGGGGCTTGGTGCCCACTGTGCTTCATCCTGCCAAGGACTGAGGTAGTGGATGTCTTTCTCCACTAGTTCTGGAGGGGGCTTGGTGCCTAGAATGCTTCATCCTGCCAAGGACTGAGGTAGTGGATGTCTTTCTCCACTGGTTCTGGAGGGGGCTTGGTGCCCAGAGTGCTTCATCCTGCCAAGGACTGAGGTAGTGGATGCTTTTCTTCACTGGTTCTGGAGGGGGCTTGGTGATGAGAGTGCTTCATCCAGCCAAGGACTGAGGTAGTGGATGTCTTTCCCTACTGGTTCTGGAGGGGGCTTGGTGCCCAGAGTGCTTCACATGCAGTGTGGCAGGTCCCATTCCCTCACCTGGGTGTGTTTGCCACGAGATTGCCTGGGAACAGGTAGCATGATATGCCATGGATGCAGAGACACACTCCACCCTGCTGCGACTTCGCCTGCCACCTGCAGGTGCAAACAGTGCTGAGAGCCATGCCTCATGGACGCTGGGCAGGGTCCAGGACATCTCCTGCAGCCTCGGACGGCTGCCTACTGGGGATGAGTGCCATGTCAGCTGTGGTGGCACTGTCTGACACGTTGCAGGGCTGGTGGCGGGGCTTGCTGCAGTGTCTGGGGCGGAGGTGCTGGCAGGGGTGTATGTGTCTGCACCTGCTGAGGGACACAGCAGGATGTCTCCTGCAGCCTCGGACGGCTGCCCACTGGGGATGATGCTGGGGACTATTGCTGAGGCAGCAGATGTGCAGGTGGTGGTGCTGGTGGCGGTACACCGCCGTACAGGTTGGTGTAGTGGTTGACAGAAGGGGTGACTCTGGTCCCTCAGTCAGAGCCACCATGCCCTGCCCTGACCTGCTCTTTGGCTTGTGTCCCTTCCCCACCTTTGTTGTTGCTGCTGGTGTCTTGCCACTGTCCCCTTTTGGTTTGGAGGAGCCCTTGCTTGCTGGTAGGTGCGGCTTCTACCTCCGGCATGTGGGCACCTTCTTCACCTTGGCAGGTGGCGGAATGGCCTGCTACTTGGCCTCGCTAGGTGGCACACTGGCAGCCCTGATGTGTGGCGCACGCGATGAGACCGGAATTGCTGGCACCACTGTGCTTGGGGATTTTGTCGCTGAGGTGCTGGGCTGGGACCTGGAAAGCCTGGCCCTAGGGGAATGACGGGGGGAGGTGTAGGGAAGAGGTCAATGTTAGCCAGGAAAAGTTTCTTAGACACACTGGGACAGGAAGATGGAGGGGGTTTGGGAGTGGAGGAAGAGGTGGTGATTGTAGGAGGTGTACGTTTGCTGAATTTGGGTGAAGGTGCATGGGCCTGAGGCTGTTGTGAGGTGGATGGCTGTTGGGTGGGTGTGTGCCTGCGATTGTGTACTTTGGGAGGAGGGCCCAAAGACCCACTGGGAGAGGACACGGGATGTGTGAATGGTAGTGGGGGTGGTGATTGCACGTGAGAGGTGTGCTGGTGATGGAGGTAGTGGCTGAGGATGTAGTGCATGCAGGTGTGAGTGGAGACAAGACAGGGAGGGAGGAGGAGGACGTGGAGGAGGGGGACACAGTGGAGGCAGTGGATGTTGGTGTGTCTGCATGGGTATGGTGCTTGTGTGAGTGCCTGTGGGATGTGTGGTGCTTATGTTTTTCTGAGCCACTTTTGTGTGTTGATATGTGTGCATGCTGGTCTGATGGTGTGCTTGGGATAGGCTGAGGTACAGGGGATTCGGTCTGGGTGGAGGAAGTTGGAGGGGGAGGCTGGACACAGGGACAATGGTTGCCATCAGTGCTGAGGCCAGAGCCTGAAATGCTCTCTGTTGGGCAGCCTGGCCAGAATGAATCCCTCCAGGTATGCATTTGTTTGTTGCAAATGCCTCTCAACACCCTGGATGGCATTCACAATGGTAGATTGCCCAACAGTGAGGGATTTCAGGAGGTCAATAGCCTCCTCACTGAGGGCAGCAGGTCTGACTGGGACAGAGCCTGAGGTGCCTGGGGCGCAGGAGATGCCCACGCTCCTGGGTGAGCGGGCACAGGACACATGCTGAGGGGCTGCTGGGAGGGTGGTGCTGGTGGGGGGGGGTGGCAGCTGTACCTGTTGATGAAGTGGGCACAGAGGTGTCCGCCACCACAAGGGAGCTCCCATCAGAGGAGGAGTCGCTGTCGCTGGTGTATGCTCCTGTCCCCGTCGTGGAGCTCCCCTCACCCTCCGTCCCACTGGTGCCTTCAGACTCCGTGACTTCACCCTCCAGGACCATGTGGGATGCAGCTCCCTCCTGCTCCGGTGCCACTGCTCCTCTGCCAGATGATGCTAATGCACGCAAGAACAGGGTGACAAAACAAAAAGGGGGGAAGACAGAAGAGACACATGGTCAGTGCATGCAACACCTTTACTGTTGGCGGACACAACATAGGGAGCAGCCCTATGCACTAAACCATGCACTAACAGTTCTTAGGAATATCACCTGCCCATGGGGGATGATGCCTAAGCCCATTTGCTGCACACCTGGAACCCACAGGAGCCTGACTAGGTGTAGATGGCTACTACCACTATTGGTGGTGGAGTGCCACAGAGCCTGTCTAACAAGGGACCTACCCTACCAAGTTCGCCCTGGCCTAGGGGAACCCACAGGCCACTTCCCCCACCCAGAGACCTTGTAAAGCGCGCAGAGTCAGATGAATGAGAGTGTACTCACCCCCTTGTGGATGCTGTGATGCCCTCAAGCGCCCATCCAACTCCAGATATGCCACCGCCAGGATCCGGAACATCAGGGGGGTCATGGTGTCACGGGCACCCCTTCCACGTTGGGGGCCATCCCCAGCAGGGTGTCCGCCGTATTCTTGCTCCAGTGGCACAGGTTCTCCCATCTTTTCTAGCAGTGGGTGCTCCGTCTATGGTAGACCCCAGGGTCCGCACTTCCTTGGCGATGGCACGCCAAATACCCTTCTTCTGGTGGGCGCTAACCTAGAGGAAAAGTGAAGTAAGAATGGATGTTCCTATCCCGTACAGTTCTTCTCACGCATTGCCTAAGCACCTCCCACCCTGGCCCAGACATACATACACACACACTATCCTCACGTGCTGGCCTGTCCCCCTCCCCACACTCTTCCATCCATGTCACTCCATACAATCATGTGCCATCCACCATGCTCACAGTGTACTCACCTGTTTGTCTGGAGGACCATACAGTTGCGTGTACTGGGGGAGGACCTCATCCACTAGCTTCTCCAACTCCTCCGAAGTGAAGGCAGGGGCCCTTTCCCCAGACACTGTAGCCATCGTTGCTTCCGGACACAGGTCACAGCAGCACTTGCAGTAGGTCCTCTCCTGTTGAAGGTCAGGTATCAAGTGAGGGAACAGTTAGAAAATGGCGGCCACGTCCCCGGCGGTGCGTACTGTCACCGCCAGCGTACATCATCATTGGCTCCTGGAACCCATAGGGCCCAATGTTAACCAATGCTGAATTGCGCTGCGGTCTTCGACCGCCTACCACGAGGGTGTACAACGCCAGTGCAGTTAACTAATTTCCCCTTGTCCCACCTTACTGATCAGGCAGCGCCATTTCAGGGGGTCACATGGCAGGCCAAATAACTGTGTCACACCTATTTAGGCCAGGAATACGGCCAGACAAAGGCACATGGAGAAACTGTAACGTTTTTGCGAAAAACATTGTGATACCTAAATGTTGTATGACTCTCTGCTCACCGTTCTCCTCCATAGGGCAGGTCCGCTGGGGCAGGTGATGAGATGGCGGCATCCTCCGGTGTACAGACCCCTGGTGGACCTGTCGACAATGGAAGAGAGACACATTATTATCACTTACAGACTTGATCGTGCAACAATCCAGGAACTGTGTGCTCAGTTGGAGCCAGACCTGATTTCAGCTATCCGCCACCGCACAGGAATCCACCCTCTAGTGCAAGTCCTGTCTGTACTCTTTTTCCTGGCCAGTGGGTCTTTTCAAACAACAGTGGCCATGGCATCAGGGATGTCCCTGACAATGTTCTCTACGTGTTGTCCAGAGTGTTGTCTGCCCTGCTGAAAAACATGCACAGCTACATTGTTTTCCCTCATGTGGAGGATTTGCCCACAGTGAAAGGTGACTTTTATGCCCTGGGACATATCCCCAACATCATTGGTGCCATTGATGGTACACATGTGGCATTTGTCCCCCCGCAGGAATAAACCGGTGTACAGAAACCGGAAAAGCTACCATTCTATGAATGTGCAGATGGTGTGTTTGGCAGGGCAGTACATCTCCCATGTGAATGCCAAGTATCCGGGCTCAGTGCATGACGCTTACATTTTGAGAAATTGCAGCATCCCTTATGTGATCCAGAGGCACCGTGTGTGGCTAATAGGTGAGCCTAAAGTCCCTACACAGTTCCGTTTGGTGTCTGGGTATGGGAGATTCCCTAATGTTTGGAGGATGTCTAAAAGTTGTCCCTCAATATTTGCAGTGACTCTGGTTACCCCAACCTGTCATGGCTACTGACCCCAGTGAGGAATCCCAGGACAAGGGCAGAGGAACGCTACAATGAGGCACATGGGCGAACTAGGAGGATTGTAGAGCGCACCTTCAGCCTCCTGAAGGCCAGATTCCGGTGCCTCCATCTTACAGGTGGATCCCTATACTACTCACCGAAGAAGGTGAGCCAGATCATCGTGGCCTGCTGTATGTTTCACAACCTGGCTTTGCGACACCAGGTGCCTTTTCTGCAGGAGGATGGGCCTGATGTTGGTCTTGTGGCAGCTGTGGTGCCTGTGGACAGTGAAGAAGATGAGGTAGAAGAAGAAGATGTTTCAAACCGAAACAACATCATCATGCAATACTTCCAGTGAGACACAGGTAAGAAGATGGAACTGCTTACCACATCTCATACTATTGTAGTAGCTAGCATAAGTCTGCCTTTTTCACTCTGTGTATGGACCCTGACTTGTCACTTTGGCTTTCCATTTCACAGATCTGGGTCCCAATTTGTGCCCTCTGCTATGTTTACTGCTGGCCTACAGCTGTGTAACATTGGTATGTGAACAAGTACATTGACATTGCTATATTCCAGAGATGTTGCAATTACACATTTGTGAAAGCACAGACTGACTCCAGATTGTTTTGTGATTCAAGGGTGTTTATTTCGGTGCAAATAAGTGGAGGGGGTGTGAAATGGGCTGGGGTGATGGTGGAGGAATGTCCATGGCAGAGTCCAGTCTATTTGTATCACATGTGCATTGTACAATGGGGCATAGGAAGTGGAGCAATGGCAGTTTAAGGTGGACAGGATGACAAAGTGGGATAGAAGGGTGACATTCAGGAGGGTCTTATTTCCTGGCGGGGGTCTTGGCAATGTTCTCTGTCTTGTTCCTGGATCTCAGGGACCGTTTGCGGGGTGGTTCTCCTTCTGCAAGGGGTGGGGTGCTGGTGGCCTGTTGTTCTGTTGTTCCTGTGGCAGTGCCTCCTGTCCACTAGCACCAGCGGAGGTGGAGGGCTGTTCATCGTCCAGGCTAGTGTCAGGGGCACATTGGTGTGCCACTGTGTCCCTCATGGTGTTGACAAGGTCTGCCAGCACCCCTGCTATGGTGACCTGGGTGGTGTTAATGAACTTCAAGTCCTCCCTGATCCCAAGGTAATGTTCCTCCTGCAGCCGCTGGGTCTCCTGAAACTTGGCCAGTACCGTGCCCATGGTCTCCTGGCACCATGATGTTGGAGAGTGCCTCCTGGAGAGTGTGTTCCCTGGGCCTGTCCTCCTCCTGTCGCACTGCAGTCCTCCCAGCTTCCCTGTTATCCTGTGTCTCTGTCCCCTGAACCGTGTGCCCACTGCCACTAACCCCAGGTCCCTGATTGTCTTGGGTTGGTGGGGTTGCATGGGTTCCCTTTAGTGGTGGACACACTTCTGACTGACGCGTCCTGGAGACAGAGGGATGAGCCAGCTGGGTGGGTGCTGTGCCGGTGTTTCCTGAGGGGGGAGGCTCTGTGGTGGCTTGGGACTGTGGCAGGGGAACCGACTGTTCAGAGGTCCCTGATGGGCCGGGCTGATCATCTTGATCCAGGCGTGCAGAGCAGCTGTCATCACTGTGGGCCTCTTCTGTGGGGGAACTGGATATGTCTGGCACCTCCTGTCCGGTGACGTTGGGTATGGGTCCTGTTGGGGTGTAAATGCAAAATTTTAGTATATGTGTGTGCCATCTTGTGCAGTGGGTGCGTTACCCACTACTCCTGTGCATGCATCATTGTGTTTGCCCTTTTGTGATAGTTGTTTTGGGGTCTGTGTTGGTATCTGTACTGGACATGCTTTGGTGACGGTGGTCCATGCATAGGTGTTGCATGCAGGGCCTTGGTATTGAGATGTGTGGGTTGTGATAGTGGGACATATGGAGTTGATGGTGTGATGGGGGTGAGGGTAGGAGTGGGTGTATATTATGGCATGCAGGTGGGGTTGGGGGGATGTAGTAGTAAAGCTATGACTTACCAGAGTCCAGTCCTCCTGCTACTCCTGCAAGGCCCTCAGGATGCATGATCGCCAAGACTTGCTCCTCCTATGTTGTTAGTTGTGGGGGAGGAGGTGGGGGTCCACCGCCAGTCCTCTGTACATTATTCTGGTGTCTGGATACCACAGAACGTACCTTCCCCCGTAGGTCGCTCCACCTCTTCCTGATATCATCCTGTGTTCTTGGATGCTATCCCACTGCATTGACCCTGTCGACAATTCTCCGCCATAGCTCCATCTTCCTTGCAATGGATGTCTGCTGCACCTGTGATCCGAATAGCTATTGCTCTACCCGGATGATTTCCTCCACCATGACCCTGAGCTCCTCCTCAGAAAACCTGCGGTGTCTTTGAGGTGCCATGATGTGGTGTGGGTGATGTGTGAGGTGCTGTCTGTTGTGATGTGTGAGGGGATGTGTTAGTGTGTGTTGTTTGAGGTGCATGGATGTTGTATAAGTGATGGTGTTGTGTGTCTGTCAATGCTGGGGTTGTGTTAGCTAATCTCTCTCTCTGGCCTCCTTTCAAATTTTTGGTTGTAAGGGTTTGTGGGTGATGTGGGCGTGTACTTTATATTGAATTTGGTTTGTGGGTGTTGTGTGTGTATGTGTATCAGGTATGTGTATTTTGAATTGTCCAATGTAGTTGTGTTTTGTAAATGTGTGTGTATTTTGAGCGCAGCGGTGTGTACCGCCAATGGATTACCGCGGTTGAAAGACTGCCACGTTGATTCGTGGGTTGTGATAGTGTGGGCGTATTCTTGTTGGTGTGATGGTGTGGGTTTTGGTATCGCCAGTTTATCACTGACCTTTGGTGTGGCGGACTTGTGTGGGTGTCTGTATTTTGGCGGATTCCAAGCTGTGGGTCATAATACCGGTAGTGAAATTCCGCCGCCGCAACGGTATGTTGGCGGTCTTCAGCACGGCGCAAAGCGGGATTTACCGCCAGGGTTGTAATGAGGGCCATAGTGATAGAAAAGTTAGAATAGAGTGAAAGGAAAGAAAATACCTACTTTATCTAACTTTTAGAATTTTAGAATGAAAGTGCAATTACTAGGTATACTTTTGTATAGCCCCAAGTACAGAGTATACTTTCCTGTGGAAAGCACCGGTGACAGAGTGATAAGGCAATTGCAAGTACTTATCCCACTCCTGCACCATCAATGTAGGTGGCTGGCCTGGTTTGTAGAGGGTACCAAAGGTACTTATACCTTATACCAAGTCCAGTTATCCCTTATTAGTGAAATGTAGTAAATGTCTAGAAGCCAGGCTGTCTAGAGGTAGTTGTATGCAGAGTACCCAAGGCTGAACTAGGAGACATGCAAAGCTCTTGCAATACCACTGTAGTCACACAGTACTTTCACACATGAAAGACAATACTCAGTGTTACAAAACAAAATGTACTTTATTTTAGTGACACAATGCCAAAAATACTTTGTAGGCTATACTCCCTTAGGAGGTAAGTAAATAACACAATATATACACTAGTAACCAGGTACACACTAGAAAAACAGTGCAAATAGTGAAAAACACAATAGGTTGCAATAGGCCTAGGGGGAACACAAACCATATACAAAAATAGTGGAATGCGAAAGTCGGTTTCTCACCTAGGCAAGTGTAGTGTGTAGAGGGGTGCTGGGAGAACACCAAAGGTAAGTAATGTACCAAACCCCGGAGCCCAGGAAAGCAGGAGTAAAACACAGCAAGCTTTCTAAAACACACTAGAAGTTGTAATAGAAGATAATGTAAGAACCAGGAGAGACTGCAAAACATCAATGATGGATTCCTGGACCTGAAGACCTGTGGAAGAAGGGGACCAAGTCCAAAAGTCACTGAAGAGTCCAAGGAGAACAGGGGCCCTTGCTAACCTGGACGAAGGTGCAAAAGTGGAACTACAGGTAAGAAGACAAAGTCAGTATTGCACCAAAGAAGACAGATGAAGGTTCCTAGTTGGTGCAGAAGATGTCCCATGCCGCATGGATGGATGCAGTCTGGTTTGTGTCACTGGATTCTTCCCACAAGCCTTGGCACATGCAAAGATCGCGGTTAGCAGAAAATGGCACTGCCTGGGACCAGGAGGGACCTGGCAGCCTCTACCCAGGAGGGGGAGATAGAGCGGGCTCTCAGCAACTCAGAGAGCCCTCAGAAGACCAGGCAGCGCACATAGGAGTCCCACAACAGGGACAAAGAAGGTGAAAATGAAGGCCCATTGAAGTACTGGGTTTTTCAGAACCCAGTGGTGCCAGGGAACACACCCTAAGACTTCGAGTCCTTCCTGTTTCAGACTACAGAAACACAGAGTCGTCTTGGTGAAGTCAAAGATCTTGTTTATTGGCTGCAGCCAGTAACAGGTATCCTAGAAGTACAACACGGTGTATATTCTCAGGAGACTGCTCTCCTTGCAAAGCTAACCTTCTCTTTTTATACAAAATATTATGCTTTAGGCAAACATCCCTTATTTTACAGTTGACCAGTCACATATTTTCACTACAAAGAAATAGCAGGGTTATGATGACAAGCCCATATTTCAGTTTGTCCAGCTCTCAATCAATTACCCGGCAAGGCTCAGTACTTTCATCAGATATCGACGGACCCCCAATATAAACAGGCACCTCCTCCTTGTAAAGCAAGTCATAAAGAAAGAAACAGGGACAGGTGCGTGTAAGATTAGGCATGGTTTGTGTGTGATGAAAGGTTTTATGATGTGTTGTGCCTTGATACTAATCTCATTCGGCCACTGGGAAAGAAACTGGCCGAACAGGTTTGGCTTCAGGCAGTGGAGTCAGCTTGCCCAGGTCACAGAGGAGTCAGCAAAGATGTACGTGTCCTTCAGACTCGTTTTCGGCATTAGTCATTGGCCTATGTGAGGGCAATCACAAAATGGCTGTCGTTTAAATGGAACCCGAGGGTTCAGGACGGAAACTCTGATATTCGGGTGATTTCGTCACCCGAATATGAATACAATGCTTGTGCATACTATTCTAATCATTCTCGGTCTGCTGATACCAAAAGCGTTGTGATACAACGATGTTTATAACACAGGTCCAGAATTTTCAGTACCACACCATGCAGCACAACACAAAAGATTCCCATTCTGCCGGAGACCCACTCAGGAAGCTGTGTGTCCCAGGATGGAGTGCTGGGGGCCTAAGCTGTGCTGTGCATGAAGAACTTCTTGGAAGGTTGCACGCAAGCCTTAGCAACTGCAACTAATGCGGTGCATGGGGGTACTGTCTTGCGCAGGGAGGCAAGCCCTTACCTCCACCAAAGTTGGACAGCTGGACAGTGGGACTGCCGGCGTCACTTTAGTCCACCACCTGTGCTGCTGGAACCATGCCTGTCGTCTGGAGAGGGGGTTCAAGATACTGGTCATCGCTGCAGAGAGGTGCTTGCTGAAGCAGGGAAGTGACTCCATCACTCGATGTGAGATACGTTCGGTTCTTCTGGTGCAGGCTGAAGGCAGGCACCACTTGGAGGATCGAAATTGTTGCAGTTGCTATCAGGAACTGAAGATACACTGTTGCAGAAGTCGTCTTCGCTTCTTTGTTGCAGTTTTGTAGAGTTCCTGGAGCAGTCGGCGATTGATCTGTCGGTAGAAGATGAAGTAAAGGGTGCACAGGATTCCTGCTGGAGTCTTGCAATCCGAATCTGAAGAAACACCCACAGGAGAGACCCTAAATAGCCCTGAGAGGGGGATTGGTCACCTAACCAGGTAAGCACCTATCAAGAGGGGTCTCTGATGTCACTTGCTGGGACTGGCCACTCAGATACTTCCAGAGTGCCCCACCATCTTGGAATCTAGGATGGCAAAACCCAGGGACACTCTGGAGGAACTCTGGGCACCATCCCTGGGATGGTGATGGACAGGGGAGTGGTCACTCCCCTTTCCATTGTCCAATTTTGCGCAAAAGTAGGGACTGGGGGTCCCTGAACCAGTGTAGACTGGATTATGCAAGGAGGGCACCATCTGTGCCCTCCAAAGCATTTCCAGAGGCTCTGGGAGGATACCCCGCCCATGCCTCTAACACCTATTTCCAAAGGGAGAGGGTGTAATACCCCTCTCCTAAAAGAAAAGCCTTGTTCTGCCTTGCTGGGATTGAGCTGCTCAAGCCACAGGAGGGCGGAAGCCTGTCTGTGAGGTGGCAGCAGCTGGGGCTGCAGTGAAATCCTTGATGACTGGTATGACAGTACTGGAGGGCCACGGTGGAGCCCCCAGAGTGCTTTAGATTATGCAACCAATACTGGAATCAGTATTGGGGGTACAATTCCCAATTGTTAGACACCTTACATGGCCATATTCGGAGTTACCACTGTGAAGCTATGTTTAGGTATTGACCTCTATATAGTGCACCTTATAATGTGTCCCGCACTCATGAAGTCTTGGAAAATGGGCCTGGATGACGTGGGGGCACCTCTGCTAGTGCAGGGGTGCCCTCACACATAGGTACTTTGCACCCAGCCTTCAGGGTTGGAAGACCTGACTTATAGGTGATTTATAAGTGACCTGGTGCAGTGAAAATGGTTTTGTAGTAGTGTATGCACTATTTCACTCAGGTTGCATGGCAGTTCTGAAGAAGCCTTTGTATGTTCTGCTTATGGGTGGCAAAATAAATGCTGCAGCCCATAAGGTTTCCCTGGAATCCCATGCCCTGGGTACCTATGTACCATATACTAGGAACTTATAAGGTGGCTCAAGTGTGCCTATTTGGAGTGAAATCTGGAGTCACTAAACTGTAGTGACAAATTTAGAAAGAGAGAGAGCATGAGCACTGGAGTTCTGATTAGCAGGACTCCAATGACAATTTCGAAAACAGTGAAACACGCTGACAAGCAGGCTATAAACTATAAACACTGAAATCAGGAAGAAATTGGGGGTAACATGCCAAAAAGAGGGTACTTTTCTACACACACTTCACCATAACGTTACTTTAACCTCAGTGAAAGTCTAGTTTTTTTATTTTTATTTTTTAAGTAAAGTATTATTTTATTACCATAAGTAAAGCCAACCCCTTGCCATACATTGTCAAAGGCCATGCATGGTAGGGAGTTAGTCACAGACCCTGGCCTGCAGTGGAGTGGTAGAAACAGGGCTTGACCCACCACTAGGCCCTGTGGTAAAACACCCAGCATGCTGCTAACCCCACACCATGCACAGCCTTTGGCACGCACAGCATACATTTGTAATTAAGGGCCCAGAGACCCCATGCAAAACCATAGAAATTCAGCAGTTAAGTATATTTACTGAAAAAAAACAAAAGTTACAGGAACGTTATAGAAATTCTGCAGTTAGAGTTCTTTCAAGTAACTAATACTCGTTCCCTAAGGTAACTATAACTCGCGCCTTCGCATTGCATAGCTAGTTATTCCACATGTTATATAATTGATGACATATTCTATGCCATCTTTCATATTCTCACTCCAACATTTGCAATAAAATTATTGATGAGAAATCTGTGCATGTCTTGGGCACGAGTTATAGTTACCTTGGGATGTGAGTTTTTGTTACTTAGAGGAACTCTAACTATAACTGCTGCACTTTATTCCAACAGCTTACAACATACTCAGCGTATTTCAGGGAAAATTTCCCCTTGTTCATGCAAAGGGAAATTTTCCCTGAAAAGTGTTGTGTATGCTGTAAAGTGCACTGTTTTTCACCACAATTGTGTCTCTTGGTGGTGATGTCCCTGCCGGAACGCCGTGTGTTTGGTACATATATATATATATATATATATACATATATATATACATACATACATATGATGTATATATATATATGTATATATATACATATATATATATACATACATACATATACATACATACATATGACTATATATATATATATATATACATGTATATACATTGAAAAATCAAGGGTTAAAGGGATGTTGATGTTAGATGATAGAAATAAAAAAAACATAGAAATTCACAGAAAAGCCAAAGGTTACAGGGACATTATAGTTAGACTCTGAATTTACTAGTGCAAATCCACAGAAATTTAGCAGATATAGGCCCTCATTATGACCTAGGCAGTCTTCACTGAAGACCGCCGAGACCCCTATCAATGCGAGGGAAGGAATTCCCTGGTACTGATAGTGCCTACCTCCATGGTTTTCATGGCGGTTCAAAAACCACGAAATCCATGGCGGTATGCGGGGTCATGATCCCGTAGGTGGACCAGTGATGGCCGCCAGGCTGGAGACCGGGGTCTCCAGCCTGGCGGTCGTTACCGTCGTGGCAGACGATGTGATACATTGGCGGTAATTACCACCAGCCTGTTGGCGGTGCTACCACCAACTTAACACCGTCTGCCAGGGTTGTAATGAGGGCCATAGTTAGAGCTATTTCAAGGAACTGTAACTTCCGACTAAGGTAACTATAACTTGCGCCCTTTCCATGCACAGTTTTTTCTTAATTAATATGACTGCTAATGCTTCAGTAATTTAGATCTAATACCAAACATGACCCTTTCCACCAAATGTTGACGCTAGTCCTGCAAAGTGCCAAATTAGCGTACAAAAAGATGACACTGGTTCCCTAACTACAACCATGGTGCACCACTTTTTTAAATACCAGTCACACATGGTGGCGTTAGGGGGAAGCTAATGCGTGCAAGAAAAGTGGCGCTGCACCAGGTGCAGCACCACTTTTCATAAATCTGCCCCTTAGTTTTATATTGTGCCACGGTATACCGCAGTAACTTTGCAGTGTATCACAGTATATGCTGATCACAAGGCAGTATATGACTGACTAATGGTTGCATTTACAAAAGTGAAATGCAGCCAAGTAGTTTTTACCACACTTGGCTGTGGTCTGTGTTGCACTGCCACTATGTAAACTATAAAGCAAACTAACTCACACATTGGATGATGTCATCAGTGATGTCGCCTCTGATCAAATCTGAGATATTGTCGCCTCTGATCAATTCTGAGATATTGTCAGTGATGTCACAAATTATGTCATAGAACATCTCATGAGTAATGTAATATGTCAGGCCATAAGCAATGCATGGTGTGGTGCAAGTTATAGTAATTTCTGCTAACTATAATTCATGAATTTCTTTTTTTTTAGTTCAAAACATCAATGTTGATACTGACTTCACCTAATGATAACATTACTTTACCCTTTGGTTCTTTCAGTGAATTGCTAAGGTTTTATTTTTTTTTTAAACAAAATAGCAGAGAGATCATCTGACCCTTCGGTGCACCCATTTTTTTTGTTCATTAGTGCTTTTAATTCCTTCATGATAGGCAATGGTATTCCCCCATGAATCATTACCAGACATCCATCCTCCTCCCTAAGACCCTTTCTAGTCTCCATTTTGCAGTCAGTTATTTTCACACAGTAAAGCTTTGAGATGTATTCCACCCAGGGTGCCTAATTCACCGGGTTGGCAACTATTTTCTTCACATGATTCATAATATTTCCAGCTTAGATGCACAAAATCCTTCTTCTTCCTGCTCTAAGGGCCAAACCTCTGTCCATTTTGATTATTTACAAGCCATCTTGGCCCATATTTATACTTTTTGACGCAAACCAGCGCTGGCGCTAGTTTGCCTAAACAAATGTACCGCCGGCTAATGCCATTCCTGCGCGCCATGCGGGTGCCATATTTAAGGATTGACGTTAGCCGATGCTGCGGGCTGGTCAGAGTAAAAAAAAAATGACTCAAACCAGGCAGTGCCGGAGTAGGGGAAAATGGGGGTTGTGCGCCACAAAATGGTGCAAGTCAGGTTTGAGTAAAAAATCATGGCTCAATCCAGACTTGCGCCATTTTTTGACGCACAACCCCCATTGAAATTAATCCTGTCTTAGTAAAGACAGGAGTCATGCCCCCCTGCCCAATGGCCTTGCCCAGGGGACTTCTTTCCCCTGAGCATGGCCATTGGGCACAGTGACAGGTAGGGGGGCCCAAATTAGGCCCCCCTATGCCACTTAAAAAAAAAAAAGAAATACTTACCTGAACTTACCTGTACTTACCTGGGATGGGTCCCCCCATCCATGGGTATCCTCCAGGGGGGGGTGAGGGTGGCAGGGGGTGTCCCTGGGGGCAGGGAATGGCACCTGTGGACTCCTTCCATGGTCAGAGACCATGGAAGTGAGACCACAGGTCCCTTAACGCCTGCCCTGACCCAGGCATTAAAAAACGGCGCACATCAGGCTGTGTGCCATTTTTTATGGCCTGCCCCCTCCTGTGCGTCAAAATGATGCAGGAGTATAAATAAGGAGCACAGGCCTTAAAGTCATTTTTTGGGCGGGAACGCCTACCTTGCATGTCATTAATGCAAGGCAGTATCCCGCATCCAAAAAATGACGGACACGGAGGAATTTTGATGTCCGCGGGGTTGGGAGTCATAGTATAAATATGGTGCACGGTTTGCGCCGAACATTCGGCGCAAACGGAGTATAAATATGCCCCATTGTTTTTACTTTATATGTTGCTTAATTGCAGTGTCTCTTAAAGCAGGAACTCCTTTTAACATCGCTCTTATACCTTTGTTCAATTGTGCTCTGGCTATCTCTATCGAGGATCATGCCTTCTTTTTTCACAACACTTCCCTCCCTCAATGAAATGATTAGTTCCTCATAATTTGTCAGTATTCTCTCTGGACTCTGGCAAATATGTTTTGAAAGTAGTGCTTGAATGGTTCCTTCAGAACTGGATTTTAGTTTAATATAATCTTTGTGTCATGCTTATTTCTTATATGTTGGCTATATTTCTATATTTCTCTGTGACCCAATGAATGACTGCCAAAATTAATTATGTATGGTCACTGCCCAACAAATATCCCACTATAAGACCCCTTCCCGTTGAAAAGTCAATTGAAGAGATTATTGCAAAATCTATAAGGGAAAACATCTCATCAGTGATGTAATATGTCAGGTCATAAGCAATGCATGTGGGAGTGCAAGGTATAGTTATCTCTGCTTATTATAACTCCTGATTTTTGCTGTTTTTTAGTTCAAAATATTAATTTTGTCACTGACATATTCACCTAGTTATAGCATTAATTTACCCTTTATTCTTTCTTTCAATTGCTGAGGTTGTTTAAAAAAAATAATAATAAGATCGTTTTATCACACTTTAGGAGGCTGCCTGGTTTGTAGTGGTTACCATAGGTACATACACCTTATACCGGGTCCAGTTATCCCTTATTAGTGGAATGTAGTCAGTGTCTAGAAGCCAGGCTGTCTAGCTGTAGGCGGAGCAGCCACGGCTGGAATAGGAGACATGCAAACCTCTTGCAATTCCACTGTAGCCACACAGTACTTACACACATGAAAGACAGTACTCAGCCCATATTAATACTTTTTGACGCAAATCAGCGCCAGGGCAGATTTGCGTAAAAAAGTTTACCGCCAGCTAACGTCATTCCAACGCGCCAGCTGGGTGCCCTATTTATGGAATGACGTTAGCCGGCACTGCTGCCTGGTTAGCGTCAAAAGAAATTACTCTAACCGGGCAGCGGAGGTGAAGGAAAGACTGGGGGTTGTGTGCCAAAGAATGGTGCAAGTCAGGTCAGAGTAAAAAATATTGGCTCTAACCTGACTTGCGCCATTTTTTGATGCACAACACCCATGGAAATGACTCCTGTCTTAGCAAAGACAGGAGTCATGCCCTCCTGCCCAATGGCCATGCCCAGGGGACTTCTGGGCACAGTGACATGTAGGGGGGCCCAAGTTAGGCCCTCCATGCTACTTTAAAAAAAAAAAATTAGACTTACCTGCACTAACCTGCACTCACCATGGATGGTTCCCCCCATCATAGACTGGATTATGCAAGGAGGGCACCATCTTAGCCCTCCAAAGCATTTCCAGAGGCTCTGGGAGGATACCCGCCCATGCCTCTAACACCTATTTCCAAAGGGAGAGGGTTTAATACCCCTCTCCTAAAAGAAAAGCATTGTTCTGCCTTGCTGGGATCGAGCTGCTCAAGCCCCAGGAGGGTAGTATCCTGTCCGTGAGGTGGCAGCAGCTGGGGCTGCAGTGAAACCCTCAGAAGACTGGCATGGCAGTACTGGGGGGCCATGGTGGAGCCCCCAGAGTGCATGGGATTGTGCAACCAATACTGGAGTCAGTATTGGGGTACAATTCTCACTTGTTACGCAACACAAAAGGATGATGGACGGAGTGTTGAAACTTTTCAAACACTCTTCCCCAGTCACAGATCTGTTTTTAGTCCATCGTTCTTTTGCTCACCATGCCAACCCAGTTTGGACCCAGCCATATGGCTCTAACCTGACTTGCGCCATTTTTTGATGCACAACACCCATGGAAATGACTCCTGTCTTAGCAAAGACAGGAGTCATGCCCTCCTGCCCAATGGCCATGCCCAGGGGACTTCTGTCCCCTGGGCATGGCCACTGGGCACAGTGACATGTAGGGGGGCCCAAGTTAGGCCCCCCATGCCACTTTAAAAAAAAAAATTATACTTACCTGCACTAACCTGCACTCACCATGGATGGTTCCCCCCATCAATGGGTGTCCTCCAGGGGTGGGCTAGGGTGGCAGGAGGTGCCCCTGGATGCAGGGAAGGGCACCTCTGGACTGCTTCCATGGTCTCCTACCATGGAAATGAGCCCACAGGTCCCTTAACGCCTGCCCTGACCCAGGCGTTAAAAAACCGGCATAAATCCGGCTGGGCGCCATGTTTTAAGGCCCGCCTCCCCCTGTGCGTTATTTTGACCCGGAGGATAAATAAGGTGCAAATGTCTTAGAGTCATTTTTTGCCGGGAGCACCTACCTTGCATGTCATTAGCGCAAGGTAGGTTTTCACGTCCAAAAAATTACTCAAACTCCATAACGTTGGCGCTGGACGGGTTGAGCGCCAAGGTATAAATATGGAGTTAAGTTTGCGCTGAATTTGTGTAAAAAAAAAAAGACACTAATCCGGCGCAAACACAGTATAAATATGGGCCTTAGTATTACAAAAATGAAGGTACTTTATTTTAGTCACACAATGGCAAAAATACTTTGTAGGCTATACTCCCTTAGGAGGTAAGTAAGTAACACAATATATACACTAGTAACCAGAAACAGGTAAGTACACAGTAGGAAAACAGTGTAAATAGTGAAAAACACAATGGGTTGCAATGGGCCTGGGGGGAAACACAAACCATATACTAAAATAGTGGAATGCAAAACTTGGTTTCCCACCTATGCAAGTGTAGTGTGTAGAGGGACACTGGGAGTGTAAGAAAACACCAAAGGTAATTAATTTACCCCACCCCAGAGCCCAGGAAAGCAGGAGTAAAACACAGCAGGTTTCCTAAAACACACTAGAAATCGTGATAAAAGATAATGGAAGAACCGGAAGAGACTGAAAGACACCAATGATGGATTCCTGGACCTGAAGACCTGTGGCAGAAGGGGACCAAATCCAAGAAGCACTGAAGAGTCCAGGGAGAACAGGAGACCCTGCTAACCCGGATGAAGGTGCTTAAGTGGAACTACTGGTGTGAAGACAAAGTCAATATTGCACCAAAGAAGACAGATGAAGGTTTCTGGTTGCTTCAGAAGATGTAGACGCCGGATTAGTGAAAGCAGGCTTTTTGCATCGCTGGATTCTGCCAACAAGCCTTTGCACATGCATAGCTCACATGCTGCCCGGGACCAGGAGGGGCCTGGTGATCTCTACCCAGGAGGGGGAGACAGATGGGACTCTCAGCAACTCAGACAGCCCTCAGAAGACCAAGCAGCGTGCACAGGAGTTCCACAGCATGGGGACAAAGAAGGTGCAGATGGAGGCCCACGCAGCACATCAAAAAGGATTCCCAATCCGCCGTAGAACCACTCAGAAAATTGTGCATCACAGGATGGAGTGCTGGGAGACTAAGCTGTACTGTGCATGAAGAACTTCTTGGAAGGTCGCACACAAGCCTTAGCAACTGCAAGTCACATGGTGCATGGGGGTACTGTCTTGCGTGGGGAGGCAATCCCTTACCTCCACCAAAGTTGGACAGCTGGACAGTGGGACTGCTGGAGTCACTTTAGTCCACCACCCATGTTGCTCGATCCACACCTGTCATCTGGAGAGGGGGTCCAAGCCACCAGTCATCCCTGCAGAGAGGTGCCTGCTGATGCAGGAAAGTGCCTCCGTCACTCCACAGGAGATTCCTTTGGTTCTTCTGGTGCAGGCTGAAGGCAGGCAGCCCTTGGAGGATGCATAACCTAGAAACTGTTGCAGTTGCTGGCGGGAGCTGAAGATACAATGTTGCAGAAGTCATCTTTGCTTCTTTGTTGCAGTTTTGTAGAGTTCCTGGAGCAGTCAACGATTGATCCATTGGTAGAAGACAAAGTAAAGGATGCAGAGGATTCCTGATGGAGTTTTGCAATCCGAATCTGAAGAAACACCCACAGGAGAGACCCTAAATAGCCCTGAGAGGGGGATTGGTCACCTAACTAGGTAAGCACCTATCAGGAGGGGTCTCTGACGTCACCTGCTGGCACTGGCCACTCAGATACTTCCAGAGTGCCCCACCATCTTGGAATCTAGGATGGCAAAACCCAGGGACACTCTGGAGGAACTCTGGGCACCATCCCTGGGATGGTGATGGACAGGGGAGTGGTCACTCCCCTTTCCTTTGTCCAATTTTGCGCAAGAGTAGGGACTGGGGGTCCCTGAACCAGTGTACACCGGATTATGCAAGGAGGGCACCATCTGTGCCCTCCAAAGCATTTCCAGAGGCTCTGGGAGGATACCCCGTCCATGCCTCTGACACCTATTTCCAAAGGGAGAGGGTGTAATACCCCTCTCCTAAAAGAAAAGCATTGTTCTGCCTTGCTGGGATTGAGCTGCTCAAGCCCCAGGAGGGTTGTATCCTGTCCGTGAGGTGGCAGCAGCTGGGGCTGCAGTGAAACCCTCAGAAGACTGGCATGGCAGTACTGGGGGGCCATGGTGGAGCCCCCAGAGTGCATGGGATTGTGCAACGAATACTGGAATCAGTATTGGAGTACAATTCTCACTTGTTAGACACCTTACATGGCCATATTCGGAGTTACGCAACACAAAAGGATGATGGACGGAGTGTTGAAACCTTTCAAACACTCTTCCCCAGTCACAGATCTGTTTTTAGTCCATCGTTCTTTTGCTCACCATGCCACCCCAGTTTGGACCCAGCCATATGCAAATCAGTCTTGACACTGTTTCCCATGGGAACAGTCCAGCCCAAACTGCTAGGCCAGGTCCTACCTGGATCAGAAACAAGCATCCTGGGACCTGTTTCAGGATATCACTCTTCATCAGCCAGGCTAGCTTGAATCCGATGGCACAGTGAACAAGAGACCCACGTCTGGGCATACCCTTCCCACTTAGGGAACTTTAGCAACACAAAAGAATGATGGACAGTGTCAAAACGTTTCAAATACTCACCCCCAGTCACAGGTCTGGGTTTAATCCATCATTCTTTTGCTCACCAGGCCACCCTAGTTTGGACCCAGCCATATGCAACTCAGTCTTGACCCTGTTCCCCACGGGAACAGTCCAGCCCAAACTGCCAGGCCAGGTCCTCTCTAGACCAGAAACAAGCATCCTGGGGCCAATTTCAGGGTATCACCCTTCATCAGCCAGACTAGCTTGAATCCAGTGGCACAGAGAGCAAGGAACCCATGTCTGGGCATACCCACTTAGGGCAACTTTAGCAACACAAAAGGATGATGGATGGAGTGTTGAAAATTTCCAAACACTCACACCCAGTCACACATCTGTGTTTAAACCATTGTTCTTTTGCTCACCATGCCATCCCAGTTTGGACTCAGCAATATGCAAATCAGTCTTGACCCTGTTCCCCATGGGAAAAGTCCAGCCTGAACTGGACAGGCCAGGTCCTCCCTATTCGGAGTTACCACTGTGAAGCTATGTATAGGTATTGACCTGTATAATGTGCACACTTATGATGGCGTCTCCGCACTCACGAAGTCCGGGAAAATGGGCCTGGATGATGTGGGGGCACCTCCGTTAGTGCAGGGGTGCCCTCACACACAGGTACTTTGCAACCAGCCTTCAGGGTTAGAAGACCTGAAATATAGGTGACTAATAAGTGACCTGATGCAGTGAAAATGGCTGTGAAATAGTACATGCACTATTTCACACAGGCTGCAATGGCAGTCCTGAAGAAGCCTTTGTATGTTCTTCTTATGGGTTGCAAAATAAATACTGCAGCCCATAAGGATTCCCTGGAACCCCAATGCCCTGGGTACCTATGCAACATATACTAGGGACTTATAGGTGGGGGGCCAGTGTGCCAATTTGGAGTGAAATATGGAGTCACTAAACTGTAGTGACAAATTTAGAAAGAGAGAGCGCATGAGCACTGGAGTTCTGATTAGCAGGACTCCAGTGACAATTTAGAAAACAGTGAAACACGCTGACAAGCAGGCCATACACCATAAGCACTGGGGTCCTGACTAGCAGGATCCCAGTGACACAGTCAAAAACACACCGACATCAGACAAAAACTGGGGGTAACATGCCAGAAAGAGGGTACTTTCCTACACAACCCCCCCCAAACCAGGGACCATGAAGCTAACCTTGCCCAGATGAGTCTTCATTGTCTAAGTGGAAATATCTGGAGAGTCCATCTGCATTGGAGTGGTTACTCCTAGGTCTATGTTCCACTGTAAAGTCTGTACCCTGTAGGGAAATGGACCACCTCAACAATTTAGGGTTTTCTCCTTTCATCTGTTTTAACCATAAGAGATGTTTGTGGTCTGTCTGAACTATGAAGTGAGTCCCAAACAAGTAGGATCTTAGCTTCTTCAGGGCCAAGACCACAGCAAAGGCCTCCCTCTCTATGGTTGACCAATGCTTTTCTCTATGTGTCAACCTTGTACTAATAAAAGCAACAGGTTGATCCTGGCCCTCTGAATTAAGTTGTGATAATACTGCCCAAACCCCTAGCTCAGAAGCATCTGTCTGGACAATAAACGTCTTAGAATAGTTCGGGCTTTTCAGGATGGGTGCAGTACACATAGCCTGCTTAAGCTCCTCAAAAGCTTTTTGAGGAGCTAGCTGTCCATAATACGTTCTTGGGCATTTTCTTTAAAGTAAGGTCATTAAGAGGGGCCACAATGGAGCCATAGTTTAAAAAAAAACTTCTGTAATACCCAGTGAGACCAAAAAAGGCTCTGACCTAGGTCTGAGTAGTAAGGGGAGACCAGTCTAAAATAGTCTGGATCTTCCCCTGTGTTGGTTCAATCTCTTCCCCACCAACTAGGTGTCCCAGAAAAAACATCCGTCCCCTGCCCTATCTGGCACTGTGAAGCCTTGATAGTGAGGCCTTCCCTTTGCAGGGCCTCCAAAACTTTCCACAGGTGGACCATCTAGGTATGCTGCACTGAAAGCTTCCAGACCTTGGAGGACTGTATTCACCAGCCTTAGGAGAGTGGGTTGGCCCATGGGCTATCTGAGTGCTCAATCACTCCTAGGTCAACATCTTCTGAAGTTCAGATTTAATACAGTCTCTGACATGGTCAGGCTGCCTATAAATATTACTTTTGACAGTTGAACTGTCTCCAGTATCAATGGTATGCTCACACCAAGTGGTCTGACCAGGTGTAACTGAAAAGAGTTCAGAGAATTGTCCTAGGAGGTTTTTGTAGTCCTCCTTTTTCTCTGCTGTAAGGCAGTATGCAAGAATAACGTCCTCCACTGAGCAATCAGCTGCAGTGCTGGAGAAGATGTCAGGTAGAGGGCCCCTCTCTTTCTCCTCCCCCTCGTCAGTGGCCATGAGTAGGGTCAAGTCTGCCTTATCATAGTAGGGTTTCTTGCAGTTCACATGAAGTACTCTTTGAGGACTTCTGGGAGAGACTAGGTCCACCAAGTAGGTGTCTTCCCCCTTTTTTCTCCACTATAAGACGTGGTCCACTCCATTTGTCCTGGAGTGCTCTTGGTGTCACAGACTCCAAAACCCACACCTTCTGTCCTGGGTGGTACTCAGTCAGGACAGCCTTCTGTTCATGCCATTGCTTCTGTAGCTCTTGGCTTGCCTCAAAGGTTTTTGTGGACTTTTTCATGTACTCAGCCATTTTTGATCTTAGGCCAAGTACATAATCCACAATGTCTTATTTAGGGGGCTTTAAGGGTTGCTCCCACCTCTCTTTGACAAGTGCAAGTGGACCCCTAACAGGGTGTTCAAAATGGAGTACAAATGGGCTGTAGTCCACTCCCTTCTGGGATCCCTCTCAGTAGGCAAAAAGGAGGGACGGCAGTAGGACATCCCATCTCCTTCTGAGTTTTTCAGAGAGTCCCATGATCATCCTTTTGAGAGTTTTGTTAAATCTCTCAACCAGTCTAATTGTTTGTGGATGGTAGGGTGTGGTAAATTTCTAGGATACACTCCATTCCTTCCACATTGCTTTTAAGTATGTAGACATGAAGTTGCTACCCCTGACTAATACTACCTCTTTAGGAAAGCCCACCGTAGAAAATATTCCCAGGAGGTCCTTTGCCACTGCAGGAGCTGTAGTGGTCCTTAAGGGGATGGCTTCTAGATATCTTGTGGCATGGTCCACTACCATTAAGATGAATCTGTCTCCAAAAGCAGTTGGAGGGTCAAGGGGGCCAGCAATGCCAACCCCTCCCCTTTCAAAGGGCACCCCAACCACAGGTGGGGGGATCAATGAGTCCTTTGGAATGCCACCAGTCTTGCCACTGGCTTGGCAAGTGACACAAGAGCAACAAAACTATTTTGTGTCTTCTGATATGTGAGGCCAGTGAAAGTGATGGACCAGTATGTCCCAAGTCTTGCTTTTCCCCAGATGTCCAGCAAGGGGAATGTCATGTGCCAGTGTTAGGAGGAATTCCCTGCAAGGGAATGACCAGTCTCCTGGTAGCACCAGGTTTTGGGTCCCTTGCCTCAGGATAAAGGAAATTGTTCTCCCAGTAAACTCTATGAGAGTCATTGACATACCCTGCTTCTTGTTTGACAGCTTGCTGTCTTTAACCGTCTTATGTGGGACAGGTCTGCTGTACCACAGTCAGTTCCTCCCTGGCAGCCTCCTGCACCCAAGAGTTCAGCTGTGTCAGCCTGAAGCTCCTCTGGTGTAGGTTCTGCACAAGGAGCTGACTCCTCCTCATCAAAAGAGGAATCTTCAGGAGAGGGACAGATAGTGGACAAGGGTTTGCCCTTCCTATCGCTAGTTTTTGGGGGCACTTGGTCCATTGTTCCAGGATCCAAGTTTCCCTGTCCTCTTTGTCTCTTGGCCTGAGCCTTGGTGAGAGCAAAGATGTGTCCAGGAATGTCCAGCATTGCTGAATGAGCCTCCAATTCTACTTCAGACCAAGCTGAAGTCTCCAAATCCCTGCCTAGTATACATTTTACAGATAGGTCAGTGGATAGCACAACATTTTTTGGACCAGTAACCGTCCTCCCAAGTTGAGATTCACAACAGCCACGGGGTGGCTAACAGTGTTGTTATGGGGGTCAGTAACTTGGAACTGATGACCAAGTAGGTGTTGCTCAGGGGCTGACAGTTTTTCCATCACCATAGTGACACTGGCACCTGTGTCCCTGTAGGCCTCAACCTGAACACCATTTATTAGGGGTAGTTGCTTGAACTTATCTATATTAAGGGGACAAGCCACCAGGGGGGCAAGGTAAATGCCACGATCTGAGGCTAAAACAGCCTCAGTGGTCTCCCGAACTAGACCAACCCTTACTACATTACCAAAAGAGAGCCCAGTTACACCCTTAGATTGACTATTAGGAGAGTTTTCCCCACCGCCACTGCTATTACTAAGGGCACTAGTGGAAGCAGTGGGGGTTGTGGTGGTGGGAGGTTTGGTGTTCCTCTTGGGACAAGAGAGGTCACTTGACCAATGGCCTTTGATTTTACATAGATAACACCATGGCCTTTTCTGTTTGTAGAGGATTTGGGCCCGCCCCCAGATGATTTTCGGGGACCTGATGAAGACTCTGACTTTTTATCTTTGTCCCCACCCTTATCATGAGATTTACCATCCTTTTTCTTGTCTTCGTCACCCCTGTATGAGCTTTTCTGCTTACCCTTGTTCTGACCCATTTGTCTGCCTTCTTTCCCAATTCTTGGGGAGAGGTCAGATCTGAGTCTACCAAGTACTGTTGCAACAAATCAGACACACAATTGTCAAGAATATGCTCTCTCAGGATTAGATTATATAGACTGAACAGTCCACAAAGTCTATCTAATCTTGTGAAGACTCTTTTCTAACTTCTGTGAACTTAATCCTATATTGTTCAGTGGTGAGGCCAAATCCATCAAAGAGTGTTGTCTTCAAAACATTGTAATTACCTGAATCATCTTCTCTGACAGTAAGGAGTATATCTCTCCCCTTGCCAGAGAAGGACAACCACAGGATAGCAGCCCACTGCATCTGAGGGACCCTCAGAACTTTACAGGCCCTCTCAAGTGCAGAAAACCACTTGTAGATGTCACCCCCTCCTTGTAAGGGGTGACAATCCTGAGCAAGTTTCTAGAATCAAAGGTGTTTTCTTTAACACCAGAGCACCTAAAACTGCTATTGCTGCTGCCACCATGAGGAAGTAACCCCAACCCCTGTCTTTCCCTTTCCACAGCTAGGGATTCCCTATCTAAGGCCAACTGTTGCTGTTGCAGCCTCAGTCTGGCCTCCTCCAACCTCAGCTTTCTGAGTTCCCTATCTAGGGAGTTGTCCTCAGGGTTGGATGTGTTGAAAACATCTGAGACTGAAGTGACATGGGAATGAGCAGAGGCAGATCTTTCCCTGACTTGTGTCACCCTAGTTACCTGGCCTCTAGGTGTGAAGGGAGTTCTACATGTGAGTGACTCCTTCCCACTACCAGCTACACTAGAAGGTTTACCAGCGGGAAGATCTTGGGAAGGACCCTACCCTGCGTCCTCAGGACCCTCTCCTGATTCTACCTGGTCAGAATCCCCCTCTACCTCCCCTACCTGGTGACCAGACTGTTCTTGGTCATCCTCTAGAAAGAGATTCAAAAGGAAATCTTTGTTAGGGTTCTTTCCAATCCCCAGGCTTCTCTCTAAGCAGAGCCCCCTCAAACTTTTAAAGTTGAGGTTTTCATAAGTGGTTTTGAGAACCCTAGGGGTGACTTCAGAGGAAAACATAAGCCCTCATTACAACCCTGGCGGTCGGTGTTAAAGCAGTGGTAATACCGCCAACAGGCGTAGGAAAAAAAAATGGAATCACTACCATGGCGGAAACCGCCAACATAGACAGCCACTTTAACACTCCGACCGCCACGGCGGTAGAAACAAACACCGCGGCGGTAACCGCCAACAGACAGGCGGAACATAGTGTACCGCCCACTGTATTACAAGAGGCCTATCCGCCACCTTTTCCGGGGCAGCACCAACGCTATCAAAAGCACAGTGGAAACAGTACACAGAAGGGAAACCACTCACCTCTCGACACCCAACGAGGAACGAGGACGCCATGGAGCCCGAACTACACGTCCTGCCCATGAAGGTCTTCCTCCTTCTGTATCAGGAGCAGGAAAGACGCTGTCGACGACCACGGTGAGTACTGCACCTACAACACAGGGGAGGGTGGGAGAGAAAAGAGAGTGAAACACACACGCAAAACCCCCACCCCCACCCTCACCCACAACACCATACACACAAATACATGCAGCAACATAACATGTACACACCCTCACCCCCTGGAAGAATGCAAGGACAAAAGGAAATGATTGGAATGAGTGTAATCTATTAAACATCAGAAAGTGCAAGTTCAAAAACGGTATATACAAATAAGTACACCAACTACACAAGTCCGGATATTACTCAAACATCATCCGTGGATCAGTGTCCCAAAATGCATGGGCAAAGCCCACACAAGATACCTGACTCGAAACGGAGGGAACACTGCAGGGGCATCAGATCGAAATTAAACAGGCACCTCAGAGGGAGGGGGAGGGGGCACCTCAGCAAGAAGAACGCACAACGCCACTGCTCCACGAGGGAGCTCCATGCCCACTGCTGTATCCTGGGGAGTGCAAAGCCAGAGTCTCACATGTATCTCCAGTGGGTGGTTTGCCCATTGCTCTATCCTGGGGAGTGCAAAGCCACAATCTCTCAAGTTTTTCCAGTGGGTGGTTTGCCCACTGCTGTATCCTGGGCAGTGCAAAGCCACAGTCTCACAAGTGGATGTCAGTCTCTACTGGTTCTGGAGGGGGCTTGGTGCCCAGAGTGCTTCATCCTGCCAAGGATAGAGGTAGTGGATGCTTTTCTCCACTGGTTCTGGAGGGGGCTTGGTGCCCACTGTGCTTCATCCTGCCAAGGACTGAGGTAGTGGATGTCTTTCTCCACTAGTTCTGGAGGGGGCTTGGTGCCTAGAATGCTTCATCCTGCCAAGGACTGAGGTAGTGGATGTCTTTCTCCACTGGTTCTGGAGGGGGCTTGGTGCCCAGAGTGCTTCATCCTGCCAAGGACTGAGGTAGTGGATGCTTTTCTTCACTGGTTCTGGAGGGGGCTTGGTGATGAGAGTGCTTCATCCAGCCAAGGACTGAGGTAGTGGATGTCTTTCCCTACTGGTTCTGGAGGGGGCTTGGTGCCCAGAGTGCTTCACATGCAGTGTGGCAGGTCCCATTCCCTCACCTGGGTGTGTTTGCCACGAGATTGCCTGGGAACAGGTAGCATGATATGCCATGGATGCAGAGACACACTCCACCCTGCTGCGACTTCGCCTGCCACCTGCAGGTGCAAACAGTGCTGAGAGCCATGCCTCATGGACGCTGGGCAGGGTCCAGGACATCTCCTGCAGCCTCGGACGGCTGCCTACTGGGGATGAGTGCCATGTCAGCTGTGGTGGCACTGTCTGACACGTTGCAGGGCTGGTGGCGGGGCTTGCTGCAGTGTCTGGGGCGGAGGTGCTGGCAGGGGTGTATGTGTCTGCACCTGCTGAGGGACACAGCAGGATGTCTCCTGCAGCCTCGGACGGCTGCCCACTGGGGATGATGCTGGGGACTATTGCTGAGGCAGCAGATGTGCAGGTGGTGGTGCTGGTGGCGGTACACCGCCGTACAGGTTGGTGTAGTGGTTGACAGAAGGGGTGACTCTGGTCCCTCAGTCAGAGCCACCATGCCCTGCCCTGACCTGCTCTTTGGCTTGTGTCCCTTCCCCACCTTTGTTGTTGCTGCTGGTGTCTTGCCACTGTCCCCTTTTGGTTTGGAGGAGCCCTTGCTTGCTGGTAGGTGCGGCTTCTACCTCCGGCATGTGGGCACCTTCTTCACCTTGGCAGGTGGCGGAATGGCCTGCTACTTGGCCTCGCTAGGTGGCACACTGGCAGCCCTGATGTGTGGCGCACGCGATGAGACCGGAATTGCTGGCACCACTGTGCTTGGGGATTTTGTCGCTGAGGTGCTGGGCTGGGACCTGGAAAGCCTGGCCCTAGGGGAATGACGGGGGGAGGTGTAGGGAAGAGGTCAATGTTAGCCAGGAAAAGTTTCTTAGACACACTGGGACAGGAAGATGGAGGGGGTTTGGGAGTGGAGGAAGAGGTGGTGATTGTAGGAGGTGTACGTTTGCTGAATTTGGGTGAAGGTGCATGGGCCTGAGGCTGTTGTGAGGTGGATGGCTGTTGGGTGGGTGTGTGCCTGCGATTGTGTACTTTGGGAGGAGGGCCCAAAGACCCACTGGGAGAGGACACGGGATGTGTGAATGGTAGTGGGGGTGGTGATTGCACGTGAGAGGTGTGCTGGTGATGGAGGTAGTGGCTGAGGATGTAGTGCATGCAGGTGTGAGTGGAGACAAGACAGGGAGGGAGGAGGAGGACGTGGAGGAGGGGGACACAGTGGAGGCAGTGGATGTTGGTGTGTCTGCATGGGTATGGTGCTTGTGTGAGTGCCTGTGGGATGTGTGGTGCTTATGTTTTTCTGAGCCACTTTTGTGTGTTGATATGTGTGCATGCTGGTCTGATGGTGTGCTTGGGATAGGCTGAGGTACAGGGGATTCGGTCTGGGTGGAGGAAGTTGGAGGGGGAGGCTGGACACAGGGACAATGGTTGCCATCAGTGCTGAGGCCAGAGCCTGAAATGCTCTCTGTTGGGCAGCCTGGCCAGAATGAATCCCTCCAGGTATGCATTTGTTTGTTGCAAATGCCTCTCAACACCCTGGATGGCATTCACAATGGTAGATTGCCCAACAGTGAGGGATTTCAGGAGGTCAATAGCCTCCTCACTGAGGGCAGCAGGTCTGACTGGGACAGAGCCTGAGGTGCCTGGGGCGCAGGAGATGCCCACGCTCCTGGGTGAGCGGGCACAGGACACATGCTGAGGGGCTGCTGGGAGGGTGGTGCTGGTGGGGGGGGGGTGGCAGCTGTACCTGTTGATGAAGTGGGCACAGAGGTGTCCGCCACCACAAGGGAGCTCCCATCAGAGGAGGAGTCGCTGTCGCTGGTGTATGCTCCTGTCCCCGTCGTGGAGCTCCCCTCACCCTCCGTCCCACTGGTGCCTTCAGACTCCGTGACTTCACCCTCCAGGACCATGTGGGATGCAGCTCCCTCCTGCTCCGGTGCCACTGCTCCTCTGCCAGATGATGCTAATGCACGCAAGAACAGGGTGACAAAACAAAAAGGGGGGAAGACAGAAGAGACACATGGTCAGTGCATGCAACACCTTTACTGTTGGCGGACACAACATAGGGAGCAGCCCTATGCACTAAACCATGCACTAACAGTTCTTAGGAATATCACCTGCCCATGGGGGATGATGCCTAAGCCCATTTGCTGCACACCTGGAACCCACAGGAGCCTGACTAGGTGTAGATGGCTACTACCACTATTGGTGGTGGAGTGCCACAGAGCCTGTCTAACAAGGGACCTACCCTACCAAGTTCGCCCTGGCCTAGGGGAACCCACAGGCCACTTCCCCCACCCAGAGACCTTGTAAAGCGCGCAGAGTCAGATGAATGAGAGTGTACTCACCCCCTTGTGGATGCTGTGATGCCCTCAAGCGCCCATCCAACTCCAGATATGCCACCGCCAGGATCCGGAACATCAGGGGGGTCATGGTGTCACGGGCACCCCTTCCACGTTGGGGGCCATCCCCAGCAGGGTGTCCGCCGTATTCTTGCTCCAGTGGCACAGGTCCTCCCATCTTTTCTAGCAGTGGGTGCTCCGTCTATGGTAGACCCCAGGGTCCGCACTTCCTTGGCGATGGCACGCCAAATACCCTTCTTCTGGTGGGCGCTAACCTAGAGGAAAAGTGAAGTAAGAATGGATGTTACTATCCCGTACAGTTCTTCTCACGCATTGCCTAAGCACCTCCCACCCTGGCCCAGACATACATACACACACACTATCCTCACGTGCTGGCCTGTCCCCCTCCCCACACTCTTCCATCCATGTCACTCCATACAATCATGTGCCATCCACCATGCTCACAGTGTACTCACCTGTTTGTCTGGAGGACCATACAGTTGCGTGTACTGGGGGAGGACCTCATCCACTAGCTTCTCCAACTCCTCCGAAGTGAAGGCAGGGGCCCTTTCCCCAGACACTGTAGCCATCGTTGCTTCCGGACACAGGTCACAGCAGCACTTGCAGTAGGTCCTCTCCTGTTGAAGGTCAGGTATCAAGTGAGGGAACAGTTAGAAAATGGCGGCCACGTCCCCGGCGGTGCGTACTGTCACCGCCAGCGTACATCATCATTGGCTCCTGGAACCCATAGGGCCCAATGTTAACCAATGCTGAATTGCGCTGCGGTCTTCGACCGCCTACCACGAGGGTGTACAACGCCAGTGCAGTTAACTAATTTCCCCTTGTCCCACCTTACTGATCAGGCAGCGCCATTTCAGGGGGTCACATGGCAGGCCAAATAACTGTGTCACACCTATTTAGGCCAGGAATACGGCCAGACAAAGGCACATGGAGAAACTGTAACGTTTTTGCGAAAAACATTGTGATACCTAAATGTTGTATGACTCTCTGCTCACCGTTCTCCTCCATAGGGCAGGTCCGCTGGGGCAGGTGATGAGATGGCGGCATCCTCCGGTGTACAGACCCCTGGTGGACCTGTCGACAATGGAAGAGAGACACATTATTATCACTTACAGACTTGATCGTGCAACAATCCAGGAACTGTGTGCTCATTTGGAGCCAGACCTGATTTCAGCTATCCGCCACCGCACAGGAATCCACCCTCTAGTGCAAGTCCTGTCTGTACTCTTTTTCCTGGCCAGTGGGTCTTTTCAAACAACAGTGGCCATGGCATCAGGGATGTCCCTGACAATGTTCTCTACGTGTTGTCCAGAGTGTTGTCTGCCCTGCTGAAAAACATGCACAGCTACATTGTTTTCCCTCATGTGGAGGATTTGCCCACAGTGAAAGGTGACTTTTATGCCCTGGGACATATCCCCAACATCATTGGTGCCATTGATGGTACACATGTGGCATTTGTCCCCCCGCAGGAATAAACCGGTGTACAGAAACCGGAAAAGCTACCATTCTATGAATGTGCAGATGGTGTGTTTGGCAGGGCAGTACATCTCCCATGTGAATGCCAAGTATCCGGGCTCAGTGCATGACGCTTACATTTTGAGAAATTGCAGCATCCCTTATGTGATCCAGACGCACCGTGTGTGGCTAATAGGTGAGCCTAAAGTCCCTACACTGTTCCGTTTGGTGTCTGGGTATGGGAGATTCCCTAATGTTTGGAGGATGTCTAAAAGTTGTCCCTCAATATTTGCAGTGACTCTGGTTACCCCAACCTGTCATGGCTACTGACCCCAGTGAGGAATCCCAGGACAAGGGCAGAGGAACGCTACAATGAGGCACATGGGCGAACTAGGAGGATTGTAGAGCGCACCTTTAGCCTCCTGAAGGCCAGATTCCGGTGCCTCCATCTTACAGGTGGATCCCTATACTACTCACCGAAGAAGGTGAGCCAGATCATCGTGGCCTGCTGTATGTTTCACAACCTGGCTTTGCGACACCAGGTGCCTTTTCTGCAGGAGGATGGGCCTGATGTTGGTCTTGTGGCAGCTGTGGTGCCTGTGGACAGTGAAGAAGATGAGGTAGAAGAAGAAGATGTTTCAAACCGAAACAACATCATCATGCAATACTTCCAGTGAGACACAGGTAAGAAGATGGAACTGCTTACCACATCTCATACTATTGTAGTAGCTAGCATAAGTCTGCCTTTTTCACTCTGTGTATGGACCCTGACTTGTCACTTTGGCTTTCCATTTCACAGATCTGGGTCCCAATTTGTGCCCTCTGCTATGTTTACTGCTGGCCTACAGCTGTGTAACATTGGTATGTGAACAAGTACATTGACATTGCTATATTCCAGAGATGTTGCAATTACACATTTGTGAAAGCACAGACTGACTCCAGATTGTTTTGTGATTCAAGGATGTTTATTTCGGTGCAAATAAGTGGAGGGGGTGTGAAATGGGCTGGGGTGATGGTGGAGGAATGTCCATGGCAGAGTCCAGTCTATTTGTATCACATGTGCATTGTACAATGGGGCATAGGAAGTGGAGTAATGGCAGTTTAAGGTGGACAGGATGACAAAGTGGGATAGAAGGGTGACATTCAGGAGGGTCTTATTTCCTGGCGGGGGTCTTGGCAATGTTCTCTGTCTTGTTCCTGGATCTCAGGGACCGTTTGCGGGGTGGTTCTCCTTCTGCAAGGGGTGGGGTGCTGGTGGCCTGTTGTTCTGTTGTTCCTGTGGCAGTGCCTCCTGTCCACTAGCACCAGCGGAGGTGGAGGGCTGTTCATCGTCCAGGCTAGTGTCAGGGGCACATTGGTGTGCCACTGTGTCCCTCATGGTGTTGACAAGGTCTGCCAGCACCCCTGCTATGGTGACCTGGGTGGTGTTAATGAACTTCAAGTCCTCCCTGATCCCAAGGTAATGTTCCTCCTGCAGCCGCTGGGTCTCCTGAAACTTGGCCAGTACCGTGCCCATGGTCTCCTGGCACCATGATGTTGGAGAGTGCCTCCTGGAGAGTGTGTTCCCTGGGCCTGTCCTCCTCCTGTCGCACTGCAGTCCTCCCAGCTTCCCTGTTATCCTGTGTCTCTGTCCCCTGAACCGTGTGCCCACTGCCACTAACCCCAGGTCCCTGATTGTCTTGGGTTGGTGGGGTTGCATGGGTTCCCTTTAGTGGTGGACACACTTCTGACTGACGCGTCCTGGAGACAGAGGGATGAGCCAGCTGGGTGGGTGCTGTGCCGGTGTTTCCTGAGGGGGGAGGCTCTGTGGTGGCTTGGGACTGTGGCAGGGGAACCGACTGTTCAGAGGTCCCTGATGGGCCGGGCTGATCATCTTGATCCAGGCGTGCAGAGCAGCTGTCATCACTGTGGGCCTCTTCTGTGGGGGAACTGGATATGTCTGGCACCTCCTGTCCGGTGACGTTGGGTATGGGTCCTGTTGGGGTGTAAATGCATAATTTTAGTATATGTGTGTGCCATCTTGTGCAGTGGGTGCGTTACCCACTACTCCTGTGCATGCATCATTGTGTTTGCCCTTTTGTGATAGTTGTTTTGGGGTCTGTGTTGGTATCTGTACTGGACATGCTTTGGTGACGGTGGTCCATGCATAGGTGTTGCATGCAGGGCCTTGGTATTGAGATGTGTGGGTTGTGATAGTGGGACATATGGAGTTGATGGTGTGATGGGGGTGAGGGTAGGAGTGGGTGTATATTATGGCATGCAGGTGGGGTTGGGGGGATGTAGTAGTAAAGCTATGACTTACCAGAGTCCAGTCCTCCTGCTACTCCTGCAAGGCCCTCAGGATGCATGATCGCCAAGACTTGCTCCTCCTATGTTGTTAGTTGTGGGGGAGGAGGTGGGGGTCCACCGCCAGTCCTCTGTACATTATTCTGGTGTCTGGATACCACAGAACGTACCTTCCCCCGTAGGTCGCTCCACCTCTTCCTGATATCATCCTTTGTTCTTGGATGCTATCCCACTGCATTGACCCTGTCGACAATTCTCCGCCATAGCTCCATCTTCCTTGCAATGGATGTCTGCTGCACCTGTGATCCGAATAGCTATTGCTCTACCCGGATGATTTCCTCCACCATGACCCTGAGCTCCTCCTCAGAAAACCTGCGGTGTCTTTGAGGTGCCATGATGTGGTGTGTGAGGTGCTGTCTGTTGTGATGTGTGAGGGGATGTGTTAGTGTGTGTTGTTTGAGGTGCATGGATGTTGTATAAGTGATGGTGTTGTGTGTCTGTCAATGCTGGGGTTGTGTTAGCTAATCTCTCTCTCTGGCCTCCTTTCAAATTTTTGGTTGTAAGGGTTTGTGGGTGATGTGGGCGTGTACTTTATATTGAATTGGGTTTGTGGGTGTGGTGTGTGTATGTGTATCTGGTATGTGTATTTTGAATTGTCCAATGTAGTTGTGTTTTGTAAATGTGTGTGTATTTTGAGCGCAGCGGTGTGTACCGCCAATGGATTACCGCGGTTGAAAGACTGCCACGTTGATTCGTGGGTTGTGATAGTGTGGGCGTATTCTTGTTGGTGTGATGGTGTGGGTTTTGGTATCGCCAGTTTATCACTGACCTTTGGTGTGGCGGACTTGTGTGGGTGTCTGTATTTTGGCGGATTCCGAGCTGTGGGTCATAATACCGGTAGTGAAATTCCGCCGCCGCAACGGTATGTTGGCGGTCTTCAGCACGGCGCAAAGCGGGATTTACCGCCCGGGTTGTAATGAGGGCCATAGTGATAGAAAAGTTAGAATAGAGTGAAAGGAAAGAAAATACCTACTTTATCTAACTTTTAGAATTTTAGAATGAAAGTGCAATTACTAGGTATACTTTTGTATAGCCCCAAGTACAGAGTATACTTTCCTGTGGAAAGCACCGGTGACAGAGTGATAAGGCAATTGCAAGTACTTATCCCACTCCTGCACCATCAATGTAGGTGGCTGGCCTGGTTTGTAGAGGGTACCAAAGGTACTTATACCTTATACCAAGTCCAGTTATCCCTTATTAGTGAAATGTAGTAAATGTCTAGAAGCCAGGCTGTCTAGAGGTAGTTGTATGCAGAGTACCCAAGGCTGAACTAGGAGACATGCAAAGCTCTTGCAATACCACTGTAGTCACACAGTACTTTCACACATGAAAGACAATACTCAGTGTTACAAAACAAAATGTACTTTATTTTAGTGACACAATGCCAAAAATACTTTGTAGGCTATACTCCCTTAGGAGGTAAGTACATAACACAATATATATACTAGTAACCAGGTACACAGTAGAAAAACAGTGCAAATAGTGAAAAACACAATAGGTTGCAATAGGCCTAGGGGGAACACAAACCATATACAAAAATAGTGGAATGCGAAAGTCGGTTTCTCACCTAGGCAAGTGTAGTGTGTAGAGGGGTGCTGGGAGAACACCAAAGGTAAGTAATGTACCAAACCCCGGAGCCCAGGAAAGCAGGAGTAAAACACAGCAAGCTTTCTAAAACACACTAGAAGTTGTAATAGAAGATAATGTAAGAACCAGGAGAGACTGCAAAACATCAATGATGGATTCCTGGACCTGAAGACCTGTGGAAGAAGGGGACCAAGTCCAAAAGTCACTGAAGAGTCCAAGGAGAACAGGGGCCCTTGCTAACCTGGATGAAGGTGCAAAAGTGGAACTACAGGTAAGAAGACAAAGTCAGTATTGCACCAAAGAAGACAGATGAAGGTTCCTAGTTGGTGCAGAAGATGTCCCATGCCGCATGGATGGATGCAGTCTGGTTTGTGTCACTGGATTCTTCCCACAAGCCTTGGCACATGCAAAGATCGCGGTTAGCAGAAAATGGCACTGCCTGGGACCAGGAGGGACCTGGCAGCCTCTACCCAGGAGGGGGAGATAGAGGGGGCTCTCAGCAACTCAGAGAGCCCTCAGAAGACCAGGCAGCGCACATAGGAGTCCCACAACAGGGACAAAGAAGGTGAAAATGAAGGCCCATTGAAGTACTGGGTTTTTCAGAACCCAGTGGTGCCAGGGAACACACCCTAAGACTTCGAGTCCTTCCTTATTCAGACTACAGAAACACAGAGTCGTCTTGGTGAAGTCAAAGATCTTGTTTATTGGCTGCAGCCAGTAACAGGTATCCTAGAAGTACAACACAGTGTATATTCTCAGGAGACTGCTCTCCTTGCAAAGCTAACCTTCTCTTTTTATACAAAATATTATGCTTTAGGCAAACATCCCTTATTTTACAGTTGACCAGTCACATATTTTCACTACAAAGAAATAGCAGGGTTATGATGACAAGCCCATATTTCAGTTTGTCCAGCCCTCAATCAATTACCCGGCAAGGCTCAGTACTTTCATCAGATATCGACGGACCCCCAATATAAACAGGCACCTCCTCCTTGTAAAGCAAGTCATAAAGAAAGAAACAGGGACAGGTGCGTGTAAGATTAGGCATGGTTTGTGTGTGATGAAAGGTTTTATGATGTGTTGTGCCTTGATACTAATCTCATTCGGCCACTGGGAAAGAAACTGGCCGAACAGGTTTGGCTTCAGGCAGTGGAGTCCGCTTGCCCAGGTCACAGAGGAGTCAGCAAAGATGTACGTGTCCTTCAGACTCGTTTTCGGCATTAGTCATTGGCCTATGTGAGGGCAATCACAAAATGGCTGTCGTTTAAATGGAACCCGAGGGTTCAGGACGGAAACTCTGATATTCGGGTGATTTCGTCACCCGAATATGAATACAATGCTTGTGCATACTATTCTAATCATTCTCGGTCTGCTGATACCAAAAGCGTTGTGATACAACGATGTTTATAACACAGGTCCAGAATTTTCAGTACCACACCATGCAGCACAACACAAAAGATTCCCATTCTGCCGGAGACCCACTCAGGAAGCTGTGTGTCCCAGGATGGAGTGCTGGGGGCCTAAGCTGTGCTGTGCATGAAGAACTTCTTGGAAGGTTGCACGCAAGCCTTAGCAACTGCAACTAATGCGGTGCATGGGGGTACTGTCTTGCGCAGGGAGGCAAGCCCTTACCTCCACCAAAGTTGGACAGCTGGACAGTGGGACTGCCGGCGTCACTTTAGTCCACCACCTGTGCTGCTGGAACCATGCCTGTCGTCTGGAGAGGGGGTTCAAGATACTGGTCATCGCTGCAGAGAGGTGCTTGCTGAAGCAGGGAAGTGACTCCATCACTCGATGTGAGATACGTTCGGTTCTTCTGGTGCAGGCTGAAGGCAGGCACCACTTGGAGGATCGAAATTGTTGCAGTTGCTAGCAGGAACTGAAGATACACTGTTGCAGAAGTCGTCTTCGCTTCTTTGTTGCAGTTTTGTAGAGTTCCTGGAGCAGTCGGCGATTGATCTGTCGGTAGAAGATGAAGTAAAGGGTGCACAGGATTCCTGCTGGAGTCTTGCAATCCGAATCTGAAGAAACACCCACAGGAGAGACCCTAAATAGCCCTGAGAGGGGGATTGGTCACCTAACCAGGTAAGCACCTATCAAGAGGGGTCTCTGATGTCACTTGCTGGGACTGGCCACTCAGATACTTCCAGAGTGCCCCACCATCTTGGAATCTAGGATGGCAAAACCCAGGGACACTCTGGAGGAACTCTGGGCACCATCCCTGGGATGGTGATGGACAGGGGAGTGGTCACTCCCCTTTCCATTGTCCAATTTTGCGCAAAAGTAGGGACTGGGGGTCCCTGAACCAGTGTAGACTGGATTATGCAAGGAGGGCACCATCTGTGCCCTCCAAAGCATTTCCAGAGGCTCTGGGAGGATACCCCGCCCATGCCTCTAACACCTATTTCCAAAGGGAGAGGGTGTAATACCCCTCTCCTAAAAGAAAAGCCTTGTTCTGCCTTGCTGGGATTGAGCTGCTCAAGCCACAGGAGGGCGGAAGCCTGTCTGTGAGGTGGCAGCAGCTGGGGCTGCAGTGAAATCCTTGATGACTGGTATGACAGTACTGGAGGGCCACGGTGGAGCCCCCAGAGTGCTTTAGATTATGCAACCAATACTGGAATCAGTATTGGGGGTACAATTCCCAATTGTTAGACACCTTACATGGCCATATTCGGAGTTACCACTGTGAAGCTATGTTTAAGTATTGACCTATATATAGTGCACCCTTATAATGTGTCCCGCACTCATGAAGTCTTGGAAAATGGGCCTGGATGACGTGGGGGCACCTCTGCTAGTGCAGGGGTGCCCTCACACACAGGTACTTTGCACCCAGCCTTCAGGGTTGGAAGACCTGACTTATAGGTGATTTATAAGTGACCTGGTGCAGTGAAAATGGTTTTGTAGTAGTGTATGCACTATTTCACTCAGGTTGCATGGCAGTTCTGAAGAAGCCTTTGTATGTTCTGCTTATGGGTGGCAAAATAAATGCTGCAGCCCATAAGGTTTACCTGGAATCCCATGCCCTGGGTACCTATGTACCATATACTAGGAACTTATAAGGTGGCTCAAGTGTGCCTATTTGGAGTGAAATCTGGAGTCACTAAACTGTAGTGACAAATTTAGAAAGAGAGAGAGCATGAGCACTGGAGTTCTGATTAGCAGGACTCCAATGACAATTTCGAAAACAGTGAAACACGCTGACA
This sequence comes from Pleurodeles waltl, assembly GCF_031143425.1. Taxonomy (NCBI): domain Eukaryota; kingdom Metazoa; phylum Chordata; class Amphibia; order Caudata; family Salamandridae; genus Pleurodeles; species Pleurodeles waltl. Next base: position 31,233,651 of record NC_090437.1, read on the forward strand.
AGCAGGCTATAAACTATAAACACTGAAATCAGGAAGAAATTGGGGGTAACATGCCAAAAAGAGGGTACTTTTCTACACACACTTCACCATAACGTTACTTTAACCTCAGTGAAAGTCTAGTTTTTTTATTTTTATTTTTTAAGTAAAGTATTATTTTATTACCATAAGTAAAGCCAACCCCTTGCCATACATTGTCAAAGGCCATGCATGGTAGGGAGTTAGTCACAGACCCTGGCCTGCAGTGGAGTGGTAGAAACAGGGCTTGACCCACCACTAGGCCCTGTGGTAAAACACCCAGCATGCTGCTAACCCCACACCATGCACAGCCTTTGGCACGCACAGCATACATTTGTAATTAAGGGCCCAGAGACCCCATGCAAAACCATAGAAATTCAGCAGTTAAGTATATTTACTGAAAAAAAACAAAAGTTACAGGGACGTTATAGAAATTCTGCAGTTAGAGTTCTTTCAAGTAACTAATACTCGTTCCCTAAGGTAACTATAACTCGCGCCTTCGCATTGCATAGCTAGTTATTCCACATGTTATATCATTGATGACATATTCTATGCCATCTTTCATATTCTCACTCCAACATTTGCAATAAAATTATTGATGAGAAATCTGTGCATGTCTTGGGCACGAGTTATAGTTACCTTGGGATGTGAGTTTTTGTTACTTAGAGGAACTCTAACTATAACTGCTGCACTTTATTCCAACAGCTTACAACATACTCAGCGTATTTCAGGGAAAATTTCCCCTTGTTCATGCAAAGGGAAATTTTCCCTGAAAAGTGTTGTGTATGCTGTAAAGTGCACTGTTTTTCACCACAATTGTGTCTCTTGATGGTGATGTCCCTGCCGGAACGCCGTGTGTTTGGTACATATATATATATATATATATATATATACATATATATATACATACATACATATGATGTGTATATATATATATGTATATATATATATATATATCTACATATACATATATATATATACATACATACATATACATACATACATATGACTATATATATATATATATATATACATGTATATACATTGAAAAATCAAGGGTTAAAGGGATGTTGATGTTAGATGATAGAAATAAAAAAAACATAGAAATTCACAGAAAAGCCAAAGGTTACAGGGACATTATAGTTAGACTCTGAATTTACTAGTGCAAATCCACAGAAATTTAGCAGATATAGGCCCTCATTCGGACCTTGGCGGGCGGCGGAGGCCGCCCGCCAAAGTCCCGCCGTCAGATTACCGTTCCGCGGTCGAAAGACCGCGGCGGTAATTCTGACTTTCCCGCTGGGCTGGCGGGCGGTCGCCTTCAGACCGCCCGCCAGCCCAGCGGGAAAGAGGCTTCCACGATGAAGCCGGCTCGGAATCGACCCGGCGGAGTGGAAGCTGTGCGACGGGTGCAGTTGCACCCGTCGCGTATTTCACTGTCTGCGCAGCAGACAGTGAAATACATGTAGGGGCCCTCTTACGGGGGCCCCTGCAATGCCCATGCCAGTGGCATGGGCACTGCAGGGGCCCCCAGGGGCCCCGCGACCCCCCCTACCGCCATCCGGATCCCAGCGGTCGGACCGCCGGGATCTGGATGGCGGTAGGGGGGGTCGGAATCCCCGCGGCGGTGCAGCAAGCTGCGCCGCCGTGGAGGATTCAATGGGGCGGCGGTACACTGGCGGGAGCCCGCCAGTGGTGCCGGTCCGACCGCGGCTTTACCGCCGCGGTCGGAATCCCCATTGGAGCACCGCCGGCCTGTCGGCGGTGCTCCCGCGGTCCTCCGCCCTGGCGGTCAAAGACCGCCAGGGTCAGAATGAGGGCCATAGGTCCTCATTATGACCTAGGCAGTCTTCACTGAAGACCGCCGAGACCCCTATCAATGCGAGGGAAGGAATTCCCTGGTACTGATAGTGCCTACCTCCATGGTTTTCATGGCGGTTCAAAAACCACGAAATCCATGGCGGTATGCGGGGTCATGATCCCGTAGGTGGACCAGTGATGGCCGCCAGGCTGGAGACCGGGGTCTCCAGCCTGGCGGTCGTTACCGTCGTGGCAGACGATGTGATACATTGGCGGTAATTACCACCAGCCTGTTGGCGGTGCTACCACCTACTTAACACCGTCTGCCAGGGTTGTAAGGAGGGCCATAGTTAGAGCTATTTCAAGGAACTGTAACTTCCGACTAAGGTAACTATAACTTGCGCCCTTTCCATGCACAGTTTTTTCTTAATTAATATGACTGCTAATGCTTCAGTAATATTTTTAATAATGTTATAGAAGTTGTCATAAGTGCTGTAACATCTGGGGTAATTAACAGTGCAATGGGAGGACCCTGTTTATAGTACTCAAAATAACTCTAATTATAACTGCTGAATTTCTTTGGTTTTGTATGAGTAAGTTAAGAACCTAACTACAATTCCCCTGTAATCTTTGTTTTTTTTCAATGACTTTCTATGCCTTTTTTAATTCTATTTCTCATCTATAACGTCCCTGTAACCTTTGTTTTTTTCTGTGAATTCCTTTTTTTTTCTTACATGAAGTAATTTTAATTACTATACGTTAATTCAAACACCACCGCACACAGCCTGCGGTGAAGCACCTATTACCACACCACCCTGCACCATGCATAGCCTTCATCCATGCACGGCAGCAGTTGGCTACAGGGCCAACCCCTATAAATGCCCAACCCCGTGGCCCCCCTCCCCGGACCAATTTCAGCCCAGAGACCCCATCCCCTGGGGCCTGGCCATGAATAAAATGGAAAAGGGTGGGCACAGCTACCCCCCCAGGACGAATTTGGGACTGGGGACCCCATCCCTCAGGGATGATCTTGGCCCCAGGGACCCCATCCCTTGGGCCCTCACCTTCATTAAATGGAGCAGGGGCATTCAGGCCACCCACCCTGATTCAGGCAGGGGACTACTGATTTCATAGCTAGTCTCCCACCTCCCGATTCCTGCATGTAAAAACCTGATTCCTCTGTGTGCTTCAGCTGACAGTGCCTGGTCTTGTGTAACTTGGTTTATGCACTGCCCGTAATCTGCTCCTGCAGGCCATTCCATAGCACTTGCATCACACTCTCTCTGCCTGCCATATTGCTTTATCAGTGCTCCTGACAGGTAAGGTAATAGATCATCTATTTGGCTATCTAATATAAAATCCTGCAGCAGCAGACTTGCAAATCCCACACATAACGGTAAACTGATTCAGGCCCCAATATAAGTCAATGGGGGGAATCTATTCTCCAGATTTTTTTCTCGAAATCTCCCACTTTTCTCTTCTAAAATGATGGCATGTGTGGAGGGATGCCACCCTCCCCAGGCCAATTTTGGCACTGGGGACTCCATCCCCCAGGGCCCAGCCATCTGTTCTGGGTGTCCCCCAGCCACCCAGTGTGCAATGGGACCACGGGGAGCCTTAAGGCCCCTGCAGTCCCAGCCTTCTGCGGGATCCAGCATTGCTTTTGCACACAGGAAGCTGCTAAACATGCAGGTCCTTGGGTGCAAGAGCAGTCGTTTCATCTCTTTCCCTGTCTGCATCTCTGCAGGCAGGAAAAGAGATTACACCTCTGCTTCAGGTGAGCGAGATTACTTTGACAGCTCTCACCCACTGGAAGCAGAGTGTTTGCTGTAACTTGGTTGGAGCTGCCAAAGCTCCCGCTATATCAGAGCAAACCGCTATGTCCTGGGTTGGGTACCCTGGGACATAGCAGGAGTAAGCCCTGGGGACAGTGGCTCTAGGGCCCTTGTTGCCTCCATGAGTGTGGCTGTGCGTTCCCTCCTCCAACCTTTAGTTTAGCCCCAGGGAGGTGGTGGTCCTCAGGGCCAGGGGACTGCCGAGGACCCCCTTGATCCCCAGGAGGTGGTGGCCCCCGTATCTATGGGGAAGAAGTGTGGGCCCCGCATAAATTACATATTCAGCCCGGCGTGGTGGCGTCATTGGGGCTGCAGGGGAGACTGTATGAGCCGCCACTTAAAAAGAGCTGTTTTGCCCTAGGGAAGTGATGGTCTCCGGGGCCGGAGGGCTGCAACAATCCCCCTTCATCATTTAAATTCATTACTGGCGAGGTAGCGGTCCCTGGGGCTATGGGGGAGCTGTGTGGGCTCCCAGCATAAATTACATATTCAGTTTCAGGGAGGTGGCAGTCCACAGGGCTGACGGTGTGCAATGGACCCCTTCATTATTTTATTTCAGTCCCAGGGAGGTGGTGGTGGCCCCAAGGGCTTTGGGGAGCTATGTGAGCTGAATCATAAATTACATATTCAGCCCCAGGGAGGTGGCGGTCCCCAGGGCTGCGGGGGTGGGTGTATGGTCCTCCTCCTTAAAAACTATTGTTTTGCCCTGGGGTGATGGTGCTCCCCGGGGCTCCAAGGGCCTCAGGACGGGGGCCTCATGAAACCCCATCCTTTTGTTTAATAATGCCTCCGGGACCCGGCCCTCCCAGGGGCTGTTTCCAAAACAAGCGTTGGAACGTGTGCTTTTTTTTAAATTAAAAAAATCACCAGATCTGCGGATCCGCTGCAGTTCTCAGCAAATTTTGTTTAAAAAAAAAAAAAGCTAGACTATGCTGAAGCGGAATCCCAACATGACTACCAACACTTCCTTGTTGAAGTGTTGACAGTCAATTAGATTTCAGCACAAAAATTGGGGGGGGTTTGTGAAGCCTTTGCGTCCCTATATATAAAATTTGATTTTTCTTTAATATCTCAAATCTACTGAACACATTTACATCAAATAACAAAAAGGGCACTTTCTGGACCACAAGCTACCTTTCTGCCAAATATGGTGCGATTCTGTCCAGCAGTTCGGGCTGTAGTTCTGTTACAAAATGCTATGGGAATTAACTTGGGGAAAACACGTTTGGGGACCCACCCTTTTTTCTCGGCCCCTGCTTGATGGATCCCCCTTAAACTTTTCAGACATTTCCATTGTTCAGCATTCCATCCCTCATTTATTCTTTCTGCTGTTGTCACCCTAAGAGGAAATGGAATGCCCAGACATGGGTCCTGTGCTCACTGTGACTCTGGATTCAAGCTAGCCTGGCTGATGAAGGATAATACCCTGAAATCTGTCCCAGGATGCTTGTTTACAGTCAAAGGAGGACTTGGCCTGGTAGTTCGGGCTTGACTGTTACCATGGGGAGCAGGATCAAAACTGATTTTAATATGGCTGTGTCCAAACTGAGGTGGTGTGGTGGTCAAAATAATGGATTAAACTCAGATCTTTGTGATTGGGGGTGAATGTTTGCATTTTTCAGCATTCTGTCTATCAGCTGTTCTTAATGGCACACCTGAAGCCATCTTGATTGAAATGAAGTGGTAAAACATAAAACTTTAAATGAGACAGAAACAAACTGAGGGGATTGATTTTGGCAAAGAAATTATGGTTAGTGCTTTAGAAAGAAAATGTAATTTTACATGAGTGCTCAAATATCTTCCTTTTCTATTTCATTAAAACATTCTTACATGTGGAGTGAACCATGCACTTTCAACACCAGCAACAGACTGCTACTTAACTCCCTGGTGATCAGTAGCTATACAACCTTATTCTAATGAGCAACAAGAGTGCAAAAATTCTGAATTTATGCCGAAAGCGTGGCATATCTGAACACCATCTGGATGGAATCAAAGTGAAAAACTGAAAGCATTTACTACTGAGGATACTACAGCTCATGTAGCTCACTTCAGCTGCTGTCTCGAAAGTTTTGGGGTCATCCTCCAAGTGGGGCCCGAGAAAAAGGGGGTTTCCCACAACAAGTTTCCCTATTCATTTTTCCATAGGGATTTTGAACATAGATAGCACCAAAACCACTGGATTAAATTTGACAGAATGATAGCTCTTGGTCCAGAAAGAGCCCTGTTTGTTATTTGGTGCAAATCTGTTCAGTAGTTTTTGAGAAATTAAAGGAAGTCCAAATTTGTATATATAGATATGCAACTCAGGGTTAAAAATCATTTTAAAATGTTTTCATCAGGAGTCACTGCAGATCCACGGATCCTGTGAAAATGTTATAAAAATGAAGCATGGGCTCCTCTGCTTCGTAATTCTGGAGCCCCTGGGTGGGCCACTTCCCGGGTGCATTGCTTATATAATGCAGTTGGGACACCTGGCACCCCAAAGCCCCGGCAACCACCACCACCCCAGGGCTAAAAACAAAAGTACCACCACCCAGGGCCAAAAACAAAAGTAATGTGGGTGTTGCCTGCCCCTACTCAGCAGCCCAAGGGGCCACCACCTCTCCGGAGCAAGGATCCAAATGTTTCCAAGTGGCATGCACCCCCCTGTGCAGACACAGGGACCACCACCTCACTGGAGCACACACTAAAGAAATAGAAAGGGGGTCCATTTTGAGGGAACTCATTTGGCAGCTCCCTCTCTGTCACAGCAATGCTAGCTGTCACAGGAGGTGGGGAGCCAGCTAGGTCTTTGGGGCCCTTCAGGCTCCCACATGGTCCCCAACAGATCACATGGGTGGGCCCCGTGGGATGGGGTCCCTGGGGCCGAGATCAGCCCTGGTGAGCGGTCCATGTTGCCCCCTTCCCCAAAAAATAATTAAAGAATTAGGCCAGTTCTGGGGGATGGGGTCCCCGGGCCGAAATTGGCCTGGGGATTGAAGGCATACAGCCCCTCTTCCTGTAAAAACAAATTCTAGAAGGACGGGCCCCGCGGGATGGAGTACCCAGGATCAAGATCGGCCTCTCTCCTAAAAAAAATAATAGGAGCCCACCTTTCCTCCAAAATGGACCCCCTTTCTATTTTTTTAGTGTGTGCTCCAGCCTTGTTGAGGACAGCCATATGGCCCTCCATCCCAAAAAAATAAAATAAATTAGACTGAGCTATTAATATTTAGGCTGGGGCATTTAGTACCTGGGGCCAAGATAGTCCCTGAGGAGGGGGGGGCACACAGCCCTCCACCTCCCAAAAAATTAATTGTCGAGTCGGGACCTGGGGACGGGGTCCCTGGGACTGAGATCAGCCTGGGGAGGGGGAGACTTGCAGGGTTTGGTTGGTATTGGGGTTGGCCACAGGGATTGGCTGCAGGCCAGGCCCTGCTGCCAACACCCGCTGCACATGGCTGAAGGCCATGCGCTGCACAGGTTTGGGTGCTTATAGGGGTTGCCTGCAGGGCCTGGCTAGGCCATGAGTGATGGTGGTTGGATTCAAATATAGTAATGAAAATTTTTAAATTTACTGAAAAAAACAAAGGTTACAGGGATGTTATAGTTAGAAAATAGAATTTAAAAAACTATAGAAATTCACTGAAAAAACAAAGGTTCCAGGGATTTTTTAGTTAGGTTGTGAATTTACTCGTGGCCCCGGGAACCCCATCCCTCAAGGTGGCATCTAATTTTTTTTTAAATGGAGAAGTGGGGGGTCACATGGCCCCCTCCCCTGGCCAATCTCGGCCCCGGGACCATATCCACCAAGGCGCCGCCTAAAGATTTTTTTGGGGGGCTGCCATGGCCCCCATCCACAGAACTCAGCCAGAGGACCCCATTCCCTAGGGCTCAGTCCATTTTTTTTTTTTTTTTTTGGGGTTGGATGGCCACATGGCCGCCCTCCACAAGGCCGATCTTAGCCCTGGGAACTCCATCTCCCGGGGCGTGGCCTAATTATTTGTTTTTTTTGGTGGGGGCCACATTGCCCTACTCCGGCCCTGGGGACCTCGTCCCCAGGCGTGCCCTAATGATTTATTTTTTTGGAGGAGAAGGACGGGGTGACATGGCCCCCCTCCACAGTGGAACCCATCCCCCGGGGCCCAGCCATGATGTCGGGGACCATAGAGGGAGCCTGAAGGCCCCCATGTTCCCAGATTGCTCCCCACCTACTGTGGGAGCCAGCATTGCTGTCACACGAAGGAAGCTGCTACAACACCTCTGTCTATGTGAGAGCAGTTTCCTTTGCCTGCCTACTTCTCCACAGGCAGGCAGGCAGGCAGAGGAAACCTGAGCTCTGATGAAGAGAGAGCTGATTTGCAGCTCTCCCTTCATCAAAGCACAATGTTTGCTGTGACTTGGTGGCAGCTTCAAAGCTGCAGCCAAGCCACAGCAAACAGCTATGTCCTGGGGGTGGGCACCACTGGACATAGCAGGAGCCACCCCGGGGTATGGTAGTCCCCAGGGACACCTGTGGCTCCATGAGGGGGGCCACACGGCCCCCCTCTCCCATACATAGCCCAGGGGAGGTGGTGGTGCCTAGGGCTCCAGGGGGTTAAAATCGAACCCCCGCTCTGATTTTTTTCAATCTGCCCCGGGGAGGTGGTTGTCCCTGGGGCTGAGGGTGGGCCACCTGACCCCCGCACATAATTGTTAAAGAGCCCCAGGGATCCAGTGGTTCCTGGGGCTCCGTGGGGGCCAACAGCCCCTGTACATCTTTTCATACATTCCCGGGGAAGTGGTGGTCCCTGAGGCTTCAGGGGGGGGCCTCACAGCCTCCCTGCACAAAATTGGTAAAGTGCCCCAGGGAGGTGGTGGTCCCTGGGACGCGAGGGACCGTGTGAACCCCCAGACATATTTAACTTATTGCCACAAGGAGAAGGCGGCCCCTGGGGCTAAAGGAAGCCCTAGGAGGGGGCCCCATGCACCCGCTCCTTATTTAAGACCTCAACACTCCAGGACCTGGCCCACACCAGGGCTAATAAAAAGAAAATGGTAGGAAACCGCCATCCAAGGATTTTTCTGATATATTTTTTGTTAATGCTTTTAAGCCCTGTCAGGATCCCACAGGGACCCCAACACCAGAGCTAAGGGGTTAGGGTGACTCTACCCTGACCCCTTTTCTTTTTTTTTCACTTTTTTTTCTGGGACTCATCTGAAGTCGAGTCTCAAGATGGTTGCCAACACTAGAAGTGTTGGCAGCCAATCACATACCAGCGCTGGGACAGTTGGGTCTGTGCAGGATACGCGTCCCTATATATCTGTATTTTTTTTCCCTTAAAATTCTCCGAAACTGCTGAATGGATTTCAAAAAGCGTGATCTGAGTAACAGGATCTAGCTTCCTACCAAATTTGGTGTAATTCCGTTCATTGGTTTGGGCTATAGGCACGTCTAAAATGCAAAAGCAAAATGAATGGGAAAACGCATTTTGAGACCACCCCTTTTTTTTCAGCCCCCGCTTGAGAGATCATCCTGGAAATTATAACACAGCAGCTGAACTGACCAAAGTATACATTTTGAAAATGAAGATTCATCAAGCAGCGCCAAAGTTATAGGCAAAACTAAAAATGCTCTGTCTATAGAAACTAGGTCCTAACAATAACTACCTAGTGGTGAACGGCACTAGGTAATACATATATATATATAAATATATATTTCTCCTCCACGGCCAGATCAATTACAGGGCGCTTATACCTTTTCTAATTTTCAGAGCCCGACCATGCTCTGTACTTAATCGCAGTTACCACAAAACACGAAATCGCACTCCATTAAATGGTTTGCCTCCAATTATTCTCCATACGGTCACAGTACATTATAAAATTACAAACTAGACTACCGTTGGGGCTCAGTACGAATGAAGAACTCCATATACATTTATAATAATTCAGGCAGAATAAAAGATCAATCGTAAAAATTCATAAAACAATGAGTGAATGAATAGAAGAAGAAATTAACTGAAATAATGAAAGAAAACCAGAATGAAACCTACCCAACCTGAGAAAACTTTCATAGAAACATTTTCAAATAAAAGCTAAGAAACTTTTCAGTAGTATCTCACCAAAAAGAATAAGAGAAAAATTGCCACAGTAAACCACTAAGAGCTCAAAAGACAATTGTCGAAATGTCTTACAATAAGATCCTTAAGTGTTTGAGGAGAAAGGATTATGGGGCCACAAATCGCCATGCAAACTGAAAAGACTAAGTTGAAATAAAAGGGGAAAATAAGTTGGAGAAAACAAAAATGTTGCAGAATAATCAGTGTTGAAAGAAAATCCTAGTAAATTGTGCAACTTCTTGTTTTATTATGCACACGGTGTATAATGGAACTTCAATTCCCACAATGCCTCGTGACGGTGGAGTGGGATATAGGATATATAAGGTGAAAACTTACCTGCCGTGATCAAGACTCTTTGAAACAAAAAGCGTTGGTGTGGGAACTTTCTGTCTTTCTGTGTGAAGAATAAAGTAAGAATAAAGTAATTGGAAACAAACCATTTCCTGGAGTGCGATTTTGTGTTTTGCGGTAACTGCGACATATATATATATATATATATATATATATATATATATATATATATACATACATACATACACATACATATATATATATATATATATATATATATATATATATATATATATATATATATATATATTCAATTAAAAAATTTCTAGGGACGTTCTAGATAGGCTCACATTTTAAACCTACAAACCCATAGAAAAGTCACCTGCTAGAGTTACTTGAAGTAACTATAAGTTACCTAGGCCTAGGGTTACTATAACTCTTGCCCCACCATGTACTGTTATCTGATCAATAATTCGACTGCAGATGTTTCAGTGTTACAGTGACATTGTCATTATCAATGATGTTATCAAAGATGTCATGAGTGCTATAAATTGTGGGGCAATTAGCTGTGCATGTTGAGGGCGCAAGTTATAGTTACTCTAAATAGCTCTAACTATAAGAGGTGAATTTCTATGGTTTTGCACATTTAAAATATGAGCCTAACTATAATGCCCTTATAACATTAGTTTTTTTTAATTGAATTTCTATGCTTTTTTAATTCTACGTCCTATCTATAACATCCTTGTAAGGTTTGGGGGCATATTTATGAAAAGTGGCACTGCATCTAGTGCAGCACCACTTTTCTAGTCTAGTTTTTTTAGCGCCCCACTAATGCCACCATGTTTGCACCATTTTTAATATACGGCGCACAATGACAGTAGTTAGGGAAATAGCGTCAAAATAGTTGATGCTAGTTCAGCGCTCTGCAGTATTAGCATCAAAACTGTTGATGCTAATCCTGTAAAGCACCTAGAGGCCCATTGAAACCAATGGTGTGCCTCCTTTTAACGCCTGCTCTAAGCCATTGTTTTGGCCCCCTGTAGGAAAGTAGCATCTTTCTCACATGGTTACCCCCACTTTTGGCCTGTTTGTCAGTGTGTTTGACTGTGTCTACTGTAATCCTGCTAATCAAGACCCCCAGTAGTGATGCCCTCTCTCTTAAATTGTGGAAATAGGATACTGCTAATCAAGTATTCCACCCACAATTGGCATACTGGTGACCCCGTATAAGTCCCCTAGTATATGGTACTTTGGTACCCAGGGAATTAGGGTTCCAGGGTATCAATATGGGCTTAAGCATTTCTTTTGCCACCCATAGGGAGCCCACTCAAAGGCTTCTCCAGGACTGCCATTGCAGCCTGTGTGAAATGGTGCATGAACCCTTTCACTGCCATTTACACTGCACCAGGTCACTTATAAGTCACCCTTATTGCAGGCCTTCTAGCCCTGTAGGATGTGCGCAGAGTACCTGTGTGTGAGGGCACCCCTGCACTAGCAGAGGTGCCCCCCATGACCTCCAGGACCATTTTCTCGAAACTTGTGAGTACGGGGACGCCATTTCACACGTGCACTGGACATAAGTCACCACCTATGTCCAGCATCACAATGGTAACTCTGAATAGGGCCATGTTTGGTATCTAACATGTTGGAATCATACCCCAAGGCTTTTGCAGGCATTGGGTGTGTGATTCCATGCACTCTAGGGGCTCCTTAGAGGACCCTGTACTTCCATTACAGCCTGCTGAGGTTTTCCGGGCAGCTTCAGCTGCTGCCACCTCACAGACGGATTTCTGCCCTTGAGCAGCTTGAGCCCAGGAAGGTAGAACAAAACATTTCCTTTGGAGATGGGGGTTACATCCTCTTCCTTTGGAAATAGGTGTTACAGACATGGGGGTAGCCTCCCAGAGCCTCTGGAAATGTTTTGAAGGGCATAGATGGTGCTCTCCTTGCATAATCCAGTCTACACCAATTCAGGGATCCCAGTCCCTGCTCTGGTGAGAAACTGGACAAAGGAAAGGGGAGTGACCACTCCCTTGTCCATCACCACCCCAGGGGTGGTGCTCAGAGCTCCACCAGAGTGTCCCTGGGTTTTGCTATCTTGGATTCCAAATTGGCGGGGCACTCTGGGAGCATCTGAGTGGCCAGTGCCAGCAGGTGATGTCAGAGCCCTCCCCTGATAGGAGCTTACCTGTGTAACTGACCAATCCCCCTTTCACGGCTATTCAGGGACTCTCTTTTGGGTTATTCTTCAGATTCGGATTGCAAGACTCGAGCAAGAGTCCTCTGCATCCTTTACTTCACCGTCTTACTGAAGAAATTGCATCTGGACCCTCCTGGAACTCTACATACTGCAACAAAGAAGGAAAGATGACTTCTGCAACATTTTATCTTCAGCTCCTGCCAGCAACAGCAACTCTTTCCAGGTTGTGCATCCTCTGAGGATTGCCTGTATTCAGCTTGCACCAGAAGAATGAAGGAATCTCCCTTGAAGTAAATGAGTCACTTCCCTGCTTCAGCAGGCACCCCTCTGCAGCGACGACAGGTGTCTTGGGTCCCCTCTCCTGACAAAGTGCATGGATCCAGCATCATGGGTGGTAGACTGAAGTGGTCCTGACGTCCTGACGTCTTATTGTCCAACTTTGGTGGAGGTAAGAGCTTGCCTCCCCAACGCAAAACAGTACCCCCGTGCACCGCATGATTTGCAGTTGCTAAGACTTTTTGGCCTCCTTCCACGAAGTTCTACGTGCACCGTGCAGCTCAGCCTCCGGCACTCTATTCTGTAACGCACAACTTCCTGGGTGGTTCTCTGGTGGCGTGGGATCCCTTTGTGAAGTGCTGAGTGGGCCTCCTTTTGCACCTTCTTTGTCCCCGTGCTGTGGGACTCCTGTGCATGCTGCCTGATCTTCTCAGGGATCTCTGAGTTGCTGAGAGCCCCCTCTGACGACTCCTCCTGGGTAGAGTCCATCAGGTCCCTCCTGGTCCCGGGCAGTGCCATTTTCCGCTAACTGTGAGCTTTGCGTGTGCCAAGGCTTGTTGGCAGAATCCGGCAACGCAAACCAGACTGCATTCATCCATCCAGTGTGGTACATCTTCTGCACCAACCAGCAACCTGCATCCGTCTTCTTTGGTGCAATACTGACTGTTGTTCCTCACAAATAGTTCTTCTTTTGCACCTTCATTCGGTTTCGTAGGGGCTCCTGTTCTCTCAGGACTCTTCAGTGCTTCTTGGACTTGGTCCCCTTCTTCCACAGGTCTTCAGGTCCAGGAATCCATTGTTGGTGTCTTGCAGTCTCTTCTGGTTCTTGCATAATCTTCTTTCTTGTGTTCTTGTGTGTTCTAGGAAAGTTACTGTGATTTACTCCTGCTTTCCTGGGCTCTGGGGTGGGTTCTATTACTAACTTTTGGTGTTTTCTAATACTCCCAACACCCCTCTACACACTACACTTGCCTAGGTGGGCACCGACTTTCACATTCCACTTTCTTAGTATATGGTTTGTTTTCCCCCAGGCCCATTTCTAACTATTGTGATTTTCACTATTTGCACTGTTTTCTAACTGTTTTTACAGCTATTTCTGAATACTAGTGTATATAATTTGTGTATTAGTTCCCTCCTAAGGGAGTATAGTCTCTATGGTATTTTTGGTATTTGTGTCACTAAAATAAAGTACCTTTATTTTTGTAACACTGAGTATTTTCTTTCATGTGTCTGAGTACTGTGTGTCTACAGTGGTATTGCATGAGCTTTGCATGTCTCCTAGTTAGGTCATGGCTGCTCATCTACACTACCCCTGGAGAGCCTGGCTTCTAGACACTGACTACACTTCACTAATGAGGGATAACTTGTCCTGGTATAAGGTATAAGTACCTTAGGTGCCCACTACAAACCAGGCCAGCCTCCTACACCCCCATAACTGGGGAACGCCTCCTTTGCATACAGTACACCTGGCGCAAGCATAATGTAGCGCAAAGGGTTACAAAGTGGTGCAATGCAAGCATTGCACCACTTAGTAAATATGGTGCAGTGTTTTTGGCCTTCTAACACCACATTAGCATTCAAAAATGACACTAATGTGTCATTAGAATGGCGCTAGGCCCATTTAAACCTGGGCCTTGGTTTTTGCAGTGAATTTTTATGTTGTTATTTGACACAAAGTAATTTTCAATACTATGGGGGTCATTCCAACCCTGGCGGTCGGTGATAAAGCGGCGGCCAACCCGTCAACAGGCAGGCGGTCAAAAAAATGGAATTCTGACCCTGGCGGGAACCGCCAGCACAGCCCGCCACTTTAACACTCCGACCGCCACGGCGGGACAGACAAACAGCGCGGCGGTCACCGCCAACAGGCAGGCGGCAGACAATGTACCGCCCACCCTATCACAACTCACCAATCTGCCACCTTTTCCGGGGCGGGAGCCCCGCCGATAAAAACACGGCGGAAATAGACTACGAACGGGAAAACGCTCACCTCTACACACTCCACGAGGAAGGAGGACAGCATGGAACCCGAATTAAACATTCTACCAGCTATTGTCTACCTGCTCATCTACCACGAGTACGAACACCGGCGCAGACGACAACGGTGAGTACTGCACCTACGACACAGGGGAGGGGGGAGGAGGAAAGCTTACAGGCACACACATACGCCATACACCCACCCCCCCACCCCAAATACCTACACCCCAATGCAGAGCAACAAGTCAGAGTGACACCCCCCAAACCCACCGGAATAATGCAAAGACACAATTAAAATGATCTATAAAATATATGTATAAATAGCTCCATTGAAGTCATGGGAAATATGCAATATGAAAGATACAAAATAAGGAATGAACATAGTTGAAAATATATACATAGGCAATAAGTCCTGCCCATTCTGTCAAAGTTCCATAGTCCGTGGGCCAATGTGCACAAACACATGGGCAAAGCCCACACAGGAGACCAGATACCATTGGAGAGAACACTGCTGGGGCATCAGATGATAAAACTACAGGCACCTCAGGGGGAAGGGAAGGGGGGGCACCTCAGCCACATGAGTTCACGACGCCAGATACACGAGGGGCCTCCATGCCCACTGTCCCATCCTGGGGAGTGCAAAGCCACAGTCTCACAAGTCTCTACAGTGGGTGGCTTGCCCACTGTGCCATCCTGGGGAGAGCAAAGCCACAGTCTCTCAAGTCTCTACAGTGTGTGGCTTGCCCACTGTTACATCCTGGGAAGTGCCAAGCCACAGTCCATCAGATGGATTACCGACTCCACTGTTAATGGAGGAGGCATGGTGCCCAGAGTGCTTCGTGAAGCCCTGCTCGACACAGAACCGGCACTGTCAATGGGCCAGCGGTGCTTGAGACGGCGGTGCCCAGCGGAGCGGTGCTTGAGATGAAGGGCCCAGCAGAGCGGTGCTTGACAAGAATGGCCCAGCGGAGCGGTGCTTGAGACGGCGGTGCCCAGCGGAGCGGTGCTTGAGACGGCGGTGCCCGGCGGTGCCCAGCGGAGCGGTGCTTGAGATGAAGGGCCCAGCGGAGCGGTGCTTGAGATGAAGGGCCCAGCGGAGCTGTGCTAGAGGTGAAGGGCCCAGCGGAGCGGTGCTAGAGATGAAGGGCCCAGCGGAGCGGTGCTTGAGACGGCGGTGCCCAGCGGAGCGGTGCTTGAGACGGCGGTGCCCAGCGGAGCGGTGCTTGAGATGAAGGGCCCAGCGGAGCAGTGCTTGAGATGAAGGGCCCAGCGGAGCGGTGCTTGAGACGGCAGTGCCCAGCGGAGCGGTGCTTGAGATGAAGGGCCCAGCGGAGCGGTGCTTGAGATGAAGGGCCCAGCGGAGCGGTGCTTGAGACGGCGGTGCCCAGCGGAGCGGTGCTTGACAGGAAGGGCCCAGCGGAGCGGTGCTTGAGATGAAGGGCCCAGCGGAGCGGTGCTTGACAGGAAGGGCCCAGCGGAGCGGTGCTTGACAGGAAGGGCCCAGCAGAGCGGTGCTTGAGACGGCGGTGCCCAGCGGAGCGGTGCTTGAGATGAAGGGCCCAGCGGAGCGGTGCTTGAGATGAAGGGCCCAGCGGAGCGGTGCTTGACAGGAAGGGCCCAGCGGAGCGGTGCTTGAGACGGCGGTGCCCAGCGGAGCGGTGCTTGAGATGAAGGGCCCAGCGGAGCGGTGCTTGAGATGAAGGGCCCAGCGGAGCGGTGCTTGAGACGGCGGTGCCCAGAGGAGCGGTGCTTGAGATGAAGGGCCCAGCGGAGCAGTGCTTGAGATGAAGGGCCCAGCGGAGCGGTGCTTGAGACGGCGGTGCCCAGCGGAGCGGTGCTTGAGATGAAGGGCCCAGCGGAGCGGTGCTTGAGATGAAGGGCCCAGCGGAGCGGTGCTTGACAGGAAGGGCCCAGCGGAGCGGTGCTTGGGACGGCGGTGCCCACCGGAGCGGTGCTTGACAGGAAGGGCCCAGCGGAGCGGTGCTTGAGATGAAGGGCCCAGCGGAGCGGTGCTTGACAGGAAGGGCCCAGCGGAGCGGTGCTTGACAGGAAGGGCCCAGCAGAGCGGTGCTTGAGACGGCGGTGCCCAGCGGAGCGGTGCTTGAGATGAAGGGCCCAGCGGAGCGGTGCTTGAGATGAAGGGCCCAGCGGAGCGGTGCTTGACAGGAAGGGCCCAGCGGAGCGGTGCTTGAGACGGCGGTGCCCAGCGGAGCGGTGCTTGAGATGAAGGGCCCAGCGGAGCGGTGCTTGAGATGAAGGGCCCAGCGGAGCGGTGCTTGAGACGGCGGTGCCCAGTGGAGCGGTGCTTGAGATGAAGGGCCCAGCGGAGCAGTGCTTGAGATGAAGGGCCCAGCGGAGCGGTGCTTGAGACGGCGGTGCCCAGCGGAGCGGTGCTTGAGATGAAGGGCCCAGCGGAGCGGTGCTTGAGATGAAGGGCCCAGCGGAGCGGTGCTTGACAGGAAGGGCCCAGCGGAGCGGTGCTTGGGACGGCGGTGCCCACCGGAGCGGTGCTTGACAGGAAGGGCCCAGCGGAGCGGTGCTTGACAGGAAGGGCCCAGCGGAGCGGTGCTTGAGACGGCGGTGCCCAGCGGAGCTGTTCTTCTCACGGCGGGCCCCTGTTCAGCGGTTCTTCTCACGGCGGGCCCCTGTTCAGTGGTTCTTCTCACGGCGGGGTCCTGTTCTGCGGTTCTTCTCATGGTGGGCCCCTGTTCAGCGGTTCTTCTCACGGCGGGCCCCTGTTCAGCGGTTCTTCTCACGGCGGGCCCCTGTTCAGCGGTGGTTCTCACGGCGGGCCCCTGTTCAGCGGTTCTTCGCACGGCGGCCCCCTGTTCAGCGGTTCTTCTCACAGCGGGCCCCTGTTCAGCGGTGCTTCTCACGGCGGGCCCCTGTTCAGCGGTGCTTCTCACGGCAGGCCCCTGTTCAGCGGTTCTTCTCACGGCGGGGTCCTGTTCAGCGGTTCTTCTCACGGCGGGGTCCTGTTCAGCGGTTCTTCTGACGGCGGGCCCCTGTTCAGCGGTTCTTCTCACGGCGGGCCCCTGTTCAGCGGTGCTTCTCACGGCGGGCCCCTGTTCAGCGGTGCTTCTCACGGCGGGCCCCTGTTCAGCGGTGCTTCTCACGGCGGGGTCCTGTTCTGCGGTTCTCCTCACGGCGGGGTCCTGCTCAGCGGTTCTTCTCACGGCGGGCCCCTGTTCAGCGGTTCTTCTCACGGCGGGCCCCTGTTCAGCGGTTCTTCTCACGGCGGGCCCCTGTTCAGCGGTTCTTCTCATGGCGGGGCCCTGTTCAGCAGTGCTTGTCCTGTGTTTCTAGGGAGCCAGACCTGGCCAAGACTTCCCGCTCAGTCGCCATCCGACCTTGCGGTCGCGGGGCCCTCCTGTGATGGAGTCCTGGGCCCGTGGGTGTCGTCCGTCACAACCGGAATGGGGCTGGTGGGGCCCTCCTTGGCAGCTCGCCTGCTGCCTGACTTCTCCGCCCTGCTGCCCTTGCCCTTCTTCGCTGAAGCTCTGTGGCCCTTGCCTCCCTTTGATGATGTGGCAAGTGACAGGGCAAGGCTACTGTCCTTGGTGGCAGCCGTCTCAGGCTTGTCGCGCCGGCCCTTTTTTTTTTGTCCTCTTCCCAGGGGGTGGGCTGGCTGTCCCCTTGCTGCTGGCCGATGTTCCTGCCCTAGGAGCTGGTGGACTCCAATAGCCCTGCACTATGGTCATAGTAGATGCAGGGCTGGTGGTGGCTGAGGTGCTTTTTTTACTCTTACCAGATGGAGGGGGTGGGTCAGTGATTGGAACGAGCTCAAGGTTGGAAAGGAAAACCACTTGGGAAGGACAGGGACGAGTAGGTGTAGTGGGTATGGGAGTGGAGGAAGAGGATGTGGTTGTAGGAGAGTCAAGTGTGCTGTCTTTGGGTGCAGGTGTTTGTGACGGAGGCTGTTGTGAGGTGGATGGCTGTTGGGTGGGTGGCTGCCTGCGTTTGTGTGGTTTGGAAGAGGGGTGACAGACACACTGGGAGAGGACACAGGGGACGTGTAAATGGCAATGGGGTGGTGACTGCACGTGTGCGGACTGTAATGGAGGGTGTGCTGGTGATGGAAGTACTGGCTGATGGTGGTGTGCATGCAGGTGTGAGTGGAGACGTCACAGGGAGGGAGAAGGGAGATGAGGAGGTGGGGGACACAGAGGTGGTGGTGACTGTTGGCATGTCTGCATCTGGATGTTGCTTGGGTGACTGCTTGTGGGATCTGTGGTGCTTATGTCTGGATGAGCTGCCCTTGGGTGTAGAGGTGTGTGCAGGCTGGTCTGATGGTGTGGATGGGATAGGCAGAGGAACAGGAGACTGGGACTGGGTGGAGGGAGTCAGAAGAGGGAGGCTGGAGACAGGGACAATGGCTGCCGTCAGTGCTGAGGCCAGAGCGTTGAACGATCGCTGATGGGCAGCCTGACCCGAATGAATGCCCTCCAGGTATGCATTGCTCCGATGCACCTCCCTTTCTACACCCTGGATGGCATTCAAAAGGGTAGACTGCCCAACAATGAGCGTCCGCAGGAGGTCAATGACCTCCTCACTGAGGGCAGCAGGGGTAACTGGGGCAGGGCCTGAGGTGCCTGGGGCGAAGGAGATGCCCGGCTTCCTGGCCGAGCGGGCACGGGGCGAAGAATGAGGAGCTGCTGGGAGGGCGGGGCTGGTGCGCTGGGTGGCGGCTGTACCTGTTGTGGCGGTGGGCACGGATGTTGCCGCCACCGCAAGGGAGCTCCCTTCCGAGGACATGTCGGTGTCGCTGACGTCTCCACGGGTCCCCTTTGTGGAGCTCCACTCGCCCTCCGTCTCACTGGTGTACTCGGAGTCTGTTGCATGGCCCTCCGGGGTCATGTGAGATGCAGCTCCCTCGTGCGCCAATGCCACTTCTCCTCCGCCTGATGATGCTATTGCACACATGAACAGGAAGACAAAGAAAATGGGTGGGGGGGAGAAATGAAGACAGGTTGAGTGCATGCATTGGCAACACCGTTGTCGGAGAGGACAGACACAGAAGCCCCCTGCACTAGGCCGCGCAATCGGGGTACACTACTCAGTTATTGTGACTAGGCCTACAGGTCTATGGACGACAAATGCACACATGGGTGACCCAGGGCCATGGATAGCTGTACTTGGCACCCTAATGAGGTGGGGGGCGGGGGCACAGGGCCATGCCTAACGGAGGGGCCTAGCCTACAGAATGCGCCCTGGCCTAGAGATAGCCACAGCCCTCCTCCCCCACCCAGACACCTTCACTGCGCGCAAAGATAGCAGAATGTGCTGATACTCACCCACTTGTGTCTGCTGTGATGTCCTCACGCGCCCATCCAAATCGGGGTAGGCCACCGCCAGAATCCGGGACATCAGGGGGGTCAATTGGCGGCTGGCACCCCTCCTACGTTGGGAGGCCATCCCCAGCAGAGACTCGGCGGTCTTTCTGGTCCCGCGGCGGATGTCCTCCCACCTCTTTCGGCAGTGGGTGCACCGTCTGTTGTGGACCCCCAGGGCCCGGACGTCCTTGGTGATGGCACGCCAAATGTCGATCTTCTGATGTGCGCTGACCTATGTGACATGTACAGGGTGGTAAGGGAAATCTCATTACTTTTCTGCCTGGTCAATGTGAGTGGCCCCCCCTCCCCAACATTGCCATGTGGCACATGCTCTCATCTTTCGTGCATTGCACTCCTCATTCGCTCCCCTCCCCACCATCTTACATACACCCCACTCAACACAGGCATAGCCCATTCAACGTGCACCCTGTGTACTAACCTGTTGGTCTGGAGGACCGTAGAGTAGCGCATACTGGGGGAGGACCCCATCAACAAGTTTCTCCAATTCTTCAGAAGTGAAGGCAGGGGCCCTTTCCCCAGTCGCAGCAGCCATTGTATCTCCCAGACCAAGGTCACAGCAGCACTTGCAGTATCGGTCCTCTCCTGTGGATGATCAGGTCTCGAGTGATTAATCAGATAGAAAATGGCGGTCACGCCCTCTGCGGTGCGTACCGCCGCGGTGCGTACCGGGACCGCAGGCGCACATCCTCATTGGCTACTGAAGCCCATAGGGTGCAATGTTAACCAATGCGGCTTAGCACCGCGGTCTTCGACCGCCTACCGCCACGGTGTGCCACGCCAGCGCATTGACCTCACATCCCACTGTCACACTTCACAGGTCAGGCAGCCGCCATTTCAAGGGCCCACATGGCTGAATTTCTACTGCGTCACACAGGCCTAGGCCTTGCATTGCCACTCATACAAGCCTTTCAATGCATAGCGATTCGTGTACTGTGCAAGCTGTGTGAATGAACCTGTGGGCTGCTTGACTCTGTGCTCCATGTTGTCCTTCCTAGGCACCGTCCGCTGGGACTTGCGAGGAGAAGGGTGAATCCTCCCGTGTACCGACCGCTGGTGGACCTGTCGACAATGGAAGAACGACATATTATACTTACATACAGGCTTGACAGAGCAACTAAACATGAACTATGTGCCCAGCTGGAGCCAGACCTGATGTCCCCCATCCGCCAACCCACAGGGATTCCCCCTCTGGTGCAGGTTCTGTCAGTACTCCATTTTTTGGCAAGTGGGTCTTTTCAGACAACAGTGGCCATATCATCTGGGATGTCTCAGCCTATGTTTTCTAAGGTTTTGTCCAGAGTGTTGTCTGCCCTGATGAAATACATGCGGAGCTACATTATTTTCCCTGAGGTGGGCGATTTGGCTGCAGTGAAGGGTGATTTCTATGCCCTTGGACATATCCCCAACATCATTGGTGCCATTGATGGGACCCATGTGGCTTTGGTTCCCCCCAAAGAAAGTGAGCAGGTGTACAGAAACAGAAAAAGTTATCATTCGATGAATGTCCAGATGGTCTGCTTGGCTGACCAGTACATCTCCCATGTAAATGCCAAGTTCCCTGGGTCAGTGCATGACGCGTATGTCATGCGAAATAGCAGCATCCCTTATGTGATGGAACGGCTACAGAGACACCGTGTGTGGCTAATTGGTGACTCTGGTTACCCCAACCTGTCGTGGCTACTGACCCCAGTGAGGAATCCCCGGACCAGGGCTGAGGAACGGTACAATGAGGCCCATGGGCGAACTAGGAGGATCATAGAAAGGACCTTCGGGGTCCTGAAGGCCAGGTTTAGGTGCCTGCATATGACAGGGGGATCCCTAATGTACTCACCAAAGAAGGTGTGCCATATCATCGTGGCCTGCTGTATGCTTCACAACCTTGCTTTGCGACGCCGGGTGCCTTTTCTGCAGGAGGATGGTCCAGATGGTGGTGTTGTAGCAGCTGTGGAGCCTGTGGAGAGTGAAGAGGAGGAAGACGATGGGGACGACACGGACAACAGGGATACAGTCATACAACAATATTTTCAGTAGCACACAGGTAAGAATCACCCACGCCATTTTACATTTACTTAAGGCCTCATGCGTCTCCACTGTCTATGTTTCCCCCCAGTTCCTGTTAACTGATTTGTGACTTTCCCTTCCCTTTTCAGAGCTGTATGACCCACTGCGTGACTTCTGCTTTGTTTTCCCATGGACTAAAGCTTTTTGAAATTGGTATGTTGTCATCACAAAGTAACTGGACATTATTGCACCGTTATGTGTAATACATTTGTTAAGAATACAAGCAGACTCTTGTTATTTTAAGTGCAATAAGTTATTTATTTTAAGTGCTACATATAGGTACATGATTGTAAAACGGTGATGGGTGGAGTAATGTCCATGGCAGAGTCCAGTTCTCAGTCGCACAGGTGCATTGTCCATATGCCTGTGGAAGGATGGAGCAGGGGCAGTTAAAGGTTGGACAGGGTGACAATGTGGGACAGTGGGATGACATCAGGGGGTATCTTAGGCTGGCGGGGGTCTTGCAATCCTACTAAGTCTTCTTGTGAGATCTCAGGTTCCGCTTGCGGGGTGGTTCTTCTTCTGCAGGAGGTGGGGTTCTGGTGGCCTGTTGTTGTGTGGGGGCCTCCTGTCCACTAGCGCCGGCGGAGGTGGTAGGCTGTTCCTGGCCTGGGCTAGTGACAAGGGCCCTTTGGGGTGCCACATGGTCCCGCAATGTGGTGACTATCTGGTTAAGGGCCACGACGATGGTCCCCATTGCGGAACCGATGTTCCTCAGTTCCTCTCTGAACCCCATGTACCGTTCCTCCTGCAGTGCCTGGATCTCCTGGAACCTGGCCAGTACCGTCGCCATCGTCTCCTGGGAATGGTGGTAAGCTCCAATGATGGAGGAGAGGGCCTCTTGGAGAGTCGGTTCCCTGGGCCTGTCCCCCCCCCCCTGTCGCACAGCAGCCCTCCCAGTTCCCCTGTGTTCCTGGGCCTCTGTCCCCTGGACGGTGTGCCCACTACCACTGCCCCCAGGTCCCTGTTGTTGTTGGGTCAACCTGGGTGCCCTGTAGTGGTGGACACACCGCTGATCGACGTTTCCTGGAGACAGAGGCATGGGCCCGCTGGGTGGGAGCTGTGCTGGTGTTCCCAGAGGGGGTTGGGTCTGGTGTAGCCTGTGGCTGTCTGTGGGGAACCGACTGTCCAGAGGTCCCCGATGGGCCGGGCTGGTCATCTGGGTCGAGGGAGACAGAGCTGCTGTCATCGCTGGGGGCCTCTTCTGGGGGTGGGATGGACATCTCTGTACCCTCCGTGGCGGTGTGGTGGCGTTTGGGTCCTGCAGGGGAATAAAGGTATTGTTATTGCTTCTGTGTGTGCCATTTCGTGTGATGGGTGGGTGTCCGTGTACCCAAGTGCAGGCATTCCCTTGTGGGTGCTTTTGTGAAGGTGGCTTGTGGGGGTGATGTGTGTGTGCAGTGGGCATGCTTTATGGTCGCATGCAGGGCTTGGTGTTGGGATGGGTGGGTTGTGATGGTGAGCCATTTGCAAGGAGTTGGTGTGATGGGGGTGGGGGTGAGGGTGGGGGTATGATTTGGCATGCAGGTGGGGTGGGGGTGGGAAGCAGTAGTGAAGATTTGACTTACCAGAGTCCATTCCTCCGCCTACTCCTGCGAGGCCCTCAGGATGCAGGATGTGCAAGACTTCCTCCTCCCATGCTGTAAATTCTGGGGGAGTAGGTGGGGGTCCGCCACCAGTCTTCTGCACCGCAATGTTGTGCCTTGATACCATGGAACGCACCTTCCCCCGTAGGTCGTTCCAGCGCTTCCTTATGTCATCCCGATTGCGTGGATGCTGTCCCACCGCGTTGACCCTGTCCACTATCCTTTGCCATAGCTCCATCTTCCTGGCAATTGTGGTGTGCTGCACCTGTGCCCCGAAGAGCTGGGGCTCTACACGGACTCCACCATGACCCTGAGTTCTGCGTCAGTGAACCTGGGGTGTCTTTGGGGTGCCATGGGGTGGTGTGGATGAGGTGTGGGGTGGCGTTTGTGGTGATGAGTGTGGTGCGTGTGGTGGTGTGTGGTGTTTGGTGCGTGGATTCTGTGTGGGTGATGGTGTTGTGTGCCTCTGTGTTGTGGGATTGTCTATTCTGTGCTCTCTCTCTAGCCTTCGTCAATAATTTCAGGTCGTAGGGGTTTGTGGGTGATGTGGGTGTGTGTTTTATATTGTGTTGGGTGTGTGGGAGTGGTGTTAGTATGTGTATCAGGTGTGTGTGTTTCAAACTGACCAATGTGGCTTAGTTTTCTATGTGTGTGTGTATTTTGACCGCGGCGGTGTGTACCGCCAATGGAATACCGCGTTTGAAAGACCGCTGCGGGGATTTGTGGGTCGGAATGGAATGGGCGTATTTCTGTTGGCGTGACGGTGGAGGTTTGGTCATCGCCATTTTTTCGCTGACCTTTGGTGTGGCGGACTTTTGTGGATGTCGGGTTTTTGGCGGTTTGCAAGTTGCGGGTCAGAATGACTGTGGCGGTTTACCGCGGCCGCTGCGGTGTTCTGGCGGTGTTCTGACCGGCGGTAAGCGCCTTTTAAGGCCGAGGTCAGAATGACCCCCTATATGTTAATCTAACCACCACCTCGCATGGCCTTCGGCAGCGGTTGACTTCAGGCCCAGGCCTGCATCCAGGCAGTGTAGTCAATCCCTATAACCACCCAACCCCGAGCGGGGAGGCCCTGCGGCCAACCCCTATAACCACCCAACCCTGGGGGTTTGCTACAGGGCCTTGCCTGCTGTTATATCCTGGGGGCCCCAGGGTATAGCTGTTTGCTCTGACTTAGCAGCAGTTTTGACACCTCCTACCAAATCAGTGCAAACACTTCGCTTCCAGCAGTGGAGAGCTGTCAAAATGCTTCCACCCACTGGAAACAGAGGATTCATCTCTTTCCCTGCCCGTAGATGTGGGGACAGGGAAACAATTTCTCTTGCACACAGAGAGCTCATGTTTAGCAGCTCCCTGCATGCAATACCAATGCCAGCTACAGCAGGGAGCCTGCTGGGACTGCGGTGGCCTTTAGACTCCCCCTGCAGCCTCATTGCACACTGGGTGCCCTGGGGGTTATCCAGGAGACATGGCCTGGCCCCAGCGGATGGGCAGTTCCACCATTAATTTTCTTTCAATGTTTTGGGGACTGTGGGGTGAGCATCAAGGCTTCTCTGGTCCCAAGGAGACACAGGAGATAGGAGCTGCTCTAAATAGCAGCTCCCTGCTTGCAGGAGTAAAATTTTCATCTCTTTCCCTGCACACACGTTTGCGTGCAGGGAAATAGATGAATACTCTGCTATCAGCAAGCAGGAGCTATTTGACAGCTCCCACTTGCTGTAAGCAGACTTATGTTTGCTTATGCTTAGTGAGAGCTTTCAGCTCCTGCCAAGTAAAAGCTAACAGCTGCATCCCAAGGGTGGACAAGTCAGGAGATTGCAGGAAACAGCACTTTGGGGTGGCAGTCCCCAGGGCCCTCTATTGCTGCATGAGGGGGTCTGCACGGCTCTTCTCCATCATTTGATTTTAGCCCCAGGGAAGTGGCGATCCCTGGTCCTGGGATCCATGGTGGACCCCCTTCATTAAGTTGATTCAGCCCTGGGGAGGTGGTGGTCCCCGGGATGAGGGGAGCTGCACGCCTCCCCATGTACTATATTGATTGTAGTGGCGGTCCCCGGGTCTGCGTGGAGGCTTTGTGGGGCCCAGAAGCTCCCCCATTAACTATATTGACTGCTTCAGAGAGGTGGCAGTCTCCAGGGTGCAGGGTTGACACGCAGCTCCCAGCATATTTAATAGTTGATTGCCCAGGGAAGGTGGTGGTTCTGTGGTGCAGGGCGCTGCACAGGCCCCCCACGAACTTTTACAAGGATTAGTCCTGGGGAGCTGGCGGTCCCCTGGGGGCTGGGGGACTGCACTGCCCATGCATATTATGATACATGTGTCCTGGGTGAGGTGGTGGTCTCTGCGGCTTTAATAAGCCCTAGGGGGGTGGCCCTTGCACCTATATTTTATAAATGCCCCTGGGACCTGACCCACCTGGGTGCTAAATGAAAAGGAAACCGAGGAGACCACATTTGCTTTTTTATAAACAAAGCAAGGTGAAATATCTGAATAGTCGCGATTTTCACTGCAATTCTTTGTAAAAAATGCTTTTTAGCCTGGCGGGGGGGAGGGTCACTGAGGGACCCCTGAACTAAAACTAGGGGGGTAGGGTAAAGGTGCCCTGCCCTCTTTTTGTGTTATTTTTTTAGACTCAGCTGAAGCTGCATCTCAAAATTGCTGCCACCTCTTACTGGTTGTAGTGTTGGCAACCAATTAGATCTCTGCACAAGATTGGCTGTATTTGCGAATTTGGATTTCCCATAATTTCCCCTAAACCACAGAAACAGATTTACACAAAATAAAGAAAAGCACAATCTATGTACCAAGATCTAGCTTCCTTCCGAATTTGGTGTAATTCCATTCAGCGGGTCAAGATGAAGGAATGTGTAAAATGTCTATGGCCCTCATTACGAAGCCGCCCTCCAAGATCGGACCGCCGGGCGGCCGCCAATACAGCCGCACTCACGCTGCGGCCATTTGGAGATCCCCGCTGGGCCGGCCGGCGGAAACCTGGATCTCGGCTGCAACACAGGAGCCGACTCCAAATGGAGCCGGCGGTGTTGCGGCTGTGCGACGGGTGCAGTTGCACCCGTCGCGCTTTTCACTGTCTGCTATGCAGACAGTGAAAAGCTCCATAGAGCCCTGTCAGGGGGCCCCTGCACTGCCTCTTTCCGCCAGCCTTTTCCTGGTGGTTCAAACCGCCAGAAAAAGGCTGGCGGGAGGAGGACTCGTAATCCCCTGGGCAGCGCTGCAAGCAGCGCTGCCCTGGAGGATTACAACTGCCGGGGCCATTGTGGCAGAAAACCGCCGGCCCCGGCGTTGCAACCGCGGCGCTTCCGCCGCGGTCGTAATACCCCAGGAAGCACCGCCAGCCTGTTGGCGGTGCTTCCGTCAAAACAGCCCTGGTGGTCTTGGACCACCAGGATTGTAATGAGGGCCTATGGGATTAACATGAGAAAAGCACTTTTTTAAATGCCCCCCTGGTTTTCTCAGCTCCCGCTTGACAGATCACCCCAAAACTTTTCATGCCCAACAAGATTCTAAAGAGCACCTTTTTGGAAGATGTAGGCAAGTCAAAAAAACTTTTTCTATGGAAAATAGGTCCTAACTATAACTACCTAAAATCACTCTTTCAGGGAAAATATCTAGATTTCTGCCAAATTTAGTGTAAGTCCGTTCAGTGATTTGGGCTGTAGCTGTGCTAAAGTTCCTTTGGAAAAATGAGTGGGGAAAACATATTTTGGGACTGCACTTTTTCTCGCCCCCCACTTTACAGATCACTGCAAAAATGTCCTTATGCAAACTAGTAAAAAAAGGTCGCACTTAATCAAACTGTGCCAAAGTAATTAGCAACACAAACTGCGCCAAAGTAATTTGCAACACAATAAAGGTATTTCTGATTTCCAATTGGAACCATGATCTTAACAGTAACCACCCTGTGAAACTGGGTTATTGGCTAAGGAGCTCTTCTTGAGCAACAGTCAAAATCCCCATCAGGGTGAACCACAAAAATCACTATATTAACCTGTGCTTAGCCCTCTTATAGCTTGGCACAAAAGCAATGAGGTTTAACTTAAAAGCAATGTGTAAAGTATTCATGCAGTGCACAAACAGTAATCATATGAAACACTAGAAAAATCTCACGCAAATTTAGAAAAATAGAGTGCAAGTTATTTCAGACCATACAGACAAAAATCCAATCAGTAGAACTGGAGATATGCAAGATTTAGATTAAAGCACCACCAAAAGGTGCAAAGTGCCAACTGAGGTTGTCTGGTCACACTGGTTCAGAACAATGTCACAAGTTCAGGCCGACTGTGAAGGATTGCATGCCAGACACAGGCCCAAGTTAAGTCTGGTACCTCATGTCCTAGGTGCACCATCAGAGTGGTGCTGTTATGTGATGCTTTGTGTTGCTCTGCGTTGATTTCCATGAGCTGTGCAACAAGGATTTGCAGCGCTTGCATCATTCTGCATCAGTTATGATGAAGTTGGCATTTGTGCAGTTAGGATTTGCGTTGCTTTGAGCTGTTTCTGATTGGGACCAGGGCATTCCTTCTTACTCAGTCAGTAGGGCAACAGAGCAGCAAAGCAGCACGGCAGTAGGGCAGCAGAGCAATCTTTATTGCAACAGAGCAGCCCTTTAAAGTCTTCTGCAGGTTCAGAAGTGATCTGAAGAGTGGGTGCAAGGGTCTCCTTTTTATACACTGTACCCACTTTGAAGTGGATAAGTTAAGTTTCTAGAGGTTTCTTCTTCTAGATGTGTGTGGAATTTCCTCCCTGCCATGGCCCCAGTCTGTCTCCATGTACAATAGGCTAGTGTGAAGTCCTTTGTGTGAGAGCAGGCAACGGACAAATAAAGTGCAAGTCGGGCTGTGCACAACTCTATCCTCACCCTGCTTGAGATAGACCATTCAGGCACATTCAGTCCCTCCATTATAAGGCAGACAGATAGAAATATACAGAGGCTAACTGCCACTCACACCTTGTCATGATATCCAGAAACAATCTACATGCATCCCAATAGTTTGGGGACAGAATTGCCAACTTTCTAATTTGCGTTTTCAGAATTGTAACTTAAAATCCAACTTTACAATTAAAGATGATTTTAAATTACAAATTCTCAGACACCAAATAGGACTTTTCTACTTGCTCTCAATCAAACATTAGCACTTAGTAAATGTAATAAAGTAACCCAAATCTATCCTATGGGAGATGTAGGCCTCAGCACTGAAAAAGTAATTGGTGAGGTTTTCACTACCAGAACATGTAAAACTTAAAGGTACATGTTCAACTTTTTAAATACAATGAACCAGTCTAAAGGGGCAGTTTAGGCTTACCATAGGGGGGTCTTTAAGCTTGGCAAAGGGGTTATTTTGTCAAGTCAAATTGGCAGCTTAAAACTGCACACACAGGCTGCCAGTGAAGGACTATGACATGTTTTCATGGCATTCTTTAGTGGATGCACAATAAGTGCTGCATGCCCACTAGTATGTACTAGTGCACACCATTGCATTGTAAGCTGTTAAATACTCTGCGGGTTCTGTGGAGCCCTCAACAGTCCAGCAGAGTAGCCATCCTTGTAGCAGCACAGCAGTCCTTTTTCCTGGCAGAGAATCCACAGGTCCAGAAGTGTACTGGTTTAGTAGATTCAGAAATCCAGGTCTTACACCTAGTTGTGAATTTGAAGTGGGGATGACCTCAGAAAAGGGTCATTGAAGTGCACAGAGATCCTCCCTTCTTGCCAGGCTCCAGGCTAACTACAGGGAGCTAAGCAGTCCTTTGTGTGGTAGGAGGAAACTCTCCATTCAGGTGTAAATATCCGTTCCTCCTTTCCATCCTGGCCAGGATGACCCATAAACATGCAGATGCCACCTCAGTCATACCTACCCTTTGCTTGTGTGAGGCTTTCTAGAGATAATGCAGGAAACTAGCTGTCACTTCAGCCTAGACATGTATTGAAGACAGACTGCAGGTACACAGGACAAAGTGCAAGAAAATGGCAGCTTTCTAAAAGTGGCATTTTCAAAGTGGTAGTAGTAAATCTGACTTTACCATTAAAGACGATGTAGCATTACAATGCCTTAGGTACTAAACATGAGAGGTCTACTAATTCTCAATCAGGAATTGAACTTTAGTAAATGTAATAAGAAATCCTCAATGTTAACTTATGAGAAGGGTAGGCCTCAGAGTAGTGAAAAAATAATTTGTGAGTTTTTCACTACCAAGACATGTACAACGTAAAGGTGTATGTTGTACCTTTTAATTACACAGCAGCCTGCCCTGTGGGTTAATTAGGGCCTACCTAAGGGGTGACTTATGTGTAGTGAAAAGGGCATTTGAGTTTTGGCAAAGAGTTTTAAATGGCAAGCCAAAATGACAGTCAAGCTGTACACACAGTCTCTGATGTGGCAGGCCTGAGACATGTTTGAAGGGCTGCTTAAGTGGGTGGCACATTCAGTTTAGCAGGCCCACTAGTAGCATTTAATATACAGGCCCTGGGCACATATAGTACACTTTACTAGGGACGTATACGTAAATTAAATATGCCAGTTGTAGATACACGAATGTTACCATGTTTAACGGGAGTAAGCACATACATTTTAGCACTGTTTAGCCTTGGTAAAGTCCCCAGAGTCCTAAGGCCAGCAAAAACAGATCAACAAAAAAAAACAGCAAGAGTGAGGCCAAGCAGGCAAACCATTTGGGGTAAGACCACCCTGAAGCTGACAGGTCTAACAGACACTGAAGGAGACACAGTAACTGACAGCAAGGTGAGGGATTTTGTCAGAGCTAGATGGGGAGGGATTTGGGGCAAGTAACTTGGCAAATGCACTCAAATTTCAGACTATTTTTGAGCTTGTGCACACCATACTAGCACCATCGTCATAGAAATTTGAACCACACAAAACAAAAAGAGATCATTATGGATCAGTGCTTCCTATGTAAACTTAGCAGCTTAAGAAAATAGTATAATTGCTGCTAAACTACCTCAAACAACACATTGCTGCAATGTAGACGTCATTTTCAGAGCATCAAATTGAATATAACAGGCCCCACCACCTTCAGCAAAAATTACAATTGCTGTGTTTGAAGGTCATTTTAAAGCAGCATTGCTCCATAGCCAACTTCGGTGCCTTTAATGGAATATATCAGGCCCTACCACCTCCAGACAAAATGGCAATTGCTATGTTTGGAGGCTGCTTTTAAGCAGTTTAGCTCCATAGATTATCTAAAAACTATTGTTGCCTGCAGAAGGCATTTTAGAAGTGATTGATTTGGAAGTGTAACATTAAGCCAAAAGTGACATATAAACCATCTGTACCTGCACATCGATTTCAAGACGTTCTTCTCCAAATGTTTTTTTTTAAGTGAATTGTACAGCAACATTCTAGTAGTTCACCTTATGGTTTACAACACAGTGGTGGCACGCACACCTAAAACGTTATAAAGTTTGCCTTTAAGCAACTGAGGCCTAGGGAACATTGGTGACACACACCTACTCCAATTCAAAGTGTATCGACAGCACACAAATAAACAGTGACATGAAGACTTTGTTTAACATTTGACTATTTAGGGACAGTACACTATTATTTTTCTTATCTTTTCCTTTGATATTTGGTTAACATATTTATATTTGTATTCTTTCTAAAATAATGCACTCTGCAAACCCACCTCTGCCATTTTTGGAAATGCCAGGGAATCCTCTGATTCCTTAGAAAAAGTGGTGTGATTGATTTATATGTATCTAGGAGCAATAGGTGCAGACCTGAGAGGAAAACAATTATTTTATTACACTCTTTGGTGTCTGTGGGTAAGGAGGATTTCAAGCATCTTCCTAAAGTAGATCTAGCAGAAGGGGAATAATTAGATGAGTGGCAGGAAGTGGTAAAGAAATTAGAAAGGAGGTCTAAAAGTCAATCTAGTGCAGTAGTCTTGAGACACAACTTTTTCAAAAGAACGCAAACACACAGAGAAAATATTGTTACTTTCATAAGTATTTTGTGCAAGCTAAGCACACACTGTAAATTTGGTGAATTTACAGACCAGTTGATAAGGTATCCGTTTATTGGCCACCCTATAGACAAATGCAAATGCACAAAAAAACAACATTGAATAAAGAGTGAAGGTTATCCAGTGTGTCTCACCGGTAAAGGAAGATGTGCAGGTCAATGACAAAAGTTTCTTTAGGCAGAAAAATGTCTGTTTCAGGTACACCAACTCTCCTCATAGCAGAGAAGGAAGTTGTTGTTCTGCTAAAAGCGTAACATGGAATAGATGTTCGAAGGTTAGGCATTTCGCAAATGTTTGTCAGGTCAATCTAAACAAAGAAACTAAGGTAAACTGTGTAGTGGGAGAGAATGTCCAGCCTTGGATCACATGTATCTTATGAAGGCAAGTGAATTGAAATGAAAGATTGTAGATGTGCTTGAATTTAAGGGATGCAGAATTCAGGGTTAGATTTTTGTGGCAATCAAAGATCTGAACATCTTGGAAAGGTTCTATCAGGGTCTGTTTGGGATGGTTCTAAGGCCAGGTACAAGTGAGCAGGTTTTGGTACTAAAGGATCAACCAGTCACCAATAATCTTGAAGAAGAATTTGCAAGTGTTTTTACATCTGCATTAGGGAAAATATTAGGAGTCAAACATGAGATTAAAGTCGAACATGGTGCCATTCCTATTTAGTACAAGATTAGATCAGTGCTATTCAGTCTGAGAGATGATTTTGAAAAGGGCTTGTCCAACCTGTCAGTTCAACGGGATGTTTTAGCCAATGAAATTGAGTTGGTGGCTATCTCCATTAGTGGTAGCTCACAAGCATACTGGTGATTTGAGGGTCGCCGCATACCACCAAGTTGTCTTAGAAAAATCTTCCAGGCATTACACAGTCTTTACCTCACCATTTG
Organism: Pleurodeles waltl; assembly: GCF_031143425.1. Classification (NCBI taxonomy): domain Eukaryota; kingdom Metazoa; phylum Chordata; class Amphibia; order Caudata; family Salamandridae; genus Pleurodeles; species Pleurodeles waltl. Next base: position 31,266,011 of record NC_090437.1, read on the forward strand.
GTACCTTACAGTTTTGTTGCATTCCATTCAGTCAGGCATCAGCTGCATCTGTATTCTAACTTATAATGTACCAATTGCTGGGGAAGGTGCACAAGGTGGTGGTTTTCCAGAATGGTGTGTTAATTTATGCAAAATGGTTGGAAGAGCATGATGCAATTCTAAGATCAGTGCTCAGGATTTTTAAAGAAAGCAGTGTTTTAGTCAGAAAAGAAACATGTGAGTTTTGGAAAAAAGATATCAAGTTTCTGGGTCATGAGATTTCGGAGACTGGAATCTACCGTAGGTCTTACTTTAGTAAAGCAGTAGGTGTGTGTCCTGAGCCTAAGCGTTTGTATGGAAAGAACTGTGCCAGGAAACATGTGAGAATGTGAAAACAGAAATGACCAATGTGAAAGGTTTAGGTTCATATGATACAAATCGTAAATGTGTAATCACAGTTAATGCCAGCAAGTATGGGTTGGGTGCCACACTGACACAAAAGATGCAGTGAGGGGGGACATAACCATAGGTTATGCTTCCAGAGATTTAAGATAGCCAGAAACGAATTATTCAGTTATTGAAAAGGAGTTGCTGGCCTGTATTTGGGTTATAGAAAAATTCAGGTATTTTGTTTAGGGATAGAGATTTTTGCTCCAGACTGACCGCAAGCCTTTGGTGTATATTCTCAATGGTGAAACAGTTATGTTTGCTACTCCACATATTTCCAGATATACAACTAATCTAATTCAGTATGATTTTGAAGTAGAACACATACCTGGAAAAGCTCATGTCATGGAAGATAGTTTGTCTAGAATATTGTTAGAGGACACACAAGAGGTTGATCATTTTGATGACAAAGTAGATTGTTTGGTTGCAGCTGTGGAACTAAAGGCATGTTCAGAAACAGAATGAAAGTGTGCAAGTGAGGAATATGTTTTTTTGGGTCGGGTCAAAAAATGAATTGTGAATGGTTGGCCCAAACAGAACAGTTTGCACCCAGTGGTGTAGCTGCATTCCAAGGTTGCAGAAGAGTTATCTATTGAGGATGGAGTCTTTGTTAGAGCAGACAAATGTGTCCCTATAAGTATAATTTAATCCTTCTGATACATTGTGCGCACAAAGGGCATTCGGGGGCCACTTTGATAAAAAAGAGGGTTAAAGCCCATTATTGGTGGCCATCTATGGACAAATAAATTGACACTATTGTGAAAGGGTTTCTAATTTGTAGTAATGCAGAAAAAGGGTTAAACGTGGTCATACTACCACTGCAGTTTCCTAAGAAACCTTGGGTGAAAGTACTGATTGACATGGTTTGACCGTTCAACTTTCTACTTCCTCATCTACACTATGCATTTGTTTTGATGGATTATCACAGCAAGTGGCCACAGATATGCTTTTGTTCCCCACCTACTGCTAATAATGCTGTGATTTTCCTGAGAGACATTTTCACAAGGGAGGGTTCAGACGATGGTGTACAATTTATATACATGGAGATGGAAAATACTTTTAATGAATCTAGTATCAAACATATGAAGAGTTCTTTATATCACCCACAAACTAACTGTTTAGTTGAAAGGATGAACGGATGATAACTGTCTGCATAAAGTGGGCAAGAAAACTGGGTGTGGTATAGAAGTTATCAAAGCAATGTCATTGATTTATCGCAGTGCACCACACCCACTAACCAAAGTAGTGCCATTATTCCTTCTTAGGGGACAACAACCTACATCTGTTCTCTAGCCATCATGGTTGTCTACATTAGGTATAGAAAACAACAATATTGCTAAATATATTTTGTTCAATACAATGGAAGGTCAACAACAGAGGCAAAAGCACTACCATGATGCAAGAACCCATGCAAAACAGCAATTGTTTAGTGCAGGCAATACTGCTCGGGTAAAAAATCTTGTGTTTGTAAGGAAGGAGGGTGCGAGATTCAATTAACCTATGGTGGTTGAGAAAATATGTGGCAAAGCTGTGAGAGTTAAACGTGGTCAGTGGTGGAATATTGGAATGGTGTTCAAAACATGTGAGGTGGTACAGGAACAGGTCTCTAAGGAAAATTGTGTTGGCAAGGTGCCCTTGGACAAGTATTCCTCACAGGAACAATGTCTGGATCAATTACCAGGACACAAAGCAGGAACACTATGGATGCTCAAGACCTACCCCTATGCAGATTTGCTCAGAAGTTGTTTGTGCTGTGGAAACTCAGATAGTGATCAATTCAATATAGAAATAATTTAAAGCAATAATGTCTGTTTCCAAGATTACTGTTCAGAATGAAATAAAGAAAAAAAGAGTAGTCAAGAATGTATGCAAGTATTGTTCATTTGTATATACACATAATTAATTTGCAAAGTGTCCAACATGAAAAAAAAATTGAACCATACAAGACAATAATAAAACAGTACCTACAAATTACAGAAAGAGGTAGTAGAAACATATGTGTTCTTTAGAAAGACAACAACTATGTAAGTATCTGAATGCCACAAGAAACTATAGTAATTAATTTCCCTTATGTTAATTAAGGGAGTTTAAAGGTTGGTTTGTTTGTGCTAATTATGTGTCAACAGCGTTACGACCCAGTACAGGATATTGAGTTTCATCAGGGCCAACAGTTATAGGGACATCTATAAAATAAATAGGAAAAAACAATGGCTACTCTGTGGGTCAAGAGGGCTTTGTGACCCCCATGCCTGCACTCAACCCTCTGTCCTTGCAGAGTCTCTGCAGCTCAGTCCTGCTGAGGTTATCACTGTTGAGCAGCTCTATCTCCATGGTAGAAATAAAGGAGGCAGGGAAAAATGTAATTTGGAAAAGGGGGAAAATAGCCAATCGAAAAACTAAGGAGAATTTAAGAGATCAACTCTAATATCAAATTATTTATCTAGAATCTTCGGGGCTGATTTAAGAGCCCCTTGCGTCATCCTAATAACACATTAGCGTCATTTTTTTATGCAAATGAGGCATTAGCTGGCCAGAAACACCACACCATGTTTACAAAGTGGCGCAATACATGCCTTGCGCCACTTTGTAATCCTTTGTGCTACACTATGCCTACTGCAAGCATAATATATGCAAAGGGGTGTTCCCCCATTAGGGGGGGCGGAAAAAGAGATTTCCTTGACCCATTTTTTCTCAGCACTTTTAACGCCTCCTCAGAGCAGGCATTAAAAGGGGGTATGCCATTGAATGCAATAGGCCCCTATGTACTCTGCAGTAGTAGCGCCAACATTTTGGCGCTACTACTGCAGAGTACACCAATAGTGTAAAAAAATAACACCATTGACCCCCCTACCCTGTACCATGGTGCGCCGTATTTTAAATATGGTGTACGCATGGTGATGGCGGGAGGCACTAAGGGCACTGCTCTGGTTGCAGCAACACTTTCCTTAAATCAGGCCCTTAGTATTACACTAATCACCGCATGGCACTGCACAAACACAGGTACTGTGTTCTATCACTGAACACCAATGTGAGAAATTGGGCTGTTGCTTGAGCAGGGTTTTTTTTGACCCCTCCCAACCAACAATCCAAAATCTGTTACACACACACACACACACACACATAATGAAAAAAACAAAGGTTAAATTGATGTTATAGCTATGTAAAAATGTCAGTTAAAATGTAACATTTATAACTCAATTCACCAGCTATAGTTCACTGCAGAAAGTATAACGTATGCCGCAACAGCGCTGCCATAAATGATGTCTTTTTTCAGATGTCATCAGTTATGTATCAGTTATGTTATAGAACATTTCATGAGTGATGTTATATGTGAGGTCATAAGCAGTGCATAGAGCTATAATTCCTTCAGTTAATTTTAACTCATACAGTTCAGTTTTTTAAACAAAAACTTGATGTTTTCACTGTAGAACACCACTTCAGCCTTTGTTGTTTTCAAGAATTTCTAAAGTTTTATTTTAATGTGAAATAAAATGTAATAACAGTACCTAACTATAATGTCACTTTGGGCCAGATGTAGCAAAAATAAAAATTGCGACTCACATTTTGCGAGTTGATGCGACTCGCAAAATGCGAGTCGCAAAATGTAATGCCAGAAAAAAAAACGATCCGATATTGCGACTCGCAGCCAGACTCGCAACGCAGTGTGCGAGTCCGCAGATTGCGAGGTCGCTTTTTGCGAGTGTGCAAAAAACGAACTCGCAATTAGCGAGTAGGTGTCGCAAATTGCGATTACCTTGAAAATTGCTTGCAGGTGCAGCAGAACACTCCAGAAAGCACACCAGAACACTCTGGAAACACTTCCTGGCACATGATGATGACATCACAGCCAGGAAGTTTACAAATACACCTGGGAGGAGGGAGGACCACACCCTTTTATAACTGCCAGTCTTCACACAGAACAAACAGCAGCTGCCATGGAGGGAACCCCAAGAAAGAGGAAGCTCAAATTTTCTGAGAGGGAGCTGGAGGTGCTGACAGAGGAATGCTGTCAGCACCATGATGAGCTTTTTGGGAGAGCAGCCCTCAATGTTCCTGAGGCCACAAAAAAACAACTCTGGCAGGACATTCAGGATAAAATCAATTCCCTGGGTGTGAGCCACAGGACAATTGAGGACATTAAGAAGAGGTGATATGACCTCCGCTCCCGGACCAAGGAGAGGGTGGCTGAAAGGCTCCGGGAGATGAGAGGCACAGGAGGGGGACCATCATCTGTGCCACCACCCACACCCCTGGAAGAAAGGGTGGAAGAAACATTGGAGCAGGAGGCAGTGTGTGGATTTGGGGACCTGGACACCTCAGAGCCCAGCACATCAACCGGTGAGTGCCATGTGATAAGCCTGTACCCCTATCAATGCCATACCCCCACCCACCATGTACACAGGTGCATGCACAACCAAAATAGCTCCATTTCAGGGTAGAAATTGCCAGAATGATGCATTATGGGAAATGTAGTCAAATAGGCAGTTCATAGGCAAATGTTTATTAGGATGTGTGCAATAGATAGTAGACACTGACAGTCTGTTCCCCATGTCCCACAGGTCTCCAGCAAGACACCCCCAACACCCCAAGCACCCAGGCCCAGGAGGACACCCCAGGACCCGCCAGCACCCCCACCTGCACGGTCAGCAGCATCCCTGCAGTAGCCACACCTGCTGCAACAATCACGCAAGAAGCTGCCCCAGCAACAGGCAGGGAGGACACAGGTGGGAGCACAGGGCAGCCACCGCTGCGCAGGCGTCGCAGGTCAAGACCATCTGGGCTGCAGTCTGCATCCGGGATACTTCCTCCAACCACCAGTGAGGCACATCTGCTGCGTGGTCAGCGCCTGCAGAACAGAATTTTGGGCAGGATTAGTGGTGTGCTGCACTGCTTTGTGCGAAACAACCATGCAAGCATGCAGCACCTCAACAGACGCATGGACATGATGTGCCAGAACACTGGGGACCTTGCCCTTGCCATTAGGGAACTGGCGGGAGGACTGCTGGCCCAGGCAGAGTCTGGGCGGCGCAGAGATCGGCAGGTAATGCACAGACTGGACAGGATGGCCACATCGATCGGCATGCTCGCCATGAATACAACAGGCCTGTCGAGGAGGACAGTTGGGCTTCAAGTAGAGATGGGCCATTTTGCTGGGGATGTTGCCAGGGGCCTGGGACGTCTCACCCACATCATCGAACTTATGGAGACACGGGAAATGTCGAGGGCCACAGGGGAAACACCCCAAGACAGTGAGGAGGGCTCAACAGCGAGCAGTGTCTCTGCCACTGACAGCAGGGTGCTCAGGAGTGGTAGGCAGAGCACCACGGACGCAGCAGGGACCAGCCAGGCTGGCAGGAGGGGCAGAAGATCATAGAGAACACCCAGGACCATTAAATGTGGCACATGGCGTTAATGTGCCACATGACTGGTTGGCATTTTCCTGCCCATGGACAATTTCGACTTGTATATAGTTTCTTAATTACAGTAATAAAACAGTTATTTTTGTTCCACTTAACAAATGGAGTTTTTGGTCAATAGGTGAGTATGGTGGGAGTTGACACGTACCGTCCAAAATATTGTGTTGCAATGTGTTCCCGTCTCAGTCTGCCTTGATTAGCTAGACTCCTATCCCCATGATGGCGATGTGGTTGTTCTTGCTCTTCATCATCAGGATCTGGGTCTGCAGGGGTGAGAGGTAGCCCACGTCGGGTGGCTATGTTGTGGAGGATGGCGCATGCGACCACAATTTTGAATGCGGTAATGGGGGTGTATTGGAGGGCGCCTCCACTGCGGTGGAGGCATCTGAATCTTGCCTTCAGGAGTCCAAAGGTGCGCTCTATCAGGTTCCTGGTCCTCTGATGCGCACTGTTGTATTGCCTCTCTGATTCAGTGCTGGGTGTTAAAAACGGAGTCATGATCCAAGGCCTGAGAGCATAGGCACTGTCACCTGTTGGGCACAAAAGTACACTGTTAGGAAGTCCAGATAGTCGTGCACAGTGACCTGTGTGTATGTCTGCAAGTGTCTGTGGCTCTACCTAGGAGGTAACCGTCTCCGAATTCCCCACGTTCCAGGCGTTGATGTATCCCACTATGCCTAAAAATGTATGAGTCATGGGTACTGCCTGGAAACTTAGCTACGATGTCCGTGATGACATAATGGGCATCACAAACAACCTGTTTGTTGAGTGAGTGGGTACACTTTCTGTTGCGGAAAATGTGTTCCAGATTTGCAGGGGGGCATATTTGAATGTGTGTCCCATCTACACACCCTATGACATGGGGAAAGTGGGCAATCCTGTAAAAGTCCAGCTTGGTGCTGTTCATTTCTGCCTCATTCCTTGGTAAGTATATGAAGTGAGACATGTGCGTGACTAAGGCATCTAGGAAGGCCCTGAGGAACCTTGACACTGCACTTTGGGATACCCCACCTGCCACAGCAATGACCCCCTGATAGCTCCCTGAGGCCAAGAGGTGCAGTGAGCATAGTACTTGCACATGAGTAGGAATGGCGCAGCCACGCAGAGTCTGGTGTTCTAGCTGTGGTTTGAGTAAATCTATTAATTCAAGAATGGCTGTGCTGCTAAGGCGGTATTTGTCAAAGATCTCCTCTTCAGTTTGCTGAAAAAGAGTCTGCCTGGTTCTATATATCTTCTCCTGTCTGTGGCCCCTCCTCCTCCTCTGCTGGGCTGCGTAGACTCTCCTCCTCACTGCTATCAGGTATATCTCCGCCATCTTGAGTAACCCAGATGGCTTCTGGGTCCCCTTTTATACTTTGGTAATGGTTACCACCTGCTCTGAGTTAGTGGTAATTGGGACATGCAAACTGGGCTTTTTGCGACTAGTCGCAATTTGCGAGTTGCAATTGCATAAGGTTTGCGACTCGCAAATTGCGACTTGCTATTTGCGGGTCGCAAAATGGGGTCGCAACGGATGCGACTCGCAAACGGGTCCCATCGCTTTTTGCGAGTCAGAAATGGGCTTTTTGCATCCCATTTCCGATTTTGCACTGTCGCAAATTGCGATTCTGCCCGTTTGCGAGTTGCAAACCTTTGGTACATCTGGCCCTTTATTCTTTGGATTTTCAGAGAATGTCTATTTATAATTAAGCGTATGAGGCCTGATTTAGATCTTGGTGGTCACACCGCCAAGCCGCGCCGGCGGCAGATCAGAGAAGGCCGTCAAGTCGATGGTGTTCTGCCCGCTGTATTTAGATATTACAGACTTGCAGTGGTGGGCTGGCAGTGGTTCACTGATGGAGGAAAGACATCATGGGACTCTATGGACAGTGGACAATGGCAGTGGACAATGGCAGTGGCGAAAGAATAGAGGTAAATCACACACTCACACTGTCCCTATGTATCCCCCTGCATCACATACAACACAACACACCACATACACACCTTATTCATTGCCATTCCACCACAACACAAGACGTACATGCCAGAAACAATCATAGACGGACATCCATGACACAACATGCATACACCATTGATACTGCACCCGCAAACAACACCACCACAACAACCAACACAACTACACACTCAGTTACACAAACACACTCATACAAAAGCTCTACACACATTACAACAATGACCACCACACAACACCACTCATTTGAATTTTACATGAAGTAACACAACACACAACACAACATGCACAGCAACATCAAACCCATATGCAGGTTGCACACATACTGACACAACCACAGAGCCCACTCCAGCTCTCTCCGCCTCACCCAGCCAATCATGTACACACATACACATACTGACTCACACACACACAACTCACAGCACAACGTGCCAGATACATGTTCCATGGCAATCTGCACACATGGACACAGTTGACAAGTGTGAATGTACCATCATCGTGGTGCCAACATTCATTTGCCAATGAATACTGGCACCATAATAAAAGTTGTGTAAGTGTCCAATATGTGTTGTGTACCAGAGTGCACCAGTGAATCCCACCCACGTCTGACCCACTCATGTACCCAACATATGCATGTCACAGAAACTTTAAACATTTACTGTAACATGTATATGTCTGCAGTGGTCCCAAGCACATGTGCAATGAGCCCCAATGTACACAGCCAATGCAGGTTCCCTACTTTCATGACCAATGACAGGGGGGTCGTAATTTCTCTGTGGCCTAGTGGCAACAGAGATGGAGGGTGTTGTCCAGCCATGTCTATTTGAAAACAGGAGTGGAATGAGGAGAAAATGTGAGTTTTCACCCCTTTTCCCCTCCAAGCTGCCAACTCAGAAGTGAAGGTTGGACCACCACTTTTTTCTTGGCACATCCAAATCTGCAGAGCAGGCTGGGGTGCCAGCATCCCCATTTTCCTCACCCGCTGTTGAAGCAGGTGGTATTTCTTGGCAGAGACTGTGGTTCGAATACTGGCTTTCGTCTATGGGAACACCAAAATCTACATATGGCAGTCGGACCATCACAGTGGCAGATCGGTTTTCAGTCGAAAAGTCAATAGCAGGCCCATTTCCGCCAAGATCTAAATTCGGCCCAAAGGCATATTATATTGCCATATGTAAATATGCCAGCCCCACAGTCACTGCTTTTGGCTGTACACAGCATAGGGTTGGCCATAAAGCTTGACATGCACACAAACCCTGCAGGTGTCAACCCCCTACAGCGCATGCTCTTTAGCTGTGCCTGAACCTAACCCCATGGATGATCAAACCCCTGTTGTGCATGCTCCATTTATAGGTCGAGCCTAGTTAGTGTGCATGTGTTGTCTCTTGACATGCTGTAATTCACTTTTTTGGGCTTTCACCACACCCATCACCCACCCATCACTTTCATTCGTTCCTTGGGCTGCCTTTCAAAATTCCTTTGATTTCTTTGGTAAATGCTTTACTTTTGTCTTGCCTTTTAGCAGTTTTGTTCCCGATCTGGAAACTGACCCTGTTACATGGACTATTGCACAATAGCACATTTAGGTTAGTGTTGGCACACTAATTCTTTCTTTTGCCTCGGCTTGTTTTGTTAATTTCCTACTTGTATTTTGCTCCATTTTCCCAATGGTTCGTTTCGGGGCACTTGGCTCATGTCGGGGGAAACGTGCTTAGCTGATGGAGCTGAGCTGATGTAATTTGCCAACCAGAATGCATGTGTAAATAGACTTTAATTCCTCATATGCTTTTGGAGCCCATGCCGTGCCATTCTTCATGCTTCATATTAGTGTACATTTTCACATAACTGTTCCTTGGATTGAAACGTAAGTTTTCTAGCATTTGTTTTTGTTTTTTAATGCACTGGGAGAGACAACACCGAGACTCCAACCCAGCTTCCCAGTTCCGAAGTCAGCAGCTCTAAATGTTATGCCACATCCTGTTTCCAACATAATTTCCATTTTTTTAGAGTTGTGTGTAGAAACTGTACAGCTCTTCAATCCCTGGCAGCACAGCCCCAGGATAATGTGCTGCATGGTTAAACACTTCCAAAGCCCCAAAGGTGAGACCTATTGGCTATGCCAATGTTTGTTAAAAAATGAGGGGCATATTTATGAGCCCCTAGCACAACCGGAGCATCACTTTACATGACGTTCCGGTGGCACTATGCCCCGCGCAGTATTTACAAGGTGGCGTTAAACCACTTTTTTGTGGCTTAACGCAACCTTGTAAATACAGCCCCTTCACACGCAGCACTTTTCGTGGGAGGGGCATGCAATTGGTGTTGCTGTGGGCTTGCCACAGAAACACCCATTGCATTTTGACGCTGCCCCAGAATTACTTGTTTTTGTAAACCTGAGGCAGCGCCAAAATCTAATGCCACCCCAGGGGTGGCGTTAGCAAGGCACAATGAGGGGGAATACTTTTATTCCTCATAGTTTTTTGCTTTTGCTATGTGTGCTGCATTCTGCAGTACGCATAGAAAGAACAAAATGCCAGGAATTATTGTTTATGTGTGGGAAGGTATCCCTTCCTGCACATAAACAATCATTTTAAAATGACACTTTGGCACTTCTGTGTGTACTGCATTTTGCAGCACACACAGAAGTGCCAAAAGTGCCATTAGTGATTGTCTATGTGCAGGAATGGACACCTTCCCGCACATAAACAATCAAACCCCTCAACGCAGGCATCCTTGCACAATGGTGAAAGTATGTCTGCGTTGGTGCTAGGCAGCTCAATTTAGAGCAAGTGCAGGGGGAAATGCAAGGGTGCTCCGTATTCTAATAAATGCGGCACATTCCTGCATTCCTAAAGTGACACAGTGCGGCACTGCCAATTTTGGTGCAGCACCGCACTACACCACTTTTCAGTAAATCTCGCCCTTATTTTCTTGATCCTGTGGGAGTCTGGGACCAAGTACCCGTGTCCTGTAATTGTGGCTTCAAAATTTCTGTTTGTTCTGTGGCCAGTACATAGCATAGTCTACAGTGGTGTAGAGTGGAGTGACATACAGTGGAGTGAGTTACAATGTAGTGACATGCAGTACAAAAGTGGAGAGTGGAGGGGCTTAAAGTGGAGTGGCATAGAGTGGAACAGCATGTAGTGGAATGTTGTACAGGGAAGTGGCATGCAGTGTAGTGGCATAGAGTAGAATAACGCATAGTGAAGTGGATTACAGCAGAGTGGCATAGAGTGAAATAGCATAGAGTGTTGTTGTGAGGGTGGAGTTGCTTACAGTGGACCAGCATAGACTGGAGTAATGTAGAGGGGACTAGTATACAGTGAAGTGTTTTACACAGGATTGGCATAGAGTGCTGTGGTGCACAGTGGAGTGGCATACTTGAGAATACTATATATTAGAATTGCATAGAGTGGAGTGGCATAGAGTGGAATAGCATAGAGTGGAGTGCCGTACGGTGGACTGTACTGGAATAGTGTAGAGTGGATTGGTGTACAGTGTAGTGGTGTACAGTACAGTGTGTTAGAGTGAATTGGTGGTGTACAGTGCACTATCATAGAGTGGTGTTGTATACAGTGCAGTGGCATTGAATGGAGCAGTGTAGAGTGAGTGTTATAGAGTTGACTGACATAGAGTGGAGTGAGATACAGTGCAGTGGAATAGCATAGAGTGGAGTGGCATACACTGGAGCAGCATATGGTAGAATAGCATACACTGGGAGTAGCATGGGTTGAGGTAGAGTGGAGTGGCGTATAGTGGAATGGCACACAGTGGAGTGCCGTATAGTAGAGTTTCATGGAGTAGAGTGATGTGCAGTGGAGTGAGGTACAGTGCAGTGGCCTACTGTGGAAAAGCGTAGATTGGAGTGGCATAGAGTGGAGTCACATGCAGTGTAGTGATGTAGAGTGGCATGGAGTGGAGTGTTGTATGAAATACCATACAGAGGAGTGTTGCATCATGTAGCAGGGTAGAGTGTAGTGAGGTAGACTGTTGTGGCATACAGTACAATATTGTACTGTGGATTGGCATAGAGGGAGAGTTTCAGAGTGGGGTGGCGTACAGTAGAATATCATAGAGTGTAGTGGTATAGAGTGGAGTGGTGTAGAGTGGAATAATGGTGAGTGTTACTGGTGTACAGTGCAGCAACGCAGAGTGGAGTGACATATAGTGGAATAGTGTACAGTAGAGTGGCATAGAATGGAGTGTATCACAGTGGTATAGGGTAGAGTGTAGGAGGATAGGGTGGATTTGTGTAGATTGGAGTGGTGTACTGTGGAGTGATGTACAGTGTAATAGCATAGAGTGGATAATCATAGAATGGAGTTGCATGTACTAGAGTTCTGTACAGTGCAGTGGCAGTAAAGAGGCAGAGTGGATTAGTATACCGTTGCGCGGTGTACAGTGGAATACCATATATTAGAGTGGAATAGATTGCAGTGGCATAGAGAGCAATAGCATAGATTGGAGTGTCGCACAGTTGAGATGAGGTACAAAGGAATAGCGTAGAGTGTACTGGTGTATGCTGTGGAGTGGCACAGACTGGAGTGTCATGCACTTAAGAAGCATATAGTAGAATAGGATAGTGGAGTGGTGTGCAGTGCAGTGACATACACTTGAGTGTGTTAGAGTTGAGTGGGGCACAGTGGAATAGCTTAGAATAGAGGAGCATGCAGTGGATGGCATTGAGTGAAGTGGCATACAGTGTAATGGTGTAGAGTGGACTAGTGTAGCTTGGGGGAGGTACTGTATCATAGAATACAGTGGAATAGCATAGAGTGGAGTGGCATGGACTGGTGTGCATTGGATCGGCATACAGTGGAACATTGCACGCTGGAATGTGGTAGAATGAGGTGGTGTAGAGTAGACTAGCATAGAGTGGGGTGGCGTACAGTGGAGTAACATAGAGTAGAGTGAGGTACAATGTAGAGGGGTACAGTAGAACAGCATAGACTGGAGTTGAGCACAGTGGAGTGGCATACAGTGTAGTGGTAAACAATGGAGTGTTGTAGAGTAACATACCATAGAGTGGAGTGGTGTAGAATGGAGTGGCATATAGAGGAGTAGCATACAGTGGAGTGGTGCAGAGTTAAATAACATTGACTGTTAGTGGCATACAGTGTAGTGACATTGTTAGCAATGGGGTCTTTGGTTGGCAGTAAGGTTACCCCCTGCCCAAGGAAGGACCCTCACTCTGGTCAGGGTAAAGGAGAATCAACCTCAGTTAACTCCCCTCACTCCCTAGGTAGCCTGGCACGAGCAGGCAGGCTTAACTTCAGAAGCAATGTGTAAAGAATGTGTACCAACATGCACAGTAACTCAGTAAAAACACTACAAAATGACACAACACAGGTTTTTAGAAAAATAGGTAATATTTATCTAACCAAAACAAGACTTAGATGACAAATATCCAACATACACAAGTCAAGTTATGAATTTAAAAAGCAAAGGAGTTTAAAATCTTTTAGAAAACAGTGAGAACACTGTTAGCGTACAAAAGTACCTTGGTAGCGTTAAAATAAAGCCGCACAGGCGAGTGTGCGTCGGAAAAGGCCAGTGATGCATTGATTTCTCACTCACAAGTGAAAACGTGCGCAGTTCCTCCTCCGGTCAGGTCAGTGTGCATCATTTCTTCTCTCCCGCAAGAGAGCGATGCATCAATCCGGACAGGCACCTCGGGTCCAGGCAGGCTTTGCACTGATTTTCCGCGCCCAGCGATGTTGCGTTGAAATCCGGTCGCATGGTGTCAAGAAACCGTGCTGAGTGGGGGCTTGCGTCATTAACAGCAGCCGCTGCGGGTGTTGTGCATCGTTTCTCCAGCCACATTGTGTCAATCTTCCAGCCGTGTTGAAGGTGGAGCATCGATATTAGCTGCGAGGCCAGTGGGGCATAGTTTTTTTAGTCATGATGCAGGTGGTGCGTCAAAGGTTTCCCCACACTGCAGTCTTTGCGTGGATTTCTGTCCTTTTCCACCAGCTGCACCTTTCAAGGACCCAGAGACAGGGCACCACTTGGCAGGCAGGACTCTCAGCAGAAAGCCCAAGTGCTGGCAGAGAGTAGTCTTTGATGTCCCTGAGACTTCAACAACAGGAGGCAAGCTCAGTTCAAGCCCTTGGAGATTCTTCACCAGTGAGAAGTCACACAAAAGTCATTCTTTGTCCTCTCTCAGGCAGAAGCAGCTACTGCAGGCCAACCCAGCAAAGCACAGTCACATGCAAAGGGGCAGTACTCCTCCTCCAGCTTCTCCAGCTCTTCTCCTTGGCAGAGGTTCAGCTTGATTCCAGAAGTAATTTGATTTTCAGGTGTTTTGGGTGCTCTTCTTATAGCCCTTTCTGCCTTTAAACTAGGCCTACTTCAAAGAGAATTACCAGGCATGGCCCCAGACACACACAAGGGATTTGGAGACTGCATTGTTTGAGGGTGACACAGCCCTTTCATGTGTGAGTGACCACTCCTCCCCTCAGTGCAGATGGCCCATCAGGCTACGCAGGCTACACCCCTGCTCCCTTTGTGTCATTGTCTAGAGGAGAGGTGCAACCAGCCAAACTGTCAAACTGACCCAGACAGGGAATACACAAACAAGCAGAGTCAGAATGGTTTAAGCAAGAAAATGCCTACTTTCTAAAAGTTGCATTTTCAAACACAGAATCTAAAAACCAACTTCACTAAAATATGTATTTTTAAATTGTAAGGTCAGAGATGCCAAACTCTACATGTCTATCTGCTCCCAAAGGGAATTTATGCTTTAACCATATTTAAAGGCAGCCCTCATGTTAACCTATGAGAGAGATAGGCCTTGCAACAGTGAAATCTGAATTTGGCAGTATTTCACTGTCAGGACATGTAAAACACATAAGTACATGTCCCACCTTTAACAGACACTGCACCCTGCCCATGGGGCTACCTAAGGCCTACCCTAGGGGTGCTTTTCATGTATAAAAAGGGAAGGTTTAGGCTTGGCAAGTGGGTACACTTGCCAAGTCAAACTGGCAGTTTGAAACTGCACTGACAGACACTGCAGTGGCAGGTCTGAACCATGGTTACTGGGCTACTAATGTGGGTGGCATAACCAGTGCTGCAGGCCCACTGGTAGCATTTGATTTACAGGCTCTTGCCACTTCTAGTGCACTTTACTAGGGACATACTAGTAAATCAAATATGACAATCATGGATAAGCCAATGTACACATACAATTTATACAGGGAACACTTACACTTTAGCATTGGTCAGCAGTGGTAAAGTGTCCAGAGCTACAAAACATCAAAAACAGAGTCCAGCACACATAAACAACCTAGGAAGTAGAGGCAAAAAGTTAGGGGAGACCATGTCAATGATCCCAAGTCTAACAGACGTAGAGTGGAATGTAGTAGAATAGCTTACAGAAGAGTGGCATGCAAAGTAGTGTCATACAGTGGAATAGGATAGAATGTAGTAGTGTAGAGTGGACTGGTGTAGAGTGGAGTGGCATACAATAGAGTGGTGTAGAGTGTAGTGATATACTTTGTAATAGTGTCATAGAGTGGAGTAGCATACAGTGTAGTGTGTAGATTGGAATGACCAAGAGTTGAGTGCCTTAGAGTGGAGATTCTTAGATTGGAGTGGAGTAGAGTAGAGTAGTATGGTGTAAAGTGACATAGAGTGGAGAGCCATACAGTGGAGTGGTGTATAATGGAACGGCGCACACTAGAGTGGTGTAGAGTGCAGAGGCATACAGTGGAATAACATAAAGTGGAGTTTCATTCAGTGGAGTTCCATACAATGGAATAGTGCAGAGTGTATTGGAGTGCAGTGTGGTAGCATTCAGTGGAGTGTCATACAGTTGAGCATCATACAGTAGAATATTGTATGGTGGAGTCATGTATAGTGCAGTGGTATACACTGGAGTGTATTAAAGTGGAGTGGCATACATCGGAATAGCGTATAGTAGAATGCTGTACAGTGGTGTAGCATGGAGTTGAGTGGCTTACAGTCATTTGTTGTAGAGTGAACTGGCATAGGGTGGACTGAGGTACAGTGTAGTGGCATTCACTTGAATAATGTTGAGTGGAGTCGCATTAAGGGGACTAGAATACACTACAGTGGGGTAGAGTGGAGTAGGATAGAATGGAGATGCATAAAGTGTAATAGCATAGAGTGGAGTAGCATAGAGTGGATTAGTGTACAGTTCAATGGCGTACAGTGGAATGAGGTACAGAGTAGGGGGGTGCACTGGTATAACATACATTTGAATGGTGTAGGGTGGAATGGAATACAGTCTAATGGGTTTGAGTGGGGTGCTGTAGAGTGGAATACCATAGAGAAGAGTGTTGTAGAGTGGAGTGAGGTGCAGTGTAGTGGGATAGACTATCCACCTAGTGTTCTGCAGGCTGTTCCAGGGCCTCATAGCCGAGGCCCTGGAAGAGACCTTGTCAGAGGTACTGCAGACTGGGATCTATCCCTGGTTTGGAAGGAAGCGGTGGTGATTCCACTGAAAAATAAGCCTGAGGAGGACCCTAGTGACTTAAAAATCCTTCACCCTATTTCACTGTTACCAGTTCTGGCTAAGATCTTGAAAAGACACGGAAAATCGGGAATTATTCAAATTTCACCATGATCGCGATCTCCTGGACCTTCCGCAGAATGGGTTCAGAAAGAATCATAGTACGAAATTGGCTCTCTTTGCTACTGCAGACACTATCCGCAGGCAAATGGACCAGGGAGATTTTGCTCTACTGGTTTTATGAAATCTCTCAGCAACCTTTGACACCATCTCTCATCCTCTGATGGGGAAAAGGCTGTGGCAGATGGGCCTGAGAGATCAATCTTTGAAGCTGTTGTAATCATTCCTGTATGATAGAGCTAGTATTGTGAGCTGTTGTGATTATAGGGCAGCCCCCTTTCAGCTGCCATGTGGAGTGCCACAGGGGTCCTCTTTGAGCCTGACCTTATTCAGTCTCTATGCAGCTCCCTTAGTGAAGCTAGTACAATCTTTTGGATTTCAGGTGTCATCCTATGCAGATTATCATGTCTAGTATGAACGATTGAAATTAGGTCGCGGACAAGTTTTGGGCCTGTATGCAGGAAATCTGACAATGGATGAATAGGAATTTGCTAATACTGAATGGGGAAAAAACTGCGATTATTGTGTTTTGCAGGGATATCTCTATATGGTCTCAATGGTGGTGGCCTGAAAATTGTTGTGCACTCCCAATTCCAGTAGCTGCGGCCAAACATCTGGAGGTGATGTTTGATAACACCTTAACATTTGACACCCAGATGAATAGAACGGTCAGCTCATGCTTCTGGTTAAAGAAAATTTTGCGTTTGTTGTTCAAAGAGCTCAGGGTATCCTTGGTCCTGGCTCTTATTTCATCGCTGCTGGACTACTGCAATGCCTTGTATTTAAATATCAATCAGCTCTTGCTAGACAAATTATCCAGATTTGACTGCATGATTAGCCCTGGGTCTGCTTAAACATTCCTCTATTTCTGAAGGGCTACATCATTGCCTTTGGTTGCCCAATAGGAAGCGGGTGTCTTTTAAGTCCCTGTGCCTGTTGCATAAAACCCTACATGGTCACAACTCGGGTTACCTGACAGCTTTTGTGAACTGGTATGCCCCCAGGAGACCTCTGAGGTCACATTGTGGTGGTACCCCGGGCCAGGAAAACCAGGTAGGAGGAAGGGCATTCAGGGTAGCATCTGGTAGGCTGTGGAACTCCCTTCCGAAGCATATCCGTCATAATGAGGGTTACTTAGGATTCCATAAACAGCTAAAAACATGACTGTTTACTCATTAGGTGCAGGTATGGATACTGCTTAGGATCTAGGATGGACTGTCCAGCTCTTGTCTATGGCCTGATTTTCCACTGTTTTCTAGCACTTTGATACCTTGTGGTCTGGCGCGCTCTATAAAACTATAAATAATTAGTAGCATCCCATGGAGTACCATACAGAGGAGTGGTGTAGAGTGAAATAATGTTGACTGTTACTGGCGCACAGTGGACTGGAATACAGTAGAATAGTGTATAGTAAAGTGACATAGAATCAAGTGTCGCATAGTTGAATAGGGTAGATTGTAGCTGGGTAGAGTGGATTGTGGCAGTGTGGAGTGCCATACAGAGGAGTGGCATAGAATGTACTGATGTACACTGTAATAGTGTACAATGCATTGTGGTAGAGTGGAATTGCACACAGTGAAGTGGCATAGTGTGAAGTGGCATAGAGTGGAAAGTCAAGTAGTGGAGTGCCGTACAGTGGAGTGGGGTACAGTGGAGTAGAGTGGCATAGAGTGGAGTGGAGTGGTGTACAGTGGAGTTGCCTACAGTGGAACAGTGTAAATTAGAGTGACATGGAGTGGAGTGGAATATCGTTAAATAGCATAGAGTGGTTTGTCGTACAGTTGAGCAGTATGCAGTGGAATACCATACAATGGGGTGGTGTACAGTGCAATGGTGAACACTCAAGTGTGCAGTGGAATAGTGTAGAATGGAGTGGCATACAGTAGAGTGGCATAGAAGGGATTGGCATACAGTGGAGTGTTGAGTGAACTGGCAAAGAGTGGAGTGAGGTACAATGTAGTGGCATACATTAGATTAGTGTAGAGTGGAGTGGCGTAGAGTGGGTTGCATATACTCATTTGGCATACAATGGAGTAGGGTACACTGGAGTGGGGTAGACCAGAGTAATGTAGAGTGGGGAGGCATTAACCTTTAATAGCATAGAGTGTAGTGGCGAGCAGTGGAGTAGCATACAGTTGAGTTATGTAGAGTGGAGTGGGATACAGTGTAGTGGCATACAGTGAAATAGCGTAGACTGGAGTGTCATGGAGAAGAGTGGATTTTAGTCTAGTAGTACAGAGTGAAGTGTTGTAGAGTGGAATACCATACAGTGGACTATTTTAGAGTGGAGAAGGGGTGCAGTGTAGTGTGGTAGAGTGTAGTGGCATGCAGTGTAATATCGTTCTATGGAGTGTTGCAGAGTAGAGTGCCTAAAGTGGAAAAGCTTAGAGTGTAGTGCCATCGAGCGTAATGGCATACAATGGAGCACCATAAATTAGAGTGGTGTAGAGTAGAATAACTTTGAGTGTTACTGGCATACAGTGTAGTGAGGTAGAGTGGAGTGTCATACAATGCAATAGTATAGAATGTTTACAGTAAAGCGGATTGGCATGGAGTACAGTGGTTTAGAGAGTAGTGCTGTTAGATTCAGTGATGTACAATGTAATATCATACAGTAGATTGTCGTAGAGTGGAGTGGGGTACAATGGAGTGGCATACAGTGGAGCAGCATAAAATGCATTGGTGGACATAGAAATAGCGTCCAGTACAGTGGTGTACACTGAAGTCATGTATGGCAGAGTGCCATAGAGTGGAATGGCATAGAGTGGAATGTTGTAGAGTGGAGTTTTATACAGTGGAATAGCGTACAGTGGAGTAGCATAGAGTTGAAGGGTGTACACTGTCTTGGTGTACTGTGGAGTGTCATGAAATGGAGTGACGTAAAAGGTAATGGTGTAGAGTGGCGTGGCTTAGAGTGCAGTGGGGTGGATTAAAGTGTTGTACAGTAGATTAGCATACAATGGAGTGGTGTAAAATGGAGTGATGTAGAGTAGAGTTATCTTTTGCAAAGGTAGTCATTAGCCAATCACATAATTACTTGTCATCGCTATGTATCATGGTAGGTCTGCCAAAAAACTGTAAAATACAGTGAAATTTCACAAAGATTCTGTGGTCAAAGATATCATTAGGTTAAAATGCTGCATAACTTAAAAAATACTTATCCTGCTTACCTATAGTACCTAAAAGGAACATCTGTGCACCATAATGTCTAATTCTGCCAAATTGAAAGTAAATCCGTTCAGCCGTTTTGACGCTATGCAAGACACAAAAGTCCATGGAAATGGGTTGGTGGAAAAATGCATTTTGGGCCCCCCCTTTTATCTTTGTACTCCATTGACCAATCATTACAAAACGTTGCATCATCCGCCATGTTAAAAGGAAGAATAAGTCTGTAAAGTTTCATACAGATTTGTCGAATGGGTGCAACGTTATTAGTGACCAAAAGTCTAAGGAATTTCTAGACTTGAGATTCCTAACTATTACTACAGAGTGGCTGCCACAACTATGTACTACACATACTCAATGAAAAATTCAAAGGCTACAGGGAACCTTATGGTTAGGAAATAGAAATAAAAACCTTACAAATAAATAAATAAAACAAAGGTTACATGGCTGTTATTGTTAGGTTCAGATTTTACACACACAAAACTATAGAAATTCAACAGTTAGTGATACCGATCTGAAGAAACTATAACTCGTGCCCTAAGGTAACTATCTATCTATCAATAGACAGGCAGACAGACAGACAACGATAGATAGATAGATAGATAGATAGATAGATAGATAGATAGATAGATAGATATAACATTTTTGCCGCAAATGTGATGCTAACAGGCCACTGCCATAGCGCCATATTTACAAGGTGGCGCTAAGTAAGTTTCTGCCACCTTGTAAACCCTTTGCGCCACAAGGGGCGTTCCCTTGTTAGAGGGTCACTAAACATGGCGCAATGGAATCTACAAGATGCGCCATTTCTAGCATCATTTTTAACACCTGCTGAAAGCAGGCATCAAAATCAGGCTCCTGTTGATTTAAATGGGCCTCCTAACACTATACTGGATGTGTCATTTTTTTTGCGCTAATCACGAATAGCATTACAATAGCATCATAACAATGACGCTATTGCCCATAACATGTGCCATGGTGCGTCGTATTCTAAATACGGCGCTTCCATAGTGGCGTTAGGGGCCGCAAGTGGGCCCTAGTGGGCGCCGTATTTATTCAATGACGTTAGCCGGCGTTAGCCGCCGGCACTGCCTGGTGTGCGTGAAAAAAAACGACGTACACCTGCAGCGCCGGCGTAGGGGGATATGGAGCTTAGGTGCCAAAAAATGGGGCAAGTCAGGCTGAGGCAAATTTTTCGCCTCAACCCGATTTGCGCCAGCTAACGTCATTGAATAAATACGGCGCCCGCATGGTGCTTCAGAATGGCGTTAGCCGGCGCTAATTTTTTTGACGCAAAACTGCGTTAGCGCAGTTTTGCGTCAAAAAGTATAAATATGGCCCTTGATATTTATCATGGGGCAAGTTGAAAAAGTTTTTTCCTGTTAATGTACATTTAACATTCAACATATTAATCAATGGTGGTGTCTAAATAATTTACACATATGTAATTAGTCCCTAATGGAAATGCCAAAAGCAGAAACTGGATCGTAAGACTTTATCCCAGTGGGTGTAAAATCCATTTAGTCTGAGGCTAAACACAGCCTGCCATCATAAACGCCAGATGCCTTCTCTGAAAATGATTAGCTGTCAGAAAATAAAAATAAAAATACTTTCTACTATGTAACTGTACGCACAGTATCTTATCATAACAAAGGGTGCTATGACATAAGGGATAAAGTACCCCCTGCCGCATATTGTAAGGATATTGCAAGTCACAGAGAAGTTCCATAACCATATACAGGAACAAGACTAAAGGCTGAGTTCTTTTATAAGGTTATGGAACACCGAAGTGACTTGCAATATGCTTATCATGTACAGCAGAGAGTACTTTATCCCATATAGTATATGGTCACACCATCACCTTTCCCCACAAACTACTTAAATCCTTGGTGCTTAGCTCTTTCATATGAAGGAGAGAGCATGTTTGTAAGCATAAAGAATACAAATAAAACATTTAGTGCAAAATTAAACAAAAAAAACTATTAGATATTTGTTACAAACAGGTATGAGAAGCAGGACAATACTAGTCAGTAAAAAAAATTAAGCTGCAATAGTTCGGAATGTGTAGAAATGAAGAAGATTCTAGCTTTTCCTTAACTATCTAACAAGTGCAAAAAATGTTCTCTCTGCTTGTCATTGTAAGCTAAAAAAATAGAGCAGAAGAAAGAAAAGCAATGTTACATTTTCATTGCTAAACAGCTACTTCAAATATGCTCTGTGACATAACCTGCCTTTCACCTCAGCTCTTAAGGCTGGCTGCAGACATTATGACATCAGAACTCAACTGTAATAACTTATATAATAGTCGAGTTTTGAAATTTGTTCTTTATAATAGGTGACTGGGTGCTTCACAAGTCACTGATCACGTAAGACATTTTAGATAGGTAGCAGTGAATTAATTACAGGGATGTTTTTCACTGAGGGGTTCTGAGTGGCATCAAATAGACAATAAAAGCGAAGAGTCCTCAGCAAAAGTCAACTTCTCTCATCTGTCTCGTCTTTTAATTAGATGTTCCTCTTATGACATTCCATAGGATTTGACACTTGTATAAAAAAAAATCCTGTACAGTCCTTTTAGTTTAAAAACTTAATATATCAAATGAACAAAATTGAAATTCAAGTTTTGCACCAACCCTTTCAGTATTATGGACTTTATTTAAAAATTGTATTGCACACTCAGAGGGGTGTAACTATGAGAGATTCAGTGAAACAGAAGATATTGATTTTTATGGGCATAGATTGCATTTATGATGGTGAGAAATCTGCCAGTGTATTAGATTATCCACTTTCATAAACTTGCCATTACTGCTGGGAAACAGGATGTTATGAGGATTGCTCTGTAAATTGCAAAAAACACCAAACATTTATAGGTATCCGTAATACATTGTGTGGGCACTATTCAGTACACACTTCTGCTAGGCATGAGTAGGACCTGGATGTACTGAACAGAGTTGCGAAACTGTGCGTTTTTGCAGCAACTGCTTGATGACCCCATCTTCATTTTGTGCTGTTGGAAAGTGGATTATTGATAAGGGCAGGTAAGTACCTACACTTAGCTATAGGCCACAACTCCCCCACTTAAGTCCAGTTTGGGTCTCAATAAATTAATCCTGGCTTAATCCGTGATAGCTTGTCAACAAGCAACTAGGCTTAATTTAGGAGACAAAGGGCCTTATTACGACTTTGGCGGCCTTTTCAGAATACCGCTGTGGTGGCAGCTACCAAAAGATGGCCATCTTGGCAGTCATCTGACCGCCGTATTAAGAGACACACACTGGAGACCAATACACAGGTGGGTGGGAAAGAGATGGTTCCACCACCGGCACCGCCAGCATAACAAAATACCACCCACCAGATTACGAGCCACAAATCACAACAGCGGTTCTACCATGGCAGAAAAGCATTGGCAGTGCGAATCTCCACGCACCAAAACTAATTTAAGACAGAACCCAACACCACATTGGCCAGTTGAGAAACCTCACACCTGACACACATACACACAGCAGACACACCTACTCATTGCACTACATAACATACCCCCACACAACCCACAATTTTTTGCAACTTAAACGATAATCGCATACACCGAGAGCACACAAAAATTGACAGACACCACCTTCACACTATAGGCACACTAACACATCTCACTGAGCCACAGCATACAAATGCACAAACAACACAATACACACATAACGAATACACACAAACACCACAACCGACCATCACATACAACTAAACACCCCACCTCACCAAGCACCCTACACTGCACCCTTGCACACACAACACCCACCCACAACACAACCACCATCATGTCCCAACAAAAGCACCCACGCCTCAGAGGCAATGAGCTGAGGGTCATGGTTGATTAAATTGTCAGGTTAGAGCCACAACTGTTTGGAGCACAGGTCCAGCAAACCTCCATGGCCAGGAAAATTGAGCTATGGCAAATAATTCTCAACAGGGTCAACTCAGTAGGCAGCCATCCACTCACAAGGGAGGACATCAGGAAGAGGTGGAACGACCTACGGAGAAGGTGCGTTCCGTGACATCACACCATCAGATTGCCGTGCAGAAGACTGGCAGTGGGCCCCCACCTCCTCCCCCAGAGTTCACATTGTGAGAGGAGAAGGTCTTGGACATACTGCACCCAGAGGGCCTGACTGGAATACCCTGAGGACTGGACTCTGGTAAGTAACTACCACTCGCCTGAGACACATTCGTCCTGTCCAGCATGCTTCCACACCACCCAATTACTCCCCAATTCACTATATGTCTCCCTACACCTCTCACCTAATCACCTAATGCCCCTCTCTGGCATGCCACATCACCATCCAGCCCCAATACCCACATAGTCCCTGGCAAGTGCATGGATAGCAGTGCCAATAACAATGACAACAGCTCCCACAATGCACCAGCCCGTCTACATCAAAAACTGCAATGTCCACTTTACAACATGTCTTGCATGTATGACTATTGCACTAGCTACACCAACTAAATGATTCGACTGAGGACCACTACATGGGAATGACAGCAATGCAACGGCACAACAGTATGGCAAACAAGGCCAAACACAGCCACAGCACTGTCACTAAGCCTAATGGTCACTTATCCAGATCAACAGCCCTGAAATTGACTGATCAGGTGCTAGACAGTAAGAAGGTAACCCCAGGCATCAAATGCACAGACAGGACAAGCTACCATGCATACACACATACCCTCATCCCACTTGGACACCATGCTGCAATGTATAGCCATCCTCACCCACATCTAGCAAACCTTATTTGCCACGATCAACCAGGGCATACCTGTCATGTGAACCATCACACAGGACCTGAATCCACTCACCCAGCAAAAGTTACATAGCCCGGTTGACACCAATCTCATCTGTCATTGCCATTGCTGGGATCCATGTCAAGCCATTCTCTGCATCAGACAAAGATATAACCAATCACACGTCAACCATTTAACTCTCTCTTACTCCATCCACAGGTACCCCTGCCACTGCCATCATGGAGAGGATACCAGATACAGCCAGCCCTCTTCAGGATGAAGGCCCCAGTGAGGACAACACCTCTGGATGTCTGGACATTGATGACTTACCTGGCCCATCTGGGACACCTGGTCAGTCCACCACCCCCTGCCTCACCCTGCCTGCATCAAACCCCCACCCCTTTGGCAGCAACATCACAGCCAACCCTTCATCCCAAACCTGTGTCCCAAAGACTGTTCAATCAATAGTATGCCTCCACAGTACTGGGACCTGTTTAAACCCCTCACACCCACGACAATGAAGGTCCTGGTGACACTGGGAGTGGGCACACCATGCTAAGGGCACAGGCACATGAGGGCAGGAAGCGTGGGAAGGAACCTATGGGCCAGAGGATGGGGCACCCAGGGGAGTCAAATGATCAGCAAACCATCTCCCAAGTCCTGGGAGCATACCAACAATCCCAGGACAGGATGGGCCAGATCCTTACCATGTTGGGGGAAAACCAATGGCTGCAGACGGAATACCACCAGGAGGTCATGCAGCAGTGGCAGGCCCACAATGCCACCATGGCCTCCATTGCAGGGGTGCTCAGGGACAACAACACCACCCTGTGTGCTTCCTCCACCCATCAGCAGGCCCCTTCCACTCGCCTTATCACACCTGAGCCTTCCACATCTGCCACATCTAGTGGAATGGAGGCCCTGTCAGAGCACAAGATCAAACCCACTGCCAGGAAGTGAAACTCTCCTGATTTCTCTCGCTTGTGTGCCAGAGACACACTGTTGACTATTCAAAGGCATTACTCCATCTTCACATGCCCCTTTGACACTGGACCTGTGCTACCTACAGCTGTAACACCTACTCCGATGATTCCAACTACCATGACTTTACTCATCTCCTGTGTGTCACAGTATACACCATATATTGTTTTCTCACATTTCCCCTGCATGCCAAATAAACACTATTGATCACAGCAACAGCATAGGTGTCTTTATTTACACATATACAAATGTTTTATCTGCAAACTGTTATGTGGGTATGGCCCCCTAAACCAACAGGCACTGTAATGGGCAGCCGAGGGAGGCACCATCTGCATGAGACACAGTACAACAGATTTGTCAAGGACAGATGTAAGATAGTCACTATTCCAGTCACACACTACAGAATATTCACTCATCCAACCTGCAAAAGAGACCATGACAGAGAGTTACATCAGGATAGAAGGCATGGTGCCACACAAAGCATATATGCAGGACATAGCTGTCTAGCCCAGTGTAGATTGCCACTGAAGCAGGGCCCAACAGATGACATTCTACATCACCAGCCACATGAAATACATGACAATTCACTGTAGCTGCCATCTGTCATGTGCAAAACTCCATTCTGTGAACAGTTACCAATGGCTAATGAGCATGAATGCCTCAAACCATAGATAGCAGAGGCATTGATTGGCATAACACAGTCAGTGGGTGGTATTACATAAGAATAGGAGAATGAGGAACACACAGCTCAACACAGGTCTATCCGTTGGAGATGTGAATCTAGCAACCTGCAGTGAGTAAACATGTAAGATAAACTCTGCACCTTACATTCAAGCAGTTACCTCCCCCAACACACGCATAGGATAGGAACACATTATAACATCACTGATGATCATCCGAATCAGGAGGAGCATTGTCAATGTGGATATACATCACTTGCAAATACACAGTCAGCATACCTGTATGTCACTGGAAGTACTGATTGATGAGCTCAGTGCTAGAGTCAGCTGCACCATCCTCATCTGCCTCCTCACCACTTCCCAGCTACTTGTCCAGCTGCCTCGTCATCATCAGCTAGCAATGGTAACTGATTTCTCAGGGCAAGATTTTGGAGCATGCAGCAGGCAACTATGATCTGGCATATTTTTGGGGGAGTGCAGAGGAGGGTACCTTCAGAGACATCCAGACACCTGAACCTGGCTTTCAAAAGGCCAAATATCCTTTCGATTACACTCCTCTCCCTGTTGTGGGCCTCATTGAAACAGAGTTCCCCTTCCGTGGCAGGGTACCTCACTGGTGTCAATAGCTAGAGAAGGTTAGGATAGTCAGAGACACCTGTGTGCATAAAGATAGGACCTGTCACAATACAGGTACAGCCACAGAGGAAAATGTGATGACAGGTGCCATAACACAGACACACATCCAAATGCATACATACCAATGATCCAAGCCCTCTCTGTGTGTAGTTGTGCCATCATGTGTGGGTCATTGCTATTCCTCAGGATGTAGGAGTCATGCACAGAGACTGGAAACTTGGCTGTCACCTGTGCGTTGTACTGGTCTGCCAGACATACCACCTGAACATTGATCGAGTGGTAGTTCTTCTTGTTTCTTGTTAGAAATGTGGTTTTTGGTTGGCAGTCAGGTTACCTTCTGTCCAAGCAAGAACCCTCACTCTAGTCAGGGTAAGTCACACACAATCCAAATTATCCTGTGCCCACCCTCTGGAAGCTTGGCACGAGCAGTCAGGGTTAACTTAGAAGGCAATGTGTAAAGTATGTGTGCAATAAATCATACAATAACACAATATAGCACCTCAAAAATACACCACACAGTGTTTAGAAAAATATATCATATTAATCTGGATATTTGCAGGTCAAAATGATAAAAGATGCAATAGGAATTTGTAAAGATATCACTGAGAAGTGATGTGAAGTGTCTTAAGTCTTTAAAAAGTAAACAAAGTCTCATTCAAGCACAAAGTACCTGGTTTGGAGTGGAAAATCTCCACAGAGGGCCGCAGAAGAGGAGATGCATGGAGAAATGGTGTGTGCATCGGTTACGCCCCTTCACACACGGACTTTCATCGTTATTTTTCACGCGGGGAGACGTGCGTCGTTCTACGCGAAGAAAAATGGTCTGTGCGTCGGACCATCTCCTTCTATGGATCGTGGGATTACCAGATGACCCAGGGTCTGTGCGTGGATTCCTCGGCTTGTTATCCGGCTGCGTGTCATTCCGGAAGGCTGTGCGTGGAATTTTCTTTCTCACAGCAGGCATCGCGTCTATTTCCTCTCTGGAAGTCGGGCGGCGTTGTCCATGCGAGGCCGTGCGTCGAAGTTCCGGTCGCACCGCAGGCGTCGCGTCGAGCGGCGTCTTCCCGGATCGGCGTGCAGTGAATTTTTCACCGCAGAGCAAGCTGTGCGTCAAATTTTTCGACGCACGCGGCGTCCAGTTGAAAAAGATACGTCTTTTTGGTCCTGAGACTTCAGGGAACAGGAGGCAAGCTCTATCCAAGCCCTTGGAGAGCACTTTTGCAGCCAGACAAGAGTTCAGCCAGGCAGCAGGCCAACAGCAAGGCAGCAGTCCTTTGTAGAAAGCAGTCAAGTGAGTCCTTTAAGCAGCCAGGCAGTTCTTCTTGGCAGGATGCAGGTTCTGGTTCAGGTTTCTTCTCCAGCAAGTGTCTGAGGTGGTAGGGCAGAGGCCCTGTTTTATACTAAATTGTGCCTTTGAAGTGGGGGAGACTTCAAAGAGTGGCTAAGAAGTGCACCAGGTCCCCTTTCAGTTCAATCCTGTCTGCCAGGGTCCCAATAGGGGGTGTGGCAGTCCTTTGTGTGAGGGCAGGCCCTCCAACCTCCCAGCCCAGGAAGACCCAGTTAAAATGCAGATGTATGTACTGTAAGTGATGCTGAGTACCCTGTGTTTGGGGTGTGTCTGAGTGAATGCACAAGGAACTGTCAACTAAACCTAGCCAGACGTGGATTGTAAGGCACAGAAAGATTTAAGTGCAAAGAAATGCTCACTTTCTAAAAGTGGCATTTCTAGAATAGTAATATTAAATCCGACTCCACCAGTCAGCAGGATTTTGTATTACCATTCTGGCCATACTAAATATGACCTTCCTGCTCCTTTCAGATCAGCAGCTGCCACTTCAACAATGTATGAGGGCAGCCCCAATGTTAGCCCCAATGTTAGCCTATGAAGGGAGCAGGCCTCATAGTAGTGTAAAAACGAATGTAGGAGTTTTACACTACCAGAACATATAAACTACACAGGTACATGTCCTGCCACATTCGGGGTGACCTATATGTAGAAAAAGGGGAGTTTTAGGCTTGGCAAGTACTTTTAAATGCCAAGTCGAAGTGGCAGTGAAAATGCACACACAGGCCTTGCAATGGCAGGCCTATGACAAGGTGAAGGGGCTACTTAAGTGGGTGACACAACCAGTGCTGCAGGCCCATTAGTAGCATTTAATCTACAGGCCCTAGGCACATATAGTGCACTCTACTAGGGTCTTAAAAGTAAATCAAATAGCCATTCATGGATAAACCAGTCAACAGTACAATTTACACAGAGAGCATATGCACTTTAGCACTGGTTAGCAGTGGTAAAGTGCCCAGAGTTCAAAAGCCAACAACAACAGGTCAGAAAAAATAGGAGGAAGGAGGCAAAAAGTTTGGGGATGACCCTGTCAAAAAGCCAGGTCCAACATTCCTATACACCTGTTCATTGGCACTGGGAGGGACCAAGGCTCTATGGGTGCCATCTATGACCCCTATCACATGAGGGATGTGCCATATCATAGACATCTGCCTTCACATAGGCCAAATCTCCACATTGGGAACCTAGTGTAGCTGTCCTGGTGTTTCAATACAGCACACAGCACATCCTTCAACACAAGACTGAACATGGGCTGTGACATCCCTGCTGTCAGGCTCACTGTATTCTGAAAGAACCCAGTGGCAAGAAAGTGTAGCACTGGCAGAACTTGTACTGTGGGAGGGATGGCATAGGGATTGTGTATGGCAGGCAATAGTTCAGGTCACATAGATCCATGGTGGTCTGATGATTCAGACGATAGGCCTGAATGATATGTCTGTCCTCCATCGTTGCAAGGTCAACAAGTCGTTGGTACACTGGTGCATTTCTCAATCCCCTCCTGGCAGGGAATCTAGGATAGACAGTAGAAAATCTACTAAGTTATAAGTACTTCACACATGTAAGCATAACATGCCATCATCGCAAACACTTAACACTGTAGATACGCATTGCACTGCTGACACATACCCTTGTGGGCAAGCTGAAGCATCACTGTTACATGCATGTCACATGGAATAGCTAAACTATGATGGCACAACATAGGCCTACTCTGCAGTTTGGACATGAATGTGTATGAGACATTTATTTAGGGACTGCAAGCCATGATATTGGCATAAAATGGCAGCTGCCTGGCCTACTGCACAGGATAGTTGGAAGTGACCAAAGTCCGCTGGCGTATGTCATCATGGCGGTAGGCAGTCGCAGCCGCCGTGCAACATCTCATTGGTTAACATTGCTGCCTATGGGGAATTGGGGCCAATGCCGATCACCGCCGGCAGTGGCAATCCTGTATGCGGCAGCTGTGACTGCCATTTTCTGAAACCTTGCACAATTGACTCCTGACAGTCTTGCAAGCAAGACCTCCTCGAACTGAGCTGCTGTGTCCTGTCTCTGGGAGCTATCATGCCATGTTCTGCAGGTGATAGGGCTCCAGCCTTCACCCCAGAAGAGCTGGTGATGGTAGTTGATGGGGTCCTACCCCTGTATGAACAGCTATATGGGGCATCAGAGGATCAGGTGAGCCCAATGCCATAGTCTGGTGTTGTAAGGGGAAGGTGTACTGGGGACGAAGTACATGCATGCAGGGGTCATGGAGTTGAGGCATGTGAGCTGAGAGGAAGTGCATGTGTGGACACTTGCTGGTATGGGGCATTTGTAACTGACTTTCTCCTTCTGACTGTGTCATCCATGCAGGTGAACGCCCATCAAAAGAAAGCGATCTGGAGTGCCATCGCCAAGCAAGTGCAGACTCTGTCTTATACCTCCCTTATTAGCACCGCCCTCCCTGTAGCTCCCCACCCAGTTGCCTGTGCCCACTCTCCCAGAAGGGTAAACATCTCCTTTGCCTCAGGCCTCTCTGCTCCTGCCCCAGTCAGCTGTGCTGTCCTCAGTGAGGAGGGTGTTGACCTCCTGAGGTCCATCTTTGTGGGTCAGTCCACCATCGTGAATGGCATCCAGAGACTGGCAGCTCAAGTCCAACAGAGCAATGCATTCCTGGAGGGCATTCCAAGTGCCCTGGCTGGCCTCCAGAGATCCTTTCAGGCTCTGGTCTCCACACTGACAGCAGCCAGTCTCCCTTTGTCTACCATTCCCCCCTCCACCTACCTCTTCCCAATCCCAAACTCCTCTCCCCAAACCCAGTCAAAGCACACATACACACAGGCATGCATCCACCTCAACAGATACGGGTACCTCTGATAAGCACAAGCACCACAAGACCACCGGCATCCACCCAAACAACACCCACCTGCAGACACACCAACATCCAATACCTACACAGACTCCCCCACCACCCTCACCATCACAGACACTACACCTGGCACACCTGCAGCCACCACACCATCATTCACCGATCCAGCCACAACACCTGTTTTACCCACAGTCACCAAAATATCAGATACACAGACGTCCACCCCAGTCACTGCATCTGCCTCCACCACAACCACCTACACGCCCACATGCAGCACATCTACCATACGTGCAGACACCACCCCAACAGACAGTCACCCATCCAGCATGGCATCTCCCTGGACCTCCTCCCCACTCCAAAGACATCTAAATGCCCGCACTCACCCACCTAACAGACACCCAGCACCCACAAGCATTCCACGCATGCACTTGCACCCAAGACATCCACGCTCACACATCTTAGAATAACTCTCTCTTTCTCCACTCCCAAACCCTTTTGCCATGACCACCCTGTGTGTCTAAGAAGTATTTCTTCTTGGAGTTTTTCTTGTTCCCTACACCTCTCCCACCCTGTGATACCCCGAAGCATTCTTCCTCCCTCCCCATTATCAGCCCTTCTACTTCCAAGTCTCCCCTGCCCCCCTACTAGTGCCCATGCCCGTCCCCCTGTCAAGAACTCTACCCCACCCAAGCCCAGGCCCAAGGACCCTCCTCTCAAACCCAAGCCCAAGCCCAAGGACCCCTCACAAACACAAGCCCAACCCCCTCTTCACCCTGCCTGCCCCTTGATGCCCCTACCATGATGAGGTCATTTTGCAGTCAGAAATCAAGTTGGGGCACTCTAAGGTGCCATTTGTGCCTTTGGCACTTTGGACTGGCCATTGGCCTTTTAATTGTACATATGTTGATTTTTATATGTTCTTATATATTAATACATCTGGACCAACATGTTGTTGGAATCAATGTTGACATACTTGTCCTGTCTATATTTCAACATGGCTGTTTGGTGTTTGTGGGCTTTGGTTTGTGCGTGTATGACATGTGTGTGTTAGTTGTGCCAGCTGTTGTGCCTGGGCTGCATTTGTGGGTGTGTCCCTGCTATCTGTCCCCCTGTCATTTGCTGTGTAATGTGTGTAAGATATGTTTGTGTTTGATACATTCATGTAGCAAAATTGTGTATTGTTTGCATAGAGATGTGTTATGGTGGTGTTGTGTGCCCTTGTATGGTTGTTGTGTGTGCATCTGTATGTGTGGTGATGGCTATGTCATATGCATTGTGTGGTGTTAGTGTGTTGTGACGTATGCTTCGTTGTTTGGCAATGTGATCGCATTTATTGGTTGTCTGGTGTTGTTACGTGTTGTTGTTAGTATATGTTGTCATGAAGAGGTGTGCAATGACATTGCTTGGTGAAGCGCCTGTGTAGTTGCTGTTGTGTTGTCATTGTGTATATTGGTGCTATTGTGGGTAATTGTATTAGATGTGCCAGTGCTGTGTCTGTGGGTTGGTGTGTGTATGGCATGTATGTGTTGGCTGTGGGTTGAATAGTACGGGTGTGCAAGTGTGTAGTATGGGTGCGCAAGTGTGAATGTAGATGTGTGTGTATGTTCATACGGGTGTGTGGTTATGTGTGTTCATCACTGTCGCAAGCCGTCCCAGATGTGTATGTTCTATGTGTGTGTGAAGTTTGGGTTTACCTTCAGTGCGAGGTATGTGTGTGTACTCACGGTTGTTGTCTTCGTTGCTGTAGCTGGTTCCAGAGTCATTGTGTGAGCAGGAGCAATGTAAGGTTCAGGTTCCTTGGCTGCTCCAGTCAGGTATGTGTTCCAGAAGGTGGGTGTTTCTTTTTATAAGGTTGGTTTCCGCCAGGATTTTTGTGGTGGTGGGACTGTGGCAGACTCCTTGGTGGTGTGCAGTCCCGTAATATATCCGTATACATGATTCCCTGTTGGCCTGAAGGTGCCCACTGCCATCCATGGCGGCGTCTCCAGACTGGCGGTACTGACGGTGGTTTGCCTGTGTTCTGTTGGGAAGACCGCAATGGTCATAATTTGGCGGTCTTCACTACTGGCCTGAGACTGCCAAACTCGTAATGACTCCCAAAGTGTGTAAAGCATTAAAAAATCACAAAACAGTAGTAAAATAAAACACAGGAAACAGTTTAAACATCCAAAACCAATTTTTATAAATATATTATATTTTTATCTTTAATTTGACACCAAAATGAACAAAATCAGATAAGGGAAACTGGAGATATGAATTTGTAAGGAATAAATGTTTTTTAGTGCGTAGAAACTAAAAGCGCCATTCTAGACATCTGGTCACACGCAACATGGGCAAAGTAAATATTTGAGGCTGACCACGATGGACCGCGGCTCAGTCACAGTGAGTGGGAGGCCTTGATAAAAGTTTTACCTTCAGACTTAGGCAGTCATTACAACATTGGCGGTAAAAGCCGCTTACCGCCGTGCAGAAGACCGCCAACACACCGCCGCGGCCTCGGAAATCCGCCCCAGCTATTATGACCCACAGCTCGGAATCCGCAAAAATTCAGACACCCACACAAGTCCGCCACACCAAAGGTCAGTGATAAACTGGCGAAAACAAATCTTCCACCGTCATGCCAACAAAAATACGCCTACACTATCACGACCCACGAATCCACGCGGCGGTCTTTCAACCTCGGTATTCCATTGGCGGTACACACCGCAACGCTCAAAATACACATACATATACAAAACACAGCCACATTGGACAATTTAAAATACACACACCTGATACACGTACACACACCACTCCCACACACCCATTACAATATAAAACACACACCCACATCACCCACAAACCCCTACGACAAAATTACCGAGAGAAGGCCAGAGAGAGACACCACAAACAACTACCAAGCATCCACAGGCACACAATACCATCACCCACAGAACTTCCACGCACCTCACCCAACACACCACTAAATATCACCCCACTTATCACTACACACACCACCCCACACATCCCCCACACCACCCCATGGCACGGCAAAGACACCCCAGGTTCTCTGAGGAGGAGCTCAGGGTCATGGTGGAGGAAATCATCCGGGTAGAGCCACAGCTATCCGGATCACAGGTGCAGCACACCTCCATAGCTAGGAAGATGGAGCTATGGCGAAGAATAGTAGACAGGGTCAACGCAGTGGGACAGCACCCAAGAAATAGGGAGGACATCAGGAAGATGTGGACCGACCTACGGGGGAAGATGCGTTCCGTGGTCTCAAGACACCACCTTGCGGTTCAGCGGACTGGCGGCGGACCCCCCCTCCTCTCCCACAACTAACAACATGGGAGGAGCAAGTCTTGGCCATTCTGCATCCTGAGGGCCTCGCAGGAGTAGATGGAGGAATGGACTCTGGTAAGTAAAACGTTAACTATTCCATCCCCCACACTAGTTGCATGCTATCACATACACCCACCCTCACCCTCACCCCCATCACTCCAACTCCTCACAAATGTCCCAGCATCACAAACCACACATCCTAACACCAAGCCCTGCATGCAACAACAAAGCATGGACACCCATCACCAAAGCATGGCCACTGCACATACCCATACACCCCCCTAAACCACCATCACACAAGGTCCCACACAGGAATGCAAGCACTGGGGTACATGGTCACCCACCTATTGCACACCATAGCACACACAGATGTAATTAACATCCTTTTATACCCCTGCAGGACCCCTACCCAACGTCACCAGACAGGAGGGTCCACACATGTCCACACCACCAACAGAAGAGGCCCACAGTGATGACAGCAGCTCTTTCCAGCTGGATCTAGATGACCAGCCCGGCCCATCGGGGACCTCGGGACAGGCGGTTCCCCTCATACAGTCACAGGCCACCACAGAGCTTCACCCCTCTGGAAACACCAGCACAGCACCCACCCAGCGGGCCCATACCTCTGTCCCCAGGACACGTCAATCAGCAGTGTGTCCACCACTACAAGGAACCCAGGCTAACCCACCACCCCAACAACAACAGGGACCAGGGGGCAATGGTAGTAGGCACACGGTCCAGGGGACGGAGGCCCAGGAACACAGGGGAACTGGGAGGGCTGCTGTGCGACAGGGGTGAGGACAGGCCAAGGGAACCTACTCTCCACGAGGCCCTCTCCAACATCATGGGAGCCTACCACCACTCCCAGGAGACGATGGTAACGGTACTGGCCAAGTTTCAGGAGACCCAGCACCTGCAGGAGGAACAGTATTTGGGCTTCAGGGAGGAACTCAGATCCATCAATTCCACCCTGGGCACCATCGTAGGGGTGCTGAAGGAAGTACTCAACACCAGGAGGGACACTGTGGCACAACAAGGGGCCCCTGACACTAGCCTGGACGATGAACTGCCCACCACCTCCACCGGCGCTAGTGTACATGACGACCCGCCACAGGACCACCACACCAGCACCGCACCCCCTGCAGAGGGAGAACCACCCCGCAAAGGGTCCCTGAGATCCAGGACAAAGACAGAGAACGATGCCAAGACCCCCGCCAAGAAATGAGACCACCCTGAATGTCATCTTTCTGTCCCACTTTGTCACCCTGTCCATCCTCAAACTGCCCCAGCTCCACTTCCTATGCCCATTTGGGCAATGCACCTGTGAGACTAATAGACTGGACTCTGCCATGGACATTCCTCCACCATCACCCCTCACCATTTTACAACCCCCTCCAATATTGAGCACTTCAATATACACCCTTGAAGCACAAAACAATCTGGAGTCAGTCTGTGATTTCCAAATAGTGTATTAGCAATTACAGTGTCAAAATGCTCTTTCAAATGTAATGTCAACATAACTATGTCACACAGCTCTAGTCCATGAGGAAACAAAGCAGATGTCATGCAGTGGGACCCACATCTGTGAAATCATAAGGGAAAGTGACAACCCAGTGACCATACAGTAGGTGAAAACGACAGACAGTAGAGAGGCAGTAGTGTTAAAGTACATGTAGTAGGCAGGTTTGTATTCTTACCTGTGTCTCACTGGAAATATTGCAGGATCACTGAGTTCCTGTTGTCGATGTCCTCTTCTTCTGCTTCCTCGTTTTAACTGTCCACAGGCTCCACAGCTGCAACAACACCGCCATCTGGACCATCCTCCTGCAGAAAAGACACCTGTCATCGCAAAGCTAAGTTGTGAAGCATACAGCAGGCCACGATGATCTGGCACACCTTCTTTGGTGAGTAGAATTGGGATCCACCTGTCATATGGAGGCACCTGAACCTGGCCTTCAGGAGGCCGAAGGTCCGCTCTATTATCTGCCGAGTTCGCCCATGGGCCTCATTGTAGCGTTCCTCTGCCCTTGTCCTGGGATTCCTCACTGGGGTCAATAGCCATGACAGGTTGGGGTAACCAGAGTCACCTGCAAATGGCGAGGGACAACTGTTAGACACACACTAACCTGTAGGGATATCGCCAGACCCAGACAACCATTTCCACTGACTTGCTTCCAGGTGCTCACCTAATTGCCACACACGGTGCCTCTGGAGTTGACCCATCACATAAGGGATGCTGCTATTCCGCAGGATGTAAGCGTCATGCACTGAGCCAGGGAATTTGGCATTCACATGGGAGATGTACTGGTCTGCCAAACACACCATCTGCACATTCATGGAATGATAACTCTTCCGGTTTCTGTACACCTGTTCACTCCTGCGGGGGGTACCAAAGCCACATGTGTCCAATTAATGGCTCCTATGATGTTGGGGATATGTCCCAGGGCATAGAAGTCACCTTTCACTGTAGGCAAATCCTCCACCTGAGGGAAAACGATGTAGCTCTGCATGTGTTTCAGCAGGGCAGACAACACTGGACAACACGTTGGAAAACATAGGCTGGGACATCCCTGATGCTATGGCCACTGTTGTTTGAAATGACCCACTTGCAAGGAAATGGAGTACTGACAGCACCTGCACTTGAGGGGGGGATTCCTGAGGGATGGCGGATTGCTGACATCAGGTCTGGCTCCAACTGGGTACACAGTTCCTGGATTGTGGCACGATCAAACCTGTAGGTGATGATCAAATTTCTTTCCTCCATTGTCGACAGGTCCATCAGTGGTCGGTACATCGGAGGATTCCGCCATCTCCTCACATGTCCCAGCGGACGGTGCCTATGAAGGACAACAGCGAGCACAGAGTCAAACAACTCAGAGATATGTACCCACAGTCTACACAGAACACGATTCATACACAAAATCTGGCCTGTATGTGTGTTGAGAGTAGGCCTACGTATGTGTGACGCAGTTGGTAATTAGGCCATGTGGGCCCCTGAAATGGCGGCTGCCTGACCTCTAAAGCGGGACAATGGGATGTGAGGTAACTGCGCTGGCGTTGTACACCGTCGCAGTAGGCGGTCAAAGACCGCGGCGCAATGCTGCATTGGTTAACATTGGACCCTATGGGTCCCAGGATCCAATGACGATGTACGCCGGCGGTGATGGTCCGCACCGCCGCGGACGTGACCGACATTTTCTAGCTGTTGAATCACTCGATACCTGATCTTCGACAGGAGAGGACCTACACTGCAAGTGCTGCTGTGACCTCGGTCTGGAAGAAACAATGTCTCGTGCGTCTGGGGAAAGGGCCCCTGCCTTCACATCGGAGGAGTTGGATAAGCTCGTCAACGGGGTCCTCCCCCAGTACACGCTACTCTACGGTCCTCCAGACCAACAGGTAAGTACACAGGGAGCATGTTGTATGGGCTATGCCTGTGTGGAGAGGGCTGGTTGTAAGAAGGAAGGGGGCAGAGTCCTGCGTGCATGAAAGCCGGTGGGTGCATGTGCCCCATGGCAAGGGTAGGGATGGGGGCCACTCACTTTGACGGTGCAGTTGGTAATGACTTCTCTTCTTCCCCTGTACATTTCATGTAGGTCAGAGCCCACCAGAAGAAGGATATTTGGCGTGCCATCGTCAAGGACGTCCGGACCCTGGGGATCCACCACAGACGGAGCACCCACTGCCGGAAGAGATGGGAGGACATTCGCCGCTGGAGTAAGAAGACGGCGGAGGCTCAGCTGGGGATGGCCTCCCAATGTGGGAGGGGTGCCCGTCGAACCATGAACCCCCTGATGTTCCGGATCCTGGCGGTGGCCTACCCTGAATTGGATGGGCGCTTGAGGGCATCACAGCAGACACAAGGTGGTTAGTACACTCTCATTCAGCTGACTTTGCGCGCAGTGGAGGTGTCTGGGTTGGGGAGGAGGGCTTTGGGTTTTCCTAGGCCAGGGCGAGTTCTGTAGGCTAGGCCCCTTGGTAAGGCATGGCCCTGTGGCCCCCCACCCCACCTCTGTAGAGTGCCAAGTACAGATATTCATGCCCCTGTGTCATATATGTGTGCAGATGTCGTCCATAGCCTTGTAGGACATTTCCCAGGAATTGCACTGTAGAGCCCAACAGCGCGACGCAGTGCAGGGGGCTGCTGTGTCTGTCTTGTCCGCCAACGGTAGCGGTAATCCATGCACTCAACCTGTCTTTCTTCTGTTCCCCCCCCTTTTTTTGCGGTCTCCCTGTTCTTGCGTGCATTAGCATCATCAGGCGGAGGAGCAGTGGCACCGGAGCACGAGGGAGCTGCATCCCACATGGGCATGGAGGCCAACACTATGGACTCGGAATACTCCAGTGGGACGGAGGGCGAGGGGAGCACCACGGCGGTCACAGGATCTGTAACCAGCGACACGGACTCGTCCTCCAATGAGAGCTCCCTTGTGGTGGCGGCAACATCCTTGCCCCCCACTTCAACAGGTACAGCCGCCACCCCCCCTTCCAGCACCGCCCTCCCAGTAGCCCCTCAGCCTTCGCCCCGTGCCCGCTCACCCAGGAGGGTGGGCATCTCCTTCACCCCAGGCACCTCAGGCCCTGCCCCCGTCACCTCTGCTGCCCTCAGTGAGGAGGCCATTGACCTCTTCAGGTCCCTCACTGTTGGGCAGTCTACCATTTTGAATGCCATCCAGGGTGTAGAAAGGGAGTTGCAACACACAAATGCATTCCTGGAGGGCATTCATTCTGGTCAGACTGCCCTTCATCGAACCGTTCAAACTCTTGCCTCAGCACTGATGGCAGCCATTGTCCCTGTGTCTAGCCTCCCCCCTCCAACTTCCTCCACCCAGACCCAATCCCCTGTACCTCTGCCTATCCCAAAGCACACCATCAGACCAGCCTGCACACACCTCACCACACAAGGGAAGCTCAGGCAAACATAAGCACCACACATCCCGCAGGCACTCATGCAAGCATCACACACATACAGACACACCAACATCCACTGCCTCCACTGTGTCCCCCTCCTCGTCGTCTCCCTCCTCCCTCCCAGTCTCGTCTACACTCACACCTGCATGCACTACCACCACAGCCACTACGTCCCGCACCAGCACACCCACCACCACACCCCCCTCATGTGCACTCAGCACCCCCATTACCATTCACACGTCCCCTGTGTCCTCTCCCAGTGTGTCTGTGATGCCTCCTCCGAAGATACACAAACGCAGCCACACACCCACCCAACAGCCATCCACCTCACAACAGCCTCCAGCGCATTCACCTGCACCCAAACCCACAAAAGTTACACCTCCTACAACCACCACCTCTTCCTCCACTCCCAAACCCCCTCCAGCTACCCGTCCCAGTGTCTCCAAACAACTTTTCATGTCCACCCTTAACCTATTTCCCACCACACCCCCCTCCCGTCTAACTCATAGGTCCCATACTAGGACCTCAGCCACAAAATCACCGGAACCAGTGGTGCCTGTTGTCACAGGTATGTGGAGTGCACCGGCCACCAGGCCAGCCACTGTATCACGGAGCCAGAGCACAGCCAGTCCCCCCCCCTGTGAAGCACCAGAAGTTGGCCAGTGCCCAGCGAGAGAGGGGGAAGACTCCAGCCACCCAAACCGCTCACAGGGGTCCCGGGGGGAGTGTGGACTCAGCTGTGACTCCTCCCAAGGTGGGGAAGGGGCAGAAGAAAGCCGCAAAGTCTGGGAGGAGCAGCACGGCGGAGAAGAGCACCATCATCCCCGCTGCCCAGGAGGCCAGCGCCAGTCCCCTCGACGCTGTCCAGGAGGACCCCACCAGCCACAGCCCAGCTGCCCAGGAGGGCCCCGCCAGCCACAGCCCAGCTGCCCAGGAGGGCCCCACCAGCCACAGCCCAGCTGTCCAGGAGGACCCCGCCAGCCCCAGCCCAGCTGCCCAGGAGGGCCCCGCCAGCCACAGCCCAGCTGCCAGGAGGACCCCACCAGCCACAGCCCAGGTGGGCAATGAAGGACCGGCAGCCCCAGCCCAGCTGGGCAATAAATGACCGCCAACTCAAGCACCGCTGAACAGGGCAAGCACCACTGAACAGGGCAAGGACCGCCAACTCAAGCACCGCTGAACAGGGCAAGCACCGCTGAACAGGGCAAGGACCGGCAAGTCAAGCACAGCTGAACAGGGCAAGCACCTCCAAGCCAAGCACCGCTGAACAGGGAAAGCACCGCTGAACAGGGCAAGGACCGCCAAGTCAAGCACCGCTGAACAGGGCAAGCACCGCTGAACAGGGCAAGGACCGCCAACTCAAGCACTGCTGAACAGGGCAAGGACCGTCAAGTCAAGCACCGCTAGCCCATGAGCGGCAGGGGCACTGACGCAACAGGGACCGTCACGGGGTGAGTGATGCACTCTGGGCACCAGTCCCCCTCCAGAACCAGTGGAGACTTGCATCTACTCCGTCTGTCCTGCACAGGATGAAGCACTCTGGGCACCAGTCCCCCTCCAGAACCAGTGGAGACATGCATCCACTCCGTCTGTCCTGCACAGGATGAAGCACTCTGGGCACCAGTCCCCCTCCAGAACCAGTGGAGACATGCATCCACTCTGTCTGTCCTTGGCTGGATGAAGCACTCTGGGCACCAGTCCCCCTCCAGAACCAGTGGAGACATGCATCCACTCCGTCTGTCCTTGGCTGGATGAAGCACTCTGGGCACCAGTCCCCCTCCAGAACCAGTGGAGACATGCATCCACTCCATCTGTCCTGCACAGGATGAAGCACTCTGGGCACCAGACCCCCTCCAGAACCAGTGGAGACATGCATCCACTCCGTCTGTCCTGCACAGGATGAAGCACTCTGGGCACCAGTCACCCTCAAGAACCACTGGAGACAGGTATCCACTGCCTCTGTCCTTGGCTGGATGAAGCACTCTGGGCACCGGTCCCCCTCCGAGACCCAGTAGAGACATGCATCCACTCCGTCTGTCCTGCACAGGATGAAGCACTCTGGGCACCAGTCCCCCTCCAGAACCAGTGGAGACATGCATCCACTCCGTCTGTCCTTGGCTGGATGAAGCACTCTGGGCACCAGTCCCCCTCCAGAACCAGTGGAGACTGTCATCCACTTGAGAGACTGTGGTTTTGCACTCCCCAGGATGGTACAGTGGGCAAACCACCCACTGTAGAGACTTGAGATACTGTGGCTTTGCACTCCTCAGGATGGTACAGTGGGCAAACCACCCACTGGAAAGACTTGAGAGACTGTGGCTTTGCACTCCCCAGGGTAAAGCAGTGGGCAAACCACCCACTGGAGAGACTTGAGAGACTGTGGCTTTGCACTCCCCAGGATGGTACAGTGGGCAAACCACCCACTGGAGAGACTTGAGAGACTGTGGCTTTGCACTCCCCAGGATTGTACAGTGGGCAAACCACCCACTGGAGAGACTTAAGAGACTGTGTCTTTGCACTCCCCAGGATGGTACAGTGGGCAAACCACCCACTGGAGAGACTTGAGAGACTGTGGCTTTGCACTCCCCAGGATTGTACAGTGGGCAAACCACCCACTGGAGAGACTTGAGAGACTGTAGCTTTGCACTCCCCAGGATACATCAATGGGCATGGAGCCCCCTCGTGGATCTGGCGTCGTGCACTCATCCGGCTGAGGTGCCCCCCCTTCCCTTCCCCCTGAGGTGTCTGTTGTATTTCTATCTGATGCCCCTGCAGTGTTCTCTCTGTCATTTTCGGTATCTTGTGTGGGCCTCGCCCATGCATTTTGGGCCCAGTGGTCCACGGACTATGAATGGTGTATTACCTGGACTACTATTCGTGGTGTATATTTTGTTAATAGTGTATATATGTATATTCTTGCTTACTCTATTTTGATATTATACAATGGTTACACTCATTTCCTTTTGTCTTTGCATTCTTCCGGGTGGGTTGGGGGGGTGTTACTGTAATGTTTGGATATGCATTGGTGTGTGTGTTGTAGTGGGTGAGGGTGGGGGTGGGGGTTGGGGTGTTGCGTGTGTGTGTCCCTGTTTTTTGCCTCCCCCCTCCCCTATGTCGTAGGTGCAGTACTCACCGTGGTCTTCGCCGCCGGCGTTGGTGCTCCTTTTACAGGAGCAGGAAGACTATCGCAGGAAGAATATGGAGTTCCGGCTCCATGGTGCCCTCCTTCCTCGTGGAGTGTGTAGAGGTGAGCGTTTTCCCTTCGAAATGCCTGTTTCCGCCGTGTTTTTATCCGCGGTGAATCCGCCCCGGAAAAGGTGGCGGATTGGCCTGTCATAATAGTGTGGGCGGTACATTGTCTCCCGCCTGTCTGTTGGCGGTGACCGCCAAGCTGTTTGTCTGTACCGCCGTGGCGGTCGGAGTGTTAAAGTGGCTGTCTTTGTTGGCGGTTTCCGCCACGGTCGTAATTCCAAATTTTTTACCGCCGGCCTGTTGGCGGTCTTACCACTGCTTTAACACCGTCCGCCAGGGTTGTAATGACCCCCATAGTGTCCCACCACCCTCGGACCACCCCAACACCCTCCACCCACGCACGCAACCTCGGCATCATCCTAGACTCATCTCTCTCCATGGCCCAGCAAATCAACACCATATCATCCTCCTGTTTCAAAACCCTTTGCATGCTGTGGAATACCTTCAAATGGATTCCCATAGAAACCAGAAAAAACGTCACCGATGCACTCATCAGCAGCAGATTAGACTACGGAAACGCCCTCTATGCTGGTACCACAGCCAAGTTTCAGCAGAAACTCCAGCATATCCAGAACGCAGCCGCACATCTCATCCTCAACCTCCCACGCCACAAACCCATCTCCGCTCACCTCATATCCCTTAACTGGCTGCCCATCAGCAAGAGGATCATCTTTAAAGTCCTCATCCACGCTCACAAATCCCTCCACAACACTAGACCAGCCTTCCTCAACCAACGAGTGAACTTCCACACACCCACTTGACTCCTCCGCTCTGTTGACCTCACCCTCGCCACAGTCCCCCGCATCCAACGCACCACCTCAGAGGCAGATCCTTCTCCTACCTCGCCTCCAAGACCTGAAACTCCCCCCACACACCTACGCAAGATCCAGGACCTCCCGACTTTCAGAAAGCACCTAAAGACATGGCTTTTTGAGCAGTAATAAGGCAGCATCCCCTCCCTCCCCACCCCCCCCCCCCCCCACAGCGCTATGAGACCCTATCGGGTGAGTAGCGCGCTTAATACATTTTTTGATTGATTGATTGAATGTTACACAGTGCACTGGCCCTGGAACTGGTTAGCAGTACCCAGGGCACAGTCAAGAGTCAGTAACCACCAGAATATGTCCAAAACGTTTCAGGGTGACCAGGCAAAAAGGACTTTCTTACATGTACTGAGACAGCTGTAGTAGTCAATTGTAGTGCAAAATGCCAATTTGCAGGGAATCACAAAATCTCCTCCCTCATTAATAATTATGAGTCAGAAGTCCTTATGTGACTCCTTGTGAATGTTTTCTTTTTGTGAGGTTTTATATAGAAACAACATGGCCCAGAGACTTTAGAGCTCTTTACAAAAGAACTAGATTACACTGCACATATATGTTTTCCACAGGGAGATTAAGGGCCTGATTTAGAGTGCAGCAGACAGATTGCTCTGTTACAAAGATGAACGATATCCTGTCTGTCATATTACAAGTGCCATAGGATATAATACTCTTGTAATATGATGGGCTGGATGTTCGCATGTTTGTGATGAAGTAATAACCTGTCGGACACCAAATGAGGCCCTGAGTGATTTGCCCAGAATCATATGATGTTGAGATGAGTATAAGATTCAAACATGGCTCTTCAGGTCAATTGTCAGCAACTCAAGCCACTAGCCAGTTTAATGCCATGTGAATGACTGCAAATGCCTGGATGGTTGCCGGGAGCATTCACTTGATGCCAGCTTTCTTTAAAGCACCCTCCCCGGCAGAAACGTGCAG
This sequence comes from Pleurodeles waltl, assembly GCF_031143425.1. Classification (NCBI taxonomy): domain Eukaryota; kingdom Metazoa; phylum Chordata; class Amphibia; order Caudata; family Salamandridae; genus Pleurodeles; species Pleurodeles waltl. The sequence goes on from NC_090437.1 coordinate 31,310,076, forward strand.
GAGACGAAATCCTATTTTTAAAGCCCTGCTTTCTGAATTGTACCTTATGTAGTTGGAAGTAACATGGCAGAAGAAATGTGCAAAATGCTTCTCACAAGCAGACTGACAGGTTTTTTTGTTCACTGCAGACCAGAGGCCACTGTAGCTGTAATAATGACTGCTGTTTATTGATAAGAGAGACCCACGTCGCTGCTTTGGGTTTGTAGCCCTTGCAGGTATTGTTTATAATAAAAGGACTAATCTTTCTGTGTGAGCACTGTAATCATTATTCTTCCAATCTTCAGATTCGCTTTTATTTTCACCTTCATTGATTTGTCATCATTCATTTCAATACAATGAGCAGCTCTGCCTCTAGGTGTTTTTCAGAGCTGCACATCGTCGATTAATGCGCTGCCTTCTAGGGGCGGTGTATAATTGGGATTGATGATGGGAGCCTATCCTTCTAGAGCATAGACATGAATGTTTACTTGGACCACTGCTCACACTCATCCCCATGAAGAAGAAAATAAATTAGACTTTTTTTTTAGAGCGCAGCCGTTAGAGGGCATCATTTTCATACTTGAATTATATTTCAAGAGGGATGAAATATGGGCTGTTGAGAAGGAATTGTGTCTTATACCCACCAATTTTGTCTTAAATCCAGCCTTTCAGCCTGAAAATACAGACAACATTCCCTAGACCTAGCCCCACTAGTTGTCCCCCAGTAGAAAAGATAAAGATGATCAGGCAATAAGCACTGGGACAAAAGAAAACACAATGCTAGTACAAATTTCAAAGAAAAATGGTAGAAATGACTGATCAGTTTCAAGAACAGGATATATTATTTGTGTTGTGTTACGTGCATCTGTATAGGGAGTTACTTCTGTGTGTGTGTCTTCATAGGCCCTCATTACAGGCGCCTAATAATTGCAATACACACAGTAACTGCTATTACTGCAATATCACAATTGAAAGGTTTTGTGAGAAACAGTGACGGGTCAAACCCTGCAAGTATTTATCAGGAAATGTTGCCCAGTATTACCTGGAACATGCAGATTTTGGTGTGGTAAGCATGTTATTTCCAAAAAACTCTGTACTTGGCTGGTAGTAATTTTCACAAGTCTGTCTCAACAGAGTTGAATTTTATTAGGTCCGCTAAATATCACACCAAGCACTGGGACACTAATAATTAAGGCCTTGGTGCTTTTTATCAGTCTCATTTTAGATTGTATGACAAAGTCAACATTGTCTAACAAGAAATAATTATTTACCTTAAGAAAATACAGAGTCCAAAAACGTTTTTGAGCATTCTGATGAGTTGGTAGATAACAGTTGAGGCAACTCTACTTCTGTAGTCTAAATATGTGGTTAGGGGGCAGGGGTATATTCCTATCCCTGCACAGACAGGAGTTTGTGGAGATATGAGAATTCCAACTCAACCTCCAGTTGTACACTGCCATTTTCAGTAGGTCAAACTAACTGAAATTCTCCAGAGAAAATGTGTAGTGAATACTTACACATGTGACTTTCAGTGTGAAAAACACAGATTCCAGATGTAATTCCTATTCATGCTTACATACAGGGTCTTTGTGTTAGCCCTGTTTATCCACTGGTTTGTGCAGCGCCATTTCACATTTAGCTTCACCAACCCCTGCATACAGTCAGCCCACTTTAGCCATTGGGTCTCCATCTCTTTGAGTGACACATTTTGCCTGATCAAATGCGCACATCTGCCTAACAAGAACGGCTCTTCGGAGCCATGATGGTAGGCTAATACCTTCCTTTGGCAATGATTGTTTTTCTTTCCATTCTTTTATTTTTTAAGATTTCTCAGTCACTCGCGTGACTAAACTATACCTTCAGGTTACAGTAATTAAAAGCCAACAGTCCATTTTATTTACACCAATACGAATCATATTTCATGTGATATGTACTAAATCTAAAAAGGCTTTCTAAACCAGTTCCAAGTACATCTGCCTGCTAGGAAACAACTGTACTGTTCTCTTAAAATTATATGCAACGTGGCTGCCACATTTAGGCAGCAGTATATGTTTTCCTTCTTTTTATTTTAATGGTACATGCTTGCAATAAAAAAAAAAAACTAATTTGCCAAGGCCAGACCTATTTGTTTTGCCAATGCTTGTTAACAAAATGGATTTCACCATTCTTAAAAATTGTTTACCACCTGTGGTTAACGAGTCAATTGTGCCCTCCTCCACTTGCTGAGAGACAATCAATTAAGAATTTTCAGTGAAATGTTTATTTTTCCAAAAGCAGATTTTCAATGAGAGTGCCACGGCTACCGGCCTTCCATCTTTTTTAAATTAATTGATTTGACTAAACGTCTAAGGACATCTGAAACTGGCATTATTTTTTATAGAACGTCGCATATGTTTAACCAGGCAACATAGGTTTTGGCAGAGCATATCTCACCGAGGGATACTTTACGCTCAACACAGCCTTCTACAAGTATCTTGTATGAGTTTTTAATGCAAAGCATTCCCGTTGTGCAAAGACATCAAGTAAGGTACTGGCAAACCCCATAGCACCCATAGCCAGGCCCACACGCTAACTTACACTGAACAAACACTTGCAAAGGAGAAGTGCACAAGTAAATGACTGAGACCACAACAATTTGCTTGGAGAAAGTTATGTTGCAGGTTTATTTGGTACAGTAATGAGTTAACTTATGGGGGATCCAAGGGAATTGATTAGCCAGTGGAGACCAGGAATATACAACATCTGTCCATAGTCCAGGAAAAAGAGCTCACGCGCAGACGTGGAGCATTACCAGGCAAGCTCCCAATTGCTGAGGCTTACAACTACCTGTGGGAATAAATGGGCATCATTGCTTTCATCCCAGGGCCCTGCTGTAAGGACTCCAGTGATATTGGATTGAAGCCCCTCTGGGGTCTTTCTTGTGGTTGCTTTTTGCATCAAAGTCCTTTAATTGCCCTGTGTGTCTGGCAAGTCTCAGGGTTGGCAACCGGTGGCCCTGAGGCCCCCCCACCATAACCTGTACCTTATCTGACCTGAATTAATTCCTTACATAGTGCCAAGCACAGTTGCTGTTGCCAAGAGTTCGGTCAAATGTTGCTGTTATATACAGTGAGCGTAACTCAAGGTGCCATGGCAATCTTTATTTCAAGATGTGGTGGATGGTATCGATCCGTCCCACCAAAATTGATCAGCTATGTATATGCTGTTTTTATGAAGACCTAAACTTGTTACTTAAATCACTGAGTGGAGTCTGAGTTGAGGAGGGGGAGAGGCCCCAAGTTATGCTCACACAGTCAATGTTTCATTAGGTTGTCGCATGGTGATGTGCCTACACCGGCAGCCCAGATCACCTCCACTGGAGCTAGTTTTATTCCTGTAGTGTAAACCAATGCAACAAAATTGTACTATTCCAAATGACAGAGAGGCTGATGGTTCTACACTATTGTCTTTGCTTGAGGTGCTGCCCCATTGTTGAAAATATGCTCATCACATCTCAGACGTTCCTGAACTTTGAGTTATGAAAAAATCGTGGAATTTCATGAATTTCTTCATTATGGATTTTCACTTAATTTTCACCAAGAAAAGATAAGTTATGGCAGAGCATATCTCACTGAGAGTCACATTATGCTAAACACGGCCTTCTGCCAGTATCTTGCATAAGTTATGAATGCAAAGCATGCCCGTGGTGGAAAGACACCAAGAAATGTACTGCAAACCTCATTTCTCGCTAAAAGTGTAATTTTACGAAAACTATTAAATGTTTGGAAATTTCACCAAAAAAATTAAGCAATGTTGATATCGCTAGTCTGTGTAGATGACACTTGGTCATCTGGGCCTTTAAAGGATGAACAAAACTACTTAAAGCATGGTGCCAAAGATCAGATAATAGTGACTGTTGATTGTGAAAATGTTCTCCCAAAAACAACGAAACTAGAGCTCTCAGTGGCACACTTCAGACCACCCTAGACTAGAGGATAGTCAGATCAAGGGTCTCTGATTAATTTCAGAAACAATAAAGCAGTCTACTTTTGGTAGGTGGTTAACCATTTAGCACTGAATCTGCAAGCTGTTGAGTTGCTGGGCAATAAAATGCTAAAAATATTCTCATCATGCAAATCAAATACAGTACATGCTGTTGAAAACTATCTCTAAACTGTCACCTAGGTTTGTATTGATGATAGCCATCCATGCCTTCATAACATTCTCTCAACGCTTCTGGTACACTTGCTGTATGCTGTAAGAGCAGGGCAGCACAGACCAGCTGATTGAAGGCAGAGGCCGGCTGTGGAAAACACATCTCCCTACTCAACCCAATAATCCAAGTGTGGCAAACAAATGAAGGTCAGAGAGGCACAGTCTATTTCACATTTTCCCCCAAAAGTTTTTTATTATTCCACTTAGTCATTTTGTTTGAGGGTTTATTGTATATGGGTAAATTGAAAAACTGGCATGGATCCCACTTTCTTGAGCTTTGGCTGGACCTGATATACTAATTCATGAAACCTAATTTATGATATTTAAATTTTTTACTTTGCCTAACTGTAACTGTGGCAGTCATCTTTCTCTTGAGGGTAATCATGCCTGCAAGTTGGGCTCATGTATGAAGCCTAAAGCCTCATTTCCATACTTCACTCCTGAAGCAAAAAAAATCAGATAAGCTGGGTCAGCAGTTAATGAGAATGTTTACAATTCTGCATCTGTTTGAATGTTGCTGGCTCACTTTCCTGTGACTTTAGAATCCTGCACCTTTGTCACTCCATTGGTTCAGTCTTACTACATGAACGTCATTGGAGTCCTGTTATGAAAACCTGTAAATATACGCCTTGCCTCCTGTGGGCAACTTATGTTCATCTGGGTGCTGGATACCCCCGTAGTTGTCTGTTTCTATGACGCACATAAACATTTTTCTTTTGTTCATAGATATTTTCAGTTTTTTAAATGGCTTGAGTGGAAGACCTACTTTAACACACACAGCAGGAATACCCGAACAATGTGACAAAATGACTAGAACAATTAGCAACTCAATTTACAAAGATGTGATGGTTAGACACTTTAAAGAGAGAGGAGGATGAGGTGCAACCCATCCTCACCTTGATTGGCTTAATTATATTCCACACCAGTGCTGTGATTGGCAGGTCACAAGTTTGAAACTTGACAAGGTTGATTCAGTCCTTATTTCCATCCTTCTGGTGTTGGTAAATGCAGTACAATTAGATTTGGTAATAGTAGCATCCATCATTTAAAGTGCCTGTAAACAGCAGACTGAAGCGTTATTAAAAGAAGTTTTTATTATAGGAACCTTAGCACTTACGCCTGTTTCAGGGTTTGCATACAGGTTGAAACCATGGTTATATCTGCATACATCTTTTGTGAATCGGCCTCCATGTATAACAAACAGTGTTCTTCAAACTCTTTTGTGCTGCACCATCCTAAGTGGGGGAAAAAATATATCAGGGTCCCCCTTCCGAATTTTTCACAAATATTCTATTAAATTGGCAACATTTAAATATGTCTAGACTTATTAAAACATCACAGTTAAGTTCTGTTACTGTTGTAAAAATGCAATCAAACACGAAACTACACATACAATTCTGGTCAGGCTGGCCTCACTGGTGTGTAAAAGTATTCACTGTGTGATTATTAGAAGTGGATTGGGGTTTTTGAGTAGTATTTGGAGACCCTTCCCTTTCAACACATACTTCAGCTTGTATAAATGACAAAACAAGTTAGTGATGGCCCATTACGGAGCTGTTTACGGTCGTTCATTTTTTTTTCAGCTTTAACCAAAGCCCTGTTGTCGCTGTAATGTTTCTTTTGGCCAGAGCCAGGCGCACCCTCTGGGATCACTTGAGGCCCCCCGTAGGGCCGTCGGCCCCTCAGTTTGAAGACCCCTGGTCTAGAGACTCCTAGCACATCTCTAAATGTTGTGTGCCATTTTTTCTTTCCTATTTGCTCGAAAAATTGATGTTGGGATTCACAAGGCGTTAATTGGTGAGAGTCACAAATTATCCAATTTTAATCTTGAGGGGAATTGGTGTTGATTTTAACACTTGATTCTTATTTCTCTCGAATTATATTTGCCCCGTACTCCAGTGTGCATTGTCATACAGTCGAAAATTCGCGTTTTGTGTCATTCGCTGGACCACAGAATAGCGAACAAGCTGTTTTTTTTGGGTTGCACTAACACACAATGTGCATGGGTCTAATGACATTAGAGTACCATTCTCATATCTATATTACAGATTTCGGAAATCTGCCTAAAAAAGACGTATTTTTCTCAGTGCATTAGATGAACTCACATAGTACATCCAAAGGCTACGTCATTTAAATTATTGTTTCCTTTCCTAAATTAAAAATGAGTGTTTTTCAAAATGTTAGTTTAGGTATTGATTAACAGAAAAATAGTCCACTCGTTAGTTAAAAGTTGAGCCGACTATTTATAAAAGCTCACACACAGCAATGCAAAGAAAATGACTATAGTTATTTTTCTGTATCCCCGTTTTGCCGAAAGACAATGGAATTCGTTCACTTTTGTCATAAGACGTCTCAAGGGCAAGTTAGGGTGAAACCAGTTGCCACCAGAAACATGTCCCCAGAGTTATTTCGCCAAATGCCTCTACTTCAGTACAGCGCTTATGGACTAATGATGCCTTCTCGGTTTCAGTCAGAGGCCCGCGGGATACAGTTTCAATGTTTTTTAAAGTATCCTGTAATTGAAGAGGTCAAAAGGTCAAGGGGGCTTACTCTCGAGAGCACAGAAGACCAAACAAATGATCTGCGCCCCGTATCTGTTTAAAGACTTCCTGCTGGAAACCCTCTGCTTTGTGGTGCCCCGGCTGCAACGTTAACCTCTCTGTGATACACTGAAACTTGAACGCTCGCCCCACCTGTTACCATGGAGAATTTGTGATCAGAACAGTACCTTTCAAAGCCCTAGCAACACAGTAATTGAGTAAAAAAATCTTTGGACCGATGCCAGCTGTCCTTGAAGATCATCATTTGTTGGCACAGGGGGTGGTCTTGAGAGTCATGTTCCAGTTTTGTCTCGGGAGGGCACATATTTGTAGAAATCCATTTGCCACTGATCTCAGGGTAGCCGTGCATGTGCAAGGCCCGGGTCTGCCTATATTAGTGCAGGCTAGCAAGGGTCATTTAGAGTAACACACGTTAGTAGCTCTCAATTAGTGTCAGAGTGTGAATAATTGTGTCAGATATAGACGCAAGCAGACAGCTCCTTCAAAATGAAGCGCTCTTATGTTCAGCTTGGTATGTGGACAGAAAATCCATCTCTTTCCTCCCTGCCGCCATCTCAGTTTCTCTCATTCTTTCATCCTCCCACAAGCCTTGGAGGCAACACAATACTTGGACACATGGACAAGACAAAATATGTGTTTTAAGATCTGAGGCCCATTGTTCATGAGCTGAGCCCGGGTTCAGCTGAAGGTTTCCGCCATAATCATTAACATTCCGCCAGTATCACAGATGAGATATTTTCTCTTTGCTGCATTTCGATGATTCTGCGATATAAAATGCGTGCTTCAGCATTACCTACTAGGGCAAAAATGTCGTGGTCATTGTAGAGGTCACTGGGAGTACTGGGTCACTGGAAATTTTAAGAAAAGGAGTTTCACAAAATGTAAAATATTTAGAAAACAAATTTGTGACTTCGGGCATTATGGCTTTTGAAGCGATATCACTAGCTTCTATTATCAAGGCCCAGATTTATGAAAAGTGGCGCTGTACCCAGTACAGTGCCAGTTTTCTTGCACCCCTTAGCGCCTCCTAACACCACCATGTGTGCGCCGTATTTAAAATACAGCGCACCGTAGCGGTAGTGAAGGGGACTTGCACCATAATCTTTTACGCTAGTCTGGTGCTTTGCAGGATTAGAGTAAAAAATGATGACGCTAATCCTGCAAAGCATCCAGAGGCCCACTGTAACCGATGGCAGCCTCATTTTAACCCCTGCACTTAGCAGGTATTAAAAAATGCGGATAAAAATGGCGCAAAGTAATCTCATAAATTCTTTTGCTCCATTTTTACAGCCCACTAGCTCCGTAATAACCCCCTTGCATACATTATGACTGGAGCAGGCATAATGTGGCGCAAGGGGTTACAAAGTGATGCAATGCAAGCATTGCACCATTATGTAAATATGGTGCAGCGTTTTTGCCCTTCCAAAGCCACATTAGTGTAAAAAGAAAATTACACTAATGTGGCATTGGAATGGCGCAAGGCCACCATAAATCTGGGCCCAAATGTCTTGGATTACGATTGCCTAGTCCTGTGTTACAAATTTATCCTTTCCTAGGAACTCAAACTGCACCTCTCTGATAAAGCCCAGCAAGAAGAGGAGTGAGGATGTGAAACTACAAAATTATATCAGCTTAGTAAAAATCGCAAACTTCGCAACCTCACAAAGTTGTTCAAGTTTTTCAATTTAAAACAAATGGTGCAAAGTCTTGCAAATCTTACATTTTACTGGATAATTCTGCTGGAAAAATATTTTGTAACAAAATATTCAAGCAAAATAAAAAGCTTTTATTTGTGCTCAACTTCCTTCTTAGGTAATATTGTTTGAAGTTGACAAAGTTTGCAGCTTCTAGAGTTGTGTTGTTGACAACTTCACAGAACTCAGATGACTGGCATTTAGGGGGTCATTACAACATTGGCGGTAAAAGCTTCTTACCGCCGTGCAGAATACCGCCAACACACCACTGCGGCCGCGGAATTCCGCCACGGTCATTATGACCCAAAGCCCGGAATCCGCCAAAATCTAGACACCCACACAAGTCCGCCACACCAAAGGTCAGTGATAAACTGGCGATAACAAAACCTCCACCGTCACGCCAACAGGAATCCGCCCACACTATCACGACCCACGAATCCACGAGGCAGTCTTTCAACCGCGGTAATCTATTGGCGATACACACTGCTGCGCTCAAAATACACACACACTTACAAAACACTACCACATTGGACAATTCAAAATACACACACCTGATACACATACACACACCACTCCCACACACAATACAATATAAAACACACACCCACATCACCCACAATCCCCTACGACCACAATTGCGACAGAAGACCAGAGAGAGACACCACCATCTACAAACTTGCATCCACAGGCACTCAAAACCATCACCCACATAACATCCACGCACCTCACACAACACACCTCTAAATATCACCCCACACATCACAACACACACCACCTCACACATCACCCACACCACCCCATGGCACTGCAAAGACACCCCAGGTTCTCTGAGGAGGAGCTTAGGGTCATGATGGAGGAAATCATCCAGGTAGAGCCACAGCTATTCAGATCACAGGTGCAGCACACCTCCATAGCTAGGAAGATGGAGCTATGGTGAAGAATCGTGGACAGGGTCAACGCAGTGGGACAGCACCCAAGAACTAGGGATGACATCAGGAACAGGTGGAACGACCTACGGGGGAAGGTGTGTTCCGTGGTCTCAAGACACCACATCGCAGGACAGAGGACTGGCGGCGGACCCCCAACTCCTCCCCTACAACTAACAACATGGGAGGAGCAGGTTTTGGCTATACAGCATCCTGAGGGCCTCGCAGGAGTAGCTGGAGGAATGGACTCTGGTGAGATAAATCTTTACTACTTCATCCCCCACCCTACCTGCATGCCATCACATACCCTCACCCTCGCCCTCACCCTATCACTCCAACTCCTCACACATGTCCCAATATCACAAACCACACATCCCAAACCCAAGCCCCTGCATGCAGCACCAAACCATGGACACCCATCACCAAAGCATGGCCATTGCACATACCCATACACCCCCCCTAAACCATTATCACACAAGGTCCTACACAGGAATGCAAGCACTGGGGTACATGGTCATCCACCCATTGCACACCATGGCACACACAGTTACAATAATCAAGCTTTTACACCCCTGCAGGACCCCTACCCAACGTCACCGGACAGGAGGGTCCAGACATGTCCACTCCACCCACAGAAGAGGCCCACAGTGATGACAGCAGCTCTGTCCAACTGGATCTAGATGACCAGCCCGGCCCATCTGGGACCTCGGGACAGTCGGTTCCCCTCACACTGGCTTAAGCCACCACAGACCTTCCCCCCTCTGGAAACACCAGCACAGCACCCACCCAGCGGGCCCATACCTCTGTCCCCAGGACACGTCAAGCAGCAGTGTGTCCACCACTACAGGGAACCCAGGCTAACCCACCACCCCAACAACACCAGGGACCTGGGGGCAGTGGCAGTGGGCACACGGTTTAGGGCACAGAGGCACAGGAACACAGGGGAACTGAGAGGGCTGCTGTGCGACAGGGGGAGGACAGGCCCAGGGAACCCACTCTCCACGAGGCCCTCTCCAACATCATGGGAGCCTACCACCATTCCCAGGAGACAATGGCAACGGTACTGGCCAAGTTTCAGGACACCCAGCGCCTGCAGGAGGAACAGTATTTGGGCTTCAGGGAGGAACTCAAATATGTCAATTCCACCCTGGGCACCATTGTAGGTGCTGAAGGAACTTGTCAACACCAGGAGGGACACTGTGGCACAACAAGGGGCCCCTGACACTAGCCTGGACGATGAACTGCCCACCACCTCTGCCGGCGCTAGTGGACTGGAGGCATCGGCACAGGACCACCACACCAGCACCCCACCCCCTGCAGAGGGAGAACCAACCCGCAAACGGTCCCTGAGATCCAGGACAAAGACAGAACAATGCCAAGACCCCCGCCAAGAAATGAGACCACCCTGATTGTCATCCTTTTGTCCCACCTTGTCACCCTGTCCATTCTTAAACCGCCCCAGCTCCACTTCCTATGCCCCTTTGGACAATGCACCTGTGAGACTAATAGACTGGACTCTGCCATGGACATTCCTCCACCATCACTCCTCATCATTTTACAACCCCCTCCAATATTGAGCACTTAAATAAACACCCTTAAAGCACAAAACAATCAGGAGTCTGTCTGTGATTTCGAAATAGTGTATTAGCAATTACAGTGGCAAAATGCTCATTCAAATGTAATGTCAACATACCTATGTCACACAGCTATAGTCCATGAGGAAACAAAGCAGATGTCACACAGTGGGACCCACATCTGTGAAATCATAACGGAAAGTGACAACTCAGTGACCATACACTGGGTGGAAATGACAGACAGTAGAGAGGTAGTACATTTAAATCAGATGTAGCAGGCAGTGTTGTCTTCTTACCTGTGTCTCACTGGAAGTATTGCAGGATCACCGTGTTCCTGTTGTCGATGTCCTCTTCTTCTGCTTCCTCGTCTTCACTGTCCACAGGGTCCACAGCTGCCACAAGACGTCCATCCGGACCATCCTCCTGCAGAAAAGGCACCTGTCGTCGCAAAGCCAAGTTGTGAAGCATACAGCAGGGCACGATGATCTGGCATACCTTCTTTGGTGAGTAGAATAGGGAACCACCTGTCATATGGAGGCCACGGAACCTGGCCTTCAGGAGGCCGAAGGCCCACTCTATAATCCTCCAAGTCCGCCCATGGGCCTCATTGTAGCGTTCCTCTGCCCTTTTCCTGGGATTCCTCACTGGGGTCAGTAGCCATGACAGGTTGGGGTAACCAGAGTCACCTGCAAATGGCGAGGGACAACTGTTAGACACACACAAACTCATAGGGACATCCACAGACCCAGACAACTATTCCCACTGTATTGGGTCCATGTGCTCACCTAATAGCCACACCCGGTGCCTCTGGAGTTGCCCCATCACATAAGGGATGCTGCTATTCCGCAGGATGTAAGCGTCATGCACTGAGCCAGGGAATTTGGCATTAACATGGGAGATGTACTGGTCTGCCAAACACACCATCTGCACATTCATGGAATGGTAACTCTTCCGGTTTCTGTACACCTGTTCACTCCTGCATGGGGATACCAAGGCCACATGTGTCCCATCAATGGCACCTATGATGTTGGGGATATGTCCCAGGGCATAGAAATCACCTTTCACTGTAGGCAAATCCTCCACCTGAGGGAAAACGATGTAGCTCCGCATGTGTTTCAGCAGGGCAGACAACACTCTGGACAACACGTTGGAAAACATAGGCTGGGACATCGCTGATGCTATGGCCACTTTAGTTTGAAAAGACCCACTTGCTAGGAAATGGAGTACTGATAGCACCTGCACTTGAGGGGGGATTCCTGTGGGATGGCAGATAGCTGACATCAGGTCTGTCTCCAACTGGGCACACAGTTCCTGGATTGTGGCATGATCAAGCCTGTAGGTGATGATCACATGTCGATCCTCCATTGTCGACAGGTCCACCAGCGGTCTGTACACCGGAGGATGCCGCCATCTCCTCACAAGCCCCAGCGGACGATGCCTATGGAGGAGAACAGCGAGCAGAGAGTCAACCAACCGTGAGGTACGTAAATACAGCCTACTCTGAAAATATTAGCAAATCGAAATTAGCCTGTGTGAGTGTTTAGGCAAGGCCTACATATGTGTGATGCAGTCAAAAATAATGCCATATGGGCCCATGAAATGGCGGCTGCCTGACCTGTAAAGTGGGACAAGTGGATATGAGGTAACTGTGCTGGCGTTGTACACCATCGCGGTAGGCGGTCGAAGACCGTGGCGCAATCCTGCATTAGTTAACATTGGACCCTATGGGTCCCAGGAGCCAATGACGATGTATGCCGGCAGTGATGGTACGCACCGCCGCGGACGTGACCGCCATTTTCTGTCTGTTTAATCACTTGATACCTGATCTTCGACAGGAGAGGACCTACACTGCAAGTGCTGCTGTGACCTCAGTCTGGAAGAAACAATGGCTCGTGTGTCTGGGGAAAGGGCCCCTGCCTTCAGCACGGAGGAGTTGGAGAAACTCGTGGATGGGGTCCTCCCCAGTACACGCTACTCTACGGTCCTCCAGACAAACAGATAAGTACACTGTGAGCATGCTGTATGGGCAATGCCTGTGTGGAGTGGGGTGGATGAAAGATAGGGGGGGTGAGAATGAGGCGTGCGTGAAAAGACGGTGAGTGCATGTGCGTCATGTCAAGAGTAGGGATGCGGGCCAATGACTGTGACAGTGCGGGCGGTAATAGCTTCTCCTTTTCCCCTGTACTATTCCTGTAGGTCAGCGCCCACCAGAAGAAGGACATTTGGCGTGCCATCGCCAAGGAAGTCTGGACCCTGGGGGTCTACTACAGACAGAGCACCCACTGCCGGAAAAGATGGGAGGACATTCGCCGCTGGAGCAAGAAGACGGCGGAGGCCCAGCTGGGGATGGCCTCCCAACGTGGGAGGGGTGCCAGTCGCACCATGATCCCCCTGATGTTCAGGATCCTGGTGGTGGTGTACCCGAAGTTGGATGGGCGCTTGAGGGCATCACAGCAGCAACAAGGGGGTGAGTACACTCTCATTCTGCTGAGTCAGCGCACATTGTAGGTGTCTGGGTAGGGGAGGTGGGCTGTGGGTTCCCCTAGACCAGGACAAGTTTAGTAGGCAAGGACCCTACTTAAGGCAGGCCCTGTGGCACCCCACCCCACTTGTGTACAGTGCCAACTACACCTAGTCAGGCTCCTGTGACATCCATGTGTGCAGAAATCGACCATAGCCTTGTAACCCATATCCCTGGGATTGAATAGTGGACTCCAAGTGCGCGGCGTAGTGCAGGGGGCTTCTGTGTCTGTCGTGTCCGCCAACAGTAGCGGTATTGCATGCACTCAACATGTCTTTCTTCTGTCTCCCCCCCCCTTTTTGTGGACTCCCTGTTCTTGTGTGCATTAGCATCATCAGGCGGAGGAGCAGTGGCATCGGAGCAGGAGGGAGCTGCATCCCACATGGCCCTAGAGGGCGAAACTACGGAGTCTGAATTCACCAGTGGGACGGAGGGCGAGGGGAGCTCCATGGCGGGGACAGGGCTGACACCAGCGATACAGACTCCTCTTCTGATGGGAGCTCCCTTGCGGTGGCGGGCCCATCTGTGCCCCCCGCATCTACAGGTGCAGCCGCCACCCCACCTACCAGCACTGCCCTCCCAGCAGCCCCTCAGCTTTTGCCCCGTGCCCGCTCACCCAGGAGGGTGGGCATCACCTTCGCCCCAGGCACCTCAGGCCCTGCCCCAGTCACCCCTGCTGCCCTCAGTGAGGAGGCCATTGAACTCCCAAGGTCACTCACTGTTGGGCAGTCTACCATTTTGAATGCCATCCAGGGTGTAGAGAGGCAGTTGCAACAAACCAATGCATACCTGGAGGGCATTCACTCTGGTCAGGCAGCCCTTCAGCGAGCATTTCAGACTCTGGCCTCAGCACTGATGGCAGCCATTGTCCCTGTCTCTAGCCTCCCCCCACCAACTTCCTCCGCCCAGACCCACACCCCTGTACCTCAGCCTATCCCAAGCACACCATCAGACCAGCATGCACACACCTCATCACACAAGGGAAGCTCAGGCAAACATAAGCACCACACATCCCACAGGCACTCACGCAAGCATCAGACCCATGCAGACACACCAAAATCCACCCCCTCCACTGTGTTCCCCTCCTCCTGGTCTCCCTCCTCCCTCCCTGTCTTGTCTCCACTCACACCTGCAAGCACTACATCCTCAGCCACTTCATCCATCACCAGCACACCCACCACCACACCCCGCTCACGTGCGGTCAACACCCCCACCACCATTCACATGTCCCCTGTGTCCTCTTCCAGTGTGTCTGTGAGGCCACCTCCCAAGGTACACAAACACAGCCACCTACCCGCCCAACAGCCATCCACCTCACAACAGCCTCCAGCCCATGCACCTTCACCCAAAGTCAGCAAACGTACACCTCCTACAACCACTACCTCTCCCTCCACTCCCAAACCCCCTCCAGCTACCCATCCCAGTGTTCCGAAGAAACTTTTCCTGGCCAACCTTGACCTCTTTCCCTCACCTCTCCCACCCCTTCAGTCTCCTAGGGCCCGACTCTCCAGGTCCCAACTTAGCACCTCAGCCACAACATCGGCGGGACCAGTGATGCCAGTAGTCACCGGATTATGGAGTGCATCAGGCAGCAGGGCAGCCAGTGTGGCAAGGAGCCAGAGTACGGACAGTCCCCCACCTGTCAAGCATAAAAAGTTGGCCAGTGCCCGGCGGGAGAGGGGAAAGAAATCAGCCACCAAAGCCACTCCCAGGGGTACAGTTGGGAGTGTGGAGACAGCTGCGACACCATCCAAACTGGGGAAGGTGCACATTAAAACCGGCAAGTCTAGGAAAATCACCACGGAGGACAAGACCGCCAGCAGCCCCGCTGCCCAAGTCAGGACCGCCAGCAGCAGCCCCGCTGCCCAGGACAAGACTGCCAGCAGCAGCCCTGCTGCCCAGGAGAAGACTGCCAGCAGCAGCCCCGCTGCCCAAGACAGGACCGCCAGCAGCAGCCCCGCTGCCCAGGACAAGACCGCCAGCAGCCCTGCTGCACAAGACAGGACAAGACCGCCAGCAGCCCTGCTGCACAAGACAGGACCGCCAGCAGCAGCCCCGCTGCCCAGGACAAGACCGCCAGCAGCAGCCCTGCTGCCCAAGAAAGGACCGCCAGCAGCAGCCCCGCTGCCCAGCAGCACCACCGCAGGACAGTGAGTGCCAATGATTACTATGCTCCTGAGGCTGCCACGGGCAGGATGAAGCACTCTGGGCACTAAGCCCCCTCCAGAAGCAGTGGAGAAAGCCATCCACTACCTCATTCCTTGGCAGGATGAAGTACTCTGGGCACCAAGCCCCCTCCAGAACCAGTCAAGAGTTACATCCACTACCTCTGTCCTTGGCAGGATGAAGCACTCTGGGCAGCAAGCTGGAAAGACTTGAGAGACTGTGGCTTTGCACTCCCCAGGGTAAAGCAGTGGGCAAACCACCCACTGGAGAGACTTGAGAGACTGTGGCTTTGCACTCCCCAGGATTGAACAGTGGACAACCCACCCACTTGAGAGACTTGAGAGACTGTGGCTTTGCACTCCCCAGGATACATCAATGGGCATGGAGCCCCATCGTGGAACTGGAGTCGTGCACTCATCCGGCTGAGGTGCCCCCCCTTCCCTTCCCCCTGAGGTGCCTATTTTATTTCTATCTGATGCCCCTGCAGTGTTCTCTCCGTCTTGTTTGGGTATTGAGTGTGGGCCTTGCCCATGCCTTTTGGGCCCAGTGATACACGGACTATGATGGTGGAATCCCTTGGACTTGTGTTTTTGGTGTACATAATTGTTCATAGTGTAAATGTGTATATATGTAAATATTTTTGATTACTGTATTTTAATATATTACAATCATTCGACTCATTTCCTTTTGTCCTTGCATTCTTCCAGGGGGGGTTGGGGGGTGTAACTGTGATGTATCAATATGTATTGGTGTGTGTGTTGTCGTAGGTGAGGGTGGGGTGGGGGTGTTGCATATTGCGTGTGTGTGTCACTGTTTTTTCCCTCCCCCCTCCCCTGTGTCGTAGGTGCAGTACTCACGTGGTCTTCGCCGCCGGCATTTGTGCTCCTGGTAGAGGAGCAGGAAGATAAAGGCTGGCAGTATCTGAAGTTCCGGTTCCATGGCATCCTGGTTCCTCGTGGGGTGTGTAGAGGTGAGCGTTTTCCCTTCGAAGTCCTGTTTCCGCCGTGTTTTTGTTCACGGTGAATCCGCCCCGGAAAAGGTGGCGGATTGGTGGCTTGTAATTCTGTGGGCGGTACATTGTCTTATGCCTGTCTGTTGGCGGTTACCGCCGCGGTGTTTGTTTGTACCGCCGTGGCGGTCAGAGTGTTAAAGTGGCTGTCTATGTTGGCGGTTTCCGCCATGGTCGTAATTCCATTTTGTTTACCGCCGGCCTGTTGGCGGTTTAACCGCCGCTTTAACACCGACCGCTAGGGTTGTAATGACCACCTTAATTCCATACACCTATATGAACAAAGCAACCACAAGCTGATTGTACCCCTGTTTAGAAGTGATACAGCCTAAAATCTGATCTGAACTGCTCCTTAGTGGTAGTGAAAAAACTGGAAACTGATTTATATATGCATGGCCCCCATTCCAAAGTATTTTGGTTTTCAGTGTGATCCTTTTCAGATAGAATGAGGCATAGCTTTCCAAAATGGACTTCTTTGGGGAGCTGACCCAAATTGGTATAGTTGATAATGGCTGTTATAGGGTAAAGGAGCTAAAAACTAAGAAATGGAATGTCAGACAGATGGTGTCCATAGGAGGTTAAGAATAATTCTAGCATTTCAGTCTATTAACTTTTTACTTGTGAGTAAAAACTGTTGCTGGCAATTACACTGTAAGAATGTTTGCAGCATTAATATAAGTTTGATTGTCTTTGTTTTCTTTGTGTACTAAACTTTTACTAAGTGCAAGGTCTTTGCATAGAATGATGCCATATACCCCATAACAATTTATCCAACTTTCTTGTGCTATATTATGTCAATTCCAGGAACGAAAGCAGATTGACAGATTCACTGAAGGGATCTGTACCTAGCCATGGTGTTTGCTTACATTGCAGTCATGCAAATGCTTCAAGATACAACATGAATTACAAACCAATGTAACAAATGATGAAAGCAGCTAATAATGAACACAAATTCCATGCATATCTGGTGATATGGAAAATCTAGTAATTCACTGGATATTTTTCCCTACAAAACCGTTTTGCAGATTTTTTTGCAAAACACTGATTACAAATATAAATTCTATTGTTACACAACAAAACCTTTTCACAGATCTGTGTTGTCCTGTAGAAAGAAAGGTGTTATTTGCACTAGGACAGATACACAAAGAGAGTTTCCATGCACGCAGAATGGGACATGTGTGCAAATTAGCTTACTGAGATGCATCTTGCATCCACACAAATCATAAATTTGTGAGTTTTCCAATAAGATGTGTCAGGCACAGATTCCAGAATATTTCTCATTCAAGAGGTTGCAGGGCTGGCATGAAGGAGGTCCCAATGTGGCAGTGGAAAGACAAGTCCCTATACTTTACTGCTGATAGTATGGGTGAGTGAAAGAATACTCATTGCCACCCCTATATTGTGGTGCAATTTTAAATGCATTCACTGGCACATATAGGCCCATATTTAAAGGAAAATAATGGAGCGCAAGACTGCGCCAAAATTGGCAGCACCGCGCTCCGTCATTTTCACAGTGCAGGGATGTGTCGTATTTAAATGAATACGGCACACTCCTGTGTTTTCCCCTGTGCTGGTGCTAAATTGAGCTGCCTAGCGCCACTGCAGGCCTCCTTGCACCATTGTGCAAGGGTGTGTGCGTTGTTGGGTTTGATTGTTGATGTGTGGAAAGGTGTCCCTTTCTGCACATAAACAAACACTAATGGTGATTTGGCAATTCGGTGTGTGCTTCAGAATGCAGCACACACCGAAGTGCGAAAGAGTCATTTTGCAATGATTGTTTATGTGTGGGAAGGGACACCTTCCCACACATAAACAACCATGTCTGGCATTTTGCTCTTTCTATGCGTGCTGCAGAATGCAACACAAATAGAAAAAGCAAAAAAGGAGGAGGAATTAAAGTATTCCTCCTCGCTGCGCATTCCTAACGCCACCCCTGGGGTGACGTTACTGTGAGAAAACAGGGCTGTTTACAGAGGCCCTCTAACTTTTTGCCCCCACTTCTCACCTTTGCTGGTGTTTTCCTGACTCTGATGGTGCCCTGGGTACTGCTAACTAATCCCAGTGCCTGTGCTCTGTGTAAAATGAGTATGCAAATTAGGCTGATTATGATTGGCAATGTCAACCTACCTATAAGTCCATAGTATATGGTAGGGCATGTAGGTCTAGGGACCCCAGTATAGGTTGTGTCCCCATAAGTGAACTGCTGTGGTGCCCAGGGTCATTTAAAAGCAGGCGTGACTTCCTGGCTGCTTTTAAATTGAAGTGATATGCAACTTCAACTTCGGAATCAAAAGTACTTCAAAAGTCTTAAACTACCTTATTTTTACATATGTCATCCCTAAGGTGTGCCCTACGTGACCCTAGGGTTGGGTGCCGTGTAACTATAGCCAGGGATCTTTTAAAAATGTTTTATAAGCCCTGGTGAGGTAAAATAGCCAAAATCGTTTTTTCCCTCAGTGTAGTGAATGGCCTCCATATGATAAAAGGGGGAGGTTTTATTTTAATTAACAAAATCCCCTGAAGTGCCAGATACCGTTAGTTCAGCATCAAATTAATTGTTATAATAAATCCCACAACTTACAATTGTTAGATTTAATATAACTAGCTCAGGTAAAAAGTTTTAAAACTCTACCTGAAAGTTGCCAACTTCAGGTCTGCAGTGCCCTTCTCTGATTGGCCAGCCTCTGGCAGCCTGGCCAGGCTTCCTGGATGAGGTGTGAAATGCCCTGGGGTGAACATAAAGGGTGTGCCGGGGGAAGAGAGCTGCCTCAGCAGATGGGGGGGGGAAGGAGGAGGGTGGCCAAACTGGTCTTCAAAGGCAGGGAAGGACATTTAGAGCAGCCATCACCTCCCTCACATCCTTCAACCCCAGACAATTAGGTGCCCTCTTGATTAGATTAGGAGGGGGCAGGAGAGAGATGTGTTTAGAATTTTTAGCCACACCAGTGGGTGGGCTGAGCCAGGTATAACCGCCCAAAATTACTTTCAGCATCACTTTCAGCCATGTTGGATTTTTGAGGAATGCTTCCTGGGATTGATTTTTGCCACACTTCGCAGGAAGTGGTCATCAAAAGGGGAAGGAGCCTGCCTGTGATTGGATAACCAAGACCCCCCCTGTTCTTTTTACACAGGAGCAAGGATAAATATGGCAGAGCTGTACTCACCCCTCAGATCCCTACATGGAAGAACATCAGAAGAAGATGGACTGCCCTGCTGGACCCCTGACCTGCACCTGGACACTGCACTCTGAAGGACTGAACCATCTGCACACTTGGGGTTCACCACAAGAAGGACTTTGCCTGGCATCAACTGGTTCAAGAAGGGACTCCTTGTTTGCTGCAGGTGGAAAATAGCTAACCAGCTGCATCAAATCCTGAAGAAAATGGCCAGCTGACCATTGTCCAGTGGGCATTTTGGAGTTTGAGCCAGGTGCATTCTGGGAGCTGGAGTTCGCATCCTCAAGAAGCAACTCAGAGCTTCTGGAACCTTGAAGTGAGCTGTGGACTCCTAAAGGACCTTCAAAGACCTTCTGAAAGAAGATCCAGAAGTTTGGAGAAGATTACTGAACTTTTTTAAAAAAGCTCCATAGAGGGACCGACCCGCTGCGGTGAGCCTAATCAGCTTCCCTCAACTGCGACCCGGCTTGACATGCAGGTTCGTCCCACTGAAGATAATCTCCCAAAAAGTGACTACGTCCGAACGTAGAAAGGTGACCGGGACCTCCCGCGCAGTGTATCCGAAGAGGGCTCCAGGGACGTCAGATCAAGATTCAGGTTTGGCCCAGTCATAGGATTTTCCTCTCGAAAAATCATCTAAGTCCGAACGTAAAACTCTTCACCAAGGTATCTGAGGAAGGGCTCCAGGGAGGTCAGATCGGACTAGCAACTTCGTCCTGCTGAAGAAAATCTTCAAGAAAACGACTAAGTCTGAAGGTAAACCTATGACCGAGGCCTCCTCCTTGCTGTAGCCGAGCAGGGCTCTATTTCGGTCGGCCAAAAACTTTGACTTTGCCACAGTCGTGGTGCGACCAGATTGGCGCATTTTGTTTCTAGGAACTAAAAAACACGAATTCTTTAAAAATTCATATCTCCGCGTCCACTTATCCGATTTATTCATTTTGGTGTCATTTTAAAGATAAAAATATACTCTATTTTATAAATTGGTGTTGGATTTTTATTGTGTTATGTGTTTTACTTATTTACTGTTTTGTGATTTTTAAATGCTTTACACACTTGTCTCCTAAGTTAAGCCTTGTCGCTCCTTGCCAAGCTACCAAGAGTTGAGCTGGGTTTAATTTATTGAGACCTACCTGGACCTCCTAAGTGGAGGTTAGTGTCCTGTTAAGTGTAGATGCTAACCTTCCCTTACCAGTAATCCACTTTCCAACAGTTAGATTTCGGTGCTGCCTCAGGTTTACGAAAACAAGTAAATCTGAGGCAGTGTCAAAATGCAATGGGTGTTGCTGTGGCATGCCCACGTCAACACCCATTGCACACCTCTTCCATGCAAAGAGCTGCGTGTGAAGGGGTTGTATTTACAAGGTGGTGTTAAGCCACAAAAAGTGGCTCAACGCCGCCTTGTAAATACAGCGCAGGGCATTGCGCCACTGGAGCGTCGTGAAAAGTGACTCTCCGGTGTCGATAGAGGCCTGTAAATATGCCCCATAGTCTGTTTAAGATCCAGTCATATCTATGTGCTCCAATGGGTAATGCTGTATACATGTAGACAATGCTGCCAACATCAGACCCCTGGTGTCAAGTTCATGTGACTCATTAGCACCATTGCACAACAGATCTGTAGATGAAAAACGTCTGTTTTGTTACAGAGCCAGGCCAAAAACCTGAGTACAACATCTCAATGTGCTGTCTGGCCCTTTGAGCACCCACAGTCCCTAGTTATGAATTTATGGCTCAAACATTCCACCCACACCGGCCTGCTAGGACCAAGGATATAGGCAACCAATTTGTGAACACTATACTTTGTGTGTCTGTGCATTTTGTTTGGGTTTTACATTTGACCCACTTCACAATACGTGTAAAGTGTAAGGAAAACAAGCAGGAGTGGGATACAGGGGGTGCTGTTGTGGAACTCAATACTTTTCCCCACATTTGGTTGGTGTTTATGCTTTTGATGATATGGTTCAGGGATATGCCAACCAAGAACTGGGCCAATATTTTTGCTTAATTTTGTAGGTGTTTTGTACATTAGTTAATGGGAAACCGAAGTGCTGGATGATGTGAATGGTTCTTGCCTTCAATATTTGTATTCATTTCACTTAGGAGGCATAAGGAAGGGGTAGCTGGGATCAGTATGTCAAATATTTTTGCTGGAAATATTTCCTTTTTATTCAAGGTGATCTTTCATGGCAGGGGATGCTCTGGTGGAGCAGCATCGATCTGGCTTCAACGCATCTTAGGGCCTGAGTTAGATCCTGGTGGAGGGAATACTCTGTCACAAATGTGATGGATAACCTGATCTCCGCTTTATGTTCCCCCTAGGCTATGAAGGGATCATAATATGGCAGACACAATAACTGTCACATTTGTGACTTAGGGCCTGATTACGAGTAAGGGGGTCCTGTGACTGCCGTACCCGTGGTGTGCTCAAACCACCGCATCCTCAGTGGTCTGACTGCCAGATCTAAAAGATGGTGGTCAGACTGTCACAAGACCACTGCAATCATCAGGATCACAGATTCCATGGTTGCAGCAGTGCAGAAAGCTGTGATCAATCATGGTGGTGCCGAAGTCAGCACCGCAATGCGGATCACAAATTGCCTTTCAGCCGACCTTTTCATGACAGGGATACCACCATGAAAGGGTCATCGGAAAGGCAGAGAAGGGACCATGGGGAGGACCCGCACTGCCCATGCCCATATTGTGGGCAGTGCAGTGGCCCCCATTCAGCACAGTTGGGATGCACATTGTCTGAAATGGCAACAGTGCGTATTCTGACTGTGCTGGTGGTGCAGACAATGTGACAGCACTGGCCTCAGCTCTCACTTAGAGCTGAAGCCAATTCCACCTCACTGTCTCCACCGTCACCCCGTGGGAACATCATAATTCAGCAGTCAAGAGGCCTCCGGCTTTACAGTGTCCTCCCAACTGGCATATTGGCGATCCGATGGTCAGACTGCCAAAAATGTAAGCGGCCCCTTTGTCTAGAAGTCAGCCACCATATTCAGGGGACGGTCCTTTTTCTAATGTTTCTAACCTCACTTAATCCACTGATGGTTGTGAGCCCTGGGTATCTTCTTGCAGTTGTGTGGATATCCATTTATACATTTGGGTCACTACTATAAGTGCCCCGATGTGCAAATGCTATTCATCACACTTGTAAAAATGACACCCAGGAGTTTGAAATATAATATGTTCAATAAATAGCACATATTACAAGTTTAGCCCTGAAAAAGGGACATAAAAAGGATTTTGGTTATTTGTACACCAACATACAGATGTCCTGAGTTTTTCCACTAATACATTTCTGCAAAATTTGACCTGAAATTTATCAGTGGAAAAATCGGATGGTGCGTTGTTCATTGCACTTGGTAATTAGCAGGTGCATTAAACATTGCACTACTTGTAAATAGGTGTTTTCACAGAGATCGTAATTTAACAAGGCACTATTACTTGAAACTCTTGGTGTAATAATGCAGAGGCATTGAAGTCCTGTATTTTTTTACTTGTAAGTGTGTCATTCTTGGTGTTAAAGCCTTGCTGGGGGTGCAACTTCTTGGCCAAAGCATGCTAGATGACTTGGAGTAGGTGAGTAGCTTGCCGAGATGTAAAAAAAATGCTTATTTGGCACAGTCATTAACGCAGGTTTGTTACTCTTAAAACAAAGGAGCATATTTATGAGAGGCCTGTGCCATAGTTGCGTCACTTTCAGTGATGCAGTGGCAGTGCAAACGTCTCAACCATATCTAAGAGACCTCACAAAGCAACTTTGCATTGGTTTGAATGGCCTCGGAGATATGGAGTAAGGCAAGGTAGCTCAAGTCACTGCGCTGCCTTAATGTGCGCCAGGAAGGCGTTCCATAGACTTTGCGGTTGGGTTTCCGAATCATGTCCATGTGTTTTGATGCATTCACAGATTTACAAGGACTTGTAAAACTGGGAGTGTGCCAAAACCACTGGTGGCTCCTCCTCTATGGCAGGGGAGTGTCTTTCCCCCCACCAGCAGCAGCAGTGTAAACCTTTACCAATAAAGTGATAATAAACTATGGCCCAGATTTGGACTCTGTTTGCACTGAATTAGCGTCATTTTTTTAATGCTAATTCAGCGCAAACCTATCTCCATATTTATATTTTGACGCTAGACTAGTCTAATGTCAAAATGTTGCAGTTAAATTCATTTTTTGCTATCGGAACACTACCTTGCATCAATGAGCTGCAAGGTAGGCGTTCAAGGGCAAAAAATTACTCTAAGGGCCTAGCTCCTTATTTATCCACCCGTGTAAAAATGGTGCACGGGAGGGAGGCGGGCCTAAAACTTAGCGCCATTATTTAACGCCTGGGTCAGGACAGGAGTTAGGGGACCTGTGGGCCTATTTCCATGGTGGAACACCATGGCATAAGCCCACAGATGCCCTCCACAGGCCCCAGGAACACCCCACCCACACTAGAGGGACAGAGGAGGATGGGAGACCACATCCCAGGTAAGTGGAGGTAAGTATTTGGTTTAATTTTTATAAGTGCCATTGGGGGGCCTGCAATGGGACCTCCTACATGCACCGGGTACAATGGCCATGCCCAGGGGACCCTTGTTCCCTGAGCTGGCCATTGTTCTGGTGAGCATGACTTCTCTTTTTTTTAAGACAGGAATCATGTTGTATGGTAGGTTTTGCAATGAGAAATGACGCTAGGCTGTTTTTTTTCACTCTAACCAGCCTAACATCATTTTTGAGTGCAAAACCCCCTTCCCCCATACCGTCACCCCCACCTGGCTAATGTAATTTTCCTTGACATTAGCCCACCCTTAGCACCTGCGTGCACCATTCCTTGAATATGGTGCCCGGCTGGCGCTCTGGAATGGCACTAGCCGGCAGTAATCGTTTACACGCAAAACTGCATTAGCGCAGTTTTGCATGAAAAAGTTTAAATATGGGCCTATGTTTATTATCATTTTATTGTTAAAGGGACGGGACCATGGAGCATGACAGGGACATGTTCATGTGTATTTGGCCAGCCATCTCGGGCCGGCAAACACACATTCGCACTGAGCTCTCTCCAACCCGACACTGCGTTGCCGGGTTGGAGACAGCAGGCAGAGGCTCCCAGTCTGCCTCGGAGCACCAAGCCAGGGCGCTGCAGCCAATCCAAATGCAGCTTTCATGCTGCCAGCAGCATGAGAGCTGCATTAGAATTGATCGCAGGGCAGGCTGGGAGCCTGTGCATGCAAGTGGAGCCAGTGGACGGGGTGGTACGGCGGCTCCCAGTAAGGTAAGTTTTAAAAAATAAATTATTGTTGTCCCATTTGTTTTGTGTGTGTGTCCCGCCCGCCACGCGCAGTGCCACACCGCCCCGTCCATTTACCACACGGCGAGTTGCAACTGGTCAAAACCTTATGCCTTCCCAGGGCAGGCGTAACGAGGAGAATTTCTTTTTTTTTTCCTCATTTTTTTCTCTTTCGCGTGTGTTTTGCGTTCTGCAGCACACATAGGGCCAGATTTATAGCGCCCTTGCGCTGTTCCAACATCACATTAGCGTCATGTCTTTTATGCTAATGTGGCGTTGAAAAGGGAAAATTTCAGCACCATATTTACAAAGTTGCATGCATTGCGCCACATTGTAACCCCTTGCACCACATTATGCCTGTGCCAGGCATAATGTATGCAATGAGGGTGTTCCGGCGCTAGGAGGTGGGGCTGGAAAAATGGTGCAAAGGAATCTATGAGTTTCCTTTGCGCCATTTTTATCGGCATTTTTTAATGTCTGCTACGTGCAAGCGTTAAAAATAAGCTCCCATTGATTACAATGGCCCTCTGGGTGCTTGCAGGATTAGAGTCATAATTTTGGGCGCTAGTCCTGCAAAGTGCTAGACTAGTATAAAAAATGATGAAGCTAGTCACCCTAACTACTGCCATGGTGTGCTGTATTATAAATACGGCGCTACCATGGTGGTTTAGGGGGGGCGCTAAGGGGTGCAAGAAAAGTGGTGCTGTACTAGGTGCAGTGCCACTTTTCATAAATATGCTCCATAGAAAGGGGAAAGTGCCTATTTGAATTATTTCTGTCTGTGCAGGAAGGGGTCCCTTCCTGCACAAAAACAATCCTGCCAACAACACAGGCACCCTTGCACCATAGCATGTTGCCTGCATTGGCACTAGGCTGCAAAACGGCAGCAGCACAGTGGGAAAGGACAGAAATGCACCTTATTGCATAAATACCGTGCATTCCTGCTCTTTCACTGTCGTGTAGGGCAGCTCAGCAAGGCAACTCGCTGAGCTGGCCCATGCCAAATCTCTGTAACTATGGCTCCTAGTTTGTAATTCCCTGAAGTTTCTCAATTAAAAAATCAAAGATTTTGTGACATTTTTAAACTTTTCTACATACTATCGTAAAATTAATGTGCAGTTTTGCACATCTGTATTATACCTAAATTTGGAAGGAGGATTTGTTAATCTAAGGAGGGACCCTGTCTTCCGTTTGTGGTCCACACGCATAAGAGATTACAGAAATCTGTAGCAAGCGGAATATTTGTGGACAGACTTAAAGATAGTGTAAAGTTCCTTGGGTTAAAAATCCTCTTGATTATAACCAGCTAGACAGGGCCCAGAGGTCAGTGTTAAAGTGCTGTAAACGTTGTTATCAGTGACAGTATCAATTCCATGATCTCTGAGCACTATATTCTCTTAATTCATGGTGTTCACTGATACACGAGAAAAACCGTAATCATGAATATCCTTGCATGCATACATATAGCGCTTTATTTTGCACATCAGCTGTTTCTAAACATGTAAATAACAAGTAATGGCACTTAATATACCAGGTTCGGAAGGATGGAATATTGAGGCTGCCATCGTGCAATCAGAAAACGGGGCTTTTGTCAATGAGTAATTGTTGGACCTGGCTTTTTGACAGGGTCATCCCCAAACTTTTTGCCTTCCTCCTTTTCTTTTTCTGACCTCATTTTTGCTGGTTTTTAGACTCTGCGCACTTTACCACTGCTAACCAGTGCTAAAGTGCATATGCTCTCTCCCTTAAAACATGGTAACCTTGAATCATACCTGATTGGACTATTAATTTACTTATAAGTCCCTAGTAAGGTGCACTTTATGTGCATAGGGCTGGTAAATTAAATGCTACTAGTGGGCCAGCAGCACTGGTTGTGCCACCCACTTAAGTAGCCCCTTTTCCTTGTCTCAGGCCTGCCATTGCAAGGCCTGTGTGTGCAGTTTCACTGCCACCTCGACTTGGCATTTAAAAATACTTGCTAAGCCTAGAACTCCCCTTTTTCTACATATAAGTCACCCTTAATGTGTGCCCTAGGTAACCCCTAGAGCAGGGTGCTGTGTAGGTAAAAGGCAGGACATGTACCTGTGTAGATATATGTCCTGGTAGTGTAAAACTCCTAAATTCGTTTTTACACTACTGTGAGGCCTGCTCCCTTCATAGGCTAACATTGGGGCTGCCCTCATACACTGTTGAAGTGGCAGCTGCTGATCTGAACGGAGCAAGAAGGTCATATTTAGTATGGACAGAATGGTAATACAAAATCCTGCTGACTGGTGAAGTCGGATTTAATATTACTATTCTAGAAATGCCACTTTTAGAAAGTGAGCATTTCTTTGCACTTAAATCCTTCTGTGCCTTACAATCCACGTCTGGCTGGGCTTGGTTGACAGCTCCTTGTGCATTCACTCAGACACACCCCAAACACAGGGTACTCAGCCTCACTTGCATACATCTGCATTTTGAATGGGTCTTCCTGGGCTGGGAGGGTGGAGGGCCTGCTCTCACACAAAGGACTGCCACACCCCCTACTGGGACCCTGGCAGACAGGATTGAACTGAAAGGGGACCTGGTGCACTTCTTAGCCACTCTTTGAAGTCTCCCCCACTTCAAAGGCACATTTGGGTATAAAACAGGGCCTCTGCCCTACCTCATCAGACACTTGCTGGAGAAGAAACCTGAACCAGAAACTACATCCTTCCAAGAAGAACTGCCTGGCTGCTCAAAGGACTCACCTGTCTGCTTTTCTACAAAGGACTGCTGCCTTGCTGTTGGCCTGCTGCCTTGCTGAACTCTTGTCTGGCTGTAAAAGTGCTCTCCAAGGGCTTAGATAGAGCTTGCCTCCTGTTCCCTGAAGTCTCATGACCAAAAAGACTTCTCTCTTCCACTTGGACGCTCCGTGCGCCAAAATTTTCGACGCACAGCTTGTTCCGCGGCAAGAAAAACGCCGCACACCGACGCTGAACGATGCGACGCCTTCGGGACGACCGAAACTTTGACGCACGGCCTCGCAAGGACAACGCCGCCCGACTTCCCAGGAGAAATCGACGCGACGCCTGCCGTGAGATCAAAACTTTTACGCACGGCCTCGCAAGGACAACGCCGCCCGACTTCCAAGGAGAAATCGATGCAACACCTGCCGTGAGATCAAAACTTTGACGCCCGGCCTCGCAAGGACAACGCCGCCAGACTCCCCAGGAGAAATTGACGCGACGCCTGCCGTGAGATCGAAACTTCGACGCGCAGCCCCGCAGAACAACGCGCAGCCGGAAAACAAGCAGGAAAATCCACGCACAGACCCGGGACATCTGGTACTCCCCGCGATCCACAGAAAAGACTGTCCGCGCCCCGGAAAACGACGCACGACTCCCCGCGTGGAAAATAACGACGCAAGTCCGTGTGTGCTCAGGAGAAATCGACGCACACACCAGTTTCCCACATATCTCTTCTCCTGTGGCCCTCTGAGGAGATTTTCCACCAGAAACCAGGTACTTTGTGTTTGAAAGAGACTTTGTTTGCTTTCTAAAGACTTAAGACACTTTATATCACTTTTCAGTGATATCTTTACAAATTCATATTGCAACTTTGATCGTTTTGACCTGAAAATACCCAGATAAATATTATATATTTTTTCTAAACACTGTGTGGTGTATTTTTGTGGTGTTATACTATGGGGTTGTATGATTTATTGCACAAATGCTTTACACATTGCCTTCTAAGTTAAGCCTGACTGCTCGTGCCAAGCTACCAGAGGGTGGGCACAGGCTGATTTTGGATTGTGTGTGACTTACCCTGACTAGAGTGAGGGTTATTGCTTGGACAGAGGGCAACCTGACTGCCAACCAAAAACCCCATTTCTAACAGTAATAATAATAATAATAATAATAATAATAATGAGAAGAAGAGGAACAAAAACAACAGCAAAACTATTATTATTGTAAGAAGAAAAAAACATATTGTGTTAAAAATGCAACTACAAATGATAGAGGGGAAGATACTGTTGTTTTTTTAGTATTCTGTATCTAGGCATTTTTCTAAAGTGTGATCACTTTCGCACATGCCTTTGTACCTGATTTTCCACTAAAATAACACATGCCATTTTATATCTGACACCATGAACATACTTTCTAACAAAATAATTAGGTTAAAGCAAAGAACCCAGGGAAAGGTGTCACTAAATATTCACCAGCTATATTTCGGAGACTTTTCAGTTCCAAGTGTAACAATAGGCTCAGTCCATGTTTCTGTTGTTTATGAGCATCTGCTGATTAGAGAGAAATACAATAGTGTGGACGTCCCTGAATGTGACGACAGCGAGCGCACTGTTTAAATTCCTGGGCGTTTAGGTCAGCCTGCGGTCTTGGTGTTGGCACCGCTTGAAAGAAACAGATACAACGCGTCCTTGACCGGCCGCTGAACACACAGTATCTGTGAATGAGGACATCGGAGGGATGCAGGGCGCACACTGACCTCAACCCCCCGGGTGTGCGGTTGCAAACTTCATAATCAAAAGGCTTGCTGAACCACGACTAGGAAGACGAGCAGGAGTAAAGAACCGTCCGTTGACTCAGGTTGATATTCAGTCATCTCAAATGAAATACTTTGAACAAACTGATTAGCATTCAGATTGAGAAGAAACTTCTCGAAACGCGCAGTTGCTGATTGACTATCTCATGTTATCCATTCTTCCATTCGAATTTAAAATCTCTTTGAAGAACAGGTGGGGAAAGCATGGCCTTCAGTATAAACGTTCTTTCTGTTCAGCGCTCATCCCCTATTTCGGAGTTCAGAGAGGAGACGTGATTTGTGAAGTCGCGAAGGCCCAGACTAGAAACGTGTCGGTAGCTATAATTGGTTGTCTTTTGAGTTATCTGTCACCTGGCTCTGTTTAGTGCTAATATTTAAGCTTGGGAACGCTTACAATCTGGAAAATGTCTGACATCGTCCTGGAAAAGTGCACCAATTCTCTTCAAATGTTTACAGATTTCTCGGTTGTGTCCACGTATCATTTTTTCCACTTTCATTTTAGGTCCAGACGTTTTCATTCAGTCTTGAGTCTCCTGCAGTCTATCCTTGCTTTCTTTCAATTCAATGCTGCATGCTTCTGTCTCTCAATTTGCATATGGTTGTCACATTTAAGGCCCTATTTACTACTTGCCTGTTATACCCAAAGGGATGATCATTTCTACATGGCATACAAGAGGCAAATCCTGAAGGGTCTGTCGAAAGTGCTTTGCCCTCAGTAAAAACAATGGGATTGGATCCCCTATTGCACAGGGTTTGTTAAAAAATGGGTTTCTGGTTGGCAGAGTCCAAGCAGGAACCACCATCCTAGTCAGGGTAAGTCAGATAACACCATAAATTAACCTATGGCCACTCTCTGGTAGCTTTGCAAAGGGCAGGCAGGCTTAGCTTAGGAGGCAATGTGCAATTATTTGTGCAACACTTGAAACAGTAAAACAGTGAAAAAAACCTCACAAAAGTAATCCACACCAGAGAAAAATAGAGCTTACTTTAATGAACAAAACAAGACCAAACCAACAAAAATCCAATAAATAGGTCAAGATATGAATTTTTAAAGAATACATATGCAAGTAATGATTAGAAACAATATGCACCTATTTGGATATCTGCTCATGCTGGACAGGGCCAAAGTCAAGAATTCAAGCTGTCCGCAGTAAAGTGCAGGCTGTCTACAGGACCTAGGCAGGGCCCGCTGAGCAACACTACATTAATCCTTGTTACAGCACGAGATGCGTCAATAATGCCCACACAGTTGGGGTATAGTGCTGGATTTCTCCACACAACTCAGGTGATGCGTTGGTTTCGAATGCTATGCAAAGGTTCTGACTGCAGTGGTTCCAAAAGTGATACACCAGGTTAATCCACGCTAAAGGGTGATGTGTCAAACTTCTCCATGCAGTGGCTGCAATGCTTTGGTTCCAAAGCAGCGGTTCCAGAGGTGATGCAGTGGTTCCGAGTGCAATGCACTATTGTTGTTCCTGCAGCAGCGGTGATGCATCGATCCCCATGTTCCAGCAAGCGATGGATCGATTCTAGTCGCCACAATGGTGTTGATGCACAGGTTCTGGTAGGTGCAGCACTTTATATTCAAGTTCAAGGGCCCTGGACTTGGGTGGCACCACTTGGCAAAGCAAGACTTGCAACAAGTAAAGTCTGGGTTCTGGTTGTAGATGGACGGAAAGCCTTTAATGTCCTGAGACTTCATTACAAGAGGCAAGCCAGAAAATCCTTGGAGTCACCTCTGTTCTTGGGATGCAGAGATGCAGGTCAAGTCCTTCTCACTCCTAGGCAAGGAGGGAGGCAATCAGCAGGGCAGATACAGCAGAGCAGGAGTCCAGCAAAGTACAGTAGGCTCCAGCAGAGTGACAGGTCCTACAGAAGCACAACAGTCCTTCATCCTGGCAGAATGTCCTCAGGTCAAGAAGTGTATTGATTTGGTGGGGTCAGAAGTCCAGTTTTTATACCTAGTGGTGCCTTTGAAGTGGGGAGACATTAAAGAGAGGCCTTTAAAGTGAACAAAGTCCCTTCCCTGGCTCCAGTCACACAACAAGGGGTTATGCAACCCGTTGTGTGGACTCAGGACACAGCCCAGTCAGGTGTAAGTGTCAGCTCCTCCCTCCTATCCGGAACCCGGGATGGGCCATCAGGAGGTTGATGGTTCATCAGTCACACCTAAGTTCCTTTCTATGTGGTTGTCTGGCAGGAATGCACAAGAGCCCAGCTGTCTCCTACCCAGATGTGTATTCAGAGACAGGCAGAAGCCACCAGACAATTTAAATTAAGAATATGGCAACTCTCTAAAAGTGACATGTTCAGAATTACAATTTAAAATCTGACTTTAACATGAGTTGTGATTTCAGGAACACCAAATGTGGGGATCAAATCTCCCCCCAGTTGGAAATTACGCTTATAAAATGTAATAAGGTAATCCCAATGTTAACCTATGGGAGAGATAGGCCTTGCAGTAGGAAAAAACACATTTAGGATCCTTTCACTACCTGGACATGTAAAATTAAAAAGTACATGTCCATCTTTTTAAATACACTGCACCATGCCCTTTGGGCTGACTACAGCCTAATTTAGGGGTGACTTACATGCATTAAAAAGGAAGATTTTGGCCTGGAAACACGACTACCTTGCCAGGTCGAAATGGCAGTTTAAATCTGCACACACAGGCTCTGCAATGGCAGGTGTGAGCCATGTTTGAAGGGCTACTACAGAGGGTGGCACAATCATGACTGCAAGCCAACTAGTAGCATTTAATTTACAGGCCATGGGCCCCGGTATTGCACTTTACCAGGAACTTATAAGTAAAGAACATATGCCAATTGTGGATAAGCCCATGTTATCATGTTTTAGGGAAACAACACAAGAACTGTAACACTGGTCAGCAGTAGTAAAGTGCCCAGAGCCCTAAAGCCAGCAAAAATGAAGTCAGCAAAACAGAAGGTAAAAAGTCAGAGGAGACCACACCAAGGATGGCAGGTTTAACAGCGGTTAATAGGGCATTAACCGTAATCCCTTAATAAAACCAGGTCCCAATGCTACCAAAGTCACAAGTATCTATAATACAGCATCTGATATTCCCTCCCCTTTATTCTCTGGTAATAAGAGCCTAAGTGAAGTTCCATGGGATACATTTAAGGGATTATTTTGAGGCCAAATCATTAAAAGACAGTAGAAGTACTTGTTTTTGCTAGTTCCCTATTTTTCACACAACAGTGTGAGAACCATAACTCACATGGCAGGGTACTAAATGCACTGACCTCACCCTTAATGAAACTGATGCAATTGCAAATGTTTGAAGTCATCTTACAGATGAGATTACATAGCACATTACCCTTACAGTCTTGACAGAGACTATGAATGCAGTATCCTTACTTGGTTTCATTATTGGTTCTTGTTTAATTACATTTCGTATTTATGTATTGTTATTCACTGGTAAAAGTACTGTGAGGTCATAAGAACTGCATTTGGTGTGTGAGCTGTGGACTGTGTTGCTAACCACAATTTATAATTTTTAATGCTTTCTGTTTTAATTAGGTACCATAACTGCACTTTCACTGTGTTCTTAGGTGAAGTTCTCAGGTTCTTTTTAAAACATGCATTGAGTGTTATAACCAACACTAACTATAAATACACTCTAACCTTTGTTTTTTTCCTGTGATTTGTTTGATTATATGCAACATCCAAGGGTTCCTTACAACCAACAATCCCCTAGCGGTGATCCTCAACTAAGCACAGCCTTTAACTGTGTCCAGTAGAGGGCTGGCCATAGGGTCTGACCTCAGGCAAGGATCTGCACCCAAAACTCTATGGGCAACCAACACTTGTTAAGTATAGCTGAAGGCCTCCAGGCACTATGGTCTATCTTGCCTAGGTGGCCAACCACAACTGCACAATGCATTCACACATGTGCATTAGGGCTAGCCACAGCCCATTGAACTCAACTCATTGCAGGCAACCAACATGCAGAGCACACACCTTTCAGCATTGCACTGCATGGTTAGTTACAGAGTCTAGCTTCTGGCAATGCCTTGTGCCCAGCCTTCCATGGGCACCAACCGCTGTTGCACATGGCCATCAGCCATGTGCAGAGGTCTTTGGCAACAGGACCTGGTCTCTAGCTGTTCTCTATGTACAACTCAGTGCTTGTTGTCCTCGGCAGAGGTTGATTGTATGTTATGGCCCTGGCCTATGACCTTTGCTCAGTACTCCATTATTAGCAGCCAACCCTGCTGTGCATAGCCACATGCAGCAGGGTTGCCCAAATGGCTTCATCTGCAAGTCTTTGGTCGTATACAGTGGGCCTACTGCAGGGCCTCTCCACTCTGTGTGCCCACTTCTTTCCAGGTGACCAAATCCAGCAGCCCATAACCTTCAGCTGTGCACAGCAGGTGACTAGCTGTAGGGCTGGCCTCCAGTCAGACTGTGTACCCAACACCTGCAGCACACAATCTTTCGCTTCAGGGTCTGGTCTGCGATTGGGAGCTGTTGCCACCTTGCCGCATGCGGTCAGCCATCACGTGCAGCCTTTGGCCATGCACAGTAATAGTGCACAAAATACTTTGTTTTTCCAAATGATTTCAGGATTCACTGATCTTCTGCTAGGTTTGTGAATCCTGAACACCAGGGTAATCTGAAGTCCCTTTGGCCCCCCACACACAATTTTATTTTTCCCAAAACAATGCTCAGTGAATGATGGTGGGTAATGGCGGCCACAACCAAAATGTATCTGGGACAGACAGCCAATCAGAGCAAAGTGGACTTGTGAATCATGAGCCTGAATTACGAAAAATCTCCCTAGTCTCATGGAGTGTCCTTATTTATTTAATAGTCATGAGTCCTCTGTAGGTCTGTGTATCAGCAAATGATCCACAAATTAAGGGTTCACATAGCTTTAAAATGTAACCTCTTTGTGCCTATTCAGAGTACCATCTAAAACTTAGGACCACATTTATACTTTTTGATGCAAACCTGCGCCAGCGCAGGTTTGCGTCAAAAAGTTTAACGCCGGCTACCGCCATTCCAACGTGCCAGCCGGGCGTCATATTTAAGTAATGATGGTAGCCGGCGCTTCGGCCAGGTTAGCATCAAAATAAATTACTTTAACTGGGCAGTGGAGGCGTAGGGAAGACTGGGGGTTGTGCGTCAAAGAATGGTGCAAGTCAGGTTAGAGTAAAAACAAAATGACTCTAACCTGACTTGTGTCATTTTTTGATGCACAACCCACATGGAAATGACTTCTGTCTTAGCAAAGACAGGAGTCATACCCGTTCCCAATGGCCATGCCCAGGGGACTTCTGTCCCCTGGGCATGGCCATTGGGCACAGTGGCATGTAGGGGGGCCCAAGTTAGGCCCCCGCATGCCACCTAAAAAAAAATACTTACCTCTACTTACCGTAGATGGGTCCCCCCATCCATGGGTGTCCTCCGGGGGTGGGCGAGGGTGGCAGGGGGTGTCCCTGGGGGCAGGGAAGGGCACCTGTGGACTGCTTCCATGGTCAGAGACTGTGGAAATGAGCCCACAGGTCCCTTAATGCCTGCCCTGAACCAGGCGTTGAAAAACGGCACAAATCCAACTGGGCGCCATTTTTTAAGGCCCTCCTCCTCCTGTGCGCCAAAATGAGGCGGGAGGATAAATAAGGCGCACATGCCTTAAAGTCATTTTTTGCACGGAAATGCCTACCTGGCATGTCATTAGCGCAAGGTAGGTTTTCACGTACAAAAAATGACTCAAACTCCATAACTTTGGCGCTGGATGGGTCTAGTGCCAAAGTATAAATATGGAGTTATGTTTGTGCTGAATTTTGCGTAGAAGAAAATGAAGCAAATCCGGCACAAACAGAGTATAAATATGGGCCTTAATTCCTCTAAAAGTAGTGTCCAGATTTTGATAAAACTAACAAAAGTACAACCCTTGAGTAAAGCTCTACCAGCATGCCAAATTCGTGTAATTCCAGTCTGCCAGTTTTTCTGTATCAAAATAGCAAGAAATACTCTGATAATTTTAATGGGAAATGGCTCTTTTGTGCAGATTTGTTGAACGGTCTGAGGTTTTTAAGAAAGCCAAAAAATGCTTTCTCTGTGGAAACTATCCTAACCATGAATACACTAGTGCTATCGCTGTCACTGTAATATGAATGTACAGAGTGTAATATACTATTTATCACCATTGTTGAGTGTTGTGAGAGACCACAAGGGAGGTTGTGGTCCCTCCCTCAGCAATAGTATGACAAACAAACAAAGGGTATGTGGGCTCTCTGTGTAATAGTGACCAAGATATTGATTAATTTTTTATATTTTCTGGACTGCAAACATATTATTTTAGTGCAACTTTCTTGAAAACTGCTCAACAGATTTAATCAAATGGAGCACGATTACTTCATTGAGTAAAGGTCTAGTTTCATGCCAACTTCATTGTGTTAAGTTCTTGTTTAATGACAGTTTTCTTGTAATTCCATTCAGCATTTCTTTCTGTTGCAGAGAGAAATATCTCTATGGGAGTTAAAATAGAAACACTGATATTTGACACCAGCCCATTTAATAATATTTATTGGTGGATTTGTTTGAAACTCAACATATCTAGAGTAACCTAAACATTGTAATTGTTTGTCAAGTGTTGTGCAGATCCATAAAAATGCACTGAAATTATCAGCAAATCAATGTTTCTTTGAACCTTGCTTTAATATCCCACTTCTCAGTTCTACATGAAACCGGAGATTCTTGCATTGAGTTTAACTTACTGAATAGCCCGACAAATTTCATGATGATTTATTAGAAAGTACTAAAGTTATTAACACATAAAAAGACGTTTTGCCGCCTCTCTCCCCTTTTAACTTTGTCCCCTCCCAATGGATAGGCATTACATTTTCCATACTCAGAGAAATGTAAACACTTTAATTGCCTGTCAAATGTCATGTTTATATGACAAATAATACCACTATTATCACTATTATTAGCAAATAAACTGTTTCTTTGACCCCATTTTCAACTTTGCCTCCCTTGAGGAATTATTACAAATACAAAAAGTAAACTGAAGATGGTAATCAACTGACAAATTTTAGTTGTCCAGATATTGACCCTTTCTCAATTGTATTGTCCAGATATTGACCCTTTTCAATTGTCAAGATATCTTTGCTTGCTGTCTTCAACTAATGATCACACCTTAATTCGGCTCATCACAGTATACAGTTGTCACACAAGCAGACTACTTACCACCACACACAACCATTGCACATGGTGTCTAGAATGTGTGCCCTGCAGAGCAACAAACATCCAATGTATGAGATGTTTGGAGAAATAAAAACAATTCTCCCAATTAGCTCCTGCTTCAAGAAGACATTACTTTTTAATACAAATTCTGGACTGACTATCTTAGCAGATCAGACTTTGCATCAAAACCTACAGGTGTTTGCAGCGATCTGCCCATTTCACACCCAGGTATCACCCCCTTGACACAAAGTGATGTAAAGCAGGGCAAAGCACTATTTGTGCAAATAAAGGGAACTTTTAAAGTGCAAAATACCTTTGTGCCAGATAATCAATGTCATTCTAAGCCTACTAGAGTTTTCACCCTTGGTAGCTGTAGCACAGAGCAGGCAGGCTTAACTTAAGACAAATGTGTAAAAGCAGTTGTCACTATCAAAACAGCTAAAAGATAGAAACCACAGTATAATCAAAAATACACTCAAATTGATAAAAATAGAGTAAAAGTTAATGAACAAATAGATTCCAAAATGATAAAAATTGAAAATAGGAAACTGGAGATATGATTTTCAGAAATGTTATGTTAGATTAGAACCTAAGAGTGCAAAGAGCCAATCGGGGTTATTTGGTCATGCTAAACTGAGTCTAAATCAATAGTTAAGGCCGGCCATGAGCTACTGCTGGTCGGGTACGAGGAGGAGATTTGTATCATGCTGCAGGCTGGATCTGAAGGAGAGGGAGATGATTGCAGCCTGGTGAAGCACGGGTTTTCGGTGGGAGCCTCAGCTCCAGCAGGAAACATCTGCCCGGTTGTCATTGAAGATATGAAAGCTCTGAGCATGGGAAGCCAGGAATCAGGACCCCGGAAGTTGTCCTCAGTGGCCAGATGTTATTCAACATTAACCTCAGCAAAGCTTCTCAACATTTGGATTTAGAAGCTTCTCTAGAAGACAAAATCCTTTCAGTGAGGGGAACCTGCAAGTTGAATCCAAATTCATTGTCAGCATCTGCAGCTTCAGCGTTGGTCCTGGTCTCCATTGGTTCTCTGAAGGAAATGTTCTGAAAAAGTTTCTGCGTGTCTCATTTTGCAGGTTGTTGGGTGAGAGAAGCACACCCTACCACTAGCAAGGGGTTCATGACCTTGTGGGTAGGCACAACTTTGTGGTTAGGATGTACTCTCCTAGAAGCCACCAGCTGTGTGCCAGGAAAATCTAGTTGAAACTGGTCAGATAGGCCCTGGGAAAGTAGCCTTGTTGCTGCTTTTGAGGACCTGTAACAGGAGGCCAGCTAACTGACCCTTGAAGTCCACTTCTTGTTCCAGGGTACAAGTGGGAGCAGACCCAGCCCTGGAGGTTCCTCTCCATGGGTTTAACAGAAGGTGCAGTCCTTCTTCTGTCTTCCTCAGCTCCAAATGTTTTCTGAAGAAGGTATCGAGGGGTGTCACGTTTATGCCTGGTGCTAGTTTGTGGGTGGGGGAGCCTCCTTGACCAATAGAGAACAAGTTCCTACGGGCAACCCTACCCACTTTGACATCATTTCCTGTGGGTTTGGCCATCAGCAGTCCCACAGTGCGCTGTTCTGCCAAAATCCAACATGGGCAGAGCACTGGGCACATCTCTGAGGTGTGTCCTGGTAAATGAGACACTTCCTTGCAAACCAGTTCTGACACAGGTATTGCCCCCACTGACACAGGTTTTTGCCCTCATGTCTACTTGGACAATGGAAGGGACAGGCCTAGGTGTGAGTTACATTTGTCTGTGACAGGGAATGCCCCTTTGAAGCTTGTGAATTTGATGGGCACATCCCCCAGGCCAGCCTCACTGGAGAAGATCACACCTCCTCCCACTCCAGGCCCTTTTGTTCCTTTTCCTTGGAGCCATTCACATTCCTTTCCGGGGTACCAGTAGGTTGCCAGGTAACAATTATTGATTAACTGTAAAAAGGCGACTAGAGGTTTTAGGTAGAAAAATTGTGACATTCTAAAATCACTATTTCTGAAATAGACAACATTTGACTTTAACATTAAGCTGGATTTTGCTCAACTATGAAAATGAGTGTTTTGAGTATTTTTGTAGAGAGTGCCAATCTGAAGTAAGCTTTACTAAGTGAAGTAAAGTAAACCAGTGTTTTCTATTGCACAGTCGGCCTTGCGACAGTAAAAAAAATGGGGTTGGAGCCATTTTTCACAGTAAGGGCATGTAAAAACATTAAACTTGAATGTCCTGCTTCTAAATATTATAATTCTTGCCCTATGGCTGGTATAGCCTACTTTAGAGGTGACTCATAAGTATTTAAAAGGAAGGTTTAGGCCTGGAAAAAGGTTTATTTTACCAAATCCAATAGGTAGTTTTGAAACTGCCTACCTAGGCTGCAGGCGCAGGCCTGGAGGCATGCTTTGTATTTTCAGATTAGTGGGGGCACAATATGTGCTGCAATCCACTAGTGAATTTAACTGACAGGCCCTGGCTACACTGTTGTACCTTACACTAGGGACTTATAGGTTAGTTACATTTTCCAACTAGGAGGGTAGGCAATTTGGCATGTTTATTTTGGTCAGAGCATTGGCCACTTGGCAATGTACAGCAATGTCTCAGTGTTCAGTCTAAAACCAGCAACACATTCTAACAATGAGGGTTACCACAAAAAAATGTAATTTTCCCACATTTTGACTCTGTGCTGTTCTCTTGGGTTGATGCTTCAAACTTAAGCACACACGTTCTTGCACCTCCTGTGCAAATCTCAAACTCCTGCCAGGAATTGTTAGACAAAACGACTTAGGGCCAGATGTAGCAAAAAAGCAAATTGCAATTTGCAATTTGCTATGCAGAAAGGTGTCTCAGACACCTTCTGCAACTCGCAATGGGGTCGCAAAGACCCACCTCATTAATAATAATGAGGTGGGTCGCAGTTTGCGACACCATTGCGAGTATGGGCACTCACGGGGATGGTGGCCTGCTGGAGACAGCAGACCACCATGTCCGTGACTGCTTTTTAATAAAGCAGTTTTTTGTTTTTTGTATCTGCAGCCCGTTTTCCTTAAAGGAAAACGAGCTGCGCTTAGAAAAAAATACCAAAACCTTTTGTTTCGGTATTTTTCAGAGCAGGCAGTGGTCCATAGGACCACTACCTGCTCTGAAAAATTATTTTTGTTTCCATTCACAAAGGGGAAGGGGTCACATAGGGACCCCTTCCCGTTTGCGACTGGGTTACCATCCACTTCAAGTGGATGGTAACTGCGATTTCATTTGCGACCGCTTTTGCGGTCACAAATGAAATTGCATAGCATTGCGAGTCGCAAATAGGAAGGGAACACCCCTTCCTATTTGCGAGTCGGAAATGCATTTTGCGAGTCGGATCCGACTCGCAAAATGCATTTCTGCATACTGGAGAGGCTTTTGCGCCTCGCAAACGGCGTTTTTCGCCGTTTGCGAGTCGCAAAACCCTTTTTACATCTGGCCCTTAGTGTTTCTTCTAGAACATGCCAATTAACTTTCAGTACCTTAAAGAGTGCCAAAAAATCAGCATAATATGCACACTCACTGGGAGATTTGTCCAATCACATATGTTGCAGGCTGCCTTCTTTTTTCATGAAAACACAGATTAGATCAGAAACCCCCACCTCTCAATAGCTCTCCAGAATAAGGTACATCTGGTATTGTGCATGGTTGCCAGAGCCCAACCCAAGATGACTAAATCTCTAAGCATGGGATGTCTCATGTGCTAGCAACAATGAGACATGTAGTCCCTTTACAGAGAGCCTCCAAACCATTGGGTTTGATACGTTTTACCACACCATCTACAACAATACCACCACCTTTGGGACCAACATGGCCCACAATGACTCCATTCACAGATATGGCTGTGAGCTTTATGTCCTTTAGGAGAAACTATCTAGTTCAGTGTTTTTAATGCGAGGGAAGAAGCTGCAATGGCCCTAGAGGTGCGCTGCAACCTCACAATGGGCATATATGTTTTCACTCCTACTACAGGAATACTGCGGGATCTATGGGCACATCTTCGCAGAGGGGAACAGATTATTCCTTGATAAGATATTCCCTGATTAAACAGAGGACATTTCTTGGCTTGTCCTGCCTCAGCTTCTTCACAATCGCTTTGTTCTGAGTAGTGTTTTCTCCTCATGCATGGACACCTCCAATCCCCTTCATTGCAGTTGGTCAGTTCTCTCCTTCAAAGCAGACTCTAGGCAGCTCCTCTTGGCAGTTTTGGATGGAATGTCTAGGTTTCTCGTTGGGTACCTGGCTGGGAGAGTTGGTGGTGAGTACCCCAACCCTGGTGCACAGAGAGTTTCTTGGTTGCCACTAGTTGGGAGACAATTGATTCAGGGTAGAAAAATCTCTACACACAATCTGTAATTCTGGCCCCCACGTTTATTCTAAAGTAACTGGTAGGAACTGTTTATTGCAGTAGTTCAAGTCTAAGACTGGTTCTTCTGGGTTATTCTACATTTTCTTATTCTACTCAGACTGGTCCAGTCAAGGTCTTTCCTACAAGCTATGAGTGTGTAGATTGAGTGAAAGCAGAGTCTCCAGGCATGAGGGAGCGAAAACAATGGAACCCAAGTATAGGATACTTCCCGACTCAAGTACCTGTTAGCCTGTGGAGGATAATCCTTTCAGAGAACAATGGTTCAGGAAAAGACAAGGCGAAGGCCTTAGCTTTAAAGGGACCCCTGCCTCCTCTCCTTAACTCATCAATCACACCTAATGCAGAGGATCCCTGAAATGTCCTATTGTAGGAGATGAGTGCTGCAATTGAAAACTGCTGTCTGGGTTTCCTAAGCTTCCATCATAGGTACCACTTAAATGCAGCAAATACAAAATGGCTTCAAGTGTGCTCATGGCCACCTGGGTCATGAAACCTAACACCTGCTGAGTGGTGGAATCAAGCAGCATCCCTATCCCACATAAATGGGCAACGGGCCAGCTGCAGGGGATTTGGAGACTGTTTAATAAAGGTAGGAGTGGCCAGTTGGTAACTCCTCCTGGCATAAAAAGGTATTAAGTCCTGCCATGCCACTATGCCTGGTATTGGTGTCACTCCTATCAGTGCTCTAATCAG
The DNA here is from genome assembly GCF_031143425.1 of Pleurodeles waltl. Lineage (NCBI taxonomy): Eukaryota > Metazoa > Chordata > Amphibia > Caudata > Salamandridae > Pleurodeles > Pleurodeles waltl. Next base: position 31,351,965 of record NC_090437.1, read on the forward strand.
TGATCTAACGATAGTCATGCTTAGTGTAGACGGCATAGCTGGTGTGCCACTCCAGACCACAGAGTTCTTCTTTGGGTCTCTGTCCATGTCACAGACATACGTCACAGACACACATGGTCATAATTTGTGCTGAGGTAGGAATCACAAAGCTGCAGTTAGATAATATGAATTCAACCAAGGTCATCCCAACCGTCTGTTACTGACCTAATAAAACATACATGGATGGCATTTAACATTCAGAAGATAGAAATGTTATTAGTAGTTTGTCATTTAAATTGTGCACAATCTGCCATAAGCAAATAAGTACAGTACTTTTAAGTAGTTTGTGACATTACAGGTTCTGAACTTTCAATGACAGGTTTGTCTCTGATTCAGTTTGTGGAGATTTCCATTAAGTCATGTTAACACGTGCTAAAAGTTAGACTAGGATGTCTCAAACGTTAGCTGGCAGTGCTGGGTCAATTTGACTGTACAAGTACAGAAATCCCATTACAGCAATGCTGGCCAAAGTAGGTTGAGAGCACCACAAATTTTATGCACCTGCCTTGTTATGAGGCAGTCATACAGAAAGAAGAGGATGGTCTAATTGGCCTGCAGACAGACCAACCCACAAGTGAAGGAAACACATCCCGGATGACAGTCAAGGTTTTAAAGTCTAAACTAATTCTGGATCAAGAAAATGTAAGTCTGAAAAGCTCAGAGAGTTGAGGAATTGAAGCTAGCTGTTGAGCTGCAGTTTTGTCAGGTAGATGCTCAGGTGTTCTTTAGGCCCACATTTATACTTTTTGACACAAAAGTGTGGAAATGCAGTTTTGGTCAAAAAGTATAGCGCTGGCTTGCGTCATTCCAGAGTGCCACGCAGGTGCCAAATTTATGGAATGCTGCAAGCCGACGCAAAGGGTGGGCTAGTGTTAAAAAAAAATGACGTTAGCAGGGTGGGGGTGGCGGTATGGGAGCAGGGGGATTTTCACCAAAAAATGATTTTAGGCTGGTTAGAGGCAAAAAAAATGCCTTAACCAGCGTAACTTCATTTTCTGATGCAAAACCATCCATACCACATGACTCCTGTCTTAAAAAAGACAGGAGTCATGCCCACCACCCCAATGACCAGCACAGGGGACCATGGTCCCCTGGGTTTGGCCATTGCACATTGCACCCTGTGCCATGCCGGGGCCCCCAAATTGGGCCCCGATGGCACTTTAATTAAACAAAACAATACTTACCTATACTTGCCCTACTTATATGGGATGGGGTCCCCCATCCTCCTGTGTCCCTCTGGTGTGGGTGTTCCTGGGGCTTTAGGAGGGCACCTGTGGACCCATTCCATGATGTTTGGTCTTCAGGTCCCCTAACGCCTGGTATGACTCAGGTGTTAAACAATGGTGCAAAGCTAGCTTTGCACCATTATTTAGCCCATCCTCCCACCTGTGCGTCATTTTAGCAGGGAGGGATAAATATGGGGCTATGGGGTTAGCACCATTTTTTAGATGAGAATGCCTACCTTGCATCTCTTTGACGCAAGGTAGGTTCACACTCTAAAAAATGGTGGAAAGGCCAATACTTTGATGTTAGATGGGACTAACCTAGTTACCTTAGGGCATGAGTTACAGTTACTTCAGATATCTCTAACTATAACTGGTGAATTGCTATGGGTTTTACGTTCAAAATGTGGGCCTAAATGTATCATCCCTGTAACCTTTGTTTTTTAAGTGAATTTCTATGTTTTAATTCTATTTCTTAACTATAATGTCCTAGTATCCTTTGGTTTTGTCAGTGAAATTCTATGGGTTTTTAACGTATAATAATTTTAACTACTATATGTTAATCCAACCAAAGCCATGCACGCTCAGCTGGTGGGGGTTGGCCACAGGGCCTGGCAGGGATTACCTGCAAGGCCCGGCCTGCAGCCAGACCCAGTGGCAATTCCCCTCACCATCCAACCCCACACTGTGCACCACCCTTTGGTTATGCATTGCAGGAGTTGACCGCAGCCTATCTCTCTGGGTGTGAGAATAGGTGAAGAGCGTGCATCTCGGGATGAGAGTAGCTGTGAGAATCTCTGTCTGTGTGTGACAGTGCATGCATCAGTGTCCTAGTGGGTGCCTCAGTGTCTGTGCAGGTCTATGAGTGGCTGCATGAGGGTGTCTGTGGATATCTGAGTGGGTGTTGAGAGTCTGAGTGGGTATGTAAGTGGGGGCATGAGTGTCTGAGTGGGTCTGTGAGTGAGTGCGTGAAGTCTGAATGAGGCTTTAAGCGGGTGCCCGCGGGTTTGTGTGAGTCTGTGAGTGGGTGTGTGAGTGTCTGAGTGGGTCTGTGAGTGGCTGCATAAGGGTCTAAGTGGGTGTGTGAGTGGGAGAAAGTATTTGAAAGAAGGAGAGAGAAAGAGCGAGAGAGAGATAGGGAGTTTTTCAGGCTTTGATGTATAATATACTTAGAATGAGATATTTCTCCACAATTTGAAAAGAAGAATGTATTTATCATTTACAAAAAGTAAGATCACCTTTTAGTATGAGCCTTAAACATTTGCAGGTGAAATAAATGACTCCAAATACACCTGGAGCTGAACTCGGAACTGTCAATGTGAATGTCTGTTACCTTCACCGTTACACTACGCTTTCTTTAATGATTATTTTCTTTGCCCTTTACTGGTTATCTGGGACCACAGGGGAGCCCCAAAGCCTCCCCCGTGGCCCCACCCCATTTATTTATTGTTTATAAAATTTTGGTGGCCCTTTATGGGCTACCTGGGACCGCAGGGGGAGTCTCAAGGCCTTCCCCGTGGTCCCATGACTCTAGCAATAAAGTAGCTGCCTTAAGTAGCAGATCCGTGGTTGCTAGAGCAATGCTATCATCTCTGTTCCTTGCATGCATATCTGTGTGCAGGGAACAGAAATGAAAACTCATCCTTCATCTTTCTGACAGCAGGACCTGTTTGACAAGTCCTGCTGTCAGAAAGCGGTGTTTTGCTGTGACTTGGCTGTAGCTGCCAAGCCTAAAGGCAAGCCATAGCAAACAGCTTGCCTTGGGGGAGAACCCCGGGATATAGCAAGAGCTGGACCTGGGGGTGGTGGTCCCAAGGGCCATCAGTGGTTCCTCAAGGGGAGCTGCACGCTCCCCCTCCAATGTGGAGACAGCCCCAAAGAGGTGGTGGTCCCCGAGGCTAAGGAAGGGGTCAGGTGCCCCAGTCACAATAAAACAATGCCCCCAGCACTTGGCCCATCCAGGGGCTTAAACAAAAAGAAGCGAGGGAGCCCACGCTTCAATTTTTAAAAATTCTCACTGGATCTGCTGCGAATCACAGCACACATTGTTTTACAAAATTATTTTAAGCTCTGGAGTAGTCACTTTGGATCTCTCAGCACCAGAGCTAAGGGGTCACAGTGTTTGTTCCCTGACCTCTTTAGCATTTTTTATTCTTTTTTCTGGGACTCAGTTGAAGATGAGACTCCACATGGCTGCTAACACTTCCTCGTTTGAAGTGTTGGCAGACAATCAGATCTCAGCAGGAGATCGGAAGTGGTTGCAAATCCTTCTTGCCCCTAAGGTAATTTGGATCACCTTTAAAAACTACTGAATGAAATTACACCAAATAACAAAAAGGGCTCTTTCTGGACCGGGAGGTACCTTTCTGCCAAATTAGGTGTAATTCCGTGTAGTGGTTTTGATGCTATTGCTAGCAATTTTTACTACAGGAACTAACATAGAAAATGCTCTAAATTTCACCCCTCCTTTATCTCAGCCCTCATTTCACTGATCACCCTGAAACTTTCCAAACAGCAGCTCAGGTGACTGTCTAATTTTTTGGGAAATTTTTGTGAAGATTCGTCAAGCAGCGCCAAAGATATAGGCAAACAAAAAGCAGCTTTTTCCATAAAAACTATGTCCTTACTATGCCTAGTTTTGACCCCCCACTAAGTAATACATACATATACATACATATATAAATATATGTTATAGTTAAGACCTACTTACCGTATGAAAACATTTTTGGTTTTGCCTATAAATATGATGCTGTTTGACAAATCTTCAAATTTTAGGGTGATTCTTCAAGCAGGGGCAACCGGAAGGGGATCCCAAAACATGTTTTCCCCATGCAATTTCCCATAGGAATTTTTAACAGAACTACGGCATGAACCGCTGGACAGAATTACACCCAATTTGGCAGAAGGCTAGATCTTGATCCAGACGAGTGCTCCTCATAAATTGGGGCACATCTCTTCAGTAATTTTGGAGTTATTAAAGAGAAAAGATTTATGTATATCTTAGGACGCAATCCTCTGCGGATCCAACGTGGTGGATTTGTGGATCCAAAAGCCAAAACCAAGGCCCTGATTGACTGGCTGCAAACTGAGAAAAAAGTTGCGAACACCATTTTGTTTATCAGCTCCGCCCAGAAGGGAACAAATAAACATTAAAAGAGATATAAGGAGTTAGGGTAGAGGTATCTTGATCCCATAGGATGGGTCTCTGAGGGACAACTCATGGGCAAGGAATTGCCCCAAAAACGTTATTTTTTGGTGCACATGAGGAGCTACATATCCACCGCAGTGCTCAGCACAGCCTCCCATGTAAATCAACTATGGATCCATGAATCCAAACTCCAATGTAAAAATTAAACCCACTCACACACTCACTCACCAAATCCCATCATGCATGGCCAAAGGCTGCGAGCAGTGTAGGGTTGGGTGCCTGTAGGGGGGTTGGACACAGGACCTGGCCACAGGCTAGGTTCTGCAGTGAAACCCCCACCACACATGGCCCAAGGCCTTGCACAGCCTCAGTTGGATTAGTATATGGTAATTGAATATTACTTTACAGTAAAAAACAAATATAGAAATTTACTGAAAGAAACTAAGGTTATAGGAACGCAATAGTTTTGAAGTAGTATTAAAATAAGCTTAGGAATTCACTGAAAAACCAAAGGCCATAGAGTCGATGTAGTTATGTTCACATTTTAAACACACAAAACCATAGAAATTCAGCAGTTATAGTTATACTTATCTGAAGTAACTACAACTTGGGCCCTAAAGTAACGTTCCACCAGTGTTAAATTAATTGTTTTTTTGCTCACCCTGCCATTCCAGTTTGGACCCAGCCATATTTAAATCAGTCTTTACCCTGTTCCCCTTAGGAACAGTCCAGCCCGAACAGCCAGCCAGATCCTCCCTGGACCATAAACAAGCATCCTGTGAGCATATTTTGGGTATGATCCCTCATCAGCCAGGCTATCTTGAATCCAGTGGCATAGCAAGCACAGGACCCACATTTGGTCATACCCTTCACACTCAGGGTGACAAATGCAAAAAGATAGATCAACCCAGATCTGTGACTGTGGGGTGAATGCTTGACAATATTCATCATTTTGTCCATTATCTTTTTGTGTTGCTAAGTAACTATAAGCCATGAGGTATAGTTTCTTAACATAAATATAATTATAACTGCTGAATTTATATAGTTATGGTTATGTGTGTGTAAATTTTTAATCTAACAATAACGTCTTTATAACTATGTAACATTTGTTTTTTTCAGTGAATATATATATAATATATATATATATGTACATACACATATATGTACACATAAATATATATATATGTACACACACACACACACACACATATATATATATATATATATATATATATATATATATATATATATATATATATATATTTTTTTTTTTTGTAATTGCCTATATTTTTGGTGCCCGTTGCTGAATCTTCATGACATTTTCCCCAAAAATTCAAAGCTCACATCAGCTGCTGTCTGGAAAGTGTCATGGTGATCTGTCCATGCAGGGGCCGAGAAAAAGTGGGGGTCCCAAAACTTGTTTTCCCCATGTTAATTCTGATAGGGTTTTTAAACAGGTCTGCCACCAGAACCGCTGCCCAGAATTACACCAAATTTGGCAAAAATTTAGCTCTTGATCCAGGAACCATACATTTCGTTATTTGGTGTAAATCCATTCAGTAGTTTTGAGATAATTAAGAAAATTCAAATTAGGATATATAGGGATGCAAAGGCTCTGCGAACCCTCCCAATCTCATGCTGAAATCCGATTGGCTGCCAAAACTTCAACAAGGAAGTGTTGGCAGCCATCTTTGAATTTGACTTCAGAAAAAAAGATAAAAAATAAGAATAGGGGCCAGGTTAGGAACACACTGACCCCTTAGCTCTGGAGTTGGGGTCCCGGCGGGGACCTCCTAGAGAAAAAATAAATAAATGTATAGGCCACAAGGTATCTTACTTGGAATAACTCTAACTATAACTGCTGAATTTTTCTGGTTTTGTGTGAGTAAATTCAGAACCTAATTGTAACATCCCTGTAACCTTTGTTTTTTTAAGTGAATCTCAAAGGTTTTTTAATTCTATTTACTAACTATAACATCCATGTAACCGTTGTTTTTTCACTGAATATATATATGCATATATATATATATATATATATATATATATATATATATATATATAAATATATATATATATATTATTATTTTTTCACTGAAAAAACTAAGGTTACAGGGATGTTACAGAGTTTACTTGTACAAAACCATAAAAATTCAGCAGTTATTTCAAGTAACTATAACTCTCACCATAAAGTAACAATATCTTGTGCCCTTGCTATGCATAGTTTTCTTATCAATTATTTTATTTCAAATGTTGCTGTGATACTATCAAAGATGCCATACAAGATGTCATCAATGCTATAATATGTGGAGTAATTGACTGTGCATGGCAAAAGCGTAAGTTATAGTTACCTAAGGGTGTGAGTTTTAGTTATTTGAAATAACTCTAACTATAACTGCTGAATTTCTATTGCTTTGTACGAGTACATTCAGAGTCTAACTATAACGTCCCTGTAATCTTTGTTTTTTCAGTTAATCGCAGTTTTTTTTTAACACAAAGTAATTTTAATTACCATACTTTAATCCAACCATCACCCCACACAGCCTGCGGCCAGAATCTGCAACCAAGCCCTTATAACCACCAAATCCGGCTCCATGCATGGTCTTTGGCCATGTGCAGCAGGGGTTGGCCACAGGTCCTGTCTCTGTGAGTGGCTGCGTGAGTGTCAGAGTGTGTCTATGAGTCGGTGTATGAGTAGGTGCATAAGTCTCTGTCTGCATGTATGAATGAATGAATTAGTCTATGAATGAGCCTGTGAATTTTTTTTTAAATCCTCGAATATCCTTGAATATCCTCAAATATTCTAGGATATTTGAAGATATTCATGAATATTGCGCATGGTGAAGAAAATTCATTTTAAACCCATAATTTGATGCTAAAACACCCATATATCACACCCCTTGGGTCAGAGTACCTCCACCCTGACCCATTATACCACTTATCATTGTCAGCCCTGGTGACCCTCTCGCATAGCATAAAACGGTGGTGGCAACTTTCTAGTGAGGTTGTGGCCAGCCAATTACAGCGCTAACTCATGCATTCGCGAAAAATCACAAATATTTGTGATATATTGGTGGTCAGACATATACAAATTTGGACTTTCCCTAATTTCTTGTAAATTACTGAATGGATTTACACCAAATAACCAAAGCATAGCATGCGTACCAATAGCTAGCTTTTTGCCAAATTTGGTGTAATTCCAGCCAGCGGTTCAAGCTGTAGTCGTGTCAAAATATATTATGGGTATTAACGTGGGAAACACAACATTTTTGACCCTCCCTTTTTCTCTTCCCCTGATTGACGGATCACTCAGAAACTTTCCATGTGCAACAAGAATCATTGGGACCCTTTTTTAAAAATTGTTTGTGAAGATTCATCAAACAGTGGCAAATATACAAGCAAGTCAAAAAACGCCTTTTCTATGGAAACATGGTCCTAACTATAACTACCTAGTGGCCGAAGGCCTTGTGTGGCAGTGGTTGGATTAATATATAGTAATGTAAATTACTATACATTCATACAACCCACAGAAATTCACTGAAAAAAATGAAAGGTTACAGGGTTGTTATAGTTAGGAAACAGAATTAAAAAATCTGTAGAAATTCACTGAAAAAAAACAAAGATTACAGGTACGTTATAGTTAGTCTCACATTTTAAACATACAAAACCATAGAAATTCACCTGCTATAGTTACCTCAGCTAACTATAACTTGCTTCCCATAATAAACCTCTTATGACCTCACATATTACCTCACTCATGACATGCTCAGTGACATCAGTGATGACATCACCAATGTCATCATTCAATGAGTGTGAGTGGTTGTATGCATGTGTGAGTGTGTCTATGGGTAAGTGAGTGGTTGAGTGAGTTGCTGTGTGGGAGATTGAGTGGATGTGTAAGTAGCTGGATGTGTGAGCAAGTGGCTCTGCGGGGAGCTGCATTGGTTGAGTGAGTGGGTGTGTGAGTGTCTGTTCCAGTGAACGTTTGGGTGTGTGATGGCTTGTATGGGTGAGTGACTGGGTGTGTTAGTGGCTGTATTGGTGAGTAAGTGGGTGACTCAGTGACTGTATGGGTGAGTGGGTGTATGAGTGGCTGTATGCATAAGTGTGTGGCTGTGTCAGTAAATGCATGGAAGAGTGAGTGGATGTATGAGTAGCTGTATCAGTGAGTGAATGTGTGTGTAAATGGGTGCAATATCGACTGAGTGTGTGTAAGTGCCTGTAAGGGCCAGGGAGTGGGTGTGTGAGTGGTTGTATGGATGAGTGGCTGGGTGTGTAAGTGACTGTATTGATGAGTGAGTGGCTGTGTAAGTGTGTGTGTGACTGAGTGTGTGGGTGTGTAAATGCTTGTATGGGTGAGTGAGTGGGTGTGTCAGTGGCTGTATGAGTGTGTGAGTAGCTGAGCTAGTGCTATATGAGTGAGTGAGTGGATGTGTGAGTGGCTGTGTGAGTGAGTGTGTGTGTGTGTGTCAGTTGTTTTATGGGTCTGTGAATGAGTACGTGAGTAGTTGTGTGTGTGTGGATGTACCAGAGTTGTATGGGGGTATAAGTGGGTGTGTGAGTGGTTCTATGGATGATGTCATCAGTGATGTCATTTGAGATATCATCAGTGCTATCACTGATCATGTCATGAGTGATGTATTATGTGTGGTCATAAGCAGTGCATTACAGGGGTGTAAGTTATAGTTAGCTGCAGTAATAATAACTGCTGAATTTCTATGGTTTTGTACGTGTGAAATGTGAACCTAACTATAATGTCCATGTAACCTTTGTTTATTCAGTGAATGTAACTGTTTTTTATAATTCTAATGATTTTTAAGATTTCATTCCCTAACTATAACGCCCATGTAACCTTTGTTTTTTAAGTGAATTTCCATGGTTTCTTTAACCTGAAGTAAGTTTACTTACTATATGTTAATCCAACTACCATTGCCAGGTCCTGCACCAACCCCCAACCAACCAACCCGACGTATGGGTGATTGCCTAAGTATATAAGTGCAACTATGTACATGTGAGTAAGTGCATGAGTGGTGTATAGGTGACTGAGCGAGTCCATGAATGATGTATGGGGGATTGTCTGAGTGTATCAGTGCATGTATCAGTGTGTGAATGAGTTCATAAGTAGTATATGGATGAGTGACTTAGTGGATGAATGGTGTATGCATTATTGTCTGAGTACATAAGTGCATCTACAGGTGAGTGAGTGTATGAGTGGTGTATAGATGACTCAGTGAGTGTATGAGGGTGTGTATGTGTGAGTGAGTGAGTGAGTGGTGTATGGGTGACTGAGTGAGTGTATGAGTGTGTGTATAGATAAGTGAGTGAGTGTATGTGTGTATATATAAATGATTGAGTATATGAGTGCATGTATGAGTCAGTGAGTGTGTAAGAGTATGTCTACATGAGTGAGTGAAAGTGTGAGTGGTGTATGGTTGATTGATTGAGTGCATGAGTGTGTGTGTATGGGTGACTGAGAGGGCAAGGGAGGTGTATGGGTGATTGACTGAGTGTATGAGTGCATGTATGAGTAAGTGAGAAAGTGATGAGTTCATGTATGAGTGAGTGACTGAGTGCATGAGTGGCGCATGGGTGATTGACTGAGTATATGAATGTGTGTATGGGTGTGTGAGTGAGTGTATGACTGGTGCATGGGTGACTGGGTGCATCAGTAGTGTATAAGTGATTGACTGAATGCATGTGTGGTATAGAGAAAAAGTAAGAAAGTAGTAGTGAGGATAAGAGTAAGAATTAGAAAAAGAAAAGAAAATAAGTTAAATAAAACAGTAAGAAAGTATTAATAGTTTTAAACATAGGTATATTTCATTAAAACATTTTTTTAAAGGTTTTTAGGATCCACGGATCCTCCGCAGTGCCAGAAAATATGGATGGCCATACTCCATGGTTTTACTTCAGATCAAGTGATTAGGAGGGATCGGCAGATCTGATTCCAGAGCTGCAGATCCTTCTATTTATCCATAGAGTTATTTTCACTGTTTTTGATATTGGTATTAGGGTGAACATATATGTCAGCATATAAGAGTTACCATATAATTATTTTATGATTTAACTGGATCTGCAGATCCACGCAAGAGGATAACATTTATTTTTAGTATATATCCTAAAATAGTGATATATATATATATTACTCTTTGAATAAACAAATGCATTGTACCCTAAACACATTTTTAAACACCTTTTTTCCAGTGGAACTATAACTACCAAGTCACAGTCTAGTCTTTTTATAGCCTTCCTCCTGAGCTTATCTAGCTGTGCTACCATGGTAAAGTAGTTTGTAACAGTCTCTTGCAGTAGTAGGTCACAAGTTCATAACAGTTTCTGCAAGCACCATGCTCACTTTAAAAGGAAAAATAGCAGGTGTGGTTGACTTTTTCCAATAATATACAGATCACACACAGCAACACTTGTTCTGCTTTCTCAAAAGACAATCCCAAATCTCTTTTCTTTTCTCAGAATATCACTACCTACCTTTCTGTACCAGCATATTTGAACAACAAATAAAAACTGGTGTTTCAAGTTTTGACTATCACCCCCCATTTTGAACTACATTTCTGCATTTCATTTCAACACTACCTCATTCAGCTGTGGCCTTGTCTTCTGTAGTACTCAAGCTTCCTTTCAGTATGCTCAGAGTGCAGACTGTAAGTCACAGCTATGTATTTTGGGCCAGAGAGAGTGTAAGAAGGAGTGACATGGACAGAGACCTAGGTTCATCTAATGTGGACATCACTTGGATCGACCACAGAGGGTTAAAGTGGCATCAATTAAGTAAGTAAACCTATCCTATGCATATCCTTGAGAGCATTAAGTATTGCCAACCTCCAGTCCTTCTGACTGTGCACTGTGGTGGAATTCCCTAGGCACAGTTACAGGGATAGGATTAGAAATCCTAAAGTAGGATACCTTTGGAAAGTTAATGGCACTTTTCCCACACACTGCTTTGGCTTTTTCTAACATTTACCAAAGGCAGTACTCGAAGGGGTCAAGTAAATTCTGTCCATTAATAGACAAATCCAGGAAGCATGTTAATAAACCTGTTTCTGCATTCCTCAGAGACCATAACATTGTCTCTATGTGCCACAATAATTTACGGTTTGATATGAATGGTATATATATATGTATATAAATTATGGAATTCACCTGACAGAGAAAGGCAGCAGGGTGTTCCTGCAGAACTTCAGACACTGCATCCTGTTTCATGTGTAGTGATCACCCACACATCATAAACACAAAGGCTGTTTCCAGAGCCAATCCTTTTAGCATACACATATTAATATATCATGTATGAGTTGGTGTGAAAATGTGTCGGAGAGTGTGAGAGTAGGTGTGAGAGTGTTTGTCTGGGTGTGAGAGCGGGTGTGTGAGGCTGTGAGTGTGACAGTCGGTGTGGCAGGTTGACTCTAAGCATCAGAATGCATGTGAGAGTGTCTCTATGAGCCTGAGAGTTGGTATAAGGCATTCTGTATAGATGTGAGAGTAGGTGTGAGAATGTCTCTCTGAGTATGTGAGTGGTGTGATAGTGTCTGTCTGGATGTGAGAGTGTATGTGAGAGTGCCTCTCTTGGTGAGAGAGAGGGTCTGAGAGTGTCTGTGTGAGAGTGACTATAAGAGTGTCTGTCTGGGTGGGAAAGTGGATGTGAGAGTGTCTATCTGGATGTGAAAGTGGGTGTGAGAGTGGCTGTCTTGGTGTGAGAGTGGATGTGAGAGTGAGTGGAGTGGGTGGGAGAGTGTCTGTCTGGGTGTGAGAATGAGTGTAAGAGTGTCTGTCAGTGTGAGGGGGTGTAAGAGTGTCTATCTGGATGTGAGTGGGTATGAGAGTGTCTGGGTTGGAGAATGGATGTGAGAGAGTCTGTCTTTGTGTGATAGTGGTATACGAGTGCCTGTCTGGGTGTGACACTGGATGTAAGAGAGTATGTCTTGCTATGAGAGTGAGTGTGAGAGTATCTCTGTTGATGTTCAAGTGGGTGTGAGAGTGTCTGGATGTGACCGTGTCTGTCTTTGTGTGAGAGAGGGAGTAAGACTGTATGTGTGTGAGAGTGAGTGTTAAAATGTGCCTGTCTGGGTGTCCGAGTGAATGTGAGAGAACATGTCTTGCTAAGAGAGTGAGTGTGAGAGTGCCTCTGTTGAAGTGAGAGTGGGTGTAGGGGTGTCTATCTGGCTGTAAGATTGGGTCTAACAGGGTATGTCTTGGTGTGAGAGTGGTGTGTGAAAGTGGTGTGAGAGTGTCTGTATGAATGCTTTCGTTTTCTGAGATCTGTGGCTCCATCGATAGGGCTCAGCACAGGTGGATACGCAGATCTTGGAAAATGTAAAAAAAATACATTTTATGCCTGTCTTGCAAATTATTTATTTCTCAGGCACATTTAGATGATTCCTTTGGGGTCAAGGAACTCCTAACCTGACCCTTTTATATGAATTGCAGCCCACATTTCAGTCCCTGGGACTGTTCCTGGATAAAATAAAATGGTGGCAGCAAATTCCCTGTCAGATTTTATGACTTTCTCATTTCTCACCGTATCTCTATATTTAGTGGCTCCAACGTGATAAACTTCCGGACTTGTGTAAGTCTGCTTTCTATTTTAATCATTAGAAACACACGGGCGCTCTTATTGAGCAGTCCGTTAACGATGTCTAGTATGTAGATGGCGGTACAAAACGCCAATAGCCGAGTAGCCTCGGCTTCGGTCAAACAGAATCCGACAAGAAAGCGTACTCACGTTGGAGCCACTAAATATAGAGATACGGTGAGAAATGAGAACACATTAAAGCATATCTTAAATAGATATGCATTTGTATTGCAGAAAGTCATAAAATCTTGCTTATACTTAACTCCGTTTGAGCAGAATTTCGAAAAGGAGATACTTTACTCAAACAGCGGCATACCGATATGTGAATAAGAGAAATATGTCATTAAGGTAGGATTATAGTAGAATTTTAGCTTTATGTATAAATCACAAAGAGTAAGGTGATAAGAGGGGGAAAATTAGGGAAATAGTCACCGAAGAGATTGCACATTTTAAAATTGACTGGTACACATAAGTGGTATGTGGTATGGTGCACTTAGGTTACACACCATTTTGACACTGAGGTCACTAAGAAATTGGGTTACATTATAAATAGATGATTGTGTTTTGAAGGGTTCCCACTGCACATTTAACTTAATTATATACAATTTGACATTTATATGATATATTACAACAGGAAATATATATACATTGTCGTAGGAGGTCCTGATGAAATCCAAGGGTACTCCCAGGATGAAACACGTGTTGACTACGGGGCAACAGGACGGATACTTATTTCAAGGATAATTTTGGGACTACGGGGCAACTGGAAGGATACTTATTTCAAGGACAATTTTGGGATGGACTCTGATTTCATGGACAATGTGGATATTATTAATATAATGTTATTTTTCATTATGGATTAATGGACAATGAATTTTGCACTGTATGTTTAAATTGTCAATCATATTAAATGAACGATTTTTAGGCTAAGATTGAGAATTAAGTCTATTTGAACAGATTAACTTGTTATTTTATGTTTAATAACAATACATGTGTGCAAATATTTAGTGTTTAGTTTTAGGTAACCTTGTGTTACTGTTTAGGGGTGATTGGAGGGTATAACCCCATTGTTTGGCACCGTGTATTCTTATATAATTTTTGGTTTGGATATATGGGGGCAGGAGCGCCGTGACACTTTATTTACCCCCCACGAATAGTCCTATTTAAACATATGTCAAACAATGGGGCAACATAATCAATCTACATAAATCAAGAAAGGAGAATATTTTTTAGAAGCTTTCTTTCATGTCTGTATTCCACAACCGCCCCTTACAGAAACAACCTTGTAAAATAATTTCACAGACCAGAATCCAATTCACCACTCACATTCAGCCCATTGGGCACATTGCTGTCCAATTTAAGTATATAACGCATTTTGAGTTGCCTAAAGACTTTCACTTGATCACCCCCATATATTCTTTGGAACTGCCTCAATCACAAAATAGCTTATCTGTTTCACAACATGATGGTGCTTTTCTGCCCAATGCCTGGCTACATGGCATGCAGGATCCTTGTTGCAGATGGCTCTCTTGTGCTGTAATATTCACTTATGCATTTCCAAATTAGTGCTCACTACATACTGCAGGTTGCAACTACATGTCAGCAAATAAAATGCAAACACAGCTTTGGAATTATACAAACCCCTGATCTTAATGGGTTTTTCATGGAAGGGAGACTAATATTCAGTAGTGTCAATTCCAATATTACCCGCCCTATATCTAGAGCAGTTCCAAAAAACTGCCTTCGGTTTGAGCCAATTGTTATCAACCTCTGAACTGCTCTTTACCAATGCATCCCGCATTAGGTAGGCTCTTCTGTATGTAAAAGGAGGTATTTTTTTTTTTTTTGCATCTTCGGGCCAGTCACTGGGCCAGATATAACTATGTGCCAGTGCTTTCTGAATAACACACCTAACGCTTGATCCTGATTGCTGAAAAGTGTTATGAATCGGATTCCACCATCCTGCCTTTTGGCTGGTCTAGCAAACAAAACCTTGTCTCTGTATTTATTATTGACCACATCCAGTGCCTCCCTGAGTTCTCCCTACTGTAACCTCTTTGCAAGAACCTGTATTTTATGTCATCTTGAAACTTCAGAGGGACTAAGGTGGTACAGCAATTTAATTTTAAATGCAACACTTCACCATAAGGTATGCTTGTTTTTAAATGCTGTGGATGAAAAATTGATGTGTGCAGCATCATGTTACCTGCGCTTGCCTTTCTATACATATATATATATATATATATATATATATATATATATATATATATATACACACGCACATATATATATATGTGTGTGTGTATGTATGTGTGTGTGTTTGCTGGGGGGACTGGGGAGATTGCAGAACCCCCCTGACTTTTTGCCCCCATTTTCCACTTATGCTGGTGTTTTCCTTACTGTAATGGTGCCCTGGGCACTGCTAATGAGTCTCAGGGCCTGGTCTCTGATTAAACTGATTATGCAAATTAGACTAATTACAATTAGCTGTGTTAACCTACCTATAAGTCCCTATTATATGCTAGGGCGTATAGGTTTGAGGCCTGGGCTAAGGACAAAGGAAGTACCTAGGGGAGGAGACCCCCAGCAGAAAGTGAAACAGGATGGGGAGGAGCAACCAAACTGGACTTCAAAAAAGGGAAGGACATTTGAGGCAGCTCTGGACCTCCCCCATTTCATGCAAACCCAGACAACCAGGTGCCCCCTTGATTAGACTAGGAGAGGGCAGAAAAGGGATGTGCTAAGGAATTTTAGCCACACCAGTGGATGGGCTCAGACAGATCTATCCTTTGGATTTTTGGAGAATGGTGCTCCCTGGGATTGATTTTTGCCACACTTCCCAGAAAGTGGTCATCTAAAAGGGTGGTGGCCTGCCTCTGATTGGCCAGTTGGCCCCCCGCTATCCACCCCAGAGGCATGCTAAATACAGCAGAGCAGCATCCACACTTCAGATCCCTACCAGGAACAAAGGCAAGAAGAATAAGGACTGCTCTGCTGGACCCCTGACCTGCACCTGGACACTGCACTCTGAAGGATTGCACCAGCTACACACTAGGACTTCACCACAAAAAGGACTTTGCTTGTCTTCAACTGGTTCATAAAGGTACTCCCTATTTGCTACAGGTAGAAAACAGCTGACTAAGGTCCCCTGCTTTAAGCCCTGAAGAAACTGACCAGCTGACCAGTGGCTAGTGGTCATTTTTGGATTTGAACCAGGTGCATTCTGGGAGTTGGAGTCCTAACCCTCAAGCAGCAACTCAGGGCTTCTGAAACCTTGGGTTGAGTTGTGGACTCCTAAAGGACCTTGAAAGACCTTCTGGAAGAAGATCCAGAAGTTTGGAGAAGATTGGAGAGCTTTAAAAAAAACTCCATATGTGGACCGACCTAACGTCGTGAGTCAAGCTGGGTTACATCGACAGCGACCCTGGCTGACTTGCAGGTTCGTCCCGCTGAAAAGCTCTGGAGACCCAGACTTCCAGGACTTCACCAGGGGCTCCTGGAAAGGCAGTCCTCCGATGTCGGCTCGAAATCAGTTTGCGTTGGAGGGTCATCCAACGTCGGAGATAAAAAACTCCAAAAAGTTACAAAGTCCGAATGTTAAATGTTGACTGAGGCTTCCTGCGCAGCGTATCCGAAGAGAGCTCCAAGGAGGTCAAATCCAATTTCAAGTTGGGCCCGGACGAAGATTTCCATCATGAAAAATCATCTAAGTCCGAAGGTAGAATTCTTCGGCCAGGTCTCCTGCAACGCTTATCCGAAGAAGGCTCCAGGTAGGTAGGATCCGAATTGTGACTTTGTCCCTGTGAAGAAAATCTTCAAGAAAAAGACTAAGTCAGAAGGTAAAACTTTGACTGAGGCCTCCCACTTACTGTAGCTGAGGAGGCCTCCATCGCGGTTGGCTTCAAAATGTAACTTTGCCCCAGTTGAGTGCGACCAGATGTCCAGATTGGTGCTTTTGTTTCCTAACACTAGAAAATATTTCATCTTTACAAATTCAAATCTCCAGTTCCCTTTATTGGATGTTTGTCAGTTTAGTGTCATTTTTAAGATAAAAATATAATCTATTTGTATAAATTGGTATTGGATTTTCATTGTCTTTTGTGTCTTACTGTTTACTGTCTTGTGATTTTTAAATGCTTTACACACCTGTCTCCTAAATTAAGCCTAACTGCTTCTTGCCAAGCTACCAAAGATTAAGCTGGGATTAATTTATTGAGACCTAACTGGACCTAGTGTGGGTTATTGGCCTATTGCTAAGTGTAGGTACTTACCTTTCCTTACCAATAATCATCTTTCCAACGATAGATAAATAGATAGATAGATAGATAGATAGATAGATAGATAGATAGATAGATAGAGTTACCCGAGATTGTACCCGCCTGACGAATCTCCTTGAAACTTTCCAGACCCATTGCCCTGTTACATTGGCAGAGGGCCAAAAGTTTTGTGGTTTTTGGTCAAGAGGGTCTAAAGACAAAGTAGGGGTCCCAAAACATGTGTTGACCTTAATGCATTTTATATAGGCTTTCTGTACTGGACATAGCAGCCAAACGGCTAAACGTATTCCAATGAAATTTCACAGTAATATACATTAGACTATAAGTTTTGATATTGCAAGTTCCGTTATGAAGTGGTTATGAAATTATAACAAAAACTCAGTGATATCTATGTAGCACAATACTACTAAAAGCAGCGGGCAGCCTAAAAAAATATACTAGACTGCATAAGTTTCAGATTTACTACATGAACAATTGAAAGACCCATTTATGGTCATATGCCAATGAAAACTAATAAACAAATACATAACAAATAGAATACATCTCAGTCTAAATACGTTTTCTTTGGAAGTACCCTGGCTCCCAAAATAAAACTATGTCCAACAAACAAAACAAAAAACATCTTTTATATGCACTCCTGTGCAGCAAAGAGGAACAGTGACCTAACAGTGAGCTACACAAACTACTAAATCGAGGACACTATAATTGGCCTCAATGAAAAATACATTGTTTTTATAGCAACGATTGGCTTTCATTCACCTTGGGCTTCAAATGTAGCACAATCCTACTAAAAGTAGCAAGGACGTTCAAATAATAAACTGCATTTGTAAAGTTTCCCAGTTACTACATGAATAACTAAAAGACACGTTTATGATTATGCAAAGTAATAAACAAATACATAGCAAATACAATAGATAGAAAGAAAGAAATCACATTACATCTGATTGCCCCTCTGTAGCTATAGTTAGGATTCCCTGAAATAGAAATTCCTTGGAGTTTGTTCCCTAATACCTTTCCACCTGTTTGATGAATCAGCACAAACTTTTCCAGACTTTCTACATTTTGTGTTAGTATAATTTTTGCAGTGAATCATTAAGGGGGTGCAAACATAAAAGGGGGTCCCAAAACATGTTTTTCCACTAATGCATTTTCCAGAAACTATTGTATTTGATGTAACGCATAAACAGCGGAATGAATTTACATGAAGTTTGTTAGTTATACATTATGGTGCACAGATGATCCTTTTTTACGTACTGCAGGTAAGTAGGGTAAGTATTTTTCAGTTATAAGACATTTAAAGTTATTCAGATCTGTGACCGCTGTGCTTTCAATGAATTTCCATAATTTCATGAAATTACCTCTCTAGATGACAGTGACAAATCATTATCTGATTGAATAATGACTGTATTTACAAATGTTTAATGCAGCCATGTGGTTTAAAGGCCGCTTTGCCAATGATCTCGCTTAGGGTCTTAGATATCAGTAAGTATTACGCTTTATAATTTCCCTACCTATTATCACTTTTAGTAAAGTTGTATGAGGTAGGGAAAATTACTTATAAGTTTCCATGTATTTAAAAAAAGATACTGGTACTACCTAGGAGTACAGTGGTACTTTAATAAACACCAAAATAAATAGCTCAAAAATTGAAAAAACACTATATTATACTATATTCCACAAATATAGTGTAGTACAGTGTATTTACCATTTTCAACATATTTAATTCTCTAAAAAGTGTACTCAGTGTTCCTAAAAATGATCCCCAAAAATATGATACCTACTATGTACTAGAACATTACTTTGTAACCCTATTAAAAATATATACAAAATATAAATACACTTCATTACTTATTATCACTTTAATCAAGTGGTAATAAGTAGGGAACTACAATAAAACCTACTACTTACCTATATTTAAGGCCCTAACAATGAACACAGCCAAAGAGTAGTGAAAACAATATGGCTGCCTTTTCATTTTCTAAAAACAGCTGTTTCCCAATTATCTCTTCATCATGTACTATGGTATACCGCAAAGTTACTGTGGTATTCCACGCCCCAAAATATAACCAAGGCCTAGGTTTATAACTGTATTGTGGTACCCTTCCATCATGCATGGTATAGAATGGGAAACACAATATTTGAGTCAGAGTTACAAAGCAACCCAAGGCCACCAAATGGGAGCCTGTGTTCATTGGTAAATCTGGAAAAATTCAAAGCAGCACAATTTGCTGTTTTGCTCTACTCTGCACACCATACTTTTTCTGCTGCTAAATTTCACATAAAGCTGTATGCCACTAGATTGTACACAAGTACATTATACACCATTCACGCTTTTCTAGTATACACCATTCCCATATAAACGACTCTACTGTATGCCATTTCACTCCTCACCACACCACTGTACACCACTCCATTATATGCTATTCCACTGTATGCCACTCCACTCTGCAAATCTTCACTCTGCGATATTCCACTGTAAAACACTCCACTGTATGCTATCCACTCTACACTACTCCACTTTATATAACCCCACTCTACAAAACTCTACTCCACTCTATGCCACTTTACTAGACGCTACTCCACTCTATCCCCATACACTCTACTTTTCAAATGTATACTCTACTCAATGCCTGTACACTCTATAGTACAACTTGCTACTCCACTCTATGGCGTCTCCAACACTGTACTACACAGAACTCCACTCTACTGTGTGAGACACTGCAACAATTTATAATAGCTTCCTCGACTCTACGCTACCCCACTTCAAAGTATGCTACTCTACTCTACACTAATCCACTCACCCTACTCCACTCTATGCTGCTCCACTGTACTGTACACCACTTCACTCTCCTTTATTCCATTCCACTGTACACTATTCCACTGTATGCTACCTCACTTTATAGTAATCACTCGATGCCACTACAGTCTACACCACTTCACTCTATACCATTCCACTGTTTGACACTCACCTCCACTCTATATAATTCCACTGTATAAATGTCTACTACACTTTATAGCACTATACGACACTCTCCTTCACTCTATTCCCTTACACTCTACTGTCCAACACTATACTCCACTTTATGCCAGTCTATTCCACTATACAATACTAATCTATGGTCCATAACACCACACTTCTCTCTACTGTACAAGATTCTACTCCAATTTTTATGAGTTTACTACCTACCCTACTCCACTCCACTCCATGACACTGTACTCTACGACACACAAATAAACTTTATTATTTTTATTATTATTATCATCAGTAGTAGTAGTGTTATTAGTATTATTGTTCTTCATTTCTGCCACTCACGGCCAAAAGAGTCAATATAGAAATACAATGAAAGTTCAGCAGCATTTAGTGAAAGACTTAAAACATATGTGCAGGATCACAATTCAATTAACAAAATACAGCAATTAAAAATGTGCAACATTAATATACAACTATGAATCAATAAAAGAATAAATAAAACAGTGCAAGTCACATCCAGCCATTGCATAATAATCAATGAACAAATCATCATCACAAATTTGGGTCATTACTACAAGTCCAAAGTGATATCCCCTAATTGCCAAATGACCAGGAGGTCAAAGGTTCTTCAATTTGCAATAATTCATATCTCTCATCTCATGGAAATAAATGTATCTACCTCTATGATACAACTTGGGCGCAAAATCTACGTGAAAATAATTAGCATCGACATTGCATTAATTAAACTAATTACTGGCCTCTGATAAGGACGGCTTGTCCACACTGAACTTATATTTTAACTTCCAGGATTTATGCAAGTATTTGGCTACAACAAATGCATGTAAATCAGTACTATCCATAGTTAAAATTCTGAGGGCATTCAAAAAATTCCTCTCTACAAGATTTCTGCACACAGGGACCAGACAAGATTTCCTAATGCCCCCACATGTGGGACAAAAAGACATGAAATGCCCTACTGTTTCCAGAGGAGATGTACAGCACTGGCAGTTTGGAGATATTCTCGTCTGCACACTCAAAATACTTCTATACTTGTTCACTGGTTGGATTCTGTATCAAAGTGTCGAGTATAGGGATCTCGCCTTAGGGGTTCCATTTTATCAAGAACTTCTTCAAATTGGGGGGTTCAATTCACATCTAAAAATGTTTCCATTAGACTGCCTGAACACGACTTCAGGTAACGCTTGCTATCAAAAAAAGGCCAGTACCTGATCCTCAGTTGATCCACCACCAACATTTTGGACAAGGAAGGATTATCCCAATGCTTGCTCAAATCAAGATCAGAGAAGCACATCATAACAAATTTGAGCCAGGGTGTCCTTGTGTCCACATCCAAGTCTGTGGCATTTCATAATGCTTAAAATTTTCAGAAAACCACAACCTTATCCAATACAGAAGAGGTCTTAGATTTGCATTATCTACAATATTTTGCTGCACCAGATCCAATCTTAGAGGAATCAGAGGGGCCCTTTGTGGGAGGCCAGTGAGAGAGCGCATAAAGTTGTTCTCTAGTGTTAATAACTAAGACACATTACCAACCCAAACACTTCTGAACCATATGAAGCTCCAATAACAGCTTTTGCTCGATATATCTGCAGTGCTGGTGACAGGGGTCGAAAGGTAGAAAATGTTAAGGCCCTCACTTCAGCTCCAGCCCTATGCTGCAGCAGTGCCTTACTATTCAAGGTTTGCGCTGACCACGAGAGTGTTTTCATCAGTTGGACCCTAATCTAAACAAACTCTTGGACTTCCTCCAGGGTGATGTCTTGGATATGCACTTTACTATTAACTGACCTTGGGGGTTGAAAGCCATAAACTTTGTTTTGCTACTATTAATTACTAAGCAAAAATAGTAGCAAAAACTGGCAACACTTTCAAGCAAATTTTGGAGGCCCCTTGGAGTATTTAATAATCTGCAAAAAGGAGAGCTGGAATCTTTTCCCCTTGCGACTTAGGGGAGTCATTATTGCAATTATATAAATGCTCAATTACCCAATTCATATAAGGAATGAATACGGTTGGGGCTAGCACGCAGTCTAGGCGAACGCTAGGGGTGGGCAGAGTTCAGAGAGTTGCGCTATGAGCAATTCTGTGAAGTGGTAAAAAAACTCTTCTGTGCTACGGTGAGTTCTACGGGTGGGCGGAGTTTCCCCGTAGCACCCGTTCACATTGCTTTTTACATCAAATGCACCACAGGATACCTTCTTACATTCAAAACTGTGTGAGAATGTCACCACTCACTTGGCATGAGTGTGGTGATTCTGTTAGTTACTATGTTTATGGTTCTAGGTCTGTTTCTTTTTCTCTTAATAATCTTTTCAATCCTCTACCCTCCTAAATAATCCACCCTTCATTTTTATTTATATATTAGTGTGTCATTTTGTGTCCGTGTATTTCTACGTTTTTTTCCCTTTTTTCATGCTTTTTGTGTCTTTGTATTTTTATTTTTCCCTTTACTTCCTTAGTTATTTCTTCATTCCTTCCTTCCTTCTCCTGTCTCTTTTCGTCACCTCCCCACCCAGCGCTATGGCAGAGCATGGCAGTGCCGGGGAACAAGAGAGCAGCGGCTCCAGGCACTGCCCCCAAGCAGCCAGCAGCAGCCATCTACCTTGTGGGTGACAGCTCCCCAAGGAATGCATCCCGGCCCACCTTCTTTGAGGCAGAGGTGACAGCACTGGTTTTCTATGTGCAGCGCGACCTCCACTCCATGCTAGCAGCAGGTGGCAGGACTGGCTGCTGTTACCCTCTGCTGGAGGGTCAGCTGCATTGGGGGAGGGTGTGCAGGTGTGTTTGGTGCACCACTCAGGTCCAGCGCACCACCCAGCAGCTGATACACCACTGGACAGATATCACTGACCGAGCGCAGGACCTGCTTAACCTGCTAAGTGTAGAGATTCCGGGGCTCGGTGAGTTTCAACTATATTATTGTGTTTGTATTCTACAGTGCTAACTTTTTTTCCGAATGCCATGTTGCTCACACTCAGAGGTAAGTTTCATTTAGTTTACATTAAGAATATTATTATGTGATCCAGTTAGAGCTAGGCAGGTGCTTGGTGCTACCTCATTGTACTGGTTGGCACTCGCTTTTGTTGTTTATATAAGAAGCCATTGCAATGCAGACTCCTCTGTCCTCCTGTCACCATGTGAATTAGTGATATCAGTGAGTTAGCATTCTCTGTGACTTTTATATGTAGCTTGTACAGTCCAAGCTATTTCATAGTGATGTGTAGTACTTGTATTGAGAGATGAGAATTGAATTAAAACTCATTCATTGCAATAAGTTAGTTCCGAATGTAGTTTTTGTAAAGAAAAGTTGGAATGGGGATTTTAGAATTAGTAAAGCCAACTCAACAATATTTGTTACTACTACTTTAGATGATCTGATTTAGATAGGTACAATGTTACTACGTTTGCCTATTATAATAATGTTGTGGCAGTTAACTGTACCACTAATCTATCTTTTGATCTTCTTTATTTCTTGCATCAGCACCTAAGGGGAAGAAGAGGGACAATGACGAGGAAGGTCTGGGAAGAGCTGAGGATGAGGCATTGACTACCTCTGCTGAGGGCTTTGCTCAGCCCAGTAAATCCTATTATTTATTATTAATATTTTCCTAACTTTTACCTTTGCCCACTATTATACTATTTCTAATTTTGCCTTGTTTATTTTTTATACTGTCTCCTTTTTTACAACTCCCCTATCCAATGTCTGTTGAATTCCTGCTATCACTGCATTATCATTTTTTTCCTTATTTCATGTTTTTAGTTTTTGTAGCTGACTTCGGTCTGTAGTAGTCTGTTGGTTTCTTTTGCTTTGTTGTTAATCTTTCCCTCTCTCATATATGTCTTGTGGTACTATCAGACAAAGAATAGATTTGTGGTACTCTACTGTCTACTGTGAAGATTGCAAGCTCAAGTCCCATTGCATTTGCCAACTAACACCATTTATATGGCCACACAGAGTGCCGCCGGCTCAAGTTCTGCTGCAGGAGCAGAAGGAGCAGAGAAGTGGTGGCAGGGATAGGCGGTGATAAGTCACCTTATTTGCCTATTGACAATTACTAATATTCTCACTAGCTACGATGGCATTGTCATGACTTGTGATCGTGAACCCCCCTACTTTAACAGCTAGAGCAGTGGTTGAGCTATGGCCTCTTCTATCTGCATCTCAGCATAAACTCCCATAGTGTATGCTAAAAATTATGACTTGATGGAAAGGGTAAAGAACAGAAGATTAAAAGAAAGGATGGGTGAAATGAGTGAAAGGAAAGGATGCATGGTTGGGTGAAAGGATGACTGGGAAAAGGGTGGATACAGAATGGATGGATAATGGATTGGAAATTTTGGTAAAAGACTGGATGAGCAAAAGTAAATCTTAAATCATGGTGGCTATGGATGAATACAGTGGGAAGAATGATAGGATGATTGAACAATTGCTTGGATGAACGAACAAGGAAGCTCTTCTCAAGGGGGCATGCTGCTCACCTACTTTGCTTCCATTGTTTTATGATTGGTTATCAAAGCTATGGTTTAAATTGGAGGGTATTTTTATTTGTGTTCGTCTAATCCCTTGACTCACTTAAGTGAGGCAGATATGTACCCCACGCAATATCATTCAGCAATCCCCCTCCCTGCCCATAGCATTTTGCCACCTATGACTGGGGAAGTGCAGTATGGTTCAATTCATGACTGCACTGTTGGCTGTGCGATGTGTGTCTGCTTCAGTTAATGTGACATTTACAAACTTTTCAATGCATTGCAAACCGAACACACAAGGTGTGTTTCCCTTTGCCTACTCAGTCACCTCTCTTAGTATTTCACTCCTTTTTCTTTCCTAAGTTCTTCTGACCCAGCCTACCAGGAACATTGAAAAAACAATTTTTGACATGTGTCACATTTTTATGGCCATGTGAAGTGTTTACAAAATATATTTTATGGTTTCCAATAACAGATTTATTTTAAGCCTATTCAGATTTTTCCCTTTAGACTTTGGTCTATTATAGTGACTGAATAAGCCAAAGCTTGAGCACATGATAAATCGTTAATCATTGACACACCTCTATTCTTTAGCAAAATCTCTACCTACCCACCTAATCCCTTTGCCTTACTCTGCAGTAGAGTATGTCAAGTTTCCTTTCTTTACTGCCCAGCGAATCAAATTGTTGGAAATAATTTGTAGTGGTAAATGAGGCTAGTGAGTAAAGTGGAAATAGTGCCTGATTTGATTTCAAGTTTGACATCAGGGATGCTCTGTTGTCGAACGTGCCAAATATAATCCATATAGCCCATTCCTTTCTCTGTAGTGCAGTGCATCATTTTCCCCACCATGTACTTACGACAATCAAGATAATATATCTGCATTTTATATATGACCTGTGTTACATAGTATCTTATTTATTATTCATCTGGCTCTTTGGAATCAGGGTCAAAAAGAATTGGAGGGCATTTAAAGAAGAGCAGGGCCATGGGAATTAAAGATACATAACTGTGGGCTACAGTTGCCCCACCTGAAGACAGTCACAAAGTACCTGCAGCGCTGGCTAGCATGCCTCCATTAATTTGGCACAACAATTTGTACTCCATAGCACATTAAATAAAATTGGCCCGTTGACTCTCCATATCATAATACCATCAAATTCCAATGTCTCTAGGGGACCAGCAATGTACTGCTACTGTGCCACCCACTACTTACTTTCAAATAAGTGTTAGCTCAGAGCATTGTTTACAATTGGCTTTTTTATTTTTGTTTTTGCTCGATATAGCTACTCCTGCTGGTCGACTAGCACCACCCACCAGGGAGGAGATAGAGGTCTATCTGTGGCGCAGAGGCTGGCGAACATCCAGGCTAAATACCGGTGGCTGGTGGTCCTGGATGATGAAGATGCGGAAATCGCTGCCTCTGACCCAGGACCCAGTCCATCAGCAGCACGCCTGCCTCAGCCTCCTGCTTCCTGGCCATCACATCACCGTCACTGCCACCAGCCGTTAGGGGCCCTGTTAGAAATGTCCCTTTTTGCAGAGTTATCCCCTAAGGTTTTACTTCTGACCTCTTGTTTTTGATTCTGTGCTGAATTTTGTTTTTGCTGGCTTTAGGACTCTGGGCACTTTACCACTGCTGACCAGTGTTAAAGTGCAAGTGCTCTCTGTTTAAATGGTATAGGTGATTGGTTTATCCATGACGGGCATATTTGATTTGCCAGTATGTCCCTAGCATAGTGCACCAGGTGTGCCCAGGGCCTGTAAATCAAATGCTACTAGTAGGCCTGCACCACTGATTGTGCCACCCACATGAGTAGTCCTGCAAGCATGTCTCAGACTAGCCATTGTAGTGCATGTGTGTGCAGTTTCAAACTGCCAGTTCAACCTGACAAATGCACCCTCTTGCCAGGTCCAAACTTTCCTTTTTACTACATGCAAGTCACCCGTAAAGTAGGCCCAAGGCAGCTCTGTGGGGAGGGTGCAGTGTATTTAAAAGATAGGACTTGAGCTGGTGTATTTTTCATGTCCTGATAGTGAAATACTGCTAAACCTGATTTTCACTGTTCCAAGACCTATCTCTCCCATGGGATAACATTGAACTATCTTTTAAGTGCAACTTCGCATTGGGAGCAGATAGAGATATAAGTTTGGTGGCTCTGAGCTCACAATTTAAAAATACATCTTTTGGTGAAGATGTTTTTTAAATTCTAAGGGGCATATTTATGAGCCCCTAGTGCCACCGGAGCGTCACTTTTCATGATGCTCTGGAGGCACTATGCCCTGTGCTGTATTTATGAGGTGCCAGTAAGCTACTTTTTGTGGCTTAACGCTACCTTGTAAATACAACCCCTGCACACAGTCCTTTGTGTGGAAGGGGCGTGCAATGGGTGTTGCTGTAGGCATGCCACAGCAACACCCATTGCATTTTGATGCTGCCTCAGATTTCCGAGTTTTCGTAAACCTCAGGCAGTGCCAAAATCTAATGCCACCCCAGTGGTGGTATTAGCAAAGCACAACGAGGAGGAGTACCTTTATTCCTTCTCATTTTATGTTTTACTATGTGTGCTTCCTTCTGCAGCACGCATAGAAAGAGCAAAATGCCAGACATGATTGTTTATGTGCAGGAAGGTGTCCCTTCCTGCCCATAAATAATCATTTCAAAATGATGCATTGGCACTTCTGTGTGTGCTGCATTTTGCAGCACACATACAAGTGCCAAATCACCATTAGTGATTGTTTATGGGCAGGAAGGGACACCTTCCACACATAAACAATCAAACCCCTCTACGCAGACATCCTTACACGATGGTGCAATGATGCCTGTGTTGGCGCTGGCAGCTAAATTTAGCACCAGTGCAGGGGACAACACAGGGGTGCGCTGTATTCAATTAAATACGGCACATCCCCGCATTGTGAAAATGACGGAGCCCAGTGCTGACAATTATGGTGCAGCGTTGCGCTCTGTAATGTTCCTTTAAATATGGGTCTAAGTTTGAAAGTGCCACTTTTAGAAAGTGGGCATTTTCTTGCTTAACCATTCTGTCCCTCTGCCTGTCTGTAGAATACATGTCTGGGTCAGGATGACAGTTGTGCTGTCTGTGAATTCACTCTAGACAGTCAAATAAAGGTAGCACAGGTGTGCCATGCATATCTTGATGGGACTTCCTGGCCTAGAGTGGTGGGAGGAGCTGACACTTGCACCTGAATTGGGCTGTGCCTGTCCTTACACAAAGCAGTTTCCAACCCCCTGGAGTGTGTCTTGTGCCAGGGTAGGAAAGGCAGGGTCTTGTGTATTATTAAACTTTTCCTTGAAGTTTGCCTACTTCAGAGGTACAAATGTGTATATGGACTGGACCTCTGACTCCACAAAGTTAGAACACTTCTGGATTGAGGACATTTTTCCAGGACAAAGAGCTGGATGCCGAAGGAGGGACTATAACCTGCTGCTTGCTGCTTCTTTCCTAGAAGTGGAAGGACTAGACTTTGCTTTCCACATCCTGCTTTTCAAGCTTTCCCAAGGGCTTGAGCTGAGCTTGTCTCCTGTGGCTGGAGAATCAACGCAGCGCCTATCTCACGGCTGCAGAATCGACTCAGCTCCTGTTCCCCTGCGGCCGCATCAACACAGAGTGTCTGGATTTTCAACGCGTTGTCTCCCCTGGCATCAATTTTTATCAACCCTGAACTGCAGTACAGAACCAAGGCTATGTGTCCGGAAATCAATGCATCGCCATTCCTGCGAGGAAAGAATCAATGCATCACCTACCCTGCCAGGAAGAAACCAACGCATTACCTCTCCTGCGAGGAAAGAATCAACACATCACCTACCCTACGCAGAAAGGAATCAACGCATCGATTTGCTTTTCAGTGCCTCACCTCCCCTGCGGCCCACATTGTCTTTGTTTTTTGAAGCATCACTGGTACCTGGTGCCAAAAACTTACAACCATTGATTCCTATGGATTAAGACTCATTGAAACCTTTAAAGAGTGATATCTTTACTTGTGTGTGTTGGATTTATGTAATTTCGGTATTATTTACTCAGATAAATATTGGCTACTTTTTTTAACTGCTCTGGAGTACTTCTGTGGTGTTTTCATTGTGTTTCACACTCAGAAGCATTTCCCAAATCAATGCACCTCTGTCCAGTCCACAGAGCTGAGTGAGTACTAGGCCTCAGAGTCTTAGCCATCATCATAGTTTCTCTTTGAAGTCGATAACTTTCTCCTTCTAGGTGTTGAGTTAGTGCTCCCTGAGTCCTTCCATCCTCCTCCTCCTTTTCCTGATTCTGAGTAACTCTGTTCCAGTCCCAAACTGAGTGAGGAAGAACTGTGTAGTGCACTGCTGTTGAAGGCCAAATAGAGAAAGAGAATCGAAGTCCTTTTTATGTAGATTTGTGTTTTGTAAGTAAATTGACTGGTCTAGTCTCTAACGAACCAGAGAAAAGAAGTTGACCCTGCAGGTAAATTTTGCTAGGTTTGAAAGGCTAATCACTACAGGAAAAACCGATCACCCATCAGCCCCCAAACATTGCAAATTATCGAAATCAAGTTTACAAATTTTTTGAACTCCCTCCCTCACTGTCAGCCACCACATACATCATCAATAATCACTCAAAATCACTCAATGTACCACCCCTCATTGGTGTAATAGTTAGTATCTACCTCTTCTAATCCAAGCACGGTGCTTGATTGATACAAAATATTATTTCATATTTGATAATGGCAATACATTGGAATTCGGCATTAACATTGACAGGCTTTTACTTAATGATCTTCTGGGGCAGCACTGCTAGATGATGTGAAAAAAGGATAGGCAATGGGATGTGAGGGACGCAGACATTGTTCTCCAATATCCCGAAGGGAATATGGGGGGTTTGTCCTCGTACACAGTTCAAACTATTTTTTCAAAGAAAGAAGTTCAATGAGAAATCATTAAAAAATTCTATGGTGGCACTGGCATGCTCGGTCAAGGAGGTGGAGTTTCTCCTCAGACTCAAGTGGTTCACCCAGAAGCTGGTCAGCAAACTCACTGGATTCTGACCAATCATCCTCTTCTTCCTCCTGTGGTGTTTCTGGAACAGTGTAATTAGGTGGTATAAAATGCTGATTCATTTTGATCATGGATAATATCTCAATGTTTTGGGGCAAGAGAATGGCCTTTCTCACTATAGCAACTGCATCAGCTGCACTGAACACACATTCAGGAGACACTCTGGCTACAGGACAAGCCTGATACTTTGTTGTTAGCTTGCTGAGCTCTGGCCATTAGTGAATATTCCTATACAAACACACCAATGTGTTTTGATCCACATATACCTCTTTTGGGTCATCCAGATACCCCTGGAACATCCTCTAAAGTGTCACTGGTGCTGCCACTTGCTCGACCTCTTTTGTCTTCACCTCTGTACTGGAGTTAAGACCTGCCACTTGAAACCAAGCCAATGCAGAAGTTGGGTCTGATTCTTCTGATTCTGTTGTTGCCAGTGTTGTTGTTGCTGGTGTTGGCTGCTGTGAGACAAGACTGCCCTCTCTGAAAGTTGAAACTGGCACCCTAGAACTGCAGAGAGGGACTCTACCTTCCAGGAATTCTCCTTCCAGTTCTCTGGCTTGCTCAACAATCTAGCTCTTGTATTTTGAAACATCCCATTCAGGAAAAGGAATGAAAGAGGAAGTAATGTTTTGCATTGTGGATCAAGTAGAGTGGCACAGGTGTAGTCTTTGGATGAGATAATATTATTTTGCAGCCTTGCATTACAAGTAAAGCAATGGCTTAGGCTCTCAACCAAGGCATGCACTTCTGGGTTTTCATTCACACCCCCAAATGCAACCTGTAGGAAGTTGGCTCTGTATATACTATCTCAAAGTGAGAGATAGTGTGCACAGAGTCCAAGGGTTCCCCTTAGAGGTTGATAGTGGCAAAATTAGATAATTCTAATGCTCTATTTTGTTGTAGTGTGGTCGAGCACTTGGTCCTTCAGGTTCAGGGCAGTGTTCTGAGTCATCAGAGGTTGCTCGTCCCTGTCAGATGCGTCGCTGTGCAGGTTCTTTGAGTTTGGAGACAGGCTGGTAGGGCTGGGGCCAAGTCAGTTGTCGTATCCGTCGTCTCTGTGGGGCTTTCAGGTCAGCAGTCCTTCTTCTTTGTGTAGGTAGCAGGAATCCGATTTCCTGGGCTCTGGGTTGCCCCTAAATACTACATTTAGAGGTATGTTTAGGTCTGGGGGCAGTAGCCAATAGCTACTGTCCTGGAGGGTGACTTTACCCCCTTTGTGACTCCTCCCTGATGGGAGGGGGGCATATCCCTAATCCTATTGGGGGAATCCTCCAATCTCAAGATGGAGGATTTCTAAAGGCAGGAGTCACCTCAGCTCAGGGCACCTTAGGGGCTGTCCTGACTGGTAGGTGGCTCCTCCTTGTTTTCCTCATTATCTCCTCCAGCCTTGCCCCAAAAGTGGGGGCAGTGGCCGAAGAGGTAGGCATCTCCACTAGCTGGGATGCCCTGGGGTGCTGTAACAAAAGGCATGAGCCTTTGAGGCTCACCGCCAGGTGTTACAGTTCCTGCAGTGGGAGGTGAGAAGCACCGCCAGCCAGTACAGGCTTTGTTCCTGACCACAGAGTGACAAAGGCACTCACCCCATATGGCCAGAAACCTGTCTGGTTATGGCAGGCTGGCAGAAACTGGTCAGCCTAGCACTAGGAGTTGGACTGGTATTCATGGGGCATCTCTAAAATGCCCTCTCTGTGTATTTCCCAATAAATCCCACACTGGCATCAGTGTGCATTTATTGTGCTGAGAAGTTTGATACCAAAATTCCCAGGTTTCAGTTTAGCCATTAGGGAACTGTGGAGATCGTGTTTGACAAACTCCCAGACCATATACTCTTTATGGCTACCCTGCACTTACAGTGTCTAAGGTTTTGCTTAAACACTGTAGGGGCATAGTGCTCATGCACATATGCCCTCACCTGTGGTTTAGTGCTGTAAGGTCTGCTAGAGGGGTGACTTACCTATGCCACAGGCAGTGAGAGGTGGGCATGGCACTCTGAGGGGAGTACCATGTCAACGTAGTCATTTTCTCCTCACCAGCACACACAAGCTGTGAGGCAGTGTGCATGTGCTGAGTGAGGGGCCCCCAGGGTGGCATAAGACATGCTGCAGCCCTTAGAGACCTTCCCTGGCAACCGGGCCCTTGGTACCAGGGGTACCACTTACAAGGGACTTATCTGTGTGCCAGGGCTATGCCAATTGTGGGAACAAAGGTACAGTTTAGGGAAAGAACACTGGTGCTGGGGCCTGGTTAGCAGGGTCCCAGCACACTTTCAATCATAACTGGCATCAACAAAAGGCAAAAAGTCAGGGGGTAACCATGCCAAGGAGGCATTTCCTTAACCAAACGTTTCAGACACCTTCTTTAGCTGGTCCCATAGAAGATGGAACAACAGGATAGCTTGGCCCATCGTACTGTCCTCAATTGCTAACTCCCCGTGTGAAAACTTCAAAAGGGAGCAGCATCTGTGTCAGGCATTTGACTAGACTCCATTTGTCCACATCCATGTTCCTAGCTTTACCAATTGCATCCCCTTCTATTAGAATGACATAGTCATTGATCTGTCTGAACTGCTCAAACAAACATTGGAAACATGTTGAGTTCCAACATGCTGGCACCTCCTGTATCAGAGCTTTAACTGGTATGCTGTTGCCACTCAGAATAATCCACAATGGTTTGCAGGCTTTAAAAGAAAGGCTGAAATGAGTACATATTCGTCTACAGGTGGTCAGTAAGTTGCTGACTATGCAGTGTACCAAACACAGGACCCTGAAATAGTCACCGTCTGCATGGCCTTGACTGTGTTACTACCATTGCCCATGGCAACAAATCCAATTTGGATACCTCTGGGTCTGAGCCATTCAGACACTCTGCTATCAAATTTGTCCAAGGTGTTCGCAGCTGTATGTGATTTCTCCATGGGGAACATGGCTACTGTTGCCTGTCACTGGACGTTCTTAACAATTTCTTCAGGGGCAAGACCCATAGACAGCTTTTGCTTCACTCCAGCAAAAGAAATCCAGTGTGCAGTGATGCACATGTAATCAGCAGCCTGACAACTGGTCCACATGTCTATCGTCAAGTAGATAGCATTGACAACACTTTGCTGTAAAGCTTGTCCAACTAATTACAGCATATCGTGATGCAGCACTGGAAAGCAAATCTGGAAAAATAAGTCATAGGTCTGACATGAAACTTTCCATTTTGGGCAGATAGCTGCCAGAAACTCTAAAAATCTCACTCCCTCCACAGAAGAAAAAGGGAGGGGGCGCTAACATTTTTGCCAGCTTCCCATTGTACAAACTAACCATTGCTTTGGGTGGGTGTGGCTGTAGGGCCCCTCCTGCCCAAACATGACTATAATAGTAGCCTAGATTTTCTTCTTTTGTGGGGCCACTGACACAGGTGACTTTTGAGATGTAGGTGGTGGTAGACTCAATGTGCGTTGTGGTGCATTCACCTTATACCGTGGTGTCTCCATCTGAGTCTTCCTGTGCCACTGTGAGGTCACTGAAGCAGGTGAATCTCGTGCACTGCTGGGAACAGGGCTGTTTTGCGTGATGATGTCACCCTCTTTTTACTCACCTACCACCATGATTTGACCAGTTGTAGTTGATGTTTCCCGGCTCTCTTCACCTTGACCACCTCAAACACATCAAGCAATTATTTAAGGTGCGCCTTTCACTGGATTGCGTCATGTTTTTCATATGGGTTGTCTGCCCTCCAGTAGTTTAATGTGAACCAGGCTTACCTCGACGAAGGCTTGTGTGACAAATGGAGCATATTACAATGTTCTCCTCCTGTTTGCTAATCATAAAAAAAGTCCCAAACTGGGGAGAAGGGGGAGAAGTACTTTATTACTGGTCCACTGCCAAGCCTGAACAAGACCTGGAGGTATGTGGGTGTGTTTCGATTGTCTCACTGCAGTGCATACTTCTTCTGAGGTATGGGGTGGTGCAGGCTTTCTGGAACTTTTCTTTTCCCTTGCCTTTCCTGGCCTCTCTGGGACCACTCCATGTCCCTATCATCATCATCAGAAGTGGTGCTTGGATAAGAAGGTGGAGTAGTACCCTTCCTTTTTCTTGCTGTAGATCTGGGAGCCATTGATTCTAAAGGAGGCGATTCTTGCTCAGCAGGAAGCTCGACCTCCTGTTCTGCTCCAACTTCTGGAAGATCTACTTTTGCTGACTGAGGCTGCTGTCCACTCTGCTCTGTTTCCTGAAACAATTGGGTACTACTTTGCGAAAGGGACAAATGCAATTCAAAGTCACTGCTCATTGGCGTAGCCATGATTGCAGTGGCTGCCACACTGACAGACGTGGTCTTCAGCTTAGGTTGGGGTGCTTCTGTTGATGCAGGTGTGCTGCTCCCAGATGCCTCGCCGGAGACCAGGGTGGCAGACACACGTCTCCCGAAAAAGTTTGCAGCCGGCACACCACTGGTGGTGTCGCGTAGGCTCTCATTATCCTAACGAGACTACTGGATTTGGGCGGCAGAATCACTTGCACTGTGGGAGACTGAGTCTGAACCCACTACGGGTGACACCGTGAGCCTAATCTGGATTTTGCTCCGGGTAACTAGCAGTGCCTCTTCTCCACCCAAGAGCAGGGATGATTGGGCAGCCGAGCGCATGACACAATGGACTCCTCAGGAAAATCGTGGTCACTCAGATCGCATCGGTTTCTCTCAGTTACATTAGTCTCACATATACAAGACCAATCAGAGGCAGAATAGAATTCAATAAGATTTTATTGAAATAACTGCATCTTAGATAATAAAGCATGTACTGCCACAACTAGGATGATGAAGCATGACAGGATAAAAATTGTGACAAGGAGAGTAAAGCATAAAAATAACGCTACCATATTGTCACTTTAATCTTTAGAATAATTTGTACCTAGGCTATGTTAGATCACTGAATGTTAAGCTCTACTTCTGCCCTTCAGGTTCCCCTGGGAAGACATCATCCTTCATACCTGAGCAAGAGGTCTGTAGTCTACGTAAGCAGCTGCAGCGAAGCACTCAGTAATCAGCATACAGTCGTGGTCATCTGGCTGGAGTCTCCCTCTAACGTCCATAGGTCAAAGTGGTACTTTTATACTAAAACAGCTGATGTTCCTAGAAAGGATCCCTTCGTAAGAGTGTGTATGTTTTTATGAACACTAGAGACAAAGCATTACCATGTTTGCCGGCAACCTATCAAAGAAATGTCTTGTTTAAGAACGCATTGCTGGCCTAGGAAAAGAACAGCTAGATCAAGAGAAATAAAACAAGACCGCAAATGTGGCTATTGTTAACATAAAAAACAAAGCTGAATAAAATATGTCTAGGTTAAAGTACACAGCGACAGGCCTAGTTCGCTAAAATAACGTGTATGAAGCTATAACTAAAATGGCTACGCAATAGTGGAAAGCTGCTTCTTCTCACTGACCACTTCCTTGGGAGCAACTTTATTTGGGGCCATCTTAAGCTCACAGTTGACAGTGGCACTAAGATTCACAATCAGAAGAGTTTGGAGGCCTTAAGTAACCGTACAGGCCTTCTGTTTGGCAGTACTGTGGGTGAAATGACATCTCTTCTCTTGTGCACCCAAGTGAGAAAAACATGTAGTTAGTAAAACGTGGCACCGTTGTAGGTTGAAATAGTACAGATAAATGTAAAATCGGATGGTTACTGATTTAATAAATGCCAATTTATTCAAACATTGTAAAGTCAAACCACACCACCACACCATAAAATTTAATTTCAAATCAAGCAGCACAACATGCAGATATAGCACTTTGCTTTATCTCCATCTGTTTTAAAGGAGACACCCATCTAGTCAGAGAGAGGTGCATGGGTAAATGCAAAATCCTTAAAAAACTATGGCGGCAAGGTGGTCAGAGGAAATTGAATAATCATTAAAAAAATGAATTATGCTGCTGATGTGTCTGTAGATCACCTCATCCAGGGTGTCCAGAATGAAATGGAATTATTATACACCTAAAGGAACTGAATGCTGTAGCGTGGCCATGCACCTTTGGTGGATGGAGAGATAGATAGAGGAATGGATGGATGGATGGAGGAATGGAGGGATGGATGAAGGAATGGAGGGATGGATGAAACAAGGCATATTGCTGAAATATATCAAATGAAAGCAATTAAAAAAGAAAAAGAAAATTCCAAAAATTTTAAGAAACTAAAATAAAAATTCTATAAAAAATCAAAAAATATTTTTTTTAATAAAAAATAAAGAAATAAAATAAAATAAAACATGAAATTAAAAATACAATTAAAATTAAAAATTTAAATAAAAAATGTAAATAAACAATTAAAATGAACAATTTAAATACAAACTTAAACAAATAGGATGATCAATAACTGCTGAACTTTGTATGCAAGCCAATGGGAAAGGCATACTGGATGGATACACAAAATGGCTGCTAGCCACATTGTCAAACAACAACAAGGAGCAAGGAGGCATGACAAACAAAGAAAACATGCAAGCGTATGGCAAAGGGACACTGGCTGGATGTACAAAATGGCTACCAGCCACATGGTCAAACAACAACAAGGAGAAAGGAGGCATGGGGAACAAAAAACACATGCAAGCCAATGGCAAAGACACAGTGGCTGGATGCACAAAATGGCTGCCAGCCGCATGGTCAAACAACACTGAGGACCAAGGAGGCATGACAAACAAAGAATGCATGCAAGCCTATTCTAAAAGTACATGGCTGGACGCACAAAATGGCCACCAGCCACATGGTCAAACAACCACCTTGAACAAAGAGGCACGGAGAACAAAGAACACATGCAAGCCTATGGACATGGAGTACACAGAATGTTCCCTGACCACACAGCATAGAGGATAAAGACAAATGGTGGTTGATGACAAACACAAACACACACACACCCACACATACAAACCCACACAAACAGTGACCCTAAGGAGGCATGATGGTAACACTAAAGAAAACACTAACATTGATTCAGCAATGAAAACCATGAAAATTAACTAAGGTGAGCAGCCGGTTGCCATTTTGTGCCCGGAGGCATGGTGAAAAGGACGCTGCTAACCCGCTCCGTGGGACAAACTCTCTTTCGACCTGGGGGAGCCTGAAACTACATGCCCCAGACTCCCTAGCGCCAACAGAAATGCCAGTTGCCATTTTGCGCCCGGCGGTGAGGTGAAAAGGACACTGCTAACCCGCTCCGCAGGACGAGCTCTCTTTCCACCTGGGGGGAGCCTGGAACTACAAGCCCCAGACTCCCTAGTGGCAACAGTGCTGCCGGATGCCATTTTGCACCCAGAGACTCGGTGAAAAGGATGCTGCTAACCCACTCCGTGGGATGAACTCTCTTTCCACCTGTGGGGAGCCTGAAACTACAAGCCCCAGACTCCCTTGCGGCAATAGAGCTGCCAGTTGCCATTTTGCACCCGGAGGCGCAGTGAAAAGGACACTGCTAACCCGCTCCGCAGGACGTGCCTGGGCAAAGACAGGGCCAAGAGTGGGCCCATCTGCACCCGTCAGAGCCCGGAGGAGGCTGGGCTAGGCATACTCTGTTGGTCCTTTTTATTTTGATTTAAGGCAGTGTATGAATCCTGTCCATTCAAGTAAAGATCAACTAATAGTGTAAATACCCTGTATATGTATAATGGGGAAGCAAAACCAAGTAGGGAATAGTTTAACCACAAAAACTCCCAGTACCACAAATATGATCACTAATTACCTCACGAATGCAATGGGGAAACTCAATGAAGAGATCATTAATGCGGAAGCACGCTTGGTGGCAACTAAGAATGATGCACATGAAGCTATTATAGAAGTGAGCACTGAAGCCGTGGATCTGATTATCAAACTAGAGTCCCCAAAGGAAAGATTTCATGGGGTGGTTTCCAGGTCTTCCCTAGACCCTTTAGAACCCACAGACACATTAGTAGAAATCAAATCCTTGAATAAAACAGATGATTTAACTTCTCCCCACTGAAGAAAAAGAGAAGCAGACATATAACTGATTCTAATTTTGCACCATCATCACAGTCTCTCAAAGGAGGTCAAATAACTAGGGAAATGCATGGAGGTTATTCATCAGTTGCATTATCAGGAGACAATGGATCTTTACTAAAAAGTATGGAAACGTTGTTTAAGAAATTACACAATAAATTAGATAATATAGAATCTAAAGCATTGGTAGACATCAAGGAGATAAAATAACTCATAAGTAAGATTGAAGTGAGCGTCACTCTAGCGACTAATGCCAAAAATATGACTCTTGGTTGTGATGTTAGCCCAAACAAAAACCAAGTGGATATAGCTACAAGGAATAACACTACGATAGGGAATGTAGACTCTAATAGAAGAGACACAGAATGTTGCTATCCCGCACAGAGGGAACCATCCCAAATGAAGGCACCTATTACTAACCAAGTTAGGCAATTAAATGTAAACTATAAAAGGCAGAAAGTGAAGAGAGACAGCCCAGTGAAAGAGGTTTTACAACTGCCCCCAGATGTAACCCCTTATACTATTATTCTAAAAAATGTCCCCAAATTGGGACCAAATACTGTTGAAACCATGCCAGAACTACGTACTAAGGTAATTCATTGGATGTCAAAGAATATGTGCACTCCAGATATACTATTTTGTGAAATTTTGTATGCAAGGAGAGTCCAATGGATGGGACACCTGGATGAAGAAGAGGGAGACTGTATAGTGTTTAATTTTCGTGATCCTCACTATGTGGGCAATTTATTACTAGATCTAGAAAAAAGATACCGAACTCACAGAAGCATCAGAAGGGAAATTATGGCTGTCCATCTAGGATACTTTTACAGAACGTTGAATATTCTAGGTACAGGAGGTATAGGGGACACAAGAAAAGCACCTAGTAATCTGGACGGGTATGATAGTTTAGAGTGCAGTAATAGATTTACGGCCCGAGTAATTTGGAGGACCAGGATTGACAGCAGGAGGAAAAGAATAGAATGGGGAAATCTGCCCATGATGCAATATCATCTATTATTCTAGAGCCGAAACCTAACACCTCATGTTGTCATAGTAATGTTGAGATCAATGGGAGGACTCTAATGAGGAACTCAATCACACTCATGCGTGGAACATAGCTAGGGCGAGATCTGAATTGGCCGAAAAGGAGTGGCAGACTGTAATAAACTTGTCATATATTATCTGCCTACAAAAGACATGGCATACTGGATCCCTCTATATGGAAGGATATTCTGTCTTTACTATGTCAGCCATTGCCTCATCTAGTGGGAGGGCCAAGGGAGGGTTAGCAATTTTAATTTCAACATTAGTACCGTTTGCGACGGTGAAATCCTTTCTCGACTCCCCTCACATCAGTTTCTATATCTCCGGATAAATGGTACAATGAGAATTATATTAATTAACTATTATAACAATAAATTTGATGATACTAAAAAAGTAGTGGCATCAACCCTCCAGGATGATTTACAGTTATTTTTAAATGATATAACAGCAACTCACATATTAGTATGGGCAGGAGAATTTAATATTGGGACGTGTCAAACTAGCACTGAAAAAATATGCGGATTTATTGATGATGGGGGAAATGCTCAACCTCACTTTTTACATAATAATTATGGAATTGTACTGAATTAAATAATATCTAGATATGATCTAGAATTGGTGGAACAAGAGAAGATCAAGGGAGTGAAGCACCCAATGTTTATAGGAAGAGGATACTCCTCAACTATCAATCATATATTGATTTCTAGGAATAACGTAGCAATGATTGAATTGTTAAAGATTAAGCCAACTATATATAGCGAACATCACCCTTTGCTTCTCACTATGAGATTAGATAAACCCTATAATGTAGGAAAACGATTAACAAGAAATATATGTATAAAAAGGGAAAATGGTATCACCATAAAATGGACTGGGATACATGAAACAAACTTGATGACAAAAATTGTGACCCGATATAGACAAGATATTTTAATCTGCACTGAATTTAACCAAAGTCCGATTGGGATTTTAGCGTCTTTCAACCAACTTAGTAATGCCATATCAGAGAGCCTAAAAGTAAGGTTTAGGAAGGAAAAGATAGTAAAATTGGGATGGTTTGATCATAACTGCTCATTGGCTAGCCAGGAACTTAAGAGAGCCTTGCAGGCTCAACTGAGAAATAGGGAAGAAGTAATTAATAAACCTTTCAACTATAAACACGCACTGGAGAGCAGGAAGGTACAGTTGAGAGCCAGGGAATGGGATAATCTTGAGCAAGCAGCAGTATTGAGAGATAGCATCTTATTTCGGAAAACTATTAATCAACCATTCCTAAAAAATAGAGAAGCACTTGAGATTACTGTACAGGTCTCATCCGCGGATTGGCTCTCCCATTTTGGTGCAATATTTAACCCAGATTGCTTGATCATGTCCACTTTGATAAAAGGGATCATTGAGATCAAGCCATTTTTTTTGGAAGCAATTAGTCTTGAGGAAGTGAGATCTGTCATGGGAAAATTTTTGAAAGGGAAGGCACCAGGCCCTGATGGGGTGCCAGTAGATGCTTATTTTACATTTCTGGATCTATGGTGCCCTATTCTGACCTAAGTCTTTCTGGGTGCGGCAAGGGGGTATATCCCAACTTCATGGACTGAAAGTATTATTGTTCCCATCTTTAGAAAGGGAAACAGAGGGGACCCTAAATGCTACCGACCTATATCTCTTTTAGACTCTTCAGTCAAACTACTAGGAAGAGTATTATTAGAAAGATTAGAGTCTTGGGCAATAGATAACCATACACTTACGGAGGCCCAATTAGGATTTAGACCCAAGGTTGGCACTTTAGAACAGTGTATGAATCTTAATTCATTAATAAGTAAATACACAATAGCAAAAAAGGGTAATGTGTTATTCTGCTTTGCAGATCTTAGCAGCGCCTTTGATTTAGTGAATCATGTAAAGCCGTGGAAAGTTCTAATAGAATCCGGTGCACCTCTAGACATAATCAGCTTCCTGGCACAACTGTATAACCATTTAACAGCACAAGTAAGATATGGAAGAAATGGTGAATGCACCCCAGGTTTTAGGATCGGGAGAGGCATACGTCAAGGCTGTCTTTTAGCTCCCCTTTTATTTTCTCTTTATATCAATAGCGTAGAGGCCCATCTAAAAAACATGGCAATTGATGCACCCAAAACAGGGGAATGTCCTGTTCCGGTGCTTCTATATGCAGACGATGCGGTTTTGTTGTCACAAACTGCAAATGGTTACAGCTGTTGATTGAGGGTTTTGTGGAATTTATGGAGGGTAGAGACATGTGCCTGAATCTGAATAACACAGTCATTATGACTTGTGGCCAGGGAAAGGCTAGTAAGAAAACCTATTATATTAAGGGCCATAAATGTGAAGCGGTAAACAGATTTACATACTTGGGTGTACAATCTTCTAACACGGGCCACTGGAAGCAACACCTGGAAATAACTATGATGAAGTATATTAGGTCAACACAGGCTATTTTTAGATTTTCAGGAAAAATCGACAATAAACCCCTTAGGGAAATGCTCAGAATTTATAAAAGTAAGTCAATCAATAGCATCACATATGGTTCTATCCTTTGGGGCCTAATGCTTGAGATATAGTCATTACAAGTGCTAGAAAATAAATTCCTCTGCAGACTACTTGCAGTACCAAACACCATGTCTACCTTTATGGAACTGGATAGTCCCTATGTGGAAGATCTAATATATACCAGAGCCCTTTTGGTTTGGCACGGTATTTGGTCTAAAGAAGGGACTAGATTTACAAAAAAGATCATAAAAGAGATCATAAAAGATTGCCTTACATTAGAATACTGCGATAAAATCCCATGGTTCATGCACTTAAAAGATCTGCTGAAAAGCATAAAACCAGTACCACACTTAGATAATTCGGGTATTGTTCTTCAATTTAGCAAGAAAGAATTGAAAAACCAATTAGTGAAACAAAGGGATAGTGATAGAGTAAATAGAGAATGTAGGAAATCGACAGTAGCACTTTATATAATGGAAGTCAACAATA
Source organism: Pleurodeles waltl (assembly GCF_031143425.1). Taxonomy (NCBI): domain Eukaryota; kingdom Metazoa; phylum Chordata; class Amphibia; order Caudata; family Salamandridae; genus Pleurodeles; species Pleurodeles waltl. The sequence continues at coordinate 31,393,771 of NC_090437.1, forward strand.
CAATTCAAAATTATTTATTGATAGTTAAAAATATTCAGGACAGATTCTATTTAACTTGGATGCTTTTTAGGACATTGCACTTTCTTGTAGCTTTTCCAAAGATGAGGATATGGAGTTTACCGAAATGCCCCTGCGTGGGATGCTTTGCACAATCCACGATGCACTTTATCATATCCTGTAGATTTTATCATGAAATTAGGAAAACATTTTGAAAACCTATATTTGTTACTCACAAATTATTTTTTGCAGAGAAGCTTTTAATTATTTATGTAAAGTGGACAATAATGGGTAATGTGATGCAGTGATAAAATTCATTTTACATGCAATAGAACAGTGGAAAAAATGGATGCATCTAGAAGCCGTCTGTTATGAGAATGAATAATGGTCTAATTAATTGTAAATGAAGAATTTGAATTATTTATAAATAATGATTCACGTTTTTTTATCGTGTATTATGTCTATTCTAAATGGATTGTATATATTTTATGGAGTAATATCCGAATAAAGATTGATTTGATTTGATTTAAACTGAGGTACAGAAATTTCACAACACATATCCTCCTATGCCATCAAATATTACCCCATAATATATTCATCTTTTGCAAAAAAACACATGAAATGCAAACAATAGCCAACATTATTAATTTAATCCAATGCCATCCCTGCCTTAAATGAACTTTTAAAAACATATACAGCTGAAATGTTTATTTCATATACTGACTAGCACTGGCTCCTACTGGCTAGATGGCTCTTTGGAAATCTAAGCTACATAGTGAAATAATATTGCAAATGTTACAGACATGTAGAGAAGATACTGAGCTGTGCCACAATTTTACTTTACAAAAGGTGAAAAATCAATGAAATGCAAAATAAATAATAACTAGGCCCATACTTAAACTCCAGGCCACCCACCACTATAGAACATAAAAATCACGTTAAAGTACAAAAAAATACTGGTGCATGCCAAACCAAACAAACAACACACTTATACAATAGTTTTTGAACTTAGTTGTGTGAAGTCACAAAAACAAGGCCCTTAAATCCAACAGTATATCCAGGAGACAAAGAGAGTGATCCTTCAACCTGGAAATCCAAGTGAAAAGAGACCAGGAGATTGACAAAGCACTAGGAGGAATCTGCTGGACAGGAACAGGAAGTTGGAGTCTCTAGGGCACTTCCTTCCTGTTTGAAAAAAAAGAGAAAAAGCTCCTCACACTAAAAAAACAACTTCAAGGGTCGATTGAAGAAGAAAATCCACTCAAAAATCTATTTTTGACTAGATTTAGATGTATCCCAAGAAGAAAATCTACTGCAGGTGCATTTGTGCTCAGTAGCGGGATTTTTTGGCCGCCGTCGCAGGCAGAAGCAGCGTGATTAAATGTGAAGACTTGCACATGCGTCCGGAAGCAGCGCAAGTGAATGCAAAGGCTCGGGTGTGCTCACTAGCAGCACAAGAGTAGTGTTGTTTTCATGAACGAGTGCTAAAACAAAATTCCATGCATGCAAACAAACTCCATTCCGCACCAGATTGTGGAATTCAGGAACTCTGCGCTACTCTGTGTAGCCCGAAGTACCCGAACTCTGCAAACTCCACCGGCGGAGCAAAGAACTATTCCCGGGCCTTGCAAACACCTCTTTCTATTAGTATTCTGTCTGTTAGCTCCCCCTTAGGCCTTCATCTGACCTGTGAATAGTTATTGTTAAAAAGTAGTACAATCAAGGCCAGAAGTGGATCTTCTCAGAAGTGGATTTTGTGTCTTTTTTTTAAACGCAAGTTAACGTCATCCCGTAGCGCCATTTGTGCACCATATATAAGAAACTACGCACAATAGCACTAAGGAATGGTTAGCGTAAAAAAAATGACGTTAATCATTGCAACATGCCGTAAGGAAATATAACGCTAATGCTGCAAAAGTGGAGCTAGACCGTTTTATGGGTTAGTGACTTTTTTTACTGCATTAGTGTCAAAACAAAATGCACAAGCAGGAAAACTTAAAGAGAGGATGATGTTTTCAGGCCAGGAGAGACCCCAGGGAGACCCCAATCACCCAAGTACCAGCCAAGAAGGGTCCAGGAAAGTCCAAGGAGAAGGAGAAGAGAAAGCACAAGTGTTGCTTTAGTGTGGAGGAGCATGACATCCTGATCAGAGAGGTGGCGAAGCACCAACACCAGCTCTTCATCACCTCCAAATTGCCAGCTGGTAGGAGAGACACAATATGGCAGGAAATAGTAGACAAAGTCAACAGCGTGGAAGAGGTGAAGAGGAAAGTCACAAGTGCAAGAAGCGCTGGCATGATTGCAAGCGCAGACTGAGGAGAAATTGGCCAGGAACCAAAAGGCAGCACTGCAGACTGGAGGTGGAAGTCCTGCATCACAGGAGGACTTGGATGAGCTGGAGGAGATGGTTATAGCAGTCATCCAGGAGGAGCTGGTCACTGGAATCTCAGGACAGGACAGTGCAGACTACTAAGAACCACCACAAATGCAGTGGAGGTTGCAGGGGGGAATATTTGGAATTCCACAAATGGCAGAAGTGCGAGGCACATAGGACACACTCAATGCATGCTAAAGGGTTGCTTCAGGACACATAGGCCCTGAATCAAAACGTGCCATCCTCACCAAAGCAACACATGTACTGACACTTTGGTTGTGCTATGCACTATGGCTATATTCCACCATGTAAACATGCAGCACATTGCCTGGAAGGTATGTGCAAATAGTGCGGCTGTGCCATGACAACACCCATTGAATATTGTCAAAGCCCCTGTACCTACACAAATTAGACATCAGAGACTAGGACGGAAGTGTCTCTGGCCACAATGCTTCCCTTCTTGCTTGTCGCATTGCCTTTAATCATGTGTGCTGCATCTTGCAGCAAACATTGAAATGCCACCTCAGCAAAAGTAACTTGTACATTGCAGGAAGGGGCACCTCCCTGCACATGAACAAACCATCCCCTCAAGACAGGCACCCCTTCATCATGCTGTAACAATGCCTGTGTTGGTGCAGGGATAACATATGTGCAGGGGGAATTGCAGGGCTGTACCATATTCAAGTAAACATGGCACATCCTTGCATATCTAAACTGGTGCAGTGTAGTGCAGATATTGCTGCTGCCCTGAGCTGTGCCATAAAAATATCTGCCCTACAGCCTGCAACCTGTGGAACACAGCCCATAGAGGGTGAACTCACAACAACTCAGAGACAACCACATGCACCATATGGGAATGGCCAGAAAATTAAACACATACAACACATGGAGCATGTCTGTGAACATCATGTGTGCACCTGTACAAGTAGCTGCAATCTCACCATCTGACAAGATAGAGGCCCAGATCAAACAGAAAATGATGGTGTGTGGTGCTGTGCCAAATTAGGCAGCATCACACACCATCATTTTCAAAATGCAGGGATGCGTCATATTCATAAGAATACTGCATACCCCTGTGCTCCCCGCTGCGCAAGCAGTAAATTAGCTGTTGTGCACCAACGAAGCCACCCTTGCACCATACTGCATTGAGGGGGAGATCGTTTTTGTGCAGGAAGGAACACCTTCCTGCACAAAAACAAACTTAAATGGCCATTTGCTCTTTCTATGTGTGCTGCAGAATGCCACACACATAATAAAAGTAAAAAAAATCTAGGAGAAATGTAAGCTCCTATTTTAACCATGCTAACGCCACATAAAGTTGTAAATCTGAGGCAGTGTCAAAATGCAATGGGTGTTGTTGTGGCACACCGACAGCAACACCCATTGCACACACCCTCCACGTAAAGTGCTGCGTTTGAAGGGTCCATATATACAAAGTTGCGTTAAGGCACAAAAAGTGGCTTTATACCACCTTGTAAATACGGCACAGGACATTGCGCCATGGAGCTTCACCAAAAGCAACACTCAGGTCGCGTTCGGGGCACCTAAATATGCCCCAAAATACATTGTGAGCTTGACCCATATGTGATGCACAATGCAACACATAAGTACAACTACAACCTTGGGTCAGTAACTTCACTGAGCCTCCAGTGGCAAATAAATGATATGCCATCACAACAGCTAAAACAATCTAAGATTGACTTAACACTATCTCATTGTAGAGGATGATGGCTTACCTCCTGCCGAGCTGCCTGTCCTGGATTTTACAGAAGACATGGATGACCAGCTGCCAACCATTAATTAACAGACTTTCCAGGATGTCCTAGGATCCCTCCAGACACCACCTCCAGTCGCAGGGAGGACACACAGCATTACAGGGACTCCACACGAACCACCTAGCTACCAACACACACCACCAGCCAGTACACACACAGCCCTGGACTCCGAGGACCCAGAGATCACCTTTCACAGGACAGTGGTAGGGAGCTGGCCAAGCAGGTGTGGGTAGGGATGGAGACCATGGCAGGCAGCCTAGATGGAGTGTGGACATGCCTCAGTTCAAATAAGGACAACTCAGCTGCCATCAGAGGCACCCACTCCCGCTACATGGACTCCAGTAGTCTCTGGCCAACATAGCTGCTGTCATGAGGCCGAGGCTACAACAATTGCCCTCCCAAACTGGCAGCAGCATAACAGACAACAGACTGGGGGCTATGTAGAAAACCCTGGAGTCATACAGCGGGAAGTGGCATCCCCCAGGGAAAACTTGTCTGCCTACTACTGTGATATTGCTGTGGTGTTGAAAAATCAGCAGTTCCTCCTTGCTGCAGTGATGCCTTATGTTTTCCCACAAATGGCAGCTGCAGGGGCCTTTGACTCCACATCTCTATCCTCTTAAATGTGTGTGGCCCCCTCTACCTCTACATCTGCACCATCCATGGCACAGGGGGCACCACACACCTGAGAGGATGAAGATGTGGAAGGAATAGCATTCACAAGGAAAAGCACCCGGTAGCACAAGTCTGTGCCACATGGACAGTATCTCCTTAGTTCTGGGCTTAAGATCAAGCCAGTGTTGAGACAGCAGGAAATGTGCCCTCTTCACCCAACCACTGTTGACTTGTCTGCTATGTACTGTCATTGTCTCTTTCTTACCAGTTGGCAATTTTTTACCTCCTCACCAATGCACACTACTCCTAACCATGTCTCATGACATGTCCCTCAACCCTGGACTCTTATTGTGCTACATATGGCTAACGTTCACTCACGGGGTCTGTGAACTGGAGATTGTATAGAATTCATAAATACACTTACACCTGTAAATAAAGTACCTTGTACAGGGAGTGCAGAATTATTAGGCAAATGAGTATTTTGACCACATCATCCTCTTTATGCATGTTGTCTTACTCCAAGCTGTATAGGCTCGAAAGCCTACTACCAATTAAGCATATTAGGTGATGTGCATCTCTGTAATGAGAAGGGGTGTGGTCTAATGACATCAACACCCTATATCAGGTGTGCATAATTATTAGGCAACTTCCTTTCCTTTGGCAAAATGGGTCAAAAGAAGGACTTGACAGGCTCAGAAAAGTCAAAAATAGTGAGATATCTTGCAGAGGGATGCAGCACTCTCAAAATTGCAAAGCTTCTGAAGCGTGATCATCGAACAATCAAGCGTTTCATTCAAAATAGTCAACAGGGTCGCAAGAAGCGTGTGGAAAAACCAAGGCGCAAAATAACTGCCCATGAACTGAGAAAAGTCAAGCGTGCAGCTGCCACAATGCCACTTGCCACCAGTTTGGCCATATTTCAGAGCTGTAACATCACTGGAGTGCCCAAAAGCACAAGGTGTGCAATACTCAGAGACATGGCCAAGGTAAGAAAGGCTGAAAGACGACCACCACTGAACAAGACACACAAGCTGAAACGTCAAGACTGGGCCAAGAAATATCTCAAGACTGATTTTTCTAAGGTTTTATGGACTGATGAAATGAGAGTGAGTCTTGATGGGCCAGATGGATGGGCCCGTGGCTGGATTGGTAAAGGGCAGAGAGCTCCAGTCCGACTCAGACGCCAGCAAGGTGGAGGTGGAGTACTGGTTTGGGCTGGTATCATCAAAGATGAGCTTGTGGGGCCTTTTCGGGTTGAGGATGGAGTCAAGCTCAACTCCCAGTCCTACTGCCAGTTCCTGGAAGACACCTTCTTCAAGCAGTGGTACAGGAAGAAGTCTGCATCCTTCAAGAAAAACATGATTTTCATGCAGGACAATTCTCCATCACACGCGTCCAAGTACTCCACAGCGTGGCTGGCAAGAAAGGGTATAAAAGAAGGAAATCTAATGACATGGCCTCCTTGTTCACCTGATCTGAACCCCATTGAGAACCTGTGGTCCATCATCAAATGTGAGATTTACAAGGAGGGAAAACAGTACACCTCTCTGAACAGTGTCTGGGAGGCTGTGGTTGCTGCTGCACGCAATGTTGATGGTGAACAGATCAAAACACTGACAGAATCCATGGATGGCAGGCTTTTGAGTGTCCTTGCAAAGAAAGGTGGCTATATTGGTCACTGATTTGTTTTTGTTTTGTTTTTGAATGTCAGAAATGTATATTTGTGAATGTTGAGATGTTATATTGGTTTCACTGGTAATAATAAATAATTGAAATGGGTATATATTTGTTTTTTGTTAAGTTGCCTAATAATTATGCACAGTAATAGTCACCTGCACACACAGATATCTCCCTAACATAGCTAAAACTAAAAACAAACTAAGAACTACTTCCAAAAATATTCAGCTTTGATATTAATGAGTTTTTTGGGTTCATTGAGAACATGGTTGTTGTTCAATAATAAAATTAATCCTCAAAAATACAACTTGCCTAATAATTCTGCACTCCCTGTATACATGTTGCATTTCAACGTTCACTGTGATCCATCTACTCAGCTAAATGATTGCATTGTGTGAATCCATGTCAATGAGTACAGAATATCAATACGAGTGCATGACTGTTAGCGATAAAGCCACACATTAGGGGCCTGATTTTTTAAACGTTAGAACTGCCTTTATGTCATTTTTTGACGTAAAAGCAGTGCCAACTTACAAAATATAATTGTATTTTGTAAGTTTGCGCTGCTTTTATGTAAAAAAATGACGTAAAGGCGGTGCTAGCTTTTCATAAATCAGGCTCTAGAATCCCAACATGAGAATGGTGAATGATGGTGTCGTCGGCTACATCCAGCCTACTGAGTATTCTATACAAATATTGAGCAGATATCCTTTGAAGTTGAAAAACGGCATGTATGAACCAAGTCAATGGTAATTTATCCAGATGGGAATACCAGTACAACTTATTTATGTGCTACAGAAGATGCTCACCTTATCAGAGATGGGCACCTGTCAGTGTTGTAGGATACAGTTAAACTTTTGCCTGTTGTCAGATGTGCCACACTTGCCAACAATGAAACTGCAGGACCCCACCAATGACAGCTGAAGTTCTATACTTACCTGTCCAAGATAAAGTATACATACACATTGACAATGGCTAGAACAGTGGATGGCAAATGTATGGACTAGTTGACCATATTTATCAGCCAATATGACAGCTCCATGGTCATAGAGATGAACATGCTAATCCTTGGAAATCAAGACAGTAGGCGTCCCCTAGGCCATTCCTCCAACTTGGCCAGTGCACTCGTGAGTACCCCCAGACACTCAACCAACTTGAAAAAAGACTAGTCTAATAGACACTGGATTTATTGCAAACATTCTAAGAACCATATACCTACTACTCACCTAAACACTACCCTACACTAAACTAACATAAACTAACTTAACTTAACTAACAACTACACCTATCTAACCTATTCTAAACTTAGCTTACACATGTAACACCACACTCTAAACACTGTCCCCCCTCGCCCCTGAAGAGACAATATACAAGTAGGACAACATAAATTATGACTACACATGTACCAACCTAGCCTATGACCTAAACAAATATATATATATATATATTTTTTAAATTATATATATATATATATATATATATATATATATATATATCAAAAACGAAGTTGCCCTCATGTGAAAGCGCACTCCCAACAGGTTATATAAACGGGAAGAAAAAAGCAAAGCCAGCAACTCACAGTGAATTCTTTAAGCAGTTTCATTATTCCAGGCCTTGGGTTATAAAATCATCTCTGGACACGTGTTTCTAGGTCAATCCTTTCTTCAGCAGAGAAAAATATAGAAGTGTTTCACCCTCGTAGGTGCAGCCAGTGCTGGAAGTGTTCCAGGCATTTCTTTCTTGTTGAAAAGACCGGCATGGCTTTAGCTTGTCTAATTGCAGGCACCTGATTAGTCTCTTTAAATACCAGTCCGCCCCAGTGGGCCTCTCAAGTGAGTACAGTGCATGCTGGTTATGGTGGTCCTGCAATTTTTTCATTTTGCCCCAAGTGGGTTGCTGGAGCCAGATGAAATAATGAACCAAAGTTTAAAACCTTTGTAGGCGAATCCAAAGTAAAATTGTCAGATTTGCTGTGAATATCCCAACCTGATTGCTCTTATGTGACAATCCATTTTTAGTCACACAGACCTGCTTCGATGTGCAGTGGTGCTGCTTTCCCGGCTGGACAGGCCGGTTAATTATCAAAAACGAAGTTGCCCTCATGTGAAAGCGCACTCCCAACAGGTTATATAAACGGGAAGAAAAAAGCAAAGCCAGCAACTCACAGTGAATTCTTTAAGCAGTTTCATTATTCCAGGCCTTGGGTTATAAAATCATCTCTGGACACGTGTTTCTAGGTCAATCCTTTCTTCAGGACTCATTTACCGTGACCAAGACTCCTTGAGAGTTGAAACGCGTAGGTGGCTGTTGCTTGCAATAAAACATGTAAATTTGAACCTCGTGGAGTGCGGTGAGATTCTTGTTCACAAAATATATATATATGCATGCATGTATGTCTTTTCTCTAGTGGCAGTTGCCATAAAGTAGCGCAGATGGTTTATTGTCCTGCTGCAAAGGATATACATTTATATGTATTTAGCTGAGTGGATTAGTAAAGGCAAGCGTTACCTGCGCTTTAAAACAAATGTTATGCCAGGGGGACTATGGAGATATGAGCGGCACTTTTGCTTGGTGGTACTGAGGGAATTAGATGAAGAGGTAATGGGAGGTAGAGCACCAAAAATGACTGTCTCACTGGGTGCCACCAGCGCTGAAGGCTGTGATGATGGGTATATGGTAAGGTAAAGTAATACAGTCTTTTTTGTTTTTTCAGTGTTTTCAGAGATTCTGCCGAATTGGAGAAGAAGCGAAGGTAAGGTGACAACATTTCCTATTGTACACATCAAACATACCCACGAGCAATTTTGTGACTGCCTTCTACGTAGGCTAGTAATTTAGAGGGACATTTTAGCCAGTAGCAGAGATGGCGTGTCGTTGGATGACTGCTGATCAAGCCCTAACTCGGGTTATGGAGGACAGTTCTGATTTAGGCTCAGAGACACCTCTTCCAGTGAGTCTGAAGGAGACAATGACGACAGCTGTGCTGTCCCTTCGCAAGCACATTCTGTGCAGTGGGACAACATTGGGTTAGCTGAACCCAGAGAGCAGGTGCTTGCGGCCGCAAGCACAGAGAGAGTGCTCTCTTGGCAGCCCCCCTGTTTAGTTCAGCCCCAAATTCCATCTTTTACTGGTGACGCTGGATGTAAAGTCGATACAGCTAACTTTTTGCCAGTCGACTACATCCATCTATTTTTGGATGTTGACTTCCTTCAGAAAATTGTGCAGCAAACACATTTGCGTGCAGACCAATTTCTAAGGGAGCGTGGAGGCACTCTAGGGCCCCGTTCTAGGGCACGCCAGTGGACTCCCACTTCGCTGGTGGAGTTGAAGATATTTTTGGGACTTACGCTCAAAATGGGGTTAGTGCAGAAACCCACCTTGCAGTCCTACTGGACGACTCGCACGGTTTAGGTAACTCCCATCTTTGCACCATACATGAGCAGAGATTGTGTTTTGCTACTGCAGCACATGCTGCATTTCAATGACAATTCTGCTGCATTGCCCCGGGACCATCCAGACCATGACGGTTGTTCCAAATTCGGCCTGTTGTGGAACATTTGTCTGCCAGGTTTCCAGAGATCTATACTCCTTGAAAGAATATAGCAGTCGATGAGTCCTTGATCCTGTACAAAGGACGGCTGCTTTTAAGACAGTACATTGCGAGCAAAAGAGCTTGCTATGGCATAAAGCTGTACATGCTGTGTGAGAGCTCTTCTGGCTACGTGTACAGCTTGAGAGTGTATACAGGGAAGGATTCTACCCTAAACCCTGTAGGTTGCCCTCCCACGTTAGGGCTCACAGGTAAGATTGTATGGGAACTTGTCCAGCCACTTCTTTACAAAGGTTATAACCTTTATGTGGACAATTTCTATAAAGGAGTAGAGCTGTTCAGTGAGCTCTACAAAGCTGGCACTGTGGCCTGCGGTACAGTTCCTTGTAACCGCAAAGGATTCCCGCAGGAGCTTGTTTGCAAGAAGCTCCAGAAATCAGAGAGTGCTGCATTGCGTTCTAACGAACTGCTCGCAGTCAAGTTCTTGGATAGGCGTGATGTATACGTGCTCACTACAATTCATGATGAGAGCACTTCTCCTATCACGGTTTGGGGTCAGATGGCCGAAGTCCACAAGCCCATCTGTATACTTGATTACAATAAGTACATGGGCGGAGTGGACAAGAACGACCAGGTTCTTCGACCATATAGTGCGTGTCGTAAAACTCGCACTTGGTACAAGAAACTGTTTACCCACCTGATTCAGATGGCAACATATAATGCGTATGTTGTTTACTGTCAGACAACCACAGGAAGACTCATGACTTTCCTTGACTTCCAGTTGTCTGTAATTGAAAGCCTCACTGCTGTTACAGAAGCAGCAGCAGCCTCCACCTCATATGTTCTGGAGGATGTGGCAAGGCTGCAGGTGCGACACTTTGCTGATCGCATTCCTAAAACACTCAAAAAGGATTGTCCATGTCGTCGCTGTAATGTGTGCTCGAAGCATGGAAAGCGGCAGGAGAGTCAGTATTACTGTCCCCAGTTTCCATCACAATCAGGCCTCTGTATCCCTACTTGCTTTACGTTGTATCATACTAAAGCAAAGTTCTGGGAAATCGACTGAGGTTGAGCTGCCGTTGGGTAATCCTTTCAATGGCATTGCATGGATACCGAATGTCCATGGGCACTGCTTCGTTAGGCAAGGAGCCACAGAATTGTACTTCATCTACTTCATCATGGACCCCCTTTTGGACTGCTTGAGAGCTAAATCCACCGTCAGAACGTGGTCGGTGTTCTGTTCAATTAACATGCATTATATTCCCCCTACTGCATATACTAGTGGACAGAACATATGCCACATTGTCACGGAGTACCCTTTCTTCACCAGCATGATTACCTTACTTTCAACGGTAGATATGTTCTCTCAGTTCGAGGAATCACTTTGTACGGCATACTTGGAAACCCCCAACTTGCATCCACAAACTAGTGTAGGTTCACTTGGCAATTATACAGGATTAGCCAGGACTCTGTTGAGAAAAGAGACATGAATGGGTAAGGAAAGCTTATGGTAGGTGTGCCTTCACAGGGTTATTGCGCAGGTAGAAGGCAGATAGTAAAGGTAGTACAGATGTACATCATCTACACCTATGGATTCAAACCCATTGGTGCCACCACAGCACTGAAGGAAAATTACTTGTATAGGTCAGTGTTTGACCTGCTTTTCATGTTCATCCTCCATCAGAACTTAGTAGATGTTCAGTTTGCTGTATAAGTGCTTACAGACACATCACTGTACATAATGTTGTCTGGGACATATGCTACGTTCTCAGGGACTCCCCTGTGTGCCAAACATTATCCTTTTTCATAGCCTATGACCTTCTTTTTAGGGAACATCATGAGAAATCCCCAGCATGTCTCCCTTAGTTTCAAAGGTAGATATGCTCACTCAGTTCGAGGAATCGCTTTGTACGGCATCCTCGGACACCCCCAACTTCAATCCACAAACTGGAATTAGTTGGATTTAGCACAGAGAGTGCGTTAAAGGCGCATGAAAAACATGTCTTCCTGAGCCTCAGGTGGCTGTCACAGGAGTCATTAGTAAAGGTTTGTTACGCATGCATTTGGTAATTTTAAGGAAGGAGGGAGTTAGCCTATGACCTTCTCTTTAGGGAACATCATGAGAAATCCCCAGCATGTCTCCCTTAGTTTTAAAGGTAGATATGCTCACTCAGTTCGAGGAATCGCTTTGTACGGCATACTCGGACACCCCCAACTTGCCTCCACAAACTGGAAGAAGTTGGATTTAGCGCAGAGAGTGCGTTAAAGGTGGATGAAAAACATGTCTTCCTGAGCCTCAGGTGGCAGTCACAGGAGTCATTAGTAAAGTTTAATTACGCATGCATTTGGTAATGATAAGGAACAAGGAGGCAGTTACTTGACAGGTGGTAAAATGTAGTCAAACTTATTCCGTTCTGTGGGTGTGAATGTGATAGGCCCTTGTCTGGCAGCGGTAAGTTAATGTGAGTGCAGTGATTGGTTGGATTGGGCCCGTGGCCGGCGATATGAAAGGGTTGTTTGTTGTGGGTGAATGGCATGTGAATGGACCATAAAGAGGTTGGTGCCTGGACGCGGCTTTATGGCCCACCTTCAGAAGGCTTGGTTTCAATATTCAGATACTTTGATAAGTATTCATGCTTTGAAACCATAATTTCTGGAGGTGCTAAAACCAACTAGTGTGAGTGGTGGGTTAACCTTAACAAACTAGTAACAGGGGAGTCCAAGGATGCAGGACTTGCGTGGCTCTCACCAGTTTTCCTTCACCCAGAATCCCCTTGAAATCACAAAATGTGCTTCAAAAACACATTTGCCGTGCATTCCAATGAGCAAAAGTCCAGGGATCTGCAGGGAGCCACAAGTTCCACTAAGTCTCCAGCGAAAAACTGCCTCACTTTAGTGAGTGGGCAAGTGACCACAACAGGGAAGTACCCAAAACATATTGTGGAGACATGAAAATTACCTAGCACAAAACAGCCTTGTTTTTTAAGACAGTCACCCAAGTATTTGGTCCTGGGCTCGGCAGTCATATAGGGAAACCTACAAAATGCAGAGATTTCTAAAAACTAGACACCCAAGGCCACACACATAAATGTGGCGTATTTGGATTTAACAATTTTTTCTTACCCAGAATACCCTGCAAAAGTGAAACGTTGATTAAAACCACTATTTTTCCTTTCTTTTTTATCACAGAAACTACAGAAATGTGCAGGGATCCTCAAAATTCCTACCACCCAGTGTTTCCCCACTTGTACTGATAAAAACACAACCCACTTGTGTGCCTCCGCCTAGTGCCTGCTTTAGAAATGGATCCCTCCAGGGTTAACAATAGCCCTCATGCAAGGACTACCATTGACCCTTGTGTGATCCATTCCTGTCGTGGGCACTAGGCCTACACACACAAGTGAGGTACCATTTTTATCGGGACACTTGGGGGAATGCTGGGTGGAAGGAAATGTGTGGCTCCTCTCAGATTCCAGAACTCTCTGTCACCAAAATGTGAGGAAAAAGGTTATATTTTAGCCAAATTTTGAGGTTTGCAAAGGATTCTGGGTAACAGAACCTGGTGAGAGCCCCACAAGTCACCTCATCTTGGATTCCCCTAGGTCTCTAGTTTTAAAAAATGCACAGGTTTGCTAGGTTTCCCTAGCTGCCGGCTAAGCTAGAGGCCAAAGTCCACAGGTAGGCACCTTGCAAAAAACACCTCTGTTTTCGGTGGAAAAATGTGATGTGTCCACGTTGTGTTTTGGGGCTTTTCCTGCCGCGGGCACAAGGCCTACCCACACAAGTGAGGTACCATTGTTATCAGGACACTTTGGGGAACGCTCGGTGGAAGGAAATTTGTGGCTCCTCTCAGATTCCAGAACTTTCTGTCACCAAAATGTGAGGAAAAAGTGTTTTTTTTAGCCAAATTTTGAGGTTTTCAAAGGATTCTGGGTAACAGAACCTGGTGAGAGCCCCACAAGTCACCTCATCTTGGATTCCCCTAGGTCTCTAGTTTTCAAAAATGCACTGGTTTGGTAGGTTTCCACAGGTGTCGGTTGAGCAAGAGGACAAAATCCACAGGTAGGCACTTTGCAAAAAACACCTCTGTTTTCTTTGGGAAAATGTGATGTGTCCACTTTGTGTTTTGGGGCTTTTCCTGTTGCTGGCACAAGGCCTACCCACACAAGTGAGGTATCATTTTTATCGAGAGACTTGGGGGAACGCTGGGTGGAAGGAAATGTGTGGCTCCTCTCAGGTTCCAGAACTTTCTGTCACCGAAATGTGAGGAAAAAGTGTTTTTTAGCCAAATTTTGAGGTTTGCAAAGGATTCTGGGTAACAGAACCTGGTGAAAGCCCCACAAGTCACCTCATCTTGGATTCCCCTAGGTCTCTAGTTTTAAAAATGCACTGGTTTGGTAGGTTTCCATAGGTGTCGGTTGAGCAAGAGGACAAAATCCACAGGTAGGCACTTTGCAAAAAACACCTCTGTTTTCTTTGGGAAAATGTGATGTGTCCACTTTGTGTTTTGGGGCTTTTCCTGTTGCGGGCACAAGGCCTACCCACACAAGTGAGGTATCATTTTTATCAAGAGACTTGGGGGAACGCTGGGTGGAAGGAAATTTGTGGCTCCTCTCAGGTTTCAGAACTTTCTGTCACCGAAATGTGAGGAAAGAGTGTTTTTTTAGCCACATTTTGAGGTTTGCAAAGGATTCTGGGTAACAGAACCTGGTGAGAGCCCCACAAGTCACCTCATCTTGGATTCCCCTAGGTCTCTAGTTTTCAAAAATGCACTGGTTTGGTAGGTTTCCACAGGTGTCGGTTGAGCAAGAGGACAAAATCCACAGGTAGGCACTTTGCAAAAAACACCTCTGTTTTCTTTGGGAAAATGTGATGTGTCCACTTTGTGTTTTGGGGCTTTTCCTGTTGCTGGCACAAGGCCTACCCACACAAGTGAGGTATCATTTTTATCGAGAGACTTGGGGGAACGCTGGGTGGAAGGAAATGTGTGGCTCCTCTCAGGTTCCAGAACTTTCTGTCACCGAAATGTGAGGAAAAAGTGTTTTTTAGCCAAATTTTGAGGTTTGCAAAGGATTCTGGGTAACAGAACCTGGTGAAAGCCCCACAAGTCACCTCATCTTGGATTCCCCTAGGTCTCTAGTTTTAAAAATGCACTGGTTTGGTAGGTTTCCATAGGTGTCGGTTGAGCAAGAGGACAAAATCCACAGGTAGGCACTTTGCAAAAAACACCTCTGTTTTCTTTGGGAAAATGTGATGTGTCCACTTTGTGTTTTGGGGCTTTTCCTGTTGCGGGCACAAGGCCTACCCACACAAGTGAGGTATCATTTTTATCAAGAGACTTGGGGGAACGCTGGGTGGAAGGAAATTTGTGGCTCCTCTCAGGTTCCAGAACTTTCTGTCACCGAAATGTGAGGAAAGAGTGTTTTTTTAGCCACATTTTGAGGTTTGCAAAGGATTCTGGGTAACAGAACCTGGTGAGAGCCCCACAAGTCACCCCATATGGGATTCCCCTAGGTCTCTAGTTTTTAAAAATGCACAGGTTTGGTAGGTTTCCCTAGGTGCCAGCTGAGCTAGAGGCCAAAATCCACAGGTAGGCACTTGGCAAAAAAAACCTCTGTTTTCTGTGGAAAAATGTGATGTGTCCACTTTGTGTTTTGGGGCTTGTCCTGTCGCGGGCACAAGGCCTACCCACACAAGTGAGGTATCATTTTTATCGGGCGACTTGGGGGAACGCTGGGTGGAAAGAAATTTGTGGCTCCTCTCAGATTCCATAACTTTCTGTCACCGAAATGTGAGGAAAAAGTGTTTTTTTAGCCAAATTGTGAGGTTTGCAAAGGATTCTGGGTAATAGAACCTGGTGAGAGCCCCACAAGTCATCCCATCTTGGATTCCCCTAGGTCTCTAGTTTTTAAAAATGCACAGGTTTGGTAGGTTTCCCTAGGTGCCGGCTGAGCTAGAGGCCAAAATCCACAGGTAGGCACTTTGCAAAAAACACCTCTGTTTTCTTTGAGAAAATGTGATATGTCCACTTTGTGTTTTGGGGCATTTCCTGTCGCGGGCACTAGGCCTACCCACACAAGTGAGGTATCATTTTTATCGGGACACTTGGGGAAACGCTGGGTGGAAGGAAATTTGTGGCTCCTTTCAGATTCCAGAACTCTATGTCACCGAAATGTGAGGAAAAAGTGTTTTTTTAGCCAAATTTTGAGGTTTGCAAAGGATTCTGGGTAACAGAACCTGGTGAGAGCCCCACAAGTCACCTCATCTTGGATTCCCGTAGGTCTCTAGTTTTCAAAAATGCACTGGTTTGGTAGGTTTCCACAGGTGTCGGTTGAGCAAGAGGACAAAATCCACAGGTAGGCACTTTGCAAAAAACACCTCTGTTTTCTTTGGGAACATGTGATGTGTCCACTTTGTGTTTTGGGGCTTTTCCTGTTGCTGGCACAAGGCCTACCCACACAAGTGAGGTATCATTTTTATCGAGAGACTTGGGGGAACGCTGGGTGGAAGGAAATGTGTGGCTCCTCTCAGGTTCCAGAACTTTCTGTCACCGAAATGTGAGGAAAAAGTGTTTTTTAGCCAAATTTTGAGGTTTGCAAAGGATTCTGGGTAACAGAACCTGGTGAAAGCCCCACAAGTCACCTCATCTTGGATTCCCCTAGGTCTCTAGTTTTAAAAATGCACTGGTTTGGTAGGTTTCCATAGGTGTCGGTTGAGCAAGAGGACAAAATCCACAGGTAGGCACTTTGCAAAAAACACCTCTGTTTTCTTTGGGAAAATGTGATGTGTCCACTTTGTGTTTTGAGGCTTTTCCTGTTGCGGGCACAAGGCCTACCCACACAAGTGAGGTATCATTTTTATCGAGAGACTTGGGGGAACGCTGGTTGGAAGGAAATTTGTGGCTCCTCTCAGGTTCCAGAACTTTCTGTCACCGAAATGTGAGGAAAGAGTGTTTTTTTAGCCACATTTTGAGGTTTGCAAAGGATTCTGGGTAACAGAACCTGGTGAGAGCCCCACAAGTCACCCCATATGGGATTCCCCTAGGTCTCTAGTTTTTAAAAATGCACAGGTTTGGAAGGTTTCCCTAGGTGCCGGCTGAGCTAGAGGCCAAAATCCACAGGTAGGCACTTGGCAAAAAAAACCTCTGTTTTCTTTGAGAAAATGTGATATGTCCACTTTGTGTTTTGGGGCATTTCCTGTCGCGGGCACTAGGCCTACCCACACAAGTGAGGTATCATTTTTATCGGGACACTTGGGGAAACGCTGGGTGGAAGGAAATTTGTGGCTCCTTTCAGATTCCAGAACTCTCTGTCACCGAGTTGTGAGGAAAAAGTGTTTTTTTAGCCAAATTTTGAGGTTTGCAAAGGATTCTGGGTAACAGAACCTGGTGAGAGCCCCACAAGTCACCCCATCTTGGATTTCCCTAGGTCTCCAGTTTTAAAAAATGCACAGGTTTGGTAGGTTTCCCTAGGTGCTGACTGAGCTAGAGGCCAAAAACCACAGGTAGGCACTTTGCAAAAAACTCCTCTGTTTTCTGTGGAAAAATGTGATGTGTCCACTTTGTGTTTTGGGGCTTTTCCTGTCGCGGGCACAAGGCCTACCCACACAAGTGAGGTATCATTTTTATCGTGATACTTGGGGGAACGCTGGGTGGAAAGAAATTTGTGGCTCCTCTCAGATTCCATAACTTTCTGTCACCGAAATGTGAGGAAAAAGTGTTTTTTTAGCCAAATTGTGAGGTTTGCAAAGGATTCTGGCTAATAGAACCTGGTGAGAGCCCCACAAGTCACCCCATATGGGATTCCCATAGGTCTCTAGTTTTTAAAAATGCACAAGTTTGGTAGGTTTCCCTAGGTGCCGGCTGAGCTAGAGGCCAAAATCCACAGGTAGGCACTTTGCAAAAAACACCTCCGTTTTCTTTGAGAAAATATAATATGTCCATTTTGTGTTTTGGGGCATTTCCTGTCGCGGGCGCTAGGCCTACCCACACAAGTGAGGTACCATTTTTATCGGGACACTTGGGGGAACGCTGGGTGGAAGTTAATTTGTGGCTCCTCTCAGATTCCAGAACTCTCTGTCACCGAAATGTGAGGAAAAAGTGTTTTTTTAGTCAAATTTTGAGGTTTGCAAAGGATTCTGGGTAACAGAACCTGGTGAGAGCCCCACAAGTCACCCCATCTTGGATTCCCCTAGGACTCTAGTTTTTAAAAATGCACAGGTTTGGTAGGTATCCCTAGGTGCCGGCTGAGCTAGATGCCAAAATCCACAGGTAGGCACTTTGCAGAAAACACCTCTATTTTCTGTGAGAAAATGTGATATGCCCAATTTGGGGGTGATTCTAACCTTGGCGGGCGGGAACCGCCAAGCGGCCGCCATGCGGCCGCAATAACGCGGCCCCCATTCCAACATTCCCGCCGGCCCAGCGGGAATGAGGCCGCACACAGGAGCCGGCTGCTAATGGAGCCGGCGGTGTTGCGGCCGTGCGACGGGTGCAGTTGCACCCGTCGCGCTTTTCACTGTCTGCCATGCAGACAGTGAAAAGCAGGCCGGGGCCCTGTTAGGGGGCCCCTGCACTTCCCATGCCAGTGGCATGGGCAGTGCGGGGGCCCCCAGGGGCCCCAGGACACCCCTTACCACCAGCCTCTTCCTGGCGGTGTAAACCGCCAGAAACAGGCTGGCGGTAAGGGGGTCATAATCCCCAGAGCAGCGCTGCTTGCAGCGCTGCCCTGGCGGATTATCACCGCCGGGGGAAAATCGGCGGGACACCGCCGGCTCCGGCGTTGCGACCGCGGCTTTACCGCCGCGGTCGGAATAGGGAATGAAGCACCGCCAGCCTGTTGGCGGTGCTTCCGTCATTCTTGCCCTGGCGGTCCAAGACCGCCAGGGTCAGAATGACCCCCTTTGTGTTTTGGGGCATTTCCTGTTGCAGGCACTAGGCCTACCCACACAAGTGAGGTACCATTTTTATCGGGACACTTGGGGGAACGCTGGGTGGAAGGAAATTTGTGGCTCCTTTCAGATTCCAGAACTCTCTGTCACTGAAATGTGAGGAAAAAGTGTTTTTTTAGCCAAATTTTGAGGTTTGCAAAGGATTCTGGGTAACAGAACCTGGTGAGAGCCCCACAAGTCACCCCATCTTGGATTTCCCTAGGTCTCCAGTTTTAAAAAATGCACAGGTTTGGTAGGTGTCCCTAGGTGCCGGCTGAGCTAGAGGCCAAAATCCACAGGTAGGCACTTTGCAAAAAACACCTCTGTTTTCTGTGGAAAAATGTGATGTGTCCACTTTGTGTTTTGGGGCTTTTCCTGTCGCGGGCACAAGGCCTACCCACACAAGTGAGGTATCATTTTTCTCGGGCGACTTGGGGGAACGCTGGGTGGAAAGAAATTTGTGGTTCCCCTCAGATTCCATAACTTTCTGTCACCGAAATGTGAGGAAAAAGTGTTTTTTTAGCCAAATTGTGAGGTTTTCAAAGGATTCTGGGTAATAGAACCTGGTGAGAGCCCCACAAGTCACCCCATATGGGATTACCATAGGTCTCTAGTTTTTAAAAATGCACAGGGTTGGTAGGTTTCCCTAGGTGCCGGCTGAGCTAGAGGCCAAAATCCACAGGTAGGCACTTTGTAAAAAACACCTCTGTTTTCTGTGGAAAAATGTGATGTGTCCACTTTGTGTTTTGGGGCTTTTCCTGTCGCGGGCACAAGGCCTACCTACACAAGTGAGGTATCATTTTTATCGGGAGACTTGGGGGAACGCTGGGTGGAAAGAAATTGGTGGCTCCTCTCAGATTCCATAACTTTCTGTCACTGAAATGTGAGGAAAAAGTGTTTTTTTAGCCAAATTGTGAGGTTTGCAAAGAATTCTGGGTAATAGAACCTGGTGAGAGCCCCACAAGTCACCCCATATGGGATTACCATAGGTCTCTAGTTTTTAAAAATGCACAGGGTTGGTAGGTTTCCCTAGGTGCCGGCTGAGCTAGAGGCCAAAATCCACAGGTAGGCACTTTGCAAAAAACACCTCTGTTTTCTTTGAGAAAATGTGATATGTCCACTTTGTGTTTTGGGGCATTTCCTGTTGCGGGCACTAGGCCTAACCACACAAGTGAGGTATCATTTGTATCGGGACACTTGGGGGAACGCTGGGTGGAAGGAAATTTGTGGCTCCTTTCAGATTCCAGAACTCTCTGTCACCGAAATGTGAGGAAAAAGTGTTTTTTTAGCCAAATTTTGAGGTTTGCAAAGGATTCTGGGTAACAGAACCTGGTGAGAGCCCCACAAGTCACCCCATCTTGGATTTCCCTAGGTCTCCAGTTTTAAAAAATGCACAGGTTTGGTAGGTTTCCCTAGGTGCCGGCTGAGCTAGAGGCCAAAATCCACAGGTAGGCACTTTGCAAAAAACACCTCTGTTTTCTGTGGAAAAATGTGATGTGTCCACTTTGTGTTTTGGGGCTTTTCCTGTCGCAGGCACAAGGCCTACCTACACAAGTGAGGTATCATTTTTATCGGGAGACTTGGGGGAACGCTGGGTGGAAAGAATTTTATGGCTCCTCTCAGATTCCATAACTTTCTGTCACTGAAATGTGAGGAAAAAGTGTTTTTTTAGCCAAATTGTGAGGTTTGCAAAAGATTCTGGGTAATAGAACCTGGTGAGAGCCCCACAAGTCACCCCATATGGGATTCCCATAGGTCTCTAGTTTTTAAAAATGAACAGGTTTGGTAGGTTTCCCTAGGTGCCGGCTGAGCTAGAGGCCAAAATCCACAGGTAGGCACTTTGCAAAAAACACCTCTGTTTTCTGTGAGAAAATGTGATATGCCAACTTTGTGTTTTGGGGCATTTCCTGTTGCGGGCACTAGGCCTACCCACACAAGTGAGGTACCATTTTTATCGGGACACTTGGGGGAACGCTGGGTGGAAGGAAATTTGTGGCTCCTCTCAGATTCCAGAACTCTCTGTCACCGAAATGTGAGGAAAAAGTGTTTTTTTAACCAAATTTTGAGGTTTGCAAAGGATTCTGGGTAACAGAACCTGGTGAGAGCCCCACAAGTCACCCCATCTTGGATTCCCCTAGGTCTCTAGTTTTCAAAAATTCACAGGTTTGGTAGGTTTCCCTAGGTGCCAGCTGAGCTAGAGGCCAAAATCCGCAGGTAGGCACTTTGCAAAAAACACCTCTGTTTTCTTGGAGAAAATGCGATATGTCCACTTTTTGTTTTTGGGCATTTCCTGTTGCGGGCACTAGGCCTACCTACACAAGTGAGTTACCATTTTTATCGGGACACTTGGGGGAATGCTGGGTGGAAGGAAATTTGTGGCTCCTCTCAGATTCCAGAACTCTCTGTCACCGAAATGTGGGGAAAAGGTGTTTTTTTAGCCACATTTTGAGGTTTGCAAAGGATTATGGGTAACAGAACCTGGTGAGAGCCCCACAAGTCACCCCATCTTGGATTTCCCTAGGTCTCCAGTTTTAAAAAATGCACAGGTTTGGTAGGTTTCCCTAGGTGCCGGCTGAGCTAGAGGCCAAAATCCACAGGTAGGCACTTTGCAAAAAACACCTCTGTTTTCTGTGGAAAAATGTGATGTGTCCACTTTGTGTTTTGGGGCTTGTCCTGTCGCGGGCACAAGGCCTACCCACACAAGTGAGGTATCATTTTTATCAGGCGACTTGGGGGAACGCTGGGTGGAAAGAAATTTCTGGCTCCTCTCAGATTCCATAACTTTCTGTCACCGAAATGTGAGGAAAAATTGTTTTTTTAGCCAAATTGTGAGGTTTGCAAAGGATTCTGGGTAATAGAACCTGGTGAGAGCCCTACAAGTCACCCCATCTTGGATTCCCCTAGGTCTCTAGTTTTTAAAAATGCACAGGTTTGGTAGGTTTCCCTAGGTGCCAGCTGAGCTAGAGGCCAAAATCCACAGGTAGGCACTTTGCAAAAAACAGCTCTGTTTTCTTTGGGAAAATGTGATGTGTCAACATTGTGTTTTGGGGCATTTCCTGTCGCAGGCGCTAGGCTTACCCACACAAGTGAGGTACCATTTTTATCAGGAGACTTGGGGGAACATAGATTAGCAAAACATGTGTTATTGCCCCTTGTCTTTCTCTACATTTTTTCCTTCCAAATATAAGAAGGTCTATTTGAGAAATGGCCTCTTATTCACATGATAGTATGGGCACCCCGGAATTCAGAGATGTGCAAATAACCACTGCTCCTCAACACCTTATCTTGTGCCCATTTTGGAAATACAAAGGTTTTCTTGATACCTATTTTTCACTCTTTATATTTCAGCAAATGAATTGCTGTACCGGTATAGGCTGAAAACCCACTGCAGGGTTCTGCTCATTTATTGGCTCTGGGTACCTAGGGTTCTTGATGAACCTACAAGCCCTATATATCCCCACAACCAGAAGAGTCCAGCAGACATAACGGTATATTGCTTTAAAAAAATCTGACATCGCAGGAAAAAGTTACAGAGTAAAACATAAAGAAAAATGGCTGTTGTTTTCAGCTCAATTTCAATATTTTTTTATTTCAGCTGTTATTTTCTGTAGGAAAACATTGTAGGATCTACACAAATGAACCTTTGCTGAATTCAGAATTTTGTTTATTTTTCAAAAATATTTAGCTTTATGTGATCCAGCATTGTTTTCACACCCATTTCTGTCACTAACTGGAAGGAGGCGGAAAGCACAAAAAATTGTAAAATTGGGGTATGTCTCAGAAAAATGCCAAAATTGTTTTGAAAAATGTGGTTTTCTGATTCAAGTCTGCCTTTTCCTGAAAGGTGGGGAGCTGGTGATTTTAGCACCGCAAACGTTGTTGATGCCATTTTCAGGGGAAAAACCACAAGCCTTCTTCGGCAGCCCTTTTTCAATTTAAGAAAAAAAAACAACTACATTTTGGCTCTATTTTGGCTAATTTCTTGGTCTCCTCAAGGGGAAACCACAAACTCTGGGTACCTTTAGAATCCCTAGGATGTTGGAAAAAAAAGGATGCAAATTGGCATGGATAGCTTATGTGGACAAAAAGTTATGAAGGCCTAAGTGCAAACTACCCCAAATAGCCAAAAATGGGCTCAGCACTGGGGGGGGGGGGGAAACGGCACAACAGCTAAGAGGTTAACCTAATACTACCCATTTAAAACCCAATCCAAAACTATGTGCAACAGTAAAAAGGATGGGAAGGAAGTGGGAGGCTGTGGAACAAGCTAATTTCTTTTTTTTCATTTTTTTCTTGATGTACCTCAACATCTTCTTGTGGTCAGCACTTTTCTGCTCCAATTTGTCCAGTCTCGCTATTCTGTTGGCCATGTCCTACCTCATGTCCCTTTCAACTTGGCTGCTCATTACCACAGAAGGTGGCTGAACAGGTGCCTGGCTCCTAACAGGTGCAGCTGACGTGGAGGGGCTTGGACCTGCAGAGGCCCTCTGCACCCCTGATGTCCTTATTTTGCTACGGTTGCTGTGGAGGTCCCCATGAGCGAACACATGGCATTCCTCAGTCGCCTTTTCCTTGTGGAACCTCCTTCCCATTCTGTGATATCTGGCATCCACTTCCATGATGTGCCTGTAGAAATCTGCTCGTTTGTGGAATGTGTGCTGTTGGTCAGGTGTCGTATTGGCAGCTGAAAAATTAGGATAATCAAAGATCACATTCAGCATTGGATGGAGGTTGAACAGATGTACACTGCAACTGCAGATGACACATGCAGTCCATCACATATTCCTAAACAATTACTTATTCCTCATCTATGACTATTCCCTACCAGCCATCTGCGGTTTCATGTACATGTCACCTGGATAACGGCTATCTATTGTTGACCACCAGGCCAGAGGCGAGTGGGCTAAATTGTCCTTGATCAACATT
Organism: Pleurodeles waltl; assembly: GCF_031143425.1. Taxonomy (NCBI): domain Eukaryota; kingdom Metazoa; phylum Chordata; class Amphibia; order Caudata; family Salamandridae; genus Pleurodeles; species Pleurodeles waltl. The sequence continues at coordinate 31,417,613 of NC_090437.1, forward strand.
TGTGTTATCAAACTTGTGAGGATCACATGCCCCAACAAGTCTGGATTTCCTGTGTCCTTGTCCACAAGGGGGGCTGGGCATGCAATTCACCATCTTGACACCCCTGGTGAAACATCAAGGCTTGCCCAGCCATCATGGGTGCAAGGTGGGAGCCATATGATGGGGAGTCTGGAAACTTCCCACCAGCTATTCTAAGGTTTGAAAAATCATCATTCTTGTATCCTGGTTTAAGAACTGTCCTGAGCATGTGTTACAAGGGGACACACCATTGCACATGATGTGCCCACATGTAGAACTAATGCAATGTCCCCAGAAAGTTTGGCCAAAGCCTGGCCTGCACATCAAAGTTGTCTACACATTGAGTAACTAAAGCCCTTACCCTGTGCTATGTTGTGTGAAACAGCACACTCGTGTTGGCTGAATGGGTGCTCTTAGGCCCACAGCGAGTTTGGCACTGCACTGGGTGCTGCAAAAGAATTCTGACATATTGAACATCATGTGCACATGCATGTCAGACATCATTGAAGTACCAGGTACACTCTCAACATTCACATTATATGCACAAGTGTTGTGACCTACATCACTTACAAACATCATGGTGGCAGGCCCATGTTGTGAATACTGCTGTGATATGGCTTGGGAAAAATCATAGACTTTTCCCACAACCACCTGGAGCTGAGTTGCCCCTAGTTGTGTACACTACTGACTGTTATCTAGCACAACATGGGTCCTTGCAGTACTGCAGCCTCAATATACATCTGAAGGGTAGAGAGGTACCTGTGGTGCAAGTGTCTCCTTTATAAGCCCCCTAGAGAACTCTAAAGATATAACCCACATCTGTACCTGCTTGTGAGTAAGTGTAAGCTATGTGTGGCACACAGTGCTGTCAATAGTGCTGTGACAACAGTGTTGCCAACAGCATGCTATTAACATGAACAGCTGCTTTGACACCTATCATGATAGACATCAATAAATATGTGTCCAGCCATTCCATTTCCGAATACCCACAATTCCATGCCAGCACATGCTGCCCCTTGTCCTACAAGCAAGCCATTCTCAATGTTCAACATTCCAACAGACATGATGTCACCATCCTTACTCCAATGATATGACATCATTGGTCAGGCAAAACCATTATTCATAGCATCCCACACATCAAACTGACTCACAACAAATCCTGGATTGGCACACATGATGCACAAGATGGCACTTACTGGCTTCATCAGGGTCTTCAAATCGGGCCACCCCCCTAACGGTGTAAGGTGGAGGGCCACCTGCAAAACATGAATGGAAAACATTGCTTAGTGATATTTGTGCATATCAGTTAATGGACAACATTTTTACTATCAGCTTGTTAGGCAGAGTGAGCAAGATATTCTAGTGGCAGATCAGAGCAACTGACAAACATCTGTGATCAGTCAATCTAACAAAGTCTCAGATAATGGAGACCCAAGCACCTACAAACCATAACTTTCCCCGCCACTCCTCTGGTGCTTTTCACTGCACCATATATACATGGCATTGTCATGCAGGTGTTTGTTAGCTCTACACCTCTATGACCATATGGGACTGCATGACACTGTGTACTGTATCTGAGGGTCATGCAATGGTTGTTGCAGTAGCCATCCCATTGTGGCACCCATAGCATTTGAACCTGCCCCAGATGTTGTAAACATCTACCTCATCATGGGTGCAAACTGACAAACAACTTTCTAGGGGTTATGTGGGTATCCCAAGGTGTTGAGGAATGCTGTGATAGATCCTTGTGTGAAATAACTAATATGTGTGTGGCATCTGAGCAATAATGCCATGGGAGTTTACTCATGCTTAAATAGTTGTACCAAACTACACATTGTCTGATTGAAATTACGGATGTATTGCCAATACTGTTTGGCCAGCCGATTTTTTGGATGGTACACCATTATTTGTCAGGCAGGGATAAGAACATGTGCCTAAGCTTATTTCTCAACACAGACACACTTGCTCTGTGGTCCAAGGATGCATTTGTTGGCTCAGGATACTGAGCAACGTGCCAGTGATGGAGCAGATGCAGGACAGCCCAATACTGTCAGTAAGATACAGCAGGCCTGTAGAACTAAATCAGCACATGTATGTGTGGTAATAGACACACTTTGTGGTGTATGTGATACACAATCTAAAGTGAGAGGAAAGTGCTAGTAGTCTGGACCCAGAACATAGTCAAGCTCCCTTACCTGGCCTTGGCCAATGACACAAAGGGGCAGATTAAACTATGATGGTGCAGCACCAAGTGTATTACTACAGTCCTTGTGGCCCTCAGTGCACTCCTTACCCTGCCATGTGTGCACCTAATGAGAATTAAGGGCCAGCATGATGTAGGTAGTGTCACTGAAGATCGCTATATGCTGTGTGTGTGAGAAGATATGTGTAGTGTCATTACAGTAACATATGGCCACAGTGCTGTGTTCATGGGATGTGAAACCTCAAATTACCATCTTCCTGCATGGACACATGTTGAACTTTGACAAATGCATGTATAGTCATATCAGTGCCACCTATGTGTCCGTATGTCTGAACACATGTGAAGGACATTTCTTTCAGTCAATGATCTTGTGATACCTATGCCCTTACATTTGTGCTAGGTCACCTTTTGTTCAGAATCCTATACTCATTACCGTGCCTGAGCCATTACAGTGGTACATGTGTGCTGAGATATGTGGCATATGTGTGTATGCCACCAACTAGGCACTCAAACATGTTTTTATGACTGTCACCTACAATGGCATACCACTGAATAGCAGTGTTGAAGTCTGGCATAGATGGCAGCCTACTTTTCATCACTACTGTGGGAGTTTGTATGGCAATACAAACCCAAGGTTCCATGTGAAGGGACAGGTTTATGGTGATCCAGTTTACTTAGCCCACTGTGCACATGCATCAGGCCCCTGACACTATCATAGGTTTATGTAGCCAGAGCAGAGATGTTAGGGTGTTTTGAGCTGGTATGTAGCCTCTTCATGATTGCTACTCAGCAGAACAATGCACACTCCCCTGCAGACAGACACATGCACAATTGTGATCAAACAGACCGGGATATCAAATTTTGCTCTGCGGTACTTGATGTCAGCCTTCCCCTTACATGTACAGAGGACTGGGTACTTGCATGTGTAGGACATGTCTCATCATTTGATGTCCTTAGTAATTTCTATGTGCAGCTTGGTTAGGGGTTGCATCTCTGTTGCAACTTCTATCTTGGGAACATTCCAGGGGACAGATGGTGTTATCTGTCACTGTCTCCTATCATGTTGGTATGCAATGGGCAACTACCAGATTATGGTAGTAGCAAACATGACTGGGTTATGTACTGACCTGGCCACCCTCTCTGTACATATGTTGGATGTTCACATATAGACATTAATGTGTGGCACAGTCCGTATTGGTCTATGTGTGTTCCTTCTCCATGTTTTCCTGCATTATTTGTAAGGTATGTATTGTCTCCTACATTGCTCCATTCTTTAGGCTGCTTGCACTTTGTACACATCTTTCACAGCAACATTGTCTGGTCATACCTGGACAAGATGCACATTGTGTCAATTATAGATGTACACATCTCCTTCCACTGGCTACATGATAGTTACCTTCCCATTTATGGTATTTGTGAGATGTAATAAGTGCCACGCATATATTACATTACGCCTGCCACAGCACTTGTGTTCTTCCCAAGTGACCTCCCATGTTATATTTGCAAGTATCTGTAGGTATCTCTCAGCAGTCCATCCATATCCTTTGTTAAACAATGGTATGCATTTCTTCCAGCATGCCATAACCTAGGTAACTCTAACCATGACCGAATTATGTTGAGGTGTGAAATCATCTCAGGGCTATATTTTCTTTAGCCAAATCCAACATATATGGCTACTTCTACTACCATTCATTTTTTGATGCGTCTTTGACATTTTTGAACAATGTTGGACATAACTGCACACCCTACACCTGATTACCATGTTTGAGCCCAAAACATGTATGGGATAATTTGTAACTGTTGCTACCTTGCACCTGTTCTGGCATGTGAGTGACAATGAGTGGTGTATACTGCTATGTGCTATGTGATGTTGTTATACAGAGCATATTAGTTTGTTTAGTTTAGTTTTATGAATTTATAAAGCACATAGCTACCCTAAGGCATCCCAGCGCTAAAGGTATATAACGACTCCTGAAAACAAAGAAAAGGATAAGAAACAAAAGTTAACTACAGTAAAGGATGGTTTTTACCTTCTTCCTAAAAAGATGCTCTGAAGGTTCATGATGGAGCTCGGAGGGGAGGGCACTCCAAAGGCGGGCAGCCTTAATGGAGAAAGAGTTGCCTCCCCAGGCTCTCTTGAACCGAGGTAAGTAAACATGCCGGGTGGAGGATGATCTCAAACTTCTGGTAGGGGCGTAGATAGAGATCCGTTTTCTGAAGAAAAGCGGACCCTTATCATGTAAGGCCCTGTGAGTAATGCACAGAGCTTTGAAATGAATATGTTGCTTAATGGCAAGCCAGTGAAGTACTGCAAGGGCCGGCTTCGCAGAGAGGTGTCTAGGTGAATTCATAAGGAGCCTGGCTGCTGCTTTCTGCACTATTTGCAGCTTCTTTATCACATAGTCAGGGGAGCTCAGAAACAAAGAGTTTGCATAGTCAAGGCGGGAAAGAATCAAGGCTTGAATGAGGATTCTTCTGGCTGTAAAAGGTAAGAGATTAAAGATCTTCCTAAGAGTTCTTAGGAGACCAAAACACATTGAAGACACTTTATTGGCCTGAAGTTCCATGGTTAAGTGAGGGTCAAGCCAGAAACCAAGGCTTTTAACATGCCCCTTGGGAGGAGGGAGATTATTAAAAAGCTCTGAGTACGACACCAGAGGAAGAGCAGGGGAGCCATTACCTACAATCATTCCCTCTGATTTTCCGTCGTTGAATTTGAGTTTGGATTGAATCATCCAATCACCAATATCCTTCAAACAGCGGGAAAGATTTGCAGAGGACGAATCCCCAGTGCTGGAGAGGGATACCACTAGCTGGGTATCATCAGCATAGGTAACCATAAAAAGGTTATGGGGAGCAATCACTTTAGCCAGCGGTGATAAATAAATATTAAAAAGAGTCGGACTCAGGGAGGAGCCCTGAGGGACTCCACACGTCAGGGGGAAAATATCAGATAGGAAGTAACGGTCCATAACTTGAAAAGATCTTCCTGTGAGGAAGGAGGAGAGCCAAGAGAGAGCCGTGCCTCCTATCCCCATCTTAGAAAGTCTGCAGCAGAGAAGGTTATGATCCACAGTGTCGAATGCTGCGCTAAGATCAAGTAGGATAATGGCTGGTTGGCCCCCTTGATCCAGACGTTGACGGGCAGACTCGGTCACTGTAAGGAGAGCCGACTCAGTACTGTGTTGAGCTCTGAAACCCATTTGGGTAGGATGTAAGAGCTCGTGGCTCTCGAGATAGCTGGTTTATTGATGATTCACATGTTTCTCCAGGATCTTAGCTAAGATGGGGAGAAGAGCAATAGGTCTGTAGTTTTCCAGAGAAGAGGGGTCCAACTTAGGCTTTTTTAGGAAGGGCTTAATAATGGCATGCTTAAAAGATTGAGGAAGAGAACCTGAGGAAAGGGAATAGTTTAGTATTCTTGTGAGAGGTGGGCTAATGATGCCTGAAGCCCGCAAGAGAATAGATGGAGGAGCGGGGTCCAGGAGGGAACCGGATTTAATGTTAAGAAGTAGATTGGATGTTAGAGCATCTGTAAGGGGTAAAAAGGCAGTCAATAAAATCCCTGAATGAGATGGATCAGTGGCCTGATCATCTGAGGGTTCCTGAGGGGAAGAGGGAAAAAACGCAGAGTACATCTTGATGATCTTGTCCTGAAAATGGGCTGCCAATCGGTTACGATGTTTAGTGGATGCCTCTATAGAAGAGGCGGGCATGGGGATTATGGTGAGTTCTTTAAAGATCTGAAAGATTTATTTCTGTGATCTGGAGGACTTTTCTATTTTAGTTCCATAGTAGGTAGACTGAGCTGCTTTAGTATTCTGATTATAAAGTCTAATAGATTGCCTATAGGTTTCTTTGGCAGAGGGACACACTTGATGGTAGTTTTATAAATTACGACTATGCCGCCACCTCTCATAAGAGGTCTATCTATGTGCGCTATAGAAGGCAGAGATTTACAGATCTCTACTGAAGATTCTTCACCCAACCATGTTTTCGTAAGAAACAGGGCGTCCGGTAGGAGCTCTTCTAGAAGTGTATAGATATGTAGGGAGTGGGGCTGGTAAGGAACGGCAGTTGAGCAGAAACATTCTACCCAATTGGTGAAAGGGGGTGTTAAATGATAAGGCAGCAGTGGGCGTCCAAGAGCAACTAGGGCATAGAGAGGGAACATGGGGCCCAAAAGAACTTACAAGGGCCAGACATGGCCCAGTGCTTCTGAGTTACAGTAATTGTGAAGAAGAGTAGGCCAACTTATTGGTAATGGGGGGAGCAGCATCTCTGGGCTCTGGGCACTTCAGGGTGCGGACGGGCTCAGACGGGATTGTCTTTGGCGCGCCAGCGACGCGCCCGCTGCACGCAGCCGGCGTCCGTCAGGCTTTAAATAAACCATGCAGGACGCCTGGCCTGGCCCAGAGGATCTGAACCACTAGACCGCCAACAAAAATGGCGGGCCAAAAATGGCCCAACACAAGGAGGAAAAGAAATAAAACGGAGCAGCCGGAAGCCTCTGAACACGCGCGCCGGCGCTACCGAGTGCAAGTTGAAAATAGAAATGCCCCCAAATATCCCCCAACAACAATTAAAATCACAGCGAAGTCACTGGAATCCAAATAAAATAGGTTGCCTGTAGAATCACATAATATAAAAATGGCTTCAGGAGAGGTCGCTATATTAGGTAACCATGCTGACACATGTCTACTTAGAACATACACGCATACATCAGTCTTCACATGTTTGTCTGGAATTGCTGTAGGAATGGGTCAAGGCAGCAGATTTGTGTGAAAAGTGTGTATCTTATGTACATAGGGAGTGTAACACACTCTGCCTACATTCCACCCAGCCAATTATTTGGTGGTGCACTGTCCCATTTAATTCTTAGATCCTGACAATGGGTCATGTGTTTGGATGGTGATTCAGCACCCATAGCTGCTTCTTTTGTCCGGCAACCCATAGCGCAATCCACAGGCAACATGTGTGTGCCATAAGTGAGGTACAGTCCACCATGTGTCAGGGTTGTACACAATGGCAGTGCCAGGACATAATCCCATGGATACTCTGTGCAGGCTCTGCCTCTAACATTGGTTGCAATCTCTGGACAATGACTGAAGGTCCATAGTTACCAATGATGCCCCCCGTCACACATGCACCATGCAGACAAAGCAGCAATCACCCTGAGATGTGGCAGTGTTCAGTTCCTACATTACTTAAGCACCATTTGATCACAGCCCCTTCCTCATGTGTGCCTCCTTTGCATACATCCTGGTAGGTGTGGTGTTGATGGGGGGAAAGGGCTAGGAATTAGTACCTTGCCCACTTGACATCATGATATATGATGTGATGCATGGATCTAGGCCTTCAGAAGTCAAATGCCCGTGAATTGCGTGTCACTGATATGTGAAACAAAGGCAGTAGACCCTCTTACATCACAAACAATGTTGTTACTATATGATGATGATAGTCCAGTCATTATGTATTAATGTTCTGTACTATGTGGAGTCCTCTGCGAACTCCTGCAGCAGTGTTCCGTTGTTCCCCCTCCAAATTAGATCTCCATCATCATCATTCTCCTCGTTGGGGACGTCAACCTGTTCATACCAGTCAAAGTTTGTTCTTATACATAAGTTATGGATGATTGCACATGCCAGTATGATTTTACATACCAGTGGTGAAGCATGCAAGAGGCTTCCTCCTGCAAGGGCCAGGCACCTGAACCTTGACTTTAGTAGCCCAAATGTCCTCTCCACCACATTGCGTGTTCTTCTATGTCCTTCATTGTATGGACACTCTTCCCCATTGTGGGATTGGCAAATGGAGTCATTACCCATGGCTGTATGCCGTAACCTTGATCAGCTGCAAGGGAATGAGAGAAGAGGTGTTGGTAAAGCTTGAGAGTAGTTTGGATTATACCATGGCAGTTGTTAGTTGTAGGTGGAGAGGTGACTCAGACTTGCTTGTGAAATAGTGTATGTTCCTGTTTTTGTGAAATAGTTTCATAGGTCTGTGTTGATGGACATGACAATCTTGGGTAGTGGCTCAGGGACCTGGGAATTTTCTTATTGATTCCAAACTGATGGTTAAAACATTGCAAAGATCTGTTGTGTAGTCCATATTTGAGACAGTGCCCTATTGTTGGATGGAACCTACCACCTCCTTGCCCCACAATAGTGTCAGATGTAGAGACACCATGGTAACTCTACAAAGCCAAATGGTGCCGTCCATGTTACCATGTGGTGCTACGCATGCAGCGTGACACTTACTGACCCTTTGTGAAGATGATGGTTATGCCAGCCATCAAGTGTACGAGGGTGTGTATCACACATTTGTAGGATGATCTAATCTGGTGCAGTAGTATCTCCTAGCTTCCAATACATGATTTATCACAGACACTTTCAACACATGCACTGTGCAGGCTTTGGGAGGGGGCACACCTATTTTTCACATGGGTCCCTATGTACGATGCATGTAAGGTCAGGTATGTCCTCTATACTCCTGCCTAGTCCTACTATGGCATCCATAATCTTTACAGTTTTGCACAATCTCTACACCATGGTGGACTGTTTCTAGTATACGGAACAGACATTGTGGTGTTAGGGGGCGCTAAGGGGCACATGTGAGGTGGCACTGGACTAGGTGCTGCGCCATTGCTCATGATTCTGCCCCATGGTCTTTCATGGCAGGTTAATTTGTATTCCTATGTGTGTGTCACAATGCAGCAGACAGGTGTATGTGCACAATATAGGTATGTCATGTATGTTTAGATAGTATGTAGTTGGTAATGACACCACTTGGGTGGCATTTGATATAGGCTTGCACACCATGATTAATGTGGGGCTGTGCCTAGGTGTGACTGTCTTTAAATGGCCATGGCCTTTGACATTGACATAGCTGAGCTATTCTTTGTTTGGTGCAATGTGTGTGGGATCTGTATTTAGTTGTCAACCAGTGAACACTTGTAGTAGTTTGTGGACAGCTTCTGTATGCAAAGGGAACATTGCTCCACTGTCCACCCGTGGTGTGCCAGTCAGGTTGTGGCTGTGTTCTGTACATGTTTGTGTATGTGTTTCTGATGTACAATGATTGCGGTGTAGTGTGGCATGTTGCATAGGTGTTGTTGACTGCACATCTGTGTTTCCCTGCCCATGTGTATTTCGTGTGGTGTATGTCTTGTTTGCCCTACTTGGTTGGTGTGTTGTGTGTGTAATGATTGGTACGGTGGCTTACCTACGAGTAGGACATTGCCATATTGCCCATCCTGGAACCGCTCATTGATAATGGAATGGCGGAGTAGGTAGGCATCATGGACGCTGCCGGGATATTTTGCTAGGATGTTAGTGGAGAGCCCATGGTGGTCCACAATGGCCTGTATATTCGGGTACTGCACTCAGTGCATGTAAGAACCCAGCAATTTGGTAGAAACCTTGCTTTGTCTCCTGTTGCAGTTGCAGGATGTTTGGGAAGCAGATGTGGTAGAGTGTGAGGTATATAATTGCATCCAGGAACTTAGGTCGGAGGACCAAGAAGGATGGCTGGGACATATCAGACACTTATGCCCCCGTTATCTGAAAAGATCAAGGCACCAGCACATGAATGACAGTGAGGAATTTTGTCATGGGTGGACTAGTTGTGGGAGCTTTCTGCGTTGTGTGGTGCAATGTGGTGCAGCAGGCGTACTATTGACTCCCGGTTCACTCAGTACATCCTGATGACATCTTGTTCCCTGAGGCCAAGGATGGTTGTCCACTGTTTGAAGATCCTCTCCCGCCATCTGCGCTGTGTTTGTGTCTGCTGTGGTGGTGTTTGGTGTTGCTGCAGTGGTGGTGGAGGGACATGCTGTCTTCGCTGACATCTGCGGCATGTGTCAAGCTGGAGCAGTACAACTTCCATGTTGTCCTGGAGGTTGCAAATGCTATTTCTGTGTGTTTTCCTTAAGTGGTGGTGTGTGGGCCTCTTTGTAACACCTGGTCTGACCAGGAGTTAAATTTTAACGCTAATCGGACTTAGCGTAATTTTTGCAGTCCACTTCCTGGTATGCGTTGTTTTCTCGTTGGGAGGTAAATATGGCGCTAGATGGCTAGCGTCATTTTTAGGAAGGGAACGCCTATCTTGCATCTGATTGTCGCAATGAGACACAAGGTGGGTTGGCGCTTCCTAAAAATGGTGCTAACTCCAATATTTTGATGCAAGACGGGCCTAGCCTCAGAATATAAATATGGAGTTCAGTTAGCGCCGCATTAGCTTCAAAACAAATGATGCTAACTTTCCATAAATTTGGGCCCAACTTTGAAAAGTGATCTATAAGCTAGTCTACCATGAAACCATGAACAGCCATACTCAGGATTCCTTTGGCAGGGATGTTAGGGTATGGGTCCAATAAATCGGCAACAGTTCCATAAATTGTCGCATATTTCCAGGGTGAATCTTTGATACATGGCCATCTAATAGTCCTCCTATTGTTAGAATGAAAGACAGGTAAGCCATGGAAAGGAGTCGCCATCCAAACCTCGGTATAAATATCTGTTAGCAACAGTATGTGGTCATTGCAGTCACTATCTGCCATGTAGGGCATTGTAATCACTCTGCCCTGTCAACCATCTCCATATCCCCCATAGCCTTAATTCCAGCACAATATAATCTATTCTGTTTTTTTACTCTGAGCTCTCTTAAAGGTAAACCTAAATTTATGGTCAGAAGGAGATTGCCCATTGCCTGCTCGTGACCCATGAGTAAGAGCAAAAATCACTAACTGAGAGGCTACAGGGGTTATCTTATCTATGTGAGAAATACCTCACTCAGGAATTTTCCAGTCCATATCTTCTTCTCCTATCAGCTCACTTTCAATTTTTTGAGGCTCAAAAGTCGTTTTAAAATCACTGGTCACTAAGGCCCTCATTCTGACCCTGGCGGTTTGAAACCGCCAGGGCAGAGGGCAGAGGAAGCACCGCCAACATGCTGGCGGTGCTTCCTGGGCCATTCTGACCGCGGCGGTAAAGCCGTGGTCAGAAAAGGGGAACCGGCGGTTTCCCGCCGGTTTACCCCTGGCCCAGGGAATCCTCCATGGCGGCGCTGTTTGCAGCGCCGCCATGGGGATTCCGACCCCCTTCCCGCCATCCTGTTCCTGGCGCTTTTTACCACCAGGAACAGGATGGCGGGAACGGGTGTCGTGGGGCCCCTGGGTGCCCCTGCTCTGCCAATGCCACTGGCATGGGCAGTGCAGGGGCCCCCTAACAGGGCCCCATAATGATTTTCAGTGTCTGCTTTGCAGACACTGAAAATCGCGACGGGTGCCACTGCACCCGTCGCACCCCTACAACTCCGCTGGCTCCATTCGGAGCCGGCTTCATTGTTGAGGGGGGTTTCCCGCTGGGCCGGCGGGCGGCCTTCTGGCGGTCGCCCGCCGGCCCAGCGGGACAGCCAGAATGGCCGCCGCGGTCTTTAGACCGCGGTGCGGTCATTCGGCGGTTCCCTCCAGGCGGTCAGAATGACCCCCTAAGAGAGGAAAACTAATAGAATCATGATTGAGGCAGTCGTCCAATACCTGCAAGATCATGGAGTCCTTTGTACCTTTGGGATGATGAATGTCAACATTTAAAAATGTTTTACAGAGGGGAATCTTTCAGAGGAAACAAGTAGTCTCAGGATATAAGGTCTTATATCCAGTAGGTTGATCTTTACAGCAAGAAAAACAACCACAGGTTGATGGTAGTGCAGCTACACTATAGTTTAGAAACCCTGGTCTATGAGGTGGCAAAACTCCCCAGGTTACCTGGAAGAAAAATACATGGAATGAGTCAACAAAATGACCCCAGTTTGTATCCCCAAGCTTTAAGTTTAAGCCAGCTACATTCCAGGAGAGAAATCTTAGTACATTCCAGTTGTGCCAGGTACCCCGACTGGTTTGTGATAAAGGTTAGTTGAGGGACCTAAACCTAGATCCATCTGGCATTGCTCGCTGTAATCAATCACTTGATTCTCTTGACTCTCCCCCCTGATGTTAGTTCAGTATGTGAATCATTATTGCCCAAATCTGACAGGGCAGAAAATCGATTGTAGGTGAGAATGGGATAAGACGCACGTTTCACAGGTGGAGGATCACACCTACCTCTCTCATCCCCAGACCTAAGTCTCTATAGAAGTAACCCAGGGGTTAAATTTTCACTTTGCTTGCCATAGCAAGACCTTGATAGGAAGAAGGTATAAGATCACCTGTAATAGATGGATTTGCAAGATTAATGACCACACAATCTCCCATAAACTCCTTTTCCAGGTGGCCCAGCCAGGCCACTCTGTTGGTGAACAAAATACATGTAAAAAATTGGCCTTACACAGAATATGAGAATGGTGCCAGTGGGTAACTTTGTTCATTAACTGGCTGGATCAAATCAATATTTTTGGCAGTTAGAGAGAGACAATGCTCTCCAAGCAGGATCTCCTTAACAATTACCCCTACTGCACTCTTAATAAACCCGTCAAGTGAGGTGTTCTCTGTTGGGTATTTTATAATCACCCATTTTAGTCTAAAGCCACCCAAACTTTTAAACAACAAGCTGATCAGAAAGGGAGGCCCTATTACGTACTCAAGCAGATCTTTAACCAAGCCTCAATAGTCAAGAGGTGCACATGAAGCTCAAAAGAGTTATAAAGTTACTTCTGAACCTTGGCATGAATCTCACCTCAGTCCATAAATGTTTTAGTAACAGCAGAATCTGGTCGTCCCAGATGCTCAAGCCGGGGGGGGGGGGGTCCTAGCCTCTTCCAGTTGATGACAGGCACATGACGGGCCTGCCCTTGGCCTGGGGTTAACCTGGGCACATCCTGCACTGCAAGTATGATTTACTGTGCAGAAATCAAGAGAGTTACTCCTGTCCACATGTTTAACAGCTTGATGACCCACACCCCAATTAAGATAGCTGCACTTTATAGAACTGAAATCATGAGAGCGGCTTCAGCTGGGCAGGAGCCTCCTCCTAGCCCTTTGTACTCCTGGGGCTCATAGTCCCAGGGTTTGACAGCTTGATTTATATTTATACTTTACTCTCCACTACATTATGCCACTACACTTAACTCTACTCCACTGTACGAGACTTTATGTCAGGCTACTGTACAACAACCTACTCTATGCAGCTCCACTGTTTGACACACTTCAGTACTCTATGTATTTCCACTCTACAACACTCTACTACATTGTATGCCACTCACTTATGTTTTACTCCTGTCTGTAGCCCTACACTACACTGTACAGCACTGTACCATACTGTATGCCACTGTACAACACTTTACTCCACTCTATGCCACTCTACAATACCCTAGTCCACTATGCAACACTATACACAACTGTTTGTATGCCTCTGCAGCCCCGTTTACTACACTCTACAACACAGTACTCCACTCTACTACACTACTCCACTGTACCCCAGTACACAATATGCCACTGTACTCTGTTACACGGTATGCCTGTCCGCTCTACCACACTATACAACACTGTAATGTACTTTACACCACTTCCCTCTACAAAAACTCAACTTGACTGTATGCCACTCTACTGTAGTCTAGAACATTTTCCAGTACTGCACTACACACCACTATACTCTACTGTACCACACTGTACTTCAATTTACGACACTTTTCTGGACTGTATGTTACACCACTCCACTCTACTGCACTCTAGGCCACTGTAGTCTACAGCTCACCACTCCACTCTATGACATTTTATTCCACTTCACACTATCCTACACCAGTGTACTCCACTCTATACTACTGTACAACACTTAACTACACCTCTCCATTGTCCGACACTCTACTCCACTGTTTACAACTCTAACTTACAACACTGTACTACACTCTATGCCACTCTATGCCAATTTATCTCACTCTATGTCCATCCACTCTACACCACGGACCTACACTGCATGACCCTTGATGACACACCACTCCAATTCTCTCTACGACACACCACTCCACTATATGACACAGCACTCCACTCTAGGACACTCTCCTCCACTGTGATCTACAACACTCTACTCATTGATACTCCAATCTACAATGCTCTACTTCACCCTATTCCACTCTAACACACTCTACTCCACTAAGACAGTCTATGACACCCTACTCTGAAAACAGGGATCAATGCCAGAGGCTGGCAGTCCCCCAGGCTGGCCAGATTGTACAAGTCCAAGCCTGTGGCCAATAATGGCCATAGCTTTGAATTTTCATGGGCTTGTCCCGCTATCCCTATTGATTGCCCACGGCTGCGGGTTGGCCTGAGCACCCTGCAGGGTTGATCTGGGGAGATAAATTCAGGGGCAGCTCTGCTAGAAGTCACTTCACTCCCTTGTTTGCCCCAAACAGATGCCGACGCTGCCCGCTTTGCCAGCCTGGTTCCTCCTTCAGTTGTTTGGGCTCTTGGCAAATAGTGCAACATCTTCTGTTTTTGCCAAAGCTGCCTGCCTCGCCCTAAGCTTACCAGCAACGCCTTCCAAATACTAGGGCCCATATTTATACTTTTTCACGCAAAACTGCGCCAACGCAGTTTTGCGTGAAAAAGATTACCGCCGGCTAGCACCATTCCAAGACGCTGCCCGGGCATCTTATTTATGTAATGGTGCAATCTTGTGCAAAGGGTGGGCTAACGTCAAGGGAAATGATGTTAGCTGCGTGGGGATGGCAGTATAGGAGAAGGGGGTTTTGCACCAAAAATGACGTTAGGCTGGTTGGAGTAAAAAAAGATGACAGCCCAGTATAATTTCTTAATGCAAAACCTACCATACCACATGACTACGGTCTTATAAAAGACAAGAGTCATGCCCACCCCCCCAATGGCGAGCACAGGGGACTAGGCTCCGCTGGGCATGGCCATTGCACCCAGTGCCATAAGGGGGCCCATTTCAGGGCCCCCAATGGCATTTTAAAAAAAAAGCAAAATACTTACCTCTACTTACCTGTACTTACCTAGGATAGGGTCCCCCATCCTCTGCTATCCCTCTGGTGTTGGGGGGGCTTGTCTCTGGGGCCTGGGGAGGGCACCTGTGGACTCATTCGATGGTGTTCTATCATGGAAATGGGCCTACAGGTCCCCTAAAGCCTGCCCTGACCCAGGTGTTAAATAATGGCGCTAAGCAAGCTTAGCACCATTATTTTGGCCCGCCTCCCTCTCGTACACCATTTTTGCATGGGAGGATAAATAAGGCGCCTGGGCCTTGGAGTCCTTTTTTGCACTGGAATACCTTCCTTGCATCTCATTGACGTAAGGTAGTTTCCCACTGGCAAAAAATGACTTTAACTCCATAACTTTGGTGCTAGACCGGTCTAGCGCCAAAGTATAAGTATGCAGTTGGGTTTGAGCTGAATTAGTATAATATAAATTACGCTAATTCAGCGCAAAGCTAGTATAAATCTGGGCCTAGGTCTTTTGGTGGCAAGAGGATTCCTCCTTCTCCCTCAAGGTTTTTTGCGGTAGCAGGCACAGACCTTTCTTCAGTGGATTTCAACAGATTGCTGGCTGTCATTGCTGTGACCTGTTGGCTGAAGCGAGGAGCCCGCTGTCGACTACAACTGAGATGGAGGCAGAGGGCAGGTTAAGAATCAGTATTTTGGTCCATGGCTGGTGGTACCCCTGGGGGAGCTGTTTTTTTGCACCCAGGCAGCCTGAGTAATCTTTGAATTTTCACAAGCTTGTCTTGCAATCCCTATTGGTTGCCCAGGGCTGGCAGTGTCACCTGGGTGCCCTGTGGGGCATTTTTGGAGAATAAGTGCAGGGGCAATCCTGCTAGAAGTCACCTGAATCCCTTGGTTGCCCCCAACGGACACCGACACTGCCCACCTCACCAGCCTGGTCGCTCCTGCAGGCGTTTTTTCCACCCACCCATCCCCTTGAATCAGTAGGGCAGAGGAAGAGTTATGTTTGGCTACAAAACAGGTGGACAACCTTGATTCAAGGAATAAGTGCAGACGAAACCAAGAGAGAATTAGCCTTAAGCAGATGTCCTACTTGGGGAAGGGATACGCAACTCGAGGTAAAGGCTAGTGGTGTCTGATCCAGCAAGTACCTCCCTCATTCTCAAATATGATGCCCTGAGGGATATTTCTGGATTGGGAGGTCCAGGTTTGGCTCATCCCAAATTGTCACCAGGGCAGTACCCTATTGGGTGACCCTGGCATAGTGTTTTCTTAGGCTGGGAGACCAACTTGTTGCTGGCCCATATTTACTCTCTCCTCAGGGACCGTTGGGTTTGCATTTTAAGGTCATGCAAATCTGAAATCTGGCGATGCCCCAGGGAAACTAAACAAAAAGAGATGGTCAAACATAACTCTGCCAATAGATTATTTTAATGTATTCAATTGATTACTTCAATGTATTCTTTGCATTTTTGACTGCTTGCAAATGCTGTTGTTTTAACAAATGTGAATATGCCCGCTCCATTTTTTTATCACTCTGTTCTACCTTGTTTCATCATACTTATGCTGGTTAATAAATAAGACCTGAGAATGTAGGAATTCTCTAATGCAGGAACAGCTTGGTGTCCTGGTTCTTTTATAATCGGTGGTAATCCTGCATGTATGGTCTGGTTTCTACTTGTGAAGGGCGGGGTAGGCAGCTGGGCTGGTCCATAATCTGATCTCTCACTTGTACTGTATGACATACCAGCCCACTGTACAACTCAGTCTAACATACTTGACTCTGATACCACTACACTATACAACACTTTACTACACTGTACGATATGTCACTCCACTCCACTCGACTCCACTCTATTCCACTCTACAATACTTCACTCTACAACAATAGACTTTACAACACTCTCCTCCACCGTACTGTATGACAATCCATATAACAGCACTCCACTCAACTATACTGGGCTACACAATTTGAAACACACTTTCATTAAAATGAAACAAAAACATAAAAATTAAATGAAAAAACAAAGGTTAAAGCTTAGTTATAGTTAGGAAAAAAAAAATCCCTTTGCCAGCTAAACTTAAACCCCACCAACCTTAAGCTTTCCAAAGTTATAGTTATCGCTCTCATTCACAATTTACTCACTACCTTCATGTTATTATAAGTAATGCACCTCGTTACACCCTCTTTTCAGCTAGCTAACCAGACAACACTAACTATAACTCACAACTCTACCATGCAATGTGTTCTCACAAATAATGACACTCCACTGTGCAACGATGCACTGTATGAGATTCTCTGTCACTTTACAATATGACACTGCACTCAACAGTATTGAACTGTATGATACTCTACTCCACTGAACTCCACTATATGCCACTACAAACCACTGCACTCTATGTCACTCTATGACACTGTACTCAATGACATTCCACTTCACCAAACTCCATTTCAGTCGATGACTTTTGACTGTATAACACCCAATATAGTCAAAAATACTTTATTTAATCTTTCTATACAAACCCAACTTAAAATACCCAATAATAAAAAATCATAAAGTTAAAATTTTAACTTCAATTTATAATTTACACACCACCGTCAAATTGATATAAGTTGTGCACCTCTAAACATAGTCTTGTCACCTCACACTCCACACTACAATAACTATAAATAATGCTTTTTCCTTTCGCTATTTATACTCTTGCACACTATGGCCCTCATTATAACCCAGGCAGTAAATGCCGCTTACCACTGTGCTGTCGGCCGCCAACATACTGTGACCGCGGCTGTAATCAGCCACGGGTATTATGACCCGTACTGAGAATACCGCCACAATACAGACACCCACACAAGTCCGCCAGACCAAAGGTCAGTGATAAACTGGCGGTACCAAAACCCACACCATCACGCCAACAGGAATATGCCCACAGCATCACGACCCACAAATCAACATGGCGGTCTTTCAACCGCAGTAAACCATTGGTGGTACACAATGCCTCGCTCAAAATACACACACACTTTCAAAACTACACCACATTGGACAATTCAAAATACAAAATACACACACCTGACACACATACACACACACCACACCCACATACTCACACCACTATAAAACACACCTACATTACCCACAACCCCTTACAACAACAAAAAAGAGACCAAGCACAGAGAGACAAGCAAAGATCATGCACTCAATCAGAGGCACAGAACACCATCACACATACACCGTCCATGCACATCACAGTATACACCCCAACACATCCCCCCACACATCACCTCACACATATCACTCACACCACATCCATGGCACCCCAAAGACACCCCAGGTTTTCTGAAGAGCTAAGGATCATGGTGGAGGAAATAATCCGGGTAGAGCCACAGCTATTCGGATCACAGGTGCAGCAGACGTCCATTGCAAGGAAGCTGGAGCTATGACGGAGAATCGTCGACAGGTTAAACGCCGAGGGACAGCATCCAAGTACCAGGGATGACCTCAGGAAGAGGTGGAATGACCTACGGGGGAAGGTGCGTTCCGTGGTCTCAAGACACCAGATTGCTGTACAGAGGACTGGCGGTGGACCCCCACCTCCTCCACCACAACTAACAACATGGGAGGAGCAAGTCTTGGTGATCATGCATCCCAAGGGCCTAGTAGGAGTAGCAGGAGGACTGGACTCTGGTAAGTCAAATCTTTACTAATATATCCCCCCCACCCTACATGCATGCCATCACAAACTCCTACACCTACCCTCTCCCCATCACTCCACCACCTCACATATACCCCACTATCTCAAACCACCCAACCCAATACCAAGCCCTGCATGCAACAACAACGCATGGACACCCATTACAGCCCTGCATGGACACCTATCACCACAGCATGCCCAGTAGTCAGAATCACCCAGCACACACAATCAGCAATCACACAAGGCCAAGGTGACAGGGAAAGCATAATTATACAGGGAAGCACACCCATTGCACAAGATGGCACACACAGATACCATAACAATGCAGTCGCATCCCTACAGGACCCTTACCCAACGTGACCGAAGAGGAGGTGCCACCAACATCCAGTCCCCCCACAGAAGCGGCCCAAAGTGATGACAGCAGCTCTGCACGCCTGGATCACAATGACCAACCTGGCCCATCAGGGACCTCTGGACAGTCAGTTCCCCTGCCACAGTCCCAACCCACCACAGATCCTCCCCCCTCGGGAAACACCAGCACAGCACCCACCCAGCAGGCCACTGTCCCCAGGATACGTCAATCAGCAGTGTGTCCACCACTACAGGGACCCAGGGCAAACCCACAAACACAGGACGAACAGGGACCTGGGGTCAGTGGGCACACGGTTCAGGGGACAGAGGAACAGGACAACAGGAAAGCTGGGAGGACTGCTGTGCGACAGGGGGAAGACAGGCCCAGGGAACCGACCCTCCACGAGGCACTCTCAAACATAATGGGAGCATACCACAATTCTAGGAGGCCATGGGCACGGTACTGGCCAAGTTACAGAAGACCCAGCGGCTGCAGGAGGGACAGTACCTGGGGATCAGCGAGGACCTCACAAAAATCTGCACCATCCTGGTCTCCATAGCAGGGGTGCTGGCTGACATGGGCAAGACCATGAGGGAGGCAGTGGCACAACAAAGGGCCCCTGACACTAGCCAAACCGAGGAACAGCCTTCCACCTCTGCCAGCGCTAGTGGACAGGAGGCACCACCACAGGACCAACAGGCCACCAGCACCCCACCCCCTGCAGAAGGAGACCCACCCCCACAGAAGGTCCCTGCAATCCAGGCAGAAAACAGAGAACATTGCCAAGACCCCCACCAGGAAATACGACTCTCCTGATTGTCACCCTTCTGTCCCACTATGTCACCCTGTCCAACATGAACTGCCATTACTCCCCTTCCTATGCCCCATTGGACAATGCACCTGTGATACCAAGAGACTGGACTCTACCATGGACATTCCTCCACCATCACCCCAGCTCCTTGCCGGAACCCCATACTATTTAGCACAAAAAATAAACACCATTTAAATGTAAACCATACTGGAGTCAGTGTAATGATTGGAGAGATGTATTCTTACAACATTCTCAAATCATTGCAACGTCTATGTTCATTGAATTATACCAATGTATGAAAGTTGGTGGGCAGCAGTACACATAGCAGGAGCCAGAATTGGGTACACAGATCTGAAAAAAGGTAATCCAAAGGGAACAGTCAGTGGCCATAGACAGAGGGTAAGACGCTACCATGTACAATGTCCAAAAGTATACTGAAATGTGAAGAGGAGTTACAGTCTCTTACCTGTGTGTCACTGGAAGTACTGCTGGATAATGTTTGTTCTGTTGTCCACATCTTCTTCATTTGCCTCCTCTACCTCACTGTCCACAGGCTCCACCGCTGCCACAAGACCATCACCAGGCTCATCCTTCAGCAGAAAAGGCACCTGGCATCTCAAGGCCAGGGTGTGCAACATACAGCATGCCACGATGATCTGGCACACCTTCTTGGGTGAGTAGTACAGGGATCCACCAGTCAGATGGAGACACCGGAACCTGGCCTTCAGGAGGCCGAAGGTCCTCTCAATAAAACTCCTTGTTCACCCATGGGCCTCATTGTAACGTTTCTCTGCCCTTCCCCTGGGATTCCTCACTGGGGTCAGTAGCCATGAGATGTTGGGGTAACCAGAGTCACCTGAAAATATTGAGGGACAACTGTTAGGCACACAATATGGACAACCCCATGCCCAGACACCTACTTATACTGTGTGGGGACCTTGGGCTCACCTATTAGCCACACCCGGTGCCTCTGGAGTTGGCCCATCACATAAGGGATAGTGCTATTCCCCAGAATATAGGCGTCATGCACTGAGCCAGGATATTTGGCATTCACATGGAAGATGTACTGGTCCGCCAAACACACCATTTGCACATTCATCAAATGATAGCTTTTTCTATTACTGTACACCTGTTCATTTCTGCGAGGGGGTACAAATGCCACATGTGTACCATCAATGGCACCGATGATGTTGGGGATATGTCCCAGGGCATAGAAGTCAGCTTTCACTGTGACCAAATCCTCTACCTGGGGGAAGACGATGTAGCTGCGCATGTGTTTCAGCAGGGCAGACAACACTCTGGTCAACACGTTGGAGAACATTGGCTGAGACATCCCTGTTGCCATGGCCACTGTAGTTTGAAAGCAACCACTTGCCTAGGAAATGGAGCACTGAAAGGACCTGCACTAGAGGGGGTATTCCTGTAGGCTGGCGGATTGCTTGCTCCAATTGGGCATACAGTTCTTGGATTGTGGCACGATCAAGTCTGTATGTGATGATAATGTGTCTGTCCTCCATTGTCGACAGGTCCACTAGGGGTCTGTACACTGAAGGATGCCACCATCACATCATCTGCCTCAGCGGTTGTAGCCTATGGAGGAGAACGGTGAGCAGAAGGTCATATTTCCAAATGGTTAGCACAACTGTGTTAGAATTATTGTCACAGGAGGAGTGTTTGAATTCGAGAGTCAGTATATGTGCCAATGTGTGCTGTGACGCAGTTAGGTGCCATCCCATGTGCTCCCCTGAAATGGCGGCTGCTTGACCTGTGAGGAGGGACAAGGGGAAATGAGGTAAGTGCACTGGCATTGTGCTACGTCACGGTAGATGGTCTATGACCGCCGTGCAACTCCGCATTGGTTATCATTGGGCCCTATGGGTCCCAGGAGCCAATGGCGATGTACGCTGGCGGTGACAGTATGCACCGCCGCGGACGTCACCGCCATTTTCAACCTATTCGCTCACTTGCTACCTGACCAACAACAGGAGAGGACCTATGCTGCAAGTGCTGCTGTGACCTGAGTCTGGAAGCGACAATGGCTAGAGTGTCTGGGGAAAGGGCCCCTGCCTTCACTGCGGAGGAGTTGGAGAAACTAGTGGATGGTATCCTCCCCCTGTACACGTTACTCTACGGTCCTCCAGACAAACAGGTGAGTACACTGTGAGCATGATGTGTGGGCAATGCCTGTTTGGGGTGGTGTGGATGTAAGCCACATGTTGGGAGGTGCTAAGGCGTCCTGGCCTGAATGTTGCATGAGAGGTGGTCACTGTATGTGCATCAGGGCATGGGTGGGAACTGGTGGGCAATGAGTATGATGATCGGACGAGTGAGTGATTATAATTTCCGCTGTCTTTTCCCTCTAGGTCAGCGCCCACCAGAAGAAGGGTATTTGGTGTGCCATCACCAAGGAGGTGCGGACCCTTGGTGTCTATCACAGGCGGAGCACACACTGCCGCAAGAGATGGGAGAACCTGCACCGCTGGACCAAGAAGACGGGGGAGGCCCAGCTGGGGCTGGCCTCCCATTGTGGAAAGGGTCGCACCATGATCCCCCTGATGTTCCGCATCCTGGTGGTGGCCAATCCGGAGTTGGATGGGCGCTTGAGGGCATCACAGCAGCTACAAGAGGGTGAGTACCATTTCAGAAAGCTGACTTTGCACGCTTTAGGAACTAGCTGGGTGGGGGCTATGGGTACCCCTAGGCCAGGGCGATCATGGCAGGGTAGGTCCCTTGTTATGCGGGCTCTGAAGCACCCCTACCCCTATGGTACAAGTGGCCAACTACTACTGGGCAGGGTCCTGTGGGTGTCATGTGTGCAGATGCTGACATTAGGCATTGTACCCCATGGGCTGGTGACTACCTTAGTGAGTGGTTGGGCATGGCCTAGTGCATAGGGCAGCTCAGTGTGTGTTGTGTATGCCAACGGTAGTGGTGTTTCTGGCATTGACCATGTGTATCCTCTGTCTATCCCCCCCTTCTTGTTTTGTCACCCTGTCCTTATATGCATTAGCATCATCTGGCAGAGGAGCCGAGGCACTGGCGACAGAGGGAGCTGCATCCCACATGGCCCATGAGGGCGAATCAACCGAGGGTGAAGGCACCAGTGGGACGGAGGGCGAGGGGAGCTCCACGATGGGGACAGGAGGGGATACCAGTGACAAAGCCTGCTCTTGAAATGGAAGCTCCCTGGCAGTGGCGGACACCTCTGTGCCCACCCCAACAACAGGTACAGCCACACCCCCCATACCAGCACCGCCCTCCCAGCAGCCCCTCAGCGTGTTTCCCATGCCCGCTCACTCAGGAGGGTGGGCATCTCCTTCGCCCCAGGCACTTCAGGCCCTGCCCCAGTCAGCTCTGCTGCTCTCAGTGAGGAGGCTATTGACCTCCTGAGATCCCTCACTGTTTCGCAGTCAACCATTCTGAATGCCGTCCAGGGTGTCGAGAGGCATTTGCAACAAACAAATGCATACCTGGAGGGCATTCATTCTGGCGTGGTGGCCCAACAGAGAGCATTTCAGGCTCTGGCCTCAGCACTGATGGCAGCCATTGTCCCTGTGTCCAGCCTCCCCCCTCCAACTTCCAGTACCCAGGCCAAATCCCCTCTACCTCACCCTATCCCAAGCACACCTTCAGACCAGCATGCACACACATCAACACACAAAAGTGGCTCAGGAAAACATAAGCACCACACATCATCACACAGGCACTCACACAAGCACCATACCCATACACACATACCAACATCCACTTCCTCCACTGTGTCCCCCTCCTCTGAATCCACCTCCCTCCCAGTAGCGTCTGCACTCACACCTGCATGCACTACATCATTAGCCACTGCCTCCATCACCAGGATGCCCATCACAACACACCCCTCACGAGCAATCACCATCCCCACAACCATGCACACGTCCCCTGTGTCCTCTCCCAGTGTGTCTGTGAGCCTTCCTCCCAAAGTACACAAACACAGGCACACCCACTCAACAGCCATCCACCTCACAACAGCCTCCAGCCCATGCACCTTCACCCAAATTCAGCAGATGTACACCTCCTACAACCACTACCTCTTCCTCCCCTCCCACACCCCCTCCATCTTCCCATCCCAGTGTGTCAAAAAAACTTTTCCTGGCTAACGTTGACCTCTTCCCTACACCTCCCCCCCCATCCTTCCCCTAGGGCCAGGATGTCTAAATCCCAGGCCAGCACCTCCGCCACCAACTCAGCGTCCGCTGTGGTCCCTGCAAGTCCGAGAGGATCGAAGGGGGCACATACAGATGCTAAAGACCACCCAATTCTGCCACCTGCCAAGGTTAAGAAGGGGCCGTCCTGCAGCACGGACAAGACGCACCATCCACCCAGCAAGGCCTCATCCAAAACCAAAGAGGACAGTGCCAAGGTCGCAGCAGCATCTACCAAGGTGGGGAAGGGACACAAAGGCAAGGGCAAGTCACTTCAGGGCTCGGAGCCTCCAGCTGAGGGACTGGTGACCACCATTTGTCCTGACAGGCCAGCAACCTGTACCACGGTGAGCACCGCTGCAAGGACCGCCACCTGCCCCACCATCTGCACTGCCCCCTGCACCGCCACTGCCACCACGACAGTCACCAGCATCATCCCCATTGGGCAGCCGTCCAAGGCTGCTGGAGGCGGCCTGGTGTCTCCCTCCACTACTGCAAGCACCTGCACCACGGGCAGCACCGGAAGCATCTCCGCCATAGACACCGCCGTAGGCACCGCCACCTGCACCACCATATGACCCGCCACATTCCCAGCCGGTGCCATTACATCAGACATCAGCAGCATTCCCAGTGGGCAGCCGTCCGAGGCTGCAGGAGACGTCCTGGACCCTGCACCCACCACTTGAGGCACCACCACCAGCACTGGCACTGCCAGCAGTTTGCAGCCTTAGTCACCACAGGATGGTGTGTGGCTCTGCCGCCATGGATTATCATGCTACCTGTTCCCTGCACATCTCGTGCCTCAGACACCCAGGTGAGGGAATGTGAATTGCCACACCCCAAGTGCAGCATCACTGGGCACAAAGCCCCCTCCAGAACCAGTGGAAAAATTAATCCACTCCCCCTATCCTTGGCAGGATGAAGCACACTGGGCACAAGGCCCCCTCCAGAACCAGTGGAGAAGCCATCCACTTGAGAGACAATGGCCTTGCACTCCCCAGGACCAAGCAGTGGGCAAACCACCCACTTGAGAGACTGTGGCTTTGCACTCCCCAGGACCAAGCAGTGGGCAAACCACCCACTTGAGATACTGTGGCTTTGCACTCCCCAGGACCAAGCAGTGGGCAAAGCACCCACTAGAGAGACTGTGGCTTTGCACTACCCAGGACCAAGCAGTGGGCAAACCACCCACTTGAGAGACTGTGGCTTTGCACTCCCCAGGACCAAGCAGTGGGCAAAGCACCCACTAGAGAGACTGTGGCTTTGCACTACCCAGGACCAAGCAGTGGGCAAACCACCCACTTGAGAGACTGTGGCTTTGCACTCCCCAGGACCAAGCAGTTGTTGCCCCCTCGAGGAGCAGTGGTGTAGTACCATCTTCCGGCTGAGGTGCCCCCCCTCCCCTTCCCCCTGAGGTGCCTGTGTGTTTTCGACCTGATGCCCCTGCAGTGTTCTCTCCGTTTTGAGGCAGGAGTCAAGTGTGGGCTTCGCCCATGATTTTGTTGCCCACTGGGCCATGGACATTTGTAAAGGACAGTGTATGGCCCTCTTGTAAATATTTGTATATCCTGGTTTTTCAAATCTTTTAATTTATCTGCCTATGTCTAATATATGAAAGATTTGACTCCATTACTTTTGTCCTTGCGTTCTTCCAGAGGGTTAGGGGGTGTATGTGTAATGTTGATGCATGTATTTGTGTGTATGATGTTGTGGGTGAGGGTGGGGGTGGGGGTGTTGCGTGTGTGTGTCACTCTCTTTTACCTCCCCCCTCCCCTGTGTGCTAGGTGCAGTACTCAGCGTCGCTGTCACCGCCGCCTTCTTTCAAATTCCTGGTGTATTAGTAGATACACCAGCATGAGGAGGACCTGCATTTCGGGCTCCATGGCATCCTGGTTCTTCGTTGAGTGTCGAAAGGTGAGTGGTTCCCCTTCAGTGTACTGTTTCCGCTGTGCTTTTGATGTCGTTGGTACCGCCCCAGAAAAGCTGGCGGATTGGCCTGTCATTATACAGTGGGCAGTAGATTGTCTTCCGCCTGTCTGTTGGCGGTGACCGCCACAGTGTTTGTTGCTACCGCCCTAGCAGTCGGAGTGTTAAAATGGCTGTTTATGATGGCGGTTTCCGCCGTGGTCGTGATCCCATTTTTTTGTCCGCCAGGCTGTTTGCGGTCTTACCGCCGACTTTATCTCCTACCACCAGGGTTTTAATGAGGCCCAATATCACTTATAGTATGTGAATTCATACCATTCATAACAACACTTAGAATTTCTCAAATTAGATTATTTGTCACAACACAGTGCATGGTAGAGTGGCAAGTTATAGTTAGTGTTGTCCGGTTAGTGAGCCAAAAAGAGAGTGTAACGAGGTGCCCTACTTATAATAATTTGGAGGTGGTGGATAAATTGTAAATGAAAGCTTTAACTATAACTTCAGAAGTTTTAAAGTTTGTGTAGTTTAAATTTAGTTTGTATATGGAAAAGGTTTTCCTACTTATAAGTAAGGCTTAATCTTCGATTTCTTTCATTGATTATATAAATAGTAAATGGGAAACAACAAAGTTTAAAGATAAGCAATAGTTAGGAAAACATCACAATTTTTTGTATACAAAAACAATTTAAACTACACAAACAGTAGAAAATCTGGTTATAGTTATAACTTTGAGTTATAATTGTTGTCCTAGTGGAATCATACTATAACTTGCGCACCTCCATACCGATTGTTGACAACTAGCTAGTCAGAGTATGAGCTATAACTCATACCTTCCCCATGCACAGCTTATACTATTTCATATTACATCACTTATACCTTGTTAAATCATAGCAGTTCCATTGACAAGGTTGTCTGAGACAAAGAGACATCAAGTAGATGGCCTTTCATGATATGTTTATATTTCGTAATCATGATGTTAAATGCTGTGCAGTGGTCAATGTTGGAATGGCCGGGTTGAAATTCTAAAAGATTGATTTGAGAGCAAAATGTTTTTTCCCACTCAATTACTGACACACCCAAAAGCATAATTGGAAAGATAATATTATGGATTTCACCTCAAACCTTACCCTTCAAAGGAACAATTTTGGTAATGGTAACCAGTTGCCGAAGCCACTTTCCCTGCTATGTGAAATGCTATCTAACTCATCTCAGAATATACCATGCAGTCCAGTAGCTGTTCCCTTGTTTAGTGTAGTTATGCATTTTTCAAATCTTTCTCCCTGAGGACTCATGGTACTTTAATGTGGACATTCAGCAGAGAATCTCAGAGTTCATCACACTCCCATGAAATAGACTACCTAATTGGTCACTCAGATGGACGCTACTTGCTGTAGTCCTATATGCTTTATCTCCCAACATACTTTGTATTTGTTTTTTAAATCACTTTATGGAGTCTATTCCACCTTATAATTCCACATACACTTTTATTGTGTGTCAGTAATGTTTGTTATTATTTCTTATTTGGTAGAATCTTGATTAAAGGAAAGTTCAAGTATGCCTGTTTGTTTTCATCAAATGACTTTCTTCAAAATGCTATGTAGATGTTTCTAATTTTAAATGGCGAGTTTCCTTGCCTTTTTGGATCCATATTGTGCACATGCATATTGAGCTTCCACCTTTGTACACTGGAGTAATAGATTGGTAGACGATTCCTGGTTAAGGCTGGCTGGACCCTGGCCTACGTCTTTGATCTTTCTGGTAAGGTGCCTATGATTCCTTTCAGGCCTAGTGTTCAGAATGTAAGTGTTTAAAAAGAAGTAGTCTATTAAAAAGGAATGATATCCTCTTAAGCTTAAGAAAGTTGGTTTTGTGACCGAGCATCAGAGGACCTGCAATCAAATTATTTTAAGGTGCACCTAGCCAATCAAAACTTCTATCTTCTTTCTTTTGTCAATCATCATTTCAAATTTGCCAAATTGGGAGCACACATCATCGTGTTAAATCCCCACAAGAATTATTTGCAATCCAGTGGTCAATATTGCATTCAAATTCCCCCCCCCCCCACTGGAATATTTTTAAGCACTTTAGCAAGTTGTTAAAATATCACTTTCAATTAGATTATAGTAGGATATTAGTGGGTTGCAGATTAACATTTACAGTGACCTATGGGCCTACCACTTAGGGTAAATGTTTACCCATAAGATATTCATGTTGATTTCTTTGATCATAATAAAATGTTGCAGTTAACAATTAATTTATATTGTTTTATGAGTCCCTATTTACTTAAACTTTTTATCTATTTTCTGCTGAGATACAATAGATCTCAAAACGTTTGGGAGCACATTTTCAAAATGAATATGTAGCTATTGCTATCCCTTATGCAAGTTGTTCTTTTGAGTGGGGGTACACAGTGTTGTGGATTCTTAAATTTGAGAGAGACTCTTCAGTGGTGTGCTGCTAGTTCAAAAACAGAACGAACCATTAGATATCTGGGAGGGGTGCCCAATGATCTACGAATGTAGTAGGATGTGATGAAACAGAGTGACCCATGCTTCAAGTTGTAAATTAGGCCCTACACGCCTATTACAAACATGACAGATATCCCATCTGCCTTATCAGAGGTGCATTATATTGTAATCACTTGTTATATGGGGAATGGGATATCAGTTGTGTTTGTGATAGAGTACTCATCCGCCAAACTCAAAATAAGGCCCCAAATCCTTCCCTGATGCATTTACAATCATATGTTCTTCTTTGATAAACCTAAGCAAATGTACTTTGTAGCCATTTCATTTGTCATGAAATAAATACTTGAAAGTACTGTTTATGCCATTTTGATGAATTAACTCTCTTATCAATGGTTACTGTTTGAACTATCACTGGCATGTCAAACGAAGACCACTTGAGACCTCTGCATTGCTCTGTGAATCTGTCTTGGTCATATGTGGGGCATTAAAAGCTTTAAAATTTTAGAAATACATACAGTAATTAATTAATTAATAAAGCCCTTTTAAACAAGTTCAGGCCCATATTAATACTTTTTGATGCAAATCAGCACCTGGGCAGATTTGCGTCAAAAAGTTTACAGCTGACTAATGCCATTCCAACGCACAAGCCGGGCACCTTATTTATGTAATGACGTTAGCTGGCGCTGCGGCCTGGTTAGCGTCAAAATAAATGACGGTAACCGCGCAGCAGAGGCAAAGGGAAGACTGGGGGTTGTGCAACAAAGAACGGTGCAAGTCAAGTTAGAGTAAAAAATATTGGCTCTAACCTCTAACTTCTGTCCTCTGGGTATGGCCATTGGGCACAGTGGCATGTAGGGGTAACAAAGTTAGGCCCCCCTATGCCACTTTAAAAAATATATATATACTTACCTGCACTTACCTGCACTCACCATGGATGGGTCCCACCATCCATGGGTGTCCTCCAGGGGTGGGCTAGGGTGGCAGGGGGTGGCCCTGGGTGCAGGGAAGGGCACCTGTGGACTGATTCCATGGTCTCCCACCATGGAAATGAGCCCACAGGTCCCTTAACCCCTGCCCTGACCCAGGGATTAAAAAACGGCGCAAATCTGGCGGAGTGCCATGTTTTAAGGCCCACCTCCTCCTGTGCGTCATTTTGACGCCAGAGGATAAATAAGGCGCACATGTCTTAGAGTAATTTTTAACACAGGAACGCCTACCTTGCATGTCATTAGCGCAAGGTAGGTTTTCACGTCCCAAAATTGACTCAAACTCCATAACTTTGGCACTGAACGGGTCTAGCGGCAAAGTATAAATATGGAGTTAAGATTGCGCCGAATTTGCGTTAAAAAAAAATGACGCGAATCTGGCACAAACAGAGTATAAATATGGGCCTAAATGTTTTCTTGTGCCTAACACAATCTGACAAAACTCACTTCAGCTCCACTAGAAACAAGGTTAGTGGCATTTAACTGAGACTTAAGCATCTACCGAGATTTCAGCGAGCTTGGTAATTCACAGTACCGGACTTTGGGCCAGATGTAGCAAAGGGTTTTACCCATTCTATGTCTATGGGAAAATGTGTTCGTACATATGGCCCTTCATGTCTTATTGAACTATTTGTGGTTGTGTTTCACTCCAGAGAGGGCTTGCTCCTTTCGCCTTTTTTGAGCTCTGTTTAGATATAAGTGACTTCTTTACCAGTTGGGAATAAAGGCTTACTATTTTTAGCACAGACTGGACATTGTATTTATCCAGTATAATTACTCCATTACTGCATCAAACTGTGTCGGATTTCAAAACCCACTATAGCCCCTGGAATAAGCAATAAGTCACTGACTAAACCACTCTTTGAAGAGTCAAATGTTGTAGGGAGCATCTTAGTTAACCATCTAGAGTGCAAAAGTACTCGGCCCTAGCACTGATTGTATTATGCAATTGTAACCTAGTCTAAATCCTGTTGACAGAGTTGGCATATTTTGCATATTTTTCAAATGTTTTTGCGATTACACGTTTTTGCATAATGTTTTATGTTGGAGGCTGGTTAGTACAAATATATTAGGGAAACGGTTAAAATGAGGTGTGCCACGGCCAAAACATTTTATAATCAAACAAATTTCACCCCCACCCACACCGTATCTCATTTGATATTCGCAGGTGAGATATGATCTTGTGTGCAATTTTCACACGAGATTGCAGCTATGAGCATTTGACACAATATGTAACATATCACATACTCTCTACAACATAAATAGTTCCTGAGGCAAACTAACCACAGGTTATAAAGAAAAGTTCTATCACACATTCTATTCAGAAGCAAAATCCTAACAAATGAGAATGGCAGGACGTTCCCTTTTCGAAGGCACTCTTCTTCACCCAATAGACTACTGTGCACCTCTTCACAGGAAAGTCATTGTATTCGTGTGAAAAAAAAACATGAAGACATCGCAACCATGCTAAACTCGGGCAAGTAGACAACTACGTTATCCGAAGCACATTTCAGAGAACTCATGAGTTCCACCTAGACTTCTGAAGGCCGTATATGAAAATGAAAGAGTAAAGCACGGGTGCGTCACTCTTAATGAAGCAGAGAAGAAAGATAAAGTAAGTAAGTTTTGAAAGCAGAAGGCATCACGTGACTGAGAGGGTAAGAAATGCTCTTGGGTTTGAGGAACTCTTTAGAGACAGAGGACATGCCGCACATCATTGTGGCATGCTTTTGCTGTATATATGTAAAGTTGTATGCATGAGGTATTTGTATATCAAGAACATAGCTGAGAGGCTGTGGAGCAGTAGATTGGGTCGAATTAATTAAAATAATCAACAAGCGAGTAGAGGGAGAGCAGGCCACTGAGAGTGGAAGAGGACTGTTATTGCATTGTGATTCACTGTCCTTTAAAGAGGTGTGTCTTTAGTTTTTTCCTCAAATTGAGCAGAGTTAGTTTGACATTGATGGATACACTGATGTTGTCCCAGGTCTTCAGTGCAGAGATTGTGATGGCGTGGTGACTAGTTTATCAGTTTCTCTCTGGAACCAGACATTGAAAGTAATAGAAGTCAGAGGCAGAATTCAAAATGGAGGTTTAAATGAAATGTAAGAGGCAGACAAAGCAGACAGGAGGACAAAAGGGAAGGGGAATGCGTTAGAGAAGTTTAAGGGGAGGTATCATTAGTGGGGTACTCCTTGTAAAATCAGCTGAAACAGCAGGTGGATGGGGGTGTTCACAGAACACAAAGTACGAGGAGTAGAGCTGACCTGAAAGACGACTCACTGGACGCACTCAAGCATGTGTGTGCTAAAACCCTGCTTCTGGGACGCTCCAAATATCATTATTCATTTATAACAAAAGCGAGAGACCTTCTCATCAATGCAATACCCCCCTTCTGCCAAAAAGCGGCTTGACATTAAACCTGCTCCCCTAAGAGAGATTTCTCCTATCCACGATGCACTTCGTCTCAGGGGACGGGGCAGATTAGTTAAGGAGACATCTTGATGGAAATGTGACAAAAGGCAAGCAGTATTTGTGATGCAAAGCACTTCGTTGTGAGGAGACTAATCGCTGCTAACTGGATTACAAAGATTTAATGATGTGAATATGTTGGCTCGTGTCTGTGTGCCTTTCCAGTCCTTCGCAGCTGTCATGCTTTGTTACTCCAGGCATGATAACTGCCTTGCTATTGTGATAAAAACGATTTATTCACAAAAGACTTTGAAAAAAAGAAAATAAGAGGCTTGGTGCTTAATTAATTCAACAGCGTTTTGCAAATGATCTGATGTCATCCCGCCATTCAAAATCCTTGAAAACATTTTCTCTACTTTTCTAGAGGAAGCCAAGGCCCAGTTCAGATTTATTCTTAGATTCTGATCATACAAGAACCACTCAGCCCATAAATCATTTTTAACAGTTTACATGTACCCACCTCATTAATAAGAATAAACGTCTTCCACCTACTTGCTTGCATTTATTATGTACGAGTCAAATATGGGATGTGGACCGACCTACGCCTAGAAATTCTCCAACTTGAAGTAAATTGACCTGCAGATTTTTGGAGCCATGAGAAGAAAATAGTCTTATAAGGATTCCTCTTTCCCAGTTCCCTTCTCAGCTCATGTGACACTGCCACGATAGCGCGATACTGTAAGATGGACCCATTTTGATCTTTTCTTTTTCTTTTGATACAAAAAAACCTTGCTCGCTCAAGTATGCAACAGAATTCCAGGCGTGCAACCATGCCAAAGGCCGGACATCATTGAAGTACATCTGGCATGTTCTTTAAATTGACATTTTGGCTTACCACCACTATCCCTGCGTTGAGTCAAATCACTGATTTCATCATTGTCTTCAGGGCCAAGATCGCCAAGAACACAACAATCCACTCCTAAACCAGCAAGTCAGGCAAACAGAGAATAAATGGGGATAAAGGGAAGATTTTCAGGGTTCAACATGTAAACTGTAACATATTTGGGCTTCTCTTCTCTATATGGTCACTGTTACAGTTCAGTCAAAAGAGTATTTTTACCTAGAAGCTTGAAATTAACATCCTACTCTGCAGTAAGTATAAGTGATGAAACAGCCTGGGTGGCTCAATTTAGAACTGACTTAAATTTTCAGATTCCCCCTCCTTTGATTTTGTGGCCTTGTATGGCAAATTTTGGGCCAGGCTTAAGAAAAGTGTCGCTACACCTAGGGCAGTGGCACTTTTCTTGCACCCCTCACTTCCCCCCCCCAATGCCACCATCTGTGCGCTGTATCTAAGATACTGTGGCCCATATTCATACTTTTTTACGCTAAACTGCGCCAACGCAGTTTTGCATCAAAAATATTACCGCCGGCTAACACCATTTCTTTGTGCCGTGCGGGCGTCAAATTTATACTTTGACGCACGGCTGCGCAAACCACAGGTGTGAGTCTTTTTTTTTTATTCAAACCAATGCGTCACATCGTAAAGGAAAACCACATTAACGCGGCAAAAATGGCTGTGAGCCGGTTTACAACGTCGCAAACTGGATACGCACCGTTTTTTGACGCAATTGCGTCAAAAAGCGGCTCAAACACTGCTAAATGTGCAAAGGAGAGCCAAAATGGATCCCAGATGCTTGCAGAGACCCCAGGAAGATGACAATAGACCAGGAACCAGCTAAGAGGACCCACACAAGGCCCAGGAAAGGGAGAAGAAGAAAAGGAAGTGTCGCTTCAGTGCAGAGGAGCAGGAAATTCTGATTAAAGAGGTGACGGAACACCAGCACCATCTGTTTGTCACCTCAAAGTTGCCAATCAGTAGGAGAGAGGCAATATGGCAACAAATTGTTGACAAGATCAACAGTGTGGCAGAAGTACGGAGAACAGTCATCGAGTGCAAGAAACTGTGGCATGGCTGCAATCGCAGGACCAAGGAAAAGATGGCCAGGAACAGGAAGGCAGCACTGCAGACTGGAGGTGGGAGTCCAGCATTGCAGGAGGCCCTGGACCACATGGAGGAGATGGTGGCAGCCGTCATCCCTGAGGAGACCGTCACAGGGATTCAAGGACAGGACAGCGCAGACTACCAGGAGACAACGCACATGCAGGGTAAGTCGCATGGGGAATTAAAATGCACAAATGTTAACTGTAAGCAGGACATACCTACTACACAATGCATGTAAGTCATGATATTCAGGGAGTGGAATGGGTAAAGGGGCAGGGCACGGGGGCATGGCCCGTTCAGAGGAAACCTGGGGCACAATACTACACAACATCAACAACCTTTGCATGGGGGTATGCTGCCATGCCAAGGATGTTGCAAAGGTAAAGCCAGGCCAGGAGGGCAGGGTACAACGTAAAACTGGCAGCCCGTCACACGTCAGCCAGTATTCTCCCTACATTAACTAGGGCCCAATTAACAACCTCTGGCCATATCTGCAAGTGGAATATAACATTGACAACAGTTGCCACTACCACCTCTGCTGTGTGTGGAGTTCAAGTAGCTAATGGCAGTAACGTCCCCATGGATCAAACACACCCAAATTAGAGGGTTCATGATGACAACGTTATCAATCCCCTGAAATCAATACAAATGTTCCAATCCTGTCAAATGTGATTGTCCAAAGTTGCTACAAACATCAGCCATTGTCATAAACATTAGGAGATACACAGCACTAATGCCATACCCATGCTGCATATGTCAGGGTCCACCCTGTGCCTGGTTCACAGTAGCTCCAATGACACCATGCAACATCCCAAATGTAATACTGCTCAGACAACAGCATTGAGGGGGAGGACACATGTAACTGGTTACAAAGATACACCTGCACAGTCAGAGGAGGAAATGGAACACTGCTAGGACTATCAGTGCAATCCAATGTACCACACATTCCACAACATCAGCAGTACACATTACCAATGCTGACATCCATATCGTGCCATAACAATGCTATACATAGTATATGCTAAATCTCAACAACATATAGGTGGATGTGAAAGATCAGAGAGTGGGGCAGTTCCAGATTGTTATGTGTGGTGCTAGTGCCATCAGAACACCCACAGCCAATGAAAGGCCTCACCATGAGAATGGAAGTAGACGGACGGTTGAGTAGGACAAGAAGGTGGCAATTCACAATTTGGCCTGAACCAACACCTAGTGGATGTGATGCTGACAAGTCCACAAACTGCAGAAAAAGAAAGGGTATACTGTTCCAAATTATCAAAAGTTCCAGGGGACCTAATGCTTTAGGAGCAAGAGCCCTCACGCATCACAATTGATGACTGGAAATCAACATCGGGAAATGCTCTTCGCCAGGCCGGCGCTGCAACGCCTGATGGGCTCCCCGAATGGGGGCTCTAAGCCGTACTGCTCTTATAGTGACTGGTGGGTTCGAACTATAAAATGAGAGATACCTAAGTCCAGGCACTAGTACAGGTAGGAGAGCAAAGGGAAACTAAAATTGGTTATTCATCTCAGAATTACATCATAAGTTTAATCAGTACGTAAGAGATGAAGACCAATACTAAAAATCAAGGATGAAAGTAAAAAATGTAGTTATATGCTCAATTACTTTCAAAATCAGAACACAATGAGAGGACTTCAACTATTATGGTACCTCTAATATAGGGTCAACATGTTTCGCGTCTAGTGGTCCAGCCGGATCCATTGACGCTTCATCAGGACCAAAGAAAAATGAGTAGCTTCTCCAAATAACAAACTTGAATAAAGATGAAAAAAAACAGAAAAAAAAAACAGTCACTTACATTAAGTCAACTGGTTATGTCAAGAAAATGTCACCCTAGAAAAAATTAGGTAATATAAATAACAAAACCAATGTGTGAAGATAAAGGTGCACTTGTGAATCAGGTGTGCAGTGAGTAATCATAAAAACTTTTTTGAGAGATATGCTTACCATCCCCAATTATGAGATGTAGCTCCTTGGGAAGCGCATGCAAAGGACTAAAGATGACACTTTTTATTGTGGTCATAAACAAGTAAAATGTTATCACAAAAATACATTACAAAGAAATCATTAATCATCAGATGTAGGGTTATACAGTAATTATATAGACTGGTAACCTAAGGTATAGTCAGACATTTTGATGGTATGCCCCGGTGTTAATTAACTAAAGCTGTATCTGTCAAAACATCCAAATTGTCGGAGATACGTCCTGAGCCACACACATGCTAAAAAGTATCAAAAAAAGTTTTGCCGTAGAAAGGGGTTAATGAGCCCACTGTCAAAGACAAATCACATTATACGTTCAGCGTACAAGACGATGTGTTTACTCACAATTATGCCAGAGGTCCTTTGCCGTGGACCTACCCTCTGGTCAGCGTCCCCGTAAAATGACAGGCGGGCGCTGTTGGAGTTTCAAAATATACGCCGCGAAACCCGGAAGTAGAATGTCTTCCGGCTTGCGCGCGTCGATGTCATAGTCATAGAAAAGGGACTCAATCGGAAAAGTCAACAGAGCTCGTCGTATCGGCCCAAGAAATAGAAAAGGGACACAGAACTAAACAGTTCAAGTAAATCCCAGTGTGAACTTGCGTGGCAAGGACAACATAAAGTCCCAATTCACACTGGGAAGGACGAGAAGGCCGTGATGGTAATAAAAATAAGGAAATTCCTCCTAGTCATAGAAATAAATACATAGCTAACCAAACAGGTGTAGTAAATGTGATTCATTGGTGTGTCTGATTCACATACATTAATCCCTTGTAAATGGAGGGTAAAAAAGGCGGTTGTCACATCACACAACGGGTGATAAATGAATGGTTACACGATTTACGATCTGATATTGATCTTATGATGTGAGTGAGGTCCAAGGTATCTCATCGTTCAAACCCCTTATATTGGTCCCTAATTTGAAGATCCATTTTTGTTCAGTCCTAAATAAAGACCCTGAGTCATTAGGTCGAACTCTAGGTGCTTCCAAAATCACCCACCATAGGTCATCAGGTGTATGTGGAGTATCCAAGAAATGAGCACAGAGTTTAGTAGTGATCCTATTACATCTAATATTATTTCTATGCTCATTGATACGTGTTTTCACAGGTTGTGTCGTCATACCAATATGCCGTAATTCACATGGGCACGTTATCATGTAGATGCAATTCTTGGTATTGCAGTTGGCATGTTTTTTGAGTCGCCAAGCACCAATAGGGTCTAGATTCACCGTCGTTAGGTGCCTGGTAAGGGAGCAGACATTGCATTGGCCACAGGGGTGATGTCCTGCAACTGGGGGAAGGTCCCATAACGTCTTCCGGGTAGATATGTCCCGGGGAAGTCATGGGTGAGTGTGGACCACAATATCCTTGATATTGGCAGTACGTTTGAATGCAAACAGCGGTCTAGGAACTTGGATACCCCCACTCGTTAGTATTGACCATCCTTTACTGATAAATTATTTGATATTGTTGGATTGGGGAGTGTAAGTGGAAACACAAGTTAATCTGGTCTGGGGATCCTTGTCAATGGTTTCTAACAGGGCATCCCTGTTGTTGTTCCTCGCTTGTTTGCACGCTAGGTTGACAATTCTTGTAGGGTAATGCCGTTCGTAGAGTTTTTCTTGTAGAGCATCAGCCTGACGGTCAAATTCTCGGGATGAGCTGCAATTCCGTCTCAACCACAGGAATTGCCCAACGGGTAAATTATCTTGTAGAGACTTCGGGTGATGACTCTCATATAGCAAGAGACTATTGTGGTCTGTAGGTTTTTGATAAATACTCGTATACAATTTGCCGTTGTTAATGGTGATCATGAGGTCTAAGAAAGGTAAATGGAGGACACCGTGGAAGTAAATTTAAAAAAGTGATCAATGGTGTTAATCCAAGCTGTGAACTCATCTGCAAAGGGCAATGGGCCATGCCATATGATACGGATGTCGTCAATATAGCGTCGCCATAATCTTACGTGGTTCTGAAAAGGGTTAGTCGATGGCAGGATATGCTTCTTTTCGAAGTCATACATATATAGGCAGGCCAGACTCGGTGCAAATGTGCTGCCCATAGATGTCCCTCTAATCTGATGAAAAAATTGATCTTCGAATTGAAAATAATTTTCTGTTAGGGCAAGGGTGGCACGTTGCATGATGAAAGAGACAGGGGTAGATAATGGATTAGGATCTTCAAAAAGGGCCGACTCCACCACCTGTAGGGTAGCTTCTTGAGGGATATTTGGTATACAGTGCTTCTACATCTAAGGTAATAATACCTTGTACATCCCCAGAGCTATTGATGGATTCAATCAAATTCAGGATGTCTTTTGTGTCCTGTAGATAAGTCGAGGAACTTCTCACCAATGGCTGTAAGAAATGATCACAGAAGATCGATAAAGGTTCTAGAACCGAACCTAAGCCTGACACAATCGGACGTCCTGGAGGCGGTCTTATGCCTTTATGACTCTTTGGTAAACAGTGAAAATATGGAGTCCGAGGATGGGATGTGTCAAGGAAATCAGCCTCCTTAGCGGAAATCCACAAGTTATTTTTAGCTTCTTCAGTGAGACAACTAATCCGGATCTGTAACCTCCCGGTGGGGTCACTCATTATCTTCGCATAATAGGTGGAGTCGCTTAGAAGACGCAAACATTCACGTCTGTAATCATCAGTGTTCATGATCACGATTGCACCACCCTTGTCAGTCTGTTTGATGACTATAGTAGGGTCAGATGCTAAAGATTGTAAAGCTTTGTTCTCTTTCATAGGTGTGTTGATGTAGGGATGTTTCGGGCATAGTTGGTTCAAATCGGCTAAAACTGCCTTTTCAAAAGTTAAGACTTCACTGGGCACAGTGGCTAGTGGTGGGACAAAGGTAGATGTTTTTTTTCAAACCTGAGGCGGTCACTTGTGAGTCAATTTGTTTATCATTGAAAAAGAAGTGTAGTTGGATTTTCCGGAACAATTTGGCAAGTTCAATGTGTAAACGAAACAAGTCCTCCTCAGGAGTAGGAACAAAGCCAAGGCCTCTGTTTAGTACATTAGTTTCATCCTCCGTGAGTTGTCTAGTAGAAAGGTTTACAACTAAGTTCTCACCGGGGGATTTTTTACTTGTCTCCTGGTTACCATTTGGGGTTCCTCTCTGGACCCCTGAATATGTCTGCCTCTTCCTCTCCTTCTGTCTCTGCCCCGGCCACGGCCTAAAAAAGGCACAAATGGCATCATCTGGCGAGGTTTAAAGAATGGGTAAGGTGATTGCCATGGCATTGGATGACTGACAGGTTAAGGAGGGTAATTAAAAAAGGGTTGAGGCAGATTCTCATCTGTACTCCATCCACCAGACGAGGATCCACTGCTGTAATTACGTGGTTTTTTGTTAGACGAGGTGGATTCGTCTGATGAACGAGATTGGTTGTCTACGTCATAATCCTCTTTAATATAGGGATAAACCTAGACAAACTAATTGTACCATATCTCATTGCAGAGGACGATGGCTCTCCTGCGGACATGCCTGTCCAGGACTACCCTGATGACATGGATGAAGAGCTGACAAACATCAGCCAGCAGACCCTCCAAGATGTCCTTGGAACCCTCCAGAACCCACCTTCAGTCACAAGGAGGAGTACAGAACTAGCAGACATCACAGAGGGCCCCACCACCCCAATTGTATGACCTGCCAGCTCCAACACAGCTGAGGACTCTGACGACCCTGGCACCAGCTTTGAGCGAACTGTAGTTGGAGTACAGCGGGAGCTGGCCAAGGATGTGCGGGTGGGGATGCAAACTATGGCAGCCAGCCTAGAGGGGGTGCGTTTGTGCATGATGTCAACTGAAGAACAGGCAGCAGCTATACAAGGGCGAACAACAATCTTGCAGGAACTTGAAAAGGGTTCGAAGGAAATCAGACACCTGTAATAGAGTTGACCCAACACCTACAACAACAATCCTGTCAACGTGTGCACAAATGCAATATTGAACCCCTCAGGGCCGACCTGGCTGCCTACCACCGTGATGTGGCTGCTATTCTTAAGAACCAGCACCTCCTCCTTGCTGCAGTACTGCCCTTAAGAGCCCCACAGTTGGCAGCTACCGGGAAGTCTGACTCCACGTCTTCAAACACTGAGGTGTGTGTTGCCCCTTCACAACCACCACCACCAAGGGCAGAGGAGACAACACACACATCAGAAGATGAAGACTTGGAACAGATCGCCTTCACCTGTAGGAGTACCCGGTAGCACTAGTCCCTGCCACATGGCCACCTATTAAAAGGTCCTGTGCTTTGTAACATGCCAGTCTTGCAACAACTGTACTCAAGCACTGTTCTTCAACCCACTGTGTATCTTGTCACCCTGCCCTGTGATTGTCTCTCACTACCTCATTGGCAAATCCTGTCCCTCTGCACTGTCTGACACTTCACCCCAGCATGTCCAATGACATGTCCTTTTGCACTTGT
Source organism: Pleurodeles waltl (assembly GCF_031143425.1). Classification (NCBI taxonomy): domain Eukaryota; kingdom Metazoa; phylum Chordata; class Amphibia; order Caudata; family Salamandridae; genus Pleurodeles; species Pleurodeles waltl. The sequence goes on from NC_090437.1 coordinate 31,458,003, forward strand.
GTAGGATCACAGTGGAAAATGTCACACTAATGGACTCACAATCATGGACATTGTACATATGGCACTACAGCACTTTTAAATAAATCACACTTACACATCAACTTTGTCTCTGTGTAATGTGAGACATCAACCGTGATGGTCATCAGTGATGTTTACCTCAGGTCAATGATTATTGATTGTCAATACACCTGACCTGAACTAATCTTGGCTGATAACTATGCACAGTGGTCTGGATTGTACATTCATCTGCCCTCCCTGAGGGTTATTTCCTAGGAAAATATAAGCTATACACCATAATGCTGTGTTCGACAGAATAACGCTTCCTCAAGGGATGTCTAAGCCAGAAAATAGTGCCTTCAATTTTTACTGAAATCAAAACTTACGTATGTGACATTTGACCCAATTTTTAGCTAACACACACCAAACAGCATGAATGGATGTATATGAGTTTCCATACAAATAAGTCACCGGGCTGAACATTGTAACAAATGATAGGTGTGAGTTATGTATACCATACTACATGAGAGCATACTGCCACTCACCTTAGAAGGATTCGCATTGACATCAGGCTGCAGGCAGACTTAACACAGTGTCCCCAATACCAAATCTGTTAGCAAAGTATGTGACATTGAAAACATACATCACAAAATAACCACACTTTGGGATCCATAGTAACCGTGAGTGGTGGGTGCAATGGATGGCCGAATCTTAGCTAAGTAGCTTTGGTGTAGCTGCCAATGTAACAGCTCAGTTGGAATATGGTTGCAGCATGGGACACAAAAGGTAATACAAAAGAGACACTGTTCACTCATGGCAAGGCCCTGATCTACAAGCATTTGACACATACTGTAAAGGGTTACCTAGATATTTATTCAACAGTAAAAACAGAAGCTAAAACCGGGGGAAACCCTGCTCCACGTCCAGAATGTGGCAGTAACGCATTGCCCTGCGCTGAAACTCTTGAATCTGGATAGGAGTCATATTGGCAGCTGTTAAGACAAATAGAAAACCAAACATTAGGTACTTCATTGTGTGAAATGGCTCAAGAAGTAAATTAGACAATACATCTAACCCTAAAAGATGGGTAACAACTGGAATGACTTTGGGATCATTGTTCAGCCACTTGTCAGGTAAAAATCATCCTGCAAATCCTCCACCACTGAAAGGCCAACAAATTACTATGTTCTTGATGAGAATCTAGGGCCACAAGATCTGCGAGTTGTAAATGGAATTGCCAGTATAGAAGGCAGGTGGTAATCATGAGTGGGCATCCTAGATTTGGACAAGTGATTTACGTCTGTGTACTAAACTTGGATCATCAGTCCTAGGTACACTATTCACAACCCTAAGCCTGTGCCTGGGTGGGTGGACAAGCAACTAATAATTTCTAACAACAAGGACACCCAGGAAGCTTTGGAAAGCTGTACATGGATTTGGCCAGCACACCACAGGTAAGGAGGAAGTCCAACTAGGATACACCCAAACCTTGGACAATCCCATCAACACTTATCTTTGGAAATTCAGACTATTGTCAACATCATTTCCTACCAGTAACCCATTACTTACAACAAACAGATAGATGCAAGCACACCTCTGGCCATGAGCTGCATGCACACCTAGGCCATTGCACTCAAGTGCCTCATACTCGTAGCACAACATGTGGAGCTACATGCTGCTAGGAAGTTAAACATACAGTCAAACATGTTCATTATTGAGTAGGGAAGCTGAAGTCTGTGGGTAAGACTTTGGCATCCCTATTCTGGGAGAATCAGGGTCTGGCTGGCTGACTAAATCACTAATATGGACCACTGCTACATTTTCTGATTTCAAGTTTAATCCACATAAATCATCCCTATTCACATTGCCTTGCCTACAGGACTGACCTATAATCCCAAATTATGACAATACGATAAGGATTGGCCAACTCAAAGATGGGGAAAAAATGATACTCCACTCAAGGAACGAAATGGATCATTGACCAGCGCATCACACCTTGCTACATGTCCAACACACAGGAGTCAATCATGCATCGTCAGCAAACACAACACAGAACAGAAATATCAACACTTACTGGAGATGTCTGGGTCCGCAAATCGAGCCACCTCTCCGATAGTGTAGGGTGCAGGTCCACCTGTAAGGCATGGAAGGGAGACATGTGCTCATTATCTGTGCACTGTACAACACTTGCAAACACAAATACTATGTGTAATATTAACTCAGAAAGTCAAGCCTCTCAGACATGATAATACTGCATCCTACATACCACTGCAAACATGTACAGACCCGGGCACTCCAGTGAGTGAGACACACATGTCTGCACACATGCAGTGGCCCTAACTATCATGTGGTGGCAAACATGCTCCTTCATTAGTTAGCAGACAAATTCATGGAGTGTATTCCTCTCATCATGTGTATCCATGAGAGACATGCAAAGCCACTTTCCGTGAGGACTGCAATACAAGTCACCCAGACATTGTGACTAAGACCAATTTAAGACACACAGGTACAATGTACAGAGGGCCAGGGACAGTTGTTAGCCCTCAATTTGTATCATTTTCTTCATTTGATGTGCCACAGCTAGGGCAAGTTGCACCAACCATAGAGATATGAACCTGTGTGCATACCTTTTGCCACCCATCCCTAATTTAAATGTGGCACTACAAAGTCAAAATATCAGTCTAAGATGTTACCTGAGGTAAGCTATAACTTGTTACGTATGTGTCAGAATCCAGTTCAGACATGTACCCGAAAACAATAGAGGGACACATTATTTCTTGAAAAAATCTGGATTTCAAACATATGTTTCCTGATACACTCACAGACCACGCATGAAACATATGTTAGAGACACATTGGCATCATCAATTGACGTGAAGGCAGCACTAATTTACAGGCTCCTGTTGTGTTTTGAAAGTTAGTCTAGCTGTTGCATCAACAAATGACGGTAATGTGTAGGAAATATTGTATACCTCACAGGCAAATGTGGCCCATATTTATACAAATTTTACAACGCATTTGTGCTGCTTTTTGACACAAAGGCGGCACAAAAATACAAAATACAATTGTATTTTGTAAGTTTGCGCCGCTCTTGCTTCAAAACAGGTCGCAATTGCGGTGCTAACAAAGTAGAAATATGGCCCTGTATGTTGAACTAGCATTCCATGTTCAAAAACATTGCCGGCAGCATATGAACAAATCAGCTACTGTCACTACAGAGCATTTAAACATGCACATTACTCTGATTTGTACTCACCAACAGGGCCACCAATCACAATCCCCAGGTGGTCCAGCAGGTCTTGCTCCCTGGCAACAAGGTCAGCCCAGCGGTGCTTCAGCTGGTGGTCATTGTGCGGTGTGTTGTAGATTCTCTGGAGATGGTACAACACCTTTGCCCACCGGAGCCTCCTTGCCTCTGTGTGATCGCCTTGGATCACACGACCACCTGCCTCTATCATTAAGGGTAGGAAGTGGCACACCAGCCAAATAAACCCACCCAGCTTCTCCTCTCCCATACTGCGAAGATGAGGCCTACCCAACATTCTTGCACAAAAAAAGGGGAATAAAGGGGTACAGAGGAGAATAGAGGGAAAGTAGGACAGGGAAATGCAAAATAACTAAGAACACAGCCCAACTATACCCAAACTACCACTACCCACAACAGACTCCTAACACAACAAAGACAAATGTTGACACCACAAATGACCAAAAAACACTAAGACAGGATACCACAGACAGTTATGAAACTCAAAAAGATAATTTAGAGACCACACTGGAGACAAAATCACAAAATGTACAGAGAGACAAGTCAAAACACAGCCACACAGTCAGGAAATATCACAGACTGCACAGTGAAAGTGAAAGGACAGCCACTGTACCAATTCTGTAAACAGGATATCCAATTACATCACTTCCTTCTTCAAATGCGGTGCGTTTTTATTGTTATGTGTCAAAATATTATGACGGTTACAGCCTGTGCGTCATTTTTTTGACGCACACGATTATAAATAACCCTGCATCCATATTGTGAAATATGTTTCATACTTAACCAATTTCCGGGTGTTCAGTGTGGGAATTACCGCTCAGGGCCAATGGATGTCTCATGGCAATGTGCGTCATATTTTGACGCATAATCGTAATTTTTTGATGCATGTGCATCTTTTTTTGACATGTATGCGTCAAAATTTCTGTCTTTAACTGGGTTTGGGTAATTTCTCATTTGTAATGTTCCATGACAGTTGTGACAATACAGAGATAGGCTGATTGCACCCACATTGGGCATTACGGTGTATGGGCACATGTGACAGATCATACTACTGCGGACCATGGTCCTCTACTTGTTGTACCGGATTTGTACTCTTCACTGACACAATAGATGGCCAAACGTGTGGGATACATTTAGGTATTACCCAGTTTGGGCATGTTTTGTGTCAAGAGAGGATAGCAAGGCGACCCAACTCAATACCTTAACTCAATGCCAATGGGTCAATGTGTGTGATTTGGCTACTACTATTGTTGTTGTCCCACTGTGTGACCATCACAAGAATCATTTTTGCAAATCTGCTTGTATGCATGTGGAGTCAATGTGTCCAACCCTCAGATGCAAGTCAGTGAGGAAATGAGAGAGGACATGTGTTAGTCATTCACATAGCAACAACTGCTGTGTGCACTTCCTAGGTTTTTTGGAACATAAGCACCACCAATGACAAAGCATGCACAGGATAGATAGCAGATGGTTGTTCATGGCAATGTTCCTAAACTTACTCATCACATGTCCTGGAATGTTGGATACTGCTTCCTGGGCACTTGTTTGTTTACCCACCATGAGTCAGGCATGGGGTGATACTATGTGGGTACCGCGTTTGTGACACCGAGCCCAAATATAATACACAATTGTAATGTTACACCACAGTTGGAGTCATATAACTGAGCCATTTCTCTCCTGTGGCAGTGGAGGACCAGCAAACGAAGCAGCACGTGTTCACATATTTCCAGTGGTAAAATGCACAGAGGTATCTGGTTCATGTGTGTGTTCCAATGTTTAGCCTGTATCATTATTGGGGTCTATGTTGTCACAGTTACCTGCAGGTCTAGTCATGAGTCTGTGGAGCCATTTCCTGTATCTACAAAGTATCCTTCGCAGATCAATAGAAGGAAAGCCAATGAGGAATTGAGAATACACATGGGGATGGTTCAGCTCTGTCACTGCATACTTGTTATGAGACTGTCAACAGGGCAACCTTGGTGTGCTGACAAAGTTAATGTCTCAGGACTCTTATACCAGGAGGAGTCCTCACAACATTTGTACACAGGTTGGCCTCTAAGATTCACACTGCATCTGGGAACATCAGTGCCTCTGTGCTGAATAATCTCACAGCAATCCACCACACAAGCCCCATCAATATGTTGGGAGCAATGTGAATCAGCGTGTAGACTGTCAGGGTCCTAACATGTGTAGACATTTCATGCACATTATCTGACGTTGTTTGTTGTGCTGGAGATACCATACCCAATCCATGCATACAGCCATGGTACACTGTCACTATTTGTTACTCATGCATACATGAAACCCAGTCAAGGGATAGGCCATTATTTGGCTATTTGGAGACAAGTTCCCCCCATGGTACGATAAATAAACTGAATATGCTATACAATGTATTTGAGAATGCATTGTAGACCCACCTGACACAATACCCCAGGAGGAAGGTGAAGGTTGGGAAAGCAACTATTGTACAAATGTAGGCACAAGGAACATTTAGGGTAACGCAAAGACAGGAGCCAGTCAGGCTAACAGGATGCAGGGTCAATCAGGATCCAAACATTTAACAAGGTAAATACACAGTGGTCAGACTGAGACTGGTCAAAGGTGGAACAACCCTGTGGAAACTGAAAACTGTGTTTTTCCTTTGTGTTGGAACGTAACACATTAACCCAAGGGCTGTGTTACACAGCTGAATTTTACTGCAATGCATAACAGTGCTATAGATAAAATGCCAGCTTCTATGCTGTTCCGGGCAGCTGCAAGGGCAGTGCATGTTCAAATGGCTGGTCTCCATGGAGGTGCTCACAGGTGTGTGCAGCATCAGTCTCTCACAAGTTCTGTAGTTGAGATTCAAGTTCAAAGGGCCAACAGTACCTTTCACATGGGAAGCAATGTACAGGTGATTATAGGTCCTACAGATGACAAACCAGTGCATTATTTAACCTGACGTCCATGCAGACAGAAGTACAATGACTATGGCATACCATACTAAATAGGGAAGCACACTGCATACACATTGTGAGTCTGGGTGTGTGTACAGGTGGGATTATCTGGGGACACATATTCCCATTCCAGGGACCTCTGAAGAAGGGTGGGCTGAGACAGGGAACATGGGTGTGGCTGGTCTTAGGATCTGGGCTGCCATGTGCAGGGGATGTCATGTGAGCAATGCTAGTCATACCTGGGGCACTTGTGCTATCAATTTGCTGCTGATATGGAAATCTGGTCACACATAGTCCTTGCAAAGATAGGTGATGTAAGACTTGCTGCTGTCAAGGGTCTGGTCATACATTTCTGTTACCAATGCAATAGCACATCCACTGCCTCATGTATGAGGCATTTTTTACCCCTATTGACTGATGGTGTCTTAGTTGTGTGCCATATGCTGCGATGAACCATGTTGCCAACATGTATGTGTTAAATAGGTGTGGTCCTCTGCTATTGCCCTTCAAATGGGATATGTACAGGATATATGTCATTTAGAGTGTGTGTGAATGTGGCTGTACATTCATACGCATCAAAATAGATTTGGAATTTTCTGTGTCATAATCTGCATTTCAGCAATGTTCCATGAGGCTACACTCTGATTCTGATAGTTAGAGATAATGTTATGCAAAAATGATTATCCAGACCATGATATAGTGTATAGTATAGGTGTTTATTGACATATGGTAAGACAGTGGTGATGGATGAGTAGAGTTAAAAGAAATTTTGGACAATATGTTGTCTCCGATGCAATCCTGCAGCTGTGTTTGGATGGCCCCCCTCATGTTGATGGACAGCATCCTCCTCTTCCTCCTCTTCAGGCATTCGTGGGTCGGGTTCATATAGGGGAATGTTCCTTCGTACACATATGTTGTGCAGGATGGCACAGGTCAAAATTATTTTGCACACCATTTCAGGTGAGTATAGGGGCTGCCTCCGGTGATGTCGAGGCACCTGAGTCTTGACTTCAGGATGCCAAAGGTCCTCTCGACTATGGTGCATGTCCTCCTATGTGCCTCATTATAGGCACGCTCTGCTTCAGTGTTTGGGTTTGCAAATGGGGCCATGATCCATGGCTGGATCCCATACCCCTGATCAGCTGAAAGAGAAAATGAGTGAGATCATGTTGATGTACCTTGCACCATAAATATCACTTTGCATGGCAGTTGTTCTCTTGTGTTGTCTGTGACTCATCGGTGTTTGTGTTATTGTGTGGAATCCTAGGCTTCTAGGATGTACCATCAACATTGGGTTGTTTTCCTTATCTGAACTGGTGTTTGACTGATTGACCGGATGTCAGCGGTATCTTTGTAGAGTTGCAGTACATTGTGTACTCTCTTACATTATGTCATGTGAGAGAGGTGTCCATGTGTCGTACTTGGGGGTGACATTATATTTCCATACACAGAATCAATTCCACAGTGGTGGTAAGACGATTGCATCTATATGGCCTGGACATCCCATCCAATTTAACATATGCAATAGAATTAGTTAAACATCAGTGAGGCCCTTAGATTTGGCAAGGTGACAATGTACAACACAGCTCCATGAGTTGTCAGCACTGACGTGTTGACAATTGACCATGCACAAATATCCCATGTGTGAAAAATTCTCTGCAGACCTATTTATCTGCCCTTGCCAAGTCGACTCAGGTTCAAACGTGTACTTATACTACTGAACATGTTCTAGTTCAGCTGGCTAACTTGGTTGTGAGGTTGTCATTTACAGTATCAGAAGGTCCATATGCTTGTACATCTGTTATGTATATGTGTAATTCTCTCAATCCGTATGTGTAGGAATGTGCACTCTGCAATATTGTCACATCAATATGTATTCTTAGCACAGTCCACTTGCTTATTGGTAGTGGGCAATGTCAGAGCAGGAGTGATGTATACAGCCTCAGTGATTCCATGTCACCTTCTTCGTAGTCATCATCATGCTATGTGTGTCATGGTGTTTGACCTGCAGCAAAACACATTACACACCCCTTACACAGTACTTATTGCTTGGAAGGGTGTTTGATTGAGTGTTATTGATGTGATATTGAAAGATTAATCTTCCAAGTTGAGACCATGTCATTGTCATTGTGTTGTTTTAAATTGTTCCCTTGTCAGTGGAGTAGCATCTGTTGTTATCTGGATCTGTCATTTGTCCATAGGTGTTTATACAAATGGGTGAGGATATCAAACATGCCCAGCGGTGTCACAACCTCAGTGTGTTCCCTGCCACGTGTCAATGTAGTGGTGTATGTGTTGTTTGTCCTAGAGGGTTGTTGTGCAGTGTGTATCTAAGTAGGTTTCTCTACTTACCAACAAGTAGGCGATTTCCATATCGTCCATCCTGGAAGTGTTGATTGATGGTGCAGTGGCAGAAGATGAATGAACCATGTACACTCCCAGGATATTTTGCCACGATGTTGGTGATCAATCCCCAGTGGTCGACACTGGCCTGCACATTGATGGAGTGTGATGGAGTGTGTGTGCTTCCTGTTGCGGTATTGATGTTCGGTTGCAGCAGGTGGCACAAGGCGTACATGTGTGCAGTCAATGGCACCAAGCACTTGTGGGAAGCCGTTGATTTGGTAGAAGTCCTGTTTGGTCTCCTGCTGCTTCTGCTGTGTGTTGGGGAAGCTGATGTGTCGGGGTGTGAGGGAGATGATGGCATCCAATACCTTCGGCAGGAAGGCAGAAAATGAGGGCTGTGAGATCCCGCCAACCAGGGCACCAGTAGTTTGAAAGGAGCCACTTGCCAACATGTGGAGTACAGCTAGCAGCTTAGTTTCTGTGGAATGGTGTGGGGTGTCTGCAAGCTGGGTGCCAACTGTGGCTCAATGTTGCGCAGCAGCTGCTGAATGGCTTGCTAGTTGAGTGTGTACCTCGGGTGATGTCTTGTTGCCGGAGTCCCAGAAGGGTTGTCCTGGTGCGGAATATCATCTCCTGCCTTCTGCGTTGCCTTTGCGGTCCCTGCTGGTGTTGTAGAAGCTGCTGTTGTTGGTCCTGTGCTCTGTGTCGGCGTGCATGCTGGATGAAAAACACCTCCATGTCTTCCTTTTGGAGCTCTGCTGTTGCTTCTGTGTGTTTTAATTAAGTACAGGTGTGTTTGCCCCATTTTAACGCCTGCCCTGACCCAGGCATTATTTTTTTACGCAAATCGGGCTGTCCGTCATTTTGCACCTCTACCTCCCGGCCGTGCATCATTTTTGCGCGGTAGCATAAATAAGGCGCACAGGAGTTTAAGTCATTTTTTGGACGAGAAAGCCTACCTTGCATGTCATTAACGCAAGGTGGTTTCCCGCATCCAGAAAATGACGTACACGGTGGAATTTTGGCATTCGCGGGTGTCAAAGTTTAAATATGGTGCACGGTTTGCGCCGATTTTGCATCAAAATTTTTGACGCACATTCGACACAGACAGAGTATAAATATGCCCCTGTGTTCCATGGCAGTAGTTAAGGGAACTAGTATCAACATTTTTTATGCTAGTTCGGAGTGTTGCAGGATTAGCATCAATACTTTTGATGCTAATCCTGCAAAGCCCATTGAGGCCCACTGTAAACAAAGGTGTGCCTCCTTTTAACGCATGTCTGAGCAGGCGTTAAAAGTGCCCAAAAAAATTATGCAAAGAAATCTCTTAGATTTCTTTGTGCCATTTTTTCACACACACCCCAAACGGGGGAATGCTGCCTTTGCAGACATTATGCCAAGCGCAGCCATAATGTAGGGCAAAGAGTTACAAAGTCACTTTGAATGCAGCGATTTTGGCATTGTTGGGCCGCATTAGCGTAAAAACAAATTATGCTAATGTGGCGCAAGGAGGCACTAGGGACTCTTAAATCTGCCCCTTTGTGTGGTCTCAATCCTTGCTGCATTTTCGCAGCAGGCATAACATGCTTGACACAAAAATACAGCTCAGTGAATTACTGGAGACTCTGACTCTTACTGACCTGGCAAAGTGCCCAGGAGCACTGCACTTCAGAACAAGAGGATGATAGAGAGTGCATTTCTAACATTGAAAAGACCTCTCTATTGCATCAATCTGTCTCTATTCCTAAGATACACAGGGCAGCAGGGGGCAAATGGAGTGGAGGGTACACAAAAAACTCAGGAGTGGGAGGGCAATGGGGGTGAGGAGAGGGAGCCATGAGTGTCCTGGGGTTGTTTGGGGCAGGTTGTTTACCACGGAGGAGATGAGGCACAGGAGGGGTGACTCCTCTCTTCTTTGGTAAACTTAGAGAACGTGGCTTTACAGCCAGAACTGCAGACTCTGGACCTGGAGAACCAGGTTTGAGCCCCAGTGTCTACTCAAAATCCTGTGATTCTGGGCAAATCACTTAATATCCTGGAACCTAAAATATTGTTTAATGTAACTGGAGCTCATGTAAAGTGCTCCAATATGTGTTAAGTTTGCAGTGTACAAATGTGCAAAAAATAAATAAGTAGTCACGGGGCAGCAGGTACCAGGAAACAAAGAGCAGGGGAAGGGCAGAGGCCTGACAGCACAGGATAGTCTGTGCGTTTCAGAAACAGATGACAGAGGAACTTAACACCTCCACTGATTGCTAAGGTGTTGCTCACCCTCTTCTTACTAGCTCATCACAGAGCAGAGCCAATAAAAAGAGGATCTGCCTCAATTTATTTACAATGCCAATTTGTGTGGCCACTTTTGTAAACAATTGCAGGATTTTTGCAAAAGTGAAAGTTTCACAAAGTTTTTTGCTATTAGCGAAATCTTGATACCTTGGGGGGGTCTGAGTTTGGGAGCTTTATCATAATATACATTCGTTTTACAAATAAATAGTTGTCAAGGATTGGCCTTAAATTTAATTTATTTATTTTATAATTTATTATTTTGTTTTTGTAGAGTGCATTGCTATTCAAAAGAGTGTCCCGATGCTAGCAGATTGGTAACCGCTGATCACAAGGAACATTTCTGAAAGCAAGTGTAAACAGCAACGTTTCGAGGCTGCATTTTAAAGAACGTTCATCTTTGGAAGCTCTCAGATCCAAAGGAAGAGCATTTCACCTTGAGGTGGAGAAACGGAAAAAAAGCACCTGCTCCATTTCTTCCTCTTAGTTTTTGATACTACAGCCAACAAAGCATCAGAGGATTGCTGAGTTGTAGTTGGAAGATAGTGTGAAACTCTATTAGCCAAGAAACTAAAGCCAGACTGGTGGAAAGCTTTGTGTGCTAGTACAAGACCCTTAAAGTGAACACTCTGACGGATTGGCAAGCAACGCAACTCCTTTAGGTGAAAACAAATATGATCGTGTTTGAGGAGTCCTAGCAGGAATTGAGCCACTCCTTTCTGCACCAACCAGAGTCTCTTAAGTTGGTATGTTTGGAGACCAAAGTATAATGTATTGGCATAAAGTGTGAAGTAATGAGAACTTAAATGTCTGTCTTCTGGTAGTAAGAGGGAAGCAAAAATAGAAAGAAGGCCAAAACACATTCCCACCACACTGTCCACTTGAGGGATAAAAAATAATTTATCAAATTTTACTCCCAGGTTATGTACAACTGAGGCAGGAGTAGCCAGAGAAGGAGCTGGGCTGGGCCAGAAATCACCTCCACACAGTGTTCAACGCTGAGAGAGATAGCCCCGCCCTCCCAACCCACGGTCACCTTAGGATTTTCCATCGTACGCTCCCTCTCTCTCGACCAGGGACAGCCACTTGTCCTGTCTCACCAGGCGCCTGGATGCAACCTCCTGGGCACAGACAGCTCGCGCAGGGCACGTCCTCCTGCAGATAGTGTTCCTGCACTATCCACACACTCTGGCCTCGGGGGCCCATAGCAGCAACACCCGCTCAGTTTGCAGCAACATTTGTGGGTTTGAGAGCTCTCACATGCCGCACTACAAAACCAAAACAAGCGTATGGCCGAGGACCGCCTCTCTTGCAGTCAAATCTATAGGGGAAGCGTTGAGTCACCTGAGTTCACGGGAACCGCTGAATGAAACTCAAGCTAAACGTCAAGAATTCTGCTCCCTTTGAGAGAGGGAAACAACGTCAGACTGTCAGGAAACTCCACTGGCTCGTCCTTTCTCAGTGTCGGCGGCAGTGACTCTCGCTCGCAGTCAGAGGTGGAGGTGGAGGGCCGGTGCCTCGCTCGCCCTGTTGACCCTGCTGACTCTGGCATTTTTCAGCATTTTCGGCACGGTGTTTGCAGTGGCGGTGCCCGGTCTGCATCTCCCTGCCCTATGCCCTCCGTACTCTGCATCTCGTTCTACAACAGCAGAGACCAGCAAAGATAGGAGGTGGGGGAGAAGGTGAGCCCCCTGAGCCCCCAGAGCCCTCAGGGGTTACAGGATCAGTTCCAGGAAAGGACCAGAAGAGGCCACTTCCCTGGCTGCCAGAGGATCTAACGAAGGCAGTGGAGGAGCGGCGGGGAGCTAAACGGCCAAACGGGGGGTGTGGAGGCTTTTCTGAAGTGGAGGAAAGTGCCAGAGAAGACTTGACAAGCTGTGCTTCGTGAGTACCTACAAAGAGTTTGCAAGGGCTGGGTGCTTCCAGAAAATCTTTTAAGACTCCTTCTCAACTGCCAGAGGGTCAAGTACTGTGGCGACCAAACCAAGCCTCTTAAACTATCAGCTATATCTGGGCTATATTTTTGGCAAACTAATTAGGTAATAATTGGGCTGCACATAGGTTTTGTTTCAAGCAATTATTCTGACGGTAGCTCTCTTCTGCAGAAAAACGGCTCTGCTTTGCCACTAGCTGGGTCACCTGCCAAACTAAAACACGCTAAAGCTTGTCGCTACCTAAATTTCCACACTATTCTTTGTGTTAATCAGACTGCTTACTGCATTGTTTCATTATTTATTACCACCTTCTGTATACTACAGCACAGCATAAACAAGGTTTGGGTGAGTCCAGGCCCCCACAGAAGTGGCTCAGCCAGGTCTGGGTGCGGCTTGTGGAGGCAAATCGGATTGCCAAACCCCCAAAGTGTGAAGTGTACCCATAAAAACCAGGGTTCTTTGGAGGTGCCAGAGAAGTAATCAGTCGGCCAAGTAGGATTCCCTTGGCTGCCTCAGCAACACCAGTACCTTAGCAACTTAAAAGGTACCAGTAGCTTGGCTGGAATAGTACTGGGATAGCACTGAAGGAGGACTACACGTGCCTGTGCCCCTCAAAACCAGAGGTGTGGCGGCGTGAAGGATCTAATCAGGAGCCAGCAGTAAACTTGGGTAATTTTCTAAGAGGAGCACGCATGCTTGTGCCCCTCATCTGAGGTGTGGCGGCGCGTTGTTTCAGAACAAGCAAGGAGGAATAACTAAAGGAAAATCTTACAGATGGCAAAGATGAGGTCAGGGAAAGAAAGGGCACCTCAGCCACAATCCAGGAGAAACAAGAAGCAGACGAAGCCCTCTTCTTCACCTTCAACATCAAAATGAGGACAAAGCATCAAACCCTGATCTCCCCTATAGCCCCTTTCTTCAGAAGGGTTCAAAAATCAGTAAACATCCCCCACAAAACTGATTTTCTAAAGAATCCTTTGGATGTGATTTTTTCTTTAACTAACGGCTCTGCGACTTTACCCCTCCCAATCTCCCCCATAAAAAGTGAATGCAGTATGCTACATGAGCAATACGATAAAAGTGGGACTAAGGAGGAAGGGTGGATTGCAAAATTTACCCCTCAAAAAAAATAAGATCCAAATGGAAGATAGCCCTAAAGAAAATGTTTGGGACTCAATCAATGACCTAGAATTACTGACTCTCCGGTCTTCCTCGCCATCCCCGTTACCTCAAACTTTACACCTTTGGACGGTCAAACTGACTTCCCTCATTTAGGCTTTCAACCTCCACTTGAGGTTAATGTAATTACCAAAGGAGCATTTGACTTTTCCTTATAGGAACCTGCCGTAAGGCTGCAAGAGCATGGTAAAACAAGGAAAATGAATCATTCTCTTGAAACTACTCATATTTTGAAAGATTTCAATAATCTGGACTCGTTAAAATTAAACCCTCCTTGCTAAAATAGGGATTTGAGCCCCTCCACGCTCATCTCCAACAAGCCCTTTCAAGAAAGACATGGGGTGCCCCTGCAAGAAGAAAAAATTGAAACCTTAGAAACTCAAATGGATATTTATGTTCTTGAATATAGATCCCTAAATGCATCCATTTTATTAAAAGAAAAAATAAGTGAACCCAAAGTAAAGGAGGAAAATAACGAGAATACACTGGATCAAATGCGATGTAGGACATCTTTTTTAAAACCTCACAGCTAACGTTGGATGCTCTGTCCTATCAGTCCTCTAAAATGGATGTCCAGGTGGATATATTGAATGCTATGGCTAAATCAGTAGCAGGGATTGACCAGAAGCTGGCAAATTTAAACAACTTGATTAAGCGAGCTCAGAATCTTGCTGAAATGACAATAACAGATTGCTCTTGCGATCCCATAATCAATAAGCTGGCCATGATCCCAGAAGCTCTAAACTCTTTGATAGTAAACCTTAAAGAAAATATAAATATGAAAAGGAAGGATGAAATTATAGCTAAAGAATCCCCCCGTATCAGGAGGAGGAGGGGGAAAAAAAAACCCGGGAAGTAGAGAAAATTGGTGTCCGATGAAATTGACCGACAACGAGATAGACCCCTTGAAGAACTGAGGAGTGACCAGAAAAGAACTTGTAAGGAAAATGTAGGCTCTTCTGTCTCCCCCAAAATAGTGGGTCTTCCATTGCATCCAGTAAAGCCAACATGAAAAGACAAAAGATAAAGCAACGAAAAGAGAGACATAAAAAGGGGCTCCCTTATTGCCCCCCCGGGTATAAATTTGAGCCCCTCTTCAAACCTGGATTTAGGGGAGGATATGTCAATGTCCAATGACCCCATGTCAAACACAAAGGGTATTTCAATGGCAAACAAACTGTTCCCGCTATTCAACACTGGAGTGAGGGGCCATTCCATCCGAAATCAAAAGGGGCAAACTGAAAATGATCAATACTCCTATGAGGGGGATATAAAAAGTAATGACCAACGAATTATGCTTAGGTCAAATGACATAAGCCATTCTATTCAGGAACCTCAGAATATTAAATTACATCAACAGGACACGCAAGCCGTTATGCGTCCTAGTTCCGCGATAAACAGGAGATTTTTTGAAAAAGAGGGTATAACAATCACGGTGGCAAATTCTGAATATGCAGTGTACCAAGGGGTACAAACCGGAGACCTACTGGCGCAACACCAGGCAAAAAAAGGAAGAACGCCTAGTCCATCCCGTAAAGAAGAGTCCCTAAGCGGACCAATAGCAAAGCGAAAGGCTACAAAATTAGAACGGTCTGATAGAAACCCCAGGTAGGGACACTGGTAACAGAACATCAAAGGGCAGTTCAACTGGATGAACAGGTGGCCACTAAAGTTAGCTCTAACTCCAGTCTGCCTAATGACTGTTCTCAGCTAATTCTGGAAACACAATACCAATCTAGGGGTCAATATGATATCCTAAATAGAGGAAATCTATTAAAGGTATTACAAGCCATTCCTGCATTAAAAGATATAAAATCTACTGATATTAGCTCCATAGAGTTTTTACCAGGGGAACCCTGGTAACCTGGAGTTCATCACATTTGCTAAAAAGAGTTGTTAAAGAAAAACTCTCCTTTTTAAAATGGGGAATCAAATTCATCATACCCAAACAGGAAGGTTACCCTGACCCGTTAGAAGATCATATTAATGTGGCTAATCAATTTAAACCAAAAGAGTCGGATAAGCCTTTCTCGGTTCTGAGATCTGCGACTAGAAGAACGGAAGACTACTCCTCAGGGCGCATTGTATCTAATGCACATTCCTTACCACAGTAAGATTCAGGCTGGATATTGGAAATAATCCATCTAGAAGAACGTCAGTGACTTATGAGTAGTAGGGCGCATTATAGGTTGAGAACTTTGCATGATGACCCTCTTCAAGTTTGTTCCTGGAACATAGATGGGGTTAGATCAAATACCAATCAAAAAGATCTATCAAGCATATTAAAGACATTTCAAATTATCCTTCTCCAGGAGAACTGGGCTACCAACCCCTTCGCAATCGATGGATTTATGGGATTTTTTTCCCCAGCAACAAAGGAGAAAAGGTATGGGAATCCAAAGGGGGGTTTAGCAATTTTCATCTCAGCATGATTAAACATATGATGTACACGATTGTATGAGGAAAACAAAGATTTATTGCCAGGGAAGCTAGACGGGTGGAATAAGGAACATTCCAACCCTCTCCTGCTAACTAATCAATGTCTATATCTATCCAGATACCCGATCTAAAAAACATATATCTTCTAAATTGATAGACATAATTCTAACTGTCCATCAGGATTTGGGTCCCCTGGAGCTCCTAGTAGCCGGAGACTTTAACCTTAAAGTACTAAATCCCTCTGAAAGGGACGCAAGACCAATTATGGGCAGTACTACAGCAGTCCCTGGGAGCAATAGAGAGAAGAAAAACTGCCACACTAGCCCTCACCTTAGTAAAGGACCTTGAGGCTCTTGGGCTTAGGCTTCTAAATGGAAGATATCCACAAGATACTCCACCACCAAGTACCTGCTACGTCACTGAAACCCAAGCAACAATTGACTACACTGCAACCTCCTTATTTCTCCTCTCATTAATTACAAAGTTTTATATTGGAAAAACAGATATGAGTGACCATTGCCAGCAATGCCTGGAGATAGGAGGTGGCCTTCTCAATTTTAACCCTGCACTAACCACACCAAGGGATATTACTACAACAAATTATAAAAAAACTCCAATGGACTATAAAAAAACTCCGATGGACCTCCACACAGGGGAGCTGGTGCCAAAAAGTAGTATTTCAGTTTTGCTGGTGTTACATTGAAGATTACTTTCACACATCAACTGAAAAACTGCTGAGAGACAGGCAACAAATCTATTCTGCATATTAGGGCCCATATTTATACTTTTTGACACAAATCAGCGCTAGCGCAGATTTGCGTCAAAACGTTTACCAATGCCATTCCAACACGCCAGTCAGGTGCCTTATTTATGGAATGATGTCAGCCGGTGCTGCGGCCTGGTTAGCATCAAAATAAATTACTCTAACCGGGCAGCGGAGACGTAGGGAAGAATGGGGGTTGTGCATCAAAGAATGGTGCAAGTCAGGTTAGAGTAAAAAATATTGACTCAAACCTGACTAGCGTCATTTTTTGACGCACAACCCCCATGGAAACGACTCCTGTCTTAGCAAAGACAGGAGTCATGCCCCCTGCCCAATGGCATGTAGGGGGGCCCAAGTTAGGCCCCCCTATGCCACTGTACAAAATAAAATAAAAATACTTACCTCTACTTACCGTAGATGGGTCCCCCCATCCACATCCATGGGTGTCCTCCAGAGGTGGGTGAGGGTAGCAGGGGGTGTCCCTGGGGGCAGGGAAGGGCACCTGTGGACCTCTTCCAAGGTCGGAGACATTGGAAATGAGCCCACATGTCCCTTAACGCTTGCCCTGACCCAGGAGTTAAAAAGTGACTCTAAACTAGTTTAGAGTCCTTTTTTAAGGCCCTCCCCCTCCCATGCGTCATTTTTGCATGGAAGTATAAATAAGGCACAAAGGCCTTAGAGTAATTTTTTGCCCTGGAGCGCTTACCTTGCATCTCATTAACGCAAGGTGGGTTTCAACTGTAAAAAAATGACTCAAACTCCATAAATTTAGTATAAATATGGAGTTAAGTTTGCGCCGGAATTGCGTAAAAAAATGGCCCAAATCCAGCGCAAACTGAGTATAAATATGCCCCTAGGAGTGTTTCCATCCCAAGTAAGGAGGATCTGTGTGTTTTCAGTTTAAAACACCACTTGCACCTCAGAAGATTTCACCATGGCTGCCAAAGGAGTCGTATACACATTGACCAGTGTAGGATTCAGTGCAGAGTCCAGTGGTGCCCCATACTTCAAAGGTTTACGATTGGAAGCAAAAAGGTGGCACCCAAACCAACTAGCTTCTGTCAGAAAGAAAAGACTCAAACCATGCGAAGGGTCCCCCCATCCCAATATTGCTTAGTCTTTTTAAGAGGATGGGTTGAGAAACAGTATTGAATGCTGCTAATAAATCTAACAGTAGGAGAGCCACTTGCTTCTCTTGCTCCACAGCAAGGTTAATGATGTAGGAGACTTCCACCAGCATGGTTTCAGTGCTGTGTCCAGGGCAAGATCCAGTTTGGGATGGATGCAGCAATGGGTTAGAGTCCAAATACCTGGAAAATTGAGCATTTATCTGTTTCTCCAAAAACTTTGAGAACGCTGATAGCAAGGAGATAAGCCTAAAATTGGCCAAGATGGACTTGTCAGCTGAAGGTTTTTTCAGCAGTGGAATATGCTTAGCTTTTTTCCAACAGTTAGGAACAATGGATTGGTGAAGAACAGAATCATTTAGAACAGAGCTGAGAATGGGATTGATCACCATGTCCTTGGCCAACATAATGTGGGGAGGGCAGGGATCCTCTGGAGAACCAGATTTGCAAGACCTTAAAGCTTTCTCAGAGTCCTCCAGATAAATAGTAGCAAAAGCAAAGAATTGGCAGATTTGGTTCTACTGAAAGCTGAGATATTATCACCTCACCTTTTTTCTACATGTCTACATGTGATGTGGGGACACTTACCAGCTTTTAACAACCATTGCAAATGAAAGTTAATGTTCTGACATTTTGTAACTCAAAAGAGTTGAACAATGCAGGTAGGTATTAGTGACATTGATTTCATCTAGTCTGTGGAGTGGACAGGCAGAACGAATGCCCATTCCACCACCCAGAAGTCTGAATCAACAAGGAGAACTAATGTACCATTCGACTAAATGTGAAAGCACTAGAACAATAGATTAATCACTAGCCCTGAGTTCCACATTAATGTGCTGCTCACCAGAAAAACTACATTAATGCCTTGCCAGGTGTAGAAGGCACAATATAAAATGCAATTGCAATTTAGTACATTACCACACGTTCACAGCATTTTGTGTTTCAGATCTTGATTCGGTTGGTGTTGGTATTTTTGCCAAACAGAAATGTTAAGAGGGCCTTCTCCTACCTTGAAAAGAGCACAACAGGCACATAGCAATAAATAGTGGGATGCATTCCATTGCGTTTTGGAGGAGGCTGTGGGTGGAAGAAGAATATGATGAGATCCAGCGTACTTCTTCAGAGGGTAAAATCCTTCATTCTCACCTAAAGCCAATAGTACTTTTTCTCATTGCTTTTTAGAACAAGAACAGGACTTGTTCCCGGCCCTCCTCTTTGTTGTGATGCCCATTCCTCAGACAGATCCTTTATAATAGGTTCTAATCGTATCAGTCTCCTCAAAATACAAAGATGAGCGCTTGCCTTTTAAATATGTGGTTTATCTCTAGTGAATATCACTTTCTCCAACCTTGTTTATGCTAACCATGTTTGCGATGGAGTGACCCATCTGCCAAACTCTAAATCTGACTATTTGTGTTCAAGTAATCTCTCACTTAGTAAAGCTTGGCAAAATTGTGAAACTCTGAAACTTTCAGGATTTTTTGGATGCTAACTCCATGGAGAAATTTTTGCTCCCTCCAGAAAGTTGAACTTTATTGTAACATGTTTTTCCTGTATGCATCATGGCACTCCAGCTATGGTAAATAAAATTCTGTTATATCATATTAGAGCAGACAATATTCGAGTTACAATACCTAAAGTAATAATATAGTCAATACTCCCATCTGCTACTATGAGTCTGGTGCTAGTTTCTTTCATTTTTAATCAAGGACTTCTTGAACTAAGGACTAGATAACTGTTTGTAATCCTATTTATTGTACATTGTTTTGGCCTTCCTTAGCTTCGAAATAGGAATATACACCATCTAATGCATGCCCAAAGAAGGATTACTTACACGTATGGTATGTAGGTAGTTTGTATGACGCCTCATGCAACATTAAATTCGCCACAGAGTGATGAATGAGGGTGGACAGGAGAAATGGAAAAGTAACTAGGGGATAAAGTGGCCTTGGTCAAATGAAACTATCTGACGGGATATATTGATGTTGTGCTGTGGCTATCTGGCTTTGTTCTTCTTCCTGACAAGTAGGGTGAGGAAGCAATTCCGGTAAGGGAACAGGAATGGGCAAGAGGGATCAAGATAGCAATGGAGGGAGAAGTAGTAGTGCAGAGGAGTGAAAGTAAATTGAATCAGCACCTGACACATGGTTTGAAATTAAGATACACTGGGGCATATTTAAGAGCCCCTAGCGCCATTCCAATGCCACATTAGCATCACTTTTTGATACTAATGTGGCGTTAGAAGGCCAAAAACGCTGCACATTATTTACAAAGTGGTGCAAAGCATGCATTGTGCCACTTTGTAACTTTTTGTGCTACATTATGCCTGAGCCAGGCATAATCTATGCAAAGGGGCTGTTCTCCTGTTAGAGGGGGCCAAACAAATGGCGCAAGGAAATCTGAGAGATTTCCTTGTGCCATTTTTTTCAGCACTTTTAACGCCTACTCGAAGCAGGCATTAAATGAAGGCTTCAAATGGTTACAGTGGGCCTCTGGGAGTTTTGCAGGATTAGAGTCTGACGCTAGTCCCATAACTACCTCTTGGTGCACCGTATTTTAAATAGGGCGCACACATGGTGGCATTATCGGGGTGCTAAGGGGTGCAGGAAAAGTGGCGCTGCACCATGTACAGCGCCATTTTTTTTTAAATATGCCTCATTGTTCGAGAAGCAACATGGCAGCCCAGAGAGAGAGTTCTTTTGAAAGGGTTGCAGTAAAGAGTAGAAACAAAGAATCTTGTGAAACAAAATGTCAAAACAACAAATGCACAAACCGAAACACTGATGGAAAAAAATATGTGATTTAAATACATTACAACATTTTAAAAAGGCTAGGGTAAAGAATGAAAAAGATGTATCACTTCATACTCCAGCTTAACTGCAACATTAGAGTTATGGAAGAAGTCCCTGTCACAGTGCAGTGGGGGGCAAAAAAAATGAAGATTGCAGGTATGAATTCATCATCATCATCAAACAGACTTCATTCGGCTTTCAACAGGCCATAAAAGTATCAAGTAATAGTACATTGATAAATATGTATAAGAAAAATTATAAATAAATAGGGAAGATAATAAAACACAACGTTAATTCATTCAAGGACAGGTATATAAAACTTGATAAATTTACATCAGTGCAAAATCGAGTTCAATTACAGTATTTTCTGGAGAGTGAGGAGTTTACCGGAAATTCCAAATTTTTCAAATAAAATTAGTTCAGTTCGCCCGTAGACTTCCTTACAGAGAGTACTGTACATAAAAAGTTTGCTAAAATTCCACACATTTCAATAGAGGATAAAATCTGTAAGCTAAAATACGCGTCGCGGCACTGACGCAAATTAGTCGATCTTAAAAAAGGCAATAAAATACGTTTTCTTGGAATATCATAAAATTTACAAAAGAGGACCACATGCATTGTAGATTGGGGAGCTTTTGCATCACATGGACATACTCTTAAAACTGTACTCCAGTCGCACATTGTGAGAAACTGGGGCTGATTGCAGAGGCCCCATAACTTTTTGCCCCCATTTTCCACTTTATGCTGGTGTTTTCCTGACTCTGATGGTGCCCTGGGTACTGCTAACCAGTCCCAGGGCCTGTGCTCTGTGTAAAATGGATATGCAAATTAGGCTAATTATAATTGGCTAAGTAAACCTACCTATAAGTCCCTAGTATATGGTAGGGCATGTAGGTTTAGGGACCACAGCATAGGTGGTGCACACCTAGGTGCATTGCTGAGGTGCCCAGTGTCATTTTAAAAGCAAGCCTGCCTTGCTGGCTGCTTTTAAATTAAAGTTATATGCAAATTCGACTTTGGAATTAAAGGTACTTCCAAAGTCTTAAACTACCTTATTTTTACATATAAGTCACCCCTAAGGTGTGCCCTATGTGCCCCTAGGGCTGGGTGCCATGTAACTATAAGCAGGGACTTTATAAAAATAGATTTATAAGCCCTGGTGAGGTAAAAACAGCCAAATTCGTTTTTCCCTCATTGAAGTAAATGGCCTTCATAGGCTAGAATGGGCAGACTTTATTTTAAATTTTAAAGTCTCCTTAAATGTTACATACCAAGAATTTGGTATCAAATTGATTGTTATAATAAATCCCACAACTTCCAGTTGTTGGATTTAATATAACTAGTGCAGGTAAAAAGTTTAGACTTTACCTAAAAAGTTGCCAATTTCAGCTCTGCATTGTTTTTGCTGCTGTGCTCTGATTGGCCAGCCTGCAGCAGCTTCTGCCAGGCTACTTTAATGAGGTGTGAAGTGGCCTGACTTCACACAAAGGAATGTGCTTGGGGGAGAGAATCTCCCCTCAGCAGATGGGGAAGCAGGAAGGGGGAGGGCTGCCAAACTGGTCTTCAAAGGCAGAGAAGGACATCTGGAGCACCCAGCAACACCCCCACATCCTGCAACCCCAGACAGCTAGGTGCCCCCTTGATTAGATTAGGAGAGGGCAGGAGAGGGGTGTGTTTATGATTTTTAGCCACACCAGTGGGTGGGCTCAGCCAGATCTCTCCTCTAAAAATCAGATTCATCCATTTTGGATTTTTAGAGACTGTTGCCTTCTGGGATGGATTTTTGCCACACTTCCCAGGAAGTGGTCATCACAGGGGGACGACCCTGTCCCTGATTGGAGGACCAGGGCCCCCCTGCTTTTCACCCAGGAGCAAGGATAAAACTGGCAGACCTGCACCCACGCCTCAGATCCCCTCCAGAATTCAACAAGAAAGGAACTAAAGAAGAAGAAGGACTGCCCTGCTGGACCCCTGGCCTGCACCTGGACCCTGCACTCAGAAAGACTGCACCAGCTGCACACTTGGGCTTCACCACAAGAAGGACTTTGCCTGGCTTCCACTGGTTCAAGGAGGGACTCCCTGTTTGCTACAGGTGAAAAATTGCTAACCAGAGTCCCCTGCACCAACTCCTGAAAAAGTGACCAGCTGACCACTGTCCAGTGGCCAAAAAGGAGTTTGCGCCAGGTGCATTCTGGGAGTTGAAGTCCGCACCCCCAAGGACCATCACAGAACTTCTGGACCCTTGGGGTGAGCTGTGGACCCCAAAAGAACCTTAAAAGAACATCTGGGTGAAGCCCCAGAAGTTTGGAAAAGATTGGAGAATTTTTGGAAAAAAGCTCCATAAAGTGACCGACCCGACGCGGAAATTCTAGCCGGCTTGCCTCAACCGCGACCCGGCCTGACTTCGTGGTTCGTCCCGGTAAAGAAAAACATCCAAAAAAGAGACTAAGTCCGAACGTAAAAAGTTGACCGGGACCTTCCAGCCATCGTATCCGAGAAGGGCTCCACGGACGTCGGATCAAGATCCAGGTTTACCCCGGTCGAAGGATTTTCATCTCGAAAAAACGACTAAGTCCGAAGGTAAAAAATCACCACCGAGGAAACCGACTTCGCGTATCCGGACAAGGGCTCCAGGAGGTCGGATCCAACTAGCAGGTTCGTCCCGGTGAAGAAAAACTTCAAAATAAAGACTAAGTCAGAAGGTAACTTTTTAACCGAGGCTTCCCGCGACCTGTAGCCGAGCAGGGCTCCATCGCGGTCGGCCTGAAAGTTTGACTTTGTCCCGGTCCTGGTGCAACCAGATGACCCGATTGGCGCTTTTTGTTTCTAAGCGCTAGAAAATAATAATACTTTAAAAATTCATATCTCCGGTTCCCCTGAACCGATTTTAATCGTTTTTGTGTCATTTTAAAGATAAAAATATAAGCTATTTTTATAAATTGGTTTTGGATTTTTAAACTGTTTCCTGTGTTTTATTTAATTACTGTTTTGTGATATTTGAATGCTTTACACTTTGTCTCCTAAGTTAAGCCTTGACGCTCGATGCCAAGCTACCAAGGGTAGAGCTGGGATTAATTTACTGAGACCTAACTGTACTTTTGTGGAGGTTTGTGGCTTGTTGCTAGGTGTAGGTACCTACCTGCCCTACCAATAACCCATTTTCCAACACACATAATCGGAAAGGTTACTAGCCGATGGAAGATATTTAAGCGGAATCTTGTAAGGACAAATCGATGTCGGGGATTTGCCACGCTTACTAAGTAGGGCTGGACTGCATCCGTCGACAGAATTAGTTGGTTAGACATTACTGTAGATTTTTTTGATTCCACTTCCCATCTCTGTTCATCCAAGTGCTTCAAAGTCACTGCCCTCAAATCTCTCCTGGTTATTTTTTCCAGTGATTGTGGGTTTTGGTAATATGCTTCGCAGCCCATATTTTTAAAAAAGGTCATAATATATCTTAGCCAGGGAACTCTAAGCGAGTGTGTTAGATTCATGCAGTCGGATAGTATGGCCTGGTTTAATCCGGTATGCTCAGAGGTCCACACTTTATGCCATAATAATAGAGGCTGTATCTTAATTAGATCAGTTACAAAGTGGACCCCTAATTCCGAATGGCTAATATATGATGACGTGCTATTTGGTGCCATTAGCAGGTATCTCAGGAAGTCATTTTCCACCAACTGAATCGCATGGCAGTTCGTATACCCCCAGATACATGCTCCATAAGTAGCCGCCGGGATACATTTGGCCTTGTAGATTTTTACCATGTTTGACGGGGCGATCCCCCCTAGTTTTTTGGAAAAAATCTTCAAGGCCGCCGTTGTTTTAATAATCTGGTCTTTTTTTGTTTTCACGCAGTGTGCCCAGGTGGCCTGTTTATCGAACATTATGCCCAAATATGAGAAGGTGGGAGCTATCTTCACCTTGTCCTCGTGAATAGTGATTTTATAGGACTTGCTCAGTTTCCTGCCACAGTTCATTATGAACGTTTTCGAACGGTTGACTGTGAGGCCCAGGGCTGTCATGTAATTTATACAAGTGTTTAGGAGTTTCTGGAGGGCTAGCGGTGTCCTGGCCATGAGTACTGCATCATCTGCGTAAAGGAGTGCAGGGACGGGGCGATTGCCTATTTGTGGAAGGTCTTTACAATTGCTTATCAATTCACTTTCTAGATTGTTTATGTATAATGAAAATAGAAGTGGTGCGAGAACGCAGCCTTGACGCACCCCTCTGTATATGCCAAAAGACTTGGTGCATTCCCCTCTCATCCCGTACCTTACACTTGCTCTGCACCCAGTATACAGATCTCTTATGAAATGGACTATCGTTAGTTCGACCCCCATGCTTATTAGAATATCCCATAACTTTTCATGCAAAACACAGTCAAATGCTCAGGACAAATCTATAAAGGCCAGGTGCAAATTACCCTCTCTGGTCTTCGTATACTTCCCCACTAGGATAGTTAAGTTTAGAGCCTGTTCCACTGTACCTAGTCCTGTGCGGAAGCCATACTGCACTGGGGATAGAATGTTATTTTCTTCCGACCATATTTGGAGTCTATTTAGGATTATTCTCCCCGCTAATTTGGCTGATGTATCGAGGAGAGAAATTGGCCTATAACAGGCTGGGTTAAGGCGATCCCCCTTTTTGTATATGGGTATGATGATAGAATGGCGCCATGTTGATGGTGGGCCTTGTGTGCCAATGGCCCTCAGTACCTGCGTCAATAGAGGGCCCCATAATTCGGTGTTGGCTTTATATAGGTCAATTGGAACACCATCGGGCCCTGACGCTTTCCCGGCTTTACTTGTGTTTATAGCTTCTACTACCTCCTCTAAGGTAAACTGAGGTGATAGTGCTAGGTGTCGATCTTCCTCAGGGTCTGGGACTTTTAGAAGGTCCAGAGGAACTCTGTCATTGGGTTGACAGTATACCTTAGAAAAGTACGTGATCCAGTCCTCTTCCGAGATTGCAATTTCCATTCTAGGGGTATTATTGTCAGGGGGAACATTTGTCAGGACTACAACGTATGGAGTTGCCTCCGGGGGAAGATGTAAATGGTCACTAGGTATGTATGTAGAGTTCGGGGGTCTTGTTTCAATAAAATGAGACCTTCCTTTGTCTGTTTGGGGCATATTTGTCCTAGTTAGTGAGGGAGTATTGGGCAATGTGGAAACTTGTTTATGATTAGTAGTTGGTACTGGTGGGAATGATTGTATACTGGTTAGAGGCTTGTGAGTAGAGTGTATATGGCTAGTACTTGCTGATATGAATGGTACCTGTGGTTTAATCAAGAGCTTTGGGAATGAGTGTGGGTCATTAACCTTGTCTAAGGGTATGGATTGGGAATTTCGCTCGAAATTCGAATTTGGCAATATTAGGCTTGGGTTTTGTTTTGGGTCGTGTAAGGCCTCTGGGTGTAAGGACTTTACAAATCCCATGCCTGCCTCGATCCTGCACTCTACTACTTTTAAGCGTTCCAACAGGGAATCCAGTTTGGCCCCGAATGATGATTTCATGCTATTTATTAGGTCACAGAGGTTGGCTAGGAGAGATCTAGTCGCATCTACTGGTTTAATTGGAAGTTTCTTCCGAGATGACTTCCCTAGGGGCTTTCTATCGAGTGTGGGTACCGAATCATTCTTAAGAGATTTTTTAGGGGTGTTGTCTGCCTTCTCTGGCGCCGGCTTCCTTTGGCGTTTAGCTACAGGTGATAGGTCATCTAATGAGAGAATTGAGTCTGAGATATTTTGAATGCATCCATTTTTATCTGTTGCATCTCTGTTCAGTGCTTCATTATTACACCTTGTAGAATCATCAGTTATCACCACGTCCGTTGGAGATTGGGTGTTATGTTCTTTGGATGTCAGAATTTTCCCCTCTACATTAGCAATTTGTTCATCAATCATACCCATGGCCCCTGAAATGTATTTTAAAATAGAGGTACTGTCTTTTAAGCTTGGGGGGTGACTCAATTTTGAGTGCTTCCTTTTCCCCATATTTTATGTGATGTCACTCTAAATCCGGTATGAGGAAAATGGGGTATTTATATATAAGGTAAGTTACACTTAATTAATTGTGTGCACCAAAATAGCACCACCTCATCTAAGATAATTAAACGAATTGGCAGAAAGTAAAATGTATAGAGAACACTTTGCCGACAGGTAGCAATCTGTTTGAGTATAAGTTAGAATTTAAAAAAGAAAGAAGATAAAAGAAGGAAAGGATAAAGGATAAAAGGATAAATTGTCACTTGTTTGTCCCGCGTATGGTAGCTCCTGGGATATTCCTACACTTGGTGTCCCACCGAGGCTGAAGGCGAATCCCAAGGTTTCCCAAAGAAGCCACTGGCCGGGTCAAGATGGACGATAGTTCCTTTGTCTTCTCAATTCCGGTTAGTATTTCTCTTTCCTTTATAAGCTAGGGCCCTCGGAAAGCAGATGAAAGAGGGGGGGCCCAGCCCAGCCTCTTCCTGGCAATGACGGGCAAGGACGGGCCCGCCCGGGCGCCGCCCGCGCGCGTCCCGCGACGGCGGGAGCGCAAAAGAAATTTAAAGGGCTCCTGCCCTTCACTGCGTCCCCGGCTGCAAAGCGCTTCCCGCGATGGCGGGAGCGCGAAAGAAATTGAAAGGGCTCCTGCCCTTCACTGCGTCCCCGGCTGCAAAGCACTTCCCGCGACGGCGGGAGCGCGAAAGAAATTTAAAGGGCTCCTGCCCTTCACTGCGTCCCCGGCTGCAAAGTTAAATCAATAAGGTCGCCCGCTTTCGTGACCTCTTACTCTCTACCACTCGGAGGTTACCACCAGGGACTTATCTCTTGCTAGAAGGCAGGAGGGCCTCAATGCTTATCCGTGTCCTTCCTCCTGATTAGAGAGAGGCAGGGACGCCTCTGTGCTCACCTGGGTCAAGAGGCTGAAATCAGGTATGAATTAAAAAGCGAGGCAGCAGGGGTGAAGTTGAGTCAGTGAGACTCGAGGGGAAGCCTTGTTTCTCTGTTTTGCTTCTTATTAAATCCCTAACCCCTTTCTCTTGGGCTCACCAAGCATACAACGTTTCCTGTTTTCAGTCAATGGTGGTCAGATGTGCTATGGGACTGTACCATCTCAACTTTGTGATGATGCGACGAGAAAGGCCTCTCGCCCTCTCTATGTTAGTATGTGCTACAAAATCTCTTGGGCAATCTATACTTGAATGCCACTTGATCTTATCTGACAAACTTACTTCTGCGCCTGTACAGTGGTGCCTTTGCAGCTAGGAGCACATCTGTTGCCAAATCTAAAAGACTCACAAAGACCACAAACACCAAAAGGTTTTCACTGTTTA
Organism: Pleurodeles waltl; assembly: GCF_031143425.1. NCBI lineage: Eukaryota > Metazoa > Chordata > Amphibia > Caudata > Salamandridae > Pleurodeles > Pleurodeles waltl. The sequence goes on from NC_090437.1 coordinate 31,486,390, forward strand.
TAGGCTACAGCACTTGATTAACCTCCCTTTGCACCTCGGACTTCATTGATGTCCGTCAGGAATAGTTTCACATCGGCTCCATCAGAATCTTTCTACCATCATAGACCCCTCCACAATAATGCTGTGTTTTATTCTATTCTGTATTTGTAGGCACTTTTTCTCAGTTCATTCTCTCAGCTAATGGGGTTCCACGAAGCCTCTTCATGGGGTCCGCACCTTCTTATAAAATGTAATAAATTTAACATATTAGGTCCCCAGCTTTCAGTAATGACTCAGTGGGGGGGTCTCCAGTTTCCAATTTGATTCAGTGGGGGCCCCCGGGTTCCAATATTGATAAGGTGGGGGTCAGCAGAAGTCAAAGGGTTGGGAACCACTGCTCTAAGCATACCTACATATCTGTGCTTCCTCTATATAGCAGCTATGTATCATTTAATTCTGTGCAGTGATCCACTGCTGATCAGTGAAGGATTCACTCTCTGAAAAATTAAAATAAATAACTTAAATTGTTGGCACAAAACCAAATGAGAAATTAAAGAAATCCCACTTGAAGGTCGGGACAGTAGGATGGTTCAAAACCTTTATACATGCTCCAGCTGAACTCTCGCACCACCCCTGTCAGAAAATTCCACAGTGGTGGGATAGATGGTCGGTATAAGTGACCTTGTCTCTCAGGTTGTAAGACTGGCCCAGCTCAGGCCTTATTAGTAGTGTTCAAGGATCATCAATTAGAAAAAGGTTTATAAAATTATTATGTGTTTATTAAATAATAAATAATTTTAAATTCAGAAAATATGGAGTAAAATATATTAGAATCCCAATGGTTTTCAGATCAATTCAAAGGAACCAACCATAGACATGCATAAATTTGAATGCAAAATGAAAGTCTAAACCAGAATTACTTCTAAGTGTCCATATGAATGTTTTTTTTTACTGTAGCTGGAGTGAAAAAGTAGGCCAGCTCATGAGTGGTGTGGATCGGAAATGGCATTGGGGTGTCGGCACAAAGGAAAACTCCTTTTCAGGTGCTCATCTGAAGGTTTTATACAGAAAAAAAAATCATCAAGTTGGATATTCTGGGTGAAAAGTTATGGCGAGGTGTTAATACAAAGGAAGGTTCTGAGCAGACATTTGGATTATGCAGGATGCAGAGTTGTAAGCTCTGGACTAGTGATGTTCCTGTTGTCAATTTTACAAAACTTGAATCTTTTCTGATCTCCGACTGAAGTTGACAAGATTTCTGCTGCCTTGTACTAAGCTTGTAGGTGCTCATTGAAAAGCTTCAAACAGGATAAATGCCAGCAGTTTACAACAAAGTCACAATATCCTCCATAATAGATTAGCAATTCATCCTTTTTTCCCTTGGTGAGGCTTGTCTACACAACCTGGCATTCCTTTAAGGAAATCTCTGTGAACATTGATGCATTTGTCAAGTCAATGGGCCTCCATTGCTCACATTTATCTTCAATAGCTTAAATCTCATTTTCCAGCTGTATGGCAATTTTAGGATCTCAAAGGATTTGCCATGTGGCTCGGAAGGTCTTAAATTGCACTTTCTGGGAAATCCAACATTGCTCCTATATTTATTTTCAGAGTAATTACTCTCTCATTTCTTGTCCACATCACCTCCCAGTCAGAGTGAGTGGATAAACTCCCCTTTGTGCCATCTGCCAATAGTCTGTTATTGTTCTCCTACAAAACATTATCTAAGTCATCAGAAGTGGTTACTGAATGATCAGCCTAGGTCATCAAGCTTCATTAAGTATTCAGAGAAAACATAAAACATAATTCTGGGCCTATTCTTTTAATTTTTCCTTCTAAGAGCCACCCTGCAATTGGCCCATTTTTTGGTGTGATGTTTCTGCTGAGTAAGAATTTATAGAGTGTGATAAACACCACTCAATTATCCGTTTTTTGGCAATAATGTGAACTTTGCTGCTTACTGCATCAACACCCACTTGTCCCGCATAATACAGATAAATATCTGCATGTTTGATAATACAGATAAATATCTGCAGGTTTGATAATTATCACAAAATCTATAAGTGCAAAATGTGGTCCAACAGGAGTAACCACCACATTACATCTAACTGAGTCATCTGTAAGTCAGACAGGAAGCTCAGTCTGCATAGGTTTTTTTTGTAATGATATCAAGATAAAATATGTACGTAGTCTTGAGACTCTAGCATGTGTTAGTCAAGTTGCTGTTATGCTCATTTATACAGTTTATCTTTCATATATAAGATGGTTTTGATCCTCAGTTCTTTTGAAAAGTTTAAAAATATAGGCGAAGTCCCAACCCCCTGTTACAGAACCATAATTACTGATTGTTGTATGCAATTGAGTAAAGGACCAAGGGAAACAGTGTGTTTGTTCTGGAGCTTTTTGTGCTCTCTTATTGTTCTCCTCTTGCAGGAGTAGTAGTGATTAGGAAGAGCTCAGTGATGGGTCAATGTTACTGGAGCAAGCCAGCTAAGGTGTCAATGACAAGTCACTGATCTGGCCCCATTGCCAGACACTGGATGACAAACGTAATTTTCCTTCCGGACTCAAAACTCCGTGCAGCATCTGTGACTAAGTGTCACTGATGATGGTGTCTAACATTACTTGACTTCTGACCTCAGAAAATGGAACATTTCAACAATGGTGCAGATATATTTGGAACTGGTCCAGGTAGTGGGTGTGCTAGTGTAGTGTTCTGAAAACCTTTTTCTACCCCACTGTGTGGAAGACTTAGGGAATATTGTTTGTTTCTCTTGGTTGTGTGCCCCATATATAGGGAAGATCTGTGAATCTAAATAATTGTACACTAGAACCCATATTTATGGGGAATTGGCATAGAGCAGTGCTGCAAGTCTTCCTGCTACACTGACCTATGCCAATTTGGAAGCTCAGGAATGCACAGCATTTATGAAATATGGGGTATTCCTGTCCCTTCCCCTGTGCTGGTACACAGCTGGCTGCCGAGCGCCAATGCAGGCACCCTTGCACTCTGGGGAAAGGGTGCCTGCGTTGCATGCAGGATTGTTTTTGTGCAGGAAGGAGCACCCACCTGCACAAAAACAATCACAAGAGACATTTTCCTCTTTCTATGTGTGCTGCAGAGCACAGAACACAGAAAAAGTAAAAAACAAGGAGAAATGAAAATATTTCTCCTTGGTACACCTGCTCTGGGGAGGTGTACAGTTTTGGCACTGCCCAAGGTTTACGTGATTAGGTAAATTTGTGGCAATGTCACAATCCATGGGTGTAGCATGGGAAAACCCACTGCAATGCCCATGGAATGCTTCCCTGGCACAGAGTAAGGCAACCCAGTGACTTGTGCTGCATTGTCTTACTCCATATCTATAATGCCATGAAAAGCCATGCAAAGTGACTCTGTGTGGCCTCCTAGATATGGTTGAGAGGCATGCACCACCAAAGCGTCAAAAAAGTGATACTTTGGCAGTGCAAGCCTCTAAAATATATGCACCCATGTCTGGGTATTCACTACCATTCTGTGTACATTGTCATCACAATGCGACTTGCACAAAGTTGCATGTAGACATAAACTATGGCTCTGTGCCTTACTAGTTTGCCATTGCAGGTTTCAGGCTTGGCCTCAGTCCCAGTGTGTCTCTTTTTTATGTGCGAAGCACAACATTAGTTGTATGTCTCACCTCTGTGGAAGTTCTGAACAACATTGCTCATTTGATTCTTCTTCACTAAGGGCTAATCATATGCCATAGTTTTAGATTTCACAATTAATTTATATGTGTAGTTCACAAAGTAAAAAGATAATTAGTATAAACATGCTGACGTCTGGTGATCATGTTCTGCAAATAGTCCCACCATGTTGGCTCTTGTCATTAGAAAGACATTTTTCAACGCACACTGTGTAGAAGCAAGGAACCTTTGATCAAGTGGTTATCTTTTTAGGATGAAGCTGAAAATGTGCTTGTGTTTCTGCCTGCATAAGAACAGTGAAACATAATTCAAGGATTATCCTCAGAAAAGAAAGTTGAACAATTGATTCTTTGTCCCTCTGGGTTGGAGCAAGTGAGAGAGCATGAATTGGTTGTGCTAGAAGATGTGTTACTAAGGATGGAAGGAATATCCTGGGATGGCAGCTGAACTCCACTCTGAAATTCCTGAGCACGATAGTGGCCCAGGGTCAAATGGAAGCAACTTAAAAAAACGTACAAGAATTCAACTGTCAACTAGATGTATGATTTATAACTTTGTTATTTCGAAGAAGGATTTTGGCTGTAATGTCAGCCCCAGGAATATTCAAGAATTAAGTGATGTTTAGTCAGTTACAGATTCAGATTCCCTCTACTTCCTGACTGAAGTTGACCCATGCGAGGTACAGACCTCATACTCTATTTTTGTAAGTGGCTGTACACTACTCACATCTCTCAACAGAATCTCCACTGAGGTTTCAGTGGTGCTGATGCTTTTCTCTGAAATCCCTTTAGTATTTACATTAGTTAGGAATTTAGATTCAATGGTTAGGCAGGAGAATTTGAGCTTGGATTTAAAGCATCAGCCACTTCCTTTTTTTCTTCTTTGTCGCTATTGAAATATTGGTTCTGCACATGCTGATAATTGGTGATTTTGTACATTTATACTATGGTTTTGAGACTCATTTATGTGAATTTGACACTGAGTCTGTAATAAAGCCCTTTTGAACTTCATGTTGGTTTCACGGATTGAATGTGTGGCTCACTGAGTTGCACTGTAATGAAATGTAACCAATTTGATGTGTGTCTCCTCACCCCTCTGAACTGTGTAAAGATTCATCAGGCCCAAACATTTAGGATTAGCGTCAACCACAGGATGTCAACTGCCAGATCACAAGAAAACACTGAACACATGCCTTCTCTTCGAAGAAGAGAAATGGGTTGTGTGTCCTTTTGGAAAGGAGCAATGGAACATTTTTCAATTGGTATGGACATACGCGTTTGTCCTCCTTACTCAAACTTAACCAATAACAGTGGTGCTTCATCTATATGGATAGCACTGGAAAACAAATCTTCATTCTGTGGATCAGAAGACTTTGGCTGGATGTGTCGCCAATCATTTTTCTCTCACTTAATGCTAATGACTGTTGGGCTGAATCTTTCAGCTTCCGTTGCAGTGCTACATTGAATTGCACAAGGGACTTCTTTACAACTGCAACTCTCTACCCACTTCTCGCACCTCCCTCCTTGCTGCTGTTGGACCTCTCCATCCCCTCATTCTGCTGATCTCTCTAGTTCTTCCCACCTGGACCTTCATCGTTCATCAGTGTGCTCATTGTTTCCACTTCCCAACCCTCCTTCCCTTTCACCACTATTCATCCCTTCTTGTCCTGTGCAAACCTCATAGCCCCGGGCTGCCAGCCCTCTTGTTGCTCCTGCCTTCATTTCCCTTCTGGCGGCTTCACATAAAAACCACTGGAACTAGTCTTTTTTTCATTTCATTAAAATAAAAGGCTGTTGATAATGAAGGCTCCATTGCATTCAAGTCAATCCTCTTTTTGTTTCCATGTCAGATGTAGGAGGGGTAGCAAGGGTGTCTTCATTACAGTAATTGCTTCCATTGTGCTTTATGGAAAGGATAAAAGGTGTAAAATGATGGTGCCTTGCCATCCAACCTTTGTTTTATTTAGAAACAAAAAGAGGACTGAATCAATGGCAAAGTAGCCTTCAACACAGACCACCTTTTATTTCTGTGTCTGCCTTGAATGTGCTTACAGAAAATACGTTAGCACATAAAATCAAGACCGATTACCTTTGTCAATGCTTATTTGGTTTAGTTCCATGGTTCCGAGAGGCACATCCAGTTGTCCCAAAGCAGCCAAGCTATTGAAAGATTGTATAACTAATGAGAATTTTAAAATTTTAGATTGATTTTGCCAACTGAATTTATTTAGAAACTTGCTGAACCCCTTTGGCAGCATTTGCTTAGTAGCAAAGGCAGAGAATCTTCAATCTTATTTATCTGTTATCTCGTCTTTTGAATGTGCTATTGAAGATGGTCTGCTGATTGGAGAACTCACTGACGTCCAAAAGTCATGTTTTTAGGCCTAATTTAGAGTTGGGCGGAGCGGTTACTCCATTACAAGCATGACGGATGTCCCTTGCGCCGTATTAGGATTCCCATAGTATATAATGGGATTGTTCTATGGAGAACGAGATATCCGTCACGTTTGTGGTGGAGTAACTCCATCCGCCAAACTCTAAATCCAGCCCTTTGTTACTTAAGTATGAAGTGGAAGACAGCTTAAACATTTGTAGGTAAGGCATAGCAACATGAATTTTACAATATTAGGAGGCTCAACTAGATTGAATGAAAGGGTCTAATTGAGATTCCATAACTTAAAGGAGAACTCCTGCATCATGGAACCACTGTGAAGCTTCAATCTCAAAACAGCGTGCCATAAAGCTCCCAGGTTTTTCACTTACTTGGAAACTTCCTGTAAGTCACCAAAAATATTCTGGAACATTGGTCTATGAAGTAAGTTGTTTCAATGATGCCGAGGGTCGAGAAAAGTACTTTGTTTTTCAGCCCACGTCATTTCAGCCCCTCCTTAGGCAACAATCAGCTGAATGTCTTTCAGTGGAGCATCAAATATTTCATGTGTGATATTGACAGCGTGCGAAGCTGCATGTCATTAGTACGTGAACAGAATCGGAAGTTGTGTTTTTTTAGCAGACCAATAGCATGAAGGGAAGACCCACGCTTTTTAGGGCAGAGCGTATGAAACCATGGGGCAGATTTATGGAAAGTGGCACTGCACCAAGTGCAGCAGCACTTTCCCTGCACCCCTTAGCACCCCCATACCACCACCATGTGTGCATCATATTTAAAATACGGCACACCATGGCGCAGGGTAGGGGGCAATAGCGTCATTTTTCATGACGCTATTGATGTACTCTGCAGGAATAGTGCCAAAATTTTGGCGCTACTCCTGCAGAGTATATAGGGCCCTATTCTACAGAATGGAAGCCCCCTTTTAATGCCTGCTCTTGAGCAGGCGCTAAAAGTGCCGTAAAAAATGGCGCAAGGAAATCTCATAGACTTCCTTACACCATTTTTCTGGTTCTCCTAACGGTGGAACGCCTCCTTTGCATAAATTATGCCTGGTGCAGGCATAATGTAGCGCAAAAGGTTACAGAGTGGCGCAGTGCATGCATTGCACCACCCTGTAAATACGGCGCTGGGATTTCGGCCTCGTTGGGCCACATTAACATCAAAAATAATGACGTTAATGTGGTGCAAGGTGGCGCTAGGGCATTATAAAAATGCACCCATATATTTCAGTTTTCCTCTTCCACAGGTCCGCAATGCACAACACGACAATCTTTAGCACAAACAAACATCTCCGTTCCCCACTGCAAAGAAAATTTCCAGAGCTTCAGGGACATCAATTTAGCAATTTCTATGAAGGGGTAGAGGTTGTTTAGAAATATATAAAATAAAAAAATGCAGGGCTGTCTGGCCGCTATGACATGGCAGGTCAGCTGGAACTGACACATTTGGCAGAACCTGGTTCTGTCATGTCAGTTGAAGTATTTAGGGCCTTATTTATACTTTTTGATGCAAAACTGCACTAATGCAGTTTTGCATCAAAAAGCTTAGCACCGGCTTACGCCCTTCTTGAGCACCAGCCTGGCGCCATATTTATGGAATGGCGAAGCCGGCACAAAGGGTGGGCTAGTGTAAAAAGGAAATTATGTTAGCGGGGTGGGGTGGTGGTGTGGGAGAAGGGGGTTTTGCACCAACAAATTACATTAGGCTGGATAGAGGCAAAAAAAATACTTGGGATGGGCTCCCCCATCCTCTGGTGTCCCTCTGGTGTGGGTGGGGGTGTTCCTAGGGCTTGAGGGGGGCACCTGTGGACCCATTCCATGGTGTTTAACCATGGAAACAGGTCCACAGGTCCCCTAATGCCTGGTCTGACCCAGGCATTAAATGATGGTGCAAAGCAAGCTTTGCACCATTATTTAGCCCCTCCTCCCACCTGTGTGTCATTTTAGCACAGGTGGGATTACTATGGGGCTATAGGGTTAGCACCATTTTTTAGATGGGAACGCCTACCTTGCATCTCATTGATGCAAGGTGGGTTCACGCAATGGTGCAAACTCCAATATTTTGACGTTAGACGGGTCTGTCGTCAAAATATTACTATGGAGTTAGTTTTGCGCTGAATTTGTGTCAAAAAAATGGCACAAATTTGATGCAAATGGAGTATAAATATGCCCTTTACTGTGCAAATCCTAAGTCCTATCAGTAATGTATGGTGGGGGCCCAGAAGAGCCTCTTATTCATCTCTGCGGTGACGAGCATGGCAATAATGGGGATGCTTCCAGGCCAATGAACACATGGAAAACCTATAGGAAATCTGATTTGGCTTTGACCTTCTTTGTTAATATGTTCTTTTGAAATTTGAGGGATCAGAAAATCCCCCAAGAGGATGAAACTGGGGAATTCACAATATTTTGCAGGAGCTGGAAATGAAACGGTTTATTGAGCAGCTCTGCCATCTAGGGTTTGCGAAAGTAACGCCTGCCCTGTGGACTGCACAGCCCTTACTGGGCAGCGCAGCACGCGCACCAGCACTGCAAGAGACCAAGCCCTGTTTTCTAAAGCTCAGCTTAAGTGTGTGTTCAAAACTCTTGTTAACGCCCCCTCCCAACACCTCTCCCCGACCCCCCACCCTACTTGATCTCATTAGTTCTTTCATTTGTTTGGGATTTTCAGGTTTAGAGTCGTGGATCAGTCAATCCCCCGTAGCACCCATGATCACTTGTCATAATAGCTAAGGAAAAAAACAGTAGCTCCTAAGCAACTACGTGTTGAATCAATAAATCACAAAAATACATGCAATATTCATTTCTCCATTTCTTAAGTGAAAAATGAAAACTGGAAAGTGTTTTCTGTTTCTCGATGCTACCTAACTAGTTGATTGACTTTGCCATAGTTCATTGTTTATTTTGTGTTAGGCGGCATCCAATAAGTATACTCACATCACTTACTGAAGAAGGCATGGCCAGGTGCACAGAATGTATAAAAGATCCGGGTCAGTTTCAATTTGCTATTTTTCCCTTTTTCTAATTATCGGATTTTATTAAAGGGTTGAAGAGGGCACTCTGTGTTTCTCATTATATATTTATTTATTCATTTACAATTTTAATACAGGCGAATCCCATTATGATCGGTCACCCAGGGAACGCCGCCCGAAGTAGCAGACACAAACAGACAGGACCCATAATGCATCATCGCTGTTACAGTCACCTTCAGAAAGTCCTTCTTCTGCCAGTGTTTAAAGTAGCATGTTGCGAGCTCAGCTGGCTTTCTCAAATCGTTCTGTTTTATTTATTTATTTTTTATTTTAAAACATGCTATCTATTTTCCGGTGACAGCTTGTTTTTTTTTATTTGTAACTTTGTGGATAGGCATGGGTGTCATGGGAGCTCATTTGCGGCTTCATCCCATTTTTTTCTGCGTTAGTCCAGTTTTCTTCCACGTGTAGCAAATCCTTCGTATGTCACCTAATGTCACCTTCAATAGATCTGAAGATTGGTCTGCAAAGGAAAGCAAATCGAATGGCGACCTGAATGGGGCAGGCGTGCAATTATTATATTAGACATTCATGCGAATAACATTGCTATCGAAATTGTCTCTGGGTGACAATAACAGATGTTACTAGTAACCACGTAAATCGTATTCATGTTCTTGAATGAAGGTAGCACTAAAGTGCCACCATTCAAATCAGCCATCTTAATAGGATGGGGAACTATAAAACGTATTCGGCCTGCGGGTGCTATCCTCCTTTCCTAGGGGTTACTTAGGACCGATACCATGATTGCCTATATCCAGTGCACGCCATGGGCTACTGGAATCATCTACAATGATTGGCTGTATTCTACCCACGCCTGTGGGTCGATCTCATCACCCCTGGACGATTGAACAGCTCAGCTAAAATGACTCCCTGTCTCTCATGCTGATCGTAGACTGCCGCTGTCTCACCCATGGGTGAATATATGAAGGACTCCATAGTCAGGCAGAATCAACAATATCGTAATGTGTAACCTATAATCTCACACTTCTAACAGTTACAGGCCTAAGCATAGTGACATATGACAAGAAAAGAGCAATGCTCTGGCCATTCACACACAACACTAAAAAAACTTCCGATGCAGGCCGCCCTGCAATTTATAACGCTATTACAACCAAACGCTCACCCACCTTGTAAAGTGCTCCGAATCTTCTACAGCGCTTTATCTCTCCATCACCAGATGCTTGAAGCACTTTTCTATACATTGCAATGAAATGCAACCCATTGAGAAACGCAGACCTTTATTGCATTGTTTCACTGTGAGATCATACCTGCTAAAATTGGCCGCAAATTTTGAGGTGAAATGTATCCCTTTTTACGTTTTAGCGAGTCTGGCAATAACTGACGTGTTGAAATTCTAAAATGATGTTAAGATACATGTATGAAGAGCCCTTCAAATTATTGGATGAATAGAAAGGCAATGTGTTTATAAACTTGACTTGTTGCTCTCCTTGGGAAAGTTCTTCAATTAAATAGATTTTGTTAGTTTCCCTGTTTTAGACTGACTCAAGTTATTCCTAAAGCACACACACCATTTGTAGTGCCCACCTACGCAGTTGGCCCAATACATGCACGTCTACGATCATTCACAAAAGCCAAACGTTTTCACTGTCCTGCAAAAGCCCAGATGGTCAAAGATGGGTTCCAGGTTTAATGGGAGGAAGTTCCAGAGTTAGGATCCAACTACCTCTAAGTACCAGTTTCCTGCCACAGTCTCCGAAAGTGAAAGCTGTTATACGCCGAAGCACCTTACACCGGACAGCACGCTTTTGCGGGACCCAAGGTTAGTGGTTAGTCCAGTGTTAGTGGTATTGTTTGTTATTTGGATTAGGTTTGTGTGCAAAGCCAAACTATTTCATACAGCAATTCCAGTTTAATTGTGGTGAATTAAGATAAGATAATTTATTGTGATTTTTATTTTAGGGGTTCGGGATTGTGTGAGTTCATGCAGAAAGATTAGTGGCATAAGAGATGAGCTACAGGAGGGTCATGACTTTCAAAGGAGATGTTATCCTTGAAATTAACTTGGGCAGATTGCATAAATACGCTAACAGAGGTTAAGGCAAACATTCATGTGATTTAGAGACGTTTGTGCACAGAGATAAGGCATGCAGAGTGTGGATGGGAGGAGACAGCCATTTGAAAGAAAAAGGAGAGGTGATAATCTAAAGATTTTAAGTACAGGACAGTTTTTTATGATGGATTAAAAAAAAATAGATGATCCCCTTTAAGACAGCATGCAATACGAGGATGCAAGGCTGTAAAAAAAAAAAAAAACATCATATGTATTTGAGGCTATATTAGTTACTTTCAATGGTACTAGACTGATGCAAGCAATCTGTCCTTTATTAGGCCCATATTTATGGGCTTTGCTGCGCTGCCCTGTGTCACAGGGAAAGGGCAGTAATACTTGCTATTTAAAAGACTATCACATATTCCTGTAACTTCCCATGCGCTGGTGCCCTTTTAACTGACTAGTGCCAATGCAGGCACCCTTGCACTATGGTGCAAGGGTGTCTGCATTGCATGCAGGAATGTTTTTGTGCTGCATTACTTTACTCAAGATTTATGAAGCCACAAAAGGTCATGCAAGGTGGCGTTGGTTGGCTTCATAAATCTCACTTAAGGTTTGCTTCGCTCTTGCACCAGCCTTGTGTTGTGCAAGAGCGAGCCAAACCGAGTTATAAATATGGCCCTAGGTCCCCTGCTATTCCAACGCTCAAGCAAAAACTGCTGACTAGCTCAGGGGTTGTAAGTGTAAAGTAAAGTTTGGACACTTAATGAGGAAAATAACAAGCGTTTGAGGCTATACTCAAAGGAAGCATTATTCTTAAGATCATAGCAGTGTCGGAAAATATGGGGAATAAAGCACCAAGTGCTAGAGAGGGCGTCTTCTGATATTAATACTAAACTTTTGCTCATTATATTATTTAGAAAGGAAAGTGAGAAACATTTTTTACACCTGTAGTTTGGCACGGAACAAGATTGCACACAGGGACAGCTCCCTCATCCACAGTGGAGATATGTACTATCTGCATTCTGTGGCTGTTGGAGATGGAAATCCAGACACTGAAGTGAGAAGGATCGTTTGCTGGGCTCCTTTTACAAATTCCATTGTTAGCAGATCAGATTTTCTGAAGCACTGTCCTTTGGTGAACCATATGGGTGAAGAATTGGACTGAAGATTCTGTTTGCAAGGCTAGGGGGACCCTTTAGGTGGTCCCTGCAGTTGTCTGATTACACTGGAGAGATATGTCATTGTCTGGCAATTTTCTTTGAGAAGTGTTTGGCTACAGGAATAGCCTCCCCTGATCAAGCCAGGATAACCCATATTGGGAAATACAATTGAGAAGAGAGGTAGATTCTCTTTCCTATTTACTCTTACTTTTACCACAAGATTAGTGCAGTGTAGGGATCCATTTAGAACCCTGATGATGAATGCCCATGACCGTGTATGGCTACTTTGACAGAATCCTGTTGAAGAAATGAGAGGATGATTGGGTCATCATATCCAGTAACATCACCTAACTTACATTTCAGGGTTTTTTATGTATGCCTATGGTAACACCTACTAAAGCATTTATTTGCGGTTTATTTTTGTAAATAACTTTTATTGGGTTTCTACATAAGTAAAATAGTAACAGTTACAGCAATATAGGTAAGAATCAAATCAAATCAAATCAAATCATTAACATTTATAAAGCGCGCTACTCACCCGTGCGGGTCTCAAGGCGCTAGGGGAAAGGGGGGGTTACTGCTGCTCGTATAGCCAGGTTTTTAGGAGTCTCCGGAAAGCGGAGTGGTCCTGGGTGGCCCTGAGGCTGGTGGGGAGGGAGTTCCAGGTCTTGGCCGCCAGGAAGGAAAAAGATCTCCCACCCGCCGTGGAGCGGCGGATGTGAGGGACGGCAGCGAGTGCGAGACCAGAGGAACGGAGGAGGCGGGTGGGGAAGTAGAAGCTGAGGCGTCGGTTGAGGTATTCCTGTCCCTTGTTGTGGAGGGCTTTGTGTGCGTGGGTGAGAAGTCGAAAGGTGATCCTTTTGCTGACTGGGAGCCAATGCAGGTGTCTCAGGTGTGCGGAGATTTGGCTGTTGCGGGGTACGTCGAGGATGAGGCGTGCCGATGCGTTTTGAATGCGTTGCAGGCGATTTTGGAGTTTGGCTGTGGTCCCGGCATAGAGGGTGTTGCCGTAGTCCAGGCGGCTCGTGGCGAGGGCGTGGGTCACGGTTTTTCTAGTGTCGCGGGGATCCAGCGGAAGATCTTGCGGAGCATGCGGAGGGTGAGGAAGCATGCGGAAGACACGGCGTTGACTTGCTTGGTCATGGTGAGAAGAGGGTCCAAGAGGAAGCCGAGGTTGCGGGCGTGGTCTGTGGGGGTCGGTGCGGTGCCGAGGGCCGTGGGCCACCAGGAGTCGTCCCAGGCGGACGGGGTGTTGCCGAGGATGAGGACTTCCGTTTTTTCAGAGTTCAGCTTTAGGCGGCTGAGCCTCATCCAATCTGCGACGTCCTTTATACCCTCTTGTAGGTTGGTCTTGGCGCTGGCGGGGTCCTTGGTGAGGGACAGTATAAGTTGGGTGTCGTCGGCGTAGGAGGTGATGATGATGTCGTGCTTGCGAACGATGTTGGCGAGGGGGCTCATGTAGACATTGAAGAGTGTCGGGCTGAGCGATGAGCCTTGAGGTACGCCGCAGATGATCTCGGTGGGTTCTGAGCGAAATGGAGGGAGGTAAACTCTTTGGGAACGGTTTGCGAGGAAGGAGGCGATCCAGTCCAGGGCCTGGCCTTGGATCCCGGGGGAGCGGAGGCGGGTGATTAGGGTGCGGTGACAGACGGTGTCGAAGGCAGCCGAGAGGTCGAGGAGAATGAGGGCGACTGTTTCACCCTTGTCCATCAGGGTTCTGATGTCGTCAGTGACTGAGATGAGGGCGGTTTCCGTGCTGTGGTTGGTTCGGAATCCGGTTTGTGAAGGGTCGAGCAGGTTGTTGTTTTCCAGGAAGGTGGTCAGCTGTTTGTTGACGGTCTTCTCTATTACCTTGGCTGGGAAAGGCAGAAGAGAGATGGGGCGGAAGTTTTTCAGGTCACTCGGGTCAGCCGTAGGTTTCTTTAGTAGGTCGTTGACTTCGGCGTGTTTCCAGCATTCGGGGAAGGTAGCAGAAGAAAAAGAAGAGTTGATGACGGTCTGGAGGTGTGGGGCGATGATGTCGTCAGCTTTGTTAAAGATGAAGTGAGGGCAGGGGTCCGAAGGGGCGCCGGAGTGGATAGAGTTCATGATGGATTTGGTTTCTTCAGTGTTGATGTGGGTCCAGTTGTTGAGGGTAATGGCCGGGGGTGTGGGTACAGTGGTGTTATGTTGGGTCTGGTGTCCGAAGCTGTCGTGGAGGTCGCTGATCTTGCGATGGAAGAAAGTGGCGAGGGATTCGCACAAATCCTGTGAGGGCGTGACGGCGTTGGTGTTGGGGTTGGAGAACTCCTTGACGATGCTGAAGAGTTCTTTGCTGTTGTGGCTGTTTTTGTCCAGTCTGTCGGTGAAAAAGTTATTTTTAGCAGCGCGGATCAGGCGGTGGTGTTCGCGGGTAGCGTTCTTGAGCACGGTCATGTTGTCAGCGGTGTGGTCCTTGCGCCAGGCCTTCTCGAGGGCGCGACAAGTTTTCTTTGATTCTTTGAGGGTGTCAGAGAACCAGAGAGGTTTTTTGGTGTTGGTCTGTCGATGCGTGCGTTTGAGGGGAGCAAGGTTGTCTGCGCAGTTGGAGATCCAGTTTGTGAGGCTGAGGGCTGCGTCGTTGGGGTCGGTGGTGTGGGTGGGTTGGTTGGCGGCGAGTGCTGAGAAGAGTTGCTCTTCGAGATCTTGTTCCACTGTCGACGAGGGATGGGTTGAGTGCGGAGGTGGCGGGTCTCGCGTCGGAATGTGAAGTGGACACAGCTGTGGTCGGTCCAGTGTAGAGCGGAGGTGTGGCTGAAGAAGACGTGTTTGCTGGCGGAGAAGATAGGGTCAAGCGTGTGTCCGGCGATGTGGGTGGCGGTGTTCACCAGTTGTTTGAGGCCGAGGTTGGCGAGGATGTCGAGCAGGGTGGTGGTGTTGGGGTCGTTGTTTTGTTCCAGATGGAAGTTGAGGTCGCCTAGGAGGATGTAGTCCGGTGAGGCGAGGGCGTGCGGGGAGATGAAGTCGGCGATGGCGTCGCTGAAGGGGGCACGCGGTCCGGGAGGACGGTAGACGAGGGATCCTCTGAGGGTGGTCCTCGGGTCGATGCGAATCTGAAAATGCAGGTGTTCAGCGGCGAGAGGGGTGTCTTCAGTGGAGGTGGTGACGCTGATGGAGTCTTTGAAGACGATGGCGATACCTCCTCCTACTTGGTTGGTGCGGTCTTTTCTGGAGAGCTTGTAGCCTTCGGGGATGGCGGTGGCGATGTCTGGAGCAGAGGAGGCGTTCATCCAGGTCTCCGTGATGAAGGCGACGTCCGGTGCTGTGGAGTCCAGAAGGTCCCAGAGTTCAACGGCGTGCTTGTGGACGGATCGAGCGTTGACCAGGATGCACATGAGGTGGTTGATGGCGCGTGGGCTTGTGGTCGTGGTAGTTGCGTGGTGGAAGATGCGTTTGCAGGAGTTGCAGGCGAAGGGTCCATGGGTGCGTTTGGGGTGAGCTTGGAAGCAGGTGTTGGAGCGTCCTGGGTTGAGGGCGAGGAGGGTCGTGGGGTTGTAGCGGATCAGCGGGGTTTGGGAGAGCTGGGGACCAGGGGTCGTGGCGCTGGGCGCGGGCCAGGCGCAGACGGGCTTGCCTCTGACGGGCCCCCGGCACGCCCGCTGCGCGGTCACGCAGCGGCCGCCATATGAGGTAGGAGGGGGGGAGGGGTCAGCTGGGGGCGAATGGGAGCTGGGGGGGCGGGGGCGTGCAGGAGGTCGCGGCGGGAAAGCGCGAGGGGGGGGACAGGTAGAGTGAGAAGAGCTGGGGGAGGGGCGTTTAAGGGTGGAGGGGGGAGTGTTAGGAGGTTTGGGAGATTAGGAAGAGAGATAGGAGTAGGGTTGTGAAGATAAGGGAGGGGGGGGTTGTAGAGGTGGGTGAGGGTGAGAGGTAGAGTGAGAGGATAGGAAGAATAGGTAATAGAGGGGGTGGCGGGAAGGGGGGGAGAGATAGTGAAATAGATAGAGAAAATGGATAGATAGAGAAATCGATAGATAGAGAAAGATAGATAGAGAGATAGGTAGATAGGAGGAGGTGGAGAGTGAGGAAGTTAGATAGTGAGATAGAGAGATAGAGAGATAGGTGGATAGGAGGAGAGAGGGAGGTAGATAGCCAATGGGTTAGATAGGGGTGATAGAGAGGGGGAGGCGAGTGAGGGGGGGGGATGAGGCAGGAGCAGGAGGGCAGGCGCGGGGAGAAGAAGACGGAGGGGGCAGAGGAGCCAAAGACAGAAGATAGAAGACAGAAGAACAGAAGACAGAAGAACAGAAGACCGGAAGAACAGAAGAACAGAAGACCGGAAGAACAGAAGACCGGAAGAACAGAAGACCGGAAGACCGGAAGAACAGAAGAACAGAAGAACAGAAGAACAGGAGAACAGAAGAACAGGAGTCCAGAAGAACTCAGAAGAGCAGAAGTTCACAGAAGAGCAGTAAGAATACTAATTGCATCCGATAGATATATAACGCTGTCAGCAAATTATTAGCAAGAGTCATAAAAAAAAATTGTGGAATTTGTGACTAAAACCAATATAAGTGTAATTATAGAGGGTGTAGTTTAGGGAGTTTGTTCAGTCCATAGAGTGTACATGGGCTCTTAGGAGAGATACTGACTTGCAAATTATTGTGCATTGGTTTCACCTGAGTCAGCATGGCATGATGTCATGGTCCGGTGTTCTCTGCATGTTCTGAGGGGATGATAGAAGCTCATGAAGGAACACAGAAAACCCTTGTGAACAGGGTCCCCATGAACCAGTAGGGAACCCGGTGGTGGGCGGGGGACTACAGGGTTAGAAGGGGAGAAGGGGGAATAACCAGAAAAGGGCACAAGCATTGGTGATGAAGTGTGACATAGGGAGATTAGAGAGATGTTTGCGGGCCGTTGGGGTGTCGTGAGCGAAGGGATTGGGCTTGGGATCAAGCACCTGGATTGTGTGATAAACCGCCTAAGTCTTGGCCACTCAGAGAGAAGTGGAAAGGGGCAGATGTTTAGGGGTTGGCCTCATATAAAGCCCAAGGGGGGATGCATAGTCTAATGGGATCGGGAACAGTGGACACTGCAGGATTCAATGGTCTAGGGAACCTATATGTAATGGAGATTAGGAAGGTGGAGAGAGGGGGGGTCTTCAGTTATCAGGTCTTTAAATTGCTGAAGCATGATATTCTAGTCTGGTGCCATGGGATGCCTGCATATTCGCCTGGCCTCATCTCAATGTAGTGTGGAACTTTCAGCTTGGTCCAAGCAGAGTAATGCTGCATGCCATTGGAGAAGGGCTAGAGGGTGTGGGACTATCCAATGCATGATAGGGAAACTCTTAGCCAGTAGAAGGACAAGGCTGGCAAAAAGAACTCTCACTTTGTGGTTTTTCTTTCTGAGGAAAATGGTTAAGACTGTAACATACCTGGAGTTGTGCATTGTGAGCTCAGTGACAGTAGCCAGTGTGGAGTGTATGGTGTGCCAGAAGCTGGCAATGCATGGGCATGACCAGAGCATATGTCTAAGGTCAGCCATCCGGCCTTGACACCTGGGACAAGCTAGTTTAACTGTGGGTAACATGCATTTCAGGCTGGACGTTGTGAGGTAGGCCCTGTGTACGACCATGTATTGGATATTTGTGAAGTGGGCATTTTTGGTTACAATCTGGGGAGGACTCGAGTGCATTAGAAAACTAGGTGTCCTGAAGAGGTCTTTCCAGCTTTTCCTCACACAATTGTCTGAGGTGTGTCAGTGAAGTTCCTGTGTGTTCCCTGAGTGTTTTATAAAACCATGTGGTGAGGTTCATTCCCTCCCCCATGGCACACAAAGTATTTATTACAGCGTGTTTCGGTGGTTCTCTATCTGTTACTCCCTTAAGTGCCACTAATAGTTTCCTATTGACCCGGAACTGGCCAGGTGGAATGTTGTAGTCTAGGTATAATTGATCAAATGTAAGAAGCTGTGATTGTAAAAAAGGTCACCTTCCATAGTTAAGGTGTGGGTGTGCCACTCCGCCAACTTTTGGGCCGCAAAGGGTCTCAAAGGTCCAGAAAGGGGACGACAGGGGATGACAATGTGTATGAACAGACCTGCTTCATCAGCTGTGAGGCCCTGGCCAGGTCTTTCGGGCATGCCACACGTGGAGGGACTACGACTGTTGTATCCTAAAGGTGGGATGGAGAACTTGACATATCACAGCAAGAGGGGTAGGGTCCATCAGCCATGCTCGATTCATATAGGTTTCTACCTGCCAGCCATCGGGAGACCCATTGCAGCTGTGCCACAAGATAGTAGGTTTCGAAGGATAGTGCACCAAATCCCTCTTTGCCCCAGGGCAACTGAGGTTTACGAAGGGGCCACTCATTGCCTCCCACTGTCCCACAGGAGGTTGCCCTGTAATTGATCTAATTCTCTAAAGAAGGAACAGTGAGGAAACACTGGGATGTTAACAAAGAAGTACAGCAGACAGGGAAGAATGATCATTTTCAATAGCTTGATTCTGCCCATTAAGGTGAGTGGCAGATTCTGCCAGAATTGCATCTGAGATTTGAGGGCTGTAAAAGCTTGCTGTAGGTTGCCATCAACAGGACCCTTTGGGAGTGATATAGGCGGATTCATAGGTAGCAGACCTCTGCTGTAGTCCAAGTCTGAGGTATCCCTCCATGTGAATCTCCTGTGTAGATGCATTGCAACATAGCAGAAAGGCGTTATTTCTGCCAGTTAACTTATAGGCCCATGGAATCTGCAAAGTCTTGAAAAGTAGCTTCAGTTGGTGACATGTTAGTAGTAGTGTCACAGACATATAACAACAGCTCATCTGCATAGAGCAACACTGCATGTGTAGTCCCATCCAGGGGAATGCCCCATTGTTATCCCTCATAGCGTAAGTGGTGGGCCAGCAGCTCATAGAAAATAGGATGGGGGTGAGGGGGGCATCCCTAATGCATTCCGCAACCTATGGGAGACTGGAGCAAGATTAAGTGGTTGATGTGGGTCCTGGGTGTTGGGTGTGTCTACAGTAGCTTTGTGTATGTTACCATGCATGGCCTATACCCACCACTGTCAGGACCTCGAAAAGGTAGTCCCAAAATAGGGAATCAAAGGCCTTCTTGAGGTCCAATATGAGGCACACTGCGGAAATCACAGTGGTGCCTGATACATGATATGAAAGAGGAGTCTTATATACATTGGTTGTACACTTACCTAGTATGAAGCTTTTCTGATTGGGGTGGATCAGGGTGTAAATCACTTGAAGGTGCTGTTCCGATACGACCTTGCCTAAAATGTTATAGTCGGCTCCAATATCACTATAGGTCGATAAGAGAAGAGTTGGAAAGGATCTTATTCCTGTTTTAGCAGGGAAATAAGAAGTGACTCCTTTAGGGTGCCTGTGGTGAGGGCCTCATTCTTAGTCTCCACCAGTCTGGGTACAAGGTGAGTCCAGTACCGGTCGTTGTACTCAATAGGGATCACATCTTGACCTTGAGTTGTATTAAGTTAGATCATGTATCATCTGTTTTACTTTGGTCGCTGTAATTAGACTATCTAGATCCTCACACTTGAGGGCACTAATGGACCATAGATGAAGCACAGCTAAAAACACCTATCAGCGTCTAGGGTTGAAGCAGTAGGCGCTCGATGTAGTTCTGCATGCTTTGTGGTTTACCTTAAGGCATTTTTAATCATTTTTAGCTGGATCCCTGGAATGTTATCCATAAGAATAATATTCTAAGAACTCCATCAACAATCTCTTGAAGTTGAGTTCATACTGGTAGTACTGCCACACCAGGATGGGATAAGGTGACTGATGATGAAGCACACCACATTATGTGGGTGAGACCACCTCATCCAATATCTTGTATGCTCTTAATAAAAGTGACTACCTAGGGTAACCAATCAATATTCAAGGGAAGAGCACAATGTACCCCTCTCCGACTTGAATATGGTTACAGTATCATTTTGGTTTTGATACCCTTTAGATGAGGCCCAGTCTTTTGTCTTCCTTGAATGCACTTTTAGTTGGGCTTCTGACAACCAAGCACACCAAACCTCACACGTCTCTGTGTCTATGTTGTGGGTGTTCCAAGCTGAAGACTACCCATCTGTGAGGGAATCATTGAACAAAGGCTCCACCTGGAGACAAGCCTGAAAAAGGAGAAACCAGACAAAACGGTTCTGCAACATAAAACAATGGGTGCACATGCAAGAGAGTATGATAACAATTCTGCTTTTATAATCACTACATTCCTTGTCCCTCACTAAAGTTTATTATTTACTTCAGCCTCTTGTAACCGATCTCACATTTACCACAAATTGAGCTTCAAAGCTCTGATGAGCCCCCGATGAGGTTTTGGTGGCTAAGCCTACCGAACATTTCTAACCACTTAAACACTGCAGGTAATACCTGACCCATAAGGGTAAAACAGACTTGCTGCACAATGCCGCCGCCACTGCTTTCCTTTTCAGAATGTGTTAAGACAACAAGCTCTAATGAGTTACAGAATAACCATACACTTGTTTATGGCTTAAAAATATTAACAAGGCAACATAAGTGGGGAGGGATGGGAGGTTAGAGGTCCAGTGTACAGTCTCCCAATAATAATAGTTACAGAAAAAGCAAGGGTACACTGTTCCAAATTTAACAAAAAGATCCAGGGGACCTAGTGCCGAGCCCTCAAGCATCACAATGGATGACTGGCATGATCATCGGGAAATGCTCCTCGCCAGGCCGGCGCTGCAATGCAACACAAATATTTACACCAGCTAGGTTTGTGTTAGATCTGACATCTTTACTGGGTTTCCCCCAACCTTTTACCCTCTGACCTCCTGTTTTGCTGACCTTGTTTTTGCTGATTTTAGGACTCCGGGCACTTTACCACTGCTGACCAATGCTAAAGTGCATGCACTCTTCCCCTAAAACATGATGACATTGGCTTATCCACAACTGGCATATTTATTTTACTTATAGGTCCCTAGAAATGTACACTACCTGTGCACAAGGCCAGTAAGTTAAATGCTACCAGTGGGCTTGCAGCACTGATTGTGCCACCCACTGCAGTGGGCCTTCAAACATCTCTCAAGTCTGCCATTGCAGAGCCTGTATGTACAGTTTTAAACTGCCATGTTGACCAGGCCCACATTTTCCTTTTTAATACATATGTCACCTCTAAGGTAGGCATTGATAGCCCAAAAGGCAGGGTACAGTGTATTTAAAAAGTTGGACATGTATTTCTAATTTTTATGTGTTTGGGTAGTGAAAAACGTTTAAAATAATTTTCCCTACTGCAAGGCCTATCTCTCCCATAGTTTAACATTGGGATTACCTTAATAATGTTTATCAATGTAATTCCCAATCGAGAAGAGATAGGACCCCCGCGTTTGGTGTCTCTGGAATCACAATTTAAAATAAAAACGTCTGGTGAAGTTGAATTTTAAATTGTAGTTCTGAAAATGCAGCATTTGTAAAGTTGGCATTTTCTTACTTTAAATCAGCTAGTGCCTTCTGAATACACATCAGGGTGGGTGCCAGCTGGGCTCTTGGGCATTCCCCCAGACACACAAAGGGAGCTTAGGTGTGACTGGTGAGCAGGATTAGAGGGAGGAGCTGACACATATACCTGAATGGGCTGTCTCCTGAGGCCATACAAAGAGCTGCATAAATACCTGTAGCGTGTCTGGAGCCAGGACAAGGACTCTGCACTCCAAAGCCCTACCTCTCTTTGAAATCTTCCCAACTATAAAGGCACCACTGGGTATAAGAACTAGACTTCTGACCCCACAAAATTAGTACACTTCTAGACCTGAGGACATTCTGCCAGGACGATGGACTGCTTTGCTGCTGATGGACTCTGATGGACTTTGCTGGACTCCTGCTCTGCGTACCCTGCTGCTTGCTGCCTTCTCTGCCTGGGAGTGAGAAGAACTGGATCTCTATATCCTCAGAATCAAAGTGACTCCAAAGTAACTCCAAGGGCTTGCTCCCTTGCCTCCTGTTCTAAAGTCTCAGGAGCATCAAGATTTTCAACAACCCTGCTGAAGCTTCTGGACTCTGTCCTTTGTGAGTTTTGCCCTGCCCATTGGTGCAGATCCAGCCCTGGGCCCTTGGAAGTGAGCTTGATAGTTGTTTGCTACCAGAATCCATGCATCATCATTGTTGCGCTGGTCGGAACAGACGCATCCCCTTTGCTGCATTACCACCCTAGAAGACATTACATCACTGGCTGTGCGGCTCGAAGACAACATATCACTTTCATCTAAGGGACTCGACATCGATGCACCTCCGATTGTGTTGTTTGGAACTGGCACATCACCTACACTGCCATGATCAACACCAGTGCTTCGTGCATCGCTTCTTGCATCGCTCCTCGACATCAACGCAACCCGAACCAAGGTACTGAATTCAGCAAGACAAGGTAGGTCTCTGTAGCTGACCCACACTCCATTGCGGTTGGCCTGACTTTTCAGATTTTACCAGGTCTAGCCCAACCAACTAGCCCTAGTTGGCGCGTTATGCTTTTAAGCACTAATGGCCCGATTTACAAGGCCCTTGAGCCCCTTAACACCACATTAGCAGCAAAAATGTTGTTACAAATGTGACACTAATGGGCCACTACCATAGTACCATATTTAGAAGGTTGCACAAACGAGGTTTGCACCACCTTGTAAACCTTTTGCGCCACATCATGCATAATATATGCATGATATATGCAAAGGGGGCGTTTCCTCGTTAAAGGATCGTCAAAAATGGTTCAGTCAAATCTACAAGATTCCATTGCACCATTTTTAGCATCATTTTTAACGCCGGCTTAAAGCAGGCAATAAAATGAGGCTCTCATTGATTTCAATGGGCCTCCTAACACTATACTGGATAAGCATCATTTTTTTTAATGCTAATCCTGTATAGTGTTACCATAGCATAAAGAAAATTACGCTATTGCCCGTAACATGCGCCATGGTGCACTGTACTGTAAAACGGCGCTACCATGGTGACGTTAGGAGACGCAATGGTGCCACTGGAAAAGTGGGGCTTCACTTGCGATGCCCCACTTTCTTGTAAATATGGCCCTATACTTGCAGATATTCTTTAAAAATTCCTATCTCGACTTCTACTTATTAGCTGTTTGTTGTTTGGTCTTGTTTTGTTGATTACATTACTCTCTGTTTTTTCTAATCTGGTTTGGATTATTTTTGTGATGTTTTCACTGTTTTACTGTTTTAAGTGTTGCACAAATACTTTACACATTGCAAATTAAGTTAAGCCTGCCTGCTCTGTGCCAAACTACCAGAGGGTGAGAACAGGGAAATTTATGTTATGTATCTTTCTTTCCCTGTCTAGGATTGTGGTTCCTGCTAGGACAGTATGCATACCTATGTCAACTAAAAACCTAATTTCTAACAGTTTACAAGTGCAAATCTAATTCAATTGCTGTTGAACTCTTTTTTATATTTTATTTCTAAATGTGTCCACATTATGCAAGTGGCACCTCACTTCCTTAGTTTTATTTTCAGCACATACATTGATTAAACCATTGCTGACAGAGCCTCTGCATATGCCTCTGTGCAAGGGGCTCCTGTTCTTTCCTCCTCTTATGAAATCCTCCTAAATTGACAACCAGGGCTGCCTGTAGCAATGGGGGCACCCACTGCCCCCACATGACCTCCTTCCTGGATTCCCTCACTACCACCCAGCAAACGTGCCCTTCATCTCTCTATTGTCCCTCCCTCGCATACATTTCATTTGTTTTAAAGTGCAGGTAAAGGCTTCACTAATCCACTCAGCTACCACATAAAATACAGATCTGTTCTTTGCAGCAGGCATATTAACCATCTGCCCTACTTTATGATGAGTCAAAACTGCTGATATCTTTCTCTAGCAGGACCAGTAATCACAAGTTATACTGACGTTTGCATTGCTGGCTGAAAGCTCTACACACAAGGAACTCTGCAGCAGTTGCTTTTAAATCGTAAGTTATTGCTAAACACAGTGACCCCGCTGAGATCAGTGCCTCAACTTCCAGGTTGTGCATCCGCACTGGTCACATCTCGTTAAAGCCAGCCCTGTTGACAACCCTCTCCTAGATGCCCACAAGGTCAGGGGGGTTGTATGACGGAACCACACATAGCAGAACCATGCATTGCTTAACAACGTGGTCAGGACCCCAACCACATCTTTACAATGCATGCCTTTACCACGCATGCCTTTACAAAGATGTTTGTTGTAAAAGGATGCTTAATAAAGGTATATGTGATAACACCATGCATGATTGTGTGATACAACCCCCCCTGATCCCCTGACCCTGCCCTAAACACTAAAACCTTCCCTGCCCTGTGCTAAACACTACCCTGACCCCCTCTGTCCTAAACCCTAAAACCTTCCCTGTCCTAAAAACGTCCCCACACTGGCCTAAAAACTGCCCCGACCCCCCCCCTTAAGCCCTAAAACCTACCCTCTCCTAAAAACTACCATACCCTGTCCTAAAAACTACCCTGACCTCCCACCCTAAACCCTAAAACCTACCCTGCCTTGTCCCAAAAACTATCCCGCCCTTCCGCCCACACCCTAAACCCTAAAACCTACCTTGTCCTAAAAACGACCCCACCCTATCCTAAAAACTACCCCGCCCTAAACCCTAAAACCTACCCTGTCCTAAAATCTACCCCACCCTGTCCTAAAAGCGACCCCAAC
Source organism: Pleurodeles waltl (assembly GCF_031143425.1). Classification (NCBI taxonomy): domain Eukaryota; kingdom Metazoa; phylum Chordata; class Amphibia; order Caudata; family Salamandridae; genus Pleurodeles; species Pleurodeles waltl. The sequence goes on from NC_090437.1 coordinate 31,511,304, forward strand.
CCCCCACCCTCACCCTAATCCTTAAAACCTACCCTGCCATGAGCTATAAACTACCAACCTCTGTCCTCAACCCTAAAACCTACCCCACCCTGTCCTAAAAACTACCCCTACCCCTGCCCTAAGCCCTGAATCCTACCTGTCCTAAAAACTACACTGACCCCATGCCCTAAACACTACCAGCCTACCCTGTCCCAAAAACTACCCTGACCCCTGCCCGCCCTAAACCCTAAAACCTACCCTGTCTGCAAACCTGTCCCCCGTCCTAAAAACTACCTGGACCCACCGCCCCTGACCTAAAACCTACCCTGTCCTAAAAACTACCCCACCCTGCCCTAAAAACTACCCCGACCCCTGCCCTAAACCCTAAAACCTACCCTGCCCTAAAAACTACCCTGACCAACCACCATAAACCCTAAAACCTACCTCACCCTGTTCTAAAAACAACCACTCCCTGTCCTAAAAACTACCCCGACCCACCCCCCAACCCTGAACTCTAAAACCTACCCCACCCTGTGCTATAAACTATCCCAACCCCCCGCCTCCACCCTAAACCCTAAAACCTACCCCACCATGTCCTAAAAACTACCCGATCCCCCACCCCCGCCCTGAACTCTAAAACGTACCTCGCTCTTTCCTTAAAAATCCCACCACCTGCCCCAGCCCCACTTACCCAGCTGCCGCATTACACTCCCATTTGTTCCTTCTGTGTGTCTGAAACACGCATATGCATGGTGCCTTAACCACGCATTTGCGTGGTTCAGGCAAGCGTGATAACACTTGCGTGGCTACAATACGCATTTCTTAGCCGCGTAGAAAAAGCCGTTCCCTAGTCAGTTGCAGTGCTTTGTATCTGCCAAGAAAATGTTTATATTTTCGCATTGCGACTAGCACCTTGAATGAGTCGCTCCAGAAAGCTGGCATCCAACACACAACTATCCGAGTTGTTTTTCATTTATTTACGCTATGCTTCACACCAGCATTTAGTCCATTTCCAATTCCAGCCTTGAACCCAAACCAGTTAGGGCCTTGTGGTGATTTCATTAGCTTTCAGGTGCTATAGTATCCAAGCTCTCATTTACGACAATTACTTACTTTATTACATACACATCACTGACACTCAAGACATGCTGGACATGAAATTATTGCAGATGTGGATACAGCAGGTGATACGTTACTTGTGAAAACGCTAGCTGCACTTAGGCACCGTTAGAAAATGTCACCAGCCTTCCAAAGTCAACCCTTCAAAGTGTACAATTTAAAGTCCAGTGATGGAACAGTGTTCAATGGTTGTACATTCATCTCATTGCCCTGGCACGCGTCTGTTAGCTCAGTGGACATGTATCCAGTACAGGGGTCTGTATTTTAGCCCATAGGCTTGTTCAAATCTGCTGTCCCTTTCATTCTCCCAAGGTTAATAAAACTATTAACAAATACAATAAGCACCCTTTATACGTTAAGAGCAACTAGATGTCCCAGTGGGTCGTCTCCTCTCGTAATACTTGTTATATTCTCAATGGAAACTGGTGGGAGAGGTGAAACATGGAGCGATTGGGCCGTTTTTTTAAGATCAGAGAGTGTTGCCAAGCAAGGAACTGGGGTTATAACTCAAGTTCCACAGCCAGAAACACAACCACTAGACACTGCTTCCGATAACTGCAGTTTCTCATCCTCAGCTATTAAGAGCTCCGAGAGCTGTTCAATTTACTATGGAATGCTTTACAAGTCGTATTGATATCCTGTTACTCTTTTTGGTTAGTTCCTGTCATAAGAAAACTTAAAAAAATATATATTTACTCCCCGTACCATTAAAGTGCACCCGCTACCCATTTATATACACAGATTACCAGTGAGACTGCCATAGAGGGGAAAAATTGTCTCCAGAACTTGATAAAAAGCAGTGGCGTAACACTTAATCATGCCACCCCCTCCTCCAAAATGTGAAGAAGGCCCCTGAGTCTCATTAATCTCACAGATATTCATCGGCCTTGGGCTGAATAGGGCTACCCTGAAAGACTGGGGGCCTCCTGAAGGGTTGCGTCATCGCGCCACAGGGGTTGATGAGTGGAAGGGGCCTGTGTTACACCTCTGATGAAAAGAATGTTGCTTCACCCATCCCATCCAGGAGTCATCCCAAGCAGCACATTGTCATCATTGTCCTGCCGTTTACTCACCACCAAGTCCCTCTTCTTCAGCAGGGAGGTGCCAAGCGGGACTCTTTTTCTGTGCTCTATAAGTTTCATGCAGCATTCCTTTATATATTCCACCGGTTTTGGTATATCTGCACCCCAAGGAGACATAGGGAACCATGTACATATCTGTTTAGGGTTGGAAATGGCCCAATTCATAGACTTGGGCCATTTCCTACCACAAAAAATGCTTTTTGTATGCACAAAAGCAAAAGAACAAATTGGTTACTTGTTACCGAATCTCAGTTTAGGTTTGCAATTTTGTTTTTGGAAGGGTCATATTTAGGACTTACTTTCTAAGTACTAACTCTCACTGGTATGTATTAAAGTTTTGCAACTGAATTCCAGTTGCAAAACATTAATAATTTACCAACACCTAGAAGGAAGTGGTAATCCATTCGCAAAAGGGAAGGGGTCTCCAAAGGACCCACACCCCTCTGAGAATGTAAAAAAACATCATTTTTACATTCTAACGAATGCTTACTCTTAAAAATGTAAACTTCAAAGTTTAATTTCTTGTTTTTTTTTAACACATCCCATTTTCATTTTAGGAAAACAGGATGCATTAAAAAAAGTTAGCTTTATTAAAAAGCAGTCAGATACATGGTGGTCTGTGCACCCCAGCAGGCCATCATCTCTGTGATGTCTGCTAATCCTACTGAGTCACACATTGTGACCTACTACATGAATATTCATCAGGTAGGTCAATAACCAACCCCCATCTAGGAATCACCTTTTCAAAAATAATTGTTTAGTACATTAGAAATTGAGATTTCCAAGTTGTGATTCAGTAATGTTAGCACATTTGGCAATTTGTGCCGTATTAAACCCATTCTGATCAGGTAACATAATTTGTAAGGTGATCTCTAGTAGTTAACCAAGCTTACATTATGAAATAGGAGGCTCTGCCTTTATGGTACCCATCAGCTTGTCGAATCACCTCTCCTCTTATCCCCCGAACCCTCACTCTCCTACTCGACCTTACCTCAAAACCAGGCAGCATCCGCATGGCTTCCCACTTTGACCGCAATCATCCAATAAGGCAGGGTGATGCACGTAGTCTAACACTGTTTTTTCGAAAGCCTACGCTAGAACGATTCTGTCATGACCTTCTGTTAAATTGTTGATTGTTCAGACAATGCACCTAAGGAGTGTTTATACTATATAGGGATTTCTAAATGTCATACGTTTATTATATGAAAAGGAAATCCATTTTTCCTTAAATTAAGAGAAATATTTGGAAGATTTACAGCCCAAAATTAACACTTAAATTACATTGATCAAGTCGGCTGACCCAATTCTGAAGCAAGCATTTTGGTCCCTTAGGCCAGCACTTATTGAGTCCAAATGATTTTGTGGGGCGTGGTTTACAGGTAACTAATTGGAAGCTTTCGGTTCTGCTCACTTTTGGAATTGCTGTAGGTGTACAGACTTGACACTGGCTTTCAATTGGGGGCACTGCACACTCTGCCTCCAGAAACAGAGATAATGTATTTTTGAGTCTGCAGCCTTTTCTGGGCCATAATGTGACGGAATCGAAATTGGCTAAAGGAACAACAGGCTTATCAGCTCATCAAAGGTAGTAGCCCTGTTTATGAGACAGAGACATCACAGTCTTGGTATGACTAAGTACTCCTTCTGCCCGAGCAGAAAGACCAGCTAATGAAAACATGTTTTTTCTAAGTGTAACCAGGCCTTACTCACCTTTTAAATTTAGCATTGGTATCAGGTCAATCCCAAGAGAAAATATGTGAAGAATTGAGTTTAACAAAATAGCAACACAAGTGAAGTAATACAGAAGTGAAGGTGCTCCAACAAATGTGATGAATCATGCACAAACGATAAGCTATATAAAAATGATACAAGCTTCACAAGTTATACGTGATTAAAAGAGGCCACCTTCTGTTAGCTTGGTGACCCAACACCAGGTCAAGTACTTGCCAGTTGACACTGTAGATAGAGTTGCACTAGGATGGAAAGGCACAACAGTTATAGGAGCATGTGTGGCGGAGGCCTGGTGGGCATCCTTCACACCACAGCGCGAACTGAAAATCCCAAGGTCAGAGTTAAAAAGGGAGCACGAGGGTCAGAATTGAAAAAGGGAGAGCATCCTAAGAAGAAGGAATTATCAGCCTCGCCCCTCTCTTTCTGGAATATTACTTTGTATTCTTCCAAGAAGACCCACAGAGAAAGTCCATTCTGCTTAAGTTGCTAATAAGTCCATTGGTGTTCCGTGAGCTCCCTACTGTATGTCTATGTAGAGCCATTGGCATTCTCTGCAAACGATACAATGACAAATAATGACCCTATCCATTAACCTGGCATAATCTCCATTGAAAACCGAATTCCCACCTCCCAGATATTCTCATTTCCCACATATTTCATGGAATCAGCACATAAAACTGAGCGATAAGCTTGGCTTTCTATGAAGCAGTACAGAGTCAAGTGACATAATTATGTTTCAGACTGGCTGTAGATTTCGAGTCATTCTTCCACCGTCAAGGAATTCTTAATACTCACTGCAAAGAGGGATATTAATGATGAAATTACATTCAAATATGGCTTCAGAACCTAGGGCCAGATGTAGCAAAGGATTTGCACCTCGCAAACGGCGAAAATCGCCATTTGCGAGGCGCAAATGCCTCTTTGCTATGCAAAAATGCATATTGCGAGTCGGGACCGACTCGCAATATGCATTTCAGAATCGCAAATAGGAAGGGGTGTTCCCTTCCTATTTGCGATTCCGAGTGGTATGCATTGGTCGCAAATGGTGTCGCAGTTACCATCCACTTCAAGTGGATGGTAACCCACTCGCAAACTGGAAGGGGTCCCCATGGGACCCCTTCCACTTTGTGAATGGACCACAAATATTTTTTCAGGGTAGGTAGTGGTCCAAGGGACCACTACCTGCCCTGAAAAAAAAACGAAACTAAAGGTTTCGTTTTTTTTTTTAAGTGCAGCTCGTTTTCCTTTAAGGAAAACGGGCTACACTTAAAAAAAAAAAAACTGCTTTATTGAAAGCAGTCACGAACATGGAGGTCTGCTGACGACAGCAGGCCTCCATGTTTGCGAGTGCCTAGACTCGGTATGGGGCCGCAATTTGCGACCCACCTCATTAATATTAATGAGGTGGGTCTTTGCGACCCCATACCGACTCGCAGAAGGTGTCTGAGACACCTTTCTGCATAACATTTTGCGAGTTGCAAATTGCGAGTCACTAGTACTCGCAATTTGCAAGTCGCAAAATGTTATTTTGCTACATCTGGCTCCAAATTACAAAGCACGTTGTGGCACCAAATCATAATACCAAAAGACAGCGGTGGTACAATCATTTATTTACCACAAAGTGTATTTGCTCCTCTTCTGAGGCTGCATCCCTTGGTGATGATCTATTACTCACAACTTAAGCTACTCTCTGATGTGCCATTTGATGACACAGAGGAGAAAAGCGAGTATAATTACTAATAGATACTTTCAAATGAGGCCCCTAACAAGCAGCCAAGAAAATACTGGGAACGCCTTCGCTGTCAGTAATTGTAAACAACGGCACGTGATCGTTGTTGGGCGTGGAATAAGTGTCTATCGGCCAGATGTAGCAAAAATAAAAATTGCGACTCGCATTTTGCGAGTTTATGCGACTCGCAAAATGCGAGTCGCAAATTGGAATGTCAGAAAAAAAAGCGATCCGATTTTGCGACTCGCAGCCGGACTCGCAACGCTGTGTGCGAGTCCGCAGTTTGCGAGGTCGCTGTTTGCGAGTGTGCAAAAAACGAACTCGCAATTAGCGAGTGGGTGTCGCAAATTGCGATTACCTTCAAAATTGCTTGCAGGTGCAGCAGAACACTCCAGAAAGCATACCAGAACACTCTGGAAACACTTCCTGGCACATGATGATGACATCACAGCCAGGAAGTTAACAAATACACCTGGGAGGAGGCAGGAGATCATAGATAACAGCCAGGACAGATTAATGTGGCACATGGCGTTAATGTGCCACATGACTGGTTGGCATTTTCCTGCCCATGGACAATTTCAACTTGTATATAGTTTCGTCATGACATTAATAAAACAGTTATTTTTGTTCCACTTAACAGATGGTTAATAGGTGAGTATGGTGGGAGTTGACACGTACCGTCCAAAATATTGCGTTGCAATGTGGTCCCGTCTCAGTCTGCCTTGATTAGCTAGACTCCTATCCCCATGATGGCGATGTGGTTGTTCTTGCTCTTCATAATCAGGATCTGGGTCTGCAGGGGTGAGAGGTAGCCCACGTCGGGTGGCTATGTTGTGGAGGATGGCGCATGCGACCACAATTTTGAAAGCGGTAATGGGGGTGTATTGGAGGGCGCCTCCACTGCGGTGGAGGCATCTGAATCTTGCCTTCAGCAGTCCGAAGGTGCGCTCGATCAGGTTCCTGGTCCTCTTATGCGCACTGTTGTATTGCCTCTCAGATTCAGTTCTGGGTGTTAAAAACGGAGTCATGATCCAAGGCCTGAGAGCATATGCACTGTCACCTGTTGGGCACAAAAGTACACGGTTAGGAAGTCCAGATTGTCGTGCACAGTGACCTGTGTGTATATCTGCAAGTGTCTGTGGCTCTACCTAGGAGGTAACCGTCTCCAAATTCCCCACGTTCCAGGCGTTGATGTATCCCACTATGCCTAAAAATGTATGAGTCATGGGTACTGCCAGGAAACTTAGCTACGATGTCCGTGATGACATAATGGGCATCACAAACAACCTGTATGTTGAGTGAGTGGGTACACTTCCTGTTGCGGAAAATGTGTTCCAGATTAGCAGGGGGGCATATTTGAATGTGTGTCCCATCTACACACCCTATGACATGAGGAAAGTGGGCAATGCGGTAAAAGTCCAGCTTGGTGCTGTTAATTTCTGCCTCATTCCTTGGTAAGTATATGAAGTGAGACATGTGCGTGACTAAGGCATCTAGGAATGCCCTGAGGAACCTTGACACTGCACTTTGGGATACCCCACCTGCCACGGCAATCACCCCCTGATAGCTCCCTGAGACCAAGAGGTGCAGTGCGCATAGTACTTGCACATGCGTAGGGATGGCGCAGCCACGCAGAGTCTTGTGTTCTAGCTGTGGTTTCAGTAAATCTATTAATTCTAGAATGGCTGCGCTGCTAAGGCGGTATTTGTCATAGATCTCCTCTTCAGTTTGCTGAAAAAGAGTCTGCCTGGTTCTATATATCTTCTCCTGTCTGTGGCCCCTCCTCCTCCTCTGCTGGGCTGCGTAGACTCTCCTCCTCACTGCTATCAGGTATATCTCCGCCATCTTGAGTAACCCAGATGCCTTCTCTGTCCCCTTTTATACTTTGGTAATGGTTACCACCTGCTCTGAGTTAGTGGTAAATGGGACATGCAAACTGGGCTTTTTGCGACTAGTCGCAATTTGCGAGTTGCAATTGCATATGGGTTGCGACTCGCAAATTGCGACTTGCAATTTGCAGGTCTCAAAATGGGGTCGCACCAGATGCGACTCGCAAACGGGTCCCATCGCTTTTTGCGAGTCGAAAATGGGCTTTTTGCATCCCATTTCCGATTTTGCACTGTCGCAAATTGCGATTCGGCCCGTTTGCGAGTCGCAATCGTTTGCTACATCTGGCCCCTAATTCTTTACCTCCCATTCTTAATGGTTAATTGGCTTGCAAGGCTCAGTAATGTATACTTTGTATCACAATAATTTTATAGCTGGTTTCTCACTTCACTATCAATTGTTTAGTAATTAAAAATAACTTTAGTATTTAACAGTAGTTACCCAGCAGTTTAGCATTTTAATATGTCTTTTTTAGAGGAGCTCATAGTCTCCTGAAAGTTTAACTGGCTTGTAGACCATGCACGGGGTGCAGGATTTTAAACACCACTACAGAGAGTCCTGTCTACAACCCACCCTCTCCACTTACAATGTAGTATCTCTATTTTAGTCTATGATGGCATTTCAGTGAAGTTATTGCATTGTACAAACTGAAGATAAATTAGTATATCAGCAAAGTCACTTCACTCCGAGGAAGACCAGAAAGTGATGGGCGGGTTTCTTGAGTTAATCATGGCCGCTGGTAATTTCTCTAGGTCGCACCCAAATCAATACTTTTTTAATCCACCATGTCACCTCAGACAGGAACTAGTCATATTTATGGTCCTGCAGCAATAGGAACAGTCCAGTGTCAACTGCCAGGCCAAATCTCCTCTGAGCAGCAACACAGGAAACCCTTTACCAGTTTGGGCCCATTTCAACCTTGTCAGTAGGGTCTAACCTACATCTTATGGCACAGTGGGCATGGAGCCTACCTCTGGACATATGGGCATAAGACTTAGGCCGCTGTACTGAGGAATACAAACAAGTTCTGGGTGAAGTGCTTAAATTAACCTCAGCCACTGTTAATTACTCTGGGCTGCCATCCACTCCTGTGCTTTTTTGCCCAAACTGCTGCCTCAGATAGGAACTAACCACATGCAAATCAGCGAGGCTTCTGCTCCAACATGAAAAGTCTAAGCCGAACTATAGGCCATGTCCTATCTCAGCAGCGACACAAGCAACCCCACACTGGTTTCAGGCTGTTTGAGTCTTATCTGTAGGGTTTAGGTTTAGTTCCTGGGCACAGTGAGCATTGAGCCTCTGGACATACCACCTAGGACGACACATTGATAAAAACAAAAAAGCGTTGTGTCAGTTCATCTCTATCAATATCAATTACTCTTGGCTGCAATTCAGGCATTTGTTAGTTTTCATTCCATATGTAAATTAGCAGCAGCGGCTCCTCTGCTATGATGGAAGAGCGTCACCCCTCCCTCCCTAGCCTCCACCTCCTGCCGCCTACAGCTGCAAAACTTGAAAAATAAAATGACAATAGTCCACGTTTATTATTGTTTTATTTTAGTAGGAGGTGGGCCCATGGGGATGACAGGAATGAGGGGGAGTGGTGTGCACTATTGTCAGTGGTTATGTGGGTTTGGCCCGCTGTCTCAGGAGGTCAAAACCGACATGTGCAGAGCTGTCTCCAGCCTGAACTGTGCTGCCCGGTTGGAAACTGCAGTCACAGGGTCCCGGTCTGCCTGGGTGTGCAAATCGAGGGTGCTCAGGCCAATCATGACACTGCTCTTATGCTGTCAGCAACATTAGATCAGTGTTAGGATTGGCCACAGAGCAGTCTGGGAGCCTGTGCCTGCAGTGGAGCCTGAAGAGTGGCGATGAGGCAGGAGGCAGGCACGTTTTTTGTTTTATTTTGTTGTGTTTTTGTTTTGTGGCCATCCGCCCTGCTACTTGCCTGAACACCAGCCGTGACTGAAAATTACCCATTGTCCTGCTCCAATGGGAACAGTCTAGCCTGAACTAACAAACCATGGCCACACCTCAAGCACATAAGCAACCCCAGTTCGGTGTCACACACAGTTATGATACAAGTAATTTAGAAGTTACGTAATGCGGCCACCTTCTTTGCAAAGCACTTGCTCATGAATCTTTACCCTTGGAAACTCTGCTAAACGGCCCTCACATGAACCCATATATAAATCCCACATATAAGTTACATCACATGCATATCTTCATTGTAAAATATTGGAAAATATGATTGTCAAAGCTAGACAAATGCCTCAAGGGAGTATAAGAGGTATGCAGAAAGCTACATCTTAGTATAGTGTAAATACAGGACAAAACTTAACACAATGTAACATTTATCTTCTCTTTGTTGCCTGCTATTATCTTAAGGGCTCCTGTTGCTAAAAAGCAAAAAACTAAACTGTCAGCAAATGACAAACCCACTGGCAGTCAATAAAGTAAAACTACTCGATCAAGAATATTAGGATTTTCAATTTCTCGTGATATGCAGAGTGGATGGACTACAAACAATGATCAATGGGTAGAGCATTTCACAGATGAGATGCTTGAATACCAGATGTCTTTCCACCTGTACAAACCATTCTAAGGGAAGCAGCCGCAAAACGGAAAAATGGAGGAAAGGAAATTCCTTGCTGGGATGTAGCACAAAAATCAGGATGACAAGGAGTAAGGCATACGTCTTAAATAGGCCTTGTGTACTACAGAAAGGGCCTTCGAATCCACGCACTGTTCCACTGAAAGGTGATAAAGGTCATCAAGCAATGGGAACATTTGATGACGGTAATGACATTTTGTAAGCACTCTAACTGCAGCATTTAGAGAGGTTGCAACAGATGCAGTAAACATTTTTTGCCAGTCGCAGAAATAGACCATTACTGTAATATGAGTGTAGAAGGATCATGTGCCAGATGTACAAAAATCAATTCAACATTTCTTAAATAACGACTTCATGGAAATCCCTATTTAAGAAATGGAAAGTGTTATGTTCAGAGATACTCATTTCCTGATATCGATTCCTACAAAGTTGCTTTCGCTATCAGAAATCGGTATTAAGAAATCCCATTGTATTTTAATCAATGGGCCGGTTTTGCATTTCCTAAATAGTGATTTCTTATTAAGAGATTACTGTTAAGGAAATGCAAGACCAGGGATGGCAAAGTGCAAAAGTCCTTCCTTGACGCACCCCAAAAATAGAGGTGCACCTGTACAGCACATTTGTGCCTAAGAGGCATGTGTGTGCTCTATCGCAATTCAAAAAAGCACTTTGAGGTGCTTTTTTTAAATTGCACTTGGTTACCACAAACTTCAAGTTGGTGGTAATTGCATCTCCTAAATGCCTAAGTCGCATTTAGGAAATGCTTTGTACATCACAATAGGAATCGCAAATAGGGAATATCTATTTGAGATTTCCTATTCTGGGAATCGCAAATTGAGATTTCTACACCGTAGAAATCGCGATTTGCGAAACCTTAAGGGCATTTGTACATAAGAAAAGGTTGTTTTGCATTTCTTAATGGCCCGAAATACAGATTTGGACCATGAAGAAATGCAAAAGGGTTTTGTACACCTGGCCTCATATGTCTTACAACAAGGCTGTGACTTGTTAAAGAAGAATAGAAAAGAATCATAGAAGGATTTTCATTTGAAAGTCTCAGAATCTTACTCTCATTCAATTTAAGCTATCGCGGTCGTCTCTGAAACTAGAAGAACCCCAGCAAGTGGATGATCAGTGAGGGATCATGTGACCTTGAAAAACATGACAAAACATCACATTAATGTGACACAGCCCAAAATATGTTAACTAATATGGTGAAGGTTGGACCATTGTTTCTTTATAAATCTGTCCCTGGAGTGAGAGGATAGAATTGCGCATGCAGTTATGTACTTTCTTCTACATAATTTCTTTACCAACTGTTTTTTTTTACTGACTTTACTTTCTGACACCTCATTTTAGATGCCCCTAGGCCCAATGCGAACTACACTGGCAATTTCTGATGACTTTGGGAGTCTATACAATCCATGTACACGTAATTTTGAGACTCTTGAGATTTACTCTAACCTCATTCTCTGTGCCAACCTCCATTTTTCCTGTCATTTGTCTGATGTCTTGTGTATTTTGAATCTATAGGTGTAGCTGAGTTGAGCCCATTGGTGCCTTCAGCAATGTTTCATTAGTGCCGAGTGAGTATACACTCATTGTATACAATGGAATTCCATGCTATGGCTGTCTCTAACACTATGGGCCTCATTTAGTACAAACTCTTGCATCGCTCATTATGCACCAGTTTTCTTGCGCCGCCTCTGTGCTCGCCTTACGACACCATGGTAGCGCTGTATTTACAACACAGTGCATCATGGTGCTTGTTAGCAGAGCTGTATCTGGATTTCTGACACAGTTTTGGCGCTTTGCTGGATTAGCATAAAATGTTTTGACGCTAGTCCAGCAAAGCACGAGGAGGTCCATAGAACAAAGCACAGTGTCACTTTAACGCCTGCCCTGAGCAGGTGTTATAAAATGATGCTAGAATGACACAGTGAAATATTGTAGATTTCACTGGTCCATTCCTAAGGGCCTCCTCGGGGTGGTGCCTCCCTTGCATACGTTATACCTGGCACAGGTATAATGTGGCACAAGGGTGTACAAGCTGGTGCAATGGTACCAATGCACCAGTTTGTAAATACGGTGTGGAGTGGGGGATTGTTCTGTACTGCCATAGCATCAGAAAAAAAAGACGCTACAGTGGCAGGGGGGACTTTTAAATGAGTCCCTATATTTTCTGTGCTCCCTTTCAGTCCTCTATTTTTTCCAGGCTCATGTGTTCTAGAGTCCTGATGATGATCCTTTTATCTGTCTAAAGGACCAAAACATCATCTAGTAGTTCAACAGACCCAGTTTGATTGTACCTAACAATAAAATGGCTCTCTTGTTCTTACTTGGTGCACACTCTTGATCATGTATTGTCACACGTGTATCACTTGTATGGGAGAACCAAGCACATTTTTCACCACACACCCACTGCACCTTCATGTTGTTTTTTATATGCAATTAAATAAATTGATCATTTTATGTAACTGCACATTGATTGTGACACCTATGGTCTTGTGACCACTGTTCTTCAGGTGTACATACTTTTAAATCACTATAATTCCTCACCTAGCACATATATTGAAATGTTAAAAATTAAGAAGTTAAATTGAGTGCTGCACCTAAATGCCCTCTTCTCCGTGGCAGATTTCAGTAAACACTAAAGGCCAGATGTATCAAACCATTTTGCATTATAGAACGGTGCGAATCACAAAATTCTACTGTTGGCAAATCCAAAAAAAAACATACAGAATGTATGAAAGGCATTTGCAGTGCAATTTTTAGGAATCGCTTAAATAATGATTCCCTAAAATTGCGACTCAATTTTTCGAATCGCAAATTGCGGTTCGCAAATAAGGAATTGGAAATTCATTGTATGAACCCTTCACAAGGTGCGAATGGTCGCAAAGTGTGGATTTTGCATGTGCAATTTGCTTCCAACTCAAATCACCTGGCAATCAGGTGCAACCTGTAAAAAGAGGCCCTGAGTGCATCAGCCCTTTTCAACAATGGCTGTACTCTATGTCATGGCGAGGAGGATGAAGGTCCTGGCAGGTTTGAGGAGAGGTAGGAGGAGACAGGAGCACATTTTCAGAGTGCGCATAACTTTGTTGGACCAAACAGAGGAGGAGATATTTGATAAGTATAGGTTGAATTCTGCCATGACACTAGACCTATCAGCAGATTTACAGCCACAACTTCAGCGACACACACACACATACACAGAACCAATGCCATACCCACTCACGTGCAGGTGTTATGCTCCCTGCACCTGGCAGTCTCATGAAGCTATCAGGGGGTTATAGCAGCAGCTGGTGGTGTGTTCCAAAGTGCGCTCTCACTGTTCCTCCATGCATTCCTGAATGCAATCTTATCTAAAATCAATGAGCACATCAAATTCCCCAACACCCCACAGGGCTTGCAGCTCACAAAATTAAAATGTTATTAGAAGCCCAATTCCCACGTCATTGGCTGCATTGATGGGATACATGCCGCAATCTGTTCACCATCTGACAATGAGTAGATCTACAGGAATAGAAAAAATAGCCATTCTATGAACATATATGTCATCTGCAATGCCTCAGACATCATTATTGATTTAATGGTCAGCTTCCCTGGTAGCACACATGACTCGTACATCTTTAGACATAGTTGAATATACACATGGCTTCTTGCTGGAAACTTTGGAGAAGGATAACTACTTGGTAATGAAACACAGAACAATGTACCATATCATACAGGTGAGGTCAGAGATGACAATGACTCAAATTTCACTCCTGTCATTGTAGGAGACATTGCATATGCAGTGCAGTCTTTCATCCTCACACCATACCTCATCCAGTCACACCAAGTGAATGGCTTTACAATGCGGCACATAGGATAACGCAAAGTGTCGTTGAGAGGACCTTTGGCCTGCTGAAGAGTTGCTTCCAGTGCCTGCACAAAAGAGGTGGGGCACTACAATACAGTCCTGAATTCTGCTGTAAGATTGTGTCCACATGTGCTATGTTGCACAAAATTGCAACAACAAGAGGCATACCCCTGGAGCCCACAGATACAGAGACAGATAAGGATGATGGCCCATTGCCACCCCTCACCCAGTAGACTGATCCAGAGCAGCAGACGACAGGCAAAGACATGCAGAGATTATGCACAACTATTTCTGATGTAAGCAATGAAAGAATCACATATTGTTCCTTTTTTGCTACAGGTATCACCTTTATTGCCTTAACTTCCGATCAGATATGTGGGCATAGAACATAGGTAGCCCAAAAGCACTATCTGTACTTAAATCAAATGATATATTATTAACATCATATAAGTAATGCAATGTCACAAAATATGCAAGGCCCAGCACATGTCCACATTACTTTTTGTGTCCATGCACTTCACTAGAAGGGTCAGTGGGCTCAGCGGCATCTCTTGTTCTGGGTTCTGAGACAGTGCTGTGTCTGGAACGGCAAAGACTAAGATCCATCACACGGGCTGTCACACCATTGAGGCTAGAGAGCTCCTCACTATCCCCACCACCCAGGTCACTGTTCGCAGCACTCTGGGCTGTCTGCATAGCCTCCAGTGCATTGGTAACTTGCACCAATCCCCGTGTAACTTCCCCACTGCAATGTGCCATTTCCACTTGCATGCCCACAGCATGTTGTGACAGCAAAGCAGTTGCATTAGTGAGGTAATTGAAAGATCTTCTGAACCCATCCAATCTACCCATCGATTGGTAATGGTGCCTATGAAGGGTGACATGGTCCTGCTGAATTACTAAGCAGAGATCTTTAATTGAATTAGTCACCTCTCTTAGATTGTCTGCTGTAGCTTTCTGTCCTTCTTGCACTGTTGAATTTAGCTGGCACATGTTGTGATTGAGAGACACCAACTGCCTGTGCATTGATTTCATGTGCTTACATTGTCATGCCTCCAGACCACCAAACAGAGATGGGCCCTCACCTTCCTCTGAGCTCTGTCTGACATCTGCTCTATGTCTCCAGAGGGGAATGTACTGGCGCTGGAAAAGGGACTGACGTCTGTGGGTGCGTCTACCATCAGAAGGTGGTGCATGTCTTCTTGCAAATCAGAGTCCTGAGTAAACTCAGGGAGTGGTTCCACTGTTGCCCTGCATCTGGGTGGTGCTGGTGTAATAGTCAAGACGATGTCAGTCTCAGACCATTTCTGGCTTTCCTCATTCCCCCTGTTTCTGTGTCTGCTCCATCTGGGGCAGGAACATCTGCAATATCAATGTGCAGCATGTCAGTTATAAAGTATTTTTTTCATCTCAGTTCGCACTTACAATTTTTAGTAAACAGTTTCCCTGTAATAATGTCTCTAATTGTCATTTGTATTGTCTCTCTGTATAGTTATGCACAATGCTGCTATATTTGTTCTAGGTGCACTGTTAGAGTATGGACTTCCACTCCCATGAGGCTTTGTTGGGTAGCATGGAAAGTGTGGCATGGACTATTTTTTACAATGCGTGATAACATGGCATTTCTCTACGGTACAATGTTTATATGCGCATACAGTGATTCAAATAATTACTGCCTTTACCTTTGCTGGTGCCAGGGTGCCTTAGGTGTCTATGTCATTGACACTAACTTCTGCTTCAGGTTGCAGTGTTGACTCCACCATGTCCTCCAAGGGGGTGGATGGTGTCTGGGTGGATGGTCCTTTGCCAGTGCTCTTTGCCTCCTTAAACCTGGTTGCTACCCTCTCCCTAGCTTGTGTATGTAAATCGTACCATCGCTTGCGAATTTCATCAGTCGTGTGCTGCACAACTCCCACTGCACTGTTTTTTGCCTGGATGTCACTCTACAATTTTCTCTTCTCACTCTCCGAAACATGGAGTGAGATTTTACCAAATAGCGTATCATGGTTCTTGACAACGTCTTCCATGAATACCTCCAATTCCTGCTCACTGAACTTGAGCTTTCTCTTTCTTCCTCCCATTTTCTTGGCATTCCCCTCTGTGGCCATTGTGTCTAAGGGTCCTGGTTGACACTCCTGAGTGCCCCCCTGGTGTTGTGCTCACTATGAAACAGCATGCACTGACTCACTTCCTGGTTGTGATGTCATCATGCTGCTCCAGAATGCAAAACTCACAATTTGTGATTACCAAATACTGATTCGCTACTTTACCAAATTGCTATTTGGTAATTGCTATCTGGGAATGCAATTTTTTGGTAATCGTTAAATATTTTGCGAATGCGTTGTTACATCACATTTTGCGAGTTCCAAATGATGAGATTCACAAATGCGGTGCTTCATACACATGGCCCGTAGGGCTAGATGTACGAAAATGCAATTTTGCATTTCTGAAATAGCGACTTCATAGAAATCGCTATTTAAGAAATGCAAAATTTAATGTACAAAGATACAGATTTCCTAATAGCAATTCCTACTACTAGGACTCGGTACTAGGAAATCGTTATTAAGAAATCCCATTACATATGAGTCAATGGGCCGGTTTTGCATTTCCCAAATAGAGATTTCTTATTAGGAAATCGCTATTTAAGAAATGAAAAACCAAGGATGACAATGAGCAAAAGGCCCCCTTTGGTGCACCCAAAAAATAACGGTGTACCTGTAGGGCACACATATGCCCAAGGAGGCATGTGTATGCTCTATTACAATTAACAAAAGCACTTTGGGGTGGTTTATTGCACCTGGTTATCATTGAATTCAAGTCAATGGTAATTGCATCTCCTAAATGTCTGTCACATTTACGAAATGCATCGTACATCAGAATGGGAATAGCAAATAGGAAATCCTTATTTGCATTTTCCTAATCTGGGAAGCGCAATTATACCATACAGGGCATTGTACATAAGAAAAGCCCATTTTGCATTTCTTATTGGCCCAAAATAGCAATTTGGATCATTAAGAAATGCATACTGGCTTTGTACATCTGGCCCAAAAATTATTTTCTGAGGACAGCATAGCAGCATGACTTAGGATGCCAGGAGTAAGCAGCGGGTGACTTTGGTATGAAGAAATGGGTTGTGTTATTTTGGCCATCATTTTTATGCTTAGTGGATATTGGTGGCACTGGCAATAACTCTATCCATTTTTTCATTATTGCTGTTAATTATAATACCATGACATATGCATCACAATCAACATTTTCTTGCTGCTTGGTGAAACGTTTGTTTCATTTGCATGTTATGTACTGCTCATGTACACATGGGGCCATAACTGAAGCTTTGAGAGTGCATATGTGTGCTGTAGACACAGATAAGAGA
The DNA here is from genome assembly GCF_031143425.1 of Pleurodeles waltl. Classification (NCBI taxonomy): domain Eukaryota; kingdom Metazoa; phylum Chordata; class Amphibia; order Caudata; family Salamandridae; genus Pleurodeles; species Pleurodeles waltl. Next base: position 31,528,680 of record NC_090437.1, read on the forward strand.
AAGCAGAGGGAGCCCCACAGCTATGTGAATGGCTCCAGTATGACTAAGAAAGGCAGTGAGCAACGACCTGGGTTTCACCAGGTTAAGCCATTACAATACAACAACAAGGGGCTACAGATGCTCAGTGGCTGTAGGCATTGGTACTATAGCAATATCACTATTGGTTATGGTCCACCAAGGGATGGACTGGTTGTGCAGGTGTGCTGGCATCATGGGTTGTGGGACAACAGGATGCCTGGTTCATTGCGGAAGTGGTGATAATGGGTCTTGGTACATGCTTGGTGACCTACTAGATAGAGGCACTGAAAGTTGACAGTGAGAGCTGTTATGCCCAAAGAGAATCTGGAATGTGTCTACTGCATTTTCTCCTCGCATCCACACAGCTGGCATGACAGACGCAACCCATTGCAACGATTTGTTTGGCAAGTCGGAGTGCTGTCGGTCGGGGAAGATACCACTTTTGGTTCTTGTGGAAGTGTTGTCATTGGTGCCATCTTTTACGCCACTAATGGTGCTGGTTGTACTACTGCGTGTGCTAGTATCAGTGCTGTCACCTCTGGTAATTGATTGACTGATTGATTTATATTATATATAGTGCTTCCTGGAACTAATTTGAGTGACCAACAGAATTCCAAATGAGTAGTGTAAGCACTGTTACATCAAGCATTGGCAGAGCCAGTAGGTCTCACCTATGTGCAAGAGGTATTGGCTTTGTGAATGTGTTTTTGCCATGTTGTACAACAGCCTGGCTGCTGTTCATCATGGCTAAAATTTAGTGGCATGAAGAACAGTGGTGTGGAGTGTCGTAAAGTGGAATGGTGAAGAGTAGAGTAGAGTATTGTGGAGTGGAGTGGCAGAGTTTTGTGCATTGGAGTAGCATTATGTAGAGTCGCATAGAGTGGCATACACTGGAGTGGAGCAAAGTGGACTGCAGTAGAGTGCATTGGAGTAGAGTGTTACAGAATATACTGGTATAGAGGGCAGTGCTTTAAATTCAGCGGCTTACAATGCAGCCTCATAGAGTGAAATGGTGCATATTAGAGTGGCACAGATTAGAGTGGAAGTAGAGCAGATTAGAGTGGAGCAGATTAGAGTGGCACAGATTAGAGTGGCATAGATTACAGTAGAGTGATGTAGAGTGTGGTGGCATAGAGTGCAGTGGCGTAGAGTAGACTGGTGCAGAGTGGAATGGCATAGAGTTGAGTGATGCAGAGGGCAGTGGCGCAGACTAGATTAGAGTGACACAGAGTGCAGTGGCGTAGAGTGGTGCAAGGTAGAGTAGCATAGAGTGCTAAAGAATAGAGTATAGTACCACATAGTGCAGTGGCATAGAGTGGACTAGTGCAGTGTAGAGTGATGTACAGTTCAGTTGCAGAAAAAATGCAGTGTTGTAGAGTGGAGTGTCAGAGTGCAGTGGAGAAGAGTGGAGGAGAGTGGTGTAGAGAACAGTGGTTGTAGAGTACTGTGATGCTGAGTAGACTGCAGTGGCTTAGAGTACAGTGAAAGAGTGCAGTTGTAGAGAGTGCATTAGAATAGAGTGCAGTGGTTAAGAGTAGAGTGCAAAGGCATTGAGTGGAGTGGTACTTAGTGTAGTAGAGTGATGTAGAGTTCAGTGGCGTAGAGTAGATTGTTTCAGAGTAGAGTGAATTGGTGTAGAGTTGAGTGGTGCAGGATAGAGTGCAGTTGCGAAGCGTGACAAAAAGTCTAATGGCATTGAGTAAAATGGTATAGAGTGCAGTGGCATAGAGTGCAGTGGTGCAGAGTAGATTAGAGAGGTATATGCTGGATGAGGTAGAGTGCAGGGGCATAGAGTTGAGTATTACAGAGTAAAGTGCATCGGCATAGAATTGCCATAGAGTGTAGTAGCATAACGTGCAGTGTTGCGGAGTGTCATAGAGTACAGAAGTGGAGTTGTGCAGAGGAGATTGGTGTGGCCTAAACTAGAGTGCAGAGGTGAAATATGCAGTGGTGTAGAGTGGCAAAGAGTGCATTGCCACAGAGTAGAGGGTTATATGGTAGAGTAGAGTAGAGAGGCGTAGCATGAAGTGGAGTAGAGTGAAGTAGCATACAGCGGACTAATGCAGAGTGCAGTGGCATGGAGTGGTGCAGAGTAGAATGCAGGGTATGGACTGGTGCAGAGTAGATTGCAGTGGCGCAGAGTGGAGTATTCGTGGTGTGGTAGCACACTGCCATTTACAGACAACACATTTTTAATTGAAAGAACCATTGCATTTGCATCGGCATACAGTTTTACTAACATGCACAGGCGAAAATGTGTGGAAATTGCATCACCTAGTTTAATGATTTGTTTTGATCATATTAAAGTATTTGTCTCCAACAGGCTTCAGAAATAACAAAAAATGTGCATCATTTGTGAGTTAATAATTCTGATATATTCTGAAATTCTTAGACAGTTCATTTAAATGTGGTGTGCTAGAAGAAAACTCTTTGGTACCACTACTATCCAGGAAGCTTGTCAGATAAAGTCAGAGAAAGAAGGGTAAATAAGCACCCTTGGAAGACAGCATCTGGCATTTTACCTCGTCTTTGAATGCACAGCCAGTGTGACAAGATAGAAACAAGATTTACAGCCCTATTTACAGAAAGGGACCACTCAGAAGCATTCTGTAAATAAAGTTTTGGCAACGGAAGTACCGAACTCAAGCTGGCCAGCTTAAAACAAATGCAGCCAGCAAATGGAAAGCAATAAAATGTGAGTTACAAACCACAGAGCCAATGGCAAGCATGGATAGAATGCATTCCTAAGTCAACTTTCTGAGTATTCCCAAGATGTCTTTAACAAACCAGACAGCTCTGCTGACGGCAAGGCTGCGACCTAAAAAGGAGTTTTTAAAAGTTTTCTTAGTTGCAGAAGATCTGGGATAGACCTTAGTTTTTGTGGTAACAGATTCCAGCCTTTTACCACAACATTAGATACAGCATAATCACTGCAGTGTGTTTGAGGAAAGAGTGGAATTGTGAGGTGATTAAAGGATGGTTATCTGAGAGCTCTAGCAGCAGTGTAACCATTGGTAAGAGACAGCATGTGGTGTGTTTGGGAAGGTAGTGGGTGATGGTGAATGACTCTGTAATATAACACTAGAGCTTTCAAAAGATAGGTTTCCTGACTGGCAGCTAGTGTATTGAAGTTAGGTGTCCTTAAGTGTGAGTTGTTTTGATCAGTCCTAATGCGAAATGTGCAGCAGCAATCTGAATGCACTACAGTTCTTTCAGAAGATAATTATGAAGTCCCAAATAAAGAGAGATACAGTAATCGATTCTGGATTATAGCTCAGGTGATTAACTGTTGGCAGTCATGTTATCTTTCTCAATGTTTGCAAAATGAAAGAGCAATTGTCTGCGAGTTTAATAATCTTTGATTCAAAGTAGTCAAATATAATTTTCAGATTCTCAGAGGACTCAGCAGGAGCAGAAGGTGGGCCACGTTTTGTTGTGTATTATCGCTGGTCTACTCGGAGGAGTTTTCAAATATCATAACCTCAGTTGCATCCGTGTAAAGGCACTGAAGATTGATAGTCATCTAGACTGTCACTTCCTTAAGGCAACCAGAGTCAAACACGGTCAGAAAATAGGCCAAGGCACCAAAATAAAAGTGGCCTCCATTTGCAAATCTGATAGCTAAACAAAAGTGGACACATTTTCAAATAAGGTCTGTTTTGAACTTGTAAAAAAACGTAGTCTAATGGGTTTGTGAGGTGTAGGAGACTGCATGAAATTGTGTTTGCTTCACAAACTATTTCTGGTAATAGCAAGGATATCAACAGTAAAAAACAGTCCACCAACCCATAAACCTGGGCCACAAACAGACTCACTCACTAACCTCCTGGATCAGTCATTCTGGCAATGCCAGACTGACCAGTAGGCAGGCGACCTCAAAATATTCCTAGAGACTTGGCTCAGATCATGGATCCCGACAGAGGCCCTTTGCCCATGGTTCATCCTCAAGCATGCCCACTGACCTCTGAAACCCCAACCGCTGCTGAGGCTCCATCGAGGCCACTTGTAAACCAAGTCATGAACTACAGAGACAGGGACACAATTCTTCTAGAGGCCCGAATGATTGGTAACCTTCCATATGAATCTTCCTGGAGTATGATGTTTCTGGACTATGCAAAAATGGTAGCAACCAAACATAAAGAAATTCACAGACGTCAACAAAATACTGAGGGCAATGAACCTGCACTATATATTGATCTTCACAGCCACACTAAATGTGATAAATGAGTCCCGATCATAGGCCTTTGATTCCCTAGAGGAGGCCTAGGAATGGGTGACAGAGAAGATAATTTTTCCCTTGTCCCCAAACGGAAGCCTCTTCCTTGCAGAAGAACTCAATTTAGGAGGGGTCAGGGGTGCTGCAAACTCTTCCTCAACATGTCAGACTCAGATCTTGTGGGACTATGCTCAATCACGCCAGCCCATGACCAAAGCCACCTCCCACAGATGAGTCCAGCCGAGGGCCAACCAGAGACTTAGAAGGGCTTCCACCTGCTTTATATTTACTGCTTGTGATTAGGGTGTCACTAAAGTCCCTCTCGTGCTCTTCAGAGGGTTTGACTGTGGAGTTGAGGGCCCTCTAACAGTGGGCTCACTCCTTATTCACGCATACAAAATCAGAGAGGCAATGAGACTCCACCCATATAGGTTGTATTAGTGGCTGTTTATGAAGGTTTTTGGGGGCAACAGATGCTTCCGGGAGGGAAATATGTGGTGGGGTAAATTGGAGGTAGTGGTTTTTCAGTTGCAAGATTTGCTGTTTGTTCTACACTGCATTGTTTTTGGTTCTGTGACACATGGGCCCCACCTCCATATAATCCAACTAAAGATGGGTCCAGTTTCCATTCGCTGGAGCCCCTGAGGTATCAGTAATTCTAGTCTGCTACTAAGTTGATCTTGCCTAGGAGGTGGAGAGCAATAACTAAGAGACTGTGGGTCAAGCATTAGTGCCAAAACTCTTTGGTTATCTCTGCAAGGAGAAAGGATGTTGTGCCTGTGAGTTGGTCCTCATATTGAGTCGCAGACATGTTCTCCATCTTAAGTAAGATGCAACGGTTAGACCAAAGGTTTGAAAAAGAAATAATCCCAAAATGAGCCAGCTAACAATTAGAGGTAATTGCTATGAAGGGCCATTTCTGAACCAGGTGCACCCTATGGGTAAATCCCCACATATTGTGCCCCAGCCTAGGCGACTAGTGTCCAATTCATCACAATGTCTAGATTGAGGATGAAAATGGCCCTTCCATAGCAAGACTGCATGTGATTGAGCTACAACTGAAGTTCTTGGTGGACTTACTTGGACACAAGAACCTGGTTTGAGTACGATAGACTCTTCTTCAAATGCTGGATTTTTAGACTTTGAAGGTCTTGCTAATGGGAAGGAGCCAGAGAAACTGCTTGAATTGAGAATGCCAGAAGGCCCACAGACAAAATGGCAAAGGAAGAGTTACAGTCTCTTGTTTGAAGGCTCTGAGTAGTTTGTTTTTTGATTGCTTGAATCTTATGAAAAGTTATAGCTAGAGTAGCCAACACAGAGTCTATGGAAAACCACAGGAAGATCATCTGCTGGGAAGGAATCAAATGTGATAGTTGGTGATAAAACCCAAGAGGTTGGTTGTCAAGAGTATCTTCTGTATGAGGAAGGTGGGATCTTGGGGCATTAGAAGGATGTCATCTAAACAAAATCAGTCTAAATCAGACAAATGACTCTGGTACTCATTCTGAGAGTGGCTTGGGAAGCTTGGTAAAGCACCAACGAAAGACCAAAAGGCAGAGTCAGATATTTGTAGATTGTTTATTTCTACTGAAATAGAAAGAAACTACAATTGGGGCTGGGGATCGATATGGTCAAATATGAGTCCTTGAGATTCAGACATACATGAAGTCGCCTTGTCTCAGAAGGTCTCTCAACATATGGATCCCCTCCATTTTAAAGTGACTGTAAGGATCAAGCAGTTGAGCTCTTTCAGGTTGATTGCCCGATGAAAACCTGCTTCTTTTTGTCTACCAAAAAGTGCCTCTCGGAAAACCTCTGGGATGAGGGAGCAAAGGCAAATGACGGCTTTCTGTAGCAAGAGCCAGATCTCCTGATCTATGAATCATTGTTTGAAAGTGGACAATCAAATATGTGTGGGAGGAGAAGTCTGTATTGGAGACACATAAAATGTCAGATGGAATCACAAGACTATTTATAAGACCCATAAATCTCCAATTATCTATTTCCAGTTGTGAAGGAAGAATCTGGTTCTGCTCCCCCTCTCCATATTTAGTTAAAAAGAAAGGCAAAGATATGGCCTGGAAAGAAGAGTTTCATGAGGCTGCTTTGAAGTCTCCTGGCTGGTAGCAACCTCTGTACGCTCTAGCTCTAAAGAGGATGAAGGGAGAACTTAATTTGTTGTAATTCCAGGCAGAGTGTGGGCATTGTTGTCCTCTGAAGGAGGAATCCTGTAATAATAAGCAGCTGGCAGAGCTGCCCTCTACCTCTGCTGGCGTTGGGAAAAAGGTAGGATTGGAACACCTTTTTTGAGAAGAGATTGTTCCTTATCTAATGAAGTACAGATATTGTCAAAATGGGCCACCTCTTTAAAAAATGGGTCGCCAAATCAGAAACCCTCCACATAGGGACCTGCTTTATTAATTGCCAGATCACATAACTCCCTGTTGGGCTACTCTATAATTGATTACATCATCATTGAATACTGGTATTTTCTGTTAATTGCAGTATGTCATTAGTTGGATCATGGAAATTTGATGGATCCAAGTCACATTTTAATAAGATGTCAGGGAGAATGCATTGGTGCATTCCAAGAATATCTAACTTAGAAGAGTTATTAGAAGGAACAGTTTATGTTATATGGAAAGATGATCTACGTGACCTGTTTAGTAAATTCATGAAGTTGATTACTCATTTCAATTCAGAGAGTCACCCCAAACTTCTCACAAACCCTCAATGCTGGCCGCTTCTCTCCCTTAACAAAGAAAATAAACAAAATAGTTAGAACTCAATTTGTCTCCTTCTCTAAAAAAAGAGCCAGCTTGATATTGCTGCTTAAATGGAGAATGGAGAAAGCAGCACCTAAAAATTAGTTTAGGAAAACAAAACTGTGACTGTTTGTGGATCAATTTAAGAGGAGATACATTTAAGAAAAGTGTTTGTAAATACATGGAACTCAATGCTGATTGTAGTGGGACAAGAATGAGATCCCACCCTATCTCCATTAGTGAGGAAGCATGGGACTGTTTTATTTGGGAACTATTGTGGCTAATCCCGTTGTTGACTCCTGTGTTGAAGATATTCTCACCGACTTTGAGATTATGCTAATTAGTTACAGTCCCCCCTCTTTGAGTGAGATCAAATCTTCGATTAGAGCAATGCGGAATTCTGGTGCAATTGGCCCAGACGAAGTCGCAATCGCGGTCAGACAAAGGGAAATAAATCTGTGGGCTCAGGTTCTGCTTCAAGCTCTTACAGTTACTGTTATAACCATTCATCTGTGCCCTCACCCTGGACTGGAAGTATTATTGTTTCTCGACAAATTGCACTACTAGACTTGGTAGGCAAAGACTTTACTAGATGCCTGTTGGTGCATCTTAATTCTTGGGTCCAGGATTACATGATTATTCCTTTAGAACGGGTTTCAGAAAAAAGAACTGCACTTTATATAACATCGCAGCTTTGCAACTCATTACTGAAAATGATGTGGCCATGAAGAAGTGTCCTGTCTATGATGCCTTTATAGAACTTTCCACAGCATTTGATAAGGTTGAATGTCCTACACTATGGAAAAAAAACTAGCTAATCTTGGAATGTCTAGCATTTTATTGCACCCAATTATTGCCCTCCACTCTTCAATCTGGTGCCAAAACTGTTGGTTGGAGTTCGGAGGCTATCCACAGCTATTCTTACAAGAAGCGGTTTGAAGCAAGGGTATCTACTTGCTCCTCTGCTCTTTTCTCTCCATATATCAGATCTCCCCAGTTTTTAATTTAAAAGTGTGGGTTTTCCTTCCAGTATAGAGGGTCATCCAGTGTCCTGCTCATTATATGCTGACAACATTGTGATGCTGGATTTAACCCCAAAAGGATTTTATTGTCGCCAAGGTGTCCTACAAAAGTGTGCTGGAGCTCACTGTTTGAAAAAGAACTCCACCTAAAGAGAGGTTTTCTGCTTTTAGGGAACAAGAGTGTGCTCCTACTCCAATTACTCATGGTATCTTGGTACACAAAAAGTGGACACAGTTAAACGTTCACCTTTTTATGTAAAATAACGTCCAGTGCTCTAAATGGCTCATAACAGATATGTAATAGTGTGTGTAAAGCCCAGTCACAGGCTCGATGGCTCTGTTCTTTCTATAAGTTGGTGGAACTGATGCATTTTTCTCATCTTGTTTCAGTGTACCCGAACAAAATTCAGTCTACTCTTGTACATGGTATTGCACTCACTGACGTGTCAAAGTGGAATTTTTTAGATAAGCTTGAAGGGCAATACTAAGGAGGATGATATCACTCAATTCATTAGCCCCCACTGCCGCATTAAAATTTGAGTTTGGTCTCAAAAGTTAATAGGCACAGCGTTTGGGGAGAAGTGGTGCAATGGGGTCATTGCATTATGAACAGTGATGATAATTCCTTATGACATCTTATTTATAAAGACATTTTTGAACTCAAAAGAGACAAAGCTTTATTTTTTATTTTGAGTATGCTTTAGAGCAATGTAATCTTGATATGTGTGGGCTCATCTATGTCAAAGTCTCAGGTTAAAGTTTTTTTAAACACATCACTTACGTTAAGTTTCTGATTGGATCTGGATTCCTATAAGAATAATACAAATTGTGATTCGGTAATTAATTTTTTTGTTTTGAATAAATCACAGCATTATGTGTCATGGAATAAGACCTATGGGTTGGATGCCTCTGGGCACTAATCTTCCTAAAGATTTTTATATTAAATGTTGTAACGTCTAAATGGTGCACCTCAAGCACATGTCACTTTTGTAAAAATGGACACCAGGATTTGAAACACGTTCAGTTTATATGCCCTGCTTTGGTCTTATATAGTTGCAAGTGGATGAGACCCCTTTTTTAAAGATTTTCTGGTCGTACAACTACAGAGGTGATGTATTTATTACTTAGCCCACCAAATGAAATGTTTTGTGTTCATGTTTTTAACTTTTATAAATGTTTTTTGCCTGTAAGTTGAATGTAATGATTAATATTTTTGGCACATTTCAGCTTTTATTCCATTCATTTTGTCTGTATATCTTATATCTCCGTGTCTTATGTGGACCACCAAGGAGCTCCAAAGCATGAAATAAAATTTGAATTTTGGATTGATTGATACACGTTTGGGGATCCTTCACAAAGATCCCTAAGAAGGTGGTAGCCAGGTGCCAAGGTCTGGAGTTATGGCCTCTTTGCCTGCAAGTGAAGGGCAGGGACACTCAGCAGTTTACTGTAAAACTTCTCTGGAATAGGGTTTATATAACCTGCCTTTGAAGTTGGCTGCCATCTTTAGGGAGGGGTGCACTCCGATGAGCAAGGACGCACTAAATCCTCTGGGTCAAAGGTACCCTTTTACAAGAATGATTGAATGACGAACCCAGACGAACCCTCACCTGCCTTTGGATATTCATGTCACCTCTCTTTAGTAATTGGGAGCCAAGGACTTTTGAGACTCAAATCTACATTCATGTCCTCCAGGTCTTGGAGAGATGCTTCAATGTCTGGCTCATCATCAATAGCTCTGTCATTAGGGTCTTGTGCCAGGGATTATAGCTAGACCATTTTCAGGTTCTCCAGGGCATCTGTACAAGAGGGAGTGTTCCTTTTCTTAACGGAAACAGAGCCAGGAGGCTTGGAAAGAATGTGAGCTGAATGTTAAGGAAGGTCAACTAAAAAAGACTCTCAATCGCTGTGTCAAAGGACCCAGAGAGGCTAACATTGACTTTTGTACTTATGATTGTACAACTTGGTCGCCCTAAGACAAAATCAACAACATTGCCTTGTGCCAGGTCTACGGGAATATTAAACTGAGACATAATGGTTAGTATTTGGTCTGGCAGAAACATTTTAATTCCCCAAATCAAAATTCACCCATATGCTCCACAAGGTAGAGCTTGCTTCAGCCACAGAGGAAACTGGTACTTGAGGGGGGAGGAAACCCTGTGAGGACAAAAAGTATATAATGTTATATGCATAATAAATCGGAACAAATAGGAACATAGGCCCTCATTATGACATTGGCGGTAAATTCCGCTTACCGCCATGCCGACTGCCGACAACCACATTATTACACACACAAACCAATCCGTCACTACACAGCCACACACACAAGTCTGCCAGCCCAAAGGTCAGTGATAAGCTGGTGGTAGCAAAACCCACACCGTTACGCCAACAGAACTATGCCCACAGCATTATCACCCACGAATCACCGCAGCGGACATTCAATGGCGGTAAACTATTGGTGGTACATACTGCCACGCTTGAAATACAAACACTCAAACAAAACTACACCACATTGGACAATTCAAACTACACACACCTGACACACATACACACACCACACCCACACACCCACACCACTATAAAACACACACCCATACTACCCACAACCCTTTACGACTACAAACCATTGCCACAAGAGAGAGATACAGCAAGAGCACCCACACAACCAGAGCCACATAATATCATCACCTATACACGATCTAGGCACCTTACATCACACACCCCAACACATCACCTGTCACACCCTCACCCATACCACTCACACTACACCTATGGCACTACAAAGACACCCCTGATTCTCTGAGTAGGAGCTAAGGGTCATGGTGGAGGAAATCATCGGGATAGAGCCACAGCTTTTTGGATCACAGGTGCAGCAGACATCCATTGCTAGGAAGATGGAGCTATGGTGGAAAATCATGGACAGGGTCAATGCTGTGGGACAGCACCCAAGAACAAGGGACGACATCAGGAAGAGGTGGAACGACCTACGGGGGAAGGTGCGTTCCACAGCAGCAAGACACCAACTAGCTGTACAGAGGACTGGCAGTGGACTCCCACCTCCTCCCTCACAACTAACATAGGAGGAGCAAGTCTTGGCAATCATGCATCTTGAGGGCCTGGCAGGAGTAGGAGGAGGACTGGACTCTGGTAAGTCAAATCTCTATTACTATCACCCACTACCTGCATGCCATCACAAACCCCCACCCTCACCCTCACTCCCATCACTTCACCACCTCCCACATTCTCCACCATCACAACCCACTCATCCCAATACCAAGCCCTGCATGTAACACCAATGCATGGACACCCCTCACAGACCTGCATGAGAGCCTATCACCACTGCATGCACACTGGAGGCCCACCAAATAGCAACTCACACAAAGGCAAATCTGCCAGGGCAACAACCACCATAGAGGGCAACAAACCCATGCACATGATGTCACATGCAAAAACAATAACACTGCATTTACATCCCCACAGGTCCCCCAACCAATGTCACTGGAGAAGAGGTGCCAGCAACATCCGCCCCCCCCAAGAAGAGGTCCACAGTGATGACAGCAGCTCTGCTCGCCTGGATCTGGATGACCAACCTGGCCCATCAGGGATCTCCGGACAGTTGGTTACCCAGGCACCGTCACACACCACCACAGAGCCTCCCCCCTCAGGAAATACCACCACAGCACCCACCCAGCAGGCCCATACCTCTGTCCCCTCAACACGTCAATCAGCACTGTGCCCACCACTACAGGGACCCCAGGCCACCCCACAAACACAGGATGATCAGGGACCTGGGGTCAGTGGCAGCAGGCACATGGTTCACGGGACAGAGGCAGAGGACAACAGGGAAGCTGTGAGGACTGCTGTGCGACAGTGGGAGGACAGGCTCAGGGAACCGACTCTCCAGGAGGCACTCACCGCGATCCTGGGAGCATACCAACATTCCCAGGATACTCTGGGCCAAATACTGGACAAGTTGTAGGAGAACATGCGGCTGCAGGAGGGACAGTACTGGGGGATCAGGGAGGACTTGAATGACATCAACACCACCCTGGTCTCCATTCCAGGGGTGCTGGCAGACATGGCCAACAATATGAGGGAGGCAGTGGCACCCCACCGGGCCTCTGCCACTAGCCAAACCGATGAACAGCCCACCACCGCTAGTGGACAGGAAGCCCGCCACAGGACCAACAGGCCACCAGCACCCCTCCCCCTGCAGAAGGAGAACCACCCGGCAAACATTCTCTGTGATCCAGGCGGAAGCCAGAGACTATTGCCAAGACCCCCGCCTGGAAATAAGACGCTCCTGAATGGCACCCTTGTGTCCCACTCTGTCACCCTGTCCACCTTGAACTGCCATTGCTCCCCTTCCTATGCCCCCTTTGGACAATGCACCTGTGATGCAAACAGACTGTACTCTACCCTGGACTTTCCTCCACCATCACCCCAACCCATTGCACATCCCCCTCTACTTATTAGCACTTAAATAAACATCATTTGAAAAAATACAAGTATGGAGTATGTCAAATGATTTAAGTATGTATTCGTTTAACAAGGTTTAAACATTGAAAATCAACTGTACATTAATGTATACATAGGAATGACCTGTAGTTGGCTGCAGTCAACGCACCAGGAGCGATAGTGGGGCACAAATATCTGCAAATAGAGATGCCAAAGGGTACAGTAAGTGGCCATAAAAGGGGGAAAAACAGCCTGCCAGTGACAATGTCAAACACAAAACAGTCATTTAAAAGTGAAGTTACACTGTCTTACCTGTGTGTCATTGGAAGTATTGTCGAATTATTGCACCTCTGTTGTCCTCATTCTCATCCTCTGCCTCCTCATCTTCACTGTCCACAGGGTCCACTGCTGCCACACGGCCATCTCCAGCCTCATCCTTCTGCAGAAAAGGTACCTGGCGACATAAGGCAAGGTTGTGCAACATACAGCATGCCACAATGATCCGGCACACATTCTTGGGTGAGTAGTACAGGGATCCACCTGTTAGATGGAGGCAACGAAACCTGGTCTTCAGGAGGCCAAAGGTCCTCTCTATAATTCTTCTTGTTCGTCCATGTGCCTCATTGTAACGTTCCTCTGCCCTTGTCCTGAGATTTCTCAAAGGGGTCAGTAGCCATGAGAGGTTGGGGTAACCAGAGTCACCTGCAAATATCGAGGGACAACCATTAGGGCCCACACCATACCCATACACCAACATAGATTGGGTGGGAACCAGGGCTCACCTATTAGTCACATCCTGTGGCTCTGGAGTTGAACCATCGCTTATGGGATGCTGCTATTTCTCAGGCTAAAGGTATCATGCACAGTACCAGGATATTTTGCATTGACGTGGGAGAGGTACTGGTCCACCAGGCACACTATCTGCACATTCATGGAGTAAAAGCTCTTTTGATTTCTGAACACCTGTTCATTTTGCCGGGGTGGGGGACAAAAGCAATATGTGTGCCATCAATTGCCCCAATAATTTTAAGGATATGTCCCATTGCATAGAAATCAGCTTTCACTGTGGCCAAAGCTTCCACCTGGGGGAAAACGATGTAGCAGTGCTTGTGTTTAATCAGGGCAGACAACACTCTGGTCATCACGTTTGAGAACATTGTCTGAGACATTCCTGCTGCCAAGCCCACTGTCACTTGAAAGGAGCCAGTTGCCAGGAAATGGAGCACTGATAGCACTTCCACAAGAGGGGTGATCCCAGTGGGGTGATGGATAGCAGAGATTTGGTCAGGTTCCAATTGGGAACACAGCTCTGTGATTGTGACCCTGTCCAGTCTACAGGTGAGGATAATATGCCTGTCCTCCATTGTTGCCAAGTCCACCAGGGGTCTGCACACGGGGTATGTCTCCATCTCCTATTCATCCTGGGCAGTTGCAATCTATGGGGCAAAATGGTGAGCAGCTGGTCAGTATCTCTTATTTCCAGCCACTACACTTCAATGCATGTTGTGATTGTAACAGTATTTTGTAGGGGAGGTTCACATGGTGCATATGTGTACTGTGACGCAGTTAGGAGCCATGGCCTGCACCCCCCCTAAAAATGGCGTCTGCCTGTCCTGTTTGGAGGGACAGGTGGAAATGAGGTAATTCCGCTGACCTTGTAAGCCGTTGTGGGAGGCCGTCAAAAACCGCCGTTCAACTCCTTATTGGTTAACATTGGGCACTATGGGGTACAATGGTCAATGGTGATGTACGCCGGCGGTGACGGTATGGACTGTTGCTGACTTCACTGCCATTTTCTATCTGCTCACTCACTTGCTACCTGACCTTCAACAGGAGAGGACCAACACTGCACGTGCTGCTGTGACCTGGGTCTGGAACTGACCATGGATCGTGGCACTGGGGAAAAGGCCCCTGCCTTTACCTCAGCAGAGGTGGAGAGGCTGGTGGATGGGGTCCTACCCCAGCACCAATGCTGTTTGGGCCTTTAGACCAACAGGTGAGTACACCATGAATACGATGCATGGGTCATGAATGCATGGAGTGCTGTGTGTTAAGGCCTCATGTAGGGGGTGTGTGGTGGATGGGCACTGGGCAGTGTGCAGCATGTATGGTGGGACATGTCTGTGCTAATGGGAATGAGAAGGGGCATGATGGGCCATGAGTGTAACAGGCAGGATGGTCGGACTAATACCATTCCCTGTGTCCATTTCCCTGCAGGTCAGTGCCCATCAGAAAAAGGGGATATGGCATGCCATCGCCAAAGATGTGCGGACCCGGTGTTCTATAACAGGTGGAGCACCCACCGTGTCAAACGGTGGGAGGACCTGAGACGCTGGGCACAGAAGATAGCCAAGGCCCGCAGGTGATGGCCTCCCAATGAGGAAGGGGTTCCCCTGATGGCCCGCATTCTGGTGGTGGCCTCTCTGGAGCTGGATGGGTGCTTGGGGGCATCACAGTAGCCACAAGGGGGTGAGTACAGTGGCCCAATATACAACTTGTGCCTTGTGGGGTGGTATCCGGGTGGGGGATATGGGCCTGTGGGTGGCCCTAGGCCAGGCCTGACATTGCAGAGTAGGTCCCATGTTGTGCAGGGTTCTGAAGTTAAATACCTCCAACCAAGCTAGTAGGCATCCACTACTGGGCAAGGGTGTGTGGGTCTCAGGTATGCAGCAATTGGCATTAGGTGTACCTATCCAAGGCCTGGTGACTAGCATTGTGACTGGTAGTGCATTGCCTAGTGCGTAGGGCTGTTCCCTGTGTGTGTGTGTGTTGTGTACGCCAACGGTGGTGTTGTTGGCACCATTGACCAAGTGTATCCTTTGTTTCTTCCCCCCTCCCCTTTTTGTTTTGTCACCCTGTCCTTATGTGCATAAGCATAATCTGGCGGAGGAGCAGAAGCACCAGCGACGGAGGGAGCTGCATCCCACAGGACCCAGGAGGCCAAATCCACCCACGGTGAGGGTACCAGTGGGACGGAGGACGAGGAGAGCACCACGGCGGAGACAGGAGGGGACAGTTCGGACACGGATTCCTCCTCCGATGGAAGCTCCCCGGTGGTGGCGGACACCTCTGTGCCCACCCCATCTACAGGTACAGCCGCAATCCCTGTACTAGCACTGGCCTCCCAGCAGCCCCTCAGCGAGTTTCCCGTGCCGCTCACCCAGGAGAGTGGGCATCTCCTTCACCCCATGCACCTCAGGCCCTGCCCCAGTTAGCCCTGCTTCCCTCAGTGAGGAGGCTATTGACCTCCTGTGATCCATCTCTGTTGGGCAGTCAACCATTGTGAATGATATCCAGCGGCTGCCCAAAATGCAACAGACAAATGCATTCCTGGAGAGCATTCACACTGGCATGGTGGCCCAACATAGATCACTTCAGGCTCTGGCCTCCTCTCTGATGGCAGCCATTGTTCCTGTTTCTAGCCTCCCCCCTCCAAATTCCTTAACCCAATCCCATTCCCCTCATCCTCAATCTATCCCAAGCACACAAGCAGACGAGCATGCACCCAGGACAACACACAAGAGTGGACATGGCAAACACAAGCACCACACTTCATCAAACCGGCATTCATACAAATACCATCCAGATGCAGACATGCCAACATCCACTGCCTCCACTGTGCCCCCCTCCTCCTCGTCCTCCACCACCCTCCAAGTTGTGTCTACACTCACACCTGCACGCATTGCATCCTCATCCACTGCCCCCATCACCAGCACACCTAACAGCACATGCCCCTCACTGACAGCCACCACTCCCACTTCCATGCAGAGGTTCCCCTGTGTCCTCTCCCACTTTGACTGTGCCCTCTCCTCCCAAAGTACACAAACACAAGAACTCAGACACCCAACAGCCAACCACCTCACAACAGCATCCAGCCCATGCACCTACATCCAAACACAGCAGACTGACACCTCCTACAACCACTCCCTCTTCCTCCACTCCCAAACCATCTCCCTCTTCCCACCCCAATGTCCCTAAGATGCTTTTCCTCGCCAAAATTGACCTCTTCCCTAGCTCTCCCCCGTCCCTCATATCAGGCCAGGGTGGTCAAAACCCAGGCAAGCACCTCAGCCACCCAGTCCAGGGGCACAGTAGTCTCCACAGCTACACCAGGTGGGGGAGGATCCCAGGAACCAGGCAGCCACACTGATGGGGTGCCTGCACCAAGTGCTGCAAGGAAGGACAAGGAGGCATCCCCAGCTGCTGCAGGGAAGGGAAAGGAGCCACCCCAGCTGCAAAAAGGAAGGGCAAGGAGGCACCCCCAGCTGGTAAAAGGAAGGGCATAGAGCAATCCCCGGCTGCTGAGAGGAAGGGCAAGGAGCAGTCCCCAGCTGCTGCCAAAAGGAGCAAGGAGCCATCCCCAGCTGCTGCCAGGAAGGGCAAGGGGCCTGCACCAGCATGGAGAAAGGACAAGAGGCCTGGTGCTGGGACTCAGTTGGAGTTCCCACCACCAACCATGGTGGTTCAGCCATCGAAGGCTGCAGGGGAAAGGCTGGAGCCTTCCCCCAACCACTGCTAGCACCGCCACCAGCACCGCCACCAGTCCCACTGCCAGCAGCAGCAGCCCCAGTGGGCAGCCGTTTGAGGCTGCAGGGGAATGGCTGGAGCCTCCTCCACCACTGTTAGCACCGCCACCAGCACCGCCACCAGCACCACTGCCCGCAGCAGCAGCCCCAGTGGGCAACCGTCCGTGGCTGCAGGGGAAGGGCTGGAGCCTGCCCCCACCACTGCTAGCACCCCCACCAGCACTGCCACCAGCATCACTGCCAGCAGCAGCAGCCCCAGTGGGCAGCCGTCTGAGGCTGCAGGGGAAGGGCTGGACCCTCCCCCACCACTGCTAGCACCGCCACCAGCACCGTCACCAGCACCACTGCCAGCAGCAGCGGCCCCAGAGGGAAGCTGTTCGTGGCTGCAGGGGAAGGGCTGGAGCCTCCCCCGCCACTGCTAGCACCCCCACCAGCACTGCCACCAGCATCACTGCCAGCAGCAGCAGCCCCAGTGGGCAGCCATCCGAGGCTGCAGCGAAAGGGCTGGAGCCTCCCCCCACCACTGCCAGCACCGCCACCAGCACCACCTCTGCCACCACTCAGCAGCCGTCACCGCCGGCAGAGTGTGTAGTACAACGTCCATGGGCTGTAGTGCGGCCTGGCCCCAGCAAATCCTGTGGGTCTGACACCCAGGTGAGAGACTTTGACCTTGCACTCCCCAAGATCTGCATCACAGGGCATGTTGTCCCCTCCAGAACCAGTGGAGAAGCCATCCACTCACCCCATCCTTCCCAGGATGAAGGTCACTGGGCACAATGCCTCCTCCAGAACCAATGGAGAAGGCAGCCACTCACCCCATCCTCCACTGGATGAAGCTCACTGGGCACAATGCCCCCTCCAGAACCAGTGGGAAAATCGCCCACTTGAGAGACTGTGGCCTTGCACTCCCCAGGACCAAGCAGTGGGCAAATCACCCACTTGAGAGACTGTGGCCTTGCACTCCCCAGGACCAAGCAGTGGGCACATCACCCACTTGAGAGTCTGTGGTCTTGCACTCCCCAGGACCAAGCAGTGGGCAAATCACCCACTTGAAAGACTGTGGCCTTGCACTCCCCAGGACCAAGCAGTGGGCAAATCACCCACTTGAGAGACTGTGGCCTTGCACTCCCCCAGCCAGAGCACAGGGCATGTTGCCCCCTCCAGGACCATTGGTGTTGTATCATCTTCCAACTGAGGTGTCCCCCCATTCCTCATCCCCCTGAGGTCCCTGTCTATTTTCAACTTGATGCCCCTGCAGTGTTCTCTCCGTGTTATTGCAGGAGTGAGGTTGGGCTTTGGACTTTGTGATGTGACCCTGTGGCCCACGGACATTGAGGACTGGGCAGTGTCCCTTGCATTGTAAATATGTATATACTTTTTGATTGGATGCACGTATTTCACCTATATTTATCTTATTACAGCCTTTTTACACTATACCAGTTGCCCTTGCATTATTCCTGAGGGGTACGGGGTGTATATGTTATGTTACTACATCTGGTTGTGTGTGTGGTGCTGGGGTTGGTGGTGTTGCGTGTGTGTGTCACTCTCTTTTTCCTCCCCCCTCCCCTGTGTGCTTTGCCGCAGTACTCACTGTGGTCGTCTTCATCGGCATTGGTGTTCGTAATGGAGCAGAAGGTAGAAGAGCATGGGGAAGACATGCAGCTCAGGCTCCATGGCGGCGTGGTTCTTCCCTGAGTCTCCAGAGGTGAGTTGTTTCCCTTCTATGTGCTGTTTCTGCCAGGCTTTTGATGTCATTGGTACCACCCAGGAAAAGATGGCAGAGTGTCATATTACTGTGGGCGGTACATTGTCTTCCGCCTGGCTTTTGGCGTTTCTGCCGTGGTGCTAGTTGGTTTTACCCTGGCGGTCGGAGTGTCAAAGTGGCTGTCTGTCTGAGCGGTTTCCGCCGTGGTCATAATTTCATATTCATGACCGCTGGCCTGTTTGCGGTATTACCGCTGCTTCATCACCGACTGCTGGGGTTGTAATGAGGGCCATAGTTTCCTAATTCAATACCTACATACATATAGCAGTATACTGCTGAGTCAGGTATACAGATATGCTACAATTTCCACACAAGATAATTAGGCCTGTATTAAGTAAAGTGTTATAGCCCTTCAAGTGTGTGTCAGGGTATTAGGCTAATAAATAAATTATTGGCACCCCAGAGGGGTGTCAATTTCAGGCACTGCAGAGAAGACAAAAAGGCTTTGCGAAGAAGAAGGCTGGGTCAGAAGGGGAGAAGAAGAGGTGACCCTGCATTGCCAGTCAGGGCAGGGTTAAAGGCGTGGTCGAGAGCCTAAAACACCAAGGGGCATATTTATACTCTGTTTGCGCCGGATTTGCGTCGTTTTTTTTTACGCAAATCCGACGCAAAGCTAACTCCATATTTATACTTTGGCGTTAGACCCGTCTAGCACCAAAGATCTTGGAGTTTGCGTCATTTTTTAGCGTGGACACCTACCTTGCGTTAATGATATGCAAAGTAGGCGTTCCCTTCTAAAAAATGACTCTAAGGCATGTGCACCTTATTTAAACTCCCGTGCAAAAATGACGCACGGGAGTGGGCGGGCCTGAATAAATGACGTCCAGCCGCTTTTGTGTCATTTTTTAACGCCTGGTCAGGGCAGGTGTTAAGGGACCTGTGGGCTCGGAAGGAGCCCAGAGGTGCCCTCCCATGCCCCCAGGGACACCCCCTGCCACCCTTGCCCACCCCAGGAGGACACCCAAGGATAGAGGGACCCATCCCAGGTAACTTAAGGTAAGTTCAGGTAAGTATTATTATTTTTTTTTTGTGTGGCATAGGGGGGCCTGATTTGTGCCCCCCTACATGCCACTATGCCCAATGACCATGCCCAGGGGACGTAAGTCCTCTGGGCATGGCCATTGGGCAAGGGGGCATGACTCCTGTCTGTGCTAAGACAGGAGTCATTTCAATGGGGGTTGGGAGTAAAAAAAAATGGCGCAAATCGGGTTGAGGCCAATATTTTGCCTCAGACCTTTTTTTTACGCACACCAGTCAGCTGCGCCGGCTAACGTCATTCAATAAATAAGGCGCCCGCATGGCGCTTTGGAATGGCGTTAGCCGGCGTTAACATTTTTGACGCACAACTGCGTTGGCGCAGTTGTGCGTCAAAAAGTATAAATATGGCCCCAAGAGTTAGGATGACCCGAGTTGCTCACAGGAGTGCTACATATGAAGTCACAAAGAGCAGGAGAACAAGAACCTCTGAGTGGAGGTAAGATGCCTCTGTAGTGATCATGACTGAAGGTCACTCTTGTAAGAAGAAATAAATGGCAGCTACAGTGAGGGAAGTACTAAACGTATACCTGATCATTTGGGGGCAAGTTTAAGAAATAAGCCACCGAATAGAAGGTCCATGCGGCAAGGTCACATAGAAAGCTTATACAATCAAGGCAATAAATAGAGCTGTTGGAGAAGAAATATTATCACAAACAGTTCAGGATAAGAAACAAAGAGGTACTTAACATGGCCACTGAGAAGCAAAGAAGAGGCAGTTTATTTGTGATGGCTACCCTTTGCTTATTACTGGTTACCAGTGTTCTGAATGGGTAATGAACTCTATGCATAGGATGTGTAATTTTTTATGGAACCATGGGTATTGTAGTTTTACTGCACCCTTATCTTATGTGGTTGGGATTTAGAAGGCTGCTATTTTATTAAAGCAAGGAAGACAATCCATAATCTGAAGTGATGCAAAGTCCCTCAGGTCCGACTCTATTTTCTCTTGGATAATGGAAATCGCCACCTTCTAAATCTTAGACCTTTGAGGAGAATGGAAGATGCCATTTTACCCGATTTATGGAGAATCATTGTAATGTCTGCCAGTTGAAGCTGATGTTGTGTGACCTTATCTTTCTAAGAACTGTGAAAGTGTCAAGTCATTCGACTAATGACATAGATGCAACACCTGATGCGACATTCGTCTGTGTCAAATGTCAAGGTTAAATAAGAGCGCATACAGACATGTAACTGAAATGTTGTAGTCTGAATTGATGTCCTTTTTCCTTATATGTAAATAAGAAAATGTCTGGGACACATACTTTGATGCGCATAGTCTATGTCCGAACTTCCCTAAACTTATGTTAGAAAATCCAATTTCAGGTAAGATTTAGTATGTAAGGATTGCCCCTTACCCACTTGGCAGGAGAGTTCCTTTACCCACAATATAGCACAAGATTCTGCCAGACGGTCTCACCTACAGCCAGCACACTTTGCAGATGCTACATCTCTCCTGAAACTGATAAAGCTGTGTCCTGGAGGAAGAACATTACAGCAGCATGTGTTTGCCCTTCTTAGAAAGAAACAGATTGTTCCTATAGTAAAAAGTACTTTTACTTTAAAATGTCCATTCTTCTTAATGCAGCAGATGTGTTATGCTGTGAATAATGTAATAGGTCTGTTACTGTTACCATGGTGCCCCTGATCCCTTCATAGGAATTGTTAGTAATCCAAAAGTGATATTTCAATTCCAATAATACATTGAGTATTGTTCTGCGGGGCTACAATAGCCTGTCTTTCCCATTCATTTTTGGTGCATTGAACTAAGATCAACTGTGGAAAGCACACCTTGTAGAGCTACGCCAAAGTCATAGCTTATCTAACAGAAGCCTCTGGTCCTGTCATAGAATTGCATTGTATGTTAGTATTAAAGGTATTTTCTAAAATAAACTAAGATACTGGCTAGACAGTGACTTATTCTTTGTTGAGTACTGAGTCACTAACCCCGCATCAGCTCCCTGAGTAGGCTTTGGACTGCCCAACTTCACAACCCTCAGGGTCATATTCTAAAGGGGTGTACTTGGTCCTCATTTTAGGGCTCAATACTAAGGTTAAGCCAGAGGGCACCAGCAGTACACAGCTCGAATTTTAAGAATCTTAGCCCACTATCCCCTGATTGCACTGGGACTCCTGAAAGTGTTTGTTTCCACATAGTGCACTTTTTCACACTCACACTTTCCATAACTAGTCACTGATATTTTACATTCGCACTAGTCACTGACATTACATTCTCACTGACCTTCATACCTCATCACCCCTTATCAGACATAGAAGACATTGTGCTTACTTGAATCTGTGGTATTACCTGCACAATGCTACCATACTTCATGAGAAGAACTGTTCGATATTAATGGATTCCTGGCAGGTGTTTATATGATTGCATATATGGTTCACTTTCTTTTAAATACATTTTTCCCAAAGACATATTTCAAGTCTGTGTGTGTAACGGATAAATCTGATGTATGTAAAAAGATCTTTTTTTAATTCAACATTTTTTTCAATTTGTAGAACCAAGAGTCTGAAGACGAGGCATAACATCCCATTTTCAATGCATGACTTGGAAACCTATCTTTGTCTGACAGAAGCAGATTTTCAAGTGACGCGCTCAGGCTGTGTCTTAATTTCCTTAGCGCCCTTGCTCTTTTTCAAGCCTCTTTGCACACTTGATTATTACTGGCATATTTTGCGCTCTGCCTACACTGAATAAGCGCTGTCCCTCTGGGGCAGGCGAGTCGCAGCTGCGAGTTCTATGAGGTCTGGAAATCTATGTCTTGAACATGAAGCATCTGAGACCCAGCACAAACCAGAAATAGATAAGATATGACCGGTAAAGCATGTGTGGGTTCATCTGCTCATTTAATCACTCTCAAACACAAGCTATTTGTAATCCGTTGATATAAAAAAAAAGTGGCTTTCTATGTTGTAATACAATATTTTGCTATGCAGCATGCTGGGTGGCTGGATTAGTAAATAAAGCAGAGGGGTGTAATTTAAATGTCACGGCGCAGAGATGGCGAATAGAGCTTGAAGTAATGGTAAACTGCAATTATCCATGTTACTTTTCTGTGTTTTATACCTCTAAACTGTGATAAATCAATCGACATACTCCTACTGAATGTAATGAGTGAGAACTAATAGCTACATAGCCAGTCATCCAAAACGATTTCAAAAACAATATTCACATTTCTTTTGTCACCTTCTCCCTAGAAAAATTTCTGTTAAACTGGCACAATCTTGGGTAATTTCACTTACTCCTGTTACACGGTATTCCCACGCTTATGCTAGTATACCATGTTGCGTAATTATGCTCTGTCATAAAAATGTAGTGTGAGAGCATGGGAACAACACAAGTGACCAGTACGCGAGTGGCCGCTTTTTGCTGGGCTTGTGTGGTGATTGTTCTATTTTTTTAATGTCAAATGCATCCTTGCTTTTCAAATGGAGGATATAGTATGCATAAAATATAGTTCTAAATGCAGGTTTTGCATTTTTCATAACTATAATATTCCATTATTTTTTAAACAATTCATATGTTTTGCAAAATAACATTATGCGAATTTCAAACACACCTTGTTTTCGCCCATATGTATTTTTTTTATACAATAAAAAACAGAATGTTGGAGTCAAGGATCCTGTTCTATCCATAGTTTTCATGTTAAAAAATATACCTTAGAATAGCACAGCCACGGAGTAACATACAGGTGAGGCAGATAATCCCAGCCCCCTATATACCTCCAGAAAAAAAATGTTGTCTAGAGAGTTTCATTTTTGATTTGTGTTTTTGTATCATTAGAGAATTAATTTAGCTTGGGTAGACATTGCTGATCTGGGCCAAATGTTTCTGGTCAACATTTTTAAAAATGGCAGATTTGTTGCAGTGATGATGTAATATTTCATGAACCATAAGACCAATACACTTCATTTTGGTTCCAAAACATAGGTTTTGGGGTTCAAGTAGTCTTACAGAGAACGGAAATAACTTCTTGGAGCAACTCTTATGCCATTTTCCAAAATGGCAGCTATAATAGACAAAGAAGAGACGGATACAGAAATAAAACAAATAAGAATGGATTTTAATCCTTTAATGTATACACCAAACAATGTTAAGATCTGAAAAAATAACATTTATCACTTCTGTTTTAGTCACATTTTCATAGTTCACTTTATTTGTTTCAGCAATCGCTTGTGGTACATTTGCAGAATGTTGAACATTTGAGAAGAGCATATTGACAGGGACATCTTTTTGTAGCATTGGTTTTGCAAGTAAATGTAGGTGTTAGTTCTGAGAGCAGAGGCTTTAGAAATGTTGTAGGTTTTAGCACCCCATTAATATCAACCCAAATAAATTCACACAAATCTTTCTCTTCATAGGCATGATCCAAAACATTCACACATCTTCTTGTCGTGTTGGCTCTCATTAAACTAATGAGACTGCTGGATTCGGGCGGCAGCACCACCAGGTTGTGGGGAACTGAGTCCAATTCCACACCGTGTGACAACTGTCAGCCTATCCCTTCCAGTGAGCTAGCAGTACTTCCCCAGCACCTTAGAGTGGCAGGGACTTGAGGCAGCCGTGTGCATGACATTCTAATTTGTCAGGGAAATCGTGGTATAACAGACTGGATCCTTTTTTCTCAGTAACATTCGTCTCATTCATGCAATGACAAGCAGAAGCAGAAATGAGTTCAATATATTTTAATGAATCAACTGCATTATAGATAAAATGGCATTTACTGCAATAATTAGGATGATAAAACATAATAATAGCAATGCGTGACAAAGAAAGTGAAACATAAGAGGGCTGTTGTTCTACCAAGGGTCCTCTCTCATGCAGGCAGAGAAGACGTCAAGTCTCAGGATACAGTTGCAATGAAGCAACAGCATGCAGTGGCAATTTTCTGGTTGTAACTCTCCCTCTAACCTATAGGGGACAGAAGGACGTTTTAAGCAGCTGACGGTCTGAGAAAACTGCCCTATGGTAAGAACATGCATGTTTCCCATGAGGTGGCAGAGATTGTGATGTTACACTTGGTAATGGCAACAATACCGGGTACAGCCTTGAGCAAAGCACAGAACGAGAATGTCAGACTAAAAGGGATGAAAACAGTTTCTAGGCTGAAAGTATATAAGATAAAAGAAATGAAACATCACAGCAGAATGAAGTTTCTGCCCATAAAAAGCCGCTAAAATAACTTCACTACATTCTGATCAAGTAGAATGCTCTTTTAATGTATCCACACACAGAATATGACGTCTGTGGAAGGTCACTTATGGGGACTGATCTCTTGATTTCACTGTACTGAAGATCAGCAAATGTGTGACAGCCAGAACTCGCTTTCCACACACGGACAAGGTATTTTTCTACGTCTTTAAAGTCACATTGTTCTTCTGTCTCAGCAAATCCTTTTAGAAACATAACAGGTTCCTCAGTTAAAGTTCCAAGCTTTGTTCCAATTATTCTCATAGTGTCATCACCCATAAGGAAATGTGCCTTGATAAAAACACTGGGCATCTCTGGGTCACGTTTCTGGTACAGAATATGAAGAGGGATTATGGGCCAGATTTAAGAAGCCCCCAGCGCCACCTTGCACCACATTAACATCATTTTTATTGGCGCTATTGTGGTATTAAGTTGGCAAAAACACTGCACCGTATTTACAAAGTTGTGCAATGCTTGCATTGTGCCACTTTGTAAACCTTTGTGCCACATTATGCCTGTGCATAATGCATGCTAGAGGTGCATTCTGGCATTAGGAGACTCAGAAAAATGGCACAGTGGAATCTATGAGATTCCACTGCACCATTTTTTGCATCATTTTTAACGCCTGTCTAAGGAAGGAATTAAAATGACACTCCCATTGTTTTCAATGGGCCTCCTTTCGCTTTGCAGGATTACAGTCAAAACTTTTGGTGTGAAGCCTGCAAAGTGCCAAACTAGCATCAAAATTCTAGCTCTCTGATGTGCGCCATGGTGCACTGTATCATGAATAGGGTGCACACATGGTGGCATTACGGGGGCGCAATGGGCGAAAAAAAGTGGAGCATCATGAAATGATGCGCCATTTTTCATAAATCTGGTCCAAAGTGTCTTTTCTCACCTGTTCCATAACATATTCCTAACTCTGACAATCCTTGACTTTTGAGCATTGCAACAAATCTAATTAGCACAGTAATAATATCTGGGTCATTTGAGAGTAAAATGACTTGATTGGAACCATTTCGAACAGCCCACTCAACATGTGGCACAACACGAAGGTCAGCTCCCTCCAATTTGCTGCTACGTTCTTGAAAAATGTGGCCTGCACCTTTTGAATCTATCTCTGCAGGCACCGATTCCTCATTGACAATCACTCCACTCATAATAATTTAAAAATTCAGCGAGTTAACATCTCACAGGTTCATCTTCTTTGACGTTGATGACTAGAATTTATCAAGTTGCACATGTATAAGTGTCAAATTTGTGATCCATTCAAGTTCAATTTTTCAACTTGTAGACATTAGTCCTATTCTCTCACATTCTTTGACAGATAGTTCAAGATAACTGTCAAAGACAATCTGCAGTTCTTGCAGGTGCACACAGACTTTGATATCTGTAGAACAGTCTGAAGTTTTGCATTGATGAAATTTTGACCATTCGTGATTGTGACATATAGTCCACAACAGCAGCAGTTTTTAATGGGGACATCATTTCAAATTGAAATTCTTCAGATGAAAGTTTTTTTTTTCAGGATCTTTTACAAGTTTGTGCTTCACTGGTTTGGTTGTAGCATTTCCATCAAATAATGTGTTTGCTGGAAGAAGATCATGCAACAGAATATCCTTGATGAATTTACCCCTTTCTTTTTCTACATCCATCTCTCTATGTGCTTCCAAAAGTTGTTTTTTTAAATCTGTTTTGTAGTGGTTGGTTGGATAAAACTCTTACTATAGCAATTAAAGTATGGAAGTTGAGCTTTAGTGATTATGTGAAACAGCATATTCTCTTTCAGAATAAATCTCTTTTGCGTCATTTTTGCATTTAGTTTCAATCCATGTTCCAGGACATCCACATATTGTTTGGTCATAAAGTTGTGTAGTCTCACTGGCTCAGTCATTTCAAAGGGGTTTCCTGTCTGCTGCATGAAATGAAGAAGGCTGTTAACACATTTATCATGATGTTGCCCTCTCTTTCCCACAAGTTTGTGGTGAGGAACATTTCCACGATGGTCCATTAATTTTTAATTTGTCACCTCTCTGAAAACATTGCAAATAGAAAGGACTTCATAATGGACTAGCTGCATTGAGCAACAGATTCACTTTGATCTGTCTGAACAATAATTTCTTTGGAGCTTTTCTGTGATCTCTGGATCGTCTGTTCCAGTTCTCTACCTGAAGCCACAGCACTGACCCTACCCTCTCTGTCTTTCACTACAAAATGTCTTTTGAAGATTTTTCTTTAGATGAAGGGTTTTCCCACCTCTAGTGTCTTCACTCTTTCCAAATACCAGGACCCACCATACTCAGTGATTCCACAGACTTCACGTACAGCTCCCAATCACCTTCCTGATCAGCATGCACCAAGTTTTCCACTAGAGCTACGATGTTTAAATAATTTCCCCAGTAATTGCAAAGTTCAGATTTTTTTCACATTCTTTGACAAACTCTACAAACTTGGTTTTCAGGTTTTCTGATTTTTAACTCAGGGGCATATTTATACTCTGTCTGCGACGGATTTGTGTCTTTTATTTTTACTCAAATTTGGCGTAAGCTTAATCCATATTTATATTTTGATGCTAGACTCGTCTAGTGTCAAAATATTGGAGTGAATGTCATTTTTTTTACCGTGAAAACCCACCTTGAGTCAAAGAGATGCAAGGCAGGCGTTCCCGGGCAAAAATGACTCTAAGGCCTTAGCGCCTTATTTATCCTCCTGTGCAAAAATCACGTACGGGAGGAGGAGGGCCTTAAATAATGGCACTAAGCTTGCTTAGTCCCAATATTTAACACCTGGGTCAGGGGAGGCGTTAGGGGACCTGTGGGCTCATTTCCATGGTCGGAGACAATGGAAGCAGCCCACAGGTGCCCTTCCCTGCCCACTGGGACACCCCCACACACCCCTACCCACACCTGGAGGACATCTAAGGATGAGGGGACCCATCCCAGGTAAGTCCAGGTACTTTTCCTTTTATTAAGTACCATAGGGGGCCTAACTTGGGCCCCCCTACATGTCGCTGTGCCCATTGGCCATGAACAGTTGACATAAGTCCCCTGGGCATGCCCATTGGGCAGGGGGGCATGACTCCTGTCTTTATTAAGACAGGAGTCATGTCCATGGGGGTTGAGCATCAGAAAATGATGCTAGTCAGGTTAGCGTCATTTTTCTGACTCTAACCTTACTAGCGCCATTCTTCAATGCACAACCACCTACGCCTCCCCCACCCGGTTAGCGTAGTTTATTTTGACACTAACCGGGCCATACCGCCAGCTAGCATCATTCTTTAATTATGACGCCCGACTGGTTTCCAGGGATGGTGTTAGCCGGAGGTAAACGTTTTGATGCAAACCTGCGCTAACGCAGGTTTGCTTCAAAAAGTAGAAATCAGGGCCTAAATGTATTGAGCATTGCCTGGCTTTGCATTATGTCTTTTGAATGAAGTGCACCCTGTGCCTTGTTCATTTCTGAGATAAGATATGCAAAACCCAATTTGTCATTCTTGTTCCAGAAAGCATTCCAATGAAATGTTTCTATAGCCTCAGATATGATAAGCATACCTTGTCATGAATGAACATAAAGAGTTCCGGTCAATACTGACTGGACAGTTTTGCTTCCAAAGATTTCACCCTCAGTAAGTGCACTGTCTAAGCCATATTCACTGAGATAACTTCCTGCACACCCCAACACAACCTTTTCCATGTGGAAAATGCCAATCATTGGATAACGATCATCAAATTGTACTGGATTGCTAAGAAAAATGTAAGCGACAATACGGAAAACACCTTCATTGCAGAAACTTTCCAGGATAGGCTGGTCTTCAGAGCATGCATATTTTTAGAGCTGTGTATACTGTTGCTTAGTTTGTGACTGGAGATTGCATTTCTGGTCACAACCCAACCTTCTTCAGTGTAACTGTATTCTGGAAGATCAGAGCATGAATTCCAGCCCACTTGGGAACTAGCTTTTCTTCATCCTCTAGTCAACACCAAATAAGCAATATATTACATTCAGTTAAATCAGCCTTGAGGACCACGGCATCAGGTAGAAGAAGATCCATGTCCTCAGCCACTTTGAAACGTTCTGGTAGACTGGGACTTGTTGATGGTTTGTAGTGAATTTGCACACGTTGGCAAGGCAGTTGGGTTATGAGTTTGCAGCTTTGTTTGTTTATGCCTACAGCTAACACAGCTTGTTTTCCAGCAGCTACTTCATTGGTACTGTCTTGAAAATGCACCATGGCAGTGTCATGTACGCTGGATGCTCCACACAAAGAAGAGCTGTTTTCAAAAGCAAAAATATCAAACGCAACAATTGTACATCCTTTCCTGATAAAGTGACTTGGAAGTGGTGTGCTGTCGGATTCACAAGATTTTACATGAGCTGCTAACCAGTTCCTGCTCCATACTATGTCGTTATAACTTGTTGATACACCAATCCTATTCAGTGATTAGCTCTCTACTTTTGCACTTGTCATAAATTGTATGGGCAGTCATGATGAGTAGCAGAGTTTTATTTTTGCTGTGACATAGTTCATAAAACATGATTTGGAAAAGACAGTACATTTGCACAGTATAAGCCTGTTGGTTCATGAGATTGTCTTCCACTTCTTTGCATATATCTTCAAAGCCATCATCAATGTTGTTGGCTTCTGTTCTGACCTCAAAAACCTTAGTTTGTAACAGTTTTGCTTTGCTGATATTAAACACTTATGTAAGAAATGTTAAGACAACATCAGGCATTCTTGTGTACTCCCATGGTTTGTGTAGCTCTGAGGCATCACTAAATTTGTCATTAAGTCTAAAATATCTAAATTTTGGCAGCAAGAACTCCAGGGGTCAAATCAGCTGAGAACACCATAAGTGGTTCATTCTTTTTGTTAGATTGACAAAAACGAATTCTGTCAATGTACCTTTTCACCAGAAATATCTTAATTTCATTATTATGGATCAATACAGTTTCATCAATGTTGACCATTAATTCTCTGATCTCACTGAGTGTAAATCCATAGCCAGCACTCAAGAGGGGCTTTAAAACTTAATTTGCTTTTTCAGAGAGTGCAAAATTAACTGAAGACCGGCGGTTATGTTGCTGCTCAAAGCTCATTGTATATTCATATTTTCGAATGGATGCACTCATGCAGTGCGGGTGGGCATACAAATCCACTGCAAATACATTTCACCTCACTGTTTAGATCAGCTACTCAGCTGAAAACGTAATCTTGGAAGAATCTAGCTGCGGATATAAGCATGTTTCCCCTTTGAGGCTCACATACTCTGTGCTTTGTTCTTGTCTCAATCCCTTTGGCCCTTGTTCTAGCTAAACCACAGATAACACATTGAAGATCCTCTGCTTTCTGATCAGTTATTGGAGGTGGACGAGGGGTAGCCATCACTCTTCCAAGCGGATTGATATTTGGTTTGGATGTAGTTGCTTTCTCAGAAGACGTGTTTCCTTTTTGTGATTCACTGGTTTCTGCTATTCTTTTGACAATTTTTGCCCCAGAGTTTTTTCATTGCATATGACTTGTAGCACTTGTTATTACAATGATAAAATATTTGATCCTCTTCACCCATCAGTCTCAATCTATTGTGAACTTTGTCTTTCTGTATTTCTCCAGCATCTCAAACTCTCTTCTGTTCAGATACAGTTGATGTTAGCTTTTCTTTCAGATTACTTTGGCATATGGCAGATTTTTCTTTGTTGAAGGAGTCTTCAGATTTTGAAGTTAGCAACACTCTGTCAGGAGGTAAAGATCCTTTGCTACCACCTGCTTCACTCATGTTTATTATTTTGAATCAATGGAAAACCTGAAACAAAAACAATATTAAAATAAGTTACCAATATGATGGCTAAAACACATCATTATAGAGCCGCCATTTTGGAATACAGCAGAAGGTTAGCTTTGAGGAGTCAGGTTCTGTCTCCATAATATTGCTTGACCCCCAAAACCTATGTTTTGACACCAACATTAAGTATATGGGTCTCATGGTCCCTGAAATATTACATCATCACTGCAACACATCCGCCTTTTTAAAAAATGTTATCCAGAAAAATTGGCTCGTAGTAGCAATGTCTACCCAAGCTACATTACTTCTCTAATGATACAAAAACACAAATCAAAAATGAAAATCTCTGGGCCGCAATTTTTTTAACAGAGGTAGATCAAGGGGCCAAGCTAAGAGTCAAGACCATGAACATTGAATCCGGAAACTAATTAATATTATTGGCTCGGGTGATAAACACACCTTAAAGCTAAGTGCTGAAATGATAACAGACCAGTCTTTCGCATCTGATTGGTAGTAAATGAAGAAGTTTAGAAGTGCATCATTCACAAAGACTGCCGATGTCTGCAAAGACCTGGCGTAAGAAAAGCAGAACAATTGAGTCTCTAAGCACTTTCTAAACTTTAGTATGTCTTTTTCCATCTCATTCACTGAGGTAGTATGTTACTGAGAGAGATGTACTCATCTTGCAGTGCTTAATTTGTGCAGGTAATTTCAAATCGTGGCCGTTAGCACTCATTTGTGGTTATCAGAACTTATTGCTATCATCATAGTTTGGCCTTGAGCAATAGCAAGACAATAATAAGGAGATCAAGGACATAGAGAAAAATAGGAAAACAGCGACAATGGAAGAAAGCTTTGAGGAAAAAGACAGAAAAAATCTTTTGGATGAAATCTTCATGGGTGAACTTGAGCACCACTATAAATCTGTGCCTTCAAATAATGCATAGAATACTTATGTCCATTTTGGTTAATATCTCTCCATTGATAATTAGGAGCTTTGGTTCAGCAGCACACCATAAGAGGAAGGAAGATTAAAAGTCAATTAGCATGATTTTTGATTGAAGGTATGTAAGGAAGATTGAAAGTCAATTAGCATGACATTAAATTGAAGGTGTGTGTAGAGTTGAAGGGTGACTTTAGAAGCAAGGGCTTTTGCTACTCAGACAAGCCTGGAGATTGATTTGTACTGGAATATAACCTCTGGATCTACATTTGATTTTTGAGGTGATGGAGCATTTTGTATGCTCCATTTCCGAGGCTGATGAATCTTTGGATCTGTGCATAGGGTTTTAACTTGGGAATTAGGTGACAATCAATCAACATTAATTTAACACTGTAACCAATTTGGCCAAACTATAACAACCCGAAACAGAAATAAAGTTAAAGGAATTTACTACAAATTAACCCTCAGGTTAATGTAAACAAATCTCAAAAAAGATACTGTAGAGATACCAAATCACCATAGGGTAGCCAAAACATCTAAAGAAATATAGGCAGACTAACATAAGCAAAAACAAAAACTCAGTGCGGTCTAACAAAAGACAAACCAAAAACTCAGTAACAGCAATACAAAATATCAGAAGTAGAATCTGGTACTCCAAAAACAATGGCTGATCCACTTTCTCACACATTAGCGCTAGTTTAAATTCATATACCTAAGTAAAGCTATGGGAACCTACAGGGTAACTCTTAAAAATCTAATCTACTGAAAAAAAAAGAAAAATCTATCTGGAAAACACAACAACAAAAAGTAAGGAGTAAAAATATGGCAAAAGAGATTTGGAAAAATTATGAGGAAGATGTCAGCATTTCAGAAGCATTTCAGAAGCTCGGTTAAGATTCTTCTTAGAAAGTTAAGTAAAACCCTAAGCCACACTCAGCAAAGTACGGGGCAATAGGGAAGGTTAAAGGTCCGGTACTCTCAAAATGCAAAGAAACCTATTCTGCAATCATTTAGTGAAAGCCTTAGTTTATACTGCACAATTCCATTGGGCAATGCCTTCTTGGTCACCCCACTACAAGCTCCACTGTATTCTCATGTCTCACAGTGTATCTCTCAACATCACTTGCAGCTCCCACAGCTGTCCTGAGAATACTGCTGTCCTTGGTCTTCTGGACATCTTTGCAACATGTATGAATAGGGGGAAGTCTTTTTACTCTCGAACTCCTCACGCTCCTCATTCAAGGACATTTTCTCAGACTCTCTATTAATAAAACAATAACACATTTATTTCCAAACTAACATTCTGTGTGATTGCATCTGCAATAAAATGACACGTTAGAAGAAAATAAAAAACAGTTTTTCACCTTAATGAAGTTCAGGCCTCTTCAAGCTAACTTTAAGTTAATGCACATTTAATTCTATGTTATACTAGACACATATTAATTTCTACATTAATAGTAATGGAAATTGCATTCTCTGAATCAGGATTGCATAATACAGTTAATGTAAATGCAGACTTTGTACACACGTTATATAAACTGTTAGATGTAAATACATCCAAAGAACACGAGAATAGTTAAAACTTTATACTCAATGATTATATTGCATTTAATGAGATTAATGCACACAATACATGTTAGTACTAACATCACAGTGACTGCACTTTATCATTGACTTCAAGTGCACCACTTTACATTAATAAACTGTTAAAACAAGCATTACATAGTCATTATTAATTCACAAAAGTGATGATTACAACATCAGAGGTGGCTGCCAAATCTACACTGCTCTAGTGGAATGCTGGTATGTACTCATGTCTAAGTTTTTGAAGGGTTTCACTAGCAAAGAGTAAAGCATTGATGAATTTAATGTTAAGGGGAGCTTCAGCAAGAAGGCTCCATTTCATTACTGGCACTGTAGAGGTCTGTGAGTGATGCAATATTTTTAAGAATACTAGGACCTTGACAATGTTGGACACAAGGTCTGAGGAAAGCCTAAAAGTAGGTGAAGAGTTATTGTGGAATGGAGAATTGAATGAAGTGACACTTGGATGTATGAATATTGTTAAGTTTGGAGATCATGTTGGTAAAGAATGACATTACATTGCCACAAAGATTTTTGGAGGGAATGACAGCTGGGCTTTTGTGACATGTTTTCTTTTGAAGACTCTGTCAAACTTATTGGAGGAGTTCTCTTCAGAGATTTGATGTGAATGTATGCTTTGTCACCATAATGCAGATAGCTTTGAAATTTGCTCGCATGAATCCTGCAGAGAAATGTTTTAGCTGGTAATTCAGATTTAGACTCTCTTAGCTCTATGGCACTAGAAGTGCATTTAATTGTGACGAGGTCCTAATTCACCAATATTTTTTCTATTTTATAGTTTTGTTTGATTAACATTGTTAAAAGGGTAAGTGCAGATTATTGTGTAACATGGCAACAGTGTGTTTAATTCGGACTATAATGACCAGCAGTGAATTGGAAGAGTGGTAGGCTTGGCTCCACGTTAAGGGTTAGAGGAACATGAGTAGACTTTGAGCAAGAGAACTCTCAGCTGTGTTTACAGCAAAGCTCATCCAGGATTGGAAAATAGATGCTGTCTGTAATCCAAGACTTACAGATCTTGGAACAATGAGAATATGAGGTCAAGAGTGCAGTCATGAGAGTGGGTGTGTTGTTTTGGCAGACACAGTATACTGAAGTCAGACCACATTACAAAATTACAGCGTGCCTTTTCCGAGTACCTAGAACCAATA
Organism: Pleurodeles waltl; assembly: GCF_031143425.1. Classification (NCBI taxonomy): domain Eukaryota; kingdom Metazoa; phylum Chordata; class Amphibia; order Caudata; family Salamandridae; genus Pleurodeles; species Pleurodeles waltl. The sequence goes on from NC_090437.1 coordinate 31,563,167, forward strand.
TAGCAAACATCAGACCCAAATCCAGGTATATTTTTTACATATGGCTTGTAATTGACAACAAAATCTTGTTTCTAGTAAGAGCCTGTCTTAGTGTGTGTTTAAAACTCATGATATCAGCAACAACAGTGACATGAACAATTTCATTCTCTCACATCTGTTGACATAAAAGTTGTGATAAAAAATGAGAATGTTTTTTATTTAACTATTTTGTAAAGGAGAGAGGGAACACTTGGAGCTCTAGACCTTTTATGCCGTGGTAATTGGGGTTATGCTTTTACATTTCCATAGTGTGGGCAAGTCCTTATTGCCCACATGGATGACAATAATTAGACATAATGTTGTTGGAAAAGCTTGCATAATTTATATTAGTAATTTGAATTTGCATAGACAGAGATTGGCAATGTTCCCAGGTAGAAGGATGTTTTATTTTTATTTCCTTGCTTTGTTTTTTTCCAGTCAACATTTCGGGGGTCATTACAAGCTTGGGGGGTGGCTACCGCCGGCCGCCAAGCGGTAACCGCCGTGCGGCCGCCAATGCGGACGCACTCCCGCTGACCCCATTACAACATCCCCGCTGGGCCGGCGGGCGCAAACCTAGTTTACGCCCGCCGGGCCAGCGGGGATGCGGCCGCAACATAGAAGCCGGCTCCTAATGGAGCCGGTGGTGTTGCGGCCGTGCGACGGGTGCAGTAGCACCCGTCGCGCTTTTCACTGTCTGCTAAGCAGACTGTGAAAAGCTGCACGGGGCCCTGTTAGGGGGCCCCTGCACTGCCCATGCCAATGGCATGGGCAGTGCAGGGGCCCCCAGGGGCCCCAGGACTCCCCTTACCACCAGCCTCTTCCTGGCGGTGCAAACCGCCAGAAACAGGCTGGCGGTAGGGGAGTCATAATCCCCAGGGCAGCGCTGCTTGCAGCACTGCCCTGGTGGATTATCACCACCGGGGCTAAAACGGCGGGAAACCGCCGGCCCCGGCTGTGCGACCGCGGCGCTACCGCCGCGGTTGTAATATGGGTCTCCGTACCGCCAGCCTGTTGGCGGTACGGACGCCACATTAGCCAATGACCCCCTTCATGTTTTACAGCTCATTTTAGGGTAAAATATCTCAATTCCAGTTTGATAACTTTACAATGCGGTCCAGTAGAATAAGTCCAATCACAACAGGAAGAATTTCCCAAAGTGGTAGACCTGCTTACTAAGGATTAAAAAAACAAAATGTATCCACACCACGTAATAAAGGCACAGTCATGATTACAACCCATTGTCTTCTGGAGAAGAGGATGCTAGCTGGCTCTTCAGTACAGCCTACCTGATTGTGATCCCAGGAATCTACATATAGCAAAAAGGTTCAGTCACTGTTATTGTTGACCTTAACTGAACCTGGTGAGCCAGGCAGCTACATCACCTTTTCTGCTAGATATGCCAGATATGTTTAACAGCTAGTAATTCTAGACTTACTTTTTACCTTTAGTGGGTTTTGTTTTAATCCACACCAAAAAAGTTGGACTTTGTAATAATCGTATAACACTTTATTTTCTTATTATTAATTGTGTGTTGTGATCGCATATCAAGCTTGTAATAATAAAAAAGCATCACCACTCCTATTAATTTAATACAAGTGAGTAGCAAAGCCACAATGTTGTCTACAGAGACTTGCTAGCACTGCTTTTGAAGAGGAGGGTGTTTGCAAGCAACTGACAAAAGGACTCGCAATCCTCCCACCTCTGGATTTTCACCTGAGGGAGTCCCATTCCGCACCTGTATCTCTTCCTAACATGTTGAGTGGCAAGTGGCAGTCCACCATACCTCCACTAATTCCACTCCTAAAAATCGAGATGACGAGTAGACTTGAAGGTCTGGTGCAGGTAACTGTTAGGCCATGCATGGTGGAAGCAGGGTACAAAGGAACCTGATGTGAGACACAAAGCCAAATTTCCTTGCACATCAATCTGTCTGCCAGGGAAGAAGATGGTAGTATGGGTGTCCGAAATTCGCATAATTTGCAATCGCATGTTTACATAACATTTCAGGACAATTATACAAAATGTGTAAAATGCAAAACAGCAGTTAGTACTATACAGTACAGCGAAATGCATCCTTGCTTCCATTTTGGACATCATGAAACATTTTGTGCTAAAAAGATAGCACAATAATTACAAGCACTGCAAATAGCACCTGCTCTGTTTGGGTTTTTCCGCTTGTTCCTCCATGCTTGCACTAAATTTTTGTTATGAATAGTATGTGAATAGTGCATGCCACATGACATTGTGTGTGTAATAGCATAACTTTCAGAATTTTTTGTAACGAGCGTAATGAGAAATTACAAAAATTACTCAAGATCATGCTGAGATAGTGGAACTTTCATCCAGGCATAGTTAATGGACTCTGCCAGCTGCCTAATTCTGTTTCATGACCCCTTACCTACCACCTAACTGCAGCTGCTCAAGTTCAGGTTGTTCCTCTATGCTTGTGTTACCTTTCTTTCCTCAAACAGCACATGATTATGTAACATAGGGTCTTATTTACTAGGAAATGGCACAGCAAATCAGCTGCACCAAGCTGGATTGTTTTCAGAATGCAGTGATGCACCATATTTACAAGAATACAGCGCATCCCTGTGTTCTCCCCTGTGCTGGTGCTAGATTAGCTGCCTAGTGCCAATGCAAGCACCCATGCACCATAATGGCACTTTGAAAATAAGTGGCAGGACATTGCGCCACCGAAACGTCAGTAAAAGTGACCTTCCCGTGGCGCAATATCCTTGTAAATGAGGGCCACAGATTAATAGCATAATTTGAGAATTTTTTGTCACAAGCGTAAGTGTTGCAGGACACTCATCATGGAGACGAGACAGCTGGCAGCACCTCACCAAAACACTAGATTAAAAGTGATTTGTGGCAACCTGGCAAATGACACTCTACGACTTCTCATGGAAGCCATGGTGGAACATACCTTATCCCTTTCTCTCAGTTACATGAGTTTCACACATGCACAAGAGAAACAGAAGCAGGAATTGGTTCAATACAGTTTATTGAAGCAACTGCATTCTATGTAAAGCGGCATGAATTGTAATGGTTAAGATAATAAAACACAACACTATCACTGCAGTGACCCGGAAAGTGAAACAGACAAAAAGTACTAGCATTCTGTCACAATAGAAAATCTATAACGCCTACCTGCACTACTAAAAATCTACATGAGAGCAATAGCAGTGTTAGCCTTAATCTGTCCCCCTGGTCTCTGCAAGGAAACCCAACCCCCATACCTGTGGGATAGGTAGAGAAGAGATATTTTGGTCTGCTGGACATCCTCCCAAGTGCATGGAGAGAAAAAGCCGGGTTCAGTAGAACCTCGATGATAGGGTGCAGCATAAGATGGCTGACTGGTTGGAATGTCACCTCTGGCTTTGTTTAGGCAGCGTGTAGTTTTATAATAAATCATGTTGTTCTAAGAACTGCCCTGACATGATAATACGTCCTTTATGCAATACAATAAAATAACCCCACAACATATCGTAATGCGAAATTACAAAAATCAATTAATAATATGCAGAAATAAAGGCACTTTTCCCCCATGCTTACTTAATCAACTCTGCCAGCTGCCGAATACAAGTCTGTGGCCCTTACCCACCACCACAACCTCTCCCAGGACCCGACAAACAACCGAGATCATACATAGGTGATATTGAGGCAGACAGTGGAGAGGAAGTGTGAGTGTCATAAGCAAAGTTAGAGAGCAGCAACTATTTTTTGCGAGGGGAACGAGCTCTTGTCCTACTTCCACTCAATGTTTTGTTTGCTTCCCAGGAACTGGGCTTGGCTGATACACGTTTTCTTTGTTTTATTACGTAATGTACTGCAGGCATACAGCTGTCACCTGCCCCAGGTCATAAGGAGTCTTTTAGCAAGGCACAGTATATGGCATGTATATGATATGTAGTGGCCACACTCACCATGTACCCATTTAGAAGGGAACAAAAAAGTGCACATATAACAAACAATAACGTACCATAAATGTTACATAAGAAATTATATGGCAATTCACCTCTGATTTATGTGCCTATATAAAGGTACTCGGCCTGAGGTCACGTGCTCCTACATGATCCTCATACTCACTCTCTTGAATATACAATGTGTCTACATGCATGTATATTATTAGAATAACATCTACCATTTTGATTCCCCTCTTAGTTTTGCACATGCTTTTGCTAGAGCTACCTGATATGAGCAAGCTTAAAAAAATCAGTAAAACAACTCTTTTTTTCGCTGCGAAAACTCGCGTATATTATAAACAGATTTAATGCAGTCTTGGAAGATATGACAGGTTCAAAATCATCTTTTTTATGTGACAGCCGAAAAGAGAAACAAAGAACGTGCAATAAAAATGTCATTACCTTTTTGATGTGACAACCGAAAAGAGAAACAAAGAACGTGCAGTAAAAATGCCATCACCTAACACAAGAGTTTACTGGAAGGCGAAAAAAAGACAAAAGTAGTAGTTGATTTGACAGGCTTACCATTAATCAAGCATGAGGAAATTGCTTGATTGTGCTTAATTTGGTATTCACATTCCCTGGCCCAACCCGTGAGGTCATGTAGATTGTTCTCACCTCTATCTCGCAATCAGTGTCAAATTCTGAAACATAGGAGAAAAGCTTCCTTGTGCATTAGCATTGCGTTACCTGTAACTTCAACTTTTGACCGCACTGTGAGAAATGAGTATTTATCAATTTTTGATGCTGAATCAAAATACAATATCATGCTTAAAAATTGATAGGAAACCTTTTAATGCAACATAACACTGCTAAACGTTGTCACTCATATAAACCATGAAAACACGTGTCAGCTGAATAGACGAATCAATTAAACTTCCTTTAAATTCACCCTATCCTAATCCCCCAAGACAAATACATTGTTAAAATACAGCAGTTAAATTGATTAAGATAAAACGAATATCCCATGAACTGATAAAAGTTATGAAACTAAAAGTATTAAAATAGGGAATATTATACCCACAAATGCACATTATTTGGTTAGTACAAATCAGCAAGTTGCTCCATCACCAAATGGAGGAAAGTGGTCACAAGCCATTTCCGGTGTGAGGTCACAAACCACCAGTGTTCTTTTCTGTGGCATAGGATGTATTTTATTTCTTGTGATGTGCAAAACGTCTCTGCTTTTACTTTCTTACCTGCATGTTCTTTGCTTGTCTCCTGAGACAAGGTGGTCTGAGATTGCAAAGTCCACCCACTCTTACTTCCCCTCCATTCTTTCTAGGATTGTAGTTCACCCGGGATGTGGAAAAGAGACAAGGGAGCAGAAACCCCCCAATGATGAACCACTCCTTCAACAGCATTGATTTTCTCTTTGCCAGAAGTAGCAGATATGTCTCGGGGCAGCTGGCACTCATCTTCTCCATCAACAAGCAATCACAGGAAATAATTATGTGTTTGAGTGAAAGTGGAGGTCAAAGGGCGCTTGATGTCACCTCTACTACCCCTGGCATTTCGGTGAATTGACGTCCATGCTGCTGACCTGCTTTTTCTGTCAGTGAGTTCAAGCAGAAGTCAGAAGACACGGATCCTGATTCATAGGGCTATATTTACACCGTTGAGTGATTCTGCAATTTTTTGCAATTCACAATGGCATTTTACTAGTAGTATCTTTACGACGCCTATCTTTTTATGTGCCGACCAAGGCAGGGTATATAACTGCTTTATATAGAGAATACAGCACATGCAAACATAACATTTTCGTCATGTATAGTCAGTCAATGCTAAAAGTAAGATTTGGGCGCATTTAAGACAATGATTAGTACAACGCACCTCTCCCCCCAAACAAGGAAGTCTCTTATTGCTTTGCATTCATTAGCTTTCTGTATTATTCACTCTCATTTTTTGATCTTGACATGCAAAATTAAGGATGTAATATGCAGCACAGCATTTCTTAAACTGCACTTTTATGTCCAACTTCCCTCATACCAGAAAATGTCAGAAGACATGTTGCAGAGAGATATTTATTTCATTTTCATATTTGTGTGATGCTATGCTATGCTAAAGATGTTTACTGAGGCCATTAATGGATAATAAGAGCAAAACAGGCATTAAAGCACATCCCTGGTGAACTCTTCACTCCCCCTCCCTGTCTGTACCTTAACATGCCCTTAATCCTGGAAAGCAGGGCTTAGAGGAAGTCTATCAAGTCTTGTTTCAAGTCATCCCTGCAAGGATGTTTCATAGCTTAGACCAGTTTACCCAGTCGAAAGCAGATCTCAGGTCCATTAAAGAAAAACATTACCCCTCTTTTTGGCTACTATTTATTTGTTAACAAGCAGCATTAGTTTAAAGCACTGCTCCTGAGTGCGTAAACCCTCTCTAAAGGCATATTGGAAAGGGCACATTACAATAAAGGTCAGTCCAGCTGGAAATCCTCTGTAGGACTGTAAGACCAACAATTTTAACCACAGAGCCCTACAATTGAAATGGGTTGATAACACTGATGGTCCTGCCTTTTTCCTTTCTTCTATACCAGGGCAACAACTGCTGTTCCCTATGTAGGTGGGAACTTAGAACTTGCAACTGATTTTAGGGCATTTGTGATGACAGGAGCCCAGAACTCGGACCTGACCTTATACAGGTCTATCAGAACCTGTTAAGGACCAGGAGCATTGTTAGGAGGGCAAGGGTCTATATTGGGCATGACCTCTTCATATTCAAATCTGACATTTGGAGAGAATGAAGGATCTAGAGCTTCTTGTTGGAGTTCTCTTTGGGAGCATCACCGGTATGGCGATCTAAAGTGTGAAACCAATAAATCTGCTTAGATTTCAGTTCCCAGGCCATCTGATAGCTTAGCCAAAGGGTCAACTAACTGGGCTGACTATTCACCAAAATCCACCTGTACTTTTGGCTACACAAGCATTGACTAAATTGACACATATTTCTTATAGCCTGCTTTCTTTCCTCAATAGCCTGGTTATAGTCAGCCCTAAGGATGGTGATGGATACTCTTCCCTAGCTGTTTTGTGAAGGGCTGTCCTCAGGTGCCTTTTAAATTCTGTGCATTGCCTGCTCAACCACACAGGTTTATTACCCTTCGATCATCATGAGACGTTATGAATATTTTGACCTAGAGTGTTAAAGGCTTCTGCTTTAGCAGGGCTGTGGTTGGAATCAATTAATAATTGCTCCTTTACGAGAACCTAGTTCTGCTTTAGTATGTTACTGGATAAAACCTCTAAATACAAGGTAAATTAGTCCTGCTCTTGGGGCCTTGTTGCTGTACACTATAACATACACAACAAGGTTATTAATGTTAAGATCACTGTAACTATATTCCAGGGTTCCCCCGGTATCAGTCTCAATTTGTCAATCCACATTATTTAGAGCATAAAGTAAAGAAAATTGATTGCCAGACAGAACTGAATCATGGAACTGAGATCTTAGGGTTTTTACATGATCCATCTGATGTGAAACTGGAGCTGCTGCTAAATGTTTACAGAATTAATTCAGAGGCAAAAGACTAATGTTCTTTCCACCTGTACGTGCCAGGCCCACTTTGAAGAAGAATGTTATGGGCCAGAGCAGGGGGTCTGAAATTGATAACCACACAGTCCCCATTAGTCCTCTTCCTCAAGAGAACTATCCACTTCGCCATTCTTATAGCCATATTACATTTGCATGCAAGGATGTCTGCGTTGAGGGGTGCGATTGTTTATGTGGGAGAATGTATTCCTCCTCATTGCACCTTGATAATGCCCCTCTTGGCGTTAGATTTTTGCGCTGCCTCAGGTTTACAAAAACTCATAAATCTGAGGCAGTGTCAAAATGCAATGGGTGTTGCTGTGCACGCCCACAGCAACATCCATTGCACGCCCCTTCCACGCAAAGGGCTGCGTGTGAAGGGGTCGTATTTACAAGGTGGTGTTAAGCCACAAAAAGTGGCTTAACGCCACCTTGTAAATACGGTGCAGGGCATATCGCCACCAAAGCGCCACAAAAAGTGACACTTGGGTGGCGCTATGGGCTCCTAAATATGCCCCTTACTGTTTTAAAATTAGAGAGATAAGTGTTTCCAAAGAGTGGTAGAGTTAATATACTTTTGGGAAGGGGATGCTGTTCTTACACAGTTGCCTGCCTTTTTAACTATTGTAGGCCTTTAAAAATAGACTATGTCTAAAATTACTAAAACAAAAAAAAACTTATCTCGCCTTACCTTTGGAATCTGCTGGTGTCATACCTGCATTAACATCTCACTGCTGATTTACTTCATCCTGATTTTCCAAACTCAAAACTATTCTCCAAGAAAATGATGCTCAGTATTACCTCATCTTTGTCTTGAATATAAAATGTTAGCACTCTAGTTGTTCTTTAGAACTCTGCGGCGAAGCTGTAGTTCATCACTGGAGAGTTAACTGAAAGACTGCTGCTGCTTGGGTAGGAATTGCATGTTTCTCTCTGCATGTCAGATTATTTACTAACATGGAAGAGAGAGAAATTTTAGAATCCAGAGAAGATTGAGCCTGATTTTAAATGCCTAGAGCACTAACCATAATTTCTATGCCAAAAAAGAAACTCCTTATTTCTTTTTTTTACTGCTGGTCCTCTGTAGGAAATCCTCCAGTGTTGCAGTTTTTAATCCATCAAGATGGCTTTCAGGTGTGCCACATTTTTGTCATAAATACACTATATTAGCACTCTAGTTGTTCATTGGAATACTGTGGTAACGCTGAAGTAGAACACTGGGTAATCAACTGACAGGCTGCTGCTGTTGTTGGAAGTGCATGTTCAACTCAGCATACAGGACTTTTTTCTGATATTAAAGAGGAACATTTTAGATAATTCATAGAAAATGTGACCATATTTTTGAAAAACTGCCTAATTTTGTTGATTTTTAATGGAAATGTTTTCAGTGTTATTGCTTTGATTTCATCAAGATGGTGTTTGGGTGTGTCACATTTTTATCATACATGTAGAATGTTAGAACTCTAGGTGTTCATTAGGACACTGTGGTAAAGCTTTAGTAAAGAAAAGGGGAATCACCTCACAGGCTGCCACAACTGCAGTATCCTCTGTAGCAAATGTTACACGTTTTCGATTAAGATGGTGTTCAGGTGTCCCATAATTTTGTCATTGTAGACGGGTCTCGGAGACCGCGTCTTTCCTACCTCGGATCCGCCATCATTCCGCAGGTTCCCTCGTTACGGTGTTGCGTTCCCCTAGCAACGAGGGGACGCGACGCTGCAGCAGCAGCATCAACTTCCTGGTTCCGGAAATTGAAAAGAGGAAGGACGACGCTTCTCGAGAGCGGAACGCCACGGAGAAGACGCCGACCGCAGGAGCAGTTGCACCGACAGCCAACCCGAAGACACAGGAGCCCAGCAACGGAGGGGGCGAGAAGACGTCGGAGGCGGTTGCCGGAGAGACACAGAGGACACGAGACTCCCGCCACGACCCCGGAGGGTCGTGGCTTTGGAAGGTACGGTCCCTCCTAGGGACACGAGGGTCACGGGGAGCCACGAGCACTGGGGAAGGGCACCAGGGAGGCGGGAGAAAGGGAAAAGAGGGTCACTGAGTCACAAAAGGGGAAGGAAAGGATTCAGGAATTGTACAGACACCAAGAACCCCACCCCTCTCACTGTGACACCTCCCCACCGACCCACCGACCCACCCTGCTTGCTACCTTTCCCCGTTTGAGCACAATAACAACACCCGATCCCACAGAAGGACTTACCCGTTTCTTTCTTTCCTTCATGCTCCCGGAATCCGAATGAGAGGCCCACACCTTCCACCATCAGGACAGACCGGAGAGAAAACCTAAAAAGAAGAAAGAAGACATTAATTAGAGCAGGAAAAACAGAGCCTAAACAGAAACTTATAAAAATCGAACAAGTGAATACCCTGTGAAAAGAAACAGAGAATAAAACTAAACCAGAAGACCTGTATATCACTTCTCCGACTCTGTTTTTATCCGCTCGTATACGCCAGCCTACCACAGTCATAAAAGCAAAATCTTAATGCTCTAGTTGTGCCTTAGAACACTGTGGTGAAGCTGCAGAAGAACACTGGGGAATCAACTGATAGGCTGCCGCTACTTTAGTAAGTACATTATTTACACAGAATATCAGACTTTGTTCCCACACTGCTGAGGAAGATAGTATGAACCTATGGAAAAAATATTCTAATGTTAGCATATGGAGAACCTTCCATAACCGATATAAGAAAATCATGAGACAAAACCATTGTTTCTCAAACAAGGTTCCTCTGAGCCCAGCAGAGGATCAACATTTTACACAGGATAACATCACCTTAAAACACAACTACTCCAAAAAATGTATGGTGCCACCAAATATGCACTGACTAAAATCTGTTATCACCCTTTATATGTGTTTATTTTAGTGGCCCTCAAAAACAGGCATCAGTTATAATGCATTTGAATTGAGACCATGTCCCCAGTCCATGTTGTGGCCAGCCAATAAAGTGGGAGGTAACTTTGGGGACCCTCATCTGCCTTGAGTGTCAGGATGGGCTCACCCTGTCCCCTTATATGTTTTTGTAATTCATTTTCAGGACACAGGGGCAATGTCCCTGAGTTCTATAATGCCTGCCACACAATATTGTTTATGTTGTGACCAGCTAGGATTGACCAATCTCCTTTAAACTGATGAGTCATAGGATACCTGCATGCCAAGCATTCAGATACCATTAACTTTTTCAGGTGATTAATCCCTTCTTGTTCACTTAATCACCTTTTTAAATGTTAATTTGTCAAAATCTACCGACAGAATATGCATCAATTAATGAGTTGCACGCTTGCTGAGTAAAGTTCTATCTTGCTGCCAAATGTGGTGTAAATCCATACAGCCATTTTGTCTGTATCAGACAGCAACATTTCCTATTGGAGTTAAACGTTTTGGATCCCTCTTTTTTGCATTTGCAATGTAATGGGTCTTGCGTTTACTTGAGTTAGAGCTATTAGAGCTGTAAATTCCTAACTGGACTTTTCTTGCCACATAAATTGATAATGAGAATTAAAACAGTTGACAGAAGCAAGCTTATTCAAAGCACTACTGCCACCATAAGCGTGAGAATTATTGGCTCCCTGTATGACTGTCTAGAAAGTATCGTGGCTGGGATGAAAGGCAAACTGAAACCGGAGGAGTGGCTATTACGCGTTGTAACAGGAGGAAGCGTGACGTAGTGTGATGACCAACAAAAATGTTCACTTAGTTAAATGCCTGGGGAGGGAACTCAGCACACAAAGGAGGGACATTTCACAAAATACACCTATAACAATGGAGCATTTAAGACAAGCACAAAAAATAATGAATAGCAAGAGTGGGTGTGGTTAAAAGCCCACAGACAGATTACAACAGGCTAGAGCTCTTGCTCGCTTGACCGTAAAAAACTGTATTTAGTGTAATTAATTCAAGAAAATACACCCAGCTTCCAATTTTTTCATCTGTTCAAAGAAATATCACTTTTTTGTACTGATGTGAACAATCCGAAAACATGATTATTTGAATGAAAAAAGAAATTTCATGAAAAAAACATGAAGGTCACAACTTTCTCACAGTAATTCACTCCCAAAGCCAGGCATGAAGTTTTAAGAACCCTTAGTTGTTGTCATGCATGGCAGTAATATCCTAATACCTTTAGAAAACAAACATACAAAAAGTATTAGATTTTTTAGATGGGAGCGATCGCTCTCTTTGTGAAACCCAGCGAGATCGTGCTCTGTAGGAAATAAAAATAAAAAGTAGTCCAGAAATCATGTTGAAAACATGGAGCCTTGTATGTTTTCCGTAATTGGCCAGTACACCCGAGGAGGGCTAAACACCAGAAAGGACATGACGTATGCATACCTTTCACAAATGAAATCACACACATTTTAAAAGGCAAGCCCACAAACCAATAAAGGTGACAGAAATGACATGGGTGTGGTTAAAAGCCCACAGAGAGATTACAACAGAGGCCAGAGCGCTTGCGTGCTCAACCCTAAAAATGCCTTTTCTTATGGAAGGTCTGACATAACTTTGACTACTTTGGCATTATCACCAACTGAGTAACATGTAAATAAACACTGAAAAACAACATAGTTAATAACTGAGCTATGGTTCTTGCTCAAATTTGTTACACCACTGAAATTCACCAGTGACTGTAGCACAGACCATAAATATCATCCACCTCTTGTGTTAAGAATATCATCACATGTAACAGTATTGAAGAAATCATACGTGACAAAATTAATTACACCACTTATGACGTTGTCAGGTACATCCTTGAGGAAATCAATATTTCTTTTGGAATGTTTTTGCTGTAGGAAAATAGATATTGTAGTATATTAGATCTAATGGCTTACATTTGTTTAAGGGTAATTTAATACATTTTATAGAATTTGTTCTAGTTATTGGACCAACTGTGATTTTTCCAATTTGTCAATAACTAATGAAGGTTGATGTTAGAATTGAGCTTCTGGTTGGCAGAGTATGCACCCTGTACAAGCAGGAACCACAACCCTAGTCGTGGTGAGTCAGATACAGATTAAAAGATTACCTGTGCTCACCCTCTGATAGCTTGTGAAAGAGCATTCAGGCTAATCTTAAAAGGCAATGTGTAAAGTATGTGTGCAGCACAACACACAGTAACATAATGAAAACACCACAAAAAGACTTCACGCCAGGTTAGAATAATAGACAGTAATTTATAATATAAATCAAGACTAAAACAACAAAAATCCAATCAGTAAAAGTAGAGTTATGAATTTCTAAAGAATATAAACAGTTCTAGCACTCAGAAGCAATAAGTGGCAATGAGGGTTATCTGGTCATGCTGGACAAGTGCAGAGTCAACAGTTCAGCTCGACCTGGATGGAACACAGGCTGGGAAAAAGAGCCACATATGCCCAGTGAACAGAGTACCTTTATCCTGGTCACAACAGGAGATTCGGGCTGCAGACGACCAATGTGTTGATGTCTGGCCCACAGTCAAGGTGATGCATTGATTTTCTTCACCCAGTGGTGGCAATGCGTTGGTGCTGAAGACGAAGTGTAGAGCCAAGGTATATTGGTTCCTAAGTGTGATGTGCTGGGTTTCTCTGCGCAGTCGAGGTTATGTGCCTCTTACTTCGGCTACAGGTAGTTCCAAACGTGGGACTTTCAAGGTGATGCATTGGTTCTGAGAGCAATGCACCGGTTCTACTCCCTGTAGGAAGGTAGCCTCTTTCTAGCCTTGTTACCCACACTTTTGGCCTGTTTGTGAGTATATGTCAGGGCGTTTTTACTGTCTCACTGGGATCCTGCTAGCGAGGGCCCAGTGCTCATAGTGAAAACCCTATGTTGTCAGTGTGTTTGATATGTGTCACTGGGATCCTGCTAGCCAGGACCCCAGTGCTCATAGGTTTGTGGCCTATATGTGTTCCCTGTGTGGTGCCTGACTGTATCACTGAGGCTCTGCTAACCAGAACCTCAGTGTTTATGCTCTCTCTGCTTTTAAAATTGTCACTGCAGGCTAGTGACTAATTGTACCAATTCTGATTGGCACACTGGAACACCCTTATAATTCCCTAGTATATGGTACCTAGGTACCCAGGGTATTGGGGTTCCAGGAGATCCCTATGGGCTGCAGCATTTCTTTTGCCACCCATAGGGTGCTCAGACAATTCTTACACAGGACTGCCACGGCAGCCTGAGTGAAATAAAGTCCACGTTATTTCATAGCCATTTTACACTGCACTTAAGTAACTTATAAGTCACCTTTATGTCTCACCTTCACTTAGTGAAGGTTAGGTGCAAAGTTACTTAGTGTGAGGGCACCCTGGTACTAGCCAAGGCACCTCCACATTTGTCAGGGCAATTTCCCCAGACTTTGTGAGTGCGGGACACCATTACATGGGTGCACTACATATAGGTCAATACCTATATGTAGTGTCACCATGGTAACTCCGAACATGGCCATGTAGCATGTCTAGGATCATGGAATTGTCACCCAATTCCATGCATCCCCTGGGCTCCAGCATAGAGCCCGGGTACTGCCAAACTAACTCCCCTGGGTTTTCTCTGCAGCTACCGCTGCTGCCAACCCTCAGACAGGTTTATGCCCCCCTGGGGCCTGGGCAGCCCAGTCCCATGAAGGCAGAACAAAGGATTTCCTCTGAGAGAGGGTGTTACACCCCTTCTCCCTTTGGAAATAGGTGTTAAGGGCCTGAGAGGAGTAGCCTATCCTGGCCTCTGGAAATGCTATGAAGGGCACAGATGGTGCCCTCCTTGCATAAGGCAGTCTACACTGGTTCAGGGATCCCCCCAGCCCTGCTCTGGCATGAAACTGGACAAAGAAAAGGGGAGTGACCACTCCCCTGACCAGCCCCTCCCAAGGGGAGGTGCCCAGAGCTCCTCCAGTGTGTCCCAGACCTCTGCCATCTTGGATGCAGAGGTGTGAGGGCACAATGGACACCTCTGAGTGGCCAGTGCCAGCAGGTGACGTCAGAGACCCCTCCTGATAGGTGCTTACCTTTCTCTGTAGCCAATCGTCCTCTGAGGGCTATTTAGGGTCTCTTCTGTGGGTTTCTCTTCAGATAACGAATGCAAGAGCTCACCATAGTTCCTCTGCACTTCTCTCTTCGGCTTCTGCCAAGGATCAACCGCTGACTGCTCCAGGATGCCTGCAAAACCGCAACAAAGTAGCAAGAAGACTACCAGCAACATTGTAGCGCCTCATCCTGCTGGCTTTCTCAACTGTTTCCTGGTGCAACATGCTCCGAGGGCTGTCTGGCTTCACCCTGCACTGGAAGCCAAGAAGAAATCTCCTATGGGTCGACGGAATCTTCCCCCTGCCAACGGAGGCACCACACCTCTGCATCACTGGTCCTCTGGGTCCCCTCTCATCTTGACGAGCATGGTCCTTGGAACACGGGAGCTGGATCCAAGTGTCCACAACAGTCCAGTGGCCCTTCTGTCCAAATCTGGTGGAGGTAAGTCCTTGCCTCCCCACACCAGACAGTAATCCTGTGTACTGTGTGAACTGCAGCTGCTAGGGCTTCTGTGCACTTTTGCAAGGCTTCCTTTGTGAACAGCCTAGCCAAGGTCCCCGGCACTCCGTCCTGCATTGCCCAACTCGCTGAGTTGGACTCCGAGTTTGTGGGACTACCTTTTGTTGTGCTGAGATGACCGCCATGCTAAGATCTTCTGAATGCCTGTTCAGGTGCTTCTGCGGGTGCTGCCTGCTTCTGCGTGGGCTAAATGTGTTGCTGAGCGCCCCCTCTGTCTCCTTCTCCAAGGGGCGACCTCCTGGTTCTTCCTGGGCCCTGCCAGCACCCAACACCTTCAACTGCAACTCTTGCAGCTAGCAAGGTTTGTTTGTGGTCTTTCTGCGTGAAAACAACTCTGCATACTCCAGCATGCCGTGGGACATCTTCTGACCAAAGGAGAAGTTCCTGGCTCCTTCCGTTGTTGCAGAATCTTTGGCTTCTTCCACTCAGAGGCAGCCCTTTTGCACCTTCATCCGGGGTTTAGTGGGCTCCTGCCCCCCTGGACACTTGCGTGACTCTTGGACTTGGTCCCCTTCCTTTGCAGGTCCTCAGATCCCGAAATCCGTTTTCAGTGCTTTGCAGCCAGTTGTTGTCTTTGCAGAATCCCCTATCTCGACTTTACTGTCTTTCTGGGGTAGTAGGGTAACTTTACTCCTACTTTTCAGGGTCTTGGGGTGGGGTATCTTGGGCACCCTTCGTGTTTTCTTACACTCCCAGCGACCCTCTACACACACACTAGGCTTGGGGTCCATTTGTGGTTCGCATTCTACTTTTGGAGTATATGGTTTGTGTTACCCCTAGGCCTATTGTCTCCTATTGCATTCTATTGTGTTCTACAGTGTTTGCACTACTTTTCTAACTGTTTACTTACCTGATTTTGGTTTGTGTGTATATTTTGTGTCTATTACTTACCTCCTAAGGGAGTATATCCTCTGAGATACTTTTGGCATACTGTCACTAAAATAAAGTACCTTTATTTTTAGTAACTCTGAGTATTGTGTTTTCTTATGATATAATGCTATATGATATAAGTGGTATAGTAGGAGCTTTGCATGTCTCCTAGTTCAGCCTAAGCTGCTCTGCTATAGCTACCTCTATCACCCTAAGCTGCTAGAACACCTCTAATCTACTAATAAGGGATAACTGGACCTGGCACAAGGTGTAAGTTCCACAGGGTACCCACAATAAGCCAAGCCAGCCTCCTACATTGGCAGCAGCAGTGGGATAAGTACTTCTAACTGCTTTACCACTTTGTCATTGGTGCTTTCATAAAAAAAACATATACCAAATACTTCAGAATATACACAGTAACCTAAACAGTTTAACTTTCCTTCTCTATAAAGTTTCTGAAAAGTTTCTGAAAACTTTTAAAAGTTTGAAAAAGTTTTTCTCTGTTCTTTTAAGAGTTCTAAAAACGTTTTTCTCTCTCTGTCCTAAACCTTTTCTGTCATGTCTGCAGTAGAGCTTACTCCCACAGTTGTCCAGGCAACATATGGGAATCTAAACTTTAAACGTTTGAGGGGTCTCTGCATTGAAAGAGGTTTAGCAATTGGTAAGAATCCTACAAAAGATCTTCTCCTTAGCCTTCTCCTAGAAAGTGACCAGAACCAGTCTGGCCCATCCCATGATCAGGAGGTAGAGGATAGGGATACCTAGCCAGACTCAGAGGAGTCCCCTGAGGATGCTGGGGAGGGTTCTTCCAAGGACCTGTCAGCTAACAGGCCATCTAGTGACACTGGTAGTGGGAGGGGGTCACACACTAGTAAGGCAACTTTCACTCCTAAAGGCCAGGTTACTAGAGTCAAGCCAGTTAGGGACAGGTCTTTCTCTGCCAATTCCCACATTTCTTCTGTGTCTAACAATTCCCAAGCCTCCCACCCTGAGGATAACTTAATGGAAAGAGAACTCAGAAAGCTGAGGTTGGAAGAGGCCAGGCTGAAGCTTAAACAGCAGCAGCTGGCCTTAGACAGGGAATCTCTGGATGTGGAAAGGGAAAGGCAGAGGTTGGGGTTAGTTCCCCATGGTGGCAGCAGCAGTGTTTTTGATAGTAATCCTGTTAGAGAGCAAGAATCCAGAAACTTGCATAAGATATTACCCCCTTACAAGGAGGGGGTGACATTAACAAGTGGTTTGCTGCACTTGAGAGTGCCTGTATGGTACAGTTGGTCCCTCAAAGGCAGTGGGCTGCTATCTTGTGGCTTTCTTTCACTGGTAAGGGTAGGGATAGGCTCCTTACTGTCAGAGAAAGTCATGCTAACAATTACAAAGTTTTGAAGGATGCACTTTTGGATGGATTTGGCTTAACCACTGAACAATACAGGATTAAGTTCAGAGACACCAGAAAAGAGTCCTCTCAAGACTGGACAGACTTTGTAGACTGTTCACTGAAGGCCTTTGATGGTTGGTTACATGTCAGTAAGGTGACTGACTATGAAAGCCTGTATAATCTAATCCTGAGAGAGCATATTTTGAACAATTGTGTGTCTGATTTGTTGCACCAGTACTTGGTAGACTCAGATCTGACCTCTCCCCAAGAATTGGAAAAGAAGGCAGACAAATGGGTCAGAACAAGAGTGAACAGAAAAGTTCATACAGGAGGTGACAAGGATGGCAAGAAAAAAGATGGTGAGAAATCTCAGGATAAGCATGGGGATAAATGTAAAACTAAAGATCCTTCTTCAAATCCTAAACACTCTTCAGGGGGTGGGGATAAATCATCTTCTTCCTCTTCTTCACAACCCACACACATTAAAAAGCATTGGTGCTATGTGTGTAAAAATAAAGGCCATAGGCCAGGGGATAGGTCATGCCCAGGTAAACCCCCTGAGCCTACCACCACTAATGCATCAAACTCTAGTGCCCCTAGCATTAGTGGTAATAGTGGTGGGACTGCTGGCAACAGTCAAAATAAGGGTGTAGTTGGGTTCACTTATGGGTCCATCATAGAAACTGGGGTAGTCAGTCCCAAGACAGTTTCTGTCACACCTGGTGGCATTGACCTTGCCACACTGGCTGCTTGTCCCCTTACAATGGATAAGTACAAGCAGACAGTTTCAATAAATGGTGTTGAGGCGCAGGCCTACAGGGACACAGGTGCCAGTATCACTTTGGTGACTGAAAACCTAGTGTCTCCTGCACAACACATCATTGGACAAAAATGCAAGATTATTGATGTCCATAACTCCAGTAAGTTCCTTCCCTTAGCTATAATTCAGTTTAGTTGGGGTGGAGTTACTGGCCCTAAGCAGGTGATAGTATCACCTAGCTTACCTGTAGACTGTCTCTTAGGTAATGACCTAGAGGCCTCAGGTTGGGCTGAGGTAGAGTTTAATACCCATGCAGCCATGGTGGGTGTCCCTGAGGAATTGCTTCCTCTCATTTCAGCTGATATGAAAAAACAAATGAGACAAAAAGGCCTGAAAACTCAGTATCCTTCTCCAACAACAGGTGAAAAGGGCATCAAAGTATCCCCTACCCACCCTGCAATTCAGGATACCATTCCTGTAGTGGTTGAAACCTCTCCTGGGGTGGCACCTGTACCAAGGGAAATATCAGCTGGCACAGCTGTACTCCCTGAGGTGGAAGTACCTCTCTGTGGGATAACTAATATTGGTGAGAAAAAGTGCACCATTTTAGTTAACATGGAGCATCCCTCCAACCCTCCCAGTAAAACTTTAGTACAGGAACCCTGCACTGCCTCACAACACTTAGGACAGCAGCCCTGCCCTAGTGTGGAGCTCATAGGACAGCATCCCTGCCCTGCTCCAACTCAAGAGAAACAGCAACCCTGTTCTCTCTTACAGCCATATGGACAAAGTTTTTGCCCAGCTATGGCTTTACTGAGACAGCATCCCTGTCTGGCATTCTCATCATATGATATAGGTCCAGTGGACAATTCCCACTGCTCTAAACTTAAACATACTAATAGGAACTCTGAGAATATAACTTCACATTGTTGGCTAGCTAAAAAACTTCAAACAGGGTGGTTTACATCCCCACAGGGAAGTAACCATATAGTGGATGATAAAGGGAGTAATCAATCTATTGCAGAGCTACTCTCCAATTATCACCACTTAGACAATAAAGACTCAACTGGCCAAGGTTAGCCTTATTGTCCTTCATTTGTGGGGGGGGGGGTGTAGGAAGGTAGCATCTTTCTAGCCTTGTTACCCCCACTTTTGGCCTGTTTGTGAGTATATGTCAGGGTGTTTTTACTGTCACACTGGGATCCTGCTAGCCAGGGCCCAGTGCTCATAGTGAAAACCCTATGTTGTCAGTGTGTTTGATATGTGTCACTGAGATCCTGCTAGCCAGGACCCCAGAGCTCATAAGTTTGTGGCCTACATGTGTTCCCTGTGTGGTGCCTAACTGTCTCACTGAGGCTCTGCTAACCAGAACCTCAGTGTTTATGCTCTCTCTGGTTTTAAAATTGTCACTGCAGGCTAGTGACTAATTTTACCAATTCTGATTGGTACACTGGAACACCCTTATAATTCCCTAGTATATGGTACCTAGATACCCAGGGTATTGGGGTTCCAGGAGATCCCTATGGGCTGCAGCATTTCTTTTGCCACCCATAGGGAGCTCAGACAATTCTTACACAGGACTGCCACTGCAGCCTGAGTGAAATAACTTCCACGTTATTTCACAGCCATTTTACACTGCACTTAAGTAACTTATAAGTCACTTATATGTCTAACCTTCACTTAGTGAAGGTTAGGTGCAAAGTTACTTAGTGTGAGGGCACCCTGGCACTAGCCAAGGCGCCCCCACATTGTTCAGGGCAATTTCTCCGGACTTTGTGAGTACGGGGACACTATTACACGCGTGCACTACATATAGGTCAATACCTATATGTAGTGTCACCATGGTAACTCCGAACATGGCCATGTAACTTGTCTAGGATCGTGGAATTGTCCCCCCAATACCATTCTGGTATTGGGGGGACAATTCCATGCATCCCCTGGGCTCCAACATAGAACCCAGGTGCTGCCAAACTTACTCTCCGGGGTTTTCACTGCAGCTACCGCTGCTGCCAACCCTCAGACAGGTTTATGCCCCCCTGGGGCCTGGGCAGCCCAGTCCCAGGAAGGCAGAACAAAGGATTTCCTCTGAGAGAGGGTGTAACACCCTGTCCCTTTGGAAATAGGTGTTAAGGGCCTGAGAGGAGTAGCCTCTCCTGGCCTCTGGAAATGCTTTGAAGGGCACAGATGGTGCCCTCCTTGCATAATCCAGTCCACACTGGTTCAGGGATCCCCCCAGCCCTGCTCTGGCGAGAAACTGGACAAAGGAAAGGGGAGTGACCACTCCCCTGACCAGCCCCTCCCAAGGGGAGGGTCCCAGAGCTCCTCCAGTGTGTCCCAGACATCTGCCATCTTGAATGCAGAGGTGTGAGGGCACAATGGACACCTCTGAGTGGCCAGTGCCAACAGGTGATGTCAGAGACCCCTCCTGATAGGTGCTTACCTTTCTCTGTAGCCAATCCTCCTCTGAGGGCTATTTAGGGTCTCTCCTGTGGGTTTCTCGTCAGATAACGAATGCAAGAGCTCACCAGAGTTCCTCTGCACTTCTCTCTTCGACTTCTGCCAGGGATCGACTGCTGACTGCTCCAGGACGCCTGCAAAACCGTAACAAAGTAGCAAGAAGACTACCAGCAACATTGTAGCGCCTCATCCTGCTGGCTTTCTCAACTGTTTCCTGGTGGTGCATGCTGTGAGGGCTGTCTGCCTTCACCCTGCACTGGAAGCCAAGAAGAAATCTCCCGTGGGTCGACGGAATCTTCCCCTTGCCAACGCAAGGACCAAACCTCTGCATCACCGGTCCTCTGGGTCCCCTCTCATCTTGACGAGGTTGGTCCCTGGAACACAGGAGCTGGATCCAAGTGTCCCCGACAGTCCAGTAGCCCTTCTGTCAAAATTTGGTGGAGGTAAGTCCTTGCCTCCCCACACCAGACAGTAATCCTGTGTACTGTGTGAACTGCAGCTGCTAGGGCTTCTGTGCACTTTTGCAAGACTTCCTTTGTGCACAGCCTAGCCCAGGTCCCCAGCACTCCGTCCTGCATTGCCCAACTCATTGTGGGACTCCCTTTTGTTGTGCGGAGATGACAGCGGTGCTCAGATTTCTGAATGCCTGTTCAGGTGCTTCTGCGGGTGCTGCCTGCTTCTGCGTGGACTCTCTGCATTACTGAGCACCCCCTCTGTCTCCTTCTCCAAGGGGCGACCTCCAGGTCCTTCCTGGGCCCTGCCAGCACCCAAAATCTTCAACTGCAACTCTTGCAGCTAGCAAGGCTTGTTTGCGGTCTTTCTGCGTGGAAACAACTCTTCATCCCCCAGCACGCCATGTGACATCTTCTGACCTAAAGGAGAAGTTCCTGGCACCTTCTGTTGTTGCAGAATCTTTGGCTTTTTCCACCCAGAGGCAGTCCTTTTGCACCTTCATCCGGGGTTTAGTGGGCTCCTGCACCCCCTGGACACTTGCGTGACTCTTGGACTTGGTCCCCTTCCTTTGCAGGTCCTCAGGTCCAGGAATACGTCTTCATTGCTTTGCAATCAGTTGTTGTCTTTGCAGAATCCCCTATCTCAACTTTACTGTCTTTCTGGGGTAGGAGGGTAAATTTACTCCAACTTTTTAGGGTCTTGGGGTGGGGTATCTTGGACACCCTTAGTGTTTTCTTACACTCCCAGCGACCCTCTACACACTACACTAGGCCTGGGGTCCATTTGTGGTTTGCATTCCACTTTTGGAGTATATGGTTTGTGTTGCCCCTAGGCCTATTGTCTCCTATTGCATTCTATTGTGTTCTACGGTGTTTGCACTACTTTTCTAACTGTTTACTTACCTGATTTTGGTTTGTGTGTATATTTTGTATATATTACTTACCTCCTAAGGGAGTATATCCTCTGAGATACTTTTGGCATATTGTCACTAAAATAAAGTACCTTAATTTTTAGTAACTCTGAGTATTGTGTATTCTTATGATATAGTGCTATATGATATAAGTGGTATAGTAGGAGCTTTGCGTGACTCCTAGTTCAGCCTAAGCTGCTCTGCTATAGCTACCTCTATCAACCTAAGCTGCCAGAACACCTCTAATCTACTAATAAGGGATAACTGGACCTGGCACATGGTGTAAGTACCACAAGGCACCCACTATAAGCCAGGCCAGCCTCCTACACTCCCACAACAGGGTTGATGCACCAGTTCTGCTCCAAACAAACTAAAGATGCATCAGTTTTTCTGGTGCCAGTATCGGGGTCCACTTCCAGTGAACTAGGCACAGGAGCAGGGTTGGAGACATTAATATCCCTAATTCTCAAGCAGCAGGAGGCAAGGCAACAAGCCCTCGGAGATCACTTTGGGGTGCAAGGTCAGGAAGCAAGGTCAGAGAGCAGCAGGGCAAAACAACAGAAAAGCAGTCCTTCACGGTCAGCAGAGTTACAGTTCTTGATGCAGCACAGCAGTTCTTCTGACAGAGTCCAATTGTAGGTCTAGAAGTGTCTGATTTGGTGGGGTCAGAGACCCAGTACCTATACCCAGTTGTGCCTTTAAGTGAGGATGACTTCAAAGAAGGGTTTTTGAAGTGTACAGAGGCCCTTTCTTCCCAGCCCTTGCTCCAGAATATCAGTAGGGGGTAATTAGCCCTTTCTATGAGGACAGGCACTGCCTATTCAGGTGTAAGTGTCAGCGCCTCCCTCTCTTCCTGTCTGGGAAGAGCCATAAAAAAACAGATGAGTGCTCAGACACACCTTCCCTTCCTGTGTTTGTGGCTGTCTAGAGGAAATGCACAAAGGGCAGCTGTCACCCACTCAGACATGTACAGGAGAGAGGCTGCAAGCACACAGACCTGTAATGGTAGGGAAATATCCACTTTCTAAAAGTAAGAACAAACAAAAATGACAGTGCTAACAAACCTTCTCGTCAGATAGTTTTACCTCTGTTATCACTGAAGTAAATTACTGTGATCACTTTTTTTATTTAACTTGTAATCTTTTAAATTACTCTTTTAAGTGCATGAAAAATTCTGTATTCACAGGTCATTCACAACAGAACAACACCCAAAGAAAGCTTAACCCTGTCATCAAGCAATAATAATGAATAGCCCACACTTAACATAACGTAAAACATATTTAAATTACAACAAAAAACAATGATTAACTTTCTAAAAGTGTCATTTCTAAATTAGTAATATTAAATCTGACTTTACCAGTAAAGAGGATTTATCATTACCATGCCAATGATGAGAAACATGATATGGCTACTGCTTCTCAATCAGAAATCACAGCTTAAAATTATAATTAGGAATTCCAATTTTTCACCTATGTGAGGTAGTTCACAGTAGTGAAAAACGAATTTGAGTGTTTTTCACTACTAGGACATTCAAATATCAAAAGTATATGCCCTACCTTTTGCTTACAAAGCCCACTGCTCTATAGACTACTTAGGGCCTAATTTAAGGGTGCTTGTATGAAATAAAAGGGGAGTTTAAGGCTTGGCAAAGGGTTTTTAATGCCAAGTCAAAATGGCAGTAAAACTGTACACACAGGTCCTGCATTAGCAGGCCTGAGAAACGTTTACTGGGCTACTTGTGTGGGTGGCACAATAGGTGCTGCAGGCCTACTAGTAGCATTTAATTTACAGGCCCTGGGTATAGCGTATACCACTTTACAAGGGACTTGCAGGTAATTTAAAAATGCCAGTTTGTGTATACACCAATATTACCATGTTTAGGGGAGAAGTGCCTGCACTTGAGTACTGGTCAGGCCAACAAAACGATTCAGCAAAAAGTGGAGGGTAAAAGGCAAAAAGTTTGGTGTGACTCTTCAGATAGGGCCATTTTTCAAAAGTCAACATTTTGGTTTTTTTTTGGCTTAAAACAACATTTAAAAATATAAAATAAGGATTTTCTCTACAATGAGAGGAATATTTGGAACTATATACGGTGTACTCACCAGTATCACTATGATGTAATCTAGGATTCTACCAATGGTGTTGCAAGCTTACTTTTCTTTGGTCTGAGAACTCTTGGGCCTTGCAGACTCTGTGAAACAAAGTATGTTTCTTCTTCTTCTTTTCACTTCCTCTGTCCTGTCTCACTTTATTTCTCTAACTATTTTTAAGCAGGCACCTTGTCTGTACATTAAATTCTGTGCATATATCGTTACAGCCATGACGAAGTCAACAAAACACGTGCCAGCTATTTTTCATCTCTTTATGAACACTCTTGACAATTTGCCAAATGCCATTGGGCTGTAAATTTGGAGACATCACATGACCAGGGGTTCAAAGGGTTGTTCTAGAAATGTGTACACAAAAATTGTGTTATGAATAAATATATTGTAATTTTGATTGCCCACTAATAACTAGGGCATAAGGAATATTATTCTTTGGTTGAAATACCAAACAAAGGACCTTAGTGTATTTTTGTATATGTCTATCTGCTCACATTTTTGTTAATTACTTGATAGCTGTTTTGTTGGTGTGCTCCATAATTAGTGGACTGAGGGCATATTTATAATTTTTGATGCAAAAATGCACTAACGCAGTTTTGCATCAAAAG
Organism: Pleurodeles waltl; assembly: GCF_031143425.1. NCBI lineage: Eukaryota > Metazoa > Chordata > Amphibia > Caudata > Salamandridae > Pleurodeles > Pleurodeles waltl. The sequence continues at coordinate 31,587,744 of NC_090437.1, forward strand.
GTTTAGCAACAGCTTGTGCCATTCCTGAGCACCAGCCAGGTGCCATATTTATGGAATGGCACAAGCTGGTGCAAAGGGTGGGCTACTGTAAAGAAAAAATTATGTTAGCCGGGTGTGGGTGGCGGTATGGGAGAAGGGGGTTTTGCACCAAAAAATGACATTAGGCTGATTAGAATGTGTGAAATATTTGGTCAACTGGTAGGAAAAAATACAATCATCAATCACCTTCAATGAAGCAATGAATCTATCATTGAGCACGCAATTTAATTGCTCTTTAGTCTAATCATCTTTGTAATTTCCCAACAAAAAAGACAAACAATCCAATTACAACAATATATTGTATACACAAGATAAAGTGAACACAATCAAACGACTTTTTGATATAACATATACATCAAACACTTAACAATAAATATTGAAAATATTGAATTGCATCTCCATTTCTTAATGGCAGTTGTTGCTTACTTGGATTCATTTTTCATTTTCAGTTTTAATTTAAAGGATTTCATTTAGAGTTTATATAAACTTATTCATCTTTTTGAGGCTTAAATCTATGGTTTTATAGAAATATGTTAATATGAATTTTTTTGCTTTGTATTTTATCTCTACATTTGTTTTTCCATAGTTGTCTTTTATTTATTATTGTTGCACATATAAGCTTAGGGGATCACATATTCATAGATATTTTGTTGAAGTCATCAGGGACGTAGAATTCCTATTGTCTGACACCCAGGACATATTGTTTGAGGCCAAGGGCAACAAGTTGTCATGTTTATTTTGTCCTTGGAACAAGTAGGCCCACCCCCAGCAGCACAACCCCCTTTGGCTGCCAGCTTACATAGAAGGGAACTGTCTGCAGTTGAGGTAACGTGTGTCCATAGGTTAATGCTGTATTTATGGTTCCTTATTAAAATTCTGAAAATGATTAGGGTGAGCGCTGTAAATAAACGTTTTAAGGTCACAGTGCACTACTGACAGTGATTCCAGTAAAAAATTAAAAAGTGTACACACATTTGAAAAGTGTAACAATATGAGGCAAAGTATAATGTTCCCAGAATGCTCTCTGATTAGATGCAAATGTTTGCAGCAGCTTGTAGACAAGAGTGATAATTCTTTGCTTTCAAAATTATGGCCCTCATTACGGGTTTAGCAGGCGGGGGCAAAACTAGTACCACCATCAGGTCGCCTGTGCTGCCAGAACACCGCTGGCCCTATTAGGAGTTCACGGCAGGCAGGGGTGGCAGACGGAAACACTGTTTCCGCCCGCTGGCCCTGCGGTGAACAGGGCCTTAACATTGACACCGACTCATAATTGAGCTTGTGCAAACGTGACGGTGCGGTGGGTGCAGCAGCACCCGTCGCGCTGTCCACTGCCCGTAATTCAGGCAGTGGAAAGCGCGACGGGGCTGTCCATGGGGGTCCCTGCACTGCCATGCCAACTGCATGGGCAGTGCAGGAGCCCACATAGGGCCCCCGGCACCCCCTTTCCACCAGCATTTGCATGGCACAGCTACCGCCATGCAAAGGCTGCCGGAAAGGGGACTCGCAATCCCCAGGGCAATGCTGCAAGGAGCGCTGCCCTGGCAGATTGAGACCGCTGAGACAGCAAGGCTGTCGGCTGCGAAGTTGGTGGTCCAACCGTGGCGGATCGCCGCAGTCCTAATATTCCGGTCAGACCGTCAGGATCATAATGAGGCCCAAAATGTTCAAGAAAAAAAATGTTTTGCTACTATGAAATTTTAGATGCTATTTCTTTGAAGCGTCATCTAGTAAAATGTGTTGATGCATGCCAGTATTCCCCCAAAAATATTCCTAATGGAAAATCAGTGCAACCATTTTCAACAAGATTATGGGAAGCATGAAAATAAACAAGCACTGGCAAAACCAACCGATCTGTCATTTTTTGTGAGTCTTTTGGTTTCGTCAATCGTGTCCTGGCTCGACATGGCTTTTTTAACACTTTAGTGTTGTGAGAGCTGCCAGGCCCACACCACTGTAACAAACACTGGCAAAAAAAAATAAAAAGGTTTTGGTCTCAAAAAGCACACATTGCAACAGCTGTGTAACAAAGGCCCCACAGCCTCCCTACAGTGGACCCCCTCAGCACAGCACCTGCCCTGAGTGAGTCTGGAGGGAGGGGCCCTCCATGTTCTTTGCAAGGGGGGCTCCAGTTTCATTATGCCACTGATTGCCACAGTGGTTCCTGGCAATAAACATAACTACTTTGTGTGCCATTATGCTCCTTGTGGAAGAGCAGAATGCGATCACTCACCGTAAAGCCAGCTGATAGATAGAGAAATAAAAGTTTAATAAAAATAAAATGTCTTTGTTAACGCCAGACCTTATTAGGGTCCCACTTCTTAAAGAAAGTCACAAACGTGCACCTATGGTATATGTCTTTGAATTAGTGCCTTTTATGAACTCAAAAGAACTTACAGAAGTAAACCAGGAAATCATATTCCTAGAAAAAACTTGTGAACTGAATTTTAGCACAAGCAAATATGCATGTGTAGATTTGTTCATGTGAAAATCTGTTGAGTGTTTACAAGTTCACTTTCCCTTCAACCACTTTTTTCCAAACCTTGGAAGAACATCCACTTCTGCCCTTGTCAGGAGTAAATTTCCAACCTTTCTCATTATGGGAAAAGATTAGAGAAGAGCTGGTGAAAAACCTTAAAACATGCAAGTTAGTAGGTTTGCAGACTCAAAGCCATTCCAGCCCTGGAACTATTGCTTACTTCTTCCTCCAGCCCCAGTATGTAAATCTGCAGAAAGGTGGCAAAATAAGGAAATTGCTATAGTACAGATTGAAATTGCAAGTATTCAAGCCCCAACTATAATAGTAGCCCTGACATAATCAGGGACGCTATTATCAGAGCTCTTACATAATGAGATTGCTGCCATAATTTGTCCCCAGACTACATGGCACCAAAGGGACAAGTAGATTTTTTACTGGGCAAGTAGATTTAAGAAGCAAACTGTCCCATGAGCAAGTAGATATTTTATTAAATTCAACACCCCTGGTCATACAGATTTACTGACGTGTGTCCTAATATTAGTCTAGACACAGAAACACACAGACAACTGTTTGTATTAGGCCTCTTCCTTTGTGACTTAGATCCTTAACTTTTCTGGTCTTTGAGCCTGATTTAAAGTTTGGTGGATGAGATATTTTGTCACAAATGTTTCTAATATCTCTCTGCCACATCACAAATGCCACACAATATAATGGACTTGAAATACTGTGTGATGGGATATCTGTCATGTTTGTGATGAATCATTACAACCATCAAACTCTAAATGAGTCTTTTTAATTTGGGTAGAGGCCCACCTATTGTCATATTTTCACACTCATGCTCTCTGTACATCTTAGCTAGGGATCCTATACTTATCATAGTGTCATGGTAACATTTTGTTTATTTGACTGTATGTCTCTGATATTTAAATGTGTGTTATGGTGTGCCTGTGCATCTGTGTGTGCCTGCATATAGAAATATGATATGTGTTCCTGTGTGGCTATCGTGAGATTAAATGAGAGTGGAATCTTTGGTACAGCACTACAGCGGTATGTGACTTTTTAAACAACAGAACTTAAACCATCTCACTGGGCACATTCAAGTTATTCACTATGTGGATTGACAAGGGGGTTCCCTCAGGGCTCATGTCTAACCCCTACTCTTTTTAACATGTATGTGACCCCACTTGCCAAGATTGTTAAATCCTTTGGATTTGAAATAGTGTCTTCTGCGGATGACACTCCGCTGGCCATCTTCTTTGACACACATTGGGGCAAAATAAAAGAACATTTCTCCAAAGGGATGCAAGCAATCACAGCTTGGATGACCATTGACTGTTTACAGTTGAATGCAGAAAATCTGATATAATGCTGTCTGGCAAAGCTCCACAACTTTAGTCATCTGAATGGTGGCCTTCGGAACTAGGTATAGTCACAACTCCCAGATTGCTAGTTCAGAATCTTGGTGTCAGACTGTACCAAGTCCTAGCCATGAAAGCACAGGTTTTGTTCATTACTGGCACCTGTTTACCTTTGATGCACCTGCTGAGGAAAGCTCTTCCTTTGCTTCCTCTTTTGTCCAGGAAAATCCTGATTCAATCACTTATTATCAGCAGATTAGATTATGGCAATGCTTTACTAGCTTCAGCAAATTAGACATTAGTATCTAACTTGGAAGTTGTTCAAAACTTAGAAGCCCGACTCATTTGTCATCTCCCTTCTGGGTCTGTTTCCACCCCTCTATAGAGAACCTTATTGACTATGAAGAAAATAATAATTTTCAACATCTTGTTACGCAGAAATATTTAATGGGGAAAGGCCCTAGTTAGCTAAACCAGAAGTTCAGACGTTATAGCCCAGTTAGGCATTTGAGATCCACCGACAAAATCTTACTCACCGCCCCTGTGTCTGGCGGTCAAGATCTAGAGGAAGATCCTGCTCTTATCTGTCTCCCTTCTATTGAAATGAACCACCATATTACACACAAACCTGGACTCACCATATCAAATTTAGAAAACTGCTTAAGACAGTATTGTTTTAATTTAATCCGACTTCATGCTTGCGACCTGCTTCCGTGCCAAGATACCCTTTCCGGGGTGATTCATGCATGATATCAAATTAAATTGACATAACATAAGATCAGTGTATTTTGCAATACATTATATATTTATTCTAAGTCCCTGTTTTGTTAAATGATTTTGTTTTGAAATATAATATTTAGAGTGCCTCTAATTTTGTCACTGCACCTTTGAGTTTAAGAGTGTGTAGGTGAGTGGTGTGTTACACGTACCCATTCCTATATCTGACTCTGAGTGTGTCTCTGTGCGTATGTGCATTGTGTTACGCAAATGGTGTTTGTAAGCGGGGCTCTAAATAGGATAAGGAAATTGTGTCTTAGTGTATGTGCATTTAAGTAAGGGGTGTAATGTGAATTTGTGTTCCTGAGTGTGTCTGTGAGCATGTGTCTAAGGTCACATGAGCCTGAGTCAGAGAAAATGGCACTCTGCAAATGCTAATTTTATTTACGTTTTGGGGTTGATTTTGCTTTTTTCTAATATATATATATGATTATATTCTTTTATTTTTTAGATGCAGTAATGTCATCAGTGATGTCACTGGTGAAGCCATGAGTGATGTCATCAATGACATAACTAGTTATTGTGTCATTAATTGCTATGTGTGACGTCTTAGGCAGCTTAAGTGATGGCACAAGATATGGTTCAAGCAGTCATCTCAATGGTGATGTTATAAGTGATGTGATCAATGCTGTCATTTACCATGTCACCAATGCTGTCATGTGTGATAACATTCATAATGCATGGGGGAGGTGATAGTTAATGTTTGCACAGCAAATTATAATGGCTGAATTTCAGTGGTATAGCAGATCTAAGCCAGAACCATACCTCAGTTGTTACCTATTGTTCTTCAGCTAATGGCAAACATTTTTAAAGAAACGTGGCTTTAAAACAAGTATTAACAAGTTATTTTTCAGGTATGATAACATAACTTTCAAAATCATCAATTTCCTACCTGTTTGATCATAAATGTACCCTTCTTCTTTGAGTAAACCTCAACCAAAATTTAACTAGTTGGGAACAAAACATTTTAACCTAAGTTTATTGTTTTGCTCTTACAGTGTATCTCAGTGAATGCTGATCATTGTAATCTTGGATCTATATTGGACACCCACTGCCTCTTACTCACTGTCAGAGTCTTCTGTTCTCTTTGATTACCTCTGTGTGTGTGCGTTTTTTCTCTTGGACAGTTAATTTATGACACTGCCATTCCTTCCTTCACAGTGTTAATTTACCAGACTGTAGCCCCAAGTGTGTTTCTGACTGAGTGGAGCATTTGTGCTCCTGGATATGTGTTGGGCACACACCATTTTCACTGTTTCTTTTCCGCCTTTGTTTCTTCACATTTCTGCGATTAACTTTATTCTTCACCTTACATTTGTGTACATTTGAAGTCATTAACCTCTTCTGTGCCTTGGACGAGATGATCTCGTCTAAGGCTACAGTTCCCCTGTGCCTTGGACGAGATCATCTCGTCCATGGCACAGGGGAACTTGGGGGCGCGCTAGCGCGCCCCCCGTGCACCCCCCTCCCCCCCAAGTCGGAGATGGAAGGGGAAGACCTTCCCCTTCCACCCCCGGCCCCCCCCACCCCCCCTGTGACGTCAGCGCGCGAGCGCGCGCTGATTTGTCACAGGGGCCTCCCTAGTCGCGCTGGAAGCTCTGCTTCCAGCGCGATTGAAAGAGAAATGCAAAAGCATTTCTCTTTCAATCACTGGGGAGGCCCGGATGGGCTTCAAAGGGAAGGAAAAGTATTTCCTTCCCTTTGAAGTCTCTCCGAGGGTTTCAAAAGCCGGATTGCTTGCAATCCGGCTTTTGAAACCCCACTAGACACCAGGGATTTTTTTTTTTTTATTGTTATTGACAAAAGGGAGCGACCCCTTGGGCAAGGGTCGCTCCCAGAAACCTCTAGGCACCAGGGACCATTTTTTTTTTTTTGATGTTTAATTTTTTTTTTTTTGGTGGGGAGCGACCCCTTAGGCAAGGGTCGCTCCCCTTGGGGGAAAATTATATTTTGTCCATTTCTGCGCAGATTGGCCTATTTTGATGAGGCCAATCTGCCCCCAAGGGGGGTAGAAACCACTAGACACCAGGGAGTTTTTTCTTTGCGTGAATTTCAGGCAAAGGGAGCGACCCCTTAGGCAAGGGTCGCTCCCTGGGGGGGAGGGCAATTTATTTTAGGCCATTTCTGCCCCCCCTGGGGGCAGATCGGAATATTATTAGGCCGATCTGCCCCCAGGGGGGGCAGAAACCTCTAGGCGCCAGGGCAAATTTTTTTAGTGTGTTTTTTTTTTTTTGTTGTTTCTTTTTTTAGAGATGGGGAGCGACTCATCAGACAAGGGTCGCTCCCCTGGGGGGCAAATTGTATTTAGACCATTTCTGCCCCCCTGGGGGCAGATTGGCCGATTTTAGGTCAACCTGCCCCCAAGGGGGCAGAAACCACCAGGCACCGGGGATTTGTTTTTTGGCGCCAATGTCACGCAGGGGGAGCGACCCCCGTAGGCAAGGGTCGCTCCCGGGGGGGGTGGGTGTTGGGGGGGCAAATTTATTTTAGGCCATTTCTGCCCCCCCGGGGGCAGATCGGCCTAATATTAGGCTGATCTGCCCCCGGGGGGGGGGCAGAAACCTCTAGGCGCCAGGGCAATTTTTTTTTTTGTTTGTTTGTTTTTTTAGAGATGGGGAGCGACCCATCAGGCAAGGGTCGCTCCCCTTGGGGGGCAAATTGTATTTGGTCCATTTCTGCCCCCCTGGGGGCAGATTGGCCGATTTTAGGTCAATCTGCCCCCAAGGGGTCAGAAACCACTAGGCACCTGGGATTTGTTTTTTGGTGCCAATGTCACGCAGGGGGAGCGACCCCGTAGGCAAGGGTCGCTCCCGGGGGGGGGTTGGGGTGGGCAAATTTATTTTAGGCCTTTCCCTCAGGGCACCAGGGCAAATTTTTTTGTTGTGTTTTTTTTTTTTTTTTTTTTTTTTTTTGAGATGGGGAGCGACCCATCAGGCAAGGGTCGCTCCCCTGGGGTGGATATTGTATTTAGGCCATTTCTGCCCCCCTTGGGGGCAGATTGGCCGATTTTAGGTCAATCTGCCCCCAAGAGGGCAGAAACCACTAGGCACCTGGGATTTGTTTTTTGGCGCCAATGTCATGCAGGGGGAGCGACCCCGTAGGCAGGGGTTGTTTCCGGGCAGGGGCAGGGGGGGCTTGGGGAGTTGGAGGTGGTCAAATTTATTTTAGGGCATTTCTGCCCCCCCCCCTCCCGGGGCCGGCTGAGCTAGAGGCCAAACTCCACAGGTAGGCACTTTGCAAAAAACACCTCTGTTTTCTCTGAAAAATATGTTCTGTCCACGTTGTGTTTTGGGCCATTTCCTTTCGTGGGGGCTAGGCCTACCCACAGAAGTGAGGTACCATTTTTATTGAGAGACTTAGGGGAACGCTGGGTGGAAGGAAATTTGTGGCTCCTCTCAGATTCCCGAACTTTCTGCCACAGAAATGTGAGGAACATGTGTTTTTTTAGCCAAATTTTGAGGTTTGCAAAGGATTCTGGGTAACAGAACCTGGTCCGAGCCCCGCAAGTCACCCCTCCTTGGATTCCCCTAGGTCTCTAGTTTTCAGAAATGCACAGGTTTGGTAGGTTTCCCTAGGTGCCGGCTGAGCTAGAGGCCAAAATCTACAGGTAGGCACTTCGCAAAAAACACCTCTGTTTTCTTCCAAAAATTTGGATGTGTCCACGTTGCGCTTTGGGGCGTTTCCTGTCGCAGGCGCTAGGCCTACCCACACAAGTGAGGTATCATTTTTATCGGGAGACTTGGGGGAACGCTGGGTGGAAGGAAATTTGTGGCTCCTCTCAGATTCCCGAACTTTCTGCGACAGAAATGTGAGGAACATGTGTTTTTTTAGCAAAATTTTGAGGTTTGCAAAGGATTCTGGGTAACAGAACCTGGTCCGAGCCCAGCAAGTCACCCCTCCTTGGATTCCCCTAGGTCTCTAGTTTTCAGAAATGCACAGGTTTGGTAGGTTTCCCTAGGTGCCGGCTGAGCTAGAGGCCAAAATCTACAGGTAGGCACTTCGCAAAAAACTCCTCTGTTTTCTTCCAAAAAATTTGGATGTGTCCACGTTGCGCTTTGGGGCGTTTCCTGTCGCGGGTGCTAGGCCTACCCACACAAGTGAGGTATCATTTTTATCGGGAGACTTGGGGGAACGCTGGGTGGAAGGAAATTTGTGGCTCCTCTCAGATTCCAGAACTTTCTGCCACAGAAATGTGAGGAACATGTGTTTTTTTAGCCAAATTTTTATGTTTGCAAAGGATTCTGGGTAACAGAACCTGGTCCGAGCCCCGCAAGTCACCCCTCCTTGGATTCCCCTAGGTCTCTAGTTTTCAGAAATGCACAGGTTTGGTAGGTTTCCCTAGGTGCCAGCTGAGCTAGAGGCCAAAATCTACAGGTAGGCACTTCGCTAAAAACACCTCTGTTTTCTTCCAAAAATTTGGATGTGTCCACGTTGCGCTTTGGGGCGTTTCCTGTCGCGGGAGCTAGGCCTACCCACACAAGTGAGGTATCATTTTTATCGGGAGACTTGGGGGAACGCTGGGTGGAAGGAAATTTGTGGCTCCTCTCAAATTCCTGAACTTTCTGCAACAGAAATGTGAGGAACATGTGTTTTTTTAGCCTAATTTTGAGGTTTGCAAAGGATTCTGGGTAACAGAACCTGGTCCGAGCCCCGCAAGTCACCCCTCCTTGGATTCCCCTAGGTCTCTAGTTTTCAGAAATGCACAGGTTTGGTAGTTTTCCCTAGGTGCCGGCTGAGCTAGATGCCAAAATCCACAGGTAGGCACTTCGCAAAAAACACCTCTGTTTTCTTCCAAAAATTTGGATGTGTCCACGTTGCGCTTTGGGGAGTTTCCTGTCGCGGGCGCTAGGCCTACCCACACAAGTGAGGTATCATTTTTATCGGGAGACTTGGGGGAACACTGGGTGGAAGGAAATTTGTGGCTCCTCTCAGATTCCCGAACTTTCTGCCACAGAAATGTGAGGAACATGTGTTTTTTTAGCCAAATTTTGAGGTTTGCAAAGGATTCTGGGTAACAGAACCTGGTCCGAGCCCCGCAAGTCACCCCTCCTTGGATTCCCCTAGGTCTCTAGTTTTCAGAAATGCACAGGTTTGGTAGGTTTCCCTAGGTGCCGGCTGAGCTAGAGGCCAAAATCTACAGGTAGGCACTTCGCAAAACACCCCTCTGTTTTCTTCCAAAAATGTGGATGTGTCCACGTTGCGCTTTGGGGCGTTTCCTGTCGCGGGCGCTAGGCCTACCCACACAAGTGAGGTATCATTTTTATCGGGAGACTTGGGGGAACGCTGGGTGGAAGGAAATTTGTGGCTCCTCTCAGATTCCAGAACTTTCTGCCACAGAAATGTGAGGAACATGTGTTTTTTTAGCCAAATTTTGAGGTTTGCAAAGGATTCTGGGTAACAGAACCTGGTCCGAGCCCCGCAAGTCACCCCTCCTTGGATTCCCCTAGGTCTTTAGTTTTCAGAAATGCACAGGTTTGGTAGGTTTCCCTAGGTGCCGGCTGAGCTAGAGGCCAAAATCTACAGGTAGGCACTTCGCAAAAAACACCTCTGTTTTCTTCCAAAAATTTGGATGTGTCCACGTTGCGCTTTGGGGCGTTTCTTGTCGTGGGCGCTAGGCCTACCCACACAAGTGAGGTATCATTTTTATCGGGAGACTTGGGGGAACATAGATTAGCAAAACAAGTGTTATTGCCCCTTGTCTTTCTCTAAATTTTTTCCTTCCAAATATAGGAGAGTGTGTAAAAAAAACATCTATTTGAGAAATGCCCTGTAATTCTCATGCTAATATGGTCACCCCGGAATTCTGAGATGTGCAAATAACCACTGCTCCTCAACACCTTATTTTGTGCCCTTTTTGGAAATACAAAGGTTTTCTTAATAGCAATTTTTTACTCTTTATATTTCAGCAAATGAATTGCTGTATACCCGGTATAGAATGAAAACGCACTGCAGGGTGCAGCTCATTTATTGGCTCTGGGTTCCTCGGGTTCTTGATGAACCTACAAGCCCTATATATCCCCGCAACCAGAGGAGTCCAGCAGACGTAACGGTATATTGCTTTTGATAATCTGACATTGCAGGGAAAAGTTACAGAGTAAAACGTAGTGAAAAAATGATGTTTTTTTCACCTCAATTTCAATATTTTTCTTTTTCAGTTGTTATTTTCTGTAGGAAACCCTTGTAGGATCTACACAAATGACCCCTTGCTGAATTCAGAATTTTGTCTACTTTTTAGAAATGTTTAGGTTTCTGGGATCCAGCATTGGTTTCAGGCCCATTTCTGTCACTGACTGGAAGGAGGCTGAAAGCACAAAAAATTGCAAAAATGGGGTATGTCCCAGTAAAATGCCAAAATTGTGTTGAAAAATTGGGTTTTCTGATTCAAGTCTGCCTGTTCCTGAAAGCTGGGAAGCTGCTGAGTTTAGCACCGCAAACCCTTTGTTGATGCCATTTTCAGGGGAAAAACCACAAGCCTTCTTCTGCAGCCACTTTTTCAATTTTTTTTTTACAAAATGAAATTTTCCCTGTATTTTGGCCAATTTCTTGGCCTCCTTCAGGGGAACCCACAAAGTCTGGGTACCTCTAGAATCCCTAGGATGTTGGAAAAAAAGGACGCAAATTTGGCTTGGTTAGCTTATGTGGACAAAAAGTTATGAGGGCCTAAGCGCGAACTGCCCCAAATAGGGAAAAATAGGCCTGGCACAGGAGGGGGAAAAGGCCTGGCAGCGAAGGGGTTAAAGTTCTCTTCCAAGTCCCTGATTTTGGCTTTGAGTGTTGATATTGGTTATTGGGAGGTGTGCCTAAACTTGAGATTGCTTCAAACTCCCACTGCTATGCTCTATATTTGCTACTATTAAAGTATTCCCCCAAATCCCTGATTTGCTACCCTGAGTGCTGACATGGGTTAGTGGACAGGGTGCCTAAACCTGGGCCTGCGTTGGACATTCTCTGCCATACTTTACTTTTGCTGCAGTTGGAGACCTTCCCCAAATCCTTAAATCATGATTGTGACCCTACATGCTAATATGAGTTAGTGGGGTGTGTGCATAATGCTTAACCTCCATTAGACACCCTCACCATGTTCAACTTTTGTTGCTGTTGGAGCACTCCCCTAAATCAATAATTTTGGCCCTGAGTGCTGATTAAGGAAGAGTAGGGTGTAACCACGGACCTGTGTTGTTCATTCTCCACCTCACAGTAATGTTGCATTCATTGTAGCACTCTTTCAAATCCCTGATTGGTGTCCTAAGTGATTCTAGAGAACCATATTGTTTAAAACTTCAAAATGTGATTGACAACAAGTGTTAACAAATACATACAAAAGTGTTAACCGGTTAAATCCCGCCTGGTACCTCTTTTTAAACAGTTATATAAGAAACTACTGGAAGGATGTACACCAAATAAAAAATGCTTTCTGTGGATATTTCATTGTTTATTATGTTTGGTGAAAATGTATTCAGCGGTTTTTGATCAACAGCAATATGTGTTACCTCTTACGTTGCTCTGTATTTAGAAAGATAAATACAAAGTTCAAAAGTAAGCAATTCAAATTTTTGTTTTGCTAAGGTCAATTGCGAATCTTATCTATGCACTTCATGCTCCATTGGAGTGTTTTGTCGGTCCAGTGTTTGCCTCTGTCATCAGTGTTTTTTTGTTTTTCCCAAGTTTTACAATCTTACAAAAAAGCTCATATCTGAGCAGTAAGTGCTGGCTCGAAACTCTGCCTCATTTACTATGACAGGTTATATATATGAAGACCGTGGGGGATGACATACAGCAGGGTTCTCAGGGAAAAGGGCTGACTGCTTCAAAGGAGTGACCCGGCAGAATGCAAGGCATCAAATCATCTAAGATGACCCCAAGCATTTCCACGGTCATTCACTTTGAACACAGAAATTCAGCAGGTCGTAAAGATAAGGAGTAGAGCTCTCGAACTTTATCAGTAATATCCACTGTGTCATTGGAAAAATATTCTTTTTGGCGAAATCAAAGTTAGCGCTCTCCAGGGTGTGTTTAAGCTTCATTTAATAAAGAAACATTTTGAGAATTTAATTATATCATGTGTAGTACTGTTTCAGTATCAATGCAGCTTAAAATATGTGCTACAAATAAGCTCCATTGTTTGTATTCCTTACAAACAACACTTCGAGATTTATTAAGGACTTGCATGGGCAAGTCTTCAGAAGGCAATGCAAACCTCAAATGGTACTTACAAAATAACGCAAAGGGCTATTTGCGCCACCTTGCGTGACGTTCTGAAGAAATGTAAGACAACGTGTCCTCTTGTACTGCGTTGCGTTACATTTTATTATGGTAGGGGTTACATAGTTGGAGAGTGTGAGTTCCTGTGCATCCAACCGTGGAATATGACGCAATGACAGATTTACTGAAAACCAGTAAACCTGTGATTGCGCCAAAACGGTACGCCGCCCCGACTAGGGCATAATAAAGATTAATATTAAAATGTATATCTTTGCACATCTTCGTTAATTCATTTTTCTGTGTATGATGCATTTTGCATTACACATAGAAAGTGGAATATGCCTCAAGGAGTTTTTTTGTACAGGAAGGCAATCCTTCATGCACAAGAAACAATCCTGCCCGTAACGCAGGCTCCCTTGGACCATGGTGCAAGGGAGCCTATTTTGACACTATGGCCCATATTTATACTTTTTGACGCAAAACTGCGCCAACGCAGTTTTGCGTCAAGAAAATTAGCGCCGGCTAACGCCATTCTGAAGCGCCATGCGGGCGCCGTATTTATTGAATGACGTTAGCCGGCGTTAGCCGCCGGCGCTGTCTGGTGTGCGTTAAAAAAACAACGTACACCAGGCAGCGCCGGCGTAGGGGGAAAATGGCGTATGGGCGTCCAGAAATGGTGCAAGTCAGGCTGAGGCAAAAAAATCGCCACAACCCGATTTGCGCCATTTTTTTACGACGCCCATCCCCCATTGAAATGACTCCTGTCTTAGCAAAGACAGGAGTCATGCCCCCTTGCCCAATGGCCATGCCCAGGGGACTTCTGTCCCCTGGGCATGGTCATTGGGCATAGTGGCATGTAGGGGGGCACAAATCAGGCCCCCCTATGCCACAAAAAAAAATAATAATAATATTTACCTGGACTTACCTTAATGTCCCTGGGGTGGGTCCCTCCATCCTTGGGTGTCCTCCTGGGGTGGACAAGGGTGGCAGGGGGTGTCCCTGGGGGCAGGGGAGGGCACCTCTGGGCTCATTCTGAGCCCACAGGTCCCTTAACGCCTGCCCTGACCCAGGCGCTAAAATCCAGCGCAAATGCGGGTTTTTTAGTCCCGCCCACTCCCGGGCGTCATTTTTGCCCGGGAGTATAAATACGACGCATATGCATCGCAGTCATTTTTTAAGACGGGAACGCCTACCTTGCATATCATTAACGCAAGGAAGGTGTTCACGCAAAAAAATTACGCTAACTCCATGAACTTTGGCGCTAGACGCGTCTAACGCCAAAGTATAAATATGGAGTTAGTTTTGCGTTGAATGTGCGTCGAAAAAAACGACTCAAATTCGGCGCAAACGGAGTATAAATATGCCCCTATGCAGCCTCAAGTGCGCCAGCACAGGGAGAGGCCTGGAGACTGCCATACGTTAGTAGATATGCCACTGCCTATCTCTCTCCGATTCACACAATGCAGTTTAACAACTTTGCTTTCTTCCCTGAGTTGCATGAACGTTTAATGAATGTGACCTTAATTTGGAAGAGGCAGAATGAAGGGAAGTAGCATAGAATGAGTGTCATAAGCCCTATAGCAAACAGGGAAAATTGACCCCCTGTCCTATGGCTGGTTAGTGCAAGGCAGACATAACTGGGGTGCAGATGCCATCAGACAAACCCGGGACCTGGTGCTGGTGAACCTGCTGCACGACTGATGGCTATAGCACTGGCGTAGTATGAAGGTCACTCTTAGCGAGGCAGTTGAAACGTGATCTCAATACAATACATGTATGTCTCATTTATAAAAGATCTTCCTAAACCTCTTGTCAGCATTTTGTCATCCAAATATATTTTAACCTCAGACTCTTTTGTTCTGACGACGTCTCTGGGCCTCTGTCTTTGCTGTTGAATGTTGTCACTTTAGTAGCCACATCACATAAGTTATACTGGTTGCTGTGGTTTTCTGGGTACTCTTATGTATGACTTATATTTGCACTGACAACCAGTGCAAACATTGAATTTGTACTTAAGGACCAGTTTAACTCATAAGGAGCGGCGGAGGTGAGATCCCTGTCCTCCCAACAAGGACGCTGATTGATCGGGGAAAGTTTAAGAGTGCCGGGCCGGGAGAACTATCAGGGAGGCTCGGAGCGCACTCGCATCACGGGGCACCGGAGACGCTTTCTCCCGCAGCGAGATCGCGCAGGGAGTTACCTGGACGCGGCAACCAGGAAAATGTCAGGATAATAGGAGGCGAGATTTCAAAGGGCGACTGAGATAGGAATCCTCACCTTCCGATCAAGGCGCAGGTGGGGCGGAAGAGAAGACGAGCGGCGGAGCGTGGGAGCTGCTCGGGACGGCCGGCGCACGTTTGGCTCGCGTGTCGATTGAGGCGCCCTTCCTAATGGCATGATCACGCTGGGACTGTTCCAAAAGCGGCCTCCGGTGAAAAAAGAAAAACGAGACATCTGGAACCGAGATCGGCGGGAGAGACTCGTGCAGGCACCCTCTCCTACTAAGCAGGATATAAACAAATAGGAAATAACGGCGAGTAGCGGGCCGTAGGAACTGCCCGGGACACCTGGAGGGCGTTTGACGCACGGGATGGTAGCGGCATCCCTTACAGAAGCGCGATTACGTTGGGGGACACCCGATTGCGGCCGCCATGGAAAAAAGGGGGTGTCTGGAGTCGTGACTACAGTAGAGGGTGATGCATTTCATGTGCGGTAAGTGGTAAGCCGCCCCTGCGGGCACTGAAATAGGGTAGGCCCGGAAGTCTCAAGTGGGCTCAATAGATCTTTCAAAGAACCCCATGCGAAGCACTGAAGTACGCATAGGTCCCTGAACAGAAAAAACCTGAAAGGCTGACAATTCCTAAAAAGAATAGTTCCCAAAGAGTACAAAGTAATGCAAGTCAGCCATAACGGGACGAGGCCAAGTGTGTGCGCGCTGTATATTCACAGAGTGGCCTAGCAAAGAAACGTAGTACCCGATCTGGGGGTGGATGAAAAACATAGGACATGTCAACGCAGAATTAATTAACATGAAGACGTAAATGAGCCGCAGAAGCAATTGGCTAAGATAGCACTTATAGACGAGTGCGTAGGGAGCGAGGGGGAGCACTGTCTGGGATCCTCAAGCATCGTGTCACAGCCGGATTGCTATTTGCCGCATTCGACGCGTCATTGCCGATGTAATGCTCACCCACTGAGATAAAATCAAGCAATACAACGCTGAACCCAGAGATAAATAAAAATATTGCACGGAAATCTCCCGATGGGAAAACCAAAAACTTCGCGTGCACCTCCAGACACCATGGATTCTACTAAGTCGCCTTTAACAACCACTCCTGTGGACACACTCCAGACCCTCCAGAAAATGGAAGAGACATTACAAGCGCACTCAACACAATTCGAAAGGGTGCTGCAAGCCATCCTTGATACTAAAACAACGCTAGAAGCGAAAATGGGATCACTCACGGAAGAGGTGAATCTACTCCGCGTAGACCATCAGTTACTAGCTGAAAAGGTATCTGAGCTCGAAAAGGATACGTCACACCTCACACCATCCATGTTGGAAGTTAAATCCCAATTGAGCGCTATAAATGCAGAAATCGAGACACTCAAACGTAGGGCCGAGGAAACCGAAGGCAGATCGCGACGGAATAACATCTGGTTCGTGGGATTTCCGGAACGCGTTGAATGTCCCAATACGGAACTTTTTATCGAAAAATGGCTAATTGAAACGGTGCTGAAAGATAATGTTCCAAAGTTTTTTTCAATAGAGCGCGCCCACAGGGTTCCGGGCAGACCCCCACCTCCGGGTGCTTATCCACGTCCCCTCATAGCAAAACTACTGAACTACCGCGATAGAGACCTCATATTACAGCTATTCCGGAAAATTGGCCCAATATACTTTGAGGGCGCACAAATATCAGCCTATCCGGATTTTACAACTGAAGTTAAAAAAAAACGAAACTCATTCTACCGGATCAAAGAGCATCTAAGAGGGCACAATATTAAATATTCTCTGTTGTTCCCTGCTAAACTCCGCGTACAAGACAATACCCGTACTCTTTTTTTCACTACCCCTGAAGATGCATGGACATGGCTCCATGCAAAAGGTCTGGCGGATCCACTATCCCTTACCGATAAAAGTCTCCCTCCGAGGAATAAACGGAGACCTCGCAACAAGCAAAACAACAAACCTTCCCCTGAACAGTCACGTGTCGAACGTTCACTATTGTTGCAATCTACGTTGCGCTTTGCCAAGACGTCGCCGACATCCATATCGGGGCAATCAGATGCAGACCTTGACCCAGAGTTAAATTCCGACTCAACGGAAATTGATCGGGGTCCTACCCTCCCACCTAGATCAGCGGATGACATTTGATATATGTTAGATACCTGTCTCTAAGTACTAGAGTACATCCTGACCGCTGTCCCTGTCTGGAGATTTTTATCGTTTGGGTCTGCACAATCCTAAGATGCTCGGGTTGCTGCCGACACTGCTTGATACGGGCACCAACATATGCAAAATAGGCCATGTCTAAGGCGCTTAACTACCCATAGCCATGGACTACCCTCCGATCCGTAAGGACTGTTACCCTAAGTTGACAAGTTCCGTCACTCCCCTGTCGCTATCTCAACTACTATTGTTGCTATATATAGTGGATGTTATTGTAGTAGTTGAACAATATGTTTTATTGTTACAAGTAATGACACATATCATTTGTAGGGCGTCACATCACAATGTAAACCTTAAAGGCTGGGCTCCTATATTAATAACCAAACGGCTAGATATTACGAAAGAGGGTCAAATAGCAAGGATAATTGGGCTTCTGCAGACACAAGCTGCATTCCTCCACATCACCTCACTCAAACTCCATGGCGACCCAAAATAAGCGCTATATTACACATTACAAAATCCTCACATGGAATGTAAAGGGTATGGCATCTGTAAACAAAAGGCAACGGATTTATACATACCTCAGAAGACACCAGATACATATAGCAATGCTACAGGAAACCCACTTAGACGAATCCTCGTTAGCACACACGAAAACAAAATGGAAAGGTCAATTGTATGGTACCACTTTTTCGACATTCGCGAGAGGCACGGTAATCTGGATAGCCCCTGGTATCCCATACATTACGTCCCGCACTCAATACGATACCAACGGGCGATACGCAATACTAGAGGGTACTCTGGATGGAAGTCCCTTAGCACTGATAACAGTATACGCGCCTAACATAAACCAACGCGACTTCCTGGTGTCACTAGGCAGCAGTATGCTCAGCGATCCTGCAATGGATGCCATATGGGGGGGGGATTTCAATTGCGTTCTAGATATTTTAAAAGACCGCTCTACTCCTCCACTGGAGCACACTCCAGCTAAACGTGCGTCGCTAGACCTGATAGATTGGGCGTCGAATAACGGACTGAGCGAAATGTGGAGAACTTCCCATCCCACATCGCGCGAGTATTAGTTTTACTCACCAGTGCATAAACTTTACACTAGGTTGGATATGCTCTTCACTACATCTAACATAATCCCAAAGGTAACTACATGTGGCTATCAAGCCCGCACTATATCAGACCACAACCCACACTATTCCGTATTACTATGGGGATACATACATTCCCGCATTCCTACATGGCGCTTGCAGCCAGATGCCTTGACTGACCCCCCATTTAACTCCGAACTGGCCACATGCTTGACGACCTATTTTTTATTAAATAAAAACACAGCATCGAATCGTGCTACTGAGTGGGATGCCCATAAAGTAGTAATCAGGGGGCACTGCTTGGCAGCATCTGTGGGCATTAAGAAAATGCTTACCACGGAGTTACTAAAGTTAGAAACCAAAATACATAGGGAGGAGAATGAAGTCTCAACAAACAATACCTCACAAGAAACTCTGATATCACTGAAAGCAAAATATAGAGAAACGGATGACAGCCTTAGCAGACATGACTATAGACACTTCAAAACGAGACAACATGCTGAGGGGGACAGATCGGGCAAGATGCTGGCGTGGCTGGTGCGACAGACCCCACAATCATCACCAATAGGAGCTATTAAATTACAAACAGGTATAGAGGTTAACACTCAAGCTGATATTAATAAGGCTTTCTACAATTATTATCACACGCTATACCAATCCTCTACTTCTCCTATAGAACAACAATTGGCCGAATTCTTAGTTCAGATTCCTCAAAATTCGAACATCGTTAATAATGCTGATAGCTTAGACGGTCCCATTACTATGGAGGAGCTTCGTCTGGCCCTCTCTCAAATGGCACGTGGTAAGACCCCTGGCACAGATGGCCTACCGCCAGAATATTACAATTCACACAGCATCCACTTGTTACGGCCCTTACTAGAAGTGTTTAATGAAGCACGCAATAGGAAACAATTGCCAGATTCTATGAGGGAAGCATTGATAGTGGTCCTACCAAAACCAGGGCGTGACCCACTAGATGTCAGATCATATAGGCCACTCTCTCTTCTGAATACTGACTGCAAACTTCTGGGGAAAATCCTAGCAAATAGACTGCTCCCCCATATGTCGAACTTAATACATCCCGATCAGTCGGGATTTATTCCGGAAAGAACTACTTTTTCTAATATTAGACGTCTAATCCGTATCATGCACGCCACCAAGGACCCAGATAGTGTAACTGTGTCACTGGACATAGAGAAGGCGTTTGATACGCTGGGCTGGGAATATTTATTCAGTACCCTCAAGGCGTTCGGATTCCAGAGAGGCTTCATTAACTGGATCACTACATTATATTCCAAACCAATAGCCCGAGTTAAAACTGGTCAGGTGGTTTCGGAAGCCTTCCTTGTGAACAGAGGAACTAGACAGGGCTGCCCACTTTCGCCATTGCTGTTCGCTATAGCCATGGAACCACTTGCAATTAAGCTTAGGAGCTTTGCACATAAGTGGGGCATAAAGGAGTTCGACACATATCACATAGTATCCTTGTACGCTGACGACGCCTTGATATATCTGCGGAATCACTCTGTCTCCCTACCTGAAATAATGCAAGTATTGAACAGGTTCGCTCTTGTGTCTGGCTTACACGTGAATTGGTCTAAGTCCTGTATTTTCCCCTTGACCTGCCTGACCTCTGAACAACGTGCATCACTCCCCATGCACCAACTGCCATGGTCGCACCAAACCTTCAAATATTTAGGGGTTCAGGTATATCATTCTATGTCAGACATTAGAGAAGGTAATTTAGATAGGCTGCTCCGCTCTACCCGCGGCTCCTTGTCATTTTGGAGCTCTTTACCCTTATCGCCTATGGGTCGAACTGCATTAGTCAAAATGCTAATTTTACCAAGGTTCTTATACTACTTCTCTGCACTCCCGCTGAACATACCACGCTCTTTTTTTCACAAGGTGCACTCTCTATTAACAGACTTGTTATGGGGCAGAGACAGACGTAGAGTGGCCCTAACCACTACACAATACTTACAAGAGGAGGGGGGCCTAGGCATGCCAAATCTTGAGCTGTATTATGCAGCAGCCCAACTTCAATGGGTCACTAAATGGCTAAATGAGCCGGCCAATATAGAGTCTACAGCAACAATGGCCTATACATCCCCAACAATGATACTGACATGGTTATTAACAGGTCTCCCTCATCTATTATGTAATACTCCCCTGCTTGACTCGGCCAGATTTTGTTGGAAGAGATATGTACAAGGCAAAATGCAACCTCTCCCCTATTCTCCCCTAATCCCAATTTCACAATTGCCGGGTATCCATGCACTTTCCTCACATCACGATGTGCGGGCGATTAATACTCTGAACATAGGGGACCTATACAGCGACGCTAGTGCAATCAAATTTGCAGATTTGGTGACTTCGGGGGTTATGCAACCACGAACCTTCCTGACGTTCAGTGCTATATCTAACCTCATACGTAACATATGGGGCTGTGGACAAAATGAGCCAAACGAATCCCCACTACTTACAACAATGCTTTCTATGGGCACAGCGAAGCACGCTGTTACTAAACTATACAAAATACTCTTAACAAAGAGCTGTAAAGCTCTAACCCAGGCCAAGCATCGATGGGACTCTGCTCTCCCCGCACCAATGACGCAAAAATCCTTGGACACGGCCCTCACCTCGATCAAATCCGTATCCCGCAACTTCAGACTAAGATACACGCAATTTAATTATGTGCATCATGCATATCTTTCCCCTGCTCGTATTCATAAAATATATCCAGGAGCTAATTCCATATGCCCAAGATGTGCTACCCCTGCAGCCACCTTTTACCATATGGTTTGGGAATGTCACGTGATCAATACTGGCTGGAATCAAATAGTCGCCACATCCGCAGACATAGTAGGCCATCCACTGTCCCCTACTCCAGAATCCTGTCTGCTTAATGTGCGGCATCGTACAAAAAATGATAAACATAAGCATAGGTTCATAGATTTAGCATTCGTGACATATAAACGTCTGATAGCTATACATTGGAAGGCCCCAAACGCCCCCTCCCAGTCCCTCTGGATACGAGACTTATATGATTATGCACTGGCGGAATCTCGAACATTAAGGCAATTACAGCACAGAGGTCAGGCACAGAGCGGGATTGACAGTTGGGACCTCTTTATAGTTGGAATTGAATCCAAAAACGACAAGTACCCACCTTGAAGCAATCTCTTTAAAATTCTAAAGATACGTTAATACTAAAAGCCATCCATAGCAGTCGAGATTGCCGTAAATTACCTTATGCCAATGTAATATCAGGTCTAACCCATTATAAATCTGCTAAGCGGCTACACTTTGTTAATGCGACTCTCTGATACCAATGTACATACACAAAAAAAAAAAAAAAAAAAAGGAGTATCTACGACCTATACAGATCCCTGCTTTCACTATAATAATTGACGCCAATATACATATATTTTAGAACAGTAATCCTCATGTAATGTGTTATTAGTTATATAATGTTTATGAAAATCAGTACACTCAGATACAGCTTTGTTGTGCAGTATAATGTACAAATGTCAAAAACTAAAAAAGATACAAATGGAGAAGTACTGGATACTCTCCCTACAATATATACGTAATGTACTGATACTTTTGCATTTTGTTTTGTATTAAGTTTAATAAACAGATTTAAAAAAAAAAAAAAAAGGACCAGTTTAACGATACTGGGGCGAAATGAAGTTAGACTAAAAGTCCTTAATAATGACATGGAAGGGCAAAAGATTTGACTGACCAAGCCCTTCCATGTATCTGCTTCCATGTTTTGCCCCAGTGTACATTGAGAGTGGGAGTGTAAGCAGAAATACTGCGTCCCACGTGGATGATCGGAGTAGTCTGGACTGATGCTCTCTTCTGTTATGTCTTTGCCATTACTGGAGTACCATGTGAATATGTTCTGTTTCTAACTTTCGTAATAATGTGATTTTTGTACATTCATCTTTTACAACCACTGTAGATGTTGGGGACACATAAGGATTAGTCACTGTGACACCCACATAGCACGTCTCTTGATTAATGCGGGGCACATACTGTTTAATATTTTGACATTTACATAAGTGCTTTCATTTTAAGTGAGTCATCTGTTTAAGTTAGATAATGTGGTCTTACTGCTACGCTCTGTTCTGTGGTTGTTAAACAATAATTATAAAGTGATATGACACATGCCAATTTGAATA
The DNA here is from genome assembly GCF_031143425.1 of Pleurodeles waltl. NCBI lineage: Eukaryota > Metazoa > Chordata > Amphibia > Caudata > Salamandridae > Pleurodeles > Pleurodeles waltl. The sequence goes on from NC_090437.1 coordinate 31,610,282, forward strand.
GTACTGGGTAATTTATTTGCAGGGGCGGACTTAATTTTCCCTGTTCGTATCAAAGGACCCTTTTTGAAAATATGAGCAGGGCTTTTTTTTTATTTTTTATACAAACTTTTACAAAGTTGGCATTTTCTTGTCCTAATCACAAAGGACCAGATGTAGGAAACTTTTGCGAGTCGCAAATGGGTCGCAGCGCTATTTGCGACCTCGCAAAAAGCAAAATGGTATGTACCAATGCCATTTCGGAGTTCCAAATAGCGATGCGACCCTTTACCGACTCGCAAAAATTGCGACCTGATTTTGCTACTCGCAATTACGAAGTCGCAAATTGCGAGATGCATTCCAAATGCACAAGCCAGTCGCAAATTGAGACTAGTTGAAAAAAGCCTGTTTGGCACACCCAGATTAGCACTGATCCTGAACAGGTGGTAACCAGAACCAAAGTATAAAAGGAGACCCAGAAGGCATCTGGCTTTCTCACAATGGCTGCACTTTACGTGATTGCATGGAGGAGGAGAGTCCAGGCTGCCCAGTAGAGGAGGAGGAGCCAGAGACAGGAGAGGATATACCGAACCAGGCAGACACTATTTCAACAAACTGAGGATGAGATTTATGATAAATACAGACTGAGCAGCGCAGTTATCCTAGAGATCATTGAACTGCTGAAACCTCATCTTGAATGCAAGAGAATGTGCGGCTGTGCGATCCCCACACATGTGCAAGTGCTATGCTCACTGCACCTCTTGGCCTCAGGTAGCTATCAGGGGGTGATTGCAGTGGCAGGTGGGGTATCCCAAAGTTCCCTCTCAAGATTCTTCAGACGTTTCCTAGATGCCATACTCGCACACATGTCCAGATATACATACCTTCCCAGGAATGAGGCGGAAATTAACAGCACCAAGTTGGACTTCTACAGAATTGCCAACTTCCCCTATGTAATACTGTTTGTGGACGGGACACATATACCAATTTGCCCACCTGCAAATCTGGAATATGTTTTCCGCAATAGTAAATGTACCCACTCACTAAAAATCCAGGTGGCATGTGACGCCCATAATGTCATTACTGACATTGTGGCTAAATATCCAGGGAGTACACATGATGCATACATATTCAGGCACAGTGGGATACACCAACGCCTAGAACGTGGGGAGTTTGGTGAAGGATATTTATTTGGTACTGTGTAGTACACTCTGATGTCTTAAATACATGTTACTGCGTAACCCTGTGATGCCCTGCTGATTTTGCCTCTTTTGTCACACAGGTGACAGTGCGTGTGCCCTGAGACCATGGATACTCACCCCATACCTAACACCTGGCAATCAGAATGTGCGGCGATACAACATAGGACATCGGCGGACCAGATCTGTCATAGAGAGGATGTTCGGCTTGTTGAAGTCACGATTCCGATGCCTACACAAAAGTGGAAGGGCACTCCAGTATGCCCCAGAAACTGCATGCAAGATCGTTGCTACTTGTGCCATCCTACACAACATTGCCACCAGACGTGGGCTATATCTCACCCCTGTTGACACAGATTCGGAGGATGAGGAGCAAGAGCTACCACACTGACAGCCTGGGGATGGAAGCATCGCAATGGAGGGCAGACAGAGACGGAACCACATTGCAACTCACTACTTTGGCAGGTACGTGGCAACTGTGACAACACTCACTAATGTAAGACACACATAGCCCAATTGTGTAGTACAACAAATTATCCCTTTAATTTCAGGAATATAATGAAGAACATATAGTCAACTAAACTGCATGAAGACAGCAAAAAGTAAAGTCTGACACATTTAGTTCATGTGCCTCAGTCACAACACAGATTGGTAGCTCACAGCATCCTGCGACTATGGCCACCATGACTCAATCAAGGTTGGTCCCCTGATCCTTGCCGGGCACTGCTACTCCGCAGGATTCGTGCATCAGTGGCAGATACACTGCTGACACTGGAGATCTCCTTGCTATCCTGAGGGGTATCGCTAATGCCCGTTGCTGCCTGGTTGGTCTCTACCAGGTCCACTGCATGGCTGATGCGCCCAAGTCCCCTTGCCACATCACCTGCAAAATGGCCAAGTTTAACCTGCAGCTTCATTGTGCACCTTGACAGGCAGGTTGTTGTGGTTGCAAGGTGCCCAAATGAAACACTCAGTCTGTCCAAACGGGCAGCAGTGTTGTGCTCCCTGCGCCTTGCATGTGTCCTATCTGCCACCATTTCCCTGACCAAGTTGTTTATGGAACTGGTAATGTTTGCCATGTTTGTGTTCATAGCAGTGAACTGGTTGTCCACATTGGCAAAACCCTGGGAGAGTGTGTGCTGCAGTCTATGCAGGTTCCTATTAATCACCCTCATGAGTCTGTTTTGCAGCCAGTGACTTTGCAGTAAGGTTGCCTCCAGCCCCAACAATTGTTCATCTGTGACATCCTCCTCACTCTCTGACTGCATTGGGCGTTGCCGTCTCTCCACGGAGCCAGCTGACCTATGTGGTCGACTATCCATCATCATTGGCCCCGGTGTCACGTTGGCTGCCTCAAAACTCAGATCAGGCTCATCCATATCCTCTGGTGCATGTTGGACGGGTGGTGTTTTCATGCACTCCCCTGCAGTTTTTGTGGCTGCCTCGTCTTGTGTGTTTGTGGCTGGTTCATCTCCCTGCACAGTAGGGCTGTTGGTGGGTCCTTGTGGGAGACCTGTGGGACACAGGGGATACACTGTCAGTGCCTCACATATGTTTGATGTCTCAGAATAAATATTTCTCAATATTTGGACTACTGTACTACATTGCCCATAATGCACTGTTCTATAGGTTGCAATATAGGAATGGAGCTAATCTGGAGGTGCATGCTTATGTGTACTGTGGTTGTGTGCATGGTGCATAGAGTGGTGTAAATAAGTTAATTTTGGTACTTACTTTTGGATGTTCCTGGAGCTGAACTGTCAAGGTCTCCAATTCCAAGTACTGCCTCCTGCTCCAGAGTGGTCTCCACCATGGTCTCTATGGCTGTAGGGGGTGGTAATGTAGATGGGCCTCCTCCAGTGCCATGCATCTCCCTCATATGCTCAGCCACCCTTTCCTTGGTCCTGGACCTGAGGTCGTACCACCTTTTGCAGACCTCATCTATTGTGCGGTGGCTGACTCCAATGGCATTAATCTTGGTGAGGATGTCCTGACAGATTTTTTTTTTTGGGTGTCATGGACACTCATTGCTGCCTTTCCAAACAATACATCATGGTGCAGGCAGCACTCCTCTGATAGCAGCTCCAGCTCCTTCTCTGAAAACTTCAGTTTTCTTTTCCTGCTAGCACTGGGTGTCTTCTTGTCCTGAGATGCCATTGTTGAAGTAGCTCCTCTCAGCTGGGTGTGACTCTGCTGTTTTGGCTAAGTAGGCTCCTCCCTGTTCCATGGGGGTACTTCCTCGTTCTGATGTCATCATTCAGAACCAGGAAGTGGGTGTTTCACTATTTTATTTACACCTGCGTGCAATTTGTGAGTCAGATGCAATTTGCAACTCCGGACCACAAATAGCGATTTCGCAAATTGCGAGGTAGCAAATTGCGGTGTGACTCCGCACCGAATCGCTATTTGGTATAGCGATTTTTACGTGCATCTTGTTTTGCGGGTCGGAAATAGTGATTCGCAAGGAGTTGTCATTTCTGACTCGCAAGTCTTTTAGTTCCTACATCTGGCCCTAAGTGCCTGTGTCCTGGATCGCATGATTAGGTGCAGGTGGCAGCTGGCCTTTGTGTATTCCTCCTAGACTCTCTGGGCCAGATGCACAAGCCTGTTTGCATTTCTAAACATTCCGAATCTGTATTTTCGGCCATTAAGAAATGCACATGTACGAAGTCCTTTAAGGAATCGCAAATTGCGATTTCTACCCTGTAGAAATCACAATTTGCGATTCCCAGAATAGGAAATGTAAATAGGGACTTCTTATTTGCATTTCCTATTCTGATGCACCATACATTTCCAAAATGCAATTTGGGCATTTTGGAAATTCAATTACCACCAACTTCAGTTTAAAAAAGCACCCTAAGGTGCTTTTTTGATTGCAATAGAGCACACACCTGCCCCTTAGTCATATGTGTGCTCTACAGGTCACCCCTATTTTTAGGGTGCACCAAGGGGGTCTTTTTTCCCATTGCCATCCCTGGTTTTGCATTTCCTAAATAGCAATTTCCTAAGTAAGAAATTGCTATTTAGGAAATTCAAAACTGGCCCATTGACTCAAATGCAATGGGATTTCTTAATACCGATCTCCTAATAGTGATTCCTACTGTGTAGGAAATCAGTATCTTTGTACATAGCATTTTGCATTTCTTAAATAGCGATTTCTATGTTATATATTTGATGCGGGTGGCTGGGTTTGTAGGGCGGGAAGTTAACTGTCAATTAACTAACTGAGTATTAAATTAATAATTATTATTTTATTGAATATAAATTGTGTTACATTTATTTATTTGAGTTATAATTCAAGTGTGGATTGGTATGTTTGTGAGGGGATAGTGTGGTAAGTTATTTAAGTAATAAAGAAATGACAGTTGTTTAAAATGATTATTAATTTGTTTACTAATCATGTTAATTGTTTAATTGTTTTTTATTTTTGTATATCTTTTGGGTTAATTAATAAGGTTGATATTAAGAGTTTTATATTTGTTATAAGTTTATAGGGTTATGTTTTTTATATGTTATGCATTTGAAGTGAAGTACTTTCCCTGCTGTTGCTCAACTGGAGTGGGCATAATACATTTAATCTATTTGAAGTCCAATGCTTTCCCTACTGTGCACAGACTGGAGTGGGAACAGCAAATATGACCCCCCTGGAGTCCAATGCTTTCCCTATTGTTGCACAAACTAGAGTGGGAATAGTAAATTTAACCCCTCCAAAGTCCAACACTTTCTCTACTGTTGCACGAACTGGAGTGGGAATAGTACATTTTACCCCTTAAGAGTCCAATGCTTTCCCTACTGTTTAAAAGACTGGAGTGGGAATAGTAAATTTTACTCCTCCGGAGTCCAGCACTTTTCCCACTGTTGCACATACTGGAGTAGGAATGGTAAATTTAACTCCTTCGGAGTTCAACACTTTCCCTACTGTTGCACAGAATGGAATGGGAATACTAAGGGCCTGATTATGAGTTTGGTGGTTGAACAAGCTGACCACCAAACTCACAGGGATGAGCCCGCTGTCAACCCAGTGGCTCATCCCCAGTCATATTACGATGTTCCCACCAGGCTCACCGGCGGGAACATCGTATTATTACATTCCTGCTGGTCAGCCCAGCTGGAACAGTGCTACAGTATTGGTCTTGGCTCTGTTAAGAGAACCAAGGCCAATGCCATAGCACAACAGAAACCTTGGAATGCACACTGTCTGCAAAACAGACCGTGCACATTCTGAGGGTGCTGGGCAGGGGCCCCTGTTGCCCCCAGCACTTCCTTTCCACAAGTCTTTTCATGGCGGTTACACCACCATGAAAAGACTGGCAGAAAGGGGACTTGTGATCAATGTGGTGGTGCTGAACTCAGCACGGTAGTGGCTTACCACAAGCCCAACCGCTATCAGCCTGTCAGGAACCATGTTCATGGTGGGGATGGCAGTCCCCTGGTGGTCTGACCACCAAGGTCGTAATGTGCCGGTCCGACCAGTCCGACCGCCAGGATTCTCAAGACCACCAGCCTCGTAATCAGGCCCTAAATTTAACCATAAACACAAGAAGTATGGGGTATATTTGTTAGATGGAACAGTTGGTAACAAATGTACCTAGGGCTCTACAATCTCACACTATGAGCAACATGGTGCGTGCTGCTTAAAGCTATGTGGTGGGGGAAATTTCCTTTACGGACTAGGTGGTCTCACACACTATGGCCCGTATTTATACTTTTTGACGCTAAACTGCGCTAACGCAGTTTAGCGTCAAAAAACTTTGCGCCGGCTAACGCCATTCTGAAGCGCCATGCAGGCGCCGTATTTATTGAATGGCGTTAGCCGGCGCAAGCAGACCGGCGCTGCCTGGTGTGCGTGGAAAAAAACCACGTACACCAGGCAGCGCCGGCGTAGGGAAAAATGGCGTTAGGGCGTCTTAAAATGGCGCAAGTCAGGTTGACGCAAAAAAAACGTCTTAACCCGATTTGCGCCATTTGAAACGACGCCCAGACGCCATTTACATGACTCCTGTCTTAGTAAAGACAGGAGTCATGCCCCCTTGCCCAATGGCCATGCCCAGGGGACTTCTGTCCCCTGGGCATGGTCATTGGGCATTGTGGCATGTAGGGGGGCACAAATCAAGCCCCCCATGCCAAAAAAAAATAATAAAAAAAATAAAAAATTATACTTACCTGAACTTACCTGAATGTCCCTGGGGAGGGTCCCTCCATCCTTGGGTGTCCTCCTGGGGTGGGCAAGGGTGGCAGGGGGGGTACCTGGGGGCATGGGAGGGCAACTGTGGGCTCATTTTGACCCCACAGGTCCCTTAACGCCTGCCCTGACCCAGGCGTTAAAAAGTGGCGCAAATGCGGGGTTTTCTGCCCCGCCAACTCCCGGGCGTGATTTTTGCCCGGGAGTATAAATACGACGCATTTGCGGCGCAGTCATTTTTTTGGACGGGAACGCCTACCTTGCATCTCATTAACGCAAGGAAGGCGTTCACGCTAAAAAATGACGCTCTTTACTCATACTTTGGCACTAGACGCGTCTAGCGCCAAAGTATAAATATGCCGTTAGTTTTGCGCCGAATTTGCGTCGAAAAAAACGACGCTAATTCGGCGCAAACGGAGTATAAATATGCCCCTATATATGTCTTGCTTCATCATATGACCACCTAGCCCCATCCGGGTAGGACAGTGCCACCTGGACAGACTCAACCTCACTGTTAAAAGAACAGGAGAGAGTGCAGAAATTCAAGTTCTCTGGAAAAATATGGGATCCATCTATGCTAGGGAAAATATAAAAACACCTAGTCAGTCACCTGTGTAATAGTACACCTTTATTCGTGGTGACTGCTGGTGAGATTAAGAACAAATGATGGGACACCAATAGAAGAGTAAATACTCACAGGGTCACCTATCTAGTAGTTCCTGGCCAAAAAAATTCTGCCCACTGCGAAGAGCCAAAGGAGGTCTAGGGGCATTCTTCAGGGCCTGGGATCCCTCAGTGTCATGCACTACAGAAGCAAGAGAAAGGGGGCTACCTCAATAGGAGGAGCTCAGGTGCTGTAAAAGGAGAGGGCGTACCAGTGGGAAGCTACCCTATGGATGCCCTAATCCCACAAGCGGTCAAGGAGGGGAACGGAGTAGGTGCATAGTGAGCGCCTCCTTTGGAGTATGTGTGACTATAAGGGGACACTCCCCCTCCTTTAGACCTGGGGCCATTTGCCCTACAGGATTAGGGCCTCCTGAGAACATATCTAGGGCACTCACCTATCTTTTGCCTCTTTATAAGACACAAAAGCATCCTTAAGCTTCATTTTTAAATTAGAATCGATGGATTCAGGACTAGCCAAGAAATGTTCACACCCTAGACTGGAGAAGGTATTTTTAATGTATGATAGCCACAGAATGGCAGACATATTCTCCAGACCAACACAATCAGCTAGCACCAGCCTAGAAAAAGTGGCATTTGGTGTATTCCAAATTCTTAGCCATAACAGGAGAGGCGCAATATTAATTTGATTCTCAATAAACTTCAAACCTACTTCTGTATGTATAATGAAACTTGCTGTGGCTGTAGGAACAGCCAGGAGTTTACATTAGAAGCTATTTTCAGCTGCCTGGAGTTTCTCCATAGTGGCATAGCGCCAAACACCTGACCATCGGTACCCTCTGCAAGACATTTAGGCCCTCATTACAACATTGGCGGTAAGTGCCGCTTACCGCCATGCTGACAGCCGCCAACAGACCGTGACCACGCGGTATACCGATACGGGTATTATGACCCACACATAGAAATCCGCCACTATACAGACACCCACACAAGTCCGCCAGCCCAAAGGTCAGTGATAAACTGGTGGTAGCAAAACCCACACCGTTACGCCAACAGAAATACGCCCACAGCATCACCCACGAATCACTGCGTCGGACATTCAACCGTGGTAAACCATTGGCGGTACAGACTGCTGCGCTCAAAACACACACACACTAACAAAACTACACCACAGTGGACAAACAAAACTACACACACCTGACACACATACACCCACCACAAACACACACCCACAACACTATAAAACACAAACCCACAATACCCACAACCCATTACGACCCAAACATTTTGGCAAGTGAGAGAGAGACAAGCCAGGAGCACCCACTGAATCTGAGCCACAAAACACCATCACCCATACACCATCCACGCACCACACATCACACACACCAACACATCACCCCACACACCCTCACACATACCACTCACACTACACCCATGGCACCACAAAGACACCCCAGGTTCTCACAGGAGGAGCTAAGGGTCATGGTGGAGGAAATCATCCGGGTAGAGCCACAGCTATTTGGATCACAGGTGCAGCAGACATCTATTGCAAGGAAGATGGAGCTATGGAGGAGAGTTGTGGACAGGGTCAACGCAGTGGGGGTGCACCCAAGAACAAGGGATGACATCAGGAAGAGGTGGAAAGACCTACGGGGGAAGGTGCAGTCCGTGGTAGCAAGACATCAGGTAGCTGTACAGAGGACTGGCGGTGGACCCCCACCTCCTCCCCCACAACTAACAATATGGGAGGAGCAAGTCTTGGCGATTATGCATCCTGAGGGTCTTGCAGGAGTAGCAGGAGGTATGGGCTATGGTAAGTCAAATCTTTACTACTTTATCCCCCACCCTACCTGCATGCCATCACAAACAACAACCCCTACCCTCACCCCCATCACCCACCACCTCACATTTACCCCACCATCACAACCCACCCATGCCAAATCCAAGCCCTGCATGCATCACCAATGCATGGACCCCCATCACAGACCTGCATGGACACCCATCACCAGAGCATGCACACTAGTGACAATCACTTAGCCAAACCAAGCACAACTCACACAACCCAAAGCTGTCTTGCTAATAACAACCATAGAGGGAAACATATCCATGCACAAGATTGCATTTGCAGATACAATAACACTGCATTTACATCCTCACAGGACCCACACTCAGCGCCACCAGAGAACAGGTGCCAGCCACATCCAGCCCCTGAAGAGGCCCACTGTGATGACAGCAACTCTGCACGCCTGGATCACGATGACCAACCTGGTCCATCAGGGACCCCTGGACAGTTGGTGACCCAGCCACAGTCCCAACCCACCACAGAGCCTCCCCCTTCAGGAAACACCACCACAGCGCCCACCCAGCGGGCCCATCCCTCTGTCCCCAGGACACATCAATCAGCAGTGTGTCCACCACTACAGGGACCCCAGGCAACCCCACAAACACAGGACGATCGGGGACCTGGGGTCAGTGGCAGTGGGCACACTGTTCAGGAGACAGAGGCACAGGACAACAGGGAAGCTGGGAGGACTGCTGTGTGACAGGGGGAGGACAGGCCCAGAGAACCGACTCTCCACAAGGCACTCACTAACATCCTGGGAGCATATCACCATTCCCAGGAGACCATGGGCCAGATACTGGCCAAGCTGCTGAAGACCCAGGGGCTGCAGGAGGGACAGTACCTGGGTATCAGGGAGGACCTGAAGGACATCCACACCACCCTGGTCACCACTGCAGGGGTGTTGGCAGACATGGCCAACACCATGAGGGAGGCAGTGGCACACCAAGGGCCCCTGACACTAGCCAAACCGAAGAACAGCCCTCCACCTCTGCCAGCACTAGTGTACAGGAGGCCCTGCCACAGGACCAACAGGCCACCAGCACCCCACCCCCTGCAGAAGGAGAACCACCGTGCAAACGGTCCCTGCGATCCAGGCAGAAGCCAGAGAACATTGCCAAGACCCCCACCAGGAAATAAGACTCTCCTGATTGTCACCCTTCTGTCCCACTCTGTCACCCTGTCCACCTTGAACTGATATTGCTCCACTTTCTATGCCCCCTCGGACAATGCACCTGTGATACAAATAGACTGGACTCTACCATGGACTTTCCTCCATCAGCAACCCAACCCATTGCAAAACCCCCTACACTTATTAGCACCTAAATAAACACCCTTGGAAAAAATTCAAGTATGGAGTCTGTGAATTCTATGACAACTGTATTAGTTTCACAAACTGTAAACATTGCAATTCAAATGTATTGTAATATTTACATAGATATGACCTGTAGTGGGCAGCAGTAAACACACCAGGAGCCAGAGTGGGGCACGGATATCTGAAAATAGAGATGCCAAAGGGTACAGTAAGTGGCCATAGAAATAGGGAAATCAGGCTGCTATGTTCAATGTCAAACACCAAACTGCAGTGGAAGGTGAAGTTACAGTGTCTTACCTGTGTGTCACTGGAAGTATGGTTGAATTAGTGTACTTCTGTTGTCCACATCTTCTTCCTCTGCCTCCTCTTCGTCACTGTCCACAGGCTCCACCGCTGCCACACGACCATCCTCAGGCTCATCCTCCTGCAGAAAAGGTACCTGGCATCTCAAGGCCAGGTTGTGCAACATGCAACATGCAACGATGATCTGGCACACCATCTTGGGCGAGTAGTACAGAGATCGACCTGTCAGATGGAGGCACCAGAATCTGGCATTTAGGAGGCCAAAGGTTCACTCAATGATCCTCCTTGTTCGCCCATGTGCCTCATTGTAACGTTCCTCTGCCCTTTTCCTGGCATTCCTCGCTGGGGTCAGTAGCCATGAGAGGATGGGGTAACCAGAGTCACCTGCAAATATTTAAGGGATACTTGTTAGCCACACATTCACCCTTAGGGCCAACCCCACACCCATATACCTACATCAACTGGGTGGGGACCATGGGCTCACCTATTAGCCACACCCGGTGCCTCTGGAGTTGAGCCATCGCATATGGGATGCTGCTATTCCTCAAGATAAAGGCATCATGCATAGAGCCAGGATACTTGGCATTGACATGGGAGATGTACTGTTCTGCCAAACACACCATCTGCACATTCAGAGAGTGAAAGATTTTCCTATTTCTGAACACTTGTTCATTTCTCCGGCAGGGGGACAAATGCAATATGTGTACCATCAATGGCACCAATGATGTTGGGGATATGTCCCAGTGCATATAGCTGCGCATGTGTTTCAGCAGGGCACTGCTCACTACACGCCCCTCACTGGCAGTCACCACCCCCACATCCATGCACACGTCCCCTGTGTCCTCTCCCACTGTGTCTGTGACCCCTCCTCCCAAAGTACACAAACGCAAGCACACACACACCCAACAGCCATTAACCTCACAACAGCATCCAGCCCATGCACCTGCACCCAAACACAGCAGACTGACACCTCATACAACCACTCCCTCCTCTTCCACTCCCAAACCTTCACCCTCTTCCCACCCCAGTGTCCCTAAGAAGCTTTTCCTCACCAACATTGACCTATTCCCTACCCCTCCCCCCCCGTCCTTCACCTCGGGCCAGGGTGGCCAGAACCCAGCCCAGCACAGCCCAGCACCTCATCCACCCAGTCCACGGCCACTGTGGTTTCTGCAGCTACTGCAGGTGTGAGAGGCTCTAAGGAGGCACCCGTCAGCCCAGCCAGTGTGCCAGCAACACCTGCCAAGGCCAAGAAGGGTCCGCCACCTAGCAAGGACCAGAATAGGACACCAGCCAGCAACGGGAAGGAGGCTCAACCAGCCAGCAAGGGCAAGACAAAGACTTCAGCTGGCAGAAGCAAGGAGACACCACTATCTGCCAAGGGCAAGAAGGGGCACAGAACACCAGCCATGGCACTTCAGCCCTGCAAGGCTGCAGGTGAAGGCCTGGAGGTTACCACCACCACTGGCAGCACTGCCACCTGCACAGCGGCCAGCACCGTCACCTGCAGCGTGGCCAGCACTGCCACCTGCCCCGCCACCAGCAGCACCACTGCCAGCAGCAGCAGCCCCAGTAGGCATCCGTCTGAGGCTGCAGGTGAAGGCCTGTGCCTGTGTCCTGGATCGCATGATTAGGTGCAGGTGGCAGCTGGCCTTTGTGTATTCCTCCTAGACTCTCTGGGCCAGATGCACAAGCCTGTTTGCATTTCTAAACATTCCGAATCTGTATTTTCGGCCATTAAGAAATGCACATGTACGAAGTCCTTTAAGGAATCGCAAATTGCGATTTCTACCCTGTAGAAATCACAATTTGCGATTCCAAGAATAGGAAATGTAAATAGGGACTTCTTATTTGCATTTCCTATTCTGATGCACCATACATTTCCAAAACGCAATTCGGGCATTTTGGAAATTCAATTACCACCAACTTCAGTTTAAAAAAGCACCCTAAGGTGCTTTTTTGATTGCAATAGAGCACACACCTGCCCCTTAGTCATATGTGTGCTCTACAGGTCACCCCTATTTTTAGGGTGCACCAAGGGGGTCTTTTTTCCCATTGCCATCCCTGATTTTGCATTTCCTAAATAGCAATTTCCTAGTAAGAAATCGCTATTTAGGAAATTCAAAACTGGCCCATTGACTCAAATGCAATGGGATTTCTTAATACCGATTTCCTAATAGTGATTCCTACTGTGTAGGAAATCAGTATCTTTGTACATAGCATTTTGCATTTCTTAAATAGCGATTTCTATGTTATATATTTGATGCGGGTGGCTGGGTTTGTAGGGCGGGAAGTTAACTGTCAATTAACTAACTATTAAATTAATAATTATTATTTTATTGAATATAAATTGTGTTACATTTATTTATTTGAGTTATAATTCAAGTGTGGATTGGTATGTTTGTGAGGGGATAGTGTGGTAAGTTATTTAAGTAATAAAGAAATGACAGTTGTTTAAAATGATTATTAATTTGTTTACTAATCATGTTAATTGTTTAATTGTTTTTTATTTTTGTATATCTTTTGGGTTAATTAATAAGGTTGATATTAAGAGTTTTATATTTGTTATAAGTTTATAGGGTTATGTTTTTTATATGTTATGCATTTGAAGTGAAGTACTTTCCCTGCTGTTGCTCAACTGGAGTGGGCATAATACATTTGATCTATTTGAAGTCCAATGCTTTCCCTACTGTGCACAGACTGGAGTGGGAACAGCAAATATGACCCCCCTGGAGTCCAATGCTTTCCCTATTGTTGCACAAACTAGAGTGGGAATAGTAAATTTAACCCCTCCAAAGTCCAACACTTTCTCTACTGTTGCACGAACTGGAGTGGGAATAGTAAATTTTACCCCTTAAGAGTCCAATGCTTTCCCTACTGTTTCAAAGACTGGAGTGGGAATAGTAAATTTTACTCCTCCAGAGTCCAGCACTTTTCCCACTGTTGCACATACTGGAGTAGGAATGGTAAATTTAACTCCTTTGGAGTTCAACACTTTCCCTACTGTTGCACAGAATGGAAAGGGAATACTAAGGGCCTGATTATGAGTTTGGTGGTTGAACAAGCTGACCGCCAAACTCACGGGGATGAGCCCGCTGTCAACCCAGTGGCTCATCCCCAGTCATATTACGATGTTCCCACCAGGCTCACTGGCGGGAACATCGTATTATAACATTCCTGCTGGTCAGCCCAGCGGGAACAGTACTACAGTATTGGTCTTGGCTCTGTTAAGAGAACCAAGGCCAATGCCATAGCACAACAGAAACCTTGGAATGCACACTGTCTGCAAAACAGACCGTGCACATTCTGAGGGTGCTGGGCAGGGGCCCCTGTGGCCCCCAGCACTTCCTTTCCACAAGTCTTTTCATGGCGGTTACACCACCATGAAAAGACTGGCAGAAAGGGGACTTGTGATCAATGTGGTGGTGCTGAACTCAGCACGGTAGTGGCTTACCACAAGCCCAACCGCTATCAGCCTGTCAGGAACCATGTTCATGGTGGGGATGGCAGTCCCCTGGTGGTCTGACCACCAAGGTCGTATTGTGCCGGTCCGACCAGTCCGACCGCCAGGATTCTCAAGACCACCAGCCTCGTAATCCGGTCCTAAATTTAACCATAAACACAAGAAGTATGGGGTATATTTGTTAGGTGGAACTGTTGGTAACAAATGTACCTAGGGCTCTACAATCTCACACTATGAGCAACATGGTGCGTGCTACTTAAAGCTATGTGGTGGGGGAAATTTCCTTTACGGACTAGGTGGTCTCACACACTATATATGTCTTGCTTCATCATATGCCCACCTAGCCCCATCCGGGTAGGACAGTGCCACCTGGACAGACTCAACCTCACTGTTAAAAGAACAGGAGAGAGTGCAGAAATTCAAGTTCTCTGGAAAAATATGGGATCCATCTATGCTAGGGAAAATATAAAAACACCTAGTCAGTCACCTGTGTAATAGTACACCTTTATTCGTGGTGACTGCTGGTGAGATTAAGAACAAATGATGGGACACCAATAGAAGAGTAAATACTCACAGGTTCACCTATCTAGTAGTTCCTGGCCAAAAAAATTCTGCCCACTGCTAAGAGCCAAAGGAGGTCTAGGGGCATTCTTCAGGGCCTGGGATCCCTCAGTGTCATGCACTACAGAAGCAAGAGAAAGGGGGCTACCTCAATAGGAGGAGCTCAGGTGCTGTAAAAGGAGAGGGCCTACCAGTGGGACGCTACCCTATGGATGCCCTAATCCCACAAGCGGTCAAGGAGGGGAACGGAGTAGGTGCATAGTGAGCGCCTCCTTTGGAGTATGTGTGACTATAAGGGGACACTCCCCCTCCTTTAGACCTGGGGCCATTTGCCCTACAGGATTAGGGCCTCCTGAGAACATATCTAGGGCACTCACCTATCTTTTGCCTCTTTATAAGACACAAAAGCATCCTTAAGCTTCATTTTTTAATTAGAATCGATGGATTCAGGACTAGCCAAGAAATGTTCACACCCTAGACTGGAGAAGGTATTTTTAATGTATGATAGCCACAGAATGGCAGACATATTCTCCAGACCAACACAATCAGCTAGCACCAGCCTAGAAAAAGTGGCATTTGGTGTATTCCAAATTCTTAGCCATAACAGGAGAGGCGCAATATTAATTTGATTCTCAATAAACCTCAAACCTACTTCTGTATGTATAATGAAACTTGCTGTGGCTCTAGGAACAGCCAGGAGTTTACATTAGAAGCTATTTTCAGCTGCCTGGAGTTTCTCCATAGTGGCATAGCGCCAAACACCTGACCATCGGTACCCTCTGCAAGACATTTAGGCCCTCATTACAACATTGGCGGTAAGTGCCGCTTACCGCCATGCTGACAGCCGCCAACAGACCGTGACCACGCGGTATACCGATACGGGTATTATGACCCACACATAGAAATCCGCCACTATACAGACACCCACACAAGTCCGCCAGCCCAAAGGTCAGTGATAAACTGGTGGTAGCAAAACCCACACCGTTACGCAAACAGAAATACGCCCACAGCATCATGACCCACGAATCACTGCGTCGGACATTCAACCGTGGTAAACCATTGGCGGTACAGACTGCTGCGCTCAAAACACACACACACTAACAAAACTACACCACAGTGGACAAATAAAACTACACACACCTGACACACATACACACACCACACACACACACCCACAACACTATAAAACACATACCCACAATACCCACAACCCATTACGACCCAAACATTTTGGCAAGTGAGAGAGAGACAAGCCAGGAGCACCCACTGAATCTGAGCCACAAAACACCATCACCCATACACCATCCACGCACCACACATCACACACACCAACACATCACCCCACACACCCTCACACATACCACTCACACTACATCCATGGCACCACAAAGACACCCCAGGTTCTCACAGGAGGAGCTAAGGGTCATGGTGGAGGAAATCATCCGGGTAGAGCCACAGCTATTTGGATCACAGGTGCAGCAGACATCTATTGCAAGGAAGATGGAGCTATGGAGGAGAGTTGTGTACAGGGTCAACGCAGTGAGGGTGCACCTAAGAACAAGGGATGACATCAGGAAGAGGTGGAAAGACCTACGGGGGAAGGTGCAGTCCGTGGTAGCAAGACATCAGGTAGCTGTACAGAGGACTGGCGGTGGACCCCCACCTCCTCCCCCACAACTAACAATATGGGAGGAGCAAGTCTTGGCGATTATGCATCCTGAGGGTCTTGCAGGAGTAGCAGGAGGTATGGGCTATGGTAAGTCAAATCTTTACTACTTTATCCCCCACCCTACCTGCATGCCATCACAAACAACAACCCCTACCCTCACCCCCATCACCCACCACCTCACATTTACCCCACCATCACAACCCACCCATGCCAAATCCAAGCCATGCATGCATCACCAATGCATGGACCCCCATCACAGACCCGCATGGACACCCATCACCACAGCATGCACTCTAGTGACAATCACTTAGCCAAACCAAGCACAACTCACACAACCCAAAGCTGTCTTGCTAATAACAACCATAGAGGGAAACATATCCATGCACAAGATTGCATATGCAGATACAATAACACTGCATTTACATCCTCACAGGACCCACACTCAGCGCCACCAGAGAACAGGTGCCAGCCACATCCAGCCCCCCGAAGAGGCCCCCTGTGATGACAGCAACTCTGCACGCCTGGATCACGATGACCAACCTGGTCCATCAGGGACCCCTGGACAGTTGGTGACCCAGCCACAGTCCCAACCCACCACAGAGCCTCCCCCTTCAGGAAACATCACCACAGCATGCACACTAGTGACAATCACTTAGCCAAACCAAGCACAACTCACACAACCCAAAGCTGTCTTGCTAATAACAACCATAGAGGGAAACATATCCATGCACAAGATTGCATATGCAGATACAATAACACTGCATTTACATCCTCACAGGACCCACACTCAGCGCCACCAGAGAACAGGTGCCAGCCACATCCAGCCCCCCGAAGAGGCCCCCTGTGATGACAGCAACTCTGCACGCCTGGATCACGATGACCAACCTGGTCCATCAGGGACCCCTGGACAGTTGGTGACCCAGCCACAGTCCCAACCCACCACAGAGCCTCCCCCTTCAGGAAACACCACCACAGCGCCCACCCAGCGGGCAAAATCCCTCTGTCCCCTGAACACATCAATCAGCAGTGTGTCCACCACTACAGGGACCCCAGGCAACCCCACAAACACAGGACGATCGGGGACCTGGGGTCAGTGGCAGTGGGCACACTGTTCAGGAGACAGAGGCACAGGACAACAGGGAAGCTGGGAGGACTGCTGTGTGACAGGGGGAGGACAGGCCCAGGGAACCGACTCTCCACAAGGCACTCACTAACATCCTGGGAGCATATCACCATTCCCAGGAGACCATGGGCCAGATACTGGCCAAGCTGCTGAAGACCCAGGGGCTGCAGGAGGGACAGTACCTGGGTATCAGGGAGGACCTGAAGAACATCCACACCACCCTGGTCACCACTGCAGGGGTGTTGGCAGACATGGCCAACACCATGAGGGAGGCAGTGGCACACCAAGGGCCCCTGACACTAGCCAAACCGAAGAACAGCCCTCCACCTCTGCCAGCACTAGTGTACAGGAGGCCCTGCCACAGGACCAACAGGCCACCAGCACCCCACCCCCTGCAGAAGGAGAACCACCGTGCAAACGGTCCCTGCGATCCAGGCAGAAGCCAGAGAACATTGCCAAGACCCCCACCAGGAAATAAGACTCTCCTGATTGTCACCCTTCTGTCCCACTCTGTCACCCTGTCCACCTTGAACTGATATTGCTCCACTTTCTATGCCCCCTCGGTTTGTCACCCTTCTGTCCCACTCTGTCACCCTGTCCACCTTGAACTGATATTGCTCCACTTTCTATGCCCCCTCGGACAATGCACCTGTGATACAAATAGACTGGACTCTACCATGGAATTTCCTCCATCAGCAACCCAACCCATTGCAAAACCCCCTACACTTATTAGCACCTAAATAAACACCCTTGGAAAAAATTCAAGAATGGAGTCTGTGAATTCTATGACAACTGTATTAGTTTCACAAACTGTAAACATTGCAATTCAAATGTATTGTAATATTTACATAGATATGACCTGTAGTGGGCAGCAGTAAACACACCAGGAGCCAGAGTGGGGCACGGATATCTGAAAATAGAGATGCCAAAGGGTACAGTAAGTGGCCATAGAAATAGGGAAATCAGGCTGCTATGTTCAATGTCAAACACCAAACTGCAGTGGAAGGTGAAGTTACAGTGTCTTACCTGTGTGTCACTGGAAGTATGGTTGAATTAGTGTACTTCTGTTGTCCACATCTTCTTCCTCTGCCTCCTCTTCGTCACTGTCCACAGGCTCCACCGCTGCCACACGACCATCCTCAGGCTCATCTTCCTGCAGAAAAGGTACCTGGCATCTCAAGGCCAGGTTGTGCAACATGCAACATGCAACGATGATCTGGCACACCTTCTTGGGCGAGTAGTACAGAGATCGACCTGTCAGATGGAGGCACCAGAATCTGGCATTTAGGAGGCCAAAGGTTCACTCAATGATCCTCCTTGTTCGCCCATGTGCCTCATTGTAACATTCCTCTGCCCTTTTCCTGGCATTCCTCGCTGGGGTCAGTAGCCATGAGAGGATGGGGTAACCAGAGTCACCTGCAAATATTCAAGGGATACTTGTTAGCCACACATTCACCCTTAGGGCCAACCCCACACCCATATACCTACATCAACTGGGTGGGGACCATGGGCTCACCTATTAGCCACACCCGGTGCCTCTGGAGTTGAGCCATTGCATATGGGATGCTGCTATTCCTCAAGATAAAGGCATCATGCATAGAGCCAGGATACTTGGCATTGACATGGGAGATGTACTGTTCTGCCAAACACACCATCTGCACATTCAGAGAGTGAAAGATTTTCCTATTTCTGAACACTTGTTCATTTCTCCGGCGGGGGGGACAAATTCAATATGTGTACCATCAATGGCACCAATGATGTTGGGGATATGTCCCAGTGCATATAGCTGCGCATGTGTTTCAGCAGGGCACTGCTCACTACACGCCCCTCACTGGCAGTCACCACCCCCACATCCATGCACACGTCCCCTGTGTCCTCTCCCACTGTGTCTGTGACCCCTCCTCCAAAAGTACACAAACGCAAGCACACACACACCCAACAGCCATTAACCTCACAACAGCATCCAGCCCATGCACCTGCACCCAAACACAGCAGACTGACACCTCATACAACCACTCCCTTCTCCTCCACTCCCAAACCTTCACCCTCTTCCCACCCCAGTGTCCCTAAGAAGCTTTTCCTCACCAACATTGACCTATTCCCTACCTCTCCCCCCCCGTCCTTCACCTCGGGCCAGGGTGGCCAGAACCCAGCCCAGCACAGCCCAGCACCTCATCCACCCAGTCCACGGCCACTGTGGTTTCTGCAGCTACTGCAGGTGTGAGAGGCTCTAAGGAGGCACCCGTCAGCCCAGCCAGTGTGCCAGCAACACCTGCCAAGGCCAAGAAGGGTCCGCCACCTAGCAAGGACCAGAATAGGACACCAGCCAGCAACGGGAAGGAGGCTCAACCAGCCAGCAAGGGCAAGACAAAGACTTCAGCTGGCAGAAGCAAGGAGACACCACCATCTGCCAAGGGCAGGAAGGGTCACACAGCACCAGCCATGGCACTTCAGCCCTCCAAGGCTGCAGGTGAAGGCCTGGAGGTTACCACCACCACTGGCAGCACTGCCACCTGCACCGCGGCCAGCACCGTCACCTGCAGCATGGCCAGCACTGCCACCTGCCCCGCCACCAGCAGCACCACTGCCAGCAGCAGCAGCTCCAGTAGGCATCCGTCTGAGGCTGCAGGTGAAGGCCTGGAGGTTACCACCACCACTGGCAGCAATGCCACCTGCACCGCGGCCAGCACCGCCACCTGCACCGCGGCCAGCACCGCCACCTGCACCGCGGCCAGCACCGCCACCTGCCCCGCCACCAGAAGCACCACTGCCACCAGCAGCAGCCCCAGTGGGCAGCCGTCCGAGGCT
Organism: Pleurodeles waltl; assembly: GCF_031143425.1. Taxonomy (NCBI): domain Eukaryota; kingdom Metazoa; phylum Chordata; class Amphibia; order Caudata; family Salamandridae; genus Pleurodeles; species Pleurodeles waltl. The sequence goes on from NC_090437.1 coordinate 31,630,345, forward strand.
GCAGGTGAAGGCCTGGAGGCTACCACCACCACTGCCTGCACTGCCACCTGCAGCGCAACTGGCATCCACTGAGCAGCCGTCACCGCCGGAGAGCAGTGTGTAGTGGTGACTACATGGGCTGCAGTTCATCCTAGACCCTGCAACACCTGTTGGTGTGACACACAGGTGGGAGACTGTGACCTTGCCCCATCCAGGATGAAGCACACTGGGCACAAGGCCCCCACCAGAACCAGTGGAAGAAGGCATCAACTCAGCCCCTCCTTGCCAGAATGAAGCACACTAGTCACAATGCCCCTTCCAGAACAAGAGGAATAAGGCATCCACTCAGCTCCTCCTTGCCAGGATGAAGCACACTGGGCACAAGACCCCCTCCAGAAACAGTGGAACACAGGCACACACTTGAAAGACTGTGGCTTTGCACTCCCCAGGACCAAGCAGTGGGCAAACCACCCACTTGAAAGACTGTGGTCTTGCACTCCCCAGGACCAAGCAGTGAGCATGGAGCCTCCTCCAGGCCAGTGGCTTCATACCATCTTCCGGCGGAGGTGCCCCCCCATTCCCCGTCCCCCTGAGGTACCTGTGTGTTTTCGACTTGATGTCCTGCAGTGTTCTCTCCATATTGAGGCAGGAATCAAGTGTGGCCTTGGCCTATGTGTTTTGGCCCAGTGGGCCACGGACATTTTGGAGTGGGCATTGTCCCTCCTTTTGTATATATTGTATATATTGTACATAATGTTTATTGATTTAAGAACGTATTTCTCAAAATTACTAATATTACACTAATTTTACTCCATTCCTTTTGTCCTTGCGTTATTCCTGAGGGTTACGGGATGTATATGTAATGTTGTTGCATGTGTTTGTGTTTATGGTGTTGGGGTTGAGGGTGGGGGTGTTGCATGTTGCGTGTGTGTGTCACTCTCTTTTTCCTCCCCCCCTCCCCTGTGTGCTAGGTGCAGTACTCACTGTGGTCGTCTTTGCCGGTGTTCATGTTCCTGGTGGATGAGAAGGTACACCAGCATGGGGAACACCTGCAGTTAAGGCTCCATGGCGTCCTGGTTCTTCCTTGAGTGTCGAGAGGTGAGTTGTTTCCCTTCTGTGTTCTGTTTCCGCCGTGCTTTTGATGGCGCTGGTATCGCCCCTGAAAAGCTGGCAGATAGGCGTGTTGTAATGCAGTGGGTGGTACATTGTCTTCTGTCTTGCTGTTGGCGGTTACCGCTGCGGTGGAGTGTTAAAGTGGCTGTTTGTGTTGGCGGTTTCCGCCGTGGTCATGGTTCCAATTTTTTTACCGCCGGCCTGTTGGTGGTATTACTGCTGTTTTATCACCGACCTCCAGGGTTGTAATGAGTGCCTTAGTTTTGTACAGATGGACAAGCTCCCTGACAGGCTTTTGCCCCAATCTTTTTGCGAAGCTAAAGATAGCATATAATATTTTTAGTAAATGTCTTTTTGTATTTTTAATTTTTTTAATTTGTTAATTTGTTAATTAATATATATTATTATATATATATATACACATGTGTGTGTGTGTATAAATATGAATATATACGTATATGTATATTCATGTAGATATATATATTATACATAAATTGTATATATATATAAACACAGACATACACATATATATATTATACACACACATATAAATATATATATAATAATAATAATAATACACCTTCTGCTAGCAAAAATGATCATGCACCCAGGGGGGCGGAGTGCAAAAACCGGTCAAGCCAGCCGGTAATATATCGAACAGTCACAATAAAATAAGCAAAGGTGCTCACTCAGGCAAAAGCATTTTCCATCTATGCATTCACCATCCATGACGCGTTTCTGCTGTACAAGTGGCCTTGCTCACGTAACCAGCATGCATAATCCAATGTTTAAAATAGTGGCCATCATCAACCCACATGACAGATTTCTATACCCACTCTCAGTGAAAGGATAATGATATTATTTGATTTTATTTGGTTGGTTCAGCGTCATTGGTATCATACAGTGAAAGTATTACAGTCCCTTGATTATTTGACTTGATACTGTATACGGGACACGGGAAATGTTTTCTCTAATCACCCAGCCATACACATGATATGTTTATGAACATTGTATTTAAACAACAGCCTTTTACCACAGGCAATATCAGCTTTTTGCCTGAGTTATTTTGATTATTCCTAGGTCCAGTATATTTAATGCTTGTTGACTGGTTTATGTATATACTTAAGTTATCATGGCATTGATATTTAGAAGAAACGGGAGGTGATAATATGTACCCTTTAGTTAATATCGATATACAATGTAGTTTGTCATCATTTAAGGATTATTGCATACTGAGTTACTTCATCACCATGTAAAAGTATTTCGTGTTTATATCACATGTGTACATCTGACTTTGAATGATTATTTAGTGGCTATTGTTTCTCTTATTACGGAATCTAAGGAACATTTTGTGGCTTATAATGTGTGGTTACGAGGGGTGTATCTCATATTAATTGGTATAACGACCCAGATGCTGTAATAATGCTATTAGTACAGCGGGGTAGCTGATTGCACAATACAGTACGCATTACGTCTTCCTGGAGTATTTTCTTGTATATATCTGAGAATCATATATAAGTTACTACTTTATTTGTAAATATGATCTTCACTTAGATTTAACTGTCATGCTTTAGAATAACAGCAAAACTATATATATATATATATATCTATATATATATATATACACATTTATGCTTTTACAGTAGTAAATTAAAAAAACACAAGAAATGTATAACAAAGTAAAATATATTGTTTACTAATAGTGTTATATCATATACATGCATATATAAACATACAAACACATATGTATTTATGTGTGTATATTTTTGTATTAAATGTATTTATATTTTATATTACATTTATTTAGCTTACATTATAATAATGTTATATATTAACATATTTAAGGTTTACTATTTTAAACTAAATATATATATAAATAAAATCAATATTTTGTATGTGTTTGATGGTATTAGTGTGAAGCGATATTTTTTCGATATTTTTGTACCTATCTTCATAAGTATAGGGAAGCAGTATTTTTGTCATTGATATTTTTAACCGGATTTTTAGGTAGCATGGTAGATTTGTGATCGATCTTACGCCGCTGATCCCCCACGGTGACCGCCAACGAAAAAATATATTTTTTAATCATAGTGTTAAATTATATATATATATATATATATATATATATATATATATATATATATATATATATATATATATATATATATATATATACACATATATAAACTTCCAAAAACATATACATTTATGTGTGTATATGGATGTAAATATATATTTTTGCCCACTCGGGCGGTATCCTACTGCATTTATGTTTGGTTGCCCAGATTATTATTGTCCAGACTGTTATTTATTCCTGATGCCCTTCAGATATACCATTTCGTTACAAATATTTAGTTATGTGGTGCACAAGATTATCAATTTTATTTTTATTTCTATGTTTTTCTTTGTCTGTCAGTTGACATTGCTGTATTGCCTTTATTATTCAAACAATACAGGGTGCAGTTTAGGCCGCTAGATGCAACTTCAACCCGCTCTCTTGGGCCCTATGCCATGCACATTTATTATGGTTGCTCCTTTCAGATGTCTATTTTGTTATGTTGTAGGATGCTGACTGACAGCTTTTTGAGCATTTACATTAATTCAACATATGTGAAATTTACAATTAGCATTTTGCATTTTATGAGCATTTTGCTCTGCCTACATTATGATTTAATATTACGCTTCATGATGGTGCTCTTCTAGTCACGCTAATTCTGTACTAGTTCTGCTCTTGATGAAACCTCAACCCTCCCACTTGGGCCAAATGTCACGTGCTTTTCTGCTTAGATGTGTCGTTTGATATCTCATAGGATGCCAACTGACAACTTTGTGAGCATATGTGAAATTTATTATTATTATTTTGGATTTTATGAACATTTTGCTGTGCCTACATTTTGATTTCCAATTTAAATTTGCATGTTTCATGATGGAACCCTTTTAGTCACGTAAGTTTTGCACTTTACTTGTCTGTTTTCACTGTTTTGGGAGAATTTAAACACTGTGCACTTTGATTACCCAGCGTGTAAACAAGGCCATGTTAATGGCCAAAATGCGTCAGTTGGAGTAAACTTTCCTTTTACCTGCAACCTGGGTAAGCGTGTTTCTTCACTTGAATGTTTAGTGGTCTGGCTCACCCTTCACCCCCCATGGGTGCTGGGTCCCGACGTGCCTGGAGACGTTATTGCAAATTGGATAGATATATATGTTTTAAATGTTACTTAACTGTATTTAGTTTATGTTAAATTAATGTTATATATTAAAATATTTAAGATTTACTATGTTAAACTATATATTTTAAAATTCAATATTTTTCTATGTTTTTTAACGATATTAGTGTGAAACATGTTTTTTCGATATTTTTGTAGTTACATTTATAAGTATAGGGAAACAATATTTTGACACAATATTTATGTATCATGATATTTTTGTAATTTATATTGTGTCACTGATCCCCACGGTGACCGCCAATGAGAAGCCCCAGCACCAACCATCCGTGACATGAGCCTGCAGTTTGCTCCACAGCTCCAGCTATCTGTGACACTCTCCCTACTCTTCGCTGCCTGCTCCACCTCGAACTGGGGTCTTCGTGCCCAACTTTGAGATAATAACTTTTTCAGAGGGACTAACCTGGTCCCTATATCCAGCCTGAACTTCATTATGTTTGGCCTTGACTTTCCCCTGGTCTAGCATGACCAGATGACCGCGAGTGGTGCTTTCAAGCTATTTAAATATTTGGAATTGCATATCTCCAGTTCGACTGATTGTTTTTTTGTAATTTGGGTGTATTCAATTTTACTCTATATTTCTAAATTGGTGTGGGGCTTTTCTTGTGTTGTGTTTTCACTTTATTACTGCTGGTGTGCTGCATGAATACTTTATACATTGCCTCTAAGTTAAGCTGGACTGCTTTTGTTCCAAGCTACCAGCGGGTTAAGAACTGGTTAATTTAGTGACTTTTGCAGTTCACTCTGACAAAGACTGTGGCTTTTGCTCGAGAAGAGCTCACAGCCCCCTAAACAACAACTCATTTTTTTCACGCAGATCAGTTACCTCCGCTGCAACTAAAAAAATATTAGAAAGAAACCAAGCCAACCATTGTTCTTTCAGCATGAGCCCAACCATTTTAAGAGTATGTTAAAATGAGTGGAAAAAACACATTTTTTTCAAGATACTTGTTAAACTATGAAAGCTAACAAAAGAATGAAAGGATACCTTTACAAATGCTTACTTTCTAAAGCAAAACATGTTGTTTTCAAATACTCAGTATACAAAACTCTTTTGTTCTGCCATAATAACAACCTCTGCACTCTCCTTCAGGAACATCAGATAACACCATCCATCAAATTATGTAATGCATACAGTTGCTGATAAAACTCAAATTATTAGACACCATTTTAAAATGAACTTTATAGTTCCAGTTCTCTTATCAACATGTTCTAATACCTAATAGGCGATAGACATCTCAAAACAACTAACTACTTTTAATAATCCTTATCAGCCAAAATTATCAAAGACAATTTCTCCATATTTCAATCCACTTGGCATGTCCAGATTATGTTTACTCTTGACTAAGGCATATTCTCAGCCACACTATACAGACAACCCCATTCCCAAAAAATACAATCAACATCCTATATAACATTCAAACTAATAGCCAGTAGCCAACCTTCCATGGCTGTGCCAAGCCTTCAAAACGTTGTTGCAACTGAGTCACCATGGTCCTCGCAAAGAAAGGATTACTGCCCAATTAGCATTCTGAATTTATAGATGGCCTCAACAAATAAACAGCAGTTCTAAAAAGTACTTGATGATGCATATCACATCTTTGACAAAGATGATGCATGCTTCATCATATTGTTAGATTTAGATGTCACCTCTGAAACAACTGATCCTGGCAAGCTGCTGTGTACAGTAGAGAAGTGTGTTGGTTTTCCTAGAAAGGTATTACATTGGTTCTCATCCTTCCTCACCAATAGATACACTTAAGTAAAATGTGCATATCACAACTCTCCAATAAAGAAAAAAGTTTGTTGAGTCCCACAAGCTTCAATCTCAACACTCACTCTCTTTCACCTATTAATGAAGCCCTAAGGCTATTGCTGTTTTTCAATAGGCCCATGATACCCATCTACAATTGAAAGTTTCTACATTAGAAGACATCTACAGCTTAAGATATTGTCTCAAAAGAATGCATGATTGGATAACAATATACTTTTCCCCTAAACCCAGAGAAAACAGAATTCCTCCTCAAATCAACTTCCCTCGTGAAAAACCTAGGCACCTCATTCAAACATTAATTGAATCTATTAGCTCTTTTCCACCCCAGTCACACACTCTGCTTAATCACTTTGGTTCACCCTGTAGTACTTACATTTCCCCTCACATTAACAAGGTGACAAACGCAGGGAATTTCCATCTACATACTTTTTAAGAAACTCCACCACCTCATCTCATCTGATCAGGATACCTAGTCATCTCTAAATTGAACTCTAGGAATACTATGTTAACCTATGTCATCCTTACAAATATAACACCTCACAAAATGCTTCTTAAGCCCTCTGACATATTTTCTTCACAGCAATAGCATAGTCAACCACATCATCTGTATTCATTTTGACTTACAACAACTCAAATCTATTCGTTTGTCAGCAAAGTCATTCACAACAAATTTCCATATCTTCTGGACCTACGTACTCTCTCTGGTGGCTCGAAACAGTTAGGACGCAAGTATTGCTCCATAAGTTCAATTGATTTACAGCTCAGAAGAAATCCTTCTCTGCAGCTTAGACCTTTATCATGGAACTCTATCACTGGTGACCTAATAGAACTTATCCACTTACCACCTTCAGGGAACACATCAGAGCATAACTTTTTAGATGATATTTTAACAACAGTGGTCTTGAATATTATAAGCACCAAATAAGGATGCTGAGCCACCATTGCTCTGTTTATCTCTTTTCCATGTGTTGAACTGTTCTCTAACCCACCTTTGTTAATGTAACCTAGCTGCCATTAGATGTTCTATATAAAGCACTGAAACACCTAGCTCAGTCCAGTCAAGTTACACAAAATAAAATAAAATAAATTAAAATTTTACATTCTAGCACTGCAAAGACTAATCACTGCAAGATGACATTTATTTTGGTTCCTTATTGTCCAAATGAGCAGAGATTTCAACCCAATGCCCTCCTTGAATATCTGGAATATTCAAAATGTCACATAGTGCTTTTCCAGTTGAGTTGTATCAGGTCTTCCACTTAACCTAGGAGCTCAACCTTCTAGACTGAGCTAAGCGATCACAAACTGGCGTGATTTGTCTTAGAATCAGTATATGGCCAGTGCCTTGCCACCCTGGTGCCCCTTCCATACTGCAACCTTTCTATTTCTATTCTGCAACTTGTACATTTTCAAAAAGCCTAACAGTCATTATGAGGGCACAAGGTGATGTCCACTGGCAATTGTACCCTGTCTCCTGCCCTTTCCTTGCTTTCCACTCAATGCTTTCACTTTTGGATGTAAACTGGCAATGATATGTTGGTAATCGAGGTAATTATTTGTTTGTTTGTAAACTACACAATGGTCCTGACAAGTTACCAGTAACCACAAGAAGAACAATTAAGCATACTTTTACAGTATTCTCGTGATGCTAGTGTTTTGATCACACGTCACTTAAATGTCAAAACTCCTAATTATTTGGCTCACTTATGAACTGATCTTCAGTGGAACTCATCTGCATTAGACGTTCTATAAATGGCGCTTTGCTAGCGCGTCAGACCTTATGAAGTAAAGTTACAAGGGATATGCGTATAGGCTGATAGACCTTTTGACTGTGCTTTGAGTTTTTTCCACCATATAACCCTGTACAAATACAGATCAATACCCACAACAATCAATAACATCTATAATCATTAGGAGTATGTAATTTCCATGCACCATGACATTGCAGTCATGAATAACCTCACCTTTATGTAAAAGTTAGAATGTTTATTTCTCTCTATTAACAATGCTAATGTCACGTAACATAGTCTCAGAATCAAATGATAAACACACAGAAACAATATTGGCTTACCAAGGCAGCGAAAGAATCGCAATCTAATCAAAGCTTGAGCTACCACACATTCTAAAGTTACAGTACAATTAATTGCAAAAATAACTGCGCAAACAATATAACATACATTTAGATTCAGCAAAGAAAGGATATCAACTGTTTTTACATGTAGTGAATTTCACCAGTGAGAACCCTAACTAACACCAGATTAGAATAGCATCTTTGGACTTAATGCAAAACAATTTAGTCACACAAATTTGGAAAAACATCTAACTAAATAGCCACTGGTACCTAGAAACAAAAGCAAATAGACATACCAATCAGTAACATTGTCAGTATACCTGTCCTCAATATGGTTCAGGAAGCTGTGACAGTCTTCGTCAACAGGACATCAGTTCGGTCAGCAAGACATCAGGATTCAGCATCAAAGTTTAGAATGAGCAAAGTCTTTTAAGCAGTAAATTTAAACACGTCTCTTCTCGGGACGGTCAAGAAAATAATAGCCTAAACTCTCAGGAAGAAAAGGGAGAAATAGATTCTCTCCTCTCAGTGCAGTCTGGCTAAGTTAGTTTCCTAAAACTACTGCACACATCCTAATTGGTCAGGGAATTGCCTGTTCACACTTAGTCCAATGAAATTAAACCCTCAAATCTACAGTTATACTACTACATGGTTCACATGTCAATGATTGGCTCCTATTCTCCCGCTCTCATCATTCGACTCGTCAGGTATCATTATTGTTGCTGCTTATACTCCATTTGCATCCATTGCACTTACACAAACTACAATATACATTGTTTCACTAGAAAGTACAGGATTTTTATAGCAAGTAATTTCACATGAGAACTAACTTCAACTACGAGCACATGGTGAGAACAGTGAAAAATAATCACAGTTTAATTCTCTAAGCATCCTTTTTATAAAACGCCTAAGAAATGCAGTTTGGCATGAGGCCGTGCAACTAGGCCAAGACCTTGCTAAGTTAAGGCCTACGATTAATAAAGCTAGTACATAATGCATAACCCTTAACATGACATATTACTACATTAATCAAACATTATTATTATTTTAAAAAATATATTTTTATTGATTTTATATTTCAAAATATAATACAAATTATTCAATTTGCAACCACAGGATAAACCAATACAATAACTAATATCTAGGTCATTTAACAATCACACCCCCCCCCAATATGCACTTCACGGAACACTTCAAGTTTTACAGTATCATTTCTGGCTGCACCCTCCATGGGTTTATCCTTTATTGTTTATTTTATATAGGCATTCGCTCGTGACCAGTGTGGGCCTTGTTCTGCATGCATGAGTTCCCTGGCTGCCTGAGGGGGGCACCATCTGGATTAGTGTATGCAGATGGCTACCCTGGTTTTCTGCTCCTCATGTGTCGCTGGGACTGTGGTGACGAAAATTTGATGAACAATTAGTACTAGAGAGATGGGAGGAAATTATGTGTGTGCGCTATGATACCTGGGTGCCCTATGAATTTGTTTCCGTAATGGGGGATGCAGGGGAATTTATGACGTGATTATCGCGATTGTATGTGCCCCAATTCAAGGAGGCTTCTCTTCGTTTTTAGCCTCCAATTTTGTTACCAAATCCTCCCAAGTGGAACATCCTGTGTGTTGTCGCCCTTCGCGCACCATTCTTTTTAGTACCTGGTATTGAGTGCGAGCCCAGCGTATTATTAGAGAGTACCAGGATTTCAGATCGGGTGCCTTAGGGGCTTTCCAATGCATTGCTATTAATCTTTTGTACATTAAAAAGGCCAAGTCTATAAATTTGTGCAGGTGTCTTTGTTTTTTTGGTCTCTTCCTCAGTCCCAGCAGGCAGGACCCAGGGTCTGCTAACAGTGCAAGTCCCGTTAGCCCAGATACCTCCCCTACCACCTCCGCCCAGGCCGTTTGTATATTAGGGCAATCCCATACCATGTGGTAGAAGGGTGCTGACGGTATTCTGCATCTGGGGCATGTTGGTACTGAATCAGGGAACATGCGCTTTATTCTTGCTGGGGAAAGATATGTTTGATGCATGTAATTGAATTGGGTATATCTAAATCTGGGATTCCTTGACACGCCTCTGATGTGAGACAAGGCCTTGGGCCAGTCTTCCAATGGGATCGGAGTGGGGAGTACTGCATTCCATCTACTCCATGCTTTCCCTGCCTGTGCTTCAGGAGTCTTGTTGAGGATTCTATATAGATTGCATATTATTTTTGTTTGATCACTGTATTGTAGAAGCTGGTGGAGCACTGGGGAGGTCTCTGGTTCCGAAGTGCCTATTCCCCATATTCTTCTGATTTCATGACATACGGTATGATATGTCAGGAACTGACCCGAATTTATCTCTGTGAGGGCCTGGAGAGCCTCGAACGTCATTAATTTGCCGTCTTCAAAGCAATCCCCTACTGTCTGTATTCCTGCTTCATTCCACAGCTTTACGGCTCGCATTCCAGCTGCAGTCCCCGCCAATAGATAATTTAGCGGTATGTGTGGGGAGTAAGGAAGCTTATCCGCTCCTCTTTGCACATATTTAACCCAGCACGCATGCGCGGCTGCAAGCAAAGGGTTAACCAGTACCACTTTGGGGGGCTTTGACGTCAGCCAATTTAAAAGGGGGTCCCGTTCCGCCGAGGCTCTAGGCTCATGGGTTCCGCTTGCTCTGGTCTGTGGATCCAATATTGGACCCACTGAAGTTGTGCGGCAGCATAGTATCTTTAAAAATTCGGAGTTCCCAGGCCACCGTTATCCAACGGGCATTGCAATGTGGATAGCGCCACTCGCGCTCTACCACCTCCCCAAATGAGCTGCAGTAATGCTGTGTTTAAATTGCTGAAGAAACTTTTGGGAATGGTTATCGGCAGGGCCGCAAAATAATATAGGAGCCTAGGTAGAATCAACATGTTAGCAATCGCCACCTTACCGGGTGGCGAGAGCGGAAGCTTGTTCCAAAATTGTAGGGAGCCTTTTATGGAAGTTAGCGCCTTCCCCAGGTTCCCGTCTCTTAAGTCTTCTGTGGCATGATATATGTTTATCCCAAGATATTTAAATGTTGTCGGGCACCACTTTAGGTGCCCTACCTCTGGGGGGTCTTGGTTGTTGGGGGCCCTTTTTGCCAGGGGGAACACACAGGACTTCTCCCAGTTTACCACAAGGCCAGACAGGCCTCCAAATTCAGCCAATAAAGACATTACAGGTGGGATAGCTGCACAACCGTTCCTGATATATATCAAAGCATCATCTGCATATAATGAAATCGTGTGATGTAACCCATTCCTAATAACTCCCCATTCGTGCTCCATAAGGCGTACTTTTGCCGCTAACGGCTCCATTGCTATGGCAAACAGTAGCGGGGATAAGGGACATCCCTGCCGTGTCCCCCTGGAAATCGGGAAGCTATCAGAAATCACCCCGCCTGACTTCACCCTCGCGCTTCGATTAGAATATAATGTACGGACCCAACGAATGTAATTAGGGCCTATTCCCATACGGGCCATCGTAGCCATCAGGAAGTCCCATTCCAGCGTATCAAAGGCCTTTTCTATGTCTAGTGAGAGCACCATTTCCTCCTGTGCAGTCTTGGGGGTGTCTCCTATTATACTCAGCAATCTGCGAATATTTAGGAAGGTGTTACGCTTTGGAATGAAGCCATTTTGATCTGCATGAATCAATAATTGCATGAGGGGGGCTAACCTATTAGCCAATATTTTGCCTAATATTTTGCAGTCTGTGTTTAACAGCGATAGTGGTCTATAAGATTTAACATCTGTGTGGTCTCGACCCTGTTTAGGGAGTACCACTATCATAGCTTCCCTTTGAGATATAGGTAAGCTTTCTTTAGTCCACGCCTCCTGGAACACTCCTAGCAGATGGGATTTTAGGCTGGGTAAATAGGCTTTATAGTACTCCGAGGGGAGGCCGTCTGCCCCCGGGGCTTTGTTCCTAGGCAGCTGTGCAAGGGCTAGTTCTATCTCTTCTGTTGTTATGGGGGTTTCAATTCCATCTCTATCTGTTTGTGGTAGTTGGGGTAGGAAGGAGTCCGCCAGGAAAGCCTCAAGTTGTGTAGCTGTGCACGAGGTACGTTTAGTGTATAAGTTTGAATAGTAGTTCCTAAACGTCTCGTTTATTTCTACTTGTGTAGTAGCCATCTCATGCGCGCCCACCCGGATGGCACCTATCGGAGCTTGTTGTCTATCCTCGTGGAGTAGCCACGCTAACATTCTACTTGATCTGTCTCCTTCCGTTTGCAACCTGGTTAAGTAATAGTTGTAGTCGTGGCATCGAAGCCTGCTATCTGCCTCATTATATTTTGAGCGCTTTTCTTTGAGGACAGTGCTAGCGATTTCCCCCCGTGCTACCGCTTTTTCCGCAATCCTTAGCTCCTTCTCTAGTTTACTAATTTCCACCTGTAAAGAACGTCTCACTCCCCACGTAGTGGACATGCATACTCCGCGTGCTACTACCTTGTGGGCATCCCATTCTATCGCCCGGGTTGTTGCAGACATAGCGTTTGTTTCCCAATATTGGCCTATAGATTTCCCCAATGTTGCGGCGAATGCTTGGTCTTGTAAAGCTTCCGCCTGGAATCTCCAAGTGGGAATTGCCTGACGTGCCCTGCCCCAGTTCAGTGTTACTCTCAGAGGCGCATGGTCCGAGACTGTCTTTGCCAAGTATTCAGATTCAGTGATCAGCGCCCCTATTTCGCGGGTGCCCCATACTATGTCTATTCTTGTGTGGGTGTTATGTGGGACCGAGTAAAATGAATATTCTTTTTGCTCTGGATGGCCTAATCGCCATACATCATAAAGACCCATAACATTTGCCCATTCTTGCAGAGGACTTACGGGCTTCCTACTAGTTGGTGTGCTCGAGTGGGCACTGGTTCTGTCCAATGCTGCTGATGGGGTACTGTTAAAATCACCGTCCCAGATGGCTAGGGGCATGGGGTGGGACAGCAACGTTGGGGTGAGAGTGGTAAGAAAGCCCGAGATGCCACTGTTGGGGGCGTATACCCCGATCACAGCCATTTGTCTGCCGTCTAGTCTGCCCTCTACTACTACGTACCTCCCTCCCTGGTCTATCTTGTGTGCTGACATGAGAAATGGAACTCCCGCCGCTATCCAGATCAACACCCCTCTCGCAAAAGCCGAGTACGCTGTGCCTATCAACTGGCCTCCCCACTTCGTGCGTAGGGCGCGTAGGTCCCCCTCTAGCATATGTGTCTCTTGCAGAATAGCGATATGCACTCCTAGTCTTTTAAGTCGAGCGTGCACTCTAGCCCGTTTGCTCAGCATCCCAAGGCCCCTGATATTCCATCTTAATATAATATACTGGTTTTTCGTATTATTTCGGGAAGACATCATATGGGGTACTGGGGATGTGTTGCTGTGTTATGGATCTGGGCTTTGGTGTTGGCCCGCCTGGTCTCTGCCTTTCTGTTGCTGATATTTAAATATAGCGGGTGCAGGTCTATGTTTTGTGCATTGAGTAATTCCGATTCTTGCATTGCTGCTAAACTGTTAGTCCCCACCCCCCTAATTAAACTCCCTATACTACTTACAACTACAGTGAAACTACAAAACTTAAAAGTGTGTGAAATAACTCTTATCCGGTTGGATTTGCATAGTGGGATTCTCATATCGTGCAGATGTGGCTCTTGTAAGGGGCTCACATCGTGCCGCAGACTTAGTCTGCCAATATCGACAGGCGCCCCCCCTTGGCATAAATCCGTTCCCTCTGGCCCCGCCCATCCGCCATGTACCACCTACTTATGCCCCCAATCACTTAGCTTAGTGTTTATATCAAAGATGCATATTGTTGAAGGCACTTTATCCCCACGTCTCGGCAGTGTCGCAGAGTCTCTGTAGATTTTCATGTTTCAAGCATCGTCCCTGGTAGTCTCTCTGGGCCTGAACGAATAGTTTATAGATCGTCGGCAGTTCTTGGGGTGACCTTCGGCCCACCTAGTTCTCCTGTTACCGTGGATACGGAGCTGGCTGTGTCTGAGTCCGATCCCAGCTCCTCTAGACCACTGGCAATTCTATTGCGGCTTTGCATGTGTAACGGCGTCTCTTTTAGCACTTTTGCTCTTTCCTCTGCTGCTTGCCAGACATTGGGCTGACCTCTGGTGCGCCGTTTGGATCTCTTCCTTGCAGCAGGTTTTTGCCATTTCTCGTCCCCCTCTTCGTCTTCCCGGGGGTGTTCAAGGCCCTTGGCGTGGAGCCATGTCCAGGCATCCTCGGGGTTGGTGAATATATGGGTACGGTCCTCCATCACTACCCTTAGCTTGGCTGGGAAGAGCAGGGCATATTTTATATTCTGTTCTCGTAAGCGTTGCTTGATTTTAACAAAAGAATTGCGTTGGTTCTGCACCTCTTGCGTAAAGTCTGGGTAAGCGTTGATATTCGAGTCTTCATACTTGAACGGGCCCTTATTGCGGAATTGTTGCAATATTGCGTCTCGGTCTCTATAGTTCAAGAACCTGGCAATCAATGGCCTGGGGGACTGGCCGGGGGCCGGAGGCCTGCCCGGGACTCTGTAAGCCCTTTCAACTGAGAAAAACTTGGATGGAGCCCCATTTAACACCTCCTTGATTAGCCACTGCTCTTGGGAGATTTCCGATTCCGGTTGACGCATACTTTCCGGAAATCCCAGGAATCTCACGTTATTTCGGCACGCCCTACTCTCCATTTCCTCTGATCTTCTCCAAAGTATCTTCAGCTCCTCGTCCATGCGTTTAATCTGTTTTTGGTTCCCTTGCGCTATTGGAGTTAGATCAGCTATTTCAGCTTCAGTTGTTTTCACTTTTTCAGCTAGGCTTCGATGATCCACTCGTAAAAGATTCAAGTCTTGCGCGACTGCATCAATTCTGCCTTCCAAGGATGACTTAGTGTCCAATATTGCCTGCAATACTTTTTCGAACTGGGCAGAATGTGCTAGAAGTGTGCTTTCCAGTGACTGTAGGGATGGGCCAGATTGTTGGTCAGTAGGCGTTATCGCTTGGGTAATTCGGTCTGGGTTCTTGGTTGACTTGGCTCTGCCGGCCATTTTGGCTGTTCTGAGATTACCTCCCAATCTGCAGAGATTACGCACTTTTAATCTTCCTGGTTCGATGTTATAAACTTTAACTGAGTTGCCTGGGCATGGAGCGCACATCCGGTGTTGAGGGCGTGAGATTTAGGCGGCAAAGCAAGGGGACATTTAGTCTTATTCTGACTTATTATGGCCTGGATATTCAATGACAAATGCTGCAGTCATTAATGGATTCAATGTTCCAGCTATGAGTTCTTGTGGGGCTGTCTTCCGGGCCCACCGGAATATGCGGAGGGTGTAAACGCTGGGGGAGTACCCTCGTTTCTTCTTGTGTGGCGGGAGGGCTTGGTGCCAGAGGCTCCCTCGGATAGAGGGGAGAAGTGCTGGGCAGCCGGGAGAGGCGTCGACACGCGGGAGAAATCGCGAGTCAGGGCGATCGCAGGGCGCCGCAAATTAACTTTGTGCAGCTAAGGACAGTCGCGGCAGGGGCCCATTGCAGGGGAGTCCAGGGCAGGCCATCCGCCCGCGGTCCAACCCAGCCATCCACTCTGCGTTGGTTGAGTAGTCCGAGCTCCCAGGAGCATGCGATCCACATCCATCTTGCCCTTTTGCGTAAATGGAGAGGTGGGGTGAAGGGGGGGTGGGTTCTTGTCGTTCCAAGGGTTTTCCCCTCAGCTTAGTTTTGGTGTTCCCCCCCCCTCGCAGGTGCCCTCCTCACCTCATTTAAAAAAAAAAAAATCTGCATCGGGGACCGCCGCAGCCTGCTGGCCCACCGCTGCGCGTCTTCTTTGCTGGGCCTCTTCTTTGTCCCTCAGCAGCTTACACACACGGCTGCTGCTGGGCCTCTTCTTTGTCCCTCAGCAGCTTACACACGCGGCTGCTGGCGCGGCAAAATTCAAGATGGCGCCCCAGTTCCTCGAGCCGGCTTCACGCGTCCCGGGGCGCCCAGTGAAATTAACCGTGCGGTCCGCTTTTGGACACATCTCTTCAGCCCTCCCGGCCACGAGCAGGCGTGTAAGCGGGAGGCGGGCGCGCCCGGCGAGAGCGCGACCGGGGCCGCAGCCGCAGCTCCTCCCGCTCCGCGCCACACCCGGCGCGGACTCGCGAGTCCCAGCCCCGCCTTGCCCGCGTACCGAGGGGCACCCGCGACACAAGTTGGGTGCCCCGGTCTCCCCCAGTCAAGCCGCCGTCCCGGCCGCCGCTACCAGGCCGCGGGGGGGCGCCTTCCAGGATGTTTCAAGGTAGCCGGGAACGGAGCGCTCGGATCAAGCAACCGTCCCGGCCGCCATCTTGGCTCCTCCTATACATTAATCAAACATAAGCTCAACATTTCATGTTACTAAGCCATTAACAAGTACATTTCGTGAACATTGGAGGCCACTCTAGTAGGCACACCTTCAAATGCGTGCATTTCTTTTCTCTAAGTTAATACATTTTCTATGCAAATCCAACACCCAAAATACATTAATATTCATTAACAAACTCACAGTTAACACGCTCTGTTCATGAACAGTTTACTAGCCAGTCTCCAATTTTCCTTTTTGCAGGTTGTGTCATAGGCTGAAAGACATGGCACTTTTTATTCATTGCCAAAACCCCAATCACATCCTCTTTACAGTTGCAGCCATTCACTGTACTCTTCAAATTAGTTCTCTCATCTTTTCAACTAGTATTGAAAGATAAGGCTCACAAACCTTTTGACTCTTTTTGGACCAAAATCCTAAAAGTTATACAATTGACTGTTGTCCTAGTATGACTGAAAGTCAATAACTCCTTCACTTGAACAACGGCTGCCTGACCAATAGATCATAGATCATTTAGGTATTTTCTGACATGCTGATAGTTTGAGTGTGAATTTGGGGCAGAGCACGTTCAATCAGATCAGGTGTATCTGAAATGTGGCTGACACCAATAAGTCTCAATAGTGAGACGTAAGATGTTTTTAACTCGTTTACTTTCCTCAATTTCAGCCTAGGTGTGCGCTGAGGCGATGTAAATCAGATATTACTCTAGATCTTGACAGGCATAGGTGAGAACAGATGTAGGACCAGATGACTGAGAAGAGTAGGACTTTAGAGAATTTTTTCAGGCATCGCAAATACTGACGAAACCGAAGACCGAGGAGCAACCAGCTAGGTGGATCTATGGCAACATTTCCTTTGCCCACAGAAACTTGACCCCTGCCCCAAACCCTTCCCTGTGAAAAATACACAGAGGATTTCAAATGAGCTTCCAAGTTGCTGTAATAGACCCATCTTGTACGTTTCAGAAGAGGAAATGGTACTGGTGAACTGACAAACCTCAGGGGCTGCAAACTTCCATCTCTGCCCTCATAGGGTTAATACCAGACTTTCCTTTTTATTAGCCAAATCTGACGTTTTCAGGATTCTTCCTTCTTTCTAGTGGCCTACGGGGTAATATACTGGTTTATAAAACACATATAAATAACATACCGTTATTGACGAGTAGTGCATTTTTGCTATTTCCTAAGAAATTCAAAATGTTTTCTACCTGCAGATTAAAATTATTGAAAATAAGATTCATAATAAGCGGCGCTATATTTCATGCATCTAAAGAGTAGTGATGTTCAGTGGATATTTGTTCCATTTACTACTTGGTATTGACACTCATAATCGGTTCTGATTCATAAATTCAGAATATGCATATATTTACACCTCACACAGAATTTAAAGCCTGATAAACTCTTGCAAGTATAGTGGGTTTAGGGTAAGGGGTGGGAACTTTGGTGTTTCCAGTGGGTGGCCAATGCAAATGCTGCAAAAGCTTAAAAAGTTTCAGTTTTTTTCTTCATGAGAGTTGGCAACTGTTTTAACATCTATGTTGCACACTTAAATTCAGTGCCACAAATCTGGAGTAAGGCTCTTGGTATGAAAATTCCCCTGAATAGTATAGCGACATGTTCTCCTGCCCTAAGTGCCCAAATATATGTGAATCTACTATCCTGACTTTTATTTTGGCCGTGTTGTAGCACTAATCTACCATGACTCTGTAGTATTGGTGAAGCTGCACTTAAGACTGTACTGAAGCGTGTGGTTTAGGATGGACTGTTCACCTGAGGAACAGGGTCACTACTGATTTGCATAAAGTTGGCTTCTGTCCAGAGTGGCACACAAATTATTGTTTGGAATGCTATCCAGAGTGACAGCCTGCGGTTTACACTTTTTTTCAAGCATTTCTTCCATCACCTTTTGTGTCTTTTATTTAATTCTCACAGTTCATCAAGGCATAGATTGCCAACATGTTGGTGTAGGGTTACCATTTCAGATATACTTGGGACAGTACAGTATTACTGGTACCCTAACAATGATCAGCAAAACAGTTACTTCTGTGCAGATTACTGGGCCTATCAATGAGGTGGCCAAGACCAATGTTACTTTTTTCTTGGAGCTAATGATCTAATGGACCAACTGATTGCTGCATGTTACTTGAGTAATTTGGACCCAAACAGTGTCTACTAGCACATTGCACTAGTGCCTATTATTAAGGAGAAGACAGCATTCTCTTCACTAGAATGATTGTTCCAGCTCAGGGTGACGCCATTTAGGATTAAGAATGTTGTTTTCTCTTTTCATTGACTGGTGAACCATGTTATCTCAGGTTGGAAGAGTTCTGTGTGCTATAGCATGATGACAACACAATTTTTAGCACTTTGTGGGAAGACTACCTGAAACAACTAGAACAGGTGTTAGGATACAGGGAGCATAACTGACCATCAGGTGACCAGGTGACCAGGAAACTATTATCACCTTTGCATACGTAGATGAGGATCTTTGCCACCATGGTGGCAATCTCGCTACCGAAAAGCATGAGGAAGATTATTAAAGATTATTGTTTTCTAAAAGAAATATTAAAAATATTTCAATGTATAATTTAGGTATAAATACTTTTTAAATATTTATTATCAGCCACTTGTCTGCTAAGGCTTTTCTTCCCTGGTACTAAGCACTTTTTTGGTTGTTTGGGATAGCCCGTGGTTAAACATTTATAACTTTTTTCCACAAAAGGTATCCGAGCCAAACTTGCGTCCTTTTTTTTTCAAAATCTTTTCCAGCATCCAGGGGATTCTAGAGGTACCCAGGGTTTGTAGCTTCCCCGGGAGGGAACTGAGAAAATAGCAAAACATATCTATATTTTTTTTAAATTACATGAATAAAACATTTAGGGCCAGATGTACGAAAGGATTTGACCCTTTCTGTGTCTATGGGAAAAAGCTTTCGTACATATGGCCCTTACTGTGCTAGGATCGCCATCTTTGCAGCTTTCAGGAACAATCAGAATTGTATGAAAAAAACTATAGTTTACCACTGTTTTTACATTTTTCTAAGCATTTTCCCCAGTTTTTGAGGTTTCAAACAACTTGCAATTGGTGGTGGAACAGGTGTGAAATGCATGGGTGATCTTGAAAAGCCATAGTTTTAAAAAAGTGGACATAATTCTGAATTCATCAAGGGCTCTTTTGTGTAGATCCCCCAGGGTTTTCCCAAAGAAACACATTGTGGAATTAAAAATAATAATAGAAATGAGGAAGAAAAAACAGCGATTTGGGACAAAGTCTTCATCTATAGTTTTTTTATACGATGGATGATTTACAAAAAGCAATATGCTGTTATGTCAAATAGAGCCTCTGATCCTGGGAATGGATAAGGTTTGTGGGTTCTCCAAAAACATGCGATGCCCAGAGCCAACAACTGAGCTGCACCTTTCAATGATTTTGCATTGTTTAGTTTATATGGTAAGGGGTATGAAAAAACCTATGTATTTCTGAAATGCACATACATTTGTTGTCATTCCAAGTTTGGCGGTAACTGAACCGCCACGTTGGCGGCGGTCTTTTGACTGCCGCCAGGGTGGCAGTGCAGACCGCCATATAGCAAGTAAGGCGGTGAACTCAATGCAACACAGACAACTCACTGCCAGCACCGCCATCGCTGATGAACAGCAACTGGCAACGGAAGCCAATTTCATGCAGGCGGAAGCCAAAGTCCCATCCGCCATATTCCAAGTCACCACACAGCAAGGATATCCGGTGCGGGCTGGCCGCCATGAAAAACCTGGCGTAAACTGAAAGTACAAAAGGAGACACCCACCTCCAGGTACAGAGATGCCTCTGCGGCCGCCATGGCAGATAAACTGCTTGTCTTCACACCATTGTATCTCACCATACACCTTCAGGGCCACCGTCAACGACGAAGATGACAACCGTAAGTACACCTAGCACAGAGGGGAGGAAATGGCAGTGATACAATCCCACACATAACACACATTCCTCGCACAGACAGCTAAGGCCACACACAGGCACACACAATATATGTCAATGGCAAGTACCCAATATACACACAAAGCCAAGCTAATACGTGCCAAACATACAGCACAACGCATACCAACACCACCAACACACCCCATAACCACACAACAACAACTAGACCACAAATACCTCAACACAGGCACAGATAGGCACTTTGATACAGGTGACACAACACGTACAACCAACAATCAAGGAAATCCACACATGCAGCATCACACACACGGACGCAAACAACACCCCATAAAATCACACAAGCAAGCAGTCACACACATCACAACATCCCCATGGCCCAAACCATCTACCCAGCGCATGCAACAACACAGACACAATCCATACACAGACCTCAAACACCTTTGCACACAGATCTCACACCATTATGTAGAAGAAAACCAGGACAAGTATCTCAACTTGCCAAGCACAGCAATGTGGGCAGATGTATTTATAAACAAAATGTATAAATAAACTCTATACAAAATGTGCCAAATGGCAAGTTCAATGGCCAGTAATGCAGGAGACATTGTCCAGATATCATGGACCCAACTTGACTCCTGACAGCAAGTAGGCCTCCACGTCATAGGGGCATCAATAGGTTAGGCAGGCACCACAGGGGCGTGGGGTTAGTGGGGGAGGCCTGGATGTGGAAGGGGCACATTTCGGTTTGTGCTTAGGAGGGGTGACTTTGGCACTGGGAGGTGTGGATTTCTTGCTGGATGGAGGAGCAGGGGAAACACCAGAGGTGGCACCCGAGGAATGGGAGGTGGAAGGGCCTGGAAGGGACTGAGTTTATGGGGAAAATGGGGTACGCATAGGGAAGAGGTCAAGTGCGGTAAGGAAAACTTTCTTAGGTACGTGGTGGGGTCACATGGTTGAGGGTTGGGAGTGGAGGTAAAGGGAGTGCTCGTCTGATGTGTTGGTGTGCTGTACGTGGATGCTGGTGTGTGCAATGTCTGTATGTGTGTGGTGGCTGAATGTTGGGTGGGTGAGTGGGTGCATGTGCATACATTGGGAGGAGGGGGTAGACATGCAGGAAGAGGGAATGGGAGATGTGTGAGTGAATGTTGTGTTGGTGTGAGCAAGTGAGGTGGATGTGCTGCAGGTGGCTGAGACGGAAGCGGATGTGGTGTGTGGGGTGTGTGTCTGTGAGTCTGTTGTTGTGGTGATTGAGGGTATGACAGAAATGATAGTAGGACCAGTGTGTGATGATGCACTGCTGGCAGGTGTGAGTGGAGATGTGACTGCAAGAGAGGAGGTGGTGGGGGAAGTTTCTGTTGTTATGTCTGCAGATGTGTGTTGTGTGTGCATGCCTGTGGGAAAGTTTGTGATGTCTATGACTGTCTTTGAGCACCTTGTCTGTTGTAGTGGGTGTATGCTGATATGTAGGTGTGCTTTGGATGGGTGTAGGGAGAGAGGTTGTGGATTGAGAACAAGTAGCTGGAGGGGGGACGAAAGATGAATGAACACTGGCTGCTGTCAACGAGGAGGCCAGACCCTGAAACAATCTCTGTAGGCCAGACAAGGCACAGTGAATGCCTTCCAGGACCGCATTGGACTGCTGCATCTGGGATGACAGTCCCTGGATGGCATTCACGATCATTGTCTGCCCCACAGAGATGGACCTCAGGAGGTCAATAGTCTCCTCATTGAGGACAGCAGGGCTGACTGGGGCAAAGGCAGAGGTGCCTGTGGCGAAGGAGACGGCCACCTTCATGGGTGAGCGGGTACAGGCAACTGGGTGGGGTGCAACAGGCAGGGGATGGTGCTGGTAAGGTGGGTGGCGGACAAGGATGGTGATGGGGTGGTCCCAGATGGCTCTGCCACTACCAGGGAGTCACCATCAGATGAGGAATCTGAATCAGATGTGTTGGTAGCTCCAGTCTCCCCCGTGGTGCTCCCCCTGCCCTCCGTCCCACTGGTCCCCTCAGCTTCACTGGTGTTCGCTTCCTGGGTCCTGTGGGCTGCTGCATCCCCACTCGCCGGTGCCCTTCCTCCATCGCCAGATGATGTTAATGCACACCTAGACAGAGGTGGAGAGAGAGAAGGAGGGTGGGAGGCACAGAAATGTTAACCCACACATCCACTTCACATACAAACAATACAGATTACAGCCCCTACTGGGGAAGCAAGAGACCATTTAGCAATCATTTACTATTGGGTCTTGCAAGCAGTACTCAAACTCACCTCATCCCTGCAGCCTAAACACCTGAATGAAGACCACTACATGGCTATCAACTGAAGAAATGACTTATCCAACAAACAAGCCCAGGACCATCCCAATCCACATGTCACCTATTTAGGGATGATACAAATCTGAGCACAGAGGGACTGGGAACACTAACTAACTGACAGGAATGTGTGAAGTACATGTGCTACCGTGGTCCATTGATGTAGCAAGTCAAACAATTGTAATGTTCATGTAACATGCCTGTCATTACCCATATACAGTGCCTAAATGACCACCTTGTACTACAACAGCACACGCAGAGTTGAAGGATGCAGCCAGTGACATCATTGCATACATGAGCGACCCATACCTACAGGTGAATGTGTGTCACAGTACCACCACTTCTCCTCCATGGCTCAACATGGCTAACGTCATACACTCCTACATGATGCGTGTCACAACCAGGACTGTGCATTCCCTAAATAACATCTGACTACTTCAATTCCTAATCCAGTGAAGGCCACAGTACACAACCATGCAGTACTCATCTGAAAGTCAACACTTACCCCCTTGTGGCTGCTGTGCTGCCTTCAATCACCCATCCAACTCTGGGTACATCACCGCCAAAATGCGGGCCATTAGGAGGGTCAGGGTCCGATGGGCACCCATCCCACATTGGGAGGCCATTACCAGCTGGGCTTCTGTAGTCTTCCGGGCCAAGCACCTCAGGTCCTCTCACCGCTTCCTTTAGTGGGTGCTCCGCCGGCTATGGACCCCCAGGATCCACACTTCCTTGGCGATGGCTCTCCATAACACTTTTTTCTGGTGGGCGCTGACCTGCATGGGAAACATTTAGAAAAGGGGGGACATGATGTTAATTACAATATTACAGCAGTAACCTTTGGTGACACAAAACAAACAGGGACCATGCACACTGTCAATATCCCACACATATCCTGTGCATGCTAAACACTGGATCAGTCATGACATGTCAATGTGCACACACATACATTGTCAAACACCCCCCGACATGTGGGCCAAAGGATGTTGTACTGACCTGTTGCCCTGGAGCACAGTACAACCGCCCAGACAGGGGTAAGACCCCTTCCACCAGTTTCTCCAGTTCCTCCGTAGTGAAGGCTGGGGCCCTATCCCCTGCAGTGCGTGCCATCGTTGCTCCAAGTGACAGGACACAGCAGCACACGAAGTGGAGATCTGCCTGAAAGCCAGGAGTCAAGTGAGCTGGCACATACAAAATGGCAGTTACGACCGCAGTGGTCATGACCGTCACCACCGGTGGTGATCGTCATTGGTCCCAGTCTCCCATAGACGTTAATGTAAACCAATGTGGAGTTGCACTGCGGTTCAGACTGCCTTCCACCATGACGACTTCTGCTGGCAGAACGAGGTCACTTCCAGCTGTACAGTGCATGCCGGACAGGCGAATGCCATATTAATCTGTGACATTACTGACCTGGGTGCACACTGCATAATTACCTGGATGTTGTCACAAATAGATACATCACACATTGTGGATAATGACACATGTAGTGAGTGTCTGGGGACATCACCACATTTGTCACTACAGTTGTCACCATATATGATCAGTACAGTGGAACACATGGAAGGTGTACGTGTACATGTCCTATATACGTCCATTGCCACAGGGATCATGTGCCATCATCTGGTTAGTAATGGAGTGTGGAGTAATGTGTCTTCCCACAACATGACAGCCATCTTGTATGAACAAAACTTTGTGACTGTTGTATGTCATACTTGGTGCACTACATTGAGAGAGGATCCCAGATTGTTGTTTGTGTCCCCACCCAGATATCGCCACAATGGAGTGATGAGGAATGCACCAGTTTACCGGCCACTTGAAGATCTTGATACCATGGAAGAGCGCCACATCATCCTGACCTACCAACTGAACCGTTTGTGCATCAGGGAACTCGTCGCCCACTTGAAGCTAGACCTCCTGCCGGGTATGAGAAATCCCCATGCCATTCCTCCACCAGTCCAGGTGTTGTCAGTCCTGCATTTTATGGTCACAGTGGGACTGGCTGCAAGGTTTTCACAGCCCCAGTTCAGTAAGGTGTTGCAGGATGTGCTGGATGCCCTACTCAAGCATGTGCACAGGTACATTAGGTTCCCACAACCTCCAGAATTGCCTGCTGTGAAAGCAGCCTTCTACAACATATCAAATGTCCTACATGTAATTGGGGACATTGATGGGAATCACATTGCCTTTGTACCTCAGAGGGCCAATAAACAGGTCTACAGAAACTGGAAGAGTACATATTTGCTCAATGTACAAGTGGTGCGTCTTGCAGATGAACGCAAAATTCCCAGGATCAGTACATGATTCCTACGTGCTGAGGAACAGCAGTGTCCCTGCAATGATGTCATAGCTACAGGGAGAAAGGGCCTGACTCATGGATATGTATACTGCCCTCCATGTCAGATGATTTTACCCCTCATAACTGTCAGCACTCTGCCTAGCATTGTTACCTATGGTCATGTTCCCTTTTACACACAGGTGACTCCGGATACCCCAACCTGCCCTGGCTCCTGACACCTTTGAGACATCCAACTACAGGAGGGAAGAACAGGTACAATGAGGCACATGACCAGAGGAGAGTAGTGATTGAGCGGACTTTCGGTCTCTTGAAAGTTAGATTTCTTTGTCTTCATTTGGCTGGTGGTGCCCTATAGTACCGACCAGGGAAAGTCTGCATGATCATTGTGGCATGCTGCATGCTCCATAATCTGGCCCATAGAAGGCACATCCCACTGTTGGAGGAGGGGGACATTAATGCTGGAGCAGTGTTTTGGGCCAGTGACTCTGATGCTGAGGGAGAGGCAGACGAGGATGACGCACACGACAACAGGACTGACCTGATTCATCACTACTTTCAATTTAGTACAGGTATGTGTGTATTGTATGTCATCTGCACATTGAATATGTATTGCTGAAGCCAGTCACTAGCCAGTATTTGTATCAAGGTGTGTGTGGGGACACAAGCCTTCCATCTTGGTTTCCGACCTTGAAGGGTAGTAGACTTACCATGAGGGGTAGTGGTAATACACTGCTGGTAAGTACATGTGTGGAATGCTGGTGAAATTGCAGTACAGCCTTATTGTTGTACCAAAGGTTTAGGGTCCTCAGCCTTTTTGGGGATATGTTAGGGGGAATTATCAGTCTTGTCCTGCTGTGTAGGCATGTCATGCTGCATTTTCAGCTGCTGTGTGCCAAGTACCTATTCCTGGCCACTCAGGGAGGTGTACAATAGAGGATGTTACCTATGTTATAACTTTCCTGTCCCACACGTGAGTGACTGCCTATGCAGACTCTTACATATGTGGTATCAGACCTGCTGGGCCTGTCATTCTGTGTATGTGTTGAAAGTGAGTGGATGTATGTATTGTTTACATGCCTTACAACTTTGTGCCTGATTCCATTTCATTTTCCCTCTTCAGGTCACATCTCTGTCTGCAAGCTGATTTCTGTATTCTTTGTAGCCATCCTTGACACTGGAAATCATTACAATTTGGATTTACTTACACACCTGCCTGGGTGTCCCACTAAATCTGTGACTTCAACGTTGTTGTGGTGCTGACAAATGTATATATTTGCCACATGGAAACAAGATTGACACTACATTCAATGAAGAGACGTGCACCATGACGTGTGAATTTGTGTTTATTGAGTGTATGACATCACAGTCCAGAGGAGTGGGGTATTGGTGTGGGTGCTGATCAGAGTGGGTGGTACAGCTGTTTGTCTCACAGTTCCTGTATCCATTTGCCCGGTATGCTGTGTACTTGGTATTGGACAGCCAACAGGGTGTAACAGTGGCACACAAGGGTGACAGTTTAGAAGAGGGATCACTTCCTGGTGGGGGGATTGGTCATGGCCAGAGGTCCTGCAGGATGTCTGGATGCAGTCTCTTCAGCCTCCTTTGCGGTAGGGTCCTGCTGGGCCTTAATTCCAGTAGCAGGTGATGATGTTGTTGCCAGTGGTGTTGCCTGACTACTGGATGTGGCCTGCTGTTGGGTTGAGGATGTCTCCAGGAAGTTGTTCAATTCCTTGAACTCCCCTAATACGGAGACCATGGTAGCATTGAGTGCTTGCCACTGCTGCATGGTCTCCTGGTGGCATTCCCCCTGCAGCCTTTGTGTGTCCAGCAAGGTGGTGTGTATCTGGCCCCTCTTGTCCTGGGATTGCTGGTAGGCTCCCAGGACTTTGGAGACAGCCTCCTGGCCAGTCGTGTCCTGTACCAGCCTCGTCCCTTGGCCCACAATTGCCCTCCCACTGGTCCTTGCCTCCTGTGCCTGTGACCCAGGTGCAGTGTGCACCCTCCTACTGACACCAGGACCGTCATTGTCTTTGGTTTGCATCATTGACACCTGCCCCTGTCATGTGGGGCATACTGTTGTTTGATGTGACCTTGGGACACAGGTATGGGAAGGCGGGCTCTGCTGTACAGTGGCTGCCACGGGGAAGTGGTTTCAGTTGTGGGCAGGATGATGCTGGTGGTGGTGGACTGACCACTCATGCCCAATGGGGCAGGTTTGTTGTCCATATCCATACTTCCAGTGGAGTCCTCCCCTATTGGACCTGCTTCCAGGCCTGGGCTATCTGTCATTGGGCTCCTCTGCTGTGTGGCAGTACTTGGGAGACCGGTGTAATGAGAGATATTGTGCCAGATGAAGGTATTGTAGCAGTGACACACATGGTTGTATGCCACCATTGACTGGATTTGCAGGACAGTAATGGCTTTGACAGTTATCAGTCCACTGCTTGTGTTCCCATCAGTGGAATGTTGCAATGGGCTTATTTTGGAGAATAGTTCATGTTTGCCTTGCTACTGTCATTGCCATGTACTGATGTGCATTCCTAATACGTATTGGTGATGGGGAGTGACATGGTTTAAGGTGCAATTGCAGTGATATGATGTGGATGTATCAGTCATGCAAGGGTAGGGAGTGTTGCATTGTGGTAGATGAGGTACTTGTTGCAGTGTGGGGTATCCATGCACTAGATGGGCCAGTGAGGGAATGGTGTCAGTAGGGTGCTGTGGCATGCAAGGGTGGGTATTGGATCCATGGTGCGTTTGTTCACGTTAGGGTGGTGTGAGGGGGTGGTGGTGGTTCATGCTGTGCACTGGGACATGTTGGTCGGGGAGTACAGTAGACTTACCAGTGTCCAGTCCAGTAGGTGTTCCCATCAGCCCTTCTGGATGTAGTACGGCCAGGGTCTTCTCCCTCCTGTGACATTTCTGGGGGGTCCGGTGGGGGCCCATCACCTGTCCTCTTGATGGCGATTTGGTGCCTGGAAGCCATGGCCCGTACCTTCCCCCTAACGTCGTTCCACCTCTTCCTAATGTCCTCCCTTAAGCATTGATGGTTCCCCACTGCATTCATACTGATGAC
Organism: Pleurodeles waltl; assembly: GCF_031143425.1. NCBI lineage: Eukaryota > Metazoa > Chordata > Amphibia > Caudata > Salamandridae > Pleurodeles > Pleurodeles waltl. The sequence continues at coordinate 31,658,456 of NC_090437.1, forward strand.
TATCCTCTCCCATAGGTTGTTCTTCTGGGCTATGGATGTCTGCTAGATCTGTGCTCCAAACAGCCGCGGCTCCACTCTGAGGATTTCCTCAACCATTGCCCTGAGCTCCTCTTCTGTGAATCGTTGTTTTTTTGGTGGTGCCATGGTGGTTGTGTTGTGGGTGGGGGTGTTTGTTGTGCAGGGATTCTGAGTGTGCTGTTTGTTGATGTGAGTTTGTGTAGTGGTATGTGTGTGTGCTCTGTGGTGTTTGTGTGCAGTGGTGTGTTGTGTGATCCATGTTCAGTGTGATGGTGCCTGTGGTATCTAGGTGCAGTGCCTCCTTTCAGTGTGCTCTTATCTCGCTCTGTCAGAGTTTCTGGTTGCAAAGGGTTCTGGGTATGTGTGAGGGTGTGTTTTTTAGTGCTGTGGACAGGTATGTGTATGTGTCTCAGGTGTTGGGTAATGGTATTGCCCAATGTGGTGCAGTATTCTGGTGGTGGTGCCTTGTTTCCCCGTGGCAATTCTGACCGCAAATGAATTTCCGCTGTGTTGAGTCTGCAGCGCTGATTTGTGACTTGTTATTTGGCGTGCAAGATATTCTCGATGTGGCGGTGGTGGTGGTGCAGCCCCCTTCTTCACACCGTCGTTTCAGCCGATGGTGTCATTTTTTGGGTGTATTTTGGGCGGTGTTGTGTGGGTGACTCATAATATGGTGATCTTCACTCCGCCATCACTGGCGGTCTTTCTGCAGCCACTTGCACGGCAGTCTTCGGTGATGACCGCCAAACTCTGAACGACCACCTGAGCCTAGGAAGAGTGGTTATTTGTACAGCTCTGAATTTGTGGATACCCACACTATTATGGGATTCTGAGGGCATTTGTAAAATGTCTTCGTTCTTGCATAGTGGCTTAAATTTCTAAACTAGATATACTGAGAAATCCTTTTGGTAATTACTTTTCTGTGTTCCCACACACCTCTTGATAAAAACAGTGCCCCACTTGAGTAGCCGGATCTAGTGACTGAGACATAAAATTTTGCCTCAGCACAATCTGGGTAGCTGCAAAACTTAGTCCATAGTTCATATGTCAACCAAGTAAATCTGCCAAACCCAGACATTTCTAACACTTAATCACCCAGTGGAGTCCAGGGCAGTGTGACGTAGGGCTAGCACAAGTTTTTTTTCCACGTAGATACCCTTGCAAACATTACACTTTGGTTAAAAACAAACATATTTGTCAAATTACTGGAGAGAAAAGTCCAGCGTTTCCGTGGGTCTCCTGATAGAAATGGTACCCCACATGCCTGGGTGGGCCTAGAACCCATGACAGCAAAGGGCTCAAAATGCAACATGGAAGGATCAACATATTCCACTCAAAACAGACTCTTTTTTGCAATTTGGGCGGCTGTGTATTTTGGGTCTGGGATCAGCGGCCACCCAAGGAAAACTACCAAACCCAGATATTTCTGAAAACTAGACACTGGAGGGGGTCTAGGTTGCTGTGACTTACATGCATTTCACAAAACGTCCCCAACACAGAAGCCCTTGCAAGCCTCAATATTTGGTTTGTTTTGGTACCATTTTGAAATTCTGGTGTCTAGTGTCTAACCTCCACTTAGGTCCAGTTAGATCTCAATAAATTAAACCAAGCTCAACCCTTGGTAGCTTGGCAACGAGCGACAAGGCTTAACTTAGGGGACTAGTTTTAACAATCACAAAACAGTAAATAAGTAAAACACAAAACACAATAAAAAACACCACTTTATGAAAATGTATTATATATTTATCTTTAAAATGACACTAAAAGAAATAAAATCAAGTAAGGGGACCTGGAGATATGAATTTTTAAAGAATTAGTAGTTTTTAGGGCATAGAAACGAATAGTGGCAAACTGGTCATCTGGTCGCACCACGACCGGGGCAAAGTCAAAGTTTAAGGCCAATCGCAATGGAGCCCTGCTTGGCTACAGCAAGTGGGAGGCCTGGGTCAAAAGTTTACCTTCGGACTTAGTCGTTTTCTTGAAGATTTTCTTCAGCAGGATGAAGTCAGCAGCCTGATCCGACCTCCCTGGAGCCCTTCCTCGGATATGCATCGCGGGACCCCTCGGTGAAGATTTCTACAATCGGACAGAGAAGATTTTTAAAAATGAAAATCCTTTGACTGGGCCGAACCTGAATCTTGATCTGACCTCCCTAGAGCCCTCTTAGAATACATTGCTCCAGAGGTACCGGTCAACTTTCCACGTTTGGACTTAGTCACTTTTTCAGAGATTTTCTTCAGCCGGACGAACCTGCAAGTCAGGCTGGGTCACGGTTGGGGCAAGCCAGTTAGGGTTGCTGTGGTGGATTGAACCCTTTATGAAACTTTTTCCAAAAAGTTCTCAAAACTTCTCCAAACATCTGGATCTTCTTCCAGAAGGTCCTTTTTAAGATCTTTTAGGAGTCCACAGTTCACCCCAAGTTTCCAGAAGCTCTGAGTTGCTCCTTGAGGATGCAGACTACAACTCTCAGACTGCACCTGGCTCCAACTCCAAAACCGCCACTGAGCCGTGGTCAGCTGGTCAGTTTCTTCAGGATTTGATGCAGGGGACTCTGGCTAGCTATTTTTCACCTGTGGCAAACAGGGAGTCCCTCCTTGAACCATTTGAAGCCAGACAAAGTCCTTCTTGTCGTGAAGCCCAAGTGTGCTGCTGGTGCAATCCTTCAGGGTGCAGTGTCCAGGTGCAGGTCCGGGCTCCAACAGGGCAGTCCTTCTTCTCCTGATGTTCTTCCTTGTAGGGATCTGGCAGAGATCTGAGGTGTGGGTGCAGCTCTGCTATATTTATCCTTGCTCCTGGTTAAAAAACAGAGAGGTCCTGGTTCTCCAATCAGATGCAGGGTCCTTCCCCCTGTGATGACCATTTCATGGGAAGTGTGGCAAAAATCAAGCACAGAGAGCAACATTCTTCAAAAATCCATCATGGCTGAAACTGATTTGTGGAGATTATATCTGGCTGAGCCCACCCACTGGTGTGGCAAAAAATCCTAAACACACCCTTCTCCTGCCCTCTCCTAATCTAATCAAGAGGGCACCTAATTGTCTGGGGTTGCAGGATGTGAGGGAGGTGCTGGGTTGCTCAAATGTTCTTCCCTGCCTTTGAAGACCAGTTTGGCGGCCCTCCCCCTTCCTGCTTCACTATTTGCTGATGCAGTTTTCTTCCCCCAGGCACATCCATGTGTTCAGCCCAGGCCACTTCACTTCTCATCAAGGCAGCCTGGGCAGGCTGGCAGAGGGTGGCCAAACAGAGAAGGGCACTACAGAGCTGAAGGTGGCAACTTTTCAGGCAGAGTTTAAAACTCTTTACCTGAACTAGTTATATTAAATCCAACAGTTGTAAGTTGTGGGATTTATTCTAACAAATAATTTGCTACCAAACGTGAGGTAGCTGACACTTAAGGGGACGTTCTTAATTAAAATAAAGTCTCCCCATTTTAGCCTATGGAGGCCATTCACTACAGTGAGGGAAAACAAATTTGGCTGTTTTACCTCACCAGGGCTTATAAAATTATTTTTATAAGGTCCCTGCTTATAATTACATGGCACTTAACCATAGGGGCACATAGGGCACACCTTAGGGGTGACTTATATGTAAAAATAAGGTTGTTTAAGACTTTGGAAGTACTTTTAATTCAAAGTTGAATTTGTATTTAACTTTATTTTAAAAGCAGTCAGCAAGGAAGGCCTGTCTTTAAAATGAACCTGGGCACCTTAGCAGTGTACAACATACTAGGGACTTATAGGTATGTTGACGTAGCCAATTATAATTAGCCTAATTTGCATACTTATTTTATACAGAGCAGTACCCAGGGCAGCATCAGAGTCAGGAAAACACCAGCAAAAAGTGAAAAATGGGGGCAAAAAGTTAGGGGCCTCTGCAATCAGCCCTGTTTTCTCACATCCCGCCAGGGGAAAATTGGGATCAAATGCATTCTCCGCTCCTGGAGAGCAGACTTTCCTTCACTTCTGGCGGCAGCCTGGAGTCAAACCCAGCAGTATGCCTCACAGGGGGCAGACAGACTATAATTCTCATTTATGGGGTAGGGAAATGGCCCTAAGCCATGGTAGGCCACCGCACCCCTTGTGTTTTTTAGACCTTCCTTGGTGTCTGGTGGACATTCTGCCTCCCCAGGGGGATATATTGGGGCAAACCCCAAATCTGTTCCCTGGGGGCAGAAGACTATATCAACCCCTTTAGGGTGGGGACATGGCCCTGGCTGCCCTCACCCCTTTAATTATTTTTTTAGTAAGAACAATCCCTGCTATCTGGTGGGTTTTCTACCCCCTGGGGTCAGATTAGGACTAAACCCCCAATATGCTTCAAAGGATGGCAGAAAGACTGTAATTTTTCCCTTTTTCGGATGAAGGCGTGGTCCTATGCCTTGCTGGGCTTCCCCACCCATTTGCTTTTCTTTTTTAACTTCTCAGGTGTCTAGTGGGGTTTACACCTCCTGGGGGTAGATTGGTGCAAACCCACAACTCTGACCCCTGAAGGGGGCAGAAAGACTGTAATGCAGTCTTTTGTGGTAATGGCATGGACCTATACACGATGGGTGAACCACACCCATTTGACTTTTTGTTGGTTTTTTAAAATTTTCACTGGTGTCTTGTGGGATTTCTGTCAGGGTAAATACTACCATCCCCTTCTTAGGGAGGCTGAAATCCTGAACGTATTGGGGCTGTGGGTGTACAGGCCTTTGCTCAATAAGACCCTCTCCCTACAAAAAACATCCTGGTGAATAGTGGAAGTGTGAGGTGATCACACCTCACTGCGATTGCCAGGTGATTTGCAGGGTAAGAGAGGTATCGCTGCAAAACTGAGTTTCTCAGACTTAGACACAATTTTCATGTGAGCATGGAGGACGGTACTGTTTCCAGCCCCTCTGTGCTCCCAGGCAAACCAGAAAGCTGCTACCTGCATGCCATTCCTTCAAATAACGTAACTGCATCAGTGATATGATTGTGTCATTTTAGAGATCCTAACTCTCCACTAGGCTGGAGTGGGTGAGTCTCCCACTCTGACCCTTGAGGATGTGATTGGGAATACCAGGGCAGCACAAAATAGGTGCTGTTCTGTTGCCGGCCGCTTGGACTTGACCTCCACGTTTATAGAGCCTGGTTTTGAGCACAATGGACACAGAGGTCACGTCCATAGTGCCCAAGTGGTTAATCTAGAAAGAATAAAATATAATTTTACAGCACATTGACCCATCAAACTGAGGGCAAAGCCCCAATTCTGCCCCTCGGGGAGCAGAAAGACTGCTAAGTCACCTTTTGTAGTGGGGATATGGACCTATGCATGTTGGACCACCCCCACAGGTACTTTCTGCCAGCGTAAATTCCTCCATTCCCCACTGAGGGGGCAGAAAGACAGAAAATAGTGAGGGCATTGGGAGAGAGCAGAGGCCCTTGCCCAAGGGACTGCTTCCCCATACAAATAAAATCCTGGGGTCTAGTGGAAGTGCCAGCCTATCACATCCCACTGTGATTACCTAACACTTTGCAGGTTGAGGAAAGGTATCCCTGAGAAAACAAGTTTCTCAGCTTTCCGGCTTTTAGGCACAATTTTCCTGGGAGCTTGGATGATAGTACTTTTTTTCAGACTGTCTGTGCTCCCAGGGAAACCAGGAAGCCATTTCCTGAGTTCCAGTCCTGTGAAATTATGTCATTGCACCATTGCTATGATCACGTTAATCATTGATGTGATAGCAAAATTTGCAGGACCTGCATGCCTCAATGGTCGTGAGCAGGATAGTTTCCTGTTCTGGCCAAGGGGGATGTGAGAGGGGGCACCAGAGCATCACATAACAGTTGCTGTTCTGTTGCTCCACATCTATGGAACCTTGTTGTCAGCACTATGAACACTGAGGTCACATCCATAGTCTAAAGGGCTCAAGCTGTTAACCTAGAAACAATAGAATATCATTTTATAGCACTTTAGCTCATCAAATTAAATACAAAGTAAATGCAGATAATGTTACCTGTGTCAATGAGAGCATGGACTAGTGACCTCCCCCTTTGCATAGTTCCTCTGTGATATAAGACCAAACCTCTTGCATTGATATCTTGTGTTCATGTCAAATGTATGTACAAGTACTGTGATCCTTTGATACATATATTGTAGCAGGATTTTGCATGTGTGAATCTGAGTAATAAAGCCAGTGCAATACATTTTGGATACTCTTGGTTTACCATGGCACCAGATGGATGGTTAGGGTAAATCCCCCAGAGAGTGGAAGTGAATTACCTGCATTGCTGTGGTAGGAGGGTGGATACCTGGTAAGGAAGATGGGAACAAGACTACATTTGGAAATTCCGGGAAAACTTTGTTATCAAGAGGCTGCTTATTAGTCCTTCCTAAGCACTGCAATTTGGTTGATGGTAGCAGTGAAGGATGAGGCTGAAATTTCAATTGTTCAAGATGAAGACATTTCTAGGCCAGACCTGGCTCTGACTACTGCTTCAGTTAGGTTCAGAAAAAACACACTTTATTCTGTCTGCTTTGTGAGTGCTCCCGCAAGAAGACAACATCAGTTGTGAGAAATATCACTTCACACAAAGACTGCATCTGGAGAGCATTCTGAAATGAATGCTTGAAAGAGAAACACCCCAAACGTGTTCTGAAGCTTAAGCCAGTGGATCCACAACCCGTGTCTGGAAAATGTGCAGAAAGGTGGTATCCAAACCAAGCCACTTTGTTCCAGTTGCACGTTCTTCCTGACCAAGGAAAGGAGTCCCAGATACTTAGTAACTTCATTCTAACTGTAGATATACACCTATGACCCATAATGTTAATACTTGTTTTGTGAATATGCTCCTACATGCATATGTGAAAATTACAAGAAAATCAATCACAAGCTATGAAAATTGTTTTTCAGTTTCCAACTCTTAACCGCTGTTAGCACGTCTGACCTTATTTGGTTAATTTATAAGGGGACGCATTTGTAGGTCGATGGACCTTTTGACTGCGCTTCGAGTAGTTCCCACCATGAGACCCCATACCAATACAAATGAATAACAGTAACAATCAATAACATCAATAATCAATAGGAGTCACTAATTTCCACACAACATGACCTTTCGGCCATGAATAACCGCACCTTTATGGAAAAGTTAGAATGTTTATTTCCCTATAATAACAATGCTAATATCACATAACTTAGTCTCAAAATCAAATGGTAAGCATAAAGAAATAATACTGGATGCCCAAATTGCCTAAAGAATCGCAATTTAATCAAGGCTTGGACCACTACACATTCTAAGGTTACGTACATATCAATAGCAAGCATAACTGTGCAAACGAAATGGCATACATTTAGATTCAACAAAGAAAAGACATCAACTGTTATCACATGGAGAGAGTATCATCACTCAGTACCCTAACTAACCTTCAGATTAGAATAGTGTGTTTTGACTTCACGCTACACAATTTAGTCAACACAAATTTGGAAAAACATCTAACTATGCCTCTATCAAAATTAGTGGTTGGTATCTAGGGACAAAAGCAAGTAGACACAACAATCAGTAACATTGTCTTATACCTTGCCTCAGTGTGGTTCAGCAAGCTGTGACAGTCTTCGTCAATTGAACTTCAGTTCGGTCAGCAAGGCCTTGGAATTCAGTATTAAAGTTCAGGAAAAGCAAAGTCTCTTCATGCAGTTCAGAAAAGAAGAATAACTAAACAGTCAAGATGGTTAAAAGAATATAGCGAAATGGCCTCTCTCAACAATTCGAAAGAATAGAGCTAATAGCGCATCTCCTATTGGTGCAGTCTAGCTAAGTTAGATTTCCTAAACCTACTTCCCATGTTGCTATTGATCAAAGAATCGTACGTGTACGTTTAGTCCAATGAAAGTAGAACTCCAAATCTAAGAATTTAGGGGCCAGATGTATCAAGAAAGGGCTTTGCGAATCGCAAATAGCAATTTTTAAGAAATCCCTATTTCCGAGTAATGCCATGAATCACTTTTGCGATTCGGAATTAGTGATTTCTTAAAAATCGCTATTTGTGGTTTGCAAGGCCCAAATACCGAATCGCAATTTGCGAGAACGCAATTTGCGATTTGGTAATTGAAGATCCCAAATTGCGAGAACGCACATCTGGAGGAGCCTGATGACATCACAAGCAGGAAGTGAGTCATCTCAGGTAGTTTGCAGGTGCCACACCCAAAGCAGCACTCAGAGAGAGACAGCCCAGCCACAGTGAGCAAGTCTGTGAAGAAGGCAGGACTGCACAACCACCATGGACACTTCTGTACAAGGAAAGGAGAAGGGAGAAAGGAAAAGGAAACTGAAGTTTAGTCAGCAGGAACTGGAGGTGCTCACTGAGGAGGTGGTGAGGAGCCTTGACCGTTTGTTTGGTAAAAGCTCACTCCAGGTCCCTGAGAGTGAAAAGCGCAGACTCTGGGCAGACATTCAGACAAAAATCTGCGCTGTGGGAGTTGCGCAGTGCTCTGTGGAGGAGATAAAGAAGAAGTGGTTCGACCTGCGTTCCCGCGCCAAGGAGAGGGTGGCAAGACGACTGCAGGAGGCAAGGAGCACAGGAGGCGGCCCACCCACAAAGACACCCTCCACCCCAATGGAAGACCTGGTGGAGTCGACACTCCTCCCAGAAGCAGTCAGTGGGGTCACTGACATCGACACATCCGGCACACCAAGCACCAGTAAAGGTAGGTGCAATATTGAAATGTAACCCCATATGTGTATGTACAAATGCCCCTTAGGAATTAGCAAGTAGGGCAAAGCATTGTGAGAAGTAGTCCTTTCCACATCTTAGAAGCGGCACAACAATGCCTTATGGGAGTGGTAGTCCACAACCCACAGCTGAAAGTAGCACATAGAATGTAAATATGCCGAGCGACACCTAGAAAAACACAACACCCACAACATTGTGATGAGAAGTAACTGTACATTTATTACCATTGTGTGACCTTTGGTGATACAAACATAACTGACATGCTGCACATTGTCGTTGCAGGTGTCCCAGGCCCAGCAGCTTCTGCAAGTGCCGTTGCGGGGGATTCTGAAACCCACCCTGCATCTGACTCAAACACCAATGAATCACAGATCATAGCGCCCATCAGACGCAGGGCTAGGGCTGTACCGCTACCCGAACTGAGCCAGGACTCTGATGACATGCGGGATGACGGCCACACACCTTCCCCAGATGGCAGATGCACTGGTATGCAGGAGTCCCAGCACTAGCGTAGCACAACACCCCGCAGGAGGCCTACATATGCAGGCGCACAGCCTATTGAAGCAGGAGAGGGAATCTGCTATGTTGAAGCAGCAGCGCCTGCAAAACAAGAAAATCTCTGCTTTACAAAGGCAGGTGCAGGCACACAATTCAAACATGGGGGGGCTGCATCGGCAGTTGGAGTGCCTCAATTCGAACCTCACTAAACTACATGAGGGACAGATCCAAGCATCTGAGAACACCAGGGAGCTGACAAGTGCAGTGAGGGAACTGTGTACTGAACTGCGCCATGACAGAGTCAGCCACCGCAGGCAGGAGAGACGTTTTATGGGGATGTTTGGTGGTTTTTGTTGCTCAGTCAATCGCCTTGCAAATTCAACAGCCCTCATATTACAACGTGCTGTGGCCGCACAGGTGGAGGCAGCGCACAGCAGTAGGGATGTGGCACAGGGACAGGTGCAGATCACAAATGTGCTTGACAATATGCTGTGTAACCGCTCCGCCACACCCAGTGAACTGGGACTGGGGGACACTGAGGACACATCTAGCCTCAGCAGCTTAGCAGTGCCCACAACTGATGCTAGGCGTCGCAGCGCCAGACATAGCACTGCCATTGAGGCAGATAACAGTGGTGCCAGTGAGGCCACTACGCACTCGAGTGGCTTGCGTGGCCGTAGAAAGTGAGAGTAATGGCCACAGGAGACTGTTTATCTTTGTGTCATACAGTAAACTATGATTGAATAGTGAGATACTGTTATCTGCTTTTGTTTTAAGTTAAAAAATCTTATTTTTGCTGCTAGTGAAACTGATGTTACCTGACATTAAGGTAATAAATTTACTAATTACAAGTACAAATGTCAGTGGATTTGTGTTGTTCTTACTTACATCTGAAATGGTTGTGCGTGATGTCAGCACGCCGTTGCCTGCCCTCTGCTGCACTGGTCCTGTCTGCTGGCTGTTGGGGTGGTATGGGATCATCATCCTCATCAGATTCAGAATCAGATATTTCCGCAGGTATGCCCCTGGTGGTAGCTATATTGTGCAAGATTGCGCAAGTAGCCACTATTCTACATGTCGTCTCCGGGCTGTACTGTAGTGCACCTCCACTTTTGTGGAGGCACCGGAAGCGTCTCTTCAGCAGCCCAAAGGTGCGCTCCACCACATTGCGGGTTGCCCTGTGTGCTGCATTGTATCTCCGTTCATCAGGTGTTGTAGGATTGAGGTTGGGCATCATCATGTAGGTGCGCACTGCGTAGGCACTGTCTCCTGGAAGGAACAGAGGGTATGATGAGTAAGTGAGCCATCTAACGTCACCACGCCATCAATGCGCCAGTGTATAGAGGGTCAATACCTAGTAGATATCCTTCTCCAAACTCCCCAGCTAGCAGTCTTGTGTGAATCCCGCTGTGGCGAAAGATGTACGAATCATGTGTGCTCCCTGGGTACCAGGCCACGAGATCAGTTATGATATAAGAGGCATTGCATTTCACCTGTATATTCAGGGAATGTTGGTATTTACGGTTGCACTACACATACTCTGTGGCCGATGGTGGACAGATTGCAACATGTCCCATCTATGGCACCTAGGACGTGGGGGAACTGTGCTATCTGGTAGAAATCAATTTTTGTCTGCTGTATTTCCTGTGGGGTGTGGGGGAATCTGATGTACTGGTGTATTCTGCTCAGCATGGCGTTGATAAATGCATTGAAAAATCTAGAGAGGGCACTCCGTGATACCCCCCTCAGCTACTGCTATGACCCCTTGATAGCTAGTAGGTGGAGGGAGCATAATACCTGCACATGGGTGGGTATGCTATTTGTCCTGTGTGTTGTGCGCTGCAGTATGGGTTGTAGCTCAGCTATCAGGTCAAGTATCATGGCTGAGTTCAACCTGTACTTCTCAAATATTTCCTCCTCAGTCTGTTCAAAAAGGGTAATGCGCACTCTGAAAATGCGCTCCTGTCTCCTCCTCCCTCTCCTCAAACCTGCCAAGATCCTCATTCTCCTCGCCATGACGTAGAGTGCAGCCATTGTAGAAAAGAGTCTTAGGCATTCTGGGCCTCTTTATATAGGTTGCACCTGGTTACCACCTGGTTTCACTTAGTGGTATTTTGCATGTGCAAAAGGCCATTCTGCGAAAAATCGCAATTTGCGATTTTTTGGTGCATCGAATTGCGACTTGGTTTTGCGTGTCGCATTTTGCGTCTCGCAATTTCCAACTTGAAATACCGAATCTCTAATTGCGATTCGGTATTTCATGTCACAAATTGCGAGATGCAAAATGTGACACGCAAAACCAGGTCGCAATGCAAAAAATCGCTATTTTTGCAATTTCTTATTTTTGGTCTGCGAATGCCTTTCATGCATCGCAGACCACGTTTTTGCATTCGCAAATGACCAAATTTAGCGATTCGCACCGTTTGCAAATGCAATTCCGTTTGATACATCTGGCCCTTACTGATATATTGTTCACATGTCGATGATTGGCTCCTCTTCTCCCATTCCCCTCGCTGGGCTTGTCAGGTATCAATATTGTATCGGCTTATACTCCAGTCAGTGCATCCATTGTCTTCTCCTGGGAAAGTCATCTTTACACACACTAAGTTATACATTGTATACCTATCTAGTATAGCATATTCTAGCAAGCAGTTCTCATAAAAAAGAATTTCAGCTACTAGCATTTGGTCAATACAGAGGAAAATCACAATGTAATTCTCTAAGCAGCCATTTTATAGTTTACCTAAGAAATGCAGCTTGACATAAGGCCATGCAACTAGGCCCAAGACCTCACTAAAGTAAAGTCAATGATTATTAAAGCAAATACATAATACGTAACATTTATAATGACATAGTACTACATTAATCCAAACATGAGGTCAACATTTTACATTAATAAGCTGTTAATAAGTACACTTTATGAACATTTGTGGCCACTCAAGTAGGCGCAACTTCAAATGTGTGCAGTACTTCAACGTTCAGAATACATGAATGTTCATTAGTAAAAATTCAGCGTTAATACTGCTGCCTAAACATTAAACTAGAACTGGAACAAGATGGACAAGAGCCATGAGTAAGAGTTTTCCATGTAGAGATTATGGAATCCAAGAAATTTGGTATGTGTCAGATCTTTTTTGTGCTCACCTACTCGGTCATTAATGTCTTATTTTGCCCCAGTGGGGTTTCAATTACCTTAAAGTTTAACATATTATTACTTCAGTCCCTACTTTGTTATCAGTTTACTAAAAGAGGCAATAGCCAAAGAGTATGACCATCTTCCACTTACAAATTAAGGGGCATATTTATGAGCCCACAGCGCCACCGGTGGCACTATGCCCTGCGCCGTATTTATAAGGTCGCATTAAGCCACCTTGTAATTATGGCCCCTTCACATGCAGCTCTTTGTGTGGAAGGGGCATGCAATGTGTTGTTGTGGGCATGCCACAGCAACACCCATTGCATTTTGACGCTGCCCCAGATTACGCACAACGAGGGGGAATACTTTTATTCCTCCCTTCTTTTTATTTTTTCTGCACCACACATAGAAAGAGCAAAATACCATAAATGATTGTTTATTTGTGGGAAGGTGTCCCTTCCTGCACGTAAACAATCATTCTGAAAAGATGCTTTGGGTAGTGCCATGTATGAGGGCCCATTTCAGGGCCCCCAAAGGCACAAAAAAGAAAATACTTACCTGTACTTACCTATACCTACCTGGGATGGGGTCCCCCATCCTCCGCTGTCTCTCTGGTGTGGGTGGGGGTGTTCCTGAGGCCTGGGGAGGGCACCAGTGGGCTTATTCCATGGTGTTCCACTGTAGAAATAGGCCCACAGGTCCCCTAGCACCTGCCCTGACCCAGGTGTTAAAAAAGGGGGAAAGCAAGAGTTGCACCATTTTTTGACCCCTTCCCCCATGCATGATTTTTGCACAGAAGGATAAATAAGGCGCTAGGGCCTTAGTGTCATTTTTTGCCCGGGAACGCCTACCTTGCATCTCATTGACGCAAGGTAGTTTTCCGCAGGCAAAAAATGACTTTAACTCCAATATTTTGGCGCTAGACATGGAGTTAAGTTTACACGCATTTGCATAAAAAAATTACGCAAATCTGGCGCAAACAGAGTATGAAAATGCCCCTAAGTCGCCTGACCTTGGAAGGTCTAAAAAAAGAGTAGCACAAGCTAATAGTTAAGCAAGCCTAGCTATCTGTTTCTTATTCATTCATAGTTTTTGTGATCTTCATTGTCCCGAATTTGCTTTAAGCTGTGTGCCCTCTGTTTAACATTTTTAAAGCATTAAGGGGGTCATTCTGACCCTGGCGGTCAGTGTTAAAGCGGCGGCCAACCCGCCAACAGGCTGGCGGTCCAAAAAATAGAATTCTGACCCTGGCGGGAACCGCCAACACAGGCCGCCGCTTTAACACTCCGACCACCACGGCGGCACAAACAAACAGCGCGGCGGTCACCGCCAACAGACAGGCGGCAGACAATGTACCGCCCACACTATCACAACTCACCAATCCGCCACCTTTTCCGGGGCGGGAGCCCCACCGATAAAAACACGGCGGAAACAGACTACGAACGGGAAAACGCTCACCTATACACACTCCACGAGGACGGAGAACAGCATGGAACCCGAATTAAACATCCTACCAGCTATTGTCTACCTGCTCATCTACCACGAGTACGAACGCCGGCGCAGACGACAATGGTGAGTACTGCACCTACGACACAGGGGAGGGGGGAGGAGGAAAGCTTACATGCACACACATATGCGACCCTCCCCCCCCAACTATCTACACACCAATGCAGAGCACCAAGTCACAGTGACACCACCCAAACCCCCCGGAATAATCCAAACACATAATTAAAGTGAGAATCAAAATTTACGTATAAAAGAGGGTCATTGAAGTCATGGTAAAATAGCAATATGAATTCAAAAAAATCAAGTAAGAACCTTGCGAAACCGATAAACATAGGCAATACGTCCTGCACAGTCACTTAAATTTCCACTGTCCGTGGGCCAAAGTGTATCAACACATGGGCAAAGCCCACACAGGAGACCTGAGTCCGTTGGAGAGAACACTGCTGGGGCATCAGATGACAAAACTACAGGCACCTCAGGGGGAAGGGAAGGGGGGGCACCTCAGCCACATGAGTCCACAACGCCAGATCCACGAAGGGTCCACCATGCCCACTGTGCCATCCTGGGGAGTGCAAAGCCACAGTCTCACAAGTCTCTACAGTGGGTGGTCTGCCCACTCTGCCATCCTGGGGAGTGCAAAGCCACAGTCTCACAAGTCTCTACAGTGGGTGGTCTGCCCACTGTGCCATCCTGGGGAGTGCAAAGCCACAGTCTCACAAGTCTCTACAGTGGGTGGTCTGCCCACTCTGCCATCCTGGGGAGTGCAGAGACACAGGCCATCAGGTGGATTACAGACTCCACAGGTAATGGAGGAGGCAGGGTGCCCCGAGTGCAGCGTGAACACTAGCTCGACACAGAACCGGCACTGTCAATGGGCCAGCGGTGCTTGACAGGAAGGGCCCAGCGGAGCGGTGCTTGACAGGAAGGGCCCAGCGGAGCGGTGCTTGACAGGAAGGGCCCAGCGGAGCGGTGCTTGAGACGGCGAGGCCCAGCGGAGCGGTGCTTGAGACGGCGAGGCCCAGCGGAGCGGTGCTTGAGACGGAGGGGCCCAGCAGAGCGGTGCTTGAGACGGCAAGGCCCAGCGGAGCGGTTCTTGAGACGGAGGGGCCCAGCGGAGTGGTGCTTGAGACGGCGAGGCCCAGCGGAGTGGTGCTTGACAGGAAGGGCCCAGAGGAGTGGTGCTTGACAGGAAGGGCCCAGCGGAGCGGTGCTTGAGACGGCGAGGCCCAGCGGAGCGGTGCTTGAGAAGGCGAGGCCCAGCGTAGCGGTGCTTGAGAAGGCGGGGCCCAGCGGAGCGGTGCTTGAGCCGGCGAGGCGCAGCGGAGCGGTGCTTGAGACGGCGAGGCCCAGCGGAGCGGTGCTTGAGACGGCGGGGCCCAACGGAGCGGTGCTTGAGATGGCGAGGCCCAGCGGAGCGGTGCTTGAGACGGCGGGGCCCAGCGGAGCGGTGCTTGAGACGGCGAGGCCCAGCGGAGCGGTGCTTGACAGGAAGGGCCCAGCGGAGCGCTGCTTGACAGGAAGGGCCCAGCGGAGCGGTGCTTGACAGGAAGGGCCCAGCGGAGCGGTGCTTGAGACGGCGAGGCCCAGCGGAGCGGTGCTTGAGACGGAGGGGCCCAGCGGAGCGGTTCTTGAGAAGGCGGTGCCCAGCGGAGCGGTGCTTGAGCCGGCGAGGCGCAGCGGAGCGGTGCTTGAGACGGCGAGGCCCAGCGGAGCGGTGCTTGAGACGGCGGGGCCCAGCGGAGCGGTGCTTGAGATGGCGAGGCCCAGCGGAGCGGTGCTTGAGACGGCGGGGCCCAGCGGAGCGGTGCTTGAGACGGCGAGGCCCAGCGGAGCGGTGCTTGACAGAAAGGGCCCAGCGGAGCGGTGCTTGACAGGAAGGGCCCTGCGGAGCGGTGCTTGACAGGAAGGGCCCAGCGGAGCGGTGCTTGAGACGGCGAGGCCCAGCGGAGCGGTGCTTGAGACGGCGAGGCCCAGCGGAGCGGTGCTTGAGACGGAGGGGCCCAGCGGAGCGGTGCTTGAGACGGCGAGGCCCAGCGGAGCGGTTCTTGAGACGGAGGGGCCCAGCAGAGCGGTGCTTGAGACAGCGAGGCCCAGCGGAGTGGTGCTTGACAGGAAGGGCCCAGCGGAGTGGTGCTTGACAGAAAGGGCCCAGCGGAGCGGTGCTTGAGACGGCGAGGCCCAGCGGAGCGGTGCTTGAGAAGGCGGGGCCCAGCGGAGCGGTGCTTGAGCCGGCGAGGCGCAGCGGAGCGGTGCTTGAGACGGCGAGGCCCAGCGGAGCGGTGCTTGAGACGGCGGGGCCCAGCGGAGCGGTGCTTGAGATGGCGAGGCCCAGCGGAGTGGTGCTTGAGACGGCGGGGCCCAGCGGAGCGGTGCTTGAGACGGCGAGGCCCAGCGGAGCGGTGCTTGACAGGAAGGGCCCAGCGGAGCGCTGCTTGACAGGAAGGGCCCAGTGGAGCGGTGCTTGAGACGGCGAGGCCCAGCGGAGCGGTGCTTGAGATGGCGGGGCCCAGCGGAGCGGTGCTTGAGACGGCGAGGCCCAGCGGAGCGGTGCTTGAGACGGCGGGGCCGAGCGGAGCGGTGCTTGAGACGGCGAGGCCCAGCGGAGCGGTGCTTGACAGGAAGGGCCCAGCGGAGCGGTGCTTGACAGGAAGGGCCCAGCGGAGCGGTGCTTGAGACGGCGAGGCCCAGCTAAGCGGTGCTTGAGACGGCGGGGCCCAGCGGAGCGGTGCTTGAGACGGCGGGGCCCAGCGGAGTGGTGCCTTTCTGCCCGGCGGGGCCCTCTTCAGCGGTGCCTTGCTGCCCGGCGGGGCCCTCTTCAGCGGTGCCTTGCTGCCCGGCGGGGCCCTCTTCAGCGGTGCCTTGCTGCCCGGCGGGGCCCTCTTCAGCGGTGCCTTGCTGCCCGGCGGGGCCCTCTTCAGCGGTGCCTTGCTGCCCGGCAGGGCCCTCTTCAGCGGTGCCTTGCTGCCCGGCGGGGCCCTCTTCAGCGGTGCCTTGTTGCCCGGCAGGGCCCTCTTCAGCGGTGCCTTGCTGCACGGCGGGGCCCTCTTCAGCGGTGCCTTTCTGCCCGGCGGGGCCCTCTTCAGCGGTGCCTTGCTGCACGGCGGGGCCCTCTTCAGCGGTGCCTTTCTGCCCGGCGGGGCCCTCTTCAGCGGTTATTGTCCAGTCAATCAAGGGAGCCAGACCTGGCCAGGACTCCCTGCTTAGTCGCCCTCCGACCGTGCAGTTGCTGGACCCTTCTGTGACGGAGTCCTGGGCCCGTGGGTGTCCTCCCTCACACCCGGGATGGGGCTTGTGGGTCCCTCCTGGTCCGCGCCCCTGCTGGCTGTCTTCTCCGCCCTGCTGCCCTTGCCCTCCTTCGATGAGGCTCTCTGGCCCTTGCCTCCCCTGGATGTTGTGGCAGGTGACGGCCCAGGACTTTGCTCCTTGGGGGCAGCCGTGTCAGTCTTCTCGCGGCGGCCCTTGATTTTACGGGTCCTCTTTCCAGGGGGGGGCTGGTTGTCCCCTTGCTGCTGGTCAATGTATCAGTGCTGGGAAAGGGTGGACTCCAAAACCTGTGCACAATGCTGACACTTGAAGCAGGGCTGGTGGTGGCTGAGGTGCTCTTGGGACTCTTAGCAGATGGAGGGGGTGGGTCAGGTGGGGCAAAGAGGTTAAGTTTGGAGAGGTAAAGTTTTTTAGGACCAATGTAAAGGGTAGGTGTAGTGGGTATGGGAGTGGAGGAAGAGGATGTGGTTGTAGGAGAGTCAGGTGTGCTGTCTTTGGGTGCAGGTGCTTGTGACGGAGGCTGGCGTGAGGTGGATGGCTGTTGGGTGGGTGGCTGCCTGCGTTTGTGTGTCTTGGAAGAGGGGGTGACAGACACAGTGGGAGAGGACACAGGGGACGTGTAAATGGCAGTGGGGTGGTGACTGCACGTGTGCGGACTGTACTGGAGGGTGTGCTGGTGATGGAAGTACTGGCTGATGGTGGTGTGCATGCAGGTGTGAGTGGAGACGTCACAGGGAGGGAGGAGGGAGACGAGGAGGAGGGGGACACAGGGGTGGTAGTGACTGTTGGCATGTCTGCATCTGGGTGTTGCTTGGGTGAATGCTTGTGTGATCTGTGGTGCTTATGTCTGGATGAGCTGCCCTTGGGTGTTGAGGTGTGTGCAGGCTGGTCTGATGGTGTGGATGGGATAGGCTGAGGAACAGGAGACAGAGACAGGGTGGAGGCAGTCAGAAGAGGGAGGCTGGAAACAGGGACAATGGCTGCCGTCAGTGCTGAGGCCAGAGCATTGAACGATCGTTGATGGGCAGCCTGACCCGAATGAATGCCCTCCAGGTATGCATTGCTCCGATGCACCTCCCTCTCTACCCCCTGGATGGCATTCAAAAGGGTAGACTGCCCAACAATGATGGTCTGTAGGAGGTCAATGACCTCCTCACTGAGGGCAGCAGGGGTAACAGGGGCAGGGCCTGAGGTGCCTGGGGCGAAGGAGATGCCCGCCTTCTAGGTCGAGCGGGCCCGGAGCGAAGGCTGAGGGGCTGCTGGGAGGGCGGAGCTGGTGCGCTGGGTGGCGGCTGTACCTGTAGAGGCGGGGGCCCGGATGTTGCCGCCACCGCTAGGGAGCTCCCTTCCGAGGACATGTCGGTGTCGCTGGTGTCACCACGGGTCCCCGTTGTGGTGCTCCCCTCGCCCTCCGTATCACTGGTGACCTCGGTGTCTGTACCATGGCCCACCGGGGCCTTGTGACTTGCAGCTCCCTCGTGCTCCGATGCCAATTCTCCTCCGCCTGATGATGCTAATGCACACATGCACAAGAAGATAAAGAAAAAGGATGGGGGGGGAAATAAAAACAGGTTGAGTGCATGCATTGCCAACACCGTTGGCGGAGAGGACAGACACAGGAGCCTCATGCACTACGCCGCGCAATCGGGGTACACTACTCAGTACTTGTGACTAGGCCAACAGTTCTATGGACAACAAATGCGCACAAGGGTGATGCTGGACCATGGATTGCTGTACTTGGCACCCTACAGAGGTGGGGGGCTGGGGCACAGGGCCATGCCTAAAGGAGGGGACTACACTACAGAAAGCGCCCTGGCCTAATGTCACCCACAGCCCTCCTCCCCCACCCAGACGCCTCCACTGCGTGTAAAGATAGCAGAATGTGCTGGTACTCACCCCCTTGTGTCTGCTGTGATGTCCTCACAAGCCCATCCAAATCGGGGTAGGCCACCGCCAGGATCCGGGACATTAGGGGGGTCAAGGTACGACTGGCACCCCTCCTACGTTGGGAGGCCATCCCCAGCAGTGACTCGGCGGTCTTCCTGGTCCCGCGGCGGATGTCCTCCCACCTCTTTCGGCAGTGGGTGCCCCGTCTGTTGTGGACCCCCAGGTCCCGGACTTCCTTGGCGATGGCACGCCAAATGTCGACTTTCTGATGGGCGCTGACCTATTTGACATGTACAGGGTGGGAAAGAAAATTTCAACATTTTCTGCATGTTTGATATGATTGCCCCCCCTCCCCAACCCTGCCATGTGGGACATGCTCTCATCTGTCGTGCCTTGCACTCCTCATTCGCTCCCCACCCCACCATCTTACATCCACCATACACAACCCAGGCATAGCCCATTCAACGTGCACCCAGTGGACACAACTGTTGGTCTGGAGGACCGTAGAGTAGCGCATACTGGGGCAGGACCCCATCCACAAGTTTCTCCAACTCTTCTGAAGTGAAGGCAGGGGCCCTTTCCCCAGTCGCAGCAGCCATTGTCTCTTCCAGACCGAGGTCACAGCAGCACTTGCAGTATAGGTCCTCTCCTGTGGATGATCAGGTCTCGAGTGATTAATCAGATAGAAAATGGCGGTCACGCCCACGGCGGTGCGTACCGCGACCGCCGGCGCACATCGTCATTGGCTCCTGAGACCCATGGGGTTCAATGTTAACCAATGCTGCTTTGCGCCGCGGTCTTCGACCGCCTACCGCCACGGTGTGCCACGCCAGCGCAGTGACCTCACATCCCACTGTCACACTTCACAGGTCAGGCAGCTGCCATTTCAAGGGCCCCCATATCTTAATTTCTACTGCGTCACACAGGCCTAGGCCTTGCATTGCCACTCATACAAGCCTTTCAATGCATAGCGATTTGTGTACTGTGCAAGCTGTGTGAACGAACCTGTGGGTTGCTTGACTCTGTGCTCCATGTTGTCCTTCCTAGGCACCGTCCGCTGGGACTTGCGAGGAGAAGGATGAATCCTCCCGTGTACCGACCGCTGGTGGACCTGTCGACAATGGAAGAATGACATATTATACTTCGATACCGACTTGACCGAGCCACTATACATGAACTGTGTGCCCAGCTGGAGCCAGACCTGACGTCCCCCATCCGCCAACCCACAGGGATTCCCCCTCTGGTGCAGGTTCTGTCAGTACTCCATTTTTTGGCAAGTGGGTCTTTTCAGACAACAGTGGCCATGTCATCAGGGATGTCTCAGCCTATGTTTTCTAAGGTTTTGTCCAGAGTGTTGTCTGCCCTGATGAAATACATGCGGAGATACATTGTTTTCCCTGAGGAGGGTGATTTGGCCACTGTGAAGGGTGATTTCTATGCCCTTGGACATATCCCCAACATCATTGGTGCCATTGATGGGACCCATGTGGCTTTAGTACCCCCAAAAGACAATGAGCAGGTGTACAGAAATAGAAAAAATTACCATTCGATGAATGTCCAGGTGGTCTGTTTGGCTGAGCAGTACATCTCCCATCTAAATGCAAAGTTCCCGGGGTCAGTGCATGACGCGTATGTCATGCGAAATAGCAGCATCCCTTATGTGATGGAACAGCTACAGAGACACCGTGTGTGGCTAATAGGTGACTCTGGTTACCCCAACCTGCCTTGGCTATTGACCCCAGTGAGGAATCCCCGGACCAGGGCAGAGGAACGGTACAATGAGGCACATGGCCGAACTAGGAGGATTATAGAACGGACCTTCGGGGTCCTGAAGGCCAGGTTTAGGTGCCTCCATATGACTGGTGGATCCCTAATGTACTCACCAAAGAAGGTGTGCCAGATCATCGTGGCCTGCTGTATGCTTCACAACCTGGCTTTGCGACGCCAGGTGCCTTTCCTGCAGGAGGATGGTCCAGATGGTGGTGTTGTAGCAGCTGTGGAGCCTGTGGAGAGTGAAGAGGAGGAAGACGACGGGGACGACACGGACAACAGGGACACAGTTATACAACAGTATTTTCAGTAGCACACAGGTAAGAATCACCCACGCCATTTTACATTTATTTCTGGCCTCCTGCATCTCTACTTTCTGTGTTTCCCCCCAGTTCCTTTTCACTGATTTTTGACTTTCCCTTCCCTTTTCAGAGCTGTATGACCCACAGCGTGACCTCTGCTTTGTTTGCCCATGGACTAATGCTTATTGACACTGGTATGTTGTCATCACAATGTAAATGAACATTATTGCACCGTTATGTGTAATACATTTGTAAAGAATACAAGCAGACTCCTGACATTTGAAGTGCAATTGGTGATTTATTTAAAGTGCTGCGTATAGGTCCATGATAGTAAAACAGTGATGGGTGGGGGTGGAGTAATGTCCATGGCAGAGTCCAGTTCTCAGTAGCACAAGTGCATTGCCCATATGCCTGTGGAAGCATGGAGCAGGGGCAGTTCAAGGTTGGACAGGGTGACAATGTGGGACAGTGGGATGACATCAGGGGGTATCTTATGCTGGTGGGGGTCTTGGCATCCTACTCTGTCTTCTTGTGTGATCTCAGGTTCCGCTTGCGGGGTGGTTGATCTTCAGCAGGAGGTGGGGTTCTGGTGGCCTGTCGTGGTGTGGGGGCCTCCTGTCCACTAGCGCCGGCGGAGGTGGTTGGCTGTTCGTCGTCCGGGCTGGTGACAGGGGCCCTTTGGGGTGCCACATGGTCCCGCAATGTGGTGACTATCTGGTTGAGGGCCAGGACGATGGTCCCCATTGCGGTACCGATGGTCCTGAGTTCGTCTCTGAACCCCATGTACCGTTCCTCCTGCTGTGCCTGGATCTCCTGGAACCTGGCCAGTACCGTCACCATCGTCTCCTGGGAGTGGTGGTATGCTCCCATGATGGTGGTGAGGGCCTCTTGGAGAGTGGGTTCCCTGGGCCGGTCAACCCCCTCTCGCACAGCAGCCCTCCCAGTTGCCCTGTTTCCCCGGGCCTCTGTCCCCTGGACGGTGTGCCCACTACCACTGCCCCCAGGTCCCTGTTGTTGTTGGGGTGGTGGGTCAGCCTGGGTGCCCTGTAGTGGAGGACACACCGCTGATTGACGCGTCCTGGAGACAGAGGCATGGGCCCGCTGGGTGGGAGCTGTGCTGGTATTCCCAGAGGGGGTTGGGTCTGCTGTGGCCAGTGTCTGTGTGTGGGGAACCGACTGTCCAGAGGTCCCCGATGGTCCGGGCTGGTCATCAGGTTCTAGGTCGACAGAGCTGCTGTCATCACTGGGGGCCTGTTCTGGGGGCGGGATGGACAAATCTGGACCCTCCTGGCCGGTGTGTTGGCGTTCGGGCCCTGCAGGGGTAAAAGAGTATGGTTATTGCTTCTGTGTGTGCCATGGCGTGCGATTTGTGGGTGCCCTTGTCCCCCAGTGCTGGCATTCCCTTGTGGGAGGAGTTGTGAGGGTGGTTTGTGAGGGGGGATGGGTATGTGCAGTGGTCATGCTTAGGTGATGGGTGTCCATGGTTTGTGGTGGCATTCAGGGATTGGGGTTGTGTTGGGTGGGTTGTGCTGGTGAGACATTGGCAGGGAGGACGTGTGCTGGGGGGTTGGGGGTGAGGGCGGGGGTGTGGGTTGGCATGCTGGTGGGTGGGGGGGGGAAGTAGTTGAGATTAGACTTACCAGAGTCCATTCCTCCGCCTACTCCAGCGAGGCCCTCAGGATGCAGGATGTTCAAGACCTCTTGCTCCCATGCTGTGAATTTGGGTGGAGTGGGTGGGGGTCCGCCGCCAGTCTTCTGCACAGCGATGTTGTGTCTTGACACCATCGACCGCACCTTCCCCCGTAGGTCGTTCCAGCACTTTCGGATGTCTTCCCGGTTTCTGGGATGCTGTCCCACAGCGTTGACCCTGTCGACGATCCTTTGCCATAGCTCCGCCTTCCTAGCTATTGTGGTGTGCTGCACCTGTGTGCCAAATAGCTGGGGCTCTACCCTTATTATTTCCTCCACCATGACCCTGAGTTTTTGGTCCGAGAACCTGGGGTGTCTTTGGGGTGCCATGGGGTGGTGTGGGGTGGTGTTTGTGGTGATGAGTGTGGTGTGTGTGGTGGTGTGTGGTGTTTTGTGCGTGGATGTAGTGTGGGTGATGATGTTGTGTTCCTGTGTGTGTTGGGTTTGTCGATAGCTGTGCTCTCTCTCTCTCTCTCTCTCTCTCTCGCCTTCTCTCTGAAATTCTAGTAGTGGGGGTTTGTCGGTGATGTGGGTGTGTGTTTTATAGTTGATTGGATGTGTGGGAGTGGTGTATGTATGTGTATCAGGTGTGTGTATTTGGAATTGTCCAATGTGGCTGTGTTTTGTAAAGGTGTGTGTATTTTGACCGCGGCGGTGTGTACCGCCAATGGAATACCGCGGTTGAAAGACCGCCGCGTGGATTCGTGGGTCATAATGGCATGGGCGTGTTTGTGTTGGCGTGACGGTGGAGGTTTGGCCATCTCCAGTTTATCGCTGACCGCTGATGAGGCGGCCTTCCGTGGATGTCGGGTTTTTGGCGGTTTGGCAGTTGTGGGTCAGAATGCCCGTGGCGGTTTACCGCGGCCGCGGCGGTAGAATGGCGGACTTCTGACCGGCGGTAAGAGCCTTTTACCGCCGAGGTCAGAATGACCCCCTAAGTAAACTTGGCCCTATCTGGCGCTCTCAAGAGACCACAAAGAAAGACTGCCATCCCTGGATTCATCATTTAGGAAAATGTGAAACTCGAAGAGCCCTTGCATGATCTTTCGGCCTCAGGTATACTGAATTTCTAAAATCTAGGTCTCAGGAAGAACGAAGTGTGTGAAAATCAAGATACATGTAGAGTCAAAAAGAATATGGCTATACTTGTTGCTTGTATATTTTCACATGTGGCTAAGCACTGAAGTAGCCATCGTCAGCAATCAACATATGATTTCATATCACCTGGAATGCATTTTGCTAAAGTCCATATTGCAGGCACAATTACACTAACACATTACTAAATTGTGTTGAAAATGGGAAAAGTAGCTAGGGAGCAAGACTTTATAGGGTCGCAAGATTTATAACACAAATAGTATATATATATTTTTTTATACAGGCCGCATTGTGACTTTTCATATACCCTGAAACGTGGGCTACAATTATCCCCCAACTGAGCTGGGTTACTTCTCACAATGAATCATTATGAGCAATTTATTGATGTATGCTTACACCAGAAATATTATTAATTGTATCAATATGTTCTAACCCATGCAAATATGTTTTTGAGGACATGTGGGTAGTGTGAGAATCTGGTACTGATGCAGGGACTCGTGACAAGAGATTTATGGATTCATGGTCTGTTTATACTAAGGTCAGGTTTTGTGTCTAATGCTATGTGTGGAGTAGAGCACTTCGAAGTCTGTAAGAATGACTTTCTACAGTCTTAGAATGGAACGAAGAAGACTGCCGCTCACAGTAATTCTTAAAATGAATTAGTGACCTGCTTTGAATAATTTTATAGAGCAGGCAGAAAGTGTTCAATCCGTTGCCCAAGTGTCAGATGATCGAACAGATAATCAGCTGCTTTTGTGGGTTTTCGGAGAAGCATTTTGTGCGACATTTTGTGGACTGATGGAATACATCATATCTTCCACCTAACAATGACTAGCACATAAAAAATGTTGAATCTAAAATTAACAGGGTTGAGAACATCTGCCTCTATGGATTTGAGAAAGGAAGATCATTAATTACTCCCAAAGTAGTCTTTAATTTAAATGCAAAGTTTGCAGCATTACAGAGGACAACTAATTTGATTGAACTTGGATAATGCTACCTACACCAAATCATTGTTAATGATATGAACACAAAAACATGGAGGTCTCATCATTACAAAATTAGGCCCATGTTTATGAAAAAAGACTCACAACTGCGCTAGCGCATTTGTGCTTCAAAATGTTTAGCGCAAGCTACCGTCATGCCTAGCTCTATCCATACGCCATATTAAAAAAATGATGCACGATGGCGCTAAGGAATGGTTAGCCTAAAAAAAATGACGCTAACCATTGGGACATGCTGCAAGAATTTTTTTTGCTAATGCTGCAAATGTGGTGCTAGACCATTTTGCAGCTCGTATTTTTGACGCAAAATGAGTTAGCGCCATATCTAACTAACTTGGCATCCAAAGAAAAAGGGGAAGCAAGAAAAAAACAATAGGAAAGAGAAGATGGAGAATGCAGGCCAGGCGAGACCCCAGGGAGACCCCAGTAACCCAAGTACCAGCAAAGTCTCAGGAGAAGGAGAAGAGGAAGCGGAAGTGTCGCTTTAGTGAGGAGGAGCATGACATCCTGGTTAGAGAGGTGATGGAGCACCAACACCAGCTCTTCGTCACCTCCAAATTGTCAGTCGATAGGAGAGACGCAATATGTTAGACAAAGTCAACAGCGTGGAAGAGGTGAGGAGGACTGTTACTGATTGCAAGAAGCGCTAGTACGACTGCAAGCAAAGGAATAAGGAGAAACTGACCAGTAACCAAAAGGAAGCACTGCAGACTGGAGGTAGAGTCCCGCACCACAGGAGGACCTGGAGGAGCTGGAGGAGATGGTCGTAGCCGTCATACCCCGGAGGAGCTGGTCACTGGAATCGCAGGACAGGATAGCTCAGACTACCAAGAACTATCACAAATGCAGGGAAAGTTGCTGGGGGGGCTATCTGGAAGCTCACAAATGGCAGAAGGGGGAGGCACATAGGGCACACTCAATGCATGCCAAAGAGTTGCTTTGGGACACATAGGCCCTGAATCAAAATGCCCCATTGTGGCCCAAGACACACTTGTACTGACACTCTGGTTGTGCAATGCACTCCGACATATACACAACATGGATATAAGCGACTGATTATGGCTATATTCCACCATGTAAATATGCAGCACATTGCCTGGAAGGGACGTGAAATCCATGTGGCTGTGCCATGAGAACATCCACAGCATATTGTCATAGCCCCTGATCCAATACAGCTTGTAAATCAGAGACTGGGACTGAAGTCAATATCACCCCAGAGCTAATGTTAGGATTGCGTAACAGGGCAAAATGCTTCCCTTTCTGCTTGTGTCATTGCCCTTCTCATGTGTGCTGCATCCTGCAGCACACATTGAAATGCCACCTTGCAAAAATAGCTTGTACATATGCAGGAAGGGACATCTCTGTGCCCATAAACAATCTATCCCTTCATCATGCTACAACAATGCCTACATTAGTGCAGGGTGAAAAACTCTGCGCAGGTGTAGGGGGAATTGCAGGGTTGTACCGTATTCCAGTAAACATGGTGCATCCCTGCATTTCAAAACTGGTGCAGCTTCGTGCAGCACGTATTGCTGCTGCACTGAGCTGTGCCACTTGAGAAAAAATCTGGCCTAAAGTGTGCAACCAGTGGAACGCAAACCGCACAGGGTGAACCAACAACAACTCTCACACAACTCCACGCGCTATTAGGGAATGGGCACAAAAGTAAACTCATACAACACATAGGACATGTTTCTGAACATCATTTGTGCAGCTGTACAAGTAGCTGCAATCTCATCATCTGACAATATTGAGTGTGTTGTGTGAATGGTTGGTGTACTGCTTAATGGTACAATCAACATGCGTAAGAACTGGCACAAGTGGCATCAAAGTTGCACTACTGGCACAATGTCACTAGCCCGTAATTCAACTGTATCGTCATACAAATAGTAGCTCATATGGAACCAAGCTACACATTCCCCTTGTGACACATCAACAACGTCTCAAAATGCATGCATTGATCCACGTTCAAACATCCTTACATCAACACATGCCTGTTGCAGATATCTTGTGCACAAGGAAATGTCCCAAATGTAGGGAGGGGCAATCTAATGGGACAGACAATCCATAACAGTTGCATTGTCCCGTCCAATTAGCACATGTGTGGGGCCTACTACAGGCAGATGAGAATAGATTTAACTGTGCTTTGCTGAACTAGTGCCATCATTCATGGTGCCAATGCATCATAGCACCAAAAGAGTGACAGCACACATTACACTACTGTGGCAATGTCCACCATGTTGAATAGGAAGGCAAATTACATGCCACTGTGGTGTCAGTGTCACGGACAAGGAGCCTGCAAGGAAGTAGGTGGTGTGGGATCAAAGCACAAAGGTCCAGATGTAATAGTAAATGATGGTGAGTGGCGCTGCACCAAATTTGGCAGAGTTGCACACCATCATTTCCAAAATGCAGGGATGCACAGTATTTACTAGAATATGGGCACTCCTGTGTCACTTTCTGAGCCGGTGCTAAATTAGCTGAGGTGCACCAGCACAGCAACCCTTGCACCATAGTGCAACGATGACTGCGTTGAGGGAGAGATTGTTTTTGTGCAGGAAGGAGCTCCTTCCTGCATAAAACAATCTTAAAAGTCAATTAGCTCTGTCTATGTGTGTTGCAAAATGCAGCACACATAGAAAAAGTGAAAAATGAGGAGAAAAGATGGCATTTCACTTCATTGCGCCATGCTAATGCCACCCCTGGGGTGGCGTTATATTTTGGCGATTCCTCTGGTTTACAAAAACACGTAAATCTAAGGCAGAATCAAAATGCAATAGGAGTTGCTGTGGCACGCCCCTACCACGCAAAATATTGTGTGTAAAGGGACCCTATTTACAAGGTGGCGTGAAGCCGCAAAAAGTCACTTAGTG
This sequence comes from Pleurodeles waltl, assembly GCF_031143425.1. Taxonomy (NCBI): domain Eukaryota; kingdom Metazoa; phylum Chordata; class Amphibia; order Caudata; family Salamandridae; genus Pleurodeles; species Pleurodeles waltl. Next base: position 31,686,189 of record NC_090437.1, read on the forward strand.
CCACCTTGTAAATACAGTGCAGGGCATTGCGCCACCGGAGCGTCACAAAAAGTGACACTTTGGTGCCGCTAGGGGCTGATAAATATGCCCCAAAATACCTTGTGAGCTTGTCCCATGTGTGATGCACAATGCTACACATAATATACAACTACAACCTTCAGTCTGTAACATGTCACTGAGTCTCCAGTAGCAAGTAAGTGATGTGCCATGTCAACAGCCAGCACAATCAAAGATTGACATTTCACCATCTCATTGCAGAGGATGATGCCTTACCTCCAGCCGACCTGCCTTTTGATTTTACAGATGTTATGGAAGACCAGCTGCCAACCATCAATGAAGAGACTCTCCAGGATGTCCTAGGTTCCCTCCAGACACCACCTCCAGTCACAGAGAGGATACACAGGGTTGAGGGGTCCCAAAATGAACCACCCAGCTACCAATACACAGCACCAGCCAGTCATGACACAGCCCTGGACTCTGAGGACCCAGACATCACCTACCAGAGGATAGTGGTAGGAGTCCAGCGGGAGCTGGCCAAGCAGTTGCGGGTGGGGATGGAGACCATGGCAGGTAGCCTAGAGGGAGTGCAGAGGTGCCTCAGTCCAATTAAGCTGCCATCAGAGGCACCCAATTCCCGCTACATGGACTCCAGCAGTCCCTGGCCAACATAGCTGCTGTCATGAGGCAGAGGCTTCATAATTGCCCTTCCAAAGTGGCAGCAGCATGATCGACAACAGGCTGGGGGCTATACAGAATACCCTGGAGTCCATGCAGCGGGAAGTGGCCTCCCTCAGGGAAAACATGGCTGTCCACCACTGTGATGTTGCTGTGGTGTTGAGAAATCAGCAGTTACTCCTTGCTGCAGTGATGTCTTATGTGTTCCCACAAATAGCAGGTTCCGGGACCTTTGACTCCACATCTCTATACCCTGATGTGTGTGTGGACCCCTCAACCTCAACAACAGCACCCCCCATGGCACAGGAGGCACCACACACATTAGAGGATGAAGATGTGGAAGGAACAATATTCACAAGGAAAACCACTCAGTAACACCAGTCTATGCCATATGGACAGTATCTCCTTAGTTCTGTACTTAAGATCATGACAGTGTTGTGACAGCAGGCAATGTCCCCTTTTCACTCAACCACTGTTGACTTGTCTGCTATGTACTGTCATTGTCTCAAATCTTACCTATTGCCAATTTGGACACCTGCTTACTAATGCACACTTCTCCTAACCATGTCTCATGACACTTCCCTCACCCCTGGATTCTGATTGTACAACAAATGGCTCAAGATCTCTCATAGGGTCTGTGAACTGGACATTGTATAGCATTGGAAAATATACTGGCACCTGTAAATACAGCATCTTGATCACGTCTAACATGTCTACGTTCACTGTGATCCATCAACTCAGCTAAATGAATGCATTGTATGAAGCCATGTCAATAAGTACAGAACATTATTACATGAGTGCATTACCGTCAGACACAAAGCCACAGACTAGGATCCTAACATGAAAAGGTGAATGATGGTGTTGTGGGATACAACCAACTTAAAGACTCTTCAATACATGTATTGAACAGATATCCATGGAAGATGACATATAGCATGAATGGGTCTGAACCAAGTCTATGGTAATTTACACAGATGGGAGCACCAGTACAACTAATATGTGTGGTTCAGAAGAGGCTAATTTAATCAGTGATGGGCAGCTGTCAGTGTTGCAGGACACAGTCCCAAATTTGGCTTTTGTCATTTGTGCCACACTTTCCAACAATGATTCTGCTAGACCCTACTAATGACAGTTAACGTTCCATACTTACCTGTCCAAGATAACATATACATACACAATGTGAATGGCTAGAACAGTGGATTACAAATGCTGATGTCATTTAGCAGCCAATCTGACAGCTCCTTGGTCATAGGGGATGCACATGATAATCCATGGAAATAAAGACAGGAACCATACGGTAAGCCATTCCTCATACTTGGCCAGTGCACACATGAAAACACCTAGACACTCAATCAACATGGAGAGAAAATAGTCTAATACTAACAGGATTTATTACAATATATTAAAAACATTGGCCCATATTTATGGAGGGTGAGCAACGCCTTAGCGCCATTTATTTTTAAGCTAAAATGGCGCTAACCTAACTCCATATTTATATTTTGATGCTAGACCTGTCTAGCGTTAAAATATTATGGTTAGCGGCATGTCTAGGATGTACGAAACCACCTTGCATCAATGAGATGCAAGGTAGGCATTCCCATCCTAAACCCGACGGTAACCCCCTAGCGCCATATTTAACTCCTGATGCAAAAATGACGCTAACTGGGGAAGCTGACTCTAAAAATGGCACTAAGTCTGATTAGTGCAAAAATGTAATGCCTGGCCTGACCAGGAGTTAAAAAGAGGCTCACACACTACCACTCAAGGAAAACAAACAGAAGAAGCTTTGGAAATGTCCAGGACAACATGGAAGTCGCACTGCTCCAGCTGGGTACACGCCGCAGATGAATGCGAAGACAGCAGATCCCTCCAATACCACCACAGCAGCCCCAAACACCACCACAGCAGCCACAAAGGCAGCGCAGAAGGAGGGAGAGGATATTCAGACAGAGAACAACCATCCATGGAATGAGGGAACAAGATGTGGTCCGGATGTACAGGCTCAGCCGGGAGTTCATTGTACCCCTGCTACATCCTATTTCACCACACATCACAGCAAGGGTGCAAACTCCCCATAACATTCCACCCATGACATAACTCCTTGCGGTCCTCCATATGATGGTGCCTGGATCATTTCAGAGAACGGGGGCACAAGTGGCAGGCACCTCCCAGTCATCCTTCCCTGTCTTCCTTCTAAAGGTCCTGGATTTAATCCTAAGCCTCACACCCCACCACATCTGCTTCCCAAACAGCCAGCATCTTCAGCAGGAGACCAAGCAAGGGTTCTATCAAATTGCACCATCAACCAGTGGTTCCAGGATGGCAAATATGGCAATGGGTTACTCATAGGTGAGCCACCATACCAATCATTACACACAACACACCAACCATCTAGGACAAAGAAGACAAACACCACACTAAATACACATGGGCAGGGCCACAGAGATATACACGCAACAACGCATATGCAACATGCCACACTACACTACATACATTGCATGTCACATACACATACATCCAAATGTTCATAACACAGCCACACCCTGAGTGGCACACCACATGTGGACAGGTGGAGCCAAGATCCCTTTGCATACAGAAGCTGCTCACAAACCTCTACAAGTGTCAACGGGTTGACAACTACATACAGATCTCACACACATATTACACCAAAGAAGTTCACCGGCATGTCATTGGCATAGGCTATGGTCATTTTGAGGAAGTCAAACATAGGCACAGTCCCACGTAAACCTTGGTGTGCAAGCCTCTGGCAGAACCTAAATCAAATGCCACACAAGTGGTACCATAACCAAATATATATGTCAGCTACACATACCTGACATACCTGTAGTGTGCACATACACCTTTCTGAAGCATTGTGTCACACACATTTAGCCCCATGGTCTTTAATGGCAGATAATGTTGTATTTCAACATTATCTGCCATTAAAGACCATAGGGCTAAATTATGAGAAATGGGGTAGCACCTACTCCAGTGCCACCTGACATGCGTCCGTAGTGGCCCCTAACAACACCATGTTCTGTTGCAAATACCAGAAATGGTCCACTATGGTCCTGAGTCTGTAAAAACAACACTAACAATCATGGATATCATAGTAGGACTTGTGAGGAATATAGAGAACATACCTGACCTTACATGCACCGTTCCAAGGGACCCATGTTACAAATAGTTGTGCCCCCTTCCATAGCCTGTTCTGTGCATTTCTAGAAAGTCTCTGTCAGAAATCCTGTATTGGAAGCTAGGAGATATTACTGCACCAAATTACACCATCCTACAATTGTGTGATACACACCCTCGTACGCTTGATGGCTGGCACAATCATTGTCTGCCACAAAGGGTCACAAAGTGTCACACTGCATGCGTAGTGCCTCATGGTAACATGGACGGCACAGTCTGGTCTTGTAGGACAACTATGATGTTTCAACATCTGACATCATAGTGGCGCTAGGAGGTGGTAGGTTCCATCTAACAATAGAACACTGGTTCAAATATGGCCCAAACAACATTTACCTAAATCATTACCATCATTTTGGGATCAACATAAATTTACACAGGCTATTGAGCCACTACCCAAGATTGCCATGTCCATCAACACAGTTCAATGAAACCATTTCACAAGAACAGGAACATACACTTTAGCACAAGCAGGTCTGTGTCACCATTCCAACTAAAAAGTACAACTGCCATGCTATGTTCCAAACCACTATCAACACTTAACAACACATATTCTCTCTATCCTTTGCAGCTGATCAGGAGTACAGCATACAGCCGTGGGTGATGGCCCCATTTGCCAATCCCACAATGGTGATAGAGCGGTCCTACAACAAGGGACTCAGGAAAACTCACAATGTGGTGGAAAGGACATTTGGTTCTCCTGAAATCCAGGTTCAGGTGCCTGGCCCTGATAGGAGGAAGCATCTTGTATGCTCCACCACCTGTCTTCAAGATCATTCTGGCATGTGCAATCCTGCACAACATCTGTGTCTGGACAAATATGCCCTGGGATGAACAGGTTGATGTTCCCAGCAACGAGGAGGATGACGATGGAGCAGATAATGTGAAGGGGGAACAAATGAACAATGCTGCAGGAGTTCATAGGAGACTCCACCTTGTGGAGAACCTCTACACATAGGGCCTCATTACGACTTTGGCATATGGGATACTCCGCACAAATGAGACAGATATCTGGCCCGCTGTTTTACAAGTTCCATAGGATATAATGGAACTTGAAATATGTGGGCGGGATATCCGTAACGTTTGTGGCAGAGTATCCCATCCACCAAGGTCGTAATCAGACCCATAATCACCATACTATAAATATCACATTGTAAATAGCATGAATAAATCACTTTGCACCTCAGTCTCCTTGGTCTACTCATTCTCCACTACATACACCATTGGAATGTGATTCAAACCTCATTTCGCTGATACGTAACACAAAGGTGACCAGTATGGTAGCAACATTGCTTTGTGACATGAGAGGCTCTACTGCCACCATCTCACATATCAGTGGCACGCAATTTGAGGCCATGTGACTCCTGAAGGTCTAGATCCATGCACCACTACATATCTTGTTCTGTCAAGTGGGCAAGGTGAAAATACATAGCCCATTCACCACAACAACACCATGCATAACAGGATGCATGCAAGGGAGGCACATATAAGGTAGGGGCTGTCAACAAATGCATATCAAGTTATGTAGGAACGTAACACTGTCACAACTCATGGTGACAGGAGCTTTGCCTGCATGGTACATGTGTGACAAGGGTGGATCATCATTGCTAACTGTGGTCCTTCAGTAAATGTCCAGGGATTGTAACCAATGACCGATGCTGAGACGTATTCCGTGAGACGGAACCCGACAGGAACATCACAGATATCCATTTGAACCCAGGAAATCTTCCCTCTCCAATAACCTACGCTCTAGATGATGGATTATCCACATCAAGTATAGAGAAGGAGTGTCCTCAACCCCTCCAACATATGAAAACAGCTATACTCTATTGGAATGTGGCAGGTCTAACTAATAAGATTAATAACGAGCTCTGGGTGAACTTTATTGAGGAGTATCCTTGTATATGTCTCCAGGAGACTTGGATATTAAATCCTGCCCATATAAATGGCTATAAGACATTTCATACACCAGCTGTACAGACCAACCATGGCAGGCCAAAAGGAGGCTTATGTACATATATTTCTAACAAGGCGTGGTTACACAACCCAAAAATGCAAATTACGAAACCTTATTACCAACTGATAGAGTCTAATCTCGATCAGAATACGCATTTAGTACTCATTAACTTCTATAATAATGCACTGCCAAGAGAAGTTTCTAAAATTTTAACAGAGATGAGCGAGGATTTAGAGAGAATATGTGCAAGTAACAGACGTGAGACTCTCATCATATGGGGGGGCGATTTTAATGTACATCTTTGTAAGGAACCCACGGGAAGGGTGTGTGGCTGGGATACCGAAGATATTGGCATAGGGCCGCACTTTTCACATACCATTCAAGGAGACGCAATGAACTTAGTGGCCCAAAAACACAACCTGTCTCTTGTAAATGATTTACTTTCAAAAGAGCTACAGTTTAAACCAACCTTCAATGGAAGGGGTGCCAATACAGTGATTGACTACATTCTAATGTCAACTCATTTTGCACATTATTTTACTAACTACACAATTCACGATATTGCAATAAGTGACCACTTCCCCCAAAGTTTGGAACTGTTACTAACCCCTGCTCTAGAGGCCAAAGTTGGAAAGGTAACAATGGCAAATGATATTGAACTAACTCCGGGTAATGGCTATACATTAAGATGGACTCGGACTGATTCACAGGTATTACTGAAACATATACTAAGTGAACATAACCAAGCATTCATTGATTGCCTCGGCGAAGATATGGCCCCAGGAAAATGCATAAGTGCTTTCCTAAAGATAACGCAAGCCGTGAAAGAAACTCTTATGATCAGGACGGGAGGGGCAGGGGAAAAAAAAAAGGAAACTGGCTGGTTTGACCATGACTGCACGAAAGCCCATACGAGACTTAAAAAAGCCCCAAGTGCCCCTACAAGATGCTCAACTGAAATACGTACCTGCAGACAGGCATACAAAACAGCCATAAAAAAGAGAAAACTTGCTTTGAGAGGGAAGCTATGGGATAACCTACACAGAGCTAGTCTTATGAAAGACAATGTCCTCTTCTGGAAAATAATAAACACACCTGTTCTAGGTAACAGTGATACTCCCAGCATGGAAATTGCAATCTCGAAGGAGGACTGGATTACGTACTTTTCCAAGATATACTACCAATCTAACGACAGAGCCCCCCTGGATCCTTTAAAGGCCTCAGACTCCCAGAAAGTCCTACACCCAGCAGTATCACCTCAGTTTACTTTAGAGGAGGTAGCAGAAGCCATAAATATAAGCAAAGCTGGAAAAGCGTCGGGCCCAATGGCGTCCCAATTGACTTATACAAAGCTAACATTCACTTATGGGGCCCTCTATTGACGCAGGTATTGAGGGCTTTCTGTTCACAAGGCCTTCCATCGACCTGGCGCGACTCTATTATTATACCCATATATAAAAAAGGCGATTGCCTCAATACAGCCTGTTATAGGCCTATTTCTCTCCTTGACACATCAGCCAAATTAGCGGGGAGAATAATTTTAAACAGACTCCAAACATGGGCGTAGGAAAACAATATTTTATCCCCAGTGCAGTACGGATTCCGTACAGGACTAGGCACCGTTGAACAGGCTCTGAATTTAACCATCTTAGTGGGGAAGTATACAAAGATCAGAGAGGGTAATTTGCACCTGGCTCTTATAGATCTATCGTCATCATTTGACTGCGTCCTGCACGAGAAGTTATGGGACATTCTAACAAGAATGGGGGTCGAACCCACAATAGTTAATTTTATAAGGGATTTGTATACAGGGTGTAGAGCAAGAGTAAGGTACGGGACAAGAAGGGAACGTACCAGGTCCTTTGGAATATACAGAGGGGTGCGTCAAGGTTGCGTTCTTGCTCCACTTCTATTCTCATTATACATAAATATTTAGAAATAGAACTGACAGGTAAATGCAAAGACCTTCCACAAATAAGTAATAGCCCCGTCCCCACACTTCTTTATGCAGATGATGCAGTACTCATGGCCAGGACACTGCTAGCCCTCCAGAAACTTTTAACCACTTGCATAAATTACATGACAGACATGGGACTCACAGTCAACCGCTCAAAAACCTTTATAATGAACTGTGGCAGGAAACTGAGTAAGTTCTATAATATTACTATTCACGAGGATAAGGTGAAGATAGCCCCTACCTTTTCATATCTGGGCATAATGTTTGACAAACAGGCCACTTGGGCACACTGTGTGAAAATAAAAAAAGATCAGCTTATTAAAACAACGGCGGCCTTGAAGATCTTCTCTAAAAAGACAGGGGGGATTACCCCGACAAATATGGTAAAGATCTACAAGGCCAAGTGTATCCCGGCGGCCACCTACGGAGCATGTATTTGGGGGTATACTAACTGTAATGCGATTCAGACAGTGGAAAACGATTTCCTTAGACACTTGCTAATGATACCAAATAGCACATCATCATACATTAGTCATGCAGAACTTGGGGTCCACTATGTAATTGATCTGATAAAAATCCAGCCATTATTATTATGGCACAAGGTGTGGACCACGGAGCATACTGGACTAAACAAGGCCATTTCATCTGATTGCACAAGGCTAACACACTCGCTCAGAGTTCCCTGGCTGAGCTACATCATGACTTTTTGTAAAAAAAATGGGTTGCAAAGATTATTACTTAAATCCTCAATCACTGGAAAAAATAACCAGGAGAGAACTGAGGGCCTTGTCATTGAACCATTTGGAAGAACAGAGATGGGAAGAGGAATCAAAAAAATCCACCGTAATGTCTAATCAACTAATTTTGTCTACGGACGCCATCCAGCCTTACCTAGTAAGAGTGGCAAACCCTTGACATCGATTTGTTCTTACAAGACTCCGTTTAGATATCTTCCATCGGCTAGTAACTTTTCCAACCATGAATGATTGGAGTATAATTTTCAGAGTTTGTCCTTGTGATGCGAAGGCCCCCAATCCACAATGCATGTCGTCCTTTTCTGCAAATTTTATAACTCACAAAGAAAACGGCTTTTACTGCCTTTTTTAAGGTCGATTAATCTGCGTCAGTGCCGCAACGCGTATTTTAGCTTACAGATTTTATCCTCAATTGAAATGTGTGGAATTTTAGCAAACTTCTTATGCTCAGTACTGACTGTAAGGAAGTCTATGGGAGTTCTGGACTAATTTCATTGGATTGTTTGGAAGTTTTTACCTTATGGAAAACACAAAAGAGGGAAAAAAAAAAAAAAAAAAAAACTGCAAGGATACTTGATTTGGTATTGGTGTAAATCTATTAGGGGTTTATATACCTGTATTGAATGAACTTAGAATGTGTTTTATTACTTCCCCTTCTTTTACTACTTATTTCTTTTATATATATTTATTTATTACTAAACGTGTTATTACCTGATACTTTTATGGCCAGTTGAAAGCCGCATATAGTCTGTTTGATGATGATGACCGATGCTGAGCCTGTCCAGTGTATCCATGGGAATTTGTCCTAGCACTGCCATTGGGCACAACCCTGGCACATGGTGACTGTACCTCACTTATAGCACACACAGGTTGGCTGTGAAGGGCGCAGTGGATTGACTGACTAAATTATCAGCTATGGGTGCAGAATCACTATCCAAACGCATGACCCATAGTCACGATCCATGAAGTTATTGCGGCAATGTGCCACCAAAATTCTATCTGGGTCAAATGTAGGCAGAGTGTCAAATTTTCACTATGCAGCATGAGGTGCACACTTGGCACATAAATCTGCCATCTTGACACATGCCTAGAGCAAATCCAGGCAAACATGTGAAGACTGGTGTACAGGTGTATTAACTAGGTAGCAATGGGTTTGCCAGTATCAACAATTCATGACATGTCTGCATGTATACAGAGAATGCTGTGTATTAATACATCACACAGCACGAAAAAATACACACCAGTCATTGTCACTCACATGACAGAACAAGTGCATGAAAGCAACAGTAACAAATTGTCCAATGCATTTTGTGGCATCCAACATCGCAATCAGGTATAGGATGTGCTACTATGTTCAGCATTTTTTTATATATGTCTGAGACACAACAGCAATCTGAGTGTGAGTAAACCTAGCTATATATGTTGCAATTGGCACATGTACTGCACAGCTCTGAGATGAATTCACACCTCGATATCATTCAGTCGTGGTAAGAGATACCTAGGTTGTGGCATGCTAGAAGAAATGCATACCCATGTTTAATGGAGGTTGTGGATGGGCAGCTTTGAGACACCCACAGATACTTGCAAATACAACACAAGAGGTGAAATAGAGACAACAAAAGTGCTGTGGTAGGAGTAATGTTATGTGTGTGTGTGTGGAACTCATGACATCTCACAAATGATAGTGGAAAGCATACATCAAGTACCGCAGAGGAAATTGTGATATCCTGATCTGTATGCCCACAATTGTGCATGTGTCTGTCTTCTGGGGAGTGTGCATAGTTCTGCTGAGTAGCAATCATGAAGAGGCTAGGTCCCTGCTAAAAAAATCCACACACCACTGCTCTCGCTACATGAGCAAATTACATTGTCAGGGGCCTGGTGCATGTGCATAGGGGGCTGAGTAAACTGGAGCTCCATCAACTTGCCCCTTCACATGCAACCATGGGTTTGTGTTGCCATACAAACTCACACAGTTGTGATGATGAGCACGCTGCCATCTATGTCAGACTGCAAGACTGTTACACAGTGGTATGCCATTGTTTGTGACTATCAGAACAAACATGATGTAGACAAATGTGAGTGCCTAGTTGATGGCATGCACAAATATACCACATTTCAAAGCACACATTTACCACTGTAATGGCTCAGGCATGGCAATGTGTATGGATTCTGAGCAAAAGGCAACCTAGCACTATAGTAAGGGTATAGGTGTCACAAGATCAGTGACTGCAAGAAATGACCTTCACATGTGTCACGACATAAGAAACATAGGTGGCACTGATGTGATATTTGTCAAATGCCAACATGTGTCCATGCAGGAAGATAGTAATATGAGGAGCCATGAAAACACCACTGTCGTCATATGTTACAGATTTTACAAAACACATGTCAGTACACACACAAGGCATATACCAATCTTCACCAATACATGTGTACAGTACATCTCATGCAACTAAGATGCATGGGGGACCAAATGGCACACGTGTAGCAGAGCAACACAAAGTAAAATCCAACTACGCACCACAGAGTGGACACACATGCACATACAAATTGGCAGGGTTTGCGTGATGTCATGGTAGTCCAAGTCCACTGAATACTGCGAGTGGAACTGTCATGGTTGTCACATGCTTTACCATGTGTTGGACATAGGCCACCAAATATATTGTGTTGTAGGTATGTGTACATTTGTATCTCAGACATAACAATGTAGTCCACCCACAAATTAGTATACATACACATTTGTACATACATAGCACACAGGTGCCAACATGTATGTGGACACAGTGTAGCTACACATGCACATATTCACAAGGTATGAGTAGTCACATGCAGCAGACTCAAAAACAAACTTACAGGTTACACATACCATTGTCACCGCAAGGACAGTACTGGACATACAAACACATGTTGCCATAATACATATTCAACATTCTTGAACAGCCCATGAAGATGTTAAGTTAATCAGGGTGCACTCAAAGCCTACAGTCCAAAAATCCATGCAAATTTGTCATGTTTCAAAACTTTTTGACGCAAACGCATAAACCACACATTGCAACACTTGTAAAATAACGCCTGGGCCCTGAGTGGCAATTACACGTACGCACGCCTCTGAATGCACCATGGTGTATAATCCATGCATGACAGTCATGCATCAACATTTTTCACATAAACGCACATACCATCCAATACCCCTAAGCTAATAGATGCCTAGCCCTTGAGCGTCTTTCGCATGTCCACAGGCCTCTTCACACTAATGGTGAGAAAAACAACGCATGACCGTCATGTTTAAAAAAAATGATGCATGACTGGAAACATGATGCACATGCCCAGTAAATTATGAAACAGGGCATCTTGCCTCCAAATATGGTACAGTGAGTTCACTTTCACTTCACAGTCTTATTGTCTGTGACTGAGTGAGGATGTGTGGAGCAGTTGTTGGAGTTGGATTGATCATTTTTGGAGTGTTTGTAGTGTTTCTTGTGCTGTGTCTTGTAGGTGTTGTCCTTAGTTGTCTTAAAACTTGTCTTTTGTAATGTAATTGTACTGTATTTTGTCTCTGTGTTGTGGTGTGTTTGGGGTAGAATAGTTGTTGTGGAAGTTGGGGTAGTTGGGTTAGGGGTTAGGTTTACTTAAAATTTTTGTTTAGGGTGAATGCAATTGCAGTATGTCTTGGAAGGGGAGGATGCGGCAGATGTTTGAGGATGAGCTGGGGGGTCATCTGGCTTGTACAACACCACCTCCCATTGATGCTGCAACTGGGTGGCCGGGTAATCCTTGGATACCCCACAGAGGCATGGTGGCTGTGGTGGGGCAAGGTGCTCCACCACCTCACCAGGATATTCATCAGTGGAAGCAACGTCCACCAACTAAAACATCGATGGGCAGATCTGGTGACAAGGGAGCATCTTGGAATTGAGATTGGTGGAGCAGTTGGTAAGTTTCACATTTCCAAACAAAGGGAGTTATTCCAACTTTGGAGGAGGTGGTAATCCGTCCCAAATGTGACGGATTTACCACCAGCCGTATTACGAGTTCCATAGGATATAATGGACTTGTAATACGGCTGGTGGTATATCCGTCACTTTACCGTCACTTTTGGGACGGATTACCACTTCCTCCAAAGTTGGAATAACCCCCAAAGTCTTTACTTTTGCATGTGCATGACAGTTGCAGATACGTTTGGGTGCTGCATGTCATGCCTGTGGATGTGGACATGTCGAATGCTACCAGTATGATGAGTCCCAGCGCCATGTTAGACCTGCAAGTCAGATGAACAATGATAAAGCCAATGATGGGCAGATGTACTATTTTCACTGTGTAACCATTACACAGTATTGTGATGAATATGTAGGACAACTCGGTGGTGAACAGGAGCATATTAGGACCCCTTCCAAAACTTGTACGGGTGGCATATGTTTAAGCCACTGAGTGATTTCGGAAATTCCTTAGTACAATTATGCCCACAGTCTGAACAGTTGCTGAGAACAGGTGTGATATGGGGGATTAAAAATGTATGAGCTGGGCCCCCAATGTACTCAATAGAAGTCGTGAGGATCTGTTGCAACTCCTGCTAGTACACCATTTACCTACACATAAATAGATCCATTAGGACCCTACCTGCATCATGCTGTGCCTTAATTCTCATTAGGGGCACACATGGCAGGGGTAAGGGGTGCACTGATGCCCACAAGGACTGTATTCATGCAATTGGTGCCGCACCCCTGTTGTTCTATTGGCCCCTTTGTGTCATTGGCCAAACCATGTAAGGGGGCTTGGCCATGCACTGGTTCCAGACTACTAGCACTTCCCTGTTCCTGTTCCTCATGCATCACATACACCCTATACTATGTCTATTACCACAGACATGTGCAATGTCAGTTCCAAAAGCCTGCCGCTTCTCACTGACAGTATGGGACAGCCCTGCATCTGCTCCTTCACTGGCACATCACTCAGTAACCTGCAGCAACAAATGCATCCTTGGACTACAGAGCAAGTGTTTCTGTGTTGAGGCATATTCTATGCCCATGACCTTATCTCTCCCTGAACAAATAATGGTATACCATGGCAACAAGGTCTGGCCATACGCTATTGCCAAGACATCCATTATTCCAATCAGTCAATGTGCAGGTAGGTATAACTGTCTTCACATTAGTATAGTCACAGAGCATTAATTCTCACGTGTGTGCCTTGTGATGGCACACACATTACTAACTTCACTGACGGATGTATCACATCATTCCTCAACATCTTGGAATACACAAACAACCCCTGGGCAGTAGTTTGTTAGTTTTCTGTGACAATAAGGTAGCTGTCTATGATATCAGAGGCAGCCCCAATTGCTATGGGTGTCACAACTGGACAGCCACTGACACAACCATTGCATGCCCCTCAGATGCAACATACTGTGTCAAGCAGTCTCATTTGGTCATGGAAGTGTAGAGCTAACAGATACCTGCATGACAGTTCCAAGTTTAAATGGTGCAGTGAGAAGCATCACAAGAGTGTCAGGGACAGTGATGTTTTGTAGGTGTGTGGGTCTACATTATCTGAGACTATGTGTGACTGACTGATCACAGATGTTTGTTAGTTGCTCTGCCCTACCACTAGGATGACGTGCTCACTCAGCCTAATAAGTTAACAGTATTTAATGTTGTCCATTTACTAAAATGTACAAATCACAGTAACCAATGTTTTCAATCCATGTCTTGCAGGTGGACCTGCACCTTACACCGTGGGAGAGGTTGCGCGATTTGAAGACCCTGATGCATCCAGTAAGTGTCATCTTGTGCGTCATGGGTGCTAATACAGGATTTGGTGTGAGTCAGTCTGTAGTGTAGATCAGTCTGTAGTGTAGAATGCCATGAAAGACGGCTTTCCCAGACCAATGATCTGATATCATTGGGGAAAGGATGGTGACATCATGTATGTTGGAATGTTGTGCAATGAGAATGGCTTGCATGTAGTTCAAGGGGCAAAGTGTGCTGGCATGGAATAGTGTGAAATGGGAATTGTCATGGCTGGCCAGTTAGTCATTGGTGTCTACCATGACAGGTCTCAGGGCAGCTGTCTATGTACATAGCATGCCTGTTTACAGCCACTTTGCCACAGCACCATTGTCAGCACAGTGCCCCACACATAGTGTACATTTACTGACAAGGCAATACAGGTGTGGGTGACATCCGCAGCGGTCTCTAGGGGACTTATGTAGGAGACACATACACTACAGGGTCCTCAGTACCTTTCAGATTTAAGGAGTCTGTAGTATTGCAAGAAGCCATATTGTGGTGTACAAAAATCAGTAGTGTACACATTTAATAGACAACTAACCTCCAGATGGTTGTGTGAAAAGTCTATGATTCTACCCACAGCAGATCTCAAGCAGTTTTCACAACATGGTCCTGCCACCATGATATTTGTGAGTGATGTAGGTCACATCACATATGCATGCGAATGCTGTGTGTGTACCTGTTACTTTGATGATGTCTGACATGCATGTGCATATGATGTACAATGTTACTGGATACTGTTGCAGCACCCACTTCAGTGCCAAACTCATCATGGGCCTAAGGCACCCAAATAGGACCCATGTGTGTGCCATTTATCACATTTAGCTACATTGCACGGGGTAGGGGGCTTCAGATCTGGAATATGTTTACAAGTCTGATGTGCAGCTCAGGCTTAGGTACAATCAGTTGTACATGTGACCACATCATGGGCAATGGTGTGCCCCTTGTTCCATATGCTGAGGTCCGGTCTTACAACAGGACACATTAGCGTTGATTAACCAAACCTTTGAATAGCAGGTGGAAAGTTACCTGACCTCCTATCATATGGCCCACACCTTGCCTCCATGATGACTCGGCAATCATTAATGTTTCACCAGGTGTGTTGAGGTGTTGCATTGCATGCACAACCCCCCCTTATACACAGGGGCACAGAAAATCCAGACTTGTAGGGGCACACGATCCTCACAAGTTAGAAGACACAAATATAGATCATGGACAATTTTGCCCACTCAGCTCTGGGCCCTGTTGACATGTGCATGATACTGATGATGGCTGGTAGGAAATATTCATTGATGAGGAGTATGTTGTTTTGAGTACTGTGTGTTGGACTGTATGTATCATCTATAGTTGAAGTGTACATTATATGTCTGTGCAACATCCACCCAATGCTGATACTGATGCTTGCTTCTTCTCATGTTTCAGCTGCCAACCTGACTGAGGGACAGAGGCAAGACTTCCATTGAAGGGCCGAACTATACTACCACATAATGGAGGTTGAAGATGCCTGCCGCCAAATGAGCAGGAGATTCCGTCAGGAGAAAGCATCAGGGGAATGGCGTGCCTTTCTCCATGGGGAACCTCCAAGACAGGCACAACTGAATACTGGAGACAAGACAACAAGGGGTGCAGGGAGCCACAGCTGTACCACAGCCCTCAACATTTGCTGCGCCAGTGACAACACAACCACCACAACAGCCACCTGCAGCAGTAGTGACCAGTCAATTCGAGCAGGACATTAGGAGGCACATTGGCCAGATTTTGGCAAGACTCACAAAATTGGAGCAGGATGCTGCGGAGACCGCAAGTTATTGAAGTCCATCAAGAAAAAGTTTTAAAAAAAGAGCAAGAAATGAACCCTTAACTTATGATAAAAATATCCCAGTTAATTCCCCTCCCTTTTACAGTTTTGTATGGTTTATATGGGGTTTTTAGATGTGTAGTGTTAGGTTAGTGTAGGGTAGGCATACGTTAGGTTAAGTCTAGTAGGGGTGGGTATGTTTCTACATGTTTCCATCATTTGGGGTTGAGTGGGAGTTATGTTGGGGTATTTGTGTATTAAAAAAATAAAAAAGATGTAAAAAATCTAAAAAATATATATATTTTTTAGGCCATAAGTTAGGTTAGTACATTTGTAGTGATAGTTTATGTTGTCCTACTTGTATCTCGTCTCTTAGGAGGGTGGGGCCTTGAGTAAGGTAGATTTAGAATAGGTTGATAGGCGTAGTAATAAGTTAAGGATAGTTAGTACAGGTTAGTTTAGATTAGGGTAGGTTTTAGGTTTTAATTAGCTTGATGTTTTTGATATTAAATACTGTTCATCTTTGCAAAAATGTTTGGTAATTGATTGAGTCTGAGGCTTGTCATTAGTGCACTGCCCAAGTTAGGGTAATGGCCTCGGTTATGCTTACTGTCTTGATTTCCCAGGTCTCCCATATGCATCCCTATAACCAAGGAGCTGTCTGAATGGGAGCTACATACTGTCTACTAGGTCATACATTTGTCATCCTGTGTTCCAGCCATTAACAATGTGTATGTTATATTTATCTTGGACAGGTAAACATGGTAAATCACCTGTAATTGGTGGGGTCCTGCTATTTTAATGTTGGTAAGTGAGTACATTTGACAACTCCCAATTTTGGAACTGTACTCTGCAACACTGACAGGTGGCCATCACTGATTAGGTTATCTTTTCTTGTTCCAAACAAATCAGTTGTACTGGTACTCCCATCTGGGTTAAATATAAATGATTGGGTAATGAGCCACACATACCATATGTCCACTTCAAAAAATATAGGTTCCAAAGCATTTAGTGAACACAGTCAGTCAGTTGTTGCCCACAACACCATCATTCAGTTTCCTCTTGTTTGGATCATAGTGTGTGGCTTAGTGTTTGACAGTCATGCACTCATGTAGTGATAGTCTGCACACATTGACATGGATTGACACAATGCAAGCTTTTAGCTGAGTAGATGGATCACAGTAAATGTAGAAATGCTACATGTGTACAAGGTGCTTTATTTACAGGTGCAATAGTTATAGTGATTTCTGTACCATATCCATTTAATAGATCCCATGAGTGAACGTTTGCCATATGCAGCACAGTCAGAGTCCAGGGTTGAGGGACATGTCATGACACATGGTTAAGTGAAGAGTGCATTAGTGAGGAGTGCCTAACATTGCCATTTGGTATGGTAGAGACAATTACAGCACATAGTAGGCATTTCTACAGTGGTTAGGTGAAGAGGGCACATTTCATACTGTCACAACACTGGCATGATCCTGAGCCCAGAAATAAGGAAAAACTGTCCATGTGGCACAGAATGGTACTACCAAGTATTTTTCCTAGTGAATGTTATTCCTTCCACATCTTCATTCTCTGGTGTGTGTGGTGCCTCCTATGCCACGGCTGATGCTGTTGTAGAGGTAGAAAGGCCCACACACACTTCAGGGGATAGAGACGTGATGTCAAAGGACCCGGTAGCTGCCATTTGTGGCAATACATAAGGCATCACTGCTGCAAGGAGGAACTGCTGATTCTTCAAGACCGCTACAACATCACAGTGGTAGGCAGCCAAGTTCTCTCTGAGGGACACCACTTCCCGCTGTATGGAGTCAGGGGTATTCTGGATGCTGCTGGCATCTTGGGAGGGCATTTTTCATAGCCTCTCCTTCATGACAGCAGCTATGACCGCCAGAGACTGCTGGACTCCACAGAGTGTGAAGTGGATGCCTCTGACGGCAACTGAGTTGTCCTTATTAGGACTGAGGCACGTCCGCACTCCTTCTAGGCTGCCTGCCATGGTCTCCATCCTCACCCGAACATGCTTTGCCAGCTCCCGCTGGACTTCTACCACTGTCATCTGAAAGCTAATCTCTGGGTCCTCAGACTCCAGGTCTGTGTGTGTACTTGCTGGTGGCATGTGTTGTTGGTTGGGTGGTTCCAATGGAGACCCTGTAATGCTCTGTGTCCTCCCTGCAACTGGAGGTGGTGTATGGAATGCTCCTAGGACATTCTGAAGGGTCTATTCATTGAGGGTTGGCAGCTGGTCATCCATGCCATCAGGGAAATCTAGGACAGGCAGGTCGGCAGGAGGTAAGCCATTATGCTTTGCAATGAGATAGTGTAAAATCAATATTGTATTGCATCGGCGGTAGACAGGAGACATCATGTATTTGCCACTGGAGGCTCACTGACCCAAAATTGTGGTTGTACTTATATGTAGCATTGTGCGTCACACATGGGTCAAGCTCACTAGTAATGGAATATGACGGCTCGTAATGCTGCGCTCAGAGTGACAGGACCCCGCTGTGTCAATAGCTCAACGCAGGGATGCACCATATTCATTTTCATACAGCACACCCTGTGTTGTCCCCTGCGCTGCCACTACATAGAGCTGCCTAGTGCCAATGCAGGTATCCTTGCACCAGAGTGCAAGGATGTCTGTGTTGTAAGGTTTGATTGTTTCTGTGTGGGAAGGTCTCCGTTCCTGTACATACACAAACACTCATGGCAATTTGTTTTTTCTGTGTGTGCTGCAGAATGCAGCACACATAGAAACACATAAACAAGGGGAAATACATGTATGCCTCCTAGTTGGGCCTTGCTGGCACCACCCCTGGGATGGGCTTAGATTTTTGCGCTCCCACATGTTCACTGATACTCGTAAATCTGAGGCAGTGTCCAAATGCAATGGGTGTTGCAGTGGGAGTACCACTGCAACACCCAATGCGTTTTGACACTGCCTCAGATTTTTTACTAGTTGTATTCTGGACGCTGGGCCAATATCTCACACCAGTCCATGGGTGGGTTTCGCATGTCATGATCTAAGAGTGATGCTTACATTAGTACTGCATTTCTTGCTTTTACTATATATTCTGCATTATGCAACACACAGAGTGAGAGCAAATAACACATTCAGGTTGTTGTTGTGCAGGATGGAGTTCCTTTCTGCACAGACACATTCTCCCCCTCAACGCAGCCATCCTTACACTATGGTGCAAGGGTGGATGCACTGGCACACAACATCTGATTACCACTTGCACAGGGAGGTACACAGAGAAGCGGTTTATTTCAATGTATATGGTGCATCCCCATCTTTTTTATTACAATGGTGGATGATGATGCCTAATTTTGCACAATGACACACACCATCATTTTCTGTTTGATCTAGCCCTCTGACTTGTCAAATGGTGAGATTGCAGCCACTTGTGCAGCTTCACACATGATATTACCATGCATGCACAGTGTGTTGTATGCATTTATTCTGTGGCCATTCCCATGTGGCGCATATGCTTGTGTGTGAGTTGCTGTGGGTTCAGCCTGTATGTGTTGTGTTCCACAGGTTGTAAGCTTTTGGGCAGATATTTACTCATTTGGCATGGCTCATGGCAGCTGCAAGATGTGTTGCAGTACACTGCAGCAGTTTCGGTACGCAGTGATGTGCCATATTTTCCTGTATACTGTACAGCTTTGCAATTCCACTTGCGCTTGCATGGGTTAGTGCTTCTGCACCAACACAGGCATTGTTGCAGCATGATGATGGGGTGCCTACCTTGAAGTCATGATTTGTTAATGTGCAGGGAGGTGTCCCTTACTGCACATGTACAATCTATTTAGGGGGAGTTGGCAATGTGTGCTGCAAGATGCAGCACACGAGTCTAAGCAATGAAACATTGAGTTAGGGAAGCATTTTGGCCTGATGCACCACCCTGACACCCCTGCCTGGGGTGATATTGACTTCCATCCTAGTCTCTGATGTTTACTTTGTGTTGGTACAGGAGTTCTGACAATATGCAATGGGTGTTGCGATGGCACAGCCACAGCAACCCTATTTGCACGTGCCTACCAGGTAATGTGATACCTGGTGGAGTAGAGCCATAGTGACTGGCCTATGTTGACATTGTGTATATGTTGGTGTGCATAGCACAATCGCAGCATCAGTACATGTGTGGCTTGGGAGAGGATGGTATTTCTTTATTCAGAGCCTATGTGTCCAGATGCAACCCTTTAGCATGCAATGAGTGTGTCCTAAGTGCATCCCCCTTCAGGCAGTAGTGGAGTTCCAGATATACCCCCCTGCAACTTACCCTGCTTTTGTGGTGTTTCCTGGTAGTCTGCACTGTCCTTCGATTCCAGTGACCAGTTCCTCCGGGATGACTGCTGCAACCATCTCCTACAGCTCATCCATGTCCTCCTGTGGTGCAGGACTTCCACCTCCAGTCTGCAGTGCTGCCTTATGGTTTGTGGCAAGTTTCTCCTTAGTGCTGCTCTGGCAATCATGCCAGTGCTTCTTGACCTCAGTGATTGTTCTCTTCACCTCAGTGACACTGTGTATTTTGTCCACTATTTGCTGCCATATTGCGTCTCTCTCTTCCCAACTAGCAATTTGGAAGTGATGAATAGCTGATGTTGGTACTCTGTCACCTCTCTGACCAAGATGTTCTGCTCCTCCTCACTAAAGCAACACTTACGCTTTTTCTTCTCCTTCTCCTGTGTTTTTTCTGGATTCTTCTTGCTGATACTTGGGCTGATACCTGGGGTCTCTCCTGGTCTGTTGATTCCATCTTCTGTTGCAATTGCACTCTTTCCTGCTTTTGTGTTTTGTTTTTACGATAATGTGGTGTTAAGATGGTGCTAGCCCTTTTGCAAAATGTTTGTGTGCCGCAAAATGGTGTTGCACCATTTTTGAAGCATTAACGTCATTTTTACTTATGCATTGGGCAGTGGTTAGCGTCTTCTTTTGGTGCTATCCATTCCTTAGTGCCATCCTCCATCATTTCATAAATATGGTGCTAGGATGGCGCTTAGGAATGAAGCTAGCAGGCACTAAGAAAAATGACGCAAAACTGCGTTGCGCAGTTTTGAGTCATTTTTCATGAATATGGGCCCTCATATCTAAACATATCCTAAAAACTACCCTACACTAAAGTAACCTAAACTAACTTAACTTACAACTACACCTATCTAACTTATTCTAAACTAATCTTTCACAAGTAACGCCACACTAAACATTGTCCCCCTAGCTCCCTTAGGAGAAAAAATACAAGTAGGACAACATAAAGCAAGGCTACACATGTACTAACTTAAGCTATGTCCTAAAAATATATTTATGTAAACAATTTTTCAAGATTTTTAGATTTATTTTTTGTATTTTCTTTACATATAGACCCCCACATAGCCCCCTCACCAAAAACCCCTGAAATATAAAATGTACTAAAACCCACCCCTCAACTATACGTGTTCTAACCTATGCCTACCCTACACTATTTAACTAACCTAACACTACCCATCTAAAACCCACTATAAATATCTAATAACAGTAAAAGGGAGAGGGAAGGAACTGGGAGATTGTGAAAGCAAACACTTCACATTTTTTTCAATTTTATGTTTGCAGTCCTTGAGCAACTTATGATTTGTGGCACTCTCTTTATCCATCCTTTTCAATCTGCCCATCATGGCGGCCATGTCCCGTCTCATGTCTGATTCCAAGCTTGATGTTGTGACTGTAGGGGTGCCTGACTTGAGACAGGTGCAGCAGATGTGGAGGGGGTCGTACCGGCTAAGGCCACCTGGACCCCTGATTTCTTTCCCAATGTGGCCTACTTTGTTTACGGCTGCTGCAGAGGTCCCCTATGTGGGAATGCACGCCATGCCCAAGTGGCTTTTTCCTTCTAAAATCTCCTCTCCATCCTTTAGTACCCGACATTCACCTCCACTATGTGCCTGTCAGCCTGCTTGTGGAAAGCATTTTGTTCTGCTGGGGTCATATTGGCAGCTGAAAAATGAGGAGAATAAAACAATAACTACAGCATTGGCTGGAGGTAGAACAGACATGCAATCTACACAGCATTCTCAGATGACACAAGCCATCCACCACACATTCCACAAAACACTGACTGACTCCAAATCTATACCTATTTCCTACCAGCCATCATAACGGCTATCTATTGTTGACCATCAGGGCCTAGAGGTGAGTGGATTACTGCGTCCTTGCTCAACATTTATGTGAACAAACTAGAGAGGATCAAGTGGCCCTACAAGTCCAGATTACCTGTGCCTTTGTCAATATGAGGTGCTTTGTATGCAATCCACCATTTTGACACCCCTGGTGCTAAATCAAGCCTTGCCCAAGTATCATTGATGCAAGGTGGGGGTCATCTGATAGGGGGGGCAGGAAACTTCCTACCTGAAATTCTAAGGTTAGGTAAAGCTTCATTCATGTGTCCTGGGTTAACACCTGCTCTGAGCACATGTTACAAGGAGGCACACCATTGCTCATGATGTGCCAACATTTACAATTCATGCGAGGTTCCCATATAGTTTGGACAAAGCCTGAACAGCACATCAAAGTTGTCTACATATTTCGTAACTATTACCCCCTACCCTGTGCTATGTTGTGCAAAATGTGTAATGCAGCATACACATGATGGCTGTATGGGTGCCCTTAGAGCCACAGTAAGATTGGTACTGCACTGGGTACATCTACAGTATTTGTATATATTGAACACCATGTGCACATGCATGTCAGACATCACCTAAGTATCAGGTACACACTCAGCATTCACATTTTTTGCACATGTGATGTGACCAAGATCACTCTCAAATATCATGATGGGTAAACCATGTTGGTAAATCTGGAGAGATCTAGCTTTCTACAATCCATAGACATTTCCCAAAACCATATGGTGCTGAGTTGCATATTAATTGTGTACTCTACTGACTGTTGGTCAGCACAATAAGACTCCTTGCACGACGAGGGCCTCAATTTAATTCTGAAGAGTAGTGAGGCACCAGTGATGCATGTGTCTCCTATGTAAGCCCTCTAGAGACTTCAATACATTTACTTCATCTGTACTGTTTCATGAGTAACTGAAAGCTACATGTGGCACACAGTGCTGTCAAAATTGCTGTGACAAAGTTGTTGGCAACAGGCATGCTAATCACCTAAACAGCAGCTCTGACACCTATCATGATTGACATCAATGTATATGTGGGCATGCTTTCCATTTCCTAACACCCACAATTCTATAGCAGCACATGTTGCCACTTGTGCAACAATCAAGCCATTCTTGGTCCTCTACATTGCATCAGACATGATGTCAACATCTTAACTCAGATGATTTCATCGCATTGGTCACACAACACTTTTAATCATTACATTGCACACATCAGACTGTCTCACACAAAAACCTGGAATGCCACACGTGATGCACAAGGTGATACTTACTGCCAGCATTGGGGTCTTCAAATCTGGACACCTCTCCACTGGTGTAGGGTGGAGGCCCACCTGCAATACATTAAAGGAGAACATAACTTTGTGATATTTGGACATTTCTGTGCAAGGACAACAGTCTCAAAATCAACTTGTTAAGCTGACTGAGCAAGTCAACCTAGTGGTAGATCAGAACAACTGTCAAACATCTTTAATCTGTCAGTCAGACATAGGGCCAGATAATGGAGACCCTGGTACCAACAAAGCATCACTTTCCCTGACACTCCTGTGGTGGATGTAACTGCATCATATGTTCATTGAATTGTCATGCAGCTGTTGTGTTGCTTTATGCCTCCATCACCGTATGGGGCTGCATGGCATAGAATTCTTCATCTGAGGGGTATGAGATGGTTGTTTCAGTGGCCATCCCAGTGTGACACCCGTAGCTTTTGACCCTGTCCCAGATGTTGAAGATATCTGACTCATTATCATCGCTGAAAGACTGACAACTGTCAGGGGTTGTGTGAATCTTGCAAAGTGCTCAGGAATGAAATGATACATCCTTGTTTCTGGTTTCTAATACATGTGTGCCATTACATGGCACACACACTTGAACTACTATGCCATGGCAGTTTACTTATGTTCATTTAGTTGTCCCTACCTGCACGTTAACCGAATGACATTACGGATGTCTTGCCAATATTGTGTGGCCAGCCATTGTTGCTATGGTATACCATTTACTCCAGGAAGGGATACCAACTTGTACATATACATTCTCCTCAACACAGATACACTTGCTCTGTGCTCCAAGGATGCTTGTGTTGGTGCATGTGTCTGAGTAATGTGCTAGTGCTGGCGCAAATGCAGGCCTGCCCCATATTGTCTCTTAGACGTGGCAGGCCTGTGGTAAAACTTCAGCACATATGTGGGGTAATAGACACATTTTAGGGTGTATGTGATACACAATGTACAGGAAGAGGAAAGTGCTAGTAGTCTGGACCCGGTGCATAGACAAGCTCCCTTAAATGCCGTTGGCAATGACACAAAGGGGCAGATTTAAGGAAAGTGGTGCGGCACCAAGTGCATCACTACTGTCCTTGTGGCCCTTAGTGTACCCTTTTATCCAGCCATGTGTGCGCTGGATAAAACATACGGCACACCATAGTGCAGGTAGGGGGCAATTGCGTCAATTTATATGGACGCAAATGATGTATTCAGAAGGAGAAGCACCAAAAAACGTGCACGACTTCTGTACATAGGGGCACATCATATACAATGATATGCCCTCTTTAACACCTGCTTCGAGCAGCTGTTCCAAGTGCTGTAAATATGGTGATTGGAAATGTATTATTTTTACCAGACCCATGTACTTTAGACCCCCATACAGGGGGAGGGCCACCCTTCAATACATGATGCCTGGCGCAGCCCTCATGTTGTCCTGGTCTAAACTGAGTGGGGCTATGCATCACCATGCATGCATGCACCACTTTGTCATTATGGCGCAGGTAAGATGGCACTTCTCCCTGGCTCTGCTTCATTAATGAAAATCACAATGACAGCCCAAAGGTGGTTCTGGGGCTCTTAATACAGGCCCAAAACAACCTGTCCAGATCCCTTGAAAAAAACATGCTGCACTCAACCTTATCTCTGCCTGTCATGCACATGGAAATAATGGTGTTTCTTTGCAAATGGGATATTTACCAACTGCTCCACCAATCTGAATCCTCGGGTGACCCAATACGTCTTGCTTCCTTGAGATCAAGTCAGCCCAATGGTGTTTCAGCTGGTGGTCATTGCCTCCTCCTCCACAAATTTGGGTTAGGTGGTGGAGCACCTTGGCCCACCGCAGCTTCCAGGGCCTCTGTGCGGTAGCCCTGTACCACACGGCCGCCCAAAACCAGAATCATTGGAAGGTAATGCTGCACGAGCCATAAAAACCCTCCCACTTCATCAGCCGTCATCTTTGTCATCCTCCCTTTCGCAGACATAGTGCAGTTTTATGAGCAGTAAATGTAAGAGCCCAGAAATAAAGTAAATATACAACTACCCGCCTACCCCAAATACCCAACAAACTATACTATCCCTTGATAAACACCCCACAATACAGTGATAGATACAGTACAAAATCACTATAAAAGACTGAGGAAAAGACAAATATGAGACAACGGCAACAAGACACAGCACAAACTTCTCCTACAACTCCAATCTACCAACAACACCAGCTCCACACACCCTCACATAGTCACAGACAATAAGACTGTGAAATTAAAGTGAAAGTGAACTCACTGTACCGTTTATGCATGCAGGATGTCCTGTTTCCTCACTTCCTGTGCCTGTGCGTCACGTTTTCAGATATGCGTCGTTTTTTTTTATGCATGACAGTCACGCATCAATTTTTTCCATTGTGCCTGACAAGGCCTGTGGACTTGCGATTGACACTCAGGGGACAGGTATCATTTTTCTGCATGGAAAAGTATGAAGTTTTGGAGTCTGCATCCAAATTTTTGACGCATGACGGTCATGCGTGGTATTCCTTCCCGTACAGCCTGACAAGGTGATTAGCATGCAGGGGCCAGGTGTCATTTTTCTGGCCTTGCAGAGTATAGCATATTGCCGTTTGCATCGAAATATTTTGACACATGACAGGAATGCTTGGAAATTATTTGGAAAGGCTTACAGTGCACCCGGATTCACATACCAAGTCACAGGGGCTATGCATGTATGGCTATCTATGTGTGCATGTCCGTTCATATCTTTAAGGTAACATCGTGTGTGTTACCAATATGTTTGTATATGTGAGTGATGCATGTGATGACTGATACCGTGTGCATATGTGCATATGTAGCTAGACTGTGTCCACATACATGTTAGCTCATGTGTACTATGAGTGTACATATGTATTCTAACACATATTTGTGGGTCTACCACATTGTAATGTCTGATATACCAATGCACTTATACCAACAACACAATAGATTTGATGGGCTATGTCCAATACATGGGCTAGGTTTAACTCATGTTACCCCTGGCAATGTGTGTGCATGCCTGTCCACACTGTGGTGTGTAGTTAGGTTCAGCCTTCATGATGCTCTGTTACAAGTGTGACATATAGTTCCCCATGCAACTTAGATGTAGGAGATGGTGCACACACATGTGTCAATGAAGGTTGGTATGTGTCGTGTGTCTGGAAGGACATTTGTTGTGTCATTTCAATAAAATATTACCGCAGCGATGTGTTCAAGGGAAATGAAACCTCACATATCTATCTTCCTGCATGGACACATGTTGGATTTTGACAAAATCCAGTGCCATATGTTTCCATATGTCGAAACACATCTGAAGGTCATTTTATTCTGTCAATGATCTTGTGATACATATGAAATTATATTTGTGGAAAGATGCCTTTTGTGCAGACTCCAATACACAATACCAGGCCTGTGCCATTTAAGTGGTACATGTGTGCTGAGATATGTGGCATTTGTGTGCATGCCACCAACTAGGTACTCGCAATCTACCACATCATATTTGTTATGACTGTCACATACAATGGCATACCACTGTGTAGCAGTGTTGCAGTCTGGCAAAGATGGCAGCCTACTCATCATCACTACTGTGGGAGTTTTTATGCCCACAGAGACCCATGGTTGCATGTTTAGGAGCAGGTTTACGGTGCTCCATACTACTCCACTGTGCACATGCATCAAGCCCCTGACAATGTCAAAAGTCAATGTAGCCTGAGCGTGGTGCTAGAGGGTTTGGGTGGGGATCTAGCCTCTTCATGATTGCTCTTCAGCAGAGCAATGCATTGTCCCTGCAGACAGACACATGCACACTTGTGATCAAAAGGACTGGGATTTTAATTTTCCTCTGGGGTACTTGAAGTCAGCCTTGCCCTATCGTGTATCAAAGACTGGTTACTTGCACCTGTAGAACACGTATCATTATTTGGCATGGTCTGACAGGCATGATTTTGTGTCCTTAGTAATTTCCATGAGCAGCTTGGTTAAGGCTTGTATCTCTGTTGTAACTTGTAATTTATCAACGAGCCAAGGGACAGTTGGTGTTATCTGTCACTGCCTCCTGTCATAATGGTATGCGATGGGCAACTAACAGGTTATTGTAGTGGCAAACATGAGTGGGTTATGTACTGACCTAGCCATTCGCTCTGTACATATGTTGGGTGATCACATGTTGGCATTGATGTGTTGCACAGTCAGTACTGGTCTATGTGTGTACTTCTCCATCTTCTACCACATCTCTTGTTGGGAATAGATTATGTCCTACATTGCTGCCAATCTTTTGGCTGCTTACACTTTGTACACATCTTCTAAGGCAACATTATCTGGTCATACATGGACAGGATGCAACATGTGATTTGTGTAAATTGAAGATGTACACATCTTCTACTACTGGCTACATGATAGTTACTGTCCCATTGCCTAGCTTTGTGAGATTATATGACTTCCACACACACAAGACATTACACTTGCCACAGCACTTGTTTCGTCTCCAAGTGACCTCCTATGTTGTATCTCCAAGCATCTGTGGGTATTTCACAACTGTCCATCCACATCCTTCATTCCACATGGACATACATTAATTCTGCCACTCTATAACCTGTGTCACTTTTACCATGAGTGTATGATGTTAGTGTGTGAAATTATCTCAGTGCTGCTTTTTTATGAGCTACATGCAACATATTTGTCTACTTCTTCTCCCATACATTTTTGGATTGGTCTGTGACATGTTTGGACATTGTTTGACATACTTGCACATCGCATGCATGTTGGAGACCTACAGATATTAGGGATTTTTGTCACTGTTGGTAACTTTCTCTTGGACTGGCATGTGAGTGTCAATGAGTGGTGTGCACTGATATGTGCTGTGTGATGGTGTAATACAGACAATACTAGGTTACCTTGCTGACACATGTCAACCATTGTTAGCAATTGTAAACCCTTTCCTACCTAGGCCATACACCTATACATCAGTCTTCACATGTATGTCCGGATGAGCTGTAGGCATGTGTCAAGACAGCATATTTGTGTAACAAGTGTGTATGGAATGTACATAGGGAGTGAAACATATTCTGCCTACATTCCATTTGAGGTACAGCGCACCATGTTGCAGGGTTGGGCCCAATGGCAGTGCCAGGACATAAGCCCATTGATATACAGTGCAGGCTCTGGCTCTAACATTGGTTACTAACCCTGAACAGTAAATGAAGGTCCATAGTTACCAATGGTATCCCCCCTTGTCACATGTGCACAGTGCTGGCTTATCAGCGATTCGGGTGAGATATGACACAGTTCAGTTCTTACCTTACTTAAACACTATTTGATAACAGCCCCTACCTTATGTATGCCCCCTTGTATAAATCCTGCCAGGCATGGGGATGATGTGGCGAAAGGGCTAGGATTTTGCACATTGCCCACTTAATGCCACATTATATTTTGGAGTGCGTGGATCTAGGCCTTCAAGCACCACATGCCCGTGAGTTATGTGACACTGACTTGTGACATGGAGTCACTAGACCCTCTTACGTTACAAACCATGTTGCAACCATACTTGTAACTGTTGTGTTTCTTTCCTGCTCTCTGAGATATGCATTATATTTCAATGGTATATGTAGTGGAAAATGAGTAAGACCATGGACATTCTGGTGCAAAGTAATTTATTGGGGATATTTACAAAGTGATAATATTTGTACAGTGACTATGTGTAGATGCTGGGTACAATTTGTAGTCTTCTGCGAACTCTTGCAGCAGTGTTTGGTAGTTCCTCCTCCAAATGTGCTAAACCATTGTCATCCTCCTCGTTGGGGACATCTACTGGTCAAGCCAGGGAACATTGGTCCATAGACATATATTATGCAAGATTGCACATACCGGTATCATCTTACATACCCGTGGTGGATCATACAACATGCTTCCTCCTGTCATGGCTAGGCACCGTAACTTGCCTTCAGAAGCCCAAATGTCCTCTCCACCGCATTTCTTATTCTTCTGTGCCCTTCATTATATGCACGCTCTTCCACCGTTGTGGGATTGCCAAATGGAGTTATCACCCATGGCTGTATGCCGTAACTTTGGTTGGCTGCAAAGAAATGAGATAACATCTGTTGGTAATGTTTGGTATGTACCTTGAAGTTGTTAGTTTTAGGTGCAGTGGTGACTCAGACTTGCTTTTGATATAGTGCATGTTCCTGTTTTGTTAAATGGTTTCATAGGACTGTGTTGATGGACATGACTATCTTGGGATGTGGCTCAAGGACATTAGGATTGTAATATTTATTCCAAACTGATGGTTCACCCATTGCAAATATGTGTTGTGTTGTCCATATTTGTGCCAGTGTCCTAATGTTGGTGGAACCATCCACCTCCTTGCACCACAGTGGTGTAAAATGTAGAGACACCATGGTAGCCATACAAAGCCAAACTCTGGCCTCCATGTTAACATGTGGCACTACGCATGCAGTGCAGCATATAATGACCCTTTGTGGCAGATGGTGGTTGTGCCAGCCATCAGGTGTACTAGGGTGTGAATCACACAATTGGAGGATGAGCAAAAGTTGGTGCAGTGGAATCTCCTATGTTCCTATACATGATTTATCACAGACACTTTCAACACATGCACAGTGCAGGCGTTGGGAGGGGGCACACCATTCTTTTCCCTGGGTCCCTATGGATGGTGCGTGAAAGGTCAGGTAGGTCCTCTATACTTCTAGAGTCCTACTATGGCAACCATGATCTTCACAGTGCTGCACAAACTCTGCACCATGGTGGCCCGTTTTTGAATACTGCACACACATGGTGGCATTAGGGGGCCCTAAGGGGAGCATGTGAGGTGGCACTGGACTCGGTGCTGCACAACTTCTCTTCATTCTGCCCTATGGTCTTTCATGTCAAGTAATATTGTATTCCTATGTGTGCAACACAATGCAGCAGACAGGTGAATGTGCACACTGCAGGTATGTCAGGTATGTGTAGGTGATATGTCATTGGTAACAACAACACTTGGGTGGCATTAGATATTGGTACTGCCAGAGGCTTGAAGTCCATGATTAATATGAAGCAGTGCCTATGTGTGACTTTCTTTACAGTGACATGGCCAATGCCATTCACATTGCTGAGCTATACATAATTTGGGGTAATGTGTGTGAGATCTGTATTTAGGTGTCAATCAGTAGACACTAGTAGTGGTTTGGGCCCAGCTTCTGTATGCAAAGGGGACATAGCTCCACTTGTCCTCACATGGTGTGCCAGTCAGGTTGTGGCTGTTGTATGTACATGTGGGTGTATATGTGTGTGATGTGCATCTGTGTTCCCCTGCCTATATGTGTTTAGTGTGGTGTATGTTTTGTTTGTCCTACAAGGTTGTTGTGTTGTCTGTGTATTGATTGGTATGGTGGCTTACCTACGAGTAGGCCATTGCCATATTGTCCAACCTGGAACCGCTCAGTGATGGTGGAATGCCGGAATATGTAGGCATCATGTACGCTGCCGGGGTATTTGGCAGAGAAGTTTGAAATTAGCCCCCGGTGGTCCACAATAACCTGCAGATTTATGGAATGGGTGTGCTTGCGGTTCCTATATAGGTGCTCTGTTGCTGGAGGTGGCGCCAGTTGGACATGGGTGCAGTCCATTGCACCCAGCACATGCGGGAACCCAGCAATTAGACAGAAACCTTGCTTAGTGTCCTGCTGCAGTTGCTGCATATTAGGGACGCAGATGTGGTGGGTTGTGAGGCATATAATTGCGACCAGATTCTTTGGAAGGAAGACCGAGAAGGATAGCTGGGAGATACCAGCCACTTGTGCACCCGTTATCTGAAAAGATCCTGACGCCAGCATAAGGAGGACAGCGAGAAGTTTGGTTATGGGTGGTGTGTTTGTTGGAGTTTCCACCCTTGCAGTGATGTCTGGCGCAATGTGGTGCAGCAGGCTTACAACTGACTTGCGGTTCAGACAATTATTCCTGATGACATCTTGTTCCCTGAGCCCAAGGATGGTTGTATGCTGTTGGAAGATACTTTCCCTGCTTCTGCGCTGCCTTTGTGGCACTGTGGTGGTGTTTGAGGTTGCTGCGTTGGTGGTGGAGGGACCTGTTGTCATTGCTGACTTCTGCAGTGTGTGCCAAGCTGAGGCAATAACAGTTCCATGTTGTCCAGGAGGTTGCCAATGCTCCTTCAGTGTGCTTTCCTTAAGTGGTGGTGTGTGGGCCTTATTTTAACGGCTTGTCTGACCAGGTGTTAAAATTTGACACAAATCAGCCTTTATGTCAGTTTTTGGGACCATTTCCTTTCTGTGTGTCGTTTTAGCACCGCAGGGTAAATATGGCACTGGAGGTCTAGAGTTATTTTTTTTAAGGGAACGCCTACCTTGCATATCATTGTCGCAATATGACACAAGGTGGGTTGGCGCTCCCAAAAAATGACGCATCTCTGATATTTTGGTGCTAGACGGGTCTAGCATGAAAATATTAATATGGCAGTTGGTTTTGCACAGCTTTTGTGTAGACAAATGATGCAAAGGCGCTGCAAACTTTTCATAAATATGGGCCTCAGTTTGTTGCTTCACTTTTCAGTGAAAGGACCGACTCTTTTTTGGCTACTGTTGTCCAGGGGAGCCTATTGTTTCCACATGGATCTTGACACGTGGACTTCAGAATTCATGTGGACTACTTTATAAGTAATTTGCACCCCAACCTCTTAGAACACTTGCATTTTTATCTTCAGAGAAAGATAATTATCCCCAAAAATATGATTATTGATTTCTGTATGAAAGCTTCAAATTGGAGAAGAATCCATTGGTGGAATTTCTTCTACTATAAGGAAAGAAAGATGGAGGAAATTACACTGGTAGATTCTCCTGCAGAATTAGCAACATTCTTCAAGAAATCAGAGGATTTTCCAGTAACTCCTAACTCTAAATCAGGCCTGAAGTCTTCAATGTACCAAGCCCAGAATGGATAATGATTGGCCTCTGAAAAGTAGGCCAACTAAGTCTAGCTATGTGAATTGCCCAGATTCCTGGGGACTTACTCCACTGTTGGAGAAGCCAATAGTGGTTGTTAAATTCTTGCACTCAATTCATAATACACTATCATAGTTAATGCCCTGTATTATTTGTGCCATTCAATATGTCATAGAATTTTTTTTTTTTTTTCTTTTTATTTAACTCAGCTCAAGGTACAGTGTACATAAATAACCATGACAGTTCAGCTCAGCATAGCAGCTATTAGTTTCATACGCCACGTCTATCCAAATTTCACATCTTTTGGTGCTTTTACGGCCTAAGCACTGTTTCTTCACTGCATATCTTATAGTCATTGGTTATCCCCCCACTTTGCCCAGGCAGTACTGGTGCGATGTTTCAAGCCTCATATACCCACTGGCTGAGATCCAGGGTCCCCATATTTTCTCCCATTTCTTTGGACAAACCCAGGTCTGCACCCTCTCCACCCCTAGACACCAGTCTAGGTCTGACTCCCACTGCTGTACTGTTGGCAGGGCTGTGTGACCCCCAGAGTCTCGCAATGTTTTGCTTGGCCACCTGAAATGCCAGAATCGTCCATATCCTCGCATATCTGGGTATTGGCTCATCCTATGTTATGTGCAATAGAATCCACTTTTCAGTTACCTGGTGCTGGTACCCCAGGGTTTGTTTGACTCATGTTGTGACCTCTGCCCAAAAGGTCTGTACCACAGGGCATGTCCATAGGATGTGAAAGAAGGTACCCATTTTCTTGCAACCCCGGAGGCAGGTAGGCATGTCAACTTTATGGATTTTGTGGAGAAGGGTTTCAGAGCAGAATGCCCTATAGAGATTTAACTGTATTAGCCCGAATCTGGCTTGGATAGCAATTTCCCTTGGGTTCTGCCAATCATCCTCCGTTAATTCACCCAGGTCTCTGGTCCACGCTTCTCTGAGGGAACCTATTGTGTCTGGGACGTTGTTCAGGAGTTTTCTATATATTAGGGAGTTTTTTTTCTGGTATATGTTCTGTGAGGAGCCTGTCATCTAGTGGAGTGGCAGACACCAATTGTTCCACCTCCCTGATGTGGCACCTCAGGGCATGGCCCAAATATAAGTATTTATAGCGTTCCATATATTTCATGCCATATTCTACCTCTAGGGTTTTGAAGGGGATGTATCCTTGGTCTCTCCAGACATCTCCCAATCGCTCAATGCCAAGTAATTCCCACTTGATGAAACCCTTCAGCCTACCCACTCTCATAGGAGGTCGCTATCCCACAGGGGGGTCTGTTCTACTAAGATGCCCCATGAGCTCAGGGCACCGGTGGCCTCCCTTCAAGCCCTCACCACTGTCCACGTGTGAGACGGAAGTGTCCTCTCTACGTTGTGCCTATAAAGCACTGTTAAGTAATCCCTCCTTCCCATTTATGACCTGTCAACCCGATAGGCTGACCTACTGTCAGCAAACATCCAATCATTTATTACTGCCAAATGCGAGGCCCAGTAGTACTTGGAGACATCTGGGAGCGCAATCCCCCCTCAAATACTCCCCCATTGTAGTTTATGCAACGCAATGCGTGGGGTCCCCCAATGCCATAGGAGAAGTCTCAGCATGTGGTCTACTTGACGAAATATGGTTTGGGGGATTTGTTATGGCGTATTTTGTAATACGTACAGTAGGCAGGGGAGGGACATAATTTTAAATAGGGACGCTATGCTCATTAGTGATAATGGCAAAGATCTCTAGTGCGAGACATCAGTTTTAAGTCACTCTATTTGTGGCATGAGATTCGTGTCTAGAAATTTATGAGGGTCCCTTGTAATATGTATCTTTCATTATTTAAAGCTATCCTGTGCTACTAGTATCTCAGTGGGCCACGGTGACTGCGGCGATTCCTCCGTTAATGGGAAGATAACTGATTTGGACCAATTTATACAATATCCGGAGTAGTCGCCAAAGGTTTGGAAAATGTGCAGAACTCTGTCAACCGAACAGGATGTCATAGGTGTAGAGAGAGATGCACTCCTCCCAGCCTCTGCACCCTGGGCCCCCCGTATCAGGGGGTCTTGGCGAATTCAGGCCACCAGGGGCTCTAGTGCAAGGGTGAATATCATGGGGGAGAGCGGAAAGCCCTGCCTCATTCCCCTGTGTAAGGTGACCACCCGGGAAACCGTACCTTTCACCTGTACTCGTGCCAATGGTGACCGGTAGAGGAGACGTGTCCAGCTGCTAAATTTCAGTCCAAAATACATTTTGTGAAGTGTGGCGAAGAGGTATGACTATTCAATGCCATCAAAGGCCATTTTGGCATCGAGAGCCATGAGGACTGCCTCCTCAGAGCAAAGGGCACTTGCCATATATAACACTCCATAGAGCCTTGGGAAGTTGAGTCTTGTTCTCCTTCAGGGCATAAAGCCAGATTGGTCAGGGTGGATCAAGGACGTTATTACTGCCTGGAGCCTATTCGCCAACACCTTTGCTAAAATTTTAATTTCCACGTTTAGGAAGGAGATTGGCCTATAAGAGCTGCATCTGGTTTGTGGTTTCCCTAGCTTATGTATCACTACTATGGAGGCCATGCGTTAGTCCTCTGGAAGGATACCTTCTTGCAGAGCTGTTTGAAACATGGACCGTAAGTGTGGAGCTACCTTAGTGGCCATGGCTTTGTATAACTTTATGGGCAGACCGTTCGGGCCATGGCTTTCCCGGATTGCAGCCCCTGCATTGCTTGCGTTATCTCCTACACCATTAGGTTTTCCTCTAGAGCCAGCAGTTTGATTAGATGGACATCACTCAAGAACGCCGTACACTAAATCGCACCCATGTGGGTGTCCGATTGATACAGTCCCTCATAGTAATCAGCAAATACATTGGCAATGGTCGGACTGTCTCGCTGAAGTGTCCCCTCTTTGACCTCTATCTCTAGCACCCAAGACCTCTCTCGGTCTCTCATATCTAGCCATGCTAGTAGTTTGTTGGCATTGTCACCAACGTCATAGAGGTATCGCTGCATGGCTAGTACATAGATGAGGGCAGCTTCCTCAACAAATTCTCTTAGGTCCCTCTGCTTAAGGCGCAGCGGGCATCCGTTATTCGTTATTTCGATCTGTCTGTGCCCTTTACTCCAGCTGTGCAATGTGTCGCTCCAGTTCTTGATATTGTAAGATCGATTCTTTTCTTTTCCTCCTATGAGGACCTGTGGCTGTCCCCGTATAACTGTTTTAAATGCCTCCCATAAAGTGCTAGCAGAGGTCACAGGGCCCAGGTTTTCTTGGAAATATGTCTCTGCCCGGCCCTTAATGCCTCCCTGATTTCCGGGTCTTTAAGATGCCAAACGCTTATTCTGGGGGGTAGGGATGTAGTCCGACCTGCACTCAATAATTTCACCTCAACCGGGGAGTGGTCTGAGAATCCTTGGGGTCTGATGCTAGCATCTTGGAATCTGTGAACATCCCTGTGGTGCGTGAGAAGGTAATCTATGCAAGAGTAGCTATTGTAGGGAGTGAGAAGTAGGTGTACCCTCGACAATGTGGGTTGCGTGTCCGCCAAATGTCCACTAGCCTCATGGCATCTACAAATGAGCTCAGCACCCTGGTGCCACCCCCGCTGGGGCTCCATAGAGTCTATCTAGTTTTGAGTCCATAATGGCATTCATATCTCCACCCCCAAGATCAGGGTCCCGTGCGGAAGGCCCAGCAGGGTCACGCTCAGTTCAGGAAATATCAGCGAATGTAGGTGTGGAGGAACATATACAGATCCAACATTCATAGCTTCCCCCTCCCATACACCGGATAGTATTGCATACCTCCCCAGAGTGTCATGCCAACTGCGCTGAACTATAAACCATTATCCCCACTCCTCTAGAGCCGCTTGTGTATCCTGTGTGGGTGAGTAGTTTGTACCCAAATCTATCCAGGGCCTTGCATGTGGTGCCTCGGAGATGCATCTCCTGGAGTAGGACAAAGTCTGGGGAATGTTTTCTGAGATATTGGAGGATTAATGTACGTTTTATCTTATTGCCCAGACCATTTATATTCCAGAACCATACACATAAACTATGTGGCGCTACACAGAGGAAGTTGTGGGTTTTCACTGGGAGGGGAGGATTCATAGCGCCTCTGCTCCGTAAAAGAGGAGCCTGATACTGATGTTTTGCCACACCTTGCCTCACCATCTCAACAAATATTTTACCTGAGCAATCAACTACCGAGCTCAACATACTGTGAAACGTAACAATAAATCATTTGAATTTCCCGCTAACTTCCCCCCACCCTGCTACCCTGCTTTGTGAGTTGTCAACCACCCACCTCCCCAATTCGCAGAGAGCCTGTCGCCCTAACAATATGAACAAGTGCGGGCATGACATTTCCACCACTCTGTGCAGTACAGAGTACTGGATTTGCCTTAGTTCTTAATTCAATCTCCCCAAACCTTCCTTTCTAAAAGGAGTTCTCCACCACTCATAGGGTATGGCTTTGACCTTTACCAAACCTTTCCAATTGACATACTCTGGATTGTATCAAGGCTCATGTCTGTGAAGTTCGTGCATTCCTTAATGGGCAGCTCTCGCCTAAGAGCCGTCGGCTGCTTCAACCCGGCTGAGGATCTAGCGATAGTCTGCCAGTCCTTTGTTTTTTCCGTTGCACCCTCCATCCCTCGAGACAGTCCCATGCTTCTTCCAGTGCATTAAACAATCATGGCTTCCCCACCGCTATAACCTTTAATTTTGCCGGGAATAACATCATGTACTTCAACTCTTTTTCTCGCAGAGCTCGCTTAACGTCATCGAAGCACTGCAGTTCTTTCTGCACTTGTAAAATCCGGAAAAATGTGCACCGTTACTTTTTCAATTCAGAGTCCTTCGTGTATGGGGCCGCCTGTAGGATAGCATCACAATCTCTATAATTGAATATACGGGCTATAATTGTTCTGGGGGGGCCCCGGGGCAATATTTCATAGACTTGACACATATTGTTCTGGGGTGTAATAGGAATCTAATGGTGATTTTGTAATAAGTTTCATAAAGATACAGAGCCCAGGAAGGAAAGAATGGCTTTGAGACCTTAATGAGGAAAACATAGTCCAAAACAAGGCCAGGCCTTTTACATATGTGATTTGTGTGTTGTGACACTAACACGTGCAAATATAGAGACTGCATTACTCCTTCCTA
Source organism: Pleurodeles waltl (assembly GCF_031143425.1). NCBI lineage: Eukaryota > Metazoa > Chordata > Amphibia > Caudata > Salamandridae > Pleurodeles > Pleurodeles waltl. The sequence continues at coordinate 31,723,874 of NC_090437.1, forward strand.
CATGTACTAGCATTTGATGTTTTACTTTGCATTAATAAGGTTAAGGTACACAGAGTATATGATGATAATTACATTGTTGTGTTACTTCTGTAACAAAGAGGGGTGCAAACTAAAATATGCTACTCCACGAGTGCAAATACTACCATCAATCTAGTTCAATCATTAACCAATCAAGGAAAGGTAAATCTTCAATTAGTTTGTGGGTTCCAGCAGGAAGCAAGTTTGTGAGCCTGTTTGGAGCACATGAGCACACTAGCTCGGAGTACAAAGCACAGTGCTCAGAGGAGATGCCAGCAGCAGGATCATTGGACGCTGGGCTGGAGCGGAAATTGTGAAATGACAACAGTGGTGAAAGCACTGGCCGGGACGAGTTGGTAGCACCTGGTGGTGAGGACTAGGGTGAGGATGCCAGCATAAAGAGGAAGAGCCGCAGCAGTGATGGCAGTGGAGAGCTAGTGAGTTGGTGAGCCAGTCTGTTGTAGAGTTGGTGAGGTGAGAGAGTGGGAGAGGGGCAGCCCAGATCACCTGCCCAGAGTACTTGCCACTGAGTTTCATTCTGGCCTCAGGCCCGCACTCCTAACGGGCTAACAAGTGACTTCAGCACTTCGGTGCTCTGGGGCTTGGCACCACCCATCCCGACCCGACTGCCCTGAACTCTTGATCGCCCAACGGTCCACCGGTGCCATCCCGCCTAACTGCCCGCCCCGACCATACTCTACTCTACTGGCCCTGAGTGGATGAAGTGGAGCATGCGGAGGACATGGATTTAACAGCCTTCAACATCCCTGCCCGCTGTGCAGCACTACTCATTGCTATTCTCTCCAACTGACACAGGAATGAGACCAGGAACTAGCAGCAGAGTAGGTCTTTGTGGCTGTTAAGGCTGCTATGGTTCTCGGGCGACCTGGAAGAGCACAATACAAGGAGCAGGAGGGGCAATAGAGTAACAACAAAGATGGGGCTGAGGGCCCCAGCATGTGGAAACGGTCACTGGTGATGCACTGTGCAGTCCCTCTTTCTTTCCTTCCTTTCTTTCTTCTCCGCTCATCCACCATTTGGAACCTTCAAAAGCATGCTCATGCCACCTGTCAAAAAACAGGCAAAGTACCACAAAAAGACTAACACGGGTGAGGCAGTGTTCCAGGAAAAATAGACACTGGTCGAAGTAGATCAGCATTCTCAAACCACAGGCTCATTACTATAAGGGAGGTTGCCAGGAGTCCAAAAAGGAGTCAAAGAGACAGAGATCAGGCATTAGGGCCCAGGAAACAACTGCAGAGAATATGAAGGAAACTAAGGATACTAAGGAACATCAAGGAGTATCCAGGAATTGCAAAAAATCTGAAAGTGATGAAAGTGCCTAATGCAACCTAAGTGCACTAAACTGGGATAATCATCGGATAAAACCCACTATATACCTTGCTACAGTAAAAGGTAGAGGGTCTGTGCAGCACCACGAGAGCTTTCAGAATACAGGTCACAGGACACAGGTTAGAACAGCGTCCAACCTTCCAAACATGTCATGGCGCTAAAGTGACACAGCGTTAGAGAACCTCAGTGCTAGGGGCCTACCATAACTATAACAGTTAAAGTCCATCCTGAGGTCAGGAAGATCGAGAAATCTGCCACAGCACAAAGGCAAACCAAAAAATATTCTGTTAGTGCAACACTGTTACTAAAAGTATGCATAACCTGGGACCTTGATGGTCAGCCGAAAATTACCACCAAGTTCCAACATCTGAAAGGTGCGGGGGCCATCATCTATTCAACAATCACACCAATCACAGAACTGCCTGCCCCACTTACTCCAACCAACATCATTCAAATGAAAGGTCAATTCTCAAATCAGACCCTTTTTAGAAATTCCACTATAACGCCAGTCTCCTTATCCGACTATACAGCCAATGGGCTCAACGAGACCCCAAGTGAACAACACAGAACCCCAATCTGCCAGACAAAGCAACAAGGGGAAGCCCTCTGAGTCAATGTACCATAAAAGAAAAAGAGAATGAGAAAGAGGATACTAAACTAAAGGAAAGTCAAACCAATCCAAATAGCCCAGCAGGAGTAATAGGCCACAAACTCTGACTCAAGCAAACACACAGATAACCAGTAACCCTGAGGTCTACAATATGAGCCCTCGGGAATAAGAGATTCAGCCAATGGGTCACGTGGCCGGGATAAGCCCAAGAAAAAGCCATCTAAAACTGAGTCAAGATTTACTGCAACAGGTGGCAGAGGGAGGCTCAAGGAAGCCAATAGCAGTGCAAAGAATGACAAGGCCCACAGCCGTCCTCCCCCATTAAGGAACACACGGGCACAGAAGAAGGAATGAAATTATCAGATCTGACACAAGAAGAATGGAATAAGCTGCTGGACTCATATGTCTCAGAAAAGAACCATGAGAGCTAAACAGAGGGCATAGAAGGTACAGAGGAGATCCCACATCACCTAGGGGTCCATGTCATGTAAACACAGCAAAGCAAATCGAGCAGCCGAACAGTGGAGTCTAACTTTCTATATTGAAGACCATCCAATCAAGGTTGACGCACTGGTCTACCAATCTGTCAAAATGGACATACACATTGAGGTATTGAATACCTTAGCAGCTCACGTGGCCGGAATCATTGCAAAATCGCTGAACTGAATAAGCTAATTAAAAGAGCTCAAGATGAAACAATAGAACTTCCTCCCAGATGTATATGCTCCCCAGTACTAGAGAAGCTGAGCACACTTACTGAGTTTCTGGGGGAGGTAATCGAGGGCCTCAAAGCAATTAACAAGCAAAAGGCAAAGGTGGTTCCATCCTCATGGGAGGGATGCGAAGCTCCAAGCAGAGACACCCTTGTAATTGGGCAAATTAAATCAATAGCGGATAGGCCTGTCAGAATACTGGCCCAGAAAAATCTGGGGGTAGTACCCTCGGAGGGAACTGATTTGGCAGCAGAGCCATTGTCAGGTGGAGGCAGCATGCCTTTTGTCGCTGCCAACAAGATACTCTGGCAGATTGTAAAAGGGTGAATCACTGGGGCACCAGGCCCAAACGGAATACCCCAGGCCATTTATGAGACAGACCTGACAAAATGGGCTGAAGCAATGGTGTTACTTTTCATTCATGCTGTAACAGGGGCAACGAGCTCAGCCTCCTGGAGAGGCTCTATAATCTCCCCTATTTTTAAGAGTTAACAAACTCGAGTTAGGGAACTATAGATTAATAGCGTTCATTGATAACAAGGCAAAATAGTACGCTGGTGTAGGAAGGTAGCCTCTTTCTGGCCTGGTTACCCCCACTTTTGGCCTGTTTGTGAGTATATGTCAGGTTGTTTTTACTGTCTCACTGGGATCCTGCTAGCCAGGGCCCAATGCTCATAGTGAAAACCCTATGTTGTCAGTATGTTTGATATGTGTCACTGGGATCCTGCTAGCCAGTTTGGGGCATATATGATTTCCCTATGTGGTGCCTAACTGTATCACTGAGGCTCTGCTAACCAGAACCTCAGTGTTTATGCTCTCTCTGCTTTTAAAAGTGTCATTGCAGGCTAGTGACTAATTTTACCAATTCTAATTGGCACACTGGAACACCCTTATAATTCCCTAGTATATGGTACCTAGGTACCCAGGGTTTTGGGGTTCCAGGAGATCCCTGTGGGCTGCAGAATTTCTTTTGCCACCCATAGGGAGCTCAGACAATTCTTACACAGGACTGCGACTGCAGCCTGAGTGAAATAACGTCCCCGTTATTCCACAGACATTTTACACTGCACTTAAGTAACTTATAAGTCATCTATATGTCTAATCCTCACTTAGTGAAGGTTAGGGGCAAATTTACTTAGTGTGAAGGCACCCTGGCACTAGCCAAGGTGCCCCCACATTGTTTAAGGCAATTTCCCCAGACTTTGTGAGTGCGGGGACACCATTACACGTGTGCACTACCTATATGTAGTGCCACAATGGTAACTCCGAAAACATGGCCATGTAACATGTCTAGGATCATGGAATTGTCACCCCAATACCATTCTGGTATTGGGGTGACAATTCCATGTATCTCCGGGTCTCCAGCACAGAGCCCGGGTACTGCCAAACTAACTTTCCGGGGTCTCCACTGCAGCTACTGCTGTTGCCAACCCCTCAGACAGGTTTCTGCCCCCCTGGGTCCCGGGCAGCCTGGTCCCAGGAAGGCAGAACAAAGGATTTCCTCTGAGAGAGGGTGTTACACCCTCTCCGTTTGGAAATAGGTGTGAAGGACCTGGGAGGAGTAGCCTCTCCTGGCCTCTGGAAATGCTTTGAAGGGCACAGATGGTGCCCTCTCTGCATAAGCCAGTCTACACCGGTTCAGGGATCCCCCCAGCCCTGCTCTGCCGCGAAACTGGACAAAGGAAAGGGGAGTGACCACTCCCCTGACCAGCACCTCCCAGGGGAGGTGCCCAGAGCTCCTCCAGGGTGTCCCAGACCTCTGCCATCTTGGATGCAGAGGTGTGAGGGCACAATGGACAGCTCTGAGTGGCCAGTGACAGCAGGTGACGTCAGAGACCCCTCCTGATAGGTGCTTACCTTTCTCTGTAGCCAATCCTCCTCTGTGGGCTATTTAGGGTCTCTCCTGTGGGCATCTCACCAGATAACAAATGCAAGAGCTCACCAGAGTTCCTATGCACTTCCCTCTTTGACTTTTGCCAAGGATCGACCGCTGACTGCTCCAGGACGCCTGCCTAACCGCAACAAAGTAGCAAGAAGACTACCAGCAACATTGTAGCGCCTCATCCTGCCGGCTTTCTCGACTGTTTTTCCTGGTGGTGCATGCTCTGAGGGCTGTCTGCCTTCACCCTGCACTGGAAGCCAAGAAGAAATCTCCAGTGGGTCGAAGGAATCTTCCCCCTGCCAACGCAGGCACCAAACTTCTGCATCACCGGTCCTCTGGGTCCCCTCTCATCCTGATGAGCATGGTCCCTGGAACACAGGAGCTGGGTCCAAGTGTCTTCGACAGTCCAGTGGCCCTTCTTCCCAAATTTGGTGGAGGTAAGTCCTTGCCTCCCCACGTCAGACAGTAATCCTGAGTACTGCGTGAACTGCAGCTGCTCAGGCTTCTTGCACTTTTCAAGACTTCCTTCATGCACAGCCTAGCCCAGGTCCCCAGCACTCCGTCCTGCATTGCCCAACTCGCTGAGTTAAATTCCGATGTCGTGGGACCCTCTTTTGTGACTCTGAGTCGACCGCTGTCCTCAGACATTCTAAGTGCCTCTTCAGGTACTTCTGCAGGTGCTGCCTGCTTCTGCATGGGCCCTCCGTGTTGCTGAGCGCCCCCTCTGTCTCCTCCTCCAAGGGGCGACCTCCTGGTCCTTCCTGGGCCCTAGCAGCACCCAAAATCTTCAACTGTGACTCTTGCAGCTAGCAAGGCTTGTTTGTGGTCTTTCTGCATGGAAACAACTCTGCATCCTCCAGCACGTCCAGCTTTGCATGTCTCCTAGTTCAGCCTAAGCTGCTCTGCTATAGCTATCTCTATCAACCTAATCTGCTAGAACACCTCTAATCTACTAATAAGGGATAACTGGACCTGGCCCAAGGTGTAAGTACCATAAGGTACCCACTATAAGCCAGGACAGCCTCCTACATTGGTGGTGCAGCGGTGGCATAAGTACTTGTAACTGCTTTACCACTTTGTCATTGGTGCTTTTCATGAGATAAACATATACCAAATATTTCAATTTATACACATTGAACCAAAACAGTTTACTGTTCTGCTCTAAAACTTTCTACAAAGTTTCTGAAAAGTTCTGAAAACGGTTAAGCGTTTTAAAAAAGTTTGAAAAAGTTGTTTCTCTGTGCTTTCAAAAGTTCTAAAACTTTTTCTCTCTCTATCTTAAACCTTTTCTATCATGTCTGCAGTAGAGCTCACTCCCAAAATTGTTCAAGCAACCTATGAGAGTTTAAACTTTAAAAGTTTGAGGGGTCTCTGCATAGAAAGAGGTTTAAGCATTGGTAAGAATCCTACAAAATACTTTCTCCTCTTTAACCTTCTCCTAGAAAGTGACCAAAACCAGTCTGGCCCATCTCAGGAACAGGAGGTAGGAGGGGAAGGTGCCCAGTCAGACTCAGAGGAGTTCCCTGAAGAGAATGGGGAGGGTTCTTCCAAAGACCTGCCACCTAGAAGGCCACCTAGTGACACTGGTAGTGGGAGGGGGTCACACATTAGTAGGGCACCTTTCACTCCTAGAGGCCAGGTTACTAGAGTCCAGCCAGTTAGGGACAGGTCTCTCTCTGCCAATTCCCAAATTTCCTCTGTATCTAAACATTCCCAAGCCTCCCACCCTGAGGATAACTTAATGGAATAGGAACTCAGAAAGCAGAGGTTGGAAGAGGCCAGGCTGAAGCTTAAACAGCAGCAGCTGGCCTTAGACAGGGAATCCCTGGATGTAGAGAGGGAAAGACAGAGATTGGGGTTAGTTCCCCATGGTGGCAGCAGCAGTGTTTCCGATAGCAATCCTGTTAGAGAGCAAGATTCCAGAAACCTGCATAAGATAGTCCCCCCTTACAAGGAGGGGGATGACATTAACAAGTGGTTTGCTGCACTTGAGAGGGCATGTATAGTACAGTTGGTCCCTCAAAGGCAGTGGGCTGCTATCTTGTGGCTATCTTTCACTGGTAAGGGTAGAGATAGGCTCCTTACTGTCAGAGAAAGTGATGCTAATAATTACAAAGTTTTGAAGGATGCACTCTTGGGTGGATTTGGCTTAACCACTGAAAAATACAGGATTAAGTTCAGAGACACCAGAAAAGAGTCCTCTCAAGACTGGACAGACTTTGTAGACTGTTCAGTGAAGGCCTTGGAGGGTTGGTTGCATGGCAGTAAGGTGACTGACTATGAAAGCCTGTATAATCTGATCCTGAGAGAGCATATTCTTAACAATTGTGTGTCTGATTTGTTGCACCAGTACTTGGTAGACGCAGATCTGACCTCTCCCCAAGAACTGGGAAGGAAGGCAGACAAATGGGTCTGAACAAGAGTGAACAGAAACGTTCATACAGGAGGTGACAAGGATGGCAAAAAGAAAGATGGTGAGAAATCTCAGGATAAGCATGGGGATAAAGGTAAAACTAAAGATCATTCTTTAAATCCTAAACACTCTTCAGGGGGTGGGGATAAATCATCTTCTTCCTCTTCTTCACAACCCACACACATAAAAAAGCCTTGGTGCTATGTGTGTAAACATAAAGGCCATAGGCTAGGGGATAAATCCTGCCCAGGTAAACCCCATGAGCCTACCACCACTAATACATCAAATTTTAGTGCCCCTAGCAGTAGTGGTAATAGTGGTGGGACTGCTGGCAACAGTCAAAATAAGGGTGTAGTTGGGTTCACTTATGGGTCCATCATAGAAACTGGGGTAGTCAGTCCCAAGACAGTTTCTGTCACATCTGGTGGCATTGGCCTTGCCACACTGGCTGCTTGTCCCCTTACTATGGATAACTACATGCAGACAGTTTCAATAAATGATGTTGAGGCTCAGGCCTACAGGGACACAGGTGCCCATATCACTTTGGTGACTAAAAACCTAGTGTCTCCTGCACAACACATCATTGGACAACAGTACAAGATTATTGATGTCCATAACTCCACTAAGTGCCTTCCTTTAGCTATAATTCAGTTTAGGTGGGGTGGAGTTACAGGCCCTAAGCAGGTGGTAGTATCACCTAGCTTACCTGTAGATTGTCTCTTAGGTAATGACCTAGAGCTTCAGGTTGGGCTGAAGTAGAGTTTAATACCCATACAGCCATGCTGGGTATCCCTGAGGACTTGTTCCTCTCATTTCAGCTGAAATGAAAAAGCAAAGGAGAGGAAAAGGCCTGAAAACTCAGGATCCTTCTCCAACAACAGGTAAAAAGGGCATCACAGTAACCCCTACCCACCCTGCCATTCAGGATATCATTCCTGTGGTGGGAGAATCCTCTCCTGTGGTGGAACCTGTACCAAGGGAATCATCAGCTAAAACAGCTGCACTCCTTGAGGTAGAAGTACCTCTCTGTGGGATAACTAATATTGGTGAGAAAAAGTGCACCATTTTAGTTAACATGGAGCATCCCTCCAACCCTCCCAGAGAAACTTTAGTGCAGCAACCCTGCATTGCCTAACAACACTTAGGACAGCAACCCTGCCCTAGTGTGGAGCTTATAGGACAGCATGCCTGCCCTGCTCCAACTCAAGAGAAACAGCAACCCTGTTCTCTCTTACAGCCATATGGACAAAGTGTTTGCCCAGCTAGGGCTTTACTGAGACAGCATCCCTGTCTGGCATACTCATCACTTGCTATAGGTCCAGTGGACAATTCCCACTGCTCTAAACGTAAACATTCTAATAGGAACTATGAGAATACAACTTCACATTGTTGGCTGGCTAAAAATCTTCAAACATGGTGGTTTACATCCCCACAGGGAAGTAACCATATAGTGGATGATAAAGGGAGTAACCAATCTATTGCAGAGCTACTCTCCAATTATCACCACTCAGACAATAAAGACTCAACTGGCCAAGGTTAACTGTATTGTCGTTCGTTTGGGGGGGGGGTTGTGTAGGAAGGTAGCCTCTTACTAGCCTTGTTACCCCTACTTTTGGCCTGTTTGTGAGTATATGTCAAGGTCTTTTTACTGTCTTACTGGGATCCTTCTAGCCAGGACCCAGTGCTCATAGTGAAAACCCTATGTTGTCAGTATGTTTGATATGTGTCACTGGGATCCTGCTAGCCAGGACCCCAGTGCTCATAAGTTTGTGGCCTATATGTGTTCCCTGGGTGGTGCCTAACTGTATCACTGAGGCTCTGCTAACCAGAACCTCAGTGTTTATGCTCTCTCTGCTTTTAAAATTGTCACTGCAGGCTAGTGACTGATTTTACCAATTCTAATTGGCACACTGGAACACCCTTATAATTCCCTAGTATATGGTACCTAGGTACCATGGGTATTGGGGTTCCAGGAGATCCCTGTGGGCTGCAGAATTTCTTTTGCCACCCATAGGGAGCTCAGACAATTCTTACACAGGACTGCCACTGCAGCCTGAGTGAAATAATGTCCATGTTATTCCACAGTCATTTTACACTGCACTCAAGTAACGTATAAGTCACCTATATGTCTAACCCTCACTTAGTGAAGGTTAGGTGCAAAGTTACTTAGTGTGAGGGCACCCTGGCACTAGCCAAGGTGCCCCCACATTGTTCAGGGCAATTTCCCCGGACTTTGTGAGTGCGGGGACACCATTACACGTGTGCACTACATATAGGTAACTACCTATATGTAGCATCACAATGGTAACTCCAAACATGGCCATGTAACATGTCTAGGATCATGGAATTGTCCCCCCAATACCATTTTGGTATTGGGGGGACAATTCCATGCATCCCTGGGTCTAACTTTTTGGGGTCTCCACTGCAGCTACTGCTGCTGCCAACCCCTCAGATAGGTTTCTGCCCCCCTGGGGCCTGGGCAGCCTGGTCCCAGGAAGGCAGAACAAAGGATTTCCTCTTAAGAGGGTGTTACACCCTCTCCCTTTGGAAATAGGTGTGAAGGGCCTGGGAGGAGTAACCTCTCCTGTCCTCTGGAAATGCTCTGAAGGGCACAGATGGTGCCCTCTCTGCATAAGCCAGTCTACACCGGTTCAGGGATGTCCCCCGCCCTGCTCTGGCGTGAAACTGGACAAAGGAAAGGGGAGTGACCACTCCCCTGACCAGCACCTCCCAGGGGCGGTGCCCAGGGCTCCTCCAGTGTGTCTCATACCTCTGCCATCTTGGATGCAGAGGTGTGAGGGCACAATGGACAGCTCTGAGTGGCCAGTGCCAGCAGGTGACGTCAGAGACCCCTCCTGATAGGTACTTACCTTTCTCTGTAGCCAATCCTTCTCTGTGGGCTATTTAGCGTCTCTCCTGTGGGTATCTCACCAGATAACAAATGCAAGAGCTTACCAGAGTTCCTCCTCACTTTCCTCTTCGACTTTTGCCAAGGATCGACCGCAGACTGCTCCAGGATGCCTGCATAACCGCAACAAAGTAGCAAGAAGACTACCAGCAACATTGTAGCACCTCATCCTGCCGGCTTTCTCGACTGTTTCCTGGTGGTGCATGCTCTGAGGGCTGTCTGCCTTCACCCTGCACTGGAAGCCAAGAAGAAATCTCCTGTGGGTCGAAGAAATCTTCCCCCAGCCAACGCAGGCACCAAACTTCTGCATCACCAGTCCTCTGGGTCCCCTCTCATCCTGACGAGCATGGTCCCTGGAACACAGGAGCTGGGTCCAAGTGTCTTCGACAGTCCAGTGGCCCCTCTGTCCAAATTTGGTGGAGGTAAGTCCTTGCCTTCCCACACCAGACAGTAATCCTGTGTACTGTGTGAACTGCAGCTGCTCGGCTTCTGTGCACTTTTGCAAGACTTCCTTCATGCACAGCCTAGCCCAGGTCCCCAGCACTCCGTCCTGCATTACCCAACTCGCTGAGTTGGACTTCGACATCATGGGACCCTCTTTTGTGACTCTGAGTCGACCGCTGTCCTCAGATCTTGTAAGTGCCTCTTCAGGTACTTCTGCAGGTGCTGCTTGCTTCTGCATGGGCCTTCCGTGTTGCTGAGCGCCTCCTCTGTCTCCTCCTCCAAGGGGCAACCTTCTGGTCTTTCCTGGGCCCTAGCAGCACCCAAAATCCTCAACTGTGACTCTTGCAGCTAGCTAGGCTTGTTTGCGGTCTTTCTGTGTGGAAACAACTCTGCATCCTCCAGCACGCCGTGGGACATCTTCTGACCAAAGGAGACGTTCCTGGCACCTTCCGTTGTTGCAGAATCTTCGGCTTCTCCCCCCCCGAAGGCAGCCCTTTTGCACCTTCATCCGGGGTAAAGTGGGCTCCTGCCCCCTCCTGGACACTTGCGTGACTCTTGGACTTGGTCCCCTTCCTTTACAGGTCCTCAGGTCCAGGAATCCGTCTTCAGTGTTTTGCAGTCAGTTGTTGTCCTTGCAGAATCCCCTATCTCGACTTTACTGTCTTTCTGGAGTAGTAGGGTAACTTTACGCCTACTTTTCAGGGTCTTGGGGTGGGGTATCTTGGATACCCTTAGTGTTTTCTTACACTCCCAGCGACCTTCTACACACTACACTAGGCCTGGGATCCATTCGTGGTTCACATTCCACTTCTGGAGTATATGGTTTGTGTTGTCCCTTAGGCCTATTTCTCCCTATTGCATTCTATTGTGTTCTATATTGTTTGCACTACTTTTCCAACTGTTACTTACCTGGTTTTCGTTTGTGTGCATATAATTTGTGTATATTACTTACCTCCTAAGGGAGTATATCCTCTGACATACTTTTGGCATATTGTCATTAAAATAAAGTACCTTTATTTTTAGTAACTCTGAGTATTGTGTTTTCTTATTGTAAGGAAATGCCCCCTTGGCATGGTTAACCCCTGACTTTTTGCCTTTGCTGATGCTATGTTTTGATCTAAAAGTGTGCTGAGGCCTGCTAACCAGGCCCCAGCACCAGTGTTCTTTCCCTAACCTGTACTTTTGTTTTACACAATTGGCACACCCTGGCATCCAGGTAAGTCCCTTGTAACTGGTACCCCTGGTACCAAGGGCCCTGATGCCAGGGAAGGTCTCTAAGGGCTGCAGCATAACTTATGCCACCCTGGGGACCCCTCACTCAGCACAGACACACTGCTTGCCAGCTTGTGTGTGCTGGTGAGAACAAAACGAGTAAGTCGACATGGCACTCCCCTCAGGGTGCCATGCCAACCTCACACTGCCTATGCAGTATTGATAAGTCACCCCTCTAGCAGGCCTTACAGCCCTAAGGCAGGGTGCACTATATCATAGGTGAGGCAAAACCTTAGACATTGTAAGTGCAGGGTAGCCATAAGAGTATATGGTCTGGGAGTCTGTCAAACACAAACTCCACAGCACCATAATGGCTACACTGAAAACTGGGAAGTTTGGTATCAAACTTCTCAGCACAATAAATGCACACTGATGCCAGTGTACATTTTATTGTAAAATACGCCCCAGAGGGCACCTTAGAGGTGCCCCCTGAAACCTTAACCAACTACCCGTGTAGGCTGACTGGTTCTAGCAGCCTGCCACACTCGAGACATGTTGCTGGCCACATGGGGAGAGTGCCTTTGTCACTCTGTGGCCTGTAACAAAGCCTGCACTGGGTGGAGATGCTATCACCTCCCCCAGGCAGGAGCTGTAACACCTGGCGGTGAGCCTCAAAGGCTTACCCCCTTTGTTCCAGCACCGCAGGGCACTCCAGCTAGTGGAGTTGCCCGCCCCCTCCGGCCACGGCCCCACTTTTGGCGGCAAGGCTGGAGGAGATAATGAGAATAACAAGGAGGAGTCACTGGCCAGTCAGGACAGCCCCTAAGGTGTCCTGAGCTGAAGTGACTCTAACTTTTAGAAATCCTCCATCTTGCAGATGGAGGATTCCCCCAATAGGGACAGGAATATGACCCCCTCCCCTTGGGAGGAGGCACAAAGAGGGTGTACCCACCCTCAGGGCTAGTAGCCATTGGCTACTAACCCCCCAGACCTAAACACGCCCTTAAATTTAGTATTTAAGGGCTCCCCTGAACCTAAGAATTTAGATTCCTGCAACTTACCGAAGAAGAAGACTGCTGAGCTGAAAACCCCTGCAGAAGAAGAGAGAAGACACCAACTGCTTTGGCCCCAGTCCTACTGGCCTGTCTCCTGCCTTCTAAAGAAACCTGCTCCAGCGACGCTTTCTCCAGGACCAGCAACCTCTGAATCCTCAGAGGACTGCCCTGCTTCAAGAGGAACAAGAAACTCCAGAGGACAGCGGCCCTGTTCCAAAAAGACTGCAACTTTGTTTCAGAGGAGCAGATTTAAAGACCCCTGCAATCCCCGCAAGAAGCGTGAGACTTGCAACACAGCACCCAGTGACCCCGACTCGACTGGTGGAGAACCAACACCTCAGGGAGGACCCTCCGGCGACTCCGAGACTGTGAGTAACCAAAGTTGTCCCCCCTGAGCCCCCACAGCGACGCCTGCAGAGGGAATCCCCAGGCTCCCCCTGACCGCGACTGCCTGACTCTAAAATCCCGACGGCTGGAAAAGACCCTGCACCCGCAGCCCCCAGCACCTGAAGGATCGGAACATCAGTGCAGGAGTGACCCCCAGGAGGCCCTCTCCCTTGCCCAGGTGGTGGCTACCCCGAGGAGCCCCCCCTTGCCTGCCTGCATCGCTGAAGAGACCCCTTGGTCTCCCATTGATTTACATTGGAAACCCGACGCTTGTTTCTACACTGCACCCGGCCGCCCCAGTGCCGCTGAGGGTGTACTTTTTGTGTGAACTTGTGTGTCCCCCGGTGCCCTACAAAACCCCCCTGGTCTGCCCTCAGAAGACGCGGGTACTTACCTGCTGGCAGACTGGAACCAGGGCACCCCCTTCTCTCCATTGAAGCCTGTGCGTTTTGGGCACCGCTTTGAACTCTGCACCTGACCGGCCCTGAGCTGCTGGTGTGGTAACTTTGGGGTTGCTCTGAACCCCCAACGGTGGGCTACCTTGGACCCCAATCTTAACCCCGTAGGTGGTTTACTTACCTGCAAAACCTAACAATACTTTACCTTCCCCAGGAACTGTGAAAATTGCAGTGTCCACTTTTAAAACAGCTATTTGTGTTTTATGTGAAAAGTAAATATGCTACTGTAATTATTCAAAGTTCCTAAAGTACTTACCTGCAATACCTTTCAAATGAGATATTACATGTAGAATTTGAACCTGTGGTCCTTAAAATAAACTAAGAAAATATATTTTTCTATAACAAAACCTATTGGCCTGGAATTGTCTCTGAGTGTGTGTTCCTCATTTATTGCCTGTGTGTATGTACAACAAATGCTTAACACTACTCCTTTGATAAGCCTACTGCTCGACCACACTACCACAAAATAGAGCATTAGTATTATCTCTTTTTGCCACTATCTTACCTCTAAGGGGAACCCTTGGACTCTGTGCATACTATTCCTTACTTTGAAATAGTGCATACAGAGCCAACGTCCTACACTTATGATATAGTGCTATTTGATATAAGTGGTATAGTAGGAGCTTTGCATGGCTACTAGTACAGCCTAAGCTGCTCTGCTATAGCATCCTCTATCAGCCTAAGCTGCTAGAACACCTCTAATCTACTAATAAGGGATAACTGGACCTGGCACAAGGTGTAAGTACCATAAGGTACCCACTATAAGCCAGGCCAGCCTCCTACAGCTGGGATCCTACTTGAACATCTCTGTGACTGGGCCAACTCAAACTCCATTATCCCTCTGAATCAAATAGGCTATACAAGTAAAACTGGAACCATGAGAAATATGATGGCTTTGTCACTTATCTTTGATTCTTCCGAAACAAACATTTTTCTTCTTTATTTGTGTTACATTGACTGTAAAGCTGCCTTTGACTGTGTTCATTTGCAAAAGGCTCTGGTAAAAACTAAAGAGCTGGGGTATACCACCACTTCTTCTGAAAGTGATAGCAAATCTACATTCCAACACTCGAGTCAGAATCAAGTTGGGGAGTGGTGCCAATCTATCAAGGGCTGTTTTAAGAGTTAGTGGCCTTAAAGAGGGGTGCATCTTGGCACCCACTTTAATCAATCTATTTCTGGCTGACCTCTTCCCAGCTCTGTCTTGGGTAAACTCATGTGCCCTGAAATTAGGGTCAATACCATTGTCAAATCTTCTTTATGCCGATGACCTGGTGCTACTTACCTGAACCACGGTCAGCATGCAACTCCTCCGGGTGGGTCTAACAAATACTCCCTGACAAACAGGCTCAAGATAAACAGCAAATAAACCAAAATCCTGATCCCCAGCAGGAGCATTCTAAAAGAAAAAGCTAGCTGGTCCCTCAACGGGAACAAGATCGAGGAAACAAAAGATTGCAAACACCTCGGCCTCCTATTTAATAACAAAGGCTCCATTAAATAGCATAAGAGGAAAAGGTTCGCCTTGGAAGCAGAACTCTTTGTCATGTTTAAGCACTTAAATGGGCACTCATTCAGCCTCCATTGGAAACCACCAGGACAAAAGTGGTCCCAACCCTGGCATACAGCCTTGAGGCTATTTGGGGGAGAAACACAATAACTCTGGATACCATCATAAAGATAATACGTATATATAGACAAACTTTTCCGCTCCCCTGTCACAGATCACCAGCCCAGGTTAGGATGGAGTTTCAGCTAGTAAAATAGTCCCAGGACAAGTGAGCAGCTTTTGCTTTCTTTTAGCACTAGCTTAAAACCGCCAAAGTAAATGCAATTAACAATCATATATAAGAGGGAATCTCCAAAAAGTCATGCCCATCACAAGACTACCTTGATGAAGTAATTGCTCTGTTTGGGTTGGCGGAAGTGTGGTCGGCAGCAGTGAGCCATGACATCTTTACAAGAGCCGTCAACAAAACCATTAAAACAACTTCCTCAGATGACAGGGCAATTCTAGAAAAACGTCCCCATGCCCAGAATATACTAATCAGCTATAAGGCTTTGAAACTACAACAATATTTGGGGAAAGCTTTAAACAGCAGGACTAAGAATAGATATTTGAACAACTGCCTTGGTATCTTGCCATCTTACATGCACAATAGCCCCTGGCTGAGGGTACTGAAGCCCTGGTGCACATCATCTGCCTCTGCACCGCCACCAAAGGCTTTCATCGAAAATGCCTGCGCCCTCTTTAGAATCAGATAGGGGTGCGCTCTTGTAGACAAGCCATTTTGGCATTCCTAAACTCAGCTGACAAGAGAATAATTTTGCAGACTGTCAAATACCTCCAAGTACTTTAGAGGGTCCTGAAGACGGAAAAAGCGACTTAACCGCTAACCGGTTATAAATCAATTCACCAGTCCTCCTATAATGCAATGCTGAAGACACTGAACATTTAGATGAATCCCCAAGTTCCTTTTAATTGTTGTCTAGTTTTAACTACTTTGCTTCTAGCTCATGCAAAGGATTACTTTTATTGTCCTATTTTGCACTTGCACTTTGTGTACTATTTTAACTTGTTTTTTGCACACTGTAATGATTTTAATTAATCTAACAATAAAGGATCTATCTATCTATCTATCTATCTATCTATCTATCTATCTATCTATCTATCTATCTATCTATCTATTAAATGCTATGGGCCTGCGGGCTTTTCTTTCAATTATTGAGAGCATAGCATTGCCGACCACCAGAAAGAACTTGTTGCGGTCGTGTTTGATTAGTTGTGATTTAACTCACACATGCAGAGGGCACCTGCTGATTGGTGACTGTGACATAGGCTTTTCAATTTCAGTGGCGTCAAAAGTGTGTTCCTTTAAACTAGTATTTTCGGCAGATGACTGCCTGACTGAGATACAAAGGGCCATATTTATACTTTTTGACGCACAACTGCGCCAACGCAGTTGTGCGTCAAAAATGTTAACGCCGGCTAACGCCATTCCAAAGCGCCATGCGGACGCCTTATTTATTGAATGACGTTAGCCGGCGCAGCTGACTGGTGTGCGTAAAAAAAAATTACCCACACCAGGCAGCGCGGGCGTCAAAAAATGGGGCAAGTCAGGTCTGAGGCAAAATATTGGCCTCAACCCGATTTGCGCCATTTTTTTTTACTCCCAACCCCCATTAGCACAGACAGGAGTCATGCCCCCTTGCCCAATGGCCATGCCCAGGGGACTTATGTCCCCTGGGCATGGTCATTGGGCATAGTGGCATGTAGGGGGGCACAAATCAGGCCCCCCTATGCCACAAAAAAAAAAAAAAAATACGTACCTGAACTTACCTTAAGTTCCCTGGGATGGGTCCCTCCATCCTTGGGCGTCCTCCTGGGGTGGGCAAGGGTGGCAGGGGGTGTCCCTGGGGGCATGGGAGGGCACCTCTGGGCTCCTTCCGAGCCCACAGGTCCCTTAACGCCTGCCCTGACCAGGCGTTAAAAAATGACGCAAAAGCGGGTGGATGTCATTTTTTCAGGCCCGCCCACTCCCGTGTGTCATTTTTGCACGGGAGTTTAAATAAGGCGCACATGCCTTAGAGTCATTTTTTAGAAGGGAACGCCTACCTTGCATATCATTAATGCAAGGTAGGTGTCCACGCTAAAAAATGACGCAAACTCCAAGATCTTTGACGCTAGACGGGTCTAATGCCAAAGTATAAATATGGAGTTAGCTTTGCGTCAGATTTGCGTAAAAAAAAACGACGCAAATCCGGCGCAAACAGAGTATAAATATGCCCCAAAGTATGTATTTGTGAACATGGACGCATGCCCTATAGTCCTTTGTTTGGTCTGGCCACAGTCAGCTTAAGATGTCTGCCAGAGTTCATGTCGCACACAAATATTTATAGAGTGAGCTGTAGGTCTGCCTCCTTCGGCAATTGCTTTTTTAAAGGAGCTTTGACACTTTGCAGCAAACCACCTAAGTATTATGCCGATATAAATCTTGCAGTGGCGACTGAAAAACGAATCTATGTCCAGCATTGCATACACATGAGATGCAAAGTGGAACTAATTAGCAATTGGTATTTAAAGCTATTTCTCAAAATATTTCAAACAGTACGTGGTAAAGAGAATAGCAGCTGCACCTCGAATGCTGTTTGCCATGTCCCATTACATCCTTGAAATACTCCTGCCCGAGGATAAATGCCAACAATCGCAAGGAAGGCAATAGCACCACTGTGGGAGCTAACAACAGAGAAACATATATTGACAAATAAAGCCTATCAAAGCAACTGCTTTCCTGACATTGTGTCTCAAGTGCCACTCTTAGAAATACAACTACGGTCCTGGATGGTGGTTGGAAGCTACAGCATAACGAACATCGCAAATGGTCGCATAAAATCAAAACACAAATCTACAAAAGTCACCTTTAAGAGACAAATATATATTGGTGCTATTTAGGCCTTATGGTATAACAATATAAGGGGTACCATAATATCCCCATTCAGCTTTATACCTTTTGATTGCGGTTACGTTCTGATGGGAAAAAGTACTTGTAGAAGTAATAACTAATTACAGGTGAATAAAGACATCATAATGTCCTTAGTTACCTGCCCCCTGTTGTGCATTGTGGAGCACAGCAGAGAAGTGGCTAAATACTCCAGATTAGTCGCTTAACAGGAGCAGTCATGCACACCCAGAAAGCTGGGACTAGCAGCCTTAAAGTAGTTAAAGTCAATAACTGTACATAGCCTGCAGTTGAGCGGAAAGACGACAAGCAGCCGCAAACCCTTGAGCAAAGCTCACAGCCAGTTGGAATGTTGGAGGGTACAGACACGCAGGGGGTTGGCTAGGAGATGTTCCGATGATCTGCACACCGCCCTGGAGGAGTACTGATGCACTGTACACCTGATAGCAGCGATTACGCATTCCAGAAAGGCTGACAAAGTGTCGGAATTCCTGCACGCATCATTAGAACTGATTCAAGGTCGAGTACAGTCTGACACAAAGGTACATTAAGTGCATTAATCATGTGCGTCCATTTGCATGTCAGAGGCCCAAATAAGAATGGTGTGAAGTAAAACCACCTATTACAGGAGAACGGGTTTGCCCTGCTAGCTTTGAGTCAGTCATTAACAGAATCGGAAGCATTTCATTCTGCAACAAAACTGACAGACATCATCTTGCCCTATCCCCCTCGAATATATTCCTAATCCTAATAGCAGAGTTCCTTCCCTTATGCTCTGATAATGCACAACCCTTTAAAAGTGCATATATATTCATTCTTTACGGCGAGTGTAGCTTTTGAAATTTTGTGGGCAATAACATGAAAATCTGCTGACACTCACATATAGTATGGGTTAAAAAGATATTTCATGTCGCTTCGCATTTCTGTCACCTTATGAAGGCATTTGGCCTGAGGCTTCGTCTCACTAAATGGCCACGAATTTCTTAAGTGGCTTGCAATATCCTCAAAAAACATATGATTAAGGCAGCTTTATGCCATGTATCTTGTTTTTTGCTTCAGATTCATTAACAACACATAGGCCCTCTTTATGAGAATGGCGGTAAATCCTGTTTACCGCCGCGGTGACGGCCGCCAACATACCGTCGTGGAGGCGAACATCCGTTCGCCATATTATGACACACACACACCAAACTGACAGAATACTGCCACAAACACATATCCACCAGACCAAAGGTCAGTGTTAAAGTGTTGATACCACCACCCATACAGTTATGCCAATAAAACAACGCCCACCACATTTTGACCCACAAATCACCACAGCCGACATTGAATGGCGGTAAACCATTGACGATACACGCTGGTGCGGTCTCAATGGCCACCTAAATACAAAACCACACAACATTGGCCAATACCAAACACACACACCTGACACTGATACACACACAACACCTACCCACCCACTCCACTATAAAACACACACCCACATTACCCACAACCCTTTACGAACACCAACAATTGCCACATGACAGACATGAATATCATACAGACAACTACACACACACACCACAAACACCCATTGATCCGTCACGCACCCCACATCCCACACCCCACCACAAAACTCACACCCTCTGCACAACACACACAACACACAACACCCATGTCCCCACTAAGGCACCCCATTTTACTGATGAGGAGTTGCGGGTCATGGTGGAGGAAATAGTCAGGGTAGAGCTGCAGATGTTTGGAGCACAGGTACAGCAGATATCCATTGCCAGGAAGATGGAGCTATGACAGAGGATCATGGACAGGGTGAACGCCATGGGACAGCATCCAAGAACAAGAGACAACATCAGGAAGAGGTGGAACAACCTACGGAGGAAGGTACGTTCCATGGCAGCAAGGCACCAGCTCGCCATCCAGAGGACTGACGGTGGACCCCCACCTCCTCCCCACAGCTCACAGCATGGGAGAAGCAAGTCTTGGCAATCCTGCATCCTGAGGGACACACTGCAGTAGCAGGAGGACTGGACACTGGTCAGTCAATACTTTCTACTTATCACCCCCTCATACCTGCATGCCATCTCACCCCCTCACCCTGACTCCCATCACTCCACCTACACATGTGACCAACCCCAATGTCATACCAATGCATGGACAGCCCTCCTAGCTCTGCATGTACACCCATCACCAAAGCATGCACAGCATGGAGTACTAACAATCACACAATACATCACCATACAAAACAAAGGTGGCAGGGCAACAGCACCGATAGAGGGAAAGCTAGGGATGTACAATATGTCACAGACATGAAGCATAATACATCACTTACATCCGCACAGGTGCCCCAGCCAATACCGGCGGCAAGGAGGTGCCACGACTATCTAGCCCCCCAACAGAAGATGCCCCCGGTGAAGACAGTAACTCTGGACTTCAGGATCTGGATGAACTACCCGGCCCATCAGGGACCACTGGTCAGTCGGCCACCCCAGCCCAGTCACAGTCCACCACAAAGCCTCGCCCCTCAGTATCCAACACCACAGCACCCACCCAATGTCCCCACACCTCTGTCCCCAGAACACATCAATCAGCAGTGTGCCCATCTGTACAGAGACCCCAGTCCACACCTCACACCCAAGACAATCAGGGTCCTGAGGGTCAGTAGCAGTGGGCACACCGTTCAGGAGACACAGGCACAGGGGGACAGGGACACTCGGAGGTCAGCTGTGTGTCAGGGCAGGACAGGCCCATGGTACTGACTCTCCAGGAGGCACTCACTCATGTCCTGGGTGCCTACCAACACTATCAGGACAAGATGGGCCAGATCCTCACCAACATGCAGGAGAACAAGCAGCTGAAGGAGGTTCACCATCAGGAGATCAGGGAAGATTTGCAGGGCCTCAACACCACCTTGGTCACCATAGCAGGGGTGCTGGCTGATATGGCCAAGATCAAGAAGGAATGGACAGCACACCAGCGGGCCACTACCACTAGCCAGTCTACTGACCAGCCCTCCACATCTGCTGCAGCTAGTTGACAGGAGCCCCTGCCACAGGACCCACAAGCCACCAGCACCATTCCCGCTGCAGAAGGAGAACCACCCCGCAAGCGTTCCCTGTGAGCCCAGACAGAAGCCAGAGACACTTGCCAAGACCAAGACCACTGCCAGGAAATGAAAACCTCCTGAATGTCCCCCTTGCGTCCCACCCTGTCACCTTGTCCTCTCTGAACTGCCTTTGCTCCCCTTCCTATGGCCCCTTGGACACTGGACCTGTGCTACAAACAGACTGAAACAATACCCTGGACTTACCTTTTCCATCACCCCATTCCATTGCACTATTCCATTTCTAATTTGCACTAAAATAAAACCATTGAACACAACTTGAGTGATAGTGTTTTATGTGATGAAAATGTGCAATAATGGAAATAGTCACATCTTGTGCAAATTATCTGAACACTGTGATAGCATACAAATAATGACCTGTGGCTGTCTGTAGTCATCACATCATTACACAGTTGTTATAACACCTACATCTCCAAAATGAGAAGGCATAGGTGACAGTAAGTTGAGATGCAAAGGAAGTGAATGCCAGCCTGCTACAGCCACACTAAAAACACCAATAGTCAGAGGGATGGTCAGTTCCACTGTCTCACCTGTGTGTCATTGGAAGTATTGATGTATAACTGATGTTCTTGTTCTGTTGTCCACATCCTCGTCCTCTGCCTCCTCATCCTCACTGTCCTCAGGGTCCACTGCTGCCACAGGTGCATTTCAAATCTCCTCCTCCTCCAGATAAGGCACATGTTGTCTGAGGCCCATGTTGTGCAACATGCAGCATGCTACAATTATCTGGCAGACCTTCTTGGGTGAGTAGCACAGGGATCTACCCGTCAGATGGAGGCATCTGAACCTGGCCTTCAGGAGGCCAAAGGTACGTTCAATGGTGTGCCTGGTTCGCCCATGTGCATCATTATACCAATTTTTAGCCCCGGTTATGGCATTCCTCACAAGCGTCAGGAGCCACAATAGGTTTGGGTAGCCAGAGTCACCTGCAAGTATTGAGGAACAAACATTAGCCTGACACAATGGTATGGGGATAACTCAAGAAGGCATACACTGACATACATGGCGTGGGGACTCAGGCTCACCTATTAGCCACACTGTGTGCCTCTCTAGTTGTGCCATCACATTTGGGATGCTGCTATTCCTAAGGACGAAGGCGTCATTCACCGACCCAGGATATTTGGCAGTGACGTGGGAGAACAACTCTGGGTGGTCAAATTAGGGACCCACATTAATGGGTTAAACAATGATATTCTGTGGATGAGCTTTTTTTACAGGCTCTTGACCACTTAGATGAATAGATCTACCTTTTTCCATTCTCTCATCAACAGTCAAGAGTGATTGTCTTTTTACTCGTCTCACAGTACATGCCATACCTAGTATACTCTTTTTTGTCTTTTATTTCCAAAGGCCCTTGGTTCACTCATAAGTACGTTTTTAAGTCTGCCTTGTGGTTTTTTAGAATCAATATTGGGCTTAAGTATTCTTACATTTTGTTATTTCACTGCTAGCTACTTTTTTTGTAAAAGGCTGTCTTCTTCTACTCTCGGAACAATGGTGTTTTCTCTCGCTTGCATTTGTGTTGACTGTACATGCAAACCCATTGCTCTTTAGAAGAGAGGGGCGTGACCTACAATCTGGCCGCCGACCGTTGCCCGTAGTGACACTGCTGCATTCCAATTGGCCCCTGCCGCATGCATGGACCTTTAACCTGGTGCCGCTTCCCTCCCGTGTTCACTTCCGGGAGGACGGCTTCCGGGTAGGTCTTCGGCGAGGGACCATGTTGACACTGTGAGTAGTTTCTCTACCGACGTTGTCGCTGTTGTTAATCTTTTGCTTATTCAGCACAACGTATATGCTTATAGTAATAACGCGGGTGGTCGATGCGTATTGCGTCTCCTTTTGGTTCCTTCAGATTTCTTTATAGCTGATACTGCTAAATATGCTGGAGAATAAAACAAAAATTTGGGACACCTGACATATTAAGGTGTTTTCTTTTCACTTGCTCTATCATCATAACTTAAATGGTCAGTAGGACAGTGGACTATCTGACACCGTTTTTGTTCTAGTCCCCTGATGTGAGCTAAGCTGTCAGGCCTTGGTACCTTGGACCCCATAATATTACAGAGTGTTCTGTTTTGTTTTTTTCAAGTTGCAATCGTTGTTCAATCATATGTATCGGAAAGCTTTGTTAACTTTTGTTGTCTTTGTGACTCACACAGAGCGACGTGAGCTCAAAGGCCCATCCTGTCCCAAGGAACCCGATCTCTAGTATGGGAGGGTAAGCAGCCTTTTCACTTTGAATAATTTCACGCTTGTTGCACAGCAGCACATCATACACTGTGTGTCACTACACTTTTTGGTGGTTATAAATTATTTTTATATTATGTTTTGTTTAACAATATATTTTGTATTGTTTCCCTCACAGGTTCACCTATTTAGACTATATGGGGGTCATTACAACCTCGGCGGTCTTTTAACAAGACCGCCGAGGGGCCACCGTGCGGAAGACCGCCAGTAGTGTTGGTTTGCCGCTCGGCGTATTATGACTGTTGGCTGCTCTCCGTCTATTTTACGACGGAGAGCCGTCAACAGCCATACTGGCGGGAGGCGGGGAAGTGGAGGTTGCTCCACCTCCACCGCCACGCCAACATAACACCGCCCAGTGAATCACGTCCTGTGATTCGGCGCGGCGGTATTCTGTTGGCGGTGTGGTGTCGGTGGAGCAGCCCCCATGGCTCCCGTCCCCTCCCGGAGGATCGACGGACAAGGTAAGTCGATCGTCCGTTAGGGGAGAGGGGTGGGGGGGTGTTGTGTGTGGGTGCATGGGGGTGTGTGTCTGTGTATGTAGAGGGGGGGGTGTGAGTGCGTGTATGCTTGCGGGTGTGTTGCGTGTGTTGAGAATGAGTGTGTATGTCTGTATGTATGTCTGTATGGATGTGTGCGTGTATGTCTGTATATGGGTGTGCGTGTCTGACTGAGTGTGTGGATGTAGACATGTATGTTGGTGTGTGTGCGTGTATGTGTGTTGGTGGTGCCTGCGTGCGTGTCGTGTGTGTGTGAGTTATGTGATGTTGGGGGTCGGGGTGGGGAGGGGGGCCCTGCCACCTTTGGGGGGTGACAGGGGTGGTGGGGGGTGTAGGGGAGGGAGTCGGGTGGGGGTGGGGATTGGGGGAGACCCCTATCAGTGCCAGGGAAGGAATTCGCTGGCACTGATAGGGCTTACCGCCATGGATTTCATGGTGGTTCCTACAGCTGGAAATCCACGGCGGTAAGCCGGGTTGAAATACCGGCGGCGGTATTGTGACGGCCGCCGGGCTGGAGACCCAGGTCTCCAGCCCAGCGGCCGTCTCCGCCCTGGCATGCGGAACGGTGAAGCGGCGGATGACCATGGCGGTAACCGCCATGGTCATAATACTCAAAAAAAGACCGCCAGCCTGTTGGCGGTCTTACCGCCGCTTTAACACCGTCCGCCAGGGTTGTAATGACGCCCTAAGCATTATAGCGTTTTATGTCAGCAGTATCTTTTCCTCAAAAGTGACTGGGTATATTTTGTAGCTTAGGAGTTGTTTCTTTTTGGTCCTGATGAAGCACCACACGATCTGTAGGGACACCTAGGGCGCGAAACATGTTGACCGTAGAGATTAGCTAAGTGGGATATTGCCCTTATTAGCTTGTTTATGTTTGGTGAGTGGTGGAACTTAATTCCTTCTCCTCTTCCATGTGTTTTTAATATTAATATTCCCAAGGGGCCTCCACGCTAAATAAAACTCATTGTTTGGAGACTCTTGAGCCAATTTTTACCCCTCTTGTTTCTCCTGCTCTTTCTTGAGGTCAGGTTTAAATCTCTTCTCACCTCTTCACGGCACACACTTCTGATTAAGAACTCCGGCAAAGTGCCCCCTGGCGGGGCCCGTCAGACATTGCAGCGCCGGTCTGATGAGGAGCTGGCCCTATGATGAAGCATGACATCCATTGGAAGTGTGAGGACTCTTGCTTCTAAATTTAGAAGTGTCTTGTTTGAACCTGTGCCTAGTTTTTCCATTTTTTCTTATTATTTGTTCTTCTTTTTAGGAACAGTGTACTTTTTTGTCATATCTAACATTTAGGGAGGCTCCACACTGGTCCGCCATCAATCTCCCTGTCCCTCTTGATTGTGGTAAAGATGTACTGGTCAGTCAGGCACACCACTTGGACATTAGGTGAGTGGAAACTGTTACGATTCCTGAAAACTTGTTCATTGTGGCGGGGGACAAATGTAATATGTGTTCCGTCAATCGCCTCAATAATGTTGAATATATGTCCCATTGCACAGAATCCTGCCTTCACAGTGGCCAAATCTTCCACCTGGGGGAAAGCAATGTAGCTGCAGATGTGTTTGACCAAGGCAGACAAAACCCTTGCCAGCAAGATTGAAACCATTGGCTGTGACATTCCTGCTGCCAAGCCCACTATCACTTGGAAAGAACCAGTTGCCAGTGTTGTGTAGCCATTTTAGCTATAATTGTACACATATTATTTTAGCAAACTAGGCCTGCCGCTGTGCACTTTAACTTAGATATATTTTATTGAGCTTTGTTTTATTATTTTAACAATAGCTACATTTGTGGCCTTGTTTTATTTTCTCTATCTAGCTGTTCTTCGCCTAGGTCAGCACTACGTTCTTAAACAAGACATTTCTTTCACTCTGTGCTTTTCTCAAGGCTGCAGTAAGAAAAGTTGCCAGCAAAAGTAGTACACTTTGTCTTCCATGTTCACAGAAACATACGCACTCCTACGTGGGGCTCCTTTCTTGGAACATGAGCTGCTTTATTATAAAAACACTACTTTGACCCATGTACATTAGAGGGAGATTCCAGCCAGATGACTAAGACTGTATGCTGATTCTGAGTGCTTTGCTGCAGCTACTGATGTAGACTACAGGCCTCTTGCTCAGGTATGATGGATGATGCCTTCCCAGGGGAAACCTGAAGGGCAGAATTAGAGCTTAACCTGCTATGCTCTAATGTAGCCTAGGTAGGAACTATCCTTCCGATCTTAGTGACATCATGGTAGGGTTATTTTTGTGTTTTACTCTAGTTGTCACAGTTTTAATCCTGTTGTGCTTCATCGTCCTAGTGATTGCAATACATGCTTTATTATCTAACATGCAGTTACTTCAATAAAACCTTATTGAACTATACTTTACCTCTGATTGCCCTTGCATGCGTGAGACTAATGTAACTGAGAGATATGAATGATATCTGAGTGACCACGATTACCCTGAGGAGTCATTTATGTCATGCGTCTGATTGCCCAACCATCCCTACTTCTTGGGTGGAGATGAGGCACTGCTAGTTAGCCGGAAAAAAACCCAGATTAGACCAACAGGTGTCACATGGTGCGGGAGCAGATTCAGTCCCCTGCAGTACAGGCGATTCTGCCGCCAAAATCCAGTATTCTCCTTAGGATAAAGAGAACATACTCGACATGGCACTGCCAACATTTGGTCAGGCACTCATTTTCGGGTCCTCCTGAGTATCTCTGTCTCGCTACATGCAAAGACATCTCAGTACTATTTAGGGAGACGTCCGTGGTATTGAGGATTTTTCTCCTCAGCTAAGTAGGAAGGTCCTAACTTAAGCTGTAGGTTGTTCAAGCTTGAACCTTAAAAGGATAATCCCCATGTGGTGTGCTTATCTCTGAACAAAATTTACCAATCACCAGGGCGAACCCGCAATGGGTAGCAATTGCAGTCAATATGTGACCACCCCTTACCGCACATTTATTGGCACAAGCCTAATGGCCCGAGGGGGTCCAGTTACATTTGTTGTTGAGGCTCATCCAGCCTATAGAACAGACATTTTCTATTCCTGGGTCACATTTCCAGCAGCTGATGGGAACACAAATACATTTCATCACTATACACCTGCAAACATACCTGCACAATATAGAGCATACACATATCTAGAAATACCTCTATCTTATCAAGACCATACTATTTGGCTTGATGGCGCCCTACCACATACAATCCTACATGTTAGGTTAGGTCCTCTAAGTAATGATGGTCTTACCTGGCCTTTATTGGTCACATATATACCCAACCCTGATGCAGCAACCTTGACGCCGCTTATATACTGTGCTTACGGAAATATACAGATGGTTAGTACAGTTTGTAATGCAAACATTAAATACATGTCCCGGTGAAACTACATGCAGCAACGCCAGGCATTAATACTGCGACTGTACATTTGATAATGGATAAGGTACCCACCAAACGGGAAGAGATTTCGTTTTGGTTAGCTCAAAAATTAAATGCACTGGAATCAGTATTTCCCCATATAAGCCCTCAAGATAAGCACAGAATATTAACTATGTGCTTGCCATTTGGGATGGTTCCCACAGTAGATAACTGCAATACTTGGGGCATGGTATTTGCCACACTGTATACTACTGCACACAGTACACCGACACTTGCCAGTCTCCCTGAAGTATTAAAACAAATTCAAGGTGAATATGTGGCTGCCCTGGACTTGGGGATGCAACTTATGGGCAATATTGTCACAGTATCTTCAATTATATTAAGTAACCTTAAAGGGGAAGCAGTAACACTAGCAGTGCGCATGCGACTCCGAGACATTCTGTTAGCGCAGGTGTTTTAATAAAAATTATTAATAAGTGCTCATGTATTCTGAGTAATGGATTTGTGTAGAAAATATAATGATGTAGAAAAATAATGCATGCATTTGAAAACACGATTACGATGAGTGGCCGCCAATGTTCACAAAGTGTACTTATTAATAGTCTGATGCTATGAAATGTTGACCATATGTTTGACTACTGTAGTAATATGTCATTTTAAAGGTTGTGCATTATGTATTAGCTTTATTAATTGTAGGACTTCACTTAGCGCAGGTCTTGGCCTAGTTGCCCGGCCTTATGTCAAGCTGCATTTCTTAACATTTAATAAATGGCTGTCCTAGAGAGTTAAACTGTGATTTTCCATTGTATTGTGTAAATGTGATTGTAGCTGAGAAAGTTTTCTAATGAGAACTGACTGCTAGAAAATGCTGTTCTTGCTAAATATAACATCATAAGTGTAATATGTGAGTCTGACTTTCTCATGAGGAGACCAATGGAGGCACTGACTGGAGTAGAAGCTGCAACAATATTGTTACCCGGAGAGCCGGATAATGAGGGCATTGAAGAAAAAAACAATCAGCGACATGTGAATGGAGTAATGGTAGAATTCATAGACCTGGAGTTTTAGTTTTATTGGACAAAGTGTGAACATGCGATCCCTTGACCAATAGGGATTTGGGAAATAGTATTAGGGAATTTAACTTAACGAGACTGCACCGAGAGGGGAGAGCCCACTCTTGCCCATTTTCCGTCTTGACAAGACATTTGCTTAACTTTATTGCTTAAAGACATTGCGTTTTCTGAACTTTGATGTTGAATCCTGATGCCTTGCTGATCGACTGATGTCCTGATGACGAAGACTATCTTGTCTTGCCGATCCAATTGAGGAGAGGTATAAATTGTACCCATGTGTCTGTTATGCATATTTGCTTTTTCTTTCTAGGTACAAACCGCACTTTTTTGCGAGAGCCATAGTTAGATGTTTTTCCAAATTCATGTTATTAAACTGTTTTGCATGAAGCCCAACATGCTGATGTTAATCTGGTGTTAGATAAGGATCCTCACTAATAAAAATCTGCTAATAGGGAAAAAATGCTTGATGAATTTCTCTGCTGAATCTTCTTGTATGTGATCTTGTTGCAAAATCGTTCTTGTTATTAATTGCACTTTTGTGGTTCTAAAAATTCTGGACCCATGTAATCTGCTTTGCCACAGCAGTACGATTTTAGTATCAAAAGACCGATAATGACTAGTACACTAAGCATGAGCATTTTCGCTCAATTCCAGCAGCGTTTTCACCTCGAAATCGCCATTTTCGTCCTGCACTCGTGGCTCCCATTTTATACACGACAGCCATTTTAAAAGTTGCCCTCACATAGGCTTATAATACAGTCAGATTTGATTCCAAGGACACGTACACCTTGATTGACTTTTCTCTGACCTGGGCAAGCTGGAACCATTGCCTCAGGCCAAACCTGTTTGGTCAGTCCCTCTCCCAGTGGCCGAATCAGATAGCATCAAGGCACACCAGGCCATAAAACCCTTATTATCGCTCACACACCCTGCCTAACTTGCTCACACCTGCACCTGCTCTTTTCTTCTTCTTACTTTACGAGGGGGAGGTGCCCGTTTTTATTGGGGGTCCACACTTATCTGATGTGAAATTCTAGGCCTTGCCGGGTAATTTATTATGGGTTGGATGACATGAAATATGAGGTTTCATCATGACACTGTTTTTTCCTTTGTAGTGAAAACATGTGAATGACCAACCAAAATGTCAAGAATGTTTGCCTGAAGCTTAAAAAACTGTATATAAGGAAACCTGATTTTGCATTGACACACAGTCTCCTGAGAACATACAAGTCGTGCTGTTGTACTTCTAGGACGCCTATCAATTGGTTGCAGCCAATAAATTCGATATTTGACTTCACCTAGAAGACTCTGAGTTTCTGTAGTCTGAATCAGGAAAGTACCCGAGGTCTTTGGGTGTACCCTTGCACCGCTGGGTTACCGGATCAGTACCGGTTCTGAAAAACCCAGTACCTCAGTTGGCGCCCAACGTGGGGCGATACCAGCGGTACCGGTCCAAGCCTGAGGTTCGTGAGGAGCTTCGTGTGAAAATTCTGGAGGAAGGCCGCCACTTCATCGACCCCTGCATGTCGACGTGGTCGGAAAGTCTTTGCTGCGAGGTTCCCCGCTTCCCGACGGCTACGAAGGACTGCTGCCCTGGCTATCGCCCTGATTTGGACCCTTGATTTTTGGTAGAGCGAAACGATAAGACGAGTCTTCTGGTGACGTCATTGATATTTTCAGTTAAGTATAAGTGGAGCGTCTCCCAGTCCTTAGTTGGACACTTGGTTTGGTCCTTAGTTGGACACTTGGTTTGGTCCTTAGTTGGACACTTGGTTTGGTCCTTAAGTTGGACATTTGGTTTGGTATCCCTTCGGGATCACTTTGATTTGGAACTTGCAAGTACCAAAGCCGAAGGACTCGTGTATTCACGAGACTATCGTAAACGATAATCCTTTGAAGTTTGAAGCTAGACTAGTGAGCGAAGATGCCTGGTCTTAGCAGACTTGGAAATTTGTTTTGTCTTGGTTGTAAAAGGGACTCCCGGTTGGAGGACTCATGTCCGGTTCCTCCGATTGGAACTCCAACTTATGAACTATATGTGAAGCACAGAGTAGGCCCCATCACATATAATGAAGTATGGATCCGTTACACCAGAAAAGATGGTGTTTTAAAATGGCCCCAAAATGGTAGCTTTGACACAGAAATCTTAGATAACCTCGAAGTTAGACTTTTTAAGAAGAAAGCCCGGCCGGCAATGTTTGATTCTTTCCGCTTATGGCGTAAAGAAGCCAAGCAAAAGGAAATTAAATTAGCTAAGAAAAATAAGAGAGAAAAAGGTATTTCGATTATGCAAGCTGCTATACAGTTTAAAGATAACGAAGCAGAACAGTTGAATGAGCAGTTGCATAGGCGACATAAAATGACAGTAGATAAATGCTATCCAGTTTTGTCGCCTCTTCAGCAAGATGCAGCAAAAGACTCTGAAAAAGATCCCCTAATGTCGCATTTGCTAAGTTCGCCACCACCCTATGCGCAGAATGCAACGGCACCTCCGCAACCTCTAGTTGCACAACCAGTGGTTGCATTGCCTCCTGCTCCTCCCCAGCACCCACCAGCTATTCTTCAGTTGGTTCCTATTCCTCCGGTGCAGCCTTCTCAATGGCCACCGGCTTTGACATCTGCTCTGCCTTTACTTCCTACAACTTTGACTACTATAGCGACTACCACTCCTGGTATTGTTTCTGATACTGCTTCTGTCTCTGCCTTGTCTCATTCTGTTTTTCCTCCTGTTCATTTGTCAACCTCTCCCTCTATCCGTCAGAGAATGACAAACACTGTGACTAGTCTTTTATCCCCTCTCTTTGGGTCATTAGCTACGACCCCAGTTACAGAGCGTAAGCAATTGCGTAGCCAATTGCCTGATGGTATGGAGAAAGAGACACTGAATTATTTGGCGCATAAATGGGTTACTGAACCAGCGAGATATGAACTAGAGTCTGTTATGGATGTCTTCCATCAGTGGGAAGAACCGAAACAGAGATACGTTTTTGAGAAAATGTGTACTTTTCTTTCTGAGGATTTAGAGGAAAATGGTTTGGAGCCCAATCCGCCTAAGTTGTGTCGTGTACGGTTTGATGTTTCGACAGGTTTGATTGCGGGTTCAGATGTCGAGAAAGCAGTTGCGACGTTATTGTCGTTTAGGACTGAAGGTGTTTCCAGGTTATTGTTTAAATATGATTCTTCTGCTAAAAAGAAAGGGAAACAGTACCCCATGAGAGAAGTTCCCCCACAGTGGAGGGAAGGGGACCCAAATGCTAATCCACCTGTCCTGCCTCACTTCCAGCGTGTATGGGTACACGTTCCATGGAAGCGAGCTGAAGTTTTAGCCCTTAAGCAGACATTGCCTGATCCCCGTAAGAACCCTACAGGGTATTACAAGGAATTGTCACAGACTGCGGGGTCTTGCATTATGAATTTAGCGGACATAGACATGTTGTTTGGGAATGTTGTTCCACAGCCTTTATGGGGAAAGATTCGCCATGCAGACCATGCTCAAGAATTAGGTGACACATGGGCTAATATTGCTGCTGCAGATGCCCGACAAATTGGTGGTGCTAAACCTGAGCCTTTAGTGACAGAACTTCCTGGTAGAATTATTGATTACATGAAAACTATAATGCCTGCGATGCGTGTAAACTGGGATAAATTGTCTGCATGTAAGCAAAAGAAAGAAGAAACGGTATCAGATTTCTTCACCAGGTTTGAAGAAACGTTTGTGGACCACAGTGGTCAAGATATGAGCACGGAAGGTGGTCAACGTTTGTTCGTCGATAAATTTGTGCATAATCTGCTTCCTGAGTTGTGTAAAAAGTTAAAAGATTCAGAAAGTTCTTGGGCAGTTTCCTCTTCAGCGCAGATATTGGCTACTGCACAGTACTACGAAAATAGAGATAAAGATGAGAGAGATAGAATAGAGAAGAAAACAAAAGATTTGAAAACGAAGGTTCTGTTACAACAAGCGTACCCGCCACATGGTGGTCAGAATAGTGGTGTACAGAACAACTATCAGAATAACTATCAGCCCCAACCGTTTCAGAGAAACTCGCAAAGAGCCGAGTATGCTCAACCACGTATCCCAGTAGGTCCCAATCAGTGTTCATATTGCAAGGAAGAGGGTCATTTCAAGTATAGTTGCCCTGCTTTGCTGCAGCGCGCAAATGGTACTTCCGGTTTAAGAGGTCGAGGTGTTCCACAAGCACCTAGAGGAAGAGGACGTGGATATGTTCCCCAGAACACGCGCCCATTCCTCCCTCAAAACTCAATGAACAGATTTGATCAACAGGTTAATGCATCCGGTAGGACGGCTCAGTACTATACTGATGATTACTATACAGAGGGTGAGCATTTGGACAGTAATGATTGCTAGGACAGCCATAGACAAAGAGAGGGAGTTGTTTCAGTTCCAGTAGATCAGAGTGGGCCTTATGTTGAGGTGATTGCATCAGGTGTGTCAGAACCTTTTCTGTTGGATACTGGTGCTACCAAGAGTTCTATTATGCACTCAAAACTCCCTGGCGCACCTTTGTCTGGCGAAACAAATGTATCAGTAGGTTTTTCCGGCGCCCCAGTTAGAAATCCGATTTCTAACCCTATATCTCTTTCTGTTGGACCTTGTAAATTTGAAACACCCCTTATTTTGACGACAGGTTGTGGCGAGAACTTGTTAGGATTAGATTTGTTAAAAAGATTGTATGCGACATTGTATTGCTCTCCTTCTGGAGTGCAACTCACATTGGGTAAGAAAGTGGTTTCACCAATGTATTTGTCAAAGGACAGATTTCCACCAGAATTTTCGTCTCTTCCTAATACTCTTTGGGCTACTGGACCTAATGATGTAGGTCTTTTGGAAATTCAGCCATATGTGATAACATTAAAAGCCAATGTTAAAATGCCACGTATTCCCCAATACAAGATCTCTAGTGAGGGGGAAAAAGCGTTGATGGCAATTATTTGTGATCTGATTGAGAAGGATGTAATTGAAGAGACAAGAGGCAACGTTTGCAATAGTCCTGTTTTGCCTGTCTTGAAGCATACTGACCCTACTCAGCCACCAGTTTATAGGTTTGTAATTGATCTTAGACAGGTGAACAAAATAGTTGTGCCACAGTTTCCAGTCATCCCCGATATCACTGCATTGTTGACAATGATTCCGGCTTCAGCCACTTGGTTCTCAGTAATAGACCTGAAGAATGCTTTCTTCAGCATCCCTATTGCAGAAGAGAGCAGGGACATTTTTGGCTTCAATTTGGGAGGACGAAGCTTCAGATTTAACCCCTTAGCTGCTGGGCCTTTTCCCCCCCAGTGCTGAGCCCTTTTTTGGCTATTTGGGGTAGTTCGCGCTTAGGGCTTCATAACTTTTTGTCCACATAAGCTAACCACGCCAAATTTGCGTCCTTTTTTTCCAACATCCTAGGGATTCTAATGGTACCCAGAGTTTGTGGTTTACCCTGGAGGAGACCAAGAAAATAGCCAAAATACAGTGAAAATTTAGTTTTTTCCAAAAAAATGGGAAAAAAGGGCCGCCGAAGAAGGCTTGTGGTTTTTTCCCTGAAAATGCCATCAGCAAAGGGTTTCTGGTGCTGAAATCACTATCTCCCCACCTTTCAGGAACGGGCAGACTTGAATCAGAAAACCACATTTTCCAACACAAATTTGGCATTTTACTGGGACATACCCCATTTTTACTATTTTTGGTGCTTTCAACCTCCTTCCAGTTAGTGACAGGAATGGGTGTGAAACCAATGCTGGATCCCGGAAAGCTAAACATTTCTGAAAACTAGACAAAATTCTGAATTCAGCAAGGGGTCATTTGTGTAGATCCTACAAGGTTTTCCTACAGAAAATAACAGCTGAAATAAAAAAATATTGAAATTGAGCTGAAAACAACAGCCATTTTTCTTTATGTTTTACTCTGTAACTTTTTCCTGCGATGTCAGATTTCTGAAAGCAATATACCGTTTTGTCTGCTGGACTCTTCTGGTTGCGGGGATATAAAGGGCTTATAGGTTCATCAAGAACCCTAGGTACCCAGAGCCAATAAATGAGGTGCACCCTGCAGTTGGTTTTCATTCTACACTGGGTATACAGCAATTCATTTGCTGAAATATGAGGAGTGAAAAAGAGGTATCAAGAAAACCTTTGCATTTCCAAAATGGGATCAAGATAAGGTTTTGAGGAGCAGTGGTTATTTGCACATCTTTGAAGTCCGAGGTGCCCATACTAGCATGTGAATTGCAGGGCATTTCTCAAATAGACGTCTTTTTTACACACTCTCTTATATTTGGAAGGAAAAAATGTAGAGAAAGATAAGGGGCAATAACACTTGTTTTGCTATTCTATGTTCCCCCAAGTCTCCCGAAAAAAATGATACCTCACTTGTGTGGGTAGGCCTAGCGCCCGCGACAGGAAATGCCCCAAAACACAACGTGGACACATCCCATTTTTTCACAAAATACAGAGCTGTTTTTTTGCAAAGTGCCTACCTGTGGATTATGGCCTCTAGCTCAGCCGGCACATAGGGAAACCTACCAAACCTGTACATTTTTGAAAACTAGAGACCTAGGGGAATCCAAGATGGGGTGACTCGCGGGGCTCTGACCAGGTTCTGTTACCCAGAATCCTTTGCAAACCTCAAAAAGTGGCTAAAAAAACAAGTTTTCCTCACATTTCGGTGACAGAAAGTTCTGGAATCTGAGAGGAGCCTCAAATTTCCTTCCACCCAGCATCCCCCCAAGTCTCCCGATAAAAATGATACCTCACTTGTGTGGGTAGGCCTAGCGCCCGCGACAGGAAATGCCCCAAAACACAACGTGGACACATCACAGAAAACAGAGCTGTTTTTTGCAAAGTGCCTACCTGTAGATTTTGGCCTCTAGCTCAGCCGGCACCTAGGGAAACCTACCAAACCTGTACATTTTTGAAAACTAGAGACCTAGGGTAATCCAAGATGGGGTGACTCGCGGGGCTCTGACCAGGTTCTGTTACCCAGAATCCTTTGCAAACCTCAAAAAGTGGCTCAAAAAACAAGTTTTCCTCACATTTCGGTGACAGAAAGTTCTGGAATCGGAGAGGAGCCTCAAATTTCCTGCCACCCAGCGTCCCCCCAAGTCTCCCGATAAAAATGATACCTCACTTGTGTGGGTAGGCCTAGCGCCCGCAACAGGAAATGCCCCAAAACACAACGTGGACACATCACAGAAAACAGAGCTGTTTTTTGCAAAGTGCCTACCTGTAGATTTTGGCCTCTAGCTCAGCCGGCACCTAGGGAAACCTACCAAACCTGTACATTTTTGAAAACTAGAGACCTAGGGGAATCCAAGATGGGGTGACTCGCGGGGCTCTGACCAGGTTCTGTTACCCAGAATCCTTTGCTTTGCAAACCTCAAAAAGTGGCTAAAAAAACAAGTTTTCCTCACATTTCGGTGACAGAAAGTTCTGGAATCGGAGAGGAGCCTCAAATTTCCTTCCACCCAGCGTCCCCCCAAGTCTCCCGATAAAAATGATACCTCACTTGTGTGGGTAGGCCTAGCGCCCGCGACAGGAAATGCCCCAAAACACAACGTGGACACATCACAGAAAACAGAGCTGTTTTTTGCAAAGTGCCTACCTGTAGATTTTGGCCTCTAGCTCAGCCGGCACCTAGGGAAACCTACCAAACCTGTACATTTTTGAAAACTAGAGACCTAGGGGAATCCAAGATGGGGTGACTCGCGGGGCTCTGACCAGGTTCTGTTACCCAGAATCCTTTGCAAACCTCAAAAAGTGGCTAAAAAAACAAGTTTTCCTCACATTTCGGTGACAGAAAGTTCTGGAATCGGAGAGGAGCCTCAAATTTCCTTCCACCCAGCGTCCCCCCAAGTCTCCCGATAAAAATGATACCTCACTTGTGTGGGTAGGCCTAGCGCCCGCAACAGGAAATGCCCCAAAACACAACGTGGACACATCACAGAAAACAGAGCTGTTTTTTGCAAAGTGCCTACCTGTAGATTTTGGCCTCTAGCTCAGCCGGCACCTAGGGA
The DNA here is from genome assembly GCF_031143425.1 of Pleurodeles waltl. NCBI lineage: Eukaryota > Metazoa > Chordata > Amphibia > Caudata > Salamandridae > Pleurodeles > Pleurodeles waltl. Next base: position 31,760,120 of record NC_090437.1, read on the forward strand.
AACCTACCAAACCTGTACATTTTTGAAAACTAGAGACCTAGGGGAATCCAAGATGGGGTGACTCGCGGGGCTCTGACCAGGTTCTGTTACCCAGAATCCTTTGCAAACCTCAAAAAGTGGCTAAAAAAACAAGTTTTCCTCACATTTCGGTGACAGAAAGTTCTGGAATCGGAGAGGAGCCTCAAATTTCCTTCCACCCAGCGTCCCCCCAAGTCTCCCGATAAAAATGATACCTCACTTGTGTGGGTAGGCCTAGCGCACGCGACAGGAAATGCCCCAAAACACAACGTGGACACATCACAGAAAACAGAGCTGTTTTTTGCAAAGTGCCTACCTGTAGATTTTGGCCTCTAGCTCAGCCGGCACCTAGGGAAACCTACCAAACCTGTACATTTCTGAAAACTAGAGACCTAGGGGAATCCAAGATGGGGTGACTCGCGGGGCTCGGACCAGGTTCTGTTACCCAGAATCCTTTGCAAACCTCAAAAAGTGGCTAAAAAAACAAGTTTTCCTCACATTTCGGTGACAGAAAGTTCTGGAATCGGAGAGGAGCCTCAAATTTCCTTCCACCCAGCGTCCCCCCAAGTCTCCCGATAAAAATGATACCTCACTTATGTGGGTAGGCCTAGCGCCCGCGACAGGAAATGCCCCAAAACACAACGTGGACACATCACAGAAAACAGAGCTGTTTTTTGCAAAGTGCCTACCTGTAGATTTTGGCCTCTAGCTCAGCCGGCACCTAGGGAAACCTACCAAACCTGTGCAGTTCTGAAAACTAGAGACCTAGGGGAATCCAAGGAGGGGTGACTTGCGGGGCTCGGACCAGGTTCTGTTACCCAGAATCCTTTGCAAACCTCAAAAAGTGGCTAAAAAAACAAGTTTTCCTCACATTTCGGTGACAGAAAGTTCTGGAATCTGAGAGGAGCCACAAATTTCCTTCCACCCAGCGTTCCCCCAAGCCTCCCGATAAAAATGATACCTCACTTGTGTGGTTAGGCCTGGTGCCTGCGACAGGAATAGATCACACAACGGTCAATGTTGGTCCTTACGTGAGGCAGCTGTTGACCCTGGGGTGATCCATTCCTGACACAGACACTAGGTGTAGGCACTCAAGTGGGGTAGTGTTTTTATCAGGACAGGTGAGGAGTCACTGGGTGGTAGGAATATTGTGGATCCCAGCATATTCCTGTAGTTTGTGTGACAGAAATGCGAGAAAAATTTAGTTTTTTTTCAACATTTCAGCTTTGCAGGGTATTCTGGGTAAGAAAACTTTGGGGAAGCCACACAAGTCACACCTCTGTGGACTCCCCCGAATGTCTAGTTTCCAGAAATGTTTGGGTTTAGTGTGTTTCTCTATATGGCCGCCGAATCCAGGACCAAAAACACAGGTGCCTGCCTTACAAAACCAGTTTGTTTTGCCATGGATAATTTTGATGTCTCCACAATATGATTTGGGTGGTGGAATTTGGGGCTGAACTAAATTGGGGAGCTCCCAAGAGAGCACTCTCTCTCTGCTTGCCGCCGCATTCACCTGCTCTCTGGGTTGACCTAACCCACTATTACTCAGTTGCACAAACAGCTTGCGAAGGGACAGCAGGACTGTCCTCATCACCTCCCTCATAATGTACTGGAAGAGGAGTTATCGAATGGGACTCCTCTGACTGAAAAATCACTCCCAGAGTCTGCGCCATTGTCCTATCCCTCAGATGCTGTCTCAGTATCTGATGTCTCAGTCTCTGATCCTATGTCAGAGCGGTCCTCTATAACCCGAGTGTAGGCAGCAGTCATCCATCAAGATGCCATCTCTGCTATTGGCTAAACTGTTGCTCTAAAACACTAGCCTACGTAGACAGTCACAAAATCGATGGTGTGTGAGATACGTGCAACAGTAGAGGCCACCTTACCTGCGCTTCTTCCCTCAATCAGCACGTACTTTCAAGACACTCAAAAAACACCTTGTCACATACCATTCGTCACAGTCTTTAGCAGCTCCTGCGCCCAGTCCAACAATCATTATTGGTGCTCCCACTCCCTCCTCCTCGGATTCCCTCATTACCACCCAGCAAAAGTGCCCTTCATCTCTCCATAGACTTTGCTAATGTACTCAGCTATTTACATAAAATACAGATTTGCTCTTTGCAGTAGGCATATAAACCTTCTGCGCTTCTTTATGGCACTAAAACTGCCACTAGACAAGTCAGACCCTTTTCCCCCCAGGGAAACCACACACATATTGACAAAAGTGATATATATATGACAGCCAATCACCTGAAACTCAACTCAAGCAAAACCGAAATAATCCTCTTTGACCCACACAAAAACACCTGGGACCCCTCATGGTGGCCCACCACGCTAGGCCCTGCACCCACCCCCGCCAACCACGCACGCAACCTCAGCATCATCCTAGACTCATCCCTCTCGATGACCCAACAAATCAACGCTCTCACCTCCTCATGCTTCAACACACTCCGTATACTGAAAAACATTCAAATGGATCCCCACAGAGACCAGAAAAACTGTCACTCACGCACACATCAGCAGCAGGCTTGATTACGGAAACGCCCTCTACGCCGGCACCACTCTAAAACTCAAGCGCAAACTACACGCATCTAGAACTCAGCAGCACGACTCATCCTCGACCTCCGCCGACACGAACACATCTCTCCACACCTCAAATCCCTCCACTGGCTCCCGATTGACAAAAGGATCACCTTCAAGATCCTCATCCTCGCACACAAATCACTCCACAACACAGGCCCTGCCTACCTCAACGAGAGTCACCTTCCACACCCCCACACGAAACGTCCGCTCAGCTGACCTCTCTCTCGCCTCTGTCCCCCGCATCAAACACACCACCACCGGGGGCAGATCCTTCTCCTACCTTGCACCCAAAACCTGGAACGCCCTCACAACCCACCTTCGCAAGACCCAAAACCTACTTCTTTTCAGGAAGGGCCTCAAAACCTGGCTTTTCGAACAGTGAACCTCCCAGCCCCTTTCCCTCCCCCCGCCCCCCCCAAGCGCCTTGAGACCCTCACAGGTGAGTAGCACACTTTATAAATCTCTTTGGTATATATAGATCTACCTCTATATATATATATATAACTATGTACATAGATATATCTATAGATATATCCATGTACATAGATATATCTATCTACATAGATATATAAATATAGATCTATATATAGATCTATTTTTTTTAGTTGTTGTATGGTTTCCTTGGGGGCCAAAATGGCCCCCAGGGAAACCCTACAACATCTAAAAAAAAAATTGCCCCCACAGGGGGTCACCCTGCCCACGGGCGACCCCCTGTCATTTTTTATTTTTTTGTATTATTTAAAAAAAAAAAAAAAAACAATCCCCTGGGGGGGGGGGGGGGGCGCGATCGCGCCCCCCCCCCCCCCAGGGGGCACCTACCTTTTTTTTTTATTATTAATTATGCCCCCGGGGGGGGGGGCGGCCCGTTTTCCGAGGGGGCCGCCCCCCCAAAGTGAAATCCCTGGCGTCTAGTGGTGTTTCCTGGCCCCCGATCGCAGCTGTGCTGCGATCGGGGGCCAGGAAACACTTTGAGAAGGCCTCGTAAGAAAGGGGAGACTCTCCCCCTTTCTTACGAGGCCTTCTCAAACTGTTTCTGGCCCCCGATCGCAGCACAGCTGCGATCGGAGGCCAGAAACAGTTTGAGAAGGCCTCGTAAGAAAGGGGAGAGTCTCCCCTTTCTTACGAGGCCTTTTCAAAGTGTTTCCTGGCCCCCCGATCGCAGCTGTGCTGCGATCGGGGGGCCAGGAAACCTGAAAGTGTTTCCTGGCCCCCGATCGCAGCACAGCTGCGACCGGGGGGCCAGGAAACACTTTCAGGAAGGCCTCGTAAGAAAGGGGAGACACTCCCCTTTCTTACGAGGCCTTCCCGAACGTGAGAAAGGCCGTTTTCCCCATCAAAGCAGGAAGCGGCCGCAAGGCTGCTTCCTGCTTTGATGGGGAAAACACCTTTGCAACGTCAGCGCGCCGCGAGGCGCGCTGACGTCACAAAGGGGCGGGTGGGGGGGCGGGGGGAGACACGGAAGCTTCCGTGTCTCCCGGGGGGGGTTTAAAAAAAATAAAAAATCCTCGGGTGCAACGCACCCGAGGATTTATTGATACCCTTCCTGGTGTCGGCCACTGGTCGTGACCCGCACCAGGGAGGGTGTGTGGGCGTCGGCCAGTGGCCGACGCCCGCACCTAACAGGTTAAGAGAGCTCCTCAAGGCTATTGTGAAAGTCCATCCATCTATAGTCAGGCTTTGAAAGCACAACTTGACACTCTTATGTTACCTGATGGCGCCACTCTCATTCAATATGTCGATGATTTGCTAGTTGCCGCAGATACTAAGGAGATCTGCAAAGAAGCAACATTGTCATTATTGCGTCATTTGTCTGATTTACACCACAAAGTGTCCCTTTCAAAGTTACAGTATTGTCAAAAAGAAGTGACCTATTTAGGTCATCTCTTTTCGAAGGAGGGAAGGCAACTGACCCCAGGGAGAATCAGAGCTGTTGCAGCAATGATTGTGCCAAGAACACAAAGAGAAGTGCGTGCTTTCTTGGGTATTACATCATATTGCAGACAATGGATACCTAATTTTTCATTAATAGCCAAACCCTTGGTGGCATTAACTTGTAAAGATATACCGAATCCCGTCCCATGGTCTGAAGATTGTCAGAAAAGTTTTGTCGAATTACGTGATGCATTATGTTCAGCTCCTGTGTTGGGTACCCCCAACTACAGCAAGCCTTTTACATTGTATGTCCATGAGAAAGAAGGTTGTGCGTTAGCAGTTTCGACACAACAGTTTGGAGACAGGGAGCGTCCATGCGCCTATTTCTCTTCAACCTTAGACCCAGTAGCTAAGGCACTACCGAGCTGCTTAAGAGCGGCAGCGGCAGCTGCTGTTTCTATCCAACAGTCTGCTGGTTTAGTGATGAATAACACATTAGTCGTAATGGTTCCACATGCAGTGGACACGTTGTTAAACAGAACCAAGACACAGCATTTAACTAGTGCTCGATTGTCAGGTTACGAGTTGACATTGTTAGCAAGCCATGTACATATAAAAAGATGCACTACACTTAACCCAGCTACGTTATTGCCAATTGTGATGGAGTTAGATACTTCTGAACAACATGATTGTCTCCGTAGAACAGAAGAGGAAATGAAAGGGAGAATAGACCTTCTGGACACTCCCATTGCAAAGAGTGATGGTACTTTGTGGGTGGATGGTTCATGCTTTAAGCTCCCGAATGGTGACACGACTGCGGCATATGCTGTGACAACTTTGTGTACGATTGTTGAAGCTGCACGTATCCCACATAATTCAGCCCAAGCAGCTGAGTTAATAGCCCTAACAAGAGCATGTACAGTATCAAAAGGAATGAAAGTGACTATCTATACCGATAGCCAATATGCGTTTGGTGTGGCCCATAGTTTTGGGCGTTTGTGGAAGGAACGTGGGTTCCTGACCTCGCATGGAACTAAAATACAGAATGGTCAGTTGGTAAATGAGCTCCTTGATTCACTTACTTTACCGTTGCAAGTTGCGATTGTGAAGTGTAGCGCACATAAAAAGGTGACTGATGATGTTGGTCGTGGGAATGCATTTGCTGACGAGGTCGCAAAAGAAACGGCAAGGAATGTGATGAGCCGAATGTATGTCGCGAGCCCTGCAAGATGGATTGGTGATGTTGGAATGTGTGAAGACACGATAGAAAGCGTGAAATCGATTCAAGCTGAAGCCACAGAGAGAGAATTGAGTGTGTGGAGAGAAAGTACGGGTAAATTGGATGCGAATGGTTGTTGGGTCGAGTTGTCAGAACATCAGAGATGGTTGCTACCCGATTCGTATGTGCTTGCAGTAGTTACAATGGCTCATGGAATGGCTCACATCAGTGTGAAAGGAATTTGTAAGTTGTTGGCCCCAGTATGGCAAAATGCAGGAATTCCCAAGTGCGCAGAAAATGTAGTTAAAAATTGCATGGTATGCCTGAAACACAACCCTGGTAGAGGAACCCCAACTCCACCTGGTCATTTTGCACCTGCTACGTATCCGTTTGAGGTTTTGCAGCTAGATTTCATCCACATGGAGAGGTGCAACAACTTAAAATATGTACTCGTTGTTGTTTGTGCCTTTTCAAGATGGGTGGAAGCCTATCCCCTAAAAGACAATACTGCGCTATCCACAGCCAAAGCCCTTGTGAAAGAGTTCTTCCCTAGGTTCGGAATGCCGAGAATGATCTGGAGTGACAATGGAAGTGAATTTGTGGGTCAAGTGCTGAAGAAAGTATGCGAAGGGCTAGGCATCAACCAAAAGTTTCACGCTGCAAATCACCCCCAATCAGCTGGATTAGTGGAGTGCTATAACGGCACTCTAAAGCTAAAATTGGCCAAGATACAAGCGAGCTCTGGTCTCAAATGGCCTGACGCTCTACCCTTAGCACTCCTATCAACCAGAATGACTGTGCATTCACGAGTGAAACTTAGTCCTTACGAAATAGTCTTTGGCCGCCCGGCCAATATATGGGGAGTGCCTAGGCCCAAGAAATTCAGCGAGATAGAGCATCCTGTCTTGCTTGACTATCTGTATGAATTGACGGCTAAATTGCGTGTCTTACATCAACAGGTCCACAACACCTTGCCTCCGGTCTCTGAATCTCCAGGTCATCCCATTGAGCCTGGATCCTGGGTTTTAATAAAGAACTTTCAGCGAACCAAAAACGAGCAGCCCAGGTGGACCGGACCGCACCTCGTTTTTCTCTCCACAAGATCAGCTGTTCGAGTAGAAGGGAAGAAACACTGGATCCATGGGACCCATTGCAAAAGGGTACCCCTACCTCTGACATGTGACCGGTGGGTCCAGGAAGGTATCGCCGACTCAGAGACTGAAACCGTGCCACGTTTTTTGCCTTTCAGCGATGCACGAATAAAAGGAACACTCACTGAGAAAGAAAGTGATGACATTTTACAATCAGCAGTATCACCGTCAGTCCGATTGGACACTACAGAACCTGAACTCCTTTTTCAGGACCACACGATACCTGGGACTAACCGTTATAATCTACGACCAAGAATAAAGGACAAATAAAACAGTTTACTTTTCTTCTCTTTAACAAAGTTCTCCAATATGGAAAATTATTTTTGAATGACTTTTTGCTTTGTGTATTTTTTGAACCTCCATCCGGGTTCAGCTGTAGGATCGTGGCTGAAAAGACTTAGGGGGGTAGCCTGTGGACACAAGGTCTACAGGTCTGGTTTGTTCTAGGGCGGCCTGGAACATTCAGAACACTCCTAAGTGAAGTAAACCAACCGCCACGAGCGGCAACGGTTAGAGGATGGAATCTTTCCAAAATGGAGAACATGTTGAAAGACTGAGTTTCAAGAAGAGAATATGTGAAACGATAACCAGGAAACGGTTTTTGCTGCTGTGCATTTTTATGTTATTTAGTATACTTATGTTTTTTATAGGATATATTTTATTCTGTTTTAATGTGATATTGGCACCCACTACCTCGTCTGCACCTCCTCCTTCCACTGTTTCCCCACATTCTTTTCAACTCCTCCCTAAACATGAATCTGCTAGGAGACTAGAGTTCATTAATAACTCCTTCATCCAGCTTTTGCACCAACACCAACTAGTGATAAATACAACTAACTGTTGGGTGTGTGGCCTTATGCCTCACACAGCAGATAAAGGTATCCCTTATCTGATCCTGCCTTTTAGCCACAATGGTTCCGTGTGGGCATTCAGAACGATATTCATCTATGCACACTACCCCCTATGTTTTGCGGAAGACAACCCTAAGAAAAATGCTTTGGTTAAAGGAATCATAGACATGATGAAGGACAATATCTCCTACGAGACTATCCCCAGAGATGAGACAATGGCATATATAGGATGGAATATGACCGGATATGAAGCCACAATGAATGAGAAACAGCAAGCTAAGATATCTTCCCTGATTTGGGTTGTACCCCATCAGGGTCACCTGTGTCTGCAAGGTACTCGCAAGAATCCCAGAGCTCAGCTAGGGGAAAGCGTCTGCACTGAGACATATGTCTTCGCATCTCAGACCTCCCCTCCGCTTTTGGCAGCTAAGGGTACCTATTTCATCTGCCATGATAGAGCCTTTACATGGTTGCCCCCTGACTTTTCGGGCACATGCTTCGTTTCGTTCCTGTTGCCCCCTACCTACACAGCAGCGGCAGATTACCACAAGACAAGGATAGTTAGAGGCGTCTTCAGTGAAGAAGACACTGCAGGACAAGAATTTGGGGACTTCGTAAAGGGTTTTCTGCCGTTCTGGGGACAAATAAGTAACAGCAGGAGTATAAGGCAATTGATAAGAGTGGTTGAATCCACTGTGGCTGAAACCGCTGGTGCCCTTGGTAACTTGACTGCTGAGCTCCAGTCGGATCGTCTTATGACCCTTCAGAACAGGGTCGCATTAGATGTCATACTTGCAGACCGGGGTGGAGTATGTACATTGATCCAGTCGAGTTGCTGTGTTTTTGTCCCAGATAACGCTCCAACAGTATACCAGGCCATCTCCAAACTGCATAGAATTTCCGAATCTATTCATTTAGATAAAGGAGATTGGTCATTAATGGGATGGCTCAGGGAACTGATATCAGCATGGGGATGGAAGATTCTGATGGTCATTGGGATGATCTTGGCCATTCTTTTCCTGTTCTGTCTATGCGTGCAGTGTGCTCCTGCGATGTGTGGCCTCTGTGTTACATCATGCATAAGGAAACCTGCACCAAGAGACGAGCTAAATACTAGGATGATGTTACAGCAACATCTCAACGACTTTAGAAACATAGACCTGGACTCAGATTAGCATGAGAATAGGTTTATTGCCTATGTAAGGGCAAAAGGAGGGTTTGTGGTTCTAAAAATTCTGGACCCATGTAATCTGCTTTGCCACAGCAGTACGATTTTAGTATCAAAAGACCGATAATGACTAGTACACTAAGCATGAGCATTTTCGCTCAATTCCAGCAGCGTTTTCACCTCGAAATCGCCATTTTCGTCCTGCACTCGTGGCTCCCATTTTATACACGACAGCCATTTTAAAAGTTGCCCTCACATAGGCTTATAATACAGTCAGATTTGATTCCAAGGACACGTACACCTTGATTGACTTTTCTCTGACCTGGGCAAGCTGAAACCATTGCCTCAGGCCAAACCTGTTTGGTCAGTCCCTCTCCCAGTGGCCGAATCAGATAGCATCAAGGCACACCAGGCCATAAAACCCTTATTATCGCTCACACACCCTGCCTAACTTGCTCACACCTGCACCTGCTCTTTTCTTCTTCTTACTTTACGAGGGGGAGGTGCCCGTTTTTATTGGGGGTCCACACTTATCTGATGTGAAATTCTAGGCCTTGCCGGGTAATTTATTATGGGTTGGATGACATGAAATATGAGGTTTCATCATGACACTGTTTTTTCCTTTGTAGTGAAAACATGTGAATGACCAACCAAAATGTCAAGAATGTTTGCCTGAAGCTTAAAAAACTGTATATAAGGAAACCTGATTTTGCATTGACACACAGTCTCCTGAGAACATACAAGTCGTGCTGTTGTACTTCTAGGACGCCTGTCAATTGGTTGCAGCCAATAAATTCGATCTTTGACTTCACCTAGAAGACTCTGAGTTTCTGTAGTCTGAATCAGGAAAGTACCCGAGGTCTTTGGGTGTACCCTGGCACCGCTGGGTTACCGGATCAGTACCGGTTCTGAAAAACCCAGTACCTCACTGTAACCTTAGAATGTGTAACAGTTCAAGCTTTGATTAGATTACATTTTTCCGTTGCTTTGGACAGTCAGTGTTGTTTCTGTATACGTATCATTTGATGTTGAGGTTAATTCACTTGACTTTAGCATTGTTAGCATAGGGAAATAAATATTTTAACTTTTACTAAAAGGTGTGTTTATTCATGACTGAAAGGTCATGGTGCGTGACAATTACTGACTATTGATTATTAATGTCATTGATTATTGATGGTTATTGTTATTGTGTACCAATTATTGATTGTTGATCTGCACATACTGGAATTATGATAGGATCATCCTAATTGCGAGTCAAAAGGTTCATCTACCTATTTACGTCCCCTTGTAAGTTTACTTATTAAGGTCTGATGCACCAACAGTGATGGTAGCAGAGGTAATGGTTAGGCTTCTAAAGAGCCCTTCATAGACATCCAGAAATAGTAACAGAGGTGATGTTTAGTCTCCTGAAGAGCCCATCATAGACGTCCGGTACAGAGTAATAGGTGTTCCCAGAGATGGTGGTAGCTTGATGATTTGGGCCTTTTGAGAGTTCATTATTACTGAGATTTGGATTTTATTTTTCAATGATGCTAATTGGAGGGAAAATGTTTCCCTAAGTCCAGAAATGACTTTCCCAGAATCTCAGGTCTTCCTAATGGTTGTTTGAGGATGTTCTTGGTGTTTTAGTGACAGTGTGAATGAAGTAGGTTGCGCTTGCACAGCTTATGCAAATCGCAGGTGAATTGTGAGGTTTGTGAGGGTTAGGGTGTTTGTGTACTCCAAATGAAGTTTTAGAAGGAGTGTGCGTACTCTGCAGTGTGAGAGTAGGCAAGTTGTCGAACTTCACATGTGTGTGGCGGTTTGTGCTAAAAAATTGTCCACGTGGTTATTGATGTATGGACCCTGCGTGGTTTAAGACTCTGGAGTATATTGAAAAGTGTATGAGACACTTGGGCCCATATTTACACTTTTTTAGCGCCGCATTTACGTAATTCTTTTACGCAAAAGTGGTGCAAACTTACAAAATACAATTGCATTTTGTAAGTTTGCGCCACTTTTGCATCAAAAAGCTGCGCAAATGCGGCGCTAAAAAAGTATAAATGTGGGCCTTGGTTTTATGTTTTAATTTGCCTGGTTTAGTAGGTTGGCTTGGTGTGGTCGGCAAGTCAGAGTATGAGTCAAAGTGAGTGAAAGAAAATTTCGACTGAGATCTGACAAGTTCTATTTGCACCAGGACAGACCCACTGATCAGTTGAGAGTAAACTTTGTGGGTCTAATTTTGCTTACGAATCTGGAGACAGAGAAAGAAGGAGTAGCTGTAAGTGCGAGACGAGCCGTCAGTGACAAATCCGTAAAGTTCAGAAGTGATTGTGTTACCTTTCCTGTAGTAAACCAGCAGATTTGTTTTTTGGTTTTTGATTAGTGCTCACAATTTTTGCATTAGTTTTGTGTGAATCAAAGTTTGGGAGGACAAGCCGCAAGTCTTTGTCAGCCACAGTAGGTGTGAGTGTGATGTCATTGGAGCCTCGTGGGGATAGGTCGGTTAGTGAGAAGGGTCGCGCACGGATTGGCAGCCGCCATTCTCAATTGGTTGAGAAAGTAGGTGAAGAGAATTCTGGGATTAAAAGTCACTTACTGATTTGATTTTGAATAACAAAAAGGTTGAAAAGGTAACATTTTTCAAAGCTTTAAAGAGTGCTTTGAGGGAAGATACATATATTTCAACGAGTATAGGCGAGACTAAACCGCCAGAAGGTACACCACCTTATATTGTAATGGAAGAGAAGGATGTTGCGCCATGTCTTTGGCTAAAGCAATGGTGCGAAGTGACAGAGAAGGATGGGAACTTAGCAATTCCTACAAATGGGACGTTCAGTTTGAGGGATCTAGAGCGTTTAAAGACGGAGCTATATGAATCGAAGCCTCTTCCGAGACCAGCACGGTTTGAGGCATCAGCGATTTGGGAGATAGTAGCCAGACAGCAACAGAAATTCGAGAGGAGGATGAGAAAGGCAGAAAAGACTTTAAGAGAGGCTAGGTGGGACAGTGATCAGAGAGTTTGGAGGATGGAGACTTTGCACGGAATTAAGTTGTATCCAGCGATTACGCAGGACAATGAGAAGGAAGGAAGGAAAGCTACTAGAAAGCCTAAAAGAAGTCTATCCAAAAGTAGGGAGGCTAGGAAGTCTTCAACAGTGGAGGAGGAATCAGATGATGATGATTTTATTTTACAGTTATTGAGAAATCGCCCACTGCCATATGAAGTACATGAGAGTGGTCCGAGCATCAGTGCTGATCTGACAGCCCCAACACAGGGTAATGCGACAATGAGTCCGATGCAGGTTAATGCTAGCCTGACACAGAATACGATGCAGAATGGTCTTAATGTGCCTGTTACTCCTGTAATACAAAGCCAGGTGGAACCGCCACAGGTTCAGAGAATTAACCCTGATGTGCCCATTATGGAAACAACTTCAAATTTAATGGTGCCTACAGAACAGGTTTACCCGCGACCAATGTTGGTTCAGACTGAACCAGCTCCACTTTTATTGCCCCTGGTACTGCCACAAGTCATGCCGAAATTCACTCCAGTAACAGGGACACAGTCAGATATGTCTTCAATGATAAATCAGAACATGGGAGTTACTCTCCCATAGAGTGAAAGTGCCAGACCAGCCCCAGATGCTATATCAATACCTATTACTGTTGGTCCAGCTGCCCCCCTATTTGCACAGACGAAACCTACTGTAAGTGAACAGGGTGTCATGACACAGAATGTAATGAGGGGAGGACATACTGAAAATGCTCAGGTAGTCTCTCCTGTGGGAGAGACTTTTAACGAATCAATATCGCTTTTGGACCTTAGTCCATTTGTAGCACTTCCAGATACTATGGTAGGATCAAATGTTAGCCCGGGTTTAAAATTGTTGACACCGCAGACCCTGAATGTGGTTGCACAGAAGGTACCACCAGTCCAAGCCAGTAACATTTTGTTACAAGGTTTGACAGCTCAGCACTTGCCTGAATGATTAGGCAAGCTGAGTACCCAGCAGAGTGCTCCTAAGGGAGAGGAGTGTTTGAATTATGCTAGGCTAAGCATGGAAGTGGGTGAACTCCTTGATGGAACTATGGGTGTGAACAGGTTAGAATTCTACACAGAGGCAGAGTTGAGATACTTTTGCCCGAAGAATACAAGGGAATTGAGCACTGTGCATCAGAAACTAGCAGAGAAGTACAACGTAGAAATAGAGAAAATGAAAAATTTGAAAAGGAGTTACAGATTAGATTTTGAGACTAAAGATTTTGAAAACATGAGATCTGCCAGAATGAAGGCACACCTTAAAGAATTGCTTCAAAGTGCCCAGACTTGGGGAGCATTAGACAAATGGAAGGCAGGTGGATAAAGATAAGAGACAAGAGGAAAAGGGATTCTGTGGAGCTGAATGTGAATGTGCAGCAGGATAAAGATTCAGTCAAAATTTTAACAATGAGAGAGATTCCATGAGGGGATTTTATTCATGTCCCTTGGAGCAGAAGTGATATTCTATCATTTACAAATGATTATCCAAAATTGAGAGAGAAGCCAGTAGAGTGATATCAGCAGACAGACAGGTTTGTGAAACTTGCACAAAGAGCCTGTGGGAAGAGTTGAACACCTTACTAGAGATAATGGTTCTAGCTGATCTGTGGATAGAGTGTAAGAGGAGTGCAGATTGGCCAACAAGCGAACCAGAGAAAGACAAGAATACAGGTGCACCATCTCCTGAGGTAATGAAATATTACAAGAAGGTGATTGAATTTTTTAAAATGAGAATTTCACCCAAGAATATTGATTGGCAGAGGATTGACAGGACAGCTCAGGAAGCAAAGGAATCGATACATGCAAATTATGAGAGATTGTTGCAGGCGTTCAAGCATTACAGTGGTACAGAGACCATTGAGGCAAAAGACATGATTCATTTTGTGTTCAAAATTGTGGAAGGGTTGAGACCTGAAATTAGACAGATGATTAAGAGTCTTTTGATTTGCTAGCAAGCAAAACCGATTGATGAGGTGTTGCAGTACAAAAAGTACTGTAGTGATGAGATTGAGTTGAAGCAGAGAAAGTTGAAAGAGAAGGCAATGGTGATGCAGATTAAAGTTGCTCAAACGGAAGTGCAAGGGAATTTTCCACAACAGTTACCGCAGCAGCAGCAGGGAGACATGATGTTTCAGCCCCAGATGAGAGGTAGAGTTAGTTGGGGTAATGTGAATCGTGGTCCAGACTTGGGTACTGTAGGGGTTCAGAATAATGTGCAGGGAATGAAGAAATTATTGACATGTCACGTTTGCGGAGCCACTGGACATTGGAAACAGGAGTGTCCGATGATGGCGCAGGAAGGTGTCATTCAGGATAGTAATTACATCAATTTGTTCCAGATCATAAGGGGGCCGAGAGTGAGAGGTCCTAATCCAACTTTTCTAAATAATGTGAATCAAGTGCAGAATTTTCAACCTTTGCAGCAGGTGGAAATGCCACATGTACAAATGACACAGTCGCAGCCAATGCCACAGCAGGTTCCCATGGTACCTAGACAGCAATTTCAAATCCCTCAAGCCCCAATGGAACAGCAACAGATGATGCTTTCTCAACAGGTCACAGGTCAGAGGCTTAACCAAAGTAATAATACAGTGCACCAATTCCTGTTACACATTGAGAATGGAATAAATGATGATTGAATGAGTGACAGTTCGGATGAGGAGCCATGTGTGCTTGCAACCTCCTTAGAAGCAGATCAGATAGGTCCCTATGTGAAGGGAAAGGTTATGGGCCACAGAGTTTCATTCTTGGTTGACACTGGAGCAACATGCACTACAGTGAGAAGTACAGAAGTTCCAAACTTGCCCCTTTCAGGTAAAACAGTTCAGGTTGTAGGAGTAGCGAATCAGTATTTGACTAACCCGATTATGGAACCAGTTCAGGTTAAAATTGGCAACTTTCAGGGATTTCACAAATTTGTAGTCTGCAATTCAAGTCCGGTATCCCTACTGGGAAGAGACTTAGGGCCAGATGTAGAAAGGGTTTTAAGTGTCGCAAACAGCGAAAATTGCTGTTTGCGACGCACAAAACCCACATCGCGAAGCCCATTCCCATTTTGCGAGTCGGTAACCTGGTTACCAACTTGCAAAATGGGACTGCAAGTCGCAAATAGGAAGGTGTCATACTGGTGGTAACCCATTCGCAAAAGGGAAGGGGTCCCCATGGGACCCCTTCCCCTTTGTGAATGGCCTTGAAAACCTTTTTTCAGAGCAGGCAGTGGTCCATAGAACTGACATGTTCCATTTTTTCATTTTGTAATGCATCTCGTTTTCCTTTAAGGAAAACGGGCTGCCTTACAAAAAAAAAAACTGCTTTATTTAAAAGCAGTCACAGACATGGTGGTCTGCTGTCTCCAGCAGGCCACCATCCCTGTGAGTGCTGCGACTCGCAAGGGGATCGCAAATTGCGACCCACCTCATTAATATTAATGAGGTGGGCCTTTGTAACACCCTTGAGACTCGCAGATGGTGTCAGGGACACCATCCTGCATCCTGCATTGCGACTCACAATTTGCGAGTCGCAATGCAGGATTTTCCTACATTTGGCCCTTGCTGTGTAAAACGAAATGTTTGATTTCTTGTTCAAATGATGGAATTGCGATTCAGATGAATAGTGATGATGAAGATGACCAAACCCGGGAGATAGAAGGGGAAACTACAAATGAGGAGTACTCTCTGATTTAATTTTTCACGATGTTCACAGTGAAGGAGCTTCATACTGATCTGCAGAGAACAGTAAAGGAGAAAGCGTGGGATTTGAGAGGAAAAGAAGTAGGTCTGATAAATGGAGTTGAGCCAGTCAAATTTACTGTGAAGCGGAATGCAGTCTTCCCTCAACTTCTGCAGTACCATATGCCGCAAGATGTCCTTATGAGGGTCACCCAGATAATTGTAGATTTTGTAAAGAAAGGGGTTTTGAAGGAAGGATTGAGCAGCCCATGTAATTCATCGATAATGGGTTTGCAAAAGCCCTGTGGGAAAGTTCGAATTGTCCAGGACTTGAGAACAATAAATTAGATTGTGGTCAAATGTTGCCCCGTGCTGCCAAATCCAGCTGTGATAATGTTTCAGATTCCATGTGATGCTGAATGGTTCACTGTCATTGATTTTTTGCAAGCCTTTTCTGTGCCTCTTCATGAGGAAAGTCATTTTCTCTTTTGTTTCAAATTTCTGGATCAGGTTTATTGTTGGTGCAGAACTCCTCCAGGGTTTTCAGAGTCACCTTCCATATTCAATCAGATCTTAAAATGTAATTTGGAGTTGTTGGAATTGCCTTTCCAATCTACCTTGGTGCAGTAAATTGATGACTTGCTGATTGTGTCTAAAACAAAAGACGAGTGCAAGTATGATACTATTGCCTTACGGAACCATTCAGGAAAGAATGGTCACAAAGTGTCTCCACTTAAATTGAAATACTGTCAGAAAGTAGTGAAATACCTGGGTCACCAGATTTTGAAAGGATCTAGAAAGAAATCCAGAGAAAGGATTACAGCCATATTGTAGATAAATCCCCCGACCGCACAGAGAGATTTCAGGATGTTTTTAGGGATGGTAGGCTACTGTTGTCAATGGATTCCAAATTTTTCAGTCATTTAGAGACCATTGCAGAAGCTGACTCATAAGGAAGTCACTGATTCTATAGCATTAGGCCAGTCTGGAATGAAAGCATTCACTGAATTGAGAGAGAGTGTGTACAAGGTTCTAGCATTGCGTATGCCTGACTACACAAAACCTTTCACATTATTTTGTTGTGAGCGTGATGTATGTTCTTTGTCTGTCTTGACAGAGATCCATGGAGGTGTAAACCGCCCAGTAGCATATCTTTTAACTACTTTGGACCCAGTTGCAGCAGCCTTACCAGGTTGGTTGCGTGCAGTTGCAGAGGTTGGTCAAAGCCTTACACAGTGTGAAGGCATTGTGATTGGACATCCCTTGACTATAATGGTCCCTCCCTCTATTGAGATTCTACTTACAAGGACGAAAACCCAATATTTGACTGGTGCCAGGTTGACCAGATATGAAACGAGTATTCTATGGTGACGGAAACACATGAGGAAAACGTGTTTGGAGCCTGGTTAGAAAGGACCATTTCAGGTAGTTCTGACAACTACCACAGTTGTGAAGTACACTGGAATTCCGAATTGGATCCATGCCAGTAACACGAAGAAAGTGACATGTCCACTGGATCATGAGGAAGAAGAGTTGTTGAGAGTGCCAACAACAGTGAAACAAGTCTTAGGGCCGGAAAGAGAACAAAGAGGAACTGAGACCGGATCTGACCCTGTTGAGGACGGTTCAGTTGCTCCTGTGAGAGATGAAGGGGAAGCTTTCCCAGAAGCAGACAATCTTGAGAGACAAACAGAGCAATTGTCAGACCCAGAGGGGAAAGGAGTTGAGGTGGATCAAAGTTAATGTGATCTGACTTCTCCTGAAGAGAACACTGACAAAAGGTCCACTGAAAGGAGATAAGTGGCTGGAGTCACAAGAAAAGGGAAAGGAAGTGGTTGTTGAAACAATTGAGGAAGAAGTAAATGCAACAAGGAGAGAAGATGTAAGTGAGGGAGAATTGAATGGTGATTGAAAGTTGAAAAGAAAGAGAATAGCAATTCGAAGATATGCAGGTTCTGAATGAGCATATGCAACTACAAGTGAATGGCAGCAAGAATGTTTGTCTTTTTTGTTTTGATAGAGACATTCCAGGCCAGTATTTTGGCACTTGAAGGAAGCTGATGAGCTGACTGTTGAAACAATCTGAGAGAAAACGTTTTGAGAAGGAGACTATTGAAAGTAACCGGAAGAGACATTGATAGCCTGATTTGACTTTTGAAACCTGATTTTGACAAGCTGCTTACCGATTTTGACAAGAGAAAAGAGACTGAAAGCTGTAAATAACTGCTGAAAGAAGAGTTGTTTATTTTGATTTTCGTTGCAGTTTTTCTGCTTTCTGATTCCTTACAGATCATGAGTAAAATTAGCCAGCAGGGTAGGAATACTAGGCACTGTAAACATATGAGTATTGGTTTGGCGATTATGTGTGGGATATTGTTTGTGGTATTGATTATGGGTATATCTGTACTTGATAAGAGTGAAGCCAACCATACTTATGCTTTTGAGACAACTGCTGCACTAACGGCAATAGAAAGGTTCAGGTTAGATGAGAAGTATTTGCATGAGGATATTAATGCGCAAGGAGAACTTCCTTCGAATGTCTTTTATCACTTGTTGAGTGACTATGTTGAGACGATGGATATGAGGAATTGTTATGTGTGTACGCAGATTCCTTCATCAGTTGAGGAAGGAGTTATGTACGATTGTCTGCCTTTAACAAATGGAATAAGTTGTAGTCTGCTACTAACAAGATTCTATAACCAGGAGTACACTCAGTACTTTTACTCAAATTATGACATGGTGTTTCCATTTGTCCCTAAAATTAGGTATTTGAGTAGAGTAGCTAAAGATAATGATATAGTATTAGTTAGATGTTTCTTTGAACCTACATTTACATTTGGTACAGCTTATGCTCACAGGAATAATCTGACATGCTTGCTTACACCTTTAGAGAAAGGCTTCTTAGATCACACAGATGACAGGAGAAAGGCATTGAAGGAGAAGTTAGAAAACGGCTTAAGGAAAAGGACTTACAGGAATGATTATGCTTATATTGCAATTGAGACGCAAGGGAGATTAGCTTTAGATGTGCAACAGGTAGGGAAACTTTGTATATATAGGCCTAAGTCATGCACTGGTACTTTATTTGTGGGAACAAGTGAATGTAGACATGTGTTTTTGTTTCAGAGTAAATAGACGTTTGTGGAGAAATGGACAGAACCAAGCTATTCCAGGAATTTATTACATCTGTGGTCTTAATGCTTATTACCATCTTCCAAGAGGATGGAATGGGACATGTTATTTGGGGATAGTTTTCCCAAAGATTTATCAAATTGATGATTTGAAGAAGTTTCTGAAAGTGACTGAATTACATCATATTAGACAGAGGAGGGAGTCTCCTTCTGGTATAGTGGGAGATATATTTGGAGCAATGATTCCTTCAGTGGGAGTCATTTTGAATTTGATAAAGATTCAAAAGTTGTCTACTATTGTGGATAACATGCTGACAAATTTTTCAGGAGCCATACTCTGATAGATACTGAATTAGCTGCTGAAAGAGCTATGACTCTTCAGAATCATCTTGCTTTAGACATACTTTTAGCGAGAGATGGCAGAGTTCATAGAATGATTTATTCTAGGCATTGTTGCTCATATATGCCTAATAATAGTAAAGAAATTACAGACTTAATTACAAATCTGACTAATGAGAGCGCTGATTTGAAATAATTTAAAGAACCAGGTGTTTGGGAAAAGATTGGCAAATTTTAGCTTCAGTGGGAAATTGGCTCAGCAACATTCGGAATGGAACTCTATAAAAAATATTGCAGGGGACATTAATTATTGTGGTTTGGCTAATTGGAATATGGAGATTGTGTAAATTATGCAAAATAATTAAATTGAATAGGTGAAAGAATAATCAGAGGAGGTAAGAAAAGAAAAGGGAAAAGTTGTACAGGAAGAATTCAAAAAGTGAACAAAAGTATGAAGGGATCGGATTGACAGAATTTTAGCTGATGCAAAAATGTGTGGGTTGTAGGTTGTGTGATGACACATTTAGGCCCTCATTTTGATACTGGTGGTAAAAACCGACTACCGCTGCGGCGAACGGCTGGCAAAAGACTGTCACTGCGGCGACCAGCTGTCCACCGTGTTATGGCCACAGCGGGATTTCCGCCAGAAGGATGGCCGAAATCCAGCTGTGGCCGTGCCAGCAGATGGCGGTAAGGTGGCGCTGCTGCCACCAGCAGCACCATGTCAGTAGACCGCTGCCAGCCGTATTATGTCCCATAATACGGCCTGGCGTTGTTCTGCTGGTGGATGCTGCTGGTGGCAGCAGTGCCCCATCCCGTCTCCTGCCGGAGGACCCCCTGCACACAGGTAAGTCGGGTCTCCGACAGGGGAGGGTGGTGGGGGGTGTTGTGTGTGTGCGTGGGGGGGTGTATGTTTGTATGTGCGTGGATGCAGGTATGTGTTGCGTGTTGGATGCGAGTGTGCATGTATAGAGGTGTGAGTGCATGAATGTTGTGTGTTGTGAATGTGCGAGTGCTTGCATGTTTAATTAAGTGTGTGCGTGAGTGGATGTATGCATGCGTGGATGTTTGTGTGAAAAGGGTGTGCGTATGTGTGAGTGTGTCAGGCGGCATGAATATAGGGGGGTGGGGGCTTTGGAGAGACAAGGGAGTGTGGGGGGGAAACTTGAGAGGGAAGGGGGGGAGTCCCCTATCAGTGATAGGGAAGGAATTTCCTTACACTGATAGTGCCTACAGCCATGGTTTTCGTGGCGGTAAGGAAGCGATGAAAACCATGGTGGTAGGCAGGGTCATACTCCCACAGACGGTACAGTGACGTCCGCCTGGCTGGAGGTGTATATCTCCAACTCGGCGGCTGTTACCGTCGTGGCGGTCAGTGCAAACCGCCAATGTCATAATATGGTGGAAAGTACAGCCAGCCTGTTGGCAGTACTTTCCACCATATTACCGCCAACCGCCAGGGTCATAGAGAGGGCCTGAGTCATCAGAGGAGGGATTGCTAGCACAGATGTTTTAATAAAAATTATTAATGAGTACTCATGTATTCTGAGTAATGGATTTGTGTAGAAAATATAATAACATGGAAAAAATAATGCACACATTTGAAAATGTGATAACGATGAGTGGCCACCAATGTTCACGAAGTGTACTTATCAATAGTCTAATGCTATGAAATGTTTACCATATGTTTGACTAATGTAGTAATATCTATGTTAAAGGTTATGCATTATGTATTAGCTTTATTAATTGTAGGCCTTAACTTTGCGAAGGTCTTAGCCTAGTTACCTGGCCTCATGTCAAGCTGTATTTCTTAATGTTTAATAAATGGCTTAAAACAGAGAGTTAAACTGTGATTTTCCATTGTATTGTGTAAATGTCCTCATAGCTGAGAAAGCTTTCTCATGAGAACCGACTGGTAGAAGATGCTGTTCTTGCTAAATGTAACATTATGAGTGTAATGTGTGTAAGACTGACTTTCTCAGGAGGAGAACAATGGAGACACTGATTGGAGTAGAAGCTGCAACAATATTGTTACCTGAAGAGCCAGATGATGAGGACATTGAAGGAAAAACCAATCAGCGAATGTGAACAGAGTAATGGTAGAATTCATAGTCTTGGAGTTTTAGTTTTATTGAACAAAGTGTGAACATGTGATCCCTTGACCAATAGGGATTTGGGAAATAGTTTTAGGGAATTTAACTTAACAAGACTGCACCGAGAGAGAAGAGCCCACCCTTGGCCATTTTCCATCTTGACAAGAGACATGCTTAACTTTATTGATTAGAGACTTTTTTGAACTTTGGTGCTGAATCCTGATGCCTTGCTGATCGACTGCTGTCCTGATGACGAAGGCTATCTTGTCCTGTCGATCCAATTAAGGAGCGGTATTAATTGTACCCATGTGTCTGTTATGCATATTTGCTTTTTCTTTGCAGATACCAACCGCACTGTTTTCCGAGAGTCATAGTTAGATGTTTTTCCAAATTGGTGTTACTAAATTATTTTGCATGAAGCCCAACATGCTGATGCTAATCTGGTGTTAGATAAGGATCCTCACTAATGAAAATCTGGTAACAGGGAAAAAAAGCTTGATTGATTTCTCTGCAGAATCTACTTGTATGTGATCTTGTTGTGAAATTGTTCTTGTTATTAATTGCACTGTAACCTTAGAATGTGTAACAGTTCAAGCTTTGATTATATTACATTTTCCGTCACTTCGGACTGCCAGTGTTGTTTCTGTATTCGTATCATTTGATTTTGAGGTTAATTCACATGACTTTAGCATTGTTAATATAGGGAAATAAATATTTTACATTTTACTAAAAGGTGGGGTCATTCATGACTGAAAGGTCATGGTGCGTGACAATTACTGACTCTATTGACTATTAATGTAATTGATTATTGATGATTATTGTGTACTGATTACCAGTGAGACCTACTCTAGTACTGGTCGAGATAGTCTGAGGGCCTGACCCACGAAACCACAGTTGCATGGTAAATCTATTAAAGAATCTACAAAGCAAGCACCTGAAGATTCTAAACAACTCTGGGATTAAAAACAAAAAACACCTAAAAAAGAAAGGGGGGAATCTCCGCATATGGAGACACCACAGAATAGATATAATCTCAGAAATAGAGATAATATTAAAACGCCTGACAGATATCAATATACTAATGCACGCCAATCTTGTTCCTTTCAGGACTCACTGGAAAAACGCAGTGAGAGAGGTGGGCTGTCAGAACGAAGAACTGAGTACTTGAAACCGAGACATGAATCACAACTCTCAACAGAAGTTTCTGTTAAAAAAGAAGAGAAACTTCTTGAACACAAAACCCAATTTAAAGAAAAAAAAGTGGCAGTAGTTGTGATTCATCATGCCACTCAAGAAGAGGGCTCTATTGAAGAACAAGACGTGGGCGCTAGCTTTGCTAGACAGCGCAGCATAGGTCACAATAGTTTGCTGGAATCTTCAAGAACATCTGGAGGTGAAAGCAACTGATGACTTCTTACAAGTTGAAACCGCAGACATGCAAGTCTCCACGCCTGATAGGGTGCACAAAGTAACAATACAGTTAGACGGAGACTTTGAACGCACAATTAACACAATCTTTTGGGACTGCGTTGTAAACATTTATGATATTCTACTGGCCAAAAGGGATTGGCCACCTGAATTTGTCCGTACTACCCCAATATGAAGATGAGGTCATCAAACTTTCTTTCTCACCTCTTGTTCCCAATGAGCTCACAGAGTCCTAGGCCATTAATTGAGCATTGGCACAGGCACCCGTGTTATATCACAACCACGTAGGGTGGGATAAAGATTCCTCCTGTCATGTAATTTCATTTAAAAATCAACCCCAACCTCAACCCCAATACCCAATAAAACATGATGCTAAAGCACCTATGAGGGAAATCCTCACAAAACTGGAGTACCAGGGCGTAATCGAACCCTGTGTCTCACCAATGAACAATCCCTTATTCCCTATAGCTAAACCGGACCATTCATACAGAATAGTCTTAGACTACAGACACTTAAACAGTCATACACGTACATATGCTAATATGCCATACAAGACTTTCATAGCACAGCACTTATGAACAACATAGTGTGCAAAAAACTACAAAACAACACTGGATATTTCTAATAGTTTCTTCTGCCAAAATATGGAGCCTGAGAGTAGAGATTTAACAAGTTTCAGTGCACTAGGCTCCCAGAAAAAAATCTGTCATTTACCACAAGGGTATAAGAACAGTCCAGGACTGTTTGCGGCTTGTGTAACTTCAATATTGCACAACATAGACCCGGAGGCAGTGTCCTATGTAGAGGATATCTACCTCATGGACAATGAATTACAGCATCATCTAAGACGGGTAGCCGGCATTGTTTTAGGATTTGCCGAATTCGGCTATAAATTCAAATTAAAAAATACAAAAATGGCCATTTCAGGGATATGAATTATGGAGTGAAGGAAAGAGCCTAGCATCACAATTCTTAGAAAAATGCACACAGTTACAACCTCCAAATACCATTAAAAACTCCAATCCCTATTGGGTTTTCTAAATTTTGGCAGAACATACATTCCAGATTACGCATCACGCATAAAACCCTTATATGACTTGATACATTTGGACTTTTCCAGTGAATTCTGGAAAGTCAAACATACACGCATTCTCAGAGCATTGCAACAAGACATGTTTGCAGCACAACATTTATACAAAAGGGACAATAAAAGCATTTGGTCATCAGAGTAATTGTTGGCACCATTGGTTTCACTTATGTAATTCAATGAGGGTGAGACAGTCCCGATAGCATACAAATAACATCTGTACCCTACCCACTGAGAACATTTTTACTGCTGTTCAGATGGCTGTCATTAAAGAAAGACCACTAGCCCAGGCAAAATGCATTATTGTCGTATTTCCAATCCCAGCCCCTAAGGCTGAGACCAAAGCTAGCGTTCCAAACACTACAGCATTACACACATGTTGGATCCAATGGGCACCATCTTTGACAGCCACTGAGTTAGACTATATTTTTGATCCATAGTTACAAACTCAGGAATTTTTTGCAGTATGAAGTAGAATACCCAGTTCCGGCAAATACGTTGCCTATTCATCAATATCAAAGAGTCATGTACACCGATGGCTCAGCAGAACCTGTAATAGGCACAAAGCATCAATACTCCGCTGTTTGCGGAGTGGTAATCCGCTATATGGAAGGTAATAAATTCTATCCACAACTTACCTTTATGCAAACCCTAGGGGATTGCACTGCACAAATAGCAGAGGAAAAGGCTCTGGTGATGGCACTGGAACATACGAATCCTCACCAGCTAACACTGATTGTCTGTGATTTGTATTATTGTGTCCAGCCTTCAATGAATATCTGCATTACTGGCGCCAGAATGGGTTCAGAGATTCCAACCATCAAACACAGACTTCTGTGGGGGAAGGTAGCGGATCGAAAGGAAACGCTACCAAAGGTTCATGTTGTACACACACCTGGACACCAGCGCTTTGGAATGCACGTTGCTGGGAATAGGCTGGCTGATGAAGCAGCCAAATCAGCAGTAGCTACGGATTCTGTTTCTTCAGTAACTTGTTCTAGGATGAAACCAGACGATGACATATGGGCAGCCGTGAAAGCCATGGCTGAAGGCACGCCCTTACCAAAAGCATTTCCTGCTAAATATTCCTACCGGAATGGCGGCTTCCTTGACGCAGAAGTAAAAATGGCAGGCGTGGGAGTTTGAGTAATTCCCAATAAATACCTAAGGCCAGAGTTGATCAAAGCAGCGCATGAGTGAGTGGCTTCTGCCCATGCTGGTGTGGCAGCTACTATATCATTATTGCAAGCACATTATTGGTGGCCAGGCATAGAGAAACGGACCAAGCAGTATGTCCTTTGTTGTGAAATCTGCCAACAAATTAAGGGGCCCACCGTCAAACACCCACCGCAGACACACCTCCTAATTTCAAACAAACTATTACAATGTGTGTACTTGGACCATTGTCGTCCCCTGACACCTGACAGTGCATTCAAATACATCTCAGTCACTGTTGACTCCTGCTCCAGATTTCTATGGGTGTGGCCACAATGCTCGGCTGACGCTTGGACTGTTATTAAAGATTTGCAAGTCTTTATTGGCACATATGCAGTTGCGGCTTTCTACTTGGACCAGGGACCTGCTTTCGACTAAAGGGCATTCAGGGATGCCATGGCTTTGTTAGGGGTCCAACTCCATTACTCGTCTCCATTTCATCCCAAGGGAAATAGTGTCGTGGAGCAACGAAACTGAGATTTAAAGCAATCCCTAATAGCCAGAGTATTAGGAACTGGTAGTAGTTGGCTTAATCACTTGTATGGAGTGCAGAAGGCACTTAATAACCTGCTTAGAAGGTCCCTTGGCGGTCGTACTTCATACGAGTGCCTGTTTGGAACTCAAATGTATGTTCCAGATCTTGATGGTTCTGGCGTGGAGGCAGCAGAAACACCTTTTGAAATAAATGAACGTATCACTGTCTTGCAGGAATTAAAACAGTTCCATGGCGACAACGTTTCTGCCAGTGCTGCCTCCATAGGAATTAAGGCTGTACCAATAACATCTACTGGCTGTATTCCAAAGGTTGGGGATCTAGTACGTGAAAAGGTTGCTGTGAAAAAGGAGTTTGGTCCTTCCTATCGTGCACCGGATCCAGTCCTGGGAATACACGGTACCAGAAGTGTTATTTTACCACCGCTGCCTGGTTCTAAAGAAAACTGATTTGTCTTCATCGACAATGTCAAGTTACACCATATAGCCGATCCTGCACAGCAGACCAATAGGAACAACCAGTAGTACCAGAATCCTACTCACTACTGGTCATGACGTCCCTCTACAAGTTTTGAGCAGCAACGCTGACACCTCTCCGAGCTTAGGGAGGGTGGAAAATGATCTTGCATTAGTTCCACTAACTTGCAACAAGCAACACAAAAATGGCTGATTGATTTGATTTGACCACTACACAAACGGATGGTGTAATTTACAGTAACCCACCGCAGGAGACTCCTACCAGTTCTCCTCCTTCAAATACAGCTCAGTTTTTGCACAAACTGCTTCTGAATACTTTGCCGACATCACTGACACCTTTTCGGACTAATTTGCCTCTTCTGCATCTGAACTCTCCAAAAATACGTAAGCTGATTAATTGGCTTAAAATAAATTACTTTATTTTCCCATTGAACCATCTGTGGCTTTCCTTGACTGTATTAGCTTTCCTCCTTTATATTGGTTTTGTTATTACTTTCTTTCTATTAATACATGGCCATTACCTTCCTAAAAGATCAACAGTTGAACTGATGGGTGAGGTCCTAAAACCAAATTTTTCTTCTCTCAAAGTCCGCAGAGACTTGTCTTTTGTGAACATTTCCGCTATATCAATTCCTGATGGGATTGTTTGGGATAAAGTCACATTTGATGTATACAGCCCGGCGGAGGTCATTCAAATACCATATGTGTTTAAATTTTCTGTGAACAATGTAATAATACCCGGAGTTGTTTCTGACGACTGGATGTGAAAATAGTTGATTCCATGATGACTGAGTTGCAGTATTTTACTATATTCGAAAGTAAGGATGTTTGTCAATCCAAAGAAAATTATGGTGACATGTTTTGCTATAATTATTATGGACATAATTTCATTCACAGAACAAGCAACCAAAAACTATTTTTAATTACACATAATGGGAACATTGTCTAACTCCACCACAAGGGAGTTCTAAAATATATTCTGAAAACTTTGCATATTTTTCTGGGCACAATGTTAAAAATGCTGAGTCATATTATTTCAAATTGTCATTGATGGAAAATGTACATATATTATTGACCGATACAAAATTAATTTATTCAGATTCCTTTGTTTCCCAGTTGGCTATAGAAGGCTATGAGTATTGGCTGAAGTCGATAGACTTAAAAAGTGTGTGGGGAACAAAACATTGGCAAATAAGGGGAAAGGAAGCTTTATTCAGGGCGTGCTTGATACCTGTTCAAATTATGGCCCTCATTATGACATTGGTGGTAAATCCCGCTTACTGCCATGCTGACGGCTGCCAACTTACCGCCGCGCTGGTGAATATCCGTTCACCATATTATGACACACACTCACCATTCCGACAGAATACAGCCACATACACAAATCCGCCAGACCAAAGGTTACTGATAAAGTGGCGGTCCCAAAACTCATACTGTTACACCAACAAAACAATGCCCATCACATTATGACCCACGAATCACCACAGTGGACATTCAATAGCGGTAAACCATTGGCGGTACACACCGCTGCGCTCAGAATGGACACCCACATACAAAACAACACTACATTGGACAATACCAAGTACACACACCTGTTATTCATACACACACCACACACCCACACCACTGTAAAAGACACACCCACATTACTAACAACCCTTTACAAACAACAATTGCCACAGGACACTGAGAAGACGAGCACAAAGACAACTAGACACACACACCACTTACACCCATACACCCCTCACACACTCCACATCACACACTGTAGGAAAGTACCATCTTGCCTGGCATGTTACCCCCATTTTCACTCTATGTATGTATGTTTTAGCCCGTGTGTTACTGGGATCCTGCTAGGCAGGACCTCAGTGCTCATAGTATGTGCCCTGTATGTGCTCCCTGTGTGGTGCCTAACTGTATCACTGAGGCTCTGCTAACCAGAACCTCAGTGTTTATGCTCTCTCGGCTTTCTAAGTTTGTCACTGCAGGCTAGTGACTAAATTTACCAATTCTCATTGGCACACTGGTACACCCATATAATTCCCTTGTATATGGTACTTAGTTACCCAGGGTTTTGGGGTTCCAGGAGATCCCTATGGGCTGCATTGCCACCCATAGGGAGCTCAGACAATTCTTACACAGGCCTGCCACTGCAGCCTGAGTGAAATAACATCCACGTTATTTCACAGCCATTTTCACTGCACATAAGTAACTTATAAGTCACCTATATGTCTAACCTTCACCTGGTGAAGGTTGGGTGCCAAGTTACTTAGTGTGTGGGCACCCTGGCACTAGCCAAGGTGCCCCCACATCATTCAGGGCAAATTCCTCGGACTTTGTGAGTGTGGGGACACCATTACATGTACCCCCATATAATTCCCTTGTATATGGTACTTAGTTACCCAGGGTTTTGGGGTTCAGGAGATCCCTATGGGCTGCAGCATTTCTTTTGCCACCCATAGGGAGCTCAGACAATTCTTACACAGGCCTGCCACTGCAGCCTGAGT
This sequence comes from Pleurodeles waltl, assembly GCF_031143425.1. Lineage (NCBI taxonomy): Eukaryota > Metazoa > Chordata > Amphibia > Caudata > Salamandridae > Pleurodeles > Pleurodeles waltl. The sequence continues at coordinate 31,788,441 of NC_090437.1, forward strand.
GAAATAACATCCACGTTATTTCACAGCCATTTTCACTGCACATAAGTAACTTATAAGTCACCTATATGTCTAACCTTCACCTGGTGAAGGTTGGGTGCCAAGTTACTTAGTGTGTGGGCACCCTGGCACTAGCCAAGGTGCCCCCACATCATTCAGGGCAAATTCCTCGGACTTTGTGAGTGTGGGGACACCATTACATGAGTGTACTACACATAGGTCACTACCAATGTATAGCCTCACAATGGTAACTCCGAACATGGCCTTGTAACATGTGTAAGATCATGGAATTGTCACCCCATTACCATTCTGGTATTGGGGGTGACAATTCCATGATCCCCCGGGTCTCCAGCACTGAACCAGGGTGCTGCCAAACTGCCTTTCCGGGGTTTTCAATGGAGCTGCTGCTGCTGCCAACCCCTCAGACAGGATTCTGTCCTCCTGGGGTCCAGGCAGCCCTGACCCAGGAAGGCAGAAAAAAGGATTTCCTCTGAGAGAGGGTGTTATACCCTCTCCCTTTGGAAATAGGTGTGAAGGGCTGGGGAGGAGTTGCCTCCCCCAGCCTCTGGAAATGGTTTGATGGGCACAGATGGTGCCCATCTCTGCATAAGCCAGTCTACACTGGTTCAGGGACCCCCCAGCCCTGCTCTGGCGTGAAACTGGACAAAGGAAAGGGGAGTGACCACTCCCCTGACCAGTACCTCCCAGGGAGGTGCCCAGAGCTCCTCCAGTGTGTCCCAGACCTCTGCCATCTTGGAAACAGAGGTGTTGGGGGCACACTGGACTGCTCTGAGTTGCCAGTGCCAGCAGGTGATGTCAGAGACCCCCTCTGATAGGCTCTTCCCTCTCTTGGTAGCCAATCCTCCTTTCTTGGTAGCCAAACCTCCTTTTCTGGCTATTTAGGGTCTCTCCTCTGGGGTATTCTTCAGATAACGAATGCAAGAGCTCACCGGAGTTCCTCTGCATCTCCCTCTTCGACTTCTACCAAGGATCGACCAGTGACTGCTCCAGGACGCCTGCATAACAGCAACAAAGTAGCAAGACGACTACCAGCAACATTGTAGGCACCAAAAGACTGCATCACCGTTCCTCCGGGTCCCCTCTCATCCTGACGAGCGTGGTCCCTAGAACACAGGAACTCTATCCAAGTGACTCCCACAGTCCAGTGATTCTTCAGTCCAAGTTTGGTGGAGGTAAGTCCTTGCCTCCCCACGCTAGACTGCAAACCTGTGTACTGTGTCATTTGCAGCTGCTCCGGCTCCTGTGCACTCTTCCAGGATTTCCTTCATGCACAGCCTAGCCTGGGCCCCCAGCACTCCGTCCTGCAGTGGTCAACCCTCTGAGTTGGCCTCCGGCATCGTGGGACCCTCCTTTGTGACTTTGAGCCAGCTCTGGTTCACAAATCTTCCAAGTGCCTGTTTGGGTGCTTCTGTGGGTGCTGCCTGCTTCTGTGGGGCTCTATGAGTTGCTGAGCGCCCCCTCTGTCTCCTCCTCCAAAGGGCGACATCCTGGTCCTTCCTGGTCCCCAGCAGCACCCAAAAACCTTTCCCGCGACCCTTGCAGCTAGCAAGCCTTGTTTGCAGTATTTCTGTGTGGGAACACTTCTGCAACTTTCAGCGCGACCTGGGACATCTTCCATCCAAAGGAGAAGTTCCTAATCCTCTTCGTTGTTGCAGAATTCAAAGCTTCATCCATCCGAAGGCAGCTTCCTTGCACCTTCATCTGGGGTTTTCTGGGCTCCTGCCCCCCTGGACACTATTGTGACTCTTGGACTTGGTCCCCTTGCCTTGCAGGTCCTCAGGTCCAGGAATCCGTCTTCAGTGCTTTGCTGGTGTTTGTGGTTCTTGCAGAATCCCCCTATTAGGACTATTGTGTTCTTGTGGGGAAGTAGGTGTACTTTACTCATACTTTTCAGGGTCTTGGGGCGGGGTATCTTGGACACCCTGACTGTTTTCTTACAGTCCCAGTGACCCTCTACAAGCTCCCATAGGTCTGGGGTCCATTCGTGATTTGCATTCCACTTTTGGAGTATATGGTTTGTGTTGCCCCTAGACCTATGTTCACCTATTGCAACCTATTGTAATTCTACACTGTTTGCATTACTTTTCTTACTCTTACTTACCTGTTTTGGGGTTGTGTACATATTACTTGCCTTCTTACTGAGGGTACTCACTGAGATACTTGTGGCATATTGTCATAAAAATAAAGTACCTTTATTTTTAGTAACTCTGTGTATTGTGTTTTCTTATGATATTGTGCACATGGTATAAGTGGTATAGTAGGAGCTTTGCATGTCTCCTAGTTCAGCCTAAGCTGCTTTGCCATAGCTACCTTCTATCAGCCCAAGCTGCTAGAAACACCTCTATTCTACTAATAAGGGATAACTGGACCTGGCACAGGGTGCAAGTACCGCAGGGTACCCACTATAAGCCAGGCCAGCCTTCTACACACACCCCACCACATTACCCAACACACCCTCACCAACACACATCACACAACACCCATGGCACCACAAAGGCACCCCTGTTTCACTGAGGAGGAGTTAAGGGTCATGGTGGAGGAAATCGTCAGGGTAGAGTCACAGCTCTTTGGAGCACAGGTACAGCAAATATCTATAGCAAGGAAGATGGAGCTCTGGCGAACAATCATGGGCAGGGTCAACGCTGTGGGACAGCACCCAAGAACAAGGGACGTCATCAGGAAGAGTTGGAATGACCTATGGGGGAAGGTACATTCCATAGCAGCAAGACACCAGCTCGCCATACAGAGGACTGGTAGTGGACCCCCACCTCCTCCCCCACAGCTCACAGCATGGGAGGAGCAAGTACTGGCAATACTGCATCCTGAGGGACTCGCTGGAGTTGCTGAAGGACTGGGCACTGGTAAGTCAATATTTAACAATTATCACCCACCATACCTGCATGCCTTCTCACACACTCACTCCCATCACTCCACCACATCCCACACACTCCACCAACACATCTAACTAATCCCAATGCCAGGACCTTCATGCTGTACCAATGCATAGACACCCCTCCCAGCCCTGCATGGACACCCATCACTAAAGCATGCACTGCAACTAACAATCCCACAATACACCAACATACACAAGGAAAAGCTGGCAAACCAAACATAGAGGGGAAGCTACAGAAGTACAAATGTCATACACTTGAAGAATAATACATCATTTACATCCCCACAGGTACCCCAGCCAATGTCAGTGGAGAAGAGGTGCCACCACAATCCAGTCCCCCAACAGAAGAGGCCCCCAGTGAAGACAGTAACTCTGGACTTCTGGATCTGGACGACGTACCTGGTCCATCAGGGGCCACTAGACAGCCGGTCACCCAAGCCCACTCACAGACACCACAGATCCTCCCCCATCAGGAACAAACACCACAGCACCCACCCAGTGTGCCCACCCCTCTGTCCCCAGGACACATCAATCAGCAGTGTGCCCACCTGTACAGGGACCTCAGGCCACATCTCACCCACCAGACAATCAAGGACTTGCGGTCAGGGGCAGTGGGCACACCGTTCAGGGGACAGATGCACAGGTCAACTGGGACACTGGGAAGACTGCTGTGCACCAGGGGGAGGACAGGCCCAGGGAACCGACTCTCCAGGAGGCACTCACCAAAATCCTGGGAGCCTACCAACATTCCCAGAACACAATGGGCCAGATCCTAGACAACGTGCAGGAGTACAGGTAGCTGCAGGAAGGACAGTATCAGGGGATCAGGCCATCAACACCACCCTGATCTCCGTAGCAGGGGTGATGGCAGACATGGGGAACATCATGAGGGAGGAAACAGCACACCAGCGGGCCCCTACCACAAGCCAGTCATCTGAACAGCCCTCCACTTCCACTGCTGCTAGTGGCCAGGAGGCCCCACCACAGGACCCACAGCCCACCAGCATCCCCCCCTGCAGAAGGTGAACCACCTCGCAAACGATCCCTGCGAACCAGACAGAAGCCAGAGACACTTGCCAAGACCACTGCCAGGAAATGAGACTCTCTTGATTGTCCCCCGTGTGTCCCTTGAACTGCCATTGCTCCCCTTCCTATGTCCCCATGAACACTGCACCTGTGCTACAAACAGACTGGAACAATACCCTGGACTTTCCTCCATCATCACCACATTCCATTGCACTTTCCCCTCTATATTTTAGCACAACAATAAACACCTTTGGATAAAACTCGACTACTAGTATTTAATGTATTGCAAATTTGTATTGATTGAAACAGCTGCAAACAGTGCAAGTGAAATGTACATAGTGTGACCATAGAAATAATGACCTGTTGCTGGCTGTTGTGATCACATCAGGACATTTCTGTCATATCACCGACATCTGTAAAATGAATATCCAAAGGTAACAGTAAGTAGGAGAAAGAAGTGGATAATGCAAGCATGCCAATGCCACACAGAATACACCAATAGTCATAGAAATGTGAAGTTGCACTGTCTCACCTGTGTGTTATTGGAAGTACTGATGGATCATTAATGTTCTGTTGTCCACATCCTCATCCTCTGCCTCCTCATCCTCACTGTCCTCAGGGTCCACTGCTGCCACAAGGGCATCTCCAGTCTCCTTCTTCTGTAGAAAAGGTACATGAAGTCTGAGAGCCAGGTTGTGCAACATGCAGCATGCCACTACCATCTGGCAGACCTTCTTGGGTGAGTAGCACAGGGATCCACCTGTCAGTTGGAGGCACCTGAACCTGGCCTTCAGGAGGCCGACGGTTCTCTCAATTATCCTTCTGGTTCTCCCATGTGCCTCATTATAACATTCTTCTGCCCTTGTCCTGGCATTCCTCACAGGGGCCAGCAGCCACAATAGGTTTGGGTTTACCAGTGTCACCTGCAAATATTGAGGGACAACATTTAGCCACACACTGTCATATTTGTCCAACAGCATAGGCATACACCAACATACAATGGGTGGGGACCAAGGCTCACCTATTAGCCACACCCTGTGCATCTGTAGTAAGGACATCACATTTGGGATGCTGCTATTCCTTAGGACAAAGGCATCATGCACCTACCCAGGATACTTGGCGTGGGAGATGTACTGGTCTGCCAGGCACACTATCTGCACATTCATGGAGTGGAAACTCTTACGATTCCTGTACACCTGTTCATGTTTCGGGGGTGGGGGGGGGAGAAGGGGACAATCCCAATATGTGTTCTATCAATCGCCTCAATTATATTGGTGATATGTCCCATTGCATAAAAACCGGCCTTCACAGTGGCCAAATCCTCCACCTGGGGGAAAGCAATGGAGCTGCACATGTGTTTTATCAGGGCAGACAAGACTCTTACCAGCACTATTGAGAACATTGGCTGTGACATTCTCGCTGCCAAGCCCACTGTCACTTGGAAAGAACCAGTTGCCAGGAAATGGAGCACTAGAGGGGGGGATCCCATTCGGATGACGGATAGCTGAGATCAGGTCAGGTTCCAACTGGGCACACAGCTCTGTGACTGTGGCCCTGTCCAGTCTATAGGTGAGTATAATGTGCCTGTCCTCCAGTGTAGGCAAGTCCACCAGGAGTCTGTACACTCGGGTATGTCTCTATCTCCTATTCATCTGCAGCAGTAGGTATCTAAGCGGCACAAGAGTGAGTAGGCTGTCACAATTTGAACAACTATACTACAACAGCAGTCCTCATCGTGCAATCATGTTTTGGGACAGTGGAATTTAAAAGTATGCGCCTATATATCCTGTGACCCAGAAATTATCGATAGGCCTATTCACCCCCCCTGTAATGGCGACTGCCTGTCCTGTGTGGAGGGAGAGGTGGAAGTGAGGTAATGCCGCCGACGTTGTGTGCAGTGGCGGTAGGCGGTCGTAAACCGCTGTGCAATTCCTCATTGGATTATATTGGGCCCTATGGGGTACGGTGGCCAATGGGAATCTATGCTGGCGGTGACGGTATGCACCGCCACGGACGTGACTGCCATTTTATTTCACATTCCTCACTTGTTTCCTGACCTTCCATAGGAGAGGACCTACACTGCATGTGCTGCTGTGACCTGTGTCTGGAACCTACCATGGCCCCTGTGACTGGGGAAAGGGCCCCATCCTTCACTTTGTAAGGGGTTGGAGCGACTGGTGGATGGGGTCCTACCCCAATATGAACAGCTTTATGGGCCTCCAGACCAAAAGGTGAGTACGCTGTGGGCACGATACATGTGGCATGAATGCATGGAATGTGAAGGCATTGTGTAATGGGGTGGATTTCCTCTTGGCGGTGTACATGGTGTGCGCTGGGCTGTGTGTGTGCCAATGGTGATGGAAACAGGTATGGTGGTCCATTTGAGTGACAGGTTGGACTGTTTGTCTAATGGTATTCGCCTGTCTGTATTGCCTGTGCATGTCAGCGCCCATCAAAAGAATGTAAAATGGCATGTCATCACCAAGGATGTGCGGACCCTGGGGGTCTATGGCAGGCGGAGCATCCACTGTCGGAAACGGTGGGAGGACCTGAGACGCTGGGCACGGAAGACCGTGAAGGCCCAGCTGGGGATGGCCTCCAAACGAGGAAGTGGTGCCCGTCGAACCCTGACCCCCCTGATGGACCGCATACTGGCAGTGGCCTATCCAGAGCTGGATGGGTGCTTGAGGGCATCACAGCAGCCACAAAGGGGTGAGTACAGTGGCTATCATTACAACTTATGGCTGGTGGGGTGGTATCCGGGTGTTGGTTTTGTGTTAGTGGGTGCCCCTAAGGCCAGGCCAGACATAGCAGCCTAGGTCCTCTGGAGGCTAAGGGTTGAATGGAAATACGGGTTACTTAGCTTGTTAGTATTCACTTCTAGGCAGGGATTTGTGGGGTCCCAGGTGTGCTGCAGTTGGCGGTGTGTGCCCGTCCTCATGCCTCGGTGACTAGCCATTTCACTGGTAGTGTGTAGGCCTCTTCCCTGTGTGTGAGGGTGCTGTGTACGCCAACAGTGGTGTTGGTGCAGTCATTGACCCATTGTATCCTTTGTCTCTCTCTCTCCCCCTTTCTTGTTTTGTCATCCTGTCCTTATCTACATTAGCATCATCTAGCGGAAGAGCAAAGGCACCAGCGACAGAGGGAGCTGCATCCCACAGGACCCTGGAGGCAAAGTCCACCGATGCCGAGGGTACCAGTGGGACGGAGGGCGAGGGGAGCACCACAGTGGAGACTGGAGGGGACAACAAAGACTCTGATACCTCCTCTGATGGGTGCTCCATGGTGCTCCATGGTCTGTGACCACCCCAGCCTCAGATACAGCCGCCACCCCGTACCAGCACCGCCCTCCCAGTAGCCCCTCAGCGAGTTGCCCGTGCCAGCTCACCCAGGAGGGTGGGCATCTCCTCCTCCCCAGGCATCTTAAGCCCTGCCCCAGTGAGCCCTGCTGCCCTGAGTGATGAGGCTATTGACCTCCTGAGATCCACCTCTGTAGGGCAATCAACCATTGTGAATGCGATCTGGGGGCTGACATCCCAGATGCAGCAATGCAATGCGTTCCTGGAGGGTATTCACAGTGGACTGGCGGCCCAACAGAGATCGATTCAGGCTCTGGCCTCCTCTCTGATGGCACCTACTGTCCCTGTTTCAACCGTCCCCCCTCCAACTTCCAATTCCCTGTCCCATTCTCCTCAAGGAATATGTGTTTCACATAAGCTTTATTCGGCCAACAGACCATCAAAGCAATACAATACAATACAATATAATATAATAATATAAACCATAATGTCATAGAAAAATTTAAAAAAAGAATGATCCATGTTTGCCCGTCTTAAAACAATTTCAACTCATTGTAAATAAAAAGTGCGTATGCGCCATGCTGTTGCTAAAAACTTACTTACTGCGTAAATTGTCACATTTGAATTGTGGCTTTTTAAGATCCGCAAAGCTAAAAAACATTTCCTTAAATTCAATTCCCTACAGATTTTATATATCCATTTAAACCTTGGGATTGAATAGGCGGGACAAAAAAACATAAAATGTTCTACTGTTTCGGAAGGAATGCCACATACAGGACAGGTATCAGGTATCAGAGCTTGACTTAGGTCCCCATCTGCTCGTTAAGGCCTTCAGGGGTAATGTTCCAAATCGAAATCTGGCATACAAACTTTTGCCTAACAAATCAGGTATTGTATCTAAGTATGGTTCAAACTCAGGGTACCATTTAAAATCAATAAACGAGTTAGTTAAATGACCATTCGATTTCTGAGAAATGTAATTATTACATATGTGGGACCAGTAAGCTCTCTTCAATACTTTTACATGGTGCTTCACAAGTTGCTGGGGATTCTCCTCAATCCCAACCCATCCCAAGCAAACAGGCAGATGAGCATGCACACAAGACAACACACAAGTGTGGCATAGGCAAACACAAGCACCACACTTCATCCCACAGGCACTCACACAAACACCATACAGCTGCAGACACGACAACATCCACTGCCTCCACTGCCTCCCCCTCCTCCACCTCCCACCCAGTTACGTCCACACTCACACCTGCATGCACTACATCAATATCCACTACTAGCATCATCACCACACCAAGCAGAACACACAGCTCACTGGCAGACACCTCCATAACATTCATGCTTGCGTCCCCTGTGTCATCTCCCACCATGTCTGTCCCCCACTTAAAGGACACAAATGCAAGCAGTCAGACACCCAACAGCCATCCACCTCACAACAGCATACAGCCCATACACTGCACCCAAATCCAACTCCTCCAACAACCACTCCCTCATCCCCCACTCCCATTACTCCTCCCTCCTCACGCCCCAATGTCCCTAAAAAGCTTTTCCTTTCCCAGATTGACCTCTTCCCTATCCGTCCCACCCATCTGGCACATATGGGCAGGGTACCAAGGACACAGCCCAGCACCTCAGCCAAACAGTCCATGGGGACAGTGGTAGCACCACCTACTCATGGTGGTAGGGATACAAGACCAAAAACACTGTAGGGGAAGGAGCCAGCACGACCTGGGATGAAGGGAAGAGTCCAACACCAGCTGTGAGGATGGGGAAGGAGCCTGCACCACCTAGGATGAAAGGGAGAGTCCGGCACCAGCTGTGAGGAAGGGGAAGGAGCCTGCACCAGCTGTGAAAAAGGGGAAGGAGCCGGCACCAGCTGTGAGGAAGGGGAAGGAGCCTGTACCACCAGGCAGAGAGGGAAAGAGCCCATCCACCCCTGCCAGGAAGGGTAAGGGAAACCCAACCCATGACCAGGAGGACAAGAGGCACTCTATGCCAGCGGAAGCTGTCAGGCAAACACCGCCACCACCAGCAGCTGTCACGGGGCCCCCACCACCAGCCATGGATGTGCAGCCATCAGTGAGTGCAGGAGCTGCCCAGGAGCCTCCCCAACCACCACCAGCATGTAGCCATCAGTGAATGCAGGGGCTGCCCAGGAGCCTCCCCGACCACCATCAGCATGCAGCCATCAGTGAGTGCAGGGACTGCCCAGGAGCCTCCCCTAACCACCTCCACTATGCAGCCATCCCCACTCGTGGACGCCATGTAGTCCACCCTCCAGAGGCTACTGTGCGAGCTGCCCCCTCCAGCACAAGTGGGCAGGTCACCCACTCGAGAGACTGTGGCCTTGCACTCCCCAGGACAAAGAACAATGGACATGTTGCCCCCTCCAGAACCAGTGGGCAAGACACCCACTTGAGAGACTGTGGCCTTGCACTCCCCAGGACAAAGCAATGGGCATGTTGCCCGCTCCAGAACCAGTGGGCAAGACACCCACTCAAGAGACTGTGGCCTTGCACTCCCCAGGACAAATCAATGGGCATGTTCCCCCCTCAAGAACCAGCGGGCTTGTTCACGCATCCGGCTGAGGTGCCCCTCCCCCTGAGGTGCCTGCCTATGTGCAAACTGATACCCCTGCAGTGTTCTATCAGGATGTGGTCAGGATTCTAGTTAAGCCTTCAACTGTGCCCTGTGGCCATGTGGGCCTTTTAAACTTTGGACTGGGCAGTGTCCCTTTTTTGTACATGTGTACATATCTGTTTTATTCCCGAACCAGATTATTAATTTTGATGTTGAACTGATTACAATCACTTTCATCATTTCCTGTTGTCCTTGCATTATTCTGCAGATTTTCAGGGTCAAATTGTTTTTGTAGTCTATATGGTGTGTGTGTGAATGGTGTGTTTGGTGCGTGTGTGTGACACTTTGGTTTTCCTCCCACCCTCTCTTGTGTGCTAGGAGGCTATACTCACCGTCGTCGTCTTCGTCGGCTTTGGTGTTCGTGGTGGAGCATGACGCAGAAGATCATGGGAAAACTTGTAGTTCGGGTTCCATGGCAGCGTGGTTCTTATCTGTGCCCCCAATGATGAGTCCTTTCACTTCTGTGCTCTCTTTCTGCCAAGCTTTTGTTGGCGTTAATACCGCCTCGGAAAAGGTGGCAGTTTGTAGGGTCAAAATATGGTGGTCAGAACTTTGACTTTCGCCTGGCTGTTGGCGGCTACCGCCGTGGTGAGTGCTATTTCCGCCCTGGCGGTTGGTGTGGTACATTGACTTTCTATGGGAGATATCACCGCCATGGTCATAATTTGCCGGTACTTACCGCCAGCCTGTTGGCAGTATTACCGCCACTTTATCACCCACTGCCAGGCTCGTAATGAGGGCCTATATTTTTTAATTAAACTGTACAGCAGACAAGCTGTTTAGGCTTAGCAAAAATTAAGGATTTGAATGCGCCCAGTTTTCCACCCCCTGCAATATTTTAAAAATGACAGAAGTATATTAATGCAACTGAAGATCAGCTCGATGAATGGGTCCAAAAAGGCACAATTAATGCTTCACTTTTGCATCCTGGGGGGCTGTTAGTGTGGCTAATAGATAGCAATGGGTGTCATAAATGTTTTATAAACTCCTCTGGGGGTTTAGAGCAAATAGGCCTGACCCTCGCTATATGTCTTCTGAACATGCGGGTATGGTAACAACATACAGTGTAGGGAAACAATGCCAACAATTGTTGAAGAGTTCCTCACTAGATGCTGTTAGAGAACACCTCAGTCTCCTGTCTAATAATACTGGCTTACAGGATTTACTGTTAGGCTCCAGAAAACAACACAGAAGGCGCTTCTTAAATGCAGTCTATCATGAAATTTGGAAGCTTTCTCAACAAGAAGCTGCTGCCCGGTTAAGGCCAATAGATCCAGAAAATTTACAGAATGCATTAGCTGTTGTAGATAATGCGATTAAAATCCTGTCTAACCGGATATACACCTTAAACAACACTGTTTCCTATTACAATAGACAAAGTACAGAGCGACATGTCCTCTTTACACCACGGACAGAGTTAACGAAGATCAATTATGCAGTTAGGTTGGACACTACAAACACTGAAAGGAGGTTGTGTTCCCTGGCAACACGTCAGCGCAAGGGACATATTTTCCACATTTAATTTAATGAGACAACATCTAATGGCAAAAAAAGAAGCGACTTATGTCATGTTAAATATTGAAAAATTAGAAAAGTTGCCTTTTACTGTGTCTGAAATACCAACTGCTGAGTGGTTAATACATGGGGTCATTATTCTGCCTATTTCAACACTTCAATTCACGTCCTGCTTAAAACACGTTCCAGTGGGCGGATATGAAAGGCCAGGAGATAGTTACATCCATGAGGTGTGGGAGCTACCCTTCTTGCACAAATGTCTCAGTGGAATGAAAGAGCTCTTTCTTAGCGCTAGTGAATGCGAGACTTCTGTCAGCCATTCGATGGTTTGTGAACAGCTGCCCTTGCACGGGGCGTACAATGCTTCAGCAGCGAACTTGGCTTGTTATCTGAAGGGAGTCCAAGTCCCCTTGATTAGACCTGCATTCTAGGTGCTCTTGAATGGCAGCTATGTTCTTCTCAACAGTGAGAGCTGTTGTGGGATGCGAGCTGGAAGAGTTTATGTTGTTTCAGTCTCCAAAATTGTTATATGCTGTGGGAATGTACTTTTTCCTCCTACACGACAGAGGGAAGTAGCTGAGATTTGGCCCCATATTGCTACTTCAAATGTGAATTTTGACAAGTTGAGCAGACTCGAGGCTTTATTGTTTCAAAAACATGTGGCGCTTACATCTGCACACAAGACCTATGCACTTCAGGTTGCGAGGTCATTGGCAGAGATATAGGGCCAGATGTATGAAAAAAACCCTTAGCGAATCGGAAATAACGATTTTTAAGAAATCGCTATTTCTGAGTCGCAAAATGCAATGTAACAAAATTGCGAGTCGGAAATAGCGATTTCCTAAAAATCGCTAATGCAAATTGCGAGGTCCAAATACCGAATCGCAAAAATATTTGTGATTCGGTATTTGAAAATCGCAAATTGCGAAAACTGACACCTGGCACAGCCTGTTGACATCACCAGCAGGAAGTGAGTCAGCCCAGGCTGTTTCCAGGTACCACACCCACAGGAGCAGTCAGAGAGTCACAGACCAGCCCCAGGGAGCAAGTTTGTGAGCAAGCCAGGACCTGACATCAACATGGACAATGCTGGTAATGGGAAGGAGAAGGGAGAGAGGAAGCTCACATTCAGTGAGCAAGAATTGGAGGTGCTCACTGAGGAGGTGGGTTTGGGAAGAGCTCACTCCAGGTGCCAGAGAGTGAGAAGCGAAAACTCTGGGCTGACATCCAGACCAGAATCTGCGTAGTGGAGGTTGCGCAGCGCTCAGTGGAAGAGATACGCAAGAGGTGGTACAACCTGTGTTCCAGTGCCAAGGAGAGGGTGGCCAGCAGGCTAAGGGAGGCAAGGAGCGGACCATCCACCCAGACACCCTCCACCCCCATGGAAGACCTGGTGGAGTCGACACTGCTTCCAGAAGCTGTCAGTGGGGTCACTGGCATTGAGACATCCGGCACACCCAGCACTAGTAAAGGTAAGTCCAATAATGATATGTAACCCCACATGTGCATGTACAAATGCCCCTTAGGAAATAGCAATTAGTGCAAAGCATTTTGATAAGTAGTCAATTCCACATCTTACATGTGGCACAACAATGCCTTATGGGAGTGGTAGTCCACAACCCTGAGCTGAAAATAGCACATAGAATGCAATGTAGTAGAGCGACACCCAGACGAACAAAACACCCAGTACATAGTGATACGATGTAAGTGTACATTTATTACCATTGTGCCACATTTGGTGATACATACATAAATGACATTCTGCACATTGTCATTGCAGATGGCTCAGGCCCAGCAGCAGCAGAATGTGCCAATGTGGGGGATGCAGAAACACAGGCCCTGTCCGACTCCAACACCAGCGAGTCATTGTGTATAGCACCAATCAGACGCAGGGCAAGGGTGTTACCTCTCCACTATCTGAACCTGGACTCCAATGACATGCGTGATGAAGGCCACACTCCATCCCCAGAAGCTAGATCCACCGGAAGGCAGCAGTCTCTGCCTCAGCACCACTCAACTCCCCGCAGGAGGCCTAACGATGCAGGCACACAGCACACAGATGTAGGTGAGGGCCTATCATTTTTCGTGGGCCTGGAAGCATCCATGCTCAAAGTGCAGCGCCTGCAAAACAAAAACATGAGGGCAATGCACAGGCAGTTGCAGTCACACACCGCCAATATGGGGGGCTGCACAAGCAGTTGGAGTGTCTGAATACAAACATCTGCAAGCTGCATGAGGGACAGCAGACAGATGCGGAGAACACCAAGGAACTGACAAATGCAATTAAGGAACTCTGTACTGAGATCAGGCATGAGCGAGTCAGCCACCGCAGGCACGAAAGGCAATTCATGGGTATGTTCAGTGGCTTTTGCAGATCTGAAAATCGTCTAGCTACATCTGCTGCCCTGATATCACGGCATGCTGTGGCCGCACAGGTGGAGGCAGCACATAGCAGTCGGGATGTTGCCCAGGGATTGGTGCAAATTACCAAAGTTCTGGACGCTATGCTGACAGCACGCAGTGCTACACCCAGCGAACTGGGAGTTGGGGATACTGAGGAGTCATCTAGCCTCAGCAGTCTTGCAGTGCCCGTGATGGATCCAAGGCGTCGCAGTGTCAGTCACAGTACTGCCTGTGAGCCTGAAACAAGAGGTGCCGGCGAGGCCACTGCGCACGCAAGTGGGATGCGTGGTCGTAAAAAGTGACATTGAGGGCCACAGAGGACTACCTTTACATGTAGAATAACAGTAAACTATGATGACAATAGTGAGACACTGTTAATGGCTCATGGCTGACTCATGTGTATTGCTATGTCCTAGTGACACGTATGTTACCTGAAGTCAAGGTAATAAAGGTCCTAACTACCGGAATACATGTCAGTGAGGTTGTGTTGTCATAACTTACATCTGAAATGGTTGTGCGTGATGTCAGCACGCCTTTGCCTGCCCTCTGCTGCACTGGTCCTGTCTGCTGGCTGTAGCGGTGGTATGGGATCATCATCCTCATCTGAGTCTGACTCCGATATTTCCACAGGTATGCCCCTGGTGGTAGCTATATTGTGCAAGATCGCACATGTGGCTACTATTCACCAGGTCGTGTCCGGGCTGTACTTTAGTGCCCCTCCACTTTTGTGGATGCACGGGAAGAGACTCTTCAGCAGGCCAAAGGTGGGCTCCACCACATCGCGGGTTGCCCTGTGTGCTGAATTGTATCTCTGCTGGTGTTTCAGGATTTAGGTAGGGCGTCATCATTTAGGTGCGCACTGCGTAGGCACTGTCTCCTGAAAGGAACAGAGGGTATAATGAGTAGCTGAGCCATCTGACGTCACACTGCCATCAATGCACCATTGTAAAGAGGGAAAATACCTAGAAGATAACCTTCACCAAATTCCCCAGCTAGCAGTCTTGTGTGAATCCCGCTGTGGCGAAAGATGTACAAATCATGTGTGCTCCCTGGGTACCTGGCCACGAGATCAGTTATGATGTAGGAGGCATTGTATATCACCTGTATGTTCACTGAATGTTGGTATTTACGTTTGCGGTACACATACTCTGTGGCCGGTGGTGGACAGATTGCAACATGTGTGCCATCCATGGCAGCTAGGACGTCGGGGAACTGTGCTATCTGGTAGAAATCTATTTTTGTCTGCTGTATTTCCTGTGAGGTGTGGGGCAATCTGATGTACTGCTGTATCCTGCGCAGCATGGCGTTTAGAAATGCATTGAGAAATCTAGAGAGGGCACTCTGTGATACCCCTCCAGCTGCTGCGATGACCACTTGATAGCTCCCTGAGGCAAGTAGGTGCAGGGAGCATAATACCTGCACATGGGTGGGTATGCTATTAGTCCTGTGTGTTGTGCGCTGCAGAATGGGTTGTAGCTCAGCTATCAGGTCAAGTATCATGGCTGAACTCAACCTGTACTTCTCAAATATTTCCTCCTCAGTCTGGTCAAAAAGGGTAATGCGCACTCTGAAAATGCACTCCTATCTCCTCCTCCCTCTCCTCAAACCTGCCAAGATCCTCATTCTCCTCGCCATGACGTAGAGTGCAGCCATTGTGAAAAAGAGGCTGAGGCATTCTGGGCCTCTTTATATAGGTTGCACCTGGTTACCACCTGGTTTCAATCTGTGGTAATTTGCATGTGCAAAAGGCCATTCTGCGAAAATTAGCAATTTGCGTTGTTGTTGCATCGAATTGTATTTTGCGACGTGAAATACTGAATCTGTATTAGCGAGTCGCTATTCGGACTCACAATTTGCGATATGCAAATAGCGATTCGGTATTTCATGTTGCAAAATGTGAAACCATGTCGCTTTGTAATAATTCTCAATTTTTGCGATTCCTTGTTTTTGACCTGCGAATGCCTTTCATGCATCGCAGACCATGTTTTTGCATTCGCAAACGCACGATTTCTGCGAATCGCACCGTTTGCGAATGCAATTTCAGTTAATACATCTGGCCCATAGTCCCTTTTAAGTACTAACTTTCCGAGACACTTTGATGAACTTGTGGGATGGATATTTAATGCATCTACTACTACTGGAATCACAAATTTCTTTAAGGCTGTTGGTTCTGGTTTCATTCACACCTTCTCCTCTATATTTGGCTTAATACCTTCAGCCATCCACTCAATATTCTCCAGTGTTTTCGGGGAATTTCCGATAACTTTGGCTATAATAGGTGGCATCTTGCTATTGCTACTTTTTCTGCACAATGCTGCCCTGTTACAACTGAAAGCACTTCCACCAGTGCAGCTGTGTCGTGAACGCATGATGCAGTACTTTGGAGCAATTGGAGTGTGAATGGTCTCTGTCATTCAGACCGGCTTTGCATTGTGTGCAGCCCGTGTTTTGGTGCCTCTGGTGCACTTTTGAATGTGCACTGAACGTTTGTCTTTCTACACAGCGCTTGCTTTTATTGGACGCTGATTTGTTGATGTTCTCACTGAAGGCTCATTACCAGACATGCACGTTGAGGGTGTGTTTGCTACGGGAGGCTGTTTATGAGTTGCCCTTTGTGGATTATGTGGCTCTAAACTCACTGTTGGGCACACCACGAAATGCTGCTGCCTCGACTGGAGTTCAGGCATTGGAACACGAATGCTCCTTTGTTTTCATTGGCGATTAACTTCCTACTTCACCACCTGCCAAATGTGGAAGATTTCCTGTCTTCAATTATCCCACACTCAATTGGCGATTTCAAAAATGTCTCTAACTTTTGAAATTCGGCTTTTCCAGATGCCACAATTAACATTTTGAATTGTCCTTTTAATATATGCTTAAGTATATTTTAACTTGTCATCATTGGCATTCCCATATAGATGCTTTAAGGTAAATTTTAGTAGCTTTTATATAATTAGGCTTTGAACCACCTTTCAACCAGCAATGGGAGGGTGTTGTGTAGCCATTTTAGCTATAATGTTACACATGTTATTTTAGCAAACTAGGCCTGCCGCTGTGCACTTCAACCTTAAATATAATTTATTCAGCTTTGTTTTATTATTTTAACAATAGCTACATTTGTGGCCTTGTTTTATTTTCTCTACCTAGCTGTTCTTCGCCTAGGTCAGCACTGCATTCTTAAACAAGACATTTCTTTCACTCAAGGCTGCGGTAAGATAGGTTGCCTGCAAAAGTGGTACACTTTGTCTTCCATGTTCACAGAAACATACACACTCTTACGTGAGGATCCTTTCTTGGAACATCGCTGTTTTATTATAAAAACACTACTTTGACCCATGTACATTAGAGGGAGATTCCAGCCAGATGGCCATGACTGTATGCTGATTGCTGAGTGCTTCGCTGCAGCTGCTTATGTAGACTACAAGCCTCTTGCTCAGGTATGAGGGATGATGTCTTTCCTGGGGAAACCTGAAGAATTAGAACTTAACATGCTGTGCTCCAACATAGCCTAGGTAGGAACTATCCTTCACAATCTTAGTGACACCATGGTAGCGTTATTTTTGTATTTTACTCTCCTGTCACAATTTTAATCATGTTGTGCTTCATCATCCTAGTTATTGCTATACATGCTTTATTATTTAAGATACAGTTACTTCAATAAAACCTTATTGAACTATACTCGGTCTCTGATTGTCCTTGCATATGTGAGACTAATGTAACTGAGAGATACGGATGAGATCTGAGTGACCACGATTCCCCTAAGGAGTCATTTATGTAATTCGCCTGGATGCCCAATAATCCCTGCTCTTGGGTGGAGATGAGGCACTACTAGTTAGCAGGAACAAAACCCGGATTAGGCTGACAGGTGTCACATGGTGCGGGTGAGACTCAGTCCCCACCGTACAGGTGATTCTGCCGCCCAAATCCAGTAGTCTCATTATGATAATGAGAACCTACGCAACACCAGGAAATGGAGCACTGATGGAACTTGCACAAGAGGGTGGATCCCAGTGGGATGATGGATAGCTGATATCAGATCAGGCTCCAATTGAGCACACAGCTCTGTGATAGTGGCCTTGTCCAGTCTATAGGTGAGTATTATTTGACTGCCCTCCAGTGTAGCCAAGTCCACAAGGGGTCTGTAGACGGGGTCTTGTCTCCTCCTCCGATTCATCCGCAGTGGTAGGTATCTAAGGGACACAAGAGTGGGTAAGGTGCCACAATTTGAACAATGGAACCACCACCTCAGTGTAAATAGAGCATTAATGTGATGGGAGGATGGGAATGGCAATATATGTG
Source organism: Pleurodeles waltl (assembly GCF_031143425.1). NCBI lineage: Eukaryota > Metazoa > Chordata > Amphibia > Caudata > Salamandridae > Pleurodeles > Pleurodeles waltl. The sequence goes on from NC_090437.1 coordinate 31,806,543, forward strand.
CAAATTATAGCAATGATGCAGTTCTCGATTATCTGAATGTTGTCCACCATCATAAAACGGCGACTACCTGTCCTGCATGTAGGGACAGGTGAAAGTGAGGTAACTCCGCCGGCATTGGGTGTCATGGCAGAAGGCTGTGTTTCACCGCCGTGCTGTCCCTCATTGGCTAATATGGGGCTCTATGGAGTACAGTGGCCAATGGGGATCACCTGCGGTGGTAACAGTGTACACTTCCGCGGACGTGACTGCTATTTTCTGTCCATAACCTCACTTGATTCCTGACTTTCTACAGGACAAAACCTACACTGCATGTGCTGTTGTGACCTGTGTCTGGATCCTGCCATGGCCCGTATGACCAGGGAAAGGGCCCCTGCCTTCACTTCGGAGGAGTCGGAGCGCCTCCTGGATGGGGTCCTACACTAGTATGGACAGCTGTATGGGCCTCCAGACCAACAGGTCAGTACACCTTGGCACGATGCATGTGACAAGGTTGCATGGAGATGTGTGTGCAAGCATCCTGCCATTTGGGGGGTATGTCAGGTGGTAGTGTACATGGTGTGCGCCGGGTGATGTGTGTGCCAATTGAGATGATAATGGGATTCGTGGGCCATATGTGTGACAGGCTGGATTGTATGTGTAATGGTGTCCTCCTGTCTGTATTACTTCTTCAGGTCAGCGCCCATCAGAAGAAGGGATTGTGGCGTGGCATTGCCAAGGATGTGCGGATCCTGGTGGTCTACAGCAGGCGTAGCACCCATTGTAGAAAAAGGAATGAAGGTCTGAGACACTGGGCCCAGAAGATCGCAGAGGCCCAGCTAGGGATGGCCTCCCAAAGAGGGCAGTATGCCCGTCGGAACCTGACCCCCCTCTTGGCCAGCATACTGGCAGTGGCCTACCCGGAGCTGGATGGGCACTTGAGGGCATCACAGCAGCCACAAGGGTGTGAGTACAGTGGGCGTAACAACAATTATTGGTAGGTTACATGGGATCCTGGTGGAGGGTTTTAGTTAGTGGGTGCCCCTTAATGCCAGGTCAGACATTGCAGGGTGATCCAGCTCAAGGGAAATGGGGGTATTGCAAAATCTGGTAACCTAGCTAGGTTGCATTCCATGTCAGAAAGGGCTTTATGGGTTCCAGGAGGGGTGGAGTTGGTGGTGGTCAGCACTCATCTTGTTGTGGCACCTAGCGAATTGAATGCTAGTGCGGTGCATAGTGCACAATCCTGATCCCTATGTGTGATGGTAATGTGTATGCCAACTGTAGTGTTGGTGCTGTAATTGATCCAGTGCTCCATTTCTCTCTCCCCCCTATTTTCTTCTGTCATCCTGTCCATGTCTGCATTAGCATCATCTGGTGGAGGAGCAGGGGCACCAGCGACAAAGGGAGCTGCATCCCACAGGACCAAGGAGGCAAAGTTCACTGACGCCGAGGGAACCAGTGGGACGGAGGGCAAGAGGAGCACCACAGCGGAGACAGGAGTTGACAACACTCACTCTGATTCCTCCTCCAATGGAAGCTCCCTTGTGGTGGCGGACACCTCTGGGACCACCCCAGCTACAGCCGCCACCCCCGTACCAGCACTGCCCTCCAAGTAGCTCCCCACTAAGTTGCCCGTGCCCGCTCACCCAGGAGGGTGGACATCTCCTTCACCTCAGGCACCTCAGGGCCTCCCCCAGTGAGCCCTGCTGCCCTCATTGAGGAGGATATTGACTACCTGAGATCCATCTCTGTAGGGCCGTCAACCATTGTGAATCCCAGATTCAGCAATGCAATGCATACCTGGAGGGCATCCACGGTGGGTTGGCGGCCCTACAGAGATTGTTTCAGGCTCTGGCCTCCTCTCTGATGGCAGCCAGTGTCCCTGTTCCTACCGTCTCCACTCCAGCTACCACTTCCCAGTCACCTCAACACCAACCCATCCCATGCACACATACAGACAAGCATGCACACAACACATCACACAAGAGTGGCACAGACAAACATAGGAAGCACACTTCAGGCCACAAGTACTCACACAAACAACAGACAGTTGCACACACAACCAACATCCACTGCCTCCACTGTCTTCCCCTCCTGCTTCTCCTCCTCCTCCCTCACAGTCACATGTGCACTCACACCTGCATGCACTGCATCAACAGCCACCACCACCATCACCACACCAAGAAGCACACACACCTCACTTGGAGACACCTCCACAACATCCATCCATTCATCCCCTGTGTCCTCTCCCACCCTGTCTGCCCCCTTCCTAAGAGACACAAACACACACACTCAGACTCTCAACAGCCATCCAACTCACATCAGCACAGTGCCCATGCACCTGTACCCAAGTCCAGCAGATATACACCTCCAACAACCACTCCCTCAACCTCCACTCCCATTCCTCACCCCACCCCACCCCACCGTCCATAAGAAGCTTTTCCCTGCCCAACTTGACCACTTCCCTCCCCCTCCACCCTCCTCCAGCAGAGGCAGGCAGGGTAACATCTCCACCAGAAGTGGGCAAGGAGCCCTCACCTCCAGCTGAGGCAGGCAGGGTAACACCTTTAACAGCAGTGGGCCATGAGCCCTCACCTCCAGCTGAGGCAGGCAGGGTAACACCTCCACTAGCAGTGGGCATAGGGCCCTCACCTCCAGCTGTGACGCATCAGCTCTCACCTTCATAAGTTGAGGCTTGGACTGTGCCCTGTGGTCATTGGCCGTTTCTGAACATTTATTCCAATTTTAATTTTTCACATAGACAATATGGTGGCTGTTGGCATCAAATTACAATATCAGTTATACTTAAATGTAGTCCTTGCATTATTATGACGTGGGTCCTGTGACATTGGTTTTCCTCTGCGGCTGGTTGTGTGTATGGTGTGTGTTGTGCGTGTGTGTGTCACTCTCCTTTTCCTCCCTCCCTCCCTTGTGTGCTAGGCGTCTGTACTCATGGTCGTCATCTTTGTCGGCGTTGCTGTTCCAGGTGGAGCATGGCGTAGAAGAGCATGGGGTAGACTTGTAGTTTCGGTTCCATTCCTCCTCTGTGTACTTGTTGGTGAGCCCTTTGTTTTCTGTGTTATGTTTCTGCCAGGCTTTTGATGGCTTTGTTACCACCCCGAAAATCGTGGCGGTTTGCTATGTCATAATATGGTGGGCTGTACCCTGTTCTCAGCCTGGCTGTTAATGGCTGCCACCGTGGTCAGTGGTGTTAACACCCTGGCGGTTGGTGTGGTATATTGGCTGCCTGTGAGAGTTATCACCGCCAATGGCCAGAATTTGGCGGTAATTACCACCAGGCTGTTGGCGGTATTACGCCACTTTAACAGACACCACCAATGTCATAAAGACCAGTATAGTCAGTTCACATTGTAAATTCACATTTCAACACAATAGAAGAATTTCCAATGTACTTCCACAAAATTGTGTTACCCCCTTCATCACGAAATGCAAGTAAATATGAAGGGAGGGTTGAAGGAGGAAAGGGAAAAGGGGAAGGAGGAATTAACACACCATTATGTCCTCCCACATACACACACAATCTAGCAAAATAAACTTTTAAGGTTTGTCATTATTCTAATAATTACATACCCAAAGGATTTATGATTGTGCAAACGAATTGTGGGTATGTAGATTTCCTACAAAGAATTGGGGCTACACGGAGGTCTAACCCTGTCCACACTTTCATCTATCACTCTCCCTTTGTTCACTGTCAGGGATCCCTATGCTTTATTTCAATTGGAAATGTGATTTTTCAGAACTTATTATTTCTATATCAAAGCTCTGCCTGATGTGACTGGGGCAATCTTCTTGCAGACACAGGTTCTTATAGGATGTGCAGGTTTGTGTAAATGTCATGAATCGCAATTAGAGGCGCTAAACACAGCATTTATCTTTTCTTCAGGTCCTACTTCCCCTAATCTCTCACCTCCTCGCCTACCAAGGGTTCCCTGAGCCCTGGGCTCTGTAAACTTAAAAGCCCATTCCTTTGCATCTGTGCATTGTCTGATCTTTTATTAATAGATTTCATGAAGGCACTGGCCACAGAACAGAAAACACCTAAATCAGGTTGCTTTTGCAGGGTTGATTTATTTGGCAAAGCTGTCTTTAAATTGTACTATGTGGGAGGCAAGAAAACCCATTGTTAATTTTCTTAGTTTGATGTGTTGGAAGGCATTTGAGAGCACAGGTAACTGACTATGGTACAACCCCTCTGCTGACTTTAGAGGGACCTCAAGTAATGAACAGAGGTACTGTATCAATTCTGATCACTTCAGAGGCCCAACTTCAGTACTTCACCTTTTTTCCTGACTCAATGTGGACATCTAGTAAGTGGCTGATGTACTTCTCTCTTTTTTTCTAATTTTAGAATGACTCTGTGTAGGAAATTGGTTTATTGGTTGAACCCTACTCATGTAGCAGCCACAATTCCTATGGGTGAAGTCACAAGCAATCCCAAATTAACCTGTGCTCAACCCCCTGGTAGCTTGGCACCAAAGCAGTCATACTTAGAGGCAATGTGTAGAGTATTTATGTAGAACTTCAAAAAGTAAATAAGTGAAAACACAACACAAGAAAACTTCCACACTAATTTAGAAAAACGGAGTGAAGTTTAATAAATTATTTGAGAACAAAACAACAGAAATCCGATTAGTAGAACCAGAGATTCACAATTTTAATTGTTTAAGGGAAAATAGACCCTATAAGCACAAAGAGACAACTGAGGTTATCGGGACAAAGTCACAAGTTCAGGCTGACTGCAATGGAGTGTGGGCTGGATTCAGGCACCGAGTTAGGCCCACTGATCAAAGTACCTTAAAACCTGGTCTCAGAAACTTGCAAGATTATGGCCCTCATTATGACCCCGGCGGATGGTGGTATTTTGGAGAAGAGTACTGCCAACAGGTTGGCGGTAATCTTCCCGAAAATATGACATTGGCAGTTTGCTCAAGCCAAATCGCCAATGTACCACTCTGTCCTCCAGGGCGGTAACAGCCACTGGGCTGGAGACTTCGGTCTCCAGCCAGGCAGCCATTACTGTCCCACTCGCGGGATTATGACCCCGCCTATCGCCATGGTTTTTGTGGCTTCCTTACCGCCACGAAAACCATGGCGGTAGGCACTATCAGCAACAGGGAATCCCTTCCCTGTCACTGATAGGGGTCTCCTCCACCCCCTCCCCAGAGTCCTCCCCCAACATCCGCCTCCCACTCCAGACCCCCCACGACAGACACGCACGTTCATGCATCATCAAACACATGCATACACACACTCATACCAACATTCACCCACGCATGCATACATCCATTCACACACACATCCACACACACTTACATACATACAAGCATTCACACAACACAACATACATGCACACTCACAACCATGCATGCATACACGCATTCCACACGCCACACACCCGCATGCACGCACACACAAACATACACCTACACCCCCCCGCACACACACAACACCCCCACCCCTGTTGGAGCACCCAACTTAGCTGACTGCAGGGGGTCCTCTGGCAGGAGATTGGACGGGCACTGCTGCCACCAGCAGCATCCGCCAGCAGTACACTGCCAGGCTGTATCATGTGTCATGATACGGTCTGCGGCGGACTACTGGCACGGCGCTGCTGCTGGCAGCAGCGCCACCCTACCACCGTCCGCCGCCATGGCCGCATCCGGAATTCTGCCATCCTCCTGGTGGAATTCCGGCTACGGTCATAATAAGGCAGACGGTAGGTAGCTGCTGCGACTGAGTTTTGGTGGCCATTGCCGCAGCGGAAGGCGGTCAATACCGCCGCTGACATAATGAGGGCCTATGTGCATTTAGGGTGGAAGTTTCAAGAAGCTACCGGTAGAGATGCGAGGTCTTGTGTCAAAGATGCGTCATGCAGTGGCGGTTCTGATGAAGGTGTTGATGAGCCCTGCGATGAAAGGTCTTGAGTCATCATCAAGGATGCTGTTAGAGAAATCTTGTGATGTAAAGACCTGCATTGGGGATACGTCACACAGTGGCAGTTCCAAGGAACTGTGAGTTGCAATGGGAGGTCCTGTGTCAAGGATGCATTGCGCAGTAGCAGCTCCAATGCAGAGCTGCGAGTAGAACCGCTTTACTAGGTGCTTAAAAGTAAATAAATGTGCAGGTGAGGTGTAAGCCAATGTTACCATGTTTTAGGAAGTGAGCACACACACTTTAGCACTTGTCTGCAGTGGTAAAGTGCACAAAGTCCTAAGGCCAACAAAAACAACATAAACAAATGGAGAAGTAAGGGAAAGGGTTTGGGGGAAGTTCGCCTGAAGGCTGATTGATCTAACATGACCTGAGGCATAGCACTTTTTCTACTGACTTCAGAGAGGTCTCTTGTTATAACCTGAGGTATGAATTAACATCCAAGGGCACAGGAGGAGAAGCCAGGCACTAGAAATAGAATCCACATCAATTATCCAGTTTGTGTAACAATTTCAAAACTTATACATAAAAAGGCCTCAATTTTTCTGCATATGTTTTTAATGCCATAAGGTACTGAACTATTTCTGCTCCCATCTGAGGGACATTTAGAAAGAGCCTGTGTATTGCACCCTTGTGTACACAGCAGCATAAGCAGGCAGGAAGAGATAAAGATATAAATGAAAGAGCAAGATGGAGAAATGGTGCTGTATCTTCATCACCATGAACACTATGGGCCTGAATCACCCGGAGTGTAATCTCCGTACCAGGAGTGTACTTTATGCATTCAGAGTGGAATCGAGTGTGGAGATTCCACCCTGAGTGCAGACATAAAGATACTACTCGTAACGTACCTTTGTGAATACCGAAAAGTTGTAAACTTAGACTGTTGGTGTAAACTTAGGCCAAAAGTCTAAGTTTACCTTTGTGAATCACGCCCATCGTTGTTTGCCCTTAAAAATGTCTTACATTATATCACCAAATGTGTTATAGTTTGTTGATACATTTACAAACAAGATGTGACAGCATTGATGAGTTGTAGGACAAATGTGTGTATTCAAAGTGACTTAGTGAGTGATAGTGAAAATCTCAGCATGTTCTTATGATTACTGACCTATGCAGCTACGTCTTCTAAGGAATTGGTCAAATCTGGCCTTATACATCAAAGTTGCACATCTGAGGAAACATTCAAAATGAATGAGTGCAGCTTCAAATTTATACATGAACCACGGCTTACTTAGTGATGTAAATATGTGTTAAGGTTTATTGCATAATGAGGCATATCTAAACATTCAGTTAGGTTTAATGAGTGATGCTGCATATCTGAACATGCATGGTGATTGTGACTCATGAAACATGGGTGCAATCCTGGTTCATGGGTGCAATACTCATGTGATTCTTGTGCTGCCATAATGGCTGTATTTCTTTCCATATTGTGTGACACTTTGACCCCATTTGGAATATTAAATCCTAGTTTTCTAACACTGATTGTTCCGTGGGCTCTGCCAACCTGGCCCAGGGCCAGTGCTCCATTTAAAACAAGTATGGTAATTGATGTAATTACAATTGGCTCAAACAGACTACCTGTAAGACCCTACTATATGGTAGGGCTTGTAGGTTTAGAGACTCCAGCAGATTTAAAGCACTTAAGGGGGCACTGCTGTTGTGTCTAATGTCATTTTAAAGTCAGCCCTGCTTTTCAGGCTGCCTTTAAAATAAAACTAAGTAGGTACCTCCACTCCATTCAGGTGAATGGGATCCCTGCCATTGGCCTGAGAGACACATGTGCTAGTCACAACATGGTGGTTGACCTGTTGGTGTCCCCAGATCAGTATGTACCAGGAGAGACAAAAAGAATAAGCGTAATCACAGGTAAGGTCACAAACACAAACTGTGCCCCTAGAAAGGGAGGGTACTGTTAGCTAGCATAAGGTGGTAGTCAGTTCTGACCTCCCCTTAGATCATATCCTAGGCAATGACCTCCAAAAGGCTGGTCTGATCATAGATGGGGAGATCACCCAGGGCACACGCCAACCCAAGGATCCTGGGGAGCCAGCCCATACAGGTAGGAGGCTGAAGTCCCTAAAGAAATGGAAAAAGAAATGGAAAGGGAAGCAACTAACTAGAACGCCAGGGAGCCAAGGACCTTCTGACTCAGTAGAGGGTAATCCAAAGTTGGCCCTGGTAAGACATCACCTGACCCCAAAGAAGCCATGAGCATCAGCCAAATGGTCAGAATGAGGGTGTTGCCCCTGCATTGACAGAAGGGAGAGTGGAAGAAAGATGTCTGCCCAAGGATCAAATCATTATCAAATCATTAACATTTATAAAGCGCGCTACTCACCCGTGCGGGTCTCAAGGCGCTAGGGGAAAGGGGTGGGTTACTGCTGCTCGAAAAGCCAGGTTTTTAGGAGTCTCCGGAATGCAGAGTGGTCCTGGGTGGTCCTGAGGCTGGTGGGGAGGGAGTTCCAGGTCTTGGCTGCCAGGAAGGAGAAAAACCTCCCACCCGCCGTGGAGCGGCGGATGCGAGGGACGGCAGTGAGCGCGAGGCCAGAGGAACGGAGGAGGCGGGTGGTGACGTAGAAGCTGAGGCGTCGGTTGAGGTATTCTGGTCCCTTGTTGTGGAGGGCTTTGTGTGCGTGGGTGAGAAGTCGAAAGGTGATCCTTTTGCTGACTGGGAGCCAATGCAGGTGTCTCAGGTGTGGCTGTTGCGGGGTACGTCGAGGATGAGGCGGGCCGAGGCGTTTTGAATGCGTTGCAGGCGATTTTGGAGTTTGGCGGTGGTCCCAGCGTAGAGGGTGTTGCCGTAGTCCAGGCGGCTCGTAATGAGGGCGTGGGTCGCGGTTTTTCTAGTGTCGGCGGGGATCCAGCGGAAGATCTTGCGGAGCATGCGGAGGGTGAAGAAGCAGGCGGAGGACACGGCGTTGACTTGCTTGGTCATGGTGAGAAGGAGGTCCAAGATGAAGCCGAGGTTGCGGGCGTGGTCTGTGGGGGTCGGTGCGGTGCCGAGGGCCGTGGGCCACCAGGAGTCGTCGCAGGCGGACGGGGTGTTGCCGAGGATTAGGACTTCCGTTTTGTCAGAGTTCAGCTTTAGGTGGCTGAGCCTCATCCAGTCTGCGACGTCCTTCATCCCCTCTTGTAGGTTGGTCTTGGCGCTGGCGGGGTCCTTGGTGAGGGAGAGTATAAGTTGGGTGTCGTCGGCGTAGGAGGTGATGATGATGTCGTGCTTGCGGACGATGTTTGGGAGGGGGCTCATGTAGACATTGAAGAGTGTCGGGCTGAGCGATGAGCCTTGAGGTACGCCGCAGATGATCTCGGTGGGGTCTGAGCGAAACGGTGGGAGGTAAACTCTTTGGGAACGGTTTGAGAGGAAGGAGGCGATCCAGTCCAGGGCCTGGCCTTGGATCCCGGTGGAGCGGAGGCGGGTGATTAGGTTGCGGTGACAGACGGTGTCGAAGGCAGCCGAGAGGTCGAGGAGGATGAGGGCGACTGTTTCACCGTTGTCCATCAGGGTTCTGATGTCGTCTGTGACTGAGATGAGGGCGGTTTCCGTGCTGTGGTTGGTTCAGAATCCGGTTTGTGAAGGGTCGAGCAGGTTGTTGTTTTCCAGGAAGGTGGTCAGCTGTTTGTTGACGGTCTTCTCTATTACCTTGGCTGGGAAAGGCAGGAGAGAGATGGGGCGAAAGTTTTTCAGGTCGCTCGGGTCAGCCGTAGGTTTCTTTAGGAGGGCGTTGACTTCGGTGTGTTTCCAGCATTCGGGGAAGGTAGCAGAAGAAAAAGAAGAGTTGATGACGGCCTGGAGGTGCGGGGCGATGATGTCGTTGACTTTATTAAAGATGAAGTGAGGGCAGGGGTCCGAAGGGGCGCCGGAGTGGATAGAGTTCATGATGGATTTGGTTTCTTCAGTGTTGATGTGGGTCCAGTTGTTGAGGGTGAAGGCCGGGGGTGCGGGTTCGGTGATGTTTGGTTGGGTCTGGTGTCCGAAGCTGTGGTGGAGGTCGCTGATCTTGCGATGGAAGAAGGTGGCGAGGGATTCGCACAAATCCTGTGAGGGCATGACGGCGTTGGCGTTGGGGTTGGAGAACTCCTTGACGATGCTGAAAAGTTCTCGGCTGTTGTGGCTATTTTTGTCCAGTCTGTCGGTGAAAAAGTTCCTTTTGGCAGCGCGGATCAGGTGGTGGTGTTCGCGGGTAGCGTTCTTGAGGGCGGTCATGTTGTCAGCGGTGTGGTCCTTCCGCCAGGCCTTCTCGAGGGTGCAACAAGTTTTCTTTGATTCTTTGAGGGTGTCAGAGAACCAGAGAGGTTTTTTGGTGTTGGTCTGTCGATGCGTGCGTTTGAGGGGAGCAAGGTTGTCTGCGCAGTTGGAGATCCAGTTTGTGAGGCTCAGGGCTGCGTCGTTGGGGTCGGTGGGGAGGGTGGGTTGGTTGGCGGCGAGTGCGGAGAAGAGTTGCTCTTCGGGGATCTTGTTCCACTGTCGACGAGGGATGGGTTGAGTGCGGAGGTGGCGGGTCTTGCGTTGGAATGTGAAGTGGACACAGCTGTGGTCGTTCCAGTGTAGAGCGGAGGTGTGGCTGAAGAAGATGTGTTTGCTGGCGGAGAAGATAGGGTCGAGCGTCTGTCCGGCGATGTGGGTGGCGGTGTTCACCAGTTGCTTGAGGCCGAGGTTGGCGAGGTTGTCGAGCAGGGCGGTGGTGTTGGGGTCGTTGTTCTGTTCCAGATGGAAGTTCGAGGTCACCTAGGAGGATGTAGTCCGGCGAGGCGAGGGCCTGCGGGGAGATGAAGTCGGCGATGGCGTCGCTGAAAGGGGCGTGCGGTCCGGGGGGACGGTAGACGAGGGATCCTCTGAGGGTGGTCCTGGGGTCGGTGCGAATTTGAAAATGCAGATGTTCAGCGGCGAGAGGGGTGTCTTCGGTGGAGGTGGTGACGCTGATGGAGTCTTTGAAGACGATGGCGATACCTCCTCCTACTTGGTTGGTGCGGTCTTTTCTGGAGATCTTGTAGCCTTCGGGGATGGCAGTGGCGATGTCTGGAGCTGATGAGGCGTTCATCCAGGTTTCCGTGATGAAGGCGACGTCCGGAGCTGTGGAGTCCAGGAGGTCCCAGAGTTCAACGGCATGCTTGTGGACAGAGCGAGCGTTGACCAGGATGCACTTGAGGTGGTTGATGGCGCGTGGGCTGGTGGTCGTGGTAGTTGCGTGGTGGAAGATGCGTTTGCAGGAGTTACAGGCGAAGGGTCCATGGGTGCGCTTGGGGTGGGCTTGGAAGCAAGTGTTGGAGCGCCCGGGGTTGAGGGCGTGGAGGGTCGTGGGGTCGTAGCGGGTCAGCGGGGTAGGGGAGGGCTAGGGACCAGGGGTCGTGGCACTGCGCGTGGGCCAGGCGCGGACGGGCGCAGACGGGCTTGCCATTGGCGAGCCTCCGGCACGCCAGCGGCGCGGTCGCGCAGCGGCCGCCATAAGAGGGAGGAGGGGGGGAGGGGTCAGCTGGGGGCGAATGGGAGCTGGGGGGCGGGGGCGTGCAGGAGGTCGCGGCGGGAAAGCGCGAGGGGCTGAGGAGCACACAGAAGAAGAGAGAAGACGGGGAGGAGAAGAGTACAGAAGAAGATTGCAGAGGAGGAGTGAGGAGGAAGAGACAGAGAGGAGGAAAAGAAGCAGGAGCAGGAGAGAGGGTGAGTAGCGCGGGGCAGGGCGAGGGGCTGGGAGGTGGGGGGTACTTACTGTGAGGTGGGTCTCAGGAACTCAGGAACCTGGAGGAGCTGGAGGAGCTGCAGCGGCAGGGGGAGCGACCTACCCTTGGGTCAAGGGTCGCTACCACTGTCGCGCAGCGGCCGCCATAAGAGGGAGGAGAGGGGGGGAGGGGTCAGCTGGGGGCGAATGGGAGCTGGGGGGCGGGGGCGTGCAAGAGGTCGCAGCGGGAAAGCGCGAGGGAGGGGGGACAGGTAGAGTGAGAAGAGCTGGGGGAGGGGGGATTAAGGGTGGAGGGGGGGTGAGTGTTAGAATTTTAGGAGAATAGGAAGATAGATAGGAGTAGGGTTGAAAAGATAGGGGAGGGGGAGTGGTAGAGGTGGGTGAGGGTGAGAGGTAGAGTGAGAGGATAGGGAGATAGGTAACAGAGGGGGTGTCGGGACGGGGGGAGAGATAGGGAAATAGATAGATGGAGAGATAGGTGGAGAGATAGAAAAATAGGTAGATAGGAGGAGGGGGTGAGTGAGGGAGTTAGGTGGAGAGATAGGTAGAGGAGTGAGGGAGGCAGGTAGCGAAAGGGTAGATGTGGGTGATAGTGAGAGATAGGTGGAGAGATAGAGGGGGGTGAGGCAGGAGGGCAGAGACAGGGGCGGGAAGACAAAGGAGTCGGAGAGGACCGAAGAACAGAAGAAGCGAAGAACACAGAAGACCGGAAGAACACAGAAGAACAGAAGAACACAGAGGAAGATGCAGGGGACGAAGAAGCAGAAGAGCAGATGAACAGAAGATCAACAAAGAAGATACAGAAGACGAAGAGCAAAAGGCAGAAGACCACAGAGCAAGATGAGGAAGAAGAGAGGCGACAGGAGAGGCTGAGGAGCACACAGAAGAAGAGAGAAGACAGGGAGGAGAAGAGTACAGAAGAAGATTGCAGAGGAGGAGCGAGGAGGAAGAGACAGAGAGGAGGAAAAGAAGCAGGAGCAGGAGAGAGGGTGAGTAGCGCGGGGCAGGGCGAGGGGCTGGGAGGTGGGGGCTACTTACTGTGAGGTGGGTCTCAGGAACTCAGGAACCTGGAGGAGCTGGAGGAGCTGCAGCGGCAGGGGGAGCGACCTACCCTTGGGTCATGGGTCGCTACCACTGTTGCGCAGCGGCCGCCATAAGAGGGAGGAGGGGGGGAGGGGTCAGCTGGGGGCGAATGGGAGCTGGGGGGCGGGGCGTGCAGGAGGTCGCGGCGGGAAAACGTGAGGGAGGGGGGGACAGGTAGAATGAGAAGAGCTGGGGGAGGGGGGTTTAAGGGTGGAGGGGGGTGAGTGTTAGAGTTTTAGGAGAATAGGGAGATAGATAGGAGTAGGGTTGAAAAGATAGGGGAGGGGGGGTGGTAGAGGTGGGTGAGGGTGAGAGGTAGAGTGAGAGGATAGGGAGATAGGTAACAGAGGGGGTGTCGGGACGGGGGGAGAGATAGGGAAATAGATAGATGGAGAGATAGGTGGAGAGATAGAAAAAAAGGTAGATAAGAGGAGGGGGTGAGTGAGGGAGTTAGGTGGAGAGATAGGTAGAGGAGTGAGGGAGGCAGGTAGCGAAAGGGTAGATGTGGGTGATAGTGAGAGATAGGTGGAGAGATAGAGGGGGGTGAGGCAGGAGCAGGAGGGCAGAGACAGGGGCGGGAAGAGACGGGAGTCAGAGAGGACCGAAGAACAGAAGAAGCGAAGAACACAGAAGACCGGAAGAACACAGAAGAACCGAAGAACACAGAAGAACAGAAGAGAAGAACACAGAAGACCGGAAGAACACAGAAGAACAGAAGAGAAGAACACAGAAGACCGGAAGAACACAGAAGAACCGAAGAACACAGAAGAACAGAAGAGAAGAACACAGAAGACCGGAAGAACACAGAAGAACAGAAGAGAAGAACACAGAAGACCGGAAGAACACAGAAGAACAGAAGAGAAGAACACAGAAGACCGGAAAAACACAGAAGAACCGAAGAACACAGGAGAACAGAAGAGAAGAACACAGAAGACCGGAAGAACACAGAAGAACAGAAGAGAAGAACACAGAAGAACAGAAGAACACAGAGGAAGATGCAGGGGACGAAGAAGCAGAAGAGCAGACGAACAGAAGATCAACAAAGAAGATACAGAAGACGAAGAGCAGAAGGCAGAAGACCACAGAGCAAGATGAGGAAGAAGAGAGGCAACAGGAGAGGCTGAGGAGCACACAGAAGAAGAGAGAAGACGGGGAGGAGAAGAGTACAGAAGAAGATTGCAGAGGAGGAGTGAGGAGGAAGAGACAGAGAGGAGGAAAAGAAGCAGGAGAGAGGGTGAGTAGCGCGAGGCAGGGCGAGGGGCTGGGAGGTGGGGGGTACTTACTGTGAGGTGGGTCTCAGGAACTCAGGAACCTGGAGGAGCTGGAGGAGCTGCAGCGGCAGGGGGAGCGACCTACCCTTGGGTCAAGGGTCGCTACCACTGTCGCGCAGCGGCCGCCATAAGAGGGAGGAGAGGGGGGGAGGGGTCAGCTGGGGGCGAATGGGAGCTGGGGGGCGGGGGCGTGCAGGAGGTCGCAGCGGGAAAGCGCGAGGGAGGGGGGGACAGGTAGAGTGAGAAGAGCTGGGGGAGGGGGGATGAAGGGTGGAGGGGGGGTGAGTGTTAGAGTTTTAGGAGAATTGGGAGATAGATAGGAGTAGGGTTGAAAAGATAGGGGAGGGGGGTGGTAGAGGTGGGTGAGGGTGAGAGGTAGAGTGAGAGGATAGGGAGATAGGTAACAGAGGGGGTGTCGGGACGGGGGGAGAGATAGGGAAATAGATAGATGGAGAGATAGGTGGAGAGATAGAAAAATAGGTAGATAGGAGGAGGGGGTGAGTGAGGGAGTTAGGTGGAGAGATAGGTAGAGGAGTGAGGGAGGCAGGTAGCGAAAGGGTAGATGTGGGTGATAGTGAGAGATAGGTGGAGAGATAGAGGGGGGTGAGGCAGGAGCAGGAGGGCAGAGACAGGGGCGGGAAGAGACAGGAGTCGGAGAGGACCGAAGAACAGAAGAAGCGAAGAACACAGAAGACCGGAAGAATACAGAAGAACCGAAGAACACAGAAGAACAGAAGAGAAGAACACAGAAGAACAGAAGAACACAGAGGAAGATGCAGGGGACGAAGAAGCAGAAGAGCAGACGAACAGAAGATCAACAAAGAAGATACAGAAGACGAAGAGCAGAAGGCAGAAGACCACAGAGCAAGATGAGGAAGAAGAGAGGCGACAGGAGAAGCTGAGGAGCACACAGAAGAAGAGAGAAGACGGGGAGGAGAAGAGTACAGAAGAAGATTGCAGAGGAGGAGCGAGGAGGAAGAGACAGAGAGGAGGAAAAGAAGCAGGAGCAGGAGAGAGGGTGAGTAGCACAGGGCGAGGGGCTGGGAGGTGGGGGGTACTTACTGTGAGGTGGGTCTCAGGAACTCAGGAATCTGGAGGAGCTGGAGGAGCTGCAGCGGCAGGGGGAGCGACCTACCCTTGGGTCAAGGGTCGCTACCACTGTCGCGCAGCGGCCGCCATAAGAGGGAGGAGAGGGGGGGGAGGGGTCAGCTAAGGGCGAATGGGAGCTGGGGGGCGGGGGCGTGCAGGAGGTCGCGGCGGGAAAGCGCGAGGGAGGGGGGACAGGTAGAGTGAGAAGAGCTGGGGGAGGGGGGTTTAAGGGTGGAGGGGGGGTGAGTGTTAGAGTTTTAGGAGAATAGGGAGATAGATAGGAGTAGGGTTGAAAAGATAGGGGAGGGGGGGTGGTAGAGGTGGGTGAGGGTGAGAGGTAGAGTGAGAGGATAGGGAGATAGGTAACAGAGGGGGTGTCGGGACGGGGGGAGAGATAGGGAAATAGATAGATGGAGAGATAGGTCGAGAGATTGAAAAATAGGTAGATAGGAGGAGGGGGTGAGTGAGGGAGTTAGGTGGAGAGATAGGTAGAGGAGTGAGGGAGGCAGGTAGCGAAAGGGTAGATGTGGGTGATAGTGAGAGATAGGTGGAGAGATAGAGGGGGGTGAGGCAGGAGCAGGAGGGCAGAGACAGGGGCGGGAAGAGACAGGAGTCGGAGAGGACCGAAGAACAGAAGAAGCGAAGAACACAGAAGACCGGAAGAATACAGAAGAACCGAAGAACACAGAAGAACAGAAGAGAAGAACACAGAAGAACAGAAGAACACAGAGGAAGATGCAGGGGACGAAGAAGCAGAAGAGCAGACGAACAGAAGATCAACAAAGAAGATACAGAAGACGAAGAGCAGAAGGCAGAAGACCACAGAGCAAGATGAGGAAGAAGAGAGGCGACAGGAGAAGCTGAGGAGCACACAGAAGAAGAGAGAAGACGGGGAGGAGAAGAGTACAGAAGAAGATTGCAGAGGAGGAGCGAGGAGGAAGAGACAGAGAGGAGGAAAAGAAGCAGGAGCAGGAGAGAGGGTGAGTAGCACAGGGCGAGGGGCTGGGAGGTGGGGGGTACTTACTGTGAGGTGGGTCTCAGGAACTCAGGAATCTGGAGGAGCTGCAGCAGCAGGGGGAGCTACCTACCCTTGGGTCAAGGGTCGCTACCACTGTCGCGCAGCGGCCGCCATAAGAGGGAGGGGGGGAGGGGTCAGCTGGGGGCCCCAGGATGTGGTAGCACCCCCACTCTAAACAGCAGTAGAGGCCCCAAGACCCCAAGGTTTCCCCTAAAGCAGCCTTCCCACACATCAGTGGAGAGCTTAGGGTGTGGTTTTGGATTCTGACAGCTGTTTGTAGCCTCTGCTGGGTGCTGGCCTTCATGGCAGCACTATACTTGGCATGGGAGGCAAACCCCATGGCCAAAAGCAATTTAGGCCCATGACTCTGCTTTTCATGGTGGGGTTAATCAACTGTTCGGTGACTTCTGTGGGTAAGCTAGGGGTTGCCCTAGTAAGGTTAAGGTTTGTAGAGGTGGCCACCTCACTACCCAAAATAAAAAGGGAGGAAGGAAAAGATACAGCTGTAGTGAACGCTCAGTTTAAAATGGGTCCTGTTTCTGTTGAGATGGGTCAAGTGCCAAGAGGGAGTGACCTTGAAAGGAGGATGTACAGCAGAGTTGGCTCTACAATTGTATAGCCTAAATTCTTCACTTTCTTCCTCACCTGATAAGCCAGGCAAACTCTCCCAGGATTGAGCTGAGTCTCCTTGGCATGTTGGCTGGGGGTGTTGTGTGAGAAAACATGGCTTTTTGCAAATGTTCCCCCACTCTTTGCCCCAATTTGGACTACTTGATGCCTATTTTCTGACTCTGATTGTGCCCTGGGCTCTGCTAATCAGGCCCAAGGACAGTGCTCTGTTTAAATGGTATATACAGGGCCACTGCAATTATGCAGCAACTGAGGGTCAAATTATTCAGCAGTGTTGAGTAACTTATGCAGCTAGAAAAGGCAAATTATGCAGCATTATGCAGCACATTTTGTGACAGTATTACATCATTATTTAGTAGTTTTTAAACCTGTTACCACTGTCTGGACATTAGTTGTACATCATTAGTACCAGTGTAACACACATATTTCAATAAACTACAGAAAGGTGACCAGTCAATCAGGGCCAGCTTTAGGGCTCTGCATGTGGTATGGCCGCACCGGGTGCTTACCTGGATTGGGGGACGCTGACCTCAGAGTGAGGCTGTGTTTAGCATTGGCTTACGAAACTTGCGATTACAAAGAACCAGCTGAAACGTTCTTTGTATGTCCAGCCTTCTGGAAAGAATAAAAATGGCAAGATACCTCTTGTGATTATAGCTCCTGCTCGGGAAAGAGACTGGAGTTTTTTGTATAGCAGCAGCTTTGACTCACCACAAAGTAGCGCAGAGGGTTAATATGCCTACTGCAAAGAACAGAACTATATTTTATGTGGATAGCTGAGTCGATTAGTAAAGCCAGCCTTTACAAGAGCTTTAAAACAAATTGTATATGAAAGGGGGGCTATGTAGAGATGAGGGGCCCATTTGTCAGGTGATAGTGAGTGAATCCGAGGAGGTGATCATGGGGTGGGGGACACCAGAAAAGGCTGTCACACATGGTGCCACCAGCGCTGAAGCCGGCCCTGCAGTCAACCTTTACAAGGGCCTTCCACTGCACGACAACACATGACAAAGCATTTTTACTAACTTTTGAATCGTTTGAACTAGAAACACATTTTTTTGTTGAAATCTGCAGATTATGCTGCCGATGATGGAATATGTAGCAAATGTGGCAAATTTACAATTATGCGAAAATAGCAGCATCCACACCATCACATAATTCCACTAGCCTGATATGATAATTGATGTAATTACACACTTGTTTCAAACAGCCTACTTGTAAGTCCCTAGTATATGGTAGGGCATGTAGGTTTAGAGACCACAGTAGATTAAACGCATTTAAGGGTGCACTGCTGTGTGTCTGCTCTCATTTTAATATCAGCCCTGCATTGCAGACTGCTTTTAAAATAAAACTATGTACAAATTCAACTTTGGAATTAAAAGTACCTCCAAAGTCTAAAACTTCCTTTTAATTACATATGTCACCTCTAAAGTCTTTCCTAGGTGTTCCAAGGGTAGGGTGCCTTGTAGTTAACAGCAGGAACATTATAAATATGTTTTGCCTGGTGAGGGAACAACTGCCTATTTCATTTTCCCCCTATTATAGCACCCCTAGCTCCATTGGCTAACATGGGAAGTCTTTATTAAACTTTAATAATGTCTAACTTTTGACAGGAATGGGCTAGAACAGTGATTCAACGTATCCAATGAATAGCTACAGTACATCCAACAACTTGCCAAGTTACTCTAAAACAGACCTGTAGCAGCCTCTTCTGATTAGCCAGCCTTTGACAGGCTGAGCCAAGCTGCTCTGATGAGGTGTGAAGTGGCCTGGGCTGAAAAAAGGGGACCATCTGGTGGGAGGAGATCGTCTGCTATAGATGCCATGACAGGAAGGGTGCTGAGTAGCCAAACTGGTCTTCAAAGGGAGAAAGACAGATAGTGCAGGACCCAGGACCACCCCCACTTCCTGCGCCCCCAGCCAGATGGGACCCCCTCCAAATAGATTAGAAGAGGAGCTGGAAGGGGAGTGTAGGGAAAAGTTAGCTACATCTGTGGGTTGGGTTAGCCAAACCTGAACCTCCAGGAATTTTCTCCGTTTTGATTTTTGCTGAAGATGTACTTTCTGGGACAAACATATGCCACATTTCTAAAGAAGTTGTCATCACAGAGGGCGGCATCCTGCACTCCATTGGTCAGGGGTGACACCTCCTCTTCCCAGCCTAGAAATTCGAATAAATAGGGGAAAGCTGTCCGGTATCTCGTAACACTGCCTGGAAATAACAAGAGAAGAAGGACTGCCCTGCTGAACCCCTGGACTGCACCACAAGAGCACTGGGCTGATAAGCACCTGCTGCACACTTTGGGCTTCACAACAGAGGACCTTGCCAGGCCTCAAAAGGACTAAGGAGTGGACTCCTTAAAAGAAACAGGTACAAAAGAGCTTCAAGAAGTCACCTGTATCAAGACAAGCCCAGCTGACCAACTTCATCTGGACGTTTGTGGATTTGACCAGGTTTGTGGGAATTGTAGTTCCAAACCTCCAAGTGGCAAATCAGAGCTTTTTGGACCCTTGACTGAGTTGTGGACCCTTCAAGACCAGTAGGATCTTCTGGAAGAAGGACTCCAATATCATTGCTGAGTGATGTGTCAATGAGATCAGGAAGTGGCCTATTAACTTCTGGTGGGATCGCTTACGATGTCCTCTGATGTCAGAGTAATATCTGCCCCTAGAGCAAAATTGATTAATACACTGCCAAATGGCATGACAATGCCTTCAGCTAGAAATGAAGTCTTGTGCAGAAAGGACATTGCCATCTTCATGACTTCTGTAATTTGCTTTACTATTACCCCAATCTCTGACCAAAACCATCTGAGCTCAAAAACGAAGTTTGAATAGTAAATACTTCTTAGAAGTCTTTCCCTTCTATGCTTTCATCCAGACTCTCCCATGAGTTGTCACATGAGCAGTGTAAGAGACATATGTCACAGCTCTAAAGATGACATGAAGAAGGAATAGACACTCTTCAAGGCATTTTCATCAATACAATCAGAAGGAATAGCATACAGTCAGACTGGGCAAAACAGAGTCAATATTCAGTGTCTCGAAAGTCCAATGCAAACACAGTGCAAGATATAACTTCTACCGGATCCTTGAAACAGCTTCCCTGGCACTGCTCACTCTTCTAGTATGCTAGAGTAATTGCTGGGCAGAAGTTGGACAGACACTGGACAGACGAGGTAGATCAGGGTCACACATTAGCTGGAAACAACTTAAGGAAACATCCAACTGTTTCACACAAATTTCAGAGGTGGAGGTAACAGTAATTTCTTGAAGAGCCCTGCTTGGCACGAATGTGCGCCAAGACCTCAGCACCTTTCTGTACACATATTTGACCAAGGATACCACCTCCACATCCTCTTGATTTCATCAACCAGACTCATAACCTCCAGCCATACTGTTGCCTTTAAAAGTGGAGAAGAAGAGGTGAAGAAAGAAGATGCAGGAGCATACTTAAAACCACCAGTACTGTGATCTCAATCAAAGACTAGTGCTGTGCTAAATCCATAGAGGCCAGTGGTTGATCAATTGGCCCTGCAGAAGCCACAAGCCCAGAGCTCTTTAGAGGAACTCCACATGTGGCCCCAGTGGAAGCACAGAATGGAAGAAATATGAATTATGGTCCCTATGCCTCCTCTTAGGCATTTATATTATGTCCCAAACCTCCTACAGTGCTCTGAAGATTCATAGGCATTCCTGGATGTAGACATCCCTTTTGGCACCTTCCATAATTCAGCCAGAAACCAACGGTTCATACAGGCAAACATTAATTTAGAGCCCCAGTATGAATCAGGCCAAAAGATGTCTACAAATAGTGATGCTGCAGAGCGGCTAAGTACATTTCAAAACAACGACACAGGAACAGCAGCAAAAGCTGCAGCCTACATTAATACAATGAAAAAGTTCACCTTAACTCCACTGATCCTTCTCAAAAAGATCTGTGATCCTCAATGGATTACTATGCATCCCACCTTTGAACTCCAAAGGGATCTGGATTTTTTGAGAAGCTGAGACAAAGTATATCATCTTCATACGGGATGGATGGGTTGGTCTTGCTGACATTCTGAGGTGAAGGTTTCTATCACTGAGTCACCTTTTTATATTGTTAAAAAACACAGTACACTAAAATCCTTGATTTTGATAATTTGTACTTGGGTGCTTCATATAAAGTGCTATTTGTTCCATAGTGTTGATTCCAGCGGCATTTTGCCATTACTTCACAATTCACTCATTGAGAGTCATTACCTTAAATTATTGATATCAAGAGTCATTAGATCACAGGTAAGTTTTTCAAACATTAATTGTGCAGGTGAATTGCTTTATTAAAGATTTAAAAAACCTAACCTTAAAACTATATATGTAATTTGTGTATATCGTGAATAATCACATGTATATTCCCAGTAAAAAATGAATGATAGAACATAGGAGAGCAATCACCTGATCAAATGAAAAATACCCAGACGCAAGATATTTTACTGCACATCATGAGACAGACTGTTAAAAACGTTGTTATTATGCACTAGACAGCATTTGTATGTATCCCAGAGAAGGAAACAGAGAAGGTGCCTTAAAAAGAATAGATATATATTATATAAAGTTACCCATGCTGAGGATCATGATTCTTCATGAAAGAAACACATATGGCCCAATTCACAAAGCTAAATCTATGTATATTTATGTTTACACATAAATCTTCAACTAAATACAATTCAGCATCTCTAGGCAGAGCTTTACATTTAGTGTTCTCACCCTTATTCATTAGGAGATGGGGCAGACATGACTCCAAATATGAGCGTAAAGGTACTACTAGTAACTTTAAAATGTATTTCAGAAATAAATACGTTAAATATATGCATTGGTGCAATTCTCCACCTTCACAATACAGAAATATGAATTGAATGAATAAGGAAACAGGCATCACCTGATGAAAATAAAACACACCAGACAATTATCACAAGTTGAATCACATGAATACAGCCCACACATGTGGGCTCTGTCTTCTCCACTTGTACTGTAAAATGTTGTAAAGTCAGGTGTTGTGCATGTTTGTGTGTTTGTGTTTTAAGACATGCAATATGTTATCATGTATCTTTGAGTGTGTGTAGTGTAGTCTTAGAAATAAGATCAGTATTTTTTTCTAAATTTTATATAATTCGAAAGCAATTTACATATTTGTAACTTTTGAAGTATGTTCATTTGCCATGTTTACATTTTTACAATGTGATCTGTATGAATGTCTTCGTTCTCTAAAGTTCTCTGAAGTTTTTTAAATTATTTTTATTTTTAACGTCTTTGACACATTTACAAATTTCGTTCTATGTCAGTCTGTAGTGTGAAAAGTTACCTGGCAATTATTTCATTTATTTGATTTTTTAGGTACTGTCATTTGTGCTAGTAGTGTTATTCTCTTCTTCTATTGGGTTGTGTAATTACTTTACAGTACCTATGAGTGGCCATGTGTGTTATGTGGCTGAAGTAGCTGTGAGCCTCTTTGGGTGTACCACTACCTCAGTAGTTGTGGGGTTAACTTTGCTGAATTGCAGCTGATTTACCCTTTTGTATGTGCGTTTTTTGAATGTGCATGCTCTTCACTTTGTAGAAATTCTCTATATTCCGGCCATTGCTGCTTGTCACTCCCTCATTCACATCTGAATTACAGAGCTATCTGTTTATAAATAACAACTCTAATCTTCCCCAGCGGAGTACTCCGCACATTAGATTAAGGACCAACATTCTCTAAAATGCTTTGTTCTCTGCCCCGACATTGTTGCCGAGCTCTGTCACATTCAGTGATGTGTGCAAGGTACCATAAAAAAATGCTACCAACCAACGGCGGAAGAGGAAGAACAGGGTTAAAAGAACCTCGTCACTATAGGCAATGAGCCGGGCCAGCTAGGTACTGCATGAGAGAATTGCTGGTTAAGACGAGTAAAAGAAAGTGTGCAGTGGACGTGACAGATTGCATTCTGGGCTGGGAGAGAAGGGAGTGAGTATACGAGTGACTGGGGCTGTTTTGAGAGAGCCTGGAAAGAAAGCAAGACACAGAAAAATAGCCATGGAAGAAAACACAACTTCCACATCGAAAAATCAGAGATAATTGAATCGGAAAAAGTGGGAAATACATCAAGTGAATACATGTTTGTAGTCATTTAAATTGCTATTGATAAAAGGGAAAATGACACATGGAAGTGGCTTGGAAAGTCTCTACGTGGAGTCATGATGTGGGAGGTCCCGTACTGCAAGAATATTGGTTGCTTCTTCAGACTTTTTCCCCTGGCTAGTTTTCTTTACCTATACTCGTGGGATGCTATTTTGAATTCTTATAGTCATGTATTCGAAAATGGAACAATATTAGTTGATTTGATAAATTTGAAAAATAATGAAAAGAAAAATGTAAGGACTGCATCTACAATAATGTAATTGGCTACTAAACACCCCTTAAAAAGCTTAAACGTGCAGTGCTCTGTTGTTTTCTAGCTTTCCTTGTATTATATAAATACCCTTGATAGATACGTATATGCATATCTAGTTCAAAATAATGTAAATGACATTACACTTTTAAGGGGTCTGGATTTGTTGCTACCTTATTACGATTCCACTTCTCTCCTTTCACCTGACTCAGTTGTCTCACTGAATTTTCTTTCAGAGCATAGACTGCAATCCGACCTTGTTTCTAGCACTTCTGCTACCCTGTTCCCTCTACACCTTCTCCTTCTCATCTTCACCTTCTCAGTACGAAAATTGCAATTTGGTGTTTTTCTCTTGTAACTCAATTCTTTAACAAAAACATTGAAAACAATTATTTTGGTCATTGCTTTCCATTTCTGTTTTCTACGAGGCTAGCAGAGATCTCCATAACTCTTTGCTGTATAAGGAGA
This sequence comes from Pleurodeles waltl, assembly GCF_031143425.1. Taxonomy (NCBI): domain Eukaryota; kingdom Metazoa; phylum Chordata; class Amphibia; order Caudata; family Salamandridae; genus Pleurodeles; species Pleurodeles waltl. The sequence goes on from NC_090437.1 coordinate 31,830,124, forward strand.
CAGATGAATGGCATCAGAGCACTTACACATTTTTATATACATTATTCAAATGTTCACTGAGCAAAGGAGAATTTTGAACCGTTGTTCCTTTTAGGGCTTCGGTTAATAATTGTCTGATGGTCTATAGACAAGTATGGATAAACTCACAAGATCACAAGGGGTGGTTGCTACCTGGACTCTGTATATGTTGAATTAATTTAGATGAAAGGGTTTATATTGTACCTGAATTGTGTCAATATGCACTATTTTGTATGATTGTTGAACATCACTTATTGTATGATGCTTTCAAAACGTCCACAAATATGATTAGGAATGATTATAAATAGAAAATGGGGAGAAATGGAGCATAGGATAAGGAAAGTAGGTGAACGACAAAGACGTAAACGAATAAAATAGAGTCTGTGGCAGTGAGAGAAAGAAAAAGAGGGTAGGAGAAACAGAAAGAGAACGAAAAATAAAGAGAAAAAAAGGAGACTGCCTTAATATAATTAGGTACTGTTTTCTATAAAAAAAAAAAAACTCAAGATACTGAAATATTTTGTGCGTGTTGTGTTGCAACCTCTCCTGTCTAACTGCCCTCTCCACTTAAGCAGCCTGGTATGGTTACGCCACTGGTTTGACAGCATTGTGACTTCCAGTGTTTCAATGACAAAATAAGATTTTTGTAATACATTGAATATTGCTAAATTAACCATATCCTCGTAAAAATCCATATGTTAAATGTTGTAAAACACAATTCAGAAACGCTGGAATTTAGGGAAATAAAGTTAACCAATCTGATCAAATTCAGGGCATGTTCACAGTTACATTGGCACTTCCCCTTTGGCACTCCGTGTTATGCAACTCTAGGTATCCAGTTTCTTAGAATCTGAATTTTCAAAGCGACTTTTTATATACAAAGGTAACGTCTTTATATTATATTTATATTGCTGCATACCTATCACACCGCATAAAAACAACAATCGCTGTAAAAAATTAACTTCGGAGAGAGGCATTCATTTTTCAGTGTTATTAGTGTTTTACAATTGTTTCCCATTTTTTATGGGATCTGTGGTAACATGCAAGGTCCAGAAATGGTTCCCAGGATATGTGAACACTTGTTTGCTTACTAGCAAGGACGTCTTAAACACAATCTGATTTATTATAAACTGAGTGTAATAGATTCGTTTTGGAGTTTTGGTTACATTTTTTGACAGGAAACCATTTTTTGAAAATTATTTTGAATTTCTCAACACATTAGCCTTGAAAACTGTTTACAATGGTTTAACAATGAAATATTGCCAGTGTCACTACTAAAAATTAACCATCCCTACTCCGTCTTTTCGTGGCACAAGTAAATGCTCTTAAATACTCAGCTATTGACACACAGATTAGCCCAGGGTCATCCAAGTTGGCTGACTGAAAAAGTCAAGATTAGAATGCATATTACCTCATTCTGTTTTTATAAATATAGCTTTGCATAAAATGTGATCGATCGACGTTACATGCACAGGTTGAACTCAGTGCACACCAACCCGTCATAAAGTTACTGTCTTCACGTGATAGTTTAAGGAGGGCAAGGCAGCAGCTGTTTCTCGGGATCAGCTTGCACCGGGTTCTGACTCATCAAGCTACAGACTCGTCAAGCAGTTGTCATTTGTCATCTTAACTACTCAAAAAATTACTATGAGAGTTACATCCCCATCGAGAGAAAATCATTGACTAAAAAAGAACAAGCATTTTGTATATAAGTTTGAACAAATAATGCCTTACCTTATAAACAATTTGATTTGCTATACTGTAATCAATTTGATTTGCTATTCTAATTATTGAAGTGATAAACACTATGACATTTTGAATTTATTATTGCAAATACAATTTCCTGCTTCATCGGGAAAAATGCTTAAAAGATTATTGCTCGTTCTTTTTTTTATAAAATAATGAAATTCCTCTCTCTCTTTCTGTATATAAATGTGTGTGTGTGTGGGTGTGTGTGTATGTGTGTGTGTGTAAAGAGTTTTACATTGGCACTTTACACAATAGAGAAATACATGACTTTATCTGCATATTTCATTGTAATAAAAATGACTTGTTTTCTTAAAACTCTCTTTGCCATGGTTTTCACTATTTCTAAGAGCGAATCAAACAGATGGTACATAATTAGTCAATATTTGAAAGTGGAAATACTAATCTGACCTTACAAGGATTTAAGGGGCATATTTACAAGACCCAAGCGTCGCCGTTGTGCCATATCTACCACACCACACAAAGCCGCTGTGCATCGCTTTTCATGGCCTCGTAGATAGGGTGTAAGGCAACGCAGCGCATGCCGCTGTGCTGCCTTACACTGCTTCAGGTGGGCATTTCCTGGGCATTGTGGTGGGTTTTCCCATGCAACACCCATGGGGTTTGACACATTTCCAGATTTACAAGGATGTGTAAACCTGGGAATGCATCAAAACCATACGCCTCCACAGGGAGGCTTAACAAGAAGAAATGTTTTCATTTTCGCTTGTTTTTTTTCTTTTTTATATGTGTGCTGCATTCTGCAGTGCAAATAGAAAGTATAAAACACCTAGATAGACTATTTTGGTGAAAAACAATCCTGCCTACAGCACACCATGGTGCAAGGGTGCTGGCATTGGTGCTAGGCAGCCAATTGTGAACCAGCGCAGGTAGAGGGGCAGAAATGCATTGTATTTTGTAAATACGGTGCATTTCTGCCCTTTCCCTGTGGCGCAGGGCACTGCAGCAAGGTTACTTGTTGCATTGCCTGCACCACATTTTGTAGGAAATAGGTCCCTAAATGTGTAACTTGCAGATGACACCAGATATCAGCAATTAATATTTTTATTTATGGAAACACCTTGCAGCTGTAAAAGGGCTATTACTGGTGTTTATAAAGAAATCCGTTGGACTTGCAAAAAGTAAATAAATAGAATTTGTGAATGAATTATGCATAATCCCCCGTTTTACTGGCTTTGAACACTGATTTAGTGTAACTTTAATGTTTAATATGTGCAAGTAGATGACTTTTCGATAAGATGGTACTCAGTGAAAAAGTACCAGTCCATTGGCTTTACTGACCACTTTGTAACTGGATGTGTTGTGAATCTTTGAAGTGATAGGTTATGGCAGAAAAAGGACTTTATGATCTGTTCGAAGATTTTTGAGGTTTTATGTTCTGGCAATGTGGGTCAGTCGCACGTAATTGGTGAGTAGTGTATATAGAAGATTCATTTGTAACTCGTGCTTTTGACTCGTTCACAGCAATCCCTTGCCCAATAAACAGTATCATTTAATGAGATTATATTCCAAGAATGCATAGATGTTTCTTCGACCGTAAACGTGGTTTCCAATTGAGCAGCACAAAACCTCCTGCTGTTCTCCATTTTGTTTATTGAGCAAAAGGGTTATTCTTGTGTCACTGACAGAATAATCTAAAAATGAATGGTGAAATGCAAAAAAAATAAAAATAGTGCCACTTTTGCGCGTTTTTGCAAACTTAAGCACGCCAGTAATTCCAAAGTTGTCCTTTGCCCACCTGAGGCATTCTGCGGCCACTAAATGACAACATTATTGAGACAGAGTCATGTAAACTCTAAGAAAAATGATAGAAAATAATATTTTAGAAATTAATTAAATAGAGCACAGATGTTGTGCAGAAAATATTAGGAAAATAATTGCTGCGTGTGTTCCCCCAAAGGAATCTCTGCGCGTACATTGTTTTTCTTGGATATATGAGGCAGCAGTGCTTATTTTGCTCTAATATGCTATTTCTCGTGGATCTTACACATCAACAACTGAAGCAGAAGAGTAACACAGCAGTGTTCCTCGCTTGTAAATAATTTCTTAGAATTTCGCCGTCCCTTAGGACATAGCGTTATAAATGGAAAAATGTGGCAGAGAATTCACATTCATGCTGGTCCTGACCCTTATGTCATTATCCTTCTTTAGATGTAAGAAATAGAGGTGTGTCTGTTAAGGATAAATCTGGTATATTTGATTTCCAGGAAAAAAGAGCTGGCCACCCAAATTTGGGAAAAGCTATCCAACTGTAGCTAATCCTACACATTCTTTTTCAAGTTTGGTTTCCACGTGCATCTTTCACGCCTGGTTCCTCTGAATGAAAGCTCACTAGCCTCGCGCAAACACCCCCCACACACTGCACAAATCATTTTAATGTTGATCCATGCCAACCCATAGTATACAGATAAAGCCTTTAGAGTCAGAGTCTTCAAGTTTGTCGTCTTTATCTGAACTCTCTTGTCCTGGTTGCTATGGCACTTTAAATATTTATTGAGAAGGATGTCAAACTATTGTGGCGTTACAAAAATATATGGATTGTTTTTTTCTGTTTACGTAAGTGCTATATGCAGCATTAAAAACGGCTAATTGCAAATGCTATCACAGTGACAGATGAACGATAGGTCCATTCAGTGATTGAAAGTAAATTGGGCACAATGGCATTCTCTCTCCAAATTAGAAAAATAAAACTGGGAGAAATATTGGCCCAGATTTACAAGAATCTGGTGCATCAGTACTGATGCGCCAGATTTCTTGCGGCCTCCCACGCCACCTAACAACACCATGGGGGCACCATATTTACAAAGCAGCGCACCAGGGCGCACGTTAGGCCAATAGCGTCAACATTTTTGATGCTATTGAGGCGCTTTGCTGCACTAGCATCAACAATTTTGACGCTAGTGCAGCAAAATGCAAGGAGACCCATTGATTTCAATGGGTGCATCCTTTTAACACGTGCTTTTGAGCAGGCATTAAAAATGGCACCAAAAATGGCACAATTAAATCTTGCAGATTTCATTGTGCCATGTTTGAGGTCATCCTAATGCCGGAACGCCCCACTCCTGCATACATTAGGCCCGACACAGGCATAATGTGGAGCAAGGGGTCGCAAAGTGGCACAGTGCATGCATTGCGTCACTTGGTAAATATGACACAGCGATTTTAGCCTCTTTGAGCCACATTAGTGTAAAAAAGATTACGCTAATGTGGTGCATGGATGCGCTAGGGTCTTGTAAATCTGGTCCATTGTGTTTAAATAATATACTTTCAGAATCAATACAGTGTTAGTTTACCCAAATTGCAATGTACAATCCATGAACCAAGTCATCTCCATGTGAATGTAGCAATTGATATTTTTTCATTGAGGCACAAAGGCGTGCCTGTCAAGATCTGCAAACATATAATGGCCTGGTTCAAAAATCACTTGTGTGCCTACATTTAAAAAAGTTGCTCAAAATATAGACATCACAAACGTTAAAACGCAGTTCTGATTCATCTAATTAGGATTGGTGGAGTTTTATTGTGGAGTTGAAGGTGCACAAAGGAATACAGAAATTCCAGCAATGTGTCGGGAACCCTGTATTGCAAGTTACGCTTGCAATCATACGATTACAGATCGAGGGCCACATCACATGACATTTAGGGCCATACATTTACCTTTACAGCAGAAAATGGCATCCATAACACAGTACAGGTCATACATAAATTATGCGTAATTTTACACTACAACTGCATACATTTAAGCAGCAATAAACCTCACACACCAGGTGGGAAGTAGGAGGTTCAAAACATAGGTTGCCTTGATAGCATGTGAAAGTCCACAAACCAGTCAATTTGTGACCATTCATAAACTGCTCTTTTAACCCTTCTCACCTAGGAAATTATTGTAGCTTTACTCAAGCAAGGGTAGGAAGGGGAGCAAGAGACCTGTCCACTTCATGGGGGTGTAAAGGAAGTGGCTTTGCCATGGGGGCAAGTATGTCACCCATAGATAAAAATAAGATGTAACAGAAATGTTTTACATGTGCTCATTCAGCTTCATATCTTCAACACCTTTTTCAATTATTTAATAAATGTAATACATTTTAATTTCGAGTTATGGAGCTTACTGGGAAATTGGGTAGGTAGAGTTTTAAATTCTATATGTATGAATTAATAATTAACATAGTTATGTATTAATTATGGACATTTTATTTAGAACGATTTTTATATGTTTAAATATTTTTAGAAATAAACCATTTAAATATGTTACATTTGTATTTTTTTCATTGTTATTATTTGTTTACTTATTTTATAATGTCTTACGTTTGTTTATTTTGGGGGGAATGTGCAGTGTATTGTGGGATAGGTGGATAATCTTTTAATTAAAATATTTATTAATTTACATTAATTCATGTTTCTATTAAATATGTTATTTTTGATTGGAGTTTTTTTATTTCATGTTTGTTTTTTAAGTTATTGAATTATATACTTGTATTTTATCTCATTTTTAATGCATGTTGTAAAATACATTGCCGTATACTGGTGTGAACAAATGCCTTTTTTTGCATGATTACCTCTAAGTTTTTGGATTGGTGCTACTGTTTTATAAATCTGTAAGTGCACTCAGTCCTTCCAGCCAGACCTCGGTGCCTGTGTTTTGACCCTTAAATAGGTATATGTTGAATTAGCTCACCCACATTTGGCATAAGTTAATTTACTGATAAATCCATAGTATAGGGTAGTAGGGGTATGTAGGGCCTGTTCGTTAAGTGTCCCTCTTGGACTGCAGAACTTATTATGCCACTATGAGTGTGACAAAGCAAAGCATGACTCCCCCTTCTCCATTGCAGACTGACAGAGCAGTATTTTAATTGCTAATTCCACTTTGCTATTTAAACCAATAGGAAATCCCAAACCTTCATTTTCAATATTTATAAGTCACCCCTAAGACAGGATGCATTATATTAAAAAAGATAAACATGTTTTCGTAACTTTCCCTACCCCAACAGTAAAAACCCAGCATTGCCATTTTTTACTGTGGAAAGGCTAATAGCCCCATTCGTGAATATAGTGTTACACACTGACATTTCAGCAGTGCTAGATTCCAAATGGGGCAACTACATATGGTACTTCAAAGTATCAAACAAGATGTTATATTAAACCCGACTTTTTGCTCAAGTCTAATTTACACAAAAGTCAATTTTAGAAAGTTGTTTCATTTTTTGCTCAAAGTTTCCAGTAGTCATTTTATGGTCACACACAGGCTGTTGTCCTTGAGACAGCCTTCTGCCCTCCTGGGAAATGGTAAGAATGACTTTCCAGAAGAGGAACATAAGATCTGCTGAGAGAAGAGGTGTGACCTCCTACTAGCAGGATGGCCTGAATGAGTATGAGCCTGAAAGGTGAGCTTGAAAGATTAAGCCGCCTTTGAAGGGCAAATGGAAGTGACACATGGAAGGGGATGCTCTTTTGTTTTAGCAGACAAACCGTCATCTCGGGCAGGGAGGCAGAAGCTGTTGCCAAACCGTTTTTTCAGATGGCGTTAAGCCACCAGTTAGCCATACTTCTGGGTTAGGCTAGGGAGCTCCACACACCAAGGGAAGCTTTCTGTCATGTTGGGAGTGGCAGAATAGTGCTTCTTGGGCTAACTAGATGCCACACAGTAGACATTTGTCATCAAAATGGAGGAGACCTGGTAGCCATTGGCTAGTTTGTTACCACGTCCCCCTAGACTCGCAAGGGGCATAAAAGTAGCACCCCTGGCACCTGGACCTCAAATCATGTCTGGACAAGAGAGGGGACTGGAAAAAAGGTCTGCTCTGTGAAGTCTCACTCAAGACAAAGTCTTCCTAAGCTGCAGCTAGAGAAGGTGACTCTGAGAGTCAGTTGGCTGACTCCCTGTTCAAGTTACAGAGTCGCACAAGCTAAAAAGCCTGCTCCTTTGCTAGCCCAGTGTGAAGAAGCCTGATGGCTGCTGAACGCTGAGGTGCAGCTTGGGAGACTGAGCCCCGGCCCTCAAAAGATGCAACCCAGTATGCTGGATCCAAAATAGTAATTGGAGTGCAATGTGGTTGCCTAATATAGACATTACTGCAAGTTAAACGGAACTCCTGGTTTTGCTGTAACCAAAGACCAGTGGCTAGTGGCATCTGGTTTTGTGCTAGACCTTTCCTGGACTTTGTGGGACATCAACACCTGAGGCCAAAGTCTCCCCAATGTGTTTATGGACTAAGGAGTGTCCACAGGAAGTCCCCAGACACCCCTCTGCATCCTCAGCATCCTTGAGCATCTTCAACCTCCTACATCCCTTGAATAAGGACCACTTCATTCCCTTTTATGGTGGTTTGCCCGACCTGACACTGGACTGGAGTCTGCTTAAACTATGAGGCAACTGCTCATCTGAACCTGACTGATCCCTATGACTGGCACTCTTCCAGAGTTAGTTTCCACAAGAGTACCCTTATAGTTGTTTTCAACTTACTTCTTGTTGTTAACACTACAGCGCACATCACAGAAGATGACAACAATTTATTGCCTTTAGTGAAAAGCTACGATTTACTGCTTCTTTGGAAATTCATATCTCTGGAACATTCAGCTGAATTTTTGTCATTAAGGTGTACAGATACAAATACAACCTAATTTATAAATTTGCTGTGGATTTTTATTGTGTTGCAATTTCTTCTTATTCAATTATGTTGGTATTTCTAAATGCTTTCTACTTCTTCCTTTGACAAAGCCTCACTGCTCTGAGCCACAGCTACCCAGTACAGAGCTAGGGTTTTACAAACCAATTTAACTGACCTGATATGGATTTTTGACTTTAGTACATGGTGAGGGCACACAGTGACAACATATAATAAAGCAATTACCTCATAATTGGAGTATGAGTGGGTACTTATTTTTTTAAATAAATTATAAATTATTATAAATTAATAAAAAGTGAAATATGCAAAAGTCAAAACACTTTTTGTTAGGTGTATGAAGAATAGTGATTACCAAATAGTGATTTTTTGCAGATAGCTAGTTGGTAATTGCTATTTCTTATGCACAAAGGGGTTATTTATCCCATGGGACCACTGCTTGCTCTTAAAACATATGTATTCAATAATTCTCAAAGGGGACAGAATCCCAAGGTGGCCCCTTCTAATTTCTGAATGGGTTACCACCAAACTTGAGTTTACAGTAAAGTGCCAATGATTTGCGACCACATTTCAGTCGCAAAACATTCATACATACCAATGCAGTATTTGGAAGGGATGCCCCAAACATACCCCTTCCAAATACCAATTTGCAAACCCGAATTGCAATTCAGTTCCAGGTTACCGAATCATAATTTGGGTTTTGTAGATGAGAAAAGGCATATTTACAATCGCAAAAACCGGATTCTGAAATTGAGCCATTTAGGAAAGCAAATATGCTTTGTACATCTAGCCCTTTACTCTTTTGGATCATGATATTATGTCTTCTTTATTATAACAGTTTTTAAAACATTTTTATTTCTGGTGTTTGGGTTTTATTGTCCCAAACCATCAAGACTTGAAACAATTGGACCACCTATTGTGCTGACTCCCTGGTTCTCCTCAAGCACGGCAATGTGAAAAGGTCTAGACCTCAGGCCAGTTGGTATACAGAGGACCTCAAACTGATGAAACACTACTGAAAACAACTAGGCGGGAAGCGCGTCACTTCTGGGAGGAGCAGGCAGGGCAGGAGCCCTTTAAACTTTGGTTAGCGCTCCCGCCGCCGCGGGAAGCGCGTCACTTCTGGGAGGAGCAGGCAGGGCAGGAGCCCTTTAAACTTTGGTTAGCGCTCCCGCCGCGCGGGACGCGCGCGGGCGGCGCCCGGGCGAAGCCCGGGCCAAGGGCGGGCCCGTCCTGCGCCCATCATCGCCCGGAGGAGACTGGGCTGGGCCACCCCCCGAAGTTCTGTTCTTTTGAAATTTGGTGTGGTATAGAGGCCTTAGGAATAACCTTTGCATAGTTTGTCTGGTATTACTTGACCTCGAACTCCACTTAGCACCAAAGGGGCCAGTGGAGCAAGCTACTACTTCCTCTCGCTTCTAGGGGCTTCTTTTCTTCCTGTTACCACTTGTACTTGATACTAGGAACCAGGGCTGGGCCATCTTTTTCTTTCAGACGTGTTTGAAATTTTTTCAGCTGGGCCATTGGATAGACGATATGGGGAAGAGGAAGGCCGATGATGTATCAGTACCCCAGTCTCGGGTTAAAAAACCCAAGAAACGTTCTGTTGGGAAAGTGGAGGGATGTCCTACTACAAATCTACAGCAATTTAAAACAATCGACTCATTGTTTGAAGAGGTTGAGGCTATACTGAGGAGTCCTTCTGTTGCGGGTCTTTCCATACCGGATACCATTTCTCCCAAAAAGATTCCTGACCTCTTTAAGAAAAAAACTCAGATGCATAGAATAGAGGTTAAGGCTGATTTACATCCCCCTCCCCTCTCCCAGGGTGTAATTCCTTCACTCTTGGAGATTTCACCATCCTTGGTGGAAACTAATGGATGTTTATCTGTAGAAGGTGCACCTTATTTGAGGTGCACGTCCCCACCTCCTATTGTCATTCCTTGCTCAAATAGGTTTTCGGTTTTGTCCTCTGATTCTGTAAGTCCTGGACATTCACAAACCTTACTTGTAGAGGGAACTGACAAAGACTCTCTGGATGGAAAGATGGGCAACAACGAAGCTTCTCAATTGACTATCATTTCTCAGAAAATAGATGACGTTAAGTGTTTGTTGGTATCTTTGATGAACAAAATTGCTGGACTCTATGATCAAAAGTCTTGTTGTAATTGCATTGTGCCACATGAGTCTGCCCCTTCCTCTGATTTATTGATGGAAACTAAAAAACCTAGTCCTCCTACCGTAGGTGATAAATTGACATCCTCTTCTACACATAACATCGCTAGGGGAAGAAATGGTAGCTCCCCAACGCACGGTAGGTCTGCTTGTCAGACCATGTCTTCCACCCATGAGCGAGTTCCAAAACTAGGTGTAAACAAGTGTGGATCCATCTCTGGTCGGGGGGACAAAGGTACTCCTTGCCCATTAACCTCTCAGTTAAATCTAGGACGATTGCCCTCTGCAGCAAGTTGTTGTGTTAGTTCCCGTTCTGCCACTCACCCTGATCATTTGTCACTCTTGCAGACCTGTGACATCAAGGGAAGGTTAAGAAGGAGGAGGGAAGATGCCACCATATATTTGACTAGGGTGCCAAAGCTACCTCAGGGCAATAGAGAGTCGAGTGACTCTCTAACTAACAAAGTCATTCATTGGATACGCTCCCAGAGGAACTGTCTCTCTGTTATCCGGTCTGATATACGTGAGGCACACAGATATAATCAGTTAGGGTCGGATTTTGATTATATTTCGATTATTTTTAATGATAGTAGTCTAGTTAATGATCTCCTGGCCTTCGATACACGGACAGGTACACTATGTATAGATAGGGAATCGAAACTTAGACTTAGTAGTCAGCCGCCTGGGGCCCCGCTATGTAGAGGATGTTGTACATCTGGAACTATTGTAGCCGGGGTTATTCCCTCTTCAGATAATTCTGCAACATCTAAATCTGAGAACCCTTACCCCTTACTTTCTGAATCAGACTGACTGATTACCCCCTGTATAGTACTTCCTAAAATAGCAAATGACGAGTGTCACCTTATAGGGACTCCATTTCCCGCCTCTTTAATGAGATCCAAATTAACTACTACGCCTCCTAAAATCAATATTATATCTTGGAATGTAGCAGGAATCAAGTCAAAGTTGGATGACACGGAATGGGTAAGCCTTGTTAATAAACAAGATATCTGTCTTTTTCAAGAAACCTGGACTGCAGAACAGTTATCCATACAAGGCTTTACAACCTATTTTTCTGCTGCCCAACCTGCCTCCGGTGGCTTTGGAAGACAGATAGGAGGGTTAATGATTTTATTGAACAACAAGCTAGAATGTGACCACTCTATGATAAAGTTTAATTTCTATGATCTGCTGGGTGTGCAACTCACTTTCCGACCCGGATTCAGGCTGATAGTTCTGAATACCTATGCAAGATCCGTTCCCCGTGGGTCAGAATCAATGGTTCTCACCCAGTTGACGGACTACATAGAGCTTCTGGACCCTTCAGATCTCCTGATCATAGCAGGCGATTTTAATTGTTCCTTTGCGTTGGACAACACCATCAGTAATCTGACTACTGAAGAGGACGAACATTGGGGTATTCCCCAATCTAAGGAAATGGCGTTTTCTCCCGTTTCCTGTGTTGCATCTCAATTGTCTTCCCTTTGCCTGAAATATGGCCTGAGAGAATGTAACGGCCGCACTAAATCTGATTCAGAGCGAGCCATCACTTTCAAGCGAGGGCTTTCCTTTAGTACTATTGATTATATCCTGGTGGACATTAGGCTATGGTCAAGTTCACTGGACATGGAAATTTTATCTCGCTTGGATAGCGATCATAATCCTCTGTGCCTTGTACTGACCAACCATGCATTTTTAAGAGTCCAGCACACAACGATCACTAATGTCCCACTCCCTTACCTGAACCATAGACGTTCTCGGGTCTGTTGGCCAAAGGTTGAATCCAATCCGTACTTGATTGGGGAAATATATTCAATATTTTTAAAACTCTTCGTAGATTATGAGGAACAAGAAGCCCCTGACATTCCCATTATGGCTATCCACATTAAATTGGTGGATTCCCTACAGGGTATCTTCTATAGGGAAACCCCTTCCAAATGGAGACCTGCTGATACCCCCCGTAGGGATTGGTACAATCAGGATTGTGTGCGAGCAAGATCTAATTTAAACAAGGCTGTAAAAAACTCTACCCAAGTGGCTATTAAAGAGGCCCGACGTAGGTATGCTAATGCCCTGAAACAAGCAAAAAAAGATTGGGATAATGAGATATGGCAGAAGCTGCTTGCAGCAGTCAAATACAAAGATGATAGTTCCTTTTGGCGGCTGTTGACCTCTAGTTCGAAAAGGGGCAATGATGACATCGGTATGTATATACAGCCGGAAAGATGGGTGTCCTATTTTTCTGGAATATACGCTCTGCCTGCACCGCAAGCTCCGGAGGATCCTGGATACGATGAGTGTTGGGCTGTTAACATGACTTCAACTGAGAGCATTGTTTTTACCTTAGCCGAAACAACAGCTGCAATCAATTCTTTGAGGCCAGCTAAAGCCCCTGGTCCAGATAAGATCCCAGGGGACCTGTTTAAATCAGAACCAAAGATATGGGCATGGTACATCAATTTATTGTCTAATGCCATAGCAGCTGGTAGCCCTATTCCAGATTCTTGGCGTGGCGCAGAAATAATACCGATTTATAAAAAGGGTGATGTAGGTTCACCTGCAAACTACAGTCCAATCAGCCTTATTGATATCCTTCAGAAGACGTTTGCTAAGCAAGTCTTAGATAGGCTTACCGATTGGATCCAAGACAACCAAATTTTATCCCCCTTACAGGCCGGTTTTCGGCCTAAAACTAATACCATGGACCAAGTCTTCAGACTGTCATTACTATTTTGGAAGTATGTCACCCTATCTAAGCTAAAACTTTATGTTGCCTTTGTAGATCTGAGATCTGCATTCGATCTTGTCCCAAGAGAGAAACTTTGGGGAGTATTAATCAAAATCGGTACCCCAGGAAACTTAGTGCATTTAATTAAAAGATTACATGAAAAAACATTTGCACAAGTCAGATGGGGTAATCAGGGGGAACTCACCGACAAAATAGAGATTAGGAGAGGAGTGCGTCAGGGCTGTGTTCTTGCCCCAACGCTATTTACATTGTTTATCAATGAGGTGGTGCAAGTCGTTACCAACTGCCAAAATGATGCTCCATCCTTGAATAACCACAAAATTCAAATTTTGCTATTTGCTGATGATTCCCTCCTGATCTCCAGAACTCCTATGGGTCTCCAGGTACTTGTGGATAAGTTTAGTTCGTTTTGTGCTGACTATGGGCTTGAACTCAACCACAGCAAAACTAAACTTATGACCCTGGGCTGTGGCCCCACTAAGAGATACTTAATTTTCTATAATGGAACCCCCCCTAGGTATGGTAAACTCCATAGATTATTTGGGGGTGAGAATTAGCAACAACCTGCATTGGGGGCCCCAAATCGATAAAAGCTTAGCTCTTCTGGCACAGAGATCTGGGGCCATTTTACGCTTCCACAAGTCTACCTCTGAGAGAGTGATTACTCCAACTATTAAAATTTACCGAGCAAAGGCACAGAGCGCTGCGGTCTATGGGGCAGAAATTTGGGGGTCCTCGAACACTGGCAAGCTAGCAGTGGGGGAAAACAACTTTGTAAGGTCAATCTTGGCCTGTCCTCGCAGTACCCCACTGCTGCCAATGTTCTGGGACCTCGGCCTTCCACGCATCTCAGATGTAATTGCCCTACGACCATTGCTTTTCTGGGTCCGTGTATGGACCACCCCTGAGCTATCCACATACAAGGAGTCTATTCAAGACATTCTAGATAGACCAAATGTACTTACCATTTCCTGGTTTAACCACATCTCAAAATGGTTTCATAGATTTGGTCTTAGTGAGTTTTGGAGTCATCCAGAAAGTATAAGGAAGGATCAGAAGAATCATCTGAAAACTGTTTACTGGATACATGTCAGGGAAAACTATCTGCTGTGCTCAACACACGGCAGATTGACGTCACAATTCTTTGATTTTAAATGGTATCCATATTTGGAACCATTTATGGATACAATTCTTGATCCATTAAGTAAGAGTCTATATATTCAGTTCAGATATGGTTGTCTGCCTCTTAAATCCTATGGCAGTACGCGGAGTGCGATCCCAAGTCCTGACACTTGCCCGAGTTGCAATCAAATTTCAGAATCTATTGTACATTTTATGTTTATATGCCCTGCTTATTTGATTGCGCGACGGAAGTGGTTACGATCTGTGTGCAGTAATATGGGGGTAAGACATTGTATTGTTGCCTTAAGGATCATGATGAGGGAAACTTCTCTCCCTCTATCTTGTGCGGTTAGCAAGTATATTGTAGCTGCTTGGCATATACGTACTAAACTTTTGGGGAAATAATGATGATGAGGACCAAATGTTTAAAAAAAAAAAAAAAAAAAAAAAAAGTGTTTTAGCTGCTAAATTTTAACTACACACCTAGACTGAAATAAAACCCCATGTTTAATTTAAATGTTAGGTATTAGGGGGTTAGGTGCTTTTTCTAAGGAAAATAATTGTATGTGTTTTAAGGCTGACATATATGTTTTTATCTTATTCTTATCCTTTTTAACCTAATTTGTATCTCCTTTTTCATTTAATTGTTGGTTGTTTTGCTTTTATGGTTGAAAGTAACCGAATAAAGCTATGTGTTGATGATGATGAACTAGACTGCAAATGGAGAACGAGACAGATCAACACAGACAGAAGTAGGTTCAAATCAGTCCTGAGACAACCGAATGATTCGGACCATCAAAGGCGCATCAATGCCAGCACCAACAAAGTGCAAATAAATCTTCACCATTGGGAAAGTTGAATGTGAATTTCACCTCATCAGTGGCTACCTCCAACTGAATCACTCCCTCTCAGGACTTCTGAAACAATCTCTCTCAATTTTTCAGCAACAAAATCAGTGTTCTTAACAGCTATCTGAACCCACAACAGGACCTGACCAACCTCTCCAAATCTTATCCAAAGAACCAGTGCTAACCACATTGCCCATCATCACCACAGAAGAAACTGCCACCACAATGAAATCAATCGCCTCAGGGACTCCATCCAACCCTGCCCTTACCACACATACATCAGAGGACTGCAACCCATCAGCACAATGCTCAAGCTCATTCTGAATGCTTCCACCCCTTTCATGGACTTCCCATATGCTTGTAAGCACACAACTGTCCTTTCATTGCTGAGAAGCCCTCAATGGACTCCTTCAATGCTCACCAACTACAGATCAATCAAGATACAGCTCTCCAAATACCTCAATGGCCAC
The DNA here is from genome assembly GCF_031143425.1 of Pleurodeles waltl. Classification (NCBI taxonomy): domain Eukaryota; kingdom Metazoa; phylum Chordata; class Amphibia; order Caudata; family Salamandridae; genus Pleurodeles; species Pleurodeles waltl. The sequence goes on from NC_090437.1 coordinate 31,845,896, forward strand.
CAACTCCTCAACACCACTCTGTCTGGTTTCAGACCCAATTGCAGCACAGAAACTACCCTCATTTCCACCATGGATGACATCCGCTTGACTCTGGGCAGAAGAAATATGTCCGTCCTGACCTCTCTGAAGTGTTTGACATGGTGTCTCACCACATCTTCACCCAAAGCATACACAAAATAAGAACCCAACTTCATGCACTCCAACTGATCTGTTCTTTCTTGACTGGAAGGAACCAGTCAATCAGTCTGGCCCTGTAAACCTCAGTTGCCCACAACTGCATCTGTGGAGTTCTGTACGTTTCCACCCCAAAACCTGACTCTCTTCAATGCATACATCATTCCTCTACACAGCATCATCTGTTCTCACAACATCAATGAAATCTCCTATGCTGATGACACACAGCTCATTCTCTCCCTCACAGACAAGAAGCAAATACCCAGTTCAAACTCAATGCCTACATGACTGAAAAAGCCCACTGGATGAAGAGCGATTGTATGAAGCTGAAAACTGACAAGACCAGAAACATGATCTTTGGGAAGAGCACTTCACTATGCAACTCCACCTGTTGGTCACCAGACTTAGAAGTGACATCAACTGCCACCACACATGCCAAAAACCTCAGGATCATAATCAACAGCATACTAAACATGACCACCCAAGTCAATGCCATTACCACCTCATGCTGTACCCCAAAGATGCAGAGAAAGCTTTGCAAACAGCTCCCAATCAGCACCTGGAAACTGACATGCATGTACTGTTCACAAGCAAGCTGGGCTACAGGAATACCCCCTATCCTGGGATCAACAAAAACTCACCAGAAGGCTGCAGGCAATTTAGAACTCTGCAGCCATAATCACTCTCAACCTCCAATGCTGCACTCACATAACACCACTCCTAAAGGAGGTTCCCTGGCTCCCAATAACAAACACGCACAATTCCAGCTCCTCACCCACTATTTCAAGGCACAACATAACACTAGCCCAGCATACCTAAAAAATCACATCTGCTTTGAAACCTTCCAGATCCCTCCACTCATCCGGACATCTACATGCACACATCCCACCCATACAGAAAACCAAATCTGGTGATCCACCCTTCTTCCACATCTCTCCTTAAAACATGGAACTTCCTGCCAATGTAATAAAGCCTCCCTCTCACTTCTTGAATTCCACAAGAAGCTAAAGATATAGCTATTTGAATAGTCCCATTTGGCCCTAGGTTTGGCTAGACCCAGACCTGCTCAGAGCCGTGATAACCTTCTGGGTGATATTGCACTCTTCAAAGCTGCATAACATAACATAACAAAACATAACATAACATAACGTAACGTAACAAAACATAATGTAATGTTGTGTAGCATACTGTAATGTAAAGCAACATATTTATTTATATTTCTATATTGTATTGTATTGTATTGTATTGCTTTGATGGTCTGTTGGCCGAATAAATCTTATGTGTGAGAAAGCAACATAACATAATTTAACATGTTTGTTATACTAGAGTTAGAATAGTATAAATCTAACCTCCCACCAACTATGTACTTAACCTAGCATTTGACAGAATGCAGTTAGAAAAGTAAATCTGACACTCACCCTTCAAATGCATTTACTTTACACAATGTTAGTTAGACTGGAGTGTAAATAGTAAGTTTGCCCCCTCTCAAAATACCCTTACCTTAATATTGGTTAGACTGGAGGTAGAATATTAAATCCCCCCATGTATGCACTTCCCCAATATTTGTCAGACTTGAGTTACATTAGTGAGTTTGACTGTCTCCCCTAATGTACGCATTTTCCCCAATATTTGGTAGATTGACTTTAGAATTTACTTGAATCTGCCCCTTTCCATCCTCTTAAAGCATGCACTTCCTTCAATCTTAGTTAGGCTTTAGTTAGAATAGCAAATCTGACCCTCTAGTGTTTGCACTTTCCTTAATATTTGTTGGGCTAGAGTTAGTATAGTAATAATAAACACAGTGTAAATAGTTTGCCTTATGTTTGTTAGCCTGCAGTCAGAATAGCAAATATTCCTCCCACCTTTTCCTTGTATGTATTTTCTTCAATATGTCTTGAGCTGGATATAGTATAGTAAATATGAAACACTCTACCCCCTACAATGTAAGCACTTTTTCTATGATTGGACTTAGAATAGTAAATGTGAATCAGAGAAATGTATGGAAGTCCTCCATGCTTGTTAGACTAGATTTAGTATAGTAAATCTCACCCCAATGTATACACTTTCTCCAATGTTTGTTAGGCTAATGATAGGATGGTAAATGTAACTCTCCACCTCCAATTTATGAATTTTTGACAATGATTGTAGGACCGTAGTTAGCATATTGTATTTGAATTATTTGTATATGTCTAATTTTAATTGAATTTGGATTGGAATTAGGTTGCTACAAATTATGTCATTCTGATTTTTTTAGGATATTTGGACTATATTTATTTTTAAATGACTTTTTTGTCTATTGTATTTTTTTGTTTATAATTATTTTCTTATTGTTTTAATAATGTTTAGCATTACAAAAGTATTATTTTAGTTACATCGATTCAAAAATGATTTATAATTGCTCAATAAATTGAAAATGTTTTCAGATTTTAAAAAATAATAACTATACATATTTACATTATGCTACATGTTTAAATTTGTATTAATAATGTTATTTTTTGTTGTAAATGTATTTTTATTTCTATGATAAATTTATTTTGAGCTGTAATTTAATGAAATAATTTTTAATAGATAACATTCTTTTACATTTATAAAATGATTTACAGATATTAAATTAATAGATGTATGTATTTTAGATAATGTTAATTAAAATAAAATGCAAATATTCACCAATAAAAATGTCAATATTTTGGACCATGATATTTTGGCAGTTACACTATGGACCTGTTTACGACCTTGGTGGATAGGATACTCCATCACACACGTGACAAATATCCCATCCGCCGTATTATAAGTTCCATTATATGCTTTGAAACTCATACAACAGTGGATGTTTGTGTCGGAATATCCCATCCGCCAAGGTCGTAATATGGCCCGATATGTTTGTAAGTGATATTTTGGTGCTTGACATTTTTGCAACAATATATCTGTGGCTGATATATTCATACAATCATAAAAAATGAACATTCTAACTGCAATTGTAGCCCATTAGAAGCTGAACATTGCAGAAGCAGCTTAAAAAGTCTCCGAGCTTAATCACTACTTATTGTTTAATTATAAGTGTTTTCATGACACCTGAAGTTGGAAGGTAAATCAAGGCCCATTGTTACCTCCACCTTGAAGGAAACAGTTAAAAAAATAAACATGTTTAATGGATAAGAGTGTAATATGGTAGTGTAGCACCTGGTTCCTCGGATATCATAAACCGTCATGCTGAAAGCTAAGTAGTTTGTAAATATTACCAGAATTTGAGATGGCAACACAGGGCAATATCACTTATGTCATTTGATATAAAAGTGTATATTGCATGCAGGAGTGTGCAAAATTTGCATTGCTTTTGCATATTACATAAAATTACAGAAAGTCATGCAAAAGTATGTGCAAATAAGCTAAATTCAAATCTGTCATTCTGCAATATATTTTAGCGTGAAAGTCATCCCTGAGTCACCATTTGGCTTGAGGATGTGTTTAAACATGATCACTGTGAACCGCAGCCACTCCTGTTCTATTGTTTCTGTGCAGTTCTTATAAAATTTTAATATGAATTGCACCATTCACTGTACATTTTTGTGAGAATGGTGCATAATTTTGCAGATTGGTAGATTTTGGGAGATTTTGGGAAACATGTGTAACACAAAATTCCCCTAATTGCTCAAATTACACAAGCAAAATTTAAATTTCACCCAGGCCTAATTACATGTTCATTTAAGTGCAATTAGAAGGATATCAGTGCTGTTTTTAAAAAAGGGAAGTATTAAACAAAGTTAGAGAAATGCTTGATGATACTGTTGCATAGTCTAAACATAGAGAACATTTAAATATGCAGTCCAGGATGTAGGATTAAAAACATGGTTTTCTTGGCTGTAAACACATGGAATTAATATGAAGTTCCTGACTGGCTTGAATTAATTACATATTCATAAACAGATATATGCATGATTGTCATGTACCACAAACACATTTTCAAAGTAATTGTGCCTCAAATAGCTATTCCTAGTGCTCAGGCGAACTGCTTGCTATGTCCCCAGATTAAACAGTCTCAAATTTTCCTCAAATGTATTCAAAGACTATTCCACAGCTATCATACTTTACACAACATCATTTGACAATGCTTTATTGAAAAAGGGAGCTGTATATTTTTGCTTAGTGTTTTAATTGACATACCTTTACTTACAGAAGGTCACATCTAGACTAACACATACATTCTGTAGGAAGAGTAGTGAAATCTCAATTATCAAGTCAATACTAATCAATAATAAATGGTGTACTTGTAAAGTTCAAATCAATTGAGAAAACAAATGTAAGACTGGAATAAGGGCCATGAAATATATAGATATAACTGAAGGTAAATTTATAAACTGGATGAAGGGGATGAGGATTCCATGTACAATAGCTAGCCTGTGTTTGAACAACATACAATAGTGAACATTTATTTAAAAGGAAATTCATGTAAAGATCCATTAATCAGTACAGTGTTAACACTGTCAAGGAGTGTTTTGTAAATCTAATTTTCTAGCATTTTCAATTATTGAATATACTAGGTGAGACATTTCTCGAAATTATGAAATTACTGACAGGAATCAAAAGAATTCAATTTTGGGAGGATTCTCTGATGCAAATAAATCACCTATCATCATCCACAGCCTAAAAGGCATGCATTACCCCACTTTATGAATATTATATTCCACCATCATTCTACTGATTCTAGCAAAAATATTAGAAGAAATTATATTTTGATAGCTCCAGCATTTGAATAACGACAATCTACAATACCTGGTAGAATCCGTTTTTGAACCAAGCATGAACTGACATTGAAATAGTGTTGCTGAATTTCCAAAACAATGGGGCAGACTTAAGAGCCCCTTGTGATAATATTGTCACATTAGCGTCATTTGTTTTATGCTAATGTGGCGATATTATGGCAAAAATGCTGCATTGAATCACTTTGTTACCCCTTGCGCCATGTTATACCTGCGCCAGGCATAATGTATGCAAGGGGAGACCGAAAAAATGGCGCATAGATATCTAATAGGCTTCTTTCCATCATTTTGTCCTGTATTTGTAACCCCCGCTCAGAGCAAGGGTTAAAGGAGCACACACCATTATTCACAATGGACCCCTACATACTGTTCAGGGTTAGCGCCAAAATGTTGGCGCTAACCCTAAACAGTACATCAATAGTGTCAAAAATTCTGATGCTATTGCCCCCTACCCTGTGCCATGGTGCAACATATTTTAAATACGGAGCACACATGGTGGCGGTAGTGGGGCACTAAGGGGTGCAAGGAAAGTGGTGCTGCACTGAATGCAGCACCACTTTTCTTAAATCTGCTCCAATGTTTCTGAGGAAAAAGGCTGCAGAATCTTGCAACCCTCCTACTTAGCTAGGTAAAAGAATTGAAGATACTATTGTAGGGTGAATGTTGCTATTTGAACAGGTAATTCCGAATACCCTGTACAATCATTATATGAAGACTGTGATTGTAGACACCTGACCTTTACAAATATAAATGTAATATTAAGAAAACAAAGGGATTGACTAGTCCATATTGCAGAATGTCTATTCAGCTGGTGTACTTATTTTATTCTTGCTTCTGAAGAATCAAATATGAGGATCTGGACATAGTTCAGTCAACACAGTTTACTCTATCCTGCTCGTTAGCCTAGGGGTTTCTCAAAGCTTAATGGTGCCATGAATTCATCTTAGTCTCAGAATGTACAGCTAAACCTCATTATATTGTGGCCTGGACAGCATGGGTCTCGTGATCTGTCAGTTGGATTCTGTATTTTGAATTATGATTTGAAGAATACTTTGTCTTTCTAAATATTATATAAAGATTTGATTATATGGGTCAATTGCACCCATCCATACTCAGTTTTCCTAAATGACTCTTAGTGCTTAATTAACTTTCAACATTCTGTAGTTTGACAACATAAAAATCTGGATAGCATTCCACATCCTGTGATCTCATCCTTTCAGTGGTTTTCAGTTTTACTAGAACACATTAACTAGAGTGTGTAAACTACTTAGCCAGAAGCTAAGATCTCACACTCCTAACTTCAATGCCTATCCATAGCAATCACATCACACCCTCAATGAAAAAAATCTGAATATTTTAAGTTCTTCTATGCACCTCTACAGACAAGACTTTAATATGGTACAACTCAAAAGCAAATAAATCAATATTAAAATATTTGATCAACATCTCCAACTTGTCAAAAGCTTGAAAAGCAATAGCTTTATCAAATTCATTATTTCAAAAATTTAAATTGTAGTCAATGGGTCTGTAGGCACCAACACTGCAATACATATTTGTCCTTGTGTTAATGTCAATGTACTCAGTGACCAAACAAAAACTATTTGAGTAAAATTCATACAAGCGTGCTTGTTTTTGTCTCAGTATCAGGCAATCGTGGAATAATTAACATTGTATGAGTAAAATATTAGTATTCTGTCAGCTCCTTGATCAACAAAAATGTCATGATGCTGATTGCTCCATTTTAACATAAATGGACTACTCTCTCCCTTCCATCAGCTTCTCCCTCCATTCTTAATTTAGACTTCCCTTTTCACAATCTGTTTTACCAAGAACATCTCATCGTCACTATGTTCACCTGCAACCAACTAAGCAAACTGCAAATAATTTCGCTCAAAAACCAAGGAAGATAAATTGTAAAAGAATGGTCAGAAAAAGTAGTCTCAGGTTGTGCACCAACATTTTTCAATCATTCTTTAGTTTTGCAAGGCTACATATGTATTAATAGGTCACATCACAAAATCTCCAGAAGCAGAACAATCCTTTTTTAATATTTTCTTTTTGTTTATCGGGTAGTAGGTAAAAAACATAGAATATAGATAATTTGTGGAATTCATTTACTTTTAACAGTATTCATCACCTCAAATCAAGAAAAAAAGTATATTTGCATTTCTTATCCTACCATACATTAACCCCAAATACCGCACGTACCCTTACATTTTTTAAAGCATCGACCCTTTGAGCATATAATTTCTCTCTGGATTTAACCCTGAGCATCCTATTCACCCGGGATTCATACTTGGGAGACTCAGAGGACTTCCATTTCTGCAAATTCAATAACCGAGCAATCACAGGGGCAATGTGTAAGAATTGTTTTTGTCTTACAGTGGCCTTGCTAACTGGAGGAAACATACCCACTAGTGCTTTAAGCGGTCCTGGAGTCTCAGCAACCTGATTTTTTTTTACGACTATAAATATCTGGTACTAGAAAGCCTTTAATGTGGGGCAGGTGAGGCCTATGTGTATCCATCCAATCCAACGGAGTATGCCCACGTCTAAAGCACTGCACAAATGTGGCGGGATACATTTTTTGAAGGTTAATCAGGGAATTATACAACTGCCACAAAAAAAGCCTTGCACTTAAAATTGGTGCCTCGTAATGCCTTATGAGTCATTATAGTACAGCTTCGCCAGGAGTATGGACTTGTTGTCCAACCAGTCATAGTTTTAATTTTGGCCACAGTAGCCGATTCCCAATCCTCAAGCGTCTGCAAGTGAAGCAAATGATACCACTTTCCGACTTCGGTCATCTTGCTGACGAAGTTAGCTTTGCTGACTTGTTCGAAAAAGGAATTATTCTCTACCGAGTTATGCTGCATAAAATGAGCAATTTGAAGAAACAAAAATCTAAGCTCAGCTGGAGTAGCCGGGTTACGGCTCATTAAGAGCTCTCAAGTTTTTATTTCACCTGCTAGCATGAAATTGCAAAAATGTAAGTATCCCGGCCTTTTCCCATTGCACTAATGCTACGGTACCCATGATTAATCCAGGTTACTAACATCCTCCAATGCACATCTGAGTATTTTTAAACTGGGAACAGTATCTGTTCCATGAGTTTCTTAAATCTGGACACGATCATGTATGGCACCATATAGCATGTGCACTTTGGCAATTTGGGGATCTGGAGAAATGCAGGTAGTTGAATAGTAGCTTCTAAGAGCATGAGACAAAGTTAAAAGCAATGAGAATCGTTATGTTGATCTAGCGCCGACCGAGTGAGCCTATCAAGAAGGGCGGCTTGAAAATACTGTCTAATATTAGAAAAGGGCAATCTTCCCTGCTCAATAGTTAGTTGAGTTGTCTTGAGGTTTGTTCTAGGTCGTTTGCCCTCCCACAGGAACTGATGAATGATTTAATCAATTTAATGGAAAAACTGGCACAGATCTTCAATAATTACATGTGAAACTAAATAAGAACAAGGGCAATGTAGCCATTTTAATTAAAGCCACCCTTCCGATGATAGTGAGAGGCAGATTATGCCACTTTAATGATAGTGTGTGGGCTTTAATTAGCGTGGCTAAGTAATTCATTTTATATAGCTCAGTAAAATCATGTGACACCCCGATGCCCAGATACCTCACAGAACGAGTTGCAAAATAATGTTGCTGCATTTCTGGGGCAATACAAGCCTGGAGCTATTAAACAGGAGAACTTCAGACTTACTATGATTGACCCTATAACCACAGAAGTTAGTGAATGCCTGAAGTTTAGTGGAAACATTAATAAGATTCTGTTCTGTCGCGGCCAGATAGAGAATCATATCATCTGCTACGGCTTCATTTTAAGTGATCCTGCTACGGGGCCCTCTATTGATGGTTCTTGACATATCGCGAATGACAAAGGGTTTGATAAAAATGGCAAATTGGAATTGGTAACATGGGACAACCCTGTCTCATTCCTTGCTTAGTTGTAAGACAGACTGTCACCTGTGAATTAATTACATTATCAGCTGTGGCTTTGCTATAAAGATTTTGTAACAGCTTGGTAAACGTCAGGAGAAATCCGTATCTTTTCAATATTTCAAATAGTACCTCCACTGGACTAAGTTGAATACCTACTCAGCGTCTAACATTAAAATTGAGGCAGGAATCTTATTATGTGAGTAATAATCAAGAGCCTGAACCAGAAGGTTAGTGTCAGATGATATCAATCAGGTGGGTATGAAACCACTCTGATCGTAGCCAGCGTGGGCATCCTGTTCTAATAGCAGGGATATTTAATACACAAAACGGGGGCTGTTGATCAAAAAAGAGATTGGCTAAAATACCCTATGCTTTTCTATCACATGCATGTATCAACAAAAAATATTCAATTCGAATTACAAGTGTATTCTCTCCTGCTAGGGAAATATAAATGCTAAGGATCGACTACTGTCAGATCTGTTGCAATAAAAAACGAGCTGATCTTGGTTTGTTCTGGTGACAAACATCTAGTATGATGTTAAAATAACAACCAATAACCAGTAGGCCTTTTAAAGGGCGTATAATATCGTACATTCCTCTTAGAGATGTGACTTCATCTTCAATGGTTCCATAAAAACTAACAATATGTATAAATGTGCTGCCAATTGTGAGGATGACCAGAATCCAAAGTGCCCTTGGATCTCTAACCACCTGGACCACTTCCTCAGGACAGTTACAGCTTTTGAGGACTGCTACTCCTCGGACTGCTGCGCATGCTGATGGATAGAAGGCGTGTGCTATAAAGTTTGTGGTCTGAGGTATTCTATAAGGTTTAAGGCACATGCTAATACAATTTGCAGTCTTCATGCATTCATGTATTTTTGTTTAGAGTTTATTCCTGCCAGTCTTCATGCATTAATGTATTTTTGTTTAGAGTTTATTCCTGGCCAATTTGGCCTCTTCTTTTGATCATCAATCTCTGCCAATTCTCAGCCAACACGTGTTTTGTCATCTGGAGGTTCCCCTATGACTGCATCAGGGCTTAAAATAACACAGAACAATGGGTATTGTAATACTGCATAAGAACTTCTCATGTAATTCCATCACCTAATTTTCTCTTATCATGTGCTACCTTGTGACACCGTAATTTGTGCGTGTGGAAACCGTAAGATTCAGTACCAAATTATTCTAAAAATTAACATCTACATGATAAGAAATCATTTTCAAAATCCTCATGTTGTTCATATTCATTTGTAGTAAAATGACTAAAAACAAGCAGTAAACACATAAAGTGTTCAGATAAATCATGCGTCAATCAACATCCTACAATATAGTGAGGCAATAGTTAGAGCTAACACAGTTCAGTCTAATCCCACACAAGCATGTGAAGTCTCAAAGAACCTCAAGTGAAACCAAAGTGCTGAGTCTCATGCAAGAGTGCTCACCACAGCAACCTTTTAAGCGAATACCTCACTAATTCACCAATCAAATATACAAATTCCTAGTACACAGTCAGAATTTCCATCAGGAATAGCCCCTTGCCACAAACGTATGCCTCCAATCTTAATACAAAAAACAAATCAATAGAAATGTGTTTTATTATGTGTGCCCCACATCCAGCAAACCTTAACATTTAAAGGAAAAAGGAAAACGGCCACTCACCAATAACTTGTCAATGTCATAAGCATCAGCAAATTCCCTTGTATTGTTTATAACATGTACTGTCCACCCGTTCATAAGGAGGGACCTTATTACCTGTGATAAAATGTCAATGGTGCCAAAAAAAAACATGTTCTCTTTTGGTCAAGTATAACCAAACAAAAGCCTAACCCAAAATACCATGTATAACCAGAATCTTCAGGAGCGAGTACGCTCAAGTCTGGCATCTAAATCAAGCACCATGATTTGCATCTATAGGACAAAATCAAAAAGAGATAACAGACTATGCTCAACCGGGCAGTGTGGGTGTATCTCAATCCCCGACTGACTCACACAGCTGCCATCTTGGTATATACAAACTCTGCCTATTGGAACATTGATCACAATTAGACAAAAACAGCCACAACAGCAGAGAACTCTTCAGCATCGTCAAAGAGTTCTCCAACCCCAGCGCCAGCGCCAACGCCGTCACGCCCTCACAGGATTTGTGCGAATCCCTCGCCACTTTCTTCCATCGCAAGATCAGCGACCTCCTCGACAGCTTCGGACACCAGACCCAACCATACACCACTGAACCCGCTTCCCCGGACATCACCCTCAACAACTGGACCCACATCAACACGGAAGAAACCAAATCCATCATGAACTCTATCCACTCCGGCGCCCCTTCGGACCCCTGCCCGCACTTCATCTTTAACAAAGCCGACGACATCATCGCCCCGCACCTCCAGACCGTCATCAACTCTTCTTTTTCTTCTGCTACCTTCCCCGAATGCTGGAAGCACGCTGAAGTCAACGCCCTACTAAAGAAACCTACGGCTGACCCAAGCGACCTGAAAAACTTCCGCCCCATCTCTCTTCTACCTTTCCCAGCCAAGGTAATAGAAAAGACCGTCAACAAACAGCTGACCACCTTCCTGGAAGACAACAACCTGCTCGACCCTTCACAAACCGGATTCCGAACCAACCACAGCACGGAAACCGCCCTCATCTCAGTCACAGACGACATCAGAACCCTGATGGACAACGGTGAAACAGTCGCCCTCATTCTCCTCGACCTCTCGGCTGCCTTTGACACCGTCTGTCACCGCACCCTAATCACCCGCCTACGCTCCACCGGGATCCAAGGCCAGGCCCTGGACTGGATCGCCTCCTTCCTCGCTAACCGCTCCCAAAGAGTTTACCTCCCTCCGTTTCGCTCAGAACCCACCAAGATCATCTGCAGCGTACCTCAAGGCTCATCGCTCAGCCCGACACTCTTCAATGTCTACATGAGCCCCCTCGCCGACATCGTACGCAAGCACGACATCATCATCACCTCCTACGCCGACGACACCCAACTTGTACTCTCCCTCACCAAGGACCCCGCCAGCGCCAAGACCAACCTACAAGAGGGTATGAAGGACGTCGCAGATTGGATGAGGCTCAGCCGCCTAAAGCTGAACTCTGAAAAAACGGAAGTCCTCATCCTCGGCAACACCCCGTCCGCCTGGGACGACTCCTGGTGGCCCACGGCCCTCGGCACCGCACCGACCCCCGCAGACCACGCCCGCAACCTCGGCTTCATCTTGGACCCTCTTCTCACCATGACCAAGCAAGTCAACGCCGTGTCCTCCGCCTGCTTCCTCACTCTCCGCATGCTCCGTAAGATCTTCCGCTGGATCCCCGCCGACACCAGAAAAACCGTGACCCACGCCCTCGTCACGAGCCGCCTGGACTACGGCAACACCCTCTACGCCGGGACCACAGCCAAACTCCAAAACCGCCTGCAACGCATCCAAAACGCCTCAGCCCGCCTCATCCTCGACGTACCCCGCAACAGCCACATTTCCGCACACCTGAGACACCTGCATTGGCTCCCAGTCAGCAAAAGGATCACCTTCCGTCTTCTCACCCACGCACACAAAGCCCTCCACAACAAGGGACCGGAATACCTCAACAGACGCCTCAGCTTCTACGTCCCCACCCGCCCCCTCCGCTCCGCTGGCCTCGCACTTGCTGCCGTCCCTCGCACCCGCCGCTCCACGGCGGGTGGGAGATCTTTCTCCTTCCTGGCGGCCAAGACCTGGAACTCCCTCCCCACCAGCCTCAGGACCACCCAGGACCACTCCGCTTTCCGGAGACTCCTAAAGACTTGGCTGTTCGAGCAGCGATAACCCCCCCTTTCCCCCCTAGCGCCTTGAGACCCGCACGGGTGAGTAGCGCGCTTTATAAATGTTAATGATTTGATTTGATTTGATTTGAATTAAAATGTACATGGAACACCATAATTCCAAACAAGGAAAAGTATACAATCCAATACATTCAAACCAGTACTTATTGGAATTCACATGTTGCCTGAATCATAGTCTAAAGGCGATTGTGGCTTAAGTTCGAAATCGCTTGGGGCCAGATAAATGCAAAAAAGTGAATAGTCAAGTATCCCAGGCAATCTTTTGGGTACAAATGGTGAAAACCCATATCGGAAAACTTGGGGTCATGAAATTGCTGAAAAGTATGTGGTTTAATATATCCAAAACTACTAACATCCAAAAGGTGCACCAGGCTTGTATGGGACCAGAAGAAGTGAGATGGCCAACCATAATATCCAAAACATCAAATTAAAAGAAGCAAATATAGATGAATACAGAAATGTTTAGGACAAATAGTAATCCTCTCTCGTAAAGCGAATTAGTTCCATTTTTTTTGTTTTTTGTGTATCAAATATATACATCATTGTAAATCCCCCAAGTAAAGTAATCAAACCAAGTTAAACATAAGGATCTTAGCACAGGTAACAATCAGCTCCCAGAATGGGAAATACTTGCATTTATCACGTGTCTGACACATGTATAATCAATGGTCTCCCAAAAGTACTTCAATTCCTGGTTAGTATTTAGTCCCTCCGCAACTGCCCTTAGGAACATTAACCACATTGATTCTCTCCTCCTAAGATGCAACTCCCTGTTACCTCCCCAGGGTCTCTAAAAATCTGTTCAATCCCATAAAATCTGAAATCCTTATTTGGCTCTTGCGCTGCACTATCTGTGACATGCACTGCTATTGGATATCTGTCATCTCCCTGCTTTAGTGCTCTCATATGTTCACTGATTCTGACTTTTAAAGCTCGAATAGTGCTCCCGACATATATACAGTCACACCTACACACAATGATATATATTACATAATTGGTATTGCAATTAATATTGGAAAGAATTTCAAAGCTATTATTCACATCCCTCCCGAAACTCCTTTTATTGTGGAAAGCCCATTTGCAGACACCACAATGGCCAAATTTGTAAAAACCCCAAGTATGTTTAGACAACCAATGATCTTCTGATATACATGTAGGATAACTCAGACTCAGAAAAGCTCTCAGCGATCTATCCCTGTTGTGGGTAATATCTGGTCTATCCGAAATACAGTCATCCAAAGTCTTATCTGCTCATAATATATGTCAATGTTTCTGCATACTGCTCCATAAGACATTCGCCATCCATCTATATTCTGTAATTGGTTGTACCTTGTCTTGTTTCTTGTTCTTTTTCATGTTGACTTTTAATGTTTCATTCCTTTGCACTTTGGGAGCCTTTTGTTGTGCCACTCTAATATCTTCTGTTGTGTACCTCTTTATGTAAACCGTACTCCCATGTCTCATATGCATTCCTAAAATTCTAGTTTTCAATGAACAGTTCCACTTCCAGAAAAACAATCTTGACTTTGCTGTATTGGTGTGTGAACCTAATGTTTGCATTGTTTGTATTAAGAAAGTCAGAGAACTCTGTTAGATCTTGTGTGGTGCCTGTTCATACCATTAAGCAATTGTCAATATCCCATCCCCAATATAAAATGGAAATGTTCCATTGTGAGCCTGCTGGCCCCAGATCCACTTCTCCTCCAACCACCCCATGAAGAGGTTTGAGTAGGAAGGAGGAAACCTGGAGCCCATAGCTACACATTGTATTTGTCTGCACCAATCACTTTTTAAAAGAAAAAAGTTGTTATTCAATATCAAGTCAATCATAGACAATAGCATTTTAATGTGTTCCCTCAGACTTGCAGATCTGGTGTTGAGAATATGTTGTAGTGCTTGTATACCTGCTTCATGTTTAATACTTGTGTATAGTGCTACAACATCTAATGTCACCATGATCATTCCAGGTTTCCATTGGACATCACCAAGTAAGCTCAATATATGCTTGGTGTCCTTTATAAATGACGGAAGATTTAAAATAAAGGGCTGTAAAAATATGGTCCTCTAATGCTAGACATAATAGGTATGCCTGGAGGAAAGGGGAAATATTTGTGTATTTTGGGAAGATGTAGAAGCAGGAGTACCTTGGAAGATTCACACGTAAGTACATATATTCTTCCTCATCTACTAAACATTTGTCATACCATGATTTGAGAACTTTATTAATCCTACTGGTGAAGTCAAATATAGGATTCAATGTTAGTTTCTTATAACAGAGGTATTCTATCCTGAATTTTCAAACCTTTTCCCCCCTCAGCAGATTTCTCAATACCACATCGGCCCACAGTTAACTGGGAGTCCTCAGTTATCAGCTGAACCACTAATTTTTAAATGTTGGAGGCTCTTGCAGAGTAGGTGGAGCAGGGAGAATGGGTCTAACAGGGGCTGCTGATGAGAGTCTTCTGGTACCAGGTGGGCTTGACTTCGAGTCAGTATCAATCAAGAACAGTGATGGCACGTCAACATTTTTTACCATCTTACCATATTTTTACTACTACCACTACAAAAGGCTTGCAAACTCAGCAAATTCAGCCAAGAGGAAGGTCAGGCTCTGGAGCTGAACAGGGTGCTGGACCTACCTTCATACAGGCAGCAGACACTGTTGATGTAAGCTTTATAGGTGCAACTGCCTCAGTAAACTGCACACAGCCTGGGATATCAATGGGCCCCTCTGATCAAATACATAAGGTGCACGAAAATATGACTGCTCTCCTAAAAGTCCCACAAACAAATCTGCAGGTGCCAGGTTCAAACACATCTTCAATCTTCCCTCCTTCATCCTCAGTAGAACTTGTCCTGCATCAGATGCTCAGAGAAATTCAGGAGATGAAGATCTCTCAAGAAGAAGCCCACAGAAAAACCAGTAAACAACTCAGGCAGCTTAATACTAATATGCAGCTTTTGATCTCCTTGGTGTCCCAGATGGAACAAAGAATTTCCGACTTGGAGGACTTTAAAGTGAATCAGGATCCTGCAACCCTTGAAGTCCAGTCGGAGCTTGTTGAACTACAACAGAAGCTTGATGACTTAAAAAAAACAATCCTGCTGATCCAATTTGCACCTCATTAGTGTTGTGGAAGGTCGGGAGAGTGGAACCACGGTGGCGGCACCGGTAACTGGGCTTATAACTAAACATGTTTGTCCAGATATGGCATTGAAAGAGGTGGATCTCATCATTACCAATGCAGGTTGAGTTCCATTAAATACCTGAACCTTCAACATCCTCAATCTATTTTGGTAAACTTTGGGGACTGCAGTGTGAAAGAATGTATACTATCTAATGCTATTAGAGACAGAGTTTACCACACCCCTGAAATCATTAATTTAGAGTTTTTCAGGCATGTCACTTGCTGCTAAACAGCGCAGCAAAGAATTGAAGGGTATGATTGACATTTTCAAGAACCTCGGGTCACCAGCTGGCATAGTTCCGCAGTCAAAATTGAAAGTTTTGTATAAAGACCATGCATATGTTTTCCAGTCAGTTGAGCAAGCCAAAAGTTTTTCAGATAAAATTTGTCAGGCTTGACAGGTGGGAAGAGTAGGGAGATTTAACAATTATTTGATTGTTTGTGCTTTAAATCTACCAGGTGGTGAGTAGCACATTGGAACGCCCTCTAGCGGCATCTCTGAGAAGTTGGCCTGGGAGTGCCTTTCCAGCGCACCATAAGTGGGTGGTCAGGGTTTGGGTACGGGTACGGGCACAGTGAGAAGGGGTTCTCACTTTGGGGGGCACTTCCATAGGATACTCATGGCAGGCTGGGCTCTAGGAATGGGAGGGTTTAAGATGGGTCCAGGGGGGAGTGGAGGGCATGTTTCAGGACAACCTTCTTCATCAATATTAATTAGACAGGTGGCTATGCATGATGCCCTTGGAATTGCTGCAAACACAGGAATGGCAGTATACAAGGAACGGTAGACCATCATCCCTGTGTTTGCATCCCAAAAGATTATTTTTTTAAAAGGTAGATTGTGTTCCTTGGAAAAACACAAGCACCCATTAAAGAAACGTTTCTTGTTTGGGGAAACATCGCAGACAGTTATCAAGGAAGCTACCTGACACCACTTGCCATCTCTAGATTGATATTGCATAAGAAATCAGTTACCAACTCCATGAGGTCTTAGTAACTGACCAATGGTTTGCAATGGCAATGGCTGTGGTGACTCCACACAATACAATTGAGGGTCAGATATAAGGACTGACAGCTGGTACTCCATTCATCATAGTGTTGGCCACCTTGACGAACTACCGTCTGCCAAATATAGAGATCACAGCTGGTGCCAAGGTGTTCACTGCTCCTTAATAGGAACCACCATCATGGAGGCTCCCGATGAGGTTCTGAAAGTTTGGTGGGTGACTGACAGCCACCAAACTTCAAACATTTTTTTCTAAGGTAGCTACTAAAAAAACAAAAAAAAAAGAAGACTTTTACAGTCTGGGGGCTCATTTACAAGTTGCCTGCACTGCCGGAGCATCACTTTTTATGATGCTTTGTGGCGCAGCTCTCTCAATCATATCTATGGGGTGATGCAAAGCTACCCTATATGGCTTTGCATGGCCTCATAAATATGGAGATACTATACGTCAAGGAGGTGTTCCATGGGTGTTGCGGTGGGTTTTTCCATGCAACACCCATGGGTTTTGACACATTCCAAGATTTCTAAGGATCTGTAAACATGGGAATACATCAAAACTGTGCACTTCCCCACAGGACTTTATTTCTCCTTGTTTTTTCCTATTTTTGGTGTGCTGAATTCTGCAGCACACATAGAAAGAGGAAAACGTCTCCATTGATTGTTTTTGTGTTCCTTCCTGCACAAAAATAATTGTGCCGACAACGCAGACACACTTGCACCATGGTGCAAGGGTGACTGAACTGTTGCTAGGCACCTATTTTTGTGCTGGTGCAGGCAGAAAGCAGAGGAAGGTGCAGTACATCATTAATACAGCACATTCCTGCCCTTTCCTTCATTCTGCGCCAAAAAGTTAAAATGATGCCTTTTTTGTTTTCTCACAGGTTGTGGGTGTACTTCTGTTTTTTTTCTGTCCCTTGCAGCCAAGTTTTTTCTGGTGGTGATGGACAGAAAAAAATCTGATTGTCCACCGTAAATACAGTGGACTGTGAAGGATTTACTCCAGCTCCAATTGGTCCTGCTCTGTTGGGCTGTTGATGTGCCTAGCGGAAACCTGATGGTCCTCCCATCTTTAAATTAGGTGGGCAGACCATACATTTGGGGGACAGGGTGCCCTGTTGCACTTGCGATGGGGTATCCTGAATCTCAACCTCTAAATCAACCCCTTTGCCTTTTCTGATCTTCACAAATGCATCCTCTGAGTTTGCGTGCCAGTTGAACACTAAAACAGTTTGTGTCCAATAAGATATAGCTTGTTTATCATACGCATTGCACTGAGGGATGCTTCCGCACCTTCAGCTTATCCCAGCTACTTCTCTAAGTATCTTAGGTACTCTTCTGCAAACATCTCCTTACTGTGCCTGAACACAGCTAGCACTATACAATCAATTTATTATGACATCTGTTGTCTCTAAGTCCCTTGCTGACTGACGAAGGAATATTAGATTACATAACAGATTACCAGAGTGATGTTTTTCTAGAAATGCAATCAGGTGTTTTGAGTTTGCTCTGTACCTTTAGAAAATAAAAACAGGATGATTGTGGATCTCTATTATTAGCTCATCACAAAGAAAGATGTTAGCATATGTTACCAATAGTTTATTTAACCACATTGTTTGTAATGCCATTAGTGGAAGGTTGCCCAGGCAAAACATTGCTCAAAGGCACTATCTTTGACAGAAGCAATTTTTAATAGGTGTTCTACTAACATTCATGGTGAATCAAAAAATGGAGAAGAAAGGACTGCTTATTAGCCAAATGACTATGTTCATCTCTAGGCTTGCACTTATCATAGCTTGGTGAAATGATCTTGCAACTTTAGAAGGATACTCTTAGAATGTTCTAGACAAAGTTCAAGGGTATGTTTTATATGCCTAAATCATCGGAACACTAATGTATGCTGTCATGCAATCTTTTAAAAGCATTCTTTGAATCCCTGCTCGGAAGCTCATCCAATTTTTGATCCAGTACCAATGTGTGTATGTAGTCTTATCATTGCCCGGTGCGAGTCAGCATCAAACCAGGAGGGCATCATCCAGGAAGACAACTGGTAGTAGTGAGAAGCCCTGCAACATCCAAATAGTGGTTTTCATAAACCCCTTTCAGTTAACCCAGACAATGACTGAGAAAGAGTAGGTGGCAATTGAAAAAGAACCTTTCAAGATTGTGGTATGTCTTTCTACTCATCACACTTATTTTTTCCCTTGTGTTTTAAGCATGCTGATAGACAAAAAAATCTGAAATTCTGGTAGCATACCTCAACTGCTCACAGATACTTTCACTCTTTCCCATTTTAAGCCCACATATTGTTTAGTGTACCCTGGGTCCTCTCCATGGGCCTACTTTGGTAAGTCCAGGTCTATTTGACAGATAAAAAGCATTCAGCATCAACAGGTGGATTAACTTGTAGTGTTGCTACCCACAGAACTGGAAATTAATAAATATATATGTTATCTCAGTGTTATCATTCAAAGCTCTGAAAAGGTGAGGTTTGTTTGTTGTGAAAGAGAAGGGGTTGTATTTTGTGAAGCAATAATACTGTGTCATATCCTGTGAGGAATGCACCATGTGCTATGGCAGGGATCATGTCATAACATGTGAACTTAAAGCTACCCATGAAACCTGATGAGGGGGATATTGTAGTTTCAATCAACACCCATTTCTGTGAAGTATTTGTAAGGGACACATTGTGCCCAGTGCCTTTTCCTTTGAACAATACACATCTATGGTCAGAGCCTTTCACCTCTTCCCATTTCTATATTTTCCATTGTCCTGCTGAATGCCAGCATCTCCTTAACCTCACTCCATGTTCTTGTTCGCATGTGTCTTAAACAATTCTCTCCACATGTTAAATCTCACTTTAGATTCACCCCCTCAATCTCCATTCCAGATGTGCTATCCTTGATCTGTATGACAATCTCCCTCACTCACCCCTACATTTCTCACAATTCTACCCTACACTAGACCGACCAACCTGTCCCTTTGCTGCTACTTCTTTCCTGCTTGTTCATTGACACTATCTCCAAACCTCCCTCTATTTTCTATTAACTCACCGCAACTTGTCTCTTCACTCACATGTCTGACACCATGGCTATGCCCCTTCTATCACACATTGGGCCACCAGTCTTTTGTGCAAGAACAAAAGTGCTCATGTTTGTCATTCAGGCACTGCAAGACTCATTGCTAGCCTAGCACCAATAGGGGTGAGTGGTGGCATACATTTTTGGAGGCAATAACATGGTGACGCTCTGTCACTAATTTTTGGTTTGCGCAACATGTATATTAACTTGCAAAGCACACCCAAAACTGTAAAGTGAGATTTTCCTGTTAAAGTTGACCATTACTAATGATGTTAATGTTAAATTAGCCATAGTTTTTTTTTATAAACAAGTTTTATTATTTTCTAAACACAGTACATGTGAACCACCAATGTCACAAGTAGTATTCTATGGCATAAAGATGCAATTGTCAATCCTACAGATCCAAACCACAGCATTCCCACCATTTCCCCAATATCTTTGCATGTTTCAGTGGACAGCCCCTTGCAATATAGATAGGCTTTTCTTGTTGAGCACAAACAGTCCACCCTAACCCTCCAATCCATCATTGAGGGGGCCTGCTAGGATTTCTATATGCAAGCAATATCACAGTTGGCTACCAGTGTAGTGTCTCTAATGAACATTTGTTTTGCCTGTGGGCCACCAAGATCCTCCAGCAAGCCCAACAAAACCACTCTGGGGGCAGGTCTAGTGATCAATCAAGCACCAGTGAGAGTTCTTGTGTTATCTTCTGCCAATAGCAGACCATCGCAAGGCACAAACAGACTATGTGGTAAAAGTCCACTTGGTGCGGGCCAGCAGAAGCTGGTGGCCTGGAAGATTCTACCAGCTCAATAAAGTCATAAGGGTCATATAAGTCAAGTGGAGGTAAATAAGCTGGATCAGCCTCAAGTGTGTGCAGATGACCAGCTCTGGGAGGACCATCTTGTCTTCCCTCCAGTCGGTGTCAACTAGTTCCCCAACTCACACCTCCCATCTCTGTTTCAATGTGGTGAACCGATTTGGGACACTGATGACCAAAGAGTAGTAAATCTGGGAAATAGAGCTCTAGGCAAGCATTTCTGTCAATAACTTGGCCTCGAGAGGACTGAACTCAGGGCCATTGATGTCAGAGGGCATGTTAGCTGTAGGGGCATGAAGAAACTGTAGCTATTTGTGAAATTGAGTGCAGGAGACTTGATTTCGGTCCTGTAGTACTTGGAACGTCTGCATATGGCCTGCCCGGACATCTATAAGCACAATTATTTCAATTTTGTCCCATTACTGGAACCCCTGCAAGTGCGCTGTGTGATGCAACCATTTTCCATGCCAAAGGGAGGGTCAACAGAATCAGCTTATGGTCCCAGCCTGTGAGATGGAGGGCCACTCCAGCACAAGAAGACCACATGGCTGACCTCCGGAAGAGAGACGGGGACTGGCACTCAATACAGTATACCCATTCTTTGGACCAGGCCTAACAGGGAATTTTCTTCAATGTAGGCTGGGTCGTCTCACCCTCCATTAAGCTAATCATTGATAATGATCAACTGCTAGGCCCCATAATAACATTGACTATCTGCCATTCCCATGCCTCCATTTTACAGAGACAGACAGCAAAGGCAAAGACAATTTGGGCACAACAACCTATTGAGAGCAAAATTTGAATGGTTAAATTGAAGTTAGAGATCAGGACGGGAAGTTTTGAAACATGTAAAAAATGAGGCAGTACCATCATCTTGAAAAGTGCCACGTGTCCCAAAACATGGAATGGGAGGAACATCCACTTCTGGAGGCCTCTTTCCATAGTAGTCACTAGGGGTGTCAAGTTAAGGTTCTATGAGAGCTCCAAAGCAAGGAGCTATGGATCCCCGAGTATTGGAAGGATAGACAACATATTGGGATGTTGGTCTGTAAGGAGCAGAAACTTATGCCACCTCTTATCGGAACCAGAAAGGATTTAGTTTTGTTCACCCAGAATCCCAAGGCCTCCTCGTACAGGTCGAACAGAGCCAGGTATCGAGGGACCCAGCTCTGTGGATCTGTGAGAAAGAGCTGAATGTCGTTTGCCTGTTGTGCAATTCTTTCACCAGGCCTGGCATCTCAGGGCACTTGTGAGTTTGTGCATTACAGTGGATGAGTTGCACACCTGGTTCAATCACCTGGACTCTTCAAATTCAATGTCAAGTGGTGCGGCCTGGCATAAAACTACATTGGTCCGAATGGATCAGGTAGGGTAGAGTCTGCTTTACTTGGATAGGTAGGATCTTGGTGAATATCTTAATCTCAGAGTTAATTAAGGTAATGGGTCAGTAGCAGGCACATTGATCCAGGGCAGGTTTTAGAGATGACTACAAGCGAGGCCACAGCAAACCTGGGGGAAAGTCCCTTCAGTAGCTGCTTCAGTGTAGAGAGGAGGCAAATGGGGAACCAGTAGCTAACAGAATTTCTAGTAGTATACAAAGGGGAAACCACCTGGGTCGAATGTTTTACCAGCTGTCATTTCTGACAGTGCAACATCTATTTCAACAGTTTTAAATGGTTGGTTGAGTTTGTGCGCCAGTGTAGGGGGGTGGGGGAAGTGACATCAACTATATTTTGGGCAGTAATGGGTGTGCCAGTTCCTGTGAGGACTGAAGTCTGTGGGGGTTTAAGTCTTGGTAGGAATTGGGGAACACTTACAGTATGTCAGGGGTGTGTGTAGTTTGACTTCAGCATCCATGATCTGTGGGACAATTCTGGAAGGGGCCTCTCTTTTGGCCAGCATGTACAGGAGCTTTCCAGATTTATTTCTTTGTATGAATACCCTTTTTGTTGTCACCCTCCAACATTGTCTGGCTTCCTCCAGTGAGATCTGTCACATTGAGGATCTTACCACATCTAGATGGTGTGTAAGATCGTTAGAAGTCTTTATTTGAGCCTGTGCCCCAGGGAAAGAATGTGAGCCTCAAGTGACATAATTTGCTTTAGTATCTCCTTTTCTTTGCCTCAGAAAAACCCTTTCACTAGGCCTCGGCTTGTTGGTTTTCTAGCTGCCCAAGGGATGCCCGTGCCTAGTCTTGAAATAAGAGTATAGTTTGGACTCCAGGTATTCAGAGCAGTTATGATCAGTGAAGCACCACACGTTGAGGTGCTGTTAGGGCCTCCACGTAGCTTCAGTGAGTCCTAAGCATACTGTGAGTGGTGAATGGCCGGATATTCCTTGAAGAAGGATATCAATTCCAGACACCTGTGTCATGACCACACAAACTTGCCAAGTCAAATCAAAGAAGTGCATGAGAAAAGCAAAGAGATATCCTCAGTGGAGACAGCAAATCCCAAACTGGAAGAAGGTTTGCAGAGTAATCTTGCGCTTATTTCAAAGGAAGAATCAAGAAGAGAAGATCCAAGATGGCCGCTGTGAGTCCTGAAGGTTAGTTACAGTTCTAGTCTTGCAATCGGTTGGTTGCTAGGTTACGAGCTTTCCAGCTGGAAGCCTTGCACTTCATCTGATGTCTGACAGGAATCAGCTGTGTGGAGAGAGAGCGCGCTTCAGAACAGAAACTCCTGTGAGGTAAAATTACATTTGAAGATTATATTACAGAAAACTGATAAATATTGTCAAGGTTTATTCGAAGAGTTTGATAGTAGACCGTTCCCGTGGAAGTTGGCAAGGCTACAGAGTTAATGTATGAATTAACCTTATGTTTACAAGGTTCTTGTTTAAGATATTAAAGTCAAAGAAAAAACGAACTTTAAAAGAGCAAGTATCTACAAATGTCAAGGTTATAAACAAAGGCCAAGTTTAAAGGAGAAACGAACTGTTAACAAATAAGCATTTACAAATTCAATGGTAATAAACCAAAATAGAGTTTAAAAGAGAAACGAACTTAAATAAACAAGCATTTACAACTACAAGTTATCAACAGATGTCGAAGTAAGGAAGGAGAAACTAACTGTAATAAACAAGCATTTACAAATACCAGTTATCAACAAATGTCGAAGTAAGAAAGGAGAAACAAACTTTAATAAACAAGCATTTACAAATACAAGTATTGACAGAAGTCACAATAAGACAGGAGAAATGAAATAACATCAGCTGATTTGAAGAACGCATTATCACCAACTATAAATATATATATAGCAACATAAAACCAATCTCTAACAAAGGTTGAGAAGTTCTTCCAGAATCAGTAATAAGCATTTTTTTAAGAAGAGCTATCATTTATAGAGAGAAGCAAGGCTACAGAGAACTCAGGGTGAGTGAAGAAATAATAGAATTAAAGAGAATTAAGTGTTGAGAGTAGAAAGTGAAAAACTGATGTTTTATGTCCCTAGTAATTGCGACTGTGACTCTTGCAGGTGCTGTATCCAATCTTAGATGTGAAGAGGCAGACTGATTACTGGCGTTCATCATCTCTGTGGCAGTCTCTCTACCATCCCATTCCCCTTTCCCCCTCCGGGGTACTCAGCACGAAGGATTAATATTCGTTGTGAGTAGCTCGGGTCAGGACTGAGAAGTTATCTTCTGCTTCTGAGGAAATCAAATTGAAGTAACCTGACAACCTGAGGGATGTCCTTGGCTTGGTGGAGGAGGAGAAGGTCTATACACAACTCTGTCTTGTGGGCTGCTGAGGTGTGTGTGAAGGCTGGGTCATGAGGATGCCAGGTCCTGCATGCACCACAGAACCCCAGTGAATCAATGCAGGCTGAGAGTTGGCGGGCTTAGGAGCTATGTCCCGGTCTGGGAGAGCTAGTCAAGTCAATCTCCTGGTTGAGTACTGTATGGAAATTGCCTCGTATGACGGAAGTACCCAGTGAGAGGCCTGACAGGTCAGTGAGCTTGATGTGGGAGAGGGCATGTGCTTGGGTATGCAAACTGACATGAAGTTGTGTTGTTTGCACTTGAGGGAGCCTTCCACCCCGCTATATCTACCGTCGGGCTCGGTATGGGGATCGGTTACTGCCAGAGGGAAACTCCTTTGTGGTAGGATGGCCACTCCCTGGGTATATTCTATCATATCTTAACATTTTAAGGAAGGCACAGTTGTCTCCCATGAAGTGGATCTCTTGCAGCATGAGGAGTGCAGATTGTAAACACTTGCGGTCCAACAGTCCATTCATGCTCCAGGAGACAAGCTTAAAATTTTTCATGGTGATTGGGTTGTGAGATTGACATTGGGTAAGGAACGGCCCTGGCAAATGATTAGCATTTAGGGTAGTAGCAATGGTAGTGTTCTGGAAGGATTGTGTATCTGGTGTGACAGTGGATCTAAGTGTGGGTCTTGTGACCTTGGTGCAGTTTAGTAAAAGAATTTCAACAAACAGCTCTCCACCTCCTCCTTCCTCCCAACTCCCCCAGCCTGTACTTCTAACCCCGAAGCATCTGCTGCCCTAACACTGAGCTCTAACATAAACCATAGGAAGACAAATTGCAAGACACAACGTTAAGTTTTTACCATAGTGTCTCAGTTGGGCTACTCACAAATTAGCCATAGTTAATGTAGGCCTCTGTTTATATGACTCATGCTAACACGAAAATTTACTTTTGGTTGCTGTGTTCTTTCTCTCTCTCAAGCTGCGGTAGTGTGTGTTAAATAAAATGTTATTTTTTTGTTTTCTGTGAGAATTGTTTTCCTACATGCATTCCACAGATAATGAATAGTGAATTTTCACGCTTGGGAAAAGCTGACCACTATGTATCATCCGGCTATGTGATATCTCTTAAAGATTGTACTGCTACAATCTTCCATTGTGCGATAGCTGCGAAGAGGAGTGAAGACATCTTATTGCGAAATGTTCAATGGGCCTACTCTCCCTGTAAACCCTGGGGAGCATTGTATTGTGTTCAAAATTGTATGAGTTAATTGTACATTGTTCAGCTAGTTAGATTCAGAAGCCCCTTTCCACTCTCTAGAGACTAGTGGCTAGATGTACGAAAGGTGTTTGCATTCTCAAATGGCCCCATTCCGAATGTAGGAAAGACAATGTGGCTGCTTCAAATTTTAATTCCTTCTTTTTTTAAATATAAATTCTTGTGATTCTAAATAAGGAATTGCAAATAGGGATTTCCAAATTGCAAATTGATATTTGTATGTATGAAGAATTTCCTAATTTCAAATTGTCTCAAAATGCAGTTTTAGGAAATGCAATTGCCACCAGTTTTAATCAGGTGCTAATCATGTGCACTGTCCCAAAATGCATCAGATGCTTTCACAATGACAGCGCTGTATGTTTTGGCGAGAGGGATGAAGATTTTGGCCGGTATGCAGAGGAAGATACAGGAGAGGATTTTTTGGGTTAGTGTTAGCCTGTCCAATCAAAGTGAGGAGGAGATTTTTGTTAAAACCAGGCTCAGGAATCAGGTCATTTTAGAACTGATTGCTGATTTACATCCACACTTACAGACCCCCATAGATGGAAGAAATGCTATTCAACCACACATGCTGGTACTCTTTTGCCTACACCTATTAGCATATAGAAGTTACCAGGGAGTAATAGCAGTAGCATGGGGTGTGTTCCAAAGTGCACTGTCACATTTTTTCCACAGGTTTCTTTATGTTATGTTGTCCAAAATTAATGAGCACATTCATTTTCCTGCATCTCAACAGAATTTACAGCATGCAAAAATATAATTTTATCATCTGGCACATTTTCTCAATGTCATAGGCTGTGTTGATGGTACACATATTGCTATCTGTCCACTATTTGCCAATTAATTCATTTTTAGAAACCGCAAAAATAGTCACTCCCTCAATACACAGGATGTGTGTGATGCATCTTGTATAATAACAGACCTTGTAGCCCTATTTTCAGGCAGCATTCATTATTCATATATATACTCTGCCACAGTGGGGTATACAATAGGCTGCCTCGAGTTGATTTTTGGGAGAGTTTTCTACTAGGTAAGCCCATATAAAACAAATTACACACAGTTTAGCATGCAAACTACAAATCCATACTCATTCCTGCTTTGTACCATTTATAGAGACAGTGCATATGCATTACGACCTTGGATCTTGATACTTTATTTAAATCCAAGTACAAGGAGTGAGCTGACATACACCCCTGATCACAAAACTACTGATCACAAAACTACACGCTCTGTCCTAGAGGACATTTGGAATCCCAAAAGGACACTTCAGGTGTCTGCGGAAGAGTGGTGAATCCCTCCTGCTGCAAAACATGTTTCAAAATCATAGCACATTTGCAATGGTGCACAATCTTGCTAATAGAAGGGGGCTACACAATGTGAATACAGAGTTGGATTCTGATCCTGAGGATAGAATACCATGCCATCCTCATGCTGCAGTGTAGAGCACATAGTTCTGCAATCACTTATAATTATTTTTAAGGTAAGTAAAAATGGGATATTGGAAATGAATAGAATACCATATGCTTGATGTTGGTTTGAAATCAAAAGTTCCTTTATTCAGAATTAATTTTCATTGTGTGTTGAAAGATCAAAAAAGGTACATCATGAACAACAGTTTTTTGTTAAGGAAGCGTGATAAAAATTTAAATGCATATGAACAGACAACAAACAGATTATCACTTTTTTTCACCTCCTCTTGCACTACTTTTCTCAGCAGTGCCTGCCTGTGTGGTATCACCAATATCTGTACTATGTCAGCATGTGTGCCTATGCTTTGCGACATCAGGCACAGAAAGGCTACTTAAGCTTGATGCCTTCAGTATCCCCTAACCCTACTTCTGCAGGCCCTACTATGACACTGGTTTGCATGTTTTCTAAGGCAGATGCAACCTGCACTAGGGCACAACTACATCCCTACTGCATAGCAATGACCCATCTGAGTCTGAATGTTGACAGTGCCCTTTGATAAACAGGTAGTAGGTTGCGCCACAGAGTTGATGGATTGGCTGAATGTATCAAACCTCACCACATGCTGGTGATGCCTGGGCCCTTGTGTTGATTGGTCGTGTTGCATTGTTGTGATAAGTTTATCTATTGAATCAGTGAATCTTGTGAAGTTGTTGTTCATCATCATCTGACCATCCTCAACTATTTTCCTAACTCTCTTGCCAATCGAGCAATTGTGACACTATGCAGTTGATACACGTAAGTTGCTGATTGACATTTATAATAGGAGACCAGCATTAAGAGAAGCTATGGCATGATGACGCCTCTTCAGGAACCTACAACACATCTGTCTGTCTCTCAAAGATGTTAAGGTGCTTTCCCTAGCCGGGTTGGTTCATCACCAATATCTGGGAGATCATGGAGTTGTGGAACTGTAGCTCTTCTTCTCGTTCTTACTTGCTCTGTCTGTGTGGAAGGTATGTCTGTGGATTGCTGAAGGACACAAGGACATTTAGCAGTGCCATCTTACTCTGTGTCACACTCTCTTTCGTGATACATCTGAGAAAAATATGTAGTTGTACTTTAGTATACTGTTTTTTCTTCACACGTATATTAAAGAGTTTATGTAACTCCAAGTTCACTCCTCTCATTGTTAGTTAAGTTTAGTGACAATGTTTTGTGCACAAACTATTTTACATGTGTTTCTCTATATATGATAAATTTATGTTTGTTGTTACTACAACTCCCATAATGGATTTTAAAGATGAAACTACCACTAGAATGAAGTGTCTTTCCTGGCATACATAGTTGAAATGCCAGTGTTTCTCATACTATCACGATATGTCAAAAATCTAATGTAATCTTACCTTCCAATGTTGAAGGTGAATTGTAGAAAACACTCTTCAGTTCGGAGCCGCAGTCATTCGCTGCATTCTGTAAGCAGCCTGGGGTTTTCTGCTGACAATGTAAATTAAGCTCTGAGCTCTGGGGGTTAAAAAAAGTGATTTGTTTTCATAGTGCTGAAGTGAGGGTTGCGTGTATCAAGACTTGACAAGTGTTCCAGCAGTCAAGCAAAACTTTGTTTATATTGCGTGACTCTCAACAGAAATTAAGAACTGCCAAAACAATCCGCGCAAGTGGCTGGCAATCTTTGCTCGTCGTCTCTTAGTGAATATGACAAGCTCACCTGCTGTGGAAGCCTGAAAATAGGAGGACATTCTCGCGCCATTCATAAAACATGAGGGGCTGCCGAATCAGAGGCAGTGGTGGCCACCAGAGAGCCAGTGTAATGCTTAATTTTGTCGATGATGGAAGTACTTTAGCCTGAGGTAGCTTTGTGGCGGCCATGTTTGCGTGCAAACCTTCACTTAATGCAAGACAGGATGGCAAAGCTGATGTTCACACGAGTGTAAACTTACAGGGAAATTCATGAACCACATGAGATGTTACATCATGCGAGCCAGTCAGCTTTGGCAATGGCCTAATGTTTTATTGAAGCACACTCCTCAGAGGAGACCTAAAAAATCACTCAACGCCTTCTAAAGAGTGTCTGTTTTGGCTGCAGAGAATGGTTCCCAATCACGAACAGATAAAAACATCAAAATAAGCTAATAGAGATCTGCCTTGAAATTCAGTCTCTGTGGACACTGGGGCGGCTTTCAAGGGGATAGAATTATGTACAGATCAAAGGTTTGCTGCGCGCAGGCTCAGCAGCCATAGAGAGCAGAGCCGCTGCAGCCAGGCATGCATAAGTGGATGCCGTATCCGGAGAAGGAAGTCAAGCAGGGAGTTTTTTTTGAGAAAGGAAGAAGGAAAAGAACGATAGCAAGAACGCACTATATAACCATTTTTGGAGTGTATCTTTTTTAAGCTGAAGCATTAGGGTGGTTCATTGGCTGCAGCAGTGTAGATCTACCTACGCATATAACATCTTATGAAAAAATCTGTAACAAATTGCACTTCCCAAATGTAAAAGTGTATGTGTGCATCGAAATGCCATAGCGAGCAGTATGTTTGAGAGAGTTTTACCATGATGCCATTTCTTGATAACCTCAGAAGATTTTTTTAATGATTTAAAAAAAAATCACCAGATCAGAACGTTAAAAGATTCCCTTATGGAGCCTTTTTAAAGCCACCGCGGTAAAATCGAGTTGCAAATGTCCAGATGTCCAGAATGTGGACATCTGTCCCTATACAGAACGATTGCTTTACACAGGGATACCTGCTACTCTGCGGAACGGAAGCTGCCATTGCAAACTGCTCCTTGTGACAGACCTTGCTTCTTTACCAGCTTCTGAAATGCAGGTCAGAGCTGTGCATAGGAAATTAGGGCCAGATGTACCAAACGTTTTGCACGTCGCAAACAGCGAATTTCGCTGTTTGCGACATGCAAAAAGCACATCGCAATGCCCAATCTCTGTTTTGCGAGTCTGTAACCTGGTTACCGACTCGCAAAATGGGACTGCAAGTCTCAATTAGGAAGGAGCGTTCCCCTTCCTAATTGCGAGTCTCAGTGCAATGCTGTATTGCTTTGTGACCACGAACGCGGTCGCAAAGCAATCGCAGTTACCACCAGTGTCACACTGGTGGTAACCCATTCGCAAAAGGGAAGGGGTCCCATGTGACCCCTTCCCCTTTGTGAATGGCATGGAAAACATTTTTTCAGAGCAGGCAGTGGTCCTATGGACCACTGCCTGCTCTGAAAAAGTTAAATTTAAATGTTTCATTTTTTCATTTTGTAATGCATCTTGTTTTCCTTTAAGGAAAACGGGCTGCATTACAAAAAAAAAAAAAAACTGCTTTATTTAAAAGCAGTCACAGACATGATGGTCTGCTGTCTCCAGCAGGCCACCATCCCTGTGAGTGCCGCCACTCACAAGGGGGTCGCAAATTGTGACCCACCTCATTGATATTAGTGAGGTGGGCCTTTGCGACCCCCTTGCGACTGGCAGATGGTGTCAGGGACACCATCCTACATTCTGGATTGCGACTCGTAAATTGCGAGTCCGTCTGACTCGCAATTTGCCAGTCGCAATCCAGAATTTTGCTACATCTGGCCCATGGTGTCATACCTTTCTCACCACCTGGAAAGTTCCAGAAAGTTTGAGTACATTTATTGTTTGTGGCACTTGCCTTTTGATGACATGTTACGCAAGCATCCTGGCATGCTACATAGGCCACTGCCCTTTGGGTGCAGAGATTTGAATAATAGCGTGCAGATGTAGAGGGCATACATGCTGAATAGGTGCCCTCTGCGGTGTAAGGAAGTCTCCTGGGCTTAGAAAGTCAAACACATGGTTTGCTGAACACTAAGATTGTTTGACCGAGAGCTTTTGGTGATCTTGTCTGAAAGGAATCCCCTCAAAAACAATCAATGATTGTAAGCATCGATTAGAAGGTTTAGAGGAGGGACGATTAAATCAGACTTACTAGGTAAAGACGGATTAAAAGCATCAATGCGATTAATGTCAATGTTGGAAAAGTTTGAGAGACGACTCTGCCAAGCATGGCGGCTGGCCATCAAACTTGCCCAAAGTTTTTTCTTTTTCAAACACAAACTAAAACAAAAAAATGAACCCCATAAATGTGAGTTTCCCCCCATGATGTGATGATTATCTTTCTTTTTTGAGGATGAACCTGGCCGTGATCGACAGTAGACAAAAAATAAAAGCCATCCGGCGTCCAATTTTAACAGGGTGGATGGTCAGATGGCTTTCCTTGTTCCATGCCTACTCTGTTGGGATGTCGTAGGAAGTTTCACAGCTGAACAGTATATTTTTACTTCATTGGAGTACAACTTGCAGACCATCTGACCAAAATCAGGTGGAAAGACCTTGTGAATATCAGACAAGGTACTCCTTCGTTGTTGTAAAGGACTGTCTTTCCACCAAACTCTAAATCAGCCAGAGAGGCCACCTAATGGACATTAGTGCTGACACTGACCATAATAGGAATAGTCTTTACCGAACCTTGTTAATATCACCACACTGATTTTTTGATTAAGGAATGTGAGATTCACACCTCTTCCCCCTGAATCTCATTGACTTAGCTGCGCCCCTGAATACGAAATCCATGCAAAAGTGAAGATATATGCAAAAAAATTAGCAACAGTCAAAGGCATATGAGTCACTTCAACACAGCCCCATTCAGTTCACCAAACAAACAATGCAAGTTGTCATACTAACGTAATGACAATGGTTTCTGCAACGGGCCAGAAATGTCCAAGTGAGAAGGCTGGCTAGGCAAGCATATTCAAATTAAGGGTGGTTGTCTTTGGCTTACCAAGGGGCATCATCAAAAAGGTATACACTCTGCAGTTCAATAATATTAAGGCTCCCTGAAAATATACCCCAGTGCTTTGAATAAACAACAGCTAAGACTTATGTTATCAGCACATTTCAAGTTACTTGCTGGACTGCATCTGCTAGTATGATACCTCTTCCAGAGCATGTGCATCAGTAGCTCAGGTCTCAGAAAGTGAATTATATGCATTAATGATAGTTCTTTTGGAGGCAGTCTTTACCAGTTTTGCCCATTACACCACAGCACTTCAGGTCTTAATCAGCAGCAAGTGAAGGCTAGCTACTATGCTAGATTCAACTTCCCACATGTGATAGTTACTCTAGAATGAAGACATGTGACATTTGTATCACTTCCTAACACACACATTTGCAGTTACAAGAAATATACACACTCATTCATGCTGATATTTAATGTGTCAAAAAAGTAGTGGCACATTTCCCAGAATGGCCACACGAATTCTACATTTGCTGGCACTGTTCTATCAAATATTTAAAAGTGGTGTAAATGAACAAAAGATACTGGTAGACATGTATGACACAAATGGAATCAAGAACCTTTTGTGAGAAAATGTCTGTTGATGTGCAACAATCATTATTTTTTAAATCCCAGACTGACATGACTGCAACAGAAGAAATCACTCAACACACCATACATGGAGACATGCAGCCTCAAATAGAGATTTTTTGGCATCATCAAAACATGAGGCAGGTACCAGTGCTTATACCTGTTTGGGGGCACACTGCAGAAACGTGAAATTGTATCAGCGATTGCTAATGCGCCACAGAATCCTAGCTATTATCAATGCAGAATAGTGGATTCAGCGTTAGAAGACAATAGATCGAAGCGACATAGGTTTGAGGGGATGTCACCATGGGATGTGTGAGGACCATCAATAACAACAACATTCAATACTATAAACTTCAGTCAATAACTACACCAGTTTAGTAATTAAAGGTCATAGATTTATATCCCTATATTAACAATGCTAATGTCACGAAAATAACTCTCAAACACAGATGATAAGCATACAAAATCAATAGCAGTTGGTTAAAACGAGGTATATATCTCAATTTGATTAATACAATTAGACAAATTATCTCTAAAAGAATCACACTTATTAATAATACAAAAACTGATTATAATGGCAGAGTGTACATTAGTTCAGCATCAAATGATCTCAAAACAAACCATGAGCATCTCAGGATTAATTCCCTAACTAATCACATATTAGCATTGACAATGTTGGGCTTCATGTAAAAAAATTAGTAACACAAATTTAGAAAAAATCTTCATTATGTTATAAAAAACTATTATTGTGCAGCAATAAAAAATCATTAGTTGCAGCTGGTACTGTAAAGCAAGAGAGACACAATTCACATTTAATAACACATATTACCACAAAGGTAGTAACAGCAAATTATCAGCTTCAGATTGAGGACACCATCAGTTATATCATCAGAATATTTGGGCCTAACGACAAGTAGTCTCGAACATCGTCTGCTCTCCAAGAATCACTCTAGAAGAAGGAAGAACAACAACAACCCCTCTGATCATTCTACCTAGGTTGTTATACTAAATTCTAATTAACTCCTGATTGGTCAGTCTATGGGGTGGTTTCATTTTAGGCAATCGACAACTAAATTGATAACCTAAACTTCACAAATCTACGCTAACTCTAACATTTTCTTTCGATGTATCTTTTCTTCTTCCATCTCGTCTGTAACTCCATCGTCTCATCATCTCTCGAGTATCTTGTTCTCAGGAAGAAACTTTTACAGTTTCCTTTACTTCCATCCTTGTGGAAAGACCAGACATTAGTAGCATTTCCAAACAATAGGACATTTCGACTTATGCAATGATTGGTTATTACACAACCTTGTAAAACAAAACGCTGCAACCCACTAGGGGTAGCTGTGGGTATGCCTACACAGACTTCGAAAACACTTATTATGAAAGCTTTGAATCATGGAAAGTAACCACAGCATTTCAATATAATTTTGCTTAGCCAAGGACAGAAAAACAGACATTTCAGAAGTTTCTCGTTGTAGACGTTAGTTCATTACACATTTTTAATATGAAAATCATTAATAAACATATTAGAAAATGTACACTCTCTCAAGATGATAGTGCTACACTTTACATAACTTCGCTCTATCAGGTGGAACATCACTTGATGATCTTGATGAGTATCCAGGTAGCAATATCATGATGAGTATAAGCACAGACACACAATTCTTTCAAATGTCAAAAAATATTTAGCATGAGGCACAAGTCAATATCTCTAATATCATGTTCTCAAACATTGATATTTCCATCAGGAAATCTCATTAATATGTGAGTAATAATAAAAGTCAGACGATGCCAAGACACACATAGATGCTGTCTCTGCAAAACTGTCATATGTTTATCAAAGCACATGCCTCACATGGAAACGATGTCAACATCGTATATTGATCGAAATAATCTGCCAATGATTAGTCAGATAGATATTGTATAAAAAATCAATTGCAAACATATAAACAGGATTCCATTTGCAGAAGAGTGCTAAATGACTATTTTCTATGGACACTATAATGTGAAACGGGTCTCCTGTCATCTCTGCCTTTCGCCCCTTGTGGTTAATGATAAGTTGGACAGAAACTATTGTCTCACTCCTGGTCTAAAACTTAATCGGCAAGTGGGTGGGTGTATGACTTCTGCAACACCAGACAAAACCATGGCTATGTTTCTTTGTGATCTGTATTTTGGGGCATTGATGAAGTTACAGCCTGTCAAGACATGTGTGGCACAGACCAGTCAGTTGATCTTTTAACTCCTTGTCTCAAGTGGCGTCCTGATGTCAGAAGGCAGTTACTTGTTGCAGTCTTCCTTTCATCTGACAATTGCATAACATAGTCTACTAAGACTTCCTTGATGTCCATCAAGGGTATTCTCGATACACATATCCATTGATGCTTCATAATACTTTGTCTACTCAACTAATGAATTAACGTTTCCAAATTATTTTAGATCACTCCAGAGTAAGCATTGATGCATTCTAGGAGTTCACTGACACGCAATTGTTGTAAAAAATATTGTTGACAAAAATATTGTGCCAAAATATAATTTACCACAATATTCTACTTATATACGTATAAAGGAAATTACAAAAATATTGACTCTAAAATACTGTAGAAAGAAATATTGTCAACAAACAGGTAAACATATTGATTGTTGTTAAAAATGTATATAGAGTTCACATAAATACATTTAAAATATTAAAATATATAGGGCCAGATGTATGAAGCATTCATCCGGTCACAAACCAGCTACCACAGGCAAAATGTGACTAGATATCTTATTACTGAATCACTTTTTGCTTTTGCGATTTGGTGTTAGGAAGGGACGTATTTAGGGTGTCCCTTCCTAATACTGAATTGCACTGGTATGTATGGATGCTGTGCAACTGGAATGAGGTCGCAAAACATCCATATTTCACTGACTCCGTAGAGGAGGTGGTAATCCGTTCACAAATGGGAAGGGGTTCCCAAAGGGATCCCCTCCCCTTAGTGAATGCAGGCGAAAACGTTTTTTAGGGGGAGTCGGTGGTTCCACGGACCACTGCCTACTCTTAAAAAATTGAAACTGAAGTGTTTAATTTTTCTTTTTGAAACACATTGTGTTTTCCTTTAAAAACATTGATTTATTTAAAAGCAAACACAGACATGGTGGTCTGCTGTCCCTAGCAGGTCACCATCCCTGTGCTTTTAGAGGTTCCCAATGCTTCGCAAATTGTGACCTACCTCATGAATATTATTGAGGCAGGTCAATTGCGACCACATTGGAAATTGTTAAATGTGTCAGGGGCACATTAGTACATAGGTGTTTGCGATTTTACTATTAGGAACTCACAAAAGAAATCCTACGCACATGTGGCCCATAATGTTCATCTATTGTAAAATAAATAATTTACTTATTGCCTGGTATGATGACTGGCTTCTATAGTAGCAGTGACGGGCCTTCACTTGTGACTGCCTTGAGCAGTTTTCTTTACGATGGCCTAGCTGTGGTTCATGGTCTTCATTTCTGTTTCTATAGCATCTTTCATTTTGTTACCACAGCATCTTTATTTCTGTTGCCACAGTTCACCTCCAGGTCTTCTTTGTCCTGCCTCTCTTCTATTTGCCTTCTGGGGTCAAGTGCAGAACTGTTCTTGTGGTAAAGCATTGTTACTTTCTGATGGTGTGTCTTATCTGTCTCAATCTTTATCTCATAATGATGGTGTCCATGCTCTCCTGCTTCAATATGATGGTCAGTTCCTTGTTGGGGATGGTTTGCAACCAATAATTGTGCATGATTCATCTCAGGTTACAGGTATGGAAGACTGAAAGTTTGTTGATTTCACTTTTCCTTAACCACCAGCATTATGATCTATACAACAGTTTGGACCGAACACAACTATGATAAAACCTCAGCTTGGTGTTGGTGCTGTACCAAGATGACCTCCACACATTGTTCAGCATCCTGAAGGCATTCATGGCCTTGTTCAGTCTGCTCTAGATGTCACTGCCTGCCACTCCATCGTGTTTTATAGTACTGCCTAAGTGGGTGAACTCTTCAGTCGTGGCTAGGTCCTCTCCATCCACTTAGAGTAAGACAATTAGAATCTCAGTATATTATTGACTTTGGTACATGTGGAAGGAAAAGCTTGAATACTGATGAAGAATTAGCAACCCATTTAATATAAATAATAGTAGTTTGGATGTCTGGGATGGAGGGGGTGCAAACTGGTGATGCTGTAGTTTTTATTATTTTTGGTGAGCAATGGGAGAGGAACCCTGATTTAATAAGATTGTTTTATTTATTTTCAGATGCAACATGTTTGAAATGGGTATTTCTGTTGTCTCAATATAAATGAGTAGTTAAACACAAGGCAACAAAATGAAGTGGCCCTGCACAACCACCACAACAAATCCAGTTTCCCTATCGGGCCCAACATTTAGTATGAGTCAATATAAATAAGATCAGTGGGGCAATATTGTTACCAATGATTGGACTTGTAAAGACCATATCATAGAGTTGGCAAGCCCACTAGGCTCAGATATTGTAATATGGTTGTGACGTTGCATAATTATGGACAACTTTCTTATGAATTACA
The DNA here is from genome assembly GCF_031143425.1 of Pleurodeles waltl. Classification (NCBI taxonomy): domain Eukaryota; kingdom Metazoa; phylum Chordata; class Amphibia; order Caudata; family Salamandridae; genus Pleurodeles; species Pleurodeles waltl. The sequence continues at coordinate 31,883,084 of NC_090437.1, forward strand.
ATCAAATCCTTATGAAGACAGCTGTAAGCACACCGATAAGGATACTGTCTGCTATGAGCAGGGACCAGCCTTCAGGTCCCCTATTAACTTTATTTGTGATTATTTACTGATTTTTGTATTGAATAATTTTGATGTCATTGATTTGTATCAGGATTAAAAGTCTATTTTTCCTTTCTATTGTTTGTGGGTATTTAGAGGAAGTACCCATGAGTCTGACATTACTTCCTGTTAGACAGAGACTTTTTCCCGCAACGCGTTACATTCAATGGTGTTGCAAAACAACTTTAAAATCCTATCCCACTGGAATTTTAACTTTTTTGTCTGCAGAGGAAGTGGCACATTTTGAGGATGAATAGTGTACCTGGATGATGTCAAGCACTAGATGTGCAAGGGCCCAGCTGTTACTGAGTAACCAGGAGGTTTACTCTGAGATCTCTATATTGAGGTTTTATTTTAGTATTCCCACTCCAGTCTAACGAACTGTAAGGAAACTGTTTGACTTCGAAGGGGCTGGATGTACAATTCCCACTGCAGTCTAATTAACTACTGGAAAAGTATTGTTGGACATCAAAGGGGCGGGGTTTACTATTTCCACCCCGGTCTCTGCAACAGTAGGAAAAGTATTGGACTTCAGAGTGAGTGCATATAAGAATACAACTCATAATCATTTATTAAAATTATTTCAGCAGATAATAAAAGAAAATTATTAAATTAAAATACATAGGAAAGTACATGGTATATCACTTAACAAACAGACAAAATATTTTAAATTATACCTTGCATAAGAACAAAATGATGAAATAACTGATAAAAGCAATCACTTCCCTAACTACAAAAAAATAAAACAATAACATTTTTAAAATTAACAATACCAAAGGGTTTAAAATAATACTAAAAAACAAATAAAATGTAACATGAAAAATAATCTCACTTGCAAAATATAAAACAAATTACCTTTAAATAAATAAAGATCTCCAAAAACAACACATGATTAACATAATAAATACAACAGAAAATATACATATTTACCTATCAATTAATTAATATATATATATATATATATATATATATATATATTCAATTCTATTTAAAAAAATTCATAACTTTAACATCTTACCACCCTATTCCCGTACAAAAAAGGTTAGTTTTAAAAATGACATTAGTAACAAAGATATAAAATGTAAATATTCAATAAACATAAAAATAAACTAACATTAAATTCAACACATAAATATAATCTACTATTATGAATATTAAAATTACATTCACAATGAATTAACATATAAAACGAGAAGTATACAATGAAAATTTAAAAATTACACAATTAATAATTATTAAATACTTAAGTAATTACTTTACAAGAGAAAACTAATTACCATTAAATTTAAATTATTGATATTTGAATTAACTTCCCAACCTATTCCCCTAAAAGCCCAAGAAACCACAACTACATTTTAAATTACTTATTAAATTTAAAAATAAACTACTAAAACACTTATAATTAAAATCTTCATTTTAATAAGAATTACAAAAACATTACTAAACCTAAAATTAATATATAAACTAAAACATATTAAGTTGATTAAAAAATATATTTTTGCAACTATATTAAAGAAAATGGTATTAAAAACAACAATATTATTCAAAATTATATTATATATCCAAAAAACGATATTCAGACCAATTATATTTTCGTAGTAGTAATATTTTAGGCAATATTTATGCCCCATGATATTCAAACACCCATGTTACGTCTTTGTTGACAACAGTGGCAGTGTGTGCCTGATATTCAATAATTCTTTCATCAACGTCAATGAGGTGGTCTTGTTACCTGTGGCGCTCCTGATAGGTGTCAATTTTGGGGGTACAGGTTTACCAACGGCTGTCGTGGATGGTGCTTCGCTGTGTTTTTTAATTACCTAAGAGTATGTTGTTCTTGAGTGACAACATTGTTCTGGGGCAGAAACACCACAATATCACAGTGTCCCCATCACTGCATGGTAGGATAGCTGGCTGTCACATGGCAATGGCTTTAATAGCTTGTGGACCATGGCTGCTTGAACTGGTTCCACTTAAGCAGAAAGGTTGGCTGAGGCCCTGCTGTATTTATTCCTTTGCTTTTTTTGTAGTGCAACACTACTTGAATGAGCATCATGCATCACGTGGCTTGCATGTGCTTAACTCTTGTCATTATCAACATATAAAAAGTAGAAAGTTTGGCGTAACACAAGTTTTCGGTCTTAGTACAATGCAGCAAATTTTTTGTGGAAATTAGTTTATCTAGTCTCAATACATTTAGGCCCTACTATGCTCCAACAACTGACACATACTTTATATCAGTATGTTGTATGATACACAATGTTTTGACCAGGATAAGTATGGCTCACTCAAATAACTAATTGAAAAATATTACAAGCAACTACTATAGATCAACCTAGACTATTCAATAAAAGCATGTTGCATAATTGTGTGGAAGCTTCATGTAATACAACTATGAATGGACACCTCCTTTCACAATAGTGCCATTGTAAATGTCACGAAAAAGTCTGCAAATATTCAACAGAAGATAATTTCCTTTCCCCATCTGATGTTGCAGAATGTTTGTGGAATGTCCACAGTCCTCCTTCCTTCACCCTCCTCAAAGGGAATATTAATATTGTTCAAATGTTACATGTTTCAAATATATAAATTAAGGGTTAATTTAACAGAGGTGAAAGATTGTCAAGGCTTAAATACACTGAGCACAACTAGTTATAGAACAAGAAACCATTAGATGAGGCTAAAAAATCGGATTGGTAAATACACTTTTCTGAACGTCAGTCCTTCCAGACTTGGATATTTGTTAAGAATATGGGTATGGAAAGGGCACCTGAAAGAGTTTTTGTATGAGCACCCAAAACCATTTCCATTGCTTGGGCTATTATTCAATGCACTCATTTCAATTAGGCTGGTGAATCAAGTGTTTGGCATGTGCTCTTTCCCCTGTACCTTTCATCAGTTAGCTGATTTTGATTGAGCTACTTTTGATGAGAACCCACAATGAGAATGTAGGTGTTTGCATTTTAGGTACAATATTGTGGTATTTAGCCAAAGCAATGTAGACACGTAGCAAGTGTGACCTGTGAAGTAAATAAATAAAATGTGGATTATAGATGAGCTGAAGGAGAAGATGGGAGAAGATTGGTTAGTTATTTATTTACATAATGTTTGTGCTATAAGTATCCTAGTGGCTGCTTCAAAGTGCCTTGTGCACCAATAAAAGGAGAAAAATCAATGGTATTTGGGAAATGCATTTAGAGGTGCCAGTGCTGTAGGTGAAGGTACGGTGCACAGAGAATACGTTGATTGTGAATTTTCAACCTAAATTTATAAGAAAGCCATCAAGGGTCAAGAAAGACCTAAAACGTTTTATTTTAGACAGTTGTCCAGCCACTAGTTGTCCAGGAATGAAACTGACCCACCATCTACAAACTATGATTCTGTAAGTAGTCTTATCCATTAACTAATGAAGCAACCACCAGAATTCTACTATCAGCAAATCCAAGTTAAAAGTTTGAAAAATAAAGTGAAATTATCGTTGCAAGATAGTTAAAGCGAGCAAATGTCTACTTATAATGGAAAAAACAAAAACCTCAAATATATTTAGTGAGAAATTATCTGCACATTTAAAAATCCTTTAAGTTCCTCTTATCTAGGAAAACCTCCCCTTTTGTCCTAACTGTAACTGTGTGTAATAACAGTGCTTTCTGCTAACTGCTGAATGTAATGTCAGAAATTGGGTTGCTAGCCTGAGAGTGTGACTCCTACCAAGTTAATGAAAACAGTCCGGTTAGGTCAAGAAGCATTTCTGAGAGAATCTCTGCTCAAACCGTGATGCTATGGCACAAGTTGGAAACCCCCTGAGACGTGGGTGTTAGGTTCAAGCAATAACATCAATTGAAAGTGAAGGACGCAATCAATAAAATTCCCAAAGCAATTTCGAAAAATAGACAATGTAAGAAGCCAAAAGCCAACAGGGTCATTAAGATGCGTTAAGGGGAAAAGGAGATATGATTTTTTGAAGTTTTAACGTAAAAGATGCCTAGAAAAAATAAAGCGCCATTTAAAGCAAAAGTTCATAGTTGACCATGGCCTAGGTGCAATTTCGAGCCAACTCCAATGGAGAGGAGGTTCGATATACTGAGCGTGTCATCCTGGTCAAAAGCTTTTCCTTTGGACTTACTCTCTGAAATAGAAGTCAGTATATTCCAGTAGGGCAGGTTCCAAAGCTCTGGCCAGTGAAAGTCAGATATACTGTTGTTGAGCCCCAGGTTTAACAGTTGGTTTTAGTGCCAAAAGCTCCTTGTAAGATGAAACCAGATTTTTTGGCCTCCAAAGGTGCTTCGTAGGTCAGGCTCATATGCCACCTCCCCTCCAGTCCAAGGTTTTCCCTTCAGCCTCAGTCACTTACTTTGGAAGTAGAAATCCTCCATCAAGGTAAGTCTGGATACTGTAGCTGGGCAGGGCTCTTTAGGGCCAGACACCTTTACCAGCATGGGAAAAGGCTCTGAGTAGGACAATTCTAGTTTTCTGGTTCACCTTCAGGGGACCATCTGGGCAAGGCTTCAGCATGCTTTTCCAGGCCTTTGAAGAACAAATAATGAGTAATTCCCACTTTTCTCCAACTGCTATGTAGATTCCTTCTGGTTAGTCCTACTGCCCAGCCCCAAGCTGCTTGGGCAGACTTATTGGCCTGAGGTGTCTCCCTAGCCAGGTCTCCTCAAGGATCCAGTCATCTGTGATAAACTGGGCCCTCTTTGAATCAGGAGCACATCTGTATTTTTCTGTCCTTGAAACAGACAACCACTCTGGGCTCAGAGACTGGCCACTATCTTCTGAGCTAGGGACTTTAGCTCTCTCATCCAAGAATGTATATTCTGGAGGTGTGATGTGTGACAGAACAGTTTTTTTTAATAAAAAATGGGGGTGGGCCTTTATAAAACGGTAGAGAGGCTGGACCGCCATAACATATAAATAAGAAAAAGTGCTACCAAAGCAATCAAAACATAATCATATGCAAGCAAACCTAGTCAAGTTGTATATGAACCGTAAATTATCACAACAACATTCTATTTTGATTCAACAGAATCACCACATCTAAACATCTAATATCCTGAAGTACTTCCAACAGATATGGATTCATATTCAGAAATGCTTTATCATATAGCAGTCACTGTGTGAAAAGTATAAGGACAGTAAAATGAACCATCACCTGTGAGAGACTTTTGTGCATAAAAATTTAAAACAATAACAACACTATTAACAATTATTACAGGTCAAAATTTACCCGCCAACATGGTCACTTTTATTAAAGATATAGGCCCATATTTATACTTTTTGACGCTAAACTGCGCTAACGCAGTTTAGCGTCAAAAAATTTTGCGCCGTCTAACGCCATTCTGAAGCGCCATGCGGGCGCCGTATTTATGGAATGGCGTTAGACGGCGCAATCAGACCGGCGCTGCCTGGTGTGTGTGGAAAAAAACCACGTAGACCAGGCAGCGCCGGCGTAGGGGGAAAATGGCGCTAGGGCGTCTTAAAATGGCGCAAGTCGGGTTGACGCTAAAAAATCGTCTTAACCCGATTAGCGCCATTTTTTCGACGCCCAGACGCCATTTAAATGACTCCTGTCTTAGTAAAGACAGGAGTCATGCCCCCTTGCCCAATGGCCATGCCCAGGGGACTTATGTCCCCTGGGCATGGTCATTGGGCATAGTGGCATGTAGGGGGGCACAAATAAGGCCCCCCTATGCCACCCAAAAAAAATTGAAAAATAACAAAAATTATACTTACGTGAACTTACCTGAATGTCCCTGGGGTGGGTCCCTCCATCCTCGGGTGTCCTCCTGGGGTGGGCAGGGGTGGCAGGGGGGGTCCCTGGGGGCAGGGGAGGGCACCTGTGGGCTCATTTTGAGCCCACAGGCCCCTTAACGCCTACCCTGACCCAGGCGTTAAAATGTGGCGCAAATGCGGGTTTTTTTGACCCGCCACCTCCCGGGCGTGATTTTTGCCCGGGAGTATAAATACGACGCATTTGCGTCGCCGTCATTTTTTCAGACGGGAACGCCTTCCTTGCATCTCATTAACGCAAGGAAGGCGTTCACGCAAAAAAATGACGCTCTTTGCCAATACTTTGGCGCTAGACGCGTCTAACGGCAAAGTATAAATATGGCGTTAGTTTTGCGCCGAATTTGCGGCGAAAAAAACGACGCTAATTCGGCGCAAACGGAGTATAAATACGGGCCATAATATTCTTCTTCAGATACTCTGGATTACATGTCAATTATGATGTCAGAGATTTCCCCGTTGACTGGAAGAACATCCTGAGAGGGTGAATAAACACTTAGATGGAGCCCTAAGAGTGTGAAATATCTTGGAGTGTATGCCACTAGGGATATGGTAGAGCTGAGGAGGAAAAATGTTGGGGTATTTGTTAGAGGATTTTTGAATGTGGATTGAGAGGCAGATAAAACGTCCATTGTCAATGCTGGGACGAATATCATGGATCAAGAGAGTGGTTAAAGCAAAATTGTTTTATCTGATTTTCAATGTTCTTATACAGATCCAAAAATAGTTATTCAGACAGTGTCCACGGTTATTAATTAAACTGAATTTGTTGCATAAGCAACCTTGGATTAAATGGGAAGTACTTACACCACCTATGACAAGGGGCAGATTGAGTGTGTTGGATCTGTACATATATTATCTAGTAGCATATGGACATCACGTGAAATACTGGTTTCAGGAACATGCTACCCTCACACATGTTAAAGTTAAGAAAACGCTGCCAGTCTTCACATCTTGTTGACGGAATAAGGAAGAAGAACACTGCTCACTGGAATGAGGTGGATGTGGTAGCAACCATGAGTTTCGCCTTGTAGCGGTTTGCAAGTCACATGGCAACAGATATAACATATTAACTCCTGTTGAGGTTTGAAGGTAACCCACTGCTAGCACCTCTAGTGACCAACATCCGTCAGAATATTGAAAAGATTGGGTATTGCAGTATTAGGTGACCTGTTCCTGCAAGGTGCATTTCGCAGCCTGTAGGAGTTTAGTGATAGGGGAGGTGACAAAGCATTTATGATCCTTATGTACCACTGACTGAGACAGGAAGCACGTTTAAAGTTTCCTGGATTACCGCAACCTTTAAAGAAACTGGAGGTACTGATCAAGATAATAGAGGGGGGAAAGGCAAATTTATTCATGGATTATTAGATACATAGATCCCAGAGCGCTCCTAATTACATATAAAAAAGGCATGGGAGGTACAGTTGTGAAGGCCTTTATCTGAAACAAATTGAAAATACTGTTGCATTCAGGTCAAGGATATGCTGATTAACTATTGGCACAAGCTTCTCTAATTTAAGATGTTACACAGACTGTACTCCACACCAGAACATAGAGCCAAATGCAAGCCAGGTATTATATTTAAATGTAAAAAGTAAAGCTATAGATGCTGCCTTTTTCAATGTAGCACGGTCCTGCCAAGAGATAGGTCACTATTAGAAAGGTCTGTTTGAAATATTGATTATAATGGTAGGATTTTATCTCATGTCTACTCCCAAAGCTGTGCTTTAAGGACTACTGAAAGACATATCAAAAGCAAGGCAAAGCCATTGGCCAAGATGCAATAGTGCTGCTTTTCACGGCCTCCAAAGCTCCCACGACTGAGATATGATGTATGGTAATACACAAATGGATGAATGTTGTGAAATGCTACATCCAAATTTGTTAGAACCCTAAAGAACATATCTGAGGGGGGAGAAGCTGAGGTCTCTGAGGAAAATCAAAGTGAAAGTAGACAGTAGAAGATGGCCAGGGGGTTCTTTGTCAATTGTTGAACAATACTGTTAAATGTGACTGTTCCAAAACATTGTATAGCGTGCCAAATATGTCAATTCTGTGACATATGTTTCAAACTATAAAGAACATTGAAAAAATCCACCTGTCATATATTTATCTCATATAGCTGAGATTCCAATGTTTGAGCCATATTTTAATCAGTTTCTTAATTAAAAAATCAAAGGGAACCCCTTTGAATGACGAAACCAAGGATAAGAACATGTACAGTGTTTAGGTTTTTTTCCTAGTCCATGATCATGTCTATTTCTTGTCCTTGGAAAATGGAGTTGAAGTGTTTCAAACCCACACATTTGGCGTTCTCCTCAGGGCAGGAGTCTGGTGAATATATGTTATGGATAAAAAAATAATGATGTGTCCAGTTGGGAAAATGGGAGGGAGAGTATGTACTCCATTCATCTACCTGAACTGAGTGACTGGTTGTGGGGCCTTTCTTAGTGACAGTGCTGTTAATAGATGATCTCTTTATGTATGGCCTGTGTAAGCCCATGATAAAAATAAAGGGGGAGCTCATTGTTAAGTAATGGCCAAAAATTACTGTGTTTGTGTGTGAGTGAGTGAGTGAGTGACTCAATGAGGCTACTTTTGGTATCTAAAAATGTAGCGAACATTATGGCCCTCATTCTGACCCTGGCGGTCGGTGATAAAGCGGCGGCCAAGCCGCCAACAGGCCGGCGGTCTAAAATATGCAATTCTGACCCTGGCGGGAACCGCCAACACAGCCCGCCGTATTAACACTCCGCCCGCCACGGCGGTACAAACAAACAGCGCGGCGGTTCCCGCCAACAGCCAGGCGGCAGACAATGTACCGCCCACCCTATTACGACCCACCAATCCGCCACCTTTTCCGGGGCGGGAGCACCGCCGATAAGAACACGGCGGAAACAGACTACGAACGGGAAAACGCTCACCTCTACGCACTCCACGCGAGATTCCGGCAGTATGGAACCAGAGTTGCAGGTCATCCCCGCACTCCTATACCTGCTCATATACCAGGAGCACGCCCGGCGGCGCGGAAGACATCGGTGAGTACTGCACCTACGACACAGGGGAGGGAAAAGATTACCGGCACACACCCACCCACCCACACCCACTACAACACACACATCAATGCATTCCCACAGATCACTGTCACAACCCACAAACCACCCCCCACCGAAATAATGCAAAGACCAAAAGAAGAGATCATAAACGGGCAGATATATTGAAATATGTACACCAGTAATCCCAATAAATAAATAAACTATGTACAAAATATATACAGCTACTAAATGTAGTCCAACCACTGTCCGTGGATCACAGGGGTCCTGTGCAAAGGGGCAAGGCCCAGTCCCACGACAAGAACTCCACGGAGAGAACACTGCAGGGGCATCAGAAAGAAAATAGGACAGGCACCTCAGGGGGAAGGGAAGGGGGGGCACCTCAGCCACTTGAGTACACGACGCCAGATCCACGAGGGGACTCCATGACCACTGGCCCATCCTGGGGAGAGCAAAGCCACAGTCCAAACAGTCCATACAGTGGGTGGCCTGCCCACTGGCCCATCCTGGGGAGAGCAAAGCCACAGTCCATACAGTCCATACAGTGGGTGGCCTGCCCACTGGGCCATCCTGGGGAGAGCAAAGCCACAGTCCAAACAGTCCATACAGTGGGTGGCCTGCCCACTGGGCCATCCTGGGGAGAGCAAAGCCACAGTCCAAACAGTCCATACAGTGGGTGGCCTGCCCACTGGGCCATCCTGGGGAGAGCAAAGCCACAGTCCAAACAGTCCATACAGTGGGTGGCCTGCCCACTGGGCCATCCTGGGGAGAGCAAAGCCACAGTCCAAACAGTCCATACAGTGGGTGGCCTGCCCACTGGCCCATCCTGGGGAGAGCAAAGCCACAGTCCAAACAGTCCATACAGTGGGTGGCCTGCCCACTGGGCCATCCTGGGGAGAGCAAAGCCACAGTCCAAACAGTCCATACAGTGGGTGGCCTGCCCACTGGGCCATCCTGGGGAGAGCAAAGCCACAGTCCATACAGTCCATACAGTGGGTGGCCTGTCCACTGGGCCATCCTGGGGAGAGCAAAGCCACAGTCCATACAGTCCATAACAGACCCCACTGCCACTGGAGGAGGCAAGTTGGCCAGAGGACATCCTGCAGCCCTGCCCGAGATAGATCCTGCCCTGCCACGTCTGCCAAAGGGCCAGCGGTTCTTGCCTTGATGGGCCCAGTTCAGCGGTTCCTGAGACGGCGGGGCCCAGTTCAGCGCTCCTTGCCTTGAAGGGCCCAGTTCAGCGGTTCTTGAGACGGCGGGGCCCAGTTCAGCGCTCCTTGCCTTGAAGGGCCCAGTTCAGCGGTTCTTGAGACGGCGGGGCCCAGCGGAGCGGTGCTTGAGACGGCGGGGCCCAGTTCAGCGGTTCTTGAGACGGCGGGGCCCAGTTCAGCGGTTCTGGAGACGGCAGGGTCCAGTTCAGCGCTCCTTGCCTTGAAGGGCCCAGTTCAGCGGTTCTTGAGACGGCGGGGCCCAGCGGAGCGGTTCTTGAGACGGCGGGGCCCAGTTCAGCGGTTCTTGAGACGGCGGGGCCCAGTTCAGCGGTTCTGGAGACGGCGGGCCCAGTTCAGCGCTCCTTGCCTTGAAGGGCCCAGTTCAGCGGTTCTTGAGACGGCGGGGCCCAGCGGAGCGGTTCTTGAGACGGCGGGGCCCAGTTCAGCGGTTCTGGAGACGGCGGCCGGTCTATGGCCAACTGCTAATTGCCTGGTGGTGCCCTCCTGGGCAGCGGGGATGGTGCTCCTTCAATGCCCACCTGGGCTGTGGGTGGTGGGGCCCTCCTGGCCAGCTGGGCTGGGTCCTCCCTGGGCAGCGGCTATGGGGGTGGTGGGCTCTCCCGGGGCAGCTGTGCCGGTTCCTCCCGGGGCAGCGGCTATGGGGGTTGTGGGCTCCTCCTGGGCAGCAGGCCTGCTGCCTGACCTCTCCGACTTGCTGCCCTTGCCCTCCTTAGTCGTGGGCCTGTGGCCCTTTCCTCCCTTTGGAGCTGTGGCTGGTGACTGTCTCTGGGTGGTGTCCGGGGGGGATGTAGAAGGCGGGCTCCTGCGGCGCCCCTTCCGCCTTCTGCTCCTCTTCCCATGGGGTGGGCTGGCTGTCCCCTTGCTGCTGAGCGAAGATCCAGACATGCGGGCTGGCGGGCTCCAATACCCCTGCACCCTTGTCAAGGGGGCTGCAGGGCTGGTGGTGGCTGAGGTGCTCTTCTTACCCCGACGAGAAGGAGGGGGGGGCTCAGGGTCAGGAAAGAAGTTAGTAGTGGCGAGGAAGAGCTTCTTGGGACAATGGAGAGTGGTAGGTACAGTGGGAATGGGAGTGGAGGGAGAGGATGTGGTTGTAGGTGAGTCACGTTTGCTGTCTTTGGGTGCAGGTGCAGGAGGGATAGGCTGTCGTGAGGTGGATGGCTGTTGGGTGGGTGGGTGGCTGCGTTTGTGTGGTGTGGAAGAGGGGGTGACAGACACAGTGGGAGAGGACACAGGGGACGTGTAAATGGCAGTGGGGGTGGTGACTGCACGTGTGCGGACTGGAGTGGAGGGTGTGCTGGTGATGGAAACACTGGCTGATGGTGAGGTGAATGGAGGTGTGAGTGTAGACGTCACAGGGAGGGAGGAGGGAGACGAGGAGGTGGGGGTCACAGAGGTGGTAGTGACTGTTGGCATGTCTGCATCGGAATGTTGCGTGTGTGAATGTCTGCGTGATCTGTGGTGCTTATGTTTGGATGAGCTTCTCTTGGGTGTTGAGGTGTGTGCAGGCTGGTCTGATGGTGTGGGTGGGACAGGCAGAGGAACAGGAGACTGGGAGGAGGGAGTTAGTAGAGGCAGGCAGGAGTCAGGGACAATGGCTGCCGTCAGTGCTGAGGCCAGAGCCTGGAACGATCGCTGATGGGCAGCCTGACCCGAATGAATGCCCTCCAGGTACGCATTGCTGCGATGAACCTCCCTCTCCACCCCCTGGATGGCATTCAAAAGGGTAGTCTGCCCAACAATGAGCGTTCGGAGGAGGTCAATGACCTCCTCACTGAGGGCAGCGGGGGTAACAGGGGCAGGGCCTGAGGTGCCTGGGGCGAAGGAGATGCCCGGCTTCCTGGCAGAGCGGGCACGGGGCGAACGCTGAGGGGCTGCTGGGAGGGCGGAGATGGTGCGCTGGGTGGCGGCTGTACCTGTAATGGCGGGGGGCACGGATGGTGCCACCCCCGCAAGGGAGCCCCCTTCCGAGGACGTGTCCGTGTCGCTGCAGGGTCCAGTCGTCCCCGTCGTGGAGCTCCCCTCGCCCTCCGTCTCACTGGTCCAGTCTTACTCTGTGGCATGGCCCTCCTGGGCCATGTGAGATGCAGCTCCCTCCTGCCCCGATGCCACTTCTCCTCCGCCTGATGATGCTGATGCACACAAGCACAGAAAGACAAACAAAAAGGGGGGGGAGAGAGAAATAAAGGGATATTGATTACATGGATCTCCGGTACAGTTAGCGGACATGACAGACACAGATGCCCCCTGCACTAAGTTGCGCACTTGGGGTCCGCTACGCATTCCGTGGAACATGCCCTACACGCCTAGAGTTGACAACTGCACCCATGGATGACACGGCCCAGGGATGGCTGTACTGACAAACTACTGAGGGTGGTGGCTGGGGACACAGGGGCTTACGGGGGTGCCCAGCCTACAGATATCGCCCTGGCCTAGGGGGACCCCCAGCCCTCCTCCCCCACCCAGACACCTCCACTGCGCGACAACAGAGTAGATAATGCTTGTACTCACCCCCTTGTGTCTGCTGTGCTGCCCTCACGCGCCCATCCAAATCAGGGTAGGCCACCGCCAGGATCCGGAACATCAGGGGGCTCAGTTGACGGCAGGCACCCCGCCTACGTTGGGAGGCCATCCCCAGCAGAGACTCGGCGGTCTTCTTGGTCCCGCGGCGGATGTCCTCCCACCTCTTGCGGCAGAGGGTGCCCCGTCGATGGTGGACCCCCAGGGTCCGGACTTCCTTGGCGATGGCACGCCAAATCCCGATCTTCTCATGGGCGCGGACCTATGTGACACGTACAGGGAGGGAGAAATACCACGTTCAAGTTTGTCAGCATTTTCCTTGCCAGTGGCCCAACGCCCCCCATCCCCGCCAGGCCCCCCGCCATGCCCCCCGCCATGCCCAACATGCCCCCCATCCCCGCCAGGCCCCCCGCCATGCCCCCCGCCAGGCCCAACATGCCCCCCATCCCCGCCAGGCCCCCCGCCATGCCCCCCGCCAGGCCCAACATGCCCCCCATCCCCGCCAGGACCCCCGCCATGCCCCCCGCCAGGCCCAACATGCCCCCCATCCCCGCCATGCCCCCCGCCAGGCCCAACATGCCCCCCATCCCCGCCAGGCCCCCCGCCAGGCCCAACATGCCCCCCATCCCCGCCAGGCCCCCCGCCATGCCCCCCGCCATGCCCAACATGCCCCCCATCCCCACCAGGCCCCCCGCCATGCCCCCGCCATGCCCAACATGCCCCCCATCCCCGCCAGGCCCCCCGCCATGCTCCCCGCCAGGCCCAACATGCCCCCCATCCCCGCCAGGCCCCCCGCCATGCCCCCCGCCAGGCCCAACATGCCCCCCATCCCCGCCATGCCCCCCGCCATGCCCAACATGCCCCCCATCCCCGCCAGGCCCCCCGCCATGCCCCCCGCCAGGCCCAACATGCCCCCCATCCCCGCCATGCCCCCCGCCATGCCCAACATGCCCCCCATCCCCGCCATGCCCCCCGCCAGGCCCAACATGCCCCCCATCCCCGCCAGGCCCCCCGCCAGGCCCCCAAGCCAGCCAGTGGCCCCAAATCCAGATTGAATTAAACTCACTTGTTGGTCTGGAGGACCGTAGAGTAGCGCATACTGGGGGAGGACCCCATCCACAAGTTTCTCCAACTCCTCTCCAGTGAAGGCAGGGGCCCTTTCCCCAGGCGCAGCAGCCATTGTCCCTTCCAGACCGAGGTCACAGCAACACTTGCAGTATAGGTCCTCTCCTGTGAAAGTTCAAGTCGCAAGTGGATAAGTAGATAGAAAATGGCGGTCACGTCCGCGGCGGTGCGTACCGCGGCGGTGCGTCCCGCCACCGCCGGCGCCCTTCGCCATTGGCTCCTGAAACCCATAGGCTTCAATGTTAACCAATGCGGCTTGGCGCCGCGGTCTTCGCCCGCCGCCCGCCGCGGTGTGCCACGCCAGCGCATTGACCTCACATCCCATTGTCACACTTCACAGGTCAGGCAGCCGCCATTTCCAGGGCCCACATGGCTCAATTTCAACTGCGTCACACAGGCCTAGGCCTTGCATAGCCACTCAGACACGCCATTCACTGCATAGAGAATCGTTTACTGTGCTAGCTGTGAGTACGTACCTGTGGGTTGCTTGACTGTGTGCTCCATGTTGTCCTTCCTAGGCACCGTCCGCTGGGTTGGGCGAGGAGACGGATGAATCCTCCCGTGTACCGACCGCTGGTGGACCTGTCGACAATGGAAGAACGCCACATTATCCTGACCTACCGTCTTAACCGTGCCACTATCCATGAACTGTGTGCCCAGCTGGAGCCCGACCTGATGTCCCCCATCCGCCAACCCACAGGGATTCCCCCTCTGGTGCAGGTCATGTCAGTACTCCATTTCTTGGCAAGTGGGTCATTTCAGACAACCGTGGGAATTGCTTCTGGGATGTCTCAGCCCATGTTTTCGAAGGTGTTATCCAGAGTGTTGTCTGCCCTGATGAAATCCGTGAGGAGCTACATCATTTTCCCTGAGGTGGGCGAATTGGATACAGTGAAGGGTGATTTCTACGCCCTTGGACATATTCCCAACGTAATTGGTGCCATTGATGGGACCCATGTGGCTTTGGTTCCCCTAAGAGACAGGGTGCAGGTGTACAGGAACAGAAAAAATTACCATTCAATGAACATCCAGGTGGTGTGTTTGGCTGACCAGTACATCTCGCATGTAAATGCCAAATTCCCAGGGTCAGTGCATGACGCCTACATCCTCAGGAATAGCAGCATCCCTTACGTGATGGAACAGCTACAGAGACACCGTGTATGGCTAGTGGGGGACTCTGGGTACCCCAACCTGTCGTGGCTACTGACCCCAGTAAGGAATCCCCGGACCAGGGCAGAGGAACGGTACAATGAGGCCCATGGGCGTACTAGGAGGGTGATCGAACGCACCTTTGGCCTCCTAAAGGCCAGGTTTAGGTGCCTGCATATGACAGGTGGATCCCTAATGTACTCACCTAAGAAGGTGTGTCACATCATCGTGGCCTGCTGCATGCTTCACAACCTGGCTTTGCGCCGCCAGGTGCCTTTCCTGCAGGAGGATGGTCGAGACGGTGGTGTTGTGGCAGCGGTGGAACCTGAGGAGAGTGACGAGGAGGAAGACGACGGGGCTGAAACAGACAACAGGGACAGAATCATTGAACAGTACTTCCAATAGGACACAGGTAACATTTCAAAGATAATTTAGTAAATGTTAACTACTCTCCTGCATCTCTGCTGCCTGTCTATTTGCCCCAGTATATGATGACTGAGTTTTGGCTTTTCCCTCCCTATTTCAGATCTGGGCTCCCCACTACGAGTCCTGTGCTTCGTTTCCCCATGGACTAAAGCTTTGTGGCAGCTGTTTGTTGACTTCACCATGTGCAAGGACATATTTGCACTGTCATGTCAATTACAATATATTGAAATCACAGCCAGACTCCAGATATTTTGGTGCAAAATAGGTGTTTATTTAAGTGCTCAAAATGGGATGGGTGGTTTCAAGTGGGTGGGGGCTATGGTGAAGGAATGTCCATGGCAGAGTCCAGAGTAACAGTCACACAGGTGCATTGTCCAGAGGCCTGTGGAGAGATGGAGCATGGGCAGTTCAAGGATGGACAGGGTGACAATGTGGGACAGTGGGATGACATCAGGTGGTATCCATTGCTGGCGGGGGTCTTGACATCCTACTCTGTCTTCTTGCGAGATCTCAGGGCCCTCTTGCGGGGTGGTTCTTCTCCTGCAGGAGGTGGGGGTCTGGTGGGCTGCTGCTGTGCGGGGGCCTCCTGTCCACTAGCGCCGGCGGAGGTGGTTGGCTGTTCTTGGTCCAGGCTAGTGGCAGGGGCCCTTGGGTGTTGTTGAGTGTCCGCCCTGGTGTTGACGAGGTCCTGCAGCAGCCCTACCATGGTAACCAGGGTGGTGTTGATGGCTCTGATGTCCTCCCTGTACCCCCGATAGTGTTCCTCCTGCAGTACCTGGATCTCCTGGAACCGGGCCAGTACCGTCGCCATCGTCTCCTGGGAGCGGTTGTATGCTCCCATGATGGTGGTGAGGACCTCGTGGAGAGTGGGTTCCCTGGGCCTCTCCTCCCCCCCCTGTCGCACAGCTGCCCTCCGAGTTGCCCTGTTTCCCTGGGCCTCTGCCCCCTGGCCGGTGTGCCCACTACCACTGCCCCCAGGTCCCTGTTGTTGTTGGGGTGGTGGGTTATCCTGGGTGCCCTGTAGTGGTAGACACACCGCAGATTGACGCGCCCTGGAGACAGAGGCATGGGCCCGCTGGGTGGGAGCTGTGCTGGTGTTCCCAGAGGGGTTTGGGTCTGTAGTGGCCTGGGCCTGTGTGAGGGGAACCGACTGTCCAGAGGTCCCCGATGGTCCGGGCTGGTCATCGGTGTCCAGGTCGACAGAGCTGCTGTCATCGCTGACGGCCTCTTGGGTGGGGGGTGTGGAGAATTCTGGCCCCTCCGCCGCGGTGTGTTGACGGTCGGGTCCTGCAGGGGTATAGAGGTATGGTTATAGTTTCAATGTGTGGCATATGGGTGTATCTATGGGTTCTCGTGTCCCCAAGTGCTGGCATTCGTGTGTGGGGGCTTTGGTGAGGGTGGCTTGTGGGGGGGATGTGTATATGCATTGGGCATGCTTTGGTGATGGGTGTCCATGCTTAGTGGACGCATGCAGGCCTAGGTTTTGGGATGTGTGGGTTGTGATGGTGAGACATTGGCGGGGAATAGGTGTGCTGGGGGTGGGGGTGAGGATGGTGGTGGGGGTGAGGATGGTGGTGGGGGTGAGGGTGGGGGTGAGGATGGGGGTGGGGGTGAGGGTGGGGTTCGAGGATGGGGGTGAGGGTTGGGGTATGATTTGGCATGCAGGTGGGGGGGAAGCAGTATTGAAGCTTCAACTTACCAGTATCCATTCCTCCGCCGACTCCTGCGAGGCCGTCAGGATGCAGGATGTTCAAGACTTCCTCCTCCCATGATGTGAATTGTGGGGGTTGAGGTGGGGGTCCTCCGCCAGTCTTCTGCACGGCGATGTTGTGCCTGGATACCATGGAACGCACCTTCCCCCGTAGGTCGTTCCATCGCTTCCTGATGTCTTCCCGATTTCTGGGGTGCTGTCCCACTGCGTTGACCCTGTCGACAATCCTCTGCCATAGCTCCGTCCTCCGGGCAATGCTGGTGTATTGTATCTGTGTGCCGAACAGCTGGGGCTCTACCCGAACGATTTCCTCCACCATGACCCTGAGTTCTTCGTCTGTGAAGCGGGGTTGTCTTTGGGGTGCCATGGGGTGGTGTGTATGATGTGTGGGGTGGAGTATGTGTATTTAAGTGAGTTGAGTGTGGTGGTGTGTGTTGTTTTGTGTGTGGATAGTGTGTGGGTGATGGTGTTGAGTGGCTGTGGCTGTTAGTTTGTGGATGCTGGTGTCTCGCTCTGGCCTTCTTTCAGAATTTTTTAGCGTAGGGGTTTGTGGGTGATGTGGGTGGGTGTTTTATATTGTATTGTGTGTGTGGGAGTGGTGTGTGTATGTGTATCAGGTGTGTGGGATTCAAATCGTCCAATGTGGCTGAGTTTTGTTCGTTTGTGTGTATTCTGACCGCGGCGGTGTGTCCCGCCAATGGAATACCGCGTTTGAATGACCGCCGCGTGGATTCGTGGTTCGTAATGGCATGGGCGTATTTCTGTTGGCGTGACGGTGGAGGTTTTGTCACCTCCACTTTTCCGCCGACCGCTGGTCTGGCGGTCTGTTGTGGCGGTCGGATTTTCGGAGGTTTGCCTTCTGCGGGTCAGAATGACCGTGGCGGGTTTCCGCGACCGCGGCGGGATTATGGAGGATTTCTGACCGGCGGTAGGCGCCTTTTCCCGCCGAGGTCAGAATGACCACCTATATGCCATGAGGAGCTGGGAATCCGCTATATTACAGATTTAATTGACATCGCCCCTCTTTTGTTATAAATAAAAGTATGGCTAAACCCCGCGGCTACTCTAACACAGGATTGTGTAAAAGACTGTATTTCGTTAGCGAATTATACCAAAATTCCATGGTTAAATTTTATTCAAACAGGTTTCCGAAAATTGGACTTGGAGTTCATGTATTTTAAACCAGAGCTTATACCTGCAAACGCTAAGGAAATTGTTAAATCTTGCTACACTGAGTATGCTATGAACTATAGATATCAAGCGGAAGAGAAATTGAAATCTTTTGAGTCATATGTACATATTTCGACTTCAAACTCGATAGAACCTTATTTTATCTGGTTTCCATTTCCCTCCCTGTATTCTTTACTTGTACTTTTTAGATTTAATATGATTCATTTTAGAGTGGTGTTTCCAACAAAATGCATGTGGAAAAAAATACTACCGCCATGCCCCTGTGACAATTTTTCTAAACAAAGCACTTGTCACTTTGTCTTATCCTGCTCACTTTACTCAGCTCCAAGGAAAAGTTTTATATTGCCAATTTTGCGTAATTTACATACTTCTTCTTACAAGGACGCATTGATTGGTATTCAAAGATTTTCATCCAAACAAATTGGTAGCTCAATTTTAAGTTTTATTAAATTAGCTATTACCATTAGGAATCGATATGAACTAGTTGATGTGACTGTTTGCTAATGTAATTTTTAACGCTGCTTTTATTGTTGTTTAGGATTTTATAAGTATTAAATAATATTTATTGATTTAGAAGGGCTAAGGGATATGTTTAGATTTTTAATTCTGTGATATTAGTAGATTGAAGAAACTAGCCTTCTGAAGCAAGTAAAAGGATTGTATCTTTATGGTGATATATATGTATGCATGTGCACTTTAATGGCATTATGCCGAATAAAGATTTTTGACTGACTGACTGACTGACTCAATGAGGCAACATGCCTTTGATGCCTTTATGTTGGCCGTAAAAGAATTAATAAGACATGCTAAGGAGCAACCTGTGGCATAATCAGAGTGTCCAGAAAGTAGATGATTATGACAATAGCAATATTTTGTCTCCTTGTAATATGCCCTGTTGGGGTTGACACCCCGTACCACTATTAAAGTTTTCAAAGTTCTGCTTATGTTCAGAATTACTTGTTGGGAAGTCGATTTGCAGCCGTGTATGGTCAGTTACTCAAATTGGCAGGGGCTTCAATGGGGAAGTCCAGCGAGGCCAAGGTTGCTGTGTTCATCAGAGTGAAATTTGTGAGGAGGTGAGTACTATGTTGTGAGTCTTTTACAGATAGACTAACCTCCTCGTCCAAATGACAATGGTGGTCATTCCAACCCTGGCGGTCCATGACCGCCGGGTTGGAGGACCGCGGGAGCACCGCCAACAGGCCGGCGGTGCTCCCAAGGGCATTCCGACCGCGGCGGTAAAGCCGCGGTCGGACCGGCAGCACTGGCGGGCTCCCGCCAGTGTACCGCCGCCCTTTTGAATCCTCCAAGGCGGCGCAGCTAGCTGCGCCGCCGAGGGGATTCCGACCCCCCCTACCGCCATCCAGTTCCCGGCGGTCCGCCCGCCGGGAACCGGATGGCGGTAGGGGGGGTCGCAGGGCCCCTGGGGGCCCCTGCAGTGCCCATGCCACTGGCATGGGCACTGCAGGGGCCCCCGTAAGAGGGCCCCTAAATGTATTTCACTGTCTGCTGTGCAGACAGTGAAATACGCGACGGGTGCAACTGCACCCGTCGCACAGCTTCCACTCCGCCGGCTCGATTCCGAGCCGGCTTCATCGTGGAAGCCGCTTTCCCGCTGGGCTGGCGGGCGGCCTGAAGGCGACCGCCCGCCAGCCCAGCGGGAAAGTCAGAATTACCGCCGCGGTCTTTCGACCGCGGAACGGTAACCTGACGGCGGGACTTTGGCGGGCGGCCTCCGCCGCCCGCCAAGGTCAGAATGAGGGCCAATGTCTGTTGTATTTTGCATTTGTGTGCCTTACCAAGAGCCAGTGCGATGCTTCTAAAGTATATGTTATATATGTTCTTGCTTCATCAGGTTAAGACAAACTGTTGCCACCCTTTCTGTAATTGCTGTACATGTAGGACCGTAGTCTTGAGGCCACCAATGTACACAGTGTTGCTTTGAGAAGAAGAGAGCAGGAAGGAAAATGAGGACAAATACCGTTCTAGAGAATATCTGGCACCCAAAGTTACACAAAATAAGTCTATAGCAATATTATAAAAAATTTCCAATGGAGAATGTGAGAAATGGGAAACATCACTTACAGTGCACTGAATGCAACAAGATGCATTTACCACAATGCCTTTACACTGAATATTAATTTACCATGCATGCCTTTTCCATGAATATACCTTTACCATGCATGCCTTTACAACAAATTACATTGAAAAGACATGAATGGCAAAGGTGTATGCGTGGTTAAGGTTTTAAAGGAAAGTACAGGTAAGTATTAAGTGGGTTGAGTGATATATATATATATATATGTTTTGGGTGGGTAATGGTTATTGGTGGTACATGCATTTTTAAGTTTTAGGGTGGGTATGGGATTTGGGGTGGTGAGGGATTGTTTAGGTTTTAGGGTGGGGATGGCTTTTTGGGTTGGAAGGGCAATTTTAGGTTTTCGTGTGGGTATGTGCTTTGAAGTGGTAAGGGCAGTTTTATGTTTTAGGTTGGTAAGGGTTTTTGGGTGGTAAGGTCATTTTTAGGTTTTAGGTTGGGTATGGATTTTGGGGTGGTAAGGGTATTTTTAGGTTTTAGGGTGGGTATGGGTTTTGGGGTGGTAAGGGCATTTTTAGGTTTTAGGGTGGGTATGGGTTTTGGGGTTGTAAGGGAATTTTTAGGTTTTAGAGTGGTTATGGGTTTTGGGGTGGTAAGGGCATTTTTAGGTTTTAGGGTGGGTATGGGTTTTGGGGTTGTAAGGACATTTTTAGATTTTAGGGTGGGCATGGGTTTTGGGGTGGTAAGGGCATTTTTAGGTTTTAGGGTGGGCATTGGTTTTGGGGTGGTAAGGGCTATTTAGGTTTTAGTGTGGGTATGGGTTTTGGGGTGGTAAGGGCATTTTTAAGTTTTAGGGTGGCTATGGGTTTTGAGGTGGTAAGAGCATTTTTAGGTTTTGGGGTGGTAAGGACACACTTATGGAGGAGATGACTGCTGCTTTCATATTTGTATGCATCATCGCCATCCTATAAATCATGCATTCCTAATTTATCCAGATCTATGTAGTATACCCATCTGTCCACCTGCCCATTTGTGTGTCCGAGGAAACACATCGGCCACATGACCTGAAGACAGTCTGCTGCACTGTTCCCTGTGAAGGGTATTTTTTCTCTTGAGGTAGCTTTCAATAGCATGTGGGAAGCAACCTCAGGGTGGATAGTTCTGTCATGCAACTTCTACTATGGTAGAGTGGGGTGGAGCAACTGTTGCCACAATACGTGGGTGCTGGAAATGTGTCCATAGGTTGCTGGGAGTCACTCCTAACATGTTAGGGACACATTTGTTCAGCTATTCAACAGACGCCATTATTTATATGGGGGTCTGTAATTTAGAAAGTGTCATTGAAAATCACGATGGTCCACAGTTCCTATATTAAGGATACAGTTCAGCACCATCTTGAAATGTTCCCAGGGTTGGCCTATGGTGTCGGGCAAACTTAGCTCACACCAAGGATAGTGACATTCAGAGGGGCATACTGAGGTCCGTCTCTGGTGTCCTAAAGTGGTCTAGGTTATTGGTGCAATGGAGAAGGGGGCAAAATGTAATTCCACACACAGTGCTGTCTAAGCAAAGACAGACCATGACTGCTCTTTATTCATTCAGCAGACCCAAACTCTACAGAGTGCAATTATCTTGGAGCAGTGGACACCTTCTAATAGAATATGTAGAGACTTCATATAAATCTATCATCATGGTGCATACATAATGTTGTGCACTTTTCTTTTATTCATTCTAGAAACATCCTCAAAAAGTAACAAAATGACTTCCTATAATTTGTTCCACAAGATTGTTTTGTCGCTGAGATGGAAATAGGTGCGGCAGTCCCCATAAAGTTTCAATTTCCACTGGTAGCACTGCACCATGCTCTTCGTTTCAACAAACAGCAGTCACAAATCGGCACTTAATCAATTACTACACACTAGTTTAGTACTGAACTACGAGAGTATACGTTGCACAAAACACACATGTAAGAACTAGACTTTCTTGGGTCCATTAAATATATTTGCTGCACAGCATATATATATTCACTGAAAAAAACAAAGGTTACAGGGACGTCATAGTTAGGTTGACATTTTATCCGTTAAAACACCATAGAAATTCAGCACTTATAGTTATACTTACAGTTATACTTATCTGAAACTATAACTAGTGCCAGAAAGTAACTTTGGGCAGTTAGTTATAGGGCCAGATGTAGGTAGATATGATTGTTGCGACTCGCAATTTGCGAGTCGCAAAATCATATGCAGAATTGGGTCCATGACACCATCTGCGAATCGCAAAGGGTGGTCGCAAAGACCCACCTCATTAGTAATAATGAGGTGGGTCGCAATTTGCGACCCCCTTGCGATTCTCTGCACACACAGGGATGGTGGTATGCTGGAGACAGCACACCTCCATGTCTGTGACTGCTTTTTTAATAAAGCAGTTTTTTTTGGTATTGGGAAAGGAAAACGAGTTGCAATACAAAAGAAAAAATGAAACCATTTGGTTTCATTTTTTCAGAGTAGGCAGTGGTCCAATGGCGACATTTTTGGCGACATTAAAAAATATTTTTGGCGACATTCACAAAGGGGAAGGGGTCCCATGGGGACCCCTTACCTTTTGCGAATGAGTTAGCACCCACTTCACATGGGTGCTAACTGCGAATTGCTTTGCGACCGTGTTCGCAGTCACAAAGCAATTCTGCATCGCGGTGCGAATCGCAAATAGGAAGGGAACACACCTTCCTATTTGCGAGTTGCATTCTCATTTTGCGAGTCAGTACCGACTCGCAAAATTGGAATGTGCATCGCAATGCCCGTTTTGCATGGCGCAAACTGCAAATTTCGCAGTTTGCGCCATGCAAAACGGTTGCTACATCTGGCCCATAGTTTCTTAGCATAAGTATATCTGTAAGTATAACTCTAAGTGCTGAATTTCTATGGTGTTTTTATGGGTAAATGTCAACCTAACTATAACGTCCCTGTAACCTCTGCTTTTTTCAGTGAATATATATATATATATGCTGTGAGGCACCCTGGGCCTTGGGGGCTGCCACATCCCTGGGGCTAAAAATTGAAATGATTAGGGTGTTCCTCTGCCCCCTTAGGGACCACCACCTCCCTGGGGCTTTATCTTATAAATATATGGGGGCCATGCGGTCCCCTGAACCCCAGAGACCAGCACCTCACCGGGGCAACATGGTAAACAAATATAAGGAGGGGTCCTGAGGACCCCCATGCCCTGGGGACCGCCACCTCTCCGTCGCAAGAAGAAACAGAAATGTGGGAGGCTGCGTGCCGCCTTGGGAACTGGGGACAGCCACCTCCCCAGGGTAGAAAATTAATTGATTAGGGAGTTCTACAGGGATCACCACCTTTCCAGGGCTTTATCACATAAATATGCAAGGGCACGCTGTCCCCATGATCTAGGGACCACCATCTCCCTGGGGCTTTATCTTATAAATATACGGGGTTCCATGCTGCCCCTGCACTCTGGGGAACACCACCTCCCCGAGGCAACATGCTAAACAAATGTAAGTGGGGTCCTGCAGAACCACTACACTACGACCTCTCCATGCAAAATTGAAAACATGGAGGAGCGGTGTGCAGCCCCCCTCTTGGAGCCATACATGGCCCTGGGGACCGCAGCCCCAAGACCAGCTCCTGCTACGTCTTGTGGAGCTCACGTTTGGGAGGTAGCTATTTGCTTTTGCTTGGCCGAAGCTGACAGCTCCCACCAAGCAAAAGCAAAGATTCTGTTTTCAGCAAGTGGGAGCTGTAAAAATGCCCCCGCTTGCTGAAAGCAAAGATTTAGGGCCTGATTCTAACTTTGGAGGACGGTGTTAAACCGTCCCAAAAGTGGCGGATATACCACCTACCGTAGTTCCATAGGATATAATGGACTCGTAATACGGTAGGTGGTATATCCGCCACTTTTGGGACGGTTTAACACCGTCCTCCAAAGTTAGAATCAGGCCCTTAATCTCTTTCCCTGCCTCTGACATATGGTTTGGGAAAGAGATTAAAGTATTCCAGTTGGGTAGACATTTTACACAAAAAAGTGGCTCTTCTTGGATGAATAGGCATGGCAGACTTCATTTTGGCATGATGCTCATTTCACAGAGAAGCACTTACGGATATAAACAAAGCAGGTGCTCGAGTTGAAGCTGCACTCCTGTAAAGTACTAATCATCCACATTTCTAGTGCATGGTCAAGGCACAGCAAGTGTTTTTCTCTGCATTTTCACCTTGATAAGTTATCTGTAAACCTGGATGAAGGTGTTTTAATCCTTGCTTTTTTTTAGCACAATATCTCATGTAGTGACTGTGACCTTGGGTGGTTATAGGGGGTTGGCCGCAAGGCCTGGCCATAGGCCAGGCCCTGTGGCCAATCCCCTCTGCACATGGCCAGAGGCCATGCATGATGCAGGGTTGGAAGGTTATAGGGATTTGGCTGCCAGGCCTCACCACAGACCAGACCCTGCGGCCAGCCTCCGCCATGCATGAGCAAGGGCCATGTGTGGCAGTTGTTGGAATATCGTATAGGAATTAAAATTACTTTATGTTAAAAATACTATAGAATTCCACTGGCAAAAACAAAGGTTACTGGTACATTATAGTTAGGAAATAGGATTAAAAAAACATTGAAATTCACTTTAAAAAACAAAGGTTACAAGGAAGTTATAGTTAGGCTCACATTTCAAACGTACAAAACCATTGAAATTCAGCAGGTATAGTTAGAGTTACTTCAAGCAACTATAACTCGTGCCTTAAGGTAACTATAATTCTTGCTCTTGCCATACACTGCTAATTACCACACAAATTACAGCACTCGTGACATCTTTGATAACATCATTGATAATATCAATATAATATTTGCAGTAAACTTTTTGATGAACAAAACTGTACATGGCAGAGAGGTGAGTTATAGATACCTTAGGGCACAAGTTATAGTTACTTGAGATAAGTCTCACTATAACAGGGGAATTTCTATGGTTGTGTACATTTAAAATGTGAGCCTAACTATAACGTCCCTTTTTCCAAGTGTTTTTAGTTTTCCCAACTAACTTTGGTGTTGTTTGACGAATCTTCACAATTTTTTTTTTTAGATACGTCAGTGAGTTCAACTGCTGTCTTGAAATGTTCAGAATGATCCGTCAAGCAGGGTTAAAAAAAAAGGGGGTCCCAAAATGTGTTTTCCCTATCCATTTTCTAATAGGGATTTTGAACACAACTACAGCTCGAACCGCTGGATAAAAGTACCCCAAATTTGTGAGAAAGCTAGGTTTTGGCTCAGAAAGCACACTTTTTGTGATTTGAGGTAAATCTTTTTAGTGGTTTTAAAGATATCAAAGGAAAAATAAATGTAGATATCTAGGGACGTGGAGGCTCCTCAGATCCCAGAGATCTTGTGCTGAGATCTGATTGGCTGCCAGTGCTTCAGCCAGAAAGTGTTGGTAGCCATGAGTCTCTGAGTGGACATGTGAATGGATGCATAACTCTTTGAGTAGGTCTGTGAGTGGATGCATGACTGTCTGAGTGGGTCTGTGAGGAAGTAGGTAATTGTCTGAGTGGGTCTATGATTGGGTGCATGAGGGTCTGAGTGGGTCTGTGATAGGGTCCGTGAGTATCTGAGTGCGTCTGTGAGTGGTTGTCTGTGTAGGTGTGTCAGTAGCTATTTGAGTGACTCAACCACAAAAGAATCTCACCTGCCCGTTTATCCAACAAGAGTCCACAGCTTTGCACAAAATATCCACCCAAGTGGAGTTCTTTCTGCCTCCTTGGGTAAATCTCCAGTACGTATTCTGCACTAGAGCTGGGTAGTGGACCACAAGTAAATGTCTCCAGCAGCCTTGTGTGCATTTTGCAATGTGATTGTGACTTGTGCATCTTTCTCCAAAATTCTGTGATAACCTGATTCATCCTATAGAGAGGCCAACAAGACTCTAAAGACGTACATTTCCACCAAACCAGGGTCCTTCTTCTTATCTATATGACGAAAGTGCTTCTTTGTTTTATGGAGATGCCTTCATATCCCTTACCATCAAGATCGCACCACCAAAATTGGCAACAACCCCCTGGGGGGCCCTTTGGTAAGCTGTCTATCATCATGGCTAAAGTTGGGAAGACCTTTCTATATTAATAGAAATGGGGGAGACGGGGCTGTGCAGCCCCTCTTGACCTAGTTGATTTTTGCCCCCTGCGACTCCATCTGCGAGGACCCCACCATGTCTCCATGGAGACCCTGGAGCCTACCCAGGGCACCCACTAAGCAATGGGATGGCGGTGGGAGCCTTAAGGCCCTGCGGTCCCAATCGGCTCTCTGCTTCCTGCGGGAGCCGGCATGCTATTGCACACAGGGAACTGCTAAGCATGCAGCTCCCTGTGTGCAAGAGCAATAGTTTCATCTCTTTCCCTGCCCCCATGTCTGCAGACAGGGAAAGAGATGAAACCTCCACTTCCAGCGGGTGGGAGCACTTGACAGATCCTACCGGCTCCCACCAGGCAAAGCCAACAGCTATGTCCGGGGTTTGGGCACCCCAGGACATAGCCCGGGCCATTACTGGCCCCAGGAGGGTGGCTGTGCAGCCCGCCTCCATTACTTTTCAGGGCTGGCTCTGGGGGGTGGTTGTCCCCGGGGCCATATGTGAGGGCCTCTCATATTGTTTTAAAACATTTGGCCCAAGGAATGTGGTGATCCCTGGGTCCCAAGAGGGTCTGCTGGCCCCACATTTACATATTATTTAGCCCCATAGAAATGGTGTTCCCAGGGGCTCTAAAGTCTGCACCCCCCCCCCATTAATGCTGATTTAGCCCCATGGAGGTTGTGGTCCCTGGAGTTTATAGAGCCTCAGGAGAGGATCCTGTCTGCCTGCTCCTTTTTTTTTTTATAAATAAAGCCCCGGGGAGGTGGTGGTCACTGGGGTACCAACAGTCTCATGAAGGGAGCCCTTACACCCCCCTACTTTTCTTAAATAATGTTCCTGGACCTGGTCCGCCCAGAAGCTTTTTTCAAAATAAGCTTGGGAGCCCATGCTTTTTTTTCACATTTTCACCGAAGGAGCAGATACACTGTGTTTTTTGGTGATTTTTTTTTTTAAAACAATGTTTTTTTGCCCTGGTGGGGTCCCTCTGGATATTACCTACTGGAGGTCACCAGTAGGGAGCTATAGTTAGGACCTGGTATCCATAGCTAAAGTGTTTTTTGTTTTGTTATAGCTTTGGCACCAGTTGACGAATGAAATTTTAAAAAACTTCAGCTGCTTTGTGGAAAGATTTGGGGTGATTCATCAAGCGGGGGCCGAGAAAAAAGGGGAAGTCCCAAAACGTGCTTGCCCCATGCAATTTCCCTTAGGGATTTTAGACACAACTACACTCTGAACCACTGGACAGAATTAAACAAAATTTAGAAGAAAGCTAGTTCTTGGTCCAGAAAGAGCCCTTTTTGTAATTTGGTGTAAATCTGGTCAGTAGTTTAGGAGATATTAAAGCAAATATGAATGTATATATCTAGGGGCTCAGATCCACCACAGATCTGCTGCGGATCCGGCAGAATTTGCAGATCCACATGCCAACAGCAATGCCATGATTGGCTGCCCACAGCCTGAAAGGAAAGTTGCGGCCACCATTTTGTTCATTGAGACTTGGTTCACAGTGGGAAAAATACAATTAAAAAGTGATAGAGGTAGAGGTACCCTGACGCTATGGGACTAATGTAGGGGTGTATTAGGGACCCCTTGTTGGCAAAAAATTGTTTTTTTAAGCATGCGAGGATCTGCGGATCCACCCAGATCATCCTGGATCCTCATGGATTTGGTTGGATTCAGAGGGATTTGCTGATCCAGACCCCAGTCAAAAAAAGCACATACAGTCATTCACAGACCCAGATACCTGCTCACACACTCACTTACACACTCACACACCAAACTACACACCCACACAACCCCTCACGCACCCATACATCCACTCACACACCCACTCACAGACCCTCAAAACCACTCACACACTCACTCACCAACCCACACAGCACTCACACCCTCACTTACACACTCGTACAACCGTTTACACAAAGTCACTCACTTACCCACTTACACACCCATTCAGATAATTATATATACATACTAAACCATAGAAATTCAACAGTTATAGTTAGTGTTATCTCAAGTAACAACAACTCATGCCCTAAGGTAAATACAACTCATACCCTCGCTATGCACTGCTAATTACCCCACAAATAATGGCACTCATGACATCTTTGATAACATCATTGATAATATCAGTGTAATATTTGCAGTAATATGTTTTTGAAAAAAAATGTGCATGGTGGGGTGCAAGGTATAGTTACTTTAGGGCACGAGTTATACTTACTTAAGATAACGCTAACTATACCTGGTCAATTGCTATGGTTTTCTACGTTTAAGATGTGAGCCTTAAAATGCCCTTCCTGCGATTCAAACAGTAGGCACCTGGCATTGAAGCATTTCTGCCTTAAGAGATTGGTGATCTCAGATGATCATATATTGTGGCCACACTCATACATGCCAATAGACCTAATTCAGGAATCCTGATTTGTGCAGCCAAAAATGGCTTTATTTTGGCTGTCTCCCACCTGCAATTGCCTCTTCTTCAATAGAAGTCAATGAGAGAAATACATTCTACCAATTATTTTTTTAGAATCTCCCTCTTTCCTCTTCTAAAATGTTGGCATGTATGCACACTGGGCAAATAAATGCATGAATTGTATATGGCCAGTGATTCTAGGATTATGTTAGTAGAATCAAGTGGTCATTTTCAATAGGCATTGGCAACAACAATAGTTATCATCTTTCATAGGGTACATAGCAATGTATGCCATACATTGAAGAAAAGAGTATCATGCATTGCAGTGGTGCATTTGTGACCTCTTCATGCTAAACCACACACATCCAGTTGGAAGTTGTTCAAACAAGGAACATGTACATTGGAGTTGTGCATTCAATTCAGGCTGGCTGTGCGGTGCAAGTCCTTAGCCACCTTTTTTATTTGTATTTTTTGTTAAGTGAAAACCTTGCCATAGGATGGCTGATGGAACACTGTACAGCGTGATCACAACATAAACCGAGTTAAACAAAATCTTAAAACAAATTGGAGAACACAATGTACAAAGAAACCTCAAAGAGCACAATTGGCTAAAAGAAAATTAATTCCTGGCCTGATTGTATACTTGTTCACTTACCAAAGGAAGCAAAATCTTCACCCAACTTATCAAGAGACAGAAAAGCCACACTAGTTGTAAGACAAAACTGAGGTTCTTTAATTTCTTTTTAAAATAGAGGGAACAAAATGCAGTTAGAGAGGAAAATCATTCAGGGGAGTTAATCATGTGTTGTCAGTGTTTTAAATGAGAAAAAATAAGTGTTGGTACTGAGGTGTTTACTAGGGTAGAGTTAGGGGTGAGAACACAGGCAGGGATAGGGTTAATGAGATCAAAACTTTATCATTATGACACTTCAGGATGCTACAGAGACATTTTTGCCATCAGTAGATTAATTGTTCTATGCTGAGGAACCAATTAGCGACCCCACCTGACCTTTAACCTTTCATCTAAGGCTATCACCTTAACGTACACTGAAGTACCCCACAATCTAGGCACTGCAAACTGTGTATGCAGCTACCCAACTAACATCTAGTCTTACCCCAACTAATGTAATAGAACTGGGAGATACAGTTCAACCTTCATTGTAGTACACTGGTATTTCTGTAGTGCTTTCCGTACACCTTACAAGGCATAATGTCAAATTATTTATAACGTGCTCAAGTTAATCTCCACCTGCTTAACTGTTCAATTAAGATGACTCACTGGATTACGTTATACCCCCAAGGAAGGTCACATAAGGCCCAACCCTATCCCTAGTCAAAAAGACTATCCATCCCAGGATTGCTTGGAAATGCAAACTTAGTATCATTTTGCTGCTAAGCTGATAAATGATTTTTTCAGCATGATGATTATTAGATCTGGCATCCTTGGTGTGGTTTTCCCCTAAGTTTTTCTTTTCATCCCTCCTGTTTGCTGACTTTGTTTTTGCTGGCTTTAGGAATCTGCACAGTTTACCACTGCTAACCAATGCTAAAGTGCTTGTGCTCGCTCCTTAAAACATGGTATAATTTGTGTATACTGAATTGACATATTTAATTTTCTTGTAGGTGCTACCAGTGGGCCTGCAGCACGATCATTCCACCCCACTTAAGTAGCACTTTAAACACGTCTCAGGCCTACCATTACAGCCTGTCTGTATATAGTCTTAAACTGCCATTTCAACCTGCAAAATAAACCTTTTGCTTATCACAAACCTTCCTTTTTAATGCATATAGGTCATCCTTAGGGTAGGCCCTGGACAGCCCTGAGGGCAGGGTGCAATGTGTTTAAAATGTAGGACATGTACATTTAAGTTTTACATGTCCTAGTAGTGAAAAACTCTTAAATTCACTTTTCACTACAGCAAGATCTCTCTCTCCCATAGAATAGTATTGGGGTTACCTCATTACATTAAATAAGCTGTAATGTCCACATGGGAACAGATAATCAGTTCATGTTTGGTTTGTTTGGAATTGTAATGAAAAATCCTAACTCATGGTGAAGTGAGATTTTAAATCACAATTATGAAAATGTCTCTAGTAGAAAGTTGGCATTTTTTATGCCTTAGACATTTGGTGCCTGCAGCCTGTTTCTGGGTCACATGACTGGGTGTAGTTGATAGTTGGCCTTTCTTTATTCCTCCTAGACAGACACACAAAATATGTAGCTCAAGTATGCCTGGGTGGGCTATCACTGGCAGGATGAGAGGGAAGAGCTGGGCACAGCCCCACTTACACTTGAATGGGCTATGTCTTGCCTCCACACAATGGGCTGCGTTACCCCTGTAGTTAGTCTGGAGTTGGGGCCAGGAAGGCAGAACATCTGTTCACTTCAAAGGCATGTCTAAAGAAGCTTCTCCCCACTTCAAAGGCACAACTGGTTATAAATACTAGACTTGAGACACCAACTCTTCAATACACTTCTCGACCTGTTGATACTCTGCCAGGAAGACAGTCTGCTGTGCTGCTGAAAGGACTGCCTCTCTACTAGACTGCTGACCTGAAGGGACTGCTACACTGCTGTGTTCACCCGATTCCTTCTGCCCTCTTCCATGGGTGAGAAGGACTAGACTTGCATCTATTGAACCCAGAACCCGAGAGTGACTCCAAGGGTTAGTTGTCTGACCTCCTGATCTGAAGCCTCAGGGGCTCAACAGGTTCCAACAACCTTGCACCTGCACCTGAACTCTACAATCTGTGAATCTACCCTGCCAAATAGTGCCACCCAGTGCTGGAACCTTGAAAGTGGGCTTAATGTATACTGCCTCTCCGTGTGGATTCAGTGGAACTTACTTATCTCCTCTGTTGCACAGCGCAACCCAGAGCAGAACTGACGCATCACCCTGACTGCGCCAGTCATCCTCGATAGCGGACATTGCATCGCAAACCCCCATCAACAGGATCCTCTACTGTGACATAGGACCCCACATTGCAGCCTCACCGCACCTCAGGACTGACTCATCATTTCAACTGCACAATGCATTGCCGAATTGGATCCTCGCAATGGTCTCTGCAAACCAGGATTTGAAGTACTTTGTTCACTTGGCTTGATCTGAAGCCTCAGGGACACAACAGGCTTCCAGCAACCTTGCACCTGCACCTGGACTCTGCACTCTGTGAGTCTACCATGCCAAGAAGTGCCACACCTTTCTGGACCCTTGGAAGTGGGCGAAAGGTGATCTGCTTTCTCTGTGGATTCAAAAGAACTGACACATCTCCTCTGCTTCATGGCGCAACCCAAAGCAGAATTGACGCATCACTCCAACTGCGCAACTCATCCTTAATGCCAGACTTCGCTTTGCAAGCCCCAGTCAATAAGATCCTCAATAATGGTGCAGGACCCTGCATCACAGCGTCACTACACTTCAGAACCGATGCATCATTTAGACTGCGGAACGCATCTTTGATGCTGATCCTTGCAACGTTCTCAAACCAGAATTCAGCTGACCTAACTTCATCTCTATAGCTGGCCTGCACTCCATCGTGGTTGGACTGGACTTGTCAGTTTATCCTGATGAGGCCAGATTTTCACAGTTGGCGCTTTGTGCTTCTTGGCAGTATTTTCACAAAACAAAAATTGCATATCTCTGGTTCTACTAAATACGTTTTTTGTCATTTTGGTCTTGTTTTGTTTATTACAAATAACTTTATTATTCTAACTTGGCATAGGATCTTTTTTGTGTGGTGTTTTTTCACTTTATTATTGTTTGAACTGTTGCAAACTATTCTTTACACAATGCCTCTAGTTAGGCCTGACTGCTCTGTGCCAAGCCACAGGTTAATTTAGGGTTGGCTTGTACCTCATACTGACAAGGATTGTGGTTGCTGCTTGATAAGGGTTTCATCCCCCTCAACCAGTAACTCAATTTCTTACAGTGATCCACTCAGGATTACAATACCATAATATTAAGTTCATGACACCATTTGTTACTTTGCTGACAATCGGATAAAATACTTCACATTGTAGCCACCATCCATAAAACACAGGAGATGCTTGGGTAGTATACAACTGCAATGCGTCCACTACACTACCCCTACAATACATTCTACGCCAACACAATTACCATTTCAATGAGATGTGCTAAAGGAGGTGATTTTCAAAGTATTACATTGACAACACATTTAAGTTTGTAAAGGTTGGGAGTAAGATGGTTAGAGATCCTTTACTGTGGTAAGGGGGTTACGTATAATTTGAGTTTTGCTGTAGGGAGGAATTTTTAGGGTTCAGTAATAGGTAGGGTATGGGGTAGTAAGGTCTATGGTTTTAGGGTTCAGGTAAATGTAGTATATACAAGAGTAAGAAATTTTTTAGGATACAGGAATGGGTGGTGTATTAGGGTAGTAAGAGGTTTTTAGGGTTCAGGGATGGGTAGTTGTTAGACCTGACAGCCTTAGGGTAGTCACCCCTAACTTTTTGCCTGCCTCCCTCCACTTTGTGGACACTGTTTGCTGGTTATTAGACTCTGCGCACTTTACTACTGCTAGCCAGTGCTAAAGTGCATATGCTCTCTCCCTTAAAACATGGTAACCTTGAATCATACCTGATTGGACTATTAATTTACTTATAAGTCCCTAGTAAGGTGCACTTTATGTGCATAGGGCTGGTAAATTAAATGCTACTAGTGGGCCAGCAGCACTGGTTGTGCCACCCACTTAAGTAGCCCCTTTTCATTGTCTCAGGCCTGCCATTGCAAGGCCTGTGTGTGCAGTTTCACTGCCACCTCGACTTGGCATTTAAAAGTACTTGCCAAGCCTAGAACTCCCCTTTTTCTACATATAAGTCCCCCTTAATGTGTGCCCTAGGTAACCCCTAGAGCAGGGTGCTGTGTAGGTAAAAGGCAGGACATGTACCTGTGTAGTTATATGTCCTGGTAGTGTAAAACTCTTAAATTCGTTTTTACACTACTGTGAGGCCTGCTCCCTTCATAGGCTAACATTGGGGCTGCCCTCATACACTGTTGAAGTGGCAGCTGCTGATCTGAAAGGAGCAGGAAGGTCATATTTAGTATGGCCAGAATGGTAATACAAAATCCTGCTGACTGGTGAAGTCGGATTTAATATTACTATTCTAGAAATGCCACTTTTAGAAAGTGAGCATTTCTTTGCACTTAAATCCTTCTGTGCCTTACAATCCACGTCTGGCTGGGCTTGGTTGACAGCTCCTTGTGCATTCACTCAGACACACCCCAAACACAGGGTACTCAGCCTCACTTGCATACATCTGCATTTTGAATGGGTCTTCCTGGGCTGGGAGGGTGGAGGGCCTGCTCTCACACAAAGGACTGCCACACCCCCTACTGGGACCCTGGCAGACAGGATTGAACTGAAAGGGGACCTGGTGCACTTCTTAGCCACTCTTTGAAGTCTCCCCCACTTCAAAGGCACATTTGGGTATAAAACAGGGCCACTGCCCTACCTCATCAGACACTTGCTGGAGAAGAAACCTGAACCAGAAACTACATCCTGCCAAGAAGAACTGCCTGGCTGCTCAAAGGACTCACCTGTCTGCTTTCTACAAAGGACTCCTGCCTTGCTGTTGGCCTGCTGCCTTGCTGAACTCTTGTCTGGCTGTGAAAGTGCTCTCCAAGGGCTTGGATAGAGCTTGCCTCCTGTTCCCTGAAGTCTCAGAACCAAAAAGACTTCTCTCTTTCACTTGGACGCTCCGTGCGCCGAAAATTTCGACGCACATCTTGTTCCGCCGCACACCGACGCTGATCGACGCAACGCTCTTGGGACGACCGAAAATCCGACGCACGGCTTCGCAAGGACAACGCCGCCCGACCTCTAGAGGAGAAATCGACGCGACGCCTGCCGTGAGATCGTAATTTCGACGCGCAGCCCCGCAGAACGACGCGCAGCCGGAAAACAAGCAGGAAAATCCACGCACAGACCCGGGACATCTGGTAATCCCCGCGATCCACGAAATGAGACTGTGCGCGCGCCGGAAATCGACGCACGACTTCCCTGCATGGAAAATAACGACGCAAGTCCGTGTGTGCTGGGGAGAATTCAACACACACACCCTTTTTCCACGCACCTCTTCTTTTGTGGCCCTCTGAGGAGATTTTTCCACTCCAAACCAGGTACTTGTGCTTGAAAGAGACTTTGTTTATATTCTAAAGACTTAAGACACTGTATATCACTTTTCAGTGATATCCCTACAATTTCCCATTGCAAACTTTATTCTTTTTGACCTACAATTATCCAGATAAATATTATATATTTTTCTAAACACTATGTGGTGTATTTTTGTGGTGCTATATGGTGGTATTGTATGATTTATTGCACAAATACTTTACACATTGCCTTCTAAGTTAAGACTGACTGCTCGTGCCAAGCTACCAGAGGGTGAGCACAGGATAGTCTTGGATTGTGTGTGACTTACCCTGACTAGAGTGAGGGCTTTTGCTTGGACAGGGGGTAACCTGACTGCCAACCAAAAACCCCATTTCTAACATTGGTGATCAGCGGTGAGGATAGGACTTGTATTTGGGCAGTGACATACAGTAGCTAAGTATTTCACTACCTACCCACAGTTGAAGGTCAACTTGGTTTTTATCTCTTTTTGCAAATCCGTTTTTTTTCCTGACAATTTTCAAAAACTAAATCCTCACTCAACATGTCTCTGACTGGGTCTCAGACAGGGGACTTTGACCTAGTCCAGTTGGATACATATACGGTCAAACAACTAAGAGGATTCTGCAGGGCATTGAGGGTACCCAACCAAGGGGCCTCCAGAAAGGAGGACTTTCAAGTGGCGCTGAGGGCCTGGGCAGAAGCCCATTTAGAGGATGATGAGGAAGAGGAGCCAGAAAATGGCCCCTCAGAGGAATTTTCACTATCTGTGGATAGTGAAATCACCACTGCAATTGTGCCCCCTTCCAGACCAGGGAGCAGTGTCTCTGTGCAAAGCCTGACCGCAGAGGAAAGGATAGAAGAAAGGGAGTTCCAATTGCAAATGGCAAAACTGAAAATTGAGGCTCAACAGGAGGAGAGAAGGGCAGAAAGAGAAGCCAAGCAAGCTGAGGCTGAAAGAGCAGCCAAACAAATTGAAGCTGAAAGAGAAACCAAACAGGTGGAGGCTGAGAGAGCTTTGGCTGAAAAGAAACTATTGTTGGCTCATGAACTGAGTCTCAAGGAGCTGGAGATCAAGGCAAGACAGTCTGAATCCAGCAATAATGGTGGCAGCATACTGACAGGACCTGCTGGAGAAAAGAAGGTTCGTATACCCAAAAATGTGGTGCCCAGTTTTGTGGTGGGAGATGACATAGATAAATGGTTAGCTGCTTATGAAGTTGCACTAAGGGCTCATGAGGTTCCTGAAGGGCAATGGGGGGTAGCTATGTGGGGTTATGTACCGCCATTGGGGAGGGATACACTCCTCACATTGGATCAACCTGATCAAAACACATACCCACTTCAGAAAGCCACTTTACTTGCCAAGTTTGGGCTGACCCCTGAGGGATACCGTCAGAGGTTCAGGGACAGCACCAAACAAACCACACAAACATGGGTAGATTTCTTTGACTTCCCCAGTAAAGCACTGAATGGATTGGTGCGGGACAACAAAGTAGCTGATTATAAAGGTTTATATGACTTGATTCTAAGAGAGCATATGCTTAATACTACTTATACAGAGTTGCGCCAGCACTTAGTGGATAGCAAGCTGACTGATCCCAGGAAGCTTGCTGAGCATGCGGACTTCTGGGTTAGCACCAGGGTGTCCAAGAAGGTACCTGGGGGGGACTCCCACAAAGGTGGTCAGGGTTCCCAACAGAAGAAAGAGGGGGGAGATAAACTTGCAGATAAGGAACTCTCCAAAGGCCCCCAAAAGAATTCCCAGGGAGGGGGTGGCAACCCTTCCTTTTCCAAATTTGGGAAAAAGCCAGGGACATATGACAGGTCAGGGAAACCTAACCCCAAATGCATGGAGTGTTAC
Organism: Pleurodeles waltl; assembly: GCF_031143425.1. Taxonomy (NCBI): domain Eukaryota; kingdom Metazoa; phylum Chordata; class Amphibia; order Caudata; family Salamandridae; genus Pleurodeles; species Pleurodeles waltl. The sequence goes on from NC_090437.1 coordinate 31,919,948, forward strand.
CAGTATGGTCACTATAAAGGCGATCCCCAGTGCCCCAAGAGGGCACCGTCCACTACCGGACAGGCACCTGGGTTGACTAGTGTAGTGCTCGGGGGGAGATGGACCCAGATAGCTTTGGGGAACAGGTAGAGATTTCCCTAGTGTCCCTGGGAGAAGGAGAAATGGTGCCCAAGGTCCACATGCCCAAAAATACTTCCAAGTACTGGCAGTGGGTCACCATTAATGGGCAGAAGGTGGAGGCTCTGCGTGACACAGGAGCCAGTATGACTACTATCAAGAGTCAGCTGGTGTCAACAGAGCAGATAGTACCTAATACATTCTACCTGGTCATAGTCGCTGACAATCGCGAGAGTCACCCCTTTGAGTGGGGGAGAGTCTCTGGTACTCTGAAAGTAGCTGTGAGTCCTGCCATGCCTGTAGATTGTCTGTTAGGCAATGATCTTGAGCATACTGCTTGGAAAGAAGTGGAGCTCAAGTCTTACCTGGAGATGTTAGGGTTACCTGAGTGGGTCTGCATGACCACACGGTCAATGGCTGACCGAGAGGGAAATCAAGGGCGTCTGGAGCCTGGAACGATGGCCCAGAGAGCTGCCAAGAGGAGGGACCAGGGGCACGGGAAACCGGCCCCAGAAGTTCCCGCAGTGGCTGATGGGGCTCCTGAGGAGGAGGCTCCCGAGCCAACTGGGGAAGACATTGCCACCCTAGGTAACTTACCTGAGCTTGCTGGCTGGCAAGTTGAGGGTGGACCCACCAGGGAGGAATTCTGCATGGCGCAGAAAGAATGTCCCACTCTAGAAGGTCTGAGGAAACAAGCCTCAAACCAGGTGGCAGGTGACACCTCTGGCGATCACCACCTATATTGGGACAATGATCTCCTCTACAGTGAGCTTAAGGTTCCGGCCTTCGGGGCAGCACGCACGCTGGTGGTCCCCCAATGTTACCGAACCTTCCTACTGGGTCTGGCTCACGACATTCCCCTGGCAGGACATTTGGGGCAAGGCAAGACCTTTGACAGGCTTGTCACCCACTTTCATTGGCCCAAAATGAGGACACACTCAGATAAATTCTGCAGATCTTGTCCTACCTGCCAGGCCAGTGGTAAAGCAGGAAAAAGGGTTAAAAGCCCCCTGATTCCACTTCCTGTCATTGGCACCCCCTTTGAAAGGGTGGGCATCGACATTGTTGGTCCCTTGGACCCTAAAACTGCCTTAGGCAACAGGTTCATCTTGGTTTTGGTGGACCATGCCACCCGTTACCCAGAGGCAATCCCTCTGAGGACCGTAACTGCACCGGTGGTGACCAGAACTCTGATGGGGATATTTACCCGTGTGGGATTCCCCAAGGAGATAGTGTCTGACAGAGGCACTAACTTCATGTCTGCATACATAATGTCTCTGTGTGATGCATGTGGTGTAACCTACAAGTTCACCACACCCTATCACCCCCAGTCTAATGGTCTTGTGGAGAGATTCAACAAGACCCTGAAAGGCATGATTGGTGGCCTCCCTGAGGCCATGAGGCGTAAGTGGGACTTCCTCTTACCATGCCTTCTCTTTGCTTACAGAGAGGTCCCCCAGAGGGGGGTAGGGTTCAGTCCCTTTGAGCTTCTCTATTGGTACCCTGTCAGGGGACCCTTAAGCATTGTCAAGGAGGGGTTGGAGAAAGCTCCAAAGGCACCCCCTCAGGACGTGGTCAGCTACATGTTGGCCCTCCGCAACCAGATGACCCGCTTCTGGAAAGAGGCCCAAAGTAACCTTGAGGCCAGTCAAGAGGTAATGAAACACTGGTATGACCAGAAGGCCATCCTGGTAGAGTTTCAACCTGGAGACAAAGTGTGGGTAATGGAGCCAGTAGAGCCTAGAGCTCTCCAGGACCGCTGGTCTGGCCCATTTGAAATCAAGGAGTGGAAAGGGGAGGCCACTTACCTAGTGGACCTCCAAACCCCTAGGAATCCCCTAAGGGTGCTCCATGTGAACCGACTAAAGGCTCATTTTGAGAGGTCGGAGATCAACATGCTTCTGGTCACAGATGAAGGAATGGAAGAGGAGAGTGAACCTCTCCCCGACCTCCTCTCTGCCCAAGAAGGTGATGGGTCAGTAAGCGGGGTCATTCTTTCTGACTCCCTGACTCTAAACCAGAAAGGAGACTGCTATGAGCTGTTGGAGCAGTTCTCCCCCCTGTTCTCCCTTACTCCTGGACTGACCCACCTCTGTGTTCATGATATTGACACCGGTGACAGTCTCCCTGTGAAGAACAAAATTTACAGGTTGTCGGATAAGGTGAAGGCCAGCATCAAGGAGGAGGTCTCCAAGATGTTGACTCTAGGGGTTATCGAGAAATCCAGTAGTCCCTGGGCCAGCCCAGTGGTGTTGGGCCCTAAGGCTACTGCCCAGGTGCGAAGCCAGAACTCCGGTTCTGTGTGGACTACCGGGGTCTCAACTCAGTCACACGGACTGATGCTCACCCCATCCCCCGAGCTGATGAGCTCGTTGACAGGCTGGGCGCTGCCAAGTTCCTGAGTACGTTTGATCTTACTTCAGGGTACTGGCAGATAGCCCTGACTGAGGGGGCTAAGGAAAGATCCGCATTTTCAACCCCTGATGGCCATTAGCAGTTCCGGGTGATGCCGTTTGGATTGAAAAATGCCCCCGCTACCTTCCAACGGTTGGTTAACGGGGTCCTAGCTGGCAGCCTACCTGGATGACATAGCTGTCTACAGTTCCAGCTGGGAGGAACACCTGCTTCACCTCAAGGAGGTGCTTCAGGCCCTGCACCAGGCAGGCCTGACCATCAAGGCTAGTAAGTGCCAGATTGGGCAGGGTTCCGTGGTGTACTTGGGACACCTAGTGGGTGGTGGCAAGGTGCAGCCACTCCAGGCCAAGATTGAAACTATCAAGGCCTGGCAACCACCGCGAACGCAGACTGAGGTGAGAGCATTTTTAGGCCTGACATGATACTACCGCAGATTTGTCAAGGGCTATGGTACCATTGTATCACCCTTGACAGAACTCACTTCCAAGAAACAACCTAGGTTGGTGAATTGGACAGAGGCTTGTCAGAAAGCCTTTGACGCCCTGAAGGAAACCATGTGCACGGCCCCCGTGCTCAAGGCCCCTGACTACTCCCAGGAATTTATCGTGCAGACAGACGCTTCAGAGCATGGCATAGGGGCAGTCCTAGCACAGCTAAATGAGGAGGGCCGATATCAACCGGTAGTCTTTATTAGCAGAAGGCTATTACCACGGGAACAGAAGTGGAGTGCTATTGAGAGAGAAGCTTTTGCTGTGGTCTGGGCACTGAAGAAGCTAAGACCCTACCTGTTTGGGACTCACTTCCGGGTTCAGACAGACCACAGGCCCCTCGGATGGCTCATGCAGATGAGGGGTGAGAATCCAAAACTCTTGAGGTGGTCCATTTCCCTACAGGGGATGGACTTTACGGTGGAACACCGCCCAGGGGTTGACCACGCCAATGCTGATGGTCTCTCCAGGTACTTCCGCCTTAGCGATGAGAGCTCCCAGGAGTTCGGGTAGCTCTCCCCACTTTCAGCTGGGGGGGACACATGTTAGACCTGACAGCCTTAGGGTAGTCACCCCTAACTTTTTGCCTGCCTCCCTCCACTTTGTGGACACTGTTTTTGCTGGTTTTTAGACTCTGCGCACTTTACCAATGCTAACCAGTGCTAAAGTGCATATGCTGATTGGACTATTAATTTACTTATAAGTCCCTAGTAAGGTGCACTTTATGTGCATAGGGCTGGTAAATTAAATGCTACTAGTGGGCCAGCAGCAATGGTTGTGCCACCCACTTAAGTAGCCCCTTTTCATTGTCTCAGGCCTGCCATTGCAAGGCCTGTGTGTGCAGTTTCACTGCCACCTCGACTTGGCATTTAAAAGTACTTGCCAAGCCTAGAACTCCCCTTTTTCTACATATAAGTCACCCTTAATGTGTGCCCTAGGTAACCCCTAGAGCAGGGTGCTGTGTAGGTAAAAGGCAGGACATGTACCTGTGTAGTTATATGTCCTGGTAGTGTAAAACTCTTAAATTCGTTTTTACACTACTGTGAGGCCTGCTCCCTTCATAGGCTAACATTGGGGCTGCCCTCATACACTGTTGAAGTGGCAGATGCTGATCTGAAAGGAGCAGGAAGGTCATATTTAGTATGGCCAGAATGGTAATACGAAATCCTGCTGAATGGTGAAGTCGGATTTAATATTACTATTCTAGAAATGCCACTTTTAGAAAGTGAGCATTTCTTTGCACTTAAATCCATCTGTGCCTTACAATCCACGTCCGGCTGGGCTTGGTTGACAGCTCCTTGTGCATTCACTCAGACACACCCCAAACACAGGGTACTCAGCCTCACTTGCATACATCTGCATTTTGAATGGGTCTTCCTGGGCTGGGAGGGTGGAGGGCCTGCTCTCACACAAAGGACTGCCACACCCCCTACTGGGACCCTGGCAGACAGGATTGAACTGAAAGGGGACCTGGTGCACTTCTTAGCCACTCTTTGAAGTCTCTCCCACTTCAAAGGCACATTTGGGTATAAAACAGGGCCACTGCCCTACCTCATCAGACACTTGCTGGAGAAGAAACCTGAACCAGAAACTACATCCTGCCAAGAAGAACTGCCTGGCTGCTCAAAGGACTCACCTGTCTGCTTTCTACAAAGGACTGCTGCCTTGCTGTTGGCCTGCTGCCTTGCTGAACTCTTGTCTGGCTGTGAAAGTGCTCTCCAAGGGCTTGGATAGAGCTTGCCTCCTGTTCCCTGAAGTCTCAGGACCAAAAAGACTTCTCTCTTTCACTTGGACGCTCCGTGCGCCGAAAATTTCGACGCACAGCTTGTTCCGTGGCGAGAAAAACGCCGCACACCGACGCTGATCGACGCGACGCTCTTGGGACGACCGAAAATCCGACGCACGGCTTTGCAAGGACAACGCAGCCCGACCTCTATAGGAGAAATCGACGTGACGCCTGCCGTGAGATCGTAATTTCGACGCGCAGCCCCGCAGAACGACGCGCAGCCGGAAAACAAGCAGGAAAATCCACGCACAGACCCAGGACATCTGGTAATCCCCGCGATCCACAAAAAGAGACTGTCCGCGCACCGGAAAACGACGCACGACTTCCCCGCGTGGAAAATAACAACGCAAGTCCGTGTGTGCTGGGGAGAAATCGACGCACACACCCTTTTTCCACGCATCTCTTCTTTTGTGGCCCTCTGAGGAGATTTTTCCACTCCAAACCAGGTACTTGTGCTTGAAAGAGACTTTGTTTATATTCTAAAGACTTAAGACACTGTATATCACTTTTCAGTGATATCCCTACAATTTCCCATTGCAAACTTTATTCTTTTTGACCTACAATTATCCAGATAAATATTATATATTTTTCTAACCACTGTGTGGTGTATTTTTGTGGTGCTATTTGGTGGTATTGTATGATTTATTACACAAATACTTTCCACATTGCCTTCTAAGTTAAGCCTGACTGCTCGTGCCAAACTACCAGAGGGTGGGCACAGGATAATCTTGGATTGTGTGTGACTTACCCTGACTAGAGTGAGGGCTTTTGCTTGGACAGGGGGTAACCTAACTGCCAACCAAAAAAACCATTTCTAACAGTAGTGCTGAAGAGTAGTACATTTTTTATTCTGTTAAGGTAAGAGCGGTGTACAGGGTTAGTAAGGATATTTTAGGTTTAAGGGATGTGAAATGTTCAGTGGTAGTTTGGTTTATAGATAGATAGATAGAAAGTTAGATAGATAGATGGATAGATAGATAGATAGATAGATAGATAGATAGATAGATAGATAGATTGATTTGTTTGTAGATATATGTGTGTGTATATATATATATATATCTATATATATATATATAGATATATATATATATATATAAATATATATATATATATATGTTTGTACGTACATGCCATTAAATACATTGCACTATAATGGACAGTTGTGGTTTGCATTGAAATGGTAAATGTCAATATGGTGCAGGAGAATGAGTTGTATCATTGTTGTGAATTTATTGTAATTGTAATACGTGATGGAGCTTATTCTTGTAACCTACATGCGATGCGTTACTATTTTGCATGTGCAATAAGCATTACTTTCTGTAGTCTGTGCATAGGCAATGCAAGTAGGTTACCGCATTCACACTAAAATCCTTTTTGTACCAGGCAGTGGTTTTGAGATTTTCACTCTATATAGAAAAATACTGACTGTCATGTTTACTTGCTGCTTATTCCTTTGTTCATTCAACAGCTTACCGATATTCTCTGTATTAGACCAAAATTAAAATGTGACCTTATTATGACTTAATAATGAATTGCTGTAGTAAGTACAAATACCACAGTAATGTATTAAAAACATTCATAATATGCAGTGGGTTTTATAAAATATGTACAAAAAAATCACAAAAGCCCTTTAGAGATATGCTCTATCAGTATTCATAAGCTATACTATTTGTTTTGCAAATTTCGAATGGAACAGTTACTTAGATATCAGACATAAATAACAGCTTGTTTATTGAGATGAAGTTGCTAATACCACACTTAGGGCCAGATGTAGCAAACTATTTGCGACTCGCAAACGGCGAAAATCGCCGTTTGCGACTCGCAAATGCGTGTTTGCTATGCAGAAATGCATTTTGCGAGTCGGAACCGACTCGCAAAATGCATTTCCGAGTCGCAAATAGGAAGGGGTGTTCCCTTCCTATTTGTGAGTCGCAGTGGTATGCAATTCCATTTGCGTACGCGGTCGCAAATGGAGTCGCAGTTACCATCCACTTGAAGTGGATGGTAACCCACTCGCAAACGGGAAGGGGTCCCCATGGGACCCCTTCCCCTTTGTGACTGGACCCAAAATTATTTTTTCAGGGCAGGCAGTGGTCCAAGGGACCACTACCTGCCCTGAAAAAATCCGAAACTAAAGGTTTCGTTTTTTTTTTCTAAGTGCAGCTCGTTTTCCTTTAAGGAAAACGGGCTACACTTGGAAAAAAAAAAACTGCTTTATTTAAAAGCAGTCACGGACATGGAGGTCTGCTGTTCCCAGCAGGCCTCCATCCCCGTGAGTGCCCAGAGTCGCTATGGGGGCGCAAATTGCGACCCACCTCATTAATATTAATGAGGTGGGTCTTTGCGACCCCATAGCGACTCGCAGAAGGTGTCTGAGACACCTTTCTGCATAGCAAATTGCGACTTGCAATTTGCGAGTCGCATGGACTCGCAAATTGCAAGTCGCAATTTGCTAGTTTCCTAAATCTGGCCCTTAGACACTGCAAATGTACTGTTACCAGCAGCGTTTTTGAACAAGAGAAGCTTTGCTTCTCTGTCGCTGCATCGGACGCATATGCACAGAACGATGTTTCTGGCGTTCTGTGGTAAGAATCAGATTATTTTCGTAGGTGTTTTCTTTTTCCTTGCTAGATTTTAGCTAACATGATTCAAAAATGTTTTTTGTTGTGGCACACAATGGGTGGTAGGTTTGGTGAAGTATTTTATTCGAGGATTATGCTTCACTGAAACTTGGAGAAAAAAATCTTTAATAACAGGGTTGCTCAGCTTAACATAATTTGAATTTATATAGTATCAACATATCAACGTTGTGTGCGGATTTTAGCTTAATGTAAGGTAAATCAGATTGTTATTTAATAGATATCAATTTAGTCTCATGAGAGATAAAAAACATATATAAATAGAGCAAAAAACTAAGTTACTATGGACCATATGAATAACAATTATTAAACGCTCTCACAATATATGTATGGGGGCCTAACAGTATTTTTTATGTAACTGAAATTTTAAGATATTTTGTAAATAGTAATGTGTAAAAAAATGTTGGGGATAATAATGCGGTTGACAGTTAATTGGTGAATATTATGATAGGAATAGGAAGATGGTTGAAATTAATTTAAATGTCTAAAAATATTTAAGCAAATTTATTTGTGTGCATTTGGAAACTATTAAATTATTGGGAATTACGGTTATTTATTTGATTATGTTTTTAGCCCTGAAGAAGTCCTGAGGGACGAAACACGTTGGCTATGGCATTATTTCTATTATGGCTGGATTTGTATAGACATTTGTAAATGGAACAATAAACTACTCAGGATCAATAAAGGATTTGACTGATGAAATGACAAAAATGTCTATGGTTATTATTGTTGTTTAAGGAGGTCCTCCACCATTCACCCTTTTGGATCAAGTTTGTGCTGACCTATGTTTTATTATTACAGCACCATTAGGTGATTGAGGATTAGGGGCCTGATCCTTTTGACTCGTGCACAACTTGGCCTAAAGTAAATATATGCCATCACAATTGGATGAATATAAGAAAAGGTGCGACTGAATGTGCCTGGGCCCCATTTTTGTTTGTATAGATAAATTACAGGTTGTTTATTTAGATGAAGTTGCTAATACCACACTTAGACACTGAAAATGTACTGTTACCAGTCCTCAAATAAATGTTACTATATTAACAAACAAAGGAAGAACTAAACGCTCTATCGGCCCTGTCGGTAATCAGACTTGACAGCTCCAGATCACTGATCTTTCAAGTGTGAGCTTTTACATCCAGGTATCACCTCAATTATTGATAGGTAGAAAAGCTGTAAACAATGTGCTTGCTCCTTCAACTATAAAGAGTAGCAAAGGAGTCACTGCTTTAACCTTATCCAATAACCCCAAACACTGGAGGCTCAAAACATATGGCAAATACATAAATACGAAGTCACCAGCATCACATCCGCGACAAAGTATACTAATGGATGTAGTTCCATATAAATATTATGACTGCATAAAACCCCCTGGTTTTCGCCTAACTAAAAACTATAAAAAGCCTGAGAAGGAAGTAAGGCCGAGTTTTACTGTAGCAACACGTGGCAGATAACTTGGCTAACTTGTTTCCTTCAAGGTTCTACCTTCCCAGGACATTGCGTGCATGTAAACAGTACCCAGGCGGTAAAGATGGACATCAAACGAATACGGAATGTGAATCTTGACTGTAGCTCAGCATTTCGCTATGGAGGAAAAATTCTCCTTTTAGAAATAGTTGGTGGGCGAACTCTTGATATTCTTTGTGTTTGTCTTTCCTTCATCTGCAAAGCACAACAGAAAGTGAGCATCCCATGCTGTGAGACTGAAGCACATAACGCCTGCAGAGGTTGTTTTAGTTGAAAGCTGTCTGTACTTTGTATATACATTTATTGAACTATTTGAAACCCTCAATGAGGCAGCTAGTATGTTGTAGCCTTTCAAGGACTTCACTATATCGTGGCTGGCTTCCTTATGCTTAAAACAAAATGCAATCCACTTCTAGCTCACTTACCCTGATCCCCAAGCACCTTCCCGTCACAGTAGATGGGTCACCTCTTCCAGCGGCAGCAACATTCCCGATGTGTACTACAACAGGTTAAGATACTAGACAATGGTCCTTTCGAATCACGGTAGAGTGCATGGAGACGAGCAGCCACCGAGTAGTGAAAGTAACATAAGTATAAGGGAGAGCTTGCAGAAGGTTGCCTTGTGCCCGCTATCAGAATTTCTTGAAGGGGACTTTTTTAGTGGCAGACCAGGCTGTGCTCTGCTGATGCAGAATTTGTGGGTGATTGTGTGCTCGCACTGGCAGCATTAACAAGTAGTGGCTGGCACTTAACTTTCTCACTGGTGTGCATACAAGTACAGACATTGACATACATGCACTAGCACACACAGACCGGCACTCAAATACCTATAGCATTCAAAACATATATTGTTTCCGCTGCTGCGTAGTCTTGACTACCAGCCATCCCGCTGTCCTACAGTCATGGCCTAAGCTATAGACAGGCGCTGGAGCTTCATGATAAATTATTATGTTGTCATCACATGATTTTGTCCATTTACTGGTGGCAGTCCTGTACCATACATCTACAGTCTGTCTAACTGCACAGTGATTGGTTGGACAATTCACTGTCAGTCGCAGTGTGACACAGGATCCTCCCAAACCCTTGGCAGCCCAGAATGAATGAAAATGAGCCGTTGCTGATATCTAGTGGTTCAGCAGTGGATCAGCTTACGGTTAAACACACGCTTGGCTGTCAAAGTGCCTTACCAACCCCCCACTTCACTCTGACAACCTTGCTGGTAGCACTTTATCACCGCTTGGGCTGTAGGGCATACCCTACCCATTAATTCTTCCCTGCTGCCCTCCGAGTACCATTACCCCCTCATAGGACGTCATTGTCCCAGTCATTACCATAATGGGGAGATCCTGCCTCAAAACACGCCCCTGACATGCTAGTCTATTCTTAATTTTGTTGATATAAGCCCATCCCTGGCACCTCCATTCCTGCTTATTTTCCTGGCTCAAGGCAGGCGAGAGAACCTACTGTGATGTGATGTAAGGTACGTGCTTGTTTGTGTGTTTTTGTGCATGCTACTGACTGTATTCTTTGCACGCTGCCTTACCGCGTCGATATTATCAGCGGTAGATCGCGTGTACATATTTTCTCTGCTCGTGGTCGCGCTTCTTGCTGGAGAGCATTGTCTGTGGTCTGCGGGTAGGCCGCACAGGGGCTGTGAATGTCCTGGCAGCACTTGCACCCTGCAGTCATATCTGGTTTGTACAGGTCTCAGCTCACAATGCCCTCCTTCCCTGGTTTTGATTGGAGGTGGTTTGTCCTCAGACATGGGTGGTGGATGCCCTTTTCAATTCTTTTGCCCTCGGATCTTCAGTATGCATTCACTCTGATTCCCCTCCTCCTGAGGGTGCTTCAGAAGATTTGAGTGAAAAGTGTGTCTGTGATCCTGACTGCCCCTTTTTGGCATCATCACCTTTGGTTCTCCCTGTTGCTTCCATAGTCCCAGGGCAGGGTTGATTCATTACCAGTGATCCCATCCCCACTTCAGTTCCCAGTCCTGTCCTTACACTGTCTCCGACAACTAAAATCGACAGCTTGACACTTGAATACTTAGAGTTAGTGTGATTGGGGTGTTCTTTCCTGGTGGCATAGGATATTCAGAAGACCCACAGCGTTTCAACTCTTCAGTCTTAAAATAAACACTGGGGCTCTTTTGTCAAGTGGTGTACCACTCATAGGGTGGATCCGGTTGCTGGGGAGCTGGTGAAGAATCTTGAATTCCTGATAGATGGGTTTTTGGAGAATCTTGCCCCTTCTACTCTGGCTGCTCAATGGGCTGCTATCCATTCCTGAAGTGGGTCAGAGGATGCCCTTCAAGGTATTGCTCCTTTGGTGGTTCGGTTGTTGAAGAATTTTCAGCTCCGTCAACCAGTGCCTTCAGTGATTGTTTCTTCCTGGGACTTGCCAACTGTGCTTCAGGGGCCCTAGTTGTCCCCTTTTGAGCCTTTGTTGGAGGATGATTTGGTATGGTTATCAGCTAAGTTGGCCTTTTTGCCATTAATACTGCACCTCAGTTGGAGGAATTTGGGCTTTATTGGTTTCCTAGCTCTATTTACAATTGCTTCCGGATAGGATGATTTTGCGGTTGAATCTGACTTTTCTCCCTAAGGTTTCTTCTAAATGCCATTTGCAGCAGGAGGTTGTTCTTCCTGATTTCCCTGTGGAGGAGAATGCTCAAGTTCCTTCTGTTTTGGATGTTTGAAGGGCTTTTCAAATTTATCTGCAACACATTCAGGGGTTTTGCCTCTCCCCTGCTTTGTTTGTGTACTTGGCGGGGTGATTTAAGGGAAGGTGTCTACTTCCACTGTCAATAGGTAGGTGTGCATGGCAGTTTGTCAGTCTTATAAATCTTTGGAGCTGTCTCATACGGCTCAGGTTCAGGGCCATTCCACTAGGTCTGTCTCCACTTCCTGGACTGAGAATGTGGGAGTTTCTATCCCAGAAATTTGTAGGGCTGCTACCAGGCAGTCAAATTACACTTTTATCAAGCACTATCAGCTAGATGTGTTGCATGCTTTAACTGATAATTTTGATGGTGTTATGAAGGCTGCTGTGTCTTAAGCTTGATTTAATAAAACTTTGAGTTGCTCATGTGTTTTTGGTTTCAAGCTTTACTCTTGTGTTAAGGCTTGTGAAGTCCTCACTATGGTAATGACTGGGATGAGGAGGTCCTATGAGGGGTAATGTGTTGTTGCTTACAGGTAGTCTTCATTAGCCAATTAAGGTCATCCTCATCCCAGTCATGTTCCCTCCCTCCCTCCATTGTTGTGTCTGGTCTTGTTACCAGCAGACATGGAGGAAGGTCAGAGGGGCTTATATTTAAAAATAAAGAACAGGGTAATGAAGATTACCAGTAAATAATGACACATTGCTTTTCTTGGCCCAGGGGAAGTCCCCATACTCACGGGCAGAAAATTCAGAAGTGCTGGTGCTTACAAGTGATGATTAGCGCCCCATATAAAGCACTAGTTTTTGGTGCAGCAGAACCACTCGCTAACATGATTTTCACAGCAAGAAATTTAGGTTCCCCAAGGTAAGTGCACAAATACAATACAATTAAAAAATAAATTACAAAGCATTATAATAAATATATACAATAGTTTGTAAACAACTGATAATTCATAATATTCAAAAGATTAATTTAAACAAGCCACATAAAATATATTCATTGAAGAAAACTAAATAAATAACTAATTAAAATGATTTATCAATTAAAATACTATCTATCTATCTATCTATCTATCTATCTATCTATCTATCTATCTATCTATCTATTTATCTATCTATCCATACATATGTGAGTTTGTGTGTAAATAAAGACTTCGCACCCTACTGCACTACAAACCGAACAAGCCATCAAAAAAGTCAAAATATTCCTAAAAAGTTATATGAATAGCAGCAAATAAAGCAACCACAACAACTGCTAAATATTAACACATAACACATAATACATTACTATGAATTAAATCAATTAATTCTAACAACTAAAAAATAACAAGTAATAATCTCATTAACCAACTAAAGTTTAAAAATAAAAATAAAATGTGTTAAAAACACTTCCCACCATTCTCCCTACTCAATCAACAAACCTACAATAAATAAAAAGTCAAATAAAATCAAAAACAATTCCTTAATTATGTAACCAGGGGGGCATGGTGAAGATGGTGACAAAGTAGGAGCGTTTCTCATCAGCTCTGCACCAGCCCTCTCATTGCACTGGTGATGCTGTCCCGCCTGTCAACCGGAACTTCACTCATGAGGGCGAAGGGCAGTCGAGCACGACCAGCCACCTTTTGGCAGGCCCCGAAGCATGATCTTTCCATCCTCATGACAAACCACAATTGAACAGCAGCTAACAGACCAATGAGCTGGCATCTCGACTGACAAGCACCAGTGCCACAACAAAGCCCATGTGGTGTCCCCACCTCCTAGAGACAGGTGTGACTGACCCCCAGTGAGACTGGAAGGGGAGCCCTGGCAGTGGAAAGACCAATGAGAGAACCATCTGAAGTCAGGTGAGCATGGACCATGCGAGTACCAGCAGGACCAGTTGTGCACATACACGCTGCAGAAAGGTCCGGGCCTCAGCCCCTTGAGTGGGATCCAGACTGAATTCCTGGGATCCTAACCAGCCCACGTGCATCCTTGCACCACAGCGGGGCCTGGGCACCTGCTCAAAGAAGTGGAAGAGACCGAGGTCCGGCCGGCACCCACATTGCTGTCGGGACATGGGTAATACCAGTTCAGAGGCCTGGGCCCTCCCATTGAGCTATGGTCTTTGCTGGGGAGCAGAATGAGGGGTATGCCATGTACCTGAAGGAACCCAGGCACAAACACAATAATATGGCCTGATCCGGCCTGCCATGAACTTGGAGAGTTCCGAAACTGTTGACGGCCCAGGCTGGTGTTGAATAGACCACCTGTGGCCTGATGTACTAGAAGTGGGGCCAGGATTCCACCACCAAAAGGCAAGCTGCGCTTCAGAGACACTCACAGAGATGCCCCCACCCCTGAATCCTTGTAGCCATTGCAGCTAATAAATCCCACAAAGACTCAACTCTTGGAGGCATGATCACCAGGGCCCCTGCAAAGAAAATTAAAATATGCCATGAGCGAAGCCCTGAAAGAGGAGAAAGCAGGAAGTCTTCCCCACAAAGATCCTTGTCATTATAAGTGGAATCCCAGCTAACCACAGCTCTCATGGAGGCTCTATTCTATAAACTCCGCCATGATATTGCTCAGGGCTGAGGCCTTGAAAGATATAAAGGTTATGGGGGAACTGGGACAAAGAATCTCCATCCTAGAGGACCCCAGTGACGTGAGACAGGAGAAACTCCACTTCAACAGGTAGAAACTGGTTGACTTGCAAGATGAAAAACTCATATTCCAGGCTCACTTGGAGGACCTAGAAAAGAAGGTCTTGCAGATCCAACATTCGCATCCGAGGAGCCCCCTGGGGAACGGAGAAGGGGGATATTGAAATATATGTGAAACATTTATTCCATCAGGTTCTTCCTGAGCTTGCAATAGTGGATATACAACTGGAAAGGACCCACAGAGTTAACAGGTCACAGGCCCCTGAAGTGCCCTGCCAGTCATCCTAACCCTCCTTCTTCACTTCTGCCAGAAGGAAGCAATTAAGGAAGCAGCCCAACAAATGGAAACCATCCAATTTGAGGGGGCTACGATTTTCTTCTGCTAGGATTTGGCACTGGGTACCCTACAGCCCTGTTAGCAATTAAAGCCAATCACAACCATACTCAAAAGCAAAGCAGTGGAATACTGCTGAGTGCCCCAGTACGTACTGCTCTTTACCTGGAAGGGAGAGGCCCATGTGGTTTGCTCCCTCATAGAGACTGCCACAATTCTTGAGCTTCATAACTCAACAGAGACAACACCCCAACTAGATACACATCCTAAGACAGAGTGACCAGTGCAAAGAGCTAGGAAATGGACCAGAGTGATGAAGAATAGATCAACCGTGAAATCTTCAAAGGATGAAATGCACTGAGAGTGGCAGGCAATTCTGAGCAAGCTACAGATCAACAACTGTGATTTCAGACCATGAGGCTATGGTCAACAGACTGGTGAACATGTGGGCAGCAGGGCAGTAAACATGCTATCACACAGCCAATGGGGGGCCTGGCCACCGGGATCTCAACAGGCAGGCTATTGACAGGTAAGATGTACTATGGACCCGATGTGTGCTGTACTAGCCCACAATCCATTTGGATTATTCCATCTTGAGGAGTGGAGGTTTGTTAAGTTTTGTTGGTACACTCACAGGGGAAGTTGGGGACCCCACCTCAATACCACAGTATAGCTTCCAGGTAGCGTTGGCCTACTTATAAAAATCCCTGAGTCACCTAATAGCACTCACAGTTTCCAACAGCGATAGTTAGCGAGACCACCCATACTTACCACTGCAAATCATTAGGCTGAACATTAGGGGCATCAACATCCCTGAAAAGCATAGCTCTGTGGTATGTATGCTCAAAGATTGAGGCTGAGCTATTTGCTTACTACAAGAAAGTCACCAACTTAAAAAAAAGAAACTGGATCCAGCTCTGTGCCCACTGGTTCACTTAGCAGATTCTGTCTTCAGGCCCAACTAAGCGGGGAGGGCTGGCTATACTATTTGCTAATAGGTTTACAGGCAAAATACTATCTATCATTGATGAGGTCCTAGGAAGACTACTGTCAGTGTGAATAATGAAACAATCACAGTCGATCACACTCCTCAATGTATACATCCCTAAAGATAACCAAGAAAGCTTTCTCCAGGAAACAATCTCCCAGATTCTGATAAAGCTGGATGTGGAGATACTCATGGGGAGTTCTTTAATATGGGGATGGACACTGACCTCAACCAGTCAGCGCACAGAATGGGGCTAAAGGGAGCGTTCTTGGATATGAGTCACGTGTGGCTTAAGGGCCTTGTGCTGGTAGATACCTGGCTAGCTCAACATCCCACCACGAGGGTCTACGACTTTTTCTCAGCATCACACCTGACATATACTGGATTAGACTATTATTTGGCCACAACATAGCATGTACCAAGGATACAGCAGATTGACATTGGGGTAATCTCCAGATCTGATCACGTCCCTGGACGATTCATCTGAAGAGATCTTGTCAACCCCTCCCCCCCAACAGAGAATCCAGAAACTAAATGACAACCTTGTGAAGTGGGCAGACATTATATAATCTACCGGAAGTCATAGCTCCACTTATTTGACAGAGAATGAAGCGTGCGTTCTCACAAATTGTCATTTTCAGGGAGACACCTTCAAGGCAGTTCTCAGCTGGGAACTTATAGATATTGCGACTAAACTTAGGGTCTTACTTAGAAAAAAATGGTGCATGGTGATTGATGTGCCACTTTCCTTGGCTCACCCTGAGCCCCCCTAATAATTCCATGGGAGTGCTGTATTCACAGTACAGTGCTCAATGGCGCACAGTGTCTACAGCTGCATCAGAAACTCTGATACAGTTGTGGCGCTAAACCATAGCATTGCTGGACTAGCATCAAAAGTTTGATACCAGTCCAGGAATTCTAGGGGGCCCCATTGAAAACAGAACAGCATCACTTTAATGTCTGCCCTGAGCAGGCGTTAAAAAATGGTGCTGTGACAAGCTGCTCTGTCCATAATAAGCTTTTTTACTGGCTAAGCTTTATAACTCTTTTGCAGACACAGTATATATCACACCCTTGCACAAACAGCTGTAATTACACTAATATCAAATCTGGCAAGGACCCTTCAGTCTGCTCTTCCTACCACTCCACTTCGCTTCTCAACATCGATGGAAAGTTATTCATGAACATCCTAGCTCGGCGATTAGCTTCCTATATGCAAGACCTCATAGGCCCAGACCAGACAGAGTTCATCCTAGAAAGAGAATGTTGCAGCAACGTAAAACTCATATTACACATCCTGGACAAAACAGCCTGTGCCAAAATATCAGCCTTCCTATCATATATTGATGCTGAGAAGGCATTTGATAGAGTCCAATGGCCTTTCCTCAGGGAGGTCTTTGGTAGGAGTGGAATGGGACCCAAATTATAGAGATGGGTGTTTAGAAGCTACAGCCACCAAAATGCCCTGGTCTGAGTTAATGGTAAAACTTTAAACCCCATTACAACACAGAGGGCAATATGGCATGGCTGTCCCCTATTCCTGCTTTTATTCGGCCTATATGTGGAACCGTTAGTCAAGGCAATATGTAGGAACATGCAAATCACCTGAATCACATTCGGTAAAATGGAACACAAGATATCATTCTATGCTGGTGACATTCTCTTGATGTTAACTAATTTCTATGACCATATTCCCAGCCCTATGTCACGAGTTGGACACACCGGGCCAAGTGTCAAGGTTCAAGGTGAACAAGCAAAAAGTCCATGTCATGTGATTCAATGTCTCCAGGGAGTGACAAACGGTTCCCCAGAAAAAGTACCCCTTCACATGGGCACACCGATATGTTACCTACCTAGGCATTGAACTCTGTTCAACAATAGAGTGCACAACCAACCAGAACTACACCAACCTCCTCTGCACATCCCATAGGGATCTACAGAGTTGTCAGATGGGGGACCATCACACATGGGATGTCTGACTGACATGATGACCTTTCTACTGAAAATATTACACATAATGCAGGTTCTCCCCCACCTTCTCCCCCTCCAGCTACCCCAGGGTACACTTCCAATGATAAAGCAACTGGTAGAAGGGTTCATTTAGAAAGGGAAAAAAGCTAAATTTCCCAAGCAACAACAATACTTCCCTGGCTTAAGTATTACCACATAGCCACTCAACTGTGAAACATGGAAGAATGTCATTGCAAGACCTCTGTGAATGACTGGTGCCATGATACTTGGAAGAATGGCATTGCACGACCTCTGAGAAACACTGTTGCTTTATGGATCAAGCAGTAGCTGGCATCCATGTGTGGCAGGTCCCTTGGTTACACAAGAGGCACAGTCCTTGAGGAGTATTGTTTCCTAATAATAAGGATGATCATAGTGGCCTGGAATGGTATGGCTCTCACATTAGGACCAATATACATGCCCTCCCTGATGACCACTATAATAGGCAACCACAAGTTCCTGTCAGCCAGGGACAGAAGTGACTTCCTGACATGGTAGTTAGCGAAATGCAAGCACATTGGGGACCTCTTTTACAATTACAGAGCGTCTTCAGCCTACCGGAGGAAGAGCATATGAGCTATATATGAATATTCAGCTGGGTGACATATTCTGGTATGTACGTCCTTGCTGCCCGTCCTATAACCCCATTTGGGAAATGGCTCATCTACAAAACCGAAATGGTCTCTGAGCTCTATAAGCTACTTCTAAGAATGATTCTACTACCACGATTAGTGGGCGAAAGAAGATTAAACATTTATGGAGAGCAGCAAATCACCTGTAAGGTGGGGAAAAGAATTAGACTGAACACTCACAGACATGAAATGGGGTAAATATTTCACAGCACATGCACGGCAGCAACCAGCACTGCCGACAGGCAAGCCATGATTATAAGTACTCACTGCTGGTACTACATACCTGCTCAAATCCACACCTGGTTCCTGAGTAGGTCCCCAGGGTGCTGGAGCGGATGCAGCTCAGCCAGCACCCTCACACACCTCTTGTGGCACTGACCAGTGCTCCAGCTATAATGGACAGCAGTACTTTGTAGCATTAATGAAATATTCCACACCGACTCCCAGATTCCCAGTCTATACTATCCTGGAACTACTGAATATACTTGCATTCGTGCTGTGTTAACACCGAGGGAATGACGATAATCCTGGCCTTAATCACAGCAAGACAGGTTATTGTGGCCTGTTTGGGATAAAGACTCAGTTCTGAGGCATGGTTGCACCTCCTCTGGAACTTACTGGGGATGGAAAGGATCTCCAGGGAGCTTGAAGTGAAAGAGGCTTTTTTTCGAGAAAACTTTAGGGCCACGCATCAGCTTCTTCAAATCGGAATACAGGGAAATCACATGCCCTAGATACCTGTGAGTGCTTCACCTTAAAATTTCAGATATCACTACTTACCACTCTTCAGTATTCCCTATACTCGACAATAGGTCTTCGGGAGACACAAAACATTGCCTTATGGGTTACGTAGAAATAGGACATGGAAGACACTGATAATCATGAGTTATGGACAGTGGTGTGGAAGGATTATTTGGAGGGTGGGGACTCCAGTTGGGACACAGGCCTTCTTTTTCTTTTTGTTTCAGGACCATCCTACTTTCCATAACAACTGATCTTTGGATGCAAATGGCTTTCCATCGTAACCAAAAAAACAGATTTAAACCTAAATACATAACCAAAGCAACAAAATATTCTGCTAAAAAATTGAAAATGATTAACAGTATATGATTAATGACTTATAACACATAAAGTAACACAAAAAAATCTATATAAAGAGAGAGAAATATAGAGAGAAATAATAGTATACACTTAAAAACAATATTCTTACCTGCAATATTCTGCCACATGATATCATTCTCATCCCAATGTTTTTGAGGCAATATTATTGTTGAATGACATTTGTGTCATGATATTAAGGTCATATCTGGTACAACTGAACATGTTTTTCAAAATATGAAGGCTAACAACATTTTTTAGTCAAGCAATAGTACAAAACGTTTTCACAGATGTCCCATATTAATATATGCAGGATGCATCTATGTATGCATGTGGCAACATAGAGTGTACAATCTGCAGACCAGAGAGCACGGAAATGGGTAAGGATTAGAAGGCATCCACATTAGTCTTCAGATGGCCCTCTTGTCTTTTCCTCTTACCCTCATTTTATGAAATCAATCCCAATTTACTTGGACAAAATATCAACTATGAATATTTTGTGGTGCACATAATCACCTGCAGACTAACCTGCATTGTTGGAATTAGGTCATGCCCAGTCTATTAAGTGATGTATTGTGAAAAGGGAATTCTCAGAGGAGGAGATCTCTTTATGAAATGTGGGGAATGTCACCTTCTCCATCATTGTGTGGGAGGTTTGTATGTTTTTTTGGGGTGGTGTAAATATCTGATCTCTGTCTGGTTGATCTTGACTTGTTCTTTTCCAAGCATTCTTTTGCTCTCTGACTTGTTGTGGTCTCTCTTGGATGTGGGAATTTTTTAGTACTTTGGAGCCTCAGTTTATACAAAATGGTCGCTGCTGGAAATGACCATTTTTTGCGTGATACTCCCCCATAGTTTTGTCTTCCTTAACTGAACCTATTTTAGTTGGCCATAGGACTCTGCACACTTTAGTTCTGCTATTCAGTGGTAAAGTGCTTGCACTTTCTCTTTTAAACATGGCAAATTGGCACACACCTAACTGGAACATTTATTTTAGTTATATGTCCCTCATATGTGGTACCATTTGTACTTAGGCCCAGTAAATGAAATGCTAAAAATGAGCTGCATCACTCATTGTGCCACCAATTAAAGTAGCATTAGCAAATATATCTCTGCCTGTAATTGCAACCTTTAGAGCAGATTTAAACTGCCATTTCTGCCTAACAAAATACATTTTTCAAGTCCTAAAGGTTCCTTTCAATGCTTACAAGTCACCCCTGGGATAGGTACTAAATGTTCAAAGGCAGAGTACATGGTATTTTAGAAGTAGGGCATGTCTATTTAATGTTTTACATGTTTTGAGGAGTAAAACAAAAAATGAGTTTTCACTGTGGCAAGGATGGCCTCCAATAGATTGACAATGGTTTACCTTATTACATTTAATAAGTACTAAGTTCAGTTTGGGAACATCTGGAAAAATACTTTTCCACTCACTTTAATTATAATTTAAAATCCCCTTTAATGGCAAGGTCAGATTCTAAATTACTATTTTGGAAATTACACTTTTAGAAGGTTGGCTTTTTTATGCTCCAGCCAAATGTGTCTTTCTGCCAATATCTGTTGATGGCCTCCTGAGAAATGTGTATTGGAACCAGACAGTAGACAAAAGACCTGGGTGAAGAGTGGAGTGGGTCCCACTGCCAGGGTAACTGAGGACAATCTGTGCCCTTGCTCTCATTTCACTTCAGAGAGTTGCCTGAGGGTTGTTTCCTGCCCTTTCTCACTTAAAAAGAAGCCTGCCTTGTCACTGGCAGATGCAGCTCACAACTGGGCCTGCCTGTCCTTTGTTTCCTTAGCCAGGTTAGAGCCAAGCCCAGTGGAAGAACTCACCAGAACCAGTTTAGGGCTAGTCAAAGCTGGTGCTTCCCACCCACAGTCTGGAACTGGGTGTAAGCCCCAATCTCTGTCCTCAAAGTTCTGGACCCTTGGCTGGATTTGGAGTGTACTTCTCCCTGTTAACTAAAGGTTTCACAGGACCCAACGGCGAATGACATAGAGCTGTGCAACTCCGCACTGAAAGCCTTATCGGACTCAGCACAGTGCAGTGCAGAATGACTCCGAGTCAAACCCTGCAGCTCCTCACTGGATCCTCTGGATCCAGCGGCGAGTGGTGCAGAGCCTCACACAGCTGGACAGTTTCCGACTGAAAGCCTCACCGGACCCAACACAGCACGATGTAGATTGATGCAAAGCACTGCCGAACCACACTGCACCATCAAATTCAGAAGGTAAAACCTCCAGCTGGACAAACCTGGTTCTCTAACTGGCCCTTACTCCATTGCAGTTAGCCTGAACCTGTGACTTAGTCCTGGTCCTGGGTGACCCGATAACCGCAGTTGGCGCTTCTCACCATTTGGCACTATTTTTACCTAAAGCTGTTTAAAAACTCATAATTCAGATTCTACTGATTTGATTTTTGCTGTTTTAGTCTCATTGTGCTTATTAAAGTTTATTCTATATTTCTACATAGGCTTGGGATTTTTCTTGTGTTGTGATATCACTTTAGTACCTGTTTAAATGCCGTCTCACATTAGACATTGCCTCTGAGATCAACCTGCCCGCTTTTGTGCCAAGCTACAATAAGGTTAAGCACAGGTTTAACAAATAATCCAATTTATTACAGTTGCACGCATTATTTTAATGAAAGAAGCATAACATGCCCATTTTAGTGCTTTCAGGTTCTGTCTGCATAATGCCAAAGCCCTTATGCGGGCTGTAATGAGTACATGATCGATTATACATTACTAGTGTCTTCGGCGCATCCTTGCCATGCCTCAAGACTCTATGCCTCTGAAGCTGCTCCATGTGGTAAGCTTCAGCACAGAGCAAAGTGTTAAAGACTCCTCAATGCTGCGATCCACCATCATACCTGGATGAGTTGGAACCTCTAAGCTTCTCTCTGAAACTCCACACCATTGGTTTAAAGGAACAGGTAGTTAGCAACTTCTGTACACCAAAACAAACCATGAATCTTGTTTTTCAGGATTAAGTACACAGCAGTCTCTTTCAATTTGATGTGAAACCTCAGCTGTCTGTTTTGGAAGGGGGCACACAGATGAGGCATGCATGTGCCTATAGGATGAGAAAAAAAAAAAATCACTAAGGTCATGACTGCGTATAAACATGTCTTAATTGTGTTCATTTTTCTATTGTTTGTTGGATAGTTGAGAACTAGTTTGAAAGCGTCTTACGTTTCAGAAAGCATCATTTTACCCAAGGTGACTTTCTTGCACACCCTATGAGGCTATGCAATGAAAGTACTGCTCAAATGAATTGTTTGGGTACCCTGTACCTGAGAAAATACTTGACAAGAGATCTTGGCATAGCACTGATTGAGGATGCCGAGATCGAATGGTCTCGCGGAAGGTCATTATGTTACTTTGGAGATTACTACTGAACCATAACATCCCATCATACCCCATACTTCTAAGATTGTATCTAAAAACAACTCCGTTATTTAAATTCCATCTAGTTCAAGGCACTTCTTCATTGGTTGAAATGTTTAGCAAAGTATATACCTTTTAAAGGGGAAGCTGAATGCAAATATAACTATTAAAGAAATAATAATTAATTGCAAGCATTACTATAACGTTTCTTGAAACAGAATTTGATTACAATTTAATTAAACAACACTTTACGAATCCCTTGAAGGAAAGAACACAGAATTAAGTGAAAATGTAATGAAACAAAATCTAATAAATAGCTTAAAATATATAAATAGCATTTCCTTGATGTGGGATTCAAGGTTTTAATTATTACCCATGTTAATGCTGTGTTTCTAATGAAATTATTAATTAATATTCATGTAATTTGAGTGTTGAATTTGCGTAGAAATTGTATTAACGAAGGGTAAAATAATGCATGAATTTGAAAGTGTGCCCACGTGAGTGGCCATCAGTGATCACGAAGTATACTTATTAATGGTTGATTAATATGAAATGTTGAGCTTATGTTTTATTAATGTAGTAATATGTCATATTAAGGATTATGTATTATGTATTAGCTTTATTAATTGTAGGCCTTAACTTAGTGAGGTCTTGGCCTATTTGCACGGCCTCATGTCAAGCTGTATTACTTAGGCGTTTAATTAAATGGCTGTCTAGAGAATTAAATTGTGAATTTCTACTGTGTTGACCGAATGTTTGTAGTTCAAAATCTTTCTCATGATAACTGCTTGCTAGAAGATGATGTGCTAGCTAATGCAACATCGTTAATGTAATGTGTGTTAGACTGATTTTCCCAGGAGAGAAAAAAGATCATACTGACTGGAGTATAAGCTGTAACAATATTGTTACTTGATGACCCGGATGATGAGAACAGAATGAAAGGAGCCAATTACGGACATGTTAAACATGTGGCAGTAATGGTATACATTTGAAGTTTTAGTTTTATTGGACAAAGTGGGAACATGCGATCCCTTGACCAATAGGGACTTGGGAAGCAGTTTGAGGAAATCTAACTTAGCCAGACTGCACAGAGAGGAGATACCGCCATTATTTTCTTGACCGTCTTGAGAAGAGACGTGCTTAACTTTACTGCTTAAAGGGTTTGCCTTTTCTGAACTTTGATGCTGATTCCTGATGCCTAACTGACCGAACTGATGTCCTGAGGTCAAAATCTGTCATCGCTTGCTGATCCAAACCGAGGATAGGTATATTGACTAAGATATTGTTTGTTATGTTTATTTGTTTTTAGTTCTAGGTACCAACCACAATTTTGATAGACCCATAGTTAGATGTTTTTCCAAATTTGTGTGACTAAATTGTTTTGCGTGATGCCCAACATGCTACTTCTAATCTGTTGCTAGTTAGGGAGCTCACTGACGAGGTTCACTATATGAAATAACAGCTGAGGTCTTTGCTTTGCTGAATCTAAATGTATGTTATTACGTTTTAGCAGTTATTCTTGTTATTCATTTGTACTGTAACTTTAGAATGTGTAGTAGCTCAAGCCCTGATTGTGATTCTTTCACCGCTTTGGTCAGCCAGTGTTGTTTCTGTATGTTTATCAATTGATTTTGAGATTAACCTATGAGACATTAGCATTGTTAGTATAGAGAAATAAATATTCTAACTTTTACATAAGGTGTGGTTATTCATGACTGCAATGCCATGGTGTGTGACAATTACTGACTCTTACTGATTATTAATGTTATTTATTATTGATCTGTATGTACGGGTTATATGGTGGGAAGACCTCAAAGCGAGTCAAAAGGTTCATCGACCTATTCGTGTCTCCCTTGTAAGTTTACTTATTTAGGTCTGGCGCACTAACACCCATATGTATCCAATGCCGTCAGAGGTTCCCACATTTGCATATGTTCTTGATTTATCCAATATTTCCATAAACAAGGAACTTATTAGAATAGGAACAAACATGTCTTCTTATTATTTCATCCTCTAACGAGTGGCTATGTGGAGTGTGGTCATCCCACAATGTACTTTGCACCCTCATCAATTAAAATTGAATGCCAGCCTGTGAAGGACGTGGGGGCAGATTTAAGAGCCCCTAGCACTGCCATAGTGTTGTTTTTTTACGTTAAGGCAGTACTACGGTGAATTTTCCCTCGCCATATTTACATAGTAGCGCAATGCATGTATTGCACCACTTTGTAAATCCTTGCATCACCAGGCATAATGTATGCAAGGGGGGCATTCCCCTGTTAGGAGGGGCCGAACAAAATGGCTCAAGGAAATCTAACAGATTTCCTTGCAATATTTTTTAGGGCCCTTTTAATGGCTGCTCAGAGAAGGCGTTAAAAAGGGTCATTCCATCATTTATAATGGGCCTCTATGTACTCTGCAGGAGGAGCGCCAACATTTTGCTGCTACTCCTGCAGAGTACATTAATAGCGTCAATAAAAATTATGCTATTGCCCTCTACCCTGCGCCATAGTGTGTCATATTTTAAATACAGTGCACTGATGGTGGTGGTAGGGGGGCGCTAAGGGGTTCAGTGCCACTCTCCTTAAATCTGCCCAGAAGTGCCTTGGAGTTCTTTTTATTCAGTTTAATATTGTTTTAGTAAAATTAATAGTAAACAGTAGTACAATAGGAAAAATAAATGATTGCTATACATACTTCCAAATAAAATCGGACAAATATGTTAAACTAGAGAAATACAGAGATAAACGTCTGTACGAAAACCTTTTATATAAG
Organism: Pleurodeles waltl; assembly: GCF_031143425.1. Lineage (NCBI taxonomy): Eukaryota > Metazoa > Chordata > Amphibia > Caudata > Salamandridae > Pleurodeles > Pleurodeles waltl. Next base: position 31,945,392 of record NC_090437.1, read on the forward strand.
CAATAAAATATATAGTGTACTATATAATACTAGCATTTTTATGAAATAAAGTTAATAATGAAATAAAAGAAAAGAGGAAGAGAAAAAAAGAAAAGAAACTGAACAGTGCAAATTGTAAAAAACATTTTTGAAAGTAGCAACCATTAATTCTATATAGACAATTAAGGAGGTTCAAATACAGTATTGGTAGTGGTATGAAAGGTATTTTGTTTCAAAAGAAAAGAGGTAAGAGGAAGCCATAGCTTGTCTCTTTTGATTAGCAATTGAGTAGTATTAGCATTTGCACGATCCATTCTGTGGATTATAACAAACCAAATTCCACCAAGCAACTACAGATATTTTTGAGATATCTTTCCAATTAGAGGTTATATTTGAAGTGTGCTAGAAATAAGAAGATCAACAAAATAACCAAGCATAAGCTCGGATTGCCATATGGAAGAAGCACTACCTAAAAAAATGTGCAGGAAATTAAATGGTATATGGGTAGACAGAATCTGATTAATTTTATCCCAAACTTGTACCCAAGACTTTTTAACTAAAAGGCATTCAAAAACATGTTCATATAGTAACTATTTGCAAGAGAACACGACTAACACTTGTTGTCTGCAGTGACCTTAAATTTGTAGAGATCCAAAGGAGTATAATAAAGTTTATTCTAAAAATAATATAATGTTTGAGTTGTAGACGCTGAACAAGATGTTTTATGAGGTTTTAACCATATTTTCTTCCACATGTGTAAAGGAAACTGTTGATTAAAATCTAGTTCCCATGGTAGTTCTATGTTAGGCTTTGGTCTTACAGTGTAGGTAGTTATAAGAGTTTTATATATAAAGGAAGCCTTCACAGGTGCAGAGAAATTGTAGGGTGGAGAGGGGATCTGTGTAGAGGAAAATGAATGTAAGGATTGTGATAAAAAAAATGTAAAGGATATTTTTAAGGTATTGATACTGTACAGCATATTTGGAAGAGATATGAAGCTTTTGTTGAACATCATGAAAATCAAGCAGACCACCATCTGAGAATACATGATTTAAAGTTACAATACCTTTAAGTATCAATTCTCTCCAGGCAATAACCCTGTTATTTAATTTAATATCTGTATTATACCAAATAGAAGTTTGCTGGAGATTCTCCTGAGAAGAGTAGGAAGCTATGAGTAATAGTTTGACGGTACAAATAGAGTATGCAATCACTAGAGAAAGGAAGTATTTAGAGAGTTTTGAAAAATGAATTAAGAGTAAATGGCATAATTTGTGAATGCTCTAGTTGAGACCAAATAGTTGTATCATCCTGGGGTTGGAAGAAAGTAGCATCCATATTTGTTTCAGAGTAAAAGCAGAATAATATCGTTTAAGACAAGGAAAATTGACACAATCATTTTCTCTAGATTCCTGTAGTTTAGTTAGTGATATACAGGATTTACGTTTATTTCACAAAAAATTCATAAATAATGTATTGATAGTTTTTTTAAAAACAGGGAAGTTTAACTGGGAGCATAGACAAATAACATTTTAGTATGGGCAACATCATCATTTTGATTGTAGCCAATCTCCCCCACCAAGTTAAATATAAAGGGTACCATCTATTAGACAATTTAGAAATTTTGATTTAACTTCCTGGAAATTTAGTTGGATAGTTTATTTAATAGAATTAGAATATAAGATACCCAATCATTTGATATGTTTAGAGTTCCAGGTAAAGCCAGTATCATAAAATATTGAGATTGTTTACCATTAACAAAAATAGATGTGAAAGGTGAGGAATATAAAAGTTGAATAAGCTTAACAATGTGTGGACTAAACCCATGCCATTTCAAAGCCCCAAACATGAAATCCCAGCAAACTCAGTCAAAGGCTTTTTCTGCATCTAAAGTTATATCAGTCATAGGTTCTTTAGACTTAGAGGCTAGATGCATAATGTTAAGAAACGTTCTAGAGTTATCCAAAGTATACTGCACCTTAACAAAACCTGATTGATGTATAGCAATTAAATCTGGAATTAACTGATTAATGCGGAGAGCTATAATTTTTGGAAACAATCAGTGTTTATAAGGGATATGGGTCTATAATTTCACATTTTGATAAATCTTTATCTTTTTTCAGAATTAGACATAGCATGGCTTCGGAAAACGTACCTTTTGTTTGATCTTGTGCTAGGTAAAATTGAATCAGTAATAAGAGTTTAGGGTCTCGAATAGATGCAAATTTAGAATACAACTCATCTGAGAAGCCATCAGGACCAGGAGGTTTATCTTTTGGGAGTTTGGTAATGGCATGTTAAATTTTAGCCTCAGACATCTCGAAATCTAAGGGAGATACATACACTAACTTTGCGGTTGACTTAGGAATAGATCGAAAGAATGCATCTATGTTTTCCATGTTAGAAGTTCTTTCTGGGGTGTATAATTTGGAGTAATAGTCCGTAAAACATTCCAAAATTGCTGAGTCACAGGTATGTCTGTTTCCATGCCTATCTATAATAACACTTATTTTAGATTTTTGTTTCTTATTCTTTAGTTAGCCAATAATTTACCCTTTTTATTCTTTCTGCCATAAAATTTAGAATTAACTTTGAGTAGGGTACAACATGCGCTTTCTCAGGATTGTTTATTATATAGTATTTAACTTTAATTAACCTGGATAAAGTATCTGGTTTATTAGAAGAGAAATATTCATGTTCAAGATGTTTGATTTGCTCAAGCAATTGAGATGATACTTTGTGAGTTTTTTTTTTGGTTGCAAATATTCAATACTAAACTCTGTATCTTTAAAAGCATCCCATATAATATTCATCTGAGTGTCTGAGGGTAGATTGTTCCTAAAAAAGTCATCTGCAACACTGTAAATTGTTCAATAAATAGTTTGTCCTGCAATAAAGAATTATTAAACCTCCAGTGATTAGAGAAGGGGGAATTACTTGGGGAATCCAAATCAACAATAACCGGGGCGTGCTCAGAAATAAGGATAGACCCGATTTCAGCATGCAAGATTGATTGAAGAATATTTTGTGTAACGAATATATAATCAATTCTAGAGTGTGAGTAATGAACTGGAGAGTAAAATTTAAATTCTAATACATGTGGATGAGCAATTCTCCATACATCATATAGACCTCTAGATGAAATTGCATGGCGGAATGCTTTCTGCATTTTGTTGGGGATATTTTGGGTTTGGGAACGACGGTCTACAAAAGGGTCTAGTATTTGATTGCAATCCCCCAGCACAAAATTGTCAGGTTTGCAAGATAGTAACAAAGAAAAAAACGTAGCCCAAAATGGAGGTTCTACTGCAGTAGGACCATAAACATTGCATATAGGAAATAGCATACCATTAATCCTGTCTGCATCATCTGTAACCTCTTCTATAACCTGTATTTGCAAGGATTTATGAGTGAGAATTACTACACCATTTTTGTTGTTAACTGCACAGGAACCAAACACATGGTCTACCCAATTCTTATTCAGACATTTAAAGTCTTGTTCCTTAAGATGTGTTTCTTGTATAAGAGCAATTTGACAATTTAATTTAGAGAGATGTTGAAGCACTCTTTGTTTCTTAACCGGATTGTGTAACTCCTTAACATTCCATGAAATAATACGAAGATAGATCATTGGTGAAACAATAGGAAACACTTAGAGAATATAATCATAAGTGAACTTGAAATGCAGACAACACGTGGATCATAAAATAAGAGGGAATGAAGGGTAATGAACCTACAGCTATAAGTGGTTGCTTGTTGTTTTCAATATTGCATTAGAGAATAAAAGAGAGTGAAAAAAGAAGAGAGATCACAGAAGAAAAAACAGAAAATACAAACGGGAAAAATGATTGAGGAGGCAGAACATGGCCCAACAATAAAAACAGAAGAAGATGACAAAAAGCCAAAAAGCTTTACTCATATTTGTCTTGTAAAGAAGTATATTGTAAGGGAGAAAGGGTGGAGCTCGAAAAGTGGAGGCCAGCCAACAATGATCCCCCAAGGAAAATAAAGTATTGAGTAACAAAGGGGAGGAGAAAAGTGAGAACAGAGATATATAGTTTAAAGAATAAATTAACAGCTAAGAACTGGACTTACCAACAAGGATAGTGACATTGTAATGTTGACATTACATGTACACGAGGACATGGACACACTTGGAGAAAGAAACTTCTCGACTTGACAGATCTGCAATTCTGGTACTGTGAAGGAAAAATAAACTGATTAAGGGTCCCCCATTGAATGATCAGGTTGTGCTGAGCTTCACACTTGTGATTATATATAAGTTGCTTCAAATCAGATTGATTATCAAAGGTAGTTGTTTATCTTTAAATGTAACTTTAAAAAGATAAGGGTGAATAAGGCCGTATCTCACATTTATGGACTTTAAGGATGGTTTGAGATCCAAAAATTCCTTTCTTCTAGCACCAGTCACCTTAGCTACATCTTGATTGAGGAAAGTTTTTTGCCCCATAGCATTTGTTTACATTGTTTAGCTGCTGTTAAGACTGCCATAAAGTCTTAATATTGTAGAAAAATGGCGATAATTGCTCTTGGTTTAGAAGAAGTAGATGGTTGACATGATCCAGTATGATGAGCTCGATGTAATATTAAGAACAGTGGTGCTCTGTAGACCAACAATCTTTGGAATATGTATTTGCAGAAATGTAACCATGTCCTGGGCCTCTGCACCTTCTGGAATGCCATAATTATGAAGATTATTTTATCTGTTACTCTTTTCCGAATCTTCTGCCTGTTTTTTAAGTAGCATCATCTCTTTAGACAAATTGTCGACTTTGGCGCTAGAATCCTGTACATCACTAATCCGCTGCTCCACCTCAGTAAGTCTAGAGTCCAAACGTGACCATTTTTCCTCAAATCGTTGCAAGGCTATATTCGTCTTCGTTACAAAACGTTTAATTAGCCTTAACCCATCCATAATATCCTCTAAGGTAAGAGACAAAGGAGTCTTAGCTCTTTTATTGCCTTCAGAATCCTTGCGACCATTAGTAGTGGAGGTAGAGGTTCTTGAAATATGAGGGACTTCCATATTAATAGAACAGTTAACGTTTCAAAAAGTAATGAAGTATATATTCCAATTCTCCAAAATAGAAGAAAAATGAGTATAAATGTGCCTTCATAGCCAGCAGAATTCTCAAGAAATTACGACCAAAATACTCAGAGTTGCTGTAAAATATCCAAGTTATTGCTTGACAATTACCTCCATAGGTAATCTATCAACTTCATACATATATATTATAAGGTTCTCCATTTAATTGTAGTACTGGACTATAAATCGAAATCTGAGGAGTTGAGAAAAAAAATCCTAAAATTGTAGCTGAAATCCTGTGAGGATCAGGAGCAGCAGGAATAAAGAGATAAACTCTGTTAAAAACCAGAGTTAAAAGTAGAAAACAAACTCATCATGCTGCTCTCTGATCGTTCATCCACCACTTCAGGAGGATAATAAATCTTCAGCTGTCAAAATGAAGATCCTCCGAAACGAAATCACCTCGGCCGATCGGGAGCGTCATAGTCAGGTGGCCATTTTGGTTTGCTCCCGCATGCGTTCCCCGTGCCTTGGGGTTCTGTAGTGGTATATTGCCTTCTCTGGAGCGTCATTGCCTTAGAACATTTGCACATCATGCACCAAGAAGTGTCTAATGCATTCCCAGTTTTCACTGTGGTGACAGCCACACTGACGCATGTCTTCTCTGTGTGTGGTCCACTTGCAGTGTCTGGTGTCATAAGTGATCAAACATGTTCTTAAAATCACTCAAACATGCGGCGCATGCCCAAATATAGCCAAAGCTTTCTATTTTTACTGTACACCTCTTTCTATTAAAAGACAACAAAAAAACAGACATTTTTGCCAAGCTAATAAAGCGAATGCATTATTCATATTTGGTAGCATCCAAGACTTGCAAGATTGTTTTTTACCCTCTTTTAGCACAGGAGCTCAATCATTGTTGATACACACTCTGAAATGATTAGCATACGTTCCTGTGATCGATGCACATAGCGTACAAGAGACATGCCTCAGTTATGTATACGAACTAGTAACCCATTATGCCCCAATTTCCGCAATGTCCCCTCACCGAATCACCTAATGGTCTTTCGAGAAAATGAATCTGAGATCTAAACCCAATTAATAGGGGTCCAGGAACCTGATAAAAACAGAACTATTAAAGCTTGATGTTAACTGAGCTAACCTGAAAACGGGTTGCAATACAAAAATGATTAGCAGAGCCATTCACCTGTCTGTAACCCCCTTCAACACTGTCAAGAGCTCTGAATTACTAGAAAGGAGACATGCAGAGATTTATAAAACTTACAAATAAATAATAAAAGATTTTTCCAGAAATTGTTAAATAATAATATTAAGAAGCAATACTTCACTACTCAAAATCATTTCACTTGTTACAATTCACAGCTAGTCAATAGAGGAAAAAATATCCCCATTCCCTCTTAATTTTCTAAATTGTATATTTCTAAGATAAAAGCAGTGCTCCAAATTACTAATTTTCCCAATTTTTGGTAATCCAGACATAAAAATATTATGATCAGTCAGACTTCCAGTAGACTATAATCAGGAACGAATCCACTTTCATGGCAACAGACACAAATCTGACACCTTCGGCAAAAAGTATTACTGCAATACTCAAAAACAGTGCCAGATACTTTCCAGGTGGTCACAAGTCCAAAACATTTGGATTACATTCCCTATTGTGAATCCGTGCACCGGGGCAGCGAATCAAAATATGTGTATTCAATTTGTAAATAGGGGCGGGCATGTGATACAGCATCCACCTGCTAAGAATTTGTGTTTGATGGATATTGATTCCCCAATAAACATCATTGACAAAGCATAGTTGTTTTAATCTAAGTAGTCCTCTGCTCCTGCTATTTTTATATTATAGAAAGTGGTGTGTGCGCTTTCATATTTTCTCAACATGGGGGGCTTTGTTCTATGATTAATATATTGTTTTCGCCAGAGTACAATTGATAAACCACATCATCTACGCAGCAATTTCAAACCCCAAGAGAGTGCTGAATGTGCTACACTTTGGTAATCGTAATAGTAATTGCATTTATATAGCGCCTATGACCCCTGTTGAAGTGAGGAATTGCAAACTAATGTTTATTTATGCTGGTTAGGGAAGTCTTTCAAATGCTTTTGCTGGCCATGCGTTTAGTAGTCACCCACCTTTCTAAAATTGATGAATTGACATCTCTTTATGGTCTGAGAATTTACAAAGATGACGAGAGAATAGTAATATGGTAATGTGGGACCTGTATGATAGCCTGGTATTTTACAACAAAGGAAATGTGAGATGTGTTGTTTTATGAGAGTAATTATTGTCTTGAACCGGAACAATTTCTGACTTAAAAGTACTGTAACAAAGTTCTGGGAAGAACCATCTAAACAAATGTGTTATTGGTTGAGCTGGTGGAAACCCTACTCAGGAAACAACCACGATCCTTGTCAGAGTGATCCACAAAAGTCCCTAAATTAACCTATGCTTAATACTCTAGGTGCCTGGCACAAAGCAGTCGTGTTTAACTTACAAGCAATGTGGAAACTTTATGCAGTGCACAAGAAGGCAATAAAGTGAACACACAACACAAGAAAAATCACAAACCAATTTAGAAAACTAGAGTCAATTTTAATAGATAAAATAATAGAGGGATGACAAAAGTTCAGTCAGTAAAACTGGGGATATTCAGTTTTTAAAGTTTTAGTGAAAATATCATCTGAAAGCACAAAGCGGCACTAGTGGTCATATTAGACATGGGGAAAGTTACAAGTTATGATCGATCACAATGGAGTGTAAGCAGGATTCAGGGACCAGGTTAGTCCCACAGAAGAGTTACCTTTTCAAGTCTGACACTAAGAGTTTCTTTCTCGTGGAGGAGGCTGTGAGAAGCCAGATGTCAGGATTTTCACCTTTGTCTTCATGGAGGAGCTTCAACTGATGCTAGCCATTGATCTAGGACCTGGGGATGGACCTCTTGGGGATCAGGACTTATTCCAGCTGATGCCAGCAGCAGGGCTCAGGCAGTTCCAGGACAGTCCAGGCAGGCTCAGTTGAAGCTGGTCAGCGTGGTAGTTGCAGGGAGGCCTCTTGAAGCTTAGTGTGTCCCTGTAACTCACACGCAAGATCAGCCAACTGACCCTAGGAGTTACTCTTGGTTGCCTGGGATGAAGCCAAGAAGGTCCAGGCTTTTTATTCAGACAGGAAACAGTCCTTCAGACAGCAAGGCAGTCCTTCAACAGCAAGACAGTCCGTCTGGGAGCAGGGCAGTCCTAAATCTTGCACCTGTCTGGGTCTGTACTGAAGACTGGTTCTGAAGGGCCTATTTCTATACTTGGTGCCAGATTTTGTGAGTGAGGGGGACAGTTCAAGAAATATATTTCCCTTTCCTGGGTCAGGGCTCCAAGCTGTCTGTGGTGACAAAAGGCAGGGCAGGCCTAGTGTCAGTTTCCTTTGTGAGTGCTGGAGGCAAATCCCTTTTAAGTGTAAGTGTAAGTGGGGCAGGGTACAGCTCCACCCCAGTCATCCTGTAAGGAAGGCCCTCTCCCAGCCACATCCAATTCCTATTGTTCACTGTCTGGGACCAATATACATTCTTAATGGGTGAGCGATGAAACAGCCTAGGCAGCCAGAAACTTCTAGAAGACCCCGGAAACATTTGGGCAGGAAAATGCCACCTTTCTAAAAGTATCAAAATTCAAAGTGATTGATGGAATGCTTGAATTAATCTGAGCTACTGGTGACTGCTCGAGCCTCATTCCAATCCAGTGCTTTCACCCACCATGCTACCTCAGTTAGAACTCAGCCATATGCAAATCAGTCTTGACCATGACTAGTGGGAATAGTCAAACACAAACTGGCAGGTGAGGTCCTCACTGAACTGGAACACATGCACCCCAGGGCCAGTTTTGCCATTATAATGGGCCCATCAGCCAAGTAGAGTTGATTCCAGTGGCACAGAGGACCCAAAAGCCATGTCTGGGCATACCTGTCACACTAAGGCCATAAAAAAAAGTGATAGATGGAATGCTTGAATTAATTTCAGTCACTGGCGATCGCTGGGAGCAACATCCCAATCGATCATTTTCGGCCATCAAGCCACCTCATTTCAGATCCAGCCAAATGCAAATGAGGCTTAATCCTGCTCAAATGGGAACAGCTCAGCCTGAACTGGCAGGCCAGATCCTCCCTGAACTGGAACACAAGCAATCCAGGACACAGTTTTGCCCCTAATATGGGGTCATCAGTCAGGTATAGCTTCATTCCATTGGAGCAATGAGCACAGGAACCAAGTCTGGACATACCTGTCATACGTAGGGCATCAAAACACCAATCTGGAATGCTAAAATGAATCTCAGCTACTAACGATGGCTCAGGCTGCATCTTAATCCAACGTATTTTGTCCCCATGCCTCCTCAGTTTGGACTCAGCCATATGCACATTAGCCTTGACCCTGCTCAAATGAGTGAGTCCAGCCAGAACTGCCAGGCCAGTTCCTCCCTAAACAAGAACACAAGCAACCCAGGACCAGATTTGCCCTTATTATATGCCCATCAGCCAGGTCTAGATTGATTCCTGTAGCACAGTGAGCATGAAACCCACATCTTGGTATATCCATCTTACTTAGGGCATCAACAAACAAAGTGATGGATGGAATGAATGGCTTAATCTCAGTCACTAGAGATTGCTCAGGTTGCATTCCAATCCATCATTTTTTTGCCCACCATGGCACCTTAGTTTGGACCCAGCCATATGCAATTCAGTCTTATCCTTGCTCCAATGGGGTCAGTTCAAACGAATCTTCCAGGCCATGACCTCCGTGAACCAGAACACAAGCAACTCAGGATCAGTTATGCCCTTAGTTTGTGCTCATCAGCCAAGTACAGCTAATTCCAATGGCTTAGTGAGAACGGGAACCATATTTGGGCATACCCGTCACAATTAGGTCACTAAAAACCAAAGCGATAGACGGAATGCTTGAATTAATCTCAGCCATTGGCTATAACTCAGCCTGTATCCTGATTCATCATTTTTCACCCACCATACCACCTTAATTAGGACCCAGATATCTGCAAATCAGATGTTATCCTTCTCGAGAAGGAGCAGTACAGCCTGAACTACCATGATCGGTCCTTCCTGAACCAGAATGCAAACATCCCAGGCCCGGGTTTCACCCTTATTTTAGACTCATAAGCCAGGTATAACTTGATTCCAGTGGCACAGTGAGCATGGGACCCATGTCTGGACATACCTGTCATACTTATGGTGTCAAAAAACAAAGTGATGGATCGAATGCTTGAATTAAACTCAGCTACACTCGATGGCTTGGACCACATCCCAATCCATCATATTTTTTCCCATCATGCCTCCTCAGTTTGGACCCATCCATATGCAAATCAGTCTTGACCCTGGTCAAATGGGAACAGTCCAGCCCAAACCACCAGGCCCTCCCTAAACCGGAACAAAAGAAACCCAAGACCAGTTTTGCCCTTATGATGGGCTCATCAGCCAGATATATCTCAATTCCCATGGCACAGTCAGTATGGTACCCCCGTCTTGGCATACCCATCACTCTTAGGATCTCAAGAAACAAAGTAATGGATGGAATGCTTGAATTAATCTCAGCCACTGGTGATCGCTGGAGGTCGTATCCCAGTCCTTCATTTCAAGCCCACCATGCCACCCTAGGTTAGACTCACACAAATGAAAATCAGCCTTTACCTTTCTCCAGTGGGAACAGTCCAGCTTGAATTTCGAGGCCAGGTCATCCCTGAACCAGAACACAAGCGACCCATATATCCATTTTACACTGTCCATGTTTTTTTTTTTTTCAAGTATCACCTCAGGGCTGACAATAAGCTAGGCAGCTGTGCAGTGCTAACATGTCAGACTAATGCCAATTTGAAATTGAGGAGGTCTTCTATAACACTCCATACCCCACCTCTAAAATGTGTCCTGACACTCCGATGCTTTCTGTGCATAATGTTTATAAGCAAAACATTAGTTGTGCTAAAATGGCAACCGTTAATAGTAACCATGCCCAAAAAGCCTTAATGCATGCAAACACTAGTGTTTACTTGATAAATTGGGCAACATCTTTTAAATAGCATTTTTGTATCTAAATTATAATAGATTCATTCACATAATTTTGGGAATTTTGCTATATGCTTGCTATGTGAAATTGCTGAACCTATGCCATTACGCCATCATTCTCAGCACCATTTCACAGTGAGTGCTTGAGAATAACGTGAAAGACTAGAATGTGAGCACCTGTTGCTCTCTGCACTTGTGTTCCTGCATTATCGTTTAGCACAAAGAAAGCCCTCCTATCAAAATTTGACACATGTGCCTTTTATGCTAAAACATAATGCTAAATTGCAGATTTGCATTTAGTGTAATCATCTGTGATTTCACAAAAATGTACTGGAATTTCATGTAATCATGCTAAAGCAATTTTTGTGATTTCACATACTCCTAAAACAAGTACAGCCACACCAAACTGCACAATTGTAATCCAGTGAGAAACCTAGATTTGATACAATAGAATCACAAATATAATTTCCAGAAAGGCTGTGAAGTCCAACATTTTAAACTAAGCATTAGCAGAATATTTTAGGATGCGTGGGCACCTTTGTAAGTGGCTGTAACTATGCTTCCCCTGAAACCCAAGTTTACTGTTAATATAAGGATCCTGGTAGGGAAAGAAAGGTAATGGCATGTTGTCATCAGCCACATAAAGACAAGCACGATGGCCTAACCTCTGCACTCACATTCAGCAACCCTGATTGAATGTGGAATGACCTTTGATGCAGACCTCTTTTTAGCCACCCTGATCGATGCCTTCTGGGGAGATCAACAGACGCATCTCTAAATTACGAGAAGGTTTCTCTCTGAAGTGTAGGGAAGGCCCCTGTTATGATGTGTAGCTTGGGTATATTAGAATGTTTCTAGGTTGTTATAGGAACGCGGTGTCCTAGGAACTGGGACATTCCACCGGGGTCGGTTATTTTAACCTGGCCGCGGTGGAGGTCACACTTGTTGAGTGTTATCTAAATAAACACTTATTGAAGACATCAGTTGTGTGGGAGTTCTCCGTTACAACATAATTTTGGCGACGAGTTGGAGCTGGCTACGGCTAAGGAGTAGTGTGACCTCTACGGACTAGCATGCAGTGATTCTGGGACTTCGAAGAGGAAAGGACTTTGCCTATCCTACGCTTCGCTGAGATATTTTGTAGGAACTGTGTGTGAGTTCAAGCCGTGGATGGTGTCTAATGTTCCCGTTTGTGGTGGAAATCAACGGTGACAAAAGACCGTGTGCGCGCTGCGTGGAGCCCACTGATATCCGTTATTTATTTGTGCAGCGCGTGAGACTGGTGGAAATCAACGGTAATTAAACACCATGGATGGTGTCTAACGTTACCGTTTGTTGGAGGAAATCAACGGTGACAAAAGACCGTGCGCGTGCTGCGTGGAGCGCGCTGATATCCGATATTTATTTGTACAGCGTATGTGACTGGAGATATCAACGGTAATTAAACACTGCGCGCATGTGGTGTGGAGCACGGTGGTACCAAACATCTGCTTGCGCAGCGCGTGAGACTGGCGGCGTGGAGCGCAGTTGTACAGCACGTCGGACAGGAGTTTGCGACTCACCTCACCTCGCTGATCTGTTTCCCACAAGTGGAATACGTCGAGCACAGTGACTTTTCTGCTCCGTATTAACGGCAAGTGGGAGTGTCGGAGAGCGTTTCCGGCGCTACGACTTTAGAGGAAAGGTGCTTTGGTTCCAGTTGTGGACATTAAAAGAAAGGTCCTTAAAAGCATATTGATGCCCAACCGATTATTTACAGGCAATTGCTTGCAGCACAGTGGGAAAGTTACAGCTGTCAAGGTGACATTGACTCAAAGCCTTAAATCTTCAGTTTGATGTGTTGAGCGCATACCAAGTGCACACTGTTATTTACATATCGTATTTATGTTGGTTATTTATTTATTCTTTTTTGTTAACATTTGCTGTAGTTAGTCTGTGTAACTGCATGGTACAACGTACAGTACGTGATCAACTACTTCTGTTATAGACATTAATTTATTTAAGTGTCTGTATCAGCATGGATTTGCATGCAGTCACGCCACCACTGCCATTTTTATCCCAACCAGGTGAGCCATCGCTGGAGTGGGAAGAATGGATAGATGTTTTTGATAATTACTTAGAAGCAATTGATAGGCGCAACTTTTCTCTTGGGAGGAAAAAGGCTATTTTATTGAATGCTTTGGGCAAGGAAGGGCAACACATCTTTAAGTACTTATCGGCGTTACCTATCCAAGAAGATCAACCTGATGTTGACGTTTATTCTGATGCGCGTAAACGTTTAGAGATTAGGTTTGCTAAGGGTAGGAATATTGTGATTAGACGACACAAATTTCATACTCAGCCACAACGTCCTGGTGAGTCGATCGATGACTTTGTCACCAGGTTAAGAGAGTTATCGTTAAAATGTCAGTTTGGCCCAATGACAGATGAGATGATACGCGATCAACTTATAGTACAGTGCAACAGTCGCAAGATACAAGAAAGGTTGTGGGCTGCTAAGAATCCGACTCTAAAAGATGCCATAGATATAGCTAAAGTAATAGAAGAATCGGACTATTGCATGAGGGTAATGGATAAGAGGGAGGAAAAAATTGGTGTGTCAGTCATTGGTCAACACACGGACTGTGAAGTTTTTAATAGCAAAAGTGGTGCAAGTACATACAAAATCAGTAAAGGTGGTCAAAATGTAAAAGTAACTGGGAAAACATGCAATAACTGTGGGAGCTACATTCACAGTACTGGAGCTAGAAATTGTTTCGCGAAGGGAAAGGATTGTAGGAAGTGTAATCAAAAAGGACCTTTTGCCAGGATGTGTCGAAGTACTGCAAAGATGAGAGTAGCAGTGTTGTCAGAAGGATCTGACGATAGTTTGAATGGATGCCCGGACAGAGTATTAATAGTGGAGGACGAATGCAATAGGAAACAAAGACCCACAGCTGAATTCCTTATAAAGGGACAGGCTATTCATTTAATGGTTGACTCTGGGTCTCTTTATACCATTATACCAAAGGGTTTATTTAGATCCAAGTGGCCAAACACTAAGCTATTGCCGAAAGATATCAACCCTGGTGGGTATCAGGGAGAAAAAATCAATATCGTAGGCTATATGTTAGCTGATATCACCTTTGGTGAAAGGATTATTCAAGGGAAGGTATATGTTGCGGAACCTGGTCCGCCGATCCTCGGGTGGGCTCATCAATACGATTTACACATCACTATAAATCCACAAGCTGAAAATCCTGTCATGGTTGTTCAAGAGGTGACATTAGAAGACATTATCAGGGGTGTAAGCAATGTGTTTCTTGAGGAAATGGGTGAACTTAAGGGGTACGTGCATAGGATTACATTGAAACATGGGGCGATTCCAGTCCAACATAAAGTTAGAAGAGTACCTGTTTTGGTAAGAGAGGAAATCAACAAATTAATAGATGACATGTTAATAAGGGGAATAATTGAGCCAGTGGAGACGTCAGAGTGGATTTCTCCAGTGGTAATCACACGCAAAGCTGACGGTAAATTGAGATTTTGCGTTGATTTGAGGAGCCTGAATCAATGTGTTGTTGCAGACAATTTTCCACTCCCTAATATCAACGAACTCTTGACTCTACCGAAGGGTGGAAAATTCTTCACAAAACTAGATCTGAAGCACGCATATCATCAGATCAAGTTGCACAATGACTCTAAATCTTTAACTTCCTTTATAACCATGGAGGGCACGTTTCGTTTTACACTCATGCCTTTTGGGTTATGTTCGGCAGCCAGTGTGTTTCAAAGAGTGATGATTGAAGTATTCCATGATTTAGAAAATGTACTATATTTCCAGGATGATATCTTGATTTTTGGAGATACTGTGGAGAGTCATAATTTCACTTTGAAACAGGTTCTGGACAGAATCTCCAATGCTGGACTGACTTTGAGGAAAGAGAAATGTGTGTTTTTGGTCAGGGAGATAGAATATCTTGGGCATACACTTTCGGGGGAAGGTATCAAACCTAAGAGCAACCTACTGGATTCTATTAAATTGGTCCCATCACCGCAGGACAAAGATCAATTGAGGTCTTTTTTAGATATGATAGAATATTACTCAAAATTCATGAAGAATTTTGCCTCTAAGACTGAGATTTTGAGAGCGTTGTTGAGGAAAGAGACGAGATTTGAGTGGTTCAAAGTGCAACAAGAGTGTTTTGAGGCCATCAAGGAGAAAGTGTGCTGCGCTGGCATTTTGACTCCTTTTGACACTAGCAAAAGATCTATAATCACGGTGGATGCGAGTGCATGTGGTATAGGAGCTGTGTTAGCGCAAATACACCCAACAGGTGAAAAGACTGTTGCATTTGCTTCGCGTTCTCTAACGGATTCAGAGCGCAATTACTCCATTATCGAGAGAGAAGCTTTGGCCGAACTTGGGCCACAACCCCTACTGCAACCTCTAGTGCCCCTAGTAATAGCAGTGGTGGTGGGAGCTAACCTACTAATAGCCAATCCAAGGGAGTAGCTGGGCTCACTTTTGGTAATTTAGTTGGGGTTGGTCTTGTTAGGGAGACCACAGAGGCTGTGCTAGTCTCTGAAGGTGCCATTGATTTGTCCACCTTGGTTGCTTGTCCCCTTAATATGGATAAGTACAAGCAACTTCCCCTAATCAATTGTGTTGAGGTTCAGGCCTACAGGGACACAGGTGCCAGTGTTACCATGGTAATAGAGAAACTGGTACACCCTGAACAACACCTATTTGGTCACCAGTACCAAGTGACAGACGCTCATAACAACACTCTTAGCCACCCCATGGCTGTTGTGAATCTCAACTGGGGGGGGTTACTGGTCCAAAGAAAGTTGTGGTTGCCTCAGATTTACCTGTAGACTGCCTACTAGGGAATGATTTAGAGACATCAGCTTGGGCAGAAGTGGAGTTGGAGGCTCATGCAGCAATGCTGGGCATTCATTCCTGGGCATATTTTTGCTTTGACAAGGGCTGAGGCCAAAAAGCAAAAAGGACAGGGTGACTTGGATCCTGGAACAATGGACCAAGTGCTCCCTAAAGCTAGGGTTAGTAAGGGTAAATCCCTACCCACTATCCCTCCCTCTACAGATGATTCTACTTCTGAGGAAGAAGAATTTCCCCCCTGTGCAGAACCTTCACCAGAGGAGCTGGCAGCAGACACTGCTGAGCTTTTGGGTGGAGGGGGGCCTGCCAGGGAGGAGCTGAGTGTGGCACAGCAATCCTGTCCCACATTAGAGGGTCTCAGACAGCAAGCTGTCAAACAGCAAAATGGGGAGGTCAGTGACTCACATATAGGTTACTGGGAGGACAACCTCTTGTACACAGAGGAAAGGGATCCAAAACCTGTAGCAGCCAGGAGATTGGTCATTCCCCTGCAGTACAGAGAGTTCCTCCTAACTATGGCACGCAACATTCCCTTGGCTGGACATTTGGGTCAGATTAAAACATGGGAAAGGCTTGTCCCCCTGTTTCACTGGCCTAGGATGTCAGAGGACACAAAAGACTTTTGTAAGTTCTGCGTGACCTGCCAAGCCAGTGGCAAGACTGGTGGCACTCCAAAGGCTCCCCTTATTCCACTGCCTGTGGTTGGGGTTCCTTTTGAAAGGGTAGGGGTTGACATAGTTGGCCCCCTTGACCCTCCTACTGCTTCAGGCAATAGGTTTATCTTAGTGGTAGTGGACCATGCCACAAGATATCCTGAAGCTATTCCTGTAAGGACCACTACAGCTCCTGCAGTGGCAAAAGCCCTCCTGGGAATCTTTTCCAGGGTGGGTTTCCCAAAAGAGGTTGGATCAGACAGGGGTAGCAACTTTATGTCTGCATACTTGAAGGCCATGTGGAAGGAATGTGGTGTAAAATACAAATTCACCACACCTTATCATCCACAAACAAATGGACTGGTAGAGAGGTTTAATAAAACTCTCAAAGGAATGATAATGGGACTCCCTGAAAAACTGAAGAAGAGATGGGATGTCCTGTTACCTTGCCTCCTTTTTGCTTACAGGGAGGTACCCCAGAAAGGAGTGGGCTTCAGCCCCTTTGAACTCCTATTTGGACACCCTGTAAGAGGTCCCCTAACACTTGTAAAGGAGGGTTGGGAACAACCTTTAAAAGCTCCCAAGCAAGACATAGTGGACTATGTACTCGGCCTAAGATCCAGAATGGCTGAATACATGAAAAAGGCCAGTAAAAACCTTCAGGCCAGCCAAGAGCTCCAAAAGCAATGGCATGACCAGAATGCTGTTCTGATTCAGTACCAACCAGGACAGAAGGTGTGGGTATTGGAGCCTGTGGCCCCAAGAGCACTCCAAGACAAATGGAGTGGACCCCATCTCATTGTTGAAAAAAAGGGAGAGGTCATCTACTTGGTTGACCTGGGCACTGCCAGGAGTCCCCTTAGGGTGCTCCATGTCAATCACCTAAAACCCTACTATGACAGGGCTGATCTCACCCTGCTCATGGCAACAGATGAAGGACAGGAAGAAGAGAGTGACCCTCTCCCTGATCTCTTCTCTTCCACAGAACAAGATGCTCTAGTGGAAGGTGTAGTTTTGGCAGACTGTCTTACTGCTGAGCAGAAAGACAACTGCATAAATCTCCTAGGTCAGTTTTCAGAACTCTTTTCTACTGTGCCAGGAACCACTTCTTGGTGTGAGCACACTATAGATACTGGAGACAGCATGCCTGTCAAAAGTAAGATCTATAGGCAGCCTGACCATGTCAGGGGCTGCATAAAACAAGAAGTTCAGAAAATGCTTGAACTAGGAATGGTTGAACATTCTAAAAGCCCATGGGCCTCTCCTGTGGTGCTTGTACCAAAGCCTCACTCAAAATATGGGAAAAGAGAGATGAGGTTTTGTGTAGATTACAGAGGTCTCAACCAGGTAACTAAAACTGATGCTCACCCTATACCCAGGGCAAATGAGCTCATAGATACACTGGCATCTGCCAAGTATCTAAGCACCTTTGATTTGACTGCAGGGTATTGGCAGATCAAGTTATCAGAGGATGCTAAAGCAAAAACTGCATTTTCGACTATTGGAGGGCACTACCAATTCACAGTAATGCCCTTTGGTTTGAAAATGCACCTACCACTTTTCAGAGGTTGGTGAATACAGTCCTGCAAGGGTTGGAGGCTTTTAGTGCACCATATCTGGACGATATAGCTGTCTTTAGCTCCACCTGGGATGATCACCTGGTCCACCTGTGGAAAGTTTTGGAGGCCCTGCAGAAGTCAGGCCTCACTATCAAGGCTTCAAAGTGCCAGATATGGCAGGGGAAAGTGGTTTATCTGGGACACCTGGTAGGTGGAGAACAGATTGCACCACTTCAGGGGAAAATCCAGGCAATCATGGATTGGGTTCCCCCTACAACTCAGACCCAGGTGAGAGCCTTCTTAGGCCTCACTGGGTATTACAGGAGGTTCATTAAGAACTATGGCTCCATTGCAGCCCCACTTAATGATCTCACTTCCAAGAAAATGCCTAAAAAGGTATTGTGGACAGCTAGCTGTCAGAAAGCTTTTGAGGAGCTGAAACAGGCCATGTGCACTGCACCTGTCCTAAAAAGCCCATGTTACTCCACGAAATTCATTGTTCAAACTGATGCATCTGAATTAGGGGTAGGGGCAGTCTTATCACAACTCAATTCTGACGACCAGGATCAACCTGTTGCTTTTATCAGCAGGAGGTTGACCCCCTAGAGAAAAGCGTTGGTCTGCCATAGAGAGGGAGGCCGTTGCTGTGGTCTGGGCACTGAAGAAGTTGAGACCATACCTGTTTGGCACTCACTTCATTGTTCAGACAGACCACAAACCTCTACTTTGGCTAAAACAAATGAAAGGTGAAAACCCTAAATTGTTGCGGTGGTCCATATCTCTACAGGGAATGGACTTTACAGTGGAACATAGACCTGGGAGTACCCACTCCAATGCAGATAGACTCTCCAGATATTTCCACTTAGACAATGAAGACTCATCAGGTCATGGCTAGTGTTATTGTCCTTCATTTGGGGGGGGGGGGGTTGTGTAGGAAAGTACCATCTTGCCTGGCATGTTACCCCCATATTTTCACTGTATATATGTTGTTTTAGTGTATGTGTCCCTGGGACCCTGCCAGCCAGGGCCCCAGTGCTCATAAGTGTGCCTTGTATGTGTTCCCTGTGTGATGACTAACTGTCTCACTGAGGCTCTGCTAACCAGAACCTCAGTGGTTATGCTCTCCCTGCTTTCTAAATTGTCACTAACAGGCTAGTGACCAATTTCACCAATTCTCATTGGCATACTGGAACACCCTTATAATTCCCTAGTATATGGTACTGAGGTACCCAGGGTATTGGGGTCCAGGAGATCCCTATGGGCTGCAGCATTTCTTTTGCCACCCATAGGGAGCTCTGACAATTCTTACACAGGCCTGCCACTGCAGCCTGAGTGAAATAACGTCCACGTTATTTCACAGCCATTTACCACTGCACTTAAGTAACTTATAAGTCACCTATATGTTTAACCTTCACCTGGTGAAGGTTGGGTGCTAAGTTACTTAGTGTGTGGGCACCCTGGCACTAGCCAGGGTGCCCCCACATCGTTCAGGGCAAATTCCCCGGACTTTGTGAGTGCGGGTACACCATTTCACGCGTGCACTATACATAGGTCACTACCTATGTATAGCGTCACAATGGTAACTCCGAACATGGCCATGTAACATGTCTAAGATCATGGAATTTTCACCCCAATGCCATTTTGGCATTGGGGAGACAATTCCATGATCCCCCGAGTCTCTAGCACAGACCCGGGTACTGCCAAACTGCCTTTCCCGGGGTTTCACTGCAGCTGCTGCTGCTGCCAACCCCTCAGACAGGTTTCTGCCCTCCTGGGGTCCAGCCAGGCCTGGCCCAGGAAGGCATAACAAAGGACTTCCTCAGAGAGAGGGTGTTACACCCTCTCCCTTTGGAAAAAGGTGTCAGGGCTGGGGAGGAGTAGCCTCCCCAGCCTCTGGAAATGCTTTGATGGGCACAGATGGTGCCCATCTCTGCATAAGCCAGTCTACACCGGTTCAGGGATCCCCCAGCCCTGCTTTGACGCGAAACTGGACAAAGGAAAGGGGAGTAACCACTCCCCTGACCTGCACCTCCCAGGGGAGGTGCCCAGAGCTCCTCCAACGTGCCCCAGACCTCTGCCATCTTGGATTCAGAGGTGTGCTGGCACACTGGACTGCTCTGAGTGGCCAGGGCCAGCAGGTGATGTCAGAGACTCCTTCTGATAGGCTCTTACCTGTGTTACTAGCCTATCCTCCTTCCTAGGTAGCCAAACCTCCTTTTCTGGCTATTTAGGGTCTCTGCTTTGGGGAATTCTTCAGATACTGAATGCAAGAGCTCACCAGAGTTCCTCTTCATCTCTCTCTTCACCTTCTGCCAAAGGATCGACCGCTGACTCTTCAGGACGCCTGCAAAACCGCAACAAAGCAGCAAAGACCACTACTACAACCTTGTATCGCTTATCCGGCCGCCTTCTCGACTGTTTCCTGGTGGTGCATGCTCTGGGGGTAGCCTGCCTCCTTTCTGCACCAGGAGCTCTGAAGAAATCTCCCGTGGGATGACGGAATCTTCCCCCTGCAACCGCAGGCAACAAAGGACTGCATCACCGGTCCTCTGGGTCCCCTCTCAGCACAACGAGCGTGGTCCCTGGAACTCAGCAACTCTGTCCAAGTGACTCCCACAGTCCAGTGACTCTTCATTCCAAGTTTGGTGGAAGTAAGTCCTTGCCTGCCCACGCTAGACTGCATTGCTGGGTACCGCGTCATTTGCAGCTGCTCCGGCTCCTGTGCACTCTTCCAGGATTTCCTTTGTGCACAGCCAAGCCTGGGTCCCCGACACTCTAACCTGAAGTGCACAACCTTCTGAGTTGTCCTCCGGCATCGTGGGACTCCCTTTTGTGTCTTCGGGTGGACTCCAGTTCACTCCTCTTCCAAGTGCCTGTTCCGGTACTTCTGCGGGTGCCGCCTGCTTCTGTGAGGGCTCCCTGACTTGCTGGGTGCCCCCTCTGTCTCCTCATCCAAGTGGCGACATCCTGGTCCCTCCTGGGCCACAGCAGCATCCAAAAACCTTAACCACGAACCTTGCAGCTAGCAAGGCTTGTTTGCAGTCTTTCTGCGTGGGAACACCTCTGCAAGCTTCTTCATGACGTGGGACATCCATCCTCCGAAGGGGAAGTTTCTAGCCCTCTTTGTTCTTGCAGAATCCACAGCTTCTACCACCCGGTGGCAGCTTCTTTGCACCCTCAGCTGGCATTTCCTGGGCATCTGCCCACTCTCAACATCGTCGTGACTCTTGGACTTGGTCCCCTTGTTTCACAGGTACTCAGGTCCGGAAATCCACTGTTGTTGCTTTGCTGGTGTTGGTCTTCCTTGCAGAAACCCCCTATCACGACTTCTGTGCTCTCTGGGGGTTATAGGTGCACTTTACACCTACTTTTCAGGGTCTTGGGCTGGGCTATTTTTCTAACCCTCACTGTTTTCTTACAGTCCCAGCGACCCTCTACAAGCTCACATAGGTTTGGGGTCCATTGGTGGTTCGCATTCCACTTTTGGAGTATATGGTTTGTGTTGCCCCTATACCTATGTGCTCCTATTGCAATCTACTGTAACTTTACATTGCTTGCACTACTTCCTTTTGCTATTACTGCATATTTTTGGTATTGTGTACATATATCTTGTGTATATTTGGCATCCTCATACTGAGGGTACTCACTGAGATACTTTTGGCATATTGTCATAAAAATAAAGTACCTTTATTTTTAGTATATCTGTGTATTGTGTTTTCTTATGATATTGTGCATTTGACACCAGTGGTATAGTAGGAGCTTTGCATGTCTCCTAGTTCAGCCTAAGCTGCTCTGCTATAGCTACCTTCTATCAGCCTAAGCTGCTAGAAACACCTCTTCTACACTAATAAGGGATAACTGGACCTGGTACAGAGTGTAAGTACCCCTTGGTACCCACTACAAGCCTGGCCAGCTTCCTACAATACCAGGGTGGAAGAACGTACAGGCAGACTGTTTATCACGTTTACCTTTAGATTGGGAGATAGTTGGATAGGGTGTGTTGAAGCATGAGAGTGAAGGTGCAGTAGCGAGTGTCTGTGATGTGGTTCATTGGACCCTGGGGGCGGTGAGTGAGGAAGAGTGGGAGCGAGCTTTGACACAGGATGAGGTGCTGAAGGGAGTTGTCAAAATGATAATGGAAGGAGGAAGGAGAGAAAGCACGTTATCCCCAGCTCTTAGGCCATATGGTAAAGTCTTGGACAAGTTGTCCATTCTGGGCAATGGAGTTTTGGTACGGGGAGAAAGGTTGATACCTCCATTAGGTATCAGGAAAAGGTTATTTGATATAGCCCATGAAGGTCACTTAGGACAGATAATGTCAAAGAAATGTCTCAGAGCTGAGTTTTGGTGGCCAGGTATGGACGATGACGTGGTAAACTGGGTGGAAAGGTGTTCTGAATGCATAGAGAGTGAGAAAAGGTTGAATGTGAGCAAACAAACTGTGTGTGGGACTATGCGGGATCCAGGCATAGCTTGGCATATGGTTTGTGGTGATTTTATTGGTCCTATGGCGTGTGGTGGTTACAGTCAGAGGTTTGCGTTTGTCTTAGTTGATTTGAATACCAAATGGTTAGTTGTTAAGTTTATGGCGGAGGTGACAACGGTCTCTACAATGAGGATTTTATCAGAAATTTTCAGTGAGGAAGGTTTTCCTGATTGTCTCGTCACTGATAATGGTACTCAACTTACATCAGATCGTACGAAGCAGTTCTTAAATGAGTGTGGTGTAAAGCATGCACGCACGTCTCTCTATAATTCCCAGGGAAATGGCACTGTAGAAAGGGCCAATAGGCTGGTTAAGGGTGCCATTCAGCTAGCTTTGGCAAATGGACTGAGTGTAGGAAAAGTTGTGAGTGATTTGGTGTGGGCCTATCGAACTACAGCAAACAACACATCGGTATCTTCGCCTTTCGAGTTGATGCGGGGTAGAAAGCCTAGTACCAAGCTAACTCCGTTTTGGATTAAAGCTCTTTTGGAAGGAAATGGAGTAGAGCGGGAGAGTCAGGAGAGTGAAAGGAAACTTAGTAAAATAATAGTTCCTGGTGATTCGGTGAAAATAAAATTGGGACGGTGTGTCGGAGGATTAAACAAATTTCGAGGGCCATTTCAGGTTAAGCATATCGGCAGATGGCATGTTGTGTTGGAAAATGGTGAAAAGTGGAATTTTAGGAGAGTGGCTAGGTTTGGTACGCAGGACTCAAAGTTTGGCACACAGAGGAGTGAATGTGAGGGGTCAGTTTTGGGTGAGAGTGAAGGAGTAATTTCGGAATGCTTGAGTTCTACTAAAGAAGTTGGTTCTACTAAAGAGGTTGAATGCCCGAGTTCTACTAAAGAGGTTAGGTCAAACCCTCTAACATTTAATGTTGAGGTGGGTGGATCCAGGGGTGAGACTTCACAGGATATAAAGAAGGGTACTACATTTTCCTCAAGGGTTTTTGTAGAGGACAGTGTATCTTCTTCCCAAAAATCAGGGATTGAATCTCCTGACATTAATCCAGGTGGTGAACAATGTCCTGGATCTTCCGGAGGTGTCCCAAGGTATGTACAAAGTCCTAAGGAGGAATGTTTGTCTACAAGAGGGCAGAGACAGAGAGCCCTCCTTCGTATTTGCAAGATTATGTAAGATAACCGTATTTAAAGTGGTACAAATTGTAAGTAATATTATTTCAATCTATTTTTGATTATACGTTGTATGTGCATTTACTATTGTTATAAATCAGAAGGGGGTTCTGTATTATTATGTAAAGGAGGAGGATATGTTATAATGTGTAGCTTGGGTATATTAGAATGTTTGTAGGTTGTTATAGGAATGCGGTGTGCTAGGAACTGGGACATTCCACCGGGGTCGGTTATTTTAACCTGGCCGCGGTGGAGGTCACACTTGTTGAGTGTTATCTAAATAAACACTTATTGAAGACATCCGTTGTGTGGGAGTTCTCCGTTACAACAGCCCCTCATTAGCATGGGTATGCTGTGAGTTGGTATGGAGTGCTCAGTGAACCAGCAGGCCTGAGACTACCTGTCAGCAGGCACAGGACTACCTGTCACCATCTTAGACTAACTCTTTCTGGCGTTACTTAGGTTGTAAAAAAGAGAAAGTGTTTAGGAATAGGGGAGGGAACTATATGATAACAACCTAAATTAGCTCTGACGTTTCCATCAACCACTGCTGGGTACCGTCATGCTGTAGGATGCCCAGCCCCTGGAAAACTAACATCTGCTGGAATTTGGAGGTACTAAGGAAAATACAACTACAGTTAGAATCATCTCACCTGCATGAGGAAGGGCCTGTCTTTTTTTGACCCGAAACTCCGGAGGTTATTCGAAAGAGTCAAGGAAGATTGCTTCTGATGTCCACAAAGAGATAAAGGACAAGAGGGCACTTTAGATAAATATATAGTAGGCCCACTTGGGACTGGACTCTATGCTGTGACCATGAAAAAAAGGGGAAACAATGTCTATGTCCTCCTTGAACCAATTATCTGTGGACCATAGCAGAGTTCTTGAAAGTGTATCAGCAATTGGGAATTCTAATAAGAATCAAATCAACTGTTAGTAAAGCTGGGACGTTTTGTCACCTTAAGGAGAAGAACAAGGGACAAAACTCACAAGAAAATCCAGCAACCTGAGCAGACACTCTTTTCCATTTTGACCCCTGGAGCTTTTGCATGTTAAATCTATGTCTATTGTGCACCGCAAAAAGAAGATCCCCAACTCGTACACCCCTATTTAGCCACAGCAGCCCGTCTTGCTCCACGGAAAGACTGTGAGCTCAGAAAAAGTTTTCAAGTTTGAAAGGTAAAACTGTTGAATGGGACAAACCACTCATCTTCTCCTGCCCCTTGCTTCATTGTTGGTGGGCTGCGAAGAGTGTATGCACTGCAGTCTTCAAATTCAAATGGATTCAAATTTATTGATGTATAGAAATATAAAATCTCGTCATACAATAAAAATATTTGCAATAAAACAGTTAAAAACAAGATTAAAAATACAAAAATATACATATATAAATATATGTATATGTATCTACATTAGAACCCCAGAAAAAGGATTAAATAAATCCAATAAGACCGTCCATTAATTCCCGCAGTTCATATAACAAACAGCACAAAAAAGTCAAGAACAGTTGTCCCCAAATCATCATCACCATTCGAGCTTTATTTCGGCAGCAAATGTCATAAAACATGCATAAGACCATGATTCGTGGAACAACAGATAAAAATACAGTAAAATCCTCGAAATAAGAGGTTCCACATTACCAGAGCCCAGGGCATAAAAGTCGCACACTAGGTACTCTATCAGGATGTACACATGGCTTAATCATTCTTGGATGTTCGTGGACTTTTACCACAAAATGACTAAACAAAATTGAGCTCTGAGTTATGCAACTAAAATGATAGGACTTTACAGGTAGGTTTGGATTGGTAAGAACTTTACATTCTCCTACCCTAGATACAAAATGTCTAATATAATGCAAATGTGTAAAAAACATGGTCTGGGTAGTTTGGTAAGAGGAGTCTGTTAACGTTTAAAAATCTTACTCTAGTGCACCATATTGCTGCTAAAGATTTTGCCACCGCACACACCACAGGCCTCTGGGTGCTAGTTCTGCAGATCCTATGAGCCAGATGGTGGTTCCTGATGCACATGGTATTGCAGAGAGGTCTTATCCAACGGACCCCTTGCTTTTTAAATGCGGGACAATGAAATAGGACTTGACTAATTGATTCCCTGGTGTTACACCCCATCGGGCAAAGATCTGTGAAGCTGGCAGTTTGCTTCCACCTGGAGGTAAGATCGCATACTGGTAAGGATCCTAATCTAACGTTTGTGTAAAGTGCACATGCCACAGGATGTGAAATACTATCAAAGAAGTGCTCAAACTCATAATGACACTTAAATGATAAAAAACTGTCCATCATGCTACCCGATGGAGCAGCTGCTAATATTGACGTTTGGACACTCACCCAGTATGCATCCTTCAAGTTCTGTGTGGCATTTTTAGGAAGATGCAAAGGATCCGACCAGTAGGAAAACAACCCGAATTTGAAGAAGCCGCTTTTTACATAATGGCACCATGGGATTTTCACAGCCTGGGAATCTCTCAAAAGCACTCCTAACCATGTCCTATAGGGATCTGAGGCTGCTGATGACCAGTTCTGAATCCAATATTGCAACAGTCCCAAAGCAGCAATATCTGCAATAGAGTACAGGTTCAAATTCATTCGGATAGGCAAAGTAGGAGAGCTCAAGGGAACCTTTAACAAGGCCTTAATAAAAGATATCTCTACTCTTTCTATATCATGGAGTTTACCATGGCCCCACAACTCAGCGCCATATAAGGCAACCGTTCTAGCTTGCATTTTGTAAATATCTACCACTGGTGTGATGGAAAAGGTAGGCGCTATAGCAGCAACTCTCAAAATGCCCCCTGTCTTTTGTTTGAAGGACATTGTACATTTTGTCAGGTGTGCTGACCATTTATGGGAGTTTTCAAATATGTCTCCAAAATAGTCAAAATCAGTTACACCCTCAAGGGCCTTGACAACCAGCACTATACTTTTCTTTACTCCAAATTTTTGGTCACCTAATACCATGCATTTGGTTTTGGTGCTGTTTATTTGAAGGCTGTGATCCCTGCAGAACCCCAGAAATGTCTCCAGAAGCCTGGATAATCCAGAGTGTGTTTGGGATAAAGGCAGGGTATCATCAGCAAACAACAGACACAGGGGGTCATTCTGACCTCGGCGGTAAAAGGCTCTTACCGCCGGTCAGAAGACCGCCATTATACCGCTGCGGCCGCGGTAAACCGCCACGGTCATTCTGACCCACAACTGCCAAACCGCCAAAAACCCGACATCCACGGAAGGCCGCCTCATCAGCGGTCAGTGATAAACTGGAGATGACCAAACCTCCACCGTCACGCCAACACAAACACGCCCATGCCATTACGACCCACGAATCCACGCGGCGGTCTTTCAACCGCGGTATTCCATTGGCGGTACACACCGCCGCGCTCAAAATACACACACCTTTACAAAACACAGCCACATTGGCCAATTCGAAATACACACACCTGATACACATACAAACAACACACCCACACACCCATCACTATATAAAACACACACCCACATCACCCTCAAACCCCCACAAATCGAAATTCAGAGACAAGGCGCAATACACAGAGAGAGAGCACAGGGAACGCAAAGCACAACACACACAGGAACCCAACACCATCACCCACACCACATCTACGCACAAAACACCACACACCACCACACTCATCACCACAAACACCACCCCACACCTCATCCACACCACCCCATGGCACCCCAAAGACACCCCAGGTTCTCGGACCAAGAACTCAGGGTCATGGTGGAGGAAATAATTAGGGTAGAGCCCCAGCTCTTCGGCACACAGGTGCAGCACACCACAATAGCCAGGAAGGCGGAGCTATGGCAAAGGATCGTCGACAGGGTCAACGCTGTGGGACAGCATCCCAGAAATCGGGAAGACATCCGAAAGCGCTGGAACGACCTACGGGGGAAGGTGCGGTCGATGGTGTCAAGACACAACATCGCTGTGCAGAAGACTGGCGGCGGACCCCCACCCACTCCACCCGAATTCACAGCATGGGAGCAAGAGGTCTTGAACATCCTGCATCCTGAGGGCCTCGCTGGAGTAGGCGGAGGAATGGACTCTGGTAAGTCTGATCTCAAATACTTCACCCCCCCAAACCACCAGCATGCCAACCCACACCCCCACCCTCACCCCCAAGCCCCCAGCACACATACTCCCTGTTAATGTCTCACCAGCACAACCCACCCAACCCAAACCCAACCCCTGAATGCCAACACAAACCATGGACACCCATCACCTAAGCATGACCACTGCACATACCCATCCCCCCCCACAAACCACCCTCACAACTCCTCCCACATGGGACTGCCAGCACTGGGGGACAAGGGCACCCACAAATCGCACGCCATGGCACACACAAAAGCTATAACCATACTCTTTTACCCCTGCAGGGCCCGAACGCCAACACACCGGCCAGGAGGGTCCAGATTTGTCCATCCCACCCCCAGAACAGGCCCCCAGTGATGCAGCAGCTCTGTCGACCTAGAACCTGATGACCAGCCCGGCCCATCGGGGACCTCTGGACAGTCGGTTACCCTCAGTCAGCCACAGGCCACAGCAGACCTACCCCCCTCTGGAAACACCAGCACAGCACCCACCCAGCGGGCCAATGCTTCTGTCTCCAGGACAGGTCAAGCAGCGGTGTGTCTACCAGTACAGGGCACCCAGGGTAACCCACAACCCCAACAACAACAGGGACCTGGGGGCACTGGTAGTGGGCACACCGTCCAGGGGACAGAGGCCCAGGAACAAAGAGGAACTGGGAGGGCTGCTGTGCGACAGAGGGAGGACAGGCCTAGGGAACCCACTGTCCAAGAGGCCCTCACCACCATCATGGGAGCGTACCACCACTCCCAAGAGACGATGGCGACGGTCCTGGCCAGGTTGCAGGAGATCCTGCTTCTGCATGAGCAACAGAATATGGTGTTCCGGGAAGAACTGCGCTGCATCAGTGCCGCAATGGGTACAATGGTGGTGGCACTCAACCAGATTGTCACCACTTTGCGGGACCATGTGGCCCCCCAAAGGGCCCCTGCCACTAGCATGGAGGAAGAACAGCCCACCACCTCCACCGGCGCTAGTGGTCAGGAGGCCCCGACACAACAGCAACGGCCCACCCGGACCCCACCCCCTGCAGAACAAGAACCACCCCCGCAAGAAAGGCCTGAGATCTAGGAAGAAGACAGAGTAGGATGTCAAGACCCCCGCCATGAACGGAACCCCCCGGATGTCATCCCACTGTCCCACTTGTTCACCCTGTCCAACCTTGAACTGCCCCTGCTCCACCTTCCACAGGCATATGGACAATGGACCTGTAGGAACGACAGTCTGGACACTGCCATGGACATGCCTCCACCATCACCCATCACCCTTTTTGAACTATACACCTATTTGAAAACTTCAATAAACACAATTATTGCACAAAAACCAACTGGATTCTGCTATCTATTTATTTAAACCAAATGTATTCGATATAACCAACAAAACATTTCTATTTACATTGTGATGACAACATACCAGTGTCACACAGCGGTAGTCCATGGGGAAAAAAAACAGAGGGCACTCCATGGGGATCAGATCACTGAAATAGGAAGTGATATACACAACTAAGTTACCATACATTGGGGTGAAAAGTCAGACAGTAGAGAGCCACTACAGTTACAGACATAATACAATGCAGGAGTAGATTATTACCTGTGTGTCACTGGAAATACTGCAGTATCACTCTGTCCCTGTTGTCTGTGTCGTCCTCTTCGTCTTCCTCCTCTTCACTCTCCGTAGGCTCCACAGCGGCCACAACACCACCATCTGGACCATCCCCCTGCAGGAAAGGCACCTGGCGTCGCAAAGCCAGGTTGTGAAGCATGCAGCAGGCCACGATGATATGACACACCTTCTTTGGTGAGTACATTAGGGATCCACCAGTCATATGCAGGCACCTAAACCTGGCCTTCAGGAGGCCGAAGGTCCGCTCAATCACCCTCCTAGTGCACCCATGGGCCTCATTGTACCGTTCCTCTGCCCTGGTCCTGGGATTCCTCACTGGGGTCAATAGCCAAGGCAGGTTTGGGTAACCAGAGTCACCAATTAGCCACACACGGTGTCTCTGTAGCTGTTCCATCACATAAGGGATGCTGCTATTTCGCATGATGTATGCGTCATGCACTGACCCTGGGAACTTGGCATTTAAATGGGAGATGTACTGGTCAGCCAAACAGACCACCTGGACATTCATCGACTGATAACTTTTTCGGTTCCTGTACACCTGTTCATTGTCTTTTGGGGGAACCAAAGCCACATGGGTCCCATCAATGGCACCAATGATATTGGGAATGTGTCCAAGGGCATAGGAATCACCCTTCACTGTAGGCAAGTCACCCACCTCAGGGAAAATGATGTAGCTCTGCATGTATTTCATCAGGACAGACAACACTCTGGACAACACCTTTGAAAATATAGGCTGAGACATCCCAGATGAAATGGCCACTGTAGTTTGAAATGATCCACTGGCAAAAAAATGCAGTACTGACAGCACCTGCACTAGAGGCGGAATCCCTGTGGGTTGGCGGATGGGTGACATCAGGTCTGGCTCCAGCTGGGCACACAGTTCCTGCATAGTGGCACGGTTGAGTATGTAGGTGAGTATGACGTGTCTTTCTTCCATTGTCGACAGGTCCACCAGTGGTCTGTACACGGGAACATTCCTCCGTCTCCTCACAAGTCCCAGCGGACGGTGCCTAGGAAGGACAACATGGAGCACAGAGTCAAGCAACCCACAGGTAAGTGCCCACAGCATGCACAGTACACGAATCTCTCGGGATTGAATGGCTAGTATGATTGTCGGCGCAAGGCCTAGCCATGTGTGACGCAGTAGGAATTAAGCCATGTGGGCCCTTGATATGGCGGCTGCCTGACCTGTGAAGTGTGACAATGTGAAGTGAGGTCATTGCGCAAGCGTGGCACACCGTGGCGGTAGGCGGTCGCAGTCCGCAGCGCAAAGCCGCATTGGACAACATTGAACCCCATGGGTTTCAGGAGCCAATGGCGGTGAGCGCCGGCGGTCGCGGTACGCACCGCCGCGGTACATACCGCCACGGCTGTAACCGCCATTTTCTCTCTGCTTGATCACACGAGACCTGAGCATCCACAGGAGAGGACCTATACTGCAAGTGCTGCTGTGACCTCGGTCTGGAAGTGACAATGGCTGCTGCGACTGGGGAAAGGGCCCCCGCCTTCAGTTCCGAGGAGTTGCAGAAGCTCGTGGACGGGGTCCTCCCCCAGTATGCGCTACTCTACGGGCCTCCAGACCAACAGGTGAGTACACGGGGGGCAATGCATAGTGCCCAATGCCTGGGTTGAGTGGGGAGGATGTACGATGGAGGGGAGGGCAGCGAATGACGAATGCATGGCACGACAGATGAGAGCATGTGCCACATGGCAAGGTTGGGGAGGGGGGGCCACTCACATCGAGCATGCAGAAAAGTGATGATGTTTCTCTTCACCCCCTGTACATGTCACATAGGTCAGCGCCCATCAGAAGATCGACATTTGGCGTGCCATCGCCAAGGACATCCGGGCCCTGGGGGTCCACAACAGAAGGGGCACCCACTGCCGCAAGAGGTGGGAGGACATCTGCCGCGGGAGCAGGAAGACGGCGGAGGCTCTGCTGGGGATGGCCTCCCAACCTAGGAGGGGTGCCAGTCGTACCTTGACCCCCCTGATGTCCCGGATCCCGGCGGTGGCCTACCCCGATTTAGATGGGCGCTTGAGGACATCACAGCAGACACAAGGGGGTGAGTACCAGCACATTCAGCTATTTTGCGTGCAGTGGAGGTGCCTGGGTGGGGGAGCAGGGCTGTGGGTATCCCTAGGCCATGGTGATTTCTGTAGGATAGGCCTGTCCGTGAGGTATGGTCCTGTGCCCCCACCCCCCACCTCTGTAGGGTGCCTAGTAACGCGATTCATGGACCAGTGTATACTCTGTGGGCAGTTGTCGCCCATAGGCTTGTAGGGCATGTCCCAGTGAATGAGTAGTGTACCCCAAGTGCGCAGCGTAGTGCAGGGGGCTTCTGTGTCTGTCCTCTCCGCCAACGGTGTCCCCAATGCATGCACTCAACTTGTCTTTATGTTTTCCACCCCCCCCATTTTCTTTGTTTTTCTGTGAATGTGTGCATTAGCATCATCAGGCGGAGGAGAAGTGGCATCGGCGCAAGAGGGAGCTGCATCTCACATGGCCCCGGAGGGCCATGCAACGGACTCCGACATGACCAGTGAGACGGAGGGCGAGGGGGGCTCCACCACAGGGACCCGTGGAGACGTCAGTGACACCGACACGTCCTCGGAAGGGAGCTCCCTTGCGGTGGCGGCAACATCCGTGCCCACCGATCCTACAGGTACAGCCGCCACCCAGCGCACCAGCTCCGCCCTCCCAGCAGCCCCTCGGCCTTCGGCCCGTGCCCGCAAGGCCAGGAAGCCGGCCATCTCCTTCGCCCCAGGCACCTCAGGCCCTGCCCCAGTCACCCCTGCTGCCCTCAGTGAGGAGGTCACTGACCTTCTGAGGACCATCATTGTTGGGCAGTCTACCCTTTTGAATGCCATCCAGGGTGTGGAGAGGGAGGTGCATCAAAGCAATGAATACCTGGAGGGCCTTCATTTGGGTCAGGCTGCCCATCAACGATCGTTCAACGCTCTGGCCTCAGCACTGACGGCAGCGATTGTCCCTGTCTCCAGCCTCCCTCTTCTGACTCCCTCCACCCAGTCCCACTCCCCTGTTCCTCTGCCTATCCCATCCACACCTACAGACCAGCCTGCACACACCTCAACACCGAAGGGCAGCTCATCCACACAGAAGCACAACAGGACACACAAGCATTCACCCAAGCAACATCCAGATGCAGACATGCCAACAGTCACTACCTCCTCTGTGTCTCCCACCTCCTCATCTCCCTCCCTGTGACGTCTCCACACACACCTGCAAGCACACCACCATCAGCCATTGCACCCATCACCAGCACACCCTCCAGACCAGTCCACACACGTGCAGTCACCACCCCCACTGCCATGTACACGTCCCCTGTGTCCTCTCCCAGTGTGTCTGTCACCCCCGCTTCCCAACCACACAAACGCAGGCAGGCACCCAAACAACAGCCATCCACCTCACGTCAGCCTCCAGCCCAAGCACCTGCACCCAAAGACAGCACACTTGACTCTCCTACAACCACATCCTCTTCCTCCACTCCCATACCCACTCCAGCTACCCTTCCCATGGCTCCAAAGAACATTTTCCTCTCTAAACATGACCTCTTTTCCTCACCTGACCCACCCCCTCTATCCCGTAAGAGTTCCACAAACACCTCAGCCACCACCAGCCCAGCAACTCCCAAGAACGTCGTGCCTGGTTTTTGGAGTCCGCCCTTTCCTTGGGCTGGGACATCGTCCAGCAGCAAAGGCACAGCCAGCCCCCTCCCTGGGAAGAGGAGCAAAAAACTGAAGGGCAGGCGCGACAGGCCTGATACGCCTGCCCCCAAGGAGGGTAGCCTTGCACCGTCACCTGCCACATCGGGTAAGGGAGCCAAGGGCCACGGACAGTCTGCCAAGGAGGGCAAGGGCAGCAAGGAGCAAAAGGCAGGGAGCAGCCGACCTGGCCATGAGGGCCCCACCAGCCCCATTCCGGGGGTATCGGATGAGACCCAGGGCCCCAGGACTCCATCACAGGAGGGCCCCGCAACGGAAAGGTCCGATGCAGACTGAGCGGCAAGTATTGGCCAGGTGTGGTTCACTGGAAACACAAGACAGGCACCGCTGAACAGGGCCCCGCCGTGAGGAGCACCGCTGAACAGGGCCCTGCCAAGACAGGCACCGCTGAACAGGGCCCCGCCGTGAGAAGCACTGCTAAACAGGGCCCCGCCGTGAGAAGCACCGCTGAACAGGGCCCCGCCAAGACAGGCACCGCTGAACAGGGCCCCGCCGTGAGAAGCACCGCTCCGCTGGGCCCTTCCTGTCAAGCACCGCTCCGCTGGGCCCCGCCGTCTCAAGCACCGCTCCGCTGGGCCCTTCCTGTCAAGCACCACTCCGCTGGGCCCTTCCTGTCAAGCACGGGGCTCAAGCACCGCTCCGCTGGGCCCTTCCTGTCAAGCACCGCTCCGCTGGGCCCCGCCGTCTCAAGCACCGCTCCGCTGGGCCCTTCCTGTCAAGCACCGCTCCGCTGGGTCCTTCCTGTCAAGCACCGCTGGCCCATTGGCAGTCCCGGTTCTGTGTCGGGCAGGCCTTCACGACGCACTCTGCCCACCATGCCTCCTCCATGACCAGTGGTCTCTGTAATCCACCTGATGGACTGTGGCTTTGCACTCCCCAGGACTGCACAGTGGGCAATCCACCCACTGTAGAGACTTGTGAGACTGTGGCTTTGCACTCCCCAGGATGGCACAGTGGGCAATCCACCCACTGTAGAGACTTGTGAGACTGTGGCTTTGCACTCCCCAGAATGGCACAGTGGGCAATCCACCCACTGTAGAGACTTGTGAGACTGTGGCTTTGCACTCCCCAGGATGGCACAGTGGGTATGGAGGGCCTTCGTGGATCTGGCGTCGTGGACTCATGTGGCTGAGGTGCCCCCCCTTCCCTTCCCCCTGAGGTGCCTGTTTTAACTTTTTGTGATGCCCCAGCAGTGTTCTCTCCAATTGACTCGATCTCGTGTGTGGGCTTTGCCCATGTGTTGCTGCACATTGGCCCACGGACATTTGGACTTTGAAAGACTGGGCCGGACTTTTGCTACTTGTATGGATGTGTATTAATTCTTCATATATTGCTAAGATCGCTATGCTTTATTGTTGCAATAATATAGTTCTACTTTTACATTCATTGCCTTTTGTCTTTGCTTTTTTGGGGGGGGGATTTGGGGGTGTCACTCTGACTTTTTTATCTGCATAGGTGTGTAGGTATTTCGGTGGGGGTGAGGGTGGGGGTGGGTGTGTGGCGTATGTGTGTGCCCGTAACCTTTCCTCCTCCCCCTCCCCTGTGTAGTAGGTGCAGTACTCACCGTTGTCGTCTGCGGCGTGGTTCGTGATCCTGGAAGAAGAGCAGGAAGGCAATGGCTGGGAGGATGTGGAGTTCGGGTTCCATGCTGTTCCGATTCCGCGTGGAGTGTGTCGAGGTAAGCGTTTTCCATTGGAGATGTCTGTTTCCGCCGTGTTTTTATCGGCGGGGCTCCCGCCCCGGAAAAGGTGGCGGATTGGTGAGTCGTGATAGGGTGGGCGGTACATTGTCTGCCGCCTGCCTGTTGGCGGTGACCGCCGCGCTGTTTGTTTGTACCGCCGTGGCGGTCGGAGTGTTAATGCGGCGGCCTGTGTTGGCGGTTCCCGCCAGGGTCAGAATTCAGTTTTTTGGGCCGCCAGCCTGTTGGCGGGTTGGCCGCCGCTTTAACACTGACCGCCAGGGTCAGAATGACCCCCACAGTGTCTTGATCTCACCCAATTTCGGAGCTTCATTTAAGCTGTCAAATAGATACAGAATGCAAGCATTTATGAAAAGTAAGAAAAGAGTAGGAGCCAGGACACCACCCTGTCTGATGCCTTTCGGTATGGGGAATTCATGAGATAGTTCTCCATCCTTTCCCCACCTTACTCTAGCAAAACTCTCTGAGTACAATTCCCTAATCAAGTTTAGCAGAGGGCCGGGGACTCCAATTTTGACCAAGATCTCCCATAGCTTGAAACGGGGGACCAAGTCAAAGGCGGGTCTGAGATCTACAAAGGCAACAAATAACCTGCTGCCGTCCAGGTCCAACACTTTCCACTTGATTGTGAGAAAGCGGAAGGCCAGGCCCACCGTGGCCGTCTTCCGCCTGAAGCCTACCTGCAAATGACTTAGAGCCCCTTTCTCTTCTATCCAGGCTCTGAGCCTACCCAAAACCTGAAAGGAAAAAATCTTCTGGAGATTATCTAAAAGGCTACTTGGTCTATAATTACCCAGAGCAGGTTTGTCCCCTTTCCTATGAATCGGGACAATTATTGCGCCTTTCCAAGAGCGGGGAAGGATGTTACTCTCAAAATAGCATTTGAGTCTTGGTTAATGTAGGGGCTCCATAATTTAAAATCAGACTTGTACAGATCAGACGGTATCCCGTCTAGCCCAGGAGCCTTACCTGATTTTTGGGCCATAATGGCTGTCTCTGTTTCTTTTCTAGTGAACCAAGTGATAACACCTGAGCCATCAATCTTGTCCATGTGCACGCCTTCTATATCCACTAAAGGAACAAACTCCTGGCTGTAAAGTTTAGTAAAGTATAAAATCCAGGTTTTTAGAGGGATATGACAGTCAGGCCTAGAGCTCAAATTGCGGTCATGTTGGGAAACCAGGAACCAAAACCGCTTCACATTGGAATCCTTGGCTGCTATCAGCAAATCTTGCCATATGCCCTCTGCCCACTGTGCCTTGCTGGACTTGAATACAGCAGCATAGTCACGCCTTGCCAGCATTATAGCTGGTCTATCCTGTTGTCTGGCCGCTTCTAAAAGGCCGCATTTGGCCCTCTACAAGTGTTGTTAAACCATGGATTTTATTTGTACACTCTAGGCTTCCTGCTTCCCCTGTTCTCCCTGGTAAAAAGGGCCTCCAGAGAAGCAAAAAGCTCAACATGTTTTGCCATAGTCTGATCTGGAGAGTGAGAATTGGATACCAGGGCAACTGTAACTACAGACTAACGGGCACATGTACAAAGATCTGGTTTTGCGACTCGCAAACTGTGAGTTTTAGTGACTCGCAGTTTGCGACTCGCAAAACCGGATGTACAACAGTGTACTTAACACTGTTTGCGATTCCCAACTTGGTAGCAAATGACCTACCTCATGAATATTCATGAGGTAGATCGCAATTTGCGACCACATTGGGACTGGCCGCCCTCACAGGAATGGTGGCCTGCTGGAGACAGCAGACCACCATGTCTGTGTCTGCTTTTAAATAAAGCATTTTTTTTAAATGCAGCCCATTTTCCTTAAAGGAAAACGAGATGCATTTCAAAATCAAAAATGAAAAGTTTTATTTTTATTTTTTCAGAGCAGGCAATGGTCCGTGAGACCACTGCCTGCTCTGAAAAAATATTTTTACTGCCATTCACAAAGGCAAAGGGGTCCCATGGCGACACTTTCCCATTTGCGCATGGGTTAGCACCAGTTTGAAACAGGTACTAACTGTGATTGTTTTTCGATCGCATTAGCGGTCACAAAACAATCATACATACCATCTGGATTCGGTATTAGGAAGGGACGCCCTTCTCATGCCCCTTCCTAATACTGAATCACAAAACCCAAACTGCGATTTAGTAACATGTTACCGAATGGCTGTTTGGTCTTTGTACATCCCAAAAAGCAAGTTGCAAGTGTACCTGTGTTCGTGAAAGCGTCCCATCTTAATAAACGCTGATCACTTGCTACCTACACAGGGAACCTGACCTCCTGTTCTCATTAATTTGTCCCAGGCACAGGGAACCACCTCTCCCATTCTAACATAAGGGGAAAATGATCACTGTAAAGTTGATCTCCCACTTTCAGGTCCTTAATTTCCTGCCAAATCCTAACATCAATGAGCAAATAATCAATCAGGCTCCTCAAGACCCTCTGGAAAAGGTGAGCAAGCTAGAATGTCTGAGGGAAAACGCCCATTTCCTGGCTGTAGGCCATACAACAACATTAAGTCAATGACCTGCAACATTGCAACACCCTTGAGCTATACTTGGGCTGGTTGCTCAACGTGGAGAAAGGTAGAATTCTCCATATTGCATCCTCTTCCTGAGTTAACTCAGCAAAGAGGGGATTAGGCTCTAAAAAAACATTAAAGTTGCCAACTATAATGACAAAATGTGAGTGAAATAATTCTGTCACAAGGGTGTTTAGCTAGGAAATAGTTTCTGAGATTGTGCTCGGGGGACCTGGTCTATTGTAGAGATTAACAAAACTGCCCAAAAAATCAGCTGAGTCCACGTGAATTTCCTTCACTTCTTCGCCTAGGAAATCTTTACCCACATGATGAGTCCCCCTCCTGCCCTCCCTGCAGATGAAGGGATGGCCTCCTTACAGAATGAAATGTACACCTGTCTATGCACATTCGTGGTAGCCTATGTTTCCTGAAAAAGGCAAATGCTATAGGAATCAATAAGGGAGCCCCAATCAGGATCATCAATCTTGTTCTGAAAGCCTGCTATATTCCATGTGATTACTGATGGGTAAAAGGGCCTTTGTTGGCAACCTTATAGCGAGTTGCTAATGTCAAGCTTACAGTATCTTCTACTATCATTGGACTGTCATCCTGAGTGTCACCCCCAGTGATGGTCTCCTGTGAGCCCCCTTTCGGATTCCTATGTAAATTGCCACCCTCATACAACGGGATGGTGTTCAGGGGGCTACTGATACTTCTAGTCAATCAATGTCTGAGAGATCAGAACTTTGCACTTTCTTTGGCGATCTTGGCTGCTTGCCCAAGATCTCACACTCTCGCCAGATAGTAGCCACAGAAAGGGCCGCTGAAGAAGAAAGTGGCTTGACAGAGCCTGTGGTGGAGACCCCTCTCTCGGGGGTGGCACATAGTTCATTAGCTGGGGTTCCCCAATCGGACCAGTTGGTTTTAAGGACAATACTTGATCCATTGTGTATTGGGTTACGGGCCTCCGAGTAAATCAGGCCTTTAACCAAGTCAGGGGTGGCTATGACTAACTCGATAGTATCCGAGTTTCCTGACTTGCCTTTGTGGCACCTAATAAAACTAATATCTGAGTGAATAGTGGAGCCACATTTTCCGACATGTCTCATCCAAAGAGTAGTTTTGTTTATTATTGACAGACTGTCTTCCTGAGTATTTGTAGGTAATTTCGGGACCTTGCACAAATACATTGAGTGGTCGCTTTTATAGTTAGTTTCTGTGGATTGCCTGGTGGGAACGTTGCATGGCTCACCCAGGCAGGAGCTGGACTGTAAAGAATGACTGCTATGGCTAGACACCTTGGAGGTGTTTTTACTACTTTCCAGTAGTGGTCGTAGCCTGATGGATAACTTGTTGGGCCCCACGCCCGTTTAATTCCTCCACTCTTTAGTGGTAGGCAGGGTGGATTTGAGACTTTTTCAAGGAGAGGGGTCTCCACGGCCCTCCTCTTTCCCTCTGGACTAAATTAGGTAAGAGCCTCTGTCAACAATCGTTTTAAGTCCTTTACCTCATGATTAAGTTGACCACTTCTATCTAAAAGTTTCCACCTCTAGCCTGTCTGCTGGATATTTCCAAATTAGGATCCGAACAGCCTTCCTCTGGATTATGGTCAAAATCTCCTAATAAGGAGAAGCAATTAGAACAAGGTATATCATGCACTATAGTGGCTCTGTTAACGACACCCACATCTGCTGTTTGCGTGGAACATTGTTTTTCGGTCTCTGTGTAAATTACAAAGCCTATTGTAAGCATTGGCACGATCAAAGAGTGATACATTTTTACATAGAGGCACAATCCATTTTTTCCTTGGAGCTATGTAACTAGGGCACGAAAAATAAAAATGTTCATTTGTTTCTTCGGTAGCCAGACATAGTTTACACTTGCTATCACCATGCCCCATTTGGGTCCGCCACGCAGTAAAAGCAGCCACAGGTAAAGTAGCGTAGCGAAACTGTAGAAACAGGGATCGGGCACTGGCTGGTCTAATCAGGTCCATGAAAAGGCTTTTCTAGTGGTTCCTGCTTAACAAGCAGATATTCACTTGTCGGGTGGGCTTTTACTCCCATTTGAAAAACTCGGGCAGTAGCTTTCTCCCAGAATTTCTGCTTGACTAGGAGTACAGCATTGGATGGAATCGCTTCGGGTTTATCCCAGAACTGGGGGAAGCTGAGCTACAGCTTTCGCAACCAACTGACCTTCTCCAGGGAATTTGCTCAACTCAAGGCTCTAATTCCTCCATTCTTCAAAGGAAAATCCAATACAGTAAGGGCTTTAGAGCTGAAAGGTCTGTAATTGAATGCAACCCATGACTTAACTGCAAGGATTTTCAAATTGCTTAAACCCCACAGCTCAACACCACACAGCTTACCTGCACCTTAAATATTTCCCTTATGGATTTAGTGGGGGACACTTAGCAACTTTTGCCATCCAGCCTAAGGCTCCCTCCATGACATACTATATGGGAGCCTTTCCTGGTATGAGCATCCCACCCGCCTGAATAATTTAATCTTACTCCTAGATAGTCGAACTCAGTGACTCTCTCCAAGTTAACAGAGTTCAGGAACACTCTAGCTTTCACCTTTATCTTCCCGTGGCAGCAAACCATCAGTTTTGTTTTTGCTGCACTAACCTCCAGCCTATAATCTTTGCAGAACAGACAAAATTTATTAACTAAATTCTGGAGGCCCCTCAAAGTTTCCGTCAGGATAAGAGTATCGCTCACATAGAACAAACCAGGTTTTACCAGTCACGATAGGTGAATCATTCACATAATTGGTCAAATACTCAATGCAGTTATTGATGTACAAAAGGAAGAGGGTAGGGGCCAAAACACAATCTTGCCCCCCCCTCCCCTCTCTACTTTAACTGGATCTGTCAATTCACCATTATTACCACACCTGATTCATGAATATGTAACTTCATGTAAGCCAATAATCGGATTTAAAAGTTCAGGTGGGGCACCGATCATCTTCATCGCACACCACAGCTTTCCCCTAGGAATTAAATCAAAAGCTGCTCAGAGGTCAATGAAAATAATAAATAAGTCCCCCGCCAATATTCACAGTCTACCATCTGATTGGCAACAATCTCTGGACTTGATCTACTGCACTGACTGTGGGTCTAAATCCTGCCTGTAAGATTGATATGGCCTGCTCTCCTCAATCCATTCCATCAGCCGATCCAAAATCTGCCTGTCAAAAGTCTTTTGCAGATTGTCAATCAGACTGATCGGTGGAAAGATTTACTGTTGGGGTTACCCTTTATAAAAAGGGGATTATTTCTTCCCCCTTTCATGTGTGGGCAATAGGCACACCAGCAGCTACTGAATTACAGACTGTGTTGATATAAGGTACCCAAATATTGGGATTAAATTTACAAAGGATGCCTGGTATTTTATCACTCAGCTGAGGTAAACTCAAGTAGAGAAATTCTCTCCTCCACCCCCCCCAAAAAAGGCTTACCACTTCGGGTCTGGAATCATCCCCAACAGAATAGAGTGAACTGAAGTGTAGTACCCATTCATTTGGTAAGATTGATGACCCAATCGGAGAATGGGACGTCTCCATTATCATTTCATACCAACTTCCAAAATCATTTATGATCATTGCGCCTCACTGATTTCAAAAGATCTTCCCATTGTTTTCACTCCCAATGCCTTCGAGCCTGGTTTAGCTTCAACCTATAGCTCGCTCTAGATTGCTTTATCATGCATCTATTCCCTCTTTGAGTGCACATAATAACCATTTTTTGGCTTCCCTACATGATTTAGTGTACCACCCACAGATTTGTTTTGGCCCAACCTTACCTACTGAATCTTTAGCAAATAATACTTTCAGAGAATCATATAATTTCAAGTATTCATCCACTAACTTCCCATGATCAGACCAAAATTGAAGCATAACTTCCATGTGGTTGGCCATCAATTGATACAGAGTGGTAAGGGTAGAGGGGGAGGATACAAATGCTTCCCACTTGACATTTCTCCTTTCGTTTGTCACTATAACATTTTTGCCAGGGTCCCAAGGAGTCCTCTGTAGATGCAAACAACTTTGTAACAGAAACTAACAATAGATTATGGTCACTTTCTACATGCTTCAAGACCTCCATATCAATCATATGGCACTGCAGGCGTATACCTAAGAGCAGGTCATCTAAACGATTCCTACACATCCCCCATTGAAATGTTGGAGCTAAATTGTCTTCCAAAAGAGAATGGCCATTATATACCCTGAGGGCATGTGATAGTGTGATGTCAACAACCTGTAATGCAGCCCTGACCAACTTACACCTGCTAGTCACAGTTAGTTTTGGGATTCCCCAAAGGCAGTCCTCTTCCCTAAAGAGCTCCTGGGCCACTGTATAGGGCTCAAAAGTAATGTCGAAATCGCCAGCCATCACCACATAGAAGGCTCTATCACATCTTGCAAAGAGATTGTCTAACAGGCAAAGAGTTTTGGTTTCCCGGCTCTTTCCCACACTTCTGTTATAAAGATTTATCAACAGGAGCGGGAACTCTTT
Source organism: Pleurodeles waltl (assembly GCF_031143425.1). NCBI lineage: Eukaryota > Metazoa > Chordata > Amphibia > Caudata > Salamandridae > Pleurodeles > Pleurodeles waltl. Next base: position 31,987,444 of record NC_090437.1, read on the forward strand.
GTTAGTAGATAGAACGAGGCCCTGAATATCAGCAGAGCCCCAATAAGTTTCTCTGGTTCTATACTCAAGGTTTCCACTGAGCCAGATTAATACGTCTGCTGAGAGTCTGCCAGATGCCACCCTACCAGCAGGAATCCAGAAACTTTTATAACCTGGTGTACACTTGGGCTCCAAGGCCATAGTTTCCTGGAAGATACAAATCTTATGCCGGTCTATAAAGTCACCTCAAACAGGATTGGTGAGCCTAGCTCCTAGTCCAGCTATATTCCAGTTTACGATTTTGACTATATCCTCAGTAATAACGGGAAGTTGTCCTAAGAGATCACCTGCTGGATTCTGGGCAAAGATCTCTCCTACCTCTGGATAGGTGAAGTGCCTTTGGGAAGTTTCTTGAATCTCTGCCGGGGAACTAGAATCTTTAGGTTCCAAAGTGTCCATAGCCCCCCACCACCCGCCAGAGTCGAGAGGGCTCGCCAGGGGACTTGAAGAGCCCAGTTTGTATGGACCTATGGGTCAGTCCACATCAGTCAATGAAGAAGGATCCCTCTTCAAACATTTCTATGTAGGAATAAAGCACCACCTTTGCCACAAAAGGTTGTATGTTCCCTAGAACCATGTTGCAATCCCACAGGAGAATGAGGCCTAATTGTGGATGAAAAGCTGCAAGTCTGTGCAAGGAAGGGCCCCTATGAATTGAACCAACCTTGCAACAGTTTAGAAAGACCTGATTAACCATTGAGGGGCAGTTAAAATTAATCACAATACAGTCCCCCTCGCATTGCTTATACAAAAGAAGCCCACTGTTCTGCTGATGTTGTTCCATGGATATCAGGGTAGATGTGGGCCCAAGAACCTTACTTGCAGATTCAAAGACAAGGGTGATCAACCTTGCAGTGGGGCACTAAGCACTCTCAATTCCCATTGGAAGATGAGGGACCCCCATGATGGAATCCCAGTCGGCTCCACTGTTGGGGTGAGGCTAAGCAAAGACAGCAGCTGAAAAAGAGGATGTTTAGGCAAAAGATCATTGGTATGCATTTGTACAACGTCCCCCAAGGTTTCCTCAACAGCTGATAGACACTTTTCAACTGGGTGCAGCTTCTTATCTAGCCCCTCCAAAAGCTGCTCTGCCAAAAATATGTTTGAGCCCCCTAGTGCCCCATCAGCACCCCTTCTTTCTGTTCCAAGGCTCTAGAATCCAAGTTTCCAGTTGTACCAAATTCAGGAAGATTTTTATCCAGTGGGGGTTTGAATAAAGATAGATTTGGAGAATTAGTAAGCAGCTTCTCCTGGCAATTGCCCAGCACTACACACTGATGGTTTGACAGCAAATTAGATTGGGGCATTTACGGAAGCAGGGGTGGTGTCAAAGGGGCCAATGGGGGAGCTACAATAGACAGCTGTCGTTTGGACGACTCAATCTCCCTTTCAAGAACTCCTATGGCCTTCTGAAGGAACTGATCCAAGCTGCTTTTCCCCGCTAGTTTGTCAGTTGCTGTAGCTGTTTTGCATTTTCCCATCTTGTAATATGCTACAAAAGAACACAAGACACAATCCCTTCCCAGAAATCACCTCTCTTCCCAGCTGAGTTAAATAAGAATTGATAGTTCTGGCCACCACTTCCTGTAAGAGCCAGGCCACTGCAGACATTGGGGGTGCGGCCCAGCACCAGCTTCTTCTGGGCGGTGACGGGTGAAGACGGGCCTGCTCTTGCCCCCGTCTTTGCCTGGGCCGCAGTTGGGTGTGCCCTGCGTAGCGGGCTGACTGCCCCTATTTGTGTGCCTCCTAGTGCTACGTCCATGTGGCCGTCCATTCAGCAAGCTGTACCGGGAATTGTAGCGCGGGTAAGAAAAAAGGCCATCCCCACTGTTGAAAAGCACATCCCGTGCAGTGGGGCCAATTGCCTCAATTTGTGCACCTCCTGGCGATTCATCCATGCTGTCGTCCCTGCCACAAGCTGTACCAGGAATTGTAGTGCGGGCAAGAAACAATGCCTCCCCCACTGCTGAAAGTGCGTCCTGCATAAGGAGCCGACTGCCCCTATTTGTGTGTCCCCTGGCGCTTCGTTCATGCGGTTGTTTCTGCCCCAAGCTGTTGTAGGAATTGTAGTGCAGGCAAGAAACAAGGCCTCCCCCAATGTTGAAAAGCACTCCCTGCGCAGTGGAGCCAACTGCCTGTATTTGTGCGCCTCCTAGTGTTTCGTCCATCAGGGTATCCCTGCCGCTAGCCAGGAATTGTTGTGGAGTCTTCAAGAAACCTAATGCAGGCGTAAACCTTAGTTTCTATCTGATCTGGCTACATCACCAGTTGATCAAGAAGGATAACTACAACCCAATCTATTGTGCCCTTTTAGCTTACATTGAATATTTTCCTCAATTTATAATATGAATGTTTAAGAAAAGATCTTTAAAAATCAAAACTCCAATGCTTCAAACTGATTTTTGTTTTTTTGTTTTTCTTTTAATCATTAATTGTTGCTTCAGTTTACCATATTGATGGAGGATTTTCTATGATGGATTTCACATCTTTAATGTTGCTTTGGTAATATTAAAATACTTTACTCACATTTTTTTCCTGAGAAATTAGCAGGTTGAGCCACAGTGACTAAGCGTAATGTTGTGTTGGCTCACGAGTCGGGTGAAATGTAGAGGGCTCGCGGGTCGGGTGGAATGTAGAGGGCTGGATGGGGGCTCGAGGGCTGGAATGCGGGAGGTGCTGCGAGTAATAGGAAGGCGGTTGGAGTGGTGCCGGGGACGAAGACTGGAGGTGGTTCCTGTGACTTTGGAAATAAACGTGGAAAACACACCCACCTGTTTGACCTCATTTATGTCGGATACAACATAATTTTGGCGACGAGGGTTTTGTGGAACCATCTCCGAATCTACGCTCAGTTCATACTTTGAAAGACGGACGCTGCACTGCCAACGGATCTCCGGGGTGAGTGAGATCTTTGTCTTCGCTGGAAAGAGTCAGGAAGAGTTTCTGGTGCTCTAAAGTTGAAATAAACGTGCAATAAGTTGCGTGTATGACATTAAAGATTGGTTTAAATTTGGTCCCCGGCCGCGAGCGCATTCTTACTTCGCTTGTTTACACGCGCTCTCTGACAACGCGTATTTGAGTAACAGAGCACTCCAGGACGTTTCATTTACAGGATGCTTTGTTAGTTTTATAAAAAAAAAAAAAAAAAAAGGGAATATAAGGCGAACTTGCTTTAGAAAACGGACCGTTTGTTTGTACATTGCCAAAGAGGAGGTTGTTTACTTGTTTTTGTCAGAACCACAGCATAAGTACACTCTTCAGAGTTACATCAGATGTTTCTGTGTATGTGGTTTACATTAATATTTCATTTCTACCACCAGATTGTCTAATTATACGCTGTAACTATGCAATCTGTCTCGGCTCCTCCTCCTTTTCTTGAAACACCTGGGGAACCACCAGTGGCCTGGTCTCAATGATTTGATGCTTTTGAGACTTATTTGGGAGCCATTGGGGCATCACGATATAGACCAGAAAGGAAAAAGTTTTTGTTGTTACATTCACTGGGATTTGAAGGCCGTGAGACGTTGAAACATCTTCCTGAAATTGAAATGACTGATACTGAAGAGTTGGATGAATATCAGGAAACAGTGAAGAAGCTGATTGTGAGATTTGATAAACAACCCAGTCTTGTTGTTTTGCGCCACAAATTTTTCAAGAGGATCCAGCTACAAAATGAATCGGTCGACGATTTTGTTAGTGCACTTCGTAAATTGTGCGCACAGTGCCAATTTGGTGCTTTTCGTGACCAATTAGTCAGGGATCAACTCATTGGAAATTGCTATGATAGACATATTCAACAAAGACTACTTACGATGGGTGATCCTTCACTTGAGGAGGTTATCAAGCAAGCCAAAAGCATTGAACTTGCTCAAATTTCTCTTAAAGAACTTTCGTATCAACGCAAGGAAGATGAGAAAGTTTGTGTCAGTATTGTCTCTTCACGGAAAGAATTCAAGACGAACAATAATCAGTTTTTCAAACGCACTAATATTTGTTTTAGATGTGGGAATGTTCCACATTTGAAAGACTCGAAAAGGTGTCCTGCAAAGAATGTAATTTGTCACAAGTGTGGCCGTACGGGCCACTTTGCTAGAGTGTGTCAGTGTGTCAAGAGTCACAAGAATGTTAATATCAACAGTGTGTCTGATATCTGTGAAGGGTCCAATCAATGTTTGGAAAGTGAATTCCGTGACATGATTGTGGTTGTCACAGATGAGCAACTGCCAGTGAATGAATTTGAGAAGTGTGTCGACCCGTATGTAGATATTTGTGTGGGGAGTAAAACACTTCATTTACTTGTAGATTCTGGGGCACGCATCACAATGATAACTTTAGACTTGTTCAAGAGTACGTGGGGTCACAGAAAATTGTTTCCACCTGATAGAGCTCCTGTTTCCTATGAAGGAAGGAGGATTGAATTGGAGGGTTTCATTGAGGATGTGTTGGAATTCAAGGGGCGCAAGATCCGTGGTAAGGTGTATGTAGCTGTCAAAGGTCTTAATATTTTAGGCTGGTTCCACCAAGGTCTATTTGGGATGGTATTGAGACCAGGTACCACTGAACAGGTAATGGTGGTTAGAGACTGTGATGACATGAACTTGTCTACTCTTCATTCAATGTTCCCTAGGGTTTTTGGGAAAAATTTAGGATGTATCAAAGGTTTTAGGCATTGTATCAAAGTTAAAGATAATGCTATCCCGATAAAACACAAGTTAAGAGCAATTCCATTTAGATTGAGGGAAGCCCTTAAATCAGAATTGGAGAAGTTGCAATCTTCAGGGGTGATTGAACCAGTTGAATCTAGTTTATGGTTGTCTCCCATTGTGGTTGCTCGCAAACGCAATGGTGAGATCCGTTTATGTATTGACTTAAGAAGTCTCAATAAAGAGATTTGGGTAGATTCTTTTCCTTTACCCAGAATTTGTGATCTACTTGAAAAACTTAGTGGCGCAGTCTGGTTTTCAAAAATTGACTTAGCTTCAGCTTATCACCAGGTTGTTCTTGACGAAAACTCTAGGCATTTAACAGCGTTTAACACCCCGTTTGGTACTTTTCAGTTTCGTAGAATGCCTTTCGGCCTTGCTTCAGCTGCTTCAGTCTTCCAACGCATCATGTCATTTCTGTTGAAAGATGTCGTAGGGGTAGTGGTCTTTCAGGATGATGTGTTGATTTTTGCCAAACAGTTAATGGCTCACAATACAGTGCTCAAGATGGTATTACAGATTTTTGAAGATTGTGGGGTTGTGGTTAAGGAGGAGAAATGTGAATTTTGGAGGAAAGAGATTGAATTTTTGGGACATGTTGTTTCGTCGGAGGGTGTTAAACCGAGACCAGGGTTAGTGGATGCTGTTCGTCGATGTCTTCCCCCTAAGAACAAAGATGAATTACGATCATTTGTAGGTTTATGTGAATTTTATGCTAGGTTTATTCCGAACTATGCCTCCAAGATGAAGTGTTTGTCAAATATGTTGAAAAAAAGTGTTGAATTTAAGTGGGACAAGGATTGTCAGGATACATTTGAGTTGGTAAAAGCTGAAATGACTGATGCTAAAGCTTTACACTCATATGATCCTGCGTTAACGTGTAAAATTATGGTTGATGCCAGCAAATATGGTTTAGGGGCAGTTCTGGTCCAGGACACGGAACATGGTGAAGTCACCATCAGCTATGCGTCTAGAGTGTTGAGGGAGGCTGAAGTAAATTATTCAGTAATAGAAAAAGAATTGTTGGCTTGTGTCTGGGCAAGTGAGAAGTTTAGGAGCTACATTTGGGGCAGGAGGTTTGTTATAGTGACAGATCATAAACCTTTATTATACATTCTCGGTGGGGAAAAAACCAATTACACTACCCCACGCATTGCACCCCTTACCACTAAGTTGTTGCAGTACAATATGGAGGTTAAATTTTTACCGGGGAAGCTCAATGTAAGAGCAGATTTTCTTTCTAGGTTACCTGTGGGAGAAGTGGAGAGTGTTGATGCTGAGGACAATAGAGAGGATTGTTTTATTGCTTCTGTGGATCTACCGATGTCCAGAGCCTATACTAAACATGATTGGGAGGTGGCTTTTGCAAAGGATCCTATTTTAAACCAAGTCCAAGAGTTTGTAGTCAATGGGTGGCCAAGTGAAAAGAATGTTTCTTTACCGGTACAACCATTTTGTAAAGTTGCATGAGATCTCTATAGAAGATCATATATTGTTGAGGGGCGAAAGGTGCATTCCCCCACACGATTTACGTTAAGGTTTGATTAGTATAGCGCATGAAGGACATTTTGGAGTGACTATGACTAAAAGGAGGTTAAGGGAGGATTATTGGTGGCCATCTATGGACAAAGAGGTTGATTTGCTTGTCAAGGGGTGTCTTGTTTGCAATTCGGCTGAAAAGGGGTTAAAAGTATCTACTCCGCCGTTACATCCTATTGAAATTCCTCAAAGACCATGGTCTAAGCTGGGGATTGACATGATTGGCCCATTTAATTTTCTTCCTCACAACTTACGATATGCGTTTGTTCTTATGGATTATCATAGTAGATGGCCTGAGGTTCGTTTTTATCCAGTTCCTTCAGCGTTTAATGCTGTGAATTTTCTAAAGGAAGTCTTTTTGCGAGAAGGTTTTCCGGAAATCATTATTTCTGACAATGGTGTGCAATTTGTTAATGCGGAAATGGAGAAGTTTTTAAAGCAGTCTGGTATTAAGCACTTGAAGAGTTCATTATTTCACCCACAGACAAATGGTTTAGTTGAAAGGATGAATCGGGTGGTTGGTGACTGTATAAAGTGGGCTAGACACAATAATTACGACGTCTTTGAAGCGGTAAGCACCATGTTGTGGGTTTATCGTTCCACACCTCATTCATTAACTAATGTGTCACCTTTTGAAGCCTTAAAAGGGCGTAAACCAACCACCGTTCTCTTTCCCTCTTGGTTGAAGAGTTTGTTGAAGACCAGGGGATTGTGTGATAGTAAAAAGGGGTTGGAATGGGAAAAGGTGAAGCCTGGTCAAGAACGTATGAAGAGGAGATATGATTTGATCAAAGCCACTAAGTTGTGCAAGGTATTCCCTGGAGATGTGGTACGTATAAAAAAATGTGTGTCTGTAAGAAAGGGTGATGATTGTTTTGGGAAGCCTGTCAGGGTAAAGAAAGTTTGTGGAAGTGCAATTATGGTTGAAGATGGTCGTTGGTGGAATCTTTCCAGAGTGGTGAAGTCACCTGATGAGCCTGTCTTGAATCCTTGTAATGACATTGACAGGTGTGCAAATAGGAGTTCTTCCTTACAAGTTCAAAACTTACGTAATGTGAATACTCAGAAGTCAGCTTTACAGTATGAGGATAATTTTCCACGCAGATCTTCCCGTCAAAAGTTTGTGCCATGGAAATTAAGAGCTGATCTATAGTATATATATTTTTTTTTTATCTTCATCCTCTATTGTTATTATCAGATTTGTGTTTGTTATTTACTAGTTTTACTCGTTTTTTATAGTTCTAGTTTGATTTTGTTTAAAAAAAAAAAAAAAAAAAGAAAAAAAAAGAGATGGTATGTTGTGTTGGCTCACGAGTCGGGTGAAATGTAGAGGGCTCGCGGGTCAGGTGGAATGTAGAGGGCTGGATGGGGGCTCGAGGGCTGGAATGCGGGAGGTGCGGCGAGTAATAGGAAGGCGGTTGGAGTGGTGCCGGGGACGAAGACTGGAGGTGGTTCCTGTGACTTTGGAAATAAACGTGGAAAACACACCCACCTGTTTGACCTCATTTATGTTGGATACAACACGTAAGCTCCGTGCTCCTCACGGAAACCTATTTATCATTTTGAGGTGCTAGATTGCTTAACTTTGTTGGCAGCTTGCCACATCTCCTATCAAGACTGAGGGTGCATTTTGTCATAGTCAGCAATCGATTTCCTTACTGATTCCATACAACTAAGATTATCAAAATTCACCAAGAGCTGGATAAGAACGTTATCAAAAGAGTCAACTCCTATGTGGTTTGCAAGGCGTATAAATTATAGAGCTAATGAGGGATAGCAGTAAATCCTTTCAGTCAGAGAATGCTATGCCACCTTCGGCCAGTGGAAGTTTAAACCTCTGCACTTTCATTCAAGTCTACGTCCTTCCAAATAAAACAGGAAAGCTTCCTCTCACTTCTAACTTTTTACAAGTACGATGCACAGAGATAGTAGGAAACCAAAGAATAAATACAAAAAAAGCAGAATTGATAATTTCTATAATGTGGTGCAACCAAGTAAAGGCAGAGATAACAAAGACTAATCCTTTAGTAATTAACTGTCTTTGGTTAGGAGACCACTGTAATTAAATTCACAAAAAACTTGATGATTTTCCTAAATACAAGCCCCTATGTATTGTTTTGGAGACTTCGAATAATTATTTCCAGGAGAAGGATGTAATATCTCTATTGGAGTAATTATCTTTATGAGTGGGATGTAATACCTCTATGGCAGAATTGTACAGCAGGACTTTATTTTTAGGTCTCGCCCAGTGACTAGCCCAACTTTGACCACTACACATCCCACACAACATTTAACACACAAGAACAGCACACACATAAACAAGCATAAATATATACAGAAAAGGGTGTTTGTTAACCCCCCTTTATCCATTGGCTGTTGTGTGTGAGCCATGTTCTTGCATAGTTCTCAATTGAGATGCTTCCAAAAGGTATTAATTGTAGGCACTGCTCCACCCTGTCTAATCTTATGACCTCCATACATCAAATAGCAGAAGAGGTTTAAGTAAAAATGTTTCAATACAAATTTTCATAGTGTTGCTATGCCACTGCTCTCTTTAAGTGAATCATAGCAAGCAACATACTAATTACATTAGTGAAAGTTGGCTAGCATACTCCACCATCCAAAATGGATGCCACATCACTGTAACAAAGGCCGTCTTGAATGACGGAATTTTTCTTACAGAGGTGAGCACCAGAATTTCCTCAGATGCTCACTCCCTGACCACTGCTGCAGGCAGTCTCCGTTGCCTGACACCGCGGAGGCCTGAACCAGAGGATTTGTTTTTTTAAAGCTGGAGGAGGCACAGAATCGCTTCCACGTCTCTTGCTGAACCACCTCCCTCCCATATGGGACATGAGCTGAACCCCTGCGGACCTCTAACTTTTGTGGGGGAAATTTGTGGTTTCCCTGGGTGCTAGGATCGTCCCCCAGGAGAACCATACATTTAAGGAAAAAAAAGTAAAGTAATTTAGGCAGGGCCAGCTTTAGCACTGGTGGTGCCCAGTGCAACAATATTCTTTGGTGCCCACCCCATGAACTTCTCTTCAGATTCCCTCACTAGCACCCAGCAAAGTGCTCCTGATCTCTCCATAGCCCTTTTTTCACATGCAGTTAATTTGTTTTAAAGTGATGGTGAAGGTTGGCTTTACTAATCTAGTCAGCTATCCACATAAAATACAGACCTGTTCTTTGCAACATGCCTATTAACCCTATGCGATACTTTATGTGGAGTCAAAACTGCCACTCGCCACATTATCTCTTTCTCTGTAGCAGGAACATCAATCACAGTTATCTTGACATTTTGATGCTGCATGAAAGCTGGATGCACAAGGAACTCTGCAGCAGGTGCTTTTAAATTGTAAGTTATGTTAAACACAGTGCACACCTGAGGTCAGTGCCCCCTCCAGGTCAGCGCTCAGTGTGTCTGCACTGGTCTCACCATCCTAAAGCTGATCACAAATGTAGGTAGGGGGTCGATACCCAGCCATTCAGTCGACCCCTTTTTGGGGCCATGTAAATTGATATATATGTCTTTCGATCTTGAGCTCAAAGGTAGATTTGTAGCTTTGGGTAATTACTTTGATATTGGCAAATGCCTACCAGCTCCCAGAACAATAAAGTTTTGCATAAGCAACATTAAACGTTTGTTGTAATATTGAGTGTGTAGCAAGGTGAAGTAATACAACGTCTTTTTTTTTGTGTCTTTGGAGAAACTGCATATTTACGAAAGAATATAAGGTAAGGTCACTTCCTCTTTATTTACTGTTGCACACGTCTCACACGCACTCACCCACAAGCAGTTTTAGAACAACAAACCTGCCTTCTAAGTAGGACAGTGTTTTAGAAGGATGGTTTTGGCCAATAGCAGAGATGGCATCTCAGTGGATGCTGCTGCCCAAGCCCTAACTCGGGTTATGGAGGACAGCTCTGATGCAGGATCAAACACTGAGACAGCAGATACTGAGACAACATTTGAGGTAGAAAACAATCGAGCAGATCTGGAACTGATCTCCAGTGGTGGAGTCCCATCCAACAACTCATCTTCCAGCCATTCTAAGGGGCATGATGATACCATTCATGCTGTCCCTTCACAAGAGCAGTCTGTGTAGCGGGGTGACTGTAGCAGACTAGATAACCCAGAGAGCAGGCACGTGCAGCAGCAGGCACAGACGGAGTGCTCTCTTGGCAATGTTATTGAAAAAGGGTACAGGACACATTATCTTGTATGATGATTGTTTTCACATCTTTAGGATAAGATGTATGGTTTGCCCAGGGTTTCTTAGGTGTCGGCTGAGCTACGGTCCAAAATCTAGAGTTACCCACATTGGAAAAAAGGGACAGTTTTCAGTGGCAAAATGCAATGCATCCATGTTGTGTTTTGGGCCATTTCCTGTTGTGGGCACTAGGCCTACCCTCAAGAGTGAGATACCATTTTTACCAGGAGACTTGGAGAAATGCTGGGTAGAGGGAATTTTGTGGAACACTACAGATTCCAGAACTTTTCATCACACAAATGTGCGCAAAATGTGTTCTTTTAGTCAAAGTTTGAGTTTTGCAAGGCATTCTGGGTCAAAAAAAACAGGTGAGACCAACGCAAGTCAGCCCCACCTGGATACCCCTAGGTGTCCAGTTATCAAATATTTACAGGTTGGCTAGGTTTTCTGTTACCAACTGGGTTTCTAGCTGGCAGAGGTATACACCCCGTTCAAGAAGGGACCACAATCCTAGTTAGGGTAAGTGAGATATACACCCTAAATTAATCTTTGCTGACCATTTGGTAGCTTGCACAGAGCAGTCAGGCTTAACTTAGAAGGCATTGTGTGAAGTATTTGTGCAACACGTAAATTACACAGTGAAAACACAGTAACACAGTGAAAACACCACAAAATGACTCCATGTCAGTTTAGAAGAATAGATAATATCTATCTGAGTAAAACAAGACAAAAATGACAAGCATCCGATAAGTAGAACTAAAGATCTACATTTTTAAAGAATAAAGAAGTTAATAGCCCTAAAAGGTTATTTGAGGTTGCGCTAGACCAGTGTAAGTCCAAAGTTCAGCCCAACCACAATAGAGGGAAGCCCGCCACGGTTCCGATCCATGCAGTCTAGTAGATGCATCAGTGTTGATCCTTGTAGATCGGTCCCACATCAGAGTCAAACTCTGTTGGGATGTATGTGTTGTATCATCATCGAGCAGCGCAACATTGTCTTCAGTTCGCCACTGTGTCTTCGTCAAACCTAGCAGTCTGGTCCTACATCAATGTTGAATCTGAAATGCATTGGCGTGGGAGGGCATTGCATTGATTTGGAGTGGCCCAGCTTGAATTAATCAATTTTATGTGAAAAACAGCTGCAAACCCACTTCTAAAGCTCAGGACTGGATTGGCACCTCAAGCAAGAGTAGAACTCACAGATGGCAGAGTCCAGCAGGGGGAGCAGAGTTGCAGGCAGTCTTTGATGTCGCTGACACGTCAAAAACAGCGGGCAAGCCTGCAAGCACTTGGAGAAACTTGGATTCAAGGATGTAAAGAGTAGGTCTAGTCCTTCTCAGTCTCTGGCAAGAAGCAGCAGGCCAACACAAGGTGCTTGTGTTGGCACTAGGCTGACAAAGCAGGCCAACACAGCAAAGCAGGTAGCAAAGTGGCAGTTCTTCCTCCAGCACAGAAATCCGCTGCCAGCAGGCCAACACAGCAAAGCAGTTAGCAAAGTGGAGGTCTCTTCTGTAGCACAGAAGCACTTCTTCCACGCAGAATGCCCTTGGTTCCAGCAAAGTTCTGATTTGGTTGGGGTCAAGTAGTTATGCAGAGTTTAGCCTTTCAAATGGGAGAGACTTCAAAGAGAGGCCTTTCAAGTGCACAAGGTCCCTGCCCTTCCTTCCTTGGCTCCAGACACTCTGCAAGGGATTATGTAGCCCTTTGTGTGGGGAGAGGCACAGCTCTATTCAGGTTTAAGTGTCAGCTCCTCATGCCCATCCAGCCCAGGAAAACCCATCAGTCAGTGATGGGGCATCAGGATGCAAATGTCAAACCCCAGTTCCCTTTGTGTGTGACTGTCTAGAAGGAATGTACAAAGTGCAGCTGTCACCCACCCCAGACATGTATTTAGAGAAAGGCACAAAATGGAGAAAGGAAGAGAATGTCAAAAAGGGGCATTTTCAGATTAAGGGCCTGATTACGATCTTGGCGGATGGAATACTCTATTACAAACATGACGGATATCCCATCCTCCATATTACAAGTTCTATTATATCCTATGGAACTTGTAAAAAGGCAGGCATGATATCCGTCACATTTGTGACTGAGTATCCTATCTGCCAAGGCCGTAATCAGCCCCTTACACTTAAATTCTGACTTTATCATAAGATGTGATTTTAAATTCTGAGTACAAAGACACAAAAAACACCAAATTTCTATCTTTTTCAATTGGAAGTTACATTTAAAGGTTGCTTCAAGGTAAACCCGGTGTTAACCTATAGGAGAGATAGGCCTTTCAGTAGTGACAATTAATTTTATAGTTTTTCATTACCAGGATATGCTAAACTTAGAAGTATATGTCCAACTTTTTAAATACACAGCACCCTGCCCTTGGGGCTAACCAGGGTCTACCTTAGGGTTTATATGTAATAAAAAGTAAGGGTTGGCCCTGGCAAGTGGATGCACTTGTCAGGCCAAAATGGCAGTTTAAAACTGCATACATAGGCTCTGCAGTAGCAGACTCTGCAGCACACATAGAAAGAGAAAAATGCCTCTCTGGATTGTGTTTGTGCAGGAAGGTGCCCCTTATGGCACAAAAATAATCCTCCATGCATCGGAGGCACCCTTGTAACATGGTGCACGATTGCTCACGTTGGCACTAGGCTGCCAAAGCTGCGTCAGAGCAGGGGGGAAGGACAAGAATGCACTGCACTGCATAAATGTGTGCTTCCTGCCCTTTCACTTTGGCGTAGGGAAGGACAGCAAGATTACTTGCTGCCCTACTCCAAAACCCTGAAAATACGGGCCTTAGGGCCTCATGTACAAGTGTCAGGTTTTGCGACTCACAAATTGCAAGTCTTAGGGACTCGCAATTTGCGAGTCGCAAAACCTGATGTACAACAGTGTCTCAGACACTGTTAGCAATTCCCAAATGGGTTGCAAGGGACCTGACTCATTAATATTCATGAGGCAGGTCACAATCTGCCATCCATTTGGGAATGGCTGCACTCATAGGAATGGTGACCTGCTGGGGACAGCAGACCACCATGTCTGTGATGGCTTTGTTAATAAAGCAGTTTTTTTTAAAAATGCAACTCATTTTCCTTAGAGGAAAACACTATGCATTTAAAAAAAAACAAAAAAACATTTCAGTGGGACCCTGCCTGCTCTGAAAACATTTTGTGCCCCCATTCACAAAGGGGAAGGGCTACCTTGGGGATCTCTTCCTGTTTGCATATTAAATGCGATTGTTTTGTGACCTCATTCACGGTCACAAACTAATCATACATACCACTGCGACTTGCAATTAGGAAGGGACACCCTTGGCATGTCCCTTCATTACTGCAACTCCCAAAACTATTTTGCAATCCGGTAAACAGATTACCGAAACACAAAAGAACATTTATACATACCACACTGCTTTTTTCTTTGCACAAACGGCCCGATTGTGTGAATCGGGCCATTTGTGAACAGAAAAAAGCCTTGTAATCTGGCACCATGGTCCAGGAAACCAAACCAAAAAAAATAATGCAGGTGAAGGATGACATAATGGCTTCCAATCCACACTAACTACACTGTACAGATTCATTGAAGCCCTACAAAACAAAAAAAAACTACCAAGAACTACAAATGGAACAATCAGTAACCCAAATTAAACCTAAAGTAAGCAAGCAAACCGGTAGAATATATGGCATGCAACAATGTAAAGTATACTCTTTGTAAACAACAAAGGAGAAAACTACTCAGAAACAATAGCCAAAAGTCTATTATGCAAATCAAATTACCTAAACATCTCCCAATAAACTGAAGAAATATTCCACACCAACAACTATAAAATACATTTTCACAAATTATTGTTATACATCAGTGAACAAGCAACAATGGAAAAAATATAAGAAAAATGTTGAAGAGTACAACTATTTCTAAATTTTATTTACATATTTTATTTAACATAACAAATGTACTAATATATAGTTTCAATATAACTATGGGTCTGATTTAGATTATGGCAGACGTGTTACTCCATCACAATGGTGACAGGTGGCCCTTCCACCAAAATGTAAATCTCATTTAACATAATGGGCTTTATATTTCGGCGGACGGGATATCCGTGACCGTTGTGATGGAGTAACTCGTCTGCCTAAATCTAAATCAGGCCCTTTATATTTTTACCTACATGTAGAAATATGTATGACTAAAAACTAAAAAACTAAAAAAACTAAAAAATTAAATAAATAAATCAAATTATAAAGTGTATAATGTATGTTTATTATCAAAACATATAAATATAAATACGTATGTAAAAATTGCAGTACTAACTCCTACCTAAAGCATTGTAGATAATCTCTTGGGCACTAAAGGGGCTAAATTTACTAGTCCCACTTCCATCTAAACCATTCCATGGAAAGTGTTGGAGGCTAAAGTGGTTACATTCACTTTCTCCACTCGAATCCAAAAAATGTTAGGGAAGGTGTTGAGCACTAAAGGGGACATATTTACTATTCACACTCCAATCTAAACCATTTCAGGGAAAATGTTGGACACTAAAGGGGTTATATTTACTATTCCCACTTCAAGCTAAACCATTTTGGGGAAGTTGTTGGCTACCAAAGGGGTTACATTTACTATTCCCACTCCAGTCTAAATCATTGCAGGGAAAGTGTTAGACACTAAAAGGGTAAATATATTATTCATCCAATCTAAACCATTTTGACAAAGGTGCTGGATTATAAATGGGTGACATTTACTATTCCCACTCTAATATAAAAGATTTTAAGGAGGATGTTGGACACTGACAGGGTGACATTTACTATCCCCACTCCAATCTAAACCATTTTAGAGAACAAGTTAGATATTAAAGGTGTTACACTTTTCATACATACTCCAAAATAAATAATATGTTTAAATTAGTTTTTCAATAATGAAAACATTCTTAAAAAAACAAGACCTTACTTAATAAATATTGTAAAAAACATTACAAATTAGCATATGAAACATACATGCATCATTATAGAAATGAATTCTACATAAAATGAAAATAATGCTATATACAATCAAAATAATACAATGGAAATGTTATTGAATATCGTGTATGTAATAAACTAACTTACTAATTAACATTAATAAACATTTTTACATTACACATTTAAACAAATACATTCTGAAATTACACAATTTAGAAAAACACAGAAATTAAATTTAAAATCTTCGAAAACTATTCAATTAAATACATCCAAATATACCAATTTCTTAAAACTATTACAGAACATTTAAATGAATGTTAAAAATATATTTAAAAATTGTTACATTTAAAAATAAATAATACCATAACATAAGCATACATTTAAACAATTTAATAAAAGTATATGACTATACCAGATGCATTTTAACGTACATGCAAGTTTATATTAACAAATTTAGAAAATCTCCCCACCCTTTTTGCCTAAAAACTCAGCATCCCACTCCTAAAACTTAAATACATGTACTTTAAAAATAACCAATAATAACAGTAATACAAAATGTTTACATTTTAAAAAATTAATAAAAAATAACAAAACATAGCGCTAAAATCAACATACAATTAAAATAAAACACAGATAAAGGAACTTAAACTAACCCAAAAAATTATATGGTTTGCACAAATATTTTAAAAATTGTATTTATTAAAATGATATTAGAAACAACAATTAAAAGGATATTCCTACCTTCGATATTTCTGTTGACGATATTCTTGTCATAATGGTATTCCTGACATAACATTTGTTTAGCACAATTGTTTCTTCATTTGATATTTTGTCCAAATACCGTAAGTGGATAGTGCTTTGCATCAAACCTGTGGGTGGTTGAATGGGATTGTCCACGTATCACCAGTGAATCTCCCCTTGATACAAAGGTGTGCCAGCACTACTTTGCATTACCTTAAGTCATTCTTTCCAGTGCCAATAACGAATTGTGCTGGAAAGTAAATTCAAAATAAACATTTTGTGCCAGTTTCCAGTAAAAGTTGCTATACCTGCCCCTATGTTTCCAATGAGTTCTGCTCACTTCATAGATCTAATTTAAATGCATTTGTGCAATACTGAAATTACACAGCATTATGCAACTGTGCTCGTCAGGGAAAACACCCAAAATGCTGCAATGTTGCATGCCTCTTAAATGATAGATGCCACAATATATATTCTTAATAGACGTGATATGATATTGGACATCCAACATGTAATCTACAGGCTAGGTTATACACAGATAGGCACTGAACTCCTTGGCTACTGTAATGGAATCCTTCAACCACTATTTAAATATCACATTTAAGAGTTACTGGGGTGTTTTACAATTAATTTTAAACAGAATGTAAGTATGAGATGTTAAGTAGACTTCAAGTATAGATAATGTGTGGGGATAGATAGTATTCATATTCACAGAACACTTTACTATATGTGTGTGTGTGTTGGTTTTTTTGTGTGTGTGCTTTAATATACTTACCAGTGGCATGACATTGAAATGTTATTTGGCTCTCCATCCCAAGGTAAACTCTACCTTGGCCAGTCCCAAGCACAGCTGCAAAAGTAGGAGGGTTACGTGTGGGGCTGGCCACCCAACCATGTAAAAAAAATCCTAGCTTCAGAAATGTCACCCAAAAACACAAAAGACATCCTGACCTAGGGAAAAGAGGAATCTCCTTCACGGAGAGCTATGATGCCTTGTGGTGAAAGCTAGAGATCCCTGAAAGCCACAAAGCCGATCCAGGTGCTTTTGACCATGACCATCACCATCGGGGTATACAATGTGAGGCTCATGTACGAAGCAGGCAAAACAGCCCAAGTGGCAGCAAAGATGAAAAATACAACCTTGCTCTGTTTGGCATCAGAGAGGCCTAATGGACACAGTCTGTACAGAAAAGGCTGGCTTCAAGAGGAATGATGCTCAGTTTTGGACACAAGGAAGTGAATGCCCCACATACTCAGGGAGTTGCACTGACATTAATACCAGCAACCAACAGAGCTCTGATCGGAAGAGAAGACTTCTGTCAGAATCGTTGTAGCGAAATTCCACACAAAGAAAAGCAGGATCAACATGAATATTATCCAGTGCCATGCACCTACAAATATCAGCAAAAAAGAGGAAAAAGAACACTTTTACACCAGACTCCAATTCACACTAGAGAATTTTTTTGAGAGAGACATCACCATACAGAAAGGGGACCTCAATGCCACAATTGGAAGTGACAACACTGGATGCCAAGAACTCGTGGGCAACTGTGGCCTTAGAGACATGATCCAGAATGCTGAAAGACTCACAGATCTCTGTGCACTGAACAGTCTGGTGATAGACAGTAGTGTATTCCCACACAAAAGATACACAAGGCAAGGTGGGTTTTGTCAGACCATTCAACAGAGAATCACATCAACCATGTTTGCATTGCCATGAGGTTCCGGAGGTCCCTGCAGGATGTGAGAATGATGAAAGAAGCAGATGGTGTCAAAATATGACCTTGCCGTGGCCACGCTGTAGCTAAAACTGAAGAAAGCATGAATGGAACCAACAAACTAATGCCAGAGATATAACACCACCCTCCTCAAAGATGAACAGAAATGGAGTGAATACTAAGACACTCTCAGTAACAAGTTTCAAGTCCTGCAAAAACTAGAGGGTGACAGAGACCGAGTAGAAAGTCAGCAGGAGATGATTAAAGAAACAGTCACATCAACCTACCAGGAGGTACTGGGTAAAAAGAAATATCAGCATAAAGAATGGATCACCACCGAGACTCTCCACAAAATCCAAGACAGAAAGGAAAAGAAAACTGCCAGTCAACACCAGCCAAACAAGAGCAGAAAAAGAAAAAGCTCAAGGAAAATATGCCAAAACCAACAAGGGAACAAAGGGAAACTTAAGAGGAGACATGTGAAGATCAATTGATGGTCTTGCCACAGAAGCCCAGGAAGCAGCAAGCCATGGAAATTTGAATGACTCTACAACATAAAAAATAAACCCACCCACAGATACAGCAAGCTAGAAAGACCTATGAAAAACAAAGCTGGGAAGACACTTGTGGATAACATAGGCCAACAACTAAGATAGGTGGAGCACTTTGAAGAACTGTTTGATCAGTCAATGCCAGAGTCTTCATTAGGCATACAGCCAGCAGTCAACTGCAGCAGACAAATCAAGAAAGAAATATGGCAAACCATCAAACATCTGAGGGATGGAAAGGCATCAGGACTCTACAATATTCCTGCAAAGGCACTGAAGGCAGACACTAAAACATTGGTAGGCATGCTGTATCCCATGTTTAGATGGATTTAGGAAGAGGAAAAGGTGCTGTCAGACTGGAAGGAGGAATAACTCATCAAGATCCACAAGAAAGGTGACCTGAGTAACTGCACAAACTACAAAGGGATAACTCTTCTATCAACCTCAGGCAAAGTGTTCAATAGAGTCATCATAAACAGAATGAAGGAACAAGTTGACGCTCAGTTACTAGATCAGCATGCTGGCTTCCACAAAGATAGATCATGTACAAATCAGACCACAACACTGTGCATCCTCATTGAGCAGTCTATGGAATAGAACTCCCCCTTCTATGTCAACTTCATTGACTATAAGAAGGCATTCACCAGCATGGACAGAGAGACCCTTTGGAAACTCCTCCACTACTACGATGTGCCATATATACTCATAACAATCATCAAGAGCTCTTACTAGGGGATGACCTGGAAGATAGTCCCTGGAGGACAGCTCACAGAAGCCTTTCAAGTGAGGAGTGGACTTGACCAGGGTTATTTACTTTCACCTTTTCGTGTCAAGCTGGCCATAGACATAGATCATGAAGACATTCACAGTAAGGACTAGAAATAGGATCCAGTGGACACATTGGACACAGATCAACAACCTGGACTTTGCTGGTGACCTGGCCCTTCTCTCCCATACCGATCTGCAGATGCAGGAGAAGACAGATAAGGTAGCAGCCACATCAGCACACCTTGGACTCAACATTCACAGAGGAAAAACCAAGGTCCTAAAGACTAACATGGCCAACTCAACTGCAATCACGCTTGTAGGTGATGCACTGGAAGGGTTTGGGATCTTCACCCACCTGCGCACTGTCATAGACAAGCAGGATGGCACAGACGCTAATGTCAAGGCAAGAATCTGCAAATGAAGTCCTGCCTTCATTCAACTAAAAAAGATCTGAAGCTCCAAGGACCTAACACTGCAAACCAAGATGAGACTTTTTAACATTAATACAAAATTGGTCCTTGTGTATAGAGC
Organism: Pleurodeles waltl; assembly: GCF_031143425.1. NCBI lineage: Eukaryota > Metazoa > Chordata > Amphibia > Caudata > Salamandridae > Pleurodeles > Pleurodeles waltl. Next base: position 32,007,191 of record NC_090437.1, read on the forward strand.
AGAAACTTCGAGGACAACAGTGACCACCACCAACAAAGTCCAGACCTTCATCAACACCTGCTTAAGGGACATCCTCCAAATCCCCTGGCCAAACACAATTAGCAACAATGACCTATGGCAGCAGACGTTCCCACTCCCTGCTCATGAAGAAATCAGGAAAAGACACTGGGGCTTAATAGGTCACACCCTCCACAACACTGCATCGAACATCACCAGGTAAGCCCTGGCCTGGAACCCTCAAGGGAAAAGGAAAAGAGTATGGCCAAGAAGAACCTGGCACAGAGGCTGACAGTAAAAATATTAATTATGCTTGGAGTCAGATTGAAAGAAAAGCCCAGGACAGAGGTGGCTGGAGAGTCCTGGGTTGATGGGCTCTACCCCATGAGAGATAGTAGGCATAAGTAAGCAGGTAAGCATCCCAAGGTACCTACACATGCAACTTAATCTTGCTGTAAAACATTGTGAACCAATTAACCATTTTTGTTTATTTGTTTTATCAAAATCAGCCACTTGATTGCTTAACTTGTGGCCAACACTGCACTTCCCCGTTGGTGCGTCTGTCGGGCATTTCCCGAAATTGAGGAGGGCTTGAAAAGATCCCCCGGTGCTTGTCCTAGATGATTCCTTTTCTTTTTTACAATGTCAGGGCGAAACACAAAATTGCTTCCTCGTCAGGACCGCTCAAACTCCCATCCATATGTCTCATTACAGATTTCTACCAAAACAGTGATGAGCAGCAGATGCATGCTGTCTCCCACTCCAGTAGGGAATATATTCAGAAAAATGCCGCTCCAGGTTTCAGGGAGGAATTGTTGGAAAGGAAATAGTGTCTCTTTTCTGAAGACGACTTCCTGAAATTGTTTCCTTGCTGTAGATCAAGGCCATGCTGAGAGCCACAACCAGGAAACCCACTAGACCCCTATGGACCTGTGTTTGAGGGGTCAGCCCTTGCGCTAACAGACTGATCCCCCCAGGCAATTTTTTAAAAGTGTTTTTCCCCTGGGAGGGGAAGGTTTCCTTTGAGGCCCCCATGGAAACTACACATTTCCAAAAGGAAAGTAAAGAAATGTAGGTAGGGGGTCAACCCTCAGCAAATGGCTTGACCTCCTTTGGAGGCGATACGCTTTTTTTCAAATAGTGTGCATTCCCTTGGGGGTAAGATTGTGCCCCCAGAGGAAAACACATTTAACAAAAAAGTATACTGCATATGCAACATGCCAACATTTTACAAATGAAAAGTGGGAGGGTTTGAAAAAGAAATCAGGGGAACGCATCTTTCCCATTTACATATATTGAATCAGAGGGAATTCCAGGTAGACGTCAGGTGAAATACAGCTCTTTTTTGCTTTAAAAATTGGATGTCTCCCTCCTGAATTGAGTCTTTTGGGATGTATGCATATGTCACATTATCTACCATCTACTGCATAACGTGCAGATTGTAGAGAGTTAAAATTTGATTTTTGCACAAATCTGGCAAAAGTTCCTAATAATGTGGCAATGTGTTTGCACACAGTGGAATGCCCTCCATAAAGGCTAACTGGTCATCTTTCCGTTGCTTATTTCTGCATTTGGTTACTAAACTGGTAGAAAGGAGGTGAAATGTTTGGCCAGACAGTTTTCCATATTTACAATTCATAAAATAATGATGTAGTACTATCAAAAAATGTTTTGCATTATACCGCATAATTTGCCTTTTCTTGGCACATAATTTAGTCAACCCTGTCACATAATTTGATGCTCTCCTGCTGCACAATTCTGCATAATTCCAGTGACTCTAGTGATTGCACTGTGAGTTTTCACAAGGAGCACACCTGCGCACAAAGTTGCAGGGTCTTCTATGTGAATATGTGCCTCTTGAGATCAAAGATAAATTTTGGCTTTAGAATATTAGGGGCATATTTATACTCTGTTTGCGCCAAATTAGCGTCATTTTTTTAAATGCAAATTAGGCACAAACTTAACTCCGTATTTATATTTTGACGCTAGACCTGTCTAGCTTCAAAATATAGGAGTTTACATCATTTTTTGGATGCGTGAACCCACCTTGCATCAATGAGATGCAAGGTAGGTGTTACCAGGCGTTATTTATCCCCCGTGCAAAAATAGTGCACAGGTGGGAGGCGGGCCAAAATAATGGCGCTAAGCCTGCTTAGCGCCCTTATTTAACACCTTCATCAGACCAGGCATTAGGGGACCTGTGGACCCATTTCCATGGTGAAACACCATGGAATGGCCCACAGGTGCCCACCCCAAGGCCTAGGAACACCCACAGCCACACCCGAGGGACACCAGAGGATGAAGGACCACATCCCAGGTAAGTAGGGTAGGTGTAGGCAAGTATTTCAAAAAAAAAAATTAAGTGCCATTGGGGGCCCTGACATGGGCCCCCCTTCATGGTACTGGGTGCAATGGTCATGCACAAGGGACACTGGTCCCCCATACTGGCCACTGGGGTGGTGAGCATGACTACTGTCTTTTAGGGCCAGATGTAGGTAGAACACAAATTGCGACTTGCAATTTGCGAGTCAAAGCGACTCGCAAATTGCAACTCGCAGTTCGCGATGCAGAAAGGTGTCTCAGACACCTTCTGCGACTCGCTATGGGGTCGCAAAGACCCACCTCATAAATATTTATGAGGTGGGTCGCAGTTTGCGACCCCATAGCGAGTCTGGGCACTCACGGGGATGGTGGCCTAGTGGAGACAGCAGACCACCATGTCCGTGACTGCTTTTACATAAAGCAGTTTTTTTTTTCTCTTTGCAGCCCGTTTTCCTTAAAGGAAAACGAGCTGCAAATAGAAAAAAATACTGAAACCTGTTTGTTTTTTTGTGAGCATTCACAAAGGGGAAGGGGTCCCATGGGGACCCGTTCCCGTTTGCGAATGAGTTACCATCCACTTCAAGTAGATGGTAACTGCGAGTTGATTTGCGACCGCTTTCGCGGTCACAAATCAACTTACATCGCGGTGCGAGTCGCAAATAAGAAGGGAACACCCCTTCCTATTTGTGAGTCGGAAACACATTTTGCGAGTCGGTTCCGACTCGCAAAATGTGTTTCTGCATCGCGTGAGGGCTTTGGCGCCTCGCAAACGGCGTTTTTCGCCGTTTGCGAGGCACAAAAGCCTACCTACATCTGGCCCTTAGTCTTTTATTGTGTTGTGTTCTAAAGAATTTCTCATAGCAGTGCTATGATAGGTGTGAGGTGTACATTCTCATCACAATTTTTGATGTGAGCACTGCCCCAGTCATGGTTTGGGGGTTCAGATGGCAAATGTTCACAATCTCACCTGAATAGTTGATGAACAGAGTGGGGAAGAATGATCAGGTTCTTCACCAATAACTCGCATTTGGTTCAAGAAGCTGATTACCAACCTGATCCAGAGGGCAACACACAATGTGTCTGTTATTTATCATCAGACCACCATAGATAGACATATGCCTTTCCTTGACTTTCAGTTGACTGTCATTAAAAGTTTGAGGGGCAGATTCATGAAAAGTGGCACCGCACCTAGAGCAGGGCCACTTTTCTTGCGCCTCTTAGCACCCGCCTAACGCCACCATGTGTGCGCAGTATTTAAAATAGGGCGCATCCTGACGTTAGTCAGGGGTACTAGCATCATACTTTTTTATGCTAGTCTGGCGCATTGCACGATTAGCATCAAAAAGGTTGAAGCTAATCCTGCAAAGCACCCAGAGGCCCATTGAAAACAATGGGAGCTTCCCTTTAACGCCTGCTTTGAGAAAGCTTTAAACATGCTGATAAAAATGACACAAAGAAAACTCTTTTATTTCTTTGTACCATTTTTTCAGACCCCCTAGCACCAGAATGCCCCCCTTGCGTACATTATGCCTGGGGCAGGTATAATTTGGCACAAGGGGTTACAAAGTGGCACAATGCAAGCATTGTGCCACTTTGTAAATATGGCGCAGCGTTTTTGGCCTTCCAACGCAGCATTTGTGTAAAAAATTACTCTAATTTGGCATTTGAATGGCGTTAGGCCCTCATAAATCTGGCCTGAACCAGAGGATTTGTTTTTTTAAAGCTGGAGGAGGCACAGAATCGCTTCCACGTCTCTTGCTGAACCATCTCCCTCCCATATGGGACATGGGCTGAACCCCTGCGGACCTCAACATTTTTTGGGGGAATTTTGTGGTTTCCCTGGGTGGTAGGATTGTCCCCCAGGAGAACCATACATTTAAGGAAAAAAAAGTAAAGTAATTTAGGCAGGGCCAGGTTTAGCACTGGTGGTGCCCAGTGCAACAATATTCTTTGTTGCCCACCCCATGAACTTCACTTCAGATTCCCTCACTAGCACCCAGCAAAGTGCTCCTGATCTCTCCATAGCCCTTTTTTCACATGCAGTTAATTTGTTTTAAAGTGATGGTGAAGGCTGACTTTACTAATCTAGTCAGCTATCCACATAAAATACAGACCTGTTCTTTGCAACATGCCTATTAACCCTATGCGCTACTTTATGTGGAGTCAAAACTGCCACTCGCCAAATTATCTCTTTCTCTGTAGCAGGAACATTAATCACAGTTATCTTGACATTTTGATGCTGCATGAAAGCTGGATGTACAAGGAACTCTGCAGCAGGTGCTTTTAAATTGTAAGTTATGTTAAACACAGTGCACACCTGAGGTCAGTGCCCCCTCCAGGTCAGCGCTCAGTGTGCCTGCACTGGTCTCACCACCCTAAAGCTGATCACGAATGTAGGTAGGGGGTCGATATCCAGCCATTCAGTCGACCCCTTTTTGGGGCCATGTATATTGATATATATATGTCTTTCGATCTTGAGCTCAAAGGTAGATTTTTAGCTTTGGGTAATTACTTTGATATTGGCCAATGCCTAGCAGCTCCCAGAACAATAAAGTTTTGCATAAGCAACATTAAACGTTTGTTGTAATATTGAGTATGTAGCAAGGTGAAGTAATACCACGCCTTTTTTTTTTTTTTTTGGTGTCTTTGGAGAAACTGCATATTTACGAAAGAATATAAGGTAAGGTCACTTCCTCTTTATTTACTGTTGCACACGTCTCACACGCACTCACCCACAAGCTGTTTTAGAACAACAATTCTGCCTTCTGTGTGGGACAGTGTTTTAGAAGGATGGTTTTGGCCAATAGCAGAGATGGCATCTCAGTGGATGCTGCTGCCCAAGCCCTAACTCGGGTTATGGAGGACAGCTCTGATGCAGGATCAAACACTGAGACAGCAGATACTGAGACAACATTTGAGGTAGAAAACAATCGAGCAGATCTGGAACTGATCTCCAGTGGTGGAGTCCCATCCAACAACTCATCTTCCAGCCATTCTAAGGGGCATGATGATGCCATTCATGCTGTCCCTTCACAAGAGCAGTCTGTGCAGCGGGGTGACTGTAGCAGACTAGATAACCCAGAGAGCAGGCACGTGCAGCAGTAAGCACAGACGGAGTGCTCTCTTGGCAATGTTATTGAAAAAGGGTACAGGACACAATATCTTGTATGATGATTGTTTTCACATCTTTAGGATAAGATGTACGGTTTTCCCAGGGTTTCTTAGGTGTCGGCTGAGCTACGGTCCAAAATCTAGAGTTACCCACATTGGAAAAAAGGGACAGTTTTCAGTGGCAAAATGCAATGCATCCATGTTGTGTTTTGGGCCATTTCCTGTTGTGGGCACTAGGCCTACCCTCAAGAGTGAGATACCATTTTTACCAGGAGACTTGGAGAAATGCTGGGTAGAAGGAATTTTGTGGAACCCTACAGATTCCAGAACTTTTCATCACACAAATGTGAGCAAAATGTGTTCTTTTAGTCAAAGTTTGAGTTTTGCAAGGCATTCTGGGTAAAAAGAAAACAGGTGAGACCAACGCAAGTCAGCCCCACCTGGATACCCCTAGGTGTCCAGTTATCAAATATTTACAGGTTGGCTAGGTTTTCTGTTACCAACTGGGTTTCTAGCTGGCAGAGGTATGCACCCTGTCCAAGAAGGGACCACAATCCTAGTTAGGGTAAGTGAGATATACACCCTAAATTAATCTTTGCTGACCTTTTGGTAGCTTGCACAGAGCAGTCAGGCTTAACTTAGAAGGCAACATGTGAAGTATTTGTGCAACACGTAAATTACACAGTGAAAACACAGTAACACAGTGAAAACACCACAAAATGACTCCATGTCAGTTTAGAAGAATAGATAATATCTACCTGAGTAAAACAAGACAAAACTGACAAGCATCCGATAAGTAGAACTAAAGATATACATTTTTAAAGAATAAAGAAGTTAATAGCCCTAAAAGGTTATTTGAGGCTGCGCTAGACCAGTGTAAGTCCAAAGTTCAGTCCAACCACAATAGAGGGAAGCCCGCATCGGTTCCGATCCATGCAGTGTAGTAGATGCATCAGTGTCGAGCCTTGTAGATCGGTCCCACATCAGAGTCAAACTCTGTTGGGATGTATGTGTTGTATCATCATCGAGCAGCCAACGTTGTCCTTAGTTTGCCATTGTGTCTTCGTCAAACCTAGCAGTCTGGTCCTACATCAATGTTGAATCTGAAATGCATTGGCGTGGGACGGCATTGCATTGATTTAGAGTGGCCCAGCTTGAATTAATCAATTTTATGTGAAAAACAGCTGCAAACCCACTTCTAAAGCTCAGGACTGGATTGGCACCTCAAGCAAGAGTAGAACTCACAGATGGCAGAGTCCAGCAGGGGGAGCAGAGTTGCAGGCAGTCTTTGATGTCGCTGATATGGCAAAAACAGCGGGCAAGCCTGCAAGCACTTGGAGAAACTTGGGTTCAAGGATCTAAAGAGTAGGTCTAGCCTTCTCAGTCTCTGGCAAGAAGCAGCAGGCCAACACAACTGTAAGCAGGGGGACATACCTTCTACCCAATGCATGGAAGTCATGATATTCAGGGAGCGGAATGGGCAAAGGGGCACGGCACGGGAGCATGGGCTGTTCAGAGGTAACCTGGGGCACTGTACTACATTACACCAGCAACATTTGCATTGGGGTATGCTGCCATTCCAAGGATGTTGTAAAGGTAAAGGTAAAGCCAGTCCAGGAGGATAGGGTACAATGTAAAACTGACCTGCTGTCACATGACAGCTTGTATTGTCACTACATGAACTAGGGCTCAATTAATTGTCTCAGGCCATATCCACAAGTGGAATTTAACATTGAGAACAGTTGCCACTACCTCTGCTGTGTGTGCACATCAAGTAGCTAATGGCAGTTACTTGCCCATGGATCAAACACACCAAATTAGAGGTTTCAGGATGACAAGGTTATCAATCCCCTGAAATCAATCAAAATGTTCCAAACCAGTCAAATGTGAATGTCCATAGTTGCTACAAAGATCAGCCATTGTCATAAAAATTATGAGGTACACAGCAGTAATGTCATACCCATGCAGCATATGTCAGAGTCCACCTTGTGCTTGGGTCACAATAGCTGCAATGACACCATGCAACATCCCAACTGTTATACTGCTCAAACAACAGCATTGAGGGGGAGGACATATGTAACTGCCTAGTGAAATACACCTGCACAGTCAGAAGAGGAAATGGAACACTGCTAGGACCATCAGTACCAATGTAGCACACAACTCCCAACTTTACACACTACCAATGCTGACATCTGTAGTGTGCCATGCCAACTTTATATGCTAGGTCTCAGCAACATATATAACTGGATGTGAAATATATGAGACTGGGGCAGTTCCAAATTGTTAAGTGTGGTGCAAGTGCCATCAGAACACCCACAGCCAGTGCAAGGCCACAACATGAGAATGGAAGTAGACGGAGGGTTCAGTAGGACAAGAAGGTGGCAACATACAATTTGGGCATAACCTACACCAAGAGGATATGATGCTGACATTTTCCCAAACTGCCCACACTACATGTGACATGCAGGTGGGGCATAGACCTGGGAGAATGCTAATATTAATGGGAGGAACAATGAACAAGAACCAAAATCACAATGTGCAACTAATAGGAAGTCAGGCACGTCACATTACAAATGCCACCACACAGACACACTAATTGTACTATATCTCATTGCAGGGGACGATGGCTCTCCTGGGGATATGCCTGTCCTGGACATCCCTGATGACATGGATGACGAGCTGACAAACATCAGCCGGCAGACCCTCCAAGATGTCCTCAGAACCCTCCAGACCCCACCTCAGATACAGCAGCCATCACAGAGGACCCATTCACCACCCCAATAGTACGACCTGCCAGCTCCAACCCAACTGAGGACTCTGACGACACTGGCACCAGCTTTGAAAGGACTGTAGTTGGAGTACAGCGGGAGCTGGCCAAGGAGGTGTGGGTTGGGATGCAAAATCTGGCAGCCAGCCTAGAAGCGGTGCATTTGTGCATGATGTCAACTGCAGAACAGGAAGCAGCCATGCAAGGGCAAACATCAATCTTGCGAGAACTGCAACAAAGTGTGAAGGAAATCAGCACAGCAGTAAGAAAGTTGACACAACACCTCCAACAACAAACCTTTCAGCGCATGCACAAATGCAATATGGCTGGCTACCACAGTGATGTAGCTGCTATCCTTAAGAACCAGAAGCTCCTCCTTGCTGCAGTACTGCCCTTAATAGCCCCACAGTTGGCAGCTACCGGGATTTCTGACTCCACGTATTCAAATACTGAAGGGTGTGTTGCCCCTTCAAACCCACCACCACCAAGGGCAGAGGAGGCAACACACACATCAGAAGATGAAGATGTGGAACAGATCACCTTCACCCGTAAGAGTACCGGGTAGCACAAGTCCCTGCCACATGGCCACTTATAACCATGGTCCTGTGCTCTGTAACATGCCAGTCTTGCAACAGCTGCTCACAAGCACTGTTCTCCAGCCCAATGATTACCTTGCCACTATGCCCTGTGATTGTCTCTCACTACCTCAGTGGCAATTCATGTCCCTCTGCACTGTATGACACTTCACTCCAGCGTGTCCAATGACATGTCCTTTTGCACTTGTGTAGGATCACAATGGAAGGTGTCACACTAATGGACTCGCAATCCTGGACTATGTAAAATAGCACTACAGCACTTTAAAATAAATAGCACTTACACAACCACTTTGTCTCTGTGTAATGTGACACATCAAACGTGAGTGAGATTAGTGATGTTTGCCTCATGTCAATGCCCATATTATGTCAAACAACAGGCCTGAAAGAATGTGGGCTGATAACTATGCACTGTGGTCTGGATTGTACCATCATCTGCCCTTCCTGAGGGTTAATTCTGAGGTAAATGGAAACTATACAGTATAATGCTGTGTGGGACAGAATAAGTCTTCTTCAAGGGATGTCTGAGCAGAAAAATATTGTCTTCTAATTTTTCTTCCAATCTTTACATATGTGACATTTGACTCAATTTGTTTCACACACACCATACAGCAGGAATTAATGTGTATGAGTGTATGTACAAATAAGTAACCTGCCTGTACAATGTAACAAATGATAGGTGTGAGTTATGTATACTATACTACATGAGATTATACCAGCACTCACCTTATCAGGGTTCACATGAACATCAGGCTGCAGGCAGACTTAACACAGTGTCCTCAGTACCAAATCTGGTCTCAAAGTATGTCAGATTGAAAACATACGTCCAAACTTAACAACACATTGGGATCCATAGTAACCTTGAGTGGTGGGTGCAATGGTTGGCAGATGCATCAAGAAGTAGCTTTAGTGTGGCTGCCAATGTGGCAGCTCAATTGGGATTTGGATGCAGGACGGAACACAAATGCAAATACCAAATTGACACTGTTCACCCATGCCAAGGTCCTGATCCCCAAGCATATGACACATACTGTAAAGGAGTACCTAAATATTTATTTAATAGTAAAAAATGATAATTAAACTAGGGGAAACACCTTAACTAACCTAACCTATCCTAACTACACATCACCCACAACTGGCCCTAACTACCCTAACCTAAACTTTCTTATCATATTTAACTAAACACACAAATATCAACCTCCCATCCCCCTTATATGGCGGGACACATGGAGGACAACATATACTAACCTAAACACTTACTATCTTATACTAAACAAATATCTATTGTTTTTGTATTTTATTTTTAAAATATTTTTTTAATTTTTGGGGTTTTCTTTTTTTTATTTAATGCACAAAAACCCCAACATCATCCAACACCCACCCACAAACACACATAAAAAATAAACATGTAAAAAATATCATACCCCCACCCCCAACCCACTACTACTAACTAAACTAACAGCCTATTCTAACCTAACACTAATTCCCCCTAAACCTACTAATTAAAAGAACCAGGAAAGAGGAGGGAGAGTATGGAATCATGGGTGAGAATATCAGATTCACAAGTTCACCCTCCACAGGTTCTTGTTAATGACATTCACCCTCTTATTAATTTGCGTCACCTCCTGCTGTAGCCTGTCCAGTCTGCGCAACATCTGTTGCATGTCACGTTGCGTAGCACAAAAATCACCAGTGTCAATGACTACAGCAGGGGTGGTCTGAGTGCCAGTTGTTGAGGGTTGTCTAGTTGGTTGTGCCATACTTGGAGGGGAAGGTGCTGGTGCTGCTGTCAGTGGTCCTGGAGCTGAGGAAGTGGATGGTCCTGAAGTGGTAGCTGGCATCCTTGGTGCCACCTGGGTCGTAGTGGTGGTGCTGGTGGCGGCTGTTATGGACACAGAAGGCCCCCCTTGGGCAAATGCCCTCCACACCCCTGAGGCTCTTTCATGGTAATAACACTGTGCCATGTGGCGGAACCTAGACTCCACATCCAGAATGTGGCAATAACGCATCGCCCACCGCTGAAATTCACGGATCTGGCTGGCATTCATATTGGCTGCTGTTAAAAAAGATAAAGCCAAACATTAGGTACTTAATTGTGTGATACAGCTACTGATGAGAATCAGACAATACATCTAATGTAGCTGAAACAGGCCATATCACCATACAGATCACATATTCTCCCTGAGGAAGTACATGCCAACACAGCCTACACATGTCCTATCTAACAGCACAGCAATGCTATAAAAGATGTGTACCAACTTAAATGATCTAAGCATCATTGTTCAGCCATTAGTCAAGTAACAAATGCTGCAAGTCCTTCACATGTGACAGGCCAACTAATGACTATCTTCTGGATGACAATCAAGGGCCACAAGATCTGTGATTTGTAAATGGAATTGCCAGGATGGTATACAGTTGCTAATCAAGAGTGGGTATCCTAGGTTTGGACCATTGATTTACAGATTTACATGTCTGTGGACTAAACTTGGATCATCACACCTAGGTACACATTTCATAACCCTAAGCCTGTGCCTCGGGGGGATGGACAAGCAACACATACTTTCAAACGTCAAGGACCTCAGGAAGATTTGGACAGCTGCACATGGGTTTAGGCAGTCCACCACAGGTAAGGAGGGTGTCCAACTAGGATAGACACAAACCTTGGACAATCCCATCCACATTTATGTTTGTAATTGCATACAATTGTCAACATTATTTGTTACCACTAATACCTGTCCTACAACAAGCAGATAGATGCAAACACCCATCTGGGCATGAGCTGCATGCACACCTATGACATTTCACTCAAGTGCCACATACACGTAGCACAACATGTGGAGCTACATGCTGCTCGGAAGTCAAACATACAGTCGAACATGTTCATTAGTGAACAGGGAGGCTCAAGACCTATAGGCATCCCTATTCTGTGAGACTCAGGGTCTGACTTGCTGACTAAATCATGAATATGGCCCTCTGCTAAATTTTCTTTACAACAAATTTGACAACAAATGTCACCCTATTCACATGGCCATGCCTACAGGGCTGCACTACAGTCCCAAAATATGACTATATGCTACTGATTGTCCAACTCAAATATGGAGAAAAAAAAAGTGAAACTCCAGTCAAGTTACACATCAGATCATGTGCCAGCATATTATACCTTGCTATGTGTCCAACACACAGGAGTCAATCACACAACAGCTGCAAAAACAACACAGAACAGAAATATCAACACTTACTGGATATGTCTGGATCCGCAAATTGAGCCACTTCGCCAATTGTGTAAGGGGCAAGTCCACCTGTAAAGCATGGAGGGGTGAAATGTGCTCAATGTCTGTGCACTGTACAACACTTTCAAATACAATTACTGTGTGTGACATATCTGAAAGTCCAGCCTCTCAGGCATAATGATACTCCAACATACATAGCACTTCAAACATGTATAGACCCTTTCACTCCAGTGAGTGATACACACACATCTGCACACATGCAATGGCCCTAACTATCATGTGGTGACAAACATGATCCATCACTTGGTTGCAGACTCATTTGTGGAGTGTACTCCTTTCATCATTTGTAGTAATGAGAGACATGCAAAGCCACATTCCTGGAGCACTGCAATACCAGTCACTAAGGTATTGTGGCTTGTGCATCAAGGGACAATCAGTTACTGTGTGATGCTCATGTGGGTTGATTCAAGGTTATGATTTATTATGCTTTCTATGGTCCCTTACTTGTAGGGCTGTGTTGTGTGTAGGTTACATATGCTACATTAACAGTGTACCCTGAGCCATATATGCCCCCTATGACACCATAATGGCACGGATCCTGTGCGTTACTTGGTGCCAATTTGAGGCAAGACATGGATTGGTCATTTTTAATATTTTAATACAACCATGAAATAAATGCTGACAGTGTATATTGTAGTCATCCATGACAGAATGCATGGGCACAGGTGTAGTCATTGCACCTGAAATGTGTCACTCATTGCCCCGTGTACCCATAATGGGTTTTGGAAATCACAGTTAGCCACATTCATTATCTTATATTTGCCAAGTTGGGAGATCAGCGGGTATACAGCAAACTGACACTGTCACATTATTGAAACATGCTTTAGCAAATGTACCACTGTGTCAATCATGATGATGTAGGTTTCAATTTGTATATACCTTCGGAATAGCAGCAGTCACAGGAATACTGGTCTTCTGATCTTAGCATACACACATGTCTGTGATAGCCTCCATACTGGGAAGTTAGTTATTGTACATATGCTGCACTAGATCAGCAGGGGTGTACCAAATGTAAACGAGCAAAGTATTAGGGAACTCTATATGTATGATGGAATTGACCAGTAGTCCCTTGCACAACATCATGCACGTAATACATTGTGACCATGCATTCCCCAATGTCAGGTATCCCATGATGACCCCATACCTTATGAGAAGTGCATGGCTATAGAGTAACACAGATGGGGAATTCATTAGCTCTGTTCCAGCTATTGTGCTCAAGACCAAGGTACAATCAACAGAGGGCCAGGTCCCTCAATTTGTATAATTTGCTTTGTGTTATATGCTACAGCTATGGAAAGTAGCACCAAACATTTAGATATGAACCTGTGTGCATTACTTTGGCATCCATTCCTAATTTAATTGCGGCACAACCAAGTCAAACTATCAGCCTAAGATATTACCTGAGGTTAAAATGAAATTGGTAAGTATGGGCCAGAATACAGTTCAGACATGTATTCTAAATAATTGGGGAACACATTAATTCTTTGAATTAGGTGGTGAAAAACATCTCTTCACTAGTACACTCACAGACCATGGATAAAACATATCCTGGAGCCACATTTGCATCATCTATTGATGTGAAGGCAGCACTAATTAACAAGATCCAGTTGTGTTTGGTAAGTTAGTGCAGCTGTTGCGTCAACAAATGACGGTGATGTGTAGCAATTACTGTATAAATCAGGGCCACTGTATGTTAAACTTGCATTCCACATGTACAAAAACATTGCCTGCAGCATATCAACAAATCTGCCACTGTCACTACAGAGCATTTAAATGTTCACATTACTCTGAATTGTACTCACCAACAGGGCCACCAATCACAATACCCAGGTGGTCCAGCAGGTCTTGCTCTCTGACAACAAGGTCAGCCCAGCGGTGCTTTAGTTAGTGGTCGTTGCACGGTGTGTTTAAGATGCGACGCAGATGGTACAACACCTTTGCCCACTGGAGCCTCCTCGCCTCTGTGTGATACCCCTGTATCACCCTGCCACCTGCTTCGATCATCAAGGGGAGGAAGTGGCACACCATCCAAATGAATCCCCCCAGCTCATCCTTACCCATTCTCCCCAGACGTGGCCTACCCAATATGACAGAAATAATATGAAAACTAAAGGGTACAGAGGATAATAAAGGGAAAGGAGGGAGGAAAATGAAACAAAAGTAACCCTAAAACAGCCCAACTATCCCCAAACTAACAATACCCACAACAGACTCCCAACAGTACAAAGACAAAATTAGACACCAAAAATTACAAAGAAACACTTCCAATGAACAACTGAGACAATTACAAATAACACAGATGACAAATTGGATGGCACACAGGAGACAAAAGCACAATTGGGACAGACAAAACTCTAAGCACAGGCACACAGTCTAGAAAAATCACAGACTGCAAAGTGAAAGTGAAAGTACACCCACTGTTCCAATTCTGTAAACAGGATATCCTATTACATCTCTTCCTGCCTCAAATGCGGTGAGTTTTTATTATGATGCGTCAAAATATTATGACGCTTACAGACTGTGCGTCAATTTTTTTTACGCAAATGCTTACAAATTACCCTGCATCCATAGTTCCAAGTATTTTGCAATGGAAACCAATTTCATGGGGTACAGTGTAGGAATTACCGCTCGGGCCAATGGATGTATCATGGCTGTGAGCGTCATTTTTCTACGCATATGCATTGATTTTTGACGCATGTGTGTCTTTTTTGACGCCTATGGATCAAAATATATGTCTTTTACTGAGTTTGGGTCATTTCTCACATTATAGTACATGACAGCTGTAACTATACCGGGATAGGCTGTTTGCACCTGCATTGTGCATTCCAGTGTTTGGGTACATGTGGAAGATCACACTACTGCAGACCATGATCCTCTAGTGGTTGTACCGGATTAGCACTCTTCACTGACGCAATGAATACCCAAACTTTTGGAATACAAATTGGTATCACCCAGTTTGAGCAGGTTGTGTGTCAATAGAGGATAGCAAGGCTATGCAACTTAATAGATTAACTCATTGCCTGTGTGTCAATGTCTGTGAATTGGCTATTTCAATTTTAGTTGGCCCTCTGTGTGAACATCACAAGGCGTGTTTTCATAAATGTGCTTGTATGCTTGTGTTGTAAATGTGGATAACCATCAGATGCTATTCAGTGTGGAAATGAGTCAGGAAATGTGTTTGTTATACACATAGGGCCAGATGTAGGAAGCCGTTTGCATGGTGCAAACTGCGAAAATCGCAGTTTGCGCCATGCAAACAGCCTTATGCGATGCTCATTCACAATTTGCAAGTCAGTACCGACTCACAAATTGTGAATGCGACTCGCAAATAGGAAGGGGTGTGCCCTTCCTATTTGCGACTCGCATCGCAATGCAGAATTGCTTTGTGACCGTGAATGCGGTCGCAAAGCAATTCGCAGTTTCCACCAGTGTCACACTAATGGTAACTCATTCGCAAAAGGGAAGGAGTCCCCATGGGACCCCTTCCCCTTTGTGAATGTTGCCCAAAAGGTTTTTTCAGAGCAGGCAGTGGTCCAATGGACCACTCCCTACTCTGAAAAAGTGAAACCAAATGGTTTCGTTATTTTTTTTATTTTGCAACTCGTTTTCCTTTAAGGAAAATGGGCTGCAAAATAAAAACAAAACTGCTTTATTTAAAAAGCAGTCACAGACATGGAGGTCTGCTGACTTCAGCAGGCCACCATCCCTGTGAGTGCAGGGACTTGCTATGGGGTCGCAAAATGCGACCCACCTCATTAATATTTATGAGGTGGGTCTTTGCGACCCCATAGTGAGTCGCAGACGGTGTCTGAGACACCGTTCTGCATCCGATCTTGCGACTCAGAAATTGCGAGTCCGAGTCGCAATATCGGAAATTCGTACATCTGGCCCATAGCAACTAATGCTGTGTGAACTTCCCTGACTTTTTGGACAAAAGCATCTCCCACGACAAACTATGCACAGGATAGAGAGAGGACGGTTGAAAATGGCAAAGTTACAAGACTAAGCCATCACATGTACTGGAATGTTTGATACCACTTCCTGGTCACTTGTTTGGATACTACCCATGAGTCAGGCATTTGAAAATGTTACTTATGTACAGTGTTTGTGACACAGAGTCACAAAACCAATCCAAAAATATAATGTCACTCCACAGTTTGAGTCATATAAATGACCTATGTTTCTCTTGTGGCAGTGGAGGACCAGCAGACCAAGCTGCATGTGTTCACATATTTCCAGTGGTTAATTGCACAAAGGTGTCCAGTTCAAGTGTGTGGCCATGTGTACCCTGTGTCATTATTGGGCTCCATGTTGTCACAGTTACGTGCAGGTCTAGTCATGAGTCTGTGGCGCCATTCCCTGCATTAACAGAGTATCCTTCAAACCAGATTTGATTGAAAGCCAAAGAGGAATTCAAAACACACATGGGGATAGTCCAGCTATGGCACTGCAAAAGTTTGATGAGACTGACAACAAGGCAACCTTGGTGTACTCACAAAGTTAATGGATCAGTAATTGTAAACCGGCAGGTTTCATAACAATAATATTTGTACACAGGGTGGCCTCTAAAATTCCCACTGCAACCGGGAACATCAGTGCCTCTGTGCTGATTAATCTCACAGCTAGTCACCACACAAGCACCATCAATAGGTTGGGGCTGATGTGAATCTGTGTGTGGACCGTCAGGGCACAAACATGTTTTGTCATTTCATGCACATTAACAAACGTTGTTTGTTGTGCTGGAGGCACCATACCCAATCGATGCATACAGCCATAATACACTGTCACTGTTTGTCACTCATGCATACATGAAACCGAGACAAGGGGTGGGCCGTTATTAGGCTATTTGAAGACATGTCCCAGGCCATGATACGATAAGTAAACTGATTACGCTATACAATATATTTGAGGATTCATCGTAGACCTACCAGACACAATACGCCAGGAGGAAAGTGAGGGCATGGGAAACAACTATGAGACAAATGTAGCCATAGGGAACCTTTATGGCAACACAAAGACAGAAACCAATCAGGCTACCAGGATGGAGGCTCTTTCAGGAACTAACATGAACAAGGCAAATATACAGTGAGCAGACTGAGATTGGGAAAAGCTGGAACAACACTGTGAAAAATGAAAACTGTATTTGTCCTGTGGGCTGCAACGTTACACAATCACCCAAAGCCTGTGTTACACAAGTGATTTATACGGCAATGTACAACAAGGATATACATATGATGGCAGCTTCTAAGCCATTCCAGGCAGCAGCAAGGGCAGTGCAGGTTCAAATGGCTGGTCTGCATGGAAGTGCTCACAGGTGTGTGCAGCTTCAGTCTCTCACAAGTCCTGTAGGTGAGAATCAAGTTCAAAGGGCCAACAGTATCTTTCACATGGGAAGCAGTGGACAGACGATTACAGGTCCTACAGACTACCTGGCAGAGCATTATCGGACCTGAAGTACATGCAGACAGATATACTATGACTATGGCATGCCAAACTAAAGAGGGAAGCACACTGGAGTCAGAATGTGAGTCTGGGTGTGTGTAGATGAAGGATTATCAGAGTACAAATAGTCAATTTCCAGGGCCCCCTAGAGAAGGGTGGGGTGAAACTGAAAACATGGCAGTGGCAGGACTTATAACCTGGGATGGCATGCGCAGGGCATGTCTTGTGAGCAATGCTTGTCATACCTGGGACACTCGTGCTATCCATTTGCAGCTTACATAGACTTCTTGTCACACATATTCCTTGCAGAGATAGCTGTTGTCACACTTACTGCTGTCAAGGGTCTGGGCATACATTCCTGTTACCAACGCAATAGCACATCCACTGTCTCATGAATGAAGCAGTTTTTTACCTTATGAATGATGGTGTCTTAGTTGTGTGCCATATGCTGCAATGAACCATGTGCCAAAATGGATGTGTGCCATGGCTGTGGTCCTCTGATATTGGCCTTCAAATGTGAAATGGACAGGATATATGTCATTTACACTGTGT
Source organism: Pleurodeles waltl (assembly GCF_031143425.1). NCBI lineage: Eukaryota > Metazoa > Chordata > Amphibia > Caudata > Salamandridae > Pleurodeles > Pleurodeles waltl. The sequence continues at coordinate 32,025,265 of NC_090437.1, forward strand.
GTGAAGTTGGCTGTACATTCATCCCCATAAAATGTGATGTGGATTTTTCAGTATCCTAATCTGTATATCTGCAATGCTCCATGAGGCTTAACTCTGATTTTGAATCCTAGGGATCATATGATTCATAAATATCTACCCAGACCATGACTTAGTGATTAGGTTAGGTATTTAATGACATATGGTAAGACAGTGGTGATGGTGACTAGAGTTAAAAGAAGTTTTATACAATATGTTGTCTCCACATGTTTGGATGGTCCCTCTCATGTTGATGGACAATATCCTCCTCTTCCTCCTCTTCAGGCATTCGTGGGTCTGGTTCTTAGAGGGGAATGTTCCCCCTCACACAAATGTTGTGCAGGATGGCACAGGTCAAAATGATCTTGCACACCATTTCAGGTGAGTATAGGAGGCTGCCTCCAGTCTGTCAAGGCACCTAAATCTTGACTTCAGGATGCCAAAGGTCCTCTCTACTATGGTGCGTGTCCTCCGATGTGCCTTATTATAGGCACGCTCTGATGCTGTGCTTGGGTTTGCAAATGGGGTCATGATCCATGGCTGGATCCCATACCCCTGATCAACTGAAAGAGAAAAAGAGTGAAAAATTGTGATGCACCATGATTATCACTTTGCATGGCAGTTGTTCTCTTGTGTTGTCTGTGACTCATCCGTGTTTGTGTTATTGTGTGGAATCCTAGGCTTCTAGGATGTACCATTAGCATTGGGATGTTTCATTATCTGAACTGGTGTTTGGCTGATTGACCCTATTTTTGTAGACTTGCCGTACATTGTGTACTCCCATGCATTGTGTCATGTGAAAGAGGTGTCCATGTGCCTTAACTGGGGGTGACATGATACTTCCATACACAGAATCAATTCCACAGTGGTGGTAACATGGTTGTATCTATATGGCCTGGACATCCCATCCAATTTAACATGTGCAATAGAATTTGTTAAACATCATTGAGTCCCTTTGATTTGGCTAGGTGGCAATGTACAACACATCTCCATAAGTTGGCAGCACAGACGTGTTGACAATTGACAATGCACAAATATCCCATGTGTGACAAGTTCTATGCAGACCTATTTATCTGCCCTCACCGAGTTGACTCATGTTCAAAGGTGTACCTACCCTACTGAACCTGGTCCAGTTAATCTGGCTAACTTGATTGTGGGGTTGACGGTTTAAGTGTCAGAAGGTCCATATGCCTGTACATCTGTTGTGTATATGTGTAATTGTCTCAAACCTTATGTGTAGGTATGTACACTTTGCAATATTGTCACATCAATATGTGTTCTTAGCACAGTCCACTTGCTTATTGGTAGTGGGCAATGTCAGAACAGGAGTGATATGAGATGTTGGTTCAGCCTCAATTATTCCATGTCCCATTAATTGGAGTCATCATAATTATGCTATGTGTCTCATGGTGTTAGACCTGCAGCAAAACACATTGCATACCCTTACACAGTACATATTATTTGGAAGGGTGTGTGATTGAGTGTTGTTGATGTGCTATTGTAAGATTAATCATCCAAGTTGTACTGGCAGTTAAGGGCATGTCATTTTCACTGTGTGGTTTTAAATTGTTCCCTTGTGTCTGTGGACTGGCATCTGTTGTTATTTGCATCTGTCATTTGTCCCTAGGTGTGTATCCCATTGTGTCAGGATATCAAACATGACTAGCAGTGTCACAACCTCAGTGTCTTCCTGGCCACGTGTCAATGTAGTGGTGTATGTGTTGTGTGTCCTACAGGGTTGCTGTACTGTGTGTATATCAGTATGTTTCTGTACTTACCAACAAGTAGGCCATTTCCATATCGTCCATCCTGGAAGTGTTGATTGATGGTGCAGTGGCGGAAGATGAATGAATCATGTACACTCCCAGGATACTTTACCACGATGTTGGTGATCAAACCCCAGTGATCGACAATGGCCTGCACATTGATGGAGTGTGTGTGCCTCCTGTTGTGGTATAGATGCTCAGTTGCAGCAGGTGGCACAATCTGTACATGTGTGCAGTCAATGGCACCAGGCATGTGTGGGAAGCCGTTGATTTGGTAGAAGCCCTGTTTTGTCTCCTGTTGCTTCTGCTGTGTGTTGGGGAAGCTGATGTGGCTGGGTGTAAGGGAGATGATGGCATCCAGTACCTTAGGTATGAAGGCAGAGAATTAGGGATGTGAGATCCCGGCAACCAGGGCACCAGTGGTTTGAAAGGAGCCACTTGCCAACATGTGAAGGTCAGCTAGCAGCTTGGTCTCTGGTGGAATGATGTGGGGTGTCTGCAAGCTGGGTGCCAACTGTGGCTCAATGTGGCACAGCAGCTGCTGAATAGCTTGCCAGTTGAGTCTGTACCTCTGGATGATGTCATGTTGCCTGAGTCCCAGAAGGGTTGTCCTGGTCCTGAATATCCTCTCCTGCCTTCTGAGTTGCCTTTGGGGTCCCTGCTGGTGTGGTGAAAGCTGCTGCTGTTGTTCCTGTGCTCTGTGTCTTCGTGCATGCTGAATAAATAGCACCTTCATTTCTTCCTTTTGGAGCTCTGCTGTTGCTTCTGTGTGTTTTCCTCAAGTAGTGGTGTGTTTGCCCCATTTTGACGCCAGCCCTGAGCCAGGCGTTATTTTTTTACGCAAATCGGGCTGTGCGCCATTTTCTGCCCCCGCCTTACAGCCGTGCGGGATTTTTGCGCGGTAAGATAAATATGGCGCATGGGTGTTTTTTGTCACTTTTTGGACGGGGACGCCTACCTTGCATGTCATTAACGCAAGGCGGTTTCACGCATCCAGAAAATTATGCACACGGCAAAATTTTGCCGTTCGTGGGCTCAGGTGTCAAAGTATAAATATGGTGTAAGGTTTGCGCCGAATTTGCGTCACAATTTGTGATGCAAATTCGGCACAGGCTGAGTATAAATATGCCCCAATGTCTTTTAACTAATGAATTAATAAAGAGTTGATTTGAATAAAGTTTGAACTAACAGATGATTTTGAATTGTAAGCAATAGGGAAATAGAAATTGTTAACTCCTTTCCTGAGTAATGGTTATTCTTGATTAATATGGTTTATGTTAGTTGTTGATTCATTACCTCCCGTCCCTCCCTCGCCTTCCTTTAACCAATCAGGCTTCCTGCCTCCCCCTAGACCCTCCCTTCCCCTTTTAAACCCCCCCCTCACCCCACCACCTCCTGTTTTTTCTGTCTAGCACACGCTAGACTTACCTTTCGCCTTTTCCTCCACGGCGGGGCCTGGGGGTCATCGTTCCTGCACTCCTCGAGGCGTGGGGCGCCTCGGGGTGTGCTCTGGCCGGTCGCGTCTCTGCAAGCAGGCAGGGCTGCTTGGCAGACGCGTCCTGAGAGTCGGCTGACGAGGTCAGTAGGCTCTTTACGGCTAGGGGGTCTGTTTCCGGTTCCTCGGCCTGTGGAGCCGTGTGGAAGTGCCGGTGGGCATTTTTGGGCGTCAGAGATGGTAGGACAGGCGTTCTGCCCGCATTTTAACTAAATTCATTAATTAATGGTGTACTTTTATTGGATAATTGCTGTTTTGGAGGTGGACATGTACCTAGTATATTTAGAGGTTGGGTTCAGGGGGATGGTAGTACTATTTGAGTTTACCATGCTGAAGGTTCCTACAAAAAGGCACAGGATTGTTTCTTCTTCCTCCTCCTCAGGGGAGGAGGGTACTACTGCCATTTCTGCACCTGGGGGTCGCCAGGTTCCGGGTAGTTCTTCTGCACCACTCATGTCAAGAGAGGAAGTACAGGACATGATAGAGGTTTGCTGTTTCTAGGGCTCTTCCGGCAGGGATGGCCAGGCCCAGTCGGTCTAAAGCTGCCCGTCCTACTGAAACTGCGACGAGATCCTCTTCAGATGGTGAGGAGGAGGATGCTCCATCTACTTCCTCTGGGGGGAAATATGTCTCCAGGGAAGAGATGTGGGAAGTGATGTCACATGTGCGGGACAATTTAGGTTTTCCAGTGTTTCAGCCTGCGGGATCTGACTCACACTTGTTCCCTCAGTATCAGACGCCTTCTAAGTTTGCCATGCCTCTTCAGGGACCTGTGAAGGATATGGTGTTTCGGGAATGGAAGGATGTGGATAAAGCTCAAGTTCCACGATTCCTTCAGAAACTTTATTTACTGGAAGGGGAGGATGTGTTGCCTCCCTCTGTTCGTCTGGATTCCATTTTGGCAACCCTGATTGGCAAGACGGCAGTCAATCCGGAGGATTGTGTGCTTACTGATGCCACGGACCGTAAGGTGGATTCTGGTCTCAAGAGGGCTTTTGTGGCAGAAAATCTGGCCCTGAGAGCAGGTATATATTCTACTTATGCGGCCCAGTCATTGGTGCAGGACTTTGATAAGCTGGCGGTTGCTGTACAGGACGGTGCGGAGTGCTCCGAACTTCTAGCGGTTATGGAGCAGCAGGCCAGGTTGCTGGCGGACGTATCGTCGGATGTGGTCTGTACTTCGGCTCTGGCATCTGGGGCTTTGATTGGGGCCCGTGGGTCCCTCTGGTTAAGATGATGGAAGGCGGATCCTGGAGAGAAGTCTGCTCTTCTGAGACTGCCTTTTGAAGGACGTAGTTTGTTTGGTGATCAGTTGCCTTCCATGCTTCCCAAGGCATTTAAGGAGAGGAAGCATGCTTTGCCTTATAAAGGTGGCTCAGCTTCTGGCAAAGGGTGGAAGAAGCATTCCCGTTCTTCTCCCAAGATGGACGCAAAATCTTTTTCTTTCAGGAAACGTTGTTTTCAGCCCCGTTTTTCCCCTAAGAAGTCTGCTCCTTCGATCCGGGGTGGGTTCAAGAAGGGGTCCTGACAATCACTGTGGGCCTGACATAGGGCAGGTTGGGGGAAGGCTGAGGCACTTTCTTTCTGCTTGGCAGGAGAGTGTCAGCGATCATTGGGTGCTGGACATTGTGGCCAATGGTTACGTCATAGATTTTGATGTGGTGCCTCCAGATTCCACTCCTCTGCCTGCGGTCGGGGCATGGAGAGAGGCGTTGTTGAACGGGGTCCGAGACTTACTTCCCAAAGGGGCCATTTCCCGCATTCCTTTAGAAGAAAGGGGTTGGGGCACTTATTCCGTCTTGTTTCTAGTGCAGAAGGTGTCAGGGGTTTTCAAGGCCTGTCCTCAATCTGAAAGGAGTGAATGCTTGGATCAAGACGGTGCCTTTCCGCATGCTATCAATTCAGACTATTTTTCGATGGTCAGTCAGGGGGATTTTCTGGTGTCGCTGGATCTGCAGGATGCATACCTACATGTGGGTTTGTCGGTGGCTTCTCTGCTGGTGCAGTGGGCGGCTATTCAGGCATTTAGGGGTCCTTGGCGTAATCTGTCGGATGAGGGTCATTTGATGCCTAGATTTTTTCTTAACCTGTTTCCTCGCCCAGTATGTTCTTTTCCTTCCCGGGATCTTTCCTTAGTTTTGGATGCATTGAGTGCTGCCCCTTTTGAACCTCTGGGGGATTGTGACTTGCGTCATCTTTCTTTGAAGACGTTCTTTTTGGTGGCCATTACTTCGGCCTGCCGTTTAGGGGAATTGGGGGCCTTGGCCTGTTCTTTTCCTTTTTGTAAGGTTGTTCCGGATCGGGTGGTGCTTGTTCCGGTTCCTTCTTTTATTCCAAAAGTTAATTCTTCTTTTCATGCTCGCCAGGAGGTCATACTTACTTCATTTTGTCCGAATCCTTCCTCGGATGAGGAGGTTCGGTTACATTCTTTGGATGTGCGTAGGGGATTGTTAGAGTATCTACGTGTGGTGGCTCCTTTCCGTAAAGGGGATTCTCTTTTTGTGAATTTCGGTCCAGCCCGGAAGGGTGAGAAGCCTTCCACGGCTTCGTTAAGTCGGTGGGTGCGCTTCTTGACTCTGTTGGCGTATTCTTTGAAGGAGGTGGTTCCTCCCCAGGGGATTCAGGGCCGTTCTACCAAGGGTATGGCGGCTACGGTGGCTGAGCTTCAGGGCGCTTCTGTGGTGGAGATTTGCAGGGCCGCCACTTGGGCCTCTCCTTCTACATTTGTTCGGCATTATAGGCTGGCGGACTTGGGTAGTTTGGAGTCGGTATTGGGTCACTGAGTCTTATCCTCTATGATGTAATAGGGGGATTGGGTCTCGTTTGTCTTTATGGATTGTGATTAAAACTTATTGCAACTCAGTGTCCGTCTCCTGTTTTCTCTTGCTATGTCTCATTGGTTAAAGGAAGGCGAGGGAGGGACGGGAGGTAATGCGTCCATTACTTACGATAATGGCATTACTCCTAGTCCTACTCCCTCGCCTTCCTTTCCGTTCCCTCCCGCCCCCCCGGTACGGACCGCCTGAGTTGCTGCTTGGGCTTGTTTTTGTACAGGAGGTGGTGGGGGTGGTGGGGGGTTTTAAAAGGGGAAGGGAGGGTCTAGGGGGAGGCAGGATGCCTCATTGGTTAAAGGAAGGCGAGGGAGTAGGACTAGGAGTAATGCCATTATCGTAAGTAATGGACGCAATAGTCACTGCATGACTCGGATACTCCATGCGATTCAAAAGATTCATCGACCTATCCGTGTCCCCTTGTAAGTTTACTTACTAAGGACCAGGCGCGCTAGCATACGTTTTCTTATTAAGGACCAACGCAGCTATGTAGCCTATATTTTCTTTTTTATTTCTTAGTTCACATGTTTTTCCTTATACCCTTTACTGCCTTGTGAGATCTTATAAGAGATTATTTCAAATGTGAGACTTGTACGCACTTGAGGGCAGTGGGTCCAATGTTTCACCGCAGGTTTCCCACATAAATGTGCACAAAGACACTGCAAACGTTGCAAAGCGTGCGGAGCACACTTGGGTTGTAAATAGCCCAGGAATGGCGTGTTGAGGTTAATAACAAAAGTGCACAGATCCAAAGACTAAGCTGTTTTAACTGAACTAATAATGGTAGTTTTTTTTTTTTACATTTTTCATGCACACGTGATTTATCTTCTACGTATTATAATGTTTTACATAAAAATAATACAAGTAACACATCAGAATGGCAAAGAACATAACTCTAAACAGAGTTTAAGCCAAGGAAATAATTATGTATTATTGCAACTCCTTCTGCTGTGGATACCAAAGAATAAACACTTATAGGTTATCAGTGATTTATTGCTAAACTCACATGTAAGTTTAAAGTACTCGGGGATAGCAAATGTGTTAAGATTGCTTTTGGGCGAGCCTTTGCTTTTCCATAAACCAAAGGTTTGCTTTCATGGCAGTCTGACCAAAGTCCTATGCTACATTTCTTCTTCTATTTTTGTGTGGGGGGGGAATATGTTTTCCTCACTGAAATCACAGTTAATGGTCGAAGCCAGTGAATCATTACCTAGAGCTGAATTAATTTTCAATGTAATTTCGAAGTTCTGACACGACAAGGACAGGGCCATGCGCTCGGCCACGCTGTTCGGAGTAGCTAATCAAATTGGAGTTGAATGATTCTTGAGGAGCAGAGGTCCATAACTCACACACGTGCATGCCTAGTTTGCAGATGTATTCACAGCTTGTGATAGAGAAGCAAGGCTGCCGGGATGACGCATGTGGCAGCTCAACGACGACAACAGCTGTTGCTCAAATGGCACTTGACGCCTTAGCTGTTTCAATGACTTGGTGAGCGGCTCACGTGACCGCGGAACGTATTCAACCCCTTCGGCGTTGCCTACTTTATCGCATACATTAAAATGATGATCCGATCCCCTGGCAGAACGTAAAAAGAAGTCCTTGAGACTCCCCTAACTTACATACATTCAATGGCCATGGGATGAATTGGTGCCTCCTAGAAGGTTTGAGGGGTGGGGAAGGGACTGAAGGGTTGATGGTACGCCCCTGTGACGTAAGGGTCGCAGATGCCTGTGTTAAGCCCCTCGCCAGTTGCAGGGGCACTTCTGGGCTCGTGATCATGCGGTCCACATTACAAAGCGTACTGAGTTAAAATAACATAACTAGGTTTATACCTTTAACATTGTCTTTTAAGTGTACAGACCTCTAACATTTGAAAATTCGACTTTTACTTGCAATGATCTTGAAAATATAGGGGATGATGCCTTATTAGTGTGCACCTTTAAGTGGATCATTTAACTGTAAAGCATTCCAATGGCTTTGGGCCCTGCACATTATGCATTAATCCAATAAATACATATTTGGAAAAATTGCATCTCAACAATACTTTCTAGGCTCTTCCGTGTCACCCTCAACAATTAGTAAGCACTTTACAAGAAAGCAGCATAAAGTAACTTTACATAGCATAATGTAAACAACCTGACAAACCTGACCTTATTAGTAAAGTATGAGAAATCATCAACTGTCTTTTTTTAGTTTGTCTGAGCCTATGGGCAGTAAATACAGAAGACTGTGGGCCTCATTACGAGTTTGGCGGTCCGTGGACTGCCATGGCCATGGTCCAACTGCCATCAAATTGGCAGTCGGACCACCCCAACACGATGCACGTGGTCCCACAGAGGAAAGATAGCCGCGATCCCACCAGCACTGCCAGTCAGCACAGAGCCCCGTTGTGGCGAGGCAGACGAAATAGCCTGACGGAGCCAGTGTTTTTGCCGGACACATTATGATGTTGCCTATTACCAACGTGACTGTGGCGGTCCAACCACCACCTCCCAGCAGGCGGAAACAGAAAGCATAAAGGAAGCAACTCACCTCAGACAGCATTACAAGTCCCGTGCTGCCATGTTGGCCATCACACACGTCCTGCTGCTGCTGTTGCTTACAGATGGAACCCAAAATCCATGCCTCCGTGGACACAACCAACAGTAAGAATACACACATACCTGTCTCATGAACCACAACAGCAGATCGTCGCACCATCATCCATATGATATGGAGCCTATGCTAAAGCACCCAGTACACTTGTGTTAGACCTGACATGCCTTAGGGTGGTCACCCCTAACTTTTTGCCGGCCTCCCTCCACTTTTTGGACTCTGTTTTTGCGGGCTTTCAGACTCTGCGCACTTTACCACTGCTAACCAGTGCTAAAGTGCATATGCTCTCCCCCTTTAAACATGGTAACTTTGGATCATACCTGATTGGACTATTTAATTTACTTATAAGTCCCTAGTAATGTGCACTATAAGTGCCCAGGGCCTGTATATTAAATGCTACTAGTGGGCCTGCAGCACTGGTTGTGTCACCCACTTCAGTAGCCCCTTTACCTTGTCTCAGGCCTGCCATTGCAAGGCCTGTGTGTGCAGTTTCACTGTCACCTCGACTTTGCAATTAAAAGTACTTGCCAAGCCTAAAACTCCCCTTTTTCTACATATAAGTCACCTCTAATGTGTGCCCTAGGTAACCCAAGAGCAGGGTGCCGTGTGGGTAAAAGGCAGGACATGTACCTGTGTAGTTTACATTTCCTGGTAGTGTAAAACTCCTAAATACGTTTTTACACTACTGTGAGGCCTGCTCCCTTCATAGGCTAACATGGGGGCTGCCCTAATACATTATTGAAGTGGTAGCTGCTGATCTGAAAGGAGTAGGAAGGTCATATTTAGTATGGCGAGAATGGTAATACAAAATCCTGCTGAATGGTGAAGTTGGATTTAATATTACTATTTTAGAAATGCCACTTTTAGAAAGTGAGCATTTCTTTGCACTTAAATCTTTCTGTGCCTTACAATCCACTTCTGGTTGGGTTTAGTTGACAGCTCCTTGTGCATTCACTCAGACACACCCCAAACACAGGGTACTCAACCTCACTTGCATACATCTGCATTTTGAATGGGTCTTCCTGGGCTGGGAGGGTGGAGGGCCTGCTCTCACACAAAGGACTGCCACCCCCCCTACTGGGACCCTGGCAGACAGGATTGAACTGAAAAGGGACCTGGTGCACTTCTTAGCCACTGTTTGAAGTCTCCCCCACTTCAAAGGCACATTTGGGTATAAAACAGGGCCTCTGCCCTACCACCTCAGACACTTGCTGGAGAAGAAACCTGAACCAGAACCTGCATCCTGCCAAGAAGAACTGTCTGGCTGCTCAAAGGACTCACCTGACTGCTTTCTACAAAGGACTGCTGCCTTGCTGTTGGCCTGCTGCCTTGCTGAACTCTTGTCTGGCTGTAAAAGGGCTCTCCAAGGGCTTGGATAGAGCTTGCCTCCTGTTCCCTGAAGTCTCAGGACCAAAAGGACTTCATCATCATCATCAGCTTTATTCGATCAATGACCATAAAAGCACATGAAAACAAAGATAATAAGTAATACTTAAGTAAATAAATAAATACACATCTATAAATTGGTATAAAAACATTAAAACACTAACTTGAATTACACATAAGACTCTAAAACTTATCTATAAAAGAAATGAGGCCTTACATTACTTTTTGAAGATGGCATCGTATGCGCCAAGCTGTTACTAAATACTTGCTTGCTAAAAGAATTACGTCGGCTGAATTATGGCTTTTTAGAACCCGTAGAGCCAAAAAGCAGTTCTTAAATCCCATAGCCCTGCAAATATTGCGAATCCATTTTGATCGCGGAATCGCATAGGCTGGGCAGAAGAACATGAAGTGCTCAATGGTTTCAACAGTACTGCCACAGGCAGGGCATATATCGGGAAGATTAATCGATCCCCACCTATGGATCAATGACATCAAGGGCAAAGAGCCAAAACGAAACCTTGCATATAAGCTCTTGCCCTGCAAATCCGGTATAATATCCAGATAGGATTCAAACTTTGGGGACCATTTAATATCAATGAAGGAATTAATTAAGCGACCATGGGATTTGTGGGTTATGTAGTTATCCCTAACATAAGACCAATAGGTTAACTTTAAAACATTTTTTTGCCGTCTCTCTAGTTTATGGGGATTTTCCCAATAATCAGCCAGGCCCAATAGCCGAAGCCAATGGGCCACATGGTGAATCCAGGGAAGAGTGATAGCGTTTTGGCATTTTAATAGATCGAGTAATGAGGTCTTATATATATCTAGTTCAGGGGTTATCCATAACCTGATCCAATAAAGGAGAGGTCTTAAAGTAGCTAGATCTGCTACTCGGCTTAACCCCAGATCTAGAAATAATGGAAGCAGGGGTGTGGTGCGTGGACATGCAGTTAAAGCCCTTGCAAAATTGTTTTCCCCCACACTAATCTTGTTACAGTTAGCGTAACCCCATACCTCCGCTGCATACAGGGCTGCACCTTGAGCCTTAGCTGTATACATTTTTATTGCTGGGGAAACAACTTTTGTAGAGGTGCTTTGATAAAAACGCAATATGGATGAGGCTCTGTGTTGTAGGAGCCCTGCACTTTTTGTAATCTGCTCTTCCCATGATAGTTTACTAGTTAGCCTGACTCCCACGTAATCTATAGAGCTTACTTCCTTCAAGGGTACTCCCTCAATATGAATGGAACATTTTTTCCTAGGTCCCTTGGATACCACCATCAGTTTTGTTTTGTTAATATTAACCTCCAACCCATGATCGCTACAAAATTGGTTAAACTGGTCAACGAGGATTTGCAACCCCATTGGTGTCTTAGAGATGAGAAGCGAATCATCGGCGAAGAGCAGGATGGGGATTTTTTGTGTGTTCAGGGAGGGGGCATCGTTCTGGCCTATGGACACAGCCTTTACTACTTCATTGATAAATATGGTGAATAGTAGGGGGGCTAGCACACAACCTTGGCGAACTCCCTTTCTAATTGGCATCTGTTCTGTCAATTCGCCTTGTTCACCCCACCTCACATGGGCATAAGTGTTCTCATGTAATCGTTTTAACAGGAGTAGTAGGTCCTCTGGAACTCCCAATCTACCCAGCATTTCCCACAGTTTGGCTCTTGGGACCAAATCAAAAGCCGATCGCAGGTCTATAAATACTACATACAGGAACTGCTTGGCAACAAGAACATATTTCCAACACAATATGGCCAGTCGAAAGACCTGGTCTATCGTGCTAGTTTTAGCACGAAACCCTGCCTGTAATTGGGAAAGGATTTGGTACTCCTCAACCCAATTGGTTAGCCTCTGCAAAATTTGTTTAGCAAAGATCTTTTGTAAGTTGTCTATAAGGCTAATTGGCCTATAGTTAGCTGGAAGATTAGCATTTCCTTTTTTATAAATGGGTATGATCTCTGCCCCCTTCCATGTACCTGGAATTTGTCCCCCTGCAGCTATGCTATTTGAGATGGCATTAATATACCAGGACCAGATATATGGTTCCGATCTATAGAGATCTCCAGGAAGCTTGTCCGGTCCAGGTGCTTTGCCAGGTTTCAGGCTATTTATAGCTGTGAGAAAGTAGCCTCTTTCTAGCCTTGTTACCCCCACTTTGGGCCTGTTTGTGAGTGTATGTCAGGGTGTTTTCACTGTCTCACTGGTATCCTGCTTGCCAGGGCCCAGTGCTCATAGTGAAAACCCTATGTTTTCGGTATGTTTGTTATGTGTCACTGGGACCCTGCTAGTCAGGACCCCAGTGCTCATAAGTTTGTGGCCTATATGTATGTGTTCCCTGTGTGGTGCCTAACTGTCTCACTGAGGCTCTGCTAATCAGAACCTCAGTGGTTATGCTCTCTCATTTCTTTCCAAATTGTCACTAACAGGCTAGTGACTATTTTTACCAATTTACATTGGCTTACTGGAACACCCTTATAATTCCCTAGTATATAGTACTGAGGTACCCAGGGTATTGGGGTTCCAGGAGATCCCTATGGGCTGCAGCATTTCTTTTGCCACCCATAGGGAGCTCTGACAATTCTTACACAGGCCTGCCACTGCAGCCTGAGTGAAATAACGTCCACGTTATTTCACAGCCATTTTACACTGCACTTAAGTAACTTATAAGTCACCTATATGTCTAACCTTTACCTGGTAAAGGTTAGGTGCAAAGTTACTTAGTGTGAGGGCACCCTGGCACTAGCCAAGGTGCCCCCACATTGTTCAGGGCCAATTCCCCGGACTTTGTGAGTGCGGGGACACCATTACACGCGTGCACTACATATAGGTCACTACCTATATGTAGCTTCACAATGGTAACTCCGAATATGGCCATGTAACATGTCTATGATCATGGAATTGCCCCCTCTATACCATCCTGGTGTAGTTGGCACAATCCCATGATCCCAGTGGTCTGTAGCACAGACCCTGGTACTGCCAAACTGCCTTTCCTGGGGTTTCACTGCAGCTGCTGCTGCTGCCAACCCCTCAGACAGGTTTCTGCCCCCCTGGGGTCCATCCAGGCCTGGCCCAGGATGACAGAACAAAGGACTTCCTCTGAGAGAGGGTGTTACACCCTCTCCCTTTGGAAAATGGTGTGAAGGCAGGGGAGGAGTAGCCTCCCCCAGCCTCTGGAAATGCTTTCATAGGCACACATGGTGCCCATTTCTGCATAAGCCGGTCTACACCGGTTCAGGGACCCCTTAGCCCTGCTCTGGCGCGAAACTGGACAAAGAGAAGGGGAGTGACCACTCCCCTGACCTGTACCTCCCCTGGGAGGTGCCCAGAGCCCCTCCAGTGCTGGCACACTGGACTGCTCTGAGTGGCCAGTGCCACCAGGTGACGACAGAGACTCCTTCTGATAGGCTCCTTCAGGTGTTGCTAGCCTATCCTCTCTCCTAGGTAGCCAAACCCTCTTTTCTGGCTATTTAGGGTCTCTGTCTCTTGGGATTCCTTAGATAACGAATGCAAGAGCTCATCCGAGTTCCTCTGCATCTCTCTCTTCACCTTCTGCCAAGGAATCAACTGCTGACCGCGCTGGAAGCCTGCAAAACTGCAACATAGTAGCAAAGACGACTACTGCAACTCTGTAACGCTGATCCTGCCGCCTTCTCGACTGTTTTCCTGGTGGTGCATGCTGTGGGGGTAGTCTGCCTCCTCTCTGCACTAGAAGCTCCGAAGAAATCTCCCGTGGGTCGACGGAATCGTCCCCCTGCAACCGCAGGCACCAAAGAACTGCATCACCGGTACCCTGGGTCTCCTCTCAGCACGACGAGCGAGGTCCCTTGAATCCAGCAACTCTGTCCAAGTGACTCCCACAGTCCAGTGACTCTTCAGTCCAAGTTTGGTGGAGGTAAGTCCTTGCCTCCCCACGCCAGACTCATTGCTGGGAACCGCGACTTTTGCAGCTACTCCGGCCTCCGTACACTTCCGGCGGAAATCCTTTGTGCACAGTCCAGCCTGTGTCCACGCCACTCTAACCTGTATTGCACGACCTTCTAAGTTGTTCTCCGGCGACGTGGGACTCCTTTGTGCGACTTCGGGTGAGCACCGTTTCATGCATCCTTGTAGTGCCTGTTTCTGGCACTTCTCCGGGTGATACCTGCTGCTGAGAGGGCTCCTTGTCTTGCTCGATGTCCCCTCTGTCTCCTGATGCAATTTGCGACATCCTGGTCCCTCCTGGGCCACAGCAGCGTCCAAAAACCTTTACCGCACGATTTGCAGCTAGCAAGGCTTGTTGGTGGTCTTTTGGCGGGAAATCACTTCTGCACGACTCTCCACGGCGAGGGGGATCCGTCCTCCAAAGGGGAGGTCTCTAGCCCTTGTCGTTCCTGCAGAAACCTAAGCTTCTACTGTCCAGTAGTAGCTTCTTTGCACCCACAGCTGGCATTTCCTGGGCATCTGCCCATCTCCGACTTGCTTGTGACTTTTGGAGTTGGTCCTCTTGTTCCACAGGTACCCACGACTGGAAATCCATCGTTGTTGCATTGTTGGTTTGTGTCTTTCCTGCAGAATTCCCCTTTCACGACTCCTATGTCCTTTGGGGAACTTTAGTGCACTTTGCACTCACTTTTCAGGGTCTTGGGGTGGGCTATTTTTCTAACCCTTACTATTTTCTAATAGTCCCAGCGACCCTCTACAAGGTCACATAGGTTTGGGGTCCATTTGTGGTTCGCATTCCACTTTTGGAGTATATGGTTTGTGTTGCCCTCATCCCTATGTGTCCCCATAGCATCCTATTGTAACTATACATTGTTTGCACTGTTTTCTAAGACTATACTGCATATTTTTGGTATTGTGTACATATATCTTGTGTATATTTGCTATCCTTATACTGAGGGTACTCACTGAGATACTTTTGGCATATTGTCATAAAAATAAAGTACCTTTATTTTTAGTATAACTGTGTATTGTGTTTTCTTATGATATTGTGCATATGGCACTAAGTGGTACTGTAGGAGCTTCACTCGTCTCCTAGTTCAGCCTAAGCTGCTCTGCTAAGCTACCATTATCTATCAGCCTATGCTGCTAGACACCCTATACACTAATAAGGGATATCTGGGCCTGGTGCAAGGTACAAGTACCCCTAGGTACTCACTACAAGCCAGTCCAGCCTCCTACAATAGCCTCAAGGGTTTCTTCTACTTTAAAGATGAGGTAACCCTCAGGGACACACTGGGCCTCCACTTGGAGGGCCATGCTGGAATTTGAATCCAACAGTTTTGTTGGAGAGTGGACCACATTGGTGTCCATTGGGCCCTCTGGTAGGGCATAAAGAGTAGTAAAATGCTCTACCCAGTTTTCTGGTTGAATATGGTTGCTGGGACAACTCCTACCTCCATTTTCTCTTTTAGACAGAAGTTCCCAAAAATGCTTGTTATTCTTCTCTCTGGAAGCATCTAATAATTCCTGCCACAGGGAATCCTCCCACCGCTTTTTTGCATTAGACAAGGTTACTTTGTATAAGGACCTAGCTTGTTTAATTTCCCCCTGGGAACCAAACATTACTGCTGCTCTTAACCCAGACTTAGCCTTTGAGCACCTCTCATCGAACCATCCCTTACGTGCCCCTTTCCCTTCAATTGGCTTTGACCGCCTTGTTTTGTAAAAGAAACCCCGTAGCTGAGTAGTCATGCTGTCATGTATTTTGAGAATCAGAATATTCCCCACAGCCTGATCTTTGTACTCAGCCAAACTATTTAAGAAAATTTTATATATTGCTCTAATATGGTGAGGGTTGGACATCACTTTTGGCCAAGTAATCTTAGTAAATTTGTTGTTCCAGCAAGGTGGCGGAATTATTGTAGCATAGTTATTAAGTGTTCTCCTGAACATTTCTCCAGAAAGGGTAAGGAGCAAAGGGAAATGGTCACTATCACATCTCACTTCTACTTTCATGTCTACCAAATGGGGCCACAACCTAACATCGACCAAGAAGTAATCAATAGTTCTTATAGACATGCCCCTTTTGAAAGTTGGTGCGCTGTTCATATCAGATTGAGTTCTACCATTACAGGCCCTAAGGCCATGGTTTAAACATAATGTGGCTAATTGCATGGCCACCCGAGATTTTTTGCAAGGCCGAGTAGTGGATAATTGTGGGATCCCCCACTGCTCATCCTCTTCATCAGTTAAACCACTTATGAGAATAGAAGGTTCGAAGGTACAGTTAAAATCTCCAGCTATGATTAGGATAGTTGAGGGGTGGAGGCTTCCTACAAATTCGGACAACATAGCCAGGGTATGGGACTCAGAGCCATATGGGACCGATCGTATATAAGCATTAACAATAACAATTGATAATCTTCTGTTGAACGTAATACACATGGCTTTTAGATCTACAGAATCAATTTCCAAAAGCTTATAGTCACACTGCAGATTCTTGTTAACAAGTAATAAAAGCCCACCTTTCGCCCGGCCCCTCCCCTTCTCTGTAGGTATAGCAGGTGCACTAAATGAAAGAAATCCATCTATATTGGTAGCATCCTCCACCCAAGTTTCCTGAAACAGACATATATCTATTTTTTTAATAAAAGAGGCCCATTCACCATCATCTAATTTCCTTGCTAGGCCGGCAACGTTCCATGACATAAGATCTAACGTACATTTATCTTGGTTTATCACCACGATTGTGCATCCAGCATCTACCGCGCTCGGGTCATTACTACAAATGTCTAATGATGGTGCTTTACCATCCCCCGTCAAATGTAAGGCCTTGGAGCGGGCCGTCACATTAGTTGCTGATTCAGTAGTCAGTCATACAGGATTAGGCAGCGGCCCAAGATTAGTAGCTTCCTTTCGTACAGCAACTCCACGGGAATTAATTAAACCATCGAATCCTGCCGGTCCCATGGCTAGTCCAGAATTATGTGGGTGTAACATGAGTCTTATTCCCCCCCTGGTTGTTGCACTATCCACGTGTGTACGAGAATCAAAATCCATTAATTGTGTCACCATAGACTTATCTTCAAAATAGATAGTTATTGCATCAAAATTGGTCCCTGTGATGCTGCTTCTCTTGGCCGATATTATGTCAGAACGAATAACAGAGAGACAACTTCGTCGGGAGCGTATCCAATGTATGACTTTGTTAATCAAAGAAGCTTGGTTCTCAGCTGACCCTGGCGATAGTTTTGGAACATTAGTCAAATAGATTTTGGGGGTCATTCTGACTCCCGCCGGCCGCGGTATCCGCGGGGCCGGCGGGAGCCGCCAGAATACCGCTGCGCGGTCACAAGACCGCCGCGGGTATTCTGGGTTTCCCGCTGGGCTGGCGGGCGACCGCCAGGAGGCCGCCCGCCAGCCCAGCGGGAAACACCCTTCCACAAGGATGCCGGCTCCGAATGGAGCCGGCGGAGTGGAAGGGGTGCGACGGGTGCAGTTGCACCCGTCGCGATTTTCAGTGTCTGCATGGCAGACACTGCAAATCTTGGTGGGGCCCTGTTACAGGGGCCCCTGCAGTGCCCATGCCATTGGCATGGGCACTGCAGGGGCCCCCAGGGGCCCCACGACACCCCATACCGCCATCCTGTTCCTGGCGGCCGAAACCGACAGGAACAGGATGGCGGTATGGGGGTCGTAATCCCCATGGCGGCGCAGCAAGCTGCGCCGCCATGGAGGATTCCCCAGGGCAGCGGAAAACCGGCGGTACACCACCGGTTTTCCGTTTCTGACCGCGGCTGTACCGCCGCGGTCAGAATGCCCTTGGGAGCACCGCCAGCCTGTTGCCGGTGCTCCCGCGGTCCCGGGTCGGAATGACCGCCTTTGTTTGTTCCCTGACTTGTAGGCAGGTCCTGTTCTTTAATAACTGTACTCTCAATATTGTAGCGGGAGAGAGTGATGTTATTATAGGGGATCTTGTGTAGCCTGTTAGGGGTTTGTGTAAAACTGGACTCTTGGACAGTTTCCGGGAAGTCAGGTCTGCTGGTCCTACCTCTAGCTCTATCACTAGTTAAATTACTTGACCAGTTACCTTGACGATCTCCATGTCTAGGTACATTTGTAGACCTTCTTCTGGGCCTCATATTATCTTTGTTGGGATCACAGCGGTAATCTTCCCTCCCTTGAAGAGCTGTCCCCCCTCTAATGGGGAGAGAAGAATTATCCCTTGTCTCCGCCCCCTTTGTTGGGGCAGATGATGGGAAAGCTACTTTCCCCCTGACCTCCCCACAAACTTTACAAATCCCTGCACAAGAATAGTTGTTTCCGTGCTGGTGCGCACGGTTGCTCTTCATAAGATCTATTAATACTAGAACTAATCCCTTGACTTCATCGACTCTCTGAAGGACTGTAGCCAGGTTATCTCTATTAGCTGCAGATTCTTTGCCTTCCGACTCGGACTGGGAGATCGGTGGGATAACACTAGGGTTGGATGTTCCAACTACTGGCTTGCACTTGGGCACACTCGTGGGCACAGGCAAATCCTCTATTGCTAATAGAGGTTCAAAGCGATTAGTACGGAATAAGCTTGGGACCACCTTGATCACCGGGGTCAATGGTAGGAGAGTTGGTGTGTGTGGTACATGTGGGAGACCCCACTGGGATACTGGAGGACTCGCTATATAATGAGTGGGTTTTGGGGTGGGGCCCCTACAGTTATGCGGGCCCCCATCGCCATCAACCCCTGTTATAGTATCTATAGAATCCCTGTCCCCTTCTTTTTAAATATCTCTGGGATTTTCTTATCCTTAGGGGGGCCCCTCTTTGGATTATTTGCCCCTATAGTTGTTTGTGTACCTAACATGGACTCAACTTCTTTAACTAGGAGGTCTATTTCATCCAATGGGTTAAACCCATTGGGTGTACCCAGATTCAAAGGTCTACCTGGGTGTTTTTTTGCGATTTTAGTACCCTTGGATTGCGCTGGTAAATCTATAGCCTTTCTTTTCCCCATGTTAAGAAGATGCCCGTAAAATAAAATAAATACAAAATACAGTGGTAAAAGAAAAGAAAAAGAAAAACAGCTCCCTTACTTATGAGTTGAGTGTCCTGTCACTGGAGTAACTGGCCCTGCCTGACAACCCTCTTCCGGGGATAGCAGCGTCTCACTCGTTAGCTGGGTGCTTGTTTTGGATTTGTTTGAGAACAGCCCTCTGGGTGATATCCTCCGGATGCCAGTAGAAGCTTATGGAAGAGGCCTACTGTTGTTGTAATACAGGTGAAAGAGGGGGGGCCCAGCCCAGCCTCCTCCGGTCTCGGACGGGCACAGGACGGGCCCGCCCTTGGCCCGGGCTTCGCCCGGGCACGCCCGCGCGCGTCCCGCCAGGCAGGAGCGCTTTCCAAGGTTTAAAGGGCTCCTGCCCCTTGAATCAATGCCGCCTCCTCCTCCGCCCCCAGGTGCCGGTGATCGCGTTTCCCGCGAGGCGGGAGCGCTTTCCAAGGTTTAAAGGGCTCCTGCCCCTTGAATCAATGCCGCCTCCTCCTTCGCCCCCAGGTGCCGGTGATCGCGTTTCCCGCAAGGCGGGAGCGCTTTCCAAGGTTTAAAGGGCTCCTGCCCCTTGAATCAATGCCGCCTCCTCCTCCGCCCCCAGGTGCCGGTGATCGCGTTTCTCTTTTTCAACTGGACGCCGTGTGCTTGCTCCGCAGTGAAAAATTCACCGCACGCCAATCCGGAAATACGCCGTTCGACGTGACGCCTGCGGTGTGGCCGGAACTTCGACACACGGCCTTGCATGGACAACGTCGCCCAACTTCCAGAGAGGAAAGCGGCGCGATGCCTGCCGCGAGAAAGAAAATTCCACGCACAGCCCCCCGTAACAACGCGCAGCCGGATAACAAGCCGAGGAATCCACGCACGGACCCTGGGACATCTGGTAATCCCGTGATCCACAGAAGGAGACGGCCCGCATGCCAGAAAACGAAGCACATCTTCCCCGAGTGAAAAATAATGACGCAAGTCCGTGTGTGAAGGGGTGAAACCGACGCACACACCATTTTTCTTTCCGTAGAACGACGCACGTCTCACCGCGTGGAAAATAACGACGCAAGTCCATGTGTGAAGGGGCGAAACCGACGCACACACCATTTTTCCACGCATCTCCTCCTCTGTGGCCCTCTGCGGAGATTTTCCACTCCAAACCAGGTACTTTGTGCTTGAAAGAGACTTTGGCCCTGATTCTCACCCTGGCGGTAATTACCGCCAGGGCGGAGGTCGGCGGTAGCACCGCCAACAGGCTGGCGGTGCTCCGCCGGGCATTCTGACCGCGGCGGTACAGCCGCGGCCAGAAGCGGAAAGCCGGCGGACCCCCGAACAGGATGCCCATGAACAGGATGGCGGTAGGGGGTGCCGCGGGGCCCCCGTAAGAGGGCCCCGCAAAGTATTTCAGTGTCTGCTTTGCAGACACTGAAATATGCGACGGGTGCAACTGCACCCGTCGCACCTTCCCACTCCGCCGGCTCAATTCTGAGCCGGCATCCTAGTGGGAAGGTTGATTTGCCCTGGGCTGGCGGGCGGCCTTTTGGCGGCCGCCCGCCAGCCCAGGGCAAATGTCAGAATCACCGCCGCGGTCTTTCGACCGCGGTGCGGTGTTCTGACGGCGGTACCTTGGCGGACGGCCTCCGCCGTCCGCCAAGGTCAGAATGACCGCCTTTGTTTGCTTTTTAAAGACTTAAGACACTTTATATCACTTTTCAGTGATATCTTTACAAATTCATATTGCATCTTTTATCGTTTTGACCTACAAATATCCAGATAAATATTATAAATGTTTC
This sequence comes from Pleurodeles waltl, assembly GCF_031143425.1. NCBI lineage: Eukaryota > Metazoa > Chordata > Amphibia > Caudata > Salamandridae > Pleurodeles > Pleurodeles waltl. Next base: position 32,046,120 of record NC_090437.1, read on the forward strand.
TAAACACTGTGTGGTGTATTTTTGTGGTGCTCTATTGTGTTATTGTATGGTTTATTGCACAAATACTTTACACATTGCCTTCTAAGTTAAGCCTGACTGCTCAGTGCCAAGCTACCAGAGGGTGGGCACAGGATAATTTGGATTGTGTGTGACTTACCCTGACTAGAGTGAGGGTCCTTGCTTGGACAGGGGGTAACCTGACTGCCAACCAAGGACGCCATTTCTAACAACTTGACATTGTGCCCCAGGTCGGAGTCATTCACAAAGAATGACACATACACAGCTATTAAATGTCCCCTTTGGGCAAGTCTTTGGCACTGCTCCACCACACTCCACAAAAGCACACGTCTGCTTATCTTTGGCACAGGGACAGTGAAGTGTACAAACATTGTGTCACAGAACAGCAACACCACAGAAACATCATAGCTACCAATTCAACTGACACCCTCACATTGTTCACATGCCATGGACTGTCATCAGATTGAAGAATCATATGTATGGATGTGTACTGGAACACAAATATCCCTCACATGAAGCATCCCTGTAATGGACACATCACTCATATTGCAACACAATGGAAGGTCAATGGAATGTACAATATTTTGAGAGACAAATACCCAAAGCTCACAATGCAAAAAATACCTGCACAATAGAGATGAAGGAATCAGGAGCACTAATGGAAGAATGCTGCCCTGGGATACGTTTCACTTTGCACATGTCCTAAAACACAAGTGGAATGCCTGTCTGCCAAATGTGTAAATTAAAGTCAAGAAAGCAAATACAACAGCACAGCATGGGCCATACATTTAGATGAAGTATGTACAAGGTGAACACATCAAAATGAACACTTGGTCAGTCAAATGCAAAGGAAGATAGGACATTTGAACACCCTCCACGTGTGGACAAACATAACTCTAGTTTCCACACATGAGATGAATGTACAATCCATATCAAGGGGATGAATCTAACACCATACATGCTGTCATTGTGCAACACATGATGAAATACCACAGCAAACATAATACAATGTAGTGACACCCCAATTGGATTAACACCCACATCCATACAGTGTAACCTACCCTTGTCTTGGTTGACAACAGCACTGCCCACATCAAATTGTGTAAACAACAGCAAATGGATCCGCAATCAGGGTGAAACACACACAAATCTAGGCATACAACACAAGTTACTCAGAAACAACAAAACAACAACTTGGATTTATTAATTCAAAATGATGTAGGTCAAATGCCATGCACATTACTATACCCAGCCTTGAGTCCAATTGTTGACAGTGAACTTTCACTGGAAGGGGAATCAAGTGAGTAGGCAGGCACCTCAGGAATCATCCTTGGGTGGGGTGGGATCGGATTTGGGATGGGTGGGCTTGGGGGGGATTTCTCTTCAGAGGGGTGGGTTTCTTTTGTGTTGAAGGGGGTAGCAGGTGTGACAGGGAGGGCTTTGATGTGGAAGGGATGGGTCAGGATGTGTGTGGGAGCCTCTTGGTTTTCAGAGGGGGATGGAGGGAACAGGGGAAAGGGCAAGCTCAAAGAGGAAACTCTCCCTGGGAAAACAGATAGGGTTATCAGAAGGGGTTGGGGATTGGCAGGATGAGGGAGTGGTGGTCTTGTCTGTGGGTGTTGATGCCTTGGGTTTGTGCAGGTATGAGGTATGCTTGAGTTTTGGTGGTGTCTGTTGCATGTGTGAGTGTGGGAGTTTGCATGTCTTGGGAAGCTGGGAGGTGGAGGTGCTGGATGATGTGTGGATGGTGTATGGGGGTATGGTGGATGTGGTGGTTGTTTCTGTGTGTGTTGGTGTGGTGTCTGGAGGTATGGTTGATGTGGTGGATATGTCTGTGGGTGTTGTGCTGGTGCCTGGGGTATGGTGTCTGAGGTTTGTGGGTCCATGGTTGTGAGCTGTTGTCTGGGTATATGGTGGGTATGGTGGATGTGTCACTGGCTGTTGTGGGGGTGTCTGTTGAAATGATGGCTGATGTGGTGTCTGTGAGTGAATGTTGAGTGCCTGCAAGCCAGTGTATCTTGTGGTGCTTATGCAGATGTATGCTTCTTGTGTGTGTTGAGGTGGGTGTGTTCAGATATGTCTATGTGCTTGAGACAGGTAGGGAAATAGGGAATATGGATTGGAAAGAGGGAGGTGGTGGGGGAAGGAATGTGGGGGTGGATTGCTGGAATCAGTGAGTAGGCCAGAGCCTGAAAAGATCTCTGTAGTACAAACATGTCATTATGAATGCCTTCCAGGATAGCATTTCTCTGCGGAATTTGGCCTGCCAACCCCTGGATGACATTCACAGTGGTTGTCTGCCTCACAAAGATACTCCCCAGGAGATCAATAGCCTTCTCACTCAGGGCATCAGGGGTAACAGGTGCTATGGCTGAGGTTACTGAGGCGAAGGAGACACCCACCCTCTTGGGTGAGCGGGCACGGCCAAATGAGTGGGGAGTAACAGGGAGGGTGGCGATAGGATGGTAGAGGAGCAAGTCCTGATCGGTCCGCCACCACTAGGGAATACCCACTGTAGGTAGAATATGAAGATGATGATGATGAGGTTGATCCTGTGTCCTCCTTGGCACTCCCCTCATCTTCCGGGCCACTGGATCCCGCCGTGTCGGTGGTGTCATGACTGGCTGTACCATGGCCAGATGCTTCCTCACTTGGTTCCACCATGTCTCCTAGGCTTGACTGGGATGATGGAGCAAATACAAAAATGAAAAGGGTCACCACATGTTCTTGATCACACATGAACAACTGCTGTGTTCAGCAAACATTACCATTACATCAAGTAGGCCGCAGAAACAAACTACATCAAAGTGGCTCCAGCATGTACTGTACCTTATGCATCCATGCCACATGAACTGTCAACAGTTGCCCAAAGGAAAATCAGGATCTCAGAAAACTACAGTTGCATGGGTGAAGTTGTACAACAAAGTAACCATTGAACAAGTAGGAGACCTCACCACCTTCAATACATTGCCTCATGGCGCATACTTTAGTTATCTGTTGTCATACAATAGTAGACCAATGCCACGTTCATTCCTACAGATACCACACAAGGTGATGCATACATCTATATGTCACCTACACAATAACACAACAATAAGAAATGGTGCTCCAAAATCCTGCCAGTTTTCTGACAGCAGTACAGTAGCCTGAAGAAGGTGACATGGAAACACTTATGTCACACTGGAAACATATCAACAATGCATACTTCACCATGTGTATATAGTCCTAATGGAGTCATGGAGGTAGTACTAATGTTGCCCAGATATACTATACATTTGGCATGGAAATGTACACTGTAGACAAAATGTGCAAATTGTCAGGGAGATATGTCTCTAATATCCAGAACACAATGAATCAGCTATCCACAGGGAAATCACCTCTACTCTTTAGCATCCCTTACAATGGCATACTCAGATTTCATCAGTAGAAGACATTAGTCCTTTGTATGCTGGAGAGGCCCAGGAATTCACAAGTACTAGTAGAAGGCCCTCAACATCTTGCCCAATGGGAAGCTACAACACAGTCTTTATTTTGGTCCTGCAAAACCAGAAGTCCATGGATAAATGGTTGTACCCAACCACATATGATTCCAACCTAACTGCAAGTCACTCCATGACGCATGCCAACAGCTAGGTAATAAGCCTTCCCCATTTCACGTATGCAGATCACTTGGCCACATGATGCCACATCAAAAGTGTTAGAAATTGGGTCTTTGGTTGACAGTCAGGTTAACCCCTGTTCAAGCAAGGACCCTCACTCTAGTCAGGGTAGAAGAGAATCATCCTCAGCTAACCCCTGCTTACCTCTTTGGTAGCTTGGTAGAGCAGTAGGCTCAACTTCAGAGTTCTAGGTGTAAAGTATTTGTACCAACACACACAGTAACTTAATGAAAACACTACAAAATGACACAACACAGGTTTAGAAAAATAGGAAATATTTATCTAAACAAAACAAGACCAAAATGACAAAAATCCACAATACACAAGTCAAGGTATCAATTAAGAATCAAAAAGAGTCTTTAAGTAGTTTCAAACACACACTAACACTGTTAGCGTAAAAATGTGCCTTGGGTGCGTCAAAAATAACCCCACACGGGCGAGTGCGTGTCATAAAGGGCTTGAGATGCGTTAATTCCACTCACGAGTGGGACCTTGCGTTGTTTCTCTTTTCGCTGAGTCATTTCTTCTCTCCGCAGGAGAGCCATGCGTCGATCCGGTCAGCACTCTGAGGTCCGGGCAGGCCTTGGGTTGTTTTTACACACCCATCGGTACTTGAGTCGGAAATCCAACCGCACGATGATCCGAATACCAAGCAGCGCGGTTTGCGATCTCCCAGCCTCCGTCAGCGATGCTGCGCGTCGTTTCTCCTGCTCTGTGCATCGATTCTTCGGTCGCATTTCCAGCGAGTGTCAATTTTCAGCTGCGGAGCCGGCGGTGCGTCATTTCTTCAACCGCAGATCGGAGTCACGTCAATCTTTTCCCTGCACAGCGCTCTGTGCGTGGATTTCCTTTTCTTTAGGCTGCCAGTTTCTCCTTTCAGGGTTCCAGGAACTGGATGGACACCACAGGACAGAGTAAGAGTCTCTCCAAAGACTCCAGGTGCTGGCAGAGAGAAGTCTTTGCTGTCCCTGAGACTTCAAACAACAGGAGGCTAGCTCTAAATCAAGCCCTTGGAGATTTCTTCTCAAGATGGAAGGCACACAAAGTCCATTCTTTGTCCTCTTACTTGGCAGAAGCAGCAACTGCAGGATAGCTCCACAAAGCACAGTCACAGGCAGGGCAGCTCTTCTTCCTCAGCTCTTCAGCTCTTCTCCAGGCAGAGGTTCCTCTTGTTTCCAGAAGGGTTTCTAAATTCTGTGGTCTTGGGTGCCCTACTTATACCAAATTTCTCCTACTTCAAAGTAAAGTCTCTTTTGAATGTGAAATCCTTCCTTGCCCAGGCCAGGCTTCAGACACTCACCAGGGGGTTGGCAACTGCATTGTGTGAAGGCAGGCACAGCCCTTCCAGGTGTGAGTGACTACTCCTGCCCTCCCTCCTAGAACAGAGGGCTCATCAGGATATGCAGGCTACACACCAGCTCCCATTGTGTCACTGTCTAGTGTGAGGTGCAACCAGCCCAACTGTCAAACTGACCCAGACAGGAAATCCACAAACAGGCAGAGTCACAGAAATGGTATAAGCAAGAAAATTGCCACTTTCTAAAAGTGGCATTTTCAAACACACAGTCTCAAAATCAACTTTACTAAAAGATGTATTTTTAAATTGTGAGCTCAGAGACCCCAAACTCCACATGTCCATCTGCTCCCAAAGGGAATCTACACTTTAATCAGATTTAAAGATATCCCCAGGTTAGCCTAAAAGAAGGACAGGCCTTGCAACACTGAAAAACGCATTTAGAAATATTTTACTGTCAGGACATATAAAACACATTACTATGGCCCTCATTCTGACCTTGGCGGGCGGCGGAGGCCGCCCGCCAAAGTCCCGCCGTCAGGTTACCGTTCCGCGGTCGAAAGACCGCGGCGGTAATTCTGACTTTCCCGCTGGGCTGGCGGGTGGTCGCCTTCAGACCGCCAGCCAGCCCAGCGGGAAAGAGGCTTCCACGATGAAGCCGGCTCGGAATCGAGCCGGCGGAGTGGAAGCTGTGCGACGGGTGCAGTTGCACCCGTCGCGTATTTCACTGTCTGCGCAGCAGACAGTGAAATACATGTAGGGGCCCTCTTACGGGGGCCCCTGCAATGCCCATGCCAGTGGCATGGGCACTGCAGGGGCCCCCAGGGGCCCCGCGACCCCCCCTACCGCCATCCGGATCTCGGCGGTCCGACCGCCGGGATCTGGATGGCGGTAGGGGGGGTCGGAATCCCCGCGGCGGTGCAGCAAGCTGCGCCGCCACGGAGGATTCAATGGGGCCGCGGTACACTGGCGGGACCCCGCCAGTGGTGCCGGTCCGACCGCGGCTTTACCGCCGCGGTCGGAATCCCCATTGGAGCACCGCCGGCCTGTCGGCGGTGCTCCCGCGGTCCTCCGCCCTGGCGGTCAAAGACCGCCAGGGTCAGAATGACCACCTATATGTCCTACCTTAACCATTCACTGCTCGCTGCCATTGGGGCTACCTAGGGCCTACCTTAGGGGTGTCTGACATGTAAGAAAAGGGCAGGTTTAGGCCTGGCAAGTGGGTGCCCTTGCCAAGTCGAATTTACAGTTAAAACTGCACACACAGACACTGCAATGGCAGTTCTGAGACATGATTACAGAGCTACATATGTGGGTGGCACAACCAGTGCTGCAGGCCCACTAGTAGCATTTGATTTACAGGCCCTGGTATCTCTAGTGCCCTTTACTAGGGACTTACTAGTAAACCAAATATGCCAATCATGGATAAACCAATTACATGCACATTTTGTAAAGGAGCACTTGCACTTTATCAGTGGTTAGCAGTAATAAAGTGCCCAGACTAACAAAAACAACAAAATCAGAGATCAGCACACATCAACAACCTGGGGAACAGAGGCAAAAAGTTAAGGGAGACCACGCCAAGGATGAAAAGTCTAACAAAAAGCATGGAAATTCACATTGTGGGTAAAAACTGTAGTCCTACCTGTCATGTCCCTCATTGCTACCACAGTTGTACATGCTAAATAACAGGCAATGATGGGTGAGGGCATGTGTGAGCCAGCAATCAATGGTGACACACTCCTGTTTGAGGCACCACATGACATGTGGCCTCATTACATATGTCCAATTCCAAACACATGTTGGCAGGCACAGATATGTGAGGGAATACAGAAAATATTCCATGAACACTGTTAGACCTGACAGCCTTAGGGTAGTCACCACTAAATTTTTGCCTGCCTCCCTCCACTTTGTGGACACTGTTTTTGCTGGTTTTTAGACTCTGCGCACTTTACCACTGCTAACCAGTGCTAAAGTGCATATGCTCTCTCCCTTAAAACATGGTAACCCTGAATCATACCTGATTGGACTATTAATTTACTTATAAGTCCCTAGTAAGGTGCACTTTATGTGCATAGGGCTGGTAAATTAAATGCTACTAGTGGGCCAACAGCACTGGTTGTGCCACCCACTTAAGTAGCCCCTTTTCCTTGTCTCAGGCCTGCCATTGCAAGGCCTGTGTGTGCAGTTTCACTGCCACCTCGACTTGGCATTTAAAAATACTTGCCAAGCCTAGAACTCCCCTTTTTCTACATATAAGTCACCCTTAATGTGTGCCCTAGGTAACCCCCAGAGCAGGGTGCTGTGTGGGTAAAAGGCAGGACATGTACCTGTGTAGTTATATGTCCTGGTAGTGTAAAACATCTAAATTCGTTTTTACACTACTGTGAGGCCTGCTCCCTTCATAGGCTAACATTGGGGCTGCCCTCATACACTGTTGAAGTGGCAGCTGCTGATCTGAAAGGAGCAGGAAGGTCATATTTAGTATGGCCAGAATGGTAATACAAAATCCTGCTGACTGGTGAAGTCGGATTTAATATTACTATTCTAGAAATGCCACTTTTAGAAAGTGAGCATTTCTTTGCACTTAAATCCTTCTGTGCCTTACAATCCACGTCTGGCTGGGCTTGGTTGACAGCTCCTTGTGCATTCACTCAGACACACCCCAAACACAGGGTACTCAGCCTCACTTGCATACATCTGCATTTTGAATGGGTCTTCCTGGGCTGGGAGGGTGGAGGGCGTGCTCTCACACAAAGGACTGCCACACCCCCTACTGGGACCCTGGCAGACAGGATTGAACTGAAAGGGGACCTGGTGCACTTCTTAGCCACTCTTTGAAGTCTCCCCCACTTCAAAGGCACTTTTGGGTATAAAACAGGGCCTCTGCCCTACCTCATCAGACACTTGCTGGAGAAGAAACCTGAACCAGAAACTACATCCTGCCAAGAAGAACTGCCTGGCTGCTCAAAGGACTCACCTGTCTGCTTTCTACAAAGGACTGCTGCCTTGCTGTTGGCCTGCTGCCTTGCTGAACTCTTGTCTGGCTGTGAAAGTGCTCTCCAAGGGCTTGGATAGAGCTTGCCTCCTGTTCCCTGAAGTCTCAGGACCAAAAAGACTTCCCTCTTTCGCTTGGACGCTCCGTGCGCCGAAAATTTCGACGCACAGCTTGTTCCGCGGTGAGAAAAACGCCGCACACCGACGCTGATCGACGCAACGCTCTTGGGGCGACCGAAAATCCGACGCACGGCTTCGCAAGGACAACGCCGCCCGACCTCTAGAGGAGAAATCGATGCGACGCCTGCCGTGAGATCGTAATTTCGACACGCAGCCCCGCAGAACGACGCGCAGCCGGAAAACAAGCAGGAAAATCCACGCACAGACCTGGGACATCTGGTAATCCCCGCGATCCACGAAAAGAGACTGTCCGCGCGCCGGAAAACGACGCACGACTTCCCAGCGTGGAAAATAATGACGCAAGTCTGTGTGTGCTGAGGAGAAATCGACGCACGCACCCTTTTTCCACACACCTCTTCTTTTGTGGCCCTCTGAGGAGATTTTTCCACTCTAAACCAGGTACTTGTGCTTGAAAGAGACTTTGGGGGTTATTCTAACTTTGGAGGAGGTGTTAATCCGTCCCAAAAGTGACGGAAAAGTGACGGATTTACCACCAGCCGTATTACGAGTCCATTATATCCTATGGAACTCGTAATACGGCTGGTGGTATATCCGTCACTTTACCGTCACTTTTGGGACGGATTAACACTCCTCCAAAGTTAGAATAACCCCCTTTGTTTATATTCTAAAGACTTAAGACACTTTATATCACTTTTCAGTGATATCCCTACAATTTCCCATTGTAACTTTATTCTTTTTGACCTACAATTATCCTGATAAATATTATATATTTTTCTAAACACTGTGTGGTGTATTTGTGTGGTGCTATATGGTGGTATTGTATGATTTATTGCACAAATACTTTACACATTGCCTTCTAAGTTAAGCCTGACTGCTCGTGCCAAGCTACCAGAGGGTGGGCACAGGATAATCTTGGATTGTGTGTGACTTACTCTGACTAGAGTGAGGGCTTTTGCTTGGACAGGGGGTAACCTGACTGCCAACCAAAAAACCAATTTCTAACATTGGTGATCAGCGGTGAGGATAGGACTTGTATTTGTGCAGTGACATACAGTAGCTAAGTATTTCACTACCTACCCACAGTTGAAGGTCAACTTGGTTTTTATCTCTTTTTGCAAATCCGTTTTTTTCCTGACAATTTTCAAAAACTAAATCCTCACTCAACATGTCTCTGACTGGGTCTCAGACAGGGGACTTTGACCTAGTCCAGTTGGATACATATACGGTCAAACAACTAAGAGGATTCTGCAGGGCATTGAGGGTACCCACCCAAGGGGCCTCCAGAAAGGAGGACTTTCAAGTGGCGCTGAGGGCCTGGCCAGAAGCCCATTTAGAGGATGATGAGGAAGAGGAGCCAGAAAATGGCCCTTCAGAGGAATTTTCACTATCTGTGGATGGTGTTACCACTGCAATTGTGCACCCCTCCAGACCAGGGAGCAGTGTCTCTGTGCAAAGCCTGACCGCAGAGGAAAGGAGAGAAGAAAGGAAGTTCCAATTGCAAATGGCAAAACTGAAAATTGAGGCTCAACAGGAGGAGAGAAGGGCAGAAAGGGAAGCTGTTGGAGTGAGAGTGCCCCCCAAGAAGTCCTGGCATGCCAGGCAAAGATTCAACCTCAGGGTGGTGACTCTGGGTTGGATACCCAGGTTCAGAGGTTAAACTCTGACCTGGTGGGAGGTAGGTGTGCCTCCCAAGAAGTCCTGCTGTGCCAGGCAATTGTCCAACCTCAGGGTGTTGACTCTGGGTTGGATGACCAGGTTCAGAGATTAAACTCTGACCTGGTGGGAGGTAGGCGTGCCTTCCAGAAAGTCCTGGTGCGCCAGGCAATTGTTCAACTTCAGGGTGGTGACTCTGAGTTGAATGGCCAAGTTCAGAGGTTAAACTCTGACCTGGTGGAGGGTCAGTGTGCCCTCCAGGAAGTCCTGGCGTGCCAGGCAATTGTTCAACTTCAGGGTGGTGACTCTGAGTTGAACGGTCAGGTGCAGAGGTTAAACTCTGACCTGGTGGGGGGTAGGTGTGCCTCCCAGGAAGTCCTGGTTTGCCAGGCAGTGATCCAGTCTGAGGGTACAGACCCTGGGCTGGAAGACCAGGTTCAGGGTGTTCCCCCCGGACCTGGAGGGAGGGGCTACTGATAACAGTGCCCCTACCATGTTGTCTTCTGAGGAGGCCACTCCTAGTTGGAGGGTGCTGGACCCCAGAAGGGAGGGCAGGGGAGGGAAGCCTCATCCCGGGCCCTAGTCCAACCTGAAGGTACAGACCCCAGGTTGGAGGGCCAGTTGCAGGTTAACAGCCCTGCACTGGTGGAGGAATGGTACAGGGCGACTTCTGTAAGCACCCTGACCATGTTGGACTCTGGGGGTACCGCTCCAGGAAGGAGGGTACAGAGCCCCAGAGGGGAGGACCAGGTTCAGGCTGTCATCCCTGACCTGGTGGAGGGGAAAGTGGTTAAAGGGTGCCCAGCACTTGGGGCTACTGCCCCCCACTCTCCACAGCCACAGTGGTTGGAGAGCTTTGAGAGGCCTGGGGCCTGGCTCTCATCCCTGGCAGCTGTCAGTAATCACTGTGGCTTGCTGTCCGGGTGGACAGAGTTATCCCTGGGGAGGGGACAAGTGTCACACCCCGGGGGTAGAGTGGGCAACACCACTGTGTTGGTCATGATGGTACTATCCTGCTCCTGGGATTCATCTGTGAGCAAAGTAAGGTTAGGTGCTGCACAGATGGGATCCGCAGGTAAGGAGAAAGGTTCCCCATGGGTTGGCTTAGTGGGCCCTGAGAGTTTGGACAGAGGGATCCAATTGGAGTCAGGAAGGCGAAGAACTGGAGCATGCCCCTGCTGTTGTGGGCCTGGGTCCTGGTTCTGTCGCCTCAAACAGGGAAGTACATCAGGATAGTGATTGTTCTCCCCTGGCTTTAGGCTGGTAGGGGGTCATGTTGGACCTGGCTTTTTGACAGGGACATCCCCAAACTTTTTGCCTCCTTCCTCCTATTTTTTCTGACCTGTTGTTGTTGGCTTTTGACCTCTGGGCACTTTACCGCTGCTAACCAGTGCTAAAGTGCATATGCTCTCTGTGTAAATTGTACTACTGATTGGTTTATCCATGATTGACTATTTAATTTACTTGTAAGTCCCTGGTAGAGTGCACTACATGTGCCTAGGGCAGGTAGATTAAATGCTACTAGTGGGCCTGCAGCACTGGTTGTGCCACCCACCTCAGTAGCCCCTTAACCCTGTCTCAGGCCTGCCATTGCAAGGCCTGTGTGTGCAGTTTCACTGCCACTTCGACTTGGCATTTAAAAGTACTTGCCAAGCCTAGAACTCCCCTTTTACTACATATAAGTCATCCCTAATGTGTGCCCTAGGTAACCCCTAGAGCAGGGTGCTGTGTAGGTAAAAGGCAGGACATGTACCTGTGTAGTTATATGTCCTGGTAGTGTAAAACTCCTAAATTCGTTTTTACACTACTGTGAGGCCTGCTCCTTTCATAGGCTAACATTGGGGCTGCCCTCATACACTGTTGAAGTGGCAGCTGCTGATCTGAAAGGAGCAGGAAGGTCATATTTAGTATGGCCATAATGGTAATACAAAATCCTACTGACTGATGAAGTCGGATTTAATATTACTATTCTAGAAATGCCACTTTCACAAAGTGAGCATTTCTTTGCACTAAAATCTTGTTGTGCCCTTCAATCCACGTCTGGCTAGGTTTAGTTGACAGCTCCTTGTGCATTCACTCAGACACTCCCCAAACACAGGGTACTCAGCCTCACTTGCATACATCTGCATTTTGAATGGGTCTTCCTGGGCTGGGAGGGTGGAGGGCATGCCCTCACACAAAGGACTGCCACACCCCCTACTGGGACTCTGGCAGACAGGATTGAACTGAAAGGGGGCTTGGTGCATTTCTTAGACACTCTTTGAAGGCACCCCCACTTCAAAGGCACAACTTGGTATAAAACAGGGCCTCTGCCCTACCTCATCAGACACTTGCTGGAGAAGAAACCTGAACCAGAAACTACATCCTGCCAAGAAGAACTGCCTGGCTGCTCAAAGGACTCACCTGTCTGCTTTTCTACAAAGGACTGCTGCCTTGCTGTTGGCCTGCTGCCTTGGTGAACTCTTGTTTGGCTGTAAAAGTGCTTTCCAAGGGCTTGGATAGAGCTTGCCTTCTGTTCCCTGAAGTCTCAGGACCAAAAAGACTTCTCTCTTCCTTTTGGACGCTCCGTGCGCCGAACTTTTCGACGCACAGCTTGTTCCGCGGCAAGAAAAACGCCGCACACCGACGCTGATCGACGCGACGTCTTCGGGACGACCGAAACTTTGACGCACGGCCTCACAAGGACAACGCCGCCCGACTCTGCAGGAGAAATCGACGTGACGCCTGCCGTGAGATCAAAACTTTGACGCACGGTCTCGCAAGGACAACGCCGCCCGACTCCGCAGGAGAAATCGACGCGACGCCTGCCGTGAGATCGAAACTTCAACGCGCATCCGGAAAACAAGCAGGAAAATCCACGCACAGACCCGGGACATCTGGTACTCCCCGCAAACCACAGTAAGAGACTGTCCGCGCGCCGGAAAATGACGCCTGACTCCCCGCGTGGAAAATAACGACACAAGTCCGTGTGTGCTGAGGAGAAATCAACGCACACACCAGTTTTCCACGCACCTCTTCTCCTGTGGCCCTCTGAGGAGATTTTCCACCAGAAACCAGGTACTTTGTGTTTGAAAGAGACTTTGTTTACTTTCTAAAGACTTAAGACACTTTCTATCACTTTTCAGTGATATCTTTACAAATTCGTATTGCAACTTTGATCGTTTTGACCTGAAGATACCCAGATAAATATTATATATTTTTCTAAATACTGTGTGGTGTATTTTTGTGGTGTTATGCTATGGTGTTGTATGATTTATTGCACAAATGCTTTACACATTGCCTTCTAAGTAAAGCCTGACTGCTCGTGCCAAGCTACCGGAGGGTGAGCACAGGCTGATTTTGGATTGTGTGTGACTTACCCTGACTAGAGTGAGGGTTCTTGCTTGGACAGAGGGCAACCTGACTGCCAACCAAAAACCCAATTTCTAACAGAAGCCAAACAAGCTGAGGCTGAAAGAGCAGCCAAACAGATTGAAGCTGAAAGAACAGCCAAACAGATTCAATCAGAAGCTGAAAGGGCAGCAAAACAAGCAGAAGCTGAAAGAGCAGCCAAACAGGTGGAAGCTGAAAGAGCTTTGGCTGAAAAGAAACTATTGTTGGCTCATGAACTGAGTCTCAAGGAGCTGGAGATCAAGGCAAGACAGTCTGAATCCAGCAATAATGGTGGCAGCATACTGACAGGACCTGCTGGAGAAAAGAAGGTTTGTATACCCAAAAATGTGGTGCCCAGTTTTGTGGTGGGAGATGACATAGATAAATGGTTAGCCGCTTATGAAGTTGCACTAAGGGCTCATGAGGTTCCTGAAGGGCAATTGGGGGTAGCTATGTGGGGTTATGTACCGCCATTGGGGAGGGATACACTCCTCACATTGGATCAACCTGATCAAAACACATACCCACTTCAGAAAGCCATTTTACTTGCCAAGTTTGGGCTGACCCCTGAGGGATACCGTCAGAGGTTCAGGGACAGCACCAAACAAACCACACAAGCATGGGTAGATTTCTTTGACTTCTCCAGTAAGGCACTGAATGGATGGGTGCGAGGCAACAAAGTAGCTGATTATAAAGGTTTATATGACTTGATTCTAAGAGAGCATATGCTTAATACTACTTATACAGAGTTGCGCCAGCACTTAGTGGATAGCAAGCTGACGGATCCCAGGAAGCTTGCTGAGGAGGCGGACCTCTGGGTTAGCACCAGAGTGTCCAAGAAGGTACCTGGGGGGGACTCCCACAAAGGTGGTCAGGGTTCCCAACAGAAGAAAGAGGGGGGAGATAAACTTGCAGATAAGGAACTCTCCAAAGGCCCCCAAAAGAATCCCCAGGGAGGGGGTGGCAACCCTTCCTTTTCCAAATTTGGGAAAAAGCCAGGGACATATGACAATTCAGGGAAACCTAACCCCAAATGCATGGAGTGTTACCAGTATGGTCACTATAAAGGCGATCCCCAGTGCCCCAAGAGGGCACCGTCCACTACCGGACAGGCACCTGGGTTGACTAGTGTAGCGCTCGGGGGGAGAGGGACCCAGATAGCTTTGGGGAACAGGTAGAGATTTCCCTAGTGTCCCTGGGAGAAGGAGAAATGGTGCCCAAGGTCCACATGCCCCAAAATACTTCCAAGTACCGGCAGTGGGTCACCATTGATGGGCAGAAGGTGGAGGCTCTGCGTGACACAGGAGCCAGTATGACTACTATCAAGAGTCAGCTGGTGTCAACAGAGCAGATAGTACCTAATACATTCCACCAGGTCATAGTCGCTGACAATCGCGAGAGTCACCTACCTGTGGCTCTGGTTCCCTTTGAGTGGGGGGGTCTCTGGTACTCTGAAAGTAGCTGTGAGTCCTGCCATGCCTGTAGATTGTCTGTTAGGCAATGATCTTGAGCATACTGCTTGGAAAGAAGTGGAGCTCAAGTCTCACCTGGAGATGTTAGGGTTACCTGAGTGGGTCTGCATGACCACACGGTCCATGGCTGACCGAGAGGGAAGTCAAGGGCGTCTGGAGCCTGGAACGATGGCCCAGAGAGCTGCCAAGAGGAGGGACCAGGGGCACGGGAAACTGGCCCCAGAAGTTCCCGCAGTGGCTGACGGGGCTCCTGAGGAGGAGGCTCCCGAGCCAACTGGGGAAGACATTGCCACCCTAGGTGACTTACCTGAGCTTGCTGGCTGGCAAGTTGAGGGTGGACCCACCAGGGAGGAATTCTGCAAGGCACAGAAAGAATGTCCCACTCTAGAAGGTCTGAGGAAACAAGCCTCAAACCAGGCGGCAGGTGACACCTCTGGCGATCACCACCTATATTGGGAGAATGATCTCCTCTACAGTGAGCGTAAGGTTCCGGCCTTTGGGGTAGCACGTACGCTGGTGGTCCCCCAATGTTGCCGAACCTTCCTACTGGGTCTGGCTCACGACATTCCCCTGGCAGGACATTTGGGGCAAGGCAAGACCTTTAACAGGCTTGTCACCCACTTTTATTGGCCCAAAATGAGGACACACTCAGATAAATTCTACAGATCTTGTCCTACCTGCCAGACCAGTGGTAAAGCAGGAAAAAGGGGTAAAAGCCCCCTGATTCCACTTCCTGTCGTTGGCACCCCCTTTGAAAGGGTGGGCATCGACATTGTTGGTCCCTTGGACCCCAAAACTGCCTTAGGCAACAGGTTCATCCTGGTTTTGGTGGACCATGCCACCCGTTACCCAGAGGCAATCCCTCTGAGGACCGTAACTGCACCGGTGGTGACCAGAACTCTGATGGGGATATTTACCCGTGTGGGATTCCCCAAGGAGATAGTGTCTGACAGAGGCACTAACTTCATGTCTGCATACATGAAGTCTCTGTGGGATGCGTGTGGTGTAACCTACAAGTTCACCACACCCTATCACCCCCAGTCTAATGGTCTTGTGGAGAGATTCAACAAGACCCTGAAAGGCATGATTGGTGGCCTCCCTGAGGCCATGAGGCGTAAGTGGGACGTCCTCTTACCATGCCTTCTCTTTGCTTACAGAGAGGTCCCCCAGAGGGGGGTAGGGTTCAGTCCCTTTGAGCTTCTCTATGGGTACCCTGTCAGGGGACCCTTAAGCATTGTCAAGGAGGGATTGGAGAAAGCTCCAAAGGCACCCCCTCAGGACGTGGTCAGCTACATGTTGGCCCTCCGCAACCAGATTACCCGCTTCTGGAAAGAGGCCCAACGTAACCTTGAGGCCAGTCAAGAGGTAATGAAACACTGGTATGACCAGAAGGCCACCCTGGTAGAGTTTCAACCTGGAGACAAAGTGTGGGTAATGGAGCCAGTAGAGCCTAGAGCTCTCCAGGACCGCTGGTCTGGCCCATTTGAAATCAAGGAGCGGAAAGGGGAGGCCACTTACCTAGTGGACCTCCAAACCCCTATGAATCCCCTAAGGGTGCTTCATGTGAACTGACTAAAGGCTCACTGTGAGAGGTCGGAGATCAACATGCTTCTGGTCACAGATGAAGGAATGGAAGAGGAGAGTGAACCTCTCCCCGACCTCCTCTCTGCCCAAGAAGGTGATGGGTCAGTAAGCGGGGTCATTCTTTCTGACTCCCTGACTCTAAACCAGAAAGGAGACTGCTATGAGCTGTTGGAGCAGTTCTCCCCCCTGTTCTCCCTTACTCCTGGACTGACCCACCTCTGTGTTCATGATATTGACACCGGTGACAGTCTCCCTGTGAAGAACAAAATTTACAGGTTGTCGGATAAGGTGAAGGCCAGCATCAAGGAGGAGGTCTCCAAGATGTTGACTCTAGGGGTTATCGAGAAATCCAGTAGTCCCTGGGCCAGCCCAGTGGTGTTGGTCCCTAAGGCTTCTGCCCCAGGTGCGAAGCCAGAACTCCGGTTCTGTGTGGACTACCGGGGTCTCAACTCAGTCACATGGACTGATGCTCACCCCATCCCCCGAGCTGATGAGCTCGTTGACAGGCTAGGCGCTGCCAAGTTCCTGAGTACATTTGATCTTACTTCGGGGTACTGGCAGATCGCCCTGACTGAGGGGGCTAAGGAAAGATCCGCATTTTCAACCCCTGATGGCCATTACCAGTTCCGGGTGATGCCGTTTGGATTGAAAAATGCCCCTGCTACCTTCCAACGGTTGGTTAACGGGGTCCTAGCTGGCAAGGATGCCTTCTGTGCAGCCTACCTGGATGACATAGCTGTCTACAGTTCCAGCTGGGAGGAACACCTGCTTCACCTCAAGGAGGTGCTTCAGGCCCTGCAACAGGCAGGCCTGACCATCAAGGCTAGTAAGTGCCAGATTGGGCAGGGTTCCGTGGTGTACTTGGGACACCTTTTGGGTGGTGGCAAGGTGCAGCCACTCCAGGCCAAGATTGAAACTATCAAGGCCTGGCAACCACCGCGAAGCAGACTGAGGTGAGAGCCTTTTTAGGCCTCACAGGATACTACCGCAGATTTGTCAAGGGCTATGGTACCATTGTATCACCCTTGACAGAGCTTACTTCCAAGAAACAACATAGGTTGGTGAATTGGACAGAGACTTGTCAGAAAGCCTTTGACGCCCTGAAGGAAGCCATGTGCACGGCCCCCGTGCTCAAGGCCCCTGACTACTCCCAGGAATTTATCGTGCAGACAGACGCTTCAGAGCATGGCATAGGGGCAGTCCTAGCACAGCTAAATGAGGAGGGCGAGATCAACCGGTAGTCTTTATTAGCAGAAGGCTATTACCACGGGAACAGAGGTGGAGTGCTATTGAGAGAGAAGCTTTTGCTGTGGTCTGGGCACTGAAGAAGCTAAGACCCTACCTGTTTGGGACTCACTTCCGGGTCCAGACAGACCACAGGCCCCTCAGATGGCTCATGCAGATGAGGGGT
Organism: Pleurodeles waltl; assembly: GCF_031143425.1. Lineage (NCBI taxonomy): Eukaryota > Metazoa > Chordata > Amphibia > Caudata > Salamandridae > Pleurodeles > Pleurodeles waltl. The sequence continues at coordinate 32,063,721 of NC_090437.1, forward strand.
GAGAATCCAAAACTCTTGAGGTGGTCCATTTCCCTACAGGGGATGGACTTTACGGTGGAACATCGCCCAGGGGTTGACCACGCCAATGCTGATGGTCTCTCCAGGTACTTCCGCCTTAGCGATGAGAGCTCCCAGGAGGTCGGGTAGCTCTCCCCACTTTCAGCTGGGGGGGACACATGTTAGACCTGACAGCCTTAGGGTAGTCACCCCTAACTTTTTGCCTGCCTCCCTCCACTTTGTGGACACTGTTTTTGCTGGTTTTTAGACTCTGCGCACTTTACCACTGCTAACCAGTGCTAAAGTGCATATGCTCTCTCCCTTAAAACATGGTAACCTTGAATCATACCTGATTGGACTATTAATTTACTTATAAGTCCCTAGTAAGGTGCACTTTATGTGCATAGGGCTGGTAAATTAAATGCTACTAGTGGGCCAGCAGCACTGGTTGTGCCACCCACTTAAGTAGCCCCTTTTCCTTGTCTCAGGCCTGCCATTGCAAGGCCTGTGTGTGCAGTTTCACTGCCACCTCGACTTGGCATTTAAAAGTACTTGCCAAGCCTAGAACTCCCCTTTTTCTACATATAAGTCACCCTTAATGTGTGCCCTAGGTAACCCCTAGAGCAGGGTGCTGTGTGGGTAAAAGGCAGGACATGTACCTGTGTAGTTATATGTCCTGGTAGTGTAAAACTCCTAAATTCGTTTTTACACTACTGTGAGGCCTGCTCCCTTCATAGGCTAACATTGGGGCTGCCCTCATACACTGTTGAAGTGGCAGCTGCTGATCTGAAAGGAGCAGGAAGGTCATATTTAGTATGGCCAGAATGGTAATACAAAATCCTGCTGACTGGTGAAGTCGGATTTAATATTACTATTCTAGAAATGCCACTTTTAGAAAGTGAGCATTTCTTTGCACTTAAATCCTTCTGTGCCTTACAATCCACGTCTGGCTGGGCTTGGTTGACAGCTCCTTGTGCATTCACTCAGACACACCCCAAACACAGGGTACTCAGCCTCACTTGCATACATCTGCATTTTGAATGGGTCTTCCTGGGCTGGGAGGGTGTAAAAATTAGCACTTGTATAGCGCACTACTCACCCGTTAGGGTCTCAAGGCACTGTACTCATACCACTATGGAACCCCTCTTGGCTTTTCCCTGTGAGGCACCCACTCCTGAGCACCCCCAGGGTGAAGCCAGGCATCCAAGCGCTGTTGGGGCCCTTGTGGAGATTATGCAAGCTATTGCCCAGAGTTGCACCCATGAATTAGATTAGGCACCGAGGAAAGAATTATCTGGTCAAGGGGAATTGAGCCCAAGACCTGCCGAAGCGGGACTTGAACCCTGGTCTTGAGCCAGATCTCTGCTTCAGGGTCTGCCGCTCTAACCATTGAGCCACACTTCTCCACAAGGGTGGAGGGCCTGCTCTCACACAAAGGACTGCCACACCCCCTACTGGGACCCTGGCAGACAGGATTGAACTGAAAGGGGACCTGGTGCACTTCTTAGCCACTCTTTGAAGTCTCCCCCACTTCAAAGGCACATTTGGGTATAAAACAGGGCCTCTGCCCTACCTCATCAGACACTTGCTGGAGAAGAAACCTGAACCAGAAACTACATCCTGCCAAGAAGAACTGCCTGGCTGCTCAAAGGACTCACCTGTCTGCTTTCTACAAAGGACTGCTGCCTTGCTGTTGGCCTGCTGCCTTGCTGAACTCTTGTCTGGCTGTGAAAGTGCTCTCCAAGGGCTTGGATAGAGCTTGCCTCCTGTTCCCTGAAGTCTCAGGACCAAAAAGACTTCCCTCTTTCGCTTGGACGCTCCGTGCGCTGAAACTTTCGACGCACAGCTTGTTCCGCGGCGAGAAAAATGCCGCACACCGACGCGACGCTCTTGGGACGACCGAAAATCCGATGCACGGCTTCGCAAGGACAACGCCGCCCGACCTCTAGAGGAGAAATCGACGCGACACCTGCCGTGAGATCGTAATTTTGACGCGCAGCCCCGCAGAACGACGCGCAGCCTGAAAACAAGCAGGAAAATCCACGCACAGACCCGGGACATCTGGTAATCCCCGCGATCCACGAAAAGAGACTGTCCGCGCGCCGGAAAACGACGCACGACTTCCCCGCGTGGAAAATAACGACGCAAGTCTGTGTGTGCTGAGGAGAAATCGACGCACACACCCTTTTTCCACGCACCTCTTCTTTTGTGGCACTCTGAGGAGATTTTTCCACTCTAAACCAGGTACTTGTGCTTGAGACTTTGTTTATATTCTAAAGACTTAAGACACTTTATATCACTTTTCAGTGATATCTCTACAATTTCCCATTGCAAGTTTATTCTTTTTGACCTACAATTATCCTGATAAATATTATATTTTTTTCTAAACACGGTGTGGTGTATTTTTGTGGTGCTATATGGTGGTATTGTATGATTTATTGCACAAATACTTTACACATTGCCTTCTAAGTTAAGCCTGACTGCTCGTGCCAAGCTACCAGAGGGTGGGCACAGGATAATCTTGGATTGTGTGCGACTTACCCTGACTAGAGTGAGGGCTTTTGCTTGGACAGGGGTAACCTGACTGCCAACCAAAAACCCCATTTCTAACAAACATTTAGACCAAGCATGAAACATCAGTGTACATATTTTGTCAAAAGAGAAATCTCACATGCTAACATGTAGGCACAAGGAATGTTGGAAGCAGTGATTGTAGGAGGCTGGACTGGCTTGTAGTGAGTACCAAGGGGTACTTGCACCTTGCACCAGGCCCAGTTATCCCTTATTAGTGTATAGGGTGTCTAGCAGCTTAGGCTGATAGATAATGGTAGCTTAGCAGAGCAGCTTAGGCTGAACTAGGAGACGTGTGAAGCTACTACAGTACCACTTAGTGTCATATGCACAATATCATAAGAAAACACAATACACAGTTATACTAAAAATAAAGGTACTTTATTTTTATGACAATATGCCAAAGTATCTTAGAGTGTACCCTCAGTGAGAGGATAGCAAATATACACAAGATATATATACAATAGCAAAAATATGCAGTATAGTCTTAGAAAACAGTGCAAACAATGTATAGTTACAATAGGATGCAATGGGGAAACATAGGGATAGGGGCAACACAAACCATATACTCCAAAAGTGGAATGCGAACCACGAATGGACCCCAAACCTATGTGACCTTGTAGAGGGTCGCTGGGACTATTAGAAAATAGTGAGAGTTAGAAAAATAACCCTCCCCAAGACCCTGAAAAGTGAGTGCAAAGTGCACTAAAGTTCCCCTAAGGACAAAGAAGTCGTGTTAGAGGAATAATGCAGGAAAGACACAAACCAACAATGCAACAACTGTGGATTTCCAATCTAGGGTACCTGTGGAACAAGGGGACCAAGTCCAAAAGTCACAAGCAAGTCGGAGATGGGCAGATGCCCAGGAAATGCCAGCTGCGGGTGCAAAGAAGCTTCTACTGGGCAGAAGAAGCTGAGGTTTCTGCAGGAACGAAAAGGGCTAGAGACTTCCCCTTTGGTGGACGGATCCCTCTTGCCGTGGAGAGTCGTTCAGAAGTATTTTCCCGCCGAAAAAACACCAACAAGCCTTGCTAGCTGCAAATCGTGCGGTTAGTGTTTTTGGATGCTGCTGTGGCCCTGGAGGGACCAGTAGGTCGCAAATTGGACCAGGAGAGAGAGGGGACGTCGCACAAGACAAGGAGCCCTCTCAGCAGCAGGTAGCACCCGGAGAAGTGCCAGAAACAGGCACTATGAGGATGCGTGAAACAGTGCTCACCCGAAGTCGCACAAAGAAGTCCCACGTCGCCGGAGAACAACTTAGGAGGTCGTGCAATGCAGGTTAGAGTGCCGTGGACCCAGGCTGGACTGTGCACAAAGGATTTCCGCCGGAAGTGCACGGAGGCCGGAGTAGCTGCAAAAGTCGCGGTTCCCAGCAATGCAGTCTAGCGAGGTGAGGCAAGGACTTACCTCCACCAAACTTGGACTGAAGAGTCACTGGACTGTGGAGGCCACTTGGACAGAGTTGCTGGATTCAAGGGACCTCGCTCGTCATGCTGAGAGGAGACCCAAGGGACCGGTAATGCAGCTTTTTGGTGCCTGCGGTTGCAGGGGGAAGATTCCGTCGACCCACGGGAGATTTCTTCGGAGCTTCTGGTGCAGAGAGGAGGCAGACTACCCCCACAGCATGCACAAACAGGAAAACAGTCGAGAAGGCGGCAGGATCAGCGTTACAGAGTTGCAGTAGTCGTCTTTGCTACTTTGTTGCAGTGTTGCAGGCTTCCAGCGCGGTCAGCAGTCGATTCCTTGGCAGAAGGTGAAGAGAGAGATGCGGAGGAACTCGGCTGAGCTCTTGCATTCGTTATCTAAAGTTTCCCCAGAGACAGAGACCCTAAATAGCCAGAAAAGAGGGTTTGGCTACCTAGGAGAGAGGATAGGCTACTAACACCTGAAGGAGCCTATCAGAAGGAGTCTCTGACGTCACCTGGTGGCACTGGCCACTCAGAGCAGTCCAGTGTGCCAGCAGCACCTCTGTTTCCAAGATGGCAGAGGTCTGGAGCACACTGGAGGAGCTCTGGACACCTCCCAGGGGAGGTGCAGGTCAGGGGAGTGGTCACTCCCCTTTCCTTTGTCCAGTTTCGCGCCAGAGCAGGGCTAAGGGGTCCCCTGAACCGGTGTAGACTGGCTTATGCAGAATTGGGCACATCTGTGCCCAAGAAAGCATTTCCAGAGGCTGGGGGAGGCTACTCCTCCCTTGCCTTCACACCATTTTCCAAAGGGAGAGGGTGTCACACCCTCTCTCAGAGGAAGTTCTTTGTTCTGCCATCCTGGGCCAGGCCTGACTGGACCCCAGGAGGGCAGATGCCTGTCTGAGGGGTTGGCAGCAGCAGCAGCTGCAGTGAAACCCCAGGAAGGGCAGTTTGGCAGTACCAGGGTCTGTGCTACAGACCACTGGGATCATGGGATTGTGCCAACTATGCCAGGATGGCATAGAGGGGGCAATTCCATGATCATAGACATGTTACATGGCCATATTCGGAGTTACCATTGTGAAGCTACATATAGGTGGTGACCTATATGTAGTGCACGCGTGTAATGGTGTCCCCGCACTCACAAAGTTCAGGGAATTGGCTCTGAACAATGTGGGGGCACCTTGGCTAGTGCCAGGGTGCCCTCACACTAAGTAACTTTGCACCTAACCTTTACCAGGTAAAGGTTAGACATATAGGTGACTTATAAGTTACTTAAGTGCAGTGTAGAATGGCTGTGAAATAACGTGGACGTTATTTCACTCAGGCTGCAGTGGCAGGCCTGTGTAAGAATTGTCAGAGCTCCCTATGGGTGGCAAAAGAAATGCTGCAGCCCATAGGGATCTCATGGAACCCCAATACCCTGGGTACCTCAGTACCATATACTAGGGAATTATAAGGGTGTTCCAGTAAGCCAATGTAAATTGGTAAAAATAGTCACTAGCCTGTTAGTGACAATTTGGAAAGAAATGAGAGAGCATAACCACTGAGGTTCTGATTAGCAGAGCCTCAGTGAGACAGTTAGGCACCACACAGGGAACACATACATATAGGCCACAAACTTATGAGCACTCGGGTCCTGACTAGCAGGGTCCCAGTGACACATAACAAACATACTGAAAACATAGGGTCTTCACTATGAGCACTGGGCCCTGGCTAGCAGGATCCCAGTGAGACAGTGAAAACACCCTGGCATACACTCACAAACAGGCTAAAAGTGGGGGGTAACAAGGCTAGAAAGAGGCTACTTTCTCACAGTGATGGAACATAAATCTTGTCTATGGTCATTCCCCATTTACCAAGAGAAAGTATTGATCTGTAGCTACACCCAAAGAACAATGTATGCTCTGTCACATATACGATGGCCACCTTCACATGTCAGACAACAGTGAGGCACCAACATTCATCACACACTGAAGACAAGTGGCCCGTGGGGGACAGATGTCAATTTACTCCCTTGACCAGACACATGGCTGAGGACAGTGATCCATCACTTCTTTTTCTTTTGGCTGTAACACTGAGGAGCAGTGGTCTGTTGCATAGAATATAGGCCCACTACAACAACAAACATTACTTCATTTATCAATGTAGACAGCCATGTGTTGTCCCTGAAGAACAATAGTTTTGTGAAGTGTACTCAGTTCTGTCCTAGGTCCCTGGGCTAGTAGGCAAGGCACATCAGTATGCACCAAATTCTATAATTCCACATATAGGTACTCATCGTGTGTGTCACACATGGCCCATCCCCATTCGTCAGGAGGAGATATCAGAACCTAACACATCAACTTGGCTGTTTGACAGGCAGGTATATGCACTGTAATCACCCCCTTGTGGCTGCTGTGCTCTGCTCAAATGCACATCAAGCTCTGGGTAGACCACTGCCAGCATGCGGGCCATTAGGGGGCCATGCTCTAATGTGTGCCCCACCCTCGTTGGGAGGACAGCCCCAGCTGGACCTCCACGATCTACCAGGCCCAGCATCTTAGGTCCCCCACGTCTACGCCAGTGGGCACTCCACTGGCTAGGGACCCCCAGAGTTCGCACCTTCCAGGCGATGGCTCTCCAAATCTCCTTCTTTTAATGGGCATTGACCTGCATGGATGCATGAGATAAATCAAATTATTGTAAACACAAGTTTTTGACCAAATGGTTGTGTCACACACATCAGAAACAGCAAGCACAAAATGGCCAATTCGTCACACACCACAAGTGTAAAGCCCACATGCCTACAAGTACAAGAACATAACTTCACACTTTTGGAGTCATCTGCAGACTTACCCACTACCCTGCTCATAGCCTAAAATGACTAAGCAAGCCTACTGATGTCAGGTAGCCCATGCTGCAGAAACATAAACTCCTTAGGCCTGACTGGATAAACACATTTACACTCTGCAAGATTGACTCAATGCATACAGTCCCTGCAGGCAACTACCATAGTTCAGACTTCCCCCTTACACTTGAGTGACAATGAAATAACTGGCATGGTGGGTACAGAAAGTGTCTTCCCTGTGGACATATGGCCTACTAAATGCAGACTCATGCCACTTTAGGGTGGGTTGCTATGGTATGCACTTGTACCAAAGAGCACACCTCTAAACGTATGTTTCTAATCTACAGATATGGCATCCAACAACCAAAGGTATGTATTGTGCAATTCCTGCTATTTAACCAAGCAATTGAGTCACATATCATGGCCCCACAGGAATCTACACACTGTCTGCACTGTGGGCTTGTCATGTGTGCAATGAGCCTGTACAAGACAAGTATTACATGTGAAAGTGACAATAGAACTGTGGAAGTAAGGGACCTGTAATGAGTCAAAGGCACACATTGATAAAGATGCAACATGCCCATATGGGCTAGTTCTGGGATTTACCTCAGTACCCATTCCTAATCTAGTAAATGGACTGACAAATTCAGGGCATGTTTTGCCCCTACAGCTTCATGTTGGCCACATGATAGAGTCTGGAGGTCTACAGGGAGTGAGCACAGTGCCACAGTTGTACAGCCACAGTGACTCTCCCACAGCCTGGACTATGTCACGTACTGGGAGACACATTTGACAGGTCTTGGCGTCTGCAGGATGAGCATAAGAACCTTCCTGAAACTCACATTTCCATGACTTCCATGCATCATGTTGCCATCATCAATGTGGCTTGTGACTTGTGTGGCAACATGAAGGGTACAGTGAGTCATGATATGGCTTCCAGGCAACAGTTTGCCAAGGTCAGATGTAGGGTGAACTATCTGTGGCACAATACACATTGCTTATAAGATTCTCAAATGGCGCAAACAAGATGCATACACAGCTCATGCTGTCATGCATATACATGTCTGACATTTACAAAAAACATAAACTGAGAAATGTCATTGTATGGAGGTAACATCTCATTGTCTAGATATGTGCCTTCAACACAAAGAGGATCTAGGGCCCAAGAAAACATCACAAAACACAATGTGAATGAACACAACATATAGTACTGGGGTGCAGTACCTGCACCATGTACTTCCCATTGATGCAACACAAACTGCAACAACAGACACACAAGAAGTCCAACTGGCACAAAGGGGCACCTTGTAGCCTGTGAGGAGGGAAAGGATGGTGCTGAACAGAGTCAATTGTACCTATGAGGTACTTACCAGCTCCTCTGTTGAGCAATAGAGATGACCGTACAGGGGAAGGACCTCAGTCAAAATCTTCTCCTGCTCCTCTGGAGAGAAGGCAGGGGCCATTTCACCTGTTGGATGTTGCATGATTGCTCTAAGATGCAGCACAAAGCATCTGAAGTGGTGCAGGTGTTTCTGGCAGCAGTGTCTGGAGTCAAGTGAGTGATTTTGCACAGTGCAGAGTACACGTATGCCACGTACGTGGTCATCATCGCCAACGGACACAGCCAATGGGCCATGACCTCCATAGGCAAGAATGTTAGCCTATAGCTGCGTCTGCCATGGTTGGAACCGCCCACCACGTGGACGAGTTCTACTGGTGGATGCAGGTGGTTTCTGATGTCCAGTGGCGTAGGTCAAGAATACGCCATTTTGGTGGTTTGAAATGCTGTATATGACTCTGTTATATGCATCACAGCAACAATATATGTTTAGGATCATTACAAACATCCTTAATCTTCCTGTTGTTTAGGTCCAACTACACAACCACCAGTGTAGGGTGTTGCAGGGCACAGATGGTATATTCCTGCGGTGCACTTTCACCACTGCTGTCAAAATTGGAGGAGCAATTGAGTAGCAGATAGTTGGGTGTAGCCCAAATCCATGTTGTGGACACATGTACACAATCATCGGGGTCACATTTGAACCTTGGGTAAGTGTTAGCTGTGATGTGTACTGGGTGTAATGTATTTCATTCAGAAATTCTTTGTCACATGATATTGTTGGCATTCATCAAGTATGTTGCTGTGGACACAGTGCGTAATGTTTAAAATCATGTATTTTCACACTTAGATACCCTGGGATAGGGAGGATGTGACAATCTCCTGTCTATTATCCATTAGAAGACCTCCAGACTATGGAGAAATGCCACATCATCCAGCTGTACCATCTGAATAGGCAAAATATAATGGATTTATGCCATCCGGTTGGAGCAAGATCTGATGCCAGCTAACAATAATCCATACTGCATACCACCCATTATTCAAGTCATGTCAGTATTGCACTCCTGGCCACAGTGTCCTTCCAACACACAGCAGCACTATCTGGTGGTATATCCCAACCTACGTTCAGTCTGGTGTTGAGAGATTTCCTCTCAGAAATGTTGAAGCACATTGATAGCTACATCAGGGTCCCCCAGCCAGATGATTTAGCCAATGTGAGGGGGGACTTCTATGGTTTTGCCCACATCCCACATGTGGTGAGGGCCATTGAAAGCACACATGTTGGCTTGGTGCCACTGCAGGCCACTGCACAAGTCTATCGCAACAGAAAAAACTTCCATTCCATCAATTTGCTAGTTTTCTGTTTGGTTGAGCTCTACATCTCCAACACATGTGCCCGTTTTTCAGGCTCAGCCCATGCTTCCTTTATAATGTGGAACAGTACCATACCCTAGCTTATGTCGCAATTACAACCAGAGAGAGCCTGGCTGGGGGGTGGTTGGTAAGTCACGTATATCCTGTTTGTGTGTGAGCAATGTCAGGTACAACAATCATAAAGTGAGTGATTCATTGTTGTACTTATGCCCCATTCCTTAACAGGAGACTCAGTATATTCAAAACGTCCTTGGTTATTTATGCCGCTGAGGAATATAACTACGCCAGGGCAAGTCTGCATCAATGAGGCCCATAGTGGGCAGTGGAATGAGCTTTTGGGATCCTGGAGGCTAGAATTTGCTGTCTGGACAAGACTGGTGGAGCCCTCCTCTACTCACCCAGGGAAAGGAAAGTGTGTCAGATCACTGTGACCTGCCCCATGCTCCACAACATCACTTTGTGAAGGAATATCCCATAAATCTCAGAGGAGGGGGAGTCTGCTGTGCCACTGGATGAGAAATCTGAAATGCCAATTGAAGATGACAGTTGTGAAGAGGAAAGAGTTGACTTGCGAGAAGATCTCATCCACAGCTACTTCTCATGATTGTAAGTATGTCATGTGATGCCATGACTGTGACTTAACAATGAACTGTAGTTGTCAGAATGTGTGGAGTTTAGTGTTTTTGAAACAATTAGGGAGCTGATGTTCTGCAAAAATCAGCCAATGATTGACAAGATACCTTTTGACACATCCCCAACTTGATGTTGTTGCTTTGTTGTGTCAGATTTATTGCAATGTATTTTGTTTTCCAGATGCTTGCTATATGACTTGTATCATATGTATGGTTTCAAGACTATACTCCTTGTTTTGTTCTTTGTACAGGTACCTTCACCATGACATCTTCATGTGGGCATTTCAGAGTTGTGAGATTGGCAGGTATGTGAGGCTGTTCTGACATACGAAGTGGACATGGGTTGTTCCGGGTAATGTAGGTCACATAGCTTGGGTGTAGGAAACCTGTGCCAAGACAGCTTGATAATTTGGCATTTGCTAAGCACATTTTTTGTATGGCCTGTATATACCTGTAGACGAGTTTCATCATTGTAGGCTACAGTGCTTGTGCCAAAACACTGACATATGTTTTTGTCATACCACTAGACACATGAGCATGGGATTAAAATGGCCCTGTGGTCAGGAAATTGTGTACTGACATCTGTCTGAATCATGGATTATATGATGTTGGATTACTTTGGTGTGGTATGTGATAAGGCTCAAGCTGATGACATCTACCACTTCAATGTTTGCCTACTCTACAGGACAATGTCTGGCAAATCCCTTCCTTCCATGGTCTGTACCTGTAAATACGTTCATTTACTCAGTATGAGTCGATCATTTATGATTTCCAAATGTCCAGAGATATTGACAGCCTATGGCCAGAACACTGTAATAAATTTTTAGTTTGACCAGACACTTGTATGTATGTGTTTGTGTGGGATGGTTGTAACCCTGAACTGGAAACTGTGTACATGCAACAAATCCCATCTTGAACAAGCACCTTGAATCATCACCATATGGTTCACATGGTCTGGCATATCTACATGGCTAAACATGAAATCAAAATCAGCAGACAATGAGTCAGTGACAGGTGGTTTTATTGTGATGCGCTGACTGACAGAAAATATACATGAATCAACCTTAAAAATAAATGTGAAGGTGTCAATCGTGGTGAATGAAATCATTGGAGCAGATGCCATACCATTGGAAGTCCAAAATCCAGAGTACACCTCCCATTGGAAATAGAAGATGGTTCAGGACCAGTCCAGAGAGTAAATGTGTAACACACAAAGGAGGACCTTAAGGAAGAGCCTTATTGATGGCAGCGGTGTGAGTCTTGCCATCCACCCCTCCTGGATTCTTTGGTGGACTCCCCCACTTGTTGTCGGGGGGACATCAGATGCTGAAGAGGCAGGGGTGTCTATGGCTGGTTGTCCCTCTGGCGGGGCCTCCCTTCCTGTGGCTGGCACATATGTTGATGGGCCTCTTGTTGATGAGCCAAAGGAAGGGGAAGATTGGTTTTTGTAAATCCCTGCTCAGAATTGTGTTCACACATGTCCCTATGCATGTACCTCTGTAGCTCCTCCATTTCCTGTAGTTCGGTCAACACCTGGCCCATCAAGCCTTGGGACTCCTTAAATACCCCCAAAATATGGCTGATGGTGTCCTGGCCGAGAGCACCCCCAGTGACCCCACCCTGCTGGCCCACAGTATCCCTCCGAGGCATCCTACGACTAGGACCCTGTGACCTTGGCACAGGCTGCCCTCTCCAACTTGGTCCTGGGCCCTCAGTGTTTGAAGTGTTGAGCTGCACATCAGGATCCAGTTCTGGGGGGCAAAAGTTGGATGAAATTCTGCTAGGTACACAGGTTGGGCGGCAAATGGTTTCCTGTGATGTTGATGCACAGGGCTGGAAGATGACATTGTGGGCCCAGTGAGACTCACTATTGCCGTCTGAGCAGGTTGCCCAGATGGGCCAGAACCATCTTCCACGCCCACAAGTCCAGGATTGTTGTCATTACTGAGTGCTTAATCCATGAGGGTAGTGGTAGTCTGTTCTGTGACATCTGTGTGCCCAGCAGCAGATCCACCTGCTCATGAAAAATGTACATTGTTACTGGTTGAATTGTGACATCTACCTCTAAAGGTTTTTGTGAGAAAGTAGCCTCTTTCTAGCCTTATTACCCCCACTTTTGGCCTGTTTGTGAGTGTATGTCAGGGTGTTTTCACTGTCTCACTGGTACCCTGCTAGCCAGGGCCCAGTGCTCATAGTGAAAACCCTATGTTTTCAGTATGTTTGTTATGTGTCAATGGGACCCTGCTAGTCAGGACCCCAGTGCTCATAAGTTTGTGACCTATAGGTATGTGTTCCCTGTGTGATGCCTAACTGTCTCACTGAGGCTCTGCTAACCAGAACCTCAGTGGTTATGCTCTCTCTTTACAAATTGTCACTAACAGGCTAGTGACCAATTTTACCAATTTACATTGGCTTACAGGAACACCCTTATAATTCCCTAGTATATGGTACTGAGGTACCCAGGGTATTGGGGTTCCAGGAGATCCCTATGGGCTGCAGCATTTCTATTGCCACCCAAAGGGAGCTCTGACAATTCTTACACAGGCCTGCCACTGCAGCCTGAGTGAAATAACATCCACGTTATTTCACAGCCATTTTACACTGCACTTAAGTAACTTATAAGTCACCTATATGTCTAACCTTTACCTGGTAAAGGTTGGGTGCTAAGTTACTTAGTGTGAGGGCACCCTGGCACTAGCCAAGGTGTCCCCACATTGTTCAGGGCCAATTCCCCAGACTTTGTGAGTGCGGGGACACCATTACACGCGTGCACTACATATAGGTCACTACCTATGTGTAGCTTCACAATAGTAACTCCGAATATGGCCATGTAACATGTCTATGATCATGGAATTGCCCCCTCTATACCATCCTGGCATAGTTGGGACAATCCCATGATCCCAGTGGTCTGTAGCACAGACCCTGGTACTGCCAAACTGCCCTTCCTGGGGTTTCACTGCAGCTGCTGCTGCTGCCAACCCCTCAGACAGGCATCTGCCCTCCTGGGGTCCAGCCAGGCCTGGCCCAGGATGGCAGAACAAAGGACTTCCTCTGAGAGAGGGTGTTACACCCTCTCCCTTTGGAAAATGGTGTGAAGGCAGGGGAGGAGTAGCCTCCCCCAGCCTCTGGAAATGCTTTCTTTGGCACAGATGTGCCCAATTCTGCATAAGCCAGTCTACACCGGTTCAGGGGACCCCTTAGCCCAGCTCTGGCGCGAAACTGGACAAAGGAAAGGGGAGTGACCACTCCCCTGACCTGCACCTCCCCTGGGAGGTGTCCAGAGCTCCTCCAGTGTGCTCCAGACCTCTGCCATCTTGGAAACAGAGGTGCTGCTGGCACACTGGACTGCTCTGAGTGGCCAGTGCCACCAGGTGACATCAGAGACTCCTTCTGATAGGCTCCTTCAGGTGTTGCTAGCCTATCCTCTCTCCTAGGTAGCCAAACCCTCTTTTCTGGCTATTTGGGGTCTCTGTCTCTGGGGAAACTTTAGATAACGAATGCAAGAGCTCATCCGAGTTCCTCTGCATCTCTCTCTTCACCTTCTGCCAAGGAATCGACTGCAGACCACGCTGGAAGCCTGCAAAACTGCAACATAGTAGCAAAGACGACTACTGCAACTCTGTAACGCTGATCCTGCCGCCTTCTCGACTGTTTTCCTGGTGGTGCATGCTGTGGGGGTAGTCTGCCTCCTCTCTGCACTAGAAGCTCCGAAGAAATCTCCCGTGGGTCGACGGAATCGTCCCCCTGCAACCGCAGGCACCAAAGAACTGCATCACCGGTCCCTTGGGTTTCCTCTCAGCATGACGAGCGAGGTCCCTCGAATCCAGCAACTGTGTCCAAGTGACCCCCACAGTCCAGTGACTCTTCAGTCCAAGTTTGGTGGAGGTAAGTCCTTGCCTCCCCACGCCAGACTGCATTGCTGGGAACCGCGACTTTTGCAGCTACTCCGGCCCCTGTGCACTTCCGGCGGAAATCCTTTGTGCACAGCCAAGCCTGGGTCCACGGCACTCTAACCTGCATTGCACGACTTTCTAAGTTGGTCTCCGGCGACGTGGGACTCCTTTGTGCGACTTCGGGTGAGCACCGTTTCATGCATCCTCGTAGTGCCTGTTTCTGGCACTTCTCCAGGTGCTACCTGCTGCTAAGAAGGCTCCTTGTCTTGCTCGACCTCCCCTCTACCTCCTGGTCCAATTTGCGACCTCCTGGTCCCTCCTGGGCCACAGCAGCATCCAAAAATGCTAACCGCATGATTTGCAGCTAGCAAGGCTTGTTGGCGTTCTTTCAGCGGGAAAACACTTCTGCCCGACTTTCCACGGCGAGAGGGATCCGTCCACCAAAGGGGAAGTCTCTAGCCCTTTTCGTTCCTGCAGAAACCTCAGCTTCTTCTGTCCAGTAGAAGCTTCTTTGCACCCACAGCTGGCATTTCCTGGGCATCTGCCCATCTCCGACTTGCTTGTGACTTTTCCCCTTGTTCCACAGGTACCCTCGACTGGAAATCCATTGTTGTTGCATTGTTGGTTTGTGTCTTTCCTGCATTATTCCTCTATCACGACTTCTTTGTCCTTGGGGGAACTTTAGTGTACTTTGCACTCACTTTTCAGGGTCTTGGGGTGGGCTAATTTTCTAACCCTCACTATTTTCTAATAGTCCCAGCGACCGTCTACAAGGTCAAATAGGTTTGGGGTCCATTCGTGGTTCGCATTCCACTTTTGGAGTATATGGTTTGTGTTGCCCCTATCCCTATGTGTCCCCATTGCATCCTATTGTAACTATACATTGTTTGCACTGTTTTCTAAGACTATACTGCAAATGTTTGGTATTGTGTACATATATCTTGTGTATATTTCCTATCCTCTCACTGAGGGTACACTCTAAGATACTTTGGCATATTGTCATAAAAATAAAGTACCTTTATTTTTAGTATAACTGTGTATTGTGTTTTCTTATGATATTGTGCATATGACACTAAGTGGTACTGTAGGAGCTTCACTCGTCTCCTAGTTCAGCCTAAGCTGCTCTGCTAAGCTACCATTATCTATCAGCCTATGCTGCTAGATACCCTATACACTAAGAAGGGATAACTGGGCCTGGTGCAAAGTGCAAGTACCCCTTGGTACTCACCACAAGCCAGTCCAGCCTCCTACATTGGTTGTGCAGCGGTGGGATAAGTGCTTTGAGACTACTTACCACTCTTGTCATTGTACTTTTCATAAGAGAAAAATATACAAAACAAGTTCAGTGTGTGTACACATAGCTAAAAAGTTTTGCATTTCCTCTTTTCACTCTTTTCTAAAGTGCTGAAAAGTACTTCTAAACTTTCAAAAAGTTCTTAAAAGTTGTAAAAGTTTTTTTCTGTCTTTCTAAAAAGCTCTGACAAACTTTTTTCTCTTTTTCTATCACTTTAACTCTTTCTAAAAATGTCTGGCACAGGCCAAAATGTTGATCTGTCCAAACTTGCATATGATCACCTTAGCTGGAAAGGAGCAAGGAGTCTCTGCATAGAGAGAGGTTTGAGTGTAGGGAAGAATCCTTCCTTGGAATTGTTACTTAACATGCTTAGAGAACAAGATAAGGCTAAAAGTGCCCCATCTGTTGAAAAAGTAGCTAATGGGTCCCAATCTGATCCAGGGACTCCCCCAGGAAAAGATTCAGGAAAGAAACTTCCAAGCCTGCCCATTACTAGACAGTCTAGCATAGTTGGTACTGATGTTGAGTCACACCATACAGATAGTGTTGTCTCACATCATAGCAAGAGCATTCATTCTCATCACAGTAGAAATGATGTTTCTGTAGCCAAGCTGTTAGGGTGCCCTCTGTAAGGGACAGGTCTCCTTCTGTCCATTCTCATCATACTTCTGTTTCAAGACATGTCCCTCCCACCCACCCTGATGACAGATTGTTAGAAAGGGAGCTCAATAGATTGAGAGTGGAACAAACCAGACTGAAGCTCAAGAAGCAACAGCTGGATTTGGATAGACAGACTTTAGAAGTAGAGAAGGAGAGACAGAACCTGGGTTTAGAAACCCATGGTGGCAGCAGCAGTATTCCCCATAGTCATCCTGCAAAAGAGCATGATT
This sequence comes from Pleurodeles waltl, assembly GCF_031143425.1. Lineage (NCBI taxonomy): Eukaryota > Metazoa > Chordata > Amphibia > Caudata > Salamandridae > Pleurodeles > Pleurodeles waltl. The sequence goes on from NC_090437.1 coordinate 32,079,947, forward strand.
CCAGGAATCTGCACAAGATAGTTCCCCCTTATAAGGAGGGGGATGACATTAACAAGTGGTTTGCTGCACTTGAGAGGGCCTGTGCTGTACAGGATGTCCCTCAAAGGCAGTGGGCTGCTATCCTATGGCTATCATTTAGTGGAAAAGGTAGGGATAGGCTGCTTACTGTGAAAGAAAGTGATGCCAATAATTTTACAGTTCTTAAGAATGCACTCCTGGATGGTTATGGCTTAACCACTGAACAATACAGGATAAAGTTCAGAGAGACCAAAAAGGAGTCTTCACAAGACTGGGTTGATATCATTGACCATTCAGTGAAGGCCTTGGAGGGGTGGTTACATGGCAGTAAAGTTACTGATTATGACAGCCTGTATAACTTGATCCTGAGAGAGCATATTCTTAATAATTGTGTGTCTGATTTGTTGCACCAGTACTTGGTGGACTCTGATCTGACCTCTACCCAAGAATTGGGAAAGAAGGCAGACAAATGGGTCAGAACAAGGGTGAACAGAAAAGTTCATACAGGGGGTGACAAAGAGAACACTAAGAAGAAAGATGGTGAAAAGTCTCAAGATAACCATGGGGATAAGGGTAAAACCAAAGATCCCACTTCAAATCTTAAACACTCTTCAGGGGGTGGGGATAAAACAAATTCTTCCTCTTCTTCTCAACCTACACAATTTAAAAAGCCTTGGTGCTTTGTGTGTAAAAATAGAGGCCATAGGCCAGGGGATAAGTCCTGTCCAGGTAAACCCCCTGAGCCTACCACCACTAATACATCAAGCTCTAGTGCCCCTAGCAGTAGTGGTACTAGTGGTGGGACTGCTGGCAACAGTCAAGTTAAGGGTGTAGTTGGGTTCACTTATGGGTCCATAGTAGAAACTGGGGTAGTCAGTCCCAAGACAGTTTCTGTCACACCTAGTGGCATTGGCCTTGCCACACTGGCTGCTTGTCCCCTTACAATGGATAAGTACAGGCAGACAGTTTCAATAAATGGTGTTGAGGCCTTGGCCTACAGGGACACAGGTGCCAGTATCACTTTGGTGACTGAAAACCTAGTGGCTCCTGAACAACACATCATTGGACAACAGTATAAAATTATTGATGTCCATAACTCCACTAAGTTTCTTCCCTTAGCTATAATTCAGTTTAGTTGGGGTGGAGTTACTGGTCCTAAGCAGGTGGTGGTATCACCTAGCTTACCTGTAGACTGTCTCTTAGGTAATGACCTAGAGGCCTCAGGTTGGGCTGATGTAGAGTTTTATGCCCATGCAGCAATGCTGGGCATCCCAGAGGAATTGTTCCCTCTCATTTCTAGTGAAATGAAAAAGCAAAGGAGAGAAGGCCTGAAAACTCAGGATCCCTCTCCAACAACAGGTAAAAGGGGTATCACAGTATCCCCTAACCACCCTACCATTCAGGATACCATTCCTGTGGTGGGAGAAACCTCTCCTGGGGTGGCACCTGTTCCAAGGGAAACATCAGCTGGCAAAGCTGTACTCCCTGAGGTAGAAGTACCTCTCTGTGGGATAACTAACATTGGTGAGAAAAAGAGCACCATTTTGGTTAACATGGAGCATCCCTCCAACCCTCCCAGAGAAACTTTAGTGCAGAAACTCTGCACTGCCTCACAACACTTAGGACAGCATCCCTGCCCTAGTGTGGAGCTCATAGGACAGCATCCCTGCCCTGCTCCAACTCAAGAGAAACAGCTTCCCTGTTCTCTCTTCCAGCCATATGGACAAAGTTTTTGCCCAGCCATGGCTTTTCTGAGACAGCATTCCTGTCTGGCATTTCCATCACTACAAATAGGTTCAGTGGACAATTCCCACTGCTCTAAACTAAAACTTACTGATAGAAACTCTGAAAATACATCTTCACATTGTTGCTTAGCTAAAAAACTTAAAACAGGGTGGTTTACATCCCCACAGGGAAGTAACAATATAGTGGATGATAAAGGGAGTAACCAGTCTATTGCAGAGCTACTCTCTACTTATCACCACTTAGACAATAAAGTCTCAACTGGCCAAGGTTAGCCTTATTGTCCTTCGTTTGGGGGGGGGGGGGGGGTTGTGTGAGAAAGTAGCCTCTTTCTAGCCTTATTACCCCCACTTTTGGCCTGTTTGTGAGTGTATGTCAGGGTGTTTTCACTGTCTCACTGGTACCCTGCTAGCCAGGGCCCAGTGCTCATAGTGAAAACCCTATGTTTTCAGTATGTTTGTTATGTGTCAATGGGACCCTGCTAGTCAGGACCCCAGTGCTCATAAGTTTGTGACCTATAGGTATGTGTTCCCTGTGTGATGCCTAACTGTCTCACTGAGGCTCTGCTAACCAGAACCTCAGTGGTTATGCTCTCTCTTTACAAATTGTCACTAACAGGCTAGTGACCAATTTTACCAATTTACATTGGCTTACTGGAACACCCTTATAATTCCCTAGTATATGGTACTGAGGTACCCAGGGTATTGGGGTTCCAGGAGATCCCTATGGGCTGCAGCATTTCTTTTGCCACCCATAGGGAGCTCTGACAATTCTTACACAGGCCTGCCACTGCAGCCTGAGTGAAATAACGTCCACGTTATTTCACAGCCATTTTACACTGCACTTAAGTAACTTATAAGTCACCTATATGTCTAACCTTTACCTGGTAAAGGTTGGGTGCTAAGTTACTTAGTGTGAGGGCACCCTGGCACTAGCCAAGGTGCCCCCACATTGTTCAGGGCCAATTCCCCGGACTTTGTGAGTGCGGGGACACCATTACACGCGTGCACTACATATAGGTCACTACCTATATGTAGCTTCACAATGGTAACTCCGAATATGGCCATGTAACATGTCTATGATCATGGAATTGCCCCCTCTATACCATCCTGGCATAGTTGGCACAATCCCATGATCCCAGTGGTCTGTAGCACAGACCCTGGTACTGCCAAACTGCCCTTCCTGGGGTTTCACTGCAGCTGCTGCTGCTGCCAACCCCTCAGACAGGCATCTGCCCTCCTGGGGTCCAGCCAGGCCTGGCCCAGGATGGCAGAACAAAGGACTTCCTCTGAGAGAGGGTGTTACACCCTCTCCCTTTGGAAAATGGTGTGAAGGCAGGGGAGGAGTAGCCTCCCCCAGCCTCTGGAAATGCTTTCTTGGGCACAGATGTGCCCAATTCTGCATAAGCCAGTCTACACCGGTTCAGGGGACCCCTTAGCCCAGCTCTGGCGCGAAACTGGACAAAGGAAAGGGGAGAGACCACTCCCCTGACCTGCACCTCCCCTGGGAGGTGTCCAGAGCTCCTCCAGTGTGCTCCAGACCTCTGCCATCTTGGAAACAGAGGTGCTGCTGGCACACTGGACTGCTCTGAGTGGCCAGTGCCACCAGGTGACGTCAGAGACTCCTTCTGATAGGCTCCTTCAGGTGTTGCTAGCCTATCCTCTCTCCTAGATAGCCAAACCCTCTTTTCTGGCTATTTAGGGTCTCTGTCTCTGGGGAAACTTTAGATAACGAATGCAAGAGCTCATCCGAGTTCCTCTGCCTCTCTCTCTTCACCTTCTGCCAAGGAATCGACTGCTGACCGCGCTGGAAGCCTGCAAAACTGCAACATAGTAGCAAAGACGACTACTGCAACTCTGTAACGCTGATCCTGCCGCCTTCTCGACTGTTTTCCTGGTGGTGCATGCTGTGGGGGTAGTCTGCCTCCTCTCTGCACTAGAAGCTCTGAAGAAATCTCCCGTGGGTCGACGGAATCGTCCCCCTGCAACCGCAGGCACCAAAGAACTGCATCACCGGTCCCTTGGGTCTCCTCTCAGCACGACGAGCGGGGTCCCTCGAATCCAGCAACTGTGTCCAAGTGACCCCCACAGTCCAGTGACTCTTCAGTCCAAGTTTGGTGGAGGTAAGTCCTTGCCTCCCCACGCCAGACTGCATTGCTGGGAACCGCGACTTTTGCAGCTACTCCGGCCCCTGTGCACTTCCGGCGGAAATCCTTTGTGCACAGCCAAGCCTGGGTCCACGGCACTCTAACCTGCATTGCACAACTTTCTAAGTTGGTCTCCGGCGACGTGGGACTCCTTTGTGCGACTTCGGGTGAGCACCGTTTCACGCATCCTCGTAGTGTCTGTTTCTGGCACTTCTCCGGGTGCTACCTGCTGCTAAGAGGGCTCCTTGTCTTGCTCGATGTCCCCTCTACCTCCTGGTCCAATTTGCGACCTCCTGGTCCCTCCTGGGCCACAGCAGCATCCAAAAACCCTAACCGCACGATTTGCAGCTAGCAAGGCTTGTTGGCGTTCTTTCGGCGGGAAAACACTTCTGCTCGACTCTCCACGGCGAGAGGGAACCGTCCACCAAAGGAATCCCTTCTGCAGGAATTTCCTGCAGAAACCTCAGCTTCTTCTGTCCAGTAGAAGCTTCTTTGCACCACAGCTGGCATTTCCTGGGCATCTGCCAATCTCTTGCTTGTGACTTTTGGACTTGGTCCCCTTGTTCCACAGGTACCCTCGACTGGAAATCCATTGTTGTTGCATTGTTGGTTTGTGTCTTTCCTGCATTATTCCTCTATCACGACTTCTTTGTCCTTGGGGGAACTTTATTGCACTTTGCACTCACTTTTCAGGGTCTTGGGGTGGGCTAATTTTCTAACCCTCACTATTTTCTAATAGTCCCAGCGACCCTCTACAAGGTCACATAGGTTTGGGGTCCATTCGTGGTTCGCATTCCACTTTTGGAGTATATGGTTTGTGTTGCCCCTATCCCTATGTGTCCCCATTGCATCCTATTGTAACTATACATTGTTTGCACTGTTTTCTAAGACTATACTGCATATTTTTGGTATTGTGTACATATATCTTGTGTATATTTCCTATCCTCTCACTGAGGGTACACTCTAAGATACTTTGGCATATTGTCATAAAAAATAAAGTACCTTTATTTTTAGTATAACTGTGTATTGTGTTTTCTTATGATATTGTGCATATGACACTAAGTGGTACTGTAGGAGCTTCACTCGTCTCCTAGTTCAGCCTAAGCTGCTCTGCTAAGCTACCATTATCTATCAGCCTATGCTGCTAGACACCCTATACACTAATAAGGGATAACTGGGCCTGGTGCAAAGTGCAAGTACCCCTTGGTACTCACTACAAGCCAGTCCAGCCTCCTACAGTTTTCTGTTACAGTAAGCAGAGACCTTGGACAAAGTTAAGTTGTAGGTAATCCAATTGTGCCAAGTTACCATGGTATTGGGTGATTTGACATGTCATATGTGAAGCATTCCAAACCAATTTGACTCAAGCAACTGATAAGATGTGCAGATCAGTTGCACTTTGGAAGATGGCCTGAAAATTACATCTTACAACCAGTGCAGTCAACACAGTGGAGAGGCAACATATGGCTTTGGCCATTTGGAGGCGTAGCTTAGTGGGAAGCAGGCAAACCCAGGACTTTGTTTCATATGTGACTGGAGTCATCATGTGCACAGTGCTTTGTCAATGTGTCTGCTGCTAATACCCATCTGGTGAGGCATTTTGAGTCCTTAGGAATACTTGTAGTACACACTGGGTAAGATGTCATTCCTGTCCTCAATATCTTCATCTTGGGTTGGCAAGTCATGATGGAGCTAGGTAGAAAGACATGTCTCTGAGTTGATGTCAAGAACCCTCAGATTTGCAATGTTCTGGCTCCTGTGAAGTGTAAAAGAAAAGCAAAAAATATGCAGGTCAAGACGTATATGCAGTGGAAAAAGGCGATGTCCTGATTGGCAGATAATTTCTCGAGTTGTGTAGCAAACATTGCAAGGAAAAAACAGAGAAAGAAATCCAAGATGGCCGTGAGGTTATTCAGATATGCGGTTGCAGTTCTAGTGTTGCACTCTTGAGATAGAACTGTGATATACGCGCGCCGCTCGGGCACCGCGCACTTCAACTGTGTTCTGACTGGAATCCAGAAGTGTTTTGAGAGAACACTTGTTCTGAGGTAAATGTTTTCAGCAAGGATATCACTATGCACATATTTCAAAGGACTAGTCAAGTAAGCCACAGATTATAGTTTTGCTGTTCAAAGACGAAAAATGTGCCAAGAGATTCAGCAGCGTTTCTGAGAGTTTCAGGCTAGGCTCTATAAATTAGAACATTATGAGAACATTTTCAGTAAGAAAGACAATATTGTTAACTGTTTATAAACGACTAGAGTTCAGAAGTATACAGAGATACTTTATTCAGCACTCATAAAGGAGCCTCCAGGTTACTGTTACCTGTAAAAGATTTATAAAAGACAGTCAACAAGAAAGTCATCTCCACGAGTCACACAACTATATTTAACTTCTCTATACATATGTATATATATAGCAACAATTCAATTTAGAGAAAGTGTAGACAAATCAAACTCATACTATATGTCTGCAAAAAGACTGCAAATCAGTTTGACCTTCACTTCAAACAAAGAGACCATCCTCAATGTAACTTATTTACTGTAAATCTTAATATATATCATGGGAGAAAAAGAGTTGCAAATTCCTCAGGAAACCCATGTAAAGAGAGCTGTGATTTGAGCACAAGTAACATTAATTACATTAATTAACTATTAGTGAATGTTGAAAGATTGTATAAAAGAAACAGTGTGTCCCTAGTAATTGTAATTATAATTTTTCAGGTGCAGCTTCCAAGATAAAAAGAGAAGAGTACAACAGACTGATTTAGTGAAAAAGCTGACCTCTGAGGCAGTATCTCTTATCCCATTCCCCTTTCCCCCTCCAGGGTGCTCAAAACGGAGAACTCCATTCGTTGCAAGTAGTCTGGGTTGGGACTGAGGATTTATCTTCTGCTCCTGAGGGAATCGAACCAAGGTACCTTGATAGTTGAGCATAATGTGTATCTTGAGTACAGTTCAATTGAGAGTTCACAATCATGGGGTATTTGGACCAGTGACCACTTGGCTAGTGTTTGAAGTCAGATCACTCTCTCTACTACACACACCATACAAATGGCATCCTCCCAGGTGAGTAAAATTTAATTGAGAGGTAGCAAACAAGGGTATTTGGACAAGTAACCACTGGGCTGGTGTTTGGAGTCACTGAAACATGGCCTCCTGGGAGTTGCAGTCCAGTATCTCCCTCTACTCTACACACTTGACAAATGGTATCTTCCCAGGTGAGTACACTTCAATTTACAGCTAAGACACACAGGTATTTGGACAAGTGAAGACTGGGCTGTTTTTTGGAGTTACTGAAACAGGGCCTACTGTGCTTTGCAGTCAGATCACTCCCTCTACTGCACACTCTATCCAAATGGTATCTTCCCAGCTGAGTAAAATTCAATGGAGAGTTAGCAAAAAAAGGTATTTAGACAAGTAACCACTGAGCTGGTGTTCGAAGTTACTAAACAGGGCCTCCTGGGAGAAGCAGTCCAGTCACTCTCTCTACTACACACACTTGACAAACAGCATCCTCCCAGGTGAGTACACTTCAATTTACAGTTAAGCCACAAAGGTGTTTGGACAAGTGAAGACTGGGCTGTTTTTTGGAGATACTGAAACAGGGCCTAATGTGATTTGCAGTCAGATCACTCCCTCTGCTACACACGCCTGACAAATGGTATCCTCCTATGTGAGTACACTTCAATTGAGAGTACACAGAGAGGGGTATTTGGACAAGCAACCACTGGGCTGGTGTTTGAAGTTACTGAAACAGGGCCTGCTGGGTTTGCAGTCCAGTCAATCCCTCTAGTACACACATTTGACAAATGGTATCCTTCAGGTGAGTACACTTCAATTGAGAGTTCACTGACAGGAATATTTGGACAAGTGAACACTGGGCTGGTGTTTGGAGTTGTAGAAACAGGGCATTCTGGGAGTTGCAGTCAGGTCACTCTCATTGCTCCCCAACACTTGGGAAATGTTTGGCATTAATGGCCTGTGACTTGACTGGAAATTGAAGGGGGTGACAGTGACTAACTAAACAAGACAAGTGAACCTGGCGGAAGAAATGGGATAATGTGTGTAGAAGGTGTAAAATGGAAAGGAAAAAAGTCCTGCCTTATGAAAAAAATAGACAAAATGATGTGTGATCTGCCTTGCTGTGCTGCAGTGGAAATGCAAAGGATTGTTGTCTGCGACGTGGCTGTGTTTTATAGTGTCCTTTCCAGGTGTGTCCACTTGGCCAATGTGTGTTAGCTGTGTCGTTTTTTAATTCATCCAATGTGCACTTGTCTGTTACTTGCTGAACCTGGACAGCAGTAGTTAACTGCCATTGGCTGACCGCCGCGAGGAGACTGCAAAGGCAACTGTTTGTTTGTAATAGGCTTGATGGTTGGCCACGGCACTGATGGCACTGGAGGTCCAAGCCTTCACGCCGCTGACTTTTTTGCTTGCCGGACAGTTGTACTGCCTGTATGAATTGTAATTGGGCGGTCTAGGGACCACCTGTGCAGCAGTCTTTTTGGGACCGCAAACATGGCAGTCTGGCCATCCAACCGCCAAACTCTTAATCAGGCCCTGTAATGTTTAGATTTTGAAGGACCTTTGTATTATAGTGTTTGTTCAGAAAATTATCATACAAAATTAAAACAACAATAATAAGGAAATTGATTACTATTTAAGGTTTGTGCAATTGCTGTATCCTTCATGTTTTGAATTTAAAATATATTGAAAATGTAATAAAAAATGTGTGTTGCCTTTTTCTGAGACACTGCATGTTTGCACATTAAACAGTGACAGTGTTAGTTTAATAATATAGAAATGATCAATTAGCCACTGCAGTTTGTTTGTTTAAAAAAAAAAAGAAATATTATTTCTGTTAGTTGATGAACATCATAAGGCTCGGATTTTTCATAAGGTGCACAGAAGGTAGCACTCTTTTAAGAAATATGCACATATATTTGGTTGCTCGGCAAATTATAGAAAGGCATTGATGCATCAAATCATTTGCTGAAGACGGTAAAAAAAGATAACATTAACTGGGGCGCCAGCGTTTACCATTTGTGAGGAATCACATCAATTGGAAACATTTCCCAAAATCTCAATGCTAATACCTCATATACGGCCCGCCGTGCATCCCTGACAGCAATGTCCTATGCACCCAGTGTTAAAAATACATCAATCTCTTGATTTAGTGATTTATATGCCATATAAACAACATGATGTCCCGATTAAAAAGCACCTCACACTGTTGGCAAAGTCTTGCCTCTCTTTTAATGCCTGACCAGGATTGTGTAATTTCCAAAAAAGAAGAGATGGTTTGCATCTGATGTAATAGGGGCGCTTTGTTCGTACTGAAAGGGTGTGTTTTACAAAAAATTTACTACAATCAAAATGTATATTTTATGTATAGGTACTGTACTTTAGATTTTTTTATAATATTACCTGGATAACATTACATTTCTGTTTTCTGAAGTTTGCATGCTTTTAATAAATTGTTAACAAACTATGGGCCTGATTTAAGAAAAGTGGACCTGCATCCAATGCAGCGCCACTTTTTATGCACCCCTTAGCGCCCCCCTACTGTCATCATGTGTGCGTCGTATTTAACATACAGCGCACCATGTCACAGGACAGGGGCAACAGCGTCGACATTTTTTATGCTATTGATGTACTGTGTAAGATTAGCACCAAAAGTTTGGCGCTAATCCTGCACAGTACATAGTGGCCCATTGAAAGCAATGGTGTGCCCCCTTTAAACACCTGCTCTGTGCAGGCAATAAAAGTAGCCTCAAATAATGATGCAGGGGAATCTCTTGAATTTCACTGTGCCTTTTCTCGGGTCCCCCTAATGGGGTGAAGCCCCCCTTCAATGCATTATGCCTGGCGCAGGCATCTTGTGGTGTTAGGGGCTACAAAGTGGTGCAATGCATGCATTGAGCTACTTTGTAAATCTGTTGTGGTGATTTTGGCATTGTTGGGCCTCATTAGTGTAAAAAAAATGACACTATTGTGACGCTTAAATCTGGGCCTATATTGTTAAAAAGAGTGTCAATATTATGAGAACACAATGGAAAATAATCATTTAATTTGATGATGTCATGCGTAGATAATGTAGGCTTATCAGTGGCAGTACAGACGTTTGCCTAAAGGATGATTGTATATAATAGTTTCCCTGTCCAACAATACATATTGCTAAACCATTGTCTCCAGTGTGGAGATTTGCTTTGCTGCACCTCAAATTCTATGGTATACAAGTCCAGATTCTCTGTGTTTATCTTAAGTATTGGTTTATACTAAGCCAACACACTGTTTGTACTTACCTAGGCAAAATATTGTATTTGCACCCCAGGGTTTTTCACATATTTACATGAATAGACCACACTTAACAACTTTCAAAATTTGTCAGGATGCTTAATTTTTCCCAGTTGAAAGCACGAGTTGGTGAAAGGGAACAATGGCTGTCTCTTTCCCAATGGGTGTGATAATGTCAGACCCTGTTTTGAGGGGAGTGAGGGTATAACGTGTAATCAGAGGCTTCACACCCTGAGGCTTTAGCATCAGTGAAGCTCAGGGATGGCAGGAGATCAGTCATCCAGTCTCATACCTCTGTGGCTCATTGGAGTTGAGCAGCATGCTTGGTTGGCTTATTAGTAGTTGCTGCCTCAAGTCTAATGCAGGCAGGCATTCGTTTTCAGCAGATTGAGGCCTCTATGAGATAATTCAGGAGGGCACTCATCTTCAAAAGTTGTAGCCTGCAGGTCTGATGAAGGTGGAAGGTGAAAGATTCAACACCCAGGCTGATGAAGGTGGGCACTCGTCTCTGGCAGTTGTGGCCTCCAGGTCGATACAGTGCTTCCCAAGAGACAGCGATAGTACTAGGCTTTCATGGTCATTGTCGGAAATGCCAGCAGCATGATGACAAATTGATGCACAACTTCTTATGTAGTTAATGGCAGGAACTTCACACGGAGTCCGGAGCGACCCCTCATCCTCTGGGTCAGGACTAGTTTTGCTCCCAATCAGCAGTTAGCTACTTTGGGGTGATCCTCACTCTTATAAAGCCTCTTCTTCTGCAGGGCTAGATTCTCTTTTTAGTCTCTAAGTAGGCAAGAAGGCTTCTACGTACTTGAGTCTGCCATTTAGCATCACCAGCAAATTTTAGGCTTTATGTGATGTCCTCTCTATCTGAGACTCTTACTATTGGTCATAAACCAGCCCAGGACACACAACAATTCATCAGGTACTCTGAAGAGCATTGCCTGCCTTGGTCAAGAAGAACCTGGAACTGGAACAAAGCGGGTGGTTTGGATATCACGTTTGCCCTTATTTTACAGGCAGAGGATTAGGATCCACTGCCTAAGGCTTCAGAACAAGTTTGAAATTGTTCTCTCTCAAATGTCAGCACTATAATTAAAGTGCAATTTTCCCTGTTTTTACACTGAAGCTATTTATCAGGCCTTTTGCTGTTCTTTGGCAGGATCACTAGATGGTACTCCAAGTGTACTGCCTTACCAACCCTTATTAAAAACAATGACCCTGGCCCCACAAGAGTGAAATGGAAGGTTGCATTTATAATGATTATATGGTGATCACCCAAAAGTTCTTATTTTTTTCATAACACATAGTGCATTGAATGTAGGGAACTGTTTCAAACACATTACTTTTGACAGTGTAGGTAACGCGATTTGAACATGTAAAAATATTTTCCATGTAAAGAACAAAAGTGTGCATTTGTACAGTTAGTTAACCCTACATCATGCATTCTATGTTATTTACCATAAACGTGTTGAGTTTTTACAAAGTTTGACAATAAGTGTCAGAAGTATTCATGAAGAATACGGGCCTGCCAGTAAGCACACAGCAAAGAAAGTCCTTGGATTAATGGGAGAAAAAGACATGGATTAATGTGTTCCCTGAAGAAAATAAATGGTAGATATTTGGAAGTAGGAAAATAATTGAGCTGCTTTTTAAGGATTTTACTAAATTAGGTCTATCTACTTATGGTTTACTAATTTATGTTTTAATTTATTGTTTTTCATTTCACCCAAAACATTTCAGATAGAAAGGCAGAGAGAAATAACATGTTATTGTTATAGTGGCATGGCACAGCAGCCCACTTACATGTGCCTCAGATGCTTGTTCTCACTCTGCCGCTAGTGACTGCCGTGAGTCTGGGAACAGGTGCGACAACAAGGAAATTGAAACCTGCAGAAGAAAAAAATGTCTGCAAAGTCCAGAGATCTACCTGAAGAGTTGATCTATTACCCAATTACAAGGCAATAAAAATGGCCAGAAGGCAAATATGGATGATGGAGGAGCACCAGGTCTGGAGGTCAAATAAGCAAGAGGAAGATTTTGGCCAAAGAAGACATTCTTCCACTACCACTACTAGAAGAGCACATTGCCTGTAGAGAAATCAGCTCAGTGGATTGGACACCACAGTCAGCAGCGATAGATGCCAAAAAGAAAAGAAGATGCAGAATGGACTAAGAGAATGATGAAGCAGAAGATAGCTTAGGGTGACCTGAAGACAGACACCATTTTATTTCAGGCAACCCAAGGATGTTTCGCGGACCTAAGCAAATCTTCTTTGGGGCCAATCTGAGGTACTAGAACAATTTTGATAGCATGGGTGCTGCCATTATTGTGTCATCCCCAATGTCTTTGGGATTGTGAAACATCCAAGTGCCACACAAAAAACAAGTGCAGCAAAAAAGCAAAGTCCATTCACCATCATAGTGGTATTTGTGTGTTATTATGCCATTAGTGTGTTTTGGAGCACAATATCTTACTAAAGCACATATATTTGTGGTGCGTGGTAGCACACTGTTATTTACAGACAGAACATTTTCCATTGAAATGACCGTTACATTTGCAGGAACATGAAGTTTTACTTATGAAACTATGTAACACACAAATGACAATGTATGAAAATGGGTTTCAGTGTGTATTTATCGTTTGTGTATAATTAAGTAAAGCGTTTTGGTTTGTTTTGTTCCAATGAAAATATGGGTTTCCTTCCCACTTCAGAATTACAAAAATGTCCTTCATTTGTGCTTTCCTAACTACTGATATATTTTGAAATATTTATAGTGTATTAACAGGCATTTAAATCTTGTTGTCCTTTCACACCTCTGGTACCTCAAAAAAATTCTCACAGTTCACTTTACAAAATAATCTCCCTTTTCAGTCAGAAAAAGAGAACAAAGCATCAATCTCCATGTTAAAAGAATCAGCATAATTCTGTCAGAAGACATAGGGGCATATTTACAAGTCCCATAGTGCCACCGGAGCGTCACTTTTTTGCGATGCTCCGTTGGCACTGCGCATTATGCATATTTATAAGGTGGCATTAAGCCACTTTTTGTGGCTTAATGCCGCCTTGTAAATATACCCCGATACAGTTTTCTTCAGCAGAGGGGCATGCAATCAGTGTTGCTGTGGGCGTTCCACCACAACACCCATTGCTTTTGACGCTGCCCCAAATTTACAAGAATCTGTAAATCTGTGGCAGCACCAAAAACTAACCCCACCCCAGGGGTGGCGTTAGCATAGCCCAACAAGGAGAAATGCTTTCATTTCTCCTCGTTTTTGCTTTTTCTATGTGCTGCAAAAGAGCAAAACTGCCATGAACGATTGTTCATGTGCAGGTAGGTGTACCTTCCTGCACATAAACAGCCATTAAATAATGATTATTTGGTACTTCTATGTGTACTGCACTCTGTAGCTCATGTAGAAAAGGCCAGATCACCATTGTAGCTTGTTTATGTGCAGGAAGGGAGCCTTTCCTGCACAGAAACAATCCTTCCCTTCAAAGCGGACACTCTTGAACTATGGTGCAAGGATGCATGTGCTGACACTGGCAGTTAAATTTAGCACAAGAGCTAGGGGAAACACAGGGGTGCATTGTATGTTTGTAAATACGGTGCATCCCTGCGTTTAAGAACTGACGTGGTGCTGACAATTTTGGCACAGCACTGCTTTGCACCACTTCATTGTTAATATGCCCCATATCCCGACATTTCATGTCTGTCTTTGAATGCACAGCAAATGTGAAAGGCTAGAAGTAAAATGTTAAAGTATCTTTATTGCTCATTCACCTTTTGAAGTTTAGCAGGGTTATTTTCGGGGTGCTGCAGCACTTCTCTACCCCTATGTCCAGAATCCATGGATTCAATGCAAGAGAGCAATGTTGGTAGTCATACGTCACACTCCAACACAAATACTGTACTGAGAGAGCATAAGTTATATAGTCAGAGACCATTCTGAGAAACACAAAGGGGTTTCTGGATGGTTGGAGACACAGATACATTCAAGCGGGGCTCAGTGTGGGAAACTCTGGGCACAAATATGTGTCAACGGGCAGTATAGGTAGAAGAAACAAGATAGAAAATGAAAAAGATCATGCCATTAAAATTCTGCCACTATAAGTACTGTTTTCTAGTGTAGAATATTTCCTACCATGTATGTTTTATCATGCTGACTGACAACAGCCTTAAAATGCAGTTTTATCTGTAAAAAAATCAGGTTTGATCTAATACATGGGTTTTCAAAAATACATACATTTGTTTGCGAAATTTTGTTAAATTTCATAGAACGTTCAAGAAATTACGTAGAACTGGTTTTAGAGCAGACTGTGATTTGTCTTTGTCTTGTGTAACTTGAAAGAGTATATTGCATATAAAAAATTCACACAAGATAACAGCAGGACAGTAGTTCAAGTAGTAGTAGTTGAGCATGTTTATTTTGTGGTGCTACCTTATAAAGACCCCTACAGCATAACTACAAATCATCAAACAACATTTATATACAGTGTGCAAAATATACAATATATCAGCTGAGCTAATAAAAAATACAGTTTATAGATTGAAAGATTTGCCCTAGTCGTTTCTGTTGTATCTATACAGAAAATAAAAAATACTTCTGCCAGACAGGATTGCAGTACTTATGTCAAGACTAAGCATTCATAAGGCCACTTTCTAGTGATGAAACCTCAAATTGCCACAAAGGCAATGCTGTTGCATAAATGGGACAAAAGAAGAAAACATATTTACATTTTCTTTCCAGTAACCAGATGCTTTGCACAGCCCATTCCTAGCTAATCCACTCTCTCAATTACAAGTGACGCTATTAAGAAATATTGCTCCAAATCTCAATTTAATAGAAAGTGTTTCGGATTTTTGAGGAACTATTGCTCGTTTAAGAGAAATGTCAAAGTAGAGTGGAAGGACTGGTGTACTCCTTAGTACATTCAGTAGGGATCTAACAAAATGGTTTTCTATAGTAATGAGCTCTTTGATGTTGCTTTTGCCCCAAATGTCTGCCCCATAAAGGGCTGCTACTTGAGCTTTTTCTGTGTAAACCTCCAGTGCTGGAGATACTGAACTAGATATTGTAGATCTATACAATTTCACGATAGCTGAAGCTCTATAAAGAATTATTGCCCTGTTTTTTCTCAATTTGTGAAGACCAGGTCAATGTGTTATCAACCCATATACCCAAATAATCAAAGTGGTTGACTTCTTCAAGAAAATTATCTCCCAATCTCATTTTGCTACAAAAGAACTTATGAGGCCTAATAGCCATAAACTTCACCTTGTGGGTATTAATTTCTAAACCTCTTGTATCCTAGAAAGCTTGAAATCTATATTCAACAGATTTTGCAGCCCTGCAGGGGTTTTTGAAATAAACGGAGTATCGTCCGCAAAATGTAAGCCTGGGATACAGTATGTGCACTTTCAAGTTTGGGGAAATCATGAGTGCAATCAAATAGATGGTTAAATGCATCATTAGTAAATAACTTAAAGAGCATAGGTGTGAGAGCACAGCCATGACACCTCTCTTAATGGGACTTTTGTCTGTAAGCTCGTTCTATTTGCCTTCATGCACGTGGGCAGAATTATACTCATGAACCCTAGTTATAATATAGAGTAACCCATGGGGAACACCAATTGACTTGAGGGAGTCCAAAAGTTTTTCCCTCAGGACAATATCAAAGGCAGTGCTCAATTCCACAAAAGCTGCATAGATATGTTGTTTATTTAATCTAATATTTCCACAAGATAAAGGCTAGCCTAAAATCTGTGGGGCATATTTACAAGAAATGATGCATCACTGCGTTGCGGCAGCAATGCGTCAAAAATACTTACGGTGCACAGAAATCCATTACAATGCCATGGATGCACCATATTTACAATATTGGGCACCATGGCATAAGGACCCAAAGTGCGTCAGAAATTCTGACATATATGTGGGAACTTTGCTGTAATAAATCAGACCCAAAAGTGGTGAATCGCTGAAGTTGGCTTCAAAACTGATGCAACTTCAGCTATGCATCAAAATTTAGAGGTGGTTCATCAGTTTTAATTGACACCAGTAGCCTAATGTGTCAGGACCAATGTGAAAGACTGTAGAGTGGTGGATTAGCACCTGGTACAATCTCGCATTGGTCCTGGATGTAGTGTAAGCAGTATGGCTATGTGTCATATAACAGTGAGCATGGTGCGAAAACCTGAGTATGTGTGACATGGTGAGTGACAGTGGTATGTGAGTGAATAGAAGTATATTGTGTAATGTAATGTGCAAATACATGTGTAAACTACCTTATGTGTGTACTTACCTGTTGTCCTTTTGTAGGAGGCTGGACTGGCTTGTAGTGAGTACCAAGGGGTACTTGCACCTTGCACCAGGCCCAGTTATCCCTTATTACTGTATAGGGTGTCTAGCAGCTTAGGCTGATAAATAATGGTAGCTTAGCAGAGCAGCTTAGGCTGAACTAGGAGACGTGTGAAGCTACTACAGTACCACTTAGTGTCATATGCACAATATCATAAGAAAACACAATACACAGTTATTCTAAAAATAAAGGTACTTTATTTTTTATGACAATATGCCAAAGTATTTTAGAGTGAGAGGATAGGAAATATACACAAGATATAGATACACAATAGCAAAAATATGCAGTATAGTCTTAGAAAACAGTGCAAACAATGTATAGTTACAATAGGATGCAATGGGGAAACATAGGGATAGGGGCAACACAAACCATATACTCCAAAAGTGAATGCAAACCACGAATGGACCCCAAACCTATGTGACCTTGTAGAGGGTCGCTGGGACTATTAGAAAATAGTGAGAGTTAGAAAAATAACCCTCCCCAAGACCCTGAAAAGTGAGTGCAAAGTGCACTAAAGTTCCCCTAAGGACAAAAAAGTTGTGTTAGAGGAATAATGCAGGAAAGACACAAACCAACAATGCAACAACGATGGATTTCCAATCTAGGGTACCTGTGGAACAAGGGGACCAAGTCCAAAAGTCACAAGCAATTCGGAGATGGGCATATGCCCAGGAAATGCCAGCTGTGGATGCAAAGAAGCTTCTGCTGGACAGAAGAAGCAGAGGTTTCTGCAGGAACGAAAAGGGCTAGAGACTTCCCCTTTGGTGGACGGATCCCTCTCGCCGTGGAGAGTTGTGCAGAAGTGCTTTCCCGCCGAAAGAACGCCAACAAGCCTTGCTAGCTGCAAATCGTGCGGTTAGCGTTTTTGGATGCTGCTGTGGCCCAGGAAGGACCAGGAGGTCGCAAATTGAACCAGGAGGTAGAGGGGACGTCAAGCAAGACAAAGAGCCCTGTTAGCAGCAGGTAGCACTCGGAAAAGTGCCAGAAATAGGCACTACGAAGATGCGTGAAATGGTGCTCACCCGAAGTTACACAAAGAAGTCCCACGTCGCCGGAGACCAACTTAGAAAGTCGTGCAATGCAGCTTAGAGTGCCGTGGACCCAGGCTTGGCTGTGCACAAAGGATTTCTGCCGGAAGTGCACAGGGGCCGGAGTAGCTGCAAAAGTCGCGTTTCCCAGCAATGCAGTCTAGCGAGGCGAGGCAAGGACTTACCTCCACCAAACTTGGACTGAAGAGTCACTGGACTGTGGGGGTCACTTGGACAGAGTTGCTGGATTCGAGGGACCTCGCTCGTTGTGCTGAGAGGAGACCCAAGGGACCGGTAATGCAGCTTTTTGGTGCCTGCGGTTGCAGGGGGAAGATTTCGTCGACCCACAGGAGATTTCTTCGGAGCTTCTAGTGCAGAGAGGAGGCAGACTACCCCCACAGCATGCACCACCAGGAAAACAGTTGAGAAGGCGGCAGAATCAGCGTTACAGAGTTGCAGTAGTCGTCTTTGCTACTATGTTGCAGGTTTGCAGGCTTCCAGCGCGGTCAGCAGTCGATTCCTTGGCAGAAGGTGAAGAGAGAGATGCAGAGGAACTCGGCTGAGCTCTTGCATTCGTTATCTAAAGTTTCCCCAGAGACAGAGACCCTAAATAGCCAGAAAAGAGGGTTTGGCTACTTAGGAGAGAGGATAGGCTAGCAACACCTGAAGGAGCCTATCACAAGGAGTCTCTGACGTCACCTGGTGGCACTGGCCACTCAGAGCAGTCCAGTGTGCCAGCAGCACCTCTGTTTCCAAGATGGCAGAGGTCTGGAGCACACTGGAGGAGCTCTGGACACCTCCCAGGGGAAGTGCAGGTCAGGGGAGTGGTCACTCCCCTTTCCTTTGTCCAGTTTCGCGCCAGAGCAGGGCTAAGGGGTCCCCTGAACCGGTGTAGACTGGCTTATGCAGAATTGGGCACATCTGTGCCCAAGAAAGCATTTCCAGAGGCTGGGGGAGGCTACTCCTCCCCTGCCTTCACACCATTTTCCAAAGGGAGAGGGTGTAACACCCTCTCTCAGAGGAAGTCCTTTGTTCTGCCATCCTGGGCCAGGCCTGGCTGGACCCCAGGAGGGCAGCTGCCTGTCTGAGGGGTTGGCAGCAGCAGCAGCTGCAGTGAAACCCCAGGAAAGGTAGTTTGGCAGTACCAGGGTCTGTGCTACAGACCACTGGGATCATGGGATTGTGCCAATTATGCCAGGATGGCATAGAGGGGGCAATTCCATGATCATAGACATGTTACATGGCCATATTCGGAGTTACCATTGTGAAGCTACATATAGGTAGTGACCTATATGTAGTGCACGCGTGTACTGGTGTCCCCGCACTCACAAAGTCCGGGGAATTGGCCCTGAACAATGTGGGGGCACCTTGGCTAGTGCCAGGGTGCCCTCACACTAAGTAACTTTGCACCTAACCTTTACCAGGTAAAGGTTAGACATATAGGTGACTTATAAGTTACTTAAGTGCAGTGTAAAATGGCTGTGAAATAACGTGGACGTTATTTCACTCAGGCTGCAGTGGCAGGCCTGTGTGAGAATTGTCAGAGCTCCCTATGGGTGGCAAAAGAAATGCTGCAGCCCATAGGGATCTCCTGGAACCCCAATACCCTGGGTACCTCAGTACCATATGCAAGGGAATTATAAGGGTGTTCCAGTAAGCCTATGTAAATTGGTAAAATTGGTCACTAGCCTGTTAGTGACAATTTGTAAGAAATGAGAGAGCATAACCACTGAGGTTCTGATTAGCAGAGCCTCAGTGAGACAGTTAGGCACTACACAGGGAACACATACATATAGGCCACAACCTTATGAACACTGGGGTCCTGACTAGCAGGGTCCCAGTGACACATAACAAACATACTGAAAACATAGGGTTTTCACTATGAGCACTGGGCCCTGGCTAGCAGGATCCCAGTGAGACAGTGAAAACACCCTGACATACACTCACAAACAGGCCAAAAGTGGGGGTAACAAGGCTAGAAAGAGGCTACTTTCTCACACAACCCCCCTCCCCCCCCCCAAACGAAGGACAATAAGGCTAACCTTGGCCAGTTGAGACTTTATTGTCTAAGTGGTGATAAGTAGAGAGTAGCTCTGCAATAGACTGGTTACTCCCTTTATCATCCACTATATGGTTACTTCCCTTTGGGGATGTAAACCACCCTGTTTGAAGTTTTTTAGCTAAGCAACAATGTGAAGATGTATTTTCAGAGTTTCTATCAGTAAGTTTTAGTTTAGAGCAGTGGGAATTGTCCACTGAACCTATTTGTAATGATGGAAATGCCAGACAGGGATGCTGTCTCAATAAAGCCATAGCTGGGCAAAAACGTTGTCCATATGGCTGGAAGAGAGAACAGGGATGCTGTTTCTCTTGAGTTGGAGCAGGGCAGTGATGCTGTCCTCTGAGCTCCACACTAGGGCAGGGATGCTGTCCTAAGTGTTGTGAGGCAGTGCAGGGTTTCTGCACTAAAGTTTCTCTGGGAGGGTTGGAGGGATGCTCCATGTTAACTAAAATGGTGCTCTTTTTGTCACCAATGTTAGTTATCCCACAGAGAGGTACTTCCACCTCAGGGAGTACAGCTTTGCCAGCTGATGATTCCCTTGGAACAGGTGCCACCCCAGGAGAGGTTTCTCCCACCACAGGAATGGTATCCTGAATGGCAGGGTGGTTAGGGGATACTGTGATACCCTTTTTACCTGTTGATGGAGAGGGATCCTGAGTTTTCAGGCCTTCTCTCCTTTGCTTTTTCATTTCAGTAGAAATGAGAGGGAACAATTCCTCAGGGATGCCCAGCATGGCTGCATGGGCATAAAACTCTACATCAGCCCAACCTGAGGCCTCTAGGTCATTACCTAAGAGACAGTCTACAGGTAAGCTAGGTGATACCACCACCTGCTTAGGGACAGTAACTCCACCCCAACTAAACTGAATTATAGCTAAGGGAAGAAACTTAGTGGAGTTATGGACATCAATAATCTTATACTGTTGTCCAATGATGTGTTGATCAGAGTGCACTAGGTTTTCAGTCACCAAAGTGATACTGGCACCTGTGTCTCTGTAGGCCAAGGCCTCAACACCATTTATTGAAACTGTATGCCTGTACTTATCCATTGTAAGGGGACAAGCAGCCAGTGTGGCAAGGCCAATGCCACTAGGTGTGACAGAAACTGTCTTGGGACTGACTACCCCAGTTTCTACTATGGACCCATAAGTGAACCCAACTACACCCTTAACTTGACTGTTGCCAGCAGTCCCACCACTAGTACCACTACTGCTAGGGGCACTAGAGCTTGATGTATTAGTGGTGGTAGGCTCAGGGGGTTTACCTGGACAGGACTTATCCCCTGGCCTATGGCCTCTGTTTTTACACACAAAGCACCAAGGCTTTTTAAATTGTGTAGGTTGAGAAGAAGAGGAAGAATTAGTTTTATCCCCACCCCCTGAAGAGTGTTTAAGATTTGAAGTGGGATCTTTGGTTTTACCCTTGTCCCCATGCTTATCTTGAGATTTTTCACCATCTTTCTTCTTATTGTTCTCTTTGTCACCCCCTGTATGAACTTTTCTGTTCACCCTTGTTCTGACCCATTTGTCTGCCTTCTTTCCCAATTCTTGGGGAGAGGTCAGATCAGAGTCCACCAAGTACTGGTGCAACAAATCAGACACACAATTATTAAGAATATGCTCTCTCAGGATCAAGTTATACAGGCTGTCATAATCAGTAACTTTACTGCCATGTAACCACCCCTCCAAGGCCTTCACTGAATGGTCAATGAAATCAACCCAGTCTTGTGAAGACTCCTTTTTGGTCTCTCTGAACTTTATCCTGTATTGTTCAGTGGTTAAGCCATAACCATCCAGGAGTGCATTCTTAAGAACTTTGTAATCATTGGCTTCACTTTCTTTCACAGTAAGGAGCCTATCCCTACCTTTTCCACTAAATGATAGCCATAGGATAGCAGCCCACTGCCTTTGAGGGACATCCTGTACAACACAGGCCCTCTCAAGTGCAGCAAACCACTTGTTAATGTCATCCCCCTCCTTATAAGGGGGAACTATCTTGTGCAGATTCCTGGAATCATGCTCTTTTGCAGGATGACTATAGGGAATACTGCTGCTGCTACCATGGGTTTCTAAACCCAGTTTCTGTCTCACCTTCTCTACTTCTAAAGTCTGTCTATCCAAATCCAGCTGTTGCTTCTTGAGCTTCAGTCTGGTTTGTTCCACTCTCAATCTATTGAGGTCCCTTTCTAACAATCTGTCATGAGGGTGGGTGGGAGGGACATGCCTTGAAACAGAAGTATGGTGAGAATGGACAAAAGGAGACCTGTCCCTTACAGAGGGCACCCTAACAGCTTGGCTAACAGAAACATCAGTACCACTGTGGTGTGAATAAATGCTTTTGCTATGATGTGAGACAACACTATTTGTATGGTGTGGCTCTTCATCATTACCAACTATGCTAGACTGTCTAGTAATGGGCAGGCTAGGAAGTTTCTTTCCTGAATCTTTTCCTGGGGGAGTCCCTGGATCAGATTGGGAACCATTAGCTACTTTTTCTACAGATGGGGCACTTCTAGCCTTATCCTGTTCTCTAAGCATGTTAAGTAACAGTTCCAAGGAAGGATTCTTCCCTACACTCAAACCTCTCTCTATGCAGAGACTCCTTGCTCCTTTCCAGCTAAGGTGATCATATGCAAGTTTGGACAGATCAACATTTTGGCCTGTGCCAGACATTTTTTAGAGAGAGTTAAAGTGATAGTAAAAGATAAAAAGTTTGTCAGAGCTTTTAGAAAGACAGAGAAAAAAACTTTTAAAACTTTTTACAACTTTTTAGAAAGTTAGAAGTACTTTTCAGCACTTTAGAAAAGAGTGAAAAGAGGAAATGCAAAACTTTTTGGCTATGTGTATATACACTGAACTTGTTTTGTATATTTTTCTCTTATGAAAAGTACAATGACAAGAGTGGTAAGTAGTCTCAAAGCACTTATCCCACCGCTGCCACCAATGTAGGAGGCTGGACTGGCTTGTGGTGAGTACCAAGGGGTACTTGCACCTTGCACCAGGCCCAGTTATCCCTTATTAGTGTATAGGGTGTCTAGCAGCTTAGGCTGATAGATAATGGTAGCTTAGCAGAGCAGCTTAGGCTGAACTAGGAGACGTGTGAAGCTACTACAGTACCACTTAGTGTCATATGCACAATATCATAAGAAAACACAATACACAGTTATACTAAAAATAAAGGTACTTTATTTTTTATGACAATATGCCAAAGTATCTTAGAGTGTACCCTCAGTGAGAGGATAGGAAATATACACAAGATATATATACACAATAGCAAAAATATGAAGTATAGTCTTAGAAAACAGTGCAAACAATGTATAGTTACAATAGGATGCAATGGGGAAACATAGGGATAGGGGCAACACAAACCATATACTCCAAAAGTGGAATGCGAACCACGAATGGACCCCAAACCTATGTGACCTTGTAGAGGGTCGCTGGGACTATTAGAAAATAGTGAGAGTTAGAAAAATAACCCTCCCCAAGACCCTGAAAAGTGAGTGCAAAGTGCACTAAAGTTACCCTAAGGACAAAGAAGTCGTGTTAGAGGAATAATGCAGGAAAGACACAAACCAACAATGCAACAACGATGGATTTCCAATCTAGGGTACCTGTGGAACAAGGGGACCAAGTCCAAAAGTCACAAGCAAGTCGGAGATGGGCATATGCCCAGGAAATGCCAGCTGTGGATGCAAAGAAGCTTCTACTGGACAGAAGAAGCAGAGGTTTCTGCAGGAATGAAAAGGGCTAGAGACGTCCCCTTTGGTGGACGGATCCCTCTCGCCGTGGAGAGTCGTGCAGAAGTGTTTTCCCGCCAAAAGAACGCCAACAAGCCTTGCTAGCTGCAAATCGTGCGGTTAGCATTTTTGGATGCTGCTGTGGCCCAGGAGGAACCAGGAGGTCGCAAATTGGACCAGGAGGTAGAAGGGACGTCGAGCAAGACAAGAATTCCTCTTAGAAGCATGTAGCACCCGGAGAAGTGCCAGAAATAGACACTACGAGGATGTGTGAAACGGTGCTCACCCGAAGTCGCACAAAGGAGTCCCACGTCGCCGGAGACCAACTTAGAAAGTTGTGCAATGCAGGTTAGAGTGCCGTGGACCCAGGCTTGGCTGTGCACAAAGGATTTCCGCCGGAAGTGCACAGGGGCCGGAGTAGCTGCAAAAGTCACATTTCCCAGTAATGCAGTCTAGCGAGGTGAGGCAAGGACTAACCTCCACCAAACTTGGACTGAAGAGTCACTGGACTGTGGGGGTCACTTGGACTGAGTTGCTGGATTCGAGGGACCTCGCTCGTCGTGCTGAGAGGAGACCCAAGGGACCGGTAATGCAGCTTTTTGGTGCCTGCGGTTGCAGGGGGAAGATTCCGTCGACCCACAGGAGATTTCTTCGGAGCTTCTAGTGCAGAGAGGAGGCAGACTACCCCCACAGCATGCACCACCAGGAAAACAGTTGAGAAGGCGGCAGGATCAGCGTTACAGAGTTGCAGTAGTCGTCTTTGCTACTATGTTGCAGGTTTGCAGGCTTCCAGCGCGGTCAGCAGTCGATTCCTTGGCAGAAGGTGAAGAGAGAGATGCAGAGGAACTCGGCTGAGCTCTTG
This sequence comes from Pleurodeles waltl, assembly GCF_031143425.1. Classification (NCBI taxonomy): domain Eukaryota; kingdom Metazoa; phylum Chordata; class Amphibia; order Caudata; family Salamandridae; genus Pleurodeles; species Pleurodeles waltl. The sequence continues at coordinate 32,104,205 of NC_090437.1, forward strand.
CATTCGTTATCTAAAGTTTCCCCAGAGACAGAGACCCTAAATAGCCAGAAAAGAGGGTTTGGCTACTTAGGAGAGAGGATAGGCTAGCAACACCTGAAGGAGCCTATCACAAGGAGTCTCTGACGTCACCTGGTGGCACTGGCCACTCAGAGCAGTCTAGTGTGCCAGCAGCACCTCTGTTTCCAAGATGGCAGAGGTCTGGAGCACACTGGAGGAGCTCTGGACACCTCCCAGGGGAGGTGCAGGTCAGGGGAGTGGTCACTCCCCTTTCCTTTGTCCAGTTTCGCGCCAGAGCAAGGCTAAGGGGTCCCCTGAACCGGTGTAGACTGGCTTATGCAGAATTGGGCACATCTGTGCCCAAGAAAGCATTTCCAGAGGCTGGGGGAGGCTACTCCTCCCCTGCCTTCACACCATTTTCCAAAGGGAGAGGGTGTAACACCCTCTCTCAGAGGAAGTCCTTTGATCTGCCATCCTGGGCCAGGCCTGGCTGGACCCCAGGAGGGCAGCTGCCTGTCTGAGGGGTTGGCAGCAGCAGCAGCTGCAGTGAAACCCCAGGAAAGGTAGTTTGGCAGTACCAGGGTCTGTGCTACAGACCACTGGGATCATGGGATTGTGCCAATTATGCCAGGATGGCATAGAGGGGGCAATTCCATGATCATAGACATGTTACATGGCCATATTCGGAGTTACCATTGTGAAGCTACATATAGGTAGTGACCTATATGTAGTGCACGCGTGTAATGGTGTCCCCGCACTCACAAAGTCCGGGGAATTGGCCCTGAACAATGTGGGGGCACCTTGGCTAGTGCCAGGGTGCCCTCACACTAAGTAACTTTGCAACTAACCTTTACCAGGTAAAGGTTAGACATATAGGTGACTTATAAGTTACTTAAGTGCAGTGTAAAATGGCTGTGAAATAACGTGGACGTTATTTCACTCAGGCTGCAGTGGCAGGCCTGTGTGAGAATTGTCAGAGCTCCCTATGGGTGGCAAAAGAAATGCTGCAGCCCATAGGGATCTCCTGGAACCCCAATACCCTGGGTACCTCAGTACCATATGCAAGGGAATTATAAGGGTGTTCCAGTAAGCCTATGTAAATTGGTAAAATTGGTCACTAGCCTGTTAGTGACAATTTGTAAGAAATGAGAGAGCATAACCACTGAGGTTCTGATTAGCAGAGCCTCAGTGAGACAGTTAGGCACTACACAGGGAACACATACATATAGGCCACAACCTTATGAGCACTGGGGTCCTGACTAGCAGGGTCCCAGTGACACATAACAAACATACTGAAAACATAGGGTTTTCACTATGAGCACTGGGCCCTGGCTAGCAGGATCCCAGTGAGACAGTGAAAACACCCTGACATACACTCACAAACAGGCCAAAAGTGGGGGTAACAAGGCTAGAAAGAGGCTACTTTCTCACACCTTTGGAGTATGCAGCTGTGGAATTAGGGACCCCTTCCTACATGGAGAAGTAACAATTCCGGTCCATCTCTTGCAAACAATACACAACAACACATTGCCTTGCTGCAGTAGATGATGAAATCATAGATGCCATGGTCCCAGCTTGGTAAAGGGATCCTACAACATTATTGTCACATGTGTAGACTCACTACTAGTACAGAGAAGTGAAATACAGACATATTCCAGTGTGGAAAGTGACTTGAGCTGGTCAGATTCCTATTGCAAAGCCACTGCTTCATTTTTACACCTGGTTTAAAAAGACGTAGGAATTTTTATGCATTTTGGTCTCTGCACGTCATTTGCCAATGATGCGTCAATTTCATAAAAAATTGTAAATATGGATGCGTCAGTTCTGCATGGGATTCTTCAAGAAAGCACCTACTTTTCATATGATTAACGCTACCTGATGGAGCCTGATGCAGCCTTTTGTAGCACATGTAAAAAGGGATGCAGGATAGTGAACAGTGATGTACTATGCCTAATGCATCACTTTGTAAATATGGAGCACCAAATGTGCCACTGATGCATCAAAATAAATGATGCAACAGTGGCTCAAGCTCCTTGTAAATATTCCCCTTGATCTATTGTGCTAACCTTAGCTCTAAAGCCAACCAGAAAGAGTGATAACATCTTAGCCTCCCTCATCCATTGCTGGAGCTTTCCCAAGATCTGCTTGCAGAAAACCTTCTGCAGGTTGTCCAACAGATTTATAGGCCTATAGATAGAAGGGTTTCTCCTGTCATCTTTTTCAAAAATTTGTATAAGTTCCACCCCTCTTAAGGAGTCAAGAATGAGAGCTACTGCCATGACAGCATTTGATGAAAGATTAATGTGCGGGCCCATACTCTTTTCTTTTGAGCAGTAAAGATCCCCAGGCACTATGTCAGAACCTGGTGCCTTACCTAAACGAAGGGATTTAATAGCCTTCATGGGAGAAACAGCCATTACAACGCGGCCGTTTCCCCGACTAGCCCTTACCACGCATGTGTTACAATGCATGCGTCATTACCATGAATAGCCTTTACCAATCACATCATTACAGCAAATTATCTTGCAATGGTATGCATGGTAAGGGCTATACATGGTAAAGGCTATCAGCGTCATTAGAGGAAGGGGAGAGATCCTTCTGTTTTCTCAAAACGACCTGTGCTGCGTCTCAGAGGAGATGACTCTTCATTTCATGAGTAAGATAAGGGGGACTGGGCTTGGGGGGGTACTGTTTTGGGGCACAGGGTAGGGGGTACTAGTTTAGGGTTCAGGGTGGGAGGAGGAGGCAGGTTTTAAGGCCGGGGTTGAGTAGTTTTTACAAGGGTGTTGGCCGGGGGGGTTGCACTGGGGTCCAGTTTTAGGGTTTAGGGCAGAGGTAGGGTAGTTTCTAGAAGGGTGGGAGTCAGGAGGTAGCACATCGGGAAACTCATTTAGGAATCAGAGTATGGGTCGCAGGCAAGCATTACCACGCATATGCCTTTAACATACATGCTTTTACAACGTATTTTGTTGTAAAAGCATATGTGGTAAAGGTTATGCATGGTAATGGCATTCTCATTGTAACACACACGGTAACAGCGTGTGTTGCAACGGAATGCGTTGTTCCAACATACAACCCCTTCACAGTATTAGCAATGGAAAAAATCGGATCTTCATAACATTAAGAAATCATGGTCAGTTGTCTTGGATGTCACAAGGAATAAGATTATTCCCCAGATCATGTGTTGGATACTAGTTAGCGAAGTGATTGATCCATACCTGTGGTAGAACAAATGAACAGTTGACATGTGCCCGTCCCGACTACCACGTGCAGTGATGTGCCAAAATTAGATATTATCCCTTCTACGATAGCCCTCTAAAAGATCTTCCTAGTTATCATCATTCCATTTGTTTTTGCTATCAAGCAAAGTACACTTGTAGCAGCCTCTAGCAGCATGTATAGCAATTAGATCTAAAGATTAAATCAATTGTGATTTTGCCTTTGGCACTCTCTTGTGTACCAAGGATTGGTCCTTGTTTCTGCTGGTTGAAGAGCTACAGCTACCTTTATGAAAATTCCCTTTAGGGACTTAAACAGTTGCCAATGTATTTCAACAATAGAAATATAATTAAGAGGGCTGAACTCACATGGAGGTAGGGCTAAGTTAAAAAGGATGTAATTTGTTGTAAGGAACGCCACCATGTGTGCGCTGTATTTATGATGCAGCCCACCATGACGGTATTAGGAACAATACTGTCAACATTTTTGGCGCTGTTGTGGCGCTTTGCTCCCCTAGCATCAAAAAGTTTGACACTATTGGAGCAAAGTACAAGGAGGCCCATTCATTACAATCAGTGCGTCCTTTTGATGCCTGCTTTTTGATTTCACTGCGCCATTCTTGCTGGCCTCCTTGCCCCGGAACATCCCCTTTGCATACATTATGCATGGTGCATGCATAATGTGGCGCAAAGGGATACAAAGTGGTGCAATGCATTCCGCCACTTTGTAAATATAGCGTGGGGAAAAGGCCACCTAAGATACCGCTAAAGTGGCGCAAGTGGCTCTTAAATCTGTCCCTTAGTATTCCCAATAATCATCTCTATGGTAGAAGTCATATTCTGGCCTGTGCCATCTTGTAATAGCCCTTCCCTTAGCATTAAATGGAGAGTGTTATAATCGCTATCTAATCATGACAGTATTTTAAAATTCACTAATGTGTCCTACAATCTTTTGTCTAACAAAACATAGTCTATCCTGCTTCTTATATGCCCTCTTAAAAGGTATGAACCCTTTGCTTGTCTGACACTAAGGCTCATATTTATACTTTTTAGTGCTGCATTTTCATAATTTTTTAACGCAAAAGCGGCGCAAACTTAAAAAATACAATTGTATTTTGTAAATTTGCGCCTCTTTTGCGTAAAAAAGCGGCGCAAATTCAGCGCTAAAAAAGTATAAATATGGGCCCAAGTGACCAGGAATGTAACCTGTTTGAAATTGTCAGCAAGGCTATTTGAATAGCTTCTAACGACCATGTTTTTGGAGGAGCAGCATCTAGACTAGGAATATCCAAGGCCTCATCCTAATGTTCGGTAACAATCAATCAATCAATCAAGGATTTATAGAGCGCACTAATCACCCGTTATGGTCTCAAGGCGCTGGGGGGGGGGAGCTACTGGTTGTAGAGCCATGTCTTGAGGCGTTTCCTGAATTTCAAGAGGTCTTGGGTCTGGCGAAGGTGGAGCGGTAGGGAGTTTCAGGTCTTGGCGGCTAGGTGAGAGAAGGATCTTCCTCCGGCGATGGTGCGGCGGATGCAGGGGATGGAGGCGAGGGTGAGGCTGGCAGAGCGAAGATTGCGGGTGGGGGGGGGGTGGAAGGTGAGTCTGTCGTTGAGGTAGGCTGGGCCTGTGTTGTGGAGGGCCTTGTGTGCGTGGTTGAGAAGTTTGAAGGTGATCCTCTTTGATACTGGTAGCCAGTGTAGGTCTCTGAGGTGGGGGAAATGTGGTCACGGCGTGGGATGTCCAGAATGAGGCGGGCGGATGCGTTCTGGATTCTTTGCAGTTTTGTTAGGAGTTTGGTTGTTACTCCTGCATATAGGGCGTTTCCGTAGTCCAATCGGCTGCTGACCAGGGCGTGGGTGACAGTTTTCGTGGTTTCAACGGGAATCCACTTGAAGATTTTGCAGAGCATGCGGAGAGTGTTGTACCAGGAAGAGGAGGTGGCATTGACCTGCTGAGTCATGCTGAGTGTGGAGTCCAAGATGAAGCCTAGGTTGCATGCGTGGGTGATGGGTGAGGGTGTGGTTCCTAGGCAGTTGGGCCACCAGGAGTCATTCCAAGTTGAGGGGTTTGTGCCAAAGATGAGGATTTCTGTCCTGTCTGTGTTTAACTTGAGGTGGCTTGATTCCATCCAGCTGGCGATTGCGTGAAGTCCGTTGTGGAGGTTGTTCTTTGCAGTTGTAGGGTCTTTCGTGAGGGAGAGGATGAGCTGAGTTTCGTCTGCGTAGGAAAATATGTTGATGTGGTGGGTTTGTGCGATGTTGGCGAGGGGGGCCATGTAAATGTTAAAGAGTGTAGGGCTGAGCGAAGGTCCTTGGGGAACGCCACAGATGATTCTGGAAGCTTCTGACAGGAACGGTGGGATGCGGACTCTCTGGGTTCTGCCTGAGAGAAATGACGAGATCCAGTCAAGTGCCTTGTCGCGGATTCCAGCGTTGTGTAGGCGTGTGCGGAGAGTGTGATGACATACCGTGTTGAAAGCTGCGGAGAGGTCAAGGAGGATGAGTGCTGCTGTTTCACCTTCATCCAGCATGGTCCTAATGTCGTCTGTGGCAGCAATGAGTGCAGTCTCAGTGCTGTGGTTTCTGCGGAATCCGGATTGGGAGGTGTCGAGTACCTTGCTGTCTTCCAGGAACTGGGATAGTTGGCTGTTTACAATTTTTTCAATGACCTTGGCTGGGAAGGGGAGGAGGGAGATCGGCCGGTAGTTCTTGGGGTCGTCTGGGCCTACCTTTGGTTTCTTTAGCAGGGTGTTGATTTCTGCATGCTTCCATCTTTCTGGGAAGGTGGCTGACTCGAAGGAGCTGTTGATGGTTTTGCAGAGGTGGGGGGCGATGATGATGTTTGCCTTATTGAAGATATGGTGTGGGCAGGGGACAGATGGTGATCCAGAGTGGATGGAGGCCATGGTGGTGGCGGTGTCTTCTATGTTGACGGGGGTCCAGGTGTGGATGAGGTGGGTGTTGCTTGGAGCGTTGAGTTCTTAGGTGTTTGTAGTCAGCTGGTGGGTCTGGGGTTTGAAGCTATTGTGGATTTCTTCTATCTTTCGACGGAAGTGGGTTGCCAGTGAGTTGCAGAACTCCTGTGATGGCAGGGGTTCGTTAGAGCAGGTCCTGGGGGTGGAGAGCCCATTGACGATGCCGAATAGCTCTTTACTGTTGTGAGCGTTGGCATTGATGCGGTTTTTGAAGTGGGTCCTTATGTTGGTGCGGATCAGTTGGTGATGTTTGCATAGGGCATCCTTCAAAGAGATGTGGTTGGAGTTGGTAGGGTCAAGGTGCCAGGTTTTTTCCATTCTGCGACATAGCCGTTTGGATTCCTGTAGTTCTGGGGTGAACCAGCTGGCCTTGATTCTGTGGGAGGTGTTTTTTTTTTTTTTGAGCGGTGCAAGGGTGTGGGCGCAATCTTCTATCCAGTGATGCAGGTTGGTGGTGGCTATGTTGGGGTCCGGGGTTCTAGGGGGTGGGGCCCGGGCGAGAGTGGAGATCAGTTGATCTGTTGATATTTTGCTCGAGTTGAGTCGGGGGGGTTGTGTGCGGTTGTGGTGAGTGACTGGTTTTTGGTAGGAAAAGTGGATGCAAACTGAGTTCGGTGGTGTGGCTGAAAGAGACGTGGTTGCTGGCTGAGAAGATGGGGTCGAGCGTGTGGCCTGCGGAGTGGGTGGGTGTAGTGACGAGTTGCTTGAGGCCGAAGTTGGCGAGGTTGTCGATTAGGTTGGTGGTGTTGATATCGTTGTTATTTTCTAGGTGGAAGTTTAGGTCACCAAGGAGGATGTAATCTGTTGAGGCGAGGGCTTGGGAGCTGATGGCATCGGCGATGTCATCACAGAACTGCGGTCTGGGTCCAGGGGGTATGTAGACCAGTGTTCCTCTGAGTCTTTTGTTGGCGTTGATGTGGATTTTGAAGTGGAGGTGCTCGGCGGAGTTGATGGTGTCGTGGGAGTTGGTGGAGACTCTTATGGTGTGTTTGTGGACTAAGGCGATTCCTCCTCCTGGTCTGTTGATTCGGTCTCTTCTGGTGATCTTGTAGTTTTCTGGTATAGCTATGGCTACGTCTGGTTCCGAGGCCGAATTCATCCAGGTTTCGGTGAGGAATGCGACGTCGGGCGAGTATGTGGTCAGGAGGGCCCAGAATTCAATTGCATGTTTGTGGACGGAGCGGGTGTTAAGTAGGATGCATCTTAGGCGGTTGTCTGTTTTGATTTGGAGTTTGGAGGTTAGGTTGCAGGTGAAATTGCAGGCTTTGCAGGAGAAGGATCCTTTGGTGCGCGTCGGTGTGGACTGGAAGCAGATGGAGGAGCATCCTGGATTAAGGGTGTGGAGTTCGTTGGCAGTGTAAAGGTGTTTGGTGGTGCAGGAGGCGTGTTGGCCAGGGGGTCTGGTGCTGGGCGTGGTCTTGGCACGGACGGGCGCAGACGGGCTTGCCTTTGGCGCGCCTTCGGTGTTGCGGACAGCATAAGAGGGGAAGTGGGAGGGAGTGGCAGCTGGGAGGAGGGAGGGAAACCTCCAATTGGACTGCGGAGGGCGGGGGCAGCAGGAGTCAGGAGCAGGAAGAGCTCCGAGGAGGAGGGAGGGGGGCGGGGCCTTCCGGGAGAGGAGAAGCCAAGAAGACTCATAGATTGTATTGAAATCACTCACTAGGACAAGAAAGGGGGTTCACTTGAGCTTAGAAAGGTGTTCTTTCAAAGTGATGAGTGTAGGAGACTCATAATTGTTGAGTCAAGACCTGTTATAAATATTATAGACATTTAATGAAAATGCGTTTTTTTGCCCGGAAATTCAGTCTAAGAATGTCTGTCAAATTAATATGATAATGCCTTTATTACACAATTTAGGAAGATGTTTACCCAGATAATAAGGCTCTCAGAAACACAGCCCACATTTGAATGAACTTGGCCTATGTATAGGCTCAATAGCACAGGTCTCCTGGAAAATAGATAGGTGAGAGGAATCAATAAAATCAAGGAGAAAATGTCTTTTGATTAGAAATTGTGTGCACAAACCAATCTCTTCCAAAAAAGAATCATGTAAAACTACGTAATGAGAAATCCTGGGCACGATTCACAGAATCGGTTTTATAGAACATGAGAAGTACTAGACGAAGACGGTATTTGATTATAACAGATATAATTATAAAACTCATATAAACAAAGATTACCACAATAAGATTATTTCAAAAGCAGCGCACTATTGACTTTAAGAACAGTCCCAGGGCTCGAATGCATCAGGGTTTGGTAAAGTTTAGAGAAAAATAAGCGCAGCTATGCTTTTATTCAAATGATATCTTCTCAGAAAGGAATTTAAAAAGCTTTTGTGTTCAGAAGAATAATTAATATTTTGTGTGACACAGAATTTTGAATCAGTGAAGTCCTAAGTATGATAGAAGAAAGTACACATTTACATTGAATTTCATGTAAATATATCATTGCGAAAGGCTGGCCACTGTGCCTTCATCCATCTTTCCAGTGCTTTTGATATAGGGGGCAGTTCTAAACTCTTGTCTATGCCTAATTGATATTGACCCACGTTTAGCAGGTTTTTATTTGCCTTACAATATAAATTACCTGCCAACGTTAGATATGGCAATAGTTGTGTCTATAACCACTTCTTTAACCTTGAAATGGGTATTCGACAAGGATGAGTCGTAGTCTCTTTATTGTTAATTCTTTACGTTCATATTCTTCATCTTTTCTTTGTTAAGTGTGGGCAGTCCTTTTTTTGGACTGAGGACAAGAACATTTCCTCACTTACACTAAATTAATCACTGAACTGACTCAAAATCTTGGTTTTGATTTTGTCACGTTTAGGGAAGAACTCCATCTGCAGACAAACTTACCTAAATCATATGTGGTGACTTGTGTCTGTAATAGCTCAAGAACGTGCACCATTTCTATAAAAATAGTGTGCTTGCTAAAATCTTTACATTTACTTATCTTGCTCTGGTTTTTGATTAGCATTGCTCTTGGTTCCCTTGTCTCAAGCATTTTTGATTATGCCTCTAATATTGACAATAAACCAATCGAGCCCCTCCTTATAATCTAGGGACATCTACCCATTCCAGGACTGAAACATCCGTAATGGCAAATTCCGCTGTGAAGCAAGTTTGAATATTTTGAACCTGTATCCGAGGATTGCTTCTGAACTATAGCTATGTTCACCTCTTGACCCCCTACTACATGGCAGAGGAATTACTCCCTTCTGTACTGTGGATATGTAATCAATCTCTGGAATACGGCACTGTACCGTAAGTCTAGGCCATAGAAACCACTATCTTGAAAAAAAACCTCTATGGGCCCTTTCGACCTTAGCAACTATCGGCCAATATTGCTTCTGCCCTTCCCAGTGAAAATTTTAGAATGCTTTGTTAGTAAACTGTCCCAGTATCTGGAAGATCAGATTACGTCCTCTTAGAGGAGGAGCATTTCAGATTCAGACCATGGCATGAGAATGAGTCTGCTCTACTCCTAGCTATGGACGAACTCAGGATGATGGTAAATAGCAGCCAGTGAGCAGTCCTGATACTGCTTGATCTTTTGGCTGCATTTGATACGGTTAACCACAAAATGTTCCTTCTAGACTCATTTTGGTTGGAGTCAGAGGCACCGTATTGAACTGGACTGGAACATATCTGTCAGAGCGATGTCAAGCGGTTGCCCTTCCTCCCTACCGCTTTGGCTTTAAGACCATGAAGCATGGAGTTCCACATGGTTTGGCCTTTTCAATATTTATATGAGACCATTAATACAACTCATTAAAACCCATAATATTAGGCTGGTCAACTATGCAGATGACACACAATTGATTTTGTCTCTAGAAAGCAACCAGTAGGATACCGAGAATACTTTCCATAATTTTATGAATTACATAGTCAATTGGCTGCATTCAACTCCCTTAAATTCAATGCAGAGAAACTGTGTTTTTGTGGTGTTTAGCAAACAAAATTTCTCTGATACTGCCTTCAAATTTCTGACAATTTCAGACAAGTGAAGAGCAGAAACAATCACATACAGGGGGTCACATCACACAACAAGTTGTCCTTGAGTGCCTTGTTAAACTAATTGATGAAACTTGCTTCTCACTCCCCTGTGGTCTTTACAAGCTCCATTCAATGCTGCCTGCCGCTGCTAAAACATGACATTGCACAGTGTAATACTAAGTAGACTAGATTGCTATAAAGCTGTACTGTTAGGAGAAACAGATTGTCTGATGAACAGATTATACAGAGTCCAAACATCAGCTGCTAAACTGGCATTGAACTGACCTAGGAGATCATTTGCATCGAACGTAATGAGGAACTCCACTGGCTACTGATAAAGCTTTTGAAACACTGTGTATAGTCTTTAAAGCACTTTGTTGCAAGGGAAGAGGAGGGGTTTGGGGTGGTCATTAAGGGAATAAAAAAATAGGTACATCTGGAAGGTTGGTCCAACAGGACTCCTGTGGTACTATAAAGTAAAAAAAATAAAGTGATCTGAGTGACTGGAAGGTCTCGAGAACTTTTTTCCCACTTGCAAGAATGAGCAATCTGATTTACTGGATGCAACATAAAGAAACATATTGTGGTGGCCACTTATTAAAGTACTTGGGGACTCAGTAAGAAATGTAATGGCTTTGTAGACATTAATGATATCAGCAGCTTAATAAACTTTAAATATTGTTCAAAAACAGTGTTTGGATATCATGTACCTTAATGAGATATGTCTGTTAAATACCTTATCAGACATGCAATTTTAAGTCAACAGCTTCACATCTATGCATTACCCTATTATAACACATGCACTACATGAACCATGGACAACCAGGCATGTAAAAGTACTTTACACATATTCCTGAAATGGACAGAATGGAGTGTACCATTTTTACTATGCTGTGATTTGAAAAGTCTATAAGTCAGCCTCCCACACGCTACACATTCTACACCAATGTGTGTCTGAGATCTGTCACTGAATGTTTGTAAATAATATCTGCACCTTATACATCTGAAGCTTTATGCCTTAAGCACTGCATGAAAACTCTTAACCTCAACATGTAAACATACATCTACAGGTGAAATATGTAGTGCATGGAGAACTTTAATTTCTATCATGTACTTTTAGTAGCAGGCCTTCGATTTAAGGCACAACCTATTTGAAATGTATGACTGTAACTCACACTACTTGCAATCATTCTCTGCTTTTTAAAATGAAGTGTTGCGTGCACTTAAAAACTTCATTAAAGTGCACCATTTACCTTTTACTATACTGAATGAGACTTGTTTCAGGTACTGCACTGTTTCACTTTGTGGAGCAGTATCTTGAATGATGTCATCAGAGATGAGGTCAGTGATGTCATCACTGATGTCATCACTGATGTTATCAGTGATGTAATTTAAAATGTCATGAGTGATGTGATATGAAGTTCATAATAAGTGCATATTGGACAGCAAGTCGTTGTTAACTCAGTAAAGTTTAAGTGGTGAATTGAATTCCAGTGTCATTTTTGTTTTTTAAACATTAGTTTTTAATAATTTCAAGGCCTAATTACAAAGTCACTTCAACCTTTGTTTTTTCATTGTAATTATGGCTAAGTCAGAGTTTTTAGAGGTTGTTTGTTTTGCTAATAACTTTGAGCCTGATCTAGAGATTGGCGGGGGTGTTACTTCATCACATAACCTATGGGGTTTATATGTCAGCAGATGGGATATCCATCACCATTGTACGGAGTAACCACTCCGCCAAACTCCTAATCAGACCCTTTGACAGTGTTTTTTTAGCACCAAAGCCACAGCAATCAAAACAATGTACATAATAAAGATGTACTCTAGTTGAGATGGTTGTAGTGGATTCCTTTAATTAGTAGCCAAGGGCATCAAAAGAGATCGGTTGAGCACTGATCCATAAATACAGCCAAGTAGTCAGTTGAGCATAGTTCCATATACACAGCCAACATGTGTTTTGTCACAACAGGTGACTTTTTCAAGACTATGAGATGACACAGTAAGTAAGGAAGTAAGTGAGGTCATTCAATAGTAAAATGTACAGGGTGAAGGGTAAATCCTGCTGACCAAGACCATGGTAAGTCTTGTTCCTTGTCTATGTCAACCACATCTATGCAGGAAATGCAGTCCGACCTACAAGGACATTGTTTAACACACCTGCATCAAACCTTAAAACAGGTACATCACCTTCGTTCTTTTCTATAAAAGGTTTAGGGTAATCCTATGAAGTGGTAGCCAACACAAAAAGGAAGTCTGAAAATGTTTATTTCAGAACTTAATTTCCAGAGGACACAGGAAATTACTGTAGCAGATACAGAAACGATGACTGAACAGAATTGCACCAAATCTTGCAAAAATTAAAACTGTACTAAGAAAGTAACCTTTTTGTGATAAATCCATTCAATTTTTTTTGTCAAATTTGCATTTAAAGAGGTGCTCACGTAGTAATTAAGGAGTTTAACAATAGGTATGTCTTGACTGTTGTTGGCCAGATATGCTCTGATTAGCTACTTTAAGGGGGAATAATCATTACAGGACTTAGGTTAGCCATTAAAGGACTCGAGGTCAAGGTCATCAATTAAATGTATTACAGTGAATTCCAGGCTTTGAGGGCTAGAAAAATTAGGATATATAAAGGGTGACAGATTTAAGTCAAAATGTAAATCATTTGTTGGTGGTAGTATACTCATTTTAGATATTCTGGGGAGAACTCTGAAGAGCTTATCATGTGAAAATGCTGAGCCGCTGCTGGGATTTGATAAATAGAGTTCAAGTGGGAATAATGGGAATAGGAGAATAATGTTTTGAAAAAAGAGAGAAGGGGGCTGCCCACTAACATGGGGTTGGTTATGCTCCACCTTCAGACTGAAGCATCTCATCCCAATGGCAAGCAAGAGGACATTTGACTCTTTTGGGTGCTGATTTTAAGTATGGACCAGGAGAGCTTGGCTAACTCCCAATATCATCACACTTACAGTGGTGAATGGCTGCACTTTTTGGGCTTGGGTATCCTGCTGCCTGGAAAAACCTAACAGACCCAGAGACCTCTGACAACTAGACATCTGGAGGAGCAAGAAATGGTGTGGTTCACATGTAACCCACACTATTATTTTACCCACAATGCCCTGCAAACCTCCAACTTAGCTTGAAGTCGTGCATTTTTCTAATACTCCTGTAATGGAAACTTCCAGAATCTGCAGGGATCCACACAATCCCTACCACCCAGCATTGCCCCATATATACTGATAAAAACTTTGCTCCACTTATGTGGCTGGGCCTAGTGCCAACCAAGGAATCAATCCAACCGTTGTCAATAAGAGTCTCCATGCAGGGGTGTCATTGTCTTTGGTTTGATCCGTCCCTGTTGTGGCACTAGGCCCAGCCACACAAGTGGGGGAATGTTTTTATTGGAACAGGAGGGGCAAGGCTGGGTGGTAGGAAATGTGAGGGTTACTGCTATTCCAGAAGGTTCCATCACAGAAATGTAATGAAAATAGTTGATATTAGGCCAAGATGGATTTTTGCAGGGCATTGTGGGAGAAACAAAACTAATGTCATCCATGCTATCCTGTATTCCCCTATGTGTCCAGCTTTCTAAAAAGTACAGTTTGACTAGATTTTCCCTAGGTGATGGCTGAGCTAGAGTCCAAAATCTAGGGCTACCCACATCAGAAAAAGGTCAGTTTTTGTTGAAAAATTAGCTGCGTCTCTGTTGCGTTTTGAGGCGTTTCCTGTCACGGGCACTAGGCCTATCTACACAAGTGAGGTGCCATTTTTCTTGGGAGGCTTAGTGGAATGCTGTTTGGAAGGACATTTCTCACTCCCCACAAATTATAGAGCTTTCCATCACAGAAATGTGAAAAAAAATTGTTCTTTTAGTAAAAGTTTGAGGTTTGCAAGGGTTTCTGGGTAGAAAAAAGTGGTGAGAGCCACACAAGCCAGCCCACCCTGGATACCCCTAGGTGTCTAGATTTCAAAAAGGTACAGGTTGGCTAGGTTTTCTTAAGTGCCAGCTGAGTTGCGGTCCAAACCCTAGAGCTACCCACATTGGTAAAAAAGGGTCAGTTTGGAAAAATGCTCGGCATCCAGGTTATTTTATTGTTGTGGGCACTAGGCCTACCCACACAAGTGTGGTACCGTTTTTGTCAGGAGAATTGGAGGAATGCTGGGGGGAAGGACGTTTCTGGCTTCCCACAGATTACAGAGCTTGCCAGCACAGAACTTTGAGGAAAATGTGTTTTTTAGCCAAAGTTTGAGGTTTGCAAGGGTTTCTTGGTAGAAACATGTGGTGAAAGCCACGCAAGTCAGTCCACCCTGAATACCCCTTGTTGTCTGAATTTCATAACTGTACAGGCTGGCTAGGGTTACTTAGGTACCAGCTGAGCTGGAGTCCAAATTCTAGAGCTACCCACATTTGAAAAAAGGGGTCCGTTTTGGGTGGAAAAATGTGCTGCATCCATGTTGCATTTAGGGCCTTTGTTGTCACGGGCACTAGGCCTACCCACCCAAGTGAGGTACCATTTTAATTGAGATACTTGTCAGAGCATAGATTAGTAGAACATTTGGTATTATCAATTTGATTTCTCTGCAGTTGTGCCTTTCAAATGTAAGCCATTTTATGAGAAATATGACATTTTGAAAAATACCCTCCAAATCATACGCTAGTACGGGTACCGAAAAATTCTGAGATTTAGAAATCTCCATTGTACTATTACACCTTGTGCCACTCCACACTACGTCACTCCACTTTCTGCCACTCCACTCTAGTCCATTGTTTGCCACTCTATGCTAATCCACTATAAAGCACTCCACTCTATGCCACTCTGCTCTCCACCACTCTATTCCATGCTATTACACTCTAAGCCACCCCATTCTATGACACTTAAGTCTACGCCACTGAATGGTACACCCCTCCAGGATGCTCCACCCTATACAATTCCACTCTAGGCAGCTCCACTCTATGACACTACACTCTATGCTATTCAACTCTATGCCACTCCACTCTATGCCACTTGAATGTACAGTACTCTACTGTGCACTATTCCACTGTATGCTGCTCCACTGTACACCACTTCTGTGTATGCTTCATCAGTATCCGCTACTCCACTCTACGACACTCTGTTGTATAGTATTACACTGTACACCACCCTACTTTACGCCACTACACTCTATGCCACTCCAATATAAGCCACTTCACTGTACAATACTACATTCTATGCTATTCCATTGTACAATACTCCACTCCACACTATGCTATTCCACCTTATGCTACCACATTCAACATCATTCCGTTCCACACCACTCCACTGCACGGGTACTTCACAGTATGCCACTTCACTTTATGGCAGTCCAATCTACACCACTACAGTCTAAACTATTCTGCTTTGCGCCTCGCCACTCTATCTCTTCACTTCATTCCTTGACACTCCACTCTACACCCTTCCAATCTAAGACCCACAACTGTATGCTATTCCACTGGACGCTACTCCACTGTACAAAACTCCAATCTTTGACACTACGCTCTATGCTATTCCATTCTTTGCCATTCCCTTCTACAACACTTCACTGAACTCCACTGTATGTTATTTCACCCCTGCATTCTTCTTCACTCCACCCTACACTACTCTACTGTACACTACTCCACTCTAGGCTATTCAGCTCTTCATTATTCCACTATTCATCACTCTACTCCATGCCACTCCACTCTACCCCACTCCATACTACATTATTCCACTATATTCCACTCACTCTATGCCACTCTACTATTCCAACTCTGTGCCACTTAACTCTGTGTCACGCCAATGAATGCCACTCCACTTTGGTCACTCAATTTTATGCCAGTCTACTTTATGTTTTCTACACTATGCCACTCTACTCTACACCACTTCCCTCTGCCCCAGTTCACTGTACACTATTCCACTGTATTGTACTACACTTCACACCACTCCATGGTACCCCACTCAGCTCAATCCCAATCAACGATATGCTATTCCACTGTATGCAACTACACTTTTTGCCACTCCACTTCAAACTATTTCACTGTGCGCCACTCAACTCTACTCAACTCCACTCTATCGTCCTCCATTGTATTGAATTCCACTGTATGCTATTGCGCTGTATGCACTACACTGTTCACTAATCCACTATATGCTATTCCATTCTACTATTATTTTCCACTGTATGCTTCTCCACTCTTCACTATTCCACAGTATGCCATTACACTCCATGCCATTACACTGTACACCATTCCACTCTATGTTATTCCACTGTATGCAACTCCACTCCACGCCAACCCACCTAAACACTATTTCACTGTTTGGCAGTCAACTGTATGCTAGTGCACTGTACTCCACTCCAGTTTACAACACCGTACCCCACTCCAGTCTATATTACTGTATTATATGTCACTCCAGTCTATGCCCCTACATTCTATGCTTTTCTACTGTATTCCACCCCACTTTATACCACTCCACTGCATGTCACCACACTCTATGATACTCCACTCTATGATACTCCACTATCTGCTTTCCACTGTATGCACTTCACTCCACCCCACTCTACGCTACTACCTCCAAAGCTATTCCACTCCACACCACTCACCTCTACACCACCCCACTGTATGCTGCTTGACTCTATAATACTCCACTCTATGCCACTAAACACTATGCTATTCCACTTTATGCTATTCAACTCTTTGCCACTCCCCTTTATGGTATACAGCAGAATAGTGCAGAGTGGAGTGGTTTAGAGTGGAGTGGTGTAGACTGGAGTGGCGAGAAGTGGAGTGGCATTGAGTGCAGAAGTGTAGAGTGAACTAGAGTAGAGTGGATCAGTGTAGAGTGAAGCGGGTAGAGTGTAGAGTTGTACTATGTAATAGTGTAGAGTGCAGTGGCATAGTGTGGAGTAATGTAGAGGGGAGTGGTATACAGTGGAGTAGCATAGAGTGGAGCAGTGTAGAGAAGAATAGCATTGACTATAGTGGCATGCAGTGGAGTGGGGTAGAGTGGAGTGGCCTACAGTGGAATGGCGTAGAGTGGAGTAACATAAAGTGAAGTGTCGTATAGTGGAATAGCATATAGCAGAGTGGGGTAGAGTATAGTGCTGTAGAGTGTAGTGGCATACACTGGAATAGCATATAGTGGTGTGGCATACACCTGGAGTGCTGTAAAGTGGAGTGCCTTGCAGTGAAAAAGCATACAGTGGATTGCCTTAGAGTGGAATGGCATACAGTGGAATAGGGTAGAGTGGAGTGGCATAGTGTGGAGTGTAGTAGTGTGAAATAGCGTGGATTGGAGTGGTGTAGAGTGTAGTACCATACAGCTGGATTCCATACATTGAAATAATGCATGTGGATTTGCGTGGAATGGAGCGGCATACAGTGGAGTAGCGCAGAGTAGAGTGCCATACATTGTAGTTATGTAGACATGAAGTGGAGTGGCATAGAGAAGGAGTGGGCATGATTTTTAAAGAAAAGTGGAATTTTACCACTCTCATTCTGGATGAGTTAATAGTCCTTGAACTAATGAGGTTTACATTGAAATGCGGAAAAGGTTGTATTCTTTTAGGAACTCTTTGCTATCGGCCTCTGGGACCTGTAACACCTTACCTGCAGGCACTCATTGACATTTTTTTAATCTAGCTTTAACTCATTCAAATCTTTTCGTTTTAGGGGATTTCTATACGTGAGCAGAGCACTCCTCTTCAAAGAATTTCAGAATCCTAGGATTGTGACAGTCAGTGCACAGCCCACTCATCAAGGTGGCCACAGCTTGGATCCTATTTTGCCTCGCGGGAGCTAATTGTAGTGGACAACATTTTACCCATGTGCTGGACTGACCACGGGTTAGTGGTCCTCCATACTCATATCAAGAAGTTAAATGTCCAGAGTATAGAACTGATCAAGATGAGACAGAAATCTAGAGACAACATTTAACTATTGATAGAAAAGTAGAAAATAATTATTAAGCCATAGTGGATAATATTGGCAAAATATTGAACAGAGTTATTCCCCTGAAAAACTTGAAAAATGACCTCAATGATTAGAGGAAGGAGCTATGTAAGGCAAAAGCCAAATATTATGCAAATGCAATTCTTGAAGCCCCTCACATTGCTTAAAAGGTCTTTGAGGTTATGGGTGAATTAACTAACCTAGGGTGTACAAAGCAAGTAATAGAACCTTGTCAGGCTCTATGTGACTACCCTATATAACAACAAGCTTTGATCCTGCAGATATTCATGTCAGCCACACTAGTAAGCTGGAGGTTTTTGAACTATTGACTAATCGGAGTTTCAGGGCTCCAGCATTGTCTACTGCATCTGGGTCACCCCTAGGCCAATTACCACATACAATCTTGAAGGCTACGGCAGAAACATTATTTCCTCCAATATTGAAAATTTGTAATCAATCTCTGTACGTTGGTGTGCTTCCTTGAGCCCGAAAAAATGGCCATAGTGACTGCCTTGCTGAAGAAACCCTCAACAGACCCCCTGCTCCCTAGTAACTATCGAACTATATCATGTTTGTTTTTTCTGATAAAAATCTTGCAATGCTTTGGAAGCAAAAAAACATTCCTGCTATTTGGAAGAACAAAATCTCCTGGAGGAGGAGCAGTTAGGGTTTAGACTAGATCATGGTAAGGAATGTGCTCTGGTCCTGGTCATGGATGAGATCCAGATGAGGGTGGAGTGAGGCAATTAAAAGGTGGTGATATTGCTCGACCTACCAGCCGCTCTTTATATGGTGAACCACAACATTCTAATGGCACGACAGGCCAGGAATGGGATCAGAGAGACAGCATTTAACTTGATGAGTTCCTATTTGTCAGATCGCTGTCAAGCGGTCTCAATGCCTCACTACTGCTTGGACTTTAAAACCATTGAACATGGAGCTCCACAAAGATCATCACTTAGCCTGATCATTTTTAACATCTATATGATGCCCTTGATAACTCTCATCAAGGGCCATATGTACGAACACATTTTCCCATTGACGCAGAATGGGAAAAAAACCCTTTGCTACATCTGGCCCCAAGTCTCATATCATCAGGCTGGTTAACTACGCTGATTCTGTCCATCAAAAGTAACAAACAGGATGCTTTGGCCTCTTTTCACAACTGCATACGTGACATTGTAAATTGGCTAGATTGTAACTCACTAAAATTCAGTGGGGGAAAAAACAAATTTCTATGTTGTTGAGCCACAAAAATCCCATGAAAGTCCCCTCTAATTTTTGCCACTGGCCTAAGAAACCAATGTACAACGATCAGAAAAAGCATACAGTTTTATGAGTTACCTTTAACAAAAGGCTAACCTTGGAGAGCCATTTAAATGAAGTGGACGGCACTTGATTTGTCCTTCTCAGAGGTTTAAGGAAACTTCTACCAATATTGCCACTACACGTGGACTCTGATTGTGAGAAGCAGGATTCTCAGCTGGCTCGACTATTGTAATGCACTGTTACTCAGTGTACTGAATTTCTACTAAAGAGATTGGAGTGAGTTCAGGCCTCGGCCACAAAGTTGGCTGTGAATGGACCAATGAGATCAGCTGCTTCTAGTGCCATGAAAGAATTGCACTGGCTTCCAATAAAGCAGGCAATATCCTTCAAATCCCTGTGGATAGTTTTAAAGCACTCCAGGCAAAGGGTCCATTGCCTCTACAAAAAAATTACTAAAAAGCAATACCTCAGGAAGGCGCCTCCATTCTGCAATGGCACATTTCATTTGCATTGCAAAATACTGTAAGAAAAGACAGGGCAGTCGAGCCTTTATGGTCAGAGTGGCTCAGCTCTGGAACGAGATTCCTACCACTTTAAGGTCCTCAACAGAGCTACTAGACTTTAGAAAAGTCCTAAACACTTGACTGTTCCCTGTGTATTTTATGGGATGACAGTTACCAGCCCATGGCAACAGTACACACTTAAGCTTTCAGCGACAGGATACCTGTTAGGTGATAGTGCACTCTATAAATATTTTAAATCAATTAAATAAATAAACAGAGTAGAATGGGGCAGTGTAGAGTGTAGTTTAGTAGGAATGCCCTAGAGTAGAGTAACCTATAGTGTAGTGGTGTACAGCACAGTACCTACAGTGGGGTACCATACTGTGGAGTAGCATAGAGTGGAGTTGCACAGAGTGAAGTGGCATAGAGAGGAATTGCATAAACTGGAGTGGCATAAAGTGTAGTTGTGTACAGTGGACTAGAGTATTTTGGATTAGCGTAGAGTGGAGTGGTGTACAGTGGAGTGGCATAGAGTGTAGTGGAGTAGAGTGTAATTGTCTTTGCTAGAAGAGAGGAGAATGGAGTGGAGCGATGTGGAGTGGTATAGACTGGATTGGGGGACAGGGGAGTGCTGGAGATTGAGTGGCATAGAGTGGAGTGTGGTAGAGTGTAGTGGTGTGCAGTGGAATAGTGCACCATGGATTAGGGTAGAGTGGAGGGGTTAGAATGGAGTGCCATAGTTTGGGATAGCATACAAAAGAGTGGTGTGGAATTGAGTGGTTGTCACTCACTAACCTGTTCGTCCCACGGAGATGCAATGTTGACCCTGCTGCTTGTTCCCAATTCCACCTAAACGTTGCATGCCTCACACTTAAATGTATGAGATCGGCACCGCAACATCCCGGGGGAAAGGGGATGGATGAGAGAAGAAGATAGATACTGGAGTAGCAGGGCTGGATCTGGACGGCTAGTGATGGTTCTTGAAGAGCCGGTCTTTCCTATGATAAATTACAAAAAAGTCAAATAACTAATATCTCATAATCCATGTAACCTACTTTTAAACTATGATGTGCAAGCCAGATGTACCTGTTTGGGTCCCCTTTACTGCTTTTAATGGATCTCCCTCTCTCCTCTCTCTAGGAAGTTTTGAAAATTATGTGTATTACCTGTAAATAAATAACAGCCTTGAACCTCCTATAATGTCTATAACTACTCCCACTGTGATCCCAGATTAGTCTCCTGTCACCTCAATTGAGCCTACCTATATGTTCCTTGACGATCAGTGGATATCTTGCGTGTTTCACCTTGATTAGATTTCCCAAGATGCTGACTCACTCGTTTCATAGACGTTTACATAGGCAACAATAATAAGAACAAACTCTCAGGGAATTAGATTCTCCAGATATTCATGGGTCATTCATTGTACTGTGCTAGTATTGCGAGGAATGCAATTCAGTGTTTCAATCACACTGAAAGCATAGGGTTAATATCAAGGATTGTGGTTCACGTTGCATTGCTATGAAAACAGGGTTAATCAATAGCGTTCAATTTAATAACAACCGGTTTATCACTGTTACATCACAGTGTAGTTTTGAGCATGACAAAGATAAGCTTCAACTTTGTTTAAGTGTCAAACACATAATGTTCGGCATCACCAGCAATAACTTGAAATAATGGAAATGCCTCTCTGAACTCAGCAATAATAACCATATTCACAGTACATCGTATCGCTAACAACAATAGTAATGCCAAATTTAACTCAGCGATAATAATAAACATATTCACAGTATATCGTTTTCTTAATGGTTATTCTATTGAAGCTAATTTCTGTGGTATAATGGAAGCTACTACAATATGCATTATAGCATGACGAGGGGGGAACATCCCAATGACCTTAAAACCAAAAGATGGGCCCTTTTAGATGCATTGCATTCTGGAACATTCACTTATCAAGTTTCAAGTCAGCAAGTAACATGTTTTAGCAAAAATAAATGTTCTTAAATCACGTGCAGAGCGTTACCACCTTTTTAGGGGTTAATTCTCTCTGTTTCTTCTTCTTCCAGAAGCAGCCTCTAAAATGCTGTGCAGAGCAGAACGTGAGGATCAAAAGCAGAGGAGCAGAGAATGCTTCTCTGCAGCTGGTGACCTTTACAGCAAGCAATTCAATTAGGCCGGATGTGGTTTAAATACCTGCCTCATCTAGCCACACGCAGTCTGAGCCATAGGGATGCTGGAAGCTAGTGCAAACACGTGTTCCCAAACAAGGATTGGTCTCTAAACTCTGTAAACAAGCATTGGTCCCTGCAAAGGCAAATGATAAATTCTTACATTGTTTACCGGAGCATATCTGGGTTTGCAGACCCGACAGTGGTGTAGATTGGAGTGCCATAGAGTGGAATGTTGTATAGTGTAGTGGCATACAGTGGAGTGGAATCTACTAGAGTGGCATAGAGTGAAGTAGCCTAGAGTGGAATAGCATGGAGTAGATTAGAATGGAATGACACTGAGTGAGTAGCCTAGAGTTGAATAGCATAGAGTGGAGTAGCATAAAGTGGACTGAAGTACAGTAAAAAGGGATACAGTCCAGTGAGATACAGTTTAGTGGTGTATCGTGGAATAGTGTACAGTGAAGTGGCATAGAGTGGAGTGACATAGAGTAGAGTGACATAGAGTGGAATAAAGTAGAGTTAGTATTGTAGAGGGGAGTTGCATGCAGTGGAATAGCATAGAGTGGAGCAGGGTACAAAGGAGGGTCATAGAGCTGAGTGGCATGGAGTGAAGTCTGATAGAATGGAGCGGCATACAGTGAAGTAGCGTACAGTTGAGAGGTGTAGAGTTGAATTACCTTGAGTGTAGTGGCATACAATGGAGTGACATACAATGGAGTGCCATATAGTCAAATAATGGAAAGTAGAGTGGCGCAGAGTGGAGTGTTTAACAGTGGCATAGTGTAGAGTGGCATAGAATTGATTGGTGCAGAGTGAACTGGTGTACAGTGGAGTGACGTGGAGTGGAATGGCATATACTGAAGTGGCATACAGTAGAGTGCCGTACAGTGGAGAACATTTGAAATGCGTACAGTGGTGTAGAGTACACCAGAGTAGCATATTGTGAAGTGACATAAAATGAAATAGCATAGACTATAGAGGCATATTTAAGAAAAGTGGTGCTGCACACAGCGCAGCGCCACTTTTCTTGCACCTCTTAGAGCCCCCCTACCACCACCATGTGTGCGTCATATTTAAAATACGGCATACCATGGCGCAGGTTAGGTGGTAGTAGCATCATTTATTTTTTACACTATTGATGTTTGGCCAAAAGTTTGGCGCTACTAGTGCAGAGTACATAGGAACCCATTGTAATCAATGGGTTACCCCCTTTTGACGGCTGCTCTTTCTTTACTGGAACAATCGTGATCTTGTATAGTAAGAATGAGCTGCGATTATTAGGAAGATGAAACAAAGCATGGTACGAGCTTTATAATACTGGTAAAAAAGATGAACAATTTAACCCTGCTAATGTTACTATGTTGTTGAACTCCTATATGTTACTACCTACACTATCCAGAGCATGGTGGGAGTACCCTCTGCCAGATCGTTTGGCGTAGCCTAACTGTCCCATATCTGGTTAAGATGTACTTGGAAGCCAGGAAGCCAGTCGAATGTAGGTCCAGTTACCGTCCTTTGCAGGATGGAGGTCAGAGTCAGCAGGGCTGCATTTCAGTCAAGATGCACCACATTCCAGTATAACCCCAGCAGAAGTGCTCCTCTATCAAATGCTGCACAGAGGCAGTTTATATAATGAGAGCACTGTTCATATCACACTGTGTCAGAGGTGCAGAGCTGGTGCGATGATTTGTCTATAGCTTCAGAGGTACCTCTAACAGACAATCATGATACAGAGCATTGCATTCTGTGTGCCTAGCCTTGTATGGAGTGTACAGACTGCATGGCAGCAACTCTTACAAGGAATAGGCTGCATGTACATTGTCTTCTTAGTACGCAATTGCATAAGTGTAAAACCATGTAAAAAGTCACCATCAGAAAAAGATGCCAAGCTAAAATGTGCATTCTTAAATGGAGACTCTGTGCTGGCCCTAACGTGCTTCACCACAGTGGTAATATATAGAGAATTTTGTTTATAATTTTCTATATATTTTACAGATGTTTAGGGGAAACTGTGCATGTTTTATGTTTTTATTAAGAAGCACTGTAATTTGTAGTTATTACTGCAGTACTCTGTAGATGTTTTTTATGAAGGTTTAAATATGTCAAAAATTGAAAATACACTGTACTACACTACATTTTTAAAATATAATGTAGTTTATTCATCCTACAAAGTACCGTGGTACTCTGTAATTTTTTTATAAAATATATACAAACCTATATTTAATTTTCCATACCTAGTAGCACTTTAATAAAGTGGTAGTAGGTGGTGAAAAAATATGGAACCTAATACTAATCTATATCTAAGAGCGTAACCCAGAACACAGTCAAAGTGTATTTACAAACAACATGCCTTTAACTTTTGGAAACACAGTAAATAGACAATCCTCTGATGCCTTGTCATCGCTATGTACTGCAGTACTTTCACAGAGTACTGCAAAATACTGCACCAACACATATCACTAAGTTAAAATGCCTTATAACTTAAAAAACAACTTCCCCTACTTACCTGTAAAACCCAACAAGATTGCCAGCACACCCTAATGTGCAATCCTACCAAATTTCATGGAGATCTGTTGAGCCATTTTCAAGTTACGTCTGATACAAAAGTCAATGGAAAGTGGAAAAATGTGTTTTGGAACCCTCCCCCTTTTATCTTTGTACACCATTGGTCAATCACCGTGAAACCTTCCATCCTCTGCCAATGTGTAAAAAGCTACAGGTCCAGAAAGTTTTATGGATATTGGTTAAACCGGGTCAAACTTAATAGCAAGCAATTATTCAAGGAATTGCTACATCTTGGAATCCTAACTATAACTACAGAGTGGCTACCACCATATATATATGTGTATATAAATATATATATATGTGTATATATATATATATATATATATGTATATATATATATATATATATATATTTATATATATATATATCCACTGAAAGAAACCAAAGGTTACAGGAACGTGATAGGTTCTGAATTTAAAAGTACAAAACCATAGAAGTTCAGCAATGATAGTCACAGTTCTTTCAAGTAACTATAACTCGTGCCCTCACCATGCACAGTTGTCTCATCAATAATTGCATTGCAAATGTTGCAGTGATAATATGAAAGATGGGATAGAAGATGTCATCAATTATATAATATGTAGAGTAATTAGCTGTGCATGTTGAAGACGCGAGCTATAGTTACCTTAGGGTGCGAGTTGTAGTTACTTGAAAGAACTCTAACTGCTGAAGTTCTATTATTTTGTACGTGTAAATTCGGGGCCTAGCTATAACGTCCCTGTAACTTTTGTTTCTTTCAGTGACTTTCAACATTTCTTTCACGTATAGTAATTTTCATTACTATACGTTAATCCAATCCAACCACTGCTGTGCATGACCTTCAGCTGCAAGCAGCGGCGGTTAGCCACAGGGCCTGCCCTGCAGCAAGACCCTGAGGTCAACCCCCTATAAGCACCCGACCTTGCACTGTACATGACCTTCACCCGTGTGCAGTAGCAGTTGATTGCGAGGGCTGGTCTGCAGTCAGTCACTGAGGCCAGCCCCCCTAGCCATCCAACCCATGCTGTGCACGGCCAAAGGGCTGTGTATGGCGGCAGTTGGCCGCAGCCTTTCTGGGTGTGAGAATAGCTGTGAGGGGGATATCTGGGGTGAAAGTGGCTGTCAGAGTGTCTGTCTGGTAGTTAGAGGGTGTACATCAGTGTTTTAGTGAGTGCGTCAGTATGTGCGTGGGTCTGTGAGTGGGTGCATGAGGGCGTCAATGGTCTGTGAGTGGGTGTGTGACAGTCTGAGTGGGTGTGTTGGTGGGTGCGTAAATGTCTGAGTGGGCTTGTCAGTGGGTGGGTAAGGGTCTGACTGGGCTGTGAGTGAGTGCATAAGGATCTGAGTGAGTCTGTGAGTGGGTGCGTGAGTGTCTGAGTGGGTCTGTGAGTGGGTGCATAAGTGTCTGAGTGGGTTTGTGAGTGGGTAAAAGATTGAAAGCAATAGAAAGTGAGAGAAAGAGAGGGAGAGAGGTAGAGAGTGATTTAGTCTTTGATGTATGACATACTGAGAATTAGATATTTCTGGACAAATTAAAAAGAAAACTGTATTTGTCATATAAAAAGTGTAAGAATACTGTTCAGGCGGAGCCTTAAAGATTTATAGTAAAAAAAAGAAAAGAGGTAATAAAGTCCGGCAGTACTTGAACCCTGAATGCTCAGTGTGAAAGACTGTGACCTTGACACTGAGCCATTTTTTTCTCTTTTTTTCCAACCCTTTATGAGCTATCTGGGAGAGCCCTCAAGGGTACCGCTGTGGTTCCTACATATTTTTTAAAAATAATTTGTTTAATGTTTAAAAAGCCCTTTACCGGCTATCTGGCACTGCGGGGGTAAGCCTCAAGGCCTCTCCCATGGTGTCACTGCTTCAACAAGCACGGGCTGTAAGTCACCTCCACATATAATAGAAAAAGTTACCCCAGGGAGGTGGTGGACCCTCACACTCAAAATTATTAATGCCCCTTGGACCTGGCCCACCGAGGGCCTATCAAAATCAATAACTGGAGCCTGTGATTGGATTTTTTTTTTTCTTTTTTAAAACTTTTTGCTGCAAATCCGCAAATATCGCTTTTTTGCAGCAAGAAAATTATAAAAAATGCTTTTTTGCTCCGGGTGGTCCCTCTGGGACCCCCTCCCCAGACCTAAAGGGTCAAGGTGCCCTTTCCTGGCACCTTTTCTTTTTTTTAAAACTATTTTACTAGGACTAGGCTGAAGCCAAGTCCCAACTTGGCTGGCAACACTTCCTGGTTTGAAGTGTTGGCAGCGATTCAGAGCAGTGCATTTCCGTGCACAAGCTCGCCTTTGTTTGCGAATACTTTGTAGCCAGAGATATACAAATTTGAATTTCCCTATATTTCTAAAAAAAATACTGAACAAATTTACACCATATGATCAAAAAATCAATCTTTGTACCGAAAGTTACCTTTCTACCAAATTTGGTGTAAATCAGTCAAGTGGTTTGGGCTGTAGACGTGTCTAGGGGTCCTATCGGAATTAACATGGGAAATGCAACTTTTTTTACCCACTCTTTTTCTTAGTCCCCACATGATGGTTCATCCTTAAACTTTCACTGCAGAATCACCACAACACTTTTTCTGGAAAATGTTGTGAAGATTCATCAAACGGTGCCAAAGATATAGTCAAGTCAAAAAAATGATTTTTCTATGAAAACATGGTCCAAACTATAACTACCTACTGGCTAATATATATATACATATTATTTTTTTTCACTGAAAAAGCCAAAGGTTACAGGGACGTTATAGTTAGGAATTTGAATAAAAAAAAAAAATAGAAATTCACTTAAAAAAACAAAAGTTACAGGGACGTTATAGTGAAGCTCACATTTC
Organism: Pleurodeles waltl; assembly: GCF_031143425.1. Taxonomy (NCBI): domain Eukaryota; kingdom Metazoa; phylum Chordata; class Amphibia; order Caudata; family Salamandridae; genus Pleurodeles; species Pleurodeles waltl. Next base: position 32,131,669 of record NC_090437.1, read on the forward strand.
AAACACACAAAACCATAGGGATGAAACACAGGTTAAAGTTAAATACCCACCAAACCACTGAAATATGCCAGTTAGTTTAGTGAACTAAGTAGAACTTGCTACCCTATCATGCACTGACCTCACAGATTGCGTCACTTATGACACATTAAGTGACATCATTGATGACATCACTCATGATTTCTCAGTCATTCCGTCTGGCTAGACTCTGCATCAAATCTGCAACAGGACTTGGACTCAGTGCTTAGGCAGTGGCAATGCCCTGCATCCAACCCTCTGCAAGCATCAAACTTCCACTACAAATGATCTTTAGCCATATGTAGGACAAGTGTGACACTGGGCTTAACCTGTGGCCAGGGCCGGTACTCACCCCTCCGCAAGCACCCAACCCCTGCCATGTGCAGGCTTTGCATATATACAGTGGAGGTTGTTTGCAAGGACTGGTGTCACACCCAATGCACAACAGTGGTTGGGAGGTGGGATTACCCTATGGCCTTAACCTGTGCCAAACCCCAGCAGTACATGGCTAACTTTGTTGTTTCTGTGCTCCTGTGGTAGGAATTTTGTGCTCTATTACAAATAATTACATAAACGGATGTAATTGTATAATTTTGTGTCAAATGAGTAACATGAACTTATCCAAATTTCTCTTGTGCAAATTAAATTTCCCCAACCCTTCAAATAAGTCTATATCCAATACTTTTGGTGAATACAAGTAAAAATACGATGACCATCAAAAATGCTTCACTTATAAGATATCCAATTTCCTAGTAATCTTTTGAAAGCTTTGAAACAAGCTCATAAATGCCCAACTATTGTCCAAGTTGTTGCATTACTCCTTGTTTACAATGTGTGTAGCACACTGTCAGAATCACGATTGATCTCATTGGTAAGTTTAACAATGTTTTTTTAAATGTAATCAATGATGTTATCAGTGATGTCATTTGACATGCCATGAGATATGTAAAATAAATATATGTAGTATATTAATTATAGTTTACTGAATTAACTTTAACTTGTTCCCCAACCATGTACTGATTATTACCTTATATATTACATCACATTAACATTTCAAATGACATCAATGATAGCACCATAGTCATGTGTAACATAGAATTACTGAGTGTACACCTGTGGGTCCATAACATGGAATTAACTTAACTCTTAAAGGCAAGTGTTATTATGGTTATTATGCATGTCTAAATGTATATAGTGCACCATTTTCAATTGCAAGTCTTACTCCATGACAAACAAGGTAAAAGCTGAGCTGAGCACATCAGATGTGGTTCCAGAGATAAGTTTGAAAGTAGTTTGGGGCATATTTATACTTTTTGGTGCAAAACTGCACTAATGCAGTTTTGCATCAAAAAGTTTTGCATTGGCTTGCACCATTCTTGAGCGCCAGCTGGGCACCATATTTATGGATGTAGTGCAAGCCGGAGCAAAGGATAGGCTCGCATAAAAAAAAATTACATTAGCCAGGTGGGGGTGGCGGTATGGGAGAAGGGGGTGTTGCACCAAAAAATGACGTTAGGCAGGTTAGAGTAAAAAAAATTACTCTAACCAGCCTAGCGTCATTTTCTGATGCAAAACCATCCATACCAGATGACTCCTGTCTTAGAGACGACAGGGTCATGCCCACCACCCCAATGGCCAATTGCATCTCGTTGACGCAAGGTAGGTTTCCTTATCCAAAAAATGACTTTAACTCCATAACTCTGGCGCTAGATGGGTCTAGCACCAAAGTATAAATATGGAGTTAGTTTTGCACCGAATATGTGTAAAAAAAGGCACAAATTTGGTGCAAAACAAGTATAAATATGCCCCTTGATGTCTTAAAGGCAACTTTGCTTTCAGAAAATCTCTGAGAAATGCCAAAGCTTCTCTACCAGTCCATATCTGGGCATGTGCTCATGCCAGACAGTGGCAGTACAGTACAAAGGATGGCAGAGATGCTCCTGCAGGCGAGTGCACTAAATGACTGAACCTGCCTTTGGGGGTGTCTAGAGGGTCAATGGGAATTGAGAGGGCATTCTTGGAGGAGTACTGAATTTGGGACATTTCTTTGTGGTGCACAATCAGTGTGCCTCTTGAAACTTCTTTTGCTGCAACTGTGATGCTAACGGGCCACTACCATAGCGCCATATTTACAAGGTGGCGTAACCTAGGGGGCATATTTATGGGAAGTGGCACTACACTGAGTGCAGCACCACTTTCCCGGCACCCCTTAGAACCCCCTACCGCCACCATGTGCGCGCCGTATTTGAAATACGGCACACCATGGCACAGGGTAGGGGGCAATAGGGTCATGTTTATGACACTATTGATGTACTCTGCAGGAGTAGCACCAAAATGTTGGTGCTACTTTTGCAGAGTACATAGGGATCCATGCTAAAGAATTGAAGCCCCCTTTTAGCGCCTGCTGTTGAGCATTCATAGTGTAGTGCGAAGGGTTACAGAGTGGCACAATGCATGCATTTCTCCACTCTGTAAATACAGCACAGGGATTTTGGCCTTGTTGGGCCATATAAGCGTAAAAATAAATGTCGTTAATGTGGCACAAAGTAGCGCTAGGGGCCTATAAATATGCTCCCAGGTTTGCACCACCTTTTAAACCCTTTGTGCCACATCATGCATAATATATGCATGATGTCTGCAAAGGGGGTTTTGCCTTGTTTGAGGGTCGCTAAAAATGACACAATGTAATCTACAAGATTCCATTGCTCCATTTCTAGGTTAATTTTTAATGCCTGCTTGAAGCAGGCATTAAAATGAGGCTCCTATCGATTTCAACAGGCCTCTTAAGACTATACTGGATTAGCATAATTTTTGTTTAATGCTAATCCAATATAGCTTTACAATAGTGTCAACAAAATGGCACTATTGCCTCTAACATGGGCCACGGTGTGCCATATTCTAAATCCGCCGCTACCACGGTGGCATTAGGGAACCAAGTGGGCAGCAAGAAAAGTGGTGCATTACTAGTGATGCACCACTTTCTTGTAAATATGGCACTAAATACTTGGAAGGGAAATTAAAATGCAGCTCATAAATAATCAAACTCACAATAGGTTGTTTGTAGTGATGTATTGGAAAGAGGTAGCCAATAAAGCAAATTTCCACATATTTGCTAATTTATTGGCTATTTAAAATTTGATTTTTTTTATTTGAAACCATTTTCATGTCAATGTAATTGTTCTATTTCTTAGCTATTCTGGCTAGGCTTGCAAGTAAGACATGAATGGTAACAAAATGATTTTATTTGTGACATGTTAACTAACATAATAAATTGGTTTCTCCAAGATCCTAAGATAGAATTTTGTACTGTGGGAGGTTTTTTATTGCCATCATTCAAATGATTAGCTTTTGTTATACTGCATATTGCATTGATAGAATAACGTTGTACTACACGGTACCTGTATGTATCATATATGAATAGATTAGTTTAGAATTCTGTTATGTGAGGACTTAGACAGTGCTGAAAAATTAAAGCTTCCAGGTTGCTGTAACTACCTAAATGTTTTGCGCTTACAGAGAATGGAGCACTACATTGCCCACAATCACTTGCTCAGGCCGCTGCTGGGAGGAGGAGAAGGTGGGGCAAATTGACACAGCATTATATAGTACAAGGGAAATCACCACTGTGTGGGTCATGCGCAGGGTGCACCCACGCACAACCCAGGCGAAGACTAGGCCAAGAGCTGAGCCACTCCTCTTTAAACTGATCTCAAGTAACGTATCATCAATCCCATTCCTGTATCCTTAAGATTTGCCTAGATTGGCTAAAATGGGGACATATAAGCCCACAGCAAATTCGTCAAAACCTCGGACTGGTACTTCTCTGGATGGATTTCCCCAACGGGCAGTAGGCATTCTGAACAATGCCCATCTCCCCCCACCCCCACCTCTTGTGCATTCTCCCCCTCAACTGTCAGTGGATCCTGATATTAGAAACACAGCCACCACTGCTCTGGAAATAAGCTCATTTAGTGCTTCTTCAAGCACGTCCTTTATAGTGCCCCTAGAGTCACAGTCAAAATCGTTAAGCAACACTTCTAATGGCCCGGCAGTGAAAAGAAAGACAATAGAAGTGAGTGCTAACCCAAGCACCTGCACACAACTCCCAGTGCTTTGCACAGGGACTATGGGCCAGATGTACAAACTTTTGTTTTGTGACTCGCAATTTGCGATTTCTTTGTGAATCGCAACACAAAATGTACAACAGTGTCTGAGACACTTAGGCCGCCGCCCGCCAAAGTCCCGCCGTCAGGTTACCGTTCCGCGGTCGAAAGACCGCGGCGGTAATTCTGACTTTCCCGCTGGGCTGGCGGGCGGTCGCCTTCAGACCGCCCGCCAGCCCAGCGGGAAAGAGGCTTCCACGATGAAGCCGGCTCGGAATCGAGCCGGCGGAGTGGAAGCTGTGCGACGGGTGCAGTTGCACCCGTCGCGTATTTCACTGTCTGCGCAGCAGACAGTGAAATACATGTAGGGGCCCTCTTACGGGGGCCCCTGCAATGCCCATGCCAGTGGCATGGGCACTGCAGGGGCCCCCAGGGGCCCCGCGACCCCCCCTACCGCCATCCGGATCCCGGCGGTCGGACCGCCGGGATCTGGATGGCGGTAGGGGGGGTCGGAATCCCCGCGGCGGTGCAGCAAGCTGCGCCGCCGTGGAGGATTCAATGGGGCGGCGGTACACTGGCGGGAGCCCGCCAGTGGTGCCGGTCCGACCGCGGCTTTACCGCCGCAGTCGGAATCCCCATTGGAGCACCGCCGGCCTGTCGGCGGTGCTCCCGCGGTCCTCCGACCGCCAGGGTCAGAATGAGGGCCTTAGTGATTTTCAGATGGACCCCAAGGGACCTGTCTCATTAATGTTCATGAGTCAGGTCACAATTTGCTACCCATTTGGGAATGCCCGCAATTACAGGGATGTTGGACTGCTGGGGTCAGCAGACCACTGTGTCTGTAACTGCTTTTGGAATAAAGCAGTTTTTTTAATGCAGCCTGTTTTCTTTTAAGGAAAACAGGATGCATTTAAAAAATAAAAATGAAATGTTTCAGATTTATTTTTCCAGAGTAGGCAGTAGTTCGTGGGACCACCGCCTACTCTGAAAAAATGTTGGCGCCTCCATTTCCAACGGGGACCCTTTTCCTTTTGCGAATGGGTTAGCACCAATTTAAAACTGGTGCTAACTGCGATTGTTTTGCAACCACATTTATGGTCACAAAACAATCATACATGGAGCTGAGAGTTGTAATAGGGAAGGGACGCCTTTGACACACCCCTTCCTAATAGTAAGTCACAAACCCTGTTTTGCGAGTCGGTAACTGCATACCGACTCGCAAAATAGGGATCTGTACATAGGGAAATGCTTTTTTTTGTTGTAAACAGGCCAATTCTGCAAATTGGCCCGTTTGCGACCAACAAATTGCTGTGTACATGTGACCCTATATGAGCTATGACGAGAATAGAATCGTAGATGCAATGGGGGTTTTATACGACAACACTTAAGCCAATTAACGAGTGGCTGGGTGTAATTAGGGCAAAATTATGCAAGTTACGCTCAGCCTTACTAGGCCAGCCACCAATCTTTGCAATAGTCTAGTAAACACCTAGCTGTGGACACTATTTCCACCAATCACCTGTGTCGTCTTGAGCCTTTGTGCCAACAGATGACGAGTCTCCAGAAGGTTTGTACGATTTTATTTTATTTTGAACGGATTACAAAACTGGGTTAATAATATACTGTTTTAGAGGTATTTATTCTTCTTTCTCCTTAGGTTTTGGCTTCTCGTGTGGAAAAAGTTCAGGCTGGAGCACTGGGTTAATAGTGACTCTATTCCTTCTTCTGTCTCTGACAATAGGTGTTCTGCCCGTCCAGAGTCGTAGGTAGAAGAAGGAAACCATAATATTCTGAAAATTAAATCTTTCCTTCCCCTTCACTATCCTCTCTTTGTATATTCCATCTCTTTCTTCACTTTGTAACTTTAGCTCCTCTTTCCTGTATTTCAGGGGGTTTTCCACTGCTTGTTAGATGCCTTTGACAGCTTTTTCCCTTCTCAGATTGGCATCGACTAACTTATAGGAGATTTATGATCATGAACTTAAATGCTGACGTCGTTTGACTCAAATGAGTGGGTTTTTCCTTTCAAGCAAACAAAAACAAAGACAGGAACTGTAAAGAAAACAATAAATAAAAGTGTCTCTGAGGTACATTTTCTCCTCTATGTGATTATGTTTAAAAAGAGCTCTCCTTAGTTTCAGGTGCCCCTCCCCTATTCATTTAAATAAATCTCATAACAACAATCCTCCCTAGATGTTCCTGTTACTTCCTATCACTTGTCTTGCCCGTAACCGCCCTCCACCCTTGTACCTTTGTACACACCTGAGTAAGCCACTCTCCTCCAGGCGCATGGCCTGACCGAGAGCTGCTCCAGCTGTGGTCTCCACTGACAGTGCCTGCCTTCCTTTCTTTGTTTGCTGATTCTGGTATTCTTCGCTGTGTTTTCCGAGGGGGTCAGCGTCTTACCCTGCAGTGGGACTTTCGGCATCTTCCCCACTGCTTCCCCCCTTGGCGGGAGACTCGCTTCATCCTTGATGACAAACAACTCCTCGTCTGTCCCTGCCTCTTCAGTTCTCTCTTCTCATCCTTCCTGGCTGTCATCTCTTTCAGTTTCCTCCTGCAAACATTATAATATTCTCTGTTTCCGTTCTTGTTTTTTTTATCTTGTCCTTTGTAGTTTCTATTAGCCCTTTGTTTTTAAGGATCACAGATGGTTTTGACCAGAGGGGAAGTTCGGGTAAGTCTTCTGTGTCATCCCCGGGGACCCATCGTGACACTTCCATTACCAAACAGTAATACCGATCCCATGGAAAATCATTTATTGGATAGGGCAGCTATGCAGCATACTTCAGTGGCTAATATTGCGCCATTGGGCAATGGACACGTTTTTCTGGGAGGGGCGGGGAGTCAGGAATGAGCCAGTTGGGGCACCCGGGGCTGTAGTGGCTATGCTCATCCATGAATTCGACTCCATTTCAATCAGCCTTCCACCAGAAGCCAGCTCTTTTGTCATTGTGCTATCAAATGAGCCTTGTTTGCCTGCTAAAATTGTTGAGTCGTTTGCCAAGCTCAAGAATAAGGTTCTCCGTTGGTTATATACTAATGCCCATTTCCCATATTAGATGTATCCAATATTCTGATGGTTCGAAGGGTGAGATGGGTTGGCCCGTCGGTAAAAAGCTTCACCGGTGATTGTGCAATTGTTAACTTTATGTTTCCTGTTATTGCATATAAGTTGCTGGACAATTGTCACACTTCTGGTTGATCCCCTTCTGATATTTCCCTTCTCCCGCTGGGCCTTTTTTTTACTGGTCGTTTTCTAAGGCCAAGGCTACGGCCTTTTCTAAGGCCAAGGCTTGTGCATCCTAATCATTACTGGAGATTATCATTCCCTAGCAGTGATAGAGCTAAATATCATACGGCTTCTTCTGCCCTTACAGAGGTAGATTGACTGCACACAGATGACAATCCCATTGCCATGTCGTCTACCATTCTCCATATAAAGGACATTTTAACAATGGGGTCCCTCAGAACAGCTTCCTTAAACTCCCTCTCAAACGCCCACATATATCTATCCTGATAGCATCTGTTTGTGTTCCCAGATCTTTGGCTGACATTGGCTGACCAGATGCTGTTGCCCAGTCATCTACTGGAGGAAATGTTGAACCTGCAATATCTAGTCAGCAATTGTACTTCTCCTGTCAACCTTTTATCCGATTCCACTGCAATAGCCAGTTGGAATATCTCAGGAATCATGTCGAAGTTTAATGATCCTCTATGAGGCCAATTTATTTTTAACCACAGGATCTGCCTTTTTCATGAAACCTGGGAAGTTGAGAATGTATTTTTGAAGTGTTTTTAAGAGCTTTTTGTTTCAACAACAAGGTCTCCAGCTGGGCTTACTTCAGGTGGACTGCTTGCTTAGGTGAATACAGCACTCTCCAGTTCTGTATTTAAGTTTCAAACAGGATCGCCAGATATCCAGGGGTTAATTTGCTCCTTCCCAAAGGCTATATCTCTATTGTTATACAATATATACAACCTGAGTTTTGGGAACTGGCAAGAATCTCCCACCCTACATTTATTGGACAAGAGTTTGGCCCACCATTTAGTGATCGACTTTATCATTGTGGCTAGTGATTTAAATTTTCAATCTGATTTCATAATCCAGGATCTCTGCCATGAGAAGGACTTAGCTTGTGGAATCCCGGAATTACCTTCTTTGGTGAAAAGCAATCTTACAAGAGCTGCCCTTCAAATGGTAGACCTCAATTTAGCCCACGGAATGTGAGCCTGCAATGTTTGTTCAACTTTGGTATTATTCTTGCCCCTACATTCAGAAGGGGGTCATATGTAAGCTCCATTGACTATTTTATCTTAGAAATTAGACTGTGGAGGCTTATGGAAGATATGATAGTGCTAGAGCAAGACAAGAGTGTACATAATCCCATAGAATTAACTATGAGACAGTTGATCTCATTTGTTCTACCTCTTGCTTTTAAGATGTATGAGCAACAGCTGGTGGTAATAAATAATCGTAGGAAAGTAAAGTGGAAGGCAGTGTACTCCTCTCCTAGTAGACTCTCAGGCATGTATTTAGTTGTTGCCTCACATGTGGAGGCCGTGGTTGACAACTGGGGGAACAATTAAATGATTGCAGCTGAGCACATAAGATTTTTCAATAGCCTTTTTTTCCCGTAGCAGAGACTACGCTTTTGTTAGCATCAGTGAAGCCAGGGAAGGACCCTGGATTGGATAGGATCCCAGCCGACCTCTTTAAATCTAACCCTAACACCTTATGGTAACACTATTAAAAATGCAAATGCACTTGCGGCAGCAATGCCTACTACATGCAAAGGGGCAGAGATTGTCCCCATTACTAACAAAAGGAGCCCAAGTATCCCTACTAACTATTGTTCAACTAGCCATTCGGATCACCTCCAAAATGTTTTTGCGAACAAGTCCTGAAACATCTATTGGATTGAATTATTGAAAATCATATCCTATCCAACTTCCAAGCAGGATTTAGAGCAAAGACTAGCTCAACTGACCGGTGGAAGACGGTAGTTGTTGGAGGGGGAGAACTTTTTGTAGCATTCATTGACCTCTGTACTTCCTTTGACATGGTGCCAAGGAAGTAATTATGGGAGGTCTTACAGAGGATAGGATCCCTTGTAATTTGTTAAATATTATAATGTCTCCATCTGGAGAATTTTTCTAGGGTCCGATGTGGCACAAAAGGAGAATTAACCCAAGTGATTCCCATTGACAAGAGTGTACACTAGGGTTGTGTCCTGGCTCCTAACCTCTTTCTCCTCTGCATAAACAATTGTGTCAAGTATTTGACGAATTGCGACAATGATTCCAGCAGGACAGAAAGTCACAGCACTCTTTTTTGCAGATGACACCCTTTTACTGGCCAAAACAAAGGTGGGTCTTCAAAATCTTGTTTTGGTTTTGAAATAAAAGCAACTAAAACTAAACAGATTACCTACTCAAGCAAGGAAAGGGCAAAAAGTATTGGAAACCTAGGAGGGGAAGCACTGGAAATGGCCAGGAAATTTGAGTATTTGGGGATTTATTTGGCTGACTCTGGTTTATGGGCCCCACAGATTCTCAAAAGCTCACATCTGTTAAACCAGGGGCAATTTTTAGGTTCCCAAAAATGGTCTCATGGTTCTCGACCCTTTCGGCAATGGAAATTTACAAGATACAAGCAAAGAGTGCGGCATGATTTGGTGCTGAATTACGGGGCAATTTCAATATAGGTCCCCTACGGACCAGCGAAAAGAGCTTTATGAGAGCTACAACTGGGTTAGGGAAGGGAACGCACTGGTGCCATTAACACTGGACCTCAATATAAATTCTGTTTCTGATGTGGTAGCTTTGAGTCTGCTTATTTATTGAGTGCATGTTTGGGTCACCGATGAACTATGTCCCTTTAGAGAGGGACTCATTGACATAATCAGATTACAGTGCTCTAAAAAGATCAAGCAGCTTGCGTATATCAAAAACATATGGCCTGAGATAGGCATAGCAAAATCTTCGGACAATCCCTCATCTATCCCAGCTAACATGGCCCCTATGGTTAAAACAAGATTTTAGGACAAAGTTGCTGCCCTGAAGGAATTGTCTAGCCACACAGCCAGCCTTAGAAGATGTTTTCTATTGCACAGATATGTACTTAAGGCAGATGAGTTTTCAAAATATATTACCCTTGTGCGTGCCCATTCATTTTGCGACCTTCCCAACTTCATCATGGGACTGCTATTAGCCCAGTCACTCGTGGTGCCATTCTTTTATGCTCTGGGACAAACTAAGAAGGATCTGTTATTTTTTGCACAAAATATGCGAAACCCAGAAGCTGGTGGATTGTTCCTTTTTGTCGGTTCGTGGGCTTAAGAAGCCTAATATATTCCCTGAGTATCTGTAACAGCGATTTCTTGCCCGTGGTTGTGGTGGCTGAATCTAAATTTATTTATGCGCATGGTTTAATTAAACAAATTGCAAGTTCAGTCTTAGAGAATCTATGTGCACCGAGGCCATCCGTGAAAGAATTTAGGGATTACTTCTTTTAAATACTACTTTATTTTAAGTTGCTGGAATTCTATGGTTTTATCTATTTCTAATCAGTAATTGTTATGGCTTTTAGGATGTGTTTTGATATTGCTTGTTATATCTTCATGCTTTTAATTGTATTTTTGATCTATCAATAAACATTGAACTACGTGCTTTTAAGTAAAAAATGTTGCGGATAGCTTCCTATGAAATGTCACGATATTCTGTTCCGATTCATATTTTGGCCCATATTTATAATTTTTTACGCAAAACCGCGCAAATGCAGTTTTGCATAAAAAATTATAGTGCCGACTTGCGTCATTCCAGAGCGCCATCCGGGCGCCAAATTAATGGAATCCCGAAAGCCAGAGCAAAGGGTGGGCTAGCATAAAAAAACCTGACATTAGCCAGATGGGGGTGGTGTTATGGGGGACGGGGGTATTGCACCAAAAAAAGATGCTAGTCTGGTTGAAGGCAAAAAAATGCCTTTAACCAGCCTAGCAACATTTTCTGATGCAAAACCATCCATACCTCATGACTCCTGTGTTAAAAAAGACAGGAGTCATGTCCACCATCCCAATGGCCAGCACAGAAGACAAGGGTTCCCTGAGCATGGCCATTTCACCCAGTGCCATGTAGGGGGGTGCTTTAAAAAAGCTTTTTTTGAAACTTACCTCTACTTACCCTACTTACCAGGGATGGCATCCCCCATCATCTGGTGTTCCTCTGGTGGGGCTGGGGGTATTCCTGGGGCTTGGGGAGGGAACCTGTGGACCCATTCCACAGTGTCTGACCATGGAAATTGGTCCACAGGTCCCCTAACACCTGGTCTGACCCAGGCGTTAAATAATGGTGTAAAGCAAGCTTTGCACCATTATTTGGCCCCTCCTCTCACCCATGCATCATTTTTACATGGGGAGATAAATATGGGGCTATGGGGATAGCACCAAATTTTAGATGGGAACGCCTACCTTGCATCTCATTGACGCAAGGTAGGTTTACGCATTTCAAAAATATTGCAAACTCTAATATTTTGACGTTAAACGTGTCTAACGCCAAAGTATAAATATGGAGTTCAGTTTGTGCCGTCATTTGCATTGAACAAAAATGACACAAATGAGGCGCAAAAAAAGTCTAAATATGGGCATTGGTGTGTCACATGGATGTTTTGAGTCAAACTATTGCCAAGTAACAGAATTTTTTTTTAGTTTTCTTCAAAGTGATGGTGGTCCTCTGAACGATTAACTTTTCACAAAATAAATACCTTATTACTTCTTTACCTTAATAGCAATGATTTCATTCAAATACAAACTATTGATTTTGGCGTGTCACAGATTTCACAATTGATCAAATGTGTTTATTTTTTCAGAAGACTCCACAAGTAACCTATTTAAGTGATATATTATTACCCATTCTTCATACATAACTCAATTCGGATCACTTTGAGGTATGTTTTATAAAGATGTGTGAAAGGCTGAATGAACAACATTGTTACTGTTGCACTTTTCTTGGTCGATTTCAGTAATGAACATTCATTTAATTGAGGATTGATTTTTAGGATCATTGAAACATATTGATATTTAATGTATACAATTATGTAGAGGGCAGGTTCAGTTGTTGCCATTCCCATGGAATGAACCCGAAGAGGAGAGATTGAGTAAGAAGCTAGGCAGACCCAATGTGTGATCTTGTGCTCATAAACACTAACAATAGAGCAGGGTGTTTTTACCCATTTATATTCTACTATTTATCCACCAGAGGAGCCCCACTCAATATTCATTCTCCTCCAAATATTCTGATGGGTACAATCGACAGTTTAAATAACACATTTCGATGGAGTTAAATAATAATTTTCTCTTTGGTCCTTGTCTTTATTGTGTGTAGGTACCTCATCATTATTCTTCCTGTCTTTTTTATAGCCCCTTTTTTTGTAATTCACATTATATATTCTCCCTTTCCCCGTTTATTTCACTTTCGCTTATTTTTCTGTGCCTCTCGTACTTTTTGCCATTTTTTGTTTTAATCTCGATCTCTTCTCTGCTCATGAATTTCTTTCTGAGTCTTGAGTGTGGTGAAATCAGGCATGTGGAGTTTTTCATTCAGAGCAGACGGGAACCTCAGGGATCCGAAAATATAGCAGGAACATCAGTTTGAATTTTTTTTTTCTAAAAATGACTAAAAACCCCAGAATCTTAGAAAGGCAGATAAACACCAAGGGGCGTATTTGTGCTGCTGTTGTGCCACTTTTAGTGACGCACGGGCGTTGCAAACCTCTCAACCATCTCTATGAGGCCATTCAAAGCCACTTTGTGTGGATTTTCATGGCCTCATAGATATGGAGTAAGGCAAAGCAGAGCAAGTCGCTGTATTGCCTTACTTGGGACTGGGAGGCGTTCCATGGGTGTTGCAGTGGGTTTTCCCATGCAACACCCTTGGATTTTGACGCATACCCAGATTTATGAGAGTCTGTAAACCGGGGGATGTGCCAAAATCCTGAAATGTCTTAATTTCTCCTCATTTATACTCTTTCTCTGTTTGGAAGACACCAATTGCTGCAGTAAAAGAGTGAAGTACTCACTAAGGGACTCAATAAGTATATCCTTGAGTATGTGTCAAGGGTGGAGGACCTCCAATAGGTTAAAAATGGTGTGAAGGCCCCAGGGTGGGTCCTCTTTAGTGTATCGGGAATTCAACAATAGTTCCCAGCGGGCTCGAATCAAACTGGATCCTCCACTGTGGCAGCAACTAATGGGAGCCGCTTCTAAACTAAGGCTGACACACGCCTCCCATGAGCTGTTGCCACAGCTGGGGATCCATTGTGATTCCCGCTTGCTGGGAACTATTGCTAAGTTCCCAAACTGTATGCCCTGGTCCGCATAGGAGTAAAGGTTGACCTTGTATACCAATGTACCGTTGCACTTTCTTATTGAATTTATATGTTGTTTTTATACCAGCTTAAAGATCACTAAAATTGTAGGGGCCTTTGCACAAACTGCATGTTCAACCACATTAGATGCACTACTATAGTACTACTAATGTGCTACAAAATGCTATTCACAAACCTATGTGCAAAGGTTCCTCTTCTTCCTCTCCTATCTTTGCCACAATAGCAGATTCTCCACATGTCGGTATACATTTTAGTATTAAATATGAGAGGGTAAAGAGTGCCTGGAAAATGGGAAAAGCTTACTACTTTAAGGGAGGAGGGGTTAAGAGAGGGTTTAAGGATGAGGTTTTGTGCACTCTCCCATAGAAAATAACGGTGGTAGGGGCTTAAACCAAAAACCCATAGGACATAATGGTGAATAATAAAAAAGAAAAAATAGTGTAAATTACGTATACATTTTATTTAATGTGGAAAATTCTAAAAATAAACCATTTAAAATTTATATAAACATATTTAGTTTACTTTTAATAACTTTTTTGAAATTTAAAAAATAATGCACGATTATGTTTTTTTATAATGTTATTAATACAATATATAATGCTTAATAGTTAAATGTACATTATAAAGATTTATTTTCCATTTAGGGGATTCAGAAACCATTTAACCAGAGAAACAAGTTTACTTTAATTTAATATAGTCAAAATAACTATATTTTAAAATTGTGTTATTAGTGCTGCAGCACTTTTTTTATTTTCTTCCACTTTTCAATAAAAAAATTAAAAGCATTGACTTGAATATTTAATGTAAAATCATTTTACTAATTTCTTTCAAGTTCAATATACATTTTTACTTTTACCTATAGTTTACCATGGGGAAAATCTGCCACTTGGAATTTAAGAATTTATACCCCAGCAGTGTAAGAATGTGGCATGAAGCACTAATTGCTGGCCTTCTGTGAGTAATAACATGATTAAACCAATTGGGGTCCATACTTATACTTTTTTTGTTCTGCATTTGCATCACTTTTTGACGCAAAAGCGGGGCAAACTTACAAAATACAATAATATTTTGTAAGTTTGTGCCGCTTTTGCGTCACAAAAATACAAAAATGAGGTGCAAAAGAAGTATAAATATGGGCCTAGTTTTCCCGGGTACTGCTCAAATTGTGGACCACAGGGGCCAGTGATGTAGGATTCATAGCTTTGATGAAACCAGTGAAAATCAAGATCAACCCAGTACAAGCTCATACTCAGGCGGAGGCAGGGATTTATCCTATAATAGTTGCTTTGCTTCAACAGAGTGTTTTAAAGCATAATGTCAGCAAGTAACCCTGATTTCGCTTATAAAGAAGGCATGTAATGCCAATTTGTAACGGTCCATAGTGGAATCATGAGCAATAAATAACGTGGTCTTCCCTCGTTTCCTGTGATCCCTAATGACGCCACCATCATTTCATATTTCCACACAAAAGCCAAATAGTTTTCTGTAATAGGCATCCACTCTGCTTTTTCTCTTTGCCCACACAGAAAAGAGTTAATTCCTCTTCAAGTTCTTATTCAGTCTCAACTTTTGTGAGGGAGTCCCCTACAAGGATTTACAGAGTCTCTGTCAATCTTTCCTAAGCTTTAATGAAGGACCTGGCCATGGTGGGTTCCCTATTTTAGTTCAATATGTTAATTACATGCTCTTAGCATCTGCTACATTAAATAACTGAAAGGTGGACTGACTCTGCCTCCTCACTGAACTGGCTAAAATGGGGCAAAAGTTTTCAAAAGAGAAATTGCAGTTTTGCCTTCCCTGAGTGCAGCATCTTGGCCATAAAATCTCTGCCTGTGAGCGTCTCCTGTCACCCGACTGCAGTGAAGCCATTCGCCATCCTGTTACCATCTTTCAGGTATGTGTATTATTGGGTATGACTGGGTGTTGTAGAGAATGGATCATGGGCTATGCAGCTATGGCAAAGCCCTTGCAAGAATATGTCAGAAACAATGCCTCTGGACCCTTGCAGTAGCTAAAGACATAAACACTTTGAACTCCACATATCTAATGGCCAAAGTGTGTAGAGGAGAACCTCGTCAGTGCTTAATTAGCACTGCACATCACTAAGCCCCTTATTGATTTAATTGGCATTCCCATCTTGAATTGTAAACTGATGCTTTGTTGATGGTTCTTGTTTCAGAAATGGTGAAGCTGCCTTGGTTGCAGGTTGCAATACTTGTGCTGTACATCAAATTGTAGAAAAATGCTAATTGCCTAATGTTATATATGCACAAGTCGCTGATCTGGTTGCACTAACTTGTGCCTGTATCCTGGATGAAGAACAGATTATAACTGTGTACACAGACTCAAAGTATGCATTTGTTGTGACATCTGCTGGCATCTGTACCAAGAATGATCAGTATGTGAAAGGTTGCTCAGTGCCATAATGCTACATAAACAAATTCTGGTTGTCAAGTGTGCTGCCCACCAATTTCCCCTCAATGGGTTGTTTAGAAGGAATGCCCTGCATGATTCAGCCTTTAGAAAGGTCACATTATCTGAAAATACTGGTTTAGCTATGTATGTTGTGTGAAATGATTTTCCTATCCACTCTGAAAGATCGGTCTCTGTTGCAGGAATGAGCCTCTGAGAGTTAGAAACAGTAATAGCAATGCAGAAATGCGTAAAGGATCCTGAGGGGTTGTGGAGGGACAGCACTGGGCTTGTGATCACACTGAACATTCTACTCCCACCCTTGCACAGTTTTATCAGAGAACTACCCATGTCGGTAAAGATGGCATGATATGTGCGGCAGCAATCCACTGGTATGTGCCCCTATTTTCCATTATGGCCCAAAACCATTGCCACTCCTGTGTAACTTGTCAACCCCATGATGCTAGGGAAGGGATTAGGATTATCCCCAAAGCTCACCCTCCTCCTAGGAGCTTCTTTGAACACCTGCATGTGGGCTTCATCTGTATACTTCCTGGTGATAGTTTGTATGCTTTTGATGTGGGGTGGGGGTGAAAGCTTAACTCTGCACCAGAGCAGGTACGATCAGTGTTGCAAAATGCTGGCATAGGGACTTTATCCCATGGTTCAGAATCCTGAGTCATCTCTCGAGCACCCAAGCAATACATTTTATTGCAATGGTTGTGCAGGAGATTTGCAAAGCCCAAGGGCTAGATTAACACTTCCGCTGTGCCTATCAACTCAGAGTCTCTGGTAATATGGAAATGAATAATGGGACCCTTGGGAATGAAACAGTGAAGCTATACTTTGGGACACAACTGAAGTTGCCTGATATTTGCCCCTTCGCTTTGTGGTTCATCAGGGCTATTCCAATGAAGAAGACTAAGATAAGTCCCTATGAGATCGTTATCTGTTGTCCTTCAACCCCTCCTAGGTTGTGCTGCTAAGTTTGACTTCAAAAAGTATTGCAGAAAGCATATATTTGCTCTACACTGTCTGTTTTAAGGTCCAAGCTACCTCACATGAGTGCCTGATGAAGGTCTGCCATTTCCTCCAGCCCAGGGACTGGGTCTTCATACAGCTCCATCAGAGGAAGTATTTCCTGCACTCTCTATCCCTATCAAGTACTACTCATCACCATCACAACTGTTAAGTGTACTGGTCTGGTGATGTGGTCTGACATTCCTTTCAGTGCAAGTGTGCTGTATATCTCGGAGACAACTGTCTATCACTGGCTGCTTCTGGACTTGTATTAAGCCCCAGGCCAAGGCCCTCTACTGATGTTGTACTTTCTGCTGCTTGGCCACCAGCCGGTGGGTTGGATCTACAGTGCCAGCTGTATTTGTCTGCCCCTTAACAGCTGTGCAATGCTGCCTTCCTCACCCCTTATGATGTTTACCTTTACTCGAGGTAAGCAGCTATCTCCAGGATGGTTGATCCCTCTGTACATCTGGTGTGTTTCCTTTGCAGCTGCCCTAAGTCTCTGTCTGTTGGTGGGAAACTCATTACTGGGTAAAGAGGATTTATCAAGAAACCTAACTGTACTAAACCTGGCCTTTAGTGAGACGGCCACTCTGTATATACAAAAACTCTCATATGTTGGTGCTTGATAAATACCACGAAATTATGCATTTTTTTGTGTTGTAATTCTTTATTTAAAACTCAACATCAAAATTCAAAATCAAAAGCATTGACATGGTACATAAATCCCATTCAACATGAAATAGGTACATATCTCTCATTAAGGCCCAGCATATACATGGAGAAGTCTACAAGCATACAGGAGAAAGAGGTGAACTGAGGCATACGAATGCCGAACATGAATTTGAAAACAATTGGCGTAATTCCATAGTGCAACGTAACTGACAATACATGACAGGCATTCTGATAGGAGTGCGGGATTGGGTTTGCGGCTCTGTCCACACCCTAGTGGTAGTGACCAGAAAGAACCAGTATTCCGGGCACACCCCACTTATTAATTCTCTCTCACTTCTCCATACTGCAGCATCCACCACAGTGAGTAGGGGCGAAGGAAGCAGCACGAGGAGGTTGCAAGCGAGGAGGCCTTTAGAAAGGGGTGGACAGTTACTCTAGGCCACGGGAACCAAAAGGCAGAGATAGTGGACGGGGATAAGAGGTCAGAATAGCAAGACAGGGTATATAACGTACAGACCGGGGAGAAAAGAGTATATAGAAATGCAAGAAGAATGGGGGAAGAAGAAGATAGGAGGGGAGATAGTATAGCTGGTCGCCCATATAATAACACGATGGAGGGTGCGAAGATGCCAAGGGTGACTTAACATACAAAGTGGGGCTCCAAGTCAATATAAACAATACCGACTAACAGGGGGAGGGATAGGTGCTAAGCTTGGAGTATGAGGTATATCTGGCAACTGATATGTCGTGTTTCACAGCAAATGTTAGCTCTGGACTATGGGGTGCGAGGACCGCAAATAGAGAGAGAGGTGTAATAATAGGACAGTATTCATGAGAGCAGAAGAAGCAAGGTAGAAGAGAGAAGAGGAGCAAAGGAAAAGATAGAAGGAAGAGAGTAGGGAGTAGGCGGAAAGTTAGCAATAGCAGCAGTGACCGGGGGGTGGTAAGTACAAGAGGGGGGTGAGAGGAGGTGGGACCTTGAGGGAGTGGGTTTGGAGAGGTAGCTGAGTCAATGGGAAAGGGAGGCAGCGGAGGTGATGGGGGTAAGAGGGGAGATGAGCAGGAAGCGATAGCCTAGCCATAGCGGAAAGAAAGGGGGTCCATGTTTGAAGGAAGAAGTCCAACTTTTCCTGGAGGCCATAAATGAGTCTCTGATGAGTGGCTGCCTGATACATAGCAGTGACCCATTCCCCATGAGGAGGGACAGTAGCTGCGTGCCAGTGCCTGAGGATACACATCTTGGCCATAGCGAGCGCTGTGTGTAGTAAGCGCTGCTGTGGTCGGGAGAGGCAGCCTACTTCACTGGTATCATGCAATAGCAATAGAGAAGGGGTGAGAGAGGGAGACAGCGGTATTATCTCCCTGTGGGTGCACCCCACCTTCCGCCAAAAAGGTTGTGTAGCTGGGCAATCATGTAGGATGTGGGATAGATCACAGTGGTCAGGAGGGCATCTCCAACTTGAGGTGTGGGATAATACCCTCACCAAACACGACTTCTGGGGGGTCCAGTACCACTCGTGCAACGTCTTGAAGAGACCGAATTTTAGGCAGGCCTCTCGAGCTCCTTGGTCCCTGGCCGCAATCATTTCTGCCCAGTCCTCCAATTCATATTCAGTCTGGAGGCGTGTCTGCCACTTGGCCCTGATGGAGACCAGAAGTTGGAGGGAAACGAGGTGACGATTCAGCTGAGTATGCAGTCTGGAAATTCCTCCACGAAGGGATCCCCAGGTTTCCAGGTAGTGGAGTATCGGGGATTGAGAGAGTCTCCAGGGGGTTTCCACAATCGCCCCGCTAGGCAATGTTTAAGCTGGACAAAGGGCCATGGATGGTGCATCAGAAGATCAAAGTCCTCCCTTAGTTCTGTGAAGGATTTCAAGGTGCCCCTATCCAGAAGTTGGTCAAGTCGCTGAAGGCCCTTCGAGCCCCACTCCTCCCGGAATATGGCTTTTTCCCTATGAGCAATCCCCCATTGCCCCACAGAAGTGCTCTGTCATGGACCTGGGGGTCAATTTTGAGCAATCGATGGGCTTGTCGCCATGAGTGTCGCATGGCTCTGAAAATGGGATTGGTGGTGCGCAAAGGAGTTGATCTTGCACTATAGAGTATCTGTAGCCCTGACGGAGAGTACAAAGAGTCCTTTCAGCCATCACCCAAAGGGGTGGGTCCCTCACTCCCGGTAGCAGGTAGGCTAATTGTGAGAGGTGCAGCGCCAGTGTCTGGCGAGTAATGCTGCCCTGGGTAATCGCAGGCGCATTGATCCCCAGACAAAAGCTTGAATGCGACGGTCTATCTCTCAGACAATAGGCAAAGTGATCTGCAAAGGCAACATACCCAGAACATATAGAAAGCGCAGGAGGGTCACCAAGCGTTCCACCTGAACTCTGCACCACATGTAGAGGCCCGGGTGTGCCCATTTGTCAAAGTCACATTAAATACTGGTCAACAACGGGTCCAAATTATCTGCCACCATTTTCTACAAGGCCTCTATTGATGTATATGCCAAGATATTGAAGACAAGACTGTTTCCATTTTACAGAGAAGCCAGGAACTGACGCGCTCACTGTTACTGGGGATAGTGGTAATGCCTCGCTCTTATCCCAATTGATTCGATATCCTGAAAGGAGCTCAAATTCAACGAGTATGGCAAGAAAAGCCAGTAGGGAGTTGGCACATAAATAAACAGTAGAACAACCACCGGGGATGGGTATCCCAGAGATGGTACTGGAGCTGCATATCGTGGCCGCCAGGGTTTCATACAGCTAAGAGAAACAGCAAAGGTGACAGGGGGCAGCCCTGCCGAGTCCCTCTATGCAGCAAAAAGGTGTAGGAGAGGAACCCACCGTAGTTGACCTGTGCGGTCCGGATAGTATAGTAAACGCACCATATTGATGAAGCTAGTCCCGAGGCCAAAGCGTTCTAGCATTTCGAAGAGGTACCACCACTCTATGCGATCAAATGCCTTCTCGCCATCCAGGGAGAGGGCAAGAGCCTCTTCCTGCGAGTCCCGCCTCACCCAGAGAGCATGCAGTAGTGTGCGGAGGTGGTTCCTGGAAGAGCGGCCGGATACAAAGCCAACCTGTGTGTGATGGACCAGAGAAGGAGAGTGATCCGACAAGGCAGCCGGTAGTATTGCAGACTCTCTAATAGCTTACAAGAACCGATGAGAGACCAGGAAGTAGTCCTGTCTGGATTGGGTCCCATGTACTGGGGAGACAAAGGTGTAGTCACGATCAGTGGGGTGGGAAAGATGCCAGTGGTCCGGCAAACCGTGGTCTGATAGGACGTCCCCTAAGAGGGCCCTATCCGCATTGTTGCCCGTGTCACAACTGTTCAATCTATCTAGAATGACATCTGGCGCTAGATTCCAGTCCCCTCCCAGAAAATACTGAGAAGCTCCGATTTCTGTCAACAGTCAGTTAAGAGAGAGGAAAAAAGAACATTTGGAACCCTTGGGAGCGTATACAGATCCTACGCACACTGTGGAGGAGCACAACACAAGCTTGGCAAGGACATAGCGCCCCTCTGGGTCACACCATGTCTTAAGAAGCCTAAACTTTAAGGATCAGCGGATGAGAATCGCCACTCCACATCTCCGTCCTGAGCCCTGCGCCCCGGCTTGTACTGACAGTGCCCTGCTGTAGAGCACCTTGCCCACCCAATCACTGAGCAGCTTCTCCGATTCTGATGGGTACAGGTGGGTTTCCTGCAAGAGGGCAATGTCTGTTGTTTTGGACTGTCGGTAAGATAGAACTTTCTGCCGTTTAATGTAGTGCATCATGCCATGAACGTTCCAGGAGAGGACCGCCACTGGAGCCGTGGATTCCATTAGGAGATAGCAGTGATATGGGAGTAGAAGGAATAAATATCTCCAATGGAGGAGTATACTGAGTGAGGACTTATTGAGGGGGTGAGACTCCAAAAATAGCTACGTTGATAAAGGGTAGACAAGGAACGGAGAGTGGTGGCTACGGAGGGCCGGAGGATAGGAGAAGATCAGGCAAGTAGGACGTGAGGGGAAAGAGGAGGAAGAACAAGTGCTAGTGTGGAAACACAGAGGATGGAATAGTATATATAATGGATGGGAGAACATCTCAGGGGTATAGCTGATAGAGAAAAGGGCCCGAAACTTGTGTCCCAGGGAGAAAGAAAAAGGAGGAAAAGGGACACAGACCGAGGTCTGTGATAGGTAAGGAGACTCCTCACCACTGAAAGCTCTGTTGAACTGCGGGTCAGGACCGGCATGGTCCGCGTGCCGAGCAAGTGCAAAGAGGCGGAGGGGAAGAAGTGAAACTTAAGACATAAGGGCCATCTAAGGATGAATAGCGGCAAGCGACAGGATTATGGGGGGGAGGAGGAAGATAGGACGAAGAACCCAATGTGACAAAGAAGCAGATCAAGAAGGTAAAGAGAGATGACCCAAAACAGGGCTTAGAGCCAGGGTAAAAGGAGTCCCTCGCTCCAGGGCAAGTCAGAAGACGAGAACAAGACCAAACACACTGCAGCGGCAATGCATAGGGGGAGCCAAGTAATCTGGATGATCTAAAACTGAGAGCACAGGAAGGTGTCAAGAATCAGACTGACTGAGCAGACTGAGCAGATGGGCATATCCCCACTCAGGGGTCCCTGTTGCAGCGAAATTTCCGCAGGTGGCATGTGTCCTACGAGGTCGGCAGTGGGATATACCTGTGCATAAATTTAGAGAACCCCAGTAACAACACTAGGACAAAGATGTAACACTGTAACACTAAAATGCTGACATGTTAGCCCTCCCACCCTCACCCCCATAACAGATAGGGGAGAGATAGAGGAGGTAGGTAGATATAGCACTTAGCTGTCCGATGTGGAGGGTCCTGCTGCTACTTACTGAGTACCAATGTTCTGGGGGGGACACACAGCAGCATTATGTGTGGTCTGCATGTGACGGCATCAGAGGAGAACGAGACTTGTCTCTGCCCTGGTCCTGGGTATGGGCGATCAATACTTGTAAAGCATGGTCTCGTCCGTTCTGCGATTTAAGCGGGCGGTCGTAAGTTCTTCCCCTCTTCTGCGAAGCGGTATGATGTTGGGAGAAGGCAGGAGAAGCCGTGGCAGTGGCCCCCATGTCTGGGTAGTTAGGACTCAAGGATGTTGGGGCATAAACCATGGAGCGCTGAGTGAGGTCGTCCAAAAACGAGCCAAGGTCCGCGGGTTTGGTGAAGTCCCTCGATTTACCATTGTATGTGATCCACATACAAGCCGGTTTCGAAGAGGCCAAATTTGATGTCCAGCTTCCGGAGTTGGGGTCTGAGGGCCAGGAACACCTTCCGCCTCTCATTTGTTATTCTAGAGAAGTCTGCTGCCACTCTGACCTCATGTACCTCCAATGAAAATGGACCCTGAGACCGAGCCGCCAAGAGAACCAGGCGAGCTTGGTCATGACGGAGGTAGCCTGCGATGACAAGGCGAGACCGCCCAGGGGTCGCTTTATAGAGAGGGCCGATCCTGTGCGCTCTCTGGTACTCGAGCGGTGGTGAAAATGTCAGGCGGGTAAGCTCGGGGAGCAAGCTTTTAAGGAAGGATTTGATATTGGTGCCTTCTTTATGTTCTGGTATGCCAAAGAAACAAACGTTGTCCCTCCGGCTCCTGTCTTCAAGGTCAGTGATCTTTGCTCGTAGGGTCCGAAACTCTGCGTAATGTTCCAGTACCATCACAACGTGTTCTTCTACAGTTGGGAGGCATTGATCAAGATCCGTTACTGTCTCTCTGAAACAGGCTATATCCGTCCGGTTGGAGGCAGAGGCCATGGAAAGGTCTGAAATATTTATGTCCATAGCTTCTAGGCACCGCCCTACCGCTGTAATCTCCTGCAGTATGCAGTATGTGGCATTTACCGCTCGAGAGTCAGTTGGCAAGGTCGTAGGGCTGGGGAGGGCCGGCTGTGTAGCCATGTTTTTCGGTTAAACAATGGCCTCTGAGAAGAGCAGTTGACGGGAATGTTTGCCTGAGGATTTCCCACTTGGCATCCCCTCTGAGGATGAGAGGCCCTGGAAGAGTAAACCGGGCACTCTCAGCGATGAGACTATATCGCAGACCGGTGAGCTGAATTGCTTTCCCAGTGACGACTAGGGTCCCCTACGCAAAGACAGCTGGTCGGCATCCAGTGGAGTGGAGCCAGCTCTTGTTACAAAAAAACGTCCAGAATGAAGAAGTGGCGGGATTCCCAGAACAATAAGAAACGAAAGACTTAGCATCCCGTTTTGGTTGTGAGATGATTAGTCGTTAGGGTTCTCTCCGCCCAATCTTGCTGTGGCCTGTCTAAGGTGGGCCTTGGCATCATCAGAGTCTGCAGTCCTGGCCATGGGCAAAAGAGGTAAGGCGCACCAGGACAGCCGTATGCTAAGATGAGCTGACTACAGCAGTCCCCAAGATGTGCCTGGGTGGAGACCAGAATGATGCAGGGACGCGGCTAACCTGCTGGATCGCAACTTCAGCCTCACCTCACTGACGGCAGCCACCGTTGTCCCAGGTTGTAGGCATTCAGCTGCTGTGCTATGCTAAGTTCTCCTTGGCCAGAAGGAGGTTTGTCACCAACATGGGGCCTAGTTCCGGGCCCTTCTGTGTCTTCGGTGTAGGGGTCAGCCCCTCTGGTAGGGGAGAGACTCTCATCTCTCTGGTTCCCTCTATGGGGCGGCGGGGCGTATGGTGTCGGTCGCATCTGTGACATGTCAACGTTGTGCACTGTAGGGCAGCGTTCGCCCTGGTATATGACGCAAGCACTAAATGTGTGCAGCTCACCTGCCACCAGCTCTCTGACCCCCACAGGCATCTAGGGGTGGATAGGGTGTCATAGTGCAGGTTTTAGGAGATCCAACTCTGCAGCGGGCCCCAGAGCAACCCACGTGTATTATTTCTGTTGTGGTGGTCTT
The DNA here is from genome assembly GCF_031143425.1 of Pleurodeles waltl. Lineage (NCBI taxonomy): Eukaryota > Metazoa > Chordata > Amphibia > Caudata > Salamandridae > Pleurodeles > Pleurodeles waltl. Next base: position 32,156,184 of record NC_090437.1, read on the forward strand.
ATATATGTTAATTATATTAATGATGTGCGTCATCCAACTTGCTTGCATTATCAAAAGCTGTGTCTCAGCTTACCAACTTGAGGACGATGAAAATAGCGACAATGAAGAAATTATTACTGAAATAATTAGATTGCATGCAATTGAAGTATTGTAGAGGTTTTGCCTCAAAGCAAAAAAGAGGTGCCTGAAAAAGTGGATCTACATATATCGGTACCTTAAACATTTATTTACTTCTACTAAGAAAATGACAATGCTTGTGCGTGCATTAAAATATACTACTGCATTTTCTCATTGAATTGCTATGTTGTATTAATACAAGCTTAAAGACCTCTGAAATCTTGGTATTCCTGCTCATTTACACACATTTGAATTGTTCTGCAGCCTTGTAATTCCATGTTGTGCAATAGCACACTTACGTTTAGTATATAGTAAACATAAATTTGTTGGTACAGTGAAAGAAGGACTCTAGAAAAGAGTGGAATCAACTCCTCTCCTTCTATCAGGTTGTCAAGGTCTTCTCACTTTCTGCAGAATTGACTAAATATTGTTAGACTTAGCATCCTTGTCATGATTTCCCCTGTCTTGTTGCCTTCTGACCTCCTGTTGTGCTGTCTTCATTTTTGCTGCATTTAGGACTCTGTGCAGTTTACGGCTGCTGATCAGTGCTAAAATACATGTGTTCTTGCCCTAAAACATGATACCGTTGACTTCTCCACAATTGGCGTTTAAACCTTTGTTATAAGTCCATATTAAAGTGCACTACCTGTGCCCACGGCCTGTAAATTAAATGCTGTTAGTGGGCTTGCAGCACTGATTGTGCCATCCACTACAGAAGCCTCCCAAACATGGCTTAGGCCTCCCATTGCAGGGCCTATGTGGCAGGTTTAAACTTTTATGTTGACCTGATAAGTGAGCCACCTTACCAGACCCAAACCTTCCTTTATAATACATATAAGTCACCCCAAGGTAGGCCCCAGAAAGTCGCAAGAGCAGGGTGCAGTGTATGTAAAAAGTTGAACATCTACTTTTCAGTTTTACATGTCCACCTAGTGAAAAACTCTTCACTACTACAAGGCCTACCTCTCCCATAAGTTAACACTGGGATTGACTTATTACATTTTTATAAGTGTAATTTCCAATTAGAAAGAGATTGGACCCCGAGTTTGGTGTCTTTGGAATCACAATTTAAAACCACAACTTATGATGAAGTTGGATTTTAAATTATAAGTCTGAAAATGCTACTTTTTGAAAGTTGGCATTTTCTTACTTGAAATCATCTAGTGCCTTCTGCTTGTCTCTAAATACATGTCTGGATGGGTGACAGCTAGGCTCTTGTGCGTTCTCTCCAGACAGACACACACAAAGAGAGATTAGGTGGACTGAGTAGCCATCTGCATGTTCATGGGCCATCCTGGGCAGGAGGGGAGAGAGGAGCTGACACACCTGAATGGGCGGTGTGCTAAGTCCTCACAAAGGGCTGCATAACCCTCTGTAAAGTGTCTGCAGCCAGGGCAGGAAGGGCAGGGACTGTATGCACTTCGAAAGCCTCTTTTTTAAGTCTCCCCACTTCAAAGGCACCACTGGGTATGAGAACTGGACTTCTGACCCCACCAAATCAGTACACTTCTGGAACTGAGTAGATCCTGCCAGGAAGAAGGATGTGAAAGAACTGTCACCCTCCTGGACTCTGCTGGACTTTGCTGGACTCCTGCTTTGCTGTGCCTGCCCTGTTGCCTGCTGTTGTCCCTGCCTTGGAGTGAGAAAGACTGGACGTGCATCTCTACATCCCCAGACCCGAAAGTGACTCCAAGGACTTGCTGGCTTACCTCCTGTTCTGAAGTCTTAGGTACATCAGACACTTCACTGAACCCTGCTATGGTCGCTGGACTTTGCCAGCTGTGAGTCCAGACCTATCAAGTGGTGCCAATCTAGTCCTGGGCCTTTGGAGTGGGTTCTTCAGATGTTTCTGACAATCCATGCATCACCATTGTTGCATCGGTCAGAACCAATGCATCTTTCCTGAACGCTGATGCATTGCCGCTGCCACCGACGACAAAGACATTGTATTGCTGTGGCTCTAGGATGGTGCATCACCTTCATTGCAAATGGGTTTGCTTATGCAATGCTGTCGTTGGACATTGCATTGATGGCTGCGTGGCTTGATGATGATGCATCTCTAACTGCATGGATCGGAACTGATTCATCCCCTGCATCTGAAGTGATAAACACAGACGCATCACCTCCTCTGCTCCTCTTATCGGGTCTTCAGTGTCGACACATCTCTACATCCAAGGTAGTTTTTTAGTGGGACAAGGTTAGTGCCTGTTTCTGAACCATGCTTCTTTGCAGTTTGCCTGACTTTTCAGATTTCACTCGGTCTAGCATGACAAGATAGCACTTTATATTTCCACACACTATTTGCAGATATTCTTTAGAAATTCATGTCTCAACTTCTACTGACTGGATATTAGTCATTTGGGTCTTGTTTTGTTCATTTAATTAAGCTCTATTGTTCTGGTGTAAATCAATGTTGGTGTGGTGCTTTCCCTGTTTTACTGTGGTAAGTGTTGAACAAATACTTTACACACTACATTCTAAGTTAAGCCTGCCTGCTCTGTGAGAAGCTACCAGAGGTTGAGCACAGGATAATTTCTGGTGTGTAAGTTACTTACTCTGACTAGGATTGTGGTCCCTACTTGGACCGGGTGCACACCACTGCCAATTAGAGACCCAATTTCTAACAAATAAAATGATCCAATGTATGAATTTTAGCATTGCATGCTCTAGTTGAGTAAGGGAAAAGCTCTCGGTCCAAATGAAATGGCTAAAGCATTTTTGTTTGTTGACTGCCTATATTGCAGTAAATGCATATTAGACTGTGTACGCTACACAGTGTGGTATGTTGTGCCAAAATTAAAACATTAAAAATTCTGAACTTCAGTGATCACAAACAGAATTCTATCTTTCTGGTGGCAAAGAGGCTAGGAGCAGGTGACCACAACTCAAGAATAAATGAGGCTCCTGAGAGTCAGGTGATAAGAAATTTATTATAATGAGATGCACCAGAAGGACCTCAGAAATATTAGGTCATGAAATTCACAGATTCCACTTCTGCCAAAAAAGAGGCTGCCAAATATTTTCCCCTACTTCAGCTCCACACATATGCATCACCACCAAGGTATTTCTCATAAAGTGTCTCACAGAATATTGTTTGTAGACAGGAATATGCCCTGCTTAGCACCATTAGGGCCAGAAAGTGACAAGGGTCAAAACACTTGGTATAGATCAGATTTTGGTGGATGGTATCCTATACTTCAAGGCAGTGGACTACAATACAATTAGACTCTTTTTCAGATTACATCTGCCAAATTTAGAGATTACCTTTGACCCAGAGGTGATCTCTGTACCTTGACTATAACTTGTGTCATGGCGGATCCTGTCTTGGTACACAGTTTGGTGGACGGCCACTGTTGAATTAGAAAGGAGTCCATCAAACATTTATAAACTTTTTGTTTTTCTGGAACAAGCCAACACACTCCCAAAGTAGGAGTTTGCTATTGAAAATTTAAAAAACTGATGACCTCCACACACAGGGAACTTTTTTCACTGGTGATGGGATCATTATTTGCTTTTTTTCCTGTGTTTTTCCTGGTGGCAATAGACAGTTGAATAAGGGATTCACACCATTGACCTTAATTAGTGTGGAGGGTGTAATACTCTTCCGCAGATGGCCACTACACTGTTGGGCTATCAGAGGATGCTTTCGATTGACAGAGCAAATTGGTGCTCTGTAGACAGAAAGCTGATGTTTCTAAATATAGTGGGTGGAGTATAAGTTTAGCGGACAGGTTACCCCATCATTTGCAATAGAGTACCCCACCTGCCAAACTCTAAATCATCCCATTGAGCTTTACATATTCGGTAAAGTAGCATCTGTTGCCTGGTCATGTCACACAGACACCACCTTTGCAAGCTCACATATATTACCAACCTACACAAAAAAAGATCCTCTAGCCTCAACACCTTCAAACATATCCATCCCACTAATTTAATATAATTTCATCTTCTTCAAACAATACACTGAGGAATTGAGCGTGGCAGTCCAGCACTTCCAGGTTCCTCCCCAGTGCGTGCAATCTCACAAAATAAAATTAAATTAAAAAAATACCAATTTAACAAACATGATTCTTCAAATGTATCAAATCTCACATAGCAGTAAGTCAGGATGTAGATACTGCCCACACATTCATGACACACAGTCATCATGTTAGTCATCAATATTCCCACTTGCTACAGAAGACAACACTTTGATATGAACAAAACTGGAAGAAAGTTTGAAGTCAGTCATGCTTTCTTTAATTAATTCCCCCTATTCATTATGTTGATTCTTACCTATCTATCAATGGTGGATTTAGCTGTCCTGAACAATACAGTATATAGTGGAGCAGAATCTCAAAATCTCGTCCCAGGCCTTCGCAACAGGATACTGTTGCAATCTCCATCATTCTTTCTGTTTAAGAGTTGCACTCTCACATCCTGCCCATGAGTCCAATTCCATTTGCCATCCCTGCAGGTCGGGGCCTCCATGACTTTTCCAGCTCATTGCCAGCTGTCTCCTGGCCAATATCAGTATCAAATGTGCGAACCTATTGCACACTAAGTGGGTCTTATTCCTGTCAATAAGCCAACCATAGAGGTAAAAGGAATCTCACTATCAGTGGCTCTCTTTACAGACTGGAGTATAGTGGTCCAGTATATACTGTGTGAAAGGCAAGATCAAACCATCTGATAAAAATCCCCTCCTTTTCTAAACATTTAGTAGAGATTGCTCGCGCATCTGTGAACATGTGGTTAATTCTTTAGCGAGTAATGTATACTCAGTGCAGGTAATATTATTGGATGAGTTTGAAGCAAGCATTTCTGGACACTCTGAGGAAGTATTTAAGGATATTATTACAATTAACATCTGTAATCTGAAAGCCTAAATCTTCTGCCCATCTCTGTTGCAGCAACAACTGATCTCTCCCTGCGGATTGCAGAAAGGTAAGATGAAAGAGCATGCCCTAATTTCTATCATAAAGATATACCACTTATGCTCACTTCTTCTTCATCTCTTTTCCACCATTTATGAATTGCCTCATAATGGCCTCATGGAGTAGAAAGTGCTCACTTAAGATTGCATATTCTTTAAAAAATTCAGAAAATTCCAGGCTTATACCCATAGAATATAGATAATTCCACACTATCAGGCCCTTCTCAGGCCACACATGCAAAATCCTACAGCTTCTATTATGTGGTCAAACTAGCATGTTAAAGGGAAATCTTTAGTGTAGGGTAAGTGCATGTGCATCATCTGTGGGGCATGGGCCTAGACATAGCAGGTAGTCTTGAGAAATATACCTTTGTCTTTGCCAGATATTTTCCAGTAGTGGTTACGTCATAAATGCACCGGTAATGCCTGTGAAAGTACATAATCTAAGACAATAGCCTCTAAAACTTTCCAAAAAGTTGTGCACCTCCTAACAAATCACTGAGGTTGGGTGGCCAAGCATTGAAGCTCAAAGTCAGGAGAGGAGAAGCTCCACTCATCTGTTGGGATTCCGGTTTTGTCAGAGCCCCTCTGCTCATGTTTGCCTGCCACACAAGAACCAACCACAACATGCAATTGAGCTCATGAAAAACTGTCCTAAGAATCTGAATGGGCATGGCACAAAATAATACAATAGCCATTGAAGTATACTCATTTTGGACAGCACAAATGTGCAGATAACTGATATCTGACATTTGGCTCCCTATCCGCACGACTTCTCCCAATTTACTTTTAGTCCAGACAGCCTGCTAAATTTTGACAGTGCCTTAACCAACCCCTCCACATCCATCTCTGTCCCAAGTGTTTATAACAGAATGTCAGGTGCACATAACAAAATGTACAGTGGATGCCCATCTATTCGTAGCCCATGATAACTGTGCCCTAGCTGCACCATTAGCACCAAGGGTTCCACAGTACGGCAATAGTACAGGGGAAAGGAGACACCTTTAGCTCATTTACCCTCTAACCATGGAGGGCTCTAGATGCCTAATATTTGGCACAGTAATGCATTTATGGATGAATCAAGTTTGGTCTGAGTTAAGGACAGATTTATGGAAAGTGGTGCTGCACCGGGTGCAGAACCACTTTCCCTGCACCCCTTAGCCCCCCCTACTGCCACCATGTGTGCGCCATACTTAAAATATGGTGCACCATGGTGCAAGGTAGGGGGGCAATAGTGTCTTTTTTATGACGCTATTGATGTACTCTGCAGGAGTAGTGCCAAAATATTGAGTACAAAGTGACCAATTCTAAAGAATGGCAGCCCCCTTTTAACACCTGCTCTTGAGCAGGCATTAAAGTGCCGTAAAAAATGGGGCACAGAAATCTCATAGATTTCCTTATGCCATTTTTCCAGCGCCCCTAACAGGGGAACGCCCCCTTTGCATACATTATGCCTGGCGCTTTCCGATGCAAACACCGCTGGGCGTGTAAAAACGATGCATGGCCTGCCCGGACCCGAGAGTGGTGATCGGATCTACGCATTGCTCCACTGCGGAGAGAAGAAACGATGCACGCTGACCCGACTAAAGGAGGAACAAAGCAAGGTCTTGCTCGTGAGTGAAATTGATGCATCCCGAGCCCTTTTTGACGCACACTTGCCCGTGCGGGGCTATTTTTGATGCACCCAAGGTACATTTTTACGCTAACAGCATTAGCGTTGTGTTTAAAATTATATGAATACTCTTTTTGCATTTTTAGTGATAATTCGACTTGTGTAGTATGGATTTTTGTCGTTTTGGTCTTGTTTTGTTTAGATGAATATATTCTCTATTTTTCTAAAGCTGTGTTGTGTCATTTTGTAGTGTTTTCATTAAGTTACTGTGTGTGTTGGTACAAATACTTTACAACTAGCATTCTGATGTTAAGCCTACTGCTCGTGCCAAGCTACCAAGGGGGTAAGCAGTGGTTAGCTGAGGGTGATTCTCTTTTACCCTGACTAGAGTGAGGGTCCTTGCTTGGATGGGGGTAACCTGACTGCCAACCAAAGACCCCATTTCTAACAATCGGCCAAATATTTATTGCCTGTGACTCTTTCTGTATTTAGGGTCACCAGAGGAATTTATCCTATCTCACTTGTATGTAGTAAATTATTGAGAAAAAAAGGCAACTCTCTGCTGCCAGGGTTATGTGTTCTCCAGCCATTGACCAGAGCCCACTGAGCCATGAAATTAGGGAAGGCCCTTGCCCTTGCAATTTCATGTGTCCCAGATGCTGGGAGGTGTAGATATGAGCTATGCAACACTACTTTAGCTATGCAAGTAAAATCTTCCTTATCACTAGGGGCAGCTCCTGATCTGTAACAAATGGGGTGAAAGACCTTCAAAAAAGTGGGGTTGGTCAACATTCAGGGCACAAACATTGGTCAGAGGAACATCCTACCCCTCCAGTCTACCCATCATTATTACATAGTTCCCCTCCAGCTCAATCACCTTGTGCAATAGCTGGAAGGGTACTCACCGACTGACCCAGATCGACACCTTGATCAAATACTTAATATATTGTAAAATATGGTTGGCTCGCCAGAGTATGCTACTCTGCACTCATAAGGAGCATCTCTTGTAGTAATTCAATATGGGCTCCAACCTCTTTATATAGGTATATACTTAATAACACTTGCTAGGGGAGTTGAGGCTTTGCATATTCAATTAAATGATTTTAATCTGTCCCCCTTTCGACATTGACACTGCATTGCAACATACTGAAATACTGGTTCCACTGCCCCATCTCTTGAAGTCCTCATAAGTTGCTCTCACCCTCTACCCCACTCCAGTCCTTGCAGATCAAGAAACTATAACAAAACAAAATCAGCAACGTCACACTTCCCCAAAACAAAACATCCAGGAGGAAGCACTATGGAGGAAGGAAAACAGAACAACAAAAGAAGAAATCTGTTAGGAGCACTGTTTCACCTGCCACCCCAATCTTACTCAGAGGATCAATTAAAAGGATATTGGTCAATACTATCCAACTGTGAGAAGGTATTTATGTCTAGGGGTCATGGGGATCTGTTTGGCACCCCTTCTCTTAAGTTTGTCTGCCATGCCAGGAGGAACTTTGGTCAATATATTATTCATGTCAAATTCACCAGGGCTCTCCATCCCTGAGATAGAACATTTGACCCCATATTGTAATGCTGTCAATGACGTCTGTGAATCCTTTAATGTTACTGCCACTGCCCTTTCCTATTCTGCTTCCACCTGTTCTCTCGAACCCCCTTCATCTAGAATGATTCTCTTGGAGGCCCTTGCCGGTCATGGCCATCCAACAATTTATCCAGTACACCAACATTGTAAGTCTCAATCAAAGACCATGCCTTGTTAAGCTGCTTAAGAAATGCACATTTTCCTGTGCCTAAAAAAAACTCAGGTGGTCTGAGAACAGTAAAGCCTACATCAGTCCAAGTTTTCAAGGGTGCTTCTACACAACCAGAAATGATGCATAGTGGGACTGAATTGACAACATCAAGCCCAGATATATGTACACCTTTACATTTTCTACTGGGTAGGGGGTAGTAGTATGGGTGTGTCTCAGGATGTATTCCCTGTCACAAAAATCCAAAAACCTGGTCTCAAGGATGCCCTAGCTCTGGGAAGTCAAGTCGGCACCCTGTGTGCCCTCTCCAAAGCATAGAATTTAGACAGGTCCTTGCAGGTGACTACCTCCTGTAGCCAGTCTTCCAAAACTGATACCATTGAGTCCCCTTAAATGTTCTCAGGAAGCCCCATTACACATAGTACATTGTGGTGTGCATGACCGTCTTGTTCAACCACCCTACACTCTAGGGCCTGGTTCTTCACTGTCATGTCTTTTCAGTTGCTGCTTGAGGTTCTCAATCGCAGGTGCAAACTCCACTCCAATTCAGTTGACTCAATCTTTCTGAGGTCATCTCTCAATAACTCTATCTCTGCCACTTCAGAATCTTTTTTATTTTCCAAGTGTTCTCTGGTGGAGTCTGTCATCAAAAGTATGGCATACAATTAGTCTCCAGGGCTCTGGCCATAATTTCCTATTGCCCCTGTTGGCATTGGGATAGTCTTACTCCCATCCACCAAGCTTCCACTAGCAAGATCATCTTTGGGCTTCTGTGCCCTACCCATCTGTGCAGTGTATTCCTCCAACTCGACCTCCTCCACTGTATGTATAAACCAGGCCCCCCATAGCATGCCATTCCCAAGCAAAGATCAGGCAGGGTGGTTTAAAAGATGTAGCACTCCTCACAACAAACACAGTTCTTTCATTCAGCTGTGTGACCATGGGGTCCTTCTGAGTCTCCCACACTCCAATCTCTGTGTAAGTCACAGCCTAGGGAGCAGACCAGTGCCACCAGTAGATTGACTCTCTTAGTACAAGAAACCCTTTTGTATCGGATCTATTCAGATAGATAGGTAGTGTGTCTGAACCACAGACAGCTCTGGCTCATTAATAATGCCTGTCTGTGGGCCAAGAGGGTAGCAGGTAGGTCAGTGCGAGCAGCTATCAGTAGCCCAGTTATTCTGGTTGGAGTCTGGTCTCAATATCAGTGCCACAGGGTCTAGACATTATGAAACTTACCAAAATAAACTGGCCTCTCCACCAAATTCAGTCTGTCTGAATCATGGCTAGCACTGCAAATGGTCTCATTTGTGCAACTTTAAAGTCCACAGCACCTACACCAAGTGCTCATGTGCACGTGTTAAAGGTGAGAAAAGCAAAACACCCCTGTCACTCCACAGACAGGTACCAAGCTGCACATGCTATCACAAACTAGGGTGAACGTATTAAATAGAAACTCTTACTCTGGTTTCTCCTATCTCCTGATGGCCAGAAGTAATCACCACTGAAGTGAAACATGGGGGTCTTTGTCCAAGCATCCCTGTCTATAATAAGGTCTTTCCTCTGTGGAAGAGGACACCTCACACACCTAATAGTGTCATGCTTCATCATTGGCTACCTCTCCCCTCTCTGGTAGGATAACACCACCAGGGCAGCCTCAATGCGGCTTCAACCTCCACATGGGATCAGCGCAGGAGGGAGTTCTTAGATAAAAGAACTACTGAATAAGACTGGGATACCGAACAAACAGATTAAAAATACATTATAGTTCCCCAGTATGTCACCTTTATTAATTGGAGACTACAGGTAATTTTACAAGCAAAATGAAAGGAATGGTAAATTGACAACTATGTCTTAGACCACCCACAAAGAGGCCAACATGTTTCTGCCCTCACTTAATAGTCCTAACGTGTCTGGGGCATTCTTCAGGGCCAAGGATCCCTATTGTCCCTTGCTGGCTAATGTGCCTTATGCTATACTTTTAGTGCAAGGGAGAAGAATACATACAGGTGTGTCCTACCTGAGTACCAAATATGAATCAACCTGCAGGGATACAAAATGCAAAACAAAACTTTTTCAATAACTCTCTTCACCTAGACTTTCACTGTGAGATCAAAACTAAGTCTAGGTGGAGTTTGCAGAGTTCCCCTACTTGGAACTCCACGAAGTGACCAAAAAACTCTGCCACGCTACGCAAGCTGCGGAGTGCATTAGGTCACTCTGTTCATGCTTATTTTTAGCACCGGCTGTCTCCCACGTGCTCCGCAAAAGGACGCTACTTCTTTTCTGCCACTGAAGTGGATTTTCTACTTGAGCGGCACTCTCTTCAACACAAACAGAACGTTTCTCAATGCGCTGCAGCGACCATCCCTGACTGCCCGCATTGAGAAATCTCACTGGTAGATGGTCTGAGTAAGATTTTCCTCACACTCGCTGGCCAGCTTGCGCTCTCCAACTTAACATTGAGGAGTGCAAGTGAGGAACAAAACTCTGCTATGCGGAGTTTTTCAGAACTCTGCGCTTTAAGTGGAGCGTGGAGTGGGAAAAACTTTGCAAACTCCTCGAGCGAAGTGGAGTTCACAGCTCACCCTTAGTCAGAACATGAAAAAATACATCACTGCAAACTCTTGTGACATGTGACGCATAGAAGAGAGCCCTCTCTCATGCTTGTAAGTCTACTTACTACTCCTACTTTACTGGTGTCAGGGTAATAGTATCTCTAGATTTTTTATCTTTTACTTTGCCAAAGAAGAGCCCTTACCTTAGAATATAGGAGCCACCAGCTTCCTGGTCAAGGGGGGGTGAAGTACTTTAAAGTCACACACTGCAACTGAGAGACATAAGACAAACAAACATACAAAATACAATGAGGAAATACATGATGTGTATTGCCCTCCTTTCATATTGTATCACTGGTACCACAGGTTTCTTTGTCCACCCAACAGAGGTGTGACACACAAGCCTGCTAAAGTGTCACTACTCTGAACCCCCTTAGTAATTTACACTGTCCGTCTCCCAATTCACCCGATGCTCCTATCGGGTCTTTCACCCTCCCTATCTCTCACAGCATTGTATCACAAAATTAAATCACAGTGATACACATCCAAGGTCTCAAACACCTCTGTGACTCATCACACTGCCAATGTGCATAATCTCAAGGAAGAATTGTTTCTGCTTCAAGATATCTCACTGTACCAACCGACCGCACGCCCCCCACCATGCACACACTCACATGCACTCATTCCCGTGTGGAAGTAACAATCACTTACTGTACCAGAAGGTACATTGTGTCTGGGTACCTAGCCGCATGCTATCCTTGCCAAACTGTGAGGGTGTTGGTACTCATGCAGTTTTAAATATCATGAAGAGCAGATCAAAACCACTTCCTTGTTACAAGGCACTGAAAGTATGATGTCATCAGAGTGCCCCTTCCAGGGATGTTGGGAAATGTAGCTTCTTGGTGGAAATGGGTTGAAGAAGTGGATGTTTACTTCAAGAAAACAGCTGGATTACTAAGCATGAGGTTCTCCATTAACTTGTTCTCTATGTCGTAGATGTGAAGCTCATCAAGAGCATGCTGCAAACCAATTTTTGTATGATCTAATATAAGAAAATCATCAGCGTACTGAATCATCAGCAGCCTGGGGGAACAAATCTTTGCACAGCCTTCAAAATAAAAAAAGCAAAACGCATTTTGAATCACCATGGATACATCTATTTGCTGTGATACATAATCATAGTGAATTATGTATTCATATAGACTGCAAAGAGAAGTAGTGAAATTGAACACCTTTGTCTGATGCTCAGCCTCATTTCAGTTGCCACAATTTTGGCAGAATTTTGGCTACTCCGAGTTACTCTTTAAGGCAGAGTTCTGCCCACATTTCACCAATCGCTGGTGGTGGTATTTTTATCCTGTGAGGCTCCAGAATATGCCAGCTGGCAAACACGGGCAACATTTTGTGTCCCTTAGCATGATTTTATGATAAGGGCAGTCACTGGGTGGTCTGAGGGCTGATGTTTATGTGGATTTGCTTTTGCTCAAGTAGATTATCTACCTCAATGGCAGTAAAGTCAACTCAAATGTCCACGCGCTGTTACACAACACATGGTGCTGTTTGCAATGATATTCAGTGCTGCTCTCACTACCAGTGCTAAATTGCATTACAAGTTGTATATTTGCCACCTGTTAGTGGAATGACCCAGTATCACAACATTAACTGCTGTTTTAATCACAAATACGTATACCACACCTAGCTGCAAAAAAGCAACATTTGTGACAAATGTCTCCAGAAATAATCCTTTTTTTTCATTGGGATAAACCTGTATGGGAAAAAATTTTGCCAAGCTCTTTGCCACAATATTCATGAATAGTTGACAATCTCCATTAACCAGCATTGTGGGGGCGATATGAATCCACAGTGCTTTGTCGTTGTCTGGTTTGGGAAATATGATCAGCAAGACAACACGAAAATATTTGAAGGATCCCCTTCTGGACCATGAGTAATAGAAAAGTCACTTCAAAATGGAAAGCAACTCCTTAAAACCCGAAATACATTTTGATGCTGAACCAGTGTTGCTGGACCAATTTTAGGAGTGGGAGTGGTTCCAATAATGTCACATAACTGAAGTCCTCAGGATAGCGAACAATTAAAGCATAAGGATAAGAGCAGCAAATGAGCCACACTCATTCAGCAGGAGATTGGTAAGGGTGTGTTGAATTTTGGAGTACACTGTTGTAAATATATTGCTAAAGCATGGTATATTAGAACATTGTGATTTCCAGACAGCACGTGTTTCATTGAAATGTTGCTAAATGTGAGGACATGCAGTTTTACTAATGAAACTACATAGTGCAAAAACAACAGATAATGGGGGGAGTTCTGCAGAGTATTTATCATTTGTGCATCACAGAGTCAAGTGTCTTGATTTGTTTTGATCCTATTAAAACGATTTTTTCCATCATACTTCAGAATTACAAAAAATCTGTTTCATTTGTTCTTTCTTAACAGGGATAGGTTTTGAAATGTAGGTACAGTGATTTCCAGGTAAAATAGACATCCTACAGCATTTTCTTTCACACTCCATGTGTGCCAGGCAAGATTATCACACAATTGAAACTTCACTGTACAAACTCCTACAAAATTGAAGTCAGACATACAAAAGTAAACAACTTCTATTCGTAAAAGCAGCGATTTATCGGAAGACATAGCCTGACATTTGACCTCTGTCTTTGAATCTACAGCAAATGTGACAAGAGATAACTGTAAAGGTATTTTTATTACTCATTCACCTTCTGAATCCCAGCATGATTATTCTGGTGGTGTTAAAGCACCCCCAGCAATCCTACTTCCTGCGCCTATGTGTTAACTCATTTTGACTCCCACCTTACCTTGTGGTAGATCAGCGATTATCTAATCAGAGGTCTGACAAGTAAAAGGCAGCATCCAGAGTAAGGCTTCTAAATATACTCTTAGCTAATGGATTTAAGACCCTGCCACCGCCTGATAAAGCTGAAGCTAAGAGAAAAAAAATGTTTCATATGTTTGCTTTCAAGTTAGGATCTGGATCAAACATTCTTCTGGTATAATTTTTGAAATCCCTATTCACTTTGTAAACCTAGAAATCTTCTGCCTTTCATAAACCCTTTCTACAGATTTTGTAGAAATGTCAAACAAATGTTTGTTGGAAATGAATTTCTTTAACACTTTTTTTCCTCACAGCAACACTGTGCTTGCTAACTTTACTGAGCCTCAAGTACTTTTATCTGTTCCATCTCTGTGCCTGATTCACGAAGGAAAACTCACACTGTTAAGTAAGTTTACTTTTTTGCTTTATTCCCACACTACAAGATTATTTTACTACTAGTAGTTTTACATTGTGGAGAGTCCACATATAAAATGATAATCCTGTCCTATATTTTTATGTGTGGAGTTCTCAGCCCCAATTGTGGAGTCTCGTAAAATTACTATTAGTAAAATTAAACTCATACTTTGTGAATAAAAACGATAGTAATCTTACAGAAAAGTGTAAATTTACTTTTTTGAATCAGGACTTCTGGCTTCATTTAATATCTTACATCGAAGATCATTATTTTTCAGAGCATTGCCTTATGGCAATCCAAAACAAATGTGTCTCATAGGGTTGTATATATTGATGTGATTGCTAGCACATAATTACATGAACAATTATGCTGACTGGTATATGGAGAACCTCGGTAATCTAAAATGGGATATAAAGAAATCTCAGCAGATTCTTTTTAATAGACCCCAAAAAATCAAACCTTGCTTGCCACATAGGAGAAACATATGGGCAACCTATTACACCTGTGAAGGCTATTTTTCCTCCCTCCGCAGTTAACCTAGCATGGTCGGCTGAGGAAATGTCTGCAATATTTTGGGGTCGTAAACAGCCCATCCAACGTCTATAACGTAAGAAGGTGTCAGGAGTCGCACTGACAGTGCTCCACAGAAAGGTGACGTACTGTCAGCAAGCCTCTGATGTCAGCCCTTTGGAGGGGGTCAAGGGGTTGCTATGGATTTCCCCAGTCATCTCCTTGCAAGTGGGTGCAGTCACTCACAGCACTCTCCTGCAAGGGAATCTCTCTCCCGTTTTAAAAGTGCAGGCAGGTTGCCACCTGCACAGTGAAACACAGAGCCGCTTTGAAGCAGCCGCTCCATATTTCTCTTAAATGTGCACATGTTCATGGCTGCCCTAAGGCAGTGCATTCAACCTAATAGGGCACACTTTACGTGTTTGTGCGTGACACACCTGTTGTGCAAACAGGGGAAGTTTCCCTTATGTCTAGTAGGGCCCCTGGTGTTCTACTGCTCCACCACAACACCCCCTGACCATCCTTCCCATCCACCACTGAAACAATTCAAGAAAGAATATAGGGTATCCTGCCACTCATATCATTAACCTACTCTCCCCAAATATAAAAAATAGATGATACCCTGCCACCCTTCCTCACTACCCTCCACCTTTACTATCATCACTTTCACTTGCAATTAACAAAAAGCATGATGCACTGCCATGCAACCACACCACCCTCATTTTAATGTAGTTCACTCCATCGAAATATTTGCAAATAATACGCAGTATCTTGCCACCCACCCTGACCACACTCTTCTTTCCCTACTCCTTCCCACCCAAAGCTATGCACTCTCCTATCCATTACAGCTGCAAGCCAGTTCCAAACTGACTGGTTCTCCTTGTGTTGCCCACATACATCACAGCAATCAATAACTGGATTAGCATCTGGTAGTCATGTAATAGAGCAAGCCAGGTTCTCTTAATGAAATATATGTAAATATTGTGTGATATTAATATTAAATATCGGGCTACTCTTCTCAATTCTCACTAGAAGGACAAACTCACACCTGCCTTGGACAGGAGTAAATGTTTTCAGGGTGGGAAGCTACCTTAGGAGCATGTGAATGTCACCAAGCGTACACATTTGTCGATGTTCATGTACTTTTGCAGATATATTCTTATGGAGACACCAACAAACTTTCTAGTAGCAAACATTTTTGCATTGTCATATTTCATTGAACAGTTTAAATTCCACAATCATGATTCTGTGATTCAGTTTTGGGAATTAAAATACTGAAAGTTTAATTTTGGTGTGCAAAATGCTTTATCTGTCTTTTTTCCCTAGTCTGTAGATTTAGAGGCCAAGGATACACGTAATTCAAAGTTACTTTCTATAATACTTAGAACAGTAGTTCTTAACCTTTTGACTTCTGTGGACCCCTACTTTTTCATTACTGGAACTTGGGACCCCCACAAAATTATTGTTGGAATCTGGGGACCCCCCACTGAGTCATTACTGGACCCCGGCTTGAACATTGTTGGTGGTTTGAACCGCAAAACAATACAGAACAAAAATACAGAACCGTGAATTCATCAAACAACTACACAAATGAAATCACGTTTTACTTAATTTTCAAACAAATATGAATAAAAAAATATCCATGATATATTCTGGCTGATGCACTTGTACTGCTCCCATGAATCAATCTGCTGACACTAATTTAATTGTCAGCCTCAAATTTCAAATTCATTGACATTTACAGTATGTTTTAACATTTTTGATTGTACATTTAACCACTTTATTTATATACACTTTATTAATCTGTTATTACTTAATTTTCTAAGCAGCCGTGGACCACAGAAGGAGACTTTGTAGACCCCCACGGCTCCCCACACCACAGGTTGGGAAATAGTGACCTAGAACATTGTATTTTATTGTATTGATTTGTGACACTTATATAGTATAATACAATTTGAAATAGTTTTATGGTGTCTATTTGGTTTGCATATTAGAGGTGGTGTTGAAAGTTATTTGTCGTGTGTGGGAGATGTTGGATCAGATGAATTATGTTTAAAGACATTCTTCACACATGGTGAAGCAGGCACTATATAAGCATGAGGTATTGTAGACAGTTTGATATCAGACACAGGCCTGAAAACCTATCATTTTGGAAGTGGTCAGTAGCCTAAAATTGAAACCTAAAATTGAAACCATCACAAAGGCATTGCCTGTGGATGGTTGTATCACACTTCATTAAAGTTGGCCGTATCATCCTACAAAGATATTGCATCCAGTACAGATATATTAGGAACTATCCTACAGATACACTAGCAAGTTAAATAGATCATTACTGTGCTTCCCTCTAGATATACTTACCTTGTGATGTAGTGGTTAGTTGGATGTAGTAAACGTAATGCTTTTGTCCTGTAAATAAAATGCATGAGATATAGTAGGCAAGTACCCTTGTGTATGGGTTGAGAGTACCTGTAAGAATGTTATCTGAACTACATCCATAAGCGACAGAGATCCATCCTATGGGGGCACTGGCACGCAATTGAGCTATATACACTGTGAGAAGTCCACCCAGATTTTGTCAACAATTCCTTTTTCCCCGTGTATGTCTGACTAAAAATCAAAGGACAAAACCAGTTTCCATTTAAATGTTGCAGTCGTTCTCTGGCAGTTACCTTATGTGCTTCCATTTAATAAAATAATACTTCAGAACATGTTTAAACCTGCTAAATGTCGGGTATGAAATTCAATCGCTGTATACTCTCAGGGATAGCAGCAGTATGTGTACGTCAAGTGACAGTGAAAAACGCAACTCCCTAAGATGTGTAGGTCAAGCCCCTACTGTAGGAGCCTCTCAATGAAGATGAGTGCCATAAAACTCCTGAGCACTTAAAGTTAACACTGTCTAGCTGTTCCTCCCAATGTTCTGCTGACAGTGCCAGCACACACCTCAGTCCTGTTGTGTGTAAAAAGCAATCTGCCTTCCGAGAGTTAAATCAAAATACAGATGCCTGGTTGGGTGTGTGGTGACATTAGTTCAACCAAACACATGTCCAACAAAGAGATTCATCACAGTGTTTATTGTGGTGCTATTATGCAAGACCGGCAGCACAGCTTTGGTTATAATTTAACACAATACTTGAATTCCAGGCCGTCTGGTTTGGTTTTAACAATAGGGCTGTATCTCTGTAAGTACCCAACTGCTTTGGACCTCACTGGTGTTTTAATCACAAATAGGTTTACCACATCCATCAGCAAAAGAGCAACAGTTGTGGGATACAATTACATATTCATAAATTCGCACAATCAGCTTTGCTACTGTACGTCTGAGTAGATGTTGGCTTTTAGAGTGTCAAAGACATAAACATAAATGGTAGTAACACTCGAGTAAAGCTGTTGAAAACGTTTCCTATATTTCTGCTTTTAGTAAGGCTACCTTCAGTGCAGTCCAATCCCTTCTGGTAGAGTTAGTTCTTTCATCTTTGATTTGGTCATTAATAATTGGTTAATGTCACATTGAATGCATAGGGTGTTTTCACTGTCTGTTAAAAAATTGGCTAAATGATACCAACTAGAATCATTGTTTTGAAGGATTCGTTTATTTCCGAAGCACAAAGGTCAAAGTCCATGTTATTAGAGAAACACTTCTTACTGTGGCACCGAATGCATGTTACAAGCTACTAATCAGCATGCAATGCTTTATAACCACAGCACAAAGGTCATATTCCATGTTATTAAGTGAAACACTTCTTACTGTCTTACAAAACGCGTGTTTCAAAGGCTTTACAGGGAATATAACGCTGCTAATAGTGACAAGGAGACTATTCTGTGTGAAATTTGATCTCAGTGCATTCATTTAATTCCTTGAATTCTGGCTTTAGTTATGTATCTTTTATTTACAACTACTACACACGACAAACACCACAACATAAACCATACGCGCAGCTGCACAGAGAGTAACATGCTAATTTTTAAGAAAGCGAAGGATCATTTTGACCCACTTGAGGCTTTGTCTCTCCTGGGTAACTACTCCCTCCCACCCCCCCCCCCATCCCCCCCCCACCACCACCCCCATCGTCCTCCCCCGTCCACACTGAAGATTTATATAAGGTGTATGTATATATTATTATACCAAAATCCACTATACCACGGTAACAGTAGGTAGATTTTGCACTGCACCATGGATGGCATTTACAGTGAAAAATAATGTGTTTCGTGATATGAGACAAGTTCGATTCAGGGGAAAAAACAATTACTCTAAATGCAGTCGTCACTATAAAAAAACAAGCCCTACAACGGCCAAATTAGTTTTCACACATGAATTGGAAAAAAATGCATTAAAATGCACGGACGAAATGATGAACTGTTATTGAATGGAATGTTCCAGAAACCCACCCGTGAGGGCTGTTGGGATGATGCCATCCAAGAGAGAAGCCGACGCTCCTCTCCTGATGTAGGGCCCAATGGCGCCTCTGGGCTCGGATAAAATTACTTTGCATATTGAATATCATTGAATGAAAACCGTCCTGTCAGTTGCTTAGTACAGATTCACAAAACAACACATCAAGAAAGTCATAAATCATCTGTCCTTGGCAGGCGACTGCGCCATTATTAGAAGCTGCCCCCGTTCTCTGATGCTCCCAGATTGCACATGGCAAGTCTGATTTGCTGCTGAAATGGAAGAAGTCACTAAATATTTCAATGATAAATGAGATGACTTTTGCAAAGATCGGTCGTCAACCGCGCTGAACTGTGCTAAAGCTGCTCTTCCGAAACCCAATTTAATGGAAATATTGAGATGCTACCTGCCGGGTTAGGTGCCCTGTGGAGTCATATTTCTGTGTCAAACTACATGTGTACATCCTTGTAATTCAGTACTGATTATCCAAGTTTAATTATTATAGCAGTGGGAATAAACCCAGGGCTTGCTTTAGCTTTTCTTGTATCGGAAGCGAAGATCTTTATTGATGCCCACCCTCAGTGACCTCCTTCTCCACAGATTCCATCAATATCACCCTCCACCAAGCCCTCTCATATCTCCTTTGCACCCGACACCTTTATTTAATTTCTATTATAGCGCTACTCATCCAAATGTAGGTTTTTGAAGCACTTTATTCCTCACTCATTTATTATACATAAAGGCCCTCAATACAACCCTGGCGGTCGGTGTTAAAACGGCGGTAATACCACCAACAGGCTGGCGGTAAAAAAAATGGCATTTGGACCATGGTGGTTTCCGCCATCCAAATCCGCCACTTTAACACACCGACTGCCAGGGTGGTAATGTCCACTGGGCTGGAGACTTCGGTCTCCAGCCCGGCGGCCGCCACAATCCCACCCCCACGGGATTCCGACCCAGCCTACGGCCATGGTTTTCGTGCCAATCTTACCGCCAAGAAAATCATGGCAGTAGGCCCAATCAGTGCCAGGGAATCCCTTCCCTGGCACTGATAGGGGTCTTCCCCGCCCCTCCCACTCCCAGGAGCCCGCCTCCGCCTTCCCCCTTCTTCACCTGCCCCCGCACATATACACACCCACACGCACACCCATATACACACATGCGCGTACGCACCACCACCCATGCATGCACACATACATACCCACACACCGCAACACCCACCAACATACCTGGTCATACACATGCATTCACAACACACAACACTCACAATCACTCATCCATGCATGCATCCTATGCGACTCACACCCGCATGCATGCATACCAATACATACACACACACACACACACCCCATACACACATCCTCCACATACACACCCCCATACACACAACCCCCAAACCCCTCTCCTTTCGGAGAACCCGACTTACCTGCATGCAGGGGGTCCTCCGGCTGGAGACGGTATGCGGTGCGTCTGCCAGCAAAACACCACCAGGCAGTATCATTGCTCCTGATATCGTCGGCAGTGTTTTGTTGGCGTGGCGGTGCTGCTGTCAGCAGCGCCGCCTTACCACAGTCCGCCGCCATGACTGTCGGCAGTGTTCCGCCAGCATTCTGGTGGAATACCGTCGGCGGTCATGATGCCGGTAGATGGCTGGTAGCCACAGTGCGGTATGTTGGCGGCCGTCGCCATGGCGGTAGGCATTCAATACTGCCAAAGTTGAAATGAGGGCCAAAGTGTATATCAATGTATACGGAATGCTACATAAGTCACTGAGGTATACAAGGTCTGGGAGTCAATTGTCATCTGTACTGATAGGCATTATATGTTAAGAGTTCTTGTTCTGAAGAAAGGAAGGAAAGACATAATAAATGTTCATGCAGCGCAACATAGTAACAAAACACATTGTGATGGAGCAAGAGATGAGGTTTGCACCTTGTAAAGCCTTAGTACAAATTCAAGCCACACTCATAATGGATGGATCTTTGTTGTGAATTGTGGCTTAAAATCAACATTTCAATAGCATATCAAAAACAGTGAAGAACAATTTTGCACGACAAGAATTACATAGATAGTATATTTGCAAATTATTAAGGTTTATTTGCAGCTTTTCAAAATTACAGACTCAAATCAGACTAGTCATAAATCAATAATCACCTTCCTACAGCATGATTTTGTAGAATTCAAAGACTGTCAAAATAGCAAATGTGAAAACGAGTTATTTAAAGACAGACATATGCAAATTAGATCATTTTCTGTGACATTGAAGGGAAGTTCCCTAAAGCTGAACTAGAGTTTCAGAAGTAATGGTGGAAAATTAAGCAGTAGGTGTCAGGAAGTAAAGCCTGGATTGGCAGAACCAAATGAAGGTTCAGCCAGAGAAAAGTAAAATTATATTTGCTCGAGAGTCAACCTCTATGAACAGGGCAAAGTGAATATAAGGTATAAAGAGAGGTACAGGCATCTGCTCTTGAAACAGAAGATGGGAGCATCTGCCTTCAGAAGTGGACTGGAGCAACTTGAAATCGTCTAACCCAGTGAAGTACAGTTAAAACATAAAATTCAGCAAAATGCAACACATCTCACATTTCTCAAGAGATAAAAAAGAATCACATTCCAGCAATTAGTATTTCTTTTTGGCTGCTTCCTCATGGTCAGGGCATTCCCAACAGAGGTTCAAAATGCTTATTATAAACGTTTCTTGGAAACTCAAATGCAGAAACATTTTACATCAAAACTAACATTTTGGCTACAATTAGATATACTTAGTTAATGCAGCCCAGCTTCTGAAACCAGAGAATGAGTTTTATAATGCCAGCAGCTAAGGCCACATTTGAAATTATTTAGCTATGTCGTACATCGACCATGGCTAACTTAATATGAACACACTAATCATGGTTAACTAATAACATGAAAATCACTATGATCAATATGAGCATAAAGGCACATATGGATATAAGTATACAATGATTTTATATGATGTGCAATAGCATGTTGTTAAACAAAAATAAAAAATAGGGACAGTGTGTCACCAATTAAATGAAAGGGAGGGAGCACAACATCACCACATCTACTTAGATATGGCACTATTGCTATCTCTCCTACTGCTGGTGTACTTTAGGTTGCCCTGCTCCAACCCACACCCTTACACCATAATGCAAGGGTATGTGCGTAACGCTAAGCTTAAGTTTTGTACTGGAAGGGTTCCCTTCCAGCACAAGATACCAGCGTCTATATTTACCAAAAATGACGCACAACTGTGTTAGTACAGTTGTGCGTCAAAAATATTACCGCAAGCTAATGTTTTTCCGTAGCACCATCTGTGTGCTAGATTTATAAAATCACGCACAAAGGCTCTAAAGAATGGTTAGTGTCTAAAACAATGACGCTAACCTCTGCGACATGCCATAAGTAAAAAATAACGCTAATGCTGCAAAAGTGGCATTAGAACGTTTTTCAACATGTTTTTTCATGCAAAACATGTTAGCGCCATTTTTAACAGCATTAGTGTAAAAAACCACGCACAAGCAAGAAACAAAAAATTGGGAGACAAGATGAAGAATGCAGGCCAGGAGAGATCCAAATCAACCTAGTACCAGCCAGGAGGGACCAGCAAAGTCACAGGAAAAGGAGAAGAGGAAGCATAAGTGTCCCTTTAGTGAGGAGGAGACTGACGTCTGGATCAAAGAGGTGATGGAGCACCAACACGAGCTCTTTGTCACCCCAAAATTGCCAATAGGTAGGAGAGAGGCTATATGGAAGGCAATAGTAGATAAAGTCAACAGCATGGCAGAGGTGAAGAGGATGTCACTGATTGTAAGTAGCGCTGACATGATTGCAGGCACAGAACTAAGGAGAAACTGACCAGGAACCGAAAGGCAGCACTGCAGAATGGAGGTGGAAGTATTGCATCCCAAGAGGACCTGGATGAGCTGGAGGAGATGGTGGAAACGGTCATCCCGGAGGAGCTGGTCACTGGAATCACAAGACAGCACACACTACCAAGAACTACCATAAATGCATGGTAAGTTGAAGAGGGGGCCTATCTGGAATTTCACAAGTGGCAGAAGGGGGAGGCACATAGGTGTTGGAAAGTGGATTATTGGTGTGGGCAAGTAAATACCTACACCTAGGAATAGTCCACTAATCCCCACTTAGGTCCAGTTAGGTCTCAATAAATTAAACCCAGCTCAACCCTTGGTAGCTTGGCAAGAAACTATAAGGCTTAACTTAGGAGACAAGTGTGTAAAGCATTTAAAAATGACAAAACAGTAAATAAGTAAAACATAACACACAATAAAAATCCAACACCAATGTATAAAAATAGATTATATTTTTATCTTTAAAACAATACCAAAACGATTAAATCACATAAGGGGAACCAGAAATATGAATTTTTTAAGAATTAATGTTTTCTAGGGCATAGAAGGAACCAGGGCTCAAAGGGTTAAAAAAGGTCACACTGGACAGGGACAAAGTCCAGAGTTCAAGACACCCACGAGGTAACACTGTTATATTTACTTTCAGAAGTGTTTCTTGATTCAGGAAAGTGGTCCACAACACCAGCCAATGATCCAGAGACTCTGGTTTGCCTCTTGGGGCCTGGGACTACAGCTCCCACAATGCACCTCCTCAACTTTTGAAGTTGTTCCAAACATCGCTAAGCTTCTGGATCTTCTTCCAGAGGCCCCTTTTGGGTCCTTGAAGTGTTCACAACTTGGACAAAGTTTCCAGAATCTCTGAGTTGCTGCTTGGGAGTTGGGACTACAATTCCCAGAATGCACCTAGTCAGAATACTCAAATGGCCACTGTACTCTGGTCAGCTGAGCTATTTTGCAGGACTTGATGCAGGGGACTCTGGACAGTTCCTTTGTACCTGTAGCAAACAGGGAGTCCCTTCTTGAAGCAGTAGAAGACAGGCAAAGTATTTTTTACAGGTGAAGCCCAAGTGTGAATCTGGTGCAGTCCTTCAGAGTGCAGTGTCCAGGTGCTGGTCAGGGGTCCAGCAATGAAGTCCTTCTTCTTTTTTGTCTTGTTCCTTGCAGGATCTGAGGTGTGGGTGCAGCTCTGCCATACTTATCCTTGCTCCTGGGGGAAAAGCAGGGAGTTCTGACTGTCCAATCACAGGCAAGCCACTTCCCTCTTGTATGACCACTTACTGAGAAGTGTGGCAAAAATCAATCCCAGGGAGCGACAGTCTTCAAAAATCCAACATGGCTGAAACTGATTTTTGGAGGGTAGATCTGGCTGAACCCACCCACTGGCGTGGCTAAAAATCCTAAACACACCCCTCTCCTGCCCTCTCCTGATCTAATCAAGAGCCACCTAATTATCTGGGGTTGCAGGAAATGGGGGGGGGGGGGGGTCCTGACCTGCTCCAAATGTTCTTCCATATCTTTGAAGACCAGTTTGGCTGCTGTCTCCCCCTTCCTGTTTCACCATCTGCTGAGGCAGATCTCCTCCCCCAGGCACTTCTTTTGTGTTCAGCCCAGGCCACTTCACACCTCATCAAGGCAGCCTGGCCAGGCTGCCAGAAGCTGGACTATCAGGGAAGGGCACTACAGAGCTGAAGTTGGCAACTTTCAGGTAGAGTTTTAAACCTCTTTATCTGAACTAGTTATATTAAATCCAACAATGGCAAGTTGTGGGATTTATTATAACAATTAATTTGATACCACACTCAAGGTATCTGTCTCTTTTGGGGACTTTGTTAATTAAAATAAAGTCACTGCATTTTAGCCTGTGGAGGTCATTCACGACATTGAGGGAAAATGAATTTGGCTATTTTACCTCACCAGGGCTTATAAAACTATTGTTATAAGGTCCCTGCTTATAGTTACATGGCACCCAACCCTAGGGGCACTTAGAGCACACCTTAGGGGTGACATGTGTAAAAATAAGGTAGTTTAAGACTTTGGAAGTAGTTTAATTCCAAAGTCGAATTTGCATATAACTTTAGTTTAAAAGCAGCCAGCAACACAAGCCTGCCTTTAAAGTGACACTGGCCCCCCTAAACCTACATGCCCTACCATATACAATGGACTTATAGGTAGGTTGACATAGCCAATTAAAATTAGCCTAATTTGCATACTCATTTTGCACAGAGCACAGGTCCTGAGACTGGTTAGCAGTACTCAGGGCACCATCAGAGCCAGGAAAACACCAGCAACCAGTGAAAAATGAGGGCACAAATTTAGAGGGCCTCTGCAATCAGCCCAGTTTTCTCACAATAGGACACACTGAATGCATGCAAAAGGATTGCATCTGGATACATAGGGCCAGAATCAAAAGGCCCCATCGCCATCTGAGCCTCCCCTTTAGTGATGCTGTTGTGGATCTATGTACTTTGACATATAAACAACATGGTGTTAAGCCACGTGCTGTGGCTTAACACCACCTTGTGAATATGGCCCCTGCACATGCAGCACCTTGGCTAGAAGGGGCGTGCAATCAGTGTGGCTATGAAACAACAACATTGATTGCATATTGTTGTTTCCCCCAGATCAAGACAACAGGTTTACCTGAGACTGTGACTAAAGTCAACACCACCCCAGGGATGGTGTTAGGATGGTTTAACAAGGCAAAATTCTTTCCATCCTCCTCATGTCATTGCCCTTCTCCTGTGTGCTGCAACTTGCAGTACACATAGAAAAGCCACCTTGCCATAATAAATTGTTTATGTGCAGGTAGGGACACCTTCCTGCATATAAATAATCTATCGCCTCAGCACAGTCAAACTTACAATATGGTGCAAGGATTCCTGCGTTGGTGCAGGGAGCTTAAATCTGTGCTGGCACTGGGGAAAAAAAAGTGGTGTGCCTTATTCCTGTAAATATAGTGCATCCCTGTGTTTCAAAAGTTGCATAGCGCATTGCAGATATTTTTGCTGCTGCACCGAGCAGCGCCAATTTAGAAAAAAACAGGGCCTCAGTGTGCAAGATGTGCTACGCAATTCGTACAGGGTGGCCTTCATGCAGCATTTGGGAATGGGCACAAAACTGAACTTATACATGGAGCATGTCTGTTATCATCATTTGTACTCCTGTCCAAGTGGGTTCAATTTCACCATGTAACAAGGTTCTCTGTGTTGTGTGAATGGTTGGTGTTGTGCATAAAGGGACACCTTCATGCATAAGAAGATGCATAAGTGCCATCAATGTTGCACTCTGGGCACAATGTCACTAGCCTGTAATGCAACAGTTCCATCATTCAAATAGTTTTCAATGTGGATCCAAGCTGCCCATTCCTCTCGTGCCACAATAACAAACTCTAAACATACATACATTGATCGTCCATCCTTACACCAACATATGATTATGGTAGATATGCTGTATGCAAGGAAATGTGCCTAATGTAGAGAGGGATGACCTAATGGGGCTGACAATCCATTAAGGGTGCACTGTGCCATTCAATTAACTCATGTGTGGGACCTGCTAAAGGCAGATGAGAAAGTTACACACGCATTGTAAAAAATGGACCTCCATGTGCTTTACTGCCCTAGTGCCGTCATTCATGGTGCCAATGCAGTAAAGCACCAAAATAGTGACAATACTCATTACACTACTGTGGGAATCTCCCACATGGTGAATAGGAATGTAAATGACGTGCTACCATGGTGTCAATGGCTGGGGCAAGGGGCCTGCAAGGAATATGGTGGTGTGGTATCAATGCACAGATACCTTGAAAGGTTTCCCCATGTGTGATGCACAATGCAACACATAATTAATAACTACAACCTCGGGTTTGTCACATGTCACTGTGCCACTAGTAGCAAGTAATCGAAGAGCCATGTCAACAGCCACTACAGTCAAAGACTGACATTTCTCTATACCATTGCAGAGGCTAATGCGTTACCTCCTGTCGACCTGCCTGTCTTGGATTTCAGAGAAGACATGGATGACCAATTGCCAACCATCAATGAAGAGAATCTCCAGGATGTTCTAGGTTCCTTCCAGATACCACCTCCGGTCACAGGGAGGACACACAGCATTGTGGGGTCTCCTCATGAACCACCCAACTACCAACACACAGCACCAACTAGTCCTGCCATAGCCCTAGACTCTGAGGACCCAGACATCACCTTTCAGAGAACAGCGGTAGGAGTCTGGTGGGAGCTGGACAAACAGGTACATGTGGGGATGGAGACCATGGCAGGCAGCCTAGAGGGAGTGCAGTGGTACTTCAGTCCAATAAGGACAACTCAGCTGCCATCAGAGGCACCCACTTCCCACTATGTGGACTCCAGCAGACCCCGGCCAACATAGCTGCTGTCATGAGGCAAACAATTGCCCTCCCCAAGTGGTGGCAGCATGATAGATAACAAGCTGTGGGGCATTAGAAAACACCCTGGAGTCCATACAGCGGGACTGGCCTCCTTCATGAAAAACATAACTGCCTACAAACCGTGATGTAGCTGCGGTGTTGAGAAATTAGCAGTTTATCCTTGCTGCAGTGATGCCTTATGTATTCCCACAAATGGCAGCTGCCGAGATCTTTGATTCCACATCTCTATCCCCTGATGTGTGTGTGGCCCCCTCAAATTCAACAACAGCACTGCCCATGGCACAGGAGGCCCCACACACATCAGAGGATGAAGATGTAGGTGGAACACCATTCACACATAAAAACTACCCAGTAGCACCAGTCTGTGCCACATGGACAGTATCTCCTTAGTTCTGTGCTTAAGATCATGCCAGTGTTGTGACAGTTGGTAATATGCCCTCTTCACTCAACCCCTGTTGACTTATCTGCTAGAGACTGTCATTATATCACTTCCAACCTATTGTCAATTTGGACACCTCCTCAGTAATGCACACTTTTCCTACCCATGTCTCATGACATATCCCTCACCCTTGGACTCTGATGTACAACAAATGGCTCAGGATCTCTCATGTAGTCTGTGAACAGGACATTCTACTGCACCGGAAAATACACTTGCACATGTAAATAAATCTCCATATTCACACGTATCATGCCATCATTTACTGTGATCTATCAACTCATCTAAATGGATGCATTGTCACAGCTATGTCAATGAGAACAGAACCTAATTGCATGTGTGGCTTACTGTCTGACACAAAGCCACACACTAGGACTCTAACATGAAAAGGTGACTGATAGTGTTGAGGGCTGCAACCAACTCACAGAGCCTTGAAAGCATGTATCGAACAAATATCCAAGAAAATTGACATATGGCATGTATGGGTCAGAACTCAAGTGTCTGGAATTTTCCCTGATGATAGCAGCAGTACAACAAGTATGTGTGAAACAGAAGAGGTAAAATTGATTAGTGATGGGCAGCTGTCAGTGTGCCAGGATAGACACCTCAAATAAGGTGAAGTAATATGTGCTACACTTTACAAGATTATTTGTGACAGACCTCAGAGATGACAGTTGATGTTCTGTCACAGACTCCGTATACATACACAATGTGATTGTCAGGAACTGGGGATGAAAAATGATTTGAGTGGCTGATGTCATATTGCAGCCAATCAGACAGCTCCTTAGTCATAGAGACACACATAGTCATACATGTAAATTAATACAGAAAGCATACCCTAAGCCATTCCTCTAACTTGGCCAGTGCACACACGAGAAAACCCAGACACTCAGTCATCATAGACACCTAATTGTCTGCAACTAACAGGATTTATTGGTACTTAAAAACAACACCTTATTAAAACCCAAACTAGACACTATCTGACACTAAGCTAACCTATACTAACTTATTTAAACTTATCCCTACAGCTATCTATCCTAATCTAAACTTATATTATACATTTAACGTCACACACTAAACATTGTTCCCCCACCCCCTTAAGAGACAAGATATGAGTAGGACAACATTAGCTAAAGCTACACATATACTAACCTAACCTGTATCTTAAACAAATATATATCTTTTTGTAAATTCTTTAATGCAATTTTATATTTTTATTAACATATAGCCCCATGCATAAACTCCCACTCAACTACCCCACAACAACAAAAATACTAAAACCCATTCCCCCCAACTATACTTATTCTATCCTACAACTAACCTAATCTATGTTACCTAACCTATCACTACCCACCTAACCTCACTAAAACTAAATACAAAATACAGTCGGAGAAGGGTAGGAACTGGGAGGCTGTGTACATACAGGATTAGAACTTCATCAGCGTATTTTTACAATACTTCGGGAGTTTTGAAATTGCGAGCATTGTCCTGCTCTAGCTTGTCCAACCTGGCCATAATAGTTGCCATGTCCCTCCTCATGCCCGCTTCAAAGTTGGAGGATGGGGCTTCAGGTTGCTGTTGTGGTGCTTGTGTTGCCATAGGTTCTGTCGATGTGGAGGGCGTTGGACCAGCTGAGGCACCCCTGACCCTTGAAATGGTGCCCAATATGCTCTGCACTGTTGCACCCTGCTTAGGAGGTCCCCCATGTGGAAATACAAGCCAATTCCCCGATGACTTTTCCCGCCTATATCCCCTGGACATCTTCCAGTACCCTGCCTGTACCTCCATGATGTGGCGGAAATGCTCTGCCCTCTTATCAAAAGCATCCTTCTGTGCTGGAGTCATAGTGGCAGCTAACACATGAGGAGAACATGGCATCAAATACTGCATTGGGTAGAGGTAGAACAAACATGCAAAGTACACTGCATCCTCAGATAACACATGCTGTCGACCAGACATTTCACAACAATGTAATTACCCAATCAAGACTAAACTTCTTACCAGCCATTTACGGTATCATGCTCATGTCACAGGGGTATTGGCTATCCATTGTTGACCATTAGGGCTTAAAAGTAAGTGTACTAGTGCCTCATTGCACCACATGTGTATCATCATACTTAAGAGGATCAAGTGGCCCAACAAATCCCAAATCCCTGTGCCATAGTCACAAAGTGGCACAATGCATGCATTCCACCACTTTGACACCCCTTGCGCTACATTTAGTCGTGGCCATGCATCATGGATGCAAGGTGGGGGGTTCACCTGGTTGGGGGGGGCAAGAAAGATGGCACCGGGATCTCTAAGGATTCCAATGCATCTTTTATGTTTCCTTCAGTTAACATATGCTCAGAGCAGTAAATCTCATTGTGTACTCAACTGACTGTTGCCCAGCACAATAAGGCTCCTTGCACAGTCACTGCCTCACTTAATTTCTGAAGAGTAGTGAGGCACCAGTGGTACAAGTGTCTCCTTGATAAGCTCCCCAGAGACCTCAACACATGAGCATAATTTGTACCATGTCCTGAGTAAATTAAAGCAACCTGTGGCATACAGTGCTGTTAAATGTGCTGTGACAAATATGTTGGCAACAGGCATGCTAATCAGATAAACAGCACCTCTGACATGTATCTTGACTGACATCACTATGTATGTGGGCATGTTTTCCTTTTCCTAGCACCCACAATTCCATAGCAGCACTTGTGCAACAATCAACATCCACAACATTGCATCAGACATGTTGTCAATACCCTAACTCAGATGATGTTATCTTATTGGTCACACATGCCATTTCAACATTGCATTGCACACATCATACCCTCTTACAAAAAACCCTGGAATGACACATGTGACACACAAGGTGACACTTACTGGCAGTATTGGGGTATTAAAACTGGGACACCTCTCCAATTTTGTAGGGTGGAGGTTCACCTGCAAGACATGACAGGAACACACAACTTTTGATTTATGAGCATGGACAACTTTTACACATTCAACTGGTGAAGCTGAGCAAGTGAATCAACTTTGTGTTAGGAATGAACAACTGACAACCAGTACATTTCTGTCTGTAAGACAAAGGGCTAGATTAAAGACGCCCTGTCACCACCAGAGCATCACTTTGCGTGTCGCTTCTGTGGTGCTTTTTCGCTGCACCATATGTACAAGGAGGTGTCATGCCACTTTCTGTAGCGTAACGCCTCCATGTACATATAGGGCAGCATGACAGAGTATTCTGCGTCAGAGGCGCGTGCTATGGTTGTTACAGTCGCCGTCCCATTGTAACACCCATAGCTTTTGACCCTGCCCCAGATTTTCAAGACATCATACTCACTGCTAGTGCTAAAAGAGCAACATCAGCCCAGGGATGATGTTAGCATGGCATAGAGTTGAGGAATGCTTTAATACCACTTTGATTCTTCCTTCTAGTAAGTGTGTGCCATTTGAATGCACACACCGAAGAGGTAAAATGCCATGGATGTTTGCTTATGTGCAGGTAGGCGTTCCTTCCAGAACATTTACTAACTAACATAATGGATATTTAGGCACTACTATGTAGACTGCATTCAGCAGCACACATAGAAGTAGCATATCGTCATGGTAGACTGTTTACGCCCAGGAAGGAATACCTACCTGCAAATAGGCACTCCCCTCAACACAGACACACTTGCACTGTGGTTCAAGTATGTCTGCATTGGCGTGGCTGCTGAGTTATACACCGGTGCAGGTGCAAACGCAGTCCTGCCCTGTACACTAGCTAATACTGGGCAGACCTGTGTTTCACATACAACACAGCACTGTGATGCTGATGTTGGCACAGCACTGCGCTGCACCTGTTACTCACATATGTGGCTCATAGCTATCACACAAGAACAGATTTGGGTGGCAGACATATGTACATGTTTCAGATTCATATATATATATATATATATATATATATATATATATATATATATATATATCAAACAATTCCTTAAAGATCATTAAGGCAAACAGCACTGCACGAATGAATGAGCAAAAGGTTTAATTACACAAAACAGGAACGCGTTTTGGCTGTACCGCCTTCGTCAAAGGTAACGGCGAACACTAATGAATATAATTTGAGATTCACTGGAAAAGTTGAAAAACAAGAAATGTAATTCCTTGATATCAAAGTAAATATAGTAAAATGGAGACAACATTATTTAGGAAAGCCACAGCTGGGATTAGCATCTTACATGCCAGAAGTTACCATCCACAACCTTTGAAAAACAATATCCCCTTTGGAGAGTTGTTGAGAGCTAAAAGGATTTGTAGTAAGGAACAATAATATTTAGAGGTTCAGGAAAATATGATAGAGAGATTAAGACAGAGGGGATATTCAAGTGAAATTTTAGAAAAAACTGCCAGAAGAGTTGAATCCCGCTCTAGGGACAGACTTTTATTCTCTACAGATATGAAGGGTAACTTTTTGGGCATAAAGAAAAATGACAAACACAAGGATACCGGTAATGTGAGATTTATAACTACCTTCAACACTGCTCATGTATCTATGAGAAGGTTGTTACAGAAACATTGGCACATGCTAAAAAGTGATCCTGTTATAGGTAATGAATTAAAGAACAGGCCGGTGATAACATATAGGAAAGGGACATCTATGAGAGACATACTAGTGAAAAGTGATGTGAGACAACGTAAAACCTCTAAAACCAGTTGGTGTAAATCACAAGATGGATTCTATAAATGTGCCAAATGCAAGGCATGCAAGAATGGGGACAATATCAAAACCATTGTGCAAGGACATAGAACAGTACACACCATTAAAGGTAGATACGATTGCAAGAGTGAATATTATCTATATTTTGAAATGCAGTTGTCCAAAATTATATGTAGAAAGCACTAAACTGCAAGTACACAAAAGGATATTACAACATCTCAGAGCAATCGTTAATAAAGATGAGTCCTACCCGGTTGCTCGACACATACATGAGTTTCATGGAGGACGAGTAGAAGATGTAAAATACAGTGTAATAGATGGGATAAGAAAAGACATTCGCGGAGGTGACAGGGAGAAAAATCTGAGAAAATTAGAGTCCAGATACATACTGGCATTAGATTCAAGAGAACCACGGGGGTTAAATTCAAGTGAGGAACTATACATACATTTGAATTAAGGATTTTTTTTATAAATAAACAATCAAATAGTTGTTTGTTAGAGTGTGGAAACACAGTACTGAATTATTGTATGAATATCCAGTACATATTTGTAACATGTTTCTCCTTCCAAATGGTAGCTGTGCACTGACACTTAATCACAGAGTCGATGAATAAGGATATTATCTGATTAATATAGCCTTTCTCTAAGGTCTAAATAAGACTTGCCCCATTAAGTTGGTTCAACAATTATAGATTAGATAATTAAAAGATCCTATCATTTTTTCCTCAATGTCGCCTATGTTATTAGTTTACAATGTTAGTAAATAGATTAAGTATGTGACTCGGTGAGATCCATTGAATATAAATGGGAATATGAAGAATTATACACATTTCTTTAAATTTAAAATATATGTTTTTATTTTACAGAGTCTAAATTGGGTGGAAATTTTCACAGACACTGTCTATTCTTTATTTATTTATTGTCTTTTTTCAATTTACTTATTTGCCGCTCTTTCATTCAAGTATTTTACATTTATTGTGTTGTTTTAAGTGAACTGATTGAGATTAGTTATTTCCAACATCACATGATATATAAAGAGGGCCAAAATGGCGGCCCGTAGGTTGACGAAGGCGGTAACGCCGAAACGCGTTCCTGTTTTGTGTAATTAAACCTTTTGCTTATTCATTCGTGGAGTGCTGTTTGCCTTAATGATCTTTAAGGAATCGTTTGATGTTAGACGTGGTGGCGCGCGTCAAATTCTGGCACCATTGGCATTCAGACACGGCAAGGAAATGCCGTACTAAGTGTTTATATATATATATATATATATATATAAAACAATATAGGGGGACAGGATACCAGGATACCGGCCATTGGCTAAAGCTTTGACTCTTGTAGTTGATCTATGTGAAGAAGCAGTCAACCACACAGATGCTTGTCTGTTTTCAATCACATAGCACCAACACATACCTCCATCATGTGCGTGCAATATGTAGCATATGGCACACCATGGTGGATCTCAGGACCCTGATTGGGAACCCTGTCAGCATGGTGACACTTGGCATGTTTAGCACCATACCTGAATGTGCTACACATGCAAAGTGTAAATTAGCTCATTGATAACAAGTGAACAATCATGTAATCAACCAGCCTTAGGCAGAAATATAAGTTGCCTCCAACAAAGAAACAGTGTAGCCAAGTTGATGATAAGGCTACATTTTTTGGGTGCCACCTACAGTAGGAATACACAGTTTGTGCTTCTCAGGCCTGGGTTTGCCGTCATGTGGCACCAGGCTCTCTCACTGCCACAATGCTTGCACTTGTCAATATTTTACATATGGATAGGTAGTAGTTGCCTCCATTGGCAACATTACCTTCAAAGAAATTAGACACAGATGTAGCATTATGAGGCAATCACTCCTGCTTACATTTGTGTAACTGTCATGTCACTCTGCACATACATGATTCTCTGCACACACACACCCATGATTGACAATACTCCTGCATCATGTTTCCTGTTAGAAATGGGTTCTTTGGATGGCAGTCAGTTTACACACTGTCCAAGCAAGGATCCTCACTCTAGTCAAGGCAAAGGAGAAACACACCTGGTTAACCCCCATTCACTCCCTTGGTAGTTTGGCATGAACAGGCAGGCTTAAATCAGAAGCAAAGTATTTGCACCAACACATACAGTAATGCAGTGAAAACACTAAAAAATGGACAGTACACCAGTTTAGAAAAATAGGCAATATTTATCTAGAACGAACAAGACCAAAATGAGAAAAATCCAACATACACAAAATATGAATTTTTGAAGGAATAAGAATTCTACTCCATAGATAATAATGGAAACATTGGTTTTGCACAAAGTACTTGGTTAGCATCAAAAATAAAGCCGCACGGGCGAGCGTGAGACTGAAAAGGCAGCAATAAGTCAATTCATTCCTTGCAAGTTAGTCCAGGCATCGTTTTTTCTCCGGTCGGGTCGGCGATGCATGGCTTTTCTCCCTCGTAAGAGAGCAATGGGTCGATTTCCAAACGGGGCATCTCGGATCCGCACAGAGTCAGGATGACTTTGACGCCCAGGGACGATGCGTGGAAAATGTGGTCGCACAGTGTTAGAAAACAATGCGGCGTGGGGTTTGCTTCATTATCAGCAGCCGCAAGTGGGTGTTTCGCATCGTTTCTCCAGTCACGATGCATTGATCTCCCAACCGCGATGCAGGTGGAGCGTTGATTTTAGTCAAAAAAACTGCGGCGCTTCGTTTATCAGCTGCGTTACAGATGGTGCGTCGGAATGAGACTGGATAGGGCACCACTTGGCAGGGCAGGCATCTCAGCAGAGAGTCCAGGTGCTGGTAGAGGAAGTCTTTGATGGCCCTGAGACTTCAAAACAGGAGGCAAGCTGAGCTCAAACCCTTGGAGATTCTTCACAAGCAGGAATATACCACAAATTCCAGTCTTTGTCTCCTTTCACAAGCAGAAGCAGCAACTGCAAGGTAGCCCAACAAAGCACAGTCACAGGCAGGTTAGCACTTCTCCTCAGCTCTTTTCCTTGGCAGAGGTTCTTCTTGGTTCCAGAAGTGATCTAATTTTCTGAAGTTTTGGGTCCAATACTTATACCCCTTCCTGCCTTTCAAGTAGGCCTACTTCAAAGGAAAGTCTCTGTTGTTCACAAGTTCCTGCCCTGCCCAGGCCAGGCCCCAGACACACACCAGGGGGTTGGAGACTGCATTGTTTGAGGGCAGGCACAGCCCTTTCAGGTGGTAGTGACCACTCTTCCCTCCCCTCCTAGCACAGAGGGCTACACCCCAGCTCCCTTTGTGTCACTATCCAGAGAAGATTCACAAATAGCCCAACTGTCGAACTGACCTAGATATACAATCCACAAACAGACAGAGTCACAGGATGGTCTAGGCAAGAAAAAGCCTACTTTCTAAAAGTGGCATTTTGAAACTAACAATCTGAAAAACAACTTCTCTAAAGGATGTATTTTTAAATTGTGAGTTCAGAGACTCTAAACTCCAAATTTCTATCTGCTCTCAAATGGAATTTGCACATTAACGTTATTTAAAGACAGCCCCCATGTTAACCTGTGAGAGAGATATGCCTTGCAACAGTGAAGACTGAGTTGAGCAGTATTTCACTGTTAGGACATGTAACACACAGTAGTACATGTCCCACCTTTTACAAACACTGCACCTTGCCTGTGGGGCTACCTAGGGCCTACCTTAGGGGTGCCTTACATGTATAAAAAGGGATATTTAGGCCTGGCAAGTGGGTACACTTGCCAAGTCAAATTGGCAGTTGAAAACTGCACACACACTGCAATAGCAGGTCTGAGCCATACTTACAAGGCTACTAGTGTGGCTGGCACAACCAGTGCTGCAGGTTCACTAGTAGCATTTGACTTACAGGCCTAGGGCACCTCTAGTGCACTTTACTAGGGACTTACTGGTAAATCAAATATGGCAGTCATGGATAAGCCAATTACACATACATTTTACATAGGAGCATGTTCACTTTTGCACTGGTTAGCAGTGGTAAAGTGCCCAGAGTATCAAAAACAGAAAAAATAGAGTCCAGCACACATCAACAACCTGGGAAGTAGAGGCAAAAAGTTAGGGGAGACCACGCCAAGGATGCCAAGTCTGACATTTCTCATCACTTCAACCTTACTTACCACATTTACACACAATGACTGTGATGGACATGTAATTTTGTGCATGGGAAACATGTACCCTTGCACTTTTGCACATGTGTGTCTGATATTTGACACTTTATGTGGTATATGTGATACACAATGTACACAAAGAGGAATGTGCAATTTGTCCGGTGCATAGGTAAGCCCTCTTAAATGCCATTTGATTTAGACACAAAACTTCCTGTTCTGACCCTTGTCAAAACATGCTGCAGTCAACCTTATGTCCCCCTGTCATGCACATTCAAATAATTATGTTGCAATGCAAAAGGGGTTACTTACCAACTGGGCAACCAATCGCGAATTACCAGGTGATCCAGTAGATCTCCCTCTCACGCAATGAGGTCTGCGCAACGGTGTTTGAGTTGGTGGTCTGTCTGCACGCATGACACCAAAGATCCTCTATAGGTGGTGGAGCACCTTGCCCCACTGCAGCTTATATGCCTCTGTTGGGTAGACCTGGATGACCCAACCACCCTTACTCAGCATCATGGGGAGGTAGTGCTTGACCAACCAGATGAACCCTCCCAGTTCATCTCCAGTTATTCTTTGATCTTTCCCTTTCCCTGACATATTGCAGTTTCCCTCCACTGCAAATAAATTAGCCCAAAAAATAATCAAACACTACCCTACCTAACCCCAA
Source organism: Pleurodeles waltl (assembly GCF_031143425.1). Classification (NCBI taxonomy): domain Eukaryota; kingdom Metazoa; phylum Chordata; class Amphibia; order Caudata; family Salamandridae; genus Pleurodeles; species Pleurodeles waltl. Next base: position 32,193,505 of record NC_090437.1, read on the forward strand.
ATACCCCAACAGACTATGCTACCCCAAGACAAACACCCGATAAAAAAATTACTATGACAGGACAAAAACACTACACAAAACTTAGCAAAATGAAAAAATTGACAGAACAGCAACAGGACGCAGCACAAAACTCTGAAAAGCTCACCACTCCTCGACCAGCACCAGCTCTGCACACCCTCACACAATCACAGACAAAAAGACTGTAAAGTAAAAATGTGAAAGTGAAATCACTGTACCACTTCCTGGGCATGTGTGTCACGTTTTCTGATATGTGTCATTTTTTTGATACATGGTGGTCATGCATGGTCATTTTTCCATGAAGCCTGACCCGGCTTGTCAACTTGCGATTGAACCCCAGGGACCAGACACCAGATTATTGATTTGTGATGTATGGGTAGTTGCCGTTTTCATGAAAAATGTTGACACATAATGGGAATGCATGGATTTTGTTGGAAAGTCTGATAGTGCACCCGGATTCACATTCCTTGTTACAGGGGATATGCATGTATGTGGTCAGTATGGTATGGCTATGTGTGCATGTGCATTTATATATGTAACAGTAACATTGGAATGTGTTACCATATGTTTGTATGTGTGTGTGATTCATGTGATGATTGATACCATTTGCATATGTGCATCTTTTGGCAGACGTTTTCCACATACATGTTACCACATGTGTACTGGGAGTGTACATATGTGATGTAACACATATTTGTGGGTCTACCACATTGTTATGTCTGATTTCCAAATGTACGTTTCAGAAGACCATTTTAGATATGATGGGATATGTCCAATACATGTTCATGCATGTGATACCCTTGACAAATCATACTGAAAGGATGCAGTGAACTACGGCTGGGTTGATTTCACGTAACCCATGGCAATGTGAGTACATGTGTGTCAACACTGTGGTGTGTTGTATGATTCAGGTTTCACAATGCTATGCTACATGAGTAACATATGATTCCCCATGCAAATATGATGCAGGAGATGATGTACTGACATGTATCAATGAAGGTCGGCATGTGAGGTGTTTGTGGAAAGATATGTTTAGTGTAATATGTGTAATGAATGCCAAAGTGGTGTGTTCATGGGATATGAAATCTCCCAGATCTATCTTCCAACATGGGCATATGTTGGCCTTTGTTTCATGGCTGTGTATTCATATCAGTGGTACCAATGTTTTCCTGAATGGGAACATATCTGAAGGTCATATAAGTCTATGTATGATCATGTGATACATATACATTTTCATTAGTGGAAAGCTGACTTGTGTACCAGATCTGAAACATTGAAGCAGTACATGTGTTCCGAGAATTCAGACATACATGTGAAAGGCACACAATTGGTACATACCATCGACCAAAACATGTTTGTTTTGACTGTAACATACAATGGGATACAACTGTATTGCAGGGTTGCTGTCAGGCAATGATGGCACCCTAGTCATCATTGCTCCTGTGGCGTTTTGTCTGCCCACACAGACCCATGGCTGCATGTATTGATGCAGGTTGACAGTGCTCCACTCAGCTCAGTCCGCTGTGCACTAGCAGCAGGCCCCTGACTGTGTCTAGAGTCAATGTGGCCTCGGCAGGGGAGTTAGGGGGTGTACAGTGGGGATCTACCTTCAGCATGATTGCTCTTCAGCAGCGCATTGTGCAGTCCCCTGCAGATAGACACCTGTACAAATGTGATCTCATGGCCTTGCATGTTTTGTTTGCTTTGGGGTACTTGATGTCATGCCTGCCCTGTCATGTACTGGCTGCTTGTTCGTGTAGGACGTCTCATCATTTTGCATGGTTTGACACAAATGGTTATACATTGTTTGTATTTTCCAAATGAAGCTTGGTTAGAGCATTTCTATCTAGTTTAACTTGCTTATGTTTTCCGACCCACGGGACAGATAATGTCATCTGTCACTGCCTTCTGTCACAATAATATATGATGGGCAACTACATCGTTGTTATTTACTGACCTAGACATCCTATGTGAATATATGTCTGATGATCACATGGTAACATTGTTGTGCTGTATAGTCAGTATTGGTCTATGTGTATTCCTTCTCCAACATTAACAGCATATCTTGTTTGTAATTGATTTAGTCCTACATTGTGGGCATTCTTTTGGCTGCTTACCCTTTGTACACATCTTCTACTTCAACATTGTCCCGTAAAACATGGACAGGATGCTACTTGAGACTTGTGTACTTTGTAGATGAACACATCTTCTTCTGCTGGCTACGTGATAGTATCCCTCCCAGTTCCAGACCTTGCTAGATTACATGACTCTCACACACACATGACAGCACACCAGCCACAGCACTTGTGCAGTGTCAGAGTGACCTCCCCATGTTGTGTCTCAAAGTGTTTGAGAGAGCCTCTCAGCTGTTCTTCCACATCCTTTAGTGTACATGGGAAAGCACTCACACCTGCATTCCACAACCTATGTCACTTTCACCATGAGTGTATCTTGTTAGTGCGTGGAGTCATCTCAGCTATGATTATGTGAAATGCCACATGCAACATTTCTGTCTCCTTCTTCACCCATACAAGTTTGGACATTGCTAGACTTACATGTACAGCCCAAATTGGATTGTTATGTGAGAGATGCCACACTAAGGCCCATATTTATACTTTTTGATGCAAACCAGTGCCAGCGCTGGTTCGCGTAAAAAATTTACTGCCAGCTAATGCCATTCCAACGCACCAGGCGGGCGCTTTATTTATGGATTGACGTTAGCCGGCTCTGTGGGCTGGTCAGAGTAAAAATAAAACTTTAACCAGGCAGTGTCGGCATAGGGAAAAATGGGGGTTGTGCTTCAAAAATTGATGCAAGTCAGGATAGACTAAAAAATCATGGCTCTAACCGGACTTGTGCCATTTTATGACACACAACCTCCATTGAAATGACTCATGTCTTAGCAGACAGGAGTCATGCCCCCCTGCCCAATGGCCATGCCCAGGAGACTTCTGTCCCCTGGGCAGGGACATTGCATACAGTGGCATGTAGGGGGGCCCAAGTTAGGCCCCCCTATGCCACTAAAAATAAAAAAAAAATACTTACCTCAGCTTACCTGTACTAACCTGGGATGGGTTCCCCCATCCATGGGTGTCCTCCAGGTGTGGGTGGGAGTGGCAGGGGGTATCCCTGGGGGCAGGCAAGGGCACCTGTGGACTGCTTCCATGGTCAGAGACCATGGAAATGAGCCCACAGGTACCTTAACGCCTGCCCTGACCCAGGCGTTAAAAAAATGCGCACATCAGGCTGGGCACCGTTTTTTGACATGGGAGTATAAATAAGGCGCACAGGCCTTAAAGTCATTTTTTGGATGGGAACGCCTACCTTGCATGTCATTATCGCAAGGCGGTTTCCCGCATCTAGAAAATGACGCACACAGAGGAATTTTGACGTTCGTGGGATTGGGCGTCATAGTATAAATATTGTGTAAGGTTTGCGCCATATTTGCGTCAAAATTTATGATGCAAATTTGGCACAAACAGAGTATGAATTTGCCCCTAGATATTTTCGGGTTTTGGTCCCAGTAGGTCACTTTCTCTTGGTCAATGATGTGAGTGTCAATGAGAGGTATGTTTTCATATGTCATGTGTGATTGTATCATACAGATTTTACTGGTTTACCCTGCAGACATGAACCAACCATTGTAGGTAATTACTAACCCCTTTCCTACTTATGCCATACACTGGTACAGCAGTCTTCACACGTATTTAGAGATTAGTTGCAGGCATATGTCAAGCCAACACAACTGTGTGACATGTGTCTAAGAATGTACATTGGAAGTGCTACAGACTCTGCCTACATTCCCCCCACACATTCATGCTGTGAGGTGTCAATCCCTACACATGGTCTTTCAGGGCTGGTGATGTTGTATTCCTATGTGTGCAGCACAATCCGCCAGACAGGTGAAGGTGAAAACAATGGGTACATCTGGTATGTTTTGGTGATATGTAGTTGGTGATAGCAACACTTGGTTGGCATTTAATATTGGTGCCGCCAGAGGCTTCTACTCCATGACAAATGTGAGGCTGTTCCTATATGTGACTTTCTTTACGTTGACATGGCCAATGCCATTCACATAGCTGAACTATTCCTTGTTGTTTGTTATGTGTGTGGGATCTCTATTTAGTTGTCAACCAGTGGACACATAGGCCCTCATTATGACATTGGCGGTAAATGCCGCTTGCAGCCGCGGAGACGGCCGCCAACATACCGCCGCAGTGGTGAATGTCCGTTCGCCAAATAATCACACACACACACCAAACTGACAGTATACTGTCACATACACAAATCCGCCACCCCAAAGGTCAGGGGTAAAGTGTTGGTATGAACACCCATACCGTTACGCCAACAAAACAACACCCACCACATTATGACCCATGAATCACCACGGCTGACATTCAATGGCGGTAAACCATTGGTGGTACACACTGATGCGCACAGAATGGCCACCCAAATACAAAACAACACAACTTTGGGCTAAACGAAAATCACACACCTGACACTCATTAAGATACCACACCCACCCACCCACAGCACTATAAAACACACACCCGCATTACGCACAACCCTTTACGAACAACAATAATCGCCACAAGACTAACACGAAGACCACTGAGACAACAAACACACACACCAAAAAACACCCATCCATCTGTCACGCACCCAACATCCCACACCCCACCACATCACTCAACACCCTCTGCACAACACACACCACACAACACCAATGTCCCCACTAAGGTACCCCCGTTTCACTGATGAGGAGTTGTGGATCATGATGGAGGAAATAGTCAGGATAGAGCCACAGCTATTTGGAGCACAAGTACAGCAGATATCCATTACCAGGAAGATGGAGCTGTGGCGGAGGATCATGGACAGGGTGAACGCCGTGGGACAGCATCCAAGAACAAGGGACGACATCAGGAAGAGGTGGAACGACCTACGGGGAAGGTGAATTCCATAGCAGCAAGGCACCAGCTTGCCATCCAGATGACTGGCGGTGGACCGCAACCTCCTCCCCCACAGTTCACAGCATGGGAGGAGCAAGTCTTAGCAATACTGCATCCTGAGGGACTCACCTGAGTAGCCAGAGGACTGGACACTGGTGAGTCAATATTTGCTACTTATCACCCCCCAATACCTGCATGCCATCTCACCTCTCACCCTCACTCCCATCACTCACTCCATCCCACACACTGCACTTACTCATCTGACTAACCCCAATGCCAAGCCCTGCGTGCTATACCAATGCATGGGCAGCTGTCCCAGCCCTGCATGTACACCCATCACCAAAGCATTCACAGCATGGACAACTAACAATCACACAATACATCTTCATACACAAACAAAGGTGGCAGGGCAACAGCAAAAATAGAGGGGAAGCTATGGATGTACAATATGTCAGAAACATGAAGCAAAACACATCACTTACATCCCCACAGGTGCCCCAGCCAATCTCAGCGGCAAGGAGGTACCACGACTATCCAGTCCTACAACAGAAGATGCCCCCAGTGATGAGAGTAACTCTGGACTTCAGGATCTGGATGAACTACCTGGCCTATCAAGGATCACTGGTTAGTCGGCCACCCCAGCCCACTCACAGTCCACCAGAGAGCCTCCCCCATCAGTATCTAACACCACAGCACCCACCCAACGTCCCCACACTGCTGTCTCCAGGACACGTCAAACAGTAGTGTGCCCAACTGTACAGTTACCCCAGGCCATACCTCACCCCCAAGACAATCAAAGACCTGGGGGCAGTGACAGTGGGCATACCAATCAGGGGACAGAGGCACAGGGGAACAGGGACACTGGGAGGACCGCTGTGTGCCAAGGGGAGGACAGGCCCAGAGAACCGATTCTCCAGGAGGCACTCACTAATATCCTGGGGGCTTATCAACTATCGCAGGACAAGATGGGCCAGATCCTTACCAACATTCTGGAGAATAAGCGGCTGCAGGAGGTACACCACCAGGATCTGGGAGGATTTGCACATCCTCAACACCACCATGGTCTCCATAGCAGGGGTGCTGGCAGATATGGCCAACATCATGAGGGAATGGACAGCACACCAGTGCGGCACCTATCAATAGCCAGTCTACTGACCAGACCACCACTTCCGCTGCAGCTAGTAGGCAGAAGGCCCTGCCACAGGACCCACAGGCCACCAGCACCCCTCCACCTGCAGAAGGTGAACCACCCGGCAAATGTTCCCTGTGACCCAGACAGAAGCCAGAGACACTTTCCAAGACCAAGACCACTGCCAGGAAATGAGACACTCCTTGTTTCCCACCCTGTCACCTTGTCCACTTTGAACTGTCTTTGCACCCCTTCCTATGGCCCCTTGGACACCGGACCTATGCTACAGCAGACTGGAACAATACCCTGGACTTTACTCTATTATCACCCCATTTCATTGCACTTTTCTGTCAATAGTTTGCACTACAATAAACACTCTTTTTTAAAAAAATTTTTTTATTATTTTTAACATCAGTACATAATAGGATACATTGTCACTTTCGAAGAATAAAACGAAAAAGAGAAATAATTAAAAAAAAAGAGAAAAAAAAAAAGAAAAAAACGAATCAATCAGGCTTATCCAAGAAATAATTTCCCCAGATTAGAGAGAACTTTTTGACATTGCCTGTTCTCCTAGCATATCTCATCTCCTGAAGTCTAACTTGAATCATTTTATTGTACCATCCTTGACTAGTAGGAGATAATTCTGACCGCCAGTTTCTCAGCACCAGTGATCTAGCCACCGCCAAGGCTTTAAATACGAGCTTCTCCAACCGGGGAGAGAGTCTTGCCTCGGGATCATAGCCCAGACTCAACAGACGAATACTCGGAGACATGGGTACCAACACCATGGATGATAACGTTGCAAAGACCTCCTCCCAGTATTTCTGTATACATTTACATGTCGCTATCGTATGTATCCAGCCAGCTGCTCCTATTTCCTTGCACCGAAAACACATATTTGGGTGGCCGATCCCCATACGGGATAGGGCTTGCGGGGTTCGATATAACAACCATTTGCTAAAAAATATAATTCTGTGCCAATTAGCCCCTCGTAGCGCAGAGAAATTTAGGCGGTTAATAGTCTCCCAGTATTCGCTTGAGAGCATCATGCCCTCCTGACTGACCCATTTCTTTTGAGCTCTTATCCCCAAATCCACGTTAAACCTTACCGACAAGAGCCTTCTCCATGCCCCCGCACTCCTCACCCGCAGAGGAGTAACTAATTCTGATATCAGTGATTGGGTATTAATGATAGAATTAGTATCTAAGTCTTTAAAAATCCTCAGCAAAATATTGTAGGATCTAACCAGCAAAAGATCATTATTGACTGTAATCATGATTTTCCAAGGGGCTACCCAGTTACCCTCAACCCAAAAATCTCCAATTTTACTATATCCAGCGCGCTCCCACCTTTTCACCGTCATTTCGTTAAGCTGTGTCCCTGAACCTAGAGAAATCTGTGAGAGTGGGGTGCGAAAATGTACAGAGGGAATTGAATATTTTCTAGCGAAATCCACTCTTCTCTTAAGAAGCCATTTTTAAATTTTATAACAAACTTTTTTGGGCGATTTGGTCAAAAGACCTGGGTTCCGAATATTATGCTCTTGACATATTAGAACCCGAAAATCAATAAAGAACTTGGAGCCCGTGAAGTATTCTAACTTAAAGCTGGCATAATAGTGTGCAAAGAAAGCATAATAATAATCTTTGAAATTAGGTAAGGCCAGTCCCCCCTTCTCCTTGTCGGCATACAGTATACTCAAGGCGGCTCAAGCTTTTCGGTTCTGCCAAATGAAGGAGCGAAATAGGGATTCCAGTGTTTTAAAAAAGGGTTGCGTCAAAACACACGGAATGGCTGCAAACAAGAAATTAAAAAGTGGTAAAATTGACATTTTAATTAATGCGATGCAGCCTAATATCGGGAGAGGAAGAGGCCTCCAACGAGTGAGCAAAGCCATGGGTTTTCTGAAGTAGAGGAACGAAATTCAGTTCATAAAGATCACTTATATTGGCCGAATAGAATACCCCCAAGTATCTCTTTGGGCTGAGGTTTAAACATCCTCTTAATTCAGGAAGAAGACAATTAGGAGTAGTGCCACAAAGAATGATGTCGGTCTTGGTCCTATTAATCTTATAGCCACCAATTTGCTGAAATTCTTTGAATATATTAAAGGTCGCTTCCTGAGAGGAATGTTTTGTGTCCAAAAACAGAATAATATCATCAGCATAAAGTAAAATTTTTCCCATTGATTTTAGCGGTGCCTGAACCTGAGTATTCTGTCTAATTTTAATGGCGAGTGGTTCAATGAAAAGGGCAAATAAAATAGGGGATAGTGGGCACCCTTGTCTAGTCCCTCGTTGTATTTGAAGCTGTCCCACAGACCTTGAGTTTATAATAATATTAGCTTCAGCATTTGAGTACAGCCTTTGAATTAAAGAGATCACTTGGATGGGTACCTTGTAGCTGGATAAAATGAAATAAAGCGTGTCCCAGACTACCAAATCAAAGGCTTTCTCTGCGTCCAGCAGAAGAATAATGGCAGGGACTTTATTAGTCGTAAAATAATCAAGAGCCTCTGCTAAATAGTGAGTGTTTGTAGTCAGCTGTCGGCCAGCCACAAAACCATTTTGATCGGGATGCACCAGTTTATTAATAACCCCATTAAGCCTATTAGCCAATAGTTTTGTCATGATTTTGTAGTCTGTGTTTAACAATGAGATTGGACGGTAAGCATTTGGATCCTCCCTGTCTTTATTTGTCTTAGGAAAACTAACCAGATTCCCTGTGTGCCATGTTCTGGGGATATCCCCGCCTTGTAATATACCGTTTAAGAGGTCTAAGAACTCCTCAGTAAATACATTTATAAAAGTCTTGTAGAACTCTGCCAGGAAGCCATCCAGGCCACAGGTTTTCCCTGTGGGGAGATCCTTGACTACCTCTAGAAGTTCCGGCTTTGTAAATGGTTGAGACAATCCCCTGCGGTCCTCCTCTGAAAGAGAGGGAATATTAAGGATCGACAGGAATATCTCGGTAGTCCTTGAATCTATAACAGAAACGTCACTATAGATTTGTTTATAGTGTTCCAGCATAATTTGATCAAGGTCCCGAGGCTCAGTACGCCTGGCCCCAGTGACCGGGCATCTTAATGCGTGAATAACATTGCCAGAGATACGATCTCTAGCTTGCCATGCCAAGAATTTTCCCGTAAAGTTGCTTTCTTCATAACTTTTCTGTTTATAAGATCCATATTCTATATCAACTTTTTTTTTTTTTATCCCGCTAATGCTTTCTTGCAAGCTTCAAACGCCTTTTTATTGATACCCGAAGGGGCCTTCAAATAAGAGATTAGACACTTGAGGACTACCTCTTCCGGTGCCGCAGTTTGCTGTTTCAGAGCCCGTCTATCAGCTACCTCTTTAACGATCACCTGGCCCCTGAAGTAAGCCTTAAATGCATCCCAGATTGTTGCTGGAGTTGACGACCCCTGATTGCGTTGAAAAAATTCTCTTATTTCAGCCTGTGATGTTTGTATCCACCCTTCTTCTGTCAAAAGGCGGAGATTGAAAATCCACCTTTTGATCTGTAGTGGCTTAATTGTAGAGTGGAATGAAATTTCAAGCAGCAGAAGGGCATGATCTGATAGACCAGAATGCAGGACGTATTGAGATTGATAACACAGAGTTGCAGAGATCAAAAAGAAATCTATACGCGAGGAGCTTTTAAATCGGGAAGAGATGCAGGTATATTCCCTTACATCGGGTGTGTTTGTCCTCCAAGGATCACATAATGCCAGCACCTTAACATAATCTCTAAACATCTTGGCTACTTTCGGTTTATACTGTCTCTTACCTTTTATGGTACAGTCTAGAGCTGGGTCCTGAAGAAAGTCCCCCCAATAATCATTTTCCCTGTGAACTGGAGAAGGGAGTGAAACAAGTCTTCATACGGGCCGGATCATCCGTCAGAGGGCCATAAAAGCTAACAAAAATGAATCTCTCCCTTGCTATAGTACACTGAACCCAGCACCAACGCCCTTCAGGGTCGGAAAGAAAATCCAGCGGTTGTGCATTCAGGGTTTTAGCTAAAAAAACTGCCACCCCTCTATGAGCCGCTGAGGCTGCCGCAAGAACTTTGAAATCAGCCATTCTTTTAAACATTTGAAAACCTGAAGCTTTATGAAATGGAATATGGGTTTCTTGAAGAAATATAACTGAGGGATTGAGATCAATTACCCTCTTTTCGATAGCGGACTTCTTCCTACGGTTGTTTAATCCATTAATATTCCAGGATAGGAATCTTAATGGCAAAAATACTTGTGTCATTTAATTAAATTTTGGACTCGTGTGCCTGTAGTCTCACTAAATCTGGGGGCAAAACTCCTAATTAATTGTGACAATCCTATACATTGACAAAAACAAATCTAAATATGCATACCCCCCTCCCCCCCTCTTTTTAGTGGCCCACACCTGGAGCCCTCCCGCCTGGACGATCCGGGCCACATCCCTCCCCCACCCTTTTCCCCACCCCTTTCCTTAAAAGGTGCCTTGACATAGCACCCTGGGCTAGAGGCTGAAGGGAGAAATTTAGAGTAGTCTGTCCCTACGCTACGGCAAAAAAAAAAAAAAAAAAAAAAAAACCCGAACACAAAAAAAGGGGGAAAAAAAAAAGGGGGTGGGAAACAAAAACAAAAAAAGAGGTCGGTGCCTCTACTATGATACTGACATTTCTAATATTCAATAGATCCTTATAGTCTATCTCATGTTCTTCCCCCGCTCCCCCCCTCTTGTGCCGGCTGTTCTGAATTTTTAATTGTATGCAACAGTGATTTAGCAGCATCAACCGTATGAATGAATTTTGAATGGCCCTTAAAAAACACTTTAAGTTTTGATTGTTGCACGAGGCCTGCCTGCGCCCCTGCTTTTTGGAAAGCTGGAATCATATCTTTTAGCTCTCTTCTTCGATGTGCTGCCACCACTGACATATCTGAAAAAATCTTAAATGAGTAGTCTCCGGGAATCTGAAAAGTTTTAGTTCTGATTGCTTTCTGTAGAATCTGTTCCTTGATACGAAAGTCCCCAAAGTTCACTAATATAGTTTGAGGATACTTAGAGTTGGATGGTTGGACCGCAGGGACCCGATGGGCTCTCATGATTGTTAGATCCGGATGCTTATCCTCTGACCCTGCTAAAACATGACTTTTTATCAGATCTGTCACCAACTCCATGACCGTCTGACCGTTTTCGCGCCCTTCTGGGACTCCCGTAAAGCGCAAATTAGATCTACGTGATCGATTTTCAGCATCGTCCAGACGAATTTGTAGATCTAGCAGGTCAGCTTGGCATCTTGCCAAAGAGGGTTCCACTGTCACCCGAGTATCCTCCAGAGCAGAGACTCGTTGTTCAATACCTGTAACTCGTGAGTTGAGCTGCTGGATGTTACTGCAGATCAGGTTCAGTTGAGATTCTGTTCTCTGATTCGCATCGTCCTGGGAGACTTTTAATGCTTTCAACTCACTTAGAATCTGCAGAAGTAGGTTGTCAGCAGGGACACTGGTGTCTGACATAACTATCGTTCGTTGTGCAGAGGTTTCCCTTAACCCCTTGGGCCCGCTGAGTCAATAGAAGGAGCATTAGAGGAGGAAGTGTAGGTAGAAGCTTCAGTTACTGCATCGGGCCCTGCTTTGTTGATCAATTCTTGTACTGATAGTGAAGCCGAGTCGACCGGCTGTACGGGGGAAGTGTGGGTAATGCTGAATACCAGATAATCCTCCTTACGATTCCTTCCACTCTCAAACAAAGGAAAAAGAGGTCTGGAAGCAGAGCCAGTGTTCACTGTTGGATCAGCAGCTATCTCAGAGCCGCTGCCAGCGATCAGCTGAGTCAGTAATGATGAGCCCTTAATTAACTCTGGACTAGAGTCCAGATCCGATGGGAGGGCCCCTGAATCTTCAGACGGACAATCCAGACTAAGGGGGGTGCTGGATGAATTAGCTTCTAAGGGTAAGGGTAAAGGGCTGATAGGGAGTGGTGTAGGCAAACTAGAGACTGACTCCATAGCTGAAATTGAAGGAGGGGGGGCAGAGACCAGAGCCTTGTGCAGGTGGTTATCCGAAGGGGCTGGTCGCTTCTGTTTGGTGACACGGGTTACCCTAGGAGCTCTGGCGGCTGAGCGTCCATGTAAAATGTGGAGACCGCCGCATTTTTCCCCTCTCTCCCCGGTGCACGAAAAAAGAAATTGAATTGCACTGGCAAAATCCCCCCCCAAAAAAAACCAAAGAAAAAAAAGGGGGAAAAAGGAAAAAAAAGGGGGGGGGGGTGAGGTGAGACCTCTAAGGAAAAAAAAAGGGGGGGAGAGAGAGAAGGGAGGGGAAAATTCCCACCCCCCCTCCCTTCTGCTTATCCCTTATACCCCCCCCTTAAGCCTTAACGCGTAAGTACTAGATAAAGCCGGAGGGTTTGGTAAGCAGACCCCCCAAAAAAAAAAAGAGGGGAAGGGGGAGAGAAAACAACAACAAAGATACACCAATATGCAGGAATATAACTCCCTGCTCTCTGCGCCTTATACAATCCACTTGAGCCACAGCCTCTCCCAAAAAAAAGAAAAAGTCCTGAAAAAGTCACCTCCTCTCCTGTGCCCTTGCTTGATGTCAATTCCTTACAGTTCTCCTTTTTCTTCTCCACGAGGACTGGCCAGGATCCTCCGACCGAGAACCAAACCTAAGTGCCTCCTGTAGGCCGCAAAAACGGTAGAGAGGTTAGGGAGGCCCCCTCCCCGCGTTGACACAGCTAGGAAACGCCAGCCTCGGTGTCCCTAGCAACCTCCTTCCTGCTCCGATGCTTCCGGCTGCAATTACTGTTTTCAGGACGGCTTTCCCGTTTTTTTTTCCAAACCGGCGTCCCTGCCGGCTCTAAATAGCTTTCCACATTCCTCCGGCAGCCTGGCTACAGCAGTTACCCTAGGCAGCTTCCAGATTCCCTTTCCAGTAGTAGCGCGTCTAAGCTCAGCGCGCTCTCCCTCCTGCCGCCTCCTGCCTTCAGCCGCAGAGTATGACGGGCGCTCTCGGCATAGCTATCCCATCAGTCTACACTCTTGAACACAACTTGAGTGATAGTGTTTTATGTTATGAAAATGTGCATTTATGGAAACAGTCACACCTTGTGCAAATGATCTGAACACTACAATAGCATACAATTAATGACCTGTAGCTGTCTGTAGTCATCACATCAGTCCACAATTGTTGTATCACCAACATCTGCAAAATGAGAAACCATGACAGTAAGTTGAGATGCGAATGAAGTGAATGCCATCCAGCTACAGCCACACAGAAAACATCAATATTAAGAGGAATGGTCAGTTCCACTGTCTCACCTGTGCGTCATTGGAAGTATTGATGTATAACTGATGTTTGGTTGTCCACATCCTCATCCTTTGCCTCCTCATCCCCACTGTCCTCAGGGTCCACTGCTGCCACAGGGGCATTTCCAGTCTCTTCTTCCTGTAGATAAGGCACATGTCGTCTGAGTGGCAGGTTATTCAACATGCAGCATGTCACTACTATCTGGCACACCTTCCCGGTGAGTAGCACAGGGATCCACCTGTCAGATGGAGGCATCTGAACCTGCCCTTTAGGAGGCCGAAGGTCCTTTGAATAATTCTCCTGGTTCACCCATGTGCATCATTATAATGATTCTCAGGCCCTGCCCTGGCATTCCTCACGGGAGTCACCTGCAAGTATTGATGGACAAAACATTAGCCTTACACAATGATATGGGGTTAACACTAGAAGGCATACACTGACATACATTGGGTGGGGAGTCAGGCTCACCAATTAGCCACACCCTGAGCCTCTGCAGTTGTGCAATCACATTTGTGATGCTGCTATTCCTCAGGACGAAAGTGCCATGCACCAACCCAGGATACTTAGCAGTGACATGAGAGATGTACTGGTCAGCCAGGCACACCATTTGCACATTGAGTGAGTGGAAACTCTTCTGATTCCTGAACACCTGTTTATTCTGGCGGGTGGGACAAACGCAGCATGTGTACCATCAATCCCCCCTATAATATTGGGTATATGTTCCATTGCATAGAATCCTGCCTTCACAGTGCCCAAATCTTCCACCTGGGAGAAAGCAATGTAGATGCACATGTGTTTGACCAAGGCAGGCAAAACCCTTTCCAGCATGATGGAGAGCATTGGCTATGACATTCCCGCTGCCAAGCCCACTGTCACTTGGAAAGAACCAGTTGTCAGGAAATGGAGCACTGATAGAACCTGCACAAGAGGGGGGATCCCAGTGGGATGACGGATAGCTGATTTCAGATCAGGCTCCAATTGGGCACAGCAGTGGGCCCCTACCACTAGCCAGTCCATTGACCAGCCCTCCACTTCCGCTGCCGCTAGTGCGCAGAAGTCCCTGCCACAGGACCCACAGGCAATCAGCACCCCTCTCTCTGCAGAAGGTGAACCACCCCGCAAACATTACCTGCAACCCAGACAGAAGCCAGAGACACTTGCCAAGACCACCGCCAGGAAATTAGACTCTCCTGATTGTCTCCCTTGTGTCCCACACTGTCACCTTGTCCACTTTGAACAGCCGTTGCTCCCCTTCCTATGGCCCATTGGACACTGGACCTGTGCTACAAACAGACTGGAACAATACCCTGGACTTTCCTCCATCATCACCCCATTCCATTGCACTTTACCCTCAATTTCTTGGCACTACAATAAACACCCTTGGACACAACTCGACCACTTGTACGTCATGTGTTGAAAATGTGTATTTATGGAAACAGTTTCATCCATTGTAAATGTACTGTACATTGTGATAGCATAGAAATAATTACCTGTAGCTGGCTGTAGTCAGCACATCAGTACAGAGTTGTTATATCACCAGCATCTGCAAAATGACAAACCATAGGTGACAGTAAGTAGAGGTAAAAGGAAGTGAATGCCATCATGCCACAGCCACACAGAATACACCAATAGTCATAGAAATTTGAAGTTGCATTGTCTCACCTGTGTGTCATTGGAAGTACTGATGGATAATAGATGTTCTATTGTCCTCATCCTCAGCCTCTTCATCCTCAGTGTCATCAGGGTCTACTGCTGCCACAGGGGCATCTCCAGTCTCCTCCTCCTGCAGAAAAGGTTCATGCCGTCTGAGGGCCAGGTTGTGCAACATGCAGCATGCCACTACTATCTGGCAGACCTTCTCGGGGGAGTAGCACAGGGTTCCACCTGTCAGATGTAGGCACCTGAATCTGGACTTCAGGAGGCCGAAGGTCCTCTCAATGATCCGTCTGGTTCGCCCATGTGCCTCATTATAATGCTCTTCAGCCCTTGTCCTGGCATTCCTCACAGGGGTCAGCAGCCACAATAGGTTTGGGCAGCCAGAGTCACCTGCAAGTATTGAGGGACAACATTTAGCCTCACACAATCCTATGGGCTTTACACCAGAGGTATACACTAACATACAATGGGTGGTGACCAAGGCTCACCTATTAGCCACACCCTGTGCCTCTATAGTTGGCCCATCACATTTGGGATGCTGCTATTCCTCAGAACAAAGGCATCATGCACCGAGCCAGGATACTTAGCATTGACGTGGGAGATGTACTGGTCCACTAGGCACACCATCTGCACATTCATGGCGTGGAAACTCTTACGATTCCTGAACACCTGTTCATTTTGGTGGGCGGGGTACAAACGCAATATGTGTCCCGTCAAACGCCCCAATAATATTGGGGATATGTCCCAGTGCATAGAATCCGGCCTTCACAGTGGCCAAATCTTCCACCTGGGGGAAAGCTATGTAGCTGCACATGTGTTTTACCAGGGCAGACAAAACTCTTGCCGGCACGATTGAAAACATTGGCTGTGACATTCCTGCTGCCAAGCCCACTGTCACTTGGAAAGAACCAGTTGCCAGGAAATTGAGCACTGATAAAACTTGCACAAGAGAGGGGATCCCTGTGGGATGATGGATAGCTGAAATCAGGTCAGGCTCCAACTGGGCACACAGCTTTGTGATTGTGGCCCTGTCCAGTCTACAGGTATTATGTGCCTGTCGTCCAGTGTAGCCTAGTCCACCAGAGGTCTGTACACGGGGGTATGTCTCCACCTCCTATTCATCCCTAGCGGTAGGTATTCAAGGAACACAACAGTGAGTAGGGTGTCACAACTGGAGCAACAAAACCACAACTGCAGTCCACATGGTGCACTTATGTTTTGGGACAGTGTAGTGGCAAAGTATGTGGCAATTTAAGCTGTAACACAGTAATTGTTGATAGGCCTGCACCCCCCTCCAGAAATGGTGACCTCCTGTCCTGTATGGAGGGACAGGTGGAAGTGAGGTAATTCCACCTACATTGGCGTCGTGGCGGAAGGCGGTCTTGTACAGCCGTGCAATTCCTCATTGGATAATATGGGGATCTAAGGAATACAGTGGCCAATGGGGATCTATGCCGGCAGTAATGGTGTACACCACCGTGGACTTCACTGCCATTTTCTATCTGATTCCTCACTTGTTTCCTGACCTTCAAAAGGAGAACACATACAATCCATGTGCTGCTGTGACCTGTGTCTGGAATTTACCATGTGAAAGACAATGAGGTAAATACGCTCTAACCCTTATGACCAGGGTAATAAATGCGGATAGATTATTGGTCAAACCAAGGGGGAAGTAACCTAGACTTCCACAGAATTAAAGGACTAAAGTGATTTCATGTGTACAAAAATTGTGACATCAATAGTGATTTAGTGCATTTATATATTTATTTGAAAATGTTATTCCACACATTAAACGTATAGTTTGTTGGATATATTATTCTGAATGTTAAGTTTGCATTCGTCTAAATAGATGCTCCTAATAAAAACAGTGAAGGTGATAAAGTGCAGGTAAGTAAAGGTGATTTATACAGTATGTACAAAGGGTGGTTTTAAGAAAATTATGAACTTCTAGTGGCTCCTTCAGTCCAGGAAGCCCTGAAGTATCAAAAGGTTTCTTTATATTTATATATTCCACTCTTAGAGATATGTCGATGTTTCAACCCCATTGTAAAAAAGAATCAAAGAGGGGTCATCATCACGACAAGGAAAATCCAGCCGGTAGCACCTCTGGGTTTTGTAAATATCTAGATTACTAAAGGTCAAATTATTCTGTGTATAAACATAAAGCAGGGATTCAACACTCAACTACACTCTAGTGTAACATGACAATCTGGTGGTAAGGGTCATCTTCAAGCAATGGAAGGTGTCCCAAGGTCTGGGGGTCAACGGTCATCCAATGGATGGTATGTAGTCAGAATTCCACAGAGCGCCGATCACTAATGATATCCGGGGCTCTAGTTATCTAAAATAACAACAGGAGTGTGCGCTCATCAATGTATAGTCAGTATTACTAAAAGAAGATAATTTGGGATTGTAAAAGGACTTACTCATCAGATAAAACTGAGGATATATCATTCAGGATACCAATGGATGGTGTATAGTTCCAAAGAGCGCCAATCCCAGATGGTATCTGGGGCTCTAGTTACCTAAAACTAACAGTAGTAAGTGCTCATCAATATATGGTAAGTATTACTAAAGGAAGATAAAAAGGAGGAGTGTGCATCACTTCGTTATCAGAAAAAATGAGTATGTGTCATTTAGGGTGCCCGGGTAGGTCATCAGCACAATCCTGGGTTAGTTCACAATGTAGCGTGTGAATAAGGATGGAGCCGCACGTATTGAAAATGTTCCGGCTTAAGAATGCTAAGCACCCATGGCGAGCATTCAATTCAGTGATTGGTCCATGGAGCGACCAATCACAATGCACCGTCTTCAGTGGCAGCTCGACATTATTGTTATGTCACTGAATTCCGGCTGACCATGAAGGGAAAGTTTCCCTTCTGGTCCGCTATTGCTGTGTGTATGTGCACAGGCAGCCGAGTCACTTGGAAAACCCCGTAAGGCTGATGTACGAACAAACAACACTCGCGGGGAACTGTGGGGTGTATAATAAATTGAGTGGAATGGTGATAATTACATATGTCTCAGTGTGAGTAAAAATTAAAATAAAATAAAATAAAATAAATGGGTGAACCGTACCGAGTAGTGTGTAATGGTAACTATGATGGAATATACTAATCATAAACATGAAGAAAAAAATATTAACTAATCATAATGATGATTACATATGTCATTAAAGATAAACATGGTCGGTACTAAATACATTATTGACATGCATGGTTAACAAGCGGTACATATATATAGTATTGTAAAACACATCAAGGAGTGCGGTCGCATTAATATTCATCATAACTTTCAACTGGGCAGTTATATATTGCTAAAAAAATGAATATAGAGATAATAGAAATGTGACAATACACTACGTCTGTGTATGTGTATTTATTGCCAAAGTATATCAAGGGAAGAGTGACGCCAACCCTCAATAGTGTTAATTCCATGTGACATTATAGATAAACATTCAGCCATGTGTGAAATTCTTGTAGTTGAGTGGCAGAGCCCCGCCAAATGAGTAAAACGTCATCAATGTATCTTGAGCATTTTCTTATATGGCATAGGAAAGAGTTTGCCTGATTGAAGATGTATTCTGTTTCGTATTCTGCCATGTAGAGGTTTGCTAAATTTGGTGCAAAGGCAGCTCCCTTGGCCACTCCCTTGGTCTGGTAGTAGAATTTATTGTCAAACAAAAAGTAATTCTTACCCATGGCTATTTCCATAATGGAAATGAGAAACCACGTAGGTACTTGTGCCGGTTGGATCCGGTAGTCAAGTATTTTGGTTAGTGTTGTGAGGGCTTGGCCTTGGGGAATATTAGTGTACAAAGATTGTATATCCATAGTGACTAGGATCTCAGTCTCTGGAGAAAAATCTAGTCCTTCGTATAGCATGATGACATGGGTGCTATCCCTAGTATATGCTTCAATAAGGGGCACAAAAGGTTTAATGAAATAATCCAGGTATTGGCATACTGGTTCTAATATAGACTCACAACCAGATACAATTGGTCTGCCTGGTGGATTTATCAGACTCTTATGTATTTTGGGTAAGATATATTACAGGAATACGTGGATCTTTTTTGTTGAGGAATTGGTGTTCTTTTTTAGTGACAAAGCCTAAATCTAGTCCTCTGGTGGTTAATTCCAATATTTTGCATCTCAGCTGCCTAGTACGATCAGCAGTGATCTCTTTGTAACCATTTTTGTCTTTTAACTGTCTGAGTATTTCCTGCTGATAATCATTAATGTATTGTAATACTATACCGCCTCCTTTATAGGCTGCCTTAATCACTATGTCTTGTTTTTCTTTTAGATGTGTTAGGGCTATATTTTCTTTGTAGGTGAGGTTGAACTTTATGTAGCTCCGTTTAGTACTCAAGGATTCGATATCTTTTTTTGCCATTTTTTCAAAAGTGAGTCTTTCGACCGGCATAGTTCACCATATATTGATGAGCACTTACTACTGTTGTTTTAGGTAACTAGAGCCCCAGGTACCATTTGTGATTGGCGCTCTTTGGAACTATACACCATCCATTGGTATCCTGAATGATATATTCTCAGTTTTATCTGACGAGTAAGTCCTTCTACAATCCCGAATTATCTTCTTTTAGTAACACTTACTATACATTGAGGAGCACACACTACTGTTGTTATTTTAAATAACTAGAGCCCCGGATATCATTAGTGATCGGCGCTCTCTGGAATTCTGACTATATACCATCCATTGGATGACCGTTGACCCCCAGACCTTGGGACACCTTCCATTGCTTTAAGATGACCCTTACCACCAGATTGTCATGTTACACTGGAGTGTAGGTGAGTGTTGAATCCCTGCACTTAATATGTTTATACACAAAATATTTGGACCTTTAGTAATTTAGATATTTACACTACGCAGAGGGGCTACTGACTGGATTTTCCCAGTCCTGATGATGACCCCTCTTTGAGTCTTCTTTACAACGGAGTCGAAACGTCGACATATCTCTAAGAGTGGAATATATAAATATAAAGAAACCTTTTGATACTTCAGGGCTTCCTGGACTGAAGAAGCCACTAGGAGTTAATAATTTTCTTAAAACCACCCTTTGTACATACTGTATATATCACCTTCACTTACCTGCACTTTATCACCTTCACTGTTTTTATTAGGAGCACCTATTTAGACAAATGCAAACTTAACATTCAGAATAATATATCCAACAAACTATACATTTAATGTCTGGAATAACATGTTCAAATAAATATATAAATGCAATAAATGTCTATTGATGTCACAATTTTTTCACACATAGAATTACTTTAGTCCTTTGATTCCGTGGAAGTCTAGGTTACTTCCCCCTTGGTTTGACCAAAAATCTGTCAGCATGGAACTTCCAATGGCCTGAGTGACCGGGAAAAGGGCCCCAGCCTTCACTTCGGAGGAGCTGGAACGACTGGTGGATGGGGTTCTACCCCAGTACGGACAGCTGTATGGGCCTCCAGACCAACAGGTGAGTACATTTTGGGCACGATGCATGTGGGAACGATGCATGGAGATGTGTGTGCAAGCATCGTGTAAGAGGGGTCGGGGATGGGGGGAATGTCTAGTGGCAGTGTAAATGGTGTGTGCTGGGCTATGTGTGTGCCAATAGTGATGAAAACAGGTATGGTGGGCCATTTGTGTGACAGGCTGGACTGTTTGTTTAATGGTGTTCTCCTGTCTGTATTGCCTCTGCAGGTCAGCGCCCATCAAAAGAAAGGAATAATGCGTGCCATTGACAAGGACATGGGGACCCTGGGGGTCTATGGCAGGCGGGGCACCCACTGTCGGAAACAGTGGGAGGACCTAAGATGCTGGGCACGGAAGACCGCGGAGGCCCAGCTGGGGATGGCCTCCCAACGAGGAAGGGGTGCCTGTCGGACCCTGACCCCCCGGATGGGCCGCATACTGGTGGTGGCGTACCCTGAGCTGGATGGGCGCTTGAGGGAATCACAGCAGCCACAAGGGGGTGAGTACAGTGGGTATCATTACATATTTTGGCTGGTGGGATGGTATCCGGGTGGTGGATGTGTGTAAGTGGGTGCCTCTAAGGCCAGACAGGCATTGCAGCGTGGGTCAACTGAAGGGTAATGGGTGTATGGCAAATACAGGTGACCTAGCTTTTAGCAGTCCATTTCAGCCAGAGCATCGTGGGTCCCCGGAGTGCTTCTTGTTGGCGGTGTGTGGTCCTTATCTTTCCTTGGTGATTAGCCATATCACTGGTAGTGCAATGCATAGTGCTTAGGCCTGTTCCCTGTGTGTGACAGTGATGTGCATGCCAATAGTGGTGTTGGTGCAGTCATTGACCCAGTGTATCTTTTGGTCTCCCCCTTTCTTGCTTTGTCATCCTGTCCTTCTGTGCATTAGCATCTCCTCGCGGAGGAACAGAGGCACAGGCAACCAAGGGAGATGCATTCCACAGGACCCAGGAGGCTGAGTCCACTGACGCCGAGGGAACCAGTGGGATGGACGGCGAGGGTCGCACCATGGTGGAGACTGGAGGAGACCACAGAGACTCAGATAGCTCCTCCGATAGAAACTAACTGGTGGTGGCAGACACCTCTGTGACCACCCCAGCTGCAGGTACAGCTGCCACCCCCGTACCAGCACCTCCCTCCCAGTAGCCCCTTAGTGAGTTGCCCGTGCTCGCTCACCCAGGAGGGTGGGCCTCTCCTTCGCCCCAGGCACCTCAGGCCCTGCTCCAGTGAGCCCTGAGTGAGGAGGATATTGTCCTCCTGAGGTCCATCTCGGTAGGGCAGTCAACCATTGTGAATGCCATCCAGGGGCTGGCATCCCAGATACAGCAATTCAATGCATTCCAGGAGGGCATTCACAGTGGATTGGCAATCCAACAGAGATCGATACAGGCTCTGGCCTCCTCTCTGATGGCAGCCATTGTCCCTGTTTCTACCGTCCCCCCTCCAACTACCATTTCCCTGTCCCATTCTCCTCAACCCCAACCCATCCCAGGCACATATACTGATGAGCATGCACACAAGACAACACCCAAGAGAGGCACAGGCAGACACAAGCACCACACTTCATCCCACAAGCACTCATGCAAATTCCAGACAGTTGCAGACACAACCACATCCACTACCTCCACTGTCTCCCCCTCCTCTGCCTCCTCCACCTCCCTTTCAGTCACATCCACACTCATACCTGCATGCACTGCCTTAACATCCACCACCAGCATCATCACACCAAGCAGCACACACAACTCACTAGCAGACACCTCCACAACATCCATCCACATGTCCCCTGTGTCCTCTCCCACTGTGTCTGTCCTCCTTCTCCTAAAGGACACAGACGCAAGCACTCAGACACCCAACAGCCATCCACCTCGCATACACACACTGCCCGTGCACCTGCACCCAAGTCCAGCAGACGTACACTTCCAAAAATCACTCCCTCAACCTCCACTCCCATCCCTCCTCCCTCCACCCACCCCACTGTCCCTAAGAACCTTTGCCTTGTCCAACTTGACCTCTTCCCTCCCTCCTGTCCTGCCCATAGAACCAGGGTGACAACCAGCCAGCCCAGCACCTCAGCCAAACAGTCCACGGTGACAGTGGAGGCACCTCCTAGTCATGGAGGCAGGACTGTGAGTGATTCCACTCCAACAGCCAGAAAGAGAAAGGAGCCAACAACATCTACAGCCAGGAAGGGGAAGGAGCCCACAACACCTACAGCCAGGAAGGGGAAGGAACCCACAACACAAACAGCCAGAAAGGGGAAGGAGCCCACATCACAAACAGACAGGAAGGGAAAGGAGCCCACACCACAAACAGCCAGGAAGGGGAAGGAGCCCACAACACAAACAGCCAGGAAGGGGAAGGAGCCCACAAACAGCCAGGAATAAGAAGTAGCCCACAACACAAACAGCCAGGAAGGGGAAGGTGCCACATCTCCTGCCATGGAGTGAATGAAGCCCTCATATCCATCCGAGGCTGGGAGGGTGAAACCACCACCGCCACCACCTGTGGTCATGGAGCCCTCACTGCCAGGAGAGGCAGGCCAGGAGGCACCATCACCTCTTTCCACAGAGCAGCCCTCACCACCAGTTGAGACAGTGCAGCTACCACCGCCAGCAGAGGCTGGCAAGGAGGCACAATCATCTGTTGCCATAGAGCAGCCCTCACCACCAGCTGAGGCAGTGCAGCTATCATTGCCAGCAGAGACAGGCCAGGATGCACCATCACCTCTTGCCACAGAGCAGCCCTCACCACCAATTGAGACAGTGCAACTACCACCGCCAGCAGAGGCTGGCTAGGAAGCACCATCATTTGTTGCCAGAGAGCAGCCCTCACCACCAGCTGAGGCAGTGCAGCTATCACCACCAGCAGAAGCTGCCCAGGAGGCACCATCACCTGTTGCCACAGAGCAGCCCTCACCGCTAGCTGAGGCGGTGCAGCTATCACCGCCAGCAGAGGCTGCCCAGGAGGCACCATCACCTGTTGCCACAGTGCAGCCCTCACCTCCAGATGAGACAGTGCAGCCATCACCACCAGCGGCGGACATGTAGGCCACCCTCCAGGGACTGCTGCACAAGGGGCCCCCTCCAGAACCAGTAGGCATGTTACCCAGCTCAGAGACGGTGACCTTGCACTCCCCAACAATGGGACATGGTCATGGAGCCACCCTCTAGACCCAGTGGGCATGTTCCCCAGACCAGAGACTGTGCTCTTGCACTTCCCAGCAATGGGACATGGGCATGGAGCACCCTCCAGAACCATTGGGCATATTCCCCAGCTCAGAGACTGTGGCAATGCACTCCCCAGCAATGGGACATGGACATGGAGCCCCCTCCAGAACCAGTGGGCATGTTCCCCAGCTCAGAGACTGTGACCTTGCACTCTCCAGCAATGGGACATGGGCATGGAGGCCCCTCCAGAACCAGTGGGTATATTCCCCAGCTCAGATACTGTGACCTTGCAATGCCCAGCAATGGAACGTGGGCATGGAGCCCCCTCCAGAACCAGTGGGGAAGTTCCCATATTCGGCTAAGATGCCTCCCACCCATCCCCTTGAGGTGCCTGCCCACTTGCAAAATGATGCCCATGTAGTGTTCTCTCCGGATGATATCAGGATATAAGTTGGGCCTTGGACTGTGCCTTGTGGCCATGTGTGCCCTTAGTACTTTGGACTGGGCATTGGCCCTTCGTGAACATTTGTATATATTAGGTTTGTGTGGTGGGTTTTGCTATGCTAATACATTTTCTGTACATCCGTACTCTGGTCCTGGTGTTATTCTGCTGTGTGTCATGTGCCATTGGTTTACGTGTGTAGCTGGTTGTGTGTATGGTGTGGGTGTGAATGGTGTGTGTTGTGCATGTGTGCGTCACTCTCGTTTTCCTCCCTCCCTTGTGTGCTCAGTGGCGGTACTCACTGTCATCGTCTTCGTCGGCATTGGTGCTCCAGGTGGAGCATAACGTAGAAGATCACCGGGACGACTTTCAGTTCAGGTTCCATGGCGACATTGTCCTTCCCTGTGTCTCTGATGGTGAGTCTTTTCTCTTCTGAGCTCTGTTTCTGCCAGGCTTTTGATGGCATTGGTACCACCATGGAAAAGGTGGCAGATTTGTGTGTCTTAATATGGTCAGCAGGACTTTGTCTTCCGTCTGGCTGTTGATGGCTACCGCCGTGGTGAGTGTTGTTTCCACCCTGGCGGATGGTGTGGTACATTCGCTGTCTATGGGAGTTATCACCGCCATGGTCATAATTCAGCGGTACTTGCCACCAGTCTGTTGGCGGTATTACCGCCACTCACGCCAGGTTCATACTGAGGGCCTGCATTTTCTTAGATATGGGCCCAAATGCTTTCCCAAAGTTTAACACTTTGTCACTTTGTATGTGTGTGGTACAGTGCAGCAGGTATTCAACGTCAAAGAAGTTTGAAGAAAATAAAAACATTCCAAGCATTACACCTGCCTCAAGAATGCATAATTTGTTGGAGAAAATTCCTTTCTACCAATGTTTGTAGATAGTGATTAGCATAAAAACATCCATAGATGGTTGAATAGGATCGCCCATGTACCACTCATTGTATGCCTCGTTGATACAAAGTAGCGCCTCAGCTTTGTGTTCCATTATGGATACTTTACAAGACAAACCAGGAGTTGAACTGGAAAGTACAACCCAAACAACATCTTGCCCAGGTTTGAATTGTTTTTATGATGCACACATAGAACAACATATTAGTAAATCTGCCCTAAAAACCCAGTATTTAAAATGTAATATAGTGGCCGAGGTTGTTTGTGCTAATAA
Source organism: Pleurodeles waltl (assembly GCF_031143425.1). NCBI lineage: Eukaryota > Metazoa > Chordata > Amphibia > Caudata > Salamandridae > Pleurodeles > Pleurodeles waltl. The sequence goes on from NC_090437.1 coordinate 32,218,836, forward strand.
CAGCTTTATAGTACCTTAAGAAACCCTTTTTAGTGGAGCAGTGTAATTGTGGCTGCATCCCTACTGTAGGAGGCTGGACTGGCTTGTAGTGAGTACCAAGGGGTACTTGCACCTTGCACCAGGCCCAGTTATCCCTTATTAGTGTATAGGGTGTCTAGCAGCTTAGGCTGATAGATAATGGTAGCTTAGCAGAGCAGCTTAGGCTGAACTAGGAGACGTGTGAAGCTACTACAGTACTCCTTAGTGTCATGTGCACAATATCATAAGAAAACACAATACACAGTTATACTAAAAATAAAGGTACTTTATTTTTATGACAATATGCCAAAGTATCTTAGAGTGTACCCTCAGTGAGAGGATAGGAAATATACACAAGATATATATACACAATAGCAAAAATATGCAGTATAGTCTTAGAAAACAGTGCAAACAATGTATAGTTACAATAGGATGCAATGGGGACACATAGGGATAGGGGCAACACAAACCATATACTCCAAAAGTGGAATGCGAACCACGAATGGACCCCAAACCTATGTGACCTTGTAGAGGGTCGCTGGGACTATTAGAAAATAGTGAGAGTTGAAAAATAACCCTCCCCAAGACCTTGAAAAGTGAGTGCAAAGTGCACCAAAGTTCTCCCAAGGACAAAGAAGTCGTGATAGAGGAATAATGCAGGAAAGACACAAACCAACAATGCAACAACGATGGATTTCCATTCTAGGGTACCTCTGGAACAAGGGGACCAAGTCCAAAAGTCACAAGCAAGTCGGAGATGGGCATATGCCCAGGAAATGCCAGCTGTGGGTGCAAAGAAGCTTCTACTGGACAGAAGAAGCTGAGGTTTCGGCAGGAACGAAAAGGGCTAGAGACTTCCCCTTTGGTGGACGGATCCCTCTTGCAGTGGAGAGTTGTACAGAAGTGTTTTCCCGCCGAAAGAATGCCAACAAGCCTTGCTAGCTGCAAATCATGCGGTTAGCGTTTTTGGACGCTGCTGTGGCCCAGGAAGGATTAGGAGGTCGCAAATTGGACCAGGAGGTAGAGGGGACGTCGAGCAAGACAAGGAGCCCTCTTAACAGCAGGTAGCACCCAGAGAAGTGCCAGAAACAGGCACTACAAGGATGCGTGAAACAGTGCTCACCTGAAGTTACACAAAGGAGTCCCACGTCGCCGGAGACCAACTTAGAACGTCGTGCAATGCAGGTTAGAGTGCCGTAGACCCAGGCTTGGCTGTGCACAAAGGATTTCCGCCGGAAGTGCACAGGGGCCGGAGTAGCTGCAAAAGTCGCGTTTCCCAGCAATGCAGTCTAGCGAGGTGAGGCAAGGACTTACCTCCACCAAACTTGGACTGAAGAGTCACTGGACTGTGGGAGTCACTTGGACAGAGTTGCTGGATTCGAGGGACCTCGCTCGTCGTGCTGAGAGGAGACCCAAGGGACCGGTAATGCAGCTTTTTGGTGCCTGCGGTTGCAGGGGGAAGATTCCGTCGACCCACTGGAGATTTCTTCGGAGCTTCTAGTGCAGAGAGGAGGCAGACTACCCCCACAGCATGCACCACCAGGAAAACAGTCGAGAAGGCGGCAGGATCAGCGTTACAGAGTTGCAGTAGTCGTCTTTGCTACTATGTTGCAGGTTTGCAGGCTTCCAGCGCGGTCAGCAGTCGATTCCTTGGCAGAAGGTGAAGAGAGAGATGCAGAGGAACTCGGATGAGCTCTTGCATTCGTTATCTACAGTTTCCCCAGAGACAGAGACCCTAAATAGCCAGAAAAGAGGGTTTGGCTACCTAGGAGAGAGGATAGGCTAGCAACACCTGAAGGAGCCTATCACAAGGAGTCTCTGACGTCACTCAGAGCAGTCCAGTGTGCCAGCAGCACCTCTGTTTCCAAGATGGCAGAGGTCTGGAGCACACTGGAGGAGCTCTGGACACCTCCCAGGGGAGGTGCAGGTCAGGGGAGTGGTCACTCCCCTTTCCTTTGTCCAGTTTCGCGCCAGAGCAGGGCTAAGGGGTCCCCTGAACGGGTGTAGACTGGCTTATGCAGAATTGGGCACATATGTGCCCAAGAAAGCATTTCCAGAGGCTGGGGGAGGCTACTCCTCCCCTGCCTTCACATCATTTTCCAAAGGGAGAGGGTGTAACACCCTCTCTCAGAGGAAGTTCTTTGTTCTGCCATCCTGGGCCAGGCCTGGCTGGACCCCAGGAGGGCAGATACCTGTCTGAGGGGTTGGCAGCAGCAGCAGCTGCAGTGAAACCCCAGGAAAGGCAGTTTGGCAGTACCAGGGTCTGTGCTACAGACCACTGGGATCATGGGATTGTGCCAACTATGCCAGGATGGTATAGAGGGGGCAATTCCATGATCATAGACATGTTACATGGCCATAATCGGAGTTACCATTGTGAAGCTACATATAGGTAGTGACCTATATGTAGTGCACGCGTGTAATGGTGTCCCCGCACTCACTCCGGGGAATTGGCCCTGAACAATGTGGGGGCACCTTGGCTAGTGCCAGGGTGCCCTCACACTAAGTAACTTTGCACCTAACCTTTACCAGGTAAAGGTTAGACATATAGGTGACTTATAAGTTTCTTAAGTGCAGTGTAAAATGGCTGGACGTTATTTCACTCAGGCTGCAGTGGCAGGCCTGTGTAAGAAATGTCAGATCTCCCTATGGGTGGCAAAAGAAATGCTGCAGCCCATAGGGATCTCCTGGAACCCCAATACACTGGGTACCTCAGTACCATATACTAGGGAATTATAAGGGTGTTCCAGTAAGCCAATGTAAATTGGTAAAATTGGTCACTAGCCTGTTAGTGACAATTTGAAAGAAATGAGAGAGCATAACCACTGAGGTTCTGATTAGCAGAGCCTCAGTGAGACAGTTAGGCACTACACAGGGAACACACACATATAGGCCACAAACTTATGAGCACTGGGGTCCTGACTAGCAGGGTCCCAGTGACACATAACAAACATACTGAAAACATAGGGTTTTCACTATGAGCACTGGGCCCTGGCTAGCAGGATCCCAGTGAGACAGTGAAAACACCCTGGCATACACTCACAAACAGGGCAAAAGTGGGGGTAACAAGGCTAGAAAGAGGCTACTTTCTCACACCTACACATTGCAGAAGTAACATGAAAATGTAATTGACATCAAATATTCTGTGTGCCTTAACCTTATTAATGTAAAGTAAAACATCAAACCCTATTATTGAAGGTGCATTCACTGTAGAAATTACAGTTGCATATACGTGTTTCCTAATGTTTAACCTTAACATGAAAATTGTAGTTTTCATTCACATTTACACTTGTATTTTGAAAAGCTGAATTGATTGGAAAGCATATCACAGATGTAAGTATAAATTCATTCATTCACATTTTGCAGTGATTCTGGCATTATTCTTCTAGCTTTAACCCCTTATATGGCGCAGACGTAATGGTTACGTCCTGCGGCACAGTGCTCGTGTGCCGAGGACGTAACCATTACGTCCTGGGCACAGAGCTCAGAGGGAGCGCTAGCGCTCCCTCTGTGGGCTTAAAAGGCAGGGATGGAAGGGGAAGCCCTTCCCCTTCCACCCCGACCCCCTCTGATCCCCCAGTGACGTCTGATGATGTCAGCGCTCAAATGCACGCTGACCTCATCAGAGGCCCCTTACCCATCGCTGGACCATTGTTATTAGGCCGATCTGCTCCCAGGTGGGGCAGAAACCTCAAGGCGCCAGGGCTATTTTTTTGTTTGTTTTTTGTTGTTGTTTTTTTAGAGATGGGGGTGAGCCTTTAGGCAAGGGTCCCTCCCCTTGGGGGCAAATTGTATTTAGACCATTTCTGCCCCTCTTGGGGGCAGATCAGCCTATTTTTGTTAAGTCAATCTCCCCACAAGGGGGGCAGAAACCACCATGCACCAGGGATCTTTTTTATTGCGGCAATGTCATGCATGGGGAGCGACCCCTTCGGCAAGGGTCGCCCCCGGGGAGGGGGGGTGGAGGGGTGGGGGGTCAAATTTATTTTATTTATAACTATTGTTATTAGGCCGATCTGTCCCCGGGGGGGCAGAAACCTCTAGGCGCCAGGGATAAAAGAAATTGTGCGTTTTCTTTGTGTTTGTTTGTTTTTTTAGAGATGGGGAGCGAGCCATTAGGCAAGGGTCGCTCCCCTGGGGGTCAAATTGTATTTAGACCATTTCTGCCCCCCTTGGGGGTAGATCGGCTGATTTTTGCGCCAATGTCATGCAAGGGGAGCGACCCCTTAGGCAAGGGTCACTCCCCAGGGGAGGGGGGTCACATTTATTTTAGGCCATTTCTGGCCCTCCCCGGGGGCAGATCGGCCTATTGTTATTAGGCCGATCTGCCCCGGGGGGGGGGACACAAACCTCTAGGAGCCAGGTAAAAAAAAAATTGGGGTTATTTTTGTTTTGTTTTTTAGCAGTGGGGAGCAACCCCTTAGGCAAGGGTCATTCCCCTGTGGGGCCAATTTTGTATTTAGACCATTTCTGCCCCCTTGAGGGCAGATTGGCTGATTTTTTTTTTTAGGCCAATCTGCCCCCAAGCGGGGCATAAACTACTTAGGCACCAGGGATTGGTGTGTGTGTATATGTGTGTTTTCTTTAGGGGGGCAGCCCCTTCGGTAAGAATCGCTCCCCATGGGGCAACTTACTGTTGGCCATATCTGCCCCACTTGGGGGCAGATAGGCCTATTTTTGCAAGGCCCATCTGCCCCCAAGAGGGGGCAGAAAGTCCACCAGAGGCCAGGGAAGCTTTTTTTTCAAAAACAAGAGGGTGGGGGTATGGCCATACCCCTCACCCTAAATAAATGGGGCCAAAGTTGTTCTGCCTACCAGTGGGCAGATGGGGCAATTACCCCTGATCCACTCCCCGGGGGGCAGAAAGTCTACTAGATGCCAGAGAATTTAAAAAAACAAAAAATATTGGGGTGGTGGCTACCAACCAGTATGGGCCTAGTTATGACCCCTTCCCAACTGAAGGGGGTAACAGTCTTTCAGCTCTCCACCACACTCTAAAACATCTTATCTCACAGCAAGCAAGAGGACATTTGATTATTTTGGGTTTTGGGTTTACAATTGGCCCATGAGAGCTTGGCTAACTCTCAAAATCGTCCCACTTGGAATGGTGAGGGCTGCACTTTATGGACTTTGGGACGCTGCCATGTAGGAAAATCCACAAGACCTAGACACATCTGAAAACTAAACATCTGGGTGATTCCAGGGTGGTGTGTGTCACATGCACCCCGCACCATTTTCATATCCACAATGCCCTGCAAACCTCCACCTTGGCTGGAAATCACACATTTTTCCCACATTTTTGTGATGGAACCTTCCGGAATCTTCAGGAATCCACAAAAACCACCCAGCATTGTCTCATCTATACCAATAAATATTCTGCTGCACTTGTCAGCCTAAAAATGTTTTTTTCAAACTGCCCTTTTGGACCCCCCTTTGGTTCCCCCTCATTATCAACATGTTTTTGGCTCTTCCCTTTCACAAGTACTTGGCCCACCTACACAAATTAGGTATCATTTTTACCAGGAGACTGAGGGGAACGTTTAGTGGTATGAAATTTGTCCCAGTGCGGTAATCCCACACAGAAATGTTGGAAAAATGTGATTTGTTTAGCTAAATTTGAGGTTTGCTGGGGATTCTGGGTAAGAAAACATTGGGGGATCCACGCAAGGGACACCTCCCTGGACTACCTCGGATACCTAGTTTCAGAAATATCTGGGTTTCGTAGGTTTCCCTAGATGGCTGCTGAGCTCAAGACCAAAAATGCAGGTGTCCCCGCAAAAACAGGTAGTTTTGTTTTTGATAATTTAGATGTGTCCAGATACGGTTTTGGGGCATTTTCTTTCACGGGCAGAAGGCCTACCCACAAAAGTGAGGTACCATTTGTTTCAGGAGACTTGGGGGAGTGCTGGGTGGGAGGAAATTAGTGGCTCTACTCTGATTCCAGAACTTTCTGTCACCGAAATGAGAGGAAAAAGTGTTTTGGGGCCACATTTTGAGGTTTGCAAAGGATTCTGGGTAACAGAACCTGGTCAGAGCCCCACAAGTCAGCCCATCTTGGATTCCTCTAGGTGTCTAGTTTTCAAAACTACACAGGTTTGCTAGGTTTCCCTAAGTGCCAGCTGAGCTAGAGGCCAAAATCCACACCTAGGCACTTTGCAAAAAACAGCTCTGTTTTCTTTGTGAAAATGTGATGTGTCTACGTTTTGTTTTGGGGCATTTCCAGTTGCGGGCGCTAGGCCTACCAACACAAGCGTGGTACCATTTTTATCGGGCGACTTGAGGGAACACTGGGTGGAAGGAAATTTGTGGCTCTTATCAGATTCCAGAACTTTCTGTCACCGAAATGAGAGGAAAAAGTGTATTTTTTGGCCAAATTTTGAGGTTTGCAAAGGATTCTGGGTAACAGAACCTGGTCAGAGCCCCACAAGTCACCCCATCTTGGATTCCCCTAGGTGTCTAGTTTTCAAAAATGCGCTGGTTTGCTAGGTTTCCCCAGGTGCCGGCTGAGCTAGAGGCCAAAATCCACAGGTAGGCACTTTGTAAAAAACACCTCTGTTTTCTGTGGAAAAATGTGATGTGTCCACGTTGTGTTTTGGGGCATTTCCTTTTGCGGGCGCTAGGCCTACCCACACAAGTGAGGTACCATTTTTATCGGGAGACTTGAAGGAACGCTGGGTGGAAGGAAATTTGTGGCTCCTCTCATATTCCAGAACTTTCTGTCACCGAAATGAGTGGAAAAGGTGTTTTTTTGACCAAATTTTGAGGTTTGCAAAGGGTTCTGGGTAACAGAACCTGGTCAGAGCCCCACAAGTCACTCCATCTTGGATTCCCCTATGTGTCTAGTTTTCAAAAAATGTGCTGGTTTTCTAGGTTTCCCCAGGTGCCGGCTGAGCTAGAGGCCAAAATCCACAGGTAAGCACTTTGTAAAAAACACCTCTGTTTTCTGTGGAAAAATGTGATGTGTCCATGTTGTGTTTTGGGGCATTTCCTTTTACGGGCGCTAGGCCTACCCACACAAGGGAGGTACCATTTTTATCAGGAGACTTGGGGGAACGCTGGGTGGAAGGAAATTTGTGGCTCCTCTCAGATTCCAGAACTTTCTGTCACTGAAATGAGAGGAAAAAGTGTTTTTTTGACCAAATTTCGAGGTTTGCAAAGGGTTCTGGGTAACAGAACCTGGTCAGAGCCCCACAAGTCACCCCATTTTCGATTCCCCTATGTGTCTAGTTTTCAAAAAATGCACTGGTTTTCTAGGTTTACCCAGGTGCCGGCTGAGCTAGAGGCCAAAATCCACAGGTAGGCACTTTGTAAAAAACACCTCTGTTTTCTCTGGAAAAATGTGCTGTGTCCACGTTGTGTTTTGGGGCATTTCCTTTTGCGGGCGCTAGGCCTACCCACACAAGTGAGGTACCATTTTTATCAGGAGACTTGGAGGAACGCTGGGTAGAAGGAAATTTGTGGCTCCTATCAGATTCCAGAACTTTCTGTCACTGAAATGAGAGGAAAAAGTGTTGTTTTGGTCAAATTTTGAGGTTTGCAAAGGATGCTGGGTAACAGAACCTGGTCAGAGCCCCACAAGTCACTCCATCTTGGATTCCCCTATGTGTCTAGTTTAAAAAAATTTTGCTGGTTTTCTAGGTTTCCCCAGGTGCCGGCTGAGCTAGAGGCCAAAATCCACAGGTAGGCACTTTGTAAAAAACACCTCTGTTTTCTGTGGAAAAATGTGATGTGTCCATGTTGTGTTTTGGGGCATTTCCTTTTACGGGCGCTAGGCCTACCCACACAAGGGAGGTACCATTTTTATCAGGAGACTTGGGGGAACGCTGGGTGGAAGGAAATTTGTGGCTCCTCTCAGATTCCAGAACTTTCTGTCACTGAAATGAGAGGAAAAAGTGTTTTTTTGACCAAATTTCGAGGTTTGCAAAGGGTTCTGGGTAACAGAACCTGGTCAGAGCCCCACAAGTCACCCCATTTTCGATTCCCCTATGTGTCTAGTTTTCAAAAAATGCGCTGGTTTTCTAGGTTTACCCAGGTGCCGGCTGAGCTAGAGGCCAAAATCCACAGGTAGGCACTTTGTAAAAAACACCTCTGTTTTCTCTGGAAAAATGTGCTGTGTCCACGTTGTGTTTTGGGGCATTTCCTTTTGCGGGCGCTAGGCCTACCCACACAAGTGAGGTACCATTTTTATCAGGAGACTTGGAGGAACGCTGGGTAGAAGGAAATTTGTGGCTCCTATCAGATTCCAGAACTTTCTGTCACTGAAATGAGAGGAAAAAGTGTTGTTTTGGTCAAATTTTGAGGTTTGCAAAGGATGCTGGGTAACAGAACCTGGTCAGAGCCCCACAAGTCACTCCATCTTGGATTCCCCTATGTGTCTAGTTTTAAAAAAAATTGCTGGTTTTCTAGGTTTCCCCAGGTGCCGGCTGAGCTAGAGGCCAAAATCCACAGGTAAGCACTTTGTAAAAAACACCTCTGTTTTCTGTGGAAAAATGTGATGTGTCCATGTTGTGTTTTGGGGCATTTCCTTTTACGGGCGCTAGGCCTACCCACACAAGGGAGGTACCATTTTTATCAGGAGACTTGGGGGAACGCTGGGTGGAAGGAAATTTGTGGCTCCTCTCAGATTCCAGAACTTTCTGTCACCGAAATGAGAGGAAAAAGTGTTTTTTTGACCAAATGTTGAGGTTTGCAAAGGATTCTGGGTAACAGAACCTGATCAGAGCCCCACAAGTCACCCCATCTTGTATTCTCCTAGGTGTCTAGTTTTTAAACCTGTGCAGGTTTTCTAGCTTTCCCTAGGTGCCTGCTGAGCTACGGGCCAAAATCCACAGCTAGGCACTTTGTAAAAAACAGCTCTGTTTTCTTTGTGAAAATGTGATGTGTCCATGTTGTGTTTTGGGGCATTTCCTTTCATGGGCAGTAGGCCTACCCACACAAGTGAGGTACGATTTTATTGGGAGACTTTGGGGAACGCTGGGTGGAAAGAAATTTGTGGCTCCTCTCAGATTCCAGAACTTTCTGTCACCGAAATGAGAGGAAAAAGTGTTTTTTTTGGTAAAATATTGAGGTTTGCAAAGGATTCTGGGTACCAGAATCTGGTCAGAGCCCCACAGGTCAACCCCATTTTCGATTCCCCTAGGTGTCTAGTTTTCAAACATGCGCTGGTTTGATAGGTTTCCCCAGGTGCCGGCTGAGCTAAAGGCCAAAAGTCACAGGTAGGCACTTTGTAAAAAACAACCCTGTTTTCTGTGGAAAAATGTGATGTGTCCACGTTGTGCTTTGGGCCATTTTCTTTCACGGGCGCTAGGCCTACCCACACAAGTGAGGTACCATTTTTATTGGGAGACATAGGGGAACACAGAATAGCAAAATAAGTGTTATTGCCCCTTGTCTTTCTCCACATTTTTTCCTTCCAAATGGAAGACAGTGTGTAAAAAAGACTTCTATTTGAGAAATGCCCTGTAATTCACATGCTAGTATGGGCACCATGAAATTCAGAGATGTGCAAATAACCACTGCTTCTCATCACCTTATCTTGTGGCCATTTTGGAAATACAAAGGTTTTCTTGATACCTATTTTTCACCTTTTATATTTCAGCAAATGAATTGCTTTGTACCCAGTATAGAATGAAAACCCATTGCAAGGTGCAGCTCATTTATTGGCTCTGGGTAACTAGGTTTCTTGATGAACCTAGAAGCCCTATATATGCCCGCAAACAGAAGAGTCCAGCAGACGTAACAGTATATTGCTTTCGAGAATCTGACATCGCAGGAAAAAGTTACAGAGTAAAACCTGGAGAAAAATGGATGTTTTTTTCACCTCAATTTCAATATATTTTTATTTCAGCTTTTATTTTCTGTAGGAAACACTTGTAGGATCTACACAAATGACCCCATGCTGAATTCAGAATTTTGTCTACCTTTCAAAATGTTTAGCTTTTTGTGATCCAGCATTGGTTTCTTACCCATTTCGGCCACTAACTGGAAGGAGGCTCAAAGCACAAAAAATAGTAAAAATGGGGTATGTCCCAGTAAAATGTCAAAATTGTGTTGAAAATGGGGTTTTCCAGTTCAAGTCTGCCTGTTCCTAAAAGCTGGGGAAATGGTGATCTTACAACCGCAAACCCTTTGTTGATGCCATTTTCAGGGGAAAAAACACGAGCCGCCTTCTGCAGCCCTTTTTTCCCATTTTTTTTTAAAACTAAATTTTTGCTGTATTTTGGCTAATTTCTTGGTCTCCTGAAGGGGAACCCACAAAGTCTGGGTACCTCTAAAATCCCTAGGATGTTGGAAAAAAAGGATGCAAATTTGGCATGGGTAGCTTATGTGAACAAAAAGTTATGAGGGCCTAAGCGCGAACTGCCCCAAATAGCCAAAAAAAGGCTCGGCACAGGAGCGGAAAAGGCCTGGCAGCGAAGGAGTTAATGGTGTATTAGAAGTGCACATTAGCAATGATTTATTAAGTTAGCTTGGTTAGGCCTTAGTTTTAACATGTGATATATTGTTCTGTGCTATGCATGTTTATCTTTTGCAGGTGTGCATTTGTCATCTTTTAGCTGAAAATTGAGTATTTTGTATTAGAGCTAGAGAGTCTGCAGAAGTGACATCCTGGCATGATCTAGACGATTTAATGAGCCGAAGAAGCCTCTTATTCATTGTATAGTTGGAGGGTAGATATTTAAGGTTAACCTGGTGGTTCGAGCGTTGTGGGATGGGAGATTGGTCTAATGTTGCAAGCGTGCTCCATGAGAAAGAGAAATAATCAGGTTTCTGGTGACATGTTTGGAGATACAATGGTCAAAGAAACTGTAGTGGATCCTATTTCATTTTAATGGGAATTAGGAGTTAGCTTAGCTTTCTGGAATGCATGCCTGTGCCCCCGTCACCTAGTGACTTTTAACCTACTCAGCTCACTCTGTTTAAGCACATTTATTTAATTATTTCTTTCAAGATGGCTGCCATGTTTATAGTTAGGAAGATGTTTTAGTTTCTTGTCATCAGTGCCATTCTGTAAAGGCATCACTATCAGCGTCAAAGATAAATGAGATATTTAGGTATTCACATTATGTACTTTCCCACTTTCGTGTGCCAGTAACATAATGTACCTTTTCAGGGAGTTGTTTATATAATTGCCACCCCAATCATGCCTTCTTATCTATTGTTTGGAAACATACCTGTGTCGGGGGTCCTGCCAGATCTGCATAAATACATCTCGCACAGACAAGATAACCAGAGGGATTCAGACCAGATGCCTTCAACATTATCTATGCTATACGTCGCCTTGATGTTGACCCAGTCTTCGTGTCCTTACGGAGTCTGATCTAGAGACCTCATTCCAAGGTAATGATGGTTGTTGTGCTCTTCTCATGGTCATGGTACGGGAAGATTAGGTTTAACACACCTTCTTCTCTTTAGATTGGAGATTAGGTTTATCATGCTGGGGTATTAGGGCCTATTTCACATCTATGTGGGGGTCTTTGTATTCTGGCATTCCAGTTTGTCAGTTCTCATTCTCTACCTTTACAATTTGATTTTGATATATATCTATATTGGAGAGATTACTGATTTGTAATAAATCTACTAAAATTGAATACCGATCCTCTCTTTGTGGCCAGATTGGCTTCACAAACTTTAAATGTGAATTTGTTGGTAACTCCTTTGCCTCCCAGAACACTGCAAGATCCATCAAATGGAGACCACTGTCCACTTCCATACACACCCTCTCATTAGCAACCTTAGAATAACAAAAGACTGAGATAAAAACGATACATTTCTGAACCAATGCCTTAAAGTTTGCATGCACCTCTTTGCTGCTGGTTAAGAGCTCAGTGCGCTATATATGAAAAGGATTGTAACTTATAAACTGCAACAACAAGCAGATCTCTATGGCGAAAGCAGTAACGTATTGTTTTATCTACATGAAATGCAAATATGAGATCTTCATGTTATAGGTTGCGTTTGCAGCAGAAATATTACCTTCTATGCTACTTTACGAAGACTCAAAACTTTGACTAGATAAATCACAAATCCCTCCATCAACTGCATTAACCATCGGAGTTGTCCTGCTGTTATTAATATCCCCCCTATAAAATGTTGGGCATCCAAATAGCTCTATATATTGCTCCTCTCTCTCCTCAGACTGTCACAGAAATGGCACCCCCTGGAGTTTTCTACCTTACGCGGCTGTACAGGTCGAACCCCCATAAACCCTTCACTGAGAATACCTTAGAATACAGTTAAAATATGGTGCATATTTAGCTAGTTTCAAGCAAGCATCATTTTCGCTCAGTGAGTTAAATGCTCGCCTCTGACACATACAATGGTCTGCATGTAATGAGCATAAATCCTAGCAAGGCTGGCTTCACCTCCCATGTTTGTGCAGTTGTTAAATTGAGGACCATTAAATTAGGCAAAAGTAACATTAGTTAGTGTGCAACCCTTAGAAAAGCTTCACATAAAAAATGTATTGTTAAGAGTTTATTATTTTGCTTCACTCAGAAGAATGAGTGAGTCATGAACCACAGTTATTCGTAACGTATTCATAACCAACTATGCAAAAACATGGTTTACCTGTGTTTTCAAAATCACGTTTGTTATGAACCCTGGATATTTCATCCTGATAACATTAAAACTGAACAGGCCATGCCAGTTTGCGCACTATGATAAGTACTTTTTAACAACTTTATTTAAGAGTTTATCAAAGATCAGAAACCATACATATAAAGGCAGTATGCAGTATGCGATTCATGTCAATCATTATAAATGACATTTGTATAGAACAAATCGCAGCTATAGAGCCATAGAAACACACTACGATAATTAGAAGGTATATCGTTAGTTTTAACCAACTGCATTAATAGCAATGACGAAATCCATGAATGTTTGAATTCCATAGTATAATGCTCATTCCCTCTCATATCACCAAGAAGGCATCCCACAACATACCTGCGGGAGAAGAGTGGTACACCCTGAATAAAACAAAAAAGGGGACACGCCATAATGATCATAACCAATGTAATTCAAAAACTATCGTCACCTCACCCTCTTCCTCGTTCATTCAATACAAAAGTGAGAATATAACAAAGGACATGTACCAGATTGAGAAATGTCTCCAAGACAAAATAGCTCAATGTGAAAAGATATGCACGCACATGCCGAAACTTTAGCAATGCAGCCAACCAAGGAGGAAGATAATCAGGAACAGACAACACTATCTCTACCTGCCCCTCCCAATACCAAAATACCCACAGCGGCCACTATGAGATGATGAAGGACCGCAGCAATGGAACTTGACTTGCATCAGCGTAACAATAGCACCCAGCAACACGGAATTGTATGGCAATAGAGTCCCAAAGTGACCAAACGCAGGACCCAAACCTGTCCAATCCAATCAAAATATTCTTTTTCCATCTTGATAAAAAAATATCATAAAAGATACACTCATAATAATATCACAGTAATACATACAGGTAAGGGGGCCTTCCAATTGCTGTAACAAAATCAGTGCATCCCTACATTTACTAAACTTATATTTCCGTAAAAGTGGTATTAACAATGGGAAGATGAAATTTACAGAAAAAAAACAAAGTGCAGTGGAGTTTGCAGAGACAGCTCATCACAGGGGTAGATTAGTATATCTCTAGGGACATATTGACCTCGGGAGAAACATAGAAGCCGTCTGATGGAACCGGCTCCAAAGCGTGTCAATAACATTCAATCCCACCTATTCTGGAAAATAATTAGATAAGGGGCTTCTGCTTCAGTAGTTTGGAGGAGGCAGTATTCCATGACTGGTGGCTTCATTTCTTCTTCCCCCTCCCTCTGGGACCGCCTATACGATAGAAAACAGTCCCTAATCCATCCCTTGTCCTTCTTTGTGCTGTTTTCTGGCTTCTCGTACATGTGCGGACAACCCAAGTAAAGAGTAGTGTCTCTGATGTACCTAAGCCAAGGGATGTTGAGGCCTTGCGCACAAGAGAGACAATCTAATATAAATCGCGATTTATACCAGCCACATCATTTGACCATATTGAGCAACATAATAATAAAGGAGCTAATTTTAGATGATCCTTCACAAGCCTAACTCTTGATGAACTATAGAGTGAGAGGTGTGAGAACAAAGCCCAGGGTCTGCCTGCAGGCCCATTTTTTCTCTGTTTGCACCCTGGTGGTATTCCCAGACCCCCAATCACTGAGCCATAGGTCAGTGAAGGGAGGCATTTCCTCCTACAGATCTTAGGCGCAGCTGTTTTTCCACCTATGGTGGTGGTCAGCAAAAAGATGGAGCCAATCGCACAAGAGTTACAGCTTACTCTATTCCCCATACAGGGGGCCCAGGCGCAAACATCATAAAAAACATGAAGAATAAATAGGGAAACTGGCTAACCCTCTCAATGGAACTGTCCCTAATTCGTATGGGACGTGTTTTTGTGTTCTTAGGGCCGGTAACCATTATGAAAGTCTTTGTCAGATTAGTCTGTAGATCAAGTTCATCCATAAAACTAAAAAAACTAGAAAAGAGCAATTTTACCCATTTGCAGTTCTAGCAGGCAACACAGCGTCATCCACATAAGGAACGCCGGCATGGGTTTATTTTTAATCATTGGCACATCAGCTCACACTTTAACAAGGGTTGACGCCAGATCACTTATATATAACAAAAAGAGCATCAGAGCAAGGACGCACCCCTGTAGTATGCCTCGGTTAGCCATCAGTGTGGAGGAGCACTCACCATTTTCCCCATACCTCACAGACGCCTTTAAGTCCCAATGAAGATGTTGTAAAAAAGAAATCGAACCAGCATCCAAGTCCATGGAAGATAATATATTTCACAATTTGGAGCCATTCACACAGTCAAAAGCGCTTGACAGATCCATGAATGCCAGCTGCAGAGAATCGCCATTTGTCCACATATTTAAAGACAAGTGTATGGAGAGCAAAACACTGCTTGACAGCACCAAGTCCTTTCCCGAGCTCGTACTGGGCTGGGGAGATATTATTTCTCTCCAAAGGCCACGCAAGAAGGTGGTCCAGTATGACATGCCCAACAACTTTTGTCACAGAATCAAGTTCGGAGATTGGTAGGTAGCATTTAGGATCATACCTAATGCCCTTCTTAAAGACGGGCACAATGATGGACTTGCGCCATGATGGAGGAACACCCACCTTGCACACAGAATTAAAGACATTAGCAAGTAGTTGAGATCAAAACCCTGGGTTATCCTTGAGTGAGTCCATAGTTACACCACCTGGGCCAGTGGCTTTATTTAAAGTACTATTGGTGATGGCCTTCAGGACTTCATCAACAGTAAGGTTGATGCATAATGGCAAAGGTGCCTTCTCCATACCATCCTCAACACAAGAAATACTGGACTGATATATTTTGCTGAAGTCGTCAATACAGATTTGAGGGCCAACATGGGTGGTCACAATGTGAAGGGAATCCCCTAACTAAAAAACTGCCTGAGCAGACTTCCAAAAGCCCAGCATGTCCTTGGCCTGGCATGAGACTACCACAGCATCAAATCTCTCTTTTCTGATTTCAACTTCCTTTTTTTACAAGCCAAGCTATAGGCCTTTCTACATGCACTAATTAGTCCCTGATCGCTGGGAGATTGCTTCAGAGCCCAATGTAACTTATTGTTGGCTGTTCTACACCCTTTATAAAACCATGACTTTATGTTACCATCCTTAATTTTCGTAGGCTTTGTCAGATGATCCCTAATACGAAGGGTTAAATCAGTAAAACTAGTTAAAACTTCCAAACGCCCCACTGACTCTGATGTTCACCCATTTACCAAATCAGCACACACTACAGCCACCTGCGCCATTTTTGAGTTCATATTTGCACAGAGTACCAAACAACCAAACCAACCTGCGACCTGGATCATTAGTGTGCACCTACCCCCCCTGTAAGTGCATTCCCGCTTCCCAATAGCAATGGAATGGGTTAAGGGATTGTGGTCACTATACACTAAAGGGAGGGCTTGCCCATCAGAGACGATCGGCTGCGAGCTCCATGACACAAAAATGTAATCTGTCACTGACTCCGGACCCTTCCATTATAGGTCAGGAAGTTATCAGGTGTCAAAAGCAGGAACGCCACTATACAGATTGTGTGATAGCAGAAAAGTGAACAGTTGTTGCCCTCTTGGGTCCATAAGATCCTGAGATAATTTTGCACATCAGACTCTGGGGTGAAAGTCACAAAAGAGAGAGAGGGCAAAGACTTCACCTTTGCATTAAAATTTCCTGCCAATAATAAATCCAGAGGACCCCGTGATTCAGCATGGTTCGCTACAAACTCATCAATCCTAGTATATAGTCCTTGCAAAATCCGATTGCCCCTGCCTGAAAAATCAAGGGGCATATTTATACTCCGTTTGCGCCGAATTTGCGTCGTTTTTTTCGACGCAAAACTAACTCCATATTTATACTTTGGCATTAGACGCGTCTAGCGCCAAAGTTCATGGAGTTAGCGTCATTTTTTTGCGTGAACACCTTCCTTGCGTTAATGAGATGCAAGGTAGGCGTACCAGTCTTAAAAAATGACTCCCAGGCATGTGCGTGGTATTTATACTCCTGGGCAAAATCACGCCCGGGAGTGGGCGGGGCAAAAAACCCTGCATTTGCGCCTCTTTTTAACGCCTGGGTCAGGGCAGGCGTTAAGGGACCTGTGGGCTCAGAATCAGCCCAGAGGTGCCCTCCCCTGCCCCCAGGGACACCCCCTGCAACCCTTGCCCACCCCAGGAGGACACCCAAGGATGGAGGGACCCATCCCAGGGAAGAAAAGGTAAGTTGTGGTAAGTATATATATATATATTTTTTTGTGGCATAGGGGGGCCTGATTTGTGCCCCCCTACATGCCACTATGCCCAATGACCATGCCCAGGGGACATAAGTCACCTGGGCATGGCCATTGGGCAAGGGGGCATGACTCCTGTCTTTGCTAAGACAGGAGTCATGTTAATGGCGTCTGGGCGCCCCAAAAAAATGGCGCAAATCGGGTTAAGACGATTTTTTTGCCTCAGCCTGACTTGCCCCATTTTGGGACGCCCAAATGCCATTTTTCCCTACGCCGGCGCTGCCTGGTGTACGTCGTTTTTTTTCACGCACACCTGGCAGCGCCGGTCGGCTAACGCCAACTAACGCCATTCAATAAATACGGCGCCCGCATGGCGCTTCAGAATGGCGTTAGCCGGCGCTAATTTTTTTGGCGCAAAACTGCGTTAGCGCAGTTTTGCGTCAAAAAGTATAAATATGGGCCCAAATGTTGTAAAAATTTACCAATGTAAGTTCCGGGCTCCACCTTAAATTAAAAACCTGCAAATATTACCCTTCTGTTGGGACTTGGATTACTTTTGTTAGCGCGTCAGAGCCTAGATAAGTCAACTTACCAGGAGACGCATTTAGGCCGACAAACATTTGGACCACGTCTGGAAACTTCCCAGTACGACATATTTTCTTGTCATCGCCAATTAATAGATCAATAATCAATTCAATAACAACAATCACTAGTCAATAAACATTTGATAAAACCAATAGTTGAACACACCTTTAATTCCTCAGTCACAAATAACCACACCAGTTTAGTCAAAGTTAAGATACAGTATTTATTTCCCTATTGGTTACAATCTAGTATCATATCAGTTAGTCTCATTAGCAATAAACCCACACCAAAACAATCCAGTCAATAATCAAAGCGCTTTTTTACTCAATACATCTATTAATTTCATTTAGCATCTAGGCACATCATTATACAAATCAACTTAGCAGAGTCTCATTAGTACATGAATCAACAAAGCAAGAACTCAGTCATTTGTCTATTTGCACAAAATGTTAGTGAACGCCTTAACTAACCTCAAATTAGCATTAGTATGTTGGGCTTCATGCAAAACATTTAGCGAACACGAATTTGGAAAACATCTAAACTAGGGCCGCTATCAAATAGCAGTTGGTACCTAGAAAGAAAAGGCAAACAGACAATTACAATTTGCATCAGATAGTTACCAATCCAACAGATCAGCAAACAGCGTCAGTCTTCATCCTCAGGACATCAGTCGATTCACCATCAGCCGAGATAGGACGGGGCAGAGTCTCATTCTAGAATAACTACAGAACAGATTACTTCCCTCAGATAGAGGAGAAGATAATATCAAGCAAAGAGTGGACAAAGGATGGTTTGGTGATAGGACAACTAAACTAATTATGGCAACTGGCAAGAGTTCTCTAACAGAAGTCTCATAGCAAAAAGGAATGGCAAATGGCAAGGGTAAGAGTCCCCATTAAAGTGGAAGAAGAAGTGTGTCTGTGTCCTCGGGTTACGCAGTTAAATCAAAACTGTCTATCCATTCCCTAATTCCTCATTGGATGAAGTTTGGTGCATTATTATCTCTACCCAATAATTCGGCAAGTGCCCTGCTAGAACATTCCACAATTTGTAGTTCCCATGTCGCGGATTAGTCCAAGTTATTGACGTCTTCAACAGCTGTAATGTCAGGTAGGAAATGTTACACTTTGCGCTCCAGTCAGTGTCTTCATTGTCTTCTCCTAGTACGGTTAACCTTGCAACTTTTACAAATTACACTGTTGCATCTAGCAAGAACGTCGCCTTGAGCAAGACTGTTTTCATGAGAAAGAACTTACGACGGCTACGCACACATAACTCCTTGAAAAATACAGCTTCGTGTCCTTCAGGAAACAGAACATTACACGTTAGAAGATACAATTCAATATGAGGCCAGGCAGCTAGGCCCAAACCCTCGCTAAGCTTAGGCCCTCTGAATTAATAAAGCAAACTCTTAACGCACAGCTCTAACTATGATATACTAATACAAATTCAGACATTATTGCATATAAAATTTCAGGAGTAATAAGCTTTTCATTAGTCTTCGTATACATTGGTAGCCACTCCCCGTGGACACATTTCAACGTGTGCATTATTTTCTACGTTAACACATTTTCTATGCAGTTTCATCACACAATATATTGCAAGCTTTTCATATTAATATTGATTAAAAAAACACACTCCAACAATCCCTTCTCTGATGACACTTGTCATCACACAAAACCTTCCCCACAAATTTTTACATTAATCAGAACTCTTTCATTTCAATCTCTTCACTTATTGGCTTCCCCTTTAATTTTTCCGTAAACAATTTTTCCCTTTCTTTTTCTTCCCTCCTCTTATTATTTTTCGCCTTATTTAATTTTATCCTTTTGTTAATTTTACATGCCAACCATAATCCAAATAGGCAAGCTATAACAATCAATATTCCCTGTATTATTTTAGACAATATCCCATGCCAAATGTTGCTAAGCCAATTTCCCACGAAAGCAAAACCCCTTCCAACCTTTTCCCAAAAACCAGGTTCCTTCAGTTCTTTCAAATCTGTACTATCCCTAGTCAAGTTAGTAAGCATACTTCTAATCTCATTGCTATTATCTGGTATACATGCACAACAATGACGCTCATTAAGCATCCTACAAACGCCTCCATTTTTCGCTAAAAGAATCTCTAAAGCAAGCCTATTTTGAAGAGTCATCGCCCTCTCCGCAGCAAGTTCAGTATCCATTAAGAGTATAGCTCCCAAAAAATTTGTCAGCATGTTATCCACAATAGTAGACAACTTTCAAATCTTTATAGAGTTCAAGATAACTCCCACTGAAGGAATTATTGTTCCAAATATGTCTTCCTCTACGCCAGCAGCAGTTTCTCTCTTCTGTCTAGTACGATGTAACTCAGACATATTCGGAAACCTTTTCAAATCCTCAAGTTGGTATATCTTAGGGAAAACTATCCCCAAGTAACTTGTCCCATACCATCCCTTCGGAAGACGGTAATAGGCATTTAGCCCACATATATAGTAGATCCCTGGGATCTCTGGATCCTGTCCATTTAACACAAACGTCCATTTACTCTGAAGCAAAAATACATGCTTACACTCACTCATTCCCACAAACACACTGTCATAGTATGATTTCGGCCTAGATATACAAAGCTTCCCCATGTGTAATGCATCTAAAGCTAGCTTCCCTTGTTCCCTAATTGCACCATAGCTTTCACTACTAGCAAAAGCTTGCTGCTGTAACCCTTTTTCTAATTTACCCTTTAATGCCTTCCTTCTATCCTCCGGTGTGATCTAAAAAGCTTTTCTCTACAGGTGTAAGCAAGCATGTCAAATTATTACGATGTGTATAAGATGTACTAATTGTCAATGTTGGCTCAAAGAATCCTTTAACTAACTTTATACTATAGTATCTAGCTACCCCACTCAAATCCTCTATTATAGGTACATATGAAAACACGAAATCATGATTAGAGTAAAAATATTGGATCTCCTCTTGGTTATAAAATCTTGTTAGTAGCAGACTACAACTTATCCCATACGTTAACGGCAAGCTATGATAAGTAACCCCCTCTTGTACCGAAACAGGAATCTGTGTACACACGAAGCAATATTTTGCTTCCATTGTCTCAACATACTCACTCAGCAAGCGATAGAAAACGTTAGTAGATAGTTCCCCTTTTGCATTAGTTCCCTCATGCAAATATCTCTCATTCAGCTCAAATCTTTCCCAAGCTGTTAGTGCAGTGGTAGTCTCAAGAACTGTAGCATTGTTAATCCCACTCTTATCCGTTAGTGTTATACTCACAATCACAGCCACAATGAATATCACACACACAATGCCTAAACTAACACCTAAGTATTTACAACGCCTGTTCTCTACATTCTCCTGCCTACTGTTAGCCATGATCTGTAAAGAATCAGAAAGTGAAGAATAGCGAATTCACAACAACAACAACAAAGGAAAGGTCAGCACTTCTTTCCTGCAGCAAAAAATCAAAACAAGCAAATCTTCCTTCAGCATTTATTTACAGCTCCAATTTCACTCCCAGGATCCTTTGTCAATTCTGGTTAGCAGCTTGTCAAAATCGGTTTTCAAAAGTCAACTCAGGTTCTCAAAGTCTCATCCGGTAATTTCTCAGTCTCTTTTATCAAGTTCGATAGCAGCTCAAGTCTCTACACCCTTTTTCAGATTCTATCGCCAAACTCAAGTGCCAAAGTATTGACCTGGGACTTCTCGATCAAAACAGAATGCCAAGAATTCCTGTTGCCATTCAGCTGTCATTGCATACGCCCATTCAGGACCTGCGTACCTTCTATTCAACACTCTCTTCCTTTTCAATTTGCAATCACCTTGCAGCTCTCCTTCACTTAGGTCTTCTCTCCTTGTGGTGTCTACCTCTTCCTCTATTGCATCTTTGACAACCACTTTTCCCCTCTTCACTGGTATCTCTGGCCACTTGTCTCCTTTCTGTAACTCCTCAGTCTTTGATCTTTCCTGTGGAAACCCTTCCTCCTCTTTTGTTGTCTGGGGTATTTTCGCTCAATGGACCTGCAGTCTGCTCAGGAGGAATCTGGACCCTCTGACTCTCTTCCACCTCAACTCCTTCGCCTTCTGGGTCTGTCAAGTGCTCTGGCTCATTCTCATAATCGTCTACCTCAGGGAGAACCTCTCCTTGACTAGGCTCCCCTGTCGCCCCAGTTGAGATAGGCTCACCTTCACCCCTCTGGATCTCTTCTCCTTTGTCTCTTACTGGAGTGACCAAGCCGTCCTCAGCGGGCTCTTCTTCAGTCTCAGTTCCCCTTCAATCACTCTCCGGCCCTGAGACTTCCTTGTCTGTTGTTGGTACTTTCAACAACTCAACTTCCTCATCAGTTTGACACGTCACCCTTTTTGTGTGACTGGCCTGGATCCAGTTCGGAACTCCTGCAAACTTCACAGCAGTGGTAGACGTTAGTATCACTTGGTAAGGTCCCTTCCAACTTGGCTCCAAACACATCTTCCTTACGTGTTTCTTGATGACAACCCAGTCACCAGCTTTCAGGTTGTGTCCTGGATCATGAATCGGTGGCAGGGTGGTAGCTTCCACCTGGTGAGAAAAAGAGCGGACCACATCAGCCAGACCCTTACAGTAGTCCAACACCATATCATCCATGATATTCACAAGAGCATTTGCAGGCACTGCGGGCAGGCTCATTGCTCAACCCATGAGAATCTCATGTGGAGACAGTCCTGTTTTCTTGTTAGGCGTATTTCTCATTGACATTAACACTAAAGGTAATACGTTGGGCCATTTCAAATTCGTAGCTGCACACATTTTCGCCAGCCTCGATTTCAGGGTACCATTCATCTGTTCCACTAGTCCTGATGCTTCAGGACGGTAACTACAATGCAACTTCTGCTCAATGTTCAATGCTGCACACAGTAACCTGACCACCTCATTGTTGAAGTGACTTCCCCTATCTAATTCTAAAGAGATCGGAAAACCGAAACGCGGTATAATTTCCCTAAGGAACAACTTCGCCACTGTGAGACTGTCATTTCTACGTGTAGGGTAAGCTTCAATCCAGTGACAAAAGATACACACAATCACCAACACAAATCTCAACCCTCCACACACAGGCATCTCAATGAAATCCAATTGCATTCTGCTAAATGGACCTCCAGCTCTCCCAGTGTGGCTCAAATTCTCCACAGTCCCTTTTCTCGCGTTCATCTGTTGGCTGATGATACAACGATGGCATACCACCTCTGCCGCTTGTCTAAATTTTGCATTAAACCAGTCAATCTTGAACAACCTGATCATGGCATCCATCCCAATGTGTGTTTGGCCATGATAAAGCCTTGCAAACTGTGACAAGAGACTGTTCGGCAAGACCATTTTCCCTTCATCTGCCACCCACAAATCATCTGGTCTTTGTACTCATTGCATTCGAACCCTAGAACGCTTCTCATCTTTGCTGGCACGACACTGCAACAATCTCAGCTCTTCTAATGTGTCAATCGCCCTCAAAGCATAACCTGTTCATGTCTCATTGTCCTTTTCAGGCAACAATTCCCATTGATCCTTAAACGATATACAGTACAATGCGCAAAACCTTGTGATTTGATCCGCATATCCATTTTCATTTAAACAAAGTCTTGCGACTTCAGGTGTGCACTACATTTCACCACTGAAATTTCATGAGGTAACTGAATTGCGTGCAACAACTCCTTTATTCTTTCACCATTTTTCACTGGCAAGCCAGAAGAGGTCAAATAACCCCTCTGTGACCATAGTTGGCCAAAATCATGAACAATTCCAAATCCATATCGACTATTTGTATAGATAGTCACTCTCATCTGGGCCGAAATGTGGCTAGCTCTGGTAAGAGCTACCAGTTCAGCCACCTGAGTGGTATACACTCCTTGAAGCCAGGATGCTTCCAGAATACCAGAAATCGTGCATACAGCATATCCAGCTCTCAGCACAACTACTGAGTCTCTCAAACATGAGCCATCAACAAAGATAATTTGGTAATTTTCCTCCAATTGGGTATCTTTAATATCAGGTCTTGGTTTGGTGCACATTTCTGTTACCTCAAGACAATCAGGTTCTACATCTTCCATATTCTCAACCTCAGTATCTTCACTTGGAAGCAAAGTTGCTGGGTTCAACACTGTGCATCTGTTTAGCATTACATTTGGTGACCCCAATATAATCGTTTCATATTTCATCAACCTTGCATTTGTCATGTGCTGCGTTTTTATTCGGGTTAGGAGGATCTCAAATGAGTGAGGGCCCATGACTGTTAGAGGATGTCCTATCACTATGCCTTCACACTGTGTGAGGCTCTGTCCAACTGCTACTAATGCACAAAGACAACCCGGTAAGGCTGCTGCAACTGGGTCCAAAGTAGCTGAAAAATATGCTACTGGTCGGTTTACACCTCCATGGACCTGTGTCAAGACAGACAAAGAACATGCATCGCGTTCATGACAAAACACAACAAAAGACTTTGGGGGTCATTCCAACCCTGGCGGTCGGTGTTAAAGCGGCGGCCAACCCGCCAACAGGCAGGCAGTAAAAAAAATGGAATTCTGACCCTGGCGGAAACCGCCAACAGAGACCGCCACTTTAACACTCCGACCGCCACGGCGGGACAAACAAACAGCGTGGCGGTCACCGCCAACAGACAGGCGGGAGCCAATGTACCGCCCACCCTATCACAACCCACCAATCCGCCACCTTTTCCGGGGCGGTAGCCCCCTCCGATAAAAACACGGCGGAAACAGCCATTACGAACGGAAAGCGCTCACCTCTACACACTCCACGAGGAATCTGGACAGCATGGAACCCGAACTACACATCCTACTAGCTATTGTCTTCCTGCTCCTCTACCAGGAGCACGAAAGCCGGCGCAGAAGACAACGGTGAGTACTGCACCTACGACACAGGGGAGGGAAAAAATTACGGGGACACACATACGCGACACACCCACCCTCACCCTCACCCACAACTACATACACATCAATGCAGAGCAACAACTCAGAGTGACACCCCCAAACGCCCCGGAAGAATGCAAAGACAAAATAAAATGATCATGAAATATGAAGTATTTTGTACGGCTAAGTAAAAAAATATATCAAACATATATAACTATATATACATATGTAAATTGTCCTGTGCTAATTGGGTATCAGCCATTGTTCGTGAGCCAGTGAGCCTAAACACATGGGCAAAGGCCACACAGGATACCCGACTCCAATGGAGAGAACACTGCAGGGGCATCAGATAGCTAAACTACAGGCACCTCTGGGGGAAGGGAAGGGGGGACACCTCAGCAAGATGAGTCCACGACGCCAGATCCACGAGGGGCCTCCATGGCCACTGTTCAATCCTGGGGAGTGCAAAGCCACAGTCTCTCAAGTCTCTACAGTGGGTGGATTGCCCACTGTGCCATCCTGGGGAGTGCAAAGCCACAGTCTCACAAGTCTCTACAGTGGGTGGATTGCCCACTGTGCCATCCTGGGGAGTGAAAAGCCACAGTCTCACAAGTCCCTACAGTGGGTGGATTGCCCACTGTGCCATCCTGGGGAGTGCAAAGCCACAGTCTCACAAGTGGATAACAGACTCCACTGGTTCTGGAGGAGGCATGGTGCCCAGAGTGCTTCGTGCAGCCCTGCCCGACACAGATGCAGGCCTGCCCCCTCTGCCAATGGGCCAGCGGTGCTTGAGACGGCGGTGCCCAGCAGAGCGGTGCAGAGACGGCGTTGCCCAGCGGAGCGGTGCTTGAGAAGAAGGGCCCAGCGGAGCGGTGCTTGAGATGAAGGGCCCAGCGGAGCGGTGCAGAGACGGCGGTGCCCAGCGGAGCGGTGCAGAGAAAACGGTGCCCAGCGGAGCGGTGCTTGAGATGAAGGGCCCAGCGGAGCGGTGCTTGAGATGAAGGGCCCAGCGAAGCGGTGCTGAGACGGCGGTGCCCAGCGGAGCGGTGCAGAGACGGCGGTGCCCAGCGGAGCGGTGCTTGAGATGAAGGGCCCAGCGGAGCGGTGCTTGAGATGAAGGGCCCAGCGGAGCGGTGCTGAGACGGTGGTGCCCAGCAGAGCGGTGCTTGAGATGAAGGGCCCAGCGGAGCGGTGCTTGAGACGGCGGTGCCCTGTTCAGCGGTTCTTGACTTGAAGGGCCCTGTTCAGCGGTTCTTGAGACGGCGGTGCCCTGTTCAGCGGTTCTTCAGACGGCGGTGCCCTGTTCAGCGGTTCTTGACTTGA
The DNA here is from genome assembly GCF_031143425.1 of Pleurodeles waltl. NCBI lineage: Eukaryota > Metazoa > Chordata > Amphibia > Caudata > Salamandridae > Pleurodeles > Pleurodeles waltl. Next base: position 32,244,450 of record NC_090437.1, read on the forward strand.
AGGGCCCTGTTCAGCGGTTCTTGACTTGAAGGGCCCTGTTCAGCGGTGCTTGACTTGAAGGGCCCTGTTCAGCGGTTCTTGACTTGAAGGGCCTTGTTCAGCGGTTCTTGACTTGAAGGGCCCTGTTCAGCGGTGCTTGACTTAAAGGGCCCTGTTCAGCGGTTCTTGACTTGAAGGGCCCTGTTCAGCGGTGCTTGACTTGAAGGGCCCTGTTCAGCGGTTCTTGACTTGAAGGGCCCTGTTCAGCGGTGCTTGGCTTGAAGGGCCCTGTTCAGCGGTGCTTGACTTGAAGGGCCCTGTTCAGCGGTGCTTGACTTGAAGGGCCCTGTTCAGCAGTGCTTGACTTGAAGGGCCCTGTTCAGCGGTTCTTGAGACGGCGGTGCCCTGTTCAGCGGTGCTTGACTTGAAGGGCCCTGTTCAGCGGTGCTTGACTTGAAGGGCCCTGTTCAGCGGTGCTTGACTTGAAGGGCCCTGTTCAGCGGTTCTTGAGACGGCGGTGCCCTGTTCAGCGGTTCTTGACTTGAAGGGCCCTGTTCAGCGGTTCTTGACTTGAATGGCCCTGTTCAGCGGTGCTTGACTTGAAGGGCCCTGTTCAGCGGGTCTTGAGACGACGGTGCCCTGTTCAGCGGTTCTTGAGACGGCGGTGCCCTGTTCAGCGGTTCTTGACTTGAAGGGCCCTGTTCAGCGGTTCTTGACTTGAAGGGCCCTGTTCAGCGGTGCTTGACTTGAAGGGCCCTGTTCAGCGGTGCTTCACTTGAAGGGCCCTGTTCAGCGGTGCGTGACTTGAAGGGCCCTGTTCAGCGGTTCTTGAGACGGCGGTGCCCGGTTCAGCGGTTCTTGAGACGGCGGTGCCCTGTTCAGCGGTTCTTGACTTGAAGGGCCCTGTTCAGCGGTTCTTGACTTGAAGGGCCCTGTTCAGCGGTGCTTGACTTGAAGGGCCCTGTTCAGCAGTGCTTGACTTGAAGGGCTCTGTTCAGCGGTGCTTGACTTGCAGGGCCGTGTTCAGCGGTTCTTGAGACGTGGTGCCCTGTTCACCGGTTCTTGACATGTGTGTCCAGGTCACCAGATCCGGCCATTACATGGATTTCACTCGCCACCTGACATGTGGCTGCCGGGCCCTTCGTGCACATCTGTCTTCTCGCTTGCGGGGCCCTCCTGTGCTGCCGTCCCGCGCCCGTGGGTGTCCTCCTGCACACCTGGAATTGGGCTGGTGGGGCCCTCCTGGGCAGCTCGCCTGCTGCCGGACTTGTCGGGCGTGCTGCCCTTGCCACCCTTCCCTGCTCGTCTGTGTCCCTTTCCTCCCTTTGGCGGTTTGCCAGGTGGCACCCCACTTCCTGACGGTGCCAGGGTAGTGCTTTTGGAGCCTGCTGTCTTTGGCCTCTCGCGCCGGGCACTGGCTTTCTTGTTTTTTTTTTTAGGGGGTGGGCTGGCCGTCTCTTTACTACTAGCCGAAGTCGCTGGCCTTGGAGGTGGTGGACTCCAAAATCCTTGGACTATTGTCTTTGTAGGTCCAGGTTTTGTGGTAGCTGAGGTGCTGATTGGAGTCTTATGAGATGGAGGGGGTGGGTCAGTTGTTGGAAAGAGGTCAAGGTTGGAAAGGAAAATCAATTTAGAAAGACAGGGACGGGTAGTTGTAGTGGGTATGGGAGTGGAGGAAGAGGATGTGGTTGTAGGAGAGTCAAGTCTGGTGTCTGTGGGTGCAGGTGCTTGTGCTGGAGGCTGTCGTGAGGTGGATGGCTGTTGGGTGGGTGACTGCCTGCGTTTGTGTGGTTTGGAAGAGGGGGTGACAGACACACTGGGAGAGGACACAGGGGACGTGTAAATGGTAGTGGGGGTGGTGACTGCATGTGTGCGGAGTGTTCTGGTGGGTGTGCTGGTGATGGACGTAGTGGCTGAAGATGTTGTGCATGCAAGTGTGAGTGGAGACGTCACAGGGAGGGAGGAGGGAGACGAGGAGGAGGGGGACACAGAGGAGGCAGTGGCTGTTGGCATGTCTGCATGTGGATGTTGCTTGGGTGAATGCTTGTGTGATGTGTGGTGTTTATGTCTGGATGAGCTTCCCTTGGGTGTTGAGGTGTGTGCAGGCTGGTCTGTAGGTGTGTCTGGGATAGGCAGAGGTACAGGGGAGTGGGACTAGGTGGAGGAAGTTGGAGGAGGGAGGCAGGAGACAGGGACAATGGCTGCCGTCAGTGCTGAGGCCAGAGCGTTGAACGATCGCTGATGGGCAGCCTGACCCGAATGAATGCCCTCCAGGTATGCATTACTCCGGTGCACCTCCCTTTCTACACCCTGGATGGCATTCAAAAGGGTAGACTGCCCAACAATGAGCGTCCTCAGGAGGTCAATGACCTCCTCACTGAGGGCAGCAGGGGTAACTGGGGCAGGGCCTGAGGTGCCTGGGGCGAAGGAGATGCCCACCTTCCTGGGTGAGTGGGCACGGGGCGAACGCTAAGGGGCTGCTGGGAGGGCGGAGCTGGTGCGCTGGGTGGCGGCTGTACCTGTTGTTGCGGTGGGCACGGATGTTGCCGCCACCACAAGGGAGCTCCCTTCCGAGGACGTGTCTGTGTCGCTGGTGTCACCACGTGTCCCCGCTGTGGAGCTCCCCTCACCCTCTGTCTCACTGGTGAAGTCCGAGTCAGTTGCATGGCCCTCCATGGCCATGTGAGATGCAGCTCCCTCGTGCTCCGATGCCACTTCTCCTCCGCCTGATGATGCTAATGCACACATGAACAGGAAGACCACCAAAAAAGGGGGGAGGGGTGGAGAAACAAAGACATGTTGAGTGCATGCATTGGCGACACCGTTGGCAGAGAGGACAGACACAGAAGCCCCCTGCACTACGCCGCGCACTTGGGGTACACTACTCAATCCGTGTGACATGGCCTACAAGCCTATGGATGACAACTCCACACATAGGTGACACAAGGCCATGAATAGCTGTACTAGGCAACCTACAGAGGTGGGGGGCGGGGGCACAGGGCCATGCCTAACGGAGGGGCCTAGCCTACAGTAATCGCCCTGGCCTAGGGATACCCACAGCCCTCCTCCCCCACCCAGACACCTCCACTGCGCGCAAAATCACCAGAATGTGCTTGTACTCACCCCCTTGTGTCTGCTGTGATGTCCTCACGCGCCCATCCAAATCGGGGTAGGCCACCGCTAGGATCCGGGACATCAGGGGGGTCAATTGACGACTGGCACCCCTCCTACATTGGGAGGCCGTCCCCAGTAGAGCCTCCGCTGTCTTCCTGCTCCCGCGGCGGATGTCCTCCCACCTCTTCCGGCAGTGGGTGCCCCGTCTGTTGTGGACCCCCAGGGTCCGGACGTCCTTGGCGATGGCGATGTGACATGTACAGGGGGAGAAAATAAAAAATCATCACCTTCTGCATGCTCGATGTGAGTGGCCCCCCATCACCACCCTTTCCATGTGGCACATGCTCTCATCTGTTGTTTGATGCATGCCTCATTCGCTCTCCTCCCCACCATCTTTCATTCACCCCACTCAACCCAGGCATTGGCCACAAAGCATGGTCCCAGTGTACTTACCTGTTGGTCTGGAGGACCGTAGCGTTGCGCATACTGGGAAAGGACCCCATCCACGAGTTTCTCCAATTCTTCAGAAGTGAAGGCAGGGGCCCTTTCCCCAGTCCCGCCGTCAAAATACCGTACCGCGGTCGCAAGACCGCGGCGGGTATTTTGACTTTTCCCCTGGGCTGACGGGCAGCCGCCGAAAGGCAGACAGTGAAATACTAGCGGGGCCCTCTTACGTGGGCCCCTGCAGTGCCCATGCCATTGGCATGGGCACTGCAGGGGCCCCCAGGGGCCCCGCGACCCCCCCTACCGCCATCCGGTTCCCGGCGGGAGAACCGCCGGGAACTGGATGGCGGTAGGGGGGGTCGGAATCCCCTCGGCGGCGCAGCTAGCTGCGCCGCCTTGGAGGATTCCAATGGGCGGCGGTACACTGGCGGGAGACCGCCAGTGTTGCCGGTCCGACCGCGGCTTTACCGCCGCGGTCGGAATGCCCATTGGAGCACCGCCGGCTTGTCGGCGGTGCTCCCGCGTGCCGCGGCCCTGGCGGTTCTATACCGCCAGGGTCTTAATGAGGGCCATTGTCTCTTCCAGACCGAGGTCACAGCAGCACTTGCAGTATAGGTCCTCTCCTGTGGATGATCAGGTATCGAGTGATTAAGCAGATAGAAAATGGCGGTCACACCCGCGGCGGTGCGTACCACGGCGGTGCGTACCGCGACCGCCGGCGCACATCGTCATTGGCTCCTGAAACCCATAGGGTTCAATGTTAACCAATGCGGCTTTGCGGCGCGGTCTTCGACCGCCTACCGCCACGGTGTGCCACGCCAGCGCATTGACCTCACATCCCACTGTTGCACTTCACAGGTCAGGCAGCCGCCATTTCAAGGGCCCACATGGCTTAATTGTTACTGCGTCACACATACCTAGGCCTTGCATCAACACTCATACAAGCCATTCAATGCATTGAGAATCGTGTACTGTGCAAGCTGTGGCAACGTACCTGTGGGTTGATTGACTCTGTGCTCCATGTTGTCCTTCCTAGGCACCGTCCGCTGGGACTTGCGAGGAGATGGAGGAATCTTCCCGTGTACAGACCGCTGGTGGACCTGTCGACAATGGAAGAAAGACATGTCATACTGACATACAGGCTTGACAGAGCCACTATACAGGAACTGTGTGCCCAGCTGGAGCCAGACCTGATGTCACCCATCCGCCAACCCACAGGGATCCCCCCCTCTAGTGCAGCTTCTGTCAGTACTCCATTTTTTGGCAAGTGGGTCATTTCAAACAACAGTGGCCATTTCATCAGGGATGTCTCAGCCTATGTTTTCCAAGGTGTTGTCCAGAGTGTTGTCTGCCCTGCTGAAATACATGCAGAGCTACATTGTTTTCCCTGAGGTGGGCGATTTGGCTACAGTGAAGGGTAATTTCTATGCACTTGGACATATTCCCAACATCATTGGTGCAATTGATGGGACACATGTTGCTTTGGTCCCCCCCAGCAGGGGTGAACAGGTGTACAGGAACAGAAAAAGTTATCATTCCATGAATGTCCAGGTGGTCTGTTTGGCTGACCAGTACATCTCCCATGTAAATGCCAAGTTCCCTGGGTCAGTGCATCACGCGTACATCATGCGAAATAGCAGCATCCCTTACGTGATGGAACTACTTCAGAGACACCGTGTGTGGCTAATTGGTGACTCTGGTTACCCGAACCTGTCATGGCTACTGACCACAGTGAGGAATCCCAGGACAAGGGCAGAGGAACGGTACAACGGTACTAGGAGGGTGATTGAGCGGACCTTTGGCCTTCTGAAGGCCAGGTTTAAGTGCCTCCATATGACAGGTGGATCCCTAATGTACTCACCAAAGAAGGTGTGCCATATCATCGTGGCCTGCTGTATGCTTCACAACCTGGCTTTGCGACGCCAGGTGCCTTTCCTGCAGGAGGATGGTCCAGATGGTGGTGTTGTGGCAGCTGTGGAGCCTGCGGAGAGTGAAGAGGAGGAAGACGAAGAGGACGACACAGACAACAGGGACACAGTAATACAGCAGTATTTTCAATGACATACAGGTAAGAATCAACACCGGCATTTTACATTTACTTAAAGTCTCCTGCCTCTCTACTGTCTGAGTTTCCCCCCAGTGTATGTTAACTGAGTTGTGACTTTCCCTTCCAATTTCAGAGATGTGGGCCCCACTCCGTGACCTCTGCTTTGTTTCCCCATGGACTACAGCTGTGTGACAGTGGTATGTTGTCATCACAATGTAACTGGACAATTTTGCACGGTTCTGTGTAATACATTTGTTCAAAAATACAGGCAGACTCCAGATTATTTTTGTGCAATAAGTGTGTTTATTAAAGTGCTAAATTTTGGGTAATGGTTGCAATTCGGTGATGGGTGATGGTGGAGGAATGTCCATGGCAGAGTCCAGATTTTCAGTCTCACAAGTGCATTGTCCATATGCCTGTGGAAGGTGGAGCAGGGGCAGTTTAAGGTTGGACAGGGTGACAATGTGGGACAGTGGGATGACAATCAGGGGGTATCCTTTCCTGGCGGGGGTCTTGGCATCTTACTCTGTCTTCTTCCTTGATCTCAGGTCCCGCTTGCGGGGTGGTTCTCCTTCTGCAGGGGGTGGGGTTCTGGTGGCCTGTTGTTCTTGTGTCGGGGCCTCCTGTCCACTAGCGCCGGCGGAGGTGGTAACCTGTTCTTGGTCCATGCTAGTGACAGGGGCCTTTTGTGGTGCCACATGGTCCCGCAATGTGCTGACAATCTGATTGAGAGCCACAACGATGGTGCCCATTGCGGAACTGATGTTTCAGAGTTCTTCCCTGAACCCCATAAACTGTTCCTCCTGCAGTACCTGGATCTCCTGGAACCTGGCCAGGACCGTCGCCATCGTCTCCTGGGAGTGGTGGTATGCTCCCATGATGGAAGATAGGGCCTCGTGGAGAGTGGGTTCCCTTGGCCTGTCCCCCCCCTGTCGCACAGTAGCCCTCCCAGTTCCCCTGTTTCCCTGGGCCTCTGTCCCCTGGAATGTATGCCCACTACCACTGCCCCCAGGTCCCTGTTGTTGTTGGGGTGGTGGGTTAACCTGGGTGCCCTGTAGTGGTGGACACACCGCTGCTTGACGTGTCCTGGAGACAGAGGCATGGGCCCACTGGGTGGGTGCTGTGCTGGTGTTCCCAGAGGGGGGTAGGTCTGCTGTGGCTGTCTGAGGGGAACCGACTGTCCCGAGGTCCCCGATGGGCCGGGCTGGTCATCTGGGTCCAGGGAGACAGAGCTGCTGTCATCACTGTGGGCCTCTTCTGGTGGGGGAATGGACATTTCTGGACCCTCCTGGGCGGTGTCGTGGCGTACGGGTCCTGCAGGGGTATAAGAGTATGGTTATTGCTTCTGTGTGTGCCATAGCGTGCAATGGTTGGGAGCCCGTGTACCCCAGTGCTGGCATTCCCTTGTGGGGGCTGTTGTGACGGTGGTTTTGGGGGGGATGGGTATGTGCAGTGGGCATGCTTAGGTGATGGGTGTCCATGGTTTGTGGTCGCATGCAGGGCTTGGTGTAAGGATGGGTGGGTTGTGATGGTGAGACATTAGCAAGGAGGATGTGTGATGGGGGCGGGGGTATGATTTGGCATTCCGGTGGGTGGGGGGGGATGAAGTAGTTGAGATTAGACTTACCAGAGTCCATTCCTCCACCTACTCCTGCAAGGCCCTCAGGATGCAGGATCGCCAAGACCTGTTCCTCCCATGTTGTAAATTCTGGGGGTTGAGGTGGGGGTCCGCCGCCAGTCTTCTGCACCGCGATGTTGTGTCTGGAAACCATGGAACGCACCTTCCCCCGTAGGTCGTTCCACCGCTTCCTGATGTCGTCCCGATTTCGTGGATGCTGACCCACAGTGTTGACCCTGTCCACTATTCTTTGCCATAGCTCCATCTTCCTGGCAATGGTGGTGTTCTGCACCTGTGTCCCGAAGAGCTGGGGCTCTACCCGAACTATTTCCTCCACCATGACCCTGAGTTCAGCGTCTGAAAACCTGGGGTGTCTTTGGGGTGCCATGGGGTGGTGTGGATGAGGTGTGGGGTGGTGTTTGTGGTGATGAGTGTGGTGGTGTGTGGTGATTTGTGCGTGGATGTTTTATGAGTGATGGTGTTATGTGCCTGTGAATGCTCTGTACTAGCTGGTGGTGTCTCTCTCTGGCCTTAGTCAATTAATGGTGGTCGTAGGGGTTTGTGGGTGATGTGGGTGTGTGTTTTATATTGTGTTGGGTGTGTGGGAGTGGTGTTTGTATGTGTATCAGGTGTGTGTATTTCAAAATGTCCAATCTGGCAGTGTTTTGGAGCTGTGTGTGTATTTTGACCGCGGCGGTGTGTACCGCCAATGGAATACCGCGGTTGAAAGACCGCCGCGTGGATTTGTGGGTCGGAATGGGATGGGCATATTTCTGTTGGCGTGACGGTGGAGGTTTGGTCATCGCCAGTTTTTCGCTGGCCGTTGGTGTGGCGGACTTTTGTGGATGTCGGGTTTTTGGCGGTTTGCCTGTTGCGGGTCAGAATGACCGTGGCGGTTTCCCGCGGCGGTGTTATGGCGGTCTTCTGACCGGCGGTAAGCGCCTTTTACCGCCGAGGTCAGAATGACCCCCTTTGTGTAATCAGGCATACCCAAAGCCAGAGCCCTACACATGCTCTCTCTTAACTCAGTGAACGCTCTCATTTCCTTCTCTCCCAAAATTATGGCGTCCTGATTCTCCTTGACCGTCAGCTTCTGCAATGGCTTAGAAATGACTGAGAAATTTGGGATCCACTGACGACAATAACCCACCATTCCTAGAAACATCCTAACATCTCTCCGCGTCGTTGGGGGATTCATCTGTAACACTGCAGTTACTCTTTCTCTGAATAACTTTCTCGACCCTTTCTCTATCTAATGACCCAAATACTTCACCTCTTTCTGACAATATTGCAATTTCTTCAGGGACACCTTGTGCCCATTCTTTCCCAGGTGATTTAGCAAGGCAATCGAATTGTACTTGCACTCATCCCTTGTTTTAGATGCAATCAACAGATCATCAATGTACTGCACTAGAGTCGATTGGAAAGGCAGTTCTAATGAATCCAAATTCTTCTTCAGTATCTGATTGAATATGGAAGGTGACTCCAAAAACCCTTGGGGAACTCAACACCAACTGTAGACTTTGTCCAAGACTTTAAAACTGAAGAGAAATTGGCTGTCCTCATTAAGAGGCACAGAAAAGAACGCTTGGGACAGATCAATTACTGTGAACCATTTTGCATCGCATGGAATCTGAAACATAACCACAGCTGGATTTGGCACCACTGGGCAACATTTCACCACTATGTCATTTATCTTCCTCAAATCCTGAACAATCCGAGCCTTCCCACAAGGCTTTCTCAACCCCATTATAGGTGAGTTACACGCACTACTCAACACCTCCTTCAGGACTCCCTGTTTCACAAAATCTGCAATGATTTGCGCAACCTTTATAAGGACATATTGGGCCATATGATACTGCGGTATCTGGGGGAACGCAGCGTTAGGCTTCACATTGACTTTGACTGGCTCTACTCCTTTTATCAACCCTACTTCTTTCCCTGTCCCACACCTTTTCTTGAACTGTTCCCTGTAAGTCCGCCGGGAGATCAGCCACGGTGAACATCGGAAAGAAGTTAATTAGAGGATGTTCCTCATCTGTTGTCTCTGTTCCAGGCTCTGTACCCTGTTCCTCCCCTTCATCATCACTGTTTTCTGTACCTTAATTCCCTCAATGGAACAGGTGATTGAACACCTCGTCTTGCACAATAAGTCCCTTCTCAGTAAGGATACAGGACTTGAATCACAAACCACAAATCTGTGCAATCCTTGGAAAGTACCAAGCTCAATCTGAACTGGATCTGTGATCAGGTTAGTCAGGAGTTGGTTTGCTACTCCCATTATCTTAACTGTCTATCCCGAAAGGGGCAGTTTCGGAATCTCTGCACTTCTGACTGTAGAGCGTGTAGCTCTTGTGTCAACCAAGAATGAAACCTTGTGACCCATTACCTTCCCCTGAACATAGGGTCCTCTCTGATCTACCTCTAAGGACGTTGCAAGCCTACACTCCTCACTGTCTGAACTCTCATCCGACCTTTCATTGTTTATTCCATTCTCACCACGCAATGGGTTGTTGCACTGTGTGATTTTGACTCACTCTTTGACCTGTGACCTGATGAGGAAACATCACCTGTTGCTCTTCCATTGGGGCTAAAGGCACTTGCATTTACTGTCTAGGTACCATGGGAACCTTCTGTTGCACTTGTTGTAACTGTATTGGCGGTATACGTGACATCTGCACCTGCTGCATAGATTGAAAACTCTGCATTTGATTCACATTATTCTGAAAATTTGGATTTGGACCTCCCAATCTTGGCCCTCTCATATTTTGAAATGAACTGACATCATTGCTTTATTGAGTAGCACCATCCTGCACCATCATTGGGCAATCCAGCTTCCAATGTCCAACGACCCCGCAAGCATGACAAAGTAACATCTTCTTTATTCCCTGTGCATCGTTTTTATCTACTTTGGTGTTCAAGTCTGGACTAAGGTTCATAAAACCTCCTCGACCTCTACCTCCCACTTGTGCCTGAAACATCCCATTTCCCTGTGGCTGCTGCACCATCTGCTACCGAAAACCTGCCCGCATCCCTGTCTGTGCTGCCTTGATTTGCATCACCATCGCTTTCTCTTTCAACTTTCTCTGCTTCAACTCAATCTCGTCACTGCAGTACTTCGCATACTGCAACACCTCGTCAACTGGCTTTGCCTCGCAGCAAATCAGATGACTCTTAATCATTTTGCCAATCTCAGGTCTCAGCCCTTCCACGTACCTGAACACAAGGTGATTCATGTCCTTCACCTCAATGACCTCTGTACCGCTGTAATGCTTAAACGCCTTCAACATCCTTTCATAATAAGCATTTATCGACTCCTTGACTTCCTGAGCCGTTCGATCAATCCTTTGCCAATCAATATTCTTCGGCGAAACTCTTGTTTTCAGAAACTCAATCACCTTATAATAATACTTCATCACATCAGGAGACGGCGCCCCTGTGTTTCTGTCCCTTGCCTGTTCCTCAGTCGGCCAATCTACACTCCTTTTGCACTCGATCCACAAATCGGCTGGAACTGTGATCTCAAAGAGAGTATTCAGATCTTTGCAGAGACACTTTGCGAGTTTGACAAACCTGTCCGTCTGCTGATACCACTCTATTGGTTTCTCCCTCAGCCTGGGGAAATCATTTGTGAATGACAGAATATCCACTCCAGTCCAAGGTACATGCACGAGAACCCCTCCGGCAGTCTCTCTCATTGGTAACATTTTTACTGTGCCTGTATTCGGTAATGTTTTAGCTGGCTGTTCTATGTTCTATGCAATCACTCTTCATCTTGTCTCTTTTCTTCGCTCATCTGCCTTCCCACTTCTATAAGGCTCCCCAAACTTGTGCACTTTGCAATATCTCCTTGAGGTGCGCTTTCATCCCAGTAGTCTCATGTGTTCGAAATCCTTTGGCTCAAAATCTAACCTGTAACTCCTTTTCAGATGTTTGGTATTTTCTAAATCTACACCGTACTTATCTGCCAAATTTGCCAACCTTTGGTGCACAAAGCTTACTTCTCTGGTTATCTTTGGACACAAGTACCTCAATTCTGCTTCTGTGTATGACTCTAGCCTGTTCACACCCACTCTTCCTTCAACAAGTTCATTGGCTTCCATATCCAACCTCATATGGTTCAGGTACTCCTCTCCTTCCGCTCTCCCTGCTTCTACAGGAGTAGTCTGTGGAGTATTAAGCTTGTCTAACCAATCGGTCAGCTGTTGTGCTGTTAGACCTTGCAACAAGATATTCCCAGCCTGCACTAAATGTGTCTGTGGTACGTTCGCACTCGAGATCTGTGGAGGTAACAGTCTTGAACCTGTCTGTCTCATGGCTTCTGGAGGAGCCCCAATTGGACTGAAACCTAACAGGGACCTAGATCCTTCAAATGTTGGTTCCACTGGAGTTGTTGCTTGGGAGCTTCCTACTAACCCTCCTCCTATTATATCTTGGGTCATTACACCTTGATTGCATACACTAGGCTTCGCCTGCACATACAATGGCACTGGAGGACCAACTGTAATAGGCAAAGATATGGCATCTGGTGTCTGTCTGTTTCTTAAAACCTGTGGAAGACTAACTCCCATATTCTGGCTCATCACTGGTGTCATATCTGATTGCGGTCGTGCGACCGAAGTATATCTCGGAATCATTTGCGGCTGTACCTGGGGCTATAAAGGTGGAGTTGGCTCAGTCCGAATCAATTTTGGTCTCCCATATACTTGCTCTGTCGGCACGATCAGATTAGTGGTAGTCTCTAAAATGGGTACATCAGGGTAAAGCCTCTGAACCTGCGGTGGTTGCAACTGAGGTTGCATAACCTGGGCAGTGGACACACCAAAACTACTCTGCACCGGGGCTTGTGTCGAGACAGGACTAACCTGTGGCGGATTTATTGTCACCTTCTCTTGTATCAAACCTGCAGGACATGCACTGGTACTCGGTCTATTTTCGTCTATCACATATGGCGGTGGTCCATCATTAAGCAACTGATTAAGGAATTCATCATCATCTGAGTCCTCTACCTCTGACCAGGACTTCCTATCCTCTTTGTCCTGGGAAGTACTTTTGCCCATCTTACAAGTAGCTTTCCTCCCTTTGTCTTCACCCTCTTGAGCTATCGCTGGAAACAGTCTAACTCCATCTATTGTCTTTCTCCTCCAACTCTCTGTGCACTATCCCAACTAGCCTCCGCTAGTGTCTTTTCTGCTTTCCTCATTCTCCTCTCAAACTTCTGTTTCTGTTGCCGTATGAACGTTCCGTTTTCAGGAAACGCTAGACACCGCTCTTTCTCCATAGCTTTGTACCATTGCTTTAACCAAAGACATGGCGCAACACCCTTTTCCTCCATTACAAGGTAAGCCGGTGTACCCTTTGGCTATGTAACCTCCCCTACACTCGCAGTAATATATACAGTACATCTCCCCTCAAAGCGCTCTTTAAAGCCTTGAAAAAGTTCACCTTTATGTCTTTTATTTTGTTCACAATCAAATCAGAAAGTGACTTTAATTTCCAGAACTCTCTTCGCCTACCTTCTCAACCAATTGCCTCTCACGGACGGCTGCCAATCCGTGACCCTACCCTTCTCACTAACCAACCTATCCCAGCGCGGCTCCAATGACGTCACACTCACACACACTGCTGCTGACAAGGTCTTGCGGCTTGTCTTCCCACTCTCGATTCACACAAACTAATGTAATATATTGCGAGCACCAACCAAATAAACTCAAATTTGCCGGTTTACTACAAGAAAGGGTAGCACAATTGCTTCTGAACTTGACAGAAATTTCACTTAGCCTCGGCCGCTACTCTCTCCTTCTCAGATCCCGCACTGACAAGCAAAATTTGACCCGCAGATTCTACTCTTGACTTGTCAATGGATTATCGTTCTAGTACACTTTAGAACTCACCAAATCTCCATCAAAGTTTTCATTCACTCACCTTGATTCATACTCGACTCGTCGACTTCACCATCGACCTATTAAACCACTCAAATTACAACATAAACCAAGTGTCTCAAACACTTATCAATATACTCCGGAGTCTTAGACCACGCAGGGTCCGTACATCATCAACAACCACGTGGACAGTTTTTTAGCACAAAGCGCCACAGTCACATGAAGTTCTCCGACTTCCCTACTCTCACACTGCGGAGTACACCCACTCCTACTAAAACATCATCATCTGGCCTCACAAACATCATAATTCACCTGCGATATGCATAAGCTGTGCAAGCGCAAAACCCTACTTCATTCACACTGTCACTAGAACGCCAAAAACATTCTCAAACTCCCTTCAGCAAGCTCGAGATTCCGGGAGAGTCATTTGGGGCTTAGAGACACATCATCCCTCCAATTTGCATCACTGAAAATTACAAATCCATGAAACCCAATTTATTCGGTACACCTCACCTACTACCAAACCCTAAAGACCTCAAAGGACCAACCCCATCAATTTCCAACTCTATCAAACCGTGAGCTTTCATCCTGGGGCCCCAAAGGGCCAAACCATCACCTCTTCTACCAAAAACTGTTAGCGCGTCAGAGCCTAGATAAGTAAACTTACCAGGAGATGCGTTTAGGCCAACAAACCTTTGGACCACGTTTGGAGACTTCCCAGTACGAAATATTTTCTTGTCATCGCCAATTAATAGTTCAATAATCAATTCAATAACAACAATCACTAGTCAATAAACATTTGATAAAACCAATAGTTGAACACACATTTAATTCCTCAGTCACAAATAACCACCCCAGGTTAGTCAAAGTTAAGATATTTATTTCCCTATTGGTTACAATCTAGTATCATATCAGTTAGTCTCATTAGCAATAAACCCAAACCAAAACAATCCAATAAATAATCAAAGCGCTATTTTACACAATACATCTACTAATTTCATTTAGCATCTAGGCATATCATTATACGAATCAACTTAGCAGAGTCTCATTAGTACATGAATCAACAAAGCAAGAACTCAGTCATTTGTCTATTTGCACAAAATATTAGTGAACGCCTTAACTAATCTCAAATTAGCATTAGCATGTTGGGCTTCATGCAAAACATTTAGTGAACATGAATTTGGAAAACATCTAAACTAGGGTCGCTATCAAAATAGCAGTTGATACCTAGAAAGAAAAGGCAAAAAGTCAATTACAATTTGCATCAGATAGTTACTAATCTAACATATCAGCAAACAGCATCAGTCTTCGTCCTCAGGACATCAGTCGATTCACCATCAGCCGAGATAGGATGGGGCATAGTCTCATTCTAGCATAACTACAGAACGGATTACTTCCCTCAGATAGAGGAGAAGATAATATCAAGCAAAGAGTGGACAAAGGATGGTTTGGTGATAGGACAACTAAACTAATTATGGCAACTGGCAAGAGTTCTCTAACAGAAGTCTCATAGCAAAAAGGAATGGCAAATGGCAAGGGTAAGAGTCCCCGTTAAAGTGGAAGAATTGTGTCTGAGTCCTCGAGTTACACCGTTAAATCAAAACTGTCTATCCATTCCCTAATTCCTCATTGGATGAAGTTTGGTGCATTATTATCTCTATCCAATAATTCGGCAAATACCCTGCTAGAACTTTCCACAATTTGTAGTTCCCATGTCGCGGATTGGTCAAAGTTATTGACGTCTTCAACAGTTGGAATGTCAGGTAGGAAATGTTACACTTTGCGCTCCAGTCAGTGTCTTCATTGTCTTCTCCTAGTACGTTTAACCTTGCACCTGTTACAAATTACACTGTTGCATCTAGCAAGAATGTCGCCTTGAGCAAGCCGGTTTTCATGGGAAAGAATTTACTATGGCTTCACGCAGATAACTACTCGAAAAATACAGCTTAGTGTCCTTCAGGAAACAGCACATTACATGTTAGAAAATACAATTCAATATGAGGCTAGGCAGCTAGGCCCAAACCCTCGTTAAGCTAAGGCCCTCTGATTTAATAAAGCAAACTCTTAACACACAACTCTAACCATGATATACGAATACAAATTCAGACATTATTGCATATAAAATTTCAGGTGTAATAATCTTTTCCTTAGTCTTCGTATACATTGGTAGCCACTCCCCGTAGGCACATTTCAACGTGTGAATTATTTTCTACATTAACACATTTTCTATGCAGTTTCATCACACAATATATTGCAAGCTTTTCATATTAATATTGATTAAAAAAAACACACTCCAACACTTTCTAACCAATAACTACTTTAAATAATGCCGCCAGCCTGCCCTTTGCCCACCCTGCACCGGAAGGAAAAGCGGCAAGCTTAAAGCAAATATACCTATCAAAGCAAATATCCTCCCGCAGTCAGGTCTCTTGAGAGACAACAATATCATAGCCTCTAACAAGGGCAATTCAGTCATCAATAAACAGCTTAGATTACAAACTGCAATGTTCTAACTAAGCAGTTTAAGAACAGTTGTGCCTTCGACATTAGTTTTACAGGCAGAAGATGGCATATGCTTAATCAGGCTAATCTCAGGTGCAGGTTGAGGTGGAACCAGACCCTGCAATACCCTCAAATGCTGGGCAGATTGTTCATTTTGGCAAATGGGTACAAGAGTAGAATCACCTGGTGTACCAATGAAGTCAGAACTGCCCCACATAGGGTTGGATGACAATGATGATATGACTACCTAAACCTGTCAGTACAGCACAACACACAGGTAGAGAGTGTCTTGACACACAACAGCACATGAAAGGAGTTCTTCACCAAGCTGCAGCAGGAGCTTGACAAATAGTCATCCACACACAGCAGAAGTTATGAGTATGGGAAACTGGTGAGAGCCTCACAGTGCAGCATCGGTCATAATACACAAGTCCACAAAGATCTGACACAAAACCGAACCACAGGAATGACAGCAAAGCCTCAAGATAACTTTTGCAGGTCAAGAGACAAACACTAAAGTGAAGAGGACTGTCCCTGTTGAAGAATTCCAGACTAATGGTCTTCAAGGCTAGGATGGACAAGGTGTCGCAGGAGACACCCACAGTGTCTCTAATAATAGAAACCAGAAGCAGCCTCATAATTATCCAAAAGCCTCTCAAACCAATTGATATCCAGAGGAAACAATCGGCACAGCCCCACAAAGGGGAGACACACAGGAAGCACTGCAAACACCAAATGTAACCTTGCTCCAGATGTAAGACAGCTAGCACACAAGCAGATGACAGTCAAACAGAAACATCCAAAAACGGAGGAATGCAATGAGAAGGAGCAAGCCCATGTTTTCATCTAATCAGTCAGGACAAGACCATTAAAACAGCAGGTGCCCACAAACTGGTGGCAAGAACTTAGGGCCTGATTTAGAATTTAGCGGACAGGTATCTCCGTCACAACGGTGAAAGATATCCCGTCACCCAAAATCTCAAACTTGCTGGAAATAGTGGGATTTAGTTTTCAAAACATGGGATATCCATGTGACGGAATTACCTGTCCGCAAAGTTCTAAATAAGGCCCTAAGTCCACACACAAGAGATAGTGGCAAATACAACAGGCCATAGGCTGGCCAGACCCAAAGTGTCTAATGGAAATTGCCCACAACCCAGCAAAGCAGCACCCAAAGTGCAGATGAAGATGGCAAAAACAGTAATGGGAGAAACAAACAGGGTCACCAATGAGTACTTCCAACACAGCACTTGCATGAGGAAAATGACTGAGAGAGAAGCATAGAAGCCCTAAGCGATAGCACACAAATCAACAGGATCAATCCAAGGAAAACATGTGCACTTTCAAAGGAGCAAATAAGGAAGCCAACAATCAGTCATACAAGGCCTGGATACCCCGAACAGTTCTCCAATGAAGAGCCAACCCCAACAAATGCACAAGACTGCCAGCGGAAAAGTACACCATCACAGAAACAGCTGATCCAGGAGAAACAAAAAAATTTAAATAAACAAATTGAAATAAATGGACACATTGACATACAGCAATTAATGCAGGACAATGTTCTGGAGTTGTAGTGTGTGGGGTGCAGGCAGGACTGCAGGAACTAGGAATGCGGTGGCGCTGCAGCACCTCCAGAATAACCTTGCACGTGTTTACAAGGAGAATGATCAGTGAAGAGGATTTTTGTTATGTTGTCATCTTGGTGCTTTTGCTGTGCATTTAAAGATTGTGTGGCCACATGCACAGAAACCAAATTTCAATGTTATTGTTTACGCACCATATAGGTTTCGCAGATTTCGTAAACGTAATGGCCATTTTAAGAGGGCATTTCAATGGAAAATGTGCTCTCAGTAAATGGCACTATCCTAGATTCCATGTTTTACTTCTATATTTAGGACAATGTACTGCAAAATGTACCACTGGATTCATACTACAACACTATCATTCTTCTGCTAAATAGACAAGGCTCATGTGCTACACATGTCCAACCATGAAGCTGTTTGTTTTTTTACAAACCCTGTGACTTCAGTGACGTGAAATTGAATGCACCACCCTACTCGGAAAGTTATTCTAGCACCACTCTGTACAGGTGACTGAGAAGAGAATGATAACAGTTCAAAGCAGAAACTGCACATGCATATCATTTGTAAACCAAACCATGGAAGATAGTAGTCACTTGGTGGACCCAAGTGATGCACGAGGGGGCTATCACCACTGTCCAAGATCTGCAGCAAATTTCAAGGGACAGGAAGAGCACCAGAAAACACATGCTTGAAAAAATAGACCACCTCTGACTAACCCTTCTAGTATCACGGGGACTGACTGCTCATACAGTTCTGTTAGCTTGTCAGACCTTATTAAGTAAGCTTACGAGGGAGACGCAAATAGGCCAATGGACGTTTTTACTGTGCTTCCAGTTTTTTCCACCATATATCCCGTAGCAATACAGATCAAAACATCAACAATCAATAACATCAATAATCAATAGGAGTCAGTAATTTCCATACACCATAACCTTGCAGTCATGAATAACCACACCTTTATGTAAAAATTAGAATGTTTCTTTGTTATATTAACAGCGCTAATGTCACGTAACATAAGCCCTCATTACAACCCTGGCGGTCAGTGTTCAAGCGGCGGTATTACCGCAAACAGTCCGGCGGTAAAAAAAATGGAATCATGACCATGGCCGAAACCGCCAACATAGACAGCCACATTAACACTCCGACCGCCACGGCGGTAGAAACAAACACCGCAGCGGTAACAGCCAACAGAAGGGCAGAGGACAAAGTACCGCCCACAATATCACAAGAGGCAAATTCGCCACCTTTTCCGGGGCGGAACCAACGCGAACAAAAACATGGCGGAAACAGTACACAGAAGTGAAAACACTCACCTCTCTACACCCCACGAGGAACCAGGACGCCATGGAGCCCGAATTACAGATACTGCCGATGCTGGTCTTCCTTCTCTTCTATCAGGAGCACCAAAGACGGCGGCGATGAACACGGTGAGTACTGCACCTACAACACGGGGGAGGGGGGAGGGAAAAGAGAGTGACACACACACACAACACCCCCACCCTCACCACAACATACACACAGATACATGCAGCAACAGTACACGTACACACACACACACACCCCCTGGAAGAACGCAAGGACAAAAGGAAATGATTTGAACAAATGTAGTCATGTGAAATCTCATTATCAAAGTTCAAAATCCAGCAAATACAATTCTGTACACCAAATACACAAGTCCAGATAGTGCACCAATCATTGTCCGTGGACCACTGGGCCCAAAATGCATGGGTGAAGCCCACACATGATACCTGACTGGAAATGGAGAGAACACTGGAGGGGCATCAGATCGAAATGAAACAGGCACCTCGGGGGGAGGGGGACGGGGGCACCTCAGCCAGATGAACGCACAATGCCACTGCTGCACGAGGGGGCTCCATGCCCACTGTTGCATCCTGAGGAGTGCAAAGCCACAGTCTCTCAAGTCTCTCTAGCGGGTGGTTTGCTCACTGCTGCACCCTGGGGAGTGCAAAGACACAGTCTCTCAAGTCTCTCCAGTGGGGGGTTTGCCCACTGCTTTATCCTGGGGAGTGCAAAGCCACAGTCTCTCAAGTCTCTCCAGTGGGTGGTTTGCCCACTGCTGCATCCTGGGGAGTGCAAAGCCACAGTCTCTCATTTGGATGTTATTCTCCACTGGTTCTGGAGGGGGCCTGGTGCCCAGAGTGCTTCATCCTGCCAAGGACTGAGGTAGTGGATGTATCTCTCCACTGTTTCTGGAGAGAGCCTGTTGCCCAGAGTGCTTCAGCCCGCCAAGGACTCAGGTAGTGGATGTCATTCTCTACTGGTTTGGGAGGGGGCCTGTTACCCAGAGTGCTTTATCCTGCCAAGGACTGAGGTAGTGGATGTATCTCTCCACTGGTTCTGGAGGGGGCCTGGTGCCCAGAGTGCTTCATCCTGCCAAGGACTCAGGTAGTGGATGCTCTCCACTGGTTCTGGAGTGGGCCTGGTGCCCAGAGTGCTCCACGTGCAGTGTGGCCGGTACATTTCACTCACCTGGGTGTGTATGCCACGACATTGGCGAGGCACAGGTAGCATGCTATGCCATGGAGGCAGCGACATACCCCACACTGCTGCGGCTTTCCATTCCACCTGCAGGTGCCAACAATGATGACAGTAATGCTTCATGAAATCTGCTCAGGGTCCGGGAACTCACCACCAGCCTCGGAGGACTGACCACTGGGGATGGTAGGCATGTCAGCGGTGGTGCCACTGTCCGAGGACATCTCGGGCCGCTGGCGGTGCTGGCTGCGGTGTCTGTCATGGTGGTGCTTGCGGCGGTGTCTGTCGTGGCGGTGCTTGCGGCAGTGCTGGCGGCAGTTTCTGTCATGGCGGTGCTGGCGGCAGGGTCTGTGGTGGTGGTGCTGGCGGCGGGGTCTGTGGCGGCGGGGCTGACCGCGGGGCATGTGTCAGCACCTGCTGAGGGAGAAAGCAGGATGACTCCTGCAGCCTCGGACGGCTGCCCACCGGGGAAGAGGCTGAAGACTGTTGCAGCGGCTGTAGACATGCTGGAGGTGGTGCAGGTGGCGGTGCAGGTGGTCGTGTTTGCCGCCGTACAAGTTGGCGTGGAAGTGGACAGAAGGTGTGACACTGGTCCCTCAGTCTGTGCCATCATGCCCTCTCCTGACCTTCCCTTCTGTTTTTGGCCCTTCCCCAACTTTGATGGTGGCGCAGTTGTCCTGCCACTATCCCTTTTCGTTTTCACTGTCCCCTTGGTGGCTGGTGGTTTCGGCTTCTCCCTCCGGGATGTGGGCACCTTTTTCACCTTGGCATGTGGCAGAATGTCTTTTCCCTCGCTACGTGGCACACTGGCAGCCCTGATAATTGGCGCACTCCATGACCCCGCAGTTGCTGGCACCACTGTGCCTGAGGATGTGGTGGCTGAGGTGCTGGGCTGGTACATGGAAAGCCTGGCCCTAGGGGAAGGACAGGGGTAGGTGTAGGAAAGAGGTCAATGTTAGCCAGGAAAGTTTTTTAGACACACTGGGACGGGTAGATGGAGGGGGTTTGGGAGTGGAGGAAGAGGTAGTGTTTGTAGGAGATGTACGTCTGCTGAATTTGGGTGAAGGTGCATAGGCTGGAGGCTGTTGTGAGGTGGATGGCTGTTGGGTGGGTGTGTGCCTGCGTTTGTGTACTTTGGGAGGAGGGCTCACAAACACACTGGTAGAGGACACTGGGGATGTGTGAATGGTAGTGGGGTGGTGATTGCAGGTGAGCGGTGTGTGGTGATGGGCGTGCTGGTGATGGAGGTAGTGGCTGAGGATGTAGTGCATGCAGGTGTGAGTGGAGATGAGACTGGGAGGGAGGAGGGAGACGTGGAGGAGGGGGACACAGTGGAGGAAGTGGATGTTGTGCATGGGTATGTTGCTTGTGCGAGTGCCCGTGGGATGTGTGGTGCTTATGTTTGCCTGAGCCACTCTTGTGTGTTAAGGTGTGTGCATGCTGGTCTTATGGTGTGCTTGGGATAGGCAGAGGTACTGGGGATTGGGTCTGGGTGGAGGAGATTGGAGGGTGGAGGCTGGACACAGGGACAATGGCTGCCATCAGTGCTGAGGCTAGATCCTGAAATGCTCTCTGTTGGGCTGCCTGGCCAGAATGAATGCCCTCCAGGTATTCGTTTGTTTGTTGCAAATGCCTCTCAACACCATGGATGGCATTCAGAATGGTAGACTGCCCAACAGTGAGGGATCTCAGGAGGTCAATAGCCTCCTCACTGAGAGCAGCAGGGCTGACTGGGGCAGGGCCTGAGTTGCCTGGGGTGAAGGAGATGCCCACCCTCGCCCTCCGTCCCACTGGTAGCTTCAGACTCCGTAGCTTCACCCTCCAGGGCAAAGTGGGAAGCAGCTAGCTCCTGCTCCGGTGCCAATGCTCCTCCGCCTGCTGATACACAAGAACAGGAAGACCACAAAAAAGGGGAGGGAAAGACAGAAGAAAGACATGTTCAGTGTATGCAACACCACTACCGTTGGCAGACACAACAGACAGTGAGCAGCCCTCTGCACTACGCCATGCAATTATAGTTCCTAGATTTCTCACATGCCCATGGGGTACGAAGCCTAAGCCCAATTGCTGCACACCTGGAAGTCACAGGAGCCTGACTAGGTGTAGATGGCTCTTACCACTAGTGGGGTTGGGGTGCCACATAGCCTGCCTCACAAGGGACCTTGCCTACCAAGATTGCCCTGGCCTGGGGGAACCCACTGCCCACCTCCCCCTCCCAGACACCTCGTAAGGCGCGCAGAGTCAGCTGAATGAGAGTGTACTCACCCCCTTGTAGCTGCTGTGATGCCCTCAAGTGCCCATCCAACTCCAAATAGGCCACCGCCAGGATCCGGAACATCAGGGGGGTCATGGTGCGATGGGCACCCCTCCCACATATGGAGGCCACCCCCAGCTGGCCCTCCGTCATCTTTTTACTTCAGCGGTGCAGGTCCTCCCATCTTTTAAGGCAGTGGGTGCTCAGTCTGTGGTAGACCCTCAGGGTCCAGACGTCCTTGGCGATGGCATGCCAAATAGCCATCTTCTGGTGGGCACTGACCTAGAGGTATGGTACAGGGGGAAAGGATATTACTCACCCGGCCGGACCGTCATACTCATTGCCCACCAGTTCCCACCCATGCCATGATGCCATACACTCATCTGCTGCACATGTAGGCCTCAGCCCCCCATCTATCTTCCAGCCACACCACTCAAAGCAGGCATTGCCCACAGTGTACTCACCTGTTTGTCTCGAGGACCGTACAGTTGCATGTACTGGGGGAGGACCACATCCACTAGTTTCTCCAAATCCTCCGAAGTGAAGGCAGGGGCCCTTTCCCCAGACACATCAGCCATCGTCGCTTCCAGACACAGGTCACAGCAGCACTTGCAGCGTAGGTCCACTCCTGTTGAAGGTCAGGTATCAAGTGAGTGAACAGACAGAAAATGGCGGTCACGTTTGCAGCTGTGCGTACCGTCACTGCCGGCGTACATCGTCATTGACTCCTCGGACCCATAGCGTCCAATGTTAACCAATGCTGAATAGCGTTGCAGTCTTCGACCGCCCACCGCGACGGTGTACAACACCAGCGCAGTTACCTCATATCCCCTTGTCCCACCTTACAGGTCAGGCAGCCGCCACTTCAGGGGGCCACATGGCATTAATAATAACTTAGTCACACCTATCTAGGCCTGCAATACACACAGTTACAGGCACATTGCTTGATTAATAAATTTCTGCAAATGGCATTTTGTGATACCTCAATGTTGGCTGACTCTGTGTTCTCCTCCATAGGGCACGTCTGCTGGGGCAGGTGATGAGATGGCGGCCACCTCCGGTTTACAGACCCCTGGTGGACCTGTCGACAATGGAAGAGAGACACATCAAAGCCACACACAGACTTGATCGTGCAACAATCCAGGAATTGTGTGCCCAGTTGGAGCCAGACCTGATGTCAGCTATCCACCATCCTACAGGGATACTCCCTCTAGTGCAGGTCCTGTCAGTACTCCATTTCCTGGTAAGTGGTTCCTTTCAAACAACAGTGGCCATTGCATCAGGGATGTCCCAGCCAATGTTCTCTAACGTGTTGTCCAGAGTGTTATCTGCCCTGCTGAAACACATGCGTAGCTACATCGTGTTCCCTCTGGTGGAGGATTTGCCCACAGTGAGAGGTGACTTCTGTGCCCTGGGACATATCCCCAACATCATTGGTGCCATTGATGGGACACATGTGGCATTAGTACCCCCACGCAGGAGTGAACAGGTGTACAGAAACCAAAAGAGCTATCATTCGATGAATGTGCAGATGGTGTGTTTGGCAGACCAATACATCTCCCATGTGAATGTCAAGTTTTCTGGCTCAGTGCATGACGCTTACATTTTGAGGAATAGCAGCATCCCTTATGTGATGGGGCAACACCAAAGGCACCGTGTGTGGCTAATAGGTGAGGCCAAGGACCCAATACAGTGTGAATAGGTGTCTGGGTATGGGGTTGTCCCTAATGGTTAGTGTGTGTCTAACAGTTGTCCCTCGATATTTCCAAGTGACTCTGGTTACCCCAACCTGTCATGGCTACTGACCCCAGTGAGGAATCCCAGGACCAGGGCAGAAGAACGCTACAATGAGGCACATGGGCGAACTAGGTCGGTGATCGAATGCACCTTCGGCCTCCTGAAGGCCAGATTCTGGTACCTGCAAATGACAGGTGGTTCCCTCTACTACTCACCAAAGAAGGTGTGCCAGATAATCGTGGTCTGCTGTATGCTGCAGAACCTGGCTTTACGACGACAGGTGCCTTTTCTGCATGAGGATGGGCCAGCTGGTGGTCTTGTAGCAGCTGTGGAACCTGTAGACAGTGAAGAAGAGGAGGCAGAAGAAGATATCGACAACCAAAACAACATAATCATGCAATACTTCTAGTGAGACACAGGTAAGAATATGTCACTGCCTCCCACATCTCATACTATTGTTGGAGCTAGCATAAGTCTGTCATTTTCACTCAGTGTATGGACCCTGACTTGTCACTTTGCCTTTCCATTTCACAGATGTGGGTCCCACTTTGTGCCCTCTGGTATATTTCCTCCTGGCCTACAGCTGTGTTACATTGGTATGTGAACAAGTAAATTGACAATGCTATATTCCATGGTTATTACAATTACACATTTGTGAAAGCACAGACTGACTCCAGATTGTTTTGTGATTGAAGTGTGTTTATTTCTGTGCTAATAAGTGGAGGGGGTTGTAAAATGGGCTGGGGGGATGGTGGAGGAATGTCCATGGCAGAGTCCAGTCTATTTGTTTCACAGGTGCATTGTCCAAAGGGGCATAGGAAGTGGAGCAATGGCAGTTTAACGATGGTCAGGGTGACAAGGTGGACAGAAGGATGACATTCAGGGGGGTCTCATTTCCTGGCAGTGGTCTTGGCAATGTTCTCAGTCTTGTTCCTGGATCTCAGGGACCGTTTGCGGGGTGGTTCTCCATCTCCAGGGGGTGGGGTGCTGGTGTTGTGTTCCTGTGGAGGTGCCTCCTGTCCACTAGCGCCGGCAGAGGTGGAGGGCTGTTCATCGTCCAGGCTAGTGTCAGGGGCCCCTTGTTGTGCCACTGTGTCCCTCCTGGTGTTGACAAGGTCTTGCAGCACCCCTGCAATGGTGACCAGGGTGTTGTTAATGGACTTCAAGTCCTCCCTGATCCCAAGGTAGTGTTCCTCCTGCAGCCGCTGGGTCTCCTGAAACTTGGTCAGTACTGTTGCCATAGTCTCCTGGGAATTATGGTAAGCTCCCATGATGTTGGAGAGGGCCTTGTTGAGAGTGGGTTCCCTGGGCCTGTCCTCCCCCTGTCGCACAGCAGTCCCCCCAGCTTCCCTGTTGTCCTGTGCCTCTGTCCTCTGAACCGTGTACCCACTGCCCCCTTGTCCCTTATTGTCCTGTGTTAGTGGGTTTTGCCTGGGTTCCCTGTAGTGGTGGATACAATGCTGATTGATGTGTCCTGGGGACAGAAGGATGGGCCTGCTGGGTGGGTGCTGTGCTGGTGTTTCTTGAGGGGGAGGCTCTGGGGTGGTTTGGGACTGTGGCAGGGAAACCGACTGTCCCGAGGTACCAGATGGGCCGGCCTGGTCATCTTGATTCAGTTGTGCAGAGCTGCTGTCATCACTGTGGGTGTCTTCTGTGGGGGGACTGGATATGTCTGGCACCTCCTCTCCGGTGACGTTGGGTAGGGGTCCTGTAGGGGTGTACAAGCATGATTATTGCATCTGTGTGTGCCATTGTGTGCTTTGGGTGAGTGAACCTCTACTCCAGTGCTTGCATTCTTGCCTTGGTCCTTGTGTGATAGTTTATTTGGGGTCCGTGTGGGTATCTGTACTGGACATGCTTTGGTGATGGGTGTCCATGCATTGGTGTTACATGCAGGGCTTGTTTTTGGGATGTTTGGGTTGTGTTGGTGGGGTATCTGTGGGTTGTTGGGGTAATGGGTGTGAGGGTAAGGGTGGGGTATGTGCTGGCATGCAGGTAGGGTGGGGGATAAAGTAGTCAAGATTTGCCTTACCAGAGTTCTGTCCTCCTGCTACTCCTGTGAGGCCCTCAGAATGCAGTATTGCCAAGACTTGTTCCTCCCATGTTGTTAGTTGTTGGGGAGGAGGTGGGGGTCCACTGCCAGTTCTCTGTACTGCAATCTGGTGTCTGGAGACCACGGAACGCACCTTCCCCCATAGGTCACTCTACCTCTTCCTGATGTTATCCCTAGTTCTTGGATGCTGTCCCACTGCATTGACCCTGTCGACAATTCTCCACCATAGCTCCATCTTCCTTGCAATGGATGTCTGCTGCACCTGTGATCCGAATAGCTGTGGCTCTAACCGGACGATTTCCTCCACCATGATCCTGAGCTCCTCTTCAGAGAACCTGGGGTGTCATTGAGGTGCCATGATATGGTGTGGGTGATGTGGTGTCTCTTGTGATGTGTGAGGGGATGTGTTGTTGTGTGTTGTTTGAGGTGCATGGATGTTGTGTAAATGATGGTGTTGTGTGTCTGTGGATGCTGGTGTTGTTTAAGGTAGTGTCTCTCTCTGGCCTGCTTTCAAATTTCTGGTAGTACAGGTTTGTGGGTAATGCGGGTGGGTGTTTTATATTGGATTGCGTGTGTGGGTGTGGTGGGTGTATGTGTATCAGGTGTGTGTATTTCAAATTGTCCAATGTGGTGGTGTTTTGTACATGTGTGTGTATTTTTTTAGCACGTCGAAGAAGCAATCCCGCTTTCTGCCGTGCAGAAGACCGCCAGCATACCGTTGCGGCAGCAGAATTCAGCTACAGGTATTACGACCCACAGCTCGGAATCCGCCACAATTCAGACACCCACACAAGTCCGCCACACCAAAGGTCAGTGATAAACTGGCGATACCAAAACCTACACTGTCACGCCAACAGGAATACGCCCACAGTATCAGGACCCACGAATCAACGCATCGGTCTTTCAACCGTGGTAAACCATTGGTGGTACACACCGCTGTGCTCAAAATACACACACACTAACAAAACACAACCACATTGGACAATTCAAAATACACAAACCTGACACACAAACACACCACACCCACACACCCAATCCAATAGAAAGCACACACCCACATCACCCACAAACCCTTACAACCAAAAATTAGAAAGAAGGCTAGAGAGAGAGAGACTACCTAACACAACACCAGGCATCCACAGACACACAACACCATCACTCATACAACATCCACGCACCTCAACAACACACACCAACACATCCCCTCACACATCACAACAGACAGCGCCTCACACATCACCACACCACATCATGGCACCTCAAAGACACCCCAGGTTCTCTGAGGAGGAGCTCAGGGTCATGGTGGAGGAAATCGTCTGGGTAGAGTCACAGCTATTTGGATCACAGGTGCAGCAGACATCCATTGCAAGGAAGATGGAGCTATGGCACATAATTGTCGACAGAGTTAACGCAGTGGGACAGCATCCAAGAACTAGGGATGACATCAGGAAGAGGTGGAATGACCTACGGGGGAAGGTACATTCCGTGGTATCCAGACACCAGATTGCTGTACAGAGGACTGGCGGTGGACCCCAACCTCCTCCCCCACAACTAACAACATGGGAGGAACAAGTCTTGGCGAGCATGCATCCTGAGGGCCTCGCAGGAGTAGCAGGAGTACTGGACTCTGGTAAGGCAAATCTTTACTACTTTATCCACCCCACCTGCATGCCATCACATACTCCCACCCTCACCCTCACACTCATCACCCCAACATCCCACAGATACCCCACTAACACAACCCACACATTCCAAAACCAAGCCCTGCATGTAACATCAATGCATGGCCAACCATCACCAAAGCATTTCCAGTAGAGAGACTCACTAATGCCCCAAAATCAGCAATCTCACAAGGGCCAAGCCAATAATGCAAGCACAGGAGTAGAGGGTAACTCACCCATTGCACATGATGGCACACACAGATACAATAACTATGCATTTACACTCCAACAGGACCCCTACCAACGTCACCGGACAGGAGGTGCCAGACATATCCAGTCCCCCCACAGAAGAGGCCCACAGTGATGACAGCAGCTCTGCACGCCTGGATCAAGATTACCAGCCCGGCCCATCAGGAACCTCTGGACAGTCGGTTCCCCTGCCACAGTCACAAACCACCACTGAACCCCTCCTGAGGAAATACCACCACAGCACCCACCCAGTGGGCCCATCCGTCTGTCCCCAGGACACGCCAATCAGCAGTGTGTTCACCACTACAGGGAGTCCAGGCAACCCCACTAACACAGGACGACCAGGGACCTGGGGGCAGTGGTAGTGGCACACGGTTCAGGAGACAGAGGCACAGGATAACAGGGAAGCTGGGAGGACTGCTGTGCGACAGGGAGAGGACAGGCCCAGGGAACCGACACTCCACAAGGCACTCTCCAACATCATGGGAGCTTACCACCATTTCCAGGAGACCTTGGGCATGATACTGGCCAAGTTTCAGGAGACCCAGCGGCTGCAGGAGGAACACTACCTGGGGATCAGGGAGGACTTGAAGTCCATCAACACCACCCTGGTCACCATTACAGGGGTGCTGGCAGACCTTCTCAACACCAGGAGGGACACAGTGGCACACCAACTGGCCCCTGAAACGAGCCTGGACGATGAACAGCCCTCCACCTCTGCCGGCGCTAGTGGACAGGAGGCACTGACACAGGAACAACATGCCACCAGCACCCCATCCTGCAGATGGACCACGCAAATGGTCCCTGAGATCCACGAACAAGACTGAGAACATTGCCAAGTCCCCCGCCAGAAAATAAGACCCCCCTGAATGTCACCCTTCTGTCCCACTTTGACAACCCTGTCCACATTCAACTGCCATTGCTCCACTTCCTATGCCCCATTGGACAATGCACCTGTGAAACAAATAGACTGGACTGTGCCATGGACATTCCTCCACCATTACCCCAGCCCATTTTACAACCCCCTCCACTTATTTGCCCAGAAATAAACACACTTGAATCACAAAACAATCTGGAGTCAGTATGTGCTTTCACAAATGTGTAATTGCAAACTCTCTGTAATATAGCAATGTCAATGTACAAAGTGAAACCCAGATCTGTGAAATGGAAAGCCAAAGTAACAAGTCAGGGTCCATACCATGAGTGAAAATTACAGACTTATGCTAGCTCCAACAATAGTATGAGATGTGGAAAGTAGTTACATCTTCTTACCTGTGTCCCACTGGAAGTATTGCATGATGATGTTGTTTCGGTTGTCGACATCTTCTTCTTCTGCTTCCTCTTCTTCACTGTCCACAGGCTCCACAGCTACCACAAGACCACCATCTGGCCCATCCTCCTGCAGAAAAGGCACCTGTCGTCGCAAAGCCAGGTTGTGCAGCATACAGAAGGCCACGATTACCTGGCCCACCT
Source organism: Pleurodeles waltl (assembly GCF_031143425.1). NCBI lineage: Eukaryota > Metazoa > Chordata > Amphibia > Caudata > Salamandridae > Pleurodeles > Pleurodeles waltl. The sequence continues at coordinate 32,273,542 of NC_090437.1, forward strand.
TCTTCGGTGAGTAGGATAGGGAGCCACCTGTAGGATGGAGGCACCGCAATCTGGCCTTCAGGAGGCAGAAGGTGTATTCTATAATCCTCCTAGTTCGCCCATGTGCCTCATTGTAGCGTTCCTCTGCCCTTGTCCTGGGATTCCTCACTGGGGTCAGTAGCCATGACAGATTGGGGTAACCAGAGTCACCTGCAAATGTTGAGGGACAACTGTTAGACACACACTAACACTTAGGGACAACCCCATACCTAGACACCTATGTCAACTGTGTTAGCATCTTGGCCTCACCTATTAGCTGCACACGGTGTCTCAGGAGTTGCCCCATCACATAAGGGATGCTGCTATTCCTCAAAATGTAAGCGTCATGCACTGAGCCAGGATACTTGGCATTCACATGGGAGATGTACTGGTCTGCCAAACACACCATCTGCACATTCATCGAATGGTAGCTTTTCCAGTTTCTGTACACCTGTTCATTCCTGCGGGGGGGGCAAATGCCACATGTGTTCCATCAATGGCACCAATGATGTTGGGGTTATGTCCCAGGGCATAGAAGTGACCTTTCACTGTGGACAAATCCTCCACCTGAGAGAAAACAATGAAGCTGCGCTTGTGTTTCAGCAGGGCAGATAACACTCTGGACAACACGTTAGAGAACATTGGCTGGGACATCCCTGATGCCATGGCCACTGTTGTTTGGAAAGACCCACTTGCCAGGAAATGAAGTACAGACAGAACCTGCACTAGAGGGGGGATCCCTGTGTGATGGCGGATAGCTGAAATCAGGTCTGGCTCCAACCGGGGACACAGTTCCAGGATTGTTGCACGATCAAGTCTGTATGTGATTATGATGTGTCTCTCTTCCATTGTCGACAGGTCCACCAGGGGTCTGTACACCGGAGTATGCCGCCATCTCATCACCTGCCCCAGCAGACGTGCCCTATGGAGGAGAACAGCGAGCAGAGGGTCATCCAACACTGAGGTATCACAAGGTGTTATTTGCTGAAACGTTGGTAATTCGCAATGTGACGGTATCTGTCTGTATTCCGGGCCTAGATAGGTGTGACGCAGTTTTAATCCATCCCAAGTGGCCCCCTAAAATGGCAGCTGCCTGACCTGTAAGGTGGGACAAGCGTTAATGAGATAGCTGCGCTGGTGTTGTACACCATTGCGGTGGGCGGTCGAAGACAGCAGCACAATTCATCATTGGTTAACATTGGGCCCTATGGGTCCCAGGAGCAATGACAATGTACGCCAGCTGTGACGGCACGCACTACCGCGAACGTGACCGCCATTTTCTATCTGTTCACTCACTCGATACCTGACCTTGAACAGGAGAGGACCTAAACTGCTAGTGCTGCTGTGACCTGTGTCTGGAAGCGACGATGGCTACAGTGTCTGGGGAAAGGGCTCCTGCCTTCACTTTGGAGGAGTTGGAGAAACTAGTGGATGGGGTCCTCACCTAGTACACGCAACTGTATGGTCCTCCAGACAAACTGGTGGGTACACTGTGAGCATGCTTCGTGGGCAATGCCTGTTTTGAGTGGTGTGGATGGAAGATACATGGGGGGGTGAGGCCTGCATGTGCGGATGGTGAGTGTATGTGCGTCATGGCATGGGTGGGAACTGGTGGGCAATGAGTATGACGGTCCGGACGGGTGAGCCATTTTCTTTCCTCCTGTCCCTTTCCTCTAGGTCAGAGCCCACCAGAAGAAGGGTATATGGTGTGCCATCGCCAAGGATGTCCAGACCCTGAGGGTCTACCACAGACGGAGCACCCACTGCCGTAAAAGATGGGAGGACCTGCCCCGCTGGAGCAAGAAGACGGCGGAGGCCCAGCTGGGGATGGCCTCCCTACGTGGAAGGGGTGCCAGTCGCACCATGACCCCCCTGATGTACAGGATCCTGGCGGTGGCCTATCGGAAGTTGGATGGGCGCTTGAGGCTATCACAGCAGCCACAAGGGGGTGAGTACACTCTCATTCAGCTGACTCTGCGTGCATTACGAGGTGTCTGGGTGGGGGAGGTGGTCAGTGGGTTCCCCTAGGCCAGGGCGAACTTGGTAGGCAAGATCCCTTGTTAGGCAGGCTCTGTGGCACCCCAACCCCACAAGTAGTAATAGCCATCTACACCTAGTCAGGCTCCTGTGACTTCCAGGTGAGCAGCAATTGGGCTTAGGCCTCGTACCCCATGAGCATGTGAATTTGCTAGGAACTGTTAGTGCATGGCATAGTAGAGAGGGCTGCTCCCTGTGTGTTGTGTCCGCCAACGGTAGTGGTGTTGCATGCACTGAACATGTCTTTCTTCTGTCTTTCCCCCCCTTTTTGTTTTGTCTCCCTGTTCTTGTGTGCAATAGCATCATCTGGCAGAGGAGCAGTGGCACCGGAGCAGGAGAGAGCTGCAGCCCACTTGGCCCTGGAGGGTGAAGCAACGGAGTCTGAAACCACCAGTGGGACGGAGGGCGAGGGGAGCTCCACGACGGGGACAGGAGCATACACTAGTGACAGCGACTCCTCCTCTGATGGGAGATCCCTTGCAGTGTTGGGCACCTCTGTGCCCACCGCATCAGCAGGTAGAGCCACCACACCCCCTACCAGCACTGCCCTCCCAGCAGCCCCTCAGCGTGTGTCCTGTGCCCGCTCACCCAGAAGGGTGGGCATCTCCTTCGCCCCAGGCACCTTAGGCCCTGCCCCAGTCAGCCCGGCTGCCCTCAGTGAGGAGGCCATTGACCTCCTGAGATCCTCACTGTTGGGCAATCTACCATTTTGAATGCCATCCAGGGTTTTGAGAGGCATTTGCAACAAACAAATGCATACCTGGAGGGCATTCATTCTGGGCAGGCAGCCCAACAGAGAGAATTTCATGCTCTGGCCTCAGCATTGATGGCAGCCATTGTCCCTGTGTCCAGCCTCCCCCCTCCAACTTCCTTCACCCGACCCAGTCCCCTGTGCCTCAGCCTATCCCAAGCACACCATCAGACCAGCATGCACACTCATCAACACGCAAGAGTGGACATGGCAAACATAAGCACCACACATCCCACAGGCACTCGCACAAGCTCCATACCCATGCAGACACAGAAACATCCACTGCCTCCACTGTGTCCTCCTCCTCCACGTCCTCCTCCTCCCTCCCTGTCTCATCTCCACTCACACCTGCATGCCCTTCATTCTCAGCCACTACCTCTATCACCAGCACGCCCATCACCACACACCGCTCACGTGCAATCACCACCCCCACTACCATGCACACATCCCCAGTGTCCTCTACCAGTGTGTCTGTGAGCCCTCCTCCCAAAGTACACAAAAGCAGGTACACACCCACCCAACAGCCATCCACCTCACAACAGCCTCCGGCCCATGCACATTCACCCAAATTCAGCAAACGTACACCTCCTACAACCACTACCTCTTCCTCCACTCCCAAACCCCCTCCATCTTCCCAGTGTGCCTAAAATCTTTTCCTGGGAAACCTTGACCTCTTCCCTTCACCTCTTCCCCCATCCTTCCCCTAGGGCCAGGATTTCCAGGTCCCAGCCCAGCACCTCAGCCACCAAATCCCCAGGCACAGTGGTGCCAGCAACTGTGGGGTCATCAAGTGCACTACCCATCAGGGCTGCCAGTGTGCCACGTAGCGAGGGTAAGGACATTCCACCACCTGCCAAGGTGAAGAAGGTGCCCACATCCTGGACGAAGAAGCTGCACCTACCAGCCACCAAGGGCTCCACCAAAACAAAAGGGGACAGTGGCAAGACACCTGGGGCACCATCAACGGTGGGGAAGGGACAAAAGCAGAAGAGCGGGTCAGGAAAGATCACGGTGGCACCGACTGAGGGACTAGTATCACCCCTTCTGTCCACGAATACACCAACCTGTACGCGGGCAAACACCGCAACCTGCCCCTTCACCAGCGCCGCCACCAGCACTGCCACCTGCACCGCCACCTGCACAGCCACCTGCAGAACCACCTGCACTGCCACCAGCACGTCTGCAGCCTCAGCAACAGTCCCAGCATCTTCCCCAGTTGGCAGCTGTGCAAGGATGCAAGAGACGTCCTGCTGTTTCCCTAAACAGATGCTGACCCATGCACCATCGCCAGCACCGCCGCCACAGACACCGCCACAAGGACTGCTATCAGCCCCACCAACATGCTCGGACAGTGGCACCACCGCTGACATGGCTACCGTCCCCAGTGGTCAGTCGTCCGAGGCTGGAGGAGACTTCCTGGACCCTGCCTAGCTTCCATGAGGCATGACTTCCATCACTGTTTGCACCTGCAGGTGGAAGGCGAAGCCGCAGCAGTGTGGGGTATGTCTCTGCCTCCTCAGCATATCATGCTACTTGTTCCTAGGTAATCTGGGGGCACACACACCAAGGTGAGGGAATGGGACCGGCCACACTGCATGTGGAGCACTCTGGGCACCAGGCCCCCTCCTGAACCAGTGGAAAATGACATCCACTACATCAGTCCTTGGCAGGATGAAGCACTCTGGGCACCAGGACCCCTCCAGAACCAGTGGAGACTGTTATCCACTACCTCAGTCCTTGGCAGGATGAAGCACTCTGGGCACCAGGCCCCCTCCAGAACCAGTGGAGAATGAATCACATCCACTGTCTCAGTCCTGGGCAGGATGAAACACTCTGGGCACCAGGCCCCCTTCAGAACCAGTGGAGAATCACATCCACTACCTCAGTCCTTGGCAGGATGAAGCAATCTGGGCACCAGGCCCCCTCCAGAACCAGTGGAGAATCACATCCACTACCTCAGTCCTTGGCAGGATGAAGCACTCTGGGCACCAGGCTCCCTCCAAAACCAGTGGAGAATGACATCCACTACCTCAGTCCTTGGCAGGATGAAGCACTGTGGACACCAGGCCCCCTCCAGAACCAGTGGAGACTGTTATGCACTTGAGAGACTGTGGCTTTGCACTCCCCAGGCTAAAGCAGTGGGCAAACCACCCACTGTAAAGACTTGAGAGACTGTGGCTTTGCACTCCCCAGGATAATGCAGTGGGCAAACCACCCACTTGAGAGACTGTGGTTTTGCACTCCCCAGGATACAGCAATGGGCATGGAGCTCCCTTGTGCAGCAGTGGCATCGTGCGTTCATCCGGCTGAGGTGTCCCTCCTTCCCTTCCCCCTGAGGTGCCTGTTTCTTTTCGATCTGATGCCCCTGCAGTGTTCTCTCTGTGCGACTCAGGAATCTTGTGTGGGATTCGCCCATGCATTTTGGGACCACTGGTCCATGGACAATGATTGGTACACTATCCGGACTTGTGTAGTTGTTGTACATATTTGTATATACTGAATTTTGAACTTTCACAATCCGATTTTTCATGATTACTATCATTTAATTTTGTCCTTGCGCTCTTCCAGGGGGCGGGGTGTATATATAATGTTGCTGCATGTATTTGTGTGTATGTTCTTGTGGGTGTGGGTGTGGGTGGGGGTATTGCGTGTTGCATGTGTGTGTCACTCTCTTTTCCCTCCCCCTCCCCTGTGTTGTAGGTGCAGTACTCACCGTGGTCGTCGGAGGTGGCTGTCCTGCTCCTGATAGAGCAGGAGGAAGACCAGCATAGGCAGTACGTGTAGTTCGGGCTCCATGGCGTCCTGGTTCCTCGTTGGGTGTCTAGAGGTGAGTATTTTCCCTTCTGTGTACTGTTTACGCCATGCTTTTGATAGCGTTGGTTCCACCTCCCGAAAAGGGTGCGGAAAGGCCTGTTGTGATACGGTGGGCGGTACTTTGTCCTCCGCCTGTCTGTTGGTGGTGACCGCCGCGGTTTTTGTTTCTACCGCCGTGGCGGTCGGAGTGTTAAAGTGGCTGTCTATGTTGGCGGTTTCCGCTGTTGGTCATGATTCCATTTTTTTTCCACCGGCCTGTAGGCGTATTACTGCCGCTTTAACACCGACCATCAGGGTTGTAATGAGGGCCTAAATATGTGATCACACAAAATCTCCCAACACAAATTTGCTTCAGTTTAAATTCTGTCATCCCTATCCTTTCAAATCTTCGTTCCCTTTTCAAATTGTTCCCAAACCAATTTTACCTTTTCATTTCTTACCTCCTCTGATCATTCTTCATTTTCTTCACTTTAATCATTCACAAAATGTACATATTCCCCATGCTCCAATTATGCAAATCACATAAATCAATATACCTTGTATTATTTTCATTACTATCCCTTTCCCAATGTTGCTGAGCCAATGTCTAACTGAAGCAAATTCTTTACCAACTTTCTCCCAAACACCTGTTTCTTTCAACTCTTCTAAATCAGCACTTTCATTAGTCAGATTAGTAAGAAAGTTTCTAATTTCTTTACTTTTATCAGGAATAAATGAACAGCAATGCTTCAAATTAAGCATTTTGCAAACCGCCATCTTTTGCTAAAAGAATGTCTAACACAAGGCGGCTCTGAAGAGTCATAGCTCTTTCCACAGCTAATTCTGTATCTATCAGGATCATGGCTCCTGAAACATTTGTCTGTATGTTATCCTCAATAGTAGGCAACTTTCAAATCTTTATCGAACTCCTGCTGAAGGAATCATTGCACCAAATATATCTCCCACTATACCAGAAGAAGACTCTCTCCTTTCTTTACTGTGATGTAACTCAGTCAATTTTGGTAATCTCTTTAAGTCATCCAGTTGGAAAATCTTTGGGAAAACTATCCCTAAGTAACATGTGCCATACAATCCTCTTGGAAGACGGTAATAAGCATTAGGTCCACAAATATAATATATTCCAGGAATCGCTGGATCCTGTCCATTCAACATAAATGTCCATTTACTCTGAAACTAAAACAGATGTCTACATTCATTCATTCTCACAAATAAAGTGTCTGTACTACATTTAGATCTATATACACAAAGCTTCCCTACCTGTTGCACATCTAAAGCTAATATCCCTTGTGTTTTTATTGTACTAAAAGCATAATAATTTCTAAAAGTCCTTTTCTCTAAACCCTTTTCTAACTACTCTTTCAATGCTTTTCTCCTGTCATCTGTGTGATCTAAGAAGCTCTTTTCTAATGGTGTACGCAAGCATGTCAGATTATTCCTGTGAGCGTAAGCAGTCCCAAAAGTTAATTTAGGCTCAAAGAAACCCCTCACTAATACTATGTCATTATCCTTAGCTACTCTACCCAAATACCTAATTATGGGGACAAACGAAAACACCACATCGTGGTTGGAATAGAAATGCTGAATGTACTCCTGGTTATAGAATCTTGTTAGTAACAGACTGCAACTTATCCCATAAGTAAGAGGCAAACTATGATAGGTAACTCCTTCTTCGACTGATAAAGGAATCCGTGTATACACATAACAATTCTTTGCATCCATTATCTCAACATACTCACTTAATAAGCGATAGAACACATTAGAAGAAAGTTCCCCATGGGCATTGTCTACATGCAAATATTTCCCATCTAACCTAAAGCTCTGTATCACTGTTAATGCAGTAGTTGTCTCTAAAGCTGAAGTATGGTTGGCTTTAGTCTTGTCAAGAACAGTCATACCCACAATCACTATCACACACAATATCACACACACAATTGCCAAACCAATACTCATGTATTTACAGCATCTGGTCTTACTATCCTGCTGGCAAATGTTACCCATGATCTGTAAGGAATCAGAAAGTAGAAGAGAAAAGTTTATAATTATGCAGCAAAAATCAAAAACGAAAATCTTCTTTTATCCGTTATTTACAGTTCCTAGTCTCACTTCCAGGATCTTTTTTCTCAAAAGTCCGTAAGCTTGTTAAACGTTGGTTTAGCATCTTGTCAAATCAGGTTATCATGGTCTTTTCCACTTACTTTCAACAGAGTCTTCTCTCTTCGCACGTTTCTCGAATTTGTCACAGCAGTTCAATTTGTTACATCCCTTCAAGTACCAAAATATTGACCTGGAATGCCTCTATCGAAACAAAAAGACAACAATTCTCTTTGCCATTCACTTGTAGTTGCATACACCCATTCAGGACCTGCATACCTTCGACTTCCTATTCTCTTTCTTTTCAATTTTTGATTTCCATTCAATTCTCCTTCACGTAGGTCTTCTCTCCTAGTCATAGCTACTTCTTCCTCGATTGTTGTCACCACAACTGCTTCCTTTCTCTTTGCTTGTGACTCTGACCACTTATCTCCTTTCAATGGACCCTTGGTCAATGCTCTTTTCAGTGTTGAACTTGAAACTTTTTCTTGCTCTGCAGGATTGTCTCTTGACGGACCTGTAACTGGTTCAGGAGGAGTCAGATCACGTTGGTTTTGATCCGCCTCAACTCCTTCCCCCTTGGGGTCTGGCGTTTGCTCTGTTTGTCTCTGAACTTTGTCTGATTCTGGTAGAGCCCTGCTCTGACTAGACTCTCCTGCTGCCTCAATTGATATTGGCTCACTGTCACCCTCCTGGAGGTCTTCTCCTTCCTCTTTCACAGGAGTGACTGTACCGTCCACAAAATGCTCAGATCTGGCCTCAGTTCCTCTTCCTTCTCCTTCCGGCTCTGGGGCTTGTCTAGTCGTTATTGGTACTCTCAACAACTCCTCTTCATCGTCCAAAGGACATGCCACTTTTCTCGTGTGGCTTTCATGTATCCAGTTCGTAACTCCAGCACACTTCACAGCTGTGGTAGTGGTCGGAACCACCTGGAACGGGCCTTTCCACCGAGGCTCTAAACATGTCTTCTGCTCGTGTTTCTGGACCACCACCCAGTCACCCATCCTCAGGGTGTATCCTTGATCTTGGATCGGTGGCAGTGTGGTGGCTTCCACCTGCTGAGAGAAAGAACGAACCACATCAGCCAGACCTTTGCAGTAGTCCAACACCATGTCATCTGTAATGTTCACAAGTGCATTTGCAGGAACCGCTGGCAACCTCATTGCTCTGCCCATCAGGATTTTGTGGGGTGACAATCCTTTCTTCTTCTCAGGTGCGTTTCTCATTGTCATCAAAACTAACTGTAGTGCGTTAGGCTATTCCAAATTCGTGGATGCACACATTTTCACCATTCTGGATTTCAAGGTACCATTCAACAGTACCACTAGTCCTGATGCTTCTGGGCGGTAACTACAATGCAACCTCTGCTCAGCTGCACATAGTAATTTGACTACTTCATTGTTGAAGTGACTTACCCTATCTGATTTCAAAGAGATCGGAAACCCAAACCGTGGTATCAGTTCCCTAAGCAGTAATTTCGTTACTGTGAGGATGTCATTCCTTCGTGTAGGGTACGCTTCAATCCAGTGACTAAAGATGCAGACAATCACCAACACATATCTCGAACCCCCCGACATAGGCATCTTAATAAAATCCATTTTCATTTTGCTGAATGGACCTCCTGCTCTTCCAATGTGGCTCAAATTAGTCACTGTTCCTTTTCCCGCATTCATTTGCTGACAAATGATGCAACAATGGAAAACTGCTTCAGCAACTTGTCTTTACCTTGTATTGAACCAATTCTGTTTGAAAGTGCGAATCATTGCATTCCTCCCAACACGTGCTTGACCATGATAATACCTAGTCATTTGAGACAACAGACTCTTTGGCAAAACTAATTGACCCTCTTCTGAAACCCACAATTCATCCTGTCGCTGTACACATTTCATTTTGCTCCATGAATGTTTTTCCTCCCTATCAACATTATTCTGCAATGTTTTCAATTCTTCCAATGTATCTATTACATGCAATGCAAAACTTGGACATATTTCATCTTCTTCAGGTAACAATTCCGCCTTATCAATGAATGATAGACAGTTCAATGCGCAAAACCTTGCGACTTGATCCGCATAGCCATTTCTCATTGACACAAAATCTTGCGATTTCAGATGTGCACTGCATGTCACCACAGAAACCTTTTCAGGCATTTGAATAGCATGCAACAATTCTTTAATACTCCACCCATTTCTCACTAGTGAACCAGAAGAGGTCATGAAACCTCTCTGTGACCACAACTGGCCAAAGTCATGGACTATTCCAAATCCATACTGGCTATCCGTATGGATGGTAACTTTAACCTGAGCAGAAACATGCAACCAGCTCCGCTACTTGTGCAGAATATACTCCTCGAAGCCAGGACGCTTCCAGTATATCAGGTATTGTGCACATGGCATATCTTGGTCTCAGTACTCCTGTATTGTCTCTTAGACAGAAACCATCAAAAAAGATCATTTGATCATTTCCTTCCAATTGGGCTTCTCTAATATCAGGTCTTGGTTTTGTGTACAGATCAGGTACTTCAAGACAATCGTGCTCAATGTCTTCCAACTTTTCAATTTCAACATTTTCATTCAGAAGTTAGGTTGCTGGGTTCAGCACTGTACATCTTTTCAATGACACATTAGGTGACCCTAAAATACTTGTCTTATATCTGGTCAATCTTGCACCTGTTAGGTATTGGATTTTGGTTCGTGTAAGCAAACCTTCAACTGAGTGAGGGACACTTATTGTTAAGGGATGTCCCATCGCCATGTCTTCACACTGTTCAAGGCTCTGTCTAACCGCTGCAACTGCAGGCAAACGGCCTGGTAAAGGTCCAAAGTAGCTGAAAAATATGCTACTGGGTGGTTTACACCTCCATGGACCTACGTCAAGACAGACAAAGAACATGCATCACGCTCATGACAAAACAACATGAAAGTCTTTGTGTAGTCAGGCATACCCAAAGCTAGAGCTTTACACAGACTCTCTCTCAATTCAGAAAACACTTTCATGCAAGTCTGGTCTAACACTGGGGGATCAGTAACCTCCTTGTCGGTCCTCTTCTGCAATGGCTTGGAAATGACAATAAAATTGGGAATCCATTGACGAAAATATTCTACCATGCCTAGTAACATCGTGAGATCTCTCTGTGTGGTCAGGGGACTCATCTGCAATATGGCTGTAACCCTTTCTCTGGATATTTTTCTTATTCCTTATTCAGTCTGGGGACCCAAGTATTTCACTTCTTTCTGACAGTTTTGCAAAGACACTTTATGACCATTCTTTCCCAAATGGTTCAGCAAGGCAATCGTGTCATACTTGCACTCATCCCTTGTTTTGGAAAGGCAATTCAAATGACTCCAAATTCTTTTTCAAATTCTGATTGAATATGGAAGGTGACATTGAAAACCCTTGAGGAATTCGACACCAACAATAAACTCAGTCCAAAAATTTGAAACAGAAGAGAAATTGGCTGTCATCGTAGAGGCTCAGAGAAGTAGGCTTGTGACAAGTGTATGACAGTGAACCATTCAGCATCACATGGAATCTGAAACAGAATCACAGCTGGATTTGGCTCCACGGGGAAACATTAGATCACAATGGCATTTATTTTTTTCAAATCCTGGGCAATTCAAACCTTCCCACTGGGCTTTTTCAGTTCCCTTATTATTGAATTACATGGGCTGCTCAACACTTCTTTCAAGACCCCTTGTTTTATTAATTCTGCAATTATTTGGGCAACCTTTAGAAGAATATCCTGTGGCATGTGGTACTGCGGAATTTGGGGAAAAATTGTGTTCGGCTTTACAGGAAATTTAACTGGCTCAACTCCCTTTATCAAACCTTTCTCTTTCCCTGTCAAATCTCTTTAACCGTTCCCTGCAAATCAGGAGGAAGCTCCTTCACTGTGAACGCGGGAAATAAATTAATCAGAGGGTACTCCTCATTTATTGTCTCACACTCAGACTCTGGAGCTGGGTCACCCTCATCATCACTATTTGTCTGTATCTCGGCTCCATCATTTGAGCAAGTAATCGAGCACCTGGTTTTACACAGCAAGTCTCTTCCCAGTAGGGATACCGGACTTGAACCACAGACTCAGAATTTGTTCAATCCTTTAAAGTTGCCAATTTTACCTTGAACTGGTTCTGTAATTGGGTTAGTCAAATACTGATTCGCTACTCCTACAATCTAGACTGTCTTTCCTGAAAGGGGTAAATCTGGTACTTCTGCAGTTTTCTCTGTAAAGCGTGTAGCTTGTATGTCAACCACGAACAAAGCCTTGTGACCCATTACCTTTCCCTTTACATAGGGGCCTTTCTGATTTAGTTCTAAAGAAGCTACAAGCACACCTTCCTGTGCATCTGAACTCTCGCTCACCCAATCATCGTTTATTTCAGTCTCATTGTGTAATGGGAATTGGTGAACTGTGTTATTACTCTGGTTCAACCTTTGACCGGTGACCTGTTGAGGAAGCATAACCTGCTGCTGTTCCATTGGGGCTTGAGGTATTTGAATGTGCTGTCTAGGTGCCATTTGAACCTGCTGTTGCATTGGTTGAAATTGTGCCATTTGTACTTGTTGTATTTGCACCTGCTGCATGGGTTGAAAATTTTGCATATGATTCACATTATTATGAAAAGTCGGATTATGACCTCTCATTCTTGGTCCCCTTATGTTTCGGAACGAATTGATGTCACTTGTTTGCGGAACGACAACTTCCTGCACCATCATTGGACACCCCCGCTTCCAATGTCCGACCGCTCTGCAAGCGTGACAAGTCAACACTCTCTTCATCTCCTGCACATCATTCTGAACCACTATAGTATTCAAATCAGGACTACAATTTCCATTACCAATTCCTCTGTGACCTCTGCTTTTCATCTTATTTTGAAACAACACATTTCCCTGCTGCTGCTGTTGCTGTGGATACTTTCCCTGCATCCCTGTTTGTGCAACTTTAATTTGCATCACCATCACCTTTTCCTTCAACTTTCTCTGCTTCAACTCAATCTCGTCACTACAGTACTTTGCATACTGCAACACCTCATCAATCGGTTTTGCTTGCCAGAAAATCAAATGACTCTTAATCATCTGGCTAATTTCAGGTCTCAATCCTTCCACAAATCTGAACACAAAATGAATCATGTCTTTTGGCTACATTGTCTCTGTGCCACTGCATGGCTTAAATGCCTGCAACAGTCTCTCATAATACGCATGTATCGACTCCTTTGCTTCCTGAGCAGTCCTGTCTATTCACTGCCAGTCAATGTTTTTCGCGAGATTCTTGTTTTCAAAAATTCAATCACTTCATAGTAATATTTAATTACTTCAGGAGATGGCGCACCCGTTAACTTGATCCCTGTCTGGTTCTTTTGTCGGCCAGTTTATATTCCTCTTACACTCCACCCATAAATCAGCTGAAACTACTGTCTCTAATAAAGTGTTTAACTCTTCACACAGACACTTTACAAGAACCTGTCCATCTGCTGGTACCGTTCTACTGCCTTCTCCCTTACCCTGGGATAGTCATTTGTAAACGATAGAATCTCACTTCTGCTCCAAGGAACATGAACAAAATTCTATGCCCGAATCTCCCTTGTTGGAATAATTTCCACCGGATCCTTGCCCTGCTGTACATTTGGAGTCAGCTCTGCAGAATCCCTTTTTCTTTTATCTCTTTTCTTTGCCTATCTGCCTTGCCATTTATCTAAAGCTCGCCATGTCTCGACACTTTGGAGTAACTCCCTAAGGTGTGCCTTCCTCCCTGATCTCATGTGTTCAAAGTCTTTTGTGTCAAAATCCAACCTGTAACTCCTGTTGAAATGCTTTGTCTTCTCTATTTCTATGCTGTACCTCTCTGCCAGGTCTGCTAGCTTTTGATGCACATCGCTCACTTCCCTCGTAATTTTCAGACACAGATATCTCAACTCTGCCTCTGCAGAACTCCAATCTGGTCACACCCATAGTCCCTTCAATGAGCTCACCTGCTTCCATTCCTAGTCTTGAGTAGTTCAAGTACTCCTTCCACTGGAAGCACTCTATGGGGTATTCAGCTTGTCTAACCATTCAGTCAATTGCTGGGCAGTCAATCCTTGCAGCGTAATATTATTAACCTGGGCATGTGGCACTTGTTACACCACTGTATTCGGGGACTGCGGTGTCAGTAATTTCAGGCTCTGACTAACATTCAACCCTATCACAATATCTGAGGAACTCCGAATGGACTAAGGTCTAGCAATGATCTTGAGCCGTCAAATGTCTGTCTCACAGGAGAGACTACTTGAATATTCTCATTAAGTCCTCCCCTCATTGAACTCTGACTCAGGACTCCCTGTCCATCTACACTAGTTTTCTATTGTGCGAACAAAGGTACAACTGGACCAATTGTGACAGGTACAGATAGAGCATCTGGGCTTGGTCTAACACTCGAGTTCTGTGGGTACATAGCTCCCATATTTTGGATTATTAGTACAGACATATCTGTCTGGGTCCCTTTAATCGGAGTGTACTTTGACATTACTTGTGGCTGCAAACTCGATCGGAATCAACATCTGTTTCAGGAAAACCTGTCCTGTAGACACTATTATATTTGTGCAGTTTACACTACAGGTACATAAGGGAAAATTCTCGGGACACTCAACTGTGGCACCTGATTTTGTGCCACCGGAGTAATAGGTGTGTTGGGACTGCTCTGCATTGGGCTCTGTGTCATACACGGATCAACCTGCACTGGACTCATTGTTGCGTTAACCTGTTTTGGAGCTGAAGGATTCACACTAGGGCTCTGACCAATATCTTGTGCTGCATATGATGGGGGACGATTTCTCACTAACTGTTATATAAATTCATCATCGTCTGACTCTTCCTCAAATGTCAATGATCCTCTAGAATCCTTTGATCTCTGCTCCCTACTCTCAGAAGGGCACCTATTTTTTTTCTGGTAGCTTTTCTTCCTTCTCCCTTGCTGTCTTGTGCAATCGCTGGAAACAACTTAATCCCCTGTAAAGTCTCGGTTCTCCATCATTTCTGAGCATGGTTCCATTTAGCCTCTGCTAGTTTTTTTCCTGCCTTTCTCATTCTCCTTTCAAATTTCTGTTGCTGTCTGGCTACTAACTCCCAGATTGCTAATGCCTTGAACTGTGCTGGTCTCAGAGGGGGTTTCTGATCATACAGCACCCGTCCTCAGATTCTCTAAGCTCCTAAAATTAAATGTTCCATGGGCAGGAAATTCTAAGCCTCCATCCTTCTCTGTCACTTTGCACCATTGCTTCAACAAAAGACATGGCACAACACCCTTTTCTTCAATTACAATATAAGCTAGTGTACCTTCTGGCAGTGCAATATCCCCTATATTCAATGTAATGTAGGTATCTCCCCTTAAAGCACTCTTTAAAGCTTTGAAAAATTTCATTTTTGTGATCTTTATGTTAATCAAATCAAATCAGGAAGTGACTTTTAATTCCAGAATTCTCTTCACCCACCTTCTCAACCAATTGCTCTTTATGGATGGCTGCCAATCCATGCGCAACCCTTCCCACTAACGAACCGATCCCAGTGTGGCTCCAATGATGGCACACTCACAGGCAAAATATTATTAGGCCTTTCCTGCCGCTCCGGGGAGCGGCCCTTGCCCAAGGGGCCACTCCCCTTATGTAGAAATCTAAATAAAAAAAATTAATTCCCTGGTGTCTAGTGTTTTCTACCCCTCTCGGGGCAGATTGGCCTAATAAAAATAGGCCGATCTCCCCCCAAGGGGGGGGAGGGGGGGCAGAAAAGGCCTAAAAGTATTTTGCCCCCAGGCGAACGACCCTTGCCTAAGGGGTCACTCCCCACATATTAAAAAAAAGAAAAAAAGTTGTCCCTGGTGTCAAGAGTTTCTGCCCCCCCCCGGGGAAGATCGGCCTAATTATAATAGGCCAATCTGCCCCCAGGGGGACAGAAATGGCCTAAAAATAAATTGACCCCTGGGGAGCGGCCCTCACACAAGGGGCTGCTCCCCTTATTCAATAACAACAAGAAAAAAACTTCCTGGTGTCTAGTGGGCATTTCTGCTGCCCGATCACAAAAATGGTGAGAAAGACAGCAAAGGAAAGGAAAAGCCTTTCCTTTCCTTTGACGCCTCTCTCGGTCCCTCCACGTGATCGGAGGAGAAAAGCTTTTGCATTTCTCCTCCGACCCCCACTGGAAGCAGAGCTTTCAGCACGGAGGGGTAGGCCTCTGATGACGTCAGCGCGCGATCACGAGCTGACGTCATCAGACAGCCACGGGGGTCAAGGAGGGTGGGGGTGGAAGGGGAAGCAATTCCTCTTCCATCCCTGCCCTGGGAGTGCTGAGGCGATGCTGCCAGGGGGAGCCGGTCCAAGGACATAACCGTTACTTCCTTGGCTGCCAAGGGGTTAAAAGTTAGAATGTTTATTTCCCCATATTAACAATGCTAATGTCATGTAACCTAGTCTCAGAATCAAATGATAAACATATAGGAACAATATTGGCTGACCAAAACGGTGAAAGAATCACAATCTAATCAAAGCTTGAGCTACTACACATTCTAAGGTTACAGTGCAAATTAATAGCAAGAATAACTGAACAAACAAAATAACATACATTTAGATTCAGCAGCGAAAAGACATCAACAGTTATTACATGTAGCGAACTTCATCAGTGAGAACCCTAACTAACACCAGATTAGAATAGCATGTTTGGACTTCATCTAACTATGGCTCTATCAAAATGGTGGTTGGTACGTAGAAACAAAAACAAATAGACATAACAATCAGTAACAATGGCAGTATACCTGTCCTCAACATCGTTCAGCAAGCTGTGACAGTCTTCGTCGATAGGACATCAGTTCGGTCAGCAATACATCAGGACTCAGCATCAAGGCTCAGAAAAAACAAAGTCTCTCTAAGCACTAATGTTAACCACGTCTCTTCTCAGGACGGTCTAGAAAAATAATAGCCTAAACTCTCAAGAAGAATAGGCTGAATGGCTTCTCTCCTCTCTGTGCAGTCTGGTTAAGTTAGGTTTCATAAAAACTACTTCCCACATCCTAATTGGTCAGGGGATCACATGTTCACACTGAGAGGCATATTTATACTTGTTTTGGGCTGAATTTGCGTCATTTTTTAATGCAAATTATTTGCAAAACTAACTCCATATTTATCCAAAGTTATGGAGTTAAAGTCATTTTTTGGACGTGGAAACCTACCTTGTGTCAATGAGATGCAAGGTAGGCATTACTGTGCAAAAAATGACTCTATTGCCTTAGCGTCAAATTTATCCCCATGCTAAAATCACACACGGGGAGGAGGGGTCAAATAATGGTGCAAAGCTTGCTTTGCACCATTATTTAAGCCTGAGTCAGGGCGGGCGTATGGGGACCTGGGGGCCTATTTCCATGGTGGAACACCATGGAATAAGCCCACAGGTGCCCTCCCAGGCCCCAGGAACACTCCTACCCACACCAGAGGGAGAGCGGAGGATGGGGGACCCATCCCAGGTAAGTATAAGGAAGTACAGGTAAGTATTTTTTTTTTAAGTGCCCCCCTACATGGTACTGGATGCAATGTCCATGCCCAGAGGACCCTGGTTCCCTGTGCAGGCCATTGGGGTGGTGGGCATGACTCCCGTCTTTTCTGAGACACGAGTCATTTGGTATGGATGGTTTTGCATCAGAAAATGACTCTAGGCAGGTTAGAGTCATTTTTTTTAACTCTAACCTGCCTAACGTCATTTTTAGGTGCAAAACCCCCTTCTCCCATACCGCAACCCCCACCCGGCTAACTTTATTTCTTTTTACACTAGCCTACCCTTTGCGCCGGCTTGCATCATTCCATTAATATGGTGGCCAACTGGCGATCAAGGGTGCAAGCCGGTGCAAAACGTTTTGATGCAAAACTGCATTAGTGCAGTTTTGCATCAAAAAGTATAAATATACCCCAAAGTCCAATCAAACTAAAACCTCAAATCTACATTTCTACAACTACATGGTTCACATGTCGACGATTGGCTCCTCCTCTCCCGCTTCCGTGATTCGGCTTGTCAGGTATCAATATTGTTGCCGCTTATACTCCAGTCAGTGCATCCATTGTCTTCTTCTGGGAAAGTCAATCTTATTCCCATTACAGTAAACATTGTTTCACTAGCAAGTACATAATCTTCTAGCAAGCAGTTTCTCGTGAGAACTAACTTCCGCTACAAACACATGGTCAGAACAGTAGAAACTCACAATTTAATCCTCTAAGCATCCATTTTATTAAACCCCTAAGAAATGCAGCTCGACATGAGGCCATGCAACTAGGCCAAGACCTCTCTAAGTTCAGGCTTACAGTTACTGAAGCTAATACATAATGCATAACCCTTAATATGACATAGTACTGCATTAATCAAACATAAGCTCAACATTTCATATTATTATGCCATTAATAAGTATACTTTGTGAACACTGGCGGACACCCAGGTGGGCGCATCTTCAAATGATTGCATTATTTTTCTCTAAGTTAATACATTTCCTATGCAAGTTCAACACACAAAATACATTAATATTCATTGATAATTTCATTAGAAATTATTTCTTAACAATAGTGAACTAAAAAGGTAAGGTGAAAATTGTCCAGGGGTATTCATTTTGGTGTAGAAGTGATTTCTCAATCTTTTTCATCAGCTTTTTTGTTCTCCTTCAAAAACATATCGCCATCTTCATGAAAGCACACTTTTCCATTGTATTTTATCTACATGCTGAACAAGAAGGAAAATCTTCTCTTTTAGAATCTGAGCGAAGGAAAGCCAAAAATCTATCGTAATTTATTATAGCGTTGAAGTTAAAATATGTGGACTTTTGTGTTTTGCATGCTTTAGGCTACAGCGCAATATGATGATTTACCCACATCAACGGCGTTTAATAACTCCGAAAGTTAAAAGGCTGGGCGAACTCTGCCAGGTATCAGACCTGTTACCCTTCATCGGGACATGACTTTACAAAGTGATAGATGACATGGAGAAGTAATGGTAGAAGTGTTGAATATGTGAGTAACGTGTAAGTGATGTCTTCTTCCATCTTTGGCGAACGATGGTAAATGAGGTAAGGGCTTTCGTACAGTCATGTTCTGTGTGGAAAGTATTCATAATAGGTTGTATGTAAGCTTGTATGACCTGAGTTTGGTCTATGTAATGACTTGTGCTGTCATTTTTGCTTGTTTCAGTGGTACCTAGCTGTGTTGTGATTAAGAGACAAGAGCAGGATTTTCCAACACCTTTGATCGAGAACTACCAGTAGCTCCAAAGCTATCTTGGGGTAGCCCTCTGCCTGTCACTCGACTTCAGAAGTCAGCTGACTTTAAAGCAGAGTCTTTTGTTAAATAAACTACACGGCTCTTTTGCCTGATAATAGGCTTGACAGGAGATGTCTCAGATCTGAGCATGTTGTTTAAATGCATCTCTGAAAATCATCAACAAAGAGTGCTTCGTTGAACTTGTACTCTGCTGACCACGAGTATCAGAGGTGTATTTGGTTACAGTCAAATGCAGTAAAATAGTTGGAAGGCGATTAGACATTATCGAAAGGTGCATTATTGAGAAAACCCCTGTATCAACATTTATATTAGCCTAAAATCAGTGTTCCTTTTTCTTTGCTTTTCCATTGTGTTCGTTTCTTTCTCTCCTCTAGTTTAACTTTACTTTTCGTTCTCTGCTTTTTTTTTTCTTTCTGTTTCTATCCACTATTCTCATTTTTGTTTTCTCTCTCTTTCTTTCCTTCTGTCCTTTGTGCCGCTCCTTCTTTCTTACTTTTGTTTTTCCTTTACTTCTTTCCTCCTAGTCTCCATTTCTTCTTTCCGTTCCTCCTTTTATCCATTCCATCTCTCCTTCTTGGGTTTGTTCCTTCTTTTATTTCATTCTCTCCTTTCTTTCTTGTCTCTGTCTCACCCTCATCCCTACTTCTTTCCTTTACTTTACCCATTTATTCCTTATTGTGTTTCCTACTTCTCGACTTCTCTTTTTTCCTATCCTCCTCTTCTTTTTCCTTGCTTCCCTATTTACTATACCTATACCCATCCCTACATTTTTTCTTCTTTCTAACATTGTTTGTTCTTTTCCATCATTCATTATTTCCTTCACCTTTTCCTTCTTTCCTTACAATCTCTTCTTCATTCATCATTTCATTCTTTCTGTACTTCCCACCTGCATTCCTTCTGTTCTTTCCCCCTAGTTTCCCCCATTAATTCTTATAGCCCAATTCCCTTTCCCTCTCTTATTCATCTTTTCCTTTTTTCCTTCATTTTTATCTGTTTTCTTCCTCACCTTCTAGCCTTTCTCTTTGTCTTCTTATTCAGTTCACTTATTCTGTTCTTTCTTCATTCCCCTGCTTTCCTTCCTTCCTTAATCTCGTTCCTTCCATCTTTGTTTCCTCGCTTACTTTCGCTCCGTTCTCACAGTTGTTTTCCTTTCTTTTTTTCATCCTCTCCTTTCTTTAAAATTACTTAACTTCCTATATCAATCTCTCCATTCATTAAATTGGGTTTTATCATTGTCTCATAATCACACATAATCATGGGCAAACGGAATGCTGCATGTTCGTGTTTGCTTGTTGGGTGCTTTCTTATCTGCTTGTACCTATTGCCAGTGGTCCCATTTTAGGGTGCAAGTTAGATGTTAAAAAAATACCATTCTGATGTAGTTTTGCGAGGATTTGTTCTTATTGGGGGGTACTTGTCTATCGTTTCTTAGTAAGTTAAACATTCTAGGACTGCTCTTTTTATAATGATTGCACTGTTCCTACTATTAAGCCAGACAAGTTTCTGGACATCAACCAGGACTCTTTAGGAGAGTTAACTACGCTATGGACGTTTTTCTGGCTTTAGTTCGTATCATTGTCATCCCATGTCCTGCACGACCAAGAGACCACAAACCCCATGGAGATACTTACCTCTCTGAGGTGATTCACAAACAAGAGTCCCTTAATCACTTCAACAAAACCAGTGTCCAACGTTAAAATCACTTTGCCTTTATGTACCTACCCTTTATTCATTTTTATATTAGTCAGTAGCTATGGGTGGTTTACATTTATCAGAACTGGCTCGCACTATTGAAAAGTTTGGAGACCCTTGATCTAGAGACAATTACTGTGTGTTTTGTTGGAAATTCATTGTAGTGTTATCTCGTGTTTTCATTTGAAAAAAAGAAGATATAGTCGTGTCCTATACCAATGTCCATGATGTCACTCCTTATTTTCATGGAACTCATTTCTTCCTTTACTATAAGTATCTCCCCTGCTTGTGGGACTCTATGTGGTTGATGACGCAGAGAGACCAGAGATCCAGCTGATACATCATATAAATCATCCATTACCTGTACCATATATGAGTGTCACCTCTTAGTACATAAAACCCAACCAGACTTCATCACCCATTTGAGGAAAAACCTAGTATTTTAAGGAAAGAAATGCAAAGAACACTATGAAATGATCCATGCATCCCAGGACTTGACATTGTAGCTATCATTGGCAGCTTTTATAACACACAAAAGTTCTCCTTCACAACTAATCATCTTGAAGTAACACCATAAGAATTACTTCTATTAAGATTCCACGATTTAATCTGGAGAAATTATTAGATAGTGTTTTTAAATGGGGTCTCTAATTGACAGAGGTATACACCCTTGTCCAAGAAGGGCCCACAATCATAGTCACGGTAAGCCACACACAATCCAAATTATCCTGTGCCCACCCTCTGATAGCATGGCACTGAGCAGTCAAGCTTAACTTAGAAAGCAATGTGTAAAATATTTGTGCAATAAATCTTACAGTAACACAGTGAAAACACCACCAAAATACACCACACAGGTTTAGAAAAATATAGGGTATTTATCTGGTAAAAATAAGGTCAAACAATAAAAAGCCAACAAACACAAGTTGAGATATCACTTTTGCAAGATTAAAAAGAGTCTTAAATCTTAGAAATCACCAGTTGTCTCTTGATTACACCGAGTACCTGATTTTTGTAAAAAATAACACGGATGGAGACTGCAGAGGAGAAGATGCATGGAAAAGTAGGGTGTGTGCTGGATTCTGCGATGCAGCACAGATGATGTGTTGTTTCTTTCCACGCTGCAAGGGGCTTTGAGTAATTTTTTGGTGAGATCTTTTTGACGCCTAGGGACAATGCAAGGAAATCCTGGGCGCGCTGGAAGAAGTCACAGGCGTTGTGTCGATCCGGAAGGGGTGTGCATCGCATTTTCGGTCAGAAGGCAGGCGCTGCATCAAATCTTCGCTCTGGAAGTTGGGCTGCATCGTTCCGGTTTGGCTGTGTGGCGATTTCTTGGTTGTGAAACAGCTATGCGTCATTTCTAGCAGGCTGTGTGTTGATTTTGGGTGCACAAGGAGTTTCCTGAAGAGATGTAGTCTTTTTGGCCCTGAGGCTTCAGAAAACAGGAGGCAAGCTCAATCGAAGCCCTTAGAGAGCACTTCTCAGCAGAAATCAGAGGACAGCAGAGCAGCAGAGTAACAGCAGGGCAGCAGTCCTTCTCAGCAAAGCAGTCCAGATGAGTCCTTTGGGCAGCCAGGCAGTTCCTCTTGACAGGTTGCAGGTTAAGGTTTGGAAGTGTCTGTGTTAGTGGGGCCAGGGACCCAGTTCATATAACCCAAAATGCCTTTGAAGTGGGGACCCTTCAAAGAGTTATTTTGAAGTGCACAAGTTCCCCTTTCAGTACATGTCTGTCTTCAAGGGTCCCAGTAGGGGGTTTTGCAGTCCACTATGTGAGGGCAGGCCGCTACCCTTTGAAATGTAAGTGTCAGGCCTACACCCTTCCAGTCCAGAGGCACTCATTCAGTATGTAGATGAGTGCAGGTGTGACTGAGTATCCTGTGTTAGTGTTTGTCTGGGTGAAATGCACAAGGAAGCTGTCAACCAGCCCAGCCCATACATTGAATGGAGACAGACTGTAAGGCACAGATGCATTTTAAGTGTAGAGAAATGCTCACTTTCTAAGAGTGACATTTCTAAACTAGTAATATAAAATCCAACCTCACCAATAAGCAGGATTTTCTATTACAATTCTGGCCATACTATATATGACCTGGTTACCCCTTTCTGATCAGAATCTACCACTCAAACAGTATATGAGGGTAGTCCTAATGCTATCTTATGAAAGAGGCAGGCCTCACAGTAGTGGAAAAGGAATTTAGGAGCTTTCCGCTACCAGGACATATAAAATACACATGTACATGCCCTGCCTTTTACCTACATAGCACCCTGCCCTATGGGTTAACTAAGGCCTTGGGGTGACTTATATGTGGAAAAAGGGGAGTTTAGGGCTTGACAAGTACATGTAAGTGCCAAGTCGAACTGGCAGTAAAATTGCACACACAGGCCTTGCAATGGCAGGCCTGAGGCATGGTTAAGGGGCTACTTATGTGGGTGGCAAACAGTGCTGCAGGCCCATTAGTAGCATTCAATTTACAGGCCCTGGACATAATTAGTGTACATTACTAGGGACGTACAAGTAAATCAAATAGTTCAATTGGGAATGAACCCATGTTACCATGTTTAAGGGACAGAGCATATGCACTTTAGCACTGGTTAGCACCAGCGAAAACAGTGTCAGAAAAGTGGAGCGAGACAGGTAAAATGTTGGGAGATGACCACCCTAAGGCTGTCAGGTCTCACAGATAGTATTCTACTCAACAAAGTTCTTCTCTCCCTTCTTTACCTGCCCACAAGCTGAACAACTCTGCCGAGGACAATAATGGAAGGAGAGAGCTATTTAAGTACAGCAAGAGCAATGGTGAAGAGAGATTTGAGGTAAGGCAAGGAGCATTACTGAGACATAAAGTAGAGAAAGATATGATATAGAAAGAGAGATGTGAAGAGGAGAGTGGCTAATGATGAGAAAGACGATGAGAGGCATAGAGAGAGAAAGATCAAGCAGGTGTTTAAGGTGTGATGGAGTTATATTGGAATGAAGTATGATACTCCTCAGGGGACTTTAAGTGAGTTTCCCCTCCCTAAATTTCTTCCTACACCCATGCAGACATAAGAGGACACCTGTGGAGTACATTGTAGTAAGGAGAGAACTTGACTACTAGTATCGTTACCAAGGATTCCTGGAGACACACACACAGCCGGAATGCCCCCTGGCCCCCTTAATCCTCCCCCGAGGTCAGAAGCAGGAACCAACCCCTCAAGCCAGAGCCTTTTTTTTTTTACCAGATAACTGTGTAGGGGTATGAAAATGAGGTGCACTAATGTTTCACATGTAACCTAATTACAGACATTTTTTGCTAGGTCTGTACGGCAACCAGTGTTTGCACCCACTTCTTGCACCACTAGGGCACTTTGGAATTATCAAAGTTTTAGCAGATGCTTGTGCTGTCTCTTGTAAATATGGTTTACTCCAACACACACATTGCAACAGCGCAATCACAACTTAGCATTCCCTCATTTACATTTGGGTGCAGCCCCATACAAATGAGAGAATATTTTGCCATTGCACCCAGTATATATTAGAGATGGGAGCACAAAGGCAACAGAGCTATTGGATGGCACATAGACTGTCTCGACATAGATGTGGTGAAAAAGCAGTAGACAGGGGGACCCCTGGAACCCTACTGCACACATGTGCAGTAACTCACTGCACCTGGGTGCAGGTCGCCTCCTTTTCCCTCTTGATATAGAGGCCCATCTGTGTCCAGTGAAATAATGAGCTGTAGTTTCAAATATCAGCCCTGTCTTTCACTGATGTACTCTTCACAGTGCAGGCATGTATTATCAATGATTTGCTACGGTGCAAACAGAAACATTGTACTTGATGTGTATTGCAAGCCCTGCTGTAAAAATATTGAATTATTCTGGATTGGCATTCCTACTATATGTACATGTGGGGCGTGGCCAACATGGCGACCGGAGCGGCCGCATAAACTACAGCTCCGCTCCCGGCTTTCGACAAATATCCTATATCAGACACCCCCGTTCTTCTAAACAAAAGGCGACACTCGTGCAGTCCTCGGTGCACTCCCGGCGACTTATTATACAGTCCGGGTTCTGCCGGAACCAACACACCGCGGATGGCCAGACGGACGACCGAGCCGAGCACTGAAGAGCACGGCCCGATCAAGTACAGCACCAGGGAATGTAACTGCCCCTCACCAGACAGGTGGGGGCCCAGAGTAAACCCGAGGGACCTGAACGGGCTCGAAGAGCCACAGCAGGAGCGGCGGGCTCGATGCCCTGACACAGGTGAGGGCCTGTTAGAGAGCAACGGTCGAAAGAAATCCCGCGACTATGAGGCCGCGCCGACCCACTGTAATAGTCCTGGTCGCAGGGACTGAGGGACCGTACCCGTGGGTTGCCTGGCGCTGGGCTTCCAGGTCCACGGGACCCTAGCCACCCATTACTGGTGCGCGCGGCCTCAAACAAAATACATACCATTTGAAAACGCGCTGATGCCGACACCATCCCCAGCAAGGAGCCGCGACCGCGGCAAACATCAGAAGAATTAGGCACCACACGCTACAGGCAGCTGCGATTACACAGGTCCCAGTGAGGCGGCGGTGACACTGACAGCTAAAATACTCGCTCAGCACTTAAGCGCCTTAAGGACACTCCACAGTGATCTGCCTCGCGCCCCATCGACAACATAAACCGAGTCGCGGGGCTTCCATGGAACAGAAGGCCCCTCATAAGTGCGCACAAGCCACAATAACATAAATTAAACAGTGCCTCGCCCGTAGTGAGCTAATCTGTGCACTGTAACAGCCTGTGACTTACTGCACCTTACAACAGCAGGCTACTCCAAAAAAAAAAAAAAGGAAAAAAGAAAAACTTTCTCTTTTGTCATAGAAAAAATCACTCAGCCGAAGCGTTCCTCTTTTAATTGCACCTGCTCAGCTTTGCCAGTGCTGAGCTCTGACTATGACTTAAACCCATAGACAAGCATCAAAGCGACTGTTCAGTGACTCACTAAAACTGCATGACTTACCTGCTGAAAACAATCCCACCTACCCTACGCTCATGCTCCCGAGTACTGGGAAACTACCCCGCTAGCACAAAACAGGCGGCCTGCATAGCTACGTCAAGTCCACCCTACTCCCGTCGACTGGCACCACGCAGGGTGCAAGTAAGCCTAACACTACCGATAGTTATTACAAACATGGGCAACCCTACTTGATATTGATACGCATACACTTTGACTGAGCCACCAAGTCAAATCATATCAGACAACCAATGGGCAAACCGAAGACACTTTGCGTGCCCCCAGGAAACATGGACCCATGCGAATCGCCTCCACCTACGGAGCCCTCAGTCACGCACCAGGCACTTCAGAAGTTGGAAGCAACATTACAAACCCACAGAACACAGTTTGAGAAGATACTACAAGCCATTCTAGACACCAAAACTACCTTGGAAGTGAGAGAGCGTAGCTTATATACTTAGAAATTACCATGAAATGCTTATGAACTAAATGGTCTGTACGGCAACCAGTGTTTGCACCCACTTCTTGCACCACTAGAGCACTTTGGAATTATCAAAGTTTTAGCAGATGCTTGTGCTGAATTCCTGATGGTGAATCAACTGATGCCCTGAGGACGAAGACTGAACCTGAATGCTGACCCAATGTGGAGGGTAACTATATGACGATTAAATTGTAATTGTCTGTTTGCTTTTCCGTTCTAGGTACCAACTGCTTCTTTTGACAGAGAACATAGTTAGATGTTTTCTAAATTGGTGTTACTAAATTGTTTTGCATGAAGCCCAACATGCCAATGCTAATTCGAGGTTAGATGAGAGGTTCACTAAACAGATGCAAATAGACAAATGACTGAATCTATGTTTTGTTGAATAACGTGATAATGATTCTTTTCTAAGGATAACATATGTTGACGTCGTGCTATATTCTAATATTCGTGATTCTTGCTTTAATGAAATCTTATCAGAGTTGCCTTATTGTGACTACATTAATGTGTTTCTTGGTTTTGAGACTAATAAACTTGCTAGTAGAATTGTAATCAATAGGGAATAAACTTCATACAATAGTACTAAACTGGTGTGGTTATTCATGACTGCAAGGTAACAGTGGTTTCTGAGTTTTATTAATGTCTTTGACTAATTTGAATTGTCTTATGGTGATAAATATTGATGACGTTGTTGACATATTGATTGACATGCTGATTAGTTATCTCGTCCGAAGGTGTCTTCAATCAGGGTCAAAAGATTCATTGGCCTAAAACGAGTCCCGGAGTGGGTAAATTAGTCATAAAGGGACGCGTTAAAAGAAGCAAAAATAGGTTCAGTTGTCGAAGATGTCAATCTTCTGCGTACAGACCAACAAGCCCTGGCGGAAAGGGTAACAGCACTTGAAAAAGATGCAGCACAATTCACGCCATCGATAAAGGACCTCCAATCGCAGCTGTTGACAGTGTCATCCGAGGTTGAGGCCCTGAAACGCAGAGCCGAGGACGCTGAAGGCAGATCACGCCGGAACAACATTCGCTTTGTGGGATATCCCGAACGGGCTGAAGGGCCTAGCACAGAACTATTTATTGAACAATGGCTCACGGGAACAATATTACAAAATAATATCCCAAAATTTTTCTCTGTAGAGCACGCACACAGGGTTCCTGGAAGACCCCCGCCACCTGGCGGTCAGCCCCACCCTCTAATAGCAAGACTCCTTAATTACAGTGACAGAGACCTCATCCTGCAAATGTTTCGCAAGTCAGGCCCTGTATGGTTCAAAAACGCAGAAATCACGGCCTACCCAGACTTCACTGCGGAGGTACAGTGGAAACATAACTCCTTTTTCAAGGTCAAAGAATGACTACGAGAACACAACATTAAGTATGCTCTGTTGTTCCCTGCCACACTCCAAGTACAGGACAACACTTGCACTCTCTTCTTCACTTCCCCAGAGGATGCATGGACCTGGCTGCACGCTAAAGGCCTTGCTGACCCGATAAACCCAAGAACTCCTACGGAAAAATGGTAATCTCCGAAGGATAGACGCAAGTCTCGCAGAAAGCAAGACACTAAACCTTCACCAGAACAGTACCAAGTGGAGCGCTCCTTACTATTACAGGCCACAACCCGTTTTGTTAACGCATCTCCAACATCCTTCTCTACCCAAACTGAAGCAGATCACGAACCAGATGTAAACTATGATTCCGCAGACTCCAGCCGAGGCCCTACTCTCACGCCGCGCACAGCAGATGACATTTGTTAGTTACGCAGGCCATCAACATCACCACATTCTCAGCTGTGCCCCTCCTCCACAAAACCAGGCTACCTCGTTCAATCATCTAGGCCTGAGCAGCATGTAATTATGTTTCATATGTTTCATCGTCACTCTAAACTACAACACCTTAGTCGCCGGAGGCCCCATGCAGACGCACCAGTAATAAGAGCTTTGCGGGCCGGGAAACCCATTGACTCGAAAACATGAGCCTGAAGCACCCCCCGCTCCATATGGACTGTTTCTCTCAGTTGGCAGACACTGGCATACCTCCAGTCGTGCCGCATACACAGTTATTGTTTTATATAGTTATTGTTTTTTGTGTCACTAAATGGGTTCTATTCATGTTACGTAACGTAGTTCACGTTCATAGTAACAGGCGTCACAACCGTGCCCTCAATAAATGCACACTAGGTGGCACTAATGTCACAAAATGCTTGACCGTAGAAGACACTTAGGACATTATAGGTAGGCACAGAGTAAGGGCCACATACTCACTGCAGTCAAATAAATCCACATATACATCATGACCCCCCAACATCAACATTATACCCCACAATACAAAATACTCACATGGAACATTAGAGGCATGGCACCCTCACGCAAACGCCAATGGATTTATACACACCTTAGAGACACCAGATACATATTGCCATGTTACAGGAGACTCACTTAACTGGGTCCTTACTAGAGAGCTCAGGCGTAAAATGGCGGGGACAACTGTACAGTACTACCTTCTAGACATTCGCACGCGTGGTGGCAATCTGGATAGCACCAGGGGTCCCATTTATAAAGTCCCGAACACAATGTGACCCAAATGGGCGTTACGTGATCCTGGAAGGGGTTCTAGATGGCTCCCCCCTAGCATTAGTTGCTCTATACACCCCTCACACAGGTCAACGCAAACTTTTGTGGACACTCAATAACAGTAAACTTAGGGACCTAGCGGTGGCTAGTGTATGGAGTGGCGATTTAAATTCAGTGCTAGACATTCATATGGATCGCTCATTTACCCCACTCGCCATGGCCCCAGCTTGGCGAGCATCCCTTGACCTGGCAGAGTGGGCATCTAATAACGGTCTGAGGGAAATCTGGAGAATGGGACACCCCACCCAACGCGAATACTCTTATTATTCATGAGTACATAAACTACACACCAGAATAGATAAGTTATTTGCACCAACTGACATAATCCAAAAAATAAATACATCTGGGTACCTTGCCCGCACCATTTCAGACACCATAATCCGTTATATGCCACATTATTATGGGGCCGCACGCATAACCGTATACCAACTTGGTGTTTACAACCAGAAGCCCTTACAGACCCTCTCTTCCATGCAGAGGTATCCCAGTTTTTATCGAACTACTTCACTTTAAATAAGGACACAGCCTATTCACGCGCTATCGAATGGGATGCCCACATAGTTGTGATACGTGGTCACTGTCTGGCAGCTACCGTAGGAGTCAAGAGAGCACTCACTAGAGAGTTGCAAGATTTCGAGATCAAATTACGCAAGACAGAAGTGGAGGTCTTTACGAATACATCCTCACCGGAAACATTGAATGCGCTCAGAGCCAGTCATAGGGAGGCTGACACCAGGCTGTGAAAACACGACTACAGACACTTTCAGGCACAACAGCATGCAGAAGGGGATAGATCGGGTAAAATGTTAGCTTGGCTGGTTCGTCAACCGACGCAGTCCTCACCCATAGGTGCGATCAGACTGCACACAGGTCTTTTTGTCAACACCCAGGTCGAAATTAATACAGCGTTTCACATGTACTATCGCTCCTTATACCAACCCTCCACCCCCCCACTGAACAACAATTGACTGAACTATTGTCTCTGATTCCCCAAAATCTGCATATCACAAGCAATGCAGATACATTAGACGGCCCGATCACTATAGAAGAACTACGCTTAGCTCTCTCTCAAATGGCACGCAACAAAACCCCAGGGCCAGACAGACTGCCAGTGGAATATTTTAACTCACAACCCATTCATCTCTTGCAACCCCTCCTAGAGGGGTTCAATGAAGCCCACAATAGAACGCAACTGCCTGACTCTATGCGTGAAGCATTAATAGTTGTGCTCCCAAAACCAGACCGAGACCCCTTAGATGTCAAATCATATAGACCACTCTCCCTTCTAAATTCTGACTGTAAACTCCTAGGGAAGATCCTAGCAAACAGACTACTCCCTCATCTACAAACTTAATTCATCCAGATCAATCCGGATCTATACCAGGGAGAAGTACCTTTTTAAACATTAGGAGATTAATCCGCATAATGCACGGCGTCACAGAGGCAAAAGCAGTAGCTATATCCCTGGACTTATAAAAAGCTTTCGACACACTTAGCTGGGACTATCTCTTCCGCACTCTAAAGACATTCGCCTTTCAGAACGGCTTTATAAGCTGGATCAGGACATTATACTCCAAACCCACAGCCCGAGTTAAAACGGGACAAGTCATCTCCGAAGTATTTCCCATTGGCAGGGGCACTAGGCAAGGCTGTCCGCTCTCTCCCTTATTATTTGCTATAGCAATTCAACCGCTAGCAATTAAACTCCATAGCTACGCTTACACCTGGGGCATCCCAGAATTCAACTCACATCACATTGTATCTCTATATGCTGATGATGCCCTAATATACCTATGCAATCATACTTCATCCATTGCAGGGGTAATGCTAATACTGGACAATTTTGCACTGACCTCGAGTCTGAGCATCAACTGGACTAAATCAAGTATTTTCCCCCTCACCCCTATACCAAACGGACAGCTAATGACATTACCCCAATATCAACTCTCTTGGTCCCATTCAACCTTTAAATATCTAGGTATTCATATATAGCACTCCATGGTAGACTTAAGGGAAGGCAACTTGGACAGGCTACTCAGATCTACCCGCAGCTCGCTGCTATTCTGGAGCTCGCTCCCACTATCCCCTATGGGCCGGACAGCTACAGCTAAAATGCTAATTCTACCGCGTTTCCTATATTATTTTACTGTTCTCCCGATAACTCTGCCACGCTCGTTCTTTCATAAACTACACTCCCTTCTGACTGAGTTACTGTGGGGCAAGGATAGACGGAGGTTGGTACTATCTATTACACAACATCCACAAGAAGAGGGCGGACTAGGAATGCCAAACCTAGAACTATACTATGCAGCAGCTCAGCTGCAATGGATAGCTTTGTGGCTAAATGACCCGACTTCCCCAGAGCATGAAGCAATAAAAGCATACATGGCACCACAAACAATACTAGCGACATTACTGGCTGTACCCCCTATCCACGGAATAGATCCCCATTACTAGATGCAGCCAGATCCTGCTGGAGGAGATACGTCCAGGGCAGAACCCCATCTCCCCCTTACGCCCCTTCACTACCCCTTTCTCAAATACCGAAAATGCAGGACCTATCATCTCACCATGACATACATGTAACTAAAACATTAAACTCGGGAGACCTACACTCGAACTGTCGCATGAGCACTTTCACAGAACTGGTATCTGCTGGGACAATGCAAACCGGGGCATTCTTGACATATATCGCCATTACAAAACTTCTACACAATTTCTGGGGCTGCAATTATTCTGAACCCAACGAATCTCCCCTATTTACCACACTCCTCACTATAGGCAGCGCAAAAGGCACTATTACAAAACTATACAAAACACTTTTGACAAGCGCCCGCACAGACCTATCTCAAGCTAAATCCCGCTGGGACACCGCTCTCGATGCACCAATCTCCCAGAAAACCTGGGAAGCGGCCCTCACTATGATCAAATCTGTGTCCCGTAAAACCAGACTAAGATACACTCAGTTCAATTACATCCATCAGTCCTATTTATCTCCAGCCCGCATCAACGAAATTTACCCGAATTCTAAACCAGAGTGCCCTAGATGTGCCACACCCACAGCTAACTTTTACCACATGGTCTGGGATTGTCACCCAGTAAACACAAGTTGGCAGTGTATCACGGAAACTACAGCAGAAATCGCTGCCCACACGCTCCCTCCCTCCCTGGAATCGTGCTTGCTGGGTATATGACGTCGCGCCAGAGGTGATAGGCACCTGCATAGGTTTATAGATCTTGCATTTGTGGTATACAAGCGATTGATCGCTACACATTGGAATGCCCCTCATGCTCCTCCTTATTCCGCCTGGCTTCACGACCTGTATAACCGCACACAAGCAGAAGCTCACACAACTACAACAAAAGGGCCAGATACAGGAGGGAGCTGAAATCTGGGACAGCTTCGTAGTGAAAATAAAAAAACAGAGACGATATGTACCCCCGTTGATCCCTCACATCCCTCCTGTCGAACACTATGACATCATTACACCCAATTGTCATACAAAGCTAAGCAACTAATAGCACCCCCTCCAAAGGCGTCCACAGGCAATGAGTTTGGATCACACCAGCAAGTTAGTCCTGCCCCAACCCTGCTCCCGCCCTCTCCGTTCAAATTAACACCAGATGTGCACCTCTTGTCCCTCACGTCTAAATGCTGCCCTCATTACTTATAACGCCAACACGTACATACACAAAAAAGTAACAATCAGACTGACCACAATTACAAATTGCACAGTTTTTAAGTTGCATGCCAGTAAGATAAATATAATCGTACAGTACAAAGTTTATAAACACGAGTGAATGTATACAAGAAATGAAACTGCACACTCTTCTTTAATAAATGTAATGCACTGCTGTTTTTGCACCTCGTTCAATAAACAGATAAAAAAAAATATATATATATGTACATCTGCCAACATATAAGTGTTGCACTTTGGGTGAGTATGTCCCGATGATGTCTAAATTAGAAAAAGGAGGGAGCCTATAGAACAAACATGCAGCTAGCAAAGTGAATGGAAGCATTGAAGATGTCCTGCTCTGCAAAAAACAGAGTCAGCATCAGGTTCCTATCTATCATGCTAATATTTGACTGTTGCCTCTGTTGCCTCTGACAAATAAAATAAAGATGTGTTAATTGAACTAGTCATGTGTCAGCACTCATTGAAATTTTAGAATCGTGATAAGACAGCTTTACGAGCCATGCTTAATTACTGTAGTCTTGCTCTGTGGAAGAGTTAATACAGCCATGTGTGTCTCTAATAATGTTGATGTGATAGTTTACTCTGATGTGACTAGATACTGATACTGCTGA
This sequence comes from Pleurodeles waltl, assembly GCF_031143425.1. Classification (NCBI taxonomy): domain Eukaryota; kingdom Metazoa; phylum Chordata; class Amphibia; order Caudata; family Salamandridae; genus Pleurodeles; species Pleurodeles waltl. The sequence continues at coordinate 32,306,637 of NC_090437.1, forward strand.
AGGAAGAATCTCTGTTGCCACGTGGCAGTGTTATGAAAATAAAAATGCTTTCACACCAGCAAAATCACCACAGCATGTTGCTATATTTTGGCGTAAGTGATTCTAGGAAGCAGGAACTTCTCTGAGTAAAAGAAGCCAAAGGTTTAAAACTGTGGGTACTGTGCTGGCTGTGAATGAAGAAGAACCAAATGCCTGATGATGTACTGCTTGGTACCTGACACATCGCAATATTTTTGACCATTCAGACACGGATGGACTCTTCATTTAAAAAAGGACAGTCCCTTTAAAAATTATATTTCTTCAAAATGATATGGCTTAAGAACAATATATTTTCCTTTGCACAAACCAGAATTCAGGAGAGACCATCTACTCTTTCATTAAGCACTAGTAAGTAAACATGTTTTTATTGGTTAATTAAAACCATAAACTTTTTCTTCCACATAAAAATTTAACAGAGCAATTTTAGTGTAATAAAGCAATTACAGATCTTGAGTTTAGAATGAAATGGTTTAAAAGATTTCCTTCCACATAAATTTTTTAAAAAAGATCTTACTTAGTGCTAAAAGGCATTCATAATTATAGGGCAGCAGAACAATCTTTGTGTAGATAAGGCAAATACAGCGAAGAAAGAAAAAAAGTCCTGTGTTTAAAATGAAATGATATATAAAATTTCCTTCCACATAGAAATTTTAAAAGAGAGCAGTAATAGATCAATAAGACAAGGTAGGAAGAGACCTTCTATTGATTTTATTTACCCCTACTTAAGTCTGATTGTTAGTACCAGACTTTATTGCAGCACATGCTAAGCAACCCAAATGAACTACCTAGAAGCCCTCCCTTCTTTAAGATGGTCAGAGTAGGTTATAGGGATTTTGTTATCATTTCCGACTTCCCTATGACTTGGTTATTTCAAGAGGCTGTGATTTTGAGCGAGAACATTTCCAAAAATTGAACCAGCCTAATGTTCAATATTGTATTTCGAGGGTTAAAAGCTGCAATTAATGCATGTCTGCAGGATTCTTAAATCGTTTAATTCTTTTTTCAGTAAGAGTCTCCTTTCAACCGCCAAAGCTTGACAAATGCAGACCACATGCACCAAGTTTTCATCTGCTGGATGACAAAGATGGCACTCCTGGGAGCCTACTTGCTGCTCCTTCTTCCATTTTGGCATGAGGTCTAATGTTGGGACTTCACCCAGCCTAAGTCTGAGAAAGGATTGCTTGATTTTCCATGAGTAGGAACCCGCCATCAGTAGTGATTCTTTAAACTTTTTGTAGGAGTTAAGGATCAACCAACTATGCTCCCTTTTGGCCAATGAGACCCTATCTTCTAGCCAGCTCTGTAATTTACTTGCTTTATTCACGGCTTTATTAAAAACGGGGATCGGTAGAGACCGGTCCCATACCTCATCTAAGTTTAAAAGACTCTTACTTTTTTCTAGATACCTTATGTAGTTGCAGTTCCCTCTTTCTAGTATAATTTCCTGCCAGACTAGATTGGCTAAAGACCCTTTTGGAGCGCGGCTAAATTTGTAGCAGCAGTTAATATATGCCGCGGGTCGGGCTAACGGCTGTTTGACCAGCTTGAATTCCAGTCTGACCTGGGCTGGCGAAGCACGCCCAGGGAGCCGAAAAATGTGCTTATAGGTCTTTATCAGTAGCTTATCCAGTAGACCTACTTCCATCCCCCTCATTATTTCGGTCCCATAGGTGATAGTTGGAAGTAGTTTCATTCTCATTACAGCTGTTAATGGGTTCAGAGCTTGACCACAGATTTAGTTTGCTAGCTTACAAAAAGCGTAAGTAAAGGCCTGCGTCTTGTTTTTTATTGCTTCTTTTTGTGGCGTGAAATTACCTCTAGCATCCACCACAAATCCTAGGTATCTATATGATGTTACTTCCTCTAGGCTTTTCCCATTCATATGCCATTTACATTGGCTGGTTGGCCTGCGGTTTAAGGTAATCATTTTAGATTTTTTATGATTGATTTCTAAATCATTAGATCCAGAATATTCTTCTAATGCCTTTAACAAATTCTGCATGCCTATTCTGGTGTTACTGATTAATAGTAGATCATCTGCATATAGCAGATTGGATACTTGTTGACCGCCCAATGAGGGAGAGTGGGATGAATGAGCATTTAACTTGGTGGGGAGATCTGCTATGTACAGGTTGAAGAGTGTTGGGGCCACTACACAGCCTTGCTTCACACCCACTGTTGTTTTGACTGCCCTCGATAGGTGAGAGCCTTCCCCCAATTTAACCTTCACCCAAGTATCAGAATATATCATTTTGATGGCATTTAAAATAGGATGTGGCAGCCCCCACAGTAATAGTTTGGCCCACAATTTGCCGCGGGAGACACAGTCAAAAGCAGCTTTAAAGTCAACAAAACATAAATAGGTTGGAGTCCCCTTTGCTTTTGCTCTGTTCATGATCAGACCTAGCCCCATAAGATTTGTTAATGTTCCTTGGTGCTTGGTGAAGCCGGTTTGATTAAAGGGCAGAATATTGTTATCTGTAATCCAGGCTTCTAGATGTTTTAGCACACAGCAGGAAAAGTACTTGAGGTCAACGTCTAAAAGAGCAAATAGTCTGTAGTTGCTTGGGGAGAGTGCGCTCCCACCCTTAAATATGGGGTGGATTATTGAGCCTTTCCAGGATGCCGGGACGCTGCCTGTTGTGAGCACGTCATTGAACATTACAGCCAGGAAATTGGCCCATCTTTCCGTTTCTTGTTTGAATAATGCTTCTGGTAAGCCATTAGGGCAGGGGTGCAGTCCGTTTGTGACTTTTCAATAATTTTTAATAGTTCTGGTGCTGTAATTTTTAAAGCTTCATGGACGTTAGGTTCCCAGTCAATCATATGCCGCTGAATTTGAGGGCCTTCTTCGTTGGTCAGTTCTTTTAGATGGGACTTTAAATGAGATACCCATACTTCCTCTGTAATGTTTGCATTATTGCCTGCTTTTACACCATTGTCTATTGTATTGATGATTTTCCAAAATCTGTTGGAGTCGGATGTTTTGGTCGCAAAATGTAGATTGGCCCACAGGACATCCTGTGGGCCTTCTTTTAACGGTCCATAGATCCCTTTTATACAATTTCCTTTGCTCTCTTAGAGCGGTCAATATCGATACATTATCTGGGCATTTACGCAGTGATCTTAACAGTTTACCTACGGCTGCTTTCCTTTTGCGCGCTGGCAGCGGTAGACGTGAACTTTGGAGGTGATTCAATTGTGCTCCCTTTCTCGTGTTACTTAAAGAATCTTTTTTTATGAGGTCGAGGCAAAATTCTCCCAGACTGTTGTCAACTTTGCCCCACTTGTGGGCAATGATTCTAACTTTCGTAGGGCCTCTTCTGCTTAAGAATTAAGCACTAGAAAGCGTACATGAAATACTGAGAGTTCAATAAGCCTAATTATTGAGGCACTCACGTCCTAAATTTTTGTTGGGTCATCTGTATTTTAGAAGAAACTACTGAGGACATCAAGGAAACTGGAAGATATTTTAAACCTGTTGTGTGCTGTGTACACTACTAACCACCAAGCTAAGGCAGTGGATTACTCTGGACATCTTGACACAGTGATTGGTGCTGTCTGCTTTGTTGAACCACTTTGTTCCATTGCTAATTTACCCCTAGCAATATACTCCAGGTTTCGATGGAATGGTTATGGACAGAAAGTTCAATTTAGAAACAGAGGCTAGTCCCAGTTGAACGTTAAAAAGGATTATCCAAGGATGTCGATTCCAGCTCTTCTAGACGTTCTGTGATTAAGTGGAAACATATAACATGGCCGAATCTAGCACTCGAAAAAACTCAAACTTTGGGATAACAATGCAAGTGACTCTTCATAGTCACAGCAAACAGAATTTGCAAAAGGCAAAGTGTACTTCATCAGCAGCATCGTCCAGATGGAAGATGGACACATAAAGCAGTTGGCGCTCAACATCTAAGATGAGGGTGTAAACATTCCTTTCCTCTGGAACACTGTAGCTAGAGTGATGATATGGCTTGTGTAGAATTTGGTAAGTTCTGTCACAAAACAACTACAGCACTTGAATCTACAAAATACTTCTATTAGTCACACACATCACTTCGCTGCTGATGTGTTCCATGCTACACATTGTGGTGAATTAAACATTTGCATCATTAAGGCAGCTGCTGAAACAGGTTGCTTGTTGAGTTTTACATCTCCTGTTAGGTTGTCCAGCCCAGCCCAAAGGTTGAAGCATCTTCAGATTGTAAAGTATTGCAAGTGTGCACAAAGTTTTCTCAAGGTATAGGCAAGCTGACAGACGGGTAGTTTATATTGCATGCATATGACCTTGTTGCTCAACTTTCCTGAGGCATTTGTTTCAATATGCAACACCAGGTAGAAGAAATCAACAGAATACTGCTAGAAGACATCATCGAGAAAGTCATGTGGCCCACTCCTTGGGTCTATCTAATTGTTCCAGCACCCACAAAACAGTCAGGAGGACAACTTATAACCTGCGTAGATATGAGGTAGCTGATCTTTGTCGTCTAAAGTAGTATCTTGTCCTTCACATTTAAAGCTAGATCCACCAACTGAATGGTGCCCACGTTTTTGTCCAAGTTCAATATCAACAAAGGTTAACAACAGTTAGAGTAGGAGTCATTGCTTTATATTACTCATTTGCTGCCCGTATGGATTTGTTCAGGTATAAACCCTACTTTGGGATGTCATCTGCTAATTACGTTTAACAGGAAGAGATAGAGAAAGCTGCTTTAGGCATTCCTGGCTTTCTCAACTACAATGATGAAAATAAGGGATTTTGTAAAAAAATAACATGAACATGATGAAACCCTCGTGAAATTGGGCCATCCATAGGCCAGTGCCAACTTCAAACTGAAAAAGAAGAAACATGATTTGGTAAGCCTGCCCTGACGTTTTGGTGACGCATTATCTCCCAGGAGGGCATTAAACCTTGTCCAGAGAAACCAATCTTTCTACTATCTCAGTGTAAGTGGGCAGATCTGTCCATAAACGTTAGACTGGTTGTCACTGGAAAGTATTTGGGTTGTCATAGATGAAACTCCATCTATCCTGATACGACAGCACTGATTTGATGATTTGATTCTTGCTCCAAACAAAATATTCTCCTCTCACAATGGTCTTCTATTCAACAGAAAATAGTTAAAAGACTTGGATCAGGACATTAGTTTCCATCACAAGAGATTACAATGTTACAGCCTCAGACCAGTGATCTTCTGGAGTGTTTTATGTCTAGCAAAGAATTCCATTCAAGTTGCTAAGCTTTCGTGGAAAACAATTTCTCAGGGTTTTTATCACACACGCAGACACTACTGAGCAGTATTTTTCAAACTTTTTAATACTGTGCCCCTCCCTAGTGGGAGGAAAAACCATTGGCCCCCCCTCCGAATTTTTCACAATTATTTTATTAAGTTGGCAATGTTTAAATATGTATAGACTTATTTAAACATTGAAGTTAAGTTATGTTACCTTTCAAAATGCAATAATTGTTTTTCTGCTTAAAAAAGCAGTGTTATCTGCATAATGCCTCTTTTTGTCAGAGCCTGGTGCCCCACGGGATTACTTGAGACCCCTAGGGGAGCCCACCCCCCAGTTTGAAGAGCCCTGCTACAGAGCCACATCTCATAGCACCACAGGCTGGTTCCCTGCAGAACTCTTTTTGGGATGTAATATCACCTCCCGGATCCCATCAAGCAGAATGCCTGTACAGTCATTGCAAGATGAAGGACAACATCAGGATCAGTGGACGAAACAGAAGATGAAGCCATATGCCAAGTAAAGAATTAAAACTCAGTCCCTGCTTATTTCTCAGAGATTGAGTATGGGCAATAGAAAATAATTCCCACGCAGAATTACTTATTTGTTTATCCAAACCCATAAAAGGTAACTGGTGTCAAGGATTCCATGATCCCGACAGAGGCACGGGCACTCACTGACTCACAATTCATCTTACTCTGAGATATTGAATGGTGCTCCCTGTGACTCTACATTTTAAAGTGATGACAGATCCATAGAGGCAATCAGGGGACATGATTTACAATGACTTCATCCTTAACGGTCCAGGTGCTCCATTCCAGTCTCAGAGTACTGACCTTCTTGAACCTTCCCCACCACATTATCAGATTCATCACTGTTGTGTACTGGAAATGTTACCATAAATTGTTGGAGAAGAGATTTGCCACTTACAATATATGTGTCCTCCAAAAGCGTGGAAGTCTCTTTCACTTCTGATGAGGACACCTTGTGGGGGTGGGAGCAGTGCTTAATTTGTGCTTGTTGTTTCCGGTGCTGATCACCGGCACTTATTTTTAAACGCCGGGGCTTATTCTTCTGCCTCAAGCATTTGAAATAGAGTCACAAAGGGAGAAAGTAATAGCTGAAGGAGTGAGCTGAAGGGGCAGCGAGTAGTTTTATATGGATTGAAGAGGCCCGAGATGGCTTCAGGATTACGCCGCCTCAGTAATCAATGTTCACACATTCAATTACAGCAGCCACATGTTTAAGAGGAGGGCTTTGGGTACCGGCACCTCTGTATTTACAAATTAAGCTCTGGGTGGGAGTAGACAGATTTAGCAAACAATGAGTGCGGACGCACTGTTGAAAATCTCCTGCTGCCCAAAAATTAGATAGTATCGGCCACTACCTGCCGTTCTAATGTTTCCTCTTGCTTCTGCGATTAACAGTAAATTATGTTTGGAACTTGTTGTGTGTCTGAAGTCACTGAGACATGCACGGACCCCCTAGGCTTGCTGTGCCTCCTTTTCTAATCTGCAGATCGCGGATTCATTTTCATATAAAGAATCAACATGGGTGCTTTCCTCAAGTTGCACTGTGATGGGAGACAGTACGATGGGCACAATTCTGCCGCCTTGTAGAGGGAAGGGTGCTTTAGAAGAGAAAGCTATAGATGCTAAAATGTAAAAACTACAGGCAGGAGATTTCAGGACGGATTCACAAATAATGCCACAAATACAATGAAGTAGATTTAGCTCCATCCTTTCTTAACTTTCAGATGTCTCTAAAATCTTCCCCGCCCCGAAAGCAGGTCTTTGTTTTTTTTTATTTCCTCCGCAAGTAAAGCATTTTTCTCTTTATGTAAATACCTTCCCCTTACCCGTTCTTGAAATATGGTGTGGCTTAGACCTTTTTTTTAACACAAAAGATACTTTGTCCCCCTTTTTGGAAGCCTACATGTCAATGTTCATTTTGTGTGAAAACCTCTGCAAACGTTTCGTGAATTTTCACAAAGGACGACTTTGTGGTAGTATACATAAACCTTATATGCCCATCCTCCGCCTCCATCCCACCTATTTCTCCTTTTAACTTCCACTTATCCACATTCACATGAATTGAAAAACCTAGATCTACAGCTCTCAGTATGTGTAATGTTTTACTGAAGGAATATATTCTGATAACCCCGTCCATGTACAGAATGTGGAAGAGCTGCTGCATCGTGTTACTCTATTACGCTGATTCCGAAATCAAAACTCATCATTCCAGACCCTTTACTGAGGACAAAGTCCTCCAAGTAAGACATTGGTGGGTTTGTCTCTGGTACTATAGGCGAGATTGCCATGCCAAGTAATACCAGGCGCAGTAAAATTCCCAGCATCACAGGATTTCCAAACCACTAACTTCTGTAACCGGCTGGATCTGAAATCACATGCCACTCATTGTGATGCCCCAGATGGGCTATTCAAAACGAGAAAATACAGTTTATCTAGGAAACCCTGATTCAGCAAATGTGGATTTCTAAAATATAAGAAAAAATGTCACTGTTTATATTGTATGTGACACCTGCGATTGTATCACGACTTTGGTACCCAAAGAGGAGTACAAAGCAGAGATATTTGCAAAAGGAACTCTTTTTATACCCTACCCAGAGGAAATATTCTGAATGCCGGCATGCGAGCACCTGCACTCACATACAGCGGCATTAGCCGAATTCAACACTGTCTTTTCAGCTGAAGCATGCTCCTGTGGTCCAACAGGGTTGTAATTAACCCTCTCGGATTTGACCTGATAGAATTAATTATTCATCTCGCAGAATCAAATATGTATGTCCCAACAGATGAGGCGAATCTCGGGTTAAATAGACGTCTGACTAAAACCTCAGACAAATGAGAGACACACAGCGTAGTGGCAGCCTTGCCCACTAAAAGAGAAGATAAATCGACTCTAGTGAACCGGTCATCTACAGGGGGTATTTAGTAAGAGAATACATTTTCAAGAATTATACACTTTATGTAAAGAAACAAGTAAGTACTTTTTGTGACACCTTCACCGTTTGGGATGCCCCAGAGTTTGAGGCTGCCAACAATGTTGCTGAAAAAAGGATATAGCCTGAGAATCTTGCAGGAAGACCATTTGGGTCGGCATTGTGATTTAACAGGCACAAAATTGAGCTCGGCAATAATAAACGAGTTTGACCACGAGAGTGCTCAAGCGTGTGTACATTTACAAAGCACCAAAGGAAGATGTAAATTCATCTGCATATAAATGCGGAGTACTAGGCGTAAAAATAGTATGTTATGTTATGTTGTGTTGTTATGTTATGCAGATTCGTAGAGCGCACTATCAACCGAGAGGGTATCTTGGCACTGACCAGGTGTGAGTCTAGGCACCTGGGCCCCGATTTATACCAGCTTTGAGCTGAATTAGCGTCATTTTTTTTAACTCTAATTCAGTGCAAACCTAACTCCATATTTATACTTTGGCACTAGACTCGTCTAGTACCAAAGTTAAGGAGTTAAAGTCATTTTTTGCTAGCGGGAAACCACCTTGAGTCAATGAGATGCAAGGTGGGCGTTCCCATCCAAAATACTACTCTAAGGCCCTAGCACCTTATTTATCCTTCCGTGCAAAAATGGTGCACGGGCGGGAGACAGGCTTAAATAATGGCACTAAGCCTGCTTAGCGCCATTATTTAATGCCTGGGTCAGGGCAGGCGTTATGGGACCTGTGGCCCCATTTCCGTGGTCAAACACCATGGAAAGAGCCCACAGGTGCCCTATCCAAGCCCCAGGAACACCCCACCCACACTAGAGGGACACCACAGGATGAGGGAACCCCACCCCAAGTAAGTATGGGTAAGTAGAGGTAAGTATTTTAAAAAAGTGCCACTGGGGGCCCTGAAATGGGCCCCTCTACATGGCACAGGGTGCAATGGCCATGACCATGGGACCCTAGTCCCTTGTGCTGGCCATTGGGGTGGTATTTCCCAGAAATTCTAAGAACAACACCTACTCTCCTATTTATGTTGATGAATTAATTTCTCATTACTCACAGTTGAATTTTTTTTAATGTGAAATAATACCAATAAATATTGTGAGATTTAAAACTTTGGCCCATTGCAGTGGTCGTCTAACTTGTATCATTTTCCCATAAAATATGACAGAAGAACTGCTGTTGGAAAATGGGTTATTGGTAGGGCAGGTAGGTACCTACACCTAGCAACAAGCCACTAACCTCCACATAGGTACAGTTAGGTCTCAGTAAATTAATCCCAGCTCAACCCTTGGTAGCTTGGCAACGAGCGTCAAGGCTTAACTTAGGAGACAAAGTGTAAAGCATTCAAATATCACAAAACAGTAATTAAATAAAACACAGGAAACAGTTTAAAAATCCAAAACCAATTTATAAAAATAGTTTATATTTTTATCTTTAAAATGACACAAAAACGATTAAAATCGGTTCAGGGGAACCGGAGATATGAATTTTTTAAGAATTATTACTTTTCTAGCGCTTAGAAACAAAAAGCGCCAATCGGGTCATCTGGTTGCACCTCGACCGGGGCAAAGTCAAACTTTCAGGCCGACCGCGATGGAGCCCTGCTCGGCTACAGGTCGCGGGAGGCCTCGGTTAAAAAGTTACCTTCTGACTTAGTCTTTATTTTGAAGTTTTTCTTCACCGGGACGAACCTGCCAGTTGAATCCGACCTCCTGGAGCCCTTGTCCAGATACGCGATGTGGGTTTCCTCGGTGGAGACTTTTACCTTCGGACTTAGTCGTTTTTTCGAGATGAAAATCCTTCGACCGGGGTAAACCTGGATCTTGATCCGACGTCCATGGAGCCCTTCTCGGATACGATGGCTGGGAGGTCCCGGTCAACTTTTTACATTCGGACTTAGTCTCTTTTTTGGATGTTTTTCTTTACCGGGACGAACCACGAAGTCAGGCCGGGTCGCGGTTGAGGCAAGCCGGCTAGAATTTCCGCGGCGGGTCGGTCCCTCTCTGGAGCTTTTTTCCAAAAATTCTCAAATCTTTTCCAAACTTCTGGGGCTTCACCCAGATGTTCTTTTAAGGTTCTTTTGGGGTCCACAGCTCACCCCAAGGGTCCAGAAGTTCTGTGATGGTCCTTGGGGGGTGCGGACTTCAACTCCCAGAATGCACCTGGCGCAAACTCCTTTTTGGCCACTGGACAGTGGTCAGCTGGTCGCTTTCTTCAGGAGTTGGTGCAGGGGACTCTGGTTTAGCAATTTTTCACCTGTAGCAAACAGGGAGTCCCTCCTTGAACCAGTTGAAGCCAAGCAAAGTCCTTCTTGTGGTGAAGCCCAAGTGTGCAGCTGGTGCAGTCCTTCTGAGTGCAGGGTCCAGGTGCAGGCCAGGGGTCCAGCAGGGCAGTCCTTCTTCTTCTTTAGTTCCTTTCTTGTTGAATTCTGGAGGGGATCTGAGGTGTGGGTGCAGGTCTGCCAGTTTTATCCTTGCTCCTGGGTGAAAAGCAGGGGGGCCCTGGTTCTCCAATCAGGGACAGGGTCGTCCCCCTGTGATGACCACTTCCTGGGAAGTGTGGCAAAAATCCATCCCAGAAGGCAACAGTCTCTAAAAATCAACATGGATGAATCTGATTTTTGGAGGTTACATCTGGCTGAGCCCACCCACTGGTGTGGCTAAAAATCATAAACACACCCCTCTCCTGCCCTCTCCTAATCTAATCAAGGGGGCACCTAGCTGTCTGGGGTTGCAGGATGTGGGGGTGTTGCTGGGTGCTGCAAATGTCCTTCTCTGCCTTTAAAGACCAGTTTGGCAGCCCTCCCCCTTCCTGCCTCACCATCTGCTGAGGGGAGATTCTCTCCCCCAAGCACATTCCTTTGTGTGAAGCCTGGCCACTTCACACCTCATCAAGGCAGCCTGGCAGAAGCTGCTGCAGGCTGGCCAATCAGAGCACAGCAGCAAAAACAATGCAGAGCTGAAATTGGCAACTTTTTAGGTAAAGTCTAAACTTTTTACCTGAACTAGTCATATTAAATCCAACAACTGGAAGTTGTAGGATTTATTACAACAATTAATTTGATACCAAATTCTTGGTATGCAACATTTAAGGAGACTTTAAAATTTAAAATAAAGTCTGCCCATTCTAGCCTATGAAGGCCATTTACTTCAATGAGGGAAAAACGAATTTGGCTGTTTTTACCTCACCAGGGCTTATAAATCTATTTTTATAAAGTCCCTGCTTATAGTTACATGGCACCCAGCCCTAGGGGCACATAGGGCACACCTTAGGGGTGACTTATATGTAAAAATAAGGTAGTTTAAGACTTTGGAAGTACCTTTAATTCCAAAGTCGAATTTGCATATAACTTTAATTTAAAAGCAGCCAGCAAGGCAGGCTTGCTTTTAAAATGACACTGGGGACCTCAGCAATGCACCTAGGTGTGCACCACCTATGCTGTGGTCCCTAAACCTACATGCCCTACCATATACTAGGGACTTATAGGTAGGTTAACTTAGTGTAGTGCTTTCCTCTTATTTAGTTTCTAAGCACTAACATAACACAACAGAAATGCACTTCTGAGGTCAAATAAGACTTTTATTGTTGTTATATGAATGATGAATTAGTAGCTTTCCAGTCCGCGTTAATCAAACAAAATATATCAGTTTGCAATATACACAGCAGGTTATATTTATAAGATATTGAATGCAAAGCAAAACAAATACTTCACCGTGTAGGAACTATTTACAGCTACATCTTTCTAAGGTCTGCAAGCTGATGACCCCTGTCAGCCGCGAGAAAGAGTTTCATCTACCCACACGGGATGCTGCCAGCTGGCGCCAAGCTCCAGCACGAGGTCCGGCAGATTCGAATCTCACTCTCTGCAGCCTGTTACATTTGTTACAAAGGTGTGCCCCCTCCTCTCAGACCTGGGAAACTGAGCAAGCCTTTTGGAGACTGGCCAGGTCTCCAAGACTACTCCCGTTCCCAAGCTCAAGCGAAGGAAAAACAATACCCATGTACTCTCTCTTATCAGGTCTAGTCTACTGTGAGAGCAAAACATCTTGGTTCATCTGGTGCAAAAACACAGCTTGGAAAAATACAGCTTGGATTCTCAACTGCAATGTCTAACTCCACGTTAAAGGCAATGGGCAGCTAACCTAAATATCAAATGCAATGTCATGTTAAAGGCAATAGGCAGCTAACCTAAATATCAAATGCAATGTCTAGTGTCATGTCAAAGCCAATAGGCAGCTGAGCTGAATACACAATGCAATGTCTTATATCATGTCAAAGCCCATAGGCGGGTAAACTGAATACAGAAAGTAATGGCTAATGCCATGTCAAAGCCCATAGGTGGCTCAACTGAATACAGAAAGTAATGGCTAATGCCATGTCAAAGCCAATAGGCAGAATACAGACTAATGCCATGTCAAAGCCCATAGGCGGCTAAACTGAATACAGAAAGTAATGGCTAATGCCATGTCAAAGCCAATAGGCGGCTCAACTGAACAAAACATACCATGTGCTACTGGTGAACATTGAGCAACTAATATGCGCAGTGGTGAAACACAAAGTCATTGGTCAAAACAAAACTTATCAAATGGCAGGACATTCCGCCCTTTGACCAATGAATTTTTGTTTCACATATCTCATATTTCAAACAAACAAAAAAAAAAACATCAGCCCAAAAAAAACATTATGATCAAAGCAATCCCTGTAAAGCAATAGAAGTGAATTAACACATTGATTTCATAACCTTTCACATCAGATACATCTACATAGAAAAGACTGAGCAATTATAATTTTTTTTTTTTTTTTTTTTCTCTGAATGAGTCTCTAATTCAACAGTGTTAGCAATTTGATGTGGCATGAGTTCTGCTCATGTAAAGGGGCACGGTCCACCTGAAAGGTTTTCTGGAAGGTAAGCAAAAGTCAGAGTTCCCTACGAGAGGGGAATGCAATCAAACAAGTTGAACTTGAACTGAAGGCGCAGTTTGCGCAAAATGGATCCATGGTGCTGGCACTTTACTCAGCCAGGTTCAGGTTGGGGATTCGGTCCCTTCCCCGACCCCACACGCACACACCGGAAGGGGGACCACACAGCACACTCAGGGACAGTGGCGAAACGTGGTAGGATCTGCAAAAGAAACAAGTATGACTTTTCTTGCAAATAACATTTTTCATTTAAACTGCACCCTTCCTCTTTCTTTCCCTGTTTTATAATCAGCAGGACGTTTTTGGGGCCCTTTGTTATATTCTCTGCAGGTTCTGGAGGGTCACTTGGGGCTTCAGCCCACACATCAGCACTGAGGTTTTTATCTGCTGCGCCACAGCTTCCCTTTTCTTGCACTGTCAGAAGGGCTGGGGCAGACTCATTCTTTACCAAACCTCCATTCACTGCATTTTTGTCAAGTTGGGCCATTCTGTCTCCAATTTGTATGAATGAATCAGATTCTTTTCTAGGTATCAGCATAATTTCGATTTTTCCTTGGTAATCTGCAGCAATCACTCTCCCTAAAACCTGATCAATTTGCCATTTCTGTTCTGGCAACTTTCCTCTCCCCAACTGCTCTGTGACTGCTTGCATGACAGATTGCTTTTGTGCGTGCTGCACAGTTTTTATCAAATCTAGGGGAATGTGCATCTCTCTCATCTCAGCCCACCTGTAAGTGGCTTTTTCTCTCAGCTGTTCACATTTCTGGGGCACCCACTTAGCCATCCCCACTAAGGCAGAATTCTGGGTGAACACTTCTCTCTCTGAATTTTTCTCATTAACATCTGCAAGGTAATTGAACCAGTTAGGTACAAGCCATGTGGCTAAAACATTATCAAAGAACCAAAAATCAGCATAAAAATGACACATCTCACGTAGCTCTTGCTTTAAAATCTGACACACATTATACAACTCCATTCCTTCTACTGTGCCAGAAAGCAACATTTCAGTCAATGAATCATTAGTAAAACAAACATGCTTTTTATCTTCAGTAGACACGAATTCAAATGGTGCACACAATTTCACCGGTAATTCTTTTATCTGTGGTACTCTAGCCCTGTCTTGCAAGTACCAGATCCATTGTATGATTCTAGCTAGGGGCACTATTTTCTTTCCTTGTTCTTGAGTTACATGTACATAAGTATTTCCTTCTTGCACTGCGCAGAAACTTAAAGTCTGCATTATTTCATTTGCCAAATCACACGCTCGCAGCTGCATATTATTTTTCACAGTGACCATATACAAAAGTGTTAGGATTTCTCTCAAATGAGGGCTATTCTTTTTCCAAAAATCAAACAAGCTAATGAAACTCGGGGTGTCTTGCTCTAAAATCCTTCGTTTTACTTGTGCATTTTGCAACGGTAACTCGTAAATCACATTCTGAGCTCTCTCGTCCGTGTTATCAGTTAAGGAATGCATTTTGTCTGCCAAAAACCCTGGCTCACACGGAAACTCAGTGCAGCTCGGAGCTGTCTTAACCCCCTCATTACTGGAATGGGACAAGAAAGATTCTTCAAAAACAGCCCTTTTATAACTTTCAGTCGGGCTAATTTGCTCACGTAAATTCCTATTTTCATGTTCCAACTGCCTACATTTCTCCTGCATTTCTCTGTAAGCAGATAAAGGTATCCAGACCTTTCTGTCATCATTACTTCCAAAAGACACGTTTTCTACATATATACAACAGGAATTATTTCTCAAAACATTATCAGGCCTTTTAGCTACACATGAATTTTCTTCTGTAATTCCCCAAACAGAAAACAATTCACAGTTTTTCTTAGCACCATCAGGCAGTTCATCAACACATGTATTCTCAGACATGGTCTGCCGTGCTACTGTGATTCCCCAAACAGAAAACAATTTCTGTAATTCTCCAAACAACAAAAAACAATTACACTTTTAAAGTGTGCACTTAGAAATCTACTAACTCGTCAAACCCCTTCTTAATCACCTCTTAATGACCGACACCCCACTCCTGGTACCAATTGTAGTGCTTTCCTCTTATTTAGTTTCTAAGCACTAACATAACACAACAGAAATGCACTTCTGAGGTCAAAGAAGACTTTTATTGTTGTTATATGAATGATGAATTAGTAGCTTTCCAGTCCGCGTTAATCAAACAAAATATATCAGTTTGCAATATACACAGCAGGTTATATTTATAAGATATTGAATGCAAAGCAAAACAAATACTTCACCGTGTAGGAACTATTTACAGCTACATCTTTCTAAGGTCTGCAAGCTGATGACCCCTGTCAGCCGCGAGAAAGAGTTTCATCTACCCACACGGGATGCTGGCAGCTGGCGCCAAGCTCCAGCACGAGGTCCGGCAGATTCGAATCTCACTCTCTGCAGCCTGTTACATTTGTTACAAAGGTGTGGCCCCTCCTCTCAGACCTGGGAAACTGAGCAAGCCTTTTGGAGACTGGCCAGGTCTCCAAGACTACTCCCGTTCCCAAGCTCAAGCGAAGGAAAAACAATACCCATGTACTCTCTCTTATCAGGTCTAGTCTACTGTGAGAGCAAAACATCTTGGTTCATCTGGTGCAAAAACACAGCTTGGAAAAATACAGCTTGGATTCTCAACTGCAATGTCTAACTCCACGTTAAAGGCAATGGGCAGCTAACCTAAATATCAAATGCAATGTCATGTTAAAGGCAATAGGCAGCTAACCTAAATATCAAATGCAATGTCTAGTGTCATGTCAAAGCCAATAGGCAGCTGAGCTGAATACACAATGCAATGTCTTATATCATGTCAAAGCCCATAGGCGGGTAAACTGAATACAGAAAGTAATGGCTAATGCCATGTCAAAGCCCATAGGTGGCTCAACTGAATACAGAAAGTAATGGCTAATGCCATGTCAAAGCCAATAGGCAGAATACAGACTAATGCCATGTCAAAGCCCATAGGCGGCTAAACTGAATACAGAAAGTAATGGCTAATGCCATGTCAAAGCCAATAGGCGGCTCAACTGAACAAAACATACCATGTGCTACTGGTGAACATTGAGCAACTAATATGCGCATTGGTGAAACACAAAGTCATTGGTCAAAACAAAACTTATCAAATGGCAGGACACTTAGCCACTTATAATTAGCCTAATTTGCATATCCATTTTACACAGAGCACAGGCCCTGGGACTGGTTCGCAGTACCCAGGGCACCTTTAAAGTCAGGAAAACACCAGCAAAAAGTGGAAAATGGGGGCAAAAAGTTATGGGGCCTCTGCAATCAGCCCTGTTTTCTCACACAACCCCCCCCCCCAGCCCACACGCCCAGGAGACTCAGCCCAACCCTGGGAGAGTCTTCCTGGCTTGTTAGGCGAGGAAGACAGTGAAGAAAACTGGCTGTCCCTTTGCAGGGCCTACTCTGCCTTACATCCTCCTGTCAGGGTCACTCCCTCTGGGTAGTGAAGCCATCCCAACAGTAAAAGGACCCAATTCAAACTGAAACTTCCCTCTAGGGGGGTCTTCCTCCTCTCTCTCTGCCAACTTGGGTAGTGAGGTGCCCACCTCCCCTACTCCTAACTTTGCTAGGGCAACACCTAGCTTACCAAAAGAGGTCACCCAACACTTGAGCAACCCCACCATGACCAATAGGGTCAGGGGGCCTACTTTGCTATTGGCCCTGGGGTCTGCCTCCCAGGCCAAGTACAGTGCTGCCTGGAAGGCTAGCACCCAGCAGAGGCTACTGACAGCTGTCAGTACCCAGAACCACACCCTAAGCTCTCCACTGACAGGTGGCTGAGCTGCTTTAGGGGCAACTTTGGGGTCCTGGCACCCCTCTTGCTGTCTAGAGTGGGGGGCTACCACCTCCTGTGGCAGACACCCTCCTTCCACTCTCCCTTCTGTCAGGGCAGGGGCAACACCTTGCATCTGGACAGCTGCCTGACTACTCAGGACTTCCTTGGGGTCAGGTGAGGCCTCACCAGTGCCAACTCTGGGCTCCCCCCCTACTGGGGCAGAAGGCCCTTGGCTCCCTGGAACTCTCTTTAAGAGTGGCCTACCCTTCCTTTTCTTCTTTCCTTTTCTTGGGGACCCCTGTCTCCTAACTGTAGGGACTGACTCCCCAGGACTTTGGGTTGGGGGGGCGCCCTGGGCGACCACCCCATCTGTGACCAGACTCACCTCTGGGAGGTCATTGCCCAGGATACAATCTAGGGGGAGGTCAGCACTGACTACCACCCTAATCCAGTCAAGGATACCCTCCCTCTCTAGGGGCACTATGGCTACAGGTTTGGAGGTGACCTCCCCTGTGGCTATCCTGACTTTCTTTGTCTTTCCTGGGACATACATGTCTGGCGTCACTAACCGGTCACTCACTATAGTGTGACTGGCACAGGTGTCCCTCAGGCCAGTGGTAGGGATCCCATTCACTTGAATGTGGTGGAAGTGCCTACTCCCACCCCCAGGGATCACCAGCTTACCATCTGGTCCTGTCTCCCAGCACAATGCTAGGAGGACTTCATCATCTGAGGAATCCTCCTCTATGGCTACACTGGACAGCCCAGTGCTAACCACCTTCCTTGGACAGGCTGCATCTCCTCTGAAGTGACCTGTCTGCTGACAGTCAAAGCAAGCCCTACTGTCCAAGAGTTTTTTTAACCCTGGGTCTCCCTGTCTCTGCTTGTCAGAGTGGGAGTGGGATTTACTCTCCTCCTTCTTAGGGTTCTGGGGTACAGAGGGAGTCTCTGTGGTGGGCTTACCACCTCCCTCCTTAGGTTTTTGGGGACCTGTCCCCCCCTTCTTGGAGTCTCCCCCCTGGGACTTGACAACCACCCTGGTTCTCAACCACTCATCAGCTGCCTCCCCTAGCTCTCTAGGGTTGGTCTGCTTAGAGTCCACTAGATGCTGGCGTAACCTTTCTTGGGTACAATTGGTCAAGATGTGCTCTCTCATGATCAGATTGTATAACCCCTCATAAGTATCTACTTTGTTAACAATAATCCAGCCCTCTAGTGCCTTTAGTGAAATGTCCACAAAGTCAACCCAAGACTGGGTACTGACCTTCTGGGTGTCCCTGAACTTCATTCTATATTGCTCTGGGGTCAGACCAAACTTCTTGGCTAAGCACCTCTTCATACTAGGGTATGAATCTGCCTCCTCCCCCCTTAAGGTCAGAAGCCTATCCCTCCCTGAGTTGGGGACCAACTCCCACAAAAGGGAACCCCAGTATTGAGGCCTAACCCTTCTCATTTGTAGTGCCCTCTCAAAGGCCCCCAGCCACTTATCTATGTCATCCCCCTCTACATAGGCAGGAACCACCCCTTTGGGTAATCTGGGGCAAACTCCCCCACCCATGGACACCTCAGCTTCTTTATCGCTGCTTCCATCTCTTTTCTCTTTGTATGCCCACTTTTTCTTTTCTAGGGCCAGCTTCTCTGCTTCCAAAGCTATGTATGCTAGCTGGGCCTCCAGCTCTCTTTCTCTGATGGATGGGTTCTCTCCTCCTGAAAGGACCCCCTTCCCACCACTAGCTTTGGGTCTGCCCCTAGTGACTGTATTTACTGAGGACCGTTCTTCCTCATCCTCACTTAGGCTCAGATGCCTTCCCTCCCCTGAGTGGTTAGAGCTTGCATCCTCCCTTCTTTCTCCCTCCTCTGGAGCTTCTTCTGACTCTACCTCTTGGGCCACAGCCCATGCTGTCAGGGATGTGATCAGGATTTGCTTCCTGAGATCAGTGGTTGCAGGCAACCCTCTTTCAATACACAACCCCCTAAGCTGGACTACTGTCAGTGTGGGTAGGCTAGCCAGATCAAGCTCCATGGTTCCCTAGTTTTGTGTAAACAAAAACGTTTTGCAAAAATTGGAAACAAGAATTTAGAAAAATTACAAAAATTCAATAATTGAAATTAATCCAAATTAAAAATTAAAAACAATTTTTGCACTAGGACAATTTAAAGGATTTTTAATTTGTTTTACCTAAAACTGTAACGTGATATTGAACACAAGTACAGGATCCCGTCGCTGCTTCCAATTATGTTGGAAAATGGGTTATTGGTAGGGCAGGTAGGTACCTACACCTAGCAACAAGCCACTAACCTCCACATAGGTACAGTTAGGTCTCAGTAAATTAATCCCAGCTCAACCCTTGGTAGCTTGGCAACGAGCGTCAAGGCTTAACTTAGGAGACAAAGTGTAAAGCATTCAAATATCACAAAACAGTAATTAAATAAAACAGGAAACAGTTTAAAAATCCATAACCAATTTATAAAAATAGTTTATATTTTTATCTTTAAAATGACACAAAAACGATTAAAATCGGTTCAGGGGAACCGGAGATATGAATTTTTAAAGAATTATTACTTTTCTAGCGCTTAGAAACAAAAAGCGCCAATCGGGTTATCTGGTTGCACCTCGACCGGGGCAAAGTCAAACTTTCAGGCCGACCGCGATGGAGCCCTGCTCGGCTACAGGTCGCGGGAGGCCTCGGTTAAAAAGTTACCTATTGACTTAGTCTTTATTTTGAAGTTTTTCTTCACCGGGACGAACCTGCCAGTTGAATCCGACCTCCTGGAGCCCTTGTCCGGATACGCGATGTGGGTTTCCTCGGTGGAAACTTTTACCTTCGGACTTAGTCGTTTTTTCGAGATGAAAATCCTTCGACCGGGGTAAACCTGGATCTTGATCCGACGTCCATGGAGCCCTTCTCGGATACGATGGCTGGGAGGTCCCGGTCAACTTTTTACGTTCGGACTTAGTCTCTTTCTTGGATGTTTTTCTTTACCGGGACGAACCACGAAGTCAGGCCGGGTCCGGTTGAGGCAAGCCGGCTAGAATTTCCGCGGCGGGTCAGTCCCTCTCTGGAGCTTTTTTCCAAAAATTCTCAAATCTTTTCCAAACTTCTGGGGCTTCACCCAGATGTTCTTTTAAGGTTCTTTTGGGGTCCACAGCTCACCCCAAGGGTCCAGAAGTTCTGTGATGGTCCTTGGGGGGTGCGGACTTCAACTCCCAGAATGCACCTGGCGCAAACTCCTTTTTGGCCACTGGACAGTGGTCAGCTGGTCGCTTTCTTCAGGAGTTGGTGCAGGGGACTCTGGTTTAGCAATTTTTCACCTGTAGCAAACAGGGAGTCCCTCCTTGAACCAGTTGAAGCCAGGCAAAGTCCTTCCTGTGGTGAAGCCCAAGTGTGCAGCTGGTGCAGTCCTTCTGAGTGCAGGGTCCAGGTGCAGGCCAGGGGTCCAGCAGGGCAGTCCTTCTTCTTCTTTAGTTCCTTTCTTGTTTAATTCTGGAGGGGATCTGAGGTGTGGGTGCAGGTCTGCCAGTTTTATCCTTGCTCCTGGGTGAAAAGCAGGGGGGCCCTGGTTCTCCAATCAGGGACAGGGTCGTCCCCCTGTGATGACCACTTCCTGGGAAGTGTGGCAAAAATCCATCCCAGAAGGCAACAGTCTCTAAAAATCCAACATGGATGAATCTGATTTTTGGAGGTTACATCTGGCTGAGCCCACCCACTGGTGTGGCTAAAAATCATAAACACACCCCTCTCCTGCCCTCTCCTAATCTAATCAAGGGGGCACCTAGCTGTCTGGGGTTGCAGGATGTGGGGGTGTTGCTGGGTGCTGCAAATGTCCTTCTCTGCCTTTGAAGACCAGTTTGGCAGCCCTCCCCCTTCCTGCCTCACCATCTGCTGAGGGGAGATTCTCTCCCCCAAGCACATTCCTTTGTGTGAAGCCTGGCCACTTCACACCTCATCAAGGCAGCCTGGCAGAAGCTGCTGCAGGCTGGCCAATCAGAGCACAGCAGCAAAAACAATGCAGAGCTGAAATTGGCAACTTTTTAGGTAAAGTCTAAACATTTTACCTGAACTAGTTATATTAAATCCAACAACTGGAAGTTGTAGGATTTATTACAACAATTAATTTGATACCAAATTCTTGGTATGCAACATTTAAGAAGACTTTAAAATTTAAAATAAAGTCTGCCCATTCTAGCCTATGAAGGCCATTTACTTCAATGAGGGAAAAACGAATTTGGCTGTTTTTACCTCACCAGGGCTTATAAATCTATTTTTATAAAGTCCCTGCTTATAGTTACATGTCACCCAGCCCTAGGGGCACATAGGGCACACCTTAGGGGTGACTTATATGTAAAAATAAGGTAGTTTAAGACTTTGGAAGTACCTTTAATTCCAAAGTCGAATTTGCATATAACTTTAATTTAAAAGCAGCCAGCAAGTCAGGCTTGCTTTTAAAATGACACTGGGCACCTCAGCAATGCACCTAGGTGTGCACCACCTATGCTGTGGTCCCTAAACCTACATGCCCTACCATATACTAGGGACTTATAGGTAGGTTAACTTAGCCACTTATAATTAGCCTAATTTGCATATCCATTTTACACAGAGCACAGGCCCTGGGACTGGTTAGCAGTACCCAGGGCACCTTTAAAGTCAGGAAAACACCAGCAAAAAGTGGAAAATGGGGGCAAAAAGTTATGGGGCCTCTGCAATCAGCCCTGTTTTCTCACAACTGCCATCGCAGGTAACCCCATAATGCCCTTGCAGTTTCCACTGAGCATCTTTTTAGATATACATTTCTGTCTACGGGACTCACATAGAGCATTGTGAAGATGTTTCAACCCTTTTCTAAGCAAAGGATATGAATTTAGGCCCATATTTATGGTGGCCAGCGCCATTCCAATGTCTCATTAGCGTCAGTTTTTTTACACTGATGTGGTGTTGGAAGGGCAAAAATGCCACTCCATATTTACAAAACTTTGAAACCCCTTGCGCCATAAGCATAAGGTATGCAAAGAGGGCGTTCGGGCGCTAGGGTGGCTGTAAAAATGGCGCAAACAAATCTATGAGATTCCTTTGTGCCACTTTTATCAGCATTTTTAATGTCTGCTAATTTCAGGTGTTAAAAAGAGGCTCTCATTGTGTTCAATGGACCTCTAAGTGATTTGCAGCATTAGAGTCATCATTTTTACGCTAATCCTGCAAAGCAACAGAATAGTGTAAAAAATGAGGATGCTAGTCACCCTGACTATTGCCATGGGCACGCTATTTTAAATACAGCACACAAATGGTGACGTTAGGGGGGCGCTAAGGGGCACAAGAAAAGTAGTGCTGCACTAGGTGCAGCGGCACTTTTCA
This sequence comes from Pleurodeles waltl, assembly GCF_031143425.1. Taxonomy (NCBI): domain Eukaryota; kingdom Metazoa; phylum Chordata; class Amphibia; order Caudata; family Salamandridae; genus Pleurodeles; species Pleurodeles waltl. The sequence continues at coordinate 32,328,961 of NC_090437.1, forward strand.
TAAATCTGCTCCTCATTGTGTCTCTCTAGTTCACTTTTAGCACGAGCATGGGTTAACAGGAGCAAAATACACCTGATATTTTGCAAAATATGAATGACTTGAATAGACTCATAGCTGAAGAGAGCTGAGCCAAAGCCCCTTGTGTAAACATTTATTTGTATTTTTTATTCATCATTTTATTTTTGTTACATGAGGTTAGCGGAATAGCTAAAGCTGTCATTAGGCCACATTTAATGACATGTTTGAGCAAGACAGCCACCTCTTTGCTTCGCAAGTGAGATAGTTCCTTAAAAATAATCGTAAGTCAGAACTTGTGAACAATGATAAGGAGTAAATTAAGTCCATGACATAGTTCATTTTCATTATGTGGTCCATATGGATTAACATCAGGATTTAGTCAATGCTAGAAATGGGGTCTTTGGTTGGCAGTCAGGTTACCCCCCCCCAAGCAAGGACCCTCACTCTAGTTAGGGTAAAGGAGAATCACACTCAATTAACCCCTGTTTACCCCCTTGGTAGATTGGCACGGGCAGGCAGGTTTAACTCAGAAGCAATGTGTAAAGTATTTGTACCAACACACACAGTAATACAGTGAAAACACTGCAAAATGGACACCATGCCAGCTTCAAAAGATAGGTAATATTTTTTTTAATTAAACAAGACCAAAATGACAAAAATCCAACATAGACAAGTTAAAATATGAATTTTCAAAAGAACAAGAGTCTTACTCCGTAGAAAACAATGCAAACGATGATTTTTCCCAAAATACCTGGTTAACGTAAAAAATAAAGTTGCACGGGTGAGATTGCATTGGAAAAGTCAGCGATGCATTGATTTCTTCCCCACAAGGGAGGCCCTGCGTCATTTCCTCTCTGGTCGGGTCGGTGATGCTTTGTTTTTCTCCCGTGCAAGAGAGCGATGCCTCGATTTCCGGAGGGGGCACCTCAAATCCACACAGAGTAGGGATGACTTTGATGCCCAGGGATAATGCATGGAAAATCCGGTCGCATGGTGTTAGAAAACTGCGCTGCATGAGGTTTGTGCAGTTATCAGCAGGCGCAAGCGGGTGCTGCGTGTCATTCCTCCAGCCGCGATGTGTTGATCTCTCAGCCGTGATGCAGGTGGAGCGTCAATTTCAGCCACGAAGCTGGAAGCACGTCGTTTACCAGCCGTGTTGCAGATAGCGCGTCAAACATTTCCCCACACGGCGTTCTGTGTGTGATTTTCAGCTCTTGTTCTGCCAACCTCCCCATTCAAGGGCCCAGGGACTGGATAGGGCACAACTTGGCAGGGCAGGAGTCTCAGCAGAGAGTCCAGGTGCTGGCAGAGGAAGTCTTTGATGGCCCTGAGACTTCAAAACAGGAGGGAAGCTCAGTTCAAGCCCTTGGAGAACCTTCACAAGCAGGAATATACCACAAAGTCCAGTCTTTGTTCCCTTTCACAGGCAGAAGCAGCAACTGCAGGACAGCCCAACAAAGCTCAGTCACAGGCAGGAGCAGCACTTCTCCTCAGCTCTTCAGCTCTTCTACTTGGCAGAGGATCCTCTTGGTTCCAGAAGTGATCTAAGTTTCAGGGGTTTTGGGTCCAGTACTTATACCCCTTTCTGCCTTTGAAGTTGGTAAACTTCAAAGGGAAGTCTCTCGTGTTTGCAAGATGCTGCCTTGCCCATGCCAGGCCTCAGACACACACCAGGGGGTTGGAGATTGCATTGTGATAGGGCAGGCACAGCCCATTCAGGTGTAAGTGACCACTCCTCCCTCCACTATAGCACAGCTGGCTCACCAGGATATGCAGGCTACACCCCATCTCCCTTTGCCTCACTGTCTAGAGGGGATTCACAAACAGCCCAACTGTCAAACTGACCCACAAACAGGTAGAGTCAGAATTGTTTAAGGAAGGAAATTCCTACTTTCTAAAAGTGAGATTTTCAAACTAACAATCCAAAAAACAACTTCACTAAAAATGTATTTTTAAATTGTGAGTTCAGAGACCCCAAACTCCACATTTCAATCTGCTCTCAAAAGGAATTTGCCCTTTAAAGTTATTTAAAGGCAGCTCCCATGTTAACCTATGAGAGAGATAGGCCTTGCAACAGTGAAGACAGAATTTAGCAGTATTTCACTGTTAGGACATGTAACACGGATCAGTACATGCCCCACCTTTAACATACACTGCACCCTGCCCATGGCCTACCTTAGGGGTACCCTACATGTATTAAAAGGGAAGGTTTAGGCCTGGCAAGTGGGTACACTTGCCAGGTCGAATTGGCAGTTTTAAACTGCACACACAGACACTGCAGTGGCAGGTCTGAGTCATGTTTACAGGATTACTAATGTGGGTGGCACAGCCAGTGCTGCAGGCCCACTAGTAGCATTTGATGTACAGACCCTGGGCACCTCTAGTGCACTTTACTAGGGACTTACTAGTAAATCAAATATGCCAATCATGGATAAGCCTATTGCACATACATTTTACATAGGTGCACTTGCACTTTAGCACTGGTTAGCAGTGGTAAAGTACCCAGAGTCTAAAAAAACAGCAAAAACAGAGTCCAGCAGACATCAACAACCTGGGAAGCGGAGACAAAAAGTTAGGGGAGACCACCCCAAGGATGCAAAATCTAACAGTCAAGGAATAAATCACACAGTGGCTTGAGGGGCTGGAAAATGAGCCAGTAGAAATGTAGTAGGGCCTGGTGCGCTTGACCATTAACCTCTCTTTAGAATCAATGTTAATCACTTCCTGGGTTTGATATCCTTTCCAGTTGAAGAGCGGTAGAGTCTTATTAAATACTGCTTCAAAGATCCAGTCTTTGCCTGGCAAAGAGTTGTTTAGTTGCCCTGGCTTTCTATTTAGAATTCAGATTTGCATCTGCTTGGTGTCCCTCATGTATGTTATTTTACTCTGTTCAACCTCACTCTGTTTCCCTATTTGGTCCTTGTTATCATTGTCTTTTGTTGTGTTATCTCTTGTACTGTTCATTTGTAGAGTCTGACCAGTGTGTCTGCAGTAGCATTTTGTGATCTTCCATTTCATTTCTGAATCACAATGCATCAAAGCACTGTCCATTGCTGGAACTGTAAGCTTGGTTTCATTCAATATTTATTATTGGTTAAATGGTTGGTGTCACCTACTTGTCACTTGAGCTCTGTCTTTCAGCTAGTTTAGATCAACCAACCTTTCTAACATCTTGTGAAAGTGGTGTCATCACTTGAAATAAACGTGACTTGAAGGAAAGTTTGCTCCAGATCGCTATTTCTTCCTTGCTCCCTTTCTCAGTTCCTCCCCAATTTGCTAAGTGTGGCTGCATGTTTCATTCTGTCCACCACAACATGTATTCAGAACAGGCTTTCTGCTGAACTAATACTCCAGAACCTGATAATTAAGACCGGTAGGCATGACCACTATTGCTTTTTTAAATCTCTTTTTTGGGGAAATTCCCAGTGAGTTGTCAATACATTTTCTCTTTGTATTATACACTAGGCTTCAGTGACATCAGTTATCGTGATGTCCTCAGGATCAAGGTCATTTCTTGAGATCAAAGATTGTATGAGGTCACTTCCTGAGATGCAGTCGAGGTTAAAGGGTGTGTGACATTTATTTCTTATTCCAAGAATTTTGGTGAATCTTAGTCAATATTGTTTGATAGATAAAAGAATGGTACTGTAGAGTGCCAGGAAACAATATAATATTTTTCAAAAAAGCTATCTGCTATTTGACCCACTGTTTAAATTGAACCTCATCACAGTATATACTTTTGTCGGAAAGTACCACTTTTTTGTGTGGTATCATCCATCCATTTTTTGTGTATTGTGAACTGATGCAGCTGGTCTTTGAACACTGCTTGCTAGGATACAGCTGTCCAGCCCTTGGTGTATGTGTTCTGATGCCTAAAACATCCTAAAACATGAAAGAATTGGCTAACTTCTAAGCAGTATATTTAACTTTACAGTAAGGCCACAGAATATGGTGTAGGAAAATACAGTAATGTCATAGGGAGTTAAACGTCATCAGTGGAATGCAATGTCTTAAAGACTCTCGTAATAGCAACAAGACTGCTGAATTTGGGCATCAGCACCACTGTTTAAGCTGTCAGTCTAATCCTGCAGCCAGCTAGCAGCACCTCACCAGGACCCAGGAGTGAAAGGTGATTTGTGGTAGTCATTAGCATGCCATCTGGATTTCTCAGGGAAATTGGGTTGGACAGAACTTATCCCTTTCTCTCAGTCACATTTGTCTCACATAGACAAAGGTACAACAGAAAAGGGACTAAGTTCAATAAGTTTTATTGAATCAACTGTATCTTATGTAAAAAAAAAAAATATTGTGATTATGAGTATGATAAAAAATAATAAAAGCAAGGCAGTGACAAGAAAAGTGAAACATAGGAAAAGTCCCACCATACTGTAACAACAATGGTTCTAAAATCCCTACCTGCATTACAAAGGTTCTCTTCTAGAGAAAGGCAACATGCAGTGTACAATGGCAAATGGTTGGAATTGCCCTTTATCCTGTAGGAGGCAGTGAGGTGTTTTATAATAAAACATCTAGTATTCTAAGAAAACTGCCCTGATGTAACAACACATACATTTCTGTGTATACGAGTTGGGGACATGATGAACACTTTGTGCCAGCAATAATTTGTAACTTATCATGCAGATATTGTGCAAGCCGCTATACTAGCAAAGAAAACATGCCATCAGATCTACCTATGTTGCTTGGCTGCTCCAGATTGTAAACCTGCAGACAAGCCTGCTAAAATAACCCTTTTCACAGGAAAGATCCCTACTTTTAAATATTAAATAAGTAATCCCTAAGAAGGCTTTATAGCCCACAAGATAGTGTGTCTAGTATTTAAAAGTGGTACATTGCAAGAATTTTGTGTTGGCACGTACCCACAAACACTAACCCTCAAAGGCTATTTTCACTGTGCCTAACGGAAGCTACTACAATGATGAAAGTTCAGATAAAATAATAATTCTGCTCCTTTTGGCTTTGGGCAAGGTACCAGAATTATTTGATCACTTTTTGTAATCTGTATCAAAATACCAACTTACTGGTGAAGTAAAATATTTGATAAATATTTAGGAAAAGTTACTTTTAAAAAGTTAGACTTTATCTAGCTGAATCTTGGGTAGGAGAAATTAAGATTATCATACCAGCTGCGGGTCCCTGTCAATGATTCTCCTTAATGAGTTGTTCACAGACCAGGTAAAATTGCTTAGTCCTTTTGGTAGCTAGGGAGGGTTTAAGATTTTAATTAACTTGAAAGGGCCTGCACATTCATAGATAGGTGTGGAAGGATACATCAGGAAAAGAAGTCCTCCGGTGGCACCAACCTAGTAGAAGGGGAAGCGGGTTTCAGGAGCAGTTTTTGTATTTGAGGAGGGGGTGCCCATTTCCCTAAGGACTCCAATGACTGGTAAACCAGAGACCTCCAAGGGCTGAAGGGTTCTCCAGTGTTGGATTTGCCTCAGAATATTGCACTGTGGGAAGGAAAACAGGATGTTCTGCAAATGTGGGAAGGGGTGACTTCGGGAATATTGTTCTCATTGGTTAAGGAGAGTCCAGGAGTCTCCACAGCCAGGGACTATGTAATCCTACAAATGTGGCACCTCACCCACAGCTCATCAGAACAGATATGGACTTGAGGAAGGACAGAAGAGCACTATAGCTGCTACCGGTGACCTTTGTTGAGACATGAGGGACTGGATCTGCTCCCATGTGTAGCCAGGATTGAGAGATGGACTCCAAAGGTTAGTTGGCCTTCCTCCATGACTACATGGACAAAACAAGCAGCAAGAGGCCTTTTTACTGGGGTGCTCATCTACCCATTTGTACCTTTCTCTGGACTGGGCCCAGCTGGTGGCCTCTGCTGGAGTGGGCAAGGCCCCTTTAGGGCTGTCCTTGACTTTTATCGAGCATTAGAGGAGGCCAAGAGGAACTGCTACAAAAAGACTGAAAGTTGGGACTAAGAAATGATTTGACCCCCAGAGGAGTGAGACTGCATGGAAAAGGTATCAGACTTCGAGTGGACTTTGGCAGACACAGCTTCCAGGCTTGATCCACTGGAAGAATTTGAGCTCCAAAAAAGAGACCCAGGGCCTGATTTATAGCTTGGTGCAAAGGGAACTTGGTCACAATGGTGACAGAATTTCCTCCCTCTAAGACTAAGGTCAGCCAACCCAATATTTCATTTTGGGGGCGAACCACAAATTTATAATGACAGAACAACTCCCTCTCCTCCTCCAATGGCCTGACAGAGTAAAAGCCGTTGGCGGTATGACTATAAGTCCACCCACCTAATTTAGATGGGCAAACAGATAGCTGTTTTTGATTGCCAGTGATCACCAGGAAAAACCTGGGAGTAAGGGTCATTACAAAGTGCTTAATGCCACCCTCACCATGGGAAGGAAACTCCCATGGTGAGGGAGGACATTGTTTTTTCTTTTATTTTCAAAATTAAAATCCAACTTTGAGATTTCCTTTTTAAAAATTAAAAAAATGAAACTTTTATGTGTAGCCTGTCATGTTTGAGGGAGATATCTGGCAAAGTTAAAATGTATTGACAGAAACCAATATGATAGCAGCTCCTATAATTCTTGAAATGCCTGCTAACCCAGCAGACATTTCATAATTTGGCAGATGTCACTTCCTTCAGGACGATGGAACAATTTACTCCATCACCTTGGCGGAGGACAGAACACCTGCCAAATTATAAATCAGGCTTAAGTCCAAAGGTCAAAATCTTGACTGGGCAAATGTGCAAAAAGTATCCACCCAACAAGATGACTTAGGTAGCTGTGAAATGTGAATATTTCCGCATGGAGCTTTTCCTGACAAAATCAACAGCTTTAACATCCTGCAGTATCTTACTTCGAAAGGACTTTACCAGTTGCAGACTACATCTTTGCCATGATTGAAGGTTTTGAATTCCTTTATAGAAATTAGATTCATTGTTATATATTGGTTGTGGAATTTTGTTGTTTTGTGTTTTGACTTTTCAATTGCTGTATCATTTCTAAATACTTTACACCCTTTTTTAAGTTGCGTCTGTCTACTTTGTGTCAAAGCTACCACAGGATGAGCCAAGATTTATTTACTGAACTTGTGTGTTAGACCTAACAAGATTTTGGGCTTATTACTTGGGAAGAACTGACACCCTACCCAAATAATAACCCATTTTCTTACAACTTTACCCTATGCATAGGTGACTTGTTTGCAGAATGCAATAGTAAACCTGCTTATTTCTATATTTTTTGCATATATAAAATACCCAGTGAATTACTTAGTGGAATGAGGTTTATTGATCACATTCAAATTTTCACAAAAAGCTTGGAAATATGAAAACCATGGAAATGCACAAAGCAGAATGGATTCTCCAAACCTACCCCTACACTTAATATGTATCAACTTCACTACTTTCGAGAACATTTGATACAAACATTTGATTATCAGACTAAATTGTGTGGGACCAGAACACCGCTGTCAGATTATCATGTGACATAAATGTTGTATACTAAATGTAATTCACAAAAAATCACCCTTTTGGATATTTTCTGGGTCTGATTTAGAGTTTGGCAGAGGGGTTAAATCTGTCACAAATGTGACAGATGTCCCATCCTCAGTATTATGATACCATTATAGACTATGTAAATCATAATACGGTGGACGAGATAGCCGTCATGTCTGTGAAGGAGTAACCTGCCCACCAAACTTTGAATCAGGCCCTCTAGTCCTAGTGAGATATATGTTTCATGATATTTAGAAAATTATGTTTGTGTCAGAAGATATTTCTGTACACCATAGTCTGGTATGTCAGGATAACCCCTTTAATTCACCTGAATTTCTGGTCTGGCTCAAAGTGACCCATTGTTTTTTTTGTTGGTCATTTTCACAAATGTGCTGATTTGTGATTGTGCGTTGGTTCAGGACTTGGAGCCTATAACCTAGTACTTACTGTGTCTGCCTAATTTCTAGTTTAATATAGTAGAGCTGTATATTTTTTCACTTGTGTTTCATTATATCTTATACAGCAGTATTGTCCAACATAAATATTGTGATCTAATTATTGTTTACAAAAATATCATCCCAATCAGTGTACAGTTTCTATTATTAACTCCATTCCTAAACAATATTTGTGGGCGCAATATTTATCTCAGAAAATATTTCTGTATACAATGCTTGGGTATAACCTACATTTGTGTTTAGGTTGTATGTCAGAATATATTATGAAGAAATATCATCCGATATATATATTGGGGGTTATTCTAACTTTGGAGGAGGTGTTAATCCGTCCCAAAAGTGACGGATTTACCACCAGCCGTATTCCGAGTCCATTATATCCTATGGAACTCGTAATACGGCTGGTGGTATATCCGTCACTTTACCGTCACTTTTGGGACGGATTAACACTCCTCCAAAGTTAGAATAACCCCCATTGTGTCCTAAATATAATTTACAAAACTATTATGCCATCGGATGCAGATTCTCTGGTATAATTTCAGTGGGGTCAAACAATGTTTCCATGTATGATCTGATATACAATCTACATCTGTGTATTAATGTTGTACATCTGTGTGTTTAGGTCTGTTGTCTGTCTGAATATTCCTCACACCTAACATACTATCATGTCCTAAATATCATCTATAAAAATATTGCCAGATAGGATAATGATCAGAAATGTGCACCCATTAAGACAATATTTTTGAAAATGATATTTAGGACAATATTTCAATACATGGTATTCAGACGTACAAGAGGCTCAGTGACCTTCAGATTACCATATGTACCCCTGCCAATTGAAAATCCTAACACCAAGTAGCTAATTTAAAGATAGGATCTTGGAACGTATACTCAACTTCCTCACACAATGACCTGCATTCCCATTCAGAACCATATCTGTGCCTAATTTCCCTAGACACCATCAAGAAAGTCCCTAGTAGCCCTTTTCACTGTCACTCACGCCAGCGACTCTATATCTTTGGGAACTACCTACATGGCACTCTTAAAACATCTCCTTGAAAAGGATTCTCATTCATATTGTTTGGAAAGATCATAGGTGACTAATTTTAGAGAGTGATCTTCAGATTTCAGCTCTTCTGGGCTCAAACACAATGGGTTGTATTTGTTTGCACCTAGACAAGTCTAGGTAAAAGCCAGCGGTGTGCAGTAGGTTTAGATAAATTATACAATTCTTACCTGTTGGGAGCGTCTTGATTCTATTAAAATTATATTGGTTCCTGTTGGGCTATTTGCTCTATCTACATCTCCTACAAATATACCTTCTTAGTGTTTCAAGAAAATTAATTCCTTACTCACATATTTCTTGTGCTGTAAAGGGAAACCATGTGTGTCCTTCTTAAGATAAGAAGGATAAACAATATAGTGGAGTTAACCTTCAGGATCATCAACCTTATCAGAGTGTTTTTTTTATTAAAACAATCCACTTTCTGGCTACTATATAACATTGATGATTATTGTCCTCTATGGGCTCCGGTATAAACATTTTATGTGTCTCGTTTTTCATTTAAATACTTTTTATCTTTTTCCCAAACAAAACTCACTTATGGTGCAACCTATCCTTAAAAACACATGCAGGTTGATGCAACCCATGCTATTTCCATGTCTCAACAATAGAGAGAATTTCTTAAATTCATATATCTGGCATAATAAACTTATTAAAATTAAAATTAGAACAATTTTGTTTTGCCAAACACTGTGAGAAGAAGAATTAATATGGGTTCATCAATTATTATAGGACAATACATTATTATCTTTCTCTGATGCACAACATATATTTTAGTTTCCAAATTAATTTAACTACTTCGTTAAAACTTTAGCACAAATTGTATCTGCTGTATATGCTAAAATTACAACCACTAATGCAGTCATGATATCAGATAATCACCTTTTTGATACTTCTGCTTCAAGACCATCAGCATCCACATTATATAAAATTATTAGACCAAAAATCATAGGCGGAACCAAAGTGGGAAGAAGATCTCAATGATAACTGGTCTGTTAATCGGTGGAATACCATTTGGCTCAAGATTAGAAAATCTTGAAGAGCACCAAACACTTACCAATCCTTGTTTTTCATACATAATAGGCTTCTTATAACTCCTAAAAAATGCCTAAAAAAAACACCAGGCATACTTGCCACATGCTGATCATGTGATGAATGTAACACAGACTACAAACACTTAGGGCCTAATTATGAGTCTGGCAGTCCCTAGAAAGCCAGACTCACAGTGGTGGTCTGGATCACTGCAGTTTAGATGATCTGACTATCAAATTAATAGTTTGGCAGTCGGACCACCAAAAGACTGCCATCTCCACTAGGATCAGTGATCCCAATAGGATGACTGTGTTCATGGTTGTAATCAGACATGGTGGAACTGAAGTCAGCACTACCATGCTGATTGCAACCTTGTTCTTGGCCAGCCTTTTCATGGCAGTCTGACCGCCATGAAATGGCTGGCAGAGAACAAGGGCAGGGGGCCACAGGGGGGCCCTGCACAGGGGCCCCCCTGCCCTGCTCCCTTGAAATGCACACTGTCTGCTGAGAAGACAGGTTGTATTTGAAGGGTGCTGGTGCACCCTGTGTGAGGCAGCATTTCCACCGATGCAATTATGAGCTGGAAACAATGCTACAGGACCTTTCCCACTGGGCTGACCAGGGAAAACCTTGGTTTCCGCCAGTCAGCCCAGTGGGAAAGTTGTAATGGGGCTGGTGGGGAGACCGCCAGCGCCGTGGTGGTCTCTTTGTTATAAGTTTAGCAGATAGATGTTTCCATCCACCAAACACCTAATGACCACCTTAATATTTAGTTGTCATTATGCTCACTAGTTGCGGATTAATGAGTGGGAACAGATAATATCTGTATGCCAATCAAATGTTCCTTTTTCCTATGTTCATTGGTTCCTAGGAAGTGTCTCAGAAGACTGGAGCGATTACATTTCAAATGTTAAAATAATTGACTTTATGTTAAAAGATGCATTACAACAAATTACCAAAAGCTAGAAGAACTCAAAAATCACTTTGTTTCAAGCTTATGGGCGTGGAATATGTTATAATCATAGACTTAATAGAGTGTATTTTGCACCTCTCTCATTTGCTAAGAAAAGGGAAGCTCTATGGTCTCCTGTTACAACTCATCTAATTGCTACTGTTATTCTGCGTGCTTTACTTCAACCTTTGATTGATGAGGTGCCTAAACCCCCTTAAAAATCTTTATTAAATTCATGTTACAGGCAATTTCTAACTCATTACTACATGTATCTATAATAATACACACATATCTGTATGTATATCTATATATATATATATATACATATATATATATATATATATATATATATATATATATATATATATATATATATATACTTTTCTCCAGACGGCCCTCTCACGGTGCGCTCCATTAAGTCAGTGCTTGTGTCAGGGACGGGCCACCCCTGTAGAAACTTCTCCACCAAGTGACACAAAGTCACACACAGCACACACAGGAATCCTTGTGTTTGAAATGTATTCATGGACCTATATGGGTACTTATGGCTGCTGGAAGAATACATTTCAAACACAAGGATTCCTTTGTGTGCCGAGTATGACTTTGTGTCACTTGGTGGAGAAATATATATATATACATATACAGAGAGAGAGAGAGAGAGATAGATATCTATATGTATCTCTTGCTCTCTCTCTCTCTCTCTATATATATATATATATATATATATATATATAAATATATATAATAAAGAGAGAGAGAGAGATATAGAAACATATATAGATATGTATATGTGTATATGTATATATTTCGCTCTCTCTCTACATATATATATATATATATATATATTCTGTATATCATGATGATTCTAAATGATTCTTGTTTTCTATTTAATGCTCCATGTTTATTATGATGTATGTGTTACTTCTTTAAATTTCTAACATTTAATTAATTCCCAACTATTCATTCCTTTTTCTCTTTATTTTTATTTTTCTTCTCTTCTCTTCTCTTTTCTTTCCTTTCCTTTCCTTTTTGCTTTCTTTTTCTGAATTTCTTATTACTCATACATGTTTTTTGTATGAGGTCTAGATATGATGCTCTATTGTACACTATCTTCTATGTTAAAATATAATTCTGTTGTTCATTACAGAATGTTTATTTTTATGTTTCATAAAACTGTAATTAATTAAGTCTTTCCAAAATGTAAAAGAAATTACACAATTCTGTCTAGCGCCATTGCACTATCACTGAATGTGGCAAATGACCCATACTAAAAGATTTGGGGCCTGAGAGTTACCAAAGCTAGTATAAAATGGAAAAACATTTAGGGCATGATTACAACCTTGGCAGAGGGGATTACTCTGTCACAAGAAGTGACATATATCCTGTCCGTCATTTTTACAAGTTCCATAGGATATAATGGAACTTGTAATATGGCAGGTGGGATGTCCTTCACGTTTGTGATGGAGTAATTCCCTCCACCAAAGTCGTAATCAGACCCTTAATCCTTCAGAAAACATAAGCCATACATACCCACATTATTTATTTTTCTGTCTTACCAAGTAAGCTATATGATTGTGTTTGAGGATGGCCCCAACAAATTCTAGCACCTTTTCCTTTAGTTTTTGTGTGCTGTGCATAATTTTAACTTCTGTACATGTAATTTAAGACATACCTTTGACTTGCTACTGAGTTTATTGAGAGTAATTACTTGTGTCATACAGCATCTGGATTTTAAACCTTTTGCCACCTCCTGTAAGATGCCCTCACTTCTCACACTTTCACTGGCTGATTTTTAAAATAGGGGTGTATCAGGTATTATTGTCTTTATAAAACTCACAACTTTGCCAATATAACATGCTTGTTCAATTATCTGATATTATATAAGGTAATCTTGCAACAATCTACTCTCATTTTGGTTGTAGCACCAAAAACAACATCTACATTCTGTGATTTCTCGTTCAACTCTAATGCGGGATTTACATAGTTCTTGATTTCCTTAATTTGGATCATTGATTCATAAACATGTAATTACAAAAATAAAACAACAGTTGCAAAGGTATATTCTAACAGTAAAACAAATTTAGAGCATGTTAAAATGATCATCTTTATAAAAATGATAAAAAGCCTATGGCCTTAACTTCGGAGGGGAGATATTTAAATAGGGTAAAACATCCCTGGGTAGAATACAGATACTCTATGGTGTGGTCTTTCCTCATTGTTACTTTTGCCTTTACATTCTGAGCGCTACAGATTGGAATGTGGGTAATGGTGATATTACTTGTTTCCCCAATGTGAGCTCCAATCCTTAGAATCTTAGGGTGACTTTCCATGTACAAATTTCACCAGGTATCACGTGGTGAAATTTGGGTGAGTAAAAACTGAAAGGTCCTTTCTAAATCTTTGCGTGGATTGTAGTGCTAAATCGGCAGAGAAATCTATGTGTAGCTGTTTTAACATTATTGGCCTATGTATAATAAGAGCATATGCAGTATAAGCAATACAAATCATTACACTGTGTCTTGGGCTGCATACATCCACAGCAACTGTCATGGTTGCATTAATAAGCTAATAATGTATTACAGTCTTGTAAGAAATCAAACAATTAAGGAGATAAACATGAAAGAAATAAGAATCAACCTACTAGAACAACTAAAGTTTTGCATACTCACATGAAAACTTAGGGCCTCATTACAAGTTTGGTGGTACCAGGACCAACAGGCTGGCGGAGAAGACCGCCATATTATGACCATGGCAGAATTCACAACAGAATAGAGCCAAAGCATCGCTGACACTGCCACTGCGGTCTGGCTGCCACGGACGATGGTAGCCAACTGCAGGCCGGCGAGGACCATGTTTCCACTGGAAAGATTACGGGATAGCACACCCCAAGGTTTCTGCTGCGGTTGCACCACCATGGAAACCCAGGCGGAAATCAACAGCATAAAAGGAGACACTCACCTTCAGGAAGCCATACTCATCCAGAGGAGCCACAGAAACTGAACTACAGGCACATGCACACAGTCAAAGCACACAAAGCCACACAATACTGCTACAAACACAAGTCAACACACACACCACTCAATGCCATGACAATATCATGTCCCCAACATACACATGGCCATCACACAACAGACACTCATCATTGGGGAAAAAATGCACTGCACACAACCTCACATGCTGCCCAGACAAAATAGGTAGCATAAACACCACTTACACACAAATACTCACACACGTCAGCCATTCCCAAATATGCCCTAAGAAAAGAAATGCAGGTAAAATATGAAACTTCAAAACCAACAACTTGTTGGTCCAATTATGTATTAAAAGTGATATTAACTATGAAAATGTCCAAGACCATAAGCCAGCCCAAATAGAAATAGTGCAACATGCACTTAATGCACATCTGTGTGCCCTGAACTTGACTCCTGACTGCTATGTAACCTCCACGGGTAGGGGCATCGAGGAGGCAGGCATGCACCTCAGGGATTATTGAGGGACGGAGAAGGGGGGTTTGAGCTTAGGTTTGAGAGGGAGGTCCTTTGGGATTAGGATTGGGAGGGAGGGTTTATGTCTCGGTTTAGGGGACAGTTGAGTTCTCTTGGGAGGGGTAGACTTCTTAGCAGGGGAGGGGCATGGGTACTTGCAGGGGGAGGGTCTACTGTGGTGCTGTCTGTGGGTAGGATTAGTGTGGCGGCTGGAACTGTCAATGGTGGTGTAGTGTCTGCAGGTGTGTCTGTCAATGATGGTGGGGGTGGTGGGGGTGTCAGGGCAGTGTTTCTGTATGTGCAGGTGTACGTGTGCATGCTGGTGGTGTGTCTTGTTGTGCTTGTATTTGTCGGAGCTACCCTTGGATGTTGAGGTGGATGCATGCCTGTTCATCTGTGTGCTTTGGCTGGCTCAGGGAAGAGGGGATTGGGTTTGGGAAGAGGAAGGTGGAGGAGGAACAGGAGACAAAGGGAGACTGGCTGCTATAATTGTGGAGGCAATAACCTGAAAGGATCTCTGTAGGCCAGCCAATGCACTGTGAATGCCCTCCAGGAATGCATTGCTCGGTTGTATCTGAGCTGCAGGTCCCTAGATGGCATTCATGATGGTCAACTGAGCCACAGAGATGGACCTCAAGAGGTCACTAGCCTCCTCACTGAGGCCAGCTGGGATGACAGGGGCAGGGGCAGAGGTGCCTGCAGCAAAGGAGACGCCCACCCTTTTGGGTGAGTGGGCACAGCCAACTGGGTGGAGAGCTACAGGGAGGGAGGTGGTAGTAAGGGGGTGGCAGACTGAGATGGTGCTGGGGTGGTCCCAGATGGGTCCTCCACCACCAGGGAGTGTCCACAGGAGGAAGATTCCGATTATGAAAATGTAGATCCTGTCTTCCTCATGGCACTCCCCTCACCATCCGGGCCACTGGGTCCCTCGGTGTCAGTGGTCTCAGCTTTCAAGGTCCCGTGGCCAGCAGCTTCCCCACTCTGCTGTGCCTCGTCTCCTTTGCCTGCCAATGCTGCTGCACAGAAACAGAGAGAGAGAGAGGGTCATCACATTCTTAACATACACATACATTACAACATACACAACAGTAGCAACACATCTATGCCAAATAAATCCCCAGGTAGAAACCATTCAGAGCCTACATCATGTC
Organism: Pleurodeles waltl; assembly: GCF_031143425.1. Lineage (NCBI taxonomy): Eukaryota > Metazoa > Chordata > Amphibia > Caudata > Salamandridae > Pleurodeles > Pleurodeles waltl. The sequence continues at coordinate 32,344,609 of NC_090437.1, forward strand.
ACACCTAGATACTTTCAACATTCCCATGTGACCACAGTCTCACCCACAACATAAGCCAACCATCTGACCACTGCATCGCCATCCCATCAATTTCCCAGTAACTCAAAAGCATCATGCACAAGATGAAATGGCTACACCTAAAATCTCTCCCAATACAGATCATCACCGTCTATCAGCAAATCATTTTTAGGAAATGCAGTTTACTGACAATACAACATCATGCCTCCCCATACTCCACACCTGTCCAGTCAATCACCACTCGACATGTCCATGAAAGTAAATTCATCTCACTTCAAATACAGCACAGGATATTGTTTTCCAAGCACATGCCTAACTTATCATTCTGTACACAACTTACACAATGTCAAACACCTCAGATAAAGATACTACATATGGCATATCCAAACAGTGTTCCTCACAAAATGACATAGCATGTCAATGAAACATCTATTTAAATACTATGAAAAGATTCATAAAGAATATCTGGACCCACTTATCTAACTCATTGACACCACAACAACTATTCTATGTTCTGCAATAGGGGCCTACTTAGCACAGAGGATACATCCACAGACAACCACAGGGAGCATAGTAACACCACCAATACAATGGACACAAAACAATGTGCATGAAGAGCTCATAGCATTCCACCATACATGCTTATTATAAACTTCTACATGACAACATCTAAACACCTACATCACTAACAACTGCCCAGACATGTGATTCCTATTACCTTAGCTCAGAACTAACAATTAAACAACTAATTACAAAGGTGTCCCCAAATGACACATACATCTAGAGTCAAGCAAAATGAATAACAACATATCCCATAACCACCAACATGTGTATGCCAAATGGCACATCTGCTACGCCATTAAATCAGGCCAACAGCCTCAGATTTGCCAAGGTAAGTATGGCAAAGAAGATTTTTAACAGCATAACAATAGGCACAAAGTATGAATGGACACATGATGTAGTCAGGAAATAGTTTTTTTGTTGCAGTCATATAGTTATGGTATTGCCCTATGTAGCATGGACAATATACATGGGTTAAGGGATCAGCTAAACTAGCCACTTACCTTCTCAAAATTGTAAACTTGAGACTTAAAGGTATTAGTACATATGTCAATGTTATGTCTTGAACTGCCAATGTATTATTACCAACGTGATTTCTACTATATAGGATGTACACACTGATCAAAATTCACCTTTCCAAATACATAATTCTGATCTGACAATGGGGATACCTCCTCAGACCTTATAGAGAGTGTAGTGAGTTTGACATAGCTAAATCCTGCTAAGGATGACAGCCTCACATGAAGTTTCCATCTCTTTCAGGACACAGGATTACTTGGCCCTGTTAGTCATCTGTCAGACCCAATGTTGCACATAGAGCAACATCCAGTGGAATAGGACTGGTCAAAGACCAAAGAGCTATACATCTGATCAATTGGGTAAATTGACTTGGGAACTCTAGGTTGGTAGGATGGCACAACTGGCTACACATATGTACGGTTGAGTACAATTATACATATGTCACAGTCACATCTGCATCTCCACAAGCAGTCATACTATTTGGTTGACATAGGTTGTGAATATGTCCCCATACACAATACTATGGTTACATCTGTGCTACTATGTTGTCAACTGGAATACTATGTGTACCTCAGTGACACCTCACCTGTATGACTTACCACATTGTCACAGATAAGATGCTTATACATCATACACTGAACTTGAAAAGGCATGTACATGGGTTCAGGCAGCCCTTACCCCCTTGTGGCTGCTGTGCTGCCCTCAAACACCCATCCACATCAGGGTAGGCCACTGCCAAAATGCTGGTCACTAGGGAGGGCATGGTCTGAGGGACACCCCTCCCTCGTTGGGAAGACATCCCCAGCTGGCCTCTGTGGTCATCCGGGCCCAGAATCTCAGGTCCTGCCACTGCGTACTACAGTGGGTGCTCCACCTGCTGTGGATCCCCAGATGGGATTAGGTCGGCATGGATGTCACAGACAAAATGAAAAAGTCATGTCCACATGTACCATACAAATAGTAGTGACAGAACAATTTGGTGACAGCAAATAGGCAAACACTTCTATCCTCTCACTTCACACTCATTTACAAATTAGCATCTCCATTCATCAACACTTTCACTACCTTATATTTCAGGTACACCATCATACACCACACCTATCACACATTGGTTTTGCATTGGACTCAACAGCTCCTCTGGTGCACCATAAAGCTGTTCACACAGGGGTAGAACATCCTCCATGAGCTTATCTAGCCCTTCCTGGTTAAAGGATGGGGCCCTATCACTTCCAGGAAGTTGCATGATAGCTCTCAGAGGCAGTACAGAGCAGCTCAGGTAGTGGAGGTCTTGCTGACAACAGTGTAAGGAGTCAAGTGAGCAATACTGCAGAAGATGGCATCATGTCCGCCACGTCCATGACCCTTCACCGCCGGCGGACATCGCCATTGGCCCAAGTCCACCTACGGCAGCAATGTCTTCCAATAGCAATGTCCACTGCAGGTGTGACCACCTACCGCCAGGGTGACTTCCGCCTGCGGACTTAGGTCACTTCCACATGTACAGTACAGTAGGTCAGGCAGCTGACATTTTAAGCACATTTCATGTATGGACACGTTTTAAAATCTGTTTCATGAACTATATCCCATATTGTGCAGTATATCTGTAAGTACTGCCTTCGTGTTTAGTTGTCTATTTGTGCATCTGTGCAGTAAATGCTGTGTAACTTGAGGAAATGTTGTGATAGCAATGTACATCTTCTCTGAGGTTCCTATGTGTTTTCAAAATGTAGATAATGTGCAATAATATGTGTAAGGCATGTCAAGTTGGTGGGACTTACAAACGTATTCAGTAACAGATGAATATGTATATGTAGTTCAATAGTTAGTTGAGGGAACTTGCACTAAGGAGGGTGTCATCAGATGCATAGCTATGTGCTGTACTGTACATGTCAGAGGCTGTAACCGACCTCAACAGCAGATATGTGTGAGTTGTTTATTTAACTTTACATGATGTGTGCATGTTGCCTGTCACATACTATGTTACATCTTTTCACATAGGGACCCTGCCATTAGGAGTGAAAGACAACTTCCAGCGTACCATCCACTACTAGAACTGCACACCACGGAGGAGACACATTGTATCCAGACATATCTGCTGAATCGTCATACTATCATGGATCTTTGTGATCAGTTGGAACCGGATCTGATGCCTGCCATTCGAAACCCCTATAGCATACCTCTCATCTTTCAAGTCCTGTCAATGCTACACTTTCTGGCTACTGGGTCCTTTTAGAGTACAGTGGCCCTATCTGCATGGATGTCTCAGCCCATGTTCAGTCTGGTTTTGAAGGATGTACTGTGTGCACAGTTGAAACACCTGGACAGCTACATGAGGATTTCCCCAATGTGCAGATTTTGCCTATGTGAAAGCAGAGTTTTATGCAATGGGACACATTTCACATGTGGTTGGAGCCATAGATGGCACCAATGTAGCCTTGGCTCCCCCGTGCCAAAGAACAGGTGTACCGGAACAGGAAAAACTACCACTCCATAAACGTTAACGTGGACCAGTACATTTAACAAGTCAGTGCTAAGTATCCAGAATCAGTCCATGATTCCTTCATCACATGGAACAGCAATGTCCCACTGCTGATGATACGACTCCACAGAGAGAGGGCTTGGCTGGTTTGTAAGTTACAATTGAACTGTGTGTTTGCAATGTATGTCTCATGCTATCATAATGTTGCATGTCCCTTATATATGTTTGTGTTGTTTTACCAAATTGTTCACAGGTGACTCTGGCTATCCAAACTCTCCTTGGGTGCTGACACCAGTGAGGTACCCAACCATGCATAGAGAGGTCTGCTACAATGAGGCCCATGGGAGGACAAGACGTGTCGTTGAGAGGACGATTGGGCTCCTGAATGTATTATTTAGGTGCTTTGACATATCAGGAGGAGCCCTTTTCTACTCACCCAACAAGGTAAGTCAAATTATAGTTGCTGCTGCATGCTCCACTATCTTGCCCTGAGATGACAGATACCATTTATACCAGATGAGGGGGAGCCAGCAGAACCTGTGGGTGGAAATGCAGATTTGCCAAGTGATGAAGAGCCAGAGGAAGATTAAGCAGGAGTCTCTAGGGCAATTCTCATCAATCAGTACTTCAACTGACTAAAAGGTATGTGAAGTTGACGTAATGTAGTGATCTGATTTTGTAACCTGACGTTTATGGGTAGCATGTCATCTCCTTTCTTGCATCATCTATGGGGCTGGAGATAGCTCCAATGCCTATGAGTGAGTTGTGCATGCAGACTGTAGTGTTACGAACATTGTTAGACTGTCAGGACACTGTGGTGGTAATATGTTTTCATGTCAAGTTCACCTGTCGGTTGCAGGAGGTTGCCATTTACGTCTGGATATGTGTCTGGCAAATGTGTAAATGAAGGACCATAGCCTCTCCCATCACAATAGTTTCTGTTGCATGTAATTTACCTTGAACTTAGCTGTCAATGTGTTCCTACTTTGCAGACCAATGTGAATGTCACTGTGGACTGACATAGGTGAAATATAAGCCCACAGGTATGTGACCAATGTAAGTGAAAGGTTCCAGGACTGGGGACATCAGTATTGATCTCTGTCTGTGCCATGGAATAACAATATTCAGAAGCTATGGTATGGGTATGTGATAAGGTTTTACCAGGTGATACAAAGGCCTATTCTGTGTGCCTCCTGCTATGTTGGTATACTAACATGACCTTAACTTCAGTATTCTGTGGTTTAGCATTGTAGGACAGCTTAGCACACACCCTGGTGCTACTCTCAGTCATGCTGTATGCGCTGTTTGCATATATACCAATGATTATGTGTAGTTATACTTTATAACTTTTTTGGAATCTGTACTGTTACTATACAATTTTAATGAGTTTCCTGCTGATAGAGTCCACATTTGATGCCCATAACAATGGGTATACAATACAGAGGGACATATTCAGACTACAGTTTGGCATGCATAACTATTGTACATGGATGAAAAATGACACATACACAGGACCTGTGTGTAAGTGTGATTTATTGTGGAAATAAAAACAACATATGTGAATATTTACGTAAAAAACACACAAAATAAACAGTGATGAGTTCAGTCATGGTGGTGGAATTATGAGAGTAGCTGCTACGCCACCAAGTTACACAAGTCCAGTGTCCTTGCACCACAGGAAAATGGAGATTGGTTACAAAACAGTCAACAGGGTGTATCTGTGGCACACAAGGAGTACAAGTCAGGAGAGGTTTGCTTCCTGGCGGTGGTTTTGGTCTTGGCATCTAATCCAGCTGGATGTCTAGGTTGACGTCCACGTTTGTGGGAGGGTTCTTCAGCTACAGAGGGTGGGGTGTCAGAGGCATGTCCTTCCCCTGGCAGAGCCTCCATTCCACTGGCAGCCGCAGATGTAGAAGGGCCTGATGTTTCATTGCTAGTGGAAGAGGCCAGATGTTTGGTACAAAACCTACTCAGTGTGGTATTCACATCTCTCAGCACCCCTGCAATGAAAGTCAAGTGGGCATTATGTGCCTGCCACTTCTGCATGACTTCCTGGTGGTTGTCTCTCTGCAGCTTTTGGATTCCCCCAACATGGTGATAACTTGGCCCATCATGCCTTCAGAACTTTGGTAGGCCCATAACTTTGGAGTTGGATATCTGGTCATTATTGTCCCTTTGAGACTCCATCCTCTGGCCTACAGCTTCCCTCCCACACAACCTATCTCTATCATTGTCAGGGGTGGCAAGATGAGACTCTGGTACCTGTATTGTGGGGGACGCAATGGATTAAACAATCTTTGGGACACAGGTTTGGGGGTGAACGGTTGCCTGTGATGTAGATGCACGAGGGCTGGGGGGAGTTGATGTGGGCAGGGTGAGGCTGACAGTTGTTGACTGACCAGGTGTCCCAGTTGGGCCAGGTTTGCCATCAGAGTCCATACATCCAGGGGTGTGGTCCTCATTGGGGCCTTCATCCCGAGAGGTAGTGACAGTCTCTGGTATCCTCTTCTTTGTGACAATGGTAAGGTTACCTGTGGAAGGAGTGAAAGACAGAGTTCAGGTTAAATTGGGGGTATTGTTGCAGTTATGTGAGAAGCAGACAGTGCCCTAACATGATCCCCAGCAATGACATTGACAGTTGCTGTACAGAATAACTTAGTACAACATACAACTCTGTGACTTGAATTCAATACTCAATGTATAGAGTTGTTAGGCTAGGTTGGTACTGTTTATGCTGCTGATGGCATCTGATGTTGTCTGATTATTGACATGACTGCACACCTCTGTTACCTAATGAACTGTCTGTCACGATAGATGCCACTCATAACAGCTATACAATGCACATTGGTGACCTTGTAGGAACACCGAATGTGAGTAAGCAATGGAAATTGACCTGTACAAGGATGTACTGCATGTGCATCCACTCAGCCATCTGAATTTCCAAACCACATGAGTATATTTCTACCTTGGGATCTTTAATCTGTGGCTATTTTAACTGGGCACTCATCTATAGCTGGGTTTTGCTTGGGATACTAGTGTGAGTGACACATTGGATTGCTGTCATTGCCATGTACTGTTCCACCCTAGAACAATCAAGATGGTGTAGATAGAAGATTGGTTTTGCATGCATGACATGTCACATTTAGTGCAGTGTCCAGGTTTTGAAAATGTTGGGATAATCATTCTGGGAGTTGTAGTGCTATAATTAGCCAGTACTTCACGTGCCATTTCCAAGGACTGTGGGGCCACATGAGTTTGGTGGACATGTGGCATGCCAGAGAGGGGCATTAGGTGATTAGACAGAGTCGTAGTGGGCGGTGTGTTAATTGGGGTGGGTTTAGGTGGTGAGGGAGCATGCAGGACTAAACAATTGGATGACATGAATGTTGTGGGTACTTACCTGATTCCACTCCCCCAGGTATTCCTGTCAGGCCTCAGGATGCAGGATGTCCAAGACCTTCTCTTTCCAAGATGTGAAAGTAGGTGGAGGAGGTGGGGGGCCCACTGCCATTCTTCAGTACCGTGGGCTGGTGTCTGAATGCCAGGAATGAACCTTCCTCCTGAGGTTGTTCTACCTCTTCCTGATGTCCACCCTTGTGTGTGGATAACTGCCTACAGAATTCACCCTGTCAACTATCCTTTGCCACAACTCCATTTTCCTGATAATAGATGTTTGTTGGACCTGTGCTCCGAACAGCTGTGGCTCTACCCTGACAATTTCATCCACCATGATCCTCAACTCCTCATCAGTGTAACATGGTGTTTTTGTGGGAACATTGTAGTGGTTGTGAAGATGGTGTGAATGTGTTCAAAGTGAAAGGGTGGTGAGTTAGTTAAATGGTGGGGTGTAGGTGCTGTGATGTGATGTGAGTGGGTGATGGGTGTTGTGGATTGTGTGTGGTACTGATATGTGTGTTTTGTATGTTGTGCAGGTGTGTGATGTGTGCATAGTGAAGTGTAAATGGGTGTAAATGGGCACCTATTCTTGCTAATTTGAACTCTCTGGGATGTTGGTTGTCTGCGGCTGTGTGTGGTGTTCGGATTGCAAAGAATGGTGGGTTGCGTAGGGATGTGTGATATAGTGCAGTGAGTTGATGTATCGAGTGTGTGGATGAGTATTAGGTGTGGGGTATTCAATCTATCGAATGTGGTGTGGTGTTCTGACTGAACTGAGTTGAGACCGAAGCAGTCCGCACCACCAATGGTTTTCTGACATGGAAGAGCCGCTGTCATAATTTGTGGATCCTCATCTGATAGGAGGATTTTTATCGGGCTGGTGGTCAGGGACTGCCTCTTTTCTGCAGTGTCCTGGCGGTTTCAGAAATTTGCCAATTATTTGGCAGATTTCACAGTTTAACTCTGAATATGGTGGTCGTATTACCGCCTACATGGTGGTCTTTTACCAGCCGTCATGCTGTGGTCTTCCCAAAAGACGTCTAACTCATAAAGAGGCTCTAAAAGTGAGTCAAAAGTACATTAACCTTAACTCAATCTTCCATTCAACCCACATAAAAAAAGAAACATAGTAGGTCATTTATATTTTGGAGGGTGGCCTCCAGAAGAAACAGAGAAGGTCATTCATATTTTGGAGGATGGTCCCAGCCCACCAGTGGTATATGGGCTTCCCTCCCTTCTCTGGCATAATTAGATATCCCAGTATTATTTGAGGGGATATCTGAGTTGGAATGATATTCTCCAGAACAGCATATGCACTTTTACCATTGCTTTTCAAATGATAATGACAGGTTGTCTGAAAAACAAAAACTCAATCACCCTGATGTACATGAATTCTTTTCCCAGCACATAGCAGCCACTGACTGTTTTCCCTGACATGGCCATTACTGCCTAATGTAAAAGACCCAGAAAAGAAAAACAGTTATAATTTTTAAGCCCCAAGTATGCTGGAACAACACTTGCTGTGACCTGACAAGACAGTGGTCAACTGTCTGGGGCTGTACTATTAGTAACCTGGCAGTTCCCCCAGTTATGAATGGGGAGGTTATTCAACGGGTGGCATTAGAACATCTGCCATATTAGGGAGGATGTCATGCAAACACCAACCTCTAAATGACCCCCACATTATTGACATTTCTGCAGTTTTGTTCTGTAATGTATTTTAACTGATTAGATACAAGTCTCCACACTAGGGGTCCTCAGAATCTGAAGCAACAATCAGCCGCTGAGGGCAAAATGCAAAGGCAAAAAATGAATGACTTCTTGGTACAGATATATTATTTAATAATTTCCAAAAGTTAGTTATGTTCTGTGACTAGCTTAACTGACCATTTGTAATGAAAACATGTTTTCCCCATGAGCGTACCCAACAAAATGATCTTAATGTCTTTTGTAAAAGTATAAATGATGATAATCCAATTGCTCTCGACATGCTCAAGGATGCTCACCACCTAAACCCACCCCAATTAACACACCGCCCACTACGACTCTGTCTAATCACCTAATGCCCCTCTCTGGCATGCCACATGTCCACCAAACTCATGTGGCCCCACAGTCCTTGGAAATGGCACGTGAAGTACTGGCTAATTATAGCACTACAACTCCCAGAATGATTATCCCAACATTTTCAAAACCTGGACACTGCACTAAATGTGACATGTCATGCATGCAAAACCAATCTTCTATCTACACCATCTTGATTGTTCTAGGGTGGAACAGTACATGGCAATGACAGCAATCCAATGTGTCACTCACACTAGTATCCCAAGCAAAACCCAGCTATAGATGAGTGCCCAGTTAAAATAGCCACAGATTAAAGATCCCAAGGTAGAAATATACTCATGTGGTTTGGAAATTCAGATGGCTGAGTGGATGCACATGCAGTACATCCTTGTACAGGTCAATTTCCATTGCTTACTCACATTCGGTGTTCCTACAAGGTCACCAATGTGCATTGTATAGCTGTTATGAGTGGCATCTATCGTGACAGACAGTTCATTAGGTAACAGAGGTGTGCAGTCATGTCAATAATCAGACAACATCAGATGCCATCAGCAGCATAAACAGTACCAACCTAGCCTAACAACTCTATACATTGAGTATTGAATTCAAGTCACAGAGTTGTATGTTGTACTAAGTTATTCTGTACAGCAACTGTCAATGTCATTGCTGGGGATCATGTTAGGGCACTGTCTGCTTCTCACATAACTGCAACAATACCCCCAATTTAACCTGAACTCTGTCTTTCACTCCTTCCACAGGTAACCTTACCATTGTCACAAAGAAGAGGATACCAGAGACTGTCACTACCTCTCGGGATGAAGGCCCCAATGAGGACCACACCCCTGGATGTATGGACTCTGATGGCAAACCTGGCCCAACTGGGACACCTGGTCAGTCAACAACTGTCAGCCTCACCCTGCCCACATCAACTCCCCCCAGCCCTCGTGCATCTACATCACAGGCAACCGTTCACCCCCAAACCTGTGTCCCAAAGATTGTTTAATCCATTGCGTCCCCCACAATACAGGTACCAGAGTCTCATCTTGCCACCCCTGACAATGATAGAGATAGGTTGTGTGGGAGGGAAGCTGTAGGCCAGAGGATGGAGTCTCAAAGGGACAATAATGACCAGATATCCAACTCCAAAGTTATGGGCCTACCAAAGTTCTGAAGGCATGATGGGCCAAGTTATCACCATGTTGGGGGAATCCAAAAGCTGCAGAGAGACAACCACCAGGAAGTCATGCAGAAGTGGCAGGCACATAATGCCCACTTGACTTTCATTGCAGGGGTGCTGAGAGATGTGAATACCACACTGAGTAGGTTTTGTACCAAACATCTGGCCTCTTCCACTAGCAATGAAACATCAGGCCCTTCTACATCTGCGGCTGCCAGTGGAATGGAGGCTCTGCCAGGGGAAGGACATGCCTCTGACACCCCACCCTCTGTAGCTGAAGAACCCTCCCACAAACGTGGACGTCAACCTAGACATCCAGCTGGATTAGATGCCAAGACCAAAACCACCGCCAGGAAGCAAACCTCTCCTGACTTGTACTCCTTGTGTGCCACAGATACACCCTGTTGACTGTTTTGTAACCAATCTCCATTTTCCTGTGGTGCAAGGACACTGGACTTGTGTAACTTGGTGGCGTAGCAGCTACTCTCATAATTCCACCACCATGACTGAACTCATCACTGTTTATTTTGTGTGTTTTTTACGTAAATATTCACATATGTTGTTTTTATTTCCACAATAAATCACACTTACACACAGGTCCTGTGTATGTGTCATTTTTCATCCATGTACAATAGTTATGCATGCCAAACTGTAGTCTGAATATGTCCCTCTGTATTGTATACCCATTGTTATGGGCATCAAATGTGGACTCTATCAGCAGGAAACTCATTAAAATTGTATAGTAACAGTACAGATTCCAAAAAAGTTATAAAGTATAACTACACATAATCATTGGTATATATGCAAACAGCGCATACAGCATGACTGAGAGTAGCACCAGGGTGTGTGCTAAGCTGTCCTACAATGCTAAACCACAGAATACTGAAGTTAAGGTCATGTTAGTATACCAACATAGCAGGAGGCACACAGAATAGGCCTTTGTATCACCTGGTAAAACCTTATCACATACCCATACCATAGCTTCTGAATATTGTTATTCCATGGCACAGACAGAGATCAATACTGATGTCCCCAGTCCTGGAACCTTTCACTTACATTGGTCACATACCTGTGGGCTTATATTTCACCTATGTCAGTCCACAGTGACATTCACATTGGTCTGCAAAGTAGGAACACATTGACAGCTAAGTTCAAGGTAAATTACATGCAACAGAAACTATTGTGATGGGAGAGGCTATGGTCCTTCATTTACACATTTGCCAGACACATATCCAGACGTAAATGGCAACCTCCTGCAACCGACAGGTGAACTTGACATGAAAACATATTACCACCACAGTGTCCTGACAGTCTAACAATGTTCGTAACACTACAGTCTGCATGCACAACTCACTCATAGGCATTGGAGCTATCTCCAGCCCCATAGATGATGCAAGAAAGGAGATGACATGCTACCCATAAACGTCAGGTTACAAAATCAGATCACTACATTACGTCAACTTCACATACCTTTTAGTCAGTTGAAGTACTGATTGATGAGAATTGCCCTAGAGACTCCTGCTTAATCTTCCTCTGGCTCTTCATCACTTGGCAAATCTGCATTTCCACCCACAGGTTCTGCTGGCTCCCCCTCATCTGGTATAAATGGTATCTGTCATCTCAGGGCAAGATAGTGGAGCATGCAGCAGCAACTATAATTTGACTTACCTTGTTGGGTGAGTAGAAAAGGGCTCCTCCTGATATGTCAAAGCACCTAAATAATACATTCAGGAGCCCAATCGTCCTCTCAACGACACGTCTTGTCCTCCCATGGGCCTCATTGTAGCAGACCTCTCTATGCATGGTTGGGTACCTCACTGGTGTCAGCACCCAAGGAGAGTTTGGATAGCCAGAGTCACCTGTGAACAATTTGGTAAAACAACACAAACATATATAAGGGACATGCAACATTATGATAGCATGAGACATACATTGCAAACACACAGTTCAATTGTAACTTACAAACCAGCCAAGCCCTCTCTCTGTGGAGTCGTATCATCAGCAGTGGGACATTGCTGTTCCATGTGATGAAGGAATCATGGACTGATTCTGGATACTTAGCACTGACTTGTTAAATGTACTGGTCCACGTTAACGTTTATGGAGTGGTAGTTTTTCCTGTTCCGGTACACCTGTTCTTTGGCACGGGGGAGCCAAGGCTACATTGGTGCCATCTATGGCTCCAACCACATGTGAAATGTGTCCCATTGCATAAAACTCTGCTTTCACATAGGCAAAATCTGCACATTGGGGAAATCCTCATGTAGCTGTCCAGGTGTTTCAACTGTGCACACAGTACATCCTTCAAAACCAGACTGAACATGGGCTGAGACATCCATGCAGATAGGGCCACTGTACTCTAAAAGGACCCAGTAGCCAGAAAGTGTAGCATTGACAGGACTTGAAAGATGAGAGGTATGCTATAGGGGTTTCGAATGGCAGGCATCAGATCCGGTTCCAACTGATCACAAAGATCCATGATAGTATGACGATTCAGCAGATATGTCTGGATACAATGTGTCTCCTCCGTGGTGTGCAGTTCTAGTAGTGGATGGTACGCTGGAAGTTGTCTTTCACTCCTAATGGCAGGGTCCCTATGTGAAAAGATGTAACATAGTATGTGACAGGCAACATGCACACATCATGTAAAGTTAAATAAACAACTCACACATATCTGCTGTTGAGGTCGGTTACAGCCTCTGACATGTACAGTACAGCACATAGCTATGCATCTGATGACACCCTCCTTAGTGCAAGTTCCCTCAACTAACTATTGAACTACATATACATATTCATCTGTTACTGAATACGTTTGTAAGTCCCACCAACTTGACATGCCTTACACATATTATTGCACATTATCTACATTTTGAAAACACATAGGAACCTCAGAGAAGATGTACATTGCTATCACAACATTTCCTCAAGTTACACAGCATTTACTGCACAGATGCACAAATAGACAACTAAACACGAAGGCAGTACTTACAGATATACTGCACAATATGGGATATAGTTCATGAAACAGATTTTAAAACGTGTCCATACATGAAATGTGCTTAAAATGTCAGCTGCCTGACCTACTGTACTGTACATGTGGAAGTGACCTAAGTCCGCAGGCGGAAGTCACCCTGGCGGTAGGTGGTCACACCTGCAGTGGACATTGCTATTGGAAGACATTGCTGCCGTAGGTGGACTTGGGCCAATGGCGATGTCCGCCGGCGGTGAAGGGTCATGGACGTGGCGGACATGATGCCATCTTCTGCAGTATTGCTCACTTGACTCCTTACACTGTTGTCAGCAAGACCTCCACTACCTGAGCTGCTCTGTACTGCCTCTGAGAGCTATCATGCAACTTCCTGGAAGTGATAGGGCCCCATCCTTTAACCAGGAAGGGCTAGATAAGCTCATGGAGGATGTTCTACCCCTGTGTGAACAGCTTTATGGTGCACCAGAGGAGCTGTTGAGTCCAATGCAAAACCAATGTGTGATAGGTGTGGTGTATGATGGTGTACCTGAAATATAAGGTAGTGAAAGTGTTGATGAATGGAGATGCTAATTTGTAAATGAGTGTGAAGTGAGAGGATAGAAGTGTTTGCCTATTTGCTGTCACCAAATTGTTCTGTCACTACTATTTGTATGGTACATGTGGACATGACTTTTTCATTTTGTCTGTGACATCCATGCCGACCTAATCCCATCTGGGGATCCACAGCAGGTGGAGCACCCACTGTAGTACGCAGTGGCAGGACCTGAGATTCTGGGCCCGGATGACCACAGAGGCCAGCTGGGGATGTCTTCCCAACGAGGGAGGGGTGTCCCTCAGACCATGCCCTCCCTAGTGACCAGCATTTTGGCAGTGGCCTACCCTGATGTGGATGGGTGTTTGAGGGCAGCACAGCAGCCACAAGGGGGTAAGGGCTGCCTGAACCCATGTACATGCCTTTTCAAGTTCAGTGTATGATGTATAAGCATCTTATCTGTGACAATGTGGTAAGTCATACAGGTGAGGTGTCACTGAGGTACACATAGTATTCCAGTTGACAACATAGTAGCACAGATGTAACCATAGTATTGTGTATGGGGACATATTCACAACCTATGTCAACCAAATAGTATGACTGCTTGTGGAGATGCAGATGTGACTGTGACATATGTATAATTGTACTCAACCGTACATATGTGTAGCCAGTTGTGCCATCCTACCAACCTAGAGTTCCCAAGTCAATTTACCCAATTGATCAGATGTATAGCTCTTTGGTCTTTGACCAGTCCTATTCCACTGGATGTTGCTCTATGTGCAACATTGGGTCTGACAGATGACTAACAGGGCCAAGTAATCCTGTGTCCTGAAAGAGATGGAAACTTCATGTGAGGCTGTCATCCTTAGCAGGATTTAGCTATGTCAAACTCACTACACTCTCTATAAGGTCTGAGGAGGTATCCCCATTGTCAGATCAGAATTATGTATTTGGAAAGGTGAATTTTGATCAGTGTGTACATCCTATATAGTAGAAATCACGTTGGTAATAATACATTGGCAGTTCAAGACATAACATTGACATATGTACTAATACCTTTAAGTCTCAAGTTTACAATTTTGAGAAGGTAAGTGGCTAGTTTAGCTGATCCCTTAACCCATGTATATTGTCCATGCTACATAGGGCAATACCATAACTATATGACTGCAACAAAAAAACTATTTCCTGACTACATCATGTGTCCATTCATACTTTGTGCCTATTGTTATGCTGTTAAAAATCTTCTTTGCCATACTTACCTTGGCAAATCTGAGGCTGTTGGCCTGATTTAATGGCGTAGCAGATGTGCCATTTGGCATACACATGTTGGTGGTTATGGGATATGTTGTTATTCATTTTGCTTGACTCTAGATGTATGTGTCATTTGGGGACACCTTTGTAATTAGTTGTTTAATTGTTAGTTCTGAGCTAAGGTAATAGGAATCACATGTCTGGGCAGTTGTTAGTGATGTAGGTGTTTAGATGTTGTCATGTAGAAGTTTATAATAAGCATGTATGGTGGAATGCTATGAGCTCTTCATGCACATTGTTTTGTGTCCATTGTATTGGTGGTGTTACTATGCTCCCTGTGGTTGTCTGTGGATGTATCCTCTGTGCTAAGTAGGCCCCTATTGCAGAACATAGAATAGTTGTTGTGGTGTCAATGAGTTAGATAAGTGGGTCCAGATATTCTTTATGAATCTTTTCATAGTATTTAAATAGATGTTTCATTGACATGCTATGTCATTTTGTGAGGAACACTGTTTGGATATGCCATATGTAGTATCTTTATCTGAGGTGTTTGACATTGTGTAAGTTGTGTACAGAATGATAAGTTAGGCATGTGCTTGGAAAACAATATCCTGTGCTGTATTTGAAGTGAGATGAATTTACTTTCATGGACATGTCGAGTGGTGATTGACTGGACAGGTGTGGAGTATGGGGAGGCATGATGTTGTATTGTCAGTAAACTGCATTTCCTAAAAATGATTTGCTGATAGACGGTGATGATCTGTATTGGGAGAGATTTTAGGTGTAGCCATTTCATCTTGTGCATGATGCTTTTGAGTTACTGGGAAATTGATGGGATGGCGATGCAGTGGTCAGATGGTTGGCTTATGTTGTGGGTGAGACTGTGGTCACATGGGAATGTTGAAAGTATCTAGGTGTGACATGATGTAGGCTCTGAATGGTTTCTACCTGGGGATTTATTTGGCATAGATGTGTTGCTACTGTTGTGTATGTTGTAATGTATGTGTATGTTAAGAATGTGATGACCCTCTCTCTCTCTCTGTTTCTGTGCAGCAGCATTGGCAGGCAAAGGAGACGAGGCACAGCAGAGTGGGGAAGCTGCTGGCCACGGGACCTTGAAAGCTGAGACCACTGACACCGAGGGACCCAGTGGCCCGGATGGTGAGGGGAGTGCCATGAGGAAGACAGGATCTACATTTTCATAATCGGAATCTTCCTCCTGTGGACACTCCCTGGTGGTGGAGGACCCATCTGGGACCACCCCAGCACCATCTCAGTCTGCCACCCCCTTACTACCACCTCCCTCCCTGTAGCTCTCCACCCAGTTGGCTGTGCCCACTCACCCAAAAGGGTGGGCGTCTCCTTTGCTGCAGGCACCTCTGCCCCTGCCCCTGTCATCCCAGCTGGCCTCAGTGAGGAGGCTAGTGACCTCTTGAGGTCCATCTCTGTGGCTCAGTTGACCATCATGAATGCCATCTAGGGACCTGCAGCTCAGATACAACCGAGCAATGCATTCCTGGAGGGCATTCACAGTGCATTGGCTGGCCTACAGAGATCCTTTCAGGTTATTGCCTCCACAATTATAGCAGCCAGTCTCCCTTTGTCTCCTGTTCCTCCTCCACCTTCCTCTTCCCAAACCCAATCCCCTCTTCCCTGAGCCAGCCAAAGCACACAGATGAACAGGCATGCATCCACCTCAACATCCAAGGGTAGCTCCGACAAATACAAGCACAACAAGACACACCACCAGCATGCACACGTACACCTGCACATACAGAAACACTGCCCTGACACCCCCACCACCCCCACCATCATTGACAGACACACCTGCAGACACTACACCACCATTGACAGTTCCAGCCGCCACACTAATCCTACCCACAGACAGCACCACAGTAGACCCTCCCCCTGCAAGTACCCATGCCCCTCCCCTGCTAAGAAGTCTACCCCTCCCAAGAGAACTCAACTGTCCCCTAAACCGAGACATAAACCCTCCCTCCCAATCCTAATCCCAAAGGACCTCCCTCTCAAACCTAAGCTCAAACCCCCCTTCTCCGTCCCTCAATAATCCCTGAGGTGCATGCCTGCCTCCTCGATGCCCCTACCCGTGGAGGTTACATAGCAGTCAGGAGTCAAGTTCAGGGCACACAGATGTGCATTAAGTGCATGTTGCACTATTTCTATTTGGGCTGGCTTATGGTCTTGGACATTTTCATAGTTAATATCACTTTTAATACATAATTGGACCAACAAGTTGTTGGTTTTGAAGTTTCATATTTTACCTGCATTTCTTTTCTTAGGGCATATTTGGGAATGGCTGACGTGTGTGAGTATTTGTGTGTAAGTGGTGTTTATGCTACCTATTTTGTCTGGGCAGCATGTGAGGTTGTGTGCAGTGCATTTTTTCCCCAATGATGAGTGTCTGTTGTGTGATGGCCATGTGTATGTTGGGGACATGATATTGTCATGGCATTGAGTGGTGTGTGTGTTGACTTGTGTTTGTAGCAGTATTGTGTGGCTTTGTGTGCTTTGACTGTGTGCATGTGCCTGTAGTTCAGTTTCTGTGGCTCCTCTGGATGAGTATGGCTTCCTGAAGGTGAGTGTCTCCTTTTATGCTGTTGATTTCCGCCTGGGTTTCCATGGTGGTGCAACCGCAGCAGAAACCTTGGGGTGTGCTATCCCGTAATCTTTCCAGTGGAAACATGGTCCTCGCCGGCCTGCAGTTGGCTACCATCGTCCGTGGCAGCCAGACCGCAGTGGCAGTGTCAGCGATGCTTTGGCTCTATTCTGTTGTGAATTCTGCCATGGTCATAATATGGCGGTCTTCTCCGCCAGCCTGTTGGTCCTGGTACCACCAAACTTGTAATGAGGCCCTAAGTTTTCATGTGAGTATGCAAAACTTTAGTTGTTCTAGTAGGTTGATTCTTATTTCTTTCATGTTTATCTCCTTAATTGTTTGATTTCTTACAAGACTGTAATACATTATTAGCTTATTAATGCAACCATGACAGTTGCTGTGGATGTATGCAGCCCAAGACACAGTGTAATGATTTGTATTGCTTATACTGCATATGCTCTTATTATACATAGGCCAATAATGTTAAAACAGCTACACATAGATTTCTCTGCCGATTTAGCACTACAATCCACGCAAAGATTTAGAAAGGACCTTTCAGTTTTTACTCACCCAAATTTCACCACGTGATACCTGGTGAAATTTGTACATGGAAAGTCACCCTAAGATTCTAAGGATTGGAGCTCACATTGGGGAAACAAGTAATATCACCATTACCCACATTCCAATCTGTAGCGCTCAGAATGTAAAGGCAAAAGTAACAATGAGGAAAGACCACACCATAGAGTATCTGTATTCTACCCAGGGATGTTTTACCCTATTTAAATATCTCCCCTCCGAAGTTAAGGCCATAGGCTTTTTATCATTTTTATAAAGATGATCATTTTAACATGCTCTAAATTTGTTTTACTGTTAGAATATACCTTTGCAACTGTTGTTTTATTTTTGTAATTACATGTTTATGAATCAATGATCCAAATTAAGGAAATCAAGAACTATGTAAATCCCGCATTAGAGTTGAACGAGAAATCACAGAATGTAGATGTTGTTTTTGGTGCTACAACCAAAATGAGAGTAGATTGTTGCAAGATTACCTTATATAATATCAGATAATTGAACAAGCATGTTATATTGGCAAAGTTGTGAGTTTTATAAAGACAATAATACCTGATACACCCCTATTTTAAAAATCAGCCAGTGAAAGTGTGAGAAGTGAGGGCATCTTACAGGAGGTGGCAAAAGGTTTAAAATCCAGATGCTGTATGACACAAGTAATTACTCTCAATAAACTCAGTAGCAAGTCAAAGGTATGTCTTAAATTACATGTACAGAAGTTAAAATTATGCACAGCACACAAAAACTAAAGGAAAAGGTGCTAGAATTTGTTGGGGCCATCCTCAAACACAATCATATAGCTTACTTGGTAAGACAGAAAAATAAATAATGTGGGTATGTATGGCTTATGTTTTCTGAAGGATTAAGGGTCTGATTACGACTTTGGTGGAGGGAATTACTCCATCACAAACGTGAAGGACATCCCACCTGCCATATTACAAGTTCCATTATATCCTATGGAACTTGTAAAAATGACGGACAGGATATATGTCACTTCTTGTGACAGAGTAATCCCCTCTGCCAAGGTTGTAATCATGCCCTAAATGTTTTTCCATTTTATACTAGCTTTGGTAACTCTCAGGCCCCAAATCTTTTAGTATGGGTCATTTGCCACATTCAGTGATAGTGCAATGGCGCTAGACAGAATTGTGTAATTTCTTTTACATTTTGGAAAGACTTAATTAATTACAGTTTTATGAAACATAAAAATAAACATTCTGTAATGAACAACAGAATTATATTTTAACATAGAAGATAGTGTACAATAGAGCATCATATCTAGACCTCATACAAAAAACATGTATGAGTAATAAGAAATTCAGAAAAAGAAAGCAAAAAGGAAAGGAAAGGAAAGAAAAGAGAAGAGAAGAGAAGAAAAATAAAAATAAAGAGAAAAAGGAATGAATAGTTGGGAATTAATTAAATGTTAGAAATTTAAAGAAGTAACACAAGGACACCAAGGACTCATTTAGGTTTTAAAATTAACCTGACACCCTCCAATTTTTGTGTGAAAAAAATAAATATGGAGTAGACTCCACTGGCTGAATATCCTCTACATTGTTGCTCTAATTCTACAATAGCATGGAGCGAATACAACAAAGCTACATAAGACTTCTCTACTTTTGCTGCCAATCTCTATGAGGAAACACATTGCAAATCCAAAAACTTCATAAAATATCTAATATGAGACATCAACTTTACAATTTTTTTACTGTACATTCTGTGCTCCTTCTTGTGGCATTTGTCGTTGCTGCAATCACAACGAAGGCTTTTATCAATCTTTAGAATAAACTTGATCAACAGCAACTCTGTTCGAGTTATGAGGGCGGTGTGGACTTTTCTCCATCATCACCCCATTCCATTGCGCCTTCCTCTAAATTTCTTAGCACTACAAAAAACACCCTTGAACACAACTCAACTACTTGCATGTCATGTGTTGAAAATGTATATTTATGGAAACAGTTACATCCATTGCAAATGAACTGTCCATTGTGAGAGCATTGAAATAATGACCTGTAGCTGGCTGTAGTCAGCACATCAGTCCCCATTGTTATGTCACCAACATCTGTAAAATGAAAAACCATAGGTGACAGTAAGTGGAGGTAAAAGGAAGTTAATGCCATAATGCCACAGCACACAGAATACACCAATAGTCCGAGAAATGTGAAGTTGCACTGTCTCACCTGTGTGTCATTGGAAGTACTGATGGATAACTGATGTTCTGTTGTCCTCATACTCAGCCTCTTCATCCTCACTGTCATCAGGGTCTACTGCTACCACAGGGGCATCTCCTGTCTCCTCCTCCTGCAGAAAGGGTACATGGTGTCTGAGGGCCAGGTTGTGCAACTTGCAGCATGCCACTACTATCTGGCAGACCTTCTCAGGTGAGTAGCACAGGGAACCACCTGTAAGGTGAGGGACCTGAACCTGGCCTTCAGGAGGCCGAAGGTCCTCTCGATGATCTGTCTGGTTCGCCCATGTGCCTCATTAGAACGTTCTTCAGCTCTTGTCCTGGCATTTCGTACAGGGGTCAGCAGCCACAATAGGTTTGGGTAGCCAGAGTCACCTGCAAGTATTGAGGGACAACATTTAGCCACACATAGTCCTAAGGTCTTAACACCAGAGGCATACACTAACATACAGTGGGTGGGGAGAAAGGCTCACCTATTAGCCACACCTTGTGCCTCTGTAGTTGGGCCATCACATGTGGGATTCCGTTATTTCTCAGAATAAAGGCATCATGCACCGACCCAGGATACTTAGCAATGATGTGGGAGATGTACTGGTCCACTCAGTACATTCAGTGAGTGGAAACTCTTACGATTCCTGTACACCTGTTTATTCTGGTGCAGGGGACAAACGCAATATGTGTACCGTCAATCACCCCAATAATATTGGGGATATGTCCCATTGCATAGAATCCGGCCTTCACAGTGGCCAAATCTTCCATCTGGGAGAAAGCAATGTAGCTGCACATGTGGTTTATCAGGGCAGACAACACTCTTGCCAGCACGATTGAGAACATTGGCTGTGACATTCCTGCTGCCAAGCCCACTGTCACTTGGAAAGAACCTGTTACCAGGAAATGGAGCAATGACAACACTTGCACAAGAGGGGTGATCCCAGTCGGATGACGGATAGATGAGATCAGGTCAGGCTCCAACTTGCACACAGCTCTGTGATTTTGGCCCTGTCCAGTCTATAGGTGAGGATAATGTGCCTGTCCTCTAGTGCAGCTAAGTCCACCAGGGGTCTGTACACGGGGGTATGTCTCCACCTCCTATTCATCCGCAGCAGTAGGTATCTAAGGGACACAAGAGTGAGTAGGCTGTCACAATTGGAACAACAAAACCACAACTGCAGTCCACATGGTGCACTTATGCATTGGGACAGTGTGAATGGTGAAGTATGTGCCAATGTAATCTGTGATGCAGTAATTGTCAATATGCCTGTGTCCCCCCCCCCGAAATGGCGACAGCCTATCCTGTATGTAGGGAAAGGTGGAAGTGAGATAATTCCGCCAACGTTGGCTGTCGTGGTGGAAGGCAGTCTTGCACCGCCGTGCAATTCCTCATTGGATAATATGGGGCTCTATGGAGTACAGTGGCCAATGGGGATCTACGCCGGTGGTGATGGTGTACACCGTCGCAGACGTGACCACCATTTTCTATCTGATTCCTCACTTATTTCCTGACCTTCACAGCAGCACACACAGTGTAGTGAAGTGTGTTCTGCTTGGTGTGGTGTTGCTGGTGGTGGATGTTGATGTAGTGCATGCAGGTGTGAGTGTGGACGTGACTGGGAAGGAGGTAGAGGAGGAGCAGGAGACAGTGGAGCAGACATGTCTGCAACTTTATGGTGCTTGTGTGAGTGCTTATGGGATGAAGTGTGATGCTTGTGTTTGCCTGTGCAACTCTTGGGTGTTGTCTTGTGTGCATGCCCGTCTGTATGTGTGCCTGGGATGGGTTGGGGTTGAGGAGAATGGGACTGGGAAGTGGTAGTTGGAGGGCGGACAGTAGAAACAGGGACATTGGCTGCCATCAGAGAGGAGGCCAGAGCCTGAATCGATCTCTGTTGGGGCACCGTGAATGCCCTCCAGGAATACATTGCATTGCTGCATCTGGGATGCCAGCCCCTTGATGGCATTCACAATGGTTGATGGCCCTACAGAGATGGATCTCAGGAGGTCAATATCCTCCTTACTCAGGGCAGCAGGACTCACTAGGGCAGGGCCTGAGGTGCCTGGGGCCAAGGAGATGCCCACCCTCCTGGGTGAGTGGGCACAGGCAACTCGTTGAAGGGCTGCTGGGAGGGTGGTGGTGTTACGGGGTGTGGCAGCTGTACCTGCAGCTGGGGTGATCACAGAGGTGTCACACCTCACTGGCAGACACCTTCATAACAGCCATGCACACGTCCCCTCTGTCCTCTCCCATCTAGTCTGTCCCCCCTCCTAAAGGACACAAACGTAAGCACTCACACACCCAACAGCCATCCACCTCGCATCAGCATACAGCCCATGCACCTGCACCTAAATCCAGCAGGCAAACAGCTCCTACAACCAGTCCCTCATCCTCCACTCCCACCACTCCTCATTCCTCCCGCCCCACCGTCCCTAAAAAGCTTTTCCTTGCCCAACTTGACCTCTTCTCCCCCCCTACCATCCTGCCCGTATGAGAAGGGTACCAAAGACCCAGCCCAGCACCTCTGCCATACAGTCCACAGGAACAGTGGTAGCACCACCTACTTGTGGTGGTAAGGATACCACACCTCCATCGAAGAAGGGGAAGATCCTGCACCTACAGGCAAGAAGGGGAAGGAGCCTGCACCTCCATCCAAGAAGAGGAAGGAGCCTACACCTCCAGGTAAGAAGAGTAAGGAGCCTGCACCTCCATCCAAGAAGGGGAAGAGGCCATCCACCCCTCCCAGGAAGGGTAAGGGATCCACGCCCCATGTAATGGAGGAGACAAAGCCCTCTACTCCAGCGGAGGCCGTCAGGGTGACACCTCTACCACCTCCAGCTGTCACGGGCCCCCACCGCTAGCTGATGAAGTGCAGCCATCAGCAACTTCAGAGGCTGCCCAGGAGGCTCCTCCATCCACCACAACACTGCAGCCATTAGCAACTGCAGAGGATGCCTAGGAGGCACCTCCATCCACCACAACACTGCAGCCATCAGCAACTGCAGAGGCTGCCCAGGAGGCACCTCCATCCACCACGACACAGCAGTCATCAGTAACTGCAGAGGCTGCCCAGGAGACACCTCCATCCATCAACACACTGCAGCCGCCACCGCCAGCGGACGCATTGTAGGCCACCCTCCAGGGGCGGCTGTATGAGTTGCCCCCTCCAGAACCAGTGGGGATGTCACCCACCTGAGAGACTGTGGCCTTACACTCCCCAGGACAGAGCAATGGGCAAGTTGCCCTCTCTAAAACCAGTGGGAAAGTCACCCACCTGACAGACTGTGGCCTTGCACTCCCCAGGACAGAGCAATGGGCAAGTTGCCCCCTCCAGAACCAGTGGGAAAGTCACCCACCTGAGAGACTGTGGCCTTGCACTCCCCAGAACAGAGCGATGGGCAAGTTGCCCTCTCCAGAACCATTGGGAAAGTCACCCACTCCAGAGACTGTGGCCTTGCCCTCCCCAGGACAGAGCAATGGGAATGTTTCCCCCTCCAGAACGAGTGGGAAAGTCACCCACTTCGGAGACTGTGGCCTTGCACTCCCCAGGACACAGCAATAGGCATTGTGCCCCATCCAGAACCATTGGGCTTGTCCCGCAGCCGGCTGAGGTGCCTGCCCATTTGCAAACTGATCTCCCTGCAGAGTTTTATCCCAATAAAGTCAGGATTCGAGTTGGGCCTTAGACTTTGCCCTGTGGCCATGTAGGCCCTTTGAACACTGGATTGGGCAGTGTCTCTTTGTGTACATGTGTACATATCTGTTTCGTTGACAAATCGATTAATTTTTTTAGATTTTGATTTGATTACAATCACTTTCGTCCATCCTGTTGTCCTTGCATTATTCTGCCGTGTTTCGGGCCAAATAGTTTTTCGTGTGCAGCTGGACAAGTGTATGGTGTGGGTGTGTGTTGTGCGTATGTGTGTGTCACTCTCGTTTTCCTCCCTCCCTCCCTTGTGTGCTAGGTGGCTGTACTCACTGTCGTTGTCTTTGTCTGCGTTGGTGTTCCAGGTGGAGCATAACGTAGAAGATCATGGGGAAAACTTGCAGTTTGGGTTACATGGCGTTGTTGGTCTTCCCTGTGTCTCTGATGGTTAGTCCTTTCTCTTCTGTGATGCATTTCCGCCAGGCTTTTGATGACGTTAGTACCGGCCCGGAAAAGATGGCAGATTGCAGGTTCAAAATATGGTGGGTGGTACTTTGTCTTCCGCGGGGCTGTTGGCGGCTACCGCCATGGTGAGTGTTGTTTCCGTCCTGGAGGTTGGGGTGGTACATTGGCTGTCTGTGGGAATTATCACTGCCATGGTCATAATTTGGCAGTATTTACGGCCAGCCTGTTGGCAGTATTACCACCACTTTATCACTCACCGCCAGGGTCATAATGAGGACCATATTCTTTACAATCTAAATATAGCATAAAACATTGTTCAGCAGTGATTATTCCTATGCGAAGAATTTCTTGGTGTCCGCTGAAATGTATTTATCTTTAATTCATTCCTGCTTAGACATGAGAAAGATGCATCTTTTCTATGATTCAGAAGGAAACCACTCTCCTTGTTTAAGTAATAATTAATTATTGTAATTTTAGTTTTAACAGATTTTTTGTATTGTACCTGTATCAGCATTCTGCATTGAATGTTTGTATACACTCATCATAATAAACTGTAAAAGAGAAAGAAAAGATAAAGCAAAACCAATATTTTTCTAAAAATAACACAACCTTATTTCATGGGAAAAACCTGGAAGAGTACCTCCTGGTGAAGCAAAGAAAATTGCAGTGCTGCTCTGCGACCCTATATATTATCCTGGGTGGAAGAGGCAAGCTGATATTTAATTATTTTTATGGATATGTATATGTATATTATTTAGCTTATTTGGACATCTCTTCATAATTGTATCCCTAAGTTCCTTAGGGCCATATTTATACTTTTTAACGCAAAACTGTGCCACCGCAGTTTTGCGTAATTTTTTTTACCGACGGCTAACGCCATTTCGTAGCGCCGTGCGGGTGTCAAATTTATACTTTGACGCACGGTGGCGCAATCAACAGGTGGGAGTCATTATTTTTGACACACACCGTGGTGTCAAGTCGTAAAGGAAAACGACGTTAACGTGGCGGAAATGACTGTGGGTCGATTTACGACACCGCAACCCGGATATGCGCCGTTTTTTGACGCAATAGCATCAAAAATACCGGCGAACACTGCAAGTGCACCAAAGGAGAGCCAAAATGGATCCCAGATGCCACTACAGACCCCAGGAAGATGACAGCAGACCAGGAACCAGCCAGGACGATCCATACAAGAACCAGGACATTTATAGAAAGAAAAGAAAGTGTCGCTTAAGTGCAGAGGAGCAAGAAATCCTGGTGAAAGAGGTGACAGAACACCAGAGAGGGCATTAGGTGATTAGACAGAGTCGTAGTGGGCGGTGTGTTAATTGGGGTGGGTTTAGGTGGTGAGGGAGCATGCATGGCTAAACAATTGGATGACATGAATGTTGTGGGTACTTACCTGACTCCACTCCCCCAGGTATTCCTGTCAGGCCTCAGGATGCAGGATGTCCAAGACCTTCTCTTTCCAAGATGTGAAAGTAGGTGGAGGAGGTGGGGGGCCCACTGCCATTCTTCAGTACCGTGGGCTGGTGTCTGAATGCCAGGAATGAACCTTGCTCCTGAGGTTGTTCTACCTCTTCCTGATGTCCACCCTTGTGTGTGGATAACTGCCTACAGAATTCACCCTGTCAACTATCCTTTGCCACAACTCCATTTTCCTGATAATAGATGTTTGTTGGACCTGTGCTCCGAACAGCTGTGGCTCTACCCTGACAATTTCATCCACCATGATCCTCAACTCCTCATCAGTGTAACATGGTGTTTTTGTGGGAACATTGTAGTGGTTGTGAAGATGGTGTGAATGTGTTCAAAGTGAAAGGGTGGTGAGTTAGTTAAATGGTGGGGTGTAGGTGCTGTGATGTGATGTGAGTGGGTGATGGGTGTTGTGGATTGTGTGTGGTACTGATATGTGTGTTTTGTATGTTGTGCAGGTGTGTGATGTGTGCATAGTGAAGTGTAAATGGGTGTAAATGGGCACCTATTCTTGCTAATTTGAACTCTCTGGGATGTTGGTTGTCTGCGGCTGTGTGTGGTGTTCGGATTGCAAAGAATGGTGGGTTGCGTAGGGATGTGTGATATAGTGCAGTGAGTTGATGTATCGAGTGTGTGGATGAGTATTAGGTGTGGGGTATTCAATCTATCGAATGTGGTGTGGTGTTCTGACTGAACTGAGTTGAGACCGAAGCAGTCCGCACCACCAATGGTTTTCTGACATGGAAGAGCCGCTGTCATAATTTGTGGATCCTCATCTGATAGGAGGATTTTTATCGGGCTGGTGGTCAGGGACTGCCTCTTTTCTGCAGTGTCCTGGCGGTTTCAGAAATTTGCCAATTATTTGGCAGATTTCACAGTTTAACTCTGAATATGGTGGTCGTATTACCGCCTACATGGTGGTCTTTTGCCAGCCGTCATGCTGTGGTCTTCCCAAAAGACGTCTAACTCGTAAAGAGGCTCTAAAAGTGAGTCAAAAGTACATTAACCTTAACTCAATCTTCCATTCAACCCACATAAAAAAAGAAACATAGTAGGTCATTTATATTTTGGAGGGTGGCCTCCAGAAGAAACAGAGAAGGTCATTCATATTTTGGAGGATGGTCCCAGCCCACCAGTGGTATATGGGCTTCCCTCCTCTGGCATAATTAGATATCCCAGTATTATTTGAGGGGATATCTGAGTTGGAATGATATTCTCCAGAACAGCATATGCACTTTTACCATTGCTTTTCAAATGATAATGACAGGTTGTCTGAAAAACAAAAACTCAATCACCCTGATGTACATGAATTCTTTTCCCAGCACATAGCAGCCACTGACTGTTTTCCCTGACATGGCCATTACTGCCTAATGTAAAAGACCCAGAAAAGAAAAACAGTTATAATTTTTAAGCCCCAAGTATGCTGGAACAACACTTGCTGTGACCTGACAAGACAGTGGTCAACTGTCTGAGGCTGTACTATTAGTAACCTGGCAGTTCCCCCAGTTATGAATGGGGAGGTTATTCAACGGGTGGCATTAGAACATCTGCCATATTAGGGAGGATGTCATGCAAACACCAACCTCTAAATGACCCCCACATTATTGACATTTCTGCAGTTTTGTTCTGTAATGTATTTTAACTGATTAGATACAAGTCTCCACACTAGGGGTCCTTAGAATCTGAAGCACCAATCAGCCGCTGAGGGCAAAATGCAAAGGCAAAAAATGAATGACTTCTTGGTACAGATATATTATTTAATAATTTCCAAAAGTTAGTTATGTTCTGTGACTAGCTTAACTGACCAATTGTAATGAAAACATGTTTTCCCCATGAGCGTACCCAACAAAATGATCTTAATGTCTTTTGTAAAAGTATAAATGATGATAATCCAATTGCTCTCGACATGCTCAAAACTCCATCTAACCCTTTTATGTAGAAAAGTTCCAAGTCTTTGTGGCATTATCCAAAATTAAACAGCACCCATTATAACAGTGGAGACCAAGGACTCATTTAGGTTTTAAAATTAACCTGACACCCTCCAATTTTTGTGTGAAAAAAATAAATATGGAGTAGACTCCACTGGCTGAATATCCTCTACATTGTTGCTCTAATTCTACAATAGCATGGAGCGAATACAACAAAGCTACATAAGACTTCTCTACTTTTGCTGCCAATCTCTATGAGGAAACACATTGCAAATCCAAAAACTTCATAAAATATCCAATATGAGACATCAACTTTACAATTTTTTTACTGTACATTCTGTGCTCCTTCTTGTGGCATTTGTCGTTGCTGCAATCACAACGAAGGCTTTTATCAATCTTTAGAATAAACTTGATCAACAGCAGCTCTGTTCGAGTTATGAGGGCGGTGTGGACTTTTCTCCATCATCACCCCATTCCATTGCTCCTTCCTCTAAATTTCTTAGCACTACAAAAAACACCCTTGAACACAACTCAACTACTTGCATGTCATGTGTTGAAAATGTATATTTGTGGAAACAGTTACATCCATTGCAAATGAACTGTCCATTGTGAGAGCATTGAAATAATGACCTGTAGCTGGCTGTAGTCAGCACATCAGTCCCCATTGTTATGTCACCAACATCTGTAAAATGAAAAACCATAGGTGACAGTAAGTGGAGGTAAAAGGAAGTTAATGCCATAATGCCACAGCACACAGAATACACCAATAGTCAGAGAAATGTGGAGTTGCACTGTCTCACCTGTGTGTCATTGGAAGTACTGATGGATAACTGATGTTCTGTTGTCCTCATACTAAGCCTCTTCATCCTCACTGTCATCAGGGTCTACTGCTACCACAGGGGCATCTCCTGTCTCCTCCTCCTGCAGAAAGGGTACATGGTGTCTGAGGGCCAGGTTGTGCAACTTGCAGCATGCCACTACTATCTGGCAGACCTTCTCAGGTGAGTAGCACAGGGAACCACCTGTAAGGTGAGGGACCTGAACCTGGCCTTCAGGAGGCCGAAGGTCCTCTCGGTGATCTGTCTGGTTCGCCCATGTGCCTCATTAGAACGTTCTTCAGCTCTTGTCCTGGCATTTCGTACAGGGGTCAGCAGCCACAATAGGTTTGGGTAGCCAGAGTCACCTGCAAGTATTGAGGGGCAACATTTAGCCACACACAGTCCTAAGGGCTTAACACCAGAGGCATACACTAACATACAGTGGGTAGGGAGAAAGGCTCACCTATTAGCCACACCTTGTGCCTCTGTAGTTGGGCCATCACATGTGGGATTCCGTTATTTCTCAGAATAAAGGCATCATGCACCAACCCAGGATACTTAGCAATGATGTGGGAGATGTACTGGTCCACTCAGTACATTCAGTGAGTGGAAACTCTTACGATTCCTGTACACCTGTTTATTCTGGTGCAGGGGACAAACGCAATATGTGTACCGTCAATCACCCCAATAATATTGGGGATATGTCCCATTGCATAGAATCCGGCCTTCACAGTGGCCAAATCTTCCATCTGGGAGAAAGCAATGTAGCTGCACATGTGGTTTATCAGGGCAGACAACATTCTTGCCAGCACGATTGAGAACATTGGCTGTGACATTCCTGCTGCCAAGCCCACTGTCACTTGGAAAGAACCAGTTACCAGGAAATGGACCACTGACAACACTTGCACAAGAGGGGTGATCCCAGTAGGATGACGGATAGATGAGATCAGGTCAGGCTCCAACTTGCACACAGCTCTGTGATTTTGGCCCTGTCCAGTCTATAGGTGAGGATAATGTGCCTGTCCTCTAGTGCAGCTAAGTCCACCAGGGGTCTGTACACGGGGGTATGTCTCCACCTCCTATTCATCCGCAACAGTAGGTATCTAAGGGACACAAGAGTGAGTAGTCTGTCACAATTGGAACAACAAAACCACAACTGCAGTCCACATGGTGCACTTATGCATTGGGACAGTGTTAATGGTGAAGTATGTGCCAATGTAATCTGTGATGCAGTAATTGTCAATATGCCTGTGTCCCCCCCCTGAAATGGCGACAGCCTATCCTGTATGTAGGGAGAGGTGGAAGTGAGATAATTCCGCCAACGTTGGCTGACGTGGTGGAAGGCAGTCTTGCACCGCAGTGCAATTCCTCATTGGATAATATGGGGCTCTATGGAGTACAGTGGCCAATGGGGATCTACGCCGGTGGTGATGGTGTACACCGTCGCAGACGTGACCACCATTTTCTATCTGATTCCTCACTTATTTCCTGACCTTCACAGCAGCACACACAGTGTAGTGAAGTGTGTTCTGCTTGGTGTGGTGATGCTGGTGGTGGATGTTGATGTAGTGCATTCAGGTGTGAGTGTGGACGTGACTGGAAAGGAGGTAGAGGAGGAGCAGGAGACAGTGGAGCAGACATGTCTGCAACTTTATGGTGCTTGTGTGAGTGCTTATGGGATGAAGTGTGATGCTTGTGTTTGCCTGTGCCACTCTTGTCTTGTGTGCATGCCCGTCTGTATGTGTGCCTGGGATGGGTTGGGGTTGAGGAGAATGGGACTGGGAAGTGGTAGTTGGAGGGCGGACAGTAGAAACAGGGACATTGGCTGCCATCAGAGAGGAGGCCAGAGCCTGAATCGATCTCTGTTGGGGCACCGTGAATGCCCTCCAGGAATGCATTGCATTGCTGCATCTGGGATGCCAGCCCCTTGATGGCATTCACAATGGTTGATGGCCCTACAGAGATGGATCTCAGGAGGTCAATATCCTCCTTACTCAGGGCAGCAGGACTCACTAGGGCAGGGCATGAGGTGCCTGGGGCCAAGGAGATGCCCACCCTCCTGGGTGAGTGGGCACAGGCAACTCGTTGAAGGGCTGCTGGGAGGGTGGTGGTGTTACGGGGTGTGGCAGCTGTACCTGCAGCTGGGGTGATCACAGAGGTGTCACACCTCACTGGCAGACACCTTCATAACAGCCATGCACACGTCCCCTCTGTCCTCTCCCATCTAGTCTGTCCCCCCTCCTAAAGGACACAAACGTAAGCACTCACACACCCAAACGCCATCCACTTCGCATCAGCATACAGCCCATGCACCTGCACCTAAATCCAGCAGGCAAACAGCTCCTACAACCAGTCCCTCATCCTCCACTCCCACCACTCCTCATTCCTCCCGCCCCACCGTCCCTAAAAAGCTTTTCCTTGCCCAACTTGACCTCTTCTCTCCCCCCTACCATCCTGCCCGTATGAGAAGGGTACCAAAGACCCAGCCCAGCACCTCTGCCATACAGTCCACAGGAACAGTGGTAGCACCACCTACTTGTGGTGGTAAGGATACCACACCTCCATCGAAGAAGGGGAAGATCCTGCACCTACAGGCAAGAAGGGGAAGGAGCCTGCACCTCCATCCAAGAAGAGGAAGGAGCCTACACCTCCAGGTAAGAAGAGTAAGGAGCCTGCAACTCCATCCAAGAAGGGGAAGAGGCCATCCACCCCTCCCAGGAAGGGTAAGGGATCCACGCCCCATGTAATGGAGGAGACAAAGCCCTCTACTCCAGCGGAGGCCGTCAGGGTGACACCTCTACCACCTCCAGCTGTCACGGGCCCCCACCGCCAGCTGATGAAGTGCAGCCATCAGCAACTTCAGAGGCTGCCCAGGAGGCTCCTCCATCCACCACAACACTGCAGCCATTAGCAACTGCAGAGGATGGCTAGGAGGCACCTCCATCCACCACAACACTGCAGCCATCAGCAACTGCAGAGGCTGCCCAGGAGGCACCTCCATCCACCATGACACGGCAGTCATCAGTAACTGCAGAGGCAGCCCAGGAGACACCTCCATCCATCAACACACTGCAGCCGTCACCGCAAGCGGACGCATTGTAGGCCACCCTCCAGGGGCGGCTGTATGAGTTGCCCCCTCCAGAACCAGTGGGGATGTCACCCACCTGAGAGACTGTGGCCTTACACTCCCCAGGACAGAGCAATGGGCAAGTTGCCCTCTCTAGAACCAGTGGGAAAGTCACCCACCTGACAGACTGTGGCCTTGCACTCCCCAGGACAGAGCAATTGGCAAGTTGCCCCCTCCAGAACCAGTGGGAAAGTCACCCACCTGAGAGACTGTGGCCTTGCACTCCCCAGAACAGAGCAATGGGCAAGTTGCCCTCTCCAGAACCATTGGGAAAGTCACCCACTCCAGAGACTGTGGACTTGCCTTCCCCAGGACAGAGCAATGGGAATGTTTCCCCCTCCAGAACGAGTGGGAAAGTCACCCACTTCGGAGACTGTGGCCTTGCACTCCCCAGGACACAGCAATAGGCATTGTGCCCCATCCAGAACCAGTGGGCTTGTCCCGCAGCCGGCTGAGGTGCCTGCCCATTTGCAAACTGATCTCCCTGCAGAGTTTTATCCCAATAAAGTCAGGATTCGAGTTGGGCCTTAGACTTTGCCCTGTGGCCATGTAGGCCCTTTGAACACTGGATTGGGCAGTGTCTCTTTGTGTACATGTGTACATATCTGTTTCATTGACAAATCGATGAATTTTTTTAGATGTTGATTTGATTACAATCACTTTCGTCCATCCTGTTGTCCTTGCATTATTCTGCCGTGTTTCGGGGCCAAATTGTTTTTCGTGTGCAGCTGGACATGTGTATGGTGTGGGTGTGTGTTGTGCGTATGTGTGTGTCACTCTCGTTTTCCTCCCTCCCTCCCTTGTGTGCTAGGTGGCTGTACTCACTGCCGTTGTCTTTATCTGCGTTGGTGTTCCAGGTGGAGCATAACGTAGAAGATCATGGGGAAAACTTGCAGTTTGGGTAACATGGCGTTGTTGGTCTTCCCTGTGTCTCTGATGGTGAGTCCTTTCTCTTCTGTGATGCATTTCCGCCAGGCTTTTGATGACGTTAGTACCGGCCCGGAAAAGATGGCAGATTGCAGGTTCAAAATATGGTGGGTGGTACTTTGTCTTCCGCGGGGCTGTTGGCGGCTACCGCCATGGTGAGTGTTGTTTCCGTCCTGGAGGTTGGGGTGGTACATTGGCTGTCTGTGGGAATTATCACTGCCATGGTCATAATTTGGCGGTATTTACGGCCAGCCTGTTGGCAGTATTACCACCACTTTATCACTCACCGCCAGGGTCATAATGAGGACCATATTCTTTACAATCTAAATATAGCATAAAACATTGTTCAGCAGTGATTATTCCTATGTGAAGAATTTCTTGGTGTCCGCTGAAATGTATTTATCTTTAATTCATTCCTGCTTAGACATGAGAAAGATGCATCTTTTCTATGATTCAGAAGGAAACCACTCTCCTTGTTTAAGTAATAATTAATTATTGTAATTTTAGTTTTAACAGATTTTTTGTATTGTACCTGTATCAGCATTCTGCATTGAATGTTTGTATACACTCATCATAATAAACTGTAAAAGAGAAAGAAAAGATAAAGCAAAACCAATATTTTTCTAAAAATAACACAACCTTATTTCATGGGAAAAACATGGAAGAGTACCTCCTGGTGAAGCAAAGAAAATTGCAGTGCTGCTCTGCGACCCTATATATTATCCTGGGTGGAAGAGGCAAGTTGATATTTAATTATTTTTATGGATATGTATATGTATATTACTTAGCTTATTTGGACATCTCTTCATAATTGTATCCCTAAGTTCCTTAGGGCCATATTTATACTTTTTAACGCAAAACTGTGCCACCGCAGTTTTGCGTAAATTTTTTTATCGACGGCTAACGCCATTTCGTAGCGCCGTGCGGGTGTCAAATTTATACTTTGACGCACGGTGGCGCAATCAAAAGGTGGGAGTCATTATTTTTGACGCACACCGTGGTGTCAAGTCGTAAAGGAAAACGACGTTAACGTGGCGGAAATGACTGTGGGTCGATTTACGCAATAGCATCAAAAATACCGGCGAACACTGCAAGTGCACCAGAGGAGAGCCAAAATGGATCCCAGATGCCACTACAGACCCCAGGAAGATGACAGCAGACCAGGAACCAGCCAGGACGATCCATACAAGAACCAGGACATTTATAGAAAGAAAAGAAAGTGTCGCTTAAGTGCAGAGGAGCAGGAAATCCTGGTGAAAGAGGTGACAGAACACCAGCACCAACTGTTTATCACCTCAAAGTTGCCAATCAGAAGGAGAGAGGCCATATGGCAACAAATTGTTGACAAGATTAACAGTGTGGCAGAAGTACACAGGGCAGTCACCGAGAGTAAGAAACGCTGGCATGACTGCAAACGCAGGACCAAGGAAAAGATGGCCAGGAACAGAAAGGCAGCACTGCAGACTGGAGGTGGGAGTCCAGCACACCAGGAGGCCCTGGACCACATGGAGGAGATGGTCGCAGCCGTCATCCCTGAGGAGATCGTCACAGGGATTCAAGGACAGGACAGCGCAGACTACCACGAGACAACACACATGCAGGGTAAGTCGCATGGGAAATTAAAATACAATAATGTTGACTGTAAGCAGGGGGGGAAATACCTACTACACATTGCATGTAAGTCATCATCTACATGGAGTGGCATGGGTAAAGGGGTGCTGAACGGGGGCATGGCCTGCACAAACATAAGCTGGGGCACAACATTACACTACACCAACAACAGTCCCATGGGGGCATGCTGTAATGCCAACAATGGAGCAAAGGGAAAACCTCGACAGGAGGGAAGGCCACTACGTCAAACTTACATCCTGGCACTCGTCAGCCAACATATCTCCTACAGTAACTAGGGCTCTATTAGCAATCCTCTAGCCAAAACAACAACTGCAATGTAACTGCAACAGCAGTTGCCACTACCACCTCTGATCTGTGTGCAGCTATAGTCGCCAATGGCGGTAACCTCCCCATGGAACATACATACCTAAATTAGGGGGTGAGGATGATATCTGCAAAAATCTCCTGAAACAAGACAAATGCCCCAGTACACACAAATGTCAATGCCCATAGGTGTCACAAACATCAGCCAATGTAAACAACAATAGGAGTGACACAGCACTAAGGACACACCCATGCTGCATATGTCAGGGTCCTTCCCGTGCCTGGCAAACAGAGGAGGGGACACATGGAACTGGTCACTGAAATACACCTGCACAGTCAGAGGGGGAAATAGGACACTGATACGACTATCAGGGCAATCGAATGTAACACACATTACCCAACATCAGCAGGACACATTAACAATATCAACATCCATATCACATCATAACATTGGCATGCATAGGATATGCTATATGTCAATTACAATTAAGTCAATGTGAACGCTCAGGGATTGGGGCAGGTCCTGAGAGTCAAGTGTGCTGCCAGGACCATCAGAACACCCACAGCCAGTGAAAGGTCTCACCATGAGAATGGATATACACGGAGGGCAAGTAGGACAAAAAGGTGGCTATTCTCTATTTGGCATAAAGCAACACCTAGAGGTGATGAGGCTGACAAGTCTGATAACTCAATAACATACATGTGACACACAGGTGGGCCATAGGCCTGGAAGAATGCCCATCTGAAGGACAGCAGATATCAATACAAAACAAGATCACAAAGTGAATTCATCAAAAGGCAGGCACGTCACGTCAAAATTGTCACAACACAGACACACTAATTGTACCCTGTTTCATTGCAGAGGAAGATGGATCTCCTGCCGATATGCCTGTCCCAGATTTCCCTGATGACATGGATGACAAGGTCATAAACATTCCCCAGGAGACCATCCATAAGGTCTTTGAAACCCTCCAGACCCCACCTTCAGTCACAAGGAGGAGCACAGAACAAGCAGCCAGCGCAGAGGATCCACCCACCACCACAATTGCAAGACCTGCCAGCTCCAATACAGCTGAGGACGCTGACGACACTGGCACCAGCTTTGAAAGAACTGTAGTTGGAGTACAGCGGGAGCTGGCCAAGGAGGTGCGGGTGGGGATGCAAACTATGGCAGCCAGCCTTGAGGGGGTGCGCTCGTGCATGATGTCATCTGCAGATCAGGCAGCAGCTATGCAAGCCCTAACATCCATACTGCAAGGACTACAAGAAACTGTCAGGGAATTCACCCCGCAGTAAGGGAGTTGCCACAACACCTTGCACCCCAAACATTCCACTGCATGCACGAATGCAATCATGACTCCCTCAGGGCCGACCTGGCTGCCTACCATCGTGATGTGGCTGCTCTTCTCAAAAACCAGCAGACCCTCCTTGCTGCAGTACTGCCCTTAAGACCTTCACAGGGAGCAGCGACCAGGATGTCTGACTCCACTACACTGAGGTGTGTGTTGCCCCTTCACAACCAACAACAACAAGGACAAAGCAGGCAACACACACATCAGAAGAAGAAGACATGGAACAGATCACATTCACACGGAAGAGTACCCGGAAGCACTAGTTCCTGCACCATGGGCTACTTTGACCAAGGTCCTACGTTTTGTCAAATGCCGGTCTTACAACAACTATACTCAATGACTGTTCTGCTAACCACTGTATAACTTGTCAGCATGCCCAGTTAATGTCTCTCTCCTACTAATCGGCAAATCCTGTCCCTCTGCACTGTCTGTAACATCACCCCAGCATGTCAGTAGCATTATCTACACCCCTTCTGTAGGATCACCATGTAAGATTGCACTAGAACGGACTCAGCAAACATGGACAATGTACATATTGCACTACAGCACCCATCAATAAATAGCACTTGCACACCAAATATGTCTCTGTGTAATTTGACACATCAACTGTGCAGTAGATAACACAAATGTGCCTGTGTGACACTCATGTAGCTTGTCAATACAACTGTCCTGACATCATGTAGTCAGATACATCTGTGCAGTGGTCAGGATTGCATCATAGCCTGCCCATCCTGAGGAGAATAACTGATGAAGGGAGAAACCACACACCATCATGCTGTGTTGGACAGAATAATGCTTCATCAAGAGAAATCAAAGTCAACTAATAGTGGCTGATAAATGTTGTCACCATGCAGTACTAACACATTGAACTATGCAGTATAATCTAAGCAAACACTACAAAACACAGCATCAATCAACCTTTCTGAGTAAACATCCAAATAGGTAATCATGCTGAATTTTTGCACAAATGATCTATGTCAGTTATTTAGACAAGAAGACAAGAGTGTTAACAAGACCTCATCTTCTAAGATGTCCCTGAACATCACACTGCAGTCCGACCTAAAAATGTCCCCACAATACCAAGTCTGGAAGCACACTTTGTGACGTAGAAAACATACTCATCGACACAAATCCTTTGTGATCCATGTCAACTGCGATTGGTGGTTCTAACAAATGGTGGATACTTACCACGGTAGCACTGGGGCAGCTGCCATTTTACACCTCCGTTTGTTTCTGTTTGTAGCATAGGACACAAATGTCATAGAACAACAATCATCTACACTGATGGCAAGGCCATGATCAAGTAGCAGTTAACACATAATGCAAAGGGTTATCTATATATTTATTCCAAACTAATCACACCAGAGGCAACTAAGGGAAAAGTCATACCTACACTAATCTAACCTGACTACTCATTACCCACAACTGTCCCTAACTAACCTAAGCTAAATTTACTCTTCACATATAACGAATCGATCTAAACATCAACCCCCCACCCACCATTATGAGACAGGACACATGCAGGACAACACATACTAACCTACATACTATACTATCCTAAACAATCATATATTTTTTTTATTTTTTTTTAATTGTTTTTTTTGTTTTATTTTTATTTTTATTTTTTTTAAACACACAGGAAACGCAACATTGACCCCCACCCACCCACACACTTAATAAGGAAAAGTAGAAAGAATCAGGACCCCCCACCCTCCTCCCTAACACTAACTAAACTAACAACCTATACTAACCTAACACTAATCCCGCAAGCCCACTAATCATGATAACAAGGAAAGAGGAGGGAGGGGAGGGAATTATTGTCCATTGAATACATCAGTCCTAGAGGTTGGCCCTCCGGAGGGTCCGCCTGATAGACCTGACCCGCTTCTTGATGTGCGAAGCAGACAGTGAAAAGCCGCCCTGGGCCCTTTTAGGGGACCCCTGCACTGCCCATGCCATTGGCATGGGCAGTGCAGGGGCCCCCAGGGGCCCCAGGACACCCGTTCCCGCCAGCCTCTTCCTGGCGGTGAAAACCGCCAGAAACAGGCTGGCGGGAAGGGGGTCAGAATCCCCAAGGCAGCGCTGCTTTCAGCGCTGCCCTGGCGGATTCGCCAGGCCGGGGGTAAACCGGCGGGAAACCGCTGGCCCCGGTTTTCTGACCGCGGTGGTAATGGGCTAGGAAGCACCGCCAGTCTGTTGGCGGTGCTTCCGTCATTCGCGGCCCTGGCGGTCTTTGACCGCCAGGATCGGAATGACCCCCTGAAAGTCTCAGAGGAAGTACATGGAAAGCCTGACTACAAAGGTCATCTCACACATAGCACATACAAAATCTACATGATGGGTAACAACTGGCAATAACTTGTCATCAAAGTACTGACAGTTGCAGCTAACAATCATGCTGCACCTCTTCTGCCTATTGTCTGGACTACATATGTCAGTGTATGTGATAACAATCACAAACTTCAAGGTCTGCAAGTTGTAATGGGATTTTCTAGTATAGTACTCATGTGCCATAACTGAGTGTGTACACTAGGTTCTAAACCATATTTCATATAATCACAAGTATGTGTAACATACTGGTTGCTTCAGTCCTAGGTACCCTATTCACAAACCCATGCCTGTGTTTGAGAAGGGGGGCTGGGAAGAACAACAAACAATCCCAAAATAGATGCACACCCAGGAGTGTATAGAAAGCTCAACATGTTTTTGGCTCCACACACACACCACCAGTAAGGGCTATCAACAAATTGGAGTCAGCTAAACCTTGTCCTATCCAAGGTCCACACATGTCAAAATGTACTGACCTAGGGCAACATCACATACTTCCAGTGAGGCATAATTTTCAACAGACACAGAGGAGCAAGAACACCCATGATCATGAATAGCATGCACACCTAGGCCGTTGCACTCTAGTCCCACACACTTCTAGTACAACTTGTGGAAGTACATGCTCCCGGAAGATCCAACCTACAGTGTACTCAGTACATTGGTTAATAGGGAAGCAGCAGTCTTCAGACAAGCCATTTGCAGAAGCTGTCTGGGAGAATGTCAGTCTGACATGCAGACTCAGTCCGAGACGAGTCACAGTGCAGCTCTTATTGTAAGTAGTGTATTCCACATGACTCACTCCAGTTCCCATAGCGGGCCCTACAGGAATGGCCTACAAACCCAAGATCAGACAAATGGATAAGCATTGGTCAACTCAAAATAATGTGATAACTGAAATCCCACTAATGGAACAAGACTAATGATTGGGCAGCGCATCACACCTTGCAATGTGTTCAACACACAGTAGTCCATCACACATCACCAGCAAACACAAAACATACCACACATCTCAACACTCACTGTAGGTGTCGGGTTCCTCAAAACGAGCCACCTCTCCCACTGTGTACGGTGCAGGTCCACCTGTAAAGCATGGAAGGAAGAATATGCTCAGAATCCGTGCACTGACAAACAATTTCAAATACAAATACAATGTGATAATCTGACATGAGTAATGAAACACTTTCAGACATGCTCATACTGCATGGAATAATTCCTGGCCAACATTTACATAGGATGGGTCTCCTGCTACAGTTGCACACACTTCTACACACATGCAGTGGCCCTGACTGTCATGTGGTGGAAAACATGCACCTCCATTAGTGTGCAGCAACAATATAGGTGTGTATTCATCTCATCATGTGCATCCAAGAGAGACATCCAAAAGCTGGTTACTTGAGGACTGCATGACCTGTCAAACAGCCTATGTGGTCATGACACATTTGTGACAGTTAGGTACATGGTACAGAGGGCCAGGTACTTTGGCAATACCTCATGTTGTTACAGTTTCATAAATTGATGTGTCCTAACAATGGTGATTGGCACCAAACATAGATGTTTGTACCCCAGTCCATTCCTTTGGACTGCCATCCCTAATCGGATTTTGGCACAAGTAACAAAAAATACCTGTCTAAGATGTTAGCTGAGGGCACCTGACTCCTTTACAAATGTGGTTCATGTTCAGATCTGGCATGTATCAATAAAATGTGAAGGAGCACATTTATCCCGAACAGGCATGGCACTTCTGTGAACACTTTCCCTACACACTAACCAGACACACATGAGACATATGTCTGGGCCACATTGCTATCATCAATTGACGTGAAGGCAGCACTCATTTTCAGCATCATGTAGGGTTTCCAATGTCAGTCTAGCTATAGCGTCAACATATGTAGGTATGATGTTACTACATCCATACTTCACTGGCAATTGTGACCTGTAGAGTCCTGATTGCGTCATTAATGTGTCGCTTGTCTGACACAAAGGCGGCACTACATTACATTCTGCTACAAGCAACCTGTAAGTGTGGAAAACTTGAGCAGCCTGACTGCTAGCATTTGTCATCCTTCACATAGTGCATCAATTACCGTGTATATTTCCCTAGCATTACACACGGTCAGCTACTTATCTGGCAGATTGGGTACCAATCATCTCATGTCACTATACAGCTTTTAATTGTGCACATTTACATGATCTGTACTCACCAACATGGCCACCAATCATGATTCCCAGGTGGTCCAGCAGATCTTGCTCCCTGGAGATCAGGTCAGCCCAGCGGTGCTTCAATTGATGCTCATTCCGTTGGCTCCCATACAGACGCACCAAGTGATGGCGCACCTTCCCCCACTGGACTTTTCGGCCTCCGTGTGATACCCCTGTATCACCCTACCCCCAGCCTCCAGCATCAGTGGGAGAAAAAGGCAAACCAGCCATATGAACCCCCCCCCAATTCCTCCTCACCCATCCTGGAAAGACGTGGCCTACCAGACATTTAGGCACAGAAAAAGGGGAAAAAGTAGTAGTAAAAAAAAAAGGGGGGAAATGGGGAAAGTTTGAGTGAGGAAATACAAAGAAAACGTAACAAATAGAAGAGCCCAACTATCCCCTATACAACAGTACCCACAACAGACTCCCACAGACAATAAATACAACACTGGACTGGACAAATTTATACAACACACACTCAGACTGTATTCTACAACAAAATATTGATGACAAAACAACAAGTAAGATGGCACTCTGGACACAAAAGCACAAATTCACAGGACAACACTTTGCACACAGCCACACAGTCTAGAATAATCAGAGACTGCAAAGTGAAAGTGAAAGTACACCCACTGTACAGATTCTGTAAACAGGATATCCTATTGCATCACATCCTGCATAACATGGCCGCCGTCTTTTTCCATTATGCGTCATATTTTCACGCATACAGGTTGTGCGTCATATTTGTTTACGCAAAGGAGTGCAGATAATGCAGAGTCAAAATATTTTTAATAATTGGCAAATAATATTTGTTTGTGGCATAATTTACAGTTCCAGAGGTGAAAAATAAGCCGCAGCCAAATATAATTTCTAGTTATAAAAAAAAAATTGGACTCTGCATTATTTGCACTCCTGTGCGTCAAAAATTATGACGCACAAGCTGTATGCGTGAAAATATGACGCAT
Source organism: Pleurodeles waltl (assembly GCF_031143425.1). Taxonomy (NCBI): domain Eukaryota; kingdom Metazoa; phylum Chordata; class Amphibia; order Caudata; family Salamandridae; genus Pleurodeles; species Pleurodeles waltl. Next base: position 32,386,130 of record NC_090437.1, read on the forward strand.
TATGACAAATATGTATTTCATTTGTCCAAATGAGTAATGGAATTTTGCATGACCAAACGGTGCTAAGTGATAAACCTTGGGGTTAGCTATAGCAAATGTCCCTTATAGGATGTATAGAAGGTATTCACAGTGCAATAGTAATGATTGGCCAGAATGGATATTACTCATAATTGTGCACATATGTAGGTAATTGCTGATTGCAACTTTCAAAATATGAAAGAGATAACAGGATGTATTCATTAGCAAATTTGTGAGCACATGTATCAAGCTATTCCAAATAGCAAAAAGGCCATTTAGGTAATGCAATTGTCGCCTAAACCTTTTTTGGGGGTAACCATGTGCTAATTACGAGTTAATGTAGCTAAAATATGTTTCACTATTGACATGTAGGGCACACATGCCCCTTATGCATGTGTGCGCTTCACATGTGCGTACAAAATGTCTATTTGGGGTGCAGCAGAGGGGGACTTAGGCCCCTAGCACCCTGGGGTTTGCTGTTCCTGACTTGCAAATTTATCAAAGGTTTTCCCAAATTCAGTAATGCTAAACCATTGGCAGCAGGCCCATAGATGCAAATTGAGTATGATTCTCTTTTTGCAAATCTGTAATACCATTTGCCCATTTGAAGTTTGCCCTATTACTTCTTTAGAGAATTCTGATATACCACTTAGCATTGATTTAATTGCAAATTCTCAACGTTCCTTATGTCATGATAGCAAATAGGTTTTTGATGTATGTAACCCTTTATGCATTACCTGGTTTAGTGGCAGGATTCAATCTTCCTGCTAGGTTACAACTGGGACACTACTGTGAAAGGCTGCTTGCAACCATTTTGTTGATTGGATGGTACATGCACATGTGTGTGGTCCAATGTTGATCCAGTATCAACTGTTAAGGTGTATGTTGTCACTGTAACGTCCAGGTCTCATCATGAGTTATTGGCAGCTAATCGTGTATCTAATGAGTATCGTTTGTAGCTAAATGTGACTAAAGTCATTGAGGACATGGTAACCTACACGTGGATGGTCCCACCCTGTCACTGAAGACGTGTAATGAGACTTTCAACTGGGCAACCGTGGTGTGCTGAGTGAAAGAATGTCTCAGGTGTCTGGATCCTGCATGTGTCATTGCAACATTTGTACTCAAGTTGGCCTCTGTGGATGGAAATGCATCAGGAAACATCATAGCCTCTGTGCAGAATTAAATGGCTGGTATTCACCACACACAAGCCATCTCTATTATTTGAACAATGTTACTCAGCGTGTGAACTGTCAGGGTCCTCATATGTGTTGACTTTTCATGGACCTTATCTGAGGTTGCTGGTTCTGCTGGAGGTCACGTACACCATCAAAGGCTATGGCCCAGGTACACTGTCACACTTTGTAGTTTGGGCATTAATGAGGCCCAGACAACGGATGGGGCATGAATTCGCTATTCAAGTGCACTGTAACAAATATGGTACAAATAAAAGTCAGATGATGCAATACAATGTATTTGAGCATACATTGATGTGGCAAATGACAAATTAGCCTCTGAGGAAAGAGAGGTTTTGGACAGCAAGTGTGGTCCATATGTGGCCACCGGGTATCTTTAGGGTGACCCACGGACAGATGCCAGTCAGGCTCACAGGATGCTGGGTCAATCAGGAGCCAGCTCTTTGACAAATGACATGATCAGTGGTCTGACTAGGACTGGTCAGAGGGAGCAGTAGACAGTTGACATGTCACACTGTGTATGTCCTGTGTTGTTTTGAAGGTGACACATGAACCCTGATAAAGTGTTACACGGCAACATTAGTAGCAATGCTTAATGGTGTAATTGCACAAATGACAACATCTATGCTGTAGGAGGCATCAGCAGGGACGGGGCATGTAAATTTGGGTGGTGTGCATGGAGGGGATCACTGGTGTGGCCTCCATCAGTGTCTCACAAGTCCTGTCGGTTGAGATTTGCTTTAAAATGGCCTACAGTACCTTTCACACGGGAATCAATCTACAGGTGATACCAGGCCTTAAAAACTCCAAGCCAGTGTATTATTTGAGCTGACTTTCATGCAGTGAGATGGTACTATGACAATGGTAGGCATAGGAAAGGGTGTGGCACACTGGATGACTCTTGTGAGTGTGTGTGTGTAGATGAGGGAATCTCAGGGTACACATATCAGCATTCCAGGGACCTCTTCAGACAGGTGGGGTGTGACCAGGCGCATGGGTGTGTAAGGTTTTTAGAAAAGGGCTGACATGTAGATGGGATGTGATTTGCTGGATGCTTGTCATATGTGTGGCACTTGTGCTGTGTATGTTCTGCTTATGTGTAACTCTAGTGACAGATAGTCATTGCAAAGATTGTATGTAGTTGGAATTACTGCTGCCAAGAGTCTGGTCATACATTCCTGTTCCTGAAGCAAAAGCATGTCAACTGCCTGATGTATGAGGCCTGTTTTCCCCTAGTTGAGTGATGATGTTTTAGTTGTGTGCCATCTGCTGTGATGAACCATGTTTCCAACATGTATGTGTGTAATAGGTGTGGTCCTCAGCTATTGCTCTTCAAAGGTGAACTGTACAGGATGTCAGTTATTTACATTGTGTGTGTATGTGACCGTTGTATGATAGGCATCACATTTGTAGTGTATTTTTCTGTGTCCTGATTGTTATATCATTTATGCTCCATGGTGCGACACTCTTCTTCTGATATTTAGAGCTAAAGGTGTGCAGAAATGAATAGCCAGACCATGATGTGGTGTTTGTTATCAGTGTTTATTTACAATAGTTCATTAAGTGGTGATGGTGCTAATATTTAAAAAAAATTGTTCACAATGTGTTGGCGCCTATGCACTCAGGCAGCCGTGTTTGGTTGTTCCCCCTCCTGTTGCAGGGCAGCATCCTCCTCTTCCTCGTCTTCAGGCATGTATGGGTCTGGTTCCAGGAGGGGAATGTTCCTTTTGACACAAATGTTGTGCCATATTGCACATGTGAGGATGATCCCACAGACCATCTCAGGGTAGGCTACCACCAGTGATGTTGAGGCATTGAAACCTTGACTTGAGGATGCCGAAGGTCTGCTCGACAATGCTGCGTGTACTCTTATGGGCCTCGTTGTATGCACGCTCTGCAGCAGTACTTGGGTTGCCAAATGGTGTCATTATCCATGGCTGGATGCCATACCCCTGAACAGCTGAAAGAGAAAAAGAATGGGATCATGTTGATGTAGATGGCACTATTGAAAAGACCTTTCATGGCAGTAGTAGTCTTGTGTTGTCTTTGACTCTTTTGTGTACTGATGTGACATCCTATACTTGTAGGCTATACCATCTGCATTGTGTTGTTTCCTTGGCTGAGCAAGTGTTTGTCTGCTAACCATTCGTCATCAGTATGTTTTGGGATTTTCAGTGCAGTGTGCCATCTCCAGCATTGTGACTTGTGATACAGGTGTCCTTGTGTCTTCACTTGGGGTGAGTTGATAGTTCCATGTAGAGTTTAAATTGTAACTGTTGTTAACACGTCCATATCAAAGTACCCTGGACATCCCATACCTTTAGGCTTATGCAATGTATTAATGTAAAGGTCATTGGGACACTTACAATTTGCAAGGTGACATTTCGGAAACCACACTCATTAATGTCTTCACATTAGGCTGTACAGTAAAATCCAATGTGTGACAGGTTCAATGGTGACTTAAGAAACATGGCTAGTGATGTAAGGACCTCAGTGTGTTCCTGTCTAGATGTTGCTGTTGTGGTGTATGTGTTGTTTGTCCTAGAGGGTTGCTGTGCAGTGTGTATATAAGTAGGTTTTTGTACTTACCAAAAATTAGTCCATTGCCATGCCGTCCATCCTGGAAGTGTTGGTTGATGGTGCAGTGACGGAAGATGAATGAGTCATGTACACTCCCAGGATATTTAGCCATGATGTTGGAGAACATTCCTTGGTGATCGACTATGGCCTGCACGTTGATTGAATGTGTGTGCTTCCTGTTGCGGTAGAGGTGTTCAGTTGCAGCAGGTGGCACAGGGCGTACATGTGTGCAGTCGATTGCACCAAGGACGCGTGGGAAGCCACTGATCGCGTAGAACCCCTGTTTAGTTTCCTGCTGCTTCTGCAGTGTGTTAGGGAAGCAGATGTGGCGGGGTGTCAGGCAAATGATGGCATCCAGAACTTTGGGCAGAAAGGCGGAGAATGATGGTTGTGATATTCCGCCTACCAGGGCACCAGTTGTTTGAAAAGAGCCACTTGCCAGCATGTGGAGTACGGCAAGCAGCTTTGTTTCTGTTGGTATGGTGTGGGGTGTCACCAAAGTGGGGGCCAACTGCTGTTCAATGTTTCGCAGCAGCTGCTGAATGGCCTGCCAGTTCAACCGGTACCTCTGTATGATGTTGTGTTCCCTGAGGCCCTGAAGGGTGGTTCTTGGGCGGAATATCCTCTCCTGCCTTCTGCGCTGCCTTTGGGGTCCCTGCTGGTGTTGTTGTAGCTGCTGTTGTTGCTGCTGGGCTCTGCCTCTGCGTGCACACTGGATTAGAATGACCTTCATGTCTCCCTGTTGCTGCTCTGCTGCTCTGCTGTTTGTTCTGTGTGTTCTGATTAAATACAGGTGTGTTTGCCCCATTTTAACGCCTGCCCTGACCCAGGCGTTAATTTTTGACGCAAATCGGGCTGTGCGTCATTTTCTGGCTCCGCCTCCCGGCCGTGCGTCATTTTTGCCCGAAAGCATAAATACGACGCATGGCCGTTTAAGTCATTTTTTGGACGGGAACACCTACCTTGCATATCATTAACGCAGGGCGGGTTGCCGTATCCAAAAAATGACGCACACGGTGGAATTTTGTTGTCTGCGGACTCGGGCGTCAAAGTTTAAATGCAGGGCAACGTTTGTGCTGATTGTGCGTCAAAAATTTTGATGCACAATCGGCGCAAACGGAGTATAAATATGCCCCTTATTGTCTCTATCAGTATCAGTACATGTTTATGTAAGTTTTTAGTTCCACACAAAATCTCACTCACAATGCACCTCCTTAACGCATGTTGGAACAAGGGGGTAACATTTGAAGTCTTTAGATGCGTGTTAAAGTCATTATTCGCTTCTCCAATGTTCATTCTCTTCTTATCCCCACACACTTATATTCAATTTTAAATCTTCCCGTGTCAAAGTCCAACACCTTCTCTAGTGTAGCTTATATTGGAGTAGGACTGCTAACTCTAATCCTGTTAAAGTCCAACACCTTCCCCACTGTAGCTTATATTCCAGTGGGTATAATAAAACTACCATTATTAAAGTCTAACATCTTATCCAGTGTAGCTTAGATTGAAGTGGAAATAGTTAATCTATCATGTTAAAGACTAACACCTTCCCTAGTGTAGCTTAATTGTAGTGTGAATGGTGAATATACCCTTCATAAAGCCCAACACCTTCAACAGTGTAGCTTAAATTGGAGTGGAAATAGTAAACACACCTTTTTTGAAGTGCATAGTGGCCCCGTGTTGACTGACGTGTAGAATTATTGCATCACTAAAAATAATTGTTACACATTTGTTCTGTAACATCAACTTTATTTTTACATCATTAGACAATTTCTTACACATAGTATTACAGTGTTTATATATCTCACACATTTTTACTGTACATTGTATTATTTACAAAATGTTTTGCATAAATTGAAATTAATGCACATTTTTGCATTGCTTTTTAGATTTTAGGGACTTGATTATAGTTATACATTTGAAATTTGTATTTAACATAAATATTTCACATTTAAACAAATTTTCATTTTTTACATATATATAAGCAATATGTTTTTGCAAATACATTTGGATTTTTACAGTTACACTTGTCAAACTTATTTGCAAATGTTTAGTTAACATAGTTAACAAATGTTAATAAGTATATACATTAAAATAATTGGTTTGGATAGCATGTTTTAATATATTTATACTTTTTTATTTTTGTACATTTTATTCAATTTTAATGATTTTAAAAGAATATTTGTATTGTGTATTTTACAGGTTTTTAATTGTGCTTGAGGACTTGCCTTATTTGTAGTTGGCTTTTTTTGTCTGAAGGAAATAAGGTTGGTTATATAACCAATATTATTTAATTTTACATTTACTTTATTTTTCTGTTTTCATGGAGTGGTTTTTCTGTTTTACTTCTTAGGTCCTAATGGTCTCAGAAGACTTCAATTTATTCCTGTGGATACTTTCTTTTAAGTTTAGTATCTTCATTTTTGGGCTTAATTTTTCTATTAATATGGATTTATTTGGTGAGGAGTAATTGCACGTCATGGACATTAGCAACAAAACTGTAAGTTATATGTTCCATTATTTCCAGTGGAAGGAAAATGTTTATTTGTTTTACAGTTTTTTGTGTTATTATATTGCCTTATTAAATGTTGGGTTTTGCATTTATTTATTGGCTAACTGGCAGTGGGAGTTGTGTGTTAAAGAGGTTGAACAGGTTTTCAATGTATAATAATTTATGTATTAATATATCTTTTGTTATTTTTTACTTTTAATTCTGACCGTAGTTTGTTTACACCTAAAAATATATTTTAGACTGAAAGGTAAAAATAATTAATTTAATATTTATTACTACATTTGTTTGGTGTGTGTTGGTTACTTAATGTTGTTTCTCAGTTTGAATTGAATTCTTCTTTTTAGACTGGCGGTTCTTGCCATGGATTCTAGGTATGGTAGGCCTTGGTAATAAATGTATGCATTTTGCATTGCAGTATTTCATACATTTCGTTAGTTTTTATTTGGATATTTTAGGTTGTATTTTATGTTATAGATGGTTCTTGAATAAGTTGTTGGTAGCTTTGCTGTTTTAAAAAAAATCTAGAATTTTATCAACAGTGGGCGGGCTTCATCCTAGTGATACTTGGAAAGCATTATGCAACCCTTGCACTGCGTTGTTTGTTTTCGCTTGTTGAGCCATGGTGCTGTTCTATATTTCCCACCATTGGATTCAATATTTGAGTTGGCAGCTGGGGCCAGAATGGTGTAGTCTGCCAAATTAAATACCTTCAAAGTAGTCCATTAAGGGACTTAGATGGTATGTTTGATAGTAGGGTGATTCTGTGAGTTGCTTGTAGTGGTTTGCTACTTCAGTAACTGGTATATACACTAGAACTATTATTTTTCTATCTTGTAGGCATATTGGACATTTGTTGAGTACTACTCCACACAGTGTAGATTTTTGCATGTGTCTCCAAATATTCTGGTTAAAATGGTAGTAAGAGCCCTGTATAGATGTATGTGGGCAGATTTTTAATATGGGAGCAGTCATTGCCTGTTCAAGGCAGTGACACTTCTTGGGGGTGGTAGTTGTTTACCTTGGATTTTATTTGACATATTAGTTCATAGTATATAGAATTTTATTTGTTAGGAAGGTATGTCTGTATTGCACTATTCACCAAGCATAGTGTACATCTATGTGAATGGTGGAAGACATTTTAAATCTGCCAACTATCATCCACATGCTGTGTTGTGTTAGTCTTAGAACGTTATTTTCTGTTGCATTAACAATTTTTCTTCTGTTGTTGTTAGTGTTATTATACATAACAAAGGGTCCCTCACTGTGTGCTGTAGTTAAACTATTAGGGATATTTCTGTCATGGGATTCTTTACGTGCTGCAGAGGTTTCAGTTATAGCTTTTCCGTTGATGCTATTAGTTTTATTACATTTGGGATACATATGAGGTGTCCTGTACACAGTCAGAAACCTTTGATATGATATTTTCTAAATTAGAAATTGTAAGTTCTTGGGAACTATAAAATACTTCAAACAAAAAAACGTATGAGACATGAGGTCACCCAGTGGTGTGAAGCAACAACTCTTGAAAAATACTTGGAATGCAGACATATTCCTAGAGGCGTGGGACTATTAATAGCCCCTTCATTTGACCGCCTTAACCAAGAAACGTGCTAAGAATGGGCCACCAATTAGATGAATGTTCCAATCAAATGAAGAGAGTTTTAATAAAATTTGGCAGGCAGGAGTGTAAAGATGTATAAAAAGAATTGGAGAAGTTTAAACAAGAACAACAATTGAAGAATATGAATGAATCGTTTCAGGGACATATGGATGGGAAAACAAGGAAAGTGATCAAATTGGAGGAAAAAATCTAGCTGAAAAAACAAAGAAAAATTCTGAGAGATCTAAAAGACTATTAAGCTGGCAGGGTATTAACTTCAGTAGCAAATACAATGAGTTAAAAAGTAATATGAAGACAAACCAAATTTGGTGTCATTAAATGCAGACAACCAAAATATGACTAATGAGTATGAGAGTGAACAGAGAAAGAGCGACATCTCAGAGGGTGGAGATACTTGTCAAACTGATTTGGAGGTGCAGAAACTGGCAAATTTACAGGAGGAATTTTGATTAATCAATCAAGAAAGAAGCTAACAAAATTGGAAGAAAAACTGAGGAAGGGGAAGGGATAGAGAAAGAGGAGGCAGAGGGATAAAAAAGCCAACAAATCAGGAGAGGACGAGCCACAACAAGAGCAACACCCCAGACCAAATGGGAGCAGCAATAAGGGGTCAAAAGATGGGACAAAGTTGAACAGTTCAACTAATGTGGTAAGGTTGTCAACCTGTAATTTAGCTACCTTCGAAATGAATGTTATGAAGCTGGGAATCATCATCTTGTCCTACCAATGAGTTTAACTATGCTCAGAGTAGAATTGATTTATATCAGTTTGTAAGAGAGTTGAAGTTACACAAGTGGTTTTGAATCAAGGGTGACAGTAAGATAGTAACCACCATGAATGGTGACCCCAGCAATCTAAATATAAGTGACATTGATTTGTTGTTCACATTGGGGGAACTTGATCCGGACAATAATATCAGTAGGGACACATTTTCTGAACTTGGCATACATGGGAATTGACTGGGAAATGAACTTTTGCAGTGACTTCAAAATGAGATCTACATTGAATCTCACCCTTCCCCGCAATGTAATTGACACCCTTCAGGTGTTGGTGACCAGAGATCTAAAAAACTTGGCTAAGAAAGTGAGATGGCACTCAGATAATTTTAATAGAGCAGAGAGGTTAGCCATCAAGAACTTCCAGGGTGACAATGATATTGTTAGCAGACCATCAGATAAAGGTGGCAGTGTTCTTATTCTGTTGGAGGAGCAATATCTGAGTGAAGGCTATCAGCAATTGGATGATAGATCGTATTATGAGTTTGTATATAAAAGTACAATTAAGGAATCTAATATCAGACTTGTTGATTTGTTGATTGAATGGGGAGATTGGGATTTGATAGAGTGTCAAGAATTAAAAATGTTACAGAACAAACATCCTAAAATACCAATTCTGTATTTAGTAGCTAGAATCCACAAAGCACCACAAGCCCCCCCTGGCAGATCTATTTTTTCCTCTCAGGGCTCCCTACTGAAGAATACATCCAGATATATTTATTTTTTTGTTTGCCCTTCTGTGACAGCCTTGCCTTCCTATATGCAGGATGGCATGGATTTTTTGAAGAGGATAGATAACCATGGATTTTCTCCTCATTATACTTGATGTCAACAGCCTATATACCAGCAGTGGGCATGTTGATGGTTTGAATGCATGCAGGTATTATTTATAGCAAGATCATCATCTCTTTTTCTCGATACTGAAATTATTTTGACCATGATTGCGTTGTGTCTGAACAATATATATATATATTTTTGTTTGATGAAAAATTCTATAGACAGACTCAAGGAACCACGATGGGTACCTGCTTTGCCCCAGATATGCCAATCTACTTATGAGATGGAAGGAGGAGCAGGTGGGTAGAGCATTGGAGGAATTTCACACCAATGTTATCTTGTGGAGTTGGTATATTGATGACTTATTCCTAATATAGAAAGGTGAATAGACAGCTAAGTTCATCAGTAGGTTAAATGAAAATGATTTGAATGTACATATTTCTGGTGAAATTAGCACTGAGATAATTAAATTCCTTGATGTCAAGGTGGAGGTGAAGAACAACAAACTCTCCTCCAAATTGTATAGAAAGACCACAGTGGCCAATATCCTCCTACATGTACACAACAGTCACACCAAAGCATAAGTTAACAGCATTCCATATGGTGAATTCTTATGAGTGTGCATGAACTGCAGCACAGATGAAGCCTTCCATACTCCATGCAGAACTATAACAGCAAGATTCAGAGAAAGCGGTTACCAACACTTTGTACTGGATGCAGCCTTGTAGAAGGTCTTAAAAGGGTGCGGGGGGAGCTTTTGGTTCCCAATAGAGATCTGGAAGATCCAAGAACTGTAAAATTCAGGTTCATTACCACTTACAATCACAAGGCTAGAGAGGTAAAACATTTTGCATAAACCTTAGGGATATTAACAACACAAAATGGTTTAGAACAAGTTTTGGAGAACTATTCAAAAATTACATTTAGAAGACAAGTGTCCCTGAAAGACAATCTCAGTAAGAATTAGATCACTAAAAGTACAGCAATGTTGAAATAAAGGACAACTGGGTTCTTTATACGTGGGAAGTACAAAGCCTGCAAGAACAGCTCTAATTTTGCCAAATATTAATGTCCTTGATTGGAAGCAGAAAGGGATATCAATCAGCAACCTAGCTATTGTTCAGATTTCAGTGTGTATGTACTGACTTGTCCTTGTGGGAAAAACTATGTGAGAAGCACCCCACATCTGGTAAAGAAGCAGATATTAGAATGCTTTAGGGCAATCAAACATGTTGCTAGACAGTATCCAGTAGCACATCATTTCTTTATTCATCACACGGTGACAGTAAATTGCTAACATTTTACGCAATTGATAGACTTCCACAAACAGGTAAGGGAGGCAGCAGATCATGCACCTTTAGACAACTTTAATCTCAGTACATTTTAGAGCCTGATACCAAGACTCCAAATGGTTTAAATGCAGATAAAGAGTTACATATACATCTAAGTTAATTTTAGGGGTGGGCAAAAAATTATGCTCCATAAGCGGAGTTCACAGAAGTATGCCTACTCTGTGCTTCAAGCATTGCCACGAGTAGGAAAAATTCTGCCAATCACCATGTTGCAAAGTTTTTTTGCACACATGACTTGCCAACATTGAGTTGCCAAGTGCGAACGAGAGTTTGCATTGTCTTGTGTGATTTTTGTGTGCCAGTATACTTCCTAGAGAGATTAATCAAAACTGTCAGTCACAGCAGGTCACGACCGTTCGCATTGAGAAAACTGCTGCTCAAGTAGAAAACCAACTTGAGTGGTAGAAAGAAGCGGAATACCCTGGCGCATTGCATGGTGCCATTTGCACTGATTCTATGACGCAGAAGAAGCTTCCAGTGCTAAAAGCCGGTACAAGCAATGCAACATGCCTAATCTAACCCACTTACAGAACTCCACAGAATCTTGCTGACTTTTTGTGTAACTCTGTGAGTTCCGCCCAGCCCTTGTAATTTGGATCTCGATACTAAGGAAACCTATGTGTGGTATGTTTCAGTTAGGTTGCAAAAGGGTCATGGGGTACGTGTTGGTCATCTTGAATGTGTTTGTCTGTTTTTCTATAGATTGTGTATATATTCTTGATGTATGTTTTATCTGATTCTGCTTTTTTCAATGTTTTTTGTACAGGGCTGGGGCTTGGTTGAACATCATGACAGAAGAGCTACAATATCAACCACCATTGACTATTTACCCACTTGGGTTTGATTGTGTGTGGAATGCACTTTGAAATGTGGAATCAGGACCATTTATTGGAGGATGAGTGTTGCGATTATTGCCTACTTTACATGCAGGAAAGCTGTTGGATTGTGTCTATGGAATTGCTTTAATTGACAATATGTATAAGGATGCCAAACGATAACCTACTGGTGTTTGATAGTATAAGATTTATAGATCCTGTTGTTATTCCATGTCAGAAATTGGATTTCTGGTTGTCAGAAGTATACACTCTGTCCAAGCAGTAATCACAATCCTAGTCAGGGTAAGTCACCAAAACACCTAAAATTAGCCTGTGCTCACACTCAATCATAATATAGTTTATTTAATTTATTATTAACAATATTTTTGTTGTCTATATTTTTGTTTTTGCTGCTTGGGTAGTGTTGTATATATTTAATGTGATGACGATGCTTTGTATTTCTTTACCTGTGTAGTCGTTATTGGGGTATTTATTATTTTGAATAACAATATTTTTGGGTGAAATTTGTGTATTTCTAAATTGTTGAGGTCGATATTGTGTCATACAGCAGGGCAAGGTTTTTATTCCCATTTGAAAGAGTAGTTAGTTTTTACCCCAGCTGCAATTGTCCAGAGGTGTCCTTAGCACTTCCATTCAAGGGGCCTGCTTCAGATCTGTCTCCAGTCGCAGGCGTCAGCTAAGCTCAGTCTCGATGAGAGGCATAGATTTGTCTCTACTGTCATTAGCTTCATTACTACAACTTCCTTTATTCCCTGCTGCATATACACTAGGACCACGTCAACTTATTTTCAAGGATTTAAAAAGAAAAAGAATCTTAAACAATCCTGTTTACATTCTGTTTTTTTTAAAATGTTGTGACCACACTGTTGTACTCTAAGCCTCGTTACAAGTTTGGTGGTCGGACCGCCAAACCGCCATGTTGGTGGTTCTGAAATGACTGCCATGTTGGCGGTCTTTCAGACCACCCTTTTAGGAGTTACACAGGCAGGAGTGCTGACTGCCAAGCAAAAATGCCAGACTGCCAGCGGTGCGGGGCCTGAAAAAAGGCTGCCTGACCTCAAGTGGCAACAGCACCTTGACCAACCACCAAGTATAATACAAGCACATAGTCACCATGGCAAACCCTTCACGGTGGTCAGCCAATGGTGGTCCGAAAAAAAGCGGTTCCCAGTTCGCAGTCAGCAAAGTAATAAACAACTGCACATTGGACACATTTGAAAACAACACAGCTGACACACATTGCCATAGTGGATACACCTGCAAAGGACTAAATAAAACACTCCCCTTCACAGACTGCAATCTTTTTTATTTTGGAAGCAAAACACAGAAGCCAGAGCACCCTATTTCCAAAACACTTCATATATTAGGCACCCTTTTTTTCACCATTCCATAGAACACCCTGCTCACACTTTTGTCCATTCACACCCTTTTGCACTTCCCCTGTTTGGTAAGTAACTGCCATCTGTTTTTTTTGTTCCTTTATGTCACATTCTACAAATCCACATTTTCCAGAAGAAGAGTTAAGAGTCACAGTGGATGAAATCACACAAGTAGAGCCACAATTGTTTGGAGCACAAGTCCAGCACACTCCTCTCAGTAGGAAAATGAAATTGTGGGAAAGGAACGTTGACAGAGTCAATGCTGTTGGCACCACCTTGCGCACAAAGGAAGACATCAGGAAGAGGTGTGACGACATCAAGGGCAAGGTCTTTAACATGCTCTCCATGCACCAGCTGCAGTCCAAGAAGACTGGTGGTGGCGGCCCGCCCAGTGCCCCATTATACCTCTTTCCCTGGGAGGAGAAGGTCTTGGCCATCCTGCATCCTGAGGGCTTGAGAGGAAAACCTGGGGGAGTGGAGTCTGGTAAGTCAAAACACAAACAATGTCACCAAAATGCAATGTAATTGGCGCTTACAGCTCACCTTTACCCACTGTCTTGTTCATGTACCCCACCAATATTCAATAGCCAGAGTACCTGAGTTTAAACACTCTCAATGTGTATTGTTGGACACAACAGCACAAGTACCAAGGCCCATCACATACCATAAGTTAAAATGGTGCCTGTAAGTCTTTCAATATCAAAAAATCATAAAAGAACTCATGGGATGCCTCAACAGGTAAATGTATGCCCAAACCTAAAAGCAGTCTGCATACAGATATGTGATAAACAATATTTGTATAGTGTGTGTAGTACAGAGAGTTACCTGACTGAAACTCCCAGGAGGCAGGGCATGGCCTGGCCTGCCGGCAAGAGGACCATCACCTTGTGAGGCTCTGCCGGGCTTAGGGCCCTTTTCGTCTATTTCTCCTGGCAGGGTGGCCGACCGGAGCCCCTGGTGCCGCTTTCTGTCCTGGCGGCGGGTCCCCGAGTGGGCTGCTTGTGGTGCTTCTCCCCGGCTCGGGAGAGCGGGGCCTGGCCGCGCGGCGCGGCCTGCGGCTCCGGCGATCGCTCTGCCTCCCGGCTCGCGTGCCTTGCTGGTGGGCCCTGCAGGATCTTTTGGCTGCCCAGAGAGCAGAGTCATCTGGTGAGGGGCATTTGACCTCTCCCCACCGAGGCCTGATCGGCGGTCAGATCGGACCGCGGCCTGGTTATTGCTGAGGTGCAGGAGCGCCATGTGCGTGGGTCAGCGTGCCGGCAGGGGCCGGCTGGCTGGAAGTGTTGGGGCCTGGGCCCTGCTGGGCTGGGTGCCCGAGGTGTGGATCCAGGCCGGAGACATTGGATTGGTCCCGGGTACGGCCGTGCCATAGGAGTCTGTCGGCCGGCTGTCTTCCTGGGTGGCTGGGTGCCTGGAATCGGCCTGGGTATGCCCTGCGTGGGCTGATCGCCGTGCGGTTCGCTTCTGTGTGGGCTGGCGCTGGGCCCTGGTGGCTTGGGGGACATCGCTGGTCAGATCGGGCTGGATGAATTTATCAGCCTGCCGGAACAGCGGACTCCTTCTTGGCCTGGAATTCTTTGGATGGCTGGTGTGCCCGTAGTGAGTTGACCGGCGTCGCCGAGCGTAGGCCTGAGTCAAGACTGTGGTCGCTGGACTGCTTTTGGAGGTATCCCATTTTTGGCCATATACGCATGCACTTGCCGTGGGTTATAGGTTGGGGCTTGGATTTACCAGGCTGGTGTGCTAGGTGCGCCTGTGTTGTGGACTGGTTCCCCGCTCCTGCTTTGTCTGGACTGTGTCATGGGGTTCCCCGGAGTTCTCGGGTAGCCCTTTGGCGCGAAGATTTCCTGGGCTGACTGCCTCATGGTCTTGTCGCTGGTGGGACTGAGCTCCTTGGTGCCTGGCGATTGCGGAACCTGGGCAAGGCCGAGCAAAGACAGTCTAAGCTCACCTTTAAGGGTGGAAAGAAGCGAGGTGGTCCTTCTGCCTCTCTGCCCAGTGGTGATAATGCTGAGGAGGGGAGCCCGGATGCCTCGGTCAAGGCTATGTTTCTGGATCTTAAGAACAGCCTTGCGGGCATTGATGCAAAGCTTGATCATGTGGCTGGACAGCTGGACCGTCTCAAGGCCCGGGTGGATGATCATGACTCTAGATTTGAACTATTGGAGTCGCAGACATCTGGTCTGCAGGATTAATGTAATGGTGATAGAGAACAACTTCTACAAATGGACTGAGTTTTGGAAGCTATACAAAACAAAAATTAAGATTTGGAAGCGATGTCTCGCCAAAATAATATCCGTATAATTGGTCTGCCGGAGACTACGGATATGGGCCGCATGGAGGACTTTGTGGAGGGCATGCTATCTGACCTCTTCTCTGGAGAACTCTCCCAGCTGCTGGTGGTTGAGAGGGCTCATAGGTCCCTGGGACCTCGGCCCCCACCTGGAACCCCTCTGCGTCACATAATTGCTCGCCTGCTGAACTATCGAGACAGGGATACTATCCTTAGGCTGGCCTGGGAGCGGAGACCTGTGATCTACAAGAACTCTGAACTCAACTTCTTCCTGGATTATACCACTGGTGTGCAGGCTGCGCGGTATGCCTTTTTGCCGATTAAATGCACGCTGAGCAAGACAGGCGCGATTTTCTCTCTGCTATATCTCACCAAACTAAAGGTGCAGCATGAGGGGAAACTTCTGTTCTTCACTGACCCGAAGCTGGCAGCCAAATTCACCAAAACGGTGCTTAAGCGGTTGGTGGTTCCGGGCCCGGATGGTTTGGGGTCTGAGCGTGCTGCCTTGAGTGACAATGACTGATTGGCCGGGCGTTTGGGGCTGGGGAGGCTTCAATATGGCTGGTGGGAATGCACATGCTGTACTCCTTTTGCCTGTGGCCGCTCTGCCGCACTGTTTTGCTGTTCGGCCCTTTTGCCCTTCTCCCCCAGTCCTGATTGGATGGTGGGAAGGATGGCCTGGCTTTCGCCCTTTGGATGAGTCTGGATTCTATTCTACTTGTTATGAATGGGTCTTTAGTTGCTTTGGGGGGGTGGTCTTCTGCTTTGGCCAGTTTGGGGGGTCTGCACGGGTGGGAGTTAGGGTTTTCAATGTTCTGTTTTGCTTTTTCCCACTTTCTCCTCTACTTTCCTTTTTCTTGTTTGTTTGTTGCTGGCGGGCCGGTTGGGGCATTGTGGATGCGCCTTCTTGGTGAGAGGTTGCGATGGGAAAGAGAAATGTGACAGCGGTTCGTTGCCTTACTTGGAATGTGCGTGGGCTGAATGATGGACGTAAGGTGCGCCTCATGTCTGCTTATATCAAACGCCATTAAATTGATATCTGCATGCTGCAGGAGACTCATTTGGTGGCTTCTATGCAGGGCAGGCTGAGGAACGGCTGGATCGGTGAGTATCACTCTTCGGTGTTTTCGCGCAATGCCCGTGGTGTGGTGATCTTGCTGCGTAAAGGGTTGCAGTGGCGTACTCAGAAGGTTGTCGCTGATCCTAATGGCAGATACATTTTATTAATCGGTACATTGCTGGATAGAGCTTGTAGGCTTGTCTCCATTTATTGTCCTAACACTGATGAACTGAGTTTTTTTGTGAGTTGTGGAGCTTGGTAGAGTCATTGGGTAGCAGTGTGGTGATTTGGGATGGAGACTTTAACGTGATTCTGGACCTGGCGGTGGATCGTGGGAGTTTAGCTAGGGTGCAGCCCGTTGCGGTGGCAAAGGCCCTGACGTCTGTGATGGATGAGGGCGCTTTGGTAGATTTGTGGAGGGCGATGCATTGAGCCGCTAGAGAGGGCACGTGCGTTAATTATACTCACAGGAGCTGGTCCCGCATTGATCGCTGGTTGGGCACTAGACACGTGGAGCTTTGGACACGGTCGCTGGATCACCTGCCTCGCACTATATCGGATCACTCGCTGGTTAAGCACTTATTTTTGTGGCAGCTGCCGCATGGGGTGCTTCGGGACAGGGCGTTCCGTGAGGAGGTCCGCAAGGCCATAGTTCACTTCTTTGTTGACAATAGTGGATCTGTGAGCTTGGCCGGTACCTTGGGGAAGGCTTTCAAGGTGGTTATCCACGGTGTGTGCCTCTCGAAACAACATGGTGTGCTGAAGGCGCTGCATCATGAGCTGGCAGATCTGGAGGGGAGGATAGCAGATCTGGAGCAGCGCTTTTGTGGTGGACTGTTCGGGTGCAGTGTTTGCAGAGCTGAAGAGTGCTATGTCCTTGTATGAGGAGGCCTCTCTCAGAGAGATTTGTTTTTTGGGGATGTATGCCAAGGCACAGCACTACGGTGAGGGGGAGAGGGCCGGACGTATGTTGGTGAGCATGCTGCGCAGTCCATGGGCCAGCAATTATGTTACTGAGATTGACGGTGCGGGGGTGAATGTGTGGCTGGGACGTAGGGCTTTATGCAGGTTTTTACCCAATATCTTGTGAATTTATATGCGGAGTCGACTGGGCTGCAGCTCAGGCTTACTTCTCTGAGATCACGTTACTCTGGTTTGATGACCTTCACCGTTCTTATCTCGATGCCCCCTTTTAGGTGGATGAGGTTGCTGTGGCGATTCGCAGTCTGCCTAGCGATAGGTCTCCTGGGCTGGATGGCTTGACTCCTGCATTTTTATCGTACTCCAATATTCTTACTCCTCATCTCCTGGAGGTGTATGCGGAGTCAATGGAGACCGGGATCCTTCCTGCTTCACTCCGTGAGGCGTTAATTGTCACGATACTCAAACATGGTAAGGATCCATGCTGACTCATATCGCCCGCTTTCTATGATCAACGTCGATAATAAAATATTGGCCAACATGATTGTGGCGCGGCTGCAGCCGCTGCTTGTGAGGCTGGTGCTACCGGATCAGTCTGGGTTTGTGCCTGGCATATCCACATCCCATAATTTGCGCACGTTTTTTGCGGTCGCGGCCTCTATAGAGGCTGAAGAGGATGAGGCGGCGGGGTTTTTGGATGCTACTAAGGCCTTCGATTCTTTGGCCTGGAAGTATATGTTTGCTTGCTAGATTGGGACTGAATGCGCGCTTTGTGAAATTGATCCGATTGCTGTATTCCTCCCCCACTGCCAGACTGCGTTTAAACAGGAATATTTTGGACCCTATCCCGGTGGCCCGAGGGACTCGCCAGGGGTGCCCTCTGTCACCGTTACTTTTTGCTGTGGCAATGGAGCCCCTCGCGGCGTGGTTGAGACAGCACCATAATGACATGGGTCTGCCGTTCAGGCAGAGGCCTATTTTGATATCCATGCATGCTGACGATATCGCGTTGTATGCTCGTGAACCGTGTAAAAATCTAGACGTCCTGTTGGATGAAATAGTGCTCTTTGGCACCTTTTCTGGGATTGTGATTAACTGGTCCGAGTCAGTGGTGCTGCCTCTGTCTGCGGGTGTGACGGACTTCCCTTCCCGGTATCCAATTGAATGGGCGAGTGGCCCAGTTAGTTATCTGGGAGTCTAGTTGAGTTGTGATGTGGAGGCTCTCCGGCTGGCCAATTATGGTAAGGTTATATCATGGTTTGAAGATAAAGTCAAGGCGTGGCGCTCGCTGCTGCTCTCGCTGATCGGGCGTATTGCCATTGCGAAAATTCCTAAATTCCTGTATCTGTTTGTGAACCTCCCTCTTTTACTTCCGGTGAGCTTCCTGAGGCGTCTTCGTTCAGCTCTGATGAGATCGGTTTGGGCCGGCGGGCAGCCTCATATTGCCTGGGAGAAGCTGACGCTACCATTTGAGCTGGGTGGCCTAGCTGCCCCGGACCTGGAGCTTTACTATTACTGTGCTCAGGCGCATTTTGCGTATTATTGGTTGCGTCTGATTTGTTATTTGCCACATCTTGCGCCTGAGAGCGATGTAGTGTGGCCAGATGGCTTGGCCCGTGTCCTCGGCAATCCCTCCCCGCCTAGGACATGGGGTGTTGACACTGTGACGTGCACCACTCAAGCCTGGACAGCTTTATTGCGCCGCTCTGGAGTGAGTACACCTTTTGCACCCTTGTTGTCAGTTCTTTCTGTTGCGGATGTTGGGATGTTTCGCGATGTGAGGCTGCATGACTTTCTTTGTGATTCGAATTGAACTGAACTGGGCAACTGGTTGGTAGATGGTCGACTGATCTCCCACCGGGATGCGCTCGGGGATGGACGCGCCACTGCGTTGCAGAGGTTGTATGTGCTGTGTGTCTGCGCGATGCTGCATGCTTGATTCTATGGCCTTCCAGAGACTCCATCAGAGTGTCAGGCCTTGAAGGTGCTGTGCTGCGCTCAGTCACCTCGTAAACTCATTACTAAATTGTACAATTGTATACAGGAGCGGCGAGGAACCATTGGACCGTCTGCTAGAGTGCGATGTTGGGAGGCGGATGTTGGTGAGCCTATATATGATGAGGCGTGGCAGAGATGCTGTGCGCATATGAGAGCTTTGTCCCCTAATTATAGGCTACGTCTGATCCATTTCAAGTTTTTGCACCGCCTATACTATACCCCTCGCTGTCTCTGCTCTATGGGCCTACGTGCAGATGCGTGCTGTGAATGGTGCCGCACCTCTGATGCTGGATTTCTGCATCTTGCGTGGGAGTGCACTGAGGTTCATGCTTTCTGGATGGAGGTAATGCGTATGATTGAAGAGATGACTAGCTTGGAGCTACCCCTGTCCCCCAGATTGGCACTGCTTGAATGTGTGGACGAAGTGCGGATGACTCATAGGAGACTGGTGGGCCTGCTCCTATTGCTGGCTAAGCGCAGGATTGCAATGTGCTGGGGCTAGGGTCGGGCCCCTCGTGGATCTAATTGGCTGCGTGATGCCTCCTTCTGCCAAGAGCAGCTGATGATTTTTTGGGAGTTGGCCCTGGAGGGTTCCCAGCCAAGGGACATATGGGCTCCGCTGCGCTCCTTTTTTGAGGCCTTATAGTGAGGCTGCGTCTGTGTTATATGACCGCCTACGTGCTGAGTGGCTTTGTTTGCCATTGCTTCTCTCTTACGCTGAGGTCATAGTGATAAGCTGGTTAGTAGCTGAGCACTCCTGTGTCCCTCCTCTGTCTGCCTTCTATCTTCCTGTCTTACCTTGCTGGTTCTGTACCTAGTTTCTAGCCCTATGAACATTTTGCTTAATGCCTCGTGCCTGAACTGTGTTTTGCAACGTACACTTTGTTGCGGCTGGGAATCTCCTAGCGGCATCGGGGGACTCTGATGCAGTGCACTTGTGCAGAGAACCGTTTGTGATTTTCCTTCATGGACTGTGTCCCGGTGCCTGGGCGGGGCCTGAAGCCTACATTTCCTTCGTATTCCTGTTCTGCTGGCTTGTTCTTTGTTACCTTTGTTGTATGTTCACTATATAACAATAGATAAATAATAAAAAAGAACTCCCAGGAGGCCCAGCTATTACTCCACACGCCAGACCAGTGTTCACTTGTATACATACCCCTGTTTGGTAAATCACAAATTAACTTCATTCACCTGCGAGGATACCATTTGTCAAGTGTGGGAAGTAGGGAGAGTGATATGACAGCAACTCCAAGAAGGTACTGTTTATCTAAATTCAAATACCAGACCAATTATCACTTGCCAAAGTCCCCAATTTGGCAATTCTCATTTGAAGTCTTCTCACCTAGGGGTATACTATTTGCCAAGTGTCGGAAGTAGAGGGAGTAACATGCCTGCTAAGGCCAGGAAGGCCCTATGTCTGTAATTCCAACCACCAGCCCAGTGAACACTTGCCCAAATACCTCTGTTTGGCAATTCTCAATTGAAGTATACTCACATGGGAAGATCACATTTGTATAGTGTGTACTAGAAAAAGTGACTAGACTGCAACTTCTAGAAGACACTGTTTCACTAACCCCAAATACCTGCCAGGGTGGTCACTTGCCCAAACACATCTGTTAGTGAACTCTCAAATGAAGTTTAATCACCTGGGAGGATATCATTTGTATAGTGTGTGTAGTCGAGAGAGTTACCTGACTGCAAGTCCCAAGAGGTACTGTTTCACTAAATCCAAACACCAGGCCAATGTTCACTTGTCCAATTACCCCTGCTTTCGGCAATTCTCAATTGAAGTGTACTCACCTGGGAGGATACTATTTGCCAAGTGTGGGAAGTAGAGGGAGGGAAATGACTGCTGAGGCCAGGAAGGCCCTCTGACCGGATATCCAACCACAAGCCCGGTGTTCACTTGTCCAAATACCATTGTTTGGTAAACTACAAATGCAGTGTACTCATCTGAGAGGATACTATTTGTCAAGAATGTGAAGTTGAGAGAATAACCGGACTGCAACTCCCAGGAGACACTATTTCTCTGACTCCAAACACTAGACCAGTGTTCACTTGTCCACATACCCATGTTTGGCAACTCTCAATTAGAGTGTACTCACCTGAGAGGATACCATTAGCTAGGTGTTGGGAAGGAGAGGGAGTGACATGACTGAAAAGCTCAATGGGCCCTGTAACTCTAACTCTAACTCAAAACACCAGCACAGTGGTCACTTGTACAAATACCATTGATTGTCAACTATTAAATGAAGTATACTCACCTGCAACTGATCTAGCACAGATCATGCCCAAATCACAGATGTATCTGTCAACATAGCTCCATCTTGACTTGCTAACCCAAGATGAAATATTGGACAGGAATTACATCTTATAACTGTGTATAACACATATTTATAAGGCCTCAAGATGCATCACCAGATTGGAACTGGCAGAAGTACATTCATACTACACTGTGCACATGATGACTCCAGTCACATATACAAAAAAGTCCGGGGTCTGTCTGCATCAGACTCAACTAGGACTCCTAATGGGCAAAACCATATCTTTAGCAACACAAAAGGATGATGGATGGATTGTTGAACAATGCAACCACTCACCCCATCACAAACCTGGGTTTAATCAATTGTTCTTTTGCTCACCATGCCACCCCAGATTGGACCCAGCAATATGCAAATCAGTCTTGACTCTGTTCCGCATGGGAACAGTCCAGCCCAAACTGCCAAGCCAAGTCCTCCCTGGACAGGAAAGAAGCATCCATGGACATGTTGCAGAGTATCACCCTTCATCAGCCAGGCTAGCTTAAATCCAGTGGCACAGTGAGCACGGGACCCACATCTGGGCATTCCCTTCCCACTTAGGGCAACTTACCCACCCATCCCAACACCAAGCCCTGCATGACCCAACTAAGAATGGACACCCAGCACTAAAGCATGCCCACTGCACATAGCCAGAACAACCCCCTAATCATGGGGACGCGGGTTGCGCTGTTGGTTTGTCCTGACTCTCCTCACCTGGGGGCTGACATCGGAGCACCGGAGCTAAAGGGCAGGAGCCCTTTAAATTCTTCATTTGCGCTCCCGCTCGCGGGGACGCGGGTTGCGCTGTTGGTTTGTCCTGACTCTCCTCACCTGGGGGCTGACATCGGAGCACCGGAGCTAAAGGGCAGGAGCCCTTTAAATTCTTCATTTGCGCTCCCGCTCGCGGGGACGCGGGTTGCGCTGTTGGTTTGTCCTGACTCTCCTCACCTGGGGGCTGACATCGGAGCACCGGAGCTAAAGGGCAGGAGCCCTTTAAATTCTTCATTTGCGCTCCCGCTCGCGGGGACGCGGGTTGCGCTGTTGGTTTGTCCTGACTCTCCTCACCTGGGGGCTGACATCGGAGCACCGGAGCTAAAGGGCAGGAGCCCTTTAAATTCTTCATTTGCGCTCCCGCTCGCGGGACGCGTGCGGGCGCGCCCGGGCGAAGCCCGGGCCAAGGGCGGGCCCGTCCGTGCCCGTCAGAGGCCGAAGGAGGCCGGGCTGGGCCACCCCTCTTGGTCCTAAGGCACGGCAATTGCCCCTTCTGCATAGGGAAGTACCCCAATCTCTCCTCTATATTGTGACATAGTACCATTCGCCAATGGGGAAGCGTAAGGCCAAAGACAGCCCGACTTTAGGCTCTGGCAAATCCAAAATACTCAAAATCAATAAGACTATGTTACCCCACACTAGCCATGTTGCCAAGGAAATAGACGATTTAATAGAAGAGGTAGAACAGATTCTAAACAACAAGGAGAAGCCTAGTCGAAAGGGCTCAAAATCTGGCACGCTTATTCCATTTCTAACATCTAGTTCACACACTGTTGTTAACTCACATTCTGTCGCCTCATCTCACCAACCACTCCAACAGTCGTTGCCTTGTCAAGATCCCATTGCCCTCCCTACACCCTATTCTGAATTAGATGCTCCTAGAGCTTGCACACCTCACCCTTCAATTTTATGCTCTAATCGTTTTTCTCCGCTGGCATCCATTGATTCGGACAATCAGCAACCAGCCGTCTCAACACCTGCCATGTACAGTGAGTCCTCCTCTACAAAATGATCTGTTCACATTGGTGTGTAGCCTTAAGACTGAAGTTGGCGAGTTGAGAGCATTATTGCTTGAAATTACCACCCTTCTTAAAAACAAATACTCTTCCCCTATTAGCGAGCCTAACTCAAACCTTTTGCCTACCATGCATCCACCTGCAAAAGGCGTTTTATCAAACGGGCCTCTTTTGCCACTAGCTTGTGCTGCAGGTCCCATAGACGATCAGTGTCCTGCAAAACAGCTTACGTCCTCTTTTGGAAGAACTACTCCTCTCCTTCTTAATGTTCCCTTCAAATGGGATATTACCAAAGCTTCATACCACAATCATAAATTAATTAGCAACAACTACATATCCATGTCCAATGTTCCACCTTTGCCTCCAAACGTGAGAGAAGACAAAGCCTCACTAACAAACAAGGTCTTGCACTGGGTGAGACATACCAGGGGTTGTGGTTCAATCATCCATGATGACATTGTATCTGTCGAACGATCTAATGGTTCCCCTGGTCTCTCTGGTCCTAGTGACTTTATAACACTTAGGGCCTGATTCTAACTTTAGAGGACGGTGTTAAACCGTCCCAAAAGTGGCGGATATACCACCTACCGTATTACGAGTCCATTATATCCTATGGAACTCGTAATACGGTAGGTGGTATATCCGCCACTTTTGGGACAGTTTAACACCGTCCTCCAAAGTTAGAATCAGGCCCTTAGTCTTAAAAGCCCACATTTGGTAGCAGGCCTCATGGAAATGGAAGCACGGTCTATACGCAGGAAGTCCTCAGCAATTACTCTTTCAGCTAGCTGTCCTATTGCTAGCTATATGTGTGTGAATCCTTCCACTAGATCAGCCAATTTGGTCCCGAACTATTCTACAACTACTCAAGATATAAGACCAACAGGCCATCAGGTCCAGAGAGATCCACTCCCTGATTTGGCCCCTAAGTCCTGTTTTGGCCCTGTTTCAAGGGCCCAACTAACCCATGATCCTGGGGCTACATCGGATATTGACTGACTATGTCTCACCAACCTTTGCACAGCTACAGCAGCCATGAACTTTCCATCTAATTCACCTTGCCCAGGCTCTCTTCTTTTATCGGACCCACAACCTGGAACTATTAATAATACCACAAGTTTATTTAAGGCGAACCCCGTTGCCAGTTACGTCCAAGTTGATACTACCACGAACTCAAACATCTCTTGTGCCCAGCACACAGCAAAACTTTTGTCCTGGAATGTGGCTGGCATTAACAGCAAACTTGTTGACACTGAGTGGGGGGCATTCGTCGGAAATTTTAACGTCTGCATGTTCCAGGAAACATGGGCAACGCATTGTACATACAAACAAGGGTATAGCTCTTTTTTCAAGCCTGCTAAGCCATCTTTAGCTGGCAGGGCGGCAGGGGGTTTAATCACATGGGTAAAATCTACAGAGGGGAGTGGTATAAAGGAGATATATGTGGATTCCCATGATATTTTGGCCGTTGCTATCTACCCAGCCTCAGGCTCTCCTGTCCTTTGTCTAAATATTTATAGCAGACCGGGACCCTCAAATCACCGATCTCCCACTGTCGAGCTATTGAATATCTTAATCTCAGACCTTTGCCTCAAATATCATATCATAATAGCTGGTGACTTTAACGCTCAACTTGAACTTAATGCAGATCACATAGAGGTCATGCAGTCTGAAGATAGTGTATGGAATATCCCTCCTCCTGTGACTTCTCATTCTACCCAGCAAAATTCATATAAACCATGCGTTAGGGCCTCACAGATAGTGGATCTCATGATATCCCATGGCCTTCGTTTGGGTAATGGCCGCTTTCCAGCGGACATTCCGGCCAGACCAACCTTCTTCAGGGGCTCATATAGCAACAAATTGGATTATATCCTCTTTGACTTAAGACTATGGCACCATATTCTAGACCTAGAGGTGGGCTTTCCCCATACTAGTGATCATGCTCCCCTCCAGATCACATACAAGAGACCTCTCCTAGTAGGGGTCGCATTTCCTCCTGTCTCCTCTACTGCTATGGAGCTGTCTAGTAATAGGCGTACAGTCAGGTGGGACTCCTTTGTGCAATCAAACAAGCTTCAAGGAAAATTGCGTGCCCTAACCTCTTCTCATCAGTTATTTGATACCAACCTTATTCTGGCTCCATTAGAAATATTGCCTCTCCATCTGGACCTTTTTGCCACTTTGAAAGAGCTGTTTACTAAACGTCCTAGGCCACTGACTATCTCCTGTATTCGACCACATACTAAATGGTTCAACAAGAGGTGTAGGGAGGCCAAAAATACTTTGGCCATCGCGCTAAGGACCAAGGACAGATCAGGCATCATCGATGCTAGACGCCATTATGCTTCTACTTGCAATAAAAGTAAACTCGAGTACGAAGAGGGGCTATGGAGCAATTTACTTGAGGCAGCTACCGTCCATGATTCCAAACGGTTCTGGCTCCTAGTTTCCTGTGGTGATCAGAACCGCGCATCTCACCTGGAGTCTTATATCCCTCCTGACATCTGGCTCTCCTACTTTAAGGAATTGTATGGACCATTGCTGGCAAGTCATATTCCTGACATAATTTCGGAGGAGCTAACAACTTTTGACGAGCCCATGTCTTTCTTGCCCCCTTTTACACTGAACGAAACTGTGTCGGCCATTGCAGCCCAGAAAGCAGCAAAAGCCCCTGGGATGGACGGGATCCCCTCTGATATGTTTAAAGTGGACCAGAATACCTGGGGCCCATATATTAACAGACTTTCTAATGCCATCTTGATTAGCAGAATTTATCCTGACTCATGGAAAGAGGTGATCATAGTGCCCATCCATAAGAAAGGAGAGAGGAACAACCCGGGTAATTATAGACCTATCAGCCTCCTCGACAACCTTCAAAAAAATTTCTGTTATCAGTTGTTGAGCAGGCTGAACAAGTGGCTAGTTGAAAATCAAATCTTAAATCATCTACAAGCGGGCTTCAGAGAAAAAATTAGCACATTAGATCAGATATTTAGTTTTACTTCTATTAAATGGAAAGTTGTCGATGTTGACTTAGGCCACCTATATGTAGCATTTGTAGACCTAAAATCGGCCTTTGATCTAGTACCCCGCCACAAACTGTGGGAAGTTCTGTCTAAAATAGGAGTCCTGTGCTCTATTTTAAATATTATCAGGGATCTTTACACTGGCAACTATGGTAGAATTAGATGGGGCCCACAAGGTGAATTAACAGAAAAATTCCTTACTGCCCGAGGTGTAAGACAAGGTTGCGTTCTTGCCCCTACCTTATTCCTTCTCTTCATAAACGCATGCATCCCTTATCTTATGGAGTGCTCTAACGACTCGCCTAAAATAGGAGGGCAGAAGATCCCCTGCCTTCTTTTTGCCGATGACACCCTGCTGGTATCTCAAACAGCCACAGGCCTTTCAACCCTGCTTTCAAGATTCATTGACTATTGCAATGATTATGGGCTTGAAATTAACCGATTAAAAACCAAGTGCATGGTGTTTGGCGATAGGAAAGGCAGAATGAGACGACCTATTTATTTAGAGGGTGCCGCGCTGGAAAGAGTCAGCGACTTTGATTATTTAGGCCTGAAATTAGAAGACTCGCACAAGTGGCAGCGCCACATCCAGAAGGCAACTTTACGATTGCAACAGCGAGCGAGTGGCATTGCAAGATTTGCAGCTAGATCTCCTAGCTTTGCCATGACGCCCGCAGTAGAAATTTATAAACTACAAGCAAGAGGGGGAGCAATTTATGGAGCTGAACTGTGGGGCCACTGTTGCCTAGATGATTTGATAAAAGTGGAGAACTCTTTTTTAAGGTCACTGCTAAGAGTTCCTTCCAGTACCCCACTGCTCCCAATACGCATGGACCTAAATCTCCCTTCTATCAGCCAGATTGTTGCACTCAAGCCCCTGTTGTACTGGATTCGCTTATGGTCAACAGATTCTCTCGTCCATTATAGATGTGCGCTAGTTAACTTGATGGCCAACAACACTAGCTCCAAAATCAAGTGGTGTGCATATGTAGAAAGGACCCTCTCGCTTCTTGGTTTGGGGTCCTATTGGAAGGAACCATTATCTATCCCTAAGAACGCAACCCAGACACTAAAGGATGCTTTCTGGCTCCACGCTCAACTTTCCCAATTGTCCGCTGACTCGCCATCATCCATGACGGGAAACTTTCTATATTTTAAATGCCATTATGAATTTGCCCAATATATGGATATAGTATCTTCTCCGTTTGCTCGTTCATTATACATCAGATTCAGGGTGGGCTCCCTTCCTTTGCGTTCCCTCACATATAAATGGTCTAATTTTAGTTGTTCTTCTAAGATGTGTCCGATGGGCTGTGCCAGAGAAGAATCAGTAACTCATATTCTCTTCCAATGCCCCGCATACTCCAAACAAAGAGCCCGTTGGATTATTCCTCTGTGCAGAAGTAAGGGTTTTAAAAACTGCTCGCTAGCTTTGAGAATTTTTAAATCTGATTCATCGGTTTTAGTGGTTTGTTGTTTGTCAAAATATTTAGATTCAATCTGGCGTATCAGACTGAACACGCTCAAAAAAGCAGAGGGAAATTTAACAATGAATGTGGCAAGCAACAATTGATGGACTTATCATTGTATGCACATATTACTTTTATTGGTTCAGACGTATTCCCTACCTGTTGTTTTTATCTCGTTTTGTTCTTAGATACTTTTTAAATAGAAACATCCTTTTTATCTGATATGGTTTGTCAGGCTTGTATTTTATTCTTTTACCCACAATGTGTTTTTACGTATAACTATAAGGTGCGATTTTCCAGTAGGGAACTGTTTATGTGTAAATATTTCTCTCTTCTTTTTTCTCTCCTTTTTAATCTTTTATGACTTAAATTGTTTATCATGTAGCTTGCCGTTCCTTTTTTATGTGATGTGCTTTTATGGTATTTATATTTACCGAAATAAAGCTAATGATGATGATGAACCCCCTAATCATCATCACACAAGCCCCCACACAGGAATGCCTGCACTGGGGTATACAGAAACCCACCCATTGCACACCATCACGCACACAAATGCATTAATCATGCTCTTATGCCCCTGCAGGAACCCGAAGGACCGTCACCACACCAGAGGGTCCAGACAACATCACTCCACCCCCAGAAGAGGCCCACAGTGACGATAGCAGCTCTGCCCTACTGGATCCTGATGACCAGCCCGGACCATCGTGGGCCTCGGGACAGTCAGTTCTCCTTGCACAGGCACAGCCCAACACTGACCTTCAACCCTCTGGTAACACCAGCACAGCACCCACCCAGCCGGCCCAAACCTCCCTACCCAGGACAGGTCAATCAGCGGTGTGTCTTCCACAACAGGGAACCCAGGATAACCCACCACCCCAACAACAAGAGGGACCTGGGGGCAGTGGTAGTGGGCACACAGTCCAGGGGACGGAGGCACAGGAACACAGGGGAACTGGGAGGGCTGCTGTGCGACAGGGGGCGGACAGGCCAAGGGAACCCACTCTCCACGAGGCCCTCTCCTCCATCATGGGAGCATACCACCACTCCCAGGAGACGATGGCGACGGTCCTGGCCAAGTTTCAGGAGACCCAGTGCCTGCAGGAGGAACAGTATTTGGGGTTCAGGGAGGAGCTCAGGACCATCAGCTCTGCCCTGGGCACCATCGTAGGGGTGCTGAAGGACATACAGCAGACCCTGAGGGACACCATGGCACTCCAAGGGGCCCCTGACACTAGCATGGACGATGAACTGCCTACCACCTCCACCGGCGCTAGTGGACAGAATGCCCACCACAAGACCACCACACCAGCACCCCACCCCCTGCAGACGGACAACCACCAGGCAAGCGGTCTCTGTGAGCCAGGAACAGGACAGAGCAAGATGGCAAGACCCCCGCCAGGAAATTAGACCACCCTGATGGTCCTCCCACTGACCCACTTTGTTACGCTGTCCATACTTGAACTGCCCCAGCTCCACTTCCTATGCCCAGATGGGCATTGCACCTGAGAGACTAATAGACTGGACTCTGCCATGGACATTCCTCCACCATCACCCATCCTCATTTTACAACCCCCTCCCATTTCGGAGCACTTCAATAAACACCCTTGAAACACAAAACAATCTGGAGTCAGTCTGTGATATTGGAAATATGTATTATCAATGACAGAGTCATAATGCGTTTCCCATTGTAAAGCCAACATACCTATGTCACACATCACAAGTCCTTGAAGGATGCATGCAGATGATGACACGTTGGTAACCACACCTGTGAAACCGTAATGGAAAGGTACAACTCAGTAACCAAATACTGCTTGAAATCGACAGACAGGATAGAGGTAGACATGTGAAAGTTAATGTAATGGTAAAAATTAAAATGTTCTCACCTGTGTCTCACTGGAAATATTGCTGTATGACTGACTCCCTGTTGTCGTTGTCTTCTTCCTCAGCTTCCTCCTCTTCACTGTCCACAGGCTCCACAGCTGCCACAACAACGTCATCTGGACCATCCTCCTACAGAAAAGGCACCTGGCGTCGCAAAGCCAAATTATGAAGCATCGAGCAGGCGATGATGATCTCGCACACCTTCTTCGGTGAGTAGAATAGGGAACCACCTGTCATATGGAGGCACCTGAACCTGGCCTTCAGGAGGCCGAAGGTGCGTTCAATCACCCTCCTCGTCCGCCCATGGGCCTCATTGTACCGTTCCTCTGCCCTGGTCCTGGGATTCCTCACTGGGGTCAATAGCCAGGACATGTTGGGGTAACCAGAGTCCCCCAATAGCCATACACAGTGCCTCTGGAGTTGAGCCATCATATCAGGGATGCTGCTATTCCGCAGGATGTAGGAGTCATGCACTGAGCCAGGGAACATAGCATTTACCTGGGAGATGGACTGGTCTGCCAAACAGACCATCTGAACATTCATGGAATGATAACTCTTCCTGTTTCTGTACACCTGTTCACTCCTGTGGGGGGGACCAGAGCTACATAGGTCTCATCAGTGGCACCTATGACGTTGGGGATATGTCCAAGGGCATAGAAGTCACCTTTAATTGTAGGCAAATCTTCTACCTCAGGGAAAATGATGTATCTCCTTACGTGTTTCAGCAGGGCAGACAACACTCTGGACAAAACGTTGGAAAACATAGGCTGGGACATCCCTGTTGCCATGGCCACTGTTGTCTGGAATGACCCACTTGCAAGGAAATGGAGCACTGACAGCACCTGCACGTCAGGGGAGATTCCAGTGGGATGGCGGATTGTTGACATCAGGTCTGGCTCCAACTGGGTACATAGTTCCTGGATTGTGGCACGGTCAAACCGGTAGGTGACGATGACATGTCGCTCTTCCATTGTCAACAGGTCCACCAGAGGTCGGTACACCGAAGGATTCCACCATCTTCTCACATGTCCCAGCTGACGGTGCCTACGAAGGACAACAGCGACGAATCAGTCATTTTTCCTCCAGGTATGTACCCACAGTTACACACAAGACTACACCAATCACAAAACCCTTCCTGTATGTGTGTTGAGTGTAGGCCTAGCTATCTGTGACGCAGATGTAAATGAAGCCATGTGGGCCCCTGAAATGGCGGCTGCCTGACCTCTAAACTAGGACAATGGGATTGTGGGGTAACAGCGCTGGCGTTGCACACCGTGGCGGTAGGCGGTCGTAGACCACGGTGCAATGCTGCATTGGTTAACATTGGACCCTATGGGTCCCAGGAGCCAATGAACAGGTGCGCCGGCGGTGATGATGCGCACCGCCTCGGACGTCACCGCAGCGGACGTCACCGCCATTTTCTATCTGTTCAATCACTAGATACCTGACCTTCGACAGGAGAGGACCTACACTGCAAGTGCTGCTGTGACCTCGGTCTGGAAGCAACGATGGCTGCTGCGTCTGGGGAAAGGGCCCCTGCCTTCGCTGCTCAGGAGTTGGAGAAACTGGTAGACGGAGTCCTCCCCCAGTACACGCTACTCTACGGTCCTCCAGACCAACAGGTTAGTGTACAGGGAGCACGTTGTATGGGCTAGGCCTGGGTGGAGAGGGCTGGTTGGAAGAGGGAAGGGGGCAGAGTTCATAGAACATTAATGCATGTGAATGAATGGGCCACATGGCCAGAGTAGGGAGGGGGCCACTCACATCGACGGTGCAGTTGGTAATGATTGTTCCTCTTCCCTTGTGCATGTCATGTAGGTCAGCGCCCACCAGAAGAGGGATATTTGGCGTGCCATCGCCAAGGAGGTCCGGACCCTGGGGGCCCACCAGAGACGGGCCACCCACTGCTGGAAAAGATAGGAGGACATTCGCCGCTGCAGCAAGAAGACGGCGGAGGCTCAGCTGGGGATGGCCTCCCAACGTGGGAGGGGCGCCCTTACCATGACCCCCCTGATGTTCCGGATCCTGGCGGTGGCCTACCCGGAGTTGGATGGGCGCTTGAGGCCATCACAGCAGACACAAGGGGGTGAGTACAACCTCATTCTGCAGACTTTACTCGCAGTAGAGGGGTCTGGGTGGGGGAGGAGGCCTGTGGGTGTATCTAGGCCAGCCAGAAACACGAAGACTAGGCCCCTCTGTAATGCAGCACATGTGCCACTCTACCACACCTCAGTATAGTGCCAAGTCGAGGTATAGTTGCCCCTGTGGCATCCATGTGTGCAGATGTCCACCATTGCCATGTAGGCCATATCCCAGAAATTGCATATGCAGAGGGCAGGAGCACGGCGTAATGCAGGGGGCTGCTGTGTCTGTCTTGTCCGCCAACGGTAGCGGTATGCCATGCACTCAACCTGTCTTTCTTCTGCCCCCCCCCTTTTTCTGCTCTCCCAGGAGGGTGGGCATCACCTTCGCCCCAGGCACCTCAGGCCCTGCCCCTGTCACCCCTGCTGCCCTCAGTGAGGAAGCCATTGACCTCCTCAGGTCACTCACTGTTGGGCAGTCTACCATTGTGAATGCCATCCAGGGTGTAGAACGAGAGTTGCAACACGGTAATGCATTCCTGGAGGGCATTCATTCTGGTCAGGCTGTCCTTCAGCGAACCCTGCAATCTCTGGCCTCAGCACTGATGGCAGCCATTGTCCCTGTGTCTAGCCTCCCCCCTCCAACCTCCTCCACCCAGACCCAATCCCCTGTACCCCAGCCCATCCCAAGCACACCTACAGACCAGCATGCACACAAGTCAGCACACACAAGTAGCTCAAGCAAACATAGGCATCACACAACTCACAGGCACTCACGCAAGCCTCACCCACATACAGACACAGCAACATCCACTGCCTCCACTGTGTCTCCCTCCTCCTCTTCTCCCTCCTCCCTCCCAGTCTCGTCTACACACACACCTGCATGCACCACATCTACTGGCACCATGAATCGCACAAGGACACCCAGCACCCCAAGCCGCTCACCTGCACTCACCACCTCCACTCCCATTTACACATCCCCTGTGTCCTCTCCCAGTGTGTCTGTGACGCCCCCTCCCAAAGTACACAAACAAGGGCAACCACACACCCAACATCCATCCACCTCACGACAGCCTCCAGTACCTGCACCTGCATCCAAAACACCTAAAGTGACACCTCCTACAACCACCTTCTCTTCCTCCACTCCCAGTTCCCCTCCAACTACCCATCCCAGTGTTCGTCAGAAACTGTTCCTCTGTAAAGTTGACCTTTTTGCCCCCACCCCGCCCTCCAATTCATCAGTCCCGTCGTAGCGCCTCAGCCAAAAAACCTCCAATACCAGTGGTGCCTGTACAAGGTATGTGGAGTGCACCGGCCACCAGGGCAGGCAGTGTGACCCGGAGCCAAGGCACTGGCAGCCCACCCCCTGTAAAGGCTCTGAAATTGGAGAGTGGACGAAAGGACTGTGTGAAGACTCCTGGTGGGAAAACAACTCACATGGGTTCCAAGGGGATTGGAGAGTCAGCTGTGACTCCACCAAAGGTGGGGAAGGGCCAGAGGAAGTCTGCCCAGCCTGTTGTGAGAATCACGGAGGAGAAGGGCGGCATCATTCCCGGCGGTCGGGACGCCACCGCCAGCACCGTCGTCACTGGTCAGGAGACCACCGCCGGAGTCATAGCCCAGGAGGGCCCAAGTATCGTCACTGGTCAGGAGACCACCGCCGGAGTCATAGCCCAGGAGGGCCCAAGTATCGTCACTGGTCAGGAGACCACCACCAGAGTCATAGCCAAGGAGGGCCCAAGTATCGTCACTGGTCAGGAGACCACCGCCACCGCCGGAGTCAGTGCCCAGGAGGGCCCCGACTGCCACAGCCCAGGTGGGCTATGAGGGAACGTCATGCCACACACCACTGCCCAGTCTAGGAAACGTCATGCCACACACCAATGTCCGTACCAGAACCGCCATGGCAAAGCACCGCTGAACAGGGCAAAGACCGCCATGGCAAAGCACCACTGAACAGTCCAGAACCGCCATGGCAAAGCACCGCTGAACAGGGCAAAGACCGCCATGGCAAAGCACCGCTGAACAGGGCAAAGACCGCCATGGCAAAGCACCGCTGAACATGGCAAAGACCGCAATGGCAAAGCACCGCTGAACAGTCCAGAACCGCCATGGCAAAGCACCGCTGAACAGGGCAAAGACCGCCATGGCAAAGCACCGCTGAACAGTCCAGAACCGCCATGGCAAAGCACCTCTGAACAGGGCAAAGACCGTCATGGCAACGCACCGCTGAACAGGGCAAAGACCGGCATGGCAAAGCACCACTGAACAGTCCAGAACCGTCATGGCAAAGCACCGCTGAACAGGGCAAAGACCGCCATGGCAAAGCACCGCTGAACAGGGCAAAGATCGCCATGGCAAAGCACCGCTGAACAGGGCAGAGACCGCCATGGCAAAGCACCGCTGAACAGGGCAAAGACCGCCATGGCAAAGCACCGCTGAACAGGGTAAAGACCGCCATGGCAAAGCACCACTAAACAGTCCAGAACCGCCATGGCAAAGCACCGCTGAACAGGGCAAAGACCGCCATGGCAAAGCACTGATGAACAGGGCAAAGACCGCCATGTCAAAGCACTGCTGAACAGTCCAAAACCGCCATGGCAAAGCACTGCTGAACAGGGCAAAGACCGCCATGGCATACCACCCACTGTAGAGACTTGGGAGACTGTGGCTTTGCACTCCCCAGGATGGTCCAGTGGGCAAGCCACACACTGTAGAGACTTGAGAGACTGTGGCTTTGCACTCCCCAGGATGGTCCAGTGGGCAAGCCACCCCCTGTAGAGACTTGAGAGACTGTGGCTTTGCACTCCCCAGGATGGCACAGTGGGCATGGAGCCCCGTCGTGGATCTGGCTTTGCAGTCATCCGGCTGAGGTGCCCTCCCTTCCCTTCCCCCTGAGGTGCCTGTAGTATTTCTATCTGATGCCCCGGCAGTGTTCTCTCCGATTGTGGTCAGGTATCTTTTGTGGGCCCCGCCCATGCATTTTCGGACTAGTGGTGCACGGACATTGATATGTACATATCTGCACTACTTCTCGTAATGTATATATTTCTGCCTGATTTTCATATATATCTGTATATTTTTGCAAGACATGTACATTGATAGATTACAATGTTTGAACGGATTTTGCTTTGTCTTTGGATTCTTTTGGGGGGATTGTGGGTTGTTACTGTGATTTTTGTGGATGCATTGGTGTGTATGTTGTAATATGCGAGGGTGGGGTGGGGGTGTTTCGTGGGTGTCCCCCAAACTTTTGCCTCCCCTTCCCCATGTCGTAGGTACAGTACTCACCGTTGTCTTCGGCGCCTAAGTAGATGGTGGTCATAGAGGAGCAGAAAGATAAGCGCAGGGAGTATTTGGAGTTCCGGCTCCATGGAGTCCTCCTTCCTTGTGGGATGTGTTAAAGTGAGCGTTTTCCCATTGCAAAAGCTGTTTCCGCCGTGTTTTTATCCACGGTGAATCCACCCTGGAAAAGGTGGCGGATTCGCGGGTTGTAATACTAAGGTCGGTACATTGTCTTCCGCCTGTCTGTTTGCGGTGACCGCCGCGCTGCTTGTCTGTACCGCCGTGGCGGGCGGTGTGTTAAAGTGGCTGTCTTTGTTGGCGGTTTCCACCAGGGTCATAATTCCCTTTTTTTTCCCGCCGGCCTGTTGGTGGTATTACCGCAGCTTTAACACCGTCCGCCAGGGTTGTAATGACCCCCTATATGTTTTGTGGAAAGCCACACTTTGTCACCTGGTTGATATTGCGGTCCCTCACAATGTTTCTTGTCATAATGCCTTTTGTATTTTGTTTGGCTTTTTCTAAATGCTGTTGAATCAGTTTCTGGGTTTGATGCAAATGCTGAATGGTTTCTGACACAGCTGGAGTAAGAGAACTTTCTTTAGGAATTGTGATGGGCAGGGTGTCAGGATGATAGCCAAACAAACGAAAAAAGTGTGTAACGCCAATAGAAGTGTGGAATGAGTTATTGTAAGCTAACTCAGCTAATCAGCAAATGCATGTAGGTATTGTTTCAAAGTCTGATTTAGTGTCTCCGTTTGACACATCTGTTTGAGGATGGTGACTAGTAGATAGCGTAGATGTCACTTGGAGTGTTTTACACCATGTTTTCCAGAAATTGGAGGCAAATTGCGACCCCCAATTGGAGAGGATAACTTTTGGCAGTCCATGATAACAAACCACTCTGTTCAGTAAAATAGTTGCCAGTTCATTAGAAGTGGGCAATTTTTTACAGGCAATGAAATGTCCATATTTCGTGAGACTATCTACTACCACCAGAATTACTGAATGCTGTTGAACCACTGGCAGACCGGTAATAAAGTCTAAAGAAATGTGCTCCCATGGACGACTTGAGGTTGGAAGTGGATGTAACAACCCTTTTGGTTTTGAATGACTTGTTTTAATGCGAGCACAAACTTCACAGTTGTTTACCATTGCTTTTACATCTTTTGTTAGGGTAGGCCACCAAAAATAGCGTTGGATCAGTTCAAGAGTTTTAGGAGTGCCTGGGTGACCTGCTGTTGGTATACCATGCAACCAATGAAGCACTATCTTGTGAAGATTGGTAATGGGTACGAACAAACGAGCATCATGAAAGGGTAGTCCTCTGCTTGGGCCCATGTTTGCCATTTTTCAACAGTGAAAGAGTTGCGAATTTTTTCAAAGAAATGTTCAGTTTTTATGATACATAGAACCTTGTCAGGAGCAATGATAGCTCTGGAGGCTTGAAATGCAGGCAACGTGGTAGAATCTTGACGGGACAAGACGTCAGCTTTGCTATTATCTATACCAGGCCAGAAGGTTACTACAAATTCGGCCAAAAAAAAAACCCTCGGCCAGCGTAATTGCCGAGGGGTCAAAAGTCTGGCGGAACTCATGAATTGAAGATTACGATGATCAGTATCTACTGTGACAGTGTATTTGGCACCCAACAAATGATGTCTCTATTCTTTAAAGGCGTCACGAATCGCCAAAAGCTCTTTTTCAGCAATGACATAGTTCTGTTCGGCTTCGTTCAACTTCCGAGACATATAAGCTACAGGATGAAGTTGACCAGTGTCTTTATTTTGTTGTGATAAGACGGCTCCTATTGCTACATCTGAAGCATCAGCTTCCACTATGAAGGGTCGATTCGCATCAGGATGAGTCAAGACTGGGGCAGTGGAGAAAGCTTTCTTCAAAGTCGAGAAGGCTTGATCAGCTTCTGGGGACCATACAAACTTTTCTTTCTTTTTTAGTAGCTTAGTGATTGGAGCCACTGTGTGGGAGAAATGATTGATGAATCTCCGGTAAAGATTTGCAAACCCCAGGAAACATTGAACGTCACGAACAGTCTTTGGTGTGGGCCAATCAGATACGGCTTTTACTTTCTTTTCTGCCATCACCATACCTTGAGGGGTAAGAATAACCCCTAAAAACTCAATTGTGGTAACATGAAACTCACACTTGGTTAGTTTGCAATATAAATGGTGCTTTCGAAGGGCTGCAAGAATTTTCTTGACATGTTGGACATGTTCGTTTTCATTGTCAGAGTAGATCAAAATGTCATAGATGTAGACCATGGCAAATATGTCGAGATACTCTCTTAGAACGTCATTCAAGAAAAATTGAAATGCTGCTGGAGCATTACACAGACCAAAAGGCATGACGGTGTATTCAAAAAGGCCACATCTTGTCTTGAACGCTGTTTTCTATTCGTCACCCTCTCTCATTCTGACCAAATGATAAGCACCTCGAGGGTCAAGCTTCGTGTAGATTTTTGCTCTCTTTACTTGTTCCAATAATACCGGAATTAGGGGTAAAGGATATTTATTCTTGATGGTGACTTGGTTCAAACCTCTATAGTCAATGCAAGTTCGAAGTTCTCCATTAGCTTTTGGAACACAAAACAAAGGCGAAGCTGCAGGAGACTTAGAGGGGCGAATGAAGCCATTCTCCAAAAATTGATCTAGGTATTTTCGTAAATGTTGATTTTCATGTTCTGACAGGGCATATACACAACAGTTGGGAAGTATCGCACCTGGGGCTAGATCAAGTTGACAGTTATAAGATCTATGAGGAGGTAAAGTCTCAGCTCCTTTCTCATCAAATACATCTTTGTAAGATGAATACTGTTTGGGCAGCTGAATTTCTTTCTCCGCGGCAGTAGCTATGTAAGAGTTACAAACTTTTGGTACTTGAATCTTTTGGAGACATTGTTTGTTACATAGCGCAGATGAGAACACGATTTTTTGTTCTGCCCAATTCATATCTGGATTGTGATGAGTTAACCATGGCAAGCCGAGGATAATCCCATATTGGGGAGCATGGATCACGTCAAGAATGATTTTCTCTTTATGTTTCTTTCTTTGATTCTTATCTTCACAAATCATCGACAAGGGGATAGTCTGAAGAGTTACTGGACCTCCAGTCAAGAGTTTTCCATCAACTGCCTGGATGATTTCTGGGGTCTTCTTTTCAATACATGGGATCCCCCATGCACGAACCAATTGGACATCAACAAAGTTCCCAGTATCCCCAGATCGACTACAGCTTTTTTGACATAGATCTTTTTCTTGACCTGAACTCTTATTTCCAGTTTGAGATGTCTAGATTGTGAAGGGTCCACGGTGACACCCAAGAGCAACCCTTCTCTGCATCTGGGGTGTTTTAGTTTTCCAACTCGACTGGTGCATTGGCTGCGACCTTCTGAAACTGGACCTTGCTTGTTCTTTTGTTTAATTGGACAATCTTTGGCAAAATGACCCTTTCACCCACAATAAAGACATTGTCCATTTTTCTGCGCAGGCCCTTTTCATCTTTGGTCAAAGGTCTTCTGATGGTTCCAATTTCCATCGGTTCCGGCGTTCTCTCTTTTGGAGTTCTTGAGTCTCTGTTATCAGGAACACGCCATGAATATTTTTCAATCTTGTTGCGCGTTCCTTTACATTCTGCTAAACGATGAGCAAGCCTCAGGACAAGGTTTATTAATTCTTGACAAGCTGCTGCTGGGCACACTGAGGCCACAAAACAGACTGCTATTACCCCCTGGATGAAGCCCTTAGTGAAGAAGACACTCCTGGATGTCTGTACGTGGAGGACGGTTTTGGCCATCTGGGGAACCTAGTCAGATGTCAACAGTGAGTCTCACTCTGGCCACTAGATCACCTCCCAGCATGGTTGCCTCTACATCACAGGCAGTCATTTGCCCCTCAACCTTTGTGCCGAGCACGGTGTCTACTATCTTGTGTCCCCAGTCCTGGATCCTGAGTTGCAGAGCAACACTTCCAACAATGAGGATCCAGGAAAACGTTTGAGCGGGCACCCTGTGGCAAGGGAACAGACCCGTGGGGGTGTGGTGCGTGAGAGGGATGGTATGGGCCAGTGGGGTGAGGCCACTGAGACAGATCTTGGCAGGGATACCATTAGCCACATCTTAGGGGTCCATCAGCAGTCTCAAGGCATGATAGGCTAGGTCTTGACCAAACTCTGGGAAATCAAGCAGCTACTAGGGACATACACAGAGACATGCAGGAGAGCCCAGCCCAACCACCGTCTTACCACCCAGAACAAGGATCTCCAAATGAAGAATGAAAGTCAGATGTCTGGAAGATCAAATAGGCCACCGGGACAGAAGCTCAGGAAGTAGCTGCTGCTCTGCACCGGGACCTCTGAATAGTGAGCACTTGGAGCTGGGCTGGCTAATTTTGATTGTGTCTTGGCCCAGCCCACAACCACACCCAGGCATGTTGCAGGGAAAGTCTCTAGAAGGCCCTGCCAAGGGACCACACCCTAACTCACTCTGAAAGCCTGCAGCAATACATTGCAAATGAACAGCATTTGTAAGCACATTAAAAATAAGTCTTCAGGATTGAACTCTGCAATGCAAAAGGTTAAAGAACAACATGTCAGCACAATGCATAAATTAGGTTGTTTTGAGAGTGCTGGGTTTTTGCATTCTAGTTGCCAATAGAGTGCGCACTGCCCTGGTGTTGACATCGAGTCAAAGTACATATTTCATGGTACAGACCACCAGACCACCGAAGGAAGGGTTTTGTCAGACAGTGTCCTGTAGAATAGGCAAACATTAAAGTGGTTGATGTCCGCAGCTTGAGCCTTATCACATACCACATCAAAGTAATCCAGCATCACATAATTCAAGATACTGATAGATGGCTGTACAACAGTCCCTGATCACAGACACATCATAATTCAATTCCCACGTATCTGGTGGTATGACACAAACATATGTCAGTGTTGTGGCACTGGCACTGTGGCCTGCAATGATGAAACACATCTACAGCTCTATATAGGTCATACAAAAGAGTTTTGGGCAATCTAAAGGAATAATGACTTCAGCAAAAGCTAGTACTAAGGCCCTGTTTGTACTTTTTGATGCAAAACTGCACCAACTCAGTTTTGCACCAAAATGTTTAGCACCGGCTTGCACCATTTCTGTGCACCAGCCGGGCACCATATTTATGGAATGGTGCAAGCCGGTGCAAAGGGTAGGATAGCAGGAAAAAAAATGACTTTAGTTGGGTTGGGCTAGCGGTACGGAAGAAGGGGTTTTGCACCAAAAAATGACTGTAGGCAGGTTAGAGTAAATTAAAATTACTCTAACCTGCCTAGAGACATTTTCTGATGCAAAACCATCCATACCAAATGACTCCTGTCTTAGAAAAGACAGAAGTCATGCCCACCACCCCAATGGCAAGCACAGGGGACCAGGGTCCCCTGGGCATGGCCATTGCACCCAGTGCCATGTAGGGAGGCCCATTTCAGGGCCCCCAATGGCACTTTACAAATAAAATAAATACTTACCTGTACTTACCTGGGATGGGGTCCCCCATCCTCCGCTGTCCCTCTGGTGTGGGTGTCCCTGGGGCCTGGGGATGGCACCTGTGGGCTTATTCCATGGTGTTCCACCATGGAAATAG
This sequence comes from Pleurodeles waltl, assembly GCF_031143425.1. Lineage (NCBI taxonomy): Eukaryota > Metazoa > Chordata > Amphibia > Caudata > Salamandridae > Pleurodeles > Pleurodeles waltl. The sequence continues at coordinate 32,426,914 of NC_090437.1, forward strand.
GCTCACAAGTCCCCTAATGCCTGCCCTGACCCAGGCATTAAAAAATGGGGCAAAGCAAGCTTTGACCATTTTTTACCCCTTCTCCCTCCCGTGCACCATTTGATCACTGGAGTATAAATATGGCATTAAGGCCATAGAGTCATTTTTTGCACGGGAACACCTACCTTGCATCTCATTAAGGCAAGGTAGGTTTCCGCTTCCAAAAAATGACTTTAACTCAATAAATTTGGTGTTATACGGGTCTAGCGCCAAAGTATAAATATGGAGTTAGTTTTGCATCGAATTAGAGTAAAAAATAAATTACACTAATTTGGGGCAAACAGAGTATAAATATGCCCCTCAATATTTTCAGACCACATGATGACACAAATGATATAACAGGCCAACCACAACACACAAAGGGGCATATTTATACTCCGTTTGCGCTGGAATTGCGTCGTTTTTTTGGACGCAATTCCGACGCAAAACTAACTCCATATTTATACTTTGGCGTTAGACGCGTCTAGTGCCAAAGTCCATGGAGTTTGCGTCATTTTTTAGCGTGGACACCTACTTTGTGTTAATGATATGCAAGGTAGGCGTTCACGTCGAAAAAATTGACTCCGAGGCATGTGCGCCGTATTTACACTCCCGGGCAAAATTCACGCCCGGGAGTGGGCGGGTCAAAAAAAATGACGTACTGCCGCTTTTGCGCCGTTTTTTAGCGCCTGGAAAAGGCAGGCGTTAAGGGACCTGTGGGCTCTGAAGGAGCCCAGAGGTGCCCTCCCATGCCCCCAGGGACACCCCCTGTCACCCTTGCCCACCCCAGGAGGACACCCAAGGCTGGAGGGACCCATCCCAGGGACATTAAGGTAAGTTCAGGTAAGTCTTTTTTTTTTTTTTTTTTTGTGGCATAGGGGGGCCTGATTTGTGCCCCCCTACATGCCACTATGCCCAATGGCCATGCCCAGGGGACAGAAGTCCCCTGGGCATGGCCATTGGGCAAGGGGGCATGACTCCTGTCTTTGCTAAGACAGGAGTCATTTCTATGGGGGTTGGGAGTAGAAAAAAAAATCGCAAATCGGGTTGAGGCGAAAAATTTGCCTCAACCTGACTTGCCCCATTTTTTGACGCCCAAGACCCATATCCCCCTACGCCGGCGCTGCCTGGTGTACTTCGTTTTTTTCCACGCACACCAGGCAGCGCCGGCGGATAACGCCGGCTCACGTCATTGATTAAATACGGCGCCCGCATGGCGCTTCAGAATGGCGTTAGCCGGCGCTAATTTTTTTGACGCAAAACTGCCTTAGCGCTGTTTTGTGTCAAAAAGTATAAATATGGCCAAAAAAGGTGCTATGTGCACCTCAGTACCTCCTCCCAAGCACAGTGAAAACTGCCTTGGCACTGGTATCATACCCACAAACTCTGTGATCGACATAATGTGGAACAGTCCATGTCCCCTATGTATGTCAGGACAGCCTCAGGTACCTGCCAATATCACAACTTTGAAAATGCCCACACAAGGATGTAATGGCGAAGGTACATGTACCAATACAAACAAGGAGTATAGGCTTGAAAATATACCTATTTTTTCTTTCTTTTTTTTTTCCTTGATCTTTATTTCAGCACATATGGCCATAAAAGCACATAAACAATTCTAAAACAGTATTGCAACTTCCATTACATTAAGATTCAGTAAAAACAGTGAACATATATAAATAGTCGCTGGGTAAAAATACAATAAATAAGAAAGACAAACATCCGTCCAGGGTCCCAGCAAGAACACTCATTCCACCCATAGTTGCCAATATAATAAATAAGAATATATGAATATTCACTGGGGGGAAAACAGTATATTAAAAAAGGGAAACTATGATTTATTTAGCGTCCCATCAGAGAATACTCGTTCCCACCACAGTAGCCTGTGTACACAGACAATTTATATAAAGTGCCAAGATTAATTATAAAAACAGATAATGCTAGACTTAAAATCTCTTAAACACCACCTTGCCTTCATTCTTGCCCTGCCCTATTCTTCAAACAAAATAATCACTAGGGTGCATGAAAAATGAGTAAGTAAAAAACACAAATTCCTTCACTATAATTAAGACGAGTAGTATTACCTTGCCCGACCCCCAATTGGGCAATGGTTAACTACTCTTGCACTATCTGGGTAAGTATGTTAGCTCGCTTATGGCAGGCACTGGGAAGAAAACGGCTTACTGAATAAACAATAAGCTCTTAAGTGTTTGTTGTAAATATGCGTATTATCACCTTGTAATCCTTAATTCACAGAGCTAGACGACTGGGCCTGAGCCAGCGCCACCTTATGTCTCGATACTTTGGGCATACAACAACAGTATGATTCACTGACTCAGCACAGAGTTACAGACAGGACAAAAAATGTGTGCGCCATCTTTGCGCCAAAAACTACAAAAAATCAGTTCAGCGGTAGACAACCATGACTAAAACTCAGGTAAAGGCTTTTCGCCCTTGGGGGAGTTATGGTATCTAAAAAATCTTCAAACTTTGGCACTGGTTTGATACCCATAAACATTTCAGTTAAATGGCCCTGCTTGGTCCTTAATTGTTGATGCTCTGAGGTGTGGTGCCAAAATGCCTTCTTTACAGCCTGTTTATCTGCATTACAGATTTGGACAGGATGCTCCCAAAATGCCTCAAGGTTCAGTTTCTTACACCAAGTGTAAATGAAACTCAGCCAGGGAACTTGTAAGGCTGCATCCAATCTTAGTAAATGGTCCAAACAGGCTCTATAAGGCCCAGTTTGGAGATAGACCAAATACGAAACCAGTAGAGAAGGGGTTTTAGCTGGACAAGGTCTGACACACCGTTGCAACCCAAATCATAGCGCAGCGGGGTGAGCGGTATACTTACTGGGACAGCTACTAGTGTCCTAAAGAAGTTATTTTCAGCAACCGCTAGGTTGTGTGATTTAGTATACCTCCAAATTTCTGCATGTAATTGGCAGCAGACAAGGCCTTAGGGCCAGATGATTCATCAAGGCCATTTGCGATTCGGAAATAGCGATTTTTAAGAAATCGCTATTTCCGATTTGCAAAGTGCCATGTATCACATTTGTGAATCGGTAATAGCGATTTCTTAAAAATCGCAAATGCTATTACCGATTCACAAATTGCAATACCGGCCCCATTCGCACCTATGGGCCTGTTGGCCCAGAAATCGCAATTTTGGAAATGCAAAACCCCAGGGTGCTGGGGGCCTAAGCCCCCCTCTGCTGCACCCAAAATGTTTTTGGGGGACATGTAAGGTGCACACATGCCAAAAGGGCATGTGTGCTTTACATGTACAATTTAAAAATGCATTTTAAATGCATTTTTAAATTTTGCACATGGTTACCACCAAGTTCAACTTGGTGGTAGTTAGCGTTTCTTAAATGCCAAAATTGCTTTTAGGAATTGCTTCATACATGTGCTAAGGAATCGCAAATAAGGAATCCTTATTTGCGATTTCTAATTTAGAGAGTCACAATTTGCGAATCTATAAACAGGGTCGCAATTTGAAGGAATCACTATTTTAGCAATTCCTTAAAATTGTGTTCAGAATGTATTTCATACATTCTGAATTGGCATTTTGCATTCGCAAATGGGCATTCGCACCATTTGCGAACGCAATATGCTTTCATACATCTGGCCCTTAGTGCGTTAAACCTAGAGAGCGGATGAATTAGAACTGGTGTTAGTCATTCCAAAAAAGCACCGAATGGCGTTTGACTTATGCAACAGAATCAATGAGCTCTTTAAAATTTGGGGATCCCATTTAAAATTGTCCGACAAAGTGATACCTAGATAATCAAAACACGACACCCTTTTAAGGTTTACGTTGCCCACCCTAACATTATTCAATCATGGAGGGCACTTGCCAAAAGCCATAAATTTTGGTTTTGCACAGTTAATCTCCAATCCTCTCTTTTCGCATAATGACCAAAACCTTGTCAGCAGATTTTGAAGCCCCATTGGGGATTTAGAGATTAGAAGCGAGTCATATGTGAATAGGAGGATTAGAATTTTTCCTCCATTTATAGTGGAGGAGTCGTTGACACTCTGCCTAAGGTATTCAGCAATGTCATTCAAGTAAAGAGAGAAGAGCGTAGGGGGGTGCACATCACGGCCAATAGGGATTCTGGATGTCAGTTCTCCGTGCCCCCCAGCATACCTGAGCATAATTCTAAGTGTGCAATCTAGTCAAAATATCTTCCAGGTGATTCAGGTCATCCATCTTCATCAGGACCCTCCAGAGATTATCATGCGGGATCAAATCCAAGGCAGCTCACAAATCAGCAAAAGCTACATGTAGCTTCTGCTGTCGTAGGAGGACGTTTCCAGTATAAGACAGAAAACCTGAATACCTGGTCAATAGTACTAATCTTAGGCTAGAAGCCTGCCTGCAGAGACGAGAAAACATCTTCTGCCCACATAAGTAAATTTGACGAGCACTTATCTCTCAAAGATTTTTTGGAGATTATCCAGTAGACTAATGAGACGATAATTAGCAGGATTGCTTGCATCTCCTTTTTGTGACTACTGAGATGATTTCGACCCCTTTCCAAGTGTTGCACATCATGCCGAGTCCAGCTATTACATTTGATAGGGTATTTATGTATCATGCCCATGGTTGGGGTTCTGATTTATATAAATCCCCAGTAATACAGTCCGGGCTCGGGCATTTAGGTCTTCAGACTGTCAGTTGCTGCCAGAGTTTCTTTAATAGAGAAAAATGGGGCACAATCACGGGCACAAAGTTTGGAGTGCCTACAGGCATCTCCTCCTCCCCTGCTTCCAGGTAGTGAGCATCGTTATGACTCACAGAGGATAATGCACCAAAGTGATCCACCCACTTATCTGGTAAGATGTGAGAACACCATGTTCTCTGGTCCCATCTGCTACTAGTGACCAACAGCTATAATTATCTCTCGCTTTCAGGGACTGAAGTAATTCTTCCCATTTGTCCTCATCCCATTTTTTCTTTGCCCCTTTAAGTGCACTTTTGTATCTGGCGCGAGCACATTTAATATCTGCCCTATTACACTCCCTTATCACAGATAATAGGAAACATTTGGCCAACCTACAATCCTTGTTAAACCATCTAGGGAGTTTCCCGAGTGTTGTGAGTCTGCCCCAGCAGTCCCTGACAAAAATAGATTTAAGTTTGTCAAAAAGTAAAGTATGAATGCGTAGCATGATATCAGGATCAACAGTTGAACCATCAAATTTCACCTGTGATGAACAAAAATGCGATAGGTCTCTGCATAGGTATCCTGGTCTGCCACAACTCTAGGCCATGCTACTCAACAACTGTTATTTGTTACGCTAGGATCTGGCAATGCTGCTTGTTCCAAGCTAGGAGACCCAAGATACTGATCTCCCCAGCAAAGAAGTAGCCAAGGGATTATGATCACTATCAGAGGTGTTCAGCACCTCCATTTCACAAAGGTCCAGCCACAGCCGGACATCCACCAGCACATAATCGATAACACTCCCCTGGCCTCCTCTTCTGAATGTGAATGCTCTAACCTGATCTCCCATTGCAAGCTCAGAGCTCGGCTACTTGTAGAGCAGTCTCAGTAAAGTAGCTCTGCAAATTGTCTACCAACTGTGGGACACCCCAAAACTCATCCTCTTCCTTATTCACCAGTTTTAGAATGTGGCATGGTTCAAATGAGGTATTAAAATTTCAGGTCACTATTACTCTGGAGTCCTGTTTATTGACCTCTATTAAACCGTCTAACATGTCTAAGACTGGTGACTCATTTTTCACTGACATAGAGCGAGCATATGCATTCAATATGGTCAGTACCAAGTCCCTGGGGAACAACAACTTAATGCCCAATAAGTGGGGCAAAGCTATCTTGAGTAGTTCCTGCACTCAAACAATGTTATTACTACCCAAGACCTCCCATTGCCTGCCCCATTTTCTTAGGTGGAGTAGGCTCTATGCTGTAGGTGGTGAATCCATTTACAAAAACCTTATTCACAGCCCTGGTTTCTTGAAACAAGAAAATAACATGCTACCATATAGGGAAAATTAAATCCTCATCAATCAGCTCTGAGTTCACCCCTACCACATTCCTTGAGAGTAAGTGAAGATCTGTCCTAGGTTTAACCGCTACTCTAAAGGAAAATTCTCTTGCTCTATGTCTGCAAAATGGCAAAATGACCCTGCAGGGGGAAAACGGATTTGGCCCAAGCGCAGCAACATGAACCGAGTGAGTGCTTCCGGTGGCTGACTGTTGTCCTAGCAGACATAGTCAATCCTGCTGATCTAGCGGAGCAAGAGGAGAAAGTCGGTTGCAGGTGGAAATACCGTAGGTAGTATTGTGAGTACCCCAGGCTTGATGCGGACTCTGTGTGGCAGATTGAGCCGTAGTACTTTGGCCTATCACTACTCAGGGTGGTAGAAGAACCCCAGGGAAAGGGCTCTAATGCCCTTGTTTTCTTGACCTTTTTGTCTGAGCAGATATAACAAGGATTGGACACAGCGTGGTGCTTTAAAGTTCACAACTACACAGTCACCCTGTGTAGATGTTTGGTGTGAGACCCACACATGAGACCATCTGAGTAATAACAATTTCCCCGCTAAGATCATATATCCAACCTGAGTATTCCCTTAATCAATGAGCGACTTTGCTTAGCAATGAGTCATGTGACTTTCGCTTCTCTGCACGTAACAGTGGCACATTCTCAAGTACGATAATGTATGGAGTGCATTCCCGTGGTAATCGGGTTCTAACATCAGAAGTGCCAAGGTGTGATCCGCCTTACCTCTAGCTACTATGGGGTGGTCGATACCAGGTCATTGGAAAATACCCTCATTAGACCCTTTGCCAACCAGGAACCTATTCTCCGTGCACAGTGCAGGATGCCCAGAGGGACCCACAACAGCCCTAGTTGGACAGACTGCCCGGGCCTCGGAGGTTGCTTGATGCACCATACTCGTATAGCCAGTCAATTTCACAGAGCTTGGGGGATGTGACCCTCCGATATGGGCAGTTCCAATCTGTTCTAGTTCAAGTTCAATGGAGTCTAGGCCCTCAAATATGGGTTCCACCTTTAGATCCAGAGTAGTGTATAGCATGGTTTCCAACTGTGCAATAAACACACTGATCCAGGTCAAGGACCTGACTTATTTCTTTTACTAGTGCCTTCTTTCTAGTTATCTGACTAGTGAGCTGGATCGGGGACTAGATGATTCCAGAACTCTGGTGTTTTTGTGTTCTGACGGTCCCCAGTTGTTTCCTTTTCCTATTCCCTGCCGGCAGCTGATCTTCTCCCAACCTGGAGGAAGGGGCTGCGACTGTGACTATAGAAGCCAGTGAAACAAGTGCCTCTGTTGGCACCTGTGCTGGCTTCATGGTACCCCACCAGGCTCCCTGCTGGAGCTACATCTGCAGGGTTCAGCTCGAATGGACCTCCGTCTTGACAAAGCAGCTCCCTGTCTTTATCAGGACAGAGTGTTGAGGCCCCCAAAACTCTTAGGGTAGGATAATGTTGTGAAGGGACGGAGAGCCTTTGCTCCACCAGCTCAATTTCTTTATCAATAATGCTGATTGCCTCTGTTATAAAATTATCCATACCCAGTTTGCTTGATGCAGTGTGGCCATGGGGGCCAAGAGGCCCAGGGGCAGCTTTGGCGCTGGATTGGCGTTTACAAATCTTGCCCCTTGGCATGGTGCAATATCAGGTGATATCCCCTCGCAGACAGCCGTACATAAACTAATACCACAGTCACAAGTGACTGAACCAATACCTCTTTAAGGACCACAGGGCTGGCTTTGGTGCTTCCAAGGGGGTTGGCCCTGCCCGGCCTCTTTCAGTCGATGACGGACGAAGATTGGCCCAGTCTTGGCCCGGGCAAATGCCCGGGCGCGTCCTGTGCTGCGGGAAAACACATCTCAGTTTATGGCAGCTGTCAAGGCAGGGCAGCCTGAGGCTTGTAGTCCGCACCCCTCTCCACTCTCTCAGTGCTCTTGGTAGTTCTCCTGCACTGCGGGTCAGCGCAGCTCAGTTTACGGCAGCCATCAAGGCACGGCAGCCTGGGGCATTGTAGTCCTCCCCTCCCTCCCCTCTCTCGGTGCTCATGGGACTTCTCCCATGCAGCGGGTCAGCGAGCTCAGTTTATGCAGCCGTCAGGGCAGGGCAACCTGGGGCTTGTAGTCCACCACCTCCACTCTCTCATTGCTCTCGATACTCCTCCCACACTACGGGTCAGAGCAGCTGTTTATGGCAGTCGTCGAGTCAGGGCAGCCTGGGGCTTGCAGTCCGCCCACCTCTCTTGATGCTCTCTGTACTTCTCCCCTAGTACCTATTCTACCTATTACCCAAATCACATAGCAAGCAATCTGGAAATGAAATTCCATTGCAAGGAAACTGACACAAACAAAGCAACATAAGGTGGGCATATGTCAAAAGATAACTCATTAAGCAGCATTTGGCTGAATATTGCAGAGTATCATCTCACTAGCTGTTTCAAAAACACTCAACTCCACACATTCTCCCAACTACAGTTCATTGTAGAGTCAGTCATTATATGACATCGCATACTTACACTCATGAAAAGTAGCTGTTGATGAGACCTTCCAGCAAGTCAGCTGCTTCCTCTTCATCATTGTCATCCTCACTTGCCATTTCAGGAGTCTAATCCAGTGGCGCTGCAGGCTCCCCCTCCTCTGTGATTGTACAAGATATTCCACTGAAGGGCGATGCTGTGGAGCATACAGCATACCACAGTGATCTGACACATTTTTTCAGGTGAGTAGAGGAAGGTTCCACCAGTCATGTCCAGAAACCTAAATCTGGCCTTCAGGAGCCCAAAATCTCGCTCCACTACCCGCTATGTTCTTCCATGGGCCTCATTGAAGTGGACTTGCACATTGATGGAATGGAAGTTCTTTCGCTTGCAATAGATTTGTTCAGTGGCCTGTGGTGGCATCAAGCTAACATCTGTGCCATCAATGCCCCCCCTTACATTTGGGAGGTGGCCAAAACCATAAATGTCAGCCTTCACATTGGCTACATTCTCACGTCTAGGGAACCTAATATAGCTGTTGGTGTGTTTCACCATTGCTGAGAGGAAATCCTTCAACAACAGACTGAACATAGGTAGGGTCACTGTATGTTGGAAGGACCCTGTGGCTAGGAAGTGCAATTCTGACCTGACTTGCACAATGTAATTGCAATTGTAATTGTATTTATATAGTGCTTACTGCCCCTGATGAGGTGTTGAATCACTTTTCAGCTAGTAGCACGCTACTCCGGGACCAAAAAAGATTAGTGGTGGATTAGTATAGGGAAACATATATACAGTTTTGGTGTTAGTATGAGTTAATTTGAGAGGAGGATATGTGAGTTTGTTGTTGCACTGTATAGAGTAATGGAGGGATGGAGGAGGGGAGAATCCAGAAGTGCTAATTTGGAGTTTATAGTAATAGGATGAGGCTTGGGATGAGTAAAGGAGAGATGGAGGAGGGAAGAGCCTATAGAAAGGAGTTAGATAGATCATAGTAGTAGAAGGGGTTTTGGATGAGTTAAAGGTGAGATAAATGAGGGAGCATTAAGTAGGGATGTTTGGGAGATCATAGTATTAAACTGAGGCTTCGGGTGAGCCAGGAGTGGTAGTGGAGGAAAGGGCTTAGGCAGGGTTATTTTGGAGATTATAGTAAAAGAATGGGTTTGGGACGAGTCAGAGAGTGGGAATGGAAGATAGATTGATAGATGTATAGGGTGATGTGGAGACAGAATAAAGCTTATAAGAGTAACACATTTTTTTTTATCTTGTACACTAGGACTAAAGTAATAAATAAATAGATATGTAAATACATAGTAAGGGAATATATGTTTAAGGAATATAATAGATATACTATATCGAGATTTAGGGGCAGATTTAAGAAAAGTGGTGCTTCACTTAATGCAGCGCCACTTTCCTTGCTCCCCTTAGTGCCCCCTCACCACCATGTGTGCGCCATATTTAAATACGGCGCACCATGGTGCAAGGAAGGGGGCAATAGCGCAATTTCTTTACACTATTGATGTACTCTGAAGGAGCAGTGCCAACATTTTGGCACGACTGCTGCAGAGTACATACGGGCCCATTATACATAATGGAAGCCCCCCTTTTGACCCCTGCCAAGAGCTCCGCAAAAAATGGCACAAGGAAATCTCTTACCATTGTTTTGGCCCCCCTAATGGGGGAACACCCCCATTGCATGCATTATGCCTGGCGCAGGCATAATGCGGCATAAGGGTTTACAAAGTGGCACAATTCATGCATTGCGCCGCTTTGTAAATATGGTGCTGGGAAAATGCCACTTTAACACAGCCTTCGCATAAAGAAATGATGCTACGGTGGTGCTATGGTGACGTTAGGGGCTCTTAAATCTGCCCCTTAATGTTATATTGTATAAACACAGACTTTTAAGATTTGCACTATTTTAAGTTAATTTAATTATGTACTTTTCTAACATTTTATCTTCCTCAATATTTCAATAGCGAAATGCTTCCAGATAAATGGTTAAGGTAAAATTTGTCCATATGATAGATAAAATGAAAACAGATTCATAAGTATCTAATCTAACAATTTATTTAGGACGTATGCAATGACCTATAAACATGTCAAGCAAAGAATACACATATATTTAGACATACAAACACATACACACATTATATACATACTTATATATACATTTATCTACACATATATACATACACACATACACATATATACATTTAACTGGAGTAAAATATACATTTGTTAAACAGGTTTAAAAAGTATGTATATATTTTGTTGTTATAACATAATAATGATGGTCTACTACTTGGAGAGAAGGGCCCTTCACCCCTGGTCCCAGGCTAGTTTTATCATTGGTGTTCTTTCTTTTCTCCTTAGTGGCTTCGACATCCAGCACTGCCGGCTGCCATTTTTGACCTGCTGGAATGTTGTCTCTCCTAGTTCTTTGGAACATTAGATCCACCGGGGCACAGTTGGTGGTACTATTCAGGGTCTGCCGATAGGCCCTCAGGAATAGATGCAGGCAGGATTCCGTGTCCTCTCCTTGATCAATGCCAAAACTACGGGCTGAATTTAGAATTCTCATGAACCTCTCTACATCCCGATTAGTTTGAGGCCACTGAGGAGTTATTTTCTGGTGTCGCAAGACCAGAAACGATCAGTAGTCCTGTAACTCCTGTTCCTGGAACGAGGAACTGTTGTCAGATTTTATTTCTTCAAGTAGGCCCATCAGCACATATGGTTTCTTCAAGATGGGCTTTTATTAAAAATTAAAGGCAGTTCACTGCACTAGTGTACATTGTGAGGGTCCATGAGTACGACTATCAGACGTCAGTCTGGAAAACCTCCGAAGTCCATACTTATCTTGGACCAGGGCTTAAGGCTGGGCTTCTCTACAACCACAGGAGCTGGGGGTGGGTCTCCTCCAGTGATGGCACATGCATGGCAACTTTGCACTCTCTCTTTCACTTGTGCATCCATTCCTGGATGTGGAGCCTCTCATTCTTGGGCAGAACCAAGCAAGGTGTGCAAATCCCGCATCTTTGTCACAACAGCGCTGGCAGTCTGCATTATCACGCAGTACACATCTATGTAGGAGAATCGGTGAATAATACATCCTGTTGATACACTTAAAGTACAAGAGTCTAGGTCTGCTATTCAGCTAGATATTCTTAACTACCAAGGAGCAATACTGCAATTGCTTGCACTAATTACTATTTTCAGGTCCCTCTGCCACTCAAGTCTGACTTTAGAGATTCCCGGCCTATATGCCTCCTGCGCAAACACATAAAGTCTGGCCACCAGTCGGTAGGGAGCTGCAGTCTTCAGGAGTGAAGATAATGCCGGCATTTCTGTGGATGCCAGAATACCTTCACCCAATGAGCCCTGTAAGGTGTGTCGTGCTCTACAATAATGAAATTGGGTCAGAGCAGGCGGCCTATGACTGGGTTCCTGAACCTCTTCCCATGTGTACATTATGCAGCTCACCTGTTGCCCCCAGTTCCAAACCCACTGGGAACCATGAGCACCAGGTCGTGGGCACATGCATGAGAACAGCAAAGTTCCAGCCTGCCATCATCAAGAGTGCACTGTTCCATTCAGGAAATTGAGGACACCATGACACTGCACCAGGTCCCTGAATAACATCTGGAGCAGCATGTGTGGGCTTGCAGCATCATGTTCCAGCCACAGGTGCAGCAATTTGTGCGGGCCATTAATCCAATAATGAGCAAACATACACTACACTTCTCTATACAAGATTTCCAGATCAGGGCATTAAGCCCCCCCACCCAATGTCATATGGTAGGGTCAGGGTCTCCTAGCGTATCCACATTTTATTTCCTGCCCATACTAAGCGGATCATGAGAGCCCGAAGATTATCAAACACCGTTTGGGGCAGCAGCATCGTGATGTTCTGGAGAAGAAAAAGAGATATTGGCAACACCACCATTTTCATAATAGCAATACACCCAATGAGCGACAAAGGCAATCTGATCCAGTGATGCACCAATTTCGAGAGTCTCTGAACTGCTCCAACAAAATCATCCAGCATCATGACCGCCGGATCAGTGTGCACTTGTATCCCAAGGTAGCGCACCAATTTCATCGACCACTGCAGAGGTTAATATAATTGTTTGTATTGTTTGTATTGAGTCCAGAGCCAAAGATGTGGAGCTAAACAAAGTGATGCCACAGCTAGTCCTGGGAGTCCAGAACAAAATAGGTGCTGTGTCATGTACTGTGAAGTGCAGCCAGTACTGAGAGTCCAGAGTCAAAGAAGTGCTGTGTCCTTTACTGTAAGCAGAAAGCAAGTGCTGAGAGTTCAGAGACAAAAAGGTAGTGTGCCCTGTACTGTGAGGTCGCATCTAGTAAGGTGAGTCCAGAGCTAAAGAAGCAGTGTGCCCTGTACTGTAGGGTGGCAGCACTTTTTATGAGGCAAGAGTCAAAGACGTGTTGTGCCCCGTACTGTGTGGCTGCAGCTATTACTGCAAGTTCAGAGTGAAAGAATCAGTGTGTCCTGCACTCTGAGTCCAGAGCCAAAGAGGTGGTGTCCTGTACTGTAAATCCAGAGCCAAAGAGGTGGTGTGTCCTGTACTGTATGGCGGGAGCCAGTTTTGTGAGGCCAGAGCCAAGGTGGTGGTGTGTCCTGTACTGTAAGGCCAAAGCAAGTACTATGGGGCATATTTATACTTGTTTTGCTTGAAATTTGCGTAATTGTTTTAATGCAAATTTGGTGCAAAACGAACCCCATATTTATACTTTGGCGCTAGACCAATCTAAGACCAAATGTATGGAGTTAGAGTCATTTATTTGGACGTGGAACCCTACTTTGCGTCAATGAGATGCAAAGTAGGCATTCCTGTGCAAAAAATTACTCTATGGCCTTAGCGCCATATTTATCGCCTGTGCTAAAATGCACAGGTGGGAGGAGGGGTCAAAAAATGGTGCAAAGCTTGCTTTGCACCATTTTTTAACGCCTATGTCAGGACAGGCGTTAGGGGACCAGTGAGCCTATTTCCATGGTGTAACACATCGAATAAGCCCACAGGTGCCCTCCCCAGGCCCCAGGGACACCCCCCCCCCACACCAGAGGGACAGCGGAGGATGAGGGACCCCATCCCAAGTAAGGATAGGTAAGTACAGGTAAGTATTTTTGTTTTTAGTGCCATTGGGAGCCCTGAAATGGGCCCCCCTACATGGCACTGGGTGCAGTGGCCATGCCCAGGGGACCCTGGTACCCTGTGCTGGCCATTGGGGTAGTGGGCATGACCCCTGTCTTTTCTAAGACAAGAGTCATGTGGTATGGATGGTTTTGACTGTAGGCAGGTTAGTGTCATTTTGTTTTACCCTAACCTGCCTAACGTCATTTTTGGTGCAAAACACCCCTCTTCCATACCGCCAGCCCCACCCGACTAACGTCATTTTTTTTTTATGCTAGCATCTCCTTTGTCCCGGCTTGCACCATTCCATAAATATGTTGCCGGTCTGGGGCACAGAAATGGTGCAAGCCGGTGCTAAACGTTTTGTGCAAAACTGCGTTAGTGGAGTTTTGCACCAAAAAGTATACATCAGGGCCTAAGAGTACAGAGTCAAAGATGTGGTGCCATATACTGTGACGCCGCAACTAGTACTTGGAGTCGAGAGCCAAAGAGGTATTGTGTCATGTACTGTGAGGTGCAGCCAGTACTGGGAGTCCAGAGCCAAAGAGTTGATGAGTCCTTTACTGTGAGCAGAAAGCCAGTGCTTCGAGTACAGAGCCAAAGAGGTATTGTGCCCTGTACTGTGAGGTCATAGCTGGTAAGGTGAGTCCAGAGCTAAAGAAGCACTGTGCGCTGTACTGGAGGGTGGCAGTCACTTTTGTGAGGCAAGAGTCAAAGAGGTGGTGTTCCCCCTACTGTGTGGCTGCAGCCAATACTGCAAGTCCAAAGTGAAAAAGGCAGTGAGTCCTGTACTCCGAGTCCAGAGCTAAAGAGGTGGTGTGTCCTTGTACTGTGAGGCCAGGGCCAAAGAAATGTTGTGCCCTGTACTGTAAGGTGCCAGACAGTTTTGTGAGGCCAGAGCCAAGGTGGTGGTGTGTCCTGTACTGTAAGGCCAAAGCAAGTACTATGAATACAGAGCCAAAGAGGTGATGTGCCCCTTACTGTGAGTCCAGAGACAAGGATGTGGTGTGCCATGTACTGTGAGGCGAGAACAAGTGCTGTGTACCCAGAGCCAAGGAGACAGTGTTCCTGGTATGTGGAGTGGGACTTGAGACGTTGTCCTTTTATTCTGAACCAAGAGGTATAAGGGGGTTTCTATGTATAGAATTAGTTTCACATATAATATAAACAGCAACATTTGCACCTAAGTTCATGGATCAAATCTGTATTATAATTTCTTAATATATGGGAAATTCAACTCAATGTAGCTGTAAACAATGGACCAGTGTTTAACATACCTCTAAATAACATTAATACCCATTAACATCCCCCACATCCTGCCGCCTTGCCTCGAGATCTCCTTGGAGAAGTAGACTGGTGATCTAAGGAACACTGTGTTAAAAATCAGATCTATTTCCTCTATAACTTCAGTCCAGTACCTTCCCAGCTTCGAACAGTCCCATAAGAAGTGAGGAATGAAATCCATACCCCACGCTCCCTCCAGCAAGCAACACTTGTGCCCCTGTTTCACTGATGGATCTGAGCCGGACTATATCAGAAAACAACTGTTTTTATAAGTCTTTCTTTAACTTCCACACAGAGGGTGATAGTCCCTGACCTATCAAAGACATCCATCCATTCTCTACCAGTTAGTTGCTGCCCCAGTTCCGTTTTGTAGTATTTCTCTCCTGTGACATTATGGGTAGGGTGGTCAAATCTTCTGACCAGAAAACTGGGACATTTCGCAAAAATAGAGGAAGGACTAAACTTTTACATAAACGAAATGGCAAAGAATGACACCCCTTATCAACATAGAAACACAGAAAAGGCAACTAAGAAATTAAATAAAATGTAATTTTAAAAACAATAGCTGTTCATTACATTGCTTACTTGTAACTGCTACTAACTAGCCTCACTTTGGAACACCTAAAACAGTACCTTTTGCTGTTTTCAGCTCACTGTCTCTAAAAACCTGGAGATGGGCCAAAATTTGCTGAGATCCGCCAGGACAGCTGTTGAAAATCTGGGACTGTGAAGGCAAATCCTGGACACCTGGTCACCATACTGTTGGGATGATGTCTTGGGTCCTGTCCGAGATGTTGATATTTCTTGCAACAGTTTCTCATCAACCTTACAAAAACATTTCTCACTGCTTTGTCCTTAACCTCCCTATGCAAGACCCAGTGCTGGATTTGGAGGTAGCACAAGTGCTGTGTCTTAGTGATCCCTAATTCCATTTAAGTTGTTCAAATAGTTTGAGCCCATTAATATAAATAAATCTCCAACTCTCTTGGATCCTTCCCTTTGACATATTGCATATTGCCCTTTTTCCAATGCAGGTGTAAACTCTGGATTGCCCATGACTGTTGTGGAAGGCGAAGGGAAGGTGGATAGGTCCTTCTTACGACAAAAATACCCCATGCCCCTGAAATCAGTTTGTATGACTGATGCTAAATATGTAGACTCCCAAGGTCTGAGCAGTTTAAGCAATGAAATTACCATCCAAATGTGGATCCCTGTCACCGTCTGATCCATGAAAAACCAATGTTTCTCACTTTCTTCCCTCTTCCTCTTAAGGACTGTAGGAAATCACCCTTTTTGACATGGTTACCCCCCCCCACTTTTTGCCTTGTACCTGATGTAATTTTGGCTGAAAGTGCACTGGGTTCCTGCTAACCAGGTCCCCATTCAGTACCAGATCTATTTCCCATAAAACTGCACAGTTGGTTCCCCAATTGGCAAAACCTTTAGAATCCTCTGTAAGTCCCTAGTAAAGGGTACCCCGGGTACCTAGGGCCTGGGGTACTAAAGATGGCACCTGAGGGCTGCAGCACTAATTGTGCCACCCTAAGGGACCCCTCACCAAGCACATGGCCGGCTGCCATTGCAGGCTGCATGTCTTGGTACAGATAAAAATGAAAACACACCATAGCACACAGCCTGTGTGCCATGTCCCCTAACCCTGCATATAACATATGTAAGTCACCCCTCTAGCAGGCTTTACAGCCTTAAGGCAGGGTGCATTGTATTATAAGTGAGGGGATATCTACACAAGCAGATATGCCATTGCTATGTCTTTGTTGATTCTGAGACATAGTAAGTGACCAGGGAAGCCATTTTAAACACATTTGTTGGACACTGGTCACTATGAGCTCCCCAGCTACATGATGACTTCACTGAAGATAAAATTGTTTGGTATCAAACATCTTGTATTGGTGAACCCCCATGAAAACCTACCAGCTACTGGCATGTTAACTGGCTGTTCCGGACCAGTTCAGCCACAGTAGCCATGTTTCGGAACCCCCGAAGATGAGAGCCAGCCCTCTCGGGGTCCAGAGACAAAAGCCTGCACTGGACGGGGGTGTTGACACCTCCTACAGGCAGGATGTTCATTCCATAGCGGGAAGCTTCAAAGGCCTAGCCTCCTTTGTAATACCACCCATGTCTCTCTAAATGGTTGAGATGACCAACCCTCCCGTCCTGACCCCACTTTTGACAGCAAGACAGACAGGAAAATTAGGTAGATTATGAGCTGTGCCCACTTCAGTCCAGTCCCACCCCTAAGGTGGATGAGCTGAAGTGGACACCACTTTTTAAATTCCTCCATCTTGGTTTGGAAAAAAATATGCCACTACGGTCAGGGTTATGCCCACTTCCCAACTGAATTGGTCATAGAAAGGGTGTAGTCACCCCAAAAGGTAGGCAACCCATTGGCAGCCACCTGGAACTTCCCATAACACCCCTAAATTGAGTGTTTAAGTGGCACCCCTGAACACCAGAAGTCAGATCCTGATGACCTAAGAAGAAAAAAACAAAGAAGAGAGGCACCCGCAGAAGAGGAAAAGAAGCAGCAGCTGACCTGGAACCAACTTCGCCAGCCTGTCTGCACTCCTTGATGGCCTCTGCACCAGAAGACGCATCATCCTGCAGCTAATCCTCCAGAAACCTTGGAGGGCTGCCTGCCTTTGAAAAAGACTCAAGTCTCCCGTGAGCAGTGGACCTGCTCCCCAACCAAATCTACAGAAAGGACTCTGTAGCCTCCAGAACTGCAAAGACACAACACCTAAAGTCACCAATGCACCCACCATCATCGACCTGTGTGGGAGTGGACGGCCAGTGTTAGCAAGGTCCACCAGCTGTCCAGAGTAGGAGTAGGAGTCCATTGTGGTTCCACCCTTCCTGGACTCCCCAAAGTCACCTGTACCCTCTGCACACGGGCCCCCTCTACTGCTGCAACTGTGGTGAGAGAAACCAGACACCTAAAGCAACCAATGCACCTGTTGAATTGAAGTTGACCCCTAGTGTCAATAACATCTTTCAGCTCTCCTTAGCTTGAGTCCACTGTGATTTCACCCCTCCTGGACTCCACGACGACTCCGGCAGACTCAGACCACAGGAGTCCCAACCGTGAGAACTCCTGGACAAGGAAACCAACACCAAAGGACACCCATGCATCTATCACCCCTGGGCCCTTGTGAAGAGAGCCAAAGGTGTACCTTCGTCCCTGAGCACCCCACGCTTGCAACTTACCTGTCGTTTGTCTCTAACTTCCCCCCAGCCAGACCCTGCAGCCTAAACCCACAGTGACCAACCCCCATTAAAATGCATTGGGCACCCAACACTGTACTGCACCTCTGCACCCGGCTGCCCCAGTGCTGCTGGGAGTGACCTTGTGGTGTGGTCCTGACCCTTGCCCAGTACTCACCTTGAGTCTACAAGATTGATCCTGTAAGATGTCATAAAGTGCTTATTTGCTGAATGTGTTTTCCTCCCATAGGTTAATATTGAAGAACTCTGAAATTGCCCTAAGTGTCGGTTTTTGCAAGTGAAAAAAATGTATGTTAAAAAGTACTTACCTTATAACAAAGTTCTTGGGTTTAAAGTATATATAAAAAGAAGTGTAATTTTTAAATTGGTCTCAGATTAGTTCATTGAGTGTGTCTCTCATTTATTTCCTCTGTTAGTACGACAAATGCTTAGGACTACCCTCTGATAAGCCTAGCTGCTCGCCCACACTACCACAAAATAGAGCATTAGTCCTATCTACGTTTACCTCTGCAACCTAATTGGGGATCCACTGGACTCTCTGCATGGTGCACCTCTCCTTAGTGTACCATATAGAGAGACAGCTTCCTACATTGGTGGCACAACAGTGGGGTCTGCGACTTAGCATTTGCTGATACCACTTGGTCAAAAAGAGACTACACAAATAAATCAAAAAATTGCCTTTGGATAAATTGCATTTGGTAATTGGTTATTTTTTTCCAAATTCTTAAAAGTATCTGTTAGGGCCCTGGTTAGGTTCCTGTCATTTTAAAAGTTTAAAAAAGACATAAAAACGTACTTTAGTTAGGACTATCAAATCTGTTTTAGGAATTTTTGTCTAGCTCCAACAAGGTCCTAACTTTAGTGCAATAATGAGTACCTCAGGGGGTATGGATAAGGAGCTCGACCTTACTGCTTACCTCCAGGTTTCTCATAAGCAGGTAAGGACCCTCTGCAAAGGGATCAAAAAACAAACTGGCTCACGCCCTTCCACTGAAAAGCTCCATAAGCTGTTGGCAGGGAATGAGCAGGCCCATCCTATTGATGGGGCCTCTAACCCTGAGGATCAGGGCAGGTTGAGTGAGAAGGAGCAGCTGGACCCTCTACCACTTGAAAGAGAGGACCCTACACCTCACAGACATCCCAAGGTATCTACAGCATCTTCCTCTAGTCAGGATGGCTCAGGTCCCTCAAGGTCCAGTGAATAACTTTCTGAAAAAGAGATCCTTTTCGAAAGATTGGCTCGAAGAATTGCCCTGGAGGACAGGATTCTGGCCACAGAAAGAGAAAAAGCAGAAATGGGTTTAGCACCCATGAATAGTGGCAGCAACTTTATAACTAGGGACTGAGTAGAGCACTCTGATCCGAAAGTCCCCAAATATGAGTGAGAGAGTGTAGTTAAAACATTACATATACTAGAAGTAGTGCTTATATCAATGCTTAACAAAGCTGCATAGAAAACGACAATAAACAGTGATTTGCTTAACATGCATTTGAATTATAACGGACAGCTATTATTGTATACACAAACTAATGACGGTTATAAGAAATGATTGTTTGCATTATGATTAGTCAAGCATATATTCGCGTTTTACGATATTGCATTTGTATTAAAACCTATAGGCCTTAAGTTAGCGTGAGCTGTGGATTTAGCTGCCTGGCTCTCATATTAAAAGCATTTTTCTCTGCTTTCAGTGTGCTGACTCACAAAGGGCCATGACCCTGCATTTGTTCCTTTTCTCTGTTTCATGTATCTATACTAATTCTGTTCCCATCCGCATGCTAGCCGCCTTAGTATGAGTTTTAAACAATTTTGAAACAAAAGTAGATTAAAGAAATGAACAAGGACATTTGACGATGGACAAAGGAACTTATGACCCGAGGAACGTGCCAAAACGATGAAGTAAGCCCGGATGTGCCACCTCCGAAGACGTCAATTATCAAGACCAATCAAAGTGTTTTGAATTATCGTGGGGTGACAATTGGAATTACTTAATGTATAACTTGATAGGTTAAAGATAGTGGGGTATAATGAATATCCAATAGAATTTTGAGGGAAGGCATTATGAAGAAGGGATAAAAACTCATGTCACAGAAGGGACGTTAGAATTAGGTAGGGAATGCTATAGATTTCATTCAGAATCTCTCACTCTGTTTGGTGATTGGAGACTTATTAAACCATCCTCACCTATAGACTGCCCCTTACACTTCTCCTCCTTATGAGGGAAGTGCCCCTGCTCTTAGATGAAGTTACACTGGAGGCGATTTTGACTGATGTCCTGAAGACGAAGACTGATCCTGTGTGCTGACTTATTCCTGGAGGGTAATTATGAAAATGCGAATTATAATTTGTCTGTTTGCTTTTCCTTTCTAGGTACCCACTGCTGTATTTTGAATAGAGGCCATAGCTAGATGGTTTTTCCAAATTTGTGTTCTAAATTGTTTTGCATGAAGCCCAACATGCTGATGCTAATTAGGGGTTAGGTTAGGAGTTCACTTTGACTGACGCAATAAACAAATGACTGACGTTACGCCTTGCTGAACTAAGATATAATTGACTCTTACTGTGTTCTAATCTATGTTCACACGTGCTATGTTCTTATGTTTGTGATCCTCGCATTAATGAAATCTTATCATAGTTGTCATATTGTGACTATACTCGTATGCTTCTTAGTTTTGAGATTGACTCTGCTGATTGTAGATTGTAATCAATAGGGAATAAAATTCATAAAAATTCTATTAACAGGTGTGGTTATTCATGACTGAAAGGTCATGGTTGCGTCGATAATTTGATTAATGCCTTACTCCAAAGTGAAGTACATTGTGGTGATAAATATTGAAGAAATTATTTATATATTGCTTGACATATTGATCAGTTATCTTGTCCTACGGTGTCTCTCCACTGGGTCACAAGATTCATTGGCCTAAAACAAGTCCTAATGTGTACAAAATTGACATAAAAGGATGCGTTATCAGTTCTGGTAGCAGAGCGACGGTTTGGCCCTTGGGGACCCTAGGACGGAGAATTATTGTTTAAATTGTTTTCTGTAATAATGCAAATTGGAAGTATGATGGGTTTCTAAGTTCACCTTGACTTTCCCGGGATATCGGAGCCTGCCTAAGTGAGTTGGGAATGTTCTTGGCGTCATAATGTGTGTGGTTTAGGGTTTTTGCGCTTGCTTAGCTTCTGCCTTTTGCAGGTGATTGTGAAGATTTGCGTGCATTTAGGGTAACTATGTGTTGTTTAGTAGGAGTGGGCGTACTCTGCAGTAGGAGAGTAAGGAAGTCGGTGCACTTCATGTGAGTGTGGCGCTTGATGCTCAAAAAATTATCCACGTGGTTGGTTGTTTGTGTACGGACCCGTCGTGGTCTAAGACTCCGGAGTATGTTAATAAGTGTAGGAGACACTTGGGTTTATGTTGTGATCTGTACAGTTTAATAGGTCAATCGGGCGTGGTTGACAAATCAAGTTTGAGTAGACGTATGTGTGTGACCTTCAACGGAGATTTGGTAAGTTCTAAAGTGCACTAGAATAAGCCATTGACAAGTCGAGAGTAGAATTTGCGGGCCGAATTCTGCTTGCGTATGCGGGAACTGATAAGGAGAAAGTAGCAGCTGAGGCTTCAAGTGAAATCTCTGTAAAGTTCTGAAGCGAATGTGTTACCCTTCCTGTAGTAAACCGACAGATTTGTGTTGTCATTTATGGTGCTCACAATAATTTGCATTAGATTGTGTGGGTTCAGTGAGGAGCGGACGAGCCGCAAGACTTTGTCAGCTGCAGTGTGTGTGAATGTGACGTCAGTGGTGCCGCACTGAGATAGGTCAGTTGTCGAGAGGGGTCGCGCACGGATTGGCTGCCGTCCGTGAGAGGCAATAGGTTGAGAAAGGTGGGTGAAGAGTGTCCTGGGAACTAAGTCACTACTGAATAAAATACAAAACAAGAGAAAATCGCAAAAATGAATTTTGTTAAAGCATTCAAGAGTGCTCTGAAGGGAGATACATATATTATAGCAACTGATGAGGAGCCTACACCACCCGGAGGTACTCCAGCTTATATAGTCATGGAAGAAAAAGGTGTTGCTCCATGTTTATGGATGAAACAGTGGCGGAAACTAACAGAGAAAGAGGGATGTTTAGCGTTTCCGGAATACGGAACGTTTAATACGAGGATTCTTGCAAGATTGAGGTGGATGTTAAGTGAACAGAAACCACCTCTGAGGCCAGCTCAGTATGAGGTGTTAGCGGTTTGGGATCTAATAACTCTTAAACAGAGACAGGAAAAGTTTCAGAAAAGATTGAAAAGGGCAGAAAAATCTTATGCAGAAGCTAGATGGGATGATGAGAGCAAAATGTGGAGAAGGGGGATTGTTGATGGAATAAAACTGTTTCCAGCAATAGCACAGGGAGAAGAAACGCAGGGAAAGAAAGCCTCCTGTAAAACAGATAAAGACTCAGGCAAATCTAAAGATAATAAAAGATCTTGGGAAGAAGAAGATGATTCAGACGATGAGGAATTTATGGACAGGCTGTTGCACGACTGCCCACCACCCTATGCGGTGAGCGACAGTGCTCCAGGCAGTAGTACGGATCCTGGGAACCAGACACAGGAAGAGGGAGCTGCTGATACGGTACAGACTAGTGATATGACTCCGCTACAGAATGGTGCCAGTGTACCCACTGCTCCAGACATACCGATACAGTTGCAACCTCCACCACAGATACAGAGAATCTATCCAGATGTTCCAGTACTTGAGACTACTACAAATCTGATAGTGCCGCCAGACCCGATATATACAAAATCAGAGTTAGTGCAGATTGATTCAACTCCGAAATTACTGTCCCAGCCACAACCACAGCTGATACCAGGGTACAACCCAGTAGCTGGTCCACCATTAGTACCTGTCCCGGGTACATTGGAACAGACCTATAGAGTCGCTGCTCCACGGAGTTTAGGTTCAGGTCAGACACCTGCTGCCATATCATTACCAATCACCGTTGGTCCACCAGTGCCATTGTATGAGCAAGGCAAACCTGGTGTGTGTGATCAGGGAATAATGACTCAAGATGCAGTGAGAGGAGGGTCCATGGGAACTCCCCAGATTATGGCTCCGGGAGAGCAAGCAGTTGAACAGCCGAGGTCATTAATGGACCTTAGTCCAGTGGGAGCACCCATAGAAGCAATGCGAAAACCAGGGCTATGGGTTTTAACTCCACAAACAATGAGTACGAACACTTCACGTTCCCCGATGGTGCATGCAGGGAACATTTCACTACAGGGTTTCACAGTCCAACAGTTAAATGAATGGTTAGAAAAGACTTACACTTCACAAAAGGCTGCAGTAATTACAGTCGAACCAGAAAAAGAAAAACAAGATGAATACTTGAACCTTGTAAGATTAGGGGCAGATTCTGCTGAATTAGTGCAAGGTAAAATAGGAGTAAATAGATTGGAGTCATACATGGAAGCAGAATTGAGATTCCTGTGCCCAAAAATTACCAAAGAAGTAGGCAAGGTGCATCAGAGATTAGCGAAACTGGCAGATAAATACAATATTGACATTGGAAACACTAAACACCTGAAAAGAAGTTTCAGATTAGATTTTGACTCAAAAGATTTTGAGCACATGAGATCTGCAGGAATGAAGGCACATTTGAAAGAACTGTTGCAGAGTGCGCAAATATGGGGTGCGCTGGAAAAATGGGAAGGCAGGTGGGCAAAGAAAAGAGATAAAGGAAAGGGTGACAGTCCAGGGTCTAATCAAGTTAAGGCCTCTCCTGATTTGGAATCGGTAAAGATATTACCTATGAGAGAAACTGCATGTGGTGTCTTGGTTCATGTTCCGTGGTCCACAGGAAACATCCTATCCTTTACCAATGATTATTCCAGATTGAGAGAGAAACTGATCGAGTGGTACCAACAAACAGACAGGTTCGTGAAACTTGCAAAATGTCTTTGGGAAGACCTGAATACCTTGTTTTAGATCATTGTCCCACCTGATTTGTGGCTTGAATGTAAGAGAGGAGTTGATTGGCCGACAAAAGAACCGGCAAGGGATAAGGTAACAGGGGCACCCTATGAAGAAGTGATGAAATATTATCATAAGGTGATTGAAGTTTTGAAGCAAAAGGTGTCGCCGAAGATGACTGATTGGCAGAAAATCGACCGGACCTCTCAAGAGGTTAAGGAATCAATCCATGCTTATTATGAAAGACTGTTAAAGGCATTCAAACACTACAGTGGTACTGAAACTATTGAACCGAAGGGCATGAACTACCTTGTGTTTAGATTTGTTCAAGGGTTGAGACCAGAAGTTAGCCAGATGATTAAAAATCATTTGATTTGTTGGCAAGCTAAACCGATTGATGAGGTGTTGCAATATGCAAAATACTGTAGGGATGAGATTGAGTTGAAACAGAAAAAGTTGAAAGAAAAGGTGATGGTGATGCAGATAAGGGCTGCACAGGCTGGAATACAGGGAAACGGAGTTCAACAGATGATACAGCAGCAACCGCAAATGAATGGTGTGTTTCAGGCACAGTCGAGAGGTCGAGGCCGAGGTTTTGTGAACCACGGTTCAGACATGAATACTGTTGTGGTTCAAAATGACGTGCAAGGGGTGAAAAAGATGTCACCATGTCACGCGTGCGGGGGCGTGGGGCACTGGAAACGTAAGTGCCCGAATATAGTGCAGGATGGTGCTATTCAGCAAAGTGCTAACGTTTGTAAACTACAAAATGTACGGGGTCCGAAAATGAGACATCAAAACCCAAATTTTCAGAGCAATCTTGTACTAATGCAAGGGGTACAACCCATGCAGCAGATGCAAATGCTGCGTTTTCAGCCAGTGCAAATACAACCAGCGCAATAGCAGATTCCTGTGGTACCTAGACAGCAAATGCAATTACCAATGGCTCCGATGGGACAGCAACAGGTGATGGTTCCTCAACAGGTCACAGGACAAGTAATGAGTCAAAATAACACAGTACAACAGTTCCCATTGAGGGGTGAAAATGGCATGAATGGGGAATGGTCAGACGATAACTCAGACAGTGAAGAGTGCAGACTTGCAGCATCCTTAGAGGTGGATCAGAGGGGTCCATATGTAGAAGGAACGGTGATGGGTTACAAGGTTTCATTTCTGGTTGATACAGGAGCCACACATTCTACAGTCAGAAGTGTTGAGGTTCCAAAATTACCACTCTCGGGGCGTACCATAAGAGTGGTAGGGGTAGCAAACCAGTATTTGACAAATCCGATTACAGACCCAGTACAGGTCGAGATCGGCAACTTCCAGGAACTACATAGGTTTGTATTCTGTGATTCGAGTCCGGTATCCCTACTGGGAAGGGACTTACTGTGCAAAACAAAATGTTCAATTACTTGTTCCAATGATGGAATCGAGTTGCAGACAAATAGTGACGATGAGGGAGACGAAGGGCAATTCTCAGAAGAAGACACAGGAACAGCTAATGAAGATCACCCTTTAATTACCATATACCCAATGTTTACCTTGATTGACCTACCTGCTGAACTACAGGGAACGGTAACAGAGAAAGTGTGGGATCTGGCCGGAAAAGAAGTAGGATTAATAAAAGGGGTAGAACCAGTCAAAGTCCAGATAAAGCCAAATGCAGAATTCCCTGAAGTGCCACAGTACCACATGACTCAAGACGTTCTCATTGAAGTGTCACAAATAATTGCAGATTTTCTCAGGCAGGGGGTTCTGAAAGAAGTTTTGAGCAGTCCATGTAACTCTCCAATAATGGGTTTGAAGAAGCCCTGTGGGAAAGTTCGAATTGTGCAGGATTTGAGGAAAATAAATGAAATTGTGATAAAATGTTGCCCTTTGGTACCCAATCCAGCAGTAATAATGTTCCAGGTTCCCTGTGATGCTGAATGGTTTACTGTTGTGGACTTGTCATAAGCCTTCTTTTCGATACCTCTCCATGAGGATAGGCAATTTTTGTTCAGTTTCAAATTCCTGGATAAGGTGTACTGTTGGTGCAGAATACCTCAAGGGTTTTCTGAATCACCGTCCATCTTTAATCAGATATTGAAAAAGGATTTGGAGCCTCTGGTACTGCCTTTTAATTTGACTCTTGTGCAGTACATTGACGACTTGCTGATAGCATCTAAAACAAGGGACAGCTGTAAATACGATACCATTGCCTTA
The DNA here is from genome assembly GCF_031143425.1 of Pleurodeles waltl. Classification (NCBI taxonomy): domain Eukaryota; kingdom Metazoa; phylum Chordata; class Amphibia; order Caudata; family Salamandridae; genus Pleurodeles; species Pleurodeles waltl. The sequence continues at coordinate 32,453,294 of NC_090437.1, forward strand.
CTAAATCATCTGGGAAAGAATGGACACAAGGTGTCACCTAAGAAATTACAATACTGTCAGAAAGAGGTGAAATATCTAGGGCACCTAATTGAAAGAGGTTCCAGGAGAATATCAAAAGAAAGAATAACAGCCATTTTACAGATGAACCCTCCAACAACAAAAAGAGATGTCAGGATGTTCTTGGGAATGGTGGCTACTGTCGTCAGTGGATACCCAACTTCTCGATCATTTCAAAACCATTGATAAAACTGACAGTCAAAGAAATCAAGGACGAGCCATATACCATAACTTTGTCCACGGAAGAACTCAAATCATTTATAGAGTTAAGAGAATGCATGTGCAGGGCACCAGCGTTAGGAATGCCAGATTATACGAAACCTTTTCTGTTGTTCTTTCATGAACGTGATGCTTGTTCTTTGTCTGTTTTAACACAGGTCCATGGAGATGCAAATCGCACTGTAGCATATTTTTCAGCTACCCTGGACCCCGTCGCAGCAGCCTTACCCGGTTGTTTGCGTGCAGTTGCAGCAGTTGGTCAGAGCCTTGCACAATGTGAAGGCATAGTCATGGGATATCCCCTAACAGTAATGGTTCCGCATTCAGTTGAAATTTTGTTGACTCGAACTAAAACTCAGCACATGACAAATGCTCGTATCACTAGGTATGAGACGATCATACTGGGGTCACCGAATGTTTCTCTTAAACGTTGTAATGTATTGAACCTGGCAACTTTACTTCCTGTTGAAAATACTGAGATCAAAAATGAGGAAGAATTTGAACATGATTGTCTTGAGGTAACAGAGTTATGTACCAAACCTCGTCCAGATATTCAGGACACACAATTGAAAGAAAATGACTGTATCATGTTTGCCGATGGGTCCTGTCTAAGAGATTCTGCTGGAGTGCTGAGAGCTGGTTATGCGGTATGCACTATAGCTGGCATCGTTGAAGCCTGCTTGCTCGAGAGAGTGTTTTCTGCACAAGTGGCAGAATTAATCGCCCTTACCAAGGCATGCCACGCAGCAGTAAACTTAAAGGTCACTATCTATACTGACAGCAGATACGTATTTGGAATTGTGCATGATTTTGGCCAACTTTGGTCACAGAGAGGTTTCATGACCTCATCTGGGTCCCCTGTGAAAAATGGTGAACAAATAAAGGATTTGTTACATGCAATTCAGTTACCTCTTGAAATTGCCGTGGTGAAATGCAGTGCTCATATTAGATCACAAGACTATGGGGGTGATTCTGACCATGGAGGACGGCGGAGGCCGTCCGCCATAGTACCGCCGCCAAATGACCGTACCGCGGTCAAAAGACCGCGGCGGCCATTCAGACATTTCCTCTGGGCCGGCGGGCGCTCTCCAAAAGAGCGCCCGCCGGCCCAGAGGAAATGCCCCTGCAACGAGGACGCCGGCTCAGAATTGAGCCGGCGTAGTTGCAGGGGTGCGACGGGTGCAGTTGCACCCGTCGCGTATTTCAGTGTCTGCAAGGCAGACACTGAAATACTTTGAGGGGCCCTCTTACGGGGGCCCCTGCCGTGCCCATGCCATTGGCATGGGCACGGCAGGGGCCCCCAGGGGCCCCGCGGCACCCCCTACCGCCATCCTGTTCATGGCGGGTTTCCCGCCATGAACAGGATGGCGGAAGGGGCTGTCAGAATCCTCATGGCGGCGGAGCGCGCTCCGCCACCATGAAGGATTCCCCCGAGCAGCGGTAAGTCGGCGGGAGCCCGCCGACTTGCCGCTTCTGACCGCGGCTGAACCGCCGCGGTCAGAATGCTCGTGGGAGCACCGCCAGCCTGTTGGCGGTGCTCCTATGGTCGGTGGCCGCCAGGGTCAGAATGACCCCCTTTGTGTCCATGGGAAACGGATATGCAGATCAAGTCGCAAGGTTTTGCGCATTGAACTGTATATCGTTCAAGGAACAATGGGAACTGCTACCAAAAACTGAAAACGACACATGTTTGAATCTCGCATTACGGGTAGTTGACACCTTAGACAAATTAAAAACATTACAGAGTCGTGCAAGCAAGGAGGAAAAACGTTCTTGGGAGAGAATGCAATGTGTACAAAGGGCAGATGATTTGTGGGTTTCAGAAGAGGGGAAACTCGTCTTGCCAAACTCTCTTCTATCCCAGTTCACCAGGCTTTACAATGGACAAGCTCATCTTGGGAGAGACGCAATGATAAGGTCATTTAAAATTGATTGGTTTAATCCAAAACTCAGACATGCTGCCGAGGTCATTTGTCACAGGTGCATCATCTGTCAACAGATGAATGCTGGGAAAGGAGCTGTGGTAACTTTGAGAAACATTGGGAGAGCTGGTGGTCCATTTAGCAAGATGCAAATGGATTTCATTGAAATGCCTGTTTGTGGAGGATTGAAGTATGTGTTGGTGATTGTGTGTGTTTTCAGTCACTGGATTGAGGCATTTCCGACACGTAGGAATGACAGTCTCACAGTTGCAAAATTACTACTTATAGAACTGATACCAAGGTTCGGGTTTCCGGTCTCTATAGAATCGGATAGGGGCAGACACTTCGACAATGAGGTGATTAAACTCCTATGTGCCGCACTTAACATCGAACAGAAGCTGCATTGTAGCTATCGCCCTGAAGCATCAGGACTAGTAGAACAAATCAACGGTACCTTGAAATCGAGAATGGCAAAAATGTGCGCAGCTACCAACATGAAATGGCCAGATGCATTACCTTTAGTGCTGATGTCAATGAAAAACACCCCAGATAAGAAAACGGGATTGTCCCCCCATGAAATCCTCATGGGTAGAGCTATGAGGTTACCAGCAGTACCTGCAAATGCTCTAGTGAATATTACAGATGATATGGTGTTGGACTACTGCAAAGGTTTGGCTGATGTGATTCGCTCTTTCTCTCACCAGGTGGAAGCTAACACTTTGCCACCGATTGGGGATCCAGGCCACTCTCTACAAGCTGGTGACTGGGTGGTTGTTAAAAAGCACGTGAGAAAGTCATGTCTGGCACCACGTTGGAAGGGGCCATATCAAGTAATCTTGACAACTGGACAAACTGGATACACGCCAGTCACACAAAAAGGGTAACGTGCCCAGCTGAAGAGGAACTTTAAGTTTCCGGCACAACAGCTTCAGAAGGAGAAGTATCAGGTCTAGAAAACAGTTAAGGAAAAACTGAGACTGGTGGAGAGCTCACTGAGAACAGCCTCGTCCCTCAAACAGTCAATGAGTTCGAGAGAGGTGACAGAGAGCCCATCTCAGTAGAGGCGACAGGAGAACAAAATCAAGGAGAAGTTCTTCCAGAAATAGGCAGATACGGGTTAGAACTTGAACCCGGTACAGACCCAGAATTAGAAGAAGAAGAAGAAGAAGAAGGAGAAATAGTAGAGAAAAACCAGAGTGAGCCAAAGTCACCTGAGTCAATTGCAGGTCCATCAAGTGAAAACACCATAGTACAAGAGGAGGGTGCTGTCCAAAGGCCTGAAAAGACACATCAAAAGAAGACGCATAAAGGTGATAACTGGCTAGATAAACCACTCTTCAAGGCACGAGATGTACCAAGAGTCATAATAATAGAGGAAAACGATACATCCCGAGTAGAAGACCTAAGTGAAGGAGAACAGCAAGGTGAACGAAGGTTGAAAAGAAAAAGAATCGCAAACAGGAGATATACAGGTCCTGAATGGGCGTATGTTACCACATCTGAATGGCAACAAGAATTCCTAGCATTCTGTTTTGATAGAGAAGTACCAGGCCAATACTACGGTACCTGAATGAATTCAGAGAAAACTTGGTTAAAACTGAAAGAGAGACTTTATAAATTACCGAAAGTGACACCCAAACCAGATTGACTTTTGAGAAACCTGATTGTGACAAGCTGCTAACCTGATTTGACAAAAGGGGGTCCTGGAGTGAGTGAAGAGGCTGTGAATATACGCAAAGAAAAAAAAAATTCTAGGTCATCCTCTAGTTGTTTGTTATTGTGCTATCTGATCCTATACAGACATGGCTTATAATAGAAGTAGTAGCAAGAAAAGTAAAGTGTGTGGGTGGTTGAGCCTTATAGTAGGTATTGTGTGTGCAATAATGATTGTGGGTGTGATTGTAGGAATGCCGTGGTTGGAGAAAAAGACTACTAATGCTACTTCAAAACCTGAAACTATAACACTAACACCGTGGGAAAGATTTGAGCAGGATGCAAGACACATGCATGAGGGAACTTAGTCAAAGGGGGAACTTTCTACTAATGTCTTCTATCCCTTGCTAAATGAATATTTAAATGTAAATTCATACTTGTAAAGCACACTCTGACCCTGAGGTATCGAGGTGCCGAATGCATACCGCTGTGGAACCCCTCCTGGCTTTTCCCTGTGAGGTGCCCACTCATGGACAACCCCCAAGGTGAAGCCAGGCATCCCAGCGCTGTTGGGGGCTGTTGTGGAGATTAAGCAAGTGATTGCCCAGAGTTGCAGAGTGAGACCCATGAATTAGATTAGGCACCAAGGCAAGAAATCTCCTGTCAAGGGAAATTGAGCCCAAGAACCACCAAAGTTGGAATTGAACCCTGGTCCCGGGCAAGATCTCTGCATCAGGGTTTGCCTCTCTAACCATTGTGCCACACTTTTCCACAATATATGTGGAGACCATAGATGCGAAAGATTGTTATGTGTGCAATAAGATTCCTTCATCGATGCAGGAGGGAGTTACATATCATAGCCTCCCTTTGACTTACGGGATTAGTTGCAGCTTGCTATTAACAAGATTCTATAATCAAGAGCATGTGCAATACTTTTATTCAAATCTGGATGTTTTGAATAGATTAGCTAAGGAACATGATATAAAAATAGTTAGAGGATTCTTTGAGCCGACGCTTACATTTGGAACCGCTTATGCACATCGTAATAATTTGACTTGCTTGCTATCACCTGTTGAAAAAAGCTTCTTAGATCACACTGATGACAGACGCAAAGCATTGAAGGAAAGATTAGAAAAAGGATTAGAAAAGCGCACATATGCAAATGATTATGCTTACACTGCAATCAAAACACAAGGCAAATTAGCTATAGATGCATTACATGTAGGTAGGCTTTGTATATATAGAACAAAATCTGAGCAAGACAATTTGTTTGTGGGAACGAGTGAATGTAGGCATGTATTTCTGTTTCAGAGTAAATGGACATTTATGTTGAATGGACAAGATCCAGCGATCCCTGGGATCTGTTATATCTGTGGGCTTAATGCTTATTACCACCTCCGAAGACGTCAATTATGAAGACCAATCAAAGTGTTTTGAATTACTGTGGGGTGACAATTGGAATTACTTAATGTATATTTTGATAGGTTAAAGTTAGTGGGGTATAGTGAATATCCAATAGAATTTTGGGGGAAGGCATTATGAAGAAGGGATAAAAACTCATGTCACAGAAGGGACGTTAGAATTAGGTAGGGAATGCTATTGATTTCATCCAGAAACTCTGTCACTCTGTTTGGTGATTGGAGACTTATTAAACCATCCTCACCTATAGACTGCCCCTTACACTTCTCCTCCTTATGAGGGAAGTGTCCCCTGCTCTTAGATGAAGTTAGACTGGAGGCGTTTTTGACTGATGTCCTGAAGACGAAGACTGATCCTGTGTGCTGACCTATTCCTTGAGGGTAATTATGACAATGCGAATTATAATTTGTCTGTTTGCTTTTCCTGTCTAGGTACCAACTGCTGTATTTTGAATAGAGGCCATAGCTAGATGGTTTTTCCAAATTTGTGTTCTAAATTGTTTTGTATGAAGCCCAACATGCTGATGCTAATTAGGGGTTAGGTTAGGAGTTCATTTTGACTGACGCAATAAACAAATGACTGACGTTACGCCTTGCTGAACTAAGATATAATTGACTCTTACTGTATTCTTATCTATGTTCACGCCGTGCTATGTTCTTATGTTTGTGATCCTCGCATTAATGAAATCTTATCATAGTTGTCATATTGTGACTTTACTCGTATGCTTCTTAGTTTTGAGATTGACTCTGCTGATCGTAGATTGTAATCAATAGGGAATAACATTCATAAAAATTCTATTAACAGGTGTGGTTATTCATGACTGAAAGGTCATGGTTGCGTCGATAATTTGATTAATGCCTTACTCCAAAGTGAAGTTCATTGTGGTGATAAATATTGATGAAATTATTGATAAATTGCTTGACATTTTGATCAGTTATCTCGTCCTACGGTGTCTCTCCACTGGGTCACAAGATTAATTGGCCTAAAACGAGTCCTAATGTGTATAAAATTGACATAAAAGGACGCGTTATCATGAGGATGGTGATGATATAACCAAGTGGTTCACAGCCTTTAAGAGGGCCTGTGTTTCCAAAGAGCTTAGCAAACAACAATGGGGCTCTCTCCTTTGGTACATGTTCTCAGGAAAGTGCAGTTATAGACTCCTGACATTGAATGGGGCAGATTCTAGGTCCTATGGCTTCATGAAGGACACCCTTATTGAGGGCTTTTGGTTTACTCCTGAACAGTACAGAACCAGGTTCTAGGAGACTCGAAAAACCCAGAGTCAGTCCTGGGTAGATTTTGTGGACTTTATTAAAGCCACTAGGTGGTTGGCTAACAGGTAACAACGTGCATGATTATGAGGGGCTTTACAATTTATTCATGAAAAGGGCAATTTTGAATAACTGTGTTCAAGAGAAGTTACATCAGTACCTGGTAGACCTAGGTCCACTTCCTCCTCAAGAGTGAAGAAGGCAGACCACTGGGTCAAGACAAGGGTGACCAAAACTTCCACTGGGGGGGCACAAGAAGGAGGCCAACCCCCCCTCCCCAAGGGAAATAGGGCAACTAGAACAGAGATAAAAGCAAAGAGTCTTCTACAGGCCCCAACACTCCTCACAATCCAAGGTTGGGTAAAAAGGGAAAAACTGGGATTCTGGAAAAGGATTGGTGCCATGACTGCAAGGCTCTTGGACAATGAACTGGATACCCTACCTGTCTCCACAAAAGAATGCCTCTAATGCACCTGCAGTAAATACAGTGGTAAGTCTCCAAATGGGATTTCAGGTATGTCCTGACCATGTCACTCCCTGTAACACCCCTAAATTAAGTATTTAGGTGGCACCCCTGAACTCAGATCCTGAGAGCCTAGGAAGAAAAGGACAAATTAAGAGACGTACTCTCAGAAGAGAAAAAGAAGAAGCAGCTGACCTGGTAACAACTCTGCTGGCCTGTCTCACTCCTCGAAGGACTCTGCATCAGAAGATACCTTGCCCTGCAGCTGAACCTCCAGAAACCCATGAGGACTGCCTGCCTTAAAAAAAGACTCACGTTTCCTGTGAGCACCTGACCTGCTTACCAACCAACTCTATAGAAAGGACTCTGCGATCTACAGAACTGCAAAGACCTAACACCTGAAGACACCATCACACCCGCTGTGACCAACCCAAGTGGGAGTGGACCTCCAGTGCCAACAAGGTCCCCCTGCTGTCCAGAGTCCAAGTCCATTGTTTTTCCACCCCTCCTGGACTCCCTGTAGCCATCTGCAGCCTCTGCACACCGGCCCCCTCTCCCACAGCCTCTGTGGTGAAAGAAACCCAACTCCTAAAGCAACCACTGCACATGTTGCTGCCAGCCTGAGTTTAAGTGGACCCCTGATGTCAATGACATCCCTCATCTCTCCGGGGCTCGCACACACAGGACCCCCCAACCATGAGAGCTACTGGACAAGAAAACCTGACATCAAAGGACACCCCTGCATCCGTCATCCCTGGGCCCTGGTGAAGAGGACCAAAGGGGCACCTATGTCCCCGAGCACCCACTGTTTCACCCGGACCCATCAACACTCAGCCAAACAGCCTGGTTCCTGAATACAAAGAATTTGGACAACTATGGCTGCCACCTAGGACCATGGAAATACTAAAGGAAGCAAGGAAGCCAACAACAAGACAATGCTCCGCAGCTAAATGGAAAAGGTATCTCATATGGTGCACAATACCTATGAGGCAATATCCACACAGGAAACATTCACAACCTATCTCACACATCTGCTAGACAGCTGAATTAATTATTCATCTCTCAAAATCCATTTAACAGCAGTTGTGGCCTATGGAGGAGCATCATGCAAAAGTTTCTTCACAGAGCCAGTAATCAAAAGATTCCTAGAACACGCAAAAAGAATAGCTCCTCAAAGAAGGACACCTACCTGGATGTGGAGTCTAAACACAGTCCTAACACAACTAATGACAAGTCCTTTCAAACCCATGTGTAAAGCAGAACTGCTGTACATCATCCTAAAGAACACCTTCATGATAGCAATCACATTGTTACGGAGAGTGAGCGAACTCCAGGCATGAACAGCATAAGAACCATACATACAAATCCATAAGGACCCAGTAGCCCTCAGAACAAACACCCAATTTCTACCAAAGGTAATAAGTAAATTCCATGTTAATCAATGTATTCATCTACCAGTGTTTAAGAACCCACAGACACAATTGGAAAGATAATTGCACACACTTGATATATTATCTTCTTGAGATCAAACTGTTTCATAAAGGAAATCAATTGTTTGTTTCATATGCCAAAACTAACAAGGGGTTACCTGCCACTAAAGGTACAATGGCAAGATAGATTGTAGAAAAAATACAAACATGCTACTACACATCAAGATTCTACCTTTTCGCCCTAAAACAAACTGAACACGAAAGAGAAGAGCAATTCTAGCTTTCATGGCCTATGTACCCATAGTTTCTATCTGCGCTGTGGCAATATGGGTATCTCTCATACATTAACCAAGCATTATTGTGTGGATATACAATTGCATAAAGAGGTGGGACAGAAAGTACTACAACACCTGTTTGTGAACTCATCCTCATTTAACCCCATCCAACTCAGGGAAGAAGAAACCACTACATATTCCAATGCACAGCATGTGAATCAGAAAAGGATTCATGCTGCAAAATGAAATGGTTACTTACCAGTAGGAGTAGTTTTGCAGCTTAAAGAGTTTTCTGGATTCACATGCAACCCATCCACCTCTCCAGAAATGAGAACGAGACAAACAGGTGGGTTGTATTAAAAAAAAAAGAGGAAATGAGATTTTTTTTTTTACGACCAATAGAGAAAGAGAAAAAAGAATCTGAAGATGGCTACCACCCACAGGAACTTATGGGGCGCCGTCTGACATCACACAGGGGACAGACCAAACACCAAATGGTGATCAACGATACCCGAGGGGGAAAAACAGGAGAGAAAACAGAAAACAAAGACATTTCCAGACTCAACCACTAGATGGCAGAATAAAGCACAGCATGTGAATCCAGAAAAGATTCATGTTGCAAAACTTTAACTATAACAGGTGAAGTTCTATGGTTTTGTACGAATAAATTCAGAACTTAACTAAACATCCCTGTAACCTTTGTTTTTTTGAGGGAATTTCTATGTTTTCTTAAAATTCTATTTCCTAACTATAACACCCCTGTAACCTTTGTTTTTTCCAGTGAATTTCAACAGCTTTTTTAACTTAAAGTAATTTTCATTGTTATATGTTAATCCAACCACCACCACGCACGGCCTTCGGCTGTGCACGGTGGCGGTTGGCTAGAGGGCCCAGCCTGTGGCCAACCCCCCTAAACACCCAACCCTGTGAGACAGAGAGAGAGAAATTGAAAGGTTCAGAGAGAGAACAATTTTGGCTTTTTAAACAATTGAGAAACATGGTGTGAGCTTTTTTAGAAGAAATTAAAAAGCAAAGTGTATAAAATGAGTGAGATCAAGGTTCAGGGAACCTTTAAGTTTTGAAGTTTAAAATAAATTTAATGGGAAAAGACCACAGACACACCTAGAGCGGTCCCTCAACTTTCAGTGTGAGGGTCTATGACCATAACAATTACACTACAGGTGACTCTTTACTCTGCTGTTTCCATGCATACCTATGACATTCAACCAATGCATATCATAGGAAAAAAACTTGAGTGTTCCATCACTACGAAAGTTTAGCAGTCAAAACACTAGTGAATAAACAAACACATTGTCAAGTGAGACTAGGATTTGAATCTTCAGCCTACTGAGTGACAACACAAGACCTTGACCATTAGGCCAGAAGTGACTGTTCCACACTGCATCCAATCATAACTATTACATTTGTGCCAAACATCTTGCTAGTTTGACACTTTGAAGCCATTGCATGGAGAGACCACTCCAATGGCAATCTCTCTCTCTCTCACATCCCATTATGGAATGGAAGAAAAAGTGACAGGACCATGGGAAGAGCTTCAAGGCCCCTGCTGTCCTAGTGGGCTCCCCAAGTCCTTTGGGAGCGCCATTGCTCGCATAATGAGGGAGCTGTTTTAAATAGCAGCTCCCTGCTTTGTGTTCAGGAAACAGATGAAAGCTTCACTCTCTGCAAGTGAGACCTGTTTGACAGTTATAGGGCCTCCCCCACATTAAAGCAGTATTTTGTCCCGGGGACATGGGGGTCCCCAGGGCGCAGGTGACCCCCCTTGCATTGTACTGTGTGAACGCCCAGGGAAGGTGGCAATCCCCATGGCTTTTAGAAGCCCTAAAAGAGGGGCCCTGTGGGCCCCCTCCTTTCTAAAGCCCCTAGTGCCCCCAGGACCTTGCCCACCCGGGGCTTCATTGAAAAGGTAAGAAACCACCCTTTATTTTTTATTTAAACATAACAAAAATCCACAGATCCATCAATGGATTTTTCTGACGTTAAAAAAAAAATGCATTTAAGCCCTGGCAGCACCAGAGCAAAGGGGTAAGGATGACTCCAACCCGCCCCCTTTACTTTCCTTTCCTTCACATTTTTTCCTTTGCTTCATTTTCTTTTTTTCACAGGAGAGCTGCCAACACTTCAACAAGGAAGCCAATCAGATATCAACATGTGGCCAATCAGATTTGCGAAGTATCCACATGTACAGAATATCTATATTTTTTAAACTCTAGTATCTCCAAAACTACTGAACATACATATCCCAAATCGAGACCAAGATCTAGCTTTCGGGACCAAGATCTAGACCTCTGCCAAACCTTGTGCAACTCCGCTCAGCGGTCTAAAGTTATGTTCAAAATGTTGATAATTCCATTGACCTAGAATGGCGAAAAAACATCCTGGGGCGCACCGCCTTTTCTCAATGGGTGGTATGTTGGTTGGATAACAAATAGCGAGCATCATATCTGGCTCCAACTGAGGCATAAATCCACTACTGTTTGCCTATTCAGACAGTAGAGTTGTATGACAAGGCATTCTTCCACAGTCAGTCTGAAGGTCTTGCAGTGGATGGTAGAGAGGAGGTTGTCGCATCCTCCCTCTCCCAGGGTACTATGTGAGGCAAGACATGATTTGCAACATTAGTTAGTGTATCCACAGCAACACATGATGAATGACAACAATATCATGTGATAAAGAATTTCTGACTAGATAGACATGGCACACAATACATATTCCAGATGGCAACTACACAGGGGTCACATGTGACCCCCATGGTTTTTCAAGACATGTGTCCACAACATGGATTTGAACCGAAGTCAAAGATGTGCACCACTGTTAAATGCCATCTGTGCCCTGCAACACACTACAATGGGGGTTAAGTGGAAGGACCTACATGGCAAGACAGAATAAGGATGTTTGTGATGCAACTAAACATGTATAGTATGTTTGATGCAGTTTATAAAGCCAAATGCAGCATTTTAGGCTGCCAAAATGGCAGATGCCTGACCTAATCCACTGTACGTTAGGAACCGCCCTGACTGCCAGCAGAAGTCTTCAGGGTGGTAGGCAGTTGCTACCACAGCAGACACAGATATAGGCTAACTTTGTTGCCTTTGCTGGTTGCGACCCAATGGCTGTGTCCATCAGTGGTGATGACCGCGTATGCGGCAGATGTGACTGCCATGTTGTGCAGATTCACTCAGTTGACTCCTGACACTTCTGCAAGCAACACCTCCACAAACTGAGCTGCTGTGTGGCCCCTCTGGGAGCAATCATGCCATGTCTAGCAGGTGAAAGGGCCCCTGCCTTTTCTCCAGAGGAGCTGGAGAGGTGTAAATGAGGTTCTAACCCTGTATGGACAGGTCTATGGCTCACGAGAGGAGCAGGTAAGAATCTCGTAGGCACAATTGATACTGTTCGACACCATCCTTTCCCTCCTCACAGGCTACAATTTTCCTCTGTGTGCCAGTTAGACTTTTTGTGTGCCTGTTGTTGTAGTCTGTGTGGCATCAATGGGATGCACATTGTACAGGTGTTGGTGGCCAGTAACATACGTTAAGTTCAGTCCCTATGTGTTGTGTGAGGTTTTTGGGATCCTAGATCTTCCTTGTGTTGGATGCACCTAACTAGGTGAGGAGACTTTACTGCCTTTCAATTACATAATTTTCTATACAATGTATGTCAATGTTAGACAACATGTATGTGCATGACAGCATGAGCTGTGTATCCATTTTGTGTGAGTCATTTAACACCTTCGCTGCCAGGCCTTTTCCCCCTCTGGTGCCAGGCCTTTTTTTGGCTATTTGGGGCAGTTTGCGCTTAGGCCCTGTTATGTATAGGTTGCAATGCATTAAGAATGTTATTCTTTGAAAGTTTCTTTCATTCCAGCCCTCGCAGCCGTGATTCCAAGTTCGTTACTGGAATGCAGTGCAGCGAGATTAGGAAGACAGAGACACGGAGGAGACTCTTGGCAAGCCTTTGATGTTATTAACTTGAATAAAAACATTCTTATGAAAATGAAGACTCCGACATTACAAATTTTCATGGAAAGAAGGGTATTTCTTAGATAAGGATTTACATATGTTGATGGAATGGGTGATGAATGGTTGGCCTAATAAATCTAAAATTCCAAAGGATTTAAGGCAATTTTGGGAGGTGAGGAGTGAGCTGTCTGTTGTGCAAGGAACAGTATTTAGAGGAGATAGAGCTATTCCCTCAAAGACACTTAGGAATAATATTTTGAGGTTGTGTCACGAAACTCATTGTGGAATTGTGAAAACTAAACAGAGAGGGAAAAAATGGTATTGGTGGCCAGGGATAGATGTTCAAGCGAAAGGATTGTCAGGGATTGTGTTATCTGTGCGAATTCGGATAAGACTTTGAGGACACTTAAAACTAATATGTTTGAACCTATCATACCCAAGAAACCATGGCATACAGAAGCAATAGATATCATGTTTTCTCGAGGTGGCCTGTGGTGAAAATTGTGGATAAGGTAGATTCCATAGGGGTTTTGACATTCATGGTTTATACTTTTGTAGAGGAAGGTTTACCAGTACAGATTGTCAGTGATAATGGGGTGCAGTTTGTGTCTAGTTTGACTAAGAGGTATTTTGAAAGGTTTGGCATTAAGCATAGGACTACGCCCTTGTACAATCCCAGTGGTAATGATATGATTGAGAGGTTTAATAGAGTTATGAAGAATGCAATTCAAATTGCATGTAAAAATGATGATGATTGGGAGGTTTAATTTTTCAAAACATTGTGGTCATAAAGAACTAGCCTTCATGATACTCTTGGGTTGTCTCCTTCTGAATTAATGAGGGGAAGATTACCTAGGACTAAATGCAACCCGGAATGGTTATTAGAAGCATCTGAATGCAAGGTGTCTTTTGATGAGGTCAGAGAAAAGGTTATGAAGAGGCATCAGGGATATAAACAATATTTTGATAGCAAGAGGGGCTTGCAGAGGAATATTGAAATTTGCAAAGGAAGTTGGGTAAAGGTAAAGAAGCCATGGAAGGTAAAAAAAGGGGAGAGCCAATTCACAGAGCCAATTGAGGTGAGCAAAGTGTTGCCTAACGCAGTTCTTTTGAGTGATGGAAAAGTGTGGAATCTAAAAAGAATAGCTGTGCTTAGAGGGCAGAGTGATTCAAAATGGCATAGTTTGAATCACTCTGCCCTCTGACCACAGCTATTCTTTTGCACCGCATTCCAGTAACAAACTTGGAATCACAGCCGCGAGGCTTGGAACAAAAGAGACTTACAAAGAATAACGTACTTAGTACATTGCAACCTAAACATAACATATCTTCCCCCTTTAATAAAAAACAAAATAATAAATCCCACAAATACATTATGAAATAAAATCACAATGCAACCTAAACATAACAGGCCCCCATATCTTTTTGTACACATAAGCTACCCAGGCCAAATTTGCGTCCTTTTTTTCCAACATCCTAGGGATTCTAGAGGTACCCAGAGTTTGTGGGTTCCCCTGAAGGAGACCAAGAAATTAGCCAAAATACAGAGAAATAGTTTTAAAAAAAGGGGAAAAAGGGCTGCAGAAGAATGCTTGTGTTTTTTCCCATGAAAATGGCATCAACAAAGGGTATGCGGTGCTAAAATCACCACCTTCCCAGCTTTTAGTAACAGGCAGACTTGAAACAGAAAACCCAATTTTTCAACACAATTTTGGCCTTTTACTGGGAAATACCCCTTTTTTACTATTCTTGTGTTTTCAGCCGCTTTCCAGGTAGTGACAGAAATGGGTGTGAAACCAATGCTGGATCCCGTAAAGCTAAACATTTCTGAAAAGTAGACAAAATTCTGAAATCAGGAAGGGGTAATTTGGGTAGATCCTACAAGGGTTTCCTACAGAAAATAACAGCTGAAATGAAAAAAATATTGAAATTGAGATGAAAAAAACAGCAATTTTTCTCCACATTTTACTCTGTAACTTTTTCCTGCAATGTCAGATTTTTTAAAGCAATATACTGTTACGTCTGCTGGACTCTTCTGGTTGCGGGGATATATAGGGCTCATCAAGAACCCTAGGTACCTAGAGCCAATAAATGAGCTGCACCTTGCAATGGGTTTTCATTCTATACCGGGCATACAGAAATTAATTTGCTGAAATATCAAGAGTGAAAAATAGGTATTAAGAAAACCTTTGTATTTCCAAAATGGGCGCAAGATAAGGTGTTGAGAAACAGTGGTTATTTGCACATCTCTGAATTCGGGAGTGTCCATACTAGCATGTGAATTACAGGGCATTTCTCAAATAGAAATCTTTTTTACACACTGTCTTATATTTGGAAGGAAACAATGTAGAGAAAGACAAGGGGCAATAACACTTGTTTTGCTATTCTGTGTTCCCCCAAGTCTCCCGATAAAAATGGCACCTCACTTGCGTGGGTAGGCCTAATGCCTGGGACAGGAAACGCAACATTGACACATCACATTTTTCCATTGAAATCAGACGTGTTTTTTTAAAGTGCCTAGCTGTGGATTTTGGCCTCTAGCTCAGTCGGCACCCAGGGAAACCTGCCAAACCTGCACATTTTTGGAAACTAGACACCTAGGGGAATCCAAGATGGGGTGACTTTTGGAGCTCTCACCAGGTTCTGTTACCACAATCCTTTGCACACCTCAAAATTTGCCCCAAAAAACACTTTTTCCTCTAATGTCGGTGACAGAAAGTTCTGGAATCTGAAAGGAGACACGAATTTCCTTCCACCAACCGTTCCCCCAAGTCTCCCGATAAAAATGGTACCTCACTTGTGTGGGTAGGCCTAGCACCCGTGACAGGAAATGTCCCTAAACACAACGTGGACACATCACATTTCCTCCCACCCAGAGTTCCCCTCAGTCTCCCGGTACAAATGATACTTCACTTGTCTAGGTGGGCCAAGTGCCTGTGACAGGGAAGAGCCACAAACATGTCCAAATTGAGGGGGAACCAAAGCGGGTCCCAAAGGGCAGTTTGAAAAAACAAACATTTTTAGGCTGACAAGTCCAGCAGAATTTTTATCGGTATAGATGAGACAATGTTGGGTGGTAGGAATGTTGTGGATTCCTGCTGATTCCGGAAGGTTCCATCACAAGAATGTGGGAAAAATGTGTGATTTCCAGCAAAGTTGGAGGTTTTCAGGGCATTGTGGGTAAGAAAATGGTGCAGGGTGCATGTGAAGAACACCACCCTGGAATCAACCAGATGTTTAGTTTTCAGAAGCATGCTTCTAGCACGATCTAAGGTGACCTCAGATGTGGTCAGCGCACGATTTGCACGCTGACATCAGATGTCACGGGGTGGGGGGTCGGGGGTGGAAGGGAAAGTGATTCCACTTCTATCCCCTACTCGGGGGTGTGGGCCGGGTGCAGGACGAGCTGGTCTCATCCCAGGCACATAGGAACTGTGTGCTAGGACGAGACCAGCTCGCCCGCGGCACCAAGAGGGTTAAGGATCTTGTAAGGAATGTGTATAGTACCAAAGATCTTTCCCCCCACATCTGGCCTTGCCAAACTATAGTCTGGAAGGCATATCCTGACTCACTCTGCCCTTCGGGTTGCCACACAAATCACATGCCAAATTGCTGATGGCCACATGATGGACTGTCATGCACGAAAGTGACGGAAACTGAGTGCCATGTACGTTCTGAATGCTCAGCCTTCAGAGACTAGGGCCTGTCAAATGTATCTCCCAGTATGAAACATAGTCCAGGCTATGGTAAAATCACTGTGTCTATGCCACTGTGGCACTGTGCCCACTTCTTGTACACCAGCAGATCCTGTCATGTGCCCAATATGAGGTTGTAGTTGCAACACTTGCCCTGAATGCCTCAATCCATTGACTGGATTAGGAATGGGTACTGAGGTTTGAACTAGTCCATGTGTGTATTTTGCATCATTGTCAATATGTGTTTTTGATTCATCACAGGTCCTTTACTCCCACAGCTTTGTTGTCACCTTCACATAAGTCATATTTTTCCTGAGAAGCTTCTTGCACTGATGACAGTCCCACAGTGCAGACAGGGTGTTGATTCCTGGGAGGCCATGAAATGTGAGTAAGTAGCTTGGTCAGATAGCAGAAATTGTACAATTCATTCCTTTGTATATTGGATGCCGTCTCTGTAGAATAGACACATACGTCCAAAGGAGTGTTCTATGGTGCAGGTACATACCACAAAACCCAACCCCCTGAAGCAGCATGAGTTTGCATTTGGTAGGCGACATGTCTACACATGCACAACAAAGACACTTTCTGTACACATCATGTCAGACCATTCATTGTCACTCAAGTGTAAGGGTGAAGTCTGTACTATGGCAGTTGTCTGTTGGGACTGTATGCAGTGAGTCAATCTCACAGACTGTGAATATGTTGGATCAGGCCTCAGGAGTTTCGTTATCAGAAGCCACATATGTGTGAAGTGTTTCATTGTGGTTCACATCACTGTAAATGTTGCTGGAGCATGGGCTACCTGATGTCAGTAGGCTTGCTTAGTCATTATAGGCCATGAGCAGGGTAGTGGGTTATTCTGTAGATGAATACAAATGTGTGTAGTCATGTCCCTGTTCTTATTGGTTTGTGTGCTTTACACTTGTGGTGTGTTAACAAATTGAACATTTCCAGCTTGTTTTTTCTGACATGTGTGTGACTCAAACATGTGTGTGAAAACTTGTGATTGTAATCTCTTGATTTGCCATTTGCATCCATGCAGGTCAATGCCCATCAGAAGAAGGGAATATGGAGAGCCATTGCCCGAAGGTGACGGCCGACAGAGAGCCCACTGCTGAAAGCGGTGGGAGGACCTGAGACGCTGGGCAAATAAGATTGCAGAGGTCCAGCTGAGGCTGTCCTCCCAACGTGGGCGGGCTGCACTTCAGACCATGCCCCCCTAATGTCACAGATCTTGGCGGTTGCGTACCCAGACCTTGATGGGCGTTTGAGGGGAGCACAGAAGCCACAAGAGGGTGAGTACAGGGCATAATCTTGCCTGTCACATTGCCACGTTAATGTGTTAGGTCCTGACATCTCCCCCCGACGACTAGGGATGTGCCATGTGTGATACCTTAGATGAGTGACTGTTTGTGTAGATATGTAATGTGGTGCATACTGATGTGCTTTGCCTATTGGCCCAGGGACCTAGGACAGAACTGTGTACAATCCACAAACAATGTGCTCTCCTGGGTCGATATATGGATGTGTACATTGATCAATCAAGTATTGTTTGTTGTAGTGGCTGTAAATTCTATGCAACAGACCACTACTCCCCAATATTACAGGCCAAAGGAAAGGAAGTGATAACTCAGTGTCCTCAGCCATGAGGTTGGTTAAATGAGTATGTTGGCATCTGCCACCCAGAGGCTACTTGTCTTCAGCATGTAACAGGTGCCTCACTACTGTCTGTAATGTGAAGATGTCCATCATGCATGTGACAGAGTACTTTCCCTTGGTAAGTGGGGAATGGCCATATACATGATTTGTGTGCCATCACTGTTGCAAACGTTCTTTGTGTCCACATGTTAGCATGTGTCCTTTTCTCTTTTGACAAAATGTATACGCTGCTGTTTCATGCATGATCTACCTGTGCTCATGGGATAATTCCTGTATTCCCTCACATAAATATGCATGCCAATCTGTGTTTGGAATAAGACGTTTGCAATGAAGGTACATTTCAAGCGGTTCCACAGACAAGAGCGTGTCGCCATTGATTGTTGGCTCACACATACCCTCAGCCGTCATTGCATGTCATTTGGCATGTACAACTGCAGTAGTAATTAGGGACAAGACGTGTGTGAATTAATGTTTAAGTCATGATGTGCATGTCCGGGCTATTGATGTGGCATCATAAAGCAATGTGCACTGCACATGTGTAATGGGGAAAGTTTTTTTACCTGACTGTTGGCATGCATAATGGAATGTCCTGTAGTTATGTTGAAATCACATGGGTTTGCACACAACCCTTCATCCACAGACATACGGGTTTGCAGGACTAAAATAGAGTCAGTGATGTAGCTTCCCATTAGGCAACATGTTGAGGGCCTTCCACAGGTACTTGGAAATATTTGTGTCTCTCCAACATGCAAAGGACTAATGGCTTCTACTGATGCAATCAGAGCATGTCGTTGTAAGGGGTGCTAGGCAATAGTTATGATTTCCCTGGAGCTTGCTGATTCATTGTGTTGTAGATTTTAGGCACACACCTCCCTGACAGTTTGCACATGATGTCTATAGTGTACATTTACATGCCAAATGTGTGGCCTATCAGAGCAACATTAGTACTACCTCCATGATTGGGACACATTTCATTTGGTAAAGTGTGCATTGAGAATATGTTTCCAGTGTGACATGAGTATTTCCATGTCACTTTCTGAAGACTACTGTCATGTTGTCATCAACATGGCATGTTCTGGGAGCATCATTTCTTATTGTTGTGTTATTGTGTATGTGACAAATTCATGTCTGCATGACCTTGATTGGGATCTGTAGGAATGCATTTGGCATTGGCCTACTATTGTATGCCAACAGGTAAGTGATGTATGCTCCATGAGACAAAGCACTGAAGGTGATGTGGTCTCCTACTTGTTCAATGGTTACTGTGATTGCCCAACTTTAATCATGCACTCATAGCTGGTTGAGATCCTGATTTTCCTTTGGGCAACTGTTGACAGTTCAGCTCGCATGCTTGCAACTGGTATGGTACATGTAGCGGCCACCTAGGTGGAGTTTGTTGCTAGGGCCTACTTGACATCATGGTAATGTTTGCTAATCACAGCTGTTGTTCAAGTGTGACCAGGGACATGTGGGGATCCAATTTCTCTTCGTATTTGCAGCATCAGCCCAGGCAAGCGAAGGAGACAGAGCAGAGCCAAGTGGGGAAGCCTCTGGCCACAGTACCTTGGGTCAAGACACCATTGACACCGAGAGACCCAGTGGCCCGGAGGGTGAGAGGAGTGCCATGGAGGAAACTGGATCTACATCATCATCATTATCATCATCATCATATTATTCCTCCAGTGGCCACTCCCTAGTGGTAGTGGACCCATCAGGACACACTCCAGTACCATCCTTGTCCACCACCCCCAGTTCTATCGCTACCCTCCCTAACACTCCCCAGCGAGTTGGCTGTGCCCCCTCACCCAAGTGGGTGGGCGTCTCCTTTGCCACAGGCACCTCTACACCATCCCCTGTTAATCTTGCTGCCCTGAGCGACAAAGCTATTGAGCTCCTGATGTGTATATCTGGGGGTAAACTGCTATTGTGAGTGCCATCCAGGGGTTGGCATGCCAGCTTCAGCAGACCAATGCTTTCCTGGAAGGCATTCATAGTGCCATGTCTGGCCTGCAGATAATTTTTCAGGCTCTGGCCTCCTCACTGACAGCAGCCAATCACCCTCCACCTTCCGTACCCCTCCACCGTCCTCACCCCAATCCAAAGCCCTCATTCCCCTACCTATTTCAAGCACACAGGCAGAGCTGCACACACCCACCTCAACACACAAAAGCAGCACACATAAACGCAAACACCACAAAACACACTGCCATGCAAGCACTCAAAATACATCCACACACACAACATCAGTCACCACTTCCCCAGACACCCACACCACCCCCACTGGCCCACACATCACCTCAAGCATACCCACAGACACCACAACAACAGGCAGTGTCACACCCACCACACCCAGTAAGCCCGCACACACCAGCACAACAGACACACAGACATCCACCACACCCTCAGACGCCACCCCAACAGACATCCACCATATCTGCAGACATCACCCCAACAGACTCAGACACATCCATCACTACAAGCATACCTGCAGACACCACCCCAACAGGCACACACACATCCACCCCTCCATCACCCAGCACCTCTACTTCCCAGCTCCCCAAGACATGCAAAAGCCCAGACTCACACATATAAACAGATACCATCCAAACATAAGCTCCTCTCACATACGCATGCAGCCAAGACATCTACACTGACACACCAAACAACCACTCCCTCAACCTCCAAATCCTCAACCCCTTCTGATGACCTTCCCCGTGTTCCAAAGGAAAGTTTTTTTTAACTTGCCCTTTCCCCTGTTCTCTCCACTCTCCGTCCCAAACTCAAGTGGCCTCGACCCACATCTCAACCCATCTCTTCCACATCCAAGTCCTCCCCTGTCACACCTGCCCCTCTGCAAGCACCCATACCCCTCCACTCCCAAGATGAAGCCCACCCCTCCTAATAAGGATTCCACCCCTCCAAAACCCAAACCCACCCAACCCAAATTCAACCCACTCCCTCCAAGGATGATCCCTAAGGTGCCTGCCTGCCCACTTGATGCTCTTCCTGTGGAGGAGTCAAGTGTGGGCACAGTACTGTGCTCTGAAAGACTGCTAGACTAGCCGATGGCCTTGGGCAATTTGCATCTGGCTCAAAATAAACCCAAATAGTTGTTTCCTGGGGTACACATTTGTCCTGCAATTCCTTTTCTACCTTTATGTTGTTTCTGAATAATTTGTGTTGTCTGCCTACAGTTGTGTGTGTGCTTCAGCTTGCTTGCTGAGCCATTTGTTGTTATTTGGAATATCTGACTTTCTGGGCAGTGCTGGTGGCACCCAAAACAAAGGTAGATGTTGACTGTATATATATGTGATTCTCAGTTGTGGTATCATTGCTTTGTGTTCTGTTTGGTATGGTGAGTATTTCATATTGTGTTGTCCAATGTCAGCATTTATGGTGTTGACTTGTCCACTGATATGGATTGTACATTTGTATCATGTGTGGAAGCTCGAGTTTTGTTTGTGCAGACATGGAGTGTGTTCAATTATGCTAGCTTCCTTTGCATTTGCCTGTGCATGTGTCCACTTTGCTATGTGTGCCTTGCAGCTGTTTCATCTAGATGTATGAGCCATGCAGTTGCAGTTGTATGTGCTTTCTTGACTTGCACTTCCACATTGTGACACAGGTAGATGTGTGTACTTATGGTCGGTTGCATCCACGGTGCCTTGGATTTTGTGCTTCAGTGGCAGGACGTGTGTGATGGGTTCAATGGCGGCACTGGACGTGTTACATTGCCTACAGGTGAATTGCTCCCTCCTGCTGAGACGTGGTGGTTGGACCACCATGATCACATTGGCGGTGTGCAACCTCATAATGTGTCTGCTGGCAACACAGACTCTGCCAGCCTGTTTGTGCGGCCTCATGACCATTGTGGTTTGCGCTGCCTGGCGGTGCTGGCGGGACCGTGGCAATCTTTGCTCCATAGGCCCACTGGTCTGACCACCAATGGCAGTGCAAGGACCTCCAAACTCGTAATGAAGCCCTCGGTCTTTACCGGTGAGCATAGTAAATGTTATAGTGGCATTATATTATATTCCATTTTATATCACATTATTTGTTTCTATTTTGTGATACATTTTAGCACATACCACTTTGTGCTTCATAGACTGTTCAAAACTGTTCCTATGTGAAGTAATTTGTCACCCTTGAGTTATTTTGTATATTTCAGAAAAAAGCTAAGATAGCAATAATGAAATAAATTAATAAACAAATTATGATCTCTGTGCGAACTGATAGCAGTGAAAAGGGCAATAAGTGTCTCTTCCTCCGGTAGTCACTCATGGTGACAGCTTGCATTGGTAATATACTAGTAGTGAATTCTACTACATCAATTATGATACCAAATTGGTGATATTTTAATTGGGTATTTCTCAAAGGCAGAGACTGATTGTTTTACTACCATCTTCTCATTTGTACTGTACAATTACTTACAGCTTCATTAGCCTTCAGTTTATTGTAAAATGTTTCCTTCACTTTTAAAGAGATTATTAAAATTGAGCTTTATTTTTAGTGTGACTGATTAACCGAGGGAAAGTAGACTCTGGACCTCAAAGTACTGTCCATGAATGTCAGAAATTGGATCTATAAGTCCAGTTATCACAGTGAGACCAGTTCACATTGGGTGAGAAAGAATTCCCACCATGTATAGAAGTGTAATTTTTGAAATGCCAAGGATAGGTGTCAGAAAGTTAGTCAGGGCCAATTCCCCCAGTCACTGCACTTCCTAAGAGACCATCTATGGGTCTGAGTATGAAGTTGTTGTTACAGTCTAAAGCCCATTGCTTCATCGCCCCCTGTACTGTGGAACAGAATTCAGATCTCAAATATATTCACCGCCCAGAGGCTTCGCTTTTACTTAGTGTCATTTCCCATTGTGCCAGTCACTAACTGGTTCTCCAGTGCATCACCTCATCGCTGCTTCCTCCCATACCACTTTTCCACCTATCAAAGACTATTTAATTGCTTCTCCTTTCTGCTGTGTTCATAAATAAATACCCTCCTACTGCCAACAAGGTAGTAGAGGCTCCCCAGCTGACTTCTGTGGCCTGGCAGGTGGCAGCCTTTTATGAAGCAGTGGTGAGTGTTGTATTATTCTTCTATCTTCCACCAAACTTCATCATCAGGAAGCCATGAAAATGACTGGTGTGAATCCCAGGGTGGGTCACTATGTTGAGGACAGATTTCTAAGAAAATGTAGAGTGACAGTGTCTGGCATGGCCTAGTGTATCAGAAAGCTCCATTATCAAGGTACCATTAGCCTGATTGTTGTCCATGCACCAACCAGGCTCTTCTATTATGAGAGGGAAGACTGTGAAAACAAAGCCCAACATTGTATACATGATGTGGTAGACTATGGGGCAGATTTAAGTGCCCCGAGCTCCTCCTTGCCATCTGTTTTTTTATGCTAATGTCGCCCAACAAGGCCAAAATCGCTGTGCCAAATTTACAAAGAGGTGCACTGCATGAATTGCGCCACTTTGTAAAACCTTTCCCTACATTATGCCTGCACCAGGCATAACGTATGCAAGAGTGGTGTTCCCCCATTACGGAGGATGAAAAATTGGAGCAAAGAAATCTAAGAGATTTCTTTGTGTCATTTTCTTCTGTACTTTTAACTCAGAGCAGGTGTTAAAAGGAGGCACAGCATTGTTTACAATGGGCCTCAATGGGCTTTGCAAGATTATCATCCACATTTTTTACGCTAATCCTGCAAAGTTCTGAACTAGCGTCAACAATTTTGACTCTAGTTCCGTAACTGCCACCAAGGTTTGTCGTATCTTAGATATGGCGCACACATGGTGGCATTAGGGGGGCGCTAAGTGGTGCAAGAAAAGTAGTGCTGCAATGGGTGCAGCACTACTTTTCCTAAACCTGGCCCTATGTTTTATGCCACACGCCCAAGTTTGCCCCAATGTGTGAAAAAGGCAACCAGAAATAGAGGGCCAGCCAAGATTTCCTGATGCAATGGTTTAAAAGGCGAACACTGTATCAGAACACGGTCCTTGACAGTTGATTTGGGATGTAAATCATGTGAGAGCTAGGGCCCTTCCAAAGTAGGTGGACTGGATTCGACTCTTCACAGTGCTAAAGAATATTGCCTTATTGATTTGAAAAGAATAATGTTTTTATGTAAACTGGAAGATACTAATTCATGGGGAGAGAAAGAACGTTTAAAAGATGAGCAGCTATCTCAAAAAATCAAAATCCTAAACAGCAGAGCCATATGACAAGTGCTGAAGAAGTCATCTTTACTAGTGAAAAAACTGCCAAGTGGCCATGTCCATGACATTGGCACCAAGGGCCAGATTTATCAAATTGTCATGCCAAGCAACACAACATGACAACTTACTGTGCTGTATGGCAAGGAGAAAGCAGGAATGCACTATATCTACTAAGAAATTATGCATTCCTGCCCCACCCGGTGCTAGCTCACTAAGTGCTGCCTAGCACCAAAGCGGGTATCCTTGTGCCATGGTGCAAGGATACCTGTGTTACAGGCAAGATTATTTTTGAAGGGACACCTTGCTGCACAAAAACAATTCAGAGAGGCAATTTTCTCATTGTACATATGCTGCATAGTGGAGGACATGTTGAAAGAGGAAATGAAGAGCTGTTGCCAAAATGTTTACAGAAGCCACCAACAAATATGTTGTCTTCTTGTGTGATCAGCCTGGTCACTATGCAGTTGATGCTGTTAAGGAATGGATGTTGCAGATCTTTCTGCTTCTTGTGACAATGATAAGGTCTATAGCACAATCCAGGCAGTCTGATTACTCAGTACATGGGGGAGTGCAGAAAGTGACAGAAGATTAAAATGGTTTGTTTAGACTAAAATGGTAAGTCACTAGGATGACTCTCTGTACCACTATTACAAATGTTGTAGGAGCATACATGTATACACTAACACTGAAAAAAACAAGGACAGCAGAACACTAACCAGGAATAGTGTTCACACTGGCGGAGCAGGCCAGAAGCAAATTATATTGATATGTAATGACTCATATCTCAGCAATTCCTTTTATAGTGCATCAGCATACAGTGCTCAAGAAATGAGAAGAAGCCATATTTTATTTTGATTCAATATTTGAAACAAATGGTGATGGCCTCTTGGTCTGGGTAGTGAAAAGGAAATTAGATGTATAGAATTAAAGCAAGAGGTACACCCACGCTGGACAAAATACACCTCAGAATAGCACGTCTGAGGAGAAATGAAGAAGAGACCTGGGCCACTTTGCAAAATGCACAGGGTGAAGTGCCACTAGAAAAGCAGGGGTACCATGTCTGGAGTTACAAAGGTTAGAAGATGTCAGGGGGCTGAATGATGGACTCAAGATGAGATTGAGGTCGGCCTATTTACAGCGCCATGCGATTGATATATGTATGCTGCAGGAGACACATCTGGTTGAGGGAACGAGAGCGAGGGTGAAGGCTGACTGGAATGACGAGAGTCATATGGCGGTGTACTCAGGCTATGCATGGGGTGTGGCGATCCTGATCAGGAAGGGGCTGCCGTGGCGCACAGGCAGGGGGCTTGAAGACCCGCTGGGACGCTATGTCATGCTGGAGGGCACTTTGTATGATAGGCCGTTCCGCCTGGTGTCCATTTACGGCCCCAATTTTGATGACCTTGAATTCTTTGGGGAAGTCTGGCGATTGACTAGTTTGCTGGGCCCTAGTTCTCTACTTTGGGGCAGCGATTTCAATGTGGTCTTGGACCTGGAGGCAGATCGTGAGACCCGGGCCAGACCTCAACATGTGGTGTCTGCAAGGGCATTGTCACATATCATGGCTGAGGGTGCTCTGGTGGACCCGTGGAGGGCAAGGCATGGTGGGGATAGGCAGGGCACATGTGTTAATTACACGCATGGCAGCTGGTCCAGAATCAACAGATGGCTGGGCACAAGAGATTTCTGGACGAAGTCAATTGAACATATGCCTCTCACTTTATTGGATCATTCGCCGGTTCTGCTAGAGTTGCATGTGCCCGGCCGCGAGCTTTCGTAGGGGTTGTCTTATGGGGCGCTGAGAGACTGGGCCTTCCGTGAAGAGATTTGCACTGCTATTTTGGATTACTTCGATGTTAATCAGGGTTCGATGTCCTCTGTGGGCACTTTATGGGAGGCCTTTAAGGTCGTAATACGTGGAATCTGTCTCGCTAAGCAACACAGGGTACTAAGGACGCTTAGACAGGAGCTGGCGGACCTGGAGGTGCAGCTTGCTGGCTTGGAAAGGCATTTTGCTTCTGACTGTTCTGGTGGCCTTTTTACTGAATTCAGGGAGGCACTGACTCGGTATGAGGAGGCAGCGCTTCGCGAGGTATGCTTCCTGGGTAGGGAGGCGAAAGTGAGGAGATATGGGGCCAGATGTAGGAAACAAAAATTTATCGACTCGCAATTTGCGAGTAGGTGCGACTCGCAAATTGCGAGTCGCTAATGGAAATGCAGGTACAATGTCAGTGTTGAAATAGAGACTCGCACCTGGAGTCGCAACGCAGAGTGCGAGTCCGCTGTTTGCGAGGTAGCTTTTTGCGAGCGTGCAAAAAACGAACTCGCAATTTGCGAGTGGGTGTCGCAAATTGCGAGTTGCTTGAAAATTGCCTACAGGTGCTGCAGAACACTCCAGAAACCACTCCAGAACACTCTGGAAACACTTCCTGGCACATGATGATGACATCACAGCCAGGAAGTTTACAAATACACCTGGGAGGAGGGAAGACCACACTCTTTTTAACTGCTGAACTGCACACAGGAGAAACAGCAGCTGCAATGGAAGGAACTCCTAGAAAAAGAAAACTTAAATTCTCAGAGAAGGAGCTGGAGGTGCTGACAGATGAATGCTGTCAGCACCATGACAAATTATTTGGAAAGGCAGCCCTCAATGTGCCAGAAGCCACCAAAAGACAACTGTGGCAGGAGGTCCAGGAAAAAATCAACTCCCTGGGGGTGAGCCACAGGAGTGTTGAAAAAATAAAAAAAAGGACCAAGGAGAGGGTGGCTGAAAGGCTCCGGGAGATGAGAGGCACAGGAGGGGGGATTTGGAGACCTGGACACCTCAGAGCCCACCACATCAACCGGTGAGTACCATGTGACATGCCTGTACCCCTATCAATGCCATACCCCCACCCACCATGTACACAGGGGCATGCTCAACCAAGATAGCTCCATTTCAGGGTAGCAAACACAGAATGATGCACTATGGGAAATGTAGTCAACTAGGCAGTTCATTGGCAATTGTTTATTAGGAAGTGTGCAACAGCTAGTAGACACTGACAGTCTGTTCCCCATGTCCCACAGGTCTCCCACAAGACACCACCACAACCCACAGCAGCCAGCCCCATGAGGACTGCGCAGGAGCCGGCAGCACTTCCACCTGCACGGCCAACACCATCCCTGTTATGTCCACACCTGCTGCAACTGTGTTCCAGGAGGCTGCGCCAGCAACAGGCAGGAGTGATACAGTTGAGCACACAGGGCAGCCACCGCTGCGCAGGCGATGCAGGTACAGGAGATCAGGGCTGCAGGCTGCGTCCGGCCATCAACCTACCAGCAACAGTGAGGCACAGCTGCTGCGTGGTCAGCGCCTGCAAAATAACATATTAGGGCGGATTAGTGGTGTGCTGCACCGCTTTGTCAGACATAACGAGGCCAGCATGCAGCATCTGAATTCCAGAATTGACATTATTGCCACAAACACTGGGGACCTAGCCCTGTCCATGAGGGATCTGGCGGCAGGACTACTGGCACAGGCCGAGGGTGGGCGGCGCAGGGACCGTCAGCTCCTACAAAGACTAGATAGGATGGCCACATCAATCGGCAGACTGGCTGTGAACACCACTGGCCTGTCGAGGAGGACAGTTGGCCTCCAGGTCGAAATGGGCCATTTTGCTGGAGATGTGGCTAGGGGCCTGGGCCGTATCACACACATGATAGACTTAATGGAGGCACGGCATCTGTCCAGGGGCACAGGGGAAACACCCCAGGACAGCGAGGAGGGCTCTACAGTGAGCAGTGTCTCTGCCACTGACACTAGGGTGCTCCGGAGTACCAGTACCAGGCAGAGCACTGCAGAAGCACCAGGGACCAGCCAGGCTGGCAGGGGCCGCCGAAGGACATAGACTGAACCCTGTCCCTGTTGATGTGGCACATGACATCAATGTGCCCCATGCATGGTTTGCATTTAGATGACCATGAACAGTTATTATTTGTAAATAGTTGTATTTCTGCACAAATTAAATAGTTTTTTGGTTCCACTTAACAAATGGGGTTTTTGGTCAATAGGTGAGTATGGTTGGAGTTGACACGTACCTCACAAAGTATTGTGTTGCGATGTGTTCCTGTCTCAGTCTGCCTTGATAAGCTATACTCCGATCCCCATGATGACGATGTGGTTGCTCTTGCTCTTCATCCTCAGGATCTGGGTCTGCAAGGGTGAGAGGTAGCCCACGTCGGGTGGCTATATTGTGAAGGATGGCGCATGCGTCCACAATTTTGAATGCAGTAATGGGGGTATACTGGAGGGCACCTCCACTGCGGTGGAGGCATCTGAATCCTGCTTTCAGTAATCCAAAAGTACGTTCCATAAGGTTCCTGGTCCTCTTATGTGCATTGTTGTATCGCCTCTCACATTCATTGCTGGGTGTTAAAAACAGAGTCATAATCCATGGCCGTAGAGCATATGCACTGTCACCTGTTGGGCAAAAACAGTACACTGTTAGAAAGTCCTGGTTGGTGTGCACAGTGACCTGTCTGTATGTCTGCAAGGTGTATGCAGCTCTACCTAGGAGGTATCCGTCTCCGAACTCCCCACGTTCTAGGCGTTGGTGTATCCCACTGTGCCTAAAAATGTATGAGTCATGGGTACTGCCTGGAAATTTCGCTACAATGTCAGTGATGACATAATGGGCGTCACAAACAACCTGTATATTCAGTGAGTGGGTACACTTTCTGTTGCGGAAAAGATGTTCCAGGTTTGCAGGGGGGCATATTTGAATATGTGTCCCATCTACACACCCTATGACATGGGGAAAGTTAGCAATCCGGTAAAAGTCCAGCTTGGTGCTGTTTATTTCTGCCTCATTCCTTGGTAGGTATATAAAGTGAGACGTGTGTGAGTAAGGCATCTAGGAAGGCCCTGAGGAACCTTGACACTGCACTTTGAGATACCCCACCTGCCACAGCAATAACCCCCTGATAGCTCCCTGAGGCCAAGAGGTGCAGTGAGCATAGCACTTGCACATGCGTAGGGATGGCGCAGCCACACAGAGTCTGGTGTTCTAGCTGTGGTTTTAGTAAATCAATTAATTCTAGTATGGCTGCGCTGCTAAGGCGGTATTTATCGTATATCTCATCCTCAGTTTGCTGAAAAAGAGTCTGCCTTATTCTATATATCTTCTCCTGTCTGTGGCCCCTCCTCCTCCTCTGCTGGGCGGCGTGGACTCTCCTCCTCACTGCTAACAGGTATATCTCCGCCATTTTGAGTAACCCAGATGCCTTCTGGGTCTCCTTTTATACTTTGGTTATTGGTACCACCTGCTCTGAGTTAGTGGTAAATTGCAAGTGCAAACTGGGCTTTTTGCGAGTAGTCGCAATTTGCGAGTTGCAATGGCATAAGGATTGCGACTCGCAAATTGCGACTTGCTATTTGCGGGTCGCAAAATGGGGTCGCACATTTTGCGAGTTGCTAACGGCTCGCATCGCTTTTTGCAAGTCGGAAATGGGGTTTTTGCATCCCATTTCCGATTTTGCACAGTCGCAAATAGCGATTCGGGCCATTTGCAACTCGCAAAACTTTGCTACATCTGGCCCATGGTGAGGGCGAGAGGGCTGGAAGGACACTAGCTGCTATGCTTTGCAAGCCATGGGCCTGGAACTATATAGTGGAATTGACTGACTCAGCAGGGATGCTCCGGACTGGTATTGAGGAGGTTAAGTGTGTCTTCACCGACTTTTACTCGGACCTCTATGCTGAGCAGCTATACGTAGTTTACCGAGTGATAAGGCCTGGGAACGGACGGCTTGACGCCTGCATTCTTTAAGGAATATGCAGATATATTAGCGCCGCTCCTCCTTGAGGTCTATGCTGAAGCGCTTGAGAGCGGTGTCCTCCCAGCCTCATTGCGGGAGGCTCTCATTGTGACAATTTTAAAGCCCGGAAAGGACCCCAGTAGTTGTGACTCCTATCGGCCACTTTCGCTAATAAATATAGACAATAAGATTCTGGTGAAACTCATTGCAGTCCACCTGAACTCCTGCTCCCTTCCTTAGTATTGCCGGAGCAGTCTGGCTTTGTGCCGGCATGTTTGACATTGTATAATCTTCGCACCTTTTTCGCGAACTCTCATATGATCAGCCCTGAGGATCGTGCAGCGGCATTCTTTCTAGATGCCGCAAAGGCGTTTGACTAGCTGGCTTGGCCCTACATGTTCATCTTCCTGGCTAGAGTGGGGCTTAGGGCCAGATGTAGCAAAATTGCGACTTGCAATTTGCGAGACCTTCCAACTCGCAAATTGCAAGTCGCAATTTGCAATACAGAACGGTGTCTCAGACACCGTCTGCGAGTCGCTATGGGGTCGCAAAGACCCACCTCATTAATATTAATGAGGTGGGTGGCAAATTGCGGCCCCATATAGACTATGGGCACTCGCAAACATGGAGGCCTGCTGTAGTCAGCAGACCTCCATGTTCGTGACTGCTTTTAAATAAAGCAGTTATTTTTTTTAAGTGTAGCCCGTTTTCCTTAAAGGAAAACGAGCTGCACTTAAAACAAAATCCGAAACCTTTAGTTTCGGTATTTTTTCAGGGCAGGTAGTGGTCCCTTGGACCACTACCTACCCTGAAAAAATAATTTGTGGTCCATTCACAAAGAGGAAGGGGTCCCATGGGGACCCCTTCCAATTTGCGAGTGGGTTACCATCCACTTCAAGTGGATGGTAACTGCGACACCATTTGCGACTGCATATGCGGTCGCAAATGGTATTGCATACCACTGCAAATCGCAAATAGGAAGGGAACACCCCTTCCTATTTGCGATTCGGAACTGCATTTTGCGAGTCGGTCCCGACTCGCAAAATGCATTTCTGCATAGGAAAATGCGATTTGCGACTCACAAACGGCAATTTTTGCCGTTTGCGACTCGCAAATCCTTTCCTACATCTGGCCCTTAGCCCCAGGTTCATCCAATTAATCCGCTTGTTGTACTCGAAGCCGACTGAGAGATTGAGAATAAATGGGATGCTGTCGGATTCCCTTCCAATTACCACTGGCACTCGCCAGGGCTGCCCCCTTTCGCCGCTGCTTTTTGCAGTTGTGATGGAACCCCTTGCAGCGCAACTGAGACAGCATCATAATCATAGGGGGTTGGCGATCCGGCAGCGCCCCATTCTAATTTCTATGTCTGAGGATGGTGTTGCATTGTAGGTCTGCGATCCGCAGCTGTACCCCGATATCTTGTTAGATGGAACAGTTCTATTTGGCTGGATCTCAGGGATCATGATTAACTGGTCAAAGTCGGTGGTGATGCCTTTATCTGATGCTACATTGCAGTGTCGCTCTGGCTATCCCCTCTGTTGGGCAGACGTGCCGATGCGTTATCTGGTTGAGTCGGAGGGTGGAGGAGCTGTGGTCTGCCAATTATGGCACAGCCGTTGTGTGGTTGGAGGATAAGGTGGCGACCTGTTGCTCGCTGCCACTTGCTGCCGCTCTCGCTGGCCTGACGCATTGCGATCGTGAAGATGGTGGTTCTGCCAACATTTTTGTATCTTTTTGTTAACTTACCTCTTGTTCTCACAACTGGTTTCCTGAAACGGCTTAGATGCTCGCTCGTGGCCCTCGCGTGGGCGGGAGGACAGCCCAGAATTTCATGGGAGACTCTGACTCTTCCGTTCGTACAGGGCGGCCTTGCAGCCCCAGATATTGAAATTTATTACTACTGCATGCAGACCCACTTCGTGCATTTTTGGTTACATCCCATACGTTATTTGCCGCACCTGGCTCCTGAATATGACTCGGTATGGCCTGATAGACTGTCTGGGGTGACTGACGGACCACCCAGGCCCTGTCAGCGAGGTGTGGACACTGTAGCGTGCTCGGCACGGGCCTGGGCGAGCTTGCTGCGGTGCACTGGGGTGCGTGAGATGTTTGCACCTTTGATGCAGGTGAGGGATGTAGCGGGCCTCCCTCCGTCAGAGGATGGCCAGCTATATGAACACCTCCAGGAGTTAAATATGACTACTTTGTGGTCTTGGTTTCGGGAGGGGACTTTCGTCTCCTTGGAGAGCGGTCCAGGAGCCTTCTGCAACACCGCGCTCTAACAGTAATTCTACTTCAGGATCGGGGCCTTTTTTGCGGGTGCGGTACTCCTGCTTTCCCACAGAGCCCCTGTTATGCCGAGCGCTGGAGATAGTATACACGGCGCCGCCGCCCGTTGACTCATTACGAGTCTGTATGCAGACTACGTTGCCTCTTGCTGCATCCAAAGCTAAAGTACACTGGGACCCGATCTGGGCGCGCCCATTCCAGAGAAGATGTGGCGAGATTGCTGCGTGCAGATGCGGGAGCTCTCCCCGAACTACAGATTGCACCTTCTACATTTCAACTTACTAAATCGTCTGTACTACACACTTAGCAGATTGAAGAAAATGAGCCTTAGTTGTTGTGCCCCGGAGGTGGACTTTCTGCGGACATCTGGCTTTGGACTGTGGGGCGCTGTGAGGTTACTGGTCTCAGGTACTGTGTGGGCTTGAAGAGACGACTGAGATTGTGTTGCTGCGCACCCCTGTGGTTGTACTCCTGGGATACGTTAATGAGGTCCCCTCTGTGTCCAGATGGTTGGTGGGACTGCTGCTGCTGCTGGCTAGGCATATCCCGATGCGGATATCCCGATGCGACGAACGGCTGAAAGATGTTGCATACTGCCAGGAGCAAGTGCCGATTTACTGGTAACTGATGCCAGAGGGTTCCCACCAGCAAGATATATGGGCCCCCTTGACGGCCTTCCTTGAGGTCCGAGCACAAGGAGAAGACTAGCTCTTCATGCATCCCCTTGAGTTAATAGCTTTAGCTGATTTCCCCTCCGAGGTAGTGAGGTATAGGCCCTCTTTTATGGGCGATAAGATAGCAGCGCTGCTCCCTTTCCCCTCCTCCCTTTCTTTTTTCTTCTCCCCCTTCCCTCCCTGGGTCCTGTTTCCTACGTTCACCTGTGACTTGTAATATGGGCACTCATATGGAGGAATATTCTATTTTACTGCTTATCTCGAAGCTTGGTTGCTGTTGTTATTCATATGAGGCCTCTCAGTAGACTATCCTTACTGAACATTTTATGTGAACAGCACTTTACTCTGTTTGATGGTTTTTGTTTTCCAAATGCATACATAAATAAAAATAAAAAAGGGTTAGAAGATTGGTCAGGCAGACTGTACAAATAGACTGAGCATTCACAGGACACACATGCACAAAGCGCAATTGCCAGGGAACATGAGCATTCCAGGAGGTAACATCCCTAGCTTCACTGGTGATGTGCTGCACATGTATTCATCCGAACATAGCTTGTTGTCTTGTTGAGGGTCAAATAGAATGTTTAAGGTGAGTAAGTTTAACAGTGACTGATTTATTCCTACAACAAGGCATTCAAGTGACGAATATGTTTTCATAAGAGGGAGATTCTTGTGAATTATTTGTGCCCGCACCTATAATTTTATCTTGCTCAAGATACCCAGTGGAGAATGTCATAATGTATAATGTGAATAATAACTTATGTTCATTTGATAAACTAGATGTTGGGTGGTAAAAGAGAATCTGGTTCATGTTTACTGATGGTGTCAACCCATTCAAAGTGATGAGCTCATACCTGTCAGCAAATATGTAAGAGAAAACACAGGATAAGTGATATGTTGTGATGGTTGTGTAGGTAGTTTGAACATGCAGTTGTTTGAATGGGATCAGGTTGCTAAATTTGGCTGACCTGATAGTTTTGGTTTCTGTGTGAGGTGTGGGTCTTCTATGACTATCTATTAATCATGGGAGTGTTTGGGACTAGCTTTGCCACTTCCAGAAGGGCCACCACTAACGGACAGTTTTTGTGCGGCTACATGTTATTTAGCAAATTTCTTTATTGTGTTATGAATGTGCATAAATACTAAGAGAAGGCATTGAGTGGTATTCATCATATTGGGTTTAGGGTAGCTTCTTGTGTAGCTTTTTATGTGCTCATAAATGTATTTGTTGTGATTTCACGTTTTAGTAATATTATGGCAAAGTTGTTTAGTAGCTGAGAGTTCACAAGGCTTGTATTCTAAGTGATTGTTTGACCTGGGTCTTTCCATTTTTGGATTTCAATCTTTCTTATTTTAAAATTTGCTACTCAGCAAGTTTGTCATGAAAGAGGTCGTAAAGCTCAGACATCAGTGAACAAGGGATGTCAGATATAATTTGCAGTCACATGGTTGTGTTTCTCTCTTCTGAGCTGTGGGGGTTTCCATTCTTATGTGCCTGATTACTCCAGATTTTGTGGCGGCCAAGTGAGCAGTTCTGAGATTGGGTATTTGCAATTTGAGTATAACTTGACTTACTCATTTAATCCTACTTGCTTAGATGAGGACAATGTAGTAGGCTCAGCCAGCTGAATTTAGCAATGTTTGACCAGGTCCTTTCTACAGAGTCACCCCAGGGTTTTGCCTTCCTTTTTTGATTCTTGTTTTTGTTGACTTTTAGGACTCTGTGCATTTTACTCCACTAATTAATGATAAATTGCTAATGCATTCCCTTGAATACATGGTAAAGTAGGGTTACACCTGAATGACACATTTCTTTACCTTATAGTTACCTAGTAAATTGTACTTCATGTACCCAATGCCTGTAAATAAAAATGCTACAAGAGTCCTGCAGCATATATTGTGCCACCCATTAATGTAGCACTGTAGAACAAGTCTCAGCTTGCCACTGTAGCCTGTACAGCAGTGTTAAACTGCCATTTTGACCTGACAAGATAAAACCTTTTCCAGGCCTAAATATTCTTTTTAATACATATATGTCACCCCTAAGATAAGTCCTAAAGACTCATAGAGCAGGATGCCTGGTATTTAAAAAGGAGGACATGTGTACTTAGGTTTTGCATGTCCTGACTAAAAACCCCTATAGTCGTTTTTCACAGTAGCAAGGCACTCTCTCTAGACTAACTCTGGGTTACCGTACTACAGTTATTAAGTGATAACCTCTGTTTGGGAACAGATACAGACATCTTCTTCTACTCATATGAATTATACTGTGAAATCCTCTTTAAAAGAATCACCAGGTTTTAAGTTACTATTGTGAAAATGGCATTTTCAGAGAGTAGGCATTTTTTCTGCCTAGACGAAATGTGTATTTCTGCGAGTGTAGAGGGTCACATAGCTATGAATTGTTCTCTTGTGGTGTGTTGAGGGTGGGGCAGGGTGTCCCTCTCCTGAGCAGGACAGCCTGTAGGGTTTTGCTCAACCCTTACTGACCTTCAAAGGGTAGCCTAAGGACTGTACCCACCCCTGCTTGACTTCTAGGGCTGCCTGCCTTGCCATTGGCAAATGCAGCTCACATCAACGCCTGCCATACCCTAGACAGTTTGGATCCAGATGCAAGAAAGGGGAAAATTACACAAATGAGGTATCCCTTCCTTCCACAGGATGGCACTGTGCATAGGAATGACACCCTCAGAACCTCTCCTCAGAATATTCCTGAATCTGTGGAAGATTCAGATGGAGGACTCCCCTGCTGTCTGAAGAAGCAAGACTAAACACGCAAACCCTGAACTCAGAATCTCCAAAAGTGACTCCAAGGGTCAGTTAGCTGATCTCCTGTTTGAGCTGCAAAAGAAGCTTCCAGAGGCCTCTCCTGCTTCCCACCTGAGCAGACCCAACTGGACCAGACCTTGCTCCCTATGCTGGCCTCTGTGAGATGGAGTTCCAACCCTCCAAGTGATGTCCTTCATGTCCTGGAGCCTTGGCTGAAGTTAAAGTGTACTTCTCCCTGTTCAACTGAAGGTTTCACCTGATCCGATGCCTGGTGGCACATACCGACACAGGGCTTTGCATCACAGCCCCTCGCAACTCCTCATTAGTGGTTTCATGAGATTGGATGCAGCATGGTGCAGACTCATACAGCGCCCTTACAAGGCAGCCCCTTGCAGTTCCTAATCAACGGCTTCACCAGATTCGACACAACACGAAGCAGGATAATGCTAGGGCCTCACATCACAGCCCCACTCAACCTTTGATTAGTGGCGCAATGAACCCGACACTGAAGGATAAAGAGCTTT
This sequence comes from Pleurodeles waltl, assembly GCF_031143425.1. Lineage (NCBI taxonomy): Eukaryota > Metazoa > Chordata > Amphibia > Caudata > Salamandridae > Pleurodeles > Pleurodeles waltl. Next base: position 32,489,625 of record NC_090437.1, read on the forward strand.
GCATCACAGCACGTTACAACCATATCGTGGTCGGGCTGAGCTTATGAGTTTGTTCCAGTTTAGCATGACCAGATAACCGGACTTGAATCTTCGTGCCATGTTGGAATTATTTTTCTTTAAACGTTAAGGCCTGTATTTATAGATGGTTAGCGTCACCTTAGTGGCATTTATTTTGGCGCTAAAATGGTGCTCACCTAACTCCATATTTATATTTTGTTGCTAGACCCGTCTAGTGTCAAAATATTGAAGTTAGCACCATTTCTAGGATGTGAGAAACCACCTTGCGTCAATGAGATGCAGGGTAGGCGTTCGCATCCTAAACACAATGCTAACCCCCTAGCACCATATTTACTTCCCGATGCAAAAACAACCCTAACTAAGGAAGCGGACTCAAAAAATGGCCTAATGGGGATTGCCCCCCCCCCCATTGCATATATTATGCGTGGCGCAGGCATACTGTAGTGCAAGGGTTTACAAGGTGTCGCAATGTGGGCATTGCACCACTTTGTAAATGTGGTGTGGTGCTTTTGCCACACTATCGCCACATTAGCACCAGAAAAATTATGCTAGCGTAGCAATAGTGCTAAGCCCTTCTCAAATTTGGGCCTTAGTTTTTATGGATCTCACATTTGTTTTGGCACTGTGCAAGCTTTCAGACATCATGGAAGGCATAGGGATAGACAGGGCCATAGTTGACTTGCTCCCCCGGCTACATCGGCAAAGATACAAAATAGCTCAGAAAGAGACCTTTCACCCAAAATAAAGTTCACAGTGGAGTCCAGCAGGGCTGTGCAATGGACCTTTTTATTTTTTTTGCTCTATATTAACATCCTTGAAGAGTTTCTGTGCAAAAGGGGAAGAGATCTGCCAATCACAATGAAATGCCGACCCAGATTCTCCAAATCCTGAAAATTTACCATTTCCGCAAAGAGGTGGTCAAAGTAAAAATTTTTACCTGTCTGGGTGTCCCGATGGATGCAGCTTTTGCTTGGAATTTTTTATTAAAAATAAGAGGTCTTCAATTTCAAAGCTCTGTTGATTCTATATTTCATTTTGTCAGATGGTTGAGGCATAAACCAGTAAAGGAGCTACTCCATATTTTTAAAAAGTAAGGCCCATATTTAACTGAAAATGACGGAGTGCGACGCTGCACCAAAATTGGCAGCGCTGCGCTCTGTCATTTTTACAATGCAGGGATGCACCACATTTAATTGAATACGGGGCACCCCTGGTGTTTTCCCTGCACTGGCACTAAATTGAGCTGCCTAGCCCCAATGCAGGCTTCTTTGCTCCATTGTGCAAGGATGTCTGCGTTGAGGGGGTTTGATTGTTTATGTGTGCAAAGGTGTCCTTTCCTGCACATAAGCAATCACTAATGGCGATTTGACATGGGTGTATGCTGCAGGATGCATTACACACAGAGGTGCCACAGCATCAGTTTGAAATGATCCTTCCCGCACATAAACAATCATGTATGGCATTTTGCTCTTTCTATACGTGCTGCAGAATGCAGCACACATAGAAAAAGCAAAAAACTAGGAGGAATAAAAGTATTCATCCTCATTGCACCTTGCTCACAGCACCCATTGGGTGGCGTTAGATTTTGCCGCTGCCTCGGGTTTGCGAAAACTCAGAAATCTGAGGCAGCATCAAAATGCAATGGGCGTTGCTGTGGTACGCCCATTGCACTCCCCTTCCACGCAAAGGGCTGCATGTGAAGGGGCCCTATTTACAAGGTGGCGTTAAGCCACAAAAGTGGCTTCACGCCACCTTGTAAATACAGCGCACTGCTAAGTGCCTCTGGAGCATCATGAAAACTGCAAGGGGCTCATAAATATGCCCCTAAATGTCTGTCATTTGTCAAATTTGGAATGGGAGTATGGGGGTATTCAGATGTCAGTTTTATGCAAACGATTGATAATAAATTCATATTTAGGCTTATGGCTGTTCCACAATATTCGCCCTGTCATGCTGAGGTTTGCCTTGACTATGTAGAAGACTGTATCAAATTGCAACCATTGTTATTGTGGTCAGGAGCATGGAGGAAACCAGGAGCCCATTTTCCAGAGCTACGCTATTGGATTGCCTCACTGCTAAGTAATGCTGCGAAAATACCTGAGCTGGCACAAGTCAAGAAAAGTTTCAGTGAGTTGGGGGTCACAGAGTTGTACTTAAATCCCAAAGATTCTTCGCACTTACCACCTAGTTTGGTGAAAGATTGTATTTTAAATGTTGTCATAATGCACGTAAGGCAGAATTGTATGCCAGGAATCTATATATGCCTTTCTAGTACACTACTGTAAGCCCTGTTCCAAAGGCCTATCTCCAATTATTTCTAAATGAATGGAATAGATTCCTCTGATCGAGGCTGTGTTTTAACCTTGTCCATTTTTTAATGGACTTTCCTATGCAAGGGCTGTGGTTTTCATTGATTCCCACATGCTCATGTGACGGTAGGTTCAAACAGAGCACAAAATTCTTTATTCTGCAAACTTTACACCACCCACAGGAAACATTTTCTAATTCCAATATTTTGCAAATCTAATATTGATCCCATAAAGTATCTTTCAAGGAACCCTGAGGTATGTTATGCAGTGATTATTTTTACTAAACACTCTTTGTTAACAAGAAAGATTTACTGATATGGTCTACTGAATGAATTATTGATGTCTTTATAATATTATTTTATATATCGAGAAATAATTGTCATACCTTTCTCTAACATTTTTTAATTCTTTCTCTTTTATTGATTGTTTATTGTATATTAATGTATTGTGATTGATATGCACTTTTATGGATGTTATTTTAGCAGAAGAACATTTTGATTGATAGATTGATTGATTGGCAGTTGGGACCATCATATTTCTCTTCATTTGAGAAACACCATCACCCTAAGTTCAGTTTGGAATTAGGCAGCACTTGCGTTTCCAGTGTCCAATTTCCCTGCAGATGTGACAAGCAGTGTTTCTTTTCATCATTTCAACATTTACATTCACCCCATCATTATTCATCAATCCTCTTCCATCTCCTTTCATTTGCATCACACCATTTCCCTTTGCTGCACACTGAATTTGATTTATCCTATTTATTCCATTGAGAACAAAATTCATATTTGAACCCATTTCGTTCTGGGATCCTTTCTCACATTGCTTTGTCTGAGCAATTATCAAATTCTCTTTGATCTTTTTCTGCTTTTCATGAAAATAATCACTACTATACCTTTCCAACTTCAGAATCTCATCTTTGCTGCTTGTCTGCCAGCAGAACTCACTCTGCCGCGTATGATTACGAAGCTCTGGTCGCAAATTCTATGACAAAAGCAGAAATGAAATCCCTGACACCATCTTTCTCAGGAATATTGACTCTGCTGTGTTTCTTAAAGAACTGCAAATTCTTTCGTAAAAAGGCATGCACTGACTCTTTCGGTTCCTGTTAAGTTATACAAATGTGTACACAAATTACATGCTTTTCAGGCATTCCACTGTTTTTGCGATCAAATCTTTAATATGAGCCATTTGAAGTAATTAAGTCAATTTCTTTAATTTGATCACGAGTCAGATCCATTCTATAATTCAGTTTCACCTTTTTCATTTTGGTGATATCTTCTTCACATGCATCTGCTAACTCCTATAGCTTGTGGTGGCCTTCGTTTGCAGACCTGGCTGCTGCTTTAATCAAATATCTCACCTCAAAAACATTGTATGTCAACAGCCTGTTCAAATCAATGTTTCTCTGTAACGTTTCACCAAGTTTAATCTTTAAAAGGACAGAGTTAATAGCCTTAGGAGGCACCTGTTCTGAATCGATTTGAGCCAGGGCAAATGGTTGCACAGTCTTACTGGTACTAGCTATTACTGTCATCACTGTCTCAGTAGGAGCACTCTGTACCATAGCTGTAGGTGCATTAACTGTAGTGCTACGGTCTCCCCCTCCCATGTCAGGTCCCAAACTAGAACCACTTGTTCCACTACTCTAGCTGTATCTTACTGAGGTCTAGAATTCAGGAAATCATCAAGGGAATTATCCTCCTCATAAGAATTATTGCTTTGTTTTTCCCTGCTTTGTTTATTTCTGTTATTTCATTTTTTTTTTTAGGGCAGAATAAGTCCTTATCCTTTCTATCACCAGCAGTTTGCTTGTCGATCCTCTTTATTCTCCAACCCCTGTCTAAATGAACTCTTCACCTGCTGTGAAATTCTCTTTTTATCCTTCTGTGTTGCTGTTCAATCACATTTTTTCATAATACTCATAGTTTATCTGAGAAAATTCACTATTTAAATGTGAATGGTACCGTCCAAAGGAAACTGCAAGTCTTGATTACAAGCAGTATACTCAGGCCATTCAGAAATCCAGGTACAGGTATTGAGACCAATGTACATCACCATTTCGTATGCAGGCAATCCCTCAGTTGGTATTTTCCGATCCTCATAGCAGACATAGCAGCATTCAAATGAACTAGTAAACAACAACCAATCCCAACATGTCTCTTTCAAAGGGCAGCCTATCACAGGGTGCTCTATCAGCAAACAAACAATGACAGTGCAGTTTTGCTGCGATGTCTCACCCATCCCAGCGTGGCTCCCTGGCTGACTGACCAATCACAGAGCAACTTCTCTGTCAATACGAAAAACTCTTGTAGAAGTTTTCTAAATCAATTGAAACTAATTAAAATCTAGTCTGTTTAACCTAAAAAGGAAGGAAATCAAGAAGTTAAACTAAATCAAGTCCAATCTCACAATTAATAGCCAAGGAGCAACAGAAATTGCACCCTTCATGGTAACATTCTAAAACCACAATTCACACTAGGCAGAGCCCTGTCGAGCGACAATCCACCCTAGTCTATGCTCTTCCTCCTGTGTACCTACAAGGAAAGATATATCAACTGGAATTAGGCACACAATCTGAGAAAATAAATATTTCAGAAACCCCTATCTGCCTGCATTGACCGCCACACACTATTGCCTTATGCAAACAAGTAAAACCACAGTATCCTGAAATTTTGGATTCTAACTAATCTAATCTCCAAACCAACCAATAATGAACTAATTAATTCACAAATACTAATTAATTCACAAATATGAATAGCACATCAAAAATACAGTGATTAATCCACCAATTGAACTGCCAATTACCATTACATATCCAAACATCTCACAAAGCACGCAACAATCCATTGCACGAACTCATACTTCATGATACTTCACAAACACACATCATGCATCACCCTATTTATACTTCCACTCCAAATTAAAATGTACGTCACGTTAAATATTTTGAAAAATTCCATCCTCTAGAACTCCCAGTGGAGTTCCGGAAAAAATCCATAATTTTGTCAGGATGGGCATTAGAGACCTGGAAAGAATTTTGGGTACTCCTTACGAAGAGTAGATGCTCTGCTACCGATTTGTTGGAGCAAAAACCATAACCCATTATTTTAGGACCCCCCTAAAATTTAGAACCCCCTGAATTTTACCACATACGGGTCTCCAAGGGAAAATAACTGCACAAAAGGGCACCCTCCCTGACATTAGTTTAGCAGAGTATCAAAATAAGTAACTAGAACCAACCAATCAATAACTGAGTTCTAGATCAGGAGGAAAAGTTAAAAGCTTTTATTACAGAAATCTTAAAATCAAGCAGTAAGCATTGTGTTCATTCTCCGAACAAAACATTACATCAGGTGTCTTCACTCTTGCAGTGCTTGTGGGGAGAGTAGTGCAGAGGAACCTGATAGGAGGGTGTGAAAGTATCAGTGAATGAAACAATTTTTATATCCAAAATGGAGAGCTTTATTCACAAAGAAAACTTGCACTTTTGATGTCAATTTACTATTTTTTTCCTAATCACAAACTACATGCCCTATTCAGAAAGTTAAAGCTAGACCAAAAGTCTAACTTTACTACTTTCAGTATTCTCGATGGGACTCAGGGTGGAGTTTCTGCAATCAGGGCGGAACTTCTGCAGTCGGGCGGAATCGCTGCAGTCAGGGTGGAGCACAAAACATTGAAGAGAGCAATCATTGGTCTATGTACAACACAGATGCCCAGATATACACATCATAACGTATATGACATATACTTGAACAACCTACATAGCATAAAATGCATCACTGAAGGTGTGTATTACAGTGGTAATTGTTCTGGCAAAAACACAAACCACTACAAGAGTGTAGAAAAACATGTAAGACACAATACCAGGAACCTATATATCTGAGCCTTCAAACGGCAAGCAGAACATCACAAGTTTTAAGAAACTTCCTTTCTACATTTGCAGTTTTAACTCTAAATCATGGGTTGTTAGAAATGGGGTTTCTGGTTGGCAATCAGTTTGCACTCTGTCTAAGCAGGGTCCCTCACTCTAGTCAGGGTAAGGGAGTTACCCTCCTAAGAAAACCCCTGCCCACCCTCTTGATAGCTTGGTACAAGCAGTCAGGCTTATTCCAAAGGCAATGTGTAAAGTATTTGCACCAACACACACAGTAATAGAGTGAAAACATTACAAAATGGACACCACATCAGTTTATAAAAATGGGAAAAAATTATATACATGAAACAAGACCAAAATGACACAAATCCAAAATGCACAAGTCAAGATATGAATTTTCAAAATAATAGAGTCGTACTTCATAGAAAACAATGGAAATGTTGCTTTTACACAAAGTACCTGGTTTGCGTCAAACATAAAGCCGCAAGGGTAGGCATGCTTTGGAAAAGTCAAAGATGTGTTGATACCTTACTCGCAAGTGAGGGCGTGCATCGTTTCTTCTCCGGTCGGGTAGGTGTGCAAGAGATCAATGCGTCTATTTCTGAACAGGGCACCTCGGATCTGTGCAGGTTCACAATGATTTTGACGCCCAGCGACAATGCATGAGAAATCCTGTCACACAGTGTTGGAATACCACGTTTTCAGCAGCCGCAAGTTGGTGTTGTGTCGTTTCTCCAGTCCCGATGCAGGTGATGAGTTGATTTTCCAGCCGTGATACAGGTGGTGCGTTGATTTCAGCTGCGTTGCAGGTGGAGAATCAAAATTTTCCCTGCACGGCTTCCAGTGTGTGGATTTCAGTCCTTGGTCTACCAGTTTCTCCTTTGAAGGGCCCAGGGACTGATAAGGCCCCACTTGGCAGGGCAGGAGTCTCAGCAGAGAGTCCAGGTGCTGCAGAGAAAGTCTTTGATGGCCCTGAGACTTCAAAACAGGCTCAGTCCAAGCCCTTGGAGATTCTTCACAAGCAGGAACATACCAAAAAGTCTAGTCTAGTCTTTGTACTCTTTCAGGCAAAAGCAGCAACTGTAGGCCAACCCAGCAAAGCACAGTCAAAGGCAAAGGGGCAGAACTCCTCCTCCAGCTCTTCAGCTCTTATCCTTGGCAGAGGTTGCTCTTGGTTCCAGAAGTAATCTAAAAATCTGGGGTGTTAGATCCACCACTTATACCCCTTTCTGCCTTTGAAGTAGGCAAACTTCAAAGGAAAGTTTCTGTTGTTCACAAGATCTAGCCTTGCCCAGGCCTGGCCCCAGACACACACCAGGGGATTAGAAACGGCATTGTGTGAGGGCAGGCAAAGCCCATTCAGGTGTAAGTGACCCCTCCTCCCTCCACTCTAGCTCAGATGGTCCATCAGGATATGCAGGCTACATCCCAGCTCCCTTTGTGTCACTGTCTAGATGGGATTCACAAACAGCCCAACTGTCAGTCTGACCCAGACAGAGAATACACAAACAAGCAGAGTCAGAGAATGGTTTAAGCAAGAAAATGGCCACTTTCTGAAAGTTGCACTATCAAACTGACGATGTGAAAAAATCAACTTTACCAAAAGATTTATTTTTAAATTGTGAGTTCAGAGACACCAAACTCTCCATTTCTATCTGCTTTCAAAGGGCAACTACACTTTAAAGATATTAAAGATATTTAAAGGCAGCCCCCAAGTTAATCCTATGAGAAAGATAGACCTAGTGATAGACAGTGAAAGACAAACTTGGTTGTATTTCACTGTTAGGACATGTAAAACACACCAGTACAAGTCCTACCTTTAACATACACTGCACCCTGCCCATGAGGCTACCTAGGGCCTACCTTAGGGGTGCCATACATGTATAAAAATGGTATGTTTGGGCCTGGCAAGTGGATAAACTTGCCAGGTCGAATTGGCAGGGTAAAACTGCATACACAGACACTGCAGTGACAAGTCTGAGCCATTTTTAAAGGGCTACTCATGTGGGTGGCACAACCAGTGCTTCAGGTTCACTAGTAGCAATTGATTTACAGGTCCTGGGCACCTCTAGTGCACTTTATTAGGCAGGTACTACTAAATCAAATATGCCAATAATGGAAATGCCAATTACCCATACAATTTATACAGAGAGCATTTGCACTTTGGCACTGGTCAGCAGTGGTAAAGTGCCCAGAGTAACAAAACCAGCAAAAACTGAGTCTAGCACACAGTCAAAACGTGGGAAGCAGAGGAAAAAACACAGGGGAGACCATGCCAAGGATGCTAGGTCTAACATGGGTCATGTAATGTCTTCCGCAAACAGAAAAAGTGTGAATATAATACACAACTCTAAATCTCTGATCAAACAACAGCTTTCTAAGTTTCTCCCAATCAAACCACTCACACCTGTGTCAGTGCTTACCATCCCCCTATCCAGTTCCAGCTGAAAGTCGTGAGCCAATCCCAGCTTGGTTGAATACATAAATTCTGAGCTGCCACAGATAACACCTTTCAAATGTTACAGCATGTTGCTGAATTTGTTTATTGGTTTGCCCCTTGTAATGTGACAGAATGACTTGAGGAAAAGGAGGAGGAGGAGAAGGAGGAGAGCAGAGAAGATCTTCACAGGATTAACCTCTGTGGGATGTCTGGCCAAGTTGTCAGGTCCAGATCATCTTGGAGATGGTTTCTGAGTGGGAGCAGGATCTTGACTCTGAGACCTGCCGCTCCCACTTCATCGCAGCCTATGTCAAGGTCCTAGCAGTGCTCCATTTCTTTGCTACCAGGTCATTCCAGTGTCATTGTGGGCACTCCTCAGGCAAGCCAGCAAGCCAGTCCCGATGCTCGTCACGGATTCTGAGCTGCATAAATAGGAACGTGAATCTCCAAATAGGTATGCCACATATCTTGCAGGAAGGCAAATGGTTGGCAGGGAATTCTACCTCTTTTCCTGCTTCCCATGTGTGGTGGGTGCAATTGATTGCACTGGTGTGGCACTTCACACATCTTACACAACAGACACTGATGACACTTCATCAATGTGCAGGGTGTGTGTGTGATACCGGTGGCTGCTTTGCAGATGTGCATAAGGTGTTCCCAGGTAGTACACATGACAGCTACTATTCCGCAGATCACCTCTTGCCGGCGGCTGGCAGCAGATGAATTTGGCAACATATGGCTTCTCAGTAATACTCAAGAACCAGACAATTTTGTATATGTTTAATTTTTTCATGCACATCCATCATAATTTAATATTTCATGTGGCAAATCCATGACACCCAAACAATTGCATGTACCATTTTATACATTAGTAACATTACAGATTCAACAGGGTCATGTGCTAAAATGTTCAACATTTTCCTCCTCAGGTGATGCTGCCTATGTACTCTCCCCTCATCTCCTCACACCATGCATGTGTGCAGTCACTGTACCTCAGCATAGGTGCAATAGGGCACACATATGTACATAAGCCATTATACAGAGTACTTTTTGTCTCCTATAGTCATGATGCAGATGTCTTAACCATACCGGGGGTGTGCTGCTGTACTCCCCTGAAGTTGTGTGCAAGGTAATAGTAGCCTGTTGGGTGTTGCACAACATTGCAGTACGTGAGGGCTTACACATGCCTCTGAACCCTCACCTAGGTCTAAATCAGGGAACAGGACCATTGTCCCACACAGAGAGCAGGGTATGTAGGTGCTTGACCAGATGGTTGACCCTTTTTTCTCTTGAACCACCAGTTGTGTTACAAACCTTTATGTGTTTGCATTCTGTTGTCAATGATGATTGGTGGAAATTTCACACTCTGTCCATAAATTCCTTCCCAAGACTACTCTGTCAGCCATACATAATGTAAGTGAACTACAGATGTTTACAGTCAAACGTTATGCTGTGCTACAGATTTTGTGCCACTGTCAATGAGTAATATTACATCGCCTCCCTTTGATACCTGCATCTTGTCCTCGACATTGACGCAACTGCGAGCCAAGATATTGCTTCAGGGGCCGAGGCCAGTCCTTATATCCAATCCGTGCTCCATCATGGTCGGCCGGACTTTCTAGATTTGACCCAGTCTAGCATGACGAGGTAGAGGCCTACCAGACCCACACAGACAATGAGAAGAAAAAGTCAGAATTGAAGGAGGAATGGAAACAGGACCTACCTGTGGGTCTTGCCATGCAACCTGCTGGGGAGGGGGGAAACATCCTCCCAGGACTGGAAGCCTATCGACGTGCAGGAAGCTGTTTGTCATCTATAGGAGCTGGTGGACGGGGGAGGAGAGAAAACCTAAGGTGGAACTTTCAAAACTAGAGATGAAGCAAAAGCTTGCAAAATTGGAAATGGAACAAGCTCTAGAGGAAAATCAGACGGCCATGGAGGAAATGAGAATGGCCATGAGCTAAGCCTTAGGCAGCTTGACATTCAAGCCACACAAGTGGAGTCCACCAGGAATGGTGGCAGCGTGACTGCAGTGTCTACTGGGGAAGGTCCACATTCTAAAATATTTGGTATCTAGTTTTGTTGTAGGGGATGAAATTGACAAATGGTTCTCCACCTATGAAGTGGCTCTAAAGGTTCATGAAGAGTCCTGGTGGGGTGTGGAGATACATGCCTCTTGGGGAGGGACACACTCCTGACACTGGAGGTAGAGGATCAAACACAGCATACCCTCATGAAGACCATTTAGCGAACACATTTGGGCTGACCTCTGAAAAGGATAGACAGAGGTTCAGTGGCAGTCACAAGATATCTTCACAGACATGAATGGACTTCCTTGATTATGCTAGCAAGGCACTGAAGAGCTGGGTGAGGGACAGTAAGGTTGATGATTAAACTGGGCTGTACAACTTGATTTTAAAGGAGTACATGCTAGATACTTGTTTTCCAGAGCTAAGTTAATATCTGGTTGATATCAAACTAACTGACCCCAGGAAACTCTGCTTAGGAAACAAACAGCAGTGTCCAAGACGGCATCAGATAGGGTCTCCCAAAAGGGTGGTATGGGTTCCCACCAGAAGAAGAAGGGGAGACAAAAAGAAGGAGTTCTCTTCAGGCCCCAAAAATATTTCACTGGGTAAATGGTCCCATTCCCAATTTGGCCATCAGAAAAAGAGCTTTCCTGACAAGAGGTCAGAACAAAAACCCTATGTGCTGTGAGTGCTTCGAGTATGCCCACTACAAGGATGATTCTTAGTGATGGAAGAGGGCACAGCCTTCCACAGGAGGAAAGAGTCTAAGGGTGGTATGTGCAGTGCTTAGGGAGGAGTTTATCACACCTAGTGTGGGGGATCTCAGTGAGGTTACCCTAGTATCCCTGGGTGATATAAAGATGGTCCCAAAATCCCATGTGACTTCCAATACTGCAAACTATAGGCAGTGAGTGATCATTAATGGCCAAGGTGTTGAGGCTCTGAGGGACACAGTTGCCAGAATGACTATGGTAAGGAGTCAGGTGGTGAGCCCAGAGCAGATTTCACACAATACTTTCTACCAGGTTGTAGAAGCAGACAACCGTAGTCTCTGTATAAAGGGCTCTTGTTCCATTTGAGTGGTTGGGAGTCTCAGGTCTACTGAAAGTTGCAGTGAGCACTGCCATGACTGTGGATTGTTTGTTAGGAAATGACCTTGAGCACACTACCTGGAAGGAAGTGGAGCTCAGGTTACACCTGGAAATGTTGGAGTTACCTAAGTGGGTACGTGCAACCACCAGGTCCATGGCTGTCAGGAAGGGAGCCAAGCAAATCTTGAGCATGGAAGAATGACCCAGATAGCTGACAAAAGAAGGAAAGCCAAGGTGCATGGGAAACCAGCCCCTGAATGTCTCCCAGCTGAGGTGTATGGGGCGCCAGAGGAGGGTGCCCCGAAGCCTCCCATGGTGACCTGCCTGAACTTTCTGGATGGCAAGTAAAAGGAGACCCACCAGGGAAGACTTCAGGAAGGCACAGAGGGAGTGCCCAGTCTTGGATGGCATGAGGTAACAGGCCGAAGCCCAGGTAGCAGGCAATGCCTCTGGTAGTCAGTGGATTTACTGAGAGGACAACCTCCTCTATAGTGGGCCTAATGCACCTGTGCCTGGGCAACCAGGTCCCTGGTAATCCCCCAATGCTACAGGGTCTTTTTACTAGAGCTGTCTCATGAGATATCCATGGCAGGACATCTGGGTCAGGACAAAACCTTTTCCAGGTGTATCCCCCACTTTTTCTAGCCCTGAATGAAGGTGTCCTCAGATACCTTCTGTAGGACCTGCTTGACGTGCCAGGCCAGTGAGAAAACAGAGCAGAAGCTGAAAGCTCCTCTGAATCCCTTACCTGTCATTGGCACCCCTTTAAAATGTCAGACATCAACATTCTGGGGCCCATTGATACCCAAACAACCTCTGACTGCAGGTTTATCCTAGTATTGGTGGATCATGCCACAAGATCACTAGAGGTCATCCCTCTGAGGAATGCAACTGCATCTGAGGTGGCTAAGGCCCTAATGGTGATTGTTACCCAAGTGGATTTCCCAAAGGAAGTGGTGTCTGACAAGGGCTTTAAGTTACCTATACATTCTCTACACCCTACAATCTGCAAAACAATGGGCTTGAGGGAAGACCCTAAAAGGCATGATTAAGGGCCTGCCTACGGCCCTGAGGCATAAGTGGGAAATCCTCTTTCCATGCCTACTCTTTGCTTACAGGAGGGTACCACAGAAAGGGGTAAGATTCAGCCCCTTTGAGCTTCTGTATGGTCATCCTGTAAGAGGCTCTCTAAGTCTGGAGAAGGAGATAGGGGAGAAAGGTCCCTGGAAACCTCCCATGATGTTGTTAGCTACCTGCTAGCCTTCAGAAGCCAGATGACTGAGTTATGGAAGCATACTTCTGACAAGTTAGAGTCCAGTCAGGAGTGTGGAATTCCAGGCTGGGCAGAAAGAGTGGGTGATCGAGCCTGTGGAACCAAGGTCCTCTAAGACCGTTGGACTGGGCCCTATGAGATTGTTGAGAGGAAGGTGGAGGCCACCTACGAGGTGGGCATGAAGACCCACAGATACCCCCATAGGTTGCTCCAAATCTACCTTCTTAAACCACACTTATTTCAAGAGGTCTAATGTCACTATGTTCGTGCTAACAGATGGTGGGGCAGAAAAAGAAAGTAAACCTCTCTCTCACCTCGTAGAATCCAAAGAGAGGGATGGGTCAGTGGAAGGTGTGTACCTTTCCCATACCCTGATTTCAGAACCACAGAGAGATTGTCACCAGTCGCTGGGACAATTCTCCTCTTTGTTTTCCCTCACTCCGAGGATTACCCACCTGTGTACTCACGATATTGACGCAGGAAGCAGCCTCCCTGTCAAGAATAAAATATATAGGCTGACTGACAAAGTAAGGGCCAGCATTAAAGATTAAGTTTCTAAGAGGCTGGAGTTTGGGGTGATTAAACCCTACAGTAGCCCCTGATCCTGCCCTGTGGTGCTCGTACCAAAAGCTACCCCACCGGGGACACACCAGAACTCAGGTTGTGTGTAGATTATAGTGGGCTGAATTCAGTCACCAAGACTGATGCTCATCCTATCACCCGGGCTGATGAGCTGATTGATAGGTTAGGGGCTGCGCAGTTCCTGAGTACTTATAACCTTAAATCAGGATACTGGCAGATTGCCCTAATCAAAAGAGCCAAGGAGAGGTTAGTCGCCTCCACCCCAGAGGGCCACTATCAATTTAAAGTGATGACCTTTGGACTAAAGAATTCTCCTGTCACCTTTCAGCAGTTGGTGAACCAAGGTTTGGCTGGTATGGAGGTCTTCGGTGCTGCTTACTTGGATGACATAGCTGTCTTTATTGGCAGCTGTAAAGACCACCTGTATCACCTGCAGGAAGTGCTTCAGGACCTGCAACAGGAAAGTCTGACTATCAAGGGCAGTAAGTGCGTGCCAGACAGGGCAGGGGTCTGTGGTGTACTTGGGACACCTGGTGGACAAGACTAAGGCGCAAGATAGAGACTTTCATGGCCTGGGAGTCCCCAAAAACCCAAACTCCAGTGAGAGCCTTCCTAGGCCTCACAGGGTACTACAGGACATTTGTCAAGGGACATGGTATCATTCTTGCCCCCTTGACAGAGTTGACTTTGACGAAGCAGACCAGGAATGTGAGTTGGACAGGGTCAGGCAAAACAGCATATGATTCCCTACAGCAGGCCATGTGCACAGCGTCACTGCTCAAGGCCCCTAACTTTTCCAGAGAAGGAATTCTTTGTACAAACGGATGCCTTAGAGCATTGCATGGGGGTAGTACTGCCACTAAGATGAGGGCCTGTAGCTTTCATCTCTAGGAGTTTACTTCCAAAGGAACAGAGGAGGAGTGCACTTGAAAAAGAAGCCTTTGCCCGTGTCTGGGCACTGAAGAAGTTGAGACCATACCTGTTTGGGACTCACGTCTGGATTCAGACAGACCAGAGGCCCCTCAGGTGGCTAATGCAGATGAGGGGTGAGAATCCAAAATTGTTGAGGTGGTCCACCTCCCTACAGGGTATGGACTTTAAAGTGAAACACAGACCTGTGTCAGACCACACCACTGCTGATGGTCTCTCTAGGTTCATCCACCTTAGCAATGAGAACTTCCAGGAGGTTCAATAGTGCTCCCCACTTTCAGCAGGGGTGACATGTGTTAGACCTGTCAGGCTTGGAGTGGTCTTCCACCAAACGTTTTACTTGCTTACCTCGTATTTTACTGATTCTTTTTTTGTTGGCCTTAGGATTCTGAACAATTTACCACTGACGACCAGTGCCAAAGTGCATGTGCTCTCTTCTGTAAACATGGTTTGATTGGCACATTCAAATTGGCATCCTTAATTTACTTATTAGTCCCTAGTAAAGTGCACTGCAAATGTGCTGGGCCTGCAAATAAATGCTACTAGTGGGATTGCAAAATCAACAAGGTGATGGATGGAATGCTTGAATTAATCTCAGCCACTCACAATTGCTCAGGCTGCATCCCAATCCATTGTTTTTTGCTCACCATGCCACCCCGGTTTGGACCGAGCCATATGCAAATCAGTCTTGACCCTCCTCCCCATTAAAACAGTCCAGCCAGAACTCACAGGCCAGGTCCTACTTGGACCAGAAACAAGCAACCTGGGACTGGTTTTAGGATATCACCCTCATCAGCCAGGCTAGCATGAATTCAGTGGCAGAGTGAGCCTTGGACCCATGCCTGGGCATACCCGGTGTGCTTAGTAGCAAATGAAAAAACAAGGTGGTGGATAGAATGCTTGAATTAATCTCAGTCACTGGCAATTGCTCGGGCAGAGTCCTGATCTATCATTTTTTTTCTCACCATAAGACCCCAGTTTGGACCCATCTATATGCAAATCAGTCTTGACCCTGCTTCCCATGGGAATAGTCCAGCCAGAACTGCCAGGCCAGGTCCTCACTGGACTGAGAACAATCATCTTGGGACCGATTTCATGGATTCACCCTTCAAAAGCCCGCCTCCAGTGGCTATCTCTTGGATACTTTCAAGTAGCATGACAGATATTATCACAAACAGGGGACGGCTCTGTTTGTGAAGTTAATGGTTGAATAACACTTTCCTCCCAACGCTTACAACACATTTAGTCCTGCTGGTGGAACACGCCCAGCGCATTGCAGTACGCTGAACAATTTTGGCAGAGTTAGATGCATCCTCCATTATTCTGCTGTTCTTCTAGGACCCCATAAAGTTGGGAGTGCTTATGAAGCACTCCCTCGGTTAGGATGAGCAATTTTGTCTCACTGAAAGTGGTGCAGGTCTCTCAGCCATGTTGCCAGTAGGTTAGTTAAACAGAGCAGCAGGATAGCATATGATCTTGCTTAAAGGTTAACATTGCTTGGAATGGCCATAAAATGGCTGCCTGAAACTTCCTGTGTTGAGCTTTATGCTTTTTATTTCCTGTTTGTCATTTCCTGCATACATACATTGTACAGAAGGGTCCTGAAGACAGCCATGCCAACACTCCATGCTCAGCTGGAGGAGTCCAAGCAGCAGA
Organism: Pleurodeles waltl; assembly: GCF_031143425.1. NCBI lineage: Eukaryota > Metazoa > Chordata > Amphibia > Caudata > Salamandridae > Pleurodeles > Pleurodeles waltl. The sequence continues at coordinate 32,505,831 of NC_090437.1, forward strand.
GACCTGGTAAGCACATGAACTGCATTATGTTTCTGGTAGTATGATGTGAGTGGTGAAAGAGATGTGCCATCATGTTTTTGTCACCTTTCGCATTATCTGAGTAACGGCTGCAGTACTCATCAGCTCTATATTTTTTATTGCAGCAATTCGAATGCTGTTTCCCAATGGCATTCTGGTTCTAAATACAACTGGGTAAAGTATCCTTCAAGTTGCATTTTAATGAATAAACACACTTACATCATCATGATTAGTCAACTGAGGCCCTTATAATTGTTGGATGCAATAGTGAAGGAATGGCTTGGACAATGTCTAGTGTTAGTATGTGAGGGGTTTGGGCGTTAGATGCGATATCATGCATGCTTGATGTGTGTGTTTTCTCCAGGTTGAATGTTATGTTTTTGTAACATGAAGTAAAGGCATACTTTGTGATACTTGTCTCACTCAAAATGATACAAACATATCCACGGGGGATGAAAGACACACATCTTCTACAAAGTAGCACATATGTTTATGTAGCAATCACACGGTGGTCCAGTTCAGTTTCCTTACCTTTTATTCCAGAACAAAATAGTACAGCAAACTATATAACCCCTAGCAATAGATCAAGCCTCCTCCTTCTCACAGTTCCTCTCTCCTTCTCCCACACTCCAGAATCCCAGCACCCCAGGATTCCTCTCACACAACATTCCAACATTCAGAGGCATGATCCTATACATCTTCCCCCTTATGAACCACATTGGTTACAATTTAATTACAATTACAATACATAACTAAAACTAAAATAAATAAATGAAATTGATTGAGAAGATAAAATAAAGTTAGCATATAATACATTCCTAAACAATGACAACATATGAAATTTTCTGTATTTTATTTTTTTCTTTTTCCTTATCCATTTGGATGACAGTAGAAACCGTATGTTTCCTTGGTAATCTCAGTCACTTCCTTCTTTTAATTATGCACAAGTTACCTGTACTCCACTCTCTCCCATCTTCCAACTTCACTACTGAATTCTTTACAGAAATTACTTTTTGTGGTGCATAAAATTTGCTGTCACCTTTTCTTACAATTCCCACCTTCTTGACCGCCACAAGATCCCCATGTTTCACTTCAGTAAACTTCACACTTTTCCTTTTATCATAATCCACCTTGTTCTTGTTTTGGAAATGCATGACCCTCGCTTGCAACTTCTCCTGGTCAACACTTACCAGTTTTTTCTCACTGATCCACCAAGGAAATTCCTTAGTACCCGGCTCTCTCCCTCTGAGGGCAACAAAGGGTGACACACCCGTCACAGAATGTGTTGTTATTCTATGCGCCCACAACATTTTGATCAGCTCATGTCTCCAATTCAATCCATTTGCCAGGGACAATTGAATGTTTTACATAATAATTCTGTTCACCCTTTCTACCAGGCCATTAGCCTGAGGCCGGAATAATGCAACTCTTTCATGTTTTATCCTTAATTCATTTAAAAACGTGGTCATGGCAGCTGAAACTAATTGTACACCATTGTCCGTGACCAAAACGTTCGGAACCCCTTCTTCCAGAAACGATTCCCTAAGGAATTCAATTACTTTATCCGTCGTAATTTGTTCAGTGCATCTAATGCGGAACCATTTACTATAATAATCCACTAAGACCATAAAAAAGTGACTACCTTTTCCTAGCCTCTCTATTGGCCCTACTAGATCAAAAGCAAGCTTCTCCCACGGTGCCTTCGGAAATTGCACTTGACCTAAAGGAGGTTCCCTCACCGCTTTTGACTTGTCGCTGTTCCTACAAGCCTGATATTCTTCCACCACCCTCTCCACATCACTGTCCATCCCAGGCTACCAGTAGAATTGCCACAACCTCCTTTTAGTTGCACTTTTACCCAAATGTCCTTCGTGGCCAATTGCTACCAATCTTCTCCTCAATCTCAGTGGTGGAATTACTCTGTTCCTTCTCCAAATTTTTTCTCCCTGTATACTCAGCTCATCCTTCACTACCAAAACTTTTCTCAGATCATCCTCCATTTCGACAAAATTATGATCAAGCACGAGCTTCCTCAATTTACTGTATTCCAAGTCATCTTTTACAGCTTCATTCCACTCTTCCTTACTTATCGCAAGTTCTCCATCAACCAAAGATGCCTCTAACTGCACATCACACATCTCATCATTTCCATTCCCACTACTCTCTATAGGCAATCGTGACAGGCAATCCGCAATAATATTTTTTTCTCCCTTCACATATTCTACTGTGAAATTAAATTCAATAACAGATAATAACCACCTGGAGATTCGGGGAATTAAGCCACCTTCCAACCCTCGACCACATTTAAAAATCTGCAACAAGGGTTTGTGGTCTGTTCTCAGTATGAAGGGTAGCCCCCACAAATAGTACCTGAAATGGTTTATACCCCAACTGCAAGCCATTGCCTCTTTCTCTATGGCAGAATAAGTACGTTCTGCCCCTTGTAATCTGCGTGAGGCAAAGCCAACAATTCTTTCATCACCGTTCATCCTTTGAATAAGTACTGCCCCTAATCCCACACTACTGGCATCAGTAAGAAGGATTGTTTTCTTCGTAATATCAAAGTGACCTAGAGTTGGAATCTCCGCAATGGATACCTTAATCTGTTCAAACGCCCTCACACAATCCTCGTTCCATTCAAACATTACTCCTTTTTTTAGTAAAATCCTCATGGGTTCTACAAGTTCTGCAAAATTGCATACAAATTTCGAGCAATACTCTGATAGCCCTAAAAATGACTTTAACTGATCCTTACTGGTAGGGCACGGGGCATCTCTAATTGCCTCCACTATACTCTTCTTCGGTCTAATACCTTCACTTGAAACCTCATGTCCTAAATAGTTCACTGACTTCTTTCTTAATTGGCACTTCTCTTTCTTAACCGTCAAGCCATGATCTTCTGTCCTTTTCAATACTGCTACTAGTAACTCACCATGATGTTCATACGAATTCCCTATCACAATTATGTCATCTTGGAAACATAGGACATTATCTAAATTTCTGAAAATGTTTTGCATTATTCGCTGGAAAACAGCAGAAGCTGATGCCAAACCGAAAGGCATTCTGCAATATCTATATGCTCCAAGAGGTGTTACAAAGGAAGTGAGTGGTCTAGATTCAGGATGTAAATTGACTTGGTGGTATGCAGCAGACATGTCCAGTAAACTGAATACCTTCCCACTCATCACACTTAACATTTTGTTAATATTCGGTAGAGGTTGTCTTTCTACCCAAATGTTATTATTAAGATCTCTTAGATCAATGCATAATCTGACCTTATTACCATCCTAAGGTGCGAGAACTATTGGTGCCAACCATTCGGAAGATTCGATAGGCTCTATAATTTTCAGTTGAAGAAGCTTATCTAATTCATGTCGTAATGGTTCTCGCATTAAAAATGGAACTGGTCTCACCTTGTGCACTATGGGAATTGCATTGACTTTTAAGACAATGCGATGTGTGAATCCCTTCAGCTTTCCAAGTCTATCAGTAAAAACTTTCGAAAACCTAGACATTAGATTTTCGGTCCACTGTTCACTAGGAACCACTTCATCTATGCCAGCTGCCTGATCCATAACCATGACCGGAGTTGCAGTGTTTGGATCAAGCACAATATTCAAATCTTTCTGGTGTCTCCACCCTAGAAGATCTGACCCTTCATTCGTAATATAAACTTTACCATGAACTCCATTGCCTTCAAACACAATATCCATCCATTCCATACCTATAATTTCTATCCTCCTCCCTCCATAACCGACTGCTTTTACATCAGTATTCAATAAATTCGCAATTTTTCCTTTTAGAGTAACCTCGAAAGTTTTCCTTGAGATCAATGTAAGTAGACTACCTGAATCTACCAGTACCTTCACTACTACTGAATCCATTAGTACATGACAATGTGGTTTTTCTAATTTATAAGAGCTCTCATTCTTCCATTTTCCCATACATTTAGGTCCTACCCCCAATTGGTTGGTTTCAACAATTTCATGGATGGGTAATACAAATCATCTATGGATTTCACACTGTTAGATATTTTGCCTTTAGACCTGCAAACCTTAGCTAGATGTCCCTTCCTTCCACAGGATCTACATACCAAACTCCGTGCAGTACACTTAGGATTAGATGCAATGTGACCTTAACATCCACATCTAAAACATATAAGATTAAAATTATTTTTCTCACTCATTTTCCTTTCCACATTTTCAGCAGTCCATTCTTGTTTTTTCATTTTAACTTCTTTCATTTCTAGTGTTGATTTCTCATCAATATCTCTTATTTGTCCACTTGACTTCTCTATTTCTTTCTTCCAGGTAGCTGTATGTTCCATACTTCTTGCTACGTGTATGCTTTCCTCCAATGTAGGATCCATTGATAATAGTTTCTCTTTCACTTTCTTGTTATTTGTGCAACGTACAATCTGGTCACGAATCAGGGAATCAGACAAGTCACGAAAATCACATGTAACAGCTAATCCTCTTAAGGTTGCAACAAATGACATAATATCCTCATCCTGGCCTTGAACAAGGGAGAAGAATTTATGACGCTCAAATACAATGTTTAATTTTGGAGTAAAATGTTTCTCTAACATTAATAATGACATTTCATATACATCAATAGGATGACCATCTCCAGTACCCACTGGTATTTCAGGAAGGTCATCATAAATTCTTCTCCCTTCTGCACCAAGGTGATGAAGTAATATCGCCTGTTTCCTCAAAGGGGTATACCTATCTCCAGCAATTGCCAATAAGTACGTGGAAAACATATTTCTCCACCATTTCCATGATATAGTCGGTTCACCAGGTATTGGTAGGAAACATGGTGGTGAAGACATATTTTGTTCAGCCATACTGTAAGAAGGAGAAAATAACAAACTACAATAATATATTAAAATAAAAAATTAAAGTAATAAATTAAAGTAATAATCCAAAATAACAATCTAAAATAACAATTAAATATATGCTTGGTGTAGATTTCCCTTCTGTGTTTGTATGTAACTAATAGTCTTTCTTCTTCTTTCCTTTTTTTTTTCTTTCTATTCTGTGTTGTAGTCCTTCATTAGTTTCCACTATAAATCCTCTACTCGACAACGAAGTCATAAGAAGGAAAAATCAATGCCAAGGAGCGGAAGAGCTGACGATCCCAGGTGTGCCGCACAATTAATTCCTTCAGTAAGTACACACGCTGTTAATACGCTGAGGTACTGGGTTTTTCAGAACCGGTACTGATCCGGTAACCCAGCGGTGCCAGGGTACACCCAAAGACCTCGGGTACTTTCCTGATTCAGACCACAGAAACTCAGAGTCTTCTAGGTGAAGTCAAAGATCGAATTTATTGGCTGCAACCAAGTAACAAGCGTCCTAGAAGTACAACAGCACGGTTTGTATGTTCTCAGGAGACTGTGTTTCAATGCAAAGTCAGGTTTCCTTATATACAGTTTTTTAAGCTTCAGGCAAACATTCTTGACATTTTGGTTGGTCATTCACATGTTTTCACTACAAAGGAAAAAACAGTGTCATGATGAAACCTCATATTTCATGTCATCCAACCCATAATAAATTACCCGGCAAGGCCTAGTATTTTACATCAGATAAGTGTGGACCCCCAATAAAAACGGGCACCTCCCCCTCGTAAAGTAAGAAGAAGAAAAGAGCAGGTTCAGGTGGGAGCAAGATTAGGCAGGGTGTGTGAGCGATAATAAGGGTTTTATGGTATGGTGTGCCTTGATGCTATCTGATTCGGCCACTGGGAGAGGGACTGACCCAACAGGTTTGTCCTGAGGCAATGGTTCCAGCTTGCCCAGCTCAGAGAAAAGTCAATCAAGGTGTACGTGTCCTTGGAATCAAATCTGACTGTATTATAAGCCTATGTGAGGGCAACTTTTAAAAATGGCTGCCGTGTATAACATTTTATTCCTTTTGATACTGTACATGCTCTTGTTAGGGCTATTAACTCAGCTGCTTGGGCTGAATTGTGTGGGATACGTGCAGTTTCAACAATCGTACACAAAGTTGTCACAGCATACGCCGCAGTCGTGTCACCATTCGGCAGCTTAAAGCATGAACCATCCACCCACAAAGTACCATCACTCTTTGCAAGGGGAGTGTCCAGAAGGTCTATTCTCCCTTTTGTTTCTTCTTCTGTTCTATGGAGACATCATGTTGTTCAGAAGTATCTAACTCCGTCACAATTGGCAATAACGTAGCTGGGTTAAGTGTAGTGCATCTTTTTATAAGTACATGGCTTGCTAACAATGTCAACTCGTAACCTGACAATCGAGCACTAGTTAAATGCTGTGTCTTGGTTCTGTTTAACAACGTGTCCACTGCATGTGGAACCATTACGATTAATGTGTTGTTCATCACTAAACCAGCAGACTGTCGGATAGAAACAGCAGCTGCCGCTGCCGCTCTTAAGCAGCTCGGTAGTGCCTTAGCTACTGGGTCTAAGGTTGAAGAGAAATAGGCGCATGGACGCTCCCTGTCTCCAAACTGTTGTGTCAAAACTGCTAACGCACAACCTTCTTTCTCATGGACATACAATGTAAAAGGCTTGCTGTAGTTGGGGGTACCCAACACAGGAGCTGAACATAATGCATCACGTAATTCGACAAAACTTTTCTGACAATCTTCAGACCATGGGACATGATTTGGTGTATCTTTACAAGTTAATGCCACCAAGGGTTTGGCTATTAACGAAAAATTAGGTATCCATTGTCTGCAATATGATGTGATACCCAAGAAAGCACGCACTTCTCTCTGTGTTCTTGGCACACTCATTGCTGCAACAGCCCTGATTCTCTCTGGGGTCAGTTGCCTTCCCTCCTTCGAAAAGAGATGACCTAAATAGGTCACTTCTTTTTGACAATACTGTAACTTTGAAAGGGACACTTTGTGGTGTAAATCAGACAAATGACGCAATAATGACAATGTTGCTTCTTTGCAGATCTCCTTAGTATCTGCAGCAACTAGCAAATCATCGACATGTTGAATGAGAGTGGCGCCATCAGGTAACATAAGAGTGTCAAGCTGTGCTTTCAAAGCCTGACTATAGATAGATGGACTTTCACAATAGCCTTGAGGAGCTCTCTTAAATCTGAAGCTTCGTCCTCCCAAATTGAAGCCAAAAATGTCCCTGCTCTCTTCTGCAATAGGGATGCTGAAGAAAGCATTTTTCAGGTCTATCACTGAAAACCAAGCGGCTGAAGCTGGAATCATTGTCAACAATGCAGTGATATCGGGGACGACCGGAAACTGAGGCACAACTATTTTGTTCACCTCTCTAAGATTAATTACAAACCTATAAACAGGTGGCTGAGTAAGGTCAGTATGCTTCAAGACAGGCAAAACAGGACTATTGCAAACGTTGCCTCTTGTCTCTTCAATTACATCCTTCTCAATCAGATCACAAATAATTGCTAACAACGCTTTTTCCCCTTCACTAGAGATCTTGTATTGGGGAATACGTGGCATTTTAACATTGGCTTTTAATGTTATCACATATGGCTGAATTTCCAAAAGACCTACATCATTTGGTCCAGTAGCCCAAAGAGTATTAGGAAGAGACAAAAATTCTGGTGGAAATCTGTCCTTTGACAAATACATTGGTGAAACCACTTTCTTACCCAATGTGAGTTGCACTCCAGAAGGAGAGCAATACAATGTCGCATACAATCTCTTTAACAGATCTAATCCTAACAAGTTCTCGCCACAACCTGTCGTTAAAATAAGGGGTGTTTCAAATTTACAAGGTCCAACAGAAAGAGATATAGGGTTAGAAATCGGATTTCTAACTGGGGCGCCGGAAAACCCTACTGATACATTTGTTTCGCCAGACAAAGGTGCGCCAGGGAGTTTTGAGTGCATAATAGAAATCTTGGTAGCACCAGTATCCAACAGAAAAGGTTCTGACACACCTGATGCAATCACCTTAACATAAGGCCCACTCTGATCTACTGGAACTGAAAAAACTCCCTCTCTTTGTCTATGGCTGTCCTAGCAATCATTACTGTCCAAATGCTCATCCTCTGTATAGTAATCATCAGTATAGTACTGAGCCATCCTCCCAGATGCATTAACCTGTTGATCAAATCTGTTCATTGAGTTTTGAGGGGGGAATGGGCGCGCGCTCTGCGGAACATATCCACGTCCTCTTTCTCTAGGTGCTTGTGGAACACCTCGACCTCTTAAACCAGAAGTACCATTTGCGCGCTGTAGCAAAGCAGGGCAACTATACTTGAAATGACCCTCCTCCTTGCAATATGAACACTGATTGGGACCTACTGGGATACGTGGTTGAGCATACTCGGCTCTTTGCGAGTTTCTCTGAAACGGTTGGGGCTGATAGTTATTCTGATAGTTGTTCTGTGCACCACTATTTTGACCACCACTAAGTGGCGGGTACGCTTGTTGTAACAGAACCTTCGTTTTCAATTCTTTAGTTTTCTTCTCTACTCTATCTCTCTCATCTTTATCTCTATTTTCGTAGTACTGTGCAGTAGCCAAAATCTGCACTGAAGAGGAAACTGCCCAAGAACTTTCTGAATCTTTTAACTTTTTACACAACTCAGGAAGCAGATTATGCACAAATTTATCGACGAACAAACGTTGACCACCTTCCGTGCTCATATCTTGACCACTGTGGTCCACAAACGTTTCTTCAAACCTGGTGAAGAAATCTGATACCGTTTCTTCTTTCTTTTGCTTACATGCAGACAATTTATCCCAGTTTACACGCATCGCAGGCATTATAGTTTTCATGTAATCAATAATCCTACCAGGAAGCTCTGTCACTAAAGGCTCAGGTTTAGCACCACCAATTTGTCGGGCATCTGCAGCAGCAATATTAGCCCATGTGTCACCTAACTCTTGAGCATGGTCTGTATGGCGAATCTTTCCCCATAAAGGCTGTGGAACAACATTCCCAAACAACATGTCTATGTCAGCTAAATTCATAATGCATGACCCTGCAGTCTGTGACAATTCCTTGTAATACCCTGTAGGATTCTTACGGGGATCAGGCAATGTCTGCTTAAGGGCTAGAACTTCAGCTCGCTTCCATGGAACGTGTACCCATACACGCTGGAAATGAGGCAGGACAGGTGGATTAGCATTTGGGTCCCCTTCCCTCCATTGTGGGGGAACTTCTCTCATGGGGTACTGTTTCCCTTTCTTTTTAGCAGAAGAATCATATTTAAACAATAACCTGGAAACACCTTCAGTCCTAAACGACAATAACATCGCAACTGCTTTCTCGACATCTGAACCCACAATCAAACCTGTCGCAAAATCAAACCGTACACGACACAACTTAGGCGGATTGGGCTCCAAACCATTTTCCTCTAAATCCTCAGAAAGAAAAGTACACATTTTCTCAAAAACGTATCTCTGTTTCGGTTCTTCCCACTGATGGAAGACATCCATAACAGACTCTAGTTCATATCTCGCTGGTTCAGTAACCCATTTATGCGCCAAATAATTCAATGTCTCTTTCTCCCTACCATCAGGCAATTGGCTACGCAATTGTTTACGCTCTGAAACTGGGGTCGTAGCTAATGACCCAAAGAGAGGGGATAAAAGTGTTTGTCATTCTCTGACGGACAGAGGGAGAGGTTGACAAATGAACAGGAGGAAAAACAGAATGAGACAAGGCAGAGACAGAAGCAGTGTCAGAAACAATACCAGGAGTGGTAGTCGCTATAGTAGTCAAAGTTGTAGGAAGTAAAGGCAGAGCAGATGTCAAAGCCGGTGGCCCTTGAGGAGGCTGCACCGGAGGAATAGGAACCAACTGAAGAATAGCTGGTGGGTGCTGTGGAGGAGCAGGAGGCAATGCAACCACTGGTTGTGCAACTAGAGGTTGCGGAGGTGCCGTGGCATTCTGCGCATAGGGTGGTGGCGAACTTAGCAAATGCGACATTAGGGGATCTTTTTCAGAGTCTTTTGCTGCATCTTGCTGAAGAGGCGGCAAAACTGGATAGCATTTATCTACTGTCATTTTATGTTGCCTATGCAACTGCTCATTCAACTGTTCTACTTCGTTATCTTTAAACTGTATAGCAGCTTGCATAATCGAAATACCTTTTTCTCTCTTATTTTTCTTAGCTAATTTAATTTCCTTTGCTTGGCTTCCTTACGCCATAAGCGGAAAGAATCAAACATTGCCGGCCGGGCTTTCTTCTTAAAAAGTCTAACTTCAAGGTTATCTAAGATTTCTGTGTCAAAGATACCATTTTGGGGCCATTTTAAAACACCATCTTTTCTGGTGTAACGGATCCATACTTCATTATATGTGATGGGGCCTACTCCGTCTTCACATATAGTTCATAGGTTGGAGTTCCAATCGGAGGAACCGGACATGAGTCCTCCAACCGGGTGTCCCTTTTACAACCAAGACAAAACAAATTTCCAAGTCTGCTAAGACCAGGCATCTTCGCTCACTAGTCTATCTTCAAACTTCAAAGGATTATTGTTTACGATAGTCTCGTGAATACACGAGTCCTTCGGCTTTGGTACTTGCAAGTTCCAAATCAAAGTGATCCCGAAGGGATACCAAACCAAATGTCCAACTAAGGACCAAACCAAGTGTCCAACTAAGGACTGGGAGACGCTCCACTTATACTTAACTGAAAATATCGATGACGTCACCAGAAGACTCGTCTTATCGTTTCGCTCTACCAAACATCAAGGGTCCAAATCAAGGCGATAGCCAGGGCAGCAGTCCTTCGTAGCCGTCAGGAAGCGGGGAACCTCGCAGCAAAGACTTTTGGACCACGTCGACATGCAGGGGTCGATGAAGTGGCGGCCTTCCTCCAGAATTTTCACACGAAGCTCCTCACGGACCTCAGGCTTGGACTGGTGCCGCTGGTATCGCCCCACGTTGGGCGCCAACTGAGGTACTGGGTTTTTCAGAACCGGTACTGATCCGGTAACCCAGCGGTGCCAGGGTACACCCAAAGACCTCGGGTACTTTCCTGATTCAGACCACAGAAACTCAGAGTCTTCTAGGTGAAGTCAAAGATCAAATTTATTGGCTGCAACCAAGTAACAAGCGTCCTAGAAGTACAACAGCACGGTTTGTATGTTCTCAGGAGACTGTGTTTCAATGCAAAGTCAGGTTTCCTTATATACAGTTTTTTAAGCTTCAGGCAAACATTCTTGACATTTTGGTTGGTCATTCACATGTTTTCACTACAAAGGAAAAAACAGTGTCATGATGAAACCTCATATTTCATGTCATCCAACCCATAATAAATTACCCGGCAAGGCCTAGTATTTTACATCAGATAAGTGTGGACCCCCAATAAAAACGGGCACCTCCCCCTCGTAAAGTAAGAAGAAGAAAAGAGCAGGTGCAGGTGGGAGCAAGAATAGGCAGGGTGTGTGAGCGATAATAAGGGTTTTATGGCATGGTTTGCCTTGATGCTATCTGATTCGGCCACTGGGAGAGGGACTGACCAAACAGGTTTGGCCTGAGGCAATGGTTCCAGCTTGCCCAGCTCAGAGAAAAGTCAATCAAGGTGTGCGTGTCCTTGGAATCAAATCTGACTGTATTATAAGCCTATGTGAGGGCAACTTTTAAAAATGGCTGCCGTGTATAAAATGGGAGCCACCAGTGCAGGACGAAAATGGCGATTTCGAGGTGAAAACGCTGCTGGAATTGAGCGAAAATGCTCATGCTTAGTGTACTAGTCATTATCGGTCTTTTGATACTAAAATCGTACTGCTGTGGCAAAGTAAATGACATGGGTCCAGAATTTTTAGAACCACAACGCTTGGTGTGTACACACACGAAGCTGCTCGGTGCGCGCTGTTGGTTGCGCATGTAGAGTACACGCGCACCAAGTTGCACAAGACGTCGGGTGCTGTGCTCGAGGGAAGCGGCTCAAGACGTGTTGTTCGTTCGGGTCCGTTGTGCGCGGAGACTTGAAAATAATCAAGTCTGCGCGCTATAACAATTGATGATTTTGAAAAGCCACCCTTTTAGATTAGGGTTAAAAATTCTCCCAAAACACACCGCAATCTGTGTGTATAAATTCCATTAAGAAAGTCCTTGTTGACAAATTATCTTTGAATAATTCCAAATTTCTACGCCTAGATGCTAAAAATAAAACTTACTTGGAGGACGGGCTTGCTGACTTTCATCGCTTAAGTCCATGTATCTTCTCTTCTCCTTTCTTCGAGATTATTTTTGTCTTTACTAGAAGTATTTATTGTATCCAGGGGTTGGGGGTTCTGAGTAATTTCTGCCCCCTGCGCAGATTAACCCTCGTCGCCAGTTTATGTAGCAATCACAGGGTGGTCCAGTTCAGTTTCCTCACCTTTTATTCCAGAACAAAATAGTACAGCAAACTATATAACCCCCAGGAATAGATCAAGCCTCCTCCTTCTCACAGTTCCTCTCTCCTTCTCCCACACTCCAGAATCCCAGCACCCCAGGATTCCTCTCACACAACATTCCAACATTCAGAGGCATGATCCTACAGTTATTTCTTATATCTGGTTAGCCGTACTAACTCTGTACATGTGATTACCAGCATACAGCACAAACAAAGCAGTCTTGACATGCTAAATGTGGTACTTGCAACATAGAGTGCTTGATGTTGTCAAAGGATTTTCCAATATTCTGAATCACATCTTTGCAAAGATCATATACAAGGCCTTATTTATATATGTACACTCTATTTTGCATGTATATTGTGTTTCCCTATGCTATACAACAGAATACATTTGACAGTAAGTGTAAGACTGTTGAGAGTGCGCATCACAGGATAAACACTGCACAACCTTGCATCCACTTTCAGGTGTGGATATATCCATCCAGACTGTGTTAAATCTCCACTTGTAAGCTTATATTAGAAAGTAACTATATTGCAATGTCAGAAAACTCACATTGCACTAATGCTGAAGGTGAGGGTTAGTTAATACTGAAGAGTAGACTTACATATAATTGGTTAGTGATATCAAAGAAATACAAAGCGAGCACTTGCTTCATGTTGTCTCGAGCTTTCTTATGAACTGTACACCAACTACATCATTGTTTGTCTTCTATTTCAGTGGGCCAGGCTAGCTAAGGATCATCAGGACTGGACCAGGGACAGAGTGGGAGATCCTTGGCTCGTTGGTGAGCACGTTCTGTGGATACCACCAGTGAGGAAAAAGGAGGAGGGAGTCAAGCCAGCAGGCAGGGGTAGCTGTGATTCTGCAAATGTGTTATTTCTGTGCACTACATTTCACCATATACGTCTGTCCAAGGCTGACACGAACAGTACATGATAATCCAGTTAGCATTTTCACCAGACAAGGATGTAAACAGTCCGATGCTTAATCACATGTGCACTTCAGGGCTATTTCCTGGAACAGAAATATGTTTCTTATGAAAACACTGTACAGGCAAAGGGAAAACAGGGAGGTCATTTCGGCCAGGATATCCATCCACGCTGCATGCGATTTCACTGCTGATCTCAGCCCTTTCTCAACAACAAGCCGAGGAGAGGGCGGGCAGACACCTATCTTACAAGTAATGTGGGTGGGTGCTTCTCCCATGGACTAAGTATGGACAGTTTGGGCTATCAGCACTATGCTCTCTCTTAGGAGTTAGGGGTTAGGTATAATTCATATATGTATGTTAATCCAATATTCTGGAGTTCTTAATGTTCTTCTTACTGGTCACAACAATCCTAATCCTGTTATGTCTCAATGTGTTAATAATTGCAGCTTGTGTATTTTATAGTAGATTTTAGTCTTTTCAATACATGTATTGAAAACCATCCTGCATCTTTTCTTTGACCTATGTGATGTGTGTATGAGACTTTTGCTAACAAAGAAAGGGGTGAGATTTTCCAACCACAACTTCCCCAGAGAGGTCACAGGGCGTCATGCGTCAGGCTGCCACAAATCACCTTTGCTTTCTATGTTTGAGTCAGGTGCTGCTAGCTAGCCGAAAAGGTTGGTCTGACAGCTGCAAAGATGGTGTGGGATTGACTCAATCACACACAAACGGTGGTGCTGCTGCCCCAAATCCAGCAGTCTTGTTCCAATAATAAGAGTCCTACAACACTTTAACTTCAGGCAGCAACAGCCTCGATGGAAGATGAAAAAACTGAAGGACGGGACATTGGACGGGGTACCTCCAGCCAGGGAGATAAGGAATGTGGGTCTACAAGAGTTTAACTTGGAAGTAGCATTTCCAGGGCAGGCCCCATCACCATCTGGGCCTGCCACTGATCCCTCCCTAACTCTTCAGGCCCCAATTCCATTGGGACCTCCAGATGTACCTCCTGCCAATACTCCCCCTCCAAGTGCCTGTCTAGAACAGATAGGGGAGACACCTGCCCCCGATACCCCACACCCGTCATGTTCTAACCAAACCTCTCCATGTGTTGTTCCTCCTTAGGCTGCATCCCAGGAAGTAATGGTGGCACCTGGTGCTGACCAGAATGTGTCCTCTCAAGTCTTATAGGAGATTTGAGACAATCATCAAGGACGCCATCCCTTCCTTGGGTGCAGCCATACTGCCTGCACTGGCCCAATGACCTACCAAGACAACTAATGTTGCATCTCCCAGTACGTCTTCCCTCTATTGTCCCTGCTACCACTTGTACCCTTCATGTTTCCCACTCCTGTGGGGTGTTTGATCCTGCAGCAGCCAGCCATAGTGAGTCCACAGGTGCAGAGGATCTAAATATTGTGATGAAGGGGGACAGTGAGGGTGACCAGTGATTTGACAATGTTTGGACCATGGACATTTGTATTACCCCTTGTACATAGACTGGTTCCCATGATGCTTCCTTGCGTGTTTTATTTATTTTGCCCAACCCCTTCCAAGTTCCCTTGCCCAATCTGCCTTAACATTTTATTTGCTTTCCCTTCCCTTACCAGTGGACAGTTTTTTAATTTAATTTATGCGCTACAATATCTATATTTTTCTTGAACATCATCTCTGTCTTTTTGTATTTCATTATATATGCTGGATTTAAAGTATGAAAGTCTACTCCGGTAGGTGTCTAGCTAGGCTTTCAACCTGATACCTTGTTACACAGATGGTCCCACAAGTCTAAATGTCTTACTTACACACATTTATCATCACATATATGACCTACAACCACAGTAACCAATTGACCATCATTAACTGTTACTCAACTCAGTACTGAATCGTGAAAAACATATTTTTTATTTATCACTATTTGGAATATTTATGTTTCAGTGATCATGGGGACCTCTCTTGTGACTTCATAATTGTGGTGGTGAGGATCTCTGTAAGTGCGTCTACTGTGTTGGTGTTTGTGTGTGAGTGGGTGTGGTACATCTTCCTGTAGAGTTGATGGGTGTGCCTGTACAGTTGGTAGGTGTGCCTGTACAGGGGGTGAAGGTGCCTACATAGTTGGTGGATATGCCTGTACAGGGGGTGAGGGTGCCTGTACAGGAGGTGGCTGTAAAGGAGGTGAAAGTGCCTGAACAGGTGGCAGAGGTGTCTGCCCAGGGAATGAGGATGCCTGTACAGGTGGGAGATGTGACTGGGTGGGGGAACGTGCCTGTGCAGGAGGAATGTGACTGAGCAGGACTGGCATGTGCAGGGGTGGTGCCTGGGTATGTAGGGGAGTGTCTGTGCAGGTTGAGGTACAGGTGGCTGGGCGGGGAGTGGTGCCAGTAGATGTGTTAGGTCCCCTCTAAGTGTTGACCGTATAGGAAGACTTTGAAACAGTTTCAACATGCCCTACATCATCTTCATGGTGAAGACATGGGGCCTGATTACAACATTGGCGGAGGGGGTTAATCCGTCCCAAATGTGACGGATATACCGCCCACCGTATTACGCGTCCATTATATCCTATGGAACTCGTAATACGGTGGGCGGGATATCCGTCACATTTGAGATGGATTAACTCCCTCTGCCAATGTTGTAATCAGGCCCATTGTGTCTTGCAATCTCTTCCCTATAAACCGTTATGACATAATTTTGCCTCCTTGATATGACTTGGCAAGATTTATCAATCCTGTCCAAGACAGGGGTCTGTCTGTCAATCATCCGAGCGATTTACTTCAGTGAGTCTGAAATGTCAGACAGAGTAACCCCAATGGCATGAATGTCTTGCATCACATCAGTCTGTTATTGGAAAAGTTCATCCTCTGACTTCCCATGATGACCATCTACTAGCCCCCTCAGCATTGGACAGCCTCTGATATGACAATCGGGTTAACCAACACGGGGAGGGGTTGCATGCGGAAGGCTGTGGGGTGGAGATTGGTGGCCAGGGGACACCTTGTCCTCACCAAGGGTGTTAGGTCCTTCAGATGTTTGAGAGAAGGCCTGGGATGCTCTGCCATGGGAGGAGTGTGTAGGAGAACCAACATGTCTAGCTTGGATGCAAGGGCTGAGAGAAGGTAATGCTTGTGCTGGGGCAGGTGAATGCTGTGGCTGGTTGGCTGACTGCTGTGAATAGGCAATCCTCAGAGGTGAAGTGTAAGACACAATGCTGGCCAGACCTGATGTGTGCTTCAGTGTTTTGCCCAGTAGGCCAACAATGCACTCCTGATAATCCAGGTCCTCCTCCACGACCAGCACCTGATCATCTTCTCCATCCTCATCTTCTTCATCCTCATCCTCCTCTTCTTGAGCATTGCTGTCTGCTATCATTGCTGCTTGGAGGAGGATCGGACTATCTCCTTGGATTACCCGCCACCCCACTTGTGAATGGTTCAACTTCATCAATTGACTCATTGTTCTCAGCACCTCATTGACAGAGGTTGCAACATGCTAAGTATTTTTCATTGTCATATCATGTGCTACAACACAAGTATTCTTTGCATCTAGCTCATATTCCACGTGCGACCTTGTCTGTGTAAACCTACATGCGACAACTTACACTGTAGCATTGAGGTGTTCAATGCAGATGTCAATGCAAAATCAAACTCACCTGCTCCAGCCACAGCTTTGTGTGATATTGAGATCCCCCATGACGTCAGCTGCTGAATCTGGCTCCTTGAGTGTTTGAAAGAAGATGTGGTCCTTAATCTAGCAGTTGCAGAAGAAAGTGACACTGTAATTAATGTTCAGCATGAAATATATATGAACATGCAAACGTTACACAGACATCACTGATTATTTTGGAAACATATCACACACCAACATCAGTTGCTTAGAAAAAGTGGCAATATCTACTAATATCCCTTCACAGGGATTTGGTAAGTGTGCACAATTTGATTGGTTCAGACAGCATATCTCCCAAATCTCTGGATGAGGTACTCTGAATAACCAAGGAAGCAGCTGTAATGTATCATACATATCCATATTTCAATACAACATATGGTGTGAATCATTGTACCTGTATATATCAGAGGTATAGACTTTCAACCCAGTTATGACCACTCCTCTTTTGAAGAGACAATATATGCAATTTGGTACATACTGTAGTTATTAAAGATAAATGTAGAGTCATCCTTTTATTAGCCAACACATTATGAAGTAATATATGCTTATAAGCCATATCTTACCATATGGAGATCAGTGACAACAGAGATTTTAGACAAACACCGCATCCTGCTGACATATCATCCAGCATTTCAGACTACGAGCCTTTAGAAAAATAATTTTTTTGCATACTTACCAGCGTCTACCATCCACCCAGTGTGTGGTGTTTGACCAAATGTCACACCCATACGTGGAGCAGAGATCGCTGTAGTATGTGTTTTTCTGGCCAACATCACAGGGCCTAAAACGATATGAGTGTAATTTGCTTACATCCTAGTTGACACATGTAATGAACAACATATCCTAGTTCAGTTCACATGTTTGAGACTATTGATGGATTCTATGTAAAATATCTATGGGTTGTCTGATCACAATGCAATAAATGGGACCCTGTTCTGGCCACATTAACACACCAGTTTGTGCTGGTGGTCTGGGTCAATGTGCCCCATGACGTTGCCTCCCTGCAATTGCAAAGACCTCTGCTCCAGTAAAAAGAAGTCAACAGACAATACCAACAAATGATGATTATGTACAATTTTTCACATACTTACTTGCATTTACAAAACAAATATGATGGTTACTAATGTAGGCACTTTTTCTAGTGCCATATACCATTGTGAAATTAAACCACTTGCAGTGATGGGTCACTGTTTCTGAATGGGAAGTTGGACGTTAAAATTTCCATCACAATGGATTCTGTAACTTGTCGTGCAATATACAAAATGTGATACGTAAGAGTCTAACTCACCATGGATATTTGCACACACTTAAAGTGGCTTTCATGGGCACATTTACAGTGAAGCATACACATTTATCATTTTAAGTAATTTATTAATCATCTCATATTTCCTGGCACCACATTAAGGTCATCATTTACAGGCAGTCCTGGCACCCCAGGTTGGGGTACATGGTGGAGAGGACATTCTTCTATAGTGGAGTGAGAGGGAGACAGGATCCAGTTTGTTCACCAGGCAGAGTTCTGGTGAACTACTACTTCATCTGGCACCTCTCATCTTACCATCCTTTTTGAGGTGTGGACGGGCCAGATATCCTCCCCCAATGCACTGACTGCAGTAGCCAACTGCTGCTATAGGGCTGCTTTCTGTGTTGCACTGATGAGTTATGGAGGTAGACCATGCCGTTTTTTGTAGTTCCTCACTACAAATGATACAATTATATTGGTCTCCTCCTCAGTGTAGTTCTTCTTCCTCTCACACATAGCATGCTGATGGTTAGGCAAGGCACAATACAGGCAGAGAACTATGGGTGTGAAAAAACGAGTCTTGGATGTTTGCTGCTTTTATGTTGTTTGTAGTGCTTGGATAGCAGGTGACATTCATTTTCTGCAGGTGTATGAAATTACACTTACTCCGCCCCAACTATGGGGATTCCACCCAGAATGCAGAGGTTTCACACTCAGGCAGAGATGCCGCCCGAGTGCGGAATCTCCTCCCTGAGTGCACAGTCTCCGTCCAGAGTGCAGAACCTCTGCAGTCATAAAGTTGCTACTCATAAGTCCCTATGTGAATACCAAAAGTAGTAAAGTCAAACTTTTTACATAACTTTACCTTTGTGAATCCGACTCTACAAGTGTGGTTTTACATTTAGTATCTTTAGGACTGTGGAGAACTACCAACATTAAAAGATAGGACAGTTTTTCAATTTTACACTTGCAGTTTGTGAATAGCAAAAATATCTCACACTACCATGGCAAACTCTCAAACAAAGTTAGGACACAGGATAGTGCACATGCCAGAAGTACCTACTTACTTTGATAGAAGTAAAAATATCTTTTTGGTATGAACTTCTAAGGCCTGCCTGCTCAATGCCCAATTTTAGGAATTCTGGTTACTGTCCTGGGATGGCAAGCTGAGGCTATCTCCTGAAGTTGTCTGTCCGAACAAGCCACAGCTGTAGGCCTGTTTTGTTATTATTTTATAGAGTACAAAGTTAATATACATTCACCTTGGAATTTCTCTGAGTTATTGCAGGAGAAGCAAGATACTAATCGCGGAAACAGAGCTCAGTGTTTGCCTCTCCAGGCTCTACCACTGCACACTGTTTATTGCTTTCTCAAAATGCACGCATTGTTGTTTTTTCATTTTTCAGCTGCGTATTTGACAGATATTTTAATATGCAAATCTTAGTGAATTGTTAGCATTCTCGATCCTACAGACATTTCACATTCACCAGAAACGATTCTCTAACATTATTAGCTATCTCTCTAAAAGTAATTGAAATGTCTGAGGGTATGGCCAGACACGAGCGTAACAAATGCAAGTTTCGTACACCAACTGAACTTTCTTATATTTGGTAAGGAAACTTGTCAATTTTTACTTGAATATTTTGTGAGTATATTTTATTGCTGTCTTGGAGAAATTACGAATTTGGGCCCGAATTTAAGAAAAGTGGCACTGCATCCAATGCAGCACCACTTTTCTTGTGCCCCTTAGCAGCCCTCTACTGCCTATTTAATATATGGCACACCATGGCACAGGGTAGGGGCAATAGCGCCAAAATGTTGATGCTAATCCTGCTGAGTACATAGGGGCCTATTGAAAACAATGGTATGCCCCGTTTTAACACCTGTTCTGTGCAGGCTTTAAAAATAGCTGCTAAAAAAGGGCCCAGTGGATCACTAGACTATTTTTGCGGTCCCCCTAACAGGAGAACACCTCGCCTTGCATACATTATGCCTAGCACAGGC
Organism: Pleurodeles waltl; assembly: GCF_031143425.1. Taxonomy (NCBI): domain Eukaryota; kingdom Metazoa; phylum Chordata; class Amphibia; order Caudata; family Salamandridae; genus Pleurodeles; species Pleurodeles waltl. Next base: position 32,526,022 of record NC_090437.1, read on the forward strand.
ATAATGTGGCTCAAGGGGTTACAAAGTGGAGCAATGCATGAATTGTGCCATTTTGTAAAATATGGCGCAGCAAATTTGGCCTTGTTGGGCCACATTAGCATCATAAAAAATGATGCTAATGTGATGCAAGGAGCCGCTAGGCACTCTTAAATCTGGGCCTTAGTCTGATAGATCAGGTAGGCGAATTTCTGAAAATGGTGGTTGATGGTTACTCTTTATCATAAAATAGATTTTTTCTCGCTGCTGTACTACACACACAACCCACCTCCCCTTTTTAAAGTCACCCCTCTCTGAAAAGAACAATCTAGTGCATCTTGACCAGTTACTGGGATCGGTTAATTCAGAACTTGAATGCGTTTCTCATTTGCTTTTTGATGTATTGCTAATTTCCAATCGTTAACTTGTTTTCTGATAAAAGTTTCTTTCCTTACTGTTGTACTATACACACAAACCCTGCTCCCATTTTGAAAGGCACCCTCCTCTGAAAAGAACAATCTAGTTCTTCTTGACCAATTACTGGGATCAGCTCATTCAGAACTTGAATGCTTTTCTCATTTGCTTTTTGATGTACTGCTAATTTCCAATTGTTATCTTGTTTTCTATTAATTAAATGCCGGAGGAGATTCTGTAGAAACAAACTTGTCTCCCACATGGTGTAAGGTTATACTGCTGAGAGCAGTGGCCTATTGTTGCTTATGTCATTTTAATTACCCGCCAAGTAGGTTATCCATTGTGAGTCACTCAGCTCATTAATTAACTTAGCAAAGGGGCATGGAAACGTGCAAATCACAAAACAACGTATACTTTGGCGATCATTCTACTAATTGAAATCTGCTGTGAACAAAAGTGCTATATGGTTTTGTGAAGGCCGCTGACAATATTCCGTTTAATGGGATCTCACTTAGCCTCCCACGGGTATTGAGACCAATAAATTCAACGAACGTCACAATGAATAAGCTACCTCTAGAAACAAGCATTTGCAATGCATTAGGTCTCGTTCGAACAAGGTAATTGTCATGTTTTGACGACAGAGCCCAAGAGCAAAAACAAAAGAAAACATGCATGGACAACTAGGCAAAATAAAAAAGTTTGCTTTAAAAAAAAAAAAAACTTTGCAGTTTTGTTTGTCCTGCTGGGCACATTTTCTCCAGTCACAAGCCTTCTGTTTGTGGGGCACTAGAAGTTAAAAAGAACAAATAGTACCTTGATCACATTGGGAGCAGCGGACGGGCACTAATTAAGTTGAATCAATTAGTGCTTAATCCTTGCACGACACAGAGAAATGGAAATGATGCCAGGTGTGACTTGATGAATTATGAGGCTGTAAGGAAGAGTGCCACGCAAACCAACAAATGGTGAGCAACAGGCGGGCTCCAAGCCCTTTACTGAACACGACAGAGTCTCGCAAGCGAGACACATGCACTAGCGCATGCACTCACAGACTCGACCCTAAAAAAGTACTACCAAGGCCTAAATTATATTGTCCTTAAAAAAATCTAATTGTAAAATACATAATAATAACCTAAGAAAATTGTCCTCAAATCCAGGAAACATTACACGTTCACCACATCCATTGTTTTGCTGGTCATGCTAGAAGCTAAATGTTGAGCATTTTATCACTTTGAGACCTACCAATCGAAGAGAATAATGTTTCTTCTATGCCTGTCCGTGCCATGTCAGCAGTGAGGCAGGCAGATGGATCATCAAAGGTTTCCTCCTCAAATTTAGTTGCAGTAAGTGTGATGTTTGTGTCTCTGTAGCTCAAACAGGGGGACAGCCTACTAACCTTTGTAGTTACATCTGGGGTCATGGTTTCAAGGCAGGCAGGTCCACTCTTTATTCTTCAGACAGCAAGGCAGACCTTCTTCTGCATCTTCTAAGGTCCAGGAGTTTTCTGAATTCAGTTTCAGGGGATACCACTGTTATCCCCAGTGCCAGCCTGTGGGTAAAAGACACCTTATGAAGTCAGAAAGGGCTGAGCACAGCCACAGGCAACTATCTAAAGTGCAATCAGGACAGGGGCACATCTCCTTCCCAGCCACCCTGCCCGGAAGACCCACTTTCCACTACACCCAGATCCTTTGTCCACTGTCAGGTCCCAGTACACATTTTCTAGTACAGAAGCCAACACCAACCTGGCAGAAATGCACATTTAGATTAGGAAGAAAAATGCCAACTTTTTAAAGTGGCATTTCTAATCTATGCTTGGGGTTCACTATCCATGATATGGTACCATCCCCACTGAAGTTGAAATTGATACATAGTGAAGAACTAATGCCATATCTAGGGAGTTTGCTATTTTAGCATTGTCTGTGTCAACTGAGAACTTTTGCTTCACCACCTCCTTGGAGTGGATGCCAGTGCTACCTGGTGAATCAAAAATATTGCTCAACCCAAAATCTTGAAAGGCTTGCTTGCCAAATGCATGCCAAGGAATAGCAGCCACTTTACTTAAACTAAGACAGTCTTCTAAATCCTTGCAGGAAAAGCGGGTCTCAGGCATGGCCCACAATTTCAACCACAAACGTGAGGGAGTCATTGTCACTTGATCCTCCAAATAGCTCAAACCACGTTCAGGGTGTGAAATGAAACTTGGTGTAGTTTTTAGAAATAGCCAAGAGTCTACACAAAAATGTGTTCTCCAACAAGTGCAAGTTATCCAGGCCAGCATAACCCCATACACCTGCCCCATTAGTCCCAGCAAAAGAGGCATTTGCTCCTGTATAACAAGGTAATTTCTCTAATTGGCTTGTGGCCTAACTTTTTCACAAAGCTACAAATTGCTTCGCAAGATGCCACAAACGTCTGAGCTTTATGGGTAATTAGCCTATTCCATTTCATCTTTGCATCAAAGAAAACACCCAAGTAATTAAACTTTGATACCATTACAATGGGAATACTCCTAATTCAATGATATTTCAATCAGGTGTGTTTTTTGGTCGCATGTCAATATAAAAGATTTCTGGTGATTGACTTTCAAAATTAGGTTCCTATAAAAGAGTCTAACAGGGCCTGTAAACCATTGGCTGTGTGGGCAATAAGGACTGCGTCATCGGTGTATAGAAGGACTGGTACTGGAAGAAGCCAATTTTAGGAACGCCCTTGATGCATGGGACTAGTGCCAGATCTAGGGAGTTGATGTAAAGAAAGAATAAAAATGGTGGCAAGATACAGCGCTGCCTAACCCCTCTTGTGGGCCATATTGATTGAGTGTATTTACCTTTTTGGGCATAGCTCACTTTCATGGTAGTATCCCAGTGTAGGCGCTTGAGAAGGTCCAAAAAAGGAGGGGCATTTCCTACCTGATCTATCAGCTCCCACAGTTTCCCCCATCAACAAAGTTGAAAGTGCAGGAGAGGAGAGGTCCATGAAGTCCATTTGTATGGCACCCCTCCTGGCTTTGACATTTTTCCCTAGGATTAGGGATAGGTTAAGCACTTGTTAAACTGTGCCTAGCCCCAGCCGAAACCCATATTGGAAAAAAAAGAATTGGACATCTGCCCAATCTTCTAGCTTACCCAAAATTACTCAGCCTAATACTCCAAGAGAAGAATCCAGTAGCGAAATAGGGTGGTAACAGGCTGTGAGGTTCTTATCTCCTTTTGGAAGATTGTCTCTATATTTGACTCCCTCCTGGAATCAAGAGGACCCCCTCCCACCTTATGACAGCTCAAGGTACATTGTTTGTTAAGGGAGCCCAAAAAGTGGAATTGTGCCTGCACAAATTAGTAGGGACACCATAGGGACCTGGCTCCTTCCTGTCCTTGATTGAGCTGGTTGTTCCATGAGTGATTATTCTATCGTTAACATGCGTGAGGCCATTCTACAGACTGCTATAAAGCTATCTTGAATTTTGACTGGGTCAACATTGATGAAAGCACAGCACATTATGTCCTCATATGTATCAGTTATCAGATTTTTAAAAAATGTATTCAGTTCTATACTTTCCTACTTCATACAAACCTCCTTGTTGGCGGACTGTTGTAAAGGGGGCCTGTTCCAACACTTGGAGCTGGTCTACAAAGAAAAAGAAAAACTGATGATGATGGGGTTATGGTCACTAAGTGGGGAGGGGAGAATTTTGTACCTAACTAGTTTAGTAACTAATTCTGCTGAAAGTAAGATAAAATCTATTGTGCTACATGTGACTCTTCCATCAAATCTAGGAAGATTAGTGAAGCCCAAGCCTTGCGCCTCTGATGAAAAGTATAAATTGTGAGCTAAAACTATCTGGTTCAAGGATTACCCATATGTTGAATGTAAACAATGATAGATGTTTTTACCTTACCCGTCCATGATTCCCAAGATACGGAGACATCTAACAACGTTGAAATCTCCTGACCAAAAAAGAAGCAAATGATTGCTTTCACTACAAATTAAATCTGCTACAATTCCCTCCAACGTGACTATAATACAAACTGGTTGTACCGAAAAATTGTAAAAAATAAAAGTTAATCCACAATACATTACCAACTTTTGGCTGGGACAACATAAAGATCTGAAACATGGGTTAGAGACCAAATCCTTAACACTCAAATTTCTGGCAGCGGCAGAAAGTAAAACAGCTAAACCCCCTTGTAATTAAATTTGGTTAGATGTTTCACAGGGGCTTGGCTGCTTTTATGCAGTGTCAGTTTTGCATAACTACATATTTAAGTGCAAATATGGCTGCTCCAGAACAGGCTAGATATACCTGCTAGAGAATCTCAGATGAGTTGGCCAGACAAAACCAAGCATATTGTAAGGAGTAGGAAGCAGAAATGCCCATCAGATTTGCTTGGTTCCATTAATACTCACCAGTATACCGCAAACAAAAATGCAGAAAAAACAAAGACATGATTCTTAACATACCTACCAGTAAAGTGTTCATATTGATCTATGCATCATTATGAATGAATATGGATTGTAAAGGGTCAGAGAGGGAAAGATTTTATCTAAGTCAGCAGTTCTTGACCTTTTGACTTCTAAAGACCCCTACTGAATCATTACTCGAATCAGAGGTTTCCCTCTCAGTCATTTTTGGTAACTGGGGAACCCTTGCCTAAGCAATTTCTATGATTTGAACTTCAAAACAATACACAAAAATACAAAAACAAGTATACACCAAACAAATGCTCAAGTATTGAAATATTTTGTTTAATTTACAATTAAATATAGGAAATGTGTTCACATTCTATGCTGTTCTTCTTATTCATTTGTATATACTTTAAGTCTAAAGTATTCATTTTAAAATTATGTATTTGATAACACTGTTGTGGACCCCCTGACTATGCCTTGTGGACTCCCAGGGGTCCTGGGACCACAGGTTAAGAACCACTGGTCTAAGTTATAGAATGTCCATTAATTTACTTAAACGTCTTTTGTAGAGTACTCTTAGTAAGATCTTACACATTATCATAAAACTGTACTTTTGTTGCAATATTCAGTACAATTTAAAACTACTTGAAATATACTGAAAAAATAAGCCTGTTGATCTTATCCAGAAGAAGAAAGAGGAAGATGGCGAGACACAAACCAGAAGAGGGCTAGTGATTCAGGATACATGATGGTTATGACAAAAAGAGAGAATGTGTGAGTAGGATTGTTGAAGTGAAGTTTAATTGCTGACAAAGTGCTTCAATATTATCATGTGCAAAACTCACATTTTAAAATTAAATGTGCTAAATAAAAATATTTGTAGTAGTCAACCATACTTAAAAACTATAGACCTAACACAGAAATTAAATATAGACTTCTAAACCTAGCATAACTGATGCTGCCATGCTAAATAAAAAATACATTAATATTGAAAGGCCTGTTTTCACATTGAATAGCTATGGTGCAATAGCTAGGTTACTTTCTATTTGCTGCAGATGTTGCTGTTTCAGAAGCTACTGTTTACTAGCTAGTGAATAGACACTTGTTTTGTATTAGAAGACTAGGGGGGTCATTCTGACCCTGGCGGCCGGTGACCGCCAGGGTCACCGACCACGGGAGCACCGCCAACAGGCTGGCGGTGCTCCCGAGGGCATTCTGACCGCGGCGGTTCAGCCGCGGTCAGAAAGGGTAAACCGGCGGTCTCCCGCCGGTTTACCGCTGCCCCAGTGAATCCTCCATGGCGGCGGAGCGAGCTCCGCCGCCATGAGGATTCAGACACCCTCTACCGCCATCCTGTTCATGGCGGGAAACCCGCCATGAACAGGATGGCGGTAGGGGGTGCCGCGGGACCCCTGGGGGCCCCTGCAGTGCCCATGCCAATGGCATGGGCACTGCAGGGGCCCCCGTAAGAGGGCCCCAAAAAGTATTTCAGTGTCTGCTTTGCAGACACTGAAATACGCGACGGGTGCAACTGCACCCGTCGCACCCCTGCAACTACGCCGGCTCAATTCTGAGCCGGCGTCCTCGTTGCAGGGGCATTTCCTCTGGGCCGGCGGGCGCTCTTTTGGAGAGCGCCCGCCGGCCCAGAGGAAATGTTTGAATGGCCGCCGCGGTCTTTTGACCGCGGTGCGGTCATTTGGCGGCGGTACCTTGGCGGACGGCCTGCGCCGTCCGCCAAGGTTAAAATCACCCCCTAAGAGTGAGGTTCTCACCACAAAAGATGGAGATGACAGAAAGGATGACTCATGGGACCGAAGTCTGTGAAAAAAAAGAAAAATGTACTGCACCGTTCAAGAACTCATGTATGAAAGACGATTGAATCCTAGTCAGAAGATGGGCAGTAAACCTATTCCTAGGAGTGTGATGAAATCTTATTTTTCAACATGATGAAGAAAGAACAGAAATGTTTCAATTTAGAGTTTGTGTATTTATAGTAGTGTGGGTTCCTACCAATGTTATGGCCAGATCATTATTCTTTCTTTAGACGAGAGTCCAGACACCCCATTCTTTTCCTTGGTAGGAAGAGATCTTGATTCCTTTCCCTGACTCTCTGACAGGAGACCGCCTTTCAAGTTTTCTTAGACTTCTCTACATGTGAGGTATTAACTTATTTCTTGGTCTACTGTTATTTTGCTGAGAACACTTTCAAGCTTATTATGCAAAAGCTTCCTCCGTATCCTTTAAGTTATCTCTTCAGAACTCTTCATAGGTTTCTACACGGACACATTTCTCCTCTTCAAATTTAATTTAAATTTAATTTAGAATAGGTAGTTTCTTTATGGAGCATGTTGGTTGCATTCGTATTGTATTGACTGCATTATTGACTAATATAGTGATACACACCATTATAAAATATTGATTAATTGAATATTTTACATTTTAATGATGATACTTGGAGACTAATACTTTCATAAAAGGTAGATTACTAAAGATTTGAAAATAAAAACCTTTCACTCACATTAACTCTCTATATGGACTGAACAAAAGATGTACTATTTAGTAATGATTTTATATTCATTATGGCTCCTTACTTCTCTGTCAGCATCAAAGATCCACATGACCTGTACACAGGGTCTCAGTAATTAATATTCTAGTTGATTGAGGTGTAGAAACCCCCCGGTCCACGCTCCAGGATCATGTCAGAGGGGAGTAGAGGGGACAAGAGAGAATATATAGGATAATTCAAACAAAAAGAGACTGAGGTAAGACCATGAATTCAGTGGTAGGTTGGAAGAAAGGTTTCTTGTATAGATTAAAAAAACATTCACAATAAATAAAACTATGCACTGAAGTCTATAAAGAAGTAAAATCATTGATAAAAGTAATCATAAACAAATAATTTGAAAGTACATAAACAATCACATCTTTAACTGTTAAATTCAGTTTCTTCCAGACAATCTAAACTAAACCTTGTTCCTACTTAGGATTTGCCTAGTTCAAAATGAATTCATAGCATTTTATTGACAGACTATAAATAAGAGGAAGTTAATCTGAAAAAAATACAATACAAACAATCAATTAGTTAGATTTACCTTTAAAGCAAATAAACATAGCTTCGCTAGTAAATCGGCACCTTTTTTGGCACAAAAGCATGGAGTCCGAATTTTATTCACAGATTGAGTAGTCCTGGACAAAGTTAAACAATATGTTCAAATGTTTCTTCAGCATTATTTCATAAAGACCAGATTCTTTGAGACTTCTACAATTTATCCCACGCACCTTCAAACCATAAAATCAGAATAAACCTATGTTTGTCTCTTGATGTTGTAGGTGTATCGTGAATAGCTCGAATTTTTTTTAGCCAGATTATAGTGCTATGTCAACAATATAAAACGCTGTTTTGATTTTATTTTTAATAGCTATTTAAGTCGCGTCCAAGGTAGAAAGTGGAGCAATAATAATAGTATTTAAATTCAGTGGACATCATTGTCAAATAAGCGCATATTAATAATATATTGAAACAGGTGGCATGGAAAAGGTAACATGTGAAGGTATTTATGCTATATATGATTAGGTAGTAATTTTTGCGTGAATCGGACAAGGCAGTCATCATCGGATAGCTTTACAGTGGGATAGCAGTTGTTCAGAGATCACAAGATATTAACAGGTGGATTTTGAGTTGAACATATTCAGATTTGCATGCAAAATTGCACCTTGTGAGTTGATAAAAATATGGGGGCAGATTTACAAACATTTTGCGTCATGGATGTGCCAATTTGTTTGTGCAGTCCTGATGCAAAATGGTATTTGCGAGTTATAAAGCCAGGCAAATTGGACATGCGTGGCTTTGCGTGGGATTTTTCCCAAAAAGTAACAGCAGGCACAATACTGCCTTATGTTACTTTGGATTAGGGAGGTGTTCTTTGGGTGGAGCATGGGCATTCCTATGAATCCACCCATGGACTTTGGTGCATTCCCAGATTTACTAAAGCTAGTAAACCTAAGAATGCTCCAAATGTTATGCTTCCCTGAACCAGGTGTAATGATGTGCCATATTTTTGTTTCTCCTTGATAATCCTTTTTTTATATATGCTCATTGTGCAGCACACATAGAAAGAGGAAAATGCCTTTAATGATTGTTTTGGTGTTGGAAATTATCCCCTCCTGCACAAAAACAATCCCACTTGCAACAAAGACACCCTTGCACCATAATGAAAGGGTGCCTGCATTTGTGCTAGGCAGCACCCAGTGCGCCAGAACTAGGAGACCGCAGAAATGAGCCATATATTAGATTATACTGTTCATTCCTGCTGGTTCCCTGTCACGCACTGCAGCTCAGAAACTGTTTGCTGCCTTCCAATTCATGAAATATAATTAAATATGCCCTATTGTGTATGAGAAGAAATGCAAGATTAATAGTTTCAGAGGGGTTTTAGTATAAACAAAATTACAAAGAGATTACATAGGCAAATTAAGAGAATGCTAAACAGAAAAGGGGGAGCAAAGGAGGAAGTAGGTGGCAGAAGATAAAATAGGAAAGAGCAGGGTCTTCTGACATACCTTCACTATTTATAGTTCCCTCTTGTTTCTTTCTCTCTTCGCTTCCCCATCCTCTGCATCTTTTCCTACCTCAGTAATCCTTATAATGTTCGGCCACGAACGTTTCATTTCTGTCAGTGGGGGTCAGGAGGTTGTTATGGTTGGGTGGCTTTGGTGATATCTTGCATGAAGAAATAAATATTTCATATTCACTTTCATCAGTTGTTAACCGAATGCAAAATCATTGTAAATTGGTTGGAGGACAGAGAGGTAGAGAGAAAGAGCGCAAGGTTATGTGGTATTAGGGAACCTTATATGCTGAGAGAAAAATATTTGAGAAGGAAAATAATAAAAATAATAGCAAAGGGAGAATGATGAGGAGAAGTGGGCTAATTACGTAAGGATGTCCACGGCGGGCAGGGTGGCCGAGAGATGGTCATAATGGGCAGACGGAGTGTAGGCAGGCATTGTCATTGATGGTGGATTCTGAAATCTTCGGTTCATGGGAAAGGTCTGTATGTGAGAAAAATGTGGAAATAGATTTTAGGTATGAAGGAATTAGAACATTCAGTGGTGTGGAAGTGGTGCACACAAAGGGGCTGTTTTACTTCCTGTTTAATGTACCCAGCGAGGTGTTAAAAGGTAGACTTGATTGGAAGGATCGGGAGGAAGAGAAAGGAAAAATTAGCATATGTAAATAATCGCCATAAAAAGGGAAGGAGAGTAGAAAATAAGTGCTCACAACGGCAACAGAGACTGCCTCAATGCGTAGAAGAAGGCACCCTGGACAGAACCTTTAGGGCACTATAGTGGAGCAGACAGAAGGTGCAGGCGTCTGAGAAAAGAAGGTAAATCACAAAGAGCACTGACCTTTTACAGAGATATGGCAGTCACTATATATGGATTCCCACCATCAAAGTCAGAATAATTCCCCTTCTTATTCATTAAGGCAAAGCATAATGCCAATAGTAAACTGGAATGGTTCCCAAATTGTAATAGAATATGTAATTTAATTGTAGGAGTAGCATCCAGATTTAAGGCACGAATTACGAGAGGCCTCTTAATTCTGATGAGGTATTAAAAGGAGTTATTTGCCCCATTGGAATTGCGAAATCCATGGGAACACTACACATCCACTACATCCCACATGAACATTTTGGATGACATATTTTGTAACACCTGCAATTTTGTCACTAGCATACATTGAAAGGTGAAGAATTAATTTTGTCAGCCACATATTTTCTGTGCAAATATTTGCAGATCTTAACTCTTGTAGACATTTCCCATGTTGGTTTACAAAATAATTTTTAGGCCTGTGAAAACGTTGCCCGCTATTGCAGGCAAAGGAGCACGTGGAACAAGGCTGTTTGTGATGTTCCCCAGCAATCTTCCTTGCAAGAATCCCGATAATTTATTTTGGGTTTAGCGTGCTGGAAGCACTGTAAACAAGGGTGACATTCTTACACTCTTTTGTCAACTACTTGTTGAGCCATGATTGCCACCATTTTCTCTCACATTGTTGACAAGTCTTCAAGGAGGTTAAAGCCTACATTCTGCAAATGACTGGTGTGAACAACAAACATTTAAAAAGCCAATAGGTTTTGTCTATGCAAGACTTTTGGCATTGTCAAAATTTGAGCTTGAGCTGCTGTGCAACCTGGCCCAAAGCAAATGAAAACAAAGTCCTTCGGTGTGGCCAGCATCATAGCGCTTTTTTTAATTTACTTGAAACCATGTTGAATAGCACCAAGCTGCTGTGCAACATATTTAAAAAATATTAACAAATTCGAATTGCTGTTTGTGAGCTATTTGGATTTGTTAATGTTTTTTGAAGCAATTGTATTACTCACAGTAAATAAAACAAACACACTATGGTGCGGCCAGCTTTGACCACATCATAGCAGTTTGTTTTTATTTACTTTAAGACATGTTGCACAGCGGCCCATGCCACTGTGCAATATGCCTTAAAACAGCACAGGGGTTTGGGGGTGGCAGGCAGTTCTCTCCAGTGAGAAGAGGATACAACGCTACAACCAGAACTGTGGCCTGTGGAACTGAGGAGCCAGGTTCAGCTCTCAGTGTTGGCTCAACATCCTGGGAAAATCACTTAATCTCCCTGTGCCTAAAAACAAAAGTGAATGTGCCTTTGTGTAATGTAACTGATTCTCCTGTAAAGCTATCCCATATCTTTGGGTCAAATTTGCTATAAATAAACCTTTAAAAAAATAAAAAGCAAAAATAAGGAGGAGGCTGGGAAACAAAGGCAGCAGTGTGCATGGGTGAAAAGGAACGATGGGGGGTCCCAAAAGGTAAAGAAAGGTACCTTTGGGAGCCTGTGGCCAGTAGAAGTACACTGGCCACAGGAAGCAGTACTTGGTCCATGCTTCATGACAGGGGTGAAAACTGAAGGGCAAGAGGAAAGCAGAGGTGAGAAGGAGGCCTCGACCATTAGGAAATAAGAGTGACATGGGAGCCAACTAATGGTAAGTTTAGGTAAGAAATGGGCAGGCTCTGGGCCCCTTTTAAGTGTTTTTTATTTATTTTAAGAACAATTGCTTTCACTCACAGCACATGTGCACTGTAGGTGAAGTTTACAAATGACCATTGCTGGCTTGTGACAGTGTCTGAATCCTCTAAAGGATTATCAATAATCTCCCAAAAAGAGTATGCACTCAAAAACATTAAAGACAACACCAGTCCCTGAACAGAAAGCATCAATTAAGCAAGTACTAAAATCACTGTGTAAACCAGGTGTCTCTAATAGGTATCTTTGGAGCTTCTCCTGTCAATGAGTAGCTCACAGGCATACAGCCAAAACAAGCATTTCATTCAGATGGTCGGGAGCAGAGCAAAATTAAGCTCTGTTCATGACATGCAGGAAGCAGCACTGCGCAGCTCTATAATCTCATAGTGGCAGCTAGGCACACCAATGAAAGATGCCGATGCTCACACACAAAGTGTGAGTGAAATCACAGAACCTACCAGACCATCTGTCACCATGAGACAAAGAAGATGGTGAATGGCCTGGCTGCGGGGCCCCTTTTATCAGTCACATTATATTAGAATAGAAGAATGTTATTGATAGCCAGAATGGTTTGAGTGGAGAACAACACAAGTTGGTGCATTTGTGGAAGGCAGGTTTAGAAACAGTAAATGAGCCAGGAAGTACAGGGTCTGGAAAGAAATCTGAGATATATCAGGGTCTGTCCTTGTTTGGTTGGTGGGTGTGAAATGCATATCTGTCCTTATGTGTGAGTGTGTGTTTATGGGTGCCTGGTGTGAGGGCTCTACCTGGAAGGGTAAGTTCCTTTCTTTTGAGTAATGGACAGCTGAAACCACAAGGAGTATTTATTAGTCTTGTGGCATAAGGAGGACATCTCCACTATAATGGCGTCAATTCATGGCATAATGGTAACCGTTCCATGTATAGCAGTGGTTCTGGCATAATGATGACCTTTCAAGACTTTTTTAGCAGTGGATGAAAGTGGTCTGACCTGCCATAAACAATATTACTGCATAACACCGAACACTTCCAGCATGATGATGTCTATCCTTAATATATTGTGTTTTTGTTTGGCATTATGGTTTCCAACCCTGGCATAGGAATGGCCTCCATTAACATATTGTAGGAATCCTTGAAATTATGATGTCCTCCTCTGATATGATGGTTGCCATCCTAGGCAAGTGATAGTTAAACTTAGACAATTACAAAGGAATCTATTCATGAAAGGAAGTTTTACAGGTGAGTGTGTGATTAAAAATCAGAAGCTGATGTTTGAGAACCAAGTATTTGTTTACTAGGAGGGAACAACAGAATTTCAAGGAACTTTTTTGTGTGTATCCTTACAAAAAAAAAAAAAACATAACTTTTATAGCAAAATGTGTATATTTTAAAAGCTGGTAGATGTAAAAAAATACAAAAACATTGCTTTTCCAAAACAAATTTAAAGCTGATGAATAAATGTTATTGATGCAATTTCGTGGATTCCATGGGGGTGCTGCTATCCCAGTTATTTAATTAACTCATGTAGAGACATGTTGTATTGCTAGGATTATATGAGATTACTACTGTAAACCATGTCTCATGTGCAGAGGTGTTTACTATCAGTAATTCTGCTAGTTATAGCCATTAATCTAATCTTGTCTGATTTGATGTCAATCATAATATGAATAATGTTTTTTAGTAGCTTAGAATATTTTTCGTTGATCAGCTCTAGCAATTCGTACAGAAAAGAGTGCAGATCTCTGTGTGCATGGCATCTCTCTGTGGTCAAGTAAAAACAAGGGGCCTCATTATGAAGTTTTGGCACAGGACGATGCAACAAGAATTCTTGCTCCACTACCCAGTGTTTAAAAAAGGGCTGGAATGGGCAGAATCTATAATATGGTACATTCCTGGCCTTTCCCCATACGCCGATGCAAGCACCCTTGCTGCATGGTGCCAGGATGTCTGTGTTGAGGGATGATTGTTTTTGTTCAAGAAGGGACACCTTCCTGCACAAAAACAATCACAAGAGGTGTTTTTCTCATGCTATGCACAATGGAGAAATAAAGGTATTTTGCCTCATTACACACTCTCTTACGCCTCCCCTGAGGAGGCGTAGGCTTTTGACACACTCCCAGGTTTACTGAATCTTCTAAATCTGAGAATATGTCAAATGCCATGGGTCTTCCTTGGGAACATCCGCCGTAATACCCATGGCACACCTTCCTATTGCAGGGTGAGGCAACGCAACGACTTGTGCTGTGTTGCCTCAGTCCATATCTAAAAGGCAATGAAAAGCAATGCAGGGGGGCATTATGTGGCCTTATGGATATGGCCCTGCAGTGTGTGCTGTTGGACCACCACTTAAAGTGATGTTCCAGCGGCGCACAGGGGCTAATACATAAGCCCCAGGTTTTCTCCATTAAGTTCACATGGACATTGTTAGCGCGTCTGACTTATTTGGTGAATTTATAAGGGGACATGTTTGTAGGTCGATGGACCTTTTCACTGCGCTTAGAGTAGTTCCCACTATATAAACCCATACCAATGAAAATCAATAGCAATAACAATCAATAACTTCAATAATCATAGGAGTCTGTAATTTCCACGCACCGTGACCTCACAGTCATGAATAACCACACCTTTATGTAAAAGTTTGAATGTTTATTTCCTTATATTAACAATGCTAATATCACATAACTTAGTTTCAAAATAAAATGGTGAGCATAAAAAAACAATACTGGCTGCCCAAATCTCCTAAAGAATTACAATTTAATCAAAGCTTGGACCACTACACATTCTAAGGTTACAACATAAATCAATAGCAAGAATAACTGTGCAAACGAAATGGCATACATTTAGAGTCAGCAAAGAAAATATATCAACTGTTATTACATGTAGCAAGCGGATGTATGATGGAACATGCATGCACTTGCAATGCATGACTTTACAACGCAGTAAGTACAAAGCATGGTCATTACCACGCATGCACTTATCACAAAATGTTTTTACAATGCACATGCTTTTACCACAAATATCTTTACCATGAAAATTTCGTAGTGAAGGCATAGTTAGTAAAGGCATATGCATGGTAAAAACTAGGGGTAAATATAACATATGTTTATATATATATATATATATATATATATATATATATATATATATATATATATATATATATATGTGTGTGTGTATATACATTTATATGTAATATATATAAATGTGTATATATATATATATATATATATATATATATATATATACACAAACACACCTTTCTACCCAAAAACTCTACCTACCCTAAACCCTAAAAATTACCTTACCACCCCAAAACCCATACCCACCCTAAAACCTAAACACCCCTTACCACCTCAAAACCCATAACCACCCTAAAATCTAAAAATACCCTCACCACCCCAAAACCCATACCCACCTTAAAAATGCCCTTACCACCCCAAAACCCATGCCCACCCTAAAACCTAAACACCCCTTACCACCCCAAACCACATACCCACCCTCAAACTTTAAATACCCTTACCACCCCAAAACCCATGCCCACCCTAAACCCTCAAAAAGCCCTTACCACCCGGAAATCCCTACCCACCCTAAAACCTAACAATGCCCTTATCACCCCAAAACCCAAACCCACCCTGAAACCTAAAAATGCCCTTATAACCCCAAAACCCATACCCACCCTAAAACCTGAAATACCCTTACCACCCCAAAACCCAAGCCTACCCTAAAAATGCCCTTACCACCTCAAAACCCACACCCACCCTAAAATCTAAAAATGCCCTTACCACCACAAAAACACATGCCCACCCTAAAACCTAAAAATGCCCTAACCACCCCAAAAGCCATACTTACCCTAAAACCTGAAATACCCTTACCACACCAAAACCCACACCTACCCTAAAACCTAAAAATGCCCTTACCACCCTAAAAGCCATACTCACCCAAAAACTTAAAAATGCAATTACCACCAATAACTATTACCCACCCTAATCACTATTTATGTGTGTATATATATATATATATATATATATATATATATATATATATATATATCTATATGTCACTCAACCCACTTAATACTTACCTGTACTTACCTTTAAAACCTTTACCACACATACACCTTTACCATTCATGCCTTTACAATGAAATTCGTTGTAAAGGCATGCATGGTAAAGGTATATTCGTGTTAAAGGCATGTGTGGTAAAGCCATATGTTGTAAACACATTTGCGTTGTAAATGCATTATGGTAAATCCATTTTGTTGCATTCACCGCGATGTAAGTGATGTTTCCCGTAGCAAGCATCATCAGTGAGTACCCTAACTAACCTTCAGATTAGAATAGCATGTTAGGACTTCATGCAAAACAATTTAGTCAACACAAATTTAGAAAAAACATCTAACTATGGCTCTATCAAAATTAGCGGTTGGTACATAGGGATAAAAGCAAATAGACATAACAATTAGTAACATCGTCTTATACCTTGCCTAAGTAAGGTTCAGCAAGCTATTACAGCCTTCGTCAGCTAGACATCGATTCAGTCATCAAAACATCGGAATTCGGTATTAAAGTTCAGGAAAGCTATGTCTTTTCATGCCTTTTGGAAAGAATAATAACTAAGCACTCAAGACAGTTAAGAAAAATATCGCAGAATGGCCTCTCTCCTCCCCGTGCAGTCTGGCTAAGTTAGATTTCCCAAAACTACTTCCCACGTTGACATTGGTCAAAGAATCATACGTTTACATTTAGTCCAATGGAAAGAGAACCCCAAATCTAAGAATTTACTAGTACATGGTTCACAGGTTGATGATTGGCTCCTCTTCTCCTGTTCTCGTTGTTGGATTTGTCAGGTATCAATATTGTATCAGCTTATACTCCAGACGGTGCATCCGTTGTCTTATCCTGGGAAGGTCGCCTCTACACACACTAAGTTATACATTTTATCCCTAGTTAGTACACCATATTCTAGCAAGCAGTTCTCATTGGAAAGAATTTAAACTACTAGCATTTGGTCAATGCAGTGGAAAATCACAATTTATATCTCTAAGCAGCCATTTTCTAAATCACCTAAGAAATGCAGCTTGACATGAGGCCATGCAACTAGGCCCAAGACCTTGCTAAAGTTAAGGCCTACGATTAATAACGCAAGTACATAATACATAACCTTTAATATGATATACTATTACATTAATTAAAACATAAGCTATTAATAAATACACTTTGTGAATATTGACGGCAACTCAAGTAGGTACAATTTCAAATGTGTGTATTATTTCTCCATGTTAACTCATTTTCTATGCAAAATCAACACTCAGAATACATGAATACTCATTAGTAAAATTCAGGGTTAACAATATCAACATCTCCATCTACCTGTTTGTTGATAATAATCAGTTGTATCGAAGGCTAAACTCCTTTAAGTCGTTCAAAATCATAAAATCTCAGACAGCCAGCTTTCATCAATGAATGAAACAGAAACATGTTGAATTCAATGCAGCAAAGACAGAATGTTTGCTTCTGACTCTCAGATGAAATATAACCACTGTCCAGACATGGGTAAAACCAGTGAAAGTTGCAGTTATCATGTCCAAAATGGCTACATCAGCTAAATCACTGGGTTTCATGCTAAATGAAAAACTTCAATTTAAATGCAACATTCAAATAATGGAAAATTCAAATTTTTCAAATCTCGCCTCTCTCAAAAGGATATTAAAAGAGCAGTTAGAGTCTTAGTCATTGCTTGATTAGACTACGTGCGGGACCCTCACCCTAATCTTCCATATATCGCCTCGTCTCACTAAGCTTTTACTACATCCACCAACCTGCTTTCTAAAAAAAACAAAAATCCCTGCAAACCACCCTTCACCTGACTAGCCACAAAACAGTGTTATGAAGCCAGGTCTTCTCTTAGCTTGCTCCCACAAAATATGTAATGACATCCGAGCCTAAAACAGAAACACACCCGCATTCCCCATCTTCAAAAAACTACTGAAAGATCACCTCAAAAAAAATATTTAAATGCTTGACTCTTCTTTAGAGTGTTACCCAATGCTTGGCCTTCCACCTTCAAATACAAATTGTCCCTTTTTCAAACTGAAATGTTTATTCCTAAGGTGATCTGCATGGTTTAGGAGAGTGTGTGATCCTTATTCGAGTTCTGCATAGCAAACTGTAAATTTTTGATCCTCAGCTTAGTGCACACAAAAAAAATGTGTGTGCCTGACAATGAAAAGTGAGAGCCTAATCAGGGCAATGGGATCTGCAGGACAACATGTTTGGACCCTCCTTACTAAGTATGACAACCATCACCTCACCAGACTTTAATGAGCTGGTAGTAGGAGCAATAATTAGAGTTATAATAGGAAGGGAGGCTTTTTTATTTGACACTGCCTGGGAGAGATTTCTACCAGCCTCTCCCTTAATTTTAAAGTGGTTTGCCGGTCCCCTACAACTGGGTTCTTCGCCCTCCCATGAGGGATATGGATGTTGCATGTGTATACTTGTGTAGCAGATATGTATGGAGTATTTGTGACATACGTGTCCCTCGCCACACTAGAACCTATTCTGTGTTTGTTACAACCAAGTGGTACCTAAGATTGAGGGTTGGAAAGAGCCTAGATAAGAGATTTGATTTGCAATACTCTTCCAAGAGAAGAGACAGGGGGCCCCTTTGAAGCCCATGGATTTTCTTTCCTGAACCATTAGAAGAACTACCCCTCAAAGCTTAATAGGTAGTGGGCGAACCCCCATTTCCTATTTACCCTTGTTTAAGGTCTCTTATAAAATGAGACCCCCAGCTCCCTCCAGCCTCTTCCCCACACTCTGTAAAAAAGTTCTTGCTTGGACCAATCTGACTGGAATAAGCACAAAGTTGCAAAAGGTGCAGAACTTGTCTCATAGTTAACTGTTAAAATACATCTACTATCTGCAACTTTAGTATAATGATTCAGCAGAAACTTCCAAACTGTGTTCCCAGATTACTGTACAGGAAGCCATGGTCCACATAAACATCAACTGAGGAACTCTTTTACTCTCCACAGTTGGTGTACTCACCACCACATCTGCTTGCCAGATTCAGGACCATCGCTAGGGGAAATCTGACATCCCTGGGAGAGAAGCTCCCTTGGTGAAGGAAGTAACTGACCAACTGCTGAAGAGAGGCATTGAGACATTGTACAAGAAAGATGTTGCCTAGAATAGGTGGAACAGCAAGCAAACTCTGGAGATGGGGAACTTGAATGACCACGGTATTGTGTGGAGGACTTGCACAGCTCACAACAACCGCATTTCCAAGTGGCTGGAAAGCATCTACGGTGCTTGATGTTCTGTGAAAGTGCTTGTAATCTATGAGCCTACCTGAAGTTACATGACAGGCAACCCCACTACTGGAAGCTAGCACCTAGAAATTAGAGGAGATCATCAACTTAGTATTGCAGTTGGATATTGCCATGGACTGAGTTGTGCAAGAGGAAAGGTGGCTCCTGTTCATAGCAGGAACATTGGGCATCACCCGACTCACCATTGTAGTCATGGTGGACACTTAGGGCCGTATTTATACTTTTTGACGCAAAACTGCGCTAACGCAGTTTTGCGTCAAAAAAATTAGCGCCGGCTAATGCCATTCTGAAGCGCCATGCGGGCGCCGTATTTATTGAATGGCGTTAGCCGGCGCTAGCAGACCGGCGCTGCCTGGTGTGCGTGGAAAAAAACCACGTACACCAGACAGCGCCGGCGTAGGGGGAAAATGGCGTATGGGCGTCTTAAAATGGGGCAAGTCAGGTTGCGTCGAAAAAATCGTCGTAACCCGACTTGCGCCATTTTTTTTCGACGCCCATCCCCCATCAACATGACTCCTATCATTGTAAAGATAGGAGTCATGCCCCCTTGCCCAATGGCCATGCCCAGGGGACTTATGTCCCCTGGGCATGGTCATTGGGCATAGTGGCATTTAGGGGGGCACAAATCAGGCCCCCCTATGCCACAAAAAATAAAAAAATAAATACTTACCTGAACTTACCTTAATGTCCATGGGATTGGTCCCTCCGTCCTTGGGTGTCCTCCTGGGGTGGGCAAGGGTGGCAGGGGGGGTCCCTGGGGGCAGGGGAGGGCACTCTGGGCTCATTTTGAGCCCACTTGTCCCTTAACGCCATCCCTGACCCAGGCGTTAAAAAGCGGCGCAAATGCGCCGTTTTTGGCCACGCCCACTCCCGGGCGTCTCTTTTGCCCGGGAGTATAAATACCACGTAAAGGCCTGGGAGTCATTTTTTAAGACGGGAACGCCTCCCTTGCATATCATTAACGCAAGGAAGGGGTTCACGCTAAAAAATGACGCACACTCCGGGCACTTTGGCGCCCGAAGCGTCTAACGCCAGAGTATAAATATGGCGTTAGTTGGCGTTAGTTCTGCGTCGAATTTGCGTCGAAAAAAACGACGCAAATTCGGCGCAACCAGAGTATAAATATGGCCCTTAGCTTGTTTGTGAAGGTGTGTTGTTTGGGACTGGGAAAGAATCCTGAGGAGCAGGACTTATATGACCATGAGCATTGCATCTGCTACACAGGCACTCCTCCACCAGGATGCACCCATGACCGAGTGATGACATGCCCATCTCAGACTACAGCCAACATTAGCTGGGTTGTAGTGAAGAAATCAGTGAGACCTACTCTGTGGGCCATGCAATGAAAAAAGCTTGAGAAGTGAGCCCGACAAACATCAACAGACTGCAGATCTGTCCCCTATAATCTACAGTCAAAAACAGAAAGGTACTATGAAATTGCAATCTCAAAGTGGGGCTCAATGAAAATATATATATTTGGGGACTGAAAACAATACATCTTGTGGCAGAGCAATGAAATGAACCGCAGGAGCTCCCACAGTGACAACTCTCCTGAGATTTCATTAACAGGGAAAAGGGCCAGTGAATATTCCCCGACAAGAACTGTCTGTAGGGAAAAAATTATGAAGATCCTCAGATTGCCATAGTTATTAATTTACCATCACTTTATCCATTATGATGCCCTCTCATGTACAGTAATCGCATTGTGTGTACGTATTAAAGCACCCTCCTTTTACAAATTAAATTACAAAATGGACAGTGATTTATTATTTGTTATCAGATGTTTTATTGAGTGCTAAGGTTCTGACCCAACACCACTTCCCAGGGTAAGTATTGGCGACGTTCTAAACAGGTGTATTTGGTGGTCTGATTTGGGCTCAACCTTAATAAGTTTAAGCCCTAGCACACAGGTGTTAAAACAGTCTGATTGTCTCATTTTGAAACCAGTAATCTCTGATTGCCCTGTGATTCCTGAAATAGTTCCCACATTAGTGAAAATTAATTATTTTTCCAAGAAATCACCCATGACCTTATCCACTGCCTTTATCTTTTCCTGCGCACAACATCTTTTAAGATTGTTCTAATGAGGATAGGATATTCAATCAAAGTGGGTATATTTAACTCTTCACTGTTGCTCTATCCGCAGAGACATATCTACTCTGAAACCCATCAGAAAAAGTTTGTTCTAAAGTACAAGATGTCAGATGATACAGCAATTTCTGTGACTATTCCGTCGTGGAACATGGTTGATTAGACATTACTCAAAGGAAACATCTTAAAATTTGAGGAAAGCTTGATGAACACTGCATCGCCTCAGATCGGGCTGTGGTCTACAACAAGCCCACTTATTTCCCACACACCAAGACTTGCCCACCAGTGCCATGTGTTAATTCCCAGATGCCGAAGGCAAACTGCCTTCTTCTCCTATACAGGCTTTGACAGAATCCAGCATCACTTCTATTCCTCTAGCCTTTGACATCCTAGTTCCTAAGTTTGGAAGTGATATAAACAATCAAAATGTAAATCTGTGAGAAAACAGGGCTGATTGCAGAGGCCCCATAACTTTTTGCCCCCATTTTCCTCTTTTTGCTGGTGTTTTCCTGACTTTGATGGTGCCCTGGGTACTGCTAACCAGTCCCAGGGCCTGTGCTCTGTGTAAAATGGATATGCAAATTAGGCTAATTATAATTGGCTAAGTTAACCTACCTATAAGTCCCTAGTATATGGTAGGGCATGTAGGTTTAGGGACCACAGCATAGGTGGTGCACACCTAGGTGCACTGCTGAGGTGCCCAGTGTCATTTTAAAAGCAAGCCTGCCTTGCTGGCTGCTTTTAAATTAAAGTTATATGCAAATTCGACTTTGGAATTAAAGGTACTTCCAAAGTCTTAAACTACCTTATTTTTACATATAAGTCACCCCTAAGGTGTGCCCTATGTGCCCCTAGGGCTGGGTGCCATGTAACTATAAGCAGGGACTTTATAAAAATAGATTTATAAGCCCTGGTGAGGTAAAAACAGCCAAATTCGTTTTTCCCTCATTGAAGTAAATGGCCTTCATAGGCTAGAATGGGCAGACTTTATTTTAAATTTTAAAGTCTCCTTAAATGTTACATACCAAGAATTTGGTATCAAATTAATTGTTGTAATAAATCCCACAACTTCCAGTTGTTGGATTTAATATAACTTGTTCAGGTAAAAAGTTTAGACTTTACCTAAAAAGTTGCCAATTTCAGCTCTGCATTGTTTTTGCTGCTGTGCTCTGATTGGCCAGCCTGCAGCAGCTTCTGCCAGGCTGCCTTGATGAGGTGTGAAGTGGCCTGGCTTCACACAAAGGAATGTGCTTGGGGGAGAGAATCTCCCCTCAGCAGATGGTGAGGCAGGAAGGGGGAGGGCTGCCAAACTGGTCTTCAAAGGCAGAGAAGGACATCTGGAGCACCCAGCAACACCCCCACATCCTGCAACACCAGACAGCTAGGTGCCCCCTTGATTAGATTAGGAGAGGGCAGGAGAGGGGTGTGTTTATGATTTTTAGCCACACCAGTGGGTGGGCTCAGCCAGATGTAACCTCCAAAAATCAGATTCATCCATGTTGGATTTTTAGAGACTGTTGCCTTCTGGGATGGATTTTTGCCACACTTCCCAGGAAGTGGTCATCACAGGGGGACGACCCTGTCCCTGATTGGAGAACCAGGGCCCCCCTGCTTTTCACCCAGGAGCAAGGATAAAACTGACAGACCTGCACCCATGCCTCAGATCCCCACCAAATTTCAAGAAGAAAGAACTTAAGGAGAAGAAGGACTGCCCTGCTGGACCCCTGGCCTGCACCTGGAACCTGCACTCAGAAGGACTGCACCAGCTGCACACTTGGGCTTCACCACAAGAAGGACTTTGCCTGGCTTCAACTGGTTCAAGGAGGGACTCCCTGTTTGCTACAGGTGAAAAATTGCTAACCAGAGTCCCCTGCACCAACTCCTGAAGAAAGCGACCAGCTGACCACTGTCCAGTGGCCAAAAAGGAGTTTGCGCCAGGTGCATTCTGGGAGTTGAAGTCCGCACCCCCCAAGGACCATCACAGAACTTCTGGACCCTTGGGGTGAGCTGTTGACCCCAAAAGAACCTTAAAAGAACATCTGGGTGAAGCCCCAGAAGTTTGGAAAAGATTTGAGAATTTTTGGAAAAAAGCTCCAGAGAGGGACCGACCCGCTGCGGAAATTCTAGCCGACTTGCCTCAACCGCGACCCGGCCTGACTTCGTGGTTCGTCCCGGTAAAGAAAAACATCCAAAAAAGAGACTAAGTCCGAAGGTAAAAAGTTGACCGGGACCTCCCAGCCATCGTATCCGAGAAGGGCTCCATGGACGTCGGATCAAGATCCAGGTTTACCCCGGTCGAAGGATTTTCATCTCGAAAAAACGACTAAGTCCGAAGGTAAAAGTCTCCACCGAGGAAACCCACATCGCGTATCCGGACAAGGGCTCCAGGAGGTCGGATTCAACTGGCAGGTTCGTCCCGGTGAAGAAAAACTTCAAAATAAAGACTAAGTCAGAAGGTAACTTTTTAACCGAGGCCTCCCGCAACCTGTAGCCGAGCAGGGCTCCATCGCGGTCGGCCTGAAAGTTTGACTTTGCCCCGGTCGAGGTGCAACCAGATGACCCGATTGGCGCTTTTTGTTTCTGAGCGCTAGGAAAGTAATAATTCTTTAAAAATTCATATCTCTGGTTCCCCTGAACCGATTTTAATCGTTTTTGTGTCATTTTAAAGATAAAAATATAAACTATTTTTATAAATTGGTTTTGGATTTTTAAACTGTTTCCTGTGTTTTATTTAATTACTGTTTTGTGATATTTGAATGCTTTACACTTTGTCTCCTAAGTTAAGCCTTGATGCTCGTTGCCAAGCTACCAAGGGTTGAGCTGGGATTAATTTACTGAGACCTAACTGTACCTAGGTGGAGGTTAGTGGCTTGTTGCTAGGTGTAGGTACCTACCTGCCCTACCAATAACCCATTTTCCAACATAATTTGAAGCAGCGACGGGATCCTGTACTTGTGTTCAATATCACGTTACAGTTTTGAGTAAAACAAATTACAAATCCTTTAAATTGTCCTAGTGCAAAAAAATGTTTTAATTTTTAATTTGGATTAATTTCAATTATTGAATTTTTGTAATTTTTCTAAATTCTTGTTTCCAATTTTTGCAAAAAGTTTTTGTTGACACAAAACTAGGGAACCATGGAGCTTGATCTGGCTAGCCTACCCACACTGACAGTAGTCCAGCTTAGGGGGTTGTGTATTGAAAGAGGGTTGCCTGCAACCACTGATCTCAGGAAGCAAATCCTGATCACTTCCCTGACAGCATGGGCTGAGGCCCAAGAGGTAGAGTCAGAAGAAGCTACAGAGGAGGAAGAGAAAGGGGAAGATGCAAGCTCTAACCACTCAGGGGAGGGAAGGCATCTGAGCCTAAGTGAGGACGAGAAAGAACGGTCCTCAGTAAATACAGTCACTAGGGGCAGATCCAAAGCTAGTGGTGGGAAGGGGGTCCTTTCAGGGGGAGAGAACCCATCCATCAGAGAAAGAGAGCTGGAGGCCCAGCTAGCATACATAGCTTTGGAAGCAGAGAAGCTGGCCCTAGAAAAGAAAAAGTGGGCATACAAAGAGAAAAGAGATGGAGGCAGCGATAAAGAAGCTGAGGTGTCCATGGGTGGGGGAGTTTGCCCCAGATTACCCAAGGGGGTAGTTCCTGCTTATGTAGAGGGGGATGACATAGATAAGTGGCTGGGGGCCTTTGAGAGGGCACTCCAAATGAGAAGGGTTAGGCCTCAATACTGGGGTTCCCTTTTGTGGGAGTTGGTCCCCAACTCAGGGAGGGATAGGCTTCTGACCTTAAGGGGGGAGGAGGCAGATTCATACCCTAGCATGAAGAGGTGCTTAGCCAAGAAGTTTGGTCTGACCCCAGAGCAATATAGAATGAAGTTCAGGGACACCCAGAAGGTCAGTACCCAGTCTTGGGTTGACTTTGTGGACATTTCACTAAAGGCACTAGAGGGCTGGATTATTGGTAACAAAGTAGATACTTATGAGGGGTTATACAATCTGATCATGAGAGAGCACATCTTGACCAATTGTACCCAAGAAAGGTTACGCCAGCATCTAGTGGACTCTAAGCAGACCAACCCTAGAGAGCTAGGGGAGGCAGCTGATGAGTGGTTGAGAACCAGGGTGGTTGTCAAGTCCCAGGGGGGAGACTCCAAGAAGGGGGGGACAGGTCCCCAAAAACCTAAGGAGGGAGGTGGTAAGCCCACCACAGAGACTCCCTCTGTACCCCAGAACCCTAAGAAGGAGGAGAGTAAATCCCACTCCCACTCTGACCAGCAGAGACAGTTAGACCCAGGGTTAAAAAAGCTCTTGGACAATAGGGCTTGCTTTGACTGTCAGCAGACAGGTCACTTCAGAGGAGATGCAGCCTGTCCAAAGAAGGTGGTTAGCACTGGGCTGTCCAGTGTAGCCATAGACGAGGATTCCTCAGATGATGAAGTCCTCCTAGCATTGAGCTGGGAGACAGGTCCAGATGGTAAGCTGGTGATCCCTGAGGGTGGGAGTAGGCACTTCCACCACATTCAAGTGAATGGGATCCCTACCACTGGCCTGAGAGACACCTGTGCCAGTCACACTATAGTGAGTGACCGGTTAGTGACCCCAGACATGTATGTCCCAGGAAAGACAAAGAAAGTCAGGATAGCCACAGGGGAGGTCACTTCCAAACCTGTAGCCATAGTGCCCCTAGAGAGGGAGGGTATCCTTGACTGGATTAGGGTGGTAGTCAGTGCTGACCTTCCCCTAGATTGTATCCTGGGCAATGACCTCCCAGAGGTGAGTCTGGTCACAGATGGGGTGGTCGCCCAGGGTGCCACCCCAACCCAAAGTCCTGGGGAGTCAGTCCCTACAGTTAGGAGACAGGGGTCCTCAAGAAAAGGAAAGAAGAAAAGGAAGGGTAGGCCACTCTTAAAGAGAGTTCCAGGGAGCCAAAGGCCTTCTGCCCCAGTAAGGGGGGAGCCCAGAGTTGGCACTGGTGAGGCCTCACCTGACCCCAAGGAAGTCCTGAGTAGTCAGGCAGCTGTCCAGATGCAAGGTGTTGCCCCTGCACTGACAGAAGGGAGAGTGGAAGGAGGGTGTCTGCCACAGGAGGTGGTAGCCACCCACTCTAGACAGCAAGAGGGGTGCCAGGACCCCAAAGATGCCCCTAAAGCAGCTCAGCCACCTGTCAGTGGAGAGCTTAGGGTGTGGTTCTGGGTACTGACAGCTGTCAGTAGCCTCTGCTGGGTGCTAGCCTTCCTGGCAGCACTGTACTTGGCCTGGGAGGCAGACCCCAAAGCCAATAGCAAAGTAGGCCCCCTGACCCTATTGGTCATGGTGGGGTTGCTCAAGTGTTGGGTGACCTCTTTGGGTAAGCTAGGTGTTGCCCTAGCAAAGTTTGGAGTAGGGGAGGTGGGCACCTCACTACCCAAGTTGGCAGAGAGAAAGGAGGAAGACCCCCCTAGAGGGAAGTTTCAGTTTGAGTTGGGTCCTTTTACTGTTGGGATGGCTTCACTACCCATAGGGAGTGACCCTGACAGGAGGATATAAGGCAGAGTAGGCCCTGCAAAGGGACAGCCAGTTTTCTTCACTGTCTTCCTCGCCTAACAAGCCAGGTAGACTCTCCCAGGGTTGGGCTGAGTCTCCTGGGCGTGTGGGCTGGGGGGGGGGGTTGTGTGAGAAAACAGGGCTGATTGCAGAGGCCCCATAACTTTTTGCCCCCATTTTCCTCTTTTTGCTGGTGTTTTCCTGACTTTGATGGTGCCCTGGGTACTGCTAACCAGTCCCAGGGCCTGTGCTCTGTGTAAAATGGATATGCAAATTAGGCTAATTATAATTGGCTAAGTTAACCTACCTATATGTCCCTAGTATATGGTAGGGCATGTAGGTTTAGGGACCACAGCATAGGTGGTGCACACCTAGGTGCACTGCTGAGGTGCCCAGTGTCATTTTAAAAGCAAGCCTGCCTTGCTGGCTGCTTTTAAATTAAAGTTATATGCAAATTCGACTTTGGAATTAAAGGTACTTCCAAAGTCTTAAACTACCTTATTTTTACATATAAGTCACCCCTAAGGTGTGCCCTATGTGCCCCTAGGGCTGGGTGCCATGTAACTATAAGCAGGGACTTTATAAAAATAGATTTATAAGCCCTGGTGAGGTAAAAACAGCCAAATTCGTTTTTCCCTCATTGAAGTAAATGGCCTTCATAGGCTAGAATGGGCAGACTTTATTTTAAATTTTAAAGTCTCCTTAAATGTTACATACCAAGAATTTGGTATCAAATTAATTGTTGTAATAAATCCCACAACTTCCAGTTGTTGGATTTAATATAACTTGTTCAGGTAAAAAGTTTAGACTTTACCTAAAAAGTTGCCAATTTCAGCTCTGCATTGTTTTTGCTGCTGTGCTCTGATTGGCCAGCCTGCAGCAGCTTCTGCCAGGCTGCCTTGATGAGGTGTGAAGTGGCCTGGCTTCACACAAAGGAATGTGCTTGGGGGAGAGAATCTCCCCTCAGCAGATGGTGAGGCAGGAAGGGGGAGGGCTGCCAAACTGGTCTTCAAAGGCAGAGAAGGACATCTGGAGCACCCAGCAACACCCCCACATCCTGCAACACCAGACAGCTAGGTGCCCCCTTGATTAGATTAGGAGAGGGCAGGAGAGGGGTGTGTTTATGATTTTTAGCCACACCAGTGGGTGGGCTCAGCCAGATGTAACCTCCAAAAATCAGATTCATCCATGTTGGATTTTTAGAGACTGTTGCCTTCTGGGATGGATTTTTGCCACACTTCCCAGGAAGTGGTCATCACAGGGGGACGACCCTGTCCCTGATTGGAGAACCAGGGCCCCCCTGCTTTTCACCCAGGAGCAAGGATAAAACTGACAGACCTGCACCCACGCCTCAGATCCCCACCAAATTTCAAGAAGAAAGAACTTAAGGAGAAGAAGGACTGCCCTGCTGGACCCCTGGCCTGCACCTGGAACCTGCACTCAAAAGGACTGCACCAGCTGCACACTTGGGCTTCACCACAAGAAGGACTTTGCCTGGCTTCAACTGGTTCAAGGAGGGACTCCCTGTTTGCTACAGGTGAAATATTGCTAACCAGAGTCCCCTGCACCAACTCCTGAAGAAAGCGACCAGCTGACCACTGTCCAGTGGCAAAAAAGGAGTTTGCGCCAGGTGCATTCTGGGAGTTGAAGTCCGCACCCCCCAAGGACCATCACAGAACTTCTGGACCCTTGGGGTGAGCTGTGGACCCCAAAAGAACCTTAAAAGAACATTTGGGTGAAGCCCCAGAAGTTTGGAAAAGATTTGAGAATTTTTGGAAAAAAGTTCCAGAGAGGGACCGACCCGCCGCGGAAATTCTAGCCGGCTTGCCTCAACCGCGACCCGGCCTGACTTCGTGGTTCGTCCCGGTAAAGAAAAACATCCAAAAAAGAGACTAAGTCCGAAGGTAAAAAGTGGACCGGGACCTCCCAGCCATCGTATCCGAGAAGGGCTCCATGGACGTCGGATCAAGATCCAGGTTTACCCCGGTCGAAGGATTTTCATCTCGAAAAAACGACTAAGTCCGAAGGTAAAAGTCTCCACCGAGGAAACCCACATCGCGTATCCGGACAAGGGCTCCAGGAGGTCGGATTCAACTGGCAGGTTCGTCCCGGTGAAGAAAAACTTCAAAATAAAGACTAAGTCAGAAGGTAACTTTTTAACCGAGGCCTCCCGCGACCTGTAGCCGAGCAGGGCTCCATCGCGGTCGGCCTGAAAGTTTGACTTTGCCCTGGTCGAGGTGCAACCAGATGACCCGATTGGCGCTTTTTGTTTCTGAGCGCTAGAAAAGTAATAATTCTTTAAAAATTCATATCTCTGGTTCCCCTGAACCGATTTTAATTGTTTTTGTGTCATTTTAAAGATAAAAATATAAACTATTTTTATAAATTGGTTTTGGATTTTTAAACTGTTTCCTGTGTTTTATTTAATTACTGTTTTGTGATGTTTGAATGCTTTACACTTTTTTTCCTAAATTAAGCCTTGACGCTCGTTGCCAAGCTACCAAGGGTTGAGCTGGGATTAATTTACTGAGACCTAACTGTACCTAGGTGGAGGTTAG
Organism: Pleurodeles waltl; assembly: GCF_031143425.1. Classification (NCBI taxonomy): domain Eukaryota; kingdom Metazoa; phylum Chordata; class Amphibia; order Caudata; family Salamandridae; genus Pleurodeles; species Pleurodeles waltl. The sequence goes on from NC_090437.1 coordinate 32,555,368, forward strand.
TGGCTTGTTGCTAGGTGTAGGTACCTACCTGCCCTACCAATAACCCATTTTCCAACAAAATCTAATTCCATCTCATTGCATCCTATGTGGATAACATTGTTCAAATGATTTCATTGAGTAATTTCTGGTTTTCTCAGTTACACTTGATATGTTTCCTAAAGCAGTATATCTGCGTATAGGTTGCTTATTTATCACCGTTTTTTAATTAATATCTATACATTTCAGCTCTGCTGAAGAGAAGCCTTATGCTTTGCCTATAACTTAATAGAGAACATGGAAGATGTTAAATCAACTTTAAACCTTTGTCCTTGATTTGGTGGGAGTCTTCGTAAAGTGCTGTCTTCACCTTTGCACTTTAATTCTCTGGCTGAAACATTGCAAAATACATTCAAACATAATATCCACCTTCTGTTCACCTCAAGTTCTCGATATACCATCCACGGCATTCCTCTTAAGTATGAATCTGTCACCCTTTTTTTAACAACCTCCCAACAGTCCATGTTACCCAGGATAACCACCTCAGGACCAGCCTCCCTACTCCCCTTTCCCCCACCATTAACAACCTGTATGTGCCTCCCACTGAAAGTATCATTAGCTCACTAGGGCCCAGATCTACTAAGGACTTGCATTGTCTTTGCATGACGCAAGTCATTGTAAGGCAATGCAAGTCCTTATCTGGGATTTACTAAGCCACACAAAGTCACTTTGCATGATTTAGTAAATGCTAGGGGTGGATGAAATATTCTGTATTTCGCCAGAAAAATTGGGGGAAGTTTGGTGAATCTGCATTACTCTTATAATGTGGAGTTCAAATTTTTTCTCGCATGTGGTTCCAGGACGATAAGTTGGTGAGCATGAGAGAGATTTGGAATCCCCTAGCACCATTTCCAGTCACTACGAGGATGGTGGTGATATTTTTCTAACACTCGTGGTCGTGGGCAGTTGTGACTGTTCGCAGTCAGAAGGCTGCCACTCCAGCGGCAGCAAAATTAACTCAAGAAGCTGCACCCTTTGTCACGCCACATGGTGCAGTTCATGCTGATTTTTCAGCACAGAAGGTACTCCTGGTGCTAAATCACAGCATGAGCAGCACGACAAGTCTACTTCTGCTAGATGGCGGAACACTGTGGAATCTCGCAGAGTTTTTATGTAACTCAGCGGAATTCCAGGGAGTCAAATTCCACAAGTTCACCCACCCCTAGTAAAGGCAAAGTAAGGCAATGCAGCTCAAAGCACTACTTTGTGTTAACTTTGCGTCAGGGAGGCATTCTACGGGTGGAGCATGGGCTTTCCCATGCATCCACCCATAGATTTTGACACAATCCCAGATTTACTAAGGTCAATAAACCTGCGATTGCAAAAATTGTGAGCCTTTCAGACATGGGCGTAACAAGGAGAAATATCTTTATTGAGAACACTAGATCTATCTCTCGTAGACTCTAGAGAGGTCTTGATAAAGAGGAACAGTGACTTCAAGATCCATGAAGAATTGCTTAGGCATTTTTCAGCATTAGGAAAGCAAGTATGATATTAACGCTGTTTTGATGCTGTTAGTAATACTGGAAGTTAATGAAAATAAATTGAAAACAATGTACAAAGCGCTTTTATACCCAAGGGCATGTAGCATTGTATAGCTACAAGTCAAGAAAAGCAGAGAGTATTGAAACAGAGAGCAGGAAGCAAACAAGAGTGTTAAAAGTCAAGTTTATAAGGCTTTCTCAAATTGCTTATTACCTTCTAAGGACGCGCTATGAATGGGTGGAATTCCTTAAGTTAGCCGTAACATTGGAACCCTTTCCCCGTCCTTTGACTTCATGTCACTTTGGGTACCACAATGCTCTTTCTAACTACTAGGCGAAGAAGCTGCTTGAGGATATACCAATGAAATTCAGTCTTTAAGAATCCACGGCCGGTACTGTCTAGCGCATTATGAACTAGGCACAACACCCTGAGCATAATCATTTTCCTCTCATGAATCTAGTAAAGCCTAATCAATTCCTAAGAAATCAACTATGAGGATGTGGGTGTGCCATATGATAGAGCTGGGGGGCCTTCTCATGCAATATACTTTCAAATACCATTGTGGGTCCAGTCAGGCTTGTTTACCTTAAGCTCAACCCTGGCCAGCTGTGGTTGCGAGCAGTAAAGCTTGGCAAAGGAACTTAGTATAAAACATTTAACAGCACCAAACAATGAAATCAGGAAGTCACACAACATGAAAGAAATCGAAAACCAATTTATAAAAAAAAACATATTTTTATGAATTTTTGAGGCCTTGATGAACAAACCCCACCAGAGGGTTTCAGAGATACATATTTTAGAAGATATTATCACTTCTGAATGCAACTGCACACAAGTATTGGTCAACAAAAAGTTTGTAAACTTTTCAAAAGTTTGAAACAGTTAGTTTGACTACTCCAGCCCGGGTTGGGTGACAAATTCAGACTGGGAAGAGGTCGGGGGCAGAATGGACACTTTGGACAGTTACGTGGCCAACACAGCATTGTTAAAGCAAGTTCCAAACTTTACAGGATGCTCTGGTTGTAGTGTGCTGGATGACGGTGTCTTTGCGGTTGTTCCTCAGTTCACAGTTGAAGTGGGCAACTTTAGCCACAGAGATCGGGGTCCATCAAAGTCCTCTACTTTACAGTACCAGGAAAGCTGATGCTGGGCTACTGTTATTCTTGCAACAGAGTTTGGGGTGAAATCTTTAGGTGGGAGCTAGTGTCCCATGGGTGGGATGAATCCAATCTTGGACAGCCCTCCCCGGTCTGGCAGACTCAGGTGCAACTATTGGCTATCTCGGATTTTTTTTTTTGAGGGCCTGGTGACTGGCTGTGGCAATACTTCTGCCGTAGGTACAAACTTGCTGGTTTGGACTTCTGCAGCTCTTGTGTCCCTTCAGCTGGTTCCAGGAGATCAGCCAACTGACTCTTAGAATAACTGCTTTGGTCTGGGACGAGAAATTAACTTTTTCCCATGCCAGAAGCCATAGGCACAGTTCAAACTTCAGTAGCCCAAAGTGCAGCAGGTGCAGTCCTTTTGATGGTGCAGCCTCTTTTTGTGTGATTCCAGGGAAGCTTTCCAGTCTCTTTTTAGACTTCCCACCAGATCCTTCATAATCTGAGGGGCAGGGTGCCAGGGGTGTCATTTGTATCTCATGAAAGTGCCATGAGGGGGGCAACAAGGTCACTAGCCAAAAGGCTAGTAGGGTCCCTCCTTTTTGGTGAAAATGTTCCTGTTTTTGTGGCATCCCAGAATACAACATTCTTGCCTCCTCCATGATGTCTGCACCAATACTTGGTCGTCAGGACCTAGGTCACCCACTTTAGAGATGTGGGCACTGGGTTTCTCTCTCTGTCCGTCTCCAACTTGTATACATAAACAAAAGGCAGCCTACCCCAGGAGTGTTACCACCATTCACCCAACAAAGGCAGCTTACCCGTTAAAGCTTGCCTTTTGGACTAACACCCAGATGGCAATCAAAGGAGAGGAGGTCACACCTCACTTTGTGGCAATTGCCTTTGTTCTTAAGCCTGGGACTCATTCACACCTCTTCCCAGGTGGGCAGAAAGCTGTCTGTATTCCAGACCCCAAGTGAGGCTGCTGGACAAGCTGGAACTCAATTGCAACTTTCTAAAAGTTGTTTAATTTTATTTTTACATTAAAATTGAAGTGGGTATCAGGTCAGGTTCATTACCATAAGTAATTTGATACCTTAACTGACCCAGTTAGTTCCACTCAGAAGTTAGCCAGGTTGGGTTGCTAACTGGTAACCCTGTGTTAGCCAATGGCGCTACTAAATTACCCACAGCAAAATGATAATTTGGAAGTGTTGCTGTTAAGACATATGAAAAATATATGTCCTACTTACCAATACACAGCACCTGCCACAGGGCTATCTTGGCCTTCTTTAGGGGAGACTTATATATAATGTTAGGAAAAAGGGTGGCTTTGCTTTGAACGTCAAAGTCATCCTGGCAGTGTAAACACTGTCCTTCCAGTCTGCAGTGGCAGGTTGGGAGCCATTTTGTACCTTGTCACACACAGGGTGGCACAAACAGTGCTGAAGCCCTGAGTGCACAATTTGCCTTATATGTCCTGGGTGCCCTGGGGACCATAAACTAGAGACTTAAAAGTAAGTCAGTACGTGCCAATTGGGTACATCCAAGTCAAAATATCTTTTGCAATGGGTCAGAACACTGGCACTGAGGTCTGGATGGCAGACCTCAGTGCGCTCCCAGAGTCGAAAAATCTGCAGCATCAGTCCAAAAATGTGGGGGTGAACATGCAAAATGAGGCATTTCCTTTCAAGGTCCCCCTCCAGGCAAAGTGTGATGAGCAACTAACTCTTATCCTGGTAATATTCATCAACTAAGTGGAAGAACCTGGAAGGCCAGCAGATAGTAGTCCTAATGGGGCAAAAGGTTTGTGGGGGGCAGCAAAAACCCTTTTTCCTTACATAACTTCCCCCAGCTAATGTGTCTGGGAGACTTCAATCACACTCTTGGTGAGTCTCCCTGACAATTAATTGAAGAAGGATGTAGGAAACTAGCTGTCCTAATGCAGGGCCTACTCTGCCTTACATCCTTCTGTCAGGATCATTACCTCTGGGGATTTAGCCCACCTCTACTTTGACAGGACTCATCTGAAACTGGATTTTAACTAACTCTTTGTCTTCCCTGTCCCAATATTTTACTGTGGGAAAAGAGGTACCAACATCCTCTAACTCTATCTTAGCCAGGGCAATTCCTTGCTTACCAAAAGAGATTATCCAGCATCGGGGAGACCCTACCATGACCAACATGGTCAGGGGGTCTACTTTGTTACCAGTCATAGAGTCTGCCCACCAGGTTAGATTGCCTAAAGGCAAACACCCAGCAGAGCCTACTGCGAGATGTCAGTGCCGAAAACCAAATCATTAGTACTCCACTGACAGATGGATGTGCTGTCTCAGGGATTTGTCAAGCACTAACCTGTTTGTCCCACCGAGAGACAATGTTGATCAAGCTGCTTGTTCCCAATTCCACCTAAACATTGAGCGCCTCCCACTTAAATACACATGATCGGCACCACAACGTCCGGGTGAAAGGGGATGGATGAGAGAAGGAGAGAAAGACACTGGAGTCAAAGGGCTGGATCCGGATGTCTAGTGATGGTTCTTGAACAGACGGTCGTCCTATGATAAATTACACATCAGTCAAATAACTAATATCACATAACCCATGTTTATGCTACTGTTAAACTATGATGTACAAGCTAGATGTACCTGTTGGGGTCCACTTTCCCGCTTTTGATGGCTCTCCCTCTCTCTAGGAATTTTAGGAAACAATGTGCTTTACCTGTAATAAAATAAGAGCCTTGAACCTTCTATACTGTCTATAATTACTCCCACTGTGAACCCAGGTTAGTCCCTTGTCACCTCAATTTAGCCTACCTAGATGTTCCTTAACGTTCAGTGGATATCTTGCATGTTTCACCTTGATGAGATTACCCAAGATGCTGACTCACTCGACTCACAGACATTTACATAGGCAACAATAATAAGCAAACTCTCTGGGAATTAGGGCCAGATTTAGTAGACAATGATGGTGCATGGCGCTGCGCCAAATTTGGCAGCTTCGTGCACCATCATTTTCAAAATGCAGGGCTGCACCGCATTTACTAGAATATGGCATACCCCTGTGTTTCCCCCTGCGCCGGCGCTCAATTTGCTGCTGTGCGCCAATGCAGCCACCCTTGCACTAAAGTGCAAGGGTGGCTGCATTGAGGGGGAGATTGTTTTTGTGCAGAAAAGAACATCTTACTGGACAAAAACAATCTTAAATGGTGATTTGCGATTTCCATGTGTGCTGCAAAATGCAGCACATATCAAAAGAGCAAAAAGCGTGGACAGGTGAAAGTATTGCTTCTCGTTGTGCCACTTTAACTCCACCCCAGGGGTGGTGTTAGATTTTAGCTCTGCTTCAGGTTTATGAAAACTCGTAAATCTGAGGCAGAGTCAAAATGCAATGGGTGTTGCTATGGCACGCCCACAGCAACACCCACTGCACGCCCCTTCCATGCAAAGTGTTTTGTGTGAAGGGGCCATATTTACAAGGTGGCGTTAAGCCAAAAAACGTGGCTTAACACCACCTTGTAAATAAGGTTCAGGGCATAGCGTCACTGAAGCATCATGAAAAGTGACGCTCTGGTGGGGCTAGGGGCTCCTACATATGCCCCTTAGATTCTCCTGCTATTCATGGGCTAATAATTGTACTGTGCTAGTATTGCGAGGAACGCAATTCAGTGTTTAAATCACACTGAAAACTTAAGGTTAATGTCAAGGATTGTCGTTCACATTGTATTACTATGAAAACATAGGGTTAATCAATAGTATTCAACTTCATGAATACCCGGCTTAACACTGTTACTTCACAGGTTAATTCTGATTATAAAATTAGCTTCAACTATGTTTAAGCACCAAACAGAGAATGTTCCTCATAACCAGCAAAAATTTGAAATAATGCAATGCAACTTTGAACTCTGCGATAATTACCATATTCACTAACAACAATAGAAATGCTACCTTAAACTTAGCAATAAACAACATATTCACAGTGTATGGTTTTCATAATAATTATTCAATAGAAACTGATTTCTGTGGTATAATGCAAGCAACTACAATAAGTGCTATAGCATGACAAGCGGTGAACATCCCAATTACCTTAAAACCCCAAAATATGCCTGTAGGCGCATTGCATCCTGGAAATTGGCTTATCAAGTCAGCAAGTATCAAGTTTTGGCAATAAATGTTATAACACGCGCAGTACGTTACCGCCTTTTTAAGGGTTAATTCCCTTGGACTCTTCTTTCAGAAGTGGCCTGTAAGATGCTGGACAGAACAGAATGTGAATATCAAAAGCAAAGTCTCTGAAGCCGGTGACCTTTACAGCAAGCAACTCACTCAGGCCGGGTGTGGTTTAAATACCTGCTGCACCCAGCCACACCCTATCTGAGTCATAGGTAGCCACACCCAGTCTGGAGGCTTGTGCAACAGGTGTTTCCAAACAAGCATTGGTCTCTAACAAGCATTAGTTCCAACAAGCATTGGTCTCTGGAAACAAGCATTGGTCTCTGGAAACAAGCATTGGTCTCTGGAAACAAGCAGTGGTCCCTGCAAAGGCAAATGATCAACTCAGAAGTTTTTTACTGGGGCATATCCGGGTTTGCAGGCCTGAAATGTTTGGTTTGGGGTCTTGAAGTCTCTTTACCTTTTCAGAGTGGAGGTTACCACATCATGTGACAGGTGCCCTTTTCCACTCCTCCTTTTGTCAGCCTATGGGTGACACCTGTTGCTGAACAGTTGCCTGACTCTACAGGGCTTCTTGTGGGAACAGGTAAGGCCTTGCCACTGTCATGTTTGGGGTTCTCCCTTACTAGGTTAGAATTCCCTTTGCTCACTTTGTCTCTTTCTAAGAGCTGCCTCCCTTTCCTATCTTTCTTTTTATTACCTTTCTTCTCGGGGCCTACTTCGCTGAGCCCTGACAATCTAATGGGAGGTCTGGGCTGACTACCACCCTATGATGTCTAAGGGAACCACCTATCTCTAGAGTTATCAAGGCCACAGGCCTGTTAGTAACCTCACCAGGGATACCCTTAATCTTCCTATTTCTCCTGGCAGGTACTGGTCTGGAGACACCAACCTGTCAACCACAATGGTGTGACTGGTACAGTGTCTTTCAGAGCAGTGACTGGGATTCCTTTCACCTTGAAAGGATGGAAGTGCTTACCCCATCAGGATTCACCAGCACACCATCTGGGCCATTTTCCCGTTAAAGGCTACAGGACATAATCATCATAGGAGTCCGCTTCTAAGACTACACTGGCCTTTTCAGTTGTAACCTTTCTCTTGGGACTAGATGCATCCCCTTTGTAGTGCCCTACTTGCTGACCGTCAAAGCAAGGCATGCAGTCTAAAACCTTTTTAAGCCCTGGGTCTCCGCTACTCTGTTTCCTAGAGGTGGAGTGGGTCTTTTTCTCCTCCCTTTTAGGGTTCTGAGGAATTCTCTTGGTGTATTAACCACCTCCCTTCTTTCCCTTCTGTGGCCCTAATCCCCTCTTCTTGGGATCACACCCTAGGTTGCTTTGGGTACTCTTGTCCTTCCCCATTTATCAGCCCTCTTGCCCTACTTTCTAGGATTAGAAAGCTTTACGTCTTCTAGATGCTGGTGTAACTTCTCTGAGGTACAATTTGAAAGAATGTGCTCCTTGATCACTCAATTGCATATGTTGGGCCACCTTCCTTGCCCCTGTTTTTCCCCATGTAATATGCCACCAACTTCCTCAGGTGTTTTGGATCAATCATGTGTGGGTTTTTCCCACCCCTTGCCATGCAAGGGGTTGATATTACCAATGCTTGCCTCTTTCCCTGTGGGCTGATGTTGCCAATGCTTGTTACTTATCCTTGCTGGTTGTTTCCACCACTTGTCATGCAAGGGGTTGTTGTTACAAAGCTTGTTTCCGTCCTTGGGTGCTGATGTTGCCAATGCTTGTTCTTAACCATGCGGGCTGTTCCCACCACCTGTCATGCACAGAGTTGATGTTACCAATGCTTGTTTTCTTCCTAATGGGCTGATGTTGCCAATGCTGGTTGCGTATCTTACTGCCATAACACAGTGTTGGTTTTTCCAAGGCTTGTTTGTAGTCTTGTAATGTTATCCCCATGCGCAGTGTTGATTTTGCCAAGCCTTGATCAGCATGTGCCTTTGCACGATTTAGGGCGGCTGTTTCCTTTGTTGCTATGCAATAGCCTTGTGCTCTTTCTTGCTCCACACGTGGCCTCTGCTCAGTGGCAAAAAAGCTAAGATGACTGATTTTCACGGAGAAAGAGGAATAAAAGGGGAAATTTTCCTCTGGATCCTAATTATGCTGAAGCAAGAAGAGAACCTCAATTTTTTCTGCATTAAATTTCGGACAGTTATTTTTCATTCAGATACTGACGTCTCGCATGCAGTTATGAAAGCTAGCAATGGCTAAATAATCATTGTCAGACATGGTAACCATTATCTGGGTATCATCTGAGTACAAACAGACTGAAAGGCCAAATTATCTGATCATACTCACAAGAGGTGAAAAATAAAGATTAAAAAGGCCAAGACGTGATGACAATCCTTGTGGGATCCTATAAGGCAAGGGAAAAGGTTCACATGTAAACTGGTCACAGGTGACGCTTTCTGACCAGTCCAGTAGGAAAGAGCACAACAGTTCAAGGACTTTATTCTTGATCCCTAGCTGGGCTGCGCGAGTCACTAGCACAGAATTGTACATGCTATAAAACGCTGCCAAAAAATAAAGCAGAATAAGGGCAGCAGCATAGCTCTCATCAAAAAGGACTCTGATGTCATCGTCAGCCACTACTAAAGCAGCTTTTATGCTGTGACCACATCTAAAAGCCAGAGTGTGATGAGTCCGGAAAATCAAGGTTGTGCAGCTATGCCGTAAGTTTTTGATTCAGCTCTTTCTCTATGATTTTATCAGGTGTCAGCTAGAGCGGTATAGGAGGATGTATTTTAAAACTTTAGGATTAGTGGATGGCTTTTTACTCAAAGGGATAACTGTAGCCTACTTCCAAATGTTGGGAAAGCTGCCTGAATCAATTATTTCATTGTATCTTACAAAAAGATGCTTAGATGTGGTGATTGGCACAAGTAGTAGATTTCTAGGGGACAGGAATCAGGCAGAACAGTAGGTTTTGTAGTAAGGACAATAACGTATACTTGCTATTCCGTAAAATGGGAGATTTTTAGCAAAATCAAAGCAATGGGTTCCTTTACCAGAAGATTAGAGCGTACATTAGAAACTAGTTGACCAGTTGAAGTAAATTCCTCATAAACTACATTTACCTTTGCCTGAAAATACACTGCTAGATTGTCACAGAAAGATGATGTCATATCTATGTTCAAGAGACCGACATGCCAAGAAAGATCTTTGACCACTGAAACAAGCATTTGCAATCCAATAGGTCTCGAATTTGCTTGAGTTAGAGCTATTGGCATTGTAAATTCATAACTGGACTTTTCTTGCCACATAAATTGGTCAACCCTGCCTCATAATTTCTTGCTTTTCCTGCCAGTTAATTCCAGTGGCCCTGAATATAACTAATGCACTTCCATTTACCTTCTAACTCTATCTGCAGCAAAAAAATGAAAATGTTGCCATTTAGCATCCTAATTTAAACCTGCTATGCCAATTCCAGTAGAATACCACTTTCACCACTTCACCATCAGTGTTGCTGGCTGGCTAACACAATTATACAAAAAGGATACAAGACAGAGGAGAAATAAAGTAGAAAGTTCACCCAAACATACCAAGAGTGTTCAAACAGTCATAGTGTAATAAGGATGTTAAATTGGCCTGAATTATGGTTATAATTGTATAAGTAGAGATTATTAATACATATATAATTAACATTTAAGAGAACAGTTAAACATTTATCAGAATACACTTTTGGCATTAGACTGTACTGCTCAAAACAACTGACAACTGACAGCAGCATAACAAAAATTATAATTTGTAAGGAACATGGTCACGTAATCATATTGTTATCTCCTAGAGAGCGTAACCCCATGAAAATACAACAGGAGAAAGGAATGCAATGTAACCATATATTTGGCCAGTAAGCAGGCCTACTGCAATGAAATTATAATAAGTGCTTTAAAACAAAACATCTCCTAATTATAAAACAACATTTCTAGCCCTGAGAAAACTTAAAAGACATTGAATAGTGGAAGAGGTTATTATTTTGGAGTCCCCACTAACATAGTGTGGGGACCCAGAGATGATGTAGATAGAAAGAGGACGTTGTGGTCAATGTTTTGGAGGTGGTCCTATTGTCCTAGGGCCACAACAGGCTGAGTTATGAGCAAGAATATTGTTTTGTAAAGTAATGCCCTGCAAACCATTATGGACCACAAATATTTGAATATATCGACATGTCTGTAATGCTTAGAACAACTCCTAGAGAACACCACACTTAAAATAGCATTTGTAAGAAACATGGTCATGTATCTTTATACTTTGCCCCTAGAGAGCGTGACCACAAAAACAGCAATAAATAATGCAAAATAACCCTAAATCAGGTCTCTAGAAGACATAGATCATTATATATTTTTAAAAACAGCAGGCTTATTGCAATGATATTACTATGAAGGCCCTTAAACCACAAGCTGTTCTCATCTAGAAAACAAAAAATCCAACAATGAAAGGTCTTAGAAATATACTGAATAGTGAGAGGGGGTTATTATTTTGGGGTCTCCACTAGCCTAGTGTGGCGATCCAAAGATGACCTAGACAGAATGAGTGTGTGGTGCTGGACATTTTGGTGGCGGGCCCATTGTCCTAGGAACACCACAGTCAGAGGTATGGGCAAACATGTTGTGAAAAAGAATGCTTGCAAAGCATTATGGGTCAAGTTTTCCCTAGTGTGGTGAATATTGTAGTAATCGCTCTCTCGCTGTGCCAGTTTGAGGATTTCTGTTTTATGTAAAGCATTTACCAATGTCAATTGTTTTAAGGTGAGAGCCACAAGAAATGACTCTGATTAGGTAACTGTGAAGAATATGACCAGCACTTCAATACTTCTGATTGAGTTCACGCTGTTGTGCCTGTTCTTGCTGTGAGCGCCATGGCCACAAAGTAGCATGAAGGGGAGAGACAAAAAAAAAAATAGTTCGCCCATGCTGAAGTACATCGACAATCATGTATTAATCCATGTAACAGGAGCAGTCCTCATGGTGTGACAAAAACAGCCTCAAGGCGGGACAAACTTAAGTCAACTACCAATTACATCAAGGGATTTTTGAAAGGCAAACCCAAGAATGAGTGAAAGTGATCAGCGTGGTTTAAAGCCAGCACTACTTAAAACAGGTCAAAGCATTTGTGTGCTCGACCTAAAAAGATCCTTAATTGTATTCATAACACTGTCAATTTTATCAGTAGGCTTTTTAGATTTTTCTGCGAAGGTCAATGCTTTTTACTTATGAATAGTTGATTTATATTTCAGTTTTTAATGGATTGTACACTTTTTTCCATTTTTGCTCCTGTCTGCAGCATGTTTGTTTTAATCACCTAAGATTTTCTGAAAAACAGAGTGCAGATGGGCTAGACCATTTCTGTCTTACCTCTCTCATTGGTGCTAATATATTCAGTGCAGTGTAAGCCACTCAGCATAAGCTCCGGCAGACTGATTGACATTGAGAGGGCAGCAAAGTTGGCAGTGCTGAATTAAGACTACATTGCAAAATTTTATTCCAAGCAAGCGCCTAGAAAGCCAAATAATGATCAGCTGATTGATTAGCCCTCTATGGTGTTCTTAGGTTAAATCCAACTGCCCTGTGTCTGACCAAATTAGATGAAGCCTGACTGTAAAGCACAAATCAAGCTTGTTGGAAAAGATACAAACTAATGTGTGTCCTGATTCATGGGTTGAGATATTCATCTGTTGTGTAAGACCCAAACTAGTCATACTGCCAATGACCATAAATGTTGCTTTATTGTTGTTCACTTCTAATTGGAAATTGAAATTCCCCAAAACAGTAAAATTGGGATTATGCAAAAAGGTTCTAACTGTGCTCCTCCTATAGTAACTTTTATTTTGAGCCCCAGAGGCCAGTAAATGAGCACATCAGAGAAGATATAAGTATCATCATCATCAAACAGTCTTTATTCGGTTTTCAACAAGCCATAAAAGTATCAAGTAATAGCACATTAATAATAAATATATATAAGAAAAATTATAAATAAATAGGGAAGATAATAAGACACATCCTTAATTCATTCAAGGACAGGTATATAAAACTTGATAAATTTACATCAGTGCAAAATCGAGTTCAATCACAGTATTTTCTAGGGAGTGAGGAGTTTACCGGAAATTCCGGATTTTCAAATAAAATTAGTTCAGTACGCCCATAGACTTCCTTACAGAGAGTACTGTACATAAAAAGTTTGCTAAAATTCCGCACATTTCAATAGAAGATAAAATCTGTAGGCTGAAATACGCGTCGCGGCACTGACGCAAATTAGTCGATCTTAAAAAAGGCAATAAAAAACGTTTTCTTGGTATATCATAACATTTACAAAAGAGTAATATAAGTATCCCTAATCTTGATGTGAAAGGAAAATGCTTCTCAGGGCACTGAGGAAAATCATCACAAGTCCACCACTAAGGCCCTGAATAATACTTTTTTGCGCCGCATTACCTTAATTTATTGACATAAAAGCAGCGCAAACTTGCAAAATACAACTGTATTTTGCAAGTTTTCACAGCTTTTGAGTAAAAAAGTTATGGTAATGCGGCACAAAAAAAGTATAAATCAGGTCCTAAGTTTGTCCACATGACCTTGTCTGAGCAGAGAGTAGCCTGCAGGGATAGTCATGGCCGTGTCCAGACTTCATGAATTACAAGCCCATATTTCTATAACAAAAATATTGTCTCGGCTACAGGAATGAATTAATTCCGCAAATAAATTCAAATGTATTTGTCCTTCATTAAGGTTACTTGACTGAATTTTTGATTTGTTGTGTAAGTGTGTGTCTCATTCCCCTTACTCAGTACAGGAGGAGTATAGTCATTATGTATATTGCATTGCTTTCAGGCCAAGGTAATAGTGACCCCACATTGTTCAGGTATTAACTTATGGTCCAATTCGGAGAAGTCTAATTTCATTGTAGTATCCATGTGTTTTTCCAGAGAGGTTGACCTCCAGCAAGTAACTGCAGGAATACACAAACCGTGAAGGGTAGTCTACATTAAAAGAATCAGTGGTCTGGGTGCTGAGTGCTAGTGCATTTGCCTTTAGCGCGCCTTTAGTGCACCAGCGGCACTTCACTGTGCAGCCGTGCAGACATCTGGTTACATCTGGTCACAAAGTCTGCCAAAGAAAGGGGCATGGCTGGGGATAATTGGAAATAAAAGTTAAACTGGAGTCCTGCTACTCCAACATAAACTCAAAGTCTTCCCTATGAGGCAAGTTTACTAGTAAACAAAGTTAAAGTTAAAATAAAAGGGCATAAAGTAAAGCTATAAAATTAAAACAATGAAGGACAAACCTTTCAGTATGGCACTTGGATGGGTATGGAGCCAGCTAATTCCAGTAGCCAGCATTAAAGTGGTTACAAGGAACTTAAAAGTGCAGAACCTCTCTGCAGCTCATGGATACAAGTGACGATGTCTGTCAAACCCTTTGTTCAGCTTGTGGCTGCACTGAGATCAAAAGCATTGCGATGGGATGCGTTGACTGCTGCTGCAGTGTTTGTTGAGTGTGTAGAGAATTTTTGATGTTTAGGAAATGGGAAGATGTGAAGTATGAGGGCACAAGGGGTGGGTGGAATTTGTGGAATTTCACTGTGAGGAATTCTGTGGAGTTACATAAAAACTCCGCAAGATTCAGTGGAGTTCTGTCACTGGGCAGAAAATATGCTGCTTGTGCTGCAATTTTGTGCTTGTAGCACATGCAGTGCTGCCAAAATCAGTGGATACAGCACCATACATTGCGCAAGTGAGTGTAGCCATTTCAGTTGATTTTGCTGCCACTCGAGTACACAATCTACTTGAGTGGCAGAAAATCTGTTCAAGTGGCAACCCTCTGACTGACACCACCTGCAAACCCCTGAATTAGAAAGTCATGCCAGGGGATGTAAAATGTTGTTCAGCTCACTAGCTCTCATTTTCTGCAGTCCTGTAGGAGAAAAATTCTGGCAAGCGTTCATTGGTGGAAGTTTGGCTGGAACTCCACTTTAAAGAGTAACATTCAGTGACCGCGATTCTGCAATTCTGAGGGCAGAATAAAACATTTCGGCTGTTTCTAGTGAACACAATGTTGATATGTGAGGAGGGTGAGGGAAATAAACAGTTGGAAAATACTAATTAATGAGGATGTGCTGTGTGTATAGTAAACTTCATCTCTATCTTTATAAACACGTTTTTGACTGCTTTATCTTACTTAGCTGCATTTTTTGTACCCAAAGCTTAGGCATCTGTAACAGCTCTGTATGCTGGTTTGTGATTCTATCTAAAGTGCATTATCATTCCACAGATCCCATGGGTATTTGGTGCTATAAACATTTTATGATGACAGTGTTAGGGTGGTCTTCCCCCATTCTCTTTGCCTGTTTGTTTCACATTTTTACTGTATCTTTTTGTTGGCCTTAGGACATTGAGCACTTTACACTGCTGACCAGTGCTAAAGTGCATGTGCTCTTTCCCCTAAACCTGGTTTGATTGATACATCCACAATTTGCATACTTAATTTACTTATAAGTCTCTAGTAAAGTACAATACAAGTGTCCAGGGCCTGTAAATTAAGGGCTACTAGTGGGATTGCAGCACTGCTTGTGCCACCCACTCAAGTAGCACTTAAACATATCTCAGGCCTGCGATTGCAGAGCCTGCTTGCAAAGCTACATTGCCCTGATGACATTTAAAATCTCTTGGCAGGCCTGAAACTCCCCTTTTATTACATATAACTCACCCCTAAGGTAACCCATAGATAGCCCATAGGGCACGGTGCTATGTCAGCAAAAGCAGGACATGTACTTTTAAGTTGTTTATGTCCTTGTAATGAAAAACTCCCCACGTCATTTGTCATCACAGTGAGGCCTTCTCCTCTCACAGGCCAGCATTGGGAATGCCTTAATATACTTTTAGGGTGTAATTCCTGATTGGAAAGGAGTAGCTACATATGTCTCATATCATTAGAATGTTAATGATAAATCCTCTTTACTGATAAAGTCAGATTCAATATTACTATTTTAGAAATGCCACTTTTAGAAAGCAGGCATTTCTCTGCTCTTACTGCTCTGTGAGCCTTGTAGCCTGTCTCCATCCTACAGCAAATCAAAAGCCACTGTTTTGACACACACGGGCAACAATCATTGAAAAATTACGAGTTATTACTTCTATGTGTGCTGCATTCTGCTGGGGATCTAATGACAGGCTGACATCTATATGGTACCCCTTGTCAAACTTATTAAATCCTTTGGGTTGATTACTATCTGGTACGCTGATGGCACCCAGGTACCTTTGACATTCGACTCCAAGTCATCTGACATAAGCTCCACCATTCTGGCATGCCTCGCAAATGCTCCGATTTGGCTGCCAGAGAGCCATTTATAGTGCAATGTGGACAAAACTGAGATTCTACTCCTTGGACCTGCAAGCGAGCTGTGGGTGTATAATGATTGGCTGGAAGTTTGCGTCACCTCTTCTTCGTGCTTCAGTTATCAAGAATCGTGGGGCCAGTATTGACAAACAGCTTGATTTTCACTCACAGAGCCTCTCAGTAGCTGGGTCCTGCTTTGCTCTAGTGCACTCAATCCGAAAATATTTAGCTCTCCTTCCATTATATGCCCATAGGACAGTTGTTCATGCATTAATTACTGCCGGACTACACCATAGGAATATACTCTATCTGGGGATCCTGGACAAATGGTTTAAGGAAATGGCTCCCTGTTGCAGTTACCCCCCACTTTTTGCCTGATACTGATGCTGACTTGACTGAGAAGTGTGCTGGGACCCTGCTAACCAGGCCCCAGCACCAGTGTTCTTTCACCTAAAATGTACCATTGTCTCCACAATTGGCACAACCCTGGCATCCAGGTAACTCCCTTGTAACTGGTACCCCTGGTACCAAGGGCCCTGATGCCAGGGAAGGTCTCTAAGGGCTGCAGCCTGTCTTATGCCACCCTAGGGACCCCTCACTCAGCACAGACACACTACTTGCCACCTTGTGTGTGCTGGTGGGGAGAAAATAACTAAGTCAACATGGCACTCCCCTCAGGGTGCCATGCCAACCTCACACTGCCTGTGGCATAGGTAAGTCACCCCTCTAGCAGGCCTTAGAGCCCTAAGGCAGGGTGCACTATACCACAGGTGAGGGCATAGGTGCATGAGCACTATGACCCTACAGTGTCTAAGCAAAACCTTAGACATTGTAAGTGCAGGGTAGCCATAAGAGTATATGGTCTGGGAGTCTGTCAAAAACGAACTCCACAGCTCCATAATGGCTACACTGAAAACTGGGAAGTTTGGTATCAACCTTCTCAGAATAATAAACCCACACTGATGCCAGTGTTGGATTTATAAAAAAATGCACACAGAGGGCATCTTAGAGATGCCCCCTGTATTTTACCCAATTGTTCAGTACAGGACTGACTGGTCTGTGCCAGCCTGCTGCTGAGAGACGAGTTTCTTACCCCATGTGGTGAGGGCCTTTGTGCTCTCTGAGGACAGAAACAAAAGCCTGCTCTGGGTGGAGGTGCTTCACACCTCCCCCTGCAGGAACTGTAACACCTAGCAGTGAGCCTCAAAGGCTAAGGCTTTGTGTTACAATGCCCCAGGGCACTCCAGCTAGTGGAGATACCCGCCCCCTGGACACAGCCCCCACTTTTGGTGGCAAGTCCAGGGGAGATAATGAGAAAAACAAGGAGGAGTAACTGGCCAGTCAGGACAGCCCCTAAGGTGTCCTGAGCTGAGGTGACTCTGACTTTTAGAAATCCTCCATCTTGCAGATGGAGGATTCCCCCAATAGGATTAGGGATGTGCCGCCCTCCCCTCAGGGAGGAGGCACAAAGAGGGTGTAGCCACCCTCAGGGCTAGTAGACATTGGCTACTATCCCCCCAGACCTAAACACCTCCCTAAATTGAGTATTTAGGGGATCCCAGAACACAGCAAGATAGATTCCTGCAACCTAAGAAGAAGAGGACTGCTGAACTGAAAAACATGCAGAGAAGACGGAGACACCAACTGCCTTGGCCCCAGCTCTACCGGCCTGTCTCCCCACTTCTAAAGACACTGCTCCAGCGACGCGTACCCAGGGCCCAGCAACCTCTGAAGCCTCAGAGGACTACCCTGCATCTAGAAGGACCAAGAACTCCCGAGGACAGCAGCTCTGTTCCCCAAAGACTGCAACTTTGCAACAAAGAAGCAACTTTGAAACAAAACACGTTTCCCGCCGTAAGCGTGAGACTTTGCACTCTGCATCCAACGCCCCCGGCTCGACTTGTGGAGAACAAACACCACAGGGAGGACTCCCTGGCAACTGCGAGACCGTGAGTAGCCAGAGTTGACCCCCCTGAGCCCCCACAGTGACGCCTGCAGAGGGAATCCCAAGGCTCCCCCTGACCGTGACTGCCTGCTTCAAAGACCCGACACCTGGTAAAGGCACTGCATCCGCAGCCCCCAGGAGCTGAAGGATCCGACCTCCAGTGCAGGAGCGACCCCCAGGTGGCCCTCTCCCTTGCCCAGGTGGTGGCTACCCCGAGGAGCACCCCCCTTGCCTGCCTGCATCGCTGAAGAGACCCCTTGGTCTCCCATTGATTTCTATTGCGAACCTGACGCTTGTTTGCACACTGCACCCGGCCGCCCCCGTGCCGCTGAGGGTGTACTTTCTGTGTGGACTTGTGTCCCCCCCGGTACCCTACAAAACCCCCTGGTCTGCCCTCCAAAGACGCGGGTACTTACCTGCTGGCAGACTGGAACTGGGGCACCCCCTTCTCCATTGAAGCCTAGGCGTTTTGGCCACCATTTTGACCTCTGCACCTGACCGTCCCTGAGCTGCTGGTGTGGGAACTTTGGGGTTGCTCTGAACCCCCAACGGTGGGCTACCTTGGACCCAAACTTGAACCCCGTAGGTGGTTTACTTACCTGCAAAAACTAACAAACACTTACCTCCCCCAGGAACTGTTGAAAATTGCAGTGTCTACTTTTAAAATAGCTATATGTCATTTATGTGGAAACTGTATATGCTATTTTGCTAATTCAAAGTTCCTAAAGTACCTACCTGAAATACCTTTCATTTGAAGTATTACTTGTAAATCTTGAACCTGTGGTTCTTAAAATAAACTAAGAAAATATATTTTTCTATACAAAAACCTATTGGCCTGGAATTGTCTCTGAGTGTGTGTTCCTCATTTATTGCCTGTGTGTGTACAACAAATGTTTAACACTACTCCTTTAATAAGCCTACTGCTCGACCACACTACCACAAAATAGAGCATTAGAATTATCTCTTTTTGCCACTATCTTACCTCTAAGGGGAACCCTTGGACTCTGTGCATACTATTCCTTACTTTGAAATAGTGCATACAGAGCCAACTTCCTACAAATGGGATTTGCACAATGTACAACATGCATCACCACACGTGCTTTTGGGCATTTGCAGGCTAGATTTGGTTATTAGACACCTTTACAAATTACACCGGCTTCTTATTAAGAAAAGGACCATGTTCAAGGCTCTAGTTTTTGTGCATCAGTCCTGCTATAAATGAGGCCCTCTATATCTGGTTAATAGGATAGATCATTACCATCCCTTTTGCCAGCTTAGGTCTTCATCTGCACTCCAAGTTAGAGTTCCACTCTTGCAGTGGACTGTTATTTTCTGTGCTCGTTTGCAGAGAATGGAATGTGCTCTCTCTTGCCTAGAAGATCATCTCAGTAGAAATGCCTTTTAGGAAAGTCCTCAAGACCTATCTGTTTTCTCTGGCATAAGGTGGTTATAGCAGCTGTGGACTAGCTTGGATTTACTGCCAAGATACTCTGTTGGAGTAGCAAAGAGCTTTATAAATTACTTTTTTCATTATTTTATCATCTGACAGAATATCCTGAACACCATCCACAAAAATATCACCCAACTGGAGTTAATAATAGAAAATAGGCACTGACTCGTACAGTGCTATTGTGCATTATATTTGAGACAGAATATTTATGTTAGCTGATATTTTTCATAACTTAGGGCCAGATGTAGCAAACTTTTGCGAGTCACAAATGGCCCGATTCGCAATTTGCGACCCTGCAAAATTAGAAATGGGATGAAAAAATCCCATTTCCGACTCGCAAAATGCGACGCGAGCCATTACCGACTCGCAAAAATAGCGACCCCAACTTGCGACCCCAATTTGCGACCCGCAAATAGGAAGTCGCATTTTCCGAGTCGCAAACCAAATGCCATAGCCACTCGCAAATTGCGACTAGTCGCAAAAAGCCCATTTTGCACTTCCAAATTACCACTAACTCAGAGCAGGTGGTAACCAGAACCAAAGTATAAAAGGAGACCCAGAAGGCATCTGGGTGACTCAAGATGGCGGAGATATATGTGATAGGAATGAGGAGGAGAGCCCACGCCGCCCAGCAGAGGAGGAGGAGGAGCCAGAGACAGGAGAAGATATACAGAACCAGGCAGACACTTTTCCAACAAACTGAGAAGGAGATTTATGATAAATATAGACTCAGCAGTGCAGCAATACTAGATTTAATAGATTTACTCAATCCGCAGCTTCAACACCAGACTGTGCGTGGCAGCGCCATCCCTACGCATGTGCAAGTGCTATGCTCACTGTACCTCTTGGCCTCGGGTAGCTATCAGGGGGTCATTGCTGTGGCAGGTGGTGTATCCCAAAGTTCACTCTCACGGTTCTTCAGGGCATTCCTAGATGCCTTACTCACACACATGTCCAGATACATATAGCTACCCAGGAATGAGGCATAAATCAACAGCACCAAGTTGGAATTTTACAGGATTGCCAACTTCCCTCATGTCATAGGGTGTGTAGACGGGACACATATACAAATATGCCCTCCTGCAAACCTGGAATATCTGTTCCGCAATAGGAAGTATACCCACTCACTGAACATCCAGGTGGTATGTGACGCCCATTATGTTATCACTGACATGGTTGCCAAATTTCCAGGGAGTACACATGACTCCTACATTTTCAGGCACAGTGGGATACACCAACACCTAGAACGTGGGGAGTTTGGAGATGGATACCTCCTAGGTATAGCTTAATACACCTTGCAGACATACACACAGGTCAATGTGGAACCCAACTATGCCCAGCTAACATTGTTCATTTTGTGCCAAACAGGTGACAGTGCATATGCACTTCGACCATGGATTCATACCCCGTACTTAACACCCAGCAATGAGAAAGAGAGGCGATACAACAGTGCACATAGGAGGACCAGAAATATCATAGAAAGGACCTTTGGACTGCTGAAGGCAAGATTCAGATGCCTCCACAAAAGTGGAGGTGCCCTCCAGTATACCCCAATAACAGCTTTCAAGATCGTTGTCGCATTCGCTATACTGCACAACATTGCCACCAGACGTGGGCTACCTCTCACACCTGAAGACCCTGATTCGGTGAATGAAGAGCAAGAGCTACCACATCGCTATCATGGGGATAGAAGCATTGCAAATCAAGGCAGACTGAAACAGGAACACATTGCAAACCAGTACTTTGGAAGGTACTTGCTTACTGTCACCACACTCACTAATGTCACACACAAAGGGGCATATTTATACTCCGTTTGCGCCGAATTTGCGTCATTTTTTTCGACGCAAATTCGACGCAAAACTAACTCCATATTTATACTTTGGCGTTAGACGCGTCTAGCGCCAAAGTTCATGGAGTTAGCGTCATTTTTTGGCGTGAACACCTTCCTTGCGTTAATCAGATGCAAGGTAGGCGTTCCCGTCTTAAAAAATGACTCTCAGGCATGTGCGTGGTATTTATACTCCCGGGCAAAAATGACGCCCGGGAGTGGGCGGGGCAAAAAACCCAGCATTTGCGCCTCTTTTTAACGCCTGGGTCAGGGCAGGCGTTAAGGAACCTGTGGGCTCAGAATGAGCCCAGAGGTGCCCCCCCCTGCCCCCAGGGACACCCCCCGCCACCCTTGCCCACCCCAGGAGGACACCCAAGGATGGAGGGACCCATCCCAGGGAAGAAAAGGTAAGTTGTGGTAAGTATTTTTGTACATTTTTTTTGTGGCATAGGGGGGCCTGATTTGTGCCCCCCTACATGCCACCATGCCCAATGACCATGCCCAGGGGACATAAGTCACCTGGGCATGGCCATTGGGCAAGGGGGCATGACTCCTGTCTTTGCTAAGACAGGAGTCATGTTAATGGCGTCTGGGCGCCCAAAAAAAATGGCGCAAATCGGGTTAAGACGATTTTTTTGCCTCAGCCTGACTTGCCCCATTTTGGGACGCCCAAACGCCATTTTTCCCTTCGCCGGCGCTGCCTGGTGTACGCCGTTTTTTTTTCACGCACACCTGGCAGCGCCGGTCGGCTAACGCCGGCTAACGCCATTCAATAAA
The DNA here is from genome assembly GCF_031143425.1 of Pleurodeles waltl. Classification (NCBI taxonomy): domain Eukaryota; kingdom Metazoa; phylum Chordata; class Amphibia; order Caudata; family Salamandridae; genus Pleurodeles; species Pleurodeles waltl. The sequence goes on from NC_090437.1 coordinate 32,577,507, forward strand.
TATGGCGCCCGCATGGCGCTTCAGAATGGCGTTAGCCGGCGCTAATTTTTTTGGCGCAAAACTGCGTTAGCGCAGCTTTGCGTCAAAAAGTATAAATATGGCCCAAAGAGTCCAGGTGTGAAGTGGAACTAACAAGTGATTTAATATGTGCAACAAAAAAAACTATATACATTGACAACAGTTCAGGGGCTGTAAAAGTCCACCTGGCATGAGGACACATTGACCTCATGTGCCTCAACCCCAGGACAGTGTGGAGCTCATATCCTACGCCGGCCTCGGCCAGCATGGCTGTTACCAGGTGTGTCAGCAGTGCCCTGCCTTGCGCTTCCACTGCGCAACACCCTGGTGTCACTGGCAGAGACACTGCTGATGGTGGAGCCCTCCTCACTGTCCTGCGGCGTGTCAGCCGCGCCCCTGGCCACCTGCCGTGCCCCCATCATATCAACTGCGTGGCTGAGACATCCCAGTCCACTTGCCACATCACTGGCAAAGTGGCCCATGTCAACTTGGAGGCTGACCGTGCGCCTTGAAAGGCCAGTAGTGTTCACAGCCAGCCTGACAATGGAGGCAGACATGCGGTCCAGCCGGTTAAGTAGCTGCCTGTCACGACGCCTTGCACCCTCTCTCTCAGTTATGAGTTCTGCCACAAGTTGTCTCATGGAGAGTGCAAGGTCGCCCACATGTGTGTTCAGTTGTTGCAACTCTGTGTGTACCAGCTGCATACCACTGCTTTGGTTTTGCTCCATGCGCCGCATTGCCCCTGAAATTCTCCATATCTCCTATGTTTGCAGGCGCTGACACCGTAGGAGTGCGGCCTCAGCAGGCGACATGGAGGCGTCCCCTGACTCTGCCTGCGGCTCTGGTGGTACATTTACACGTCGCCTGCGACGCAGTGGAGGCTCCGTGCCTTCTACAGTGGCACTGTGGCTTGGACCAGGTGCTGGATCACACACCAGTATGGCAACTGGTGTATCATGAGGGGACTGAGTGTTGGTGGTGCAGGTCTCAGTGGTGGCTGGTCCTGACTCATCTGCAGGCTGGTGGCTGACCTGTGGCCCCTGGATGCTTTGGTTGGGGGTGGTGTCATGTGGGAGACCTGTGGGACATAGGGAACACACTGTCAGTATCTACCATCTGTTATCAACTTCCTAATAAACTGTTGCCTATCAACTGCCTACTTGACTACATTGCCCATAATGCACCATGCAGGTGTTTGCTACGCTGAAATGGAGCTATTTTGGTTGTTCATGCTACTGTGTACAAGGTGGGTGGGGGTATGGCATAATTAGGTGTACATGCATGTCTCATGGTACTTACCGGTTGATGGTCCTGGCTCTGATGTATCCAGCTCTCCCATCCCGCACACTGCCTCTGGCTCCAGGGTCTCCTCAACTCTTTCCTCCAGGGGTGTGGGTGGTGGTATTGTGGATGGTCCTCCTCCAGTGCCCCTCATCTCCCGGAGCCGCTCTGCCACCCTCTCCTTGGTCCGGGAGCGCAGGTCATACCACCGTTTTTTTAACTCATCGATGCTCCGGTGGCTGACACCCAGGGAGTTCACCTTGTCTTGGATGTCCATCCAGATTCTTCTCTTCTCCACCTCTGGCACAGTGAGGGCTGCCCTCCCAAAAAGTTGGTCATGGTGCTGGCAGCACTCCTCTGTCAGCACCTCCAGCTCTTTCTCTGCAAATTTCAGTTTGCTCTTCCTTGGTGTCTCAGCCATGGTAGCTGCTGTTCTCTTTGTTTGCAGTTCTGCAGTTTAAAATGGGTGTGGTCTTCCCTCCTCCCAGGTGTATTTGTAAACTTCCTGGCTGTGATCTCATCATCAAGAGCCAGGAAGTGTTTTCCAGAGTGTTCTGCTGCACCTGCATTCAATTTGCGGCACAGTCGCAATTTGCGACACCCACTCGCAAATTGCGTGTTCGTTTGTAGTGCGGTCGCAAAAAGTGACCTCGCAAACAGCGGACTTGCAATCTGCGGTGCGACTTCATTTGCGAGTCGCAAATTGAAGTCGCTTTTTCTTCATGGATACCATTTAGTGAGTCGGAAATTGCGAGTCGCAACGACTCGCAATTTCCAACTTGCTACATTTTCCCTACCTACATCTGGCCCAATATTCTTACATACAACTGTAGGAGGCTGGACTGGCTTGTAGTGAGTACCAAGGGGTACTTGCACCTTGCACCAGGCCCAGTTATCCCTTATTAGTGTATAGGGTGTCTAGCAGCTTAGGCTGATAGATAATGGTAGCTTAGCAGAGCAGCTTAGGCTGAACTAGGAGACGTGTGAAGCTACTACAGTACCACTTAGTGTCATATGCACAATATCATAAGAAAACACAATACACAGTTATACTAAAAATAAAGGTACTTTATTTTTATGACAATATGCCAAAGTATCTCAGAGTGTACCCTCAGTGAGAGGATAGGAAATATACACAAGATATATATACACAATAGCAAAAATATGCAGTATAGTCTTAGAAAACAGTGCAAACAATGTATAGTTACAATAGGATGCAATGGGGACACATAGGGATAGGGGCAACACAACCCATATACTCCAAAAGTGGAATGCGAACCACGAATGGACCCCAAACCTATGTGACCTTGTAGAGGGTCGCTGGGACTATTAGAAAATAGTGAGACTTAGAAAAATAACCTTCCCCAAGACCCTGAAAAGTGAGTGCAAAGTGCACTAAAGTTCCCCTAAGGATAAAGAAGTCGTGTTAGAGGAATAATGCAGGAAAGACACAAACCAACAATGCAACAACGATGGATTTCCAATCTAGGGTACCTGTGGAACAAGGGGACCAAGTCCAAAAGTCACAAGCAAGTCGGAGATGGGCATATGCCCAGGAAATGCCAGCTGTGGATGCAAAGAAGCTTCTACTGGACAGAAGAAGCTGAGGTTTCTGCAGGAACGAAAAGGGCTAGAGACTTCCCCTTTGGTGGACGGATCCCCCTCGCCGTGGAGAGTCGTGCAGAAGTGTTTTCCCGCCGAAAGAATGCCAACAAGCCTTGCTAGCTGCAAATCATGCGGTTAGCGTTTTTGGACGCTGCTGTGGCCCAGGAGTGACCAGGAGGTCGCAAATTGGACCAGGAGGTAGAGGGGACATCGAGCAAGACAAGGAGCCCTCTTAGCAGCAGGTAGCACCCGGAGAAGTGCCAGAAACAGGCACTACAAGGATGCGTGAAACAGTGCTCACCCGAAGTTACACAAAGGAGTCCCACGTCGCCAGAGACCAACTTAGAAAGTCGTGCAATGCAGGTTAGAGTGCCGTGGACCCAGGCTTGGCTGTGCACAAAGGATTTCCGCCGGAGGCAGTGCAGAGTTTCTGCACTAAAGTTTCTCTGGGAGGGTTGGAGGGATGCTCCATGTTAACTAAAATGGTGTTCTTTTTCTCACCAATGTTAGTTATCCCACAGAGAGGTACTTCTACCTCAGGGAGTACAGTTTTGTCAACTGATGATTCCCTTCGAACAGGTGCCACCCCAGGAGAGGTTTCTCCCACCACAGGAATGGTATCCTGAATGGTAGGGTGGTTAGGGGATACTGTGATACCCTTTTTACCTGTTGATGGAGAGGGATCCTGAGTTTTCAGGCCTTCTCTCCTTTGCTTTTTCATTTCAGTAGAAATTAGAGGGAACAATTCCTCTGGGATGCCCAGCATGGCTGCATGGGCATACAACTCTACATCAGCCCAACCTGAGGCCTCTAAGTCATTACCCAAGAGACAGTCTACAGGTAAGCTAGGTGATACCACCACCTGCTTAGGGCCAGTAACTCCACCCCAACTAAACTGAATTATAGCTAAGGGAAGAAACTTATTGGAGTTATGGACATCAGTAATCTTATACTGTTGTCCAATGATGTGTTGTTCAGGATGCACTAGGTTTTCAGTCACCAAAGTGATACTGGCACCTGTGTCCCTGTAGGCCAAGGCCTCAACACAATTTATTGAAACTGTCTGCCTGTACTTATCCATTGTAAGGGGACAAGCAGCCAGTGTGGCAAGGCCATTGCCACTAGGTGTGACAGAAACTGTCTTGGGACTGACTACCCCAGTTTCTACTATGGACCCATAAGTGAACCCAACTACACCCTTAACTTGACTGTTGCCAGCAGTCCCACCACTAGTACCACTACTGCTAGGGGCACTAGAGCTTGATGTATTAGTGGTGGTAGGCTCAGGGGGTTTACCTGGACAGGACTTATCCCCTGGCCTATGGCCTCTATTTTTACACACAAAGCACCAAGGCTTTTTGAATTGTGTAGGTTGAGAAGAAGAGGAAGAATTTGTTTTATCCCCACCCCCTGAAGAGTGTTTAAGATTTGAAGTGGGATCTTTGGTTTTACCCTTGCCCCCATGCTTATCTTGAGATTTTTCACCATCTTTCTTCTTATTGTTCTCTTTGTCACCCCCTGTATGAACTTTTCTGTTCACCCTTGTTCTGACCCATTTGTCTGCCTTCTTTCCCAATTCTTGGGGAGAGGTCAGATCAGAGTCCACCAAGTACTGGTGCAACAAATCAGACACACAATTATTAAGAATATGCTCTCTCAGGATCAAGTTATACAGGCTGTCATAATCAGTAACTTTACTGCCATGTGACCACCCCTCCAAGGCCTTCACTGAATGGTCAATGAAATCAACCCAGTCTTGTGAAGACTCCTTTTTGGTCTCTCTGAACTTTATCCTGTATTGTTCAGTGGTTAAGCCATAACCATCCAGGAGTGCATTCTTAAGTACTGTAAAATTATTGGCATCACTTTCTTTCACAGTAAGGAGCCTATCCTTACCTTTTCCACTAAATGATAGCCATAGGATAGCAGCCCACTGCCTTTGAGGGACATCCTGTACAACACAGGCCCTCTCAAGTGCAGCAAACCACTTGTTAATGTCATCCCCCTCCTTATAAGGGGGAACTATCTTGTGCAGATTCCTGGAATCATGCTCTTTTGCAGGATGACTATGGGGAATACTGCTGCTGCCACCATGGGTTTCTAAACCCAACTTCTGTCTTTCCTTCTCTAATTCTAAAGACTGTCTATCCAAATCCAGCTGTTGCTTTTTAAGCTTCAGTCTGGTTTGTTCCACCCTCAACTTATTGAGTTCCCTTTCTAACAATCTGTCATCAGGGTTGGTGGGAGGGACATTTCTAGATACAGAGGTATGATGGGAATGAACAGAAGGAGACCTGTCCCTTACAGAGGGCACCCTAACAGCTTGGCTGACAGTGTAATGTGAGAGCACATCATCTGTATGATGTGACTCCACCTCAGTAACAACTATGCTAGACTGTCTTGTAATGGGAAGGCTAAGAAGTTTCTTTCCTGAACCTTTACCTGGGGGAGTCCCTGGATCAGATTGGGAACCATTAGCTACTTTTTCAACAGATGGGGCACTTTTAGCCTTATCCTGTTCTCTAAGCATGTTAAGTAACAATTCCAAGGAAGGATTCTTCCCTACACTCAAACCTCTCTCTATGCAGAGACTCCATGCTCCTTTCCAGCTAAGGTGATCATATGCCATCTTAGACAGGTCAACATTTTGGCCCGTGCCAGACATTTTTAGAGAGAGTTAAAGTGATAGAAAAAGAGAAAAAAGTTTGTCAGAGCTTTTAGAAAGACAGAGAAAAAAACTTTTTAAACTTTTTAGAACTTTTTAGAAAGTTTAGAAGTACTTTTCAGCACTTAGAAAAGAGTGAAAAGAGGAAATGCAAAACTTTTTGGCTATGTGTATATACACTGAACTTGTATATTTTTCTCTTATGAAAAGTACAATGACAAGAGTGGTAAGTAGTCTCAAAGCACTTATCCCACCGCTGCACAACCAATGTAGGAGGCTGGACTGGCTTGTAGTGAGTACCAACGGGTACTTGCACCTTACACCAGGCCCAGTTATCCCTTATTAGTGTATAGGGTGTCTAGCAGCTTAGGCTGATAGATAATGGAAGCTTAGCAGAGCAGCTTAGGCTGAACTAGGAGACGTGTGAAGCTACTACAGTACCACTTAGTGTCATATGCACAATATCATAAGAAAACACAATACACAGTTATACTAAAAATAAAGGTACTTTATTTTTATGACAATATGCCAAAGTATCTCAGAGTGTACCCTCAGTGAGAGGATAGGAAATATACCCAAGATATATATACACAATAGCAAAAGTATGCAGTATAGTCTTAGAAAACAGTGCAAACAATGTATAGTTACAATAGGATGCAATGGGGACACATAGGGATAGGGGCAACACAACCCATATACTCCAAAAGTGGAATGCGAACCACGAATGGACCCAAAACCTATGTGACCTTGTAGAGGGTCGCTGGGACTATTAGAAAATAGTGAGAGTTAGAAAAATAACCCTCCCCAAGACCCTGAAAAGTGAATGCAAAGTGCACTAAAGTTCCCCTAAGGATAAAGAAGTCGTGTTAGAGGAATAATGCAGGAAAGACACAAACCAACAATGCAACAACGATGGATTTCCAATCTAGGGTACCTGTGGAACAAGGGGACCAAGTCCAAAAGTCACAAGCAAGTCGGAGATAGGCATATGCCCAGGAAATGCCAGCTGTGGATGCAAAGAAGCTTCTACTGGACAGAAGAAGCTGAGGATTCTGCAGGAACGAAAAGGGCTAGAGACTTCCCCTTTGGTGGACGGATCCCCCTCGCCGTGGAAAGTCGTGCAAAAGTGTTTTTCCGCTGAAAGAATGCCAACAAGCCTTGCTAGCGGCAAATCATGCGATTAGCGTTTTTGGATGCTGCTGTGGCCCAGGAGGGACCAGGAGGTCGCAAATTGCACCAGGAGGTAGAGAGAACGTCGAGCAAGACAAGGAGCCCTCTTATCAGCAGGTAGCACCTGGAGAAGTGCCAGAAACAGGCACTATAAGGATGCGTGAAATGGTGCTCACCTGAAGTTACACAAAGGAGTCCCACGTCGCCGGAGACCAACTTAGAAAGTCGTGCAATGCAGGTTAGAGTGCCGTGGACCCAGGCTTGGCTGTGCACAAAGGATTTCCGCCGGAAGTGCACAGGGGCCGGAGTAGCTGCGAAAGTCGCGGTTCCCAGCAATGCAGTCTAGCGAGGTGAGGCAAGGACTTACCTCCACCAAACTTGGACTGAAGAGTCACTGGACTGTGGGGGTCACTTGGACAGAGTTGCTGGATTCGAGGGACCTCGCTCATCATGCTGAGAGGAGACCCAAGGGACCGGTAATGCAGCTTTTTGGTGCCTGCGGTTGCAGGGGGAAGATTCCGTCGACCCACGGGAGATTTCTTCGGAGCTTCTAGTGCAGAGAGGAGGCAGACTACCCCCACAGCATGCACCACCAGGAAAACAGTCGAGAAGGCGGCAGGATCAGCGTTACAGGGTTGCAGTAGTCGTCTTTGCTACTATGTTGCAGTTTTGCAGGCTTCCAGCGCGGTCAGCAGTCGATTCCTTGGCAGAAGGTGAAGAGAGAGATGCAGAGGAACTCGGATGAGCTCTTGCATTCGTTATCTACAGTTTCCCCAGAGACAGAGACCCTAAATAGCCAGAAAAGAGGGTTTGGCTACCTAGGAGAGAGGATAGGCTAGCAACACCTGAAGGAGCCTATCAGAAGGAGTCTCTGACGTCACCTGGTGGCACTGGCCACTCAGAGCAGTCCAGTGTGCCAGCAGCACCTCTGTTTCCAAGATGGCAGAGGTCTGGAGCCCACTGGAGGAGCTCTGGACGCCTCCCAGGGGAGGTGCAGGTCAGGGGAGAGGTCACTCCCCTTTCCTTTGTCCAGTTTCGCGCCAGAGCAGGGCTAAGGGGTCCCCTGAACCGGTGTAGACTGGCTTATGCAGAATTGGGCACATATGTGCCCAAGAAAGCATTTCCAGAGGCTGGGGGAGGCTACTCCTCCCCTGCCTTCACACCATTTTCCGAAGGGAGAGGGTGTAACACCCTCTCTCAGAGGAAGTTCTTTGTTCTGCCATCCTGGGCCAGGCCTGGCTGGACCCCAGGAGGGCAGATGCCTGTCTGAGGGGTTGGCAGCAGCAGCAGCTGCAGTGAAACCCCAGGAAAGGTAGTTTGGCAGTACCAGGGTCTGTGCTACAGACCACTGGGATCATGGGATTGTGCCAACTATGCCAGGATGGCATAGAGGGGGCAATTCCATGATCATAGACATGTTACATGGCCATATTCGGAGTTACCATTGTGAAGCTACATATAGGTAGTGACCTATATGTAGTGCACGTGTGTAATGGTGTCCCCGCACTCACAAAGTCCGGGGAATTGGCCCTGAACAATGTGGGGGCACCTTGGCTAGTGCCAGGGTGCCCTCACACTAAGTAACTTTGCACCTAACCTTTACCAGGTAAAGGTTAGACATATAGATGACTTATAAGTTACTTAAGTGCAGTGTAAAATGGCTGTGAAATAACGTGGACGTTATTTCACTCAGGCTGCAGTGGCAGGCCTGTGTAAGAATTGTCTGAGCTCCCTATGGGTGGCAAAAGAAATGCTGCAGCCCATAGGGATCTCCTGGAACCCCAATACCCTGGGTACCTCAGTACCATATACTAGGGAATTATAAGGGTGTTCCAGTAAGCCAATGTAAATTGGTAAAATTGGTCACTAGCCTGTTAGTGACAATTTGAATGAAATGAGAGAGTATAACCACTGAGGTTCTGGTTAGCAGAGCCTCAGTGAGACAGTTAGGCACCACACAGGGAACACATACATATAGGCCACAAACTTATGAGCACTGGAGTCCTACTAGCAGGGTTCCAGTGACACATAACAAACATACTGAAAACATAGGGTTTTCACTATGAGCACTGGGCCCTGGCTAGCAGGATTCCAGGGAGACAGTGAAAACACCCTGACATACACTCACAAACAGGCCAAAAGTGGGGGTAACAAGGCTAGAAAGAGGCTACTTTCTCACAACAACCTTTTCAGAGGTCTGAGTGCGGTTCATGTCAAAAGGTGATCACCCTTACCTCATGCTTATGTTACTTAGCGAGGTGAGTTTCTGATTCAGAAATGGGTGGGAAAGAGGGCAAATGCAAAAGAAAAGCTATGGGGGTGATTCCAACCCTGGCGGGCGGCAGTAGCCGCCCGCCAGGCGGGAACCGCCATTTGGCAGCCATGCGGCCAAAATAGCGCTGCCCCCATTCCAACATTCCCACTGGGCCGGCGGGAATGAGGGCCGCAACACAGGAGCCGGCTCCGAATGGAGGCGGCGGTGTTGCGGCGGTGCGATGGGTGCAGTTGCACCCGTCGCGCTTTTCACTGTCTGCTAAGCAGACAGTGAAAAGCTTCATGGGGCCCTGTTAGGGGGCCCCAGGACACCCCTTACCGCCAGCCTCTTCCTGGCGGTGAAAACCGCCAGAAACAGGCTGGCGGTACGGGGGTCAGAATCCCCAGGGCAGCGCTGCTTGCAGATTCTCCCAGCCGGGGCCCCAGCCGGGGCGCAGCCGGGGCAGATTCTCCCAGCCGGCTGGGCGACCGCGGCTGTACCGCCGCAGTCAGAATGGCTATTGAAGCACCGCCAGCCTGTTGGCGGTGCTTCCGTCATTCGTGACCCTGGCGGTCCATGACCTTTCAATAACTTTTGATAAATGCATCACTTGTATGTTCTTCTCTTTTGTTTGTCCCATAATAGTCCTAGAACCTTTAAACCATACATATTCAATTGTTCAACTTTGATGGACAAATTGAGCAATTATGTGGGGTGACATATTGCCTACAAATGTTTGTGAATACCCACAAACATAAAGCTCCCATCTGATCTTCCGAGTTTGAAAGGGAAATGATCACTTCGAGACTTGGAGGGGATGTAGGGGCAGGGATTACTCATGAGGAATAATATTCTATTTTCTGAGTGCTTACATCTATGCTATGTAGAATTATGCAGTGGAGAAATGGGAGAACAGGAGAACAGGAGACATGGCACCCCAGCTGCTATGCATGAACATGTATGCCAGATGCTGCATTTCAGGCATATTGCTGGAATCTTAAAAAGTGTTGAGTGGGGGTGTGGCACTCTGGGTGCACCAGTTCTCCCAATGCACTCCGGTAGATGCAGTCTTCAATAGCGTTCATACTCACAATTAATCAAGTGTTTGTAGCTCAGTGTTGGCACCATAAATGCTGGCTATAATTGCACGTGTTTATGCTGACTGACATTCATCACCAGAGATCAATTCAGTTTATTTGGGGGTGCTTGACAAACCACTTTCAGTGCGTTAGGTTCTGTACCACTCCAAGCTCATATGTGCAACTCAAGGAATTGTCAACCGAACATCCTTTAGGAAATGTAAGAAGCAGAGGAGGGCTGCACAGTACCTACCTACACCAGTAATTTCAATTCAGTCTGGTAGATTCTGTCCTAAATAGGTTTCATACTCACAGTTAACTATGCCATTGTCCACCAGTGTTGGCATGGCAACTCGTGTAAAATGCAAAAATGTATACATATGCACCATGATTAATTGCCCCATTAATATAGACCAACCATTCATTTATATATTTTTTTGAGTTCAATTATTTAGGCCCGTATTTATACTTTTTGACGCTAATCTGCGCTAACGCAGTTTAGCGTCAAAAATATTAACGTCGGCTAACGCCATTCTGAAGTGCCATGCGGGCGCCGTATTTATAGAATGGCGTTAGCCGACCGGCGCTGCCTGGTGTGCGTGAAAAAAAACCACGTACACCAGGCAGCGCCGGCGTAGGGGAAAATGGCGTATGGGCGACTAAAAATGGGGCAAGTCAGGTCGAGGCAAAAAAATCGTCTTAACCTGATTTGCGCCATTTTTTTACGACGCCCATCCCCCATCAACATGACTCCTGTCTTAGCAAAGACAGGAGTCATGCCCCCTTGCCCAATGGCCATGCCCAGGGGACTTATGTCCCCTGGGCATGGTCATTGGGCATAGTGGCATGTAGGGGGGCACAAATCAGGCCCCCCTATGCCACAAAAAAAATTAAAAAAAATACTTACCCCAACTTACCTTTGCTTCCCTGGGATGGGTCCCTCCATCCTTGGGTGTCCTCCTGGGGTGGGCAAGGGTGGCAGGGGGTGTCCCTGGGGGCAGGGGAGGGCACCTCTGGGCTCCTTCAGAGCCCACAGGTCCCTTAACGTCTGCCCTGACCCAGGCGTTAAAAAGAGGCGCAAATGCGGGGGTTTTTGCCCCGCCCACTCCCGGGCGTCATTTTTGCCCGGGAGTGTAAATACCACGCACATGCCTCGGAGTCATTTTTTAGGACGGGAACGCCTCCCTTGCATATCATTAACGCAAGGGAGGTGTTCACGCCAAAAAATGACACTAACTCCATGAACTTTGGCGCTAGACGCGTCTAACGCCAAAGTATAAATATGGAGTTAGTTTTGCGTCTAATTTGCGTCGAAAAAAACGACGCAAATTCGGCACAAACGGAGTATAAATATGCCCCTAAGTCTTTTGTGACTGAAGCGTGTTGCCTGTTGCTTTGATAACCATCTACTACTTATGAAAAAAACATGTCATTGAATTGAATGCTACATCTGGGCTCAGTGAGCTGTACACAAACGTGACAAGACTGTGAGCAGCATTTCTAGCACACGGTAAACACCTCGTAACTCTCTACTGATGAAGGGTAATCCTGAAACACGTGTCTATAGATACACACCACTGGCTGCATCAACAATGGCTAAAACTAAAGACTTATACTAAAGTACGTGTTACCAACCACAGCATCTACCATAATGCAACTGAGCGAACTGAGTTAAGGAATGTGTTGCAGTGTGCTCTCTTCCCCCTTTGTTTGCATTGAATTATTTATGTTTCCCAGGACTTGGGCAGGGACAAATGAAAATGCTTGTATACATTTGAATGAATTAAGTAGCGAATGAACAGTAAACCATATGTGCACCGTGGAGTCTTACTCTGAGTTTCAAATTTGTTTTACAGGCTGTATGCTCCAAGTGGCTGTTATTTTGCAAGATGTATGTTCCAGGTGCTAATTTTGTAAAACAAATTCTTACTGGTTTCCTCTTTAAGAATTAGAACAGCAAATATCTAGGTATGTTGCCTAATTCACTTCTAAAAACACATCTGTAAAACATATTATAGGTTTTGGTGCATTGAAATAATTCTCACTGTTTTTCAATCTCACATTTAGATGATATTAATGTCTAAAACACTGTAAATCTAGCACTGATTCTTCATATAGGAAACTCTCGGAGCAATATTGAAACTGGAATCTGACAGTGCATTTTGTCTGCCGTCATTAAATCGACACTTCAATGTAAAGTCTGCATCAATATATCTATCTGCACTAATCTGGCACATACATCTCGCCTGAACACTAGTCTCCATGGAGATAAAAGAGAGCAAAGGCCATGACTCACAGAGCATTTCCTTGGGTAATTGCTCAATTTTCCTAGCCCACAACAAGTCACTAGTGAGAGGTAAGGTTATGTCCCCTTCGGCGGTTCATCATAGATATTTGCCAACTCATGTATTTTAGAATGACCTGTGAGAAGCTCTCATAAATTGAAACCAATCAAGTCATCTACAGCACTGATACAGAAAAATGCATTAAGGATAGCACTGCAGCATTCACAGCGAAGCCAACTAGAAATAACAGGAAGAGAACACCATAAATGGTTTTGACTAAGCTCATGAAACTTTGGGAAAATTATCTAGCAATGCAAAAGAATCTACTTTCGAAGGTACCTGAAAAATTTAAAATCGCTTTGCAGTGTGGCTTTAATCATCAAAATCTTCCAGAAAACAAGAGTAACCCAAATGCTCATGCGAACATGGGTGTACATACTACGACAGAGAACTGTTCATTCGGAACTAATTTATAATGTACATATAATGAAGCAGAAAGTCATGCATTGAATAAATAGGTAAAGGAATTTTTTCAGCAAGACCGTATACTTTCTTTCAGGCATGAATCCATAATAAACAAAGCAAACCAGTACTTATAGTAAACACTGAACAAATGTTTTATTCATAAATGCAAAGGGAAAAACTTCTTAAGTGGTGAAGAAGTGAAATAATGGTAACTGTACACCAAGTGAAGCAAACCAAAATAAGAATAGATACTAAATATTGTGAAATAATTGGTATATTGGTACAAAGTATTCAGACAGACACAAAAGTTTGAAATACAACTGATCACACAGGGTAATTTCCTATGTGAAATGAACAACACAGTGGTCTGTCTTTTCAAATGCCAATGGTGATTCGGCCCATACGAGGAGAAACACACCTAAAATGGAGGGATACACATCTGATGAAGAGTAAGCTTTATCCTTGTTAACGCTGAATTGTATTAATGAATATTCATGTATTCTGAGTGTTGGATTTGCGTAGAAAATGAATTAACTTAGAGAAAAATAATGCACACATTTGAAAGGTGCGCCCACCTGAGCGGCAGTCAATGTTCATGAACTGTACTTATTAATAGCTTATTAATGTAAAATGTTGAGCTTATGTTTGATTAATGTAGTAATATGTCATATTAAGGGTTAAGCATTATGTTTTAGCTTTATTAATCGTAGCCCTTAACTTAGCGAGGTCTTGGGCCTAGTTGCACAGCCTCATGTCAAGCTGCATTTCTTAGATGACTGATAAAATGGCTGCTTAGAGAATTAAATTGTAATTTTCCACTGTATTGACCATGTGCTTGTAGCAGAAGTTAGTTCTCATGTGACCTGGTCAGTGAACTGCTCTGCCACCTGATAAGTAGAGCCCTTCAAGTGAAGGCTTCTGCCTGCGCCACATCTGTGGTGTCTAGTGGGAGAGCTCTGCTTTCCTACTAAGCTTCACTTCTGCACTTTTCCCTCCACTCTCTCTCTCTCCCCCTCGCTTTCCCCCTCTCTCTCTTCCCCGCCGCTCCTCTCTCTAGCACTGCACTCCCGTCGCTGCTGCCCCCGCGTCCCTCCCCCTTTTTTCATGCCATTTTTCACCCTCACTCCCCCTCCCAGCTGTCCTCTCCCTCCCTACTTAATGGCAGCCGCTGCGCGGTAGGTCGAGCAATACCACTGACCTGGTCAGTGAGCTGCTCTGCCTCCCGTAGCTCCACCTGCTAAGAAAAGTCCTCGTTCCTCATTACTCTGAACTCCTGACCCCTTTCAAGGCCCTCCTCCACCCGCAGGCTTCTGCCTGCACCGTATCCCTGGTGCCTAGTGGGAGAGCTCTGCTTTCCTTCTAGGCTGCCTCTCCCCTCCTTTTCTCGGTTTCTCTTCCTGTGTCCTCTCTCTCTTCCGTGTCTGCCCCCCTCTGCCCCTTTTTGCTGTTCGCTCTCCTCTGTGCTCTTCTTGACTTTTGCTTCACTTCTACGCTTTCCCTCCACTCTCTCCCTCACTCTCGCTTTCCCCCTCTTTTTCCCTGGCCACTGCTGCCCCTGCGGCCCGCACCCCTCCTCTCTGTAGTGCAGCACTCCTGCTGCTGCTGCCACAATGGACCGCCCCCTTTTTTCACACCGTTTTCACCCCGCCTCCCAGCTGTCCTCTCCCCCTCCCTACTTAATAGCGGCCGCTGCGCTGTAGGTTGAGCAGTACCACTGACATGGTCAGTGAACTGCTCTGCCTCCCGTAGCTCCACCTGCTAAGTAGAGCCCTTGTTCCTCATTCCTTTGAACTCCTGACCCCTGTAGGAGTTTGAGGCCCTCCTCCACCCGCAGGCTTCTGCCTACACCTTATCCCTGGTGTCTAGTGGGAGAGCTCTGCTTTCCTACTAGGCTACCTCTCTCCTCCTTTTCTCTGTTTCTCTCTCTCTGTGCTCTCTCTTCCATGTCTGCCCCGTACCCCTTTTTGCCATTCGTTATCCTGTGTGCTCTTCTTGACTTTTGCTTCACTTCAGCACTTTTCTCTCCACTCTCTCTCTCACTCTCCCCCCTCTCTCGTGCTGCACCCCCACCTCTGCTGCCCCTGTAGCCCCGCCCCCTCCTCTCTCTAGTGCTGCACTCCCCCGGCTGCTGCCCCCTTCACCCGCCCCCATTTTTTTAGCCATTCTTTACCCACGCTCCTGCCTCCCAGCTGTCCTCTCCCCTCCCTACTTCCCAACATCCTGGCAGCTGCTGCGCGGTAGGTCAAGCAATGCCATTGACCTGGTCAGTGAACTGCTCTGCCTCCTGTAGCTCTACCTGCTAAGTAAAGCCCTCATTCCTCTGAACTCCTGACCACTGTCAGGTGTTTGAGACCCTCTTCCACCCTCAGGCTTTTGCCTGCACCTCATCCATGGTGTCTAGTAGGAGAGGTCTGCTTTCCTACTAGGCTGCATCTCTCCCCCTTTTCTCTGTTTCTCTCTCTATGTGCTCTCTGTTCTGTGTTTGCCACCTTGTGCCCCTTTTTGTCGTTCATTCTCCTCTGCGCTCTTCTTGGCTTTTGCTTCACTTCTGTGCTTTTCCCTCTACTCTCTCTCTCACTCTTGCTCTTCCCCCTCTTTCTCTCCCCGCTGCTGCTGCCCCTGCGGCCCGCCACTCTCCTCTCTCTAGCGCTGCACTCCCACTGCTGCTGCACCCACAGCTTCGCCCCATTTTTTTGTGCCATTCTTCACCCCCGCTCCCGCCTCCCAGCTGTCCTCTCCCTCCCTACTTAATGGTGCCTGCGCATAGCGGGCGTGCCGCTGGCATGCCAAAGGCAAGCCTGTCAGCGCCTGTCCACGCCTGGACCGTGCCCAGCACTGGAACCCCTGGATCTCACCCCCCACCGCCCCTGCACCCATCTTCGTTACAACACCACCACCCTTCACACCCTCAACACCGGCCGCTCACCCACCTGCCATCAAGCCAACCCGCAGCTAACCCGTGGACCCTTCTCCTGCCGGAACTGCACCTTCACCAGCCTCCACGCAAACGACCCACCCACTAAGACAGGACACAACAATCTCAGATGCATCTTACTCAACACCCGCTCCGTCCACAAACACGCTGTCGAACTTTGGAATCTACTGGACTCAGCTTCCCCAGACATTGCCTTCCTGACCGAGATCTGGATGAACCCCTCTTCAGCACCAGACATCTCTATAGCCATCCCAGATGGCTACAAGATCCCCCGCAGGGACCGCTCCAACAAACCAGGAGGAGACATCACCATCGTTCACACGAACACCCTCAGGACGGGCACCTGAAGACACCCCGAGCACCGCCGAACACCTGCACTTCCAACTCCACACCAACACATAAACCACCCTCCGAGGGACCCCTCGTTTATGGACTCCCCGGCCCCCTACCGCAGTTCAGCGACTCCATCACCAACGTCATCAGCACGCACGCTCTCGCATCCACAGACTACATACTCCTTGGGGACTTGAACTTCCACCTTGAGAACACCAACAATAACAACTCTATCACCCTACTCGACGACCTCACCAATCTCGGCCTCAAACAGCTCATCACGACACCCACGCACTCCGCAGGACACACACTCAATCCCATTTTCTCCCCCAGCAAACATGTCTCCTTCAGCCACACCACCGAACTCCGCTGGACAGACCACCACTCCATCCACTTCTCCTGTGAGAAACCCACAACACAACATCAGTCACAACGGATTCCCCACCGCAGATGGAACAAGGTCACCGAAGACCAAATGATCTCTACCCTCTCCCAGAACCCACCCATCGACACCACTGACACAGCTGCCCGCAACCTCAGGCAATGGATCGACGACTGTACCAACACTATCGCCCTATCAAAAATTCTTCCAACAGACGCACCAACAGAAAGGCCTTCTGGTTCACTGCGGACCTCCAAGAATCTAAGCAAACATGCCGAAGACTCAAAAAGAAGTGGCGCCAAGATCAGACACTGGACAACCACACAGCCTTAAAAAACGCCATCCGCAGACACCACCAACTCATCCGAACCCCCAAGAGAACCGCCTTCAAAGAATACATCAACAACAACGCACACAGCCTCAAGGAGCTCTTCAACATTGTGAAGGAGCTCTCCGACCCTGGCTCCAACGTCAATGACATCTTGGCATCACAAGACCTCTGCATCTCCCTAGCCACCTTCTTCCACCACAAGAACGCAGACATCCATGACAGCTTCAGCACTCAGACCCCCGTCAACCACTGACACCACAGACTCACCACCCACCAGCCTCCTGCTCTCCTGGACCCACGTCAACAACAACAACATCATCGAAATCATGAACACCATCTACTCTGGCTCACCATCCGACCCCTGCCCTCACCATATCTTCAACAAAGCAAGCTCCGTCATCTCACCCCAGCTCTGGAAGATCATCAACAGTTCTTTCGAGTCAGCCACCTTCCCGGAGAGCTGAAAACACGCTAAGATCAACACCCTCCTCAAGAAACTTAGGCCCATATTTATACTTTTTGACGCACAACTGCGCCAACGCAGTTGTGCGTCAAAAATTTTACCGCCGGCTAACGCCATTCCAAAGCGCCATGCGGACGCCTTGTTTATTGAATGGTGTTAGCCGGCGCTGCGGACTGGTGTGCGTCAAAAAAAATTACTCACACCAGGCAGAAAAAGTCACAAAATGGAGCTTGGGTGTCAAAAAATGGGGCAATTCAGGTCTGAGGCAAAATTTTGGCCTCAACCCGATTTGCACCATTTTTTTTGACGCCCAACCCCCATTGAAATGACTCCTGTCTTAGCAAAGACAGGAGTCATGCCCCCTTGCCCAATGGCCATGCCCAGGGGACTTATGTCCCCTGGGCATGGTCATTGGGCATAGTGGCATGTAGGGGGGCACAAATCAGGCCCCCCTATGCCACAAAAAAAAACGGAAAAAAAACTTACCTGAACTTACCTTAACTTCCCTGGGATGGGTCCCTCCATCCTTGGGTGTCCTCCTGGGGTGGGCAAGGGTGGCAGGGGGTGTCCCTGGGGGCATGGGAGAGCACCCCTGGGCTCCTTCTGAGCCCACAGGTCCCTTTACGCCTGTCCTGACCCAGGTGTTAAAAAACGGCACCCATCAGGCTGGACACCGTTTTTTAAGGCCTGACCCCTCCTGTGCGTCAAAATGACGTCACAGTATAAATAAGGCGCACAGGCCTTAAAGTCATTTTTTGGAAGGGAACGCCTACCTTGCATATAATTAACGCAAGGCTTATTCTCCCTTCCAAAAACTGACGCACATGGTGGAACTTTGACGCCCGTGGGGTCGGACGTCAAAGTATAAATATGGGACAGTGTTTGTGCCGATTGTGCGTCAAAAATTTTGACGCACATTCGGCGCAAAGAGAGTATAAATATGCCCCTTAAGGCGGACCCAAAGGACCTCAAGAACTTCCAGCCCATCTCCCTGCTCCCCTACCCGGCAAAAGTCATAGAGAAAATTGTCAACAAACAACTGACCTGTTTCCTCAAAGACAACAGCACTCTAAACCCATCCCAATCCGGATTCCATAGCAACCACAGCACCGAAACTGCCCTCATCGCCGTCACCGACGACATCAGAACCATACTGGACAACGGCAAAACTTCAGCCCTCATCCTCCAGGACCTCTCAGCCGCGCTCAACACCATCTACCACCACATCCTATGCAGACGCCTCAGCGATGCAGGAATCCGTGACAGAGCCCTGGACTGGATCACTTCCTTTCTCACCGGTAGAACTCAGAGAGTTCGCCTCCCCCCATCCCTCTCTTAAGCCACCAAAATCATCTGCGGCATACCCCAGGGTTCGTCCCTCAGCCCTTCAACGTCTACATGGCTCCGCTCGCTAACATCACCCAATCTCACAACCTCAACATCATCTCATACACCAATGACACCCAGCTGATCCTCTCCCTCACCAAGGACACCATCAAGACCAACCTCCACGAAGGAATGAAGGTCATCGCCGAATGGATGAAGAACAGCTGCCTTAAACTGAATTCAGACAAGAAGGAGGTCTTCATCTTTGGCTCCACCCCCTTCGCATGGGACGGCTCCTGGTTGCCTGCCACACTAGGAACCGCACCAACACCCACCGACCACGTACGCAACCTGGGATTCATCCTGGACTCTTCACTATCTATGACCCAGCAATTCAACGCCATCTCCTCCTCCTGCTTCAAAACTCTCTGCATGCTTCAGAAGATTTACAAATGGATCCCAACTGAAACCAAAAGAACGGTCAACCAAGCCCTTGTAAGCAGCAAATTGGACTACAGCAATTCCCTCTATGCAGGAACAACGGGCAAATTCCAGAAAACAAAGTACAACACATCCAGAACACCTCTGCACTCCTCATCCTTGACATCCCCCACCACTGCCACATCACAGCCCGCCTGAGAGACCTGCATTGGCTCC
This sequence comes from Pleurodeles waltl, assembly GCF_031143425.1. NCBI lineage: Eukaryota > Metazoa > Chordata > Amphibia > Caudata > Salamandridae > Pleurodeles > Pleurodeles waltl. The sequence goes on from NC_090437.1 coordinate 32,596,756, forward strand.
CCGTCAACAAAAGAATCACCTTGAAACTCCTCACCAATGCTCACAAGGCATTGCACAACACCGGACCAGAATACCTCAACAGATATCTCTCTTTCTACACCCTGGCCTGACAGCTTCGCCCTGCTGACCTTGCCCTCGCCACAGTCCCACGCACCTGCAGAACAACCACCGGCGGCAGATCATTCTTGCACCTCGCCGCCAGGATGTGGAGCAATCTTCCCACCCACCTGTTTCGGACCAATGACCTCCTTCCCTTCAGGAGACATCTCAAGACTTAGCTGTTCGAGCAGTAGCAGCACCCCCCATCACCTTAAAAACCTCATGGGTGAGTAGTGCGCTTTACAAATTCCCTGATTGATATATTGATTGATTAAGAAGATGTTGTACTAGCTAGGGATACAATACGTGACATAGTATATTTAAGGGTGACCATCCCAGGAAGAGGACAATGGTAGCACTGACTGCAGTATCAGTTGCAACAATATTGATACCTGAGAAGGCGAATGACGAGAACAGGAGAAGATGAGCCAATCTTCGACATGTGACCCGCGCACTAGAAAATTAGTAGATTTGGGGTTTTATTTTCATTTGACTGAATCTCATAAATCTGAGGCAGCGTTGAAATACAATGGGTGTTGTTGTGGCATGCCCACAGCAACACTCATTGCACACCCCTCTGATGCAGATAACTGCATCGGAAGGGTCCATATTTACAAGGACGTGTAATGCCACAAAAAGTGGCGTTACACCTCCTTGTAAATATGGTGGTAGGGGCTCATAAATATGCCCCTTGGTTTTTGTTGTAATTTGTCTGGTTTTATAGGTTGATCGGGCGTGTTCGACAAATCAAAGTGTGAGTCCAAGTGAGTGAAATCATTTTTCGACTGAGATCTGGCGAGTCCTGTGTGCACCAGGACAGACCCACTGATCAGCCGAGAGTGAAATTTGCAGATCGAATTTTGCTTGCAAATCAGGGAAACTGAGAAAGAAGGAGCAGCTGCTAGAGCGAAATGCCATCAGTGAAAAATCTGTAACATTTCTGAAGCGATTGTGTTACCCTGCCTGTAGTAAACAGACAAAATGGGTTTTGATTTTGTTTAGTGCTTGCAATAATTTTAGATTCGTTTTGTGTGAATCTGAGTTTGGGAGGACAAGCCGCAAGACTTTGTCAGCCGCAGTACGTGTGAGTGTGATGTCATTGGAGCAGCGTTGGGACAGGTTGGTTAGTGAGAAGGGTTACGCATTGATTGCAGACAACCATGAAGCACAATTGGATGAGTGAAGTGAATTCTGGGATTAAAAGTCACTTCCTGATTTGATTTAAAATAATGTAAAGGTTGCAGAAATTACATTTTTCAAAGTTAAAAGAATGCTTTAAGGGGAGATGCTTACGTTACAACAAGTATAGGGGATAGTGCACCACCAAAAGGTGCATCAGCTCACATTGTAATCGAAGAGCAGGGTGTTGCGCCATATCTTTGGCTGAAACAATGGTACAAAGTGACAGAAAAGGATGAGAGTCTAGCGTTTCCTGCCCACATAACATTTAATTTAAGGAGCTTAGAGGATCTGAGGAGGGTGCTGTATGATCTGAAACCCCCTCTGAGACCAGCAAAGTCCGAGGCATTAGTAATCTGGGAATTAGTAGCCAGACAACAACAGCAACAGAAATTTGAGAGGAGGATGAGAAAGGACAAAAAGATGCTGCAGGAGGCTAGGTGGGACAGTGATCAGAAATTGTGGAGAACCTAGACTTTACAGGGGATTAAATTGTTTCCAGCACTTACAGAGGATAGCAAGGGAGAAGGAAAGAAAGCTACCAGAAAAACAAATAGAAGCCCTTCCAAGAGTAGGGAGTGGAGATCAAAGGAGTCTAGAGGATCTTTAACACTTGAGGAAGAGTCAGACAATGATGAGTTCATTTTGCAGTAATTGAGAAACCGTCCCCCACCATATGCACCACAAGACAATGGTCTGAGCACTAGTGGAAATCCTTCAGCACTGACACAGGTTAACGTAACAATGAGTCCAGTGCAGGTAAGTTCTAGTATGACACCGAGTCTGATGCAGGTCCGTACTGATGAGCCAGAATACAGGAACTATGCACCCATAGAACTTGAGTGTTAGACCAAGGCCTGTTGCTGTATCTGTGCCTGTCACCATAGGTCCAATTGTACCTTTGTTCACGACAGTAATAGTGCAAAATGGACAGGGAGTCCTAAGTCAGAATTCAATGGCATGGAGTACTTATTGAGAATATTCAAGTAGTCTCTCCTATGGGACAGACCTTTGACGGATCGAGATCCTTGCTGGACATTAGATCATTCGGAGTTCCTCCGGATACTGTAATAGTGTTGAACTGTAGTCAGAGCCTGAAATTACTGACACCACAGTCCCTGAATACAGTTGTGCAACAACTGCCACATGCCCAGGCCAGCAACATTTCGTTGCAAGATTTGACTGCCCAACAATTGACTGAAAGGTTAGACAAGCTGAATACCCTGCAGAGTGCTCCTAGGGGAGAGGAGTACTTGAACTATATGAGATTAGGAATGGAAGTGGATGAGCTCATTGAAGGAACTGTGGATGTGAACAGACACAAATCTTACACCGAAGCAGAACTGACATATTTGTGCCTGAAAATTACGAGGGAAGTGAGCAACGTGCATCAAAGGCTAGCAGACCTGGCAGAGAAGTACAACATAGAAATGGATAAAATAAATCATTTGAAAAGGAGTTACAGGTTAGATTTTCACACAAAAGACTTCAAACACATGAGATTTGCAGGAATGATGGCACTCCTTAGGGAGTTACTCTAAAGTGTCCAGACATGGGGAGTCTTAGACAAATGGGAAGGAAGATGGGTAAAGAAAAGAGATAAAAGAAAAAGGGATTCTGCAGAGCTGGCATCAAATGTGCAGCAGGGCAAGGATTCAGTAAAAATCTTACCAATGAGAGAGATTCCAGGAGGGAATTTTGTCCATGTCCCTTGGAGCAGAAGTGACATTCTGTCTTTTACAAATGACTATCTCAGGTTGAGAGAGAAGCCAGTAACATGGTACCAGCAGACAGGTTTGTGAAACTTGTAAAGTGCCTGTGGGAGGACTTGAACACTCTGTTAGAGGTAGTAGTTCCAGATGATCTGTAGATGGAGTTCAAGAGGAGTATAGATTGGCCAACAACAGAACCAGAGAGAGATCCGGCTACAGGTGCGCCATCTCCTAAAGTAATGAAATATTACTTAAGGTGATTGAATTTTTGAAAATGGGAATTTCGTCCAAAAACATTGACTAGCATAGAATAGACATGACAGCTCAGGAAGCAAAAGAGTCAATATATGCATATTATGAGAGATTGTTGCAGGCATTTAAGCATTACAGTGGTACAGAGGCAATTGAGACAAAAATGATGTTTCATTTTGTGTTTAGATTTGTGAAGGGAGTCAGACCTGAAATTAGCCAGATGATCAAGAGTCATTTCATTTGCTGGCAAACAAAGCCGACTGATGAGGTGTTGCAGTTTGCCAAGTACTGTAGCGACGAGATTGAGTTGAAGCAGAGAAAGTTGAAAGAAAAGGCGATGGTAATGCAGATTAAAGTGGCACAAACAGTGAATCAGGGAAATATTCCACAGCAGCAGCAGGTAAGTGTGCCGTTTCAAATTTAGATGAGAGGTAGAGGTCGCGGAGGAATTGGTAATGGAAACCGTAGTCCCAGAGAGATTATTGCCTTGTCTCGCTTGTGGAATGCTCGGGCATTGGAAGTGGGAGTGTCCGATGATGGTACAGGATGGTGTTGTTCAACAAACAAGTGACATCAAATTGTTCCAAAACATGAGAGGATGGAGAATGAGGGGTCATAATCCAAAATTTCATAATAATGTGAATCAAATGCAATATTTTTAACCTATGAGGCAGGTGCAAATTCCACATGTACAAATGACACCGTTGAAGCCACTGAAACAGCAGGTTTAAATGGTATCTCAGCAGCAAATTAAAATACCTCAAGCCACAATGGAACAGCAGCAGGTGATGCTTCTTCAAAAGGTCACAGGTCAGAAGTTTAACCAAAGTAATAACAGTACACCAATTCCCATTACACAGTGAGAATGGAATAAACGATGATTGGGTGAGCGAGAGTTTGGATGAAGAGGAATGTGTGCCTGCAGCTTCTTTAGAAGTAGGTCAGAAAGGCCCATATGTGAAGGGAAAGGTAATGGGTCACAAAGCTTCATTCTTGGTTGACACAGGAGCTACATGCTCTATAGTAAGAACTGCAAACGTTCCAAACTTGCCACTTTCAGGAAAAACGGTTCAGATTGTAGAAGAAGCGAATCAGTATTTGACCAACCCAATTACAGAACCAGTTCAGGTTAAAATTAGCAACTTTAAAGGATTGCACAAATTTGTAGTCTGTGATTCAAGTCCGATATCCCTATTAGGAAGAGACTTGTGTGTAAAACCAGGTGCTCGATTACTTGTTCAAATGATGGAATCGAGATACAGACGAACAGTGATGACGAGGATGACCCAGCTCCAGAGCAGAGTGTGAGAGGTATCCCCTGATTAATTTCTTTATAGTATTCACCATGAAAGAGCTTCCTCTTGATTTACAGAAAATGGTTAAAGAGAAAATGTTGGATGTGACAGGGAAAGAGATAAGTCTGATAAAGGGAGTTGAGCAAGTTAAGGTTCCTGTAAAGCCGAACTGAAATTTTCCTCACATTTCCCAGTATCACATGCCAGAGGATATCCTTATGAAGGTTGCTCACATAATTGCAGAATTTGCAAACCCGGGGGACTTGAAAGAGGTGTTGAGCAGCCCATTTAATTCACTGATAATGGTATTGAAAAAGCCCTGTGGGAAAATTTGAATTGTGCAGGACGTGAGAAAAATAAATGACATTGTGATCAAATGTTGCCCTGTGGTGCCAAATCTAGCCTTGATTCTGTTTCAGATTCCATGTGATGCTGAATGGTTCACCATCATAGACTTGTCACAAGCCTTCTTTTCTGTGTCTCTTCACAAGGATAGTCAACTTCTCTTTTGTTCCAAATTTTTAGACCAAATTTACTGTTGGTGTCAAATTCCTCAAGGGTTTTCAGAGTCACCTTGCGTACTCAATGAGATCTTGAAAAATAATTTGGAGTCGTTGGTATTGCCTTTCCCGTCGACATTGGTACAGTACATTGATGATTTGTTGATTGCATCCAAAACAAAAAAAGAGTGCAAGTATGACACGGTTGCCTTACTAAATCATTTGGGAAAGAATAGTCATAAAGTGTCTCCACCTAAATTAAAATATTGTCAGAAAGAAGTGAAATACTTGGGTCATCAGATCGAGAAGGGATCAAGAAAAATATCCAGAGAAAGGGTTACAGCTATATTGCAGATGAGCCCCCGACAACCCAGAGAGATGTCAATATTTTTTTAGGGATGGTAGGCTACTATCGCCAATGGATTCCCAATTTTTCAGTCATTTCCAAACCATTGCAGAAGCTCACTCATAAAGAAGTGACTGATCCCCTAGTGTTAGACCAGGCTTGCATGAAAGCGTTTTCAAATTGAGAGATTGTTTGTGTAAAGCTCCGGCTTCAGGAATGCCTGATTACACTAAGTCCTTCATGTTGTTTTTTTCATAAGCGTGATGGGTGTTCTTTGTCTGTTTTAACGCAGGTCCATGGAGGTGTAAACCACCCAGTAGCATATTTTTCAGCTACTTTGGACCCAGTTGAAGCAGCTTTATCAGGCTGTTTGCGTGCAGTTGCAGCGGTTGGACAGAACCTCACACAGTGTGAAGGTCTTGTGATGGGACACTCTTTGGCAATTATGATCCCTCACTTCATTGAGGCTTTACTTACCAGAACCAAAACCCAGTACTTGACAGGTGCCAGATTGACTTGATATGAGACAAGTAACTTAGGGTCACCTAATGTGACATTTAAAGGATGTACAGTGCTTAACCCGGCAACCTTGCTTCTGAACGAAAATGTTGAAATTGAAAAATTGAAAAACATTGAGCATGATTGTCTTGAAATAACTGATCTGTGCACAAAACCGAGACCTGATATTAGAGTCACCCAATTGGAAGAAAATAACCAAAGTATCTTTGTTGATGGTTTCTGCCTAAGAGACAATACCGGAGTGCTGAGAGCAGGATATGCCATGTGCACAATTTCTGATATAATGGAAGCATCCTTGCTTCGAGGAATATAGTCTGCACAAGTAGCGGAACTGGTAGCCATTACTAGAGCATTCCATGTCTCTGCCTAGCGTAAAGATACCATCTATACAGATAGCCAGTATGGATTTGGAATAGTCCATGACTTTGGCCAGTTGTAGTCACAGAGAGTTTTCATGACCTCTTCTGGTTCACCAGTGAGAAATGGTGAGAGAATTTGAGAGTTGTTGCAAGCTATCCAAATGCCTGAAAAGATTTCCGTGGTGAAATGCAGTGCACATCTGAAATCGCAAGACCTTGTGCCAATAGGAAACGGATATGCAGATCAAGTCGCAAGGTTTTGCGCATTGAACTGTATATCGTTCAAGGATAAGTGGGAATTGTTACCTAAGGAAGATGAAACTTGTCCAAGTTATGCATTACATGTGATAGATACATTGGAAGAATTGAGAACACTGCAGAATAATGTTGACAGGGAGGAAAAACGATCTTGGAGCAAAATGAAATGTGTACAGCGACAGGATAAATTGTGGGTTTCAGAAGAGGGTCAGTTGGTTTGCCGAACAGTTTGTTGTCTCAAATGGCTAGGTATTATCATGGTCAAGCACATGATGTGAGGAATGAAATGATTCGCCTCTTTAAAACAAATTGGTTCAATCTGAGGTTTAGAAAAGTTGCTGAAGCAGTTTCCCATTGTTGCATCATTTGTCAACAAATGAACATGGTAAAAGGGACAATGGTTAATATGAGCCACATTGGAAGAACAGGAGGTCCATTCAGGAGAATAAAAATGGATTTTATTTAAATGCATGTATGTGGAGGATTGAGATATGTGTTGGTGATTGTCTGCATTTTTAGTTGTTGGATTGAAGCGTACCCTACACAGAGAAATTACAGCCTCGCAGTAGCGAAATTACTGCTTAGGGAACTGATACCCTGTTTTGGGTTTCCGATCTCTTTATAATTAAATAGAGAAAGTCACTTCAACAATGAGATAGTGAAATTACTATGTGCAGCGTTAAACATTGAACAGAAGTTGCATTGTAGTTACCGCCCTGAAGCATCAGGACTAGTGGAACAGATGAATGGTACCTTGAAATCAAGAATTGCGAAAATGTGTGTGCCCACTCATCTGAAATGGCCTTACGCACTGTTGTTAGTTCTGATGACAATGGGAAACACACCCAACAGTAAGACAGGATTGTCACCGCACGAGATCCTCATGGGCAAATGCTCTTGTGAACATAACAGATGATATGGTGTTCAAGTATTGCAAAGGTCTGACTGATGTGGTTCGCTCTTTCTCTCAGCAGGTGGAAGCCACCACACTGCAACGGTCCCAAGATCAATGACACAACCTAAGAGCTGGTGACTGGGTTGTGGTCCGAAAGCATGTGTGGAAGACGTGTTTGGATCCTTGGTGCAAAAGCCTTTTTCAGGTAGTTTTGGTCATTATGACAGCTAAGAAATGTGCTGGAGTCCCGTACTTTGATACACGCAAGCCATACGAGAAAAGTGGCATATCCTTTGCACAATGAATAGGCACTGTTGAGAGTACCAACAATGCCTAGACAAGCCTCAGAGATGGAAAGAGAAGATCTGCTTGCTGGAAGATGCAGTACTAGCTAGGGAAACATTGCATAATGTAGTATGTGTAAGAGTGACCATCCCAGGAAAAGACAATGGATGCACTGACTCGGGTATAAATTGCAACAATATTGATCCCTTACAAGCCGAACAATGGGAACAGGAGAAGAGGAGCCAATCATCAACATGTGAACCATGTGGTAGCAAACCTTTAGATTTGGATTTTTATTTTCATTGGGCTAAATGTAAATATGCGATTCTTTGACCAATAAGGGCGTGGGAACTAGTTTTGGGAAATCTAACTTAACCGGACTGCACCGAGAGGAGAGATCCATTTTGCTATTATTTTCTTGACCGTCCAGAGTAGAGACATGCTTAACTTTATTGCTTAAAGAGACTTTGCTTTTCTGAACTCCACTGCTGAATCCTGACGTCTTGCTGAACGAATCGATGTCCAGTTGACGAAGACTGTCACAGCTTGCTGAATCTTACTGAGGCAAGATATAAGACAATGTTACTGATTGTAATGTCTATTTGATTTTGTCCCTAGGTACCAACCGCTATTTTGATAGACCCATAGTTGGATGTATTTCCAAATTTGTATGACTAAAATGTTTTGCATGAAGTCCAATCATGCTATTCTAATTTGATGTTCGTTAGGATTCTCAATGATGAAGTGACCTACATGTAATAATAGTTGATGTCTTTTCTTCGCTGAATCTAAATGTATGCCATTTCTTTTGCGCAGTTATTCATGCTATTAATTTGTACTGTAACCTAAGAATGTGTAGTTGCTCATGCTTTGATTAGATTGCAATTCTTTCGACTCTTTGGTCAGCCAGTATTCTTTTTGTATGTTTAACACTTGATTTTGGGACCAAGGGCTAGATGTAGGAAAGCTTTAGCGACTCGCAAACGGCGAAAAACGCCATTTGCGAGTCGTTAAAGCCCATTTGGTATGTAGAAATGCATTTTGCGAGTCGGAACCGACTCGCAAAATGCATTTCAGAGTCGCAAATAGGAAGGGGTGTTCCCTTCCTATTTGCGAGTCGCACTGGTATGTAATTCCATTTGCGACCGCGAAAGCGGTCGCAAATGGACTTGCAGTTACCATCCACTTGAAGTGGATGGTAACCCAGTCGCAAACGGGAAGGGGTCCCCATGGGACCCCTTCCCCTTTGTGTCTGGCACTAAAAATAATTTTTCAGAGCAGGCAGTGGTCCAATGGACCACTACCTGCCCTGAAAAATACCGAAACGAAAGGTTTCGGTTTATTTTTCAAAGTGCAGCTCGTTTTCCTTTAAGGAAAACGGGTTGCACTTTGAAAAAAAAAAAACAGCTTTATTTAAAAGCAGTCACGGACATGGAGGTCTGCTGTTCCCAGCAGGCCTCCATCCCCGTGAGTGCCCTGAATCGCTATGGGGTCGCAATTTGCGACCCACCTCATTAATATTAATGAGGTGGGTCTTTGTGACCCCATAGCGACTCGCAGAAGGTGTCTGAGACACCTTTCTGCATCCCAAATTGCGACTTGCAATTTGCGAGTCGCAGGGACTCGCAAATTGCAAGTCGCAATTTGGGAAGTTGCTACATCTGGCCCTAAGTTATGTGACATTAGCATTGTTGATATACGGAAATAAACATTCTAACCTTTACATAAAGGTGTGGTTATTCGTGACCGGTAGATCATGGCGTGTGGAAATTACTGACTCCTATTGATTATTGATGTCATTGATTGTTATTGTTATTGATCTATATTAGTATGGGTTATATGGTGGGAACTACTCAAAGTGCAGTCAAAAGGTCCATCTGCCTATTCGCGTCTCCTTGTAAGTTTACTTAATAAGGTCTGGCGCGTTAACATCCTCTGCAATAATTTGCAGTGTCCAAGACAAAGAAAAGCATGGGGATGGTACGCATACACAAGGACTTCAGTTTGGAGGAATCCAAACTTGTGCGAGATGGAAGGGATGAAAGGTTTATTTATTTGAAAGGGAATCACCATTGGCGCACAGTTGCCATTTTAAACACATTAATGACCAATCAGAGACAGAAACCTCAAACACTAAAAAGAATTAGAGACAAAGCCAAACAACCTTTTTTGGGTTGGTAGTTTCAACCTTGTTCTTGATGTTGCTATGTAGAGACACCCTCATAATAGGTATACAAGTGCTGTTTCTTACGAACTGCAAAGAGAAGTGTGGGACCTTGAAGACTTGTGATGCATTAGGTATCCATCAGGGCAAGAATTCATAGCGTTTTCCTTGTACGTAGGTCTTATTCCTGAATCACCTTAATCTGGCAGTAACAGGTAATAGTAAATGCAATAACTGCTATCTTGCATGGCTCAATTGCGTTCACTGAACACACATTGGTGACATGGGAAGGGGGACTATCGTTCAATTGTCAGAAGAGAGGTAGCTTGAAGTTTGACGAATCTCTTGTTACACATAGGGTAGTAAGGCAAACACTGAAGTATGTTATCACTCATGACTTTTAACCCCTTCGCTGCCAGGCCTTTTCCCCCTCCTGTGCCAGGCCTTTTTTTGCCTATTTGGGGCAGTTCGCGCTTAAGCCCTCATAACTTTTTGTTCACATAAGCTAACCAAGCCAAATTTGCGTCCTTTTTTTCTAACATCCTAGGGATTCTAGAGGTACCCAGACTTTGTGGGTTCCCTTAAAGGAGGCCAAGGAATTGGCCAAAATACAGTGAAAATTTCGTTTTTTTTTTTAAAAATGGAAAAAGTGGCTGCAGAAGAAGGCTTGTGGATTTCCCCCTGAAAATGGCATCAACAAAGGGTTTGTAGTGCTAAACTCAGCAGCTTCCTAGCTTTCAGGAACAGGCAGACTTGAATCACAAAACCCAATTTTTCAACACAATTTTGGCATTTTACTGGGGCATACCCCATTTTTGCAATTTTTTGTGCTTTCAGCCTCCTTCCAGTCAGTGACAGGAAGGGGCATGAAACCAATGCTGGATCCCAGAAACCTAACCATTTCTGAAAAGTAGACAAAATTCTGAATTCAGCAAGGGGTCATTTGTGTAGATCCTACAAGGGTTTCCTACAGAAATTAACAGCTGAAAAAGAAAAATATTGAAATTGAGGTGAAAAAAACATAAATTTTTCTCTATGTTTTACTCTGTAACTTTTCCCTGCAATGTCAGATTATGGAAAGCAATATACCGTTACGTCTGCTGTACTCCTCTGGTTGCGGGGATATATAGGGCTTGTAAGTTCATCAAGAACCCGAGGAACCCAGAGCCAATAAATGAGCTGCACCCTGCAGTGCGTTTTCATTCTATACCGGGTATACAGCAATTCATTTGCTGAAATATAAAGAGTAAAAAATTGCTATCAAGAAAACCTTTGCATTTCCAAAAAGGGCACAAGATAAGGTGCTGAGGAGCAGTGGTTATTTGCACATCTCTGAATTCCGGGGTGACCATACAAGCATGTGAATTATAGGGAATTTCTCAAATAGATGTCTTTTTTACACACTCTCCTATATTTGGAAGGAAAAAATGTAGAGAAAGACAAGGGGCAATAGCACTTGTTTTGCTAATCTATGTTCCCCCAAGTCTCCCGATAAAAATGATACCTCACTTGCGTGGGTAGGCCTAGCGCCCGCGACAGGAAACGCCCCAAAGCGCAATGTGGACACATCGACAATTTTGGGAGAAAACAGAGGTGTTTTTTGCGAAGTGCCTACCTGTAGATTTTGGCCACTAGCTCAGCCGGCACCTAGAGAAACCTACCAAAACTGTGCATTTCTGAAAACTAGAGACCTAGGGGAATCCAAGGAGGGGTGACTTGTGGGGCTCGGACCAGGTTCTGTTACCCAGAATCCTTTGCAAACCTCAACATTTGGCTAAAAAAACACATGTCCCTCACATTTCTGTGGCAGAAAGTTCTGGAATCTGAGAGGAGCTACAAATTTCCTTCCACCCAGCGTTCCCCCAAGTCTCCCGATAAAAATGATACCTCACTTGCGTGGGTAGGCCTAGCGCCGGCGACAGGAAACACCCCAAAGCGCAACGTGGACACATCCTAAATTTTGGAAAAAAACAGAGGTGTTTTTTGCGAAGTGCCTACCTGTAGATTTTGGCCTCTAGCTCAGCCGGCACCTAGGGAAACCTACCAAACCTGTGCATTTCTGAAAACTAGAGACCTAGGGGAATCCAAGGAGGGGTGACTTGTGGGGCTCGGACCAGGTTCTGTTACCCAGAATCCTTTGCAAACCTCAAAATTTGGCTAAAAAAACACATGTCCCTCACATTTCTGTGGCAGAAAGTTCTGGAATCTGAGAGGAGCTACAAATTTCCTTCCACCCAGCGTTCCCCCAAGTCTCCCGATAAAAATGATACCTCACTTGCGTGGGTAGGCCTAGCGCCGGCGACAGGAAACACCCCAAAGCGCAACGTGGACACATCCTAAATTTTGGAAAAAAACAGAGGTGTTTTTTGCGAAGTGCCTACCTGTAGATTTTGGCCTCTAGCTCAGCCGGCACCTAGGGAAACCTACCAAACCTGTGCATTTCTGAAAACTAGAGACCTAGGGAAATCCAAGGAGGGGTGACTTGCGGGGCTCGGACCAGGTTCTGTTACCCAGAATCCTTTGCAAACCTCAAAATTTGGCTAAAAAAACACATGTCACTCACATTTCTGTGGCAGAAAGTTCTGGAATCTGAAAGGAGCTACAAATTTCCTTCCACCCAGTGTTCCCCCAAGTCTCCCGATAGAAATGATACCTCACTTACGTGGGTAGGCCTAGCGCCGGCGACAGGAAACACCCCAAAGCGCAACGTGGACACATCCTAAATTTTGGAAAAAAACAGAGGTGTTTTTGCGAAGTGCCTACCTGTAGATTTTGGCCTCTAGCTCAGCCGGCACCTAGGGAAACCTACCAAAACTGTGCATTTCTGAAAACTAGAGACCTAGGGGAATCCAAGGAGGGGTGACTTGCGGTGCTCGGACCAGGTTCTGTTACCCAGAATCCTTTGCAAACCTCAAAATTTGGCTAAAAAAACACATGTCCCTCACATTTCTGTGGCAGAAAGTTCTGGAATCTGAGAGGAGCTACAAATTTCCTTCCACCCAGCGTTCCCCCAAGTCTCCCGATAAAAATGATACCTCACTTGCGTGGGTAGGCCTAGCGCCGGCGACAGGAAACACCCCAAAGCGCAACGTGGACACATCCTAAATTTTGGAAAAAAACAGAGGTGTTTTTTGCGAAGTGCCTACCTGTAGATTTTGGCCTCTAGCTCAGCCGGCACCTAGGGAAACCTACCAAACCTGTGCATTTCTGAAAACTAGAGACCTAGGGGAATCCAAGGAGGGGTGACTTGCGGGGCTCGGACCAGGTTCTGTTACCCAGAATCCTTTGCAAACCTCAAAATTTGGCTAAAAAAACACATGTCCCTCACATTTCTGTGGCAGAAAGTTCTGGAATCTGAGAGGAGCTACACATTTCCTTCCACCCAGCGTTCCCCCAAGTCTCCCGATAAAAATGATACCTCACTTGCGTGGGTAGGCCTAGCGCCGGCGACAGGAAACACCCCAAAGCGCAACGTGGACACATCCTAAATTTTGGAAAAAAACAGAGGTGTTTTTTGCGAAGTGCCTACCTGTAGATTTTGGCCTCTAGCTCAGCCGGCACCTAGGGAAACCTACCAAACCTGTGCATTTCTGAAAACTAGAGACCTAGGGGAATCCAAGGAGGGGTGACTTGCGGGGCTCGGACCAGGTTCTGTTACCCAGAATCCTTTGCAAACCTTAAAATTTGGCTAAAAAAACACATGTCCCTCACATTTCTGTGGCAGAAAGTTCTGGAATCTGAGAGGAGCTACAAATTTCCTTCCACCCAGCGTTCCCCCAAGTCTCCCGATAAAAATGATACCTCACTTGCATGGGTAGGCCTAGCGCCGGCGACAGGAAACACCCCAAAGCGCAACGTGGACACATCCTAAATTTTGGAAAAAAACAGAGGTGTTTTTTGCGAAGTGCCTACCTGTAGATTTTGGCCTCTAGCTCAGCCGGCACCTAGGGAAACCTACCAAACCTGTGCATTTCTGAAAACTAGAGACCTAGGGGAATCCAAGGAGGGGTGACTTGCGGGGCTCGGACCAGGTTCTGTTACCCAGAATCCTTTGCAAACCTTAAAATTTGGCTAAAAAAACACATGTCCCTCACATTTCTGTGGCAGAAAGTTCTGGAATCTGAGAGGAGCTACAAATTTCCTTCCACCCAGCGTTCCCCCAAGTCTCCCGATAAAAATGATACCTCACTTGCGTGGGTAGGCATAGCGCCGGCGACAGGAAACACCCCAAAGCGCAACGTGGACACATCCTAAATTTTGGAAAAAAACAGAGGTGTTTTTGCGAAGTGCCTACCTGTAGATTTTGGCCTCTAGCTCAGCCGGCACCTAGGGAAACCTACCAAACCTGTGCATTTCTGAAAACTAGAGACCTAGGGGAATCCAAGGAGGGGTGACTTGTGGGGCTCGGACCAGGTTCTGTTACCCAGAATCCTTTGCAAACCTCAACATTTGGCTAAAAAAACACATGTCCCTCACATTTCTGTGGCAGAAAGTTCTGGAATCTGAGAGGAGCTACAAATTTCCTTCCACCCAGCGTTCCCCCAAGTCTCCCGATAAAAATGATACCTCACTTGCGTGGGTAGGCCTAGCGCCGGCGACAGGAAACACCCCAAAGCGCAACGTGGACACATCCTAAATTTTGGAAAAAAACAGAGGTGTTTTTTGCGAAGTGCCTACCTGTAGATTTTGGCCTCTAGCTCAGCCGGCACCTAGGGAAACCTACCAAACCTGTTCATTTCTGAAAACTAGAGACCTAGGGGAATCCAAGGAGGGGTGACTTGCGGGGCTCGGACCAGGTTCTGTTACCCAGAATCCTTTGCAAACCTCAAAATTTGGCTAAAAAAACACATGTCCCTCACATTTCTGTGGCAGAAAGTTCTGGAATCTGAGAGGAGCTACAAATTTCCTTCCACCCAGCGTTCCCCCAAGTCTCCCGATAAAAATGATACCTCACTTGCATGGGTAGGCCTAGCGCCGGCGACAGGAAACACCCCAAAGCGCAACGTGGACACATCCTAAATTTTGGAAAAAAACAGAGGTGTTTTTTGCGAAGTGCCTACCTGTAGATTTTGGCCTCTAGCTCAGCCGGCACCTAGGGAAACCTACCAAACCTGTGCATTTCTGAAAACTAGAGACCTAGGGGAATCCAAGGAGGGGTGACTTGCGGGGCTCGGACCAGGTTCTGTTACCCAGAATCCTTTGCAAACCTCAAAATTTGGCTAAAAAAACACATGTCCCTCACATTTCTGTGGCAGAAAGTTCTGGAATCTGAGAGGAGCTACAAATTTCCTTCCACCCAGCGTTCCCCCAAGTCTCCCGATAGAAATGATACCTCACTTACGTGGGTAGGCCTAGCGCCGGCGACAGGAAACACCCCAAAGCGCAACGTGGACACATCCTAAATTTTGGAAAAAAACAGAGGTGTTTTTGCGAAGTGCCTACCTGTAGATTTTGGCCTCTAGCTCAGCCGGCACCTAGGGAAACCTACCAAAACTGTGCATTTCTGAAAACTAGAGACCTAGGGGAATCCAAGGAGGGGTGACTTGCGGTGCTCGGACCAGGTTCTGTTACCCAGAATCCTTTGCAAACCTCAAAATTTGGCTAAAAAAACACATGTCCCTCACATTTCTGTGGCAGAAAGTTCTGGAATCTGAGAGGAGCTACAAATTTCCTTCCACCCAGCGTTCCCCCAAGTCTCCCGATAAAAATGATACCTCACTTGCGTGGGTAGGCCTAGCGCCGGCGACAGGAAACACCCCAAAGCGCAACGTGGACACATCCTAAATTTTGGAAAAAAACAGAGGTGTTTTTTGCGAAGTGCCTACCTGTAGATTTTGGCCTCTAGCTCAGCCGGCACCTAGGGAAACCTACCAAACCTGTGCATTTCTGAAAACTAGAGACCTAGGGGAATCCAAGGAGGGGTGACTTGCGGGGCTCGGACCAGGTTCTGTTACCCAGAATCCTTTGCAAACCTCAAAATTTGGCTAAAAAAACACATGTCCCTCACATTTCTGTGGCAGAAAGTTCTGGAATCTGAGAGGAGCTACACATTTCCTTCCACCCAGCGTTCCCCCAAGTCTCCCGATAAAAATGATACCTCACTTGCGTGGGTAGGCCTAGCGCCGGCGACAGGAAACACCCCAAAGCGCAACGTGGACACATCCTAAATTTTGGAAAAAAACAGAGGTGTTTTTTGCGAAGTGCCTACCTGTAGATTTTGGCCTCTAGCTCAGCCGGCACCTAGGGAAACCTACCAAACCTGTTCATTTCTGAAAACTAGAGACCTAGGGGAATCCAAGGAGGGGTGACTTGCGGGGCTCGGACCAGGTTCTGTTACCCAGAATCCTTTGCAAACCTCAAAATTTGGCTAAAAAAACACATGTCCCTCACATTTCTGTGGCAGAAAGTTCTGGAATCTGAGAGGAGCTACAAATTTCCTTCCACCCAGCGTTCCCCCAAGTCTCCCGATAAAAATGATACCTCACTTGCATGGGTAGGCCTAGCGCCGGCGACAGGAAACACCCCAAAGCGCAACGTGGACACATCCTAAATTTTGGAAAAAAACAGAGGTGTTTTTTGCGAAGTGCCTACCTGTAGATTTTGGCCTCTAGCTCAGCCGGCACCTAGGGAAACCTACCAAACCTGTGCATTTCTGAAAACTAGAGACCTAGGGGAATCCAAGGAGGGGTGACTTGCGGGGCTCGGACCAGGTTCTGTTACCCAGAATCCTTTGCAAACCTCAAAATTTGGCTAAAAAAACACATGTCCCTCACATTTCTGTGGCAGAAAGTTCTGGAATCTGAGAGGAGCTACAAATTTCCTTCCACCCAGCGTTCCCCCAAGTCTCCCGATAAAAATGATACCTCACTTGCGTGGGTAGGCCTAGCGCCGGCGACAGGAAACACCCCAAAGCGCAACGTGGACACATCCTAAATTTTGGAAAAAAACAGAGGTGTTTTTTGCGAAGTGCCTACCTGTAGATTTTGGCCTCTAGCTCAGCCGGCACCTAGGGAAACCTACCAAACCTGTGCATTTCTGAAAACAAGAGACCTAGGGGAATCCAAGGAGGGGTGACTTGCGGGGCTCGGACCAGGTTCTGTTACCCAGAATCCTTTGCAAACCTCAAAATTTGGCAAAAAAACACATGTCCCTCACATTTCTGTGGCAGAAAGTTCTGGAATCTGAGAGGAGCTACAAATTTCCTTCCACCCAGCGTTCCCCCAAGTCTCCCGATAAAAATGATACCTCACTTGCGTGGGTAGGCCTAGCGCCGGTGACAGGAAACACCCCAAAGCGCAACGTGGACACATCCTAAATTTTGGAAAAAAACAGAGGTGTTTTTTGCGAAGTGCCCACCTGTAGATTTTGGCCTCTAGCTCAGCCGGCACCTAGGTAAACCTACCGAACCTGTGCATTTCTAAAAACTAGAGACCTAGGGGAATCCAAGGAGGGGTGACTTGCGGGGCTCGGACCAGGTTCTGTTACCCAGAATCCTTTGCAAACCTCAAAATTTGGCTAAAAAAACACATGTCCCTCACATTTCTGTGGCAGAAAATTCTGGAATCTGAGAGGAGCTACAAATTTCCTTCCACCCAGCGTTCCCCCAAGTCTCCCGATAAAAATGATACCTCACTTGCGTGGGTAGGCCTAGCGCCGGCGACAGGAAACACCCCAAAGCGCAACGTGGACACATCCTAAATTTTGGAAAAAAACAGAGGTGTTTTTTGCGAAGTGCCTACCTGTAGATTTTGGCCTCTAGCTCAGCCGGCACCTAGGGAAACCTACCAAACCTGTGCATTTCTGAAAACTAGAGACCTAGGGGAATCCAAGGAGGGGTGACTTGCGGTGCTCGGACCAGGTTCTGTTACCCAGAATCCTTTGCAAACCTCAAAATTTGGCTAAAACAACACATGTCCCTCACATTTCTGTGGCAGAAAGTTCTGGAATCTGAGAGGAGCTACAAATTTCCTTCCACCCAGCGTTCCCCCAAGTCTCCCGATAAAAATGATACCTCACTTGCGTGGGTAGGCCTAGCGCCGGCGACAGGAAACACCCCAAAGCGCAACGTGGACACATCCTAAATTTTGGAAAAAAACAGAGGTATTTTTTGCGAAGTGCCTACCTGTAGATTTTGGCCTCTAGCTCAGCCGGCACCTAGGGAAACCTACCAAACCTGTGCATTTCTGAAAACTAGAGACCTAGGGGAATCCAAGGAGGGGTGACTTGCGGGGCTCGGACCAGGTTCTGTTACCCAGAATCCTTTGCAAACCTCAAAATTTGGCTAAAAATACACATGTTACTCACATTTCTGTGGCAGAAAGTTCTGGAATCTGAGAGGAGCCACAAATTTCCTTCTACCCAGCGTTCCCCCAAGTCTCCCGATAAAAATGATACCTCACTTGTGTGGGTAGGACTAGCGCCCACGAAAGGAAAGGGCCCAAAACACAAAGTGGACACATCACATTTTTTTATAAAAAGCAGTGCCTACCTGTGGATTTTGGCCTGTAGCTCAACCGACACCTGAGGAAACCTAGCAAACCAGTGCATTTTTGAAAACTAGAAACCCAGGGGAATCCCAGATGGGGTGACTTGCGGGGCTCTGACCAGGTTATGTTACCCAGAATCCTTTGCAAACATCAAATTTTGGCCCAAAAAACACTTTTTCCTCTCATTTCGGTGACAGAAAGTTCTGGAATCTGAGAGGAGCCACAAATTTCCTTCCACCCAGCGTTCCCCTAAGTCTCTCGATAAAAATGGTACATCACTTCTGTGGGTAGGCCTAGCGCCCACAAAAGGAAATGGCCCAAAACACAACGTGGACACAACATATTTTTTCACAGAAAACAGAGGTGTTTTTTGCAAGGTGCCTACCTGTGGTGTTTGGCCTGTAGCTCAGCCTGCCCCAGGGGGGGCAGAAATGCCCTAAAATAAATTTGCCCCCCCAACCCCCACCCTCCCCCGCCGGGAGCGACCCTTACCTACGGGGTCGCTCCCCCTGCGTGACATTGGCACCAAAAAACAAATCCCCGGTGCCTAGTGGTTTCTGCCCCCTTGGGGGCAGGTTGACCTAAACTCAGCCAATCTGCCCCCAAGGGGGGCAGAAATGGCCTAAATACAATTTGTCCCCCAGGGGAGCGACTTTTGCCTGATGGGTCGCTCCCCATCTCTAAAAAAAAAAAACAAAGAAAAAAAAAAGAAAAAAAAAAAATTCCCCTGGCGCCTAGAGGTTTCTGCCCCCCCCCCCGGGGGCAGATCGGTCTAATAATAGGCCGATCTGTCCCCCGGGGGGGCAGAAATGGCCTAAAATAAATCTGCCCCCCCAACCCCCACCCCTTCCCCGGGAGCGACCCTTGCCTACGGGGTCGCTCCCCTGCGTGACATTGGCGCCAAAAAACAAATCCCCGGTGCCTAGTGGTTTCTGCCCCCTTGGTTACAGATTGACCTAAAATTGGCCAATCTGCCCCCAGGGGGGCAGAAATGGTCTAAATGCAATTTGCCCCCCAGGGGAGCGACCCTTGCCTGATGGGTCGCTCCCCATCTCTAAAAAAAGAAACAACAAAAAAAAAAAAACACAAAAAAAAATTTGCCCTGGCGCCTTGAGTGTTCTGCCCCGCCCCGGGGGCAGTTCGGCCTAATAATAGGCCGATCTGTCCCCCGGGGGGGCAGAAATGGCCTAAAATAAATTTGCCCCCCAAACCCCCCACCCCACCCCCCCCGGAGCGACCCTTGCCTACGGGGTCACTCCCCCTGCGTGACATTGGCGCCAAAAAACAAATCCCCGGTGCCTAGTGGTTTCTGCCCCCTTGGGGGCAGATTGACCTAAAATCGGCCAATCTGCCCCCAGGGGGGCAGAAATGGTCTAAATACAATTTGCCCCCCAGGGGAGCGATCCTTGCCTGATGGGTCGCTCCCCATCTCTAAAAAAAAGAAACAACAAAAAAAAAAAATAAAAAAAAAAAAATTGCCCTGGCGTCTAGAGGTTTCTTCCCCCCCTGGGGGCAGATCAGCCTAATAATAGGCCGATCTGCCCCCAGGGGGGGCAGAAATGGCCTAAAATAAATTGGCCTCCCCCCCAGGGAGCGACCCTTGCCTAAGGGGTCGCTCCCTTTGCGTGAAATTCACGCAAAGAAAAAACTCCCTGGTGTCTAGTGGTTTCTACCCCCCTTGGGGGCAGATTGGCCTCATCAAAATAGGCCAATCTGCCCCCAAAGGGGGCAGAAATGGGCAAAATATAATTTTCCCCCAAGGGGAGCGACCCTTGCCCAAGGGGTCGCTCCCCACCAAAAAAAAACAAATGAAACATAAAAAAAAGAAAAAAAAAAAAAGTCCCTGGTGCCTAGAGGTTTCTGCCCCCCCTGGGGGCAGATCGGCCTAATAGTAGGCCGATCTGCCCCCAGGGGGGGCAGAAAAGGCCTTCCCGAAAATATGCCCCCCCTGGGAGCGACCCTTGCCCAAGGGGTCGCTCCCTTTTGTCAATAACAATAAAATTAAAAAAAATCCCTGGTGTCTAGTGGTTTCTACCCCCCTTGGGGACAGATTGGCCTCATCAAAATAGGCCAATCTGCCCCCAAGGGGGGCAGAAATGGCCAAAATATAATTTTCCCCCAAGGGGAGCGACCCTTGCCTAAGGGGTCGCTCCCCACCAAAAAAAAAGAAAATGAAAAAAAAAAAAAAAAAAAAAATGGTCCCTGGTGCCTAGAGGTTTCTGCCCCCAGGGGGGGCAGAAAAGGCCATCCCGAAAATATGCCCCCCCTGGGAGCGACCCTTGCCCAAGGGGTCGCTCCCTTTTGTCAATAACAATAAAAATAAAAAAAAATCCCTGGTGTCTAGTGGTTTCTACCCCCCTTGGGGGCAGATTGGCCTCATCAAAATAGGCCAATCTGCCCCCAAGGGGGGCAGAAATGGCCAAAATATAATTTTCCCCCAAGGGGAGCGACCCTTGCCTAAGGGGTCGCTCCCCACCTCAATAAAAAAAAATGAAACAAAAAAAAAAAAATGGTCCCTGGTGCCTAGAGGTTTCTGCCCCCCCTGGGGGCAGAAAAGGCCTTTTCAAAAAAATGCCCCCCCTGGGAGCGACCCTTGCCCAAGGGGTCACTCCCTTTTGTCAATTTCAATGAAAAAAAAAAAAATCCTTGGTGTCTAGTGGGGTTTCAAAACCCGGATTGCAAGCAATCCGGCTTTTGAAACCCTCGGAGGGACTTCAAAGGGAAGGAAATACTTTTCCTTCCCTTTGAAGCCCCTCCGGGCCTCCCATCGATTGAAAGAGAAATGCTTTTGCATTTCTTTTTCAATCGCGCTGGAAGCAAAGCTTCCAGCGCGACGAGGGAGGCCTCTGTGACACATCAGCGCACGCGCGTGCGCTGACGTCACAGGGGGGGTGGGGGGGGTCGGGGGTGGAACGCCCTGACGCCATTAACATGACTCCTGTCTTAGCAAAGACAGGAGTCATGCCCCATTGCCCAATGGCCATGCCCAGGGGACTTCTGTCCCCTGGGCATGGTCATTGGGCATAGTGGCATGTAGGGAGGGCACAAATCAGGCCCCCCTATGCCACAAAAAAAAATTAAAAAAAATACTTACCACAACTTACCTTTTCTTCCCTGGGATGGGTCCCTCCATCCTTGGGTGTCCTCCTGGGGTGGGCAAGGGTGGCAGGGGGTGTCCCTGGGGGCTTGGGAGGGCATCTCTGGGCTCATTCTGAGCCCACAGGTCCCTTAACGCCTGCCCTGACCCAGGCGCTAAAATCCGGCGCAAATGCGGGTTTTTTAGTCCCGCCCACTCCCGGCCGTCATTTTTGCCCGGGAGTATAAATACGACGCATATGCATCGCAGTCATTTTCTAAGACGGGAACGCCTACCTTGCATATCATTAACGCAAGGAAGGTGTTCACGCAAAAAAATGACGCTAACTCCATGAACTTTGGCGCTAGACGCGTCTAACGCCAAAGTATAAATATGGAGTTAGTTTTGCGTCGAATTTGCGTCGAAAAAAACGACGCAAATTAGTCGCAAACGGAGTATAAATATGCCCCTACATCTCTCAGGGTGCAAGCTGGATTGCTAGCTATGGAGAAGTCTGAAAAGGCACTCATGCCTCAAGTAACGGTTTATTGAACACATGATTAAAACTCCTGGCGGGACATCAAAAACAACAGATGACAAGAAGAGGAGTCTCTCCATTATTAGACCTCAGTGGCACCTCTTTGAACAGACTGAATCAAACTTTGTGAATTAGAATTCTAATTCAAAATCGGTGGATGTACAGGAAGTAGAGGCATTTATACAAGTGACAGATTTTCTAAAACTCAGCACAGTGAAAATGGAAAACTTGAAACTCCCTATCATTCCGGATGAGATAGCAAAGACCACCATAATAAAGCCCCCGGAATAGATTGTTTAGCTATCGGGT
Organism: Pleurodeles waltl; assembly: GCF_031143425.1. Classification (NCBI taxonomy): domain Eukaryota; kingdom Metazoa; phylum Chordata; class Amphibia; order Caudata; family Salamandridae; genus Pleurodeles; species Pleurodeles waltl. Next base: position 32,619,028 of record NC_090437.1, read on the forward strand.
ACTATAAACATTTTGCATCAGATCTTACACCTAATTGTTGACACTCTATATTTTCTTCAGTCACAAATAATCGCACTGGCAACGGCATCAGAAAATATCTCATTAATCCATAAACCAGGCAAACCTGCTAACAAATGTGAATTCTATAGACCGATATCTCTATTGAATTTCAATGCAAAAAATGCCATGGAATTTCTAGCTAATAGGTTGCTGCCTTACTTACCTTTCATAAATAACCTACACCAGTTGGGCTTTACACCACAGAGGCAGGCAGCAGACAACTTAGATGAGTACCTCAGCTTATAGAGAAAGCTTACATTAAAAGAGTACCCATGTTGATCCAGTCCATTGAAGCTGAGAAAGCTTTTGATTGGGTCATCTGGAAATGTCTCTCTCAAATGCTGGACATGATTGGTGTGGGTCCCAACATGAGTGCTTGGATTGAGGCAAACTATAAACAACCTTCAACTACAGTTTTGGTAAAAGAGGAGAGGTCGGAAGAGATTCAACTAACACTTGGGACAAGGCAAGGGCGCTCTCTGTCCCCATTACTATTTGCTTTAGTCATTGAGACACTAACAACAATGATTAGACACTATCAAGAAGTCAGGAGGATGTATTTTGTGAAAGATTGCCATAAAATACATCCCATTTGCAGACAATGTTCTGCTGTCCTTGACTAACCACCAGTTCTCTGTCAAAAGCAATGGAAATACTTATTGCAGTATTAGGGTAAACCTGCCAAAATAAGAGATATTAAGGTGCTCATTACAACCCTGGCGGTCGGTGTTAAAGCGGCGGTAAAACCGCCAACAGGCTGTCAGTAAAAAAAATGGAATCACAACCGTGGTGGAAACCGCCAACATAGACAGCCACTTTCACACTTCAACTGCCACGGTGGTACAAACAAACACCGCGGCGGTAACTGCCAACAGACAGGCGGAAGGCAAGGTTCCGCCCACTGTGTTACAACAGTCCAATCTGCCACCTTTTCCGGGGCGGATTCACCGCAAACAAAAACACAGTGGAAACAAGACTTGGAAGGGAAAACGCTCACCTTTACAAACCCCACGAGGAATCAGGACGCCATGGAACCCGAGCTCCAGATACTGCCAGCCTTTATCTTCCTGCTTCTCTACCAGGAACAACAAAGACGGCGGCGAAGACCACGGTGAGTACTGCACCTACGACACAGGGGAGGGAGGAGGGAAAAAAGAGTGACACACACACGCAACACTCCCACCCCCACCCTCACCCATTACAACACACACACAAGTACATGTTGATACATTACATTAACAACCCCCAACTCCCCCTGGAAGAATGCAAGGACAAAAGGAAATGAGTCGAACGTTTGTAATCTATTCAAAAACAGTAATCAAAAATATATACATTCATATACATATATTTACAATAGAAACAAATATATACACCAAGAATACAAGTCCAAGGTATTCCACCACAATCATAGTCCATGGACCACTGGGCCCAAAATGCATGGGTGAGGCCCACACTCAATACTCAATCAAAACAGAGAGAACACTGCTGGGGCATCAGATAGAAATACAACAGGCACCTCAGGGGGAAGGGAAGGAGGGGCACCTCAGCCGGATGAGTGCACAACACCAGATCTACGAGGGGGCTCCATGCCCATTGATGTATCCTGGGGAGTGCAAAGCCACAGTCTCTCAAGTCTCTCAAGTGGGTGGTTTGCCCACTGATGCATCCTGGGGAGTGCAAAGTCACAGTCTCTCAAGCCTCTCAAGTGGGAGGTTTGCCCACTGCTGCATCCTGGGGAGTGCAAAGCCACAGTCTCTCAAGTCTCTCAAGTGGGTGGTTTGCCCACTGCTGCATCCTGGGGAGTGCAAAGCCACAGTCTCTCAAGTCACTCAAGTGGATGTTTTGCCCACTGCTTTTTCCTGGGGAGTGCAAAGCCACAGTCTCTCAAGTCTCTCCAGTGGGTGGTTTGCCCACTGCTTCATCCTGGGGAGTGCAAAGCAACAGTCTCTCAAGTCTCTCCAGTGGGTGGTTTGCCCACTGCTTTATCCTAGGGTGTGCAAAGCCACAGTCTCTCAAGTGGATGCCTTTCTCCACTGGTTCTGGAGGGGGCTTTGTGCCCAGAGTGCTTCATCCTGCCAAGGACTGAGGTAGTGGATGTGAATCTCCACTGGTTCTGGAGGGGGCTTTGTGCTCAGAGTGCTTCATCCTGCCAAGGACTGAGGTAGTGGATGTGAATCTCCACTGGTTCTGGAGGGGGCTTTGTGCCCAGAGTGCTTCATCCTGCTCGTGGCAGCCTCAGTAGCGTCAGAATCTTTGGCGCTCACTGGCCTGCGGTGCTTGTTGCGGCGGTGTCCTGGGAAGCAGTGCTGGTGGCGGCGGTGTCCTTGCCAGCGGTGCTTGTGGCGGTGGTGTCCTTGGCAGTGGTGCTTGTGGTGGTGGTGTCCTTGGCAGCGGTGTTTTCCCAGACTTGCCTGTTTTACTGTGCCCCTTCCCCACCTTGGATGATGGTGCAGCTGTCTCCACACTCGCAACTGTACCCCTGGGATAGGCTTTGGTGGAAGATATTTTTCCTCTCTCCCGCCGGGCACTGGCCAACTTTTTGTGCTTTTGAGGTGGGGGACTGTCCGTGCTCTGGCTCCTTGGCACACTGGCTGCCCTGCTGCCTGGATCACTCCAGAAGCCGGTTACTACTGGCACCACTGTTCCCGCTGATGTTGTGGCTGAGGCGCTGTGTTGGGACCTGGAGAGGTGGGCCCTAGGAGACTGAATGGGTGGGGGAGGTGAGGGGAAGAGGTCAAGGTTGGACAGGAAAAGTTTTTGGGACACACTGGGACGGGTAGATGGAGGGGGTTTGGGAGTGGAGGAAGAGGTAGTGGTTGTAGGAGGTGCACGTTTGGTGACTTTGGGTGAAGGTGCATGGGCTGGAGGCTGTTGTGAGGTGGATGGCTGTTGGGCGGGTGTGTGGCTGCGTTTGTGTACCTTGGGAGGTGGGCTCACAGACACACTGGGAGAAGACACAGGGGATGTATGAATGGTAGTGGGGGTGGTGACTGCACGTGAGCGGGGTGTGGTGGTGGGTGTGCTGGTGATGGAGGTAGTGGCTGACGATATAGTGTAAGCAGGTGTGAGTAGAGACGAGACTGGTAGGGAGAAGGGAGACGAGGAAGAGGGGGACACAGTGGAGGCAGTGGCTGTTGGTGTGTCTGCATGTGCATGATGCTTGCGTGAGTGCCTGTGGGATGTGTGGTGCTTAGGTTTGCCGGAGCTTCCCTTGTGTGTTGACGTGTGTGCATGCTGGTCTGATGGTGTGCTTGGGATAGGCTGAGGTACAGGGGTTTGGGTCTGGGTGGAGAAAGTTGGAGGGGGGAGGCTAGAGACACGGACAATGGCTGCCATCAGTGCTGGGCTGCCTGACCAGAATGAATGCCCTCCAGGTATGCATTGGTCTGTTGCAACTGCCTCTCTACACCCTGGATGGCATTCAAAATGGTAGACTGCCCAACAGTGAGGGACCCGAGGAGGTCAATGGCCTCCTCACTGAGGGCAGCAGGGCTGACTGGGGCAGGGCCTGAGGTGCCTGGGGCAAAGGAGATGCCCACTGTTGGACCTGGCCTTTTTACAGGGTCATCCCCAAACTTTTTGCCTCCTTCCTCCTATTTTTTCTGACCTGTTGTTGGCTTTTGAACTCTGGGCACTTTACCACTGCTAACCAGTGCTATAGTACATATGCTCTCTGTGTAAATTGTACTGTTGATTGGTTTATCCATGATTGGCTATTTGATTTACTTGTAAGACCCTAGTAGAGTGCATTATATGTGCCTAGAGCCTGTAGATTAAATGCTACTAGTGGGCCTGCAGCACTGGTTGTGCCACCCACTTAAGTATCCCCTTCACCTTGTCTCAGGCCTGCCATTGCAAGGCTTGTGTGTGCAGTTTCACTGCCACTTCGACTTGGCATTTAAAAGTACTTGCCAAGCCTAAAACTCCCCTTTTTCTACATATAAGTCACTCCTAGAGCAGGGTGCTGTGTGGGTAAAAGGCAGGACATGTACCTGTGTAGTTTACATGTCCTGGTAGTGTAAAACTCCTAAATTCATTTTTACACTACTGTGAGGCCTGCTCCCTTCATAGGCTAACATTGGGGCTGCCCTCATACATTGTTGAAGTGGTAGCTGCTAATTTGAAAGGAGTAGGAAGGTCATATTTAGTATGGCCAGAATAGTAATACAAAATCCCGCTGACTGGTGAAGTTGGATTTAATATTACTATTTTAGAAATGCTACTTTTAGAGTGTGAGCATTTCTCTGCACTTAAATCTTTCTGTGCCTTACAATCCACGTCTGGCTAAGTTTAGTTGACAGCTCCTTGTGCATTCACTCAGACACACCCCAAACACAGGGTACTCAGCCTCACTTGCATACATCTGCATTTTGAATTGGTCTTCCTGGGCTGGGAGGGTGGAGGGCCTGCCCTCACACAAAGGACTGCCACACCCCCTACTGGGACCCTGGCAGACAGGATTGAACTGAAAGGGGACCTGCTGCACTTCTAGGCCCCGCTTTGAAGTCTCCCCCACTTCAAAGGCACATTTTAGCATAAAACAGGGCCTCTGCCCTACCACCTCAGACACTTGATGGAGAAGAAACCTGAACCAGAACCTGCATCCTGCCAAGAAGAACTGCCTGGCTGCTCAAAGGACTCACCTGACTGCTTTCTACAAAGGACTGCTGCCTTGCTGTTGGCCTGCTGCCTTGCTGAACTCTTGCCTTGCTGCAGAAGTGCTCTCCAAGGCCTTGGATAGAGCTTGCCTCCTGTTCCCTGAAGTCTCAGGACCAAAAAGACTTCTCTTTTTCTACTGGACTCCTTGTGCGCCGAAAAATTCGACGCACAGCTTGCTCCGCGGTGAAAAATTCACTGCACACCGATCCGGAAAGACGCCGCTCGACCCCACAAGGAAAAGATTGACGCAACGCCAACAGTGCGACCGGAACTTTGACGCACGGCCCGCCTGGACAACGCGGGCCGACTTCCAGAGAGGAAATCGACGCGACGCCTGCCGTGGGGGAGAAAATTCCACGCACAGCCCACCGAACGACGCGCAGCCGGATAACAAGCCTAGGATTCCACGCACAGACCCCGGGACATTTGGGAATCCCGCGAACCACAGAGGATACCTGCCTGTGCGCCGGAAAACGACGAACATCTACCACACGTGAAAAATAACGACGCAAGTCCGTGTGTGAAGGGGCGAAACCGACACACACACCATTTTTCACAGAAAACGACGCACGCCTTCCCAGCGTGAAAAATAATGACGCAAGTCTGTGTGTGAAGGGGCGAAACCGACACACACACCATTTTTCCACGCATCTCCGCTGCAGAGATTTTCCACTCCAAACCAGGTACTTTGTGCTTGAAAGAGACTTTGTTTGCTTTTTAAAGACTTAAGACACTTCATATCACTTTTCAGTGATATCTCTACAATTTCTTATTGCATCTTTTATCGTTTTGACCTGCAAATACCCACATAAATATTATATATTTTTCTAAACACTGTGTGGTGTATTTTTGTGGTGCTATATTGTGTTATTGTATGATTTATTGCACAAATACTGAACACATTGCCTTCTAAGTTAAGCCTGACTGCTCAGTGCCAAGCTACCAGAGGGTGGGCACAGGATAATTTGGATTGTGTGTGACTTACCCTGACTAGAGTGAGGGTCCTTGCTTGGACAGAGGGTAACCTGACTGCCAACCAAAGACCTCATTTCTAACACCCACCCTGCTGGGTGAGCGGCCACGGGGGAAAATGCTGAGGGGCTGCTGGGAGGGTGGTGATGGTAGGGGGGGTGGCGGTTGTACCTGTAGATGCGGGGGCACAGAGGGGCCCACCACCGCAAGGGAGCTCCCATCAGAGGAGGAGTCTGTGTCGCTGGTCTCAGCTCCTGTCCCCGCCAAGGAGCTCCCCTCGCCCTCCGTCCCACTGGTGAATTCTGACTCCGTTGTTTCGCCCTCCAGGGCCATGTGGGATGTAGCTCCCTCCTGCTCCGGTGCCACTGCTCCTCCGCCTGATGATGCTAATGCACACAAGCACAGGGAGACCACAAAATGGGGGGGAAGACAGAAGAAAGACATGTTGAGTGCATCCAATACCGCTACCATTGGCGGATGCTACAGACACAGAAGCCCCCTGCACTACGCTGTGCACTTGAAGTTCCCTAATCAATCATAGGGACATGGGTTACAAGGCTATGCCCGATTGCTGCACACATGGAAGTCACAGGAGCCTGACTAGGTGTAGTTGGCTCTGTACACAGGTGGGGTGGGGTGCCACAAGGCCTGCCTTACGAAGGGACTTTACCTACTAAACGCGCCCTGGCCTAGGGGAACCCACAGCCCACCTCCCTCACCCAGACACCTACAATGTGTGCTGAATCAGCTGAATGAGAGTGTACTCACCCCCTTGTGGCTGCCGTAATGCCCTCAGGCACCCATTCAACTCCGAGTATGCCACAGCCAGGATCCGGAACATCAGGGGGGTCATGGTGCGACAGGCACCCCTCCCACGTTGGGAGGCCACCCCCAACTGGGCCTCTGCCGTCTTCTTGCTCCAGCGGCGAATGTCCTCCCATCTTTTCCGGCAGTGCGTGCTTCGTCTGTGGTAGACCCCCTGGGTCCGGACTTCCTTGGCGATGGCTTGCCAAATATCCTTCTTCTGGTGGGCGCTGACCTACAGGAATAGTACAGGAGAAAAGGATAAGATATAGCCGTCCGCACTGTCACAGTCATTGGCCCGCATCCCTACCCTTGCCATGATGCACATGCACTCACCGTTGTGCATGCCTCATTCTCCCCCCTTATCTTTCATCCACACCACTCCAAACAGGCATTGCCCATACAGCATGCTCTCAGTGTACTCACCTGTATGTCTGGAGGACCGTAGAGTAGCGTGTATTGGGGGAGGACCCCATCCACTAGTTTATCCAACTCCCTCCGTGCTGAAGGCAGGGGCCCTTTCCCCAGACACACGAGCCATTGTCTCCTCCAGACTTAGGTCACAGCAGCACTTGTAGTGTAGGTCCTCTCCTGTTGAAGATCAGGTATCAAGTGATTGAACAGACAGAAAATGGCAGTCACGTCCACGGCGGTGCGTATCGTCACCGCTGGTGTACATCGTCATTGGCTCCTAGGACCCATAGGGTCCAATGTTAACAAATGCAGGATTGCGCCGCGGTCTTCGACTGCCTACCATGACAGTGTACAACGCCAGCGCAGTTATCTCATATCCCCTTGTCCCACATTACAGGTCAGGCAGCTGCCATTTCAGGGGGCCACATGGCATTATTTTTGACTGCGTCACACATATCTAGGCCTTGCTTAAACACTAATACAGCCATATGTCGATTTTAAAACATTTTCCGATTAAGTTGTGTTTACGTACCTCAGTGTTGGTTGACTCTCTGCTCGCTGTTCTCCTCCATAGAGCATGTCCGCTGGGGCAGGTGAGGAGATGGCGGCATTCTCCGGTGTACAGACCGCTGGTGGACCTGTCGAGAATGGAAGAGCGACATGTAATTGTCACCTACAGACTTGATTGTACCACAATCCTGGAACTGTGTGCCCAGTTGGAGCCAGACCTGATGTCAGCTATCCGCCATCCCACAGGAATCCCCCCTCTAGTGCAGGTGCTGTCAGTACTCTATTTCCTGGCAAGTGGGTCTTTTCAGACGACAGTGGCCATAGCATCAAGGATGTCTCAGCCTATGTTCTCCAACGTGTTGTCCAGAGTGTTATCTGCCGTGCTGAAACACATGCGCAGCTACATTCCCCAACATCATAGGCACCATTGATTTGACACATGTGGCCTTGGTACCCCCCGCAGGAGTGAACAGATGTACCGAAACCGGAAGAGTTACCATTCTATGAATGTGCAGATGGTGTGTTTGGCAGACCAGTACATCTCCCATGTGAATGCCAAATTTCCTGGCTCATTGCATGATGCTTACATTCTGCGGAATAGCAGCACCCCTTATGTGATGGGGCAACTCCAGAGGCACCGTGAGGTGAGGACATGGACCCAATACAGTGTGACTTGGTGTCTGGGTCTGGGGATGTCACTAGTGTGTGTCTAACAGTTGTCCCTCGACATTTGCAGGTGATTCTGGTTACCCCAACCTGTCATGGCTACTGACCCCAGTGAGGAATCCCAGGACAAGGGCAGAGGAATGCTACAATGAGGCCCATGGGCGGACTTGGAGGATTATAGAGAGGACCTTCGGCATCCTGAAGGCCAGGTTCCGGTGCCTCCATATGACAGGTGGTTCCCTATTCTACTCACCAAAGAAGGTGTGCCAGATCATCGTGGCCTGCTGTATGCTTCACAACTTGGCTTTGCGATGACAGGTGCCTTTTCTGCAGGAGGATGGTCCAGATGGAGGTGTTGTGGCAGCTGTGGAGCCTGTGGACAGTGAAGAAGAGGAGGCAGAAGAAGAGGACATAGACAACAGGAACACGGTGATCCAGCAATACTTCCAGTGAGACACAGGTAAGAAGACAACACTGCCTGCTGCATCTGATTTAATTCTTCTTCCTCTCATCTGTCTGTCATTTTCACCCAGTGTATGGACACTGAGTTGTCACTTTCCCTTTCGATTTCACAGATGTGGGTCCCACTGTGTGACCTCTGCTTTGTTTCCGCATGGACTAGAGCTGTGTGACATAGGTATGTTGACATTACATTGGATATAGCATTTTGCCACAGTTATTGCTAATACACATTTTCGAAAGCACAGGCTGACTCCAGATTGTTTTGTGATTTAAGGGTGTTTATTTAAGTGCAAAATAGTGGAGGGGGTTGTAAAATGGTCAGGGGTGATGGTGGAGGAATGTCCATGGCAGAGTCCAATATATTAGTCTCACAGGTGAATTGTTCAAAGGGGCATAGGAAGTGGAGCTGGGGCAGTTGATGGATGGACAGGGTGACAAAGTGGGACAGAAGGATGACAATCAGGGTGGTCTCATTTCTTGGCGGGGGTCTTGGCATTGTTCTCTGTCTTTGTGCTGGATCTCAGGGACCCCTTGCGGGGTGGTTCTCCATCTGTAGGGGATGGGGTGCTGGTGTTGTGGTCCTGTGGCGGTACCTCCTGTCCACTAGCGCCGGCGGAGGTGGTGGGCAGTTCATCGTCCAGGCTAGTGTCAGGGGCCCCTTGTTGTGCCACAGTGTCCCTCCTGGTGTTGACGAGTTCTTTCAGCACCCCTACAATGGTGCCCTGGGTGGAATTGATGGATTTGAGTTCCTCCCTGAACCCCAAATACTGTTCCTCCTGCAGCCGCTGTGTCTCCTGAAACTTGGCCAGTACCATTACCATCGTCTCCTGGGAATGGTGGTAGGCTCCCATGATGGTGGAGAGGGCCTCGTGGAGAGTGGGTTCCTTGGGCCTGTCCTCCCCCTGTCGCACAGCAGCCCTCCCAGTTCCCCTGTTTCCCTGGGCCTCTGTCCCCTGAACCGTGTGCCCACTACCACTGCCACCAGGTCCCTGGTGTTGTTGGGGTGGTGGGTTAGCCTGGGTTCCCTGTAGTGGTGTACACACTGCTGCTTGACGTGTCCTGGGGACAGAGGTATGGGCCCGCTGGGTGGGTGCTGTGCTGGTGTTTCCAGAGGGGGGAGGCTCTGTTGTGGCTTGTGCCAGTGAGAGGGGAACCGACTGTCCCGAGGTCCCAGATGGGCCAGGCTGGTCATCTAGATCCAGTTTGACAGAGCTGCTGTCATCACTGTGGGCCTCTTCTGTGGGTGGAGTGGACATGTCTGGACCCTCCTGTCCGGTGACGTTGGTTAGGGGTCCTGCAGGGGTGTAAAAGAATGATTATTGCATCTGTGTGTGCCATGGTGTGCAATGGGTGGGTGACCCTGTAGCCCAGTGCTCACATTCTTGTGTGGGACCTTGTGTGATAATGGTTTAGGGGGGTGTATGGGTATGTGCAGTGGACATGCTTTGGTGATGGGCGTCCATGCTTTGGTGTTACGTGCAGGGCTTGGGTTTGGGATGTGTGGTTTGTGATATTGGGACATATGTGAGGAGTTGGAGTGATGGGGTGAGGGCGAGGGTGGGGGCATGTGATAGCATGCAGGTGGGTGGGGGATGAAGTAGTTAAAGGTTTGACTTATCAGAGTCCATTCCTCCAGCTACTCCTGCGAGGCCCTCAGGATGCAGTGTAGCCAAGACCTGCTCCTCCCATGTAGTGAGTGCTGGGGGAGGAGGGGGGGTCCTCTGCCACACTGCGTTGACCCTGTCCACGATTCTTCGCCATAGCTCCATCTTCCTAGATATGGTGGTGTGCTGCACCTGTGATCCGAATAGCTGTGGCTCTACCCGGAAGATTACCTCCACCATGACCCTGAGCTCCTCCTCAGAAAACCTGGGGCATCTTTGCGGTGCCATGGGGTGGTGTGGGTGATGTGTGGGGTGGTGTGTGTTGTGATGTGTGGGGTGATATTTAGAGGTGTGTTGTGTGAGGTGCGTTGATGTTGTGTGAGTGATGGTGTGGAGTGCCTGTGGATGCTATTGTTCTTTCTGGTGGTGTCTCTCTTGCCTTCTGTCGCAATTGTTGTCATAAGGGTTTGTGGGTGATGTGGGTGTGTGTTTTATAGTGTATTGAGTATGTGGGAGTGGTGTGTGTATGTGTATCAGGTGTGCGTATTTTGAATTGTCCAATGTGGTTGTGTTTTGTAAGTGAATGTGTATTTTGAGCACGGCGGTGTGTACCGCCAATGGAATACCGCAGTTGAAAGACCGCCGCATGGATTTGTGGGTCATGATAGTGTGGTTGTATCCCTGTTGGAGTGACGGTGGAGGTTTTGTTATCGCCAGTTTATCACTGACCTTTGGTGTGGCGGACTTGTGTGGGTGTCTAGATTTTGTCGGATTCCGAGCTCTGGGTCATAATGGCAGTGGCGGTATTCCGCGGCTGTGGCAGTGTGTTGGCGGTCTTCTGCATGGCGGTAAGCGGCTTTTACCGCCAATGTTGTAATGACCCCCTAAGTGTTGGCCTTCCTGCAGCACTCATACTGGATCATGAACATGATCCCTTTCTGTTGGGCTACCAGCAAAATAAACTATCTGAAAATATGTATGACAATTATGTTTGGGATGCTATATGTTGCTAATTATCCCAGGTCAATACAGTCAAGTCAAGTCAATTGTGGCAGATCTGCAAGGATGGTGCCCATTATACATCTTGTGGTTGGAAGGATAGTAGCGAATAAATTAAATGCACAGCCACACCTTCTTTATATCTTCCAAGCCCTTCCAATGAAGATCCCAGACAAAAACCTACAGATACTTCATATTGCTGTTGATATGTTCATTGTGACAGGAAAATGAACACACCCTATTTGAAACGTTTTAAACGCCCATAGAAAATCAGGAGATCTAGGCCACCTAAATTTAAATAAATACTTCCGGGTAGTTCAGCTTTGGATCTGCTTTGAATGTTCTCTGTACGAGGCAGTACATCATTTAGTCCATAAGGATGTTGCAGTCACCGAAAGAGTCCCATGGGCAGTTTCTAGGATTCTCACAACAGCATGCCCTTGGTATGTTATTTTTCCAAAATACTACTGCCTCTGTTGGAGAAATGGGACTTCATCAAGAAGTTTTCCATCGCCCTTCACACCACTTTTGGGTAATCATGATTTCTCTCTGGAGCCAGTGTGGGCTAATTGTGAGTGCTGGAAAAATGGAGATTGTTGAATAATTAGAGATCAGTTTCAGGGAAATTAAATTAAAACTTTCTAGCAGTGCAAACAGGATTTTCACTTGAGGGAAACATAGAGCATGCCTTACTTTCAGGTGCAACATTTGGCCCTTCATCTTGAAAACAAGGCGGCAGTCATTAGATTGCTGACCCCTTGAGAAAAACTCTTTCTAACACATACCTCCCCTAAAGGTCTCATATCCAATAGTTATGCAGCATAAAGTAATGTTGACTCACTGCCTAAGTGGCCTTGCTTGAAACAATCACAACATACTTTATGAATCTCTATTGCACCAAAACAATGGCAGACATTATGGTCAGATATCCCTTGATAATGTAAAAGTGTTCAGAATAGGGAGTCTCTGTACAAACATATGAGAAATTGATATCTTACACAACAATAATGTAAGCCAATGTATAAAACTGCTGATGGCATGTTGTTGGAGAGGTTGTGGGCAAGAAGGAGGGACTGTCTTAAACTGCAGGTTTACTTGAAGGAAATACTTATTCATATGAGGGGAGTGGTGGGTTATCCATTAGAACCCAATTTAACAATGATATTACTGGGCCCTCATCCAACTGACATCTTGAATCGAACCCGAACGGATAGGAGACTGATCTTCAACATGCTCTTAGCACCCAAGGAAGTGACTACATTGCAATGGCAGTCTACATTAATTTCAACAATACAGAAAAGGGCTGCAAATCTTTGGACTCTGTTGGCTGTGGAGAAGCCGACTTGGACATTTAGAGATGGGGATAAATTGGAAAAGCTTTGGCTGCCATGAATGGCCTACCTAACAAATAAGGGAACATTACTAGCATGCCCGAAATTATTAAAATCACGATGTTGAATGTCATCCCCTTTCATGTGATCAGGTTTTGTTTACATGATGTTTAATGAGCACCAGATGAAAGTATCAGTGAGATTCACTATTTCACATTGAGTCTATATTCTATTGATGAATTTTGATTCTCCTTGATTTTCAGAGGGTTGTGGAGATTCTCTACTTCTGTTGAAGGTGTTGTATGATGTTCTTTTCTGAATTAAGCTAAATAAAATCTTGTTGTATAAAAAAATTAACTATTTCCACAGTTTGACCCTATGTCAATCAACTGTGCTTTAAGGTGGGGGTAGAATTTAGAGAGCAGATGTGCTTTTTCCTATATTGGTTGTCATTTTAAGGCCTAGTATCTGTGAAACTGCTTATGGTAGACCTGGTGTTAGGTTCCTTATTTCTTGTTGTTCCATTTGAACATTTTGGGGTGATTACTAGGTTTAGGAATATAAACTATCTTGTTTGTTAAGGTGATCTTTAATAAGAACAGACCCCTTAAATTGAGGTTTATACAGTCTACTATGAGATTTCTGTATTTTAATATGAGTCATATTGAACAGCCACACTGATCAGCAGGAACAATGATCCCCAGAATCAAACTGCTGCTATGTTATCACTAAAGATAGAAACACTGCCAATTTTGTACCTCTTCTCAGGCACTCTTTTTTTTCCAGAAAGTGATCCCTTTAAGTTTGAGAAGGTTGTAATGAGCAGAATAAAGCCATTTGATTGCCTTTCCTTTGGAGAACCTCTCAGCTTTTAGCCTCACATTTCTAACGACGGAGTCATGGAAGTACACTGCTTGTGAACAATTGGGAGCCTACCCTGTCCACATCGGTCGAGAGAGTCCTTTTGCTTAAAAAAAAGTAGAGGAGGGCAAGAAGGGTAATATTTATGACTAGAATGCACCTTGGCCATTTGTAATATGGAGTCAAAAGCCTCCAGATCAATAACTGATATAGGGTTACATATTTCAGTACAAGATGTAATTGGCACTGTTGATATGCAGGGAAATGACTGTTGTGTTACAGCAGATGTCCCGTCTAATACTTGCCTATGCAATGAAAGGGGAAACAGCCATTACAATACTGCTGTATCCCTGACTAGCCTTTTCCACGCATGTGTTACAGCGCATGCGTAATTACTACAAATAGCCTCTACTGCACATACCAATACAACAAATGATCTTGTAATGGTATGCATGGTTAGGGCTATACGTGGTAATGCTGGTGAAGGCTATCAGCATCATTAGAGGAAAGGGAAAAACCCTTCCATTTCCTCAGAATGAGCTGCACCATGCCTTAGGAGTGAGGTAAGGGGGGATGGGCCTGAGAGTGGAAAACAAATTTGGTAATATTTCACTGTTAGGACATGTATAACACATCAGTGCATGTCTGACCTTTAACATACACTGGGCCCTGCCAATGGAGTTACCTAGGGTCTACCCTAGGGTGCCTTACATGTATAAAAAGAGAAGGTTTGGGCCTGGCAAGTGGGCACACTTGCCAAGTTGAATTGGCAGTTTAAAACTGCACACACAGACACTGCAACGGCAGGACTGAGCCATGTTTACAGGGCTACTCGTGTAGGTGGCACAATCAGTGCTAGAGCCCACTAGTAGCATTTGATTTACAGGCCCTAAGCACCTCTAGTGCACTTTACTAGGGACTTACTAGTAAATCAAATATGCCAATCATGGAAAAGCCAATTATACATACAATTTCACATATGGAGCACTAGCACGTTAGCACTGGTCAGCAGTGGTAAAGTGGCCAGATTAACAAAAACAGCAAAACAGAGTCCAGCATACAACAACAACCTGCGAAGTAGACACAAAAAGTTAGGGGAGACAATGCCAAGGATGCCAAGTCCAACATGTGTTCCCCACCAGCTGAAAGTGTGGAAAATTACCCAACCTCATGGGAGTTCTCATCACTAAGGCCAAAGAATCTGGACAGGCCATCAGCATTGGCGTGTTCTGTTCCAGGGTGGTATTCCACCCGAAATTCCATCCCCTATAGGGAAATGGAACACCTCAACAGTTTTGGATTCTCACCCCTTGTAGGAGGCTGGCCTGGCTTATAGTAGGTACCTGATGGTACTTACACCTTGTGCCTGGTCCTGATATCACTTATTAGTAGATTTGTAGTGTTCTAGCAGCTTAGGCTGATAGAGGTAGCTATAGAAGAGCAGCTTAGGCTGAACTAGGAGACATGCAAAGCTCCTACTATACCACTTATATCACATAGCACTATATAACAAGAAAACACAATACTCAGAGTTACTAAAAATAAAGGTACTTTATTTTAGTGACAATATACCAAAAGTATCTCAGAGGATATACTCCTGTAGGAGGTAAGTAAAATACACAAAATATACACACAAACCAAAATCAGATGAGTAAAACACTTAGAAAAGTAGTGCAAACACTGAAGAACACAATAGAATGCAATAGGAGGCAATAGGCCTAGGGGCAACAAAAAACATATACTCCAAAAGTGGAATGCGAACCACAAATGGACCCCAGGCCTAGTGTAGTGTGTAGAGGATCGCTGGGAGTGTAAGAAAACACTAAGCATGTCCAAGATACCCCACCCCAAGACCTTGAAAAGTAGGAATAAAGTTACCCTACTACTCCAGAAAGACAGTAAAGTCGAGATAGGGGATTCTGCAAAGACAACAACTGACTGCAGAGCACTGAAGACGGATTCCTGGACCTGAGGACGTGTAAAGGAAGGGGACCAAGTCCAAGAGTCATGCAAGTGTCCACGGGGGGGGCAGGAGCCCACTAAACCCCAGATGAAGGGGCAAAAGGGCTGCCTCGGGGTGGAAGAAGCCAATGATTCTACAACAACAGAAGGTGCCAGGAACTTCTCCTTTGGTCAGAAGATATCCCACGGCGTGCTGGAGGATGCAGAGTTGTTTCCACGCAGAAAGACTGCAAACAAGCCTTGCTAGCTGCAAGAGTCTCAGTTGAAGATTATGGATGCTGCCAGGGCCCAGGAAGGACCAGGAGGTCGCCCCTTGGAGGAGGAGACAGAGGGGGCGCTCAGCAACACAGAGAGCCAATGCAGAAGCAGGCAGCACCCGGGGAAGCACTTGAACAGGCATTCAAGAAATCTGAGCACGGCGGTCGTCTCAACACCACAAAAGAGAGTCCCACGAAGCCGGAGGTCAACTCAGCGAGTTGGGCAGTGCAGGACAGATTGGTAGGGACCTGGACTGTGCTGTGCACGAAGGAAGTCTTGCAAAACTGCACAGAAGCCCTAGCAGCTGCCAATCACGCAGCACATAGGATTACTGTCTGGCGTGGGGAGGCAAGGACTTACCTCCACCAAATTTGGACAGAAGAACCACTGGACTGTCGGGGTCACTTGGATCCAGCTCTTTTGTTCCAGAGACCACGCTCGTCAAGATGAGAGGGGACCCAGAGGACCGGTGATGCAGAAGTTTGCTGCCTGCGTTAGCAGGAGGAAGATTCTGTCGACCCACAGGAGAATTCTTCTTGGCTTCCAGTGCAGGATGAAGGCAGACAGCCCTCAGAGCATGCACCACCAGGAAACAGTTGAGAAAGCCGGCAGGACTAGGCGCTACAATGTTGCTGGTAGTCATCTTGCTATTTTGTTGTGGTTTTGCAGGCATCCTGGAGCAGTCAGCGGTCGATCCCTGGCAGAAGTTGAAGAGAGAAGTGCAGAGGAACTCTGGTGAGCTCTTGCATTCGTTTTCTGACTAGCAACCCACAGGAGAGATCCTAAATAGCCCTCAGAGGAGGATTGGCTACCTAACCAGGTAAGAGCCTATCAGGAGGGGTCTCTGACATCACCTGCTGGTACTGGCCACTCAGAGGTCTCCATTTTGCCCTCACACCTCTGCTTCAAGATGGCAGAGGTCTGGGACACACTGGAGAAGCTCTGGCACCACCCCTGGGGTGGTGATGGACAGGGGAGTGGTCACTCCCATTTCCTTTGTCCAGTTTCGTGCCAGAGCAGGGGCTATGGGCTCCCTGAACCGGGGTAGACTGGCATATGCAAGGAGGGCACCATCTGTGCCCTTCAAAGAATTTCCAGAGGCTGGGGGGAGGCTATTCCTCCCCAGCCCTTAACACCTATTTCCAAAGGGAGAGGGTGTAACACCCTCTCTCAGAGGAAATCCTTTGTTCTGCCTTCCTGGGACTGGGCTGCCCAGACCCCAGGAGGGCAGAAACCTGTCTGAGGGTTGGCAGCAGCGGTAGCTGCAGAGAAAACCCCAGAGAGCTAGTTTGGCAGTACCCGGGGTCCATGATGGAGCCCCAGGGATGCATGGGATTGGCACCCCAATACCAGATTTGGCTTGGGGGGACAGTTCCATGATCTTAGACATGTTACATGGCCATGTTCAGAGTTACCATTGTGAAGCTACATATAGGTATTGACCTATATGTAGTTCACACGTGTAATGGTGTCCCAGCACTCACAAAGTCTGGGGAAATTGCCCTGAACAATGTGGGGGCACCTTGGCTAGTGCCAGGGTGCCCTCACACTTAGTAACTTTGCACCTTGCACCTAACCTTCACTAAGTGAGGGTTAGACATAAAGGTGACTTATACATTACTTAAGTGCAGTGTAAAATGGCTGTGAAATAATGTGGACGTTATTTCACTCAGGCTGCAGTGGCAGTCCTGTGTAAGAATTGTCTGAGCTCCCCATGGGTGGCAAAAGAAATGCTGCAGCCCATAGGGATCTCCTGGAACCCCAATACCCTGGGTACCTATGTACCATATACTAGGGAATTATAAGGGTGTTCCAGTGTGCCAATAAGAATTGGAGAAAATAGTCACTAGCCTGCAGTGACAATTTTAAAAGCAGAGAGAGCATAAACACTGATGTTCTGGTTAGCAGAGCCTCAGTGATACAGTTAGGCACCACACAGGGAACACATACAGGCCACAATTAGGAGCACTGGGGTCCTGGCTAGCAGGATCCCAGTGACACAGGCAAAACAAACTGACATGTAAGTAAAAATGGGAGTAACATGCCAGGCAAGATGGTACTTTCCTACACCCCTCATCTGCATTAACCATCTGATGGGCCAGTCGTCGGTGTGAACCTTGAACTGAGTCCCAAATAAGTAGGGTCTTAGCTTCTTCAGCACCCAAGCAACATCAAAGGCTTTACGCTCATTGACACTCCACCTACGTTCCTGGGGAAGTAACCTCCTACTGATGAATGCTACAGGTGTATCTAGGCCCTCTTCATTTAGCCGTGACAACACTGCTTCTACACCATGTTCTGAAGTATCAGTCTGCATGACAGATTCCTGAGAGATGTCGGGTGCCCTCAGCACAGGTGCTGTGCACATGGCTGCCTTCAGAGCATCAAAAGCTGTCTTAGCAAGACTCAGTCCAGATCACTTTCTTTGTTTGCTTCATGGAAGGTAACTCTGCTAAGAGGACATCATTGGTGCCACACCCCTAAACAAACCTCATATAGTAGCCTGTGAGACCTAAAAACGCTCTCACCTCAGTCTGGGTCTTTAAGAGGATCCAAACCAGAATAGTGTCAATCTTGGGTTGTATGGTGTGCCACCTGGCCACTCCCTACCCAGTGCCCCAAGTACACTACAGAGCCCTGCCCTATTTGGCACTTGCTAGCCTTTACAGTGAGGCCTGCCTACTGCAAGGCCTCTAACACTTTGCATGAGGTACTGCAAGTGCTCCTCCCAAGTGGAGCTGAACACAGCAATGTCATCCAGGTAGGCTGCATTGAAATCATCCAATCCAGCCAACACCTAGTTAACCAGCCTCTGAAAGGTGGAAGGGACATTTTTCATCCCAAAGGGCATCACCCTAAACTCGTAGTGCCCATCTGGGGTAGAAAATGCAGACCTCTCTTCGGCCCCCTCAGTCAGAGTAATTGGCCAGTATCCAGAAGTTAAGTCAAACGTGCTGAGATATTTGGCAGCCCCTAACTCGTCAATGAGGTCATCAGCTTGATGGGATGGGGTGACCACATTGAGTCCCCGGTAATCCACACAGAATCTGAGTTCTGGAGTGGCATCAGAACAGAAGCTTTTGGGGCCAAGACCAAAGGACTTGCCAAAGGGCTACTGGAAAACTCAATAGCCCCAAGAGCTTACATTATATATATCTCATCCTTTATGTTGGCCCTAACCTTTTCAGTCAATTTGTAAACTTTATGGGGCATATTTATACTTTTTTGGTGCAAAACTGCATTAAAGCAGTTTTGCATCAAAAAGTTTTGCACCGGCTTGCACCATTCTTCAGCGCCAGCCGGGCACTATATTTATTGAATGGTGCAAGCAGGCTCAAAGGGTAGGCTAGTGTAAAAAAAAAAAAAAAACTTTAGCCTGGTGGGGGTGGAGGTATGGAAGAAGGGTGTTTTGCACCAAAAAATTATGTTAGGCACGTTAGAGTAAAAAAATGACTTTAACCTGCCTAGTATCATTTTCTGACACAAAACCATCCATACAACATGATTCCTGTCTTAGAAAAGACAGGAGTCATGCCCACCACCCCAATGGCCAGCACAGGGGACCCAGTGCCATGTAGGGAGGCCCATTTCAAGGTTCCCAATGGCACTTTAAAAACAAAAATACTTACTTGTACTTACCTATACTTACTTAGGATGGGGTCCTCCATCCTCTGCTGTCCCTCTGGTGTGGATGGGGTGCCCTGGGGCCTGGGGAGTGCACCTGTGGGCTTATTCCATGGTGGAAATCCATAGAAATAGTCCCACAGGTCCCCTATTGCCTGCCCTGACTCAGGTGTTAAATAGTGGTGCAAAGCATTATTTGACCCCGCCTCTCCCCTGTGCGTGATTTTAGCACAGGGGGATATATATGCCGCTAAGGCCATAGAGTGATTTTTTGCACGGAAACACCTGCCTTGTATCTCATTGACGCAAGGTAGGTTTCCAGGTCAAAAAAATGACTTTAACTCTATAACTTTGGCGCTGGATGGGTTTAGCGCCAAAGTATAAATATGGAGTTAGTTTTGCACCAAATGTGTGTAAAATAATGATGCAAATTTGGTGCAAAACAACTATATATATGCCCCTATGTTTCACAAGAGGACTGTCACCAGTGTCCACATCATGTGTTCACAAATTAGTGAGCCCTGGGATCAAGGAAAACAATGAGACAAACTGTCCCAAAACCTGGCAACAGTTCCTCTGTTGCTCTGGGGTCAGGAAGGGGGAATGGGAGAGGTTCACACCCTCCACAGACCCATCTTTCTCCTTAGCAGCCAGCAGGGCAGGAAGAGGCTCACTCTCTTCCTCCACCCATCATCTGTTGCTAGGATCATTGTCACCCCCGTCCTCTCAAAGTGAGACTTGAAGCAGTTCACATGTAGGACCCTAGGAGTCTTCAATTTCACAATTTCACAGAAGATGCTCCACCACCTCAAAAGGCTCAGTCCACTTGTCCTGGAGAGCCCTAGGCTCCACTGTTGCCATCATCCACACTTTCTGTCCAGGATGAAGCTCAACCAGAGTGTCATTCTGATTGCACCAGTATTTCATGTCTTCCTGGCTTGCCTCTAGGTTCTCCTGAGCAAGCGTCATGAAGCGGGAAGTCTGGTTCCTAAAAGCAAGCATGTAACTGAATACATCCTTGGGGTGCTTACTGGAGGCTCTTTCCAAGCCTTCCCTAACCAGACTCAAAGGTCCCCTGACAGGGTGGCCATACAACAACTCAAAAAGGCTAAATCCAAGACCCTTTTGTGGTACCTCCTTGTAGTGAACAGAAGGCATGGCAAGAGGACGGCCCACTTATGCCTCAAGGGCTCTAACAGGCCCACCATGATCATGCCTTTCAAGGTGCGGTTGAATCTCTCAACCAGACTGTTTCCTTGGGGATGGTAAGGAGTGGTAAACTTGTAGGTTGACCCACACTCCTTCCAGAGAGACTTCATATACGTATATACGTAGATATGAAGTTGGTACCCCTATCGGAGACTACTTCCTTGAGGAAACCATGCGGGTAAAAACCCCATCAGTGCACCTTCCCCAACAGGGGAGGTGATTTACCTCAAAGGAATGGCTTCTGGGTACCAGGTGGCATGGTCCACCAAGACCAGGATAAATCTGTTGCCCATGACTGTCTTTGGATCGAGAGGCCCCACCATGTCAATACCAACTCTTTCAAGGGGGGTGCTGACAACAGGAAAAGGTTGGAGGGGAGACTTACATTTTCCCCCACTCTTGCCACTTGCTTGACAAGTTTGGCAACAACTACAGTGTGCATCTGAGTGCCTGTGCATTTGGGGCCAGTAAAAGTGGGTGACAAGCCATACAAAGGTCTTGTCCTGCCTCAAATGCCCAGCTAAAGGCACATCATGAGCCATACCCAGTAGGAAGGCTCTGAAGCACTGGGGTACTACCAGCACACGGGCTGACCCAGGCTCAGCAACCTTAGGCTCACTATATAGGAGGCCATCCTCCCAGTAGATGAAGTGTGATCCACACTCCTTGCCAGATGCCTGGTCTGCAGCTTGCTGCCGCAAACCCTCCAGAGTAGGGCATATTTTCTGTGTCTCACAGAATGCGTCCCTAGTAATTCTCCCTTCCCGCTGCCACTGAGTCAACTCGGGAACCTGCCCCAGTTCAGCTACCTGTTCCCCTGTAGGCTCCGGGGCATCCTCCTCAGGTTAAGACTCCTCCCAGACTGTGGAAACGTCTTCGACAGGTCTCCACACCCGTTGCCCTTCCTCCTCCTGGCAGAAACCTCGACCACTCTTTCAGGCTCCAGGGTGTCCTGATCACCCTGACGGGCTGCTCTTGACCGGGTGGACACACATTCCCACCCAGGCAGACCGAACAATCGCCAAATGAGACCAGTGTTCCACCTTTCAATTGGAACCCTCCAGGTCATTGCCAAGCAGACAATCTACAGACATGGGTTGTACTCACAGTTACTCTCAAGGCACCTGAGACCCCCCCATTCAAAGAAAACCAGTGCCACTCTTGCACAGATGCTCTGAGTTGTCTACCACATCTACTTGGTGAAGTACATGGGGATCTATCTGCTCTTCAGACACCAGGTGACTTCTCACAGTAGTCACACTGGCTCCTGTGTCTCTCACATATTCCACCCTCTGCCCATTGAAGGTCACACACTGCCTGTACGTTTTAGTGTTTTCAGATACAAGGGTTCTCTGAACCATCTCACTGTCCCCTAGTGAGACAAGGGTCATCTCAGTTGGCTCCCACCCACCTGGAACCAACTCCTCCCCAAGAGCTACACTGGCCAAACCATGTGACTGAGCACCAGTGAGTGCCTGTGTCCACTTTGGTGATTTGGGACCCCCCTCACATGACCCACCTGGTCACATGCATAGCACTTGCAGGGAACCCCCTCTGCAGGTTTCCCTATAGAAAACCATGGCTTCTTCTCAACTGGGGGCAGGGAATACTTACCCTGGGAACAAGGTTGGGGCCCTTTAGAGGTCTCCCCTGGTTTACCTTTATACCCCAGTTCTACTGAGAGGTACCCTGCCCACCCTTGGCGTTGTCTCCCCCATACCTCTTTTGGACCCTGGTACTCTCCCAATGGTCTGCCTCCTGCACAAGCTTCCTGGGGTCAGTCAGCTTGCTGTCAATCATGTGCTGGTGCAGCTCTGGAAAACAAAGACGATTGCTCGCAAGCAATTAAGTTGTAAAGCCCTTCATAAGTTGTTACCTTATTGTCCTTCACCCAACCATCCAGTGATCTGCAAAAAGAGTCAACACATTCTAGCCAAGTTTGGGATTCTTTCTTTTTGTAGGACCTAAACTTGTCCTTATTCTGCTCAGGGGTGAGACCAAACCTTGTGAGTAGTGCGTCCTTCATGATAGTGTAGGCGAGTTCCTGAGGATCTCCTAAGGTTGTCAAGATGTCCCACCCATCTACCTCGAAGTGCTTCCACATACCTGTCCCCCAAAGTGCTTCAGGGACCATGTTCAAATGGAGAGCAGACTCATACCCCTTAAACCACAAGTATAGGTCATCCTCCCTCTTCTAATCCTTAAATAGGTGTTTTGAAATATGCACCCTCCTCTCAGGCTGCACTGTGTTACTGCTGCCACTGTCTCTACTGGACTGGCTCTTCTAATCTCGTTCCCTCAAACTAAGCTCATGAGCCAAGAGCATATTTTTCTACTCAACAGCCATCCTCCTCTCTTCCATCTCTTTCTGTATCTTAAGCTTCTCTAATTCAAACAGGTGCACCCTTTCTGCCTGTCTCTCCTGCAACTCTTCAGGAGTCAGATCCTTAGAGGACACAGTGCTACCTGCCCTAGAGGGCCTACCCCCAGGCAGTACAAGTACCTCTACTATGCCCTCATGGCTGTTTTGCACCTTCTTACCCTCAATCTCCTCCTCTGTGTGCCCCTCAATCTCCTTAGCTGTCACTGAGGCCCTCAGTGCTTTTTGCAGCTTTTCCTTCCTGGCGGAGCTCCTAATGGGACAGGCAAGATCCTTACTGAACTGTTTCAGGTGAGCAGCTGTATAACTCTCCAGCTTCTCCAACTCAAAAACAGTGCCAGCTGGTGCATCTCCAGATGAGACATAATGGCAAGTCAAAAGTGCAAAGTTCCAAGGCAGAACAAAGAGTTCCCAATGAGAAATTTAAAAATAAAAAATGGAAGCAGATGAAGTCCAATAAGAGAAAAAGCTAAACAACAAAAACAAGTGGTGTGTGGTCACGTAATGGTCTGCAGTGAAAATAGTAGTGTACACTTAATCACTGAATGTCAAGTACAAATACAATTCCAATCCTCACAGCTGATCACCAATGTTATCAATGGGGTCTTTGGTTGGCAATCAGGTTGCCCCAGTCCAAACAAGAACCCTCACTCTAGTCAGGGCAAAGGAGAAACCACAAAGTCCAGTTTTTGTCCCCTTTGACAAGCAGAAGCAGCAACTGCAGGATAGCCCAACAAAGCACAGTCACAGACAGGGGGAGCACTTTTACTTAGCTGTCCAGTTCTTCTCCTTGGCAGAGGTTCCTCTTGGTTTTAGAAGCAAATCTTGAAGAAATCTAAAGTCTGGGGTTTTGGGTCCAATATTTAGACCACCTTCTGCCTTTGAAGTAGACCAACTTGAAAGAAAAGTCTCTGTTGTTTATAGGATTCTGCCTTCTCCAGGCCTGGCCCCAGGCACACACCAGGAGGTCACAGAATGGTTTTAGCAAAAGAATGCCTACTTTCTAAAAGTGGAATTTTCAAACTAACAATCTAAAAACCAACTTCAATAAAAGATGTATTTTCAAATTGTGAGTTCAGAGATACCAAACTCCTATTTCCATCTGCTCTCAAAGGGAAACTGCACTTTAAGAATATTAAAGGCAGCCTACATGTTAATCTATGCGAGACATAGGCCTTGCAACAGTGAAAAACTAATTTGGCAGTATCTAATTGTTAGGACATGTAAAACACATCAGCACATGTCCCACCTTTAACATACACTGCACCCTGCCCATGGGGCTACCAGGGCCTACCTTGGGTGTGTCTTACATATATAAAAAGGGAAGGTTTGGGCCTGGCAAATGTGTACACAGGCCAAGTTGAATTGACAGTTTAAAACTGCATACACAGATACTGCAGTGGCAGGTCTGAGCCGTGTTTACAGGGCTACTCATGTGGGTGGCACAATCAGTGCTGCAGCCCACTAGTAGCATTTGACTTACAGGCCCTAGGCACCTCTAGTGCACTTTACTAGAGACTTACTAGTAAATTGAATATGCCAATCATGGAAAAGCCAATTACACATACAATTTCGCATAGGGAACACTAGCACTTTTGCACTTTAGCACTTTAGCACTGGTCAGCATTGGTAAAGTGCCATGAGTAACAAAGCAGCAAAAACAGAGTCCAGCACACAGCAACAATCTGGGACCTAGAGGCAAAAGTTAGAGGAGACCACACCATGGATGCCAGGTTTCACAGTTCCATTGAAACTGTTTATAGAGACTTTTGTTTCTCTTCAGAACAAATTCCTTATGCTATTTCATAAAATGCATATTATATCTATGTATTGATTTTAGTACCCTCTAAGCTGGTCTGTGTTTCCGGGCTTGGAGTGGGGGGGGGTTTGGTTTTGAGTCAGTGACAGGGGTGATTTTCTGGCTTAGGGAGGGAGGCATTTTTAGGGCTCAGGGCCGGGAGGTACTGTTTTAGGGTTCAGGGAGGGGCCATTTTTTTTTAAGGTCTTGGCAGGGGTTGTCGCGGGGATCCTTACCATGCATATGCCTTTAACATACATGGTTTTACTACATAATTCATTGTAAAGGCATGCGTGGTAAAGGTTATGCCTGGTAATGGTATATTCGCTGTAATGCACATGTGGTAAGACATGTGTTACAACGGAATGTTACGGAGTGTAGTTCTGTCATACAACAAATTAAAGGAGAACTGTTTATATGTCATAGATCTTTTGTTCTGGTGATCCATTAGACATCCATAGCACATTGACATATCATCATTACCATTAACAAGAACAAGATTAAAAGAGCCTCCAGAAGTGCCTCAATTTAGATGAGATATCATGGCTTAATTATTATTATTACATGGAACAATAAAATAATTTCTGACAACCTCTTTACAAGAATCTGTAGAAAAAGGATTAGGAAAGGTCATCTCTATGATTCACGATCCTTTAAAGGAATTTCAGAAAGAATAGAAGATCTCTTTGCCCTCAGCCTTACAAAAAGTGAATGTTCTTTTATACCAATTGATCTGAATATGCAATGATCTTTACAGTCATAATGCAATGGTGCTTCAGTTTGTCAAAGAACAACTGAAGTACCAGATCTAGGCTGAGAGTTAGGCTGAGATCCTATTTATTATTCAGTAGAAGCTCAACCTCATTAATTAAATATGGTACTATGATTTGTTTTACTTTTTGAATTTGACTTCTTAGGACTCTTTTCAAAGTTAGTTGCGAATGATGCAATGTTGGTCCATGATTACCAAAAGGTATCTGCAATTTCAGAATGTCGCCATACAGTGCTATTTTATGTTGTCCCATAAAAGTGTCCTTAGAAGCTGGAAATTATGACCAGATCATGGTCAGGGTCAGAGTTACTCCATTCGATCTAGATAAGGTATACTTATGATCATATTCCATTTAGGAATATTCCTGAAGAAATAACAGCAATTCTAAATTGTGTCATCTATCTTTTAAGATTAAAGATAGTTATTGCTAAGTAGAAAATGAAAGTCTGATGACTCCAAGCTGGCAGCTGTCATCTGGTGTGTCTTTTTTTAATTCCCATTTTTCCCAGTGTTGTCATGTATTAATGACTCCTGACATTCCTGTGGACTGTAGCTAGTCATGACATCTGTTTACTGGTCTTAGCTGTCCTTTGAGTCAGTGACATCAAGAAGATGTCCAGAAGATGAGAATTGTAACACTCCATATATCCAAGGATAAACAGTTTAAGAAATGCTGCAGTAAACTGTACAAACAAAAGGGTGAGGCAGGGGTGAAAAGGTATGCAATATATTAAAATCAGCCCAGCATGGCCCGCCTCCCCATTTTCAGCCCCTTCCCATTACTGTATACAACAGCCACTGGAGTGGACACCCCATGGCAAAAACCAATGAATGTTGCTCAGCCGTAATTTGTTTTATTACTATTTTCCGATTCCATGATAGACCCTTGCGGGATTGCAGTATTATTTACCTTTTTTTCCATTTTGCCCCCATGGGAAAAATCTATATTGGATGAACTTCACAAAAGATCAAAGCAAGCATATTATAACATGGCAGCAGAATTAACTATGGTACATTTGGAGCCCCTTTGGAGGAACATTTCTCACACCATGGCCACACAACTGAGGAAGTTTAATGGCAGGTGATTGAAGTTCCCAAACTGAACCCATGAGGTGGCAATCACATCACCAAACTGCTCATACAAGAATGCAAATGGATTCAATGTTTGAAATGTATGGGCAAAGGTCTGAATGCAATTGATGAGTGGAGTCAATTTTCAATTGCTCTTTCGAGTTAAATCACCTGTCTAAATTAATTTAATTTATTTTTTATCATGTTTTTAGGACAATTGCTTCTTACACCTGCCTATTCCCTTCTTTTTTTTCCAAACATTTGATTTATTTTTGACTAGATATATTTTTAGTCTTACTCAGTGTTATTTCTGTGTTGACTATGGATTCTAATCTGTATAATGGCTTGTTCCATATGACTTCTCCGTGGTTGCAGATACCACCATCTAACAGTCTTTTGAAAGGGAGCACCAATTTGGCATCTACATGGGGGGGTCACTTTTTATTTTTTTTAGACGATAGGTCCCCTTGCTATTCAATTGCCTGTCTTTGTAAGCCCTCTCTCCTTGCGTCTTTTTCTCAATATATTGCATGCATTGACTGCTTCATTTTCTTCTGGTCGAGTTTCATTTATTTAACTTTGGTGACATTTAATACTTACTTTTCCCTGAGACCTTATACAGCACTATCATAAAACATTATCAGTTTCTGCATGTTTCAAGGTGGTGTTTGTTTTAGGTTGTTTTTAGAGTCTGCTTGTAGTCCGCTCTCTACTACTTCTGTAACTGTAGGCTCACATGTGGCTCACTTGCGGTTTGTTGGCAGATGGTGGCCAAGCACAGTTCAGAATTTTGGACCAACACGTGCAGGTAAAGTTTTGCTTATTTCAGGCTCTCCCAAGGGCGGTCTTACTTGTTTAGCTTTATGATTTCTGAGCATGATATTTGTGTCCTCCTACAGGGACTCCCTTGATGCATCTAGAATACTGTCTGTATGGTTCTCTTTGAAGTTATTGCCTAGATGACTGTATTGCTTCTATTATGCCATGACACTCTCTTATACATGTGGCTCAGAAACCTGCCCATTTCATTAGTGCTTGAGGCAGTGACTTATGAAGTCAATTTGGCTGATTGATCATGTAGCACTGCATGGTCAAGCAAGCTTGTCGTTATGTGTTGTTTGTATTGAGGATATATTTGATATGTTTTTAATCCACTTGGAGAGGTGTTGTTGAGTGTTGTTTGAAAGTTGTTTGCGCTTATTGTTGCTTTCAGCATGGATTTGAAGGTTTCATCACCTATGCTTTCAATTTACAGAGACACACTTTACATGGCCTTTGCTAGTGTTTCTAGGTTTGGTTAGAGACTGTTCTGACAACACTGATGCACCCTGCATGGTTTGAATGTGTAATCACCAATACTTTCAAATTATTGAGACACACTTCACATGGTCTTTGCTTAATGTAGCGCAGATAGGTTCTGTCCATTCAGTACATGATTACTATCACTTAGACCTCTTTTCATCTTTCTTTCTTGGATCATTTTTGGATCTAACTATATTCCCAGGACCTTTATTGCCCTTTGTGAGAAAACATGGCTGATTGCAGAGGCCCCCTAACTTTGTGCCCCCATTTGCCACTTTTTGCTGGTGTTTTCCTGACTCTGATGGTGCCCTGGGTACTGCTAACCAGTCCCAGGGCCTGTGCTCTGTGTAAAATGGATATGCAAATTAGACTAATTATAATTGGCTAAGTTAACCTACCTATACGTCCCGAGTATATGGTAGGGCATGAAGGTTTAGGGACCACAGCATAGGTAGTGCACCCATAGGTGCACTGTTGAGGTGCCCAGTGTCATTTTAAAGGCAGGCCTGCCTTGCTGGCTGCTTTTAAATTAAAGTTATATGCAAATTCGACTTTGGAATTAAAAGTAGTTCCAAAGTCTTAAACTACCTTATTTTTACATATAGGTCAACCCCTAAGGTGTTCCCTATGTGCCCCTAGGGCTGGGTGCCATGTAACTATAAGCAGGGACTTTATAAAAATTGTTTTGCAAGCCCTGGTGAGGTAAAAACAGCCAAATTCGTTTTTCCCTCATTGTAGTAAATGGCCTTCATAGGCTAAAATTGGGAGACTTTATTTTAATTTTTAAAGTCTCCTTAAATGATGCATACCATGATTTTGGTATCAAATTAATTGTTGTAATAAATCCCACAACTTCAAGTAGTTGGATTTAATATAACTTGTTCAGGTAAAGAGTTTTAAACTTTACCTGAAAAGTTGGCAATTTCAGACCTGCATTGTTTTTGCTGCTGTGCTCTGATTGGCCAGCCTTTAGCAGTCTGGCCAGACTGCCTTGATGAGGTGTGAAGTGGCCTGGCTTCACACAAAGGAATGTGACTGTGTGAGGGAATCTCCCCTCAGCAGATGGTGAGGCAGGAAGGGGGAGGGCTGCCAAACTGGTCTTCAAAGGCAGAGAAGGACATTTGGAGCAACCAGCAACACCCCCACATCCTGCAACCCCAGACAACTAGGTGCCCCCTTGATTAGATTAGGAGAGGGGTGTGTTTATGATTTTTAGCCACACCAGTGGGTGGGCTCAGCCAGATGTAACCTCCAAAAATCAGATTCAGCCATGATGGATTTTTGGAGAATGTTGCCTCCTGGGATTGATTTTTGCCACACTTCCCAGGAAGTGGTCATCACAGGGGGAAGGACCCTGCACCTGATTGGAGAACCAGGACCCCCCTGCTTTTCACCCAGGAGCAAGGATACAACTGGCAGACCTGCACCCACACCTCAGTTCCCTACCACATCCAACAAGGAAGAACTACAGAAGAAGAAGGACTGCCCTGCTGGAACCCTGGCCTGCACCTGGAACCTGCACTCAGAAGGACTGCACCAGCTGCACACCTGGGCTTCACCACAAGAAGGACTTTACCTGGCTTCAACTGGTTCAAGGAGGGACTCCCTGTTTGCTACAGGTGAAAAATTGCTAACCAGAGTCCCCTGCACCAACTCCTGAAGGAAGCGACCAGCTGACCACTGTCCAGTGGCCAAAAAGGAGTTTGCACCAGGTGCATTCTGGGAGTTGTAGTCTGCACCCCCCAAAGACCATCTCAGAACTTCTGGACCCTTGGGGTGAGCTGTGGACCTCAAAAGAACCGTAAAAAGGACATCTGGGAGAAGCCCCAGAAGTTTGGAGAAGTTTGGAGAACTTTTGAAAAAAAGCTCCATAGAGGGACCGACCCGCCGCGGCAACTCTAGCCGGCTTGCCTCAACCGCGACCCGGCCTGATTTGCTGGTTCGTCCCAGTAAAGAAAATCTCCGAAAAAGAGACTAAGTCCAAAGGTAAAAAGTTGACCGGGACCTCCCAGCCAGCGTATCCGAGGAGGGCTCCATGGACGTCGGATCAAGATCCAGGTTTACCCCGGTCGAAGGATTTTCACCTAGAAAAAACGACTAAGTCCGAAGGTAAACATCTCCACCGAGGATTCCCGCATCGCGTATCCGGAGAAGGGCTCCAGGAGGTCAGATTGGACTGGCAGGTTCATCCCGCTGAAGAAAATCTTCGAAACAGAGACTAAGGCGGTCATTCTGACTGCGGCGGGCGGCGGTCGCCGCCCGCCATGCGGTCACCGCCGAATGACCGCCCCGCGGTCAAAAGACCGCGGCGGCCATTCCAACTTTCCCGCTGGGCCGGCGGGCGCCCTCCAAAAGGGCGCCCCCCGGCCCAGCGGGAAAGCCTGTGCAACAATGAAGCCGGCTCCGAATGGAGCCGGCGGAGTTGCAGGGGTGCGACGGGTGCAGTGGCACCCGTCGCGATTTTCACTGTCTGCTAAGCAGACAGTGAAAATCTTTGTGGGGCCCTGTTAGGGGGCCCCTGCACTGCCCATGCCAGTGGCATGGGCAGTGCAGGGGCCCCCAGGGGCCCCACGACACCCGTTCCCGCCAGCCTGGTTCTGGCGGGAAGGGGGTCGGAATCCCCATGGCGGCGCTGCGAGCAGCGCCGCCATGGAGGATTCCATGGGCCAGGGGAAAACCGGCGGGAAACCGCCGGTTCCCCTTTTCTGACCGCGGCGGTCAGAATAGCCCAGGAAGCACTGCCAGCCCTGCCAGGGTTGGAATGAGGGCCTAAGTGTGAAGGTAAACTTTTAACCGAGGCCTCCCGCGGCCTGTAGCCAAGCAGGGCTCCATCGCGGTCGGCCTTAAACTTTGACTTTGCCCCGGTCGAGGTGCAACCAGATGACCCGATTGGCGCTTTTTGTTTCTAGGCGCAAAAAAAACGAAAATTCTTTAAAAATTCATATCTCCGGTTCCCCTTATCCAATTTTATTCGTTTTGGTGTCATTTTAAAGATAAAAAATATAAACTATTTTTATAAATTGGTTTTGGATTTTTAAACTGTTTCCTGTGTTTTATTTAATCACTGTTTTGTGATATTTGAATGCTTTACACTTTGTCTCCTAAGTTAAGCCTTGACGCTCGTTGCCAAGCTACCAATGGTTGAGCTGAGGTTAATTTACTGAGACCTAACTGGACCTTAGTGCAGGTTAGTGGCCTATTGCTAAGTGTAGGTACCTACCTGCCCTTACCAATAACCCATTTTCCAACACCCTTCCAAATTATTAATGTATGATCGCTGAGGTCAGATGGGCTGTAATTTGGTGTCACTCACCATGGACCTCACTCTGATTCATTTAATTTTATATTTATTTTGCGGAAACACTGACAGTTCCTAAATCCTCTTGTAGGTTTCTACATTATGTCTCAAGGGAGACCACATTCAAATAACTTCTAGGAGTCAAAACGTCAACTAATTAGTATTAGTTATGTTTGTATTCTATGCTCACTGAGATATTCAAAATATTACTTTGATTGGATTCTATCTTTTTAATTGTGTCTGAATGGTTAAGGCAGCTATATAGAATGTACACTATATTATTGTTTATGTGTTCTGTTTACGCTTTATTCTGCACCAGTACTGCACATATTCTCATTTAGGAGTTGTCATGGTAGCACTCAGGTGTGTGTATGTGTGTGTGTGTATTCACTAAAAAAACAAAGGTTACAGGGACGATATAGTACGTTTGACTATTTGCCCATTCAAAACAATAGAAATTCGGCAGTTGTAATTATAGTTATACTAATGTTAAGGAACAATAACTCGTGGGCTAAAGTTACTTAATGGCAAGAGATATAGGCCCTCATTACAACATTGGCGGTAAATGCTGCTTACCGCCATGCAGAAGACCGCCAACACACCGCTGCGGCGGCGGAATTCTGCTACAGCTATTACGACCCACAGGCCGGAATCCGTCAAACTCCAGACACCCACACAAGTCCGCCACACCAAAGGTCAGTGATAAACTGGCGATAACAGAACCGACACCGTCACACCAACAGGAATACGCCCACACTATCTCGACCCACGAATCCAGGCGGTGGTCTTTCAAGTGAGGTATTCCATTGGTGGTACAGACCGCTGCGCTCAAAATAACTCACATTTACAAAACACAACCACATTGGACAATTCAAAATACACACACCTGATACACATACACACACCACTCCGACACACCCAATACAATATAAAACAAACACCCACATCACCCACAAACCCCTACAACAAAAATTGAGAAAGAAGCACAGAGAGAGACACCACTATCAACAATACTAGCATCCACAGGCACACACCATCATCACTCGCACAACATCCACGCACCTCAGAACACACACAAACACATACCCTCACACATCACAACACACACCCCCCTACACATCACCCACACCACATCATGGCACCGCAAAGACACCCCAGGTTCTCTGAGGAGGAACTCAGGGTCATGGTGGAGGAAATCGTCCGGGTAGAGCCACAGCTATTCGCATCACAGGTGCAGCACACCTCCATAGCTAGGAAGATGTAGCTATGGAGCACAATCGTAGACAGGGTCAGCGCAGTGGGGCAGCACCCAAGAACACGGGATGATATCAGGAAGTGGTGGAACGACCTACGGGGGAAGGTGCGTTCCGTGGTCTCAAGACACCAGATTCCAGTTCAGTGGACTGGTGGCGGACCGCCACCTCCTCCCCCACAACTAACAACATGGGAGGAGCAGGTCTTGGCTATGCCACATTTTGAGGGCCTCACAGGAGTAGCAGGAGGAATGGACTGTGGTAAGTCAAATCTTAACTATTACATCCCCTACCCTACCTGCATGCTATCACATACCCCACCCTCACCCCCATCATTCCAGCACCTCACATATGCCCCACTATCACAACCCACACATCCCAATACCAAGCCCTGCATGCAACAACAAAGCATGGACACCCATCACCAAAGCATGTCCACCACAGATACCCACACAGACCCCAAACCAAGTATCACACAAGGTCTTACACAAGAATGCAAGCGCTGGAGTACAGGGTCACCCACCCATTGCACACAATGGCACACACAGATGCAATAATCATGCCTTTACACCCCTGCAGGACCCCTACCCAACATCACTGGACAGGAGGTTCCAGACATGTCCACTCCCCCCACTGAAGAGGCCCACAGTGATGACAGCAACTCTGTCCAACTGGATCAAGATGACCAGCCCGGCCCATCTGGGACCTCGGGACAGTCGGTTCCCCTCACAATGGCACATGCCACCACAGAGCCTCCCCACTCAGGAAACACCATCACAGCACCCTCCCAGCGGGCCCATCCCTCTGTCCCCAGGACACGTCAAGCAGCAGTGTGTCCACCACTACAGGGAACCCAGGCAAACCCACCACCCCAAGAAAATCAGGGACCTGGGGGCAGTGGCAGTGGGCACACGGTTCAGGGGACAGAGGCACAGGATAACAGGGAAACTGGGTGGACAGCTGTGCGACCGGGGGACGACAGGCCCAGGGAACCCACTCTCCACGAGGCCCTCTTCAACATCATGGGAGCGTACCATCATTCACAGGAGACGATGGCAATGGTACTGGCCAAGTTTCAGTAGACCCAGCGGCTGCAGGAGGACCAGTATCTGGGGATCAGGGAGGAACTTAAGTCCATCAACACCACCCTGGTCACCATTGTAGGGGTGCTGAAGGACCTTGTGGACACCAGGAGGGACACTGTGGCACAACAAGGGGCACCTGTCACTAGCCTGGATGATGAACAGCCCACCACCTCCGCTGGCGCTAGTGGACAGGAGGCACCGCCACAGGACCACAACACCAGCACCCCACCCCCTGCAGATAGAGAACCACCCTGCAAACGGTCCCTGAGATCCAGGACAAAGACAGAGAACAATGCCAAGACCCCCGCCAAGAAATGAGACCACCCTGAATGTCATCCTTCTGTCCCACTTCGTCACCCTATCCATCCATCAACTGCCCTAGCTCCACTTCCTGTGCCACTTTGGACAATGCACCTGTGAAACAAATAGACTGGACTCTGCCATGGACAATCCTCCACCATCACCCCTGACCAGTTTACAACCCCCTCCACTAATTTGCACTGAAATAAACACCCTTGAATCACAAAACAATCTGGAGTCAGTCTGTGCTTTCACAAATGTGTATTTGCAATAACTAAGGAAAATAACAATGCCAATTGTATTGTCAACATACCTATGCCACACAGCTCTAGTCCATGAGGTAATATAGCAGAGGACACACATTGGGACCCACATCTGTGAAATGGAAAGGCAAAGTGACAAGTCAGGGTCCATACACTGGGTGAAAGTGACAGACTTATGATAGGTCAAACAATTGTATGAGATGTGTGAGCCAGTGACATCTTCTTACCTGTGTCTCACTGGAAGTATTGCTGGATAACGTTATTTCTGTTGTAGATATCTTCTTCTTCTGCCTCCTCTTCTTCACTGTCCACAAGCTCCACAGCTGCCACAAGACCTCCTTCTGGACCATCCTCCTTCAGAAAAGGCACCCGTCGTCGCAAAGCCAGGTTGTGCAGCATACAGCAGGCCACGATGATGTTTGGTGAGTAGTAGAGAGAACCACCTGTCTTATGGAGGCACCGGAACCTGGCCTTCAGGAGGCCGAAGGTCCTTTCTATCATTCTCCTAGTTCGTCCATGTGTCTCATTGTAGCGTTCCTCACCCCTTGTCCTGGGATTTCTCACTGGGGTCAATAGCCATGACAGTTTGGGGAAACCAGAGTAACCTGAAAAAATTGAGAGACAACTGTTAGACACACACTAACCCTTAGGAACAACCCCAGACCCAGACAACTATTCACAGGGTATAGGGTCCTTGTCCTCACCTATTAGCCACACACAGTGCCTCTGGAGTTGCTACATCACATAAGGGATGCTGCTATTCCTCAAAATGTAAGCGTCATGCACTGAGCCTGGAAACTTGGCATTCACTTGTGAGATGTATTGGTCGGCCAAACACACCATCTGCCCATTCATTGAATGGTAGCTAGTTTCTGTACACCTGTCCACTCCTGCGGGGGTACCAATGCCACATGTGTCCCATCAATGGCACCTATGATGTTGGGGATATGTCCCAGGACATAGAAGTCACCATTCACTGTGGGCAAATCCTCCACCTGAGGGAAAACAATGTAGCTGCACATGTGTTTCAGCAGGGCACACAATACTCTGGACAACACGTTTGAGAACATAGGCTGGGACATCCCTGATGCAATGGCCACTGTAGTTTGAAAAGACACACTTTCCAGGAAATGGATTACTGACAGGACCTGCACTAGAGGGGGGATTCCTGTGGGATGGGGGATAGCTGACATCAGGTCTGGCTCCAACTGGGCACACAGTTCATGGATTGTTGCACGATCAAGTCTGTAGGTGACTATTACGTGTCTCTCTTCCATTGTCGACAGGTCCACCAGGGGTCTGTACACTGGAGGATGCCGCCATCTCCTCACTTGCCCCAGCGGACGTGCCCTATGGAAGAGAACAGCGAGCAGAGAGTCAGCCAACACTGAGGTATTAAAAAAATGTTTATTGCACACATTTGTCAATCCGCAATGTGCGTGGCACTGTGTGTATGCAAGGCCTAGATAGGTGTGACGCATTTAAAATTAATGCCATGTGGCCCCCTGAAATGGCAGCTGCCTGACCTGTAAGGTGGGACAAGGGGATATGAAGTAACTGCGCTGGCGTTGTACACCATCGCGGTAGGCGGTCAAAGACCGCGGTGCAATCCTGCATTGGTTAACATTGGACCCTGTGGATCCCAGGAGCCAATGACGATGTATGCCGGCAGTGACAGTACGCACCGCCGGGGATGTGACCACCATTTTCTGTCTGTTCACTCACTTGATACCTGACCTTCGACAGGAGAGGACCTACACTGCAAGTGCTGCTGTGACCTCAGTCTGGAAGTGACGATGGCTCATGCACTGCCCTCCCAGCAGCCCCTCAGCGTGTGGCCCGTGGCCGCTCACCCAGGAGGGTGGGCATCTCCTTCACCCCAGCCACCACAGGCACTGCCCCAGTCAGCCCTGCTGCCCTCAGTGAGGAGGCTATTGACCTCCTGATATCCTTAACTGTTGGGTAGTCTACCATTCTGAATGCCATCCAGGGTGTAGAGAGGCATTTGCAACAAACAAATGCATACCTGGAGGGCATTCATTCTGGCCAGGCAGCCCAACAAAGAGCATTTTAGGCTCTGGCCTCAGCACTGATGGCAGCCATTGTCCCTGTGTCCATCCTCCCCCCTCCAACCTCCTCCACCCAGACCCAATCCCCTGTACCTCAGCCTATCCCAAGCACACCATCAGACCAGCATGCACACACCTCAACACACAAGAGTGGCTCAGGCAAACATAAGCACCACACATCCCACAGGCACTCACACAAGCATCATACCCATGCAGACATACCAACATCCACTGCCTCCACTGTGTCCTCCTCCTCCACGTCTCCCTCCTCCCTCCCTGTCTCATCTCCACTCACACCTGCATGCACTACATCTTCAGCCACTACCTCCATCACCAGCACACCCATCACCACACACCGCTCACGTGCACTCACCACCCCCACTACCATTCACACATCCTGTGTCCTCTCCCAGTGTGTCTGTGAGCCCTCCTCCCAAAGTACACAAATGCAGCCACACACCCACCCAACAGCCATCCACCACACAACAGTCTCCAGCCCATGCAGCTTCACCCAAAGTCAGCAAACGTACACCTCCTACAACCACTACCTCTTCCTCCACTCCCAAACACACTCCATCTACCTGTCCCAGTGTATCTAAAAAGCTTTTCCTGTCTACTATTGACTTCTTCCCTACACCTCCCCCCGGTCCATCCCCTAGGGCCCGCCTTTCCAGGTCCCAACCCAGCACCTCAGCCACCACATCACCAGGCACAGTGGTGCCATGAACTGCGGGCTTTTGGAGTGCGCCAAGCATCAGGGCTGCCAGTGTTCCACGGAGCGAGGGCAAGGACATTCTGCCACCTCCAAAAGTCAAAAAGTTGCCCACATCCCTGAGGGGGAAGGTGAAAACATCTGCCACCAAGGGCTCAGGCAAAACAAAAGTGGATAGTGGAAAGACAGCTGCGCCACCATACAAGGTGGGGAAGGGCCAGAAAATCAAGGGCAGTCCACGTTGACGCCAACCTGCATGGCCTTTGCACTCCCCAGGATACAGCAGTGGGCAAACCACCCACTGTAAAGACTTGTGAGACTGTGGCTTTGCACTCCCCAGGATACAGCAGTGGGCATGGAGCCCCCTCGTGGAGCTGGCGTTGTGTACTCATCCGGCTGAGGTGCCCCCCTTCCCTTACCCCTGAGGTGCCTGTTTCATTTCGATCTAATGCCCCTGCAGTGTTCTCTCCGTTTGAAGTCTGGTATCGAGTGTGGGCCTCGCCCATGCTTTTTGGGCCCAGAGGTCCACGGACTATGAATGATGCACTATCCGGACTTGTGTAGTTGGTGAACATAATTGTATAAACTTTATTTAAAGTTTTGTCTAATGGATTTTTATTTATTACACTCGCTCAACTCATTCCCTTTTGTCCTTGCGTTCTTCCACGGGGAGTGGGGGGTGTAAATGTAATGTTGCAGCATGTATTTATGTGTATGTTGTTGTGGGTGAGGGTGGGGGTGGGGGTTTTGCGTGTTGCGTGTGTGTGTCACTCTCTTTTCCCTCCCCACTCCCCTGTGTTGTAGGTGCAGTACTCACCGTGGTTGTCACCACCGTCTTTTGTGACACCGTCACCGCAGACAAAAACACGGCGGAAACAGGATTCCGAAGGGAAAACGCTCACCTCTACACACCCCACGAGGAACTAGGACACCATGGAGCCAGAACTCCAAATTCTTCTTGCGATAGACTTCCTGCTCCTCTACCAGGAGCACGAACGCCGGCGGCGAAGACCACGGTGAGTACTGCACCTACGACACAGCGGAGGGGGGAGGGAAAAAACAGGGAAACACACACGCAACACCCCCACCCCCACCCTCACCCACTACAACACACACACTAATACATATTTATACATTATAGTTACACCCCCCAACCCCCCCGGAAGAATGCAAAGACAAAAGAAAATGAGTGGAACCATTTTTCTATATTAAAAGCAAGTAGGCAAAAATATATATATACACAATGAACAAAATATACACCAAGCATAGTAGTCCAGGTAGTGCTCCAATTAAGTCTGTGGGACACTGGGCCCACACGGTATGGGCGAGGCCCACACAAGATCCCCGACCATGACGGAGAGAACACTGCAGGGGCATCAGAGAGCAAGAAAACAGGCACCTCAGGGGGAGGGAAAGGGGGGGCCCCTCAGCCGGTTGAGTGCACAACGCCAAATCCACGAGAGGGCCACATGCCCACTGTTCCATCCTGGGGGGTACAAAGCCACAGCCTCTCAAGTCTATACAGTGGGTGGGTTGCCCACTGTTCAATCCTGGGGAGTGCAAAGCCACTGTCTCTCAAGTCTCTAGAGTGGGTGGTTTTCCCACTGTTCATCCGGGGGAGTGCAAAGCAACAGTCTCTCAAGTCTCTCCAGTGGGTGGTTTGCTCACTGTTCAATCCTGGGGAGTGCGAAGCCACAGTCTCTCAAGTCTCTACAGTGGGTGATTTGCCCACTGTTCCGGGCTGTTCAGCGTTGCTTGAGACGGCAGTGCCCTGTTCAGCGGTGCTTGAGACGGCGGTGTCCTGTTCAGCGGTGCTTTGGACGGCAGTGCCCTGTTCAGCGGGGCTTGAGATGGTGGTGCCCTGTTCAGCAGTGCTTGAGACGGCGGTGCCCTGTTCAGCGGTGCTTGAGACGGCGGTGCCCTGTTCAGCGGTGTTTGAGACGGCGGTGCCCTGTTCAGTGGTGCTTGGAGCGGCGGGCTCCTTTGCAGTGACTCAGCTGCTGGCGGTCCTTCATGGCCCAGCGGGGCTTGTGCTGGCGGTCCTCTCTAGCCCAGCGGGGCTTGTGGTGGCGGTCCTCTCTGTCCCAGTGGGGCTTGTGCTGCCGGTCCTCTCTAGCCCAGCAGGGCTTTTGCTGGCGGTCCTCTCTGTCCCGGCGGGGCTTGTGCTGGCGGTCCTCTCTGTCCTAGCGGGGCTTGTGCTGGCGGTCCTCTCTAGCCCAGCGGGGCTTGTGCTGGCGGTCCTCTCTAGCCCAGCGGGGCTTGTGCTGGCGGTCCTCTCTGTCCCAGCGGGGCTTGTGCTGGCAGTCCTCTCTGTGTCAGTGGGGATGACGGCTGTGGCCTCCTGGTCAGCGGGGATGATGGCTGTGGCCTCCTGGTCAGCGGGGATGACGGCTGTGGCCTCCTGGTCAGCGGGGATGACAGCTGTGGCCTCCTGGGCAGCGGGGATGATAGCAGTCTACGCCGCCGTGCTGCTCTTCCTAGACTTTCCTGGTTTCTTGGGGCCCTTCCCCACCTTGGAAGGTGTCGCAGCTGACTCGACACTCCCACCGGGACCCCTGAGAGGGGCTTTGGTGGCTGGAGTCTTCCCCCTCTCCCGCCGGAAACTGGCCAACTTCTGATGCTTCACAGGTGGGGAACTGTCTGTGCTGTGGCTCCGTGCCACACTGGCTGCCCTGGTGGCCGGTGCACTCCAGATTCCGGTGACTACAGGCACCACTGGTCCTGGAGATGTTGTGGCAGAGGTGCTAGTTCAGGACCTAGGAGACGGACGGGGTGGGGGAGGTGTGAGAAAGAGGTCAAGGTTGTACAGAAAAAGTTTTTTGTAGACACTGGGACGGGTAGCTGGAGGGGGTTTGGGAATGGAGGAAGAGGTTGTGGTTATAGGAGGGTTTCGTTTGGTGACTTTGGGTGAAGGTGCATGCGCTGGAGGCTGTCGTGAGGTGGTTGGCTGTTGGGTGGGTGTGTGCCTGCGTTTGTGTATCTTGGGAAGGGGCGTCACAGACACACTGGGAGAGGACACAGGGGACGTGTGAATGGCAGTGGGGGTGGTGACTGCATGTGAGCGGGGTGTGGTGGTGGGTGTGCTGGTGATGGTAGTAGTGGCTGTAGAGGTAGTGCATGCAGGTGTGAGTGTAGACAAGACTGGGAGGGAGGAGGAAGACGAGGAGGAGGGGGACACAGTGGAGGCAGTGGATGTTGGTGTGTCTGCATGTGTGTGATGCATGCGTGAGTGCCTGTGGGATGTGTGGTGCTTATGTTTGCCTGAGCTTCCCTTGTGTGTTGACGTGTGTGCATGCCGGTCTAGAGGTGTGTTTGGGAGAGGCTGGGGTACAGGGGATTGGGTCTGGGTGGAGAAAGTGGGAGGGACAATGGCTGCCATCAGTGCTGAGGCCAGAGTCTGAAAAGCTCACTGAAGGGCCGCCTGACCAGAATGAATGCCCTCCAGGAATGCATTTGTTTGTTGCAACTGCCTTTCTACACCCTGGATCGCATTCAAAATGGTAGACTGCCCAACAGTGAGGGACCTGAGGAGGTCAAGGGCCTCCTCACTGAGGGCAGCAGGGCTGACTGGGGCAGGGCCTTGGGTGCCTGGGGCGAAGGTGATGCCCACCCTCCCGGGTGAGCAGGCACGGGGCAAAGGCTGACGGGCTGCTGGGAGGGCGGTGCTGGAAGGGGGAGTGCCCGCTGTACCTGTAGATGGGTGGGCACAGATGTTGCCACCACCACAAGGGAGCTCCCAATAGAGGACGAGTCCGTGTCGCTGGTCTCAGCTCCTGTCCCCGCTGTGGAGCTCCCCTCGCCCTCCTTCCCACTGGTGAAGTCCGATTCCATAGTATGGCCCTTCATGGCCATGTGGGATGCAGCCCCCTCATGCTCCGGTGCCACTGCTCCTCCGCCTGATGATGCTAATGCCCACAAGAACAGTGAGACCACAAAAAGTGGGGGAACAACAGAAGAAAGACATGTTGAGTGCATGCCTTACCGCTACAGTTGGCGGACACGACAGACACACAAGCCCCTGCACTACGCCGCGCTCTTGGGCTCCACTGTTCAATTCCTGGGAAATGGCCTACTAGGCTATGGACGACATCTGCACACATGGATGACACAGCGGCATGACTAGGTGTACTTGGCACTCTACTGAGGTGCAGTGGGGTGCCACATGGCCTGCCTTACAGAGGGACCTTGCCTACGGAACTCGCCCTGGCCTAGGGAAACCCACAGCCCACCTCCTCCCAAGACACCTCCACTGTGCGCAAAATCAGCAGAATGAGAGTGTCCTCACCCCCTTGTGGCTGCTGTGATGCCCTCAAGAGCCCATCCAACTCAGGGTACGCCACTGCCAGGATCCTGAACATCAGGCGGGTCATGGTGCGATGGGCACCCCTCCCACGTTGG
Source organism: Pleurodeles waltl (assembly GCF_031143425.1). Classification (NCBI taxonomy): domain Eukaryota; kingdom Metazoa; phylum Chordata; class Amphibia; order Caudata; family Salamandridae; genus Pleurodeles; species Pleurodeles waltl. The sequence continues at coordinate 32,660,124 of NC_090437.1, forward strand.
GAGGCCATCCCCAGCTGAGCCTCCGCCGTCTTCTTGCTCCAGTGGCGAATATCCTCCCATCTTTTCCGGCAGTGGGTGCTCCGTCTGTGGTAGACCCCCAGGGTCCGGACATCCTTGGCGATGGCACGCCACATATATTTTTTCAGGTGGGCGCTGACCTACATGATTTGTACAGGGGGAAGACAAACTTATTATCAACTGCACCGTCACAGTCATTGGCCCCCATCCCTACCCTTGCCATGTGGCACATGCACTGTCTGTCAGTTCATGCACGCCGCACTCTCCCCCCTTCCTTCTTACATCCACACCTCTCCACACAGGCATAGCCCATACAGCATGCTCCCAGTGTACTTACCTGTTTGTCTGGAGGACCGTAGAGTAGCGTGTACTGGGGGAGGACCCCATCCACGAGTTTCTCCAACTCCTCTGATGTGAAGGCAGGGGCCCTTTCCCCAGACACTCGAGCCATTGTCTCTTCCAGACCGATGTCACAGCAGCACTTGCAGTGTAGGTCCTCTCCTGTCGAAGATCAGGTATCGAGTGATTGAACAGATAGAAAATGGCAGTCACGTCCGCGGCGGTGCGTACCGTCACAGCCGGCGTACATCGTCATTGGCTCCAGGGACCCATAGAGTCCAATGTTAAACAATGCAGCATTGCGCCGCGGTCTTCGACCGCCTACCGCGACGGTGTACAACGCCAATGCAGTTACCTCACATCCCATTGTCCCACTTTAGAGGTCAGGCAGCTGCCGTTTCAAGGGCCCACATGGCTTCATTTTCAACTGCGTCACACATACCTAGGCATAGACTCAACACACATACAGGCCACTTTTTAGATTTTAGATTATGATTGGTGTTCTGTGTAAGCTGTGGGTACGTGCTCGCTGTTGTCCTTCATAGGCACTGTCCGCTGGGACATGTGAGGAGATGGCGGCATCCTCCGGTGTACCGACCGTTGGTGGACCTGTCGACAATGGAGGAAAGACATGTGATCATCACATACAGGCTTGACCGTACCACAATCCAGGAACTTTGTACCCAGTTGGAGCCAGACCTGATGTCAGCTATGCCCATCCCACAGGAATCCCCCCTCAAGTGCAGGTGCTGTCAGTGCTCCATTTCCTAGCAAGTGGGTCATTTCAAACAACAGTGGCCATAGCATCAGGGATGTCCCAGCCTATGTTTTCCAACGTGTTGTCCAGAGTGTTGTCTGCCCTGCTGAAACACATGCGGAGCTACATCGTTTTCCCTCAGGTGGAGGATTTGCCTACAGTGAAAGGTGATTTCTATGCCCTGGGACATATCCCCAACATCATAGGTGCCATTGATGGGACACATGTGGCTTTGGTCCACCCCCGAAGGAGTGAACAGGTGTACAGAAACCAGAAGAGTTATCATTCTATGAATGTACAGATGGTATGTTTGGCAGACCAGTACATCTCCCATGTGAATGCCAAGTTCCCTGGCTCAGTGCATGACACCTACGTCCTGCGGAATAGCAGCATCCCTTATGTGATGGGTCAACTCCAGAGGCACTGTGTGTAGCTATTAGGTGAGCACCTGGAAGCAAGTCAGTGGGAATGGTTGTGTGGGTCTTGGGATATCCCTACAGGTTAGTGTGTGTCTAACAGTTGTCCCTCGCCATTTGCAGGTGACTCTGGTTACCCCAACCTGTCATGGCTACTGACCCCAGTGAGGAATCCCAGGACAAGGGCAGAGGAACGCTACAATGAGGCCCATGGGGGAACTAGGAGGGTGATCGAACGGACCTTCGGGCTCCTGAAGGCCAGGTTCAGGTGCCTCCATATGACAGGTGGATCCCTAATCTACTCACCAAAGAAGGTGTGCCAGATCATCGTGGCCTGCTGTATGCTTCACAACTTGGCTTTGCGACCACAGGTGCCTTTTCTGCAGGAGGATGGTCCAGATGGCGGTGTTGTTGCAGCTGTGGAGCCTGTGGACAGTGAAGATGAGGAAGCAGAAGAGGAAGACATGGACAACAGGGACTCAGTGATCCAGCAATATTTCCAGTGAAACACACAAGAATACAAGCCTGCCTACTACATGTACTTAAACACTACTACCTCTCTACTGTCTGGATGGACAGGGTGACAAAGTGAGACAGTAGGATGACAAATCAGGGTGGTCTCATTTCTTGGCGGGGGTCTTGGCATCGTTTTCTTTCTTTTTCCTGGATCTCAGGGACCGTTTGCGAGGTGGTTCTCCCTCTGCAGGGGATGGGGTGCTGGTGTGGTGGTCCTGTGGCGGTGCCTCCTGTCCACTAGCGCCGGCGGAGGTGGTGGGCAGTTCATTGCCCATGCTAGTGTCAGGGGCCCCTTGTAGTGCCACAGTGTCCCACCTGGTGTTGAGGAGTTCCTTCAGTACCCCTACGATGGTGCCCAGTGTGGAATTGATGGCTCTGAGTTCCTCCCTGAAGCCCAAATACTGTTCCTCCTGCAGGCGCTGGGTCTCCTGAAACTTGGCCAGTACTGTTGCCATCGTCTCCTGGGTGTGGTGGTAGGCTCCCATGATGTTGGAGAGGGCCTTGTGGAGAGTGGGTTCCCTGGGCCTGTCTGCCCCCTGTCGCACAGCAGCCCTCCCAGTTCCCCTGTGTTCCTGGGCCTCCGTCCCCTGGACCGTGTGCCCACTACCACTGCCCCCAGGTCCCTGTTGTTGTTGGGGTGGTGGGTTATCCTGGGTTCCCTGTAGTGGTGGACACACTGCTGATTGACGTGTCCTGGGGACGGGGGTATGGGCCAGCTGGGTGGGTGCTGTGCTGGTGTTTCCAGAGGGGGGAAGGTCTGTGGTGGCCTGTGACTGTGTGAGGGGAACCGACTGTCCAGAGGTCCCCGATGGGCCGGGCTGGTCATCTAGATCCAGTTGAACAGAGGTGCTGTCATCACTGTGGGCCTCTTCTGTTGGTGGTGTGGACATGTGTGGACCCTCCTGTCCGGTGACTTTGGGTAGGGGTCCTGCAGGGGTATAAAAGGATGTTTATTACATCTGTGTGTGGCCTGGTGTGCAATGGGTGGGTGACCGTGTACCCCAGTGCTTGCATTCCTGTGTGGTTCCTTGTGTGATGGTGCTTTAGGGGGGTGTATGGGTATGTGCAGTGGGCATGCTTTAGTGATGGGTGTCCACGCTTTGTTGTTGCATGCAGGGCTTGGTGTTAGGATGTGTGGTTTGAGATGTTGGGACATGTGTGAGGAGTTAGAGTGATGGGGGTGAGGATGGGGGTATGTGCTGGCATGCAGGTAGGGTGTGGGATGTAATAGTTAAGATTTGACTTTCCAGAGTCCATTCCTCCAGCTACCATTGCGAGGCCCTCAGGATGCAGAATCGCCAAGACCTGCTCCTCCCATGTTGTTAGTTGTGGGGGAGGAGGTGGGGGTCCGCCGCCAGTCCGCTGAACCGCCAGGTGGTGTCTTGAGACCACGGAACGCACATTCCCCGTAGGTCGTTCCACCTCTTCCTGATGTCATCCCAATTTCTTGGGTGCTGTCCCACTGCGTTGACCCTGTCCAGTATTCTTCGCCATAGCTCCATCTTCCTAGCTATGGAGGTGTGCTGCACCAGTGCACCGAATAACTGTGGCTCTACCCAGACGATTTCCTCCACCATGACCCTGAGCTCCTCCTCCGAGAACCTGGGGTGTCTTTGCTGTGCCATGTGGTGGTGTAGGTGATGTGTGGGGTGGTGTGTGGGGTGATAAGTGTGCTGATATGTAGTGGTGTGTAGTGTGAGGTGCGTAGAAGTTATGTGGGTGATGGTGTTGTGTGCCTGTGGATGATAGTATTGTTGATGGTGGTGTCTCTCTCTGGCCTTCTCTCAGTAATTGTTGTCGTAGGGGTTTGTGGGTGATGTGGGTTTGTGTTTTATATTGTAATGGGTGCGTGGGTGTGGCGTGTGTATGTGTATCAGGTGTGTGTATTTTGAATTGTCCAATGTGGCTGTGTTTTGTAAATGTGTGTGTATTTTGAGCGCAGCAGTGTGTACCGCCAATGGAATATCGCAGTTGAAAGTCCGCTTCGTGGGTCGTGATAGTGTTGGCGTATTTCTGTTGGCGTGATCGTGGAGGTTTTGTTTTCGCAAGTTTATAACTGACCTTTGGTGTGGCGGACTTCTGTGGGTGTCAGAAGTTTGGCGGATTCCGTGCTGTGGGTCATAATAGCTGTGGTGGATTTCCACGGCCGCAGCGGTGTGTTGGCGGTCTTCTGCACGCCGGTAAGCGGCTTTTACCGCCAATGTTGTAATGACCGCCTAAGTCTTCTCATAACTGCAGTGTAGAATAGAGATCACAGCTAATTTATAAATAGACTCACAGGTCAATGCCCAAAGTGCAACGTGCAAATAAAGTGCTTATGTGTATTAAATAAAGACACTGGTGCAAAAAGGTGCAAATGTAGAGACACTAATAAATACATCTTCGCAATTAAGAATATAACTAATGACGCTGTAGCATCAATATATAAGTATAAAAACACCTATTGACCTATTAGTACACTTATCGATAAGATGAAGGATGGCAAAAATCTATCAAAACTGTTATTGCTGTAATATATCATAAATGCACATGGAGTTCAGCATCAAGATTGTGACCCCACGGATTCTCAGATCCTAATAAATGGATCATCCTAGATTCCGTTTGTCTTAATTCAGATAATCTATTACCTGCTCTAGGGCCCAATTTGATAGATTTGACGCCATTGACACGCAATGTGCTACAGTCACCTCCATGTACTTCCCAAAAATGTTTGGCCAAGGGATAGGTTTTGTCCTGATTCTTAATGGCTCTAAGATGTTATAGAAATCTTATTTTGAGTTTATAAATGGTGCTGCCAACATATTTCTTGCTGCAGCCGCATTCAATCATGTATATGACATATTGAGTATCACATGTGATTCTTTCTTTAATCTCACATTTTCTCCCATCAAATGTAAGATATTCTTGTGTGTTCCGTACATAGTTGCATGCCTTGCAATGGCCACATTAAAAAAATCCTAACCTTTTCTTGGACAACAATGACCTGTTATCTTTTGGAGTGAATAGACTTCTTGTCAGATGATCTCCCAAAGAATTGGTCTTACGAAAAGTGATCTTGCGATGTTGACCAATCTTACCCTTAATTTCAGGGTCTTGTTGTAAAATGTGCCAATTACGCTGTAAGATGTTTCTTAAAGTTATGTGTTGATGGTTAAATTCCAGAAACAGTCTGGGGGAGACAGATCTGAATCAGAGTTATCCAGCTTAACAATATTCTTAAAGAGTAGTTCATCTCTGTTCTTATTTTTAACCCTGTTACAGGCATCAATCAACATTTTATAGGAATAACCCCTCTTCAAAAATCTTTGGATCATGTCTTCCATAGCTACCCTGAAGCCCTTATCATCAGAACATATCCTGCGCGCCCGCAGGAATTGACTATAGGGTATACTCCATTCAAGAGCTTTTGGATGGCCACTAATACCATGCAGTATAGAATTGCATGCTGTCGGTTTACGATAGACAGTGGTTACCAATGTGTCATTTTTGATAAACAGTTGGACATCCAAGAACTCAATAGATTCCCTACTACAGACTGTTTCAAGGCAAATATTTAGCTTGTTGTTATTGAGCATGCCAACATATTCAAGTAACAATTCTTCGTCACCATCCCAGATCAGAAACAGGTCATCAATGTAGCGTACCCACAGTACTACCTTGTCAATTAACTTATCATATGCGTCTGACCAAGCTGTCTCCTTCTCCCTCCATCCCATGTAGAGATTACATACGTGCGAGCGAAGGAAGCACCCAAAGCTGTGCCCTGCTTTTGGAGATAGAATTTGTTATTGAATAAGAAAACATTATGTGTCAAGCAAAACAATAACATGTACATCAACATCTCACTGTGTTGTAAAAATTCTAAGGGACGTGTTTTGAGAAAGTTTCTGCATGCTTCCATACCAAACTCATGCTTTATCGATGTATAAAGCGAAGCAACATCCATCGTGAACATCAGGTAACTTTTCTGCCACGGAATGTTGTGAATTTTAGCTAAAAAATCATTAGTATCACACAGATAAGATGGTAAATCAGTTACATAGGGATTTAAGAAAGATCTAAATATCTCAAGGTATTTTCCAAAAGAGACAGGTTCATGCTCGCAATAGGTCGTCCAGGGGGATTTTGTATATTTTTGTGGATTTTTGGATTATCAGCAAGCCATTGTTCTAGCAAATCATGATATATCTTCTGATATTGTCCAATAGGATTAATGCGCAGCTTCTCAAAATTACATTTCGTTTGTTAATTGTCGCTGTGCCTCCTATATGTAGTCACCCATTTCCATAATGACCATATTGCCACCTTTATCGGAGGGTTTGATGATGATGGAGTTGTTGGCTTTCAGGGAATTTAAATCCCTCCAATCTCTTGAGGTGAAATTACTGGAAAAGTCTCTTTTAGATTTAGGGGGTCATTCTGACCTCGGCGGTAAAAACCGCTTACCGCCGGTCAATAGACCGCCATAACACCGCCGCGGTCGCGGTAAACCACCACGGTCATTCTGACCCGCAACTGGCAAACCGCCAAACACCCGACAACAACAAAAGTCCGCCACACCAACGGCCAGCGAAAAACTGGCGATGACCAAACCTCCACCGTCACGCCAACAGAAATACGCCCATGCTATTCCGACCCACAAATCCCTGCAGCGGTCTTTCAACCGCGGTATTCCATTGGCGGTACACACCGCCGAGCTCAAAATACACACACTCTTACAAAACACAGCCACATTGGAGAATTCAAAATACACACACCTGAGACACATACACACACCACTCCCACACACCCATTACAATATAAAACACACATGCACATCACCCACAAACCCTTACGACCACAATTGCGACTGAAGGCCAGAGAGGGACGGCACAGAATAGAGTACACCATCACACAGAGGCAAATCACAACATCACCCACACAATATCCACGCACAAAACACCATACACCACCACACTCACCACACTCTACAACACATACACCACCCCTCACCTCATCCACACCACCCCATGGCACCCCAAAGACACCCCAGGTTTTCGGACGCAGAACTCAGGGTCATGGTGGAGGAAATAGTTCGGGTAGAGCCCCAGCTCTTCGGGACACAGGTGCAGCACACCACCATTGCCAGGAAGATGGAGCCATGGCAAAGAATAGTGGATAGGGTCAATGCTGTGGGACAGCATCCACGAAATCGGGACGACATCAGGAAGCGGTGGAACGACCTACGGGCTAAGGTGCGTTCCATGGTATCAAGGCACAACATTGCGGTGCAGAAGACTGGCGGCGGACCCCCACCTACTCCCCAGAATTTACAGCATGGGAGGAGGAAGTCTTGCACATCCTGCATCCTGAGGGCCTCGCAGGAGTAGGCGGAGGAATAGACTCTGGTAAGTCAAATCTTGACTACTTCATTCCCCCCACCCCACCTGCATGCCAAATCATACCCCCACCCTCACCCCCACCCCCATCACACCAACTCCTTGCAAATGGCTCACCATCACAACCCACCCATCCCAACACCCAGCCCTGCATGCTTCGACAAAGCATGGACACCAATCATCAAAGCATGCCCACTGCACATACCCATCTCCCCCACAAGCCACCGTCACAACAGCCCCCACAAGGGAATGCCAGCACTGGGGTCCACGGCCACCCACCCATTGCACACTATGGCACACACAGAAGCAATAACCATACTCTTATACCCCTGCAGGACCCGAACGCCACCAAACCGCCCAGGAGGGTCCAGAAATGTCCATCCCACCCCCAGAAGAGGCCCCCAGTGATGACAGCAGCTCTGTCTCCCTGGACCCAGATGACCAGCCCGGCCCATCGGGGACCTCGGGACAGTCGGTTCCCCTCACACAGCCACAGGCCACAGCAGACCTACCCCCCTCTGGGAACACCAGCACAGCTCCCACCCAGCGGGCCCATGCCTCTGTCTCCAGGACACATCAATCAGCGGTGTGTCCACCACTACAGGGCACCCAGGTTGACCCACCACCCCAACAACAGCAGGGAACCTGGGGGCAGTGGTAGTGGGCACACGGTCCAGGGGACAGAGGCCCAGGGATACAGGGGCACTGGGAGGGCTGCTGTGCGACAGGGGGGGGGACAGGCCCAGGGAACCGACTCTCCACGAGGCCCTCTCCTCCATCATGGGAGCATACCACCGCTCCCAGGAGACGATGGGTACAGTACTGGCCAGGTTCCAGGAGATCCAGGTACTGCAGGAGGAACAGTACATGGGGTTCAGGGAAGAACTCCGAGCCATTAGTTCCGCAATGGGGACCATCGTCTTGGCTCTTACCCAGATTGTCACCACATTGCGGGACCATGTGGCACCACAAAGGGCCCCTGTCACTAGCATGGACCAGGAGCAGCCTACCACCTCCGCCGGCGCTAGTGGACAGGAGGCCCCCACACAACAACAGGCCACCAGAACCCCACCTCCTGCAGAAGAAGAACCACCCCGCAAGCGGTACCTGAGATCTAGGAAGAAGACAGAGTAGGATGCCAAGACCCCCGCCAGCACAGGATACCCCCTGATGTCATCCCACTGTCCCACACTGTCACCCTGTCCAACCTTGAACTGCCCTTGCTCCATCCTTCCACAGGCATATGGACAATGCACCTGTGAGACTGAAAAGCTGGACTCTGCCATGGACATTACTCCACCATCACCCATCACCGATTTTCAACCATGTCCCTAAATTTAGCACTTAAATAAAATCACTTATTGCACTAAAATTATCTGGAGTCTGCTTGTATTTTGAACAAATGTATTAGACATAACGGTGCCAAAATGATCAGTTACATTGTGATGACAACATACCACTGTCACACAGCTGTAGTCCATGGGCAAACAAAGCAGAGGTCACGCAGTGGGGCCCACATCTCTGAAAACGGAAGGGAAAGTCACAACTCAGTTAACATAAGCTGGGGGGAAACACAGACAGTAGAGAGGCAGGAGACTGTAAGTACATGTAAAATGGCGGTGTTGATTCGTACCTGTGTGTTATTGAAAATACTGTTGTATCACTGTGTCCCTGTTGTCTGTGTCGTCCCCGTCGTCATCCTCCTCTTCACTCTCCACAGGCTCCACAGCTGCCACAACACCACCCTCTGGACCAACCTCCTGCAGGAAAGGCACCTGGCGTCGCAAAGCCAGGTTGTGAAGCATACAGCAAGCCACGATGATCTGGCACACCTTCTTCGGTGAGTACATTAGGGATCCACCTGTCATATGCATGCACCTAAGCCTGGCCTTCAGGAGACCGAAGGTTCGCTCGATCACCCTCCTAGTCCACCCATGAGCCTCATTGTACCGTTCCTCTGCCCTGGTCCGGGGATTCCTCACTGGGGTCAGTAGCCACGACAGGTTGGGGTAACCAGAGTCACCAATTAGCCACACACGGTGTCTCTGTAGCTGTTCCATCACATAAGGGATGCTGCTATTTCGCATCATGTACGCGTCATGCACTGACCCAGGGAACTTGGCATTTACATGGGAGATGTACTGGTCAGCCAAACAGACCACCTGGACATTCATAGAATGATAACTTTTTCTGTTCCTGTACACCTGTTCACTTTCACTGGGGGGAACCAAAGCCACATGGGTCCCATCAATGGCACCAGTGATGTTGGGAATATGTCCAAGGGCATAGAAATCACCCTTCACTGTAGCCAAATCGCCCACCTCAGGGAAAATGATGTAGCTCCGCATGTATTTCATCAGGGCAGACAACACTCTGGACAAAACCTTAGAAAACATAGGCTGAGACATCCCTGAGGAAATGGCCACTGTTGTTTGGAATGATCCACTTGCCAAAAAATGGAGTACTGACAGAACCTGTACCAGAGGGGGAATCCCTGTGGGTTGGCGAATGGGTGACATCAGGTCTGGCTCCAGCTGGGCACACAGTTCCTGTATAGTGGCTCGGTCAAGTCTGTATGTCAGTATGACAAGTCTTTCTTCCATTGTCGACAGGTCCACCAGTGGTCTGTACACGGGAACATTCCTCCATCTCCTCGCAAGTCCCAGCGGACATTGCCTAGGAAGGACAACATGGAGTACAGAGTCAAGCAAACCACAGGTACGTTCCCAAAGATTGCACAGTACACGAATCGCTATGCATTGAATGGCTTGTATGAGTGGCAATGCAAGGCCTAGGCCTGTGTGACGCAGTAGAAATTAAGCCATGTGGGCCCTTGAAATGGCGGCTGCCTGACCTGTGAAGTGTGACAATGGAATGTGAGGTCAATGCGCTGGCGTGGCACACCGTGGTGGTAGGCGGTCGAAGACCGTGGCGCAAAGACGCATTGGTTAACATAGAGCCCTACGGGTTTCAGGAACCAATGACGAAGTGCGCCGGTGGCCGCGGGACGCACCGCTGCGGGCGTGACCGTCATTTTCTCTCAGCTTAATCACTCGAGACCTGATCATCCACAGGAGAGGACCTATACTGCAAGTGCTGCTGTGACCTCGGTCTGGAAGAGACAATGGCTGCTGCGACTGGGGAAAGGGCCCCTGCCTTCACTTCTGAAGAATTGGAGAAACTCGTGGATGGGGTCCTCCCCCAGTATGCGCTATACTACGGTCCTCCAGACCAACAGGTTAGTGCACTGGGACCATGCTTGGTGGGCAATGCCTGGGTTGAGTGGGGTGAATGAACAAAGGTGCGGAGGGGAGGGTATGAGGCATGCATCAAACGACAGATGAGAGCATGTGCCACATGGCAAGGGTGGGGATGGGGGGACACTCACATCGAGCATGCAGAAAATGTTGATATTTTGTTTTCTCTCCCTGTACGTGTCACATAGGTCAGTGCCCATCAGAAAGTCGACATTTGGCGTGCCATCGCCAAGGACGTCCGGACCCTGGGGGTCTACAACTGACGGGGCACCCACTGCCGCAAGAGGTGGGAGGACATCCACCGCGGGAGCAGAAAGACCGCGGAGGCTCTGCTGGGAATGGCCTCCCAACGTAGTAGGGGTGCCACTCGTCTATTGACCCCCCTGATGTCTCGGATCCTGGCGGTGGCCTACCTAGATTTGGATGGGCGTGTGAGGACATCACAGCAGACACAAGGGGGTGAGTACAAGCACATTCTGCTATCTTAGCGCGCAGTGGAGGTGTCTGGGTGGGGGAGGAGGGATGTGGGTATCCCTAGACCAGGGCGATTTCTGTAGGCTAGTCCCCTCCGTAAGGCATGGCCCTGTGCCCCCGCCCTCCAGCTCTGTAGGGTGCCAAGTACAGCTATCCATGGCCTTGTGTCACCTATGTGTGCAGATGTCGTCCATTGGCTTGTAGGCCAAGTCTCACTGATTGAGTAGTGTACCCCAAGTGCGCGGTGCAGTGCAGGGGGTTTCTGTGTCTGTCCTCTCCGCCAACTTTGTTGCCAATGCATGCACTCAACATGTCTTTATTTCTCCCCCCCCCTTTTTTTTGTCTGCTCTTCCTGTTCATGTGTGCATTAGCATCATCTGGCGGAGGAGAAGTGGCATTGGAGCACGAGGGAGCTGCATCTCACATGGCCCCGGAGGGCCATGCAACGGACTCTGATTTCACCAGTGAGATGGAGGGCGAGGGAGGCTCCACAACGGGGACACGTGGAGACATCAGCGACACCGACACGTCCTCGGAAGGGAGCTCCCTTGTGGTGGCGGCAACATCCGTGCCCACCGCATCTACAGGTACAGCCGCCACCCAGCGCACCAGCTCCGCCCTCCAAGCAGCCCCTCAGCGTTCGCCCCGTGCCCGCTCGCACACCAAGGCGGGCATCTCCTTCGCCCCAGGCACCTCAGGCCCTGCCCCAGTTACCCCTGCTGCCCTCAGTGAGGAGGTCATTGACCTCCTCCGGACGCTCATTGTTGGGCAGTCTACCCTTTTGAATGCCATCCAGGGGGTGGAAAGGGAGGTGCATCGGAGCAATGCATACCTGGAGGGCATTCATTCGGGTCAGGCTGCCCATCAGCGATCGTTCAACGCTCTGGCCTCAGCACTGACGGCAGCCATTGTCCCTGTCTTCTGCCTCCCTCCTCCAACTCCCTCCACCCAGTCCCACTCCCCTGTCCCTCTGCCTATCCCAGACACACCTACAGACCAGCCTGCACACACCTCAACACCCAAGGTCAGCTCATCCAAACATAAGCACCACACATCCCACAAGCATTCACACAAGCAACATCCACATGCAGACATACCAACAGCCACTGCCTCCTCTGTGTCCCCCTCCTCCTCGTCTCCCTCCTCCCTCCCTGTGATGTCTCCACTCACACTTGCATGCACCACTTCATCAGCCACTACGTCCATCACCAGCACACCCACCAGAACACTCCGCACACGTGCAGTCACCACCCCCACTGCCATTTACACGTCCCCTGTGTCCTCTCCCAGTGTGTCTGTCACCCCTCTTCCGAACCACACAAACGCAGGCAGCCACCCACCCAACAGCCATCCACCTCACGACAGCCTCCGTCACGAGCACCTGCACCCAACAACAGCACACTTGACTCTCCTACAACCACATCCTCTTCCTCCACTCCCATACCCACTGCACCTACCCTTCCCATTGCTCCTAAAAAGTTTTTCCTCTCCAAACTTAACCTCTTTCCATCACCTGACCCACCCCCTCCATCTCATAAAAGTACAATCAGCACCTCAGCCAGCACAAGCCCTGGACCTACAAGGACCATAGTCCAGGGATATTGGAGTCCACCACCTTCAAGGGCAGCTACATCGGCCAGCAGCAAAGGGACAGCCAGCCCACCCCCTGGGAAGAGATCCAAAAAAGGCAAGGGCCGGCGCGAGAGGACAGAGACGGCAACCTCCACAGGCACCACCCTGGCACCGTCAGGAAGTGTGGTGCCACCTGGCACATCTCCAAAGGGAGGCAAGGGACACAGAGGATCAGGCAAGGATGGCAAAGGCAGCACAGCCGACAAGTCCGGCAGCAGGCGAGCTGCCCAGGAGGGCCCCTCCAGACCCATTCCGCGGGTGAAGGAGGACACCCACGGGCACGGAACACCAGCACAGGAGGGCCCCGCAAGCGAGAAGTCGGATGGCGAGTGAACACCATATATTGGCCAGATCTGGTGCCCTGGAGACACATGTGAAGAACCGCTGAACAGGGCCCGCCGTCTCAAGCACCGCTGAACAGGGCCCTTCAAGACAATCACCGCTGAACAGGGCCCCACCGTCTCAAGCACCGCTGAACAGGGCCCTTTAAGACAAGCACCGCTGAACAGGGCCCTTCAAGACAAGCACCGCTGAACAGGGCACCGCCGTCTCTGCACCGCTCCGCTGGGCCCTTCAACTCAAGCACCGCTCCGCTGGGCCCCGCCGTCTCTGCACCGCTCCGCTGGGCCCTTCAACTCAAGCACCGCTCCGCTGGGCCCTTCCTCTCAGGCACCGCTCCGCTGGGCCCCGCCGTCTCTGCACTGCTCTGCTGGGCCCTTCAACTCAAGCACCGCTCCGCTGGGCCCTTCCTCTCAGGCACCGCTCTGCTGGGCCCCGGCGTCTCTGCACCGCTCCGCTGGGCCCTTCAACTCAAGCACCGCTCCACTGGGCCCTTCCTCTCAGGCACCGCTCCGCAGGGCCCCGCTGTCTCTGCACCGCTCCGCTGGGCCCTTCAACTCAAGCACCGCTCCGCTGGGCCCTTCCTCTCAGGCACCGCTCCGCTGGGCCCCGCCGTCTCTGCACCGCTCCGCTGTGCCCTTCAACTCAAGCACCGCTCCGCTGGGCCCCGCCGTCTCTGCACCGCTCCGCTGGGCCCTTCAACTCAAGCACCGCTCCGCTGGGCCCTTCCTCTCAAGCACCGCTCCGCTGGGACCCACCGTCTCTGCACCGCTCCGCTGGGCCCCGCCGTCTCTGCACTGCTCCGCTGGGCCCCGCCGTCTCTGCACCGCTCCGCTGGGCCCTTCCTCTCAGGCACTGCTCCGCTGGGCCCCGCCCTCTCTGCACTGCTCCGCTGGGCCCTTCCTCTCAGGCACCGCTCCGCTGGGCCCCGCCATCTCTGCACCGCTCCGCTGGGCCCCGCCGTCTCTGCACCGCTCCGCTGGGCCCTTCCTCTCAGGCACTGCTTCGCTGGGCCCCGCCGTCTCTGCACCGCTCCGCTGGGCCCTTCAACTCAAGCACGGTGACACATTGGCAGAAGGGGCAGGCCCGGATCCGTGTCCGACAGGGCTGCACGATACATTCTGGGCACCAAGACTCCTCCAGTACCGCTGGAGTCTGTCATCCACTTGTGAGACTGTGGCTTTGCACTCCCCAGGATGGCACAGTGGGCAGGCCACCCACTGTAGGGACTTGAGAGACTGTGGCTTTGCACTCCCCAGGATGGCACAGTGGGCAAGCCACCCACTGTAGGGACTTGAGACTGTGGCTTTGCACTCCCCAGGATGGCACAGTGGGCAGGCCACCCACTGTAGGGACTTGAGAGACTGTGGCTTTGCACTCCCCAGGATGGCACAGTGGGCAGGCCACACACTGTAGGGACTTGAGAGACTGTGGCTTTGCACTCCCCAGGATGGCACAGTGGGCAAGCCACCCACTGTAGGGACTTGAGAGACTGTGGCTTTGCACTCCCCAAGATTGAACAGTGGCCATGGAGGCCCCTCGTGGATCTGGCGTTGTGGACTCATGTGGCTGAGGTGCCCCCCCTTCCCTTCCCCCTGAGGTGCCTGTAGTTTTCCTACCTGATGAACCTGCAGTGTTCTCTCCAATGGATTCGGGTCTCATGTGTGGGCTTTGCTCATGTGTTGAGGACCATTGGCCCACGTACAATGACAGAAAGCCAATTTTGACGGGACAATGTACATATGTGTATATAGTTATGGGATGTTCGACTTACTTATTTACTTAGCCTTACAATATATTTGAATTCCAATAACATATTATTTTGTCTTTTTATTCTTCCGGGGGGTTTAGGGGGTGTTACTCTGAGTTGTTGCTCTGCCTTGGTGTGTAGGTAGTTGGGGGGGGGGGTGGGTGTGTCGCGTATGTGTGTGCCCGTATTCATTTCTCCTCCCCCTCCCCTGTGTCGTAGGTGCAGTACTCACCGTTGTCTTCTGCGCCGGCGTTCGTGTTCCTGGTAGAGGAGCAGGTAGACAATTGCTGGTAGGATGTGTAGTTCTGGTTCCATGCTGTCCAGATTCCTCGTGGAGTGTGCAGGGTGAGCGTTTTCCCTTTCGTAGTCTGTTTCCGCCGTGTTTTTATCGGCGGGGGTCCCACCCCGGAAAAGGTGGCGGATTGGTGAGTTGTGATAGGGTGGGCGGTACATTGTCTGCCGCCTGTCTGTTGGCGGTGACCGCCGTGCGGTTTGTGTGTCCCGCCGTGGCAGTCGGAGTGTTAAAGTGGCAGTCTGTGTTGGCGGTTCCCGCCAGGGTCAGAATTCCATTTTTTGCACCGCCTGGCTGTTGGCGGGTTGGCCGCCGCTTTAACACCGACCGCCAGGGTTGGAATGAGGGCCTTAGTGTTGTAAATTTATATATATTTATATCAAATCTCATGACTTTGTAGCACATTGATTGTGACAGCAGGGTCACTGAGTAAGGTGGCCCCTGCAGAAGAATTGAATGTTTTTTTTTCCCAATTGATTCCTATGGTCTTGATTATCTTAGTTCCATTGGAATACAGGGTGCCCCGTGCGTTATCTTGTGTAAGCATTGAAACTGAAAAATACTCAATATCGTTTTCAAGTTTTCAAATTTTATTACAACAGCATTCAGCCTAAGGCTTTCAGTGTAAGGGAATTTTTAAATGAAACACCATTGTCATCCGGCCTTCCTCTGGTTGAGGAGGGGCTTGGCAGCACCTGACGCACTCTTAAGACTCATGTCAGTCCCACAGCACGGGAGCTTTTGTTGTAGCGGTTTACCTGCCTGCATTCATGCACAAAGACAACCTAAGGCCCTGGCTAGGGTGGGACTATATCCCTCAGCTTTCTCCTGGTTGAGGGGGGGGCCTGGCAGCACCCGACGCGCTCTAACGTACTGTGTCAGTCCTGTAGTACAGGCTCTGTTGGAGCAGTTTCCCTGCCTACTTTCCCTCTGCAAAGACATCCTCAGGCCCTGGCTGGGATTACACCTCTCAGACTTCCCCTGGTCGAGGAGGGGCCTGGCAGCACCCAACATGCTCTAAAGCCCTGCATCAGTTCTGCAAGGACTTACCCAGGTGTGCTGCCGGATGAAGCCCAGGCCAAGAGATGGCCCATCTGCTCCCCTCCATGGTCGAACAAGGCTGAGCTGGGCCCTGTCTCTTGACCCCAAGACCTGCCACCTGGGATCTTAAAGCAATACCTGGTCTTGCCTATTTGCTCAATGTACTTGGCCATGGGACTTGGAAAGTTCAACCCTTTATTTCCCACATTTTTTCCATTTTCATTTTTTTTCTTTATTTCTTAACTTTGCTTTCTATTATATTCGCCTGTGGCCCATATAACTGTGGGTTGAACTATGGGCAAGAAGAAAACCCCAGAGGAGAAGGCTGCTGCCGCCTCTAATCCCCCCTAGTGGTACAACACTGGACTCCCTCCTGGCTTGTGCAGTCAATGTTGTCTTCAAGGAGATTAAACTTGCCAACAGGTGACTCTCACAGGACTTTGAGGTCGCTCCTGGCTGTCCATTAGCTACTCTGGCAAGTTCACCTTCAGGCCCCATTACTGCAGCTGCCAAAAGCATCCCAGGTCTGTCTTCTGGTGCAGCTTTGGGCCAGGACACTCTCATGTTAGCTAACACTTCTTTCTGTAATTCTGATGTTTACACTTTATAGTGACACAGGACCTTGTGGCAAACATTAGCGCAAAACAAAGCAAAGGGGCTGTGTTAAACTGCAAGGCACAGGCAGGCAAATCAGCGGTCAAAAAGAGCGTATAGATTTTCTTCCGCTGCAGACTGATGTATCATCACCTACTGATAGGGATGGTAATTTGGAACAATTTGAGTCACCGGTACCTGCATGTATGTCCCCCTTGGTGGAAAAGATTCACTCTCTGGAACTCATAGTTAGACTTCTGACCTCACTGTAAACACCTCTACAGGTCAGCAGGTTCCTGTACAATTGCAGTCAGCTAATCTTGATTTGATCAATACTCATTCAGTGGCTCCCCCAAGGCTTGTGGGCAGTGAAAGGTCTTGCTTGCCACCTCGAGTACTAGGCAACCTTTGCCCTACCCAGCCAGACATAGGTGGAGCACTGGGGGGCAGATTTCAGGTAATAGAAATGTGAACAGGGTGTACCAACACCAACAGGGGACTTGCACTCAGACCAAAGCTTCTAATTCACAGCCACAGTCCCGACTGAATCTTCTCCTGGACTGCTGCCCCTATGAAGCTATTCTCACACAAGCCCCCCTCTCCTCTCAGAGTCCTAGCAAATAATCGTTTGTGGACCTCAAAACAAGGTCTTTCATTGGGGGACTTGCCACACAGAAGTATGATGGTATTCTGCTAGTAAGAAGGGTGGGTTGGATTGGCTCTAGACCAAAAAGTATCAAAGGGGAATGTGTAGTCATCAACTGTTGGAACCCTAGCCTAGCTCAGCTGTTGGTTAAGAATGGGGTGGGGGCTTGTCTGATGAGAACTGGTATATATCTTGACCCCTTGCAGAGGTTTTTCAAACACCTACAACTGAGTCATAGGGTGACACGTGGAGCTCTACCCCAAAGGGCAGTTGTTGATGATGGGTTTTCCAATGCATTCCTTACTTTATCTAATTTGGATGGTATAGATTGACGCCCAATATTCATCATTAGCAATAATGATCCTTCAGCTTTTGGGGCAGCTGAAATATGGAGAGAAGTTAGTCTCATATTATCCTCTGATAAGGTGGTGCTCCCCTTATCTAATTCCCCTTGTTTTGATGTTGTACCCTCTGGATTTGCACCCCACCTTCCAGGTGTGAAGGGCTGCCCCCAGGATTCTCTGTGCTGTTGGGCAACATGACACGAGTTACGTTTCCCTCTACTTGCTTTTTTCACTAAGGTAGTTTCTTGGAATGTTGCTTCTTTAACATCTGAGCTTTCATGCCCCAAAAGGGGGAAGTTCATCAATTCTTTTGACACTAATCCTACAGTTTTGCACAGGGTTTGTTATTTTTTTTTTGGCTGCTACTACTTCGGGGAAGGAAAGAACCCCAGGGAGGGGATACATGTTTCATCACCTGCAGTGTTCCAGCCTTATTGAATAAATCCTTTTGGACATTAGGTTATGGCCAGTCCTGGTTGACATATCCATAAAGTCTAGGCAAGATAGTGACCACAACTCTCTGGGTTTAAACATTGGCATGATTGGGTAATTCCCTCCTGAAACCCCCCACAAGCATATAGACAAAAGATTGGTTTCTACTAAAAATCGTTGTAGACTTGAGTGGAGTGTGGTCGCATTGTCAAAAGTAAATCTTGGGAAAATGTTAAAGGTTGTGTCTGCTGGGTTGGATTCTATGTTAGCTGACAATATGACCTGTGATCATTTAGACTGTTTGCTGAACATGGGTACAATTCACAAATCTATGTTTGCCGCCCTCAGGAATTTATTCCAGAAAAAGCCTAAGTACACCCCAAAGAGAAAGAAAGGTCACCTGGTATACCTAATCATGTGGAGTAGCTAGACAATCTCTGTCAGGATCCATCAAAGCAGGGTCCAGAGATGCCATTCAGAAAGCTCGGTCCTTTTATAAAGCTACTAGCTTTCTAGCACAAAGAGAGCCATGGAGCGATGGGGACTCTGGAATCCATGCTCCACTTGACAGTAATGTATTTGCGGCTGTGTGGGTTGAGCATTTCTCCCAGTAATATTTAGAAGGTGTAGCTCAAAAACCAACCTATTTATATACAGGTGATGTAGCCCAGGTATTGAATGTGGCTAAGCCCACTGGCCAGGCAAAAAGGCTGGACAGTGATCAACCTTCTGGTGTGGCTTCAGTTGAGTCCCCTATTGAATTAGCATAACAACAAGCTCTTCATATATCCAGTACGGAGATCTCTACAGCCCTGGATTCAATCATATAAAATAAGGCACCAGGGTTGGACAAAGTGTCCGGTGATCTGTTTAAGTCATTTAAAGACATATTGTGCCCCTATATTGTCCTGCTGTTAAACTCTTTACTGACTAGTGCACCTATGCAGCCCACTTGGGCTGGGGCGGACATTATTAAAAATTTTAAAAAGGGCTGTAGGTCCCTACCCTCCAACTACAGGCCAATTAGACTTATCAACAGCTCACAAAAAACTATTCAGTTGTATACTTTTGAATAGGCTGAACGAGTGGATGATTGCTTTGAATTTTCTGACTCCACTATAACCTGGCTTTAGGGACAGTACTGGAATAATCGATCAGGGATTGTGCCCGCGGTTGTTGTATTGGAAGTATATTACTCCGAGGAGAGGCAGACTTTAGGTGATCTTTGTGGACCTTTGGTCAGTCTTTTAACTCATCCCTAGAGAGTCCTTATGAAGGATGCCGATGGAGATGGGAGTCTCGGCTTATCTCCTAAAAGTTATAAATAGATTACACCAATACCTATGCCCAGGTCAGATGCGGGTCTCAGGCCAAGCTAACTGATCCAGTTCCTGTAAATTGGGGGGTGAGGCAGAAGTGTGTATTGGCTCCATTCTTTTTCCCCTCTACATCTTTGATCTGGTATCCTTGTTGGTGTAATGTGAGGGTGAGGCTCCTGCCTTGCCAGGGCTAAGATTCCAGCCCTGCTGTTTACTGACGATGGGATCCAAAACCCCTATGGGAATCCAGAAGCTTCTGGACTGTTTTGGGTCCTTCTGTAGGCAGCGGGGGCTGGAGATTACCTTCAGCAGGACCAAATATATGGCTTTTAGCCCCTGCTCAACATCCGACTCAAATCTAACTATTATGATGGAGTAGTTTTGGAGCATGTCCAGGTGTTTGATTATCTGGGATGTTACCCTCCCAGAATGCTTTGACTGGTCATTCCATGCCCAGAAGTGCAGTTTCAAGCTAGAGCAATATTGTGGTGACATTCTGGGGGCCCAACATGGCTTCTCCTTTTGCCCAATCACTCCAGCTTTTGAGATCTACAAATGTCAGGCCTTAATTTCTACACAGGACGGTGGAGAAAGGTGGGGTTTTCTACGTACTAGAGCCCTTGAGCTACTAGAAAACCGATTTATGAGGAGATTCAGTATTCTTTCAGCCCATTACAGATAGATTATGGCCGCAGATGTATTATCAATATAGTGGGGCTAAAACCATTGCTGTATTGGCAGAGATTATGGGCAGCCTCTGAGCTCTCACCTTTTTGCAGTGCTCCAGAAGATGTATTGGTGCAGCCTGCAATATTAATTGGCTTAAAGTTGTTGAGATCGATTGAGACAGATTGGGCTTGAGAATCTTTGGTCTACCACAGAAGATGCCATCTCAGTCACAAAACCGAAATTAAAAGGCACCTATTGACACTTTATTGACCAACTAACCCTGCATACCCCTAGGACTGGATCTCTCACTGCTTTATTTTTAAAGTTAAAGCTGACTATTGTCTGGAGATATTTTTGGATGAGATTAAACCTCCGTTTGCGTAGTTCTTATACAGTTTTTATACTTCAAATTTTGCATGTGGATCCTACATATCTGTTTCGTCATTGCATTATGGCATTGCTATCACTGACTCCAATAGATCCTACCTCTTTTGTCCCTGGTGGTGCAAATGACTGAGCATGTTGTACTTTTGTGTCCAACATATCATAGTTTTAGAAGGAAGTGGACTTTACTAGCCTGTCGCAACCTGGGTTTTAGGAATTATCGGATTGCGTACCTTATACTAATAAGTGACACTACACAATGTATTGTTTTCACTGTTTCACAGTTTTGATGTATATGTGGAGGCTTTGAAAGAAGAAGCTGCTTATTTGATTGATTGATGTTTATTCCTGTTCCTGTATTTTAATTTATTTAACTGTATTTGATCTTTACAGTGTTTTAATTGTATGAATCAGACTTTTATAATATGTACCATGCCAGATTTGTTTGTAAGTCTTTATGAACAGGAAAAACATTTTTGATGATCTTATTGCTTTTATGTATTGTGCCTAATATGTTCTTTTATGGCCATTGAGCCATAAAGATTTGTTGTTGATGATCAAACACAAAAGAAACATCATATATCATCTTAACATCATAAAGTATAGTATCCAGAAAACCTTACCGGCCTGACTACAAATTAAATATTTAAACAAATAATCACTATGAATAAAGAGTCATAAAAAATATTGCATGTGAACGTTTTATAAATAAATAAAAAATCATACATCAGGCCATAGAAAATGATGCTGAAAAAAAATAAATGGGTAATATTATTACATGGCAGCTGTATTCCTTCCCACCGGGTCAGTGGAGGGGTTGCGCTGGCCAGGCAGATGGAAATCATTGTGCCTTCATCAGAGTTGCAATTGAAACAGCTTTTTTGAAGGCATTGAGAGGCATATTTATACTGTGTTTGCACAGAATTAGGCGGTCATTCTGACTGCGGCGGGCGGCGGTAGCCGCCCGCCATTTGGCCCCTCCGCGGTCAAAAGACCGCGGAGGCCATTCTGGCTTTCCCGCTGGGCCGGCGGACGCCCGCCAAAGGAGCGCCCGCCGGCCCAGCGGGAAAGGCCCTGCAACACAGAGGCCGGCTCCGAATGTTGCAGGGGTGCGACGGGTGCAGTTGCACCCGTCGCGATTTTCACTGTCTGCTATGCAGACAGTGAAAATCATGCTGGGGCCCTGTTAGGGGGCCCCTGCACTGCCCATGCCAGTGGCATGGGCAGTGCAGGGGCCCCCAGGGGCCCCACGACACCAGTTCCCGCCATCCTGTTCCTGGCGGTCAAAACCACCAGAAACAGGCTGGCGGGAAGGGGGTCGGAATCCCCATGGCGGCGCTGCTTGCAGCGCCGCCATGGAGGTTCAGCCCTGCCAGGGGTATTCCGGCGGGGAACCGCTGGATCCCCTTTTCTGACCGCGGCTTTACCGCCGCGGTCAGAATGGGCAATGAAGCACCGCCAGCCTGTTGGCGGTGCTTCCGTTGCCCGCGGCCCTGGCGGTTTAGGACCACCAGGGTCAGAATGAGGGCCTTAGTGTCATTTTTTTACTCTAATTCGGTGCAAAACTAACTCATATTTATACTTAAGCATTAGGGGCCATATTTATACTTTTTGACGCAAAACTGCGCTAACGCAGTTTTGCGTCAAAACAAATTTGCGCCGGCTAACGCCATTTCGAAGCGCCGTGCGGGCGTCAAATTTATACTTTGACGCACGGCGGCGCAACCAACAGGTGGGAGTCATTATTTCGCGACGCACACAGCGGCGTCACGTCATAAAGGAAACCAACGTTAACGCGACGCAAATCACTGTGGGTCGATTTACGACAGCGCAACCCGGAAAGCGTTGTTTTTTTTTACGCTACTGCGTCAAATTGACCCGCGAAAACTGCCCTTTCAGCAGAGGAGAGCCAAAATGGATCCCAGATGCCACTACAGACCCCAGGAGGATGACAGCAGACCAGGAACCAGCCAGGAGGACCCATACCGGAACCAGGACATTTTCAGAAAAAAAAGAAAGTGTTGCTTCAGTGCAGAGGAGCAGGAAATCCTGGTGAAAGAGGTGACGGAACACCAGCACCAATTGTTCATCACCTCTAAATTGCCACTCAGTAGGAGAGAGGCCATATGGAAACAAATTGTGGACAAGATCAACAGTGTGGCTGAAGAACGCCGGACAGTCACTGAGTGTAAGAAACGCTGGCATGACTGCAAACGTAGGACAAAAGAAAAAATGGCCAGGAACAGGAAGGCAGCAATGCAGACTGGAGGGGGGAGTCCAGCACACCAGGAGGCCCTGGACCACATGGAGGAGATGGTCGCAGCCGTCATCCCTGAGGAGATCGTCACAGGGATTCAAGGACAGGACAGCGCAGACTACCACGACACAACGCACATGCAGGGTAAGTCGCATGGGGAATTAAAATGCAATAATGGGGACTGTAAGCAGGGGGGGGATACCTACTACACAATGCATGTAAGTCAGCACATATATGAAGTGGCATGGGTAAAGGGGCACGGCAGAGGGGCATGCCCAGCACAGACTGAATCTGGGGCACGACAAAATACAGCACCAACAACAGTCCCATGGGGCCATCCTGTAAGTACAACAATAGAGCTAAGGGAAAGCAGCGACAGGTGGGAAGGCCACTACGTCAAACTCACATCCAGGCACTTGTCTTGCAAAATCTATCCTACATCAACTAGGTCCCTATCAGTAATGCAGTAGCCAAAACAACAACTGCAATGTAACTACCACAACAGTTGACAATAACACCTCTCATCTCTGTGCAGCTATAGTACCAAATGGCAGGAACCTCCCCATGGAACATACATACCTAAATTAGGGGGTGAGGATGACATCTGCAACTATTCATAGAAATAAGACAAAGGCACCAGTACACTCAAATGCCGAATGCCCATACTTGACACATACATAAGCCAAATTAAACAGCAATAGGAGCCACACAGCACTAAGGACACACACATGCTGCATACGTCAGGGTCTCTCACGTGCCTGGCTAACAAGGCAACATCACTAATGTCATACTGCTCAGACAACAAAATTGAGGAGGGGACACAGGCAACTGGTCACTGAAACACACCTGCACAGTCTGACAACCAAATAGAACCTTCATACGATAAACAGGCCAATCCAATTAAACACACATGACCCAACATCATCTTCAAACATCAACAATGTTTACATCCATACCACATCCTAACATTGACATGCATAGGATATGCCACGTCACATGTACATTTCGGGCAATGTGAATAAAAAGTGTTTGGGGCAGGTCCTGAGAGGCAAGTGTGCTGCCAGGGCATTCACAACACCCACAGTCAGTCAAAGTGTAGTGTCGTAAGTGTAACGTATACTTTGCGCATTAGCTTCAGGCTTTAGGCCTTTGTACACCTTGCCCTGAATGTACTTAAATGCATTTGCTAACATCTAAGAGCCTCAGAGCACTTTGCACTAAAATCTTTTTATTAGCCTTCCTATCAGTTAATTTAGCAAATAGCCAGTCCTACGGTGTTGTTTATTCGTCAAATCACACTGTTTTGCCTACTTCAGCACTGGAGTTTGCCAGAACATATTCACTCTGTGCCCCAGTCAAGGATACAGTCTGGTACATTGCCGATAGATGTGGTAGGGGTTAAGATTTGGCATTCCTGCGTAGGGACACTTTGTCATCACGATGACATATTACTTATAAAATCACTTCCTTGTCCCAAGACACGCAAGAGGGAGTTTCCAAACAGAGAACCACAACTAGACGCTGCCTGCCTTGCTGCAGATGCAGAACCAGATCACAGGCCATTGCTATGATATGAGGGATGATGTCTCCCCAGTGATTCAGACAGGCACGCTCGAAGCTTAACATGCTGTGCTATAAATAGAACAAGCAGAGGGATAGTAGAAACAGTTAGGCACCATGATAGCTTTGTACTAATGTTTTACTCTCCTGCTGACTATTTCAATTCTAACAGTTTGTATTGTTTGGGTTATTGTGGCTCACACCTAAATATCTACAAGTCAGTTGTACAATGAAATCATCATATAAAACAAATACTGTCTTTGTCATTTGTGTATGAGAACATACTGGAAAAGAGAGAATTGTGTAGGATCTGAGTGACCACGACTTCCCTGAGAAGTTCCAAAGATGTCATGAACTCGGATGTCTAATCATTCCTTTGCTGTGGGAGACCAGAGGCACTGCTAGTTAGCCAGAGCAAAAAGAAAGAATCAGGGTGACAGAGTTAATTACAAGTGTGTCAGACTTAGTCCCCCACACCATTAGCTATCCTGCTGCCTAGAAAGCCAGTAATCTCATGTAGGATAATGAGAGCCCACCCAACAAAATGTCCCTCCATAAGAATAGTTAAACACGGAGGGAGGAGTAGGACAAAAACATGCCTATTCCAAATTTTTTACAAAGCAACACCTAGAGGCGAATAGGCAGACAAGTCTGATAGCTCTATATCATACATGTGACACACAGGTGGGCCATAGGCCTACAACAATGCCCATATGAAGGACAGCAGATACCAAGACAAAAACAGAGCACAAAGTTAAGGCATCCAAAGGCTTGAATCCTAATGCAAAATTGTCACAACACAGACACACTAATTGTACCCTGTTTCATTGCAGAGGAACATGGATCTCCTGCCGATATGCCTGTCCCTGATTTCCCTGATGACATGGATGACGAGCCCATGAACATTCCACAGGAGACCATCCAAATGGTCCTTGAAAGCCTCCAAACCCCACCTTCAGTCACAAGGAGGAGCACAGAAGAAGCAGCCACCACAGTAGAACCACCCGCCACCCCAATTGTAAGACCTGCCAGCTCCAACACAGCTGAGGACTCTGACGACACTGGCACCAGCTTCGAAAGAACCGTCGTTGGGGTACAGCGGGAGCGGGCCAAGGAGGTGCGGGTGGTGATGCAAACTATGGCAGCCAGCCTTGAGGGGGTGCGTTCGTGCATGATGTCTTCTGCTGATCAGGCAGCTGCTATGCAAGCCCGAACATCTATCTTGCAGGAACTTGCCAAAACACAGAAGGAAATCTGCACAGCTGTCATCCAGTTGACACAACACCTACAACTGCAATCCAGTCAATGTGTACACGAATGCAACATAGAACCCCTCAGGGCCGACCTGGCTGCCTACGATCGTGATGTGGCTGCCATTCTCAAAAACCAGCAGGCCCTCCTTGCTGCAGTACTGCCCTTCATAACTCCACAGGGAGCAGCCCCCGGGATGTCTGCCTCCATGTCTTCTAACACTGAGGTGTGTGTTGCCCCTTCACAGCCAACAACAACAAGGACAAACCAGGCAACACACACATCAGAAGAAGAAGACATGGAACAGATAACATTCTCATGGAAGAGTACCCGGAAGCACTAGTCCCTGCACCATGGCCTACTTTGACCAAGGTCCTACGTTTTGTCAAATGCCAGTCTCACTACAACTACACTCAATGACTGTTCTGCAATCCACTGTATGACTTGTCCCCATTGCCAGTGAATGTCTCTCTCCTACTATTTGCCAATTCCTGTCCCTCTGCACTGTCTGTGACATCACCCCAGCATGTCAGGAGCATCATCCATACCCCTTCTGTAGGATCACCATGTAAGAATGCACCAGGATGGATCCAGCAAACATGGTGAATGGACATTTTGCACTACAGCACCTATAAATAAATAGCACTTGCACACCTATTATGTCTCTGTGTTATTTCACACTTCAACTGTGCAGTACCTAACTCCAAAGTGCCTGTGCGGCAACCATGTAGATTGTCAATGCTACTGTCCTGATATCATGTATTCTGAAACATCTGTGCAGTGTCCAGGATTGCATCATAGCCGTACCATACTGAGGAAAATAACTGATGAAGGGACTAAGCACACACAATCATGCTGTGTTGGACAGAATGATGCACCATCTATAGCTATTCTAAACAACTAATGGTGGCTGAGAAATGTAGGCACCATGCAATACTAAAATATGAAATTATGCCGCAAAATGTAATGAAACATTAACAAATTACACTGCATCAATCACCCTTTCGGAGTATACTCCCATGAAGGAAAGTCATGCAGAATTAGTACACACATGATGTAGGTCAGCAATGAAAGCAACAAGACAAGAGTGTGAACAACTCCTCATCTACAAAGATCTCCCTGAACTTCACACTGCAGTCCGACCTATCAATTTACCCACAATAACAAGTCTGGAAGCACTCTTTGTGAAGTAGGATACATACCAACACAAAACCTTGGTGATCAATGCAAACTACCAATGGTGGTTCTCTCAAATGGTGGATACTTACCAAGTTAGCACACGGGTAGCTGGCATGTGAAACCTCAATTTCCTGGGGATGGCGAGCATAGGACACAAATGTCATACTAAAACATTCAGCTACACTGATGTCAAGGCCATGATAAAGTAGCACCTAAGGCATCATGTAAAGGGTTAACTATATATTTATTTCTATTGAGTAACACAAGAGGCAACTAAGGGAAAGGTAAACCTACACTAATCTAACCTGACTACTACTAACCCACAACTGACCCAAACTAACCTAAGCTAAACTTACTCTACACATGTAACAAAACGATCTAAACATCAACGCCCCACCCACCATTATGAGACAGGACACATGCAGGACAACACTTACTAACCTACACACATACTATACTATCCTAAACAAACATATATTTTTTTGTAATTTTTTGTATATATATATATTTTTTTCTTTTTCTTTTTTTTTTAAAACAGGAATCCCAACATTGCCCCCCACCCACCCACCCACACAAAAAATAAAGATAGAAAGAATAAGGACCCCCCACCCTCTTCCCTAACACTAACTAAGCTAATTACCTATACTTACCTAATACTAATCCCCAAAACCAAACTAACAGTAGAAAATAGGAAAGAGGAGAGAGGGGAGGGGTAAAAGTTCAACAGGGCAAAAGTCCTACAGGTTCGCCCTCCGTAGGGTCCGCCTGATGGAGCTGACCCTTTTTTTAATATAGGCCACATCCTGGCTCAGGTTGTCCACCTTATTGACAAGCTTGTCCAATTTTCTACTTAATGCCAGGAAGGCGGCTGGGTCCACAGGAGGGCCTGAAGTTGTTTGTGTGCCGGCCGAGGTTGAGGTTGTGCCAGGAGTTGGTTGCCCACTGGACTGTCCTGGTATTACAACACGGCTGGGTCCAGGTCTGGAGGAAGAGCCAGGGTCTATTGTTCCCGACGTTGCTGGGGCCACTTGGTGAGACCTGGTGGATGTGGTGTTGGTGGCTGTTGTTGGCAATGTAGGCGGAGCCTGTGGTGTGGCCCACCACGCCCCGGAGGCCCGATCCGAATGATATTTGCGGGCCATCCTCCGGTACCCACACTGCACCTGCAGGATGTGCCTGTATCTCATGGCACGCCTCTCAAAATGGTGTTGATATGCAGCACTCATGTTTGCAGCTGTGAAGAGAAAAGGCAAATATTTACCTTTGGAATTGCATTGGGTGGAATAGCACAATGTGTTATTTGTACATTACTAGAAATGTATTGGTTGCAGCAATTGTCACAACATAGTTCACTGAAAGGCTCAGAGGAAGTACATGTGAAGGCTGCATACATAAGGGCATATCACACCTAGCATATCCATGTCTCTACATGATGGATGACATCACCCTAAACTACTCATCTAAATTATACCTAAGGCATCTGACATTATGGCTGCACCTCTTCCGCATACTGACTTCCCTACATATGTCACTCTATGTGATAACTATCACAATCCTTACTCAATGCCATTTGTAATTTGTTGTGTGCTAATATTGAACCCATGGGCCATAACCGAATGTGTACACTAGGGGCCAGATGTAGGAAGATGGAAAATTGCGACTTGCAATTTGCTATGCAGAACGGTGTCTCCGACACCGTCTGCGAGTCGCTATGGGGTCGCTAAGACCGACCTCATTAACATCAATGAGGTGGGTCCCAAGTTGCGCCCCCTTAGCGACTATGGGCACTCACGGGGATGGAGGCCTGCTGGGAACAGCAGACCTCCATGGCCGTGACTGCTTTTAAATAAAGCTGGTTATTTTTTCCCAAGTGTAGGCCGTTTACCTGAAAGGAAAACGAGCTGCACTTAGAAAAAAAAAAAAAAATCTTCATTCTTGGATTATTTCAGGGCAGGTAGTGGTCCCTTGGACCACTGGCTGTTTTGTAAAAATGTTTTAGGTCCACTCACAAAGGGGAAGGGTTCCTATGGGGACCCCTTCCAGTTAGCAAGTGGGTTACCACGACTCCCTTTGCGACCACGTACTCGGTTGCAAATGGAATTGCATACCACTGCGAGTCGCAAATAGGACGGGAAAACCCCTTCCTATTTGCGAGTTGGAAATGCATTTTGCAAGTATGTTCAGAATCACAAAATACATTTCTGCATAGCAAACAGACGTTTGCAACACACAAAGAACAATTTATGCCATTTGCAACTTGTAAACAGTTTGCTACGTCTGGCCCTAGGTTCTAAATCAAGTCGCAAAAGGTCACAAGTACGTGTAACATACTGGTTGCTACAGTCCTAGGTACCCTGTTTCACATTAACATGGCAGTCTTTGAGGGTGGTGTGGGAAGAACAACCAACAATCCCATGTTCAATGCACACCCAGGAGTGTATAGAAAGTTCAACAAGTATGTGCCTTCACACACAACACCTATGAAGGGCTAGCAACACGTTGGAGTCAGCCAAACATTGTCACATCCAAGGTCCACACATGTCAAAATGCTCTGACTTTGGCCAACATCACATACTATCAGTGAGGCATGTTTTACAACACACACAGAGGAGCAAGAACACCCATCATCATGGGTCGACAGAACACCTAGGCCATTGCACTCAAGTCACACACACTTCTAGTTCACCTTGTGGAAGTACATGCCCCCGGAAGATCCAACCTACAGTGTACACAGTCCATCCTCAACTAGGAAGATGCACATTTCATCAAAGCCATTTGCCAAAGCTATATGGGAGAATGTCAGTCTGATATGCAGACTCAGTTCATGCCAAGTCCCCGAGCAAGTCTTACATTAACCAGTGTATTCCAAATGACTCATCCCATTCCCCATTGCGGCCCAACTGGAATGACCTACAGCCCCTAAATCTGAGAGATGGCTAAGTATTGGTTTACAGAAACAGAAGTGCTATTTGATATCCCACTAAAGCAACAATGCCAATGAACGGCCAGCGCATCAAATCATGAATTCTGTTGAACACACAGTAGTCCATCATGCATCACTAGCAAGCAATTAAAATAGCACTCAGGCCACACTCACTGTAGGTATCGGGGTCCTCAAAATGTGCCACCTCTCCCACGGTGTACGGTGCTGGTCCACCTGTAAAGCATGAAAGGAAGAACCTACTCAGACACGGTGCACTGACAAATAATTGCAGTTACTATGACACTGTGTGAATATGACATGGTAATGATACACTTTCCCACATGCTCATACTGCATGGATGAATTTTTATCCAACATTAACATTGGATGAGTCTCCTGCTACAGTTACACACCCTACTACACACATGCAGTGGCCAGGACAGTCAGGTGTTGTCAAAGATACCCCTCCATTAGTATGCCCAAACAATAATGTCTTCCATACATCTCAGCATGTGCATCCCAGAGATACATCCAAAAGCTGGTTACTTGAGGACTGCATGACCCCTCACAATCAAACAGGCTAGGTGGACATGTTCAACACACAGCAACCAGACACACATGTGACATATGTGTGGACAACATATCAAACTTCATGTGACGTGAAGGCAACACACATTTATAGCATCATCATGGGTTTCAAATTTTCTGTCTAGCTATGGCGTCAACATATGTAGATATGTTGTTTCTACATGACTTACTCACTGGCCAATATGACCTGTAGAGTTCAAATAGAGGCATTAACGTATCGCTTGTCTGACACAAATGCAACACTACATTACATACAGCTACAGGCATCTGGTATGTGTTGAAAACATGAGCCATCTGACTGCTAGCATTGGTCTTCCTACACATTGTGCAACAAATACAAATTAGGGCACATATTTATACTTTTGTAGCGCCGCATTTGCATCATTTTTTGACGCAGAGACGGCGCAAACTAGGAAAATACAATTCTATTTCGTAAGTAGGCGCTGTTTTTGCCGGAAAATATGGCGCAAAATCGGGGATAGAAATGTATAAATATGGGCCTAGGTTTCCCTAGCATTACACACAGTCAGCTACTTATCTAGCAGATTGGGTAACAATCATCACATGTCCCCACACAGCTTTCAATTATTCACATGTAATTGATTTGTACTCACCAACATGGCCACCAATCCTGATTCCCAGGTGGTCCAGCAGGTCCTGTTCCCTGGATATCAGATCTGCCCAGCGGTGCTTTAATTGATGGTCATTCCGCATGCTCCCATACAGCAGGACCAGGTGATGGCGCACCTTCCCCCACCGGACTTTCCGTGCCTCCGTGTGATACCCCTGTATCACACGGCTCCCAGCCTCCAGCATGAGTGGGAGGAAATGGCAAACTAGCCAAATGAATCCCCCCAATTCATCCTCACCCATCCTGGAAAGGCGAGTCCTACCTGACATATTAATAGAATAAAATGAGCAAAATTAAATAAACAAGTAAAAGTGGGAAATGGGGAAAGGTAGAGTAGTGAAGGAAAAAGAAAAATAAGAAAAATAGCCCAACTAACCCCAAAGTTATATTACCCAGAACAGACTCCCACAGACAATACAAACAAAAACAAGATTGTACAAAACTAGACTAAACAGACTGAGACAATATTAGGCAACAAGACTAGGATCACAAAAAGACAAAATACAAGGTACACAGGACACAAAAGCAGTTAAACACAGGACAACACCTTTCACACAACCACACAGTCTAGATAAATCTGAGACTGCAAAGTGAAAGTGAAAGTTAACTCCCAGTACAGATTTAGTAAACAGGATATCCTATTACATCACTTCCTGCATAAAATGGCCGCCGTTTTTATTTTCCCGTTATGCGTCATATTTTCACGCATACACAATGTGCGTCATTTTTTTTGACGCATAACATTGCACATAATGCAGAGTAAACATTTTTGATATGAATATTAATAAATTAATAAGGTACATGACATGTCCAACATATTGTCCATGTTGTGTCAAAATTACCACGCATACAGCATGGGCGTCATATTTTTTCAACGTGCAGGAGTGCACAGAATGCAGAGTCAAAAAATATGATATGAATATTAATAAATTAATAAGGTACATGACATGTCCAACATATTGTCCATGTTGCGTCAAATTTACCACGCATACAGCATGGGCGTCATATTTTTTCAACGTACAGGAGTGCACAGAATGCAGAGCCAAAAAATATGATATGAATATTAATAAATTAATAAGGTACATGACATGTCCAACATATTGTCCATGTTGCGTCAAAATTACCACGCATACAGCATGGGCGTCATATTTTTTCCACGTACAGGAGTGCACAGAATGCAGAGTCAAAAAATATGATATGAATATTAATAAATTAATAAGGTACATGACATGTCCAACATATTGTCCATGTTGCGTCAAATTTACCACGCATACAGCATGGCCGTCATATTTTTTCCACGTACAGGAGTGCACAGAATGCAGAGTCAAAAAATGTGAAATGTAAATTATAATTTCATGGCTAAATATGAGAAACATTAATGAAAATTTATATATGACTCTGCATTCTGTGCACTCCTGTACGCGAAAAAATTAGGACGCCCATGCTGTATGCATGGAAATTTGAGCAATTTTCAAATTATGTCTTCATTTTTTAAACTTGGGGAAGGAGATTTGTCATGGCCAAACGGTGCTATGTGATACACATTTGTGGTTAGCTATGACACATGTCCGTTATTGTATGTATAGAAGGCATTCACACTGTAATATTTATGACACGTTAAATAATGTATTAACCATATTTGTACACATATTTTGGGTAATTGCTGATGGCTATTTTGAAATGATGGATGGGATACCATGATGTATTCCTTCTCAAAAATGTGTCCAGAATTATGATGGTGATGCTTTTATCTATAGTCCGAACAGGGAGTGCAATAGTCACTTACAGTTTTTATGGGGCTAACCATGTCCTATTATGAATTTGAGTTTCTGATTTTTGTTTTACTTT
Organism: Pleurodeles waltl; assembly: GCF_031143425.1. Taxonomy (NCBI): domain Eukaryota; kingdom Metazoa; phylum Chordata; class Amphibia; order Caudata; family Salamandridae; genus Pleurodeles; species Pleurodeles waltl. Next base: position 32,692,957 of record NC_090437.1, read on the forward strand.
TGACATGTAGCCCACACATGTGCCTTATGCATGTGTTTAGTTCACAAGTACAAGATTCTTGTATATTTGGGGGGCAGTAGAGGTGGACTTAGGCCCCCAGCACCCTAGGGTTTTCCCACCCAGATTAGCTAATGTATCCATGACTTTTATTTATTCTGTTATGCAAAACCTGCAGCAGCAGGCTAATGTAAGGCCATATGGTATGAATCACTGTTAACCATTCATTCATCTCATGAGCCCATTTGACGTTTGCACTATTGATGATTTGGAGCAATCTGGCATACCATTTTCCAATGACTATGTTTGCAAAATCTCAGCGTTCCTCATGTGCTGATGACAAATATTTTGTTGATGTCTGTGGCCCTTTCTGCATTACCTGATTTAGTGGCATGTTACATTCTTCCTGCTAGGTTCAAACTGGGACACTACTGTGATGGGCTGCTTTCAAATATTTGGTTGATTGGATGACATATGTGTATATGTGTGTGGGAATGTGGATCCACTATCACCTGTCTGGGTGTATGTTGTCACTGTAACTTCAAGGTCTCCTCATGAGTTAGTGGCAGCTAATGTTGTTCCAATTGGGTATTGCTCATATCAAACACTTGAGAGAAGCCATTGAGGACATGGTAATGTACACATGGATGGTCCCACCCTGTCTCTGAACACGTGTGATGAGACTTTCAAATGATCTTCATTTTTGGGCTGGGTGAGAGACTGTCTCAGGTGTCTGGATCAGGCATGTGTCATTGCCACATTTGTACTCCTGTTGGCCTCTGTGGATGGTAATGTATCATGTAACATCCTACCTTCTGTGCATACATTTGTGATGTTTTTTTTTGGTGTGATGATTGTTATAGCATTCTTGCTCAATGAGACGACATTCTTCTTCAGCAATTTACAACTAAAGGTGGTCAGAAATGCATAGGCCAAAGCATGATGTGGTGTTTTTTATCTGTGTTTATTTACAATTGTGCAATAAGTGTTGTTATAAGAAATTATGAAAAAAAAATATTGACAAGCTGTTGGCGCCTACGCACTCCTGCTGCCGTGTTACGTTGTTCCCCCTCCTGTTGCAGCATCCTCCTCTTCGTCATCCTCAGGCATGTCTGGGTCCGGTTCAAGGAGGGGAATGTTCCTTTTTACACAAATATTGTGCAATATGGCACAAGTGAGTATGATCTTACAGACCATCTCTGGGGAATAGAGTAGGCTACCGCCAGTTATGTCAAGGCAGCGGAACCTTGACTTTAGGAACCCAAAGGTCCGCTCAACAATGCTGCGGGTCCTCTTGTGGGCGTCATTGTATGCCCGCTCTGCAGCAGTATTTGGGTTCCCAAATGGTGTCATTATCCAAGGCTGGATGCCATACCCCTGATCAGCTGAAAGAAAAACACAGAATAGGATCAATTAGATGAAGGAGGCACTGTTGTACAGATCTTTGATGGCAGTAGTTGTCTTGTGTTGTCTGTGACTCTTTTGTGTACTAATGTGACAACCTATAGTTGTTGGTGAAAACTTTTGCATGGAGTTTTTTTCCTTGGCTGAGCAAGTGTTTGTTGGCTAACCGTTTGTCAGCAGTATGTATTTGTTTTTTGAGTACAGTGTGCCCTCCCTAGCATTGTGACTTGTCATACAGGTGTCCGTGTGTCTTCACTGGGGGTGAGATGATAGCTCCATGCAGAGTTGAAACATGAAAGTATAGTTAACATGTTCACGTAAAAGTACCCAGGACATCCCATACCTTAAAACTTATGCAATGTATTAGTGTACAGGTTATTGTGAGACTTACAATTTGCAAGGTGACATTTAGGCTACCACACTCATTAAGGTCTTCACATTAAGCTGTAGAGTAAATTCCAATGTGTGACAGGTTCAATGGTGACTTCTGAAACATGGCTAGTGATGTGAGTACCTCAGTGTGTTCCTGGCTAGGTGTTGCTATTGTGGTGTATGTGTTGTTTGTCCTAGAGGGTTGCTGTGCAGTGTGTATATAAGTAGGAATTTTGTACTTACCAACAAGTAGTCCATTGCCATACAGTCCATCCTGGAAGTGTTGGTTGATGGTAGAGTGACGGAAGATGAATGCGTCATGTACACTCCCAGGATATTTAGCCACAATGTTGCTGATCAATCCTTGGTGATCGACTATGGCCTGCACGTTGATTGAATGTGTGTGCTTCCTGTTGCGGTAGAGGTGTTCACTCGCAGCAGGTGGCACAAGGCGTACGTGTGTGCAGTCGATTGCACCAAGGACGTGCAGGAAGCCACTGATGGCGTAGAACCCCTGTTTTGTTTCCTGCTGCTTCTGCAGTGTGTTAGGGAAGCAGATGTGGCGGGTGTCAGGCGAATGATGGCATCCAGTACTTTTGGCAGGAATGCAGAGAATGATGGTTGGGATATTCCACCAACCAGGGCACCAGTTGTCTGAAAAGAGCCACTTGCCAGCAGGTGAAGTATGGCAAGCAGCTTTGTTTCTGTTGGGATAGTGCGGGGTGTCACTAAAGTGGGGGCCAACTGCTGTTCAATATTTCTCAGCAGCTGCTGAATGGCCTGCCAGTTCATCCGGTACCTCTGGATGATGTCCCGTTCCCTGAGGCCATGCAGGGTTGTTCTTGGGCGGAATATCCTCTCCTGCCTTCTGCGCTGCCTTTGGGGTCCCTGCTGTTGTTGTTGTAGCTGCTGTTGTTGCTGCAGGGCTCTGCGTCTACGTGCACGCTGAATGAAAATCACCTCCATGTCTCTCTGTTGCTGCTCTGCTGCTCAGTTGTTTGTTCTGTGTGTTCTGATTAAATACAGGGGTGTTTGCCCCATTTTAACGCCTGCCCTGACCCAGGTGTTAAATTTTGACGCTAATCATGCTTTGCGTAATTTTTTTGCTCCACCTCCCGGCCGGGAGTCATTTTTGCCCGGAAGCATAAATACGACGCATGGCTGTGTGCGTCGTTTTTTGGACGGGAACGCCTACCCTGCATGTCATTAACGCAGGGCGGGTTGCCGCATCCAGAAACTGACGCACATAGCGGAATTTTCCCTTGCGCCGGCTCGGGTGTCAGTGTTTAAATACGGGTCAACGTTTGCGCTGATTGTGCGTCAAACTTTTTTTGACACACATTCGGCGCAAACGGAGTATAAATATGCCCCTAGACCCGTCTAGCACCAAATTTATGGAGTTAAAGTCATTTTTTGGACATGGAAACCTACCTTGCCTTAATGAGATGCAAGGTAGGCGTTCTCCGTGCAAAAAATGACTATATGGCCTCAATGCCATATTTATACTCCCGTGCAAAAATGGTGAACGGGAGGGAGGAGGGGTCAAAAAATGGTGCAAAGTGTGCTTTGCCCCATTTTTTAACCCCTGGTCAGGGCAGGCATTAGGGGACCTGTGGGCCTACTTCCATGGTGGAACACCACAGAATAAGCCCACAGGTGCCCTCCCCAGCCCCAGGGACACCCCCACCCACACCAGAGGGACAGCGGAGGATGAGGGACCCCATCCTAGGTAAGTACATGTACGTATTTCATTTTATTTTTTAAAGTGCCATAGGGGGCCCTGAAATGGGCCCCCATACATGGCAGAGGGTGCAATGGCCATGCCCAAGGGACCCTGTTCCCCTGTGCTGGCCATTGTGGTGGTGGGCATGACTCCTGTCTTTTCTAAGACAGGAGTCATGTGGTATGGATGGTTTTGCATCAGAAAATGACTCTAGGCAGGTTAGTCTTTTATTTTTTATTTTTACTCTAACCTGCCTAACGTCATTTTTGGGTGCAAAACCCCCTTCTTCAATACCGCCAGCCCCACCCGACTAATGTCATTTATTTTACGCTAGCCTACCCTTTGCACCGGCTTGCACCATTCCATAATTATGGTGCCTGGCTGGTGCACAGAAATGTTGCAAGCCGGTGCTAAAACCTTTTGGTGCAAAACTGCTTTAGTGCAGTTTTGCACCAAAAAGTATAAATCAGGGCCTGAATGTTTGCTGCATGTTCACCATGTTTAATGTGGTAACTCATCAAAGTTTTCTGATCTTCAAAAACAACCTCCAAAGCAGGTGTTCGTTCTTGAAAGTCAAAAGTTTAATGACCTTAACATTCTGGGAGCTTTCTCCCCAAATGGGGGGGGGGGGGGGGGTCATCTCTTTGCTTTCTTTTACAGAACTAAGGTGGATGGTCTGAGGGATTTTAACCGATGATCCGATATCTGATGAGCCATTGATCAAAGGTGAGCCAGTATGGGCTGCTTTGTTTGAAATTTGGCAGTTCTCTGAGATCTACATAGAGTGGGGGAAACACATTTGGCAGATGAGACATGAGCAATATTTTTTATGAAGTTTCTGGTTCATCAAAATGTTTCTTGTTCGCCAAACAATAAATGAGGGCCATCGTACGTTACAACACTTATTTAAATAAAGGGGGTATGATATTTAGGAGAAGTCCAGTGGCTCATCTGTGGGGAGAAGAATGCTGTAACAGTGTCTAGGGTGGGGACTATTCCGGAGAAGTTTCACAACTGAGCTTTTCTGTGCTGGGGCCTTGCTTGCATTTCCATATTTGCGAAGATTTTCTTTTCCACAACCCACTCTATACAGTATTTGTTCACAGACAATTTCTTATTCAGGATACTGTGTTCTCACAAATCACATGCCAGTCCTTTTGTTCTAACAAATTGCAAGCCCTAATTTTAATTCTTAGGGTATCTCTTGATTCAGTCAAAATGGCTTTTTCCAGATTGGTGAAAATTAAGTTTCTCATGACCTTTTGTTCATTCTTCCAGACATTTGACCATACTAATTTCCTCAATTGCAACTTCAATTTTTCAAGCCCTGATTTAGCACAGCCAAACTTGATGATCTTATTGCGTTTTTCAGAGGTTTCAGTTGAGCCATCCATTTCAGATACTGGATGTTAGTTTGTTTTATAGCAGGCAGGTTTAAGGTCTTAGGCTGAGTAAGCTTTGAGGAGTTCTTCACTGCCCTATGGGAACTGTCATTTTTAACTTAATCATGCTTCTTTTGCATTTATGCTCTCAACCATGCCAAAAATTCACATTTACTGCAGTGATTAATTACCCAATAATACCTTCTTCTTCTACTGCCAATATGGTTTTCTTGTGTCGCCTTATTTTTCCCAGACTTTCAGTTCTCCTGTAATACTTTGGTGTAGGAGAGTGGGCTCCTAGCCATTGCCCCAGTTATTGCATGGAACAGCGGAAGCTTCTTTCTTCTTCATAGTTTACATGGGGATTTACAGAATTATTTTTGTGTGTAAGCCCCTTATCTACTTATATACCTATGTCTTTGGAATCTGTAACAAATATATCATCAAAAGGTGATACAGCATGTATGTTTGATACATCCCCTACACTCTGGTTCTCACTGTCAATGAATGTAGGAGATGCAAATGGAAAGATAGCAAGCATGACCATATTACTATTCCTTTGATTGGTGTATAGTTCAGGAAAACGTCTGAAATGTTTGGTACACTCCACAAAATTCAAAATCTATCTTTAATGTAGAAACTATTTTGGAGTAGCTTTGTGACATTCCCAAAATTGAACTTTTAAATATCCCTAATTAGTAGCAGCCTTTTACCGGCAAAGCCTAGAATTTTCTGAGGGAAACAACATAAGAAACAGTGAATTCAACAAACACTCTAAAATGCGTTTCGCCCAGCACCGTACTGGTAGCAAGCTTGCTGTTAAAATTTTGAAAAGCAAACACAGGAGACATTGGCACAAAAAACTGTAGTTCTAGCTTATCATAGCACTGTACTGCTAGCAGGTTTGTTACTTGGAATTTATTTTAGAAGTCCCAGACTGGATATACCTTTGGCAGTATTCTTCTTTTCACAAGTTCAAGAATAAATATAGGAAGCCACACTTGAGGCGTGATTCAGAAAGGTAACTTACATTTCTGAGTAAGTTTACTACTTTTAGCTTATTCACAAAATCTGACTGTTAGTTATTGCTGAGAAAAAATAGGTCGAGCACCCCACAAGCCTACCCACTTGCACTGTAACACCCTCCCATTAAAAAATAGTGGTGGTACAGAATTACAATAAATCCCCAAAAAGAAAGAGGCCCTCATTATGAGTTTGGCAGTCTTTTAGCAAGACTGCCGCGTTTGCGGCCGAACAAAGACCACCAGTATTGGCGGTATCCCGCCCGCCGTAATAAGAGTCATTAATGAAGACTGCCAAAAAACAGCCACAAATCTGACACCGACAGGACACTGGCAGGCGGGAAAGATGTGGTTTCACCACCAGCACTGCCACGTCTACAACTTGCCGCCCAGCAAATTACGATCCATAAATCAGCACAGCAGTCTTTCCATTGCGGAAAACCGAGGGAGGCCCGAACCACAGCGGACAGAACACACTCATGTCAGAACATACCACCACATTGAACAGTTCGAAGACCCCACACCTGACATACACACACTAGACACACCCGCTCACAGCACCATATAACACCCGCCCACACAACCCAAAAGCCTTTGCGACTAAAACCACATATCGAGAGAAGAGAGCAGCACAATCACAAATCTAGCACCTAAACACTAGAGGCACATATACACTTCACACTCACCAAACACCACACAACTGCACCACCAACACAATATACACATCACAACTACACACAAAAACCACAACCTACTAGCACTCACAACTAAACACCCCCACCCACCAAGCACCCTACACTGCACCCTACACACACAACACTCACCCCCCCACAGCACAACCACATGTCACGTCAGAAGCACCCAAGCTTCATTGACGATGAGTTGAGGGTCATGGTCAATGAAATCATCAGGGTAGATCCACAACTCGTAGGAGCACAGGTACAGCAAACATCCATAGCCAGGAAAATGGAGTTATGGCAGAGAAAAGTTGACAGGGTCAACTTAGTGGGCATCCATCCACGCACAAGGGAGGACATCTGGAAGAGGTGGAACGACTTATGGGGGAAGTTACGTTCCATGGTGTCTAGGCACCAGCTGGCAGTACCGAAGACTGGCCTGTGGGCCCCTACCTCCACCTCCAGAGTTCACATCGTTTCTTGGACATCCTGCATCCTGAGAGCCTGATTAGAATACCTGGAGAACTGGTCTCTGGTGAAACAGTCCCCTGGCAATAATTTGTCCTGTCCAGCATTCTTCCTCACCACCCAAACACTCCCCAATTCACTCCATCTCCCATGACACCTCCCACACAGTCACCTAATGCACTTCTCCTGCATGCCATATCACCACCCACCCCAATGCCCACCAGCCCATCCACATCAAAACCTGCAATGTGCACATCATTGCATGTATGACTATTGCACAAGCTACAACAACTGGATGCTTTGACTGAGGACCACTACATGGCAATGACAGCAATGCAATGGCACTACACAATGCAGGCCTACTACCCTGAAATGGGCTAATCCTGACATTGAAAGTAAGAAGGCATTCTCCATGCACAACAGGCACAGACAGGACAAACAACCTTGCATACACACATACCCCCTCCATTTTGAACACCATGCTGCAATGTACAGCCATTCCCACTCCCATATACCAAGCCAGAATACCCACCAGCCAACAGGGCAAACCTGTCATGTGAACCACCACACAGAACAGAACCCACCCACCCAGCTAAAGTGACTAAACCTGATTCACAACAACCCTAGAAGTATGGTACACATGTCACTATCTATAAACAGTGTTAGCTGTGCTGCACCTGTCAATGCCATTGCTGGAAATCAAGTCAAGCCACTGTATGTGTCAGACTATCAGACAACCATACACACCTTCAACATTTAACTCTCTCTCACTCCATCCACAGGTACCCCTGCCACAGCCACCATGGAGAGGATACCAGAGACTGCCAGCCCCCCTCAGGATGAAGACCCAAGTGAGGACCAAGGCGCTGGATGTCTGGACAGTGACAACCTATCTGGCCCATCTGGGACCCCTGGTCAGTCCACCACTCCCTGCCTCACCCTGCTCACATCATCTGCCCCCCCCACCCTGTGTCAACAACATCTTGTCCAACCCTTTGGCCCCAAACCTGTGCCCCAAGGACTCTTTAATCAATTGCGTGCCACACAGTACAGGGACCTGAGTCCACCCCTCACACCCAAGACAATGAAGGTCCTGGTGAAACTGGGAGATGGCAAACCAGGGCAGTGGCACAGGTACTCCAGGGCAGGGGACGTGGGAGGGAACCTGTGGGCCAAAGGTCAGCCAAAGGAGGGCTCTGACCAGGAAGCCATCTCGCAAGTCATTGGGAGCATATCAACTAACCCAGGACAGGATGGGCCAGATCATATCCATGTTGGGGGAAAACCAGAGACTGCAGAGGGAATACCATCAGGAGGTCATGCAGCAGTGGCAGGCCCACAATGCCACTATGGCCTACATTGCAGGGGTGCTCAGGGACCTCACCACCATCATGAGTGCCTCCTCCACCCACCAGCAGGCCCCTTCCACTAGCCATATCACACCTAAACCTTCTACATCTGTGGCTGCTATTGAAATGGAGGTCCTGCCAGAGGAAGCATAGGCTTTAGGCACCCCTCCCTCTGTAGCTGAAGAACCCCACTGCAAACATGAATGTCCACCAAGGCATCCAGCCGGAGCAGATGCCAAGACCAAACCCACTGCCAGGAAGTGACCCTCTTCGCATTACTCTCCCTTGTGTGCCACTGAGATACCCTGTTGACTGTTCAATGACATTACTCAATTTCCCTATGGCCCATGGACACTGGACCTGTGCTACCTACAGTTGTGCCACCTACTCAGAATATTTAATCTACCATGACCCCACACATCACCTGTTTGCCACACTATTCACAATAAATGCTATAGATCACAGCTATTGTATATGTGTCTTTATTTGTACAGATACAATTGTATGTTCATCAAATTGTCATGCTGGTATGGGGTTCAATCCAACAGGCAGTGAAATGGACTGCAGAGAGAGACATCCTCTGCAGCAAACACATTGCAACAGATATGTGCCAGGGTGGATGTAAGGAGTCACTAGTCTTGCCACACATCAGAGTAAATCCACTTATCCAACCTGCAAAAAGACCATGACAGAGACTACCATCAGGATAGTAGGCATGGTGCCACACAATGCACATTTGTAGGCCATAGTTGACATGCCCAGTGTAGTAGGCAACTAAACAGGGCACAACAGATAACACTTCTGCATCATCAGCGCTTCACATACATCACAAACACTGTAGATGGCACCTCTCATGTGCAAAACACCAATCAGCGAACAGTAATCAAAGGATACTGAACATGAATGGCTCAAGCAATAGGTAGGAGTGACAAAGATGAAGAGTGCATAGTCATTCGCTGGAATGACACGAGAACAGGAGAATGCAGGACACATAGCACAATACAGGCATGTCCATAGGAGATGTGAGTCTTGAAACCTGCATAGAGTACACATGTTAGAGATGCAACATTTCAACTCAGCACCTTACATGCTGTCACTTACCTCACACAACACACACATAGGGATAGCAACACATTACACCACCACTGATATTCCAAATCAGGAGGAACATTGATACCTAAGTATGTCAAAATACTAGACATGCAAATACACAGACAACACACCTGTATGTTACTGGAAATACTGATTGATGAGCTCAGCCCTTGAGTCAGCTGCACCTTCCTCATCTGCCTCCTCATCCATTTCCATTTCTGCATCACCATCCACTGGTCTAGCTGCCTCCTCCTCATCAGCTAGTAAGGGTATTTGACATCTAAGGGCTAGATTGTGGAGCATGCAGCAGGCAACTATGATCTGAAATACCCTTTTGGGGGAGTAGAGGAGGGCACCTCCAGAGACATGCAGGCACCTGAATGTGGTCTTCAGGAGGCCAAGTGTCCTTCCTATTACACACCTTGTCCTGCTGTGGGCCTTATTGAAATAGTGTTCCCCTTCAGTGGCAGGGTTCCTCACTGGTGTATACAGCAGAGGAAGGTTAGGATAGCCAGAGTCACCTGTGTACACAGAGATAGGGCCTGTCACAGGATGGGTATATGGGTGCCATCTATGGCCCTTATCACATGAAGGATGTGTACCGCATCATAGAAGTCTGCCTTCATATAGGCCAAATCTCCTCGTTGGGGTAACCTGATGTAGCTGCCCAGGTGTTTCAAAAAAGCACACAGTACACCCTTCAACACAAGACTGAACATGGGCTGTGACATTCCTGCTGCCAAGCCAACTGTAATCTGAAAGGATCCTTTGGCAAGAAAATGTACCACTGACAGGACTTGAACTGTTGGAGGCCTGGCATAGAGATTACGTATGGCAGGCAATAGATCTGAATCCAACTGGGTACATAGATCCATGATTGTCCGACGATTCAGTCAATAGGTCTGAATTATGTGCCTCTCCTCCAGGGTTGCAAGGTCCACTAGCGGACGGTACACTGGTACATGTCTCAATCTCCTTATGACAGGGTATCTAAGATGGAGAGGAGAGATTGTACAATGTGATATGCACACCACACATATTAGCATAACATATCAATATAGCATATACCTAACACTGTAGACATGCCGCACACTGCTGTCAGATACTATATTGGGCATGCTGAAGTGGCATGGACTCCACCCTTGATGCGCATTGCTGCCCCTAATTAATCGTTTCTTACATACATCACATATGTCATGTTCCATATGTGGTACACTGACCTGTCCTGCACTGAGCATGTATGTAGTCATGGCATATACCTATAGAGTGACAGCGCCAATCAGCCAACGAGTATCTGGACGTGCGGGTCATTAGACAACCAGCTACATAAGGTCACTATGTCATGCATGTCATATGTATGTGCCAAACCATGATGGCACAACTGAGGGCTACTCCGCATACTACCAAAAAAACTGTATGGTACACTTGTTTTTCTGCATAAAAGCATGATATGTGCATAAAATGACAGCCACCTGTCCTGCAGCACTGGACAGGTTGAAGTGACCTAAGTCTGCTGGTGTATGTAGTCATGGTGGTAGGCGGGTTGTAACTGCTGTGCAAATTCTCATTGTCTAACGTTACTGCCTATAGGGACTGGAGCCAATGGCAATCACTGCCGGTGGTGATGGTGCTGTATGCGGTGGCTGTGACCGCCATTTTCTGCTGCTTTGCTCACTTGGGGCCAGATGTAGCAAAAAAATATTTTGCGACTTGCAAATTGCGAGTCATAGCGACTCACAATTTGCAACTCGCAAAATATTATGCAGAAAGATGTCTCAGACACCTTCTGCGACTTGCTATGGGGTCGCAAAGACCCACCTCATGAATAGTAATGAGGTGGGTCTCAGTTTGCGACCCCATAGCGAGTCAATGCGCTCACAGGGATGGTGGCCTGCTGGAGACAGCAGACCACCATGTCTGTGACTGCTTTTAAATAAAGCAGTTTTTTTTTTCTTTTTGCAGCCCGTTTTCCTTAAAGGAAAACGAGCTGCAAAACGAAAAACTTCCGAAACCATTTGGTTTCATTTTTTTCAGAGTAGGCAGTGGTCCATAGGACCACTGCCTGCTCTGAAAAAATCTTTTTTTTGGCATGCACAAAGGGGAAGGGGTCCCATGGGGACCCCTTCCCTTTTGCGAATGTGTTACAATCCACTTCAAGTGGATGGTAACTGCGAGTTGGTTTGCAACAGCATGGCGATGCGGTCGCAAATAAGAAGGGAACACCCCTTCCTATTTGCGAGTCGCAGCCTCAAATTGCGAGTCGGTACCGACTCACAATTTGAGGTTGTGCATCGCGTTAAGCCTTTTGCGCATCGCAAACTGCATTTTTTGCAGTTTGCGACGCGCAAAAGGCTTCCTACATCTGGCCCTTGACTCCTGACACACTAGCAAGCAAGACCTCCATGAGTTGAGCTGCTGTGTACTGTCTCTGGAAGCCATCATGCCACATCCTGCAGCCAAGAAGAACTGGAGAAGATGGTTGAAGAAAAGGTCTAACCCCTGTATGGACTACTATATGGGGCACCATAGGAGCAGGTGGGCCCAATGCCATAGTCATGTGTGATAGGGGTGTGTGATGGTGAATGGAGTACATGTACTGGTCAGAGAGGACATGTATGCAGGGGGCATGGAGTTTAGGCGTGTGAACTGTGAGGTGGGTATGTGTGGGCATTTGATTCGTATGCTGTTAATAGTGCACTGCTGTTGGAATGGTGCCAGTGTACATGACTTTCTCCTTCGGTCTGTGTCACCCATGCAGGTCAATGCCCACCAGAAGAAGGGGATCCGGTGTGCCATCGCCAAGCAAGTGCGGACCCTGGGGGTCCATAGCCAGCAGAGCACTAATTGCTGAAAGCGGTGGGAGGACCTGAGATGCTGGGCCCGGAGGACCACGGAGGCCCAGCTGGGGATGTCCTCCCAATGAGGGAGGGGTGCCTGTCAGACCCTCACCCCCTTAATGGCCCACATTTCGGCAGTGACCTACCCTGATGTGGATGGGGGTTTGAGGGCAGCACAGCAGCCACAAGGGGGTGAGTACTGATTGAATCCTGGGACTTGGTTGGCCTTAATTGGGATTGGGTGTCTTAATGCTGGGCCATTGTAGTTGATGTTACTCGTGCATCAACATTTGGAAATTGGCAATGGGCATCCTGGCAGAGTATATATTGTAGATGTGTCCCCATGCTTTACTGTCAGTGGATTAATATCTACATGTTCCATACATCTCTTTAAATCTGTAATGTGGAGATGCACTATTGACATAGGCACGTGTGACTCCATCCTGGCCACACAATGGATATGAATGTCAGTAGCACCCTTAGCATTGTGTATGAGCAGCTCCATCCATCTGCATTAGTGGCTCTGAGGTGTCAGTCGACTGTCATCTAATATATGTGACTGTGTGACTCTCCTTTCATCACTGGGACTATGTAAATTATATATTTTGTCTGGTATAGACAGATTGTGGGGCTGGCATTACAGGTCCACCACAGAACTGCCCTTCATGAGGCAGGGGTACTGGCCTGAGAACTGACTAGGCATAAATAGGTGATCTGCTGACTGTAGGGTATGTGTGGGTAGGCAACCTGGAATACTGATACATGTAGATTTGATGAGGTCTCATTGCACAGATGTTGCATTCCTAGGAGCAATACTTGTGGAGATGTGGCCTTCCAAACTATGGGCTAGTACTTGTGGTGGTAAGTGCCCTAGGAGATCCCTGATGTGTCATCATGATGTGTATATGGCATGTATTACAAAGCCTTAGCTTGTCCTCTTCTGCACTGCTGACTGACTGCTTACATAATTTCGAAATGGATAGTTGGGGGCACTTCTAATGGCCTGTGACTCTTACAGCTTGGCTTGGCTATTAGGGTGTGGCAGATTAGAAGTGGTTTGGGTATTGCTTGACACATGGGGTGCTGATGCAATGGAAATGTTGCAATCAGTCTCCTCAGGCTGCTTATGCGAAAGTGGGATGTGCCTTAGGTGTACTGACAGTGGTGTTTGTCTATGTGTGCATAATGCATGCAAATATTTACCACCTGAGATGTATGTTGTCTGGCTTCAGTGACAGGTTTAGCCAATTACTGTAAGGTGTGTATGAGGGTGGAGTTGTCATGGTGCATATTCCAACTAGTGTAACAGCATTTGTGGTGGCCTGGGAAGTGGTCCATGATGTGGTATGTCTGTTCCAGAGGCATATATGTTGTGGCATTAAACTCAGTGGATGTGTTACTATGTTTAACATGTGGTACATGGCCTATTGTAGATGAACTTAGTGGTATGCTGAGTAGTGACATCTGTGTTTTATTCAACAGTTCTGGCTCTGTGATGGGGTCTGACTACTCACATGGCTAAACCATACTTTCACATAGTACACATCTGATGTGAAGTGTTTGGGTGTCTGACTGGTATTGGCTAAATCTGAGTTGTCCTCCATAATGGCATCACTATACTGAGTGGCCAGCCATGTGTAAGGACAAGTAGGTGGTGTGTGCTCAGTGAGTGGAGTTGTCTTCACTCTAATGGACATTTTACAGAGGACATGGACTAATCAGGTCTTGTCACTGTAGGGGCCTGTAGTGTTTTGTTGTGTCAGCTGCACATCCAATGGTTAACAGGGGAATGGAGAGGTAAGATGTATGTTCAAGCATGGTATTGACAGTGCATCCAGCGCATGCTGTGCCAGCTTAAGAGGGCATTGGTTGGCATCATCGGGATGAGTCTAGTAGTGCAGTCCCACATAGGTGTTGCAGTAGATGTAAGGGTTGGCAGACAGGTGTAGGTAGTAGTGACATGTCATGACATGATGTAGGTAATGTGTCTTTGCAATGAGATTGCCTAGCCATGAAATGTATTGTGCCAGATGTACATGTTTAGCTGTGTCAATGGGAGGTGTATGTTAGCCATTTTGCCCCTATCTCTCTCTCTCCTACCCACCCTATCTCTCTCTCATTGTGTGCATCAGCATCGTCTGGTGAAGAAGCAGGGGCACAGGCGAGTGGGAAAGCAGCAGCCCACGGGACCCAGGAAGGTGGCACCACCGACACCGAGGGGCCCAGTGGAATGGAGGGTGAGGGGAGTGCCACAGGGAGACCGAATCCAGCACCTCATCTTCAGAATCCTCCTCTAGTGGACACTCCCTGGCAGTGGAAGACCCATCTGGGACCACCCCAGCACCATCTATGTCCACAACCCTCTCACTACCAGCACCCTCCGAGCAGCCTTCTTGTAGCTACCCACCCAGTTGCCCATGCCCGCTCACCCACGAGGGTGGGCATCTGCTTCGCTGCAGGCACCTCTGCCCCTGCCCCAGTCAGCCCTGCTGCCCTCAGTAAGGAGGTTATTGACCTCCTGAGGTATATCTCTGTGGGGCTACCATCGTGAATGCCATCCAGGGAATGGCAGCTCAAGTCCAACAGAGCAATGTGTTCCGGGAGGGCATTTGTGATGCTTTGGCTGGCCTCCAGAGATCCTTTCAGGCTCTGTTCTCCTCTGTGACGGATGCCAGTGTCCCTTTGTCTACTGTCCCCCCTCCAACTATCTCTTCCCAAACCCAAACCCCTCTCCCCATCCCCATCCAAACCACACGTACACACAAGCACGCCTCCACCTCAACAGACAAGGATTCCACAGACAAACATAAGCACCATAAGACCCACAACCGGTATTCATACAAGCAACACCCACCTGCAGACACACCAACATCCACTCCCTGCACTCACTCCCCTACCCCCCCTTCCACACAGACACTACACCAGACACACCTGCAGCCACCAAACCATCATTGAGGGATCCAGCGACAAGTCCCATCTTACCCACAGTTAGCACAATATCAGACATGTGGACATCCCAACCAGTCACCACATCCACACCCACCACAACCACCGACACCCCGTCATGCAGCACATGTACCATACCTGCTGACACCACCCAAACAGACAGTCACCCATTCAACACAGCACCTCCTAGCACCTCCTCCCCCTCCTCTCTCCTCCTCCCAAGACATCTAAATGCCCGCATTCACCCATCCCACACACACCCAGCACCCACAAGCATGCCACGCATGCACTTGAACCCATAACATCCAGACAAACACATCTCACAACCACTCCCTCTCCCTCCACTCCCAAACCCTTTTGCCATGACCGCCGTGTGTGTGTAAAAAGGTGCTCCTCTCAGAGTTTTCCCTGTTCCCTACCCCTCTCCCATCCTGTGCTGGCTGTTGTGCCTGGCCTGCATGTGTGTGTGGGCCTGCCATTGGTCCCAGTGGTATTGCTGTGTTTTGTGTGTTGGATGAGTGTGTGTTTGTTACATGCATGTGTGTAGCCAAATTGTGTATAGTTTGTGTTGGCATGTGTAATGGTAGTTTTGTGTGCCCTTGTGTTGTTGTGTGTGTGTGCATGTGTGTGGTGTTGGCTATGTCCTATGCCTTGTGTGTGGGTGTGGTGTGGCAAATGATCATTGTATGGCTGTGTGATAGTGTTGATTGGTTGTGTAGGGTTGTTACGTGTTGTTGTATGTATGTGTTGTCATGTGGAGGTGTGCAGTGAGAGTGGTTGGCGGAGCATATGTGTAGTAGCAGTTGCGATGTCGTTCTGTGAGTGGGTGATGTTGTGTATGATTGTGTTAGACAGTAGCCGAGCTCTGTGTGTGCGGGTTGCTGTGTGTATGGCAAGTGCGTATTGGCTGTGGTGTGTTTAGTTTGCATGTGCATGTGTGTAGTATGTGTGTACGTGTGTGTATGTAGGTGTGTGTGTGTTCATATGGGTGTGTGGTTACATTTATGTGTGTCCATCACAAGGCGTCCCGGCTGTGTGTGTTGTGTGTTGGTGTGTTACTAATGCCTTTCTCTCTAGTGTGTGCTAGGTGTATGTACTTACGGTTGTTGTCTTTATCATCATTGCTGGTTCCGAAGTCGTCGTACGAGCTGTGGGAGGACTTCGAGCTCAGGTTCCTTGGCGGCCCTGGGCAGCTGGGTTCCACAAGGTGGGTGTTTCCTTTTATAGAGTTGGTTTCCGCCAGGGTTTTGGTGGTGGTTCGATCACGGCGGGAACCCTAGCAGTGTGCAGCCTCATATGTCAGGTGGAAAACATTTTCTCTGCTGGTGTGAAGGTGCCTTCCACCATCCACGGTGGCCTGGCCGCACTGGCGGTATTGGAGGTGTATTGGCTGTAAACTCTTGGGAAGACTACCATGGTCATAATTTGGCAGTCTTCACAGTCGGGCCGTCAGCGGTACGAACGTCACTGCCAACATGGTGGTCTAGGTAATGCCAAACTTGTAATGAGGGCCATAATGTTAAATGAAATGGTTACAAATAATCATAAATAAAATATAGGCCCTCATTACAACTCTGGCGGTCAGTGTTAAAGCGTCGGTAAGACCACCAACAGGTCGGTGGTAAATAAAATGGAATTATGACCGCGGCGGAAACTGCCAACATAGACAGCCACTGTAACACTCTGACCGCCACGGCAGTACAAACAAACAGCATGGCAGTCACCGCCAACAGACAGGTGGAAGACAATGTACCACCCACACCATTATGAGAGGCCAATCCGCCACCTTTTCCGGGGCGGATTCAACGCGAACAAAACCACGGTGGAAACAGGACTTGGCAGGGAAAACTCTCACCTCTACACACCCCACGAGGAACCAGGACGCCATGGAGCCGCAACTCCAAATTCTCCCTGCGATAGTCTTCCTGCTCCTCTATCAGGAGCACGACCGATGGCGGCGACGATCACGGTGAGTACTGCACCTACAACAAAGGGGAGGGGGGTGGGAAAAGAGAGTGACACACACACTCAACACGCAACACCCCCACCCCACCCCACCCTCACACACAACACACACACCAATACATGCTGAAACTTTACATTTCCCCCCCAACACCCCCTGGAAGAACGCAAGGACAAAAGGAAATGAGTTGAATGATTATAATCATGAAAAATCCATTACTCAAAAATGTATATACAGTATTAACAAATATGTACACCAAGAATTCAAGTCCATGTACTGCACCTACATAGCCCGTGGACCACTGGGCCCAAAATGCATGGGGGAGGCCCACACAAGATACCTGATCCAAATGGAGAGAACACTGCAGGGGCATCAGATCAAAATAAAACAGGCACCTCAGGGGGAAGGGAAGGGGGGGCACCTCAGCCGGATGAGTGCACGATGCCAGCTCCACGAGGGGGCTCCATGCCCATTGATGTATCCTGGGGAGTGCAAAGCCACATTCTCACAAGTCTCTCCAGTGGGTAGTTTGACCACTGCTTTATCCTGGGGAGTGCAAAGCCACAGTCTCTCTAGTCTCTCCAGTGGGTGGTTTGCCCACTGCTTTATCCTGGGGAGTACAAAGCCACAGTCTCACAAGTCTCTCCAGTGCGTGCTTTGCCACACTGATTTATCCTGGGGAGTGCAAAGTCACAGTCTCTCAAGTCTCTCCAGTGGGTGGTTTGCCCACTGCTTTATCCTGGGGAGTGCAAGGCCACAGTCTCTTAAGTCTCTCCAGTGGGTGGTTTGCCCACTGCTTTATCCTGGGGAGTGCAAAACCACAGTCTCTCAATTGGATAACAGTCTCCACTGGTTCTGGAGGGGGCTTGGTGCCCAGAGTGCTTCATCCTGCCAAGGACTGAGGTAGTGGATGCCTTTCTCCACTGGTTCTGGAGAGGGCTTTGTGCCCAGAGTGCCTCATCCTGCGAAAGGACTGAGCTAGTGGATGCCTTTCTCCACTGGTTCTGGAGGGGGCTTTTTGCCCATAGTGCTTCATCCTGCCAAGGACAGAGGTATTGGATGTGATACTCCACTGGTTCTGGAGGGGGCTTTGTGCTCAGAGTGCTTCATCCTGCCAAGGACCGAGGTAGTGGATGTGATACTGCACTGGTTCTGGAAGGGGCTTTGTGCTCAGAGTGCTTCATCCTGCCAAGGACTGAGGTAGTGGATGCCTTTCTCCACTGGTTCTGGAGGGGGCTTTGTGCCCAGAGTACTTCATCCTGCCAAGGACTGAAGTAGTGGATGCCTTTCTCCACTGGTTCGGGAGGGGGCTTTGTGCCCAGAGTGCTTCATCCTGCCAAGGACAGAGGTAGTGTATGTGATACTCCACTGGTTCTGGAGGGGGCTTTGTGACCAAAGTGCTTCATCCTGCCAAGGACAGAGGTAGTGGATGTAATACTCCACTGGTTCTGGAGGGGGGCTTTGTGCCCAGAGTGCTTCATCCTGCCAAGGACAGAGGTAGTGGATGTGATACTCCACTGGTTCTGGAGGGGGCTTTGTGCCCAGAGTGCTTCATCCTGCCACGGACTGAGGTAGTGGATCTGACACTCCTCTGACAGTGGGGCAACATGGAAGCTGTCCAGGCCCCTGGAACTGACCACCAGCCTCGTACGAATGACCACTGGGCATGGCAGCCATGTCTGCGGTGGTGCCACTGGCACAGGATGTGGCGTGGCCGCTGGCGGTGCTGGCGGGCACTCATGGGGCAGCGGTGCTGGTGGGGGCTCACTGAACGTGCTGCTGGCGGCGGTGTCCTGAGCGGCGGTGCTGGTGGGGGGCTCACTGAGCTTGCTGCTGGTGGCGGTGTCCTGAGCGGCGGTGCTGGTGGTGGCCTGACTGACCTAGCTGATGTTGAAGGGCACAGTGTCTGCGGTGCAGGTGAAGGGCACAGTATCCTGGGTACTGGCGGCGGTTACCGTGGTGGCGGTGCATGTGGCAGTGCCGGTGGCGGTCTTGTCCGCCGTGCAGGTTGGCGGCGACTTCCCTTTCTTTCTCTAGCCCTTCCCCACCTTGGATGGTGGCGCAGCTATCTTGCCACTCCCAACTGTTGTCCTGGCTGAGCCCTTGGTGGCAGGTGTTTTGGCCTTCTCCCTCCGGGCTGTGGGAAACTTCTTTTGTTTTGGAGGTGGGGGAATGTCCTTGGCCTCTCTCCTTGGGACACTGGCTGACCTGCTGCTTGGCGCACTCCTGAAGCAGGTTACTGTTGGCACCACTGTTCCCGGTGATGTGGTGGCTGAGGTGCTGGGTTGGGACCTGGAAAGGCGGGCCCTAGGGGACGGAAGGGGTGGGGGAGGTGAAGGGAAGAGGTCAAGGTTTGACAGGAAAGGATTTGTAGACACACTGGGATGGGTAGATGGACGGGGTTTGGGAGTGGAGGAAAAGGTAGTGGTTGTAGGAGGTGTTCGTTTGCTGACTTTGGGTGAAGGTGCATGGGATGGAGGCTGTCGTGAGGTGGATGGCTGTTGGGTGGGTGTGTGACTGCGTTTGTGTACTTTGGGAGGAGGGCTCACATACACACTGGGAGAAGACACAGGGGATGTGTGAATGGTAGTGGGGGTGGTGAGTGCACATGAGCGGTGTGTGGAGATGGGCGTGCTGGTGATGGAGGTAGTGGCTGAAGATGTAGTGTATGCAGGTGTGAGTGGAGACGTGACAGAGAGGGAGGAGGGAGACGTGGAGGAGGGGGACACAGTGGAGGCAGTGGATGTTGGGATGTCTGCATGGGTATGATAATTGTGTGAGTGCCTGTGGGATGTGTGGTGCTTATGTTTTCCAGAGCTAACCTTGTGTGTTGAGGTGTGTGCATGCTGGTCTGATGGTGTGCTTGGGATAGGCTGAGGTGCTGGGGATTGGGTCTGGGTGGAGGAAGTTGGAGGGGGAGTTTAGACACAGGGACAATGGCTGCCATCAGTGCTGAGGCCAGTCTGAAATGCTCGCTGTCGGGCTCCCTGACCAGAATGAATGCCCTCCAGATATGCATTTGTCTGTTGAAACTGCCTCTCTACACCCTGGATGGCATTCAGAATGGTAGACTGCCCAACAGTGAGGGATCTGAGGAGGTCAATGGCCTCCTCACTGAGGGCAGCAGGGCTGACTTGGGCAGGGCCTGAGGTGCCTGGGGCAAAGGAGATGCCCACCCTCCTGGGTGAGCGGCCATCTGGCACACGCTGAGGGGCTGCTGGGAGGGTGGTGCTGGTAGGGGGGGTGGCGGCTGTACCTGTAGTTGCAATGGGCACAGAGGGGCCCGCCACCGCAAGGGAGCTCCCATCAGAGGCGGAGTCTGTGTCGCTGGTCTCAGCTCCTGTCCCTGCCGTGGAGCTCCCCTCGCCCTCCGTCCCACTGGTGAATTCTGAGTCCGTAGTCTCGCCCTCCAGGGCCATTTGGGATGCAGCTCCCTCCTGCTCCGGTGGCACAGCTCCTCCACCTGATGATGCTAATGCACACAAGAACAGGGAGACCACAAAGAGGGGGGAAAGAAAGTAGAAAGACATGTTCAGTGCATGCAATACCGCTACCGTTAGCGGACACTACAGACACAGCAGCCCTCTGCACTACGCCATGCACTTTGAGTTCCCTCATGGATCACAGGGACATGGGGTACAAGGCCTAAGCCCAATTGCTGCACACATGCAAGTCACAGGAGCCTGACTAGGTGTAGATGGCTCTTACCACTGGTGGGGATGGGGTGCCACTGAGCCTGCCTCACAAAGGCTCCTTGCCTACAAGGCTTGCCCTAGGGGAACCCACAGCCCACCTCCCCCACCCAGACACCTCCAATGCGCGCTGAATCCGATGGATGTGAGTGTACTAACCCCCTTGTGGCTGCTGTGATGCCCTCAAGCGCCCATCCAACTCCGGATACGCCACTGCCAGGATCCGGAACATCAGGGGGGGTCATGGTGCAACGGGTACGCCTCCCACGTTGGGAGGCCATCCCCAGCTGGGCCTCCGCCGTCTTCTTGCTCCAGCGGCAAATGTCTTGCCATCTTTTCTGGCAGTGGGTGCTCCATCTGTGGTGGACCCCCGGACGTCCTTGGCGATGGCATGCCATATATCCTTTTTCTGGTGGGCGCTGACCTACAGGAATAGTACAGGGGAAAAGGAAAACCAATAACTGTCCGGACCATCACAGTCATTGGCCCACGTTCCCACCCTTGCCCTGACGCACATCCACTCACCGTCGTTTCATGCACGCCTCATTCCCCCCCCCTCTCCCATCCACACCATTCCAAACAGGCATTGCCCATACAGCATGCTCACAGTGTACTCACCTGTTTGTCGGGAGCACCGTAGAGTAGCGTGTACTGGGGGAAGGCCCCATCTACTAGTTTCTCCAACTCCTCTGATGTGAAGGCAGGGGCCCTTTCCCCAGACACTTGAGCCATTGTCGCTTCCAGAATGAGGTCACAGCAGCACTTGCAGTGTAGGTCCTCTCCTGTCGAAGATCAGGTATCAAGTGAGTGAACAGACAGAAAATGGCAGTCACGTCCGAGGCGGTGCGTACCGTCACCGCCGGCGTACATTGTCATTGGCTCCTGGGACCCATAGGGTCCAATGTTAACCAATGCAGGATTGCACCACGGTCCTCGACCGCCTACCGCAATGGTCTACAACGCCAGCGCAGTTACCTCATATCCCCTTGTCCCACATTACAGGTCAGGCAGCCGCCATTTCAGGGGGCCACATGGGGTTAATTTTAAATGCATCACACATATATAGGCCTTGCATACGCACTAAGACAGGCACATAGTGGATTGACAAATGTGTGCAATAAAGTTGTTTATTTCGTACCTCAGTGTTGGCTGACCCTCTGATCGCTGTTCTCATCCATAGAGCACGTCCGCTGGGGCAGGTGAGGAGACGGCGGCATCCTCCAGTGTACAGACCGCTGGTGGACCTGTCGACAATGGAAGAGCGACATGTAACAGTCACCTACAGACTTGATCGTGCCACAATCCAGGAACTGTGTGCCCAGTTGGAGCCAGACCTGTTGCCAGCTATCCGCCATCCCACAGGAATCCCCCCTCTAGTGCAGGGCCTGTCAGTACTCCATTTCCTGGCAAGTGGGTCCTTTCAAACAACAGTGGCCATTGCATTAGGGATGTCCCAGCCAATGTTCTCTTACGTGTTGTCCAGAGTGTTGTCTGCCCTGCTGAAACACATGCGCAGCTACATCGTTTTCCCTCAGGTGGAGGATTTGCCTACAGTGAAAGGTGACTTCTATGCCCTGGGACATATCCCCAACATCATAGGTGCCATTGATGGGACACATGTGGCCTTGGTACCCCCCGCAGGAGTGAACAGGTGTACAGAAACCGGAAGAGTTACCATTCTATGAATGTGCAGATGGTCTGTTTGGCTGACCAGTACATCTCCCATGTGAACGACAAGTTTCCTGGCTCAGTGCATGGCGCTTACATTCTGAGGAATAGCAGCATCCCTTATGTGATGGGGCAACTACAGAGGCACCGTGTGTGGCTATTAGGTGAGGACGTGGACCCTATACAGTGTGAATAGTTGTCTGGGTCTGGGGTTGTCCCTAAGGGTTAGTGTGTGTCTAACAGTTGTCCCTCGACACTTGCAGGTGACTCTGGCTACCCCAACCTGTCATGGCTACTGACCCCAGTGAGGAAACCCAGGATAAGGGCAGAGCAACGCTACAATGAGGCACATGGGCGAACTAGGAGGGTTATAGAGAGGACCTTCGGCCTCCTGAAGGCCAGGTTCCGAAGCCTCCATATGACAGGTGGTTCCCTATACTACACACCAAAGAAGGTGTGCCAGATCATTGTGGCCTGCTGTATGCAGCACAACTTGGCTTTGCGATGACAGGTGCCTTTTCTGCAGGAGGATGGTCCTGAAGGAGGTGTTGTGGCAGCTGTGGAGCGAGCCTGTGGACAGTGAAGAAGAGGACTTAGACCACAGAAACACCGTGATCCATCAATACTTCGAGTGAGACATAGGTAAGAAGATATCACTGTCTCCTACATCTGATAAAATTGTTCGACCTCTCATCTGTCTGTCACTTTCACCCAGTGTATGGACCCTGATTTGTCACTTTCCCTTTCGATTTCACAGATGTAGGTCCCACTGTGTGACCTCTGCTATGTTACCTCATGGACTAGAGCTGTGTGACATAGGTATGTTGACAATACAATGGACATTGCTATTTCCCTCAGTTATTACACATACACAATTGTGAAAGCTCAGACTGACTCCAGATTGTTTTTTGATTTAAGGGTGTTTACTTAAGTGCTAAATAGTGGAGGGGGTTGTAAAATGGTCAGGGGTGATGGTGGAGGAATGTCCATGGCAGAGTCCAGTCTATTAGTCTCACAGGTGCATTGTGCAAAGGGGCATAGGAAGTGGAGCTAGGGCAGTTTAAGGATGGACAGGGTGACAAAGTGGGACAGAGGATGACATTCAGGGTGGTCTCATTTCTTGGCGGGGTCTTGGCATTGTTTCCTGTCTTTGCCCTGGATCTCAGGGACCGCTTGCGGGGTGGATCTCCATCTGAAGGGGGTGGGGTGCTGATGTCGTGGTCCTGTGGCAGTGCCTCCTGTCCACTAGCGCCAGCGGAGGTAGTGGGCAGTTCATCATCCAGGCTAGTGTCAGGGGCCCCTTGTTGTGCCACAGTGTCCCTCCTGGTGTTCATGAGGTCCTTCAGCACCCCTACAATGGTGCCCAGGATGGTATTGTTGGATTTGAGTTCCTCCCTGAACCCCAAATACTGTTCCTCCTGCAGCCGCTGGGTCTGCTGAAACTTGGCCAGCACCGTTGCCATTGTCTCCTGGGAATGATGGTAGGCTCCTATGATGTTGGAGAGGGCCTCGTGGAGAGTGGGTTCCCTGGGCCTGTACTCCCCCTGTCACACAGCAGCCCTTCCAGTTCCCTGATTTTCCTGGGCCTCTGTCCAATGAACCGTATGTCCACTACCACTGCCCCCAGGTCCCTACTTTTCTTGGGGTGGTGGGTTAGCCTGGGTTCCCTGTAGTGGTGGACACACTGCTGCTTGACGTGTCCTGGGGACAGAGGTATGGGCCCACTGGGTGGGTGCTGTGCTGGTGTTTCCTGAGGGGGGAGGCTCTGTCGTGGCATGTGCCAGTGCGTGGGGAACTGATTGTCCCGAGGTCCCAGATGGGCCGGGCTGGTCATCTAGATCCAGTTGGACAGAGCTGCTGTCATCACTGTGGGCCTCTTCTGTGGCTGGAGTGGACATGTCTGGAATCTCCTGTCCAGTGACGATGGGTAGGGGTCTTGCAGGAGTGTAAAGGCATGATTATTGCATCTGTGTGTGCCATGGTGTGCAATGGGTGGGTGACTCTGCACCCCAGTGCTTCCATTCCTGTGTAGGACCTTGTGTGATAATTGTTTAGGGGCCTATGTGTGTATGTGTAGTGGATATGCATTGGTGATGGGTGTTCATGCTTTGGTGTTGCATGCAGGGCTTGGTGTTGGGATGTGTGGTTTGTGATAGTGGGACATATGGGAGGAGTTGGAGTGATGGGGTGAGGGCGAGGGTGGGGGTATGTGATAGCATGCAGGTAGGGTGGGGGATGAAGTAGTTAATGCTTTGACTTACCAGAGTTCATTCCTCAAGCTACTCCTGCGAGGCCCTCAGGATGCAGTATAGCCAAGACCTGCTCCTCCCATGTTGTTAGTTGTGGGGGAGGAGGTGGGGGTCCATCGCCAGTCCTCTGAACCACAATGTGGTGTCTTGAGACCACGGAACGCACCTTCCCCCGTAGGTCGTTCCACCTCTTCCTGATGTCATCCCGTGTTCTTGGGTGCTGTCCCACTGCGTTGACCCTTTCCACGATTCTGCACCATAGCTCCATCTTCCTAGCTATGGTGGTGTGCTGCGCCTGTGATCCGAATAGCTGTGGCTCTACCCGGATGATTCCCTCCACCATAACCCTGAGCTCTTCCTCAGAAAACCTGGGGTGTCTTTGAGGTGCCATGGGGTGGTGTGGGTGATGTGTGAGGTGGTGTTTGTTGTGATGTGTGGGGTGATGTGTGAGGGGTGTGTGGTGTTTTGTGCGTGGATGTGTATGTGTGATGGTGTTGTGTGCCTCTGTATGCTGGTGTTGTCTTTGCTTTGCTGTCTCTCTGGCCTTCTTCAAAAATTTTGGTAGTAAGGATTTTTGGGTAAAGTGGGTGTGTGTTTTATATTGTATTGGGTGTGTGGGAGTGGTGTGTGTATGTGTATCAGGTGTGTGTATTTTGATTTGTCCAATGTGGTTGTGTTTTGTAAATGTGTGTGTATTTTGAGCGCAGCGGTGTGTACCGCCAATGGAATACTGCGGTTGAAAGACTGCCGCGTGGATTCGTGGGCCGTGATAGTGTGGGCATATTCCTGTTGGCGTGACCGTGGAGGTTTTGGTATCACCAGTTTATCACTGATCTTTGGTGTGGCAGACTTGTTTGGGTGTCTAGATTATGGCGGATTCTGAGCTGTGGGTCGTAATAGCTGTGAAGGAATTCCGTGGCCGCAGCGGTGTTTTGGCGGTCTTCTGCACAGCAGTAAGCGGCATTTACCGCCAATGTTGTAATGAGGGCCATAATGTTAAAACAATATATAAAATAGTACATATTCACTATTTAATTATAAAATAGTTTTATATCATATTCTGCAACAGTTTTTTAAATATAATTAAATGGATACATTTTTTATATTTAGTTTTTAGTTAAATACATTTTTTCCCTATACTTCACCATTTAGAGGTTTCAACCCAGAAGTACAGGGAAACATTTAAAAAATGTATTTAACTTGAAAATAAATATTACAAATAATTTTATATCATATATTAATATAAGTTCATTTGATGTTTTACTTTTAAATGAAAAACAACATTTAAAATAATTGCTACAGAATTGTTAATTTGGGAGTAGATCTTAAATTGATGGAAATACATTAAAATTAAATTAGTTTTCAGAAGTGTATATTTAAAATTATGTATGATGTGGGGAATTATTTAAAATGAATGTAGTTATATATTCTTTTTGTTGTTAAATTATTGTTGCATTCATTTTCAAATATCTAAAGAGGGTATTTTCAAATATTTTATAATTACTTAATAAATATGTTCTATTATCACATATTGTTTAACATTAAATTATATTCCTTTATATTTGTAGCTACTTTAAATAATATAATTTCATTTGATATTATTTCCCATGGGGTTTTACCTCTATTATTTCCTATGGGAGGGTGTTGCTGTATCAGTGGTTGGCCATGTGTCTTGCTGGACTTCCAACTGTTTTTTTCAATTACACTTAAATTATGTGAATAAACAAAAAGTGCAAAACTTACTTGAAAGTGTAAATTCCTCAAAAGTTAAAGTTCCCCTTTTGAATCAGGCCTTGTGGGCCAGCTTCATCAAATGACACAAGGGTATCTCACTTGGAGTGGGTACAATAGGCATGTTCTCTCGGCAAACCTGTACCATTGAGTTCACAAGACAACTCCTTCTCCAACTCTGCCCAATAGAAGTTAGGAGCCTCTGTTCTACTTTACATTACTCTATGACCCTTAATATTAAACAAGCTAACACCCTTACTCATGGCGTCAGCAACGACAATTTTATTCAAAGCATAATCTTAAAAGGCACTTATACCCACTGGTTTCATGGTGCTTAATTGGCGTTACTTGACCTGAAGGTAGACTTCTTGACAGGTCATGACTCTGCTTTTAATTCTCCACATTGTAAGTTCTACTAACTTATATAGGCAATTAAATTATTATTTCACAGAAGTTCTTGCGATCTTTGGTTACTTGACCAACAGAGTTCTTGCTTTTCTTGACGCAGGCTCAATGTATTCCTGACAGTGACTGGCATCTGTCCGCAGACTCCTCAGGGCTTTGCTGCTCTTCATTATAGCTTGACTGCTCGCACATGGAGCTCTCTGACAAAGAGCATAACCACTGCAAGCCGCTTTGAAATGATTCTCAATGAGCCATGCGGTGGTGCTGGGGCCTGCTGTGAATACAATTACTTGTGCCATTAATGCCCCAGGGACTGCTTCATCATTCACTATGCTTTGGTTCAAAGTCTGCATCTGAGATGGCGAGGAACCATAGACCTTTCTGTAGAGTGGTTCGGGAAACAGTGACCCTTGCACTTCTCCCAGAGAGGGAACTGCTTCACACCCAAACTACTGTAGCTGCGCTAACTCGCCTTACACAGATCACATTAATGAATCTAGCATCCGTTGTACTAAAATAGCACATTTGTTTCCAAGTATAAGAGAAAAGACAAATTATATCAATCCAATTATTTAATCCCCTGTTTAAATGTGAAAGAAAAGAAATTCAATTGATTATTAATTGTTAAATATGTTGTCTAATAATTTACCACTTTTGGAAAGCATTGTTCGATATCTGACTTGGTCTATATGAAATTACAGCCATGATGTTAGCCTACCATAATCCATATTTGTACAGCTGAATGTTGAGTATTTTCTTAGTACTAAGTGCGAACCTACACGTGTGACTTTCCTCATCTGTAGGCTTTACGATACCTGAGCACAGATTTAATGTTGTTTATGCTAATGTGGCGTTGGAAGGCCAAAAACGCTGGGCTTATTTACAAAGTGGTGCAATGCTTGCATTGCGTCACTTTATAACCCCTTGCACAACATTATGCCTGCGCCAGGCAAAATGTATGCAAGGGGGGCGTTCCAAAGCTATGTGGTACAAAAAAATGTTGCAAAGAAACCTAAGAGATTTATTTGCATCATTTCTATCGGCATCTTTAATGCCTTCTAAGAGCAGGCATTAAAGGGAGGCTCCCATTAATTTCAAGGGCCTCTAGGTGCTTTGCAGGATAAGCGTCAAAGTTTTTGACGCTAATCCTGCAAAGCGCTAGACTAGCATAAAAAATGATGGTGCTAGTACCCCTGACTGCAGCCATTGTGTGCCGTATTTTAAATACGGCGCACACATGGTGGCATTAGGGAAGCGCTAAAGGGTGCCAGAAAAGTGGTGCTGCACTCGGTGCAGCGCCACTTTTCATAAATCTGCCCCGTAATATTTCAGCATTAATTGTTAAATATGTTGTCTAATAATTTACCACTTTTGGAAAGCATTGTTCGATATCTGACTTGGTCTTTATGAAATTACTGGCATGATGTTAGCATGCCATAATCCATATTTCTACAGCTGAATGTTGAGTATTTTCTTAGGGCTTTACGATACCAGGGCACAGATTTAAGAGGGCCTAGTGCCATTCCAACTCCACATTATCGTAATTTTTTTATCCTAATGTGGCGTTGGAAGGCCTAAAACGCTGGGCTATAATTCCAAAGTGGCACAATGCTTGCATTGCACCACTTTGTAACCCCTTGCACCACATTACGCCTGTGCCAGGCATAATGTATGCAAGTGGGGTGTTCAAGCGCTATGTGGGTCAAAAAATATTTGCAAAGAAACCTAAGAGATTTCTTTGCGTCATTTCTATCGGCATCTCATTACTTTCAATGGGCCTCTAGGTGCTTTGCAAGATTACCGTCAAAGTTTTTGATGGTAATCCTGCAAAGCACCAGACTAGCATAAAAAATGATGGCACTACTACCCCTGACTACAAACATTGTGTGCCCTATTTTAAATACGGCACACACATGGTGGCGTTAGGGGAGCGCTAAGGGGGTACTAGGTGCAGCGCCACTTTTCCAAAATCTGCCTCCCTAATATTTCAGCATTCAGTTAATTTAATTAGGCTATAGAATGTATTTAACAAGGCTGTGATATCTCTACGAAATAAGCTTTTACACCCCTATCCTTCAAGTGTGTTAATGGATGCAACTTAGCTAAGATTTCATCTCAGATTTAATATCTCTGAGGACTGTTGTGAATAGGAATGAGCCACAAATCAAATTACAGTTTTGGGTGTTCTGAACATGTAAAGTACAGATAATTTTTCTTCACTAGCAGGTCTGGCTTTTCATGGTCATCATTTCGGGTTAACCATGTGTAGCAGCTGAAACCCCCTGACCTTCTCGTCCTGTATTATATATCGGGTGCACTGTCCTAGTATTTGCTACAGTGCACCTTTAAGCAGGTGCCCCAGGCACAACCAGGGACAGTGCACTCTTTTACAATGAATGTGCTGCCCTCAGGACAGCTACAAACCTGCGCTGCTCTGGTGGCACCACATTCAATGAAATGCAGAATGGCTGTTCAAAGCCGCTCACTGTTTCTCTGTGCATATGGTAACCCGCCTTCACTTTACAGAGGGGTCAGAGACCCCCCCTGCAGGCAGGTGCAGTGAGTGACTACATTTGCCTGCAGGAAAATGTCTGGGGGGTAAATGGGACCTCCTGTCACCCCTCAAGTGGACCGCCCTCGGGGGTGCACTATCAGTGTGCCACCTTTTTGTGGTGCATTCCCAATGCTCCTTCTAACGCCATGTTTGTCTCTGCATGCACATCGGTAATACAGCGCAGGCAGAGGCAAAGTGATTTTCTCATTTGTATAAGGCAACGCCCCAGTGCAAATGAGGGAACATCCTCTCAGGAAACTGCTGGTGCTACATAGGTATGAGTGTTATCAGTATTACAGGAGGGGACGCTCACACGTCTGCGGCCCCTTCTGTAATATCATAGCACCCCAGGAGCTCAAAAAGAGGGCTGACTTGCTCATTGTACTACCCCAGGCAATACTTGTAATAGGGCCCCAGGTACTCCTGGAGAGCTGAAGAGAGGGACAAGGGGTCAAACCCCGTAGTGCTACGAGATGTCAAAAGTGTGTGATACCACTTCTACTGCAACTGGCATTTTGATTAATTCTTATCCAAGAGACCTTTCAATTAAAGTTAAAGAAAGCCTACTGTTCCAGTGGAAGAAAAAGTAAGCAAACTATGGTAATGACTTACTGAACAACAATGTGCCTAGATCAAATGTTTATTATTACACTTTACACTTTCTACCTGCATTTCATAACTTTCCAATTTTTTACGATTTTTAATAAAAATTGACATTAAGGAATTGATTGAGAAATTTAATCTGTCGTTATATTTTGGGAAATATTTTTTTGCTCTCTAATTGCTATCATCATGAACAGATTTACATCTGAAAATGAATTTAAAAACTTTGTTAAAAGAAGAGGTGTTTTTTATTATAGAAAGTTAATGCTTGGTTAGTTAAATCAAATCCTCAAATATTCCCCTAAATCAACAGGTAAAGTGACTTAATAGTTGTAGACCCAAGGGCAGTTTACAGTTGTCCCAGCTTCTACCTCAGTTTGTAACTTTTAAACAACCTGTGTGCTATTTGGAAGTCATGGCATCTGGTAGCTAAAGGAGCTAAGCCAAGTGGAGTAGTTTTATGTGAACTTGTATTTAAGGGGTTATTTGAAAAACCAGAACAGATGAATATGACTAAAGGTTGTGCGTGGCTGCCTCAGATGTTCTATCTTGAAAACCAGATGTGCATGCCTACACAGGTGGTTTTGGAGGAATGGGGATAATCGGGGGCTGTGTACTGATTGTAAGCATAAGGAACAACTTGCATCTAGTCCTCTCTGCACATGACCAAAGGCCATTTACTGTAGGTTCTGTGGTTTCCCAAGGTGAGAATGTCATATTTGTAGTTTCACTGCTTCCCCTCAGCAACAACTGTAAACATTTTGCATCAATGTTCATTTTCATGGATTGTGATCTTCACCCAATTTCTTGATCTCTTTTTATGCACCTCTCCTTCTCCTTGATCCTTGTAATATAGTGATGTCAACAATGGCGCCATTTGAGATGTAATCAGTATTGGTGTGTGAGGTCATGAACACTGCATGTAAATGGAACAAACTTTGTTCAGATAAATACAGTTTCTCTCATGAAGTACAATACTG
Source organism: Pleurodeles waltl (assembly GCF_031143425.1). Taxonomy (NCBI): domain Eukaryota; kingdom Metazoa; phylum Chordata; class Amphibia; order Caudata; family Salamandridae; genus Pleurodeles; species Pleurodeles waltl. Next base: position 32,724,071 of record NC_090437.1, read on the forward strand.
TGACCTACATGACAGAAGCTCCTGGATCATCTGCTATGCCTAACTGCCAGGCTCTAAATGGTACACATACATGTTTTGATAGCAGGTTCAAGACTCCTCATGACGAAGCAGTTCAACTTCAAAGTCCCCAGGTTCAAAATGACACACACACACATTTTGAAAGAAGTCTATAAAGATCTCATCACACATATATACCCCCACTCCCAAAACATCACCCCTTATACTGCTAACCAAACATCTACACAGCAAACAGCAACACACAAACAAACATGCAAAGAAAGGATTTACATAGGAAATAGAAAGCTGTTTAGTGTACATTATGAATCATTGACATAATACTGGAACCAACAATATCATGCAACAATAATATTGTATCAAAAATATCAATAACAAAAATATTGTTTTCCTATACTTATAATAGCAACTTCAAAACTATAAAAAAAATATTGTTTTATACTTTTGTTGTTAAAAACACATGCATTATATATATATATAAATATATATACACACTTATATATAGTAAATCTTTAACATTTTAATATATACCATGATTATAATTTTAGTTAAATAGCTCTCACTAATACTTAATACTATGTAAAACTATTTACGTATTTAAACGTATGAAACAATACAAATTCACCAGTTATCTTTGGAGTTATCTCAAGTACCTATAACTCATGCCCTGTTCCTCACCTCTCAATTGAAGTGTACTCACCTGGGAAAATACCATGTGTATATCGTGTGTAGAAGAGAGAGTGACATGACTTAAAATCCCAGGAAGTCTTGTGTCTCTATCTCCAAACACCAGACCAGCGTACACTTTTCAAAAGACCCCTGTTTGGTAACTTTCAATTGAAATGTACTCACCTGGGAGGATAACATTTGTCAAGTGTGTGAAGTAGAGGGAATAACCTGGCTGCAATCCCCAGGAGGTATTTTTTCTCTCACTCCAAACACCAGACCAGTGTTCATTTGCCCCAAAACCCCTGTTTAACAACTCTCAATTGAAGTATACTCGCCTGGGAGGATACCATTTGCTAAGTGCTGGGAAGTAGAGGAAGTGACATGACTGGAAAGCACAATTAACCCTTTTACTCTAACTCCAACCACAAGCACACTGTCCACTTGTCCAAACACCCTTTTTTGTCAACTCTCAAATGAAGTATACTCACCTGGGAGTGATCAATTGCAGATCATGCTCAGATCAGAATCATATCTGTCAACATAGCTCCATCTTGCCTTGGTAACCCACAATGAAATATTTGAGGACAGGAATTACACCTTTCCCTTGTGTATAGCAAGTAGTCATAAGGACTCAAGATGCCTCACCAGATTGGTACTGGCAGCAGGCACATTCACACTGCACTGTGCACATGATGACTCCAGTCACATACACACACAAAGTCCTGAGTTTGCCTGCATCACGCTCAACTAGGTCTCCGAATGGGCAAAGCCATATGTTGCCTAGCCACTGTTTTGCCTGCACTGGTGGCAATATGTAATTTTCAGTCCCTTCTCCCAAGTGCTAATGATCTGCACATTTCAGCAGCTACTTGAGTCGAAGGGCCAGATGTAGGAAAATTGCAAATTGTGACTTGCAATTTGCGAGTCCTTCCGACTCGCAAATTGCAAGTCGCAATTTGCAATGCAGAACGGTGTCTCAGACACCGTCTGCGAGTCGACATGGGGTCGCAGAGACCCACCTCATTAATATTAATGAGGTGGGTCGCAAATTGCGGCCCCATACCGACTATAGGCACTCGCAAACATGGAGGCCTGCTGTAGTCAGCAGACCTCCATGTTCATGACTGCTTTTAAATAAAGGAGTTTTTTTTTTTTTTAAGTGTAGCCCGTTTTTCTTAAAGGAAAACGAGCTGCACTTTAAAAAAAAAACGAAACCTTTAGTTTCGGTATTTTTTCAGGGCAGGTAGTGGTCCCTTGGACCACTACCTGCCCTGAAAAAATAGTTTTGGGTCCATTCACAAAGAGGAAGGGGTCCCATGGGGACCCCTTCCAATTTGCGAGTGGGTTACCATCCACTTCAAGTGGATGGTAACTGCGACACCATTTGCGACCGCAAATGCGGTCGCAAATGGTATTGCATACCACTCCGAATCGCAATTAGGAAGGGAACACCCCTTCCTATTTGCGATTCTGAAATGCATTTTGCGAGTCGGTCCCGACTCGCAATATGCATTTCTGAATAGGAAAATGCGATTTGCGAGTCGCAAACGGCAATTTTTGCCGTTTGCGATTCACAAATGCTTTCCTATATCTGGCCCAAAATATATTGGCATGCTTCACACATCTCATGTCACTACACCCAATACCATGGTTACTTGCTACAATAGGATTGACTGCAACTTAACTTTGTACAAGGTCTCTGCTTACTGTAACTGTAAACTGCTGGAGGTCAATGTCACAATACAACCAGTAACACTGTATGTTTTACATCAACAGGACGAGCTGCCACTGTGCACACAGAGGCCACAGAACAGACTGCCACTACTCCCCTAGATGAAACCCTCAGTGAAGAAGATACTCCTGGATGTCAAGACAAGGAGGATAGTTCTGGCCTGTCCGGGCACCCTGGTCAGATGGCAACAGTGAGTCTCAGTGTGCCCACATCAACACCTCCCAGTCCCGTTGTACCAACATCACAGTCAACCATTTGCCCCCAATTGGTGTACCTAGCACAGTGTCTATCATCTCGTGCCCCCCAGTCCTGGATCCGGAGTTGCAGCACAAACCCTTCTGACAGTGAGGGTCCAGGACCAAGTTAGAGAGAGGAACCTGTGGCAAGAGAACAGGCCTGTGTGGGGAAGGTGCATAGGAAGGATGGTGTCCTCTGAGAGCAATCATGCCACATCCATTAGGTAATAGGGCCACAGTCTTCTCTGAAGAGGAGCTGGAGAGGCTTGTTGATGAGATCCTACACCTGTATGAACAGCTCTATGGCTCACCAGAGGAGCAGGTAAAAATCTCAAAGGCACAATTGATTCTGTTTGACACTATCCAGTCCTTCTTCAGTCTACAATGATCCCCTGTGTGCCAGTTAGACTTCTTGTATGCCTGTTTTTGCAGTAAGTGTGGCATCAATGGGATGTACATTGTGCAGGTGTTGGTGGCCAGTACTATAGGGGTCATTATGACCCCAGCAGTGAGTGTTCATGTGGTGGTATGACTGCCAACAGGCCGGCAGTACATACCTCCACATTATGAGATTAGTGGGTTGTCTGCAGCCAACCTGCCACTTCTCTACTCATACCACCATGGCGGTATGAGCCTCCAGGCCGGAGATGTGCATCTCCAGCCCAGCGCCTGGCAGAGTACCGGTGGTGGCATTATGAGCCTGCCTATCACCATGGTTTTCGTGGCAATAGCAATGCCACAAAAACCATGGCTGTAGGCCCTACCAGTGACAAGGAATTCCTTCCCTGTCACCGGTAGGCAGCTCCCCCACCGCCCCAACACTCACTTGACAGCCCCCAAAACCGTCCATCCAAACACCTCCCACCCTCTCCGATCCTCACACACCCCTTCTGATCCTCACAGACACACCCCCACCCCCTCTGATCCTCACGCAGACACCCCCACCCCCTCTGATCGTCAGACACCCCCCATGCACACACACACCCACAGACACGCACCACGTATACACCCAATCATTCACACTGGATATACACACATTCAAACACGCATACATCCAGACATGCTCACACACATTCTTACAACGATCACACTGACATGCAGACACGCACTCACTTCACCATTCTTACATGCATTTACTCACACGCATACAACCACGCAAGCAACACAACACACACAGACGCATTCACACACTCACTCACACATTCATGCACACACTCAGACACATACACAAAACACGCCCCACCCTCATACCCCGCTCCCCTGTTTGAAGCCCGACTTACCTTGAGCGAGGAGGTCTTCCAGCAGGGAATGGGAAGGGGCGCTGCTACCGCCAAGAGCGCCCTGCCAGCAGAACACCGCCAGGCCGTATAAATTGTCATAATATGGCTGGCGGCGTTCTACTGGTGTGGCGGTCCTGGTGGTAGCAGCGCCACCTTACCACCATCCACCACCATGAACACTGCCGGATTTCCACCCTTCTTGTGGGGGAAGTCCAGCAGTGCTCATAATATGGCAGACAGATGGTAGCTGCGGTGGCGGTATTTTGGTGGCCGTCACCGCGGTGGTAGGTGGATTTTACTGCCGATGCCATAGTGACCACTTATGTGTTTAGTTCAGTCACATTGTGTTGTATGATGTTTTTGGGGTCACAGATCCTCTTTGTGTTGGATGCACATAACTAGGTAAGGAACCTTTACTGCCATCCACTGACATCTCTCTCATCATGATTGCTGTAAATGTTGGACAACATGTATGTGCATGACTGCATAAACTGTGTATGCATCGCGTATGAGTCATTTGAGGATCTTGTAAGCAATGTGTATTGTACCATAAATCTTTCAACACACACCTGGCCTTGCCAAACTGTAGTCTGAAATCCATATCCTGACACAATCTGCCTTTCAGGCTACCACACACACACCACATGGCAAATTGCTGATGGCCACATGATATACTGTCATGAAAGAAAATGATGGAAATGTGAGTGACATGCAGTTTCGGTATGCTCAGCCTGCAGAGACCAGGGCCTGCCAAATGTATCTCCCAGTGTGGCACATATTCCAGGCTGGGATAGAGTCACTATGGCTATGCAACTATGGCACTGTGCCCACTCCCTTTACACCAGCAGTCCTTGCATGCGGACAATAAGATGTTGCAGTGGCAAAACTTGCCTTGAATGCCTCAGTCCATTGACTAAATTATGAATGGGTACAGAGGTACATCCCAGAAGTAGTCAATATGTGCATTATGCATCATTGTCAATGTGTGTCTTTGACTCATGACAGGTCCCTTACTCCCACAGCTCTGTTGTCACCTTCAGAGGCATCATATTTGTCCTGTACAGACTTATTGCATTAATGACAGTCCAACATTGAAGACAGTGTGTTGATTCCTGGGAGGCCATGACTTGTGAGTCAGTACCTTGGTCACATAGCAAACATTGTACAATGTATACCTTTGTATGTTGGATGCCATCTCAGTAGGATAGACATTTATGTCCAAATGGGTGTTCTGTGGTACAGATACACACCATAGAACTATCCCCTGAAGTAGCATAAGTCTGCATTTGGTAGGCCACAATTCCACACATGTACAAGGAATACACTTTCTGTACCCACCATGCCAGCCCCTGCATTGTCACTCAAGTGTAAGGGTGAAGTCTATACTATGGCAGTTATCTGTAGGGACTGTATGTGATGAGTCAATCTCGCAGAGTGTGTTGGTCCATTCAGATCTTAGGAGTTTACCCTTCAGAATCCACATATTTGTGTAGTATTTCATTGTGGCCGCATCACCGTACATGTTGCTGGAGCATGGGCTACCTGATGTAAGTAGTCCTGCTTTGTCTTTGTAGGCCCTGAGCAGGGTAGTGAGTTAGTCTACAGTTGGATATAAACCTCTGTAGTCATGTCCCTGTACTTATAGGTGTGTGTGTGTTTTACACTTGTGGTGTGTTAACCAGTTGAGAATGTCTAGCTTGGTGTTTCTGATATGTGTGTGACAACAATCTGTGTCAAAACTCTTGATAGTAATCTCTTGATTTGTCTTTTGCATCTATGCAGGTAAACGCCCACAAGAAGAAGGAGATATGGAGAGACATCGCCTGGAAGGTGCGGGCCCTGGTCCACAGCTGGAGAAGCACCCACTGTTGCAAGAGATGAAAGCACCTGAGACGAAGGGCCCAGGAGATTGCAGAGGTCCAGCTGGGGCTGTCATCCCAATGTGGGCGGGGTGTATGCTGGACAATGACTCCCTTAATGGCCTGCATTATGGCCGTGTCCTACCCAGACCCCGATAGGTGTTTGAGGGGAGCCCAGCAGTCACAAGGGGTTAGTACCGGGCCTAATCCTGCCTGTCACATTACCAAGTTAATGAGTTAGGTATGACATCCCTCCCTTGATAATTAGTGATGTGCCATGTGTGACATAGTAGATGAGTAACTGTTTGTGTAGATATGTCTTGTGATGCATAATGATGTGTCTTGCCTATTGGACCAGGGGCTTAGGAAACAACTGTGTACAATCCACAAAAAATTGCTCTCCAGGGACAACATATGGCTGTGTACTTGATCAATCAAGTACTGTTTGTTGTTGTAGTGGATATAAATTCAATGCAACTGATTTCTACTCCTCAGTGTTACTGGCAAATGAAAAGGAAGCGATGGATCACTGTCCTCAGCCATGTGTCTGGTCAAATGAGTATATTGGCATCTACCACCCAGAGGCTACTTGACTTCAGCGTGTGATGGGTGCTTGTGCTTAACTACTGTCTGCAATGTGAAGATGGTCATCATACATATGACAGAACATACATTGCTCTTTGGGACAGTTACAGATCAAAACTTTCCCTTGGTAAGTGGGGAAAGTCCATTGACATGATTTGTGTGCCATCACTGTTGCCAACATTTGTTGTGCCGAAATGTTAGCATGTGTCTAGTATTGTTTGTCCCTGAGATACATGTTGTACTGCCATTTGATGGAGTTTGTTTTGACCAATGACTTTGTGTTTCACCACTGCGCATATTAGTTGCTCAATGTTCACCAGTAGCACATGGTATGTTTTGTTCAGTTTAGCCGCCTATGGGCTTTGACATTGCATTAGTCATTACATTTTGTATTCAGCTCCGCTGCCTATTGGCTTTGACATGATATCATATATTACATTTTATATTCAGCTCAGCTGCCTATTGGCTTTGACATGATATTATACATTGCATTTTATATTCAGCTTAGCTGCCTTTGGGCTTTGACATGATATAAGACATTGCATTTTGTATTCAGCTTAGATGCTTATTGGCTTTGACATGACACTAGACATTGCATTTGATACTTAGGTTAGCTGCCTATTGCCTTTAACGTGGAGTTAGACATTGCAGTTGAGAATCCAAGCTGTATTTTTCCAAGCTATGTTTTTGAACCAAGATGTTTTTCTCACAGTAGACTAGACATGATAAGAGAGAGTACATGGGTGTTTTTCTCTTCGCTTGAGCTTGGGAACAGGAGTAGTCTTGGAGACCTGGCCAGTCTCCAATAGGCTTGCTCAGTTTCCCAGGTCTGAGAGGAGGGGGCACACCTTTGTAACGAATGTAACAGGCTGCAGAGAGTCAGATTCGAATCTGCCGGACCTCGTGCTGGAGCTTGGCGCCAGCTGCCAGCAATCCCGTGTGGGTAGATGAATCTCTTTCTCGCGGCTGAGAGGGGTCATCAGCTTGCAGACCTTAGAAAGATGAAGCTGTAGATAGTTTCCCACACGGTGAAGTATTTGTTTTGCTTTGCATTCAATATCTTATAAATATAACCTGCTGTGTATATTGCAAACTGATATATTTTGTTTGATTAACGCGGACTTGAAAGCTACTAATTCGTCATACATAAAAATTGGGGTTGGGGAAGAATTAACAACAATAAAAGTCTTCTTTGACCTCAGAAGTGCATTTCTGTTGTGTTATGTTAGTGCTTAGAAACTAGATAAGAGGAAGGCACTACAATTGGTACCAGAAGTCGTGGGGTCGGTCATTAAGAGGTGATTAAGAAGGTGTTGACGAGTTGGTAGATTTCTAAGTGCACACTTTAAAAGTGTAATTGTTTTTTTGTTGTTTGGAGAATTACAGAAATTGTTTTTTTGGAGAATCACAGTAGCACGGCAGACCATGTGTGGGAATGCATGTGTTGATAAACTGCCTGATGGTGCTAAGAAAAACTGTGAGTTGTTTTTTGTTTGGAGAATCACAGAAGCACAGCAGACCATTTTTGAAAATGCATGTGTAGCTAAAATGCCTGATAGTGTTTTGAGAAATAATTTCTGTTGTACATATGTAGAAAACGTGTGGTTTGGAAGTAATGATGACAGAAAGGTCTGGATACCTTTATCTGCTTACAGAGAAATGCAGGAGAAATGTAGGAAGTTGGAACATGAAAATAGGAATTTACGTGAGCAAATTAGCCAGGATACAATAATTCAAAATAATGCTGAAAGTTATAAAAATGAAGAATCTTTCTTGTCCCATTCCAGTAATGAGGGGGTTAAGACAGCTCCGAGCTGCACTGAGTTTTCGTGTGAGCCAGGGTTTTTGGCAGCCAAAATGCATTCCTTAACTGATAACATGGACGAGAGAGCGAGTTACCGTTGCAAAATGCACAAGTAAAACGAAGGATTTTAGAGCAAGACACACCGAGTTTCATTAGCTTGTTTGATTTTTGGAAAAAGAATAGCCCTCATTTGAGTGAAATCCTAACAGTTTTGTATATGGTCACTGTGAAAAATTATATGCAGCTGCGCGCTTGTGATTTGGCAAATGAAATAATGCAGACTTTAGGTTTCTGCGCAGTGCAAGAAGGAAATACTTATGTACATGTAACTCAAGAACAAGGGAAGAAAATAGTGCCCCTAGCTAGAATCATACAATGGATCTGGTACTTGCAAGACAGGGCTAGAGTACCACAGGTAAAAGAGTTATCAATGAAGTTGTGTGCACCATTTGAATTCGTGTCTACTGAAGATAAAAAGCATGTTTGTTTTACTAATGATTCATTGACTGAAATGTTGTTTTCTGGCACAGGAGAAGGAATGGAGTTGTATAATGTGTGTCAGATTTTAAAGCAAGAGCTACGTGAGATGTGTCATTTTTACGCTGATTTTTGGTTCATTGCTAATGTTTTAGCACCTAACTGGTTCAATTACCTTGCAGATGTTAATGAGAAAAATTCAGAGAGAGAAGTGTACACCCAGAATTCTGCCTTAGTGGGGATGGCTAAGTGGGTGCCCCAGAAATGTGAACAGCTGAGAGAAAAAGCCACTTACAGGTGGGCAGAGATGAGAGAGATGCACATTCCCCTAGATTTGATAAAAACTGTGCAGCACGCACAAAAGCAATCTGTCATGCAAGCAGTCACAGAGCAGTTGGGGAGAGGAAAGTTACCAGAACAGAAATGGCAAATTGATCAGGTTTTAGGGAGAGTGATTGCTGCAAATTACCAAGGAAAAATCGAAATTATGCTGATACCTAGAAAAGAATCTGATTCATTGATACAAATTGGAGACAGAATGGCCCAAATTGGCAAAAGTGCAGTGAATGGAGGTTTGTTAAAGAATAAGTCTGCCCCAGCCCTTCTGACAGTGCAAGAAAAGGGAAGCTGTGATGCAGCAGATAAAAACCTCAGTGCTGATGTGTGGGCTGAAGCCCCAAGTGATCCTCCAAAACCTGCAGAAATTATAACAAAGGGCCCCAAAAACGTCCTGCTGATTATAAAACAGGGAAAGAAAGAGAAAGGGTGCGGTTTAAATGAAAAATGTTATTTGCAAGAAAAGTCATACTTGTTTCTTTTGCAGATCCTACCACGTTTCGCCACTGTCCCTGAGTGTGCTGTGTGGTCCCCCTTCCGTTGTGTGCGTGTGGGGTCGGGGAAGGGACCGAATCCCCAACCTGAACCTGGCTGAGTAAAGTGCCAGCACCATGGATCTATTTTGCGCAAACTGCGCCTTCAGTTCAAGTTCAACTTGTTTGATTGCATTCTTCCACTGGAACTAAGCTGTGTTTTTTTTTTTTTTTTCCCTTCTCGTATGGAACTCTGACTTTTGCTTACCTTCCAGAAAACCTTTCAGGTGGACCGTGCCCCTTTACATGAGTAGAACTCATGCCACATCAAATTGCTAACACTGTTGAATTAGAGACTCATTCAGAGAAAAAAATTGCTCAGTCTTTTCTATGTAGATGTATCTGATGTGAAAGGTTATGAAATAAATGTGTTAATCCACTTCTATTGCTTTACAGGGATTGTTTTGATCATTCAAATGTGACTTGCTGATAATGTTTTTTTTTGTGCCGATGTTTTTTTGTTTTTGTTTGAAACAAGAGATATGTGAAACAAAAAAATTAATTGGTCAAAGGGCGGAATGTACTGCCATTTGATGGAGTTTGTTTTGACCAATGACTTTGTGTTTCACCACTGCGCATATTAGTTGCTCAATGTTCACCAGTAGCACATGGTATGTTTTGTTCAGTTTAGCCGCCTATGGGCTTTGACATTGCATTAGTCATTACATTTTGTATTCAGCTCCGCTGCCTATTGGCTTTGACATGATATCATATATTACATTTTATATTCAGCTCAGCTGCCTATTGGCTTTGACATGATATTATACATTGCATTTTATATTCAGCTTAGCTGCCTATGGGCTTTGACATGATATAAGACATTGCATTTTGTATTCAGCTTAGATGCTTATTGGCTTTGACATGACACTAGACATTGCATTTGATACTTAGGTTAGCTGCCTATTGCCTTTAACGTGGAGTTAGACATTGCAGTTGAGAATCCAAGCTGTATTTTTCCAAGCTGTGTTTTTGAAGCAAGATGTTTTTCTCACAGTAGACTAGACATGATAAGAGAGAGTACATGGGTGTTTTTCTCTTCGCTTGAGCTTGGGAACAGGAGTAGTCTTGGAGACCTGGCCAGTCTCCAATAGGCTTGCTCAGTTTCCCAGGTCTGAGAGGAGGGGGCACACCTTTGTAACGAATGTAACAGGCTGCAGAGAGTCAGATTCAAATCTGCCGGACCTCGTGCTGGAGCTTGGCGCCAGCTGCCAGCAATCCCGTGTGGGTAGATGAATCTCTTTCTCGCGGCTGACAGGGGTCATCAGCTTGCAGACCTTAGAAAGATGAAGCTGTAGATAGTTTCCCACACGGTGAAGTATTTGTTTTGCTTTGCATTCAATATCTTATAAATATAACCTGCTGTGTATATTGCAAACTGATATATTTTGTTTGATTAACGCGGACTTGAAAGCTACTAATTCGTCATACATAAAAATTGGGGTTGGGGAAGAATTAACAACAATAAAAGTCTTCTTTGACCTCAGATGTGCATTTCTGTTGTGTTATGTTAGTGCTTAGAAACTAGATAAGAGGAAGGCACTACACATGTGGGGCCAGTTCCTGTGCAAATGTTGTTTTAGGGGCACGTGCAAAGTGACATGTGTCCCAGTGCAGCATCCTTCTCTGAGTCCTCCTTATGTCTTCATCCCAATTGTGCAGGCATTGTTTGCATAGTGAGCTCTGGATATTTGTCTCTTACTATTGTGCATCCCATAGTCCTTTCATTGTGTTGCAATGTGGGTGATGTGTGGGTTCATACCATGGATGTTTAATGGGAGTGGTGTTAGCGTTCCATGACACATCCATACTTATGTGTGTTGAATCTGATGACAGTCCATGGCGGCATGAGTGCAATGTGAGGGTGCCAGTTGTATTTGAAGATGTGATGTTGTTGTGCTGTTGGTGTTGTGTGAAACAATGCTGTGTACACTTCACTGTTCCTGTGCCTAAGATGGGCAGATGTGTGTTTTTGTGTAGTGTTGCGGTGCAGTGTGGGTGACCTGCCCAAAGGGGGGTGTTTACTGGTTATGAATGTGTCCTTTTTTGTGAATGACTCTGACAGAGTACACAATGACAAGCGTACTTGATGCCTGTGGCATGATCCTCATTTCATGTGTATGACTGTGCAACGATCTGTTGTTGTGCGTAATGACAGAGCAAGGTGTATACCTTCGGTCGGTTGTGTCCACGGCTGCATGGATTTTGTGCACCTTCGATGAGTGGCAGAGGCAGCTCGTGTATCATGGGCTCCATGGTGGCACAATCTTACTGAAGGTGATTTTCTATCTTTTATACTCTCCGTTTCCGTCTGCTAGGATGTGGTGGTTGGACCGCCACAGTCACATTGGCAGTGTGCAACCTCATAATGTGTCTGGCACAACCACAGACTCCGCTGGACTGTTTGCGCTGCTTCATCACTGCTGCAGTCTGTGCTGCCTGGCAGTGCCATGCATGACTTGCAATAGACTGGTCCTAACCGCAAAGCCAATGGCAGTCGAACCGCCACCATTGCGGGGCACTGACTGCCAAACTCGTAATGAGGCACTATATTAATTCCCAGGAAATAGGCAATATCTCTTTGTTCCAACACTTGCCATCCTTCAGTTTTTACACACACTCCCTCACTATCACTACAACTCTGGACTCTAAAAACCTGGACAGGTCCTCAAGGAACAAAACCCGACATCCCAATCTCACTAGATCCCCAACTGCAACAAGGAAATGTTGATCCTGATTCTCATTGGACAAACTTCATTTTGGCTAGTACATCCTGATATTTTCCAAAGGGAGTGAGAATTTACTCACCTATGCCCTGATTGTCTTGGATGAGGACATCTTGCCTTTTAAGAGCACAAAAGGTGGGATATCAGTATGAACAGTAGGTGTGACAGCAGAAGTATCTGTTGTTGGTGAATTTTAGACATGTGCTGAATGTTTAGTTTTTCTTTGTGGAATGTAGAACAGAATTGTTAGTTTGGTACATGAAGGGCATATTGGCATGAGAGTGATGAAGCAGAAAAGCACGGAGACCATCTGGGGGCCTGATCTTGACAGATGTGTTGATGGTACATGAGTCCCATACACTGTGAAACATGTCACCAAAAATCATTGCTCTTAGAAATTGGGTCTCTAATTGTCAGACGCATGCACCCTGTCCAAATAGGGACCACAATCCTAGTCAGGGTAAGTCACAACACAACCTAAATTATCCTCAGCTCACCCTCCAGTAGCTTGGCACAGAGCAGGCAGATTTATCTTAGAAGGCAATGTGTAAAGTATTTATGCAATAACCCATACAGCAACACAACGAAGACACCACAAAAAGATTCCTCTCCAGGTTAGAAAAATAGATTATACTTTTATAAATAACGCAAGACCAAAAGGACAAAAATCCAATAAGTGGATCCTGAGATCTTCAATTTTACAGATTTAGGTGAAAATAGTGCATAGAAATGTAAAGCGCCACTATGTTTATCTGGTCGCACTGGACCAGGACAAAGTCACAAGCTCAGGCCGACTGTGATGGAGTGAGGACAGGGTACAGGGATCCACTTTGGTCCGCTGAACACAGTACCTTAAATCATGGTGTGCAGACTGCGCCGCTTTGCTTTGCGAGGCTTCCTGTTGTCTGGCGTTGGTTCTGAGAAGCTATGATGTGCTTTGCAGGGCTTGGTGTCATTGTGCATTAGTTCCGATGGGCTGGCAGATTCATGATGAGGCTTTGCTGGGCTTCCCGCCACCTTATGTTGAGTCCAGTGAGGTTGGCAGCTGCGCAGCGAGGCTTTGGGAGGCTTTGCAGCAGTTCAGATGAGCACCACAGAAGGTAGAGCACCTGAGGCCCACTTCCAGGCAGGGCAGACTCACAGCTGTTAGAGTTCAGATGCAGATGATTGAAGTCTTTGATGTCCATGAGACTTTGGAACAGCAGGCAAGCTAGCAAATACTTGGAGATCACTCGTGGTGGGAAGGCAGAGCCTTTCCAGAAAAAGTCAAGGAGCAGCAGGCAGAAGGGCAGTGTCAAGAATCCCCGAGGTGATAAGTGAAAAAACATTTCTAATTGTAGTGTGCAACAGTGAATCTCTGTGAAGCTAGCCCTAGTGTCACAGTTCTTATTGTTATGGTACTCAGTATGGGTTTTTGGTAATGCAGTGTTAGTAATTGTGCCAACAGTTATTATTTTCTAAGAAAAGTGCTGGAGCATCCCGGTGTTCTTCTACTGCTCCCGTGCCCATATCAGAAAGAGAGATTCAGTTTCAAGGAAGTTGAGTCCACTAACTCTACTATCACTCTGTCAACAACGACCTGCCCCCAGAAAATACAGGGTGCCTGGCTGGACCGGCAAGACGTGGCAGTGTTTTGTCTCTTTCTCTTCCACTCCCCCTTTCCTTTTTTGATACCTGCTGGAGTTTCTGTGTCCACCAGGAAGTGCTGATAGGTGTTCCAGGAGGTCGGGGGAATACCATCGCCCCTGCAGACATCCTGCTTTTCAGGTGAGTGGCCTCGTCACATCATAAAGCCAAGCCACAACAGACAGGGCTGCCTGGACGATGGATTCCTCAATGGGTACTTTCAAAGGTTTAGCACAGGCTTTACTAGCTGATCAGGATGCTCCATCTTTATTAGATTTAACTAGGGCCCTAGCTGGATTACAGAAGGAAGTTCTTTCCTTAAAGCAAGAAAACCTGGAGTTGCACACTGAACAGCAGTATAAACCACAAGACACTTCCTGGGGAGGAGTCAAACCAAAACAAAGATCTCCAGTACTACAGGCCCCTTAGTTTGACCCGTCTAATCATGTTCCTAGACCCAATCCAGGCCCAACAACTTCCACCACACAACCCATGCAGATAATGGTCACAACACCAACCCCTGTGTCCTTAGCTCCTCCAGAAAGGTTTTTTGAAGATAGTGCCAAGTTCAACATTTTTCTTAACCAGTGCCAGCTACAGTTTTTGTGTCGGGCAGCTGCATTCCGCAACAATGCTGCAAAGGTAGCTTTTATTATCTCTTATTTGGGAGACAATGCAGTCAATTGGTCTATTCTGCTGGTGGAGCGCAATTACCCTATACTGTATGATTTCAACCGGTTCAAGGAAGCCTTGCGGAAACTGTTGCTAAACACCTCTTCGCGCAAGCCAGTGACAATGAGTTGCTTAATTTGCACCAGGGGGACAAGGATCTACTGTCCTATATCACCTCTTTCAATTGGTTGGTGGCAGAGACTGAGTGGCCTGAGGAGAAGAGGACCTCCCTCTTCTATCGTGGCCTTCGGGACGATCTCAAGGATGTTCTAGCCCAAATTGTGGAACCTCCGACGGAGTGTTCCGAGTTCATTGACCTGGTGGTACGATTGGATCACCGCTTGAGTGAACGTAAGGGAGAAAAATTCTGGGTTGGCACACGCTTAGTGGTGCTCAAAAATGAGAAAAAGGAGTCCACCATTCCCAATTATGATACACCTGAGCCCATGCAAATTGGCAGTGTGCGGGGCCCACTATCTAAGAGAAAGAACGTAGGAAAAAATGTAAACTGTGTTTATACTGCAGTAAGGCAGGGCATTTTGCTCTTGAATGTCCTAACAAGCCTACTGCTCCAAAGAAAGCCATTGGAGCGGTAACAGGGCCTGAATTCTCTCTTCCTGACCAGACGGAAAACTAACTGGCTCGACAACTTCTGAGACCAATTTATCGAGTGCTTCTTTCAATATGGTCTCATATCTTCTGGCTAATACCACCAGTCCAGTACCTTGACATCTAACTCTTATTGTGACGTTAGTGTTGTCCCCACAGGTTTTTAAGGTCATTTCCATAGTGCTTGACTTCGGGGCTACCGGCAACTTTTTAGACTTGGGTTTGGCTAAAACCCTAAATATTACGACGGTCAGAAAAGACGTCCCTGAACCAGTCAGAGCTGTGGATGGCTCAGAATTGTCCTCCGGGCTTATCATTTATCAAACAACACCCTTGTACATGCTTTGTGCAAACAACCATCCAGAACAAATTCAGATTGACATCATAGATACCCCAGTATTCAGAGCCATTTTGGCGATACCCTGGCTTCAGTTACACAATCCCAAAATTGACTGGGCAGCAAGGACAGTGACATTAGACTCTAAACATTGCTGACACTCCTGTTACCAAGACAAACCATTACTAGTGACACCCTTGCATTGTGGTTCCACACATAGTACGGCTATCAAACCAGACGACACACTGGCCATTCCTGCACTGTATAAAGACTTACATGATGTCTTTAGTGAACAGAAGGCCACCCAGCTGCCGCCACATAAGTCATACGATTGTCGTATAGGCTTGATTCCAGGAGCAACGCTACCACTTAGAAGAGTGTATGCTCTTTCTGAGCCTGAGAATCGATACCTGCGATACTACCTGGATGATCTATTGGCTAAGGGTTTCATTCATCATTCAACGTTACCAGTATCGTCGTCGTTGTTCTTGTGCCCAAGAAGAATCGTGAGCTGCGTGCCTGTACAGATTTTTGTGCAGTGAACAAAGTGACCATAAAAAATCGGTATCCACTTCCGTTGAGCCTGGGACTTTTAGATCAGGTACGTCAGTCGACCATTTATACTAAACTTGACCTCCGGGGCGCCTACCACTCGATCCGAGTGATGAAGGGGGATGAGTGGAAGACGTCTTTCTGAACTAAATTTGGACTCTTCGAGAACACAGTGATGCCCTTCGGGTTGTGTAACGCTCCTGCAGAGTTTCAATTTTTCAGCAATGAAGTGCTGCAGGAGTTTCTGGATATCTATGTAGTGGTAGACATAGACAACATTTTTATCTATTCGTCTTCCACTGAGGAACATTTAGGGCATGTAAGAGCGGTTTTACAACGGCTTTGTGAGCATCATCTCTTCGCCAAGCTGGAAAAATGTGTTTTTCACGCTACAACTGTAGAATTCCTGGGGTATGTGATCACTCCCGATGGAATTTCCATTGATAGGTCCAAGGTGCAGACCATCCTGGATTGGGTAGCCCCAAGATCCCTCAAGGAAGTGCAACCGTTTTTGGGCTTCACAAATTTTTATCAGAGATTTATACCCCACTTTTCTACTGTGGTATCTCCCATAACTCGTCTCCTATGAAAAAGGGTTAAGTTCCTCTGGGATGCAGAAGCTGAGAAAGCCTTCCAAAATCTTAAAAACACATTCACTGAAGCACCCATTCTCCATCATCCCGACCCGGCTCAGCCATTTTTCGTGGAAGCGGACGCTTCCCAAATGGCAGTGGGTGGCGTGTTATCCCAAAGAGATCCTGAGTCTGGTCATTTCCAGTCAGTAGCTTACTTCTCAAAGAAATTGCTACCCGCAGAGCAAAATTACACGGTGGTGGAGCGGGAACTTCTGGTCATCAAGCTTGCCTTCCAGGAATGGCGTCACCACCTACTAGGAGCTAGACACACCGTGACTATTTACACAGATCACTGTAATTTACAGTTTTTTCAAGCGACCAAGGCCCTGACACCTCGTCAATTACACTGGCTTCTATTCTTTAACGAGTTTGACTTCATAATCACCTATAAGCCCGGTACTACACAACAAAAGGCAGACCCATTGTCGAGGATGGGTTTCTCCTCTGATGTTGCACTAGAACAGGTCAGAAGCATTATACCCCCAGAAAGAATCGTGGCTGTGTGCACTTCCCAAGAGTTCCTTGAGAAAATGCGGGTAGTCCAACACAAGGTTCCCTGTTCAACTGATGTGTATGAAAAAGAGGGTTTACTATACCATGCTGATCAGTTGTATGTCCCTACCAAAGAATTACGGGATACAGTGTTACATTGGGGACATGATTCTGTCCTCGCAGGTCACCTGGGTAAAAAAAAATGTTAGATCACTGTCAAAGATGGTTTTGGTGGCCCATACTTGTGCAGGATGTCAGAAGCTACGTCCAGACTTGTTCCACCTGTGTTCAGGGTAAAACCTCACACACTCCAGCCACAGGATTGTTACTTCCCATGCCAATTCCAGTGGCCCCATGGCATACCATAAGTATGGATTTTATTTCTGATCTCCCAGCTGCCAATGGACACACTGTCATATGGGTGGTTATAGATTACCGAACTAAAATGGCTCATTTTGTTCCATTAAAATGCCTCCCTACGGCTTCCAAGCTCTCTGATTTGTGTGTCCAATACATTGTATGGCTTCATGGGTTGCCCACCACCATTGTTTCCGATTGTGACCCCCAATTTATATCACGGTTTTGGTGTAGCTTCTGTTCCTCTGTCAGTATGGACGTCCGCTTGTCCTCTGCATATCATCCACAAACGGATGGGCAGACGGAACATGCCAACCAATCGCTGGAGCAAATCCTGAGATGTTACATTGACACATGGTCTACTGAGTGGGATAAGGCTTTACCTCTTGTTGAATTTATATATAACAACAGTGTCCACATGGCTACAGAAGTATCCCCATTTTACTGTTTGTTTAGTCTGCACCCAGGAATGCTACCTATAACTGGGTCCCAAACATCCACAAGAGTCCCATCAGTACAAAAACACCATAAAGAGTTACAGGAGATTCAAAAACAAGTACAACACCATTTAAAACTTTACCAAGCTCAAGTAAAAAAACAAGCAGACAAAAGAAGGAGACCTGTTTCCTCTTATCAGATAGGAGATCAGCTGTGGCTCTCATCAAAAAATCTCCATCTTTCCTATTGCCAAAATCATCAATCCTGTGGTAGTAGAATTGACACTGCAAGATGATTTAAAGGTACACCCCGTGTTTCATGTGTTGTTACTCCGTTCCTATTCCCCTGATACCTGTGATGCCACACCATCTCCCACGGTAAAAGTGCACAGGAAATGGGAATTTGAAGTGGCCAAAATTCTTGACTCCAGGCGCGTCCGTGGTGTTCTACACTATTTACTGGCTTGGAAAGGCTATGGGCCTGAGGACAGTTCCTGGGAATCTGAGACCATAGTTCATGCTCCTCCTCTTACTAAAAAATTCCATCTCCTGCACCCTTCCAAGCCCTGCCCTTTGAGAAGGTCTGTGGTGGGGAGGACTGTTAGGAATCCCCAAGGTGCCTCCTGCATTATCTGTCAGCATCCCCAGGGATTAGGGTTAAATCATATCTCTGTTCTTGGTTAAACCTTCATGTTTCTAAGTAAACATGTGCTGTGTTACACAATTTGTTTTATCAATGCTTCTTTTACAAATGCTTGTTTGCTAATGTGAGCAGGTGTAGACATGTGCTTCTAATTGGGTGTGGTGACTCATCCACATGTGGAAACTCAACTCCTTTCCTGATTGGCTATAAATAGCAGCTTGAAGCAGGCCTCCCTGCTTGGCTTTGTTTTGCTTCCTGACTTGGCAGTCCACCCCCTGCTGTCATCCTCGTATTCAAGACTTTTGAGGTAATTTTTTTCTTCGTTCGGGTACCAGCTGACACCAGGCATTCCTCCAACACTCCGGAAAAGGCTGGTGTATTTCAGACCTCCTATTTTGGCAGAGTGCTTATCTTGAAGAGACAAATGCATTTCTGAACATTCTACATTATTATTGTATTTACTTGCAGAAATGTGCTTCAGGAAATCTGCTTGAGCTCAAGTACTCCAAAAAGTGACTGCAATTTTAAAAGAGCATTTATGCGACTTTTCTTTCTCTAATACTCTTGGCTTTTAAATTGTGTCATTCATGCCTGTGTTTCAGGTTTGAGGAATTTGCTTTTTGAAGGGTTTTTCACACACACAGTGAAACCAAACCAAACCGTGTCACCCTAACTGTTTGAACCTAGAGTGGACATTTATATTTCTTGGATTGTTTTTGTTCTTTTTAGTTTGACGCTATGCATACAGGAAAGTTATATGTGATATCATTAATGCCCTTGTTTGTCTTTCTTGTGGATGATAAGTGCAACCACAGTTTTAATTGTAGTGTGCAACAGTGAATCTCTGTGAAGCCAGCCGAGTGTCGCAGTACTTATTGTTATGGTACTCAGTTTGGGTTTTTGGTAATGCAGTGTTAGTAATTGTGCCAACAGTTATTATTATCCAAGAAAAGTGCTGGAGCATCCTGATGTTCTTCTAAAGCTCCCGTGCCCATATCAGAAAGAGATGTTCAGTTTCAAAGAAGTGGAGTCCACTAACTCTGCTATCACTCTGTCAACAACGACTTGCCCCCCGAAAATACAGGGTGTCCGGCTGGACCGACAAGACGTGGCAGAGTTTTGTCTCTTTCTCTTCCACTCCCCCTTTCCTTTTAGGACACCTGCCGGGGTTTATGTGTCCACCAGGAAGTGCCGAGAGGTGTTCCAGGAGGTCCGGGGGCATACCATCCCCCCTGCAGATAACCTGCTTTTCAGGTGAGTGGCCCTGTCACGACAGGCAGCAAGCAGCAAAGCAGTCCTTTCAGAAAATCAGTCCAGTTGAGTCCTCTGAGCAGCTGCGCAGTCCTTCTGGCAGAATCCATTTGCATGTCCAGAGGTGTCTGATTTTAGGGGGCCGCAGACCCAGTACTTAAACCCAAATGTGCCTTTGAAGTGGGAGTGACTTCAAAGAGTGGTTTTGAAGTGTCCAAGCTCCCCTTTCAGCCCGTCTAGTCTGCCAGGAGATCTGTGGGGGGTTATCAGCCCTTTGTGTGGGGTCTCTCCCTTCCTTCCCAGGAAGACTCATCAGTAGGTAGATGCAGCCGAGTATCCAGTTTGTGTGGCTATCTAGATGAAGTGTACAAGGGGAGCTGCTACCCAGCACAGGCCAGATGTGGTTTGGAGACAGGCGGTAAGGCATCAAGAGCAGTAAGGGCAGAGAAAAGCCTACTTTCTAAAAGTGGCATTTCTAAAATAGCAATGTTAAATCCAACTTTACCAGTAAGCAGAATTTGTCACTACCATTCCAAAGATACAAAACATGACAATGCCACTCCTTCCAGATCTGAAATTACCACTTAGCAGTATATCTGGAAATTCCCAGTGCTGGCCTATGAGAGGAGCAGGCTTCACAATAGTAAAAAACAACTTTGGGAGTTTTTCACTACCAGGACATGTAAAACTTACAAGTACATGTCCTGCCTTTAGATAAATTGTACCCTGCATTGTGGGTCACAAAGGGCCTATCTTAAGGGATGACATAATAAATAAAAGGAGAGCTTAGGGCTTGGAAAACCATTTCAAATGCCAAGTCAAGGTGGCAGTAAACCTGTGCACACAAGCCTTGCAATGGTAAGCCTGAGACATGGCTAAAGGGCTACTTATGTAGGTGGTACAATCAGTGCTGCATGCCCACTAGTAGCATTTAATTTGCAGGCCTGGGCACATAGAGTGCACTTTACTTGGGACTTATGGGTAAATTAAGGGCCGTATTTATACTCCGTTTGCGCCGAATTTGCGTCGTTTTTTTCGACGCAAATTCGACGCTAAACTAACGCCAACTAACGCCATATTTATACTATGGCGTTAGAGGCGAATAGCGCCAAAGTTCCCGGAATGTGCGTCATTTTTTAGCGTGAACCCCTTCCTTGCGTTAATGATATGCAAGGGAGGCGTTCCCGTCTAAAAAATGACTCCCAGGCCTTTACGTGGTATTTATACTCCCGGGCAAAAGAGACGCCCGGGAGTGGGCGTTGCTAAAAACGGCGCATTTGCGCCGCTTTTTAACGCCTGGGTCAGGCATGGCGTTAAGGGACAAGTGGGCTCAAAATGAGCCCAGAGTGCCCTCCCCTGCCCCCAGGGACCCCCCCTGCCACCCTTGCCCACCCCAGGAGGACACCCAAGGCTGGAGGGACCCACCCCAGGGACATTCAGGTAAGTATTTTTTTATTTTTTTTTAATGATTTTTTTTGGCATAGGGGGGCCTGATTTGTGCCCCCCTACATGCCACTATGCCCAATGACCATGCCCAGGGGACAGAAGTCCCCTGGGCATGGCCATTGGGCAAGGGGGCATGACTCCTATCTTTACAATGATAGGAGTCATGTTGATGGGGGATGGGCGTCGAAAATAAATGGCGCAAGTCGGGTTACGACGATTTTTTCGACGTAACCTGACTTGCCCCATTTTAAGACGCCCATGCGCCATTTTCCCCCTACGCCGGCGCTGCCTGGTGTACGTGGTTTTTCTCGCGCACACCAGGCAGCGCCGGTCTGCTTGCGCCGGCTAACGCCATTCAATAAATACGGCGCCCGCATGGCGCTTCAGAATGGCGTTAGCCGGCGCAAAACTTTTTGACGCTAAACTGCGTTAGCGCAGTTTAGCGTCAAAAAGTATAAATATGGGCCTAAATATCCCAGTTCGGTAGGAGACAATGTTACCATGTTCATGGAATAGAGCACAAGAACTTTAGCACTGGTCAGCAGTGGTAACATGCGCAGAGTCCTTAAACCATCAGAAACAAGATCAGAAAAATGAAGGGAGGCAGGCAAAAAGTTTAAGGAAGACCACCCTAAGGCTGTCATGTCTAACAATTGTTTAATAATAATATGATCATGTTCTTCAAAAGTACGGCACAAATATTACATAGAAACACCCAAGAATTGATTTACCTAGACTAAAGAAACTAGATGATTTCCACAATAATTGAATAATAAATTAACTCTCTGAGTCAAAGGACTTGTTCCCAGACCTTCTGACATATAAACAGAGCTGCTGGTGGTTAGAAAATAAAGAAGTAGTCCAGATGTATCTGTCTGCACCAATCACATATGTACAGGAGGGGAAGAGAGGTTGGTCAGTCTCTCATACAGCCTCTGGAGTCATGAAAGATATAACACAAGTATGACTTTCTGGAACTGTGTCATTATTTTTCAATCATTTTTGGTTTCGAGAAAATCTCAGGTAATGAAATTGAATGTTCCCTAATTAACCCCTTCGCTGCCAGGCCTTTTCCCCTCCTGTGCTGAGCTTTTTTTGGGCTATTTGGGGCAGTTCACGCTTAGGCCCTCATAACGTTTTGTTCAGATAAGCTACCCACACCAAATTTGCATCCTTTTTTTCCAGCATCCTAGGGATTCTAGAGGTACCCAGACTTTGTGGGTTCCCCTCAAGGAGACCCAGAAAATTAGCCAAAATACAGTGAAAATTTAGTTTTTTTCAAAAGAATTGGAAAAAAGGGCTGCAGAAGGCGACTCGTGTTTTTTTCCCTAAAAATGGCATCAAGAAAGGGTTTGTGGTGGCAAGATCACCATCTTCCCAGTTTTCCGGAACAGGCAGACTTGAATTGGAAAACCCAATTTTTCAATACAATTTTGACATTTTACTGGGACATACCCCATTTTTACTATTTTTTGTGCTTTCAGTCTCCTTCCAGTTAGTGACCAAAATAGGTGAGAAACCAATGCTGGATCCCGGAAAGCTAAACATTTCTGAAAAGTAGACAAAATTCTGACTTCAGTAAGGGGTCATTTGTGTAGATCCTACAAGTGTTTCCTACAGCTGAAATAAAAAAATATTGAATTTGAGATGAAAAAAACAGCCATTTTTCTCCACGTTTTACTCTGTAACTTTTTCCTGCAATGTCAGATTGTTGAAAGCAATATACCGTTACGTCAGCCCGACTCTTCTGGTTGCGGGGATATATAGGGCGTTTAGGTTCATTAAGAACCCTAGGTACCCAGAGCCAATAAATGAGCTGCACCTTGCAATCGGTTTTTATCCTATGCCGGGTATACAGCAATTCATTTGCTGAAATATAAAAAGTGAAAAATAGGTATCAAGAAAACCTTTGTATTTCCAAAATGGCCACAAGATAAGGTGTTGAGAAGCAGTGGTTATTTGCACATCTCTGAATTCCGGGGTGCCCATACTAGCATGTGAATTACAGGGCATTTCTCAAATAGACGTCTTTTTCACTCACTGCCTTACATTTGGAAGGAAAAAATGTAGAGAAAGACAAGTGGAAATAACACTTGTTTTGCTATTCTGTATTCCCCTACGTCTACCGATACAAATGGTACCTGACTTGTGTGGGTAGGCCTAGTGCCCACAAAAGGAAATGGCCCAAAACACAACGTGGACACATCACATTTTTCCACAGAAAACAGAGGTGTTTTTTACAAAGTGCCTACCTGTGGATTTTGGCCTCTAGCTCAGCCAGCACCTGGGGAAACCTAGCAAACCAGTGCATTTTTGAAAACTAGACACCTAGGGGACTCCAAAATGGGGTGACTTGTGGGGCTATGACCAGGTTCTGTTACCCAGATTCCTTTGCAGACCTCAAAATTTGGCCAAAAAAAAACTTTTTCCTCTTATTTCGGTGACAGAAAGTTCTGGAATTTGAGAGGAGCCACAAATTTCCTTCCACCCTGCGTTCCTCCAAGTATCCTGATAAAAATGGTACCTCACTTGTGTGGGTAGGCCTAGCGCCCACGAAAGGAAATGGCCCAAAACACAATGTGGCACATCACATTTTTACACAGAAAACAGAGGTGTTTTTTACAAAGTGCCTACCTGTGGATTGTGGCCTCTAGCTCAGACGGCACCTGGGGAAACCTAGCAAACCAGCACATTTTCTGAAACTAGACACCTAGGGGAATCCAAGATGGGGTGACTTGTGGGGCTGTGACCAGGTTCTGTTACCCAGAATCCTTTGCAAACCTCAAAATGTGGCCAAAAAACACTTTTTCCTCTCATTTCGGTGACAGAAAGTTCTGGAATCTGAGGGAAGCCACAAATATCCTTCCACCCAGCGTTCCCCCAAGTCTCCCAATAAAAATGGTACCTCACTTGTGTGGGTAGGCCTAGAGCCCACAAAAGGAAATGGCCCAAAACACAACGTGGACACATCACATTTTTTTACAGAAAACAGAAGTGTTTTTTACAAAGTGCCTACCTGTGGATTGTGGCCTCTACCTCAGCCGGCACCTGGGGAAACCTATCAAACCAGTGCATTTTTCAAAACTAGACACCTAGGGGAATCCAAGATGGGGTGGCTTGTGGGGCTCTGACCAGGTTCTGTTACCCAGAATCCTTTGCAAACCTCAAAATATGGCCAAAAAAACACTTTTTCCACTCTTTTCGGTGACAGAAAGTTCTGGAATCAGAGAGGAGCCACAAATTTCCTTCCACCCTGCGTTCCTCCAAGTCTCCCGATAAAAATGGTACCTCACTTTTGTGGGTGGGCCTACTGCCCGCGAAAGGAAATGCCCCAAAACACTATCTGGACACATCAAAATTATCAAATACAAAACTACCTGTTTTTGGGAGGGGGGGGGGGGCACCTGCATTTTTGGTCCTGGGCTCAGCAGCCTTCTAGGGAAACCTACCAAACCCAGAAATTTCTGAAAACTAAACACCCGAGGGAGTCCAGTGAGGTGTGACTTGCCTGGATCCCGCAATGTTTTCTTACCCAGAATCTTCAGCAAACCTCAAATTTAGCTAAAAGATAAAAAAATTCCCACATTTCTGTGTGGGATCACCGCACTGGGACACATTTCATACCACCCAAGGTTCCCCTCAGTCTCCCTTGTAAAAATGATACCTCATTTGTGTAGGTGGGCCAAGTGCTTGTGAAAGGGAAGTGCCAAAAACAAGTCAATATTGAGGGGGAAACAAAGGGGGTCCAAAAGGGCAGTTTGCAAAAAAACATTTTTAGCCTGACAAGATCAGCAGAATTTTTATTGGTATAGATGAGACAATGCTGGGTGGTGGGAATTTTGTGGATTCCTGCAGATTCTGGAAGGTTCCATCACAAAAACATGGGAAAAATGTGTGATTTCCAGCAAAGTTGGAGGTTTGCAGGGGATTGTGGGTACAAAAATGGCGCGGGATGCATGTGAAACACACCACCCTGGAATCACCCAGATGTTTAGTTTTCAGATGTGTCTAGGTCTTGTGGATTTTTCTATATGGCAGCGTCCCAAAGTCCATAAAGTGCAGCCCTCACCATTCCAAGTGGGACGATTTTGAGAGTACGCCACGCTCTCATGGCCCAAATGTAAAATTAAAACCCAAAATAATCAAATGTCTTCTTGCTTGCTGTGGGATAAGAAGTTTTAGAGTGCGGGGGAGAGCTGAAAGACTGTCACCCCCTTCAGTTGAGGTGGGGGCGTAACCAGGCCCATACAGGTTGGTAGCCACCACCCCAATATATATATACATATTTTTTTTAATTCCCTGGCATCTAGTAGACTTACTGCGCCCGGGGTGTGGGTCAGGGGTAATTGCCCCATCTGCCCACTGGTGGGCAGAACAACTTTGGCCCCATGTATTTGGGGTGGGGGTATGGCCATACCCCCACCCTCTTATTTTTGAAAAAAAAAAACTTCCATGGTCTCTGGTGGGCTTTCTGCCCCCACCTTGGGGGCAGGTGGGCCTTCCAAAAATAGGCCCATCTGCCCCCAATTGGGGGTAGATATGGCCAATAGTAATGTGCCCCAATGGTCTAAATACAATTTGCCCCCCCAGGGGAGCGACCCTTGCCTAATGGATCGCTCCCCATCTCTAAAAAAACAAACAAAAACAAAAAAACACAAACATTTTTTTAGCCTTGGCGCCTAGAGGTTTTTGCCCCCCCCTGGGGGCAGATCGGCCTATAAACAATAGGCCAATCTGCCCCCAAGGGGGGCAGAAATGGCCTAAAATAAATTCCCCCCCTGCCCATCACCCCCCCACCCTTGCCTACGGGGTCGCTCCCCTTGCGTGACATTGGCGCAAAAAAAAAGATCCCCGGTGCCTAGTGGTTTCTGCCCCCCTTGGGGGCAGATTGACCTATAATCGGCCAATCAATGGCCTAAATACAATTTGCCCCGCCAGGGTAGCGACCCTTGTCTAAGGGGTCGCTCCCCATCTGTAAAACAACAACAACAAAAAAATCCCCGGTGCCTAGTGGTTTCTGCCCCCCTTTGAGGCAGATCGGCCTAATTAAAATCGGCCAATCTTCCCCCAATGGGGGCAGAAATGGCCTAAATATAATTTGCCCCCTAGGGGAGAGACCCTTGCCTAAGGGGTCGCTCCCCACCTCTAAAAAAATAAACAAAAACAAAACAAAGAAAAAAATGATCCCTGGTGCCTAGAGGTTTCTGCCTCCCCCAAGGGCAGATCGGCCTAATAATAGGCCGATCTGCCCCCGAGCATCAGAAAAGGCCTTAAAAAAATGTCCACCTGGGGAGCGACCCTCGCCCACGGGGTCGTCCCCCTTATGCCAATTTCATTCATAAAATAAGTCCCTGGTGTCTAGTGGCCATTTTAGCAGCCAGATTGCTTTGCAATCTGGCTGCTAAAATGCTCAGAGGGACTTCAAAGGGAAGGAAATTCCTTTCCTTCCCTTTGAAGCCTCTCAGGCCTCCTCCACGTAATCGGAAGAGAAATGCTGAGCATTTCTCTTCCATCGCGCTGGAAGCTGAGCTTCCAGCGCGATGGGAGGAGGCCTCTGTGATAGCGTGCGATCACGCGCTGACGTCACAAGGGGGTGGGGGGGTGGGGTTCGGTGGGGCTGTCGGGGGTGGAAGGGAAAGGGCTTTCCCTTCCATCCCTGCCTTTGGGGGGTGGGAGGCAAAAACACAGAGGGAGCGTTAGCGCTCCCTCTGTGTCTGTGCCCAGGACGTAATGGTTACATCCTGGGCACACGAGCACTGAGACGCAGGACGTAGCCATTACGTCCGTGGCACAGAAAGGGTTAAGTGACATCCCTTTTTAGGATACAGGATCCCTCAATATCAAGATTGCACCAATTAACCTGACCTACTCAGGCGGTTTGAGCAATTTGGGATAATGCACCATGTTAGTGACGTTTAGCAAAGCCTCTTTGCACTCTCCTGGGAGTTGCTGCTTGTCGCGTTGTGGTAATTCTTTATAGTGGAGAAAAGATAGTCATTTTCAACAGTTAAGAGGTGGATCAGCACATACCTACATGAAATCACTGGTCGGCCTAATTGATAAAAGTATGTTGCTGACCGGTACATCCAGCTTCTTTGTGGTTAGAGATAAGCAATACCCCTATAACAATGTCATGGATAACGCTCCCTATTTTCTTGCACCCCTTCGTTATGGATGCACATGTTTGCACTGTGATGTATATAGCATGTTGTGCAGTGACGCTCAATAATGAGTTACATGAATCTGGTGAAATTTAATATACATGCATTATATATTTGCAAACAGAGATGCAGATCTATGTTGTCTTTTTAAATTTGTGTTTCTTTGTCATCTACAAAATTATATTGACCGCAGATCTTTATGAAAGTTTCTTGGTTTTGTTTGTGTTTTTCACAATGCTGCAGGGCACGTCAACAGGTGGTCATAAGATATAGGGGGTTATTACAACTTTGGAGGAGGTGTTAATCCGTCCCAAAAGTGACGGATATACCTCCAGCCGTATAACGAGTTCCATAGGATATAATGGACTCGTAATACGGCTGGTGGTATATCCGTCACTTTACCGTCACTTTTGGGACGGATTAACACCTCCTCCAAAGTTGTAATAACCCCCATAATGTTTGTAGGAGGCTGGCCTGGTTTGTAGTGGGTACCTTGGGTACTTACACCTTATACCAGGTCCAGTTATTCCTTATTAGTGAAATGTAGTAGTGTTCTAGCAGCTTAGGCTGATAAAGGTAGCTGTAGCAGAGGAGCTTAGGCTGAACTAGGAGACATGTAAAGCTCCTGCAATAACTCTATAGTTACCCAGTACTTATATACAAGTAAAGACAATACTCAGTGTTACCAAAAATAAAGGTAGTTTATTTTATTGACACAAGGCCATAAATATCTTAGAGGCAATACTCCTTCTGGAGGTAAGTATTATACACAGTATATACACTAGACGCCAAAATAAGGTAAGTAATTAGACATAGAATAGTGCAAACAATAGGAAATGCTTATAGAATGCAATAGGAGAAAATAGGTATAGGGCAACACAAACCATATATTAAGAAAGTGGAATGCAAATCACGAATTCCCCCTTAGACAAGTGTAATGTGTGGGAATTGATGGGAGAGTAAGAATACCACAAAGGTGAGTAAAATACCCCACCCCAGTGCCCAGGAAAGTAGAAGTACTGCGAGTTTCCTTAGGACACACTACAAGTCTTGATTAGAGTTATTGCAAGAACCAAGCAAGACTGCAAACAACAAAGGGTGGATTCCAGAAGTCGCAGAAGATTCTAGGAAGGGAAGGAGCCCCTGCCAACCTAGAAGAAGGTGCAAAAGAGGAGTCCTGTTGGAAGAAGACTGCAGAAATGCACCCAGGGAAGATGGCTGAGGGTGGATGTCCCACGTGGAGATGCTGGATGCAGGCAAGTTTCAGCACTGGATTTTTCCAAAAAGCCTTGGTTCAAGCAATGTTGTTGATTGCATCAAAGTGGTGCTGCCTGGACCCAGAAGGGACCTGGGAGCCTCAACTCAGACTGAGGAGGCAGAGGGGGCTCCCAAGCCTGGAGGGAACCCACAGATGACCAGGCAGCACTCACAGAAGTCCCAGGGCACGGGGACAAAGAAGGTGCAAATTGTGGTTGTTGCACCACTACACAAAGGTCCCACGTTGCTGGAGAACAACTCACCATGTTGAGCGATGCAGGATAGAGTGCTGGGGACCTGGGCCAGGCTGTGCACGAATGATTCTTGCAAATAGTGCCCAGAGGCCTAAGGAGGGGAAGATGACGCGGTGCACAGGGGTACTGTCTCAAACGAGGAAGGCAAGCTCTTATCTCCTGCACATTTGGACAGCAGGACCTTTGGACAGTCTGTGTCAAAGGGGTCCACCACCTGTGTTCCAAGGCGCATGCTCGTGGCCAGGAGAGGAGTCCAAGAGAACCGGTCATCATCTTAGAAGGTGCCTGCTGGAGCAGGGAAGTGACTCAGTCACTCCACAGGAGATTTCTTCGGTCCTTCGGGTGCAGGGTGAAGACAGGGAGTCTCCAGAGCATGGAAACTGTGGAAACCGTTGCAGTTGCTGGCTGGATCTGGAGTTGCAGAGGAAAAATAGCCCTTCTGGATACTTTGTTGCTGTTACAGTGGTTCCTGGAGCAGTCTGCGGTCAATCTGAGGTCAGAGGATGAAGTAGTAGTTGCAGAGGATTCCTGATGGAAACTTGCATGCAGAATCTGAAGAGAAACCCACAGGAGAGACCCTAAATAGCCCTGAGAGGGGGATTGGCTA
Source organism: Pleurodeles waltl (assembly GCF_031143425.1). Lineage (NCBI taxonomy): Eukaryota > Metazoa > Chordata > Amphibia > Caudata > Salamandridae > Pleurodeles > Pleurodeles waltl. Next base: position 32,753,656 of record NC_090437.1, read on the forward strand.
TATTATCAGGTATGGACCTATCAGGAGGGGTCTCTGATGTCACCTGCTGGCACTGGCCACTCAGAGGCCTCCAGAGTGTCCCCACACCTTGGAAAACAAGATGGCTGAACTCTGAGACACACTAGAGGAGCTCTGGCCACCACCCCTGGGGTGTTGAGGGACGGGGGAGTGGTCACTCCCCTTTCCTTTGTCCAGTTTCATGCCAGAGCAGGGACTGGGGGTCCCTGAACCGGTGTACACTGGCTTATGCAAGGAGGGCACCATCTGTTCCCTTCAAAGCAATTCCAGAGGCTGGGGGAGGCTACCCCTCCCAAGCCTGTAACATCTATTTCCAAGGGGAGAGGGTATAACACCCTCCTCCCAAAGGAAATGCTTTGTTCTGCCTTCCTGCGACTGAGCTGTTCATACCCCAGGAGGGCAGAACCCTGTCTGTGAGGTGGCAGCATCTGTAGCTGCAGTGCAAGCCTCAGAGAGCTGGTTTAGCAGTACTGGGGGTCCATGGTGGAGCACCCCCAGGATGCATGGAATTGGCTCCCCTATACCAGATTCAGAATGGGGGGACAATTCCATGATCTTAGACACCTTAAATGGCCATATTCGGGGTTACCATTGTGAAGCTACATATAGGTAAAGCTATGTAGTACACAGGTGTAATGGTGTCCCCGCACTCACACATTCTGGGCAATTAGCCCTGGACTGCATGGGGACACCTTTGCTAGTGCAAGGGTGCCCTCACACTTAGTAACTTTGCACCAAGCCTTCAGTAAATGATGGTTAGACATGTAGGTGACTTATAAGTTACTTAAGTGCAGTGAAAATGGATGTGAAATAGTAGGTGGACTATTTCATGGAGGCTGCAGTGGCAGTCCTGTGAAAGGGTTTGTCTGAGCTCCTTATGGGTGGCAAAAGAAATGCTGCAGCCCATAAGGATCTCCTGGAACCCCAATGCCCTGGGTACCTAGGTACCATATACCAGGGACTTATAAGGAGGGTCCAGTGTGCCAATTGAAATTGGTAAATGAAGTCACTAGCCTATAGTAACACATTTAAAAACAGAGAGAGCATAAGCACTGAGGTCCTGGTTAGCAGACCCGAGTAACACAGTTAAGCACTACTGACAACACACACATTAGGCCACAAACTATGAGCACTGGGGTCCTGGCTAGCAGGATCCCAGTGAGACAGGCACGAACATACTGACATACAGGTAAAAATGGGGGTAACATGCCAAGAAAGATGGTACTTTCCTACAGTGTTATGATTATTAAATTAGGGTTTTTTAGGGACGGAGGAATTCATGGATTCTAAGGGGTCATTAGAGGCAAGAAATATGTTACTCATGTAGGATTCTCTAGATAATAGTGCCTGTGTAATCCATTGTGTTTATTCCTACCATGGAATTCAACTATGATTAATAAATTATACATTAGGGATTCCCATAGATACTTTTAACCACCAGATGTATTTTGGTCAATCTATTCACTGTCAACTCTCAGGGCGTAAAGAAACAATTTTCATATGAGAGCAGTTCTTTAGGCCATACTGACTTTTTGAAAAGAGCTCCAAAAGGATGCTCATCTGTATTGTCCCCTTCACCGAAGAAGACCACATTCCAATTATGAATCATGCATTCTGCACCAACAGATTATGCTTGCTGGCTTCATAAAACACTCATTTATTCAAGAGCAGGCGTTAAAAGGGGGCTTCCATTCTTTAGAATGGGCCCCCATGTACTCTGCAGGGGTAGCACTAACAGTTTGGCGCTACTCCTGCAGAGTACATCAAAAGAGTCATTAAAAATATTGCCCCCTACCCTGTGCCATGGTGCGCCGTTTTTCAAATACGGTGCACACATGGTGGTGGTAGAGGGCTGCTAAGGGACGCAGGGAAAGTGGTGCTGTTCCATAAATCTGTCCCTTATTACTCACAAGTTGCCAAATTCATGAAACTTGGGGCAATAGCAGATGTGGTAGAACATTCCCCCATATGAGCTATTCGCAATTAGTTGCACCAGTGATTTGCGGCTTCAAAGTAGATGGTAACTGAATTGCATAGGAGCAGCTTTGAGAATTATATTGAATGGATTCAGGGAAGCCTTTTCCCCTTGAATCCATTCCCATTTTGTAAATAGTTTTAATAGCAGCAAATGTTTCTTTAACAAACACAGGACGCTTTAAATAATATTTTTAAATGTGTGAATGCAATTACAGGGATGGTGGTCTGTTGCACACCTACATCTAGCATTGATCTTATGCATTTTCTTGTGCTGTGCATCCAAAAAATATCTTGGTATATTGTGGTGTAAGGACAACAGATACACTTGTAACATTTGTAGTAACCTGTTAGGTCTACACATTTAACTTCTCAGTTAGATTGATGGTTTTAACAAATTTGAAGAAATGCATGTCTTTTCGGGATATAAATCATGGGATTAAAAAAATGATACCAGTTGATATCTATGGTTATTGATGATGATTGAAAAAACAAACATTGGTTTTAATTCTGGTTCGGGATGAGAAACACCATAGCATGGTTGCTATACACATTACCTTTAAACCAGTGCTCACAGACTGAGACCCAGTGTAAGACTCAAATCAAACCATACTAGAATACCATTGCTAATGTTAAGTTTTGTCATATTGGTCATAAAATGGTTTAACAATACTACTTACACAGAGAAATGTTCTTAATATTACTTTCATCATATTTGATTTGAAGCTTGGTTCAAATAATTGTTTTAATTGAATAAATCTATAACAATTGATTAATATTCATTTGATGTCCTTTGGACTTCACTGATTTCGGATTTTTGTCTTACAAAGTTGATATAAGAATAATTAATTTCATTATGTTTGAGAACATTTGTTTCATAATAGGAATATTTAGAATGGATGAACGTTGTTGTGATTATTGCCTGACCATAGAGCACTGTCATACTGTCACAGAGATGTGGAATATAATCATTTCATTACTCTCAAATAGCCGCTTAGTTGTCATTGTATTAATTGCATCATAAAGATGCAGAATGCATGTAACATCGCAACAAGATAATCACCAATGTAAAATTTGACCATTTTCAAATGCTCAGTTTTTCTAAAGGAACCTGGACAGAATTTAGAACCAACCTACCTTTGTTTATACTCCTAGATAGTTAAGCTGATAAGCTACAAAGTCATAAATTGTTTTAATAGGCATGCAATAATGGTAGTGTAACTAATACTGGTAATGATTCATTTATCCTAACCTTTTTTGTAGGAAATATATAACAGACATGGCAAAATCTCCATCACACGCAGCATACAGATAAAGTTTTGTAAAGCAGGTAACTTACTTTTCTTTCTTGTAAAACTGATTTGCTATAAATTTGTCCACAAACTTCAGAACTGAGATTAACCTAAAATTTAGTATCAATTTTGTTTAAAGACCCTAGCATTTTGACCAAAAAATTACCAAGCCCTTACTTTGCATTTCACAGGAGAAATCAAGGAAACTATAAATAAATCAAGACCCTTTAAATGTTAGGGAGAGAAAATGGCTTTATGGCCAGAGTTACTGACTTTAGAACGGAGGAACCGAGTCAAAGTCTCTACTTTGGCTCAACATCCTGCTTTTCTGAGAAAATCACTTAGGGGGTCATTCTGACCCTGGCGGTCATGGACCGCCAGGGCCAACGACCGCGGAAGCACCGCCAACAGGCTGGCGGTGCTTCCGGGGGCATTCTGACACCGGCGGTAAAGCTGCGGTCAGAAAAGGGAAGCCGGCGGTTTCCCGCCGGCTTCCCGCTGCCCCAGGGAATCCTCCACGGCAGCGCTGCAAGCAGCGCTGCAAGCAGCGCCGCCATGGGGATTCCGACCCCCTTCCCGCCAGCCTGGTTCTGGCGGTTCTCACCGCCAGAACCTGGCTGGCGGGAACGGGTGTCGTGGGGCCCCTGGGGGCCCCTAACAGGGCCCCACATTGATTTTCAGTGTCTGTGTGGCAGACACTGAAAATCGCGACGGGTGCAACTGCACCCGTCTCACACCAGCAACTCCGACGTCTGCATTCGGAGCCGGCTTCCTCGTTGCTGGTGCTTTCCCGCTGGGCTGGCGGGCGGCCTTTTGGCGGTCGCCTGCCAGCCCAGCGGGAAAGTCAGAATGACTGCCGCGGTCTTCTGACCGCGGTACGGTCTTCTGGCGGTTCCCGCCAGGCCGGCGGCTTCCGCCGCCGGCGGGGGTCAGAATGACCCCCTTAATCTCCTTGTGTCTAAATAAAATGAACGTGGCCTAGTGTAATGTAAGTGGTGCTTATGTAAAGTGCTTTAATACCTTTGGGTCGACTTTGCACTATATAAAACTGCCAAAAAATGGAGTAGACATGATTAGTTAATATAGCACAAAATGTGATTCTAAAGAAAACAGCTAAACTGGGTTTAATATAAAAATATGGAGAAGTCAACAACGGATCTACAACTGATATTGATATTGATAAATTTGTAGAACACAGCGAATGCCCAGAGACAACTTGGTGCTAGGGTGTGAAAGGATGAAGAGCAGATATACTACAGCGTAATGAAAAAGAGCCATGTTTTAAGCTGCTCTCTAAAAATGCTCAATTTTGGCTGTCCTCTGAGGTACCTACGCAGCCAGTTCAAAAGCACACAGGAGAGGTAGACAAAACTTCTACTTCCCCTGGAAATTTTCTTAATTTTGGGGACAGTCACATTTTTGGCTGCGTCAGAAAGCAGGTTTCTGTTAGGAGTATATCAAAGAAAGTTGTCCCTTAGGTACTTTGGGCCAGTTTCACAGAGAGCTGGATAAGCTGTGCAAAGTAGTTTAAAAGCAACTCTCTTACTGGAAGTCAATGGATCTCCTCCAAAGCCATAGAGACAGAGTGGAATTTTGGACCTTCTTGAGAAGCCTTACTGCTGCATTTTGCAGCCTCTGCAATTTGTTTAAGGGGCCTTGTTAAATGCCTACATTTAGAGTGCTACAGTAGTCAAGTCTTGACAGCAGGAGAGATAATATAACTGTCTTCTGTCACTCAAAAGTTATGATCAGTAACATTTTCTTAAGGCTTCTTAACAGGAAAAAGCAAGATGAAATGAGCTTATTATTCTGATTGGTTAAAAAAAGTTGTGGATAAAAGATTATCCCTAGATTCTTTACTTTGGGTACAGCTGTAAAGAGAAAACCAAGCTTGGGGGGCCACCATGTCATATTCCAAAAGGATGTGTCCTTCCGAAAGAGTAGAATCTCAGTTTCTTGAAATTCAACTTTAAACAGTGATTACTCATCCACTTGACGATTGCACTCACACAATTATTAAAACGTTATGCCACCTCTGCAACATCACTTGTGATTGACAATCTGAGTGTCATCAGCATAAGAGATGGTTGAGAAGCCGTATGACCTGATCAACTTAGCTAGGGAATCCACATATATATTGAATAGCTTAGGGCTCAGCGATGACCCTTGAGGGACACCACTTGGCAGGGAAAAAGAACAGGAATTGAAATCTCAATACATAACAGAGTGCTCCCAATCTGAAAGAAATGAGCAAAGGAGATCATATGCTGAGCCACCTAGCCCCATCATGCTCTTTCAGGATTGTATGGCTCACTGTATTTACCTGTATCAAATGCCACAAATAGATCCAAAAGGATCAATGTGGCCTTTCCTCAGCAATCCATGACATGACAGGTTTCCTTGTGGCTACTATCAGAATGGACTCAGGTACTGTGGCCCTTTCTAAAACCAAACTGGACTCCATCCAGGAACCACTGATGATCTAAATACTAAGTACAGTATTAAAATGTCTCTCAAGAATCTTGGCTGGCATAGGCAGACGGGAGATGGGACCTCACCTGGATTTAAAGAAGGTTTAGTAAGCAACAAGATAATGGATCTCTTTTTCCAGTTAGATAGAAAGATCCTCACCTCAGTTATGGTATTCAGTAGGGAAGTGAGCGGGATAACTATTGTTTCTGCTCCCGCGTGAAGAATCTTTGGGGACAAGGGTTGGAAAGGACTTCTGATTTGGTGCCTCCAATAAGTTCAACCATGTGATCTATGGTTAATAATTGAGAACCTGCGGAGCTCCGGTTACATAATCCTCCAGTATCATGCCCAGTTGTTGGAGGGCAAAGAGGATGAGAAACATCGAATACCCCAAAGACGGACTCAACTTTCCTCTCAAAAATTTCAGCTAACTTGTTGCCTAATGGTTAGCAAGGGGTCATTCTGTTTGCAGACGGAGGACAAGAATGCGCCTGAACTGTTTCAAAAAGTTCTTTGGAGGAGTTTTTCGCCAAGTAAACTTTATCTTTGAAATATTTGGTTTTCTTATCTAAGATCATAGCTTTACAGACTCTATGCAGTGATTTGAACCTCGCTTTTTCCTCAGAATAATAATTTCTCCTCCATGCTTTTTCCTGGAAACACATTGGTGTTTCATTGCTCTGAGTTTGGGACAAAACCAGGGCTTTAATAGATATGGGTGGTGCCATAAAATCAATTTCTCTCTTTATCCAAACAGAATATTTTGCTGCATCAGAGTTGGGCTCACCAGAGAGGAAGGGTTGAGTAGTCTCTAATCTCCTCATTAGTTCTACCTTGTCCATCTTTTTTTTTTTTGTGTTGTCATTTTTATTGTTAAGAATAGAAATAAAAAATACATAGCAATACAGCATTAGTAGGAAAAGGGTAACAGGTAACAGGTAGCAGTTCCCGCACATTGTGGTCCGGAAATCGTATGAACATCGTCTAATGATAAACTGGATAGACAAAACATGTCCATGTTCAACAGTGTATTCGAACAGTGACGAAAAAGATGCAAAGAAAGGGTAGCGGGAGTAAGGACGATTAATGATAGTAATGGAAAAACAAGTGCCATAGGGAGGGTGGAGGGATTGGGGGGCAAATAGGGGGCATAGGCCTTAGAACTCCATGGTTTCAGAGTGGATATCAAACAGTATGTTTGGTTCACGGTCCGAGTTGTGCCCGCCTCTTGTGGTTATTGAACCCCTGTGCATTGTTTCCCCCGCCATTGAGGATCAGTATGGTTAGAGGTTCTGCAGTACTTTCGCAAACGTAATCTGTCCTGCAGCAGAACCTGTTTGATAAGGCAGACTTGAAGGCGAGGGAAAACAGTATCTTGTCTCTCGGTCATCCCTAAAGGGATATCTATGAAGGTCTTTGTGGGAAAAAGGTGGGATAGCCACATCTTGTTCGGTGTTTGCCCGGAAAAAAGAAAAGAAAGAAGGGGGAGAGGAGTAGGTGACTAGAGGTGAAAGAGAGAAACAGGAAGAATAGGAAAGACGGGGGCTGGTGTCGAAGAAACAGAAGGAGGTAATGGCAACAGTGCGTCCGAGACATCCAAAAGGAAGGGAGCCCATACCTGAGCAAAGATGGCGGCCTGATCTTGGAGGTTATAAATGATTCTGTCGTCTGCAGCTATGTTGGTCATCACCACTATCCATTCCTCAGGCGTAGGGCGAGTAACAGATCTCCAGTGCCGTAAGATACATATTTTCGCAGTTGCCAGGGCATTATGTAGCAGCCTTTTCTACGGCCGTGAGAAGGCCGGGAAGGAGTTTGTGTCATGCAGCATGATGAGGGAGGAGGGTAAGGGGTTTGGGAGCGACATGGATTCCGTCAGGGTGCGTTCAACAGCCCTCCATAGAGGCTGGACCGACAGGCAACCACTGAGGACATAAAGCAAATCACAATGTGTTCCTGTGCAGCGCCAGCATTCTGCATGCGGAAGGAGGACGGTCTTGTGCAATTTCACCTGGGTCCAGTACTAATTGTGAAGTACCTTGAAGAGATAGAATTTTAAGCGGGCTTCGCGCGTGCCTCTGTCTAGCGTGTCGACCACGTCTGCCCAATCTTCCACATCAAAGACCTGCTGGAGGCGGGTTTGCCATTGTAGGCGCAATTTGTCCAGGACGGGTTGTGAGTATAGGTGAGTTGTAATAACCTCATACAGGCCAGCTATTACACCTTTGTGTTTCCCCCATGTCTTCAGGTAAGCTATTAAGGGTGAGGGTTGTAGCCCAATGCTGGAGCTGCAGGTATCTCCACTCTTGTTTGAGATGGAGGTGGAATTCCTCCTGTAACCTGACAAAGGGTTTAAGCTTGCTGTCCTCCAGTACATGGGCTAGACGGTCAATTCTGGCTTCCCTCCACTGTGGCCTGGGCGTGGAGGAAGGGGTGAACCCCCAGGAATTGATGGGCCCTCTGCCATGCCACACGTGTCGCCTTCAGGATCGGATTCAAATCACTAGGGGATGCGGGATTCATGCTGTAGTGCCCGTCAAGGCCTCCATTGTGGGAAAAGCAGGTCCTTCTCTACTGTTACTCACTGCGGTGATTCTGCGGGGTTGGACAGGGTAGCGACCAGTGGCGACAGGTGAAGGGCTAGGGCGTAATGCTCCCCCGAGGGGAGCCCCATTTCTCTATGGGATCTGCGTGCTATTAGCTTGGCTGATGCCAGTCGTGGGTGTGTAGAGCCCCACACAAAGGACCTGATTGCTACATCAATCGATCTCAACTTGGAGAGAGGTGACTGAAGGGGCAGAAGATCCAAAACATAGGTGAAGCACGGCACCGTGACCATCCGTACCGCCTGTAGCCTGCCCCACATGGAAAGGCCTAGTTTGGCCCATTTGTCGAAGTCAAGCCTCATGCGTGCAATGAGGAGATTCAGATTGTGTACTGCCACACATCCTAGGCCACGATTGACTAATGCTCCTAGATATTTGAGGTGCTCCGGGGTCCATCGAAATGGGAAGTCCAGGAGCGCTGATTTCGCCATCACCCGTGAAAGGGGGAGTGCCTCACTTTTGTCCCAATTCACCTGATAACCGGAGAGGGGTGCAAAGTCATCAATAATCTCCATTAGGGTAGGCAATGAGCGCTCAAGGTCGGTTACTGTTAGCAGGACGTTGTCAGTGTATAGATAAAGTGTGGAGGTGCCACCCGGCAGAGGGAGACCCGCTATCAGGGGGGAGGCGCGAATGGCAGCCACCAGCGGCTCCAATGCCAACAGGAACAAAAGGGGGGATAGAGGACACCCCTGACGGGTTCCTCTGCAGACAGGAAAGGGATTCGAAAGTAAGCCCCCACAGTTGAGCCGTGCTGTAGGGTGCTCGTACAACAATTGGACTTTGGAAATAAATTGGTCACCTAATCCGAATTTCGTCAATGTTGCAATAAGATTGGCCATTCTATGCAATCAAACGCCTTTTCAGCCTCTAGGGACAATGTCAGCACAGCCTCTGGCATGTCCCTAGCCTCCCAGAGGGCATGGCAAAGGGTACGAAGATGATTTCTTGAGTTTCTGCCCGGTACAAAACCTACCTGCGTCTGGTGTATGAGAGACGGTATGACCTTACGCAGGCGATTCGCCAGGACACTGCCCAGTATCTTAATATCACCGTTCAAGAGGGATATGGGTCAGTAGCTGCCACAAAGCAAAGGATCTCGACCTGGTTTTGGTATAACAGCAATTATGGCGGTGTTGGAGATCGCACCCAAGGAGTCCATCTGACACACCTCTGTTAGGGCTTCGTTCAGGACATCTAGGGGGTCATTCCGATGCGGGAGCACCGCCAACAGGCTAAGGGTGCCCCGCAGAGCATTCTGACCGCGGCGGTTTGGCCGCGGTCAGACAAGGAAAACCGGCGGTCTCCCGCCGGTTTTCCGCTGCCCTGGGAATCCCCCATGGCGGCACAGCTTGCTGCGCCACCATGGGGGATTCCGACCCCCTCACCGCCATCCTGTTCCTGGTGGCTCCGACCGCCAGGAACAGGATGGCGGTGGGGGGTGTCGTGGGGCCCCTGGGGGCCTCTGCAGTGCCCATGCCCATGGCATGGGCACTGCAGGGGCCCCCGTAAGAGGGCCCCACTTTGTATTTCAGTGTCTGCTTTGCAGACACTGAAATACGCGACGGGTGCCACTGCACCCGTCGCACATACCCACTCCGCCTGCTCCATTCGGAGCAGGCTTCCTCGTGGGGAGGGGTTTCCCGCTGGGCTGGCGGGCGGCCCTCTGGCGGTCGCCCGCCAGCCCAGTGGCAAAGCCAGAATGGCCTCCGCGGTCTTTCGACCGCGGAGCGGCCATTTGGCGGCTCCCTCCAGGCGGGCGGCTCCCGCCGCCCGCCGGGCTCAGAATGAGCCCCCTAGTGTTTCTTCCCCCACCCATTTATAGAATTCCGCAGGGAATCCATCTTCTCTGGGCGACTTGTGATAGGGGAGATCGGAGACAACCTGCAGGAGTTTCTGCCGTGTGATGTCCCCCTCCAGTAATTTCCGACCCTCATCAGAGAGCGAGGGCACAGTAATATTGTTGAGAAAGGCCTCTATCTGGGCAGGAGAGGACTGTGATTCGAGGACGTAGAGGCATCGATAAAAGGTTACAAATTCATCGACTATCTCTTACAGGTGTGTAAGAGTCTCCCCCATATAGGCCTTGACGGCCGGTATAGCTAGGGTCGCCGCTCTTTGATGGAGCTGGGCTGCTAACAAGTGGCCAGCCTTCTCCCCCTATTTGTAATGTCGTCCTTGCAGGCACTGCACCGCATATTCGGCCTGAGAAGTAAAGAGTTAATTCAAAGCAATACGAGCTCTCTCCAGTCCTCTATGGATGGCGAGGGAGGGGTGGTCTGTATATTGTCACGTCAGGCATCTGATGTCAGTTTCCAGAGGCATTTGTCATGCCCTCCTGTCCTTGTTCGCCAGCGCAGCGCCGTGCATCATGTGGCCCCGTATAGTCGCCTTGGCCGCCGCCCAGGTAACCCTCTTGGATGTCACTGAGCTGAGATTGTCTCGGACGTAGGTGGATGTGTGCGCTTGTAGTTGCGCCTTCCCTCGAGGGGTTCAGTAGCGTTGGACAGTAAATCGCCCTGGCTTGCGGCCCAGGGACACCAGGCACAGCTGGATGGCCAGAATAATCTAGGAGTGGTCCGACAAACCTCCATCTAATATGTGAGTGTCCTGCGTGTGTGCCACAATGCTATGTGAGATAAGAAAATAATCCAATCGGGATTGGGTACCGTGGACAAAAAGGTATATTCCCTATCAGCCGGGTGTGTCAGCCTCCAGAAGTCTACCAGACCGTTGTCCTGCATTACGTAGGACTGCAAGGCCCTGTCTCCGCTATTAGTGATGTCCAGAGGTCCGGTCCTGTCTAGTATTGTGTCTCTAGTCAGGTTCCAGTCTCCCCCGATTATGTATCGGGTAGCCCCTATCTCCATCAAAAGGCGGTTGATGCATAGAAAGAACTGCCTTTTTTAACTGATTGGGGCGTAGACGGAGCCCACACAGAGCGAAGAACCTCCTAATTTCAGTTTGGCGAACACGTATCGTCCCTCTGGGTCAACCCATGATTTGGTGACAGTGAGAGGTAGGCTTTTTCGTAGTAAGATCGCATCACTGCACTTTCGCAGAACACTGCCCTCTGTGTCCTGCGGGGAAGGTCTACAACTAGACAACACTGTCTCCACCCAGTCCCGCCGCAGCTTGTTGGATTTGATCCTGTTCAGATGTGTCTCTTGAAGAAGAGCCACATCTGCCCGCTTAGTGTTGAGGTATGAGAGTATTTTCTTCCGTTTAATGAAATGAGTGAGGCCATTAAAGTTATAACCCGTAACGGGTGGGTGAGGAGGATGGGTGTCCAGCCATGAGGGAGGGCTAGAGGGTGCGGCAAGGGTGGGTGATGTTGAGGAATGGGGTAAGTAGATGAGGAGGGATTGAGTCCAATGCAATAAAAGGCCAAACAGGCTATGGGTGAGGTGGATACGCGGGGTGGCAGAGGGGAGGTGGGTGAAGTGTCCAAGGGGTTCCAGCTGCTGAGGAAAGAAAAGAGGGGGGGCTAGCGTGGAGGAGTGGGAAGGGTGGGAAGAGAGAGGGGTGTATAGAAGAGAGAAGAGTGGGCAGAGGTAGATGGAGAAAAGGAACGGGATATAGAAAGACACCAGGAGGGAGGGAAACATGAAGGTGAGAGGAGGAAGGAGGGGAGGGGGGACTAGAAAAAAAGAAAAGAAGGCAAAAAGAAAAAAGGAGAGGAGCGAGAGAAAAGAGAAGGAGCAGGTAGGGAAGGGAGGGAAAGAAGTAGAAGATAAGGTTCGGGAGAAGAGTGGTGATGAAGACGGATCTAAGAGAACAGGAATAACAAAGCTGGTCCCAGCTCACGGAGAGGAGGAAATGATAAGGAGGAGAGAGGGGAGGGGGACTAAGGAAGAAAGGGTTGGAGAAGAACAAAAGCCCCAAAAGTCCTTAACCGTAATGCCTGAACCCAAAGAGCCCCAGCGCCTGGCCAACGGGCCCCCAGCCATGGGAGGGGATGCAGTGCGAAGCCGTTTCTGCCCAGTGACGTAAATGTCCCATGACTGTGGAACCACAGTTACTCAGTATGGTAGCACCTGATAGGGACCAGAGCAGCGCAGCATGGCGCAACGGGAGGGCCAGCATGTTGAGGAATGCCGCGGCGAGCGCAGCAGGTCTCCCAGAGGTGGGATGGGGGAGGGGATATCAGAAGCCATGATGGGTACCGGGGGGAGGGAGGGTAGGGGAGTGGAGCGCAGGCGGAGAGATGAGGTGAAAGAGGTACAAAGTGTGATCAAGTAAATATTGTAACAATATCACTAAGATGCATGAAGGTATCAAACAATTAACCAATTATCATCATAATATAGGCTGACAAACTAACTGTGGGGTTACCAAGGTCAAAAGGCACGCAAGGTCCAGGGTACCAACAGTACCGCGGAGACTGGATAACCCTGTGAACTTATTTGGCACCCCTATTAAGCCTGTAGGAGAGCATTGCGGTATAATAACGAAACAACCAACACTATCCAGTAATATGGGTCAATATTCATACATCCAATGGAGCGACGAGAGGTCGGTTGGTCCAAGTCCAGGAGTCCAGGGCCGCTGGCCCCTCGACGTCTTATAGCCCAGTGGAAAAAAGGGAGTTCAAGTGGGTTCCGCGGGGGCTTCAGGGGGAGCGAGATTTGTCCCTGTCTGCAACTTGCGTATGGAGCGCCACCGAGTGCAGCACCTGCCCTCTGTCATCATGGCTGTTCATGATGAGGCCTTGGGGCGGAGCATTCTGGACCGTTGCAGGTGTGGATTCCCAAGGTGAAATCGGGGTAGAAGTGTCCATAGGTAGAAGGCCATCAGAAAAGAGCGTAGGTCCTCAAGTCTTTAGACACACCATTTTTCGTAATCCACATTCTCGCCAGTTCGAACAGACCGTATTTCACCTCCATCTGGCGTAACCTGGGTCGGAGGGCCAGGAATGCCCTCCTGTGCTCACTGGTTTCTTTTGAGAAGTCCACTGATATCCGGGTCTCCTGTCTGTCCATCTGGCAGGGACCGTGTGTGCGGGCTCTCTGTATGAGTTGGCGGGCTTGCGTATGGCGGAGGAGGCAGGCTATGATCGGTCGGGGATGGGTGGTCGCATCGGATCTCTTGAGGCCTAGCCTGTGTGCTCTTTGGAACTCCAGGGGAGGGTCGAAGGTTATGCCAGTGAGTTTGGGCAACGTCTCCCACAAGAACGAATGGATATCCTAGCCCTCAATATTTTCAGGGAACCCTAGGAATCAGACTTTGGGGGTCATTATGACCCTAGCGGCCGGCGGTATGTTGGCGGTAACACCGCCAACAGGCTGGCGGTGTTCCGCAAGCTATTATGATCGCCAACAGGCTGGCGGTGTTCCGCAAGCTATTATGATCGTGGCGGAAAAGCCACGGCCATACTGCCGGCCCCTCCACTTTACCGCCAGGATTCCGCCTGGCGGTCATAATCCCCAGGGCAGCGGTGCAAGCACCCCTGCCCTGGGGATTATGAGTCCCCGACCGCCGGCCTGTCCATGGCGGTACACACCGCCATGGAAAGGCCGGCGGTAAGGGGACTTGGGGTGCCCCTGGGGGCCCCTGCACTGCCCATGCACTTGGCATGGGCAGTGCAGGGGCCCCCAGGCATAGCCCCGTCGCGCATTTCACCCGCTACACATCAGCATTGCCGCCGGCTCTATTACGAGCCGGCTGCAATGTTGATGTGACATTTCCGCTGGGCCAGCGGACGGTAACACTGTTACCGTCCGCTGGCCCAGCGGAATTGTCATAATAGGGAGACAGAAATACCGCCGGAAATGGTGGTATTCTGTCTCCTGTGGCCTCAGCGGTCTTTTGAAAAGACCGCCGAGGTCGTAATGACCCCCTTTGTCTCTCCGGCTCCTGTCATCTAAATCTGTTATCTTGCTGCAAAGATACAGGAGTTCCTGGTCCCGATCCCGCGAGGAAGCGATGTGGGCTTCTACCGTTGTCACCCGTTGTTCTAGCCCCATCACATGTGACTAGAAGCCTGCAATATCCAGATGGATGGATTTTGTTTCCATAGTCAATGAGGCCATTGTATTGTCCATCCCCTCCAGCCTGCGACCCACCGCCGAGATCGCCTGGAGGATACGGTCCATGGTGGACTCCTGAACTGAGTCTGTCATGGTGTGGTGTCGGGCGAGCTGCTGTGCCCCCGGGGTGGGGGTTGGTTCCTTTGAGTGAAGTAAGGCTTCAGAAAAGAGCAGCTGTCTCGCGTTTTGCCTGAGTTCTAGGTCGATGACCTACCGCCTGGCCTCCCTGGTTCTGCCGCACAGCCTAGTAGTGGTGTTGTGAGGAGATATGTGCTCGGGCAATCCTCGCTTAAAGTTAAAGTTGGTCAGAGTCTTCGTGCCAAGATGAAGGGGGGAGGTGGGGGATCTCAGCCCTCTCAGCAGTATGTCTAGTGACTAGCACAGCCCAAGCAAAGCCCACAGCACAGCCTGTGCCCAAGAGAGAAGGGAGGTTTCAGCCTGGAGGTCAGTAGGCGTCCATCTGTTAGGGAGGGGGTGTGCCTGCAAGGGGAGCCCCCTTCTCTGTGCTCGGGGCGTGAACGCCCTGAATGGCGGAGAGCACTCGTTGCCCAAAACGTTGTGGGCAGATTCCTGGCAGTTGTTGTTCCCCTCTCAGCCCGTTATGTTCAGTGATGGAGGGGGGAGAGGGGCATGGGCGACGTACGCTGTTCAAGCGTTGTGGTGCAGGGATTCCTATGGGGCCAGTGTGCCACCGAAGTATCTGCGCAGCAAATGGGAGGGCAAGGGGTTAGGGAACTGGAGTCCGGTGTCGCCACAGTGTCGCTATAGCAATCGTACCAGCTTCCGTCTGTGCTTGCCGGAAAGTAATATCAAGGGGGCGACCCAGAATAGGGCTTCCCTCTGGCTATGATGTCGGCCCCCGTTCTTCACCCTTTTTATCTGTGTCCAGCTCCTTTGCGGACTGCTCATCGAGGCCTCTTGGTTGCCACGAGCAGCATGTGGGGGCACCCCCTGCGGTCAGTGTGCAGACTCTGGTCGGACGGGTCTCCCCCAATTGGAGAATGCCCGGGGTGCTCACCCGCCACCTCTTTTCTTCACCCCCAGTTGGGCTAACGTGTTACAGGTTAGTCCAGGATCTCCCATTGCAGCAGGAAGAGCCCCTTTAGCGGAGAAGCAGGAAGGTGAGTGAGGGGAGGGGAGGTGATGCCCCAGGCAGAGCAGCGACTCACCTCCTAGATCCCGGTGCAGCGTTCGCCTGTTTTGGAGGTATGTAGTTGCCCGGCACCAGCTCTGCTCTAACCACTCCAAGGGAGGCGCCAGGCCAAGGGGAACAGACAACATGAGAGGTTGCGACCCCGGGCCCCTCCACAGGCCATACACAAGCAGCAGGCTAGCAAGTTAGTAGGGGGGCCGCAGGTGGGCCAACGCCGGCTCCGTCCCGACCTCGCTCAGGGGAGGCGCCAGGCTCAGAAGATACAGGAGGCCAAGGCCTGGGGCTCCACCGTTGGCCGTACCCCTGTGGCACCGATATTCATGGGGCCGCAAACTTGCGTTGTCTACAGGGATCATCCACCCCGCAGCAGCAGCCCCCAGTCACTTTGCTGTCAAAGAATGAGACGATCCGTGCCCCTGCGGCACCCCCAACCCCAGCCCAAGTCCCGCCACCTTGCGGAGCTCTTCTCTCCAGCGGCCATCAGCGTCCGTGACTAGACCACCCCCCCACCATGTCCATCGTATTCAAGATTCTGATCATTTTATTTGGACCAGCTTTATTCTCTGGCTCTGATTTAATGTCAAGTGAATTCAATAAAAATAATTTTGTACACAGAGTGACGAACCAATAATTGTTTAAAATATGCATAATTCACACAAATTTATGCCTGATAAGATTGATTGAAATTGCATATTTGTAATTAAGCATTTCTACGGAAAAGCCAATCTAGTAAAATCAATAATTTTTCTTTGTGTTTTACTCTGCTTCACATCGGTCTTGGAACTATTTAACAATTATGTGTTACAATTTTGAATGGAAGATGTCAATTAGGCTCACTCTAAAAAAAAACTGCAAAAATATGCCAAAGGAGGCATTACAATTAATAAACAGGTTGAAAAACTTGTGTTGGTATAAATTTTAAAGAAGATGTGCTTTTTGCTAAAATATCCCATATTTGATAAGAAGGACTAAAAAAAATCCCAGGATTGATAAGCAAATACTCTATGATAAACAGCCGGGTTTGACACTCATAATTTGGGGCATCATTCAGTCAGCTTTACTTAAATAATTCAAGGGCCTGTAAGGGTTTCTTCAGAAGCTCATATCCAGTCACTTGTAAATTAGGAAAGCATTCCTACAGCCTTGGAAACCACTGTTAGTAAACTGAGAGGCACTTGTTTTGCCCTGAATTTGCGTCATTTTATTTTTTACACAAATTCAGTGCACAAATTACTCCATATTTATACTTTGGCCCTAGAACTATCTAGCACCAAATTTATGGAGTTAAAGTAATTTTTTGGATGTGGAAACTTACTTTGCGTCAATGAGATGCAAAGTAAGAATTCTCGTGCAAAAAATGACTCTAAGGCCCTAGCGACTTATTTATCCTCCCGTGCAAAAATCATGCACGGGGGAAGGAGGGGTCAAAAAATAGTGCAAAGCCAGAGCACGCATTAGGGCACTTGTGGGCCTATTTCCATGGTGGAACACCATGGAACAAGCCCACAGGTGCCCTCCTCAGGCCCCAGGGACACCCTCACCCACACCAGAGGGACAGCAGAGGATGGGTGATCCCATCCCAGGTAAGTATAGGTAAGTGCAGGTAAGTATTCTTTTTTAAGTGCCACTGGGTGCCCTGAAAAGGCCCCCCATACATGGCACAGGGTCAATGGCTATGCCCAGGGTACCCTGGTCCCCTGTGCTGGCCATTGTGGTGGTGGGCATGACTCCTGTCTTTTCTAAGACAGGAGTCTAGTGGTATGGATAGTTTTGCAGAAGAAAATGACTCTCGGCAGGTTAGAGTAATTTGTTTTACTCTAACCTGCCTAACATCATTTTTAGGTGCAAAATCCCTTCTTCCATACTGCCAGCCCCACCTGACTATCGTCATTTGTTTTCACGCTAGCCTACCCTTTGCACTGGCTTGCACCATTCCATAAATATGGTGCCCTGCTGATGCACAGAAGTGGTGCAAGCCGGAGCTAAACGTTTTGGTGAAAAACTGCATTAGAGCAGTTTTGCACCAAAAAGTAGAAATCAGGGCATGAGTCTAAAGACACTAAAGACACTATTACGACGATTCATTCTAATGTTCCTTCACAGATTCAATAGCACATGTTGGACTCTGTTACAATATTCAGGTGATTTTTATTAGATCTCAACGGCTTCGTCAATTTTTATTGAATAGTTTTCATAATATGCTCATGTAATCTTAGGGTTTCACTCTGGGGAGACTTTCTGTCTCCAGTACCAGCTTTAGACGCCTCATCATCTTATAGCAATCGTCTTATTTCTACATTAAACGTTAATGATTGGACCCCATGGTAGATATGTTCTTTTTTGTTAAGAACAAAATTGTTAATACTTTGTCCTATCATCTGTTCTGAGTGTTATGGACATGATGTTGTGATTTTTGCTGATACATTTCCTACTCTGCTTTAGCAGAGCAGTCCCCATTCTCTAATCAGAGGTAAACATGTCTATGTTTAAGGTAATGACAGAGATGCTTGAGTACAATAAATGAAAATACAAGTCTCATGAAGCGTCAGGACTTTCATGAGGGTTGCGAGTGGCAGTAGCCATTTTTAAATTGCTAAATATAGCTTGTGGGTGTCCTTGCTAGGCAATCATGATATGTTGTCGCCTAATCTTAGAGTCTGTTCTGGTCATCTTTTGATGCTGATAGAGTCTAAGGTGGTCATTACGACCCTGGCGGATTACTTCCGCCAGGGCCGCGGGACGCGGTGGCACCGCCGACAGGCCGGCGGTGCCCCGTGGGGCATTCTGACCGCGGCGGCTTAGCCGCGGTCAGAGAAGGGAAACCGGCGGTCTCCCGCCGGTTTCCCGCTGCCCTCAAGGAATCCTCCAAGCCGGCGCAGCTTGCTGCGCCGGCTTGGGGATTCCGACTCCCCCTCCCGCCATCCAGTTCCTGGCGGTTCTCCCGCCGGGAACCGGATGGCGGGAGGGGGAGTCGCGGGGCCCCTGGGGGCCCCTGCAGTGCCCATGCCAACGGCATGGGCACTGCAGGGGCCCCCGTAAGAGGGCCCCAAAATGTATTTCACTGTCTGCCTTGCAGACAGTGAAATACGCGACGGGTGCAACAGCACCCGTCGCACCTTCCCACTCCGCCGGCTCTATTACGAGCCGGCATCCTCGTGGGAAGGGAGTTTTTCCCTGGGCTGGCGGGCGGTCTTTTGGAGACCGCCCGCCAGCCCAGGGAAAAACTCATAATACCCTCTGCGGTCTTCTGACCGCGGAGCGGTATTATGGAGGGCGGAATTCTGGCGGGCGGTCTCCGCCGCCCGCCGGAATCGTAATCAGGCCCTAAATCTAAACAAAAGAAGCGTTCTTAAGGAAGAAAGATGGAGACAAAGGGGGTTATTCTAACTTTGGAGGAGTGTTAATCCGTCCCAAAAGTGACAGTAAAGTGACGGATATACCACCAGCCGTATTACGAGTTCCATAGGATATAATGGACTCGTAATACGGCTGGTGGTAAATCCGTCACTTTTCCGTCACTTTTGGGACGGATTAACACCTCCTCCAAAGTTAGAATAACCCCCAAAATGTTTTTGCTAAATGTCAGTTTCAGAACTATCCTTTAAGGATTGTAAACTTTTAATTACTTACACATCTTGTTTACCTACATGAGGAACTTGAGCAATCCTTAACTCTTTAAAACACTTCAAAAATGTCTTTATCTTGCTACAATATTGAAATATTGGGGAAAATTATAAAATAAAAACAAATAAATAAACAAAAACATATAATTACAAAAATATCTAAATAAATTAATAGAAATAATTTAGCTTTATGTACAGCAAAACTTGAAAGCTTGAGTTTCTATATATCTATACATACATTTACATATGGGACTATATATAAGACAACTTTACATCTCTTTATTATTATCCATATAGATGTATGCCTTTTTTATATAATTATGTATCTAGATATGTATCACTTTATGCCCACTGTCGAAAAGAAAACCTTCAACTCTCTCCAACTCACTACTCTGTCTCATCCTATACCTCTTTCAATAAATCCTCTTCCTCCACTCTCTGACTCATCCCAAACCTTGTTTTACTACTATGATTGCTTAAATAGCACTTTCTAGACTCTTCTCTCCTCTATCCCTCCTCTGACCCATTCCAAACCTCATTTTACTACTATGGTCTCCCAAATGACACCAGATAGACTCTGTCTTCCTTATTTCCTCCTTAATCCTATTCAGTCCAAGTAACAGAATCATACGCCACTGCTCCAATTAACAACTTATATTCCTCTATACTAATCACCACCAAGCCTATTTGGGTTCCGGAGTTGCATGCTGCTCACTGAGAAGCGTTCACCGCCTCTACAGCAGTAGTAGGCACTACATAAATAGAATTGCAGTTACAATACGGATACTGTATAAAAGTAGCACAATGTGTTGCAAAAATATTGTTTGATAACCAAATAAAACTTCTAATTCTAATGACTGCTTGATGCATTGATGCATCGCTGTTTATTGAAACAACCTGGAATACATTTCTGCATCACAGAACAAAAAATAGAGGGTAGTTATCTGATCAGTAAAAAAGTAAAATAATTTCATACACTTTTGACCTTAGTTTTATTGATAATATGTATGTATCACTTCTCACTAGAACTTTGAAAGTTGGAAGCCAAGAAATATTCTGAAAAGATAATGTATGTAATAGAAAGTGCTAGATGCTGAAACATGATTCATACATTATTAAATCAACTTTATCATTTTTATATATCAGCAATGCCACTAGACGTCAGACTAGACTAGACTCCTGAATGAGGAGGTAGAGTGGTGAGATCCAGAGTCTCTTTTGTCACCCTTTCCCAGGGTCTACTGCTAATCAACATATTAATGTCATATGTGGTTGGCTGTGAACCATAGACACATCATCCCTCCTGTTGGATCTGGACTACACGTTTACTGTCTTCTGACAGTTTCATTCTCTCCTTCCTCTCTCAGCATTTCATGAGATTTGATTGCTGAAGAAATCACTGCTGCTAACTAGGGGTGTGGCATGGGCTGGATGGTGTAAAGGCCTGTCAGGTTTTCTTCTTGATTGCCCAAAGAAAAGTTGATTACTCTCAGTAGCCACAGTGTCACCCTTCACTTAATAATACACATGGGATATGTCAAGTGTCTTCTAAGGAGTGTCCCAACTTGGGGAAAAAGGCCACATTGGAAAAATCTTCCTTGCAGCTCTTTTTTAGCATATTCTGTTTACAGCTTTACAATCACATTATACAAACAAACCTCCTTGTAGCTCTTGATAAAAAATGAATATTAACTAAGAAGGAGATTAGCAAGGGACTAAACATTTCCTGACATCAGCATGGAGAAAAGAGTCAAGAGAGGAAATCCAATTGGAAATCCCTGGGAATTCTAGCCTCAAGGAGCAAAAAGCAGTGACAAAATTTCAGGAATCCCCAAGGTGCCTCCTGCATTATCTGTCAGCATCCTCAGGGATTAGGGTTAAATCATATCTCTGTTCTTGGTTAAACCTTCATTTTTCTAAGTAAACATAATGTGCTATGTTACAAAATTGGTTTTACCAATCCTTATTTGCTAATGTGAGCAGGTGTAGACATGTGCTTCTAATTGGGTGTGGTGACTCATCCACATGTGGAAACTCAACTGCTTTCCTGATTGGCTATAAATAGCAGAGTGAAGCATGCCTTCCTGCTTGGCTTTGTTTTGCTTCCTGATTTCAGCATCTGATTTGGCAGTCCAGCCCCTGCCGTCATCCTCGTATTCAGGGCTTTTGAGGCAATTATTTTCTTCGTTCCTGTACCAGCTGACACCAGGCATTCCTCCAGCACTCCGGAAAAGACTGCAGCTAAGTGACAAGTATTCTCCAGGGAGTTTGTTCTTTGAGTGCTGCGCTTTCCTAGAACAGCTGGTGTATTTCAGACCTCGTATTGTGACAGAATGCTTATCTTGAAGAGACAAATGCATTTCTGAACATTCTACATTATTATTGTAGTTACTTGCCTAAATGTGCTTCAGGAAATCTGTTTGAGCTCAAGTACTACAAAAAGTGACAGTGCAATTTTAAAAGAGCATTTACGCAACTTTTCTTTCTCTAATACCATAACTCTTGGATTTAAATTGTGTCATTCATGCCTGTGTTTCAGGTTTGAGGAATTTGCTTTTGAAGGATTTTTCACACACAGAGTGAAACCAAACCAAACGGTGCCACCCTAATTGTTTGAACCCAGAGTGGACATTTGTATTTCTTGTATTGTTTTTGTTCCTTTTAGTTTAACCCTATGCATGCAGGAAAGTTTTATGTGATATGATTATTGCCCTTGTTTGTCTTTCTTGTGCATGAAAAATGCAACCACAGTTCTAATTGTAGTGTGCAACAGTGAATCTCTGTGAAGCCAGCCCTAGTGTTGCAGTACTTAATGTTATGGTACTCAGTTTGGGTTTTTGGTAATGCAGTGTTAGTAATTGTGCCAACATTTTTTATTATCCAGGAAAAGTGCTGGAGCATCCTGGTGTTCTTCTACCGCTCCTGTGCCCATATCAGAAAGAGAGATTCAGTTTCAAGGAAGTTGAGTGCACTAACTCTACTATCACTCTGTCAACAATGACCTGCCCCCGCGAAGATACAGGGTGCCTAGCTGGACCGGCAAGATGTGGCAGTGTTTTATCTCTTTCTCTTCCAATTCCCCTTTCCTTTTGGGACACCTGCCGGGGTTTCTGTGTCCACCAAGAAGTGCTGAGAGATGTTCCAGGAGGACAGGGGCATACCATCGCCCCTGCAGACATCCTGCTTTTCAGGTGAATCACCCCGTCTCGACACAAGAAAAGTAGCAAGTTGGTGTAGATGAGTAACATAAACAGTCCACCAGCTAAAAGAATTTCAGGGAACTGGACTGAGGACCTCATACGAGTTTGGCAGTCCGTTGACCATCATGGCAGTGTTGGCGGTCCGACGGCTTTCGAGTTGACAGTCGTACGGCCGTATTACAAGTCATGTGGGTCTATGGAGCAAAGACTGCTACAGTTCCACTGGCATTGCCAAGCACCACAGACTGCAGCTGTCACGAGGCAGCACAAACAGACGGTGGAGACAGTGTTTGTGCCAGACACATTATGAGGTTGTACACCCTCAATGTAACTGTGGTGGTCCAATCACCATGTCTCAGCAGCCGTAAACAGGAAGTATAAAGTGAGACACTCACCTGCAGGCAGCCTTACACGCCTTGTGCCGGCATGGAGACCATCACACACATCCTACCACTGCTGCTGATCATCGAAGGTGCACAGAATCCATGCCACCATGGATGCAAACCACTGTAGTACACACACCTACCTGTGTCATTACACTCAACAACAGGTCACCGCTCTGTCAGCCACATCATATGGGGGTCCCGCTATGGGCACCAAGTACACATGTCATTGTGCCCCTGGTCAGAATCATACACGAAGAAGAACACATTCACAGTCACAAAACACCTATTTTGGGCAGATCACTCACACTGCAATGCAACACTGCTCAAAAACACATGTCTGCTCATCTTAGGCACAGGGGAAGTGAAGTGTACACAACATTGTGCCACACAACACCAACAGCACAACAACACCACCTCTACAAATACAACTCACACACTCACCATGCACACATACCATGGACTGTGATTACATTTAACACACATATGTATGGATGTGGCATGGAACACAAACACCACCCCCATTAAACAGTCCTGCATCATTCACATTGCAACACAATAGAAGGATAATGGGATGCACAATAGACAGAGAGACACACATTTAAATCTCACTATGCAAACAATACCTGGAAAACAGGGATGGGGCATCAAGAGCACCCAGGGAAGGAGGCTGTACTGGGACACATACCACTTTGCACATGCCCCTTAAACAACATTTTTGCAGGAACTGTCCCTTCAGGTATCGCTGGGACAAATAATACCACAGTCCAGTGACATGCCAATCTGCACAACGTGGAGGTGCAAGTCAACAAAGCAAATACAACTCCATCTGCATGGGACATACATCTACACGTAGTAGCTGCAAGGTACACACAGCAAAATGGACACCTGCACAGTCAAATGCAAACAAAGGTAGCACAATTTCGCATGTTCCATGTCTGCACAGACAAAACTCAAGCTGCCACCCATTAGATGAATCTATAATCCATATCATGCGGGCAAGTCTAACACCATACATACTCATATTGGACAACACAAGATGAAATACTTACTATAACAAACAGAACACAATTCTATGACACCATAATTGCATTACCACCCACATATCCATACCGTCAACATCTACCTTTGTCTTGGTGACACCAGCACTGCCCACAAAGTCAGAAACTGCAAACAGCAGCAAATGGATCAGCAAACAGGCTGAAAAACACACAACTGTAGGTACACATTACAAGTTACTCAAGAACAACAATAAGGTAGAAAAGGAATTGTAGGACAAATGTATACCTAAAAAAACAACTGTTTGGGTTTATTCATAATCGAATGTAGATTGTCCATTGCCGTTCCAATTGTCCAAGCACATCACTGTGCTCTCACTTGACTCCTTCACTGCCAGGGAACCTTCACAGGAAAGGAAATTCCTCCCCCCCCCCTGTTTTCCAGACCCTCTGCAGTACCACAACTTACTGATACCCCGCCTCCAATTGAGGACCACAAGGGATCTGGTGTCACAATTGATGCACCATTGATCCATCCCTCGTTATAATAAAATAACCTGTACTCCTTTTTGTGTTTTTGCCTTACAGGAATGCCTTTGTCTGCTACAGTTGGCTGGACAACCCCTGGATGGCATTCACAATGGCTGTCTGACCCATAGAAATACTCCTCAGGAGGTCAATAGCCTCCTCAGTGAGGGCAGCAGGGGTAACAGGGGCTGAGGCGAAAGTGCCTGTGGCAAAGGAGATGCCCATCCTCTTGGGTGAACAGGCACAGCCAACTGAGTGGCGAGCAACAGAGACAATGGTGATAGAATTGGTGGACAAAGATGGTACAGGGGTACATCCCGATGGGTCTGCCACCCGTAGGGAGTGGCCACTGGAGGAAAAATCCATGGATGATGAGGATGTAGATCCGGTCTTCCCAGTGGCACTCCCCTCCCCCTCCGGGCCATTGGGTCCTTTTCTGTCAGTGGTGTCTTCATTCAAGGTCCCAAGGCCAGATGCTTCCCTACTCAGCTGTGCCCTGCCTTATTTGCTTCCCGGAGCTGATGCTGCAAATACAAAGTTAAATAGGGTTACCACATGTCCATGATCACACTTGAACAACAGTTGTGATCAGCAAATATTACATGATTCCAAGCAGGCCCCAGCAAAAAAACTCCACCTAAGTGGCCCATACATGTACCATACCATATGGATGCATGCCATCTAAACTGTCAACAGTTGCCCACAGGAAAATCAGGATTTCGGACAAGTACAGTTGCATGGCTGAAGTTGTGCAATCACAGTAACTATTGGACAAGTAGGATACCTGGTCATCTTCAATGCTTTGCCTCATGGAGCATATATCACTTACCTTTTGTCATAAAATAGTAGGTCAATGCAAACTCCATTCCCACAGTTTACCCAAGAGGTCATCCAGACATCTATTTGTCACATACCACTAACACAACAATAGGAACTGATATTCCTAGAACATGCCATGTTGCTAACAGTACAATGGCCTGGAGAAGGTGACATAGAAATAATCATGTCACTCATGTCACACTGGAAACAGATCCACAATGTACACTTCACCAAGTGATATTTGTCCTAAAGGAGTCATGGAGGTAGTGCTAATGTTGCTTAGATATGCATTGCCACCAGATACATGGTCATTGTATTATGATGGGCATGTGATCAGAGACTGTTGTATTGTCATCTGTCTGTATCCTGGATTATGTGTTGTTGGATTACTTTGGTTTGGTAAGTGATAAGGCTCAATCTGGTGACAATATACATTTTAATGTTTGCCCATTCTACAGGACAATGTCTGACAAATCCCTTCCTTCCATGGTCATAGAATATGTACTTTGACTCAGTATGAGCCTTACATTCTTGTCATAGACAGCCTATGGGCTGTACACTGGAATAAAATGTTTGGTGTGACCAGACACTTATACTAAGGTGTGTGTGAGTATATTGGTTAGTGATCCTGAGCAGGGCACTGTGTACGATAACATATCCCTCCTTACACAAGTAGCGTGTGTCATCATCATATGGTTCACATGGTCTTACATCTCTACATAGCAAAATGTGGAAATCAAGAAGGCAGACAATGAGTTTGTGGTGATTGAATTTGCTACAATGCTGATGCAGAAAATAAACTTTTGACAGAAAGGAGCAAAAAGGTAAAGTGAAGGTGTCATGCATGGTGAATGAAATCACTGGAGTAGATGCCACACCACTGGGAGTCCAAAGGCCAAAGTAATCCTCCATTGGAACTGGTAGGTGGTGAAGGATCAGTCAACAGAGTGAATATATGTGGAACACAAAGGAGGTCCTTCAGAAAGAGGCCACTGGCTGCCAGTGGTGGATGTCTTGCCATTCATAACTCCTGGATTCTTTGCTGGATGTCCCCGCTTGCATGGGGGGAGATCTTCTGGTACAGAGGCAGAGGTGTCTAGGGCTGGTTCTTGCTCTGGAAGGCATCCCTTCCAGTGGCTGGCACTGATGTTGCGTGCCTGGTGTTGATGAACCAACGGAAGGGGAAGATTACTTTGAAAAGCCCTGGACAGGACTGTGTGTATGTCCCTCATCACCACTGCTAGGGATTGTGGGCCTCCATCTGCTCTCACATGTCCGTATGCATGTCCCTCTGAAGCTGCTTGATTTCCTGGAGTTTGGTCAAGACCTGGTCCATCATGCCTTGGGACTCCTGATAGGCCCCACCGATGTGCCTGATGGTGTCCTGGCCACGAGCAGCCACAGAGGCCTCACCTCGCTGGCCCACAGCATCACTTCCATGCACCCTACCCCACAGGCCTGTGCCCTTGCCACAGGGTGCCCTATCCCACTAGGTCCTGAAACCTCATTGTCCGAAATGTTGCACTGCAACTCAGGATCCAGGACTGGGGTAGGGGCACAAGATGGTAAACACTGTGCTTGGTTCACAGTTTGAGGTGTGAATGGCTCCCTGTAATGTTGAGGCAACCGGGCTGGGAGGTGTTGATGTGGCCACAATGAGACTTACTGTTGCCGTCTGACCAGGTTGCCCAGATGGGCCAGAACTGTCCAGCACATCCAGATGTCCAGGAGTGTCTTCTTCACTGAGGGCTTCATCAAGAGTAGTAGTAGCAGTCTCCTCTGTGGTCTCTGTGTGCCCAGTGACAGCTCAACCTGTTGATGTCAAAGATACGATGATACTGGAGGTATTGTGACATCTACCTCTAACAGTTTACTGTTACATTAAGCAAAGACCTTCTACAAAGTTAAGTTGCAGTTAATCCTATTGTGGCAAGTACCCATGGTATTGGTTGTACTGACATGATATTTGTGGAGCATGCCAGATCATTTTGACTAAAGCAGCTGCTGAAATGTGCAGATCATTAGCCCTTGGGTGGATGACTTGAGAATGCCATCTTGCCACCACTGCAGGCAAAAGAGTGGTTATGCAAGATAGGCCTTTGGCCATTTTGAGGCCGAGTTAATTGTGATGCAAGCAGACCCAGGAGTTTGTTGTATATGTGACTGGAGTCATTGTGTGGTCAGTGCAGTGTGAATGTGTCTGCTGCCAATACCATGCTGGTTATGCATCTCATGGCCTTTTGGGATCACAGTTTTGCACACTGGGTAAGCTGTCCTTCCTGTCCTCAATTGTTTCATCTTGGGTAGCAGTTCAAGATGGAGCTAGGTAGCCAGACACATCTCAGAGTTGAGCATGATCTGTATCTTGGTCACTCTCAGGTGAGTAAAGTTCAATTGAGAGTTAGCAAGCAAAGGTATTTGGACAAGCAACCACTGATCTGGTGTTTGGAGTTAGAGAAACAGTGCCTCCTTGGAGTGGCAGTCATGTCACTATCTATACTACACACACTTGACAAATGTTATCCTCACAGGTAAGTAAACTTTAATTGAGAGTTCACTAGTAGATGGATGTGGGCAAGTGAACACTGGTTTTGTGGTTGGAGTCAGAGAAACAGAGTTTATTGGGTTTTGAATTCCGGTCACTCCCTCTACTTCCCACCACTATACAAACAGTGTCTTCCCAGGTGAGTAAACTTCAATTGAGAGTTAACAGACATATGTATTTGGGTATGTGAACACTGGGCTTGTGTTTAGAGTTAGAGAAACAGAGCCTACTGGCCTTAGAAGACATGTCACTCCCTCTGCTTCATACACTTGCTAATTGTCATCCTCCCCAGGTGAGTACACTTCATTTGTGAGTCACGAAACAAGGGTATTTGTAGAAGAGAACACTGAACTGATGGTTGGAGTGATAGTAACAGAGTTTTCTGGGAGTTGCAGTCACGTCCCTCCCTGTACTACACTCACCATACAAATATTATCCCCCGCAGGTGAGTACACTTCATGGGTGAGTTACCAAATAGGAGTCTTTGGAGAAGAGGACACTGGGCTGGTGAGTGTAGTAACTGTGGCAGAGCCTCCTGGCTTTAGCAGTCATATCACTCCCTCAACTACACACACTATACAAATGGTATCCTTCCAGCTGAGTAAACTTACATTGAGAGTTGACAAACAGGGGTCTTTCGACAAATGAACACTGTTCTGGGGTTTGGAGTCAGAGAAACAGTGCCTCCTGTGAGCAGCAGTCAGGTTATTCCTTTTACTTCACACACTTCACCACCATTCTTACCCCAGGTGAGTTAACTTCATTTAGGAGTTGAAAAACAGAGGTCTTTGGACAAGGGAACACTGGGCTGGTGTTTGGAATTATATAAACAGTCCCTCCTGTGAGTTGCAGTCAGGTCACCCTCTCTACTAAACACACGGCCAATGTTTTCCCACTACAATTGAGAGTTCACTTACAGATGCATTGTAGCATGTGACCACTGTGCTAGTTTTGTGGTTACATGAATAGTGCCTGCTGAGAGTTGTAGTCATGTCAGTTCCTGTACTACACACACTTGACAAATGTTATCTCCCCAGGCGTGTATCTTTAAATTTATAGATAACACACAGAGTTATTTTGACAAGGAAACACTGATCTGGTGTTTGGAGTTATAGAAAAGTACCTGCTGGGAGTTGCAGTCATGTCAGTCTCTGTACTACACACACTATACAAATGTCATCTCCCCAGGTGAGTGCACTTCAATTGTGAGTTGCCCAATAGAGGTCTTTGGACAGGTGAACACTGGACTGGTGAGTGGAGTAACAGTAAATGAGGCAAAAGGAGAGATCTAGGCATGCATGACTGTATGTTTGTGACATTTTTGATGTTGTATCTTATCAGACTCCACTCCCACAGGTATTCCTGTCAAGCACTGAGCATTCCAGTTGGCCAAGACCTTCTCCTTCCAGGGAAGAAGTTATAATTGGGCACCGAGTGGGCCGCCGCCAGTCTTCTTGGCATGCAGCTGGTGCCTGGAAACCAGGGAACAGACCTTGTCCCTTAGGTTGTTCCACCGCTTCCAGATGTACTCTCTTGTGTGTAGGTGTGCCTACAGCATTCACTCTGTCAACGATCCTGTCCCACATTTCCATTTTCCTCCTGAGAGGAGTATGCTGGACTTGTGCTCCAAACAATTGTGGGTCTACTCTAATGATTTCATCCACCATGACTTGTAACTCCTTTTCAGAAACCCTGGGATTTTTGTAACGTGACACGATGAAACAAACAAAAACGGTTGACAGTGACTCACTAAACAGGTGAAGTGCAATAGGATGTGAACGGACAAAAGTATTTGTGGGGTGTTCAATGGGATGGTGAATAAAGGGGTGCCTAAAATATTGACTATGTGGACTAAAAGAGGTCTGGCTTCTGTGTGTTGCAGTGTAAATGCAAAGGATTGTGGTCTGTGAAGGGTTGTGATTTATAGTGTTCTTTGCAGGTGTGTCCAGTGTGGCAATGTGTGTCGGCTGCATTGTTTTCAAATTCATCCAATGAGCATTTGTGTATTGCCTTGCTGACCGTGGACTGCCGTAGTTTGGTCCACCACAGCTACTGTGTACCTGCAATAAAGTCAGTGGTTAGTCATGGTGCTGTCGGGGGAAGGTTGGACCACCTATTTCAAGGCCACTGCGCCACTGGCGGTCTGCCTTTTTTTGGGGCGGTTTTCAGTCCTGCCTGTATAGGGCGGTCTTGTCAGGACGGCCAACTGGTGGTTTGGCGGTCCGACCACCAAACTCGTCTTGAGGCCCTAAGAGACCAACAGAGGGCTGGAGTTTGTCCTTTGAATGGGTCTTCAGAGCAGGAAGAGATACAGTGGGCCTGATTTATGAAAAGTTTGCACCGCCTTAGCTTCATTTTTGATGTAAAAGCAGGCCCCAAGAGACGTCACTAAAGGGAGTTTGGCTATCCACTGAACTAGCTAGAAGCAAAATTGGTGAGAACATGCTACAGGACAGCCCATGATGCCACGTGAAGATCCCAGGGCACCATTGTGGACCAGCCAGGCAGGAGCAGAGATGTTAAGTAAGAGAGAGGATACCTGAAGGCATGAGGAACAATAACAACTACAACAAAGGACAAAGGTAAGTAAATTCTTAAACCTGAGGGATGGAAAGGAAACAAAATTACAGTATAACAAAGCTGAAATAGGTGCAAACTAGTCTGAAGAGAACAGCCACAACTACTGAGGACACATTACCAAGTGCCAACTTAATGTTTGAATGACTCTCAAATACTAGATTTGCCATATATGCCCTGGACGTGTCTCAAAAACCAGGTAGTCGTATTTTTATATATTTTTTTTTATTATTAATTGATAAACAAGGTCAGTGAATATTCAATTTCCGCTAAAGCTGTGGGACTAAGGTTAAATATGTCAGCCAGAAAGTGCATGACGGAGATGACTGTAGACCCGACCGAAAATGCGGGAGAAGACAGTTTTCTGATGTAATATCTTTTAAACAGCATACCTTGTTTCTAATTCTTCAGGCCTGATGCCTCTCAGTGTAATTTCTCTTGCACAATTTCAGCATTTCCCCGGTGTTCACATTCTTTCAGCGTTTATCTTTGCATTCTTAACAGATACTAGTCCTGGGACACCCAATGCGTGATCCCTAAGATCACGTCTACCTCTGCTTACTTATTTTCAGAGTGGGGGTGCTGGCATCTATGCTGACATCACTGAAGTCATACGTATTGTGAAAAATCCAAACATCACCCAAAGAACAGGTATAACAAATGAGTCACGTCCATTCGGCCAGAGAGTCATTAGGGTGTTAAATGCAGCCAGTGGTGCAGTTTGGATCATACAGGTGCAAATATACCACTAACGCATGGGGGGTAGCTCACCGTCATTTACAGACAGAAATTTTCTGATTGAAATGGCCAGAAAATTCACACTGATGTGCTGTTTTAATGATAAAACTATATAGCGCACAAACAATTATGTGTGGAAATTGCTTTTTGGCAGCTATTTACCAATTGCACATTTCCAAGTGAAGGGTCTTGATTTGTCTTAGTCCTATTAAAATCCTTGTTCCATCACACTTCAGAAAAACTTTGAAACTGCTTTGTAGTGCTTTTCAAAAATGTATTTATATGTTTAAATATGTGCATGTTTATTTGACATGTATTTAAATATTAGGTGTTAGAAAAAAACGGTCACCCTACATCCGTTCCGTGATCACTCCCTATACCCCAGCCAGACTGTAAGATAATTCACTTTACAAATTCTTCTAACTTTGCTGCCAGATGAAGACGAGTAAACATTAACTTCATTCTAAAATAACAAGCAGCAATTTGTCAGAAGACATAACCTGACATTTGGCCCCTGGCTTTAAATCTAAAACAAATGCAAATTGATAATAATAAAAGGTGAGAAAGTCTTTATTGCTCATTCACTTGCTGAGCTCAAATATG
Source organism: Pleurodeles waltl (assembly GCF_031143425.1). Taxonomy (NCBI): domain Eukaryota; kingdom Metazoa; phylum Chordata; class Amphibia; order Caudata; family Salamandridae; genus Pleurodeles; species Pleurodeles waltl. The sequence continues at coordinate 32,785,214 of NC_090437.1, forward strand.
ATTACTTCCAGTGCCTATGGTTATGCATGTAACAAAGTGCCAGGGATGGGTAGAAGCCACCTAAGCCCACCTGGCACCACAACAGGTTTATTCCTTATGAACATGGAGCTGACTACATCTTTCCATTCATCTGGATAGTCTGCTTGTAGTGCTGCTAAGAGCTCGATTAGTAGTCAGGTGCAAAACAGCCTGGTAACCACCAGCCCAAGTTAATGATAGTGGGGGTATCGGTAACACCATGTGCAGAAATACTCCTGACTCTGAAGATCTAGGGAATAACCTGTGGAAATCAGGCACGCCCACAGCAACACCGATTGCACGCCCCTTCCACACAAAGTGCAGCATGTGAAGTGGCCGTATTTACAAGGTGGCATTAAGCCAAGAAAAGTGGCTCAACGCCACCTTGTAAATACAGTGCAGTGCATAGCGCCACCGGAGCATCACTAAAAGTGGCACTCCGGTGGCACTAGGGGTTATTAAATATGCCCCTTAGTCCTTCCTGGGCATCAGGGGGTCCTTCATCCATTTCTGCATGGCGGTTCTAGAATCTAGAAGTGAGGCACAGAAAAATCACCATGCAAGAGAGGATCTCCCTGTTTAAGAGTTTTTAAAATCAAAAGGAAGATTCCAGAAATCAAGCACCCCTGGCCAATCCTAGGGCATCACGCCACCTCTCCACCCCTGTCCCAACCCTCCAGCACATCCTGCTGGGACAGTTCAAAATGACATCATCTAGGAGTCACCAGTCGCATCTGCTTCTGAGGTCTCACCTCCGCCCTTCACTGACATCATTGTCATGATCTTGCACACCAAAAGCTCAAAGAGAGCCCTCTCCTGGGTTGACTCCCGTTGTCTGGGCTCACTCCTTTGCACAGTGGGCTTGACATTCCTATCAGTGGTACAGTGTGGCCGCTGAGTAGTTGAGGCAGATTATTCCTCCCCACTCCTTTCCTCCTCAGGAGCTGGCTGAAGAATTGATAATTGCTCCCTTTTTGTGGGGAGGCCTTTGTTCCTGCTGTTAGAAAGAAATGTATTTAATCTTGCACAGCAGGTTGACAAAAGGCCTGGGCTCTGATCCTGAGCTGAGCAAGAGAAATATGACAATTCTGTATGACCCATAAAGTGTACAGATACCATTTTAGGAATTACAGAATTGATGTTCCTGCCCGTTACACCCCAATTGAAAACATAAATGGTCTCTGTAGGCCAAAGGGAAGCAAAAAGGCATTCTAAAGCAGTTCTCTCGCTATGTGTGTAATAAAGTGTCACTACAGACAAAACAGTAACTCACACTGACTTTCCCTATTAGTGTACACTAACATTATAAGCTTTCTCCCAGGTCAATATCAAATCCTAGGTCACTATCTGTTCTGCAGAGTCCCCATTGAATCCCCCATGTGCCAGTTGTGGGCGCAGCCCACACAGATTTGCACATCCGTGTTCATACATATACAGCTGTAAATAGCCAAGTGCCCCTTTCCCTTGCTGCATTGTAGTGGCCCTATCTTAAAAGATGGGCACTAGCAATAAACATGTGCAGTCCATTTGGCATGTGATTATGGTGGAAAACAGCCTAAACAACGTGGCTTGAGTCACGTTGTGCCTTTACAACGCGGCCTGAACCATAAATGCGTCTTTACAACGCATTCTTTTACCACTCTAGTCATTACAACGACTTGCCTTAGGGAAAGTGTTGTTGGACTGATGTTGGACTTTAAGTCCAACACTTTCCCTACTGTGGCACTGACTGGAGTTGGAATAGTAAACTATACTATTCCAAAGTCCAGTGCTTTCCCCAAGGCAAGTCGTTGTAATGACTTGCGTGGTAAAAGAATGAGTTGCAGAGACGCATTCGTGGATTCGGCCGCGTTCTTAAGGCAGGCGTGCTAAAGACCTGTGTTGTTCCGACACACAACCAATTATCATGGGTGAGACACATGTAGTGAGACTTGCTCACAGTAAAAAGTCCCAAAAACTTGTGATCCAAAAAGTAAAAGATCTGGGCATACTGAATAGGAGAAAGCCAATTGCAATAACATTTTGTTGCTATGTGGTGCATTCTGTTCAGAAATGCTATGCATCTAATAAATACAAATACAAAAAATGCCATTTTACAAATTGAACTGACTTTTCTTCCTGAAAATGTCTCTGTTTTGGCTTTAATGCCATAATTAATTAAATGTGCTAAATTTACAAAACCTTTAAAATAAAAGGCACGTGGAAAAAAAACCCGAGAGTGATTTTATCAAATTTATAAAAACTAGTTTGCAACTTTTGCAATGAATAAAGATTTACTTGACTATTGTTAATGCTGAGTTTTACTAATGAAAATTAATGTACTCTGAGTGTTGAATTTGTGTACAAAATGTGTTAACTTAGAGAAAAATAATGCACACATTTGATGTTGCACCCACTTGAGTGGCCGATAATGTTTACAAAGTGTACTTATTAATGGCTTATTAATATGAAATATTGAGCTTGTGTTTGATTAATGTATTAATATGTCATATTAAGGGTTATGCATTATGTATTAGCTTTATTATTTCGTAGGCCTTAACTTAGTAAGGTCGTGGGCCTTGTTGCACGGCCTCAAGTCAAGCTGCATTTCGTAGGTGATTTATAAAATGGCTGCTCAGAGGATTAAATTGTGATTTTCCACTGTACTGACCATGTGCTCGTAGCTGAAGTTAGTTCTCATGAGAAACTGCTTGCAGGAAGATGCTGTACTAGCTAGAGAAACATGGTATAATGTAGTATATATAAGAGTGGCCTTCCCAGGAAAAGACAATGGATGCACTGACTCGAGTATAAGTTGCAACAATATTGATACCTTACAAGCCGAATGATGGGAACAGGAGAAGAGGAGGCAATCATCGACATGTGAACCATATAGTAGTAAAACTTTAGATTTGGGGTTTTATTCTCATTTGACTAAATGTAAACATACGATTCTTTGACCAATGAGGGTGTGGCAAATAGTTTTAGGAAATCTAACTTAGCCGGACTGCACCGAGAGGAGAGAGCCATTTTGCTATTATTTTCTTGTCCGTCATGAATAGAGAAATGCTTAACGTTATTGCTTAAAGAGACTTTGCTTTACTGAACTCTAATGCTGAATACTGATGTCTTGCTGACCGAACTGATTTCCTATTGACGAAGGCTGTCACAGCCTCCTGAACCATATTGAGGACCGGTATAAGACGACATTTCTGAGTGTTATGTCTATTTGCTTTTGTCCCTAGGTACCAACCGCTAATTTTGATAGAGCCATAGTTAGATGTTTTTCCAAATTTGTGTTGACTAAATTGTTTTACATGAAGCCTAAACATGCTATTCTAATTTGACGACAGTAAAGGTCCTTCCTCACTGATGAAGCTCACTATATATAATAATAGTTTATGTCTTTTATTTGCTGAATCTAAATGTACGCTATTTCGTATGGGCAGCTACTTATATTATTAATTTGTACTGTAAATTTAGAATGTGTAGTAGCTCAAGCTTTGATTAGATTGCAATTCTTTTGCCGCTTTGGTCAGCCAGTATTGTTTTTGCATGTTAATCATTTGATATTGAGATTAAGTTACATGACTTTAGCATTGTTAACATAGGGAAATAAACATTCTAACTTTAACCTAAAGGTGTGGTCATTCATGGCCGAGAAGTCATAGTGAGTGGAAATTTCCGACTCCTATTATTGATATCACTGATTACTATTTGTTATTGATTTGTATTGATACAGGGATATATGGTGGGAACTACTCGAAGCGCAGTCAAAGAGGTCCATCAGCCTATATGTGTCTCCCTTGTATGTTTACTTAATAAGGTCTGACGCGCTAACACTGTTTGAAATTCAGAATATCACTTTATTAGTCTGCAGTTTGTACACATATCTACGTAATTCATGATCAACTCTTCACTTTTGTCAGTCTCTGATGCTTTATCTACTTGTCTGTTTTTTGGGAGAGTCCTCGGTTCTCAAGGGACCATCTTTGATCAGTAGCCAATCCTATGTCCTTTTTCCTCTATTCTGGATTGAAATGCCTCATGTCTTTTGAGCCATTATTTCCAGCGCCTGCTGCGATTTCTCTCAATTAGGACTCAGTCCCATAAGTACAGCCACGTGAATTCACAAACTCTCCATGTCAAAACGGAGAGAGGATGATTTAAACATGCTTTATATTTCACAGGCTATTCTGTTTTACCTCTTGAGTTCAAAAGCTCTCCTGACTCTTAAAGGCTTTGAGGATGTGTCTGCTTGGGAATATTGGTCAATTGTTGTCACATGGCACAAGTATGACACCTGAATGTGTGGCGGAAACGCCTGGGCTTCTTTCAAACCCAGGGTAGATACACCGGCTGTACAGAGGCTTTGGGCTCGTGTACAAGGTGTAATTTCCCAAAATAGAGGCCCTTACCTGGTAGTGCTGCTTCGAGGTGGGAAGGTGATTACGTTCACATAGTAGATTTGCATAGCGTCTTCTACTATTTGCAATGGCACAGGCGAGCTGACAACGTGAAGTAACTCCACAGTAATAGGTAGTGTTACCGACTGAATCAAGTGTTCCCCAAATCAATTTTTCAGTGTTTATGTGCTTCCATAAATAGTGGCTACTTTCCCATGAGGTAAGTATTATAGTTAAAATGGATTTTCACTATGGCCTTTTATATGCACTTTTTTTTATTTCTGAGGCGTGTGAACTCTTTGACTGTACAGTAGCAATCATCACATGGCAGGGGCACCGTGAAAATCAATTGCTCGGACGCGCTCTATGATTAGTTTCAGAAATCTATCTTCATGCTTTTGATTCTTTTTTTTTTCACACTTTACTTCCATTTGCTAAGTGATTTATAATTCAGAACAACAACACAATGTAATCGTGTTGATCATTATTTCCAGGTTGCATTCAGAAGCAAATTCACAGTTAAACAGAGAGACAAAGGGAGAGGCAGCAGATAAGAACAAGAGAGACAGAAAAGACGGAGAATCTCAGATAAAATAATCTTTATATTTGTATTCAAAACTGTTTTATGACTACTAAGCCATGAACAAGTACGTAATAACAATATAATGCAAATATATTAAATAAAACATAGATTATGTCATTAAAAAATAAAAAATACATACAAACAGGAATTCTAACCTGGGGCCAGATGTAGCAAACTTCCAAATTGCGACTTGCAATTTGCGAGTCCCAGCGACTCGCAAATTGCAACTCGCAATCTGGAATGCAGTACGGTGTCTCAGACACCGACTGCGACTCGCTATGGGGTCGCAATGACCCACCTCATGAATATTCATGAGGTGGGTCACAAATTGCGGCCCCATAGCGAGTATAGGCACTCGCGAACATGGAGGCCTGCTGTCGTCAGCAGACCTCCATGTTCGTGACTGCTTTCAATAAAGCAGTTTTTTTTTTTTTAAGTGTAGCCCGTTTTCCTTAAAGGAAAACGAGCTGCACTTTTAAAAAAAAACGAAACCTTTAGTTTCGGTATTTTTTCAGGGCAGGGAGTGGTCCCTTGGACCACTCCCTGCCCTGAAAAAATATTTTTGGGTCCATTCACAAAGTGGAAGGGGTCCCATGGGGACCCCTTCCAATTTGCGAGTGGGTTACCATCCACTTGAAGTGGATGGTAACTGCGACTCCATTTGCGACCGCGTACGCGGTCGCAAATGGAATTGCATCCCACTGCGAGTCGCAAATAGGAAGGGAACACCCCTTCCTATTTGCGAGTCGGAAATGCATTTTGCGAGTCGGTTCCGACTCGCAAAATGCATTTCTGCATAGGAAACTCCGGTTTGCGACTCGCAAACGGCAATTTTTGCCGTTTGCGGTCGCAAACTGTTTCCTACATCTGGCCCTAAGTGCCCATAAAAATCCATCCAGTAGGTAAAAACAATATTCAACCACAAACATTATCAACAAAAGAGAAACATAATATTTGGGATGAATATGAAAGCAAACATGTCACGTATGCGAAGAAAGGACCTTCTTGCGAATCAGCCGCATAGCACCCAAGTATTTAGCAACCACGCAGGCATATAATGGCCGACATTCAGATCCAAGAATGCGAAGAGCAGTGCTATGAAAGAGAGTAGCTTGTATAATGTATATTAACATGAAATGTTTATGGATTAATGTGTGATAATGCTGCATAGAAACTATAATAATAGTAATTTTGCTTAGACGTGCACTTGAAATGTGACCACGGGGAGTGGCCGCCAATATATACGTAGACTAATAATGATGACTGAAATGTTTATGTTGTGTTTAAATAAGCTTATACTAATGATTGTGTTATTGAATCTATGCTGAAATCCTCATAGGCCTTAAGTTAGCATGAGCCGAAGCTTAGCTGCTTGGCTCTCATATTAAATGCATTTTTCTTTTTTTCAGTGTGCTGACTCACAAAGGGACACGACCCTGCGTGTTAGGACGAATGCAACCATGTTAGATCCGTTCCCATAGCCTTCTTCTTGTTTGCAGAGTAAATGTTAAAATAAACTGAAACAGTGTAGATTAATGTAATGTACAAGGTCATTCAAACCGGTGAAGACAATGGAACTGCTGACCAAAAGATGTGCAAAGCATTACAGAAGGATGAAATCATACCGGCCGTGCCACCTCTGAAGATGTCAATTATGAAGACCAATCAAAGACTTGTAAAATAATATGGGGTGAAGAGTTAGATTACCTAATGTATTTTCTGATAGGTTAAAGATAGTGGGGTATAACAGATGACCAATAGAATTTTGGGGGAATGTACAATGGAAAAGGGATAAAAACCCATGTCACAGGGAGTCATTTAGGTGGGTTAGGGTATTCTATTGATTTTATCCAGAAACTCTGTCACTCTGTTTGGTGACTTGTTGGTTTACTTAAAACCATCCTCGCCCTTAGATTGTCCATTTTATACTTTACCTCCTTAAGAGGGAAGTGCCCTTTTGCCCTGGAGCTGAGTTCTGACTGATGGCGAATCGACTGATGTCCTGAGAACGAAGACTGAACCTGTGCGCTGACCTAAACTTTGGAGGGTAATTATGACAATGCAATTGTGATTTGTCTGTTTGCTTTTCCTTTCTAGGTACCAGCTGCTTACTTTTGACATAGACCTTAGATAGATGTTTTCCAAATTAGTGTTCTAAATTGTTTGCATGAAGCCCAACATGCTAATGCTAATCAGTGGTTAGGGCAGGTGTTCACTAAAATGACGCAAATAGACAAACGACTGAGACTATGCTTTGTTGAACTGACGCGATATTGACACTCTGCTAAACTTGATCTATGTTCCCGCCGTGTTATGTTTTGATGTTTGTGATTCTCGCTTTAATGAAAACTTACCAAAGTTGCCATATTGTGACTATGCTATTATGTTTCTTGGCTTTGAGTTTGACGTATCTGATATTAGAATTGTAAGCAATAGGGAATAAAACTCATAAAATTCTTCTAAACCGGTGTGGTTATTCATGGCTGAAAGGTCATGGAGCGTCTTGAATTATTAATGACTTTGACTAAAGTGAAATGCATTGTCGTAATAAATATTGATTACATTATTGATGTATTGATTGACATATTGATTAGCTATCTCTTCCTGAGGTGTCTCTCAACTGGGTCAAAAGATTCAGTGGCCTAAAACGAGTCCTGATGTGTAATAAATTATTATAAAGGGACGCGTTAACAGTTCTGGTAGCAGAGCGACAGTTTGGCCCTTTGGGGCCCTAGGACGGAGAATTATTGTTTAAATTGTTTTTCTGAGATAATGCAAATTGGAGTTATGATGTGTTTCTAAATTCACCATGACTTTCCTGGGATCTCGGAGCCTGCCTAAGTGAGTTTGGGATGTTCTCGGTGTCATAGCATGTGTGGTGTAGGTTTTGCGCTTGCTCAGCTTATGCATTTTGCAGGTGATTTGTGAAGTTTGTGTGTATTTAGGCTAGGTAAATGTTGTTTTAGTAGGAGTGGGCGTACTCCGCAGTATGAGAGTAGGGAAGTCGGCGTACTTCACATGAGTGTGGTGCTTTGTGTTCAAAATTATCCACGTCGTTGGTTGTTTATGTACGGACCCGTCGTGGTCTAAGACTCCAGAGTATATTGACAAGTGTAGGAGACACTTGGGTTTATGTTGTAATTTGTGCGGTTTAATTAAGTCAATCGGGCGAGGTAGGCAAATCGAGTTTGAGTCAAGTTGTATGTGTGAAACCTTCGATGGAGATTTGGCAAGTTCTAAAGTGCACTAGGAGGAACCATTGAAAAGCCGAGAGTAGGATTTGAGGGTCGAATTCTGCTTGCGGGTGCGGGAACTGAGAAGGAGAGAGTAGCGGCCGAGGCATCAAGTGAAATCTCTGTAAAGTTCTGAAGCAAATGTGTTACCCTTCCTGTAGTAAACCGGCAAATTTGTGTTGTTGTTGTTAAAGGTGCTCGCAGTAATTTTGCATTAGCTTGGTGTGAATCCAGTGAGGGGCGGACGAGCCGCAAGACTTTTTCAGCTGCAGTGTGTGAGTATGATGTCAGTGGTGCCGCGCTGAGATAGGTCAGTTGTCGAGAGGGGTCGCGCACGGATTGGCTGCTGTCCGTGAGAGGCAATAGGTTGGGAAAGGTGGGTGAAGAGTGTCCTGGGAATTAAAGTCACTTCTTGATTAAAATACAAACAAAAGGACGCAAAGATTAATTTTGTCAAAGCTTTAAAGAGTGCTCTAAAAGGAGACACATATATTATGGCGAGTGAAGAGGAGCCTACACCGCCTGAGGGGACTCCAGCTGACATAGTCATGGAGGAAAAAGGTGTCACGCCCTGTTTATGGATGAAGCAGTGGCGCAAATTGACAGAAAAAGAGGGATGTTTGGCGTTCCCAGAACACGGGACGTTCAATACAAGAGTTCTAGAGAATTTAAGGTGGATGTTAAGTGTACAGAAGCCACCTCCGAGGCCAGCTCAGTATGAGGCTTTAGCAATTTGGGATTTAATGGCTTTTAAACAGAGACAAGAAAAGTTCCAAAGAAGACTGAAAAGGGCAGAAAAGACTCTAGCGGAAGCTAGGTGGGATAATGAGAGCAAAATGTGGAGACGGGGAATAGTTGACGGACTAAAATTGTTCCCAGCAATAACACAGTGAGATGAGACACAGGGAAAGAAAGCCACATGTAAAACAGACAAAGGCCCTAGTAAGCCTTAAGAAACTAAGAGATCTTGGGAAGAAGAAGATGATTCAGACAATGAAGAATTCCTAAATCAGTTATGACATGATCGCCGCCACCTTATGCGGTAAGCGACAATGTCCCGAGCACTAGTGTGGGTCCTGGGAACCAGACGCAGGAGAAGGGAGTTACTGATACAGTACAGACTAGTGATACGGGTTCGATACAGAATGGTGTCAGTGTACCCACTGCACCAGACATGCAGATACATTTGCAACCTCCACCCCAGATACAGAGAATCTATCCAGACGTCCCAGTACTAGAGACTACTACAAACCTGATAGTGCTGCCAGACCTGATAGATACAAAATCGAGGTTAGTACAGATTGAGACAACTCCGCAATTGTTGGCACAGCCACAGCCACAATTGATACCGGGATATAATCCAGCAGCAGGACCTCCATTAATACCTGCCCCGGCTTCAGAGAATCAGACCTTTGGAGTCCCTGCTCCACGAGGTTTTGGACCAGGTCAGACACCAGCTGCAATATCGTTGCCAATTACTGTTGGTCCACCGGTGCCATTGTATGCGCAAGGTAAGCCTGGTGCATGTGATCAGGGAATAATGACCCAAGATGTGATAAGAGGAGGGTCCTTAGGAACCCCCCAGTTAATGGCCCCAGGAGAGCAAGCGGTTGAAAAACCAAGGTCTTTGATAGACCTTAGCCCAGTTGAAGCACCATTGGAAGCAATGAGACAGGCAGGGCTAGGAGTGTTAACCCCACAAACAACATGTACGAATGCTTCACCATCGCCAATGATGCATGCAGGGAACATTTCATTGCAAGGTTTTACGGTACAACAGTTGAATGAGAGGTTAGAGAAGACCTTTACTACGCAAAAGAATACTGTAACTGCAGTGGAACCGGAAAGGTCAGAGAAAGATGATTACCTGAACTTCGTGAGACTGGGCGTGGAAGCGGCTGAATTAGTGGATGGAACAATGGGGGTAAACAGATTAGAGTCATACACAGAAGCAGAATTGAGATATCCGTGCCCTAAGATTACTAAGAAAGTAGGCAAGGTACATCAGAAAATAGCGAACCTGGCAGACAAATACAATATTGATATTGAGAAAACTAAACATTTGAAAAGAAGCTACAGGTTAGACTTTGATTCAAAAGACTTCAAACACATGAGGTCTGCCGGAATGAAAGCGCATTTAAAGGAAATACTGCAAAGTGCGCAAATCTGGGGAGCATTAGAAAAATGGGAAGGCAGATGGGCTAAGAAAAGAGACAAGGAGAAAGGTGACAGCCCAGGACCAAGTAAAGCTAAAACTACACCAGATACGAAATCAGTAAAGATGCTGCCAATGAGAAAAACAGCTGGTGGGGTTTTAATTCATGTACCATGGTCCAGAGGAGACATCCTATCTTTTACAAATGATTATCCCAGGTTGAGGGAGAAACCGATTGAGTGGTACCAACAAACAGATAGGTTTGTGAAGCTTGCGAAGTGTCTTTGGGAAGACTTGAATACCTTGTTTGAGATCATTGTTCCGCCCGACTTATGGCTTGAGTGCAAGAAAGGGGTAGACTGGCCAACGCAGGAGCCGGCAAGAGATAAGGTGACCGGAGCACCCTCTGAGGAGGTGATGAAGTACTATCATAAAGTGATTGAGTTTTTGAAGCAGAAAGTGTCGCCGAAAGTGACTGATTGGCAGAAAATCGACCGGACCTCACAGGAGGTTAAGGAATCAATACATGCTTACTATGAGAGGTTGTTGAAGGCATTCAAACATTACAGTGGTACTGAGACCATTGAGCAGAAAGACATGAACCATCTCGTGTTCAGATTTGTTGAAGGGCTGAGACCAGAGGTTAGCCAGATGATTAAGAATCATTTGATCTGTTGGCAAGCGAAGCCGATTGATGAGGTGTTGCAGTATGCGAAATACTGTAGTGATGAGATTGAGCTGAAGCAGAAAAAGTTGAAGGATAAAGTGATGGTGATGCAGATAAGGGCTGCGCAGGCAGGAATGCAGGGAAATAGAATCCAGTAGATGATACAGCAGCAACCGCAAGGGAATGGCGTGTTTCAGACACAGCCGAGAGGCCGAGGTCGAGGTTTTGTGAATCGCGGCCCAGACTTGAATACTGTTGTAGTTCAAAATGATGTACAAGGGATGAAAAAGATGTCACCATGTCACCCGTGCGGGGGAGCGTGTGGCATTGGAAGTGGGAATGCCCAAATGTGGTGCAGGATGGTGTCGTTCAACAAAGCACTAATGTCGGTACAATGCAAAATATGAGAGGTCCAAAATTGAGAAATCAAAACCCGAACTTTCAAAATAACAAGGTCCAGATGCAAGGGTTACAGCCCATGCAGCAAATGCCACGTGTTCAGCCAGCGCAAATGCAGCAAGTACAACAGCAGGTTCCCATGGTACCTAGACAGCAAATGCAATTACCAATGGCTCTAATGGGACAGCAACAGGTGATGCTTCCTCAGCAGGTCACAGGTCAAGTGATGAGCCAAAATAATACAGTACAGCAATTCCCATTGCGTGGTGAAGATGGAATGAATCAGGAATGGTCGGATGACAGTTCAGACAGTGAAGAGTGCAGGCTAGCAGCATCCCTAGAGGTAGATCAAAGGGGACCCTATGTAGAGGGAAAGGTGATGGGCCATAAGGTTTCATTCTTGGTTGATACCGGAGCAACACGCTCTACGGTCAGAAGTGCAGAGGTTCTGAAACTGCCACTTTCGGGGCGTACCATAAGAGTGGTCGGAGTAGCAAACCAGTACTTGACAAATCCAATTACAGATCCAGTGCAAGTTGAGAATGGCAACTTCCAGGGACTGCATAAGTTTGTAGTCTGTGATTCAAGTCTGGTGTCCCTACTGGGAAGAGACTTAGGGGGTCATTTTGACCTTGGCGGACGGCGGAGGCCGTCCGCCAAGGTACCGCCGCTGAATGACCGCACCGCGGTCAAAAGACCGCGGCGGCCATTCAGACATTTCCTCTGGGCCGGCGGGCGCTCTCCAAAAGAGCGCCCGCCGGCCCAGAGGAAATGCCCCTGCAACGAGGACGCTGGCTCAGAATTGAGCCGGCGTAGTTGCAGGGGTGCGACGGGTGCAGTTGCACCTGTCGCGTATTTCAGTGTCTGCTTAGCAGACACTGAAATACTTTGCGGGGCCCTCTTACGGGGGCCCCTGCAGTGCCCATGCCATGGGCATGGGCACTGCAGGGGCCCCCAGGGGCCCCGCGGCACCCCCTACCGCCATCCTGTTCCTGACCTGATATTCAAGATACACAGTTAAAGGAAAATGACTGCATTATGTTTGTTGATGGATCCTGTTTGAGAGACTCAGTCGTAATGCTGAGAGCCGGTTACGCTGTATGTACCTTAGCTGGTATCATTGAAGCTTCCTGGCTCGAGAGAGTGTATTCCGCACAAGTGGCAGAGCTAATTGCCCTTACTAAGGCATGCCACGCAGCTGAAAATCTGAGAGTCACTATCTCTACTGACAGCAGATACGGATTTGGAATTGTACATGACTTTGGCCAATTGTGGTCACAGAGAGGTTTTATGACCTCTTTTGGTTCTCCCGTGAAAAATGGTGAACAAATTAAGGATTTATTACATGCGATTCAGTTACCTCTTGAAGTTGCCGTGGTAAAATGCAATGCTCATGTTAAGTCACAAGACTTTGTGTCCATGGGAAACGGATATGCAGATGAAGTCGCAAGATTTTGCGCATTGAACTGTATATCGTTCAAGGATCAGTGGGAATTGTTACCGCAAACTGAAAATGACACATGTTTGAACCTTGCATTAACAGTGGTTGATACACTAGATGGGCTAAAAACACTACAGAGTCGTGCTAGCAAGGAGGAAAAGCGCTCCTGGCAGAGAATGCAATGCGTACAAAGAGCTGATGACTTGTGGGTCTCAGAGGAGGGGAAACTGGTTTTGCCAAACTGTCTTCTGTCACAATTTGCAAGGCTCTACCATGGACAGGCACATCTTGGGAGAGATGCAATGATCAGGTCATTCAGGATTGACTGGTTTAACCCAAAATTCAGACATGCGCAGAGGTTACTTGTCACAGGTGGATCATCTGTCAACAGATGAATGCGGGAAAAGGGACTGTGGTAACTTTGAGCCACATAGGGAGAGCTGGTGGTCAATTTAGCAAGATGCAAATGGATTTCATTGAAATGCCTGCTTGTGGAGGATTGAAGTACGTGCTGGTGATTGTGTGTGTTTTCAGCCACTGGATTGAAGCCTACCCCACACGTAGAAACAACAGTCTCACAGTTGCAAAGCTGCTGCTTAGGGAACTAAAACCAGGTTTGCGTTTCCGGTCTCTATAGAATCAGATAGAGGCACACACTTTGACAATGAGGTGATAAAGCTCTTGTGTGCCGCATTAGACATTGAACAAAAGCTGCATTGTAGCTACCACCCTGAAGCATCAGGACTAGTAGAACAAATGAATGGTACCCTGAAATCGAGAATGGCGAAGATGTGCGCAGCTACCAATATGAAATGGCCAGATGCATTGCCCTTAGTGCTGATGTCAATGAGGAGCACCCCTTATAAGAAGACAGGACTATCACCCCACGAGATCCTTATGGGTAGAGCTATGAGGCTGCCTGCAGTACCTGCAAATGCTCTTGTGAATATCACGGATGATATGGTGTTGGACTACTGCAAAGGTTTGGCTGATGTGGTTTGCTCTTTTTCTCACCAGGTGGAAGCTAACACATTGACACCGATCAGTGATCCAGGTCACTCCCTGCAAGCCGGTGACTGGGTGGTTGTCAAGAAGCATGTGAGAAAGTCGTGTTTGGAGCCGTGCTGGAAGGGACCATATCAAATAATTTTGACAACAACCACTGCTGTGAAATGTGCAGGCGTTCCAAACTGGATACATGCCAGTCACACAAAGAAGGTAACGTGTCCAACTGATGAGGAACTTGAAGTTTCCAACTCAACAGTTCCAGTGAGGGAAGTCTCAGGGCCCGAAAATAGCCAAGAGGGAACTGAGATTCCAGGAGAGCCCACTGAGAACAGCCTAGTCCCTCAAACAGTAAACGAGTTCGAGAGAGGTGACAGTGTTCCTATCTCAGTAGAGGCAGCCGGAGAACTAAATCAAGGAGAGGTTCTCCCAGAAGCAGACGGATAAGGGTTAGAGCTTGAGCCCATTACAGATCCAGAAGAAGAACAAGAAGGGGAAATAGTAGAAAGAGATCAAAGTACACCTACATCCCCTGAGCCAGTTGCAGGTCCGTCAAGAGAAAACAGCATAGCACAAGAGGAGGATGCTGTTTAGCGTATTGAAAGGACAAGCAGGAAAAAGACACATAAGGGAGATAACTGGCCAGAGAAACAGGCTGCAAAAGAAAAGATTGTACCAGGTGAAACAATAACAGAAGAAATTGATACATCCCGAATAGAGGATGTAAGTGAAGGAGAATTGCAAGGTGAACGCAGGTTGAAAAGAAAGAGAACCGCAAATAGAAGGTATGCAGGTCCTGAATGGGCATATGCAACAACATCTGAATGGCAACAAGAATTCTTAGCGTTCTGTTTTGATCGAGAAGTATCAGGTCAATACTACGGTACCTGAAATCCATTAAAAGAGAGAGACTTTGTTGAAATTGAAATTGAAAACTGAGAAGCTGAGAAAGAAACTTATAAATTACCGGATGTGACACTGATAACCTGAATTGACTTTTGAAAACCCGATTATGACAAGTTGCTAACCTGATTTGACAAAAGGGTCCTGGAGTGAGTGAAACGCTGTAAATACGCGCAGAGAGACAGAGACTTTTGTATCAAGAAAAAAAAAAAAGAGAAGAAAAAAAAGAACTTTTACATCATTTTCAAGTTGATTATTGTTCTGCTATCTGATTCTTTACAGACATGGCTTATAATAGAGGTAGTAACAAAAAGGGTAAAGTGTGTGGTTGGTTGAGTATTATATTAGGTATTGTGTGTGCAATAATAATTGTAGGTGTGATTGTGGGAATGCCATGGTTGGATAAGAAAGCGACTAACAATGCATCACAACTTGAGACTACAACATTAACACCGTGGGAAAGGTTTGAGCAGGATGCAAAACACTTGCATGAGGGAACTAACTCAAAGGGGGAACTTTCCACTAATGTCTTCTATCGCTTGCTGAATGAATACGTTGAGACCATGGATGCGAAAAACTGTTATGTGTGCACAAAGATTCCTTCATCAGTGCAAGAAGGGGTCACCTATCATGGCCTTCCATTAACGTACGGGATAAGTTGTAGCTTGCTATTAACAAGATTCTATAACCAAGAGCATGTGCAATATTTTTATTCAAATTTGGATGTAGTGTTTTCTTTTGTGCCTGTAATTGAGTTTGTGAACAATCTAGCTAAGGAGCATAGTATAAAATTAGTCAGAGGTTTCTTTGAACCGACACTTACATTTGGGACAGCTTATGCACACCGCAATAATCTGACTTGCTTATTGACACCTGTAGAGAAAAGCTTTTTAGATCACACTGATGATAGCCGCAGAGCATTGAAGGAAAGATTAGAAAAAGGGTTAGAGAAACGCACATATGCAAATGATTATGCTTACACTGCAATAAAGACACAAGGCAAATTAGCTATAGATGCATTACATGTAGGAAGGCTTTGTATATATAGGCCAAAATCTGAACATGACACTTTATTTGTGGGAACGAGTGAATGCAGACATGTGTTTTTGTTTCAGAGTAAATGGACATTCATGTTAAATTGACAGGATCCAGCGATCTCTGGGATCTGTTATATCTGTGGGCTAAATGCTTATTACCGTCTCCCTAAGGGATGGTATGGGACATGTTATTTGGGAATAGTTTTCCCAAAGATTTACCAGATTGATGACTTAAAGCAAATACCTAAAATGTCTGAATTACAACATACTAGACAAAAACGAGAGACAGCGGCTGCTGTTGTTGGTGACATATTTGGAGCCATAATTCCTTCAGTAGGGATTATCTTAAACTCCCTAAAGATTCAAAAGTTGTCTACTATTGTGGATAACATGCTGACAAATTTTACAGGGGCAATACTCCTGATGGATACTGAACTTGCTGCGGAAAGAGCTATGACTCTTCAAAATTGGCTTGCTTTAGACATTCTTTTAGCAAAGAGTGGCGGAGTCTGCAAGATGCTCAACGAGCGTCATTGTTGCTCATATATACCAGATAATAGTAAAAAGATTAGAGGTATGCTTACTAACCTAACTAAAGATAGTGCAGATTTGAAGGATTTGAAGGAACCTGGAGTATGGGAGAAATTAGGAAAAGGAATTGCCAGAGTAGGGAGCTGGTTTAGCAATATTTGGAATGGGGTACTTGCAAAAATATTAGGGGGTCTATTAATTGTTCTGGCCTGTTCATTAGGATTATGGGGAGCTTGCAAAATTAACGACAAAATTAAAAGAAATTTGACAAAGAGGAGTAAAAAGCATGAAGAAAATGAAAGGGAGAAAATGTTTAATGAAATTTGGTAGAGTTCACACAAGGGACAAGATGTTGAAATGCGCATTATGCGTAAAGTGAAAAATTAAAGTGAAAGGTCAAAGGGAAAGGTCTGTGTGATGACGAACATCATCAGAGGAGGGACTGAGAGAGCGTAGCTTATATAATGTATATTAACATGAAATGTTTATGGATTAATGTGTGATAATGCTGCATAGAAACTATAATAATAGTAATTTTGCTTAGACGTGCACTTGAAATGTGACCACGGGAGTGGCTGCCAATGTATACGTAGACTAATAATGATGACTGAAAGGTTTATGTTGTGTTTAAATAAGCTTATACTAATGATTGTGTTATTGAATCTATGCTGAAATCCTCATAGGCCTTAAGTTAGCATGAGCAGAAGCTTAGCTGCTTGGCTCTCATATTAAATGCATTTTTCTATTTTTCAGTGTGCTGACTCACAAAGGGACACGATCCTGCGTGTTCTTTTTCTTCAAATTAAAGACGAATGAAACCATGTTAGATCCGTTCCCATAGCCTTATTCTTGTTTGCAGAGTAAATGTTAAAATAAACTGAAACAGTGTAGATTAATGTAATGTACAAGGTCATTCAAATGGCGAAGACAATGGAACTGCTGACTAAAAGATGTGCAAAGAATTACAGAAGGATGAAATCATACCGGAAGTGCCACCTCTGAAGACGTCAATTATGAAGTACATAAAATAATATGGGGTGAAGAGTTAGATTACCTAATGTATTTTCTGATAGGTTAAAGATAGTGGGGTATAACAGATGACCAATAGAATTTTGGGGGAATGTACAATGGAAAAGGGATAAAAACCCATGTCACAGGGAGTCATTTAGGTGGGTTAGGGAATGCTATTGATTTTATCCAGAAACTCTGTCACTCTGTTTGGTGACTTGTTGGTTTACTTAAAACCATCCTCGCCCTTAGATTGTCCATTTTATACTTTACCTCCTTAAGAGGGAAGTGCCCTTTTGCCCCGGAGCTGAGTTCTGACTGATGGCGAATCGACTGATGTCCTGAGAACGAAGACTGAACCTGTGCGCTGACCTAAACTTTGGAGGGTAATTATGACAATGCAATTGTGATTTGTCTGTTTGCTTTTCCTTTCTAGGTACCAACTGCTTACTTTTGACAGAGACCTTAGATAGATGTTTTCCAAATTAGTGTTCTAAATTGTTTGCATGAAGCCCAACATGCTAATGCTAATCAGTGGTTAGGGCAGGTGTTCACTAAACTGACGCAAATAGACAAACGACCAAGACTATGCTTTGTTGAACTGACGCGATATTGACACTCTGCTAAACTTGATCTATGTTCACGCCGTGTTATGTTTTGATGTTTGTGATTCTCGTTTCAATGAAAACTTACCAAAGTTGCCATATGGTGACTATGCTATTATGTTTCTTGGCTTTGAGTTTGACGTATCTGATATTAGAATTGTAAGCAATAGGGAATAAAACTCATAAAATTCTTCTAAACCGGAGTGGTTATTCATGGCTAAAAGGTCATGGTAGCCTCTCCAATTATTAATGACTTTGACTAAAGCGAAATGCATTGTCTTGATAAATATTGATGACATTATTGATGTATTGATTGACATATTGATTAGCTATCTCGTCTTAAGGTGTCTCTCAACTGGGTCAAAAGATTCATTGGCCTAAAACGAGTCCTGATGTGTAATAAATTATTATAAAGGGACGCGTTAACAAGGCGGAAGCCAAAAAAAAGTGCACGGGCATAAGCAGGGCAAACAAAACAAATCATAGGAGACAATTTCCTTCAAAAGACTGCACTCAGGGCAAACCGCAGATTCAGATGCCAGCTATGGGAAGCCGCAGGGTGCCCACTCTAAACTGGAAATACAACTTTCTGTCCAACAGCACTGTATTACTATTCCAAAACTGTAATGACCTAGCTCGGCGGAAGACTATAAACGCCTTCGAAACAGCAACGGGCACAAGCGAAATTTGCCTACTACTCTTTTAACGCCCATGTCCGATGACAGAGGGAAAGAAGAAGTGCTGGGGGTAGAAGTGCGCCAGTTATCATGAATTTATTCTCAGATCTAATTATCCCAACAATTTTGGCAAAACCCCAAAGCTCCGGTCCGTAGAAAGCAGTGCCTAATGCCTTCGCCTCATAGATCTGGAGAGCCTGTGCTATTGGCTTACTCGATGCTCTTTAGAGATAACCCTCACTATCTGTTGGTGCTACAACACCGCCTTAGTAACACGGGGCTTCCATGACATGGTAGCGGAGAGAGTGACCCCAAAATAAGCAAATTAATTGCCCCCCTTTACAGACACTCCCTCATATTTCAATCTTTGAACGATTTAGGCAGATTAAAAAACATCAGTTTAGTCTTTACAGTGTTGATTTCCAACCCCCGAGTGTGAAAAAAATCACTGAAGTGAGTTACAAGTTTTTGGAGCCAACTCAACGTCTTGGAAATCAGCAAAACGGACAATAGGAGTCCTCACACTTGCTAACGAGGGGGCATCCGTATAGGGCAAATTTAACAATGAACAATGTTAAGCACACAGCCCTGACGAACACCTCTTGACACTGGAACTCTCTCAGTCAACTGATCGTGAGTACCCCAGCGAACTCTAGCATACTTCTTCTCAAGTAGGTGAATTATAATAGATAACACATCAGAGGGCATGCCATTATAGCTAAGAACTTGCCATAGCTTAGAGCAGGGGACAAACTTAAAAGCAGATTTTAAATTGACAAAGGCAACATGAAGGTTCTCCTTGCCGCTTATTACAGTTTTCCAAAATATTAACAAAAAGTGGAAGATTTGGTCAATAGTTGACACTCTTTTCCAGAAGCCAGCCTAAAAAGGACTTAAAATGTTGTTTGCATCTTTCAAATCCTGGATCTTTGCCAGTACGACGCAACTAAAAACGTTTTGAATATGTTCTAACAGGCTAATAGGCCTATAGTTCTCCAGCTGGGACCTGTCGCCCTTCTTATAATTTGGCAAAACTACAGGGCCCTTCCAAGAGTCTGGTATGGGGGCTCCATTTGCAATAGCGTTGGCAAGAATAAGAACATATTTAGACCAAGCATCAATATCATGAAGAAAGGTGTCAGCTGGGATACCATCTGGGCCGGCGGCCCTACTTCTTGTGATAGCACTTCAAATACCCCATTTGTACTGAATTTGCATCATTTGTTTATACGCAAATTAGGCGCAAAACTAATTTCATATTTATATTTTGACGTTAGACAGGTCTAACGTCAAAATATTGGAGTTTGCACCATTTTTTAGATGCGTGAACCCACCTTGCATGAATGAGATGCAAGGTAGGCATTCCCATCTAAAAATTGTGCTAACCCTGTAGCCCCATATTTATCCCCCGTGCTAAAATGATGCACAGGTGGGATGACGGGCTAAATACTGGTGCAAAGCAAGCTTTGCACCATTATTTAACACCTGGGTCAGACCAGGCATTTAGAGACCCATCTCCATAGTTAAACACCACAGAATGAGTCCACAGGTGCCCTCCGCCATCCCTAGGAACACCCCCACCCACACCAGAGGGAAACCGAAGGATGGGGGACCCCATCCCAGGTAAGAGAGTAAGTATAGGTGAGTCATTTTTGTTTTTAAATAAAGTGCCATCGGGGGCCCAACTTGGGTCCCCCTGCATGGCATAGGGTGCAATGGCCATGCCCAGGGGACACTGGTCCCCTGTGCTGGCCATTGGGGTGGTGGGCATGACTCCTGTCTTTTCTAAGACAAGAGTCATGTGGTATGGATGGTTTTGCATCAGAAAATGACGCTAGGCTGGTTAGAGGCAGATTTTTTTTACTCTAACCAGCCTAACATCATTTGTTGGTGCAAAAATCCCTTCTCCCATAACGCCAGCCAGACCCGGCTAACATCATTTTTTTTTTCACTTTAGCCACCCTTTGCACCGACTTGCACCATTCCAAAGATTATGGCACCCGGCTGGTGTTCAGGAATGGCGCAAGCCGATGCTAACGTTTTTGATGCAAAACTGCATTAGTGCAGTTTTGCACCAAAAAGTATACATACGCCCCAAAGAGTCTAAAATGTTGGACATGGCAAACTATGGCATAACACTACACAGGGCTGGGGGGAGAGACAGGGAAGAGTCCTCAGTTATACTCAAATGCCACTATGTTATAGGTTCTTAAAGCGGTCCCACCACTCAAGGGGAGAGGCATAATTATTGGGTTCCAGCACGATAGAAACCAATGCCCAAAATGTAGTAAAATCTGTAACTGAGGAAGCCTCTTGGAGGTCCCGCCACCTTTGCTGGCCCAGGCCCTTTTTGCATTAACAAAAAACCCTTATATAGGCATTCCTACTGGTACAAATTGGTCCACTATACTTAGCCTTGATGGCCTGTACCAATGAGCTTTTAAGTTATCTACATTCCACATTATGCCGTGATCTGGGCTTGTGAGTAAAACTTTTAAAGTTGGGAACAGGAAATGTGAAGTATGCTAAAGTGTGTTTAAAAAAAAAGTGACAATATCCTTATGGCCCCCTTCAATAGAATCACAGTCATGAATTATCACAAGCAACATATGCAAATCCTTTTTTTTTTTTGGCAGACAGAATGTGTGGATGGGCAACTATTTGACGCTCTTTCAGATGGCGCATGTCACATGTAAGTTCAATGTACCTAGTTATAGAAGGGGGACAATAATCAAATTGATGACTAGTACAGAAAGCTGACATTGTGAGGGACAACGGATTGTGATCACTCTCAGCCATATGCGTAATAACCATATCTTCAACAAGTGACAAAAGTCTCAAATCGACCAAAATATAGTCAATGCACCTAGTGTGGTTGGGTTTGTTAAATGTAAACTCTCCCTTGGAATCTGACTTTGTATGCCCATTAGCGATCCTAACCCCAAGTTCAATTGTAAGGCCCTTCAGTTGAATAGCAGCCTTTGCCCACTTATTAATTGGGGCTATATCCAGCGAGGCAACACCCAAAGTCTCGTCCTCCTCTTATGTTAACTGGACATTGTAGGAGGCTGGCCTGACTTGTAGTGGGTACCAGAGGTACTTACACCTTGTGCCAGGTCCAGTTATCCCTTATTATTGTAGAAGAGGTGTTTCTAGCAGCTTAGGCTGATAGAAGGTAGCTATGGCAAAGCAGCTTAGGCTGAACTAGGAGACATGTAAAGCTCCTACTATACCACTGGTGTCATATGCACAATATCATAAGAAAACACAATACACAGAAGTACTAAAAATAAAGGTACTTTATTTTTCTGACAATATGCCAAAAGTATCTCAGTGAGTACCCTCAGTATGAGGATAAGGTATATACACAAGATATATGTACACAAACCAAAATTATGCAGGTAATAGCAAGAAAAGTAATGCAAGCAGTGTAAAGTTACAATAGATTGCAATAGGAGCACATAGGTATAGGGGCAACACAAACCATATACTCCAAAAGTGGAATGCGAACCACGAATGGACCCCAAACCTATGTGAGCTTGTAGAGGGTCACTGGGACTGTAAGAAAACAGTGAGGGTTAGAAAAATAGCCCACCCCAAGACCCTGAAAGGTAGGTGTAAAGTGCACCTACTACCCCCAGAGAGCACAGAAGTCGTGATAGGGGGATTCTGCAGGAAGAACAAACACCAGCAATGCAACAACAGTGGATTTCCGGACCTGAGTACCTGTAAGACAAGGGGACCAAGTCCAATAGTCGCGACAGTGTCGAGAGTGGGCAGGAGCCCAGGAAATGCCAGCTGAGGGTGCAAGGAAGCTGCCACCTGTTGGAAGAAGCTTGGAGTTCTGCAAGAAAGAAGAGGACTAGGACCTTCTCCTTTGGAGAATGGATGTCGCTTGTCGTGAAGAAGCTTGCAGAGGTATTCCCACGCAGAAAGACTGCAAAGAAGCCTTGCTAGCTGCAAGAGTTGTGGTTAGGGTTTTTGGATGCTGCTGTGGCCCAGGAGGGACCAGGATGTCGCCACTTGGATGAGAAGACAGAGGGGGCGCCCAGCAGCGTAGGGAGCCCTCACAGAAGCAGGCAGCACCTGCAGAAGTACCTGATCAGGCACTTAGAAGAAAAGTGAACCGGAGTCCACCCGAAGTCACAAAAGGGAGTCCCACGATGCCGGAGGACAACTCAGAAGGTTGTGCACTGCAGGTTAGAGTGTCGGGGACCCAGGCTTGGCTGTGCACAAAGGAAATCCTGCAAGAGTGCACAGGAGCCAGAGCAGCTGCAAATCATGCGGTACCCAGCAATGCAGTCTAGCTTGGGGAGGCAAGGACTTACCTCCACCAAACGTGGACTGAAGAGTCACTGGACTGTGGGAGTCACTTGGACAGAGTTGCTGAGTTCCAGGGACCACGCTCGTCATGCTGAGAGGGGACCCAGAGGACCGGTGATGCAGTCTTTTGTTGCCTGCGGTTGCAGGGGGAAGATTCCATGGACCCATGGGAGATTTCTTCAGAGCTCCTAGTGCAGAGAGGAGGCAGGCTACCCCCAGAGCATGCACCACCTGGAAACAGTCGAGAAAGCCGGCAGGATGAAGCGATACAAGGTTGCTAGTAGTCGTCTTGCTACCTTGTTGCAGTTTTGCAGGCATCCTGAGCAGTCAGCGGTCAATCCTTTGGCAGAAGGTGAAGAGGGAGATGCAGAGGAACTCTGATGAGCTCTTGCATTCGTTATCTGGTGAGATCCCCAAAGCAGAGACCCTAAATAGCCATAAAAGGAGGTTTGGCTACCAAGAGAGGTAAGAGCCTATCAGAAGGAGACTATGACGTCACCTGCTGGCACTGGCCACTCAGAGAAGTCCAGTGTGCCACAAACACCTCTGTTACCAAGATGGCAGAGGTCTGGGACACACTGGAGGAGCTCTGGGCACCTCCCCTGGAAGGTGCAGGTCAGGGGAGTGGTCACTCCCCTTTCCTTTGTCCAGTTTCATTCCAGAGCAGGGCTGGGGGATCCCTAAACCGGTGTAGACTGGCTTATGCAGAGATGGGCACCATCTGTGCCCATCAAAGCATTTCCAGAGGCTGGGGGAGGCTACTCCTCCCCAGCCCTCACACCTATTTCCAAAGGGAGAGGGTGTTACACCCTCTCTCAGAGGAAGTCCTTTGTTCTGCCTTCCTGGGCCAGAGCTGCCTGGACCCCAGGAGGGCAGAAACCTGTCTGAGGGGTTGGCAGCAGCAGCAGCTGCAGTGGAGACCCCGGAAAGGCAGTTTGGCAGTACCCGGGTTCTGTGCTAGAGACCTAGGGGATCATGGAATTGTCCCCCCAATGCCAGAATGGCATTAGGGTGACAATTCCATGATCTTAGACATGTTACTTGGCTATGTTCGGAGTTACCATTGTGACGCTGTACATAGGTAGTGACCTATGTACAGTGCACGCATGTAATGGTGTCCCTGCACTCACACAGTCCGGGGAATTTGCCCTGAACGATGTGGGGGCACCTTGGCTAGTGCCAGGGTGCCCACTCACTAAGTAACTTTGCACCCAACCTTCACTAGGTGAAGGGTAGACATATAGGTGACTTATAAGTAACTTAAGTGCAGTGGTAAATGGCTGTGAAATAACGTGGACGTTATTTCACTCAGGCTGCACTGGCAGGACTGTGTAAGAATTGTCAGAGCTCCATATGGGTGGCAAAAGAAATGCTGCAGCCCATAGGGATCTCCTTGAACCCCAATACCCTGGGTACCTCAGTACCATATACTAGGGAATTATATGGGTGTACCAGTATGCCAATGTAAATTGGTAAATTTAGTCACTAGCCTGTTAGTGACAAATTTGGAAAGCAGAAAGAGCATAACCACTGAGGTTCTGATTAGCAGAGCCCCAGTGAGACAGTTAGGCATCACACAGGGAACACATACAGGGCACATACTTATGAGCACTGGGGCCCTGCCTGGCAGGGTCCCAGTGACACATAGACTAAAACAACATATATACAGTGAAATATGGGGGTAACATGCCAGGCATGATGGTACTTTCCAATACAACCCCCCCCCAAACAAAGGACAATAAGACTAGCCATGACCTGAGAAGTCTTCATTGTCTAAGTGGAAATATCTGGAGAGTCCATCTGCATTGGAGTGGGTACTCCCAGGTCTATGTTCCACTGTATAGTCCATTCCCTGTAGAGCTATGGACCACCTCAACAATTTAGGGTTTTCACCTTTCATTTGTTTTAGCCAAAGTAGAGGTTTGTGGTCTGTCTGAACAATGAAGTGAGTGCCAAACAGGTATGGCCTCAATTTCTTAAGTGCCCAGACCACAGCAAAGGCCTCCCTCTCTATGGCAGACCAACACTTTTCTCTAGGGGTCAACTTTCTGCTGATAAAAGCAACTGGTTGATCCTGGCCCTCAGAATTCGGTTGTGATAGGACTGCCCCTACCCCTAATTCAGATGCATCAGTTTGAACAATGAATTTCTTGGAGTAACATGGGGTTTTTAGGACAGGTGCAGTGCACATGGGCTGTTTGAGCTCCTCAAAAGCTTTCTGACAGCTAGCTGTCCACAATACCTTTTTAGCCATCTTTTTAATAGTGAGATCATTAAGTGGGGCTGCAATGGAGCCATAGTTTTTAATGAATCTCCTGTAATACCCAGTGAGGCCCAGGAAGGCTCTCACCTGGGTCTGTGTTGTAGGGGGAGCCCAATCCATGATTGTTTGGATTTTCCCCTGCAGTGGTGCAAGCTGATCTCCACCTACCAGGTGTCCCAGATAAACCACCTTCCCCTGCCCTATCTGGCACTTTGGGGCCTTGATAGTGAGGCCTGCCTTTTGCAGGGCCTCCAAAACTTTCCAAAGGTGGACCAGGTGCTCATCCCAGGTGGAGCTAAAGACAGCTATATCATCTAGATATGCTGTACTAAAAGCCTCCAACCCTTGCAGGACTGTGTTCACCAACCTCTGAAAAGTGGCAGGTGCATTTTTCAAACCAAAGGGCATCACTGTAAATTGGTAGTGCCCTCCTATAGTTGAAAATGCAGCTTTAGGTTTAGCATCCTCAGCCAATTTGATCTGCCAATACCCTGCAGTCAAATCAAAGGTGCTTAGATACTTGGCAGATGCCAGTGTATCTATGAGCTCATCTGCCCTGGGTATAGGGTGAGCATCAGTTTTTGTTACCTGATTGAGACCTCTGTAGTCTACAAAAAACCTCATCTCTCTTTTTCCATCTTTTGAGTGAGGCTTTGGTACAAGCACCACAGGACTCGCCCATGGGCTTTCAGAAGGTTCAACCACTCCTAGATCAAGCATTTTCTGAACCTCTTGTTTTATGCAGTCCCTGACATGGTCAGGCTGCCTATAGATTTTACTTTTGACAGGCAAGCTGTCTCCAGTATCAATTGTGTGTTCACGCCAAGATGTGGTGCCTGGCACAGTTGAAAAGAGTTCAGAAAATTGTCCAAGGGGATTTATGCAGTTGTCTTTCTGTTCTGCAGTTAGACAATCTGCTAAAACTACTCCCTCCACTAGAGCCTCCTCTTCAGTGGAGGAGAAGAGATCAGGGAGAGGGTCACTCTCTTCTTCCTGTCCTTCATCTGTTGCCATGAGCAGGGTGAGATCAGCCCTGTCATAGCAGGGTTGTAGGCAGTTGTCATGAATCACCCTAAGGGGACTCCTGGCAGTGCCCAGGTCTACCAGATAGGTAACCTCACCCTTTTTCTCAACAATTAGATGGGATCTACTCCATTTGTCCTGGAGTGCTCTTGGGGCCACAGGCTCCAATACCCACACCTTCTGTCCTGGTTGGTACTGGATCAGAACAGCCTTCTGGTCATGCCATTGCTTCTGGAGCTCTTGGCTGGCCTGAAGGTTTTTACTGGCCTTTTTCATGTACTCGGCCATTCTGGATCTTAGGCCAAGTACATAGTCCACTATGTCTTGTTTAGGAGCTTTTAAATGTTGTTCCCAACCCTCCTTCACAAGTGTTAGTGGACCTCTTACAGGGTG
Source organism: Pleurodeles waltl (assembly GCF_031143425.1). NCBI lineage: Eukaryota > Metazoa > Chordata > Amphibia > Caudata > Salamandridae > Pleurodeles > Pleurodeles waltl. The sequence continues at coordinate 32,811,863 of NC_090437.1, forward strand.
TCCAAAGAGGAGTTCAAAGGGGCTGAAGCCCACTCCTTTCTGGGGTACCTCCCTGTAAGCAAAAAGGAGGCAAGGTAACAGGACATCCCATCTCCTCCTGAGTTTTTCAGGGAGTCCCATTATCATACCTTTGAGAGTTTTATTAAACCTCTTTACCAGTCCATTAGTCTGTGGATGATAAGGAGTGGTGAATTTGTAGGTTACACCACATTCCTTCCACATAGCTTTCAAGTATGCAGACATAAAGTTGCTACCCCTGTATGATATAACCTCTTTTGGAAAACCCACCCTGGAAAAGATTCCCAGGAGGGCCTTTGCCACTGCAGGAGCTGTAGTGGTCCTTAGAGGGATTGCTTCAGGATATCTTGTGGCATGGTCCACAACCACCAAGATAAACCTATTGCCTGAAGCAGTAGGAGGGTCAAAGGGGCCAACTATGTCAACCCGTACCCTTTCAAAGGGGACCCCAACCACAGGTAGTGGAATAAGGGGAGCCTTTGGTGTGCCCCCAGTCTTGCCACTGGCTTGGCAGGTCACACAAGACTTGCAAACATCTTTTGTGTCCTCTGACATCCTAGGCAAGTGAAACTGGGGAACAAGCCTTTCCCATGTTTTGATCTGGCCCAAATGCCCAGCCAAAGGAATGTCATGTGCCAGAGTTAGGAGGAACTCTCTGTACTGCAGGGGGATGACCAATCTCCTGGCTGCTCCAGGTTTTGGGTCACTTGCCTCTGTGTACAAGAGGTTGTCCTCCCAGTAAACTCTATGTGAGTCACTGACATCCCCAAGTTGCTGCTTGAGAGCTTGCTGTCTGAGACCCTCTAATGTGGGACAGGATTGCTGTGCCACACTCAGCTCTTCCCTGGCAGGCCCCCCTCCACCCAAAAGCTCAGCAGTGTCTGCTGCCAGCTCATCTGGTGAAGGTTCTGCACAGGGAGGAAATTCTTCTTCCTCAGAAGGAGAATCATCTGTAGAGGGAGGGATAGTGGGTAGGGATTTACCCTTGCTACCCCTAGCTTTAGGGAGCACTTGGTCCATTGTTCCAGGATCCAAGTTACCCTGTCCTTTTTGCTTTTTGGCCTGAGCCCTTGTCAAAGCAAAAATATGCCCAGGTATGCCCAGCATTGCTGCATGAGCCTCCAACTCCACTTCTGCCCAAGCTGATGTCTCTAAATCGTTCCTTAGTAGACAGACTAGAGGTAAATCTGAGGCAACCACAACTTTCTTTGGACCAGTAACCCCCCCCAGTTGAGATTCACAACAGCCATGGGGTGGCTAAGAGTGTTGTTATGAGCGTCTGTCACTTGGTACTGGTGACCAAGTAGGTGTTGTTCAGGGTGTACCAGTTTTGCTATCACCATGGTAACACTGGCACCTGTGTCCCTGTAGGCCTGAGCCTCAACACCATTTATTAGGGGGAGTTGCTTGTACTTATCCATATTAAGGGGACAAGCAACCAAGGTGGCCAAATCAATGGCACCTTCAGAGACTAACACAGCCTTTGTGGTCTCCCTAACAAGACCAACCCCAACTAAATTACCAAAAGTGAGCCCAGCTACTCCCTTGGATTGGCTATTAGTAGGTTTGCTCCCACCACCACTGCTATTACTAGGGGCACTAGAATTTGCAGTAGGGGTTGTGGTAGTGGGAGGTTTGGTGTTTTTCTTTGGACAGCTGGCATCAGTTGTCCAATGGCCTTTGACTTTACACAAATAACACCAAGGCTTTTTAACTTGATTTGAAGAGGATTTGGACCCACCACCCCCACCAGAGGATTGTTGTGGGCCTGATGAAGACTCAGTTTTACTTTTGTCCCCACCCTTGTCAGAAGACTTACCATCCTTCTTCTTGCCATCCTTGTCACCCCCTGTATGAACTTTTCTGTTCACTCTTGTTCTGACCCATTTGTCTGCCTTCTTTCCCAATTCTTGGGGAGAGGTCAGATCTGAGTCCACTAGATATTGGTGTAACAAGTCAGACACACAGTTATTCAGAATATGCTCTCTCAGAATAAGATTATACAGGCTTTCATAGTCAGAAACTTTACTGCCATGTAACCACCCCTCCAAGGCCTTCAATGAACAGTCAACAAAGTCTATCCAGTCTTGTGAGGACTCTTTTCTGGTGTCTCTGAACTTAATCGTGTATTGTTCAGTGGTTCAGCCAAATCCATTCAAGAGTTCATCCTTCAAAACTGCAAAATTGTTAGCATCACTTTCTCTAACAGTAAGGAGCCTATCCCTACCCTTCCCATTGAAAGATAGCCACAATATAGCACCCCACTGCCTTTGAGGGACCCCCTGTACCATACAGGCCCTCTCAAGTGCAGCAAACAACTTGTTGATGTCATCCCCCTCCTTGTAAGGGGGGACTATCTTGTGCAGATTCCTGGAATCATGCTCTCTAACAGGATTGCTATCAGGAATACTGCTGTTGCTGCCACCATGGGGTCCAACCCCCAATCTCTGTCTCTCCTTCTCCAGGTCTAGGGATTCCCTATCTAAGGCCAGCTGTTGCTGTTTAAGCTTCAGTCTGGTCTCTTCCAATCTCAACTTTTTGAGTTCCCTTTCTAACATGTTGTCTTCAGGGTGGGTGGGTTGGGAATGCTTGGACATAGAAGATACATTGGAAACAACAGAGGGAGATCTGTCCCTAACTGACTGGACTCTAACAACCTGGCCTCCAGGAATAAATACACCCCTACTATGATGGGAGCCTCCATTACTACCAGCATTACTAGATAGTCTGCTAGGGGGCATGTTTGGAACAGAACCCTCCCCACCTCCCTCAAGGAGATCCCCTGAGTCAGAATGGGAGCCATCTATTAACTTCTCATTTGAAGTGCCTGCTTGGGACTCATCATTCACAATAAGCATGTTATATAGAAACTCTTTTGTAGGGTTCTTTCCAATCACTAAACCTCTATCTAAGCAGAGACTCCTTAGGCTCTTGTAATTTAAATTGTCATAGGTAGTATTTACCATTTGAAGAGCAGACTCTACATCAGACATGATAGAAGAAGGTTTAGAGACAGTGACAAGAAAGAAAATGTTTCAGAACTTTTTAAAGAACAGAGAAAAAAACTTTTTCTAACTTTTTGGAAACTTTTAGAAGTTTTTAGAATACTTTTCAGCACTTAGTAGAAAGTGTAAGAGGAGAAAAGCAAAACTTTTTGGTTAGGTGTACATAACTGAACTTGTTTTGTATATTATTCTCTTATGAAAAGTACACAATGACAAAGTGGTAAGTAGTTACAAGTACTTATCCCACCGCTGCCACAAATGTAGGAGGCTGGCCTGACTTGTAGTGGGTACCAGAGGTACTTACACCTTGTGCCAGGTCCAGTTATCCCTTATTAGTGTAGAAGAGGTGTTTCTAGCAGCTTAGGCTGATAGAAGGTAGCTATGGCAAAGCAGCTTAGGCTGAACTAGGATACATGTAAAGCTCCTACTATACCACTGGTGTCATATGCACAATATCATAAGAAAACACAATACACAGAAGTACTAAAAATAAATGTACTTTATTTTTATGACAATATGCCAAAAGTATCTCAGTGAGTACCCTCAGTATGAGGATAAGGTATATACACAAGATATATGTACACAAACCAAAATTATGCAGGAAATAGCAAGAAAAGTAATGCAAGCAGTGTAAAGTTACAATAGATTGCAATAGGAGCACATAGGTATAGGGGCAACACAAACCATATACTCCAAAAGTGGAATGCGAACCACAAATGGACCCCAAACCTGTATGAGCTTGTAGAGGGTCGCTGGGACTGTAAGAAAACAGTGAGGGTTAGAAAAATAGCCCACCCCAAGACCCTGAAAGGTAGGTGTAAAGTGCACTTACTACCCCCAGAGAGCACAGAAGTCGTGATAGGGGGATTCTGAAGGAAGAACAAACACCAGCAATGCAACAACAGTGGCTTTCCAGACCTGAGTACCTGTAAGACAAGGGGACCAAGTCCAATAGTCGCGACAGTGTCGAGAGTGGGCAGGAGCTCAGGAAATGCCAGCTGAGGGTGCAAGGAAGCTGCCACCTGTTGGAAGAAGCTTGGAGTTCTGCAAGAAAGAAGAGGACTAGGAACTTCTCCTTTGGAGGATGGATGTCCCACATTGTGAAAAAGTTTGCAGAGGTGTTCCCATGCAGAAAGACTGCAAACAAGCCTTGCTAGCTGCAAGGGTTGCGGTTAGGGTTTTTGGATGCTGTTGTGGCCCAGGAGGGACCAGGATGTCGCCACTTGGATGAAAAGACAGAGGGGGAACCCAGCAACGTAGGGAGCCCTCACAGAAGCAGGCAGCAACCGCAGAAGTACCTGATCAGGCACTTAGAAGAAAAGTGAACCGGAGTCCACACGAAGTCACAAAAGGGAGTCCCACGACACCGGAGGACAACTCAGAAGGTTGTGCACTGCAGGTTAGAGTATCGGGGACCCAGGCTTGGCTGTGCACAAAGGAAATCCTGGAAGAGTGTACAGGAGCCGGAGCAGCTGCAAATCACACGGTACCCAGCAATGCAGTCTAGCGTGGGGAGGCAAGGACTTACCTCCACCAAACTTGGACTGAAGAGTCACTGGACTGTGGGAGTCACTTGGACAGAGTTGCTGAGTTCCAGGGACCACGCTTGTCATGCTGAGAGGGGACCCAGAGTACCAGTGATGCAGTCTTTTGTTGCCTGCGGTTGCAATGGGAAGATTCCGTCAACCCACTGGAGATTTCTTCAGAACTCCTGGTGCAGAGAGGAGGCAGGCTACCCCCAGAGCATGCACCACCTGGAAACAGTTGAGGAAGCCGGCAGGATGAAGCGATACAAGGTTGCTAGTAGTTGTCTTGCTACTTTGTTGTGGTTTTGCAGGCGTCCTGAGCAGTCAGCGGTCGATCCTTTGGCAGAAGGTGAAGAGGGAGATGCTGAGGAACTCTGATGAGCTCTTGCATTCGTTATCTGGTGAGATCCCCAAAGCAGAGACCCTAAATAGCCAGAAAAGGAGGTTTGGCTACCTAGGAAGGAGGATTGGCTACCAAGAGAGGTAAGAGCCTATCAGAAGGAGCCTCTGATGTCACCTGCTGCCACTGGCCACTCAGAGCAGTCCAGTGTGCCCAAAACACCTCTGTTTCCTAGATGGCAGAGGTCGGGGACACACTGGAGGAGCTCTGGGCACCTCCCCTGGGAGGTGCAGGTCAGGGGAGTGGTCACTCCCCTTTCCTTTGTCCAGTTTCGCGCCAGAGAAGTGCTGGGGGATCCCTAAACCGGTGTAGACTGGCTTATGCAGAGATGGGCACCATCTGTGCCCATCAAAGCATTTCCAGAGGCTGGGGGAGGCTACTCCTCCCCAGCCCTCAAACCTATGTCCAAAGGGAGATGGTGTTACACCCTCTCTCAGAGGAAGTCCTTTGTTCAGCCTTCCTGGGCCAGGGCTGCCTGGACCCCAGGAGGGCAGAAAGCTGTCTGAGGGGTTGGCAGCAGCTGCATTGGAGACGCCGGAAAGGCAGTTTGGCAGTATCCGGGTTCTGTGCTAGAGACCCGGGGGATCATGGAATTGTCCCCCCAATGCAGAATGGCATTGGGGTGACAATTCCATGATTTTAGACATGTTACATGGCCATGTTCGGAGTTACCATTGTGACGCTGTACAATGGTAGTGACCTATGTACAGTGCACGCATGTAATGGTGTCTCCGCACTCACAAAGTCTGGGGAATTTGCACCGAACGATGTGGGGCACCTTGGCTAGTGCCAGGGTGACCACACACTAAGTAACTTTGCACCCAACCTTCACTAGGTGAAGGTTAGACATATAGGTGTCTTATAAGTTACTTAAGTGCAGTGGTAAATGGCTGTGAAATAACGTGGACGTTATTTCACTCAATCTGCACTGGCAGGCCTGTGTAAGAATTGTCAGAGCTCCCTATGGGTGGCAAAAGAAATGCTGCAGCCCATAGGGATCTCCTGGAGCCCCAATACCCTGGGTACCTCAGTACCATATACTAGGGAATTATATGGGTGTACCAGTATGCCAATGTGAATTGGTAAATTTAGTCACTAGCCTGTTAGTGACAAATTTGGAAAGCAGAAAGAGCATAACCACTGAGGTTCTGGTTAGCAGAGCCTCAGTGGGAACAGTTAGGCATCACACAGGGAACACATAGAGGGCACATACTTATGAGCACTGGGGCCCTGTCTGGCATGGTCCCAGTGACACATAGACTAAAACAACATATATACAGTGAAATATGGGGGTAATATGCCAGGCAAGATGGTACTTTCCTACACACATCGTCATTGTCAAGTGGTTCAAAGGTAAAATTAAAGTGCCTCTCTTGGATAAGATGACTTTAAGTGGTGTCCTTCTAAGTATCCCTCAAGGACTTCCGCAATTTTCAATGCTAACCCATCTTTTTCTCCTCTAGCATAGATATTAAAAATATTGATGTAAACATTCTTATTATTCGTTAGTTGGGCCCCCTAGAAAGCTGAAGAGTCAATGTCTAATAGACTAACTTTGCAAGACAAAGAAGCTCTAACCTCAAGTGGCTAAGCCAACTGAAGCTCTCCCAACTACACTCGATTTTGTTGGTACATAGAAAATAACATGGCCTGTTTTATAAGCAGGATCAGTGCTCCGTGTCTCATGGAGCAAGAATATATCATGCCCCCCAACATAAATTCATTTCAGTCTGGTTGGACCATTTTTGACCTGATGCCGGCTACATTTCAAGATAGAAATTTGGTTGAGAAAGGCATCATTACAGTGGAGCATTACTTAAGGTGTACTCTTGAAAGATAGGGGTGGCTAAAGGAGTAGTAGTGGTACTACTATTCGAATAGGACCTCAAAGCAATGGGGCCATTACCTAAGGTGTGCTCTTGATAAATTGGGGATTGGTTAGCATGGTTGCATTCATGGCTAAAGAGATAATAGTAGTACTAGATTAATCCAGTGATTCATGGCAATTAAGGTTATTGTTGACAGGTAAAGCCTTTGGAAAGCTACAGTGAGGTAGAAATGTTAAAACTCTACCAGACTCTGCCATAAGCTGTCTATTGGGATCTATTATTGTTGGACATGTGATATGTGAAGAGAGATTGGTAGAATCCATAAGTCAATCTACAGTGGGCAACGTTGTTGATAGTCTTCTCCTATGCTGAGTAGTAAAAGATAAATCAGTTCCTGGCAGCCAGTATTTAAACTGCATACTTGAAGTATTTGGAGCGCTGGACCTGATGTCAAGGGCCACCAAGTTGTCCCCTGTTCCCTTGTCCTTTAAAGTAAGCTCAATCTTGTCATACATTGGATCGATTGTGGAACTTCTTCGAGCACTAAGAATGTCATCACAAATGACCGAACAACAACCCCTGACATGTCTTATCCAAATAATCAACTTATTGATAAGGGAGGCCTCTGCTTCTGGTCTCACCTGGGGCAGACGTTTTGGAACCTTGGTCATAGTGATTCTATTTTTAGATGAGTTGTACCTGCAATTAAAATTTGAGGCAGGCTTTTGGTGCCAGACTGGGGACTCCCAAGTGCAAGCAGTGCCACCATTCCGAGAGGTAATCAGCTGCTGACCATAGCAATTACTAACTGGAGGGCTAGCCTGGTTAGAATTGTGTGCAAGTCTAGAGCTAAACTGTGAACTATTCAAATTTCCCTCGTGACCATGGCCAGTACCCGTCGTTAAACACAAACGATTAAGGTCCAAGTAAAAATTAGGCAGTGGCAAAGAGGAATTATTATCTTGTGACTGAGCATTAGCCTGAGTGGTGGGCTTGTTGATATCTCTATCCAATGAAAAATGATTACCTGTGTCTGACAAGTGACGAATAATAGATTTAAGCTCCTCCACCTCAGCCTGCAGCTCTATAATCGAAGAAGTACAACTAGCTGTATCAGCACAAAAAGGAGTGAGTGGGGTGGCTGTGGGAACGTAATTAGCACAAGCAAGGGGAGGTAAATGTTCCTCAGGCAGCTCGAGTAATGTCAAAAATCGGTTACTACAGGGAAGCACATCCTCAAAGGGTGGATAGATTACAGCCAAATCAAGGTGTATATCTAAAGCCCCAGTTGATGGTATCAGTGCTGGCTGAGTCTTCAATGCTTCAAACATACTTGGTATTCATAGTTGCTGTGGATTAGGGGGAAGAGGGCCAGTCGTTAAAGAGAGAGTGAGGAGCTGGGTTGAATCAGAGCTTAACAGCTCTTCACACTCGACCAGAAGACTGTCTATCGGGTGAAGAACACAATTACTCTCATCTGTTTTTATAACTTTTTTTATTTTCTTCATTCTTGTAGAACCACTCTCCTCCTCCACTGCCTTCCTTTTAACCATAGTTATGAAGGAAAAATACAAAATAGGCTAGCAACCAGGAAAAGTGCCTTCCTAAGCCAAGAGAGGCTGTTCCTTAATTGCTATTAATAGATGAAACAAATTGTAGCAAATTATAACTTTATGAAGAAACAAGTGGAGGCATTCAATGGCTAAGACCTCTTCACCAAAGCATGCAGAAGGATTGCATGTAAATCATTCCACTACCACCTACGAAAGAATTACAGTGGTGAAACACACCAGGCCACAAAAAAAGTTTGATCTTGCTAATGTAGGCCAGTCTGTGAGAACTTGTTAGGACAGATGCAGGTTGTAAAATCAAATAACAGTACCTTTGGATGAAAAAGAGGGGTGACCTCGCCTCCTTTGGGCTCCCACAAGTGTGGACGGACCTTCCCCTGACTCGGGCTTCATCCGGGCTTGTCCCGCATGAGTCCTGCACTGTGGGATTGCAGAGGGATAAAAGGGAGCCCCACTCCCTTGGGGGACAAGCAGCACCTGCGCCTGAGGGATGTCCGCTGGCGGAAAGAGTCTCCTGTAGTCCTGCGGGCTCAAGGAGGTGATGTTCACCCAGAGATATTGACAAGGAAATCATTATATAGAATGCATAATGCTGAACTGCGTAATGTGAGCATAAATAGAAAGGTAGTCTGGTAACATTTATAAACTACAAGGCTGAAGGCCCAGTGGTTTATAAATGTAACCTGAACCTCCAGATGGCAAACAATCATATTACACCTTACTCATTATGTCTTTTTTAAATTACATGATTTAACAATTGATTTTATTACTTTTCACAGAGATTTAAGCATTTGAGCATCATTCATCTAATATTTACTATTTGCCTGTGACTGTCAATATGTCTGTTAAGATTTTAAGAAATGTGTGTTTTTGTTGGAGAGAGTGTGCTAATGTTTTAAATGTGGTTTATGCAAGAATGGGCATTATTGTAAGTTACATTTTGGATGCAAAGCACATTTAAGGGAAATTAAAACATGCGCTCTAAAAAAGAGCTATTCTTAAGAATACATATAGAAAGAAGGCATAAAGTGAAATGTGGGACAATGTAACTTTGCTCCCATACTGGGGATGATTAATTGGTGGATGCTTGTATCAAAGATGGGCATGCTATTGTGAGGGAATGCTAATTAATAGGCCATTCTCAGGAGTTCCCCTTTTACTCTTTAAGAATGAGTCAAAAGTGATGGCCCATCACCATCAGCAACCTGTTCCTAAGGGCCCAACAGGCCCATTTCTGGTCACTATTGAAGTGTTCAGTGGTGCAGCAAGTGCCCTCTCTGCGGGTGCTCAGAAGTCCTGATCCAGTTTGGTGAAGTCGGGCTGCTTGTGGCATAAACAGTAGCATGTGACATGCTCAGGCTTTCTCATTCAAGCAGTGCTCCCTGCTTCACCCAGCGATCAGAGCTGCTCCAGCTTGAAGAAGATGAGACAAGTCACTCTTCCCCTCATGGTGGGGGAGATTCAATCCTCCAGCTCACAAATGGAGCTCAGCAAGGAAGCAAAGTCTCCAGCAGTATCTTTCCTGGTCCTCGGGGGAGTCAGCCAGGTATAGATCTTGGTGTGTAGGCTTGACCCTCTGGTTACAGCCGCAATCTGTCCAGGTAAGGACCTGAACTTCTGTCAGTGTTGGTACTGGCAGCCCCTTCTGGCATGCAGGGTTGCCATGGTACTTCCTAATCTAGGCGTGGACTCCAACAAATTCAGCAGTAGCTTCCTTTTGGCATAGAGTCACCGCAACAAGGCAGTGCAGGACTCGCACTTCCTGTATGACACTCACTACATGGCTCATCTCACAGCAGCCCTTTGATGGTATACAGGGATTGCTGGATCGCTTCTGTACACAGGTAGTGACCAAATCGATTCCCTCATACCTTGTTCAGGTAGTCCTGTGGGTAGGGTTCCCTACTGTACCTCTCTCTCTCCAATGCTTTCATCGTCTTCACAGAGCACACTGGTTTTGGCAAGCAGGTAGGTGCTGGTGCTCCATTCTCCAATGCAGGTGATCTTGGTTTCCCTGCCTGATGTCCCAACACCGAGCAGGGAGACTAGAAGGTCTTAGCCCCCAGTCCTGGTCACAGACCAAAGTCATGAAAAGCCTCCTCTTTTCACACAGCCTGTCTGGCTGCTTGGTAGATGACACATTTTGGGGTCTTGAGCTCCCCTTCTTATGGTCCATTTTGAGGCACCAAATATGACTTACGGTCTGTGTCATTGAAGTTTTATGCTGGGGTTCTGCTTCTTTTGAAGTGCACATTTTCCCATTTTTTCGTACCTCTCCAAAGGCTGCCTGACACAGCAGAACAGGCTCTATAGTTGATAGGCCCACAACAGAGTTCATGAGAGTGGCCAGAGTACATACCTGGCTGTCAGCCACAGTGTTATGAGCAAGAAAAGGTTAATCCTGAGCTCTCAGCCCTACTCTTTATGATTCCCCTTACCAGCCCCCATCCCATTCATGTAATTGGTCCATGCCCCTTCCTTGTGATCTATCTCTGAATCAAAGGCACCATTTGGAAGTATAAGAGGGGTTAGCTGCTTTCTTCTTTTCTCCAGTGTGTGTCCCATCCAACTGACAGGAATGCAGCAATACACAACTCTATCTAGGGGGAATTTGTCTATTTTTGATGTTTTCATCAGGCAGGCTTGGGCTTCCCAAAATGGAATCTAGGGTCCTCCATGTAATTTACTATTGCAGGCACACTTGCACTCAGGGTGCATTCACAGCACACTTATTGTCCAGCACTGTTACCTCCATTCATTGTGTCATTATAGACACACATACATTCAGCACACACATTCATTATGTGTGTACTGTTCAGTACTGTAACTTTTTAATATTGCACCAGGGTGTGCTGTTTGCAAACAACCTCTGTCAGCACACACACTCCCCATATTTGTGGGGCAAAAGACTTCACCCTTTATGTATTGTACTTCGCACAAGAACACATACACCTTGCTTCCATTGTGCACAACACCACTTCTTTCTTGTAATGTATTCCTTATATGCCTACATACATTTATTAGATGCACTAACAACTCATATACTGCACAGTACTGCTCTATCTCTGTCCTGTACCCTTCCCTGGCACACCTACATCCAGAGCGGAGTCATTCCTCCTGCACTGTACAGCACGCCACATGTACTGTATGTAATCCAAAGGTGAGTTAAGCACACAGCAGTGATACTTTTAACCCCTATGCTGACAGGCCTTTCCCCCTCAGGTGCCAAGCCTTTTTTTGGCTATTTGGGGCAGTTGGCGCCTAGGCCCTCATAACATTTTGTCCACATAGCTACCCACGCCAAATTTGTGTCCTTTTTTTCCAACATCCTAGGGATTTTAGAGGTACCCAGACTTTGTGGGTTCCCCTGAAGGAGACCAAGAAATTAGCCAAAAAACAGCAGCAATTTTGTTTAAAAAAAAAAATAGGAAAAAAGGGCTGCAGAAGAAGGCTTGTGTTTTTTTCCCTAAAAATGGCATCAACAAAGGGTTTGTGGTGCTAAAATCACCATCTTCGTAGCTTTCAGGAACAGGCAGACTTGAATCAGAAAACCCAATTTTTCAACACAATGTTTACTATTTGTTGTGCTTTCAGCCTTCTTCCACTTAGTAACAGAAATGGGTGTGAACCCAATGCTGGATCCCAGAAATCTAAACATTTCTTTAAAAAAGCCAAAATTATTAATTCAGCAAGGTCAAAATGATGATCCTACAAGTGTTTCCTACAGAAAATGACAGCTGAAATAAAATTAATATTGAAATTGAGGTAAAAAAACAGCCATTTTTCTCCACATTTTACTCTGTAACTTTTTCCTGCGATGTCATATTTTTGAAAGCAATACGTCTTTGAAGTAATTGAAGCAAGTTACGTCTGCTGGACTCTTCAGGTTGAGGAGATATATAAGGCTTCTAGGTTCATCAAGAACCTTAGGTACCCAGAGCCAATAAATGAGCTGCACCTTGCAATGGGTTTTCATTCGATACCGGGTATACAGCAATTAATTTGCTGAAATATAAAAAGTGAAAAATAGGTATCAAGAAAACCTTTGTATTTCCAAAATGGGTACAAGATAAGGTGATGAGAAGCAGTGGTTATTTGCGCATCTCTGAATTCTGGGGTGCCCATACTAGCATGTGAATTACAGGGCATTTCTCAAATAGACGTTTTTTGTACACACAGTCTTACATTTGGAAGGAAAAAATGTGGAGAAAGAGAAGGGGCAATAACACTTGTTTTGTTATTCAGTGCTCCCGCAAGTCTCCCGATAAAAATGGTACCTCACTTGCGTGCGTATGCCTAACGCTCGTGACAGGAAACACAACATGGACATATCACATTTTTACATTGAAATCTGACATGTTTTTTGCAAAGTGCCTAGCTGTGGATTTTGGCCTCTAGCTCAGCCGGCGCCATAGGAAACCTAGCAAACCTGCACATTTCTGAAAACTAGACACCTAGGGGAATCAAAGATGGGGGGACTTGTGGGGCTCTGACCAGGTTCTGTTACCCAGAATCCTTTGCAAACCTCAAAATTTGGCCCCAAATAACACCTTTCCTCTCATTTCGGTGACAGAAAGTTCAGGAATCTGAGAGGAGCCACAAATTTCCTTCCACCCAGCATTCCCCCAAGGCTCCCGATAAACATGGTACCTCACTTGTGTGGGCAGGGCTAGAGCCTGTGATAGGAAATGCCCCAAAACACATCATGGACACATCACAATTTCCCAAAGAAAATATTTTTAGGCTGACAAGTGCAGCAGAATTTGTTTTGGTATAGATGAGACAATGTTGGGTGGTAGGAATTTTGTGGATTCCTGCAGATTCCGGAAGGTTCCATCACAAAAATCTGGGAAAAATGTGTGATTTCCAGCAAAGTTGGAGGTTTGCAGGGCATTGTGGGTAAGAAAATGGCGCGGGTGCATGTGAAGCACACCACCTTTGAATCAACCAGATGTTTAGTTTTCAGATGTGTCTGGGTCTTGTGGATTTTTCAACATGGCAGCATCCTAAAGTCAAAAAAAGTGCAGCCCTCACCATTCCAAGAAGGACGATTTTGAGAGTTACCAAGCTCTCTTGGCGCAAATGTAAAACCAAAATCCAAAATAATAAAAGTCCTCTTGCTTGCCGTGGGATAAGATGTTTTAGTGTGCGGGAGTAGGGGTGAAAAAACTATTACCCCCTTCAGTTGGGGTGGGTGCATAACCAGGCCCATACTGGTTGGTATATCCACCACCCCACTATTTTTTTATTTTTTTTATTCCATGCCATCTAGTAGACTTTCTTCCCCCCCGGGGGTGGATCGGGGGTAATTGCCCCATCTGCCCACTGGTGGGCAGAACAACTTTGGGCCCATTCATTTCGAGTGGGGGTATGGCTATAACCCCACCCTCTTGTTTTGAAAAATAATCTTCTCTGGTCTCTGGTGGGCTTCCTGCCCCACTTGGGGGCAGATGGGCCTTCCAAAAAAAGGCCGATCTGCCCCCAAGGGGGGCAGATATGGCCAACAGTAATGTGTCCCCATGGGGAGCGACCCTTGCCCAAGGGGCAGCCGCCCAAACAAAACACACACATACACACACACACCAATCCCTGGTGTCTAGTGGTTTCTGCCCCCCTTGGGGGCAGAGTGGCCTAACAAAAATAGGCTGATCTGCCTCCAAGGGGGGCAGAAATGTCCTAAATACAATTTGCCTCCCAGGGGAGCGACCCTTGCCTACGGGGTCGCTTTCCACACATAAAAACATAAAGTAAATAAAAATATATATCTATCCCTGATGTCTAGAGGTTTCTGCCTCCTCCGGGGGGAGATCGGCCTAATTATATAAGGACAATCTGCCCCCGGGGGGCAGAAATGGCCTAAAATGTATTTGGTCCCCTGGGGAGCAGCCCTTGCCCAAGGGGCCACTCCCCTTATGCGTAAGTTTAATAAACAACAAAAATTCCCTGGTGTCTAGTGGTTTCTGCCCCCCCTGGGGACTAATCGGCCTAATCATATTAGGCTGATCTGCACCCGGGGGGTGGGGGGGAGAAATGACCTAAAAACAATTTGGCCCCCCAGGGAGTGACCCTTGCCTAAGGGGTTGATCCCCACAAATGAATTTAACAAAATTAGCCCTGTGTCTAGGGGTTTTCTCCCCCCCCGGGGGCAGAAATAGCCTAAAAATGATTTGCCCCCTGGGGAGCGGCACTTGCCCAAGGGGCCTTGCCCCTCATGTCTATTTCACCCCAAAAAAAAATCACTGGTGTCTAGTTGGCAGTTCTGGTGCCCGATCGCATCATGATGTGGCAGCAGAAATGCTTGCAGAGACATGAAAGGAAAGCACTTTCCTTTGCTTTCATGTCTCTGCTGGCCACCTCCTCTCGAGCGGAAGAGAAATGCTGTGCATTTCTCTTCCGTAATCACGCTGGGAGGTGACCTCTGATGATGCAGACATCACTGGGGGAGTCACGGGGGGTGAGCTGGGGGGCGGCGCTTGGGTGGGAGCGCTGGTGCTTTCCCCGAGGGCCGGTAATCGGATGTAATGGTTACATATGTGGAGTCTGAGAGGAGCAGCCACGGATGTAACCATTACGTCCGTGGCCAGCAAGGGGTTAAAAAGGTGAGTGAGCCTGTAGGCCTGAGTACAGTGACAGATGGCAAAAGGGACCTGTTCACTGTTACTGATCACTGCACAGCATGCTGCCACCAGCACAAGCGTGATGATTACCTCTTGATGAAGGTGGTAGCCTTCCACCACTTTGAGGTTAGCGCTTTGGGCACCCCTCCTGGTCCAACAAGACCACAATCCATGAGACAGGCATATGTCATGGCACACCTGCATGATCCATGTTTACCAATGACAAAGAGTCAGCCTTAGGGATCCAGACAACAGTACAGTTGGGCAGAGGTATACTCTTCAACCACGCAAAGCACACACATGCACACGCACACACACACACACACATACACACACACACACACACATAAGAAAGTCAGATTCAAACATTTTAAGTAAATCCTGCTTTTGAATGAAAGGTAATTGGACATGAAAATGTGACTGGAAGGTCTGTATCTGTATTTTTTTCTGTCACCTCCTGGCAATTTCAGCAGCTGAGTGGTGGGGTGAAGCCCCTCCTGGACAAATAGTGATTTAGCACCTGCACTATCTAGCGCCCCTATAGAGACACCAGTGGCTGATTGATGCTTTGAAAGCTGCACTATAAGTGTGAATGTATATTTTACCAGCAATGAAAGGAGGACACAAATCTATATGTTTTGAAAAGATAATTAGGCTCCAAATAAATAAATTCAGCATAGTTAAATATGGGAATATACCTCACAGACAGACCTCTGTTGTGTGAAATACATGTTTTTAAACTACTGGCAAATATTCCATAGGAAGGTTATATATATATGTGTATTTGCCATGCCAGTGAAAATAAATGTGGCTTAATACCACAGATAACGTGGTGCATCTGTACTAATAATATCACATTTATTGCTATTGTGCCAAGGTCAAATTCCAATTATTAACAACGTACAGCAAACTGACATGATAAAAACACAGTTTCTCACAGATTGCATGTAATAATTACTTTACACACCTAAAGAACTCTCCTTAGAGTCTAAGGGACATATTTAAGAGCCCCTAGCGCTGCCAGATCATGTACTTTTAGTGAGGCTCCGGTGGCGCTATGCCCTGCACCGTATTCAGAAGGCGGCTTTCAGCCACTTTTTTTGGCTTAATGCCACCTTGTAAATAGGACCCCTTCACACGCAGCCCTTTGCGTGGAAGGGGCGTGTAATGGGTGTTGCTGTCGGTGTGCCACAGCAACGCCCATTGCATTTTGACACTGCCTCAGATTTACGAGATTTCATAAACCTGAGGCTGCGCCAAAATCGGTGCAATAATTTTATTTCTCCTCGTTTTTTGCTTTTTCTCTGCGTGATGAATTCTGCAGCACACATAGAAAGTGCAAAATGCAAGACACAATTGTTCCTGTGCGGGAAGGTGTCCCTTCCTGCACGTAAACAATCATTTCAAAATTACGCTTTGACCGTTCTGTGTGTGCTGCATTCTGCAGCACACACATTAGTAGCAAATCGTCATTAGTGATTGTTTATGTGCAGGAAGGGACATCTTCGTACACATAAACAATCAAGCCCCTCAACACAGATATCCTTGCACAATGGTGGAAGGATGCCTGCGTTGACGCTAGGCAACTCAATATAGCACCAGCGCAGGGGACAACACAGGAGTGCACCATCTACAATGAAATACAGCACATCCTGGTGTTGTGAAAATGATGGAGCACAGTGCTGCCAATTTTAGCACTGTGTCGAGCTATGTCATTTTCTGTTAATAATTGGCCTAAGCCTCTTTATTGTGATGTTAGCACACTGCACAAATTTAACCCCTTGTGTCCTGCTTGGAGTTAAATTTCTTTGGCAAGGATACTCCAGGAACTTAATTAACAAATCCAGCTGCTATCTGCCCCTGAGATAATGGGGATTACAAATTATAGCTCATTTAATAGGGAATAACCTTATGGACTGTTTGCACAGATATCCCCTAATAAGGGGTGCATAAGCAGTTACTTACCACCTTCTTTAAGCAGGCGATAACCATTAGCGGGGGCTGGTACTGGTTAGAATGTGTGGTAGGTGGCAGGAAGAAAAGGGGTGGCTGTAGACCCTCTGGCAGGAACTATTGTCTGCTTCCCTGAGGCGCCAGAGGGGGAGGCTGGCAGGGCTGCGCCTCTACCCTACATCACTTGTTGGGTATTTCCAGGCATGGATCTGCATCGGTAAAACCAGTATTGTATTTCCAGACTTTCCAAATTTTAGGTTCAGAAACAATAGTCCTCTCAGAGTTGCCTGAAGCATTAGCCCTGTCTGGGATACCACTTCAGGCAACTGGTAATAGAGGCGTGTGTATCTGTTCCTCCATCAACTGCTCCTTCTCATTTCACTACCATTGCTGGGCCCACTGCTCCTGCCTGGGTCTTTTTCTGTGTCACCTCTTTCCTCCTTCATCCTCTGACATATGTGGTTTTGTGTACGTACTCTTGCTACTTCTTTGATCCTCCTGTCTGCCACCCTTCTTCCCCTTATCCATTGGACGACGCATGTCATCCCCTTTTGCTAAAATTTTTATTTTACCTAATTTTTGTCATGACAAATATTCCACATCATGCTTGATTCAGGAGTCCCTTGCCTAAAATTGTTTTGAATTGTACCTGCAATCTTTACAGTTCTGTGGTTTCACTGATGACTTCTTCTTCATGACTTGTTAGATTGCTAATATGAAACTTTATTCTGTTGTTAAAAAACTTTGTATACTGTAATTTTTTCTTTTGGATGGTATGTTTATAGGACAGTGTAAATTGCTGATTCAAGATTATTTTGGTCTATTTTTTATGGTAAGCAGTATATTTTTTCATCATTGTACATACTGTAAATATCCGATTGCAATTAGAAACTATTTTGTGTTGGCATTGAAGAGAATTCGTTTATCGAGCACTATTTCTGACCATTGTTTCAGAATTGCATTTATTGGCCGATTAGGTTTTCTCACACTTTAAGTTCAAAGTATATATTGCTTGTTGCATAGGCCTCTGTCTTCTATGGTAATACAAATGCTGAAAGACTGTTTTAGTCATTTTTGTTTTCATAATTGTCTACATTTTTCATCCACATTTGTGCCTCAAATATTGTTATCATTTGTGTAGTATTTATGTTAATTTATGGTCACATTTACTTCGTAAATATTCTGTTACTGCATAACATTTATTTCATTCTGCTTCATGCAGCATGGCATTCTAGTCTCAGTCCTGCGTGTTGAAAGATGGCGTTGCTAATGGGAAACTGTCACCTAGACCATCTTGCAGCTCTGCTCATTCGGACGCACAGATCAATGATATAAAGCAACAGCTTTGGAGGCAATGGCTGCCCTCCACAATTTTAGACAGCTTCACTCACTACCAGTGCTCAATTTGTAAATAAAAACATGTCGGTGCCCAAACCCCTCCTCTTAAACATGCAGCTGCTGCAATTCAATGTGCCAGCACGGAATACTGAGGCAGCGTAATCCTGAAGACATCTCGGCCTCTTTAATCCATTTAAGGCCACTTCCTGCCCCTTCAGCTCACTCTTGCAGCTTTCTGCTTTCTCCCATTGTGGCGCTTTTTCTCTTTCTCCGTCCTTCCCATATGTGTCTTTTGCTCACAGTAAATGCTGAGGCAGGAAAATAAGTGTCAGCCCTCAAAAATAAGTGCTGGTGCTCTGCACCAGAAACAACAAGCACAAATTGAGCACTGTTTAACACACACAATTTCATCTTCACCAGTGACGGGCAATCTACAGCCTCACGATCAACACATTCTGAGTCCCTGGGACCTCCCAGACATCACTCCGCAAACTGCTAGTGAACTCGTATGACGTTTTCTACTTCACACAGCTTGCCAGATTGACTGTTTTTGGTCTCTAGGGCCTCAGCACATTGGCTGCCCTGCCCTCACAGGCTGAGACACATTAGTTACACATGCCCTTCTCCCACCTGCTGGATTTATTCCCCTTAAGCTCTTGATCCTTCAGGCTGGTCTCCTTAACCTCCATGTTCTAGATTACCCACCCAACATAAGCATTCAGCATTCCACCACACTGCAGCAGGTGTAGGGGAGGTAGTGGGCTCTCATCATATACCCAGAGTAGCCTTCCCTAACCAGTTGTATTTTCAGAAGACTGAGGACCTGATTTAGATGTTAGCAGTAATGGTCCCTCTGTTGACTTTTCAACTGAAAACACATCTGCCGCTGTGAGAGTCCGCCCATCGTATCTGTATGCCAGTGGTCCCATAGACAAAAGCCAACATTGGAACTGTCACCATCACCAGGAAATACCACCCATGTCAATGGCGCTAGAGGGAAAAGGGGATGCTGGCATGACTTCAGTCACCCTTCCCACCATGCAGGTTTGGATGTGCCTTACCTTCAAGAAAAAAGTGGCGGTCTGACCTCCATGTTTAAGTTGGAAGATTGGGGCAGAAAAGGGGTGACTCACCTTCTTTCCCCATTCCACCCCCATCTTCCACTGGACACGACTGGACAACACCTGTCGTCATTGCTGCCACAGAGAAAATACAACCCCCCTATCGCTGGACATGAAGGTAGGGGTGCGGCATTGCCAGAGTACGTTGGGTATGTACTGCAGGGGAGGCCAAGACCACTGCAGGCATATAAATGTCACAGTAAATGTTTTGCCTCACTGTGACATGCATTTGTACGGGACACTGGTGGGTCAGGCATGGATGGGGACACACTGCTACATAACACATATCGCACACATACCCAACTGTCATTATGGTGCCAGTATTCATTGGCAAATGAATAATGATACCACAATGGTGATACTTTCAAACCTATCAACTGTATCCATGTGTGCACATTGCCAGGGGACCAGTACCTGTCAGGTTGTGCTGCGAGTTGTGTGTGTGAGTCAACACACGTGTGTGTGTGTATTGGCTGTTTGAGGTGGAGGGAGCTGGAGTGGGTGGCGTGGCTGTGTTTGTATGTGTGTCACTCGCATGTGAGATTGATGTTGTGTATGTTGCGTTGCTGTGTGACACATTCAGGTGAGTGTGGTCATTGTGTGGCAGACATTGTCATGATGTGTGTAGTTGGGCTTGTGTGTGAATGTGTTTGGTTAGCTGAGGATGTAGTTGTGTTTGTTGTTGTGGTTGTGTCATGTGAGGGTGCAATGTCAATAATGTGTGTGTTGTGTCATGGATATTTGTAAATGTGTATTTTCCACATGTACAGGTCATGTTAAAATTGTAATGGGTGATGGTGTGTATATGGTGTGTTGTGTAGTGTAGTGTGTAGTGCAGGGGGACACCTAGGGCTAAGGGACAATGTGTGTGTATCACTTACCTCTATTCCAAAGCCACTGCAATTGTACGAAGCTAAATTTAGCTGCCAGTGCCAACGCAGGCATCCTTGCACTATTGTGCAATGATGTCTGCTTTGAGGGTGTGATTCTTTATGTGCGGGAAGGTATTCCTTCCCACACATAAACAATCACTAATGGTGCTTTGGCACTTCTGTGTGTGCTGAAGAATGCAGCACACACAGAAGTGCCAAAATGTAATTTTCAAATTATTGTTTATGTGCAGGAAGGGACACCTTCCCACACACAAACAATCATTTCTGTCATTTTGCTCTTTTTGTGCATGCTGCATAGTGCAGCATGCATAGAAAAAGCATAAAACAAGGAGGAATAAAAGTATTCCTCCTCATTGTGCTTTGCTAACCCCACCCCTGGGGGTGGCGTTAGATTTTGGCGCTGCCTCAGGTTTACGAAATCTTGTAAATCTGAGGCAGCATCAAAATGCAATAGGTGTTGCTGTGGCATGCCCACAGCAACACCCATTGCACGCCCCTCTGATGCAGATAACTGCGTCGGAGGGGCCCATATTTACAAGGAGGTGTAATGCCACAAAAAGTGGCATTACCCCTCCTTGTAAATATGGAGCAGAAGTTAGCGCCACTGGAGCGTAAAGTGACGCTCCAGTGGCTCTAGGGGCTCATAAATATGCCCCTGAGTTTGGGCATGGTGCAGTTTGTGCCCTGTCCTTCATATTTCTGGTTTTGTTGCAGCTGTTCTCTTGTTGCAATAATCCACTGCTGTAGGCTAGAAGGGGTCCATGATTTTTCGCACCTTGCTCCTGAGCATTCCATGCATTTCTCAGGCTTTCCCACTTACACTGACCCACCATGACATTGCTTGGCTAGTTTACCTTTCTTGCTTTGAATATCTTGGGCATACAGACTCTCCAAGAGAGCTACGCTATTTATTCAAATTTAAAGCGCAGTGGGATGCACATAGCATTACTGCAAGAATGGAACACTGTATACCCAACAGTAGTCAGAGCTCTACACATGACAGAATAAGCCCGCAAAACATGCAAAGACATTCTCCTTTGATTGGATGCCAGTTTCACTGACAGCACAAGTAAAACCCTGGCATTGAGCAAGGCATTACATAAACTCACTGCTCTCCTGGAACAGTTATGCTGCATTAGTTGTGCTGAACATGCTGCCCGGATTTATGCTGAATCTGAGAGATCAGATTTTTTATTAGCCGGGCTGGTCAAGCAAGAATATCTTCATTCTCCAATCCCCTGCCTCAGTCTTGCCCCAGACACCCATGTCCACACACAGGCCAAAATTCATGCTGCTTTCCTCTGCTTTTATGAATTGCTGTATAGTACGGACCAAGAGAGTTCAGATGCATGCCTCCTGGGCTTTCTGGGAGATGCCCCCCCTCCCTTTTATTACTCCTGTTCAGTGCCATGTGTCGGACCAGCCCATAACCTTAGCAAAGATGAAGGATGCTATATGCTCTTTGTCCACTAATAAGGCGTCCTGATGGCATTCGGCTAGTGCTCTACCAGATCTATCCCGACATCCTAGCTCCACATTAGGGAGAACTTTATGCAAATTATTCCCCCTTATCTCTGGGAGGCCTTCCTCTTCTCTACAGTGCTGTTTTCGGTGGCAGGCCGAACAGCCCTGAATAGCCCTGTGCAAGATATTAATTCTTCCACACCTCCTATACTTCTTTGCCAAACCCCCCTGCTAATACCCGCTAAATTAATTTGCTTGCTGGGCAAGCTACTGGGTGAATTACTTTGGTGGACTGGTCACTGTTGTGTTGCCCTTGCGAAGTTACAATTGCCCACGGACAAAGGAGGGCTTTGAGCCCCAAGTTTTAAACAATATTATTTGGTGGCGCAACTGCAGTGGGTTCGTCCCTGGTTAACAGAGCATCAGCTGGAAGAAACTGCTTCTGAGGCCCCTCCCTGGTGGCTTGAATGGGTACTTTAGTTGTTTCACACCAGACAACCCACAACTCCTATTTCCTCACACAGGCTAGTACTAGTGGCTCCCTTCTGTTAGAAATTGGGTCTCTAGTTGGCAGAGGCATGCACCCGTCCAAATAGGGACCACAATCCTAGTCAGGGTAAGTCACAACACAACCCAAATTATCCTGTGCTCACCCTCTGGTTGCTTGGCACAGAGCAGGCAGGCTTAACTTAGAAGTCAATGTTTAAAGTATTTGTGCAATAACTCATTCGATAACACATTGAAAACACCACAAAAATACACCACACACGTTTAGAAAAATAGATAATATTTATCTGAATAAAATAAGATCAAAACAACATAAATCTAATATGCACAAGTTGAGATATCACTTTTTAAAGGTTTAAATGAGTCTCAATCCTTAAGAGTCAGAGGGTACATCCCTATAATACACAGTACCTGAGAATAGTCAAAAATAACGATGCTGCAGAGGAGGAGATGCATTGAAAAATAAGACACCTCATCAGAATTTCTGAGCGGCACAGACAATGAGCCATTTCTTTTCATGCTGCAAGGTGATGCGTCGATTTCCAGGAGCACAGCCTTGGTTCCTCAATATGATGCAGAGATATTTTGACACGAAGGCACGATGTGTTAAATATCCTGGACACGCCGGTAGAAGGAGCAGGCACTGCATCGATCCGGTAGGTGGTCCAGCTAATTTTCAGCCACGAGGCAGGCACTGATTCGAATTTCCATTCGGGAAGCCGGTGCTGCGTCGTTCTGGTCAGCGGTGCAGCAATTTTCCAGCCGTGATGCATGCGCTGCATCGATTTCTGCAGGCATTGCATTGATTTTCTGATGTATGAGGATTTCCTAAAGATGTGAAGTCTTTGTTGCCCCTGAGACTTCAGAAACAAGACGCAAGCTCAATCAAAGCCCCTGGAGAACACTTGTGGGGAAGGCAGATTTTTTCCAGCAGAATCAGAGGCCAGCAGGCAGCAGGACAACAAGCAGGGCAGCAGTCCTGCTCAGCAAAACAGTATGGATGAGTCCTTTGGGAAGCCAGGCAGTCCCTCTAACAGAGTCCAGGTGTAGAGCCAGAAGTGTCTGATTTGGTGAGGTCAGAGACCCAGTGTATATACAAACAAAATACCGTTGAAGTGGGTGAAACTTCAAAGAGTGGTTTTGAAGTGCACAAGTTCTCCTTTCAGCCCCGTCCTGTCTGCCAAGATCCCTTTGAGGAGTTATCAGTCCTTTGTATGAAGGCAGGCCTTTGAAGTGTGAGAGAGAGCCCCTCTACCCTTCCTGCCCAGGGAGACCTATTCAGTATGCAGATTAATGCAGATGTGACTGAATCTCTTTATGGCTGTCTGGGTGGAATGCAGAAGGGGAGCTGTCAACCAGCACAGACCAGATGAGGATTGGAGACAGGCTGTAAGGCACAGGTGGCAGTAAGTGCAGAGAAATGCCCACTTTCTAAAAGAGGCATTTCTAAAATAGTAATATTAAATCCAGCTTCACCTTTAAGAAGGATTTTCTATTACCATTCTGGCCATACTAAACATGACATGGCTACTTCTTTCAGGTCAGAATCTACAACTTAAACGTATATGAGGACAGTCCTAATGCCAGTCTATCAAAGGAGCTGGCCTCACAGTAGTGGAAAACAAATTTGTGAGTTTTTCACTACCAGGACATGTTAAACACATAAGTACATGTCATGCGTTTAATTACATAGCACCTTGCACTATGGGCTACTTGGGCCTACCGTGGGGGTGACATATGTAGAACAAGGGGAGTTTAAGGCCTGGCAAGTACTTTTAAATGCCAGGTTGAAGTGGCAGTGAAACCGCCCACACAGGCCTTGCAATAGCAGGCCTGAGACATGGTTAAGGGGCTACTTATGGGGGGGTTGCACAATCAGTGCTGCAGGCCCACTAGTACTATTTAATTTATAGGCACTGGGCACATGTAGTGTACTATACTAGTGACTTACAGGTAAATTAAATATGCCAAGGGTATGAGCCAATGTTACCAAGTTTAGGAAAGAGAGCATATGCAATTTAACACTGGTCAACAGTAGTAGATTGTGCAGAGTCCTAAAACCATCAAAAACAGGGTAAGAAAATGGAGGGAGACAGGCAAAAAAATGGGGGATGACCACCCTAAGGCTGTCAGGTCTAACAATAAGCATCGCAGTCTAAACCCTTCCCATGAACCTCCTCCCCTATTGCTTCGCCTTCCTCTCGTCAGAGGGTCATTTACGCTCTTAAACTTGCAACATTGGAACTCGGCAGATATAACTACAATTGGGGTCCTCATCTATGATAGTACACTACAGTCATTTGAGAACCTGGTGGAACAGAGCACCGTACAGAGTGGACAATTTTGGGCATATCAGGCACTGACCACTGCACCGTGAAAGGGCTGGAACATCACCCTAGATGAATCTGCAACATCCACAGTGATGCAATACCTCCATAGAATGAAAACTGACTGTAACCTCATTAACTGGCTCACTGAGGCATAGCCGAACGTACTCAAGCCCCTCCTACTGCATTGCGAGCCATGTAGGAGGAAAACTAGTGATGCCCATTGCAGACAAGAACTAGGAACAGATACTAGCCTATCGTGCTAAGATGTCCAGAAATGGCCGATTCAAGTTAATCCAGTTCTTTACTCTTCATCGGGCATACCTGTCCCCAGCCAAAGACAACCATTACACCACCATTTTTCACTAATGCAGGAGCAGGAGTGTTTACTTTCTACACACATTGTGGGATTTCCTGTCCCTGAATGGCCGTTATTACACAGCTTGCTCAGATTACGGGCTTGGCTGCTTTGCACTGCTGGGAAGCATGCACACTTGTGTATTGTGCATGCATGACCAAGGATAAAGTAAAATGATGCTCCTTCAACTTGGCTTACCTATTGGTTAAGCACATAGTTCACTCGTGATTTTGGCCAAGACCGAAAGCAGCAATCTGCAGGCTGAGGAACAGCAGTGTCTGCTCAAGTGTCTCCCAGAGCTGGGACAAGCTGTTGTTTGCCTCACAGTTGGCAGTTGCAAATGTGTCACACACTCCCTCTTCTTGGGGCTCCCCAACTTTTTCTCCAGCTGCTGCTGAATAACTTCTCCCAACAGATAGACATTCGAAGGACTGTTTCCTGCTTCTAGATAGGAACCACTAACAGAGTTGCCATATATAGCTCTGCCAACATGTGCTTTTTCCACATGTCTGCATGCCCCTCAGACCCTGACCTGCGCTCCTAAGACAACAAGTGCATCGCATTCCTCACACCAGTGACAAATTACACCTGCTCAACCAGCAACATGCTATTTCTAATAAGCAATGACTCAGATATTTCTGGTTTGCAAATTCTTCATTGCCTTCTCTTTTGTACCTTACCTTTCTCAACCCTCTTTAAATCATTTCTCCTGATGTAACAGTGACTCTTTAAATCACAGCTTTGCAGGTGATGTATATGTAACTATATAACA
Organism: Pleurodeles waltl; assembly: GCF_031143425.1. NCBI lineage: Eukaryota > Metazoa > Chordata > Amphibia > Caudata > Salamandridae > Pleurodeles > Pleurodeles waltl. The sequence continues at coordinate 32,837,562 of NC_090437.1, forward strand.
CTGACAAGAGTGCACTATTGTTTAAATAATCCAGTTTGCAATAAAATCAATTAAAAAAATGAAAAATATATTCTATGTCAAGGCCAGTTATGAAGAGCTCACATGTGTCTAGCCTGGGTTTTATATATAAATGTAAATCCATAGATAACCATCTTGGCCCTCGCTAATACTAATACTGCAACGCTCAATGGTTGTGCCCTTGAATTAAATTTCAACCCAGCTGCATAATTATTCCCTTCTGCTGCTTGGTTCATTTATACTAACATAAAACAGAACCTCTACAAATCATGTCTATCACCCTGCAACACACCACCTATCTCAACTAAAAAGGTATGGAAAGGTGGCCATTAGAGAACTCTAATATAGTCCACCACTGCAGATCTAAAAAAAACTATGTAGTACAACCTCAAATTGACGTCTCACAATGACAATCATAAAAGGGACAATTGTAATGAAGTCAGTCCCTACATTCTCATCACCATCTCGTCCTCCAACCTACACCTGGCTGAGCACCATAAACAAAACTCTGAAAATAGACCCCCCTCATTAAGGAACTAGTGAGATTTTAAGAAATGCCATACAAGGAGCCTAAAGAGCTGATCAAAACTGCCAGCTTCTCAAACTAGCATTTGCAATGCAATAGGTCTCGCATTAGGGAGAGTTAGAGCTGTTGGCATTGTAAATGATAATGACAACCTTGCATTTGAGACCTTATAAATATTTAGCCATGAAGGACATTAATCCTTTATCAGAAATAAACTGTGCATTTCTACATAAACTTGGCATTAGACTGTAATTGTCTTAACTGCCCCTACAGTGCACCACAGTAAAAAGAGTATTTGGAAGAAATATGGTCAAGTAAACATATATTCAACCCCTAGAGGGCAGAATCACATAAAAAAGAATGATAAAGAACATTGCAGTATAACCATATCATAAGCCCCTTGAGGACAAAGGCACATATTTAAGAAAACTTAGTGCCCCCTTTGCTCCAATTTTTCTGACACAAAAGTGGCTCTAACCTAGTGCAATATTTATATTTTGTCACTAGACTAATCTAGTGACAAAATCTCAGAGTTAGCGTAATTTTTTGGGAGTGCCACCCCACCTTGCGGCGTTTAGTGACAATTTAATGCAAGATAGGCATTTCCTTCCAAAAAAACAACACTAGCCTTCTAGCGTCATATTTACTGTCCGAAGCAAAAACTAAGCGTGTTAAGGAACCAGTCCAAAAAAATGATGCAAAGTCCAATTAGCGTCAAAATGTAACACCTGGTGAGACCAGGCATCAAAATGAGGCCCACCTTCTACAGCATAATGAAAACACACAGCAGGAGCATTGGCAACCCCCTGGACAACATGGATCTGTTATTGCTCCAGCTCAGCACACACCATAAACAACAGCGAATACCACATATCCTACCAGCACCACCAGAGCAACCCCAAACACCACCACAGCAGTGACAAAGACAGCACAGAAGGCGGGAGAGGATATTTCAACAGCTCACAACAATCCTTGTGCTCAGGGAACAAGATGTCATCAGAATCTACTATCTGAAGTGGGAGTAGATTGTATGTCTGCTGCACTACATTGTGCCAGACATCACTGCAAGGGTGGAAACTCCAACAACTATTCCACCCATGACCATACTCCTGGCTGTCCTCCATATGCTGCCATCAGGATTGTTCCAGACAACTGGGGCACAAGTGGGTGGTATATCCCAGCCATCCTTCTTGACCTTCTGTCCAAAGGTTCTGGACGCAATCATCCCCCTCATGCCCCACCACATCTGGTTCCCCAACACCCAGCAACTGCAGCAAGAGACCAAGCAAGGTTTCTACCAAATTGCTGGGTTCCCACATGTGTTGGGTGCAATGGACTGTACCCATGTCCAACTTGTCCCACCTGCTGCAATTAAACACCTCTACAGGAATCGCAAACACACCCATTCTATAAATATGCAGGCCATGGTGGACCACCGTGGGCTCTTCACAAACACCCTCACCAAATATCCTGGCAGCATCCATGATGCCTACATTTTCCAGCACTCCACCATCATTAAGCGGTTCCAGGTTGGGTAATATGGCAATGAGCTACTTGTAGGTAAGCCACCATACCATTCATTACACAGACAACATACCAACCTTGTATGACAAACAATACATACTCCAAACTAAACACAGATGGACAGGGGAGCACAGATGTACGGACAATAACATATGCCACATGCCACACTACACCACATTCATTCATTGACATCACACACAGATACACCTATGTGTACATAATACAGGCACAACCTGACTGGCACACCACGTGAAGGACAGGCGGAGCTATGTCTCCTTTGCACACAGAAGCTCGGCCCAAACCACTACAAGTGGCCACTGCCTGACAACTAAATAGAGATCTCACACATATAACACCTAACAAGGAGCCGTTCAGCTATATGAATGGCATTGGCTATGTCAATGTAAAGGAAGTCACATACAGGCACAGACCCGCATTTGTCATGGTGTAGAAGCCTCCGGCAGCACCGGTATCAAATGCCATCCAAGTGTTGCCATCACCAGCTACATATCACCAAAACATACCAGACGTACCCATTGTGTTCACCTTCACCTGTCTGGTGCATTGTGACGCACACATAGTAGTACAACATCACCAGCCATGAAAGACCATGTGCAGGGATGGACACCTCACAGCACACCTAAAATCTTACCCGGCAATTCCACTACTCCCTAATATGATACCAGGGTACCAACAGGGGACTGTGGCAGCTGGACTACTGACAATGTACTGGGGGAGGCCAGAGATGCATGTGAATGAGGAGATAAGGGACTTAGCAGGACTGATCATGCGATGCAGGCCATTGCAGAAAAAACATAATTCCCTCTCCTGTAACATAGGTGTCTGAAAACGCATGCATACATCACAAAACATACCATACAATTGTGCTACGATGTGCCCATGATCCACGTGCAGATATGTATGCCAGCCAGCAATTGGCAACAACAACACTTTGTGCAAGGGAGCTTTTCCAAGGGAAACGGGTGGGAATCACATGCTACGCACAGGGCACAACACCTGTGTCATGGCATACAACACACAAATTAGGTTCAAAGTCCCAGAACATCACTCTTCTGCAGGCCTAAAGTGAAGGGAACTGAAGGCCATGTCAGGAAAGTGGTGCAGTATCAACAGCAATGCCACTGTAATTGTGTCCTTTTGCTGCACCCTACATCCACCATGTGGGTGCCGTATACAATGTACAGTGCACTATGGTGCAGAGTAGGTGCAATAGTGTTAGTATAATGGATGCCATAGATGGACTCTGTAGGAGTATCAACAACATACCTGACCATTTTGTGCACGGTACATGGGGCCCACTCAAATCTATGCTGTACACCCTCCTAATGCCTCCTCTGTGCAGGTGTTGACGGTATCTGTGAAAAATCATGTTTAGGAACCTTGGAGAATCCTCTGCACCAATTTTGCTAGTCCTCCTCTTGTGTCAATCTCCCACTTGTATACATGATGCCTGGCACAGGCATATTCTGCCACAAAGGGTCAGTAAGTGTTGCATTGCATATGAAGTGCCATATGGAAACATAGTGGCCTGAGTTTGGCCTTGTAGGGCTATCTTAGTGTCAATACAAACAACTCTGTTGTGGTGCAAGGAGGTGGTAGGTTCCACTGACATAAGGACACAGCCTCAAATATGAACAACACAACACATATTTTGCATGGTCGAACAGTCATTCCAGATTTAATTTGATAATCACTAGGTCCTGAGGCACAACCCATGATAGTAATGTCCACCACCATACACCTATACAACCATTAAAAAAGCGGAAAACACACAATACCAGATGCAAGTCATAGTCACCACTCCACCTAAAACTAACATCTGCCATGGTACATAGGAAACTACCAACCAAGGTTACGGCATCCAGCCATGTCTGATGACCCCTTTTGGCAACCCAACACCGGAGGAAGAGCTGGTATACAATGAAGGCCACAGAAGCACATGAAATGTGGTGGATAGAACATTTGGGCTCCTGAAGTGAAGGTTCAGGTGCCTGGCCCTGACAGGAGGAAGCCTGTTGTATGCACCATCCCTGGTATGCAATATGATTCTTGTATGTGCAATCCTGCATAACATTTGTATTAAGACTAATGTCTCCTGGGATGAACTGGTAGATGTGCCCAATGAGGAGAAAGATGACAATGGTGCAGCACAGGTGGAGGGGGAACAACAAAACACTTCTGCAGGAGTTTGCAGGAGACAACAAATCATACTGAACTTCTTCATATAGACACTGTAGAACAAAAATCACCCCATAAACATCACCATTAAATCACTTTGCACCAGATTGTCCATGGTGTACTCATTCTTTCCTTCATATACCATTGGAAAGTTGCTCAGACCTCAAAGAGCAGGAAAAAAAACACAACAGTTACAAAGAATGTTGGAACATAGGTTGTGATTTAATAGGGTCTAGTGCCTCCTTACCACACATCAGCATCACATTACTCATGCTCAAGTGGCTCTCAAAGGCCTAGATCCATGCACCAGAAATAGTAAGTGGTGTAATGTACGCATTGCGCCAATTTCGATCCTTGCACCACATCATGCCGACGCCGGGCAAGATGTATGCAAGGGGGGCATACATACGGTAGGGGCTGTTTCAAAATGGTGCACTTGAAACTAAGGAACTAAACTGTGTCACATCTCAGATGGGTATCATTGGCGTTTCATACAATGAGCGTTATTGGCTCCAACCCTGCTCCATGGTGTGCTGTCTCTCAAATATAGCATACACATGTTGGCTGTGGAGTGGGCTAAGGGCCGCAAGACAAGTGGAGCAACAATGGGTGCTGATCCACTCTCCACACATATGCCCCTTGGCCAGGAATCATCAATAAAATGGGAGAATGCACCACCACATATCTTAGACAAATGGCACATAATTGTTTTGTTTTGACGTATGCCTGCAGCTAATCTGGATATACATATGAAGACTGTTATACCGGTGTATGGCCTAGGTAAGAAAGGGTTGGCAATTACCTACAATGGTTGGTTTGTGTCTGCAAGGTAACCCAGTAAAATCTGTATGATACAATCACACATGACATATGAAAACATAACTCTCAATGACAATACAGTTTGAGATGTGCATGTAAGTCTAGCAATGTCCAAACATGTCACAGACCCATCCAAAATTGTATCTTTGAAGAAGGAGACAGAAATGCTGCATTTCACATAATCGTAGCTGAGATGACTCCACACAATAGCACGACACACTCACAGTGAGTGACATAGGTTGTGGAATGCAGATTTGAGTGCATGCCCATGTACACCAAAGGATGTGGATTAACAACAGAGAGACTCCCTCAGACACTTTGAAACAACATGGGGAGGTCACTCTGACACTACACAAGTGCTGTGGCTGGTGCACTGTCTTGTGTGTGTAGAAGTCATGTAATCTAGCAAAACCTAGAAATGGGAGGGATACTATCACGTAGCCAATAGAAGAAGATGTATTCATCTACAAAGTACACAAGTATCACATAGCATCCTGTCCCTATATGATGGGACAATGTTGCAGTAGAAGATGTGTACAAAGGTTAAGCAGCCTAAAGAATGCCAGCAATGTAGGACCAAATCAATTACAAACAAGATATGCCGTTAATGTTGGAGAAGGAACACAAACAGACCATTACTGACTGTACAACATCACAACATTACCATGTGATCACCAGACATATATTCACAGAGGATGTCTAAGTCAGTACATAACTCATACATGTTTGCAATAAAAATAACAATGTAGTTGCCCATCGTACACTGTTATGTCAGAAGGCAGTGACAGATTACATTATCTGTCCCCTGTGTTGGAAAAGATAAGCAAGTTACACTAGATATAAATGCCCTAACTAAGCGTAATTTGGAAAACACAAACACTGTATAACCATTTGTGTCAAACCATGCAAAATGATGAGACATGTCCTACACAAACAAGCAGTCTGTCCCTTGTAAATGAGAGGGCAAGCCTGACATAAAGTACCCCAAAGGAAACAAAACATGCCAAGCCATGGGATCACACTTGTGCAAGTGTTTGTCTGCAGGGGACTGCAGAATGCACTGCTGAAGAGCAGTCATGATGAAGATAGATCCCCGCCCTACACCTCCTAACTCCCCTGCTGAGGCTTCATTGACTTTAGACATAGTCAGAGGCCTGCTGCTTGTGTGCAGTGGACTGAGCTGAGTGGAGCACCGTCAGCCTGCATCAATACATGCAACCATGGGTCTGGGTGGGCCCACAAAGTGCCACAACAGTAATGATGACTAGGGTGCCATCATTGCCTGACAGCAACCCTGCAATACAGTTGTATGCCATTGTTGGTAACAGTCAAAACAAACATGTTTTGGTCGATTGTATGTACCAAGTGTGTGCCTTTCACACATATGTTCGAATTCAAGGCACACGTGTACCACTTCAATGGTTCAGGCCTGGTATCGTGTATAGGAGTATGCACAAAAGTCAACTTTCCACTAATAAAAAAGTATATGTACCACATGATCATACATAGACTAATATGGCCTTCAGATATGTTCCCATATAGGGAAACATAGGGGGAACAGATATGAATAGACAGCCACGAAACAATGGGCAACATATGTCCATGCTGGAAGATAGATTTGGGAGGTTTCATATCCCATGAACACACCGCTGTGGCATTCATTACACATACTACACTAAACATATCTTTCCACACACATGTCACATACCGACCTTCAGTGACAGATGTCAGTACATCTTTGCCTGCATCATATGTGCATGGGAAACCATGTTACACGTGTAGCATAGCATCATGAACCCTGAACTATACAACACACCACAATGTGGACACACACATGCACTCACATTCCCATGGGTAATATAAAATCAACCCAGCCGTAGTCCACTTCATCCTTTAAGTATGATTTGTCAAGGGTATCACATGCATGAACATTTATTGGACATAGCCCATCATATCTAAAGTGGTGTTGTCAAACGTACATTTGGAAATCAGACATGACAATGCAGTAGACCCACAAATAGGTGTTACATCACATATGTACACTCCAAGCACACGTGTGGTAACATGTATGTGGAAAAAGTCTACCATCACATGCACATATGCCAACGATATCAGTCATCGCATGCATCATACACACATACAAACATATGGTAACACATTCCATTGTTACTCTTACATATATGAATGCACATGTACACACACGTAGCCATACCATACTTACTACATACATGCATAGCCCCTGTAACAAGGAATGTGAATCTGGGTGCACTGTCAGCCTTTCCAACAAAATCCATGCATTCCTGTTATGCATCAACATTTTTGAGGCAAACAGCAATTCTCAATACATCACACTTCAATAACATGAGGCCTGAACCCTGCACATCAATTGCAAGTTGACAAGCCTTGTCAGCTTTCATGGAAAAAATACCACGCAAGACGTCATGCGGAAAAAAACGACGCATATCAGAAAACATGATGCACACGCCCTAAAAGTGATACAACAAGATTTTCTTGCTGCAAACATGGTACAGTGATTTCACATTCACTTTTACTATACAGTCTTTTTGTCTGTGATTGTGAGAGTATGTGTGGAACTGGTGCTGGTCGAGGAGTAGTGTTTTTTCAGAGTTTTGTGCTGTGTTCTGTTGCTGTCCTGTCAATTTTGTCATTTTGCTAAGTTTTGTGTAGTGTTTTTGTCCTGTCATAGTAATTGTTTTGTCGGGTGTTTGTCTTGGGGTATCGTAGTCTGTTGGGGTATTTCGGGTAAGGTGGGGTAGTGTTTGATTATTTTTTGTGCCTAATTTACATGCAGTGGAGGGAAACTGCTATATGTCAGGGAAGGGGAGAGCAGAAAGAATGATTGGAGAAGAACTGGGAGGGTTCATCTGGTTGGTCAAGCACTACCTCCCCATGATTTTGAGTATGGGTGGCTGGGTCATCCAGGGCTTCCCAACGGAGGCACAGAAGCTGGCGTGGGACAAGGTGCTCCACCACCTATGGAGGATCTATGGTGTCGTGCCGTCAGACCACTAACTCAAACACCGTAGGGCAGACCTCATTTGTGTGAGAGGGAGATCTGCTGGATCTTCCAGTGGTTCGGATTGGTGAACCAGTTGGTAAGTACCCCTTTTGCATTGCAACATCCTCATTTGCATCTGCATGACGGGGGACATAAGGTTGACTGCAGCCTGTTTTGTCAAGGGTCAGGACAGGAAGTTTAGTGTCTAAAGCAAACAGCATTTAAGAGAGCTTCGCTATTCACTGGTTGTAGACAAATTGCACATTCCTCTTTGGGTACATTGTGTATCACATATACACCATAAAGTGTCAAATATCAGACAAGGGTACATGTTTTCCATGCACAAAAGTACCATTCCATCATGGTCATTACAACTGTGTAAATGGGGTAGGTAATGTTGAAGTGATGGGAAACATGACACAGGAGCATTTTCAGTCATGGGTGTGTATTGCCGAGAGTCGTGTGTGTGCAGAGTGACATGACAGTTACACAAATGTAAGCAGGAGTGATTGTCTCATGATGCTACATCTGTGTCTAATTTTTTTTAAGGCAATGTTGCCAATGGATGCATCAACTACCTTACCATATGTCAGATTTTGACAAGTGCAAGCATTGTGGCAGTGTGAAAGGCTGGCGCCACATGACGCCAGAACCAGGCCTGAGGAATGCAAGTTGTGTATTCCTGCTGTAGGTGGCACCCAAAAAATATAGCATTAACATCAAGTTGGTTCCACTGTTCCTTTATTAGAGTCGTCTTATGTTTCTGCCTAAGGCTGACTGATTACCTGACTGTTCCCTTGTCATCAAGAAGCCAATTTCCACTTTGCACTTGTAGCATATTCATGTATGCCGCCAAATATGCCAAGTGCAACCATACAGACAGGGTTTCCAACATCAGTGTCCTGACATCCACCATGGTGTGCCATATGTTACATAATGCACACACATGATAGAGGTATGTGTTGGTGCTTTATGATTGAATACAGGCATGCCTCTGAGTGGTTGCCTGCTTCTTCACACAGATCAACTACAAGAGTCAAAGCTTTAGGCAATGGCCAGTATCATGGCCATATATTGTTATATATATGTATCTGAAACATGTGCATAACTTTGCCACCCAAATCTGTGCATATTCTTGTGTGATAACTATGAGCCACATATGTGAGAAACTGGTGCAGCGCCGTGCTGTGCCAACATCAGCAGCACTGCACCTCACTGGATTTTAAACACATGCCTGCCCTGTATTACCTAGAGTACGGGGCAGACCTGTGTCTGTGCCAGCATCTGTACATAACTCAGCAGTCAGCGTCAACGCAGGCATACATGGACCACAGTGCAAGTGTGTTTGTGTTGAGGTGAGTGTCTATGTGGAGGTAGGTATCCCTTCCTGGACATAAACAGTATACAATGGTGATATACCACTTCTATGTGTGCTGCAGAATGCAGCCCTCATAGTAGTGCCAAAACATCTGCTATGTTAGTTAATAAATGTGCAGGAAGGAACCTTCACAGAAGCAAATATTCATGCCATTTTACCTCTACTGTGTATGCCTTCAAATGGCGCACACATATTAGAAGCAAGAAACAAGTAGGTATTAAAGCATTCCTCAACTCTTTGCCATGCTAACACCACCCCTGGACTGTTGTTACTCTTTTGGTGCTGGCAGTAAGTATGATGTCTTGAAAATTTGGACAGCGTCAAAAGCTGTGGGTGTTCCAATGGGATGGCCACTACAAAAACCATTGCATGCCCCTCCGACACAGAATAATGTGTCCCATATTTACATGGAGGCGCTACCCTACAAAAAGTGGCATAACAGCTCCGTGTACATATGCTGCAGTGAAAAGCACCACAGGAGCGTCACAGAAAGTGATGCTCTGGGGGTGCCAGTGCCTCTTTAATCCGGCCCTTTGTCTTACAGACAGAAATGTACTGGTTGTCAATTGTTCATTCCTAATACAAAATTGAATAGCTTACTCGGCTTAGCAAGCTGAATGTGTAACAGTTGTCCATGCTAATAAATGATCATAAATCACAAAGCTATGTGTTTCTGTCATGTTTTGCAGGTGGACCTCCACCCTACACAACTGGAGAGGTGTCCCAGTTTGAAGACCCCAATGCAGCCAGTGTCCCTTTATGCGCCACATGTGTAATTTCAGGGTTTTGTTTGAGAGGGTATGATGTGTGCAATACAATTTTGAAATGGCATGTTTGGGTATTGAAATCATCTCTGATGCAATGTTGAGGATGTAGATTAAGTTGATTGTTGCACAAGTGCCAATCTGTGCTGCTATTGAATTGTGGGTGTCAGGAAAAGGAAAGCATGCTCACATATACATTGATGTCAATCATGATATGTGAAGCAGGTGCTGTTTATCTAATTGCATGCCTGTTGCCAACATATTTGTCACAACACATTTCACAGCACTGTGTGCCACACAATGCTTTAATTTACTCAGGACATGGTATAAATGATGTACATGTGTTGAGGTCTCTAAGGGGCATATCAAGGAGACACTTGCACCAACGATGCCTCACTACTCTTCAGAAATTAAGGCCCAGATTTATGTTAAAGTGGCTCAGTGCTGTGCCAAAAATAGCAGCACCATGCAGCGCCACTTTAGAAATGCAGAGGTGCACAGTATTTAGAGGAAAACAGCACACCCCTGCATTTCCCTCTGGGTTGACGCTAAATTAAGCTGCCTAGCGTCAACACAGGCATACTTGCACCATGGTGCAAGGGTGTCTGCGTTGAGAGGATTGATTGTTTATGTGCAGGAAGGTTTTTCCTTCCTGCACATAAACAATCTATAATAGTGATGTGGCACTTCTATGTGTGCTGGAAAACGCAGCACACATAGAAGTACCAAAGCATAATTTTGAATTATTGTTTATGTGCAGGAAGGTGTCCCTTTCTGTACGTAAACAATTGTCCATGGCATTTTGCAGAATGCAGCACACAGAAAAAAGCAAAAAACAAGGAGGAATAAAAGCATTCCTCCTCATTTTGCAATGCTAACGTCACTCCTTGGGTGGTGTTAGTTTTTGATGCTGCCTCAGGTTTTCGACAACTCACAAATCTAAGACGGGGTCAAAAGCAATGGGTGTTGCGATGGAACGCCCATGCAACACCTATTGCACGCCCCTCTGCGCAGAAAACTGCGTCGGAGGGGCCTATAATTACAAGTAGGTGTAACGCCACAAAAAAGTGGTGTTACACCTCCTTGTAAATATGACGCAGTGCTTAGCACCACCTGAGCATCATGAAAAGTAAAGCTCCGGTGAGGCTAGGGCCTCTTAAATATGCTCCAAAGTGAGGCAGTGGCCATGCAAGGAGCCTTATTGTGCTTGGCAACATTCAGTTGAGTACACAATGAGATTTCAACTCTGCTCCAGATGGATGTGGGACATTTCTACAGATTGTAGCAAACAAGATGTGTGCAGATTAACCAACATGATCTGTAGTGTAGCCATTTTTAATATAGCCTTTGCGCGTTTGCTTAAAACATTAGGCCTTTGTGCACTTTGTTCTAGATGCATTTTATTTAGCCTCGCACTGTTATTTTTCAATAACCAGTTTCACGGTCTTGTTTTATTTCTTCTATCACACTGTTTAGCTTACTTCAGCACCGGAGTTCTCAAACAATATATTCTTGCTTGCTCTGTGCTTCAGTCAAGGATACAGTCTGGTACATTGCCGATAGACGTGGTAGGAGTTTAGTCTTTAGGATTCGTAGAACACATTCTTACGTTGGGACGTTTCTTAGAACACCGGCGTGTTAATTATAAAAACACTTCCTAGTCCTGGTACACATAAGAGGGAGATTCCGACCAGGGAACCACAACTAGACGCTGACTGCCCTGTTGCAGATGATGATCCAGATCACCGGCCTTTGCTCAGGCATGAGGGTTGATGTCCTCCCGGGGAACCTGAAAGGCAAGCTTGGAGCTTAACATGCTGTGCTCAAAATAGAACTTAGAAGAGAGAACGGAATCTAGTAGCACTATGATAGAGTTATTCCTATGTTTTACTCTCCTCGTTACTATTTCAATCCTACTGTGTTGTATGGTTCTGGTTATTGCCGCTCACGCCTTGTTAACTAAAATGCAGTTGTTTTATTAAATCAATCTTTAAAACTCAAACTGCCTTTGTCATTTGTATATGAGACCACACTAGGTATGAGAGAACTGGTTGGGATCTGAGTGACCACGACTTCCCTTGGAAGCACGAAGATGTCATGCGCTCGGCTGCCCAATTGTCTCTTCCCTTTGGGAGAGATGAGGAACTGCTAGTTAGCCGGAGCAAAACCGGATTGGGGGTGACAAGGGTCCTTCACCGTGGGTTAGACTTAGTCCCCCACCCTGTGAACGATCCTGCCACCCAAAAATCCAGTAGTCTCATTAGGATAATAAGAGCCTACGCGACAGATCTACCCATCATAATAATATATGAGTGAGCTTGGTCACATCAGATGTGTATAGAATGTGGATGCTTAGTGTATACATGGTACTTAGGAGATGTAAAACGCACATGCGCATAGGTAGTTCAATAAGAAGGAAAACTGTTGCTGCACCCAGTGAAGCTCCACTCTTCCTTTTCCCCTTAGGGCACCCATACTGCCACCATGTGTGTGTATTGCACACCATGCCACAGGGCAAGGGACAATAGGTACACAATCTGTAGCCAATATAGATGTACTGCTCAGGCTTAGGGCAAATAATATGGGCACTAATCCTGAACTGTACATAGGGGCGTATTGTAAGCAATGGTGTGCCTCGTTGTAACACCTGCTCTGAACAGGTGTTAATCCAAAGGAAACATAAATGATGCATTGGAATTCCTTAGAATTTCCAGTGCCATTTTTCCTGGCCCCCTCCGGGTAAACCCCACCTTACATCCATGATGCCTAGCCAAGCTCAATGTAGTGCAAGGGATGTCAAAGTGGTGGAATGCATGCATTGCACCACCTGGCGACTATGGCACAGGGATTTAGGACTTGTTGGGCCACTTGATCCTCACAAGTATGATGACGCATGGCGCAATGAGGCACTAGTCCACTTACCTCTGGGCTCTAATGGTCAACAATGGATAGCTGCTAACCCTGTGACATGAACATGATACCATAGATGGCTGGTAGGAAGTTTAGTCTTGATTTGGTAACTGACATTGTTGTGGAATGTCTGGTGGACAGTATGTTTCATCTGATTATGCTGTGTACATTGCATGTTTGTATTGCTTGTTTGTTCTACCTCTACCCAATGCAGTATTTTATACCATGTTCTCCTCATGTTTCAGCTGCCACTATGACTCCAGCACAGAGGCATGCTTTTGATAAGAGGGCAGAGAATTTTCCCCACATCATGAAGGTACAGGCAGGGTACCAGAATATGTCCAGGCGATATCGGCAGGGGAAGTAATCGGGGGCTTGGCTTGCCTTCCCACATGGGGGACCTCCTAAACAGGCCGCAACAGTGCAGAGCACATCAGGTACCACTTCAAGGGTCAGGTGTGCCTCAGCTGGACCAAGCCCCTCCACATTGACAGCACCTAAGGCAACACAAGTACTGCAACTGCCACCTGCAGCAGCCACATCCTCGAGCTTTGAGGCAGACAAGAGGAGGGACATGGCAGCTATTATGGCCAGATTTGAGAAACTGGAGACATACAATGCTTGGAATTTCAAACTCTTAAAATATTGTAAAAAGAAACTGAAGAAGTTGTAATCCTGTATATGCACAGCCTCCCAGTTCCTTCACTTCTCTTATTGTATTTTGTATTTACTTTTAGTGGGGTTTAGGTGAGTAGTAATAGGTTAGGTAACATAGATTAGGTTAGTTGTAGGATAGAGTAAGGATGGTTGGTGGGGATGGGTTTTAATATTTGTTCTTGTTTTGGGGGGTTCGGTGGGAGGTTATGCATGGGGCTCTACGTTAAAACAAAATCCATAAAAAAATTACAACAAAAAAAATATATTTGTTTAGGATATAGGTTAAGTTACTATATGTATAGCTTTAGTTGTCTTGTCTCTTGAGCGAGGTGGGGAGACATTGTTTAGTGTGTGGCGGTAAATGTATAATATAAGTTTAGGTTTTGATAGATAGCTGCTGGGGGAAGTTTAGATAAGTTAGCATAGGTTAGCTTAGTGTAGGATAGTGTCTAGTTTAGTTTTTTCTAAGTGCCAATAAATCCTCTTAGTTGTAGACAATTAGGTGTCCATGAAGATTGAGTGTCTGGGTGTTGTCATATGTGGATTGGCCATGTTAGAAGTATGTCTTAGGGTATGCTTTCTATGTTGATTTACATGTATGACTATGTGTAGCTCCTATGCACAAAGATCTGTCTGATTGACTGCAATATGACATCAGCTACTCAAAATATTTGTCATCCCCAGTTCTTGACAATCACATTGTGTATGTATACAAAATCTTTGACAGGTAAGAATGGAACATCAACTGTCATTGCTGAGGTCTGTCACAAATAATCTTATAAAGTGTAGCACAAATTTGGGGTATGTATCCTGGCACACTGACAGCTGCCCTTCACTTATCAATTTTGCCTCTTTGTTCCACACATATCTTTTGTACTAGTGCTATCATCAGAGAAAATTCCAGACACTTGAGTTCTGACCCATACATGCCATATGCCAACTTGCATGGGTATCTATTTAATACATTCTTTTAAGGATCTGTAAGTTAGTTGCATCCCACAACACTATCAGTCATCTTTTTCATGTTAGAGTCATAGTGTGTGACTTTGTGTCTGACAGCAAGCCACACATGTAATTAGGCTCTGTTCTCATTGACATATTTCACACACTGCATGCATTTAGATGAGTTGATGGATCACAATAAAAGATGACACAATACATGTGAATATGGAGATTTATTTCCATGTGTAAGTGTATTTTACAATGCAATACAATGTCCAGTTCATGGACCCCATGAGAGCTCCTGAGCTATTTATTGTACATTTGGAGTCCAAGGGTGAGGGACGTTTCATGAGACATAGGTAGGAGAAGTGTGCATTAGTGAGGAGGTATTTAAATTGACAGTAGGTAGGAATTGGGATAATGACAGTCTATAGCAGATATGTCAACAGTGGTTGAGTGAAGAGGGCACATTGCCAGCTGTCACAACAATGGCATGATCTTAAGCACAGAACTAAGGAGATACTGTCCATGTGGCACAGACTGGTGCTACTAGGTGGTTGTACGTGCAAATGTTGTTTCTTCCACACCTTCATCCTCTAATATGTGTGGTACCTCCTGTGCCAAGGGCGGTGCTGTTGTTGAAGTTAAGGGGCCCACACACAGATCAGGGGATGGAGATGTGGAATCAAAGGTTCCAGCATCTGCCAATAATGGTAACACATAAGACATGGCTGCAGCATGGAGGAACTGTTGATTTCTCAATGCCACAGCTACATCACGGTCGTAGGCAGCCATGTTTTCCCAGCGAGAGGCCACTTCCCACTGTATGGACTCTAGGGCATTTTCTATTACCTCAGACCTGTTATCTATCATGCTGCTGCCACTATGGGAGGACAATTGTTGGAGTCTCTGCCTCATGACAGCAGTTATGTCGGCCAGGGACAGCTGGAATCCACGTAGGGGGGAGTGAGTGCTTCTGATGGCAGCTGAGTTGTACTTATTTGGTCTGAGGCACCTCTGCACTCCCTCTAGGCTGCATCCCCACCTTCTTGCCCAGCTACCTGCTGGACCCCTACTACTGCCCTCTGAAAGTTGATGTCTGGGTCCTCTGAGTGCAAGTCTGTGGCAGGACTGGGTGGTGCTGTGTGTTGGTAGTTGGGTGTTTCATGTGGAGACCCCGCAATGCTTTGTCTCCTCCTTGTAGCTGGAGGTGGTGTCTGGATGGAACCTAGGACATCCTAGAGAATCTCTTCATTGATGGTCAGCTGCTGGTCATCCATGTCATCTGTAAAATCCAGGACAGGCAGGTCGGCAGGAGCTAAGGATCATCCTCTGCAATGGGATAGTGAAATTTCAATCTTTGACTGTAGTGGCTGCTGATACGGCTCATCATTTACTTGTTACTGGTGGCTCGGTGACGTTACATACCCGAGGTTTTAGTTGTTAATTATGTGTTGCATTGTGCATCACACAAGGAGCAACCTTTCAAGGTATGTTGTGCATTGATCCCACACCACCATATTCCTTGCAAGCCCTTACCCCAGCCACTGACACCATGGTAGCACGTCATTTAAATTTTTATTCACCGTGGTGGGTATTTCCACAGTAGTGTAATGGGTGTTGTCACTATTTTGGTGCTTTACTGCATTGCCACCAGGAATGATGGTACTAGTGCAGCAAAGCACAGGGAGGTCCATTGCTTACAATGCTTGTGTAACATTGTCAACTACCTTTAGTAGGCACCATGCATGTGCTAATTGGATGGCACAGTGCAACCTTAATGGATTGTCAGCTCTATTAGTTTTTCCCACTCCCTGCATTAGGGACATTTCCTTGCATACAGCATATCAGCCGAAGGCATATGTTGGTGTAAGGATGTATAATGTGGATCAAAGCATGAATTTTGAGAGTTTATTAATGTGGCACGAGGGGAATGGGCAGCTTGGATCCACATTGGCAACTATTTGCATGATGGTACTGGTGCATTATGGGCTAGTGACATTGTGCCCTTAGTGCAACATTGATGCCACTTAGTGCCTGTTCTTACGCATGAAGGTGTCCCTTTATGCACAACACCAACCATTCACACAACACAGACAATCTTGTTAAATGGTGAAATTGAAGCTACTTGTACAGCAACACAAATGATGATCACAGACCATGTCCCATATGTTCTTTATTTTCACTTGTGTGTCCATTCCCAAATAGTGCATGGAGATGTGTGTGATTTGTTGTTCAGCCACCCTGTGCGAGTTGCGTACCATATGTTGCACACTGAGGCCCTGATTTTTTCTAAAGTGGCGCACCTCTGTGCAGCACAAAAATAGCTGCACTGCTCTGTGACACTTTTGAAACACAGGGATGCACCGTATTTACAGGAATATAGCACACCCCTGCATTTCCCCCAGCACCTACACAGAGCTAAGCTCCTTGCACCTATGTAGGCATCCTTGCACCATATTCAAGGGTGCCTACGTTGAGGGGATAGATTGTTTACATGCTGGAAGATGTCCCTTCCTGCACATAAACAATCTATTATGGCAAGGTGGCATTTCACATAAGAAGGGCAATGACACGAGGAGGATGGAAAGGATTTTGCCTTGTTGCATCGTTCTAACACCACCCCTGGGGTGGTGTTGACTTTATTCACATTTTCAGGTGAACATGTTGTCTTGCATCTGGGGCAACAATGATATGCAATAGGTGTTGTTGTGGCACAGCCACAGCCACACTGATTGCACACCCCTTCCAGCCAAAGTACTGCGTGTGTAGGGGCTGTATTTACAAGGTGGTGTTAAGCCACAGTAGTTGGCTTAACACCACATTGTTTATATGTTAGAGTGCATAGCTCCACTAGAGAACCACTAAAAGTGAGGCTCGGGTGGCGATGGGGCCTTTTGATTCTGGCTCTATGTGTCCCGATGCAACCCGTTTGCATGCATTCAGTGTGTCCTATGTGCCTCCCCTTCTGCCATTTGTGAAACTCCAGATAGTCCCCCCTGCAACTTACCATGCATTTGTGGTAGTTCTTGGTAGTCTGCGCTGTCCTATCCTCCCATTCCAGTCACCAGCTCCTCCGAGATGACAGCTGCAACTATCTCCTCCAGCTCATCCAGGTCCTCCTGGGGTGCAGGACTTCCACCTCCAGTCTGCAGTGCTGCCATTCTGTTCCTGGCCAAATTCTCCTTAGTTCTGAGCTTGCAATCATGCCAGCACTTCTTAAAAATCAGTGAAAGTCCTCTTCACCTCTGTCACACTGTTGACTTTATCTACTATTGCCTGCCATATAGCCTCTCTCCTACCTATTGGCAATTTGGAGGTGATGAAGAGCTGGTGTTGGTGCTCCTGCACCTCTTTGATCAAGATGCCATTCTCCTCCTAACTCGAGCAACACTTCCTCTTCCTCTTCTCCTTCTTCTAGGACTTTGTTGCTCCCTCCTGGCTGGTACTAGGCTGATTGGGATCTTTCTGGGGTCTTTGCTGGCCTGGATTCTCCATCTTGTCTCCCAATTTTTTTTTCTTGCTTGTACGTGTTTTTTGATGCTAATGCTGTTAAACATTGCCCTAACACATTTTTTTGTTAAAAAGCATGCTGCAAAATGTTCTAACGCCACATTTGCAGCATTAGTGCCATTTTTACTTACTGAAGGCACAGAAGTTATCATCCTATTTTTTTTTTTAACGTTAACCATTCCTTAGCGCCGTTTAATCATTGTACAGATATGGTGCACAGATGGTGCTAAGGAATGGTGTTAGCTCTCTGTAATATTTTTAATACACAACTGCGCTAGTGCAGTTGTGCATCATTTTTGTTAAATATGGGCGATAGTGTATTACACATTTTCAGGCCGAGCAGGCCTTTTAAATATCATTTAACTGTGGAGTCATTGGCACAAGGGTGCAGTGCCACAGGCTGTTACTAGATGTCCCTGTAGAGTCCACAGCAGAAGGTGTAGTACCACTGGTCGTGGCTAGATGGCACTGTAGAGTCAACAGCAGAAGGTGCAGTACCACTGGCCGTGGCTAGAAGTCTCTGTGGAGCCAAAAGCACTCAGAGTACAGTGCCCCATAATGCTGCCAGAACTTCGTCTGACTTTGGAAGCTCAGAATGTCCCCCAAACCCAGAAACAGCTGCAGAAGTACCAAGTCCTCAATGAAATGGCTGAAATATTTAGCCATGCTGTACATTAAACCATTATCAGAAATAAGCTGTGTTTATATGTACATTAAACCTTTTCAGAAATAAACTGTGTTGGCCCATTATCACTGGTTGTGGCTAGACGTTCCTGTGGAGCTACCTGAGTTAGTAGTGCCTTAGAGTAATTATCACCCTTCAACCCTTGGACAGCACAGCCCAGCATAGAGCATTACACATTTGCAAATCATATAAGGCTATCAGCACCTTATTACAAACAAGATGCTTACAACAGAAACTCCTGTCAGCTGTAAAAAAAAACAAAGGCTCCAGCTCTAAAAGAGAGTAAATTTGCATCTAATGGTGGAAGAGACTATGATTTTTGGGCCACCTCTAACCTAGTGTGAACCACAAGATGGCCTGGACAGAAAGAACACATCTTTCTGAAGGCTTTGGTGGTGGTATCATTGCCCTAGAACTACCACAGGCTGAGTTATGGGCAAAAATGTATTGTAAAAGGATTGCTTGCAAAGCATTATGGGGTGAGTTTCCCCAAGTGCAGTGAATATAGTAGTATCGGCGGTCTCGTTGTGCTGGAAGAGCCATTGTTGAGGATTCATTCCTGGGTTGATTTCATGCTATGTAAAGCCACACAAAAAATGTACAAAACACACGAACAACACAACTACTTTTGTAATTACTGATTATGTAAAGTAAGGGCCAAGAGAAGGGCAAACACGTAAAATGAACCGCACGCATGAACACGAGTGCTTACTGACAAACACAAGAGGCAGGAAACAAAGAAAAATAGTCCGTCCAAATAACAGAAAAACATTCCAAGGTTAATTAAACTGCAAGTGGCCGGTGCTCCTTAGCCCAGTCCAGGAAGTGATGTATCGAGCGGCCAAACCAGTTAGGAGGCAGCAAAACAAGAGCAACACTGCCTTCAACCTATGGTAAGTGGCAGGCAGCGGCTAGCAGGAGCAAAGTCCTAAATACTCCTCCAACAGGTCTTGCAGACAGCACATGCGTGCTATCTAGGCTCGACCTAAAAGCATAATCTGTGAGCTTCTGTCAAACTTCTTCAACCATTGCACTGCTAAGCGATGCGTCTGATAACATGATTACCACGTCTCAGTAGTCATCATGGACATGACATGGAGAAACTTCCCAAATAGGATCAAAACAAAACATGTCTAACCATACACGGTGTTGTGTGCTACCCATGTAAGCAAGCACTCCAGTAAATCACCTGGGGTAGTAGTCAATATATAAATATTACAAAACATTATAACAAAAATTCAACATGTGCTTCATTGTTTCTTATAAAAGATTTTATTTATAAAGTATATTTTCATTTAGTCTACACTTCTCTTCCATTTTGGTGAACCGATTAATTTCAATACATCAATGGTTTTCTGTTCTGTCCCTTTTGTTTTGATGTTTTTATTGCCATGCCTTTGTGCTAGTTTTTCCTTTCACTGTCTACTCTCATAATCCCTTGTTCTTGTATGTAATTTTGCTTTATGTTTTTGACCTGGTTATTTTAATGTAATTAGTTATTTTCATTTGGGGCAATGTAAAGATCTCACTCAGACAGAAGGTGATGACATGTCATTATTCATACTGTAGTAATCAATTCTGCCAGAAAGCTATATAAGTGTTTGGGTTCCTTATTTCGAAGAAATGAGTGCCTGAGCCAGTTCTGCTTCCATGAGTGTGAAGCCTGATAAGGAAAAATAAAATTTGTATCCCTTAATAACTTGTGTGCAAACCAAAGTCTAGGGTTCTTAGCATTTCTCCTAATGGAGTGTTACACTGTTGCAAACTCTTGGGATTACACCTACTGGAGTTGGATTTTCTGTATCTCAAACACTCATTAAAATCATTAGCATAACCCCTGCTTACAGGTCAGATGGATATTTGATGTTGACTGAAAGAAATAAGGAGCTGTGATCAACATAAGAGCATAATCAATTATTAAATCATTTAGATCAGTCAATAAAGAGAGTTAGTGAAAGTTAAAGGTTTTTATTTTCAAATCTTTTAGTCAATCGTCCTTAATTAAAGTATTATTCTCCAAGTCTCACAATTAAAGGTTAATACAATCGATAAATCAATATTTGATTACCAAATAAAACTATATATTAGTTAATATTACAATCAATATGTATCAGTTACGTGGGACAAGATAAAGATTGGAGATGACACACATCTGTCGAGGAAGGTGGAGACCACATCTGGTCAAAAATAAGCCTGCATCCTAGCACCCTTGTTATTCAATCTATACATTTCAGACCATTCTGCAGAACATGCTGCTCAGGATTCTCATGCCCCGTGTCTGGGCGACCGCTCTTTGTCAGATATTTTGTACGCACACAACCTGCTACTCCTTATCAATACAAGAGTAGGGCTACAGAGGTTATTTAACTGCCTAGGAGCAAATGCAATGTATAATGAGCTGGAAATAAATAGGGAGATAACAAAAAAGGTCCCTCTGAATTGTCAGTTGCAAGCAAATGCATGTGAAGCCTCAGTGGAAATATAATCGAAGAGTCCCAAACCTATAAATATTTGGGGCTAATAATGGATGCACCTTCTTTGTTTGCACCCCAAAGAAAGGCAATTAAGGGGAAGGCTCAGGCGCTTAATTACGCTTTCTCAACACTTGCTAGGTCCATTTGTGGCCATAACTTGATACCTTTAGATGAGGTAATAAAGGGTAAAATGTTACCAACTTGTCCTAGGGAGCATAAGTAATGCTAGGAGCTGAGGCCTCACTTCTGGACAACATTTTGGTGAGATCATGTAAACAAGCATTTCGGCTGCCCAGATGGGCATCTCCTGCACAGGTGAGGTTGGAGTTCTCACTAATAAAACAGTCATTTGCTAGGCCAGCAGCGTTTGTTAAGAGCTGCTATAAACTGAGAACTGACGCCAAGGGCACGCTGGCCAATTTAGTCTGGGTAGAAATTATTTTGAAATGACTGAACGCGGAGTATAAAAACTATTTGGAAGAAAGCATTGAGTTGCTTGAGCTGGGCAACCTCTGGAACAGCGGTATTCCTGTTACAGCTTTTAAACAGGCAGCGAATAAATCTATTAAACTGCAGAGCAGAGTAGCTGATAAACAACAAGTTGCAAAGCGATCCCACAGGTTGTTAGTCTTGAAATCATACGCCGCTGTCAAAGAATCACCTCTCCTCGAAGCCAATGATCATTGGAAAATAAAACAGAGATTCTTGACACTGAGATTGGGGGGTATCCTTAAATTAGATATTTTCCCGAAATGGAGGTGAGAGAGTGTAGCTTATATAATCTATATTAACATAAAATGTTTATGAACTAATGTATATTAATGCCCCATAGAAACTGTATTAACATGTTTTGCTAAAACGTGCACTTGAAATGTGACCACAGGGAGTGGCCGCCAATGTAAACGGGGACTAATGAAACTGACTAATAATGGTGAAATGTTTTATTAAATTGTGTTTTATATTAATGTTGAAAGGCTAAATGTATTAGATTCTTGCTAATAAAGCAGTAGGCCTTAGTTAGCATGAGTCGGGGCCTAGCTGCCTGACTCTCATATTAAATGTATTTTTCTAACGTGCAGTGTGCTGACTTGCTAAAGGACATGAACTCTTGTTTTTCCAAAAGATTAGAAGCTGAATGTAACTGTAGTAGATCCGTTCTCATGAAATTCACCCTGCCTGTAGTAACATTTTTAGCTGAATGTAACAGTGTAGATTAATACTATGTACAAGGTCGTCTAAACCAGTACGGACAATGGAGCCACTGACCAAAGATGTGCTAAGGACCACAAGACGATGAAATCATACCGGACATTCCACCCGTTAAAGAGGTCAATCATAAGCACCAATAAAATATGTGAGGACTGTTATGGGATAACAAATTTTATGAGCTAATGTGTTTTTAATTGGTTAAAGATAGTGGGGTGCAACCCCTCGTCCAATTTGATATTAGGGGAATGTACCACGAAAAGGGGATAAAAACCCTTGTCACCAGGTAGGAATTAGGGAGCAGGAGACTAGGAGAGGGGGAGATGCTGATGCTATTTGCTATGATACAGACAAAACCATTCTGTCCTTAGATTGCCCATTTACACTTTACCTCCTTATGAGGGAAGTGCCCCTTTTCCCCTTATGCTGGAGCTGAATCTCTTTTAATGGCAAATCAACTGATGTCCTGAAGAAGAAGACAGAACCTGAGTGCTGACCAAACTTGGAGGGTAACTATATGACAATGAAATTGTGATTATCTGTTTGCTTTTCCTTTCTAGGTACCAACTGCTTTTCTTTTGACAGAGACCATAGCTAGATGTTTTCCAAATTGATGTTACTAAATTGTTTTGCATGAAGCCCAACATGCCAATGCTAATTAGAGGTTAGTTGAGAGGGGTTCACTAAACGGACGCAAAT
The DNA here is from genome assembly GCF_031143425.1 of Pleurodeles waltl. Classification (NCBI taxonomy): domain Eukaryota; kingdom Metazoa; phylum Chordata; class Amphibia; order Caudata; family Salamandridae; genus Pleurodeles; species Pleurodeles waltl. Next base: position 32,860,895 of record NC_090437.1, read on the forward strand.
AGACAAATGACTGAATCTATGTTTTGTTGAACAATGCGCTAATATACTCTGCTTAGAATAATCTATGCTGACGGTGTGTTATATTCCAATGTTTGTGATTCTTGCTTTGATGAAATCTTATCAGAGTTGCCATATTGTGACTATGATATTGTGTTTCTTGGTTTTAAGACTAATAAACTTGCTAGTAGTATTGTAACCAATAGGGAATACATCTCATTAAATTCATTCTAAACTGGTGTGGTTATTCATGACTGCAAGGTCATGGTGGTTTCAGATTTATTAAATGTAATTTACTAAAGTAAAGTGCATTGTGGTAATAAATATTGATGATATTATTGATGTATTGCTTGACATGTTGATTAGCTATCTCGTCCTAAGGTGTCTCTCAACAGGGTCAAAAGATTCATTGGCCTAAAACGAGTCCCAATGTGTAATAATTTATCATAAAGGGACGCGTTAACAGAGGCAAGAGGATTCCTCCATGGATAAGAAATGTTGCTTATGTCATCGGGCAGACAAAACATTAAAGCACATTATACGTATCTGCCCTGGCCACTCAACGAAGAGGACTTTTGAAAAAATAATTTAATAACCTAGTGATCAGGTTGCGTCGCACAGCTCTGATGGAGTCACTAGATCAAAGGAACACAATGTTAAACATTAGATTGACTCAGTTTCTAGAAATATTCAAGTTGCTTATTAAGGCCACATAATGACATTAAGTAAGGGATCTGAGATGGCAATTGGGTGCTTTCATAAGATATGTTATAGGTACTTGCAACTGATGGGATGCTAGGGATCTGGGCGCTCCTTAGGTTGCTATCCACAGAGGGTGGGTACAAGTCAGCACCTCATTATCTCCCTTTGGCCAGACGTCGATAGATTGAAATGCCGAACAATTAATATTAACTTAAGGCAGTGTATGATAAGCTTAAGTGGGGTGCTAGGGCCATAAATGCTTTTGTAGTTGTCCATCCCTTCAGGCTGAGTTGCTTAGTACCACATTATTATGTATTGGGCATTGTCTCACAGATTGAAGTGCATAATCTGCATTATTCGCTTCTTTTGCAAATGTTAAGGTTTTACAATTTTATTAGTGGTATCATCAATTTTTATGTAAAATGTGTTGTAGGTACTATTTGTATAAGATAAAATAGTGGGGCCACTGGTTTTAATTGAAATTCTTTTAGGTGAGATCCACACTTGTTAGATTAATTCAGGTTGATCTTATGTCTGATATGTTTATCTTGAAACAATTTTATTGTATGTTTGTTCTAATCAATGCTTATGCCTTAACTGACTAATACACAGATTTAAACACAAACACACAATCAATATAGTAATATTACATCAAGAGTGTTCCATAAAGAAACTCACTATTCTAAATTTAATCAGAAGTAAATTGAAAAGAAAAAAAAGGAACCGTTGAAATGTTTTGATGAGAGAAATCAGCGCATAAGCATAATGCTTTTGCATAATAATCTGGAAAATATTCAAATTAACAGTGGACAATTCAGACAAAAATCAAAGAAAGCATACTTCACATGAAGAACGACATCAGAAACTCAAGGGTGAGTCTCCAGTCAGAGAGTCAGGAAAAAGGTGTCTACGTATCGCAGGTTTGAGGCTATCTCTTAGTCTAAGAGAAGGGAAGGGTCCGAAGGGTCTGAGTCTAATCTAGGAATATGCCCTTTTTAAATACACAAACTCTTTGTTGCAAAAATATTCTCTTTCTTGTTCATGATGATTAATAGATTTTCAGTATGCTGCTGGGAACAGGTTCACTGCCCATCTTCTCACCACAGTTCAATCGTCATTCAATCATGGTTCCTTGAATGTTTCAGCATGTCTTTATTGCTGTCCAAAATCTTCTTCCCATGAATCTTTCTTCCTGTCATCCCCATTTCTTTGGGGTGAGAACCTTTTTATCAGGTGCCCAATACAAAACATATGTCTGTTCGTTAACTAACAGTAGCCTCTGAAATTGTAACATCTGCAGTAAAGAGAAAAAAAATATCTTGCACAAACTATTACATGAGAAAAACAGGCCCTTCAATGTTAATGTACTATTTTTGACACCTTCAGTTAAGTTTAAGCAAACATTTATTCTCCATTTTACAGGCTTATAACGTTTAAGTATGGTTACCTACTACACAATTTGCATTTGGCACGTTTTGTAACATATTCTTTGCAACTTAATCTTAATAAAGCAATTTGTCAGCGAGTAATTTTGCTACACAACAGGAATGTCCAACATTTGATATTCTGTTAAGTGTCCTAGTTAGTACTCTGCATCTTGACTCGTTACTTCCTACATCTTCTCCTTTGCATAAAAGTTTGCACATGTGTACATCTACACTCCACAGCATACACCACTGCTATTACTCCCAGTTCATGACCAACAACACTGGCAATGTTTTAACTTTCAGAAAGACGAGCAACTTTAGACAGAGTACAACCGCTTCAATTCAACAATGTTGAGTCTCCATCATGGAAAAGCGCTAGCTGTGAGTTTGCTCTCCTCTGTACTTTCATGCAGATGTCACTAGACTCAAACATTCTCTTGGCTGCAAACTCCAGTTCTCTCAAGTGTTCACTTGGAAGACACAGTGTTGCCTAATGATATCATAATTCAGAATTACTAGGTCTAGAGCAATGAACATTGAATAAATGTAAATACATTAGTTCTTTCGTTGTTTTTGTTAACGTTTTCCTATACTTTTATTTAGTTTTAAATAGTTATGTGAAGGTAATAAATTGAAATACTTCATTCAACCCTCACTTTGCATAACTATTTTCTTCAAATAGTTATAGGCATTTAAAGAAATTGAGAAGCAAATTAAGTTATACATGTATAGAAATGAAAATATGAATATACATTCTATCAAATAAGAAAGGATCAGATTTGATCAGTTGAAACAATTCCATTTATAACAGAGTGGCTAGTTTGTTCGAATAGTACGTGGGGTACTTTCGGGTTTTGACCTAGACATTTATTAGAACTAATTTACTACTTGATTGTAAAAGTTTTTCTTTGTTCGGCTAATAGTTCTAGAACACCCAGAAATGAATGTTCAATGTACACAAGATACAATACAGGTGAAAGATCAACCATCCCTTAGAAAGTGCTCTGCTAACTGCTATCAAACTTTTAGCATCCATCAACACTGATATCTGCATGTTAATCCCCATTTGCCAATGTATTTTCATGTAGGCATTTTACCTGCGTTGAGCAGACGAAATATCTGTGTTAAAATCCGTAAACTGGAATTTTCTAACAGATTTACACCAAATCTTCTAATCATTACCAGGTCTCTCTTAATGAAGGCCTAAATCATAGAGAGAAAAATAAATGATAAATATGCTTGCACTGTAAAATACAGTAAAACGGGCTATCACTTCATAAACGTCTACCCACCAATGTATAGTGTTTCACCATAGAGTTGTCAAAGAAAAAATGTGGTGCTGTACACTGAGTAATTCCAATTTTTTGCTTAAATAATCAAAAACGGTGTCTGAGAATAAAGGCAGTTTATGGGCACAGATACTTAGGCCACATAGTGCCTCTATAAACACAGGATGTATGGGAAACCACTCATAACTGGCTTAGAGATATCCCACACATCACACGATAGAAGGAGTAGAATTCACATGTAGTGGGTTATACTTTGACGAGGGAAGTGTAAGTTTATAATACTAACATAGTTCAATACCAAACAGCCAAGGTGAGAAATACTCCTGAGTTTCAAAATATGTCAATTCTCCACTTCAGCATTAATTTAAACTACCTCGTAAATATTAAATTCCAATTTGTTATAATGATATTTTATATGTCACTTCTTGATGGGAAAAGGCACGCTATTCTCAGCCGCTGCGAGGTGTTGCTCTAGTGCTTCCGCTCACTAAGCAATATTTGGTAATTATGAAGCACAGGTTCTAATGTTTTCCCATGTAAGCAGCATTGCTGAGCTATTAGAAATTACAGGTCTGTGGTGTTCTTTTCAATTACCTGCACATCCCTTGGGCACAGACAGTGAATAAGACCTCAAAGAGTGCTGACTAGCGTGCCCTGTTTGTAAAAGGTTGTTTCTTGCAGAATTTTAAAGCTATACAACAATTATACATATTTTTGTTGACTAATGCATTTTAGCGTGTCTGTAATGTAAATGCGTGTTTGTTTTTGTCTTAGTGGAAAGAACCCAGCTTCTGTCCTCCTAATGGTGAGGGATGTGTGATCTCCAGAGCGAGGTGACCTTTTGCTCCATTCTGTAACAGTATTTCCTTTACTATCTTCACAGGTCTGGACCACAGTGACACATGAGCGTTTGCTTATCAAGTAAATGAGAAACTACACCCTCAGGGTGTTTCGGCCTTTTCCACGATGCAACAAGTACGTTTTATGGTCTGTGTGTTTTTACAAATCAAACAGTCCTTTTGCTAAAATAAACAACAATAATAATAATAATAATAATAATAATAATTATTATTATTATTATTATTATTATTAACCCCTTCGCTGCCAGGCCTTTTCCCCCTCCTGTGCCAGGCCTTTTTTTGCCTATTTGGGGCAGTTCGCGCTTAGGCCCTCATAACTTTTTGTCCACATAAGCTAACCAAGCCAAATTTGCGTCCTTTTTTTCCAACATCCTAGGGATTCTAGAGGTACCCAGACTTTGTGGGTTCCCTTGAAGGAGGCCAAGAAATTGGCCAAAATACAGTGAAAATTTCGTTTTTTTCCAAAAAATTGGAAAAAGTGGCTGCAGAAGAAGGCTTGTGGATTTCCCCCTGAAAATGGCATCAACAAAGGGTTTGCAGTGCTAAACTCAGCAGCTTCCTAGCTTTCAGGAACAGGCAGACTTGAATCAGAAAACCCAATTTTTCAACACAATTTTGGCATTTTACTGGGGCATACCCCATTTTTGCAATTTTTTGTGCTTTCAGCCTCCTTCCAGTCAGTGACAGGAATGGGCATGAAACCAAGGCTGGATCCCAGAAACCTAACCATTTCTGAAAAGTAGACAAAATGCTGAATTCAGCAAGGGGTCATTTGTGTAGATCCTACAAGGGTTTCCTACAGAAAATAACAGCTGAAAAAGAATAATATTGAAATTGAGGTGAAAAAAACATCAATTTTTCTCTACGTTTTACTCTGTAACTTTTCCCTGCAATGTCAGATTATGGAAAGCAATATACTGTTACGTCTGCTGGACTCCTCTGGTTGCGGGGATATACAGGGCTTGTAGGTTCATCAAGAACCCGAGGAACCCAGAGCCAATAAATGAGCTGCACCCTGCAGTGCGTTTTCATTCTATACCGGGTATACAGCAATTCATTTGCTGAAATATAAAGAGTAAAAAATTGCTATCAAGAAAACCTTTGCATTTCCAAAAAGGGCATAAGATAAGGTGCTGAGGAGCAGTGGTTATTTGCACATCTCTGAATTCCGGGGTGACCATACAAGCATGTGAATTATAGGGAATTTCTCAAATAGATGTCTTTTTTACACACTCTCCTATATTTGGAAGGAAAAAATGTAGAGAAAGACAAGGGGCAATAGGACTTGTTTTGCTAATCTATGTTCCCCCAAGTCTCCCGATAAAAATGATACCTCACTTGTGTGGGTAGGACTAGCGCCCGCGACAGGAAACGCCCCAAAGCGCAACGTGGACACATCCAAAATTTTGGGAGAAAACAGAGGTGTTTTTTGCGAAGTGCCTACCTGTAGATTTTGGCCTCTAGCTCAGCCGGCACCTAGGGAAACCTACCAAACCTGTGCATTTCTGAAAACTAGAGACCTAGGGGGATCCAAGGAGGGGTGACTTGCGGGGCTCGGACCAGGTTCTGTTACCCAGAATCCTTTGCAAACCTCAAAAAATGGCTAAAAAAACACATGTTCCTCACATTTCTGTGGCAGAAAGTTCTGGAATCTGAGAGGAGCTACAAATTTCCTTCCACCCAGCGTTCCCCCAAGTCTCCCGATAAAAATGATACCTCACTTGCGTGGGTAGGCCTAGCGCCGGCGACAGGAAACACCCCAAAGCGCAACGTGGACACATCCTAAATTTTGAAAAAAAACAGAGGTGTTTTTTGCGAAGTGCCTACCTGTAGATTTTGGCCTCTAGCTCAGCCGGCACCTAGGGAAACCTACCAAACCTGTGCATTTCTGAAAACTAGAGACCTAGGGGAATCCAAGGAGGGGTGACTTGGGGGGCTAGGACCAGGTTCTGTTACCCAGAATCCTTTGCAAACCTCAAAATTTGGCTAAAAAAACACATGTTCCTCACATTTCTGTGGCAGAAAGTTCTGGAATCTGAGAGGAGCTACAAATTTCCTTCCACCCAGCGTTCCCCCAAGTCTCCCGATAAAAATGATACCTCACTTGCGTGGGTAGGCCTAGCGCCAGCGACAGGAAACACCCCAAAGCGCAACGTGGACACATCCTAAATTTTGGAAAAAAACAGAGGTGTTTTTTGCGAAGTGCCTACCTGTAGATTTTGGCCTCTAGCTCAGCCGGCACCTAGGGAAACCTACCAAACCTGTGCATTTCTGAAAACTAGAGACCTAGGGGAATCCAAGGAGGGGTGACTTGCGGGGCTCGGACCAGGTTCTGTTACCCAGAATCCTTTGCAAACCTCAAAATTTGGCTAAAAAAACACATGTTCCTCACATTTCTGTGGCAGAAAGTTCTGGAATCTGAGAGGAGCTACAAATTTCCTTCTACCCAGCGTTCCCCCAAGTCTCCTGATAAAAATGATACCTCACTTGCGTGGGTAGGCCTAGCGCCGGCGACAGGAAACACCTCAAAGCGCAACGTGGACACATCCTAAATTTTGGAAAAAAACAGAGGTGTTTTTTGCGAAGTGCCTACCTGTAGATTTTGGCCTCTAGCTCAGCCGGCACCTAGGGAAACCTACCAAACCTGTGCATTTCTGAAAACTAGAGACCTAGGGGAATCCAAGGAGGGGTGACTTGCGTGGCTCGGACCAGGTTCGGTTACCCAGAATCCTTTGCAAACCTCAAAATTTGGCTAAAAAAACACATGTTCCTCACATTTCTGTGGCAGAAAGTTCTGGAATCTGAGAGGAGCTACAAATTTCCTTCCACCCAGCGTTCCCCCAAGTCTCCCGATAAAAATGATACCTCACTTACGTGGGTAGGCCTAGCGCCGGCGACAGGAAACACCCCAAAGCACAACGTGGACACATCCTAAATTTTGGGAGAAAACAGAGGTGTTTTTTGCGAAGTGCCTACCTGTAGATTTTGGCCTCTAGCTCAGCCGGCACCTAGGGAAACCTACCAAACCTGTGCATTTCTGAAAACTAGAGACCTAGGGGAATCCAAGGAGGGGCGACTTGCGGGGCTCGGACCAGGTTCTGTTACCCAGAATCCTTTGCAAACCTCAAAATTTGGCTAAAAAAACACATGTTCCTCACATTTCTGTGGCAGAAAGTTCTGGAATCTGAGAGGAGCTACAAATTTCCTTCCACCCAGCGTTCCCCCAAGTCTCCCGATAAAAATGATACCTCACTTGCGTGGGTAGGCCTAGCGCCGGCGACAGGAAACACCCCAAAGCGCAACGTGGACACATCCTAAATTTTGGAAAAAAACAGAGGTGTTTTTTGCGAAGTGCCTACCTGTAGATTTTGGCCTCTAGCTCAGCCGGCACCTAGGGAAACCTACCAAACCTGTGCATTTCTGAAAACTAGAGACCTAGGGGAATCAAAGGAGGGGTGACTTGCGGGGCTCGGACCAGGTTCTGTTACCCAGAATCCTTTGCAAACCTCAAAATTTGGCTAAAAAAACACATGTCCCTCACATTTTTGTGGCAGAAAGTTCTGGAATCTGAGAGGAGCTACAAATTTCCTTCCACCCAGCGTTCCCCCAAGTCTCCCGATAAAAATGATACCTCACTTGCGTGGGTAGGCCTAGCGCTGGTGACAGGAAACACCCCAAACACGCAACGTGGACACATCCTAAATTTTGGAAAAAAACAGAGGTGTTTTTTGCGAAGTGCCTACCTGTAGATTTTGGCCTCTAGCTCAGCCGGCACCTAGGGAAACCTACCAAACCTGTGCATTTCTGAAAACTAGAGACCTAGGGGAATCCAAGGAGGGGTGACTTGCGGGGCTCGGACCTGGTTCTGTTACCCAGAATCCTTTGCAAACCTCAAAATTTGGCTAAAAAAACAAATGTCCCTCACATTTTTGTGGCAAAAAGATCTGGAATCTGAGAGGAGCTACAAATTTCCTTCCACCCAGCGTTCCCCCAAGTCTCCCGATAAAAATGATACCTCACTTGCGTGGGTAGGCCTAGCGCTGGCGACAGGAAACACCCCAAAGCGCAACGTGGACACATCCTAAATTTTGGAAAAAAACAGAGGTGTTTTTTGCGAAGTGCCTACCTGTAGATTTTGGCCTCTAGCTCAGCCGGCACCTAGGGAAACCTACCAAACCTGTGCATTTCTGAAAACTAGAGACCTAGGGGAATCCAAGGAGGGGTGACTTGCGGGGCTCGGACCAGGTTCTGTTACCCAGAATCCTTTGCAAACCTCAAAATTTGGCTAAAAAAACACATGTTCCTCACATTTCTGTGGCAGAAAGTTCTGGAATCTGAGAGGAGCTACAAATTTCCTTCCACCCAGCGTTCCCCCAAGTCTCCCGATAAAAATGATACCTCACTTGCGTGGGTAGGCCTAGCGCCAGCGACAGGAAACACCCCAAAGCGCAACGTGGACACATCCTAAATTTTGGAAAAAAACAGAGGTGTTTTTTGCGAAGTGCCTACCTGTAGATTTTGGTCTCTAGCTCAGCCGGCACCTAGGGAAACCTACCAAAACTGTGCATTTCTGAAAACTAGAGACCTAGGGGAATCCAAGGAGGGGTGACTTGCGGGGCTCGGACCAGGTTCTGTTACCCAGAATCCTTTGCAAACCTCAAAATTTGGCTAAAAAAACACATGTCCCTCACATTTCTGTGGCAGAAAGTTCTGGAATCTGAGAGGAGCTACAAATTTCCTTCTACCCAGCGTTCCCCCAAGTCTCCTGATAAAAATGATACCTCACTTGCGTGGGTAGGCCTAGCGCCGGCGACAGGAAACACCCCAAAGCGCAACGTGGACACATCCTAAATTTTGGAAAAAAACAGAGGTGTTTTTTGCGAAGTGCCTACCTGTAGATTTTGGCCTCTAGCTCAGCCGGCACCTAGGGAAACCTACCAAACCTGTGCATTTCTGAAAACTAGAGACCTAGGGGAATCCAAGGAGGGGTGACTTGCGGGGCTCGGACCAGGTTCTGTTACCCAGAATCCTTTGCAAACCTCAAAATTTGGCTAAAAAAACAAATGTCCCTCACATTTTTGTGGCAAAAAGATCTGGAATCTGAGAGGAGCTACAAATTTCCTTCCACCCAGCGTTCCCCCAAGTCTCCCGATAAAAATGATACCTCACTTGCGTGGGTAGGCCTAGCGCTGGCGACAGGAGACACCCCAAAGCGCAACGTGGACACATCCTAAATTTTGGAAAAAAACAGAGGTGTTTTTTGCGAAGTGCCTACCTGTAGATTTTGGCCTCTAGCTCAGCCGGCACCTAGGGAAACCTACCAAACCTGTGCATTTCTGAAAACTAGAGACCTAGGGGAATCCAAGGAGGGGTGACTTGCGGGGCTCGGACCAGGTTCTGTTACCCAGAATCCTTTGCAAACCTCAAAATTTGGCTAAAAAAACACATGTTCCTCACATTTCTGTGGCAGAAAGTTCTGGAATCTGAGAGGAGCTACAAATTTCCTTCCACCCAGCGTTCCCCCAAGTCTCCCGATAAAAATGATACCTCACTTGCGTGGGTAGGCCTAGCGCCAGCGACAGGAAACACCCCAAAGCGCAACGTGGACACATCCTAAATTTTGGAAAAAAACAGAGGTGTTTTTTGCGAAGTGCCTACCTGTAGATTTTGGTCTCTAGCTCAGCCGGCACCTAGGGAAACCTACCAAAACTGTGCATTTCTGAAAACTAGAGACCTAGGGGAATCCAAGGAGGGGTGACTTGCGGGGCTCGGACCAGGTTCTGTTACCCAGAATCCTTTGCAAACCTCAAAATTTGGCTAAAAAAACACATGTTCCTCACATTTCTGTGGCAGAAAGTTCTGGAATCTGAGAGGAGCTACAAATTTCCTTCTACCCAGCGTTCCCCCAAGTCTCCTGATAAAAATGATACCTCACTTGCGTGGGTAGGCCTAGCGCCGGCGACAGGAAACACCCCAAAGCGCAACGTGGACACATCCTAAATTTTGGAAAAAAACAGAGGTGTTTTTTGCGAAGTGCCTACCTGTAGATTTTGGCCTCTAGCTCAGCCGGCACCTAGGGAAACCTACCAAACCTGTGCATTTCTGAAAACTAGAGACCTAGGGGAATCCAAGGAGGGTTGACTTGCGTGGCTCGGACCAGGTTCGGTTACCCAGAATCCTTTGCAAACCTCAAAATTTGGCTAAAAAAACACATGTTCCTCACATTTCTGTGGCAGAAAGTTCTGGAATCTGAGAGGAGCTACAAATTTCCTTCCACCCAGCGTTCCCCCAAGTCTCCTGATAAAAATGATACCTCACTTGCGTGGGTAGGCCTAGCGCCGGCAACAGGAAACACCCCAAAGCACAACGTGGACACATCCTAAATTTTGGGAGAAAACAGAGGTGTTTTTTGCGAAGTGCCTACCTGTAGATTTTGGCCTCTAGCTCAGCCGGCACCTAGGGAAACCTACCAAACCTGTGCATTTCTGAAAACTAGAGACCTAGGGGAATCCAAGGAGGGGTGACTTGCGGGGCTCGGACCAGGTTCTGTTACCCAGAATCCTTTGCAAACCTCAAAATCTAGCTAAAAAAACACATGCTCCTCACATTTTTGTGGCAGAAAGTTCTGGAATATGAGAGGAGCTACAAATTTCCTTCCACCCAGCGTTCCCCCAAGTCTCCCGATAAAAATGATACCTCACTTGCGTGGGTAGGCCTTGCGCCCGCAACAGGAAACGCCCCAAAACGCAACGTGGACACATCCCATTTTTTGAAAGAAAACAGTGCCTACCTGTGGATTTTGGCCTGTAGCTCACCCGGCACCTAGGGAAACCTACCAAACCTGTGCATTTCTGAAAACTAGAGACCTAGGGGAATCCAAGATGGGGTGACTTGCGGGGCTCGGACCAGGTTCTGTTACCCAGAATCCTTTGCAAACCTCAAAATGTGGCTAAAAAAACACATGTTCCTCACATTTCTGTGGCAGAAAGTTCTGGAATCTGAGAGGAGCCACAAATGTCCTTCCACCCAGCGTTCCCCTAAGTCTCTCAATAAAAATGGTACCTCACTTCTGTGGGTAGGCCTAGCGCCCACGAAAGGAAATGGCCCAAAACACAACGTGGACAGAACATATTTTTTCACAGAAAACAGAGGTGTTTTTTGCAAAGTGCCTACCTGTGGAGTTTGGCCTCTAGCTCAGCCGTCCCCAGGAGGGGGGGGGCAGAAATGCCCTAAAATAAATTTGCCCCCCCCAGCCCCCCACCCCCCCCGGGAGCGACCCTTGCCTAAGGGGTCGCTCCCCCTGCGTGACATTGGCGCCAAAAAACAAATCCCAGGTGACTAGTGGTTTCTGCCCCCTTGGGAGAAGATTGACCTAAAATCTGCCAATCTGCCCCCAAGGGGGGCAGAAATGGCCTAAATACAATTTGCCCCCCAGGGGAGCGACCCTTGCCTGATGGGTCGCTCCCCATCTCGAAAAAAACAAATAAACAAAAAAAAAACCACAACAAAAAAATTTGCCCTGGTGCCCTGAGGGTTCTGCCCCCCCCCTGGGGGCAGTTCAGCCTAATAATAGGCCGATCTGCCCCCAGGGGGGGCAGAAATGGCCTCAAATTAATTTGCCTCCCCCAGCCCTCACCCCCCCCCCGGGAGCGACCCTTGCCTACGGGGTCGCTCCCCCTGCGTGACATTGGCGCCAAAAATCAAATCCCAGGTGCCTAGTGGTTTCTGCCCCCTTGGGGGCAGATTGACCTAAAATCGGCCAATCTTCCCCCAAGGGGGGCATAAATGGCCTAAATACAATTTGCCCCCCAGGGGAGCGACCCTTGCCTGATGGGTCGCTCCCCATCTCGAAAAAAACAAACAAACAACAAAAAAAACACAACAAAAAAATTTGCCCTGGTGCCCTGAGGGTTCTGCCCCCCCCTGGGGGCAGTTTGTCCTAATAATAGGCCGATCTGCCCCCAGGGGAGGCAGAAATGGCCTAAAATAAATTTGCCCACCCCCCCCGGGAGCGACCCTTGCCTACGGGGTCGCTCCCCCTGCGTGACATTGGCGCCAAAAAACAAATCTCCGGTGCCTAGTGGTTTCTGCCCCCTTGGGGGCAGATTGACCTAAAATCGGCCAATCTGCCCCCAAGGGGGGCAGAAATGGCCTAAATACAATTTGCCCCCCAGGGGAGCGACCCTTGCCTGATGGGTCGCTCCCCATCTCGAAAAAAACAAACAAACAAAAAAAAAACACAACAAAAAAATTTGCCCTGGTGCCCTGAGGGTTCTGCCCCCCCCTGGGGGCAGTTCGGCCTAGTAATATGCCGATCTGCCCCCAGGGGGGGCAGAAATGGCCTAAAATAAATTTCGCCCCCCCAGCCCCCACCCCCCCCCGGGAGCGACCCTTGCCTACGGGGTCGCTCCCCCTGCGTGACATTGGCGCCAAAAAACAAATCCCCGGTGCCTAGTGGTTTCTGCCCCCTTGGGGGCAGATTGACCTAAAATCTGCCAATCTGCCCCCAAGGGGGGCAGAAATGGGCTCAATACAATTTGCCCCCCAGGGGAGCGACCCTTGCCTGATGGGTCGCTCCCCATCTCGAAAAAAAACAAACAAAAAAAAAAAAAACACAACAAAAAAATTTGCCCTGGTGCCCTGAGGGTTCTGCCCCCCCCCTGGGGGCAGTTCGGCCTAGTAATAGGCCGATCTGCCCCCAGGGGGGGCAGAAATGGCCTAAAATAAATTATTCCCCCCCAGCCCCCACCCCCCCCGGGAGCGACCCTTGCGTACGGGGTCGCTCCCCCTGCGTGACATTGGCGCCAAACAACAAATCCCCGGTGCCTAGTGGTTTCTGCCCCCTTGGGGGCAGATTGACCTAAAATTGGCCAATCTGCCCCCAGGGGGGCAGAAATGGTCTAAATACAATTTGCCCCCCAGGGGAGCGACCCTTGCCTGATGGGTCACTCCCCATCTCTAAAAAAAGAAACAAAACAAAAAAAAAACCACAAAAAAAAAATTTGCCCTGGCGCCTAGAGGGTTCTGCCCCCCCCCTGGGGGCAGTTCAGCCTAATAATAGGCCGATTTGCCCCCCGGGGCGGCAGAAATGGCCTAAAATAAATTTGCCCCCCCAACCCCCACCCCACCCGGGAGCGACCCTTGCCTACGGGGTCGCTCCCCCTGCGTGACATTGGCGCCACAAAACAAATCCCCGGTGCCTAGTGGTTTCTGCCCCCTTGGAGGCAGATTGACCTAAAATCTGCCAATCTGCCCCCAAGGGGGACAGAAATGGGCTCAATACAATTTGCCCCCCAGGGGAGCGACCCTTGCCTGATGGGTCGCTCCCCATCTCGAAAAAAAACAAACAAAAAAAAAAAAACACAACAAAAAAATTTGCCCTGGTGCCCTGAGGGTTCTGCCCCCCCCCTGGGGGCAGTTCGGCCTAGTAATAGGCCGATCTGCCCCCAGGGGGGGCAGAAATGGCCTAAAATAAATTATTCCCCCCCAGCCCCCACCCCCCCGGGAGCGACCCTTGCGTACGGGGTCGCTCCCCCTGCGTGACATTGGCGCCAAACAACAAATCCCCGGTGCCTAGTGGTTTCTGCCCCCTTGGGGGCAGATTGACCTAAAATTGGCCAATCTGCCCCCAGGGGGGCAGAAATGGTCTAAATACAATTTGCCCCCCAGGGGAGCGACCCTTGCCTGATGGGTCACTCCCCATCTCTAAAAAAAGAAACAAAACAAAAAAAAAAACACAAAAAAAAAATTTGCCCTGGCGCCTAGAGGGTTCTGCCCCCCCCCTGGGGGCAGTTCGGCCTAATAATAGGCCGATTTGCCCCCCGGGGCGGCAGAAATGGCCTAAAATAAATTTGCCCCCCCAACCCCCACCCCACCCGGGAGCGACCCTTGCCTACGGGGTCGCTCCCCCTGCGTGACATTGGCGCCACAAAACAAATCCCCGGTGCCTAGTGGTTTCTGCCCCCTTGGGGGCAGATTGACCTAAAATCGGCCAATCTGCCCCCAGGGGGGCAGAAATGGTCTAAATACAATTTGCCCCCCAGGGGAGCGACTCTTGCCTGATGGGTCGCTCCCCATCTCTAAAAAAAGAAACAACAAAAAAAAAAAAAAAAAAATTTTTTTTTTGCCCTGGCGCCTAGAGGTTTCTGCCCCCCCTGGGGGCAGATCGGCCTAATAATAGGCCGATCTGCCCCCAGGGGGGGCAGAAATGGCCTAAAATAAATTGCCCTCCCCCCCAAGGAGCGACCCTTGCCTAAGGGGTCGCTCCCTTTGCGTGAAATTCACGCAAAGAAAAAATTCCCTGGTGTCTAGTGGTTTCTACCCCCCTTGGGGGCAGATTGGCCTCATCAAAATAGGCCAATCTGCCCCCAAGGGGGGCAGAAATGGCCAAAATATAATTTTCCCCCAAGGGGAGCGACCCTTGCCTAAGGGGTCGCTCCCCACCAAAAAAAAAAGAAATGAAACATAAAAAAAAAAAAATGGTCCCTGGTGCCTAGAGGTTTCTGCCCCCCCTGGGGGCAGAAAAGGCCTTCTCAAAAAAATGACCCCCTGGGAGCGACCCTTGCCCAAGGGGTCGCTCCCTTTTGTCAGTTTCAATTAAAAAAAAAAAATCCCTGGTGTCTAGTGGGGTTTCAAAAGCCGGGTTGCAAGCAATCCGGCTTTTGAAACCCTCGGAGGGACTTCAAAGGGAAGGAAATACTTTTCCTTCCCTTTGAAGCCCCTCCGGGCCTCCCAAGTGATTGAAAAAGAAATGCTTTTGCATTTCTTTTTCAATCGCGCTGGAAGCAGAGCTTCCAGTGCGACTAGGGAGGCCCCTGTGACAAATCAGTGCGCGCTCGCGCGCTGACGTCACAGGGGGGGGGTGGGGGGGGTCGGGGGTGGAAGGGGAAGGTCTTCCCCTTCCATCCCGACTTTGGGGGGGGAAGGGGGGTGCACGGGGGGCGCGCTAGCGCGCCCCCAAGTTCCCCTGTGCCATGGACGAGATGATCTCGTCCAAGGCACAGGGGAACTGTAGCCTTGGACGAGATGATCTCGTCCAAGGCACAGAACCGGTTAATATTGTTGTTGTTGTTGTTGTTATTATTGTTATTATTATTATTATTATCAACTTCATTATTACTACTACCCAATTTAATGTCCCACACGTTACCAACCTCAGAAGGACTGAATGCTGAACCTGCTTCGCCCTGTTTTCAACTCCTTAACTCAAGCATTGCAGAACTATATTTTCCGCTACATGCTACTTTACAGAACATCTGAATTTAATTGTGTATGTCTACATGCACAGATTAATTTGTGCTGTTTTCATTTAAGCTCCAGCAACATTATAAATACTTAAATGTACTTATCATGTGCGTCAATTAAGCATTTGCCCAACAGTAACATGTCACTATTTTGAAACCCATTTAATATTCCTTCTAGAACTTCTTTGAAAGATTTCCTGTGCAGGCACCCTCTCTGTATGATGGCCTGCTGGAAATTGCAGACCTCTATGGTTACTATCTAGCCGCCCAGACTGTGACCATCAGTGAGTGGTTAAATGGATGCTGGGATGACTCTACTTATCACTTAGAATTACCTGCTGGGCTTGGACGGCCTCTTGGGTTTACTATATAAGAACCCAATCCTTGAACCCTCCATGACTGCACCCATGGACCTACAACTGGATTCTGCCAGAAGGACTGCAGTGCTGCCCAAAGGACTCATCTGGACTGCTTTTCTGGAAGGACTGTTCTCTTGCTTGTTGTCCTGCTGCCTGCTGCTCCTTGAATCTGCTGGAAGGAGTTTGGCTCATATTTATACTTTTTTAACACCGCATTTGCGTCATTTTTTTGACGCAAAAAGCAGAGCTAACTTACAAAATACAATTGCATTTTGTCAGTTTGAGCCGATTTTGCGTCAAAAAACAATGCAAATGTGGCGTTAAAAAAAGTATAAATATGGGCCTCTGTCTTTTCCCCTCAAGTGATCTCAAAGGGCTTGTCATCTTGGCTCCGGATAAGAAGTCTCAGGGCCATCAAAGACTTCAACAAAGAGAGAAAATGCACTGCATCTGAAAAATTGACACAACTCCTGCAGAATCGATGCAGCGCCTGTCTTAGGGCTGAAAAACCAACACTGCGCCTGCAAAATCAATGGATCACCTGTTTCATCATCACAACCCTTTTGGATTTTCCATGCATCGTCCTTGAGCATCAATTTGTCATCAAATCCTGCACCATATTAAGGAATCAACGCAGAATGCCTGGAAATTGACACATCGCCTTGCATGTGAGGAAAGAATCAACACATCACTTCCTATACCTAAACCTCTAAAAAGTGAAATCGTGACTTGTGCGTATTAGATTTTTTTGTCATTTTCATTTTGTTGCATTCAAAAAAATAATATCTATTTTCCTAAACTTGTGTGGAGTACTTTTTGTGGTGTTTTCACAGTGTTACTGTATGAGTTACTCCACAAATACATTTCCGATTGCCTTCTAGGTTAAGCCTGCCTGATCTGTGCCAAGCTACCAGAGGGTGAGCATAGGATAATTTAGGTTAGTGCTGTGACTTACCCTGACTAGGATTGTGGTCCATAAGTGGACAGGGTACATACCTCTGCCAACTTGAGACCCAATTTCTAACAAATTCTGATTAACTGCCTATTGTATTTTTGTGTGAAATGGATCCACTGTGTACTGTTACCTTTAAAAATCAATAACAAATGGTTGTTAAAAGATGATTTCCCATGTAGTCATTTGTGTCAGAGAAGTGGGGAAAGAGCAGTGCATTTAAAGGTGCTACTAAAAGTCTCAGTTTTCTAAAGCCAAGGTACAGTGTTAGTTTTGAAAATACACTATGGTGCCGGTAAAGAGGACGTTTTCAAAGCCTAAGCACGATTTAAATACTGTAGGCTGCATTAAATGCTGTCCTCTGACCGTACTGAAACACTTTTCCTTAAAAACAATTCAATTGAACGTACATTCAATTGAATGATTCTTGAGCATGGGAAATGGCTGGTACAAAGACTTGGACTGCAAGAAGACAGAGCGTTGGGCAATGGGCTGAGACTTTGCCCTGGTTGCCAGAGTAGCTAAGGATGGATGACGGAGGTCTTCTCAGTGGTCTGGAAAGAGTAAGAAGAGGCTGTGAGTGATGGAGGTATAGTAGCAGGGGACTGGATAATTCGCTGGACGTAGTCAGGGGAGAACTACAAGAAGGTAGGCAGTGGACAGGTCAGTGGGGTTCAAGGTAGGTCGTGAGGTCTTTGGATAGAAGATAATGCAAAGTTCAAAGCTGTGATGGTTTCAAACTAAGTCAGAAGCTGGAGAGATCATAAGGAAAGACACATGAATGTATTCAATGTACAGAAAAACAATTAGCTTTTTGATGCTTTATGCCAGTTGATTCTGCAGTTGCTTAATTTGACTCACTGTCTGATTTGTTGGTACACCTGTCAGTCAACCGTATGTCTGTTATTTGTGTGTGTGTGGGGGGGGTATATCTGTGTGGGGGGTGCATGTGTTTGTGATAGAGTGCATGCATACATGTGTGTCTGTCAGATAAAGGAATACCACTTACTGTTCTTTTAACATCCTGAGGATAGAGTTGAGCTGTAATTGAAAATTCCTCATACTGCAAACAGCTTTTTTACGTAGGATCAGGTTGTACAAGCTCAAGTGAACTTTTTATTTAGATTTCAGTTAAAGGACACAGAACTAATTACATTATTAAACCTGTTTAAGACCACTCATAGACACACCTGTTTATTCATCTGCTTTACAAAACAAAAAGACACAGCATTGCGTTTTCTGGCATGGTAATGTTCCCTGCATGGTAAACTGGTATGCACCCCTCTCCTGAGTTACGTGCCTGAATCTGAAACTGCCATCATGAGTGTGCGCTGAGACCTAGCTTCGAAATTGACCATGATACCCCAGGCCTGGCTCTGGGTTCAAGAGGTCACCAAAAGTGTTCTCTCTAGCAAATACAAGACTACCATCTGGGACATTTGGAACATGCCCTGTGAGTGGGGGTAGCAGCATACTGTTTTGAATCTATAGTAATGGACATCCCATTTTACCTATGCAATGTGAGAGTACACTACTTGTAGGCCCCCAGTGTAAAGTTCTGATTACATGTTATGCCTATTCCCTGTTCTGACAATTTCTCTATGTAAGTCAAGTGCATATGTATGTATGGTGAATGGTAGAAGGATTCCATGTTATCAGAAAATCTGTGAATGCTGAAGTCAGTGGGATCCATTTTAGATTGTCCCTGCCTTGACGTGGTGGTTGTGAAACTGGAATCCCCCTTCAGTGGAAGTGTACTGCCTATGTTCCTGACCTGGCGGATGTAGACATAGGCACTGAAGTGTGGAGCGATGGACGCTGGAGACAGGAATCCTTTTAAAAATTCATAGTAACTTTTTTAGAATGGGATTGCTGAGTAGTCCTCTCTTACTACTTCCATTTTCATGATGGGGAGGACTGAGGCTGAGTCAGCAGATTTAGCTGCTAGTGGAGGAGATGTTTCAGAGCAGGGCCTGGTCATTTCGACTTCCCCTTGAGTGACCCATAAATGAAGGCTGATGTCAGATAGGTGCTGATCTTCACATTCTGCTCATGTTTTGGGCACTTCTCCTTGAAGTCAGTTTCAGAACTGCCTGCTGAGAGAGCCATCTCATTAATTAAAGATGGTGTCAATACCGCAGCCTCCAAATGAAATATTAAAAGGAAACATAACAAATCGGTTCCTGGATTTTAAGCAGTGGATCCACACTGTCTGTTTATATAGAAAATTGTGACCCAAACTTTCCTGCTTCGCCCTAGTTCTAAGCTTCTTCACAGGTAATGGATGGGACCACTCCACAGAGCACTCCAAGAGCTGCTGTGACCCAGTACTGATACAGCCTGTAGTCAGTATCCCAGAGGTCGGGGAGTAGGGGGATATCATCCCAAGTCTATTCTTGGCCTAAATTGAATTCCTGTAATAATCTTACATAATATTTGTACTGTGCCATAGAAATACCTGAAAGTATACTATTACAACACTTTAGGTAATTACGTGGCGTTCACGGCAAGCATTTTGCATGCTGGCACGGGAACATTGCAAATTACTAGAATGCTATTGGCTGCTATCTGAGACGCAAGTGTTTAATAATTGGTTTAAATGCAAAGTGAATCCCTATGCCCACTGTGGGCGAGAGTATGTTTTTCGCACTAAAATACAGAGGCAAATATTGGTTTCGTATTTTGCTTAAATACATGTAATTACGTGTAATTGTGTGTATTTTTTCACAATTGTGCAAAAGCAAATTGCGCAACTTTTCCAAACTCCTGCCTAAGACCTGGGAGCCTGCCTGCCTCCTGAGAGGGAAGAAACGACTTGTTCTTCAGGAGCTGTCTTCACTAGGTGGGGAAACCTAGCTGCTGAGGGGGTACTCAATAGAGATTCTCGCCAGAACCTAGGCTGAACAGCCTTAGGACAACAACGTTTTAATCGATCCTTAGCAATGATGCTCAAAGATACAACAAAACAATCTGGTTGAAGCTCAACAACTAGTATTGTTCTGATCAGGCAACTGATAGTCCTCTATGCTGACTGCTTTGAAAAAGCTCCATAGTTGCGGGCTAGCAAGGAGTGAATCACATGTTGGCTGTACATCGCACACCATTTTATTTGGAACAAGAAAAAGAAAATAAAGAAGCATTTATACTTTTCAATCAAAACATTGTATAACCACATCTATGTTTTGGACTATACCGAAAAACTAAATGTATTCATATAAACACATTTACAGTACTGACATGCTCTATTTTATTGTGTAACCATTTCATCACAGTGAGCCTGTAGCTGTGCTTAAACCTAGAGTTTATGTTTGTACGTGTGGTAACTATTGTAGCGTCTGTAAACTATGTTCCCTATGGTGCTGCTCTTTGTGGAGAGTATTGCAGCCCTGAAAGACCCATTCAGAAGGGGAGCATTTGGTCCAGTTTTTAGAGCCAAGACATCAGAGGCAAGTCACTCCAGCCACCACAAATGAGACACAAATCCTCCTGGCTGCCCTATGGGAGTCCAAATTGGGATGGCAGGATTAAAGACAACGGGCCTGATTTAGATCTTGGTGGTAGTGGACCCACTGTCGATTTTTCGATGGAAAAGCCATCCACCTACTAGGTGGTCTGCCCGCCCATTTAAATATTGGCAGGACCATAGGTGAAAGAGTGTCTGTGTCCTACTGACTGCACCAAGAATCTCCAACTACCTTGATAGTGGCTTTGGGAATAGGGTCTGACAGCGGGACTCCAGTCACCTTTACCACCGAGCAGATTTGGATGTGCCTTACGGCCAAGTCAACTGTGGCAGCCTGACCATCACACTGTGAGTTAGCAGATGGGCGGAGGAAGGGGCACACAACCTACCTTTTTGCATGCTTATGTTTCTATTTTGGACTGGATCCGACCGGACATCACTTACCTTCGGTGCTGCCACTGGACCACAGAGGACACACTACCCCGTCATCACCAGACTCGAAGGTAGGGAAACTGCAAGTACTGTGTACATTGTGTGGACACTGCACATGAGCTCTGAACCTCTGCAGTAATGTACATGCAACAGGTATTTTATTAAAATACCTCTGACATGCATATGTCGGGAACAGATTTGTGTCAGTGATTGATAGGGACACACTGGGACAAGACACATATCACACACAAATACAGTTGTTATTCTGGTGTCAGTATTCATTGCTAAATGAATGATGGTGTCACAATGACAATGGCATCACACTTGTCACCATGTCTATGTACGTGCACTGCAAATGAATCTGTACCTGTGATGTTTTGAATCCAGTTGTGTATGTGAGTCAGTACGTGTGTGTGTGATGAGATTGGACTGGCTGGTCCAAGTGGAGGGTGCTGGAGTGGGTGATGTGGTTTTGTATGTATGTGTGCCATGTGCCTGGGCGTACAATGCTGTTGTGTATGTTTGGTTGTGTGATGTACTGCTGTGTGCAACATTCAGGTGAGTGTTGTTGTCTTGTGGTGGCTGTTGTAGTGTGATGTGTGTAGTTGTGTGTCTGTGAATGTATTTGTGTAGATGAGTGTGTAGTTGTGTCAGTTGCTGGTGTTCTGTGTTGTGTCATGGCTGTATGGCAATGTGTGTTTTTGGTATGTACGTGTTGTGTGGTGTGGAATAGCCATGGGTTATTGTGTGTATGTGGAGTGTTGCGTAGTGTGTTGTGCAGGGGGACACATATGGCTAAGGTATAGTCTGTGTGTGTGTGGTGTGTGTGTGACTTACCTCTATTCCATTGTCACTTCCATTGTACGATGTCAATTGGGTCCAGCGACGGGCTCCCTCTATCAGCAAACCGCCACCAGTTCACTGCCTGCAGGAGTGTAAGATCTAAATAGGCCTAGCGGGAACCCGCCAGCCTCAGAGCTAGTTTGAGCATTCTGCCATGACTGTCTGTGCCTCAGCCGCAATAAATCTAAATACAGTAGGCAGAACACCGTCTACTTGACTAGGTTTTTGAGTCCGCAGAAGCAGCAAATTGTCTATAATACCGCTAAGATCTAAATCATGCCCAAAGTCATGCTTCCTATTATGATCTCCTTAGAATACATGTAGAAAATACTTGTTTGTGACCAGTGGCCGATTTTTTAAACTCTACTTTATTTGCAAAAGGATAATTCTGGTCATTTGCAAAACGATAAAATGCTTTTCACATCTCATTGTGGTAATCCAGCCATTGGCTTCTCCTTTGTTAACCAATACGCAGATTTGGTTCTGGAGTCTTGGTGTCAGATCATGAGTGAGTGGCTTGTAGAGGTTTTTTTTGTTCACAAATCTCAAACATTCAATATTATACTCAGAAGTGGAAAGTATAGCAATTGCTCCACTCTTGTCCACAGTTTTTTTTTGTGACTGTCTTGACATTCGCCAGAGTCTTAACAGCCTCACTTTCAGCCCTTGTCAGATTTTGGAAGGAGTGTTTGGGTGAGAATTTTTGAATATCACCCATCACTGCTTTTTCAATGGTCATGATCTCGCTGGGCAGGGAACAAAGAGGACATATTTCTTAGTCTGTGTCCATGGTAGGAAGTAGAATTAGCACCCGTGTGGGGACTCCTGCTCCAATACTCCTTCTGAGGACAATGTCACATTGTCCACATCACCTTCCTCTTTATGGTGATAGGCAATCCCTCTGATTCCTCTTCCGGATAATGCTGTGTCTTGGAGATTATAATGCCCAAATTATGTTCTACCTTGATCATATTGCCATGCGGATTCCCCCTTTTTTTTTTTTTTTTAAATATGTTTTTTATTGAGTCAAATTCAAGAACATTAACTTAACATTGCCAGGACAGAGATATGCAGTTGTGAACATATATGCATAAATAATATTGTACTTATAAATGCATATTAAACATGTAAATGAATTAGGCATATACAGCAATATAGTATCAAAGACTCCACGTTTGAATAAAGAAAGAAGAAAGAGAGAGTGAGAGGGAGAAGAGCTAGAGGGATAGAAAAGGGAATCAAGTGATAGCCATGTGGAGAGAGGTAATAGACATTAGTTACAGCAAATGTGAGATGAAATAAGTATATACAAGAAGAAAAACAGGAAATATTTTGACATTTTTCAAAAAGGAGGGGAAAAATCAATTTCCTTCGCAGTGCGTGAGAGATAGTTACTTAATGGAAACCATAGCTGATATCTTTGAAGAAAGTTCCTGTTGAATCAAGCTTGTAGCTGTCAAGTCTATGATGATAACATACAGAATTCCACCACTGTCTGAGAGTAATGTTCTCCGAAGATTTCCAGTTAGAAGTAATAATAGTGATTGCAATAGAAAGAAAAAGGTCCATCAATTTTCCAAGAGGCCTGAATGAACTCCAGAGATCGTGTATGCTACCCAAAAACAGTCATTCATATGACATTGGTAAGGAGATCTGAGCTATTGCTAAAATGCGAGACCATATTGAGGACCAAAGAGTAGTTAGGGATGGACAAGAAAAAAACGTGTGAAAGTCAGTACGCTGCTGAGTGTGGCAGCGCCAACAACTGTCATTTTGTGCAAGTTTGAGTTTGTAAAGGCTTACAGGAGTGTAGAAAAGTCCATTATAAAAAAATAAAGGGTCTGTGTGAGGCTTGCAGTGCGTGCAGTGGAATGTATCTTGTACCATATTCTATCCCATAAAAAAGTTGGCCAAACAACACCAAGATCTGATTCCCACAATATCTCAACAGGTAATTTGAGTCTAGGTGAAACAGACGTTCTTAAAAGTATATAAATTCCAGCTGCCCTAGAATAATTCGAAGTTACGATCGGGTGTGGAGATGATGCAAGAGAAGAATGATTATGATGTATACGTTTATTGAGGGCCTCTTGGACTAGAGTAGAAAGAATGATCTATTGGGATTTCATGCGAATAGGGAGATTATAAATTGCTGAGAGAGTAGTAAAAGGGATGAGAGAGTCTTTATGATATAATTCGGAAATGAGAAGAATACCTTTAGTCATCCAAACCTTCCAACACAAGGTTTTACCTTGTTTCCTAAGTGAACTATTGTGCCAAATAGGACTGTTAAAGAATTGATTAATGGGGGTAAGTTGCAAAATAAAAAAAGGTTTCAGTAAGTTGACTGAATGGGAGATAGTGCTGGGCAACCAGAATTTTGGGGGGGTTAGACATAAATATAATGTGTTTATGGGAAAAGGGAGAAATAAATGTTTCTTCCAAAGAGAGCCATAGCTTTTGAGGGGCGTCATTGAGTGTAGATAAATAGGGATGTATTTGCTTAATGCCAAAAGATTTGTGATAAGTTAAAAAGTCAAGAAAATTAACTCCACCTTGTACTTTAGGAAGTTTTAATTTTGAGCAAGAGATTCAGGATTGTTTACCGTTCCACAGGAACTTGGGTAGAAGTTTATCAATTGAACTAAAAAATAGTTTAGATTTCTTAATAGGAAGCATCATAAGGAAGAAGTTAATGATAGGGAGAAGCATCATCTTAATGGTGTCCAAGCGGCCCCACCACGTGAGATATAACGGAGACCATTTCTGTGTGAGATCTACGAGCTTTGCAGATAAGATTTCTAAATTAGTCTTTAATGTATCCTTGAGATTAGTGCAGTACCATACCCCCAGGCATTTAATCATAGAAGAATTCCAAGATAATCCTGCATCAAGGAATAGAGAGACAGTGAAATGAGCATTACATCAGAATATAAATTGAGCTCATGCATGAATGCAGGAAGAGAAGTGTCAGGGTGAGACATGATCAAAAGAATATCATCAGCATATGCCATAAATTTGATGTGTGCATTATTAATTTGAAACCCCGTAAATTGTTCAGACGTTTTTAATTGGAATAGAAAAGGTTCGAGAGCCAAAATAAATAGTAAAGGAGATAATGGGCATCCCTGACGAGTACCCCTTTTAAGAGGGAAAAAAGGAGATCGGATACCATTTGTTATAACCGAGGAACATGGTGAGGAATAAAGAATGGATATAAAGTGTCAGAATTTAGTATCTAGTCCATGCCATTCCAATGCCTTCGACAAGAAACCCCAGTAGACCCTATCGAAGGCCTTTTCCGCATCCAATGATAACGCTGCCATAGGAGATGCCTTGTTAATAATATTTTAAAAAGTACGGTAATTATCTGCTACATTTCTATTGGGGATAAAACCAGATTGATGAGAATCAATAAGGTCAGGTATATATGGGAGTAAACGGAGAGCTAAAACTTTGGCATAGAGTTTACAATCAGTATTAATTAAAGATATGGGTCTATAATTTTTACAGTCAGTCGCATCCCTATCTTTTTTGGGAATAAGACAAATCATGGCCTCCGTAAATGAGCCAGATGCAGAACCTGACATTATAAAGTGATTAAGTAATTGAAAGAGTTTGGGGAAGAGAGACTTAGCAAACTGAATAAAGAATTCTACTGTGAAGCCATCTGGGCCTGGAGCCTTACCCTTGGGAAGAGATTGTAAAGCTGTATATAGTTCGGTAAATTGTAGGGGTTGGTCTAAAGATGAGAGGTCAATCTGCAATGGGTCTCTTGGTTTGAGATTAGAGAAATATTGGTTGAGAGATTCAACTGTTGGTATGTGTTCTGGAGTGTACAGGTCCTTATAGTAAGAAGCGAAACACAATGCTATATCTTTATCTCTAAAGTGTTTAATACCATTGTTATCTGTGATAGATTTAATAGCTGTTTTTTCTTTTCTTTGTTTCAAATATCGAGCTAGAAGAGAACCAGCTTTATTGTTACCACAATGATATCTGGCATTTATTTTCAGGAGGGTGGCTCATGCTTGTTCTGTGGTATATTGGTTGAACTCCATTTTAGCTGAGACTAGTGCTTCAAGATGTGATTTACTAGTGTTGTGAGTATAGTATTCATGTTCTAGGGACTTTATATTTTCAAGGATGGAAGTCGATTTTTGTTGAGCAGACTTTTTTTTTGAGTGAGCGTAACTTGTGATGAAACCCCTAGAGGCTGCTTTGAATGCATTCCACACAAAATGAAATGATAGTTGATCACTATCGTTGATGTGGAAGTATTCTTCTATAAACTTACTGTAGGAAGTGATAAAAGTAGCATCTGAAAGGAGAGAGTTATTAAACCTCCATGAAGATGTTTTAGAACCATTAAGAAAAAGATCAAGGTCAGTAATCACAGGTGCGTGATCTGAGATCACAATAGCACCGATTTCAGAGTTGACCATATGTTGCAATAAACCTTTACTCAGAAAGATATAATTAAGCCTATAATGGGAATGGTGGGTAGGATAATAAAAACAGTATTCCAAGAGGTCGGGCTTTTATATTCTCCAGGAATCAGAGAGAGAATGCTGTAAAATAACGTTTTTAAAAGCTTTGTGGGAGGCATGTGGAATGAAACGTGACGTTGAACGTCTGTCCAAAAATGGATCGAGAATTTGGTTCCAGTCACCACCTATTAGTAAATTGTGTGAGGA
This sequence comes from Pleurodeles waltl, assembly GCF_031143425.1. Lineage (NCBI taxonomy): Eukaryota > Metazoa > Chordata > Amphibia > Caudata > Salamandridae > Pleurodeles > Pleurodeles waltl. The sequence goes on from NC_090437.1 coordinate 32,887,159, forward strand.
ATGTTCAGAGACAATATGTGAAAGATTCTTCCAAAAATGTAGATCCGTATGTGTGGGGCCGTATATATTTAGGATAGTAAGAGAAATATTGTCAATTGTAAATGTAACAAGTACCCAGTGACCTTCTGTATCTTGATGCTGTGAAATTATGGTAGGTTTGAGAGATTTATGACAGAGTATAATTACCCCATTTTTGTTTGCGGTGGAAGGGGAGTAGAAAATGTCCCCCACCCATTGTTTTTTAAGCTTAATTGCCTCAGAGTCGTTGAGGTGAGTCTCTTGAAACAAAGGAATGTGGCATTTCAAACGAGCTAGGTGAGATAAGACATACTGTTGTTTAATGGGGTGTTTAAGCCCCTTAACATTCCAAGTAACAGTTCTAAGTTGCATAACAAGAAGTATTAATAAACAACTGCTGTAACAAGGAAAAAACTAGGCATATCAATTTTGTAAAACCAAAGAAATGGGAAAGAAACAAGATAGTAAAGAAAAAGAAAAGGAGGAAGATGACCTCCAGAAGTTTTATATACATGGATGTGGCAATACAGGGACTAAAGTCCACGAAAGCTAAAGAAGACAAGATAGAAAGTGAATACCCCGAAAGGTAGAGGGACAGTGGAGTACCTGAAAAGACAGGCAAGAGTTGCTTCAGCACAAGAAAAGTGATATTAGATATTAAAACATATGAAGGCGAGTTTCATGGAAGAAAAAAAACATACAAACGAAAAATTTACTCTTCAGGAGACCAAATAACGTAATTACTACAGTAAAGGAGTGTGACGTGAAGAACAATAAAAATCAAAGCTTACCAGTGGAAAGTGTAGGAGAACAATTTGGATGGTGAGAAAGGGATACGGTTCGGAAAGGAACATGAGAATTGTACAAAGAACACTATCTAAAAAAAAAAAAAAAAAAGAAAATAAGAAGACCCAGAGAAGGAAAACCATGGATATAAATACTAAACATAACCATTACTATCAAACTGTCCAGATAAAAAAAAAAAGGACTTTAAAGACAAATTAAATTATATCTTCAAGTAATTGCAGATGCTCCTAGTTCCATTGCTTCTGTTTTGTGTTGTTAATAAAAGTTTGTAGTGCTGAAGGTTCCTCAAACGAGTAAGATTTATCCTTGAATTTAATTTTGAAAAGGCATGGGTGAAGAAGACCATATTGAATATTCAAGGATTTGAGTTGTGGACATAAGTCCGAAAACTGTTTGCGATGTGCAGCTGTAGCAGGAGAGAAGTCTTATGTGAAAAACACTTTATGACCTGACCATAGCAAAGAGCCTATCTTTTTAGCTTCCGAGAGTATTTGCATCAAGTCAGTAAATTGGAGAAAGAGAATAATAATGCCTCTAGGATGTGCACGAGTGCCAGTTGAAGTCTGTGGGCCTAAACAATGTGCCCATTGGATAGAGAGGTAGAAGGCAAGTGCAGAATTGAAGATATTGCTGTTTGAAGGAATGCAATCATGTTGGAGCCTTCCGAACCTATTGGAATCCCAAAAAGGCGAAGATTATTTCTCCTATTTCTATTTTCTAAGTTTTCAGTAAGCCTTTTAAGTTGAGCTATGTCCTTGGAGATCTGAGGATTGACAGTCTTACAATGGATTGACAGTTTTACAATCTTCAAGGTTACTGACTCTCTGTTCCAGAGTACAAATTAGTTGTTCGTGTTGGAACCATTGCTCCTCAATACATTGCAAAGAGGCATTAGTGTCCATCATAAAGGGCTTTAATGCATGCAATTCTTCCATGACATCATCTAGAGTAAGATGTGTAGGTGATTTTGAGGGAGAATCACGGTCTTTTTTGGGCGCTTTCCGGAGGAGGTGTTAGATGTTCTTTTTGCAATCGCGCCAGAAGCATGAGATGAAGAGGCGCTCTCCTTTAAAAAGACTGTGGCACTATCCATTGTTAAAGCTGATGGTAGAGAAGATTTAGTTATACGTGTGTGCACCACTCAAAGAGGATTATTAGACTTGGAGGAAGATGATGACTGGCTGGTCTGAGAATTATGTGGTCTCCCCATAAAAGCCAGCAGCAATTTGGTAATAGGAAGCCAGCAATGTGAGGTGTTGATGAAATTATATTACGATGAGAAGCTGCTGCGAGAAGTTTCCAAAAACAGAGCAAAATATAATAAAAAATATATAAATAGAAAATCCTAAATTATTCTCCTATAACAGGCATGACAGAATACCACAAGAGCAAAGCACTGTACTGCACATAGTCAAACAATTGGTGACTAGTTTTAAGGGAATCTTCTGAAAATAAAAAAATCCCCTCTGTCAAAGGAAAGCATTCACCCTGTTATGAAGAGCAATTTGAAAGAGCTCCTTGACAACAGGAGCTGCCAGTGAACACTGAAAGTTGAAAACCTCAGCTAAATGTGTTTGAAGAGAGAGGTCAAAAGTTCAGCTGGCTGCCAGAAGGTAATAAATATTCCATTGCAGAGGAAATTAGATTTGTAGAATGACATTCTGGCAAGCAGTTAAAAGTCAAATAGAAACATCTCTGTGAAAGTTTAGGTTTGTGCAGAGGCTTATGGAGTGAACACAAATGAAGCAGATAAATAATTACCTCAGGCCCTCACATGAAGTCTCTGAAATTACTTCAAAACTCAATGTCTCTGTAAGATAAAGGCATATTTATGCAGCGGCAGAGCTCTAGTGCTCAAAAATGCTGAAGAAATTAATCATTTTGATGTGAAAACATCTCCTTCTTTCCAGAAAGTGCTGAAGCCTCACGGAGCTCTAAAGAGCAGCGGCCATCTATTGTGACCTGCAGCCACCGCCCCCATGCAGATTCTCCTTGATGGATCCATTTACTCGTTCCACGCGCATTGACCAACTGTCCTGTAAACCTGTATGAAAAACATATGAGTCTGTATAAAGATATCTTCCCACCACTTTTGGGGTTCACAACATTTGTTTCCAGCATGAGCTGTACCTCCCTTTTTGAAAAAGAGTTCATCTCCCTTACTCAATATAATTCTCACTCGGCATATCAGAGGTAATGAAAATAATTCCCACCTCCACATCACCACTCCACGAGCATTGCTATGTTGAGACTAGCATTTAAGCTTTGCTAGGGCTAGTCTTCCTGACTCCGATCAGGCTACACAAAGCCAATTGCTATATCACCCAAGGACATTACTATGGCAACAGAGGCAGGCTGACTAGCATTTTTTTCGTACTAGTTTGGTCCGCCTTCTGTTTCTACAGGCATTGAGCATGCCAACACATGGGTGCATTCTGGCTCCACACTGCGGGGTTGTTGAGCAATGATCCATATGAATCATTAGATTCTCGTGAGACTCCATGAGTCTGCAGTATCCCGGTTTTGCTTCCGGGCCACCCCCTGAGAAGAGGAATTTCATGCCCTCCCCGGTTCTTTTGAAATGCACTCTGATTCACCTCCACCCATCCTCTGGTGCAAGATCCGGGTAGGTCAGTAAGCCAGTCAACCCCAGAGCGTAGGTAAGTGCAATTAGGAGTCGAGCCTTTGGGGGATATTTACTTGTCTATTAAGTAATTATTTAGTAGCCTGGCCTTTCACAGCTACCACAAAGAGATCTGACTATATCTTAGATGCCCACTTAATGTGAATCATGTCCCCGTCATCCACGTGGATTTTACTAACTTTTTGAAGGGTGAGACAGCCTATACTCTTATAGTTGAAGAGATACCTACCATTGTAAATTCCCTCATGTGATATTCACCATGAACTCATGTTTATGGTTGTGATTTTGTTTGCAGTGATTTTCACAGGTCACGCTTGTTTCATATACAGGTGTAAAAAGTACAGTTCAACCTTTTGACTGTTATACACTGTGACATGATTTTAAATCATATGCTTTATGTTTGTTTTTTTCTGCTTTTATGTAGGTCACTGTTTTGATACAAAGCACACATGTAATGAAGCAAGTATTTTTGTTCTTGATCGATTTGGTTGGACCACTGCACGATTCACCAAGGTGAGGAAACCCGGACAAATGCTTAGGATCCCTGCTCTTTTAGAAGATCAGGTATGCAACAACTTAAGTCCTGATGAAATGCCATTTGATTGTTTTTGGACATACTAAGGCACGAAACATGTCGACTAATATCTAAGATCTATGCACAATCATTTGATCTTACACCAGACAGTATATCTTTGCACTTGAGAGACTAGGGCCATTATGTCCAAGGCCCTTACACCCTGTTTTTAATTCAACACAGACTTGGAACCATAGTAAATAGATGGTCCTGCCTGGTTTATAGTTAATATTACGTCGTATCTTTTACCACTCTTCTCGCCCACTGACTGGAAGCACACTCACCTTTCCAGTATTTCATTGGCAATAAAAACATCTGCGCAGGGTCCGTTGGGGATTGCAGGACCAGCCCAATGAGGAGCAAGCCCAATGATGAAGCGTGCAACCTTTGGGTGGGTGAGTACAATTGCTCCTAAGAGTGCATGCTCCCAGTGACTACACAAAGACCCAATTGAGAGTTTTCTCAAGTCAGTGTGGAAAAGTATACTCCTAGTTTAACTAAATTTTCTTGCCTAAGCAATTTAGCGCCTGCAGCCTGTCTCGGGGTCAAAAGACAAGGCATCATTGGCAGTTGGTGTTTGTGTGTTCCTTCTGGACAGCTACACACAATAGAGGGCTTAGGATTGCCTAGATGGGCCATCACTGACAGGATAGGAGGGTGGAGCATAGCACAGTCCCACTTGCACCTAAATCTGATATTTCCTGCCTTCACACAAAGAGCTGCATCTCCCATGTAGCTAGTCTGAAGGCAAGGGAGGCAGGAAACCTCTGCACCTCAAAGGGAATCCACCGGGCCCCTTGACACTAGCCAAACCACTGAACAGCCATCCACCTCCGCTACCGCTAGTGGACAGGAGGCCCCGTCACAGGACCAACAGGCCACCAATACCCCTCCCCCTGTAGAAGGAGAACCACCACACAAACGTTCCCTGCGATCCAGGCAGAAGCCAGAGACTATAGCCAAAACCCCGCCAGGAAATAAGACTCTCCTGATTGTCACCCTTGTGTCCCACTCTGTCACCCTGTCCACCTTGAACTGCCATTGCTCCCCTTCCTATGCCCCCTTGGACAATGCACCTGTGATACAAATAGACTGGACTAACCTGAACTTTCCTCCATCATCACCCCGGCCCATTGCACTACCCCCTCTTCTTCAGAGCACTGCAATTATCACACTTTGATAAAATACAATTATGGTGTATGTCAAATTTTTTCAAAATGTACCCTGGATTTGAGCCATCACATTTGGGATGCTGCTATTCCTCATAAAGGCATCATGCCCGACCCAGGATACTTTGCATGGATGTGGGAGATGTACTGGTCCACCAGGCACACCATCTGGACATTAATTGAGTGAAAACTCTTTCGTTTTCTGAACACCTGTTCATTTTGATGTGGGGGGGGGGACAAATGCAATATGTGTTCCATCTATTGCCTCAATGGGAAATGTCCCATTGCATAGAAGTCAGCTTTCACTGTGGCCAAATCCTCCACCGGGGGAAAAACAATGTAGCTGCACATGTGTTTAATCAGGGCAGACAACACTCTTGTCAGCACAATTGAGAACATTGGATGTGACATTCCTGCTGCCAATCCCACTGTCACTTGGAAAGAGCCAGTTGCCAGGAAATGGAGCACTGATAAGACTTGCACAAGAGGGGGGGATCCTGGTGGGGTGACGGATAGCAGATATTTGGTCAGGCTCCAACTGGGAACACAGCTTTGTGACTGTGGCCCTATCAAGTCTATAGGTGAGGATAATGTGCCTGTCCTCCATTGTTGCCAAGTCCACCAGAGGTCTGTACACGGGGGATGTCTCCATCTCCTATTCATCCGCAGTAGTTGCAATCTATGGGGCAAAAGAGTGAGCAGCTGGTCATTATCTCTACATTACAACTGCAACATTTCAATGCATATGTGATTGTAACATTATTTTGTTGGAGATGTTCAAATAGTGCATATGTGTATTGTGACGCAGTTAGGATCCATGGCCTGCATCCCTGTCTGAAATGGGGTCCACCTGTCCTGTATGGAGGGACAGGTGGAAATGAGGTAATTCCGCTGATGTTGTGCGCCATTGCGGGAGGCGGTCGAGAACTGCTGTGCAACTCCTCATTGGTTATCATTGGGCCCTATGGGGTCCAGAGGCCAATGGTGATGTACGCCGGCAGTGACAGTACGCACTGTCATGGATGTGACTGCCATTTTCTATCTGTGCACTCACTTGCTACCTGACATTCAATAGGAGAGGACCTACACTGCAAGTGCTGCTGTGACCTGTGTCTGGAACCGACCATGGCTCGTGTTACTGGGGAAAGAGCCCCTGCCTTCACCTCGGCGGAGTTGGAGAAACTGGTGGATGGGGACCTACCCCAGTACCGACTGCTGTATTGGCCTCCAGACAAACAGGTGAGTACAACGTGAGTACGATGCATGGGTGCGAATGCATGGAGTGCTGTGTGTGAAGGCCTTGTGTGGGGGGGTTGGTGGATGGGCCCTTGGCAGCATACAGCATGTATGGTGAGCCATGTCTATGCTAATGGGGATGGGAAGGGGCATGGTGAGCCATAAGTGTAACAGGCAGGACGGTCGGACTAATACCTTTCCCTGTGTCTAATTCACTGCAGGCCAGCGCCCATCAAAAGAAGGGTAGATGGCGTGCCATCGCTAATGACGTGCAGATCCTAGAGGTCTACGGCAGGCGGAGCACACACTGTTGGAAATGGTGGGAGGACCTAAGACGCTGGGCATGGAAGATGGCGGAGGCCCAGCTTGGGATGGCCTCCCAATGAGGAAGGAGTGCCCATTGAACCCTGACCCCCCTGATGGCCCTCATCTGGCAGTGACCTATCCGGAGCTAGATGGGTGCTCAGGGGCATCACAGCAGCCACAAGGGACTGAGTACAGTGCCCTAATTTACAACTTGCGCCTGGTGGGGTGGTATCAAGGAGGGGGGTTGTACCTGTGGGTGCCCATAGGCCAGGCCTGGCATTGCAGAGTAGGTCCCATGTTGGGCAGGATTCTCATTTGAAAGTCTTCCAAACAAGCAACCACTACTGGGCAGGGGTCTGTGGGTCTCAGGTATGCTGCACTGTGCGTTAGATGCCCCTATCCATGGGCTGGTGACTAGCATTGTGACTGGTAGTGCATTGCCTAATGTGTAGGGCTGTTCCCTGTGTGTGAGTGCGTTGTGTACACCAACGGTGGTGGTGGTGCCGCCATTGAACAAGTGTATCCTTTGTCTCTTCCCTCCACTTTTCATATTGTCACCCTGTCCTCATGTGCATTAGCATGATCTGGTGGAGGAGCAGAGGCACCGGTGACGGAGGGAGCTGCATCCTACAGGACCCAGGAGGCGGAATCCACCAACGGTGAGGGCACTGATGGGATGGAGGGTGAGGGGAGCACCACGGCGGATACTTGAGGGGATATATCGGACATGGATACCTCCTCCGATGGAAGCTTCCTTGTAGTGGCGGACATCTCTGTGCCCACCCCAGCTACAGGTACAGCCGCCATCCCCGTACCAGTACCACCCTCCCAGCATCCCCTCAGCAAATTTCCTGTGCCCGCTCATCCAGGAGGGTGGGCATCTCCTTCGCCCCAGGCACCTCAGGCCCTGCCCCAGTTAGCCCTGCTGCCCTGAGTGAGGAGGCTATTGACTTCCTGTGGTCTATCTCTGTTGGGCAGTCAACCATTGTGAATACCATCCAGGGGCTGGCAGCCCAAATGCAACAGTCCAATGCATTTCTGGAGGGCATTCACACTAGCTTGGTGGCCCAACAGAAATCAATCCAGGCTCTGGCCTCCTCTCTGATGGCAGCCATTGTCCTTGTTTCCACCCTCCCCCTCCAACCTCCTCCACTTAATCTCATTCCCCTCAAGCCCAACCTATCCCAAGCACACAGGCAGATGAGCAGGCACCCAGGACAACACACAAGATTGGACATGACAAACACAAGCAGCACATTTCATCCCACAGGCACTCACACAAACAACATACAGAATCAGACATACCAACATCCACTGCCTCCACCTTGTCCCCCTCCTCCTCCTCGTCCTCCAGCCTCCCAGTTGCATCTACACTCACACCTGCTTGCACCACATCCTCATCCATTACCACCATCACCAGCACACCTATCAGTACACACACCTCACTGGCAGTCACATGCACACATCCACTGTGTCTGTGCACCCTCCTCCCAAAGTACACAACCGCAAGCACTCAGACACCCAACTGCCATCCACCTCACAACAGCATCCAGCCCATGCATCTTCACTTGAACCCAAACACAGCAGACTGACACCTCCTACCACCACTCCCTCTTCCTCCACTCCCAAACCATCTCCCTTTTCCCACCCCAATGTCCCTAAGAATCTTTTCCTCACCACCATTGACCTCTTCCCTAGCCCTCCCACCCCTGTCGCTCACGTCAGGCCAGGGTGGTCAAAACCCAGGCAAGCACCTCAGTCACCCAGGCCCCGGGCACAGTAGTGTCCCCAGCTACTCCAGGTCGGAAAGGATCCCGGCCACCAGCCAGCCAGACGGAAAGGGTGCCTGCCCCAAGTGCATCAAGGAAGGGCAAGGAGGCATCCCCAGATGCAGGAAGGAAGGGCAAGGAGGCAGCCCTAGCTGCAGGATGGAAGGGCAAGGGGCCTGCAACAGCAGGCAGTAGAGACCAGGGGCCTTGTGCTGGGACTCAGTCAGGGCCCCCACCACCAACCATGTGGGTGCAGCCATCCGAGGCTGCAGGGGCTGGAGCCTCCCCCTACCGATGCCAGCACCGCCACCAGCACTGCCAGCAGCAGCCCCAGGGGGCTGTTGTGCGGCCTGGCCCCTGCAAATCCTGTGGGTGTGACTCCCAGGTGAGAGACTGTGACCTTTCACTCCCCAAGATCTGCATCACAGGGCACGATGCCCCCTTCAGAACCAGTGGAGAAGCCATCCACTCACCAAACCCTTCCCAGGAACAAGCTCACAGGGCACAATGCCCCCTCCAGAACCAGTGGAGAAGCCATTCACTCACCCCATCCTCCCCAGGATGAAGCTCACAGGGCATGTTGCCCTCTCCAGAACCAGTGGGCAAGTCACCCACTTGAGAGACTGTGGCCTTACACTCCCCAGGACAGAGTAATGGGCATGTTGCCCCCTCCAGAGCATGTGGGCAAGTCACCCACTTGAGAGACTGTGGCCTTGCACTCCCCAGGACAGAGTGATGGGCATGTTGTCCCCTCCAGGATCAGTGGTGTTGTACCATCTTCCGGCTGAGGTGCCCCCCCCCATTCTCAGTCCCCTGAGGTGCCTGCTTATTTTCGACCTGAGGCCACTGCAGTGTTCTCTCTGTGTTGTTGCAGGAGTGAGGTGGGGCCTTGGACTTTGTGATGTGGCCCTTTGCCCCACGAACATTGAGGACTGGGCAGTGTCCCTTGATTTGTGAATATGTATATACTTTTTTATTTGGATGCACGTATTACTACTATATTTATCATATTACACTCTTTTTACTCTATTGTAGTTGTCCTTGCATTATTCCTGAGGGGTACGGGGTGAATATGTAATGTTACTGCATCTGCATGTGTGTATGGTGTTGGGGTTGGGTGTTTTGTGTGTTGCTTGTGTGGGTCACTCTCTTTTTCCTCCCCCCCTCCCCTGTGTGCTAGGCTACAGTACTCACTGTGGTCATCTTCGCCGGCATTGGTGTTCGTAGTGGAGCAGAACGTAGAAGAGCATGGGGAACGTATGCAACTCGGGCTCCATCGTGGGGTGGTTCTTCCTTGAATTCTCCAGATGTGAGTCGTTTCCCTTCTGTGCAGTGTTTCCGCCAGGCTTTTGATGTCATTGTTACTGCCCTGGAAAAAGTGGCGGCTTGGTGTGTCATTGTACAGTGGGCGGAACATTGTCTTCCTCCTGGCTGTAGGCGGTTACCACTGTGGTGCCTGTTGATTTCGCCCTGGCAGTTGGTGTGTTAAAGTGGCTGTCTGAGCGGTTTCCGCCGTGGTCATAATTTCATAGTTATTACCGCCGGCCTGTTGGCGGTATTACCGCCACTATATCACCGACTGCCAGGGTTATAATGAGGGCCTAAGGGCCGTATTTATACTCTGGTTGCGCCGAATTTGCGTCGTTTTTTTCGACGCAAATTCGACGCTAAACTAACGCCAACTAACGCCATATTTATACTATGGCGTTAGAGGCGAATAGCGCCAAAGTTCCCGGAATGTGCGTAATTTTTTAGCGTGAACCCCTTCCTTGCGTTAATGATATGCAAGGGAGGCGTTCCCGTCTAAAAAATGACTCCCAGGCCTTTACGTGGTATTTATACTCCCGGGCAAAAGAGACGCCCGGGAGTGGGCGTTGCTAAAAACGGCGCATTTGCGCCGCTTTTTAACGCCTGGGTCAGGCATGGCGTTAAGGGACAAGTGGGCTCAAAATGAGCCCAGAGTGCCCTCCCCTGCCCCCAGGGACCCCCCCTGCCACCCTTGCCCACCCCAGGAGGACACCCAAGGCTGGACGGACCCACCCCAGGGACATTCAGGTGAGTATTTTTTTTATATTTTTTTAATAATTTTTGGTGGCATAGGGGGGCCTGATTTGTGCCCCCCTACATGCCACTATGCCCAATGACCATGCCCAGGGGACAGAAGTCCCCTGGGCATGGCCATTGGGCAAGGGGGCATGACTCCTATCTTTACAATGATAGGAGTCATGTTGATGGGGGATGGGCGTCGAAAATAAATGGCGCAAGTCGGGTTACGACGATTTTTTCGACGTAACCTGACTTGCCCCATTTTAAGACGCCCATGCGCCATTTTCCCCCTACGCCGGCGCTGCCTGGTGTACGTGGTTTTTCTCGCGCACACCAGGCAGCGCCGGTCTGCTTGCGCCGGCTAACGCCATTCAATAAATACGGCGCCCGCATGGCGCTGCAGAATGGCGTTAGCCGGCGCAAAACTTTTTGACGCTAAACTGCGTTAGCGCAGTTTAGCGTCAAAAAGTATAAATATGGGCCTAAGTGTCTGTGAGTCTGTGTATTGTTTTTTTCTTTAAAACATGTTGTTTCACTTTTCCTGTTTTTATTTTTAAGCTGTGTGTTTTTTTTATATTTGTGTTTTATGTTTCGTTGTGTTCTCATTCCTATTCAGCCAAAACGTATGACTGGTAAGCTCCATTACCTTCACTGCTCCTAGGAGCACTGCTTCAGAGATGCTTACTTCTCACTCGTCCCCTGCCTCCACGCCCTCTATCTGTCCCCTCCCCCATGTATCCCCACAGGGGCTCGCCCCCTACACAGGAGAGAGTTGCTAGCCTGCTATGTTCAACCTGGGTGCATCAATTCCTCACCTGCCCGACAATTACACTTAACTCCAATTTCCTCTCCAGTTCCCCAATTAGACAAGACAGGCAAGCCCTCTTGCAGCTGGTTTTATCTTGTGCAGACTGACCAAACCCTGGGAAAGCTTAACGGTGCTGTAAAGAGGACAGGACCATGAAGAAATAGTAGATGTCTTCCGCGAGTGTCTCCTAGAGAGCGATGACTCGAGTAGAGTCAGTCATAGGTCAGGCCACTGGAATTATGCGGCAGGAGGGCCAAATTATGCGGCAGTAAAAGTCAAATTATGTAGCATAATGAAGCATATTTTGTAATAGTATTACTTCATTATTTCATCATTTAATCATGGAGGTGAGTGTTTGAAAAGTTTCAGCACTCAGTCCATCATCCTTTTGTGTTGCATATGGTTACATGACCATGTATCTTGCAAATGCGATTTTTTATACGGTTTACTCTAGGATCTGTTCTGAGCATTCAGTCAAGATACTACACTATTCGCTGCACTTGGAGACTCCCCCATAATGCTTTCTGGGGTATTCCTTTTACAAAACATTTTGTTATCATAACTCACTGCATAACGTGCTCTTTCTGTCGAGGTCACCTCTGAGTCCCCACAAAATAATAATATAAAAAATATAATAAATAATGGAAATATTTTCGATTTTTGCTGCAGATAGAGGAAGAAGGTAAATGGAAATGCTTTAGTCATATGCAGGGCTACTGTAATTATGTGGTAGAGAGGACCGTAGTATGCGACTGGGTTGACCAATTTTTGTGGCAAGAAAAGTCCAGTTATGCATTTACAACACCAATAGCTCTAATTCAAGCAAATGTGAGATCTATTGCTTTGCAAATGCTTGTTAGGAACATCCTTCACAGTCCAGCTTGTAATTGATTTATTACTCTGCCCTTTGAATTTACCAGTAATCCTAATCTCTGTAACTTCGGGGAGGAGAGATAGCAGCTAGATTTCGGGGACACTCGTATTGAGGCCCTTTCAGGCAACATGAAAAGTGCTCACCCACCTGGTTTTTAGTCCCCATAGAAGCATGACATTTAACATCATTTGAAACATTCTCTGTTCTGAAGTCGCAGCATTCATTTGGTTTACAAAGTAATAAAACTGCCATGTTTAAGAAATTAAAACTGTAATATCATAATTTTTACTCATGTTTTCACATAAGGACTGTGCCGAAAAGCCCTTTTAAACATCTGCATTACAAAAATGGTACGCATTATTATTCTATCCACTTACCACCACATGAGCAAGTTTTGCTTAAAATTTCCCCTTGTGGTGCACTTGCATCAATCGTTAATCAATTTAAAGTTAGACTTTTCTGTCATTTTTGTTAGCAAACTCAGCTACGACTTCGGAAATGCCTATTACATAAACAATATAATTTTCAAAAGAGAGTATTGTCAATGAGACGTGCTACTCTTTGCTGCTGTTTCAATGAAAACATGCCTTTAGTGAATTGTATATGGTTAACACCCTGGGTGCAGTCATCAGAATGCTTAAACCATCCTGGTACTTTAGAAGATGTCTTGCAGGTTATGACAAAGAATGTATTGAAGCTCATCAAGTGGCTACTCTCCGCTTTTTGGGAACATGGTCAAGTTAATGAGCTCCTACACCAAATGCATGGGTGCTGGGGTCTTTTACACAGCTCAGTGCCTTCTTCAATGTTTTGCTCTTTTCAATGAGGATCCTAGAAAAAGAAAGCCTTTTAAGTTTTACAGAAGAACCAACGATGCTTTGTATTCCTAAATGTGTTTGAATAATTTTTGAATGGAATTCATTGGTATCCACCAAAACCTTGAGAAGCTCTACCTTAAATCTCATTCTAGTTATCAAGGCAAGGCAACTTGGTGCTGGTAATTGAACTGGGTATTCTTGTGTCATCTTCTTCTACTGTCCTGGACATCTTTCATTTCATTTCAAAATTAAAAGTCAGCAAGTTACTCTGTGTTCAGTGTTGTATATGAGTGGAGTACCCCAATATTTCAAGGCAAATTTTCAGATCATTTTTGATCGTGATATGCTGCTAAACATGATCAGTGTAAAACGTATCACTAATATTGTGACATTTAATAACGTGGAATCAGAATTATTTACACATTGACATGTGACAGGTACAGAGGATACCCTTAAGGCACCTTCAGAAAATGTGAAAAGTTTGTAGGGAAAGGAGTTTAGGGGTACAGGAACAAGAAGTACTTGAAATCTTGATTTGCCCAGACATTATAAGAACTGGCATAACAATTATGAAAAAATATGCAAAAAGTAAGAGAAATGCACTTTAGGGTATCTCAAGTAAAAACTGAATACAGCTAGATTCATTGTGTTCAAAAGTCACTTGAGATACTAGCAAAGGGGCTGGTTTCAGCAGACAATTTCTTTAGCAGTACATTTTCTGCTTGAACTTGTCTCTCACAAGACACGTTTCTGCTCAAACTAATCACACAAGCCTACTTGGCACAGAGAAAGGACATGAATCATTGCAGTACGGAACAACTTATTTGGGGATCTTAGCTGAGAAGGAAAGGAGAATACTGTGATCCACATCTTCAATGCAGAAAACAAATTAAGGAGGATCAAGGCATCTACTAGTGTGACTGAAACATTTACTGAAAACAAGCACCCCATCCCTGCTAACATGGAACTTTTGAACCCAGCCCCTAAATGTTCTGACTACTTCATCACCAGGTTTCTGACTTGGAAAAATGCCAGGATCCAAATACCAAGGAAGACCTTAAGGCCAACTTACACTTCTTATCTACTCCTCAAACGATGCCTTAACATGCCCAATTTGGTCTCCTTCACCACTTCAGCAATCTCATAAATGCTTGAGGCATGTTTGGATCTTCAGTGCACCTCTTTCCACCACAGCTGGATAAAGACATCCTCATCATCAACGCAGATACTTTCCTGGACAGACCTATCAACACTTTCTGGAGTCTTTTCACAAAAGACCTTAAAACTGTCTACATCAAACCTATTCTAAAAATGAAAAATAACTACCCCAATGTGCAATGGCTCCTTCCTAGCAAACCTATTGAAAGAACTGCCTATGTATGGTTATCACCTTACAAAGAAGACAATACATTGGGCATCTATGGAATCTAAGTTATGTTGGAGATTGTAGCACAGAATCTGCATTTGTTGCAACATGGGGTAACACTAAGACCTTGGCAGACTCTAATGGAGTAGCACCACATCTGCTGCTGGATCTTTCTTCTGGCATTGATACAATTTGCCATATCAGTCTGCTTGGGCAAGTAGATATCTATGGATACATGGGCCTTCTTTGTTCTATTTCTTCTTACTTGACAAACATATCTCATTTCATCTCTTCCTCATTTTTTACCCTTTCCCATTGGCTGCAGGGATCCCTCAAGGTTTGAATCATTCCCTTCTCCTTTATGTATACCTCAGCACTTCCATATCTATCTCCTCCTTCACAGTCAACTGCTACGATTACGCATACATGCAAGTTATACTTAAACTTCAAAGCTGAGCCTAATCTGACCCATGTGCCATCAGCCAATGCCTCCTAGAGGTAAATGACTGGATATGAAAGAATCACCTCAAATTCAACATATCAAAACTGAGACACTAGCCTATGATTAATAGACCACCCATTACCAATTTGACACACGGCAAAATTACCTGGTCTTATCACCTAACCCATGACTTCAAGTAAGCAAACTAGGCAAGATCATGAACACACATCTCTCCAATTTAGTAAGTGAATCAAGATACAAAGGGAACCCTTTACTTGACAAATTGCCTAAATCAATTTCTCCCTTACATGGGATGTTACCAAAAAGTAGAAGCCATAATGACCTAATACTCTTCCACCCATAGCATGCCAACACTATATATATCTCAGGGCTTCCAATATAGTGATTCAGAAGATCTCAGGGCGTCCCACAAAGTGATTCAGAAGTTACAGAGAATTCAGAATGCAGCTGTGAGGCAACTCCTTAACCTTAGCGTCAGGTCAAGCATTTCAACAGCATTTCAGTCTCTGCCCTGGTTACCTGTGGCTAGAAGTATTCCAGCAAAAACTCCAAAACTAATATTAGTCCCGACTTCTTCAATATAGGCCTACCCCACTCCAGTCTGCCACTTCCTTCAAAAATTTCATACTGGGTAAAATTGTCAGAAATCACTAACCTTGTAGTCCAGGTCCAGCGAGACCAGTGAATGTTTCAGCATTTCCACAGCCACCCATAGGTTGGTCAGCCATAGACCCAGAAAAAGAGGAATGGGGTATCAGGGAAAACATAAATACTGACCTTGCCACACTGACTTATCACTCTGCTCACACTAAGGGTTTATGCGTTGTAGTGCTGATCGAAAGACAAGACAAATATCTTTAGTTATTTATTATGATATTGAATCCTCTACACTCTCTTAGTAAAATGGCAGCTTTATGTCTCAGGCTCTCTGTTTTTAATTGGAATGTTGATAACCCAGAAACAGGACATGAATAATATCCATGTGATCACTGTTACTCAAATCAAATCTATGGGAGTAATCTTTCATTTTTGTTCTTAAAAGATAACCTTCTATTTTGCTGGATACGTTTTACGTAGATCTGATGTATATTCAAGTGATCTTTTGTGAAACTGTTATATAATGAACATTCATGAGAATTATATAGTTCACACTAATACTAAGTAAATACTTCCCTTAATGACCATCACTACCACAAAAAACTGCATTGTGAAAAATAACGGATTTTTGAAGTGAAGTGAATCCTTTTTCTTGGTTCACACACTTAGAATCCAAATAAGTGAAACTAATGCAGCTTTATAGTTTTTGAAGATAATACAGACTGCTAACTCTCTAGGGTTAGTTCTGAACATGACTCAAATTCTTACAATAGTTCTCTATATTCTACTCCAGGCTTCCAAATGTGCTTTAACAGTATCTTAGCTAGGTATGGTAGCAAGGGCCTAGCTGGTACATTGAAGCTGTGAGCCAAGAATAAATTCATACTTAATAACTGCAAAATGGCCGATCCCATTTCCAAACAATGTGAGTGTTTGGAGACTCATGGGAAATGTAGTTTTTGTTCTGGCACCTATGTCTAATACGTTCTCCATTAACGTGATATTTTTGCAAACTGGCACCAACGTTCTGGAGCCACTGTCAGCTTTTTCTTGATCACTTACTGCCATGGAATTCGTAGTATTGTGGTAGTGTGCTGTTAACGCTGAAATTTTACTAATGAATATTTACGTATACTGAATGGTAAATCTGCATAGAAAATGAGTTAACATAGAAATAATACACAGGTTTGAAAATTTGCCCACTTGAGTGACCAACCATAATCACAAAATGTCCTTATTAACAGCTTATTAAAGTAAAATGTTGTGCTCATATTTGGATGAATGTAGTAGTATGTCATATTAATGGTTATGTATTATGCATTTGCTTTATTAAACATAGGCCTTAATTTAGCGAGGTCTTGGGCCTAGTTACATGGCCTCATGTCAAGTTGCATTGCTTAGATGAATCATAAAATGGCTGCTTAGAGAATTAAATTGTTATTTTCCATTGCGTTGACCGAGTGATAGGAGTTGAAATTCTTTCCCAAGGGAACTGTTGGCTAGAATATGTTGTACTCACTATGGATACATTGTAAAATTTAGTGTGTGTAAAGGCGAGGTTCCAGTAGCTGACAATGGAAGCACTGACTGGAGTATAAGCTGATACAATTTTGTTACCTGACAAGCACAACAACAGGAACAGGAGAAGAGGAGCCAATCATCAACATGTGAACAATGGTTTAGTAAATTCTTAGATTTGAGGTTTTACTTTCATTGGACTAAACGTAAGCGTACGATTCTTTGACCAATAGCAAATTGGGAAGTAGTTTTAGGGACTCTAACTTAGCCAGACTGCACAGAGGAGACAGCTCTATTTTTTCTTTCCAAACCGTCCCGAGAGAAGACGTGCTTAACTTTTCTCAACTTTGTTGCCAAGAAGCAACATTCTATCATGTCTGTTCCTGAGATATTTCTATCTTCAGCACTATTGCTGAATTCAGATGCTTTGCTGACCGAACAGATGTCCAATTGATGAAGACTGTCACCACTTGCTGAACCAAACTGAGGCAAGGTATAACACGATGTTACTGATTACTATGTCTATTTGCTTTTGTTTTTAGCTACCAACCTCTAATTTTGATAGAGCCATAGTTAGATGGTTTTCCAAATTTGTGTTCACTGAATTGTTTTGGATGAAGCCCAAACATGCCATTCTAATCATAAGGTTATTTAGGGTACACACTGATGATGCTTGCTAAATATTGACAACAGTTGATGTCTTTTCTTTGCTGGATCTAAATGTATGTCATTTCTATTACAGAGTTAGTCTTGCTTTTGAGTTGCACTGTAATTCTAGAATGTGTAGTGATCCATGCTTTGATTAAATTTAGATTCTTTAGAAGATTCCATAAACCAGTATTGTTTCTGTGTGCTTAACATATGATTTTGAGATGAAGTTATGTGATATTAGCATTGTTAATATAGGGAAATAAACATTCTAACTTTTACATAAACGTGTGGTTATTCGTGGCCAAGGGGTCATGGTGTGTGGAAATTACTGACTCCCAAGATTATTGATGTCATTGATTGGTACTGCTATTGATTTGTATTGGAACTGAGAGAAAACTATTCGCAGAAAGTTTGGCTTTTCAGATTTGATGATACAAGGTGGGGAGAAAATGTATCTCTAAATACATAAAATGACTTTCCCAGAACCTTGGAGATTGCCAATGATTGTTTGAGGATGTTCTCAGTGATCTGATGACAGTGTGAATGAAATAGGTTTTGCGCTTGCACAGCTTATGGAAATCGCAGGTAAATTGTGATGTTTGTGAGTGTTTAGGGAGTTTGCGTACTCCGTAGTGCATGAGTAGGGAAGTCGTTGAACTTTACATGTGTGTGGCGTTTTGTGCTAAAAAATTGTCCACATGGTTGTTGGTATATGGACCCTGCGAGGCCTAAGACTCTGGAGTATATTAAAAACTGTATGAGACACTTGTTTTTTTTTGTAATTTGTCTGTTTAATAGGTCAATTGGCAAGGTTGACAAGTCAAAGCGTGAGTCAAAGTGAGTGAAAGAATATTTCGACTGAGATCTGTTGAGTTCTGTGTGCACAAGGACAGACCCACTGATCAGTTGAGAGTAAAATTAGTGGGTCAAATTTTGCTTGCGAATCACGGAAACTCAGAAAGAAAGAGTAGCTGCTAGACCGAAAGGCCGTCAGTAAAAAATCCGTAAGGTTTCTGAAATGATTGTGTTACCCTACCTGTAATAAACGGACTAATTGGGTTTTGATTTTGTTTAGTGCTTGCAATAATTTTGCATTAGTTGAGTGTGAATCTGAGGCTAGGAGGGCAAGCTGTGTGACTTTGTCAGCCATTGTACATGTGAGTGTGACGTCATTGGAGCCACACTGGGATAGGCTGGTTAGTGAGAAGGGTCGCGCATGGATTGGCGGACAATGTGAAGCGCAATTGGTGGAGAAGGTTGGTGAAAAGGAATCTGGGATTGAAAGTCACTTCCTGATTTGATATAGAAAAGCAAAAAATAAAAAAATTCAAAACTGTTAAGAGTGTCCTAATGGGAGATATATATATATCACAACAAGTATAGGGGATAGTGCACCACCAGAAGGTACACCTTCTTACGTTGTAATCGAAGAAAAGTGTGCTGCACCATGTCTTTGGCTGAAACAATGGTGCAAAGTGACAGAGAAAGATGGGAGTTTAACGTTCCCTGCCCAAGTACGTTTAATTTGAGGAGCTTAGAGAATTTGAGGAGGGTGCTATACAATTTGAAACCCCCCTCCGAGACCAGCACTGTTTGCGGCACTAGCAATCTGGGAATTAGTAGCCAGACAGTAACAGCAACAGAAGTTTGCGAGGAGAATGAGACAGGCAGAAAAGACACTAGCAGAGGCCAGATGGGACGGCCATGAAACGTTTTTGAGAACCAAGACTTTACATGGAATTTATTTTTTTCCTGCAATTACACAGGACAGCGAGAGAGAAGAAAGGAAAGCTACCAGAAAAACAAACAGAAGTCCCTCCGTGAGTAGGGACTGGAGAACAAAAGAGTCTAGGAGATTTGTAACACTTGAGGAAGAGTCAGATGATGATGAGTTTTTTTACAGTTACTGAGAAATTGTCCCCCACCATATGCAGCACAAGAGAACGGTCCGCCCACTAGTGTGAACCCTTTGGCACAGACACCGGTTAACATGAAGACGAGTCCAGTGTAGATTAATCCTAGCATGACACAGAGCCCAATACAGAGCAGCTCTAACCTGCCAACTACATCAGCAGCTCAAAACCCAATGCCACAGCTGAATGTCCTGAGAATTTACCCTGATGTACCCACTCTGGAAACTGCCACAAAGTTGATAGTGCCAACAGGACAGGTTTACCAGAAACCGAGATTGGTTCAGCCAACTCCACTTTTGCTGCCTAAAGTGCAGTCACAAGCAATGCCAAGGTACACTCCTATGACAGGGACACAGACACATATGTCAGTACTGATGAGTCAGAATATGGGAATTATGCACCCACAGAACCCGAACGTTAGACCAAGTCCAGATGCTGTGTCTGTGGCCATCACCATTGGTCCAGTCATACTCTTGTTTGCCCAGGGAAATAACAGCACAAACGGACAGGGAGTCCTGAGTCATAATTCAATGAGACGAGGACTCAATGAGAACACCAGAGTAGTCTCCTGTGGGACAGACTTTTGATATAATAGGATCCTTGTTAGACCTAAGTCCTTTCAGAGTTCCTCCAACTAATGCTACAGAGTCATACATCAGGCATAGTCTGAAGTTACTGACAAAGCAGTCTCCAAATTTAGCTGTACAGTTGTTGCCAAACACTCAGCCCAACAACATTTCACTGCAAGGCTTGACTGCCTAACACTTGACTGAATAGTTAGATAAGCTGAATACCCCACAGAGTGCTCCTAGGGGAGAAGAGTACCTGCCCTATACTAGACTAGGGATGGAAGTAAGTGAGCTTATTGAAGGAACTATGGGTGTGAACAGTCTCAAATCTTACACCAAAGCAGAATTGAGATACTTGTGCCCGAAAATTACAAGGGAAGCGAGTGATGGAGAAACATCCTGAACAACTAGGTCCTAAACAACTACTTGCCTAAACCACTACTGCTAAAGAACTAAAACGTTTCTACAACGAAGTATTGAACAACTACTGTCTAAACAATGATTTTGCCTGAATAACGATTGCCTGAACAACAAATTTTAAGGTAAGGTTTTCTTTTTTTAATGGTTTATTAGTTGTTTAGAATTTATATATATATATATATATATATATAAATTCTATAGTTAGTTTAGAATTTATATATATATATATATATATATATATATAAATTCTAAACAACTAATAAACCATGAAAAAAAGAAAAACTTACCTAAAAATTATTTTTTTCATGTAATTGTTATTCAGGCAAAATCGTTGTTTAGACAGTAGTTGTTCAGTACTTCGTTTTTGAGACTTTTTAGTTCTTTAGCAGTAGTGGTTTAGGCAAGTAGTTGTTTAGGACCTAGTTGTTCCATCACATATTCTAATGATGTGCATCAAAAACTAGCAGACTTAGCAGAGAAATACAGCATAGAACTAGAGAAAACATAACACTTGAAGAGGAGTTACAGGTTAGATTCTGACTCAAAAGATTCTGAACACATGAGATCTGAAGGAATGAAGGCACACCTCAGGGAGTTACTTCAAAGGGTCCAGACATGGGGAGCATTAGATAAATGGGAAAGCACGTGGGTGAAGAAAATAAATAATAAGAAAAGGGATTCCGCAAATCCTACTGCAAATGTGCAGCAGGTTAAGGACCCGATGACAATTTTACCAGTGAGAGAAATTCCAGGAGGGATTTTTGTCCATGTTCCTTGGAGCAGTAGTGACATTCTGTCATTTACTAATGATTATCCTAGGTTGAGAGAGAAACCAGTAGAATGGTAACAGCAAACAGACAGGTTTGTGAAACTTGCAAAATGTCTGTGGGAGGATCTGAACACCCTATTAGAGATAGTAGTTGCAGCAGACTTATGGATTGAGTGCAAGAGGAGCATAGATTGGCCGAATTACATGTGCACTATCTCCCGTGGTAATGAAATATTACTATAAAGTGATTGAATTTTTGAAAACAAGAATTTTGCCTAAAAACATTTATTGGCAGAGAATAGACAGGACAGCCTAGGAAGCGAAAGAGTCAACACATGCATATTATGAGAGATTGTTGCAGGCGTTTAAGCATTACAGTGGTCCAGAGACAATTGAGCCGAAAGACATGATTCATTTTCTGCTCAGATTTGTGGAAGGATTGAGACCTGAAATTAGCCATATGATGAAGAGTAATTTGATTGGCTGGCAAGCAAAACCGATTGATGTGCTATTGCAGTATGCAAGGTACTGTAATGATAAGATTGAGCTGAATCAGAGAAAGTTGAAAGAAAAGGCAATGGTGATGCAGATTAAAGTGGCACAAACAGGGATGCAGGGAAATTTTCCGCAGCAGTAGGGAAATGTGTTATTTCAAAATCAGTCGAGAGGTAGAGGTCGCGGAGGAACTGGAAATGGAAACCGTAGTCCCGATTTGGGCACTGTAGTGGTTCAGAAAGATATTCAGGAAATGACGAGAGTGTCGCCATGTCACGCTTGCCGAGGAATCGGACCTTGGAAGCGGGAATGTCCGATAATGGTACAGGATGTGTTGTTCAGCAAACAAGAGACATCAATTTGTTCGAAAACAAGAGAGGACTGAAAATGAGAGGTCACAATCCAAATTTCCGAAACAATGTAAATCTAATGCAAAATTTTCAACTGACAACCAGGTGCAAATGCCATGTGTGCAGATGGCACAGTCACAGCCAATGCAACAGAAGGTTCAAATGGTACCTAGACAGCATATCCAAATACCTCAAGCCCCAATGGTGCAGCAGCAGGTGATGCTTCCTCAACAGGTCACAGATCAAAGGTTTAACCAGAGTAATAACACAGTACACCAATTCCTGTTACACAGTGAGAATGGAATAAACAATGATTGGATGAGCGAGAGTTCAGACAAAGAGGAATGTGTGCTTGCACCTTCCTTAGAAGTAGATCAGAAGGGTCCATATGTGAAGGGAAAGGTAATGGGTCACAAAGTTTCATTCTTAGTTGACACAGGAGCTACGCGCTCTACAGTGAGAACTGCAGAAGTCCCAAACTTGCCCTTTTGGGAAAACCAGTCCAGATTGTAGGAGTAGCGAATCAGTTTTTGACCAACCCAATTAAAGAACCAGTTCAGGTTAAAATTGGCAACTCTAGAGGATTACACTAATTCGTATTCTGTGATTCAAGTCCGTATCCCTACTGGGAAGAGACTTGCAGTGTAAAACCAGGTGCTCGATTACTTGTTCAAATGATGGAATCAAGATAAACATGAATAGTGATGAAGAGGAAGGCCCAGCTCCAGAGACCAAGTGTGAGACGATAAATGAGGAGTACCCCCTGATTAATTTCTTTCCAGTGTTCACAGTGAAGGAGCTTCCTCCTGATTTAGAGGGCACGGTTAAGGAGAAAGTGTGGGATCTTGCAGGGAAAGAGATAGGTCTGATAAAGGGAGTTGAGACAGTTAAAGTTCCTGTAAAGCCAAACACGATTTTTCCTCAGATTCCCCAGTACCACATGCCACAGGAGATCCTTATGAAGGCCACTCACATAATTGCAGAATTTGTAAAGCAAGGGATCATGAAAGAATTGTTGAGCAGCCCCTGTAATTCCCAGATAATGGGATTGAAGAAGCCCTGTGGAAAAGTTCGAATGGTCCAGGATTTGAGAGAAAATAAATGACATTGTGATCAAATGTTTCCCTGTGGTGCCAAATCCAGCTGTGATTTTGTTTCAAATTCCATGTAATGCTGAATGGCTCACAGTCATAGACTTGTAACATGCTTTCTTTTCTGTGCCTCTTCATGAGGACCGTCGATTTCTCTTTTTTTTTAAATTGTTGGACCGAGTTTACTGTTAGTGTCGAATTCCTCAAGGGTTTCCAGAGTCACCTTCCATATTCAATCAGATCTTGAAAAATAATTAGGAGTCATTGGAATTGCCTTTCCAATCAACATTGGCACAGTACATTGATGACCTACTGATTGCATCCAAAACGAGGGACGAGTGCAAGTATGACACAATTGCCTTACTGAACCATTTGAGAAAGAATGGTCATAAAGTGCCTCCACTTAAACTGCAAAACTGTTGGAAAGAAGTGAAATACTTGTGTCACCAGATTGAGAAAGGAATAAGGAAAATATCCGGAAAAAGGGTAACAGCCATATTGCAGATGAGTCTCCCGACCACACAGAGAGATGTCAGAATGTTCCTAGGGATGGTAGGCTATTCTCGTCCCATTTTTTCAGTTATTTCCAAGCCATTGCAGAAGCTGACCCATAAGGAGGTTACTGGTCCCCTAGTCTTAGACCAGGCTTACATGAAAGCGTTTTCCGAATTGAGAGAGAGTCTGTGTAAAGCTCCGGCTTTGGGGGGGCCTGACTACACAAAATCCTTCATGTTGTTTTGTCATGAGTGTGATACGTGTTCTTTGTCTGTCTTGACGCAGTTCCATGGAGGTGTAAATCACCCAGCAGCATATTTTTCAGCTACTTTGGACCCAGTTGCAGCAGCCTTACCAGGCTGTTTGCATGCAGTTGCAGCGTTTGGACAGAGCCTCGCACAGTTTGAAGGCATTGTGATGGGGCACCCCCTAACAACAATGGTCCTTCACTCAGTTGAAGTTTTGGTTACACAAACCAAGACCCAATACCTGACAGGTGCTAGATTGACGCGTTATAAGACTAGTATTGAAGGGTCACTAAATGTGTCATTGAAAAGATGGACAAGGCTGAACCCGGCCACCTTGCTTCCGAATGAAAATGGTGAAATTGAAAAGTTGGAAGACATTGAGCATGATTGTCTTGAGGTAACTGATATTGGAGACACCTGATTGGAAGAAAATGACCAGATTATCTTTGTTGATGGTTCCTATCTTAGATACAATACAGGAGTACTGAGAGCAGGACATGCTGTGTGCACAATTACTGGTATCCTGGAAGCGTCCTGGCTTTGAGGAGTATATTCTGTCCAAGTAGCAGAACTGGTATCCCTTACTAGAGCGTGCCATGTTTCTGCTCAGCTTAAAGTTACCATCTATTCGGATAGCCAGTATGGATTTAGAATAGTCCATGACTTTGGCCAGCTGTGGTCAAAGAGAAGTTTCATGACCTCTTCTGGTTCACCAGTGAGTAATGGTGAGATAATTAAAGAATTGTTGCAAGCTACCCAAATGCCTGAAAAGATTGCTGTGATGAAATGCAGTGCACATCTGAAAACGCAAGATTTTGTGCCAGTGGGAAATGAATATGCGGATCAAGTTGCAAGGTTCTGCGCATTGAACTGTATATCGTTCAAAGATAAGTGTGTATTGTTACTTGAAGAAGATGAAACATGTCCAAGTTATGCATTGCATGTAATAAATACATTTAAAGAATTGAAAACACTGGAGAATAATGTTAGCAGGGAGGAAAAACAATCATGGAGAAAAATGAAATGTGTACAGCAACAGGATGAATTGTGGGTTTCAGAAGAGGGTCAATTGGTTTTGCCACACAGTCTGTTGTCTCAAATGGCTAGGTATTATAATGGTCAAGTACATGTTGGGAGCGATGCCATGATTCGCCTTTTTAAACATAATTGGTTCAATCCAAAGTTTAGACAAGTTGCTGAAGCAGTTTGCCATTTTTGTGTAATTTGTCAGCAAATGAATGTGGGAAAAGGGACAGTGGTTAATTTGAGCCACACTGGAAGAGCAGGAGGTCCGTTCAGCAGGATGCAAATGGATTTTTTTTAGATGTCTGTGTGTGGAGGTTTGAGATATGTGTTGGTGATTGTCTGCATTTTTAGTCACTGAATAGCAGGGTACCCGACCCTAAGAAATGACAGCCTTGCAGTAGCTAAATCACTGCTTAGGGAACTGATACCACGTTTTGGGTTTCCGATCTCTTTAGAATTAGATAGAGGAAGTCACTTCAACAATGACGTAGTGAAATTACTATGTGCAACATTAAACATTGAGCAAAAGTTGCATTGTAGATATCGCTCTGAAGCATCAGGAGTAGTGGAACAGATGAATGGTACCTTGAAATCAAGAATGGCGAAAATGTGTGTGTTCACGAATCTGAAATGGCCTGACGCACTGCCGTTAGTTCTAATGACAATGAGAAACACACCTGACAAGAACACAGGATTGTCACTGCACAAGATCCTCATGGGCAGCACAATGGGGTTGCCAGCGGTACCTGCAAATGCTCTTCTGAACATTACAGATGATATGGTGTTGGACTACTGCAAAGGTCTGGCTGATGTGGTTCGCTCTTTCTCTCAGCAGGTGGAAGCCACCACACTGCCACTGATCCAAGATTAAGGACACCCCCTGAGGACGGGTGACTGGGTGGTGGTCCGGAAAACGTGAGTAAGATATGCTTGGAGCCTTTGTGGAAAGGCCCTTTCCAGGTAGTTCTGACCACTACCACAGCTGTGATGTATGCTGGAGTCCTGAACTGGATACACGCAGGCAACACAAGAAAAGTGTCATGTCTATTAGACGATGAAGAAGAGTTGTTGAGAGTACCAACAATGACCAGACCTGCTTCAGAGCCGCAAGGAGGGGAAAGAGGAACTGAGACCGGATGTGAGCTCTTTAAGGACAGTTCAGTCACTCCTGTGAGAGATGAAGGAGAAGACCTTCAGGATGGTGACAGTGAGCCAATCTCAATTGAGGAAGTAGGAGAGTCTAGTCAGAGGAGGGCTTTCCCAGAAGTAGACAAATTTGAGAGACAAACAGAGCTCACGCCAGACCCCGAGGGGGAAGGAGTTGAGGTGGTTCAAGGCCTATGTGATCTGACTCCTCCTGAACCAGTTGCAGGTCCGTCAAGAGAAAATCCTGCAGAGCAAGAAGACGTTTCGAGTTCAACACTAAAAAGATCATTGACAAAGGGTCCACTGAAAGGAGATAAGTGGCCGGAGTCACAAGCAAAGTGAAAGGAAGAAGTTGTTGTGATAACAATTGAGGAAGAAGTAGATACGACAAGGAGAGATCATCTGAGTGAAGGAGAATTGAATGGAGATCAAAAGTTGAAAAGAAAGAGAATAGCAAGTCTAACGTACGCATGTTCTGAATGGGCATATGCAACAACAAGTGAATGGCAAAGAACATTTTTGTCTTTTTGTTTTGATCAAGATATTCCAGTTCAATATTTTGGCACTTGAAGGAAAGTAACAAACTGAACTACTGAGACAAATTGAGAAAAAGTACAAAGAGAAAGAGACCGTAAAAAAGTAACCGGAAAATAGCTTTTTTAAACCTGATTTAACAAAAGATAACCTGATTTAACAAGCTGCTAAACAGATTTTGACAAGCTTACTGGTTTTGAGAAAAAGGATCCTTGAAGTGATACTGAGAGCTGTGAAAAACTGCTGAAAGAAGAACCCCCAAGACCAATGCAAAAAGATCCAAGAATCCTGTCTCAGCTGGTTCCAGCATTAATACTCCTGTAGGCAGGAACTACACTCTTAACGATATTGACCATTTAATTGAGGAAGAGGAATCTATTACCAAAACTGACACTGCAATTTTCAGAGGCAAAAAGTGTGCAAATAAGGCCACTGGCATATTTAGGAAAGGTGCTAAAAAACCCATGCCTAACACTAAAGGGGTTGTGTCTGCAATTGGGGAAACATTTGTCAATGACTCCTCTCCTCCCCCACCCGGACTACCACTATCACTTGTAATGACTGTAGCCTCTAATGCTAATGAATCATCTGTCAACAGATACAAGAAAAAAAGCAGGGGGAGGGGCCTCCTGGCCCCCTCTTGATGCCCCTTGGACCTCCGCCTCCCTGTGGCTTATTTTTTTTAATGCAAGGCAGCCTGTGGCCCTCCTCTGCCTAGGGGACCGCCACCTTCCCAGGGTTTCATGTAATATGTGGGGGCCGTCTGGCCCCCTCCTGCTGCCCCGGGGACAACTACCTCCCCAGGGTGTTGAGCTAATATTATGCAGAGCGGCCTTTGGCTCCCATCGCTCCAGGGACCACCACCCCCTGGCAAAATGCATTGTATTTGTGGAGGTGGGCCACATGGCCCCCCAGGAGCCCCGGGGACTACCACTACCCACGTAACACTGTACTTGGAGCTGGGTGGGTGCATTGTCACCCGCTGCACCGGGGACCACCACACCCGGGGCAAATCTTCAAAGAAAGAAAGGTGGTCTCTATAGGACCCCAAGCGCTGAGGACCACCGCCCATATGGCTATGTAAACATTGGAGTGGGGCCGCGGGACCCCCTCATAGAGCCTCTGGTGGCCCTGGGGACCGCCACCCCACAGGGCCGGCTCCTTCTATGTCCCGTGGTGCCCACCCTGAGACATAGCTATTTGCTGTGGCTTGGCTGCAGCTCTGCAGCTGCAGCCAAGCCACAGTAACACTCTGCTGTTTGACAGCGGAACCTTTAAAGAAGGTAACTCTGTTAATCTCTGTCCCCTGCATGCGTGGAGGGGACAGGGATGAAATGCTTCAGAAAGCACAGAACTGCTGTCAAGGCAGCTCTCTGCTTGCTGAAGCATTCGTACTGCAATGGGAGACTAAGGGCTTCCCCCGCAGTGCCAGGTAGCCTGTAAAGGGCCTTTATTAAAACAAAAAAATAAATTAATAAAATAATATGTTGGGGCCGCTGGGGCTCCCTCGCAGTGCCAGATAGACCATGAGGGCTTTTATGTACAATTTTAAAAATATTTTGATATATATATATATATATATATAAATAAATTTTTAAAAAGGGACCACGAGGGAGCCCTTGAAGGCTCCCTCGCGGTTTTCAGAAAGCCCATAAAGGGCTTACGTTTTCTTTTTCTTTTTTTTTAAACACAAGCCCCATTGCTCAGTGTGAAGGTCGCTAGACTCATCTCCCTTTTTTTTAAATAAAAATATTATTTTATTTAAAATAATAAATACATTTGTTATTTAAAATTGAGCACAAATATCTCATTCTAAGTATGAGATATTAAAGCCTTTGTCTCTTTCTCTTTCAATCAATGTCTCCCACTCAGACAATTATGCACCCACTCAGAGGCTCACTCAGACACTCCCACTCCCACTCACAGACCCACTGACACCCTCATGCACCCACTCACAGACCACACACACACTGACTCACCCAGTAAAACACTGAAGTATGCACTCTCACACCAAGACAGACTATCTGACAGCCACTCTCACCTCAGATAACCCTCTCACGCCTATTCACACACCCAGAGAGGCAGCGGCCAACTGGTTAGGGGGTGTTGGCCGCAGGGTCTGGCTGCAGGCACCCCTGCGCATGGGTGAAGGCAGTACATGGTGCAAGGTTGGGTGCTTCTACGCGGTCAACCCATGGAGCACATGGCGAAAGGCCGCGTGCTGCGGTGGTTGGATTAACATATAGTAAATAAAATTACTATACGTTAAAAAAACATAGATATTCACGGAAAAAAACAAAGGTTACAGGAACTTTATAGTTAGGAAACAGAATTTAAAAAAAACATTCACACAAAAAACAAACCGTACCAGACCATAGAAATTCACCAATAATAGTTACAGTTACCTCAAGTAACTATAATTCATGCCCTAAGGTAACTATGACTCGCGCCCCCCCAATTACCCCACAAATTACAGCAATTATGACATCTTTCATAACATCCTTCACACTTGAGGTAACTCTAACTATAACTGGTAAATTTCTATGGTTTGGTATGGTTAAAATTTGAGCCTGACTATAACATCCCTGTAACCTTTGTTTTTTAACTGATTATATATATATATATATATATATATATTTACAAATATGTAGAGAGAGAGTAAGGCGTAGAAAATCTATACTTACTTACCTGTCGATATTTTGAATACTCATTAAACACACTCAAACAATTTTCCACAATCCATCTTTAAATCCTATCAATTAGATGGAATTTAAAGCAGAGAGGTGTAAAGTAGGCTGATTTGCAGCTTTATATTTTGTCTAAAGTCTTCAAACTTTGTAAAATACAAAGCTTATGGAGTTCTTTTTTTAAAAATAAATGGGCTGGCATCATCTCAGAGTCCTCCCTCCTACACCTATTACCTCAGGTGGTGGATGTCCAGCCTCCACACTCAACATTTATTTTGCTGGCCAATGAAGTACATGGAATATTCTGCATCAGGACAGTGTAACACCTGGAAGGCCTGAAAGGATAAACCTTTCGTCACATAAGTGTGGATTGTTGGAGTTTGACTCTTGCTCTAGGCAAGACTGCTGGTTTAAGAATGACAGTACTTATGTTTGTAGGTGACTATGCCTGTCCTACAACAAGTCGCAACTGTTGTCCCAACCCTCCCGGCTCACAAGCAGCACCTCAGCAAAAGCCCAGACAGTGAAAGGGGATTTGTGGCAACCTTTACGCATGGACCCAAGAGTGTGACGTCTCAGGGAGTGCCGTGGTTAAACTGAGATTACCCCTTTCTCACAATAACAACATGTCTCAATCAAACACAGGCAATTAAGGAGATGCAGTAAATTTTTCAATAGGTTTTAGTAACAAAACTGCAATCTACGATAAGTTGCATGTGATGCAATGATAAGGATAATGAACAATGCAATAAACAGAATTGTGAAGATGAAAGTCATTAGTGCAAAGACCCCCATCATCTTGCAATAGCATAAAATTACATTAGATATAAAATATGTCCTAATACCCAGGCATGATGAACGTAACCCCTAACCTAAAGAGAGCTAGGTATGATAAACCTAATCTGCCAATGCGGTGTCCATTAGAAGAGCCCCCCACCCTTGTTACCTTGGAATGAGGTTTCTAGCTCAGACTCCGTGTGGACACGAAGACTGGGTCAGCATCAAGGTGACGTGCAGCATCGATACCAGCGATGGCATCTGGTTGGAATCCCTCTGACTATCTGTCTTTGTGAGGTGCATTTATACAGATCTGCTTGGACCCCTGATGTAGTGCCGCCTAGGCTCTCGTTCACCTAATAAGACTACTGGATTTGGGCGGCAGAATCACTTGCACTGTGAGGGACTGAGTCTGAAACCACTACAGGTGACACCTGTCAGCCCAATCCGGGTTTTGTTCCGGCTAACTAGCAGTGCCTCATCTCCAACCAAGAGTAGGGATGATTGGGCAACCGAGTGCATGACACAATTGACTCAGGGAAATCGTGATCACTCAGATATCACCCGTTTCTCTCAGTTACCTTAGTCTCACATATGCAAGGACAATGCGAGGCAGACTATAGTTGAATAAGGTTTTATTGAAGTAACTGCATCTTAGATAATAAAGCATGTATTGCAATAACTAGGACGATAAAGCATGACAGGATTAAAATTGTGACAAGGAGAGTGAAACATAACAATAACACTACCATGTTGTTACTAAAATCGTTAAGAATAGCCTTACCTAGGCTATGTTAGAGCACAGCATGTTAAGCTCTAATTCTGCCCTTCAGGTTCCCCTGGGAAGACATCATCCCTCATACCTGAGCAAGAGGCCTGTAGTCTACATAAGAACCTGCAGTGAAGCAATCAGCATACAGTCGTGGTCATCTGGCTGGAATCTCCCTCTAACGTACATGGGTCAAAGTAGTGCTTTTATAATAAAACAGCTGATGTTCCAAGAAAGGATCCCCACGTAAGAGTGTGTATGTTTCTGTGAACATTACAGACAACGCATACCACATTTGCGGGCAACCTATCCCACTGCAGCCTTGAGAAAAGCACAGAGTGAAAGAAATGCCTTGTTTAAGAACACAGTGCTGGCCTAGGCAAAGAACAGCTAGATAGAGAAAATAATACAAGACCGCAAATGTGGCTATTTTTAAAATAATAAAATGAAGCTGAATAAAATATGTCTAGGTTAAAGTGCTCAGCGGCAGGCCTAATTTGCTAAAATAACATGTATGAAGCTATAACTAAAATGACTACTCAACAGTAGGTCTGTTCCCAAACAATAGATAACAAGACATACTTAGGACGCACTTTATGTAAACAATTCCCTCAAAGGCGTGAAGAGGGAAGTACTTAATGTGAGTACGTATAGTTTGTTTATCTTTGTTGCTTGATAATGACGCCTTAGCACGGTGGAACTGATGACGTGAAACTAAAACATTGGCCTAACTAGAAACGATGCAGCCATTTTGGAAAGATATAATTAAATAATTGTGCTAAAACAGAGAAAACTAAGTAGAGCAAAGGTCACTGGGTGACGGGGAATGAGTCTCCAAGCCAGAGGGCTAAGCTAACTCCTGCTTCCCATTAAAGCAAGATAGGATTCACTACAGAATGCTTCATCTGCTCAGTGAAGTGTGGAGTTTTCTAATTCCATCCAACTTCATAAGTGCAGTTTTAATTTATCTAACCACTAATTAAAAAAAATCCTCATATAGAGCTTGAAAAATATCCATTAAGAACATTTTGGGAAATTAAGGTGAACAATGGGGGTCATTCCGACCCTGGCGGCCGGCGGTATGTTGGCGGTAACACCGCCAACAGGCTGGCGGTGTTCCGCCAGCAATTCTGACTGTGGCGGAAAAGCCACGGTCATACCGCCGGCCCCTCCACTGCCCTGGGGATTATCAGTCCCCGACCGCCAGCCTGTCCGTGGCGGTAAACACCGCCATTGAAAGGCTGGCGGTAAGGGGACTGGGGGGGCCCCTGGGGGCCCCTGCACTGCCCATGCACTTGGCATGGGCAGTGCAGGGGCCCCCAGGCATAGTCCCATCGCGCATTTCACTGCCCGAATTTCGGGCAGTGAAATGCGCGACGGGTGCTACTGCACCCACTGCACATCAACATTGCCGCCGGCTCTATTACGAGCCGGCGGCAATGTTGATGTGCCATTTCCGCTGGGCCAGCGGAAATGTCGGAATAGGGAGCCATGAATACCGCCGGCAATGGCGGTATTCTGTCTCCCCCGGCCTCGGCGGTCTTGAAAAAAGACCACTGAGGTCGGAATGACCACCAATGTGTTTTAAACATTTTAGGGCTGCAACAATGGTGAAAATTATACAGAATTTCAATCTTATTTTACAGGCGTAATTGGTGAGGTCCCACAATGAATTGCAATAAATGTTTGTGACAAAAGATGAATTGTTAATGTTCATTTGACCAAAAGCGCCAGTCAAAATTACAATGACTTGAAGCAGGCTCTGACATTAGCATACACCTCTCATAGTTACAGGCAGGTTGTGCAAAATGTGTTGTAAAAAAGGAGACCTTCATCAGAGATTGACCAGCAAGACAGGTAGGCATGGGGAAGACTACATGATTGTGTGAGCCTGGGATCGGTCCAGTTGAGGCTTGTGGCCTGGCTGATGACACTAGTTCCATCTCCAAGTAGAGGAGCCGAAGATAGGCTGGCAGCATTACTGTTTTTAAAGCTCTAAGTCGTGGTTTCACAGTTTGCATCTAGGATCCGACTCTGTGATCAGATTTATCGTTGATGCTGCTTGCATGATACCTCCCATTTGGATGCTGCAGGGTCTTCAAATTCTGGAATTATGGCCATTCTGCACCCTTTCACATGCAGTAGACTCCTTGCATAGAATTCTCCATGTGACTAAAATTGCTT
Organism: Pleurodeles waltl; assembly: GCF_031143425.1. Classification (NCBI taxonomy): domain Eukaryota; kingdom Metazoa; phylum Chordata; class Amphibia; order Caudata; family Salamandridae; genus Pleurodeles; species Pleurodeles waltl. The sequence continues at coordinate 32,920,296 of NC_090437.1, forward strand.
GGACAAGCATGCATCTTTCTGAGGGTAAACATAAAAAGCATGAAAGCCTGCCTATGTACTAGAAATGGAAAATATCCTCTTGCAGATGGATTGTTCGGTATTATTGCAGGTGCAGATAAAAGCCAAGCTTCATGTTATAAACAGTTAAGAGATTGTCATATTTAAATGTACACTAGAAAGCCAAATCACTTCCTTAATAGAACTTGGACTTTGCGATAAGAAGGTCGTACTTTCTAGTGATTATATGTGCAAATGTAGACATAGCTGATATACAATAAAATAGAAGGCATCAGCTCTTCTCATCATGAATATATCATAACAAATAACAGGGGTGCTATTGTTGAGCAATTTGCAAAACACAATGTGGATCACGTAATAATAGCTAGACCTTATTAGGACTTCAAAGACCAGCATGCAAGATGAATGTTGGATCTTACACTAAGATCCTTTTTTAGAAAGCAATGTGCAAACATGTGCATTGAAATCACATTGGGCCAAGTGTATTGGTCAAACCAGAACAAGCTCTCAATTCCACCTACAACCTCCAATCACCTTTTCTCCTTGAGTATTTAGTTCTCTTTTTCTTACTTTAGGCACTCTCTTACTTTCTTTATTCTCTCCCCATCTTCTAATCTCTGTCCTCACTGACTGTCTTAGCCCTCTCCCCACTTCTCCTTCCTGTTTGCTGCTGTATCTATCTTTCATTACTTGTCTTGCCTGCTCTCTCTCTTTCTTTCTCTATTTACTCCCCTTTCTTTCTCCTAATCTTTTTTCTTTTCTAGAACCTCTTTTCTCTACCTTCTCTTCTATCATCTTTGTATTTCTCAATATTTTTATCCTCTTTCAAGCTCTCTTCTCCATAGACATGCATGTCAACTGAAACCTTATCTTGGCTGTGCATGGCCATTAGGAGCACCTGCCACCTTTCTTTGACCACTGTGCTTTTTGCTGTTCCCCAATCCCATAAGACCACTGTGCTTTATGCTGTTCCACAATCCCATAAGACTTACATCCTGGGGGCCTTCTGGAACTTGAATAAGTCCTCATGATCATGGAGCAAAGAGGGTAGCATAATGTGGCCATCATATCCCTGAAGCTTGTTGTCGATTCTTTTTTACAGAACATAACATGCATGGATTCAGTAGGTTTTGCCTGTTTTTGAGGCAATGAAGATCCGTTGATGTCCACCACACTACTTTCACAATATGGTGGACTTCAACAAGGCGTTTACAGTAATGGAAAATAATATGTTTCTCGTAAGAACACCAGAAGCATTTTCTTGTCCAAAATCAAAGTTGGGATGTGAAGGAAATCCTTCCCACAAGTACCAAGTTTGATTTATTGTTTTGCACAGCATGCTGTGAGCACTGATGTTACACAGCAAACTGAAGTGATAGCAGACCACGCTAATGGAATCTGCAGTGACTCACAAATGTCCTACCACACAGTGTTCCTATACTTCTTTCAAACTCAATAATACCCCACTTTTGTGACTGGGCTATCAGCCATGAAAAGAAAGGCCCGCTAAGCCACCTAAGACACAAGAAAACATCAAGATTTGTCTTGCAAGTTGACCAATTCGGGCAATGTGAGTAGATGCTGTGTTTCGGCCAGAGCTCGGTTAGCACCCAGGGAAACCTGTCAGGCCCATATCTTTCTGAAAACAAGGCACATAGGGTAGTCTGGAGTGGTGTGACTTGCCTGGCTCTCAATATCTTTTCTTACCCAAAATGCCCAGGAAACATTAATCTTTGGCTAAATCACAGATTTCCTCATATTTTTGTGAAGGAAAATTTGGAAATCGATGAGGATTCATAACATTCCTACAACCCAGCATTCCCACACGTTTCCCCATAAAAATGCTACCTCTAATGTTTACCAAGAATGATGCATTTAGGGCCAGATGTAGCAAAGTATTTGCACGTCGCAAACGGCGAAAATCGCCATTTGGGAGGTGCAAATGCCTCTTTGCTATGCAGAAATGCATATTGCGAGTCGGTACCGACTCGCAATATGCATTTCAGAATCGCAAATAGGAAGGGGTGTTCCCTTCCTATTTGCGATTCGGAATGGAATGCAATACCATTTGCGACCGCATATGCGGTCGCAAAGGGTATCGCAGTTACCATCCACTTCAAGTGGATGGTAACCCACTCGCAAATTGGAAGGGGTCACCACAGGACCCCTTCCAGTTTGTGAATGGACCCAAAACATTTTGGGACCACTGCCTGCCCTGAAAAAAAAACCGAAACTAAAGGTTTCGGTTTTTTTTTTAAGTGCAGCTCGTTTTCCTTTAAGGAAAACGGGCTACACTTAAAAAAAAAAAAACTGCTTTATTGAAAGCAGTCACGAACATGGAGGTCTGCTGACTACAGCAGGCCTCCATGTTTGCGAGTGCCTATACTCGCTATGGGGCTGCAATTTGCGACCCACCTCATGAATATTCATGAGGTGGGTCATTGCGACCCCATAGTGAGTTGCAGAAGGTGTCTGAGACACCTTTCTGCATAGCAAATTGCGACTTGCAATTTGCGAGTCGCAGGGACTCGCAAATTGCAAGTCGCAATTTGCTTTGTTGCTACATCTGGCCCTCAGTACATTAGTTACTTAGGGCCCCATTATGAGGCTGTCAGTCCAAGGACTGCAAGCCTTGCTGTGATGGTTGGACCGCCGCAACTGTGGTGGTCCGACTACCACATTACAACCCTGGTAGGTGGACGGGCCAGAGGATCGCTGTCCCTACCATGAACATGGTTTTCCAACAGGATGCAGAGCAGTGCTGAACTCAGCGCGGCCTGGCTGATCACAACTCAGCTTTTTGCCAGCCTTTAAAGGAAAGGCAGGCGGAAAGTAAATGGCTGGGGCCATGGGTAGCCCCTGTACTACCCATGCTCATGGCATGGGCAGTAGGGGTGGGCGAAGAATTTTTACCCACTCTGCGCTCCACCTGGAGCATGGAGTTTAAAGAAACTCCATGAAGTGATGCAGGGCGTAGTCTTTTTCTCACTCGCCAACGTTAAGTTGGCTAGTGAGAGAAATTGCTAAGTTGGCAAGCGTGAGCAAGATTTCTGAACGTGAGCAGTCATGGTAGGCCTTGACCGCTCATAATGAGAAAGCTGCCGCTTATGTAGAGGAAGCTGCCGCTCGATTAGACAATCTGCTCAAGTGGTAGAATGAAGTTAGCACCCTCTGGCGTTCCGCGTGATGCCATTCGTGCTGATTTTACAGATCAGGAGAAAATCCTGGTGATGAAAATCAGCATGAACTGCGCGCCTTACCCAAACTCTGCCACTGGAATATCTCTCCACTTTTCTCTTTCTGCAACCATGCCAGCTCATGCCCGTAACTATAAATACAATTTCTGATTGGACAATCCAATGCAGTAACCAACTAAGCACACCATAAAAATAAGAAATAGCATGACGGGTCCTGTAGAGCTGTTCGAAATTGCCAGCATACTGAAAAACCATAAACTGAGTGTCTGTGTGTTCTTCAACCCTTTATTTGATTTTGATTAAAAATTATAAAAGTACACATAAGCAACAAATACATCATAAAACTATTCAAAAATATTAAAAAGGTCCTAAATGGGTCAATTTAAATAGAATAAAAATACATCAATTTACATGAATAAATGACGTTATATACTAGTTACGAAACATAATCACAAACAAACTACTATTCCACTTTACAGTTAAACCCTATTAAAAGCCGTCTGGGTTAAATGTTACATCATAAAGTACATAAGGTGCAATTGACAGCGACAGCTTGAGCATTCCATGCCCAAAGACAATCACTATCAAAATCAGTTCTGGACTAGTCATGACACAGAGCTCTGGTGTATAGCCCACTGCATATAAGTTGCCATGAAGTGCCATAACTTTACTGTAGATAACCTTTGAAGAAACTCCAGTACAGCCCTGCACTGCCTTATCTTAGCCTGCTTTAGAAATGGTAGAATGTGTACAGATGTCAGTGCAGAATATAATTTACAAAAGAGAATAAAGTGCATAGTGGTCTGTGCAGACAATCTGTCACACAGACAGACTGGGAGAGTAGCAGAAAAGATACAATGTGTCAGATGAGCCACTTGAAAATGGGCAATGTTAAAACATAATCTAACCAACAGGTACCTATGTTTTAGGATATTCACCAATAAAAGATAAAGCTCAATGCCCAGGCAAGTTCTAATTTGGGCGTTAGTTACAACTGTCAACAGGCCACATTTTTTGCAAGCCTTTGCTCTGCTCATCTATCTAAGAAGGGTTTTGCCAAATGTTTCCGAAAGCTGGGGCTGTAGGTGGTGGGATTCGGGAACAACTCATCCAAGGGCAACCAATTACAAGTCTTAGATATTTATGAGAGTCAATGTATTTTAGTACTCTTTTCCAGGGCCAGGCAATTAATTAAGAAGGCACAATTAAATGTAGTCTTCTCCTTCGTAGAAATCCTCAACCAAGTAGAAGGGGCTGCAATCTCACAAAATCGCTTTTGTGCCCATGTCCAATTTCCAGATGGCATACATGATTGCTGGTAGATTTAAGTATAGGGAGCAGTTGTTCTATGAACTCATTTTCTACTTTCTCCAGCCCCGGCTGATCACAAATGCCCCAAACACCAGCTCCAGGGGCTGAGCCAGAGTGGCATTTGGCTCATAGATTTCCACCAGCTCTTTAAAAGTTTTGTTGCTTAATTTAGTGGAAAACCTATGACTGCTTCTGTGCTCCTGGCTAAAGTAGTTACCCTGTCTTCTTTCCGTGCACATCATCTCAATCTATCATCAAATAGCACGCCCATGTAAGAATACGATAAAACTCTGCTGATCTTAGTCCTGTTGGCAAAAGAAATCTTGCAAGCCCTAGCACGATGGTCAAAAACCATAACATGCATTTTAGACTGATTAAGTGGTAGATCTAAATTGGACATCAAAATGCAAAACAGATCTAATAGCTGTTGCAACCCATTTGTAGTACTTGCCAGCAGAACAGTATCGTCAGTGTAGGCCAAAGCCAGAATACTGCTCCTACCTACCATTGGGCAGTCAGTGTTTATATTCCGAAGGTGCTTCTCTATGCCATTAATGTATAGAGAAAAAAGAAAAGGGGGCAACTGTAACCTTGGCGTATACCACATTCTAGTTTAAAACTTTCTGTGATTTCCCCTGCTGGACCGTATCTTACACTTGCTGAGGCATCTGCGTGGTGCTCCCTCAGGAAATCTTTGATAGTGGGCTCAACCCCAGTCTCAGTCATTATTGCTTCAACCTATTGACTGAGTCAAAGGCCAATCTCAGGCCAAGCTCAGGTCCATGTATGCCACATAGAGTTTTCCCTCTTGGCCAGTGAGTATTCTGCGATAATGAATGGAAAGGTCAAAAGGAAGAAACCATGAGAGGAAGGTGACAGTGACTCCAGTGATGACTTTCTGGATAATTTGTTAACTTGTCAACCTACTTGTCTATTACTCTCCATCAGGCTGGAGGGAACCAACAGCCTATAAACAGTAGTGAAAATGTGCCAATTGATTAGAGTCTTCCAAAGGGAGCACTAGATGCACTAGATCTATTATTAACACTGGCACTACTGTTATCATTACAACCACATGTATGTCTACAGCCACTACAGCCACTACAGCCACTGGTACATCAGGTATTAGCACTACCCTAGATTTGAGAGCATGACTTTGAACAGGCAAAGTGAGCCTGTTGTTGCAGTTCAGGAAGGCCCTGAGTCACCAACCCTGTCGAACGATACTCTTTGAAGCGGACTTGATGTTTTGAGGTTAAAGGCAGAATTTGAGGAACTTGTCAAAGAGAACTTTGTGTTGGGGATTTTAGATGGGTAGAAAAAGGAGGCACTCTTGTTTGTGAGTATGGAAGCTGCAGGGCATGCCTGTGAAACAATGAACAACTGAATGAATTTGGTACAGTTTCCAAAAGTTAGGACATCAAGTATGAATTTACATGTGAATGAATTGATTGGTAGAATGCAAAAGTGGTAAAATACTCAAAGCCTCAGTTATCAGTGGTCTTGAAAGAAAAGGAAATAGAAAAAGAAGGATGATGCAGCTGGGTTAAAGAGGGTGATTAGTGCAAGTGATACAAAGGTTAACGAGCACCCATTGAGAGAGGTGCATGGTGTTGGATATATGCATGCACCCTGTAGTAGTGAGGATCTTTCCATTTTTACAAATCAGTTGCCGTAATTGCGAGAACATCTGGCCCTGTTATACATGCAACTGGAAAGGTTTGTGAAGATCTCAAAGGTGTTGTGGAAAGCTTTGAATACTTCCTTTGATAATGTAGTCCCAAATTATTTATGGTCAGAAAGTATAATGGCTGTAGTTTGGCTTGGTGATGATTGGCTGGCTGCTGAGACAACAAAAGACACTAGGGCTAATGTTCCTCCTTCCATCGCTATGGACAAGTACAACAAGGTGATTACCTTTTTGAAAACAAACTGCCTGCATAAGACGGTTAACTAGCTTCAGATCTCCAGAATTCCACAAGATTCTATGGATACTTATTAAGATTGGCTTATGTAGGTTTTCAGACAGCACAGTCGCAGTGAAAATCCAGAAAGGAAAAATCTCAGTAGTGACCATATACAGCAGATTGTGATTTGTTGACAGTCAAAGTCCCTCAATTAGATTCTAAGTTCTGTAAAGTATTCTGGTGATGATTGGAAGTGAGACAAATTGAAGTTAATAAGAAAGTCAAGATTGCAAACTAAATTGGCACACAAAGAATTTTAGGAAGGCTTTTATATATATGTGGACTCCAGCTCATGGTTCTTGAGATGTTGCAGGAAGGTAGTGGTCAGATGATGAAGAATGGGAACATAGGGCCTGATTCAGAGTTTGGTAGATGAGGCTACTGTGTCACAAATGTGACAGATGTAGCGCCCTTTGTATTATGAGTCTGTTTTATCCTATGGAAAGGTAGACCAGAGTATGTTATATATAGAAGGAAAGGAGAATAGCCACCCTGTATCACTCTTCATTGATATAGGAGCTACCCACTTTACTGTTAGCAAGGCACAGGTCCCAAGCCTACTATCTCAGAAAAACAAGTGCAAATTTAAGATAAACAGAGTACAACCCAGGTTCAGCTAAAGTCCCTGTGAAAATAGATCCTTGAGGAGGATTATCAATTGATAATATGCGATTGGAGTTGTCTATCTGTTGGGCAGATGTCCACTCTGCAAACTCAACTGCATAATCTATTACACACAGGATGCTGTTAAGCTTCATACACACAATGAAGATGCAGATTACCATAAAATTAAATACAGAGTATCCTCCAATACACTGATACAACTTCTAATCAGGGACAGTGGCTGGATTTACTCTTGTGATTGAATTCAGGCTAAAGCAGGACATCTTGAAAGAAATATTAGGGAATCCCTGCAATCCATCTGTGATGGGTTTGCAGAATCCAACAAAAAGTGGAGGATTATTCAGGATTTTAAAAAAGTCAATCAAAATTGTTGTCCCATGTTGTCCTACTGTACCATGTTCTGCAATTATACTTTTCCAAATACTCTGTGATGCTGAATGGTTCTTGGTCCTCGGTATGTGTCAAGCATTCTTTTCCATACCTCTACATGAGGATACTCAGTTCTTTTTCAAGTTCTGTTTTCAAAAGTAAATCATGGCATTGTGTAGAGTTCCATCGAGGTATAGGAAAAGCCCCTTGATATTTAATCAGATCCAGAAGAAAAATCTACAGATTGCAATTTCCATGGCACTTTGTTCCAGTCCAGTACATCGATGAACTGCTTGTGGTGCCGACAACACAAGATGCATGTAGATAAGACACCACAGTATTGTTGAATCATTTAGCACAGAACAGTCACAAGGTATTCACTAGCAAGTTGCAGCACTGTCAGAGGGAGTTTCTGTATTGGGGACATCATCTTGAGAAGAGTGCTAGGAAAGTGTCCCAAGAGATAATCTCTATAATCTTGAGAATGCCCCCTCACGACACAGAGAGATGTAAGAGGTTTTGGGGAATAGTTGGCTACTGTTGGCAGTGTATTCTCAACTTTTCTCTACTGACAAAGCCTCTCCAGAAGCTTACACACAAAGATGTGTCTGATCCGATACCCTGGGACAGCAAATACATGAGTGCCTTCCTCAAGCTGAGAGAAAGTCTCTGTCATGTCCCAGGTCTAAGAATGCCTGATTCCAAAAAATAATGGCCCTCATTACGACCCTGGCAGGCAGCGGAGGCCGCCCCCCAGGATTCCGCCCTCCATAATACCGCTCCGCGGTCAGAAGACCGCGGAGGGTATTATGAGTTTTTCCCTGGGCTGGCGGGCGGTCTCCAAAAGACCGCCCGCCAGCCCAGGGAAAAACTCCCTTCCCACGAGGATGCCGGCTCGTAATCGAGCCGGCGGAGTGGGAAGGTGCGACGGGTGCTACTGCACCCGTCGCGTATTTCACTGTCTGCAACGCAGACAGTGAAATACATTTTGGGGCCCTCTTACGGGGGCCCCGCGACTCCCCCTCCCGCCATCCGGTTCTTGGCGGGAGAACCGCCAGGAACTGGATGGCGGGAGGGGGAGTCGGAATCCCCAAGCCGGCGCAGCAAGCTGCGCCGGCTTGGAGGATTCCTTGGGGGCAGCGGGAAACCGGCGGGAGACCGCCGGTTTCCCTTCTCTGACCACGGCTAAGCCGCCGCGGTCAGAATGCCCCGCGGGGCACCGCCGGCCTGTCGGCGGTGCTCCCGCGTGCCGCGGCCCTGGCGGTTACAAACCGCCAGGGTCGTAATGAGGGCCAATGTGTCCTTTATTATTATGAGTGTGAAGGGTGCACTACCTGTGTTGACACAGACCTATGCAAAGTGACCAGTCACCTACTTTTCTGACATGCTTGAACTTGTAGCTGCAAAAATGCCTGGTTGCCTTAAGGCAGCGGCTGCAATCTGTATCAGCATTCACCAGCGTGAGAGCATAGTGATGGGATGGTCGCTTACTGTGATTGGTCCTTGCTCAGAGAAAAGTTTGTTAATTTGTACTTGAATACAACAGCTAACAAATAGCAGGCTCATGAGGTTTGAGCAAGTCATCCTGACAGCCAAAAAGGTCCGCACTGGTGGCTGAACTGATTCTTCTTACTAGAGCGTGCTGTGCATCTAACAATTTGCGAGTTACAATCTATACTAATGGTAAGGGTCTGGCTTGGTCCTCCGTGTCGGGCAGTTGTGGTCCCAAAGAGACTTCATGACTTCTGCTGGCTACCCTATCATGAATGGGATTTATGTGATGAATTTGCTTGATTCATTATAAATGTCTGTTAAGATAGCTGCGGTGAAATGTGCAGCATGCAAGAGTGTATGGGCTTTTCTACTTGCTGAAACCCCTATGTGAATGAGATAGAAAGGTACTGAGCTCTTGAGTCTTGCACATTTGATAGAGACCACAAATGCAATTCAGAGAATGATGCTGTTTTAAACAATTTGTTCCTGATACCTAGGAGGAGATTTGGGGGCATATTTATCATTACATCATTCAGCTCAGCAAGCGCCAGAATCCATGGGTGGATGCGTGGGAAAACCAATGCTCCACCCATTGAACACCTTCCCAGGGCAGAGTAATGCAAAATAGTGATTTGTGCTGCATCACTCTAGATTTATCAAGCCGGACAAGGTCATGCAAGGTGGCCTTGCCTGGCTTGATAAATCTAACTTAAGGGTGATGGCTCTAAGAACATACACAAGGAAACCCCAGATAGAAAACAGCAGAAGTGGGCCAGAGGAGGATGAGATCTGAGTTTTGACAGATGGGAACCTCGTCCTACTGGATGGCATGTTGTCTCCTGTGGCCAGGAATTTCCATGATCCCACTCACATGAAGAGAGACACTATAAAGAATCTCTTCAAGAATTGCTGGATTGACCCTCATTTTTTTGTCGTTTCAGAGAACCTATGTCAGACATGTGTTACTTGCCAGCAGTTAAATGTGGGCAAGAGGACAGTTATGACAACAAGCCACATAGTGAGGACAGGTGGTCCTTTTAATTGACTGAAGCTTAATTTTGTTGAAATGCTCACATGCAACAGACTCGGCTATATCATGGTGATACTCTGCATCTTTTTCCATTGGGAGGAAGCAAACCCAACTAGGTGAAATGACAGTCTCGCTGTCACCAAGCTGTTGTTCAGGGAACTGAGTCCCAGGTTCAGCCTACAAGTTTTTCTTGAGTTAGATTGTAGGACTCATTTTGAAAATGAGATGGAAAATATATTTTTGTAGTCCTTCAGGAAGAACAGAAGTTCCATCGTAGTTACGGGCCACAGATGTCCGGGATTGTAAAAAAAATTAATGGGACACTGAAGTCTCAACTTGCCAAAATGTGTACGTCTGTTTACCTCTAGTGACCTGATGTCCTTCTCCTAGTTCTGATGAGCCTCTGAAGCCCCTTGTCAGAGATGGGGCTCTCACTTCATGAAATCGTGATGAGGAGAACCATGAGACTTCATGCTGTCCCTGCAGCTGCACTGGTGAATATTACAAATTATATGATACTTGACTACTGCAAAAGACTGACTGATGTGCTTGCTTTTGTCTCTCAACAGGTTGAATTGACAACTCCAATTTCAAGGCAAGAACAGTGCAATGCTCTCATTTGGGTGAATATATATATATATATTGGGTGAATATATATATATATATATATATATATATATATATATATATATATATATATATATATATATTCAACCAAAAGCTGCTCATTGTTACCGAACTCTATCAGGTGGGTGCCTCCTTCGTGCAAGCATCACTGCATGTAATTATTGTCCAAACCAAGCAGCTCCACTACAGAGCCTATATATATATATATTTAAACAATACTAACAAAAAAGTATTGAACTCTAGGTTGATAGATATACCACTCCTACTCCAGTTTATGCAACAGTAGTGAAAGCAAACCATTTCAGAGAGGTAACTGTACTATTATCACTCCAGTCCCAGTCTGTGCAACATTAGGGGAAGCATTGTGGTAGAATCTAGGGGTATACTTACTAAGATTGTATGCTGTATTTGTGTCACAAAAGTGACGCAAATGGACACAAAATCTTTTTTTTACCTATTTACTTTCTAGCACAAATCTTGTTTTGCACTGGGAAGTACCCTAAAAGTAATACAAGCCAGCGTGAAGCATTGCTTTGTGTTGCTTAGCACAAAGGGGGCGTTAAATTGGTGGTACATAGGCGTTCTCATGCAACCACCCCTGTTTTTTACACTAAACCCTATTTACTAACAATATTTGGAGGGGTTTAATGCTGAAAATTAACATCACTGAAAAGCAGGTGTTAAAAGGAGAAATGTTTTCATTTCTCCTTTCTTTTCTAACTTTGCATGTGTGCTGCGAGTAGAGAAGCCTATGGACTTTGGAGAGATTACATTTACTATTAACACTCCAGTCTGTGCAACAGTAGGGAAAGTACTTTACTGCAAACACATAAAAAAATTTAAAAGCCTATTAATTTACAACAAATAGAAAACTCGTAATATGAACATTAAGTCATCAAACATATATATTTCTAAAAATAAAACACAATAAACAATTTACATGATTATTAAACAATCTAATAATTAATGATCAATTACAAAAATATTTATTTCTTAACTTCCCACACTATACCCTCACACACCTAGCAGCACCCACTAATAATCAATTGAATACTTGTTTTAATTAATTTTTACCTAATGAACTCTCCGCTCTATGCTCCTACAAACCTAGCAGAACACACCTAATTTTTACTTTAAAATGTTATTGATTTACATATTTAATAATTCCTACCCAATACCCCTACAAACCAGGCAGCCTGCACCTAATATATAACAAAAATATTATTATTACACAATATTTATAATTAATAATCAATTAAATTATTAACAATACATTAATAAGTAATTGTTAGGTTTACTTAGTTAACTTACAACCCTATATGCCTACAAACCCAGCAGCTGGCACCTAATATAAAACTTAAAACATATAATTATTACACAATTTACTTAATTATTAAGCAATTAAATGATCAATAATTATCAATAATCAATTGTTACTGAATTATACTTTACTAATTTCCACACCGTTTACCCCTGCAACCCTAGCATCCCGCTACAACACTATAAATGACTTTTAGCAATTAAATTTTAACAAAATATTAATCACTTATAAGGACAAAGTATAGGTAAAAAGTTAATTATACAAACAATAATAACAACAACAAAATCTGAACTAAAACACATAAGGATAATTAAAAAACAATATTTTTACAACTATGTTATTGAATATAATAGTATCAACAATGATCTTCTTTACAACGATATTACTTATCTGAAAAAAATCGAAATTCTTGACAACAATATTTGGGCATCACAATATTTTTATATTACTATATATTTTCCCAATATTACTTTGAGTGTAGAATGCTAAAATACAACAGCGATGATATTTTTGGGCATTGGCTTGACAGTGTTGAAGAGCTGGATGTGCTCACTCAAATGGGACATGTGGAAATAGATGATTGCAATTGAGGCAGGTAGTCGTGACAGTTGAACTGTGCAACAAGCATAAGTACAGGTGAGGGTGTGTGTGTTTGTCCTTATGTTGTATGCGCCATCATCATCTGTGCATTGACTAAGTTGTACACTGCTAATGGTACTATGATATACTGAAGATCATGGGGGCTTCTGCTGTGCACAGGCTGAGGCTCCCAGACTCTCCTTGAGCCAATCTAGAGGTTGCTCTTGTGCTGGTAATGCCCATGAGACCAGAATTGGAACTGGGCAGAACGGGTTGATTTTGCCCTCCATCAGGGACTGGTAGCCTGTGCCTTACTGTTGTCAATCAATCAAATCCGCTTCATTTCGGTAAAAATATACCATAAAAGCACAGTGCAAAATGTTTGGGAAAAATAAAACATAAAATCATTAAATTAAAATAAAGCATTACAATACAATAACATTTTTAAAAACAAAACGGGGTGCTAGTTAATTTGAATAAATATACAGATGTAATCGGGAACTTGCGATAATTACTATACAATGATACATTGTCTGAAGTACATTATTAATCACACATTATATCAGACAAATTATAAAATTGCATTGCCCGCTAACAATGTCTGTAGCTGAAATTTTCCATTGAAAATTCCAAGTCGAAAATGCCAAATGGATTCGAAGAATTTGGGCAAGGGACATGCCAATGGCACAGATGGATCCAATTTAAGTATCCTCAAAGCTGGTAAACAGTTTCTAAAACCCATAGATTTGCATAGAGGGATAATCCAGCGATCCCTCTGGATAGAATATGCAGGGCATTGGAAAAGAATATGCATGGTAGATTCTTCGTTCCCTCAACCCATTGGGCATGACTTGGACTTGTTAACTGAATTGGACCATTTATAGGTTAACGTACACAGTGGGAGGGACCCTATTCTGAATCTAATGTACAAAGCATGTACAAGTGGAGAAAGTATTGTGTCCATGTAGTGCTCAAATTCGTAATGGCATTTCATTTGTAAGAAAGTGCCACTCATGGTAGAGGGGGACGCTTAATCAAGGAGCGATGTTTGGACATTTAGCCAGTAAGCATCCTTCAAGATCTGGGTGGCATTTTTCCAGATGGCAAGAGGGTCTGTCAAATAGTTCCCCAGCCCGAGGATGGAAAAGATCCACTCCACATAGCTACACCACTTAATTTTAGTAGTAGAGCTGGTGCTCGCCAAGTTACTCATCCCAATTCTTTAAGGAATAAGGGAATCCGATGAGCAGATCCGAATCCAATACAGAAGAGGCCTTAGGGCGGCAATATGGATAATGGAGAAGAGATTTAAATCCATTCCGATTGGCAGGGTCGGCGTACTAGTGGGAACCCTTAGCAACATCTTTAAGAAGGAGTTTTCCACTTTTTCTAAGTCCTCCAAATTGCAATGGACCCATAATTCAGCTCCCTATAGGGCTCCACCTTGCTTGAGATTTATATATTTCTAGGGCGGGGTGATAGCAAAATTGGGGGACCTAGCTGCAAATCTCACGATGCCACACACCCTTTGTTTCAGGCACATCGATGATTTCTGCAGATGGGCATGCCATTTGTGGGAATCTTCCAATTTTAACCCTAGATAGTCAAAAGTACCCGCTCTTTCCAGTGTAACACCCTCCAAACAAATACGTCTCCTCATTTTGTACCTTGTGTCCCCAAATACCATATATTTAGTTTTGGTTGAATTGATTTCTAGGCCATGGTCTTTACAAAAGGCCACAAACATCGTGAGCAGATTGGAGAGGCCAATGGCCGTTTGTGATATTAACAAGGTGTCATCTGTAAATAACAAGCATGGGATCTTTTGCCCTCCCAGTCTAGGAGCGTTATTGGAACATTCCAAGAGATAAGGGATGCAAGCATTTATAAATAAGAGGAAGATTGTGGGGGCCAGCACACATCCCTGCCTCACACCACGATGTGTGTGAATCTCTGATGTTAATTCACCTTTCGGGCCCCAACGGATTCTGGCCCAATTGCCCGTATAAAGATCTCTGATTATGTTTATCATGGGACCAGGGACCCCCACTTCTCTCATAACTTACCATAGCTTTTGCAGTGGGACAAGGTCAAAAGCAGATTTCAAATCTACCTGGCCTGAGTCCACGTCAACTGTTTTCCATTTAATGGAAAGAAAGCGGAATGCCTGATCAATTGTGCTTACTTTGTCTCTAAACCCCGTCTGAAGATGGCTAAGCGCTTGGTTGTCTTCTATCCATTTTTTTAGCCTGCTTAATAACTAATGGCAAAAAATGTTTTGCAAGTTGTCTAGGAGGCTGATAGGTCTGTGATCCGATGTGGCACGATGGTTGCTTCCTTCCATGACCGTGGATAAGATTTGTTTGCCAGGATGGCGTTTGAGACCCTGTTCACATACGGGCCCCATTTGTTCAGATCTGATTTATACATGTCCGAGGGAATGCCATCTGGCCCTGGTGCCTACCCTGGTTTCTGGGCTATAATGGCAAGCTCTGATTCCTTTAATGAAAAGGGTATCAGGGTAGCAGAGGACAAATCTAAATATGGTATTTCCCTATGGGTCGCAAGTTCACAATCAGATGGGGAGCAATACAAATCCCTGAAGTGGACAAGCCAAACTTCAGGGAGAATATAACACTCTGGCTTTGATGCTTGGTTTCGGTCCATTCGGGCTGCCAGATACCAGAAGCGTTTGGAGTCTGAGAGTCTGGCGGCCTGGGCCAATTCTCTCCATAAGGCCACTTCCTGGTCATTTTTGCAAGACTTACATATGGAAGTGTAATTTTGTCTGGCATTAGCTATTTCATCTCTGTCTTTAGTTCTTAATGCTTCTATCAAGAAGCTCTTAACCTTTCGACATCTCTTGTCGAACCACTTATTATTAGGATGAGATGGTGAATGGACTATTTCCCTAACCGATTTAAAAAATAGTTTTTTTAGGGTAGAAAAAAAGTCCAAATGTAAGATGATGACCTCAGTCGGAGTGAGTAAAGAATGGTCGACAAAGAGCTGGTTGCTAGAGACTAAAGCGCATAGTTGACCCCATAGTTTATTAGAGTTCTGGAAGGATTCCCATCTCACCATGCGCTTGTTGCTGGAAACCTTCCGAACTTCAGTGGATGCAAAATCAGGGGAAGGCGCAGCACCTAAAAAGAACTGTCTATCATATGCTACTAGAAGAGGAGCATGGTCACTAGTATACTGGTTTCCCACTCTCACATCTTTTATGTGGTGCCAAGCCCTCAAGTCAAAGAGGACGAAATTCAAGGTGCTACTATATGTCCCCCTAAAGAAAGTTGGTCTAGCAGGGTTGTCTGCAGGAAAATGCCCATTACCGGGGTGAAGACCATAATGTATCATAAGGTCTATTATCTGTAAAGCCCTATTGCTAGGTTTAGAGGGATTTATCTGGGAAGAATGGGGAGGAATGTTCCATATGGAATCTTCAATCAGCGTAGCCTCAGCAAAAACAAGATTAGGCTCGACTGGCACATTGAAGTCCCCGGCTATGATAATGTGGTGCGTTAAATAGTAGTCCCATACAATGGAATTCAAAAGTGCAATAGTGGGGGACAACTGGTGTGAAGGATCCGATCTATTGTAAATATTTATGCATAGGACCGGAGGGCCCAATGGTGGCTGTATAACTATAGCCAAGATGTCAGGGGAGTTTACATATAATTCTTTTACTCAACTAACCTCTATCATTCTTACCCAAGGGGTGAGGCCCCCTGCTGCTCTACAAGCAGGAGACGGTTTGGCTTTTTTCTCAAAGGAACAAAACCCCTGCCTATATGTGCTGTGGATAGCCCACGTTTCCTGGAACATGCAGATGTTAAAATTATCAACCAATGCCCCCGAGTCGGTGTCAGCTAATTTACTACAGAGGCCAGACACATTCCAAGACAAAAACTTTGCTGTTGAGAAGTCAGTAAAATAATTGGGTTCATAAGAAATAGCAGCAGAGTGGGGTATGTTAGAATGCTCGGCAAAGTTTGTAGTTATTGCGATATCATTGGGAACAGGTTTCGACCTCCATGAAGGGACAACTTCTAGGGTTAAAGGACTAGCAAAGGATGGTGGAGCAACTTCAAAGAGGCTGTTATTAGTATTATGGGGCACCATTGGATGTAGTCAGTCAATGTCAGAGGTGGTCCCCAAGGAGTCAAGATCACATACATCATTTGTTTTAAGGGCAGGACCCAAGTCCTTCATCAAAGTTGGGCTGGATATTTCCACGTTGGAAGCAGGATGCCCCAGGGCCTTGCTCAGCGTCATAGGAGCCAAAGTGGGCAACGCTTTCGGCCTTGCGATACCTGTGGCAAGCCAGTTGTCACTGAGAAAAATGACGGTCCCTTCCGTGCGTGATTGCATGCTTCCATATGCAACAAACACTTTACCAGATAAGGACTGGTGAGATTAAGTTTTATGACATCCCAATCGCCAGATTTACTGCTTAAGCGGTCAGCTGATAGTATATCCGAATGAATAATTGAACCACAACGTCTGACATGGCGTAACCAGTGGGAGGCCTTATTAATGAGTGAAGATTTGTCTTCCTGATGTTTCAGGGGTAAAGGGGGGACATTGCACATATAAATATAGTGGCCACTGTTAGGATGTAAACGATGGCCGTGCGCTGATGTTGTGTCCCATTCTAATTCCACGCGGGGATAGGGACCCCCTCTAGAGCATGTGATACTTTCAAGAGTGGTTGGGGGGTTCCACGGTAATGCGCTGGATTTTTGATGCCCAGGAGGTCGTTAGGGCTTGACAGAGGTCTGGAAGTTGGAAGATGATCGATATTCAGGGGGGCTACCTTAATTTCATGAGGATAAGAGAAGTCTTTCCTCGAAGCCATAGTTCTGAGAGAGTTAAGATTTCTATCATTAGGGTTTTCAGCTCTCCCACTTCATTCCTCAGGCTAATCACCAGGGGAGTTAAATCCTCTTGTAGGGGAGCACTCGTAAATGTAGATGGAATTTGTCTGGCATGGAGGGGTGGTAAGGTAGGGCTTGTTTGGACATGGTCCAGATCCTGTGTCTCCAATGATGAAAAGCGGTTGGAAAAAGGAATTTCATGAATGATCGCGTCTGTTTGCGGAGCTTCAGATGTAGAATAGATTGCAGAAGGTATGGGGGGGCTAGCATTCATAGGAGCTCCTTGTGGAGCCAACGCCTGGCTACAAACAATATTGGATTGTGTGCCACTATTGTTATTATGGGGTCCGGCGGTTAAGGACGGGATAAGGGTGCCCGTCCTCAGCCCTTTCCGCTGATTTCTTTCTTTTTTGCTTAGGATCAATTCCACCTCTTCAATTAAAGTATCAATCTTGTTGGTTATGCAATTTGAGAGGGGTTGCGTGGATTTAAGGAGTTTAGGAATCTTCGGTTGCGCTGAACCCTTAATGGGACTACCCCTCGCCTTGCGTTTCCCCATTAAGAATATAAATATGTTGCACAAGCCATGAGATGGAACTTCAGCAGTCACTAACACAAGAAGTACCAGGAGTCCTACCTTGGATCTCAGAGAGGATGCCCCGCCCGGCCTCCAACGGTCTCCGACGGGCGTGGCCCTTGGCCCGGGCTTCAGCCGGGTGCGGCCTGTGCACGTCCCGCGCAGCGGAGGTGCGCAGCGTGCTTTGTAGCGCCCTCGATGTCAGCCCGCCCTCGACAAAGCAGGCAGAACGCGGGGAGACTGGGACTGGAAGTCCCACCAGGCAGAATGAGGGCAACAGTTGTCGGAGGTGCACGGCGCGCTTTGTAGCGCCCACGATGTTAGCCCGCCCTCGACGAAGCAGGCAGCACACAGGGAGCCTGGGACTGGAAGTCTCACCAGGCAGAATGAGGGCCTTACTGTTGTTTTTCACCCATCAAGGCAGCTGGGTTGGAGAGATGTCATTGTGCATGTCGGTTTGGCTGTTCTAAGATGTCCAATTAAACCAACAAGTGCACTGACAGCAGTGCCCACCACTCTTCCACCATTCTTGTATGGTCCCACCTCCAAGACTCCACTCATAACGAAAAATAAAATGGTAATGTTAGAAATGGGGTCTTTGGTTGGCAGTCAGGTTATCCCCTGTCCAAGCAAGGACCCTTACTCTAGTCAGGGTAAAAGAGAATCACCCTAAGCTAACCCCTGGTTACCCACTTGGTAGCTTGGCATGAGCAGTAGGCTTAACTTCAGAGGGCTAGGTGTAAAGTATTTGTACCAACAAACACAGTAACTTAATGAAATCACTACAAAATGACACAACACAGGTTTAGAAAAATAGAAAATACTTTTCTAAAGAAAACAAGACCAAAACGACAAATATCCACAATACTCAAGTCAAGTTATCAATTAAAAACCAAAAAGAGTCTTCATGTACTTTTAAACACAACGCTAACGCTGTAGCGTGGAAATGTATGTACTTGCATAAAAAATAACCCTGCATGGGTGCGTGTGCGTCAAAAAGGGCTTGCGATGCATTGATTTCATCCACGAGCGAGACCTTGCATCGTTTCTCCTTCAGTCGGGTCAGTGTGTGTGTAGTTTCTTCTCTCCGCAGAAGAGCGATGCGTTGTTCCGGTCAGCACTCTCGGGTCCGGGCAGGCCTTGCGTTGTTTTTATATGCCCAGCGAGGTTTGCGTCAGAAATCCAGCTGAACGATGATCCGAAAACCACGCAGCGCGGGTTGCTATCTCACCAGCTTCTGTCAGCAATGCAGTGTGTCATTTCTCCAGCCGCAGGTGTCGATCTTCCAGTCGCGTTACAGGCGAGCGTCGATTTTCAGCCGCAGATCGGAGTTGCGCCGAACCTTTCCCTTCACGGCGGTCTGTGCGTGGATTTCTCACTCTTGTCCTGCCAGCTTCTCCTTTCAGGGCTCCAGGAACTGGATGGGCACCACTTGGCAGAGTAGGAGTCTCAGCAGAAGCTCCAGGTCCTGGCAGAGAGAAGTCTTTGCTGTCCCTGAGCCTTTAAACAACAGGAGGCAAGCTCTAAATCAAGCCCTTGGAGAGTTCTTCACAAGATGTAATGCACAGGCAGAAGCAGCAACTGCAGGGTAGCTCCACAAAGCACAGTCACAGGCAGGGCAGCTCTTCAGCTCTTCTCCAGGCAGAGGTTCCTCTTGGTTTCCAGAAGTGTTCTAAAGTCTGTGGTTTTGGGTGCCCTTCTTAAACCCATTTTGCCCTTTTAAGTTGGATTACTTCAAAGCAAAGTCTCTCTTGTTTGTGAAATCCTGCCTTGCCCAGGCCAGGCCCCAGACACACACCAGGGGGTTGTAGACTGCATTGTGTGAGGGCAGGCACAGCCCTTTCAGGTGTGATAGACCACTACTCCCCTCCCTCCTAGCACAGATGGCCCATCAGGAAATACAGACTACACCCCAGCTCCCTTTGTGTCACTGTCTAGTGAGAGGTGCAACCAGCCTAACTGTCAAACTGACCCAGACAGGGAATCCACAAACAGGCAGAGTGACAGAGTGGTTTAAGCAAGAAAATGCTCACTTTCTAAAAGTGGCATTTTCAAACACACAATCTTAAAATCAACTTTACTAAAAGATGTATTTTTAAATTGTGAGTTCACAGACCCCAAACTCCACATGTCTATCCGCTCCCAAAGGGAATCTACACTTCAATCATATTTAAAGGTAGCCCCCACGTTAACCTATGAGAGGGACAGGCCTTGCAACAGTGAAAAACTAATTTAGCAATATTTCAATGTGAAGACATATAAAGCACATTACTATATGTCCTATCTTAACCATACACTGCACCCTGCTTTTGGGACTACCTAGGGCCTACCTTAGGGGTATCTTACATGTATGAAAAGGGAAGGTTTAGGCCTGGCAAGTGCGGTATACTTGCCAAGTCAAATTTACAGTTTAAAACTGCACACACAAACACTGCAGTGGCAGGTCTGAGACATGATTACAGAGCTACTTATGTGGGTGGAACAAACAGTGCTGCAGGCCCACGAGTAGCATTTGATTTACTTACTAGTAAATCAAATATGCCAATCATGGATAAACCAATTACATACACGTTTTGTATAGTAGCACTTTAGCACTGGTTAGCAATGGTAAAGTGCCCAGCGCAACAAAAACAGCAAAAACAGAGTCCAGCACACATCAACAACCTGGGAAACAGAGGCAAAAAGTTAAGGGAGATCACAGCAAGGATGAAAAGTCTAACAGGTGATAAAACTGTTGTTATCATTTTATTTTTCGTTTGCCTCTGCTGGCAGGAGGGCGCCTCTCCACCACCAAAATGGAGGAGATGCCGCTGTGCAGCAGGCACTGTTCTGGGATTACAAAGCTCTTATTTATTATGGCCAGTAGCAGCTGGAAAATGTAGAATAATAGGTGCAAAGAGCTAACTGAATACCACTGCATTAATGGGGTAAACTAGCTCAACCAAATACACTAGAATCGTAGCACAGATCAATAGCAAAATTAGTTGTAAAGATGTGCAACTAAAACATACACATTGAGGCTAATTTTCACTAAAATATTACAATTGGAGAACGAAGGGAAACACAACCAAAGTTCTAAATTAACCATGTTAGTAAAATCTTAATGAAGCAGCGTTGTAAGGTGATATACTCTAAATATGTTTTGCAAATAAGCCAGGTGGTGAAGGTGAACTGCCACGTGAACTAACTAGAAACTTTTAAAGATGATTCTCCAGAACACCAGCATCAAGTGTAGTGCAACTAAATGCGAAGAACTAGATTCCTGATATGGAAGATTCAGAAAGAATCTAGCTGCTGTTTTTTTCTACCATTCTATAGCTTTGAAGTCAAACTTTCTGGACTCCCAAATACAGGTCGATCCTTTATTTGAGCCATGGGAGATTAGTGACTTGATCCATCGTCTCACAGGATCTTGCAGATACTCTGTCTACCCGTTTTCAATCCCTACCATATACAAACCAATAGACAGGCGTAGCTTGGTCAGTAAGACTGGGGATTGTAAGCTTCAGATTTCCCAACAATCACACTGCCACATAATGTTGAAATACATTGTATGACAAGCATGGAGCACAAGAGGAGCTTAGGTGCAGTGGAAAGGAAGAAGAATGCAGATTGGTAGGGGCACTAAGGCCCTGACATACATTTTTTGCACCGCATTGGCGTAATTTTTTGACGCAAAAGTGGCGTAAACTTACAAAATACATTTGTAAAAGTATAAATCAGGGCCTAAGTGAGAGAAAGCACATTCTTTTGTGAAATAACCACCATTTTTGAAGTATTCCCAAACAGATTAAGGGAGAGTGTGTGTGTGCGTTTTTGTTTGTGTGTGTAACATTCCTGGTGAATCCGACATGACACCTCACTATATCCAACTAAAAGCCCCAGCACCCAAATTGTTATCACGAGATACATTTGTTGGAGTGTGTAACACCCCAAGCTCTCCCTCTGAAACTATGCGCCTGTCAATAGAATGCCGATACCTCCAACAGTCAGGTAAATTACAGGTTCAAGGTCTCTAAACACAGCTTTTGATTTTGGCAACACCTTTAACCCATTGCAGAAGCTGCTTGAAGATGGAGAATTTTTGCAATCTCGGCCATTTCACTATTTTGGAGAAGTTCTAAAAATAGCATATGCAAATTCTACAAATTGTAGTTTTCAGCTTCAGTGGAAAAATCCTTTACAATAATTTTTTTTTGTAAGAAAAGTTGCTTGTGGGCAACTTTGTGGGATGATGATTATTGCCCCAATTATACAAAGTTGAGAAGGCTGTCACATTTGAAAACTCTTTATTTCTTTTTGTTATTGGTATATTTGATCTGAGTCATTGCACAGCACGTTTTCAAAGGTCGTGGGTTGCATCCTTTCTTTTTTTTTTTTTTTTTTAAGTTTCAAAAGTTTTATTAAGAATATATAAGGCGAGACATACAGCATATAAACAAACTGTTTAGCTTTCAAAACATTGTTTTTGTTCTTTTACCACAATTATTTCCATTGTGAGCATATATGCATGTACTGTCAGGTAGGTAAAAATTCCCAGTTGCATAGTTGAGTTTTGTACCCTTATGTTGAAGAAAAGTGGAGAACAGGTGGGGGGGGTTGTAAAGGGAGGGGGAGCGAGGATAGGGTTGTGTGGGAGGGGTTGATCTTGGTATAGGGGAGAGACAAAATAGTCATATGAAATGGGGAGGGGGAGAGAAGGGGGAAAAAGAAGAAGAAAGAGGAAGGGTAATCGCGGGGGAATGTAGAATGAAGAGACTCGAGGTAGGCAGGGGGTCTTTGTATCCTGAGACTAGCTTGTTCAGGCCTAAGAGTAGATCGTTCTGTGCTGCTCCGTCTGTAGCGAGTTATTATCTAGGGGTAGATAGTATGTATATTAGATATGGTAAGGTCGGTTAGAGAGTGTCTGCATCTTATGTGAGTTGATTTCTCAGTCCTTGTTTGTGTTAGGAAGCGACTTGTAGTACTATGTTGGGTAGTTCAGGGTCTTGTGCATATGACAAAATTAGAGGCCTGTGGATTGATAGAGAGAGAGAGAAAAGAGAGAAAGGGGAGAGGATAGCGTAGCTAGGGAGAGAGGGAGGGGACAGTAGGAGATTAAATGTGTTTCCGGAGTCTAGGATTCTCAGAGGGTGATTGGTAATTGATATTCCCTAATCATTGATCATTGAACATTGATCATCCGTTGGTCATCCACCAGCCGCTTCATGGTCTCTTCAAGAATGGGCGCCAGACCTCCTCAAATTGTTCTGCTTGGTCCTGTAGGTTATAAATCACTTGTTCATGGGTAGCCGTTTGATACATGGCCGTCATCCATTCTATGGGTGTGGGGGCAATGCTAGATCTCCAGTGCCGGAGTATGCATATTTTGGCTGTGGCAAGCGCCGTGTGGATTAATCGTTTATGTGCCGGCGATAGGGAGGGATACGGACGAATGTCCTGTAGAATGATAAATGCTGGTGGGGTCGGTTTTGGTATCTGTATGAAGTCCGATAAGGCAAGGCGTACTGCGTCCCATAGTGACTGTACCGTTGGACATTGGCATAAAATATGAAGTTGGTCACAATATGGCTCTGTGCATCTCCAACAGTTCGCGTGAGGTATCAGCCCTGCCCTGAAGAGTTTAACGGGGGTCCAGTACCACCCCTGAAGGATTTTAAATAGGCAAAATTTCAGGCGTGCTTCACGTACGCCCCTGTCGAGGGCTTCTAGTATGTCTGGCAATTCTTCGTCCGTGTAGGTTATCTCTAGTATATCCTGCCACTTTAAGCGTAGTCGTTCAAGTAAAGGCTGAGGGTAAAGGTGGTTAGTTAATTCGGCATAGAGGCCAGCCAAGACGCCTTTTTGTCGGCCCCATTTCTGAAGATAGGTGACGATGGGTGAGGTTTTGAGCATCCACGGGGGGGTTCCTAATGTTCTCCGCATGCAGTGTTTGATCTGTAGATATCGCCACTCCTGGTTACTTTGGATGCCGAATTCTTCCTGGAGGGAGGCGAATGTGCGGAAGCTATCTCCATCTATTATGTGAGATATATTGTGGATACCTGCCTCGGACCATTGGGGCCATCTGAGAATATTCCCTCCTATTTTAATGCTTTTATTCCCTGCTATGGGAGCCTGAGTATGCAAGGAGGGGTGTACTCCTAGTAGTCGATGGGCTCTGCACCACGCTGTGTTTGTAGCCTTGAGGATGGGGTTAGCTAAGGGAACATGGTCGGCGTATGTTCCTCCCATCTCCGTATACTGTCCATATAGGAGTTTCTCTGTGATCACCCATTGCGGTGGATCGGCTATATCCGGAAGTGTATATATTAGCTGTGAGAGTTGTAGGGCCAGAGAGTATTGTTCTACCGAGGGTAGTCCTAATCCTCCATAGAGCCGTCGTGCCAGTATTATTGCAGGTTTCAGTCTTGGCCGTGAGGAGCCCCAGACGAAGGCCCTTATGGATGCGTCTATTAATCGGAGTGAGGAAAGAGGTATCTGTAGGGGGAGCATGCCTAGCACGTATGTGAAGCGTGGTAAGGTGACCATTCTGACCGCCTGTGTCCTGCCCCACATGGACAGGCCTAGTAGGGACCATTTGGCAAAGTCTTGTTTCATTTTAGATATAAGGGGGTCTATGTTGTCCCTGACCATATGTTCTAGACCTCTGTTAATGAACGTTCCTAAATATTTAAGGCGGGTCGGGGTCCATTTGAATTGGAGGCCATGTATCGCTGCCCTCGTCGTTATGCGGGATAATGGTAGTGCCTCACTTTTATCCCAGTTTACCCGATATCCGGATAGGGATGCGAAGTCTTCTATAGTGGAAAGTAGTGCTGGGAGCGAGGTTTCTAGATCGGACATTGTTAACAGAATGTCGTCTGCGTAGAGATATATTTTGGATATGCCCCCGGTGATATGGATCCCTTTTATTTGGTGAGAATTTCGTATGGTGGCAGCTAGGGGTTCCATGGCCAATAAAAATAGAAGTGGCGACAAGGGGCATCCCTTGCGTGTGCCCCTTCCGATAGGGAATGGGTCTGACATGATGCCCCCACAGTTAACCTGTGCTGTGGGATGGTCATATAATAAACGCACTTTAGAGATAAATTGTTCCCCCAGGCCAAAATGTTTCATGGTTGTGAATAGGTAGGACCACTCAATGAGGTCAAATGCTTTCTCCGCGTCTAGGGACAGGGCTAGGGCTTCGTCAGGTAATTGTATGGGTTCTAACAGTGTATGGCAAAGAGTTCGCATATGATTTCTGGAGGTACGGCCTGGTACAAATCCTACTTGGGTATTGTGAATCAATGATGGTATCACCTTGCGTAGCCGCGCTGCTAGAACACTGGCTAGGAGTTTGACATCCCCATTCAAAAGGGAGATAGGACGGTAACTGCCGCAAAGAAGGGGGTCTCTCCCTGGCTTAGGCAAGATGACAATCGTGGCATTAATGGATAGAGCACCCAGGGAGCCTTCTTGACATGCTTCCGTCAGTGCTTCATGTACTGCGGTTATTGCCTCTTCCCCAGCCCATTTATAGAATTCCGCAGGGAATCCGTCCTCTCCTGGTGATTTATGGTAGGGGAGGCTTGTTATAACTTGGGTTATCTCTTCTTTGCTTATGTTACCGTCCAAGAGGGCCCTGCCTGCCTCAGACAGACGGGGCAGATTGGCCGCGGTAAGGAATGTCTCCATTTGTGTTTGATCTGTCGTTGTTTCAGGAGTGTACAAATGTCGGTAGTACTTGGCGAACTCGTTTACAATGTCTTGTGGGCGAGTTAGCACTGCTCCTGAAGAAGATGTTATGGCCGCAATGGCAGAGGCTGCCTCTCTTTGTCGGAGATGCGCCGCTAGTAGGCGACCTGCTTTTTCCCCTTGTTCGTAATGGCGGCCTCGCAATTTTTGCAGTGCGTATTCCGCCTGAGATGTATAGAGTTCATTGTGTGCCATGCGGGCCTGTTCTAAGGTGTGTCGCAGCCTAGGGGATGGTTGGGCGGTATATTGTTTAGTGAGGTCCTGTATTGTGGTCTCTAAGGTGGTTTGGCGGGCTATTCTGTCTTTGTTGGCCAGTGCTGCATCTCGCATCATATTCCCTCTTAGGGTTGCTTTTGCTGCCGCCCATAGGATCCTTTTTGAGGATACAGTGCCTGTATTCTCGGCCATGTATGTAGCTACATGAGCTTTTAATTGTTCCTTCCCTTGGGGAGAGCGATATCTGTGTACAGCCAATCGCCATGGTTTATGTCCAGAGAAGGAGAGTCCCACCTGGATCCGGATTAGTATTGGGGAGTGATCTGAGAGCCCGCTATCTAGGATGCAGGTGTCTTGTATATGAGGGATTACAGTGTGTGATACTAAGAAATAATCCAGACGCGATTGGGTGCCATGGACGGTGGATAGGAAAGTATATTCCTTATCTTTCGGGTGTTGTATTCTCCAGCAGTCCACCAGACCGACGTCGGTGGTCAGGTCTGTCAGAAGCCCTCTGTCGTGATTGTTACATATATCAACAGGGCCTGTCCTATCCATTATGGCGTCTTGGACGAGATTCCAGTCTCCCCCGATTATGTATCGAGTAGTTCCGATTTCTGTCAGGAGGCGATTTAGCTGTAGAAGGAATGGGCGTTTTGGGCCGGTTGGTGCGTAAATGGATCCCACGCATAAAACAGTGTCCCCTAGTTTTAGTTTAGCAAATATATACCTTCCTTCCGTATCATTCCAGGTTTTAATGATAGTGATCGGGAGGGATTTACGTACTAGTATCGCCACTCCACATTTGCGGGGTCCGTTACTTCCAGATTCCTGACTCGTCGGACGGCAGCTGAAGGCAACCCTCCCTACCCAATCCCGTTTAAGTTTACTGGATTCCAGAGTGTCAAGGTGAGTCTCTTGAATCAGAGCTATATCTGTTTTTTGGGATTGAAGATAGGACAGTATCTTTTTCCGCTTAACATAGCTCGTCATGCCGTGTACATTCCAAGAGAGTATGCGTAATGGTCGCGTCGCTACAGGGTGGGACTTCGACATATTGGATAATTGTGAGTAAGCACCCTCGTTCCGGGGTTGGTGTTGGTGGGGGGGGAGGGAGGGTGGGAGATATTGACTTAGTTGGTAGAGTGGGAGTTGTGTTTCGATATGATACGGTGTTTTATTTTATACGGGGGTTAGAGGCTGGTGGAGGCCAAGGGGGTCCTCTGGAGAAGAAAGAGAAGAGAGAGGAGAGGGTGAAGGAAGAGAGGCAATATAAGTAGGATGAGAGCCAGATGGAGGGGAAATATGAGGGGAAAAGGAGACAAGGAGAAATGAGAGGGAGAAGAAAAGAGGGAGAAGGAGGGGGAAGGGATGGATGCGTGTGCTAAAGTTGAGATTGAGAGTATAGCAAGAGAGCGTACAATTTGGGGGAAGAAGTGGAGAAGGATAGGGATGAGGGAGGTTAGGAGTCCAACCTCCTTTGTTCGTTAGGTCTGTAAACGGCGGGACCGATTTCTCTCGGAGCTCTCGTGCCGTCGGGCGATCTCGATCGGGGGGGGCGAGCCGGGAAATAACAGACAGCCAGTTATCAATATGTCGGTGATAAGGAGGGGTGGGGGGGGTACACAGCAGTGCTTTTGTTTATGTTTATGTATCGGGAAGTGGGTCTGTTCATCAGTGGTTAGTGGCTAGTGTATTAGTTATATAACTAAAGTGTATATTGGCAGAAGTAATGGTCGGTTAATAACTATAGTACTTGGGCGGCGCTAGAGAGGAGTGGGGGGTGTCGGGTGTTGATGGGGTATGGTGTTTAGGATGTTGTGCCTAGTACTTGATGTTGTATGGTATCGTAGGGTGTTTAAGAGTTCATAAGATAGGGTCGTAAATTGAAGTAGGGGCTGGGCAGACAGAAAGACCGAGACCGGCTGGTGGGGGGGGGGGGCAGGGCGAAGGAGGGGGGGGAAAGAGCTCAAACAGAGTATTACAGTTCTCGCGTATGCATGGGTACATAAAGATACCAATATACAGTATAATATAATACTTCCTGAGCATTTCTATTCAACTATAACACTGCCTTGTCTCGTCTCGCCTTACAACTTTTCAATGACATATTAGGTTGATCAACATAGCATATCCTGGTATCTTATCACATTATCATGTTAGGAGTCAGTATGCCAAGCGTCTCTCTATTAATCGTAGGGTAGGTAATGAGTGTAGCTGAGCCCCAATTTACGCGAGGATAATGCGTATCTCGTCCTATTACTAACTCCTTGCCGTGTATTATTACATCATAATACTGACCTACTAAGGTCTTACTTGGTATGTGCCACCATCATAGTCGTTCTATTGTAGATGGTAGGTTAAGATAGTAATAATGATTAGGATGGAGGTAGGTACGAACATCTGGGGAAAGGAATAGCTAATAGTTTATAATTTACATTGTGATGTTATAATGTGGTGCGGAGTGGCAGTGTAGAATGTCATATTATTTTGCTTCGTTATGCGGTATTATGTTGTATTATGTCCTCGTGTTCTATTTTTTATTTTTTTCACCAGTTTCTTATTGTAGAATAAAGTAAAGTCAAGTAATGGGAGCTTTGATATGTCTCAGGTTATATCATATTGTGTGTCCCTGTATTGGAATTAATTTATCTTTACGTGGTCTAGTCCCATCCCTTGGGGTGATAATGGGGGCTAAATGGTTCTAATGGTCGAGTATGGTGTGTATTAGGGAGGTTTCACATACTTTGTTATTTACTACCATGAGATATTTTGTAGTGTGTGGAATATAAGGTAAGTTCCATGATAGTTAATTAGTGTTTATTTTTGTTATCTGTTTAATGCCCCTGTTACCTTGTTACCTTGTTATAGGGTTATAGGGTCGGGACCGGGCTCTTATTCAACATACAGGGAGTTGGTGGGGTCTGATCCCTGTTCTAATAATCATCATCTGTTGTGTACTGAGGGCAAATAATAATTTACTGGTAGTTTTCCATTATAGGGCCTCGGCTCTAGTCATAAAGAGCATAGGTTTTTCATGTATCTGGTTTTAACATTGATACTAGCAGTCTTATACAATTACAATAGTAAAACACATATGATCTGGAAAGGTACTCATCCTTCCGCAGAGTCCATAGTTGTTATTTTCGACTCTCTAGCGATAGTCCCACAAGTCGTCTTGTTGCGTTACCTTCTCAAGAAGACCCAGTTGTAGGCTTTAAAGGGGAGCGGGATTTGTCTCTTTCCGATAGTTGGGTGTGGGTTACTACTGCGTGTAAAATCTGACCCCTGTCATCATATGATCTGGTTAGTCTCTCCATGTCTCTACCTCTATGACTGGCTCCGGTGTCGTGTAGAGCCGTCTTCACCTTTTCTATTCCCGAGTGGGGGGTTTCGGCCCTATCACTGCCTCCTTCAATGTCATGCTCACTGTCTGTGTTGAGAGAGTCAATAGGCTGGGATTGGAAAGAGTCAAGGAAGAGTCTCAATTCGTCGGGGTTATAAAAGTCCTTGGATACTCCATTTTTGGTAACCCACATTCTTGCAGGGTCAAAGAGACCGTATTTCATCTCTAGTTTGCGAAGCCGGGGTCGTAGGGCTAGGAAAGCCTTTCTACGTTCGTTGGTTTCCTTGGAGTAATCGGCGGTTATTCGGATCTCGTGCTGATCTATTCGGAAAGGGCTGTGGTTGCGTGCTACTTGGAGTATTTGTCGGGTTTGATTATGCCGCAGCAAGCATGCGATGATTGGGCGGGGCCTTGAGGAGTTGTCAGAGCGTTTTGGGCCTATCCTGTGTGCCCGTTGGAATTCTAACGGCGGGTCAAAGTCCAATGAAATCATTTTTGGAAGAGTGGAGGTCAGAAAAGCCTGCATATCCGAGCCTTCTTTGTTTTCCGGGATCCCAAGTACGCGGATATTGTCTCTCCGGCTCCTGTCCTCCATGTCCGTTAGTTTGCTCCTGAGGTAGATGAAGTCTTGTTCTCGCTCCTGAGACGTGTTGATCTGCGTCTCTAGTGATCCCATGCGTTGCTCTAGCCCTGTCACTCTAGATTGAAAGCCTGCAATGTCAGATCGCATGGATTTGGTTTCTAGTGTCAATGAAGTTATAGAGGCGTCCATCCCCTCTATGCGGCGGCTGACGGTGGTGATCTCTTGTAGTATCCTGTCATAGTTGTGGATTGATCTTTATCAGACATCGTGGTGGACTCGTTTAAAGGTGGAGATGTTTGAGGGTTTATCTTCGTGGGGGTTAGGCGTTTGTGTTGTAGCGCTTCTGAGAATAATAGTTGTCGTGCAGGCTTGCTGACAGTTTTATGGTTCGGTTTGTTGCCGGGCATCGCCTCAATTGTCCACAGAGTCTGGCCACGTGGGGCTCGAGATTCCCTCTGTGGATTCCGATATGGATATAGATGTTGGGTGGCTTACGCTGGTGCCAGTCCTCTCCTTTCTCCTGTATCTCAGTTCTCTTGGCTCCCTCTGGCTCTCTTCATCCCCGATGCCCCTCCAGTCGCTCACCCCTCTCGTCTCTTCGCCTCCACGTGCCTCCCGTCGTGCCCCTCTGCCCTCCTCAGTATTAGTTGTCTGGAGGGAGGGGGGGCGAAAGTTTATTATCCCAGCGGGAGGGTATTTGTTGTCCCTCTGTGATGGAAAAGAGGGGAGAAGTCGTGCCTCTGCCTCCAGCGATGCCGTTCTTAGTTTGGAGAGATTCGATCCTACCTCTCTGACCGGGTTTCTCTCCCGGCTGTCGAAGGGGCCGCATCCCTTTGCTGCGTCTCCCCGTCTCCCTGTGGGAGGTCGAAGGTCCACGGGTGTTTGTTGCCGTTGTAGGGAGATGGGTGCAGGTCGTCACGGCTCCCGCAGTCCCTGCGGCCTGTTCAGCTTGCTCCTTGCCGCTGCGGGCACGCCGTCCCCGGTCTTCCGAAGATGCAACTCCGCCCCTTTTGTCAGGCCTTATCGGCCTGGGGCGAGTCGCGAGTTTCCTGCCTTGCGTCCCGCTCCTACGGGGTCCCCGGACATGATTCCGTGTCGCCGCTGTTGTAGGGGTGGAGGGGCACCGAACCCAGTGTGTTGTCCGGCTGTCTTCTCGCCCCCGTCGCCCCTCCGGGACCGCCTCGGCACGGAGCTCTCGCTCTAAGCGGCCATCTTGTTTCGTGGCCCGACCACACCCCGTGGGTTGCATCCTAATATGCATGGGTTAGGGTACCAATGGGAATGTTTACAAATGATTGAAGGGGATGAAAAGTAAACAGGTGGAAAAGTATATGTCCTTACAAATACAGCAGGTTTCTGATGGCAGAGAGGATGATAAAAGGTTTGGATAAAACTAGAAGACTCTTTTATTATATGTTTTTTCCTTGCCTTGCAGATCTTCATTTTCCTGAGGTTCATGCTGCCAGGTGCTGGAAGAGAGGGAATAACGTTCAGATGGGCAGCCTATCTCCCTGTTAAGAATGGTCTGAATTGGCATGTCATGCAGAGGAGTTTGATCTAGTTGAGTAATGGCAGAGGGAGCCAGGGACAACCATTGCGATGGGGTCGATGTGGTTACACTTGCTTTGGCCTGTAAAAAAGCTTGTAGTTGCTTGGAAGATGGCCTTTGGAAGGTTAGGGGCACACCATTGGAGGCCAGTGAACAGGCTATTGTGACTGTCATGATGTGTGATTGTGAATTCTCGCACAAGAAGTCGAATACTTGTGTCAGGCGTAAGGGTGTGCTGCTAAGAAAGCAACGCTGATACAAGAAGTAACACCAGAGCACAGTGCATCATTGCCCTTGCTTACTACCAAACACTCAAAAGGCAATCACCTATCTCCCAAACGTCAATCCATGATGGAAACTGCATGAGTGCCACTGAAACAGAAATAGCAATGAAAGTCTCCAGCCATCGCCCTCTCTTCCAGTAGACAGCCTCACTCACATGGCACAGAAATGATGATTGCAAATGCTTGAAGAGTCATAACTACTGGGAATTACTGTGGTAAATGCCATTCGATTATTTGTAGTTTTCTATGCCATTACCAAATCGGGAAACAAAAAATGTAAATCAGTTTTTTCCCTGCCCCACAAACGACAGCCAAGCTTCACAATTATTAGTATTTTGTCCATCCCAATTTCTAGGTCTTATCTTCTGACATTCTTTTCCTATGCCCTTGATATTGTCACAGAATTTAAAGTAGTTTGAAGATTGATAGTAAATGCAATATGATCTGTGCAACTGGGTTTGCTACTTTCCCTTCATTACTCATGAGGCCCTGTAACTTGAAAAAAGGTGTAATCCATGTGTTTGTCAACAAGTGCATACTAAACATATCACTAGTATTCATAAAGGACACAAAACGGGCCTAAGAATGTATTTTGTGCTGAGAAAATAGCAATACATGAAACAGAGCAAAAAATGCAACAGTCAGTTCTTTCTTGCATTCTGTTCCTGTGCTCTTTGGTAGGGCACTTAGGGCCACATGTAGCAACAACCAGAATTGCGACCTGCAAATTGTGAGTCAGAGCGACTCGCAATTTGCGAGTCCGCAATTCTGAATGTTGGCCGGTGTCCCTGACACCATGCGCGATTCGCAAGGGGGTCGCAAATGCCCACCTCATGAATAATCATGAGGTAGGTCGCAATTTGCTACCCCCTTGCGAATGGCGACCCTCACAGGGATGGTGGCCTGCTGTGGACTGCAGATCACCATGTCCGTGACTGCTTTTTTATAAAGCAGTTTTTTTTTTCTAATGCAGCCCGTTTTCCTTAAAGGAAAATGAGATGCATTACAAAAACGAAAAATGAAACGTTTTCGTTTCATTTTTTCAGAGCAGGCAGTGGTCCATAGAACCACTGCCTGCTCTGAAAAAATGTTTACAGTTCCATTCACAATGGGGATCTCTTCCCTTTTGCGAATGGGTTACCACCCATTTGAAAAGGGTGCAAAATGCGATTGGTTTGCAACCGCATTCGCAGTCACAAACCAATCCTACATTGCACTGCGACTCGCAATTAGGAAGGGAACACCCCTTCCTAATTGTGACTCGCAAACCTGTTTTGCAATTCGGTAACCAGGTTACCGAATCGCAAAATGGGGTTTGTGCATTGCGATGCGCTTTTTGCATGTCGCAAACAGCAAAATACACAGTTTGGGACGTGCAAAAAGCTTGCTACATCTGGCCCTTAGTGCCCCAAATTACTCTTAAATTACATCAACGTGCTTAATCGACTAATTTTCAGCAATTTTGGGTTACCATGTTACTCTGGCGTAAAATTTTGCCCGGGTTGAATTTTCCCAAGGAAATCAATTGAATTTTTTTTTTACCTATTGACTCATCCTAACCGGAATCTGCATGTTTGTGTCAATGATCTAGGTGTTGACCCTGTTTATTCCAGGTGATTTTTTTCCTTTGTCATCAGGACCTTTTGCCTTATTTAGAGTTTGGCGTTTCAGATACTGTTACAAATGTGATGGGTGTCCCCTCTCCTGTATTACAAGACCATTACAGTTTATGACTCATAGTACGGCGGGTGCAATATCTGCCCGGTTTTGATGTAGTGTAGTCTGCGCTTTTCACTTTATCAGGCTACCTCTGTCAGCGCTGTAGTTTGTGCACAATGGCAGATATGTGTTGGCAATGCGAAACTGCAGCCGCCGAGCTTGATGGAGCATTTTGAATTCCGTGATTTCGACCTGTTCGTTTTTCAGAAGTCCCAGGTTACAATAGTCTAGTGTTAGACGGACGGTATTTTCTCCCAGTGTAGTCTGTCTGCTTTTATGCAAGAATCGGTTGGACCTTGTACTGCAGTCCGATGAGATAGATCCATTTTCAGATCCATTTTTCCATGCTATTTTCTTTGAGAAGTGCGTGATCCGGCATTTCCCACCGGTGTTTTCCCTGGGGCAGGATTAGAATGCAGGACTGTTTGATATGCAAGTACTAAAATATGGGAGCCAGCTGAAGTATAGTAGTTTCAGCCTCAACGAATTTAAAACATATTGATAGGCATGGATAGCGTTGACACCCTATTAGACCAGTCCATGCTGATGAAGTTAAAAGCAGCTTAAATGTTTTCTTGCACTCAAACGTCTTTGCCCCAGTAGTGACCTACAACGTGAAAGCCCATATTATGATAAATAAATAATGAAGCATCGCAAACTGATAAAAATATATTGAACACGTGGTTAAAGTAACGTCCAGATGTGATAAAAACAAAATATGCATATGTTTTAGTGCATGGAAGTATCTGTGAATGGCAAAATGTGCTTAAAATCAGATTATATATAAATCACACACATTCGCATCAACACTGAAACTGAGGAGATATTAAAATAAGGATCGAAGTGAATAAAAATAGTCTCAGGTTTATTTGGGGAGATTTAAGAGCCCCTAACGCCTCCTCGCACCTCTTTAGCGTCATTGTTTTTGATGCTAATGTGGGCCAACGGGGCCAAAATCGCCATGCCAAATTTACAAAGTGGTGCAATACAAGCATTGTGCGAATTTGTAACCCTTTGCTCTACATAATGCTTTCATGCCTATGTCAGGCATAATGTCTGCAAAGGGGGCATTCCCCTGTTAGGGGATGTGGGGGTGGGGTGAAAAAATGGCAAAAAGAAATCTCAGAGATTTCTTTGCGTCTTTTTAATCTGCACTTTCAATGCCTGCTCAGCGTTAAATCTGGCCCTTAGTTTTTCCTTGTTGGCTTTTGTTTGTTTCCTGTGATAACGCGTCCCGACCTAGGTACTTTACTTAGACGGGGACTCGTTTTAGGCCAACTAATCTTTTGACCCTGATAGGAGACACCTTAAGATGAGATCTCTATTGTAATCAATGAATCAATAACCCCATCAATATTCACAATAGCGATCAATCAAATAAATTAATAAGAATCGAAACACACCATGACCCCCCAGCCATGAATAACCACACAATTTTAGTAAGATAATTGATATTTATTCCCTATTTGTTACACTCTACTAGCAAGTTCATTAGTCTCAATACCAGAAAATGCATCAACAATGTCACAATGTGGCAACTTGAATATGACTTAAACAAAGAAAAGATCATGAACATTACAACAAAGCACCAAGTGAACATGTATCAAACTTTTAGCAGAGTATCATTAGCACATTATTCAACAAAGCAAGATTCAGTCACTTGTCTATTTGCATCCGAATCAGTGAACTCCTTAACTATCCTCTAATTAGCATCAGCATGTTGGGCTTCATGCAAAACAATTTAGTAACACAAATTTAGAAAACATCTGACTATGCCCTCTGTCAAAAGAGCAGTTGGTACCTAGAAAGGAAAGGCAAACAGACAATTACAATTCATCATCATATAGTTACCCTCCGTAATGGGTGAGCATACAGATTCAGTCTTCGTCCTCAGGACAGCAGTCGATCCACCATCAGCCAGGATAGAATAGCAAAGTCTCAGCAAACAGGGCAGAAAGCTCTTCCCTCATAAGGAGGAGAAGTAGGTATCGGGCAAGGCAAAAGTGAGAATGGTTTAAAGTATCAGAACAGCAAAGTCTTAAAACATAACGGCATGAATGGCAGGATAAAAGACACGCAATGGCTGATTTCTCCTTGTAACACGTCGTTAAATTGAATTTGCCAAACAAGTCTCTAATTTCCAATTGGTCAATATTTGGTGCATCGTTATCTCTGTCCAATAATCCATTGATCACCTTACTAGAATTTTCACCTAAAAACAGTTCTCATGCAGTTTATTGGCTCCTGTGATTTTACGTCTTCAACGGGTAGAATGCCAGGTAAGAAAAGTTACACTCCTCGCTTCACTCAGTAGCTCCATTGTCTTTAGCAGTTTGGGCGACCTTGTACCTGTTGCGAATTACACTGTTGCATTCAGCTAGAATATCTCCTTGAGCAAGTCGGGTCTTTGGAGAAAGAATTTACTGCGGTTGCACACACATCTCTAGCTTCTGGAAAAGTACAGTTTCATGTCCTTCAGGAAGACATCACATTACACGTTAGAAAAACACATTTAATATGAGACCAGGCAGCTAGGCCCAGACCCTTGCTAACTAAGGCTTTGTGAGTGATTTTGCAAAACCTCAACATATAATTCTTAGTGTTAAAACAAAACCACACATTAGTACAATATTAATTCATTAATAGTCAATTTCATTAATCCTAATATACAGTGGTGGCCACTCCCCGTGAGCACATTTGAAACACGTACATTACACTAAAACATTTTCTATGCAGCTTCAATACACATTATCTTGCAAGCTTTTCATGTTAATATTGAATATAAAAGCTACACTCCAACACCTGTTTATTTTTAACAAAATTTGAAAAAGTACTTCTGAAACCTTAGAAAATGGAGTCCAATATTCTAAGCCTCAATTCCTTATATTTCTCAGCAGCTGCTGATTTTACGGAAGTATAAACTGCATGTATGACAAATGTGTGCATAAAAGCATGAGATGGTTAACTAATTTTGTACATCAAATATGCCCCAAATCATGGAGCAGGGCAACCCATCCGCAAAGAGCTTCAGCAAATTTCCAGGAGTAGAAAGCAATATCTAAATATCAGCACAATATAAGACAATGTCAGAGTTGCTCATGGTGTGAAGCATCCCATATTACTCAAAACTCACATTACCCTCATATAAGTAATTGCACAATCAATTTCCATGAGATGCACATTGTAAAAAGTATGCTTGAAAAACATAATGAAGCATAATAACCCTTATACATTACAAAATCATTCATAATGGGCTACCACAGACTAGGAGTGGCTTTAGCACCTTGTCAGAGTTGATAAATGCTATGTAAATGCTTTTACCACGGAACAGGATTTTTAAAAGTCTTATTTAAAAAAATGATCTTAAAGTAATATATATTACAGTGTCATGTATGCACACATTCGTTTTGAGTATTACCTAATAACCACAATCTGAGGCAACTTTATAACATTAATCTATAGTACTTGACCAACAGAAGAACTCTGAAGAGTGAAACTGGAAAAGGTTATACCTTATTGTTATGGTTGAGCAATGTTTGAAAATTTGGTGAGGTTTGATCTCAATGGTCCAATTTGTACCATAAGAGAAGGAGAGTTAAGACATTAAGAGTAATTGATTATCAATAGAAATAGTTTAACATGACACCAGCTCTGCTGAAGCCACAGAAATCTTGTCGCGGAACTGACCCTGAGTGTAATCAGTCTCGCCAGTTCAACCTGTGTGCTAGCCAATCAACCACACACAAGGTGTCTGTTAAAAAGAGTCATAAGTTTATTCCATTGTACAATGCGATGTAACGCCCCAGTATAGGTCTGAAAGCCTGTCACATGGGGTGCTTCTCTACGCTCCTATTTCTACTCTTTTTGCAGGTTATATATGGTGGGCAGGAATGTGAAAGAAGAAAGTTCAGACCATAAATTAAACATGTCTTAGAAATGAGAGTAACAGAAAGATGGGCTCTGGCATTTTCTTGTGACCCTTAAGAAACCCCAGCGCCTGATTTTCCTTTTATCTGATTCAAACCACATTAAGAGCAGTCCTACACCTGCCAGACCCATCATCCTCACAAGGCCTGAGGCAGGCAGAGGAAGGAAGAAGCAGGTGTGTGCTCATCCGTACATTTGCAAAGGTTCAACAGGTCACAGTACCAAAAGTTCAGTCAAGATTTCAACAGTTTCACTGCAACAGGGTGCAATAGCTCATTACACAGAAGTTTGATATTTCATTTAATTTTCACTCTCAATTCCCCCTTTGAGCCAAAGGAGCCTGTGCTCCTGATGGGTCACACCTGCGCGTTTATTGACATGAATCCATTGATTTCTTGCCTTTCATGTTCTTTCTCCTCCTGCATCTTCTGATACATGCGAGCCATCTTGTGCTCCATTGGTGGCAATACGATGGCTGATGATGGAGTGAATAGATCTTGTCAGCAGAGCTGCTGTATCAAAGAGCAACAACATTGCAATAGGCACAATCCCAGGATGATGGCTATGACAATGCCTATAACTGCTCCCACCACTTTTTTTATCCATCCTGTGGGCAGCCAGGACTACAACCATGAAAAATCTATGTCCACAAAGTTTCCCTGCACCCCCGTTTGTGAATACTTCCACAGCTCCCTTTATTCTAGTGACGTCGGTCTCCGCATTTCCAGATCCCCCCTTTGTGAATACTTCCACAGTTGCCTTTATTCTAATGATGTAGGCCTCTGCGTTTCCAGATCTGTTGATGTACTAACAACAACTTTTATTGATGAGTCTGCAGACACCCCCTGCTGTGCTGCTAATACATCAAGCACCAATGTATCTGCACCGTCATGGTGGCTACAGAGTTAACTTCCACCTGCAGTCCCTGAATAGCATCCCTGGTGGCATTGGAGGCAATGGCCAACTCTGCAGAAATGTTAACAACAAGTTGTTCTAGGTCACATATCCCAGATTCAGGGACATAAATACAGAGGACTCTATAAAACACATTAGGTCTTGTCTCCATATAGAGGTACCTCTTTTGTAGCGGTGCGCAAAGCTTTCCAAATTCAGGGATTCATGAGCTGCTACACGTGGCACTACTATGATATTACGTGTCATAACCTAGAGAGCACATTCCCTCCCAGTCCTTGGAGATCACCTTAGAGGCCCTATTACCACACACAAAATGCATGCCTCCTTGCACCTGCATAATATTCTCTGACAGAGAGGCCACCTCTTCTGGCACATCATAACGGAAGCTGCTACACCACCTGTAGTCTCTCCAGGTCATTTTCAAACCTGTGACATTCACCCAAGGGGAAGCATATGAGGATCGAGCTGTACAGAGCAGGAACTCCAGCAGTCTGAGGACTAATTGTGGAGGGGTAGTGCTGAACTCGGAGCCTCAATCAAGGGATCATATATGGGCTCCTCAGGGGCCACCAGCATGGTTTCTCTGTCTACAGTCAGGTTCCAATAATGGACTGTGTAGTTCAGGCTCTATGACCCAGTCACAAGTGTCCAGTTTCTACTCTGTAACTCTTTCCCCTTCATCTCTCAGTTCCCTGTAACTATGTAAAACGCCAGCAGGTTAAGACACTCACCCAAAACAGAGAGGGGGACAGGGAGATTGACTGGCCAGTGTACACTCTCCCTAATCATTATATTGGAAAAAAAGTACACTGTTCCAAAAGAAAAAGAAGAACACAGGTCTCTCAGGCACTTCTAAATATAAAAGCAAAAGCCCTCACACATCTGTACGATATTAATGCTTCATCATTGGGGTTGCTCCACGTCAGACCACTGCTGCAATGTCTGATGGGCCCCTCAATGGGGCTCTTTGCCGGTGATCTTTTGTGATAGTCTGTCCCAAAATATAGAAAAATAGGAGTAAATTTAAACCTATAGGTTGCAAAGAAAGGAAAAAGAGCTGAAGAGAAAAAACATGTATCATAAAATTGGTTCAGCCACCTACTCAATAAAACAAATTTTATTGAACGAGAAAGGAGCCTGTCAAGATTTAAAAAACCTACAGAGTGGAAGGGAGATAATGACCTCACACTCTACAATAAAAGAAGAAAAAAATGTAAATATATGCTACAGTAAGTCAACATATTTCACGCCTTAGAAAGTCCAAACGGATCACTTGGCGCTTCATCAGGACTATATACAATAACCTTCTCCTAAGCTTCTAGTGCAAACTACACTCAGGTCATTTATACTGAATATGCAAAAAAACAAAAAATGCATGAAAGTTACTCCCATCAGTTATATGTGAAATAGATAAAAACTGAGAGAAACCTGTGAAACCACAAGACAGAAATGCCAAATAGTTGCAGGTTCCATCTGCATAATACACAATTTATATAGTCGTATGAACGTGATGTGGCACTCAGTGCTGATGTGTTGCCATGCTGAGTGATACAAATCAAATCAAATTGATAGTGCTTGCTGTTCAAAATGTAAGGTTACATTTTTTTAAATTGTAACATATATTAGATGGTTCAAGTAAAATGTAGAACTATCAGGAAGGTTAAAAGGACCAATTAGGTATAATTTAGAAAGTCAAACCACGGTACTTGTTAGGAACATTCATAACTGCAATAATATCAGAGAATATTATGCAGATGGAACTTGCAACTATTTGGCATTTCTGTCTTGTGTTTTCACATGTTTCTCTCAGGTTTTATCTATTTGACATAGAACTAATGTGAGTAACTTTCACCCATTTTTTGTTTTTTTGCATATTCAGTATGAATGACCTGAATGTAGTTTGCACTATAAGCCTAGGAGAAGGTTATTGTATATAGACCTGATGAAGGGGCACGTGATCTCTCTGGACTTTTTAAGGTGTAAAACATGTTGACTTACTGTAGCAGATAAAGAAAATGTCTTTTTCTTCTCTTTTTGTAGAGCGTGTGATCATTATTTCCCTTTCACTGTCTAGGTTTTTTTAATCTTGACTGTGTCCTTTCTCGTTCAATAAAATGTTTTTTTCAAGTTGGTGGCCGAGCACATTTTATGATACATATTTTTTGTCTCCAGCTCTATTTCCTTTCTCTGCAACCTATAGGTTTAAATTTACTACTATTTTTCTATATTTTGGCACAGACTATCACAAAAGGTCTCCGGCAAAGAGCCCCTTTGAGGGGCCCGTCAGACATTGCAGCGGTGGTCTGATGTTGAGCAAGCCCAGTGATGAAGCATGACATCGTACAGATGTGTGAGGGCTTTTGCTGTTATATTTAGAAGTGCTTGAGAGACCTGTGTTCTTCTTTTTCTTTTGGAACAGTGTAGTTTATTTTTTTTCAGTAAGACACTCACCCTCCTTCAAGTTTCTCAAATGGTGGGCCTCTGGGTTCTGTCCCAGCAACTGATGTTGAAAGCACAATGGGAATTTATCTTGGGTGGAGTTGCCTCCAGGAGAGGGGGGCAATCCATACTGGGCCTGGACATTAGATTTCAAGGTGCAATGGGGCTGTTTCCCCTCCAACCCTGTAGCACATGTTCAGGTGACATCTGGTACGAAGCACATATCTCCTTCCTGATAGTCTCCCATCTCTACTGGTGTGGCATATAGCCCTATTGGGCCCCCTAGATACCTGGTCAGTTGTTGACAGAGCCAACAGTTCTTAGGCCTTAGAATTTTGGCAAGCTCCTCATGAACCTTAATCAAGGGGTACAATGTTGGCTTCTGCAACAAGGGGGTCCACAGTTAACCATTAGGCTGATCAGAGAAACACTTTCCTGCCACCTTATTTTTTATTATAATTTGTCATCTCAGTAAATATGAATATTCCAAAAAGGTTTTATAGGTCTTGGTATAGCAAGTTCTATTGAATGTTCAATCTTTACTACTCCGGGTATGGTGGACCAGTTTTGCAATCAATTCCCTGTCATGTACTTCTTGTCCTGGTCTGTAGTCATCTGTTTCTGTGGCTGTTTTCCAGACCTGCCCTGCGGTGTCCCCTTCAGTCTAATTTTTGGCAGGAGCAGACCAACACCTCTCTTCAAACATCTTTCCTTCTCTCTGCTCTGTGACACTGTCTCTCTGCTCATTTTTTTCCCTTCTCCCTTTTCGGTGGCAAGGATGGAGAACCCCTTTGTGATTCGACACCTACAGCTCCAAATTTATTTTTGACTTCCCTCTGTGCACTGGAGAGTTAAGAGTGTGTGGTATGAAAGAGGGGCAGAACAGAGGGTGAAATAATGGGGATAAAGTTTTCTTGCCCCACTAGCAACACTCCTGTGGCATATATGTGTAAGCATTTTTCTGAAATTTTAGGAACAGGGGGGATTGTCACAGAGAAAGTTGGTATCATTGTGTAATGTTTTGAACAGTATACCACGGATAAGCCTAAGCTACAATTTCCTGATGATGATAATTTTGATCTTGATAAGTTGAGACATTTGCGTGGGTTTCTAGAAGTGCTCCATCCAGGGCAAATGGGCTATTTTTATTTGTGGAACAACGAGGCTTCACACAGACATGAAAAATCGGTTCTTGCTAGCTTACAGGACACTAACAAAAAGCTTGAGACAGTATTGCAGGAATACAAACAAGAGACTAAGGGGGTTGAGGGGGATGTCATCTCACCTTCACAGGTTGCCCTGCAGGCCCCTGTTAAAGAGAGGGAAACAAGACCACCCTTATACCCCATACAATGAGGACATTCTGGACTCCTACACTGGAATTCAGCCCATTCCTCCCCAGATACAGGCACAGGCAATAGGGGGGCAACCAAATTTTCCACCAGCAACACCCTCAGCACCTCAGAGGGGCCTCCTGAGGAAGCCCAGGTACATTATGAGGGAAAGGGGGAAACGGAATACAAAGATATCCTGGATACTGGAGATAAGGGAATGGCTTTGAATAGGAAATTGCCAGTAAAAGGGAAAGCTGCTTGGAAAGTGGGGTCAGGCTGGTGAAACCCTATCCCTCAGGGCATATCTACCAGCTGCTGAAGGTGGGTGCACCATGCTAGTTCACGTTCAATGGACCACCTCTGACCTCATCCACTGGCAGCAGACTTTTCTGAAGTTTTGGGAGGACTCCCGTGATTTCATCAGGCGTTTTCAGACAATTTGCAGCACACACAACCCGAATTGGGCAGCTGTTGATATGATGTTAGCCATTCTTCTTACTCGAGCTGGGAAGCAAGCAGTGGTTGCCCAAACGTTTAAGACTTCAGACACTGATAATATCGCACAGATGTAGCCCGCACAGGACCCCCTAAGGACATACAAGTGACAGACAGGGACTAGTTGGGCATTTTAAGGAATGCTAGGAGGGCCCTCATACGGGCAATCGAAGAGGTTCGAAAGCCACAAGTAAGTTGGACTAGAGTGGATTCATGCATGCAGGGGTAAATGAACACCCAGCTGATTTTGCTTCTAGAGTACTGAATACCCTTAGAGCACATGGCGGAGTATATCCAGACTCTGTGGACTTTGCCCCCTTAGTGG
The DNA here is from genome assembly GCF_031143425.1 of Pleurodeles waltl. Lineage (NCBI taxonomy): Eukaryota > Metazoa > Chordata > Amphibia > Caudata > Salamandridae > Pleurodeles > Pleurodeles waltl. The sequence goes on from NC_090437.1 coordinate 32,963,162, forward strand.
TTGGTGTCTATGTCAGAAATGTACTTCCCTACATTAGAGGGTACATTGAGGGACATATCGTGGGGTACAGGGTATAAGGCTCCCGCAGCTCATTGCTATAGCAGCCCATCTGTGGCAGAGAAAGCAGAGAGATAAGTTGAAGAAGGAAGATAAGAATGGTAAGGTCCTTGCACTTCAGATTAAAAAACCTTCAAGCCACAGTACAGGGGCCCAGGCAGGAGCGTTGACAGTGGGGCCCACCGGGTAGAGGAAGACCAAGTGGTCTGGTACAGTGGGGACCCCGCCCACATGATGAGTGCAGGTATTGCCTTGGGAAGGGACACTGGGTGCGGTGCGGCCCCAAGAAAAGAAACAGGAACAATAGCTCTGATGCACCCCAGCCCCAGCGTGACCAGCCCCAGCGTGACCAGGCCCAGTGAGACCACTCTGGAAATTCCAATGCCCTGTATTCCTTCAGCTCCTGCCGGCATTCCCCATCACCTCAGGTACCTATCATCATGATGCCCAGTTATGTGTTGTACCCCAAGGACCCACAGGTTACTGTCATTGTTGATGGATGACCCTATGAAATGCTGGTCGACACCGGGGCATCTCTTAGCTCTTTAGGGGATGGGCAAATACCACCTGCAGATATTAACACCATTGTTCAGGGCTTTCCTTTGCCCCATTAGTCTCCCACTATCTGAACCTCTTTCTGTCTCCTTTGGCCCCACCAAAGATACACACATGTTTCTACTCAGCCGCAAGCTGCAGACAACCTTTTGGGCCATGATCTCTTCTGTAAAATGTAAATGTAAATGTAAATTAGCACTTGTGTAGCGCACTACTCACCCATTAGGGTCTCAAGGCGCTGTACTCATACCGCTATGGAACCCCTCCTGGCTTTTCCCTGTGAGGCACCCACTCCTGAGCACCCCCAGGGTGAAGCCAGGCATCCATTGCCCAGAGTTGCAGAGTGGGACCCATGAATTAGATTAGGCACCGAGGTGAGAATTATCTGGTCAAGGGGAATTGAGCCCAAGACCTGCCGAAGCGAGACTTGAACGCTGGTCTTGAGCCAGATCTCTGCTTCAGGGTCTGCCGCTCTAACCATTGAGCCACACTTCTCCACTAAAATGGGAGCCGCAATTTATTGTGACCTGAAAAGAAGATACCTTTCCCCTTCCCAGTGAAAGGTGCACAGCCTCTACTCTATACTGATGGCCAACTCATTTGAAGATAATGGACTCGGCATACCTTCCTATTGGGAGAGCGTACCTGTTTATTTATGGTCTACCCATCCAAATGAAGTTGGATTACTGAAATCTGCCAGTCCTGTCCATATCACATACCGTACTGATCACCCATTCCTTTGCAAACCACAGTACCCTCTCCCCATGGAAGCCATTAAGGGCATATACCCTATCATTGAGTCACTGTGCAACAGGGCATTTTAGTTCCTTGTACCTCACCATGTAGCACTCATATACTCTCCGTGAAGAAGCCAAAACCCTTACCAGACGGTTCCCCTCAGTACCATTTTGTTCAGGACCTTAAAACAGTGAACACATTTCTCATCCCCCACACTCTGGTGGTTCCCAATCTGACTATTATTCTTCCCATTATTCCTGCAAATGCTACCCACTGTACTGAGGTGAACTTTTGCTGTGCATTCTTCTCCATCCCAGTACATCCTGATGCTCAGTTCTTATTCGCATGCAACTTTAAGGGCCGTCAGCTTTCTTGGACAGGGCTCCCCATTGGGTATTGTGAAAGTCCAACCATCATTTCTAAGATATTAATAGAAAACTTGCAAGATCTTGCGTTCCCATGGAGCGCTGCCCTGACACAGTATGTGGACGATCTTTTGCTGTCCAGTGTCTCTGCTGAAGTCTGCGGTTCTGATATCCTTGCCCTACTTACTGAGCTTGTGGAGTGGGGCCACAAAGTGTCACTCTCCAATCTTCAGTTTTGCCTTCCTGAGGTAACATATCTACGTCATGTCATCTCCTATGCATCCAACTTCATGACCCCTGACCATGTGCAAGCAGTGCTCACCATTCCCAAGACTGTCAGCAAGCAGCAAGTGTGTCAATTTCTCGGTGCTGCTGGATATTATCAGTTGTGGATCCCAAATTTTACTCTGATTGCTAGACCATTGTGCTGATGGCTGACAGTGCCCTAGACCCAATACAATTGACTCCTTTAGGGGAAGAGGTATTTACTGCTCTTACGCAAGCTCTGGCCTCTGCCCCTGCTCTGGGTCACCCTGACTACAAAAAGCTATTCATGCTGTACAGCCATGAGCGCCAGGGCATGGCCTCCGGTGTCCTTACCCAACCCTTTTCACAGAAACAAAAACCAGTGGGGTTCTATTCTACCATCCCGGATCCTGTGACCCGGGCGTGCCACTGTGCCTTTGTGCTGTCGCTTAGGCAGCCACCACTGAGAAGCGAGTGCCTGATATTGTCCTGGGCATTCATTGACTTGCAGTACCACATGCAGTTGCAGCACTGCTTCTCCACTCTAGTATCCAGCATCTCTCATTCCAGCACCAAACACACTATGAACAGGCACTTCTTTGAGACACAAACCCCATGGTAGTTAGGTGCGCCACCCTCAATCTTGCAACTCTTCTACGTTCTTCGGAGAATGGAGATCCTCATGATTGGACCCAAGTCGTGGCCATCACCACCACTCCATGTCCAGACCTCACTGACACATCCCTGCCCAATGCAGACTCTGTTGTCTGCTCTGATGGTTCTGCTTTGCAGGACGATTTTGGTGTTCTATGCATTGGCTATGCTGTGTGTTCACAATCTGCTACACTAGAGGCTGCTGCCATTCCACAAGCCCACAGTGCTCAAGCTGCAGAACCGGTTGCTCTCACTAGAGCATGTGAGTTGTCTGCTGCAACTCGGGTCACTATTTACACTGATTCCCTGTATGCTTTTGATATCTGTCATTCTACTGGTCAGCTATGGAAGATAAGAGGGTTTCTTGCATCCCCTGGTTCCACTATTTCTCATGCTGTACTTATTAAAGCTCTGCTTGATGCCATTCACCTCCTCACAGAAGTTGCAGTTGTCCACTGTCGTGTCCACACTAGAGAACAGTCAGATGTAGCCCGTAGTAACACCTAAGCAGATGCCGCTGCAGCCATGCTACATTGCAGGGGACTGCTGACACTTTCTTCTAATTGGGTATTTTACAGAAACCCCTGTCTCATTCTATCTCTGAACTGCTTGCAATGCAACAGAAGGCCACTACTGAAATTACAGCATTTTGGACTTCCCGGGGCTGCACCCTAGACCCCGCTTTGCAGTTGTATGTTTCTCATGACAACATGCTAGCCATTACTCCTGTATTTCAACAACAGTTGGAACATGCATTCCTTTTAATGTCACATGTGTGCAATAGGGTAATTGCAAATGAGATACTGAAAGATTGGTATGCCCCTGGGATACACCAGATAGCGAAGGGAGTGACCCCCAACTGCATCACATGTAGGAGGAATAACCCAGGAGGGACACTCAGGCACCAAGGGAAGGGTGCCAGGCAGTGGGCAGAATGGGCAGTGTAGCATCTTGAGATTGACTTTATGGACCTACCACCCTCACAAGGCTACAAACTTGTACTAGTAATGGTGGACAAAATGTTGCGGTGGCCGGAGGCGTTCCCTTGCAGGAAAGTGCATGCAAAAACTATGGCAAAAAAGTTAATGTTTGATGTCATCACCTGTTTTAGGGTACCAGAATCTATAGATTCTGATAACAGCCCCCATTTCGTAGCTCAAGTGTTTGAGTAAGTTCTTAAGTGACTAGAGATTTCTCAGAGTCTGCACACTCCTTATCGGCCCCCTGTCCTCGGGCAGCTAAGAAGATGAACAGGCAAATCAGGAATAAACTTACCAAAATGTATTAAGAGACAGGACTCAAATGGTGGCAAGCTCTCCCTGTGGTCCTTCTGAACATTAGATTCAGCTCCAGTAAGGAACATGGATTAACTCCTTATGAAATCCATTTTGGAAGACGATTTCCACAACTGGAGTACTTTAGACATCCATACGTTTCTTTCATGGGTAGGGAGGAGGACCTGGGTCAGTATTGCAGAAGGATGCAAAGGGCTCTAATCAAATATCATTATCTTGCCAAAAATGCTTAACCTCTCCTTGCAGTCCCTGCCCATGATCTGCAGCCTGGAGATTGGGTTTGCGTGAGGAGTTCAGACGGAAAGACTGCCTCGAGCCAAGGTGGAGTGCATCCTGCTATGTTCTATTCACCTCTCACACTGTGGTCAAAGTAGATGCATGTCCAACCTGGATTCATCTGGCGCATGTTAAGAGGAGTCCATCATCACCAGATGCTGTTGAGTGCAGGCTAGACAATAAAATCTCGAAGATGGGTGTTGGTCTGCACCTGCCAAAAACTAGACTGAGATAAAGGAAGCATCTGGTGGGAGGAGAACTTCTGCAGCAGTTGGCAGGATGAGGAAAGAGTAACTAAACTGGTATTTGCAGGAGGGAAAGCCACGTGGTACAGAAACTGCCCCACCCCTCCCCGTTTCCAGCGCCCCCAGACAGATGGGAGCCCCAGTGATTAGAATAGGGAAGGGACTAGAAAGGGAGACGTAGCCACACCAGTGGGTAGACTCAGCCAGATCTAACCTCCAATGATAAAATGTCTCCATGTTGGTCTTTTGGAGAAGGTTTCTTTCTGGGATTGATTTTGGCTACACTTCACAGGAAGTGGTCACCCAAGAGGGTGTCACCCTGCACCCCATTGGACAGGAACACCTCCCTGATTCCCAACCCAGGAGCAAGGATAAATACTGCAGAGCTGCCCCAGAATTCAGATCCCTACTGGAAGAAGATACTAGAGAAGATGGACTGCCCTGCTGAACCCCTGGTCTGCACCTGAAGGACTGCACTCACAAGCACTTCACCAGCTGCACACTCTGAGGTTCAACAATAAAATGACTTTGCCTTGCTTCCACAACTCTAGGAGTGGACTCCCTGTAAGCTACAGGTACAAAGAAGCTAACTAGAGTCCCCTGCATCAAGTCCTGCAAGAAGAGCCCAGCTGACCAGTATCCAGTGGCTATTTGAGTATTCTGACCAGGTCCATTCTGGGAATTGTATTCCCAACTCCAAGGGGGTAATTCAGAGCTTCTCAAACCTTGGATCAAGTTTGTAGACACTTCAGGGACTCAAAAGGACCTCTGGAAGAAGATCCAGAAGTTTGGAGCAACTGTTGGAAAAAGCTCAATGAGTTGAAGAGGTGCATTGTGGTGGTTGTAGTCCCAGGACCCAAGAGGCAAACCAGAGCCCCTGAACCTTTAGCTGGTGTGGTGGACCACTTTCCTGAATCAAGAAACACTTCTGAAAGTAAGTGTCACAGCATTACATTATGGGTGGCCTGAACACTAGACTTTGGCCCTCATTCTGACCCTGGCGGTCGGTGATAAAGCGGCGGCCAAGCCGCCAACAGGCCGGCGGTCTAAAATATGCAATTCTGACCCTGGCGGGAACCGCCAACACAGCCCGCCAACTTAACACTCCGCCCGCCACAGCGGTACAAACAAACAGCGCGGCGGTTCCCGCCAACAGCCAGGCGGCAGACAATGTACCGCCCACCCTATTACGACCCACCAATCTGCAACCTTTTCCGGGGCAGGAGCACCGCCGATAAGAACACGGCGGAAACAGACTACGAACGGGAAAATGCTCACCTCTACGCACTCCACGCGAGATTCCGGCAGTATGGAACCAGAGTTGCAGGTCATCCCCGCACTCCTATTCCTGCTCATATACCAGGAGCACGCCCGGCGGCGCGGAAGACATCGGTGAGTACTGCACCTACGACACAGGGGAGGGAAAAGATTACCGGCACACACCCACCCACCCACACCCACTACAACACACACATCAATGCATTCCCACAGATCACTGTCACAACCCACAAACCACCCCCCTCCGAAATAATGCAAAGACCAAAAGAAGAGATCATAAACGGGCAGATATATTGAAATATGTACACCAGTAATCCCAATAAATAAATAAACTATGTACAAAATATATACAGCTACTAAATGTAGTCCAACCACTGTCCGTGGATCACAGGGGTCCTGTGCAAAGGGGCAAGGCCCAGTCCCACGACAAGAACTCCACGGAGAGAACACTGCAGGGGCATCATAAAGAAAATAGGACAGGCACCTCAGGGGGAAGGGAAGGGGGGGCACCTCAGCCACTTGAGTACACAACGCCAGATCCACGAGGGGACTCCATGACCACTGGGCCATCCTGGGGAGAGCAAAGCCACAGTCCAAACAGTCCATACAGTGGGTGGCCTGCCCACTGGGCCATCCTGGGGAGAGCAAAGCCACAGTCCAAACAGTCCATACAGTGGGTGGCCTGCCCACTGGGCCATCCTGGGGAGAGCAAAGCCACAGTCCAAACAGTCCATACAGTGGGTGGCCTGCCCACTGGGCCATCCTGGGGAGAGCAAAGCCACAGTCCATACAGTCCATACAGTGGGTGGCCTGCCCACTGGGCCATCCTGGGGAGAGCAAAGCCACAGTCCATACAGTCCATACAGTGGGTGGCCTGCCCACTGGGCCATCCTGGGGAGAGCAAAGCCACAGTCCAAACAGTCCATACAGTGGGTGGCCTGCCCACTGGGCCATCCTGGGAGAGCAAAGCCACAGTCCATACAGTCCATACAGTGGGTGGCCTGCCCACTGGGCCATCCTGGGGAGAGCAAAGCCACAGTCCATACAGTCCATAACAGACCCCACTGCCACTGGAGGAGGCAAGTTGGCCAGAGGACATCCTGCAGCCCTGCCCGAGATAGATCCTGCCCTGCCACGTCTGCCAAAGGGCCAGCGGTTCTTGCCTTGAAGGGCCCAGTTCAGCGGTTCCTGAGACGGCGGGGCCCAGTTCAGCGGTTCTTGAGACGGCGGGGCCCAGCGGAGCGGTGCGTGAGACGGCGGGGCCCAGCGGAGCGGTTCTTGAGACGGCGGGGCCCAGCGGAGCGGTGCTTGAGACGGCGGGGCCCAGTTCGTCGGTCCTTGCCCTGAAGGGCCCAGTTAAGCGGTTCTTGAGACGGCGGGGCCCAGCGGAGCGGTGCGTGAGACGGCGGGGCCCAGCGGAGCGGTTCTTGAGACGGCGGGGCCCAGCGGAGCGGTGCTTGAGACGGCGGGGCTCAGTTCAGCGGTCCTTGCCCTGAAGGGCCCAGTTAAGCGGTTCTTGAGACGGCGGGGCCCAGCGGAGCGGTGCGTGAGACGGCGGGGCCCAGCGGAGCGGTGCTTGAGACGGCGGGGCCCAGTTCAGCGGTTCTTGAGACGGCGGGGCCCAGTTCAGCGGTCCTTGCCCTGAAGGGCCCAGTTCAGCGGTTCTTGAGACGGCGGGGCCCAGTTCAGCGCTCCTTGCCCTGAAGGGCCCAGTTCAGCGGTTCTTGAGACGGCGGGGCCCAGTTCAGCGGTCCTTGCCTTGAAGGGCCCAGTTCAGCGGTTCTTGAGACGGCGGGGCCCAGTTCAGCGGTCCTTGCCCTGAAGGGCCCAGTTCAGCGGTTCTTGAGACGGCGGGGCCCAGTTCAGCGCTCCTTGCCCTGAAGGGCCCAGTTCAGCGGTTCTTGAGACGGCGGGGCCCAGTTCAGCGGTCCTTGCCTTGAAGGGCCCAGTTCAGCGGTTCTTGAGACGGCGGGGCCCAGTTCAGCGGTCCTTGCCCTGAAGGGCCCAGTTCAGCGGTTCTTGAGACGGCGGGGCCCAGTTCAGCGCTCCTTGCCTTGAAGGGCCCAGTTCAGCGGTTCTTGAGACGGCGGGGCCCAGTTCAGCGGTCCTTGCCTTGAAGGGCCCAGTTCAGCGGTTCTTGAGACGGCGGACGGTCTATGGCCAACTGCTAATTGCCTGGTGGTGCCCTCCTGGGCAGCGGGGATGGTGCTCCTTCACTGCCCACCTGGGCTGTGGGTGGTGGGGCCCTCCTGGCCAGCTGGGCTGGGTCCTCCCTGGGCAGCGGCTATGGGGGTGGTGGGCTCTCCCGGGGCAGCTGTGCCGGTTCCTCCCGGGGCAGCGGCTATGGGGGTTGTGGGCTCCTCCTGGGCAGCAGGCCTGCTGCCTGACCTCTCCGACTTGCTGCCCTTGCCCTCCTTAGTCGTGGGCCTGTGGCCCTTTCCTCCCTTTGGAGCTGTGGCTGGTGACTGTCTCTGGGTGGTGTCCGGGGGGATGTAGAAGGCGGGCTCCTGCGGCGCCCCTTCCGCCTTCTGCTCCTCTTCCCAGGGGGTGGGCTGGCTGTCCCCTTGCTGCTGGGCGAAGATCCAGACATGCGGGCTGGCGGGCTCCAATACCCCTGCACCCTTGTCAAGGGGGCTGCAGGGCTGGTGGTGGCTGAGGTGCTCTTCTTACCCCGACGAGAAGGAGGGGGGGGCTCAGGGTCAGGAAAGAAGTTAGTAGTGGCGAGGAAGAGCTTCTTGGGACAATGGAGAGTGGTAGGTACAGTGGGAATGGGAGTGGAGGGAGAGGATGTGGTTGTAGGTGAGTCACGTTTGCTGTCTTTGGGTGCAGGTGCAGGAGGGATAGGCTGTCGTGAGGTGGATGGCTGTTGGGTGGGTGGGTGGCTGCGTTTGTGTGGTGTGGAAGAGGGGGTGACAGACACAGTGGGAGAGGACACAGGGGACGTGTAAATGGCAGTGGGGGTGGTGACTGCACGTGTGCGGACTGGAGTGGAGGGTGTGCTGGTGATGGAAACACTGGCTGATGGTGAGGTGAATGGAGGTGTGAGTGTAGACGTCACAGGGAGGGAGGAGGGAGACGAGGAGGTGGGGGTCACAGAGGTGGTAGTGACTGTTGGCATGTCTGCATCGGAATGTTGCGTGTGTGAATGTCTGCGTGATCTGTGGTGCTTATGTTTGGATGAGCTTCTCTTGGGTGTTGAGGTGTGTGCAGGCTGGTCTGATGGTGTGGGTGGGACAGGCAGAGGAACAGGAGACTGGGAGGAGGGAGTTAGTAGAGGCAGGCAGGAGACAGGGACAATGGCTGCCGTCAGTGCTGAGGCCAGAGCCTGGAACGATCGCTGATGGGCAGCCTGACCCGAATGAATGCCCTCCAGGTACGCATTGCTGCAATGAACCTCCCTCTCCACCCCCTGGATGGCATTCAAAAGGGTAGTCTGCCCAACAATGAGCGTTCGGAGGAGGTCAATGACCTCCTCACTGAGGGCAGCGGGGGTAACAGGGGCAGGGCCTGAGGTGCCTGGGGCGAAGGAGATGCCCGGCTTCCTGGCAGAGCGGGCACGGGGCGAACGCTGAGGGGCTGCTGGGAGGGCGGAGATGGTGCGCTGGGTGGCGGCTGTACCTGTAATGGCGGGGGGCACGGATGGTGCCACCCCCGCAAGGGAGCCCCCTTCCGAGGACGTGTCCGTGTCGCTGCAGGCTCCAGTCGTCCCCGTCGTGGAGCTCCCCTCGCCCTCCGTCTCACTGGTCCAGTCTGACTCTGTGGCATGGCCCTCCTGGGCCATGTGAGATGCAGCTCCCTCCTGCCCCGATGCCACTTCTCCTCCGCCTGATGATGCTGATGCACACAAGCACAGAAAGACAAACAAAAAGGGGGGGGGAGAGAGAAATAAAGGGATATTGAGTACATGGATCTCCGGTACAGTTAGCGGACATGACAGACACAGATGCCCCCTGCACTAAGTTGCGCACTTGGGGTCCGCTACGCATTCCGTGGAACATGCCCTACACGCCTAGAGTTGACAACTGCACCCATGGATGACACGGCCCAGGGATGGCTGTACTGACAAACTACTGAGGGTGGTGGCTGGGGACACAGGGGCTTACGGGGGTGCCCAGCCTACAGATATCGCCCTGGCCTAGGGGGACCCCCAGCCCTCCTCCCCCAACCAGACACCTCCACTGCGCGACAACAGAGTAGATAATGCTTGTACTCCCTTGTGCCGTCAACTTGCACCCCCTTGTGTCTGCTGTGCTGCCCTCACGCGCCCATCCAATTCAGGGTAGGCCACCGCCAGGATCCGGAACATCAGGGGGCTCAGTTGACGGTAGGCACCCCGCCTACGTTGGGAGGCCATCCCCAGCAGAGACTCGGCGGTCTTCTTGGTCCCGCGGCGGATGTCCTCCCACCTCTTGCAGCAGTGGGTGCCCCGTCGATGGTGGACCCCCAGGGTCCAGACTTCCTTGGCGATGGCACGCCAAATCCCGATATTCTCATGGGCGCGGACCTATGTGACACGTACAGGGAGGGAGAAATACCACGTTCAAGTTTGTCAGCATTTTCCTTTCCAGTGGCCCAACGCCCCCCATCCCCGCCAGGCCCCCCGCCATGCCCCCCGCCAGGCCCAACATGCCCCCCATCCCCGCCAGGCCCCCCGCCAGGACCCCCGCCAGGCCCAACATGCCCCCCATCCCCGCCAGGCCCCCCGCCAGGACCCCCGCCAGGCCCAACATGCCCCCCATCCCCGCCAGGCCCCCCGCCAGGACCCCCGCCAGGCCCAACATGCCCCCCATCCCCGCCAGGCCCCCCGCCAGGACCCCCGCCAGGCCCAACATGCCCCCCATCCCCGCCAGGCCCCCCGCCATGCCCCCCGCCAGGCCCAACATGCCCCCCATCCCCGCCAGGCCCCCCGCCATGCCCCCCGCCAGGCCCAACATGCCCCCCATCCCCGCCAGGCCCCCCGCCAGGCCCCCAAGCCAGCCAGTGGCCCCAAATCCATATTGAATTAAACTCACTTGTTGGTCTGGAGGACCGTAGAGTAGCGCATACTGGGGGAGGACCCCATCCACAAGTTTCTCCAACTCCTCTCCAGTGAAGGCAGGGGCCCTTTCCCCAGGCGCAGCAGCCATTGTCCCTTCCAGACCGAGGTCACAGCAACACTTGCAGTATAGGTCCTCTCCTGTGAAAGTTCAAGTCGCAAGTGGATAAGTAGATAGAAAATGGCGGTGACGTCCGCGGCGGTGCGTACCGCGGCGGTGCGTCCCGCCACCGCCGGCGCCCTTCGCCATTGGCTCCTGAAACCCATAGGCTTCAATGTTAACCAATGCGGCTTTGCGCCGCGGTCTTCGCCCGCCGCCCGCCGCGGTGTGCCACGCCAGCGCATTGACCTCACATCCCATTGTCACACTTCACAGGTCAGGCAGCCGCCATTTCCAGGGCCCACATGGCTCAATTTCAACTGCGTCACACAGGCCTAGGCCTTGCATAGCCACTCAGACACGCCATTCACTGCATAGAGAATCGTATACTGTGCTAGCTGTGAGTACGTACCTGTGGGTTGCTTGACTGTGTGCTCCATGTTGTCCTTCCTAGGCACCGTCCGCTGGGTTGGGCGAGGAGACGGATGAATCCTCCCGTGTACCGACCGCTGGTGGACCTGTCGACAATGGAAGAACGCCACATTATCCTCACCTACCGTCTTAACCGTGCCACTATCCATGAACTGTGTGCCCAGCTGGAGCCCGACCTGATGTCCCCCATCCGCCAACCTACAGGGATTCCCCCTCTGGTGCAGGTCATGTCAGTACTCCATTTCTTGGCAAGTGGGTCATTTCAGACAACCGTGGGAATTGCTTCTCGGATGTCTCAGCCCATGTTTTCGAAGGTGTTAACCAGAGTGTTGTCTGCCCTGATGAAATCCGTGAGGAGCTACATCATTTTCCCTGAGGTGGGCGAATTGGCTACAGTGAAGGGTGATTTCTACGCCCTTGGACATATTCCCAACGTAATTGGTGCCATTGATGGGACCCATGTGGCTTTGGTTCCCCCAAGAGACAGGGAGCAGGTGTACAGGAACAGAAAAAATTACCATTCAATGAACATCCAGGTGGTGTGTTTGGCTGACCAGTACATCTCGCATGTAAATGCCAAATTCCCAGGGTCAGTGCATGACGCCTACATCCTCAGGAATAGCAGCATCCCTTACGTGATGGAACAGCTACAGAGACACCGTGTATGGCTAGTGGGGGACTCTGGGTACCCCAACCTGTCGTGGCTACTGACCCCAGTAAGGAATCCCCGGACCAGGGCAGAGGAACGGTACAATGAGGCCCATGGGCGTACTAGGAGGGTGATCGAACGCACCTTTGGCCTCCTAAAGGCCAGGTTTAGGTGCCTGCATATGACAGGTGGATCCCTAATGTACTCACCTAAGAAGGTGTGTCACATCATCGTGGCCTGCTGCATGCTTCACAACCTGGCTTTGCGCCGCCAGGTGCCTTTCCTGCAGGAGGATGGTCGAGACGGTGGTGTTGTGGCAGCGGTGGAACCTGAGGAGAGTGACGAGGAGGAAGACGACGGGGCTGAAACAGACAACAGGGACAGAATCATTGAACAGTACTTCCAATAGGACACAGGTAACATTTCAAAGATAATTTAGTAAATGTTAACTACTCTCCAGCATCTCTGCTGCCTGTCTATTTGCCCCAGTGTATGATGACTGAGTTTTGGCTTTTCCCTCCCTATTTCAGATCTGGGGTCCCCACTACGAGTCCTGTGCTTCGTTTCCCCATGGACTACAGCTTTGTGGCAGCTGTTTGTTGACTTCACCATGTACAAGGACATATTTGCACTGTCATGTCAATTACAATCTATTGAAATCACAGCCAGACTCCAGATATTTTGGTGCAAAATAGGTGTTTATTTAAGTGCTCAAAATGGGATGGGTGGTTTCAAGTGGGTGGGGGCTATGGTGAAGGAATGTCCATGGCAGAGTCCAGAGTAACAGTCACACAGGTGCATTGTCCAGAGGCCTGTGGAGAGATGGAGCATGGGCAGTTCAAGGATGGACAGGGTGACAATGTGGGACAGTGGGATGACATCAGGTGGTATCCATTGCTGGCGGGGGTCTTGACATCCTACTCTGTCTTCTTGCGAGATCTCAGGGCCCTCTTGCGGGGTGGTTCTTCTCCTGCAGGAGGTGGGGGTCTGGTGGGCTGCTGCTGTGCGGGGGCCTCCTGTCCACTAGCGCCGGCTGAGGTGGTTGGCTGTTCTTGGTCCAGGCTAGTGGCAGGGGCCCTTGGGTGTTGTTCAGTGTCCGCCCTGTTGTTGACGAGGTCCTGCAGCAGCCCTACCATGGTAACCAGGGTGGTGTTGATGGCTCTGATGTCCTCCCTGTACCCCCGATAGTGTTCCTCCTGCAGTACCTGGATCTCCTGGAACCGGGCCAGTACCGTCGCTATCGTCTCCTGGGAGCGGTTGTATGCTCCCATGATGGTGGTGAGGACCTCGTGGAGAGTGGGTTCCCTGGGCCTCTCCTCCCCCCCCTGTCGCACAGCTGCCCTCCGAGTTCCCCTGTTTCCCTGGGCCTCTGCCCCCTGGCCGGTGTGCCCACTACCACTGCCCCCAGGTCCCTGTTGTTGTTGGGGTGGTGGGTTATCCTGGGTGCCCTGTAGTGGTAGACACACCGCAGATTGACGCGCCCTGGAGACAGAGGCATGGGCCCGCTGGGTGGGAGCTGTGCTGGTGTTCCCAGAGGGGTTTGGGTCTGTAGTGGCCTGGGCCTGTGTGAGGGGAACCGACTGTCCAGAGGTCCCCGATGGTCCGGGCTGGTCATCGGTGTCCAGGTCGACAGAGCTGCTGTCATCGCTGACGGCCTCTTGGGTGGGGGGTGTGGAGAATTCTGGCCCCTCCGCCGCGGTGTGTTGACGGTCGGGTCCTGCAGGAGTATAGAGGTATGGTTATAGTTTCAATGTGTGGCATATGGGTGTATCTGTGGGTTCTCGTGTCCCCAAGTGCTGGCATTCGTGTGTGGGGGCTTTGGTGAGGGTGGCTTGTGGGGGGGATGTGTATATGCATTGGGCATGCTTTGGTGATGGGTGTCCATGCTTAGTGGACGCATGCAGGCCTAGGTTTTGGGATGTGTGGGTTGTGATGGTGAGACATTGGCGGGGAATAGGTGTGCTGGGGGTGGGGGTGAGGATGGTGGTGGGGTTGAGGATGGTGGTGGGGGTGAGGGTGGGGGTGAGGATGGGGGTGGGGGTGAGGGTGGGGTTCGAGGATGGGGGTGAGGGTTGGGGTCTGATTTGGCATGCAGGTGGGGGGGAAGCAGTATTGAAGCTTCAACTTACCAGTATCCATTCCTCCGCCGACTCCTGCGAGGCCGTCAGGATGCAGGATGTTCAAGACTTCCTCCTCCCATGATGTGAATTGTGGGGGTTGAGGTGGGGGTCCTCCGCCAGTCTTCTGCACGGCGATGTTGTGCCTGGATACCATGGAACGCACCTTCCCCCGTAGGTCGTTCCATCGCTTCCTGATGTCTTCCCGATTTCTGGGGTGCTGTCCCACTGCGTTCACCCTGTCGACAATCCTCTGCCATAGCTCCGTCCTCCGGGCAATGCTGGTGTATTGTATCTGTGTGCCGAACAGCTGGGGCTCTACCCGAACGATTTCCTCCACCATGACCCTGAGTTCTTCGTCTGTGAAGCGGGGTTGTCTTTGGGGTGCCATGGGGTGGTGTGTATGATGTGTGGGGTGGAGTATGTGTATTTAAGTGAGTTGAGTGTGGTGGTGTGTGTTGTTTTGTGTGTGGATAGTGTGTGGGTGATGGTGTTGAGTGGCTGTGGCTGTTATTTTTTGGATGCTGGTGTCTCGCTCTTGCCTTCTTTACGAATTTTTTAGCGTAGGGGTTTGTGGGTGATGTGGGTGAGTGTTTTAAATTGTATTGTGTGTGTGGGAGTGGTGTGTGTATGTGTATCAGGTGTGTGGGATTCAAATCGTCCAATGTGGCTGAGTTTTGTTCGTTTGTGTGTATTCTGACCGCGGCGGTGTGTCCCGCCAATGGAATACCGCGTTTGAATGACCGCCGCGTGGATTCGTGGGTCGTAATGGCATGGGCGTATTTCTGTTGGCGTGACGGTGGAGCTTTTGTCACCTCCACCTTTCCGCCGACCGCTGGTCTGGCGGTCTGTTGTGGCGGTCGGATTTTCGGAGGTTTGCCTTCTGCGGGTCAGAATGACCGTGGCGGGTTTCCGCGACCGCGGCGGGATTTTGGAGGATTTCTGACCGGCGGTAGGCGCCTTTTACCGCCGAGGTCAGAATGACCACCTTTGTCTCTGTCCAGTGCGAACATTTTTAGCCCTTTGAGCGCTATTTGCTTCTAAGCGCTAGTTTTACTTTTAATCTTTAAAAATTCAAATCTCTGGTTCTCAACATTAGATTTTTGTCATTTTGGTGTGATTTTAAAAATAAAAATATTTCCAATTTTTATAAAGTGGTGTTGGATGTTTCTTGTGTGTTGTGTTTTACTTATTTACTGTTTTGTTGATATTAAATGCTTTACACATCTGTCTCCTATGTTAACCCTAAATGCTCATGGGCCAAGCTGCCATGGGTTGAGCAAGGATTAATATACTGAGACCTGGGACGCGCTGAAACATTCTTGCCGGGAATCGAGGAGGAGGAGGTGGGCAGCTGCTGTGTGCTGCCATCAATCAGGGCAGGAGCCCTTTAAAAACACGTAAGCGCTCCCGCTCCGCAGGACGCGCTGAAACATTCTTGCCGGGAATCGAGGAGGAGGAGGTGGGCAGCTGCTGTGTGCTGCCATCAATCAGGGCAGGAGCCCTTTAAAAACACGTAAGCGCTCCCGCTCCGCGGGACGCGCTGAATCATTCTTGCCGGGAATCGAGGAGGAGGAGGTGGGCAGCAGCTGTGTGCTGCCATCAATCAGGGCAGGAGCCCTTTAAAAACACGTAAGCGCTCCCGCTCCGCGGGACGCGCTGAAACATTCTTGCCGGGAATCGAGGAGGAGGAGGTGGGCAGCTGCTGTGTGCTGCCATCAATCAGGGCAGGAGCCCTTTAAAAACACGTAAGCGCTCCCGCTCCGCGGGACGCGCTGAAACATTCTTACCGGGAATCGAGGAGGAGGAGGTGGGCAGCAGCTGTGTGCTGCCATCAATCAGGGCAGGAGCCCTTTAAAAACACGTAAGCGCTCCCGCTCCGCGGGACGCGCTGAAACATTCTTGCCGGGAATCGAGGAGGAGGAGGTGGGCAGCTGCTGTGTGCTGCCATCAATCAGGGCAGGAGCCCTTTAAAAACACATAAGTGCTCCCGCTCCGCGGGACGCGCTGAAACATTCTTGCCGGGAATCGAGGAGGAGGAGGTGGGCAGCAGCTGTGTGCTGCCATCAATCAGGGCAGGAGCCCTTTAAAAACACGTAAGCGCTCCCGCTCCGCGGGACGCGCTGAAACATTCTTGCCGGGAATCGAGGAGGAGGAGGTGGGCAGCTGCTGTGTGCTGCCATCAATCAGGGCAGGAGCCCTTTAAAAACACGTAAGCGCTCCCGCTCCGCGGGACGCGCTGAAACATTCTTGCCGGGAATCGAGGAGGAGGAGGTGGGCAGCTGCTGTGTGCTGCCATCAATCAGGGCAGGAGCCCTTTAAAAACACGTAAGCGCTCCCGCTCCGCGGGATGCGCGCGGGCGGCGCCCAGGCAAAGCCCGGGCCAAGGGCGGGCCCGTCCTTGCCCGTCATTGCCAGGAAGAGGCAGGGCAGGGCCACCCCCCTGTCATTCACCTTAAACTGTGGTCCCAGATAACCACTTTCCATTTGTCTGCCCGAAGGACAAACTCAAGCCTATTTACACTGCGGTGGGGTAGCTTTCCCCCAAAGCTCCAGGCCTCTACCTAGCTATTGGCCAATTACCAATATTAACCTGCCTTTGCTCGCCCCGCTGTGATCTCACTTGAATCTCCCACTAAATATAAGGCCCTTGGTTTTTAGTAAAATGGGCCGACGACGTGGGGGGTGTTTGGACGGGAAATTGCACTCTAACAAAACCCTGGATGGCTTTTTACAAAAGGCCGTTGGGGAACTTGAAAGAGAAATAGAATTAGTGCAACGTCGTCTTGCTGCCCCTCCTTCTGCATCCATTAGTTCAGCCCATGATAGCCCAGTCCCACAGCCCCACCCGCGTCTAGAGCTCCAGTCTGTCCCGATTATCCATTCCCCTTCTCCATCCAAAATTCCCCAAGAGACCCAAGATGACACTCCAATTGCACCTGCCATTTGTGCTGCACCAACTCCATTGGTCCAGTGTCCCCCAATAGAAGGTTCCCTTACTTTAACTGAATCTAATACCAAAGGGAAAAGGAAGCGTAGGGAACCTGTCCTCAAAAATAAACGATCTAGAACCTTGAGTCCCTCTAATCTGGCCCAACCTTCTATCAATGATATGGCTCCAATCTCCTTACACAATACCAATAACTCCCATGCAAATGAGTTCATTAGGGATCTCATAAGAGATGAGCTCTCTAAATTACTTCTTCCTATCTCCAACCGTCTTCAAATAATTGAGGACAAACTTGATAGTCTTACGAGCAGTCAGCTACCAACAATTTCTTTACCTGTAGAAATTCATCCTAATCATGACTCTACTGTTGCCATTAGTCACACTGGCCAAATACCCAAAACGTTTCCTCCTATTCTAAATCATGACTGGCCTAGTTCTGCTAAAACCCCCAGTATCCCGACGAACAAGCCCCATATGGCCTTAGCTCCCTTATTAAAAGGAACCGCCACATGGATCAATCCAGCAACTAACTCGGGAGACGGCCCCCCTATTAGGGAATCCTCACATTCAGCACACAAGAAGATGGATAAGAGTAGTGACTCTCAAGAACCTAAAGTGCTTCATTTACCACCTGAATCATGCCCTTATGTTCTCATTATATCAAACGTTCCTGAACTCAAACCTCATTTTTCCGAATCCTTCATCGAACTCAAAAATAAGGTTATCCACTGGTTGCATGTGAATGCGGGGTTTGCTTTTTCCATGTCATCTTCAATATTGATGGTGAGAAGGGTAGGGTGGGTGGGCCCTCTAGCGAAGATCGGTGTTGGGGATTGTATTGTCATTAATTTTTATTCCCCCGATCTTGTCCATCGACTTTCTTCAAATGCTAACAGACTTTATCCTACAACTGGCAAAACTTTTCTTTGCAGGTTACAAGTGTTTTATCCACCTTCTATGTCGTCCTGGAGTACTCAATCACCACCATTATACGGGGCCGGCTCGGTTTCTCACACACTGCCCACCCCCGTAATTGGTCCTAGACGTCCTCTATCCTCTCTCTCTGAGGCAGATTTACTAGGAGATGCCTCTCAGGATGTGGTATTGTCTAACTGCGAAGCTGAGTCCATTTGCCCTATTGGTCTTAACATCTCGGCCGATTTTGTTGTCCCGGGTTCACCCAAAAGTTTAACATGTCAAGCAATTGAGGAATGCATCTCTAATCAGTCAAACGCTCCCTATACCTTGGGTCACACCTGCATGGTCAACTCACCAAATCCAAACACTATTGGGGTTATATCCAGCGAGGTTCTAAAGACACAGAGTAAGAAATCTTCTGATCTTAATCCACCCGAGGGAAGCACCATGGTCCTTAACAGTCCCCCCCCTAGTATTCTATATGCCCAGAATAAAGTTGGGTCCTCATGCTCAGAGGATCTCGATAAGGTGCTCAGCTGGAATATAGCTGGATTGGAAAGCAAATTACATAGCCCAGGTTGGGGTAACCTTATTGATGATCACTTGATTTGCCTTTTTCAAGAAACATGGGCATTAGAACCCAAATATAGACTCGGTTTCAAAAGCTTTTGGGTTCCGGCCCGTAAGTCATCTTCTGGGAGACCTTCGGGAGGGTTGCTCGTGTGGCTAAATACTTCTCTCAGGTGCAAGATAGAAGAATTAGACACTGGTTGCCCGGACCTGCAAGCCCTATCGTTAATGATTTCTGAAGAAAAACCCCTCCTTTTAATTAATATCTATAACAGGAATGTGAGTCCCCACTTTGAGTCTGACGTTCTGTCGAATTTGGACTATGTTCTTAAAAGTAAGCCCTCCTCTTTTGTTTTAATTGGAGGAGATTTTAATGTTACCTTCGAACCTAATCCTTTAGTCCAAGGAATTTGTAAAGAAGAGGATGCCCATTGGGGCATCCCCCAGTTAGTCTCCAACAAAAAACCAAGATTGAACAAATTTGCACGCCTTTTGGCTGACATTGCACTAGCTCATGGCCTCCGAGCCTGTAATGGCCGCTCACACTCGGATGCTATTTTGCGACCTACTTTTAGGCGCGGAAAACATAGCAGTCGCATCGACTACATACTTCTTGATATCCGTCTTTGGCGTTACATGGTAGATATGAGGGTAGATGAGCAGCCCGTGAGCGACCACGATCCTCTGATTCTATCAACCAGAGGTCTTTTTCCTTCGTTTATAGTGCCTCACTCTAGGTCCAATGTGTCCCAACTGGCCCTAACCAATAATAGATGCAATTTAAAATGGGAATCTGTTACCTCCTCCCCTAAACATTTAGCATCCATTTACAGCTTGCTTGCGAATCATATGGAGTGTATGATCCGGTTAGATGAGTCTGAGGAGGGCGATAGCCTTCTTACAGCCCTGATCTGTTCCAATCTTTAAAACAATTTTTCACTAAAGAGACTGTTAACAACTCCAATAAAAAACACAATGCCCCTTGGTTCAATAATTCTTGCAGAACAGCACAACTAGCTCTCCTGGATGCAATCAAAGAAGGCCATGCTGCGACGCTGAGAATAGCCAGGGGCGCTTACAAGAAGGAATGCTCAAAGGCACGCAGAAGCTGGGAGGAGGCCAGATGGGCCACTATTCTGGTTTCAGCCTTATCTAATAATACTTCCAAGTTTTGGAAACTAATAGCTGATAATGACAGTGACTCCCCAGCCGCGCCTGGCTCTACAATCCTCTCAGCAACTTGGGTAGAGCATTTTGGGCAACTTTATGGAGGTCCACCAGAAGTTTCTCTGTGGCCCCCCAATGATTCAACAAACCAAGAGATCATTCCAATTTCTTTTTCTCTTTCCGAAACTAGAGCTGCAATAGACTCCCTGAAATGAGGGAAGGCTCCTGGCCCAGATAAAATTCCAGGTGATTTATATAAATCTAGACCTGATATATGGGCTCCCTACCTCAATTTTATCTGCAATGCTATTGCAGCAGGCGCACCAGTTCCATCTTCTTGGAAAGGGGCTGAAATTGTACCGATCTTCAAAAAAGGAAATCCAAACATTCCGGCTAACTACCGTCCAATTAGTCTCCTCGATAACTTCCAAAAAATTTATGCGAAACATCTTCTGTCCCACCTTGAGGAATGGATTATAGAGTCTGAAGCCCTTTCTGATTTACAAGCGGGTTTCAGACCCGCAGTGAGCACAGTTGACCAAGCTCTAAGATTTATGTCAATAAAATGGAAGAATGTTGACCTGGGGGGGGGTAACCTTTACGTGGTCTTTATAGACCTAAGAGCCGCATTTGACCTGATCCCCAGGAATCTGCTGTGGTCAACATTATTAAACATGGGAGTGCCATTTGGCCTCCTGAAACTCATAGCTCAGTTGCACCAAAATACCTTTGCCCAAATCAGGTGTGGACAGGGGGGCGAGCTGACTGACCCTGTAGCTATCAAAAAAGGAGTTAGACAAGGTTGTGTTTTGTCACCTACTCTTGTTCTACTCTACATTAATAATTGCATCCACTACCTAGAGAACTGCATAAATGATTCTCCGAAACTAGGTGGGGAAAAAATCCCCTGCCTGCTATATGCAGATGATACGATCCTACTATCAAAATCGCCAATGGGAATTCAACACCTGATTAACCAGTTCTGTGCTTATTGTAGTGATTATGGTTTAGATGTAAACATTAAGAAAACTAAATTTATGATATTCACTACCTCTAAAAAACTATTGCGTACTAATGTTAAGATGAATTCGTCCCCATTGGAGAAAGTTGAAGAGTTTGATTATTTGGGTTTCAGATTATCTACATCAGGCAAATGGAAGGCAGCAATTGACAAAGGGGCTCTGATCATAAGCCAAAGAGGTGGGGCCTTAGTCCGCAGATCTAGAAAGGCTCCGAGCCCCCCTCTGAACATTCTTGCGGAGATTTATAATGTTCAAATCAGAGCAGCAGCCCTATATGGAGCGGAACTTTGGGGGTCCCATAAAAACCTGGACATTCTGCAAACTAAGGAAAATATTTTCCTTAGGCAGGTGTCCAGGCTAGGTACGGGCACTCCAATGACCCCTTTAAGGCTTGACCTTGGCTTAAATGGCATTAAAACCATAGCGGCCTTAAGACCCCTTACCTACTGGATTCGTCTATGGAAATCTGCTGAACTAGAACCATATAGGCTGGCTATAAGAGAGTTGATAGCCGCTCCCAAGGCATTGGAGAGAATCCCTTGGCTGAAAGAGATGAAAACTGCCTGGGACAAAATGGGTCTTTCCCATTATTAGAACCACCCGCATCAAATCCCTGATAAGGCTAGGAGATTTGTTACGAGCAGATATTGGGAGAAAGTTAACGAAGATTCCCTGCACCAAAAGAGGGCGGGTAGGTTAACAATGGATTTTCTTCAAATTAAGCATGAACCCTGGGCTGAGAATTTCCTGAACCTCCCTATCCCCCCGTATGCATGCACTCTATACCTGCAGTTAAGATATGGTACATTGCCTACCAATGGTTTCACGGCCCATTGGTCTTCTAACATCGCTACAAATGATAGGTGTATTTTCTGTCAACATTGTAAAGAAACATCAGAGCATGTATTATTCTTCTGCCCTTTGTACAAGACACCAAGAAAGAGGTGGATTACCCCCCTCTGTAAAAACATGTTATTTCAGGAAAGAGTAACTGCCATTAGAATCTGTACACATGATTTTTCTCCCAGGGTTGCCATTCCAGTTACCAAATACTTATCGGAGGCCTGGTACATCCGTCGCAAGTTCATTGCACCCAAAGGCTCCTGAGTCATTTCTATACTAGTCTCTAGAAGGATTTTAATCTTCTCTTTTTATCCTTTTTGTATTGCTTTTAGTAGGAAATTTCCATTACGAATTTGTTGCCTTTTTTATGACTACCAAGACTGCACAAGCTTATATAGCCTTCCCATATAGTTTTTCTGTTGTTTTTTTTTTGATTGGTACTCTGATAATGTTTCCTTTTAGTCCAATTAGACTATTTTCTGTCTTTTTTGTCTTCTGGCTGTGCACACTGGTCCTCCAGACAAAAAGTTCTACATTTTAGTTTTTAGCTCTGTCCCCTTTTCTTATTATATCTATTTATGTTTTATTTTATTGTATTTATATATATGATGAAATGCTTTGTCCTGTTGTTCTTATTGTTACAATGTTTTGACGTCTATTGGTTTTATATTGTTATTATGTTTTTATCACATTCTTTTTTCAAGTATGATTGTTATTACTATCTTAAATGGACTAGATTTCTAGTCCGAATGAACTTAATAAATAAAATACTGAGACCTTGACTGGACCTAGTGGGGCTTGTTGTCTATTGCTAAGTGTAGGTGCCTACATGCCTTTACTAGTAATCCACTTTCCAACAGAAACTACACCTGGTTAAGTTTATCAGCTGGCATAGTTCTTTCATTGCAGGCATGTAGTTTCCTTTATCTACACCAGTCCCATGTGAAGAGGGATAAACTCTGAAAGCTTCCTAGGCTTGCTTCATGCATCCATCCTGTATTCATGGTGCCTTTAGTCATAACTCAGCAATGGCATAGTGTTTTATTTGGATGAGATTATTTAAATGTTGGCATGTAACCCCTATGTTTCTGTATCCCATAGGATCTTAGAAGTTTTTTCCTGGCCCACCTAAGAGCCAGCAGATCAAGATGAACACTTTTCATTCCTCTTTCCGGGAAATAATGCAGACATATTAACATATTGTATCTGTAACAGTTTGCCCCTAAATTCTTGTGACACATACTCTCTAGTGTAACAGCCCTCTTCCTATTCCTAGAAGTCACAATGCTTTCCTCCAATGTGGTCCCTGACTAAGGGAAACTCTAAGCTTGTTTTCTGCTTTCTTGCCTACTTTGAAATCCATATCTCCATGATCTGCCTTCTTGCTTTTCTATTTCTTGCACCCCCATAACCTTGTTGCCTTAGCACACTTAGGCCCAAATTTAAGAATGGCCTTGCGCCATCTAACACCACATCAGCTTCTTTTTTCTGATGCTAATGTGTTGTCAGATTGCCGAAAAAGCTGCACCATATCTACAAAGTAGAGCAATGCATGCATTGTGCCACTTTGCGGCACCTGCGCCACATTATGCATGTGCTATGCATAATGTATGCAAGGGGGGCATTCTGGCCCAAGGAGCCCCACAAAAATGGTCCAATGAAACCTAAAAGATTTAATTGCACCTATTTGGGGTCATTTTTAATGCGTGCTGAAAGAAGACGTTAAAATGAGGCACCCATGATAATCAATGCGCCTGCTTGCACTTTGTTTCACTAGCATCAGAATTCTTGACAATAGTGGAGCAAAGCGCCACAATAGCATCAAAAATACTGCCATGGTGCACCATAGCTTAAATACGGTGCACACGTGGTGGCATTAGGGGAATCAAGAAAAGTGGCGCTTCACATTTCTTAAATCTGTGCCTTATTGCCTTAAATCTAGATTTTTCAAACAACAGGAGGTCTAATGTTGTGTGACCCCTCATTATTTAGAAGCTAATGCTATTTTAATTGTTAGTGTCAGACCTAATTTCCCTGAGCCCCGGCTTGTGCATATTTATGTAGTGTAATAGCAGTATGACACTGGAAACCTTGCCATCGCAGACACTGTGGACACATTCATGTGGGAGGAGTACAAGAGCACGCTAGGGGAACTTGTTCTCTGCAGGGGGATTATGCTGTGCATTGTAAAGTCTTGGGATGTGGCTGTACAGCTCCTGCTGATATGCCACTTTCAGAGGAAGCTCTCCTGGACAGCATAGACTTGTGTTTTAATGTGGACTTATAGAATGTGGGCTTGTGGAATCTTGCATATGTCATTGGAACGCACTATGTTCTGGGCGGTGACATCATGGGATTCTGTGACGGTTGGTCGGATGATTGTGTAGGTCTCACTTGACCGACACAGGTTGGTCATCTGCCATTCAAAAGTGCTGCGTTATCATTACAACAGTATTTCTGGTGATGAGGATGGAATGTGCCAGGCATCTGACATAGGTGTAAGTGTACTCCGGCGGAGAATAGCCTATGCCACTCCGGTGAAGAGGAGCTTGAGACATTGGTAATTTTTTTCACACTGCTTCTCTATTGACAGTACGTGAAGCAACGTACTGTTAGAGGATACCTTGTGACTGGGAAATTAATTCATTTATTGAGAATCAGAGGGAGGCCCAAAGGGTTTTCATCAGTTTGATTTAGTAGCCTGCACGCACCTTCAAAGCACCCTAGCACTCCCAGAACCTTTGCACTCCCCCGCGAACCGTGAGTGTAAAGTGAAATAATCAGTGAGGGTGCACAGTGCAGAAGGAGAAGCACATGAGGCCTGCACCAGGTGGAGCGTGTGAGTTCTCCGGCAGTTGCTGCCATCTCGTGGAGGAGCGGGTGAGCCCTGCACTAAGAGGAGCGTGCGAGCCCTCTGGCAGTTGCTGCTGTCTTATCCACACACCGGGGGAAATAAGGAGATTAGCACAGATGTCGGCACATCTCCCAATGATTCAGGTAAATAATAAAAGCTTAAGGAGATCAGCATGTGGATCAGCTCAGCTCCCAATGGTTCGGCACTAGCAACGATTAGAGAAACAGTGTGTTGGCACGTTTCACAAACAAAAAATAATAACAAACTTTAAGCAAGCAAAAACAGTACATATGTCATCAAAGGAAATGTACCATCTACCTTTACTTTTATCACAACTTCAAGGACTTCTTGGGGGATTCTCAATGGTAAGTCCAGTATTAGCCTTCTGTACCTTCCATTTATTATACTTCTCATCTTTGCTTTGTAGTGTTGAATTCCTTGGTTCATTTCAGGTTTACTGTGTTTTACCACAGTAATTCAGTTTTTCACTCAATACCGGTGACCCTCCCTTTCTTATGCAACAGGGGGATCTGGATTTCTAGGTCATAGAAATGAACAGAAAACTGTTGGAAATTGCCCTTTTTTGCAGGGTTATCCCCAAACATTTTGACTCTGACCTCTCATTTTTGATCCTGTGCTGAATTTTGTTTTGCTGGATTCAGGGCTCAGGGCACTTTGCCACTGCTGACCAATGCTAAAGTGTAAGTGTTCCCTGTCTAAATTGTATTGGTGACTGGTTTATCTATGATTAGCATATTTGATTTACTAGTAAGTTCTTAGTACAGTGCACCAGGTGTGCCCAGAGCCTGTAAATCAAATGCTACTAGTGGGCCTGCTGCACTGATTGTGCCACCCACATGAGTCGGCCTGTAAACATGCCTCAGACCTGCCACTGAAGTGTCTGTGTGTGCAGTTTTGAACTGCCATTTTGACCTTGTAAGTGCATCGACTTGCCAGGCCCAAGCCTTCCCTTTTAAGACATGTAAGGCACTCCTAAGGTAGGCCAAAAGTAGGACATGTACTGGCGTGTTTTACCTGTCCTGATAGTGAAACTGCTAAATTCATTTTTCACTATTGCAAGGCCTATCTCTCCCACAGGCTAACATGGGGATTGTCTTAAATTTCTTTCAAGTGTTATTTCCCATTGGGAGCAGTTGGAGATGTGGAGTTCGGGGTCTCTGAACTAACAATTTAGAAATACATCTTTTGGTGAAATTAAGGTTTCAAAATGTAAGTTTGAAAATGCCACTTTTAGGAAGTGTGTATTTTCTTGCTTAACCATTCTGTGCATCTGTCTGGCTGTGGAATACACATCTGGATCAGGATGACAGTTGGGTTGTTTGTGAATTCACTCTAGACAGTCACACAAATGGAGCTGAGGTGTGCCCTGCATATCCTGATGGGTCTTCCTGGGCTTGAGAGGTGGCGCTAACACTTGCACCTGACTAGGACTGTGCCTGTCCTTACACAAAGCAGTTTCCAACCCGCTGGAGTGTGTCTGGGGCCAGGGAAGGAGAGGCAGGGTCCTGTGCACTAGAAAAACATTTCTTTGAAATGTGCCTACTTCAGCGGCAAAAGGGGGTATAAGTACTGGACCTCTGACAATGCATAGTTAGAATCCTTCTGGACTGAGGAAATCCTGCCAGGAAGAAGAGCTGGATGCTATAGGAGGGACTCCCAATCTACCTATTGCTTTGTGGTGCTGGCCTGCTGCTTGCTGCTTCTGTCCTGGGAGTGAAAGGTCTGGACTTTGTTTTCTACATCCTGCTTCCAAATGTTCTCCAAGGGTTTGGACTGAGCTTGCCCCTGTCAAGGAGCCTCAGGGACTTTACCTGCCAGTGTCCAGGCTCTCATGCTGAGAGTCCTGATTTGCCAAATGGTGCCAAATCTAGTTCCTAGGCTCATGGGAGTGAGTTCTGGTGCAAAAAGGAAGAAACTAGTGCATCAACTTCCAGAATGATTTCAGAACTGGTGCTGCACTCTGACCCTATGCCGCTGCCTGCGTTGGAGCGGTGGTCCCAGTTGGAGCTATTGTGCTTCTAAGCACTATACTAAATTTAATCTGTGAAAATTTGTATTTTCACTTTTGTAATTTGGATTTTTATTAATTTGGTCTTGTTTTCCTCAGATACATTTTGGCTATTTTTCTAAGCTGGTGTGGAGTACTTTTGTGGTGTTTTCACTGTGTTACTGTGTTTGTGTGTGTGTGTATACAAATACTTTACAAACTGCCTCTGAGATAAGCCTAAATGCTTGAGCCAAGCTACCAAGGGGGTGAGCAGAGGTTATTATCTTAGCTGTATTGAAACTGAAAAAGGTCTTAGTTGCACATCCCTTGCAGGTCAATGTGATGTCCTATTGCGCTATAGCATGGTGTTCTAACACTAAAACACACCTGTAGCCAAGATGTGTGAAACCTAGAAGAGCTACCCCCTGGTCAGTTGTAGACCAAAAAACATATATTAACGGAGCACACAACAAACGTGTAATTATATTCAGTATCCTAATTATCATTTATTTTTAAGTGCCCATACATTGACCTTGGTACCTACATATATTCAATTTTATTATGAAAGAGATACTACAAGAAACCCCTTCAAACATCCTTATATATATATTCTCTCTTGAGTTTGACAGCAGAAACAAGCCAATAGTGTCCTTAACATTACACGTATTCTTATTCCAAATTCCACACAGATTTTATATCTCTATCTCAATCATAAATACAATTGTTTGATGGTAGTTTCTCAAGTATATCAAATTCTAAATCCAAGAACAATTAGTTCCTCATGAATATATACAGCCACAATTGTTTGATGATAATCAAATTCTAAATGCAAGGACAGTTGGTTCCTCATGAATGTCCACAGCCTACTCACAGCCGAGACGTGTTTCGTCCTCTACAGGAGTTTTTCAAGGCTGATTAATATAAACAATAAAACACTGTTAAAAGGCAAATGTCCATTATAAATACCATAAGGGAACAAAAAGTTCCCAATTTAATTAAAAAAGGAGCCCAAGACATGTCTTCTGCTAATCATGTGTCCTAGTCACCCATATTAAAATAACCAGAAATCATGTAATACCCTGGTCCTGAAATATATTCCAAATGAATGAAGTGAAAAAAGAAGTGATTCCTTTACCAACCCATAGTTGGAATTGGAAACAAACAGATAGATATAGATGTGAACTTATTGTTAGAATACCAGGTACAAGAAAAGAAGAAAT
Source organism: Pleurodeles waltl (assembly GCF_031143425.1). Taxonomy (NCBI): domain Eukaryota; kingdom Metazoa; phylum Chordata; class Amphibia; order Caudata; family Salamandridae; genus Pleurodeles; species Pleurodeles waltl. Next base: position 32,990,756 of record NC_090437.1, read on the forward strand.
GTATAGATGTAACCCATTCACTATACCTGAAGTGTTACCAATTGCACACTCATAAAGTGTCCAAGAGGGCATGCAATAGCGTGATCATGCATCAATCATAGCAGGTCAAGTTGTTCAGTTAGAGAAGTTATAAGTCACAAACATTGTATTACCTAAATCGCAATGTTGTTGTCTCCCATTGAGGAAAAAATCAAGAGTACTAAAAGAAGAAAAGCAATTTGTGAAAAATAAAAAGCACAAAATACTACTCTGTAATGAGTCCACCGTAACAAAGGAAACAGAGACACTGTATAAACCAACCCAAAGCTCACCTAAGAGAAGAAAAAATGCACCATTTCCCAGATCTAGAAGAACTTTCATTCGATTCAAATTTACGATTACTCAGACAACCAAAATCTTTCTGTAGTAAGTAGTCACCAAATAAGTATGTTGGTGATTGGTCATGACTGTTGAAACCCAAAAGTTATATATATTAGCTAGAAAAGCCGCTGGAAAAAATGAAATATATTTTTTCTACAAAAGTCCTCCTTTGAAGGTTAAACACATATTCGGAAGGCATAGAGCAATCCGACCTAACCTTAGTATTGGGATGTGAAATTGTAGTAATGGATGGAGACCATGATAATCCCTCAATGTATCCTGTATAGAATGTACATGAGATGTCCCCTTTTAGTCCAGGTCATATAGTCATACCGTATAAGCATATCAAACTTGACACATTAAACGGTAGTAACTAATCCAGTATAACAGTATGCACCATCAAGAACATGTGTAGCAATGACGCCCTATAGTCAGATCATTGTTCCAATATTAGTAAATGGCTATCCTAATGCATGTCTTCAAATCAGTGTAAACAAATACATTGCTGTCACTTATAGTTTGTTTCACCATAACCAGCACTATTCTAAACGTAGGTTTATCATTTCTATACGTCACCACTAACTTAAGTTCAAGCTCAAGAGTTGGACTGCTTATTTGCTATTTTACGCACTGGTGATCACATGAAATGTTATTCAGTAACTTACATTATTTAGGCCAATGGAAAGTTCTTTAAACATCCTACCAGATACTAAACTTTGTGGAAAACAATGTCACCAGTAAAAATCTTTCTACTTTGCCCATCATGAGTCCTTGTCTATCAGACAAGTGATGAAATCTAATATCGAAACTGGACTATGTATTGCACAACAATAATATATCCTTCCCCTTAGGTATACAAACCTTTTGTCCATTATACCTCAAAAAAGGCATAACAGATAACATTAAAAAATACAGCAAGTTTAGAGCATCAAACTATCTCCATTGTACTTATCTCAAAATGTAAACAGGACAAATCAATGTAATTATAAGAAAATATTTAGAACCCCATCTACACTATGTTTGCCTCTCCATCCACCAATGATAAGTGCAGAAATGCCGATTCACAGTTGTTAGAAATGGGGTCTCTAGTTGGCAGAGGTATACACCCTTGTCCAAGTATGGACCAAAATCCTAGTCAGAGTAAGTCACACACAATCCAAATTATCCTGTGCCCGCCCTCTGGTAGCTTGGCACTGAGCAGTCAGGCTTAACTTAGAAGGCAATGTGTAAAGTATTTGTGCAATAAATCATACAGTAACACATTGAAAACACCACAGCAATACACCACACAGGTTTAGAAAAATAGATAATATTTATTTGAAAAATAAGATCAAAATGACAAAAATCCAATAAGTACAAGTTGATATATCACTTTTAGAAGGTTTAAAAGAGTCTTAATCCTCAGAAACAAACAGTTGTCTCTTTGTTACACACAGTACCTGGTATGCATAAAAAAAAACAACACACAGAGACCGCAGAAGAGGAGATGCGTGGATAAATAAGGTGTTTTTCAGATTTTTCGACACGGCACAGAGGATGCATTGTTTTTTTCCACACTGCAAGGGGTTGCATCGTTTTTTCGGCGCGCAGTCATGGTTCCTCACTGTGATGTGGGGATATTTTGATGCCCAGGGACGATGCCAGGAAAATACTTGACACTCTGGAAGAAGGCACGGGCGCTGTATCGATCCGGTAGGCAATGCGTCAAATTTTGCATCCGAAGACAGGCGCTGTGTCAAATTTCCACTCAGGAAGTCGGGCTGCATCGTTTGTAGGCTTTGCATAGATTTCAGCAGATGGTGCATCGATTTTCGATGCACAAGGAGTTTCCTGAAGAGATTAAGGGCCAGATATAGCAAAGGTTTTTACCCATTCTGTGTCTATGGGAAAAAGTGTTCGTCCATATGGCCCTATGTCTTTTGGGCCCTGAAACTTCAGAAAACAGGAGGCAAGCTCAATCCAAGCACACTTTTAGGGAAGGCAGAGCCCTTCTCAGTAAAGTCGGAGGCGAGCAGGGCAGCAGGGCAACAGCATGGCAGAAATCCTTCTCAGCAAAGCTGTCCAGATGAGTCCTTTGGGCAGCCAGGCAGATCCTCTTGACAGGATGCAAATGTAGGTCCAGAGGTGTCTGAGGAGGTGGGGTCAGAGACCCAGTTTCTATACCTAAAAATGCCTTTGAAGTGAGGGAGACTCAAAGAGTGGTTTTGAAGTGCACAAGTTCTCACTTCAGTTCAGTCTTGTCTGTCCCAGTAGGGGGTTTGGTAGTCCAGTGTGAAGGCAGGCCACTGGCCTTTGAAAGTTAAGAGTCAGGCCCTCCACCCTTCCTTCCCAGGAAGACCCATTCAATATGCTGATGAATACAGGTGTTACTGAGTGTCCTATGTTTGTGGTTTTCTGGGTGAAATGCACCAGGGAGCTGTCTACAATACCACACCAGCCCAGACGTTGATTGGAAACAGGCTGTAAGGCACAGATGATTTTGAGTGCAGAGAAATGCTCACTTTCTAAAAGTGGCATTTCTAAAATAGTCATATAAATTCCAACCTCACCAATAAGCATGATTTTCTATTACTATTCTAGCCTTACTAAATATGAACTGGTTACCCCTTTCAGATTAGAATCTACCACTCAAAAAGTATATGAGGGCAGACCTAATCCTAGTCTATCAAAGGATCAGGCTTCACAGTAGTGGAAAACATTTACCTAGGGCCTACCTTAGGGGTGACGTATATGTAGAATAAAGGGTGTTTAAGGCTTGGCAAGTACATTTAAATGCCAAGTCGAAGCGGCAGTGAAACTGCACACAGGCCTTGCAATGGTAGGCCAGAGACATGGTTAAGGGGCTACTTATGTGCGTGGTACAATGAGTGCTGCAGGCCCAATAGTAGCATTTAATTTACCGGCCCTGGGCACATGTAGTGCACTTTACTAGGGAATAATAAGTCAATTAAATATGCCAATTGCAGATGAACCAGTGTTACCATGTTTAAGGGAGAGAGCATATGCTCTTTAGTACTGGTTAGCAGTGGTAAAGTGTGTAGAGTCCTAAAACCAGCAAAAACAGTGTCAGAAAAGTGGAGAGAGGCAGGCAAAAAGTTGGGATATGGTGACCCTAAGGCTGTCAGGTCTAACAATAAGGGATTCCCCTCTGAATAATGTTAAGTTAGTCAAGATCACACCAAACTACACATTCATTTGCAGAGGCAAAGTGCTGTTTTTAGTGATGTTTCAAATGCGATCTCAAACTAACGATTTGTGTGTTCCAGTTCAAAAGTGTCTCCATTGGCATCTATTTCAAATAATGCGTGCATCAGCGTTGCAACCATCACTGAAATAAAAGACAGTTAAACTCTGACCCTAAAGTTAATGCGACAATGTCACCACATTAAAAAGCAGGTGAGTACTGTTTCACAGTGATCACGTTATCACAGAAAAATGATTTTTATATGTGATGTGTGTATATTCAACAGGAACAGAATGTTAATATTTTTGTTAGCTCTGGCTATTTAAACGACTCGGTGGCACACATCTATATTACATAAGTAATACTTCTAACTCACTATATATTACTAATTACGATGCCCGGAAACCTGAAGAATATTGAAAGTAACTAAACATAAAATGTATACTCACACGAGACACATGAGCTATGGGAATTGACCTATAGGGGACCCTATGTATGTCCAAAATGGCAATCAGTATGTCACGATGTTCATAGATCATGGGTGCCATATTGGAGTGGCAATGATCACTGCTTCCAACAAAGGGACTCATGTTTCAGGAAATAAGAATAGAAGTACTATGTGTGCCTTCAATAAGAATAAACAACACATAATTTTCACTGACTTTAGATCTCAACCGACCAAAGGGACCCATAACATTCATATAAAAATGAAGCGCCACTTGTTACAGTGGCTCAAAAGTCCATGAAATATCACAGTAAAAAACTGAAATTGAGAGAATAGGGAGAACCATCTATCTACCTGAATTGACCTAAAAAGGTTCCATGTGCCTCCCGAATGGGAAATATCCCAATAGTTTATGACATCATAAAGTTGCTTATGTGATTGGGGTAATTCCCAGGACCAGGCATGTAGATATTATTTAGGATTCTGTATAATGGTGGGGCATTATTTATATCATTTTGCAGAAGGATCCATACTCATCCAAATTTTTTCACAATCCTACATTATTTGTTATATTTTCCAACTGGTCTAATCAGTGTTATACAGAATGTTGGTAATATTGTGTTTAAGTTAATACCTTACCTTTCCATATAATTGTCACAAATGGACGAGAGATTTTCTTTACATATTTATACCATTGACCCATAATAGATGAACATATCAAAAATCACTGTCGTAAGGTAACACAGAACCACCATAATTGATCATACAATACAAATACACACAGATCCTCATGATCACATACAGACTACTCGTACTAAATGAAAAAATATATAAAAAATGATTCAATGCACTATCTTGATTCTTACCAAATTCCAATGTTCCCACTTTGATTATCCACAGTGCCTCACTTTTCCTTAGTACAGTCACACGATTCTCACCCATCAAGTTTGGTTTAGTGTGCCTTATTCCCATGAACTTAATCACTGGAGTTACTAATTGTGAATGTCTTTCACTAACAGGAGAGAATGGATCATTATTTCTAAGCAAGCGCATATGTTCTTGTATTCTTACCTTGAGACCTGGTTCATACTCCCTACAAACACGCTTCCACATTCACAAAGTAGCAGGTATACCACATATCTTGTATTACAGTTAATAAATGTTTCAGTTGTATACGTACTACTTCCATTGAAGCTGAACTTGTAAGTTTTGTTTAACAGTATACTACACATATTACAAGTGCTGCATTTGTAAACTCCATGTGTTGTTTTGGTAAGCCATGTTTAGTGGTTTCAGTTTCTTATGGCTAGAAGCTGTTGCATACCATGTCCCTGACTGTTTTTCCTCTCTTATGGATCATTTTGTGTTTTGAATGGAGTATACGTACAAGTGTACCATCAGTGCGTAATACATTCTAATGTTTAAGAAGTATTTTGTAGATGGCATTGCGATTCAAACTATAAGATGTCTAAAAGGAAATCAGATTTTGTGTCAATTTTGCTTTTGATTTTTTTTGTTTGGTCAGCAGAGTTCTAAATATTTGACTAATTCTCTTTCTGGCAGCTGGTAGGGTTTTCTTTGGATAACCCCTCTGTAGGAATCTATCCTATAGACTATCTAACTCAATTTCATGTACTTTAGCTTCACCACAGTTTTTTTTTATTCTTGACATCTCCCCAAACGGTATCGCTGATACTTGTATGTTTGGATAACCACTAGAAGTGTTTACTAAGATAAATATTGGCTATTTTTCTAAACTGGTGTCAAGTACTTTGGTGGTGTTTCCACTGTGTTGCTGTGTGTGTGTGCAAATACTTTACAGATTGCCTCTGATATAAGCCTAACGGCTTCAGCCAAGCTTCCAAGGGGGTGAGCAGGAGCTATTTTAGCTGTGTGACTCCTTACCTTGACTAGAGTGAGGGTCCTTACTTGGACAGGATGCAAACCACTGCCAACTAGAGACCCCATTTCTACCCAAAACCATTACAGAATCACACAAAAAAATACATATTTATATCAATCTTTTGCTGCATCATTCACCTTCCAAGTATAATGATCGTCCCCCAAATCCAAGCAATTCCCAGCATACCTATCTACTAGAACCACAGTGATATAACAGGAGCTACCTGGTAAAAGAAGAGGCATAATTTGGCATCAGTACTACACATCCTTGGAACTGCGCAACCCCAGCATTCAGCGGTTCCAGCAGGCTCCTAAAACGTTTAGGCCCCAGGATTTATTTTTTCAACTGTAGCAGGGCATACAAATCTTCTTTCAATCTGTGCGCTGTTGTATATCAGCACAGCTTCTGCAATGTCCCTTGTATAGCATTCTAAAAGACCAAAGCGTGGTTTGGAATTATTCTACTCTCTAGTCAATTTTGTTTGAAGATGGAAACATGAAACCAGCGTATTCTACGGGAACGCTGCAAATCAATAGAAGCTGAAAGCAACAAACTGAAACGTCTTTACTGTAGAACTAAACAGCATATGTGCAAAGAGAACATGAAATATATATCACTGCAGCGCACGGACACAGGTTGATCAATTTTTCTTCTGACCTCTTAGCCCTCGATGGTGCCATGAGTGTTTGCTGTAGGAATAGGCCTGGCCCATCAATGCCAATTTCTTGCAGGGAAGCGCTGATGTCAACGCTATAACAACTTTCTGCATTTGTACGACTTTAATTCATCTTTTTATTTCATGTACTGCAATACACGTAGGACAGACAGAGAAACCTTCAAAACAATATATGATTGTATAGATTCGCTGACAGTATTATAATATCAAAGAAATGCGCCCACTGAAACTGAACATTATCATTGGAATTTATTTTGCTTGAGGCATTCCGTAACTTATGACAGGATTTAGAATATCAGTACACATCTTCTGGCTCATCATATTGAAAGTAGGTGTCCTGCAAGCTGGTGGTATTAGGAAAACAATGTATTCTAGGCCTTGTTCCTTAAGAGATGGGATAGCCTGAGAGGGATGGACATACACCCTTGACTTGCAGCATTTCTGTTTTTTACACAATTGAAAGATTTACAAACTTCCTGGGCTTTGCCAGGGTAAACCATCAAATTCATAGTTTCCCTACTGTACACTGGCTTGTCGTAATCCCATGTAAGTGGATTGTCTGCACTGCAGAAAATTTGCTGCAGCTGCAGCAAATCTCAAGGAGAGGGGTGGGGGGAGGAGACAGAGATGAAGGGGGAAAAAAAAAAAAAAGCAAAACTTACCTTACTGCCATCTCCGTCTCCTGCCGCCTCCCGCTCCTCTTCCCTCCATGTGGTGTCCCAGCATTTGCTGGGACACCAATACTGAGACACAAGCGCAGGCTCCCCAGAAATCCTGGCAATGCTTTCATGCCAAACATGGCATGAAAGCATTGCCAGGATTGGTCTGAGCAGCAGTCACTGCCACTCAAACACAAGCCTGGGGTCTGTGAAGTTTCTCCAGTCTGCTGTGTACACAGCCGGGCTGGAGAAACCTAAGTGCACATGTGTGCTTGGCCGGCCAAACACACTTGTGCACTCTCCCCTCCTACCCCTTCCCACCTCCCATGGTCCAGCCCTGGCCCTCCCTTGTACTGCTGGCAGAGCCAGCAAATGAAATAATAATGGAACTATGATTTAATTTTTCATCTCCTGGCTCTTGGCCAGGTGGGCGGCTCTCCTTCCCCAAAGAAAAGGAGCCGCTCCTGCGGAAACTCCATAGGCATAGTTGGTTAATTAAGCCATAGCTATTAAATGAAGTTCACATAATAATGACGAATAAATTGACATGACAGTGGTTAATTTGTGGCAGTGGTCATCTGCGAGCACCAAAGACATTTTGGCCTAAATTTAAGAAAAGTTAGCACCACCTTTCAACCATTTTTTGTGATGCAAAAGCGACACTTTTCAGGAGTTAGCATCATTTTTTAGGAACGGCGTCTCCTTGCAGCATTTAACGACAATAATATGCAAGGTAGGCGTTCCCTCCTAAAAAACGATGCTACAAGCCAAAGGAATAAAGACTCATGCCTAGGATCGGCCTGAAAAAATGGAGCTAACTCCGCCTAGTGTAAAAAATGTAACGCTTGGTCAGACCAGGTGTTAAAAGAAGCCCAGCCAAAGGTACATAAGGTAAACACACAGAAGGAACCCTGGCAAACAACTGGACAAAATGGACCTTTTACTGCTATTGCTTGGCATCTGGAGAAGATGACAGCCACCACACCAAGTGCCACCAGCACCACCACCACAGCACCCTCAACCACCACCACTGCAGCCACAAAGGCAGCACAGAAGGAGGGAGAGAATATTTCACCAATGCGCATCCATCCTTGGCCTCAGGGAAGAAGAGACCATCAGACTTTACCATCCCAAGCGGGAGTCCATCGTATGGCTGATCCACCACATTTCTCATGACGTCACGGCAAGAGCAGAAAGTCCTACAACCATACGACACATGACCAAACCCCTGGCCGTTCACCACATGCTGGCCTCTCGATCATTTCAGACCACTGCAGCACAAGTGGGTGGTATCTCACAACCATCCTTTGCTGCCTTCCTCCCTAAGGTCCTAGATGCCACCATCCCCCTCACACCCCACCACATCAGGTTCCCCAGCACCCAGCAACTGCAGCAGGAGACCAAACAAGGATTCTACCAATTTGCTGGATTCCAACATGTGCTGGGTGCAGTGGACTGCACATATGTCCAAGATGTCCCTCCTGCTGCAATGGAACACCTTTATAGGAACAGGAAACACACACACTCAATTAAAGTGCAGGCCATTGTGGACTATCATGGAGTATTCACCAACATCGTTGCTAAATATCCGGGCAGCGTGCGTGATGCCTACATCTTCAGACACTCAACAATAAATCAACGCTTCCAGGGCAGACAATATGGAAATGGCCTACTCGTAGGTAAGTCAGCATACACTTCATAACACAGACAACACACTAAGCAAGTGGGTCAAACAATACACACACCGCATTACACAAACATGGACAGAGAAGCACAGATGTTTAGACTATAACGCATATTCTACATGCTTCACTACACCGCATTCAATGCACATCACCCTCACATATGACCACATTTACACGTTCCTTGCACCTCCTGACTGGTACTTTTAATGATGCTCTGGTGGGGCAATGTCCCCACTGCATTCAAAAGCTAGAGACAAGCCACTACATGTGTCCACATGGCGTATTGAAAATACGGATCCTTCACCCATATCACTTAGCATGGAATAGATCAGCAATGTGTATTGCACCGGCCATGCCACCATCAAACAACTCACATATTGGCACTGCCCCACATTTACTGCAATTTAGAAACCTGAGGCAGCACCAACAATTAATGCGTGTCTAGTGGCGGTATCACCGTTTACATCATCAAAATTCCTGATACTTTTATAGTGTTCACTTTTACCATATGTAGTGCATATTGCAACACACATTGAAGTAGGACATTGCCATCATTGATAGATCATGTGTAGGAATGGCCACTCACAGCTCAGCAACAATCATACCTGTAAATTCCACATCTCTCTACCATGATACAAGGGTGCCTACAGTGGACTGTTGCAGCTGACCTACTGCCATCGCACTGGTAGAGGTTAGAAATGCACAATATCAAGGAGACATAGCACTTTGGTGGACTGCACTGGTGATGCAGGGCAGTGCACAGAAGCACCTCATGCCCTGTCCTGTCCCATAGGTATCTGTACATTTGTTGCATACATCAAAATACATCCCATACAACTGTGCCACACTGTGCATATTCACTACATGGATATATGCATGCTAGCCAGCAAATTTGCTACAACTACTCTTTCTGCAAGGGAGGTATTCCAAGTCCAAGGGAGTGGGATTCACATGCAACACACAGTGTGCAAAGCCTGTCCCATGGCACACAACACACAAAATAGGTACACATTTAGCCCAAATCACTCTTCTGCAGGTCTGAAGAAATGGGTCTAAGGGACAAATATAGAAAACACCACACATATTCTGCATGGGTGACTGTTATGCCTGAAAACATTTTAAAATCACCAGGCCCCTGAAGCACAATCCATGGCTGGAAAGTACACCACCACACATCAATACAACCATGCATTTAAACAGAAACATGCACATTACCAAATGCAAGTCACATTTACTACTCCACCTAAAACAAAACAGTGCCATGGCTTTTAGCAATAAACACATATCCATGTCTGACACTGTTTCTCTCATTCTATTGCAGTGGACCAAGGTTGTGGCATCCAGCCATGGGTCATTACCCCATATGGAAACCCATATACTGATGCTGAGAGGGCTTACAATGAAGCATACATAAGGACCAGGAATGTGGTGGAGAGGACATTTGGCATGCCGAAATCCAGGTTCAAGTGCCTAGGTCAAACTGGAGGAAGTCTATTATATGCCCCACCCCTTGTGTGCAAATTAATACTAGTCTATGCAATTTTACACAACATCTGTGTTCACACCAATGTCCTCTGGGATGAACAGGTAGATGTCCCCAGTGAGGAGGATGAGGACAATGATGCACAACTGTAGGATAGAGAACAACAAAACTCTGCTGCTGGAGCACACAGAAGAGACAATAATGTTCACAATGTCTTCACTTAGAGACTATAATTAAATCATCAATGAGGAAAATGTTATCAATAAATCACTTAAACTCAGATTTCTCATGGAGTACTTCTTTTCATCATCACAAACCTAATCAACTCACCCATATCTTAGAGAGCATGAGTATACCACAATAAATGTAACTAAGTTAGGAACATGGTCAGGAACAATAAACAACTGCACACAATGCACTACTACATGATTGTGTGGGTGAAATGTAGGCATAGTCAGTTGCACTAAGAAATGACATTGATACACACATATCACACAAGTGTTTTCGGTTGACAATTGACAGCAGCAACCCAGGACAAACATGTGAAGACTGCTGAACAGATGATTTGCGTAGGAAGAAAAGAGTAGTCAGTACCTACAACAGTAGGTTTGTGTCTGCTACGTAATCAAGCAATGTCTGAATGTCACAATCACAGGTGACCACTTAAAAAAATACCCCTCAAAGGCACTTCCATGTTTGACCAAGAGAGAGTTAAATACAGAAACCAAAACACCTAAATGTCTAGGTCTGTCAGACTCAATTCAGTTTGGAATGTTCATGCATGTCAAACAATGTCAAAACAAGTCACAAACCCTTGACAAAATGTACATGTGATGAAGGACACAGACATGTTGCAATTAATCATACAATCTAAATACACTCATAGAACATGTGACAAAGGTTGTAGAATGCAGATGTGTGTGAGCTCATGTCAAACAAGGAAATGGGGAAGTACAGCTGAGAGACACCCTTACTTAGCTTTGACATCCACTATGTGCACGTGACTCAGACACTACACAAGTGCTGTGGCTGGTGTTCAGTGATATGTGGGGGTCAGTCATGTTATCTTGCAAACCCGAGAAATGCTAGGGAAATATTGCTTAGCCTGTGGAAGAAGCTACGTCCATCAATAAAGTTGACAAGTTTGACGTGCATAAATGAAGGGACAGTGAGGATCACGAAGATGGGTACTCAGGGTAATCTGAAGAAAGTGTGCCAGCAACATTGAACTAGAAGCATGCCTCACAAAATCTGCCTTCAATGTGTGTGAAGGAATACACATTGACAAATGCTCACTGTACAACACAACAATGTTGCCATGTAACACCAGACACATATTCAAAGAGATTGTGTAGTTCAATACATATACCAGTAACATTGCCAACAACTACAACAGTGTGCTTGACCAGCACAATCAAGTGTAACAGCAGCAAATGACAACTGACTGTATCTGTACCCTGGGTTAGCAGATATGAGCCGGATCCCAAATCTATCAGTGACTTAACAATGCAACAGAGGAATAATCTCACAAATGCATACACAGCCATGTCCAACCCTAGCAAATGATGAGACATGTCCAACACAAACAAGCTGTAAATCTCTAGTAAATAATAGGGAAGCCTGACATCAACAACCTAAAAGTCACCAAAACATAGTTGGGCATTGGGCAATTGTGCAGTTGCATGTTTGCAGTTCACTGTGCATTGCAGTGATGATCGAAAGCTTGAGGACGCCCCTTCCCCCCATCCCATAGGGGGCTACAGACACTCTTGACACAGTCAGGAGCCTGCTGCCTGTGCACAGTGAACTGACCTGAAGGAACAACAGTCAACTTGTGCCAACTCCAACAACAATGAGGCTGTGTGGGCATGCAAAGGGACACTGGATCACTGATGACTAGTCCGCCATCACTGTCTGCTAACCATATTATCACAACATTTCATTCATGTGGTCTGTTTGCGTATGGACAAAAGGGAATATTCTAAATGTGGCATGCTGTCTGTCTAAAAAAGATTACATTTCAAACTTTTAAGTACAGTACATATGATTCTACTTAGGGTAACATAGTAAACACAGATTTGAGTACACAGCTTTGCTACAACGGTGCACAAATATCCTTGCTGGAACTGAGAATTAGTGGTTGTCATAGCCCGAAACACACTGCTGTATTATGCATTACTGATCACACATGAAAAAACTTTTCACACACTAACATGTCACAAACATAACAACCATGACACATGTCAGCACACCATCTTCAATAATTTCGTGCATGGGGAACTGTACATTACATGTGTTGCATTACATCATAAAGTCTGGTCCTTAGGACACACTAGAGTGTGTCACACACTTGCACTCACATTGTTATGGGTTACCTGATCATAAACGAGGCCAAATCACCACCATCCTTAGATAAACATTTGTCAAGAGTATCATGTGAATGAACATGTTTCGCACATGGGCCAGCTATCATATGCTGTGTGGTGAAACAAGCAGTGGAAATTCTGACATAAGTTTGTGTTAGACCAGCAATGTGTTTATCACGGATGTACATTCACAGTTCACACATTGTACACACGTGGAAACATGTATTTGGAAAAAGGTGTCATACGCAAGCACATTTGCAAACAATATCAGTTTTTAGGTTCATTCGGTCTAGAAATCTAGTCCATTTAAGATAGTAATAACAATCATACTTGAAAAAGGAATGTGATAAAAACATAGTAACAATATAAAACCAATAGACGTCAAAACATTGTAACAATAAGAACAACAGGACAAAGCATTTCATCATATATATAAATACAATAAAATAAAACATAAATAGATACAATAAAAAAGGGGACAGAGCTAAAAACTAAAATGTAGAACTTTTTGTCTGGAGGACCAGTGTGCACAACCAGAAGACAAAAAAGACTGAAAATAGTCTAATTGGACTAAAAGGAAACATTATCAGAGTACCAATCAAAAAAAAACAACAGGAAAACTATATGGGAAGGCTATATAAGCTTGTGCAGTCTTGGTAGTCATAAGAAAGGCAACAATTTCGTAATGAAAATTTCCTACTAAAAGCAATACAAAAAGGATAAAAAGAGAAGATTAAAATCCTTCTAAAGACTAGTATAGAAATGACTCAGGAGCCTTTGGGTGCAATGAACTTGCGACGGATGTGCCAGGCCTCCGATAAGTATTTGGTAACTGGAATGGCAACCCTGGGAGAAAAATCATGTGTACAGATTCTAATGGCAGTTACTCTATCCTGAAATGACATGTTTTTACAGAGGGGGATAATCCACCTCTTTCTTGGTGTCTTGTACAAAGGGCAGAAGAATAATACATGCTCTGATGTTTCTTTACAATGTTGACAGAAAATACACCTATCGTTTGTAGCGATGTTAGAAGGCCAATGGGCCGTGAAACCATTGGTAGGCAATGTACCATATCTTAACTGCAGGTATAGAGTGCGTGCATACGGAGGGATAGGGAGGTTCAGGAAATTCTCAGCCCAGGGTTCACGCTTAATTTGAAGAAAATCCATTGTTAACCTACCCGCCCTCTTTTGGTGCAGGGAATCTTCGTTAACTTTCTCCCAATATCTGCTCGCAACAAATCTCCTAGCCTTATCAGGGATTTGATCCGGGTGGTTCCAATAATGGGAAAGACCCATTTTGTCCCAGGCAATTTTCATCTCTTTCAGCCAAGGGATTCTCTCCAATGCCTTGGGAGCGGCTATCAACTCTCTTATAGCCAGCCTATATGGTTCTAGTTCAGCAGATTTCCATAGACGAATCCAGTAGGTAAGGGGTCTTAAGGCCGCTATGGTTTTAATGCCATTTAAGCCAAGGTCAAGCCTTAAAGGGGTCATTGGAGTGCCCGTACCTAGCCTGGACACCTGCCTGAGGAAAATATTTTCCTTAGTTTGCAGAATGTCCAGGTTTTTATGGGACCCCCAAAGTTCCGCTCCATATAGGGCTGCTGCTCTGATTTGAACATTATAAATCTCCGCAAGAATGTTCAGAGGGGGGCTCGGAGCCTTTCTAGATCTGCGGACTAAGGCCCCACCTCTTTGGCTTATGATCAGAGCCCCTTTGTCAATTGCTGCCTTCCATTTGCCTGATGTAGATAATCTGAAACCCAAGTAATCAAACTCTTCAACTTTCTCCAATGGGGTCGAATTCATCTTAATATTAGTACGCGATCGTTTTTTAGAGGTAGTGAATATCATAAATTTGGTTTTCTTAATGTTTACATCTAAACCAAAATCACTACAATAAGCACAGAACTGGTTAATCAGGTGTTGAATTCCCATTGGCGATTTTGAAAGTAGGATCGTATCATCTGCATATAGCAGGCAGGGGATTTTTTTCCCCCCTAGTTTCGGAGAATCATTTATGCAGTTCTCTAGGTAGTGGATGCAATTATTAATGTAGAGCAGAAAAAGAGTAGGTGCCAAAACACAACCTTGTCTAACTCCTTTTTTGATAGCTACAGGGTCAGTCAGCTCGCCCCCCTGTCCACACCTGATTTGGGCAAAGGTATTTTGATGCAACTGAGCTATGAGTTTCAGGAGGCCAAATGGCACTCCCATGTTTAATAATGTTGACCACAGCAGATTCCTGGGGATCAGGTCAAATGCGGCTCTTAAGTCTATAAAGACCACGTAAAGGTTACCCCCCCCAGGTCAACATTCTTCCATTTTATTGACATAAATCTTAGAGCTTGGTCAACTGTGCTCACTGCGGGTCTGAAACCCGCTTGTAAATCAGAAAGGGCTTCAGACTCTATAATCCATTCCTCAAGGTGGGACAGAAGATGTTTCGCATAAATTTTTTGGAAGTTATCGAGGAGACTAATTGGACGGTAGTTAGCCGGAATGTTTGGATTTCCTTTTTTGAAGATCGGTACAATTTCAGCCCCTTTCCAAGTAGATGGAACTGGTGCGCCTGCTGCAATAGCATTGCAGATAAAATTGAGGTAGGGAGCCCATATATCAGGTCTAGATTTATATAAATCACCTGGAATTTTATCTGGGCCAGGAGCCTTCCCCCATTTCAGGGAGTCTATTGCAGCTCTAGTTTCGGAAAGAGAAAAAGAAATTGGAATGATCTCTTGGTTTGTTGAATCATTGGGGGGCCACAGAGAAGCTTCTGGTGGACCTCCGTAAAGTTGCCCAAAATGCTCTACCCAAGTTGCTGAGAGAATTGTAGAGCCAGGCGCGGCTGGGGAGTCACTGTCATTATCAGCTATTAGTTTCCAAAACTTGGAAGTATTATTAGATAAGGCTGAAACCAGAATAGTGGCCCATCTGGCCTCCTCCCAACTTCTGCGTGCCTTTGAGCATTTCTTCTTGTAAGCGCCCCTGGCTATTCTCAACGTCGCAGCATGGCCTTCTTTGATTGCATCCAGGAGAGCTAGTTGTGCTGTTCTGCAAGAATTGTTGAACCAAGGGGCATTGTATTTTTTATTGGAGTTGTTAACAGTCTCTTTAGTGAAAAATTGTTTTAAAGATTGGAACAGGTCAGTGTGGGCTGTAAGAAGGCTATCGCCCTCCTCAGACTCATATAACCGGATCATACACTCCATATGATTCGCAAGCAAGCTGTAAATGGATGCTAGATGTTTAGGGGAGGAGGTAACAGATTCCCATTTTAAATTGCATCTATTATTGGTTAGGGCCAGTTGGGGCACATTGGACCTAGAGTGAGGCACTATGAACGAAGGAAAAAGACCTCTGGTTGATAAAATCAGAGGATCGTGGTCGCTCACGGGCTGCTCATCTACCCTCATATCTACCATGTAACGCCAAAGACGGATATCAAGAAGTATGTAGTCGATGCGACTGCTATGTTTTCCGCGCCTAAAAGTAGGTCGCAAAATAGCATCCGAGTGTGAGCGGCCATTACAGGCTCGGAGGCCATGAGCTAGTGCAATGTCAGCCAAAAAGCGTGCAAATTTGTTCAATCTTGGTTTTTTGTTGGAGACTAACTGGGGGATGCCCCAATGGGCATCCTCTTCTTTACAAATTCCTTGGACTAAAGGATTAGGTTCGAAGGTAACATTAAAATCTCCTCCAATTAAAACAAAAGAGGAGGGATTACTTTTAAGAACATAGTCCAAATTCGACAGAACGTCAGACTCAAAGTGGGGACTCACATTCCTGTTATAGATATTAATTAAAAGGAGGGGTTTTTCTTCAGAAATCATTAACAATAGGGCTTGCAGGTCCGGGCAACCAGTGTCTAATTCTTCTATCTTGCACCTGAGAGAAGTATTTAGCCACACGAGCAACCCTCCCGAAGGTCTCCCAGAAGATGACTTACGGGCCGGAACCCAAAAACTTTTGAAACCGAGTCTATATTTGGGTTCTAATGCCCATGTTTCTTGAAAAAGGCAAATCAAGTGATCATCAATAAGGTTACCCCAACCTGGGCTATGTAATTTGCTTTCCAATCCAGCTATATTCCAGCTGAGCACCTTATCGAGATCCTCTGAGCATGAGGACCCAACTTTATTCTGGGCATATAGAATACTAGGGGGGGGACTGTTAAGGACCATGGTGCTTCCCTCGGGTGGATTAAGATCAGAAGATTTCTTACTCTGTGTCTTTAGAACCTCGCTGGATATAACCCCAATAGTGTTTGGATTTGGTGAGTTGACCATGCAGGTGTGACCCAAGGTATAGGGAGCGTTTGACTGATTAGAAATGCATTCCTCAGTTGCTTGACATGTTAAACTTTTGGGTGAACCCGGGACAACAAAATCGGCTGAGATGTTAAGACCAATAGGGCAAATGAACTCAGCTTCGCAGTTAGACAATACCACATCCTGAAAGGCATCTCCTAGTCAATCTGCCTCAGAGAGAGAGGATAGAGGACGTCTAGGACCAATTACGGGGGTGGGCAGTGTGTGAGAAACCGAGCCAGCCCCGTATAATGGTGGTGATTGAGTACTCCAGGACGACATAAAAGGTGGATAAACCACTTGTAACCTGCAAAGAGAAGTTTTGCCAGTTGTAGGATAAAATCTGTTAGCATTTAGAGAAAGTCGATGGACAAGATCGGGGGAATTAAAATTAATGACAATACAATCCCCAACACCGATCTTCGCTAGAGGGCCCACCCACCCTACCCTTCTCACCATCAATATTGAAGATGACATGGAAAAAGCAAACCCCGCATTCACATGCAACCAGTGGATAACCTTATTTTTGAGTTCGATGAAGGATTCGGAAAAATGAGGTTTGAGTTCAGGAACATTTGAAATAATAAGAACATAAGGGCATGATTCAGGTGGTAAATGAAGCACTTTAGGTTCTTGAGAAACACTACTCTTATCCATCTTCTGGTATGCTGGTTGTGAGGATTCCCTAATAGGGGGGCCGTCTCCTGAGTTAGTTGCTGGATTGTTCCATGTGGCGGTTCCTTTTAATAAGGGAGCTAAGGCCATATGGGGCTTGTTCGTCGGGATACTGGGGGTTTTAGCAGTACTAGACCAGTCATGATTTAGAATAGGAGGAAATGTTTTGGGTATTTGGTCAGTGTGACTAATGGCAACAATAGGGTCATGATTAGGATGAATTTCTACAGGTAAAGAAATTGTTGGTAGCTGACTGCTCGTAAGACTATCAAGTTTGTCCTCAATTATTTGAAGACGGTTGGAGATAGGAAGAAGTAATTTAGAGAGCTCATCTCTTATGAGATCCCTAATGAACACATTTGCATGGGAGTTATTGGTATTATGTAAGGAGATTGGAGCCATATCATTGATAGAAGGTTGGGCCAGATTAGAGGGACTCAAGGTTCTAGATCGTTTATTTTTGAGGACAGGTTCCCTACGCTTCCTTTTCCCTTTGGTATTAGATTCAGTTAAAGTAAGGGAACCTTCTATTGGGGGACACTGGACCAATGGAGTTGGTGCGGCACAAATGGCAGGTGCAATTGGAGTGTCATCTTGGGTCTCTTGGGGGATTTTGGATGGAGAAGGGGGATGGATAATCGGGACAGACTGGAGCTCTAGTCGCGGGTGGGGCTGTGAGATTGGGCTATCATGGGGTGAACTAATGGATGCAGAAGGAGGGGCAGCAAGACGACGTTGCACTAATTCTATTTCTCTTTCAAGTTCCCCAACGGCCTTTTGTAAAAAGCCGTCCAGGGTTTTGTTAGAGTGCAATTTCCCATCCAAACCCCCCCCACGTCGTCGGCCCATTTTACTAAAAACCAAGGGCCTTATATTTAGTGGGAGATTCAAGTGAGATCACAGCGGGGCGAGCAAAGGCAGGTTAATATTAGTAATTGACCAGTAGCTAGGTAGAGGCCTGGAGCTTTGGGGGAAAGCTACCCCTCCGCAGTGTAAATAAGCTTGAGTTTGACCTTCGGGCAGACAAGTGGAAAGTGGTTATCTGGGACCACAGTTTAAGGTAAATGACAGGGGGGTGGCCCTGCCCTGCCTCTTCCTGGCAATGACGGGCAAGGACGGGCCCGCCCTTGGCCCGGGCTTCGCCCGGGCGCCGCCCGCGCGCGTCCCGCGGAGCGGGAGCGCTTACGTGATTTTAAAGGGCTCCTGCCCTGGTTGATGGCAGCACACAGCTGCTGCCCACCTCCTCCTCGATTTCCCGGCAAAGTTTTCGGCGCGTCCCGCGGAGCGGGAGCGCTTACGTGATTTTAAAGGTCTCCTGCCGTGGTTGATGGCAGCACACAGCTGCTGCCCACCTCCTCCTCGATTTCCCGGCAAAGTTTTCGGCGCGTCCCGCGGAGCGGGAGCGCTTACGTGATTTTAAAGGGCTCCTGCCCTGGTTGATGGCAGCACACAGCTGCTGCCCACCTCCTCCTCGATTTCCCGGCAAAATTTTCGGCGCGTCCCACAATATCAGTTCTCTCATGCATCCCACACACCTACATACATATGGAAACATAATCCTGTGTTTGTGGTTCAAAGTGTAATACACATGCAATCATATTTTGCCCTGTCATTCAAAAATAAAGATGCATTGCACCTATTTGTGAAATGTGATTCAGGGTGCCCTGACAATCTTCCCTCTAAAAAAATATGACACATATGGTAATTTTTAACCATTGCAAATACTACAATTGACGCATCACACCTGTGCGTCTAAACTAAAATGTTATGTCCAGTCAGTCACCCTTCAAAAATTCGCATATGGCCATCATGCGTAAAAAAAAAAAAGTGGTGTATATGCCCAGGAAGTGATTTAGTAGGACTTCCTTGCTGCACAAATGGAACAGCAAACTTAATTTCACTTTGACTTTTAAGACTTGTAGTCTGTGCTTGGGAGATATTGTGTGGTGCTTGTGCTGGTATGAGGAGTGGTGTATTGGAGTATTTTGGGCTGTGTTCTGTATTGTTCCTAAAGTCCATTTTGTCATTGTATTTGTCATTTTGTGCTGTTATTGATTAAGGCCCTCATTATGACATTGGCTCTAAATCCCGCTCTCCGCAACGCTGATGGCTGCCAACATACCGCTGCATTGGCGGATATCCGTTCACCATATTATGACACACATACAACAATCCAACAGAATACAACCACATACGCAAATCCGCCAGACCAAAGGTCAGTGATAAAGTGACGGTCCCAAAACCCATACCGTTACGCCAACAAAACAACGCCCACACCATTATGACCCACAAATCACCAAGGCAGACATTCAACGGTGGTAAACCATCAACTTTACATACCTCCGAGCACAGAATGGACACCCACATACAAAACAACACAACATTCGCCAATACCAAATACATACACCTGACACTCATACACACACCACACCCACACCACTATAAAACACACACCCACATTACCCACAGCCATTTGCCAACACCAATTGCCACCAGGAGACTGAGAAGAAGAGCACAGAGACAACTAGACACATACCACTTACACCCATACACCCCTCACGCACTCTACATCACACACCCCACCACATTAGCCAACACACCCTCACCAACACACAACACCCATGGCACCACAAAGACACCCCGGTTTCACTGAGGAGGAGTTAAGGGTCAGGGTGGAGGAAATTGTCAGGGTAGAGCCACAGCTATACGGAGCACAGGTACAGCAGATATCCATTGCAAGTAAGATGGAGCTATGGCGGAGAATCGTGGACAGGGTCAACACTGTGAGACAGCACCCAAGAACAAGGGACGACATCAGGAAGAGGTGGAATGACCTACGGGGAAGGTAGGTTCCATAGCAGCAAGGCACCAGCTTGTAATACAGAGGACTGGCGGTGGACCCCCACCTACTCCCCCTCAGCTCACAGCATGGGAGGAGCAAGTACTGGAATTACTGCATTCTGAGGGACTCACTGGAGTAGCCAGAGGACTGGGCACTGGGAAGTCAAAAATTACTAATCATCATCCCCCCACAAAACTTGTATGCCATCTCACACCCACACCCTCACTCCCATCACTCCACTCCAATCAACACACTGCACCTACACATCTCACTAACCCCAATGCCAAGCCCTGCATGCCACACCAATGCATGGACACCCCTCCAAGCCCTGCATGTACACCCATCACTAAAGCATGCACAGCATAGAGAAATTAACAATCCCACAGTACATCACCATACACAAGCAAAAGCTGTCAGGGACACACCAACCATAGAGGGGAAGCTAGGGATGTACAAATGTCATACATTTGAAGCATAATACATCATTTACATGCTCACAGGTACCCCAGCCAATGTCAATGGAAAAGAGGTGCTGCCACTATCCAGTCTCCCAACAGAAGAGGCCCTCAGTGATGACAGTAACTCTGGACTTCTGGATCTGGACGACCTTCCTGGCCCATAAGGGACCACTGGACTGCTACCCAAGCACAATCACAGACCACCACAGAGCCTCCCCATCAGGATCCAACACCACAGCACCCACCCAGCTTACCCAAACCTCTATCCCCAGGGCACGTTAATCAGCAGTGTGCCCGCTTGTACAGGGATCCCAGGCCACACCTCGCCCCCAAGACAATCAGGGACCTGGGTCAGTGGCAGTGGGAACACCATTCAGGGGACTTGACCACAGGCTAAAAGGGACACCAGGGGGACTGCTGTGCGCCAGGGGGAAGACAAGACCAGGAAAACGACTCTCCAGGAGGCTCTACCCGAGATCCTGGGAGCCTACCAACTTTCCCAGGACACAATGTGCCAGATCCTAGACAACCTGCAGGAGAACAGGTGGCTGCAGTAGGTGCGGTATCAGGGGATCAGGAAGGACTTGCAGGCCATTAACACCACCCTGATCTCCATAGCAGGGGTGCTGTCAGACATGGCCAACATCATGAGGGAGGCAACAGCACACCAGCGGGCCCCTACCACTAGCCAGTCCATTGACCAGCCCTCCATTTCCACTGCCCCTAGTGGGCATGAGGCCCCACCACAGGACCCACAGGCCACCAGCACCCCTCTCCCTGCAGAAGGTGAACCACCCCGCAAACTTACCCTGTGACCCAGACAGAAGCCAGAGACACTTGCCAAGGCCACCGCCAAGAAATGAGACTCTCCTCATTGTCCCCCTTGTGTCCCACTCAGTCACCTTGTCCCCCTTCAACTGCCATTGCTCCCCTTCCCATGGCCCTTTTGGACACTGCACCTGTGCTACAAAGAAGACTGGAACAATACCCTGGATTTTCCCCCATCATCACCCCATTCCATAGCACTTTCCCCTCAATTTCTTAGCACTACAATAAACACCCTTGGAAAAAAACCTGACTACTAGTATTTCATGTATTGAAAATTTGTATTGATAGAAACAGCTACGTCTATTGCAAATGAACTGTACATAGTGAGAGCATAGAAAGAATGACCTGTAGCTGGCTGTAGTGATCACATCAGGACAACATCTGTAAAATGATAATCCATAGGTGACAGTAAGTAGAGGTAAAAAGTGGGTAATGCCATCATGCCACAGCCACACAGAATACACTAATAGTCATAGAAATGTGACGTTGCACTGTCTCACCTGTGTGTCATTGGAAGTACTGAAGGATAACAGATGTCCTGTTGTCCTCATCCTCTGCCTCCTCATCCTCACTGCCCTCAGGGTCCACTGCTGCCACAGGGGCATCTCCAGTCTCTGCCCCCTCCAGAAATGGTACATGGCGTCTGAGGGCCAGGTTGTGCAACATGCAGCATGCCACTACTATCTGGCAGACTTTCTCAGGTGAGTAGCACCTGTCAGATGGAGGCACCTGGCCTTCAGGAGGCCAAGGTCCTCTCAATGATCCTTCTAATTCACCCATGTGCCTCATTATAACATTCTTCAGCCCTTGTCCAGGCATTCCTCACAGGGGTCTGCAGCCATGATAGGTTTGGGTAGCCAGTGTCACCTGCAGGTATTGAGGGACAACATTTAGCCACACACTATCCTATTAGGTTAACATCAAAGGCATATACTAACATACACCGGGTGGGGACCAAGGCTCACCTATGAGCCACACCCTGTGCCTCTGTAATTGGCCCATCACATTTAGGATGCTGCTATTCCTCAGGACAAAGGCATCATGCACGACCCAGGATATTTAGCATTGACGTGGGAGATGTACTGGTCCGCCAGGCACACCATCTGCACATTCAGTAAGTGGAAACTTTTACAATTCCTGTACACCTGTTCATTCTTGTGTGGGGGGGTACAAACGCATTATGTGTCCTGTCAATCGCACTAATTATATTGGGGAAATGTCCCATTGTATAGAATCCGGCCTTCACTGTAGCCAAATCTTCCACCTGGGGGAAAGCAATGTAGCTGCACATGTGTTTTACCAGGGCAGACAAGAGTGAGTAGGCTGTCACAATTTGAACAACTAAACCACAACAGCAGTCCACATCGTGCAATTACGTATTGAGACAGTGTAAATTTCCAAGTACATGCTTATTTATCCTGTGACGCAGCAATAATTGATAGGCCTGTTCATCCCCCCCTGAAATGTCGACCACCTGTCCTTTGTGGAGGGCCAGATGGAAATTAGGTAATTCCGTGGATGTTGGGCATCATGACGGTAGGGGGTCGTGAACAGCCGTGCAATTCCTCCTTGGATAATATTGGGCCCTATGGAGTACAGTGGCCAATAGGGATCTATGCCGCCGGCCACGGTGTACACCGCCGTGGACGTGTCCACCATTTTCTAAATCATTCCTCACTTGTTTCCTGACCTTCAACAGGAGAAGACCTACACTGCATGTGCTGCTGTGACCTGTGTCTGGAACCTACCATGGCCTGTGTGACTGGGGAAAGGGCCCCCGCCTTAACTTTGGAGGAGTTGGAGCCACTGGTGGATGGGGTCTTACCCCAGTATGGACTGCTGTACTGGCCTCCAGACCAACAGGTAAATACACTGTGGGCATGACGCATGTGGCATGGATGCATGGAGATGTGTGTGAAGGCATTGTGTAAGGGGGGATTATCTGTTGTTGGTGTACATGTTGTGTGCTGGGCAATGTGTGTGCCAATGGTGATGGAAACGGGTAGGGTGTGCCATGTGTGTGACAGGCTGGACTGTTAGTTTAATTGTGTTCTCCTGTCTGTATTGCCTCTAGAGGTCAGTGCCCATCAAAAGAAAGGAATATGGCGTGCCATCTGCAAGGAGGTGCAGATCCTGGGGTCTAGGGCAGGTGGAGCACCCACTATTGGAAATGGTCGGAGGACCTGAGATGCTGGGCATGGAATACTGCAGAGGCCCAGCTGGGGATGGCCTCCCAATGAGGAAGGGGTGCCTGTCGGACCCTGACCCCCCTGATGGCCCACATACTGGTGGTGGCATACCCTGAGCTGGATGGGTGCTTGAGGGATTCACAGCAGTAACAAGGGGGTGAGTACAGTGGGTATCATTACATATTTTGGCTGGTGGGGTGGTATCCAGGTGGTGGTTGTATGTTAGTGGGTGCCCCTAAGGCCAGGCCAGACATTGCAGCGTGTGTCCTCTGAAGGGTAATGGTTGCATGGCAAATACATGTAACCTAGCTTGTTAGTAGTCACTCTCAGGTAGGGCATCATGGGTCCCAGGTGTGCTGCAGTTGGCGGTGTGTGCTCCTCATCATGCCTTGGTGACTAGCCATATCACTGGTAGTGCACTGCATATTGCGTAGGCCTGTTCCCTGTGTGTGAGGGTCCTGTGTAAGCCAACATTGGTGTTGGTGCAGTCATTGACCCAGTGTAACCTTTGTCTCTCTCCCCCTCTTCTTGTTTCGTCATCCTGTCCTTATGTGCATTAGCATCATCTGGTGGAGGAGCAGGGGCACCGGTGACAGAGGGAGCTGCATCCCACATGACCCTGGAGGAAGAGTCCACAGACGTTGAGGGCACCAGAGGGACAGAGGGCGAGGGGAGCACGCTGGCGGAGACTGGAGGAGACAACACAGACTCTGATACCTCCTCCTAAGGGAGCTCCCTGGTGGTGGTGGACAACTCTGTGACCACCCCAGCTGCAGGTACAGCTGCCACCCCTGTACCAGCACCGCCCTCCCAGTAGCCCCTCAGCAAGCTGCCAGTGCCCGCTCACCCAGGAAGGTGGGCACCTCAGGCCCTGCCCCAGTCAGCCCTTCGGCCCTGTGTGAGGAGGCTATTGACCTCCTGAGATCCATCTCTGTAGGGCAGTCAACCATTGTGAAGGTCATCCAGGGGCTGGCATCCCAGATGCAGCAATGCAATGCATTTATGGAGGACATTCACAGTGAATTGGCGGCCCAACAGAGATCGATTCTGGCTCTGGCCTCCTCTCTGATGGCAGCCATTGTCCCTGTTTCTACGGTCCCCCCTCCAACTACCACTTCCCAGTCCCTCTCCCCTCAACCCCAACCCATCCCAGGTACACATACAGATGAGCATGCACACAAGTCAACACACAAGAGTGGCACAGGCAAACACAAGCACCACTCTTCATCCCGCAGGCACTCACACAAACAATATACAGTTGCAGACATTACAACATCCACAGCCTCCACTGTTTCCGCCTCCTCCTCCACCTCCCTCCCAGTCACTCCAGGGGCTGCTGTGTGAGTTGGCCCCATCCAGAACCAGTGGGCAAGTCACCTGCTCGAGTGACTGTGGC
This sequence comes from Pleurodeles waltl, assembly GCF_031143425.1. Taxonomy (NCBI): domain Eukaryota; kingdom Metazoa; phylum Chordata; class Amphibia; order Caudata; family Salamandridae; genus Pleurodeles; species Pleurodeles waltl. The sequence continues at coordinate 33,016,220 of NC_090437.1, forward strand.
CTTGCACTCCCCAGGACAAAGAAATGGGCATGTTCCCCCTCCAGAACCAGTGGGCAAGTCACCCACTCCAGAGACTGTGGCCTTGCTCTCCCCAGGACAAAGCAATGGGCATATTGCCCCATCCAGAACCAGTGGGCAAGTCATCCACTTGAGATAATGTGGCCTTGCACACCCCAGAATGAAGCAATGGGCATGTTGCCCCATCCAGAACCAGTGGGGACGTTTCTGTATTCGGTTTAGGTGCCCCCCCATTCCCCTCAGGATGCGTTCCCACTTGCAAAATGATGCCCCTGCAGTATTCTCTCCAGCTGTATCAGGAAACAGGTTGGGCCTTGGACTGTGCTCTGTGGCCTTGTGTGCCCTCATGACTTTGGACTGGCCATTGGCCTTTTATGGACATTTGTATATATTTGGTTCATGTGGTGGATTTTGCTATGCTAATACATTGTCGTTACTCTAGCATTATGGTTCGTGTTTTATTATGCCGTGTGTGGTGTGCCATTGGTTTACATTTGCAGCAGGTTGTGTGTATGGCGTGTGTGTGTCGGGTGTGTGATGTGCGTGTGTGTGTGTCACTCTCATTTTCCTTCCTCCCTCCCTTGTGTGTTAGGTAGCTGTACTCACCGTCGTCGTCTTCATTGGCGCTGGTGTTCCAGGTGGAGTATAACGTAGAAAATCATCGGGAACACTTGCAGTTTGGGTTACATGGTGGCGTGGGTCTTCCCTGTGTCTCCAATGGTGAGTCCTTTCACTTCTGAGCTCTGTTTCTGCTAGGCTTTTGTTGGCCTTGGTACCGCCCCGGAAAAGGTGGTGGCTTCATGTATCATAATATGGGGGCGGTACTTTGTCTCCTGCTTGGCTGCAGGTGGCTACTGCTGTGGTGACTGTTGTTTCCACTGTGTCGGTTGGTGTGGTACATAGGCCGTCTATGGGAGTTATCACTGCCATGGTCATAATTTGGAGGTACTTACCGCCAGCCTGTTGACGGCATTACCACCACTTTATCACTCACCGCCAGGGTCGTAATGAGGGCCTTAGCATTGTCGGGTGTTTATCTTTGGGGTAGATACACTTGTCGGGTTATTCGAGGTTAGTTGGGAATTAGTATTTTATTTTACTGGGTTTTAAGATTGCAGCAGAGGTTTTGTGCAACATGTCAGGGAAGAGAATGGCCAAGAGGATGACTGGTGATGAACTGGCAGGGTTTATTTGGTTGGTCTGCCACTACTTCCCAAACATGGTGGCCATGGATGGCTGTGTCATCATTGGCTACATGAGGCACGGAAGCTGCATTCGGGCAAGGTGCTGTTCCAACTTACCCAGATCTTCTCTGTCCAGTGTACTGACCACCAGCTGAAGCAAGGGTGGGCAGACCTGTTCTCCCGGGAACAGGATAGCCTGGATCACCTGGTAATTCAGGTTGATGGAATTGTTGGTAAGTAGCCCTGAAATGTAGCTTCATCCTTATTTGCATTTTCATGACTGTGGGCCATAGAGATTACTTCACCATGTCATGACAAAGGTGAAAACTGCAAGTAGTGTGTCTCTGCCAACCTGCATTTGTGAGAAGGTGAGCAATGCACCGGGAAACTGACAATTAGCACATTCCTATCTTTGTGCCTTGTGTATCGCATGTATATTTTAAGGTGCACAAAAATAAACACATGTGTCATGATGCAAATGTGCATGTTTTCCAGGCACAACTGTCCATGTCCATCAGGGGCTTGACACTGTAGTATTTTGCATAGTCATGTTTATGTGATGTCAAGCATGATGCAGAAGTATGGGGGGTCATGAATGTGTGTGTTCTTTGAGTCATGTATGTGCAGAGTGACACAAGGGCCCAAATATAAGAAGGACCTAACTGCTCCTAGTGCAACATTTCATAATTGTTTCAGATGCTAAAGTGGCAGACTCCATATTTACAAAGTAGTGCAATGCAAGCATTGAGCCACCTTTTCAACCCTAGTGCCACATTATTTCTGTGCCAAGGGTGCGTTCCGGCGGTAGGAGGCCCACTAAAATAGAGCAGTTAAATCTACTATATTTCAATGCACCATTTTTGGTGATAATTTGAATGTCTGCCTAAGGCAGGTGGTAAAATGACACTTCCATTGTTTGCAATGTGCCTCAATGCACTCAGCTGGTTTTTCACGTTCATGTATGGGACAAATCATGCAAAGTACCACAATAACTTCAAATTTTACAACACTATTGTCCTAATATGCATCATGATGCCATATGTCCATTATGGCACACACATAGTGGCGTTAGGTGCTGGTAGGGGGCCTCAGAAAAAGTGGAACATCAGAGATGAAGTACCCTTTTCACATAGATGTTCATCAAAGTGCTATACTTCTGACAATTGTCAGTGTACTGTCCCCAACAAATTGTTACGTATGTAGTTGAGATATGTACATATGAGTCAATGCCATATCGGAACTTGTTTGTGTGGGTTAACAATGTCTGTCAAATTGACATGTTTTATAGGGTCCAGTTGGTCATTCCCTAACCTGTGTCATCTAGGACAATCAGCTAAACATGTGAAATGTGTAACAGTTGTCCATGCTTCTCTTTGTTCAACATTCACAAAGCTATGTTTTCCTGTCATGTCTTGCAGGTGGACCTGTCCCCTACAACATTGGTGAGGTTGCAAGATTTGCAGACCCTGATGCTGCCAGTTAGTGTCACCATATATGTCTAATGTGTAGAGCAGGGGTTGTATGTGAGGTACTATGACGTGTGCAATGCCATGTTAAAATGGCATGTGTGGCAATGTGTGCTGCAAAGGCCTTCCGAGTTTTTGGAAAAGGTAAATATGTGCATAAACAAAGTGACGTCAGTCAAGATATGTGGCAGAGATGTTGGGTTCAAAAAATGTATGGATGTTTGCAACATATTGGTCACAGCACATGTACCTGCACTGTGTGCTACACAAAGCACAAAGTAACGCTGGGCATGTTATGATGTATGTCCATGTGAAGAGGTCTCCAAGGAGCTTTTCATTGTGCCACTTTGCCCGCCGGTGCTTCACTTCTGTTTGGTAAAAAAGTGAGCCACCGGCCATACACTGAGCTTTTTGAGAAGTCCTATAGTTAGTTGAGTCAACATTGAGATTTCAGCTCTTGTTCTGAGTGTGGGACATGTCTATGGATTAAAGCAAATAGATGTGTGCAAAGAGGCCTGCATGATCTACCCATCATGATGAGTGCAACCGAGCATGGTCATGTCACTGGTGTATGGGATGTGCATGGTGAGTTTTTACCTGGTATTTAGGAGATGTTTCAAGCTTGTGCACTAATAGTGTGCAACATTGGTTAGCCTTTATCCCTGCGACATGAACAATATAATGTGGATGTTTGGGATGCAGAATTGTATTGATTTTGGCCTTGATAATGTTTTGTGAGTTGTGGTAGACAACATGTGTTATCTGAAGATGCTGTTTCCAATGTAAGCTTGTTCTTCCTCTTCCCTACCCAGATTTTGATGACATGTTCCCTTCATGTTTTAGCAGCCACAATGACTTCAGCACAGAAGAGTGCATTTGAAAAAAGGGCAGAGCGATACAGGCACAGCTAAGCTGATGAGAAAGGGTACCGCAGGATGGCCAGGAAATATAGGCACTCATTATGAACACAGCAGTCGAAACAGCCGTGTTCATGCTGGCGGTCAAACCACCGACCGCTGGCGTCCCGGATCCCCCTGGCTGTATAATGAACATTCCTGGGGGCCGGCAGACGGAAACATTGTTTCCACCCGCCGGCCCACAGGAATGCCTGGCTGGGACATTGACGGCAGCTCCACATGGAGCCGCTGCCAATGCCTCTGTGCGGCGGGCGCAGCTGCGCCCGTCACGCAGATCACTGCCCGAAAATTGGGCAGTGACCTGCGCGATGGGGCACTTCACAGGGGCCCCTGCACTGCCCATGTCAATTGCATGGGCAGTGCAGGGGCACCCATGGGTGCCCCCGTGCACCCCTTCCGCCAGCCTTTCAAAGGCTGGAGGCTGAGGAATCATTATCTGAGGGGCAGCACTGCTGCCCTGTCGGATAATGATTCCGACCGCCGCCAGCCTGCCTGTTCTTTATGTGGCTGTGTGGCACGCCATGCCAGCTGGCGGGTTTTCCCGGCACCGCCAGCATGGCGGGCCACACAGCCAAGTTCATAATGACCACCATAATATAGAAAAAGCATTGGGGTTGTGGCAGGCATTTCCTCGTGGAGGACTGGCCAAACAGGCTTCAACCAGGACCCACACAAGTGCAGACTCAATGCTGAAGGTCAGGGGTGGCTCTGCAGGTTCTGCCCCCTCAACATCCACAGGCCCTACTCCAGGGCCATCACATCCCCAGCCAAAACCAGCTCCACCACCCAAACATTTGAAGAGCAAATACAGAAGGACATGGCACACATAAAGTTGAGGTTGGCCAAATTTGAGGAACAGACATATAAGAATTACACAATTCTTGGCTTAAGTACATCAAGAAAAAAGATGAAGAGGCACTGACTTTGGACCCTTCTCTTTTCCCAGTACCTTCCCTTCCCCTAGTTTTAATAGTTTATAGTTATAGTGGGTTTTTAGATAGGTAGGTATAGGTTAGTTAGCATACTGTGGGTTAGTTCTTGGACAGAGTTGGTATAGTTAGGGGGTGGGTTTTAGGATTTTGACTGTTTTGGTTTTTTTTAGGGGTGGGTTTTGTTTTTGTGTATATGTGGGGGAAAAACAAAAACAAAAAAAACATTTTAAAAATAAATATTTAAAAAGATATATTTGTTTAGGCAATAGGTTTGGTTAGTCAATCTTTATCTTTAGTTAATGTTGTCCTTGTCATCAGATGTCTCTTAATGGGGGTGTGGAGTCAATGTTTATCATGTGGCATTGCAAGTATAAGATAATTTTAGATTAGATTAGCTGTTATCATAAGTTAAGATTAGTCAGTATGGACTAGGTTAGTGCAGGTTAGTGTGTAGTTTAGGTATTTGAAAGGTAGAAATGTTATAGTCTCAATAAATCTTGTTAGGTTCCTACAAAATAGTCTCCATGATGATTAACTATCTGGGTGTTGTCATGTCTGCACAGGTCACTTTAGATAAATGCCTCCGTAGTGATTTACCTATGTGACTATGGGGGTCATTACAACATTGGCGGTAAAAGCTGCTTTCCGCCGTGCAGAAGACCGCCAATACACCGCTGCTGCCGCGGAAATCCGCCACAGCTATTATGACCCATATCTCGGAATCCGCCGAAATTCAGACACCCACATAAGTCCGCCACACCAAAGGTCAGTGTTAAACTGGCAAAAACAATTCCTCCACCATCACGCCAACAGAAACACGCCCATGCTATCACGACCCACGAATCCACGCGCCGGTCTTTCAACCGCTGTATTCCATTGGCGGTACACACCGCCGCGCTCAAAATACACAAACATCTCCAAAACACTGCCACATTGGACAATTCCAAATACACACACCTGATACACATACAAACAACACTCCCACACACCCAATTCAATATAAAACACACACCCAAATCACCCACAAACCCCTACGACCAAAAAGTTTGAGGAAGCCGAGAGACAGAGAGCACAGCAATTGAGAACCCCACCACACAGAGGCACACAACACCATCACCCATACAACATTACACGCACAAAACACTACACACCACTACACATCACCACACACATCAACACTTACACCACCCCACACATCACCCACACCACCCCATGTCACGCCAAAGACACCCCAGGTATTCTGAGGAGGAGCTCAGGGTCATGGTCGAGGAAATCCTACGGGTAGAGCCACAGCTATTTGGCTCACAGGTTCAGCACACCTCCATAGCCAGGAAGATGGAGCTATGGCGCAGAATCGTGGACAGGGTCAACGCTGTGGGTCAGCATTCAAGAAATCGGTAGGACATCAGGAAGAGGTGGAATGACCTACGGGGGAAGGTGCGTTCCGTTATATCCAGGCACAACATTGCGGTACAGCGGACTGGCGGCGGACCCCCACCTCCTCCCCCACAACTAACAACATGGGAAGAGCAAGTCTTGACCATCATGCATCCTGAGGGCCTCGGAGGAGTCGGTGGAGGAATGGACACTGGTAAGTCAAATCTTAACTATCATGTCCCCCACCCTACCTGCATGCTATCACACACCCCCACCCTCACCCCCTCCCCTAGCACTCCAACTCCTCACTAATGTACTAATAACACAAACCACTCATCCCAACACCAAGCCCTGCATGACACAACTAAGCATGGTCACCCCTCACCAAAGCATGCTCACTGCACATACCCATAACAACCCCCTAACCATCATTACACAAACCCACACACAGGAATGCTTGCACTGGGGTACACGCACACCCACCCATTGCACACCATTACACACACACATGCAATAATCATGCTCTTATATCCCTGCAGGACCACTACGGAATGTCACCACACAGGAGGGTCCAGACATCTCCACTCCACCCACAGAAGAGGTCCACAGTGACGACAGCAGCTCTGCCCTACTGGATCCTGATGACCAGCCCGGACCATCGTGGGCCTCGGGACAGTCGGTTCCCCTTGCACAGGCACAGCCCAACACTGACCTTCCACCCTCTGGTAACACCAGCACAGCACCCACCCAGCGGGCCCATACCTCCTTACCCAGGACATGTCAATCAGCTGTGTGTCCACCACTACAGGGAACCCAGGATAACCCACCACCCCAACAACAACAGGGACTTGGGGGCAGTGGTAGTGGGCACACGGTCCAGGGGACGGAGGCACAGGAACACAGGGGAACTGGGAGGGCTGCTGTGCGACGGGGGGGGACAGGCCCAAGGAACCCACTCTCCACAAGGCCCTATCCTCCATCATGGGAGCATACCACCACTCCCAGGAGACGATGGCGACGGTCCTGGCCAAGTTTCAGGAGACCCAGCGCCTGCAGGAGGAGCACTATTTGGTGTTCAGGGAGGTGCTCAGAACCATCAGCTCCGCCCTGGGCACCATCGTAGGGGTGCAGAAGGACATACAGAAGACCATGAGGGACACCGTGGCATTCCAAGGGGCCCCTGACACTAGCCTGGACGATGAACTGTCCACCACCTCCGCCAGCGCTAGTGGACAGGATGCCCCGCCACAGGACCACCACACCAGCACCCCACCCCCTGCAGACGGAGAACCACCACGCAAGCGGTCCCTGAGATCCAGGAACAGGACAGAGCAAGATGGCAAGACCCCCGCCAGGAAATGAGACCACCCTGATTGTCCTCCCGCTGTCCCACTTTGTTACCCTGTCCATAATTAAACTGCCCCAGCTCCACTTCCTATGCCCATATGGGCAGTGCACCTGTGTGACCAATAGACTGGACTCTGCCATGGACATTCCTCCACCATCACCCATCACCATATTACAACCCCCCTCCATTTTTTAACAATTAAATAAACACCCTTGAAGCACAAAACAATCTGGAGTCAGTCTGTGATTTGGTAAATTTGTATAATCAATGACAGTGTCAAAATGCGTTTTCAATTGTAATGTCAACATACCTATGTCACACATCACAAGGCCATGAAGGATGCAAGCAGATGACACACGTTGGTAACCACAACTGTGAAACCGTAATGGAAAGGTACAACTCAGTTACCAAGGCCCGTATTTATACTTTTTTTAGCGCCGCATTTGCGCCGCTTTTTGACGCAAAACGGCGCAAACCTACAAAATACAATGGTATTTTGCAAGTTTGCGCCGTTTTTGCGTCAAGAAACGACGCAAATGCGGCGCTAAAAAAGTATAAATACGGGCCCAAGTACTGCTACTAAATGACAGACAGGATAGAGGTAGAAGTGTGAAAGTGAATGTAACTGTAAAATAAAATGTTCTCACCTGTGTGTCACTGGAAATATTGCTGTATGACTGACTCCCTGTATGTCTTCTTCCTCATCACTGTCCACAGGCTCCACAGGCTCCACAGCTGCCACAACACGGCCATCTGGACCATCCTCCTGCAGAAAAGGCACCTGGTGTCGCAAAGCAAGATTGTGAAGCATCGAGCAGGCGATGATGATCTGGCACACCTTCTTCGGTGAGTAGAATAGGGAACCACCTGTCATATGTAGGCACCTGAATCTGGCCTTCAGGAGGCCGAAGATGCGTTCGATCACCCTCCTAGTCCGCCCATGGGCCTCATTGTAGCGTTCCTCTGCCCTGGTCCTGGGATTCCTCACTGGGGTCCATAGCCAGGACAGGTTAGGGTAACCAGAGTCCCCTAATAGCCACACACGGTGCCTCTAGAGTTGACCCATCACATACGGGATACTGCTATTCCGCAGGATGACCAGGGAACATAGCATTGACCTGGGAGATGTACTGGTCTGCCAAACATACCATCTGTACATTCATAGAATGATAACTCTTCCAGTTCCTGTACACCTGTTCACTCCTGCGGGGGGGACCAGAGCTACATGGGTGCAATCAATAGCACCTATGATGTTAGGGATATGTCCAAGGGCATAGAAGTCACCTTTAACTGTAGCCAAATCCTCCACCTGAGGGAAAACGATGTAGCTCCTTACGTGTTTCAGCAGGGCGGACAACACTCTGGACAACACGTTGGAAAACATAGGCTGGGACATCCCTGATGCCATGGCCACTGTTGTCTGAAAAGACCCACTTGCAAGGAAATGGAGCACTGACAGCATCTGCACTTCAGGGGGGATTCCAGTGGGATGGTGGATTGGTGACATCAGGTCTGGCTCCAACTGGGTACATAGTTCCTGGATAGTGGCACTGTCAAACCTGTAGGTGATGATTAAATGTCGCTCCTCCATTGTCAGCAGGTCCACCAGCGGTCAGTATACTGGAGGATTCCGCCATCTTCTCAAATGTCCCAGCTGACGGTGCCTAGGAAGGACAACAGCGACCACAGAGTCAACAAATTCGCAGGTATGTACCCACAGATACACAGAACACGAGACCAAACACAAAACTCTTCCTGTATGTGTGCTGAGTGTAGGCCTAGGTATGTGTGACGCAGTAGTAAATGAAGCCATGTGGGCCCCTGAAATGGCGGCTGCCTGACCTCTAAACTGGGACAATGGGATGTGAGGTCTCTGCGCTGGCGTTGTACACTGTTGCGTTAGGCGGTCGTAGACTGCGGCGCAATGCTGCATTGGTTAACATTGGACCCTATGGGTCCCAGAAGCCAATGATGAAGTGCGCCGGCGGTGATGATACGCACCGCCGCGGACGTCACTGCCCCAGATGTGACCTCCATTTTCTATCTGTTCAATCACTCGATACCTGATCTTCAACAGGAGAGGACCTACACTGCAAGTGCTGCTGTGACCTCGGTCTGGAAGAGACAATGGCTCCTGCGTCTGGGGAAAGGGCCCCTGCCTTCACTGCTCAGGAGTTGGAGAAGCTCGTGGACGGGGTCCTCCCCCAGTACACGCTACTCTACGGTCCTCCAGACCAACAGGTAAGTACACAGGGAGCACGTTGTATGGGCTATGCCTGTGTGGAGAGGGCTGGATGTTAGTTGGAAGGGGGCAGAGTTCAGGGAACATGAAGGACTGTGAATGCATGTGCCACATGGCAAGGGTAGGGATGGGGGGCACTCACATCGACGGTGCAGTTGGTAATGACTTCTCTTCTTCCCCTGTGCATGTCATGTAGGTCAGCGCCCACCAGAAGAAGGACATTTGGCGTGCCATCGCCAAGGACGAGGTAGACCCTGGGGGTCTACCTGAGACGGGGCACCCACTGCCGGAAAAGATGGGAGGACATTCGCCGCTGGAGCAAGAAGACGGCAGAGGCTCAGCTGGGGATGGCCTCCCAACGTGAGAGGGGTGCCTGTCGCACCATGACCCCCCTGATGTTCAGGATCCTGGCGGTGGCCTACCCGGAGTTGGATGGGCGCTTGAGGGCATCACAGCAGACACAAGGGGGTGAGTACACTCTCATTCTGGGGACTTTGCGCACAGTGGAGGGGTCTGGGTGGGGGAGGAGGGCTGTGGGTTTTCCTAGGTCAGGGCGAGTTACGTAGGCTAGGCCCCTCCGTAATGCAGGCCATGTGGCACTCCACCCCACCTCAGTAGAGTGCCAAGTACAGGTACACATGCCCCTGTGGCATCTATGTGTGCAGATGTCCACCATAGCCATGTAGGCCAGATCCCAGGAATTGCATCTGTAGAGGCCAAGAGCACGGCGTAGTGCAGGGGGCTGCGGTGTCTGTCTTGTCCGCCAACGGTAGCGGTAAGCCATGCACTCAACCTGTCTTTCTTCTGTCGTTCCTCCCCCCCTTTTGTGCTCTCCCTGTTCTTTTGTGCATCAGCATCATCAGGCAGAGGTACAGTGGCATCAGAGCACGAGGGGGCTGCATCCCACATGGCCATGGAGGGCCACACCACAGACTCTTAATACACCAGTGGGACGGAGGGCGAGGGGAGCTTCACGTCGGTCACTGGATCACCAAACAGCGACACAGACTCGTCCGCCGATGGGAGCTCCCTTGTGGTGGCGGCAACATCTGTGCCCCCCACTTCTACAGGTACAGCCGCCACCTCCCCTAACAGCACCGCCCTCCCAGCAGCCCCTCAGCGTTCGCCCCGTGCCCGCTCACCCAGGAGGGCATCACCTTCGCCCCAGGCACCTCAGCCCCTGCCCCTGTCACCCCTGCTGCCCTCAGTGAGGAGGCCATTGACCTCCTCAGGTCACTCACTGTTGGGCAGTCTACCATTGTGAATGCCATCCAGGGTGTAGAAAGGGAGTTGCAACACGGTAATGCATTCGTGGAGGGCATTCATTCTGGTCAGGCTGCCCTTCTTCGAACCCTGCAATCTCTGGCCTCAGCACTGATGGCAGTCATTTTCCCTGTGTCTAGCCTCCCCCCTCCATCTTCCTCCACCCAGACCCAATCCCCTGTACCCCAGCCTATCCCAAGCACACCATCAGACAAGCATGCATACACCTCAACACACAAAAGTAGCTCAGGCAAACATAAGCACCACACAGCGCACATGCACTCACACAAGAATCACCCACATACAGACACAGCAACATCCACTGCCTCCATTGTGTCCCCCTCCTCGTCGTCTCCCTCCTCCCTCCCAGTGTCGTCTACACTCTCACCTGCATGCACTACATCTACAGGCACTACGATTCGCACCAGAACACCCAGAACAACACCCCTCTCACCTGCCCTCACCACCCCCACTACCATTTACACGTCCCCTGTCTCCACTCCCAGTGTGTCTGTGACGCCCCCTCCCAAAGTACACAAACACGGGCACCCACACACCCAACATCCATCCACCTCACGACAGCCTCCAGTACCTGCACCTGCACCCAAATCACCTAAAGTTACACCTCCTACAACTACCTCCTCTTCCTCCACTCCCAGACCCCCTCCAGCTACCCATCCCAGTCTTCGTCAGAAACTCTTCCTCAGCAACGTTGACCTCTTTGTCCCCACCCCTCCAGTTGATAGGTCCCGTAGTAGCACCTCAGCCAAAAAAAGTCCAGTACCAGTGGTGCGTGGTAAAGTTGTGTAGAGTGCACCGGCCACCAGGGCAGCCAGTGTGACACGGAGCCAAAGCACTGCCAGTCCACCCCCTGTAAAGCACCTCAAGTTGGAAAGTGGCCGACGGGACAGGGTGAAGACTCCTGGTGGCAAAACTGCTCACAAGGGCCCCAGGGGGAGTGCAGAGTCAGCTCTGACTCCTCCAAAGGTGGTGAAGGGCCAGAAGAAGTGTGCACAGTCTGGGAAGAGCAGCACGGCAGAGAAGGGCGCCATCCTCCCCGGCGGCCGGGACACCACCGCCAGCACTGTTCCTCACTGGTCCGGAGACCTCTGCCAGAGTCAGTGCCCAGGAGGGCAGCAGTATTGTCACTGGTCAGGAGACCACCGCCAGAGTCAGTGCCCAGGAGGGCAGCAGTATCGTCACTGGTCAGGAGACCACCGCCAGAGCCAATGCCCAGGAGGGCCCCAGCAGCCACAGTCCCGCTGGGCAATGATGGACTGTCATGCCACACACCAATGCACTGGTCAGTGACCGCCATGGCAAAGCACCGCTGAACAGGTCAGAGACCGCCATGGCAAAGCACCGCTTAACAGGGCAAGGCACAGCTGAACAGGTCAGAGACCGCCATGGGAAAGCACCGCTGAACAGGGCAAGGCACCGCTGAACAGGTCAGACACCGCCATGGCAAAGCACCGCTAAACAGGGCTAGGCACCGCTGAACAGGCCAAAGACCGCCATGGCAAAGCACCGCTGAACAGGGCAAAGCACCTCTGAAAAGGCCAAAGACCGCCATGGCAAAGCACCGCTGAACAGGGCAAGGCACTGCTGAACAGGCCAAAGACCGCCATGGCAAAGCACCGCTGAACAGGGCAATGCACAGCTGAACAGGGCAAGGCACCGCTGAACAGGGCAAAGACCGCCATGGCAAACACCGCTGAACAGGGCAAGGCACCGCTGAACAGGGCAAGGCACCGCTGAACAGGGCAAAGACCGCCATGGCAAAGCACCGCTGAACAGGGCAAGGCCCCGCTGAACAGGCCAAAGACCGCCATGGCTAAGCACCGCCGAACAGGTCAGAGACCGCCATGGCAAAGCACCGCTGGACAGGGAAAAAAACACCACATCAAGCATCGTTATCCAATGTGCAGCTGGGACAGTGACGGAACAGGAACCGTCACGGGGAGCCTGATGCAGTCTGGGCACCAGTCCCCCTCCAGAACCAGTGGAGACTGTTATCCACTTGAGAGACTGTGGCTTTGCACTCCCCAGGATGTAACAATGGGCAAGCCACCCACTGTTATCCACTTGAGAGACTGTGGCTTTGCACTCCCCAGGATGTAACAGTGGGCAACCCACCCACTGTAGAGACTTGAGAGACTGTGGCTTTGCACTCCCCAGGATGCAGCAGTGGGCAACCCACTTACTGTAGAGACTTGAAAGACTGTGGCTTTGCACTCCCCAGGATGTCGCAGTGGGCAACCCACCCACTGTAGAGACTTGAGAGACTGTGGCTTTGCACTCCCCAGGATGTAACAGTGGGCAAGCCACCCACTGTAGAGACTTGAGAGACTGTGGCTTTGCACTCCCCAGGATGTAACAGTGGGCAAGCCACCCACTGCAGAGACTTGAGAGACTGTGGCTTTGCACTCCCCAGGATACATCAATGGGCATGGAGCCCCGTCGTGGATCTGGCGTGGTGCTGTAATGCAGCTGAGGTGCCCCCCTTTCCCTTCCCCCTGAGGTGCCTGTTGTATTTCTATGATGCCCCAGCAGTGTTCTCTCCGATTGTGGACAGGTATCTAGTGTGGGCCTCGCCCATGCATTTTGGGCCCAGTGGTGCACGGACATTGATATGTGCATACCTGTACTACTTCTCGTAATGTATGAAATCTGGAATGTGTATATATATATGTATATATTTGGTAACTGTATTTTGATACATTACAATGTTTGAACTGGATTCCTTTTGTCTTTGCATTCTTCCGGGGGGGTTGTGGGTTGTTACTGTGCTGTTTGGGAATGCATTGGTGTGTGTGTTGTAGTGGGTGAGGGTCGGGTTGGGGGTGGGGGTGTTGCGTGTGTGTGTCCCTGACTTTCGCCTCCCTCCTCCCCTATGTCGTAGGTGTAGTACTCACTGTTGTCTTCGGCGCCTACGTAGATGGTGATCGTAGAGGAGCAGAAAGACAAGCACAGGAAGTATTTGTAGTTCGGGCTCCATGGTGGCCTCCTTCCTCGTGGAGTGTGTTAAGGTGAGCATTTTCCCATTGCAGAAGCTGTTTCCGCCGTTTTTTTATCCACGGTGAATCCGCCCCGGAAAAGGTGGCGGATTGGCGGGATGTGATACTGTGGGCAGTACATTGTCTTCCGCCTGTCTGTTGGCGGTGACCGCCGCGGTGCTTGTCTGTACCGCCATGGTGGGCGGAGTGTTAAAGTGGCTGTCTATGTTGGCGGTTTCTGCCACGGTCATTATTCCCTTTTTTTGTCCGCCGGCCTGTTGGCGGTATTACCGCTGCTTTAACACCGACCGCCAGGGTTGTAATGACCACCTATGTGTATCCCCTATGGTCAAGTACCTGTCTAATTGGCAGCGGAATAACATCAGCTACTCAATACACTATTCATCACTGTACCTGACACTATGATTGTGCAAGGAAACAAATTCAAAAACAGGTAATCAGGCACCATCTATTTGTGTTGGTAAGTAATGTAACATTCATTGGGCAAGAGTTTGGAATATTGCACTCCACCTCAATTGGGAAATAGATACTGGTCCACTCTTGGTTGCCCTCACAGTCTTAAATTGGTTGTCACATCAATTTTATACCTGTGCATATTAATACTTTTTGTTGCAAAACTGTGCAAAACTGTGCAAATGCAGTTTTGCATGAAAAAGTTTACCACCGGCTTGCGACATTCCTGAGCGCCAGTCAGGCCCCATATTTATGGAATGGCGCAAGCCGGCACTAAGGATCGGCTGGTGTCAAAAGAAAAGATGCTAGCCAGGGGTGGCAGAGGATGTCGGTAGGGGAATTTGGCGTTAGGGCACCAGAAATGACTCTAGGCTGGTTAATGCCAATATATTTGGCATTAACCAGCCTAGCGTCATATCATGACGTAATAGCCCCCAAACAGAATGCCCACCACCCCAGAGGCCATGCCCAGGGGACCAGTGTCCCCTGGGCATGGACATTAAACCCAGTGCCATGAAGGAGGGTCCATGTAAAGGCAGGGCTCGAAAAATCATGAAAATGTTACTAGACCTGCAGGTTGAGTAACTTAAATAATTTACTCAACCTAACTGTATTGTACTTGACCTGTAAATGGGCTTCAAATTGTGTGATCCTAGGCAAATAGTTTACAGTCCACTTTTTCATAATTCTCACATATGATTGCTCCTTCAAATATGTGAGCTCATCATTTCTGCAGTACAAAAAAAAACTATTTTGTTTTTGATTAAGCAGACTAAAGTTTTCTGCATGCATCACAAGAATCTAGCCCACATAATCTAGGACTTCTGATGGATACAACTACCTGTGGATTCCTCACCTAATGAATTCTCCCCCATGCGTAGCATTCGACTGAAACTTCTATCTCTAGCTCTGCACGTCGGCGAGAACGTCACAATTGCCTGACTCCATGCGGCTCCGTGTGATGTCATCGTGGCAATAAGAGGTCCTCGCCGCCGTGCTGACGACAGTTCTCTTTTTTCCGTGCCTTCGATAACGGTTACTTTTCTGTTACCTGTATTGTTAGCTTTTCGGAAGGGATACCTTGTGTATTTTCATGATGTCGGCTCCAAAGAAGTCGGGTTTCAAGCCCTGCAGGGAATGTGGAGGTCGCATTTCTGTGACTGATCCACACAACGATTGTCTTTGGTGCCTCATTTTCGATCACGACGTCCAAGAATGCAGATCCTGCCAGAAAATGAATCCAAAGGCATTGAAGGAACGCGAGGCAAAGCTATTCTTGGCGAGGTTCAAGAAAGAGAGGAAGCTGCACCATCTGTCCTCTTCTGGAAAATCATCCCATAAGAAGCGACGCCATCATGACTCCCGACGTCGGTCTAGAAGTCGGTCGGCGTCAAGGTCTCCATCGTCCCGGCACCACAAGTCTTGGGAAGTGAGTCCGATGGTGTCCCCTCAACCTGCAACACCGCAGACATCCCCGGCGCCGTCAGTCTTTGAAGTCGTGCAGCCCCAAAGTCATCTGGCTTCGCCGGTGCATCCAGAACCTGAAGAATCCAGCCTGGCACCGGCTCCAGCTCCGCAGACTTATCCTTCGTTCCTGGTTCCGGGTAGGGATCCGTCGGCATTCCTTAATGCCATGTTTCAAATTTTTCAAAATATGGCTCCGGGACGTGGTGCGCCGGCTGACCCCACTGGTCCCCTGGCTTTCAATCTCGACGTTGCGGCTCCATATAAGCCGAAGCCGTTTATGCCATTTTGTTCGGCTGGAGACTCGGGTCAGGCCCCTGTGCTGGCAGCGCAGCCCTCGATGTCGAGGGAGAGACCTTCGACGCCGGTGTCGGAAGTGATGGAGCCGAGAGGTCCGATGTCGTCGTCGGATGCGGGTGCCTTCTCCATGGCGCCGATGGATCCATCTGCGGCGTCGGATGAATCCGGAGAACCTGTCATGACGCCTTCCTGGCGCCATTCACCGACGTCGCTGCGCTCCATGTCGACGCCGGGGCTCGAGGCCAAGTTGAGGTCATGTCGAAAGGCCCTTAGACTTTTGGAGGAGAGGGAATAACAACAGCAACAATTTCTCGAAGAAGGGGAGATCACTGATCCCCAGGGTGACTTCCCTGGGCTGGACACTGCAAGTGGTCTTGATACCTCTACAGAGTATGACCTGGCCTCCCCGGGTGAATATACAGAGGAGGCAGCCTCTTACCACTCTTAATTAGGAAGGCTGCAGCATTCCCGGATCTTCCCTTACCGACAGCGCAGGTGAAGACCAACCTATTGACTGGGGTTTTGCATCCTGCTACAGCCATGGCGGATCCTCTTCTACCATTTAATGAGGCCCTGATGGATCCGATCGAAGAGGTTTGGAAGAAGCCGGTCACCTCTTCGGCTGTTAGTATGTCGGTGGCCAGGCGTTACAGATCTGCGCCTGGGGATCCGGAGTTTTTGTCCAAACACCCTTCACCAGAGAGCTTGGTGGTACAAGCATCCTGCTCTTCGAGGTCGGTCCCTGGTTCGTTTCCGGGAGTACCATCGGACCGGGAATCCAAGCGGATGGACCAGTCGGCCAGGAAGGTGTTTTCACCTTGCAGCATGGCTCTGAAATCTGCCAATGCAACTTGTATTCTGGGCAGGTATATCCATGCTATAATGGATGCAACGAAGACTGTTCTTCCAGACATGCCCCAGGACTTGCGTGGTCTTCTTTCGGACGCTCAGGTGGCGGCTACGCAAGTTATTCAGAAGGGCTGGATACCACGGACTCTAGTGCAAGAGCCATGGGGACTTCCGTTGCCTCCAGACGGCATGCGTGGTTACGCACTTCCGGATTTTCATCTGACTTCCAGTCTACGTTACTGGATCTGCCTTTCAATGAGGCAAAACTTTTTGGTTCAAAAGCGGACTCTGCGCTAGAGCGCTTTAAAGAATGTAGGGCCACTGCTAGGTCTTTGGGTCTGCAGGCTGCTTCTACCCCATTTCGATCTTTTAGACGGCTGCTTGTTTTTGGAAGAGGTGCTTCGTTTCGTGGGAGGTCACAGCAGCCAGGACAACAGTCCTCCAGCCTCCCTTATCATTCATACAGGGGGCGGGGTAGAGTCCGCACAAGAGGGGCCATCCAACAGCAGCACCCTTCCTCTTCCTCTTCCTCTGGAGGGTTACCTCAAGGAAAGCAGCCCTAGTCCTCTTGCCATTGTCTCTCATACCTCTCCGGTAGGGGGGAGGCTTTCTCTTTTTCTCCCCATATGGGAGTCCATAACAACAGACTCTTGGGTCATCAGTTTGGTGAGAAAAGGTTACGCCCTTCCCTTTCAGGATATTCCTCCTCCCTTCCCTCCCAGTCCTTCCTTTTGTTCAGAAAATCATCTCCTGCTGTTAGAGCAGGAGGTTCTCTCCCTATTATTGAAGGGCGCAGTGGAGTTGGTTCCAGAGCAAGAAAGGGGTCAGGGGTGTTATTCCAGGTACTTCCTGATCCCCAAGAAGGATGGTCGTCTGAGACCTATTTTGGACCTGAGGAATTTGAATTGGCTCCTCAAACAGGAGAAATTCAAAATGCTGACTCTATCACAGGTGCTTTTGGCGTTGAGCAAGGAGGATTGGATGGTGTTGGTCGACTTGCAGGATGCTTATTTTCACATTCCCATTCTCAAGTCGCACAGGAAGTATCTCCGGTTTGTGGTAGAATCGCAGCACTACCAGTTTGCGGTCCTTCCTTTTGGTCTTACTTCCGCACCAGGGGTCTTCACGAAGGTGATGGCGGTTCTTGCAGCACACCTCAGGAGCAAGGGAGTAGCAGTATTCCCTTACCTGGATGATTGGCTGATCAAAGCTGAGTCTCCGGGGCTTGTGTTGCACCATCTGCAGCTGACAACCCAGTTGTTGTTCAGTCTGGGTTTTTCAATAAATGTACCCTGTCTCACCTAGAGCTCTCTCAATGCCTCCTGTTCATAGGGGCAGTACTGGACATGACATTGAATCGGGCCTTTCCCCTGGCACAGCGGATACGGGACATTCAGACGTTGGTTCCAATGTTTCAAGAAGGAGCGGTAGTTTTGGTCCTCAAGGTCCTTTGTTTGCTCGGTCTGTTAGCTTCTTGCATTCTGTTGGTCACTCATGCATGCTGGCATATGAGGGCTCTTCAGTGGGGCCTCCGCAAGCAGTGGTTTCAGCACATAGGAGATCTCGGGGAGTCTCCAGAGACACTGCAGCGGATCTCCGATGGTGGGCTGTGGAAGGCAACCTTTCTCAAGGGAAGCCGTTTTCGCAGCCAACTCCGGTGGCCACGGTGATAACGGATGCCTCCACATTAAGGTGGGGAGCTCATCTGAAGGATCTGGAGATCAAGGGTCGTTGGTCTCCAGTAGAGCAGAGGTTTCATATCAATCTGCTAGAGCTGCGGGCGATTCGTTTGGCCCTCAAGGCCTTCCTCCCTTCCCTTCGCGGTCAGTCAGTTCAGATTCTGACAGACAATACGACCGCAATGTGGTATGTCAAAAAACAGGGGGGTGTAGGGTCGTACCTTCTTTGCAGAGAGGCTCTGCGACTCTGGTCCTGGGCTCAGGACCATCGGCTTTGTGTAGTGGCAAACCATTTGGCCGGGGTCCAAAACATACGTGCGGACAGACTCAGTCGCCTCTTCTCGGACGACCACGAGTGGCATCTGCATCCGGATCTGGTTCTTTACATCTTTCGGATGTGGGGTTTTCCCCGTATAGACCTGTTTGCCACTCAAGAGAACGCGCACTGTCTGTTCTTATGCAGCCTTCAGTATCCGATGCAAGGTGCGTTGGGGGACGCGTTTCAGGTGTCCTGGTGCGACCAGTTGCTTTACGTGTTTCCTCCCATACCCTTGATTCCTCAGGTTTTGAGGAAGATTCGCCAAGACCGGGCCCAAGTCATTCTGATAGCTCCGGATTGGCCATGAAGGGTGTGGTATGCAGACCTTCTCCGACTCTCATTGTACCCGCTGCTCCGTCTCCCTCTCAGGGCAGACCTCCTCTCGCAGGGGCAGGTTCTACACCCCCACCTCCAGAGCCTGCACCTTCATGCTTGGAGATTGAACAGGGCAACCTGAGTTCCTTTTCTCTCTCACCAGAGGTGGCGGACGTTCTTTTATCGGCCAGGAGACACTCCACCAAGTCAGTCTCTGCAAGTAGGTGGGCTAATTTTGTTCATTGGTGTGGAGAGAAGAAAATTGATCCCTTAAGTGCCCATCTTTCTGCTATTTTATTGTTCGCATTGTCATTGGCTCAGGGTGGTTGTGCTGTGGCTACTGCTAAGGGCTATCTTTCGGCCCTTTCGGCTTTTTTATATCTTCCAGATCAGCCCTCTTTATTCAAATCTCCTTTGGTTGTTCGATTTTTGAGGGGCTTACTAATACATTTCCGCCCAGGCCTTTTATTATGCTACAGTGGGACTTGAATTTGGCGTTGACTTTTTTGATGGGCTCCCCATTTGAGCCACTTCATTCATGCCCTTTAAGGTATTTGTTTTTTAAGACTGTGTTTTTGGTAGCCATTATGTCGGCTAGACATGTTAGTGAATTGCAAGCCCTTTGTGCTCACCCGCCTTTCATCACTTTTTATAAGGACAAGGTGGTTTTGAGGACCAGGGTGGCTTTCCTCCCCAAGGTGGTGTCTCCGTTTCATTTGGGACAGTCCATAACTCTCTCGACGTTCTACCCTCCTCCGCATCCATCTAAGGAGGAGAAAAAACTCCATCATCTGGACCCCAAGAGGGCTCTCAGTTTTTATGTCGACAGGACGAGAGAGTTCCGGTTGGATGAACAACTCTTTATCGAATATGTGGGGAAGAGGATGGGGAAGGCCGTCCATCAGAGAACGCTCTCCAGGTGGGTCGTTCTTTGTACAAAAAATTGTTACTCATTGGCAAAGAAGGATCCTCCTGAGGGAATCAGGGCTCATTCCACCAGGGCCAAGTCAACCTCATCAGCTTTGGCAAGAGGTGTTCTCATGGTGGACATCTGTAAGGCTGCGACTTGGTCTTCCCTCCACACCTTTGTGAAGCATTATTGTTTGGATGCGGAAGTGCGGAGGGATGGCCATTTTACGTGGTCTGTGCTGCAAGAGTTCCTGGTTTGACCAGACGGACACCCTCCTCCGAGGTGGTACTGCTTTGGGACTCTATTCATTGCGTAAGGAATCCACAGGTAGTTGTTTCCATCAGAGGAGCAAGTTACTTACCTTCGGTACCGCTTTTTCTAGTGGATACATTAGCTACCTGTGGATTCCTCATGGTCCCTCCCACCTCCCCGTAGTCTGTCTGGTCACACCAGGATCTCTTTGGATGTGCACTTCAGTGCTTTTATTTCGATGTTTCTATTTATGTATATATGTTTATAGTTCTAATTCAGATTATTTTCAAGTTTAGAGACTGTTCATGATGGTATGCGCTCTTTTTTTAAGAGTTGTGTAGGAAAGTACCATCTTGCCTGGCATGTTACCCCCATATTTCACTGTATATATGTTGTTTTAGTTGTATGTGTCACTGGGACCCTGCCAGCCAGGGCCCCAGTGCTCATAAGTGTGCCCTGTATGTGTTCCCTGTGTGATGACTAACTGTCTCATTGAGGCTCTGCTAACCAGAACCTCAGTGGTTATGCTCTCTCTTTACTTTCTAAATTGTCACTAACAGGCTAGTGACCAATTTCACCAATTCACATTGGCATACTGGAACACCCTTATAATTCCCTAGTAAAGGGTACTGCGGTACCCAGGGTATTGGGGTTCCAGGAGATCCCTATGGGCTGCAGCATTTCTTCTGACACCCATAGGGAGCTCTGACAATTCTTACACAGGCCTGCCACTGCAGCCTGAGTGAAATAACGTCCACGTTATTTTACAGCCATTTACCACTGCACTTAAGTAACTTATAAGTCACCTATATGTCTATCCTTTACCTGGTAAAGGTTGGGTGCTAAGTTACTTAGTGTGTGGGCACCCTGGCACTAGCCAAGGTGCCCCCACATCGTTGAGGGCAAATTCCCCGGACTTTGTGAGTACGGGGACACCATTACACGCGTGCACTATACATAGGTCACTACCTATGTATAGCGTCACAATGGTAACTCCGAACATGGCCATGTAACATGTCTAAGATCATGGAATTGTCACCCCAATGCCATTCTGGCATTGGGGAGACAATTCCATGATCCCCTGAGTCTCTAGCACAGACCCGGGTGCAGCCAAACTGCCTTTCCCGGGGTTTCACTGCAGTGGCTGCTGCTGCCAACCACTCAGACAGGTTTCTGCCCTCCTGGGGTCCAGCCAGGCTTGGCCCAGGAAGGCAGAACAAAGGACTTCCTCAGAGAGAGGGTGTTACACCCTCTCCCTTTGGAAAAAGGTGTCAGGGCTGGGGAGGAGTAGCCTCCCCCAGCCTCTGGAAATGCTTTGATGGGCACAGATGGTGCCCATCTCTGCATTAGCCAGTCTACACCGGTTCAGGGATCCCCCAGCCCTGCTCTGGCGCGAAACTGGACAAAGGAAAGGGGAGTGACCACTCCCCTGACCTGCACCTCCCAGGGGAGGTGCCCAGAGCTCCTCCAGTGTGCTCCAGACCTCTGCCATCTTGGAAACAGAGGTGCTGCTGGCACACTGGACTGCTCTGAGTGGCCAGTGCCAGCAGGTGACGTCAGAGACTCCTCCTGATAGGCTCTTACCTGTGTTGCTAGCCTATCCTCCTTCCTAGGTAGCCAAACCTCCTTTTCTGGCTATTTAGGGTCTCTGCTTTGGGGAATTCTTTACATAATGAATGCAAGAGCTCATCAGAGTTCCTCTGCATCTCTCTCTTCACCTTCTGCCAAGGAATCGACCGCTGACTGCTCAGGATGCCTGCAAAACCGCAACAAAGAAGCAAAGACGACTACTGCAACCTTGTATCGCTGATCCTGCCGCCTTCTCAACTGTTTTCCTGGTGGTGCATGCTGTGGGGGTAGCTTGCCTCCTCTCTGCACTAGAAGCTCTGACGAAATCTCTCGTGGGACGACGGAATCCTCCCCCTGCAACCGCAGGCACCCATCACCGGTCCTCTGGGTCCCCTCTCAGCACGACAAGCGTGGTCCCTGGAACTCAGCAACTCTGTCCAAGTGACTCCCATAGTCCAGTGACTCTTCAGTCCAAGTTTGGTGGAGGTAAGTCCTTGCCTCCCCACGCTAGACTGCATTGCTGGGTACCGCATGATTTGCAGCTGCTCCGGCTCCTGTGCACTCTTCCAGGATTTCCTTTGTGCACAGCCAAGCCTGGGTCCCCGACACTCTAACCTGCAGTGCACAACCTCCTGAGTTGTCCTCCGGCGTCGTGGGATCCCCTTTTGTGACTTTGGGTGAGCTCCGGTTCACTCTTCTTTGTAGTGCCTGTTCCGGCACTTCTGCAGGAGCTGCCTGGTTCTGTGAGGGCTCACTGTCTTGCTGGGCATCCCCTCTGGCTCCTCACACAAGTGGCGACATCCTGGTCCCTCCTGGGCCACAGCAGCATCCAAAAACCCTAACCGTGACCCTTGCAGCTAGCAAGGCTTGTTTGCGGTCTTTCTGCATGGGAACACCTCTGCAAGCTTCTTCACGACGTGGGACATCCATCCTCCAAAGGGAAAGTTCCTAGTCCTCTTCGTTCTTGCAGAATCCACAGCTTCTACCATCCAGTGGCAGCTTCTTTGCACCCTCAGCTGGCATTTCCTGGGCATCTGCCCAATCTCAACTTTGTCGCGACTCTTGGACTTGGTCCCCTTGTTCCACAGGTACTCTCGTCCGGAAATTCACCTTTGTTGCATTGCTGGTGTTGGTCTTCCTTGCAGAATTCCCCTATCACGACTTCTGTGCTCTCTGGGGAATATAGTTGCACTTTACACCTACATTTCAGGGTCTTGGGGTGGGCTATTTTTCTAACCCTCACTGTTTCCTTACAGTCCCAGCGACCCTCTACAAGCTCACATAGGTTTGGGGTCCATTCGTGGTTCGCATTCCACTTCTAGAGTATATGGTTTGTGTTGCCCCTATACCTATGTGCTCCTATTGCAATCTACTGTAATTCTACATTGCTTGCATTACTTCCTTTTGCTATTACTGCATATTTTTGGTATTGTGTACATATATCTTGTGTATATTTGGCATCCTCATACTGAGGGTACTCACTGAGATACTTTTGGCATATTGTCATAAAGATAAAGTACCTTTATTTTTAGTATATCTGTGTATTGTGTTTTCTTATGATATTGTGCATATGACACCAGTGGTAAAGTAGGAGCTTTGCATGTCTCCTAGTTCAGCCTAAGCTGCTCTGCTATATCTACCTTCTATCAGCCTAAGCTGCTAGAAACACCTCTTCTATACTAATAAGGGATAACTGGACCTGGTACAGAGTGTAAGTACCCCTTGGTACCCACTACAAGCCAGGCCTGCCTCCTACATTGGTTGTGCAGCGGTGGGATAAGTACTTGTAACTACTTACCACTTTGTCATTTTGTACTTTTCATAAGAGAATAATATACAAAACAAGTTCAGTGTATGTACACCTAACCAAAAAGTTTTGCTTTTCTTCTCTTACTCTATTGCTAAGTGCGGAAAAGTACCTCTAAACTTTCAAAATGTTTCTAAAAAGTTGAAAAAGGTTTTTTATTCTGTTTCCTTAAAAAGTTCTGAAACTTTTTCTTTCTTTTTCTGTCCCTTAAACCTTTTTCTATCATGTCTGGTACAAGTCCTACTCTTGATCTGGCCAGCACTGCTTATGACAACCTTAGCTGGTAAGGTGTGAGGAGTCTCTGCATTGATAGAGGTTTAGGGGTAGGTAAGAATCCCTCTAGAGAAGTGTTGATTAACATGCTCATTGAAAATGATAAGGCTTTAGCTGGCACATCTGTTGAGAAGTTAGGAGATGGTTCACACTCTGATTCTGGGGTAGCCCCAGTAAGAATGTTAGATGGTATTCTTTCCAATCTGCCCTTTAGCAGACCACCTAGCATAACTGGTACTAATGTGAGTTCTCATCACAGTAGGGATGGTCTTCCTGCAGGCCAGGTTTTTAGAGTGCCAACTGTAAGGGACATTTCACCCTCTGTTCATTCACATCATTCTTCTGTGTCAAAGCATGCCCAACCCACCCACCCTGATGACAGAATGTTAGAAAGGGAGCTCAATAGATTGAGAGTGGAAGAGTCCAGGCTGAAGCTTAAACAGCAACAGCTGGCTCTGGACAGGGAATCTTTAGACTTAGAAAAAGAAAGACAGAGGTTGGGGTTTAGACTCCATGGTGGCAGCAGCAGTATTACAGATAGTAATCCTGTAAAAGAGCATGATTCTAGGAATCTGCATAAGATAGTTCCCCCTTACAAGGAGGGGGATGACATTAACAAGTGGTTTGCTGCACTTGAGAGGGCCTGTGTTGTACAGGGGGTCCCTCAAAGGCAGTGGGCTGCTATCCTATGGCTATCTTTCAGTGGAAAGGGTAGGGATAGGCTCCTTACTGTGAAGGAAAGTGATGCCAATAATTTTACAGTTTTAAAGAATGCACTCTTGGATGGTTATGGCTGAACCACTGAACAATACAGGATTAAGTTCAGAGAAACCAGAAAAGAGTCTTCACAAGACTGGGTAGACTTTGTTTACCATTCAGTGAAGGCCTTGGAGGGGTGGTTACATGGCAGTAAAGTTTCTGACTATGAAAGCCTGTATAATATGATTCTGAGAGAGCATATTTTGAATAACTGTGTGTCTGATTTGTTACACCAATATCTAGTGGAATCAGATCTGACCTCTCCCCAAGAATTGGGAAAGAAGGAAGACAAATGGGTCAGAACAAGAGTGAACAGAAAAGTTCATACAGGGGGTGACAAGGATGGCAAGAAGAAGGATGGTCAGTCTTCAGACAAGGGTGGGGACAAATCTAAAAATGAGTCTTCATCAGGCCCACAAAAACACTCTGGTGGGGGTGGTGGGTCAAAATCCTCTTCTAATCAAGCAAAGAAACCATGGTGCTATTTATGCAAAGTAAAAGACCATTGGACAACTGATGCCAGTTGTCGAAAGAAAAGCACCAAGCCTCCCACTACCACAACCCCTACTGCTACACCTAGTGCCCCTAGTAATAGCAGTGGTGGTGGGAGCAAACCTACAAATAGCCAATCCAAGGGAGTAGCTGGGCTCACTTTTGGTAATTTAGTTGGGGTTGGTCTTGTTAGGGAGACCACAGAGGGTGTGTTAGTCTCTGAAGGTGCCATTAATTTGGCCACCTTGGTTGCTTGTCCCCTTAATATGGATAAGTACAAGCAACTTCCCCTAATAAAAGGTGTTGAGGTTCAGGCCTACAGGGGCACAGGTGCCAGTGTTACCATGGTAATAGAGAAACTGGTCCACCCTGAACAACACCTACTTGGTCACCAGTACCAAGTGACTGATGCTCTTAACAACACTCTTAGCCACCCCATGGCTGTTGTGAATCTGAACTGGGGGGGGTTACTGGTCCAAAGAAAGTTGTGGTTGCCTCAGATTTACCTGTAGACTGTCTACTAGGGAACGATTTAGAGACATCAGCTTGGGCAGAAGTGGAGTTAGAGGCTCATGCAGCAATGCTGGGCATTCCGTGGCATATTTTTGCTTTATCCAGGGCTCAGGCCAAAAAGCAAAAAGGACAGGGTGACTTGGATCCTGGAACAATGGACCAAGTGCTCCCTAAAGCTAGGGTTAGTAAAGGTAAATCCCTACCTACTATCCTTCCCTCTACAGATGATTCTACTTCTGAGGAAGAAGAATTTCCCCCCTGTGCAGAACCTTCACCAGAGGAGCTGGAACAGACACTGCTGAGCTTTTGGGTGGAGGGGGGTCTGCCAGGGAGGAGCTAAGTGTGGCACAGCAGACCTGTCCCACACTAGAGGGTCTAAGACAGCAAGCTGTCAAAAAGCAAAATGGGGATGTCAGTGGCTCACACAGAGTTTACTGGGAGGACAACCTCTTGTATAAAGAGGCAAGGGACCCAATACCTGGAGCTGCCAGGAGATTGGTTATTCCCTGCAATACAGAGAGTTCCTCCTAACTCTAGCCCACGACATTCCCTTGGCT
Organism: Pleurodeles waltl; assembly: GCF_031143425.1. Taxonomy (NCBI): domain Eukaryota; kingdom Metazoa; phylum Chordata; class Amphibia; order Caudata; family Salamandridae; genus Pleurodeles; species Pleurodeles waltl. The sequence goes on from NC_090437.1 coordinate 33,042,495, forward strand.
GGACATTTGGGGCAGATGAAAACATGGGACAAGCTTGTTCCCCTGTTTCATTGGCCTAGAATGTCAGAGGACACAAAAGATTTTTGTAAGTCCTGTGTCACCTGTCAAGCCAGTGGAAAGAATGGTGGCACCCCAAAGGCTCCCCTTATTCCACTGCCTGTGGTTGGGGTTCCCTTTGAAAGGGTAGGGGTTGACATAGTTGGCCCCCTTGACCCTCCTACTGCTTCAGGCAATAGGTTTATCTTGGTGTTAGTGGAACATGCCACAAGATATCCTGAAGCAATTCCTCTAAGGACCACTACAGCTCCTGCAGTGGCAAAGGCCCTACTGGGAATCTTTTCCAGGGTGGGTTTCCCAAAAGAGTTGGTATCAGGCAGGGGTAGCAACTTTATGTCTGCATACTTGAAGGCCATGTGGAAGGAATGTGGTGTAACATACAAATTCACCACACCTTATCATCCACAAACAAATGGACTGGTTGAAAGGTTTAACAAAACTCTCAAAGGAATGATAATGGGACTCCCTGAAAAACTCAGGAGGAGATGGGATGTCCTGTTAACTTGCCTCCTTTTTGCTTACAGGGAGGTACCCCAAAAAGGAGTGGGCTTCAGCCCCTTTCAACTCCTATTTGGGCACCCTGTAAGAGGTCTTCTAACACTTGGGAACAACCTTTAAAAGCTCCTAAGCAAGACATAGTGGACTATTTACATGGCCTAAGATCCAGAATGGCTGAGTATATGAAAAAGGCCAGCAAAAACCTTCAGGCCAGCCAAGAGCTCCAAAAGCAATGGCATGACCAGAAGGCTGTTCTGATTCAGTACCAACTAGGACAGAAGGAGTGGGTCTTGGAGCCTGTGGCCCCAAGAGCACTCCAAGACAAATGGAGTGGTCCCCACATTACAGTATTGTTGAAAAGAAGGGAGAAGTCACCTACTTGGTTGACTTGGGCACTGCCAGGAGTCCCCTTAGGGTGCTCCATGTCAATCGCCTAAAACCCTACTCTGACAGGGCTGATCTCACCCTGCTCATGGCAACAGATGAAGGACAGGAAGAAGAGAGTGACCCTCTCCCTGGTCTCTTCTCTTCCACAGAACAAGATGTTCTAGTGGAAGGTGTAGTTTTAGCAGATTGTCTTACTGCTGAGCAGAAAGACCACTGCATAAATCTCCTGGGTCAGTTTTCTGAACTCTTTTCTACTGTGCCAGGCACCACTTATTGGTGTGAGCACACTATAGATACTGGAGACAGCATGCCTGTCAAAAGTAAGATCTATAGGCAGCCTGACCATGTCAGAGACTGCATAAAACAAGAGGTTCAGAAAATGCTTGAACTGGGAGTGGTTGAGCACTCTGAAAGTCCATGGGCCTCTCTTGTGGTACTTGTACCAAAGCCTCATTCCAAAGATGGGAAAAGGAAAATTAGATTTTGTGTAGAGTACAGAGGTCTCAACCAGGTAACAAAAACTAATGCTCAACCTATACCCAGGGCAGATGAGCTAATAGATACACTGGCATCTGCCAAGTATCTAAGCACCTTTGATTTGACTGCAGGGTATTGGCAGTTCAAGTTATCAGAGGATGCTAAAGCAAAAACTGCATTTTCGACTATTGGAGGGCACTACCAATTCACAGTGATGCCCTTTGGTTTGAAAAATGCACCTGCCACTTTTCAGAGGTTGGTGAATACAGTCCTGCAAGGGTTGGAGGCTTTTAGTGCAGCATATCTAGATGATATAGCTGTCTTTAGCTCCACCTGGGATGATCACCTGGTCCACCTATGGAAAGTTTTGGAGGCCCTGCAAAAGGCAGGCCTCACTATCAAGGCTTCAAAGTGCCAGATAGGGCAGGGGAAAGTGGTTTATCTGGGACAACTGGTAGGTGGAGAACAGATTGCACCACTTCAGGGGAAAATCCAAACTATTATAGATTGGGTTCCCCCTACAACTCAGACCCAGGTGAGAGCCTTCTTAGGCCTCACTGGGTATTACAGGAGGTTCATAAAGAACTATGGCTCCATTGCAGCCCCTCTTAATGACCTCACTTCAAAGAAAATGCCTAAAAAGGTACTGCGGACAGCTAACTGTCAGAAAGCTTTTGAGGAGCTGAAACAGGCCATGTGCTCTGCACCTGTCCTAAAAAGCCCATGTTACTCCAAAAAATTAATTGTCCAAACTGATGCATCTGAATTAGGGGTAGGGGCAGTCTTATCACAACTCAATTCTGAGGGCCAGGATCAACCTGTTGCTTTTATCAGCAGAAGGTTGACCCCTAGAGAAAAGCGTTGGTCTGCCATTGAGAGGGAGGCCTTTGCTGTGGTCTGAGCACTGAAGAAGTTGAGGCCATACCTGTTTGGCACTCACTTCATTGTTCAGACAGACCACAAACCTCTACTTTGGCTAAAACAAATGAAAGGTGAAAACCCTAAATTGTTGAGGTGGTCCATATCTCTACAGGGAATGGTCTATACAGTGGAACATAGACTTGGGAGTACCCACTCCAATGCAGATGGACTCTCCAGATATTTCCACTTAGACAATGAAGACTCATCAGGTCATGGCTAGTCTTATTGTCCTTTGTTTGGGGGGCGTTGTGTAGGAAATTACCATCTTGCCTGGCATGTTACCCCCATATTTCACTGTATATATGTTGTTTTAGTTGTATGTGTCACTGGGACCCTGCCAGCCAGGGCCCCAGTGCTCATAAGTGTGCCCTGTATGTGTTCCCTGTGTGATGACTAACTGTCTCATTGAGGCTCTGCTAACCAGAACCTCAGTGGTTATGCTCTCTCTTTACTTTTTAAATTGTCACTAACAGGCTAGTGACCAATTTCACCAATTCACATTGGCATGCTGGAACACCCTTATAATTCCCTAGTATAGGGTACTGAGGTACCCAGGGTATTGGGGTTCCAGGAGATCCCTATGGGCTGCAGCTTTTCTTTTGCCACCCATAGGGAGCTCTGACAATTCTTACACAGGTCTGTCACTGCAGCCTGAGTGAAATAACGTCCACGTTATTTCACAGCCTTTTACCACTGCACTTAAGTAACTTATAAGTCACCTATATGTCTAACCTTTACCTGGTAAAGGTTGGGTGCTAAGTTACTTAGTGTGTGGGCACCCTGGCACTAGCCAAGGTGCCCCCACATCGTTCAGGGCAAATTCCCCGGACTTTGTGAGTGCGGGGACACCATTACACGCGTGCACTATACATAGGCCACTACCTATGTATAGCGTCACAATGGTAACTCCGAACATGGCCATGTAACATGTCTAAGATCATGGAATTGTCACCCCAATGCCATTCTGGCATTGGGGAGACAATTCCATGATCCCCCGAGTCTCTAGCACAGACCCGGGTACTGCCAAACTGCCTTTCCCGGGGTTTAACTGCAGCTGCTGCTGCTGCCAACCCCTCAGACAGGTTTCTGCCCTCCTGGGGTCCAGCCAGGCTTGGCCCAGGAAGGCAGAACAAAGGACTTCCTCAGAGAGAGGGTGTTACACCCTCTCCCTTTGGAAAGAGGTGTCAGGGCTGGGGAGGAGTAGCCTCCCCCAGCCTCTGGAAATGCTTTGATGGGCACAGATGAGTCCCATCTCTGCATAAGCCAGTCTACACCGGTTCAGGGATCCCCCAGCCCTGCTCTGGCACGAAACTGGACAAAGGAAAGGGGAGTGACCACTCCCCTGACCTGCACCTCCCAGGGGAGGTGCCCAGAGCTCCTCCAGTGTGCTCCAGACATCTGCCATCTTGGAAACAGAGGTGCTGCTGGCACACTGGACTGCTCTGAGTGGCCAGTGCCAGCAGGTGACGTCAGAGACTCCCCCTGATAGGCTCTTACCTGTGTTGCTAGCCTATCCTCCTTCCTAGGAAGCCAAACCTCCTTTTCTGGCTATTTAGGGTCTCTGCTTTGGGGAATTCTTTAGATAACGAATGCAAGAGCTCATCAGAGTTCCTCTGCATCTCTCTCTTCACTTTCTGCCAAGGAATCGACCACTGACTGCTTAGGACGCCTGCAAAACTGCAACAAAGTAGCACAGACGACTACTGCAACCTTGTATCGCTGATCCTGCCGCCTTGTCGACTGTTTTCCTGGTGGTGCATGCTGTGGGGGTAGTCTGCCTCCTCTCTGCACTAGAAGCTCTGAATAAATCTCCCGTGGGATGACGGAATCCTCCCCCTGCAACCGCAGGCACCAAAGAACTTCATCACCGGTCCTCTGGGTCCCCTCTCAGCACAACAAGTGTGGTCCCTGGAACTCAGCAACTCTATCCAAGTGACTCCCACAGTCCAGTGACTCTTCAGTCCAAGTTTGGTGGAGGTAAGTCCTTGCCTCCCCACGCTAGACTGCATTGCTGGGTACCGCGTGATTTGCAGCTGCTCCGGCTCCTGTGCACTCTTCCACGATTTCCTTTGTGCACAGCCAAGCCTGGGTCCCCGACACTCTAACCTGGAATGCACAACCTCCTGAGTTGTCCTCTGGCATTGTGGGATCTCCTTTTGTGACTTCGGGTGAGCTCCAGTTCAGTCTCTTTGTAGTGCCTGTTCCAGCACTTCTGCGGGTGCTGCCTGATTCTGTGAGGGCTCCCTGTCTTGCTGGGCGCCCCCTCTGTGTCCTCACGCAAGGTGAGACATCCTGGTCCCTCCTGGGCCACATCAGCATCCAAAAACCCTAACTGCAACCCTTGCAGCTAGCAAGGCTTGTTTGCGGTCTTTCTGTGTGGGAATACCTCTGCAAGCTTCTTTACGATGTGGGACATCCATCCTCCAAAGGGGAAGTTCCTAGTCCTCTTTGTTCTTGCAGAATCCACAGCCTGAATCTACCATCTGGCGGCAGCTTCTTTGCACCATCAGCTTGCATTTCCTGGGCATCTGCCCAATCTCGACTTTGTCGCGACTCTTGGACTTGGTCCCCTTGTTCCACAGGTACTCTCATCCGGAAATCCACCTTTGTTGCATTGCTGGTGTTGGTCTTCCTTGCAGAATTCCCCTATCAAGACTTCTGTGCTCTCTGGGGAATATAGTTGCACTTTACACCTACTTTTCAGGGTCTTGGGGTGGGCTATTTTTCTTACCCTCACTGTTTTCTTACAGTCCCAGCGACCCTCTACAAGCTCACATAGGTTTGGGGTCCATTCGTGGTTTGCATTCCACTTCTAGAGTATATGGTTTGTGTTGCCCCTATACCTATGTGCTCCTATTGCAATCTACTGTAATTCTACATTGCTTGCATTACTTCCTTTTGCTATTACTGCATATTTTTGGTATTGTGTACATATATCTTGTATATATTTGGCATCCTCATACTGAGGGTACTCACTGAGATACTTTTGGCATATTGTCATAAAAATAAAGTACCTTTATTTTTAGTATATCTGTGTATTGTGTTTTCTTATGATATTGTGCATATGACACCAGTGGTATAGTAGGAGCTTTGCATGTCTCCTAGTTCAGCCTTAGCTGCTCTGCTATAGCTACCTTCTATTAGCCTAAGCTGCTAGAAACACCTCTTCTGCACTAATAAGGGATAACTGGACCTGGTACAGAGTGTAAGTACCCCTTGGTACCCACTACAAGCCAGGCCAGCCTCCTACAAGTTGTGCAAAAGTTTTTATATGAAGATTCTCTATAAAGTTTATTCTTGTTAAACTTAAAGGGTGTAAATTGTCGATGTTCTATATATGTTTCTAAGGCACGTCAAAAGTGGCGTGAACTGTCGTCAGCATGGCGGCGAGGACCTCTTATTGCCACAATGACATCACATGGAGCCACGTGGAGTCGGGCAATTGTGACATCCTCGCCGACGTGCAGAGCTAGAGAGAGAAGTTTCCGTCGAATGCTACGCATGGGGGAGAATTCATTAGGTGAGGAATCCACAGGTAGCTAATGTATCCACCAGAAAAAGCGTTACCGAAGGTAAGTAACTTGCTCTTTAGTTTACTAACAACTTTGCCATCAGGGCAGGAGTGTTTCTCAGTTTGTTTAAACACTCAATTTTAATAAATATATATTACTAAACCATGATGTGGTAACATATTGTCATCTACACACAGTAACTTTCTAAGAGATGTCCAAAAACCTCTCCACTAACTTGCAGCTTTACTGATAAAACTATATAGTGTATTAACAATCTGTGAAAATTGGGTTTCAGAAAACATATCCGTTGCACATCAACTTGTAAAGTATTCTGATTTGTTTTCATCCTATTAAAATATTTTTTCATCACACAGAAATATAAGAAAGGGCTTTCACAACTACTGAAATATATTTTGATATGTTTGAACAGTTGACTTAGTCATTTAAATGTTCTGTGTTCGGAAACATCTGACACCCTATAGGGAGTATCCTTTTATTGAACATTTTAAACAGCAGGTCACACAGTTCACCTTACAAAGTCCTGGAATTCTGCATTCAGAAGGAAAATTAATTGTAAGAAAAACTGACTTTTGACCTCTGTCTGTGAACACAGAGCAAATGTGACATAAGCACAAGATTCAAAGGCATCTTTTATTGCCCCTCCACTTTTCAACTGAACAGAACACCTGTTCAGTGTCAACTGGACAGAAAGACCAGTAAGTATTAAAAATAGCTCAACGTGATCAAATAAGACTTTCCAATGAGAGTGGTCGAGTGGATTTTTCAAGCCATGAAGGGGCCCCCAATGGCACTGAAAAAAATTAAATTAATACTCACCTACACTTACCATGCTCACCTGAAATGGGGTCCCCTGTCCTCTGGTGTCCCTCTGGTGTTGGTGGGGGTGTTCCTGGGGCATGGGGTGGACACCCGTGTGCCCATTCCATAGTGTTTGGTAATTGAAATAGGTCTACAGGTACCATAACACCTGGTCTGACCCAGGCATTAAATAATGGCGCTAAGCAGGCTTAGCGCCGTTATTTAGGTCCGTCTCCCACCAGTGCTCTATTTTTGCACAGTGGGATAAATATGGCGCTATGGGCTTAGTGTAATTTTTTGGACTGGAATGCCTACCTTGCATCTCATTGATTCAAGATGGGTTCACACATCCAATAAATGGCGATAACTCCAATATTTTGACACTAGATGTGTCTAGAGTCAAGATATAAATATGGAGTTAAGTTTGCGCAGTTTTAGCGTAAAAGAAATTATGCTAAAATGGCACAAATAGAGTATAAACACACCCCTTAGGGCCTGATTATACGTTTGGCAGTCCATGGACCACCATATTAAAATGCACACAGTTCCATAGACAAAAGATTGCCACAGTCCCAACAGCAATGCCAAGCAGCACAGACCATTGTGGCAGCGAGGTAGGCCAATGAGCCTGTCAGAGTTAGTGTTTCCGCCGCACACAGAATGATGTTTTCTTTTGCAAACATGACTTTGGTGGTCCAGTCACCATGTTCCAGCTGGCATAAATGGAGGCATTAAAGGAAGGAACTCAACTGTAGGCAGTATCACACGTCCTGTGCTGCCATGGAATGGATCATACACATCCTGCCACTACTGCTGGTCATAGAAGGAGCACAAAATCTACACCGCAATGGACACAACTGACCTTAAGACCACACACCTACCCGTGTTCTTAAACTCAACAACAGATCCACGTGCCACCATTCACATGTTATTGAGGTTGTGGTCTATGGACCAAGTATATATTTTTGTGTCGTACACAACAAATGACCCATTCAGAGCCCCATGACAGCCGCTTTGGGCAGGTCACTGACACTGCACCACCACACACCACAAAAACATATGTCTGCTCATCCCAGTTTCATGGACAGTGAAGTGTACAGAACATTGGTGGTCAATACAACTCTGGTGGTCGGTGTTAAAGTGGCAGTAAAACCACCAACGGGGCCGGCGGTAAAAAAAATTGAATCACGACCGTGGCGGGAACCGCCAACATAGGCAGCCACTTTAACACTCCGACCGCCATGGTGGTACAAACAAACACCGCGGTGGTAACCGCCAACAGACAGGCGGAAGACAAGGTTCCACCCACTGTATTACAACAGTCCAATCCGCCACCTTTTCCGGGGCGGATTCACCGCAAACAAAATCATGGCGGAAACAGGGCTTGGAAGGGAAAACGCTCACCTCTACACACCCCACGAGGAACCAGGATGCCATGGAACCCAAGCTCCAGATACTCCCAGCCTTTGTCTTCCTGCTCCTCTACCAGAAACAACAAAGACGGCGGTGAAGACCACGTGAGTACTGCACCTACGACACAGGGGAGGAGGGAGGGAAAAAAGAGTGACACACACACACAACACTCCCACCCTCACCTACTACAACACACACACAAGTACATGTTGATACATTACATTTACAACCCCCAACCCCCCCTGGAAGAATGCAAGGACAAAAAGAAATGAGTTGAACTTTTGTAATCCATTAAAATACAGTAATCAAAAATATATATACATTTACACTATAAACAAATATATACAACAAGAATACAAGTCCAAGGTATTCTACCATTAAAGTCTGTGGACCACTGGGCCCAAAATGAATGGGCGAGGCCCACATAAGATACCCGATCAAAACGGAGAGAACCCTTCTGGGGCATCAGATAGAAATACAACAGGCACCTCAGGGGGAAGGGAAGGGGGGGCACCTGAGCCGGATGAGTGCATGACACCAGATCCACGAGGGGGCTCCATGCCCACTGCTGTATCCTGGGAGTACAAAGCCACAATCTCACAAGTCTTTACAGTTGGTGGGTTGCCCACTGCTGCATCCTGGGGAGTGCAAAGCAACAGTCTCACAAGTCTTTACAGTGGGTGGTTTGCCCACTGCTTTATCCTGGGGAGTCCAAAGCCACAGTCTCACAAGTCTTTACAGTGGGTGGTGTGCCCACTGCTTTATCCTGGGGAGTGCAAAGCCACAGTTTCACTAGTGGATAACAGTCTCCACTGGTTCTGGAGGGGGCTTTGTGCCCAGAGTGCTTCATCCTGCCAAGGACTCAGGTAGTGGATGTGATACTCCACTGGTTCTGGAGGGGGCTTGGTGCCCAGAGTGCTTCATCCTGCCAAGGACTCAGGTAGTGGATGTGAATCTCCACTGGTTCTGGAGGGGGCTTGGAGCCCAGAGTTCTTCGTCCTGCCAAGGACTAAGGTAGTGGATGCCTTTCTCCACTGGTCCTGGAGGGGGCTTGGTGCCCAGAGTGCTTCATCCTGCCAAGGACTCAGGTAGTGGATGTGAATCTCAAATGATTCTGGAGGGGGCTTGGTGCCCAGAGTGCTTCATCCTGCCAAGGACTGAGGTAGTGGATGCCTTTCTCCACTGGTTCTGGAGGGGGCTTGGTGCCCAGAGTGCTTCAACCTGCCAAGGACTCAGGTAGTGGATGTGATACTCCACTGGTTCTGGAGGGGGCTTGATGCCCAGAGTGCTTCATCCTGCCAAGGACTCAGGTAGTGGATGTGAATCTCCACTGGTTCTGGAGGGGGCTTGGAGCCCAGAGTGCTTTGTCCTGCCAAGGACTAAGGTAGTGGACGCCTTTCTCCACTGGTTCTCGAGGGGGCTTGGTGCCCAGAGTGCTTCATCCTGCCAAGGACTGAGGTAGTGGAAGCCTTTCTCCACTGGTTCTGGAGGGGGCTTGTTGCCCAGAGTGCTTCATCCTGCCAAGGACTGAGGTAGTGGATGCCTTTCTCCACTGGTTCTGGAGGGGGTTGGTGCCCAGAGTGCTTCATCCTGCCAAGGACTCAGGTAGTGGATGTGATACTCCACAGGTTCTGGAGGGGGCTTGGTGCCCAGAGTGCTTCCTCCTGTGAAGGACTGAGGTAGTGGATGCCTTTCTCCACTGGTTCTGGAGGGGGCTTGGTGCCCAGAGTGCTTCATCCTGCCAAGGACTCAGGTAGTGGATGTGATACTCCACCGGTTCTGGAGGGGGCTTTGTGCCCAGAGTGCTTCATCCTGCTTGTGGCAGCCTCAGTAGCGTCAGAGCTTTTGGCGCTCATTGGCCTGATGGCGGCAGTGTCCAGTTCAGCGGTGCTTGTGGCGGCATTGTCCTTGGCAGCGGTGTTTGTGGCGGCAGTGTCCTTGGCAGCGGTGCTTGTGGTGGCGTTGTCCTGTTCAGCGGTGCTGGTGGCGGCGGTGTCCTGTTCAGCGGTGCTGGTGGCGGTCTTGTCCGCCGTGAAGGTTTTTGGTGACTTGCCTGTTTTTTTTGTGCCCCTTCCCCACCTTGGATGGTGGCGCAGCTGTCTTCCCACTCCCAACTGTGCTCCTGGGAGAGGCTTTGGTGGTAGATGTTTTGCCTCTGTCCCGCCGGGCAGTGGCCAACTTTTTGTGCTTTTGAGGTGGGGGACTGTCCGTGGTCTGGCTCCTTGGCACACTGGCTGCCCTGCTGCTTGGCGCACACCAGAAGCGGATTACTACTGGCACCACTGTTCCCGCAGATGTTGTGACTGAGGTGCTGGGTTGGGACCTGGAAAGGCGTGCCCTAGGGGACTGAAGGGGTGGGGGAGGTGAGTGGAAGAGGTCAAGGTTGGACAGGAAAAGTTTTTTGGACACACTGGGATGGGTAGATGGAGAGGGTTTGGGAGTGGAGGAAGAGGTAGTGGTTGTCGGAGGTGTACGTTTGCTGACTTTGGGTGAAGGTGCATGGGCTGGAGGCTGTTGTGAGGTGGATGGCTGTTGGGTGGGTGTGTGGCTGCTTTTGTGTACCTTGGGAGGTGGGCTCACAGACACACTGGGAGAGGACACAGGGGATGTGTGAATAGTAGTGGGGGTGGTGAGTGCAAGTGAGCGGGGTGTGGTGGTGGGTGTGCTGGTGATGGAGATAGTTGCTGAAGATGGAGTGCATGGAGGTGTGAGTGGAAACGAGACTGGGAGGGAGGAGGGAGACGAGGAGGAGGGGGACACAGTGGAGGCAGTGGATGTTGGTATGTCTGCATGGGTATGATCCTTGCTTGAGTGCCTGTGGGATGTGTGGTGCTAATGTTTGCCTGAGCTTCCCTTGTGTGTTGAGGTGTGTGCATGCTGGTCTGATGGTGTGCTTGGGATAGGCTGAGGTACAGGTGTTTGGGTCTGGGTGGAGGAAGTTGGAGAGGGGAGGCTGGACACAGGAACAATGGCTGCCATCAGTGCTGAGGCCAGAGTCTGAAAAGCTCGCTGTTGGGCTGCCTGACCAGAATGAATGCCCTCCAGGTATGCATTCATCTGTTGCAACTGCCTCTCTACACCCTGGATGGCATTCAAAATGGTAGACTGCCCAACAGTGAGGGACCTGAGGAGGACAATGGCCTCCTCACTGAGGGCAGCAGGGCTGACAGGGACAGGGGCTGAGGTGCCTGGGGCGAAGGAGATGCCCACCCTCCTGGGTGAGCGGGAACGGGGCATATGCTGAGGGGCTGCTGGGAGGGCGGTGCTGGTAGGGGGGGTGGTGGCTGTACCTGTAAATGCAGGGGCACAGAGGGGCCCGCCACCGCAAGGGAGCTCCCATCAGAGGAGGAGTCTGTGTCGCTGGTTTCGGTTCCTGTCCCCGCCGTGGTGGCTTCTGACTCCGTTGTGGCGCCCTCCAGGGCCATGTGGGATGCAGCTCCCTCCTGCTCCGGTGCCACTGCTCCTCTGCCCGATGATGCTAATGCACACAAGAACAGGGAGACCACAAAAATGGGGGGAAGACAGAAGAAAGACATGTTGAGTGCATGCAATACCGCCACCGTAGGCAGACACTACAGACACAGAAGCCCCCTGCGCTACGCCGTGCACTTTGAGTTCCCTAATTAATCACAGGGACATGGGGTACAAGTCCTATGCCCGATTGCTGCACACATGGAAGTCACAGGAGCCTGACTAGGTGTAGTTGGCTCTGAACACAGGTGGGGTGGGGTGCCACATGCCTGCCTTAAGAAGGGACCTTGCCTACTAAACTCGCCCTGGCCTAGGGGAACCCACAGCCCACCTTCCCCACACAGACACCTACAATGCGCGCTGAATCAGCAGAATGAGAGTGTACTCACCCGCTTGTGGCTGCTGTGATGCCCTCAAGCGCCCATCCAATGCCGGGTATGCCACCGCCAGGATCCTGAACATCAGGGGGGTCATGGTGCGACGGGCACCCCTCCCACATTGGGAGGCCATCCCCAGCTGGGCCTCTGCCGTCTTCTTGATCCAGCGGTGAATGTCCTCCCATCTTTTCCGGCAGTGGGTGCTCCGTCTGTGGTGGACCCCCAGGTTCCGGACATCCTTGGCGATGGCACGCCAAATATCCTTCTTCTGGTGGGCGCTGACCTACAGGAATAGTACAGGGGAAAAGGAGAAGATATAACCGTCCACACCGTCACAGTCATTGGCCCGCGTCCCTACCCTTGCCATGACGCACATGCACTCACCGTCATTTCATGCACGCCTCATTCTCCCCCCCATCTTTCATCGACACCACTCCACACAGACATTGCTCTTTCGGCATGCTCACAGTGTACTTACCTGTTTGTCTGGAGGACCGTAGAGTAGCGCATACTGGAGGAGGACCCCAACCACTAGTTTTTCCAACTCCTCCGTGCTGAAGGCAGGGCCCGTTCCCCAGATACATGAGCCATTGTCTCTTCCAGACTGATGTCACAGCAGCACTTGCAGTGCAGGTCCTCTCCTGTCGAACATCAGGTATCAAGTGAGTGAACAGAGAGAAAATGGCGAGACATCCGCGGCGGTGCGTACCGTCACCGCCAGCGTACAGTGTCATTGGCTCCTGGAACCCATAGGGTCCCATGGTAACCAATGCAGGATTGCGCCATGGTCTTTGACCGCCTACCGCGACGGTGTACAACGTCAGCGCAGTTACCTTATATCCCCTTGTCCCACCTTACAGGTCAGGCAGCCGCCATTTCAGGGGGCCACATGGCATTAATTTTAACTGTGTCACACATACTTAGGCCTTGCATAAACACTAATACAGGCGTATATCGATTTTCAAAAATTATGGAATGAAGTTGTGTTTACGTACCTCATTGTTGGTTGACTCTCTGCTCGCTGTTCTCCTCCATAGAGCACGTCCGCTGGGGCAGGTGAGGAGATGGCAGCATCCTCCGGTGTACAGACCGCTGGCGGACCTGTCGACAATGGAGGAGCGACATGTAATGGTCACATACGGACTTGATCGTACCACAATCCTGGAACTGTGTGCCCAGTTGTAGCCAGACCTGATGTAAGCTAGCCGCCATCCCACAGGAATCCCCCCCTCTAGTGCAGGTCCTGTCAGTACTCCATTTCCTGGCAAGTGGGTCTTTTCAAACAACAGTGGCCATTGCATCAGGGATGTCCCAGCCTATGTTCTCCAACGTGTTGTCCAGAGTGTTGTCTGCCCTGATGAAACACATGCGCAGCTACATCGTGTTCCCTCAGGTGGAGTATTTGCCTACAGGGAAAGGTGACTTCTATGCTCTGGGACATATCCCCAACATCATAGGTGCCATTGTTGGGACACATGTGGCCTAGTTCCCCCCACAGGAGTGAACAGGTGTACAGAAACCGGAAGAGTTACCATTCGATGAATGTGCAGATGGTGTGTTTGGCCGACCAGTACATCTCCCATGTGAACACCAAGTTTCCTGGCTCAGTGCATGACGCTTACGTTCTGCGGAATAGCAGCATCCCTTATGTGATGGGGCAACTCCACATACACCGTGTGTGGCTATTAGGTGAGGACATGGACCCAATACAGTGTGACTAGGTGTCTGGGTATGTCCCTAAGAGTTAGTGTGTGTCTAACAGTTGTCCCTCGACATTTGCAGGTGACTCTGGTTACCCCAACCTGTCATGGCTACTGACCCCAGTGAGGAATCCCAGGACAAGGGCAGAGGAACGCTACAATGAGGCCCATGGACAAACTAGGAGGATTATAGAAAGGACCTTCGACCTCCTGAAGCCCAGGTTCAGGTGCCTCCATATGACAGGTGGTTCCCTATTCTACTCACCAAAGAAGGTGTGCCAGATTATCGTGGCCTGCTGTATGCTTCACAACTTGGCTTTGCGACGACAGGTGCCTTTTCTGCAGGGCGATGGTCCAAATGGAGGTGTTGTGGCAGCTGTGAAGTCTGTGGACAGTGAAGACGAGGAAGCAGAAGAAGAGGACATAGACAACAGGAACACAGTAATTCATCAATACTTCCAGTGAGACACAGGTAAGAAGACAACACTGTCTGCTACATCTGATTTAATTCTTCTACCTCTCAAATGTCTGTCACTTTCACCCAGTGTATGGATGCTGATATGTCACTTTCCCTTTAAATTTCACAGATGTGGGTCCCACTGTGTGACATCTGCTTTGTTTCCCCATGGACTAGAGCTGTGTGACATAGGTATGTTGACAATACATTGGATATAGCATTTTTCCACAGTTATTCCAAATTCACATTTTCGAAAGCACAGACTGACTCCAGATTGTTTTGTGATTTAAGGGTGTTTATTTAAGTGCAAAATAGTGGTTGTAAATTGGCAGGGGTGATGGTGGAGGAATGTCCATGGCAGAGCCAAGTCTATTAGTCTCACAGGTGCATTGTCCAAAGGGGCATAGGAAGTGGAACTAGGGCAGTTGATGGATGGAGAGGGTGAGAAGTGGGACGGAAGGATGACATTCAGGGTGGTCTCATTTCCAGGTGGGGTCTTGGCAGTGTTCTCTGTCTTTGTCCTGGATCTCAGGGACCAGTTGCGGGGTGGTTCTCCATCTGCAGGGGGTGTGGTGCTGGTGTGGTGGTCCTGTGGCGGTGCCTCCTGTCCACTAGCGCCGGCGGAGATGATGGGCAGTTCATCGTCCAGGCTAGTGTCAGGGGCCTCTTGTTGTGCCACAGTGTCCCTCCTGGTGTTGACGAGTTCCTTCAGCACCCCTGCAATGGTGCCCAGGGTGGTATTGATGGATTTGAGTTCCTCCCTGAACCCCAAATACTGTTCCTCCTGCAGCCGCTGGGTCTCCTGAAACTTGGCCAGTACTGTTGCCATCGTCTCCTGGGAATGGAGGTAGGCTCCCATGATGTTGGAGAGGGCCTTGTGGAGAGTGGGTTCCCTGGGCCTGTCCTCCCCCTGTCGCACAGCAGCCCTCCCAGTTCCCCTGTGTTCCTGGGCCTCTGTCCCCAGAACCGTGTGCCCACTACCACTGCCCCCAGGTCCCTGGTGTTGTTCTGGTGGTGGGTTAGCCTGGGTTTCCTGTAGTGGTGGACACACTGCTGCTTGACGTGTCCTGGGGACAGGGTTATGGGGCCCGCTGGGTGGGTGCTGTGCTGGTGTTTCCAGAGGGGAGAAGCTCTGTAGTGGCCTGTGACTGTGTGAGGGGAACCGACTGTCCCGAGGTCCCAGATGGGCCGGGCTGGTCATCTAGATCTAGTTGGACAGAGCTGCTGCCATCACTTCTGTGGGTGGAGTGGGCATTTCTGGACCCTCCTGTTCGGTGACGTTGGGTAGGGGTGCTGCAGGGGTGTAAAGGCATGATTATTGCATCTGTATGTGCCATGGTGTGCAATGGGTGGGTGACCCTGTACCCCAGTGCTTGCATTCTTGTGTGGGACCTTGTGTGATAATGGTTTATGGGGGTGTATGGGTATGTGCAGTGGCCATGCCTTGGTGATGGGTGTCCATGCTTTGGTGTTGCATGCCGGGCTTGGGTTTGGGATGTGTGGTTTGTGATAGAGGGACATGTGTGAGGAGTTGGAGTGACGGGGTGAGGGTGAGGGTGGGGGTATGTGATAGCATGCAGGTAGGGTGGGGGATGAAGTAGTTAAGATTTGACTTACCTCTCTGGCCTTCTGTCGCAATTTTTGTCGTAGGTGTTTGTGGGTGATGTGGGGGGGTGTTTTATATTGTATTGAGAGTGTGGGAGTGGTGTGTGTATGTGTATCAGGTGTGTGTATTTGGAACTGTCCAATGTGGATGTGTTTTGTAAGAGTGTGTGTATTTTGAGTGCAGCGGTGTGTACCGCCAATGGAATACCGCGGTTGAAAGACCGCCGCGTGGATTCATGGGTTGTGATAGTGTGGGCGTATTCCTGTTGGCGTGACAGTGTCGGTTTTGTTATCGCCAGTTTATCACTGACCTTTGGTGTGGCGGACTTATGTGGATGTCTAAATTTTGGCGGATTCCAAGCTGTGGGTCATAATAGCTGTGGCGGAATTCCGCGGCGGTGTGTTGGCAGTCTTCTGCACGGCAGTAAGCGGCTTTTACCACCAATGTTGTAATGACCCCCATTGTGTCTTACAACAGAAATACCACATCAACATCACACATAATTGAACTGACACCCTCACATTGCTGACATGCCATGGCCTGTCATAATATTGAAGACACATATGTATGGATGTGTCATTTAACCCAAACACCCCTTCCATTAAACATCCCTTTAATGGACCCACACATATCACCCACATTGCAAGAAAATGGAAGGTCCATGGGATTCATAAACATTTTTGAGACAGATATCCAAAGCTCACAATGTAAACAATACCTGCAGAATAGGGATGGGGGCATCAGGCGCACTCCAGGAAGGATGGTGCTCTGGGACATATTTCACTTTGCACATGCCCCTAAAACACTGTTTACACAAGAACTGAGCCTTCACGCATCTCAGGGAAAACCAATAGTAGAGCCAAGTGACATGCCAATCTGCCAAATGTGTAAGTGCAAGTCAAGAAAGCAAATTCAACAGCAGCAGCATGGGTAACACATGTAGCTGAAGTAGCCAGAAGGTACACAGATGAAAAATGGACACAAGGTCAGCAAAATGTACAGGAAGGGGGCACAATTGAACACCCTCCATCTGTGGACAAACGAAACTCTAGCTTGCACATATGAAACAAAGGTCCAATCAAAATTAGGGGGGCAAATCTTATCCAATACATGTTGACATTGGCCAAGCCAAGATGAAATACTTACTGTTTCAAACAAAATACAATGAAATGACACCCCAATTGGATTACCACCCACATTACATGCAGAGAACATCTACCTTTGTCCTGGGTGACACCAGTCCTGCCCCCAAAATCCGATCTTGCCAAACACAGCAAATGAAACAGGATGAATCACACACAACTGTAAGTATACAACAAAAATAACCCAGGAACAACAAAAAGGTAGAAAAGTAATGGCAGGACAAATGCGTACTGCAAATAACACCTTAGGTTTCTTAACTCAAGAATAATGAGAATCAAAGGCCATTTAAAATTCCATTAGAAAGTCGCTTGAACATGAACACTGCCAAACAACCTCAATAGGAAAGTTCATTAAGTTGGCTTGCAGGCACCTCAGGGATCATTCGTGGGTGGGGTGCTGTCGGAATTGGAATGGTTGGGTTTGGGAAGGGTGGGCTTCACTTTGGGAGGGGTGGGCTTAACTTTTGTAGGGATGGGCTTAACCTTTGGAGGGGTGAGCTTCTTCTTTGGGTTGGGAGGGGTATGGCTAGTTTCGGGGGAGGATGCGACAGCTGAAAACTTGGACATGGAAGAGATGGGTTCGGATGTGGTTTGGGTCCTTTTGATTTTGGGAGGGGGTGGGCATCATAGGGGTAAGGGCAAGGTCTTAAAGGAAACTTTCTTTGGGAAAATGGGTAGGGCTTCAGGAAGGATTTGGAAGATAGAGGAAGTGGTTGTGTCAGCTGTGGGTATTGATGCTGCTATTGTGTGTGTGAGTCTGAGGCATGCTTTTGTTTGGCTGGTGTCTGTTGCATGTCTGAGAGTGGACGTTTGTGTTTCTTGCAGAGCTGTGAGGTGGAGGTTCTGGTAATGTTGGTGTGGTGGCGGTGTTTGTGAGTGTTGGGGTGGTGTCTGAGGTATGGTGTCTGTGGTGTGTGGGTCTGTGGGTGCTGGGGTGGTATCTGGGGGTATGGTGGCTGTGGTGGCAGTGTCTGTGGGTGTTGGGTAGTATCTGGGGATATGGTGTCTTTAGTGTGTAGGTCTGTGTGAATTGAATTGGTGTCTGGGGATACGGTGTCTGTGGTGTGTGGGTCTGTGGGCATTGGGGTGGTGTCGGGGGTATGGTGGGTGTGGTATGTGGGTCTGTGGGTGCTGGTGTGTGGTGTCTTTGGGTATGGTGGGTGTGGTGTTTGCGTCTGTGGGAGCTGAGGTGGGAGCTGTGGGTGTGGTGTGTTAGTCAGTAGACTTGGGGTGATGTCTATAGGAATGGTCGGTGTTGCGATCTGTGTGAGTGACTATTGAGTGCTTGCATGTCAGTGTGCCTTGTGTTGCTTGTGCTTATGTGTGCTGCTTGTGTGTGTTGAGGTGGATATATGCAGATGTGTCTGTGTGCTTGGGACAGGTAGTCATTGAGGAAGTCTGAGCCTGAAAAGATCTCTGTACACCAGATATAGCACTATGAATACGTTGCAGGTATGCAACCATCTGCTGGAGCTGGCTGGCCTGCACCTGAATGGAATTCAGAATGGCAGTCAGACCTACAGAGATACTCCTAAGGAGATAAATAGCCTCCTCAGTCAGGGCAGTAGGGGTGACAGGGGCAGGGAGTGAGGTGCCTGGGGCAAAGGATACGCCCACCCTCTTGGGTGAGCAGGCACAGCCAACTGGGTGGGGAGCAACAGAGAGCGTGGAGATAGCACTGGGGGTGGTGGACAAGGATGGAACAGGAACAAGTCCTGATGGGTCTGCCACTACTAGGGAGTGCCACTGGAGGAAGAATCTGAAGATGATGATGTGGATCCTGTGTTCTCTGTGGCACTCCCCTCACCCTTGGGGCCACTGGATCCCTCTGTGTCAGTTGTCTCATGACTGAGGTACAGTGGCCTGCTGCTTCCTGACTTAGTTCAGCCCTGTCTTCTCTGCTTGCTTGGGCTGATGCTGAAATAACAGCCACGAGCTCCAGCAAAGTGGCTCCAACATTTCTAACACCACATGCATGCATGCTACATGAACTGTGAACAGTTGCCCACAGGAAATTCAGAATCACAGACAGCTCCAATTGCATTGGTGAAGCTGTGCAATCAAAGTAAACATGGAGCAAGTAAGAGACCTGGTTTGTCTCATGTAGCATCCCTCAGTAACCTGTTATAAAAAAATAGTATAGCAATGCCAAGTTCAGTTCCTCAGATCCCACACAAGACAACACATCCAGCTAATCTTCATATACCCAGAGCCACATCATGATGAAATGATGGCTAAATTATACAGTTGCTGAAAGAGTTACTGTAGCCAGAAGAAGGTGACATGGAAACACCCGTGTCACAGTGGAAAACATCCCCAGTGGTCACTTTAATATATGTACATTGTCTAAGTAGACTCATGGAGGTTGTGCTACTGTTGTTCAGATAGATAACACATCTTGAACAGAAATGTAGATTGGGGACAAGTTGGGCAAAATGTCAGGGAGATATGGCAAAAAATGAATCAGCTAGCCCCAGGGGAATCACCTCTCTTGATTGGTACTCCTGAGAATACCATTCTCTGATTGCATCAGTAGAAGCCAGTAAGGAGTCCTTTGAATGTTGTAGAGGCCCAGAGATTCTCAAGTACCTAAAAAAGGCCCTTAACATGGTGTTCATTGAGAAGGAACATCACTGTCTCTTTTTGTCATGCAAACACAGATTCCCTTCAACGAATGGTTGTACATACCCACATGTGATTCCCACATTACTGCAAGTCACTCCCTGATGCATGTCAACAATTAGGTTAAAACTGTTACCATTCAACATGTGCTAAGCACTTTGCTAAATGACTCTACATCAGTGGCACGGAAAGGCACATTGTGTGTAAAAAATGTAGTCCTACCTGTCTGTCCTTCATTGTTTCTGCAATTGTACATGCCAAATTACATGGAGTGATGGGTGAGGGTAAGTGTGAGCCACAAATCAATAGTGACATACTCCTGTCTGCGGTACCACATACTGTAGCCTCATCACATCTGTCCAATTGCAAACACATGTTTGCATGCACACATATGTGAGGGAATCAACCCATGAAGACCGGTAGACCATGCCTGAAATAGCAGTGAAAATGATATGGTAAAAGTGTCAGCGAGGGCAAATTCCTCAGGGTGTACATGCTGTTGTCAATAGGCCCACCTCCTGGCACCTTCAACTCTACTGGCTATAATAGCGCTGAATTTTAGAGTGGCCAAGCGGGGGTAACGGGATGAGAAAAGGGAACAGCAGGGAAGGAGACCTCTGGAAACAAGAATCAAAGGCAAACAACAAGGAGAATGGACAAACATAGATTTTTATATCTGTATACAATAAATCCTGCACTTATTGTTTCTCAATAGATTTAGAAGAAACTGAATTGACCCTTTTTGTAGTGTTTGGGTTATAGCATACTTCTGCTATCTTAATAGTTCACGAAGGGCTGAAAGATTGTTAGGAAAACATCAAATGAAATGTTACATCACATTTCAAAGAATTCAACAATTTCAATTTGGCTCGTTTGTCTCGTTAAATCGTGTTATCCCCATAGATATGTTCCATCATGCTCATAGTTGTTTAACACTTTCCCAGAATCATTCCTCAAGAAAAAGGCACTCTAGCGATATGGAATCGAGCGCAATACAATGTGTCTCTTTTCGCTCTGCCCATTAATGAGCGATTTAGTACAATGTATCTAGTTTCACTCGACCACTTATGGGCGGTAACTATGGCTCTCTTTACGACTCTGGCGGTCGGTGATGAAGTGGCGGTAGTACCGCCAACAGGCTGGCAGTAATTACCACCAAATTATGACCATGGCGGTGATGTCTCTGATAGACAGCCATTGTACCACGCTGACCGCCAGGGCAGAAACAACAGTCACCACAGCGGTAGCTGCCTACAGCCAGACAGAAGACAAAGTTCCGCCCACCATATTATAACACCACATTCCAACACCTTTTCTGGGGCGCGACCAATGCCATAAAATGTTTGGCGGAAACAGAGCACAAAAGTCAAAGGACTCATCATTGGAGACATAGGGAAGAACCACGCCGCCATGGAACCAGAACTGCAAGTTTTCCCGATGATCTTCTACGTAATGCTCCACCTGGAACACCAACGCCAGCTAAGATGATGACAGTGAGTATAGCTGCCTAGCACACAAGGGAGGGGGGGAGGAAAAAGAGAGTGACACATACACGCACCACACACACCCGACACACACACACACATGCCATAGACACAACCAGATGCATTACAAAAACAATAATTTCATGAAAATCTGCTGAATAATGCAACGACAACAGGAATTGAAGAAAATGATTGTAATCAGTCCAACAACAAAATGATAATTCTGATTTGGCCATGATCCAGATTTGTACATATATATAACAAAGGGACACTGCCCAGTCCTTAGCGCAAAGGGCCCACATGGCCACAGGGCACAGTCGAAGGCCCCACTCGAAACCTGCACCAATCTGGAGAGAGCACTGCAGGTGCATCAGTTGTGAAACAGGCAGGCACCTCAGGGGGAGGGGGCTGGCATCTCAGCCAGATGCGGGAATAAGCCCACTGGATGTGGAAGGTGGAAACATGCTCTGTGCTTTGTCCTGGGGACAGCAAGGCCACAGTCTCTGGAGTCGGTGTCTTCCCCACTGGTTCTGGAGGAGGAAGCATGCCCTGTGCTTTGTCCTGGGGAATACAAGGCCACAGTGTTTGGAGTGGGTGTCTTCCCCACTGGTTCTGGAAGGAGCAACATGTCCTGTGCTTTGTCCTGGGGAGTGCAAGGCCACAGTCTCCGGAGTGGGTGTCTTCCCCACCGATTCTGGAGGGGGCAACATGCCCTGTGCTTTGTCATGGGGAGTGCACTGCCACAGCCTCTCGAGTGGGTGTCTTCCCCACTGGTTCTGAAGGGGGCAAAATGCCCTGTGCTTTGTCCTGGGGAGTGCAAGGCCACAGTCTCTCAAGTGGGTGTCTTCCCCACTGGTTTTGGAGGGGGCAGCCCGCACAGTAGTCCATGGAAGCTGGACTATATGGCGTCCTCCAGCAGTGACGGCTGCATTGCGATGGTGGTTGTGGGAGGCTCCTGCTCAGCCCCTGCACCCTCAGATGGCTGTACTGCAGTGCTGGTTGTGGGAGGCTCCTGCTCAGCCCTGCACCCTCAGATGGCTGCACACCCACTGCTGGTGGGGGGGGGGCACTGGGACAACTGCTGGTGGTGGCAGTGTTTGGCTGGCAGCTTCCGCTGGAGCAGATTGCCTACTCTCCTCCTCCTCCTCATGGGTTGGGGATCCCTTCCTCTTCCTGGCACTCGTGGATTGTCTCTTCCCCCCTCTGCCTGCTGGTGCTGGGTCCTTCCCCTTCTTAGCGGCTGCTGCAGGCTCCTTCCCCTTCTTTGCAGCTGCTGCAGGGTCCTTCCCCTTCTTAGCAGCTGGTGCAGGCTCCTTCCACTTCAGCACTGTTGTCCTGGAATCCTTTCCACCATGAGTAGGTGGTGCAACCACTGGGCCGTGGACTGTTTTGCTGAGGTGCTTGGCTGGGTTCTTGCTACCCTGCCCTTACATGCAGGACGGGGGGAGGGGTCGGGAAGAGGTCAATCTGGGAAAGGAAAAGCTTTTTAGGAACATTGGGGCAGTAAGAGGGAGGGTTAATGGGAGTGGAGGATGAGGTAGTGGTTGTTGGAGGTGTTTGTCCGCTGGATTTGGGTGCAGGTGCATGGGCTGTATGCTGTTGTGAGATGGATGGCTGTTGGGTGTCTGAGTGCTTGCGTTTGTGTACTTTAGGAAGGGGGGACAGACATGGTGAGAGAGGACACAGGGGACGGGTGTATGGATGTTGTGGAGGTGTCTGCGATTGAGGTGTGTGTTCTGCTTGGTGTGGTGATGATGCTGGTAGTGGATATTGATGTAGCACATGCAGGTGTGAGTGTAGACGCAACTGGGTAGGAGGTGGAGGAGGAGGAGGAGTAGACAGTGGAGATAGTGGACTTTGTCATGCCTGCAACTAAATGGTGTTTGTGTGAGTGCCTGTAGGATGAAGTGTGGTGCTTGTGTATTCCTGTGCCACTCTTGTGTGTTGTCTTGTGTGCATGCTTGTCTGCCTGTGTGCTTGGGGTGGGTTGGGGTTGAGGAGAATGGGACTGGGTAGTGGAGGTTGGAGGGGTGACGGTTGAAACAGGGACAATGGCTGCCATCAGAGAGGAGGCCTGAGCCTGAATTGATCTCTGTTGGGCCGCCAATCCACCGCGAATGCCCTCCAGGAATGCATTAGATTGCTGGATCTGGGCTGACAGCCCGAGGACGGCATTTCCAATGGTAGTTTGCTCTACAGAGATGGATCTCAGGAGGGCAATAGCCTCCTCACTCAGGGCAGCAGGGCTCACTGGGGCGGACCTGATGTGCCAGGGGTGAAGGAGATGCCCCCCTACTGGGTGAGCGGGCACAGGCAACTCTCTGAGGGGCTACTGGGAGGGCAGTTCTGCTACAGGGATGGCGGCTGTAGCTGTAGCTGGGGTGGTCACAGAAGTGTCCGCCACCACCAGGGACCTACCATCGGAGCAGGTATCTGAGTCTGTATTGTCCCCTCTAGTCTCCACCGTGGTGCTCCCCTTGCCCTCTGTCCCACTGGTGCCCTTGGCGTTGGTGGACTCTGCCTCCAGGGTCCTGTGGGATGCAGCTCCCTCTATAGCCGGTTCGTCTGCTCCTCCACCAAATGATGCTAATGCACATAAGGACAGGATGACAAAACAAGAAAGGGGGGAGAAGAATAAAGGATGCACTGGGTCAATGGCTGCAACAATCACCACCATTGGCGTACACAGCACCCTCACACACAGGGAACAGGCCTACGCACTATGCATTGCACTACCAGTGAAATGGCTAGTCACAAAGGAATGTGGAGGGGCACACACCGCCATCTGCAGCACATCTGGGACCCACGCAGCCCTGCTCAGGAGTGAGTTCTAACAAGCTAGGTAAGCAGTATTTCCCATTCAGACCCTTAGCCACCAGAGGACCCACGTTGCTATGTTTGGCCTGGCCTAGGGGCACCCAAGGATACACAATCACCACCCGGATACCATCCCACCAGCCAACATATCTATTGATACCCACTGTACTCACCCCCTTGTGGCTGCTGTGATGCCCTCAAGTGTCCATCCAGCTGAGGGTAGGCCACTGCAAGTATGCAGGCCATCAGGGGGGCCATGGTCTGACGGGCACCCCTTCCTCATTGGGAGGCCATCCCCAGCTGGACATCCGCAGTCTTCCGTACCCAGCGTCTCAGGTCCTCCCACCGTATCCGACAGTGGGTGCTCCACCTGCCGTACACCCCAAGGTTCTGCACCTCCTTGGGCATGGCACACCATATCCCCTTCTTTTGATGGGCACTGACCTGCAGAGGCAATACAGACAGGAGAACACCATTAAATTAACAGTCCAGCCTGTCACACACATGGCCCACCATAGACGTTTCCATCACCATTGGCACACACATTGCCCAGCCCACAACAGGTACACCGCCAAGAGGACAACCACCCACCCCCCTCACATGAGGTATTCACACACAATTCTAAGCATTCAGGCCACATGCATCATGCCAACAGGCTACTCACCTGTTGGTCTGGAGGCCCATACAACAGTCTGTACAGGCATAGGACCCTATCCACTAGTCGCTCTAAATCCTCCAAAGCGAAGGCTGTGGCCCTTTCCCTGGTCACACAGGCCATTATAGGTTCCAGACACAAGTCACAGCAGCACATGCAGTGTAGGTCCTCTCCTATGGAAGGTCATGAAACAAATAAGGAATCGAATAGAAAATGGCAGTCACATCCGCGGCGGTTCATACCGTCTCCACCGGTGTAGATCACCATTGGCCACTGTACCCCCATAGGGACCAATATTAACCAATGAGGAATTGCACAGTGGTTCACGACCGTCTACCGTCATGTTGCACAATGTCAGTGACATTACCTCAATTCCACCTGTCCCTTCACACAGGACAGGTGGTCACCATTTCTGGGGGGGTGGACAGGCCTATCGATTATTGCTGTGTCACAGGATCAATTGGCACATATATTATTAATTACAATGTTCCATTACATGTTTGCACATTGTGGAGTGCTGTTGAGGCGTCATTGTTAATTTTGTGACAGCCTACTCATTCTTGTGTCCCTTAGATACCTACTGCTGTGGATGAATAGGAGATGGAGACATACCCCGGTGTACAGACCCCTGGTGGACTTGGCTACACCAGAGGACAGGCACAAAATACTCACCTATAGACTGGACAGAGCCACAATCACAGAGCTGTGTGCCCAATTGGAGCCTGACCTGATATCTGCTATCTGGCAACCCACTGGGAACCCCCCTCTTGTGCAAGTGATATCAGTTCTCCATTTCCTGGCAAATGGTTCTTTCCAAGTGATAGTCGGCTTGGAAGCAGGAATGTCACAGCCAATGTTCTCAAACTTGCTAACCACAGTGTTGTCTGCCCTGAGGTTGAGGATTTGGCCACAGTGAAGGCCGGATTCTATGCAATGGGACATATCCCGAACATAATTGGTACGATTGACAGTACACATATTGCATTTTGTACCTTCCGCCCGCCAGAATGAACAGGTGTTTAGGAATCAGAAGAGTTTCCACTCCATGAATGTGCAGATGGTGTGCTTGGTGGACCAGTACATCTCCCATGTCAATGCTAAGTATCCTGGGTCAGTGCATGATGCCTTGTTCCTGAGGGATAGCAGCATCCCAAATGTGATGGCCCAACTACAGAGCCACAGGGTGTGGCTGATAGATGAGCCTTGGTTCCACCCAATATATGTTGGTGTATGCCTGTGCTGTTGGCCATATAGGATAGTGTGTGGCTAAATGTTGTTCCCCAATATTTGCAGGTGACTCTGGTTACCCAAACCCTTCAGGCTGCTGACCCCTGTGAGGAATGCCAGGACAAGGGCAGAAGAACGTTATAATGAGGCTCGTGGGCAAACTGGAAGGATCATTGAAAGGACCTTTGGCCTCCTGAAGGCCAGGTTCTGACAGGTGGATCCCTGTGCCACTCACCCAAGAAGGTATGCCAGTGACATGCTGCATGTTGCACAATCTGGCCCTCAGATGCCATGTCCCTTTTCTGCAGGAGGAGGAGACTGGAGATGCCCCTGTGGCAGCAGTGGACCCTGAGGACAGTAAGGATGAGGAGGCAGAGGATGAGGATGTGGACAACAGAACATTAGTGATCCGTCAGTACTTCCAATGACACACAGGTGAGACAGTACAACTTTACATTTCTATGACTATTGTTGTATTCTGTGTGGCATGGCCATGCTGGCATTACCCACTTCTTTCCCCTACTTACTGTTACCTCTGGATATTGATTTTGCAGATGTTGGTGATATGACACATTCTCCTGGTGTGATCACAACAGCCAGCTACAGGTCATTGTTTCTATGCGCATTGAATGTACAGGTTATTTACAATGGTTGCTGCTGTTTCAATCAAAACATACTTGCAAAACATCAATTACTCGTAGTTGATTTTTATCTAAGGGTGTTTATTGTAGTGCTAATATCTAGAGGGTAAAGTGCAATGGGATGGGGTAATGAGGAAAGTCCAGGGTGTTGTTCCAGTCTGTTTGTAGCACAAGTGCATTGCCCATGGGGACATAGGAAGGAAAGCTATGGCAGTTCAAGGTGGACAGGGTGACTGAGTGGGACACTAGAGGGACAATCAGGAGAGTTCTGTCTGGTTCGCAGGGAATGTTAGCGGGGTGGTTTTGCTTCTGCAGAGGGAGGGGTGCTGGTGGCCTGTTGGTCCTGTGGTGGGGCTTCCTGGCCACTAGCAGCAGAGGAAGTGGAGGGCTGTTCAGTTGACTGGCTAATGGTGGGGGCATTTGGTGTGATACTTCCTCCTTCATAATGTTTTCAATGTCTGCCAGCACCCCTGCTGTGGAGATCAGGATGTTGTTGATGGCCAGCAAGTCCTCCCTGATCCCCTGATACAGTCCCTCCTGCAGCCACCTGTTCTCCTGCTTGTTGTCAAGCATCTGGTTTATTGTTTCCTGGGAATGTTGGTAGTCTCCCAGGATCTCGGAGAGTGCCTCCTGGAGAGTCGGTTCCCTGGTCCTGTCCTCCCCCTGGCACACAGCAGTCCTCCCAGTGTCCCCGTTAGCCTGTGCCTCTGTCCCCTGAACGGTGTGCCCACTGCCACTGACCCCAGGGCCCTGATTGTCTTTGGTATGAGGTGTGGCTTGTGGTCCCTGTACAGGTGGACACACTGCTGATTGACGTGTCCTGGGGACAGAGGTGTGGGTACGCTGATTGGGTGCTGTGGTGTTGGTTCCTGATGGGGGAGGTTTTGTGGTGGTCTGTGACTGTGCTTGGGTGACCGACTGTCCAGTGGACTGATGGGCCAGGTAGATCGCCCAGATCCTGAAGTCCAGAGTTACTGTCATCACTGTGGGCCTCTGCTGTTGGGGGACTGGATAGTGGTGGTACCTTCTCTCCAGTGAGATTGGCTGGGGTACCTGTGGGGATGTAAATGATGTATTACGCTTCAGGTGTCTGACATTTGTACTTCTGTAGCTTCGCCTCTATGGTTGTCGGTCCCCTGTCAGCTTTTGCTCATGTATGTTAGTGTATATTGGTTAAGTTAGTATCCCTACGCTGTGCATGCTTTTGTGATGAGTGTCCATGCAGGGCTGTGAGGGGTGTCCATGGATTGGTACAGCATGCAGGGCTTGGCATTGGGATCAGTGTGATGTGATGGTGGAGTGTGTGGGATGGGGTGGAGTGAGAGTGAGGGTGTGTGATGGCATGCCAGTATGGGGGTGATAATTGTTAAAAGTTGACTTGCCAGTGTCCAGTCCTCCTCCAACTATGGCCAGGCCCTCAAGATGCAGTATTGCCAGTACCTGCTCCTCCCATGCTGTGAGTTGTGGGGGAGGCGGTAGGGGTCCACCGCCAGTCCTCTGTATAGTCAGCTGGTGTCTTGCTGCTATGGAATGTACCTTCCTCCGTTTGTCGTTCCACCTCTTCCTGATGTCATCCCTTGTTCTTGGGTGCTGTCCCACGGCATTGACCCTGTCCACTATTCTCCGCCATAACTCCATCTTCCTTGCTATTCATATCTGCTGCACCTGTGCTCCAAAGAGCTGTGGCTCTACCCTGACGATTTCCTCCACCATGACCCTTAACTCCTCCTCTTTGAAACGGGGGTGCCTTTGTGGTGCCATGGGTGTTATGTGATGTGTGTTGGTGAGGGTGTGTTGGGTAAAATGTTGAGGTATGTGATGTGGAGTGTGCGAGGGGTGTATGGGTGTGAGTGGTGTGTGTGTCTAGTTGTCGCAGTGGTCTTGGTGTCAGTCAGGTGGCAATGATTTGTATAAGTGAAGGGTTGTGGGTAATGTGGGTGTGTGTTTTATAGTGGTGTGGGTGTGGTGTGTGTATGGGTGTCAGGTAGGTGTTGTTTGAATTGTCCCATGTAGTTTTATTTTGTCTGTGGGTGTCCATTGTGAGCGCTGCGGTATGTACCGCCAATGATTTACCGCAGTTGAATATCCGCCATGGTGATTCATGGGCCATAATGTGATGGGAGTTGTTCTGTTGGTGTAACAGTGTGGGTTCTTGGACCTCCACTTTAACACTGTCCTTTGGGCTTGCAGATTTGTGTATGTGGCTGTATTCTGTCAGATTGGTGTGTGTGTGTCATAATGTGGTGGATGGATATTCACCACCGCTGCGGTAAGTTGGCAGCCGTCAGTACGGCGGTAAGAGCCATTTACCACCAATGTCATAATGAGGGCCAATGTATCAAGAAATGACTGTTGGAGATAATCATGCCATAAAGAAATGGTATTAGTGATTACAAGGTAACAAGAGAAATGGATGGTGGAAACCAAAAGTCACCATCTGTCTTATCTTCCCTGGTTTCACATGAACTCTGCCTCAAACTCTGAATGAGCGGACCACTTGGACTCCGAATGCAGGAAAAAGGAACTGCATGTCTGGAAAATCCGGACCGGTCAAGGATCACCAAACCGCAGCTTCTGTTCCCCACAAGGATCCCAGAATAGTGAGCACTGGGAGCTGGTCGGGGATACTTAAATAGAAGTGCCCCACCCAAGATGGTCACCACAAGGACAGCTGGGACTTGAAGTCTTTACATAACAATAGAAACAGAAGACAGTGCGCGCATGATGCGCGAGTCCATGAATTAAGCCCTGACATTTTATTTATAGCCCAGAGAGCGCTCACGCAGAAGGTGAGTTCTGACCTTCGGTCAAAATAGCCACCAACGCCCTGACATTATGGCATGCACTTTGCCACAACGGGAATCAGATATTGTAGCGTGATGGCATATGCATAATGATGAACACCAGGTAGTTGCAGGCCCTAGAGCACGCACCGCTGTGGTGTTGACAAAAAGTGAAAGCTACACATGCTAACATGTAGGTAGAAATAATTATAGCAACAGTGATGTCACCAAAATCATGTAACTAGACATTCACTGCTTACCAAGGGAAAGTATTGATCTATGATTGCACCCAAAGAGCAATGTATGCTCTGTCACATGTAATATGGTCACCTTCACATTGGAGAGAGTAGTCAGGCATCAGCACTTGTGACAAACTGAAGACAAGTGGCCTGTAGGGTACAGATGACAATATACTCACTTGAGCAGATACATGGCTGAGTACAGTGATCTATTACTTTATGTTGTTTGGGCTGACACACTGAAGACAAGCGGGCTGTTGTGTACAAATGACACCCACAATAACATACAGTATAACCTAATTGATCACTGTACACAGCCATGTGTTGGCCCGGACAGTCAATTGGTTGTGGACTGTACTCGGTTGTGTCCTAGGTCACTGAGCCAATAGGCAAGGCACATTAGCCTGCACCAACTTCCATACCTACACAAACAATTACTCATCTTGTATGTCACACATGGCTGATCTCCAATCTTCAGGGGGAGATGTCAGACTCTAATACATCAACTAATGTAACATGCAGGAATATGTCCAGGACTTATCATCTTGTAGCTGTTGTACTCCCCTCAAGCACTCATCAAGCTTAGGGTCGGCCATGACCAGAATGCGGGCCATTAGAGGGGTCAGGCTCCAACATGTGTCCCGCCTATGTTGGGAGGACAGCCCCAGCCTGACCTCTGCGACCTTCCGGGCCCGGCTTCTCAGGTCCTCTCACCTCTTCTGACAGTGGGTGTTCCACTGGCTATGGACCCCCATGTCCACACCTTCTGGGCGATTGATCTCCAAATCCCTTTCTTCTAATGGGCTGTATGGATGCATGAGATAAATCAAAAGGTTACAAACCCATTTTCTGGCCAACTGGTTGTGTCACACACATTTCAGAAACACCAAGCACAAAACCTTTGTGGTTGTCAAGTGTAAAACACACATGCTGTTAAGTACAGGTACATTACTACACACTTTTGGGGTCATCTGCAGACTAATCCACTACTTTGCTCATGGCCTACACTGACAAAGCAAGCCTTCTGACATCAGGTAGCCCAGGCTCAAGCAACACGTACTGTGATGTGAGCCACGATAAAACACAACACACCATTGTGGTCTTCTGAATTACAACTTCTTGGGCCTGACTCGACAGACACATTTACATCCAGGATCTGTAGGTCTATAGGGATTGCCACGGTTGCATAGACAGAATATCTACCCTAGGCTGTCCTTTGATTCCATACAGGTAGATACATTTGACAAGCCCTGGCCTCTGCAGGCTGAGTATACAGAGCCTACATGACACTCATGTTTCCATCACTTCCATGCATGACAGGACATCATGTGGCCATCGTCTTTGTGGGTTTTAGTTTGTATGGCACTTTGAAGGGCACAGTGATTTTAAATGGTTCTGAAACAACAGTTTGGCAATGCCAGAGGTGGGCTGACTGATCTGTGGCACTATACGCATTGCTTACAAGATCATCAAAGGACTCAAACAGTATACATACATAGCTTATGCTGTGATGCACAAATATGTTGTTTGACATTTACAGCCATCATATCCAAAGATATGTCATTGTTTGGCTGTAAAGTCTCCTTGCCTAGATATATGAATACAGCACAATGAGGATCTAGGTCTTAACACACATAACACAACACAATGTTAATGTGAAATTCATAGAGTACTTTTCTCCACTACCTGTGCCATGTACATCCCATGTATGGCACACAAAATGTGACAAAATGCACACAAAAAGTCTAACTGGCACACATAGGTATGTTGTAGCATGTGAGGATGGGAAGGATGGTGTGGAACAGAGTCAAATATTCCTATGAGTTTCTTACCTACTCCTCTGGTGATCCATGGAGCTGACCATACAGGGGAAGGACATTTTCAACAAACCTCTCCAGCTCACCAGGAAAGAAGGCCTGGGGACCTTTCACCTGCTTGGCCTGGCATGATTTCTCCCAGAGGTGGCATACAGCAGCTGAAGTGATGGAGGTGTCGATGGCAGCAGTGTCAGGAGTCAAGTAAATGAATGTGCAGAGCGTGGCGTACATGTACACCATGTATACAGTCATCACCACCGACGGGCCCAGCCATTGGCCCTCGAACATCACAGGAAACAACGCTAGCTTATGGCTGTGTGTATCACAGTTGAAACTGCCCACTGAGCAGTCAATTTCCGTTGACGGCCTCAGGCAGTTCGTAATGTCCAGTGAAGTGAGCCAGTCTTCGGCTATTTTGGCGGTTGGAGATAAAGTATTAGGCCATGATAAATGTGTCACAACACAGATAAATGTGTCTGATCATCACCACCATTCTAAAGCAGCCTTGTTGTGTAGGTTCTATTCCACAACCAACAGTGTAGTGTGTTGCCAGTCACAGATGGCATAAAATAGTGGTTCCTCGTTCACCTCCGGTGAAAGTATTTTTGGCGGTCAGAGCAGACTGTCAAATTTTGAAGGGCACATGAGGAGCAGATAGTTGGGTGATCCCCAAATCCATGTTGTTGACACGTGTGGACAGCCAGGGGGGTCACATTTGGCTCTTGAGTACTAGACAGCTTGGATGTGTAATGGCTGCAATGTTTTTCCAGTTATTCCTGCTTTGTCACATGGTTTTGGTCTTATTCAACATGTATGTTGGTGTGTTCACAGTGACTAATTCTCCAACTCATTTAATGTGACAAATAGGTACCCTGGGAGAGGGAGGTGGTGACAAGCTCCAGTGTACCGTCCATTGCCAGACCTTCAAAGCATGGAAGAACATCTCATCCTCAAACAGTTCTGTCTGAATCATTAACTATTGTGGATTTATGTCATCAGTTAGAGATGCATCTAATGCCTGAAAACCCAAATCCAACATGCATACTGCCCATTGTGATACTCATGGCACTAATACACTTTCTGGCCACAGGGTCCTTCCAACATACAGTGGCCATATTTGCTGGCATGTCCCAACCTATGTTCAGTGGTCTGTGAAGAGACGTGCTATCAGCAGTGATGAAACACATTGACAGCTATATCAGGTTCCCCAGATGTGGGGATTTGGCTAATGTGAAGCCTGACTTCTATGGTTTTGGTCATGTTCCACATATAGTTGGAGCCATTGAAGGCACCCATATTGCCTTGGTGCCACAGCAGGCCACTGAACAAGTCTATCGAAACAGGAAGAACTTATATTCTATCAATGTGAAAGTTGTGGGCTTGTCAGATCTCTAGATTTCAAACATCTGTGCACTGTTCTCTGGTTCAGCCCATGATTCCTTTGTAATGCTGAACAGCACCATACCCCAGCTGATGTCACAACTGCAACCAGAGAGGGCCTGGCTGGTTGGCAAGGCACATATGTCCTGATTTTGTGTGTGCAATATCAGGTGTGTTACAATCATGAAGTGAGTGGCTCATTGTGGCACCCAGGTCTCATGCCAAAACAGGAGACTCAGCATACCCAAACGTCCTTGGCTGTTAACACCGCTGAGGAATCCAACCATGCTAGGGGAAGTCCACTTCAATAAGGCCCATGGAAGAACACCACAGGCAGTGGAGCAGGTTTTTGGACTCCTGAAGGCCAGATTTCGCTGTCTGGACAAGCCTGGGGGAGTCATCCTCTACTCACCTGGGAAGGTGTGTCAGATCATTGTGGCATGCTGCATACTCCATAACATCGTCCTGCAGAGGAATATCCATTACATCCCAGAGGAGGGTTAGCCGGAAGTGCCCATAGGTGAGAATCGCAGAATGCCAAATGAAGGTGATAGTGGTGAAGAGCGAGGAACTGACTTGCGAAAAGATCCAAATGACAGCTTCTTGGCATGTGTGTAAGTATGTCACGAGATGTCATGACTTTGACTGTACAATGAACTGTAGTAGTGTTAATGTGTGGATATCTTTTTTTAAATTGTTAGGGAGCTGATGCTCATGCAAAATGTACAAAAGTGTGTTTGATGAGTAAGCTTTTGACACATTCAAACTTTGATGATGTTGCTTTGTCAGTGTCTGATTTTTCTGATGGACTTTGTTCTTCATGCGTTTGCTATGTGACTTGTGTCATAAATATGGTTTTATAACTATTCCATGATTTGTTCTTTGTTCAGGTACCTTCCCCATGAGCTTTTCATTCAGGCATTTTAGAGTTGTGACATTAACAGGTTCATCGTGCTGTTGGGACACACAAAGTGGACATGGATTATTCTTGGGAATGCTTATCACAGACTTTGTGTATAGAGTAGACCTGTGTCAAGACAGCTTGCACAGTGAATGGATGGAAGTGCAGAAGACTCCGTTGGACTTGTTCATTGTGTGGTGGCCATGATGCAGCATATGCGTCATCATGTGATGAGTGAAAATTTTGTGGTAGGACAATTTCAAGTCAGTTCCCCATCACATTGGCTACATAGTCTTTTGGTTTGATCTGTGTGTAGCTGTTAATGTGTTTAATCATTGTAGGCCAAGGTGCCAGTGGCACATCACTGATAATTATTTATGTTATACCACCTGATGCAGAAGCACTGGATTGTAATGACCCTGTGATAATAAACTGTTGTGCTGCCATCTGTCTGGGTGTTGCATCCTATGAGGTGGACCTCGTTTTGAGAGCTAGGGGATCTGGCTCCAGCTGATGAAACCATATCCAATTTTTACCTATGTAACAGGACACTGTCTGATATGTTCACTCCTACAATGTTCTAGGGATCTGTACCACTATGTTTTGTGGCCTACATAGTCTGATATGGCCATGTCTCACTTTCAGTGTTACTGACATCTTAGCATATGTGCTGAACAATGTAATAAGATCTCTTCTGCAACAAGACACTTGTAGTTATGTGTTGTTGTGTAATGGTTGTAATCCTGAATTGGGCACTGTGTACATGCAACATATCCCTGCTTACACAAGTATATTTTATCTTCATTGTATGGTTTACATGGTCTTACATATCTACATAGATAAAAGTGAAATTTAATACAGCAGACAATGAGTTTGTGACAGGTGTCATGGAATGTGGTTCAGGATCAGTTCACGGAGTAAATGTGTGGCATACACAGGAGGACATTAAGGAAGAGGTTATTTTCTGGCAGTGGTGGGTGCCTTGTCATCCACACCTCCTGGATTCTTGGATGGGCGTCTCCGGTTGTGAGGGGACAGGGGATCAGCTGCTGCAGAGGCAGGGGCATCTGAGGGTGGTTGTGCCTCTGGCAGGGCCTCCCATTCTGTGGCTGCTGCAGATGTACTTGGGCTTGAGGTAGTTTGGCCACAGGAAGGCGTGGATGGTGGTTTAAAAGCACTGCTCAGGGTTGGGTTGATGTCCCTCAGCACCCCTGTTAGGGTCCCCATGTTGTCATTATGGGCATCCATTTTTGCAATCATGACCCTCTGAAGCTGCTTCATTACCTGGAGTTCAGTGAACACCTGGCCCATCACGCCTTGGGACTCCTGATAGACCACCAGGACTTGGCTCATGGTATCCTGACTGACAGTCGCCTCAGTGACCTCACACTGCTGGCCCACAACATCCCTCCCATGCACCCTACCCTCATGAGCCTGTACAATTGGCACAGGGTGCTCTCTCCAACTGGGTCCTGGACCCTCAGTGTTAGAAGTGTTGAGTTGCACCTCAGGATCCATGACTAGGGGCCACAAGATGGTGGAAACTGAGCTAGGTACACAGGTTTGGGGGTGCATTGTTGCCTGGGAGGTTGATGCAACAGGGCTGGGAAGTGTCATTGTGGGCACAGTGAAACTCAGTGTTGCCATCTAACCAGGTTGGCCAGATGGGCCAGGACCGTCCTCCAAATCCACAAGTCCAGGAGTGTTGTCACCACTGAGTGCTTCATCCAGGCGTGTAGTGGGAGTCTGTTTGGTGGACTTGATGTGCCCAGTGGCAGCTCGACCTGTTGATGAAGGAAGTACATTGTTATTGGTTGAAGTGTGACATCTACTTGCAAAGGTTTTGTGTATGGGTGGACGGTGAACTCCACTACACTTGCGGAGTTGGCAGGGTTTTTCCTAATCCCTGCTCCACTGAGAGCGGAGTTTTTCCTCGTTCGCCAACGTTAAGTTGGCAAGCGTCAGTGAGGAAAATCACTATCTCCCAGAGAGATTTCTCAACGCGGGCAGTCGCGAATGCCCCCGTTAAGAAATCCCACTGGGAGATAGTGATTTTCACCTGTTCGCATTGAGGAAATTGCCTCAATGTAGAAAATCTACTCAAGTGGCACAAAAGAAGCAGAACCGTCTTGCGCTGCACATGGTGCCATTCATGTGGATTTTTCAGCACGGGACAAACACCAGATGCTAAAAACCAGGGTCAACAGCATGACTTAACGCATTCTGCCACTTGCAGAACTCCACGTAGTGCAACAGAATTTTTTGGTCACTTCGCGCAATTTTGTGTAGCGGAACTCCACAAACTCCACCACGGCATAGTTAAGTGTTACAGTAAGCAAAGACATTGAACATTCTTAAGTGTTAGGTTAGCCTATCGTGCCATGTTACCATTCTATTGGAGTATTTGACATGACATGTATAAAGCTTGCCTAAACTATTAGACTCAAGCAGCTCATTAGATGTGCTAATCAGTTGCACTTTGGAAGATTGAATGAAAATGACATCTCACCTAAATTATTAGACTCAAGCAACTCATTAGATGTGCTAGTCAGTTGCACTTTGGAAGATTGAATGAAAATTACATCTTACCAAAAGGGAAGCCAACACAAAGGAGAGACAACATGTGCCTTCGACCATTTGGAGGCATAGTTTAGTGAGCTATAGGCAAACACAGATCTCTGTTGTATATTTAACTGTAGTCATCAAGAGTGAGTGTTATGTCAATGTGTTTGCTGCTCTTACCAATCTGGTGATGCAGCTTAAGGCCTTAGGAACACTTGGTGTACACACTTGGCAAGGTGTAATTCCTGTCCTCAATAGTTTTTAGCTTGGGATAGCAGGTCAAGATAGAGCTAGGTAGATAGACATGTCTCTGAGTTGAGCATCATCTATATATTGCTCACACACAGATGAGTACACTTCAATTGAAAGTTAACAAACAGGGGTAATTGGGCAAGTGAACACTAAGATCATTGAAGTTACAGAAACAGTGCCTTCTGGCCTTAGCATTCAGGTCACTTCCTCTACTTCACACACTTGACATATGATATCCTCCTAGGTGAGAAAACGTCAACTGAAAGTTAACAAATACAAATATTTGGGTCCAATGAACACTGGGCTAGTGATTGGAGTTACTGAAACAGGGACTTCTGGGAGTTGCAGTGGGGTCACGCTCTCTACTTCCTAACATTAGCCAAATGTTGTGCCTTACATAGCTGTTGCTAGACTGCATTTAAGTTGGAGCATACATTTACATGTGAGACATTACATGAGTACTGGGATGATTTTTTGATATTGAAAGACTTACCAGGAGTGTTTTGACTCATGGCATGTGATGGGCCTTGGTAGCTGTGATGTTGGGCCCAGGCACTACACACTGACAGTGTTACATCTCAGATACTCTGGGTATTTAATGTTGGTGAAGTACATGAACAATGGCAGAGGCGGAGTTGTGAGCATGCAGGAAATTGCAGTTTTGCAACAGTTTTTGTGTTGCAACTTACCAGACTCCACTCCCTCAGGTACTCCTGTCAAGCCCTAAGGATGCAGGATGGCCAAGACCTTCTCCTCCTAGGGAAAGAGCTGTAATGGGGCACTGGGAGGGCCACCATCTGCCTTGTTGGCCTCCAGTTGTTGTCTGGAGAGCAGGGAATGCACCTTGCCCCTCAGGTCATTCCACTTCTTCCTAATGTCCACCTTTGTGTGCAGGGTGGTGCCTACATAATTCACTCAGTCAACGATCCTTTGCCACAGTTCCATTTTCCTGTGAGTGTTCTATAGTTGTGCTCCAAAAATTGTGGCTCTACTCTGATGATTTCATCCACTATGACTGTCAAGTCATCTTCTGAAAAACAGGGATTTTTGGAACGTGACATGGTGGAATATCAAATTAGGTGAGAGGGATTTACTTAACAGGGGAAGTGAAGTAGGGAGTGAATGTCAAAAGTGTGTGCAAGGTGTTAAATGGGATGGTGAAAAAAGGGGTGCCTTATCTTATCTATCAAAATTTACAAAAACAGTGGTCTCTCATTTGTGTCTTGCAGTGGAGATGCAAAGGATTGTGGTCTGTGAAGGGTTGTGTTTTATAGTGTGATTTGCAGGTGTGTCCACTGGGTCACTGTGTGTCAGCTGTGTTGTTCTTGAATTCATCCAATAGGCACTTGTCTGTTGCTTTGCTGAATGAGCACCGCTGTGGTCAAAGTCAAATTGTGTTTGCTTACCACCACAAGGTGACTGCCACACTGACTGTGTGTTTGTAATCGGCTCAGGAGTTTGCTGCAGAACTGATGGTGTTGAGAGTGCTGGAGGTCGGACCTCCAAGACAGCTGCACCACTGTGGGTCTGAATTTTTGCTTGGCAGGTGACAGCTCTGCTGTATACATCTTAATACAGCGGGCTAGGGACTGCCGGCACAGGGATCTTTTTGGGACTGCAAATAATGGTGGTGTGATGGTCTGACCGCCAAACTTGTAATCAGGCCCTTAGTTTTTGATGAAGAAATAATGGCCTAATGGCTCTAACGCGACTTGAATGACTACGTGACTTTTCAGAAATGTGTACAGCTCCAGTGTCCTGTGATGTTTATTGTTAGGACAAAGTAATTAATTTTGAATAAAAAACCCTTCATCTTTAGGTAGTGTGGTCAGTACAAAACTTGTTAGTTTGTATTTCTTTCTAAGGGTTGTCATTAAGTCTCCAGTAATGATTAGTGTTGTATAACTGTTTAATTGTCTGGTGATGTGTCAAAAACCTGACTAAAATCCCACCACTTTTGGTGGATGGTTAATCACAATGTCAGTCATTCCCTTTAATCTTTTGAGGTCTATTCTCTCCTCGTTTGTGATATTGTGTGGTGTAAAGTGTTTGTGTTGGGCATAAGAGATCTCTGAGAATCGTTCTTTCCAAAGCAGTGATTTATGTGGGACTAGAGGCTAAATGACTGTTGAATGTGGATGGAAGCAACAAGTCAATCACAGTTAATGCCAAAAAATGTTCTAAATCCGAGTTTTTGATGAGTTTGTAATCTTAGAAATGTTTGTCTTTTCAGCATTATTCAACTCTTGAACATAACTTTATCTATATGGTAATATTTTTCAAAGTCGTTACCAGCACAAATCTTAGTGGCTGAGTTAATTGTTCAGCTCATTGACCAAAAGCACTCCAATCTGTTCGTTCACATACATTCGACTCCCAAAATGAAAAAAGGTTCAAGAACCACAGCAGCTCTGAGGTATAAAAAAATAACACAAACAACCTAACCTAGGTTAGACATACACCAATAACAGAATATTTTGATTTGTGAGACCACAATTTGTTTGGTACACCAGTCAAAATGTGGATGACACTGGGGCCCAAAGACCTCTATACTTTTCAAACACCAGGACCACTTATCTTTTCACAGAACAAAAAAGCCAGAGGTAAGCAGATGGGAATAGAAGCTTACTGTGCTATGAAAAAAACAGTTTTATATCACTCAATACGGAGGATTGTTGTGTTCCTCTGCCCTCCATATTTCAGTAACTAAAGGGCCTGAAGCACAGCGCCAGGAAGAGAATTGTCTGGGAACATAAGGTTTGCCAAAATGAAGAGTCCAAGTTTAGCTTATAAGCACACTTGCTCCGTAGCTAGCATCAAAATTACTAGACCCCATTTCCGGTGCAAAGCTTTCAGAGGAAACGAGTGCTTACGGGATACTGAGCGGGGTCTCAAAGGGCGTAACCGTTAATTCAACACCATGTACTTTAAGAGTACAGGGTCCCAAAAGACGAAACCGTCCTCCGCTACCATCTACTGATAGAGCGGTCCGTGCTAATAATTTACCTGTATTCGGACGCTCTTTAGGCCGATGAATCTTTTGACTAAGTGGGAACTCTCCGTACTCTTATATCGATCAATTGCATCAAATCAATAATCAATAACGAACATAAGCAATACCCTGATCAACATAACACTTAACAATTAATCCAGAATACATTTTCGGCGAACCCTGACCTTTCAGTCAGGAATAACCACACCAGTTTATTCAAAGTTAGTGAATTTATTTCCCTATATTAACAAAGCTAGCACAATATAAATGTGTCTCAACACCAAATGATAAACATAAATGAACATTAATAGCTGTCCATAACGGCGAAACAGGTGCAATCTATGTAGCATTTGAATCACAAGACATTCGATAATAGCAACG
Organism: Pleurodeles waltl; assembly: GCF_031143425.1. Lineage (NCBI taxonomy): Eukaryota > Metazoa > Chordata > Amphibia > Caudata > Salamandridae > Pleurodeles > Pleurodeles waltl. Next base: position 33,082,085 of record NC_090437.1, read on the forward strand.
CAAATCACTAATACGATAATCTGTAAAGAGCTAATTGCATACATTTAGTCAGCATAACAAGGTCTCAAATTGCATCGTGCAACAGAAGGAATCCTCATCTAACCTCAAATTAGCATCGGCATGTGGGACTTCATGCGAAAACAATTTAGCAACATTAATTTAGAAAACTCCTAGCTAGGGATCTTGTCAAAAATCAGCAGTTGGTTACCTAAAAGAAACACAATGCAATTTTACAATTTTCCTTTCATATTTACCAATTACGATCAGCATACAAGGAAGTCTTCGTCTCACAGGTACCGTTTCTCGATCAGCATTGGTACCGTTTCGATCAGCATGGGACGGGGCAAAGGGGCAGGGGTGAACGGGGCAATTGCCTCACGGCGGCAAGGTAAAACTACTACTTCATGTGAGGGATCAAAGTTAAAGTCTCTAGGGCAAGAATCATTTAAAGTCTCTTTCTCTCGATTAGAGAAAGCATCAAAATCTCATTCAAAATGGCGTCGCAGCGAAGTGGGCCATAATAGCTACGAAGTCTGCAAAATGGCGGGATGTTCAATAATGGCCGCAATGATCTGGCAAATGGCTACTTTCTTCTCGTGCACCTGGGTTTTATAGACAACAGTTCAAATCCAATAGGGTCTTCCATTGGAGGGTTCATAGGTTAGCTTCAAATTGTCCAATCAAAAACGACAGTTCTCAAGCTTTTACTTAAGCATACATTATCCTTGGAGATGGGTACGCAAGTCGCAACATTTTATACCAATTAACTCACTTTCAGAGCCTCCATTGTCCGCACCTGCAGATTGACCTTGGAGTAAAGAGAAAATATGCCAGGCTGGCACGAAACTTTAAGATAAGCATGTGAACGGTCTCAATGGAAAAGTACAGCTTCAAGCAAAAATACACGTTTAATAGCACATTGGAAAAATACGAGCATCTAAACCGTGAGACCAGGCAACTAGGCCAAAGCCTCCACTAAAGTTATGCTAAGCTAAAGCATTTCAAACAAGCAAATCGTAGCACACGTTTATGATTATGTCGGATTAGTGCAATTCTAATACATCACGTTATATAAAGCACGCTTATAAATGTTGGCAAACTACTCTAAGGGCACATTTTGTCCCCGTACAATCTTTATTAGTTTGGTTAAAGTCACACATGATTATTTCACACTACGTTTATGCGTTAATAAATGTAAAACCTTCATTTTCTGCTTCATCACAGCATGTAAGGCTTCGCCTTTATTTTGGTGTTGCTTTCCATCTGTGGTCGTTTACAACATCTAAGTATGTTTAAAATACTCATATTTTAAGATCTTTGCAGTATTTTGCAAGGGCCCTGCCTCCTTGAGTTGTGTGCCTAGACCTGCTAATTCCATCATGAGGTAATGTTTTCTCTTCATCTCATGTTGTTTAAATACATTTGGAAAAGCCTCTTCCTCTGATTCCCACAATGAGCTGGCTACATTTCAAGTATATTTATCTTTTTAGATTCGGGTCGTCCCGGTATAATCTGAGCTGGAACTCCTCATAAATGATTCTTTTTGGAAATATTTATTTCAGAGTGGAAGAGAGAAAGATGAATTTCACTTTAATAAATGTACTCCCTTCTGGTTTTCTTCACTAATGTCGTTCTTAAAAAGGTGAAAATAGTTCGTATCTCACTTTTATCTTGTACCACTCAGAGAAGAATTTAAGACTGATTATGTGGCAAATCTGGAGTTAATCAGAGGCTGTACAGGACACATCCTTATAAATATGTGCCTGCTGATATTCAAAATGTGCTTGCCTGGTATCTTTGGGGCCGGACTACATAATCTGTTTACCATACTATTTAGTGCTGGGATGTGCTAGTTTGCTACAATTTTGCCGTTGTCAGCTCTGTTTTATGATAGCAAAATGTATTGTTAAGCATTTTATCTATTCGGATAAAATAAGCTTTACTGCTGTATTGACTGATATAAGAAAATTAAGCTGGACTATCTATGTTTGACGAAGAGGTATGGTACTGCTCCTACAAAGCATCTTTAACATGTATAGTTTTCAGGTCTTTTTTCTCCAGGACTTGTATTATAGCTGTTTTTGACATGACGACATCACACCAGTTTTAGATTCCAGATATTGTGGCACTGTGTGAGAGTGCAGTCTTGCACATAAGAATCCTTCATATTTTTCCTAAAGGTGATGTCCCCATCGCATTACCACCTCCTGGCAGTTTATATAATCCACTGGTGTACCTGATCATCTCACAATGTTCTTCTTTGGCACAGATTAGACAACCATCCTTCGTAGGGCCTCTTTAGGAGTTTCACGAATTTGGGCAATTAAATCTGTCCTCCTTAGTTCTGATTGCTTAGCATACTGATACCCCAAAGAGGCACATTTGGCAAGTATTTTAGCAGGAACCTTGTGACATTACCGGGGGAATCATACATTCCAGGTCCAATTCCCCAGGTAATTTATTTTTTAGCCTGGACTTTTTCCTGCTGATTTCGGCTTCTCAAAGCAGCTGAAATCTTTGGGTGAAAGTAAACAAATTTCGATGTGACAAGAACTCCCATAACCAGCGCCATCGGAATTAAATGGCCACTTACAATGAGGGTTTTGGTCTTCTAGGCATCGAAATGCTGTGCAAAAGGAATTTCATTGATGCATACTCGATTAAAGTTGTTACTTGAAGTGAGTTCTTAATAAGTGGAAGATCAACTATGACAGAACACTCACCCAGTAGGATCCATTAACTAATACGCTTTTGAAATTATCTTCCTAATGTGAGCCCAACATTTCCACAGTCTTTTCAGAAACATTGGCTCATATGTGTACTTTTTTTGTGCCGCATTTGCGTCAATGTCTGACGCAAAAGCGGTGCAAACCTACAAAAAATACAGTTATATTTTGTAAGTTTGTGCCACTTTTGCATCAAGAAAGGGCGCAAATGCGGAGCAAAACAAGTATTAATATGGGCTGTTGTCTGGGATTTTGGCAGCACATTCAAAAGTGGTCCCAAATAAAGAGGGATAAACCATCTACACTACTTAGAAAGTTGCAAAACAGTTTATCAACTGTGATCCAATTGTGTTCTCTGTGCCTGAAACAATAAAGTATTGAAGCACTGGATGCTCTCTTCCTGAGCAAATGTATTAGTGATAACATGACACCTCCTGTCAGATGCATATGTCTGTAGTATGAAAAGTGACTCTAAGGCCAAGCTTCCTCACACTCTGCAGTCCAATACACTTGTTTGGGCTGTTTCTTAGAGGCTAGGGAGGTCACACTGCATATATGGTTCTATAAGTCTTTACATAGTTCTAACAACAACTAATGAGGAATGAAAACAATTCTGAATTAAGTATGTGTTATGGGACTCACCCAGTCTAGAACAGCCAGGACCTTTGCCTCAGAAAGCTGTGGCATCTCACTCCCACCTGTTGCCCAATCTTACACTTAGTTGCCTTCAATGTTTTCTTTACTGTCTGCGGGGTCTGCAGCACTCTTTTGTTGGAACAAATGATCTTTCCAACTGGAACTAAAGAGCATTAAATCATTTAAGTAATAAACAAAGAAGATATGCATTCCAGCCAGACCTTCTTTAATGGGTCTTTGGAGAGGTGTGGAGGTCTTCGACAGCAAAAGGGGCCCAACCTGGTACTGATATGGCAGTCCTTCAGTACCCATTGGTTGAATCAAACATGTTGAGGACATTTGCATATCCTTTTTGGTCCAAGAGTTTATCCAACCTAAAGATAGGATGAATATTTGTTGCATGTAATTAGAAATGTGGGACCTGTGTCACCGAAGCATCAGTTTTTTTTATACTCTGGTGGCGCAATGTACCAGCCCATATTTGAAAGGCCACATGAAGCCACTTAGAGTGTGTAGGAAAGTCCTCCTTTTTGCCCTGGTCACCCCCAAACGTTTTGGACAGGTACTGGTGGTTACCGACTCTTGGCTGTGCCCTGGGTACTGCTTACCAGTCCCAGAGCCAGTGCTCTGTGTAAAGTGGATATGCAAATTAGGCTAATTATAATTGGCAAAATTAACCTACCTATAAGTCCCTATTATATGGGAGGGCATGGAGGTTTAGGGACCCCAGCATAGGTAGTGCCCCCATAGGTGAACTGCTGAGGTGCCCAGTGTCATTTTAAAGGCAGGCCTGCCTTGCTGGCTGATTTTAAATTAAAGTTACATGCAAATTCGACTTTAGAATTAAAAGTAGTTCCAAAGTCTTAAACAACCTTATTTATACATATAAGTAACCCCTAGGTTGTGCCCTATGTGCCCCTAGGGCTGGGTGCCATGTAACTATTAGCAGGGACCTTATAAAAATAGTGAGGTAAAACAGCCAAATTTGTTTTTCCCTCATGGTAGTGAATGGCCTCCATAAGCTAGAATGGGAAGGCTTTATTTTAATTTTAAAAGTCCCCTTAAGTAACAGATACCAGAAGTTTGGTATCAAATTAATTGTTATAATAAATCCCACAACTTCCAGTTGTGGGATTTAATGTAACTTGTTCAGGTAAAGAGTTTTAAACTTTACCTGAAAAGTTGCCAACTTCAGCCCTGCAGTGTTTTTGCTGCTGTGCTCTGATTGGCCAGCCTCTGGCAGCCTGGCCAGGCTGTTTGATGAGGTGTGAAGTGGCCTGGCTCCACACAAAGAGATTTGCCTGGGGGACGAGATCTCCCCTCAGCAGATGGTGAAGCAGGAAGGGGGAGGGCTGCCAAACTGGTCTTCAAAGGCAGAAAAGGACATTTGGAGCAACCCAGCAACACCCTCACATCCTGCAAACCCAGACAATTAGGTGCCCCCTTGATTAGATTAGGAGAGGGCAGGAGAGGGGTGTATTTAGGATTTTTAGCCACACCAGTGGGTGGGCTCCGCCAGATGTAACCTCCAAAAATTACTTTCAGCCATGATGGGTTTTTGAGGAATGTTGCTCCCTGGGGTTGATTTTTACCACACTTCCTAGGAAGTAGTCATCACAGGGGGAAGGACCCTGCACCTGATTGGAGAAGCAGGACCCCCCTGTTTTTCACCCAGGAGCAGGGATAAAACTGGCAGACCTCAAATCCCAATCTGATTCTAACAAGGAAGAATTACAGGAGAAGAAGGACTGTCCTGCTGGACCCCTGGCCTGCAACTAGACAGTGCACTCTGAAGGTCTGCACCAGCTGCACACTTGGGCTTCACCACAAAAAGGACTTTGCCTAGCTTCAACTGATTCAAGGAGGGACTCCCTGTTTGCCACAGGTGAAAACTTGCTAACCAGAGTCCCCTGCACCAACTCCTGAAGAAACCAACCAGCTGACCACTGTCCAGTGGCCAAAAAGGAGTTTGCGCCAGGTGCATTCTGGGAGTTGTACTCCACACCCCCAAGGAGCATTTCAGAGCTTCTGGAACCTTGGGGTGAGCTGTGGACCCCAAAAGAACCTTAAAAGAACCGCTGGAAGTAGATCCAGAGGTTTGGAGAACTTTGGAGAACTTTTGGAAAAAAGCTCCATGGAGGGACCGACCCGCCGCGGCAACTCTAGCTGGTTTGCCTCAACCTCGACCCGGCCTGACTTGCAGGTTCGTCCCACTGAAGAAACTCTTCAAAAAAGAGACTTAGGTGGTCATTCTGACCTCGGCGGTAAAAGGCACCTACCGCCGGTCAGAAATCCTCCATAATCCCGCCGCGGTCACGGAAACCCGCCACGGTCATTCTGACCCGCAGAAGGCAAACCTCCGAAAATCCGACCGCCACAACAGACCGCCAGACCAGCGGTCGGCGGAAAGGTGGAGGTGACCAAACCTCCACCGTCACGCCAACAGAAATACGCCCATGCCATTACGACCAACGAATCCACGCGGCGGTCATTCAAACGCGGTATTCCATTGGCGGGACACACCGGCGCGGTCAGAATACACACAAACGAACAAAACTCAGCCACATTGGACAATTTGAATCCCACACACCTGATACACATACACACACCACTCCCACACACACAATACAATATAAAACACACACCCACATCACCCACAAACCCCTACGCTTAAAAATTCGTAAAGAAGACAAGAGCGAGACACCAGCATCCAAAACATAACAGCCACAGCCACTCAACACCATCACCCACACACTATCCACACACAAAACAACACACACCACCACACTCAACTCACTTAAATACACATACTCCACCCCACACATCATACACACCACCCCATGGCACCCCAAAGACAACTCCGCTTCACAGACGAAGAACTCAGGGTCATGGTGGAGGAAATCGTTCGGGTAGAGCCCCAGCTGTTCGGCACACAGATACAATACACCAGCATTGCCCGGAGGACGGAGCTATGGCAGAGGATTGTCGACAGGGTGAACGCAGTGGGACAGCACCCCAGAAATCGGGAAGACATCAGGAAGCGATGGAACGACCTACGGGGGAAGGTGCGTTCCATGGTATCCAGGCACAACATCGCCGTGCAGAAGACTGGCGGAGGACCCCCACCTCAACCCCCACAATTCACATCATGGGAGGAGGAAGTCTTGAACATCCTGCATCCTGACGGCCTCGCAGGAGTCGGCGGAGGAATGGATACTGGTAAGTTGAAGCTTCAATACTGCTTCCCCCCCACCTGCATGCCAAATCAGACCCCAACCCTCACCCCCATCCTCGAACCCCACCCTCACCCCCACCCCCATCCTCACCCCCACCCTCACCCCCACCACCATCCTCACCCCCACCACCATCCTCACCCCACCACCATCCTCACCCCCACCCCCAGCACACCTATTCCCCGCCAATGTCTCACCATCACAACCCACACATCCCAAAACCTAGGCCTGCATGCGTCCACTAAGCATGGACACCCATCACCAAAGCATGCCCAATGCATATACACATCCCCCCCACAAGCCACCCTCACCAAAGCCCCCACACACGAATGCCAGCACTTGGGGACACGAGAACCCACAGATACACCCATATGCCACACATTGAAACTATAACCATACCTCTATACCCCTGCAGGACCCGACCGTCAACACACCGCGGCGGAGGGGCCAGAATTATCCACACCCCCCACCCAAGAGGCCGTCAGCGATGACAGCAGCTCTGTCGATCTGGACACCGATGACCAGCCCGGACCATCGGGGACCTCTGGACAGTCGGTTCCCCTCACACAGGCACAGGCCACTACAGACCCTAACCCCTCTGGGAACACCAGCACAGCTCCCACCCAGCGGGCCCATGCCTCTGTCTCCAGGGCGCGTCAATCTGCGGTGTGTCTACCACTACAGGGCACCCAGGATAACCCACCACCCCAACAACAACAGGGACCTGGGGGCAGTGGTAGTGGGCACACCGGCCAGGGGGCAGAGGCCCAGGGAAACAGGGCAACTCGGCGGGCAGCTGTGCGACAGGGGGGGGAGGAGAGGCCCAGGGAACCCACTCTCCACGAGGTCCTCACCACCATCATGGGAGCATACAACCGCTCCCAGGAGACGATGGCGACGGTACTGGCCCGGTTCCAGGAGATCCAGGTGCTGCAGGAGGAACACTATCGGGGGTACAGGGAGGACATCAGAGCCATCAACACCACCCTGGTTACCATGGTAGGGCTGCTGCAGGACCTCGTAAACAGCAGGGCGGACACTGAACAACACCCAAGGGCCCCTGCCACTAGCCTGGACCAAGAACAGCCATCCACCTCCGCCGGTGCTAGTGGACAGGAGGCCCCCGCACAGCAGCAGCCCACCAGACCCCCACCTCCTGCAGGAGAAGAACCACCCCGCAAGAGGGCCCTGAGATCTCGCAAGAAGACAGAGTAGGATGTCAAGACCCCCGCCAGCAAAGGATACCACCTGATGTCATCCCACTGTCCCACATTGTCACCCTGTCCATCCTTGAACTGCCCATGCTCCATCTCTCCACAGGCCTCTGGACAATGCACCTGTGTGACTGTTACTCTGGACTCTGCCATGGACATTCCTTCACCATAGCCCCCACCCACTTGATACCACCCATCCCATTTTGAGCACTTCAATAAACACCTATTTTGCACCAAAATATCAGGAGTCTGGCTGTGATTTCAATAGATTGTAATTGACATGACAGTGCAAATATGTCCTTGTACATGGTGAAGTCAACAAACAGCTGCCACAAAGCTGTAGTCCATGGGGAAACGAAGCACAGGACTCGTAGTGGGGACCCCAGATCTGAAATAGGGAGGGAAAAGCCAAAACTCAGTCATCATACACTGGGGCAAATAGACAGGCAGCAGAGATGCTGCAGAGTAGTTAACATTTACTAAATTATCTTTGAAATGTTACCTGTGTCCTATTGGAAGTACTGTTCAATGATTCTGTCCCTGTTGTCTGTTTCAGCCCCGTCGTCTTCCTCCTCGTCACTCTCCTCAGGTTCCACCGCTGCCACAACACCACCGTCTCGACCATCCTCCTGCAGGAAAGGCACCTGGCGGCGCAAAGCCAGGTTGTGAAGCATGCAGCAGGCCACGATGATGTGACACACCTTCTTAGGTGAGTACATTAGGGATCCACCTGTCATATGCAGGCACCTAAACCTGGCCTTTAGGAGGCCAAAGGTGCGTTCGATCACCCTCCTAGTACGCCCATGGGCCTCATTGTACCGTTCCTCTGCCCTGGTCCGGGGATTCCTTACTGGGGTCAGTAGCCACGACAGGTTGGGGTACCCAGAGTCCCCCACTAGCCATACACAGTGTCTCTGTAGCTGTTCCATCACGTAAGGGATGCTGCTATTCCTGAGGATGTAGGCGTCATGCACTGACCCTGGGAATTTGGCATTTACATGCGAGATGTACTGGTCAGCCAAACACACCACCTGGATGTTCATTGAATGGTAACTTTTTCTGTTCCTGTACACCTGCTCCCTGTCTCTTGGGGGAACCAAAGCCACATGGGTCCCATCAATGGCACCAATTACGTTGGGAATATGTCCAAGGGCGTAGAAATCACCCTTCACTGTAGCCAATTCGCCCACCTCAGGGAAAATGATGTAGTTCCTCACGGATTTCATCAGGGCAGACAACACTCTGGATAACACCTTCGAAAACATGGGCTGAGACATCCCGGAAGCAATTCCCACGGTTGTCTGAAATGACCCACTTGCCAAGAAATGTAGTACTGACATGACCTGCACCAGAGGGGGAATCCCTGTGGGTTGGCGGATGGGGGACATCAGGTCGGGCTCCAGCTGGGCACACAGTTCATGGATAGTGGCACGGTTAAGACGGTAGGTCAGGATAATGTGGCGTTCTTCCATTGTCGACAGGTCCACCAGCGGTCGGTACACGGGAGGATTCATCCGTCTCCTCGCCCAACCCAGCGGACGGTGCCTAGGAAGGACAACATGGAGCACACAGTCAGGCAACCCACAGGTACGTACTCACAGCTAGCACAGTATACGATTCTCTATGCAGTGAATGGCGTGTCTGAGTGGCTATGCAAGGCCTAGGCCTGTGTGACGCAGTTGAAATTGAGCCATGTGGGCCCTGGAAATGGCGGCTGCCTGACCTGTGAAGTGTGACAATGGGATGTGAGGTCAATGCGCTGGCGTGGCACACCGCGGCGGGCGGCGGGCGAAGACCGCGGCGCGAAGCCGCATTGGTTAACATTGAAGCCTATGGGTTTCAGGAGCCAATGGCGAAGGGCGCCGGCGGTGGCGGGACGCACCGCCGCGGTACGCACCGCCGCGGACGTGACCGCCATTTTCTATCTACTTATCCACTTGCGACTTGAACTTTCACAGGAGAGGAACTATACTGCAAGTGTTGCTGTGACCTCGGTCTGGAAGGGACAATGGCTGCTGCGACTGGGGAAAGGGCCCCTGCCTTCACTGGAGAGGAGTTGGAGAAACTTGTGGATGGGGTCCTCCCCCAGTATGCGCTACTCTACGGTCCTCCAGACCAACAAGTGAGTTTAATTCAATATGGATTTGGGGCCACTGGCTGGCTTGGGGGCCTGGCGGGGATGGGGGGCATGTTGGGGCTGGCGGGGGGCCTGGTGGGGGGCCTGGCGGGGATGGGGGGCATGTTGGGCATGGCGGGGGGCATGGCGGGGATGGGGTGCATGTTGGGCATGGCGGGGGGCATGGCGGGGATGGGGGGCATGTTGGGCATGGCGGGGGGCATGGCGGGGGGCCTGGCGGGGATGGGGGGCATGTTGGGCATGGCGGGGGGCATGGCGGGGGGCCTGGCGGGGATGGGGGGCATGTTGGGCATGGCGGGGGGCCTGGCGGGGATGGGGGGCATGTTGGGCATGGCGGGGGGCATGGCGGGGGGCCTGGCGGGGATGGGGGGCATGTTGGGCATGGCGGGGGGCATGGCGGGGGGCCTGGCGGGGTTGGGGTGCATGTTGGGCATGGCGGGGGGCATGGCGGGGATGGGGTGCATGTTGGGCATGGCGGGGGCATGGCGGGGATGGGGGGCATGTTGGGCATGGCGGGGGGCATGGCGGGGGGCCTGGCGGGGATGGGGGGCATGTTGGGCATGGCGGGGGGCCTGGCGGGGATGGGGGGCATGTTGGGCATGGCGGGGGGCATGGCGGGGGGCCTGGCGGGGATGGGGTGCATGTTGGGCATGGCGGGGGCATGGCGGGGGGCCTGGCGGGGATGGGGGGCATGTTGGGCATGGCGGGGGGCCTGGCGGGGATGGGGGGCGTTGGGCCACTGGAAAGGAAAATGCTGAGAAACTTGAACGTGGTATTTCTCCCTCCCTGTACGTGTCACATAGGTCCGCGCCCATGAGAAGATCGGGATTTGGTGTGCCATCGCCAAGGAAGTCCGGGCCCTGGAGGTCCACCATCGACGGGGCACCCACTGCCGCAAGAGGTGGGAGGACATCCGCCGCGGGACCAAGAAGACCGCCGAGTCTCTGCTGGGGATGGCCTCCCAACGTAGGCGGGGTGCCTGCCGTCAACTGAGCCCCCTGATGTTCCGGATCCTGGCGGTGGCCTACCCTGAATTGGATGGGCGCGTGAGGGCAGCACAGCAGACACAAGGGGGTGAGTACAAGCATTATCTACTCTGTTGTCGCGCAGTGGAGGTGTCTGGGTGGGGGAGGAGGGCTGGGGGTCCCCCTAGGCCAGGGCGATATCTGTAGGCTGGGCACCCCCGTAAGCCCCTGTGTCCCCAGCCACCACCCTCAGTAGTTTGTCAGTACAGCCATCCCTGGGCCGTGTCATCCATGGGTACAGTTGTCAACTCTAGGCGTGTAGGGCATGTTACACGGAATGCGTAGCGGACCCCAAGTGCGCAACTTAGTGCAGGGGGCATCTGTGTCTGTCATGTCCGCTAACTGTACCGGAGATCCATGTAATCAATATCCCTTTATTTCTCTCTCCCCCCCCCTTTTTGTTTGTCTTTCTGTGCTTGTCTGCATCAGCATCATCAGTCGGAGGAGAAGTGGCATCGGGGCAGGAGGGAGCTGCATCTCACATGGCCCAGGAGGGCCATGCCACAGAGTCAGACTGGACCAGTGAGACGGAGGGCGAGGGGAGCTCCACGACGGGGACGACTGGAGCCTGCAGCGACACGGACACGTCCTCGGAAGGGGGCTCCCTTGCGGGGGTGGCACCATCCGTGCCCCCCGCCATTACAGGTACAGCCGCCACCCAGCGCACCATCTCCGCCCTCCCAGCAGCCCCTCAGCGTTCGCCCCGTGCCCGCTCTGCCAGGAAGCCGGGCATCTCCTTCGCCCCAGGCACCTCAGGCCCTGCCCCTGTTACCCCCGCTGCCCTCAGTGAGGAGGTCATTGACCTCCTCCGAACGCTCATTGTTGGGCAGACTACCCTTTTGAATGCCATCCAGGGGGTGGAGAGGGAGGTTCATCGCAGCAATGCGTACCTGGAGGGCATTCATTCGGGTCAGGCTGCCCATCAGCGATCGTTCCAGGCTCTGGCCTCAGCACTGACGGCAGCCATTGTCCCTGTCTCCTGCCTGCCTCTACTAACTCCCTCCTCCCAGTCTCCTGTTCCTCTGCCTGTCCCACCCACACCATCAGACCAGCCTGCACACACCTCAACACCCAAGAGAAGCTCATCCAAACATAAGCACCACAGATCACGCAGACATTCACACACGCAACATTCCGATGCAGACATGCCAACAGTCACTACCACCTCTGTGACCCCCACCTCCTCGTCTCCCTCCTCCCTCCCTGTGACGTCTACACTCACACCTCCATTCACCTCACCATCAGCCAGTGTTTCCATCACCAGCACACCCTCCACTCCAGTCCGCACACGTGCAGTCACCACCCCCACTTCCATTTACACGTCCCCTGTGTCCTCTCCCACTGTGTCTGTCACCCCCTCTTCCACACCACACAAACGCAGCCACCCACCCACCCAACAGCCATCCACCTCACGACAGCCTATCCCTCCTGCACCTGCACCCAAAGACAGCAAACGTGACTCACCTACAACCACATCCTCTCCCTCCACTCCCATTCCCACTGTACCTACCACTCTCCATTGTCCCAAGAAGCTCTTCCGCCACTACTAACTTCTTTCCTGACCCTGAGCCCCCCCCTCCTTCTCGTCGGGGTAAGAAGAGCACCTCAGCCACCACCAGCCCTGCAGCCCCCTTGACAAGGGTGCAGGGGTATTGGAGCCCGCCAGCCCGCATGTCTGGATCTTCGCCCAGCAGCAAGGGGACAGCCAGCCCACCCCCTGGGAAGAGGAGCAGAAGGCGGAAGGGGCGCCGCAGGAGCCCGCCTTCTACATCCCCCCCGGACACCACCCAGAGACAGTCACCAGCCACAGCTCCAAAGGGAGGAAAGGGTCACAGGCCGACGACTAAGGAGGGCAAGGGCAGCAAGTTGGAGAGGTCAGGCAGCAGGCCTGCTGCCCAGGAGGAGCCCACAACCCCCATAGCCGCTGCCCCGGGAGGAACCGGCACAGCTGCCCCGGGAGAGCCCACCACCCCCATAGCCGCTGCCCAGGGAGGACCCAGCCCAGCTGGCCAGGAGGGCCCCACCACCCACAGCCCAGGTGGGCAGTGAAGGAGCACCATCCCCGCTGCCCAGGAGGGCACCACCAGGCAATTAGCAGTTGGCCATAGACCGTCCGCCGTCTCAAGAACCGCTGAACTGGGCCCCGCCGTCTCAAGAACCGCTGAACTGGGCCCCGCCGTCTCAAGAACCGCTGAACTGGGCCCCGCCGTCTCAAGAACCGCTGAACTGGGCCCCGCCGTCTCAAGAACCGCTGAACTGGGCCCTTCAAGGCAAGAACCGCTGAACTGGGCCCCGCCGTCTCAAGAACCGCTGAACTGGGCCCCACCGTCTCAAGAACCGCTGAACTGGGCCCTTCAGGGCAAGAACCGCTGGCCCTTTGGCAGACGTGGCAGGGCAGGATCTATCTCGGGCAGGGCTGCAGGATGTTCTCTGGCCAACTTGCCTTCTCCAGTGGCAGTGGGGTCTGTTATGGACTGTATGGACTGTGGCTTTGCTCTCCCAGGATGGCCCAGTGGGCAGGCCACCCACTGTATGGACTGTATGGACTGTGGCTTTGCTCTCCCCAGGATGGCCCAGTGGGCAGGCCACCCACTGTATGGACTGTATGGACTGTGGCTTTGCTCTCCCCAGGATGGGCCAGTGGGCAGGCCACCCACTGTATGGACTGTATGGACTGTGGCTTTGCTCTCCCCAGGATGGCCCAGTGGGCAGGCCACCCACTGTATGGACTGTATGGACTGTGGCTTTGCTCTCCCCAGGATGGCCCAGTGGGCAGGCCACCCACTGTATGGACTGTATGGACTGTGGCTTTGCTCTCCCCAGGATGGCCCAGTGGGCAGGCCACCCACTGTATGGACTGTATGGACTGTGGCTTTGCTCTCCCCAGGATGGCCCAGTGGGCAGGCCACCCACTGTATGGACTGTATGGACTGTGGCTTTGCTCTCCCCAGGATGGCCCAGTGGGCAGGCCACCCACTGTATGGACTGTTTGGACTGTGGCTTTGCTCTCCCCAGGATGGGCCAGTGGTCATGGAGTCCCCTCGTGGATCTGGCGTCGTGTACTCAAGTGGCTGAGGTGCCCCCCCTTCCTTTCCCCCTGAGGTGCCTGTCCTATTTTCTTTCTGATGCCCCTGCAGTGTTCTCTCCGTGGAGTTCTTGTCGTGGGACTGGGCCTTGCCCCTTTGCACAGGACCCCTGTGATCCACGGACAGTGGTTGGACTACATTTAGTAGCTGTATATATTTTGTACATAGTTTATTTATTTATTGGGATTAATGGTGTACATATTTCAATATATCTGCCCGTTTATGATCTCTTCTTTTGGTCTTTGCATTATTTCGGAGGGGGGTGGTTTGTGGGTTGTGACAGTGATCTGTGGGAATGCATTGATGTGTGTGTTGTAGTGGGTGTGGGTGGGTGGGTGTGTGCCGGTAATCTTTTCCCTCCCCTGTGTCGTAGGTGCCGTACTCACCGATGTCTTCCGCGCCGCCGGGCGTGCTCCTGGTATATGAGGAGGAATAGGAGTGCGGGGATGACCTGCAACTCTGGCTCCATACTGCCGGAATCTCGCGTGGAGTGCGTAGAGGTGAGCGTTTTCCCGTTCGTAGTCTGTTTCCGCCGTGTTCTTATCGGCGGTGCTCCCGCCCCGGAAAAGGTGGCAGATTGGTGGGTCGTAATAGGGTGGGCGGTACTTTGTCTGCCGCCGGGCTGTTTGCGGGAACCGCCGCGCTGTTTGTTTGTACCGCTGTGGCGGTCGGAGTGTTAAGTTGGCGGGCTGTGTTGGCGGTTCCCGCCAGGGTCAGAATTGCATATTTTAGACCGCCGGCCTGTTGGCGGCTTGGCCGCCGCTTTATCACCGACCGCCAGGTTCAGAATGAGGGCCTAAGTCCGAACGTAGGAAGTTGACTGGGACCTCCCAGCCAGCGTATGCGAGGAGGGCTCCAAGGACGTGGGATCAAGAGCCAGGTTTGCCCCAGTCGAAGGATTTTCACCTCGAAAAAACGACTAAGTCTGTAGGTAAAAATCTCCACCGAGGGCTCCCGCGACGCGTATCCGAGGAAGAGTTCTAGGAGGTCAGATTGGACTGGCAGGCTCGTCCCGCTGAAGAAAATCTTCAGAAAAATGACTAAGTTCTAAGGTAAACTTTTGACCGAGGTCTCCCGTGGCCTGTAGCCGAGCCGGGCTCCATCGCGGTCGGCCTTAAACTTTGACTTTGCCCCGGTCGAGGTGGGACCAGATGACCAGATTGGTGCTTTTTGTTTCTATGCGCTAGAAAGTAATTCTTCTTTAAAAATTAATATCTCCGGTTCCTCTTATCCGATTTTATTCGTTTTTGTGTCATTTTAAAGCTAAACATATTTCCTATTTTTACGAATTGATTTTGGATTTTTAAACTGTTTCCTGTGTTTTATTTAATTACTGTTTTCTGATCTTTGAATGCTTTACACTCTGTCTCCTAAGTTAAGCCTTGTCGCTCGTTGCCAAGCTACCAAGGGTTGAGCTGGGTTTAATTTACTGAGACCTAACTGGACCTCAGTGTAGGTTAGTGGCCTATTGCTAAGTGTAGGTACTTACCTGCCCTTACCAATAACCCATTTTCCAACAGCGTGGCTTTTTATGGCCTTGTAAATATGGATCCTTTAACACATAACACTGCTTGAAAGTGGTGTTCTAAAGGTATTGCTTTGGGTGTTCCCACATATCTCCCATGGAACCCGAAGTAATCTGATGCATTTCTAGATTTACAAGTCTGGAAATCCTACCCCAACTCAGGGGTGGCGCAAGAGTGATGCAACAGGGAGAAATATATTTATTTCTCCCCATTTTTTCCTCTTTCTGTGTGTGCTGCATCCTGCAGCACACATAAAAAGAAGAAAATAACTCTCTACAATGTAGGGACCCTTGCCCCATGGTGCAAGGGTGCCTCCTTTGGTGCATGGCAGCAATTTGTGCATAAGCACAGGGGAAGAGGCCGGAAATGCACCATATCTGCAAGATACAGCACATTTCTCCCTTTTCTCAGTGGCGCAGAGCAGAGCAGCAAGGCACTTGCTGTGTCGCTCTGTGCCACTGACTTAATAAATGAGGCCGTAGATCTACGGTTGGCTGAGGTATGCACCCTGTCCAAGTAGGGTAAGCCACATATACACCCTAAATAAACCTGTGCTTACTCTTGGTAGCTTAGTACAGAGCAGTCAGGCTCAACTTAAGAGAGAGTGTGCAAAGTATTTGAGCAACACTTAACAAGGCTAAACCCAAAGTTCAGAAAAACTACGATCGAGGTTAGGCCAGCTACAGGACTCATGAAGAGCTAGCTGGAAAAGTACGTTTGGATGGAGCAAGCATTGATGCAAAGGGCCGATGCAAAGGCAATGCATTGGTTCTGATCCACGCAGTTGGGTAGATGCACCGGTGTCGAGCCTTGCAGTTAGGTCCTGCGTCAAACTCCATTGAGCTGTATGTGATGAGTCGTCATCGAGCCGCACACCAATGTCCTCGGATCGGCACTGCATCATCGTTGAACTGCGCAGTGGGGTCCTATTTCATCATCGAATTGGCAATGCATTGGCATCGAATGGCACTGTGTCGGTTCAGAGTGGCGCAACAAATCGGATGTGTTGCTATTTGCAGTGAAAAAGCTGCAAAACCCACTTCTTAGGCCCAAGACTGGATTGGCACCTCAGGCAATGGTAGGACTCAAAGATCGAAGAGTCTACCATCAGGAGCAGAGTTGCAGGCAGTCTTTGATGAGTCTGAGACTGCAAGAACAAAGGGGAAGCCAGCGGCCTCTATGCATCACTTGGCTCTGTAGAGGATGTAGAGAGGAAAGTCCAGTCCTTCTCACTCCCAGGCAAGAGGCAGCATGCGAACACAGCAATGCAGTTGAGCAGAGTGGCAATCCCTCCTCGCAGCACAGCAGTCCTCCCTTGCAGAAGGTCCTTCAGAACCTGAAGTGTACTAATTTGGTGGGATTTGGGTTCCACTACTTATACCAGTTAAGCCTTTGGAGTGGGGGAGACTTCAAAGAGAGGACTTTGAATTTCACAAGGCCCCTGCCCTGCCTTCCCTAGTGTCAGACACTATACATGGGGTTATGCAGTAATTGTGTAGGGAGAGGCACAGCCCTATTCAGGTGTATGTGTCAGCTGCTCCCTCCCATCTAGCCCTGGAAGACCCATTAGCCTGGCGTTGGGCAATCAGGATGCAATTCTCACACCCCAGCTTCGACTGTCTGTGACTGTCTTGAGGGAATGCACAAAGCCCAGATGTGTATTCAGAGACAGACAGAGGCACAGACTGGTTGAAGTAAGAAAATGCCAACTTTTTAAAAGTGGCATTTTCAGACTTACAACTTAAATTCCAACTTCATGATAAGTTATGATTTTTAATTGTGAGCCCAGAGACACCAAAGTCCAAATTCCTATCTTTTCCTAATTGGATGTTACACTTAAAGGTTGCTTCAAGGTAACCCAATGCTAACCTATGGAAGAGAAAGGTCTTGCATTAGTGAAAAACAAATTTAATAGTTTTTCACTACCAGGACATGTTAAACTTAAAAGCACATGTCTAACATTTAAATAGACTGCACCCTGCCTTTGGGGCTAACCTGAGCATACCCTAGGGGTGACTTCTGTGTACTAAAAAGGAAGGTTTTGGCCTGGCAAGTGGGTACACTTGGCAAATCAAAATGGCAGTTTAAAAATGCATATACAGGCTCTGCAGTGACAGTCCTGAGACATATTTGAAGGGCTACTTCAGTTGGTGGCACAATCAGTGCTGCACGCATACCAGTATCATTTAATTTACAGGCCATGGGCCCATATAGTGCACTTTAGTCTGGACATACAAGTATATTAAATATGCCAAATATTGCTAAGCCAATATTACCATGTTGTGGAGTACAGAGCACTTGCACTTTAGCACTAGTTAGCAGTGGTAAAGTGCACAGATTCCTAAAGCCAGCACAAAAAATAATGTCAGAAGAACAGAAGGTCAGAAGGGAAAAAGTTAGAAACCCTGCCAAGGATGCCAGGTTTAACACCATGATATCATCACAAAGCTATTTAATGTCTAGTGTTCCTCGGATAGTAACAAACATGATAGGACTTAACCATAGATGGTGGAAACATTCATTTAATCTTTAGACAAGTGTTGCATCTACTCCTACCGCAATGCAGTCATGTGCTATTTTCAACATCCTGGAAATTGTATTCCCTCATTAGGAAACTGTCCAGGTGTCATTCTTGTGCCTACACACTAACATCAATCCTAGGGTCAAAGAGAATAAACCACTGAATTGTCTCAGAAGTATCAATAGTTTCCTGCATAAAAATAGAGAGTGATGTACAGTCCATCCTTCTGTTCTCCATGTTGTAAGTCATGAAGGGGTTGATTGTTCTTCTCATCCTTCTCTGCAGCTTCAAGCATAGCAGGTGCCTCAGCCCTCTATTGACAGGAATTAAGCCTGTTAACAGTGAAAACCCAATGGTGTTCCATGTCAAAATTGAGAGAAATTAATTTTATTTAAAGACATCGCAGAACAAATCCTAAAACATTGAATAAGGGCTAGGACTTGCTCATAATTAAAAGAGGGGTCATGTTCTTACACAACTCACTGCCATTTCTATTGCCAAGAACAATGTTTGGCAGTTTTACCTGGACATATCTTAAGGACTCTTTACTTAGAGAGGCCAAACACAGATCATGTCCATGTGAACCAGTGATGGATTGTGCACCATGAAATGAAAAGTACTAAAAGCTGTATTGCTACCTGATGAGATGCAGCTGGAGAAACACACAGGGGAGCACATACACAGGTTACAGAGCTCTTAAGTTCTTTAAGCCCATTCATGTGTTCAGACACCGGTTGTTTTTGCTTTTCAGTCAAATATCTATCTTTTTTTGCCTTTTTGTTTTGCCAAACATTTGTATGTAAGGAACTCTGAGATGATTCCAGCATTGTCTTCAAGAGATTTTTATCTGCTTTCATGACTGCTATTGCTTTGCATGCACTGTGTCTCCCATTATCAGAACTGTGGTATTCCAATCCTGTCTGCAGTCCTAGCAGTCAGCTGCATAAGGAAAATATGTTCTCACTAGATTTAACATATCACCTTTGTAGTTCTGTTATGAGATAACATTATATATTTATAGTATTCTTCATCTCCCATTTATATCTATACATTTTACATTTGAATTCTGTTATTTTGAGCAGGATCAATTATCATGGACATTAACCAACATTTAGCCAAGCAATCATTCTTCCCAAAGGATGTATTACTTCTGTGATTCTTCGAGGAGGCATACATCTGATTCAATAATGGTTGTAATTTTTGGCAACGCTGATTTTATCACTTTCATCCAGACTACAGCCCAGTCATAATATGTTCCAATACAGTTTAATATCCTAAAGTACTAGAGAGGGTTTAGCAAGAGATATTATATATTGAGTCCATCTCCATCTTGCTTTTAATCCATTATTCTCAAATGCACTATTTTCCATGAATCTTTATCTTCAGGACTGTTGATGCATTATAGATTGTCTGCAATATGCATTATGTGATGTGGAATAGTATGGTCTAGAGTTTGAGACTCCCCAAAACTATACTCAAGGTAGGTTCCTCATATTTTCTGATACTACTAAAGCAATATTTTTAGAAGGACTGATAGTCTTCCATCCGTAATTCTTTTTTCTGCTTCTTTTTGTTGCATCATGGTTGTAAGGTAGGCCAGGTGAGGCCTTACCTTGTTCATTGGATAATATACCTGTAATAGAGCATCAATTTTAGGAATTTACTGCTCTGGGCTTGTGTGCCTTATAGGGGCCATCCAGTGGAGAGAAAAAACTGTCTTCTTTACTCAGTCCTGCATGTCCCACAATCACCAGCGATAAGCCTTCAAAGGATATTGCTTTGTAGTACGGTAACAATGGCGAGGTTTGAGATGTATGGTGCTATAGCTCTCCTGATGGCCCCTTTAAAGAAGCTATGTAATTGTGTGGCCTCAAGGGTAAATACGGCATCAAATACTCGTCAGATGTTTAATGCTGCACCAGTGCAAGCCCCCATCTATTCTTAAGGGAGTTAGTAAATAACCCTAATTACTAACAACACTTCCTCTTTCCTGTAACTCGGCATTAACTGGAAATCCTGCCAATTAAGATGATATCCAATTAGGCGCTGCATATTAATTACCTTCAGTATTGTTATGTTCTCCTCTAATCGGAAGGTTAATATTTTAGTTTTCCTTCATTTTAGTCCAAGGTTTCCTGCTTATTTCATGTCTGTCATTCTCATGGACATGGAGCTGTGATTACAGTGTGCTAGAACTAACACCTATTTGTACAGATTATCTTTTTACTTTGGGACCCTAAAAAGCAACTTCTTTTGATCATCTTTTCTTGAAAGTATTTGACTGCTTAAATATTTAATTTGTGTCTAACTTAAACTCATGGGCCTTGTCGATCTGTAGGACCGGTAGAGAATACTTACCAATATTCTGCTATCAGCCAGGGAAGGACTAGGATGCTTGCCCCTGTAGGTGAAGTGATATATTGCCATCCCATACTTTGGAAACAGGGTTATTATTGATGATTTTTATTTTGGGGGAGGTACTCTGGAGCTGATAAGGTGTTGGTGCCATAAGAGACTAATTTGACTTGCTTAGCCTTAGTTTGGACATTGCTTGCAGCCCTTCCTTTCTGCTCCTATTTCATGTTGAGAGCTGCACATATATATGTTTGGCTGTTGTTGTGCCTGTTCTAAGTATTTCATTTCTTCAGTGTCAGGATTCTTTTGACACAAAGGAT
This sequence comes from Pleurodeles waltl, assembly GCF_031143425.1. Taxonomy (NCBI): domain Eukaryota; kingdom Metazoa; phylum Chordata; class Amphibia; order Caudata; family Salamandridae; genus Pleurodeles; species Pleurodeles waltl. The sequence continues at coordinate 33,102,864 of NC_090437.1, forward strand.
TGTCACCACTGCCTGTCAAAGTGTCTTTGGAAGAATGCCCTTCTCCTTAATGCTAATGAGGGTCTTTTGCCTACATAGATTTGGCACTTCTATGCCTTTAAAGATTCCCAAATTAGGGGATGATGTCCAAAGTCCATGGTTCCCCTGTGCTGATTTTTTGGTGGTGGGGATTGTCACCTGTTGATGACATAGGCCCTCATTACAACATTGGTGGTAAATGCCGCTTACCGCCGTGTAGAAGACCGCCAACACACTGCTGCAGCGCGGGAATTCTGCTACAGCTATTACAACCCACAGGCCGGAATCCACCAAAATCCAGACACCCACACAAGTCCACCACACCAAAGGTCAGTGATAAACTGGCCATAACAAAACCAACACCGTCACGCTAACAGGAATATGCCCACACTATCACGACCCACGAATCCACGCGGCGGTCTTTCAACGGCGGTATTCCATTGGTGGTACACACCGCCGCACTCAAAATACACACACATTTACAAAACACAACCACATTGGACAATTCAAAATACACACACCTGATACACATACACACACCACCCCCACACACCCAATACAATATAAAACACACACCCACATCACCCACAAACCCCTACGACAAAAATTGAGAAAGAAGCACAGAGAGAGACACCACTATCAACAATACTAGCATCCACAGGCACACACCATCATCACTCACACAACATCCACGCACCTCAGACAACACACACAAACACATCCCCTCACACATCACAACACACACCTCCCTACACATCACCCACACCGCATCATGGCACCACAAAGACACCCCACGTTCTCTGAGGAGGAGCTCAGGGTCATGATGGAGGAAATCGTCTGGGTAGAGCCACAGCTATTTGGATCACAGGTGCAGCACACCTCCATAGCTAGGAAGATGGAGCTATGGCGCAGAATCGCAGACAGGGTCAACGCAGTGGGACAGCACCCAAGAACACAGGATGACATCAGGAAAAGGTGGAACGACCTACGGGGGAAGGTACGTTCCGTGGTCTCAAGACACCAGATTGCAGTTCAGAGGACTGGCCACGGACCCCCACCTCCTCCCCCACAACTTACAACATGGGAGGAGCAGGTCTTGGCTATACTGCATCCTGAGGGCCTCGCAGGAGTAGCAGGAGGAATGGACTCTGGTAAGTCAACTCTTAATTATTACATCCCCCACCCTACCTGCATGCTATCACATAGCCCACCCTCACCCCCATTACTCCAACACCTCACATATGCCCCACTATCACAACCCACACATCCCAATACCAAGCCCTGCATGCAACAACAAAGCATGGACACCAAAGCATGTATACTACAGATACCCACACAGACCCCAAACCAAGTATCACACAAGGTCCTAGACAAGAATGCAAGCACTGGAGTACTGGGTCACCCACCCATTGCACACGATGGCACACACAGATGCAATAATCATGCCTTTACACCCCTGCAGGACCCCTACCCAACATCACCAGACAGGAGGTTCCAGACATGTCCACTCCCCCCAAACAAGAGGCCCACAGTGATGACAGCAGCTCTGTCCAACTGGATCAAGATGACCAGCCCGGCCCATATGGGACCTCGGGACAGTCGGTACCCCTCACACTGGCACATGCCACCATAGAGCCTCCCCCTCACGATACACCAGCACAGCACCCTCCCAGCGGGCCCATCCCTCTGTCCCCAGGACACGTCAAGCAGCAGTGTGTCCACCACTACAGGGAACCCAGGCAAACCCACCAACCCAAGAAAATCAGGGACCTGGGGCAGTGGCAGTGGGCACACAGTTCAGGGGACAGAGGCACAGGATAACAGGGGAACTAGTAGGACAGCTGTGTGACAGGGGGAGGACAGGCCCAGGGAACCCACTATCCACGAGGCCCTCTCCAACATCATGGGAGCGTACCATCATTCCCAGGAGACAATGGCAACGGTACTGGCCAAGTTTTAGGAGACACAGCGGCTGCAGGAAGAACAGTATTTGGGGATCAGGGAGGAACTCAAGTCCATCAACACCACCCTGGTCACCATTGTAGGGGTGCTGAAGGACCTTGTGGACACCCGGAGGGACACTGTGGCACAACAAGGGGCCCCTGACACTAGCCTGGATGATGAACAGCCCACCACCTCCCCCGGCGCTAGTGGACAGGAGGCACCGCCACAGGACCACGACACCAGCACCACACCCCTGCAGATGGAGAACCCTCCCGCAACTGGTCCCTGAGATCCAGGACAAAGACAGAGAACACTGCCAAGACCCCGCCAGGAAATGAGACCACCCTGAATGTCATCCTTCCGTCCCACTTCTCACCCTGTCCATCCATCAACTGCCCTAGCTCCACTTCCTATGCCACTTTGGACAATGCACCTGTGAAACAAATAGACAGGACTCTGCCATGGACAATCCTCCACCATCACCCCTGCCTATCTTACAACCCCCTTCACTAATTTGCACTGAAATAAACACCCTTGAATCACAAAACAATCTGGAGTCAGTCTGTGCTTTCACAAATGTGTATTTGCAATAAAAAAGGAAAATAGCAATGTCGATTGTATTGTCAACATACCTATGTCCAATAGCTCTAGTCCATGAGATAATTTAGCAGAGGTCGCACAGTGGGACCCACATCTGTGAAATGGAAAAGGTAAAGTGACAAGTCAGTGTCCATACACTGGGTGAAAGTGACCCACTTATGATAGGTCTAACAATTGTATGAGATATGTGAGCCAGTGACATCTTCTTACCTGTGTCTCACTGGAAGTATTGCTGGATGACGTTGTTTCTGTTGTCGATATCCTCTTCTTCTGCCTCCTCTTCTTCACTGTCCACAGGCTCCACAGATGCCACAAGACCTCCTTCTGGACCATCCTCCTGCAGAAAAGCCACCTGTCGTCGCAAAGCCAGGTTGTGCAGCATACAGCAGGCCACGATGATCTGGCACACCTTCTTTGGTGAGTAGTAGAGAGAACCACCTGTCATATGGAGGCACCGGAACCTGGCCTTTAGGAGGCCGAAGGTCCTTTCTATCACTCTCCTAGTTTGCCCATGTGCCTCATTGTAGCAGTCCTCCGCCCTTGCCCTGGGATTTCTCACTGGGGTCAGTAGCCATGACAGGTTGGGGTAACCAGAGTCACCTGAAAATATCGAGGGACAACTGGTAGACACACACTAACCCTTAGGGACAACCCCAGACCCAGAAAACTATTCACAGGGTATAGGGTCCTTGTCCTCACCTATTAGCCACACACGGTACCTCTGGAGTTGCCCCATCACATAAGGGATGCTGCTATTCCTCAAAATGTAAGCGTCATGCACGGAGCCTGGAAACTTGGCATTCACATGGGAGATGTACTGGTCGGCCAAACACACCATCTGCACATTCATTGAATGGTAGCTCTTCCGGTTTCTGTACACCTGTTTACTCCTGCGGGGGTACCAAGGCCACATGTGTCCCATCAATGGCACCTATGATGTTGGGGATATGTCTCAGGGCATAGAAGTCACCTTTCACTGTGGACAAATCCTCCACCTGAGGGAAAACAATGTAGCTGCACACGTGTTTCAGCAGGGCAGACAATACTCTGGACAACACTTTTGAGAACATAGGCTGGGACATCCCTGATGCAATGGCCACTGTAGTTTGAAAAGACACACTTGCCAGGAAATGGAGTACTGACAGGACCTGCACTAGAGGGGGGGATTCCGGTGGGATGGCGGATAGCTGACATCAGGTCTGGCTCCAACTGGGCACACAGTTCCAGGATTGTTGCACAATCAAGTCGGTAGGTGACTATTACGTGTCTCTCTTCCATTGTCGACAGGTCCACCAGCGGTCTGTACACCAGAGGATGCTGCCATCTCCTCACCTGCCCCAGCGGATGTGCCCTATGGACGAGAACAGCGAGCAGAGAGTAAGCCAACACTGAGGTATTAAAAAAATGTTTATTGCACACATTTGTCAATCCGCAATGTGCGTGTCACTGTGTGTATACAAGGCCTAGATAGGTGTGAAGTATTTAAAATTAATGCCATGTGGTCCCCTGAAATGGCGGCTGCCTGACCTGTAAGGTGGGACAAGGGGATATGAGGTAACTGCGCTGGTGTCGTACACCGTCGCGGTAGGCGGTCAAAGACCGCGGCGCAATCCTGCATTGGTTAACATTGGACCCTATGGGTCCCAGGAGCCAATGACGATGTACACCGGCAGTGACGGTACTCACCGCCGTGGACGTGACTGCCATTTTCTGTCTGTTCACTCACTTGATACCTGACCTTCGACAGGAGAGGACCTACAATGCAAGTGCTGCTGTGACCTCAGTCTGAAAGCGTAGATGGCTCATGTGTCTGGAGAAAGGGCCCCTGCCTTCACTTTGGAGGAGTTGTAGAAGTTAGTGGATGGGGTCCTACCCCAGTACACGCTACTCTACGGTCCTCCAGACAAACAGGTGAGTACACTGTGAGCATGCTGCATCGGCAATGCCTGTTTGGAGTGGTGTGGATAGAAGATACGGGGGGACTGAGACCTGCATGAGCGGACGGTGAGTGTATGTGCATCAGGACAAGGGTGGGAACGTGGGTCAATGACTCTGACAGTCCGGCCGGTTAAGGATTTTCCTTTTTCCCCTGTACTATTCCTGTAGGTCAGCGTCCACCAGAAGAAGGATATTTGGCGTGCCATCACCAAGGATGTCCAGACCCTTGGGGGCCCCCACAGATGGAGCACCCACTGCCGTAAAAGATGGGAGGACATTCGCTGCTGGAGCAAGAAGATGGCGGAGGCCCAGCTGGGGATGGCCTCCCAATGTGGGAAGGGTGCCCATCGCACCATGACCCCCCTGATGTACCGGATCCTGGCGGTGGCCTATCCGGAGTTGGATGGGCGCTTAAGGGCATCACAGCAGCCACAAGGGGGTGAGTACAGTCACATCCATCTGACTCTGCACGCATTAAGAGGTGTCTGGGTGAGGGAGGTGAGCTGTGGGTTCCCCTAGGCCAGGGCATGTTTTGTAGGCAAGATCCCTTCGTGAGGCAGGCTATGTGGCACCCCAACCCCACCAGTGGTAAGAGCCATCTACACCTAGTCAGGCTCCTGTGACTTCCATGTGTGCAGCAATCGGGCATAGGCCTTGTACCCCATGTCCTTGTGATCAATTAGGGAACTCTAAGTGCATGGCATAGTGCAGAGGGCTGCTGTGTCTGTAGTGTCCTTATAAACACCCTTAATTCCCACTGCACTTCACCAAGGGAGTTCACAATTTCTTCTTTTTCTTTTTTGGTTCTCCCACTTCTGTATCCATTTTTGACATTTGAAAAAGAGCATTCAGCCATTCCCTGTGCAAGGGAGGTGACACTGACACTCATTTGCGGTAGATTTTTCTTCTCGCCCTAAGAATAGAATAAAAGAGAAGCTTCCTCCTTTCCCTCCTCCTCAGTTTAGATTCCTGTGATTGCCTAAATATAATCAAGGGGAGGCATACTCTAATTTCCCACCTCAATATACTCTAAAGCGTTTCACACACTTCTGTCCAAAAAGAATAAACACCTGGACAATCCAGAAGCATGTGGATATCTGTCACATTCTGAATCCAACTTTTAGCCCACTCCACAACTCCTTCTTTCTTCATTCAAGAGAGCTTGTCTGGAAATAAGTGACCTCTATTTCTGAAAAAACAATGTTTTTTTCTTAAAGGCGTGGGCTTAACAACACCAAACAGGGTGCGTATTGACCCTTGCCACCACTCTTGTTCCCGATCCCAGGGCAAATGGTCTCCCCAGAGGGCCTCCAAATAGTTTACCTTCCATAGGATTCACTGATCCCAACTTCACTTGCATGCTTGGAGACCTGCCATCCAAATGAATGTACTTCAATCTGGATAGACTCGCCCCTGCTATTTCCTGTAGCTCTTCCCATAAAAGTATGGTTCCTTCCCTTAAAAGATTCCCCAATACTCTATGCTGGCCTGCCTAATAGGTCTGGCTAACACATCCTTCAAGCATTCCAACATGCCAGACGATTCCCAAATAGAGGCTTTCTGACGGTAATAGGCAATCTTTGCTGCTGATCTTAACTGATACCAGCTTCTAGCGAGGTCCCACAATACCTTCAGTTTTACCTTTTTTTTTTACTTTGGATCTTCAGATTTGTATAGAAAATGCTTTGAAGCCCCTTTCACTGTGGCTATCATCGTTTTAAACTTGGAGGGTGGAGTACAAGTAAGCAAAAACCATCCTTGAAGTTCTAAGTTGAAATACCCATGCATAGTACTGTAAATCCGGCAGCGCCAAGCCACCCTTTTCTCTCTTCCTCTGCAACGTTTTCCAATATATCCTGGAGCCCTTATACACCCATACAAAGGAATTTATAGCTTGCTGAGTTTTACCTAAGTATCCTTTGTTCAGTTTTAATGGGATGGCATTGTGCAAGAAGTTTAACTTAGGCAGAATCACCATCTTAACCAGACTAAGCCTTCTCAAGATTGTCAAAGGGAGGTGTACCCATCCTTGTATTAACTTGCCATACTCTGCCAATAGCCTTTTTTTGATTCATCAATGTGAGTTATTCAGTATCCTGTGTAATCTGAATGCCTAAATACCTCATCTCATTCTTTCCATGCCCTTGTTCCTTCTTCTGATTCCAGGACATTATCTCAGTCTTCCCAGAGTTCACATGGTAACCGGATACTTTACCAAAATTCTCTGCTATCCCCAAAAGTGTAGGAAGAGCTGTAGTTTGGTGTGCCGTATATACCAGAAGATCATCTGCATATGAAGCTGTCTTTCTCTCCCACCGCTCAGACCTAAAGGGGGTAATTATAGCATCCTGCCTTATCTTCCTGGTGAAGGGCTCTATATATAAGTCAAACAACAGAGGAGATAGGGGACAGCCCTGCCTGGTGCCTCTAGTGATCCTAAAGGGCTTTGTAAGATTCGCATTCACCAATACCCTAGCCGAGGGAACACGGTAAATCTGCTTAAAAGCCCTGCAAAATGTTCCACCTACGTTGCAAAGTCTCAGAAACGTGTTTAAATATTCCTGATTTACTCTATCAAAAGCCTTCATTGCATCCAAATCTGTAACAACAAGAGGGGTTTCTTGAGTAGTGGACAAATCTATAGCCCGATCAAGTTGAAAGTCAGTTCATGTAAATATCTGCCTATGATATAATGAAACCTTTCTGATCCTGATGTATCAGACTGTTCACCATTCCACTTAGTCTATCCACCAGTATTTTAGCAAAAATCTTGTAGTCGCTATTTAATAATGATATAGGTTTATATGATTCACACTTCACTGGACTTTTACCTGGCTTCAGGATCAGTGAGATGATGGCCTTGTTCCATGAGGCTGGTATATGTTTCCGAGGATCCCTTCAAACAATTCTGACAAAGCTCGTATAATTGCTTCCCACAAAATCTTGTAGAGCTCAACCGGAATACCATCTAGGTATACCATCCTGCCGCTTTCCCTCCCTTTCAGTGCTGCCCTTATTTCCCCCAAGGAGATCGATTCGTTCAATTTCATCTGCTCATCTTGTGTGAGATTCAGAAAAATATCTTGCCCTAACTAGGTTCCCACCTCTTCCTCTCCCACCTCTAACTCTTCTTTTCTAATTCTGAAAGGCATTCTCCATATCCTCAGTATTCGTAGATCTTCCGCCAGCAGATTTAGCTCAATTTCTTTTACATGATTCGGTACTTGGACTGTCATGCTCTTCCAAGCCAGCATCTTCCCTGCAACTTCTCCATACTCAAAATGAGCCAGTTTACTCGTTTCCCACCTTCTGATAACTCTGGCTTGTAATATATCTTCTAGCTGCTGCCTCAAATCACTCACTCTGTTGGTCAAAACCTCATTTTCCACCCCTCTGTGATCTTTGTTAATTGATTCTCACAGCTTAACATTCCTTGTTCTATGTGACTAATTTTGTTCTGATACTGTTTATTTCTATAACTCGCCAGACTCATGATTTTTCCTCGCTTTAAAAGTGTCCCATACCACTGACCCTGGAGCTGACCTCAAATTTATCTTAAAAACTTCTCTGCCTCTACAAGTAATTGGAAACAACCTCATTGTCTAGCAATAGCGTGAGATCTAATGCCCATTTCCTGCTTCCTGTAACCCAGGCTAGTTTCATTCTTAGTACTACCACCGTATGATCCGATAGATGGGCTGGCAGGTAGACTGGGGCCCTCATTCTGACCCTGGCGGTCGGTGATAAAGCGGCGGCCAAGCCGCCAACAGGCCGGCGGTCTAAAATATGCAATTCTGACCCTGGCGGGAACCGCCAACACAGCCCGCCAACTTAACACTCCGCCCGCCACAGCGGTGCAAACAAACAGCGCGGCGGTTCCCGCCAACAGCCAGGCGGCAGACAATGTACCGCCCACCCTATTACGACCCACCAATCTGCCACCTTTTCCGGGGCGGGAGCACCGCCGATAAGAACACGGCGGAAACAGACTACGAACGGGAAAACGCTCACCTCTACGCACTCCACGCGAGATTTCGGCAGCATGGAACCAGAGTTGCAGGTCATCCCCGCACTCCTATTCCTGCTCATATACCAGGAGCACGCCCGGCGGCGCGGAAGACATCGGTGAGTACTGCACCTACGACACAGGGGAGGGAAAAGATTACCGGCACACACACACCCACCCACACCCACTACAACACACACATCAATGCATTCCCACAGATCACTGTCACAACCCACAAACCACCCCCCTCCGAAATAATGCAAAGACCAAAAGAAGAGATCATAAACGGGCAGATATATTGAAATATGGACACCAGTAATCCCAATAAATAAATAAACTATATACAAAATATATACAGCTACTAAATGTAGTCCAACCACTGTCCGTGGATCACAGGGTTCCTGTGCAAAGGGGCAAGGCCCAGTCCCACGACAAGAACTCCACGGAGAGAACACTGCAGGGGCATCAGAAAGAAAATCGGACAGGCACCTCAGGGGGAAGGGAAGGGGGGGCACCTCAGCCACTTGAGTACACGACGCCAGATCCACGAGGGGACTCCATGACCACTGGCCCATCCTGGGGAGAGCAAAGCCACAGTCCAAACAGTCCATACAGTGGGTGGCCTGCCCACTGGGCCATCCTGGGGAGAGCAAAGCCACAGTCCATACAGTCCATACAGTGGGTGGCCTGCCCACTGGGCCATCCTGGGGAGAGCAAAGCCACAGTCCATACAGTCCATACAGTGGGTGGCCTGCCCACTGGGCCATCCTGGGGAGAGCAAAGCCACAGTCCATACAGTCCATACAGTGGGTGGCCTGCCCACTGGGCCATCCTGGGGAGAGCAAAGCCACAGTCCAAACAGTCCATACAGTGGGTGGCCTGCCCACTGGGCCATCCTGGGGAGAGCAAAGCCACAGTCCAAACAGTCCATACAGTGGGTGGCCTGCCCACTGGGCCATCCTGGGGAGAGCAAAGCCACAGTCCAAACAGTCCATACAGTGGGTGGCCTGCCCACTGGGCCATCCTGGGGAGAGCAAAGCCACAGTCCAAACAGTCCATACAGTGGGTGGCCTGCCCACTGGGCCATCCTGGGGAGAGCAAACCAACAGTCCAAACAGTCCATACAGTGGGTGGCCTGCCCACTGGGCCATCCTGGGGAGAGCAAAGCCACAGTCCATACAGTCCATAACAGACCCCACTGCCACTGGAGGAGGCAAGTTGGCCAGAGGACATCCTGCAGCCCTGCCCGAGATAGATCCTGCCCTGCCACGTCTGCCAAAGGGCCAGCGGTTCTTGCCTTGAAGGGCCCAGTTCAGCGGTTCTTGAGACGGCGGGGCCCAGTTCAGCGGTTCTTGAGACGGTGGGGCCCAGTTCAGCAGTTCTTGAGACGGCGGGGCCCAGTTCAGCGGTTCTTGAGACGGTGGGGCCCAGGTCAGCGCTACTTGCCTTGAAGGGCCCAGTTCAGCGGTTCTTGAGACGGTGGGGCCCAGGTCAGCGCTACTTGCCTTGAAGGGCCCAGTTCAGCGGTTCTTGAGACGGCGGGGCCTAGTTCAGCGGTTCTTGAGACGGCGGGGCCCAGTTCAGCGGTTCTTGAGACGGTGGGGCCCAGGTCAGCGCTACTTGCCTTGAAGGGCCCAGTTCAGCGGTTCTTGAGACGGTGGGGCCCAGGTCAGCGCTACTTGCCTTGAAGGGCCCAGTTCAGCGGTTCTTGAGACGGTGGGGCCCAGTTCAGCGGTTCTTGAGACGGCGGGGCCCAGTTCAGCGGTTCTTGAGACGGTGGGGCCCAGGTCAGCGCTACTTGCCTTGAAGGGCCCAGTTCAGCGGTTCTTGAGACGGTGGGGCCCAGGTCAGCGCTACTTGCCTTGAAGGGCCCAGTTCAGCGGTTCTTGAGACGGCGGGGCCCAGTTCAGCGGTTCTTGAGACGGCGGGGCCCAGTTCAGCGGTTCTTGAGACGGTGGGGCCCAGGTCAGCGCTACTTGCCTTGAAGGGCCCAGTTCAGCGGTTCTTGAGACGGTGGGGCCCAGGTCAGCGCTACTTGCCTTGAAGGGCCCAGTTCAGCGGTTCTTGAGACGGTGGGGCCCAGGTCAGCGCTACTTGCCTTGAAGGGCCCAGTTCAGCGGTTCTTGAGACGGTGGGGCCCAGGTCAGCGCTACTTGCCTTGAAGGGCCCAGTTCAGCGGTTCTTGAGACGGCGGGGCCCAGTTCAGCGGTTCTTGAGACGGCGGGGCCCAGTTCAGCGGTTTTTGAGACGGTGGGGCCCAGGTCAGCGCTACTTGCCTTGAAGGGCCCAGTTCAGCGGTTCTTGAGACGGCGGGGCCCAGTTCAGCGGTTCTTGAGACGGCGGGGCCCAGTTCAGCGGTTCTTGAGACGGTGGGGCCCAGGTCAGCGCTACTTGCCTTGAAGGGCCCAGTTCAGCGGTTCTTGAGACGGCGGGGCCCAGTTCAGCGGTTCTTGAGACGGTGGGGCCCAGTTCAGCGGTTCTTGAGACGGCGGGGCCCAGTTCAGCGGTTCTTGAGACGGTGGGGCCCAGGTCAGCGCTACTTGCCTTGAAGGGCCCAGTTCAGCGGTTCTTGAGACGGAGGGGCCCAGTTCAGCGGTTCTTGAGACGGCGGCCGGTCTATGGCCAACTGCTAATTGCCTGGTGGTGCCCTCCTGGGCAGCGGGGATGGTGCTCCTTCAATGCCCACCTGGGCTGTGGGTGGTGGGGCCCTCCTGCCCAGCTGGGCTGGGTCCTCCCTGGGCAGCGGCTATGGGGGTGGGGGGCTCTCCCGGGGCAGCTGTGCCGGTTCCTCCCGGGGCAGCGGCTATGGGGGTTGTGGGCTCCTCCTGGGCAGCAGGCCTGCTGCCTGACCTCTCCGACTTGCTGCCCTTGCCCTCCTTAGTCGTGGGCCTGTGGCCCTTTCCTCCCTTTGGAGCTGTGGCTGGTGACTGTCTCTGGGTGGTGTCCGGGGGGGATGTAGAAGGCGGGCTCCTGCGGCGGCCCTTCCGCCTTCTGCTCCTCTTCCCAGGGGGTGGGCTGCCTGTCCCCTTGCTGCTGGGCGAAGATCCAGACATGCGGGCTGGCGGGCTCCAATACCCCTGCACCCTTGTCAAGGGGGCTGCAGGGCTGGTGGTGGCTGAGGTGCTCTTCTTACCCCGACGAGAAGGAGGGGGGGGCTCAGGGTCAGGAAAGAAGTTAGTAGTGGCGAGGAAGAGCTTCTTGGGACAATGGAGAGTGGTAGGTACAGTGGGAATGGGATTGGAGGGAGAGGATGTGGTTGTAGGTGAGTCACGTTTGCTGTCTTTGGGTGCAGGTGCAGGAGGGATAGGCTGTTGTGAGGTGGATGGCTGTTGGGTGGGTGGGTGGCTGCGTTTGTGTGGTGTGGAAGAGGGGGTGACAGACACAGTGGGAGAGGACACAGGGGACGTGTAAATGGCAGTGGGGGTGGTGACTGCACGTGTGCGGACTGGAGTGGAGGGTGTGCTGGTGATGGAAACACTGGCTGATGGTGAGGTGAATGGAGGTGTGAGTGTAGACGTCACAGGGAGGGAGGAGGGAGACGAGGAGGTGGGGGTCACAGAGGTGGTAGTGACTGTTGGCATGTCTGCATCGGAATGTTGCGTGTGTGAATGTCTGCGTGATCTGTGGTGCTTATGTTTGGATGAGCTTCTCTTGGGTGTTGAGGTGTGTGCAGGCTGGTCTGATGGTGTGGGTGGGACAGGCAGAGGAACAGGAGACTGGGAGGAGGGAGTTAGTAGAGGCAGGCAGGAGACAGGGACAATGGCTGCCGTCAGTGCTGAGGCCAGAGCCTGGAACGATCGCTGATGGGCAGCCTGACCCGAATGAATGCCCTCCAGGTACGCATTGCTGCGATGAACCTCCCTCTCCACCCCCTGGATGGCATTCAAAAGGGTAGTCTGCCCAACAATGAGCGTTCGGAGGAGGTCAATGACCTCCTCACTGAGGGCAGCGGGGGTAACAGGGGCAGGGCCTGAGGTGCCTGGGGCGAAGGAGATGCCCGGCTTCCTGGCAGAGCGGGCACGGGGCGAACGCTGAGGGGCTGCTGGGAGGGCGGAGATGGTGCGCTGGGTGGCGGCTGTACCTGTAATGGCGGGGGGCACGGATGGTGCCACCCCCGCAAGGGAGCCCCCTTCCGAGGACGTGTCCGTGTCGCTGCAGGCTCCAGTCGTCCCCGTCGTGGAGCTCCCCTCGCCCTCCGTCTCACTGGTCCAGTCTGACTCTGTGGCATGGCCCTCCTGGGCCATGTGAGATGCAGCTCCCTCCTGCCCCGATGCCACTTCTCCTCCGCCTGATGATGCTGATGCACACAAGCACAGAAAGACAAACAAAAAGGGGGGGGGAGAGAGAAATAAAGGGATATTGAGTACATGGATCTCCGGTACAGTTAGCGGACATGACAGACACAGATGCCCCCTGCACTAAGTTGCGCACTTGGGGTCCGCTACGCATTCCGTGGAACATGCCCTACACGCCTAGAGTTGACAACTGCACCCATGGATGACACGGCCCAGGGATGGCTGTACTGACAAACTACTGAGGGTGGTGGCTGGGGACACAGGGGCTTACGGGGGTGCCCAGCCTACAGATATCGCCCTGGCCTAGGGGGACCCCCAGCCATCCTCCCCCAACCAGACACCTCCACTGCGCGACAACAGAGTAGATAATGCTTGTACTCACCCCCTTGTGTCTGCTGTGCTGCCCTCACGCGCCCATCCAATTCAGGGTAGGCCACCGCCAGGATCCGGAACATCAGGGGGCTCAGTTGACGGCAGGCACCCCGCCTACGTTGGGAGGCCATCCCCAGCAGAGACTCGGCGGTCTTCTTGGTCCCGCGGCGGATGTCCTCCCACCTCTTGCGGAAGTGGGTGCCCCGTCGATGGTGGACCCCCAGGGTCCGGACTTCCTTGGCGATGGCACGCCAAATCCCGATCTTCTCATGGGCGCGGACCTATGTGACACGTACAGGGAGGGAGAAATACCACGTTCAAGTTTGTCAGCATTTTCCTTTCCAGTGGCCCAACGCCCCCCATCCCCGCCAGGCCCCCCGCCAGGCCCAACATGCCCCCCATCCCCGCCAGGCCCCCCGCCAGGCCCCCCGCCAGGCCCAACATGCCCCCCATCCCCGCCATGCCCCCCGCCAGGCCCAACATGCCCCCCATCCCCGCCATGCCCCCCGCCAGGCCCAACATGCCCCCCATCCCCGCCATGCCCCCCGCCAGGCCCCCCGCCAGGCCCAACATGCCCCCCATCCCCGCCAGGCCCCCCGCCAGGCCCAACATGCCCCCCATCCCCGCCATGCCCCCCGCCAGGCCCAACATGACCCCCATCCCCGCCATGCCCCCGCCAGGCCCCCCGCCAGGCCCAACATGCCCCCCATCCCCGCCAGGCCCCCCGCCAGGCCCAACATGCCCCCCATCCCCGCCAGGCCCCCCGCCAGGCCCCCCGCCAGGCCCAACATGCCCCCCATCCCCGCCATGACCCCCGCCAGGCCCAACATGCCCCCCATCCCCGCCATGCCCCCCGCCAGGCCCCCCGCCAGGCCCAACATGCCCCCCATCCCCGCCATGCCCCCCGCCAGGCCCAACATGCCCCCCATCCCCGCCATGCCCCCCGCCAGGCCCAACATGCCCCCCATCCCCGCCAGGCCCCCCGCCATGCCCCCCGCCAGGCCCAACATGCCTCATCCCCGCCATGCCCCCCGCCAGGCCCAACATGCCCCCCATCCCCGCCAGGCCCCCCGCCAGGCCCCCAAGCCAGCCAGTATCCACAAATCCAGATTGAATTAAACTCACTTGTTGGTCTGGAGGACCGTAGAGTAGCGCATACTGGGGGAGGACCCCATCCACGAGTTTCTCCAACTCCTCTCCAGTGAAGGCAGGGGCCCTTTCCCCTGGTGCAGCAGCCATTGTCCCTTCCAGACCGAGGTCACAGCAACACTTGCAGTATAGGTCCTCTCCTGTGAAAGTTCAAGTCGCAAGTGGATAAGTAGATAGAAAATGGCGGTCACGTCCGCGGCGGTGCGTACCGCAGCGGTGCGTCCCGCCACCGCCGGCGCCCTTCGCCATTGGCTCCTGAAACCCATAGGCTTCAATGTTAACCAATGCGGCTTCGCGCCGCGGTCTTCGCCCGCCGCCCGCCGCGGTGTGCCACGCCAGCGCATTGACCTCACATCCCATTGTCACACTTCACAGGTCAGGCAGCCGCCATTTCCAGGGCCCACATGGCTCAATTTCAACTGCGTCACACAGGCCTAGGCCTTGCATAGCCACTCAGACACGCCATTCACTGCATAGAGAATCGTATACTGTGCTAGCTGTGAGTACGTACCTGTGGGTTGCTTGACTGTGTGCTCCATGTTGTCCTTCCTAGGCACCGTCCGCTGGGTTGGGCGAGGAGACGGATGAATCCTCCCGTGTACCGACCGCTGGTGGACCTGTCGACAATGGAAGAACGCCACATTATCCTGACCTACCGTCTTAACCGTGCCACTATCCATGAACTGTGTGCCCAGCTGGAGCCCGACCTGATGTCCCCCATCCGCCAACCCACAGGGATTCCCCCTCTGGTGCAGGTCATGTCAGTACTCCATTTCTTGGCAAGTGGGTCATTTCAGACAACCGTGGGAATTGCTTCTGGGATGTCTCAGCCCATGTTTTCGAAGGTGTTATCCAGAGTGTTGTCTGCCCTGATGAAATCCGTGAGGAGCTACATCATTTTCCCTGAGGTGGGCGAATTGGCTACAGTGAAGGGTGATTTCTACACCCTTGGACATATTCCCAACGTAATTGGTGCCATTGATGGGACCCATGTGGCTTTGGTTCCCCCAAGAGACAGGGAGCAGGTGTACAGGAACAGAAAAAGTTACCATTCAATGAACATCCAGGTGGTGTGTTTGGCTGACCAGTACATCTCGCATGTAAATGCCAAATTCCCAGGGTCAGTGCATGACGCCTACATCCTAAGGAATAGCAGCATCCCTTACGTGATGGAACAGCTACAGAGACACCGTGTATGGCTAGTGGGGGACTCTGGGTACCCCAACCTGTCGTGGCTACTGACCCCAGTAAGGAATCCCCGGACCAGGGCAGAGGAACGGTACAATGAGGCCCATGGGCGTACTAGGAGGGTGATCGAACGCACCTTTGGCCTCCTAAAGGCCAGGTTTAGGTGCCTGCATATGACAGGTGGATCCCTAATGTACTCACCTAAGAAGGTGTGTCACATCATCGTGGCCTGCTGCATGCTTCACAACCTGGCTTTGCGCCGCCAGGTGCCTTTCCTGCAGGAGGATGGTCGAGACGGTGGTGTTGTGGCAGCGGTGGAACCTGAGGAGAGTGACGAGGAGGAAGACGACGGGGCTGAAACAGACAACAGGGACAGAATCATTGAACAGTACTTCCAATAGGACACAGGTAACATTTCAAAGATAATTTAGTAAATGTTAACTACTCTCCAGCATCTCTGCTGCCTGTCTATTTGCCCCAGTGTATGATGACTGAGTTTTGGCTTTTCCCTCCCTATTTCAGATGTGGGGTCCCCACTACGAGTCCTGTGCTTCGTTTCCCCATGGACTACAGCTTTGTGGCAGCTGTTTGTTGACTTCACCATGTACAAGGACATATTTGCACTGTCATGTCAATTACAATATATTGAAATCACAGCCAGACTCCAGATATTTTGGTGCAAAATAGGTGTTTATTTAAGTGCTCAAAATGGGATGGGTGGTTTCAAGTGGGTGGGGGCTATGGTGAAGGAATGTCCATGGCAGAGTCCAGAGTAACAGTCACACAGGTGCATTGTCCAGAGGCCTGTGGAGAGATGGAGCATGGGCAGTTCAAGGACGGACAGGGTGACAATGTGGGACAGTGGGATGACATCAGGTGGTATCCATTGCTGGCGGGGGTCTTGACATCCTACTCTGTCTTCTTGCGAGATCTCAGGGCCTTCTTGCGGGGTGGTTCTTCTCCTGCAGGAGGTGGGGGTCTGGTGGGCTGCTGCTGTGCGGGGGCCTCCTGTCCACTAGCGCCGGCGGAGGTGGTTGGCTGTTCTTGGTCCAGGCTAGTGGCAGGGGCCCTTGGGTGTTGTTCAGTGTCCGCCCTGGTGTTTACGAGGTCCTGCAGCAGCCCTACCATGGTAACCAGGGTGGTGTTGATAGCTCTGATGTCCTCCCTGTACCCCCGATAGTGTTCCTCCTGCAGTGCCTGGATCTCCTGGAACCGGGCCAGTACCGTCGCCATCGTCTCCTGGGAGCGGTTGTATGCTCCCATGATGGTGGTGAGGACCTCGTGGAGAGTGGGTTCCCTGGGCCTCTCCTCCCCCCCCGTCGCACAGCTGCCCTCCGAGTTCCCCTGTTTCCCTGGGCCTCTGCCCCCTGGCCGGTGTGCCCACTACCACTGCCCCCAGGTCCCTGTTGTTGTTGGGGTGGTGGGTTATCCTGGGTGCCCTGTAGTGGTAGACACACCGCAGATTGACGCGCCCTGGAGACAGAGGCATGGGCCCGCTGGGTGGGAGCTGTGCTGGTGTTCCCAGAGGGGTTAGGGTCTGTAGTGGCCTGTGCCTGTGTGAGGGGAACCGACTGTCCAGAGGTCCCCGATGGTCCGGGCTGGTCATCGGTGTCCAGGTCGACAGAGCTGCTGTCATCGCTGATGGCCTCTTGGGTGGGGGGTGTGGATAATTCTGGCCCCTCCGCCGCGGTGTGTTGATGGTCGGGTCCTGCAGGGGTATAGAGGTATGGTTATAGTTTCAATGTGTGGCATATGGGTGTATCTGTGGGTTCTTGTGTCCCCAAGTGCTGGCATTCGTGTGTGGGTGCTTTGGTGAGGGTGGCTTGTGGGGGGATGTGTATATGCATTGGGCATGCTTTGGTGATGGGTGTCCATGCTTAGTGGACGCATGCAGGCCTAGGTTTTGGGATGTGTGGGTTGTGATGGTGAGACATTGGCGGGGAATAGGTGTGCTGGGGGTGGGGGTGAGGATGGTGGTGGGGGTGAGGGTGGGGGTGAGGATGGGGGTGGGGGTGAGGGTGGGGTTCGAAGATGGGGGTGAGGGTTGGGGTCTGATTTGGCATGCAGGTGGGGGGGAAGCAGTATTGAAGCTTCAACTTACCAGTATCCATTCCTCCGCCGACTCCTGCGAGGCCGTCAGGATGCAGGATGTTCAAGACTTCCTCCTCCCATGATGTGAATTGTGGGGGTTGAGGTGGGGGTCCTCCGCCAGTCTTCTGCACGGCGATGTTGTGCCTGGATACCATGGAACGCACCTTCCCCCGTAGGTCGTTCCATCGCTTCCTGATGTCTTCCCGATTTCTGGGGTGCTGTCCCACTGCGTTCACCCTGTCGACAATCCTCTGCCATAGCTCCGTCCTCGGGGCAATGCTAGTGTATTGTATCTGTGTGCCGAACAGCTGGGGCTCTACCCGAACGATTTCCTCCACCATGACCCTGAGTTCTTCGTCTGTGAAGCGGGGTTGTCTTTGGGGTGCCATGGGGTGGTGTGTATGATGTGTGGGGTGGAGTATGTGTATTTAAGTGAGTTGAGTGTGGTGGTGTGTGTTGTTTTGTGTGTGGATAGTGTGTGGGTGATGGTGTTGAGTGGCTGTGGCTGTTATTTTTTGGATGCTGGTGTCTCGCTCTTGCCTTCTTTACGAATTTTTTAGCGTAGGGGTTTGTGGGTGATGTGGGTGTGTGTTTTATATTGTATTGTGTGTGTGGGAGTGGTGTGTGTATGTGTATCAGGTGTGTGGGATTCAAATCGTCCAATGTGGCTGGGTTTTGTTCGTTTGTGTGTATTCTGACCGCGGCGGTGTGTCCCGCCAATGGAATACCGCGTTTGAATGACCGCCGCGTGGATTCGTGGGTCGTAATGGCATGGGCGTATTTCTGTTGGCGTGACGGTGGAGGTTTTGTCACCTCCACCTTTCCGCCGACCGCTGGTCTGGCGGTCTGTTGTGGCGGTCGGATTTTCGGAGGTTTGCCTTCTGCGGGTCAGAATGACCGTGGCGGGTTTCCGCGACCGCGGCGGGATTATGGAGGATTTCTGACCGGCGGTAGGCGCCTTTTACCGCCGAGGTCAGAATGACCACCTATGTCCTCAACAGCATCACATAGCTTCCAATCTACTAGAAAATAATCTATCTGAGAGGCATGACAATGCTTTTTGTTGCTATAAGAAAAACCCTTCCTCGAACCGGCTTTCAGCCTTCATAAATCACACAGCCCAAGTTCCCTCATCATCTCTCCTAAGTATTGCAAAGACTTTGCTTACCCACAGATCTACACTTATTTGACCGGTCTAATTTGTTATCTAGAACCACATTAAAATCCCCTGCCATTATAATTGGATCCAGGAAATCCAATAACAGAAAACATCCTTCTAAGAGGCTCTGTATCATCACATTCATGGCCATAAAGCCCCACTAACGTGACCCTCCTGCTGCTGATCTGTAACTTAACTATACTCCATCTTCCTGCCATATTTGACTTCACCTCTAATATCTCTGAATTGGCCTGTTTTTTAAACAAAATAGCCACTCTCTTTGTTTTAAAATTATGCTCAGTGCAAACACACTCGAACCCTTTTCTGTGTCTTAAATAACTTTGTGTATTCAACCCTGGTTAGATGTGTTTCTTGCAGGATCAGTATCTATGCTGGGGAGTCTCTCAACTACTGTAAACTCCTATTACTTCTCCACCTAGGTCTCAAGACATTAACTTTCTATGACATAATCTGATTTGTACTATTCTTAGCCTCCTGGCACCCATCAATGTTATTCCTCTCTTCCAGTTGATGTAAAACTAACTGAGGTGAATTAGTTTTTTTTCTCTCTGACTTCCCCCCTGTGCTCCCCATCCAGTGTCCTCCTTTCCCCCACCATCATGATCCTCCTTCCCTGCCCATCCCCTCTTCCCACCCCTTAAAGAATCCCCCCTGCATTATGGACTGGTGTTAGTCCAATTTTAGAGCGGCAATGGGCTCCTCTGGCGTATCCAATCCTCAAAACAACTAGTCCTTGCTTTTCTCACCCCTCATGCTCTTGATATCCTCCAGTAACTCATCTGTGGCTTTGAAATCTCTGAATTTATACATCCTATTTTAATGCATTACTCAGAGTGTGGCCGGAAACTTGAGTTGCACTACTGTGCCTATTTTTTAATTCATCCTGTTGTGTAGCCATTTTAGTTACAGCTCCATGCAAGTTATTTTAGCAAAACCAGGCCTGCAGCTGTGCACTTTAACCTAGAAGTATTTTATTCAGCTTTGTTTATTATTTTAACAATAGCCACATTTGTGGTCTTGTTTTCTTTCTCTCTATCTAGCTGTTCTTTGCCTAGGCCAGCACTGAATTCTTAAGCAAGACGTTTCTTTCACTCTGTGCTTCTCTCAAGGCTGCAGTAAGATAGGTTGCCGGTAAACGTGGTAACGCTTTATCTCTGGTATTCATAGAAATACACACATTCTAACATAGGGACATTTTCTCAGAACATCAGCTGTTTTATACACGTTAGAGGGAGATTCCAGCCAGATGACCATGACGGTATCCTGATTGCTGAATGCTTTGCTACAGCTGCTTATGCAGACTTCAGGCCTTTTGCTCAGGTATGGGGGATGATGTCTTTGCAGGGGAACCTGAAGGGCAAAACTAGAGATTAACATGCTGTGCTCTAATACAGCCTAGGCAGGAATTAGTCTATTGACTCTAGTGACAATATGGCAGCGTTATTTTTATGCTATACTCTCCTTGTCACAATTTTAATTCTGTTATGCTTCATTGTCCTGGTTATTGCAGTACATGCTTTAGTATCTAAGATACAGTTGATTTATTAAAAACCTTATTGAAACATATACTGCCTCTGATTGTCCTTGTCTACGTGAGACTAATGAAACTGAGAGAAACTGATGCGATCTGAGTGACTACGATTTCCCAGAGGAGTCAATTGTGTCATGCGTTCGGCAGCCCAATCATCCCTGCTCTTGGGTAGAGATGAGGCACTGCTAGTTAGCCGGAGCAAAACCCGGATTGGGCCGACAGGTGTCACCTGTAGTGGGTTCAGACTCAGTCCCCCACACCACAGGCAATTCTGCCGCTCAAATCCAATAAACTCATTAGAATAATGAGAGCCTTTGTGACAATTCATGCGCCTCCCCAACTCGCACTGCTTATTTACCCTAGAGAGGTCCGACCTGATCTCAAACATTAAGGGGGTCATTACAACTTTGGCAGGCGGCTACCGCCGCCCGCCAAGCTGTAACCGCCGGGCGGACGCCAATGCAGCCGCACTCCCGCAGTGCCCATTTGGACATCCCCGCTGGGCCAGTGGGGATGTGGGCCGCAACATGGGAGCCGGCTCCAAATGGAGCCGGCGGTGTTGCGGCCGTGCGACGGGTGCATTTGCACCCGTCGCACTTTTCACTGTCTGCATAGCAGACAGTGAAAAGCCGCACGGGGCCCTGTCAGGGGGCCCCTGCACTACCCATGCCAGCGGCATGAGCAGTGCAGGGGCCCCCAGGGGCCCCACGACTCCCCGTACCGCCAGCCTTTTCCTGGCGGTTCAGACCGCCAGAAAAAGGCTGGCGGTCGGGGACTCGTAATCCCCTGGGCAACGCTGCTAGCAGCGCTGCCCAGGCGGATTATCACCGCCGGGGCAAATCTGGCGGAATACCGCCGGCCCCAGCGGCGATTCCGCCACAGTCGAAATAGGCCAGGAAGCACCGCCAGTCTGTTGGCGGTGCTTCCGTCATTTTAGCCCTGCCGGTCTCGTACCGCCAGGGTCAAAATGACCCCCTAAATGTTCTCCTCAAATAGATTTTAATTTTAATGCCTTTGCTAATATTTTTTCCTTTAACACATAAGTTTGGAAATTTATTAAGATTTTCCGGGGCTTTGTACTGTTTAGGTTTTTTCTGAAGGGATCTCTGTGGATCCTCTGAACATCGTCTGCGATCACTTCATCACTTTCGTCCAGTGAGACAGCTGACTTGATGTGGGCAACCACAAATTATTTAAGGTTTGTTCCTTCTGCTCCTTCTGGCACATTTAAAATTCTCAGACTATTTCTCCTTGAGCTATTTTCCAACTGTTCCAGCTTATTTTGTAAATTCTGCTCATTACCTTTTAGTGCTTGGATTTCTTCTTTGTATGTTTTCAGCTCCTCAGACTCTTCAAAAGCCTGGGTTCTTACTGTTAGGAGATCAAATGCCTTTTCTAATAACTCACAAGCTTCTCTTATCTCTCCTTGATTTATTTCAGAGGTCGCAAAACCCCTTTTAATGTCGTTGGAGAGGGTATGTATCATTGATTGCAAATGGAGGCTGGATACAAGACTATAGTGGGATGCATTATTAGATAGTTCTGTACCCAGGTCGTGGGCTAATAGTCTGGGGCCTCTGGGATGTGCTGTCTCGGATAGGGGTCTGCTTCACTACTTGGCTATATGAAGGCGACCCCCTGCTGCTCCTCGGGACCACCTGTTTTACCCTGAAGTCGCTGCAAGTTACTCCTTAATTAATTCACTTCTAGAACCTCCTCATCCTCCATGTTATGTACAGTGAGGTCTCTCTCTTTTGGCCCTCTCTCCATTAGTTTGTAGGAAATATCCATAACTTCAGGTCTTACCTTAAAGTAAGACCTCAGCGAGGGAGTAATTTTGGTGGGTTCAGTTTAATTCTGTGGCTTCTTTTCAGTTTTTTGGGGGATTTACCAACTTTACTATCATTATCTACTTCTCTCCTGGCCAGCAGTTCAGTTCCTGATTTTCTGTTATTTTTCTCCAAGTCTCCCTTAGTCCACTCCACCTTGGCTTCCAGACCCCATTAAGATACCTTCCTAATTCAATCTCATTCCTCTGCTCTGGGGGGGCAACAACCCCCTCCTCATTGCCTCATTGATTTTTTGTCGACCTCTACCTTCCTCCGTGCCTCCTCAGCTTCTGCCACTGTTCTTCCAGGTGCGCCGTCACTCATGCCTGTGCTGACTCTGCCTCCATTCCCCCAAAGGTAAACCTGCGCCATCGCTCTCTGGGACTTTTGGAGCTCCAGGGCTGCTCGGTACCAGGCCGTGGCTCCAGCAGGTCCTTCAGGACCTCCAAACAGCATACCCAGCCGCAGCGAGGAACACCATCACGTCGGCCCTGCAACCTAAGACAGGGGATGTCACTGACTTCTCACCACCCGGGAGCCCAGGTGATCGCTCTAGCGCACTGCTACTAGTTTGCAGCATCCTTGCTCTCCAGCATTGGATTAAAGCTTATGTGACACAATTTACCTTTTGGTCAAAGTTCCACTTTTAAATTTAGATTACGCAGTTTATCTTTTGGGCATAGTTCCACTTTGCTAAACACCCCAATATTTTCAATTATTCTGAATGTTGTTAAAAGGATACACATTTTACTTCCTTAATCAAACCATTTATCTAGTGGGACAAAGATAAAATTCATTGGCCTCTTTTTGCTTGCGGTAGGGATTACTTTGGTATAGTACTTATGTCCACCCTGCTTCACTATTTCTTACATATAGGTTGTAAACTTTGGTTTTCTAAATACAGTGAAATACATTTTCCAATATTACGTCACAACATTTAAAATAACAATGTTTTAAAACATTGACTTTAAACTATTAATCTAGGATGATTGCTAATCCATACTTAATGTGTATGCTAAAATGTTCTACAAAATGTATCAGAGTTATGTTCAAATCCTCCACAGAGAAAACCACGGGTGAGCATTATAGATAAAATAAAATATGCTGCAAAGTGTACAGTGGAGGTAAATATTGATATTTTCCTGTGACTCTTGAGAGTCTGGAGTAAGTGCAGTGAGGGTGATACATAGGGATACATAAAAGGGACTGTTGCTTAAGAATGTGAGAAAATGGGACCCTAGCAATATAATGCTACGGGATTAGAATTCACCCACCCAGTAGACCAGATGCCCATTAATCCCTCTGAGTTCTACCTCATGCTGCAGTCAAGTTTGGGAGCTAGAATTTGCAGAGGAGGTGAGGAAGGGGGCCTTTGACACTTTGAGTCGGTAGCACATTTGAGGTTGGACATCAATCTGTCCTCACACTAGTTCGACTGCTAATCCGCCCAGGTACCAATTTTGTGGACCATCTGCCATTTCAAAAGCCTATTCATGGGCATCTATCTATCTATCTATCTATCTATCTATCTATCTATCTATCTATCTATCTATCTATCTATCTATCTATCTATCTATCTATCGTTCTGTCTTCTTACCTGCCTTCATAGCTCTCTGTCTAACCACAACAGTAAAACAGAATATCTACCTGAAAAAATATAGAGAAGTGTCTCTTAACCTGTGGGTCGTGGAAGTGATGAACAGCAAGTCTTTGTGAATGGAATAATTATTAACCAGCAGATCCACAGGGCAGTTACAATATTGAATAGTACTTAAACTAAGGTGGTTATTTTGAGTTTGTCAGATATAGGACATCTGCCAAAATTGGAATATGTTTCTTCTGCCCTATCACTATTACACCTATTATATTATAGCCTGTATGCAGTCTAAATAAGATGAATAGACATTGAGAATGTTTATAGGATGTATAGTCTTATTATGGTGTAGAGGACATTGACCAATTTTTGGTGAATGTCTTGCATTTGCCAAGCTTAAAGAACTCTTAAAGAACTGACATACAGATTGCATAGGGCTGTGTCTGCTTTGTATACACATGGGAAGTACTGAAACAACTTTCTTGCAAGGAAATACATTTGTATGGAATAGAATGGAATCCAATTCACTGGACAGGAAAGAATTTCTATAAATCATGAACGGTTACTTCACTGAGGAATCCTGCACTGGAGACATAGATACACCCCCTCAATCCATTGTTTACTGATTTAAAAAAGAGATGGTCACGGTTGGCTAGTAAATAGAAAGAATGGTCTATCTCACAGTCTGGTTTTCCACACACAACATCAGGGAATACTGGTGAAAATGAGATAAAAGGAACAAACATCCGTCCCTGGAGAAAGCTATATGACAAATACAGAAACATTTAAGAATAACCCACTTGAGGATGGGGAGGCAACATAAAGACAGCAAATGGGTCTTGCTACATCTCTTCCATGGTAGACATGGGATGAGACAAGCTGCTGTATTCTGGATATTCTGAAGTTGTTACTGAGAGAAATGAGGCAAGATATAATAGTTAGTAGTCCCCCATTAAACACAAACAGATATAAGCACTTTAACAATAATTCAACTACATTTTGCTGGAAGAAGGTGAGTAACTTTCCGAGGTGTCTTACTCCTTCAGAAGCAAGGGAGTGGAAAAAAATAGAAATTTGGTAATGACTCCATTAGTCACACAGAACAGCAAGATTATCCTGGATGAAGTGAGGTCTTTCCGGAATAAATATAGACTGGGCTCTATCTGATTATAAATACTGTTACTTACCAGCTTATTCAATGAGGCAAAGTATGAAAATGGATCTAATACATTTAAAGAGAGATCTAATTAATGGTTTGAGGCTGGAGTTATAAGTGGATACATATGACGGAGACGGATTTTCTATATCTCAATCGGGTGCAATCATTAAATGACCCCTGTCATTGGCCATATGGAACTTTGTTCATCGACAAGGAGAAATAAAAAGGAGCTAATATCTACATCAATTCAGTATTCAGTAAGAGCTAGTCTCATAATCATCAGCATTAAAATGAACAGAATCTAATAATTGATATTTCAATATAAGGTAAGATAGAATATTATTCAATATTAGGTCAATGTTGTAATAATACCGCAAGCATGTTCTAAAAAGGAAAGCTCCTGATCTAAATCAAATTGAAATAAGGTATAATAAGGTGTCAGTTCAGATACTCAATAAAGAGTTTTTGATGCTAGTCTGGAGCTTTGCAGGATTAGCGAAAAATGTTGACGCTAATCCTGCAAGGTACCCAGAGGCCCATTGTTACCAAATGGAACCCATAATGTATCCTCCAATGGAAGCCCATAATGTATGCAAAGGGGAATTCCCCTGGGGGGGCAAACAAATGGCCCTAAGAAATCTAAGAGATACTTGAGGCCAAAGAAGACACATACCCACCCTGATTCTTCAGTATAAACACTGCAATAATTAGGCAAGATAACATTAAATTATACAATCAAACTTAAAGGTAAATCGATGGAGCACACAAGTGAGCACGTTTGTAGATAGAAATTATTAGAAGTTGGCCCCCCCATGGGGGACCTTCCCTCCCACGACTGACTCTGCATTGTTTATACTAATATATATCCATCTACACATCATATGTAGCTAACCTCACACCACCAGGATACACAGAAGTAGTGTGAGTACTGAGAAATATAACAAGGTACAGCAGGCCACGAACTCGGGGTCAGTACGATCCCATGTTATCGCGCAACGCTAAGTTTACGAACACGGATATTGACTCCCACTAACCCCTCAAGATACTACTTTGTTCCAAAATGATTTGTAATATGTGTTATACTATAACTGCAAATGACTACAAGCATATTGTATGCACCACTTCTCCCCTTCCCCCCAAGCTGTGAATTGTCATTGGTTATTCAATACCAACACTCACATCGAAGGTCAGCATTAATTGTTATATGTTGTGAACACAAAACGAATAAAGAGATTTTTTTAAAAAGTAATAAAGACTATCAGAACAAAATACTACAGAATGACATCAACATGGCTGCACCTTTGTCTCAAAAGCCGCGAGCAGCGGAATTTATTAAACTGGAGGGAGCATGTTTGGGTGTTATATTTTGTGCACTAAAAGATGAACCTAAATTTTTTTGTTTGGTGAACTGAAATATTTTAAGGAAGGATTTAATGCAATAAATGCTAACATATGTCCGGGTTTGACTTACACAGATTTGGCATATAATATTGATAAACAATATTTGATCCTCCAGAAACGAGGGTACTAAGTTGTGTCCTGAAATGCACTGATATACCAGCTCTTTCTAATACGGTACAAGTTGAAATTATTGAAGCTTGTTCCAAAAAAATGAATAATAAGTGTTGGTAGCTTAATAAAGATGATACATTTTGAATTAAAATGTAGTAAAATAATAACAAAACAAAAAAAAAGGAAATCTAAGAGATTTTTTGTGTCATTTATTTCTGCACTTTTACCGCCTGCTCAGAGCAGGTGTCAAAAGGAGGCTCCCATTGGTATCAATGAGCCTCTGGGTGCTTTGCAGGATTAGCATCAACATTCTCGTGCTAATCCTGCAAAAGCTCCAGACTAGCGTTAAAAATTCCAACGCTCGCCCCTAACTACTGCCATGGTGCGCTGTATTTTAAATATGGAACACGCATGGTGGCGTTAGGGGGTGCTATGGTCTGCAAGAAAAGTGGAGCTATACTGTGTGCAGCTCCACTTTTCTTAAGTGTTCCCCTAAGGATCTGATATAGAGTTAGGAACATGGCCGATACTCCACCACCCTTGCTCTAAATGCTATAGGATGGGACACCCTCTGTACCAAACTCTAAATCAGGCCATAAGTGGATTTAAAATGGAAACTACACATCTGGTTAAGAAATTATATGAAAAAAAATTGCATGAAGAGGATACAATCGGAGAAAACTGTGAAAAATACCTATGACAGCTACATGAACCTACGCAATATTTTAAAATCTCAATATTTCAAACCTTTTTTTATATGGGCCATAATTTAGTATGACTGTCTTGGTTTTCAAGAAAATATGGAGAAGTGTGTGGTCTGGTTACTGCGCAAGGTCTTTGCTCATTTAGGTTCCTATTCCCATTCAGAGATCAATTACACAAATAAGATCTATAAATAAGCAGCTAAACAAACTTAGCCTAACACTCTGCATGGATACTGAGGAATAAATAGGTAAGTCTGGATGGGATCCAGGGACAGATATGCCTTTTATTTCACCAGGCATTTCCCTGGTTAGCTGCAGCTCTTGGAGCACAGTTTTTAGGGACGGGGCCACTTCTGTTGCCTCTGT
The DNA here is from genome assembly GCF_031143425.1 of Pleurodeles waltl. NCBI lineage: Eukaryota > Metazoa > Chordata > Amphibia > Caudata > Salamandridae > Pleurodeles > Pleurodeles waltl. The sequence continues at coordinate 33,130,340 of NC_090437.1, forward strand.
CATTTAACCCACCTCACTGAGGTTTATTTGAAGCAGGGACTTCAAGGGGCTTCAAGAGAAAGAGAGGGAGGGAGGGAAATGGGAACGGTAGAGAGAAAACAATGAGAGAGGGAGAGGGGAGAGAGGAGAGAAGGAGAGAGAGAGAGAGAATGGATGGGTGGATGGAAACAGAGAAATTGAGGAAACAAGAGGTGTTAGCGCGTCTGACCTTATTTGGTTAATTTACATTAATTTATAGGGGTACACATTTGTAGGTCGATGGACCTTTTGACTGTACTTCGAATAGTTCCCACCATGAGACTCCATAACAATACAAGTCAATAGCAATGACAATCAATAACATCAGTAACCATAGAAGTCAGTAATTTCCACACACCATGACCTTTCGGTCATGAATAACCACACCTCTATGTAAAAGTTAGAATGTTTATTTCCATATACAAACAATGCTAATATCACGTAACTTAGTCTCAAAATCAAATGATAAGCATACAGAAACATTACTGGCTGCCCAAATCTCCTAAAGAATCCCAATTTAATCAAGGATTGGACTACTACACATTCTAAGGTTACTATTACAAAACAATAGCAATAATAACTGTGCAAGAGAAATGGCATCCATTTAGATTCAGCAAAAAAACAACATCAACTGCTATTACATGTAGCGAGCATCATCAGTGATTAACCTAACTAACCTTCAGATTAGAATAGCATGTTTGAACTTTATGCAAAACAATTTTAGTAAACACAAATTTGGAAAACATCTAACTATGGCTCTATCAAAATTAGCGGTTGGTGCTTAGGGAAAAAAGCAAATATACATAACAATCAGTAACATCGTCTTATACCTTGCCTCAGTATGGTTCAGCAAGCTGTGACAGTCTTCGTCAATTGGACATCTGTTAGGTAAGCAAGGCATCGGAATTCAGCGTTAAACTTCAGGAAAGCAAAGTCTCTTCATGCAGTTCAGAAAGAATAGCATCTAAGCACTCAAAGGAATGGGGAGAGTGGTCTCCTTCCTCTTGGTGCAGTCTGGCTAAGTTAAATTTCCTAAAACTATTTCCTACGTTGCTGTTGGTCAAAGAATCATGGGTTTACGTTCAGTCCAATGAAAGTGGAACCCCAAATCTAAGAATTTACTAGGCCACTGTTTACATGTCAGTGATTGGCCCCGCTTCTCCTGTTCCCGTCGTTGGGTTAATCAGGTAAAGAATTTGTATCAGCTTATACTCCAGTCAGTACATCCATTGTCCGCTCCTGGGAAGGTCGCCCTTACACACACTAAGTTATACAATGTATCCCTAGCTAGTACAGAATATTCTAGCAAGCAGTTCTCATGGGAAAGAATTCTAGTACTAACATTCGATCCATACAATGGAAAATCACAATTTAATTCTCTAAGCAGCCATTTTAAAGATCTCCTAAGCAATGCAGCTTGACATGAGGCCATGCAACTAGGCCCAAGGCCTCTCTAAATCAAGGCCTATTATTAATAAAGCAATTGCAAAATACATAACCTTTAATATGACATAGTAGTACATTAATCCAAACAGGAGCTCACCATTTTACATTAATAAGCTGTTAATAAGTACACTTTGTGATTATTGATGGTCACCCAAGTAGGCACATTTTCAAATGCCTACATTATTGTTTCTATGTTAACTCATTTTCTGTGCAGATTCAACACTCAGAATGCATGAATATTCATTAGTAAAAATTCAGTGTTAACAGGGGAGTGGGCTTGGTTTGAGTATTTTTGCCTGGACTGCTATGGTTCCATAGTCGGGTCCTGGTGCGAGCTTTAAATAGGCTTCCAACTGTCCATACAGAAATACCACAAATGTAAACAGTTTTTAGTGAAGGAAACCTATGCCCACCTTGCTGTCTGTGGCCATGGCAGAAGGCAGTCCTCAGAGAAAATGCATAAGCAGTTGTGTATTACTAGTAAGTAATCCACAGAATAGTACAACACGTGCAATGGCACCAGGAGGCAGTGGTGTGAGGAGCCCATCACATACCAATTATTAAGGCCTTTTACTGCACTGCTTGGGAAAAGATAGACTTTTTCCTTACTTGAGTTAGGTCCCAGTAATCATTGCTACGCCAGTGTTTTGCACTACAGTAATCCTGGGTTTGATTCAGTGCTGCTGCAGCCTTTATTTGTATAAGTAACATAGCCACTAGTTAGCATAGAGGCTTAGCAGCTCTGCTTTATGTTAATAACACTGTTAAGTTTGCTCTCATACAGAAGTGCTTCACAATGTTGTTTGCATCTTTTAGTACAAAATTGAGCTTTCCATTACTTAAATAAACGGAATAGAAAGGTAAAAAGATTTTAAAGCATAAAACTGTGCCTGAACTTTTTAATGTGTGTGTCTTTATTGGCAGGCATTGTCAAACGAGAAACAGAGGAATTGTGTATGCGAGGCAATAACCAGTCAAGGCTCGATGCATGCTGCATTGTGTGAATCTGGCTGACATGGCTCTGCTTAATTCTGTGCTTTACAGGCTTTAAATTGTCCAAAGTCGCCCACTATTCAAAGCAAAATCAATACTGGAACTGGCTTTATGCTTGGCTGAGTGCATAAATCCTCGGTGATTAGAGCTGTTCGGGATAGTGGGGCTTGTTTCAGTAGAAAACACTCCCATTAATGACCTTAACTTTTTTATTGTTTTGAACTTCTTTCCCTTACAGCTGCCACAACTCTGTGAGGTTTCCGAACACACATTCTACCTCAAACTACCAATACAAGTAAATACACGCACAGCCAATGAGGAGGGTTAAATGGCATACAAAACATGGGGCAAGAAAATCAACAGTGTTAAGTTATACTACCGTAAATGGCATCTGCACATTTACGAATTACTTCTATCTATTCCTGTTCATGCCTTTATTTTGATTTGTATTTTTAGTGTTGGTTGCCAAAGTAACTTGACAAGAAGTTCTGTGCTTAGAGACTGGTGGTGACCGATTTCCAGTTCTATGCCAAGGTATTGCTAATATATTGAAATATTTTTCCTTTGAGCACCTATATATTTGTAAGATTTACAATACAACAAAATGTGGTCGTTTGGACTTTTGATAAAGTATTGTCTGGTTATGTGTATATTCAGTTGCTATCACTGTTCTATTTAACAATGTTTATGCATTTAATATATTACTTGAAAAATAAAATTATTCTGCTGATGTTTTCATACTTATATCAAGATAGAGGGTGGACCTGGTAAAAATACATATGTACCACACCTTAAGAGGCATATTTACAAGCCAATAGCACCATCTTGTGCCGCCCTAACATCATTTTGTTTACGGTAAGGCAATGTTAAGAAGGCCTTTCTCCAGTGCCGTATTTACAAAGTGGCACAATGCTTGTATGGCACCACTTTGTAAACCCTTGCGCCACATTATGCTTGCATCATGCATAATGTATGCAAAGGGAGCGTTCCCATGCAGGGAGGCCCAAAAAAATTGTGTAGTGAAATTTACATTTTACTGTGCCATTTTTGTTGTCATTTTGAACGCCTGCTCAAAGCAGACGTTAAGATTATGCACCCATGCTAACCAATAGACCTCCCTGTGCTATGCTGCACTAGAATCAACTTTTTTCACCTTAGTGCAGCAAAGCACCACAATAGCATGTAAAATGTTGATGCTAGTGTTCTAACAACCACCATTGTGTGCAGTATTGTAAATATGGCGCAACCATGGTGTTGTTAGGTGGGGCAAGGGAGATGCAAGAAAAGTGGTGCATCAGGACCGATGCGTCACTTTCTTGCAAATATGCCCCTAAATGTCAGGTAATTGTGACTGAAATGTTCAATATGTTACAGTAGCACAGGGTCCAATATTTCATATCATTGATACAAGTCACATGTGATAACACTGGTGGTGCTCAAGAGGCTGGGGTGGAAAATGTTAGCCTTCTTATAGGATCTGCCTTGCAAAGTAGGTAGTTATTGAAGGCATTTTCTCATGCAGCAAACGATGCAATCAACCTAAAATTAATTGTGAGTATCTTCACTGTAGAGGTAATTGTAACTGAATTGATGTGTACTAAAAAAATGCAACATTGATCCCAACAAGGTGCCCTGCCACCAGGACAAATCTGAAGCGCAGTCTAAAAATGGTCAGAAAACCTGAGAGAAGAGCATTTCTTTAGTGCCCTTTAAAAGCAAAGCTGGACTCTAGTAGACCTGATGTGTAATGTGCAACTGTTCTAGGCTTTAGCAACCAAGAAAGAAAAAGACCTGCTTTCTATCCTATTGTGTTTAATGATAGACAGTTTTAGTATGTTAGCAGAAGAGGATCTTAGAAACCATGAAGGCCGACATCTTGAACAAGAATATTGTTGAACAGGCTACCAGAGTTGGCATTAGCCTTGTGGTAAATGCATGAGACTTTAAAGAAACTGTTTAATAGGGAGCCAGTGTGGAGAGGCATGTGGCCAAATCACAATGGGCTTTTCTAGAGCAGCACAGAGATGAGTGCCTGCCTTCTACACCTGCAGGGAGTAAGTGAATTAATAGAAACCGATATTTCTCAGAGTTAGTGCTTTACTTTCAGACAGTACAGCTCAGAAACAGAAATAGGCACACTTTGCTCGCTTTGTCTAAGATGTACTATCTGAAAACAAAGCACTAACTCGGAGAAAAGATGGGTTAAATTAATTCAGGTTTGCACGCTGCAGAGGCATAAAACATGTGGTCGGGTCTGTACTGCACCAGAAAATCCTGTCATGATGATATAGCCCATGGTATGAGCATAGTTAGAGAATCACCAACATCAAACATATTGACATGTCCTGAAGTAATTGCATTTGGTTCAAAGAGGAAATCGAAAGGTCAAAGTAGAGCCTATGTGTTTCCCCTTCTGCAGAGTCACCCCAGATTTTTTTACCTCTTTGCTGAAGCTCTGTGGTGAATGCTGTTTTTGCTGGCTATAGAACTCTGTTCACTTTACTCATGATACCCAGTGGTAAAGTCCTTGTTTGTCTTTTATCAACACTGTAAAATTGTCATACTCCTCATTAGTTTACTTAATGTTCTCAAAAGTCCTTAGTATATTGAACAAAGTGCACACAGGGCCTGTAAATTAAATACTATTAACCCTCTTTTTAAATAATAATAAGTCACACATAAGTAGGCATTATTACCCATAAGGCAGGTAGAATGGTATTTAAAAGTAGGACATGTAAAGGTATAATGTTAAACATGTCCATATAGTGAAAAGGCTCTCGAAGCTATTTTCTCTGTAGCAGGGTTGGCTGTCCCATATGAAAACATTGGGATACAATATTAAGTTTATTAAATGTTATTTCTGGCTATGAAATAGCTTCAAACTTCATTTTTGACTTTTTAAAATATTTACTACAATCGCAAAACACTGGTGAAGTTGGATTTTGAGGAGGATACTTTTATAAAGTTACCTTTGCCCTGCTTAAAGTTCATGGAAGCTAAATTAGCATTTTACTCTGCGACTTCTGACAGACAGTAATTAGCATGTGAATAGGACGTGTATGTGGTCAGAGCTTGTACCTAGGAGCAAATAATAGGCTGAACTCAATGGGCAGAGATTACCCATCTGAAACAGACAGAGTATGCTGGGTGGGTGTGTTTTTGTCATTAAAGTTTAAAATAATGCTTGAATGTCACATCCTGCTTATCAGGTCTGCTGGGGTTTTTTTCATGTGACAATTGTGGTACTCTTCATAGAGGCCTTCCATGTCACAGACTAATGTTAGCAGACACTGGGGCTGAGCTCTTTTTGTGTCCCCCCCCGCCAGCCAGGCAGGCCCCAATCACAATAGGCCTCTTTTTGACATTACGGTGTGAAAGCCTGTTTGACGGATCTGCTGGGTTTACACACAACATTTAAGACACACTTGAAAGGAAAGAAACAGGGTGCCAAAACATCTTGTATGTATTTGCTGTCTAGTTGTTGAAAAATCAACTTATTGTCCCAGATGTCTGTGTCTGACATTGTTGTGGGCAAAGGGCTTACCTCAAACTGGATTTTATTGTTAGATGTGGGAGAACACTAGGATTACCACAGTCCAAACCCCACACTTAACACCAGCCTTCATAGGCAAATTTGAGTGTGGCAGAAGATTTTTGCCATCATGAAAATGCCCAAAGTGGGTAGGGTTAGTCCTGGGAACTTCTAGCCCATTGGTTAGGATGTCCCTAAGGGTGATTCCCACCCACTAGCTCATGCAGGCATTATTGTGGCATCTCCAAACACACACCACAGAAGACTCTTGGGCCTCGGAAAGACCTGAAGAGGGCATAACCTGGTGTCTGCAGTCTCAAAAGAGCCCTGGAGGATGGACCCTGCTCTCTCTCTCTCTCTCTTTCTTGTACCCAGAACAAAGAAGTGGACTCTAAGGGGCATAGGACTGACCTGGTCAAATTAAAGGATACCACAGACTATAAGAGGCCTTTCCGGCAGCTGCCCATCTGATCATTGACTAATGGACCTAGACTGGTATTTGCCTGACGCCCAGTGAGACAATAAGTGCCTCCCCTGAGGTCTTCGGAATCTTTAGAAGTGTACTCCTGTGGCAGATTTGCTCAAAGGATGAAAATCAGCAGGTAACATTTTTAAACAGGGCGGTCCTGATTAGTGTAGTTTACCAGTGCTCCATTGTGGTCAGTGTCAGATTGCACCTAGGTTCTCTTCTAATGTGAGCATTGAGTATCATTGGTAGTTTGTCCTTCCTGGCCCTAATTCTACTTAAACCTTTAAAAAAATCATATCTACAGTTTCCCTTCTGGAAATGTTGTTATTTTAGTGTAACTTTACTTATTAAATTGTACATTATGGGGGTTATTCTAACTTTGGAGGAGTGTTAATCCGTCCCAAAAGTGACGGTAAAGTGACGGATATACCACCAGCCGTATTACGAGTTCCATAGGATATAATGGACTCGTAATACGGCTGGTGGTAAATCCGTCACTTTTCCGTCACTTTTGGGACGGATTAACACCTCCTCCAAAGTTAGAATAACCCCCTATGTTCCTAATTCATTTTGGATTTTTTTTGTTTGTTTTGCATTTCGACTTTATTACAATTTTAGTACTGCATAAATACTTTACACATTGCCTCTAAAATAAGCCTGTCTGCTTTGTGCTATGGCCACCAAAGGGTTCAGCTCAGGTTAGTTTAGTTTCTTTAAGGATTCACTCTGACAAGGATTGTGATTATTATTCCTCAACTAATTATCATATTTCCTACGTTGTGCAATGAATTTCTGGCAGGAAATCAGGAGTAACAGAAGAAGCTTACATAGGGCATTTAATGTCACACAGCAAGAGGATGAGATTTTGACTTTTGGAGCAAGAAACAGAGGTTGGCCGAAGTGCACCTAGTGATGGGGGCACAATCAATTAGATCATATAGACCATTATTTGCCTTTTGTCATGATCTCTGATGTCTGTATTATCAGAGTATAGTTTGAGGTGATTGTTAGACATCCATTAAGCAACATCCTAGATGCAGTTAGATTTCAACAGTCAGAAGCTAAGTTCAGAAAACATCAGAAAACCACCTTATCTAAAGCCCTGCACTAATCTAAAATTCACTATGTTATTCAGGGTGATGTTGTTGCTTTCAGTGTTGGGACGCCAGGTTGGGTAGCTACGCGCTCTACAAAGCCATTACAATAGAATAGAAGAGAAGAGCTCATTATAGCCTATGATACTGCATGAAGTTGAATAGTGAGCACAGGATGAGGGTTGTAGGCATAAGAAAAGAAAGACAAGCCATGTCTTCTGATCAAGCAAGAAAGAAGGCCTATGTATAAATTGTAAAGAATTGAACTGCATGAAGAGCCTTGGGAAATACCTTTCCATAATCAAAATTACATCTAAAAGGAGGGAGAAAGACTGGCTGTTGTCTTTCTGTAAGGAAGGATGCAAGTCAAAAGGGAGTACAATTTCTCACTACAGTCTCCGAGTCCTTTTAGGGTGGTTCAGTGAGAGGCTGTTTCAAAGACTGCAGATAGACTTTACAAGGTAAATGTAGAAGATCATCCTTTATCTAAGGTAGTTCAAACATAAAAAGTGCCACCATTAGCACAGATTGTGGCCTATGTTCTTGTCAAACGTCACCCTGCAGAGGACAAGGCAGCCATTCCATTCTAGAAAGGACTTCTGAGTGTTAATAATCAACTCAGTGGTCTTTATAACTCATTGGAGAAGGGATATTGGGTAATAGATGGATATTTTTGTAGAGTCTGAATCAGTTTTCTTCAAAAGTGCTACTACTCTAGCTTTTTGCATGATGGTGGCACAATGCATGTTGTCAGTGAATGCGTACAAATTACAGTTAATGCATATGGAGAGGAGTTGGTGACAGATTTGAGAAATTTGCCTGGATAAGGGTCCAGCATGGATCCAGAATTGGGAGTAAGTAGTTTAGAATGTCTCAGTTGAGTAAAGACTGCAGAAGCTCAGGGTGGTATAGATAGGTTTAGTGTAACAGTACAACCACTCTAAGACAGCATCCACAGTTGCAGTGGTTTTCAAGAAAATAATGGCTAAACTGTTAGAAGAGAGCTACTTGGTAGATTATAATTAAAGAATGCATATTTTCTACCTCGTTTTACAATAGATGTTTCCCTTCTTTACCTGCATTGCTTTGTGCCCATTTATATCAAGCCACAATTTGAACATTATTTCTTAACAACCCTTTTAACTACATCACCTGGCTCAGTCATAAACCGGTGAAAAACAATTCTGTGGTCTTTGAACATCTTTGAGGTTGGCCCATCTTTAGGGGTCTCCACTTCATCTGCTTTATCCCAATCTTTTCACTCCTCTGTTGATGCCATACCATTTCCCCCACCCCTCCATCGACCCCTTACCTGGGTGAAAATATAAAGCAAGAACAACTGCACACTGCCTGACACCCACCTTTATGTGTTTTTTTTCACAATCCATTCCTCTTCTCCAAACAGTTTTTACTGAAAAGACACACACAGACACATACAAAGAGAAACAAACACGTAGGCACACACAAACACCACATACCTTTAATAATGTCACCTGTGGCACTACAATTTTTGAAAATTCTCATTTATATAGACAGGTACACACTGAAGGAGATGGATACATCAGGCAAATTAAAACAAATCAAGAGTTTAATCTGTCTCTACATTTTAGTTGTTTTTCTTCAGATACCTGATAACCTAGCCTTCAATGACATGCATTATTCTTGTCTTTTTAGGTGGTACCTTACTACTCTCAACTCAGACTCTCATGGGATTGTGAGGTGGGAGCATTATCTTCAAAGCTCTAGCTTTGGTGGAATGGCCTCAGTATCGTTGTAACCTGAAACCCAAAGCCTTACTGTTGGGGCTTATGAAGAGCACACTTAAAGTAAAGATGAACCTTGATCTAACCTCAAGCATATTCAATGGTGCTCTCTTGACAAAACATAGTTCAATCCTGGGTCATTGCTAGAAAGATCTGAGATGTATTGGAATGGAGATCTGATGAGCAGAGAAGATATTTATTTGACCCAATGAGCAATTTAACTCACCATCTGAAAGAGCTTAGGTGATGCTAGATGAACTCAATTATCTAAAGGTAAATGTAACTCCAGATATATGTACCTTGATAAGACATTTCTATACTTCCTCTATATCCATTTACCTCTTGATACTTCAGTCTTCGATATTTTGTTCATGATGTTCTTGTACCATGATATTCATATCATCACTATTCAGTAGTGCAATCAAGTAAATGGTACCCATTATAGTTCAGAATATATGTTGCTGACAGCTCTTTCCAGCCTGAAAGACGTAGAGACTGATTCTTCTTTAAGTCTGGAACTGAATGTAATGCTTGGGCTATTCAGAGATGTGATCCCCAGGGCACTGGACTCTCTAAGCCTGTTATGGGTTAAGGTATGTTTAAATCCCAAGGCTTCTATGGTTCGCTCATGCATATCTGATTGCTTAGACTTAACAAGGTCGGCTGAGATTCTCTGGCTGCTTCACCTAGAGAAGACCTTGAAATTGATAGGCATGAAAGAAATGTATGAAAATCCGACCATTGTTACTGCAAACACAAAATACATAGTAAAATATAACTTTACATTATTGTTTTAATAATAGGCTAAGGAAAACACAAAATATGCTGGCAGTAGCAATATATGTCCCACTGGTGACAACTAATGATATAGAACCACACTTAACCTGGGTAAAGAACCCTCTCTACCGGTAGCACCTATCACTTTTCATATTTTGTATGATCCACTTCAAGTAGCTTTCCCACTCAACACTGTTGGTCCCGTGATTCAACACTGTGTAGGTGTGACCAATTATCTGCACAAAACACATGCCACTTGTTTATGTTGTGCTCTTATACGAGGCCTCAAGGTGCGAGTTCATAGCATTCATATTGCGGAAATCAAATTTTAGATCCTATCTGGAGTGTTTACTCTACTTACAGCGCCTGGAGAATGAAGATGTCGGTTGGGCAGTTTCTAACATTTAAGGGAATCATAGGCACTCCGAAAGAGATATGAACAGGTTTCACTGGGCTAGTACCTCAGGTGAGCACCAAACCATTTATGTTAGAGATTCGTGTGAACGTTAAATCTGAATTTTAAATTATTTTGTTTTTGTAAGTCGCAGCCTAAGAATGCAATGTAAAAATTGAGGCTGAAAAACACTCAAGACCCTTAATGATGCTATTGGAATTGTCTATATATGCCCCGTTTTATTGAATCACTATATGTATGTAGAGATGTTTCAACTGAAATGTGCTTTTGTGTTTTAATTCTATGCTTTCATGGATTCATGCAAATCTGGATGAAGGTTTTATGACTGACTGACTGTATTGAAAATATTAACAAATTGAAGTATCCAGATTCCCTTTGTTACCAATTTACTGATAATACACTAAAGTAATCCACATTGTGGATGTAAGCACTTAACCATTTTAATTTGTTGTTTTCAAGAAGATAACCACACTTTCAAATGTGCTCAGTTGAGTTAATTGCTACTCAAAGCAATGCACCTTGTCCTACAATGCAAAACAGAAAATAGTGTATAATTTCAAATCAAGGCACAGAACGCATTCTTAAAACATTATTACCTAATGAAGTTAAAATCACATCTTCATAAACATTGTGGTTCAGGGCGTACGCTTTTATGAGGAATAAGCACAATCATGTGTATCATGCAAAGCAATATGAAGAAACTTCACATGGGATCTATGCACCACTTATGTATTTTATTTTTAACGAGACGGATTGGCTCCAGTAATAGAGGAAATACATTCATTAATGAATGCAAATTACAATTTCTAATTGACATAATTTGCGCTTTCAATTGGGATTTACGCCCCCGAAATATAAGCATTTTGGCAGAATTTCTTTGTGAACAAATATGCTCTGAGGTACAGGTTTATGGATGTTCCACAGTGAATCCATCTGCAAATTCTCCATGTTAGGGCATTCACCCAGCAGTTCAGCCACTTTAACATTCTGAAAATGATTGAAGACGTATTTATGTCAAGGGTAGGGATAAAGAGGGAACACTTCTGTAATTATTAAGGTTCTTCATGGGGTCTTTGTGGTAAATAATTTCCTCATGGAGGAAAAATGGATCTCAAGGAAAAAATCACATTAGCATAACATTTCCTCATGTTAAATTAAAGCAAATTTTCAAACATGTGCTACCCTTCAAGAGGTTGGAGTATCATTGCACTAGTACAACATATGTATTAGTCGAAATAGATATAACTGAAACAGGAGAGAAAAAGCAGAGAGAAGGTATGATTTAGTGGCTACATTATTTGATTTGTTTCTCCCCAAACTGGGGGTCTAATCCTGCCTTGGATTCGCAGGTTCTTTAGTATGTTAATATGGCATTATACTTGCTTTAGAATTACCTATTAATGCGATTTTGTCACTATGCAACTCTAATTAGTTCCCTGAACCCCAAAGGCTATTGAAGCATTGTGTTTAAATGAATATGGAAACAATGTCCTTGCAATAGCACGGTCAGCGATTTATAACATGAAAGCCCAGTGCACCTGCTTTCCTACAGGAACATCTTAAATTTTATGTTATTTACAATGGACTTTGTTTAAACCTAAGTATAATTTTAATTAGGCCATTTAATACACTATAAAAGTGAAGAATATAATTTAAAAAAAATTATCAGGTACTGGAAAGATACAGCAAACATAAAAAATACACACCTACATCGTTCTACGTTGTGCAATGTCTTCTATGTAAATTGCTAAGAGTACTTGTCATTCCCTTCATTTAAACACTGCCAAAATAACAAAAACAACATACAAGTAATGTATAAATGACACAGAACACCACAACCTTATAGTTTTGACCATTTGCTTTATTTTAGCATGTAAATTTTAGAATTGGTGAAAACATCTCTTTAAGTTAAATTATTTTATTCTAGTCATATAAAATGATACTATAATGCTTTATGCCACTTTTTACTAGGATTGTGTGAGATCTTTAAAACAGTCCTGATTTTATTAAAGATAGAGGGGCTCTATTATGCTACACTGGACATTGCTTTTTTTTAACCTTCAGCCACATAACAAAACTAAAATAACCCATAGCATGGGCAGTGCAGGGCCCCCTTGCCAGCACCCCTGGAATGCCCGCTGTCTGCTGTGCAGACAGCGGGCATTCCAAGGGTGCTGTTGTGCCGCGGAATTGGCCTCGGCTCCCTTAAGGAGCCATATAATAAAAGACCACTCTGGTCTCAATTCCACTGTAAAAATATAACTTTTTTTTATTCGAATTGCTCCTTAAATATATAAGAGCAATACTAAAACATAACAGGCATTTGCAATGCAATGGGTATCGCATTTGCTCGACTTAGAGCTATTAGCGTTGTAAATTCCTAAATGGACTTTTCTTGCCAAATAAATTGAAAAATGAAAACTAAAACAGTTGACGTAAGCAAGCAGATTCAATGCGCCACGGTCGCCAGGAGCATGAGCATGAAGGAGAGACACAAAAGAAAAAAGAAGTTTGCTCGCAGGCAAATGTATCAGCAGACGTGTAATTATCCATGTAGCAGGGTCAAAACTTCCCCAAGGAAGGAACTTAAAGCATTTACTAATGATAACAAAGGATTTTTGAAAGGCAAGTTCATGAACGAGTGATAGTGATGGGCGTGCAGTAGGTGTGGATAAAAGCCCATAGCTAGAGTACAACAGGGCAGAGCGCTTATGTGCTCAACCTAAAAAGGGGTTCAGTAGTGCACACAGAAATCTTAATGCAGAATTGTAATTTCTAACATCATATGCAAGGAAAATCGGTTTCAAGTCATATTTCCTTAGGTCATCATAAAACATACAGAAATGAGAGACTGTCAAATGGACATGGTGCCAAGTCTCTAGAATGCTGCTTGTGGTTAGAATGAAGAGGTGGTGGGTATTGGACACCATGGGAACATACAGATGAAAACGCCCCTCAGAAGCATCAACATATAGAAAACAACACTTGGTTTCTTAGACTCAGTAGATGCCCTATTTTCAGACCTAACACCTAAGAAGTGTGCCTTAACCTTGCTCAATTAACCCTCACGACTGGGGAAGCCTTGTTGTGGCTAGAAAGTCCTGCACTTCTGAGTATTTTTCCCACATGACCTTACGAATGTTTTGGCATTATTAATTTTTAACTTTCTAGTCTCCATAAAGTCAGCAAATGTGTCCATCACACTCTGCAAAACCAACAGAGGTCCTTGACATTATGACAACATCATTGGTGTTCAGTAGCACAGAAACTGAGCACAGGAACAGAGCAACCTGAAACTATAGGTGTGTCAGCTTGCAGAGCCCTCAGAGACCTCAGGGCAGCATCCACCCTGTTACTGTGAAGAGAAAATAGGAGCAGAGCCAAAACCATGGCCCTCTCTAAATCCCCTCTTGATTCTAAAGCATAGGGGAGTATTCCCCGTTAGGTTCATAATGCACCTTAGCAGACAGGTTCCCATAAAACTGAGACAAAAAGAGAACGGTGTTCTTAGGCGCCCCAAATGGATGCCAGAGTATCGAGTGATTCACCAAGTCGAAGGCGCTACTGACGTATGCAAAACACAAGTAAAGTGAACCTGTCTTTGCCTTTGTAGATCTCACAATAAGCAGGTTCAAGTTCGTGCACTGCTTCACTGTCCCTAGTCCCTTCCTGAATCCGTTCTAGGCCTCTGAAAGAATAGAATTATTAGTGGTCCACTGCTCTAATCTCTGTAGGACAACCCTACCCATCAGTTTTGTGGAGGAATCCAGGAGGCAGATGGGTCGATAACACTTCAGGTCAGATCTATCCTCCTTCTTAAAAATAGGCATTGTGATGGAATCAGCCTACCTGGAAGGAATCATACCCTTGGCAGCTGCTTTGAACACTTGAGCCAGGCTGCGACCCCAAAGAACACTCATTCTTCTGAAGGCATTGGCTGGGGCACTATCAGGGCCAGGAGCTTTCAAATCAAATCAAATCATTAACATTTATAAAGCGCGCTACTCACCCGTGCGGGTCTCAAGGCGCTAGGGGGGAAAGGGGGGGTTATCGCTGCTCGAACAGCCAAGTCTTTAGGAGTCTCCGGAAAGCGGAGTGGTCCTGGGTGGTCCTGAGGCTGGTGGGGAGGGAGTTCCAGGTCTTGGCCGCCAGGAAGGAGAAAGATCTCCCACCCGCCGTGGAGCGGCGGGTGCGAGGGACGGCAGCAAGTGCGAGGCCAGCGGAGCGGAGGGGGCGGGTGGGGACGTAGAAGCTGAGGCGTCTGTTGAGGTATTCCGGTCCCTTGTTGTGGAGGGCTTTGTGTGCGTGGGTGAGAAGACGGAAGGTGATCCTTTTGCTGACTGGGAGCCAATGCAGGTGTCTCAGGTGTGCGGAGATGTGGCTGTTGCGGGGTACGTCGAGGATGAGGCGGGCCGAGGCGTTTTGGATGCGTTGCAGGCGGTTTTGGAGTTTGGCGGTGGTCCCGGCGTAGAGGGTGTTGCCGTAGTCCAGGCGACTCGTGACAAGGGCGTGGGTCACGGTTTTTCTGGTGTCGGCGGGGATCCAGCGGAAGATCTTGCGGAGCATGCGGAGAGTGAGGAAGCAGGCGGAGGACACGGCGTTGACTTGCTTGGTCATGGTGAGAAGAGGGTCCAAGATGAAGCCGAGGTTGCGGGCGTGGTCTGCGGGGGTCGGTGCGGTGCCGAGGGCCGTGGGCCACCAGGAGTCGTCCCAGGCGGACGGGGTGTTGCCGAGGATGAGGACTTCCGTTTTTTCAGAGTTCAGCTTTAGGCGGCTGAGCCTCATCCAATCTGCGACGTCCTTCATACCCTCTTGTAGGTTGGTCTTGGCGCTGGCGGGGTCCTTGGTGAGGGAGAGTACAAGTTGGGTGTCGTCGGCGTAGGAGGTGATGATGATGTCGTGCTTGCGTACGATGTCGGCGAGGGGGCTCATGTAGACATTGAAGAGTGTCGGGCTGAGCGATGAGCCTTGAGGTACGCCGCAGATGATCTTGGTGGGTTCTGAGCGAAACGGAGGGAGGTAAACTCTTTGGGAGCGGTTAGCGAGGAAGGAGGCGATCCAGTCCAGGGCCTGGCCTTGGATCCCGGTGGAGCGTAGGCGGGTGATTAGGGTGCGGTGACAGATGGTGTCAAAGGCAGCCGAGAGGTCGAGGAGAATGAGGGCGACTGTTTCACCGTTGTCCATCAGGGTTCTGATGTCGTCTGTGACTGAGATGAGGGCGGTTTCCGTGCTGTGGTTGGTTCGGAATCCGGTTTGTGAAGGGTCGAGCAGGTTGTTGTCTTCCAGGAAGGTGGTCAGCTGTTTGTTGACGGTCTTTTCTATTACCTTGGCTGGGAAAGGTAGAAGAGAGATGGGGCGGAAGTTTTTCAGGTCGCTTGGGTCAGCCGTAGGTTTCTTTAGTAGGGCGTTGACTTCAGCGTGCTTCCAGCATTCGGGGAAGGTAGCAGAAGAAAAAGAAGAGTTGATGACGGTCTGGAGGTGCGGGGCGATGATGTCGTCGGCTTTGTTAAAGATGAAGTGCGGGCAGGGGTCCGAAGGGGCGCCGGAGTGGATAGAGTTCATGATGGATTTGGTTTCTTCCGTGTTGATGTGGGTCCAGTTGTTGAGGGTGATGTCCGGGGAAGCGGGTTCAGTGGTGTATGGTTGGGTCTGGTGTCCGAAGCGGTCGTGGAGGTCGCTGATCTTGCGATGGAAGAAAGTGGCGAGGGATTCGCACAAATCCTGTGAGGGCGTGACGGCGTTGGCGCTGGCGCTGGGGTTGGAGAACTCTTTGACGATGCTGAAGAGTTCTCTGCTGTTGTGGCTGTTTTTGTCTAGTCTGTCGGTGAAAAAGTTCCTTTTGGCAGTGCGGATCAGGTGGTGGTGTTCGCGTGTAGCGTTCTTGAGGGCGGTCATGTTGTCAGCGGTGTGGTCCTTGCGCCAGGCCTTCTCAAGGGCACGACAAGTTTTCTTTGATTCTTTGAGGGTGTCAGAGAACCAGAGAGGTTTTTTGGTGTTGGTCTGTCGATGCGTGCGTTTGAGGGGAGCAAGGTTGTCAGCGCAGTTGGAGATCCAGTTTGTGAGGTTGAGAGCTGCGTCGTTGGGGTCGGTGGTGAGGGTGGGTTGGTTGGCGGCGAGAGCGGAGAAGAGTTGCTCTTCAGGGATCTTGTTCCACTGTCGACGAGGGATGGGTTGAGTGCGGAGGTGGGAGGTCTCGCGTCGGAATGTGAAGTGGACGCAGCTGTGGTCGGTCCAGTGTAGGGCAGAGGTGTGGCTGAAGAAGACGTGTTTGCTGGCGGAGAAGATAGGGTCGAGCGTGTGTCCGGCGATGTGGGTGGCGGTGTTCACCAGTTGTTTGAGGCCGAGGTTGGCGAGGTTGTCGAGCAGGGTGGTGGTGTTGGGGTCGTTGTTTTGTTCCAGATGGAAGTTGAGGTCGCCTAGGAGGATGTAGTCCGGTGAGGCGAGGGCGTGCGGGGAGATGAAGTCGGCGATGGCGTCGCTGAAAGAGGCGCGAGGTCCGGGAGGACGGTAGACGAGGGATCCTCTGAGGGTGGTCCTTGGGTCGGTGCGAATCTGAAAATGCAGGTGTTCAGCGGCGAGGGGGGGGTCTTCGGTGGAGGTGGTGATGCTGATGGAGTCTTTGAAGATGATGGCGACACCTCCTCCTACTTGGTTGGTGCGGTCTTTTCAGCTTTGCCCCCTGCACTGCATTATAAGGCAATAAGGACCTTGTCCAGAGTCACCTCTAGGGGCCTATTACTGGTGTGATTGACACTCTTGCAACATCCCCCTTAAGGGAACAAAACATTTCAGAGAAATGGTCAACCACGCTGGAAGGGGAACAAAAGAAGTACATTCAGGTGCTGTATCTTTTTTTTAAAAGGGGGAATTCAGTGTATTCCAGAACAAAGTGGCAACATTGGTCTTGGCTGCCAGAGCCAAGTGAGCCCAGGCTTCTTTCCTAAGAACCCTTATTCCTAGAGGCTAGGGCTAAATTACAATTGTTTCTTAATTGTTAATTGTTTGATAGCAAGGTGGCCCCTAGGCAAACTGTGCAAGGCAATCTGCAACAGGTTAGGTGCCTGGGTGCATGAGAGTTCAAACCAATCATTTCTCTTAGAAGACTGGATCTAAGGAATCATGTTAGTAGAGCATTAAAAGATTTACCAATTGTTCCAAAAACATTAATCACCCCAGCATTGCCCTCCTCATTGCCCAAGCAAAAATTAAGCTCAATTACATTTATTGTTAACAGTTTTTGCAATACAAATTGAGGATAAACCCCTACCCATTTAATTTTAACACCATTAGGTCTAACAGAGCCAGCAGTACCAACTTGAGTGCTTGCAGCAAAACTGTCAGCATGAAAAGACAATGATAATGCTAAAGGGGTAATGCTCACTCAATGGGATTGGTATAACCCCGAACCTGAGAATAAGGGCACTAGCAACAGAGATAATTACAATGGTCAAAGGTGGTTTGGGCTCCTCTGCCACTAAAAGATTGAACCTGCTCATTGCTCACTGTTTTGCAATCCTCTAATAATAAAAAAAAACATGTTTGAAAATGAAGGAATTTAGATACTGCCATGGGCTTTGTGTGGAAAGTGTGAAGCACCCAAACCTGCGTGGTTGGTTACGTCACACACATGCCTCACTGCAGAAGAACATTTTTTGTGTTAAAGTTGCCTGCCCAAAGGTTAGGACAATTTGAGTGCATAGGATGCTGAAACCATAGGATGCAGAAAAATATCTAGATCAGCGTCAAGGGCGAAGACAACATCACTATGGGAGGAGTCAAGCATATTATTATAGAAATTAAATACTACCAAACCAGACCAAGCCTTGAAAGACAACCACACAAACAGATAGTGATGTGAAACTGTGACAGACCTTCTGATAATAATAGGTAACAAATTCAAGATTAAAATTTGCGAACCACCTTTGGCCCAAACTGACAGCGACAGGGTAGCTGCAGTGATAACAGATGAAAGACAATCTACATATGTGGGTTCAACACCCCAGGTTTCCTGAATGCATGCCACATTTGAAATATAGATACTATTGGTCCAATCAGGCGCAGTTTGTTTATTTCAGAGTAACAAATCACCTTATAACCTGAGTGTATTAGAGATGGGGGTGAGACAAGGGAACTATATAGTCTTAATTGAGTCATTTTAACTGGTGAGAGGGAATGGTTGGAAGCTAGAGCAGTGGGTCTTGCTATAGGCTCTGATTTAGGGCATAGGGGGATGAGTATTCTGATCAATAGCATCATCCAAACTGAAGGATGGAGGGGTACCCTCAGGGATAAAATGTAAGTTGATCTCTTGCAAATCATTTAGAACCTAAAACCTATTCGTTCTGGGAATATAGAATGAACAATCAACAGAGAAGAGCTGGCCAGGGAATCGAATAAGGAACACTCGTCTGACTTGATGCAAATTATGATAAAAGTACGCCAAAGGAAGCAGTGCAATGTTGCTAAGGCTTGAAGAAAAAGTCAAAGACCTGGGCAAGATCTCTCCAGCAAGCCTGGGATGTTTAAAATATTAATAACACAATCCCCCTTGAAAGTTTTGTTAGATGGACCAATCCACCCAACCCTCCTTGTCATCAGAATTAGGTCAGCTCTAAAAATTGGAAAGACCAACGTATAATGTAGCCAGTGGAGGACTGTATTCCTTAGCTCGATAGGAAACTCAGTTGTACCCGTGGATGGGTAGGGACATCAGTCATTATTACCACATATAGGCAACAAATATTAAGGGCAGAGACAACGAAGTCCAAAGATCTTCCACAAGTTTTTTATGATGCTGCAAGTAGAGGGGAGCTGTATAAAGCATGAAGGAGACAGTCACTCCTCCTTTATGGGCTCTAATAGATGCTCTAAGAGATACCAGGGAATGACGTTCCACCTCAGCCCCAATAGGATGTTAAAAAAGCAAGAGTCTTACCTCCAAAAGCAGAACCAATGAGGGGTGGCCGAGCCAAGCCTTTTCCAGGCTATGACAAGCGCAGATGGGCCCAGTCTTTGCCTGTGCACCTGCCCGGGTGCGTCCCTCGCTGTGGGAGCTGATCCACGCTCTTGTAGTGTTAGCTGGCCCTCCTCCTGGGCATAGTCTCACCCCAGTTGCAGCCAAAAACAAGTTCATGGGCCCCCTGCACTGCAGGACAAAAGTATTCTGCCTTAAACACATTCACAATTTTTTGCCTTAGAACAGTCTAATAATGATAATAGTATTTTTTTTTAATCAAAAGCAGTAGATATGGGCCAAGGAAATTCCCATCCAGGTTCTCGCACAACACTTTATATATTTAAATGTGCTGCTCTTGTAGTTGCCTTAAACCAAGTGTCACTAAGGCTCCAGGGGTCTTTATACATACTTAAACTACATTGTGTTATAAAGAAATTATTTATCAACCATAGCCATAGCAAAATTAAAGTTTTAGAGCCTGATCTTTAGTTTGGAGGACTGCACTCTTTCTGACAGTGTGTCTGCCACATTGGTCCAGCGGTAATCTCTTTATCTTGACAGGAGCCCTCACTATAGCAGTTCCTATTAAGATACATAGGCCCATATTTATACTTTTTTAGCGCCGCATTTGTGCCGCTTTTTGACGCAAAAATGGCGTAAACTTACAAAATACAATTGTATTTTGCAATTTTACCCCGCTTTTGCCTAAAAAGATTACACAAATGCGGCGCTAAAAAAGTATAAATATGGGCCATAATGTTTTGTGGACAACCACCATTGGTTGTGACAACCACCCAGCAAACTTAAATACAGTTTTTGTTTTTCCAAAACAAACACTCAAAGTAGGAGTAAGTTTGGTTTAAAAAAAAACAAAGCAAATAACCCCCATATGAATCGAATTGTTTTACCTGGTGGAGACAGAAAAAAAGACTGTAAATCATTCACCCTAATTAATGCAGGTGGTGCAATGCCCTCCAACAGATGGCCCTATTCTGTTGGCCCACTGGAGA
Source organism: Pleurodeles waltl (assembly GCF_031143425.1). Lineage (NCBI taxonomy): Eukaryota > Metazoa > Chordata > Amphibia > Caudata > Salamandridae > Pleurodeles > Pleurodeles waltl. The sequence continues at coordinate 33,150,813 of NC_090437.1, forward strand.
AACCTTTCTGTCATTGGAGCCAATGGAAGCTCCATCGATGGAAATTGGCAGTCCACCCAACCCTAAATAGAGTGCACAAACCATCATTTTGGTGGCCTGGGTACTCCATCACATTCATTAATCCACCAAATTACACAGATATATTTGCAGGACAGTGGTTTTGCTCATTATGTAAATTTGACTGAAAGAGATAAGCTTATAAATGAGGCACTGCTGTACATTCAACTTAAAGAAGATTTTATTGTTCAGACTCTGGGCCCAATTATGACTTTGGCAGCCTTTCTGCCAGTCTGTGACAGCAGTGAGAATGAGTACTCCATCGAGCAGCCAGCCTCCCCGCCAGCCATATTAGGAGTTTCACTTTAGGCTGGTGGTTTGCTGTGGCAGAGTAATGACAGCGGTATGTTTCACAGCTGAGAAGGACCCAGAAGCAGGGTTGAAGTGCAGTAAAAAAAAGTATGGAACTGTTACACTGCATGCTATGGGGTGGGGTGAACATGGGGGGCGTCAATGGCTTGGCAAAAGTAACACAACATTTTTGGTGCATTCTTTTGCTCTTTCACCATCTGGTAGCTACATTTTCTTAAACTCAAGAGAAATATGCTGAAGTTTTTACTTGAACTTTCACATTGAGTGTGGTATTATGACAGAACCTTACTTTGTGGTGTGAGGTTTCTGTTTGAGATTGCAAACTACAGTTGCGATCCGACTAATGGACCTGGATGCAAAAATATGAATGCAAAGCATGCCCAGTACAAACCTGATGCAAAATGCTAGTAGAAAAAAAATGTCTGCATACAAGTAGAATTAAAAAGGAAGAAAGAACTATAGAATTTATTTCAATTGCCTTCACTCAACCACAAACTTCTTTGGCATCATTTTGGATGTCACTCTATTTCTTGAACATATGTTAATGTTTTATGATCTTGGTACAATCACTCAGCTCTCTGGCATCTTATTGGATATCAGTGCTTCTCTTTCATGTGTGTTACTTTTGCACAATGTGTTATAGTCTGTCAATAGCTGTATTCAGTGCATTTAAGCAGTACATTATCCAAAATGTCACAGATCCACCCTTCTTTCAACCATCAACCAATGAGCCTGTTTTAAGATGGTATCTGTAGAAACATTTGTTCACATTCTACACCAGAATGTGTGGGTGCAATCTACTCCCAGAAAGACAAATGTCTCAATTGATGCACTATTTAGAATCAGAAGGTCAAAAGGTGTATGAATCGAAACAATAAGCAGCTACATATATACTTGGGCATCTTTTAAAGAAAGGAAATGGGACCAATTCATGCTAGGTTGTAACCATGAAAAGGTAAAGATGATCTGTGGATGTGAGGTGATTCATCTACAGTGTAACTGGTATTGATGCAATAAAAAACAATGGCAACAAAGGAGACATTTAACAAATATGGGCATAGCAGAGCACAATAGAAGAACTATATAAAAAATCACAAGGGGTAGGACATAAGTAAACATAGAAAAGTCAAGGCAGATGTTATAATTGTATGAACATAAGGCAAGTAGCCAGTAATAAAGCATGTTTACATTGAAGGTGGCTTGCAAACCTTGGGGGTACAAAGGTTATTACTAAAAGTGTTACATGAGTGAGAAGAAATATAAGAAAAGCAAATGAATAGTGTGTAATACTACAAATAGTGAAAGGAAAAATAGTCCTTCAGGCACACTACTCACTGAAAGCATAGAAGTAGATATGCCATTTGATTCTGGACCTAAGGTGCCATTAATGTCACAAGAAATATGTGAAACAGCTATTAAGAGAAAATGAATCTATGTAATCTGGGCATCATACCAGAATGTTATGGTGGGGAACAATTAAAGTTGTTAGGTTATTTCAATGGATGCATATATTGCAAAGGAAAGTATGCAACAGGAAATATTTATGCACTAATGAAAAGAGATTGTGTTTTAAATTGTTTTCATCAAAACGTTTTAGAAGTTTTATTGGATCCTAATTGAAATCCACCAATTCTGCTGAAAGACATAAAATAACTATGTGGGCTAATAACAGAAAGTAAAGAGGTATCACAATATGAGAAATAATTTCTTAAAGTGTCCGATCAACTACTAGGGTGTCTATAATGGGATCTGCCTAGATTGAAAGTAAAACAGAAGCCTCGCCCAAGGATCAGGGAAAAAGAAAATAGAAACCTTAGAAGGGCAGGGATAAAAGAATTAGCTGAAATAACTGAATGGTTGGCCTGTGTAGTCACATCACCCAAACTGGGATGCAATAGAAGATTATGCATCAATTTGAAAGAGTAAAATACGCCGGTAATGGTAGATAAAATGTGTTCACCGGGCTGACCAGCAGAAACGTCGTAATATGATGTTTCCACCAGTCAGCTAAATGGAAACATCGTAATAAGACCAGGGGGGAGGCTGCCCTCATGACTGTGGCCTCCTCCCCACAGTTTTGGTGGTCGGCTGATCCGATCACTAAATTGGTAATGAAGCCCATAGTTTGTTTCAAGAGTTCTAAAGTGGCAGAAGTGAACTATTGAGCCTACTGGGCCATCAAGAAGGTCCAGAGGTTTATCTGTGGAGCTAAGATTATAATTAAAACCAATCACAAGCCATTTAAAGATATTTTTATTATAAAAAGGCAAAATGCCACTTTCAGTTGCATATGCAAATTGGTTGCAGCAATGCCAAGACATAATTCCACTGTGGACTTCATACCAGAGATCTAAAGTGAGATGGTACACTGTTTGTGCAGGCTCAAAGAAGCTGAGGATAATGCTGAAAAGAGAAAAAGGGATGACAATGAAGAAGAAAATCTTAGAGTATGAAGGGACAGCAATACCATAAGAAGAATGAGAGGCAAACACAAGAAACAATGAAAAAAGAACACATGGATTGCCGTATAATTGAATGGAAATGGATTGGAAAGAGTGAGAGTAGAGAATAGTGCAAAGGGTGTTGGTAGGTGAGAGTTCAATTGTCAGAAGGGGGGATTTGGTATTTAGAGGTTTAGGGATTAGTACCTCTACGTATCATCCAAAATAAATTAATAGATTTGGCTCTTCAATGGCACATGTTAATTTTTAAAACAATGGATGGATTTTGAAAAAACTATTGGTGGGATGGATTGGGTAAACATGTTGCAGGCAAAGTGACAAAATGCTAAGAATGTAACCAGTGTGGCAAAATATATAAGAATAAAGTTCAACTAATGAAATATACAAGCACACCATGAAAGTCATTGAAAGAAATAGCCCTGGACAAAGTGGGCCATTAAAAGAGGCTAAATATAAGCACTACGTATTTGTGGTGGTTAATAGGTACTCAAAATGGCAGGGAATACTGGCAGTTATTGGTATAGAGACAGGATACGTGATTACTCTTTTCAGAGAAATGTTTTAGGAGAAAAGAAGAGAAGGGTTTCTGGACACAATTCTTACTGAAAAAGGAGTGTGCAACTCATGCCAAGAGAAATTAAAAATACATTTTTAAAGCGGAGAGGCAGAAAGCACAAGACGTGTACACCGTACTATCCAGAAGCCAACAGGATAGTCGACAGACTGACAAAAAACACTCAAAGGAGGTATTCAGTCAGCGAGATACACTGGGCGCAAAGGGAAATAATTGAAGAGAAGATGTGGAAATGAAAATTTAAGTTAACAGAACAGTTGATAACAAAGTTGAGTCTATAGTAAAAATATAAGGTAGGTGGAAACTAAAAATGGTTAAAATTTACAAGACCATCAACGGTATTCAAATGTTTTCCTTGAATCTGAACAAAATGTTGCAATCTGCAATTCAAAGTAGATGCCTTTCTTGTTCACTCTTTACATATAGATTCTCAAGTTTGAGTTCTGTTAATTATGGCTGTAAAGAACAATATTGACCACATAAATATTGTTGGATAAAAATATTTTTAGAAATATTTTGACAGCCATAATATTGATTTTCTTTAATCATTACTGAAGCAACAAAAATACTAACTATTAAAATATCATCATTCAAACTATCAGCAACCACTAATAATGAAAATAAAAAGTATAGGGTCCAATTCACAAAGGTATCTTACACTTTTGAGTAAGTTTATACTTTTAAGTAAGTTTACTACTTTTCGATATTCACAAACTCTGAGTGTAAGGTACTGCCAAAAAGTAGACAGTCCAGCACTATACATGGCCAACCACTGATACAGCAACAACCTCTCTCCCAATTAGGCACATTTTTTAACACCCCATCGGATTCTGGGGTGCTAGTTTAGCCTGAAGGGAAAAATAATTAAGAAGTGGCTTTGCCTCTGCAACTTTTTACCACACTTTGATTTTTTCCATGCCACGTGGTCAAAAAGCAAAGAATCCAGGTGGACTAGATAGGTGAAGCCCATTTCCTGTAGGAGCCATACTAAACAAAGTAAGAAATCCATTCATACCAAACTCCTCTACAACTATCATTTATTTTTTGCTATTTTGTTATTTTCTATATATTTAAATTGTAAAATATCAAAACCAAGGTAAAAATCTGAATTATAAATTGTTTTGAAACGTTTACAACAATATGTCATCCTTTTCAATTAATAAAGAAAGTAGCAAATATTTAATAATTATAAAAAACAAACTAAACAAACTATTGTAAATTATTTACACACCTACTCACATAATTAAAACATAGAAATAGTAAAGGGACTACACTATAGCAACTGATAAAAACGCAAACATACATTTAAAACATCAAACTTCTTCTCCTCCAACTTTTCAACTTTAATAAAATAATTAACAATTATTTATTCCTACAGTAGCATAAGACGTGCAAAGCAGAAATCCTATTCCATGTAAAGAAAATTAAGCTTTAAAAAAAACAATAAATGTAAAACTATACTGTCGCATTGAAAAATAGTTCCTTAGAAATCCTTAGAAGTCATTTGTATTGAATCCAATTGGAGGGAAGAAAACTGCGCCTAGATCAACACTCCCAAAAGTAAAATGATGCTCTTTGGGAATAAGAGCTTACATTTAGATTTCACCTAGTGGCCCACCAATCTTGGACCCACACCTACCCCAACTGACCATTCTAGGAACCTAGGCCTCATCCTGGACACTAACCACACCGTGAAGTCCCAGGTCAACTCTGTCATGCTTCCACATCCTTCGCATGTTACACAAAATCTTCCAGTGGCTCCCACTGGACACAAGATGTACCACCATTTAGGTCCTAATCACAAGCAGATTGGACTAGAGCAACCCAATCTACACTGGAAACACCACCCAGCCCCTTCACAGACTTCAAACCATGCAAAACATCCCTGCCAGACTTGTCCTCGATCTCCAGTGTCAAGCCCAAACCACACCACTCCTCAGGGAGCTTCAATAGCTCCCCATCCAAGAGTGCTGCCAGTTCCGACTTCTCACACAAGCATTCAAGTTACTACACAACACAGGAAGCGCATTCACCAGGTTTACTTCAACCAACTCACCAAACAAATTCACTCAATATCACTCTCACTTGCAGGAGGTCTATCATTCTCCTATAAGCTGGCAGTTCTGGAACAACCTCCTCCAACACATCAGGGCCTTCTTCTCACATTTTTTATTCTGCAACAAGTTGAAGACCTGGCTATTCATCTAGTCATTTTACCGGACCATGGAGACTGCCTGTATGCAGGCCTAGCCTCACCACAGGCCTACCCTCACCTACTCAGGGCCTGGATACCCTTGTAGGTGACAACCACTGCGCTACGAATCCACCTTACATTACATTACATTACATTGGACTATGATGCAAAGATGTTTATGAGGTGTTACAGAGACTTAGGGAGAGAGAGAAACAGTGTCACATCTTAGTAGATATGGCAATGTCCTGCTCTCTCTATTTCATCCACCATAGCACAGCAAATTTGGGTGTTGCACCTTGTGAAATACTAATAAATCTACCCCTTCTTTCAGTGTGCCACCACACACATCCACAAATGTATGTGGCACTTCGCCTGGTGACCTGAAAGGTGCATGTACCCAAAGTAGATTCAGAAAGTGATTTAGATTTTCCCTATTATTTTTTTTATAAAATTGGGAGTAAAGTGTAAAGTTGTGCTGTCTAGCTATTTTATGTGGTGCTGCACAGGTGGGGTTATATGTTGTCTGATCACGTAAGCAAATTGACATTTGTAACATACACCATGCTTAGAGTGGATTTTTGACAATATTTCCTGAAGGCTGGGTTAAAATGAAGGTTCAATGATATAATATCATCCATCAAGAATAGAATTACACAAATTTCAGAGATTAAATGGCGAGAACAAAAATATAAATCTCTATACATATCTATAAAAATCACAAATATTGAGCACGCAAATATCGTTTGTCAAAAGTACAGATTTTTCCATATTCAATATCAAAAATGTCAGAAGAAGAAAATGTTGACGCCTATAAATAAACATAGAACATATTAAAAATATTGATTCCCATAATAGTAACTACAATATTATCAACAATACAATTAAAGAATCCCTAAAAATATATAAAAAATGAAACAATGACTTTAAATAAACCTACAACTTGTAATAAACATCCAAAATGTATTTAAAAATATATCACATTAACCAAAAACGAAACATTCACCCAAAAAATGTGCACCTAAATTACATATAATAAAAGCACCAAAAGTATTTTTATAAACTATAAAGATTTAAACACAAACCTAAATATAAATTGGGATATAAACAAATATATTTATATGCAAATTAAACAAACTATGTACCATACTTTAAAAATAAAACATAAGTTATTGTTAGCCCAACAAAGTCTCAACTGATAAAAAGATCATACTATGGTAAGCCAACCAATAAAATAGCACTATTAAAGAGGGGCAAGATGGAGTCCGAGGGAGGACAATGGAGTGTACCCTCCACCCCTTTCTGACCGTACTTCCATTTGCCATAATCCCCCCCCTCTTTTCAGGATGGAAAATGTTTGCTGGGGCTGTGCTATTAAAGGCTCTAAAGATACACTTGATTTATTGTCCTAGCAGCGGCGTAACTTTATCCACTGTTGCAGCTGAAAGTGTTCAAAGTGGAGTTGACACTTCCACGGCAACACTGACAGCTTTGCCGCTGCAGCTGTGACTTTTACGGATTACAACTTACCTGTGAACTCCCAGCCCCAGGTTCAGTTTCAGAGTGCTGCTCCAGATGGCACCTAAATCACAGTCCATGAAGCCAGTAAGGATGATGAAACCCCACTCCGGAGACCCTCTTCCCCTCAATCAATCAATCAATCAATCAGTGCTTCCAAAGGGCAACTACTCACCTGTTAGGGTCTCAAGGCACTGTGGGGGGAGAAGTGTAGCATTCACCGGTGAGGTGGTTCTTAAAAAAGACATGTCTTCAGTTCCTTCGTGAAGCTGAGGAGGGAGGTGGTTTGTCCTGATGCGGGGTACTTCTGTGAGAGAGAGCTGGGCTAAGAGTAGGGCCCTATGGGGTACGTAGAGGTTAAGTCGCTGGTTCAGGTAGGCTGGTCCGGTGTTATGGAGGGCTTTGCATGCATGGATGAGGAATTTGAAGGTGATTCTTTTGTCTATAGGAAGTCAGTGCAGTGTACGCAGGTGTTGCGAGATGTGGCAGTATCGAGGTAGGTTGAGGACCAGTCTGGCTACGGCGCTCTGGATGTTTTGTAGTTTGCGGGTGAGTTTCTTGTGATTCCAGAATAGAGTGCATTGCCATAGTCCAGTCTGCTGTTGATGAGGGTGTGTGTGATGCTCTTTCTCTGCTCGCGGGGGATCCATTTGAAGGACTTGCATAGGAGGTGGAGGGTGCGGAAGCAGGTGGAGGTGACTGAGTTGATTTGATGGTTCATGCTGAGATTGGATTCCAGGATGATCCCGAGGTTGCAGGCTTGGCTGGTGGGAGTAGGCAGGTTTCTGAGGGTGGGTGACCACCAGGAGTCGTTCCACGCATTAGTTTGAGGGCCCATGATGAGTACTTCTGTCTTGTTTGCATTGAGTTGAAGGCAGCTGTTTCTCATCCAGTTGGCGACTGCTTCCATGCCTTCATGGAAGTGGCTTTATTCGGTTCATTGTAGAGGGAGAGGATGAGTTGAGTGTCGTCGGCATAGGAGATGATGTTGATTCCGTAGCTTCTGACGATGATGGCTAGTGGGCCATGTAGATGTTAAACAACGTGGGGCTGAGGGAGGATTCCTGGGGAACTCCCCAGGTGGTGGATATGGGGTGTGCAAGGAAGGGGGCGAGTCTCACTCATTGAGTTCTGCCAGAGAGGAAGGATTGGATCAAGTTGAGGGCCTTGTCTCTGATGCCGGCTTCATGGAGTCTTCGTATCAGGGTGTGATGGGAGACTGTGTCAAAGGCCGCCGAGAGGTCTAGCAGGATGGTGCCACCATCACTCCCTTGTCCAGCAGGGAGCAGATGTCGTCTGTTGCGGCCAGGAGGGCTGTTACGGTGCTAAGGTTTTTCCTGAATCTGGATTGGGAGATGTCGATGATGTTGTATTCTAAAAACGTGGTGAGTTGGCTGTTGACTGCTTTTTCGATGACTTTCACAGGAAATGGGAGGAGGGTGATTGGCCTGAAGTTTTTGAGGTTGGTGGGGTGTGCCAAGGGTTTCTTGAGGAGGGGGTTGATCTCGACGTATTTCTAGTCGTCGGGGAAGGTCGCGGCAGCTAGTGAACAGTTGATGGTGAGGCGGAGCTTGGGGGGAATGGTGTCTGCGGCTCTGTTGAAAATGTGGTGGGGGCATGGGTCCGTAGGGCCCTGGAGTATAAGGACCTCATTGTTCTCAGAGTATCTTCGGTGGTGAAGGGTGTCCAGGTGGTGATTGTTGGTTTGTTGGTGTCAGGTTTTGGTAGAGGGGGTTCTGCGCATAGGTTGTCCTTGCTGAAACTGTCATAGATGGTCTTGATTTTGTGGAGGAAGTAGGTATTGAGTCTGTCACAGAGGTCCTGTGAGGGTCGGATGTCCATTGTTTCACTGTTGGGTTGGGCGAACTCCTTGATGATGCTGAAGAGTTCCTTGCTGTTGTGTGCGTGTGAGGAGATTCTGGGGGTCATTCCGACCCTGGCGGTCCAAGACCGCCAGGGCCGGGGCCCACGGAAGCACCGCCAACAGGCTGGCGGTGCTCCCCAGCCGATTCTGACCACAGCGTTAAAGCTGCGGTCAGAAAAGGGAATCCGGCGGTTTCCAGCCGGATTTCCCCTGCATGGACTGAATCTCCATGGCGGCGCTGCAAGCAGCGCTGCCATGGAGATTCCGACCCCCTTCCCGCCATCCTGTTCCTGGCGGTTTTTACCGCTAGGAACAGGATGGCGGGAACGGGTGTCGTGGGGCCCCTGGCATGGGCAGTGCAGGGGCCCCCTAACAGGGCCCCATAAAGATTTTCACTGTCTGCATTGCAGACAGTGAAAATCGCGACGGGTGCAACTGCACCCGTCTCACCCCTGCAACTCATTCGGAGCCGGCTTCATTGTTGCAGGGCCTTTCTCCTTTGGCGGGCGCCCGCCGGCCCAGCGGGAAAGCCAGAATGGCCTCCGTGGTCTTTTGACCGTGGAGCGACCAAAAGTCGGAATGAGGGCCATAGTCTTGTATAGCTTTCTTTCTGGTGTTTCTGATGAGTTGGTGGTGTGCGGTGGTGGCGGCTCTGAAGTTGCTATGGGCTTCTGTGGATTTAGTGTTTCTCCAGATTTTCTCGAGGCGGCGACAAGTGCATCTAGATTCTCGGAGTTCTGGGGTGAACCGGCTGGCTTTCTTTGCATGGGTACTGTTGTTCTTTTTGAGGGAGGCTATGCTGTTGGTGCAGTCAGCGATCCATTTGTGGAAGGTGCGAGCTGTGGTGTTTGGGTTGTCGTTGTATGCGATGGTGGGGGCGGCGATGGCGAGGGTGGTGGTGAGCTGATCATCTGTGATTCTTGTCCAGTTTCTATGTGATGTTTGGTGTTGGGCTCGAATGATGGTGGGTGTATTGAAGGTGAAATGGATGCATCTGTGGTCTGTCCATGGGGGTTCTGAGGTGTGACTGAAGGTAGCGGAGGTTCCTATTGTGAAGATGGGATCATGGGTGTGTCCTGCTGAGTCTGCTGGCTCCGTCACAATCTGTTGGAGCCCTCTGTTGTGGAGGTTGTCTAGGAGGGATGCGGTGTTGGGGTCTTGTAGGATGTCGAGGTGGAAGTTGAGGTCTCCTAGCAGGGTGTAGTTGGTGGCTGTGATGGCTTGTGCGGAGATGCCGTCCTTGATGGAGTTGGCAAAGGGATCACGTGGTCCGGGAGGGCGGTAGATGAGGGTTCCCCTGATGGTGGATGTCGGGCTGGTATGTAGTTAGAAGTGGAGGTCTTCCATCAGGCTTGTGGATTCTTCTGAGTCTTTGGAGTGTGTGTTCAGGTGGAGGTTGGACCTGTGGACGATAACAATTCCCCAAGAGGGTGGCTGGGGCGGGCTTTCTGGGTGATTTTTGTGGCGATGCCCGGGCCTGAGGTGGTGCTGGTCCAGGTCTTGGTGAGGAATGTGATGTCTGAGGTGAATGTGAAGGAGGTCCCAGATTTCCGTAGCCTATTTATGGAGGGAGCGGATGTTGAGGAGAATGCACTTCAGAGTTTTCGGGGTCGGTGTGTTGTTGCGGGTAGGTTGTGCTGGGTCCAAGGTCTTGGTGGTGGTGTAGGTTTGGCGGCAGCGGAGGCAGCTGAAGGGTCTGTGGGAGTTAGCAAGTGATGCTTGCCTGCAGTTGTTGTTGCATCCTGGGTTGAGTGCGATGAGTGCTGCTGACATGTAGAGGTGGCGGGTGGCAGGACCAGGGGTCCTTGCGCTGTTCAAAGTCGGTTCACGGATGGGTGCTGATGGGCTTGCCTTAGGTGTGCCATTGGTGAGCCAGCGGCACACCCGCTGCGCTCGCCCGCCATAAAGTAGGGCGGGGTGGAGAGGACAGCTGGGAGGCGGAGAGGGAAACAATGCAAACAAGGTGGGGCTGCGGGGGTAGCAGTGGCGGGGTGAAAGAGAGAGGGGAGTGGGCAGGTCCATGGGGGTAGCAGCGGTGGGGAGCATGAAAGAGTGGAGAGGGAGAGAGAGAAGCGAGAATGAGAGGAGTGATGAGAAAAATGAGGAAAAGATAGAGGAAAGCGCAGAAAGCGAGAGGTACAACAAAAGCACACAAAAGAAAACACTAAAAGAAACTAAACTGAAAGAAAGATGAGGAGAAAAGAGAAAAAAGAAAGGAGGCAGAGGGCACCCCAGTAGAAGACCAGAGCTCTCCCATTAGACACCAGGGATGAGGCGCAGGCAGAAGCGTGCAGGTGGAGGAGGGCCTCGAACTCCTGACTGAGGTCAGAGTTCAAGAGAGAGGGGCTTCCCTTGCTGGTGGAGTTACACGCTGGCAAAGCAGTTCACTGACAAGGTCAGGGAGGTTGCTCTTCCTCTTGTGCAGCAGGCGCCTTTAAGCAGGGAGGAGGGGAGGACGGCTGGGAGGCGGGAGCGGGAAACAGCACGAAAAAGAGGAGCTGGGCTGCGGGAGCAGCAGCAGCGGGGTGAAAGAGAGAGGAGGGGTGGGGCAGCAGCGGAGGGAGCATGAGAGAGAGGAGAGAAAAAAAGAGAAGCAAGAATGAGAGGAGTGACGAGAAAAACGAGGAACAGATAGAGGAAAGCGCAGAAGGTGAGAGGCACAAAAACAACACACAAATGAAAACACTAAAAGAAACTAAACTGGAAGAAAAATGAGGAAAAAAGAGAAAAAAGAAAGGAGGCAGAGGGTAGCCCAGTAGAAGAGCAGAGCTCTCCCACTAGACACCAACAATGAGGCTCAGGCAGAAGCCTGCAGGTGCAGGAGGGCCTTGAACTCCTGACCGAGGTCAGAGTTCAAGACAGAGGGGCTTCACTTGCTGGTGGAGCTACGCAGTGGCAAAGCAGTTCACTGACAGGGTCAGTGAGGTTGCTCTTCCTCCCGCGCAGCGGTCGCCATTAAGTATGGAGGGTGAGGAGAGGAAAGCTGGGAGGCAGGAGCGGGAAATGGCATGAAAAAGGGGGGGCAAGGCAGCGGGGGCAACAGCTGCAAGGTGAAAGAGGGAGAGGAGGCGGTGGGACCAGCAGGGGCAGGGAGCGCGAGAGAGAGGAGGGGGAGAGAAAGAAGCGAGAATGAGAGGAGTGACAAGAAAAACAAGGAAAAGATAGAGGAAAGAGCAGATAGCGAGAGGCACAAAAACAGCACACAAAAGAAAACACTAAAAGAAACTAAACTGGAGGAAAAATGAGAAAAGACGACAAAAGAAAGGAGACAGAGGGTAGCCCAGTAGAAGAGCAGAGCTCTCCCACTAGACACCAACAATGAGGCGCAGGCAGAAGCCTGCAGGTGCAGGAGGGCCTTGAACTCCTGACCGAGGTCAGAGTTCAAGATAGAGGGGCTTCACTTGCAGGTGGAGCTACGCTGTGGCAAAGCAGATCATTGACGGTCAGTGAGGTTACTCTTCCTCCTGCACAGTGGCAGCCATTAGGTATGGAGGGGGGAGACGAGGACAGCTGGGAGGCAGGAGTGAGAAATGGCATGAAAAAGGGGGTTGGGGGGAACAGCTGTGGGGTGAAAGAGAGAGAGGAGGGTGGCGGGCCAGTAGGGGCAGGGAGCGTGAGAGAGAGGAGAGATAGAGAAAGAAGCGAGAATGAGAGGAGTGACAAGAAAAACCAGGAAAAGATTGAGGAAAGCGCAGAAAGCGAGAGGCACAAAAACAGCACACAAAAGAAAACCCTAAAAGAAACTAAACTGGAAGAAAAACGAGGAGAAAAGAGAAAAAAGAAAGGAGGCAGAGGGCAGCCCAGTAGAACAGCAGAGCTCCCCCATTAGACAGCAGTGATGAGGCGCAGGCAGAAGCCTGCGGGTGGAGGAGGGATTCGAACTCCTGACCGAGGTCAGAGTTCAAGAGAGAGGGGCTTCCCTTGCTGGTGGAGTTACACGCTGGCAAAGCAGTTCACTGACAATGTCAGGGAGGTTGCTCTTCCTCTCGTGCAGGAGGCGCCATTAAGCAGGGAGGAGGGGAGGACAGCTGGGAGGCGGGAGCGCGAAGCAGCACAAAAAAGAGCGGCTGGGCTGCGGGAGCAGCGGGGTGAAAGAGAGAGGAGGGGGTGGGGCAGCAGCGGAGGGAGCATGAGAGAGAGGAGAGAAAAAAAGAGAGGCAAGAATGAGAGGAGTGACGAGAAAAACGAGGAACAGATAGAGGAAAGCGCAGAAGGTGAGAGGCACAAAAACAACACACAAATGAAAACACTAAAAGAAACTAAACTGGAAGAAAAATGAGGAAAAAAGAGAAAAAAGAAAGGAGGCAGAGGGTAGCCCAGTAGAAGAGCAGAGCTCTCCCACTAGACACCAACAATGAGGCGCAGGCAGAAGCCTGCAGGTGCAGGAGGGCCTTGCACTCCTTACCAAGGTCAAAGTTCAAGACAGAGGGGCTTCACTTGCTGGTGGAGCTACACAGTGGCAAAGCAGTTCACTGACAGGGTCAGTTAGGTTGCTCTTCCTCCTGCGCAGCAGCCGCCATTAAGTATGGAGGGGGAGGAGAGGACAGCTGGGAGGCAGGAGCCGGAAATGGCATGAAAAATGGGGGTCAAGGCCGCGGGGGCAACAGCTGCAAGGTGAAAGAGAGAGAGGAGGTGGGCGGGACCAGCAGGGGCAGGGAGCGTGAGAGAGAGGAGGGAGAGAGAAAGAAGCGAGAATGAGAGGAGTGACAAGAAAAACAAGGAAAAGATAGAGGAAAGCGCAGCTAGCGAGAGGCACAAAAACAGCACACAAAAGAAAACACTAAAAGAAACTAAACTGGAAGAAAAATTAGAAAAGACGAAAAAGAAAGGAGGCAGAGGGTAGCCCATTAGAAGAGCAGAGCTCTCCCACTAGACACCAACAATGAGGCGCAGGCAGAAGCCTGCAGTTGCAGGAGGGCCTTGAATTCCTGACCGAGGTCAGAGTTCAAGACAGAGGGGCTTCACTTGCTGGTGGAGCTACGCTGTGGTAAAGCAGTTCACTGACAGGGTCAGTGAGGTTGCTCTTCCTCCCTCGCAGCAGCCGCCATTAAGTATGGATGGGGGAGAAGAGGACAGCTGGGAGGCAGGAGTGAGAAATGGCATGAAAAAGGGGGGTGGGGCCATGGAGGGAACAGCTGTGGGGTGAAAGAGAGAGAGGAGGGGGGCGGGGCCAGCAGGGTCAGGGAGCGTGAGAGAGAGGAGAGATAGAGAAAGAAGCGAGAATGAGAGGAGTGACAAGAAAAACAAGGAAAAGATTGAGGAAAGCGCAGAAAGCAAGAGGCACAAAAACAGCACGCAAAAGAAAACCCTAAAAGAAACTAAACTGGAAGAAAAACGAGGAGAAAAGAGGAAAATGAAAGGAGGCAGAGGGCCTAGTAGAAGAGCAGAGCTCCCCCATTAGACAGCAGTGATGAGGCGCAGGCAGAAGCCTGCGGGTGGAGGAGGGCCTCGAACTCCTGACCGAGGTCAGAGTTCAAGATAGAAGGGCTTCACTTGCTGGTGGAGCTACACGGTGGCAAAGCAGTTCACTGACAAGGTCAGTGAGGTTGCTCTTCCTCCTGTGCAGCGGCCGCCATTAATCAGCGAGGGGGAAGGAGAGGACAGCTGGGTGGCGGGAGTGGGAAATGGCAGGAAAAGGGGTCGGTGTCGCGGGGGCAACAGCGGCCGGGTAAAAGAGAGAGAGGAAGGGGCGGGGCCAGCAGCAGCGGGGTTCGTGAGAGAGGAGAGAGAAAGAAAGAAGCGAGAATTAATGGAGTGACATGTAACGCAAGGAAAAGATAGAGGAAAGCACAGAAAGCGAGAGGCACAAAAACAGCACACAAAAGAAAACCCTAAAAGAAACTAAACTGGAAGAAAAACGAGGAGAAAAGAGAAAAAAGAAAGGAGGCAGAGGGCAGCCCAGTAGAAGAGCAGAGCTTCCCCATTAGACAGCAGTGATGAGGCACAGGCAGAAGCCTGCGGGTGGAGGAGGGCCTCGAACTCCTCACCGAGGTCAGAGTTCAAGATAGAAGGGCTTCACTTGCTGGTGGAGCTACACGGTGGCATAGCAGTTCACTGACAAGGTCAGTGAGGTTGCTCTTCCTCCTGTGCAGCGGCCGCCATTAAGCAGGGAGGGGGAAGGAGAGGACAGCTGGGAGGCGGGAGTGGGAAATGGCAGGAAAAGGGGTCGGTGTCGCGGGGGCAACAGCGGCCGGGTAAAAGAGAGAGAGGAGGGGGCGGGGCCAGCAGCGGCGGGGTTCGTGAGAGAGAGGAGAGAGAAAGAAAGAAGCGAGAATTAATGGAGTGACATGTAACGCAAGGAAAAGATAGAGGAAAGCACAGAAAGCGAGAGGCACAAAAACAGCACACAAAAGAAAACCCTAAAAGAAACTAAACTGGAAGAAAAACGAGGAGAAAAGAGAAAAAAGAAAGGAGGCAGAGGGCAGCCCAGTAGAAGAGCAGAGCTTCCCCATTAGACAGCAGTGATGAGGCACAGGCAGAAGCCTGCGGGTGGAGGAGGGCCTCGAACTCCGGACCGAGGTCAGAGTTCAAGAGAGAGGGGCTTCCCTTGCTGGTGGAGTTACACGCTGGCAAAGCAGTTCACTGACAAGGTCAGGGAGGTTGCTCTTCCTCTCGTGCAGGAGGCGCCTCTAAGCAGGGAGGAGGGGAGGACAGCTGGGAGGCGGGAGCGGGAAACGGCACGAAAAAGAGGGGCTGGGCTGCGGGAGCAGCAGCAGTGGGGTGAAAGAGAGAGAGGAGGGGGTGGGGCAGCAGCGGAGTGAGAGTGAGAGAGAGGAGAGAGAAAAAGAGAAGCAAGAATGAGAGGAGTGACAAGAAAAACGAGGAACAGATAGAAGAAAGCGCAGAAAGTGAGATGCACAAAAACAACACACAAAAGAAAACACTAAAAGAAACTAAACTGGAAGAAAAATGAGGAAAAAAGAAAGGAGGCAGAGGGTAGCCCAGTAGAAGAGCAGAGCTCTCCCACTAGACACCATTGATGAGGTGCAGGCAGAAGCCTGCATTTGCAGGAGGGTCTTGAACTCCTGACCGAGGTCAAAGTTCAAGACAGAGGGGCTTCACTTGCTGGAGGAGCTACGCAGTGGCAAAGCAGTTCACTGACAGGGTCAGTTAGGTTGCTCTTCCTCCTGCGCAGCAGCCGCCATTAAGTATGGAGGGGGAGGAGAGGACAGCTGGGAGGCAGGAGCTGGAAATGGCATGAAAAAGGGGGGTCAAGGCCGCGGGGGCAACAGCTGCAAGGTGAAAGAGAGAGAAGAGGCGGGCGGGACCAGCAGGGGCAGGGAGCGTGAGAGAGAGGAGGGAGAGAGAAAGAAGCAAGAATGAGAGGAGTGACAAGAAAAACAAGGAAAAGATAGAGGAAAGCGCAGCTAGCGAGAGGCACAAAAAAAGCACACAAAAGAAAACACTAAAAGAAACTAAACTGGAAGAAAAATGAGAAAAGACGAAAAAGAAAGGAGGCAGAGGGTAGCTCATTAGAAGAGCAGAGCTCTCCCACTAGACACCAACGATGAGGCGCAGGCAGAAGCCTGCAGGTGCAAGAGGGCCTTGAATTCCTGACTGAGGTCAGAGTTCAAGACAGAGGGGCTTCACATGCTGGTGGAGCTACGCTGTGGCAAAGCAGTTCACTGACAGGGTCAGTGAGGTTGCTCTTCCTCCCGTGCAGCGGCCGCCATTAAGTATGGAGGGGGGAGAAGAGGACAGTTGGGAGGCAGGAGTGAGAAATGGCATGAAAAAGGGGGGTGGGGCCATGGGGGGAACAGCTGTGGGGTGAAAGAGAGAGAGGAGGGGGGCGGGCCAGCAGGGGCAGGGAGCGTGAGAGAGAGGAGAGATAGAGAAAGAAGCGAGAATGAGAGGAGTGACAAGAAAAACAAGGAAAAGATTGAGGAAAGCGCAGAAAGCAAGAGGCACAAAAACAGAAAACCCTAAAAGAAACTAAAGTGGAAGAAAAACGAGGAGAAAAGAGAAAAAATAAAGGAGGCAGAGGGCCTAGTAGAAGAGCAGAGCTCCCCCATTAGACAGCAGTGATGAGGCGCAGGCAGAAGCCTGCGGGTGGAGGAGGGCCTCGAACTCCTGTCCGAGGTCAGAGTTCAAGATAGAAGGGCTTCACTTGCTGGTGGAGCTACACGGTGGCAAAGCAGTTCACTAACAAGGTCAGTGAGGTTGCTCTTCCTCCTGTGCGGCGGCCGCCATTAAGCAGGGAGGGGGAAGGAGAGGACAGCTGGGAGGCGGGATGGGAAATGGCAGGAAAAGGGGTCGGTGCCGCAGGGGCAACAGCGGCCGGGTAAAAGAGAGAGAGGAGGGGGCGGGGCCAGCAGCGGCGGGGTTCGTGAGAGAGAGGAGAGAGAAAGAAAGAAGCGAGAATTAATGGAGTGACATGTAACGCAAGGAAAAGATAGAGGAAAGCACAGAAAGCGAGAGGCACAAAAACAGCACACAAAAGAAAACCCTAAAAGAAACTAAACTGGAAGATAAATGAGGAGAAAAGAGAAAAAAGAAAGGAGGCAGAGGGAAGCCCAGTAGAAGAGCAGAGCTCTCCCACTAGACACCAGTGATGAGGCGCAGGCAGAATCCTGAGGGTGGAGGAGGGCCTCAAACTCCAGACTGAGGTCAGAGTTCACGAAAGAAGGGCTTCACTTGCTGGTGGAGCTACCAGTGGCAGAGCAGTTTACTGACTAGGTCAGTGAGATTGCTCTTCCTCCCACACAGTGGGCGCCATTAAATAGGGAGGGGGGAAGATAGGACAGCTGAGAGGCGGGAGCTGGAAACGGTGCGATCAAAGGGGGTGGGCCGCAGCGCCAGGGTGAAAGAGAGAAAGGAGGGGAGCGGGGCTGGGGGGACAGCAGCGGCTGGGAGTGCAAGAGAGAGGAGAGAGAAAGAGAGAAGCGAGAATGAGATGAGTGACGAGAAAAATGAGGAAAAGATAAAGGAAAGCGCAGAAAGCAAGAGGCACAAAAATAGCACACAAAAAAACACTAAAAGAAACTAAACTGGAATTAAAACAAGGAGAAAAGAGAAAAAAGAAAGGAGGCAGAGAGCAGCCCAGTAGAAGAGCAGAGCTCTCCCATTAGACACCAAGGATGAGGTGCAGGCAGAAGCCTGCGGGTGGAGGAGGGCCTCAAACTCCTGACTGATGTCAGAGTTCGAAACAGAGGAGCTTCACTTGCTAGTGGAGCTATGCGGTGGCAGAGGAGTTCACTGACAAGGTCAGTGAGGATGTTCTTCCTCCCGTGCAGCGGCCCCCATTAAGTAGGGAGGGGAGGACAGCTGTGAGGTGGAAGTGGGAAACGGCGCAAAAAAGTGGGGTGGGCTGCAGGTATAGCAGCGGTGGGGTGAAAGAGAGAAAGAGGAGGGGGGCTGGGCCGTGGGGGCAGTAGTGGCAGGGAGTGTGAGGGAGAGGAGAGAGAAAGAGAAGCGAGAATGAGAGGAGTGATGAGAAAAACAAAGAAAAGATAGAGGAAAACGCAGAAAGCGAAAGGCACAAAAACAGCACACAAAAGAAAACACTAAAGGAAACTAAACTGGAAGAAAATGAGGCAAACAGAGAAACAAGAAAGGAGGCAGAGGGCAGCCCAGTAGAAGAGCAGAGCTCTCCACTAGACACCAGGGATGAGGCTCAGGCAGAAGCCTCAGGGTGGAGGAGGGCCTCGAACTCCTGACTGAGGTCAGAGTTCAAGACAAAGGGGCTTCTCTTGCTGGTGGAGCTATGGGGTGGCAGAGCAGCTCATTATGAACTCACACTCAGGAAAGTGTGAGTGGAAGAGCGGAGCAGTGTCAAAGGCATTGGACAGCACCCTGCCTCAATGAACTCCACAGGCTCACGGGTCAAAAAAATGACTGGGTCCACTGCTCCCCCCAGCAAGTCATTGGCAATTTTGGCAACAGCAGCAGCTTTTTTTTAAAAGCTGGCTTATGTTCTGACGCCCAAAATAACTGCAAAAGATATAAAGGACTGCAATTCGGCCTCTGAATCCCAGATTGAACCAGGGTCAGAACCCCCGGTTAAAGAGACGCAGATCGCATAGGAGCTGACAAATACTTCTCAGACACTGCATCATGACACTTTCCTAACTGTGAGTACTGTTGGAAACCCCCCCGGTAATACTGATGCAGACTTAGAAAATGAAGCGGTAGTTCAGAACCAACTGATACTCATGGACATTCCTGCAAAATGCCTTGGTGGTGATATAGGGGACTCTCAGGATGTTGAGGCTGAGGTTCAACGGGGGTCCAGAAAGGGTGGGGTAGGCAACATCTGCAATCCAAAGAACTCAGTGGCTTTATTAGGTGGAAAGAAATGCATTAAGAACCCTGCACAAGGCTTGGTTGATAATTCTGGCAAGGTACAATGGCTAGAAATCACTGCTCTTTCCTGACCTCCCCCTCAAGGTGACTCTGAAGTTAGGGAGTATTTTTTTTTCTCTCTCTGACCAATCAGACTTGTCTGATGGAGACATAGGCCCTCATTATGACATTGGCGGTAAATGGCTGTTACCGCCGCGGTGACGGCCGGCAACATACCACTGCGTGGCAAATATCCATTTGCCGTGTTTTGACACACACACACCAAACCGACAGAATACTGCCACGTACACAAATCCGCAAGCCCAAGGTCAGTGGTTAAGTGTTGGTACGAACACCCATACCGTTACAACAACAATACAACGTCCACCACATTATGGCCCACAAATCACCAATGCGGACATTCAATGGCAGTAAACCATTGGCGGTACCCACTGGCACTCTCAGATTGGCCACCCAAATACAAAACAACACAACATTGGCCTAAACGAAAATCACACACCTGACACTGAGACACACAACACACCCAACCACAGCACTATAAAACACACATCCACATTACACACAACCCTTTACGAACACCAATAATCGCCACAAGACTAACAAGAAAACCACTGAGACAGCTACACACACACATTACAAACACCCGTCCATCTGTCACCAACCCACATCCCACACCCCACCACATCACTCAATAGCCTCTGCACAAGACACAACACCCATGGCCCCACTAAGGCACCCCCGTTTCACTGATGATGAGTTGGGGGTCATGGTGGAGGAAATATTCACGGTAGAGCCACAACTGTTTGGAGCACAGGTACAGCAAATATCCATTGCCAGGAAGATGGAGATATGGCGGGAAATCGTGGACAGGGTGAATGCCGTGGGAAAGCATCCAAGAACAAGGGACGACATCAGGAAGAGATGAAATGGCCTACGGGGGAAGGTGCATTCCATAGCAGCAAGGCAATAGCTCGCCATCCAGAGGACTGGCAGTTGACCCCAACCTCCTCCCCCACAGCTCACAGCATGGGAGGATGGGAGGAACAAGTCTTGGCAATCCTGCATCCTGAGGGACTCACTGGAGTAGACGGAGGACTGGACACTGGTGAGTCAATTTTTACTACTCATTACCCCCATACCTGCATGCCATCACACACCCTCACCTTCACTCCCATCCCTCCACTCCATCCCACACACTGCACCTACACATCTGACTAACCCCAATGCCAAGCCCTGCATGCTAAACCAATGCATGGCCAGCCCTTCCATCCCATCCCTGCATGTACACCCATCACCAAAGCATGCACAGCATGGAGAACTAACAATCCTACAATAAATCACCAAACACAAACAAAGCTGGCAGGGCAACAGCAACAATAGAGGGGAAGCTAGGTATGTACAATATGTCACAGACATGAAGCATAACACATCATTTATGGCCCCAGAAAATCTCAGCGGCGAGGAGGTGCCACGACTATCCAGTCCCCCAACAGAAGATGCCCCCAGTGATGACAGTAACTCTGGACTTCACGAACTGGATGAACTACCTGGCCCATCAGGAACCACTGGTCAGTCGGCCCACTCACAGTCCACCACAGAGCCTCCCCCATCAGTATTCAAAATCACAACACCCTCCCAATGTGCCCACACCTCTGTCCGCAGGACACGTCAATCAGCAGTGTGCCCACCTGTACAGGGACCCCAGTCCCAAGTCCCAAGACAATCAGGGACCCGGGGTCAGCGGCAGAAGGCACACCATTCAGGGGACACATGCACAGGGAAACAGGGACACTGGAAGGACAGCTGTGTGCCAGGGGGATGACAGGCCCAGGGAACCGGCTCTCCAGGAGGCACTCACTAATGTCCTGGGGGCTTACCAACAATCCGAGGACAAGATTGGCCAGATCATTACCAACATGCAGGAGAACAAGTGGCTGCAGGAAGAACACCATCAGGAGATCAGGGAGGATTTGCAAGCCCTCAACACCATCATGGTCTTCATAGCAGGGGTGCTGGCTGATGTGGCCAACATCATGAGGGAATGGACAGCACACCAGCAGGCCCCTACCACTAGCCAGTCTACTGACCAGTCCCCCACTTCTGCTGCAGCTAGTTGGCAGGAGGCCATGCCACAGGACCCACAGGCCACCAGCACCCCTCCCCCTGCAGAAGGTGAACCACCATTCAAATGTTCCCTAAGACTCAGACAGAAGCCAGAGACACTTGCCAAGACCAAGACCACTGCCAGGAAATGAGACCCTCCTGAATGGCCCCCTTGTGACCCACCAGGCACCTTGTCAACTATGATCTGCCTTTGCACTCCTTCCTATGGCCCCTTGGACACTGGACCCGTGCTACAAACAGACTGTAACAATACCATGGACTTTCCTCTACCATCACCCCGTTCCATTGCATTTTTCCGTCAATTATTTGCACTATAATTAACACCCTTAAACACAACTTGAGTGATAGTGTTTTATGTGATGAAAATTTGCATTAAAGGAAATAGTTACATCTTGTGCAAATGATCTGAACACTGTGATAGCGTACAATTAATGACCTGTAGCTGTCTGTAGTCATCACATCAGTACACATTTGTTATAACACCAACATCTGCCAAATGAGAAGTCATAGGTGACAATAAGTTGAGATGCAAAGGAAGTGAATGTCATCCTGCTACAGCCACACAGAAAACATAAATATTCAGAGGAATGGTCAGTTCCACTGTCTCACTTGTGTTTCATTGGAAGTATTGAAGTATAACTGATGTTCTGTTGTCCAGATCCACATCCTCTGCCTCCTCTTTCTCATTGTCCTCAGGGTCCACTGTTGCCACAGGGGAATTTCCAGTCTCCTCCTCCTGCAGATAAGGCACATGTCGTCTGAGTGCCAGGTTGTGCAACGTGCAGCATGCCGCTACTATTTAGCAGACCTTTTTGGGTGAGTCGCACAGGGATCCACCTGTTAGATGGAGGCATCTGAACCTGCCCTTCAGGAGGCCAAAGGTCCTTTCAATAATTCTCCTGGTTCGCCCATGTGCATCATTATAACGATTCTCAGCCCCTCTCCTGGCATCCCTCACAGGGGTCAGGAGCCACAATAGGTTTGGGTAGCCAGAGTCACCTGAAAGTATTGAGGGACAAACATTAGCCTTACACAATGGTATGGGGTTAACACCAGAAGTCATACACTGACATACATTGTGGGGGGAGTCAGGCTCACCAATTAGCCACACCCTGTGCCTCTGTAGTTGTGCCATCACATTTGGGATGCTGCTATTCCTCAGGACGAAGGTGTCATGCACTGATCCAGGATACTTGGCAGTGACCTGGGAGATGTACTGTTCCGCCAGTCACACCATTTCCACACTGAGTGAGTGGAAACTCTTTCAATTCCTGAACACCTGTTCATTCTGGCCGGGGGACAAACTCAATATGTGTACCATCAATCGCCCCAACAATATTGGGTATATGTCCCATTGCATAGAATCCTGCCTTCACAGTGGCAAAATCTTCCACCTTTGGGAAAGCAATGTGGCACATGTGTTTTACCAAGGCAGACAAAACCCATGCCAGCACGTCTGAGAACATTGGCTGTGACATTCCTGCTGCCAAGCCCACTGTCACTTGGAAAGAACCAGTTGCCAGGAAATGGAGCACTGATAGAACCTGCACAATAGGGGGGATCCCAGTGGGATGACTGATGGCTGATATCAGATCAGGCTCCAATTGGGCCCACAGCTCTGTGATTGTGGCCCTTTCTGGTCTATCAGTGAGTATCATGTGCCTCTCCTCCAGTGTAGCCAAGTCCACATGGGTCTGTACACGGGGGCTTGTCTCCTCCTCCTAATCATCCGCAGTGGTAGATATCTAAGGGACACAAGAGTGAGTAGGCTGTCACACTTTGAAAAATGGAACCACCTCCTCAGTGTACATTGAGCACTGATGTGATGGGACAATGGGAATGTCAATGCATGTGCAAATTGTAGCAATGACGCAGTTATGGATTATCTGAATGTAGTCCACCACCATGAAATGGCGACTGCCTGTCCTGTGTCTAGGGACAGATGGAAATGAGGTAACTTAGCCGACGTTGTGTGTCATGGCGGAAGGCGATCTTGCTCCGCCGTGCAATTCCTCATGGGCTAATATGGGGCTCTATGGAGTACAGTGGCCAATGGAGATCAGCGGCTGCGGTGACGGTGTACACCACTGCGGATCTGACACCCATTTTCTATCTAAATACTCACTTGATTTATGACTTTCCTCAGGACAACACCTACACTGCGTGTGCTGCTGTGACCTGTGTCTGGATCCTGGCATGGCCCGGGTGACCTGCCTTCACTTCAGAGGAGTTGGAGCACTTGGTGGATGGGGTCCTACCCCAGTATGGACGGCTGTGTGGGCTTCCAGACCAACAGGTGAGTACACCTTAGGCACAATGCATGTGACAACTTTGTATGGAGATGTGTGTGCAAGCATCATGTCATTTGGGGAGTGGTATGTCTGGTGCTAGTGTACATGGTGGGTGCTGGGTGATGTTTGTGCCAATGGAGATGGAAATGGGATTTGTGGACCATAGGTGTGACATTCTGGATTGTATGTGTATCGGTGTCCTCCTGTCTGTGTTTCCTTT
Source organism: Pleurodeles waltl (assembly GCF_031143425.1). NCBI lineage: Eukaryota > Metazoa > Chordata > Amphibia > Caudata > Salamandridae > Pleurodeles > Pleurodeles waltl. The sequence goes on from NC_090437.1 coordinate 33,174,728, forward strand.
GCAGGTCAGCACCCATCAGAAGAAGGGATTGTGTCATGCCATTGCCAAGGAAGCAGGCGGAGCACCCACTGCAGGAAAAGGTGGGAGGACCTGAGTCGCTGGGCCTAGAAGACTATGGAGGCCCAGCTGGGGATGGCCTCCCAACGAGGGCGGGGTGCATGTTGGAACCTGACCTCCCTGATGGCCCACATACAGGTGCTGGCCTACCTAGAGCTGGATGGGCGCAAGGGCATCACAGCAGCCACAAGGTGGTGAGTACAGTTGGTGTTACAACTATAATTGGTAGGTGGCATCGGATCCTGGTGGTGGGTGTCAGTTAGTGGGTGCTCCTTAATGCCAGCTCAGACATTGCAGTGTTATCCAGCTTAAGGGTTATGGGTGTATTACAAAATCTGGTAACCTAGCTAGGTTGCATTCCATGTCAGACAGGGCTTAGTGACTCCCAGGAGGGGTGCAGTTGGTAGTGGTTGGCTCACATCTTGCTGTGGTACCTAGCCAATGGAATGCTAGTGCGATGCATGGTGCTCAATCATGATCCCAGTGTGTAACAGTAATGTGTATGCCGTCTGTGGTGTTGGTGCTGTAATTGACCCAGTGCTCCCTTTCTCTCTCGTCCCTTTTTTCTTCTGTCATCCTGTCCATATGTGCATTAGCATCATCTGGCAGAGGAGCAGGGGCACTGGCGACAGAGGGAGCTGCATCCCACAGGACCCAGGAGGCAGAGACCCGCGCCGAGGGAACCAGTGGGATGAAGGGCATGGGGAGCACCACAGCAGAGACAGGAGGTGACAACACTGTCTCTGATTCCTCCTCCGATGGAAGCTCCCTGGTGGTGGCGGACACCTCTGGGACAACTTCAGCTACAGGTACAGCCGCCATCCCAATACCAGCACTGCCCTCCCAGTAGCCCCTCACTGAGTTGCCCGTGCCCGTTCACCCAGGAGGGTTGGCATCTCCTTCGCCCCAGGCCCCTCAGGTCATCCCCCAGTCAGCCCTGCTGCCCTCAGTGAGGAGGCTATTAACCTCCTGAGATCCATCTCTGTAGGGCAGTCAACCATTGTGAATGCCATCCAGGGGCTGGCATCCCAGATGCAGCAATGCAATGCATTCTTGGAGGGCATTCACGGTGGATTGGCGGCCCAACAGAGATCGATCCATGCTCCAGCCTCCTCTCTGATGGCAGCAATTGTCCCTGTTCCTACCGTCCCCCCTCCAACTACCACTTCCCAGTCCCAGTCTCCTGAACCCCAACCCATCCCATGCACACATACAGACAAGCATGCACACAAAACATCACACAAGAGCGGCACAGACAAGCACAGGCAGCACACTTCAGGCCACAAGGACTCACACAAACAACAGACAGTTGCACACACAAAATCATCTACTGCCTCTACTGTTTCCCCCTCCTCTCACTCCTCCTCCCTCACAGTCACATCCGCACTCACACCTGCATGCACTGCATCAACAGCCACCACCATCATCACTACATCAAGCAGCACACACACCTCACTTGCAGACACCTCCACAATATCGATCCATGCGTCCCCTGTGTCCTCTCCCACCCTGTAAGCCCCCTCTCCTAGGAAACACAAATGCAGGCACTCAGACTCCCAACAGCCATCCACCTCACATCAGCACACTGCCCATGACCCTGCACCCAAGGCCAGCAGACATACACCTCCAACAACCACTCCCTCAACCTCCACTCCCATCCCTCCTCCCTCATCCTGCCCCACCATCCCTAAGATGTTTTTTCTTGCCCAACTTGACCTCCTCCCTACCCCTCCACCCCCTGTCCTGCCCATAAGAGCAGGGTCACAACAACCCGGCCCAGCACCTCAACCAAACAGTCCACTGGGACAGTGGAGGCACCTCCTAGTTGTGGATTCAAGAAAGAGAAGGATCCCACTCCACCACCCAAGAGAGGGAAGGATCTTACTCTACCACCCAAGAGAGGGAAGGATCCCACTCCACCACCCAAGAGAGGGAAGGATCCCACTTCACCACCCAAGAGAGGGAAGGATCCCACTCCACCAACTAAGAGAGGCAAGAGGCCCCCTCCAACAGCAGTAGGTAAGGAGCCCTCACCTCCAGCAAAGGCTGGCAGGGTTTCCCCTTCAACAGCAGTAGGCAAGAAGCCCTCATCTCCAGCAGAGGCTGGCAGGGTTTCTCCTTCAACAGCAGTGGGCATGGAGCCCTCACCTCCAGCTGGGACACAGCAGCCCTTACCTCCAGCTGGGACACAGCAGCCCTCACCTCCAGCAGAGTGCCTGTAGACCACCCTCCAGGAACTGTTGTACAAGGAGCCCCCTCCAGAACCAGTGGGCAAGTTCCCCACCTCAGAGACTGTGACCTTGAACTCTCCAGCAAAGAGAAATGGGCATGGAGCCCCCTCAGAACCAGTGGGCAAGTTCCCCACTTTATCTGAGGTGCCCCCAACCCCCCTCACCTCTGAAGTGCCTGGCTATTTCCAACATGATGGCCCTGCACAGTGTAGTGTGGATTTTGTCAAGGAACAAGTTGGGGCTTGGACTGGGCCCTGTGGCCATGTGGGCCTTTTGTTCTCTGGACTGGCCATTGGCCCTTTCTGAACACTTACTCAAATTTCTCTTATCACATGGACAATATGGTGGCTGTTGGTATCAAATTTCACGATCAGTTATGGCTAAATGTTGTCCTTGCATTATTATGAGGTGTGTCCTGTGAGATTGTTTTTCCTCTGGAGCTGGTTGTGTGTATGGTGTGTGTGTGTGTGGATGGTGTGTGTTGTGCGTGTGTGTGTCACTCTCCTTTTCCTCCCACCCTCCCTTGTGTGCTAGGGGGCTTACTCACCGTCATTGTCTTCATTGGCGTTGGTGTTCCAGGTGGAGCACGGCATAGAGGAGCATCAGGAAGACTTGAAGATCCAGTTCCATGGCAGCGTTGATCATCTCTTTCGCTGATGGTGAGTCTTCCGTCTTCTGTGTTCTGTTTGCGCCAGGCTTTTGATGGCGTTGGTACCGCCCCAGAAATCGTGGTGGTTTGCTATGTCATAATATGGCACACTATACACAGTACATCCGAAGGCTCCCTTTCACACTAGGGGTACACAGCATTATTATCATCATCGGTACCTTGTCTTCTGCCTGGCTGTTGATGGCTGTCACTGTGGTCAGTGGTGTTAACACCCTGGCGGTTGGTTTGGTACATTGACTGTCTATGGGAGTTATCACTGCCATGGTCATAATTTGATGGTAATTACCACCAGCCTGTTGGTGGTGTTACTGCCACTTTAACAGTCACCACCATTGTCATAATGACCACCATAGAATCTTTGGAGGGAGTCTGCACCAGAGAATCAAAGGGGAGCCTCTCTAGCAGCACCAGCAGTTTGATTGAGGAGGGTGAGATACTGGTATCAGAGAATGCAGGCACAGAAGCTGAGGTATCTCACGCAGTCAAGAAAAAGAAGTCCCAGCACCAACTAGAGTGCACCGATATGGCTCCTGCGGGCGACGGCTTGAAATGGAACTACTCAGCCGACCCAGGCTTTGAAAGAAACCTAGCAGGCAATAGGGAGTTGGGGCGACCTGGACTGATTGAAGGGGCTCAATCGCAAGCGATTTTTCAAGGGATCATGGCACATCAAGAGGAAACCAGGGCAGATAGCTGCAAAGCCCAGGCAGCCAATAGGAAACTTCAAGGGACTATTCGCAGGGTTGAAAGAACTTGTGCTGAATTCTCTTAAAGAGTGGTCGAGGTGGAGAGTAGAGTGACAGCTGTCTCCAGCCCGGCAGCTGTCACTAGTCCGCCGGCGGTATCAGGAACCCGCATACCACCATGGATTTCGTGGGGTTTTCAACCGCCACGAAATCAATGGCGGTAAGCACTATCAGTGCTAGGGAATTCGTTACCTGGCACTGATTGAGTCCACCCCCAACACCCATGACCCCCCTACCACCCCCAAAGGTAGTAGGACCCCCTCCCCACCTCCCGACCCCCATAGTCCCCTCAAACATACCCCCCACGCCCCCTTCACGCTCACTCACACCACTCACACACATACACGCGCACACACATATACACATGCCCACATACATACACTTTACATTTTCCCTCCACACATTACACCTCTCACATACATACACGCACTCACACACCCTTCTACGCACTCACACGCACACCCCCATGCATGCACACACCACACAACTACCCCGCCCCCCTCCCCTAACGGAAGTTCACCTTACCTGTTTCAGTGATTCTCCGGGAGGGAACAGGATCCATGGGGGCTCCTCCGTCCCCAGCACCCCATCACCAGAACACCGTCACGCTGTCAGCCCCGCTGTCAGCCCCGCTGTCAGCGCACTGATAGTGCCTACCACCATGGATTTCGTGGGGGTTGAAAACCCCACGAAATCCATGGCGGTATGCGGGGTCCTGATACCGCCGGAGGACTAGTGACGGCCGCCGGGCTGGAGACTGTTGTCTCCTGCCTGGCGGTCGTTACCGTCGTGGCGGATGGTGCGGTACATTGACGGTTTGGCATATGCCAAACCACCAATATCATAATGGGGCGGTAATGACCGCCGGCCTGTTTGCGGTCTTACCGCCATTATTGCACTGTCCGCCAGGGTCGTAATGAGGGCCATAGTCTGCTATGCTATTCAAATGATTGAGCACAGTAGATCAAAAGGGGGTAATCCTTTTTTTTCTTCCTTCAGATACCTCTCCGATACCATGTTGAATGCTTATCTAAACATGAATGCATAATTGACATAAGACTGCATGACTGCATGCACGATATTAGTCATATTTCTGCACATCTCATTGGTTCGGAGGTCAGATTCCCCAATGTTGTTTTGATGTTGAATCGTTTTTCCTCTTATTTTTCCAGTTTACTATTATTGATTAACTTTGGGAAACTATAGGGAGTCAGAGGGGTAGACTAGATGGGAAGGGAGTTGCCTATAAATTAGAGGGGTGTGGAATTGGCTCGATGCACCGTGTAGCCACTCCATGATACCATGGTTTTGACCACATTGACGTGGAACATTAAAGGTCTCAAGTCCTTGGCCAAGCGCCTTAAACTGTTGAAATACCTTCTAGGTTGGAGACATGATGTAGTCCCCATACAGAAAACACACCTTAAACACACAGAAGAGCATAGATTGCCCAACTCAGCACAGACTCCTTTCCTCTGCTGCTTTTTTTTACCTTCAGGGGGCTTTACGGATTGGGGACATTATTTTAATGGGAAACTTCAGTCTTATTTGGGATTCAGTAATAGATAGCAGCCATCCACACTGGTCTACTACATGGACCTTTACCAGTTCCCTGAAACAATTAATACACTTGATGAGCTTAGTAGCTGCCTGGAGAGCAACACACCCAACTGCTAAAGGCTACACCTTCTCTTCCCATTCCCATCACTCCTATTCTTGTCTTAATTTTGGTTTCCTCAGCCAAGCCCTGGCACACTCTATCATGACTGCTACTTTCCACCCAATCACTATTTTGATTTATGCCCAAGTGGAGCTGACATTAGACAGGTCTTCCCCTACACCCAAACTTTGTAGATGGCATTTCCCTGGATCTCTTATTAGAGACCAGCTTTCCAGAGATGAATTACCTGCTGCCATTAGAGAATAACTTCCAGTAAAATGCTCCTCAAGACACAATCTTGACTACTACTTGAGATGCATTCAAGGCAGTTGCGATGAAATATATTTCCCTGAGGACCACACTCAACAAACTAAAATCCCAAGTTAGAGTGACCTTTGAGGCAGACCTGGTAAAGGCAAAGAACATTAATAAGGACAATCCCACTCTTTCACACTAAAGAAAGGTAACGGCCCTGAAAGGGAACCTGAATGCTATTGATTCCAGTCGAGGTAAATTTACCTTGCTTAACCGCCAACCTGTGACATATGACAGGGGACACAAAATAGGCACCCACTTAACACACCAACTGTAGGTCTGACATGAAAAGAATTACATTGGGCACTTACACAATGGCAACCTCATATATGTCTGAGACGCCCGAAGCAGAGCCAAAGCTGCACTATCTACAGGGGGTTCATCTTCTCAAGGTAACGGTGGAACAAAATCAGGAACTAGGTAGAGGTACAGCAGGCCATCATTTCCTTCAAATCACATAAGTTCCCTGACACTGGTGGCTTCAGGGCCCAATTCTATAGAACCTTTGGTCCGAACTTTGTCCCATCCCTCACAAGACTCTTTAATTATGTGGCAACCACTCGCAGGGTAAATCTGTCATGGAGCAAAGCTTTAATTATGGTCCCTCTCAACCCAGGAAAGAAGCCACATTATTGTACCTCATATCGGCCAATTGCACTCCTTAACCTAGATGTCAAAATTGATGCCTCAAGGATATTTTGCCAAACTTGATCCACCTGGAACAATCTGGCTTTATTAAGGGGAGACTGACCCATGACAATCTGCAACGGGTGATTCACCTGGTTGAAAAAGCCACTAAAAAAGACTTCCAGCAATACATCTGGTATGAGACGCTGAGAAAGCCTTTAGCTGGGTGTATTGGGCCTTTCTTTTTCATTTCTTATGAAGATTTGTGTTTGATGAGTGCTCCCTGGCCATGGTTCAAGCGAACTATGTCCATCCTCTTTCCCAAGTGGTGGTTAATGGAGTGGGATCTGACCTCTTTAAACTGGAAAACGGTATTTGACAAGGGTACCGCCCCCTCTCTTCCTTGCCCTTAGTATTAAACACCTTGTAAAGAAAATCCTGAGATTAAGGGCATTCCATTTGGCCAGGAAAACCTTAAAACTTGATTTGCAGATGATGCCCTGCCCTCTCTTACTGCACCTACCCCCTCATTTGCCACTCTGATACGGGAATTAGGCGGTCATTCTGACCCTGGCGGTAAAAACCGCCAGGGCCGTGGTCCGCGGGAGCACCGCCAACAGGCTGGCGGTGCTCCTTTGGGCATTCTGACCGCGGCGGTACAGCCGCGGCCAGAAACGGAAAGTCGGCGGTATCCCGCCGGCTTTCCGCTGCCCAGGGGAATCCTCTGCGCCGCCATGGGGATTCCGACCCCCATACCGCCATCCTGTTCCTTCCGGTTTCAGCCGCCAGGAACAGGATGGCAGTATGGGGTGTCCTGGGGCCCCTGGGGGCCCCTGCAGTGCCCATGCCAATGGCATGGGCACTGCAGGGGCCCCCGTAAGAGGGCCCCACTTAGAATTTCAGTGTCTGCTTAGCAGACACTGAAATTCGCGACGGGTGCTACTGCACCCGTCGCACCCCTTCCACTCCGCCGGCTCCATTCGGAGCCGGCTTCCTCGTGGAAGGGTGTTTCCCGCTGGGCTGGCGGGCGGCCTTTTGGCGGTCGCCCGCCAGCCCAGTGGGAAACCCAGAATGACCGCCGCGGTCTTTTGACCGCGGTACGGTCTTCTGGCGGTTCCCGCTTGGCGGGCGGCGAGGTCTCAGGTTACCGTATACATCTTCACAAATCCTCCTTAGTTACTGAGAAACTGATGGAATCTGCTCCCTTTACCTGGGCAAAGAAAGAAAACACATTTTCGCTGGTTTGTATATGCTGCATTGTCTCTGTGTAATGTACTACCCTGTTAAAACTCAATAAAGAAAGTTTAACACTCATAAAAAGAAGCGCACCCATGAGTGGTATTCTTCCTTTGTCCACCTGACTTCTGTCACACCACTGTGGAGAGACAATGGCTCTTAGGACAATTGATACAATTGTTTTAGGATAAAGGAGCTTAGGCATTCCTGCAGACCCCAGCCAAGCTGAAAAGTATTTGTCTTAGATAGGGTGCATTTTTTCACCTCAGAAGGCATAGCAAAAGAGTTTTTGGAAGGTTTCAAAATCTGGATAGCCTTACTCCGGCAAGTCACAATGTATATACAGCTTGAGTCTGGCTAGGAGATGTCTAGGGTTGGCTGCTGAACTGAAAATGATGGAAAAAGAGGAAATAGCTCTAATGTTTATGAATACTGAAGGTTCTGGGATAGTCTTTTTTCTTTAGCTATTTGATATGGAAAGCTTTATCATTTGTTTTTTGTTTTTGTTTTTGATGGGGGTGCTTCTTCTCTCTCTTCTTCTTGTGTCGGATATGGGGAGGAGGGTACACCACCATCTATTGACCTTGCTGGTCCAATTGCCCTTATCAGCGGAATTGGGGAGGTCTAGGGTGAGGGGAATGTTGGCGGGTCGGGGAGTTTTGGTGGTAGGTTTGAGGGGGCTGGCAGAGAACTTGTCTTTGTTATGGTAGGCAAAGGCAATGTGTTGGTGGTCTGAGGGTGAATGTTGGCAATGAGAAGTGTCCCTAATTGCTTAGCATCTGGGAAAAATAGCCGGCTATTTGGAGTATTTTCACCTCTTTGAGTTTCCTGAGGTCCTGGAGGTTTTTGATGGTGCAATCTGGCCTGGTCAATTTTATCTGAAATGAAGGGTATTAATATCTGTATATGCACCATGAATATCTTTGGTCTGACTGACAGTGCCAAGACGAGGAGGACAGCATCAGGCCTAAGGACAATGTAACCAGATATATGCATCCAAGAAACACATATTCCCTGGGGTAAAGGGGCTGTTTTTGAGAACCTAGGGTGCTCACTCACTCCTAGATTGCACTCACCAGGGTTTAACATACAGGGGAGTGGCCATTCTTGTTAGACAGTCTAACTGTTCAGTGATCTGGAATGCCCTGGATTGGTGGTAGGTGGGTTATTTTGGAGTGTTGAATGGGGAGGGAGATTTACACTATACTTGGTGTATTGTGCTTATCTGGTTGAGGATGACCTTAATTTTTTTAATGTCCAATTAGCCTCTTGGACAGCTCCTCTTATTCTAAGTGGGGAGCTCAATATATATTTAGAGATCAAAAAGGGTTTAGCTGCGGTCCAAGCATGTACTAGTGGGAAACATTCAGGGGCATATTTATACTCCGTTTGCGCCGAATGTGCGTCAAAAAGTTTGACGCACTTTCAGCGCAAACGTTGCCCCATATTTAAACCCTGACGCCCGATCCGGCGCACCAGGAAAATGGCGCTATGTGCGCCAGTTTTTGGAAGCGGCACCCCGCCCTACGTTAATGACATGCAGGGTAGGCGTTCCCGTCCAAAAACAGACGCACATAGCGGTGCGTGGTATTTATACTTCAGGGCAAAAATCACTCCCGCGCGGCAGGCGGCGCAAAAAAATGGCGCAAAGCACGAATATCGTGAAATTTTAACGCCTGGGTCAGGGCAGGCGTTAAAATGGGGCAAACACACCTGTACTTAATCAGAACACACAGAACAAACAACAGAGCAGCAGAGCAGCAGAGCAGCAGAGCAGCAACAGGGAGACATGGAGGTGATTTTTCTTCAGCGTGCACGTAGACGCAGAGCCCTGCAGCAACAACAGCAGCCACAACAACAACAGCAGGGACCCCAAAGACAGCGCAGAAGGCAGGAGAGGATATTCCGCCCAAGAACAACCCTGCATGGCCTCAGGGAACGAGACATCATCCAGAGGTACCGGTTGAACTGGCAGGCCATTCAGCAGCTGCTGACAAATATTGAACAGCAATTGGCCCCCACTTTAGTGACTCCACGCACTATCCCAACAGAAACAAAGCTGCTTGCCGTACTTCACATGCTGGCAAGTGGCTCCTTTCAGACAACTGGTGCCCTGGTTGGTGGAATCTCACAACCATCTTTCTCCGCATTCCTGCCTAAAGTACTGGATGCCATCATTGGACTGACACCCCGCCACATCTGCTTCCCTAACACAGTGCAGAAGCAGCAGGAAACTAAACAGGGGTTCTACGCCATCAGTGGCTTTCCGCACGTCCTTGGTGCAATCGACTGCACACACGTACGCCTTGTGCCACCTGCTGGGAGTGAACACCTCTACCGCAACAGGAAGCACACACATTCCATCAACGTGCAGGCCATAGTCGATCACCAAGGACTGATCAGCAACATTGTGGCTAAATATCCTGGCAGTGTACATGACGCATTCATCTTCCGTCACAGCACCATCAACCAACACTTCCAGGATGGACGGTATGGCAATGGACTACTTGTTGGTAAGGACAAAAATCTACTTATATACTCACTGCACAGAAACCCTCTAGGATAAACAACCCATACACCACAATAGCAACACCTAGACAGGAACACACTGAGGTACTCACATCACTAGCCATGTTTCACAAGTCACCATTGAACCTCTTACACATTGGAATTTACTCTACAGCTTAGTGTGAAGACATTCATGACTGTGGTTGCCTAAATGTCACCTTGCAAATTGGAAGTCTCACAATAACCTGTACACTAATATAATGCATAAGTTTTAAGGGATGGGATAGCCTGGGTATGTTCAATTGAACGTTTCTAATACACTTTCATGTTTCAACTCTGCATGGAACTATCATCACACCCCCAGTGAGGACACACGGACACCTGTGTCACAAGTCACAATGCAAGGGAGGGCACACTGTACTTGAGAAACCGATACATCCTGCTGACAAACAGTTAGCCAACAAACACTTGCTCAGCCAAGGAAAAAAAACAATGCCAAAGTTTCCACCAACAACCATAGGTTGTCACATTAGTACACAAAATAGTCACAGACAACACAACACAACTACTTCCATCAAAGATACGTACAACAGTGCCTCCTACATCTAATTGATACCATTCTGTGTTTCTCTTTCAGCTGATCAGGGGTATGGCATCCAGCCTTGGATAATGACACCATATGGGAACCCAAATACTGCTGCTGAGCGGGCATACAATGACGCCCACAAGAGGACACGCAGCACTGTGGAGCGGACCTTTGGGATCCTAAAGTCAAGGTTCCGCTGCCTTGACATCACTGGCGGAAGCCTACTATACTCCCCAGAGATGGTCTGTAAGATCATACTCACTTGTGCCATATTACACAATATTTGTGTTAAAAGGAACATTCCCCTCCTTGAACCGGACCCAGACATGCCTGAGGATGATGATGAGGAGGATGCTGGCCTGCAACAGGAGGGGGAACAACCTAACACGGCAGCAGGAGTGCGTAGGCGCCAACAGCTTGTGAACAATTTTTTTACTTAAGTTATTATAATCACTTGTATTCCACACTTGTAAATAAACACAGATAACAAACACCACATCATGCTTTGGCCTATTCATTTCTGACCACCTTTAGTTTGAAATAGCTGAAGATGAATGTCGTCTCATTGATCAAGAATGCCATTAAAATTCATCACACCAAAAATAAACATCACAACTGTATGCACAGAGGGTAGGATGTGACATGATACATTACCATACACAGAGCCCAACAAGAGTACAAATGTGACAATTACACATGCCGGATCCAAACAACTGAAACAGTCTCTCATCCAGCCCAAAATTGGAGATCATTTGAAAGTCACATTACACGTGTTCAGAGACTGGGTGGGACCATCCATGTGTACGTGACCATGTCATCAATGGCTTCTCTCAAGTGTGTGATATGAGCAATACACAATAGCTACAACATCAGCTGCCACTAACTCAGGAGGAGACCTTGAAGTTACAGTGACAACATACACCCAGACAGGTGATAGTGGATCCACATTCCCACACACATGTACACATATGTCATACAATCAATCTAATATTTGAAAGTAGACCATCACAGTTGTGTCCCAGTCTGAACCTAGCAGGAAGATTGTAACATGACACTAAACCAGTTTATGCAGAAAGGGACACAGACAACCAAAATATTCTTCTCATTATCACATCGGGAACGCTGAGAGTCTTGCAAACATAGTCATAGGAAAATGGTATGCAAGTTAGCTCCAATTCATCATTACTGCAAACGTCAAATGGGCTAATGAGATCAATGAATGGTCAACAGTCATTCATACCATATGGCCTTACATTAGCCCGCTGCTGTAGGTTTGCCATGATATAATAAATATACTCCATGGATACAGTAGCTATTCTGGATGGTCAAATCCTAGGGTGCTGGGGGCCTAAGTCCACCTCTACCGCCCCCAAAACATACAAGAATCATGTACTTGTGAACTAAACACATGCATAAGGCACATGTGTGGCCTCCATGTCACAAGTCCAACACAAATCTGAAACACAAAATCATAATGGGACATGCTCAGCCCCATAAAAACTGAAAGTGACTGTCCCACTCCCTGTTAGGACTACAGATAAAAGCATCACCATCATAAATGTGGACACATTTTGGAGACGGAATACATAATGGTATCCCATCCATCATTTCAAAATAGCCATCAGCAATTACACCAAATATGTCGTCAAATATGGTCAATGCATTAGTTAACGTATCCCAAACATTACAGTGTGAATGCCTTCTATACATAAAACAACGGACATGTGTCATATACAAACACATATGTGTATCACATTGCACCGTTTGACCATGACAAATCCCCTTTCCAAAGCTAAAAACATGAAGACATAAGGATAAATTTGCTCCATATTCTACGCATACAGCATGGCCGTCATAATTTGTTCACGTACATGTGTGCACACAATGCAGAGTCAAATACAAATGTATCCAAAAGTGTCTTAATATTTCGCCTTCAAAGTATAATTTACATCCACAATATTTTTGACTCTGCATCATGTGCACTACTGTACGTGTAAAAAAAATGACGCCCATGCTGTATGCGTGGTAAAATTGACGCTACATGGACAATATGTCGGTCATCTCATGTACATTATAAAATATTAATATTCATATCATATTTTTTCACTCCGCATCATGTGCACTACTGTACGTGTAAACAAAATGACGCCCATGCTGTATGCGTGGTAAAATTGACGCTACATGGACAATATGTTGGTCATCTCATGTACATAATAAAATATTAATATTCATCTCATATTTTTTCACTCCGCATCATGTGCACTACTGTACGTGTAAAAATAATTACACCCATGCTGTATGCGTGGTAAAATTTACGCTACATGAACAATATGTTGGTCATCTCATGTACATTATAAAATATTAATATTCATCTCATATTTTTTCACTCCGCATCATGTGCACTACTGTACGTTTAAAAAAAATGACGCCCATGCTGTATGCGTGGTAAAATTGACGCTACATGGACAATATGTTGGTCATCTCATGTACATTATAAAATATTAATATTCATATAATATTTTTTCACTCCGCATCATGTGCACTACTGTACGTGTAAAAAAAATGACACCCATGCTGTATGCGTGGTAAAATTGACGCTACATGGACAATATGTTGGTCATCTCATGTACGTTATAAAATATTAATATTCATATCATATTTTTTCACTCCGCATCATGTGCACTGTAATGCGTCAAAAAAAAATGACGCACAACTGTGTATGCGTGAAAATATGACGCAAAACGGGAAAATAAAAACGGCAGCCATTTTCTGCAGGAAGTGATGTAATAGGATATCCTGTTTACAAAATCTGTACTGGGAGTTAACTTTCACTTTCACTTTGCAGTCTCAGATTTATCTAGACTGTGTGGTTGTGTGAAAGGTGTTGTCCTGTGTTTTACTGCTTTTGTGTCCTGTGTGCCTTGTATTTTGTCTTAGTGTCAATCTATTATTGTTGTATAACATTGTCTCAGTCTGTTTAGTGTTATTTTGTCTATACCTGTGATAGTTTGTATTGTCAGTGGGAGTCTGTTGTGGGTAGCATAGTTTGGGGGGTTAGTTGGGCTATTTTTCTCCTTCTTCTTTTTCTTTCACACCTCTACCTTTCCCCATTTCCCACTTTTACTTTCATATTTATTTTGTCCAGCATTAGTCCTCTCAATATGTCAGGTAGGCCTCGCCTGTCCAGGATGGGTGAAGACGAATTGGGGGGGTTCCTATGGCTAGTAAGCCATTTTCTCCCACTAATGCTGGAAGCTGGGGGCCGTGTGATACAGGGGTATCACACGGAGGCGAGGAAAATCCGGTGGGAGAAGGTGCGCCATCACCTGGTCCGGGTCTACGGGAGTCAGAGAAATGTACACCAACTCAAGCACCGCTGGGCAGATCTGATCACCAGGGAACAGGACCTGCTGGACCACCTGGGACTCCGGATTGGTGGCCATGTTGGTGAGTAAAAATCTATTAAATGGGAATGATAGAAATCTGTGTGTGAACATGTGATGATTGTTAGCCAATCTGCAAAATAAGTAGCTGACTGTGTGTAATGCTAGGGAAACCTAGGCCCATGGTTATACACATAAATCCCCATATTTTGCAACACATGTACATGCAATAACAGCATTAAAATCCAACATCTATTTGTATTTTGCTAAGTCGCCCCCTCTCTGCGTCACAAAATGTTGCAAATGCTGCGCTACCAAGGTATATATATGTGTCCTAATGTGTATTTGTTGCAGAATGTGTATGAAGACCTATGCTACCAGTCCGATGGCTCATTTTTGCAACACATACCAGATGCCTGTAGCTGCATGTAATGTAGTGTTGCATTTGTGTCAGAAAAGCAACACGTGAACTGCTCTATTTGTACTCCACTGGTCATAATGGCCAGTGAGTACGTCATGTAGAAACAACATACCTACATATGCAGACGCCATAGCTAGACAGAAAATTGGAAACACATGATGATGCTATACATGTGTGTTGCCTTCACGTCACATGAAGTTAGTCATGTTGTTCACACATATGTCACATGTGTGTCTGGTTGCTGTGTGTTGAACCTGTCCACATAGCCTGTTTGATTGTGAGTGGTCATGCAGTCCTCATGGAACCAGTTTTGGAATGTCTCTCTGGGATGCACATGCTGAGATGTATGGTTAACATTATTGTTGGGGCATACTAATGGAGGATTAACTTGGACGACACATGACTGTCCTGGCCACTGCATGAGTGTAGTAGGGTGTGACACTGGAGCAGGAGACTCATCCAATGATAATGTTGAATACAAAGTCATCCATGCAGGATGAGCATGTGTGAAAGTCTATCATTACCATGTCATATTCACATAGTGTCATTGTAACAGAAATTATTTGTCCGTTCACCCAGTCTGAGTATAATCTTTGTTTCATGCTTTACAGGTGGACCAGCCCCGTACACCGTGGGAGAGGTGGCCCATTTTGACGACCCCGATACCTACAGTGAGTGTCGCCTGAGTGCTATTTACATTGTTTGGTAATGAAGCATGATGGATTACTGTGTGTTCAAGAGAATTCATGATTTGATGTGCTGGCCGTTCATTGGCTTTGTTGTTTTAGTGTGATATCAAGGCCCGTATTTAGGGGCATATTTATACTCCGTTTGCGCCGAATTTGCGTCTTTTTTTTCGACGCAAATTCGGCGCAAAACTAACGCCATATTTATACTTTGCCGTTAGACGCGTCTAGCGCCAAAGTATGGGGAAAGAGCGTCATTTGTTTGCGTGAACGCCTTCCTTGCGTTAATGAGATGCAAGGTAGGCGTTCCCGTCTTAAAAAATGACTGCGACGCAAATGCGTCGTATTTATACTCCCGGGCAAAAATCACGCCCGGGAGTGGGCGGGGCAAAAAAGCCCGCATTTGCGCCGGATTTTAGCGCCTGGGTCAGGGCAGGCATTAAGGGACCTGTGGGCTCAAAATGAGCCCACAGCTGCTCTCCCATGCCCCCAGGGACCCCCCCTGCCACCCTTGCCCACCCCAGGAGGACACCCAAGTTTGGAGGGACCCATCCCAGGGACATTCAGGTAAGTTCAGGTAAGTATAATTTTTTATTTTTTTAATATTTTTTTTTGGCATTGGGGGGCCTGATTTGTGCCCCCCTACATGCCTCAATGCCCAATTACCATGCCCAGGGGACATAAGTCCCCTGGGCATGGCCATTGGGCAAGGGGGCATGACTCCTGTCTTTACTAAGACAGGAGTCATGTAAATGGCGTCTGGGCGTCGTTAAAAATGGCGCAAATCGGGTGGAGGCGATTTTTGGGCGTCAACCTGACTTGCACCATTTTAAGACGCCCTAACGCCATTTTCCCCAACGCCGGCGCCGCCTGGTGTACGTGGTTTTTTTCCACGCACACCAGGCAGCGCCGGTCTGCTAGCGCCGGCTAACGCCATTCAATAAATACGTCGCCCGCATGGCGCTTCAGAATGGCGTTAGCCGGCGCAAAACCTTTTGACGCTAAACTGCGTTAGCCCGTATTAGTAAAGACAGGAGTCATGCCCCCTTGCCCAATGGCCATGCCCAGGGGACTTATGTCCCCTGGGCATGGTCATTGGGCATTGAGGCATGTAGGGGGGCACAAATCAGGCCCCCCTATGCCAAAAAAAATATAAAAAAAATAAAAAATTATACTTACCTGAACTTACCTGAATGTCCCTGGGATGGGTCCCTCCATCCTTGGGTGTCCTCCTGGGGTGGGCAAGGGTGGCAGGGGGGGTCCCTGGGGGCATGGGAGGGCAGCTGTGGGCTCATTTTGAGCCCACCGGTCCCTTAACGCCTGCCCTGACCCAGGCGCTAAAATCCGGCACAAATGCGTGCTTTTTTGCCCCGCCCACTCCCGGGCGTGATTTTTGCCCAGTAGTATAAATACGACGCATTTGCGTCGCAGTCATTTTTTTAGACGGGAACGCCTACCTTGCATCTCATTAACGCAAGGAAGGCGTTCACGCAAAAAAATGACGCTCTTTCCTCATACTTTGGCGCTAGACGCGTCTAACGCCAAAGTATAAATATGGCGTTAGTTTTGCGCCGAATTTGCGTCGAAAAAAACGACGCAAATTCGGCACAAACGGAGTATAAATATTCCCCCAAATTTGAATAATGTTTCTGTAAAGCAATACCTAGTCATCTCTCAGATTGAGGGGTTGTAGCCCATTCAATTAGGGCGGCAATTGGGAAAGGTATGACTCATTTGGAATACACTGGTCAATGTTAGACTTGGTCAGGGACTTGCCATCAACTGAGTCTGCATATCAGACTGACAGTCTCCCAGATAGCTTAGGCACATGGCTTTGATGACAAGTGTTTCTTCCTAGTTGAGGATGGACTGTGTACACTGTAGGTCGGATCTTCCAGGGCCATGTACTTCCACAAGGTGAACTCGAAGTGTATGTGACTTGAGTGCAATGGCCTAGGTGTTCAGTTGAATCATGTGAATGGGTGTTCTACCTCCTCTGTGTGTGTTGTTAAACATGCCTCACTAATAGTATGTTATGTTGGGCTAAGTCATATCATTTTGACATGTGTGGACCTGGGATGTGACAAGGTTGGGCTGACTACAACGTGTTGCTAGCCCTTCATAGTTGTTGTGTGTGAAGGCACATACTTGTTGAACTTTCTGTACACTCCTGGGTGTGCATTGAACATGGGATTGTTGGTTGTTCTTCCCACACCACCCACAAAGACTGGGATGTTACTGTGAAACAGGGTACCTAGGACTGTAGCAACCAGTATGTTACACGTACTTAGCACCTTTTGTGACTTGAGTTAGTACCTAGGGCCAGAGTGAGAAAAATGTCTACACGTTGCAAATGGCATAAATATATGTTTGTGATTTGCAAAAGTCTGTTTCCTATTCCAAAATGTATTTGGTGGTCATGTACATATTAGGAAAATGCTTTTCAAAATGGAAATGATAAAGGGGTTTACCAGACCTACTTGCAAATCACAGTGGTAGGCAATCCCATTTGCAACCGAGTACGTGGTTGCAAAGTGAGTAGCTGTTATCATCCACTTGAAGTGGATGGTAACCAACTTGCTGACTGGAAGGGGTCCTCATTGTAAACCTTCACCTTTGTGAGTGGACCAAAAAAATCCTGCACAAAACAGCCAGTGGTCTAAGGGACCAATAATTACCGTGAAAAATTCCTAGTTGAATTGTTGTGTTTTTAAACTAATTGCAGCTCATTTTCCTTTTCAGGTAAACGGCCTACACTTGGGGAAAAATTACTTGCTTCATTTAAAAGCAGTCACGTCTATGGATTTCTGCTGGTCCCAGCAGGCCTCCATCCCCGTGAGTGCCCATTGTCACTACGGTGGGGCAACTTGGAACCCACATCATTGATGTTCATGAGGTGGGTTTTCGGGACCCCATAGCGACTCGCAGACGGTGTCAGAGACACCGTTCTGCTTTGCATAATTGCTAGTTGTTATTTCAAGATTCCTACATCTGACCCCTAGTGTGGACATATGATTCTGGGCCAGGGGTTCAATCTTAGCACACAACTAATTCCAAATGCCATTGAGTGAGGAGTGTGATTGTTATCACATAGAATGACATATGTAGTGAAGTCAGTATGCGGAAGAGCTGGTGCCATAATATCTCATGCCTTAGGTATGATTTGGTTGAGTAGTTTAGGGTGATGTCATCCATCATGTAGAGACATGTATATGCTAGGTGTGATATGCCCTTAGGTATGCAGGATTCACATGTACTTCCTCTGAGCCTTTCCGTGAACTATGTTGTAACAATTGTTGAAAAAAATACATTTCTAGTAATGGACAAATGACCCATGGTGGTATTCAACCCACTGTAAATTCAATGCTCAATATTTCCCTTTTCTCTTCACAGCTGCAAACCTGAGTGCCGCAGAGCGCAACCATTTCGAGCGCCGTGCAATGAGGTACAGCCACATCCTGCAGGTGCAGTGTGGGTATCGGAGGATGGCCCGCAGATATAATTCGGATCGGGCCTCCGGGGCGTGGTATGCCACACCACAGGCTCCCCCAACGGTGCCACCAACAACCACCGCCACTACATCCACCAGGTCTGCCCAAGGGGACACAGCAACGGACCAGGCATCTTCATCCAGACCTGGACCCAGCCGTGTGTTGGGAGCAGGGCTGTCCCGTGGCCACTCCACTCCAGCAACAACCTCCACCTCCACCGGCACCCAGACCAGCACTGACCCTCCTATTGACCCTGCAGACTTCCAGGCATTGTCCAGAAAATTGGACAGGTTGATCCGCAAGGTTGACAACCTTGCGGAGGACATGAATGAGGTGAAGAAGAAGGTGCGCTCCATCCGGCGCACACTACGGAGGGCAAATCTGTAGTCATTTTGCCCTCCTGAACTTTTACCCCTCCCCTCTCACCTCTTTCCTTTTTCATACTGTTAGTTGGGTTTGGGGGGTTAGTTATAGGATAAGTATAGGAAATTAGCTTAGTTAGTGTTAGGTAAGAGGGTGGGGGGTCCTTATTCTTTCTATCTAATATTTTTGTGTGGGTGGGTGGGTGGGGGGCAATGTTGGGATTCCTGTTTAATTTAAAAAAAAAAAAAAGGAAAAAAAGGAAAAAAAATAAAATTACAAAAAAATATATGTTTGTTTAGGATAGTATAGTATGTGTGTAGGTTAGTAAGTGTTGTCCTGCATGTGTCTTGTCTCTTAATGGTGGGTGGGGGGTTGATGTTTAGATCGTTTCGTTACATGTGTAGAGTAAGTTTAGCTTAGGTTAGTTAGGGACAGTTGTGGGTTAGTAGTAGTCAGGTTAGATCAGTGTAGGTTTACCTTTCCCTTGGTTGCCTCTTTTATTACTACTTTGAAATAAAAAAATTGTTAACCCTTTACCTGATGCGTTAGTTGCTACCTTTTCATAGCCTTGACATAAGTGTAGCAGAAAGTTTTAGTATGACAGTTGTGTTCCATGCTCGCTATCCCCAGGCTAATGAGGTTTAACATGCCAGCTACCCGTGTGCTAACTTGGTAAGTATCCACCATGTGGGAGAGCCAACATTGGTAGTGTGCATTGATCATCAAGGTTTGGGGTTGGTATGTATCCTACTTCACAAAGAGTGCTTCCCGACTTGTTATTGTAGGTAAATAGATAGGTCGGACAGCATTGTGAAGTTCTGGGAGAGCTTTGTAGATGAGGATTTGTTCACACTCTTGTCTTGTTGCTGTCATTGCTGACCTACATCATGTGTGTACTGATTCAGCATGACTTTCCTTCATGGAAGTATACGCCGTAAGGGTGATTGATGCAGTGTAATTTGCTTATCATTCCTTTCATTTTACAGCATAATTTCCAATTTTAGTATTGCATGGTGCCTACATTTCTCAGCCACCATTAGTTGTCTAGAATAGCTGTAGATGGTGCATCATTCTGTCCAACACAGCATGATTGTGTGTGCTTAGTCCCTTCATCAGTTATTTTCCTCAGTATAGTGAAGCTATGATGCCATCCTGGCCACTGCACAGATGTTTCAGTATACATGAAATCAGGACAGTAGTATAGAGAATCTACATGGTTTCCACACAGCCACTTTGGAGTTATCTACTGCACAGTTGAAGTGTGAAATGACACAGAGACACAATAGGTGTGCAAGTGATATTTATTTGTAGGTGGTGTAATGCAAAATGTCCATTCACAATGTTAGCTGAGTCCGTTCTGGTGCATTCTTACATGGTGATCCTACAGACGGGGTGTGGATGATGCTCCTGACATGCTGGGGTGAGGTCACAGATGGTGCAGAGGAACATGAATTGCCAAATGGTAGGAGAGAGACATTCACTGGCAATGGGGACAAGTCATACAGTGGATTGCCGAACAGTCATTGAGGGTAGTTGTAGTGAGACTGGCATGTGTCAAAACGTAGGACCTTGGTCAGAGTAGGCCATGGTGCAGGGACTAGGGCTTCCGGGTACTCTTGCGTGTGAATGTTATCTGTTCCATGTCTTCTTCTTCTGATGTGTGTGTTGCCTGGTGTATCCTTGTTGTTGTTGGTTGTGAAGGGGCAACACACACCTCAGTGTTAGAAGACATGGAGGCAGACATCCCGGGGGCTGATCCCTGTCGAGTAATGAAGGGCAGTACTGCAGCAAGGAGGGCCTGCTGGTTTTTCAGAATGGCAGCCACATCCCGATGGTAGGCAGCCAGGTCGGCCCTGAGGGGTTCTATGTTGCATTCGTGCACACGTTGACTGGCTTGCAGTTGGAGTTGTTGTGTCAACTGGATGACAGCTGTGCAGATTTCCTTCAGTGTTTTTAGAAGTTCCTCCAAGAGCGATGTTCTGGCTTGCATTGCAGCTGCCTGATCAGCAGTTGACAACATGCACGAACGCACCCCCTCAAGGCTGGCTGCCATAGTTTGCATCCCCACCCGCACCTCCTTGGCCAGCTCCCGCTGGACCCCAACGACAGTTCTTTCGAAGCTGGTGCCAGTGTCGTCAGAGTCCTCAGCTGTGTTGGAGCTGGCAGGTCTTACAATTGGGGTGGCGGGTGGTTCTACTGTGGTGGCTGCTTCTTCTGTGCTCCTCCTTGTGACTGAAGGTGGGGTTTGGAGGCTTGCAAGGACCATGTCAAGGGTCTCTTG
Organism: Pleurodeles waltl; assembly: GCF_031143425.1. Taxonomy (NCBI): domain Eukaryota; kingdom Metazoa; phylum Chordata; class Amphibia; order Caudata; family Salamandridae; genus Pleurodeles; species Pleurodeles waltl. The sequence continues at coordinate 33,195,989 of NC_090437.1, forward strand.
TGGGAGGTTGATGGTCTCGTCATCCATGTCATCAGGGAACTCATGGACAGGCATATCGGCAGGAGATCCGTGTTCCTCTGCAATGAAACGGTACAATTAGTGTATCTGTGTTGAGACAATTTTGCTTTAAGATACAAGCCTTTGGATGCCTTAACTTTGTACTCTGTGTTTGTCTTGGTATCTGCTGTCCGTCATAGGGCATTGTTGTAGGCCTATGGCCCACCTGTGTGTCACATGTATGATATGGTTCTTTCAGACATGTCTGCCAGGTCGCCTCTAGGTGTTGCTTTGTAATTATTTAGAAATAGGCGTTTTTTTGTCCTACTCCTCCCTCGGTGTTTCACTATTGTTATGGAGGGAAATTTTGTTGGGTGGGCTCTCATTATCCTACATGTGATTCTTGGCTTTCTAGGCAGCAGGATAGCTAATGGTGTGGGGGACTAAGTTTGACCCACTTGTATATAACTCTGTCACCCAGATATTCAATTTAGCTCAGACTAACTAGCAGTGCCTCTGGTCTCCCACATCAAAGGAATGTTTAGACATCCGAGCGCATGACATCTTTGGAACTTCTCAGGGAAGTGGTGGTCACTCAGGTCCTACACATTTCTATCTTTTCCGGTATGTTCCCATACACAAATGACAAAGACAGTATTTGTTTGATATGAAGTTTCATTGTACAACTGACTTGTAGGAATTTAGGTGTGAGCCCCAATAACCCAAACAATACACACTGTTAGAATTGAAATAGTCCGCAGGAGACTAATACATTAGTACACAACTATCATGGTGCCTAACAGTTTCTACTCTCCCTCTGCTTGCCTGTCTGAATCACAGGGGAGACATCATCCCTCATATCAGAGGAATGGGCTGGGATATGGTTGTGCATCAGCAGCAAGGCAGGCAGCATCTAGTTGTGAATTTATGTTTGGAAGCTCCCCCATGTGTGTCTTGGGACGAGGAAGTGAATTTAAAAGACATATGTCATGGTGATGACAAGGTTTCCCTACGCAGGAATGCCAGACCTTCAACCCTACCACATCTATCAGCAACTTACCAGACGGTATCCTTGACTGGGGCACAGAGTGAATATGTTCTGGCAAACTCCAGTGCAGAAGTAGGCAAAACAGGGTGATTTGACTAATTAACAACACCCTAGGACTGACTATTTGCTACATTAACTGCTAGGAAGGGCAATGAGAATCATTTAGGGCAAAGTGCTCTGAGGCTCTTAGATGTGAGCAAATGAGTATTAGTACATTCAGGGTAAGATGCACAAAGGCCTCCAGCCTGAGGCTAATGCGCAAAGTATACGTTTCACTTGCCATACTACACTTTGACTGACTGTGGGTGTTGTGACTGCCCTGCCAGCACACTTGCCTCTCAGGCCCTGCCCCATACACTTTTTATTCACATTGCATGAACTGTACATGTTACGTGGCATTACCTATGCATGTCAATGTTAGGATGTGGTATGGATGTAAACATTGTTGATGTTTGTATATGATGGGGTATAATGTGTGTCTTACTGGATTGGCCTGTTTATCGTATGAATGTCCTATTTTTTTGTAAGACTGTGCAGATGTGTTTCAGTGACCAGTTGCCTGTGTCCCCTCCTCAATGTTGTTGTCTGAGCAGTATGACATTAGTGATGTAGCCTTGTTAGCCAGGCACGTGAGGGACCCTGACGTATGCAGCATGTGTGTGCCGTTAGTGCTGTGTGGCTCCTATTGCTGTTTACTTAGGGTTATGTATGTGTCAGTTATGGACATTCGGCATTTGAGTGTACTGTACCTTTGTCTTATTTCTAGGAGTAATTGCAGATGTCATCCTCACCCCCTATTTTAGGTATGTATGTTCCAGGGTGGGGTTCCTGCCATTTGGTGCTATAGCTGCACAGAGATGAGAGGTGTTATTGTCAACTGTGGTGGCAGGTAAGTTGCAGTTGTTGTATTTGCTACAGCATTACAGGTAGGGACCTAGTTGATGGGGAATAGATTTTGCAAGACAAGTGCCTGGATGTGGATTTGAGGTAGTGTCCTTCCCACCTGTCACTGCTTTCCCTTGGCTCTCTTGTTGTAATTACAGGATGTCCCCGTGGGACTGTTGTGGTTGCTGTATTTTGTCGTGCCCCAGCTTCGGTCAGTACTGGGCATGCCCCCCTGCCGTGCCCCTTTCCCCATACCACTTCATATATGTGCTGACTTACATGCATTGTGTAGTAGGTATCCCCCCCCTGCTTACAATCCTCATTATTGCATTTGAATTCCCCATGCGACTTACCCTGCATGTGCGTTGTGTCGTGGTAGTCTGCTCTGTCCAGTCCTTGAATCCCTGTGACGATCTCCTCCGGGATGACGGCTGCGACCATCTCCTCCATGTGGTCCAGGGCCTCCTGTTGTGCTGGACTCCCCCCTCCAGTCTGCATTGCTGCCTTCCTGTTCCTGGCCATTTTCTCTTTGGTCCTACGTTTGCAGTCATGCCAGCGTTTCTTACACTCGGTGACTGTCCGGCGTTCTTCAGCCACACTGTTAATCTTGTCCACAATTTCTTTCCAGATGGCCTCTGAATCTTGAGGAGATGAAAAGTTGGTGCTGGTGTTCCGTCACCTCTTTCACCAGGATTTCCTGCTCCTCTGCACTGAAGCGACACTTTCTTTTTTTTTTTTTTAAATGTCCTGGGTCCTGTATGCTTCCTCCTGGCTGGTTCCTGGTCTGCTCTCATCCTCCTGGGGTCTGTTGGGGCATCTAGGATCCATTTTGGGTCTCCTCTCCTGAAAGGGCAGTTTTCGCGCAAAAATGTAACGCAATAGCATGAAAAAAAACGGCGTTTTCACGATTGCGCTGTCGTAAATCGTCCCACAGTGATGTGCGTCGCATTTACGTTGGTTTCCTTTACGACAGACCGACGCTGTGTGCGTCACAAAATAATGACTCCCACCTGTTGGTTGCGCCGCCGTACGTCAAAGTATAAATTTGACGCCCGCATGGCGCTTCCAAATGGCGTTAGACGGCGCAATTATTTTTGACGCAAAACTGCGTTGCCGCAGTTTTGCATCAAAAAGTATAAATATGGCCCTCAGTGTTGAGGGCACTTCCACGACTGATTCAAGGGCACAGATTGGTGGACATTTGGGATGAACATATGGCCCCAGACCTGGGATATGTGTTCTTTTCTGCCCCACATAATAAATTGGGGTGCTTAGATTATCTTTTTGTTTCCACTCCACTCTGTCACCAAGCAACAGTCGAGAGATTTCCTAGGGCCCTTTCAGACCATAACCTGTTACTATTGGAATTGCTGGTCATAGGTGTTATCAGACCACGCCCTAACTGGACTTTCAATAAAAAATTGCTCCTTAGTGCAGAGTATGTAGCACATATGCATGATTAGATAGGAGTATTGTTGGCCATTAATAGGGGCACAGACATAGACTTGATAGTTTGGGAAACCTTGAAAGCAGCTATCGGGGAGGAAACATTGAGCTATTCCCTATCCCAGGCAAAGCAGAAACATGGGGAGATCCAGGGTCTTCATGCTGCTTTGTCGCTGGCAGAGGAACAACCAACAAAGCTAATAGTTGGGAAACTTGATAGTACGGACATTCAGTAGTACATTGCAGTCTTGAGAGCGTAAATTTGGGGTCGTTTTGGAAAGAAGACCACTGCTAAATTGCAGAGTCATAAAACAGAATGCTATGAGTTTGGGGAAACTGTGAGCCGTTTACTGTCTTTGCTCATTAGGCAGAGAGAGGGTGAAAGCGGGATAGAGGCAATACAGGACTCTCAAGGGCATAAAGTAGGATTTCTCACTGAAATAGGTAAGTTCTTCAGAGACTTTTATCCAGAGCTGTATTCAGAGGAGGCCAACACCTCCTCTGGGGTATGAGGACCTGCTGAAGACAATTTAAAAAAATTGACTTACCCCTGAGGATTGGAATGCTCTGAAGACATTAATATCAGCTGATGAAGTCAAAGAAGGTATCAGCTCATTAGTGGTGGGTAAAGCTAAGGGGCCAGAAAATCTACTCCGGAACTTTATAAAGCCTTCTTTCAGGAAATCCAGCAGGACCTGTTCTCAACCCTTCTAGAAGCTCCGGCAGGGGTGGTTGCTCTCTTTTGGGAGGAAAACTAATGTTGAGGTATTCAGGAAGAAAAGGAAACCCCTTTAAACCTAGGGTCATACAGACCAATATCTTTAATCGACAGTGATGGTATCATTTACGCTAAAGAATTGGGCAATTGTCTAGGCAGGTTTATTTCCTCTTTAGTATCACAACAACAACATGGTGTTGTCCCAGGTCCCACGAGGAGGCTGGGCTGGTTTGTAGTGGGTACCTAAGGTACTTACACCTTATACCAGGTCCAGTTATCTCTTATTAGTGAAATGTAGGCAGTGTTGAGCTGCTTAGGCTGAACTAGGAGACATGCATAGATCCTGCAATACCACTATAGTTACACAGTACTTATACACAATTAAAGACAATACTCAGTGTTACCAAAAATAAAGGTACTTTAATTTAGTGACACAAGGCCAAACATATCTTAGAGGCAATACTCCTTCTGGAGGTAAGTATTATACACAATATATACACTAGTAACCAAAATCAGATAAGTAAACAGTCATAGAATACTGCAAACAGCATAAAATACAATAGTTTGCAATGGGCCTAGGGGCAACACAAACCATATACTAAAATAGTGGAATGCAAATGTCGAATTCCCCCCTAGGCAAGTGTTGTGTGTAGAGGGGAGTGTAGGAAAACACCAAAGGTAAGTAAAGTACCCGAACCCAGAGCCCAGGGAAGCTGGAGTAAAGTACAGCAAGTTTCCTCAGGACAAACTACAAGTCATGATAAAGGATTATGCAAGAACCACGCAAGACTGCAAGCAACAAACAATGGATTCCTGGACCTGAAGACCTCTGGATAGAGGAGACCAAGTCCAGAAGTTGAGAAAAGTCCAGGAAGGACAGGAGCCCCTGACAACCTAGAAGAAGGTGCAAAAGTGGATTCTCCGGTCAGAAGAAAAGTACAGAAGTGCACCAAAGAAAATGGCTGCGGGTTCCTGCGTGGTGCAGGAGATGTCCCACGTCGAGCTGTTGAACGTAGGCTGTTTGTGTAGCTGGATTCCGCCAACAAACCTTGGTTCAAGCAAGTATTCCGTTTACGTCAAAGAGGAGCTTCCTGGACCCAGGAGGGACCTGGGGGTCTCAAGTCAGACTGAGGAGACATAGGGGTCAAAGAAGATGCAAATTGCGGTCATCGAAGCACTACACTGGAAGGTCCCACGCCGCCGGAGAACAACTCAGGAAGCTGTGCGCCGCAGGATGGGTGCTGAGGGCCTGGGCAACTCTGTGCATAAAGAACTTTTGGAAGAATGCACAGAAGCCTAAGGAGCTGCAGAAGATGCGGTGCACCGGGGCACGTGGGGAAGCAAGCTCTTACCTCCACCAAATTTGGACAGCTGGACCTTTGGACAGTCTTGGTCACTTCAGTCTACCACCTGTGTGGCAGGGAGCAGGCTCATCATCAGGAGAGGAGTCCCAGAGTACCGGCTGTCGTTGCAGAAGGGTGCCTGCAGAAGCAGGGAAGTTACTCCGTCACTCCAAGGGAGATTCCTTTGGTTCTTCTGGTGCAGAGTGAAGGCAGGCAGTCCTCAGAGCGTGCACACCTTGGAAACTGTTGCAAATGCTGACTGGAGCTGAAGTTGCAGGTCACGGGAGTCGTTGTGGATACTTTGTTGCAGCTACAGCGGTTCCTGGAGCAGTCTGCGGTTGAGCCAATGGTCAGAAGCTGAAGCAGAGGATGCAGAGGAGTCCTGGAGGAATCCTGCAAACCAAATCTGAGGATACACCCAGAGAAGAGACCCTAAATGCCCTGAGAGGGGGATTGGCCACCTACCCAGGTATGCACCTAACAGGAGGGGTCTCCGATGTCACCTGCTGGCACTGGCCACTCAGAGGTCAACAGAGAGTCCCCACACCTTGTAATCCAAGATGGCTAATGCCGGAGATACTCTGGAGGAGCTCTGGGCACCACCCCTTGGGTGGTGATGGACAGGGGAGTGGTCACTCACCTTTCCGTTGTCCAGTTTAGTGGACTAGGGGTCCCTGAACAGGTGTAGACAGTATTATTCAAGCAGGGCACCGTTTGTGCCCTTCAAAGCATTTTCTAAGGTTCTGGGAGGCTACCCCTCCCATGCCTGTAACACCTATTTCCAATGGGAGAGGGTGTAGCACCCCTCTCCTAAAGGAAATGCATTGCTCTGTCTTCCTGGGATTGAGCTGCTCAATCCCCTGGAGGGCAGAAACCTGGCTGTGATGTGGCAGCAGCTGGGGCTGCAGTGGAAACCTCAGAGAGCTGGTTTGGCAGTGCATGGGATTGTTTCCCAATACCAGATTTGGATTGAGGGGGTCAATTCCATGATCTTAGACACCTCCCATGGCCATATTGTGAAGCTACATATATGTCTTGACACATATGTAATGCATGCCTATAATGGTGTCCCTGCACTCACGAAGTCCGGGGAATTGGCCCTGGACAATGTGGGGGCACCTTTGCTAGTACAAGGGTGCCCTCACACACAGTAACCTTGCACTTAGCCTTCAGTAAATGAAGGTTAGACATATAGGTGACTTATTGTAGGAGGCTGGCCTGGCTTATAGTGGATACCTTGTGGTACTTACACCTTGTGCCAGGTCCAGTTATCCCTTATTAGTAGATTAGAGGTGTTCTAGCAGTTTAGGCTGATAGAGGTAGCTATAGCAGATCAACTTAGGCTGAACTAGGAGACATGCAAAGTTCCTACTATACCACTTATATCACTTAGCACTATATCATACGAAAACACAATGCTCAGAGTTACTAAAAATAAAGGTACTTTATTTTAGTGACAATATGTCAAAAGTATCTCAGAGGATATACTCCCTTAGGAGGTAAGTAATATACACAAAATATACACACAAACCAAATCAGGTAAGTAAACGGTTAGAAAAGTAGTGCAAACAATGTAGAACACAATAGAATGCAATCGGATACAATAGGCCTAGGGGCAACACAAACCATATACTCCAAAAGTGGAATGCGAACCACGAATGGACCCCAAGCCTAGTGTAGTGTGTAGAGGGTCGCTGGGAGTGTAAGAAAACATTAAGGGTGTCCAAGACACCCCACCCCAAGACCCTGAAAAGTAGGAGTAAGTTTACCCTACTATCCCAGAAAGACAGTAAAGTCGAGATAGGGGATTCTGCAAGGACAACAACTGACTGCAAAGCACTGAAGACGGATTCCTGGACCTGAGGACCTGTAAAGGAAGGGGACCAGGTCCAAGAGTCATGCAGGTGTCCAGGGGGGCAGGAGCCCACTAAACCCCGGATGAAGGTGCAAAAGGGCTGCCTCTGGGTGGAAGAAGCCAAAGATTCTGCAACAACAAAATGTGCCAGGAGCTTCTCCTTTTGTCAGAAGATGTCCCACGGTATGCTGGAGGATGCAGATTTGTTTTCATGCAGAAAGACCGCAAACTAGCCTTGCTAGCTGCAAGAGTCGCAGTTGAAGGTTTTGGGTTCTGATAGGACCCAGGAAGGACCAGGAGGTCGCCTCGTGGAGGAGGAGACAGTGGGGGTGCTCATCAACACAGAGAGCCCACGCAGAAGCATGCAGCACCCGCAAAAGCACCTGAACAGGCATTCAGAAGATCTGAGCACAACGGTCGACTCAGCACAACAAAAGAGGGTCCCACGGAGTCGGAGTCCAACTCAGCGAGTTGGGCTATGCAGGACAGAGTGCTGGGGACCTGAGCTAGGCTGTGCATGAAGGAAGTCTTGCAAAAGTGCACAGAAGCCCTAGCAGCCGCAGTTCACGCAGTACACAGGATTACTGTCTGGTGTGGGGAGGCAAGGACTTACCTCCACCAAATTTGGACAGAAAGGCCACTGGACTTTCGGGGACACTTGGACCCAGCTCCTGTGTTCCAGGGACCACGCTCGTCAGGATGAGAGGGGACCCAGAGGACCTGTGATGCAGAAGTTTGGTGCCTGCGTTGGCAGGGGGAAGATTCTTTTTACCCACAGGAGATTTCTTCTTAGCTTCCAGTGCATGGTGAAGGCAGACAGCCCTTAGAGCATGCACCACCAGGAAACAGTCGAGAAAACCGGCAGGATGAGGCGCTACAATGTTGCTGATAGTCTTCTTGCTACTTTGTTGCAGTTTTGCAGGCGTCCTGGAGCAGTCAGCGGTCGATCTTTGGCAGAAGTCGAAGAGAGAAGTGCAGAGGAACTTTGGTGAGCTCTTGCATTCGTTATCTGATGAGATACCCACAGGAGAGACCCTAAATAGCCCTCAGAGGAGGATTGGCTACAGAGAAAGGTAAGCACCTATCAGGAGGGGTCTCTGACCTCACCTCCTGGCACTGGCCACTCAGAGCTGTCAATTGTGCCCTCACACCTCTGCATCCAAGATGGCAGAGGTCTGAGACATACTGGAGGAGCTCTGGGCACCTCCCCTGGGAGGTGCTGGTCAGGGGAGTGGTCACTCCCCTTTCCTTTGTCCAGTTTCGCACCAGAGCATGGCTGGGGGGATCCCTGAGTCGGTGTAGACTGGCTTATGCAAGAAGGGCACCATCTGTGCCCTTCAAAGCATTTCCAGAGGCCAGAAAGGGCTACTCCTCTCAGGTCCTTCACACATATTTCCAAAGGGAGAGGGTGTAATACCCTCTCTCAGAGGAAATCCTTTGTTTTGTTTTGTCTTCCTGTGACTGGGCTGCCCAGGCCCCAGGGGGGCAGAAACCTATCTAAGGGTTGGCAGCAGCGGTAGCTGCAGAGAAAACCCCAGAGAGTTAGTTTGGCAGTACCCGGGCTCTATGCTGGAGCCCCGGGGATGCATGGAATTGTCCCCCCAATACCAGAATGGTATTGTGGTGACAATTCCATGATCCTAGACATGTTACATTGCCATGTTCGAAGTTACCATTGTGACGCTACATACATGTATTGACCTATATGTAGTGCACACGTGTAATGGTGTCCCCACACTCACAAAGTCTGGGGAAATTGCCCTGAACAATGTGGGGGCACCTTGGCTAGTGCCAGGGTGCCCTCACACTAAGTAACTTTGCACTTACCTTCACCAAGTGAGGGTTACACATATAGGTGACTTATAAGTTACTTAAGTGCAGTGTAAAATGGCTGTGAAATAACGTGGACATTATTTCACTCAGGCTGCAGTGGCAGTCCTGTGTAAGAATTGTCTGAGCTCCCTATGGGTGGCAAGAGAAATGCTGCGGCCCATAGGGATCTCCTGGGACCCCAATACCCTGGGTACCTAGGTACCATATACTAGGGAATTATAAGGGTGTTACAGTGTGCCAATCGGAATTGATAAAATTAGTCACTAACCTGCAGTCACAATTTTAAAAGCAGAGAGAGAGTAAACACTGAGGTTCTGGTTAGCAGAGCCTCAGTGATACAGTTAGGCACCACACAGGGAACACATATAGGCCACAAACTTATGAGCACTGGGGTCCTGGCTAGCAGGATCCCGGTGACACCTATCAAACATACTGACAACATATGGTTTTCACTATGAGCACTGGGTCCTGGCAAGCAGGATCCCCGTGAGACAGTAAAAACACCCTGACATATACTCACAAACAGGCCAAAAGGGGGGTAACAAGGCTAGAAAGAGGCTACCTTCCTACACTTTTAAGTTACTTAGTGCAGTGTAAAACGGCTGTGAAATAGTGTGTGCACTATTTCACTCAGGCTGCAGTGGCAGTCCTGATGAAAGGTTTGTATTAGCTCCTTATGGGTGGCAAAAGAAATGCTGCAGCCCATAAGGATCTTCTGGAACTCCAATGCCCTGGGTACTTAGGTACCATACACTAGGGACTTATAAGGGGGGTCCAGTGTGCCAATCAGAATTGCAATATGGAGTCACTAATGTATAGTGACAAATTTGGTAAGTAGAGAGAGCATAAGCACTGGAGTTCTGGTTAGCAGAACTTCAGTGACATAGTCCAGCATACTGACAACACCCAGAAACAGGCCAAAAATGGGTGTAACCATGCTAGAAAGAGGCTACTTTCTCACATCGGGGTACGGTAGACCATGTCTGAAGGGCAATTGCACTATTTGACATTTCTGAAGTCACTAAGACAGAAATGGGCTTGGGTTTGTTAGATGCTAAAAAGGTGTATACATGTAAGGCACCCTAAGGTAGGCCCTAGGTAGCCCTAAGGGCATGGTACAGTGTATGTAAAGGTGGTACATGTACTGATGTGTTTTACGTGTCCTAACAGTGAAATACTGCTAAATTTGTTTTTTCACTGTTGCAAGGCCTATCTCTCTTTCATAGGTTAACATGGGGGCTGCCTTTAAATACCTTTTAAGTGCAATTTCCTTTTGGGAGCAGATAGAAGTTTGGTGGTTGGTGTCTCTGAACTCACAATTTAAAAATACATGTTTTGGTAAAGTTGGTTTTTAGATTGGTAGTTTGAAAATGCCACTTTTAGAAGGTATGCCTTTTCTTGCTTAAACTATTCTGTGACTCTGTCTGTTTGTGGACTCCCTGTCTGGTTCAGACTGACAGTTGGGCTGGTTGTGAATCCCCTCTAGACAGTGAGACAAAGGGTGTAGCCTGCATATCCTGATGAGCCATCTGAGCTAGCGTGGAGGAAGGAACAGTCACTTACACCTGAATGGGCTGTGCCGGCCCTCACACAATGCAGTCTCCAACCCCCTGGTGTATGTCTGGGGCCTAACCTGGGCAAGGCAGGATCTTGTGAAAAACAGAGACTTTCCTTTGAAGTTTGCCTACTTCAAATGCAGAAAGGGGTATAAGTAGTGGACCCAAAACCACAGACTTTAGATTTCTTCAAGATCACTTCTGGGACCAAGAGGGATTTCTGCCAAGGAGAAGAGCTGAGGAGAAGTGCTGTCCCTGCCTGTGACTGTGCTTTTTGGGCTATCCTGCAGTTGCTGCTTATGCCTGTGAAATGGGACAAAGAATGGACTTTGTTGTGCATTCCTGCTTGAGAAGAATCTCCAAGGGCTTGAACTGAGCTTGCCTCTGTTTTTAAAGTCTCAGGGCCATCAAAGACTTCCTCTGCCAGCACCTGGACTCTCTGCTGAGACTCCTGCCCTGCCAAGTGGTGCCCAATACAGACCCTGGGTTCCTTGAAAGGTGAAGTTGGCAGAACAAGATCTGAAATCCACGCACAGAACACCGGGCAGGGACATTTTTGACTCACTATCTGCAACGCGGCTCATAAACGATGCGCCCTTGCTTTGCGGCTGAAATCGACACTCCACCTGCATGGCGGCTGAGTGATTGATGTATCGCGATGGGAGAAATGATGCAACACCCATTTGCGGCTGCTGATTACGATGCAAACCCCACGCAGCATGGTTTTCCAACACTGTGCAACCGGATTTCAAAAGCATTGTCGACGGGCATCAAAGACATTGTGAACCTGAACGGATCCAAGGTGCCCAGACTTGAAATCAACGCATTGCTCTCTTGCAAGGGAGAAAAATTATGTATCGCCTACCCAACCAGAGGGTGGATTCCTGTGGGATGGCGGATAGCTGACTTCAGGTCTGGCTCCAACTGGGCACACAGTTCCCGGATTGTGGCACGATCAAGTCTGTAGGTGACTATTACATGTCTCTCTTCCATTGTCGACAGGTCCACCAGCGGTCTGTACACCGGAGGATGCCACCATCTCCTCACCTGCCCCAGCGGACGTGCCCTATGGATGAGAACAGCGAGCACAGAGTCAGCCAACACTGAGGTAGTAAAAAAACAAGTTTATTGCACACATTTGTCAATCCGCTATGTGCCTGTCTTTGTGTGAATGCAAGGCCTAAATATGTGTGACACATTTAAAAGTAATGCTATGTGGCCCACTGAAATGGCAGCTGCCTGACCTGTAAGGTGGGACAAGGGGATATGAGGTAACTGTGCTGGCTTTGTACACTGTTGCGGTAGGCGGTCGAAGACCGCGGCGTAATCCTGCATTGGTTAACATTGGGCTCTATGGGTCCCAGGAGCCAATGACGATGTACGCCGGCGGTGACGGTACGCACCGCCGTGGACGTGACCACCATTTTCTGTCTGTTCACTCACTTGATACCTGATCTTCGACAGGAGAGGACCTACACTGCAAGTGCTGCTGTGACCTCAGTCTGGAAGCGACGATGGCTCATGTGTCTGGGGAAAGGGCCCCTGCCTTCACGTCGGAGGAGTTGTAGAAGTTAGTGGATGGGGTCCTCCCCCAGTACACGCTACTCTACGGTCCTCCAGACAAACAGGTGAGTACACTGTGAGCAGGCTGTATCGGCAATGCCTGTTTGGAGTGGTGTGGATGGAAGATACGGGGGGGACTGAGACCTGCATGAGCGGACGGTGAGTGTATGTGTATCAGGACATGGGTGGGAACGTGGGTCAATGACTGTGATGGTCCGGCTGGTTAAAGATTTTCCTTTTTCCCCTGTACTATTCCTGTAGGTCAGCGTCCACCAGAAGAAGGATATTTGGCGTGCCATCGCCAAGGACGTCCGGACCCTGGGGGTCCACCACAGACAGAGCACCCACTGCCGTAAAAGATGGGAGGACATTCGCCGCTGTAGCAAGAAGACGGCGGAGGCCCAGCTGGGGATGCCCTCCCAACGTGGGAGGGGTGCCTGTCGCACCATGACCTCCCTGATGTTCCAGATCCTGGCGGTGGCGTATCCGGAGTTGGATGCGTGCTTGAGGGCATCACAGCAGCCCAGCGGGGTGAGTACGTCACATCCACCTGACTCTGCGCTCATGGAGGTGTCTGGGTGGGGGAGGTGGAGAGTGGGTTCCCCTAGGCTAGGGCGAGCTTTGTAGGCAAGGACCCTTTGTGAGGCAGGCTAAGTGGCACCCCAACCCCACCAGTAGTAAGAGCCATCTACACCTAGTCAGGCTCCTGTGACTTCCATGTGTGCAGCAATCGGGCATAGGCCATGTACCCCATGTCCCTATGATTAATTAGGGAACTCTAAGTGCATGGCGTAGTGCAGAGGGCTGCTGTGTCTGTAGTGTCCGCCAACGGTAGCGGTATTGCATGCACTAAACATGTCTTTCTTCTTTCTTTCAACCCATTTTTATGGTCTCCCTGTTCTTGTGTGCATTAGCATCATCAGCCCCCCTCCAGAACCAATGGAGAGAGACATCCGCTACTTCAGTCCTTGGCAGGATGAAGCACTCTGGGCACAAAGCCCCCTCCAGAACCAGTGGAGAAAGACATCCACTACCTCTGTCCTTGGCAGGATGAAGCACTCTGGGCACAAAGCCCCCTCCAGAACCAGTGGAGAAAGGCATCCACTACCTCAGTCCTTGGCAGGATGAAGCACTCTGGGCACAAAGCCCCCTCCAGAACCAATGGAGATTTACATCCACTACCTCTGTCCTTGGCAGGATGAAGTACTCTGGGCACAAAGCCCCCCCCCCCCAGAACCAGTGGAGACTGTTATCCACTTAAGAGACTGTGGCTTTGCACTCCCCAGGATAAAGTAGTGGGCAACCACCCACTGGAGAGACTTGAGTGACTGTGGCTTTGCACTCCCCAGGATGAAGCAGTGGGCAACCCACCCACTGGAGAGACTTGAGAGACTGTGGTTTTGCACTCCCCAGGATAAAGCAGTGGGCAACCTACCCACTGGAGAGACTTGGGAGACTGTGGCTTTGCACTCCCCAGGACAAAGCAGTGGGCAAACTACCCACTGGAGAGACTTGAGAGACTGTGGCTTTGCACTCCCCAGGATACATCAATGGGCATGGAGCCCCCTCGTGGAGCTGGCATTGTGCACTCATCCGGCTGAGGTGCCCCCTTCCCTTCCCCCTGAGGTGCCTGTTTTACTTCGATCTGATGCCCCTGCAGTTTTCTCTCCGTTTCGATCGGGTATCGAGTGTGGGCCTCGACCATGCATTTTGGGCCCAGTGGTCCACGGACTATATAGGTGCAGTACCTGGACTTGAATTCTTGATGTACATAATTGTTTATAGTGTATTTAAATTTTTGACTAATGGATTATTATTGATTACAATGGTTGCAATCATTTCCTTTTGTCATTGCATTCTTCCAGGGGAGGTTGGGGGGTGTAAATGCAATGTTGCAGCATGTATTTGTGTGTATGTTGTTGTGGGTGAGGGTGGGGGTGTTGCGTGTTGCGCCTGTGTGTGTCACTCTCTTTTCCCTCCCCCTCCCCTGTGTTGTAGGTGCAGTACTCACCGTGGTCGTCGCCGCCATCGTTCGTGCTCCTGGTAGAGGAGCAGGAAGACTATCAAAAGGAGGATTTGGAGTTTAGGCTCCATGGCGTCCTGGTTCCTCGTGGGGTGTGTAGACGTGAGTGTTTTCCCTTCCAAGTCCTGTTTCCCCCGTGTTTTTGTACGCGTTGAATCCGCCCCGGAAAAGGTGGCGAATTGGCCTGTCATAATAGTGTGGGCGGTACATTGTCTTCCGCCTGTCTGTTGGCGGTGACCGCCATGCTGTTTGTTTGTACCGCCGTGGCGGTCGGAGTGTTAAAGTGGCTGTCTAAGTTGACGGTTTCCGCCATTGTCATAATTCAATTTTTTTAACCGCCGGCCTGTTGGCGGTTTTACCGCCGTTTTACCACCGACCGCCAGGGTTGTGATGAGGGCCTTAGTCCCGTAATGAACTATTTTGAAGACGCTTAGGTTGGCAGAATGCATTGGTCAGGACGTAGACACCAAGTCAGCTTCCAGATATCATGGTGGAATGACTGTGACAGCACCCTGGCACAGGAAGTCAAAACAAACAATGGAATGGAAGGATGACACAATGCTTTCTGTTGTAGTTTAGCAGCGATTAGATTAAGCATTAGCAGAAGACATCTGGTATTTGTAACTATTGTGAACATTTCGCGGAATCCATTTTGTATTCATGGCAGCCATTTTCTCTGCCACATGCTGCCATGTGCTCACCATGTGCTCTGTCCTACCTTTCTGTTAACTACTCTTGAAATCTGCCTAGTGACAAGTTATATTTAGCATCTCCCACTTCGCACATGCTCAGTAAGGTCTGCAGCTGTTAGTCCTTGAAAACTGTTAGCTCCTCCTACCTGTTGACTGTGCATTTTCCACATGACCTTACATGTATGCAAGTCTTGCTTCTATAATTGTACCACCTCCTTTTAGCCCCTGCGTGGGTATAAAAGGACCATGCTCTCTCAGTTCAGTGTGCTACTTCAAACATTACCGAAGGGTGCTGTTTGAACTGTAGTACCACCTCATGAGGTTAATAAACTTTGTCTTTTATTTCAGTTTCTGTGCCAACTTCTTCCTACATGGTCTGAGGACTTTGTGCAGAGAAAGGTGAACCCCTTGCACTAGTAGGCCTTGCTGAGGCTTACTTCAACAAATTGGCACCTGAACAGGGACTCATCGGTGACTCGGACGCCCAACGGATTGGTCGCGACAAAGGATTGGGATCTTGCTGCGGACGATCAATGCCTGAGGAGACCCAAGTCTTGGCAACCACAGCATTTTTCCCTTCTTTCTGATTTGACCATCCAGGTGGCGCCGGTCCTCGACTGAGATCCTTTTTGTTCATTCGTCATGCAGTGACCATTTGGTCGATTTTAGAACTTGGCAGTAGGAACCTGGACACCCTGTGATTGGTAAGAGCTGTTTTACGGCACTTGCTGTGGGTTTTGATGCCTTTGTTTGGTAATATAGTTTAGCACTACTTACTGTGGCTCTCGTGTTTTGGGTGACTAGTCAATTTGTGTCCTTTGAATTGATATATAAATTGCAATTTATATAGGCAAGTAATGAGGAGAATTTTCTCCAATTTAATTTTGATTTGAACGGCACCTTAAGTGCTACTTTGATTATAATATTGCATATTCTGCACTATTTTTGGCATGCCTGTTTTTAGCGCACTTCGTAGGATGTGTTGCTTTTGTAATGGTAGCAATTTGAGACTGGAAGAATCCCAACCGGCACCCCCAGAGGGGACGCCAAATAGAGATATGTATGTTAAACATGGTCTTTCTTCTATAATGTACAGCACATTATGGAATAAATACACTTGTGCGGATCCTGAGTTACGTTGGCCTATGCATAGGTCATTTGATTTGCGAAAGATTGAGTATGTGGAACAATGTATGTGTAAGCGAAAGTCTAGGCAAGATATGTTTGACTGTGTACGAATGTGGGAGAAAGAAGTGCGTGGACGTGTGAAGCGTGAGCAAACCTTGCTAGAGAAAGAGCAGCGGAAGAATGTATAAATGAAAGCATTGGAAATGAGAAAGAAAGAAATAAATGACTTAAAGGAGCTAGAAGAGAAAGAACGTAAATTACAGGTAACTGGCCAATACACCGTTAGGCAACCTCTCTATCCTATCCTTAATAAACCACATGATGATTTTTTGTTACTAGATCGCCCTCCACCTCCGTATGTCGTTCCTTCTGCCCCTCATGAGTTAGTTAAGGTCTCCAGTTGGAGCAACAGAAGATGCGAGACAGTCGCTCTATGTTGCCTGCTGACCGTGCGTCTGAGCTTAGATCTATTGCTCGTAAAACAATTTGTAGCGTTGTCTCTGCTTCTGAACTTTTAGACAACATGAAAGGGTGGACGGAAAAGGAGAAGCTATATTTTACTGAGGCATTTGGCTCCGAAGTTATTGAACTATATCGGAAATATTCTGATGAGTTAGAGCCCGATGATGTAGCAGCTGATCATAAGCAAATGCGTGATGGTCTTTTTGTTTTCTCCCAGGTGGCTGATGCAATCAGGCGGTTGGTGAAATTATGTGTTACGGCAGTCCGCTTGCAAGAGGAGAAAAGGGCTGTGGACGTAGTTGCACGGACATCTCAGACCGGTGGGGTGCAAGCTTCCATCTTCGGAACAGATAAGACTATGATAGTTCACGTGAAACCAATGTGGGAGGCCGCGCCTTTGTATGTTCCTCCTAAAGGATTGGGTACAAGTGATGATAAAACTTCTGTTGATGCTAAGGGTTATTTTATTTATAATTGGGTGCATTCTCCTTGGAATAGGGCAGATGTAATGGCACTTAAAACAGCATTACCTGACCCGCAGAAAAATCCAGCCGCCTTTTATGAGGAAGTTGAGGGAGCAATTAGTTCTTGTACTATGACTTTGGCTGACATTGATTTATTTTTCGGATTGATATTACCGCCAGATATGTGGAGAACTGTTCGTAAAATTGATGATCGTGCAGTTTTTGGGGCGTCATGGAAAGAATTAGAACAGATGGACGGGGATAGGGAACCTGCGAAAAAGCCATATCAGTTGATTCTAGATCTTCCTGCAGCCATATTAGTTAAGTTAAAAACGATTATTCCCCCTAAAAAGATAGATTGGACTGTTTTATTGTCTTGTAAGCAAAAGGCAGATAAATTGGTCTCTGATTTCTTTATAGGCTTTGAAGAAGCATTTCATGATTTTAGCGGTCAGTTATTGTCAGATGATACGGGCAGACATTTTTTTGTCGATAAATATGTTGCAAATCTGTTACCAGGAATAGCTAGTCATCTAAAAGCTAGTGAAAGTTCATGGACTACCTCTACTCCGGTTTCTCTTTTGACTATGGCTCAGTATTATGAACGTCAGGAATTAGAAGCAAAAGGTAGCGAGGACAAAAAGATTAAAGAATTAAAGACGAAGGTTATGTTGGCTCAAGCTTATGGTCCGCCTTTTAGAGGTAGTGATACAGGTGGACGTGGATCTTATGGTTCTTCTTACACTCGTTCAAATTTGTCTGTTGATCAGTGTGCGTATTGTAAGAAATTTGGGCATTGGGCTGCCGATTGTCCAGCACTACGTGTTCAGCAGTGTTCACGTGGTCGGGGACAAATGAGAAATCGCTCAGGATATTCAGGACCTAGAAGAAGCACGAATGATCATGCAAGGTTGATGCTAATGTACGAGGGCAGGATGGGTTTAACACTTTTGATAGACGGAACTAATACCAGATGTCTAACTATGTGCAGCCTGATTTCCAAGATTCTGCTTATGCATAGGATTGCCTAGGATGGGGTAAGGGATCAGTTGAAGTTCCGGTAGATCAGAGGGGTCCCTTTGTTACAGCACATGTTTTGGGTTCTACTGATCAGTTTCTGGTTGATACAGGAGCTACTCGTAGTGCCTTGTCTAAACAATTGATTCCATGGGCTCCCCTGTCTGGCTTAACCATTACATCGATAGGTTTCGATGGAACACCTTCCCCATGCCCATTGTCACACCCACTTGCATTCCATGTTGATAAATTTACTGCTCCATGTCCATTTTTGCTTTCTCCAAATACACCAGACAATATTGTGGGTCTTGATATGCTCAAGTATTTCAGGGCTACAATACGATGCTCTCCTGAAGGGGTGCGTGTTATTTTAAATGATAATCATCCTGTGATGGAAAGAGTTTATCTTGTTAAAGAAGATATTGCATTAGCTTCATTCCCTAGTACTTTGTGGGCTACTTCAGATACTGATGTGGGACAAATGATTATTCCACCGGTACATATTAGTGTTAAGGAGGGAGCTGTATTGCCACGTTTGCCTCAATACAAAATTTTACAGGAGGGCGAAGAAGCACTCAGACAAATTGTGCATGATCTTATTGCAGTTGGAGTTGTTGAGGAAGTTCTGTATAATGTTTGTAACAGTCCGATTCTTCCTATTCTGAAAAAGGATACTGATACTAGGATTTACCGATTCATTATTGATTTACGAGAAGTCAATAAGATTGTGATACCACAATATCCTGTGGTATCTGACATCACAACACTCCTCACTTTGGTTCCCCCGACAGCAACTACGTTCTCTGTGATAGACTTAAAGAATGCTTTCTTTTCGATCCCTATTCATCCTGACTGCCGATATTTGTTTGGTTTCACTTTGAATAAACGATCATATAGATTTTGCAGAGTTCCTCAAGGCTATACGGAGAGTCCAAGTATTTATAGTCAAGTGTTAAAACGACAACTTGATTCTTTTGTTTTGCCTGAAGATGTGGCTCTCATACAATATGTCGATGATATTTTGTTGGTGGCTGATACCCCTGAGCAATGTGAAAAGTTCACTTTGTCCTTACTTTCTTTTCTTGCTTCACACCATCATAAAGTGTTACGAAAGAAATTGCAATATTGTAGACCAAAGGTAACCTATTTAGGTCACCTTTTGTCTAAGGAGGGTCGTGCACTTACATCAGATCGTATTCAAGCAATTTTAGACACACCAGTACCCTCTACTCAGAAAGATGTTCGGACATTCCTTGGTCTTACTTCTTTTTGTAGGCAATGAATATTAGGGTTTTCACACATTGTCAAACCTTTGCTAGCACTTTTGACTAAAGATACTCCAATGCCCCTCCCATGGACAGATGAATGTGAGACTGCTTTCAGGCAGCTGCGACAAGCCCTTTGTTCCGCACCAGTGTTAGGTACTCCAGATTAAATGAAGCCTTTTGCACTTTACGTACATGAGAAAGATGGATGTGCTTTGTCAGTTTTAGTACAGACACATGGCGATAAGCAGCGTCCCTGTGCATATTTTTCAGCAGTACTTGATCCTGTCGCTCGAGCATTGCCTGGGTGTTTTCGTTCAGTTGCCGCAACAGCTGTGTCAATACGTCAGAGTGAAGGGATAGTTTTGTCACATAAGCTGTTGGTGTTAGTACCCCATGCGGTTGATGCTCTTTTAAATCAAACAAAGACACAACATTTAACTAGCGCCCGTATAACAGGATATGAGTTGACATTGCTGGCTCCTCACATTACACTGAAGAGATGCGCAACACTAAATCCAGCCACTTTGTTGCCATATCCGGTGACTCAGCCTCAGTCACAAGAAACACATGATTGTATATTCCTTACCGAAGAACAGACAAAGGGTCGTATTGATTTACAAGATACGCCCCTTTTAGATGTAGACGGGGAATTGTGGGTTGATGGGTCTTGTTTGAAGTTGCCAGATGGTACGACCTCAGCTGCATATGCAATCACCACAATACACACGGTAGTGGAGACAGCTCGTATACCACAGAAGTCAGCTCAAGCAGCTGAACTAATAGCTTTGACACGAGCATGTGAGCTTAGTACTGACTTATGTGTGAACATTTATACAGACAGCCGCTATGCTTTTGGAGTGGCTCATGATTTTGGTTTGCTTTGGAAGGAGAGAGGCTTTCTCACATCCCACGGGATGCAGATAATGCACGGAGAATTAGTGCATAACCTCTTGACTGCATTGACATATCCAAAGAAACTAGCTATTGTGAAATGTAGTGCACATAAGAAATTGACCGATAAGATAGGGCAAAGTAAGGCTCTTGCAGACCGTGTAGCACGTGAGACTGCGATGCAGCGAAGTACTACTTCTACGTATGTAGTGAAGTCACAAGCTGAAAGTTGGCATAATGCTAGACAAGACGTATTAGATATACAGGAATCTGCTTCTGTGAAAAAACGTGAGCAATGGTCTGAAGATGGAGAATTGGATGATGAGGGCTGTTGGCGGAATAAGCAGATGGATAAATGGAAATTGCCTATAGCTTTTGTACAACCTATGGTTCAGATGGCACATGGGCTGGCACATGTTGGAGCTTCAACAATAACAAAGTTGCTTACGCAAGTTTGGGAGCATCCAGAAATTTCCAGTACAGCTAAGAGAGTAGTACAGTCTTGTTTGATCGGTTTACAATACAATCCTGGAAAAGGGACACGTACTCCTGCGGGAGGGTTTGCTACACCAACTGCACCTTTTGAAGTTCTACAAATGGATTATATTCAGCTTGAACGCTGCAACAATTTAAAGTATGTCTTGGTGGTGGTTTGTGCCTTCAGTAAATGGATAGAGGCGTACCCCACAAAGGATAATACTGCCATTACACAGCAAAGGTGCTTTTGAAAGAATTTTTCCCTAGGTTTGGTGTTTGCAGACTTTTATGGAGTGATAACGGACCTCATTTTGTTGGGGAAATTATTAAGTATGTCCTGAAAGGATTAGGGATGAAACAACAGTTCCATGCGGTTTTCCACCCACAATCAGCAGGGTTGGTGGAAAGGTATAATGCTACTTTGAAGCAGAGGATCACTATTACTTTACGCTTCCCTATCAGGAGCAGAAGCACCGTCAATCGTACTTCAATAATACCTTCATTCAGATGTTGCATCATACTCATAATGCTACAAATACTACTAACTGTTGGGTATGTGGAATGATACCTGCGCATCAAAAGAAAGGAGGAACACCTTTCATTCCTCTTCCTCTTTCACACAATGGTTCTTGTCAAGCTTGGTACAAGCTTTTGTTTGCATCTGGAAAACGTACAGAGGGCGGACTTCTTTTTCGCCTTAATAAAGTATGCTACCAAGACAAAGATGGGTATCCCCAAGCCAAAGGAACTAAATGGGAAGGGGAAGAGTATCAACTGGACAATGTTTCAATACCATATGTCTTCACAAATAAGAGACTCTGACAAGAAAAAACATTTTGTGATTTCAGTTACAAAAACTAAAGCAGATTTATGTATACATAGCATTGGGCTAATTCCAGTAGGAATAAGCTATTGTACCTTGATTTTAACTATTGAGGGTGTAAATAATAGTAGTTTTACAGCTTCACATAATACATATTTTGTTTGTGGTAACTATGGATATTACCAACTACCTGTTGGGTGGCCAGGTGTGTGTTATGTATCTTTTCTATTACCCCCTGTGTTTTTGGCCCCTGCATCATATCACCGAGATTTAAAACTGTTCAATTACATCATTAACAATAGATATAAAAGGGAAATAAGTACAAATGAGGTAGACCAAACGGATACTAGCCTGCAACAATATTTTGATTTTAATTTAGGATTGTTCCCCTTTGTGGGTGCTGCGTTAAACAGTAGGAAAGTGAGACGATTGACTAGGGTTGTGGAAGCTGTTACCAATCAGGCAGCTCTGCACTTGGGAATATTACTGAGGAGCTCCAAATTGTGAGGATTGTAGCGCTCCAAAATCGTATGGTACTAGATGTGATATTAGCTGACCGAGGTGGTGCATGTCGCATCATCGGTAGTAGTTGCTGTGTTTTCATTCCCGATTACTCACCTTCAGTATATGATGCAATATCTAAATTGCATAAAATTGCTGCAGAAATCCACACAGAGACTGGTACTTGGACATTTTCTGGATGGTTTTGGACTCTTGTTTCCGCCTGGGGCTGGAAACTACTGACTATCCTGTGTGTAATGATTGCAATACTTTTCACATGCTGTATCTGTATTCAGTGTGGTCCAATGTTCTGCTCCATGTGTATTACTGCTTGTATGCCTACCAAAAGAAATATTACAGAAATGAAAGCACAACTTATGTTAGATAAGGAAATAGCTGAAATGATGAGCATAAATATACAAGATGAATATTTAGATTATCCCAGAAAGACGAATGTCTTCAGCTAATGCTGAAAGGGTCGTCTGTTGTAGTTTAGCAGCAATTAGATTAAGCATTAGCTGAAGACATCTGGTATTTGTAACTATTGTGAACATTTCACGGAATCCATTTTGTATTCATGGCAGCCATTTTCTCTGCCACATGCTGCCATGTGCTCACCATGTGCTCTGTCCTACCATTCTGTTAACTACTCTTGAAATCTGCCTAGTGACAAGTTATATTTAGCATCTCCCACTTCACACATGCTCAGTAAGGTCTGCAGCTGTTAGTCCTTGAAAACTGTTAGCTCCTCCTACCTGTCGACTGTGCATTTTCCACATGACCTTACATGTATGCAAGTCTTGCTTCTATAATTGTACCACCTCCTTTTAGCCCCTGCGTGGGTATAAAAGGACCATGCTCTCTCAGTTCAGTGTGCTACTTCAAACATTACCGAAGGGTGCTGTTTGAACTGTAGTACCACCTCATGAAGTTAATAAACTTTGTCTTTTATTTCAGTTTCTGTGCCAACTTCTTCCTACATGGTCTGAGGACTTTGTGCAGAGAAAGGTGAACCCCTTGCACTAGTAGGCCTTGCTGAGGCTTACTTCAACATTTCCAATCCTTGCTAGGCAGAACTCAACCTACCTTATACAAAATGTTACAAAAAGAGCAAATCTACCAACCAAGACTGAGCAATCTGTTAGCCAAACTGGCACTAAACCTAGAAAACAAACTGAAAGAATGTCCTACAATTGAAAGTCAAACTCTTCATAAATAACAAAGGTGGAGACTACTTAAAAATCATAGCCAGTACCAAACTATAAAATAAATATTATTCCACCAAGCTCCTGAAAAACTACAACAAACTCTAAACCAAAATACCATTTTTTTTTACATTATAACATAAATACTTCTTTATATCAGTGAAACAAATTAATACATCAAGTTAGACAACAATGATGTAATAAAAATATATATTAAATATTTGTTAAATGTAACAATAACCAACCAAACTACTTAAAACCAAATTCAATCTATAATGTCAAATAAATACAACACATAATTCAAACAAGACCACATAATAATGACATTAACATAAACAATATAATATGTCATTTCCTACACACAATAAAAGAAATAAAACCTAATGTGTAGCTGCAGACCTTTCTCCATCTCTTTGTAACAAAGAACAATAATCCACAAAACAATGAAGAAAACAAATCCCAAAAGCCCAACATAAAATGCAAAAAAATAAACAATCCAATGAAAATCCCTTGAAGCATTCCAAGCTCTGTAGGTTCCATTAAAAAAACAGAAACAGAGTTGTAGAAAAATGAACTACTCGACGAAACCTCAAAATAGGAAATCTAAGTAAAAGCCATTGGTTTATATTAAAGCAAAACTGGTTTCCTTTATAAAAAAAATTGTAAACTCTAAACTCCCATAGATATCGCTCGTAGATAACAACACGTAACAAAATGTTAACGATCCACCTGCACAATACATTAAAGTTTCACATATACATTATACATAACATTTAAGCCCTCATTATGAGTTTGGTGGTCCGTGCACCGTCATGGCGGTTTGGCAGTCGGACCACTGTATAACGAGTCATGCGGTCCTATGGAGCAAAGACTGCCACAGTCCCTCTGGCTCCTCCAAGCATCACAGACTGCTGTGGTTACGAGGCAGCACATATAGGGCCTGATTACAACTTTGGAGGAAGGTGCTAATCCGTCCCAAATGTGACGGATATACCACCAGCCGTATTACAAGTCCATTATATCCTATGGAACTAGTAATACAGCTGGTGGTATATCCGTCACATTTGGGACGGATTAACACCTCCTCCAAAGGTGTAATCAGGCCCATAGGCTGGCGTTGCAGCTGGACACTTTGGGGGTCATTACAACATTGGCGGTAAAAGCTGCTTACCGCCGTGCAGAAGACTGCCAACACACCGCCGCAGCCGCGGAATTCCGCCACAGCTATTATGACCCACATCTAAGAATCGGACAAAATACAGACACCCACACAAGTCCGCCACACCAAAGGTCAGTGAGAAACTGGCGGGAAAAAAAACTCCACCGACACGCCAACAGAAATACGCCCACACTATCACGACACATGAATCCACGCGGCGGTCTTTCAACCGTGGTATTCCATTGGCGGTACACACCGCTGCGCTAAAAATACACACACATCTACAAAACACAGCCACATTGGACAATTCAAAATACACACACCTGATACACATACACACACCACTCCCACACATCCAATACAATATAAAACACACACCCACATCACCCAAAAACCCTTACGACCACATTTACAGAGAGAAGGCCAGAGAGAGACACCACCATCCACAAACTAGCAGCCACAGGCACACAACACCATCACCCACACAACTTCCACGCACAAAACACCACACACCACTACATATCACCACACTTATCACCACACACACCACCCCACACATCACCTACACCACTCCATGGCACGGCAAAGACACCCCAGGTTTTCGGAGGACGAGCTCAGGGTCATGGTGGAGGAAATGGTCCGGGTAGAGCCACAGCTATTTGGAGCACAGGTGCAGCACACCTCAATTGCAAGGAAGATGGAGCTATGGCGAAGAATAGTCGACAGGGTCAACGCAGTGGGAAAACTCCCAAGAAATCGGGACGACATCAGGTAGAGGGGGAAGGTGCGTTCCGTGGTCTCAAGACACCACCAGGCGGTTCAGCGGACTGGCGGCGGACCCCCACCTCCTCACCCACAACTAACAACATGGGAGGAGCAGGTCTTGGCGATTCTGCATCCTGAGGGCCTCGCAGGAGTCGGTGGAGGAATGGACTCTGGTAAGTTAAATCTTAACTATTACATCCCCCACCCTAACTGCATGCTATCACATACCCCCACCCTCGCCCCCACCCCTATCACTCCAACTCCTCACAAATGTACCAATTTCACAAACCACACATCCCAACACCAAGCCCTGCATGCAACAACAACGCATGGACACCCATCACTAAAGCATGCCCACTGCACATACCCATACACCCCCCTAAACCATCATCACACAAGCCTCCACACAGGAATGCCAGCACTGGGGTACACAGTCACCCACCCATTGCACACCATGACACACACAGATGCAATAATCATGCTTTTCCACCCCTGCAGGACCACTACCCAACGTCACCAGACAGGAGGGTCCAGACATCTCCACTCCACTCACAGAAGAGGTCCACAGTGATGACAGCAGCTCTGTACAACTGGATCTAGATGACCAGCCCGGACCATCGTGGGCCTCGGGACAGTCGGTTCCCCTCACACAGGCACAGGCCACCACAGTCCTTCCCCCCTCTGGTAACACCAGCACAGCTCCCACCCAGCGGGCCCATACCTGCATCCCCAGGACACGTCGAGCAGCTGTGTGTCCACCACTACAGGGAACCCAGGATAACCCACCACCCCAACAACAACAGGGACCTGGGGGCAGTGGTAGTGGGCACACGGTCCAGGGGACGGAGGCCCAGGAACACAGGGGAACTGGGAGGGCTGCTGTGTGATAGGGGTCGGACAGGCCAAGGGAACGCACTCTCCACGAGGCCCTCTCCTCCATCATGGGAGTATACCACCACTCCCAGGAGACGATGGCAACTGTCCTGGCCAAGTTTCAGGAGACCCAGCGCATGGAGGAGGAACAGTATTTGGGGTTCAGGGAGGAACTCAGAACCATCAGCTCCGCCCTGGGCACCATCGTAGGGGTGCTGAAAGAAATACTCAACACCAGGAGGGACACTGTGGAACTACAAGGGGCCCCTGACACTAGCATGGACGATGAACTGCCCACCACCTCCTCCGGCGCTAGTGGACAGGAGGCACCGCCACAGGACCACCACACCAGCACCCCACCCCCTGCAGACGGAGAACCACCCCGCAAATGGTCCCTGAGATCCAGGAACAAGACAGAGCACGATGCCAAGACACCCGCCAAGAAATTAGACCAACCTGATTGTCTAGCGACTGTCCCACTTTGTCACCCTGTCCATAATAAAACTGCCCCAGCTCCACTTCCTATGCCCATATGGGCAATGCACCTGTGAGACTAATAGACTAGACTCTGCCATGGAAACTCCTCCGCCATCACCCCTCACCATTTGACTTCCCCATCCAATATTTTGTATGTAAATAAACACACCTAAAGCACCAAAAGATCTGGAGTCTGTCTGTGATTTCGAAATATTGTATTTGCAATTACAGTGACACAATTTTCAGGAATTAGTAATGTCAACATAACTATGTCATACAGCTCTAGTCCATGAGGAATCTAAGCAGATGACACACGTTGGGACCCATACCTGTGAAACCATAAGGGAAAGTGAGAACTCAGTGACCATACACTGGGTGAAATCGACAGACAGGATAGAGGTAGAAGTGTAAAAGAACTTGTAGTAGGCAGGAATGTATTCTCACCTGTGTTTCACTGGAAATATTGCTGGATGACTGAGTCCCTGTTGTCAATGTCTTCTTCCTCTGCTTCCTCCTCATCACTGTCCACAGGCTCCACAGCTGCCACAACACCGCCATCTGGACCATCCTCCTGCAGAAAAGGTACCTGTCGTCGCAAAGCCAAGTTATGAAACATACAGCAGGCCACGATGATCTGGCACACCTTCTTTGGTGAATAGAATAGGGATCCACCTGTCATATGGAGGCACCTAAACCTGGCCTTCAGGAGGCCGAATGTGCGTTCGATCACCCTCCTAGTCCGCCCATGGGCCTCATTGTAGCGTTCCTCTGCCCTGGTCCTGGGATTCCTCACTGGGGTCAGTAGCCATGACAGGTTGGGGTAACCAGAGTCACCTAATAGCCACACCCGGTGCCTCTGTAGTTGACCCATCACATAAGGGATGCTGCTATTCTGCATGATGTAGGCGTCATGCACTGAGACAGGGAACATGGCATTCACATGGGAGATGTACTGGTCTGCCAAACATACCATCTGTACATTCATTGAATGATAACTCTTCCGGTTCCTGTACACCTGTTTACTCCTGTGGGGGGGGACCAAAGCCACATGGGTCCCATCAATGGCACCTATGATGTTGGGGATATGTCCAAGGGCATAGAAGTCACCTTTCACTGTAGGCAAGTCCTCCACCTGAGGGAAAACGATGTAGCTCCGCATGTGTTTAAGCAGGGCAGACAACACTCTGGACAATACGTTGGAAAACATAGGCTGGGACATCCCTGATGCCATGGGCACAGTTGTTTGAAATGACCCACTTGCAAGGAAATGGAGCAATGATAGCACCTGCACTTGAGGGGGGATTCCTGTGGGATGGCGGATTGCTGACATCAGGTCTGACTCCAACTGGGTACACAGTTCCTGGATTGTGGCACGGTCAAACCTGTAGGTGATGATAAAATTTCTTTCCTCCATTGTCGACAGGTCCACCAACGGTCGGTACACCGGAGGATTCCGCCATCTCCTCACATGTCCCAGCGGACGGTGCCTATGAAGGACAACAGCGAAGACAGAGTCAAACAACTCAGAGGTATGTACCCACAGTCTACACAGAACACGATTCACACACAAAATCTGGCCTGTATGTGTGTTGAGAGTAGGCCTAGGTATGTGTGACGCAGTTGGTAACTATGCCATGTGGGCCCCTGAAATGGTGGCTGTCTGACCTCTAAAGCGGGACAATGGGATGTGAGGTAACTGCGTTGGCGTTGTACACCGTCGCGGTAGGCGGTCGAAGACCGCGGCACAATGCTGCATTGGTTAACATTGGACCCTATGGGTCCCAGGAGCCAATGACGATGTACGCCTGCGGTGATGGTACGCACCGCCGTGGACGTGACCGCCATTTTCTAGCTGTTGAATCACTCGATACCTGATCTTCGACAGGAGAGGACCTACACTGCAAGTGCTGCTGTGACCTCGGTCTGGAAGAGACAATGGCTTGTGCGTCTGGGGAATGGGCCCCTACCTTCACATCGGAGGAGTTGGAGAAGCTTGTCGACGGGGTCCTCCCCCAGTACACGCTACTCTACGGTCCTCCAGACCAACAGGTAAGTACACAGGGAGCATGTTGTATGGGCTATGCCTGTGTGGAGAGGGCTGGTTGTAAGAAGGAAGGGGGCAAAGTTCTGAGTGCATGAAAGACGGTGGGTGCATGTGCCACATGGCAAGGGTAGGGATGGGGGCCACTCACTTTGACGGTGCAGTTGGTAATGACTTCTCTTCTTCCCCTGTACATTTCATGTAGGTCAGCGCCCACCAGAAGAAGGATATTTGGCGTGCCATCGCCAAGGACGTCCGGACCCTGGGGGTCCACCACAGACAGAGCACCCACTGCCGGAAAAGATGGGAGGACATTCGCCGCTGGAGCAAGAAAACGGCAGAGGCTCAGCTGGGGATGGCCTCCCAACGTGGGAGAGGTGCCCGTCGAACCATGACCCCCCTGATGTTCCTGATCCTGGCGGTGGCCTACCCTGAGTTGGATGGGCGCTTGAGGGCATCACAGCAGACACAAGGGGGTGAGTACACTCTCATTCAGCTGACTTTGCGCGCAGTGGAGGGGTCTGGGTGGGGGAGGAGGGCTGTGGGTTTCCCTAGGCCAGGGCGAGTTCCATAGGCTAGGCCCCTTTGTAAGGCATGGCCCTGTGGCCCCCCACCCCACCTCTGTAGAGTGCCAAGTACAGCCATTCATGCACCTGTGTCATCTATGTGTGCAGATGTCGTCCATAGCCTTGTAGGCCATTTCCCAGGAATTGCACTGTAGAGCCCAACAGCGCGACGTAGTGCAGGGGGCTGCTGTTTCTGTCTTGTCCGCCAACGGTAGCGGTAAGCCATGCACTCAACCTGTCTTTCTTCTGTCCCCCCCCCCTTTTTTTTGCGGTCTCCCTGTTCTTGTATGCATTAGCATCATCAGGTGGAGGAGCAGTGGCACCAGAGCACGAGGGAGCTGCATCCCACATGGGCATGGAGGCCCACACTACAGACTCTGAATACACCAGTGGGACGGAGGGAAAGGGGAGCACCACGGCGGTCACAGGATCTGCAACCAGCGACACAGACTCGTCCTCCGATGGGAGCTCCCTTGTGGTGGTGGCAACATCTGTGCCCCCCACTTCTACAGGTACAGCCGCCACCCCCCTACCAGCACCGCCCTCCCAGCAGCCCCTCAGCCTTCGCCCCATGCCCACTCACCCAGGAGGGTGGGCATCACCTTCGCCCCAGGCACCTCAGCCCCTGCCCCTGTCACCTCTGCTGCCCTCAGTGAGGAGGCCATTGACCTCCTCAGGTCACTCACTGTTGGGCAGTCTACCATTTTGAATGCCATCCAGGGTGTAGAAAGGGAGTTGCAACAAACCAATGCATTCCTGGAGGGCATTCATTCTGGTCAGGCTGCCCTTCATCGAACTTTTCCGACTCTGGCCTCAGCACTGATGGCAGCCATTGTCCCTGTGTCTAGCTTCCCCCCTCCAACTTCCTCCACCCAGACCCAATCCCCTGTACCTCTGCCTATTCCAAGCACACCATCAGACCAGCCTGCACACACCTCACCACACAAGGGAAGCTCAGGCAAACATAAGCACCACACATCCCACAGGCAATCACGCAAGCATAACACACATACAGACACACCAACATCCACTGCCTCCACTGTGTCCCCCTCCTCCTCGTCTCCCTCCTCCCTCCCTCCCAGTCTCGTCACCACTCACCTGCATGCACTACCACTACAGCCACTACGTCCCGCACCAGCACACCCACCACCACACCCCGCTCACGTGCACTCACCACCCCCACTACCATTCACACATCCCCTGTGTCCTCTACTAGTGTGTCTGTGATGCCCCCTCCGAAGATGCACAAAAGCAGGCACACACCCACCCAACATACATCCACCTCACAACAGCCTCCAGCGCATGCACCTGCACCCAAAGCCACAAAACTTACTCCTCCTACAACCACCACCTCTTCCTCCACTCCCAAACCCCCTCCAGATACCCGTCCCAGTGTCTCCAAACAACTTTTCCTGTCCACCCTTAACCTATTTCCCACCACCCCCGCGTCCAACTCATAGGTCCCGTACTAGCACCTCAGCCACAAAATCTCCGGGACCAGTGGTGCCTGTTGTCACAGGTATGTGGAGTGCACCGGCCACCAGGCCAGCCAGTGTGTCACAGAGCCATAGCACAGCCAGTACCCCCCCTGTGAAGCAAGGCCAGTGCCCGGCGGGAGAGGGGGAAGATTCCAGCAAGCCAAGCTGCTCACAGGGGTCCCGGGGGGAGTGTGGACTCAGCTGTGACTCCTCCCAAGGTGGGGAAGGGCAGAAGAAACCTGCAAAGTCTAGGAGGAGCAGCACGGCGGAGAAGACTTCCATCATCCCCGCTGGCCAAGAGGCCACCGCCAGCCCCATCGTCTCTGCGCAGGAGGCCACCGCCAGTCCCATCGTCGCTGCCCAGGAGCCCACCGCCAGCCCCATCGTCGCTGTCCAGGAGGACCCTGCCAGCCACTGCCCAGCTGCCCAGGAGGGCCCTGCCAGCCACAGCCCAGCTGCCCAGGAGGGCCCCGCCAGCCACTGCCCAGCTGCCCAGGAGGGCCCCGCCAGCCATAGCCCAGCTGCCCAGGAGGGCCCCGCCAGCCACAGCCCATCTGACCAATGAAGGACCGCCAGCCACAGCCCAGCTGGGCAATGACGGACCGCCAGGGCAAGCACCGCTGAACAGGGCAAGCACCGCTGAACAGGGCAGAGACCGCCAAGGCAAGCACCGCTGAACAGGGCAAGCACCGCTGAACAGGGCAGAGACCACCAACTCAAGCACCGCTGAACAGGGCAAGCACCGCTGAACAGGGCAGAGACTGCCAAGGCAAGCACTGCTGAAGAGGGCAAGCACCGCTAAACAGGGCAGAGACCGCCAAGGCAAGCACTGCTGAACAGGGCAAGCACCGCTGAACAGGGCAAAGACCGCCAACTAAAGCACCGCTGAACAGGGCAAGCACCGCTGAACAGGGCAAGCACTGCTGAACAGGGCAAGGACCGCCAAGTCAAGCACCGTTGAACAGGGCAAGCACCGCCGAACAGGGCAAAGAGCGCCAACTCAAGCACCGCTGAACAGGGCAAGCACCGCTGTACAGGGCAGAGACTGCCAAGGCAAGCACTGCTGAAGAGGGCAAGCACCGCTAAACAGGGCAGAGACCGCCAAGGCAAGCACTGCTGAACAGGGCAAGCACCGCTGAACAGGGCAAAGACCGCCAACTCAAGCACTGCTGAACAGGGCAAAGACCGCCAAGGCAAGCACCGCTGAACAGGGCAAGCACCGCTGAACAGGGCAAAGACCGCCAACTAAAGCACCGCTGAACAGGGCAAGCACTGCTGAACAGGGCAAGGACCGCCAAGTCAAGCACCGCTGAACAGAGCAAGCACCCCTGAACAGGGCAGAGACCGCCAAGGCAAGCACCGCTGAACAGGGCAAGCACCGCTGAACAGGGCAGAGACCGCTAACTCAAGGACCGCTAGCCCATGAGCAGCAGGGGCAGTGACGCAACTGGGACCGTCACGGGGTGAGTGATGCACTCTGGGCACCAGTCCCCCTTCAGAACCAGTGGAGAACAGCATCCACTACCTCTGTCCTTGGCAGGATGAAGCACTCTGGGCACCAGTCCCCCTCCAGAACCAGTGGAGAAAGACATCCACTTGAGAGACTGTGGCTTTGCACTCCCCAGGATAGAACAGTGGGCAACCCACCCACTGTAGAGACTTGAGAGACTGTGGCTTTGCACTCCCCAGGATGGAACAGTGGGCAACACACCCACTGTAGAGACTTGAGAGACTGTGGCTTTGCACTCCCCAGGATACATCAATGGGCATGGAGCCCCCTCGTGGATCTGGCATCGTGCACTCATCCGGCTGAGGTGCCCCCCCTTCCCTTCCCCCTGAGGTGCCGGTTGTATTTCTATCTGATGCCCCTGCAGTGTTCTCTCCATCATGTTCGGGTATCTTGTGTGGGCCTCGCCCATGCATTTTGGGCCCAGTGGTCCACGTACTATGAATGGTGCAATACCTGGACTACTAATCGTGGTGTATATTTTGTTAATAGTGTACATATATATATTTATTTTTGCTTACTGATTTTTGATATATTACAATAGTTACACTCATTTCCTTTTGTCTTTGCATTCTTCCGTGGGGGGGGGGTTGGGGGTGTTACTGTAATGTATAGATATGCATTGGTGTGTGTGTTGTAGTGGGTGAGGGTGGGGGTGGGGCTTGGGGGGTTGCGTGTGAGTGTCCCTGTTTTTTCCCTCCCCCCTCCCCTATGTCGTAGGTGCAGTACTCACCATGGTCTTCGCCGCCGGCATTGGTGCTCCTGGTAGAGGAGCAGGAAGACTAGCGCAGGGAGAATATGAAGTTCCGGCTCCATGGTGTCGTCCTTCCTCATGGAGTGTGCAGAGGTGAGCGTTTTTCCTTCGAAATGCCTGTTTCCGCCGTGTTTTTATCCACGTTGAATCCGCCCCGGAAAAGGTGGCGGATTGGCCTGTCATAATAGTGTGGGCGGTACATTGTCTCCCGCCTGTCTGTTGGCGGTGACCGCCGCGCTGTTTGTCTGTACCGCCGTGGTGGTCGGATTGTTAAAGTGGCTGTCTTTGTTGGCGGTTTCCGCCACGGTCGTAATTCCTAAATTTTTACCGCCGGCCTGTTGGCGGTCGTACCGCCGCTTTAACACCGTCCGCCAGGGTTGTAATGACCACCTTTATGATGCTGCACAACGACAATGTGACCTTGGCGGTCTAACCACCACGTCTCAGCAGGCCGAAAGAGAGAGTATAAAGGGAGCAACGCACCTGCCCCCATGTACCACATCACACACGTCCTGCAACTGTTGCTGCTTATCGATGGAGCCCAAAATTCACACTGCCGTGGACGCTACCAACTGTAAGTATACACACCTACTTGCGTCATTATGCTCAACAAAAGATCATTGGGCCGTCGTCCACATGAGATGAGGGTCACGCTATGTGGGCCAAGTACACTTGTCATCATGAACACAGTCGGAGTCATTGACAAAGAAGGACACATTCACAGCCACAAAACGCACCCTTTGGGCAGGTCACTCACACTGCACTGCAACACTACACAAAAATACACGTCTGCACATCTCAGTCACAGGGACAGTGAAGTGGAGACAGCATTGTGTTACACAACACCAACACAGCAACATCACATCTACCAGTACAACTGACACCCTCGCATTGCACACATGCCATGGGCTGTCGTCATATTCAACACACATATACATGAATGTGTCATGGAACACAAACACCTCTTCTATGAACCAGCCCTGCAATGGACCTCACACATCACCAACATTGCAACACAATGGAAGGACAATCGGTTGCACAATAGTTTGAGGGACAAATATACAAATCTCACTATGCAAACAATACCTGCAAAATGGGTAGGGATGGGGGCATCAAGAGCATTCAGGGAAGAATGCTGTACTGGGACACATCACACTTTGCAGATGCCCCTAAAACAAGATTTGCACAGGAACTGACCCTACAAGTATCTTAGGGGCAAACAATACTAGAGCCAAGTGGCATGTCTATATACATAATGTGGAAGTGCAATTCAAGAAAGCACATGCAACAGCAACTGCATGAGCCATACATCTAGATGAAGTCGCTGCAAGGTGAACACAGCTAAATGGACACATGCACAGTCACATGCAAACAGAGGTAGCACAATTGAACATCCTCCATGTATGCACTAAGGCAACTTTAGCTTCCACACATGAGACGAATGCACAATCCATATCAGGGGCACAACTCCAACACAATATATTCTGACATTGGACAACACAAGATGGAATACTTACCATACCAAACACAACACAATACAATGACACCACAATTGTATTAACAAACACATATCCATACAGTCAACATATACCTTTGTCCCTTGTGACATCAGAACTGCCCACAAAGCCAGATTTTGTAAACAACAGCAAACAGATCAGCACACAGGCTGAAACACACAACTATAGCAGACAACACAAGGTACTCAGGAACAACATAAAGGTAGAAAAGGGATTGCAGGACACATGTATACCCAAACAACAACTGTTTGGGTTTATTGTAATGGGAATGTGAAATGCCCATGGCCGTTGGCCAGTCCATCAGTCCTTCAGTGCACAGTACTTGACTCCTATTACTGCCTGGGAACTTCCACGGGAAGGGGCATGAAGTGGCCAGGCAGGCACTTCAGGGATCATCCAGGGGTTGGATTTGGGATGGGTAAGTTTGGGAGGAGTGGACTCTTTCTTAGGAGGGGTGGGCTTCTTCTTGAGGGGGTGGAGGGAGGGAATCGGTGCTTGAAGGGGGGCAGGTGTGACGGGGGGCACTTGGAGGTGGAAGGTATGGGTTGGGATGTGGGTCGGGCCTCTTGGGTTTGGGACAGGAAGTGAAAGGAACAGGGAAAAGGGAAAGTTAAAAAAACAAAGCTTTCCTTCAGAACAAAGGGATAGTCATCAGAACAGGGGAGTGGTTGTCTGGTGTGTTGATGTGGATATTTTGTGTGTGTGTGTTTGTGATGTATGCTTCTAATTGGGTGGTGTCTGTTGTGTGTGTGAGTGTGGGTGTTTCTGTGTCTTGGGGGCTGGGAGGTAGAGGTGCTGGGTGATGTGGGAGAGGTGGATGTGTGTGTGTCTGCAGGTATGCTTGTAGTGGTAGATGTCTGTGTGTCTGTTGGGGTGATATCTGTGGGTACAGTGGATATGGGGGATGTCTGTGTGTCTATTGGGGTGGTGTCTGTGGGTATGGTGGGTGTAATAGCTGTGTCTGTGCCTTTTGTGGTGGTGCCTGTAGGTATTCTGAATGTGGTGTGTAGGCCAGTGGGGGTGCTGGGGGTATATGGGGAAGTGGTGGCTGATGTTGTGTGTGTGGGTATAAGTTGAGTGTTTGCGTGCAGGTGTATTTTGTGGTGTTTGTGTTTATGTGTACTGCTTTTGTGTGTTGAGATGGGTGTGTGAACATCTGTCTGTATGCTTGGGATAGGTAGGGGAATGGAGGATTTGGATAGGGAAAGGGAGGTGGAGAAGGGGATGAAAGGTGGGGGGAGACTGACAGCCATCAGTGAGGAGGCCAGAGCTACTGGAGGAAGAATCCAATGATGAAGATGTAGTTCAGGTCTCCTCTGCGGCACTCCCCTCACCCTCTGGCCCACTAGGTCCCTCTGTGTCAGTGGTGTCTTGACCCGAGGTCCGAAGGCAAGA
Organism: Pleurodeles waltl; assembly: GCF_031143425.1. Taxonomy (NCBI): domain Eukaryota; kingdom Metazoa; phylum Chordata; class Amphibia; order Caudata; family Salamandridae; genus Pleurodeles; species Pleurodeles waltl. The sequence goes on from NC_090437.1 coordinate 33,231,716, forward strand.
TGCTTTCCCACTCGGATGTGCCCTGTCTCCTTCGCTCCCCAGGGCTGATGCTGCAAATACAAAGAGAAATAGGATCAACACTCTTGAATAAAGCAAACATTACCATGATGTCAAATGGGCCCAAGCGATAAACTCCACCGAAGCGGCCCCTACATGTACCATATTATATGCATACATGCCGTCTGAACTGTCAACAAGTTCCCACATGAAAATACGGATCCCAGACAACTACAATTACATGGGTGAAGTGATGTAATCACAGTAACCATGTAACAAGAAGGAGACTACATCGCCTCCAGTGCTTTTCCTTATGGAACATACATCACTTACTTGTTGTTATACAATAGTAGGCCAATGCCAACTGTATTCCCACAGATCCCACACAAGATCATAGAGACATACATTTGTCGCATACACAATAACACAACAATAAGAAATTATACTCCCAGAACATGCCATGTTGCTGACAACAGTGCAAGAGCCTGGAGAAGGTGACATGGAAATACTCATGTCACACTGGAAACAGACCCAAAATGTACACTTCACCAAGTGAGGTTTGTCACAATGGAATCATGGAGGTAGTACCAAAGTTGGGCCACACATTTGGCATGGAAATGTACACTAGACATCATATGCAAATTTGCAGGGAGATATGTCCCTAAAATACACAACACAAAGAATCAGCAAGCCTCAGGGAAATCACCGCTAATGTCTAGCACCCCTTACAATTACATACACTGATTGCATCAGTATAAGCCATTAGTCTTTTTTATGTTGGAGAGACATTAATATGTGCCAGTACCTGTAGAAGGCCCTCAACATGTCAACATGTTGCCCAATGGGAAGCTACATCACTGTCTCTTTTTTGGTCCTGTAAACACAGATGTCTGTGGATGAATGGTTGTACTCAAACACATTTGATTTCAACATAACTGCAAGACATTCTATGATGCATGCTACTAGTCAGGTAAAAAACCTTTCCCATTATGCATGCGCAGATCACTTTGCTACATGATGTAACATCAATGGCCTGGAAATGCACACTTCAGCTATAAACTCTAGTCATACACGTCTTGTCCCTCATTGTTACTGCAGTTGTACATGCTAAATGACATGCAATGATGGTTGAGGGTATGTGTCAGCCAACAATCAATAGTGACATACTCCGTCTGTGGCACCACATGAAATGTATTCCCATTGCAAATGTCCTATTCCGAACACAGGTTGGCATGCACATATACATGAAGGAATACAGCAATCATCCCATAAACAGAGGTAGACCCTGCATGAAACAGCAGTATACACATGTCAAAAGAAAAAGTTACACATGCTGAAATGTAGGCACAAGGAATGTTGGCAACAGTGATGGCACACAAATCAAGTCCATGGACATTCCCCAATAAGTTAGAGAAAGTATTGATCTGTAGCTGCACCCAAAGATAAATATATTCTCTGTCACATGTATGATGCCATTTTAGGATTACAGACAGTAGTGAGGCACCAGCACCTGTCACACACTGAAGTCATATATGTAGCATGTACTCATTTAACCGGACAGATAGCTGAGGACAATGATCTGTCACTTCCTTTCCTTTGGCCTGTAAAACTGATGAGTAGTGGTCTGTTGCATAGAATTTACAACCACTACTACAACAAACAGTACTTGATTGATCAATGTACACAGCCATATGTTGTCTCTGGAGAGCAAATTGTTTGTGGATTGTACACAGTTCTGTTCTTGGTCCCTGGGACAATAGGCAAGGCACATCAATATGCAACACATTCCATAACTACACAAACAGTCACACATTTACTGTGCCACACATGGCACATCCCTAATCATTAGGAAGAGATGTCAGAACCTAAAACATTAACATAGAAATGTGGCAGGCGTGAATATGCCCTGAACTCACCCCCTTTTGGCTGTTCTGCTCCCCTCAATCGCCCATTAAGGTCTGGGTATGCCACTGCCAGAATGTGGGCCATTAGGGGGGTCATGGTCCGACGTGCACCCCTCCCACTTTGGGAGGACAGCCCCAGCTGGACCTCTGCGATCTTCCAGGTCCAGCATCTCAGGTCCTTCCACCTCGTGGGACAGTGGACGCTCTGCCAGCTGTGTATCCCCAGGGTCTCCATATCTTCTTCTTCTGATGGGCATTGACCTCCATGGATATAAAAGACAAATCAAGAGATCACATTCACAAGTTTTCACGCAAATGATTGAGTCACACACATGTCAGAAAAACCAAGCTAGAAAATGTCAATTTGTTAACATACCCCAAGTGTAAAGCACACACGCCAATAAGTACAGGGACATGACTGCACACTTTTGTATCCATCTGCAGACTAACCCACTACCCTGCTTACGGCCTACAATGACTAAGCAAGTCTACTTACATCAGGTAGCCGATAGTCCAGAAACATGTACTGTGATGTGAGCCACAATGAAACAGTACACACATATGTGGCTTCTTAAGGGCAAGCTCCTGAGGCCTGACTGCACTGACACATTCACATTCTGCGAGTTTGACTCACTGCTTACAGTCCCTACATGCAACTGCCATAGTACAGACTTCGCAGTAACAATAAAGGGGCTAGGATGGTGGGTACAGAATGTGTATTTCTTGTACATGTGTGGACATGTGGCCTACCAAATGCAGACTCATACCACTTCATGGGGTAGGTCTTGTGGGATGTACCTGTATCACAGAACACTCCTTTAGATATATGCATCTATCCCACAGAGATGGCATCCAACATACAAAGGTATGCAATGTACAATTTCTTAAATGTGACCAAGCTACTGAATAACGTCATGGTCTTCTAAGAATCAATACACTATCAGCACGGTGGGACAGTCATCAGTGCAAATAGCCTGTACAGGAGAAATATGACTTCTGAGAAGGTGACGCCAGAGCTCTGGGAGTAAAGGACCTGTCAAAGACACATTGCCAATGATGTTAAATGCAGTGCATTTAGCATCATGCGCATATGGACTAGTTCAGGGATTAACCTCTGTACCCATATCTAATCTACTCAATGCTCTGATGCATTCAGGGCAAGTTTTGCCAGTTGAGCCTCATATTAGCCTCATGACAGGATCTGCTGTGTACAGGGAGGGGGCACAGTTCCACAGCTATAGCCACAGTGACTCTGCCCCAACCTGGACTATGCACCATCCTGGGAGATACATTTGACAGGCCCTGGTCTGTGCAGGGTGAGCATACAGAATACAGAACCTGCATGACACTCCATTTCCCTCACTTCCATGCATGACAATACATCATGGGGCCATCAGCAATTTGGCATGTGGTGTATGTGGTAATCTGAAGGGCAGACTGAGTCATGATATGCCTTCCAGACTACAGTTTGGCAAGGCCAGATGTGGGGTGAAAGATCTGTGGTACTATACACATTGCTTACAAGATCTTCAAATGACTCATACAAAATGCATACACAGCTCATGCTGTCATGCACATACATGTTGTCAAACATATACAAACATTGTGAAAAAAAAGATGTCAGTGGATGGCAGTAAAGTATCCTTTCTAGTTATATGCATCTAACACAAGGAGGATCAAGGGACCCAAAACACCTCACACAACACAGTAGGGTCCTTATGACCCCCGTGGTCGGTGGTAATGTGGCGGTAAAACCGACAACAGGCTGGCGGTACATACCACCACATTATGACATTGGCGGGTTGGCTGCAGCCAACCCACCAATTTATCAGATCGACCGCCATGGTGGTAGCAGCAGCCGGGCCGGAGATAAGAATCTCCAGCCTGGTGACCGCTATGGTACCGCCTGCGGCATCATGACCCTGCCTGCCGCCATGGTTTTCGTGGCGCTCACAATGCCATGAGAACCATGGCAGTAGGCCCTACCAGTGACAGGGAATTCCTTCCCTGTCACTGGTAGGAGGCCCACCTACCTCCCCCAAACACTCCCCAGATGCCCCACATCCCCTCTTCATCCACGCCCCTTCTTCAGATCCCCCACCCTCCCACATACACGCACACTCGCAGATACCCACCATGCATACGCACACTCACTCATACAGGCATACACGCATTCATTCACCCATGCATCCATTCATTCTCGCACACATCCGTACACACATTCACACTGACACACAGACATGCATTCACATTTCCATTCATACATGCATTCTCACACATGCATACACACTCACAAACAACACTATACACACATTCGCATTCACGGACACACTCACACATTCATGCACACACCCCCGCACACACACACAACATCCCCCTCCCCTGTCGAAAACCCAATGTACCTGCATCCAGGGGTCATCCGGCAGTGGACTGGACGGGGGGCTGCTACCGCCAGCAGCGCCCGCCTGCAGAACACCGCCAGGCTGTATTATTTTTCATAATACGGCTGGCGGCAATCTACTGCCATGGCGCTCCTGGTGATAGCAGCACCACCTTAACACCGTCCACAAGTATGACCACAGCCGGATTTTGGCCCTTCTTGTGGCGGAAATCCGGCTGTGGTCATAATTTGGCGGAGGGCTGTTAGCCGTGGCGACAGTCTTTTGGTGGCCATCGCCGCCGCGGCAGGCAGCATTTACCACCAATGTCTTAATTAGGGCCAATGTGACTGAACTTAACATATGTCACTGGCCAACAAAGCCTGCACAATGTACATCCCATTTATGCCACACAGACTGCAACAACAGGCACATAAGCAGTCTAACTGGCACACAAAGGCACACTGTAGCCTGTCAGGATGGAAACCATGGTATAGAACAGTATTGATTTTGCCTATGAGATTCTGACTTGCTCCTCTGGTGAGCCATAAAGCTGTTCATACAGGGGTAGGACCTTATCAACTAGCCTCTCCAGCTCCTCTGGAGAGAAGGCAGGGCCCCTATCACTTGCTGGATGTAGCATTATTGCTCCCAGAAGTGGCACAGAGGTGGCACACAGCAGCTCAGGTTATTGAGCTGTTGCTGGCAGCAACGTCAGGAGTCAAGTGAGTGAGTCTGCAAAACATAACAGTCACATCCTCCACGTATGGGGTTGTCACCACCAGTGGACGCAGCCATTGCCTGCAACCACCACAGGCAACAATGTTAGCCTATTCCTGTGGCCACTGTGGTTGCAACCACCCTGACGACTTATGTCGGCAGTCACTCACAGGTCCAAATGTCCAGTGCAGTAGGTCAGGTATCCGCCATTTTGGTGGCTTGAGATGCTGTATTTGACTTTATATAGTGTGTTGCACCTACATTATGGGCATCATTATGACCCTGGCGGTCTTGACACTGCCAGGGTCACGGTGGCGGTCAGACCGGCGCCAATGTGGCAGTCCAGCGGCCACATTACGACCATGGCAATTGTGCCACGGTCTGACTGGCAGCACCACCAGATCACGTCTTTTCAATGGTCTGGCGTGGCTGGCAGTCCTAATTCACCAGGACAGAGCTGCAAGCAGCGCTGCACTAGGGATTACAATTCCCTTCTCTGCCGGCGATTACATGGTGGTAGCCTCACCATGTAAAGGCTGGTGGATATGGGGTGCAGGGTGTCCCAGGAGTGCTATTGGCATGGGCAGTGCGTGGACCCCTCTGGCCAGCCCCATTGCGATGTTCCCTGTCACAATGGGTGCTAGGGCACTCTATGCGCTACATCATTGCCGCTGGATCTATTCTGAGCCGCAATCAATTTTGTAGGCTGTTTCCCGCTGACCCAGCGGGAAACTCGTAATGGTGCCCTCGGGAAAGGGACCACACTGGTGGTAACCTGACAACAGGAGTTTGGTGGACTGCCTTTTCTGTCCACCAAACTTGTAATGACCCCCTATATGTTTTTTGCATCACAAACATCCTTATTCTGTCTTGTCATGTAGAACCGTCTACTCAACCACCATTGTGGTTTGTTGCAGGGCACAGGTGGCATTTAACAATGGTGCATGGGCCTCTACCAACGACAATCTTTTTGGCAGTCTGAATATACAGTCACATTTCGAGGGGCAATTGTGTAGCAAATCTTTGAGTTTTGTCCAAATCCATGTTGTTGACACATGTCTTGTAAACCATGTGGGTCACTTGTGACCCTTGTGTAGTTACCAGCTGTGATGTGTACTGGGTATCATGTCTATTCAGTCTGAAGTGGTTTGTCACATGATATTGTTGGTATGCATCATGTATGTTGCTGGAGACACACTGGCTAATGTTACAAATCATGTCTTGTCACACATAGGTACCCTGGAAGAGAGAGGATGCAACAACTTCCTGTCTACTGTACACTGCCAGCCCTTCAGACCATGGAAGAATGCCACGTCATCCTGCTCTACAGTGAGAATAGGCAAATAATAGTGAACTTATGCCGTCAGTTAGAGCCAAATCTGATGCAACTATTAGTTATCCAACCAGCATACCACCCATTGAATAACAAACCAGCATACCACCCATTGAATGAGTCATGTAAGTATTTCACTTCCTATCGACAGGCTCCTTCCAACATACAGTGGCCCTATCTGCAGGTCTGTCCCAACCTACGTTCAATTTGGGGTTGACGGATTTCCTTTCAACAATAGTGAAACACATTGACAGCTATATCAGGTTCCCCTGATGTGAGGATTTAGCCAATGGAAGGCAGACTTTTATAGTTTTGGACGCATCCCACATGAGGTGGAGGCCATTGATGGCACACATGTTGGCTTGGTGTACCGTGGCCACTGAACAAGTCTATTGCAACAGAAAAAACTTCCATTTCATCAAAGTGCAAGTTGTCTGTTTGGTGGCTGTCAACACCTCACATGTCTTTGCCCATTATCTAGGTTCAGACTATGATTCCTTCATAATGCAAAACAGTACCATAGCCTAACTGATGTCACAACTGCACCCAGAGAGGACCTGGATGATTGGTAAGTCACATCTGTCCTGATTGTGTGTCAGCAATGTCAACTGCTAAAGTCATGAAGTGAGTGCCTCACTGTCAGCATATCCAAACCGTCCTTGATGGTTGACGCCGATGAAGAATACAATTACGGCAGGAGAAGTCCGCTTCAATGTGGCACATGGAAGACCACGGCAGTCAGTGGTGCTGGCTTTTGGGCTCCAGAAGGCCAGATTCTGCTCTGAACCAGACTGGTGGAGCCCTCCTCTACTCACCTGCGAAAGTGTGGCAGTTCTCTGTGGCATGCTGTATGTTCAACAACATAGCCCTGCTGAGGAATATACCATGCATCCTAGAGGAGGGCAGCCTGTAGTACCAGCAGGGGACACTCATGAAATGGCAAGTGAGGATGACAGTGGTTAAGAGGAAGGAGCTGACTTGCAAGAAGATCTAATCAACAATTACTTTTCAGGAGTGTAAGTAGGTCATGTGATGTCACGACTGTGTCTGTTCAATGAACCGTAGTTGTGAGAATGTGTGGAGTTTAGTGTTTTGGAAACAGCTAGGGAGATGATACTCTGCAATATTCAGCCAAAGTATGCTTCATACGATAGCTTTTGACACATTCTCACCTTGATGATGTTGCTTTGTTTGTGTCAGTTTCCTTGCCATGCAATTTGTTTTCCAGATGCTTGCTATGTGACTTGTGTCATGGATATAGTTTCAAATCTATACTCCTTGTTTAGTTCCTTGTACAGGTACCTTCACCATGGCATCTTCTTGTGAGTATTTCAGAGTTGTGACATTGGCAGGTATCTGTGTAGGAAAGTACCATCTTTCTTGGCATATTACCCCCAATTTCTGCCTGTTTGTCAGTGTGTTTTTACTGTCTCACTGGGATCCTGCTAGTCAATACCCCAGTGCTCATAGTTTGTGGCCTATATGTCAGTATGTTTTACTGGGTTGTCAGTATTCTTGACTGTGTCACTGAAGTCCTGCTAATCAGAACTCCATTGCTTATGCTCTCTGTTTCCAAATTTGTCACTATATTCTAGTGACTACTTATTTCACTCCACACTGACATGCTGGAGTCCCCTTATAAGTCTAGTATATGGTACCTAGGTACCCAGGGCATTGGGGTTCCAGGAGATCGTTATCGGCTGCAGCATTTCTTTTGCCACCAATAAGGAGTTCATTCAAACACTTCTTCAGGACTGCCACTGCAGCCTGAGTGAAATAGTGCAAACACTATTTCACCGCCATTTTCATTGCACCAGGTAAATTATAAATCAACTATATGTCTAACGTTCATTTCCTAAAGGCTAGGTGCAAAGTTACTGTCTGTGAGGGCACCCCTGCACTAGCAGAGGTGCCCCCACATTGTCCAAGACCAATTTCCCAGACTTCGTGAGTGCGGGGACACCTTTATAAGTGTGCACTACATATAGGCCTATACATATATATAGCTCCACAATGGTAACTTAAAATATGGCCATGTGAGGTATCTAAGATTGAGAAATTGTACCCACAATCTCATTCTGGTATGCGAGGGCCAATTCCATGCACCCTGGGGGCTCCACCATGGACCACAGTACTGCGAACCAGCTCTCTGAGGTTTCCACTGCAGCCCCAGCTGCTGCCACCTCACAGACAGGCTTCTGCACTCCTGGGACTTGAGCAGCTCATTCCCAGGAAAGCAGAACAATGCATTTCCTTTAGGAGAGGGGTATTACACCCTCTCCCTTTGGAAATAGGTGTTACAGGCATGGGAGGGGATCCTCCCAAAGCCTCTGGAAATGCTTTGAAGGGCAAAAATGGTGCCCTCCTTACATAATCCAGTCTACACCGGTTCAGGGGCTCCCAGTCTCTGCTCTGGTGTGAAACTGGACAAAGAAAAGGGGAGTGACCACTCCCCTGTCCATCACCACCCCAGGGGTGGAGCTCAGACCTCCTCCAGAGTGTCCCTGGTTTCTGTAATCTTGTTTTCAGGATGGTCAGGGAACTTTGGGAGCATCTGAGTGGCCAGTGCCAGCAGGTGACGTCAGAGACCCCTCCTGATAGGTGCTTACCTGGTTAGGTGACCAATCCCCCTCTCAGGTCTATTTAGGGTCTGTCCTCTGGGTGTTTCCTCAGATTCGGTTTTGCAAGACTCCAGCAGGAATCCTCTGCAACCCCTGCTTCTCCTTCTACCATCAGATCAACCACAGATCTGCTCCAGGAACTCTACAACTGCAACAAAGTATCCAAGAAGGCGACTGCAACTCTGTAACTTCAGCTCCTGCCAGCAACTGCAACAGTTTCCAGGTCTTACATGCTTCGAGTACTGCCTGTTTTCATCCTGCACCAGAAGGACTTAAGGAATCTCCTGTGGAGTGACTGAGTCACTTCCCTGCTCCAGCAGGCACCTCTCTGCAGCGACGACCGGTACTCTGGGTCCCCCCTCCTGACAATGAGCGTGGTTCCTAGAACACAGGTGGTGGACCGAAGTGACCCAGACTGTCCAAAGGTCCAACTGTCCAAATTTGGTGGAGGTACGAGCTTGCCTCCCTGAGCCAGACAGTACCACTGTGCACCGTGTGTTTTACAGCTCCTGGGGCTTTGGTGTGCTTCTCCAAGGAATCCTTTGCATGTACCCCAGGTCCCCAGCACTCTATCCTGCAACACTCAGCTCCCTGAGTTGTTCTCCATCGGCGTGGGATCCCTTTGTGTAATGCTGCAATGACAGTGATTTGCACCTGCTTTGTCCCCATGTCCTGGGACACCTGTGCGTGCTGTCTGGTCTTCTGAGGGCTCGCTGAAGTGCTGAGAGCCCCTCTGTCTCCTCAGTCCGAGTTGAGACCCCCAGGTCCCTCCTGGGTCCAGGTAGGACCTTTTCCCGCCAAATGTGTCTTCTGTATGAGCCAAGACTTGTTGGTGGAATCCAACAATGAAAAACAGCCTGCATTCTTCGACTCTACGTGCAACATCTCTTGCACCAAGCAGGAACCCGCTGCTGTCTTCTTTGGTCATTTCTGACTTTTTCTTCCAACCGGAGAATCCGCTTTTGCAGCTTCATCTGGATTAGCATGGGCTCCTGTTCTTCCTGGGCTCTTTAGCTGTTCTTGGACTTGGTTTCCTCTCTCTGCAGGTCTTCAGGTCCAGAAATCCATTGTTGGTGTCTTGCAGTCTTGCTTGGTTTTTGCATCATTTTTTATCACAACTTCTAGGGTGTTCTTAGGAAACTTGCTGTACTTTACTCCTGCTTTCTTGGGCTCTGGGGAGGGGTTCTTTACTTACCTTTGGTGTTTTCTAACACTGCCAGCGCCCCTCTACACATTTCTCTTGCCTAGGTGGGAAACTGACATTCGCATTCCACTATTTTAGTATATGGTTTGTGTTCCCCCTAGGCCCATTGTGAGATATGGTGATTTTCTCTATTTGCATTATTTTATGACGGTTTACTTACCTGATTTTGGTTACTAGTGTATCTTTTGTGTATAATACTTACCTCCTAAGGGAGTATAGCCTCTAAGATATTTGCGGCCTTGTGCCACTAAAATAAAGTACCTTTATTTTTGGTAACACTGAGTATTGTCTTTCTTGTGTGTAAGTGCTGTGTGACTACAGTGGTATTGCAAGAGCTATGCATGTCTCCTAGTTTAGCCTTGGCTGCTCTACCTACAGCTACCTCTAGACAGCCTAGCTTCTAGACACTGCCTACATTTCACTAATAAGGGATAATTGGACCTGGTATAAGGTGTAAGTGCCTTAGGTACCCACTACAAACCAGGCCAGCCTCCTACAATCTGATGCTATTCTGACATAGAAAGTGGGCATGGACTGTTCCAGGTAATGTAGGTCACAGAGTTTGGTTGTATGAAACCTGTACCAAAACAGTTTACACAGTGTTTGGGTGGAGGTACAGAAGTGCCCATTGCACTTGCTTTGTGTCTTTTGGTGGGCCTGATGCATCATGTGTGTCATCATGTGCTCTGAAAATATATAGCCCTAGCTTTTGATCAAGGCATTTTTCCTTCACACTGGCCAAGCACTCTTTTTGTGTGACATGTTGAAAGCTGTATTTGTGTTTTATCATTGCAGGCCACAGTTCCTGTGCCACAACACTGACATATGTTTGTGTAATACCATCATATGGATGGGAATTGGATTATGATGGGCTTGTTATCAGGGAATGTTGTACTCCATCAGTCAGTATCTTGGATTATGTGATGTTGGATTACTTTGGCGTGGTATGTGATAAGGCTCACGCTGGTGACATCAACCACTTCAATGTTTGCATATTCTACAGGACAATGTCTGACAAATCCCTTCCTTCCATGGTCTGGGTGTCTGTACCTTGAAATATGTATGTTGACTCAGTATGAGAAACACATTCTTGTTAGTAAGGGTCCAGATATATTGAGAGCCTATGTGCTGTACACTGGAATACAATTTTTAATTTGCCCAGATACTTGTAGTGATGTGTTTGTGTATAATGTACGTAATCCTGAGCTGGACACTGTGTACCTGTAACATATCCTTGCTTGCACAAGTGGCTTGTGTCTTCATCACATGGTTCACATGGCCTTACATCTCTACATAGCGAAATGTGAAAATTAAGCAAGCAGGCAATGAATTTATGATGGGAGAATGTATTACAATGCTAATTCTGGAAATACATTTTGGACAGAAAGAAACAAAAATGTGAAGGTGTCAGTCTTGTTGAATGAATTCATTGGAGTAGATGCCACACCAGTGGGAGTCCAAAGTTCAGAGTACTTCTCCCATGGAACTGGTAAGTGGTTAAGGATCAGCCAACAGAGTAAATGTGTGGCACAAAAAGGAGGTCCTTTAGAAAGAGGTCACTTGCTGTCAGTGGTGGGTGTCTTGCCAGCCGCACCTCCTGGACTCTTAGCTGGACGTCCCTACTTGTGTGGGGGGGGAATCCGCTGCTACAAAGGCAAGGGTATCTGGAGCGGGTTCCTCCTTTGGCAGGGCCTCCTTTCCAGTGGCTGGCACCAGTGTTGATGGGCCTGGTGTTGAAGAGCCAAAGGAAGGGGTAGACTGTTGTTGGAAAGCCCTGCTCAGGGTTGTGTGAATGTCCATCAGCACCCCTGTTAGGGAGGCCATGTTGGTATTGTGGGCCTCCATCTGTTTGTGCATGCCTCTGTGCATGTCGCTCTAAAGCTGCTTGATTTCAGGGAGTTCAGTCAAGACTTGGCCCATCAAGCATTGGGGCTCCTTGTAGACTCCCAAAACCTGGCTGATGGTGTCCTCGCCAAGATCAGCCCCAGTGGCCTTGTCCCGCTGGCCCACAGCATCCCTCCCACACACCCTACTCCGACGTGCCTGCTCCCTTGCCACAGGGTGTCCTCTCCAACAAGTGTTGCACTGCAACTCAGCATCCAGTACTGGGGGAACAAGACAGTAGACAAGGTGCTTCGTACACAGACTGGGGGGCAAATGGTTGTCTGTGATGTTTAGGCAACTGGGTTGGGAGGTGATTTAGTGGCCTCAGTGAGAACTATTGTTGCCGTCTGACCAGTTTACCCAGAACCATCCTCCACGTCCAGACATCCAGAACAATCCTCCCCGTCCAGACATCCAGGATTGTCTTCTTCACTGAGGGCTTCATCTCGGGGGGTAGAGGCAGTCTCTTCTGTGGCCTCTGTGTGACCAGCAGCCGCTCAACCTGTTGATATGAAACATATAATGTTACTGGTTGTATTGTGTCATCCACCTCCAACGTTTTAGAATTACAGTAAGCAGAGACCTTGTACAAAGTTAAATTGCAGTTAATCCTATTGTGGCAAGTAACTATGGTATTGGCTGTATTGACATGTATTGACATGCCATGTGTGAAACATGTCAATTCATTTAGACTCAAGCTGCTCCTGAAATGTGCAGGTCATTGGCACTGGGGAGGATGGCTTGAAATTCCATCTTGCCACCAGTAAAGGGAAAACAGTGCAGGCAAACAGTGGCTAGGCAAGATATGGCTGTGCCCATTTGGAGACCTGGTTGAGTGTGATGCAGTCAGACCCAGAATGTGATTGTATATGTGACTGGAGTCATCATGTGCCTAGTGCAGTTTGAATATGTCTACTCCCAATACCAATCTGGTGATGAATCTTGAGGCATTATGAATAGTTAAACAAGTGAACACTGGTCTGGTGCTTGGAGTCAGAGAAACAGTGCCTCCTTGGAATTGCAGTCGGATTATTCCCTCTACTTCACACACTTGACAAATAGTATCCTCCCAGGTGATTAGACTTCATTTATCAATTACCCAACAATAGTATTTAGACAGGAGAACACTGGGCTGGTGAGTGGAGTAACAGTAACAGAGCTTCCTGGCCTCAACAGTTGTCACTCCCTGTACTACACACACTATAGAATTGTGATCTCCCCAGTTAAGGACACTTCATTTGTGATTTACCTAACAATGGAATTTGGACAAGAGAACACTGGGCTGGTTGTTGGATTTACAGACACAGGACCTTCTTGTACTTAGTAGTCATGTCACTCCCTATATTTCCCACACTTGGCAAATAGTATCCTCCCAGGTGTGTGCACTACAATTGAAAGTTACCAAACAGGGGTCTATTTACCAGTGAACACGTGTCTGGTGTTTGGAGTTAGTGAAACAGTACCTCCTAGGAGTTGAACTCAGGTAACTCTCTCTAGTGCACACACTTGACAAATAGTAGCCTCCCAGGTTTGTACACTTCTATTGGGAGTTAAGAAGCAGGGATTTTTGGGCAAGTGTACATTGAGCTTGTGGTTGGATTTATAGACACAGGGCCTTCCTGGCTTAGCAGTCATATCACTCCCTCTACTTCACACACTTGGCAAATATTATCCTACCAGGTGAGTGCACTACAATTGAGAGTTTCCAAATAGGGGTGTTTTGGCAAGTGAACACTGGGCTGGTGGTTGTATTTACAGACACAGGGCCTTCCTGGCCTTCGTAGTCATTTCACTCCCTCTACTTCCCACACTATACAAATAGTATCCTCCTAGGTGTGTTCACTTCAATTGAGAGCTACCAAACAGGGGTCCATTGGCATTGCACACTGGTCTGGTGTTTAGACTTAGTAAAACAATGCCTCCAGGGAGTTGCAATCAGGTCACTCTCTCTAGTAAACACACTTGACAAATGTTCTTCACCCGGATGAATAAACTTAATTTGAAAGTTGTCAACCAGATGTATTGGGCCAAGTGGACACTGCTAGTGTTTGGAGTTAGTGAAACAGGGCCTCCTGGGAGTTGCAGTCATGTCACTCTCTCTCCTACACACTATACACATGGTATCTGCCCAGGTGAGTACATTTCAATTGAGAGTTAAGACACAGATGTATTTGGGCAAGAGAACAAGGGTCTGGTGTTTGATCTTGTTGAAATAATGCCTCCTAGGAGTTGCAGACCGGTAACTCTCTGTACTATAGACACTATATAAATGTTGTGTATTACATATCTGTATGCAGACTGATTTGGGTTGGGGCATGCAGTTACCTATTGAGACATACTGTGAGTCCTGTTATCATTTTTTGATATTGAAAGACTAACAGGCCTGATTTCGACCTATGGTATGTAACAGCTGTGCTGTTGGGTCCAACAATGCAGATTGACAGTGTTGACACTCAGATACTCTGGGTATTGAATGTTGGTGGGGTACATGAATGACACAGTGGCAAAACGTGAACTATGAGCATGCATGACATGGCATTTTTGTGACATATTTTGTTTTGTGACTTACCAGACTCCACTTTCTGGTTATTCCTGTCAAGCGCTCAGGATACAGGATCGCCAATACCTTCTCCACCCAGGGAAAGAGATATAATAGGGCACTAAGAGGGCCACCACCCATCTTCTATGCCTGCAGCTGGTACCTCGAGAGCAGGGAACAGACCTAGCCCCTGAGGCCATTCTACCTCTTCCTGATGTCCTCCTTTGTGTGCTGGGTGGTGCCTACAGCATTGACTCTGTTGATGATCCTGTCCCACAGTTCCATTTTCCTACTGAGAGGAGTATGCTGGACTTTTTCTCTAAACAATTGTGGCTCTACTCTTATGATTTTATCCACCATGACTTTTAACTAATCTTCTGAAAAACGTGAATTTTTGGAACATGACATGGTGGAACAAAAAAATTGGGTGACAGTGACTAACTTAACTGGGGAAGTGCTATGATTAGACACAATTGTGTGCAGGGTGTTCTATATGATGGTGAAAAAGAAGGGTGCCTAATCTATGTATTGTGTGGGAAATAGGGTGTTCTGGTTTCAGTGTTTTGCATGGAAAATGCAACGGATTGTGGTCTGTGAATGAAGGGGTGCATTTTATAGTGTCCTTTGCAGGTGTGTCCACTGTGGCAATGTGTTTCAGCTGTGTTTTTTTCAAATTCATCCAATGTGCAGTTATTTATTACTTTGCTAACCGCAAAACGCCATGGTTCGGATCGCCATTGGCAGACTGTCATGAAGGATCCACCTCAGCGACTATGTGCTTGTAATATGCTCAATGGTTGGCCGCAGTGCTATCCTCACTGGCGGTAGGGTGGCTGATTTCCAGGCCTCCACTGGCAGTCTACCTTTTTTGCTTGGTGGTCGAGGGTCCTGCCTGTATAACTCGTAATAGGGTGGTCTTCAGGACCACCAACATGGTGGTCTGGTGGTCCGACCTGCAAACTTGTAATGAGGCCCTCAATCATAAAAACATAAATAACATCACATAATTTAACATAAAAGATTCACACATTACTACAACAATGTAAAAAAACACAAACTGTAACAAAAACACATCTAAAAAAAACAATCACAAACAACACTAAACCCAAGTTTTAAACATGCATTATAAGTCCTACTACCATCAAAACCCTTATAAAATCCTTAAAAAGGAATTTACCTCTTCCAACGAACAGCAGCTCCTTACCGCAACTTGGTTACTGAAAAATCATTCCAAAATAACACCAAATGACTACAAAATAGAAAGTAAAGGTAAAGTAAAATGAACACCAAATAAAATCAATAAAAAGACTCTCTCCCCATAGAAATGAATAGGACATTTTATAAAATGTTTATTCAATGTTAAGAAAAAATGTAAAAATGTTAAAAAAATTTAAACATCTCATACAAAGTTCTACTAAAATAAGAAACATGCAAATTATAAACTAAATAATAGCATGAAATATATACTCTTATTTAATATATACTAATGAACAATATGTTGAAATAATGTTTAAAATGCTTTTAAAAAAGTGAAACACTGTTTAAAAATTGTAGCCAATGAAAAATAACATTTGAATATATATATACAATTTACTTGTGTTTTTTTTAAATAGAAACTAACAAAAATGTTTTATTTACTTGACTTTATATTTTTTTACGTTTACTTAATATATGTATTTTCAACATTTACAAATGTAAAAAAAACTAAAATTTCAAAAAATGTGTGACATCCTTTTATTATAGTAACTTTGGGGAAGTTGGACATCAAAAAGGTGATATATACTATTCCCACTCCAATTTAAACCAACTTGGGGAAGGTGTTGAACACTAACGGTGTGACATTTACAATTCCCATTCCCAATTAATTATTCCCACTCCAATCTGAACCAACTCTTGGAAGTTGTTGGACATTAAAGGGTGATATTTACTATTCCCACTCCAAACTAAACCAATTTCAGGGAAGGCTTTGGACACTAAGGGGTAATATTTATTATTCCTACTCCCGTCTAAACCAACTTAGAGATTGTGTTGGACACTAAAGGTTTGACATTCACTATTTCCACTCCAATCTAAATCAACTGGGAAAGGTGTTGAACAATAAAGGGGTAACATTTACTATTCCCACTCCAATTTAAACCAACTTGGGGAAGGTTTTGGGCACTTAAGAGCTGACATTTACTATTCCTATTCCAGTCCAAACCAACTCGGGGAAGTGGTTAGGAACCAAAGGGGTAACATTTACTATTCCCACTTCAATCCAAACCAACTTAAGGGAGGTAATGGACAGTAAATGGGTGACATTTACTATTCCCACTCCAACCAATAATAATTTGAGGGAAGGCATTGGACATTGAATAGTTCAAATTCTAAAACTCCAGTTCTAAATAAAACTTTTTACAACACTGTAAAACAATTATTTTAATCACACAATTGATACTGCACATTCTTCCATTTTTATAAATTACAAAAATAACAAATGTATTTAAACACACCACTCTAAACGACTAACCTTTAAATAAATAATTTTACGTTCAAACATTAATGTTTTGAATACTAAAAAAAATTGAAATATTATAGAAAATATTTACTACCATTCTTAAACTTTAAAAAATTACATTAATTTACATTACATAAAATTCCTAATACAGATTCATGATTAATATTTTAAAAATATTCATTAAATTTTTATATTCTAAATTCTGAAATGTTCTCAATACTTTAAAACTTCAATTATTTTTTTTAAAATATTTATTTCATGTTTACATTCTAAAATGTTTTCAATACATTAAAACTTCATTTATTATTTTAAAATTTGCTTATGAGATGTCTGAATGATATAAATTCTAAAAGAAATAAGGTTACATCTATTAAGGTAAATAGGAAGCTACATTTTAATTTGATTGATCATATGTGTATCATACATCTTTTTTTTGCCTAATTGGACCTTTTGGGATAACTGGGATGATTGTAGAAGCCCCCTCACTTTTTGCCCCCATTTTTAGCTGATACTAGTGTTTTCTGACTCTGACTGCGCCTTTGGCACTGCTAACCAGTCCCAGGGCATATACTCTATTTAAAATGGTAAATGCAAAATAGGTCTAATTATAATTGCCTCTGACAACCTACCTATAAGTCCCCAGTACGTGGTAGAGAATGTAGGCTTAGGCACCCTCCTATAGTTAATGCACCCACAGGTGCACTGCTGTGGTGGCCAGTGTAATTGTAAAGGCAGGCCTGCCTGGCTGGCTGCTTTTAAGTTAAAATTAAACCCAAAATTTGGCTTTGGGTGGAAAGTATTTTGAAAGTCTCCAACTACCTTATTTTTGCATATGTCACCCCTAAGGTCTGCCCTAGGTGCTAGGTGCACCCAGGGTTGGGTGCAATGTAAATATAAGCAAGGACTTTAAAAAAAGATGCTTTCCCAAATTCATTTTCCCCATTGTGGTCAATGGGCTCCATAGTCCAACAGTGGGAGACTTTCGGCCTCATTACGAGCCCCGTGGTAGCGGTCGGACCACCATGGCTGTGATGGGCTGACCACCACATTGCAACATTGACAAACAAACCTGCCTAAAGAGCGCTGTCCTCGCCAGGAACATGGTTCCCAATGTGGTGACGGTGGTTGGGTTTGTAATCAGCCAGGGCGTCACGGTACTCAGCGCTGCATGGCTGATTACAACCCCACTTGTGTCAGCCTTTTCATGGCGGGGAAGTTGCCATGAAAAGGCTGGCCAAAAGCCAGTGCTGGGGGCCACAATGGGCCCCCCGGCCTAGCACCCTCAGAATGCTCACTGTCAGCTTTGCTTTGCTTTCCGAGGGTACTGGAGTGCTAGAATATTGGCCCGGCTCCCTTAAAGGAGCCAAAGACAATATCCTATCACTGTTCAGGCCTGGCATGCTGGCAGGAATGCGTATTACAATGTTCCGGCTGGTCAGCCCAATGGTAACATTGTAATAGACTCAAGGGGGGCTACCAAACTCATAATGGGGCCCTTTATTTTAAAACAATACAGTCTTATTTCCAATAGAGATGAGCTAAATATATCAACTTTGGTACCAATTGAAATGTAATAATAAATCCAACAACTTGCCAATGTTGAATTTAACATAACTAGCACAGGGTAATTGTTTTAGAACACTTTCTGAAAGCAGCCAAATTCAGCCCTGTAGTGCCCTTTCCTGATTGGTCAGTCTCTGGCAGTCTGAGCCAAGCTACCTTAATGAGGCATGAAATGGCCTGGACTGAGACAAAGGAAGCATCTGGTGGGCAGAGAACTGCTGCAGCAGAAGGCAGAGCAGGATGGGAGAAGAGTAGCCAAACTGGTTTTCAAAGGAGGGAAAGCCACTTGGGACAGAAACTGGACCTCCCCTATTTCCTGCTCCCCCATACAGATGGGAGCCCCACTGACTAGATTAGGAGAAAGGCTGTAAGGGGTGTGTTAAGGGAGACTTAGCCACACCAGTGAATGGACTCAGCCAAATATAACCTCCAAGGATGAATTTTTGACATCTTAGATTTTTGGAGAATTTTGCTTTCTGGGATTGATTTTTGCCATACATGTTAGTAAGTGGTTACCACAGAGGGATGCTGCATTGGACAGGTGCACCCCCTGCTTCCCACCCTAGGAGACAGGGTAAATATAGCAGAGTTGCCCCACAATTCAAATCCCTGCTGGAAGAAGATACTGGAGAAGGACTGCCATGCTGGACCCCTGGCCTGCATGTGGAGACTGCACTCACAAGGTCTGCAGGAGCTGCACACTTTGGGCTTCATCAGGAAAAGGACTTTGCCTTGCTTCTGCAACCTCAGGAGTGGACTCCCTGTAAGCTACAGATACAAAGGAGCTGGGCAGAGTCACCAGTATCAAGTCCTGCAAGAAGAGCCCAGCTGACCAGTGTCCCGTGGCCATTTGAGGATTCTGACCAGGTGCATTTTAAGAACTGTAGTCCCAACTTCCAAGGAGCAACTCAGAGCTTCTGAAACCTTGGATCAAGATTGTGAACACTTCAAGGATCCAAAAAGATATCTGGTAGAAGATCCACACATTTGGGAAGTTTGGAGCTACTTTGAAAAAAAAACTCCATAAGTGGACCGCCCCAACTTCGAGAGTCAAGAGTCAAGCAGGCTACCTTCAACAGTGACCCGGCCAGAATTTCAGGTTTGTCCCGCCTAAAGCTCCAGAGCTCCAGACTTCCAGGATTTGACTGGGGGCTCACTGAAAAGCAATCCATTGACATTGCATTGAAATCAGCTCACTTTGTATGACTGCATGACGTCAAGGAAGAAAAGCTCCAGCAAAGTTTCTAAATGTAAAGGTAAAACTTTTATAGAGGCTTCCCACTTAGGGCATCCGAGCAGGGCTCCATCGCAGTCAGCCTCAACTTTTGACTCTGCCCCAGTCGAGTGCGATCGGATGTCCCTAGTTGACACTTTTGTTTTTTAAGTGCCAGAAAGCATTTTTTGCATTTAGGCCCTCATTACAACCCTGGCGGTAAATGCAGCCTACCGCCGTGCTGACCGCCGCCAATATACCGTGACTGCGCCAGTAATCCACCACGGGTATTATGACCCACACATAGAAATCTGCCTCTATACAGACACCCACACAAGTCCGCCAGACCAAAGGTCAGCGATAAACTGGCGATAGCAAAACCCACACCGTTATGCCAACAGGAATACGCCCACAGTATCACGACCCATGAATCACTGCGGCGGTCTTTCAATCGCGGTAAACCATTGGCGGTACATACCGCCTCGCTCAAAATACACACACACTTACAAAACAACACCACATTGGACAATTCAAACTACACACACCTGACACACATACACACACCACACCCACACACTCACACCACTATAAAATACACACCCACATTACCCACAACCCCTTCCACGAAAAAAAAGATTGCGAACAGAGAGAGACAAGCAAGGATCACCCACTCAATCAGAGGCACAGAACACCATCACCCACATACCATTCACGCACATCACAGCATACACTACAACACATCACCCACACATCGCCCCACACATCCTCACACATATCACTCGCACCACATCCATGGCACCCCAAAGGCACCTCAGGTTTTCTTAGGAGGAGCTAAGAGTAATGGTGGAGGAAATCATCCGGGTAGAGCCACAGCTATTCGGATCACAGGTGCAGCCGACGTCCATTGCAAGGAAGATGGAGCTATGGCGGAGAATAGTGGACAGGGTCAACGCCGTGGGACAGCACCCAAAAACCAGGGATGACATCAGGAAGAGGTGGAACGACCTATGGGGGAAGGTGCGTTCTGTGGTTGCAAGACACCAGATTGCTGTACAGAGGACTGGCGGCAGACCCCACATCCTCCCCTGTAACTAACAACATGGGTGGAGCAAGTCTTGGCAATCATGCATCCTGAGGGCCTCGCAGGAGTAGCAGGGGGACTGGACTCTGGTAAGTCAAATCTGAACTTCTTCATCCCCCTCACCCTACCTGCATGCCATCACTAACTCCTACCCCTACCCTCACCCCATCACTCCAACATCTCACATATACCCCACTACCACAACCCACCCATCCCAATACCAAGCCCTGCATGCCACACCAATGCATGGACCCCCATCACACACCTGCATGGACACCCATCACCCCAGCATGTGCAGTAGAGAGAGTCACCCAGCCCATAAAATCACCACTCACACAAGACCAAGCCGACAGGGAAATCACAATCATAGATGGAAACACACCCATGCATAATATGGCCCACGCAGATACATTAACCATGCATTTGCATCCCCACAGGACCCCTACTCAATGTTACCGGAGAGGAGGTGCCAGCTACATCCAGTCTCCCCCTGAAGAGGCCCACAGTGACAACAGCAGCTCGGCACGCCTGCATCAGGATGACCAACCTGACCCATCATGGGCCTCTGGACAGTTGGTTCCCCTGCCACAGTCCCAACCCACCACAGAGCCTCCCCCCTCAGGAAACACCAGCACAGCACCCACCAAGCGGGCCCATTTTACTGTCCTCAGGACACGTCAATCAGCAGTGTGTCCAACACTACAGGGACCCCAGGCAACCCCACAAACACAGGACGATCAGGGACCTGGGGTCAGAGGCAGTGGGCACACAGTTCAGGGGACAGAGGCACAGGACAATAGGGAAGCTGGGAGGACTGCTGTGCCACAGGGGGAGGACAGGCCCAAGGAACCCACTCTCCACTAGGCACTCTCAAACATCATGGGAGCATACCACCATTCCCAAGAGACCATGGGCCAGATACTGGCCAAGTTGCAGGAGACCCAGTGGCTGCAGGAGGGACAGTACTTGAGGATCATGGAGCTAACGAAAATATACACCATCGTGGTCACCATTACAGGGTTGCTGGCTGACATGGGTAAGACCATGAGGTGGGCAGTGGCACAACAGAGGGCACCTGACACTAGCCAAACCGAGGAACAGCCTTCCACCTCTGCCAGCGCAAATGGACAGGAGGCCCGCCACAGGACCAACAGGCCACCAGCACCCCACCCCCTGCAGAAGGAGAACCACCCCGCAAACGGTCCCTGCGATCCAGGAAGAAGACAGAGAACATTGCCAAGACCCCCACCAGGAAATAAGACTCTCCTGATAGTCACCCTTCTGTCCCACTCTGTTACCCTGTCCACCTTGAACTGCCATTGCTGCCCTTCCTATGCCCCCTTGGACAATGCACCTGTGATACCAAGAGACTGGACTCTACCTTGGACTTTCCTCCATCATTATCTCAGCCCCTTGCACATACACCTATACTTATTAGCACCTAAATAAACACCCTTGAAACAAATACCAATCTGGAGTCAGTCTAATGATTCACAAATGTATTAGTACAACATTATCAAAGCATTGCAACATATATGTACAGTGAAATATACTACAGGATGACCTTTGGTGGGCAGCAGTACATATAGCAGGAGCCAAATGGGGCACTGAAAATAGAGAATCTAAAGGGAACAGTCAGTGGCCATAGACATAGGGTAAGAGGCTGCCTTGTACAATGTCCAACAGATTACTGAAATGTTAAGTGCAGTTACAGTGTCTTACCTGTGTGTCACTGGAAGTACTGCTGTATTATATTTGTTCTGTTGTCAACATCTTCTTCCTCTACCTCCTCTCCTCACTATCCACAGGCTCCACCAATACCACAAGACCATCTCCAGGCACCTCCTCCTGCAGAAAAGGCACCTGGCGTCTCAATGCCAGATTGTGCAACATGCAGCATGCAACGATGATCTGGCACACCTTCTTGGTAAGTAGTACAGTGAGACACCCGTCAGATGGAGGCACTGGAACCTGGCCTTCAGGAGGCCAAAGGTTCTTTCTATAATCCTCCTAGGAACCCATGTGCCTCATTGTAACGTTCCTCTGCCCTTGTCCTGGCATTCCTCACTGGGGTCAGTAGCCATGAGAGGTTGGGGTAACCAGAGTCACCTGTAAATATAGGGTGACAACTGTTAGAAACACACCAACCCTTAGGGGCAATTCCATACCCAGACATCAACATATACTGTGTGGGGACTTTTGGCTCACCTATTAGCCACACACAGTGCCTCTGGAGTTATCCCATCACATATGGGATGCTGCTATTCCTCAAGATAAAGGTGTCATGCACAGAGCCAGGATATTTGGCATTCATATGGGAAATGTACTGGTCCACCAAACACACCATCTGCACATTCATCGAGGGTTAGCTTTTTCTATTCCTGTAAACCTGTTGAATTCTCCGGGGGGGGGGGTGGGACAAATGCTACTTGTGTACCATCAATGGCACCAATGATGTTGAAGATATGTCCAAGGGCATAAAAGTCAGCCTTCACTGTGGCCAAATCATCCACCTGAGGGAACACGATGTAGCTGCGCATGTGTTTCAGCAGGGCAGACAACACTCTGGTCAACACAATGGAGAACATTGGCTGAGACATCCCTGATGCCATGGCCACTGTTGTTTAGAAGGAACCACTTGCCAGGAAATGGAGCACTGCCAGGACCTGCACTAGAGGGGGGATTCCTGTGGGCTGGTGGATAGCTGACATCAGGTCTGGCTCCAATTGGGCACACAGTTCTTGGATTGTGGCACGATCAAGTCTGCATGTGATGATAATGTGTCTGTCCTCCATTGTCGCCAGGTCCACCAGTGGTCTGTACACTGGAGGATGCTGCCATCTCACATGCTGCCTCAGCAGTTGAAGACTATGGAAGAAGCAGTATGTGAACTCGAGAGTCAGTTGATGTGCCAATGTCTGCTGTGGCGCAGTTAGGTGCCATGCCCTGTGCCCCCCTAAAATGGCAGCTGCCTGACCTGTGAGGAGGGGCAAGTGGAAATGAGGTAAATGTGCTGGCGTTGTGCAGCATCGCAGTAGGTGGTCAATGATCGCCGCACAACTTCGCATTGGTTATTATTGGGCCCTATCGGTTCCAGGAGCCAATGGCGATGTACGCTGGCGGTAACGGTACACACCACTGCGAACGTGACCGACATTTTCTAACTATTCACTCACTTGCCATCTGACCTTCAACAGAAGAGGACCTACACTGCAAGTGCTGTTGTGACCTGTGTCTGGAAGGGACAATGGCTCATGTTTCTGGGGAAACTGCCCCTGCCTTTTCTGCGGAGGAGTTGAAGAAACTGGTGGATGGGCTCCTACCCCAGTACACATTACTCTACAGTCCTCCAGACAAACAGATGAGTGCACTGTGAGCATGATGCGTGGGCCATGAATGTAGGGAGTGCTGTGGATGAAAGCCACATGTTGGGGGGTGCTGAGGCCTCCTGGCCAGAGTGCAGCATGTAAGGTGGTCGGTGTATGTGCGTCAGGGCATGGGTGGGAACTGGTGGGCAATGAGTATGATGGTCCGGACGGGTGAGTGATTTCCTTTTCTGATGTCTTTTCCCTCCAGGTCAGTGCCCACCAGAAAAAGGGTATTTGGCGTGCCATCGCCAAGGAGGTGCGGACCCTGGGGGTCTTTCCCAGACGGAGCACCCACTGCCGCAAGAGATGGGAGGACCTGTGCTGCTGGTCAAAGAAGACGGCGGAGGCCCAGCTCGGGCTGGCCTCCCAACGTGGAAGGGGTGCCCATCGCACCATGACCCACCTAATGTTCCACATCCTGGCAGTGGCCCGGAGTTGGGTGGGCGCTTAGGGGCATCACAGCAGCCACAAGGAGGTGAGTACAGAATCATGACTTTGCACGTGTTAAGGTGGTACCTGGGTGGAGGATGTGGGCTGTGGGTGCCCCTAGGCTAGGGCGAACATGCCTGGGTAGGTCCCTTGTTGGGCAGGCTCTGGAGCACTCCTACCCCAATAGTGTAAGTGGCCATCAACTACTGGGCAGAGTCCTGTGGGTTTCTGGTGTGCAGATGCTGGTGTTAGGCATTGTACCCCATGGGCTGGTGACCAGCTGTGTAACTGGTGGTGCATGGCCTAGTGCATAGGGCAGCTCCCTGTGTGTAGTGTCCGCCAACGGTGGTGTTGTTGCTGGCATTGACAAAGTATATCCTCTGTCTCTCCTCCACTTTTTGTTTTGTCACCCTGTCCTTGTGTGCATTAGCATCATCTGGCAGAGGAGCAGAGGCACTGGCGACGGAGGGAGCTGCATCCCACATGGGCCTCGAGGCCGAATCCACCGAGGGTGAAGGCACCAGTGGGACGGAGGGCGAGGGGAGCACCACAAAGGGGACAGGAGGGGAGACCACAGACAGCGACTCCTCCTCCGATGGAAGCTCCCTGGCAGTGGCAGACACCTCTGTGCCCACTCAAACAACAGGTACAGCCGCCACCCCCCCACCAACACTGCTCTCCTAGCAGCCCCTCAGCGTGTTTCCCGTGCCCGCTCTCCCAGGAGGGTGGGCATCTCCTTCACCGAGGCACCTTAGGCTCTGCCCCAGTCAGCCCTGCTGCCCTCAGAGGAGGCTATTGACCTCCTGAGATCCCTCTCTGTTGGGCAGTCAACCATTCTGAATGTCAGTCAGTCAGTCAAATAACTTTATTCGGCAATTGCCATAAAAGTGCAAACCAAGACACATTTACCGATCTATAAATAATATAAAATAAAATAAAACTTAAAAACCATTACTAAAAACACCGCATGAGCATCCAATCTGAGACCCCTTGACATAAACAGATAAATATACTAGACATGATTAAAAATCACAAAATCAGAAAAGTACAAATATTAGCTTAAAATGATAAAGTATACGTACATTAAAAACATTTTTTAAAAGGAGTAGGCCTTTTCCTTATACTTAAAGAAGCTGTAACAAAGTCTAATACATGGTGACAAATTTGGATATCTGGCAATCTCTGAAGATATAGTAGAGCTTCCTTACAGTGAATGGGTCTAAGAAGACGTAACGTGGGTAAAATAAAAGCCCCTCTAGGAGCAGCATATAAAGGGCAAGAAAGAAAAAAGTGCAAGGTGCTCTGAGTTGATTTGGAGTCACAGGGACAAAGTGGTAAGTCCTTTTTCCAAAAACATGGTTCGGGGAAAGCTACCTTAAAATGAATTAGATTAAGTCTAAAAAGTGTTAAAAAAGAAATTGTTCTAAAACTTGAAAACCAAGTCAAATAGGGTTCAAGGCATGGAACAGTCACAATCCGAGAGTAGGAATCAAAAGATTTCAATTTCAGGGAACTATAAAATCTCAGCTCTGATATATGCTCGGAGTAAGTAGACTTCAAGACAGACCTAGAGTTTGTGGTTAACAAATGGGGATCATCAAACATGTATCTGAGCCTTAGATTCTCAAAAGAGTTTTGCAGAAACATAAGCCAGGGAATCCTATTTGAATTTTCCAATTGTAGACAATCAGAGATACAGTCTTGGACCAAACTTGCCATAGGGTTTGACCAACATCTAATCCAGAGCAGTAGGGGAGCCATAAAGACCCTATCCTCCAAAAAGCACTGACCAAGTTCTTCATGGCAGATTATGTTTGCGATGCATTTTGGGACCAACAATAATCTGTGCAGGAATTTATTTTCAACACTCTGGAGAGATGGTATTTTATTATAGCCCCAGACGCCTGCCCCATAAAGGACTGATGCAGTGCATTTAGAATTGTAAAGAGTTTTCATCTGTGCAGGGGGTCTATGACCTAGTTTATTTGAAAAGCGAAAGATTGCTTCATTATTCCTTATCAACTGTTGGAGCTTAAAATGAATGTGTGTCTTCCAGGACAAAGAAGAACTCATGTACATGCCTAGATAACAAAATTCTTTGACCTTATTAAGAGTGTGCCCTCCCGTAGTAAATTGTTTAGACTTTGTGTTACGTGGGCCACAAGTCATAACAAAAGTCTTGGGGTAATTTACTTTCAGATCAAGGTTCAACATAAAATTATAAAATGCATCCAGTAGTCCCTGTAAACCATTTGCAGTACGAGCGATTAAAACTGCATCATCAGCATATAATAAAACTGGAAGTAGTCTCTGGCCCATCTTCGGTACGTCCTTTGCATGTTTTACCAGTGAATCATAGAGCCCATTTATGTATATCAGAAAAAGAAAAGGGGCTAAGATACATCCCTGCCTTACACCCCTAGTTGACGGGATGCAGGAGGTTCTCTGCCCATGTGAGCCGGCCTGAACAGAAATCGTTAGGTCTGTGTGTAGGCGTTTAATAAGCTCCAATAGAGCCGGATCGCAGCCTAAGACTTCCAAAATTTGCCATAACTTTGACCTATTAACCATATCAAAGGCACTGGTTAGATCAATGAAAGCCATATGAATAGACTCTTTTTTGACTATCTCATATTTACTGAGTATCAGCTGCAAGTTTAAGACTTGCTCAACTGTGCCTACACCGGGTCTAAAACCAAATTGAATAGGAGATAAAATCTGGGCCTCGGACCCCCAATCTTCTAGACGGGACAAGATCACGCTACCTAAAATCTTTGCCGTCGAATCGATAAGAGAAATTGGTCTGTAACAAGAAGGATCTTGTCTATTTCCTTTTTTGAAGATGGGGACAATAATAGCCGATTTCCATGAGAGGGGCACGTTGCTGTTTACCACACTATTCAACACATTTGTAACTAACGGACCCCAAAGATCATTTTCTGATTTAAAAAGATCAGCGGGAACCCCATCGGGGCCAGGAGCCTTTCCCTGCCTTGATCTGTCAATAGCATTTTTGACCTCGTGGAGATCAAAAATAATATTTGGGGCCTTAGTATTGGAGTCTAAAATAAAAAGTGCAGAAGGATTTACATGCGGATTCTCATAAGTTCCTGAACAGAAGACTTTCCTAAAATGAGTTAACCAGACGTCCTCAGCAATAAGACAGTCATTGGCCAAAGAGTTGTTGTCAGAAAAGTAAGAGTGATTTATCACTTTCCAGAATCTAGAAGTATCCTTCTGCTCAGATGCAGCCAAAAGTTCGCCCCAGGCCCTAGACCTCATTTCTGATTTCCGTTTATCAAGGGCAGCCTTATAATCGGCTCTAGCTAATTTAACTAATTGACAGGAGAGAGGAACTGCTTTAAGTGCGTCTTTGAGTTTTTTATGGGCGGATGAGCACGCAGGATCGAACCATCTGTGGGCCACCGGCCCCTTCGCGGGCCTGTCCACCGCCAGGGCACGTGAAATGTCAGTGCTTAAAGATTCAAATTCACGCACTATGCGATCAGGATCTAACTGCTGGGACAAACACATATGAATAGAGTCAGACCTACTTCTTACAATTTCCTAGTTAAAAATTTTTGGATCTATTTTGTCCCATTTTAAACGTATGCCACAATTTGGATTATAAACAGTAGCAGCGCTCAAGCTTTTATTCTTGGATGCCTGGATAATTTTTAGGTCCAATATAATGCTAAGCGGGTTATGATCGCTCGCACAATGAGGCGTAATCTTAAATTCTTGAATTAGGTAAAAATCAGAGGAGCCGTTAAGTATGAAGTCGATAATACTCCCCCTCAAATTCCCTGTAAAGGTTGGTGTATTACAGGCGTCGGGGGCCAATTTCTCAGTGACATGAACCAGATCAAATTTACAAGTAAAAAGGTTTAAGGCATCTCCTTCAGTAGTATGGTTAAAATGAATTACTGACTCTCTGCCCTCAGCAGGAAAGGCACACAAGTCCATGTGTTCTATGCTACACAGAGGAGTATTGAAATCGCCCACCCATAGAATAATTAGATCACTATTCTGCAAAACATATGAAGAATCTATGAGGTCCGTTACCTCATCCAAATGACCCATAAGGAGGCCCGAGGAATATTATTGTAAAAATTTAAAATTAGGATATCCTTTTGACCACTAATAGAGACCAAGACAACCATAAAATAAAGGGAAGACCAGATTAAGGACACATTTAAAAGCGGAAGATGTACGGAAACGAGAACTAAAAGGCCGCCGCTAGCTCTCCCCATTTGGGAGGTTAATGCCGGCTGATACAGAGAGGTGAAACCGTTCAGAAGGAACGTATCTTTGGACCAAGTCTCCTGTAGGCAAATTATATCGTAAGAGGAAATAAAGCTCTTCCAGTCCGAATTATCAATTTTGGATCGCAGCCCTGCTATGTTCCAGCTAAGCATGGTTAATGGTCTAGACACAGGACATGACATTAGAACTTTGGTATTTATAGGAACTTGCAGATCCATTACAGGCTTTCCTGTGTCCCAGGTACATTCAACGTGGACGTTCCCAGCCTTCGGTCTCTCCATGTTAGAAGAACAGGGGTGGATCACCGATAGTCAATCGTTCTCGTCAAGGTGACTAAGAGTCGAGAACCGATTGCTAGAGGGTACATTAACCTGTAAATGAAGCTTTTCTGGGTCTGGTCTGTGAATACTTGAATTAATGACAATGCGATTTGGTAGGAGCACAGGGTCGTAAAAATGACACAGGGGATGTATTTGAATCCTGTTAGTTGACATATTACAGTGGTCCAAATTGGTCAAAAAATGGTCTACTGAACGAGGATTAGCAAAATTTAAAACAACATAGTCTCCCTCCTCCAATTCCTTTGAATATCCTACCCTCCTCACTCTTCGGGCCATAAGAATCTTATCATTATGAAAAAAATTAGGTTTGAAATTGGAGTTCAACCAGTGACCAGCTTTTCTAATTAGGGAGTGGGTATCTTCTTGTTTGGAGCACTCCAGAGGAGGAACGTTTGAGAGAACCAGAACGTACGGATTGCAGTCAGGTGGTAAATGTAAAAAGTCTGCATGGTTAGTAAGTTTATTTGGACCTTTATCTTGCAACCTAGAGGAATAAACTTCCCTTGTCGGCCCTAATGCAGGGTTGTCAACGAGAGTTCCTTGACCAGAGACGGCTTGTGGATCAAGCGAAGGGTTACTTACTCCTTGGGATACCAAAGTAGAGGGAGGAGTGGATTGATAAGCTGGTTCAGGGCTATGATGTATTCCCGTACTTAATGGACCTGGTTTTAAAAAACTAGATAAAAACCTGGTCACGTCATTACAAAAGCAATCAAGCTTCCTAGCGATCAAAGTGGTAATTTTTGCCTCTAGAGTTGCGCGAAAGGATTTGAGTGTCAAGTCAATAATACTAGAACGGTCTTCAGGAGCATCCTTACTCAGAGGACATTCAGGGGAGGAGACCAGGGAGATTGGGGGTTTGTCACTTTGGGCCGGGAAGGTAGGTAGTTTCTTTTTGGAGCCCAGGGCCTTTTTTGTATTTTTGGGCTTTTTCCCAGCTCTCCTCTTCTTCAAAGGAGGAGAATCGGCCTGAGAACAAGAGCTTTCAAGAGGAGGAATAACTAGTAGGGGAGAAGAATTGATTCGGTCGGTAGTGGAAAGTATATCGTCGCCCAACTGACTGGTATTCAGAGGCAAGATCAGTGATGAAGGACCAGTTCTTGGAAAGGTGGAAATGTGGACGATAGGTTCCAAAGGGGGGTGTTGTACAGTACTTTGGACAGCCCCAATCCTTTCTTCTACATGTTCAAGTTCAGATTCGATGGCCCCCATCACAGAAGATAAATAACTAGTAATGGAGTACTGAAGGGAGCTGGACCCGCCTTCCCCCTTTTGAACATTAGTCTTTCTTTTCCCCATATTTAATAATAGGCTCACAAGGTATCTGACACAGCACCCAGATGAAGTTACCACTGGCGGAAGGAGTAGACGTTAGGGGGGGCCCAGCCCGGCCTCTTCCGGTTGATGACGGGCGAAGGACGGGCCCGCCCTTGGCCCGGGCTTTGCCCGGGCGCGTCCCACGCAGCGGGAGCGCAATAGAAATTTAAAGGGCTCCTGCCCCTCCTCCGGCCACACAGCGCTTCCCGCGACGGCGGGAGCGCGATAGAAATCTAAAGGGCTCCTGCCCTCCTCCGGCCACACAGTGCTTCCTGCGACGGCGGGAGCGCAATAGAAATCTAAAGGGCTCCTGCCCCTCCTCCAGCCACACAGCGCTTCCCGCGACGGCGGGAGCGCGATAGAAATTTAAAGGGCTCCTGCCCCTCCTCCGGCCACACAGCGCTTCCCGCGACGGCGGGAGCGCAATAGAAATCTAAAGGGCTCCTGCCCCTCCTCCGGCCACACAGCGCTTCCCATTCTGAATGTCATCCAGGGTGTCGAGAGGCATTTGCAACAAACAAATGCATAATGTAGGAGGCTGGCCTGACTTATAGTGGGTACCTTGTGGTACTTACACCTTGTGCCAGGTCCAGTTATCCCTTATTAGTAGGTTAGAGGTGTTCTAGCAGCTTAGGTTGATAGAAGTAGCTATGGCAGAGCAGCTTAGGCTGAACTAGGAGACAAGCAAAGCTCCTCTATACCACTTATATCACTTAGCACTATATCACAAGAAAACACAATACTCAGAGTTACTAAAAATAAAGGTACTTTATTTTAGTGACAATATGCCAAAAGTATCTCAGAGGATATACTCCCTTAGGAGGTAAGTAACATACACAAAATATACACACACAATCCAAATCAGGTAAGTAAACAGTTAGAAAAGTGGTGCAAACACTGTAGAACACAATAGTGTCAACATCAGGACAGTGCGCGCTCTAAGGGCGACTAGAATGCAAAAACCCAGCACTTTCAAGATAACGTAATTTATGCATTGTGTTGATATGCTGTTGTTTAACCTTTTGCATTGCAGAGTTTAATCCTGAAGACTTATGTTCAAGGTGCTTATAAATACTGTTCATTTGCAATGTATTGCTGCAGGCTTTCAGAGTCTGTCAGGGTGTAGTCCCTTTCCAGGGCCTTCTAGAAGCTTTCCCTGCAGCATGCTTGGGTGTGGTTTGTGGGCTGGGCCAAGACTCTATATAAGGGAGCCAGCCCAGCTCCACGTGCTCACTATTCAGAGGTCCCGGTGCAGAGCAGCAGCAACTTCCTGAGCTCCTGTTCCGGAGGCCTACTTTGATCTTCCAGGCCTTGCTCCTTTCACTTTGTTGGTGATCAGGGCGGTAAGACGGAGGTCGGGCTGGGCCCCCGATCCCATTCTCGAAGGCTTTCGAGTTCTTGGGCCTAATTTGCATGATAAAACAATTTTGCTTGTGTGCGTGTGAATGTGCGCTTGGAGTTTCATGGCATGTACATGCTGGCACTCGAATCGTCAAGAAGCGCAATTCTTTGCTCGTGTACAACTTTTGACATTCATTGTGCGCTACCATTTTATGGCATTTACAAGGTAGCATTTGAAACGGCAATACATGCGATTAATTTCTTGTGCTTAATCCGTGTTACTCATTGTTCGCTACCATTTCATGGCATTTACAAGGTAGCATTCGAATCAGCAAGACGCGCGATTCATTTCTTGTGCTTAATTCATGTTATTGATTGTGCGCAACCATTTCATGGCATTCACATGGTGGCATTCGAATCGGCAAGACGCGTGATTCGTTTCTTGTGCTTCATTCATGTTATTCATTGTGCGCTACCATTTCATGGCATTCACATGGTGGCCTTCGAATCGGCAAGATGCGCGATTCATTCCTTGTGCTTAATTAATGAACATTCAGTGTGCGCTACCATTTCATGGCATTCGCAAGGTAGCATTCGAATCGGCAAAACGCGCAATTCATTTCTTGTGCTTAACTCATGATATTCATTGTGTGTTACCATTTCCTGGCATTTACGTGGTGACATTCGAATCAGCAAGATGTGTGATTCATTTCTTATGCTAAACTTATGTTACTCATAGTGCGCAACCATTTCATGGCATTTACAAACTCTTGTGGAAATCCGCAATGTGAGCATTTTATGTTCCTGCATTCTAAGAAACTAAAGTGCTAGAATTCTAGATGTTATATTGTGTGTGCATAATAAGTCCCATAAGTACAATTCCTATATTGTTATAGAATTCATTCAGATTATTTTCTTATCCTCATCCAAAAGACTATGCTTGAACTTGAAAACGTAATTCTAGAAGGTTCTGATGTTTTTAATCCATGTGTAACATTTTATTGAGAGGTTCATTGGAAAGTTGTATTAATCCTTCTTGATTCCTTCACAGGTAATCAGACATTTTGAGGCCTAGTTATTTAGTCCATGTTTAAGTTTTCTATGTTTCTAGAATGACAATGTTTAGAATCATAGTCTAGTAATGATTAATATGATATAATCTTGATATTGTGTGTTATAACCTTTTTGCTTCCTACAGGTCTCCTTCCCAGCTGTTCCCTACCTAATCCCCTTTTCCCCACTTGGACTCTCTTAGACTCTGTGACATTCTAATCAGAGTATTGGAGCTGTCTTGTGGTGGACGTGTTGGGACGTACACAGACCCTGAGGATCTGGTGACTCTGACAGAATAGTGAGCCCACAAATTAATAATCCTCCTGGTTTGCGTATGTTCTCAGCATGGCCACATTGGACGAGCTAGTCAAGGCTATCACACAGCTCCAAGCAGAGGTAATGTCATCCAAAGATTTAGAAGCTAGCCTAGCTGAGAGAGTAATTCAGTTACAGGAAATTATAGAGAAGAAGGAAAAAAATCCCATAGGTGTGTCTTGCCTGGTCCTTCTTCTCAGGCTTCTGGAGGTAATCCTACAAACATTTCCCTCAATGTTCCTTCAGCCATTCCATTAGCTCCTCCAGAACATTTCTCAGGCGATCCCTTGAAAGTGCAATCTTTCCTGGTTCAAGTGGAACTACACTTCACCTGCCGACCACATATTTTCCCTGATACACAGTCCAAAGTTGCTTTCTTGTTATCATACCTGACTGGGGATGCAGCTACCTGGGCTATTCCTCTTGTGTGTAAAGACAGTCCCCTGCTTTACAACTGGAGACATTTAGTTTGTGAGTTTGAACGAGTATTTGATCGTAGAACTGTAACATTGTCGGCAGATCGTGAATTATTAGACTTACGACAAGGTAACCAGGATTTAGGCGGTCATTCTGACCGCCGCAGTCAGAATGGCCCTGGAAGCACCGCCAGCCTGTTGGCGGTGCTTCCGTGGTCCCCGGCCCTGGCGGTCATGGAGCGCCAGGGTCGGAATGACCCCCTTAGTGTCATATTTAGCCAACTTTAATCGGCTGGTAGCCGAGACATCCTGGCCTGAAGAAAAGCAAGCGGCCTTGTTCTACAAGGGACTCAAAGAGGAGTTAAAAAATATTCTAGCTCAAATAGACCCGCAGCCTACAGACTGTCAAGACCTGATAAATCTTGTTTTGAGACTGGATCATCGTTTAGCAGAATGAAGGGGAACACGCAAAAAGACTGAAAAATATTCTTGCCATGTTCACGATAAAAGAGAATCAAGAACTCAGAAAGAAAGAACGCCTGAACCTATGGAAATCGGAACAATCAAGAGGCCTCTGACCCAATACTAAAAGGACCTACGTAGAAAGAAAGGACAATGTCTTTATTGTTGGCGCCAGGGTAATTTCACCAAAGAATGTCCAATCAAAACAAAGAGCAAACCAGGTCCTGTCAAGAAACTTGCAGCTAATGCACATGTCAAGCTGGAAAACTCTAATCACCCAAGATGTAAAGAAGGGTTGCTCTTGGGTGTCACCGTGGACCCTTCACAATCTAGACATCTCAAGCTGGGCATAAAAGTTCAAGTAAAGAAAAAGACCTATTTCAAGAAGGCCCTAGTAGATTCTGGGACTACCGGGAACTTTGTTGACACCCAATTGGTTTGTGCATGGGGGATCCCATGTATCGAGAAGAAGACTCCAGAAATAATACAGCCAGTAGATGGAAAACTCTCGACTGGAGGTCCAGTAACTCTTCAGACTGTCCCCTTGTCGGTGATCTGTGAGGGTAAGAACCAAAGAAATAAACATAAACTCATCCTTGACGTGATCCATGCTCCCCAGTATGGAATTATACTTGGCTTACCCTGGTTAACTCATCACAATCCTGAGATTAATTGGGCAGAACGAAAGGTCGTGTTCTCATCAGCGCAATGTAAAGAACAATGCCTCCAAAAGTCTCAAGTACCAAAAGTTTGCAACTCTTACATAGCCACTGCCGCGGAGAAAGAAGTTAAATTGCCCAATAGTATTCATCCTATGAAGATGTATTCGATGAAAAAGAAGTAGAAAACTTACCTCCTCGTAGACCTTATGACTGTCAAATTGATCTAATCCCAGGGGTGATACTTCCCAGCTGTCGTGTATACGCCCTGTCAGAACATGAAAACCAGCATTTACTAAAGTATCTAGATCAATACTTGGAGAATGGTTTCATCCGCCCTTCTAAGTCTCCAGCAGCCTCTCCTCTGTTTTTTGTTCCGAAGGCGAATTGAGATCTTCGATCTTGTGTCGACTATAGGGGTTTGAACAAGGTCACCATCAAGAATAAATATCCCTTGCCCCTGATTCCGGTCTTGCTGGAACAAGTAAAGAAAGCTAAAATCCACACTAAGCTCGATCTACGAGGTGCTTATCATTTGGCCAGAATGCGAGAGGGCAACAAATGGAAAACAGCGTTCAAGACAAGATATGGCCTCTTTGAATACACCGTCATGCCTTTTAGTCTGTGTAATGCTCCAGCAGCATTTCAATTTTTCTTGAATGACGTTCTTAGAGAGTATCTCGACATATTTGCCATAGTTTACATTGATTACATTTTGATTTATTCTGACAATGAAAATGAACATGTACATGTCAAGAAAATTCTTGCAGTCCTTCGAAAGCACCATTTATATTGCAAACTAACCAAGTGTGAGTTTCATGTTACCACAGTTGAGTTTTTAAGGGCTATCCTTACCCCTCAAGGTATGGTGATTGCAGAAAAGAAAGTAAAAGCTGTATCTGATTGGCCCACCCCAAAGACGGTTTGTGATGTACAATGTTTCCTGGGATTTGCTAATTTTTACGGGAGGTTCATAAATCATTTCTCCCAGGCAGTGGCCCCAATCACTAAGCTATTAAGAAAGAAACAAAAATTTGTATGGTCCCCAGAAGCTGACCAAGCCTTTTCAACTTTGAAGGAAGCTTTTTCCATTGCCCCAGTCTTGACTCACCCTGATGCGGACCGTCCCTTCATAGTGGAAGCTGATGCTTCAGATGTGGCAATAGATGCAGTCTTGTCACAAAGAAACAAAGACACAGGCCAACTTCATCCCGTAGCTTACATATCTCGGAAACTGAACGAAGCCGAACAGAACTATGTAATTGCTGAAAAAGAGCTTCTGGTGATTTGTGACGCCTTTAAAGAATGGAGACATCATTTGTTGGGTGCCAAATACACTGTCACAGTATATACTGATCATCGCAATCTCCAGTTCATGAGTTCTGCCAGACTTTTGACTCCTCAGCAATTCTGCTGGATGCTGTTTGTTGCCGAATTTGATTTTGTGGTAACTTTCCGTCCTGGTAAAGACAATCACAAAGCTGACAACTTGTCCCGCCAAGAGTCTACCACGTTGCCTGCAGTTCAAATCCCCAGAGCTATCATTGCTCCAGACAAAGTCCTATGCATCATAAAAACTGAAGATTTCTTTGACATCTGTAATTCTTTCACCATTGCGAAATGGCAGACATGGGCCCAAGCAGATCCCAAAAGGTCAATTAGGCAAGAATTACCTTTCCATGACGCTCGTTTGTTCGTGCCCACTACCAAACTTCGTAAGATAGTATTTCATTGGTTGCATGTTATGCCTACGGCAGGTCATCCAGGCACTCCTAAAACTCTTGAATTAATCCAACGCTACTTTTGGTGGCCTACTCTGACAAAAGACGTAAAAGCAATGGTAAACAACTGCGAAGTATGTGCTTGCATTAAAACAAGTCATTCTAAACCGAAAGGGTTGTTGCATCCACTCCCAACTCCAAGTCGTCCTTGGGAGCACATTTCTTTAGACTTTATTACAGGACTACCAGTGGTTCAACAACATTCAGTAATTCTTGTGGTAGTAGATAGTCTCACAAAATATGGACATTTTATTGCCTGTAAAGAATCGCCCACCTCCAGTGAACTGGCAACTATCTTACTGAATAGAGTGGTCCGTTATCATAGACTGCCAAAAATGATCCTCTCCGATCGAGGGTCGCAATTTGCCTCCAATTTCTGGAAGACATGGTGCAAAACACTTCAAGTCACATCCACACTATCTATTAGCCATCATCCTCAAACAGATGGTCAAACTGAGAGACTAAATCAGACTTTGAAGCAATACCTGCGCGCTTACGCTGAAAAAGCACTTCATTCTTGGACATCAATGCTCTGGTTAGCTGAGTTAGCCTACAATAACTCATTCCACACTTCCACTGGCGTTACACCCTTTTTTGGCTTGTTTGGCTATCATCCTGACACCTTGCCCATCACAATCCCTCAAGAAAGTTCCCTTACACCAGCTGTGTCAGAAACCATTCAACATCTTCATCAAACCCAGAAATTGATTCAACAGCATTTAGAAAAGGCCAAACAAAAATACAAAAAGCATTATGACAAGAAACATTGTGAGGGACCGCAGTATCAACCAGGTGATAAAGTGCAGCTTTCTACAAGACATATAGGGGCATATTTATACTCTGTCTGCGCCGAATGTGCGTCAAAAATTTTGACGCACATTCAGCGCAAACGTTGCCCCGTATTTAAACTTTGATGCCCGAGCCTGCGGATGACAAAATTCCACCGCGTGCGTCATTTCTTGGATCCGGCAACCGCCTTGCGTTAATGATATGCAAGGTAGGCGTTCCCGTCCCAAAAATTACTTAAACGGCCGTGAGTCGTATTTATGCTTTCGGGCAAAAATGACGCACGGCCGGGAGGCGGAGCGAGAAAATGACGCACAGCCCGATTTGCGTCAAAAATTAACGCCTGGGTGAGGGCAGGCGTTAAAATGGGCCAAACACACCTGTATTTAATCAGAACACACAGAAGCGACAGCAGAGCAGCAGATCAGCAAAAGGGAGACATGGAGGTGATTCTTATCCAGCGTGCACGCAGAGCTCAGCAGCAACAACAGCAGCTACAACAACACCAGCAGGGACCCCAAAGGCAGCGCAGAAGAGAGAATATTCTGCCCCAGAACAACCCTTCATGGCCTCAGGGAACACGACATCATCCAGAGGTACAGGTTGAACTGGCAGGCCATTCAGCAGCTGCTGCGAAATATTGAACCGCAGTTGGCACCCACTTTGCTGACACCCCGCACTATCCCAACAGAAACCAACCTGCTTGCCGTACTTCACATGCTGGCAAGTGGCTCTTTTCAAACAACTGGTGCCCTGGTTGCCGGAATTACACAACCATCATTCTCTGCTTTTTTGCCCAAAGTACTGGATGCCACATCTGCTTCCCTAACACACTGCAGAAGCAGCAGGAAACAAAACAGGGGTTCTACCTCATTAGTGGCTTCCCACATGTCCTTGGTGCAATCGACTGCACACATGTACGCCTTGTGCCACCTGCTGCAACTGAACACCTCTACCGCAACAGGAAGCACACACATTCTATCAATGTGCAGGCCATTGTCGATCACCAGGGATTGATCACCAACATCGTGGCTAAATATCCTGGGAGTGTCCATGACTCATTCATCTTCCGTCACTGCACCATCAATGAACACTTCCAGGATGGACGGTATGGCAATGGACTACTTGTTGGTAAGTACAAAAACCTACTTATATACACACTGCACAGCAACCCTCTAGGACACACAACACATACACCCCAACAGCAACATGTGAACAGGAACACACTGAGGTTGTGGCATCACTAGCCATGTTTCTTAGGTCTGCAGTGAACCTGTCACACATCTGAAATGAGTGTACAGTCTAATGTTAAGAGGTCAATAATCACAACGTGTGGAGTGGGTTGCCTAAATGTCACCTTGCAAAATGTAAGTGTCCCAATGACGTTTACATTAATCCATTGCACAAGTCTAAAGGTATGGGATGTCCAGGGTACATTGATATGAACGTGTGAACAACACTGTCAATTTTAACCTGTGTATGGAACTATCATCTCACCCCCAGTGAAGACACAGGGACACCTGTATCACAAGTCACAATGCTAGGGAGGGCACACTGTACTGCAAATCCTAAAACATACTGCTGAAAAACGGTCAGCAGACAAACACTCGTTCAGCCAAGGAAACAACACAATGCAGATGGTACATCCTACAATCCTAGGATGCGACATTATAACACAAAAGAGTCACAGACAACACAAGACAACTACTGCCATGAAAAGGTGATTTCAATGGGGCTAGCTACATCAAAATGATCCCATTCATTTTCTCTTGCAGCTGATCAGGGGTATGGCATCCAGCCATGGATAATGACACCTTTTGCCAACCCGAGTACTTCAGCAGAGCGTGCCTACAACAACGCACATAGGAGGACACGCTCCATAGTCGAGAGAACCTTCGGCATCCTCAAGTCAAGGTTCCGGTGCCTCGACAACACTCGTGGTAGCCTCCTATATTCCCCGAAGATGGTCTGTAAGATCATCCTAACATGTGCAATAATGCACAACATTTGCATCAAAAGGAACATTCCCCTCCTGGAGCCAGAGCCACACATGCCTGAAGAGGAGGATGGTGGCCTGCAAAATGAGGGGGAACTACAGAACACGGCCGCTGGTATACGCAGGCGGCAACATATCGTCAACAATTTCTTTTAAATATAATCACCATCACCACTTTAATGAACTAATTTAAATCAACACCTATAATTATCACCATATCATGGTCTGGCTAATATTTTTTGCACACCTTCATCTCTACTTATCAGAATAAGAGTGTTGCCTCATGGAGCATTGCTGATATACTGATTAGGACACTGAAAATCCCAGAGCTAATGTGATGCGTAACATACAATGGTCACATACACACACACTGTAAATGACATCTATCATCTACATTTCTCCTTTGAAGGCCAATAGCAGAGGACCACATCTATTTCACACATACATGTTGAAATCAAGGTCCAACGCAGCATATGGCACACAACTAAGACACCATCACTCAATAAGGGGAAAACAAGCCTCATACATGAGGCAGTCAATGTGCTTTTGCATCAGTAACAGGAATGTCTGACCAGACCCTTGACAGCAGTAAGTCCAACTGCATCCAATATTTGCAAGGACTATCTGTGACTAGAGTTCCATAGAAGCAGAACATAGACAGCACAAGTGCCCCTCATATGAGCAACATTGCGCACATGACATTCCATGTACATGTCAGCCCATTTCCTAACTCCTGACACACCCATGCACCTGATCACAACTCACCTGTCTGAAGAGGTCCCTGGAATACTAAGATGTGTACTCTGATATTCCCTCCTCTACACACACAGACTAACAATAGCAATCCAGTGTGCTACACCCTTTCCTATGGTATGCCATTGTCATAGAACATCTGACTGCATGGACGTCAGGTCAATTTATACATTGTCTTCTAGTTTCTAAGCCCTGTTAGCACCTGTAGATTGCTTCCCTTGTGAAAAAGTATGTTGGCCCTTAGAATGCAAATCTCACCTCCAGGACTTGTGAGAAACAGATGCAGCCCACACCTGTGATCACCTCCAAGCACACCACCCATTTCAACAAGCACTGCCCCTGCTGATGCCTGGAACAGCATAGGAGTTGGCATTATGTCAAATACACCGTTAAGCATTGATACTAAATAAGGCGTGTAACACAGCCCTTGGGTTCATTTGTCACCTTCAAAAACACAGGACATATACAGTTTGACATGTCAACTGTCTAGTTCGTCCTCCAAACAGTCTGAGTTAGACCACTGGTTATGTAACTTGTCAAATTGCTGGATCCTGAATCACCCTGCATTCTGTCAGCCTGACTGGCATCTGTCTGTGTGTCACACTAAAGTATCCCTGTGTCTACATGTGTACCACACTTGCGTTGGCAAACCTCTCATTCATCAGGGGGTATTGGGCATGGGCTTCTTCAATGCATAGCCAAATACATTGTATAGCATCATCTGCCTTTTAACTGTACCATTTGAGTTAAATCCTCTGTGAAAAGCAAATTTCATGGCCCATCCCTTGTCTGGGTCTCATTTATGCATGAATGACAAAGTGTGACAGTGTCCCAAGGCCGTATGCAGGGATTGGGTACGGGGCCTTCAACAGAACCAGCAACCTAGGATAATGTCCATGAAAAATCCACACATGTCAGGACCCTGACAGTTCACACACAGAATCACAGTGCTAACAACATATTGATGGGCCGTGTGTGGTTAATAGCTGCGAGAATAATCAGCACAGAGGCTATGATGTTCCCAGATGCACTGGGAATTGCATAGGCTAACCTGTGTACAAATGTTGTAATGACACCTGCCGGAACATGACACCTGAGACATTATCTCACTCAGCACACCAAGGTTGCCCTGTTGACTGTCTCATTACACGTCTTTAGTTACAGGGTGGGACCATCCCCATGTAGGTTCTCATGTCCTCATCCACTTTACTCACATTGATCAACCAAGGATACTCAGTAGATACAGGAATAGCTGCCACTGACTCATGATGAGTCCTGGACCGGACTGTGACAAATTACACCCCAAACAATATACAGGATCATCATTGGACTACACACATGAACAAGACACCCATGTGCAATTGATCACTGGAAATATGTGGACACGTGCTGCCTCGTATGCTGGTCCACCACAGCCACTTGAGAGTTGTGGCTCACTTCTATGACCTCAACTGTGGTGTCATCATACATTTGTGATTCACCTTTGTCTGTCTGGGCAAACAATATGGTACCCCCTTCCACAATGCATGTGTATGACTCACTGTGGAATTCACCAACTAGTGCCTAGGAAGCTGTTACCAAAACTCCATGACATAGGATGTTGAAAATGTGGACCATTGACATGAACAAGCGTCTGCCATCTATCTGGTGCATGCTTTGTCACATGTGGTGTCTACGTTACCCTAAATCTTGGAAGTCCACATTACGGATGTTGCTACATGTATGACTTGCATCTAAGGATTGGACACATGGACGTCACATTCATACAAGCATATGTGCAATAATGCTTCATGTGATACACACACACTTGGTCAACAAAAACATTAGTTGCCAAAGCACCCACTTTGAGCCAAAGGCATTTAGGTATTGTACATATGTGCGTCACATTGCTATCCTCTCCTTATGCCAAACATGCCCAATTTGTGCAACACATTTATGTAGGCCACACTTATGACCATCTATTGTGTCAGCCAACCGTGTAAATACTGTGAAGGGAGTAGTGGATCATGGTCCGCTGCAATATGATGTCACACATGTGAACATACACCATCAACACCATAGTGGGTGCAATCAGCCTATCTCTGATGTGTCCCAAATGTAACATAACATAAAAACAGAAAAAATGCCCCAAACCAGTTCATGCACTGAAATTTTGACGTTCCTAGTGTTATGCGTCATTTTTTTTTAAGTACAGGAGTGAACATTAGGCCTCATCCAGATATTTGTACAGGCCATGTACTATTATTTGGATGCGGGCTAATTTTCACTCCTGTGCGTCAAAATAAATGACGCAAATACAGTATTGGTGGACAAAAAATGACGCATAACGCGAAAAAGGGCGGACATTTCATACAGGAAGTGATGTAATAGGATATCCTGTTTACAGATCATGTCAGTGGGTGAACTTTCACTTTCACTTTGCAGTCTATGATTCTTCTAGACTGTTTGGCTGTGTAGAGAGTGGTGTCCTAAGATTTTGTGCTTTTTTGTCCTGTGTGCTGTCTCTATTATCAATTTGTGAAATAAATATTGTTGGTGTATACTGTCCTACTGTGTTTTACAGGTGGACAGGCACTCTACTCTGTGGGAGAGGTGGCGACATTTGAGGACCCCGACCACTCCAGTAAGTGTTGATATGTCTGTTATGTGTTGTGTTTGCTGGTTATGGACTCGTGTGTGTTGAACGCATAGCAAGGTGTGATGTGTTGGGCAATCATTTCTCTTGTTCCATGAGTGGGATTTCAGTTTCTCAAATGTTTTGAGTTGGCCAATGCATATCCAATGGTATTATCTAGGGATTGTAGGCCATTCCTGTAGGTCCCACAGTGAGTACTGGGGTGAGTCATGTGGATGACACTTGTATCAACAAGAGTTGCACTGGAAGTCACCTCCGATCTAGTCAGCCTGTCTAGACCCACATTCTCCAAGATTGGTACAGCAAATTGCTTTCCAACAGACTTCTGCTTCCCTATTTACCAAGGTACTTATGAAACTGTAGGTAGAACCTCCTACCAGCATGTACCTCCACATGTATTGCTACAAGTATGTGGAACTTGAGTGCATTGGCCTAGGTGTGCATGCTAATCATGATCATGGGTGTTATTTCAACTCTGTGTCTGATGTAAGTCAGGCCTTACTGGAAGTGTATGTTGTGTACCAAGTTCTGCATTTCCTGACATGTGTGGCCCTATGATTGTCTAGGGTTTGCTGACTCCTCATTGTTGATAGACCTTACCTGTGGTGTGTGTATAGAGCCAAACACGTGTGGAGTTTTCTATACACTCCTCTGTGTACATGTTGTT
The DNA here is from genome assembly GCF_031143425.1 of Pleurodeles waltl. Taxonomy (NCBI): domain Eukaryota; kingdom Metazoa; phylum Chordata; class Amphibia; order Caudata; family Salamandridae; genus Pleurodeles; species Pleurodeles waltl. The sequence continues at coordinate 33,275,235 of NC_090437.1, forward strand.
GGAAATTGATAGTTGTTTATCCACCCCCCACCCTCAAACACAGGCATGGGTTTGTGAATGGGGTACCTAGTACTGATGGTACCAGTATGTTACACATACATGTGAATAAGTGACTGTTTGGTAGGAACCTAGTATACACACTCAGGTTTGGCACTTGGTACTATACTGGAAAGTCCAGTTACAATTTGCAGACCATGTGGCTTTAGTTTTGCATTCCGTACACTGACATTTGTAGCCCAGGTCTTGGCGGAGGATATGCAGCATGATTGTTAGCTGTTAACTGGCAGCACTCAGATAGCAAGTCAAAGCCAGTTGTTACCCATCTTGTAGGTTATGGATGTGCTATGTGTGATGTGGCCTTTGTAGGCTGGCCTGCCATGTATTTCCTCAGGGACATTCAATGATCTGTATTGTGATATGAGCTGTTACAAGTACAGTAGATGTATTGTCTGATTAACTTATTGTGCCATTTCACACAATGCAGTTACAAATTTAGAATATTTGCATTTGTCTTCACAGCTGCAAACATGACTCCAGACCAGGTCCATGAATTCCAGCGCCGGGCCATGAGATACCAGCACATCCTGCTGGTGGAGTCGGGGTTCAGGAGGATGGCCCGTCGATATCGCCATGAACGGGCCTCCGGGGCATGGAGGGCCTTCCCACAGGGTGGCACCACTTTGCCCACCACAGCCACCACCAGCACAACCACCACTTCAAGCCAGGTAGCCCCACCCACAGCTGGGACTGTTATCCCTACATCTGCTAGACTTCCAGGCTTCAGCATTGGTACAGGTGAAGGACAGCCCACTGGCCTTGGCTCCACACACACACAGACCTCCTACACCGGTACCCAGTCTGCCCCAGCTCCATCTGTTGACCCTGCAGCCTTCCACAACATGGAACAGAAGATGGACCGTGTGCTGCGCAAGTTAAGCCACCTGAGCCGGTATGTGCGCCACATTAACAGGCGTGTGAAGTCAATCAAGAGGACCCTCCGCAGGGCAAACTTCTAGACTGTTTTTTATATGGACATGATTCCCTCCCCTCCCTCCTCTTTCCTTGTTATTATAGTTAGTGGGCTTAGGGGGCTTAGTGTTAGGTTAGTATAGGCTGTTAGTTTAGTTAGTGTTAGTGGGTGGGGGTTGGGGGTCCTCATTCTTTCTATTTTTACTTATTAAGTGTGTGGGTGGGTGTGTGTTTGGCTATCTTGGGGCTCTTGTGTGTTTAATACAAAAAAATAAAAATAAAATAAAAATAAAATAAACAAATATATATATTTGTTTAGGATAGTATAGTATGTGTTTAGGTTAGTATGTGTTGTCCTCCATGTGTCCCGTCTCATAAGGGGGGTGGATGTTTAGAACATTTCGTTACATGTGATAAGTAAGTGTAGCTTAGGTTAGTTAGGGACAGTTGTGGGTAATGAGTAGTCAGGGTAGATTAGGGTAGGTAAGATTTTTCACTCAGTTTCCTCTTCTGTGATTAGCATTTAATAAATATTTGGTTAACCCTTAACAGTATGTGTTAAATGGTACTTGATCCTGGGTTTGGAATCAGTGTACATGAATTTTGTACTATTACATTTGTGTCCTATGCTACAAACAAATCCCAACTGAGCTGTACGATTGGCAGCTAGCCCAGAGCTACCTTGCAAAGTTTCCACCCTTCGTTGCAACCACCAATCACAGTTAATATGGATGACAATGTGTTTCTGTTGATAAGTGTGTTTTCTACGTCACAAACAGTGCTTCCAGACTTGGTATTGGGGGAACAGTTTTAGGTCTGACTGCAGTGTGATGATCAAGGACACCCTTATAAGATGAGTTCTCGTAGGCACTCTTGTATTCTTGTCTTCATGACTCTCATACATCATTTGTGACACAGTTCAGCATGGTTACCTATTTGGATGTAAACTCAGACACCTTCATTTATGCAGTTTTTGTACTGTTTGCTTAGATTAGTGTGCACTGTTATATGTGTTAGTATTGCATGGTGACAACATTTTGCGGCCACTATTTGATGACTTAGATATCCCTTGAGGAAGCATTCTTCTGTCCAACACAGCATGATGGTGTATGGTTTCTCACTTCATCAGATATGTCCCTCAGGATGGGCAGAGTATGATGCAATCATGGGCACTGTGCAGATTTATCTGACTACATTATATCAGGACAGTTGTATTGACAAGCTACGTAATTTGACAGTAGGCACTTTTCAGTTATCTACTGCACAGTTGATATGTCATATTACCCAGAGACAGATTTGTTGTGTAGGTGCTATTTATTGAAAAGTGCTGTAGTGCTATCTGTACATTGTCCATGATTGTGAGTCCATTATAGTTACATCTTACTTTGTGATCGTACACAAGGGGTTACGGAAATGCTTTTGACATGCTGGGGTTGATGTTTCAGACAGTGCAGAGGGACAGGATTTGCCAGTAAGTAGGAGAGAGACAATCACTTGGCAGGCTGACAAGATATACAGTGGTAAGCAGAACAGTCATTAAGTAGAGTTGTTGCAAGACTGGCATGTTACAAAGCGCAGGACCTTGGTAATAGTTGGCCATGTGGCAGGGACTAGTGCTTCCGGGTACTTTTCCTTGTGAATGTAATCTGTTCCATGTCTTCTTCTTCTGATGTGTGTGTTGCCTCCTCTGTTCTTGGTGGTGGTGGTTGTGAAGGGGCAACACACACCTCAGTGTTAGAAGACGTGGAGTCAGACATCCCGGTCGCTGCTACCTTTTAAGGTCTTAAGGTCAGTACTGCAGCAAGGAGGATCTGCTGGTTTTTAAGAATGGCAGCCACATCACAATGGTAGGCAGCCAGGTCGGCCCTGAGGGGTTCAATGTTGCATTCGTGCACGCGTTGACAGGATTGCTGTTGTAGGTGTTGGATCAACTGTATTACAGCTGTGCTGATTTCCTTCTGTGGTTTTTGCTGTTCCTGCAAGATAAATGTTAGGGCTTCCATAGCTGCTGCCTGATCTGCAGATGACATCATGCACGAACGCACCCCCTCAAGGCTGGCTGCCATAGTTTGCATCCCCACCCGCACCTCCTTGGCCAGCTCCCGCTGTACTCCAACTACAGTTCTCTCAAAGCTGGTGCCAGTGTCGTCTGGGTCCTCAGCTGTATTGGAGCTGGCAGGTCTTACAATTGGGGTGGTGGGTGGATCCTCTGCGATAGCTGCTTGTTCTGTGCTCCTCCTTGTGACTGAAGGTGGGGTCTGGAGGGTTTCAAGGACCTTTTGGATAGTCTCCTGGGGAATGTTTATCGGCTCGTCATCCATGTCATCAGGGTAATCTGGGACAGGCATATCCGCAGGAGATCCATCTTCCTCTGCAACGAAACAGGGTACAATTAGTGTGTCTGTGTTGTGGCATGAGTGATTTGACATGCCTGCCTTGTGATAAATTCACATTGAGATCTTGTTTCATGTTTATTGCTCCAGTCCTTCAGATGGGCATTCTCCCAGGCCTATGGCCCACCTGCATGTCACATGTATGTTATTGAGTTATTAGACTTGTCGGCATCATCTCTTCTAGGTGTTGGTTTTGGCCAAATAGAGAATTGCCACCTTCTTGTCCTACTCAAGCCTCCGTCTACATCCATTCTCATGGTGAGACCTTTCACTGGCAGTGGGTGCTCTGATGGCACTGGCAGTACACTTCACAATCTGGACCTGCCCCAATCTCTGATCTTTCACATCCACTTAAATGTATTTGACATGTGGCATATCCAATGCATAGCAATGTTATGACACAATATGGATGTTGGCATTGGTAATGTGTACTGCTGATGTTGGGGAATGTGTGGTACATTGGATTGACCTGATTGTCATATCAGTGTCCTATTTCCTCCTCTGACTTTGCAGGGGTATTTCATTGACCAGTTACATGTGGCCCCCCCTCAATGCTGTTGTCTGAGCAGTATGACATTTGGGATGTTACATTGTGACCCAGGCACAGGATGGACCCTGACATATGCAGCATAGGTATGTCCTTAGTGCTGTGTAGCTCTTATTGTTGTTTACATAGGATGATGTTTGCAACAACTATGGGCATTGACATATGACAGTACTGGGGCCTTTGTCTTGTTTCAGGGGATTGCTGAAGTTGTCATCCTCAACCCCCTAATTTAGGTGTGTATGATCCATGGGGAGGTTACTGCCATTGGCTACTTGAGCTGCATACAGAGTGGAAATGGTAGTGGCAACTGTTGTCGCAGTTACATTCCAGTTGTCGGTATGGCTAGAGGTTGTTAATAGGGCCCTAGTTACTGTAGGGGGTATGGTGGCTGACGTGTGCCGGGATGTCAGTTTGACGTTGTGGCCTTCCCTCCTGGCGTGGATTTCCCTTTGCTCCATCATTGGCATGGCAGCATGCCCCCATGGGACTGTTGTTGGTGTAGTGTAATGGTGTGCTCCAGCTTCTGTTTGTGCAGGCCATGCCCTCATGCCATCCCCCTTTACCCATGCCACTCCATGTATATGAGGACTTCCATGCATTTTGTAGTCGGCATCCCCCCCGGTTGTAGATGACATTATTGCATTTTAATTCCCCATGCTACTTACCCTGCATGTGCGTGGTCTCCTGGTAGTCTGCGCTGTCCTGTCCTTGAATCCCTGTGACGATCTCCTCAGGGATGACAGCTGCGACCATCTCCTCCATGTGGTCCAGAGCCTCCTGATGTGCTGGACTCCCACCTCCAGTCTGCAGTGCTGCCTTCCTGTTCCTGGCCATCTTTTCCTTGGCCCTGCGCTTGCAGTCATGCCAGCGTTTCTTGCATTTGATGACAGTTATGCATACTTCTGCCACACTGTTAATCTTGTCAACAATTTGTTGCCATATAGCCTCTCTCCTACTGATTGGCAACTTTGAGGTGACAAACAGTTGGTGCTGGTGTTCCGTCACCTCTTTAACCAGAATTTCCTGCTCCTCTGCACTGAAGCGACACTTATTAATATGGCCCATAGACTTCAAGAAAAAGCATGTTTAACCCCAAATTCATAGGTCCCTACACTGTCCTTCAGCAAATCAATCCTGTGACCTATAAACTGCAATTGCCAAGATCATTACGGATTCATCGAGTGTTCCACACTTCCCTCTTGAAAAAGGCAGTCCAGAAGGTCCGCCCTCATCCAGCTCCAGTTCTAGTACAGGGGGGAAGTAGAATACGATGTCAAGAAGGTGTTGGATTCCAAACTGAGAGGGCGTAACCTATGGTACTTAATCTCATGGAAAGGTTATGGCCCTGAAAGTAACTCATAGGTTTCTGCATCTGATATTCATGCTCCAGTACTTGTGAGGCGCTTTCATTGTCTCAATCCAGACAAACCAGGCCTTAGAGCGCGTCTGGGAGAGGGGAGTAGTGTCAACATCAGGACAGTGCATGCTCTGCGGGCGACTAGAATGCAAAAACCCAGCACTTTCAAGATAACGTAATTTATGCATTGTGTTGATATGCTGTTGTTTAACCTTTTGCATTGCAGAGTTTAATCCTGAAGACTTGTGTTCAAGGTGCTTATAAATACTGTTCATTTGCAATGTATTGCTGAAGGCTTTCAGAGTGTGTCAGGGTGTGGTCCCTTTCCAGGGCCTTCTAGAAGCTTTACCTGCTGCATGCCTGGGTGTGGTTTGTGGGCTGGGCCAAGACTCTATATAAGGGAGCCAGCCCAGCTCCACGTGCTCACTATTCAGAGGTCCCGGTGCAGAGCAGCAGCAACTTCCTGAGCTCCTGTTCCGGAGTCCTACTTTGATCTTCCAGGCCTTGCCCCTTTCACTTTGTTGGTGATTCTTGATCAGGGCGGTAAGACGGAGGTCGGGCTGGGCCCCCAATCCCGTTCTTGAAGGCTTTCGAGTTCTTGGGTTTAATTTGCATGATAAAACAATGTTGCTCGTGTGCATGTGAATGTGCGCTTGGTGTTTCATGGCATTTACATCCTGACACTCGAATCGGCAAGACACGCGATTCTTTGCTCGTGTACAACTTTTGACATTCATTGTGCGCTACCATTTTATGGCATTTAAAAAGGTAGCATTCAAATCGTCAAGACGTGCAATTCATTTCTTGTGCTTAATTTGTGTTACTCATTGTTCGCTAGCATTTCATGACATTTACAAAGTAGCATTCGAATCGGCAAGACGCGCAATTCATTTCTTGTGCTTAATTCATGCTATTCATTGTGCGCGACCATTTCATGGAATTCACATGGTAGCATTCGAATCGGCAAGACGCGTGATTCATTTCTCGTGCTTAATTCATGTGATTCATTGTGCGCGACCATTTCATGGAATTCACATGGTAGCATTCGAATCGGCAAGACGCGTGATTCATTTCTCGTGCTTAATTCATGTGATTCATTGTTTTTAATCCATGTGTAACATTTTATTGAGAGGTTCATTGGAAAGTTGTATTAATTTTTCTTGATTCCTTCACAGGTAATCAGACATTTTGACGCCTAGTTATTTAGTCCTTGTTTAAGTTATCCATGTTTCTAGTATGACAATGTTTAGAATCATAGGGGGTCATTCCGACCCTGGCGGTCAAAGACCGCCAGGGCCGCAAATGACGGAAGCACCGCCAACAGGCTGGCGGTGATTTCTAGCCCATTCTCAGAAAACCGGGGCCGGCGGTTTCCCGCCGGTTTACCCCCGGCTGGGCGAATCCGCCAGGGCAGCGCTGCAAGCAGCGCTGCCTTGGGGATTCTGACCCCCTTCCCGCCAGCCTGTTTCTGGCGGTTTCCACCGCCAGGAAGAGGCTGGCGGGAACAGGTGTCCTGGGGCTCCTGGAGGCCCCTGCACTGCCCATGCCACTGGCATGGGCAGTGCAGGGGTCTCCTAACAGGGCCCAGGGCGGCTTTTCACTGTCTGCTTAGCAGACAGTGAAAAGCGCGATGGGTGCAACTGCACCCGTCGCACCGCCGCAACACCGCCGGCTCCATTCGGAGCCGGCTCCTGTGTTGCTGCCCTCATTCCCGCTTGGCTGGCGGGCGCTAACTTGCTTAGCGCCCGCCGGCCCAGCGGGAATGTCAGAATGCGGGAAGCGGTATTTTGGCCGCGTGGCGGCCAAATGGCGCTTCCCGCCTGGCGGGCGGCAACCGCCGCCCGCCAGAGTTAGAATGAGGGCCATAGTCTAGTAATGATTAATAGGATATAATCTTGATATTGTGTGTTCTAACCTTTTTGCTTCCTACAGGTCTCCTTCCCAGCTGTTCCCTACCGAATCCCCTTTTCCCCACTTGGACTCTCTTAGACTCTGTGACATTCTAATCAGAGCATTGCAGCTGTCTTGCGGTGGACGTGTTGGGAACCTGCACAGACCCCGAGGATCTGGTGACTCTGACAAATAGAATGCAATAGGAGACAATAGGCCTAGGGGCAACACAAACCATATACTCCAAAAGTGGAATGCGGACCACGAATGGACCCCAGGCCTAGTGTAGTGTGTAGAGGGTCACTGGGAGTGTAAGAAAGCACTAAGGGTGTCCAAGATACCCTACCCCAAGACCCTGAAAAGTAGGAGTAAAGTTACCCTACTACCCTAGAAAGACAGTAAAGTCGAGATAGGGGATTCTACAAGGACAACAACTGACTGCAAAGCACTAAAGACAGATTCCTGGACCTGAGGACCTGTAAAGGAAGGGGAAAGAAAGACTGCAAACAAGCCTTGCTAGCTGCAAGAGTCACATTTGAAGATTTTGGATGCTGCCAGGGCCCAGGAAGGACCAGGAGGTCACCCCTTGGAGGAGGTGACAGAGGAGGCACTCAGCAATACGATGAGCCCATGCAGAAGCAGGCAGCACCCGCAGAAGCATCTGAACAGGCACTTCAAAGATCTGAGGATGGTGGTAGACTCAGAGCAACAAAGGAGGGTCCCACGACGTCGGAGTCCAACTCAGCGAGTTGGGCAATGCAGGACGGAGTGCTGGGGACCTGGGCTAGGCTGTGCACAAAGGAAGTCTTGCAAAAGTGCACAGAAGCCCGAGCAGCTGCAGTTCATGCAGTACACAGGTTTACTGTCTGGCGTGGGGAGGCAAGGACTTACTGCCACCAAATTTGGACAGAAGGGCCACTGGACTGTCGAAGACACTTGGAACCAGCTCCTGTGTTCCAGGGACCACGCTCATCAGGATGAGAGGGGACCCAGAGGAGGGGTGATGCAGAAGTTTTGGTGCCTGCGTTGGCAGGGGGAAGATTTCGTCGACCCAGGGGAGAGTTCTTCTTGGCTTCCAGTGCAGGGTGAAGGCAGACAGCCCTCAGAGCATGCACCACCAGGAAACAGTTGAGAAAGCCGGCAGGATGAGGTGCTACAAGGTTGCTGATAGTCTTCTTGCTACTTTGTTGCGGTTATGCAGGCATCCTGGAGCAGTCAGTGGTCGATCCTTGGCAGAAGTCGAAGATGGAAGTGCAGAGGAACTCTGGTGAGCTCTTGCATTCGTTATCTGGTGAGGTACCCACAGGAGAGACCCTAAATAGCCCACAGAGGAGGATTGGCTACAGAGAAGGGGTCTCTGACCTCATCTGCTGGCACTGGCCTCTCAGAGCTGTCCATTGTGCCCTCACACCTCTGCATCCAAGATGGCAGAGGTCTGGGACACACTGGAGGAGCTCTGGGCACCTCCCCTGGTAGGTGCTGGTCAGGGGAGTGGTCACTCCCCTTTCCTTTGTCCAGTTTCGCGCCAGAGCAGGGCTGGGGGATCCCTGAACCAGTGTAGGCTGGCTTATGCAAGGAGGGCACCATCTGTGCCCTTCAAAGCATTTCCAGAGGCCAGGAGAGGCTACTCCTCCCAGGCCCTTCACACCTATTTCCAAAGGGAGAGGGTGTGACACCCTTTCTCAGAGAAAATCCTTTGTTCTGCCTTCCTGGGTCCAGGCTGCCCAGGCCCCAGGGGGGCAGAAACTTGTCTGAGGGGTTGGCAGCAGCAGTAGCTGCAGAGGAGACCCCAGAAAGTTAGTTTGGCAGTACCTGGGCTCTATGCTGGAGACCCGGAGATGCATGGAATTGTTCCCCAACACCAGAATGGTATTGGGGTGACAATTCCATGATCCTAGACATGTTACATGGCCATGTTTGGAGTTACCATTGTGACGCTACATATAGGTATTGACCTATATGGAGTGCACACGTGTAATGATGTCCCCGCATTCACAAATTCAGGGGAGTTTGCCCTGAACACTGTGGGGACACCTTGGCTAGTGCCAGGGTGCCCACACTCTAAGTAACTTTGCACCTAACTTTCACTAAGTGAGGGTTAGACATATAGGTGACTTATAAGTTACTTAAGTGCAGTGTAAAATGGCTGCGAAATAACGTGGACGTTATTTCACTCAGGCTGCAGTGGCAGTCCTGTGCAAGAATTGTCTGAGCTCCCTATGGGTGGCAAAAGAAATGCTGCAGCCCATAGGGATTTCCTCGAACCCCAATACCCTGGGTACCTAGGTACCATATACAAGGGAATTATAAGGGTGTTCCGGTGTGCCAATCAGAATTGGTAAAATTAGTCACTAGCCTGCAGTGACAATTTTAAAAGCAGAAAGAGCATAAACACTGAGGTTCTGATTAGCAGAGCCTCAGTGATACACTTAGGCACCACACAGGGAACACATACAGGGCATACTTTATGAGCACTGGGGTCCTGGCTAGCAGGATCCCAGTGACACGGGCAAAAACAAACATACATACAGTAAAAATGGGGGTAACATGCCAGGCAAGATGGTTCTTTCCTACACATACCTGGAGGGCATTCACTAAGGCGTGGCAGCCCAACAGAGAGCATTTCAGGCTCTGGCCTCAGCACTGACCGCAGCCATTGTCCCTGTGACTAGCCTCCCCCCTCCAACTTCCTCTACCCAGTCCCAATCCCCTCAACCTCAGCCTATCCCAAACACACCTTCAGACCAGCATTCACCCAAATCAACAAACAAAAGTAGCTCAGGCAAACATAAGCACCACACTTCATCTCACAGGCACTCACACAAGCACCACGCCCATGCACACACACCAACATCCACTGCCTCCACTGTGTCCCCTTCCTCCTCATCGTCCACCTCCCTCTCAGTATCGTCTCCACTCACACCTGCATGCACTACATCCTCATCCACTACCTCCATCACCAGCACACCCATCACAACACACCCCTCACTGGCAGTCACCACCTCCCCCAACCATGCACACGTCCCCTGTGTCCTCTCCCAGTGTGTCTGTGCCCCCTCCTCCCAAAGTACAAAAACGCAAGCACCCACCCACCCAACAGGTGTCCAACTCACAACAGCATCCTGCCCATGCACCTTCATCCAAACTCAGCAGACAGACACCTCCTACAACCACTCCCTCTTCCTCCACTCCCAAACCCTCTCCATCTTTCCGTCCCAGTGTGTCTAAAAATCTTTTCCTGGTTAATGTTGACCTCTTCCCTATCCCTCCCCCCGTCCTTCCCCTCGGGCCAGCGTGTCCAGATCCCAGGCCAGCACCTCAGCCACCTAGTCAGCATCTGCTGTGGTCACTCCAACCCCCAGAGGATCAAAGGGGGCACCCGTCAGGCCAGGCAGTGTGCCACTGACCCCTGCAAAGGACCAACCCATTCCGCCACCTGCCAAGGTGAAGAAGGGGCCAGCATGCAGCACGGCCAAGGAGCACGACCCACCCAGCAAGGCCTCCTCCAAAACTCAAGCTGCCCGTGCCAAGGTCCCAGCACCATCTGCCAAGGTGAGGAAGGGGCAGAAAAGCCAAGGCAAGGCACTTTAGGCCTCAGAGGCTCCAGGTGGGGGCCTGGTGCCCACCATCAGAACTGACAGCCCCGCCACCTGTACCACGGCAAGCACCACCGCAGGCACTGCCACAGGCACCGCTACCTGCAACGCTACCTGCACTTCCACCTGCCCCGCCGCTGCCACAACAACTGTCAGCAGCAGCATCACCAGTGGGCAGCCGTCCGAGGCTGCAGGAGATGGCCTGGATCCTCCCACCACCATTGGAAGCACCACCAGTAGCACCGGCACTACCACCAGTATCCAGCCTTAGTCGCAGCAGGATGGAGTTTGGTCCTGCCTCCATGGAGTATCATCCTACCTGTTCCCTGCAAATCTCGTGCCTCAGACACCTAGGTGAGGGAATGTGAACTGCCACAGCCCAAGTGCAGCATCACTGGGCACAAGGCCCCTCCAGAACCAGTGGTGAAATGTATCCTCTCCCCCTGTCCTTGGCAGGATGAAGCACACTGTGCACAAGGTCCCCTCCAGAACCAGTGGAGAAATGCATCCACTCCCCATATCCTTGGCAGGATGAAGCACACTGGGCACAAGGCCCCCTCCAGAACCAGTGAAGAAAAGCATCCACTCCCCCTATCCTTGGCAGGATGAAGCACACTGGGCACAAAGCCCCCTCCAGAACCAGTGGAGATGCCACCCCCTTGAGAGACTGTGGCTTTGCACTCCCCTGTAGCAAGCAGTGGGCAACCCACCCACTTGAGAGACTTGAGAGACTGTGGCTTTGCACTCCACAGTACCAAGCAGTGGGCAACCCACCCACTTGAGAGACTGTGGCTTTGCACTCCACAGGACCAAGCAGTGGGCAACCCACCCACTTGAGAGACTGTGGCTTTGCACTCCCCAGGACCAAACACTGGGCAACCCACCCACTTGAGAGACTGTGGCTTTGCACTCCCAAGGACATCGCTGTGGGCATGGAGCCCCCTCGAGGAGCAGTGGCGTAGTACCATATTCCGGGTTAGGTGCCCCCCCTTCCCCGTCCCCCTGAGGTGCCTGTGTGTTTTCGACCTGATCCCCCTGCAGTGTTCTCTCCGTATTGAGGCAGGAGTCAAGTGTGGGTTTGGCCCATGATTTTTGGCCCAGTGGGCCATGGACATTTGCAAAGGATAGTGTACGGCCTTCTGTACATATTGTAAATAGTTGTATATACTGTTTTTTGATTCGTAAAGTATATCTGCCTATTTCTAAAATATCACTGATTTAACTAAATTCCTTTTGTCCTTGTGTTCTTCCAGGGGTTAACGGGGTGTAAATGTAATGTTAATGCATGTGTTTGTGTGTATGGTGTTGTTTGTGGTGGTGGGGGTCTTGCATGTTGCTTGTGTGTGTCACTCTCTTTTTCCTCCCCCCTCCCCTGTGTGCTAAGTGCAGTACTCACCATGGTTGTCGCTGCTGCCTCCTGTGATATTCCTCGTCTATGAGGAGGTAGACCAGCATGGGGGGGACCTGCAGCTCTGGCTCCATGGCGTCCTGGTTCTTTGTTGATTGTCGGGGGGTGAGTGGTTTCCCTTCCAAAGACTGTTTCCGCTGTGCTTTTGATGCCGTTGGTACCGCCCCGGAAAAGCTGGCGGATGGGCGGGTTGTAATTCTTTGGGTGGTATATTGTCTTCCGCCTGTCTGTTGGCGGTGACCTCCGTGGTGTTTGTTGCTACTGCCGTGGCGGTCGGCGTGTTAAAGTGGCTGTCTGTGTTGGTCGTTTCCGCCGTGGTCGTGATCCCATTTTTGTTACCACCGGTATGTTGGGGGTATTACCGCCACTTTAACACCGACTGCAGGGTTGTAATGAGGGCCTTAATCTTTTAAAAAATTATATCTCCGGTTCCCTACATTGGATGTTTGTTATTTTGTTGTCACTGTAAAGATCAAAATATTTCTTATTTTTGTAAATTGGTGTTGGATATTTAGTGTGAGTTGGGTTTTACTCATTTACTGTTTTCTTAATATTAAATGCTTTACATACCTGTCTCCTAAATTAAGCCGAACTGCTTGTGGGCCAAACTACCAAGGGTGGAGCAAGGATTAATTTACTTAGATCTCGACTGGAACTAGTGGGGGTCTGTGACCTATTGCTAAGTGCAGGTACCTACCTGCCCTTATCAATAATCCACTTCCCAACAGACATCAGATTTTCTTACCTTTTGGCAGTTTTCAGATACTTTAGGCCTGATTACCAGTGTGGCGGTCCTCCGACCACCACACTCGTGGTGGCTGTCGGACCATGGCAGTTATGGCAGTCCGACCGCCACATTACGAGGTTGGGTGGCAGCCCCGCCAACTTACCATCATCTCCGCTGGGGTCGGAGATCCCAACAGGCTGACAGCGGATGCAAGTTGCAATCAGCCATGATGGTGTTCACCTCAACGCCGCCCTGCTGATTGCAACCTTGTTCTCCACCAGCCTTTTCTTATCGGTTTCACCGCCATGAAAAGGCTGATGCAGAACAGGGGCAGGGGGCCAGAGGTGTGCCCTTGCACTGCCCATGGTAATTGGCTTGGCCAGAGCTGGGGTCCCCCTGCACAGCACCCTCGTAATGCGCACTGTCTGCTGTTTAGACATTGCGCATTATGAAGGTCCTGGTGCCCCCTGTGGGCTACAGCATTGCCACTGCCTCTATTCTGAGCCAACAACAATGCTGCCGCCACTAACCCGCTGGGCTAACTGGGAGAAACCTTGGTTTCCACGGGTCAGCCCCACCGGAAAGTCATAATGGGGCCAGCAGGTAGCTCACCACCACAGTGGCAGCCACCCTGTTGGTAGTTTGGAAGATGGGTTAAAAAACTAATTTACAAAATTGTGTACTAAAATGCTCCAATAAATTGGTATTGACAATTAAGGCCCTCATTACAAGTCTGGCAGTCACTCGACCACCAGACTCACGGTGGTGGTCAGGACGGCCGCTGCTCTGACAGTCCGACCACCTCATTACTGCCCCGGCGGTCAGACCACCAGGGTACCGCCGCCTCCCCCTGGATCAGTGATCTAGACGGGTTGATGGTGGATGCAGGTCGCAATCAGCCAGGGTGGAGCTGCCCTGCTGATTACGACCTGGTTCTCCACCAGCCTTTTCATGACAGTTTAAACGCTTTTAAAAGGCTGGGGGAGAACATGTGCAGGTGGCCACAGGGGGGGGGCCTGCACTGCCCATGTCAGATCCACCTGCCCAGCACCCTCCCAATGCTCACCGTCTGCTGTGCAGATAGTGAGCATTGGGAGGGTGCTGGTGCACCCTGCAGGCGGCAGCGTTTCTGCCAGCTCGACTACCAGCCGGCAACAGTGCTGATACCACTTTCCCGCTGGGCTGATGTATGTAAACCTTGCTTTCCGCCCATCAGCCAAGCGGGAAAGTCATAATCGGTCTGGCGGGGAGGCCTCCACTACAGTGATGGCCAACCTGTCGGGAGTTTGGAGGATGGGTGTTCCCATCCACCAAACTCATAATTAGGCCCTAAATATAATAATATATGTATTTGTTTTATTCCATCTCCAAAAATGACTTGACTTGCATTAATGCAGGACTAGAAGAATTTCATATGGCTGTCCTCCATTTACATTTTTATAGTCAAAAGTGATATTTATTCACATTCAGGCCCAATTTTTATGTCTTTTCATAGAGCTCACTCCATTATTTGTCTATTTTTTTGCTTACCTATTACATCAATTTCAAGGTCTTCATCAGGACTGGGACCTATTCGTCTGCAGGCCACTGGTGGTATGTTGTTCATATGGGCTATCCTATGTTCTAGCTCTTTATTTTTTTGTGAAACTCTCCTTTCTAGATGATACTTGTCAAAATCTTCGATGTTTCTATCAGAGGGTTTGAACCTTACAATGGGCATACTACACCATCTCCCAAACATACAGCAACCCTTTATCTCTCTCTGACAGTCCTCTCAACCTTCTGAAAATCTGAAAACTCAATGCTGATGCACTATGAATTTATGAGGTTGTATGCAAGTGCCATTTACTTCAGAGTCCACCTCTCATCAAGAACCCTGCTGAAGGATGAAAGAATGTTTAATTGAGATGTAATTTGTGGTCTTTAGGAAGTTGAAACCTTTTTTGGAATAAGAACCTGGGTAACACTCAAACGTATAATCTCACAAATGGCTTACTGTAAGAAGAATTCCTCAGGGGTACTTGCAGAATGATGACTGATTCTAGCCTCCACCACTCTCTGTGTGCCTCTAACTTATGACTAACTAAGATTGTCTTCACCTCAGCACCCACTTCATCATTCCAAATAGGACATAACAGCTCAGCAGTCCATATGCAAAGACCTGCCTTATAGATAAACAAAGCAGTTAAGACAACATGAAGAGATGCAACTTCTGCTCAGTCAACTAAACAAATATCACTGTAGAATCCTGTTTAAACAAAATAACACTCACACCAAAGTGAAGTGCTCTACCAGTACAAACCTGATGGTCAGGTACTACAGTGTAAACCTCTAACATATTATCCTCAAAGGAGCTTCTTTTGAATCAACATGTTACTCCCATGGTATGGATTCAATTAGATTTGTCGAGCTTCTAGAGGTCATGGCTACATCATCTAGTTTCATGACAATTTTTGCTTCAACGAAGAAAGAACATTCTCCTTTTCTTGTCAAACACTTTGGCTCTAATTATGCGTTAATTGGAATTCCATGCAGGGGCTGCCAATGCCTGAACTTACCGTAACCGGTCACTAGCACCAAGTAAAATTCCACAAATTGCTAATTATGTCAAAGCCTCCTGCAAATTTACTGGCTGGAATTTATGGTCAATAAAATCAGGTCCGGTGCCCTCCACCTGTGAAAACACATGTGAGAAAACCAGGCCATCCATGTTCAGGCAGAGCAGTATCACACCCAAGGATACCACTCAAATTTATATTTCATCAGTCCCTTTGACTATGTTCATGCAGGAACCCCAGTTCTGCAGAAATGCTCTTTAATGGAGATGGCAATTATGCGGATACAGTATAAAGCTCATCTCTGGCACATTGACCAGTAACATGACTTTGATTGAAGGTATGCACAGATAATACTTACCCACAATTCATTATGTGTATCCAGCAATCAAGACTATACATTGCCATCTTCTTTACAGCAGTCTGTGGTTTTGCTTACTTCAGAGCAGTTAAGGAAAATGTACAAAAAAAAGCTGAAAGAGGCTAGGCTCATAAATACACTGGTAAACGATTATGAAAACTATCGGGTCCTGCACCCTGTAAAAATGTTAGATCTTAACCAAGGATAGAAATATGCCAGAAAAATAAAGTAGCTGGTGAATCTCCTGTAGGTGTCATTCAGCTAGTAAAGACAAGATCTCCCTAGAGATATCATTAGGGAAAAATACTGGGTCTTTGAAAACATTGCCCTATTGATTTAAGAAAGATTTTACCCATTCATTACATGATATATTTGGAGGTTAGTGCCCTCAGTTGCTCATCTAATGGCACCTAAAGATCAAGGCAGACTGACCTGCCTTTAGTGACTACAGCACTCGATCAGACAAATGCAAAAGGTCTGTTGCTTTTCTAGTTGACCAAATTAACGGTATATTATAGCTTTTGTGGCTTTGGACGTCGATACAAGTAGAGAACCGAAGCTCTGTGTAATATTTTCCAATACTTTTGTAAATTGAACATGGAGTGATGTTTCTCTGGCTGGCTTGGACCCTGGACATTTCCACAAAATAAGGAGACCGATGGTGAGTTTCATTAGATGTCTGAAACATTATACGGCTAAAGAGAAGCATAATAGACAGAACTGCTGGAGAAATCAATAGAGAAATGTAAATTACAGTTTTGATGTAAAGAGGACATTGCTCTACGCACCTTTTTTTACTTTCTAACATATAAACTGCTGCCTGTGTTTGTGGAAGTGAATGCAAACAGAAGATCTGGTTCAGCAGGAGGGTGCAGGAAGCAGTACGCTATTATGGGACAAACTAAGACGTTTCTTCATCGCTATTATTTGTTTGGGGACTTTTGCTTGAAAATGCTTCTGAAGAAACTGTCTTTTCTTATGTCATTAGTGACTGTAAAGTTATAAGGATGTTTCAAGGCAGGCGTGGTACCTGCAGTTTTATTTCATCAAACAATTGTAAATTTAGGTTTATGTAGATAGGCGACAAAAGGATTTAAATAAAGATTTAGGAAAGCCGTTGAGAACTATATTAATAATGTAAATGAAAACATTCATTTAACTCGAACAAAGTACAATCTTTAGGGATCATTCAACAGTTCTTAATAAACAAACAGCTGGCGTTATTGTCTGTAAGCAGCTGAATGATGAAGACTGGGTATGGTAGAATGAAATATGCCATTAATATAACAAAGATTGATTTTTGCCTCCGACCGAAATCAATGCCCCTCTTTGTCTTCCAGTTGCAGGCGGCAGCATCAGTATCGCAGTCATGGGAGAATTATAACAGGAACAAAAATAGTCCCGCTGGGACATCTGTTTTGATTAAAATATAAGGGACTGTGAGATCAACAGTTACAAACATTTGATAAATAATGCTCAATAGACCAAAAAGCTAAATGTTATTAATTAATAACTTAAAAATAGTTTTTTCACATACAACAAATCTTGTGAACAGTTTATAGAGTATATGCCACTGCGGAAAATAGTCAAGTTCAATCAATCAATCAGGGATTTGTAGAGCGCAGCTATTCACCCAAGAGGGTCTTAAGGTGCTGGGGGAGGAGCGAGAGGGGTGATGAGGATCAGTCGAAGAGCCAGGTCTTGAGGTCCTTCCTGAACTGAGACAGGGTGGGAGATTGCCTGAGATAGATGGGGAGGGTGTTCCAGGTCTTGGTGGCGATGTGGGAGAAAGATCATCCTCCGGCTGTGGTTTTCTGGATGTGGAGGACGTTGGCGAAGACCTGGTCGGCGGAGAGGAGTTGTCTGGCAGGGGTGTAGAAGGAGAGGCTGTGGTTGAAGTAGGCTGGTCCGGCGTCATGTAGGGCCTAGTATGTGTGGGTCAGGAGCTTGAAAGTGATTCTCTTGTCGATAGGCAGCCAGTGTAGGTCTCTTAGAAGGGCGGAGGTGTGGCTGTGTCGTGGGGCGTTCTTGATGAGAAGGGCGGAGGTGTTCTGGATGTGTTGTAGTCTTTTCCGGGTCTTGGAGGTTGTTCTGTCATAGACAGCGTTGCCTTAGTTGAGACAGCTGCTGGCAAGGGCCTGGGTGACTGTCCTTCTGGCTTCAGTGGGTATCCACTTGTAGATCCTTCAAAGCATGAGCAGGGTGTGGGATCAACCCGACGAGACCACGCTTACCTGTCAGTCCATTGAGAGCGATGAGTCTAAGATGATGCCTAGGTAGTGGGCATGGTGGGTGGGGGTGTGAGCGTTTCCAAGGGCCACCAGGACTTGTTCCAGGCAGAGGTTGTGGAGCCGAGGATGAGGACTTCTCTTTTGTCCGAGTTCAGTTTGAGGCAACTATCTTTCATCCAGGTGGCGACTGCTTTCATTCCTTCGTGGAAATTGTTTTTGGCGGTGGTCAGGTTGTTGGTGAGGGAGACTATCAGTTGGGTGTCGTCGGCGTAGAGATGATGTTGAGTGCGTGGCTTCTGACGATGGCAGCTAGTGGACTCATGTAGAGGTTGAGGAGGGTGGGACTCATCGAGGATCCTTGGGGGGCGCCGCAGCTGATCTTGGTGCCTTCCAAGAGAAAGGGGGGAGTCGGACCCTCTGTGTTCTGCTGGTGAGGAATGAGGAGAGCCATTGCAGTGCTGAGTCTCGGATGCCGGCGTTGTGGAGGCGGGTGCCTTGTGTGTTGTGTGGGACCATGTCGAAGGAAGCAGAAAGGTCCAGGAGGATGAGGGCGACGGTCTCGCCTTGGTCGAGGAGGTTCTACATGGTGTGAAAAGCCAAATGACAATCAGCAGGTGAGGTGAAGTTGGTAAACCAGTGCTATATATATTATTACTTCCATAATAGGAAACATATAGTTACATATTGAAGTTTTTGGAAAAAATAGCAAAAAAGTGCTCTGAATAAAAGTGTATGTTGTTTTTTTTCTACAAATGACATCAATGTACGGTTTGCTTTGCTAAAGTCACCAATGTCCCAGTTTTCAGGAACATTCAGAATAAAATAAAGAAAACTCAAATTTGTTACCACAGTTTTCACATTTTTCAAAGTGGTAGCCCCTTTCACTTATTTTATGTGCCTTCACCTGACTTCCATTTTGTTGTGAAAACCAGTGTGAAATTCATGGGGCATCCAAGAAAGCAACACAATTCTGAAAAGTGGACACACTTCCAAATTCATCAAGGGCTCATATGTGCAGATCCCTCAAGGTTTTCCCAAAGAAACTGTTTAAATAAATTAATATTGAAAATGTGTTGAAAAAAATGTTAATTTGTCACTATGTTATAATCTGTGGATTTTTGTCACAATGGCCAATTTACATAAGCAATATACCATTACGTCTGCTAGACCCTTCTAGTTGGGGGGATATATAGGGTGTGTAGGTTCTCCTAGCACCCAAGGTTCCCACAGCCAACAATGTTATTGCACCATACAATGGTTTTTCAATGTATACCAAGCACAGATTAATTCATATGATGAACTATGTAGACTGAAAAATGGGTATCAAGGAAACCTATTTATGTCTGAAAAGGGCAGTAGATATGGAGTTTAGGATCAATGGTTATTTGTACATTTCTGATTTGTAGATACGCATAGTAGCATATGATATAGAGGATATTTTTCAAAATGTCTTCTTTCTTACACACTGGCTTGGATTAAGAATGCACAAATGAAGCAAAATCCAAATGGTGGTAACAAATGTTCTACTATTTTATGCTCCCACATGTCTTTCAATAAAAATGGCATCTCACTTGAGTGGGCAGGCCTAGGGCCTGATTTAGGAAACAAGCCAAAACTCATCACATTTTATCACTGAAAATTGAACTTTTCCCCCCCAATTTGGGTAATTGTGGATGGGCCCTAGTTCAGCTGGCACCTAGAGAAACCTAGCAAACTTGAACATTTCTGAAAACTTGACACCTGGGGGAATCCAAGGTGAGGTGACGTGCATGGCTCTCAACAGTTTTTTTTTTTTTTACCCAAAAACCATTGCAAACTACAAACTTTAACTAAAAAACACTCTCCTCACATTTCTGTGATGGAAAGTTCTTGAATCTGCAGCAACCCACAAACATCCTTCCACTAGCATTCATCCACATTTACAGATAAAACTGGTACATTACTTGTGTCGGTAGGCATAGTGCCCACAAGAGGAAATGGCCCACAACATAAGATGAATACTTCACATTTTTCAACTCAAAAGTGACCCTTTTTTTAAAAGCTGGAAGCTGTGGATTTTGGGCTCTGCCTCAGTCAGCACTTAAAGAAACCTAGCAAACTTGCAAACTTTTTAAGCCAGGGAGGGGTGATTTGTGTGGCTCTCACTGAGCTTTCTTACCCAGATCTTTGACTAAATTACCCATTTCCCTTACAATTCTGTGACGGAAAACTCTGGAATCTGCGGGGAGCCACAAACTCCCTTCCACACAGCATTCCCCCCATTCTCTCAATAAAAATAGTACCTCACATTTGTGAGTAGGCATATTGCCTGCAACAGGAAACAGCCCAAAACGGATTGATACGTCACATTTTTCCCAAAAAAACTTTGAGGAGTCGGGTGTTTTTGCAATGGAGTACTCACAGTAAAGGGGGCCTGTCAGCAAAGGCTGCAGGCGGTGGCGGTGAGTCCACAGTGGGCAAGTCCAAGGTGGGCACTGCTAGTCTACTTCAACTCAGGATGGGAGAGAAGGGTGCAGTGGTGCTTTCAGGTGTCGGTTTTGCAGCAGTCCCGGGTCCTCTCATTTTTTCTTGGGGTATCTGCAAGATGCAAGGAAGCAGTTCTGCTGCTACACTGGAGTTCCTGGGTCTTTATTGAAGGCAGGCAGTGCAGTCTTCCCATGCTTTTGGAGGCACAGCAGCTTGCAGGACAAGTTGACTTTGGCTCAAATTGGTGGGAACAGCAGACAGGGCAGCAGGTCTGCCCCAAGTCAGGTGCTAAATCCTCAGTCTTTTCTTTTCACAGCTCTTGAGTGTCCTTCTTTTTCATAGGTCAGCAAGAATCTGCTTTCCTGGTGCCAGGTGCTCCCCTAAATACTGAATTTAGGACTGTTTAGGGGAGTGTAGAATAGTAGCCAATGGGCTACATACTCCTGGGGCACTACGCCCCCTATGTGACCACTTCCTGTGGGGTGGGAATAACCCTGTCCCAGAATTCCTACTTCTAACAAACCCAAGATAGCAGAGTTCTAAATGTGGTGTCCACATCACGAAGCTCACCTTAGGGGTGGAACTGACCTGAGGAGTGGACACATCTCTCTGAGTACTAAATTTCCCACCTGTCCCGGTGCCGAATGGACCCTGGGACGGGGGGACAGCATTTCTCCTTTGAGTGATGCCAGATTTCCATACCAAGGGCTGTGGGCTTCTTTAAAGCCCCCATCCTTCGAAGGCAGAGTTGCAGGTCATCCTGTTGGGTGGGGTGTGTAAACACCTCACCCATGGCAGGCTTTGTTTCTGTCTGCCTGAGAGCAAAGGCTCTCACCCTAGGGGGCCAGAATCTTGTCTGGTGGTTCAAGATGGCTAAAACTAGTCACTTCCCACACAGGTAGTTTGTATGTTTTCAGGGGGCACCTATAAGGTGCCCTTTGGGTGCATTTATTAGTGAGGGTTTATTAATACAAGATGTTTGACACCAAGCATCCCTATTTTCAGTGAAGCCATCATGTAGCTGGGGAACTCGTATTGACCAGTGTACAGCACATGTACTTAAAAATGGCTTCCTTGTACACATACTATATCTAAGAATTGACAAAGACATAGGAGGGCCATATTTGCTCTTGCAGATATGTCCTCACATGTAACATAATACACCCTGCCATAGGGCTGTAAGGCCTGCTGTAGGAGTGACTTACATATACTGCATGCAGTGTTAGGGGACATGGCATACAGGCTGTGTGCCATACTGTGTGTTTCACTTTAAGCTGCACCAAGACACACAGGCCCTCATTACAACCCTGGCGGTCGGTGTTAAAGCGGTAGTAATACCGCCAACAGGCCGGTGAAAAAAATATGGGATTACGACCACGGCGGAAACCGCCAACATAGACAGCCACTTTAACACTCCGACCGCCACGGCGGTACAGACACCGCCAACAGTCAGGCGGAACACAATGTACTGCCCACACTATTATGACAGGCCAATCCACCACCTTTTCCGGGGCGGATTCAACACAAACAAAAACACTGCAGAAACAGGACTTAGAAGGGTTAACACTCACCTCTACACAATCCACGAGGAACCAGGACGCCATGGAGCCTGAACTCCAAATACTCCCTGCGATTGTCTTCCTACTCCTCTACCAGGAGCACAACGACGGCGGCGACGACCACGGTGGGTACTGCACCTACAACACAGGGGAGGGGGAGGGAAAAGAGAGTGACACACACGCAACACGCAACACCCCCACCCCCACCCACTACAACACACACACCAATACATGCTGAAACATTACATTCACACACCCCAACCCCCCCTGGAAGAACGCAATGACAAAAGGAAATGAGCTGAACAATTGTAA
Organism: Pleurodeles waltl; assembly: GCF_031143425.1. Lineage (NCBI taxonomy): Eukaryota > Metazoa > Chordata > Amphibia > Caudata > Salamandridae > Pleurodeles > Pleurodeles waltl. Next base: position 33,297,606 of record NC_090437.1, read on the forward strand.
TCATGTAAAATCCATTAATCAAAATTTTATATACACTATAAACAAATATGTACACCAAGAATTCAAGTCCAGGTACTGCACCAATATAGTCCGTGGACCACTGGGCCCAAAATGCATGGGCGAGGCTCACACAAGATACCCGATCGAAACGGAGAGAACACTGCAGGGGTATCAGATCGAAATAAAACAGGCATCTCAGGGGGAAGGGGAGGGGGGGCACCTCAGCCGGATGAGTGCACGACGCCAGCTCCACAAGGGGGCTTCATGCTCATTGATGTATCCTCGGGAGTGCAAAGCCACAGTCTCTCACGTGAGTGGTTTGCCCACTGCTTTATCCTGGGGAGTGCAAAGCCACAGTCCCTCAAGTCTCTCAAGTGGGTGGTTTGCCCACTGCTTTATCCTGGGGAGTGCAAAGCCACAGTCTCTCAAGTCTCTCCAGTGGGTGGTTTGCCCACTGCTTTATCCTGGGGAGTGCAAAGCCACAGTCTCCCAAGTCTCTCCAGTGGGTGGTTTGCCCACTGCTTTATCCTGGGGTGTGCAAAGCCGCAATCTCTTAAGTCTCTCAAGTAGGTGGTTTGCCCACCGCTTTTTCCTGGGGAGTGCAAAGCCACAGTCTCTCAAGTGGATGTCTTCCTCCACTGGTTCTGGAGTGCTTCATCCTGCCAAGGACTGAGATAGTGGATGAGATACTCCACTGGTTCTGGAGGAGGCTTGGTGCCCAGAGTGCTTCATCCTGCCAAGGACTGAAGTAGTGGATGTTATACTCCACTGGTTCTGGAGGGGGCTTAAACCTGCCAAGGACTGAGGTAGTGGATGTGATACTCGAATGACGGTGGGGCAACATGGAAGCTGCCCAGGCCCCTGGAACTGATCAGCAGCCTCGTACGAATGACCACTGGGGATGGCAGCCATGTCTGCGGTGGTGCCACTGGCTCAGGATGTGGCATGGCCGCTGGTGGTGCTGGCGGTGGGCTCAGTAGCGGCGGTGCTTGCGGCGGTTATTGGATAGCGGTTCTGGTGGGGGGCTCACTGACCTCTGTGCTGGCGGCGGTGTCATGAGCGGCAGTGCTGGTGGGGGGCTCACTTACCTCGGTGCTGGCGGCGGTGTCATGAGCGGCGGGGCTGGTGGGGGGCTCACTGACCTCGGTGCTGGCGGCGGTGTCATAAGCGGCGGTGCTGGTGACGGGCTCACTGACCTTGGTGCTGGCGGCGGTGTCATGGGCGGTGGTGCTGGTGGTGGGCTTACTGACCATGGTGCTGCTGAAGGGCACAGTGTCTGCGGTGCTGGTGAAGGGCTCAGTATATTGGGTGCTGGCGGCGGTGCCCTTGGGGGCGGTGCATGTGGCGGTGCTGGTGGCAGTCTTGTCCGCCGTGCAGGTTGGCGGCGACGTTACCTTGCCTTTCTTTTTCAGGCCCTTCCCCACCTTGGATGGTGGCGCAGCTGTCTTGCCACTCCCAACTGTTGTCTTGGCTGAGCCCTTGGTGGCAGGTGTTTTGGACTTCTCCCTCTGGGATGTGGGCAACTTATTCTGTTTTGGAGGTAGGGGAATGTCTTGGCCTCGCTCCTTGGGACACTGGCAGCCCTGCTGCTTGGCGCACTCCAGAATCCGGTTACTGCGGGCACCACTGTGCCCGGTGATGTGGTGGCTGAGGTGCTGGGTTGGGACCTGGAAAAGCGGGCCACAGGGGACAGAGGGGGTGAGGGAGGTGAAGGGAAGAGGTCAATGTTTGACAGGAAAAGTTTTTTAGACACACTGAGATGGGTAGATGGAGGGGGTTTGGGAGTGGAGGACGAGAGAGTAGCCGCAATAACCAGAACGATACAACACAGTAGGATTGTAATAGTTACCAGGAGAGAAAAACATAAAAACAAAGCTATCATATTGTCAAACAGTTTCTACTCTCCCTCTGCTTGTTCTATCTAGAGCACAGCATGTTAAGCTTCTAGCTTGCCTATTAGAATCACTGTGGAGATATCAGCCTTCATACCTGAGCAAAGACCTGTGATCTTGGTTCAGCATCTGCAACGAGGCAGTCAGAGTCAAGTTATGGTTCCCTGGTCGGAATCTCCCTCTTGCGTGTATTGGGACAAGGAAGTGATTTTATAACTAACATGTCATTGTGATCACAAAATGTCCCTACGCAGGAATGCCAAGTCTAAACTCTTACCACGTCTATCGGCAATGTACCAGACTGTATCCTTGACTGAAGCACAGAGTAAATATGTTATGGAGAACTCCAGTGCTGAAGTAGGCAAAACAGTGTGATATGAATAAAAAACAACACCGTAGAACTGGCTATTTGAAAAATAACAGTACGAAGCCTAATAAAAAGCATGTAGAGCAGAATGCACAGAGGCTCTAAGCTGTCAGCAAATGAATAAAATATATTCAGGGCAAAATGCACAAAGGCCTAAAGCCTGAAGCTAAAGCGCAATGAATACGTAAAACTAACCACACTACAGCCCGATTGTTGCATACATGGGAATCCCAGGAGCCTGACTAGGTGTAGATGGCTCTTGCTACTGGTGGGGTTGGGGTGCCACTTAGCCTGCCTCATAAAGTGTCCTTGCCTACAAGGCTCGCCCTAGCCCAGGGTAACCCACAGCCCACCTCCCCCACCCAGACACCTCCAATGCGCGCAGAGTCAGATGGATGTGACTGTACTCACCGCCTTGTGGCTGCTGTGATGCCCTCAAGCGCCCATCCAACTCCGGATATGCCACCGCCAGGATCCGGAACATCAGGAGGGTCATGGTGCGACGGGCACCCCTCCCACTTTGGGAGGCCATCCCCAGCTGGGCCTCTGCCGTCTTCTTGCTCCAGCGGCGAATGTCCTCCCATCTTTTCCGGCAGTGGGTGCTCCATCTGTGGTTGACCCCCAGGGCCCGGACGTCCTTGGCGATGGCACGCCAAATATCCTTCTTCTGGTGGGCGCTGACCTACAGGAATAATACAGAGGAAAAGGTACAACATTTAATGTCCAGACCGTCACAGTCATTGGCCCACGTTCCCACACTTGCCCTGATGCACATACACTCACCGATGGATCATGCACGCCTCATCCCCCCCCCATCTCCCAATCACACCACTCCAAACAGGCATTGCCCATACAGCATGCTCACAGTGTACTCACCTGTTTGTCTGGAGGACCGTAGAGTAGCGTGTACTGGGGGAGGACCCCATCCACTAGTTTATCCAACTCCTCCGATGTGAAGGCATTGGCGCTTTCCCCAGACATATGAGCCATCGTCACTTCCAGACTGAGGTCACAGCAGCACTTGCAGTGTAGGTCCTCTCCTGTTGAAGATCAGGCATCAAGTGAGTGAACAGAGAGAAAATGGCGGCCACGTCCGTGGCAGTGCGTACCGTCACCGCCAGCGTACATTGTCATTGGCTCCTGGGACCCTTAGGGTCCAATGTTAACCAATGCAGGATTGCGCCATGGTCTTCGACCACCTACCGCGACGGTGTACAACGCCAGCGCAGTTACCTCATATCACCTTGTCCCACCTTACAGGTCAGGCAGCCGCCATTTCAGGGGGCCACATGGCATTAATTTTAAATGCGTCACACATATCTAGGCCTTGCATACACACTAAGACAGGCACATAGCGGATTGACAAATGTGTGCAATAAAGTTGTTTTTTTAGTACCTCAGTTTTGGCTGACCCTCTGATCGCTGTTCTCATCCATAGAGCACGTCCGCTGGGGCAGGTGATGAGATGGCGGCATCCCCCGATGTACAGACCGCTGGTGGACCTATCAACAATGGAAGAGCGACATATAATTGTCACCTACAGACTTGATCGTGCCACAATCCATTAACTGTGTGCCCAGTTGGAGCCAGACCTGATGTCAGCTATCCGCCATCCCATAGGAATCCCCCCTCTAGTGCAGGTCCTGTCAGTACTCCATTTCCTGGCAAGTAGGTCATTTCAAACTACAGTGGCCATATCATCAGGGATGTCCCAGCCTATGTTCTCAAACGTGTTGTCCAGTGTGTTGTCTGCCCTGCTGAAACACATGAGCAGCTACATCGTTTTCCCTCAGGTGGAGGATTTGCCTACAGTGAAAGGTGACTTCTATGCCTTGGGACATATCCCCAACATCATAGGTGCCATTGATGGGACACATGTGGCATTGGTACCCCCCGCAGGAGTGAACAGGTGTACAGAAACCAGAAGAGCTACCATTCTATGAATGTGCAGATGGTGTGTTTGGCAGACCAGTACATCTCCCATGTGAACGCCAAGTTTTCTGGCTCAGTGCATGACGCTTACATCCTGAGGAATAGCAGCATCCCTTATGTGATGGGGCAACTCCAGAGGCACCGTGTTTGGCTAATAGGTGAGGACAAGGACCCTATACAGTGTGAATAGTTGTCTGGGTCTGGGGTTGTCCCTAAGGGTTAGAGTGTGTCTAACAGTTGTCCCTCGACATTTGCAGGTGACTCTGGATACCCCAACCTGTCATGGCTACTGACCCCAGTGAGGAATCCCAGAACAAGGGCAGAGGAACGCTACAATGGGGCACATGGGCGAACTAGGAGGGTTATAGAGAGGACCTTCAGCCTCCTGAAGGCCAGGATCCAGTGCCTCCATATGACAGGTGGTTCCCTATGCTACTCACCAAAGAAGGTGTACCAGATCATCGTGGCCTGCTGTATGCTTCACAACTTGGCTTTGCAACGACAGGTGCATTTCCTGCAGGAGGATGGTCAAGAAGGAGGTCTTGTGGCAGTTGTGGAGCCTGTGGACAGTGAAGAAGAGGAGGCAGAAGAAGAGGACATAGACAACAGAAACACCGTGATCCAGCAATCCTTCCAGTGAGACCCAGGTAAGAAGACATCACTGCCTCCTACATCTGATAAAATTGTTCGACCTATCATCTGTCTGTCACTTTCACCCAGTGTATGGACCCTAATTTGTCACTTTGCCTTTTGATTTCACAGATGTGGGTCCCACTGTGTAACCTCTGCTATGATACCTCATGGACTAGAGCTGTGTGACATAGGTATGTTGACAATACAATGGACATTGCTATTTCCCTCAGTTATTGCAAATGCACATTAGTGAAAGCACAGAATGACTCCAGATTGTTTTGTGATTCAAGGGTGTTTATTTAAGTGCTAAATAGTGGAGGGGGTTGTAAAATGGTCGGGGTGATGGTGGAGGAATGTCCATGGCAGAGTCCAGTCTATTTGTCTCACAGGTGCATTGTCCAAAGGGGCATAGGAAGTGGAGCTAGGGCATTTTAAGGATGGACAGGGTGACAAAGTGGGACAGAAGGATGACATTCAGGGTGGTCTCATTTCTTGGCGTGGGTCTTGGCATTGTTCTCTGTGTGTGTCCTGGATCTCAGGGACCGCTTGCGGGGTGGTTCTCCATCTGCAGGGGCTGTGGTGCTGGTGTTGTGGTCCTATGGTGGTGCCTCCTGTCCACTAACGCCGGCAGAGGTGGTGGGCAGTTCATCGTCTATGTTAGTGTCAGGGGCCCCTTGTGTGTGCCACAGTGTCCCTCCTTGTGTTCATGAGGTCCTTCAGCACCCCTACAATGGTGCCCAGGGTGGTGTTGATGGACTTGAGTTCTCCCTGAACCCCAAACACTGTTCCTCCTGCAGCCGCTGGGTTTCCTGAAACTTGGCCAGTACCGTTGCCATCGTCTCCTGGGAATGATGGTACGCTCCCATGATGTTGGAGAGGGCCTCATGAAGAGTGGGTTCCCTGGGCCTGTCCTCCCCCGTCGCACAGCAGACCTCCCAGTTCCCCGGTTTTGCTGTGCCTCTGTCCCCTGAACCATGTGCCCACTGCCACTGCCCCCAGGTCCCTGCTGTTCTTGGGGTGGTGGGTTAGCCCGGGTTCCCTGTTGTGGTGGACACACTGCTGCTTGACGTGTCCTGGGGACAGAGGGATGGGCCCGCTGGGTGGGTGCTGTGCTGGTGTTTCCTGAGGGGGGAGGCTCTGTGGTGGCCTGTGACTGTGTGAGAGGAACCGACTGGCCCGATGTCCCAGATGGGCTGGGCTGGTCATCTAGATCCAGTTGGACAGAGCTGCTATCATCACTGTGGGCCTCTTCTGTGGGGGGAGTGGATATGTCTGGAACCTCCTGTCCAGTGACGTTGGGTAGGGGTCCTGCAGGGGTGTAAAGGCATGATTATTGCATCTGTGTGTGCCATGGTGTACAATGGGTGGGTGACCCTGTACCCCAGTCCTTACATTCTTGTGTAGGACCTTGTGTGATAATTGTTTAGGGGTCTGTGTGGGTATCTGTAGTGGACATACATTGGTGATGGGTGTCCATTCTTTGTTGTTGCATGCAGGGCTTGGTGTTGGGATGTGTGGTTTGTGATAGTGGGACATATGTGAGGAGTTGGAGTGATGGGGTGAGGGCGAGGGTGGAGGTGGAGGTATGTGATAGCATGCAGGTAGGGTGGGGGATGAAGTAGTTAAAGATTTGACTTACCAGAGTCCATTCCTCCAGCTACTCCTGCAAGGCCCTCAGGATGCAGTATAGCCAAGACTTGCTGCTCCCATGTTGTTAGTTGTGGGGAGGACGACAGGTGCCTGGTGGTCCACTGCCAGTCCTCTGAAACGCAATGTGGTGTCTTGAGACCACGGAACGCACCTTCCCCCATAGGTCATTCCACCTCTTCCTGATGTCATCCCGTGTTCTTGGGTGCTGTCCCACTGCGTTGACCCTGTCCACGATTCTGTGCCATAGCTCCATCTTCCTAGCTATGGAGGTGTGCTGCACCTGTGATCCTAATAGCTGTGGCTCTACCCGGATGATTTCCTCCACCATGACCCTGAGCTTCTCCTCAGAAAACCTGGGGTGTCTTTGCAGTGACATGGGGTGGTGTGGGTGATGTGCGAGGTGGTGTGTGTTGTGATGTGTGGGGTGATGTTTAGGGGTGTGTGGTGTTTTGTGCGTGGATGTGTATGAGTGATGGTGTTGTGTGCCTCTGTATGCTAATGTGGTCTTTGCTTTTCTGTCTCTCTGCTTCTTCCAAATTGTTCGTTGTAAGGGTTTGTGGGTAATGTGGGTGTGTGTTTTATATTGTATTGGGTGTGTGGGAGTGGTGGGTGTATGTGTATCAGGTGTGTGTATCTGGAATTGTCCAATGTGGTGGTGTTTTGTAAATGTGTGTGTATTTTGAGCACGGCGGTGTGAACAACCAATGGAATACCGCGGTTGAAAGACCGCTGCGTGGATTCGTGGGTCGTCATAGTGTGGGCGTATTCCTGTTACCGTGACGGTGGAGGTTTTGTTATCGCCAGTTTATCACTGACCTTTGGTGTGGCGGACTTGTGTGGGTGTCAAGATTTTGGCGGATTCTGAGCTGTGGGTCGTAATAGCTGTGGCGGAATTCCGCAGCCGCGGCGGTGTGTTGGCGGTCTTCTGCACGGCGGGAAGCGGGATTTGCCGCCAATGTTGTAATGAGGGCCACAGTCTGCAATGTCAGTCTGCATGTGCTAGGTATGGGGTCCCTGAGGGTGGAACAATGCATGCTGCAGCCTTGGAGATCCATTTTGGTACCCATGGCCTAGGCACCATTGGTACCATTTACTGGAGACTTACAGGAGGATCAAAGGTATTCAATTGGGGAACAATTGCACATCTTTAGGGAAAGAGCTGATTAGCAGTCACCAAGTGCACTTTCAGTCACAATTGAAATGCATACCAGGCAAAAAATGGGGGTAACCATCTAAAAAAGGGGCACTTTCCTAAAGAAGATAGTTGTAGATTCTGGGTCCTCACTCAGCTGCACCTACAAAAACTAGCAAAGTTGCAAATTTTTTTAAAGTAGACACCTGGTGGAATCTTGCATGTCTCCCAGCAGGTTATTTTTTAACCCAGAATCTATTGCAAGCCTCAAAGTTTAACTCAAAAACATATTTTTCCCACATTTCTATAAAAAAAATTATGAAATCTGTGGGGAGTCACAAATGTCCTACCTTTCTGAATCTCCACTTGTCCTCCATAGGTGGCAGTCGAGCACTGCCCAAATCCCACAGCTACCTTTTATGATGATCTCTCAATTTAGCTTTTTAGGGCTTTTTATAGCAATGTCTTTTGGTCCAGCACACTAGTGAAGTACCATTTTTATTGATACATTTGGGGGAATGCTTTGTGGTAGACAATTTCTGGTTTCACGCCGATTTCAGAGGTTTTCCTCACATAAATAAGGGAAAATGTGTGTTATATTCAAAGTTTGGCATTGTGGATTAGAATATAGCATGGCATGTACATGAAGAACACCACCCTGGACTTCCCTGGGTGTCTAGTTTTGAGAATTGTCTGAATCTGGTAGGTTGAATACCCTATCTAAACCTCCCGGGAAAGGAAGCAAGTCTATTGGGCCTGGGGTAGGGTGGAGCATGGGGCCATGTCAAGGGGTGACATTTTCCCTCCTAAAAAATAACATGAAATTAGTCCCCAGTGTCTAGTGGGCATTCTGCCCCCTGGGGGCAGATTGTAAGTAATCACCCAAACCTCCCACAAAAAAGCAGAATGGCTGCCTGCTTTGTTTTTGGCGTGGGGGCATGGCCATGCAAATGGTGGACTGCCCCACTCCTATATATATATTTTTTTTTTAAATACCTGGTATCTAGTGGGCTTTCTACCTACTGGGTGCATATTGGGGGTAATACCCCCATTTGTCTCCTGGTGCAGAGATACTGATGGCCCATTTATTTGAGGTGGGGTCATGGCCATGCCCATGGTCAGCAGACACCCATCTATATATTTTTTAAACAAAATTTCCCTGGCATCTAGTGTGCTATCTCCACCCCTTAGGGGGCAGATTGGGTTAATTATCACAAGCCGCCCCCTGGGTGGGGACAGAAAGACTGATGCCCCCTTTGAAAGGAGTGGGGGCATGGCCATGCCCATGGTGGGCAGCCCCCACCCCTATATTAAAAATAAATTAATTTCCCGGTGTCTAGTGTGCTTTCTGCCTTCCTGAGGGTGCAAATCAGGGTAATTTCCCACATGTGACCCCCTGGGGGGGCAGAAGGACTGAAGATTATTTAAATGCAGTGGGGTCATGGACTTGTCCTTCGTGGGCAGCCCCACACCTATATTTTTTTTTTTAATCCTTTCCCTGACACCTAGTTGGCTTTCGTATCCCCAGGGGTTTAGGTCAGGGTAATTGCCCAAGTCACCATCCCTGGGGGGTGGGGGCAGAAAACTTATGCTCATTTAAATGGGTAGGGACATTACCATGGCCATGGTGGGCAGCCACCACCCCTATATTTAAAACAATAAGGGAGTCATTACGACCCAAGCGATCCGTGTAATAGTGGGAGTAGTACTGCCAACATGCTGACGGTACATACCGCCACTATTATGACATTGGTGGTTCGGCCAAAACCAAACCGCCAATTTAACACACCGACCACCACGGCGGTAATGACTACAGTCTCCAGCCCGGAGTCCGTCACTAGGCTGCCCATGGCATTATGACCCCGCCCACCACCATGGTTTCTGTGGCTTCTGTACAGCCATAAAAACCATGGTGGTAGGTATTATCAGTGCCAGGTAAATCCTTCCCTGGCACCGATAGGGGTCTCCCCCGCCCCCTCCCCAGAGTCCTCCCCCACCATCTCCCTTCCCCTCCCATCCCCCTAACATAAACACATATACACACATGGCAAAACACACGCATACACACATGCATACCCACATTCACCCACGCATGCATACATTCATACACACACACAGCAACACTCAGAAACAAACATACTGGCACTCACGCAATCACACAACACAACATACATGTACACTCACACCCACTCATGCACACATGCATTACACACACATCACACCCGCATGCACGCACATAGTCACACACTCACCCCCCCACACACACACACACAATACCCCCACCTCTCTCCCCTGTTGGAGAACCCGACTTACCTGCTTGGTCGGAGACGGGATGTGGCACTGCTGCTAGCAGCAGCGTCCGCCAGCAGAACACCGCCAGGCTGTTTCATGGCTCATGATACGGTCGGCAACGTTTTGCTGGCATCCGCCACCATGACCTTAGCCAAAATTCCACCAGCCTTTTGGTGGAATTCTGGCTACGGTCATAGTTTGGTGGCCGGTTGGTAGCCACGGCGATGCCAATGTTATGATGAGGACCTACATGCTTTCCCTGGCATCTACTGGGCTTTCTGCCCCCTCCCGAGGGACTGATGTCCATTTAAAAGGGTTGGGGGATGGTCATGCCAATTGAGGACAGCCCCCACCTCAGTATTAAAAAATAAAATATTCCCGGGTGGACAACCCCACACCAATATTTACCCAAAAAAATATTTACCTGGTGTCTAGTGGGCTTTCCTGAGGGGGGGGAGCAGAAAGACTTTTGTAGTTAAATATTCTAGGGCAAACACAAGTCCTTGACTAAGGGGCCACTCCTCCCACCCCGGGTGTCTAGTGAGTGGTTCCTTGCTTCTCCCACTCAGTGCTGGGGGAGGGCTGAGATGTGCCCTCGAGTACTGATGCAGTGAAAGTAAAATGAGTTTTTCAGCTTGTTTTATTTTCAAGTTACTGTAACAACTTCAGCATGCCCTCTAGTAAAAGTAAAAAGGAGAAAGTAAAAAAAAGTTTAATAAACTTAGAAAATGTTTGCAACAATGTGTTTCTGTGAAATATTAATGTTAATTGCTTGTTTATATGTATTTTAAATATACAACTATTTCAACTTATTTTGAAATAAATACCTTATTAATGTAAATATAATAAATTATGTTTAAATTATTTTCCTTATGTTCAAATAAAAAAAAATCGCAAATAATTCCCAACTAAGTATTTTTTTTAATTATACTAAATATTGAAAGTGTTGAATAGAATTAATTGAAGGTAATTCAATTACATTAAATAACATTTATTGTTACATTAACTTTAAAATGGAAAAGGGTTATTACATTATTTTATAAGTGAATAAATATATATTATTTTTATAACATCAAATCGTATGCATTTATATTTTTTACTATTTAAACTATTTTAATTTAAATGAACATAGATTCCTGTGGCCTTTTATTGGAAACCACTCACTTCAATGATATCCCTGGACGTTATTGCAGTACAAGTGGTTGGCCATGTGTGGTCCTGGACTCACTTCAGTTCAGACCTAGAAAAATGTACTTCCGTTTAGTGTCCTATTGATGCTGTAGTAACTTTAAAGGTGCTATTTGTGAATAGATGTGGGATTCCTCTTTAGTTGGTGGGTACATGTCCCTTGCTAGACCCCTGCTTAACCATCCCTTGACCCTGCCGTACTCCTCTCAGTTTCTGTTTCCTTTAGTAGTTACTAGTCCCCATTTTTCAGTCACTCCACCATTGCCCCCATTTTAAACACTAAAACATATTCTTCATACTCAGGGCAAAAATCCCTACACAGAAAAATATAGGAGAGGTGGAGGGGTTAACCCCAGATGTAGGTTTGTGAATAGTAGTGTGTAGTACATTTTGTAGTACTACAAAACACACTACAAAATGCAGAATGTGAAATGGCCTCAATTATTTTTTTCACCCTTTTTTTGTGTTCAGACAAATGTTTAAGCTGTTGACCGCAGGACATGCTTCTACATTGATATTGTTAAACGTTTGTTCTACGTTTTGCAAAAATCACTGCAGCATATGAAACAATGGCATGTCTTGGCTCACCACTCTGTCCTTTTTCTTTAGTTATGATGCTAAAATCTCAAAACCACTAGCATTTGAATTAGGGACTCCACAAGTGTTTCTGCTTGTCAATCTTTATCATCATGACTTTGGCAGTTGTGTCCCCTCTCCTTTGTAGCATGTAATTGTTGCAAGAGCTATATTGCACAAACAGATGTTGCAGGATGCAGAAGGTCGAGTTGCAACTGGTTTGCATTTCCTGTAGGAGGGCTTTTACAGAGACTCTATCAGCATGTTAAATGATCATCCAGGCTTTGAAAGAATGAAATAAATACAAATCCTATGAGAGGTGACCAGTATGTTGTTGACTGCTACTTCTTTTTTGAGGAAGTCCTGAACTATTAGATTGATGCAATGCATCACTGGATCTTAGTACACCATCAGCAACAATAATGTAAATGATAATGTAACAGCACAATAAAATGGAAACAGTGAGAAAAGATTACAAACTACTTTTAAAATGCCCAAGTAGCAAAGAGCACACAACAATTACCCTTGCAAAACTCTTTTAAAAGTTAAAGAGAAGAAAAAAAATTAGTCAACCATCTCATACAAGCACAAACACCCTCTCCCCCCCACACATACACACAGAAAAATGGTAACCAACAATGTGGGTAAGACCAATGGAAAATGTCTGTCTAGTTGGGAGTGGCTTCTGGATCCATCTCTATCATAGTCACTAAAAGGCACATGCAGATAAAAAAAAAGCTAAATTTGACATGAATACAACACATCCACAAGACCCTAAAATAATAGTAAATGCCCCTAGCACACAAGCACTGTCAAAAAAATACATTAAAAAATAAAGTCCAAGTCTACGGCAGACTAGACACCAAAAAGTAAAACATACCACAGGATGAAGACATATCATAACCAAAATCACAAAAGCACAAAAAATAAGGAAACGTTATTGAACCCAGAACTCCACGATCCAGAAATGTCCATTATCCCTTAATCTCGCATTTTCCTGCCTGCACCCGCCTTAAGTTAAACTCCAAGTCATTAGCTACAAATAATCAAATTATGGGCAAAAAGAATGGTGCCTGTCAACACAAATATTTTGCAAAGAATTGTATTTAGTGTACTTGATCATCCAAAAGAAAGTAAAGATTCCAACTTCAAAGGGTAGATTATGCAGCACACACTTCAGACAAATTAAGAGTGATGCTGTCTTTCCAAAATCTAAATCTAAATGGACAAAGCACAGGGAGTAGTCTTCAGGACACAAAACGGAGGTTGATACTGCATGTACATTAGCATTGCTTCACTTCATCCATCCAAAACAAAACAAAAAAAGTAATTATTAAAAATATATTATTTCACATTCACAAGTTATTCAAGTGGTCCAAAGGGTAAAAAAGTTAACTTGAAATGACATTTTTGTGTTATCCTATCGGTGCTCGTGTTAAGGGAATGCTGCTCTTTTTTGGGCTGATGGCATTGTTGCAATGCATCAACTGTTTCCATGCTCCTGCAATAGTATATTTCTCCATTTGTGCAATACAGAATAATGGCATTTTCTTGGTTATAATTTTGAGCAAAACTAAGGGCCAGATGCAGGAAACAGATAGCGACTCGCAAACGGCAAAAATTGCCGTTTGCGACTCGCTAATCGCGTTTCCCTATGCAGAAATGCATATTGCGAGTCGGTAGCGACTCGCAATATGCATTTCAGAATCGTAAATAGGAAGGGGTGTTCCCTTCCTATTTGCCATTCGGAGTGGTATGCAATACCATTTGCGACCGCATATGCGGTCGCAAATGGTGTCGCAGTTACCATCCACTTCAATTGGATGGTAACCCACTCGCAAATTGGAAGGGGTCCCCATGGGACCCCTTCCACTTTGTGAATGGACCCACAAATATTTTTTCAGGGTAGGTAGTGGTCCAGGGGACCACTACCAGCCCTGAAAAAAAACCGAAACTAAAGGTTTCGGATTTTTTTTAAGTGCAGCTCGTTTTCCTTTAAGGAAAACGGGCTACACTTAAAAAAAAAAAACTGCTTTATTTAAAAGCAGTCACGAACATGGAGGTCTGCTGCCTACAGCAGGCCTCCATGTTTGCGAGCGCCTAGACTCACTATGGGGCCGCAATTTGCGACCCACCTCATGAATATTAATGAGGTGGGTCATTGCGACCCCATAGCGAGTCGCAGACGGTGTCTGAGACACCGTTCTGCATTGGATATTGCAATTTGCGAGTCGCTCCGACTCGCAAATTGCAAGTCGCAATTCCCAACTTTGCTACATCTGACCCTAGATTCCCATAGTTACGAAAGTGTAACAAAATGCAAGCCTCTGCTGAAAGCGGACCTTATGGCAACACTCGTAACTTTGTGCAGCCTAACTCTCTCAAGGCAATACTGACAATAAAGTTTTTGATTGCATGTACTTTATTCAGATTTAGCCATCAACATGTGACCTGGAGACCTTGCCCTTGCTCTTCCTCTAGGAACCTCAGTCAGAAATCTTGGTTTTCTTTTTGGTAATTCTATCTCTCACTGTCTTCTGATCCCATATCTTGAAAAATTTAAACCCTTTGCCTAGTTCATTGTGGCTTGACCGCAGGTCCCACATATCTTCAACAAAAGTTAATTATTTCATTACACTGCTTCTCACCCTCTATTCTCATCTTTTTATACACTCCTTGTAAGTGCCAGGACTCATTACGCTCACTCAAATGGTCACTCTTTTTCCTCACATGTGCTAAGGTCTGGTACAATCTCCCTCTCAGTCTCCAGCTGACATTATGCCCTTGTCTGGTTGATGGTGCACTTTACAAAACTATTAACACAACATAACGTATCATTTCTCCTGGTAGTAGAGTCAAGTTTTGGAAATGCCTGCAAACCTAGGATAAAGTAAGCATGCTTCCAGGGTGAGAGTGAGAAGAGGATATGTCTATAAAATGGTGGGTAGAGGGAGGTGATTTACTATTCAAAATAATATTTTCACTCGAGGAAAAAATATATATTTACAAAAGCACATCATAATAATACTGTTTTGAATATAGGGCTATTTAAAAAGCATACTATTACTGCACTTCTGCCATTTGTAAAGGATACACATTTAACAGATGGTTCTCAGTTTAATGACCTTTGAGAAAATCCTTCCTTGGATTCCAACTCATGATTTGACAGTTACTGCTTTTCTCCAGCAGCAAACATTTGACTGTTTGAGCTATCCCACCAGTTGTGGAAAGTGGAATTTTCACCCTGATGGAAATGTGAGCCATAGTGAAAGAAAAAACATTTGCCCTCATTACGATTCTGGCAGTCTAAAGACTGACAGACTAGCAGTGATGGTTGGACCACCGCACTCCAAGCAGTCTGACTGCCACATTACAACCCTGGTGGTTGGACCACCAGGGGACCACTGTGCCCGCCAGGAACATGGTTCCCTATGGGCTGATGGCGGTCGGACTCGAGGTCAGCCATGGCGGCGCTGAACTCAGCACCACCATGTTGATCACAACTCCTGTTGCTGCCAGGCTTTCCATGGCGGGGACGATGCCATGGAAAGGCTGTTAGAAACACAGTGAAGGGGGCACATTCAGAGGATGCTAGTGTGCTACGGTATTGGCCTCGACTCCCTTAATGAAGCCGAGACCAATACCGTAGCACTGTTCCCATCGGTCTGACCATTGGGAATGTCCTCATATAATGTTCCCACCAGTCAGCCCGGCGGGAACATCGTAATATGACCGGGGGAGGCAGCAGGTACAATAGCTGCCTCCTCCATGCGGCTTTGGCGGTTAGAGTTTTCCGACCGCCAAGGAAGCAGTGAGGCTCTGTATTTGGTTTATTTCAAAACCAAACAACTACAATACAATCAAGCCATCAGTTAAAAATCAGAATTACAAAGTTTCAAAATAGCAACTAAGTGCACAGCAGTTTCATGAAACATTTAAAAGAGTAATACATGATTGGTTTGTTACATAATATATCACATATTCAAGCAATAGCTTGATTGTTTCACTTAATACAGAAATAATCTGAGATTCAGATAAAATCTTCAATTAAAATATAAGATTTACATTGAAATGTATGAATCAAAAGAAAACAATGAAATCACAGATCTCCTATTCTCTTTGGAAAGTGAAAAGCTTGCCAGATAAAAGTAGAAATTACAAAGCAGACCACTTCCAAGTCTAATTGTTGTAGGAAGACCACAGCTGTTCTACATTACCTAAAATTGCTTTCAGCAGTAAAGGTTTAAAAATACATCTTCTAGGCTCATTCAAAAAATTATAAAAGAACACAAAGAACATTGTGCCTCCATCACATGGGCATTTGATTAAAGATCTGGACTAGACATGCATTCAAAGAACTTTATTAAAAATTCAAAAATAAGACCAGAAAACTACATGATAAAAACAGTAATTCATATGATAATATACAGTCCTGAAAGTTATAAAATATTTAACACAATGCATTGATCACCATATCACATTTTTGGGGTTCTTCCACATCTCGTGATCCATGCCCTATAAAGTCACTCTCATAACAGTAGATAATACATCATTAAAATACAGAACCTAGGGCAGAAACCTTGTACAACGGGTCCGTTATGCTATATTGGGCCGCAAGCTATAATAAACAATTCCTAATAAGATTATGAGCTGAACTCTAGGTCTACAGTTTCACAATCTCTCCCCCTTCATAAGATTTTCTCAACTTCCAATATGCTGCCAGAAAACAGGCAACAGGGAAAGATGCTCAGACTTCTGGCAGTGACTGGAGAAATCTAGAGGTAAAGTTTAAACTGTACAAAATTCAGAAATTTCAACAAAGACAGTTACAAAATCTTGCAAGGAGCATCATAAATGCCACAAAAAGCTTAAAATGGACAAGATCCTGTTCTGAATAATGATTACATGTGTAAACACCGATCTGTCTATTCCTTGTGTTCGGCTGGGGTAGAGCCAGCAACAGATGTATTTGGTTGAACCGAAATCTGGTGAGGAGAAAGCGCCTGTTATGTACATTCATCAGATATGGTTTAATGGTATTCCCTGTTAACAACTGTGCATGAGCACACACTGAAGATTTTTCAAATTCCCGACCCTCTCTCATTACATACTGCCAAGATGTTCACAGAATATTGGTCTTCACAAAAGTCCATAGGTGATTCAAACAGGGCTTCTCTTCCCAGTTCAGCAAAAGAACTCCTTATGTAGGATAACCATTTAATTGATCTCCAGCCATGGAGTTTCATGCAGTCCTTGATTATCTCCCAGTTAAAGTGGCTCTCAGGACCTATCCAAATTGAGAATCACTGAAGCAACAGGTGTAATGTAACAATATCTAGATAGGGCAAACCAAGGTCCATGTTAACCATAAATGCGGGGGTGGATTCCCTGGTCGGAATCTCCCTCTTGCGTGTATTGGGACAAGGAAGTGATTTTATAACTAACATGTCATCGTGATCACAAAATGTCCCTACGCAGGAATGCCAAGTCTAAACTCTTACCACGTCTATCGGCAATGTACCAGACTGTATCCTTGACTGAAGCACAGAGTAAATATGTTATGGAGAACTCCAGTGCTGAAGTAGGCAAAACAGTGTGATATGAATAAAAAACAACACCGTAGAACTGGCTATTTGAAAAATAACAGTACGAAGCCTAATAAAAAGCATGTAGAGCAGAATGCACAGAGGCTCTAAGCTGTCAGCAAATGAATAAAATATATTCATGGCAAAATGCACAAAGGCCTAAAGCCTGAAGCTAAAGTGCAATGAATACGTAAAACTAACCACACTACAGCCCGATTGTTGCATACATGGAAGTCACAGGAGCCTGACTAGGTGTAGATGGCTCTTGCTACTGGTGGGGTTGGGGTGCCACTTAGCCTGCCTCATAAAGGGTCCTTGCCTACAAGGCTCGCCCTAGCCCAGGGTAACCCACAGCCCACCTCCCCCACCCAGACACCTCCAATGCGCGCAGAGTCAGATGGATGTGACTGTACTCACCGCCTTGTGGCTGCTGTGATGCCCTCAAGCGCCCATCCAACTCCGGATATGCCACCGCCAGGATCCGGAACATCAGGAGGGTCATGGTGCGACGGGCACCCCTCCCACGTTGGGAGGCCATCCCCAGCTGGGCCTCTGCCGTCTTCTTGCTCCAGCGGCGAATGTCCTCCCATCTTTTCCGGCAGTGGGTGCTCCATCTGTGGTTGACCCCCAGGGCCCGGACGTCCTTGGCGATGGCACGCCAAATATCCTTCTTCTGGTGGGCGCTGACCTACAGGAATAATACAGAGGAAAAGGTACAACATTTAATGTCCAGACCGTCACAGTCATTGGCCCACGTTCCCACACTTGCCCTGATGCACATACACTCACTGATGGATCATGCACGCCTCATCCCCCCCCCATCTCCCAATCACACCCCTCCAAACAGGCATTGCCCATACAGCATGCTCACAGTGTACTCACCTGTTTGTCTGGAGGACCGTAGAGTAGCGTGTACTGGGGGAGGACCCCATCCACTAGTTTATCCAACTCCTCCGATGTGAAGGCAGGGGCGCTTTCCCCAGACATATGAGCCATCGTCACTTCCAGACTGAGGTCACAGCAGCACTAGCAGTGTAGGTCCTCTCCTGTTGAAGATCAGGCATCAAGTGAGTGAACAGAGAGAAAATGGCGGTCACGTCCGTGGCAGTGCGTACCGTCACCGCCGGCGTACATTGTCATTGGCTCCTGGGACCCTTAGGGTCCAATGTTAACCAATGCAGGATTGCGCCATGGTCTTCGACCACCTACCGCGACGGTGTACAACGCCAGCGCAGTTACCTCATATCACCTTGTCCCACCTTACAGGTCAGGCAGCCGCCATTTCAGGGGGCCATATGGCATTAATTTTAAATGCGTCACACATATCTAGGCCTTGCATACACACTAAGACAGGCACATAGCGGATTGACAAATGTGTGCAATAAAGTTGTTTTTTTAGTACCTCAGTTTTGGCTGACCCTCTGATCGCTGTTCTCATCCATAGAGCACGTCCGCTGGGGCAGGTGATGAGATGGCGGCATCCCCCGATGTACAGACCGCTGGTGGACCTATCAACAATGGAAGAGCGACATATAATTGTCACCTACAGACTTGATCGTGCCACAATCCATTAACTGTGTGCCCAGTTGGAGCCAGACCTGATGTCAGCTATCCGCCATCCCATAGGAATCCCCCCTCTAGTGCAGGTCCTGTCAGTACTCCATTTCCTGGCAAGTAGGTCATTTCAAACTACAGTGGCCATAGCATCAGGGATGTCCCAGCCTATGTTCTCAAACGTGTTGTCCAGAGTGTTGTCTGCCCTGCTGAAACACATGAGCAGCTACATCGTTTTCCCTCAGGTGGAGGATTTGCCTACAGTGAAAGGTGACTTCTATGCCTTGGGACATATCCCCAACATCATAGGTGCCATTGATGGGACACATGTGGCATTGGTAACCCCCGCAGGAGTGAACAGGTGTACAGAAACCAGAAGAGCTACCATTCTATGAATGTGCAGATGGTGTGTTTGGCAGACGAGTACGTCTCCCATGTGAACGCCAAGTTTTCTGGCTCAGTGCATGACGCTTACATCCTGAGGAATAGCAGCATCCCTTATGTGATGGGGCAACTCCAGAGGCACCGTGTTTGGCTAATAGGTGAGGACAAGGACCCTATACAGTGTGAATAGTTGTCTGGGTCTGGGGTTGTCCCTAAGGGTTAGAGTGTGTCTAACAGTTGTCCCTCGACATTTGCAGGTGACTCTGGATACCCCAACCTGTCGTGGCTACTGACCCCAGTGAGGAATCCCAGAACAAGGGCAGAGGAACGCTACAATGGGGCACATGGGCGAACTAGGAGGGTTATAGAGAGGACCTTCAGCCTCCTGAAGGCCAGGTTCCAGTGCCTCCATATGACAGGTGGTTCCCTATGCTACTCACCAAAGAAGGTGTACCAGATCATCGTGGCCTGCTGTATGCTTCACAACTTGGCTTTGCGACGACAGGTGCATTTCCTGCAGGAGGATGGTCCAGAAGGAGGTCTTGTGGCAGTTGTGGAGCCTGTGGACAGTGAAGAAGAGGAGGCAGAAGAAGAGGACATAGACAACAGAAACACCGTGATCCAGCAATCCTTCCAGTGAGACCCAGGTAAGAAGACATCACTGCCTCCTACATCTGATAAAATTGTTCGACCTATCATCTGTCTGTCACTTTCACCCAGTGTATGGACCCTAATTTGTCACTTTGCCTTTTGATTTCACAGATGTGGGTCCCACTGTGTGACCTCTGCTATGTTACCTCATGGACTAGAGCTGTGTGACATAGGTATGTTGACAATACAATGGACATTGCTATTTCCCTCAGTTATTGCAAATGCACATTAGTGAAAGCACAGAATGACTCCAGATTGTTTTGTGATTCAAGGGTGTTAATTTAAGTGCTAAATAGTGGAGGGGGTTGTAAAATGGTCGGGGTGATGGTGGAGGAATGTCCATGGCAGAGTCCAGTCTATTTGTCTCACAGGTGCATTGTCCAAAAGGGCATAGGAAGTGGAGCTAGGGCATTTTAAGGATGGACAGGGTGACAAAGTGGGACAGAAGGATGACATTCAGGGTGGTCTCATTTCTTGGCGTGGGTCTTGGCATTGTTCTCTGTGTGTGTCCTGGATCTCAGGGACCGCTTGCGGGGTGGTTCTCCATCTGCAGGGGCTGTGGTGCTGGTGTTGTGGTCCTATGGTGGTGCCTCCTGTCCACTAACGCCGGCAGAGGTGGTGGGCAGTTCATCGTCTATGTTAGTGTCAGGGGCCCCTTGTGTGTGCCACAGTGTCCCGCCTTGTGTTCATGAGGTCCTTCAGCACCCCTACAATGGTGCCCAGGGTGGTGTTGATGGACTTGAGTTCTCCCTGAACCCCAAACACTGTTCCTCCTGCAGCCGCTGGGTTTCCTGAAACTTGGCCAGTACCGTTGCCATCGTCTCCTGGGAATGATGGTACGCTCCCATGATGTTGGAGAGGGCCTCATGAAGAGTGGGTTCCCTGGGCCTGTCCTCCCCCGTCACACAGCAGACCTCCCAGTTCCCCGGTTTTGCTGTGCCTCTGTCCCCTGAACCATGTGCCCACTGCCACTGCCCCCAGGTCCCTGCTGTTCTTGGGGTGGTGGGTTAGCCCGGGTTCCCTGTTGTGGTGGACACACTGCTGCTTGACGTGTCCTGGGGACAGAGGGATGGGCCCGCTGGGTGGGTGCTGTGCTGGTGTTTCCTGAGGGGGGAGGCTCTGTGGTGGCCTGTGACTGTGTGAGAGGAACTGACTGGCCCGAGGTCCTAGATGGGCTGGGCTGGTCATCTAGATCCAGTTGGACAGAGCTGCTATCATCACTGTGGGCCTCTTCTGTGGGGGGAGTGGATATGTCTGGAACCTCCTGTCCAGTGACGTTGGGTAGGGGTCCTGCAGGGGTGTAAAGGCATGATTATTGCATCTGTGTGTGCCATGGAGTACAATGGGTGGGTAACCCTGTACCCCAGTCCTTACCTTCTTGTGTAGGACCTTGTGTGATAATTGTTTAGGGTTCTGTGTGGGTATCTGTAGTGGACATACATTGGTGATGGGTGTCCATTCTTTGTTGTTGCATGCAGGGCTTGGTGTTGGGATGTGTGGTTTGTGATAGTGGGACATATGTGAGGAGTTGGAGTGATGGGGTAAGGGCGAGGGTGGAGGTGGAGGTATGTGATAGCATGCAGGTAGGGTGGGGGATGAAGTAGTTAAAGATTTGACTTACCAGAGTCCATTCCTCCAGCTACTCCTGCAAGGCCCTCAGGATGCAGTATAGCCAAGACTTGCTGCTCCCATGTTGTTAGTTGTGGGGGAGGACGACAGGTGCCTGGTGGTCCACTGCCAGTCCTCTGAAACGCAATGTGGTGTCTTGAGACCACGGAACGCACCTTCCCCCATAGGTCATTCCACCTCTTCCTGATGTCATCCCGTGTTCTTGGGTGCTGTCCCACTGCGTTGACCCTGTCCACGATTCTGTGCCATAGCTCCATCTTCCTAGCTATGGAGGTGTGCTGCACCTGTGATCCTAATAGCTGTGGCTCTACCCGGATGATTTCCTCCACCATGACCCTGAGCTTCTCCTCAGAAAACCTGGGGTGTCTTTGCGGTGCCATGGGGTGGTGTGGGTGATGTGCGAGGTGGTGTGTGTTGTGATGTGTGGGGTGATGTTTAGGGGTGTGTGGTGTTTTGTGCGTGGATGTGTATGAGTGATGGTGTTGTGTGCCTCTGTATGCTGATGTGGTCTTTGCTTTTCTGTCTCTCTGCTTCTTCCAAATTGTTCGTTGTAAGGGTTTGTGGGTAATGTGGGTGTGTGTTTTATATTGTATTGGGTGTGTGGGAGTGGTGAGTGTATGTGTATCAGGTGTGTGTATCTGGAATTGTCCAATGTGGTGGTGTTTTGTAAATGTGTGTGTATTTTGAGCACGGCGGTGTGAACAACCAATGGAATACCGCGGTTGAAAGACCGCTGCGTGGATTCGTGGGTCGTCATAGTGTGGGCGTATTCCTGTTACCGTGACGGTGGAGGTTTTGTTATCGCCAGTTTATCACTGACCTTTGGTGTGGCGGACTTGTGTGGGTGTCAAGATTTTGGCGGATTCTGAGCTGTGGGTCGTAATAGCTGTGGCGGAATTCCGCAGCCGCGGCGGTGTGTTGGCGGTCTTCTGCACGGCGGGAAGCGGGATTTGCCGCCAATGTTGTAATGAGGGCCACAGTCTGCAATGTCAGTCTGCATGTGCTAGGTATGGGGTCCCTGAGGGTGGAACAATGCATGCTGCAGCCTTGGAGATCCATTTTGGTACCCATGGCCTAGGCACCATTGGTACCATTTACTGGAGACTTACAGGAGGATCAAAGGTATTCAATTGGGGAACAATTGCACATCTTTAGGGAAAGAGCTGATTAGCAGTCACCAAGTGCACTTTCAGTCACAATTGAAATGCATACCAGGCAAAAAATGGGGGTAACCATCTAAAAAAGGGGCACTTTCCTAAAGAAGATAGTTGTAGATTCTGGGTCCTCACTCAGCTGCACCTACAAAAACTAGCAAAGTTGCACATTTTTTAAAAGTAGACACCTGGTGGAATCTTGCATGTCTCCCAGCAGGTTATTTTTTAACCCAGAATCTATTGCAAGCCTCAAAGTTTAACTCAAAAACATATTTTTCCCACATTTCTATGACAAAAGTTATGAAATCTGTGGGGAGTCACAAATGTCCTACCTTTCTGAATCTCCACTTGTCCTCCATAGGTGGCAGTCGAGCACTGCCCAAATCCCACAGCTACCTTTTATGATGATCTCTCAATTTAGCTTTTTAGGGCTTTTTATAGCAATGTCTTTTGGTCCAGCACACTAGTGAAGTACCATTTTTATTGATACATTTGGGGGAATGCTTTGTGGTAGACAATTTCTGGTTTCACGCCGATTTCAGAGGTTTTCCTCACATAAATAAGGGAAAATGTGTGTTATATTCAAAGTTTGGCATTGTGGATTAGAATATAGCATGGCATGTACATGAAGAACACCACCCTGGACTTCCCTGGGTGTCTAGTTTTGAGAATTGTCTGCATCTGGTAGGTTGAATACCCTATCTAAACCTCCCGGGAAAGGAAGCAAGTCTATTGGGCCTGGGGTAGGGTGGAGCATGGGGCCATGTCAAGGGGTGACATTTTCCCTCCTAAAAAATAACATGAAATTAGTCCCCAGTGTCTAGTGGGCATTCTGCCCCCTGGGGGCAGATTGTAAGTAATCACCCAAACCTCCCACAAAAAAGCAGAATGGCTGCCTGCTTTGTTTTTGGCGTGGGGGCATGGCCATGCAAATGGTGGACTGCCCCACTCCTATATATATATTTTTTTTTTAAATACCTGGTATCTAGTGGGCTTTCTACCTACTGGGTGCATATTGGGGGTAATACCCCCATTTGTCTCCTGGTGCAGAGATACTGATGGCCCATTTAGTTGAGGTGGGGTCATGGCCATGCCCATGGTCAGCAGACACCCATCTATATATTTTTTAAACAAAATTTCCCTGGCATCTAGTGTGCTATCTCCACCCCTTAGGGGGCAGATTGGGTTAATTATCACAAGCCGCCCCCTGGGTGGGGACAGAAAGACTGATGCCCCCTTTGAAAGGAGTGGGGGCATGGCCATGCCCATGGTGGGCAGCCCCCACCCCTATATTAAAAATAAATTAATTTCCCGGTGTCTAGTGTGCTTTCTGCCTTCCTGAGGGTGCAAATCAGGGTAATTTCCCACATGTGACCCCCTGGGGGGGCAGAAGGACTGAAGATTATTTAAATGCAGTGGGGTCATGGACTTGTCCTTCGTGGGCAGCCCCACACCTATATATTTTTTTTAAATCCTTTCCCTGACACCTAGTTGGCTTTCGTATCCCCAGGGGTTTAGGTCAGGGTAATTGCCCAAGTCACCATCCCTGGGGGGTGGGGGCAGAAAACTGATGCTCATTTAAATGGGTAGGGACATTACCATGGCCATGGTGGGCAGCCACCACCCCTATTTTTAAAACAATAAGGGAGTCATTACGACCCAAGCGATCCGTGTAATAGTGGGAGTAGTACCGCCAACATGCTGACGGTACATACCGCCACTATTATGACATTGGTGGTTCGGCCAAAACCAAACCGCCAATTTAACACACCGACCACCACGGTGGTAATGACTACAGTCTCCAGCCCGGAGTCCGTCACTAGGCTGCCCATGGCATTATGACCCCGCTACCACCATGGTTTCTGTGGCTTCTGTACAGCCATAAAAACCATGGTGGTAGGTATTATCAGTTCCAGGTAAATCCTTCCCTGGCACCGATAGGGGTCTCCCCCGCCCCCTCCCCAGAGTCCTCCCCCACCATCTCCCTTCCCCTCCCATCCCCCTAACATAAACACATATACACACATGGCAAAACACACGCATACACACATGCATACCCACATTCACCCACGCATGCATACATTCATACACACACACAGCAACACTCAGAAACAAACATACTGGCACTCACGCAATCACACAACACAACATACATGTACACTCACACCCACTCATGCACACATGCATTACACACACATCACACCCGCAGGCACGCACATAGTCACACACTCACCCCCACACACACACACACACACAATACCCCCACCTCTCTCCCCTGTTGGAGAACCCGACTTACCTGCTTGGTCGGAGACGGGATGTGGCACTGCTGCTAGCAGCAGCGTCCGCCAGCAGAACACCGCCAGGCTGTTTCATGGCTCATGATACGGTCGGCAACGTTTTGCTGGCATCCGCCACCATGACCTTAGCCAAAATTCCACCAGCCTTTTGGCAGAATTCTGGCTACGGTCATAGTTTGGTGGCCGGTTGGTAGCCACGGCGATGCCAATGTTATGATGAGGACCTACATGCTTTCCCTGGCATCTACTGGGCTTTCTGCCCCCTCCCGAGGGACTGATGTCCATTTAAAAGGGTTGGGGGATGGTCATGCCAATTGAGGACAGCCCCCACCTCAGTATTAAAAAATAAAATATTCCCGGGTGGACAACCCCACACCAATATTTACCCAAAAAAAATATTTACCTGGTGTCTAGTGGGCTTTCCTGAGGGGGGGGAGCAGAAAGACTTTTGTAGTTAAATATTCTAGGGCAAACACAAGTCCTTGACTAAGGGGCCACTCCTCCCACCCCGGGTGTCTAGTGAGTGGTTCCTTGCTTCTCCCACTCAGTGCTGGGGGAGGGCTGAGATGTGCCCTCGAGTACTGATGCAGTGAAAGTAAAATGAGTTTTTCAGCTTGTTTTATTTTCAAGTTACTGTAACAACTTCAGCATGCCCTCTAGTAAAAGTAAAAAGGAGAAAGTAAAAAAAAGTTTAATAAACTTAGAAAATGTTTGCAACAATGTGTTTCTGTGAAATATTAATGTTAATTGCTTGTGTATATGTATTTTAAATATACAACTATTTCAACTTATTTTGAAATAAATACCTTATTAATGTAAATATAATAAATTATGTTTAAATTATTTTCCTTATGTTCAAATAAAAAAAAATCGCAAATAATTCCCAACTAAGTATTTTTTTTAATTATACTAAATATTGAAAGTGTTGAATAGAATTAATTGAAGGTAATTCAATTACATTAAATAACATTTATTGTTACATTAACTTTAAAATGGAAAAGGGTTATTACATTATTTTATAAGTGAATAAATATATATTATTTTTATAACATCAAATCGTATGCATTTATATTTTTTACTATTTAAACTATTTTAATTTAAATGAACATAGATTCCTGTGGCCTTTTATTGGAAACCACTCACTTCAATGATTTCCCTGGACGTTATTGCAGTACAAGTGGTTGGCCATGTGTGGTCCTGGACTCACTTCAGTTCAGACCTAGAAAAATGTACTTCCGTTTAGTGTCCTATTGATGCTGTAGTAACTTTAAAGGTGCTATTTGTGAATAGATGTGGGATTCCTCTTTAGTTGGTGGGTACATGTCTCTTGCTAGACCCCTGCTTAACCATCCCTTGACCCTACCGTACTCCTTTCAGTTTCTGTTTCCTTTAGTAGTTACTAGTCCCCATTTTTCAGTCACTCCACCATTGCCCCCATTTTAAACACTAAAACATATTCTTCATACTCAGGGCAAAAATCCCTACACAGAAAAATATAGGAGAGGTAGAGGGGTAAACCCCAGATGTAGGTTTGTGAATAGTAGTGTGTAGTACATTTTGTAGTACTACAAAACACACTACAAAATGCAGAATGTGAAATGGCCTCAATTATTTTTTTCACCCTTTTTTTGTGTTCAGACAAATGTTTAAGCTGTTGACCGCAGGACATGCTTCTACATTGATATTGTTAAACGTTTGTTCTACGTTTTGCAAAAATCACTGCAGCATATGAAACAATGGCATGTCTTGGCTCACCACTCTGTCCTTTTTCTTTAGTTATGATGCTAAAATCTCAAAACCACTAGCATTTGAATTAGGGACTCCACAAGTGTTTCTGCTTGTCAATCTTTATCATCATGACTTTGGCAGTTGTGTCCCCTCTCCTTTGTAGCACGTAATTGTTGCAAGAGCTATATTGCACAAACAGATGTTGCAGGATGCAGAAGGTCGAGTTGCAACTGGTTTGCATTTCCTGTAGGAGGGCTTTTACAGAGACTCTATCAGCATGTTAAATGATCATCCAGGCTTTGAAAGAATGAAATAAATACAAATCCTATGAGAGGTGACCAGTATGTTGTTGACTGCTACTTCTTTTTTGAGGAAGTCCTGAACTATTAGATTGATGCAATGCATCACTGGATCTTAGTACACCATCAGCAACAATAATGTAAATGATAATGTAACAGCACAATAAAATGGAAACAGTGAGAAAAGATTACAAACTACTTTTAAAATGCCCAAGTAGCAAAGAGCACACAACAATTACCCTTGCAAAACTCTTTTAAAAGTTAAAGAGAAAAAAAAAAAATAGTCAACCATCTCATACAAGCACAAACACCCTCTCCCCCCCACACATACACACAGAAAAATGGTAACCAACAATGTGGGTAAGACCAATGGAAAATGTCTGTCTAGTTGGGAGTGGCTTCTGGATCCATCTCTATCATAGTCACTAAAAGGCACATGCAGATAAAAAAAAAGCTAAATTTGACATGAATACAACACATCCACAAGACCCTAAAATAATAGTAAATGCCCCATGCACACAAGCACTGTCAAAAAAATACATTAAAAAATAAAGTCCAAGTCTACGGCAGACTAGACACCAAAAAGTAAAACATACCACAGGATGAAGACATATCATAACCAAAATCACAAAAGCACAAAAAATAAGGAAACGTTATTGAACCCAGAACTCCACCATCCAGAAATGTCCATTATCCCTTAATCTCGCATTTTCCTGCCTGCACCCGCCTTAAGTTAAACTCCAAGTCATTAGCTACAAATAATCAAATTATGGGCAAAAAGAATGGTGCCTGTCAACACAAATATTTTGCAAAGAATTTTATTTAATGTACTTGATCATCCAAAAGAAAGTAAAGATTCCAACTTCAAAGGGTAGATTATGCAGCACACACTTCAGACAAATTAAGAGTGATGCTGTCTTTCCAAAATCTAAATCTAAATGGACAAAGCACAGGGAGTAGTCTTCAGGACACAAAACGGAGGTTGATACTGCATGTACATTAGCATTGCTTCACTTCATCCATCCAAAACAAAACAAAAAAAGTAATTATTAAAAATATATTATTTCACATTCACAAGTTATTCAAGTGGTCCAAAGGGTAAAAAAGTTAACTTGAAATGACATTTTTGTGTTATCCTATCGGTGCTCGTGTTAAGGGAATGCTGCTCTTTTTTGGGCTGATGGCATTGTTGCAATGCATCAACTGTTTCCATGCTCCTGCAATAGTATATTTCTCCATTTGTGCAATACAGAATAATGGCATTTTCTTGGTTATAATTTTGAGCAACACTAAGGGCCAGATGCAGGAAACGGATAGCGACTCGCAAACGGCAAAAATTGCCGTTTGCGACTCGCTAATCGCGTTTCCCTATGCAGAAATGCATATTGCGAGTCGGTAGCGACTCGCAATATGCATTTCAGAATCGTAAATAGGAAGGGGTG
The DNA here is from genome assembly GCF_031143425.1 of Pleurodeles waltl. Lineage (NCBI taxonomy): Eukaryota > Metazoa > Chordata > Amphibia > Caudata > Salamandridae > Pleurodeles > Pleurodeles waltl. The sequence continues at coordinate 33,325,991 of NC_090437.1, forward strand.
TTCCCTTCCTATTTGCCATTCGGAGTGGTATGCAATACCATTTGCGACCGCATATGCGGTCGCAAATGGTGTCGCAGTTACCATCCACTTCAATTGGATGGTAACCCACTCGCAAATTGGAAGGGGTCCCCATGGGACCCCTTCCACTTTGTGAATGGACCCACAAATATTTTTTCAGGGTAGGTAGTGGTCCAAGGGACCACTACCTGCCCTGAAAAAAACCCGAAACTAAAGGTTTCGGATTTTTTTTAAGTGCAGCTCGTTTTCCTTTAAGGAAAACGGGCTACACTTAAAAAAAAAAAACTGCTTTATTTAAAAGCAGTCACGAACATGGAGGTCTGCTGTCTACAGCAGGCCTCCATGTTTGCGAGCGCCTAGACTCACTATGGGGCCGCAATTTGCAACCCACCTCATGAATATTAATGAGGTGGGTCATTGCGACCCCATAGCGAGTCGCAGACGGTGTCTGAGACACCGTTCTGCATTGGATATTGCAATTTGCGAGTCGCTCCGACTCGCAAATTGCAAGTCGCAATTCCCAACTTTGCTACATCTGACCCTAGATTCCCATAGTTACGAAAGTGTAACAAAATGCAAGCCTCTGCTGAAAGCGGACCTTATGGCAACACTCGTAACTTTGTGCAGCCTAACTCTCTCAAGGCAATACTGACAATAAAGTTTTTGATTGCATGTACTTTATTCAGATTTAGCCATCAACATGTGACCTGGAGACCTTGCCCTTGCTCTTCCTCTAGGAACCTCAGTCAGAAATCTTGGTTTTCTTTTTGGTAATTCTATCTCTCACTGTCTTCTGATCCCATATCTTGAAAAATTTAAACCCTTTGCCTAGTTCATTGTGGCTTGACCGCAGGTCCCACATATCTTCAACAAAAGTTAATTATTTCATTACACTGCTTCTCACCCTCTATTCTCATCTTTTTATACACTCCTTGTAAGTGCCAGGACTCATTACGCTCACTCAAATGGTCACTCTTTTTCCTCACATGTGCTAAGGTCTGGTACAATCTCCCTCTCAGTCTCCAGCTGAAATTATGCCCTTGTCTGGTTGATGGTGCACTTTACAAAACTATTAACACAACATAACGTATCATTTCTCCTGGTAGTAGAGTCAAGTTTTGGAAATGCCTGCAAACCTAGGATAAAGTAAGCATGCTTCCAGGGTGAGAGTGAGAAGAGGATATGTCTATAAAATGGTGGGTAGAGGGAGGTGATTTACTATTCAAAATAATATTTTCACTCGAGGAAAAAATATATATTTACAAAAGCACATCATAATAATACTGTTTTGAATATAGGGCTATTTAAAAAGCATACTATTACTGCACTTCTGCCATTTGTAAAGGATACACATTTAACAGATGGTTCTCAGTTTAATGACCTTTGAGAAAATCCTTCCTTGGATTCCAACTCATGATTTGACAGTTACTGCTTTTCTCCAGCAGCAAACATTTGACTGTTTGAGCTATCCCACCAGTTGTGGAAAGTGGAATTTTCACCCTGATGGAAATGTGAGCCATAGTGAAAGAAAAAACATTTGCCCTCATTACGATTCTGGCAGTCTAAAGACTGACAGACTAGCAGTGATGGTTGGACCACCGCACTCCAAGCAGTCTGACTGCCACATTACAACCCTGGTGGTTGGACCACCAGGGGACCACTGTGCCCGCCAGGAACATGGTTCCCTATGGGCTGATGGCGGTCGGACTCGAGGTCAGCCATGGCGGCGCTGAACTCAGCACCACCATGTTGATCACAACTCCTGTTGCTGCCAGGCTTTCCATGGCGGGGATGATGCCATGGAAAGGCTGTTAGAAACACAGTGAAGGGGGCACATTCAGAGCATGCTAGTGTGCTTCGGTATTGGCCTCGACTCCCTTAATGAAGCCGAGACCAATACCGTAGCACTGTTCCCATCGGTCTGACCATTGGGAATGTCCTCATATAATGTTCCCACCAGTCAGCCCGGCGGGAACATCGTAATATGACCGGGGGAGGCAGCAGGTACAATAGCTGCCTCCTCCATGCGGCTTTGGCGGTTAGAGTTTTCCGACCGCCAAGGAAGCAGTGAGGCCCTGTATTTGGTTTATTTCAAAACCAAACAACTACAATACAATCAAGCCATCAGTTAAAAAACAGAATTACAAAGTTTCAAAATAGCAACCAAGTGCACAGCAGTTTCATGAAACATTTAAAAGAGTAATACATGATTGGTTTGTTACATAATATATCACATATTCAAGCAATAGCTTGATTGTTTCACTTAATACAGAAATAATCTGAGATTCAGATAAAATCTTCAATTAAAATATAAGATTTACATTGAAATGTATGAATCAAAAGAAAACAATGAAATCACAGATCTCCTATTCTCTGGAAAGTGAAAAGCTTGCCAGATAAAAGTAGAAATTACAAAGCAGACCACTTCCAAGTCTAATTGTTGTAGGAAGACCACAGCTGTTCTACATTACCTAAAATTGCTTTCAGCAGTAAAGGTTTAAAAATACATCTTCTAGGCTCATTCAAAAAATTATAAAAGAACACAAAGAGCATTGTGCCTCCATCACATGGGCATTTGATTAAAGATCTGGACTAGACATGCATTCAAAGAACTTTATTAAAAATTCAAAAATAAGACCAGAAAACTACATGATAAAAACAGTAATTCATATGATAATATACAGTCCTGAAAGTTATAAAATATTTAACACAATGCATTGATCACCATATCACATTTTTGGGGTTCTTCCACATCTCGTGATCCATGCCCTATAAAGTCACTCTCATAACAGTAGATAATACATCATTAAAATACAGAACCTAGGGCAGAAACCTTGTACAACGGGTCCGTTATGCTATATTGGGCCGCAAGCTATAATAAACAATTCCTAATAAGATTATGAGCTGAACTCTAGGTCTACAGTTTCACAATCTCTCCCCCTTCATAAGATTTTCTCAACTTCCACTATGCTGCCAGAAAACAGGCAACAGGGAAAGATGCTCAGACTTCTGGCAGTGACTGGAGAAATCTAGAGGTAAAGTTTAAACTGTACAAAATTCAGAAATTTCAACAAAGACAATTACAATATCTTGCAAGGAGCATCATAAACGCCACAAAAAGCATAAAATGGACAAGATCCTGTTCTGAATAATGATTACATGTGTAAACACCGATCTGTCTATTCCTTGTGTTCGGCTGGGGTAGAGCCAGCAACAGATGTATTTGGTTGAACCGAAATCTGGTGAGGAGAAAGCGCCTGTTATGTACATTCATCAGATATGGTTTAATGGTATTCCCTGTTAACAACTGTGCATGAGCACACACTGAAGATTTTTCAAATTCCCGACCCTCTCTCATTACATACTGCCAAGATGTTCACAGAATATTGGTCTTCACAAAAGTCCATAGGTGATTCAAACAGGGCTTCTCTTCCCAGTTCAGCAAAAGAACTCCTTATGTAGGATAACCATTTAATTGATCTCCAGCCATGGAGTTTCATGCAGTCCTTGATTATCTCCCAGTTAAAGTGGCTCTCAGGACCTATCCAAATTGAGAATCACTGAAGCAACAGGTGTAATGTAACAATATCTAGATAGGGCAAACCAAGGTCCATGTTAACCATAAATGCGGGGGTGGATACCAGAAAGACCATTAGATGTCTGCAAAGGCTGTTCTCCTCAAGGTATCTATGTAGCCCCAAACATCACTGCCATACATGGCTGCAGTAACCAATATTGCTTGATATGTCTTCACCAATGTACCTAAAGACATGCTGCCTATTCTTCGAGGAAAAGGAGAGAAAATGGCCCCTACAGAACATGACAAGGACAGTCATTTTGATTTTCTCAATGGGCCCCATGAGCAGCGATTGTCAAAATCACTCCCTTAAATATGTAAAAGTTTGAACCTTTGTTAGCTTGTGGCTCTGCACCTGAAACAATCTAAATGTAGGCCCTGATTTAGATGTTGGTGGATGGGTTACTCTGTCACAATGATGACAGATAGCCTGTCCGCTGAAATATAAATCCCATTCTATCCTATGGAATTTATATGTCAGCAGATTGGCTACCTGTTACTGTTGTGACTGAGTAATCTGACTCCGACATCTAAATCAGGGCCTAAGTCTCCTTTTAGCTTAGAACCATTACATGAGACTTGCTGTGATTAGCTGATAGATTAAAACTGTTCATGAAACTTACAAAGCTATAGAGCAATACTTGGAGGCCGAGAGCCTTTGGTCCTTAAGAATAGATAGAGTGTCACAGAACGTGGGACCTGATGTAGCATGATAAAAATGTAACAAGACCACATTATCAACTGCAAGGGAACTAATAGGAATTGTCTGTATGTTTGGAGGACTTGTTAACAGTTCCTTAATTCTGCAATTTAATGACAGGGAGACTAGAATCAACAATCCGCTCCTTGTATGTCCCCCGATTGACGGTATAGCGGGGTTAAAATAGGATTTATATCCCCCAGAAAGAAGGACCCTTCTGCCTCGCACACCTTCCAGAAACTGATTATGGGAAATTATCTTAGATATAATAACAGCTCAAGATCATATATTTTACTATTAATACTAGGCCTGGAGGAACTCGTGCCGTTTTGCTCTGCAGAATCCAGCAGAGTTTAAAGAAAAACTCTACGAGATTCTGTGGAATTCCCCGAATGGACTGAAGCAAGCTCGTCCACCTGTTTGGGCTACTTTTTTCAGGCCAGTAGCGCATTCAGGGCTGAAAAATCAGCATGGACTGCACCATTCTCTATCATTTGAAAAATACAATTTTATGAAGGCGTGAACCTACACAGTTCTGAATATTATGATTGTTAAAAGAAAAATGACACTTTATAAATGTCAAATAGGGCAGTGAAGCTACAGTCTTCTCTGACTGTCTGTTTTTTTGGGTGCCTGACTGAACCACTCCAGTAAGTTAAGCAGGAGTGTCATGGAGCTTTTGCGTTTCAGGAAAAGAGAAGGCCTGTTGAATGTAAAACAGAAACAATATTGTAGAATCAAGGTGAAATATTGAAGATAAGGTTAAAGAGGAGTGTTCCAAGACTCAAAGGCACAGCAAGAGCATGGGATGATGAAATTATTCATTATGACTCATGTGCAATTAACTAAGAAGTGAGAGCAATTTTACAACCAATCCCAGGCAAGTAGCTCTGTGTACCAGGCTGATCAATCCCACAACTGTAATCATACATTTAGCCGAGTGTGTGCTTCATGTGATAATGTGACATCACATGTCTGTCTCCAGTTACAACAGCCTCCCCGGACCACAACCATATAACAGAGGCATTTCAAATTTGAGCTAGCTCACACACTTAGCAGCATTTCCCAAATCAATGCACCTCTCTCAGTCCACAGGACTGAGTAGGCCTCTTAGAGTCATCACAATGTTGTTTTCCCTCTGAAGTCAATAACTTCCTCCTTCTTGCTGTAGAGGTAGTTCTGCACTGAGTCCTTCCTGACTCTGAGTAATCAAGCAGTCTGGCTCTGTCCCGACACAAATGAGATTGAGAGAGATAGACCTGTAGTACACTGTTGTTGGTGAACAAGAAGGGGAAAATAATTTGATTATTTTCTGTAGATTTGTTTTTGATAACTAAATTGACTGGTCTGGTCTCTGAAGAACCAGAAAACAGTATAGTAAGGAGTGGGCCATGCAAGTAATCTCGCTAAGTGTGAAAGGGCCAATCACCTTCAAGCAAAATCACCCATCAGGCCTCAAACCTTGCAAATCATCAAAATCAAGTTTACAAATTAGTTGAACAACCTTAATCACTGTTTGCCACCACATGAATCATCACTCATCAGTCACATTCACTCAATATTATATCACTCATTAGTGCAATATTTACCTATTCCAATCCAAGCATGGTGGTAGACATTTCTAAATCTTCTTCTGTTTTGATGGAAGCAACACATTGGCAGTCTTGTAAATCAAATGATCTTCACTGGGGCAGACCTGCTAGGGCATTAAAAAAGAAGGCTAGGCATGGGATGGAGCTAGGCATTGTCTCCCATGTCCTTGAAAGGAATGTGGTGGCTTCTTCACTGCACACTGGTCCAACTCCACTCCTGCTGTACATGTGCATAGAGTGGTGGAGCTTCATAAACCAGACACAAACAAAATATATTATGTTCCTCTAGCTATTTCAATTTTTTGGCAAAGCAGTTCAACGATAAATAATTAAAAGGTTCTCTGGTGGTCTACTCAGTCAGGCTTTTCACCCAAAGGTTGGTCAGCTAGCACACTTGAGTCTGACCAATTGCCCTCATTCTCGTCCTCCTCCTTCTCCTCCTCCTGTTGTATTTTAGGAACATTGTAAATGTGTGGCATGAAGTGTTGGTTCATTTTGATGATGGTCAATCTCTCCACGTTTTGAGGTGAGAAACTTGTCCTTCTCACTGTGACAACTACATCAGCTGCATGGAACACATGCTCAGCAGACACACTGGCTACCCGTAAAGCCAAATACTTTATTGCCAGCCTGCTGAGTTCGGGCAATTGGTGCATCTTCCCACATCAATAGACCAATGGGTTTTGATCCACATAGACCTCTTTTGGGTCATCCAGATAATTCTGGAACATCCTCTGAATGGTCATTGGTGCTGCCACTTGCTCAACCTCTTTTTCCATTTCCTTTGCCCTTGACTTAAGACTTGCCACTTTAAACCAAGCCATTGGAGAGGATGGGTCAGATTCTTATGTTGCTGTTGATGCTGGTGTTGTCTGCTGTGAGACAACAGCACGGCCCTCTCCGGAAGTTGAAGGCTGCACACCAGAACTTCTTCCTGGGCCTCTAAATTCACATCTTGTAGAGTGAAACATCCCCTTCTGAAAACAGGACTGAAAGTAGTTAATATTTTTTTTTTACCATTGATCCAGTATTGGGGAGCAGAAGACCTCTTTGGAGGATATGATGTCTCTTTGTTTGTCTTCGATTAACAGCCAAGTGAAGGATTAAGCGCTCAACCAACTCAAGCACTTCTCTGTTGCCGTTCACACCGGAGAACCTTTGGGACATCTATTTTAACTGGTTCTGTAGCAGATGCAACAACGGGATAGCTTGGCTCATTGTACTCTAATCCTTGGTGACTTCTCATTGGAAAACCTCAAAAGGAAGTAGCACTTGTATCAGGTATTTGACTAGGCCCCATTAGTCCACATTCAAGATAGTGCTATTCCCAAATGCATCCTCTCCTCTTTGAATGACATAGTCATTGATCGATCTTTACTGCTCAAACAGACGTTACAACTTGTAATACATCGGCTTCCAATATGTTGGCACCTCCTGTATGAGGGCTTTAACTGGTAATTTACTAGCACACTCAATGATCCTCAACTGCTTCCAGGCTTTGAAGAATGCCTGAAATGAGTGTAGATTCTTCTGCAGATGGTCAGTATGTTGCTAACTATGATTTTTTTTAGAAAGTCCTGCATAATTAAGTTGATACAATGCACCAAACACAGGACTCCGAAATAGCCACCATCTGCCATGGCCTTATCTATATTACTGCCATTGTCAATGGCAAAAAATCCAGATGTAAGACCTCTGGATCACAGCCATTCAAACTCCTATTTAAACAGCTGAATGGGATTTCTCCATAGCAAACATGGCTACAGTTTCTTTGGGGCTGAGACCTGTATATAGATGTTGCCTAACACCCATAAAAGAGATCCAGTGTGCAATAATACACATGTAATCAGTTGCTTGACAACTGGTCCACATTTCTGTAGGCAGGTGAATGGTGTGAACAGCACTCTGCTGCAAAGTTTGTCCAAAAATGTCAGCGAAGGAACAGCAACTCTGTCAAAATAGGGCGACTGGGAACCTTCCATCTCTGGCAGATGGCTGTCACAAATTCTAAAAATCCCTCTCTTTCAACTAAATAAAAAGGAAGGAGGTTCAGCACTAACATTTTAGCCAGCTTCCGATTGTAGAAACATACCATTGGGTGGTTGCAGTCGAAGGGCCCTTCCTGCCTAAACAAGCCTGTAATAGTAGCCTGGATTTTTTTATTTTCTGGTGCCTCTGAAGCAGGCGATTTCTAAGCACTAGAAGGTGGTTGGCTAAATGTGTGTCTTGGATCAATCACTGTATTTTGTCATGTCTCCATCTGACTCTTGTGCCATTTTTAAATTGCTGAGGTGAATAATACCGGTGCACTGTTGAGGTCAGGGTGGTTTGTGCAAAGCTGTCACCCTCTATTTCCTCATCATCTTCACCCCACATTGCGATTGGAGCTGATTCCTCTCTCTCCTCACCACTACCACCTGTAGCAAATATTTAAGGTGTTCCTCCCACTGGATTGCATGATGTTTTTTCATATGGGTTATTTGATCTCAAGTACCATGGTATGAACCACGCTTACCTCGCCGAACAATTGTGTGGTTAATAGAGCATATTGCAATGTTATCCTCCTACTTGCTGATTGTAAAAAAGTCACAAACTGGGGAGGAGAACCTTTTTAGTCGGCCACTGGTGCCACTACCAATGGCTGAAGATCTTGAGGTAGGTGGGTGCGTCGACGATTGCCTCTCTGTAGTACGTACTGTGACTGAGGTAGTGGTGGATGCAAGTCTCAGGGGGGCCTTACAAATATGGAACCTGGCGGTGGTGGTGATACCAGTGCCACATCCCTTGAAGCAGGTAGAATAGAAGGGTCAATGTTGGTGTCCTCTGAGCCAGCTTCCATGACAATGGCTGGCTTCCTTTCCCCTTGTCTCTCATGGTTGGTTGAATCCATGTCAAGATCATCAGGAGAGGGGCTTGAAGAAGTTGGTGGAGTACCCTTCCTTTTTTCTTGCTGGAGATTGGGAAACCAATAGTTCAAGAAGAGGTAGATCTTGCTCAGCAGAAAGTGCAACCTCCTGTTCGTGTCCTACTTTAGGAAGATATACTATTGCTGGCTGCGGCTCATGTTATCCACTTAGCTCAGTTTTCTTCGATGATTGGGTACTAGTTTGAGGCTGAGACAACTCCAATTCAGGCTCACCGCTCGTCAAATGTGACTTCCTCTCTCAGAGACATGAATTTAGGCTTAGGCTTAGGCTAGGGTGGTGCTGTTGATGCGGAAGTGCTGCTTGCAGCTTGCTGGCCAGAGGACAGTGCAGCAGGCTCATGTTTCCTGAAAAAAGGTTTCAGACGGCATGCCAGTGGTGAAAATCTGCTTCTTCTTCTCCTTCCCACTGGCCACTTTCTTGCAGCACCTTTCTTTGGGGACATATTCAAGCTCTGTCAGTTGCCAGCAGAACTTAGCTGCATAAGTGGAAGAGACTGGAGTAGTCATGTGTTGTGGTGGCATCACTTTGTGCTCACTTTCTGTCTGGCAGTACTCTGAGACGGATATCTCCTGGGCACCTAAAAGCAAACAAGCAAGAAAAACACTTAGTGAAACATGGCCTTTTTGCAATTTTAATTATTCATAGTACAGACAATATAAATTCGGGCCTGATTACGAGTTGGACGGTCAGACTGCTAGACTGCCATAGTGGTGGCTGCCAAAATACTGGCATTTTGGAGGTCATACAGACTGACATATTACGCGTTACAGAGGCAGGACCAACAAAAGCCAGTAAAAAAAAACAACACCTCCTGTACTTTGGAGGGCAGGAAATAGGTGGTCCGACCACTAGCACCGACAGCCCATCGACCTACCATCGAACCTTTTACAAGCACAAAGTCGCAGTGGCAGTGAGCCATGGTGGTCGCAAACAGTGGTCCAAACCACGGAGGTTCGCGGTCAACAAAGTAAAATATAACACCACATTGGATGGATTTGGAAACAACACAGCTGACACTTATTGACACACCTGACACACTTGCAAAGCACACTATAAAACACACCCCTTCACACACCACAATCTTTTGCGTCCACAACACCAAACACTGTAGCCAGATTGCATTATCAAAAAAGATAAAACTATAGAATAGGCACCCCACGACTTACACTAAGCACGAATCCCACACCCTTAATACACTCAGGCCCATATTTATACTTTTTGACGCTAAACTGCGCTAACGCAGTTTAGCGTCAAAAAGTTTTGCGCCGTCTAACGCCATTCTGAAGCGCCATGCGGGCGCCGTATTTATGGAATGGCGTTAGACGGCGCAATCAGACCGGCGCTGCCTGGTTTGCGTGGGAAGAAACCACGTAGACCAGACAGCGCCGGCGTAGGGGGAAAATGGCGCATGGGCGTCTTAAAATGGGGCAAGTCATGTTACGTCGAAAAAATCGTCTTAACCCGACTTGCGCCATTTTTTAACGACGCCCATCCCCCATCAACATGACTCCTATCATTGTAAAGATAGGAGTCATGCCCCCTTGCCCAATGGCCATGCCCAGGGGACTTCTGTCCCCTGGGCATGGTCATTGGGCATAGTGGCATGTAGGGGGGCACAAATAAGGCCCCCCTATGCCACCAAAATAAAATATAAAAAATAAAAAATAAAACTTACCTGAACTTACCTGAATGTCCCTGGGGTGGGTCCCTCCATCCTTGGGGGTCCTCCTGGGGTGGGCAAGGGTGGCAGGGGGGGTCCCTGGGGGCATGGGAGGGCACCTGTGGGCTCATTTTGAGCCCACAGGCCCCTTAACGCCTGCCCTGAGCAGGCGTTAAAAAGTGGCGCAAATGCGCCGTTTTTTGCCACGCCAACTCCCGGGCGTCTCTTTTGCCCGGGAGTATAAATACCACGTAAAGGCCTGGGAGTCATTTTTTAGACGGGAACGCCTCCCTTGCATATCATTAACGCAAGGAAGGGGTTCACGCTAAAAAATGACGCACATTCCGGGAACTTTGGCGCTATTCGCCTCTAACGCCATAGTATAAATATGGCGTTAGTTGGCGTTAGTTTTGCGTCGAAATTGCGTCAAAAAAAACGACGCAATTTCGGCGCTCATATTGCATCTTTTTGCACCTTACTGCTCCACTTACTCCCCATCACCTGTTTAATTCCCACCACCTATCAATTGTTTTATTATCACCACTATGTCACCCCAGAAAAATCCCTGTTTTACTGAAGTTGAGTTAAGTGTCGTGGTGGATGAAATCATTAGAGTTGAGCCACAGCTCTTTGGAGCCCAGGTCCAGCACACTATTATTGCCGGGAAAATTGAAATTTGGCAAAGGATAGTAGACAGAGTGAAGGCTGTAGACCCCACCCCACGCTCAAGGGACAACATCAGGAAGAGATGGAACAACCTCATGGAAAAGGTCCATTCCGTGGCATCCAGGCACCAGCTGCATGTCAGAAGACTGGCGGTAGGCCCCCACCTCCTTTCTTACAACTCATATCCTTGGAGGAGTAGGTCTTGGCCATCCTGCTTCCTGGGGAATTCACAGACAGCTAAGTCACAACAACAAAATATCAGCAAAATGTTTTGTCATGCATGCTCATTGATCACCTTTTGCCAACTTCACTGTAAGTCCCACTTAACAGTCCAGTGTCCACCTGTCCATAGACCCCTGTTTGGCCTCTAACATGTGAACTATACTCGCCTGGGGCAACAACAACTCTGTAGTGTATGTAGTACAATGATTGACAGCACTACAATTCCCAGCAGGCACTGTTCCACCATTACAAAAACCTGAACAGGGTATCCTACTCAAAATTACCTTGTTTGTCAACCCCACATTGGAATGTACACACCTGAGAGGATGACATCTGTATACTCTGTGGGAAGGGCAGGCACTGACAGGGATGCTAAGGCCAGGAGGCCCTGCTACTGTCACTCCACTCAGCCACCACAGTGTCCTCTCCTCAAATGACCCTTCTCCCTCTACTCAGAATTTGAACTGCACTCACCTAAGAGGATGACATCTGTATACTGTGGGGGTAGGACAGGCAATGACAGGAATGCTGCTAAGGCTAGGAGTCAGTGCTACTGTCACTCTACTCAGCTACCACAGTATCCTCTGCTCTAATGACCCTTCTCCCTCTACTCAGCCTTTGAACTCTACTCACCTGAGAGGATGACATCTGTACACTGTACGGGTAGGACATGCACTGACAGGAATACTAAGTCCAGGAGGCACTGCTACTGTTACTCCACTCAGCCACCACATTGTCCTCTGCCCCACTGCCACTTCTCCCCCTACTCAGCCTTTGGGCTGTACTCATCTGAGAGGATGGCATCTGTATTCTGTGTGTAGTACCTGGAGTAACATGACTGTAGATCCCAGGAGGGACAGCCCCTGTAACTCAAATAACCAGGCCAGTGCCCATAGAACATTGTGCATCTGTCTGTGAACTCACAAATGAAGTTTACCCACCAGGGAGAGACCAAGATATAGATCAGTGTACACTCTGTAATGTGGTTAACCACCTAGCTCCATCTTGAGCAGCTATGGCAAGATTACAATTGTGCTATGCCAAGATCCAAATTGTGGACAGGAAGGAAAGCTTAACCTGTGTGCCAAAATAATTTGAGACAAAGGCCCCCAGATGCAACATATGAATGATATTGACAGGAGACACATCCACAATGAACTGACCACATGACCACATGATGACAACTGTCACATATAGAAGGAGGTTTTGGGTCTGCCTGCATAACTGTCAACAAGGTTTTAAAATGACCTAAACCACATCCTGCCCAGCCACTGTTTCACCTGCACTGCTGGCAATAAACGAGTATGACCATCCTTCTAGGTGCTAATAAACTCAGACATTCTGAAGCTAGTTGACTGAAATGGAATTGGTCTGTTACCCAAATGTCAGGTCAATACAACTGATAGCATGTGCACCTGTCACAAAAGGGAAATCTACAAATGCAATGTGTACAGGGCCTCAGCCAAATCTCACTGTTTACTATTGGAGATAGATGTCACAATACAACCTTTAACATTGTATCTCTGACATCAACAGGTCTGACTGCCACTGCAGATACTGAGCCCACTGAAGAGACTGCCACTGCTCCCATGGATGAAGCCCTCTGTTGTGAGGACACTACTCCTGGACGTCTGGATATTGAGGCAGTTCTGGCCCATCTGGGCAATCTGGTGAGATGACACCACTGAGCCTCACCGTGATCACATCGACTCCTCCCAGCACCGCTGCTTCAACATCCCAGGCAGCCAGTCGTCCCCAAACCTGTGTCCCACGGACTGTGATAAGCATCTTGTGATCCCCAGTCCAGGATCCAGAGTCACAGCAAAACACCTCCGGCAGTCATGGTCCTGAAACCAGTAGTAGGGATCAAACTGTGGCAAGGGTGCAGGCATGTGAGGATAGGGTGCATGGGAGGGACGGTGTGGGCCTGCAGTATAAGGTTGCTGGGGTTGATCCTGGCCAGGACACCATCAGCCAAGTCGTAGGTGCCTACCAACAATCCCAAGGTGTTATGGGTCAGGCACCTGCCGAACTCAGGGAGATAAAGCAGGTGCAGAGGGACTTCAACTGTGAGTCTCTGGAAAAGTGGGAGGCCACCAACACCATGCAGGCCTCCTTAACTTGGATGTTCAGGGAGATAAGTAGTACCCTGATCAGGTACTGTGAGCAACACCACACGCCTTCCTTTGGCACCAGCCTCTTCAACATCTGGGGCAGCCACTGAAATGGGGGGCCTGTCAGGGGAAGCACTCGCCTCAGACCCCCGGCCTCTGTAGCAGCAGATCCCCCCACAAACGGGGACATCCATCCAAGATTCCAGGAGATATGGATGGCTAGACATCAACCAATGCCAGCAATTGACCTCTTTCTGAAGGTACTCTGCTGTGTGTTACAGATTCACTCTGTTGACTGTTCTTTCACCACTTTCCATTTTCCATGGTTGTAGGACACTGGACGTTTGACTTCAAATGTTGTGGCATCTACTAATTTGATTTCATCCACCATGACTAATTCCTTCACTTTACTGTTTTTTAGAGTCTCACAATTATGTTCTGTACAAATGTAAATAAACACACCTATCACAAAAACACAGCCTACTACAATTTTTCTACATTTTGACAGGTTGATTTGTAAACCCATGTGAAGCACATGAGGAAGACATAAGATGGTAATGGAAGGAGGAACATGTCTCAGGTAGTGTCATGCTGAGGGTAATTAGCAGCAGAATGACACAAGTGTCTTGTCACACCAAACATTTTATTGCACAGTACAGCACATAGGCTGTTAAAATGTCTGGACTGTCATAGCTAGGAATGGCAGCACCATCTTTAGTAAGGCTAATTATCGCAAAGGTACTGTCCCCCAGACCACAGAAGAAAGGGCTTTGTCAGACCTTCTCCCGTAGAATAGGCTATCAAATTAGTGTATCTTGTTACTAGCTAGAGCCTTATCACATACCAAAACCATGTCTGCAAACTTAACATACACCATGGCACAGACAGAGGGCAGTACAACAGTCCCTGAACATTGGTCCTTCCTATTACAATTAGCAAGCATCTGGTGGCATGACACAAACCAAGGTCAGTGTTGAGGCACAAACACGGTCACCTGCAATGAGGAAACACATCAATAGCTACACAAAGTTCATACAGGATCATTGTCAACATAATGTGAAGGGAGAATGCATGGATTGTACTGGATGACATGTTTCAAGGCCACATGATCATACACATGAGACAATAGCACCAACTCCCAACATCAAACAAGTGTATTATGAACTTCAGAATTCAATTCACTGTCCAAGCTGCTTCGGCACAAGAATCATACATCCCATTTCTGTGATCAACATTACCTGGATCAATCCATGTCCATCTCATATGTCAGAACAGCAACAGCTATCTGTCAATGTCACAACTCTGATAGCATGGTAAAAACACCCGGATAAGACACAATACAAGGAGTTTAGTCAGAAAAAATATACATGTGACCCATACCTCATACATATGATTAGGGTAGCAACATTTCCAAGTCTGACTTAGCAAGCATACCTTGGGTGTATACTGCATAGCATGAGATCCCCCGTCTGTTGGAAAAAATACCAATACATCCTGACACCCACAGTTCCCCATACAGTCACAGTTATCACATAACATTATATACTTCTACTCAAGTGAAGTGGTGATTGATGAGATCTCCCCGCAAGGCTTCACCTTCCTCTTCATCACTGTTATCCTCATATGTCATTTCAGGATTCTCACCCGGTGGTACTGCTAGCTCCCCCTCATTTGGAATATATGAGATCTCTCTCCTCAAGGGAATTTTGTGGAGCATGCAGCAGGCCACAATGATCATACCTACTTTTTTGGGTGAGTAGAGGAGGGCTCCACCTGTCTGATCCAGGCACCTAAATCTGGCTTTCAGGAGCCCAAAAGCCCGCTCCATGACATGTCATGTTCTTCCATGGGCATCATTGAAGTGGACTTTTCCAGGTGTAGTTGGGTTCCTCGCCAGTGTGAACAACCATGGACCATTTGTATGCAGAGTAACCTACAATGGAATGGGACATATGTGCAACTATGAGTCCCTTTCATCAACAATTTTGCAGCAGACATTGCAAACAAACAAACATGACATATGTGACTTTCCATCCAGCCAGCCCTTCTCTGGGCACAGTCATGACATCAGCTGTGGAATTGTGTGGTTCCACATGATGAAGGCATCATAGACTGACCCCGTATAACAGGCACAGACCTGTGAAATGTAGAGATCCACCAGACAAACAACTTGGACATTGATGGGATGGAAGTTCTTCCTGTGAAAATAGACTTGTTCATTGCCATGCGGTGGAACCAAGGCAACATGTGAACCATCAATGGCTCCCACAACATGAGGGACGTATGCCAAACCATAGAAGTCAGACTTCACAAGGAAGAAATCTTCACGTTGAGGAAAATGGATATAGCTGTCCAGGTGTTTTAACATTGCTGAGAGTACATTGGTCAATAAAAGACTGAACGTAGGCTGCAACATGCCAGCAGATAGGGCCACTGTATTTTGAAAGGACCCTGTGGCCATGAAGTGCAACACTGCCATGACTTGTGCAATGGGTGGTATGCTAATTGGATGACGAATGGCAGGCATCAGATCTGGTTCCAACTGGCAACCGAGATCCACGATTGTTTGCCCATTCAGATGGTAAATCTGGATAATGTGTCTTTCTTCCATGGCCTGAAGGTCTGACAGTGGATGGTAGACAGGAGGATGTCTGATCCTTCCCTTCCCTGGTACCTATGTAGGACAAGTAATGAGTTTAGCCATCACTCAATTTGTCCTTTGAAACATACACTAGGCATGTCAATGACAAACTGTGACAAGACATGTAATAAGTTGAAGACATGATACACAGCACACATCACCACTGTCAATGACACAGAATCAACATGTTTCTCCCTTGCTTTGCCACAAATGTGTACACATCATCTATCTGGACAGCAAGAATTTGTGGATGATACTTGCCACTCGGAATGTGACTTGATGTCCCAAGACCTAAATTACCTTGGGGGGTGGTGGGGCTGTGCCACAAATCAAGTTGCCAGATGTTCCAAGCAACATACAGAAATGGTGTCCAAGTCATAGGACCCACAGTACAGGAGAAGACAAGCACTTATCATTGGTATTAACAACACTTTCAGAGTTGTGATACATTTTTCTTAGCCATATACCACATTTCATGCCTCTAAAATGGCGACTGCATGATCAACTCCACTGGACATTAGAACAGCCCTAAACTACCGGTGAAAGTCGGCATGGCAGTAGGCAGTTGTTACCGCAGCAGACACAGCCATAGGCTAACGTTATTGCCAGTGGTGGTCTCAGGCCAATGGCTGTGTCTGCTGGTGGTGACAGCCGCGTAGATGGCGGACGTGACCACCATGTTCAGAAAAATCCCTCACTTGACTCCTGACACTGCTGCCAGCAAGACCTCCACGACCTGAGTTGCTGTGTACCACCTTTGGGAGCAAACATGGCACATCCAACAAGGGATAGGGCCTCTGTATTCTTCTCGGAGGAGCTGGAAAGGCTAGTGGAGGAGGTCCTATCCCTGTATGAACAACTTTATGGTGCTCCAGTGGAGCAGGTAAGTACCTCATGTCTACTTTTCTTCACTGTACTTCACCATATTACCCCCATCAAAGGCTAGAATTTGCCCATGTATGCCAGAATGTAACGTCAAGGCCATGGAGGTGGAGTCGATGTGGCATAAATGGGAGAGTCAATGTTCATGTCACTGTGTTAAGTGCCAGATGTTGGGTTCTTAGACTTTGGTGTATGTCTGTTTTGTTTTGAGTGCACCCTGTTGTACCTTATGTTGGATGCACAAAACTAGATGAGGTGACATCACAGCCACCCCATACATCACTTGACACATGGATGTTGTCAATGTGAGACTGTATATATTTGCATGACAGCATGCGCTGTGTATGCATGTTGTATGTGTCAGGTGTGTGTCAAGTGAGCTATGTGTATGTTGCCAGTGAGATTTCAAACCACATCCGGCCTTACTAAACTGTTATCCTGAAGGCATATACTGACTCACTCTGCCTTTCAAGTTGCCACATACAAAAATTGTTGCTGGCTACATGATGTACTGTCTTGCATGAAAGTGATTGGAATGGAGCTCCATGTAGGTTCTGTCTGCTCAGCTTGCAGAGACCGGGGCCTGTAAAAATGTATCTCCCAGTATGGGTCCAAGTCTAGGCTGATGTTTGAGTTTGTTCTCTGGCAGAAGCCTGTAGGAACTGTATGCAGGGAATCATTCACACAAAGTGTGAGTGTATTAATGTCTTCATGCCTAAGAAGTGTACACAAAAGCCACAGAGGTATGATGCATCCCATAGTTCCTCAGCTCTTACTCACATTGCAAGAGCGTGTCCCACAAGATGTCAGTTAGCTTAACTCATCAATAGTGGGCCTGAGCAGGGTGGTGGGTTAGCCTGCAGGCTGGGAAGTGTTTGTAGTCATGCCCCTGTACTCAGTGGCTGGTATGTGGCAGACTTGGGCAGTTTGGGCAAAAAATAATGTTTATAGTTGTGTGTACTTTCATGTATGTTACTCAACCATTTGGACATATTTGTCAACATAATTTCTTGTCTTGTCTTTTGCATTCATGCAGGTCAACGCCCATTAGAAGAAAGGGATTTAGAGAGCCATCGCCAAGAAGGTGCAGACCCTGGGGGTCCACAGCCGGAGGAACGCTCACTGCAGAAAGAGGTGGGAGGACCTGAGGCGCTGGGACCGGACGATTGCAGAGGACCAGCTGGGTCTGTCCTCCCAATGTGGGTGGGGTGCCAGTTGGACCACCACCCCCCCCCCCCCACATGGCCCGCATTATGGTTGTGGCCTACCCAGAGCTGGATGGGCATTTGAGGGTAGCATAACAGTCACAAGGGGGGGATAGAAAGCAATTTCCTGCCTGTCCCATTGTCAGGCGATTGAGTGGGGTACTGACTGCTCCCCCTGACAATTAGGGATGAGCCATGTGTCACACAGTAGATGGGAGATTGTTTTTGTTGACATGTCTTGTGCATCAAACTGGTGTACCTTGCTTTCTGAGCCTGGGATCTGGTACAAACCTGGAGGGAATCCTTAAACAACTTACTCTGCAGGGACCACAAATGGCTGTGTACAATTATCTTTTATGTACTTTTTGTTGTTGTAGTAGGTGTAAATTCTGACCCATAGATCATTTCTCCTGAAAGTCACAGACACAAGGTAGGTGGGTTATGTATCACTGTCCTCCACCATGTGTCTGGGCATATGTGTATGTAGACATCTGCCACCCAGAAGCAAGTTATTTTCAGTGTATGATGCGTGTTGGTGCCTCACCGCAGTCTGTGATGTGTTTGTGCACAGCATAGATGTGAAAAGGTTTACATGGTTAATGGTTTGCAGATGTAGCAAACTACCTTCACTTGGTAAGTGGGGAATGTCTATTGAGTAGAATTATGTCCCATGACTGCAGCCAACATTCCTTGTGCCTACATGCCAGTATGTGTCCTTTTCTCCTTTACATCTATATTCTTCAGTTTCATGGATGTTCTACCCCTGTTGATGGGATTATGTCTGTATTCCCTCACGTATATGTGCATGGAAAA
Organism: Pleurodeles waltl; assembly: GCF_031143425.1. NCBI lineage: Eukaryota > Metazoa > Chordata > Amphibia > Caudata > Salamandridae > Pleurodeles > Pleurodeles waltl. The sequence goes on from NC_090437.1 coordinate 33,345,008, forward strand.
CTGTTAGTGGAATAGTACAATGCTGGTCTATTTCATGTTGTGCCACAAACAGGAGTGTGTCAGCATTGTTTATTGTCTGAAAGATACCTTCAAGCAGCATAATATGTCATTTGGCATGTGGGACTGCAGTAGGAATGAGGGACATGAGAGTAGCCCAGATTTTGGAACCAGTCTGTGTTTATCTATGCCCTTGATGTGGCACCTTGTGGAAAAGTGCCCTGCACATGTTTAATGAGTGAGGATTGTTCCTTGACTGTTGTCATGGATCATGGAGTGACTTGCAGTGATGTTGACATCGCTTGTGTTTGGTTGTCATACCAGGGTGGTATGTTTAAGATTTGGACAGTGATGGTGTTTTTTCATTGGACAACAGGTAGGGGTCCTTCTATTATTCCTTTCAAGTTCTGTGTCACTCCAACATTCAAGGTACAGGTGTGTGCAGACACACTCAGATGATGTCATTGTAAAGGGTGTCAGACATTAGCGGTGACTATCCTGGGTCTGAGTGATTCATTATTGTGTGTATTCTGGAGACATGTCTCCCTGACATATTGGACCTGATGTAAATTGTTTTCCTTTCAATGGCACATGTGAGGTCTATCTGAGTGACAATGATACTACCTCCTTGACTCTATTGGAACAGGTGTCACTATTTGAGCTGTACAATGTTTGAAATGTGTCCACTGTGAGATGGGTATTTCCATGTCAACTACTCCAGGATATTTCACTTTTGTATCTGAGATAGCTAGATTTATTTGGCATCATCTCAAATTTGTTGGTACATCATGTAAGTGCCAAATAGATATGTGCATAAACGTGTGTGTGAAATATGGGAAGTTACTTTACAAAGGGATAGCATTGTTGGCAACACGTTAACTGAGGTCTGCTGCATGTGGCACAGCTGTGAAGATGGAGAAGTCACATAGTTGTTGTTGGTCATTGTAGTTGCAAGACTTCAGCCATGCAATTGTAGTTGTCTGGGATCTTGATTAGCCTGTGGGTAAATTTGGTAAGTCCACATGGCATGCATGCATATGTTATGGCACATGAATGTGCCACTTTGAAGAAAGTGCTTGATGGGGCCTACTTGACATGATGGTATTGGTTGTCAATCAGAGTTGTGATTGAACTTTTATCATGTATATGTTATGAACCTATTTCTTATTCCTTTTGTAGCATCAGCACAAGCAGACAAAGGAGACGGGGCACAACCAAGTGTGGAAGCATCTGGCCACGGGACCTCAGGTCAAGATTCCACTGACACAGAGGGATCCAGTGGCCTGGAGGGTGAGGGGGACATGCCACAGGGGAGATAGGATCTACTTTCTTATCATCTGATTCCTCGTCCAGTGGCTACTCCCTAGTGGTGGCAGATCCATCAGAGACCTCCCAGTACCATCCTTGTCCACCACCACTCATTCTATCACTGCCCTCCTTGTTGCTCCCTACCCAGTAGGCTGTGCCTGCTCATCCAAGAGGGTGGGTGTCTCCTTTGCAGCAGGATCATACGCCCCAGCCCCTGCTACCCCTGATGCCCTCAGTGAGGAAGCTATTGACATCCTGAGAACAATCTCTGTGGGTCAGACTGCCATTGTAAATGCCATCCAGTGACTGGCAAGTCAGCTACAAAAGACTAATGCATTCCTCAAAGTCATTCATTATGCAATTTCTGGCCTACAGAGATCCACACTGACATCAGCCAGTCATCCCCAGCATCCGTCCCCACTCCAATTCCCTCTTCCCAATCCAAATCCCCCTTCCCCTAACTACCCAAAGCACACAAACAGATCCTCATGCATCCACCTTAACATACACATGTTGCACATACAAACAGAAGCACCACAAGACACACCGGCATGCACACCAACAACACCCACCCACAGACACAGAAACATTCAGAACTGCCCCAACACCCCCACCACCCCAGCATCGTACAGATGACATCAAGCCTACCTATAAACACCACCACAACAGTCACTGACACAGCCACCACACCCATCCTACCTGCAGACACCACCCCAAAAGGCCCTCACACATCGACCACAAGCACCACACCTGCAAACACCACAAGTACAGACACACCTACATCCACCCCTTCCACCATACCTGCAGTCACCACCCCAACAGACCCCCACTCACCCACCACATCATCCCCCAGCACCTCTAACCCCCCCACGTCCAAGACACATAAATGCCCTCACTCACCCACCCAGCAGGCACCCACCAGATATAAGCATACCCCCCCAAAATCACGGTCCCAAGACATCCACACCATCGCACAGCCTAGAACCACTGCCTAAACCTTCAAATCCCGCCTCCTTCTTATGACCATGCCCGTGTATCCCAAAAACCTTTTTTTATTTTGACCTTAACATTTGCCCTGTGTCCCCATCCCAGACCCAGAAGGACTACACCCAGTTCCCAGTCCATCCCTTCCACCTCCAAGGCCCCCCATGCAAGAAGCCATTCCTCTTCCCTCCAAAGAAGCCCACCCCTCTCAAAAAGAAGCCTGCCCCTCCCAAGAAGAAGACTACCCCTCCCCAGCCCAACACCCCCTCCCAAATCGAATCCCCCAGCCCCCTGATAATCCCTGAGGTCCCTGCCTGCCCCCTTGATGCCCCTTCCAGTGGATGTTAAATGGCAGTCAGGAGTCACGTTTGGGACACCAGCGTGCCATTATTAGCAATATTCATGGACTGGCCAATGGCCTTTGGACAATCATACTTGTTCCTGTAAATAAACCCAACAATTGTTTTGTTTTGGGTATACCTTTGTCCTGCGATTCCCTTTCTAGCTTTCTGTTGTCCCTGAGTGACGTTGGTTGTGTGCCTGCAGTTTTGTGTGTTTGAGCCTGCTTGCTTCTCCAGTTGCTATTGTTAGCAGTATGCAAGTTTGTGTGCAGTGCTGTTGTCCCTCAAGAGAAGGGTAGATATTGTGTATATAGGTATGTGTGTTTAAATGCAATGGTAGTGTCATGGCATTGTGCACTGTTTGGTATGGTAAGTATTTCTTATTGTAATGTCCAATGTGAGCATGTGTGGTGTTAGACTTGTCCCCCTGATGTGGCTTATGTATACATGTGATGAGTGTCATCTACAGTTTTGTATGTGCAGACATGATGGGTCTGATTCGCCAAGGTAAACCTAGACCAAAAGTCAAAGTCTAGACCAAAAGTATAACCTCAGATCAAAGTCTAACTTTACTCATAGTAAAGTAAGACTTTTAGTCTGAGTTTATACTTTTGGTCTAAACTCAGACCAAAGGTGTAAACTTAAACCAAAAGTCCAACTTTATTACAAGTAAAGCTAGACTTTTGGTCTAAGTTTAGACTTTCAGTCTAAACTTAGACCAAAAGTGTTAAATTAGACCAAAAGTCTAACTTTGCTATTAGTAAAGTTAAAATTTAGGTCTAAGCTTAGACTTTTGGTCTAAACTTAGACTTTTAGCCTAAGTTTACCTTTGTGAATCGGGCCCGCAGTGTGTTGAATTGTGCTAGCTGTGTTTGCATGTGCCTGTGCATGTGTCCATTAGGCGTGTGTCCCTTGCAGATGGTTCCTGTAAAAGTATGTCCCATGCAGTATGAGTTGTATGTGCTTTGTTGAGTTCCCTTCTCCATTGTCTAGATGTGCATGACAATTGGTTTTGGTATTGTTTGTCCCTGAGACCCATGAAGGGCCATTTCCTCTGGAGATGTTGTTTGAGGGTCCTGTTAAAAGTGTTATAAGTCCCAGTGCAGTCTCCTTCCATGTGTGTCCCAGATGTCCCCATCCAAATTGTGTAGGCATTGTTGTTATGTTGTTCTGGGTGTATTTGTCTCCCTGTGTTTTATGCATGTCATTGTGCTTCCAGTGTGCTGTGATGTTCATGTCCATTGCAGGGCTGTTTACTGGTGGTGTTGTTTGTGCTCCATGACACATTAAAACACATGTATGTTGAATATGCGGGCAGTCTCTTGCCAGTGTGGAATGTGAGTGTGTTAGCTGTATTTGTACATGTGCTGTAGGTGTGTTGTTGTTGCTATGTGTGACAATGTTGTGTAGCATTCAGTGTCCCTGTTCTGGAGCTCTGTGGCCGTGTGTATTTGTGTAGTGTTGCACTGCAGTGTGAGTGTGCTGGCCAAAGTGTGCGTAGTGCGTGTCTGTACATATCCCTGCTGTAGTATGTCAGTGAGTATGTCTTATATGAGATGTGTGCCTGCTACCATGGGATACCTTCCCTTTGATGTATTTGTTGGTGCTACAATCTGTTTTTAAAGGTTGATGCTATAGGTAGATGTGTGTACTAAGGGTTGATGGCGTCAACTGTGAATTTGTTTTTTAACAAGCAGTAGTAGCGGCATGATGTTTGTGAATGGTTCTCCAGGACATGTAAGGCTGCATGCAGGTGAGTTTCTCCCTTTATACTGTCTGTTTCTGCCAGCTTGTACATGGTGGTTGGACTGCCATGGGAAACATTGGTGGTGTGCAACGTCCTAATGGATCTCATAATGAGGCCCTTAGTGTGGTTGGTGTATCCATTTCAAAGTCAAAACACACCACATAACATAATGCTTAGTTTTCAATCAGGATAACAACGCAGTTTGCCTTAGATGTATCCAAGGAGAGACACCTGTGGTACGCAGGATGGTCCAGGGGAAAATGCAATAATCTATAAACAAATAAATACTGGTGTGCACCTATGGCAGGCAGGGAGTCCAGGAGATAGTGATATATTCCTTTCTATGACGGGCATGGGTTCTGAAGTGAGTGGCATCCAAAAGAAGAACGTAGTCCACACTTCAATGCTTGAATTCCTTAGAGTTAAATCCAGAAAATATTTACAAGTAAATAGGAACTCCAACCTGCTCCTTAGCCCCACCAAGTTGCCTCCAACTGTCCAGCAGAGAATGCATCCCCACATTCCGGACAGTGGAACAGTCTGCAGACCAAGGGGAGAGATGGAAGATACCAAGTGCAACAAACACAACTAGATAAATGAAATACACAAAACATACTAATAATAAATACAAAATGTGGAAAAGAAGAGAACCTTGATGTTAACAATTATACAATACTACAGGTTCCAGGGAAAAAATGAATAATCCTTCAAAGATATTTTCTGGTAGGTGCCTGTGGCAAACATGCTGGTCCTGGGGAAAAATGGAATAATCCTTAAAAAATGAATGCTGGTGTGTGTGCGGATGTGCGCCTATATCAGGCAGGAGAGACAGGGGAAAACAAGTAATGACAATCCCTAAAAAATTAATCCTGGTGTGCGGCAGACAGCTATGGCAGGCAAGCAGTAGATGGAGGGAAAATGTAAAAAAAAAAAAAAAAAGTTAAATTAAAAAAGGTAAAAAATAAATGCAAATAATTGTTGGTCTACTAGGGAACTATGAGGAACCCATTGAGATTTGGGAGGCAATGAGCTGCAGGTGAAAAATGGAAAAAATGCATACAATATTAAACATTAGTCACAAATATACTACAATGATCCTTAAGCATATTAAACTGATATCAGAGAAAAGTAAAAAAAAATGAACAAAAAAGAAAAGACATAGCTCTGTCCTATCAATCTCACAAGAAGGTGGTTTTTAAAACCGGTTGCATAAAATGGCCGCCAGCCACATCATGAGCCGACAACAACAAGCAAGAAGACATGGCCACAGAAAAGGACACATGCAGGCCTGTGGAAAAAGCAAACAGGCTGGCTGCACAAAATGGCCACCGGCCACATGGTGAAGCAACATCAACAACAGCAAGCAAGAAGGCTTTGGAGAACAAGAAGACATGTAGTCTATTGGCAAAAACACACTGACTCTCTGTACAAAATGGCCACTGGTCACATGATCAATCAACAGCAAGCAAGGAGGCACTGGTGAGCAGAGAACACATGCAGACTTATGGCAAAAGCACACTGGCTAGACAAAATTGTCACTGGCCATAAGGTAAAAGAACAAGCAAGGACTCAGGCATGGACAACAAAGAATACATGCAAGCCTGTGGAAAAAGCATACTGACTGGCTACACACAATGACCACTGGCCACATGGTCAAACAGAAACAACAGCAAGCAAGGAGGCATTGTTAAACAAAGAACACATGCAGACCTATGGCAAAAGCACAGCAAATGGCTGGACAAAATGGGCACTGGCCACATTGTCAAAGTACAAGTAATGACTCAGTCATGGACAACAAAGAATACATGCAAGCCTATGGAAAAAGCATACTGGCTGGTTACACACAATGACCTGGCCACATGGCCAAACAGAAACAACAACCAGCATGGAAGCATTGCAGAATAATCCAACAAATGTAGGCCTATGGCAAAAGCACACTGACTGCTTGCACAAAATGTCCGCTAGCCACATGGTCAAACAACAATAGTAAGCAAGAAGGCATTAGAGAACAAAAAATGCATAGTTGGTCGAACAACAACAATAGCAGCAAGGTATGAGGCATTTGCAAAAGCACACTAACTTCCTACACAAAACACATGGACACATGGTCAAAGAAGAAGCAAGAAGGCATGGATAACAAAGAACACATGCAGGCCTATGGGACTGACCGCACAAAATTACCCCTGCCACATGGCATAGAGAACAAAGTCAAATGGCAGCCTATAGCACACACACACTGACCAGATAAAGGAAGCATGGTATAATGAAGAAAACACTGCCATTAATTCAACAATCCCAAAAACGTAAGTTAAATGAGCTATAAAAATTTAACAACACACATCCTCCCAAGCCATCAAATATTACTACCCAAAATACACTTATTGCAGAAAAAATTAGAAATACAAATAAAACCCACATGTTTCAATCAATGAAATGCCATCCCTTACCTAAATGATGTTTTGAAACAACATATACCAAAGAAACAGTTCTTCTATGTACCCATGAAAAGTACTGGCTGGAAGACTCGTGGATAGGCTAGTCTACATAGTAAAATAAATTAATTGTGCAAATTTAACAAACCTGGAGAAAATTTATTGAATTGTGCAACATTTTTTCCTTACAATATAATTTTTTTAAATGCAAAATAATAACAAAGCCCCTACTAAAACTCCACACCACCCACCACAACCATTATCAAAATTAAAAATCGAATAAAAGTGCAAATAAATACAGGTGCATGCCCTCTATCAAACAAAAAACACCGTTATCCAAACGTTTTTCAACTTACTTGTGATATCACAAAATTAAAGTCCTTAAAAACCAATGGTATATAGGCAGCAGGAACTGGAGACAAGGCGGGTGATCCTTCCTTCTCGAAACCCAAATGAAAAGTGACCAGGAGATAGACAAAGAACTGGGAGGAACCTGCTAGACAGGAAGACAAAGTTGGAGTGTCTGGGGCACTTCCTTCTTGTTGAAAAATAAATTGGATTAAAAAAATGCTTTTCACAGTAAAACCAACCTGAATGGTCTGCTGGAGTAGAATATTCACTTGAGAGTGTCTTTTTGAGTAGATTTAGTTGCTTCTAAAGTAGAAAATCTGCTTGAGAAGCAGTTGAGGCCACTCGTGCTCACCAGCATCACGAAAATTGAGTCAGAAGGCTCCATGGTAACTAGAAGCTGCACAAGCGGCTAGCAAATCTCATGTGCGCTCGCTAGCGGCCAGCAAATCTCGTCGCACTCGCCAGCACGCACCAAAAGAAGTATCATGCATGCCAAAACAAGTGTCATTAATGCAAACAGAAAAGTAATTCTGCCATGCGCCAGATGGCGGAATTTAGAGGGAACTCCACATTACATGCATACTGAACTCTGGCAGCTCCATGAGCGGAATTATATTTCTGTCTAGACTTTATTTATACCTGCCACATTCCAAGAAGCTAATGTGAGAAGGCAAGCATTATTATCACTTATATTCAACTAATAACCAGTGGCTTTAGGGAGAATGGAGGGGTCACCATCTGCTATGATAGTAAGTGATCCAGTCTACATAGCCCCCATATCTGTTAACTAATCTAATTCCCCACTAGCACTCACTCATTCCCTACCCTCTTGCTATCTTGAGGCCTTATGTAATTGAAACCTTTTAGTCAGTCTGACTAATCTGCCCTAGGGCCTCAAATTGATTATAAGTGGGTATAGCAAATCTTCACCTTCAGCTGCTCTAAGAACTCCAGGACCAGCACCTGGGATAGGATCACTAGCTCAAGGAGAACACTTGGCAGCCAATGGTTGATAAAAATATCAAATGCAAGGGTGATGAGTATTTGTTCTATAGGTAGACGTTCCTGCTATATTCAAAACCATTTGAGTAGCCCTGGGGCAATTAAAGTTCACCACAATACCCCTGGGAGATTTTAGGAGTTCTTCCAACCCAGTCCATCCTCAGAGTCCCAATGATCCTATTTGCCAGGATTCTCCCTTTACTGCCAAGTTGTGTTAACCAGTGACTGACCTTGTTTCTCAAACTAGGATAGCCTTCTCTACCCTCCTGCTCCATAAAGAAGGCAGAGGCGGGAGCAGCTGAACTAGATTCTAGGCTCAGAGGACCCTTTACCCCCTTTGTTGGCTTGTGAGCTATATTGGTCCTAGGACCTGTCTGGTCTCCTGTGGACCTTACTAATCCTATTGGGACCGGCAGCCTTCCCCTTTCTGGCCTAGGTGGGTGAATGGGTGATGGTAATAATCCATCTATGGGTAAACCAGAGGGTCCCTGGACCGGTTCCCTCTGTGGCTCAGTTTTCAGCCCCACCCCCGTATCTGCGGTGCTCACAGTGCTCCTTGCTTGAATTATGATTAGTAGAACAATTAGGCCGTACTGCACAAGAATGACATTCCATTTTTTCAGCTATAGACACTTAAAATGCACACAATGAGGGAACAGACAACTAGACCTCATGCATATATCCCATGAACATTACAATGGTAACATGTAGTAGAAAGTACAATACACTGTACCACTTTAATACTGGAAGTCTGCAACCAAATCACAGCATGCAAGATGCCAGTCACTCATTCAAAGCCTAGCTGAAAGGTAATTGAATGTTTTCTCCAAAAATGCCATCACATTCAGTAATTTACAAAGGCAAGGCAAAACACCATGAATGCTCATTCTCAGCATTATATTCAGTGTTCAACCTTTTCAGATATTTCACAACCACTTAGCACATCACAGACAGACTTCGTGGCTATGGTGCTATGGCAGATTCTGACTGATCGAGACAGATGAGAGTAGAAACTAAATTGAGCAGAGTTCCACTTCTCTCATTCTTTCTGCAAATTAGCCTCACTACTTTTTTGCACTCATTTACATCTATTTTCGAAATTCCTGCACCTTTCATACCTGTTTTGTTTTTAAATAAGTGGACTTAATATACTCATTGAAGTTAACTATTTCATTTGGGTTCCTACTAATCTGGGGAACATCTCAACAGTAATCACTTTGAACCAGAGTGACTTATATAAAAAACAATGTTGACCTTAAAAAAAATAATGTAAAAAGTTAGAAAGAAACGAGGAAATCATATGATGACCTGGAGGAAAAACTATTGTATGGCCATCAGGAATTTTCACTGAGAATATAAAAAGGCCAAAACGTCTTACTTTGAAGCCAAGATTGAGAAGGCAGTAAACTACTCAAGGGAATTATTTCAAATCCCTAACTATATCAAAGCTTGATAGCAGTCGCCCAGAACCTATGGTCCGTTGTCACGATCTGGCATTTTGTTTTGTTTTTTAAAGTCTCAGACATATAACTATAAAGAATACACCTAAATCCATTCCAGTGGGAAAGCCACCAGACGCACCCAATATATGCCTCACAGACTTACCCATCATCACCAGTGAAATTCTCCCAACACTTTTTGGTAAAGTGAAATTTGTCTCCCCTCTAGAAACCCCCCCCATCCAACATACTCCTTTAAGGAGCAGAATGTATCTTTCCAGTTCTACTGGATCTGCTTAACCTTTCTGAAATGGTAATCTTATTGGTCAACAAGGAGCTGAAGATGCTGCTGAACCAGAGAGGGTCTGCTGATATCATCCTTCTTGACCTGAGTGCAGCATTCAACATAGTAGACATGAAATACTTACTCACAGAATGAGTGACGCCAGAATAAAAGATAATGCTCTAAATTGTCTAATTTCCTTCTTAAAAGACAGGACGTTTCAGGTCTGTGAAAACCCCTGAAGTGTGGGGTGTTGTAGGGCTCCACCCTCAGTCCCACACTTTTTAATTTAAATATGCTTCTGCTCACAGACATTGTTCATGAGTTCGGCCTGTCATTTGTCTCCCATGCGGGACACACAATTAATTGTTTTACTCACACTGAGGAAAGGAGCACATCAACAGCAATTCGCCCCCTGTCTTGAAAACGAAGGCAGCTGGTTGGCAAGCTGCTGCCTCAAACTAAATGGGGGTAAAATAGAGATTATGATACTGGGTAATAATCCTAACCTCCAGTTGACACTCAAATGGCCGAAGTGTCTAGGTAATGATCCAACCCCCAGCACCCCCATTAAAATCCTGGGGAAATGACTAGACAATTCTCCTTCTATGGAATCACAAGCTAGAACACTTGCCACCAGCTGTTATGGCATTTCAGAACTCTTACAAAAATCCTAGACCTATTTCTCCTCCCTTCCAGAATTTTTTTTATTCATTCCCTAATACTATCTTGTCTTAACTATAAGTAATTCAAAATGAGGGAGGCTCAGCTGCTGCACAATGTCCCAAAACACATCTCAGCTAAGAATGTATTGAATGCTTTGGTCCCCCTTCATTGGCTCCCTATTGAGCAATGGGTGAAGTTCAAGATGTAATGCCTACCATACAGAGGACTTCATACAAATGGACCCTCCCTGCTGAGGGCCCTGCTGACTCACTGTACTCTGAGCAGGGCACTGCGGTCAACCACTGCCTGATTCTTAAAAGTGGCCCGAATACGAAGGGCATGATGGGGCGGATGCTAATCCTCCCATCTAGCCACAGAACTGTGGAACTCATTGCCTTTTAAGCTAAGGCTGGAAGATAATGGGCTTATGTTGGTAAGCAGCTAAAAGCATGGCTCTTTCTCACTTAACATCCTACCAATACGGATCTTGGTGTAGCTTCGGTATTTAACTGTAGCTTGGTTAGCACTGGGAAGACTTTGGGTAGCCATGTTCTTTAGAAACCTTTATAGCATATTCTAGACCTGACAGCCTTAGGGTGGTCTTTCCCTAAACTTTTAGCTTGTTCACCTCACATTTTTGCTGGTTTCTTTTTGTTGGCCTTAGGACTCTGTGCACTTTACCAATGCTGACCAGTGCTAAAGTGCATGTGCTCGCTCGATTAAGCATGGCTTGATTGGTACATCCACAATTGGTATACTTACTGTACTTATATATCCATTATAAGTCCCTAGCAAAGTGCACTAGATGTGCTCAGAGCCTGTGAATTAAATGCTACTAGGGGGACTGCGGCACTGCTTGTGCCACCAACTGTTTGTCCATAAACATGTCTAAGGCCTACCATTGCAGAGTCTGTATGTGCATTTACACTGCCATGTCAACTTGTCAAGCCTTAAACTCCCCTTTTATTACATATATGACCCCCCCAAGGTAGGCCATAGGTAGCACATAGATCAGGGTGCTATGTAATTTAAAGTAAGGACATATACTTTTAAGTTTTGCGTGTCCTAATAGTCAAAAACTTCCAAGTTCATTTTTCACTACTGTGAGGCCTACCGCTCTCATAGGTTAACAGTGAGTGTTCCTTATTACATTTACTAAAGTGTAATTCCTGATTGGGAAGGTGTAGGCCTATAATGTTTAGTGCCTATGAAATTGTAATAATAAATCCTCTTTAATGGTGAAGTCTAGTTTATTGTTACAGTTTTGAAAATGCCACTTATGGAATGTTGGCATTTTCCAGCCCTGTGTCTCTGCAGTCTGTCTCCAATACACATCTGGGCTGGGGTGACAGCTGGCTTCCTGCATTCCTTCTGGACAGCCTCACACAAATAAAGAGTAGGTGTGACTGAGTGACCATCGGAATGTTGATGGGTCATCCTGGGCAGGGTGGGAGGGAGGAACTGACACCCCTGAATGGGCAGTGGCTTGCTCCCACACAAAGGACTGCCAACCCCCTGATGTGAGCCTGGAGCCAGGGTAGGAAGAAAGGACCTCTATGCACTTCAAAGACACTTATTTGAAGTCATCCCCACTTCAAAGACACAAGTGGGTGTAAGTACTGGACCTCTGACCCTATCAAATCAGTACACTACTGGACCTGTGAAGAACTCTGCCAGTAAGAAGGACTGTTCTGCTGCTATAAGGACTGCCTTCTGGACTGCTGCTCTGGAGGAACTGCTTTTCTGCTGTGTTGCCCTGCTGCGTGCTGCCCTCTAGAGTATGCAGGAAGGACTGGACCCATCTAACTTGAACCCAGAGGAACTCCAAGGGCTTGCTGTCTTTCCTCCTGTTCTTCTGAAGTCTCCGGGACACAAAAGGCATCAACCCATCATCACCTACAGCACCTGGACTTTGCTTGCTGCAAGTCTAGCCCTGCCAAGTGGTATCAATCCAGTCCTGGGCCCTCGGACAGGGTATAAAGTGCCTCATCTGAGAAAATATACGCATCAACGCTGTTGCACCATTGAGAACCGATGCATCACCTGCTGTGAGATCTGAATTGACACCTCACCGCTGCTGCAGCGATGGGCCCGGCCCAACGCACTCAGAACTGCAGCAGAACCTCTTGAACCACAGCTTCAGAAGCAATGCATCGCTGCCACTGCATGGAAAAGATTGACGCATTGCCCATCAGCGCGGATTAACCTTTTGCATCACATTAAGAATCACTGGATTCTGAACCAGTGTTTCACTCAATGGAACGGATGCATCGCTGCAGTTGCATTGAGAAATTCGGCCCAACACCTCAACTGCCTGGGGATTATCGATACATCTCGTGCTGCAAAAAGGATTAAGATACTGTTGCTCATCAGGGCCTGTGCAGCTCCTGTTGCCTTCCGGCACTCCAATGAGGGTGGCTTGAACTCTAGACTTTGTCCGTGTCCAGCATGACCCGATAACCCCGGTTGGCTCAGTCATTTATTCTTTAAAAATTAATTTCTTGAATTCTATCTATTGGATTTTTGTTGTTTTTGTTTTGTTGTGTTCATAAAAATATAATCATTTATTCCAACTTGGTGTGAAGTCTTTTTGTGGTCTTTTCACTGTCTTACTGTTTGAAGTGTTGCACAAATACTTCACACATTGCCTCTTCAGTTAAGCCTGCCTGCTCTGTGCCAAGCTACCAAATGGTGAGCAAGGGTTAATTTATGGTGTGTATCTGACTTACCCTGACTAGGATTGTGGCTCCTGCTTGAATAGGGTGCATACCTCTTCCAAACAGAAAACCTTATTTCTAACAGAACAGAATAGAATAGAATAGAATGTGTTTATTCGTGAACAGATCAACAACAGTAAATCAATTTTCTTGGAAAACCTTACCTAACAATCAGCATATAGATTTTCTGTTGCAACAGCACTGCTTGCTCATGTCCATCAGTGCAACCGGCCCAAAGGCACTCACTTTTGTCTGTACAAAGGGCCATAATGGGCAGTAAAAGGAAAAGCAATCAATGAGGACTCGTTCTTCTGTCCTCCTACCCACCTCTTCCTTTTCTTTCCAGCCACTTTTGTCTCTTCCTCCTATTCATACTTGTTTACATATTTATGATGTTGTTACACTTTGACCTCTGTGGTAAGGGCAGCAATCCCAGAGCCCTAATGTAGGCAGTGCTTAATTTGTGCTTGTTGTTTCCGGTGCTGAGCACTGGTACGTATTTTTGAGGGCCGGGGCGTATTCTTCTGCCTTAACCCTTTGCTGCGAGCAAAAGACGCATATGGGAAAGATGGAGGAAGGGAAAAACGAAAAAGTGTCTCAAAGGGAGAAAGCAGAAAGCTGCAAGAGTGAGCTGAAGGGACAGGGAGCATGTGTAAATGGATTGACGAGGCCCAAGATGGCTTCAGGATTACGCTGCCTCAGTATTCCGTGCTTGAACATTTAAGTGCAGCCGCCGCGTGTTTAAGAGGAGGGCTTTGGGCACCGCACGTTTTTATTTACAAATTAAGCACTGAATGTAGTAATCTTACAAAGATAAGCAGTGTTGTATAGCTTGCCAATAGGTTTATTTTAGTGAGCCAACACGCCTATCAGCGTTGTAAAATGGTGACTAATCTGACATCCTGTGGCTCTGGAGCGTGACCAGGCAAAAAGCAGCAGAAGAAGTCAAAATGATGGCCAGGCAGATAAGAGAGAGCCTGGCATAGAGGCTGACAATTAGGTCCTTGAAAAACCAAACAAGTAGTACACGCAATTTCCTTTTATCTAATAGCTAATTAAAGAAATTACATTGAAAGAGAGAGCGAGACCGTTGCCTCGGGGGTTAGTGTACTCCTAATTGCGTGAGGTGATTTATTATATATAAATGTGGGTGCTGCATAAGAATCCTTGCAAGTTACAAGCACTGGCAAAGACAATAGGTCTGGGATTTTGAAAAGCGAATTTGATTCATCATTCCAAACGAGGTGAGTCAATGGTTCGTAGGATGGATTAATGCATGAATGTATGGATGAATGTGTGGGTACATAGATGAACACATGAAGGGTTAATTGAAAGAATGCCTGAGTACTCAAACCGACATAGTGATAACATCATAAAAAATGGCACAAATAAAAACCAATATGTCAGATCAAGCCTTACACACTGAATGGGCACAATTGTGCCAAGAGCTCCTCCAATAAGGCATCAATTGCCTCCTGTGTGTGAGTAGCAGCTTTATATTTCAGATTTAGCTCATTATTAAGTAATCTTCGACTAATGGTTAGATTTGCACCTTTACTCATTAATCCTAAACGAATGTTCATATTTTCACCATCATTCACTAATCCATAGTGTGAGCTAAAATTTGCTTCAACACTCAGTAATTCTCATTGCATGTAGATATTTGCATAATTGGTTATTAAACCTTTTATGCATATTTCCACTCAGAAGCATTGACTACTGGCCCAGATTTGCAACACCTCTCACTAATAATTGGTGCATGCTGAGAATCTCAGAATCCCCGAGTGTCTTCCGAGACTTGTGGCATCACACAGAAATCTTAACTCAATGCCCAAATTTGCACCTCCAGTCATTAAGCACCATCACTTAGTATTCCTATTGCATGATCAGATATGCTCCACTACTTTGTAATCTTGATTTGCATCATTACTCAGTAATAATAAGGGCATGGTGAGATTTGCACAAACCTCCTAGATATCTTTAGTGCCAGGCCATATCTGCAACACTCCCAGAAGTCTTAAAGCAAAAAATCAATGTAGTTTGACATCGAACCGTCGTTCACTAATAGGATGCAGAACAAACTCAACACATGCATTGCACCACTCACCCTCACCTTTTAGCTCCACAACATTCTGCAATGATGAAAAAGCCACATTTCTTTTGGAGTATGTGCTAACAATAAAGAAGCCAGGACAGAAGGCATTACCATTATTACGCTAAACAGATGTTTCCAGAAAGGCCAGACAGAAATAGACAGGAGAGAATAATGATGCAAGCATCATTAGCCTAGCTTAACCTCTCTTAGGGTGGCGAACTTTGTGGCCACATAAAAGAAGATGGAAAATATTATGTATTTTATCATTTGATTACATATTGGTCATTTTGACATTTCAGATGATGTATTTTAATGGGAGTCTTTAAGAAATTAGCCTTTTCTTCATGGTCACTCCAGATTTTTTACTTTTTCTGGTCTTAAGTTTTCTGGTACTATGACTTTGCACTGTGACACTACTATCCAGTTCCACAATGTGTGAGCACTGGCCCTAAAATGATATATTCAAAATTGGTCTCCACCAATTGGTTTACTTAAATTTGTGTCAGGTCATGGTATATGGCACCGAAAATATACCAAAACATAGGAGTTAAATGTGAAATGTATATTTAATTAATAGTAGTTTAAACCTAAAGAGTGTATTCTAAGCTTGAAAAGATGGGTGTTCAATAGATAGAAATGTAGTACACTACATACTGGAGTAAGATGACCTCAGTACTGGATTTCAAAAGTTAGATTCTCCATGAACAGCCCTTGGTATAAATAAAACCTTTAGTATAGACCTTATCCACTCAGTTCTAAACATCTAATTTAATGATGAAAGTAGAAAATCGATACTTTTGTGAAAGTAAGTTTATAACACTGTGACTTGTTCTACCTGAGACATAACTAGCTTAGAACCAGTTTTGCCACTCATCTCACTTCCAAAGGTCCAATCCACATTCCTGAATGGTAATAATGCCTCTGCTCTTCAGAGGATAATTACCTGGCCTATAGGTTGTCAACAACGTACCTCTTTACAAGGATTACGCATCTTGGTGGGGTCAGGAACATTTGGCAGAACAACAGCCTGCCTTACTCCTACCTCTGTTGATTTGGAGATTCTAAATGGTCTAATAAGGTCTGCTGCCATTCATTTCCAGGGCCCTCCAATAATTTCTGGCACCAGTTGCAGTAGGGAGAATACACTGTTTTGCCCTGACTGAAGGAGGAGACCTTATCTAAATAGGGGAGTGCTTTTAAAGAGCCAAAGCTCCTTCTAATAGAAGGAGTTAGCCATTTCTGATGTAGCGTTACTAGGACTGTTTACCGTAAAGCAAAGAGGTAGTTGTCATAGTAATGAAAGTAGACTGAACTGAGTGGGAGAAATTGTCCAGTCATTGGCTAATGCACAGGATAAAACTAGCACCTCATCACCACATCTTCTGAACATTCCTGGACTGTGAAAGGTAACACCTGAAGAAAGAAGTTCCTGCTGGAAGAATAGGACTGAGGATTTCTGATTCCACTGGCACTTGTTGCAAGGGCATAAAAAGAAGATGGACTCCTGACTCCAAAAAGCCCATGTGAACACTCAGGTTTAGATCCAGCAGGTGCCCTGACTAGAGAGAGCGATGGTGTGCCAAGAAGCCTGCTCTGAGGACCTGGGGCTGCTGGATGGACCATAAAGGATGTTCCCATTGGTTTGTGAATAGTGAGATTCAGTAAATTTTTTACACCTTTAGGTGCTGAGTCTTGCCTGGGGAGGGCGCACCAAAGGTGGGCAAAAACACCACGGCAAGAGAACTAACCACTCCCATATTAATAGCCCACTTTCTAACAGAGTCCATTTCTCCAACCATATGGTCAGGAGCACAGTCTAATAACACAGTGATACTCTCAAAGATAAGCACTTAGGGCCATATTTATACGCAGTTTTGCGTAAAAAAAATAAGCTCCGGCTAACGCCATTTCGATGCGCCGTGCGGGCGTCAAATTTATACTTTGACGCACGGCGGCGCAACAAACAGGTGGGAGTCATTATTTCGTGACGCACACAGCAGCGTCAAGTCGTAAAGGAAACCAACGTTAACGCGACGCAAATGACTGTGGGTCGATTTACGACAGCGCAACCCGGAAAGCGCTGTTTATTTTGACGCAATTGAGTCAAATTTACCCACGGAAACTGCCCTTTCAGCAGAGGAGAGCCAAAATGGATCCCAGATGCCACAACAGACCCCAGGAAGATGACAGCAGACCAGGAACCAGCCAGGATGATCCATACAGGAACCAGGACATGTTCAGAAAAAAAAAAAAGTGTTGCTTCAGTGCAGAGGAGCAGGAAATCCTGGTTAAAGAGGTGACGGAACACCAGCACCAATTGTTCATCACCTCTAAATTGCCTATCAGTAGGAGAGAGGCCATATGGAAACAAATTGTGGACAAGATCAACAGTGTGGCTGAAGAACGCAGAACAGTCACCAAGTGTAAGAAACGCTGGCATGACTGCAAACGTAGGACAAAAGAAAAAATGGCCAGGAACAGGAAGGCAGCACTGCAGACTGGAGGGGGGAGTCCAGCACACCAGGAGGCCCTGGACCACATGGAGGAGATGGTCGCAGCCGTCATCCCTGAGGAGATCGTCACAGGGATTCAAGGACAGGACAGCGCAGACTACCACGACACAACGCACATGCAGGGTAAGTCGCATGGGGAATCATAATACAATAATGATAACTGCAACCGGGGGGGGGAATACCTACTACACAATGCATGTAACTCAGCATATATATGAAGTGGCATGGGTAAAGGGGCACGGCAGGGGGGCATGGCCAGCACAGACTGAAGCTGGGGCACGACAAAATACAGCACCAACAACAGTCCCATGGGGCCACCCTGTAATCACAACAATGGAGCCAAGGGAAGGCAGCGACAGGTGGGAAGGCCACTACGTCAAACTTAAATCCAGGCACTCGTCAGTCAAAATGTATCCTACATAAACTAGGTCCCCATCTGTAATCCAGTAGCCAAAACAACAACTGCAATGTAACTGCGACAACAGTTGACAATAACACCTCTGATCTCTGTGCAGCTATAGTAGCAAATGGCAGGAACCTCCCCATGGAACATACATACCTAAATTAGGGGGTGAGGATGACATCTGCAACTATTTATAGAAATAAGACAAAGGCACCAGTACACTCAAATGCCAATGTCCATACTTGACACATACATCAGCCAAATTAAATAGCAATAGGAGCCACACAGCACTAAGGACACACACATGCTGCATACGTCAGGGTCCCTCACGTGCCTGGCTAACAAGGCAACATCACTAATGTCATACTGCTCAGACAACAACATTGAGGAGGGGACACATGCAACTGGTCACTGAAACACACCTGCACAGTCTGAGAACCAAATAGGACCTTGATACGATAAACAGGGCAATCCAATTAAACACACATTACCCAACATCATCTCGAAACATCAACAATGTTTACATCCATACCACATCCTAACATTGCCATGCATAGGATATGCCACATAACATGTACATTTAGGTCAATGTGAATAACAGGTGTTTGGGGCAGGTCCTGAGAGGCAAGTGTGCTGCCAGGGCATTCACAACACCCACAGCCAGTCAAAGTGTAGTGTGGTAAGTTTTACGTATACTTTGCGCATTAGCTTCAGGCTTTAGGCCTTTGTGCACCTTGCCCTGACTGTACTTTTACTCATGTGCTAACAGCTTAGAGCCTCTGTGCACTTTGCACTTAATGATATTTATTAGGCTTCGTATCAGTAATTTTGTAAATAGCCAGTTCTACGGTGTTATTTTTTAGTCATATCAGACTGTTTTGCCTACTTCAGCACTGCAGTTCTCCAGAACATATTCACTCTGTGCTCCAGTCAAGGATACAGTCTGGTACATTGCCGATAGACGTGGTAGGAGTTCAGATTTGGCGTTCCTGCGTAGGGACACTTTGTCATCACGATGACATGTTAGTTATAAAATCACTTCCTTGTCCCAATACACGCAAGAGGGAGTTTCCGAACAGTGAACCACAACTAGACGCTGCCCGCCTTGCTGCAGATGCTGAACCAGATAACAGGCCATTGCTCAGATATGAGGGCTGTTGTCTCCCCAGTGATTCAGACAGGCAAGCTCCAAGCTAAACATGCTGTGCTCTAAATAGTACAAGCAGAGGGAGAGTAGAAACAGTTAGGCACCATGATAGCTTTGTTCAAATGTTTTACACTCCTGGTGACTATTTCAATTCTACCATGTTGTATTGTTTGGCTTATTGTGGCTCACACCTAATTATCTAAAAGTCAGTTGTTTTATGAAATCATCATATAAAACCAATATGGTCTTTGTCATTTGTATATGAGATCATACTGGAAAAGAGAGAATTGGTTTGGATCTGAGTGACCACGACTTCCCAGAGAAGTTCCAAAGATGTCATGCGCTCGGCTGTCTAATCATTTCTTTGCCATGGGAGACATGAGGCACTGCTAGTTAGCCAGAGCAAAAAGAAAGAATTAGGGTGACAGAGTTATTTACAAGTGGGTCAGACTCAGTCCCCCACACCATTAGCTATCCTGCTGCCTAGAAATCCAGTAATCTCATGTAGGATAATGAGAGCCCACGCGACAAAATGTCACTCCATAAGAATAGATATACACGGAGGGACGAGTAGGACAAAAAGATGGCTATTCCCAAATTTGGACAAAGCAACACCTAGAGGCAATTAGGCAGACAAGTCTGATAACTCAATATCATACATTTGACACACAGGTGGGCCATAGGCCTATAACAATGCCCATATGAAGGACAGCAGATACCAATACCAAACCAGAGCACAAAGTTAAGTCATCCAAAGGCTTGCGTCTTATGGCAAAATTGTCACAACACAGACACACTAATTGTACCCTCTTTCATTGCAGAGGAACATGGATCTCCTGCAGATATGCCTGTCCCTGTATTCCCTGATGACATGGATGACGAGCCCATAAATATTTCCCAGGAGACCATCCAAAAGGTCCTTGAAAGCCTCCAGACCCCACCTTCAGTCACAAGGAGGAGCACAGAAGAAGCAGCCATCACAGAAGAACCACCCACCACCCCAATTGTGAGACCTGCCAGCTCCAACACAGCTGAGGACTCTGACGACACTGGCACCAGCTTTGAAAGAACTGTAGTTGGTGTCCAGCGGGAGCTGGCCAAGGAGGTGCGGGTGGGGATGCAAAACATGGCAGCCAGTCTTGAGGGGGTGCGTTCGTGCATGACGTCATTTGCAGATCAGGCAGCTGCTACGGAAGCCCGAACATCTCTCTTGCAGGAACTTGCCAAAACACTGAAGGAAATCAGCACAGCTGTCATCCAGTTGACACAACACCTACAACTGCAATCCAGTCAACGTGTGCACGAATGAAACATTGAACCCCTCAGGGCCGACCTGGCTGCCTACCATCGTGATGTGGCTGCCATTCTCAAAAACCAGCAGGCCCTCCTTGCTGCAGTACTGCCCTTAATAACTCCACAGGGAGTAGCCCCCGGGATGTCTGCCTCCACGTCTTCTAACACTGAGGTGTGTGTTGCCCCTTCACAACCAACAACAACAAGGACAAACCAGGCAACACACACATCAGAAGAAGAAGACATGGAACAGATCACATTCACACGGAAGAGTACCCGGAAGCACTAGTCCCTGCACCATGGCCTACTTTGACCAAGGTCCTACGTTTTGACAAATGCCAGTCTCACTACAACTACACTCAATGACTGTTCTGCAATCCACTGTATGACTTGTCAGCATTGCCAGTGAATGTCTCTCTCCTACTATTTGCCAATTCCTGTCCCTCTGCACTGTCTGTGACATCACCCCAGCATGTCAGGAGCATCATCCACACCCCTTCTGTAGGATCACTATGTAAGAATGCACCAGAACGGACCCAGCAATCATGGACAATGGACAATTTTGCACTACAGCACCTATAAATAAATAGCACTTGCAAACCTAATATGTCTCTGTGTTATTTCACACTTCAACTGTGCAGTACATAACTCCAAAGTGCCTGTATGGCAACCATGTAGTTTGTCAATACAACTGTCCTGACATCATGTAGTCTGATACATCTGTGCAGTGGCCAGGATTGCATCATAGCCTTACCATCCTGAGGAGCATAACTGATGAAGGGACTAACCACACACAATCATGGTTTTTTGGACAGAATGATGCACCATCTATAGCAATTCTAGTCAACTAATGGTGGCTGAGATATGTAGGCACCATGCAAAACTAAAACATGAAATTATGCTGCAAAATGTAAGCAAACATAAACAAATAACACTGCATCAATCACCCTTTCTGAGTATACTTCCATGAAGGAAAGTCATGCAGAATTAGCACACACATGATGTAGGTCAGCAATGAAGGCAACAAGACAAGAGTGTTAACAACACCTCATCTACAATGATCTCCCTGAACATCACACTGCAGTCCGACCTATGAAATTACCCACAATAACAAGTTTGGAAGCACACTTTGTGAAGTAGAATACATACTCACCAACACAAAACCTTGGTGATCAATGCAAACTACCAATGGTGGGTATCCCAAATGGTGGATACTTACCAAGTGATCACAGGGGTAGCTGGCATGTTAAACCTCCATTTTCTGGGGATGGCTAGCATAGGACACTAATGTCATACAAAAACATTCACCTACACTGATGTCAAGGCCATGATAAAGTAGCACCTAACGCATCATGTAAAGGGTTAACTATATATTTATTACTATTTATTCACACAAGAGGCAACTAAGGGAAAAGTAATACCTACACTAATCTAACCTGACTACTACTAACCCACAACTGTCCCTAACTAACCTAAGCTAAACTTACTCTACACATATAACGAAACGATCTAAACATCAACCCCCCACCCACCATTATGAGACAGGACACATGCAGGACAACACTTACTAACCTACACACATACTATACTATCCTAAACAAGCATATATTTTTTTGTCTTTTTTTTTGTTTTATTTTTTTATTTTTATGTTTTTGTATTTTTTTTTTCCAAACAAACAGGAATCCCAACATTGACCAACACCCACCCACCCACCCACCCAAAAAATAAAGAGAGAAAGAATAAGGACCCCCACCCTCTTCCCTAACACTAACTAAGCTAATTACCTATACTAACCTAATACTAATCCCCAAAACCCAACTATCAGTACAAAATAGGAAAGAGGAGAAAGGGGAGGGGTAAAAGTAAAACAAGGCAAATGTCCTAGAGGTTGGCCCTCCGTAGGGTCCGCCTGATGGAGTGAACCCTTTTTTTATATACTCCACATCCTGGCTCAGCTTGTCCACCTTATTAAACACCTTGTCCAATTTACGGCTCAATGCCAGGAATGCGGCTGGGTCCACAGGAGGGGCTGATGCTGTCTGTGTGCCGGCTGAGGTGGACCTTGTGCCAGCAGTTGAATGCCCAGTGGACTGTCCTGGTTGTTGAACATGGCTGGGTCCAGGTCTGGATGAGGAGCCAGGGTCAACTGTGCCCGACGTTGCTGGGGCCACTTGGGGAGACCTGGTGGATGTGGTGTTGGTGGCTGTTGTGGGCAATGGAGGCCCACCCTGTGGTGAGGCCCACCATGCCCCGGAGGCCCGATCTGATTGATATTTTCGGGCCATCCTCCGGTACCCTGACTGCACCTGCAGG
The DNA here is from genome assembly GCF_031143425.1 of Pleurodeles waltl. Taxonomy (NCBI): domain Eukaryota; kingdom Metazoa; phylum Chordata; class Amphibia; order Caudata; family Salamandridae; genus Pleurodeles; species Pleurodeles waltl. The sequence goes on from NC_090437.1 coordinate 33,368,039, forward strand.
ATGTGCCTGTATCGCATGGCACGCCTGTCAAATTGGTGTCTATCTGCGGCACTCATGTTTGCAGCTGTGAAGAGAAATGGCAAATATTTACCTTTGGAATTGCATTGGGTGGAGTAGCACAATGGGTTATTTGTACATTACTTGTAATGTATTTGTTGCAGCAATTGTCACAACATAGTTCACTTAAAGTCTCAGAGGAATTACATGTGAAGCCTGCATACATAAGGGCATCTCACACCTAGCATATCCATGTCTCTACATGATGGATGACATCAGCCTAAACTACTCATCCAAATAATGCCTAATGCATCTGACATTATGGCTGAACCTCTTCCGCATACTGACTTCACTACATATGTCACTCTATGTGATAACTATCACAACCCTCACTCAATGCCATTTGTAATTTGTGGTTTGCTAATATTGAACCCATGGGCCATAACCAAATGTGTACACTAGGGGCCAGATGTAGGAAGATGGAAAATTGCGACTTTCAATTTGCTATGCAGAACGGTGTCTCCGACACCGTCTGCGAGTGGCTATGGGGTCGCAAAGACCCACCTCATTAATATCAATGAGGTGGGTCCCAATTTGCGCCCCCTTAGCGACTATGGGCACTCACGGGGATGGAGGCCTGCTGGGAACAGCAGACCTCCATGTCCGTGACTGCTTTTAAATAAAGCAGGTGTTTTATTTCCCCAAGTGTAGCCCGTTTTCCTTAAAGGAAAACGAGCTGCACTTAGAAAAATAAACCAAAACCTTTATTTTCTGATTTTTTCAGGGCAGGTAGTGGTCCCTTGGACCACTGCCTGCTCTGGCAAAATATTTTTGGGTCCACTCACAAAGGGGAAGGGGTCCTATGGGGGCCCCTTCCAGTTTTCGAGTGGGTTACCATCCACTTCAAGTGGATGGTAACTGCCACTCCCTTTGCGACCACGTACTCGGTCGCAAATGGAATTGCATACCACTGCGAGTCGCAATTAGGAAGGGAACACCCCTTCCTATTTGCGAGTCGGAAATGCATTTTGCGAGTCGTTTCCGACTCACAAAATGCATTTCTGCATAGCAAACAGACGTTTGCCACTCGCAAAGGGCGATATTTGCCGTTTGCAACTTGAAAACTGTTTGCTACATCTGGCCCTAGGTTCCAAACAAAGTTGCAAAAGGTCACAAGTACGTGTAACATACTGGTTGCTACAGTCCTAGGTACCCTATCCCCAATCACATGGCAGTCTTTGAGGGTGGGGTGGGAAGAACAACCAACAATCCCAGGTTCAATGCACACCCAGGAGTGTATAGAAAGGTCAACAAGTATGTGCCTTCACACACAACACCAATGAAGGGCTAGCAACACGTTGGAGTCAGCCAAACATTGTCATATCCAAGGTCCACACATGTCAAAATGCTCTGACTCAGGCCAACATCACATACTATCATTGAAGCATGTTTTACAACACACACAGAGGAGCAAGAGCACCCATGATCATGAGTCGACTGAACACCTAGGCCATTGCACTCTAGTCACACACACTTCTAGTTCAACTAGTGGAAGTACATGCCCCCGGAAGATCCAACCGACAGTGTACACAGTGCATCCTCAACTAGGAAGCTGCACATTTCATACAAGCCATTTGCCAAAGCTATCTGGGAGAATGTCAGTCTGATATGCAGACTCAGTTCAAGCCAAGTCCCAGAGCAACTCTTACATTAACCAGTGTATTCCACATGACTCATCCCATTCCCCATAGCGGCCCAACTGGAATGACCTACAGCCCCTAAATCTGAGAGATGGCTAAGTATTTGTCTACAGAAACAGAAGTGATATTTGAAATCCCACTAAAGCAACAATGCCAATGAACGGCCAGCGCAACAAATCATGAATTCTGTTGAACACACAGTAGTCCATCATGCATCACTAGCAAACAATAAATATAGCACTCAGGCCACACTCACTGTAGGTATCGGGGTCCTCAAAATGTGCCACCTCTCCCATGGTGTACGGTGCTGGTCCACCTGTAAAGCATGAAAGGAAGAATATACTCGGTGCACTGACAAATAATTGCAGTTACTATGTGAATATGACATGTACTCGTACTGCATGGATGAATTTTTATTCAACATTAACATTGGATGAGTCTCCTGCTACAGTTACACACCCTACTACACACATGCAGTGGCCAGGACAGTCAGGTGTAGTCAAAGATACCCCTCCATTAGTATGCCCCAACAATAATGGCTTGCATACATCTCATCATGTGCATCCCAGAGAGACATCCAAAAGCTGGTTACTTGAGGACTGCATGACCCCTCACAATCAAACAGGCTAGGTGGACATTTTCAAAACACAGCAACCAGACACACATGTGACGTATGTGTGGACAACATAGCTAACTTCATGTGACGTGAAGGCACCACACATTTATAGCATCATCATGGGTTTACAATTTTCTGTCTAGCTATGGCGTCAACATATGTAGGTATGTTGTTTCTACATGACTTTCTCACTGGCCAATATGACCTGTAGAGTTCAAATAGAGGCATTAACGTGTCGCTTGTCTGACACAAAGGCAACACTACATTACATACAGCTACAGGCATCCGGTATGGGTTGAAAACATGAGCCATCTGACTGCTAGCATTGGTCTTCCTACACATTGTGCAACAAATACACATTAGGGCCCATATTTATACTTTTTTTGCGCCGCATTTGCGTCATTTTTTGACGCAGAAACGGCGCAAACTTGCAAAATACAATTGTATTTCGTAAGTTTGCGCCGTTTCTGCATCAAAAAGCGGCACAAAATCGGTGCTAAAAAAGTATAAATATGGGCCTAGGTTTCCCTAGCATTACACACAGTCAGCTACTTATCTAGCAGATTGGCTAACAATCATCACATGTCCCCACACAGATTTCTTTTATTCACATGTAATTGATTTGTACTCACCAACATGGCCACCAATCCTGATTCCCAGGTGGTCCAGCAGGTCCTGCTCCCTGGATATGAGATCAGCCCAGCGGTGCTTTAGTTGATGCTCATTCCTCATGCTCCCATACACCCGGACCAGGTGATGGCGCCCCTTCCCCCACCGGACTTTACGTGCCTCCGTGTGATACCCCTGTATCACACGGCCCCCAGCCTCCAGCATGAGTGGGAGGAAATGGCAAACGAGCCAAATGAATCCCCCCAATTCCTCCTCACCCATCCTGGCAAGCCGAGGCCTACCTGACATATTAACTAATTTAAAGGAGAAAAATGAGACAAACAAGTAAAAGTGGGAAATGGGGAAAGGTAGAGTAGTGAAGGAAAAATAAAAGTTAAGAAAAATAGCCCAACTAACCCCAAAGTTAAACTACCCAGAACAGACTCCCACAGACAATACAAACAAATACAGGATTGGACAAAAGTACACTAAACAGACTGAGACAATATTAGACAACAAGAGTAGGATCACAAAAATACAAAATACAAGGTACACAGGACACAAAAGCAGTTAAACACAGGACTACACTTTTCACACAACCACACAGTCTAGATAAATCTGAGACTGCAAAGTGAAAGTGAAAGTTAACTCCCAGTACAGATTTTGTAAACTGGATATCCTATTACATCACTTCCTGCATAAAATGGCCGCCGTTTTTATTTTCCCGTTATGCGTCATATTTTCACGTATACACATTGTGTGTCATATTTTTTGACGCATAACATTGCACATAATGCAGAGTCAAAATTAATTTCTTAATTGTTCCCTTACATTATTGTGAGGCTGAGTTTACAGTTCTAGTGTAGAAGTAATAAATTAATAAGGTACATGACATGTCCACCATATTGTCGATGTTGCGGCAAATTTCCACGCATACAGCATGGGCGTCATAATTTTTTCACGTACAGGAGTGCACAGAATGCAGAGTCAAAAAATATGATATGAAAATTAATAAATTAATAAGGTACATAACATGTCCACCATATTGTCCATGTTGCGTCAAATTTCCACGCATACAGCATGGGCGTCATCATCTTTTCACGTACAGGAGTGCACAGAATGCAGAGTCAAAAAATATGATATGAAAATTAATAAATTAATAAGGTACATGACATGTCCACCATATTGTCCATGTTGCGTCACATTTCCACGCATACAGCATGGGCGTCATAATTTTTTCACGTACAGGAGTGCACAGAATGCAGAGTCAAAAAATATGATATGAAAATTAATAAATTAATAAGGTACATGACATGTCCACCATATTGTCCATGTTGCGTCAAATTTCCACGCATACAGCATGGGCGTCATAATTTTTTCACGTACAGGAGTGCACAGAATGCAGAGTCAAAAAATATGATATGAAAATTAATAAATTAATAAGGTACATGACATGTCCACCATATTGTCCATGTTGCGTCACATTTCCAGGCATACAGCATGGGCGTCATAATTTCTTCATGTACAGGAGTGCACAGAATGCAGGTTCAATGGTGACTTCAGAAACATGGCTAGTGATGTCAGGACCTCAGTGTGTTCCTGGCTAGGTGTTGCTATTGTGGTGTATGTGTTGTGTGTCCTAGAGGGTTGCTGTGCAGTGTGTATATAAGTTGGATTTTTGTACTTACCAACAAGTAGTCCATTGCCATACCGTCCATCCTGGAAGTGTTGGTTGATGGTAGAGTGACGGAAGATGAATGCGTCATGTACACTCCCAGGATATTTTGCCACAATGTTGCTGATCAATCCTTGGTGATCGACTATGGCCTGCACATTGATTGAATGTGTGTGCTTCCTGTTGCGGTAGAGGTGTTCAGTTGCAGCAGGTGGCAAAAGGCGTACGTGTGTGCAGTCGATTGCACCAAGGACGTGTGGGAAGCCACTGATGGCGTAGAACCCCTGTTTTGTTTCCTGCTGCTTCTGCAGTGTGTTAGGGAAGCAGATGTGGAGGGGTGTCAGGCAAATGATGGCATCCAGTACTTTTGGCAGGAATGCGGAGAATGATAGTTGTGATATTCCACCAACCAGGACACCAGTTGTCTGAAACGAGCCACTTGCCAGCAGGTGAAGTACGGCAAGCAGCTTTGTTTCTGTTGGGATGGTGTGGGGTGTCACCAAAGTGGGGGCCAACTGCTGTTCAATATTTCTCAGCAGCTGCTGAATGGCCTGCCAGTTCAACCGGTACCTCTGGATGATGTCGTGTTCCCTGAGGCCAAGCAGGGTTGTTCTTGGGCGGAATATCCTCTCCTGCCTTCTGCACTGCCTTTGGGGTCCCTGCTGTTGTTGTTGTAGCTGCTGTTGTTGCTGCTGGGCTCTGCGTCGATGTGCACGCTGAATGAAAATCACCTCCATGTCTCCCTGTTGCTGCTCTGCTGCTCTGCTGCTCTGTTGTTTGTTCTGTGTGTTCTGATTAAATACTGGTGTGTTTGCCCCATTTTAACGCCTGCCCTGACCCAGGCGTTAAATATTTGACGCAAATCGGGTTTTGCGTCATTTTTTTGCGCCGCCTCCCGGCCGAGAGTCATTTTTGCCCGGAAGCATAAATACGGCGCACGGCTGTGTGCGTCGTTTTTTGGATGGGAACGCCTTCCCTGCATATCATTAACGCAGGGCGGGTTGCCGCATCCAGAAAATGGCGCACATTGCGGATTTTTCCCTTGCGCGGACTCGGGCGTCAGGGTTTAAATATGGGGCAACGTTTGCGCTAATTGTGCGTCAAAATTTTTGACGCACATTCGGCGCAAACGGAGTATAAATATGCCCCTTAGTCTGTCAGTAGCATTATAGCTTTATAGCTCAGCATCAATGTCTTCCTGATGATCTGAGTCCATAGTGGCAGGATTCCAGGATACATTTCTCAGTCAGCTCAGGACTGTCTGTTGCAGGATAGTAAGTATGCCTGAGCCCCGCAAGCTGTCTGGGAACTGAACACAGACAACATGAAAATGTGCTGCATCTTGGTCAGATGCTGTCGCTGAGAATCTGAACCACACATTACAATGGTATAGGCACCGAAGAATAAACGTCACCTTTGCCCCAATGGCACCTTCATGATGGGCTTGGTGAGTGTAAGGTATATCACTAATGAATTTCAGTGATGGCTGCACCACAGAAACTGGAACTGAGAAGAGATTGGCTCTTATCACCAGTACAGTCCGATCTTCAAGATCATAGTAGGTACACACTTCTGCAAGCCCTGGTTCGGGCACTGGAGAGTGAACAACACTATCACCCAGTGAAAAGTTAGCTAACCCGTTCTAGAAAGGTGATCAAACTACTTGCACAACTCAAATAGGAATACATAGTCCACCTCTTCCCTTTTGGACTAATAATAGCTACTTTTTCATTGAAATGGCTACCTGTGTCACTTCAGAAACGCAGGGATGCACTGTATTAGCAAAAACATGGTGTACTCTTGTGTTTTCCCTAGCACTAGCGCTACATTTAGCTGCCTAGCAACAATGGAGGCACCCTTGCACCATAGTGCAGAGGTCTCTGCTTAGCAGAGAATGATTGTTTATATGCAGGAAGGTGTCCCTTATTGCACATAAATAATCAATAGCGGTGATTTGTTACTTCTATATGTGCTGCAGAATGTAGCAAATCATGATTATTTAATGAGCACGGATAGAAAAAGCAAAACTAAGGAGAAATTAATGCATTTTTCCTAGTTGCCCCATGCTAATGCAAACCCTGGGGTGGTATTAGTTTTTGGCGCTGCCTCACATTTTCTTATAAATATGGGGCAGTGTAAAAAAAATAGTAGGTGTGGCATGGGTACGCCTACAGTAACACTCATTGCACGTCCCTCTGCCAAAGAAAACTGCATTTGGAGGGCCCATATTTACCAGAAGGCGTTAATCCCTTTGAAAATATGGCGCAGGGCATCGCGCCACCGGAGAATAACAAAATGTGAAACTGCGGTGGCGCTAGAGTCTTGTAAATATGCCCCTAAGGATGCTAACCTATTGCCCTTCCTGCTATGTTTTGACTGTATCAACTATGTAAGGCAGTTACATCTTGTATTTAGCCATAGCTAAATGTTTTTCAGACAAAGTATGTGCAAAGCTGTATAATTTTGTGAAATTCTACTATCTGGTAAAAGTTAAAAACATTTTTAACCTTGGCATGCCAATGCAACATCACCTATTTTGATTGTACAACACCAAAGATGTGACAACTTATCTGTAAATAATGGTCTCCAATGTAAATGACCTACCTTGAGGATCCAACTGTAAAACTGTTTCTGGAGACTAAATAGACATGTGATGGGTGATCTTTAACCGGGAGCCAATAAAGTGAACTAACATCATGGACTCCTTTTGTCCCTATAAACAGGTATTTCAGTTGAAAATTATTAGAAAATGGGTTAAATGAGAAACTAGAATGTTGACTTACGCAATCCTGTAAAATATGAAATAGGGATCTTTACTTTCAAGTGGAGCACATGTTACTCATAACATGGAGTTACCAATATTATGAGTGTAAACTATAACATGAAAGAAGATATTCTTCAAATAGAGTACCAAACTCTTTGTATAAGTCATGTATCAATTGCCATATCTTAAGGATTGATGGATAAATATTTTCCCTGTAGCAATGCAGTATGAGCTAAAAAGAAGCAGGTCAGACAATTACCTCCCTGCATCTTAGGTTATATTACACCAAATGCCATTTTAAGTCTATTACTGTAAAGTTAACAATATCCTGTGACTCTGTATGTTTCAGTGAAATAGCAAAGATCTTTAGTTCTTCAAATTAAACGTCTGTAGAATCAAGCTTTAACTTACATTTCTTTAGGTTTATAATTGTAGAAATAAGCTAGTCTGAATGAGAATTTCTTTAATTAGTGATGCATTTAATCTGAGGTGAATACTTACATCTGAATAACCTATTGACCTTTGGGGTGGGGACTACAACTTACCTTATACATTTTTACTATCACTACTGAAAAAACATGCTGATGCATACTGTAACTATTATCTGTGATACATTCATGCCCAATATGAGGTATTCAGGATCTAGTCACACGCAAACAAAACACAGCTTTATCAAAAAATATGCATTTGATATTCTTTGAAGAAACAATATACTGATTGGCTACAGCATAGTATTTATGAATTATTCATGTACTAATAAATATTAGTCTTAGCGTACAAGAATGCATGTGCAGATACTGAGGTACAGACATGAGGAGGCATGGCAGCCTTCCTCCTCCTGGACCTTTCTGCAACATTTGACACTATTTTCCACCCCATTCTCATCAAAAATCTACATGACATTGGAAAACAAGGAGAAGCACTCCAAAGTATCTGCTCCTTTCCAAATGAAATACACAATCAGTCAGCCTGGCACCATACACCTCAGGCACCAGTGACCTCCAGCGACCTCATCTGCACAGCTCTAAAAGGATTCCCCCCGAGCTCACCCATCATCAGCACATACAATGCATACATGAGCTCCCTATCCAGCATCATCTGCTCACACAAAATCAACTTCCTCTCCTAAGCTGACAACACACAACTAATTCTCTCCCTCACAGACAAGACACCCAATACCCGGATAAAGTTCAATGTCTGCATTAATGAAGTCCCCCACTGGATTAAGACCAACTGTATGAAGCTGAACACTGACAAGACCAAAATCATGATCTTTGGGAAGAGTACTCCACCATGCAGCTCCAACTGGTGGCTAACAGAGCTAGAACTGACACCCACCCCTCCAACCATCGAAAGAACCTCGGGATCATCATCAATAGCAAACTCACCCAAGTTTACGCCATAGGCACCTCATGCATCCATACCCCAAGAATGCTGAGGAATATTTTCAAATGGCTCCCAAACAGCAGTCAGACAATTGTCACACATGCCCTTGTAACAAACAAGCAAACAATGGGAACACCCTCTATGCCAGGTGCAACAAAAAACTCACCAGAAGGCTGCAGACCATTCATAACTCCAGGGTCAGAATCACTCTCAGCCTCCCATGTCACATTCACATCACATCACACCTGAAGGAGGTCAACTTGCACGCCATGTGCAAATGAGCACAATTCAAACTCCTCACCACACTTTCAAGGCACCACATAACACTGGCCCAGAATACCTCAACAATTGCATCTACATTTACAAACCTCCCAGATTCCACTGCTCGTCTCACCTGCAACTTGAGCACATCCTACTCATACACAATACCAGATCTGGCAGTCATGCCTTCTTATACATTGCTTCTAAAGCATAGAACGACCTGATGCTACACATAGAAGCCTCCTCCTTATGTTTTGAATTCAATGAGAAACTGAAGATCTGGCTCTTCGAGTAGTGCCTCTTGGTCCTAGGTTTGGCTAGACTCACACCTGCTCAGCATCAGGATACCTGCCAGTTGATAGTGATCTGTACAAATCTGCAGAATGTAACATGACAGACTCATGATCTCCTTTGATTGATATATATATATATATATATATATACATATATATATATATATATATATATATATATATATATATATATATATATACACACTGATGTACTGTATTGCAGTGTTGTTAACTCATGCATGCAGAATTGAAGGATTTGTGAAACTTTCACAGCTCGGCTAGTCTTAAGATACAAGTAAAGATGTGCAGATGTGCAGTGTCCTTAATGTCTACATTCAATGTATTGAAGTGCAGTGTGTTTGACTCAGATATGTATATATGGGAGTAGTCAAACTATAGCAGAAGTTCAAGCTGATGGTCATATGTAATTACTTTGAGAGTTAGTGTTCAAATATTTATGCATCTTACTATCTATCCCTAGAAAGACAGCAGAAGGCATATTGGTACCACAGTTAACCATGTTGCTTATAATTGTCCCTGTGATTACAGCTGAGATGATGGACCAGGAGACACAGTAAGAATATGCCGGTGTCAATATGGTTAGATATTCTTAACAAATGTATTTGTCACCATTATGAAGCATGCTTCCAATCTATTTTCCCTTCTTTCATCTCTTCAATATTAGGTTTAGGGCAAATCTTACTGTCTGTGCTGAGCAGTTGGGGGTGCCTCTTCATAGACCCAGATACATTTCCTTGAATAAGTGTTCTTGGTTTGTGATTAAGATGCTGCCTTGCTGCTTTTAATTTTCTCTAAACAAATAATTTTTCATACTAACCAGCTGCCAGCTGGAAGTGAAGGCTAGACATATGTATTCACATCTCATGTTTATTTGAAGGTTAGAGGCCTTTATGTGATAATTGTGAAATACACACTGAGATTATGAACCTGTAATTATGGAATGGCTCACTCATTGATGATATGCCTTCCTTCTAGCTTGACAACTGAAATAATCTGCTAGGTACTGGAGGATTGGGTTAATTCAGCTACATATCTGTGATATAGGTCTAAGTAAATGCTGAATTCATTCAGTTAATGCATGGTACAAATACATTTTTTTTTAAATTACTTGTTTCACTGTTTTTAAGACATGCAGGTGTGGAGTAGCTTAATTTAGACTCCACCCTTTACATGTCAATCATTACACACAATGTACATTTATATTTGACATTCTATTTACTGTGTTTTTATATTAATAATGTGTGTGTATATTTTGACGCATTCATGAAATGTAACCACTGAAAGACTGGAACTTTATAAATGTGCACACTAATGCACACATAAAATGCTTACATGTATTCATTATTCATGTTCTACATTTATATTTTAAGTTGCATATGTTACAGTAACATGTATTTCCTTATTTGCATTCATTATGAAAGTTTAATGTGTGCATATGTATAATCATGTATTCAAAATGCACACTAATGTTGTAGTTAAAGATATTCTGACTAAAGGCCTGAATTTCGAAAGGCACTTTTGTTTGGTTAGCGTGTTCTTTATCTACAGGTGCGTTTCAAGGCTTCAGTAGCTAGAGAAAAGGCGCATCGTTTGTGTATTAGTTTCATTGATTAACACCAAGGCCTGAGAAGAAAAACTCTTGGCACAAGGCATGAAGATTAAATGAGCAGCTGGAGATTCCAGAGACATGAAGGTTTAATGAGCAGCTGAAGAATCCTATTCAACGTGTATCAGGAATGAGGGACGTTCAAGATTGAATAGACTTTTCGAGTTCTGTGGGATGAGAAATTTCAATGATGTTACAGTTTATGAGATGGATGAGATACCGATTGGTCCCTGAAAGGGAAGGGGGATTTTCACTGATGTTGCAGGCACTGTTTGTTTTAATTAATGCTTATGTTGTTAGAAGTACATATAGATTCCTTTTAGTTTTAGAAGAAGGCAAAGTCCCTTAAACTTTAAGAGGTAGAGAGCTCTCTGGTTCCTTTTTTCTTGCAAGTGTGAAGCTTTTGTGATAAACACTAATTCCTATTTGGAAGACTTCTACTGAAGTCTTCACTATGCTGACACCTTCTCACATTCCCAAATAGCCCTAAGCAACTTTCCAATAATTGGTAAAATTAATTTCAGACCATCTTCATTCCTTATTTAGAATTCTTAGAAGTTGATTTTAGAATGTATTTGATGAGAGTGCAGGAGTTTCTTCCTGGAACACCTATTTCTATTTCTTTGTTTTTGTATTGCTGTTAGTGTAATTGCTCTGTACCTTAAACTATTGAGACTGAACCAATTATGATACTTCAGCTTGCCAGCTGTAATTGTGTATCTTTTCAATATTTTCAGGACATGCATATATTTTTGACTGATTATTGACTGGGAATTAATTGACAACTTCAATTTCCGATTCCTTGTCCTTATTGTGGGGTAGAATGGGCGTATGTAAAACAAAATCATTTATTTTTGTAACTTTCTTGTGTATCTCGATTAAAGAAAAAAGTCCATCGGACAAGAGTGATAAATCACACTCCTGCATGCTCTCAAAGGGTAGCTTGTCAGATAGTTCTGTTATTGAGATCACAGGAGTCACTTTATACATGTAAGAGCCCAATTGCTCAAGCCCCTTTCCGATTCCAAAGCCCATGTCCCAATTTGGAGGGCAGCAGTATTCCAAAGATTGGAATGAAGCTGTAGCAGTGGAGAAGTGAGCATCAATAGTATTGAGAACTGCAATTGCTTATGTCTAGCTTGCAGTGTTTTTCTGAGGTTGTGTGAGATGATGTGGTAATGTTTTAAGTTGTTATGTGGATGTGGAAGTGCTTAATGCTAATTTGAAGTGGTTATAGGGCTCGCCGTAGCCTAAGATCTCTGGACTTTAATAAGTTATCACTGTGGAAGACACTGTGTTGTAATTGTCTGCTAAGTTTGGTGGTGTTAATCGTGAGGTGCCGACAGCTACACAATTGAGGTAGGGACAAATATCTTTGTGTGAAAGTAAGGGTGTGGGTACTGTGGTGGATCCTTTTGCACATTGGTTAAGTTGCACTATTCTCCGCTGGTCGACGTTTCACTCGACTGTGAGTCAGAGTAGGCTGGAAAGCGTTGCTCCGGATCATTTCTTGTGTGATTGAATACTGTTGATTCTTTAGTGGAGCAGACAAAGTTGTTGAATTTGCTTTGCATTTGTTTGTGCATGTATTGCAACGTTTATGAAAAATTGTAAAGGAGGGAGATCTGCTGCAAGGTGTGAGAGAGACATCGCAGTGTGCCACCTCAGATTGGATAGTTGGCATTGGTGCCACGCTGTTGTTGGTTGATTACATCATTGAGAGCTACACTGCTATTGGTTGTTAACACTGAGCAAGAATTGTGGGTGAAAATAAATTATTTCCTGGTTGAAATTGATATTCTATTTATGATTGTTGATATTGTTGGAAAATGAAATTCTTTAAGGCTATACACAATTTGATTAGGGGAGATGTGAGATTGCCCATTAGAGAGGGAGAAGAAGCACCACCTGAAGATATGCCAGGTCATTATATGGCTATAAATGTGGGGCTTCACACATGTATTTGGTTGCGTCAATGGCATAAGATCATAGAGAAAGAAGTTGCATTGATGTTTTCATGTTAAGGCACATTTAATTTGAGAATCATTAAAACCTTGAGAAGAGGATTGTATGAAATGGCGCTTACTTCTAGACCTGCACAGTTTGAATGCTTGGGCGCATGCAGCTCATTTTAGGGAAAGGGAAAAATAACAGGGAAGAGATCGAAAGGCAGTGCATAGCTGTGCTGATGTTAGATGGGATCCAGAACAAAAGAGGTGGAAGACTGATATGATAGAGGGAACTAGACTGTGGCCTGCATTAACGAGTGAAGAACTTGAGAAAAGGAAAGAAAAGAGATGGAAAAAGAAGGAGGAAGAGACTGGAAAGCTAGAGAATCCAGGTGAAGAAAGCGTTAGTGATTCCAGTGATGATGTCCTAGATGTGTTATTATCAGCATGTCCACCTCCCTATAATGTGGCCCAAACAGAAGGAATGAATGGTGCAGTTGTCAGTGTAGATACAGAAATAGCAACAGAAACAGTAAATATGAGTCACAGACAGTTCATGGTAGTGTCCCTGTCAGCTCCACTGGTCCCAATGCCCCAGATGCAATGGCAGCTCCAGTCACTATTGGTCCTGCAGTTCCTTTGTATATACCCGATTTGGCAGGAACTGTGACCTATACTTTGAGTCCCTGCTGGAGGGGAGAAGTAAGCTAATACTCCTCTGGTTCCAGGTATGGGACGAGCTCCTTTAGTTCTGGCTCAGGTAAAGGCCTCTTGTGCTGACTCTCCTATTACAACCATGAATCAGACAGGACTTACTCCTGTAAGAGAGTTCACTCCAAGATTACCAAATTCTAACATGTTTCTTTGGAATTCACCTCAGGGTGTTATCAACAATAGCCCCAGAGAAAGGATGGAGACCAATAACTCTATAATACAGAATAATATGAATTCCCAAGCACTAGGGGCCATATTTATACTTTTTGACGCAAAACTGCGCCGGCGCAGTTTTGCGTCAAAAATAATACCGCCGACTAACGCCATTTTGGTGTGCCGTGTGGGCGTCAACTTTATACTTTGATGCACGGCGGCACAAACTACAGGTGGGAGTCATTTATTTTGACACACACCGCAGCGTCAAGTCGTAAAGCAAAACAATGTTAATGCGGCGGAAATGACTGTGGGTCGATTTACGACCCCACAAACTGGATATGCAGCGTTTTTTGATGCAATAGCGTTAAAAAAAAACGCAAACACTGCCATTTCAGCAGAGGAGAGCCAAAATGGATCCCAGATGCCACTACAGACCCCAGGAAGATGACAACAGGCCAGGAAACAGCCAGGAGGACCCACACAAGAACCAGGACACTTTTAAGAAGAAAAGAAAGTGTTGCTTTAGTGCAGAGGAGCAGGAAATTCTGGTTAAAGAGCTGACGGAACACCAGCACCAACTGTTTGTCATCTCTAAATTGCCAATTAGTAGGAGAGGAGCTATATGGCAACAAATTGTCGACAAGATCAACAGTGTGGCAGAAGTACGCAGAACAGTCATTGAGTGCAAGAAACGCTGGCATGACTGCAAGCGCAGGACCAAGGAAAAGATGGCCAGGAACAGGAAGGCAGCACTGTAGACTGGAGGTGGGAGTCCAGCCCACCAGGAGGCCCTGGACCACATGGAGGAGATGATCGCAGCCGTCATCCCTGAGGAGATCGTCACAGGGATTCAAGGACAGGACAGCGCAGACTATCAGGAGACAACGCACATGCAGGGTAAGTCGCATAGGGAATTAAAATGCACTAATGTTAACTGCCAGCGGGGGGGAATACCTACTACACAATGCATGCAAGTCATCATATACATGGAGTGGCATGGGGGCATAGCCTGCACAGACAGAAGCTGGGCACACCATTACACTACACCAACAACAGTCCCATGGGGGCATGCTGCCATGCCAACGATGGAGCAAAGGGAAAGTCAAGCCAGGAGGGAAGGGCACAACGTCAAACTGACATCCCAGCACACGTCAGCCACCATACCCCCTACATTAACTAGGGCCCTATTAACAACCTCTAGCCATACCGACAACTGGAATGTAACTGCGACAACAGTTGCCACTACCACCTCGCTCTGTGTGCAGCTCAAGTAGACAATGGCAGTAACCTCCCCATGGATCATACACACCTAAATTAGAGGGTTGAGGATGACAAGTTCAACAATCCCCTGCAAAAAAACAAAGCCCCAGTACTGTCAAATGTCAATGCCCATAGTTGTTGCAAACATCAGCCAATGTCAACAACAATAGGAGCTACACAGCACTAAGGACATACCCATGCTGCATATGTCAGGGTCCATCCTGTGCCTGGGTCACAATGTAACATCCCAAATGTCATACTGCTCAGACAACAGCATTGAGGGGGAGGACACATGTAACTGGTCACTGAAATACACCTGCACAGTCAGAGGAGGAAATAGGACACTGCTACGATTATCAGGGCAATCCAATTTACCACACATTCCCAACATCAGCTATACACATTACCAATTCCAACATCCATATCGTGCCATAACATTGCTATGCATAGGATATGCTACATGTCAACTACATTTAAGTGGATTTGAAAGATCAGAGACAGGGGCAGGTCCAGATTGTCAAGTGTGCTGCCAGTGCAATCAGAACACCCACAGCCAGTGAAAGGTCTCACCATGAGAATGGATGTAGACGGAGGGTTGAGTAGGACAAGAAGGTGGCAATTCACTATTTGGCCTAAAACAAGACTAGAGGAGATGATGCAGAGAAGTCCAATAACTTAATACTATACATGTGACATGCAGGTGGGCCATAGGCCTGGGAGAATGCCCATATGAAAGACTGGAGCAATAAACACGAAACAAGATCACAATGTGAATTCATCACAAGGCAGGCATGTCACATCACTAATGCCACAACACAGACACACTAATTGTACCCTGTTTCATTGCAGAGGAAGATGGATCTCCTGCGGATATGCCTGTCCCAGAATACCCTGATGACATGGATGACGAGCTGATAAACATTCCCCACGAGACCATCCAAGAGGTCCTTGGAACCCTCCAGACCCCACCTTCGGTCGCAAGGAGGAGCACAGAACAAGCAGCCATCGCAGAGGAGCCACCCACCACCCCAATTGTAAGACCTGCCAGCTCCAATACAGCTGAGGACTCAGATGACACAGGCACCAGCTTTGAGCGATCTGTAGTCGGAGTACAGCGGGAGCTGGCCAAGGAGGTGCGGGTAGGGATGCAAACTATGGCAGCCAGCCTTGAGGGGGTGCGTTCGTGCATGATGTCAACTGAAGAACAGGCAGCAGATATGCAAGGGCGAACGACTATCTTGCAGGAAGTAGAAAAAAGGCTGAAGGAAATCAGTACAGCTGTAATACAGTTGACCCAACACCTACAACAGCAATCCTGTCAACGCGTGCACGAATGCAACATTAAATCCCTCAGGGCTGACCTAGCTGCCTACCATCGTGATGTGGCTGCTATTCTCAAGAACCAGCAGATACTCCTTGCTGCAGTACTGCCCTTAAGACCTTCACAGGTAGCAGCAACCGGGATGTCTGACTCCACGTCTTCTAACACTGAGGTGTGTGTTGCCCCTTCACAACCACCACCAACAAGGACAGAGGAGGCAACACACACATCAGAAGAAGAAGACATGGACCAGATCACTTTCACACGGAAAAGTACCCGGAAGCACTAGTCCCTGCCACATGGCCAACTATTACCAAGGTCCTGCGCTTTGTAACATGCCAGTCTTACAACAACTCTACTTAATGACTGTTCTGCTTACCACTATATATCTTGTCAGCCTGCCCAGTGATTGTCTCTCTCTTACTCATTGGCAAATCCTGTCCCTCTGCACTGTCTGAAACATCACCCCAGCATGTCAAAAGCATTTCCTTAACCCCTTGTGTAGGATCACAATGTAAGATGTCACTATAATGGACTCACAATCATGGACAATGTACATATAGCACTACAGCACTTTTCAATAAATAACACTTACACAACAAATCTGTCTCTGGGTAATGTGACATATCAACTGTGCAGTAGATAACTGAAATGTGCCTACTGTCAAATTACGTAGCTTGTCAATACAACTGTCCTGATATTCTGTAGTCAGATAATTCTGCACAGTGCCCATGATTGCATCATACTCTGCCCTTCCTGAGGGACATATCTAATGAAGTGAGAAACCATACACCATCATGCTGTGTTTGACAGAATAATGCTTCCTCAAGGGACATCTAAGTCATCAAATAATGGCCTTAAAATGTTGTCACCATGCAATATTAACTCATATAACAGTGCATACAAATCTAAGAAAACACTACAAAAACTGCATGATTGAAGCTGTCTGAGTTTACATACAAATAGGTAATCATGCTGAACTGTGTCACAAATGACGTACGTGAGTCATGAAGACAAGAATACAAGAGTGCTTACGAGCACTCATCTTATGGCGGGAAGCGCGTTGTTGTGTGGAGACTCTGCTGAGGGGCAGGAGCCCTTTAAATTCCTTTCGCACTCCCGCCTCGTGGGACGCGCGCGGGCGTCGCGCGGGCGAAGCTTGGGCCAAGGGCGGGCCCGTCCTTGCCCGTCATTGCCAGGAAGAGGCAGGGCAGGGCCACCCCCCTGACATTTTCCCTAAAAGACTTCTGGACTAGGCACCTTACAAGTGTATGGTTGCCTGAAGGTACTGTGTTGGTGATTGGTTTGCTCTCCCTTCTTTTCTAACTTTCTCATCCATCTGTCGTGCCGTGTTCTGTCGAGGGGGCAGGAGCCCTCTAAATTTTTCATCTCGATCAGACTGCCCGTGAGGCCATTTTACGAAGGAAGCTTCCGTCCTACGACTGTCATCGACTGGAAGAGGCTGGGCTGGGCCCCCCCTCTTTAACTTTGTGCCCTAAGCGGGTCCCCTAGTGATTAGAACCCTTTTTGTATTAAGGAAAATTGTTTTAAACATACGAATACAGCCCCCTGAGTAACCGGTCACTACGTAAAAGGAAACACTCAAAATTAAATAACTCAACAAACTTAAAAGACAGTTCATCTATATTAAAATACATCTCTGGGGCGATGGGAATGATAGATAAGCAAATCGCCACCGTTGAAGGGAAAATGTCATTACCTAAAGAACGATCTCACGAATCACTAGGGTCCGTACCAACGCAACATAACTCCCCATCTAGTGAACTTGGGGATGGACATTCAAGAGTGAGGCTTACAAATGGTTGTATTAAAGACTCCTCAAATTTAATCTATTCCGTGGATGAAATATCCCCTGTTGCTAAGCGACCAAGGAAACCGGAGACAGGCCTGGTGTACAAGACCTTAAAAAAAAAACCAGTGATAGACTTAATAACTACCCCAATTAAAAAACACTCTAAAAAATTAACACGGAAGAAACCCTTAGGCTCAGCAGGAGACACTATTCAATCGCTCCTTATAAATCTCCACGAGATAGTAAACTCACTGAAATCATCTATTGGAGCCACTCTGGACTCTATGTCGGAGCATCTAAAGGGGGTGGAGTGTAGCCTTGAGGCAGGCCTTGAAATAATAAAGTCCTTACAACGGGAAGACACGCATTTTGAAAGTAAGGACCCCAGAAATATATTGCGGTCCTCAGAACATGAGAATAACACACAATCTATCCCGTATAATAGGTCAATCAGTACACATCGGAACGTTAACTTCCAGAATGAGTCACAATCTCAACCAATTGCTCCTTCCCTGAACCAATATACCCAACCCTCTTTTTTACCCATTACACCACATAATCTCTCTTCAGATAAAAAAAATCTAAATCCCACTCTATGTAAGACAGCAAGTAGTGCTATGCGTAGGGCAGCGACTACCTATCCCCATTTAAATCCAGAGAGAAATACAACTAGCAGGACTAGATCCCCGAATCCCGCTTAACTCCCTAGTGACCTCTTACATCTCCCCCCGGAGGCTACACCATATGTTGTGGTCTTGGTCAACGTCCCACCGGTAGATGGTCAATAACGAGAAACATGGACGGCCTTGAGAAACAAGGCCCTCAATTGGATCGGGGCCCGAATGGGCCCTGGAACAGTGAGGACCCTTTTTGATGATATAAAAATGGTCAGAAGAATTAAATGGATGGGAAACAGCAGGAAAGCGCTGACTGGAGATTGTGTGGTCCTCTCTTTTGGCTCACCGAATTTAGTGAATAGGATTATTCATGACTTAGGAGCCAGACAAGTTACCTTACAAGGAATCTCGTTACTACCCCTGAGTAATTTCTATCAAAGACCAGTGGGGAATAACTCCACCTACCCACAGCGAGCTGTAGCACCCTCATCCAGCCCAAACTTATCTATAACGTGCAACAGATTCTATCCCCTTTCAACGCTGGAAAATATAGATTGACTTGATATGAAACAGTTAGCTCTCCCTGATAGAGTAGTACAGATAATACCTATACCAGGGACGGACCTACAGAAGGAAGGCACACCACATACAATGGTTCCTATAAGGAATGAGATATTACCTCATCTAAGGCAATGCGATGACTCCAGAAATACATCAAACACAACTCAGGGTGATATTCCCCCTCATTCCCCAAAGGACCAGCACTACAACTTTAAACAGAATCTTAACCAGGAATCACAAATAGCCTTACTATTCTGGAATATTGCAGGCCTAGCTAATAAGTTAGGCAATGAGATCTGGGCTAACTTTCTAGAAGACTATTAATGTGTTTGCCGACAAGAGACATGGCTTTTAACTCCCGCCCATCTAAATGGCTACAAAACATTTCATACTCCTGCCGAGCAGTCTAGGTATGGCAGACCGAAAGGGGGACTGTGCACATGTATTTCCAATAAGTTATCCTTACAGAATTTAGAGTTGCAATTTATGAGTCCATACTACCAAATGATAGAGAGTAACCTAGACCACAAGACCCATTTAGTTATTATTAATTTTATAACAATGTTGCTCCAGGAGAATTCTCTAACATCTTAGTGGAAATGGGAAATGACCTAAATAAAATTTGTGAAAATAACAACCTCGAGATCCTATTGATTTGGGGTGGTGATTTTAACGTCCATCCGTGTAAAGAAACTTCTGATAAGATATGTGGTTGGGTCTCGGAAGGTGTAGATGCAAGCCTCCATTTCTCTCACAACACCCAGGGGGATGAAATTAATCTATTGGCTCAAACCTATAACCTATCCTTTGTAAATTAATTATTTTTGGACGAACCACAGTTTAAACCAACGTATAACGGAAGGGGCGTAAATACTGTGATCGATTATGTTCTAATGTCAACTCACTTCGCACACTACCTTACAAATTATACCTTGCATGACATCGCAGTTAGTGATCACTACCCCCAGAGTATGAATCTCCTACTATCCCCCCTTTTAGTAGCTAGGGAAGATAGTATTACACTGGTAGACGATATTGAATTAGTGCCGCGCAATGGATACACTATGAAGTGGTCACAGACAGACCCCAAGTCTTTGATGAAACAGTTAATATGCCAATGTAAACATGCTTTCGCAGACTGTTTAAGAGAGAACACACATCCAGGGCAATGTCTAAGTGCATTTACGATGATTACTCAAGCCATAAAAGAAGCCCTCACTATTAAAAGTAATAAGATAGAAAAAAAAGGAAGTGCGGATGGTTTGACCATAACTGCACTCAAGCACATAAGAGACTGAAAAAGGCTTTAAATGCCCCAAAAAGGTGCCTAAGTGATATACGTAAACACAGACAGGAATAAAAGACAGCGATATAGGAAAGGAAACTGACTATGAAAACAACCTTGTGGGAAACTTTCCACATAGCAAGTCGCAAGAAAGATAATATACTCTTTTGGCAGACAATAAATTCCCCCATGCTAGGGGAGAGAGACATCCCTAGGATGGAAATCGCCATCTCTGAAGAAGACTGGGTTGCACATTTTTCTAAAATATACTCATTGACGAGTGATACAACGGACCGTACACATGATGATGATTTACACGAAGGTCTGCGCTTGGTTATAACCCCCCAATTTAGCCTTCAGGAGGTAGAGGAAGCCATAATAATAAGCAAATCAGGGAAAGCGCCGGGCCCTGACGGTGTTCCGATCGACATATTTAAGGCCAATATCGAGCTGTGGGGGCCTGTACTGACGCAGACATTGAGGGCTATCTGCATATGCGGACCCCTACCATCTTGGAGAGATTCCAACATCATTCCAATATACAAAAAGGGTGACCACCTTAATCCAGCCTGTCTCCCATGCCAGGCCAATCTCCCTGCTGGACACAACAGCTAAACTAGCAGGGAGAATAATTCTGAATAGGCTGCAAACATGGGCGGAAGAAAAGAACGTTTTATCCCCGGTCCAGTATGGATTCCGGAAAGGAATCGGTACAGTGGAGCAAAGTTTAAATTTAAGTCTCATTATTGGAAAATATACTAAGATCAGAGCAGGCAATCTGTACCTGGCCTTTATTGATTTATCATCAGCTTTCGACTGTGTAATTCATGATAAATTATGGGTCATTCTAAATACCATGGGGGTAGAACCGGCCTTAATTCAATTTATTCGTGAAATGTATACAGGGTGCAGAGCAAGAGTGAGGTATGGCTTAAAAGGGGAATGTACTCGCCCCTTTGGTCTATACAGAGGAGTACGCCAAGGTTGCGTTCTCGCTCCGTTCCTGTTTTCAATGTATATAAATAACCTAGATAAAGAATTGGCCACTAAGTGCAAAGACCTACCCCAAATAGACAACCGACCCGTTCCGGCATTATTTTACGCAGACGACGCAGTATTAATGGCCAGGACCCCAATAGCTCTCCAGAAACTTCTAACAACCTGCATCACATATATGTCACAGCTGGGTCTTACCGTCAATCGCCCCAAAACTTTTATCATGAACTGCGGAGGGAAGTGCGGTAAGACTTATAACACTACTATTGCGGAAAGCAAGGTTGAAATTGCGCAAACCTTCACGTACTTGGGCATAATGTTCGATAAGCTGGGTTCCTGGGCCAACTGTAGGAAGACGAAGAGAGTGCACCTGATCAAAACAACGATGGCATTACGACTCTTCTCCAAAAGGCTTGGGGGGATTACACTGCCAAACATGATAAAGATCTATAAAGCCACGTGTATCCCGGCCGTCACGTATGGGGCAGGAATTTGGGGACATACAAACTGTGACTTAGTGCAGACAGTGGAAAACGATTTCCTAAGACATCTGCTGAGGGTACCAAATGGCACTTCATCATATGTCATTCATTCGGAACTCGGGGTTCCCTTTATTGTAGACTTGATAAAGATCCAGCCACTGTTATTATGGCATAAAGTTTGGACCTCTGAACATACCGGCTTTAATAAGGTCATCTTGACCGATTGTATGAAGTCATTATATACATCAAGGGTACCTTGGTTAAAATACATTATGACCTTTTTCGAAAAAATGGGCAATAAAGACTACTATACAAACCCAGTTTCGCTGGGGAAGATATCTAGGAAGGATCTGAGTAACTTGGCATTAAAGTACCTAGAAGACATCCGTTGGGGGGCTGAATCTAAAAAAAACACCATCATTCATAACCAAATAATTTTGACGGTTGAGGACATACAGCCGTACTTGGCAAACGTGGTACACCTTCGCCATCGTTACGTTCTTACTAGACTCAGGCCAGACACGTTTCATCGTCTAGTTTAATTTCCAATTATGAACGATTGGTCCACCTCATTAAAACCATGCCCCTGTGATGCAAAGAAACCTCAATCCACAATTCATGTGGTTTTATTCTGCAATTTCTATGCCTACCAGAGGAAGCGCCTAGTAGTTCCACTTTTAAGGTCAATCAATCTCCCCCAGTGTCGCACAGCGCATGCCTGCTTTCAGTCACTATCTTCTTTAGAGATGTGTGGAACCCTGGCAAATTTTTTATGTATTGTATTAAAGATAAGGAAATCTATGGGGGAGGTGATGTAATTGAAACTGAGGGAAAAGTCTTACCTACCCTATTCTACCCTGACTACTCATTACCCACAACTGTCCCTAACTAACCTAAGCTAAACTTACTTATCACATGTAATGAAACGTTCTAAACATCCATCCCCCACCCCCCTTATGAGACGGGACACATGGAGGACAACACATACTAACCTAAACACATACTATACTATCCCAAACAAATATATTTTTTGTTTGTATTTTTTTTCTTAAACACACAAGAACCCCAACATAGACAGCACACGTAAAAAGTAAAAATAGAAAGAATCAGGACCCCACACCCCGCACCCACTAACACTAACTAAACGAACAGCCTAGCCCACTAAGTATGAGAACAAGGAAAGAGGAGGGAGGGGAGGGAATCATGTCCATTGTTACATCAGTCTAGAGGTTGGCCCTCCGGAGGGTCCTCTTTATGGACTTCACACGCCTGAGGCTGTTATTCATGGTTATTCATGGTTCTCTTTTAGATCCAACTTCAGAACCAGAACTTATTATCGGCACCACAGTAATTCCCACTGTATCTTCTAGAGACTTGGAGCCAGTACATATGAGTAAGAGTAGGAACCAAATATTACAAAATTATGTCACAATAGGGACTCTGTAGTGGCCTTTAGGAGCTGAGCAGTCAAAGAGGTTTTGGGCTCAACAGACTTGCACAATCTCACAGTCTTGATTTGTCAGTAATTCACATTTCTTCTGAAAGATTGTATTCACCAGTTGCATTCTTGGTTGGAGCTGTTAAGGGCTAATTAGCCAAGCTTCCATTAATTACATGTACCTCAGTAGCACAGCATGACAATGGGCTGAGAAAGTATGATGAGACCTCATGAGGAGGCAAAGAACACATATGGAGTCCCATTGGGCTTGACCTAGTGATGAAACATCAGCAAAAGCTTGATAGAGATAGTAAGGACAAACTGCAAAAGCCCAGTCCCTGACAGTACTAGATTTATCTCCTCACCCATTAGTTGTTGTTTTGGCTAAAGTTCCCTGTTCAAAGTTATTCTAAGACAATGATGGTAATTACAGGGGAGAAAAGTGTCAGCTGAACATTGCAGGAATATCGCACAAAATAAATGATGAAAGTTGGCTGAAATGTATCAACAAATCTGACATTCTTTTGGTGCAGTAAACTTGGGTAACTAATGACGTATTTAGCAAAGGTTATGTGTACCTTTCTGAGCCTGCAACTACATCTCAATCTGGTAAAGCAAAGGAAGGGTTGACATGGTAACTGTTTTATCCTGTCTGATAAGCACATTGCTCATTAATTGTCATCTCAAGCAAGGTTATTACTTAAATGGCCCAATAAATTAAATGTGGTGTTGATTGTGTTAATACTGGGACAGTCGATGTCGATGTGCACATCACACAATCACATATACCAACAAAATCTCATCACTATTAGATAATCCACCCTACATGAACTTTCCATCATCCCAGACTCCACGATATGTGGTCAGGCAGGCTCTGAGACCTGGGATTACAGACTGACAGGTCAGAGGTGGGGCAGCACATAGCCAGCAGACAAACATGCAAACAGGAAACTCATATCACAGATAGGTGCAATGACACCATAATGGTCCCAGGAGATTGACCCCCAATAAACCACACATGGTCGGAGGGGTGGACGCATTCCGACACATCATAAAGTGAGATGCCACACGAAGCTAGGCACACACTGCCAATCAGAACAGAGCACGCACAGTAGCATACAGCGATCACGCACCCCTCAGGCTGGACATCTGAACACGTTACCACCAGGCCCACGCAAGGTTGAGGCCCACTTTCATTTGTTATCAGGACCTTATTTATGACTCCATTACAACTGTTCACATTCTTCACCCCAAAAGGAATGCTGTAATTGTTTTATTGTACCCAAAGAAATGTATAATACACCACGCAGAACAAATGTACTTTGAGACAGTCTTCAAACCTTGGTTCTGTAACTGTTGTCCTGGCCGTAATGTTTATTTAAACAAATCATTCCTGTTTTGCCCAATGCCTCTAGTCTTTTGCTTTTTTCAAGGTAAATTCACATTCAAACAACAATTGACTTCTAAATGATTATTTTACTTGTAAAGACAATTCAAACTTTTGGTGTTTATTTACCTTTATTGAGAATTTACCTAACTTAGGCGGTCATTCTGACTGCAGCGGGCGGCGGTCGCCGCCCGCCATGCGGTCACTGCCAAATGGCCGCTCCGCGGTCAGGAGACCGCTGATGCCATTCTGGCTTTCCCGTTGGGCCGGCGGGCGACTGCCAAAAGGCCGCCCGCCGGCCCAGCGGGAAAGCCCCTGCAACATAGAAGCCGGCTCCGAATGGAGCCGGCGGTGTTGCAGGGGTGCGACGGGTGCAGTAGGGGCCCCAGTGGCATGGGCAGTGCAGGGGCCCCCAGGGGCCCCACGACACCCGTTCCCGCCATCCTGGTTCTGGCGGTGTAAACCGCCAGAAACAGGCTGGCGGGAAGGGGGTCGGAATCCCCATGGCGGCGCTGCTTGAAGATTCCCTGGGCCAGGGGAAAACCGGCGGGAAACCGCCGGTTCCCCTTTTCTGACCGCGGCTTTACCGCCGTGGTCAGAATGGCCCTGGAAGCACCGCCAGCCTGTTGGCAGTGCTTCCGTGGTCCCCGGCCCTCCGGAATGACCCCCTTAATGTTGAATTTAGGTAGAGGCTATTACCTTATGGTAGGGGCAATTTTAATGCCAAATTGTGCTGTAGACTTTTGGGCGATAGACACTCTTGTAAGTGTCTGGATTTTAATGATGTTATATATGTTCCGGATACTTTGCTATAAAACTATGTAGTGGAACATGACTTGTGTAACTTTTTTCAATGTAACATACCTGGAATCCCACAGCCCCCTACACATGTGGAATGTGGAGCCTAATTTCTATGGCAAACATAACCTGCTTAGCGTTACAATGATTACCCTTACGAGAAAACCCTTTGAATGCAATGCAGGCTGTATCAAGCTGGGAACAGAAGACAATAGGTCAAGGTTATTTCAGAAGGGTATTGCTATGGGCCCTCTACTTTAGAAGGGAATCAGGGATTGCATTGCATTAGTGTTTAGCTGCCTATCCTTGGACATTAACGCCTTAGAGGCTATAGTGGCATTTGATAAGTTGGGCTGGTACTAGGGAATGCTCATGAAACTAATTGTATCATATTCCAAGACTCAAATGGTTGATTTAATAAAGCATTCCAGCTTGTCATTGGAAAGCTCCATTCCATTAGGCTCTGAAAAGGGAACTGAAGAAAAATCCCTCATCACCAAGTGCTGAACTGCCTACAAATAGGCACTAACAAAAAGGAAAAAAGAACTCCAAACTGATTCAAGGGAAGCCTTGGTTCTCTACTGTTAATCTAGAGATGTAAGAGCCTTTTGGAAGGCAGATAATTTGGTCAAATTAGTAAAAAATCCAATATCTACCTTGAATGTGAACATAGGACCTGACCGATGGCTGCACAATTATAAAAAGATATATGGCCTCCTCGACGGGAATATGAATTGTCTTAGATAGTTGCTCCTGTTTTCCCTCTATCTAAAGTGGTTTTACTTGATGAAGTAACATCTTCCATCTTAAGATACCCCTCAAACAAAACCCCAGGCCCTGATGGGGTCTCCGTGGACCTATTTAGAGCAGAAGTAGAGCTGTGGGTGCCCCTACTTAAGATCATCTGTAACTCAACATGTAAAATGGGGTTGCCTTTGTTTTGAAGACCTGCAATCATAGTGCCTACCTTTACAAAAGGTAATGTGATGACCCCAATTGGTACCATCTAATTTTGCTGCTGGATTCAGTGATTGAAGTCGTAGGGAGGACTGTCCTAGGCAGGGTAGTGGTCTGGCCTACATACTGCAACATCCTGTTAGATGTGCAATGTTGGTTTTGGACAGGTTTAGGAACCATAGAGCAATGCCTAAATGTAAATATATTATTCAGCAAATACACCTTCACTACATCATGTCCCATGTAACTGCCTGCCCTTTATAAACCTGCCTTGCTCCTTTGACAACATCAACAGAACAAAGCTGTGGCCAATTTTATTGGGCAAGGGACTGGTTAAGAAATTACATGATCTTCCTAGAGCCTTCAATTATGATTATTAGCCTCTGATTTGGTTTTGAGATATAATGTGAGGGTTCCAGCCCATTTGAATTAGCCCAGGGTTTGGAACAAAGGTGCATTCTTGCTTGAATATTGTTTCTGGTATGTATAATGAACTGGAGCCACGGCTTATTGAAAGGGGCAGGATATACCCATGGTTAAGAGCAGGCTTGTACTCCTGTATGCCAATAATGTGCTGTTAGTTGCCACAATCTTGAAACTAACCTAAGAGAAACCTTTTTTATGAGTTCTAGCCATAAAACTCCAAAACCCAAGCACTTTCGATCAAGGGCCATCCTTTAGAAAGACTTTACTGCTACTTGTGCCTGGGAGAGACCTTCAATGGGGCTGGTTTTTTGGAATTCCTGTTTGCGCATAAGAAAATAGCACTTTTTATTGTCTTCAGGCTTTCTGGTTAATTTAGCACCTAATATCAGGTGCAAACAGATCAGACCGCTTATGGAAATTTGTAATTGTACAGGTGTGACATTGATGTGTTGCGGCTCTAGCATATGGCGATATAGGAAAATTAGCCGCCTCCTGAGAGAAAAAAATCGTTTTTTTGCTGTCTCCTTGGATTACTTTCTAGTACCTCAAATTATCCTATTCACTGGGAGCTAGGTGTGGGGTACAAAGAGGACAAGATCAAGCTAGCACCACTTCAACTGTGGGGTTCTATTTGGACCAACCAACGCGCTTTACTGATAAGAGATATCATAGAGGATTGCTTAGCGTGTGACCAAGGACTGACAATCTCCTTGCTCTCTTATATCAGGTCTGGTCTTGAATCTTTGGGTATGGGTTGCCTGCTCAGTAAACCCCTGGAAATCCTGAGCTCTGGGTAAAACAGTCCACCGTGGATATACTGTAAAGACTAGGGAGTGGTGGAGGATAGAACTCATAAAGCATTTTAATAAAGTTTATGCATTAGTAATGATAAATTCTGGAATGGAACCCTATTTAACCAGGTTCTGAATGGGTTCTATGAATGGGTTTTTGGCAATGCAATTAAGCTTCCTTTTGAACCAATTTGACTCTGGACCGATTGCTTTGTGCTCCTGTGACAAAACTACGCTACAAAGCTTATTACATTTTATGTTGCTTATGTTGCTTATAAGATTGGAGAGTGGAGAAAATTGGAAAGGGAAGCTTTTCAGCTGAAGAAAATCTTGGTCCACCCACACTCTCTGCTGGCGACCAGTCCTCTTATTGAACCTTATTTGACTATTCCTTTAATCTCCATCATCGTTACTAGGTCCATGTTTAATCAGTATCATTTGATATTAGCACACCCAAAACCTGCTGTATGGAGTAACGATTTGGGATCTTGTGTGTGTGACAACTTTTTCTGTAGTTTTTATGAAATTCCTTGTCACAAGTTTAGAATTCTCTTGTTAAATTACCCAATTTTTTCAAGTTAGACCTGCTCCTGTGTTTTTACAGTTACTTCCTGATATGCACACTACATATGCAGATGCATGTTTTATAGCATCCTCTTTGAAATTGAGACAAGTGTGAGATGTAGTTTGATCATGAAAATGTTTTTGGTCTGCAAATTGCACTTTATCCTATGATCAATTAACTGTATATAAATTAGGGTGGTGACTATGGGGCTTAGATGTGTGTCATATTAATTGCATTTTGGTATTAGTTGTGTGTGTGTTTTTTTTTATTTTATTTTTTTGCTGCAATGCATGTTCTTATCTATTTTTGTGTGTTCTTTTATGGTCTGGATGTGACCGAATAAGGTAATTTACTACTACTACTAAAACCAATTTAATGGAGATAGGTTTTAAAAGATGCAGACCTGCATTAATTTAATAACTGCTTTCATGTTCGGTTGTGCCCAGTAGGCTTTTTTCCTTCTGGAAAGCAGTTATTCGTTCTGTGAGTCATTAATGTTTTAATATTTATTGCACCTTTGCAATTTCTGTATAATAATTTAATTCCTAATTTATAGTACTGCTAATTGTATGTGTGACTGAATCAATTGTATGAAATGTTTCAATGCTTTATGGCTTTTGTTGTAATTTGTATATACTTTAATAATTATTACTTAATAATCGAATAAAGCAATTATTGAGTGTGAGTTGGAGTTTGATTCCTAGTCCCCAAAATTCTAAAAGAAGTTGAGAAAGAGGTTGTGTATCCTGAAGGTTTTTTCACTGCTAAACAATAAGGTCAGGGGCATATTTAAGAAAAGGGAAGTAGCTTCTTGTGCCCTGCACCCCCCCCCTCCTGCCACCATGTGTGCACTGTATTTAAAATACGGCGCACCGTAGAGCAGGGCAGGGGGCAATGGTGTCATTTTTTATGACGCTATTGATGTACTGTGCAGGAGTAGCACCAAAATGTTGGTGCTACTCCTGCAGAGTACATGGGGCCTGTTGTAAACAAAGGTGTCCCCCACTTTTAATGCCTGCTCTGAGTATGTTTTAAAAGTGCCGAAAAAAATGACGCAAGAAAATCTTTTAGATTTTCTTGCATCATTTTTTCAGCCCCCTAAACAGGGGAATGCCCCCTTTGCATTCATTATGCCTGGCGCAGGTATAATGTAGAGCAAAGGGTTACAAAGTGGTGCAATGCATGCATTGCAACATTTTATAAATATGGCGCAGGGATTTTGGCCTTCTGACACCACATTAGCATAACAAAATGATGCTAATGTGTTGTTAGAATTGAGCTAGCGGCTCGTAATGTGCCCCTAAATGTTGCTCATGTTGATGTTCCAGCATCACAGACTATATTTATTAATTTGGTTACTTATGTATAATCAGGGAATAAAGGAATCATGTTCAAGGCATTTTTTTTAATAAAAACTATTATTTAATTGTGGCATTGGGTGCTTTACTCTTTCTTGTGTAGGTGGAATTCATGTGAATGATACTGTATGTGTGTATGAGTAATTGTTTAAATTTAAAACATTCTGGGATACCTAGAAATATATCTTCCTTGTAACTTTGTTGAATATACATTAATATAAATAATATTTCATAAAAGAATGGTCTCTATATTTATTTAGTTAATCACTGATCTCTCTACACTAGGACATATTTCGACTTCAATTAAAAGAATACGGGAATAAGTATTGCCCACAGAGCAGTATGATGTTAGTGGATTTATACCAATTGTTTAGGAAAGAATGAATCAAATGGGAAAAAAATCGTATTTTTTTTAACAGTACTAGTTCCCTTCTCAATGTATCATATAGATAGATAAGGTACCAGTATGGAAATTCCTCTTTTTGCATGATTACCCCCAAGTGTTTGGACCCATGCTGCTGGCTTTTTTAATTCGAAGGTTACAAACAGGCCTCAGTGCCAGTGTTCTGACCCTTACAAAGAATATGCTTAATTGTCCCACCCACAAGTGGCATAATTTAACTTACTCAAGTACCAAATATATGGTACCAGGGTGCCCAAGGTCTGCAGGTTAAGGTGCCCTTAGTAGACTGCAGAACTCATTGTACCACCCACCGCAAGTGTGACAAAGCAAAGCATGACTCTCAGGCCGCCACTTCTGGCTGGCAGGGCAGTTGTACATTGCTAACGTGACGTTGCCATTTACAGTAATGGCAAAGCCCAAACCTTCCTTTCCAATATTTGTAAGTCTCCCCTGTGACAGGCCTATTGAGCCCTAAAGGAAGGGTACTTCACGTTAAAAAGATGGACAGGTGGTATAATACTTGTTATTTTTATTGTGGAAAGGCTATTAGCCCCATTGGTGAGTAAAGAGTTGTAAGCGGACAACTCAGCTGTGCTGATTTCTGAAAGGGGCTACTAAATATGATACTTCAAGGTTTCAAAAGAACTGCTGTAGTAAACTTGCCCAAGTTGAATTTAATGTAAATATTGCACAGCTGACATCTTTAGAAAGCAATAGCAGCTGGTGACATTTGAAAATGGTGGGGTGTAAAAGTTGGGTAGGGCTTTTATGTAGCGAGCAAAGTAAACAAGCTGAATGGACAAACGTAGGATGCAGAAGGAGGGGCGGGGTCCTCCTCCTGAGACAAAAATAAAAAAAATTGGCACATGGTGCATTTTAATGCAAATTAATTTAGTGAGAAAGCGACATTTATAAACCAGTGAGAAAGTATAGTCTTGAAATAGAAACTACATAAAAAATTGCCCCAATCATATCTTACCACATTGTTATGTTCAACAGTTACTGTAATGTGCAAATTGTACAGCACAACAGATTCAGACCCTTCAAAGTGTGTGCTTGCTGTAGGAAAGTACTCTTTTTGACATGACCAGCCCCACATTTTGGCTGGTTTCTGATGTGGCTTTGACCGTTAGTGCACTGGGTCCCTGCTAATAAGGTCCTCAGGGCCAGATCCCTCCCCCCAAAACTGCACATTTGTTTTGCACAATTGGCAAACTGTGTAGCTACCACTGTAAGTCACTAGTAAATGATACTCATGGTACCTAGGGCCTGGGATACTGAGGAAGGTCTCTGAGAGCTGCAGCACTAATTGTGCCACCCTCAGGGACCCCTCACCTAACCCACACAGTGCTGCCATCACAGACTGCATGTGTTGGTTCAGGCTAAATTGAAAACACGACCTGTCACACACCTCTGGGTGCCAGGTCTTCTATCACTGCATGTGTCAGGTGTATATCACCCCTAAGACATTGTGCATCCAGGCACATGTGAGGGCATGCATGCATGAGCAGATATGCCCCTGCTATGTCTCTGTTGATTCTGAAACAAAGTAAGTGCACAGGGAAGCCATTTTAAATGCATGTGCTTAACACCGGGTCATCAAGAGTTCCCCAGCTACATGATGCCTTCTCTGAATTCTGGGATGTTTGGTATCATACACATCTGAATAATAAACCCTCACTGACTCCAGTGATGGATTTATTGATACATGCACTAAGAGAGCACCTTAGAGGTGCCCCCTGAAAACCTACCAACTGCTAGTGTGTTGACTGACTGGTCCTGACTAGTTCAGCACCACAAACGAGTTTCTGGCCCTCCAAGGTGAGAGCCAGTGCTCTCGAGGGCCTGAGACAAAGTCCTGCTCTGGGTAGAGGTGTGACCTTCTCTCCCAGACAGGATAGACATTCCAGGGCAGGGAGCATCAAATGCCTTGCTGCTTTTTTAATGCGACCAAGGTCTCTCCAGATGGTGGAGATGACTAATACCCCTATGTCCTGACCCCACTTTTGGTGGCAGCGCAGGTGGGAAAATTAGTTAAATTAGGAGGAGTGCCCACTTCATGCCACTCCCACCCCTAAGGTGGACAAGCTGAAGTGACACTATTTAAATTCTCTACCTTGTTTGGAAGGAATCAGGCCACTAGCGCTAGGGTTAGGCCCCTTCCTAGCGGAAGTGGTCATAAGAAGGGTGTAGTCACCCTAGAGGTGGTCAGCACATTGGCTACTGCCTGGCACTCTCTGCAACACCCCTAAAGTGAGTATTTGTGTGGAACCCTTGAACCCTAGAACTCAGATTTTGACAATCTAAGAAGACCTGGACAAAGAAGAGTAGCACCCTCAGAAAAGGACAAGACCAAGCAGCTGATCTGGACCCCTCGGGCCTGCCGGCTGACCTTGAAGGAGCCTGCACAAGAAGCTGACTTGTCCCGCCTTCAGTAAAGACACAAGTCTCCTGTGGGCATGGGACTTGCAACAAGAAACTCCAAAGAAAAGACTCTGCAGCTGCTGGACCCCAAAAATCAGACACCAGAATTGACCATTGTTCCCCGACGTCCAAGACAGGAGGTGCCAACATGGGTCACCAGCATCCCAGAGGAAGAGCCCAGTGTGGTTTCACCCATCTTGGACTCTCCAGAGGCACTTGCAGCTTCTGGACTCAGGCCCCCTTTCCCACAGGCTTCTGGAGAGAGAAAACCCGACATCTCCAGCAACCACTGCACCTGTGACCCCTGACCCCACCTGAGGTGGGTCATCAGTGCTAACGATATCCCCTGGCTGTTAAAAGCTCGATTCCACCCTGAGGCCACACCTGCTGGACTCCCCGACAATGCCTGCAGCCTCAACATACAGGGCCTCCTGACCGCGAGTGCGAGCGGACGTGAAAATCCGATACTTAAAGACACCGCTGCATCTGTCGCCCCTGGGCACAGAAGAGGACCAAACATGTTCCTACGTCCCTGAGTACCCCAAGTCTAATAACTACCTGTTTGTTGTCCCCGACTAGCTTTCTAGCCAGAGACTGCAGCTTGTCTTCAAGACAACCAAACTCCTATAGGAAACCATTGGGCACCCAACGCATTACTGCGCCTCTCCACCCAGCCGCTCAAGTGCCGCCCGGTGTGATCTATTGGTGTGGTTCTGATCAGTGCCCAGTACTTATCCTAACTACCTGAAATTGGCTTCATAAGACAATGTTAACCCTGTGTTTGCGGAACATTGTTTTTCCTCCATGGGAAAATCTTAAGAGAAAATTGCACTGTGTCTATTTTTGAAACTGCCAAGTATTTAAGTATAAAAGTCTACTTACCTGATCATTAAGGTCTTGAGTTTGAAACATAAAAAAAATGTTATTTTTCTAAATTGGTCTCGGATTTATTATTTGTGTGTGTGTCTCATTTATTGCCTCTGTGAGTGCAACAAATGCTTAGCACTACCCTCTGATAAGCATAACTGCTAGCTCCTACTACCACAAATACAGTTTTAGTCCTATCTACTTTTGACTCTGCAATACCTATTGGGTATCCACTGGACTCTCTGCACAATGTACTTTATTTTAGTGCACTATGTAGAGAGCCAGCTTCTTACACTTGCTCAATGTCTTGCACTGCATGCAGCATCGACTTTGGAAGAAAATGCTCTAACCAGGCTTCAGGATGCACCAACAGCTGCTAACTGCAATCAGCCATACATAAATATGTGTAGACAGGTAATTAAGTGGGATGAAAAAAGTGGGGCCTCTCTAAAAGGGAACATTTCAAATACATTTCTGTGATTCCTATAGTGTGCCACCCTACCAATATTTTGGTTTCTTTCCTAGATGTTATTGCATCCAGATATTTAACAACTGACATACACCTAAAACCTGTCAGTACTATTGGCTTTGTCAATGATTGTTAGCAGTTTAAGATAAACAAGTAATATTAATGATTTGTTATAAATCGGAAATGATTCAATTCTGAAATTGTGATGCTTTTAATTACATATTATAGAATCTTGTGGAAGTAGTGGGCTTCACTTAGGTACCTTTTATGTGAGATATGTATGTGCTTTTTCTTTGCACATCTTATTCATCTACACATCTTCAACCCTATCTCTTTCCTCTTCTGCAGCCTCTTTTCACTCTACCCAGCATACACTTCCTTGCATCTCCCTCATTTCACCCCCCCCAAACATACAGTGCACTCACTCACTCACATTTAAGCACTTTTCTTTTACGTTTGTTTTGCAAATATTTTGACATCTGTGTACTCCCTTCACAAACATTTACACAGAATTTCAATTGCAACTGGCATACATGACCATTGATCTTTGTGCTCTGCAGCGAGGCCAACCCACTGTCAGGCACTTTGCTTTACCATCAGCCTCAATGTCAGAGCTCTCAATCAAAGTCACTTAAAAACACCGGGCATGACTCACATTATGCACCATACAAGAGTAATGAGATGCACAAAAAAATACAGAAACACATGATTAAATAGCTAACACTCTGGGGGGATGCAAGATTAAGTAAAATGTGAAATAAAGGAGGAACTAAATTGTGGACATTCATTAACTTAACATTTTTAAAATTCATTGTTTATAAATCAATTCATGTTTTTGGCATTAAAGTTAATGGCATAAAGTTAGTGTCAGTTTTAACGCTATACAGCATGTAACTGTCTTCACTATAAGCACATATGGCCAGATGTATGATGCATTTTATTGGTCGCAAATGACCCATTGGGCCATTTGCGACTGGTAAAATGCATTTCCCTATGTACCAACTCTATTTTCCCAGTCAGTAGCTATTACCGACTCGCAAAACAGGGCTTGCGAGTCGCTATTAGTAAGGGGCATGGCAAAGGGCATCCCCTCCTAATAGGGAGTCACACTGGTAATGTATGAACGTTTTGCGACCGGGAATGCGGTTGAAAAACATTCATACTCTCCCGACTCCTTGAAGGAGATGGTAACCCATTCACATACTGGAAGGGGTCCCCAAGGGATTCCTTCTCCTTTGTTAAAGGGGCGCCAATATTTTTTCAGAGCCGACAGTGGTCCCACGGACAACTGCTCACTCTAAAAAAGACCAACGGGGTGCATTTAAAAAAAAAATGCTTTATTTAAAAAGCAGTCACAGAGATGGTGGTGTGCTGACCCCAGCAGGACACCATCCCTGTGAATGCCAGCCATTCCCAAGGGGTCGCAAATTGTGATCTGCCTCATGAATATTAATGAGGCAGGTCCCTTGCGACTCATTTGGGAATCGCAAAAGGTTTCTCAGACACTGTTGTAAATCAGTGTTTGCAACTCACAATTTGCAAGTCATACAAAAATGCTAATTGTGAGCCACAAACTCAGATATTTGAATCATCTTCCCAAGGGAACAAAAACCCTGCTTGTCTTTTCGGGTGTAGTGGAGCAAATACAGCAACTCTACTGCCAAAAAGGGCCAGCGACCTTCAGCCAGGACCTGCGGTGTCACAGTGGGGGGGGGGGGGTGGTTACCAGGACTGGGGTCTCAGCACAATATAAATAACACAAGATAAGCATTCTTGGGTTCATCTTTCTCCTGGTGGTGAGCTCTAGCCACCAGGAGTATTTTCAGTAGAGCTCTGGGAGTTTAAGGGGGTGCACTCTGCAGAGAGCTGGTTTCACTGGCTCCCTGCACCAGCCTTCTCCTCATAACCATGCCAACCTGGCCATTTTGCAGGGCATCTGAAGGGGCAGTCGAGTCCATGTCATCCCCAAACTGGTCCTTAGGCGGTGTGAGGGGGCCAGCAGCACTGAGTCTTGGAGAGACCCACTGGCCCTGGGTCAGTTGAAGACAGAGTTCTTAGTCCATTAGAGCATCAGGGAGATTGCTTGTCCTGCTTTCCATGGTATTTGCTGCTGTTGCATTCTGGATTCTAGGTTTTTCTCTCTTTCTCTCCCTTGTGCAAGAACTTTTAAATGGTAGTGGAAAGGTCTAGAGGCCAGGCACCCCTTGCCACTCCTAGGGTGCCACATCATGCTCCCAGCCCTGTCCCAATCCTCCTGCACACCATAGGGAAATCCAAGATGACACCATCAAGTGGTGTCTGTGTACATCTCCTCTGGGGGCCTCAGTTTCACCTCTAGCACTGTGGGGGACTTTTCCACCAGATCTTTAAAGGGGAGCCCCTCCTGTGTTGACTCCAAAGGTCTGGGCTCCATCCTTTATTCAGTGGGCCTGAACATTTCCCATCCCTGGTAAAGTGTAGCAGCTAATTAACAAATGCAGATTTTCTTCCTCTTTCCTTCCTCCTCAGGTGGTGAGTAAACCACTGTTAATGACTCCTTTTGTGTGGGGAGGCCTTTTTTTCCCTCTGGTGGGGAACAGAGTAATTAACTTAGCCCAACAGGGTGACCAGAGGCCTGAAACCTGATCTTGAGCTAAGCCAGAGGAATATGACTATTCTGGACAACGCATAAGGCGAACATGTAGACCATTGGAACTTGCATATTCAAACATGTTTGATACCTTCCCTTAATCTGTAGGCCAAAAGGAAGCAAAACATTTTTATAACACAGTGACATTGCAGATAAATCAGTAAATCAAACTGACCTTAATTATCAGTGCCCACTGATATTGTAAAAGCTATCCCATGGGTGAGATACAAGTAATGAGATTAACCCACAGTAAAAAGTCCAAAACAGGGAAATCAAAAAGCATATCTGGGTGTACTAAATGGGCAGAACCCTTTAGCAATAGCGCCCTATCATGGGGCTAATGAAAAGCATGTTGGTGTTTGATACCAGATAAAAGGACATTGAATCTTCACCCACAGATTGCAACTTACTCCATCACTTGTGTGGGAAAACATTATCCATTGAAACTCATGGAGGCTATGATGACAGTCAAAGGTGTAAGAATCAGTCAAGGCCTTGCTGAATTTCACTCTCCTTCTATGCATTTTCATGTGCCCTTTCTGCTGTTACCTATACTAAGAGATCTCCTTGCAGTGAAATCAGTCTCATCTTGTCTAAACTGTCACCATGAAACAACAAACAAAAATTGTGTGAGAGTTTATTAAATGTTATTCTATTCCCCTTACCACAATCTAACAGTAAGAAGGCAAGGTTCATAGGCCCTTCATGTATATGCATGCTGACATGTTTCACCAACTTCTGTAGCCCGTAGGCAATAAAGTGCATTAATTAAAGCTAGTGATTGGTAACGGGTGACCAACAGCCACACACTTATAGGGCCAAAATGAACTTTGCTGTATAGTACTAAAAAGAGATATCCGTGTTAATCTTTATCCCATGCGTTGCATAAAAGGTACTTGATTGGTACTGCTTAATTCCCCATCATTTTACTTTTGTTGCCAGATTTTGTCAGATGTCTTCAATGCACTTCTCACTAGAAAAGCAAAGCAGCCTACGAAACCTGCCAAGAATGTGATATAATAATTCAATCTGGGCACTATAAAAGTCAGCATCACAGAGCAGATGTGAGAGGGGGCAATACATAGCTTACTCTTGCACTATTGCACTAAAGGTTAATCTGGAATCTGTATTATTTGGATATTTTTTTCAATTTGAATTTCAACACAAACTGAATATGTTAACGCTGAGCTTGTTAATTAAATTATTAATGATTATTCATGTATTCTGAGCGTTGACTTTGTGATGGTGCAATCAGCAACATGTGAACCATGTACTAGTAGAATCATAGATTTTAAGTTTTGCTTTCATTGGACTAAATGCGAACATTGATTCTTTAACCAATAGGGACATGGAAAGTAGTTTTAGGAAATCTAACTTAGCAAGGCTGCACTGAGGAGACATGCCATTCTCACCATCCTTCTTGAGAGTTTAGGCCATTAGCTATATTCTTTTGAACTGCTTGAAGAGACTTTGCTTTTCTGAACTTTGATGCTGAATGCTGATGCCTAGCTGACCAGATTAATGTCCTGATGATGAAGACAGTCACAGTTTGCTGATCCGAACTGAGGAAAGGTATACTGATTATGATACTGTTTGCTATGTCTATTTGCTTTTGTTTCTATGTACCAACCGCTAATTTTGATAGAGCCATAGTTAGATGTTTTCCAAATGTGTGTTAACTAAATTCTTTTGCATGAAGTCCATACATGCCATTCTAATCTGATTTTAGATAGGGTTCTCACTAATTATGTCTGGTACATGCAATAACAGTTGATGTATTTTCTTTGCTGAAACCTAAACGGATCTCATTTGTTCAGTTATTCTTGATATTAATTTGTATTGTAAACTTAGAATGTATAGTAACCCAAGCCTTGATTAGATTGCGATTCTTTAGCCTCTTTTGTCAGCCAGTGTTGTTTCTGTATGCTTATCATTTGATTAACACTAAATTACATAATCTTAGCACTGTTTATATAGGGAAATAAACATTCTAACTTTTACATAAAGGTGTGGTTATTCATGGCTGCCAGGTCATGGTGTGTGATAATTACTGACTCCCATTAACTACAAATGTTATTCACTGTTATTGGCTATTGATTTGTATTTGGTACAGGATATATGATGGGAAAACCTCAAAGCGAGTCAAAAGGCCCATCAACCTATTTGCGTCTCTTTGTAAGTTTACTTATTAAGGTCTAACGTGCTAACAGAAACGATCCAAGGTGTTTCTGAGAAATGTAGCCTTCTGTGGAAATAAAGAAGGTCTCATCAAAAGATCAGCTCTTGAATAGCAGGATGAGGAAGAATGCAAAATAAGAATTAATAAGATCTTTGAGGCATTGAGTTTAAGTGATTTAGAGAACCTCCCTTGATGGAGTGCAATCAACAAATCATTTACGTGAATTACATTACTTGAATCTGGCACCTTGAGGTAAAGTTAAGTGCTGTTGCATATTTGTAAATAATGACTTCAGCAACATTCAAAAATGTGTGAAGCATTGAAAGTAAATCCTTAAAAGAGAATGAGACATATGTTACAGTGGAACATATCATTGTACATAGGAAAAGTGGCAGATATTGAAAATTCCATATGGATTTAATGGGAGCAAAAAATGGAAAACCACTCTGGAAGCTTAATTCTAATACCCATACTAGAGCGCAGTGCATACTAGTGCAATCAGCTCAATGATGCTAAATGGTACTGGAACCCAGAATGACAAATAAGCAGGCATCACAGTTGATTAACATATTTGAGGCATTCTCAAACCCCTACAGTGTGGTTGTCTCAGTAATGCAAGATTTGGTAATAGCGAAGAAGGTGATATGTGTCAATAACATCTAGAAGTTAGATTTCAACATATTGGTTAACCTGTTTGCTAATCTGGTGTGGACCACTAATATGGCAGTAACTATTCAAGCCCTAAATGTAAAGGGATGATTTTTGAGGTGGAGATGTACTTGGGAAGCTGCGAGGCCACAGCAAAACATTATGGGCCAGATTTAAGAAAAGTGGTGCTGCAGCCAGTGCAACGCCACTTTTCTTGTGCTCCTTAGTGCCCCCCCAATGCCACCATGTGTGAGCTGTATCTAAGATACGGCACACCCTGGCAGTAGTTAAGGAAGCTAGTGCCATAATTTTTTACTCTAGTTCGGAGTTTTGCAGGATTAGCGTAAAAAATGTTGACAATAATTCTTCGAAGCCCATCGAGGCCCAATGTAACCAATGCTGTGCCTCCTTTTAATGCCTGCACTGAGCAAGCATTAAAAGAGCCAAAAAATATGATGCAAAGAAATCTCTTTGATTTCCTTGCGCCATTTTTTCGGTCCCCCTAATCGGGAAACGCCCCCTTTGCATACATTATCCTGGAACAGGCATAATATAGCCCAAATGGTTACACAGTGGCGCATGCATGCAAATTTGGCGTGGCGATTTTTGGCCACATTAGCGTAAATAAAATGACACTAATGTGGCATAAGGAGGCGCTAAGGGCTCGTAGATGTGCCCCTATGTTGACAACAGATGAATTCCTGGCAGGAAACCAGAATATTCAAAATATATCTCAGTGTTGATTTATGATACAAGGTGTGTTTGTAATATGAAAATAGGATGTCAATTTCAGATTTGACATTAGTAACAGAAGCCATCATGCTAAATCTTCAGAAAGGTGGATCATTTAGGAGCAGAAAGAGGGTGAAGCAGTATGTTTAGTGTGAAAATAAAGACATGGAGTAAAGTTGTTGTATTGGACAAAATGCAGTTGTGTAAAAACCCATATTTCAAAGGCAGGCCGAAATATGAGAAATAATAATTAAGGGCGGGCTATGAAATAACATCATAACGAGATTTCCTAAACCACCATGTAGTGCTTTAACATTGTCAGGGATACTATGCTCATGTGCAAAAGAAGAGCACTATATGCAGCAAGGTTATAATGTGGCAAGAAATGCAAAGTATATGGCACATTCTGTGACAGTATTATTTATATCCATTTGAGCTAGAAGCAACATTGTTCTGAAATCTGCAAATTATGTGGGAACTATGGTAAATCCATAATTATGTGTCAATCTCTGTAGCCACAGGTTTACATAAGTCATCATCATTTCCCGTTCTTTAATCAACAAATTATTCAAGAACTGTAAACAAAATCTGAAGATTCTAATTCAAATCAGTGCCCATTATTAGCTAAACTTCAAAGACAAAAGCTTTTTAAGGGTATCTGCCCCAAAATTAACAAGTAAAATAAAAAAAACATAATGGCTAACATGTAACACAAAAGGATGATGGACGGGGTGCTGAGACTTTTCAAACACTCACCCCCAATCACAAATCTGGGTTTAATCCATTGTTCTTTTGCTCACCATGCCACCCCAGTTTAGACCCAGCCACATGCAAATCCGTCTTGATCCTGCTACCGATGGGAACAGCCCAGTCTGAACTGCCAGGGCAGGTCTTCCCTGGAACGGAAGCAAAAATCCTGGGACCAGTTTTGGGGTATCACCTATCATTAGCAAGGCTAGCTTGAATCCAGTGGCACAGTGTGCAAAGGACCCACGTCTGGGCAAACCTTG
The DNA here is from genome assembly GCF_031143425.1 of Pleurodeles waltl. Taxonomy (NCBI): domain Eukaryota; kingdom Metazoa; phylum Chordata; class Amphibia; order Caudata; family Salamandridae; genus Pleurodeles; species Pleurodeles waltl. Next base: position 33,409,202 of record NC_090437.1, read on the forward strand.
GCTACTTACGGTGACTTTAGCAACACAAAAGGATGATGGACGGAGTGCTGAAACGTTTCAAACACTCACTCTCAGTCACAGATCTGGGTTGAATCCATTGTTCTTTTGCTCACCATGCTACCAGAGTTTGGGCCCAGCCATATGCAAATCAGTCTTGACCCTGATCCCCATTAGAACAGTCCAGCCCAAACTAGCAGGCTGGGACTTCCCCGGATCAGAAATAAGCATCCTGGGACTGGTTTCAAGGCACCACTCATCATTAGCGAGGCTATCTTCAATCCAGTGGCACAGTGAGCAGTGGGACCCACATGTAGGTATACCCTGGTCACTTATGATGACTTTAGAAACACAAAAGGATGATGGAAGAAGTGCAGAAACTTTTCAAACACACAAACCCAGTCACATATCTGGGTTGAATCCATTATTCTTTTGCTCACCATGCCACCCCAGTTTGGAGCCAGCTATATGCAAATCAGTCTTGACCATGCTCCCCATGGAAACAGTCCTGCCCAGATTTTGTGGGTTTGCTATGTGCACCCTAAATGGCAAGGCTATGCCCAGACATGCGCCCCTTGCTCGCTGAGCCACTGTATTCAAGCTAGCCCGGCTGATGAGGGGTAATACTCCGAAACCAGTCCCATTATACTTCTGTTGTTTCCTGTCCATGTAGAACCAAGCTTGGCAATTCGGGCTGGACTGTTCTCATTAGAAGCAGGGTCAAGACTGATTTGCATATGGACGGGTCTAAACTGGTGTGACGTGGCGCGGAAACTGACAATGGATTAAACCCAGATCTGTGACTTGGGTGAGTATTTGAAAAGTTTCAATACACAGTCAATCATTTTATTTTGGGGTTTTGTAACATGTAAAGTAGTAATATATTACCGTTTCAGGATTCTGGTTACGTGTACAACCCACTCAGTATTTAGCATTGTGGTTTAAGATGATCCCAGAAACCCTCAGTGTCAATATTGAACCATATTACACCATTGCCAGGTATGCCGGCTTAGTGACTCGACGGGTCCTTGAAACATGTGGTGCAGGTAAGGTGGGAGGGCAGAGGGGTTTCATCCAACAGTGTATGCTCATTTGTAAATTGCCTGGAAGCATTTAGAAGTGTTTTTAAAGTCTGATAGGATGTTTGCAACCAGAATATGATTTTGTGAACTGAATTCTGTAGTATTATGTGAATTTGTAAAATCAACATTCATCGTAGAACAGCCCACTTAATACATCTTAAACTGGCAGGTCTCAATTTGCAGTCTCCTACAATTCGCTGCATACACAGGGATGGTGGCCTGCAAGTGACAAGAGACTACCATCACTGTGCTTGCATTTTCAACAAAAAACGTTTTTTAAAGCACCCTAGGTTTCTCAGAGGAACAGGTGCATTTAAAATGTCTTCTACTTGGAAAGACATCAGGGAGAGCAGATAGATGACTCTTCGACCACTACCTACCTACCCTGAGGCTGCAAACACGATTCACAAAAGGAAAGGGATTTCCCCTTTGCAAATTAGTTACTAGGGCCCAGATTTAAGAAGGTCCAGCACCATGCTATCGCTGCCTTAATATCATTTTTTTTTACACTAAGGCAGCGCTGAAGTGGTCATTTGTCTGCGCCATATTTACAAAGTGGTGCAATGCATGCATTGCTCAACTTTGTAACCCTTTGTGCTGCATTATGCCTCTGCCAGTCATAATGTATGCAAAAGAGGCGTGCCCCTATTAGGTGGGGCCGAAACAATTGTGCAAATAAAGTTTTGTGTTATTTTTTTCGGCACTTTTAATGCCTGCTTAGAGCAGGCGTTTAAAGGGGGCATGCCATTATTCATAATGGGCCCCTACTTACTCTGCAGGAGTAGGCACAAAATGTTGGCTCTACTCCTGGAGAGTACATCAAAAGCGTCTAAAAAAAAGATGCTATTGCCCCCGACCCTGCGCCACAGAGTGCCATATTTTAAATACGGCACAAACATTGTGGCAGTAGGGGGGCATTAAGGGGTGTAAGGAAAGTGGCGCTTAAATCTGCCCCTAGGTCCTTTACGGTGTCAGTAACTTCTAAATCACTGATATGCACCATAGCAAGATGCTATTTGAAAGAAATGCTCCTTTCACTCCCATTTATAATTGTGATTCAGTTCAATCAACTATATTTATAACTTAGATTATAACACAAATAACTTACATTAACGTAAAGGTGCAAGCAATAGCACAAACAGAACAATTAAAATCTCATTGTTTCATAAATAATTAATCGCTCATAGAATTGCAACATTGCACAATACATCTAGAAGACACCCTACCACCGAACAGACTGCAGCATCACTAAGTAGCTATAAAATTTGTAGAGGTGGAATGCATCGTCCAAAATTTCATTGTTTTAAGGAGAAATTAAAAACTTTCTGTATATAATCCCTAAAATGTACAAAAAAATATAAAAGGACGCGGGGTCTGTTTCGATAAATCATCAAAAAGGCACATACTAGCGCTAACATACTGACACAGCAAAAATATATGGCGATTTGCTCCAACCAGAAATCTAAATAAAAGCACACACTCCCAATGACTGATATTTCTAGTAGTTAAGGTTCAGTTTGACTTGTAGTCTTTACCCCAGTATATAGTCTTATGCTGGATTTACTTAATTCGATACAGTCCCGTTCATGCCGTCTCATGTCAGGGAAAGTTCTCTTAGCCCTGCGTTTGTCCTGCTTTACAGAAAGAAGTAGGATTGTCAAAGAGTACACTTTTTCCTTTAGAGTTACAGGGTTGCTTAACATAGGACAACCATGAGACATCACACCATTCATTACAGTGCAGAGAACCCTTAAAAACATCACAGTTAAAAGTGGCATGTACATCAGTCCAAATTGCTATGCAAAGCAACAGGGCGGCTAGCTTAATTGAATCCTCAATATACCATAAACACAACAATGGCGTCCAAAATGGAAACTACCAAGGGGAAAACAGAGTAACCACCAGCAAAATCCTTCCAAATTGCTTTTCAGTATGTGGCACTAAACCCATTTATCAGAAAAACCTTTCTCACTCTAACTAATTGTGTCCATCAGAAAAATAAATTTTTGGTCACACACCCTGAGATTTTGCGAAGCGCAGGGTTTGCAATCACAAAAAACTTAAGCACATTTATCACATTATGTTTAATTTTTTCCATGCATCAGTTTTTGATTAAAATAATATTTTCCATTGAAATGTATACATCTTTAGTTAGATTATTTTTTTTGGCTCTAAAGTACATGGAATAGTTTTCTGTGGGTCAAATTAGTGCAAATGCAATTAACCCCACGGAATGATGGGTTAGAAGGAAGGTCAGGCTAGGTTATGGGAGTAGAACAGAGGGACATTCAGATGATGAACAGGCTGGAATCAGAAATAGACCACAAGAGATGTAGTTTGAGTATGACAGCAAGACTACATCTTGGTGAGTAGTTAAAATCCCCTCAGATAAGCACAGGGTCAAAATCATAGCCCACTACATTTATTAGGTCTCGGGGGTGGCTTGCACAACCAAGATGGCAGATGCACTCTAACGAGGCTGTGCTGTGCAACCCTATTTATCTACCTTCTATCCTGCATGTTGCCCGGCATCGGTGAAATGGAATTGTCACTAAAGCACTAATGGATCGCATGCATGTCCTAGAGTGCAGGGCAGAGGACGCAGAGGGCTGCTCCAGGAGAAACAATGTCTGCGTGGGTGGCCTCCCTGAGGGGGTCGAGAAGCAAAACGCAGTTGCCTATGTGGAGTGCTGATTCCGTGATCTACTCCCTCCAACTGCACTCTCATAGTTCTTCTCAATCGAACAAGCCCATTAAGTTCCGTCACGCAAGCCCCCGCCTGGCTCTAACGCAAGACCACAGCTGTTCCGTCTTCTTCATTATTGTGACAGACTCGTTCTTATGGGAAATGTGGAAACTTTGAGATATTGCCATCGATAATCTATGCGTTATGTTCTTCCTGGACCACACTCTGGGGGTTCAAAGACAAAGGAACTCCTTCTTGGTTCTCAAACATCGCCTCTGTGACCTGGACCTACAATGCTTGTTCCTGCTCGCTGCACATCTATGTATTGTTGCTGAGGGGACATCATGCATTTTCAAATCCCTGGGTGTTGGACCTGGTCCTTTTTGCAGGGATATCCCCAAACTTTTTGCCTCCTTCCACCTATTTTTTCTGACCTGCTTTTGTTGGCTTTGGGACTCTGGGCACTTTACCACTGCTAACCAGTGCTAAAGTACATATGCTCTCTCTTAATTATATTGGTGATAGGTTTATCCATGATTGGCATATTTGATTCAATAGTAAGTCCCTGGTATAGTTCCCAGGGCCTGTAAGTCAAGTGCTACTAGTGGACCTGCAGCACTGATTGTGCCACCCACAGGACTAGCCCTGTAAACATGCCTCAGACCTGCCAATGCAGTGTCTGTGTGGGCAGTTTTACACTGCCATTTCGACCTGGCAAATGCACCCACTTACAAAGCAGAAATCTTCCCTTTTACTACTTGTAAGTCACCCCTAAGGTAGGACCAAGGCAACCACTGGGCAGGGTGCAGTGTATTTGAAAGGTAGGAGATGTACTGGTGTGTTTTACATGTCCTGATAGTGAAATACTGATAAATTTGGTTATCACTATTGCAAGGCCTATCTCTCCCATAGGTTAACATGGGGATTGCCTTAAAATGTCTTTCAAGTGCAATTTCCCATTGGGAGCAGATAGAGATATGGAGTGTGGGTCTCTGAACTCACAATTTAGGAATACATCTTTTGGTGAAGTTGGGTTTTAAATTGTAAGTTTGAAAATGGCACTTTAAGAAAGTGGGCATTTTCTTGCTTCACCATTCTGTTCCTCTGCCTGTCTGTGGAATACAAATATGGGCCAGATTAACAGTTGGGCTGTTTGTGAATTCACTCTATACAGTCACATAAAGGGAGCTGAGGTGTGCCCTGCATATCCTGATGGGTCTTCCCTGAGCTAAAGTGGTGGGAAGAGCTGACACTTTCACCTGAATAGGGCTGTACCTGTCTTTACACAAAGCAGTCTCCAGCCCCCTTGAGCGCATCTGGGGCCAGGGCAGGAAAGGCAGGGGTTTGTGCACTACAAAGACTTTCCTTTGAAGTTTGCCTACTTCAAAGGTAGAAATGGGTATAAGTACTGGACCTCCGATGGCACAAAGTTAGAATCCTTCTGGACTGAGTATATTCAACCAGGAAGAAGAGCTGGATGCTGTAGGAGGGACTGTCACTCTGCTATTTGTTTTGCTGTGCTGGCCTGCTGCTTGTTGCTTCTGTCCTGGGAGAGAAAGGACTGGACTTTGCTTTCTACATACTGCTTCCAAATGTTCTCCAAGGGCTTGGACTGAGCTTGCCTCCTTTTTGAAGTCTCAGGGACATCAAAGACTACATCTGCCAGCACCTGGGCTCTCTTTCTGAGAGTCCTGACTCGCCAAATGGTGCTAAATCCAGTTCCTGGGACCATGGGAGTGGGTTTTGGTGCAACCAAGACAAAACCAGGTACATTGCCTGCTGAGCGACTTCAGAACTGCCGCCGTTATCCACCTCTGCACTGCTGCCTGCACAGGATCTGAGGGCCATGACTGTGACTGATGCCACAGGCCCAGTGCTGTTGGAGCACCTCCGAAGTCTCGCCACAGGGTGAGTCCCGAGTGTTATGTCACCGACATCGTGACATCTGAGTCCACCACAGTACCTGTGTGATTGTGACCCCACAAAGACGATGCTACGCGTCTTGACCTGCTAGATTCATTGTCCTTGCCTTGTCACAAGAAACCAATGCCCACCACCAATGCTGCATCACCCCACCTGCAATTAAAGGACTGAAGCTTCGCCTCCCCTACCTAGCAGTAAGGAACAGGCACCTCACCTCCCCAGTGGGAGTAAGGAACCAACACCGCACTGGCTCCAGTGATGCCTCACCTCCCCAACTCAGCGCAACGTCTTTGTTTCCTCATCGTTTTCCAAGGTACAGTACCCGGAGTCAGTGCAACTCTGTGACCGCCTCACACTTCCTTGTGAGTGGCATCGGACTGTTGGTAACAAATTTGTCAAGACGCCGTGATAGCCCCAGTTGGAGTTGTGTTTCTAAGCACTTTACTAAGAGTTAACCTTTAAAAATTCCTATCATTACTTGGATATGTTGGATTTTTGTTGTTTTGGTCTTGATTAATTCAGATAAATATTGGCTATTTTTCTAAACTTGTGTGGTGTCCTTTTGTAGTGTTTTCATTCTGTTCCTGCCTTTGTGTGTGTGTGTGTGTGTGTGTGTACAAATACTTTAAACATTGTCTCTGATATAAGACAGACTGCCTGTGCCAAGCTTTCAAGGGGTGAGCAGCAGTTAACTTAGCTGCGTGGCTCCCTTACCCTGACTAGAGTGAGGGTCCCTACTTGGACAGGGTGCAAACCACTGCCAATTAGAGATCCCATTTCTAACACCTGGAGGCACCTGGGACTAGCCGGAGGCAATCTATACTGTTAAATCCTCACCAATCTACACCAGTGACAAAGATACCTCGTGACCCTACTGGGAGTCACTGTCATGGATGCTGACATCAACCACGATGCTACCCTCAGCCCAAAGTTATCCCCAACCTGGTAGTAACACTAGAAAGGCCCGAGCTCTACAGATAGCAGCAAAGATCTGTGAAGCTATTCAGAGCTCACAACCCAATGGTGGCTCCACTAAGTCACTCAGCGATGACAGCTCCTTGGCTACATGACCTGCTGAGGTAAACTTAGCAGTCCCCCCTGACTTGACACCGCAGATGGCAGACAACATTATATGACCTGCACTTTGCACAACCTTTTGTGGCTCATATGAAAGACTTGTAACATCTGATGCTTAATGTTGATTTACCTGTGTTTCTTCTAGCCTCTCTTCCTTTACAGCTGGCATGAGGTGGAACTGTTTCAGCAGTTCCTTGTTATGTTTTACTAATGTAATATAGCTACCTTGGACCCCGTTGCAGCATCCTGACCCTCCCTAGCTGGTACATGCTCATCCTTATTGCATGGGGGTATCCCATCTTAGATTGCTGTACCTCCCCTCCTTGCTCTCTTCTGATTGTTTGTATTGCTGTTTTTGACCCCTGCAGTTCAGCAGTTTGGGCGGCAATGTGTTGTCACTCTGCTCTGATGGTATTCATTGTTCTTTCTTGGTTTTCTCCTTGGTTATATTTTTCTCTTCTATGGAGCCCGACCCCATTGATCAAACCCTCATGATGCAAACATTCTTCATGGGGGGTTGGCCTTCCACCCTATGCATGGTGGCTGACCACTACACTCTCCTCCATTGAATACATGATCCACACTACTATTATCACCTGGAAAGTGTGGGGAATGCACACCCCTTTGCAGCAATATGATGTCTACTCATATCACAAACGTTGCTCACACCACATAGTGCTATTGCAAGAAACGCATTTAACACTCACTGAAGCAGCAAAGTTCCAGAGGCATTAGCAGGGCAAGGTGTTTGCTACTAATTTCTACTCTTATGCCAGGGATATACTGATATAGGTCAAACCAGAGGTCCCCTTTGCAACAGATGACATTGTTGTAGATATAGAGGGCTGATATGTATTTGTAAAGGGACGACTAGTTGGCTGCCATATCCATATAGGCACTATGGTGGTCATTATGACCTGGGCGGTCAGCTTACTGCCACACCCGCGATGGCAGTAGTACCATTGCCAGGCCGACAGTAATGACCGCCAAATAATGACCATGGCGGTGATCCGTCCCATAGAGAGCCAATGTACCACACCAACCGCTAGCGCGGTACGACCACTGAACACATCGGTAGCACCCTACAGGCAGGTGGAATACAAGGATCCGCCCACCATATTATGACATAGCACACTGCCAGGATTTCCGGGGCAGTAGCAACAGCACCAAAAGCCTGGCGGAAACACATCATTTAAAAGGAGGCACTTACCTCCAGGGACACAGAGGAGTCTGCGGCTGCCATGGAACCAGAACTGCAAGACTTCCCGATTCTGTACCACGCCATGGCCGTCCAGGAGCACCAACACCAACGAAGACGACAACGGTGAGTACAGCTGCCTAGCACACAAAGGAGGGAGAGAGGGACATGCACGCAGAACACACACCATACACACACACCACACCCAGAATCAGCTGCAGAATAAATCGACTGTAGCAGGACCCAGGAGCAAAGAAAGCCAGGACACATACTTTTGTTCCAACCACTGTAATCATGTTGGATGAAAATTCAAGTTAAAAAAACATACACAACTGCATATGTGCATGCAGGCCTAAAGGCCAGTTCAAAGTCTCTAATGCCCACAGGGCAAAGTCCATGCCCTAACTTGACTCCTGACAACGTCGGTACTCCACTGTTCAGGGGCATCATGTTGGAAATGGGCAGGCAGCTCAGGGTTGGGGTCAGTAGGGGTAGCTTCTCTTTCAGCCCACTGACCCACTGGTTCTGGAGGGGGCTCCTTGCCCAATGGTTACTGAGGGGGCTCATAGCCCACTGGTTACTGAGGGGGCTTCTTGCCCACTGGTCCTGGAGGGGATCCTTGCACACTGGTTCTGGAGGGGGCTCCTTGCCCACTGGCAACTGAGTGGGCTCCTAGCCCACTGGTTCTGGAGGGGATCCTTGCCCACGGGTTCTGGAGGAGGCTCCTTGCCCACTAGTTACTGTTGGGGCTCCTTGCCCACTGGTTACTGAGTGGGCTCCTTGCCCTCTGGTGATGAAGGGGCTCCTTACCCACTGGTTCTAGAGGGGGGTACTTGCCCTCTGGCGATGGAGGAGGCTCCTTGCCCTCTGGTGATGGAGGAGTTTCCTTGCCCACTGGTTCTGGAGGGGGATCCCTGCCCTCTGGTGATGGAGGGGGGTCCTTGCCCTCTGGTGATGGAGGGGGCTACTTGCCCACTGGTTCTGGAGGGGGTCCTGGCCCCCTGGTGATGGAGGGGGCTCCTAGCCCACTGATTCTGGAGGGGGGTCCTTGGCCACTGGTTCTGGAGGGGCGTCCTTGTGCTTAGTTTTTGTAGGGGCCTTCTTGGGCTTAGTCTTGGGAGGGGTCTCGTTGGCCTTTGTCTTAGAAGGGTCTCCTTGGCCCTAGGTTTTGCAGGTGGCTCCATGGTCTTGGTTTGGGTTGGACTGGCACTTTAGCCCTCCGTTTTGTAGGGCGGAAGAACGTTCTTGGGGTGGGGGGCCAGTGTTGCACTCATGTGCCCCTTAGTGGCAGCTGGAGACTTTGGAGGTGGTACAGTGTCAGACTGGGTGCTTTAGGTACTGGGCTGGGGGGTGGGACCTTCCTCTTTGGGCAGGACGGGGGAGGGGAAGGGAAGAGGTCAAGATGGTAAAGGAAAAGCTTCTTAGGGCCAATGGGGTGGGATGTGGGAGGAGGGATGGGAGTAGAGGTAGAAGGAGTGGTTGTAGGAGGAGTAGGAGGTGTGCTGGACTTGGGTGCAGGTGCACAGACAGTGTGCATGTGTGAGGTGTGTGTGTGAGGTGGATGGCTGTTGGGGGTCTGAGTGCAGGCGTTTGTGTGTCTTTGGAGGGGGGTAGACAGGGAGGGGGAGGACCAACAGGACGTGTGGATGGATGTTGTGGTGGTGTCTGCAAGTGAGGTGGGTGTGCTGCATGATGTGGTGATGGTGGTGACTGCGCATGTGGTGTGTGGGATGTGGGTCTGCTGTTGTGGTGACTGTGGGCAAGGCTGTGTAGATGGAAGGTTCAGGGACTGTTGATGCAGTGCATGCAGGTGAGAGTGCGGATGTGACTGTGAGGGAGGAGGAGGATGGGGAGACAGTGGAGGCAGTGAATGATGTTGTATGTGTATTTGTGTGAGTGCTTGTGGACTGAAGTGTGCTGCCTGTGTTTGTCCGTACAAGTCTTGTGTGATGTTTTGTGGGCATGCTTGTCTGAATGTGTGCTTGTGATGGGTTTGGGGTGAGGAGACTGGGACTGGGAAGTGGTTGTTGGAGGGGGATGGAAGAAATAATGACACTGGCTGCCGTCAGTGAAGAGGCCAGAGCCTGAAACGATCTCTGTAGGGCCGCCAAACTACAGTGAATGCCCTCCAGGAAGTCATTGCATTGCTGCATCTGGGATGCCACCCCCTGGATGGCCTTCACTATGGTTAACTGCCCTACAGAGATGGATCTCAGGAGGTCAATAATCTCCTCACTGAGGGCAGCAGGGCTCACTGGGGCAGGGCCTGAGGTGCCTGGGGCAAAGGAGATGCCCACCCTCCTGGGTGAGCAGGCACGGGCAACTCATTGTGGCGCTACTGGGAGGGCAGTTCTGGTACAGGGTTGCGGTAGAACCTGTATCTGGGGTAGTCCCAGAGGGGTCCACAACCACCAGGACGCTCTCAAAAGAGGAGGAATCATAGTCAGTGGTATCAGCTACTGTCCCAGCTGTGGTGCTCCCCTCGCTCGCTGACCCATTGGTCTCCTCAGCGTCAGTGGATTCTGCCTCCTGGGTGCCATGGGTTGCAGCTCCCTCATTTGCCGGTGCCCCTGCTCCCTCGCCATATGATGCTTATGCACACATGGACAGGATGCCAAAAGTATAGACGGGGAAGAAAGAAAGGGAGCACAGGGTCAATCACAGCACCAACAGCACAGATGGCATACACATCACTGTTGCACACTGAGACTGAGACTGAGAATGGGCAGTATGGACCACACTGGCATACCATTGGCTAAGTACCACAGCAGGTAGGATCCAAACACTGCCAGCTACACACCAACTGGGACCAACTAAGCCCTGTCTGCCATAGAAAGCCAGTTACCTAGCAATCAAAAACATGCATTTCACCCTATTAATCTATGCTGGACCACGCAGCAATATCTAAACTGGCATATTGAGGCATCCACTGACTAGTACCCTGCACCCAAATACCATGCTAGGCAACAGAGATGGTTGTCAAACATACTGTATTCACCCCCTTGTGGCTGATGCCCTAAAGCACCCATCCAGCTCTGGGTAGGCCACCACCAGTATGTGGGCGATCAGGGGGTCAGGTTCCGATGGGCACCCCTCCCTCATTCTGAGGCCGTCCCAAGATGGGCCTCTATGGTCTGTAGGGCCCAGCATCTCAGGTCCTCCCACCGTTTCCTGCAGTGGGTGCTCCACCTGCTATAAACCCACAGGGTCCGCATGTCCTTGGCAATGGCATGCCACAACCTCTTCTTCTGATGGACGCTGACCTGCAGAGGAAAGACAAACAGTGGGACACCGTGAACCAGACAATGCAGCCTGTCACACATATGGTCTACAAACTGCATTTGCCCCTCACCAGGCACACACGACCTATACCCCTGCATTCACAGTGCCACCAGCCATACCCCCCAAATGACATGCTGCCAGCTCACTCATACATCTACATACAGCCATGTCGCATGCAACGTACCCATGATGTACTCGCCTGTGGCCTGGAGGCCCATACAACTGCCATACAGGGGTAGGACCCTATCCATGAGCCTCTCCAACTCCTCTGACATGAAGGCTGGGGCCCTTTCCCCTGTTGCACATGCCATGGTAAGTCCCAGACACAGGTCACAGCAGCACATGCAGTGAAGATGTATCACTGTGGAAAGTCAGGAATGAAGTGAAGTGGTAGAAAGAAGATGGCGGTCACGTCAGTGGCAGTGAACACCGTGACTGCCGGCGTTGATCATCATTGGTTCCCATAATCCATAGTGGGCCATGTTAGCCAATGAGGAATTGCACGGAGTGAGGTCACTTCCACCTGTCCCTGCATACAGGACAGGCGGACGCCATTTTCTAATGCTAGTACACACATACAGATTAATAAGTGCGTCATTGTAGTCGAATGAACTCACCTAGACAATTCCAGTGTCCAACATACAAGCATGCTGTGTACACTGCTGTAGTGTGTTCATGGTTCATGTTGTCACTCCCTTCTTACATTTGGGTCCCTTAAGTACCAACCACTGCAGAGGAATAGGAGGAGGAGGCAATCACCCATGTACAGACCCCTTGTACACTGGAGGACAGGCACATCATACTCACCTATCATCTGGACCGGGCCACAATCACAGAGCTGTGTGCACAATTGGTTTCCTGATCTGCTAACTGCTATCCATTGCACCACAGTAATACCCCCACTTGTGCAGGTACTCTCAGTGCTCCATTTCATGGGAACTGCCTCTTTCCATGTGACAGTGGGCTTGGCTGCAGGAATGTCGCAGCCAATGTTCTCTATTGTGCTTGCAAGGGTTTTGGCAGTCTCACTCAAACACATGTGCAGCTATATCACATTCCCCCAGGTAGATGATTTGCCCACTGTTAAGGCTGGATCCTATACAATGGGACATATACCACATGTAATTGAGGCCATTGACGGGACCGATTTTGTCTTAGTCCAATGAACAAGTGTACAGGAATTGGAGGAGTTTCCACTCACTCAATGTCCAGATGGTGTGCTTTGCTGACCAGTACATCACCCAAGTCACTGCCAAGTATCCTGGGTTGGTGTATGATGCCTTTGTCCTGAGGTATGGCAGTGTCCCACAGCTGATGGCACAACTACAGAGGCACAGAGTATGGCTTATAGGTGAGCCTGAGTCCCAATCCAATGTATGTTGGTGTATGCCTTCAGGAGTCATACCCCATGCCATTGTGCATGGCTAATGTGTGTCCCTCACTTCTTGCAGGTGATTACGGCTACCCGAACCTGTCCTGGCTCCTGACCCCTGTTAGGAATCCAAGAACAGGGGCTAAGAATAGGTACAATGATGCTCATGGGCGTACCAGAAGAATTGTTGAAAGCACCTTCGCCTCCTGAAGGCTAGATTCAGGTGCCTCCATCTGACAGGTGAATCCCTATGCTACTCCCCTGAGAAGGTCTGCAGGATTGTTGTTGTGTGATGCATGTTGCACAATTTAGCCCTCAGACTGCAAGGGCCCTATTTGTAGGAGGAGGTGGGTGACAATGTAGCTGTGGCAGCAGTGGACCCTGAGGACAGTGAGGAGGAGAAAAAAGAGGAGGATGTGGACAACAGGACACATGTCATCCAGCAGTACTTCCAATGACACTCAAGTAAGACTGTTGAACTAAGCATTTCTCCATTTCAGTGTTGTGCTGTGTGGCTGTAGCATAATACTAGTCATTATCTTTGCATCCCACCTAACTGTCACCTATGCCCTCCCTTATTACAGATGATAGTGTGGTTACAACAGTGTACTGCTGCGATGTGTACAGACTGCTGAGACACATTTGTAGGATGGATCATCATATTACTGGACATTTACATAGGATCATGCAGTTCATTACAGTTAATCACATTGTACATTATCTTCAGATAAAACACTATTACTCAGGTTGTGTCCAAGGGTGTTTTTTAAAAATGTGTATACAATGCAAGGTGCAATAGAGTGGGGTGATGGTTGGGAATAGTCAAGTGTAGTGGGCCAGTCTGTTTGTAGCACAGGTCCAGTGTCCAAGGGGCCATAGGAAGGGGAGCAATGGCAGTTCAAATTGGACAAGGTGACACAGTGGAACACATGGGGGACATTCAGGAGGGGCTTATTTCCTGGCGGTGGTCTTCGTCTTGGCAACTGTCTCTGGTGTCTGTCTTTGTCACAGGGACTGTTTGCGGGGGGGTTCACCTTTTGCAGAGGGAGGTGTGCTGGTGGGCCAGTGGGTCCTGTGGCAGGGCCTTCTGTCCACTAGCTGGAGCAGATGTGGAGGGCTGGTCAGTACAATGGCTAGTGGAAGGGGCCCGCTGGTGTGCTGTGTAGTCACTCATAATGTTGGCCATATCACCCAGCACCCCTGCAATGAAGACCATGGTCGTGTTTAGGGCCTGCAATTCTTGCTTGATCTCCTGGTAGTGTTCCCCCTGCAGCTGCTGGTTCTCCTGCATGATGTTTATCACCTGGCCCATCTTATCCTGGGATTTTTGGTAAGCCTCCAGGATATTAGTGAGTGCCTCCTGGGCAGCTAGTTCCCTGGGCCTGTCCTCCCCCTGGTGCACAGCTGTCCTCCGACCGTCCCTGGCCCCCTGTGCTTGTGTCCCCTGGATGGTGTGCCCACTGCCCCTACCCCAGAACCCTTATTGTCTTGCCTGTGAGGTGCCAACTGGGGTCCCTGTACAGGTGGGCACACTACTCATTGACGTGTCCTGGGCACAGAGGTCTGGGGATGTTGGGTGGCTGCTGTGGTGTTGAATTCTGAGGGGGAGGCTCTGTAGTGGACTGCGTGTGGGCTGAGGTAGCAGAATGACCAGTGATCGCTGATGGGTAAGGGAGTTCATCCAGATCCAGAGCTCCAGAGCTGCTGTCATCACTGGGGTCATCTTCTGGTGGCGGACTGTGTAGTTGTGGCACTTCCCCGCTGTTGAGATTGGCTGGGGCACCTGTGGGGATATAAGTGGTGTATTATGCTACGTGTCTGTGACATATTCTGCATCACTAGCTTCCCCTATACTATTGCTGTTACCCTGCCACAATTGTTTGTGTATGGTGATGGATTGTGGGATTGTTAGTTCTCCATGCTGTGCATGCATTGGTGGTGGGTGTATAGGCAGGGCTGGAACGCATGTGAATGCAATGGGTATGGTATGCAGGACTTGGTTTTTAGGTTTGTTAATTGTAGTGGTGCACTGTGTGGGATGGAGTGGGGTGATGGGTGTCAGGGTGAGGGGTGGTGGTGGTGGCATGCAGGAAGGGGGGGTGTTATGTAGTCAATGTTGACTCACCAGTGTCCAGTCCTCCGGCTACTCCAGTGAGTCCCTCAGGATGCAGGATTGTCCAGACTTGTTCCTCCCATGCTGTCCACTGTGGAGGAGGAGGGAGGTTCACCGCCAGTCCTCTGGATGGCGAGCTGGTGCCTTGCTGCAATGGAACGCACCTTCCCCCGTAGGTCATTCCACCTCTTCCTTATGTCATCCCTTGTGTGTGGATGTAGTCCTATGGCGTTCACCCTGTCCATGATCCTCTGCGATAGCTCCATATTTCTGACAATGGATACCTGCTGTACCTGTGCTCCAAACAGCTGTGGCTCTACCCTGACAATTTCCTCCACCATGACCTGCATCAGTAAAACAGGGGTGCCTTTGTGGGGACATGGGTGTTGTGTGGTGTGTGTACGTTGTGCAGAGGGTGATGTGTGATGTGGCGGGGTGTGTGGTGTGTTGTGCGTGTGGGATGAATAGGTAGTTGTGATGTGTGTGTGCAATTCTCGTTTGTATTAGCGACGCAAAGTGTATCCATCTTGTCGTGTTAGCAAATGATTGTGGGTGATGTGGGTGTGTGTTTTATAGTGCTGTTGGTGGGTGTGTGGGGTGGATGTATTTGTGTCAGGTGTGGATTTTTTTGTTCTGCCTAATGTTGTCTTGTTTTGTATTTGAGTGGCCTTATCTGCCACTGTGGTGTTCACCGCCAATGGTTTACCGCCGTTGAATGTCTGCTGTGGTGATTCATGGGTCATTATTTGGAGGGAGTAGTATTGGTGTCATAACAGTACTGTATGGGTGGCAGTATCAACAGTTTATCACGTTCAGTGGGTCTGGGGGATTTGTGATTGTGGCTGTTTTCTGTCGGTTTTGCTTGTCTGTGTCATAATGTGGCGGACAAATGTTTGCCTCCTCGGCGGTATGTTGGTGGCAGTCACCGCAGCTGTATTTGGAATTTACCGCCAATGCCATAATGAGGGCCTATGTATGCACCTAACTTGGAAGAGGTCTTGTTCTTTCATACTCTTTCTTAAAGCTTAATGGTTGTCCTGCTGGAGTGGGGTCTCTTGGCTTATAGGGGGAGATTTCAACTGCATCTTGAGCACTGATCTTAGTCATTCCTTCCCTTCACTACCTCACACAACCATAACATCCAATATCCAGGCACTACATGACTGGCTTCAATTAGTTGACATTTGGTATGGACACAACATAGCACCGCCTACACATCAGGATAGACTGGTTGGTCAGTACGAATAACATACTCCCCTCCATCACACACATTCATTATTTAGGCTGCACTCACCGTGATCATAATCCCCAGTATTTACAACTCACATGGGACACAGGCCCCCCCGAACAGCCCCACTTAGCGATTACAAACAGTGGTGTTAGAGGTCCTCCCCTTTCACGCCCCTCTTGGCACCGCTATTGAGGGCTATTTTGAGAAAAACAGTAATACAGCAACTACAAGACTGATCGAGAGGGACGCATCTAAGGTGGCCATCAGAGGCCATTTTATAGAGATAAACTGGAAGATATGCAGACAGCTAGACAAAGAAATCTCCCAAACTGAACATAAACTCATTGATCACGAAACCCAGACTGTGCACAACATGGCATGCTCTTGCCACCTGGCAGCGGCGCACAGTGAACACTACGCATTGTCTTAACTATGCTGGTCACTCGGCTCACCCCCATGCCTCGGCTGATAGATATGGCCTGATGCTGATGGGGCTGATATGCCAAGATCAACCGAGACACCCTATCATGCCGCTGCATTCTGCTGCTAATGTTCTACTCTATACTCAGAGCAACATATATAACAAGCTGCCATGCCACTACTCCTCGTTATACCAGTCAGTATCCAAAGTCAACCCCAGTGACATTGGTTACTTCCTCTCCACTCTGGCCCTGCCCTGTATCATGACCAATGGACAGAACTAGATGATCCTATTACACTTTTTGAAATACAAGAAGCAATACTTGCCCTTACCGCAGGCAAACCCCAAGTCTGGATGCCCTGCCTGCTGAATTCGGAAAAACTTACACCCCACTCTTTGCCCCTCACCTACAAACACTCTACTAGGGAGCTCTTTAAGCCTCATTCCTCCCTGTATCCCTCCTTGAAGTGCTGTTCATCTCCCTCCTCTACCAGATAGAGATCCTTCCACACTGGGCTTGTACAGACACTTGGCTCTGCTTAACACGAACTACAAAATGCAGGGCATAATCCTTGCGGACTGCCTAGTACCCCTAGTCCCGGCACTCGTCCACCCGGACCAGAACAGGTTTGTCCCGACCCATAACACCTCTCTAAACCTACAGCCTTTCTTTCGTGTCATAAAGCATTCTCCGCATTATTGACTTTGAGCTGAGTGCCTGGTACTAGACCTAGAGAAGGCCTTCAACTCCCTGGAGTGGGGCTTCTTGTTTGAAATCCTGCCATGCTATGTTATCAGGAATTATTTTCTTTGACTGGTTAAGTTGCTATACAGCCAGCCACTGGTCAGGGTCAAAACAGGCTCCCTTAACTCGAACCCAGTTTACAGACATAGAGGCACCCGTTAGGGCTGTCTGCTTTCCTTGCTAGTCTTCTCCATTGCAATAGAGCCGCTTGCACTTGCTGTTCAACAGCAGGGTGTGGATTGGGGCATTCCACTAGGTGACAGAACCCACTCCATCTCTCTTTATGATGATGAACTGCTCCTTTACCTCAGAGATGTGCACTCGATTCCCAACACAGTCACTCTGGAGTTCAAACTTTTTGCTGCTCTCTCTGGTTTGAAGGTCAACTGGGCTAAATGTTGCCAGTTCCTCTTCACACTTGCACTGCCAAACCCAGACTTTACTTTAAACGGGGTACCAATAACTTGGCAACACACTACATTCCGGTATCTAGCCATCCAGGTATATCCTTTACCAACTGACCTAATTGATGTCAATCTCACACGTGCTACCACATCCCTAAGGTCTTGTATGACGTTCTGGAGAACATTAGAATTCATTCATTCATTCACTCCAACTCCTTGTTCGAGAAGCTCATCTGGAACAACTCATTCTGTAGGGTAGCACTTTCAAAGCTTTACTTGCCCGGGTGTGCTTGCTGTACCAAACCTCAAATAGTATTATCTAGCTTCCTAACTTTAAAGTGTGGCTAAACTGCAGGCAGGCTTGCAACTGACTCAAACTGCTATGATGTTGCCTGTAGCCCGTTACCCTTCAATTGTTCCACCCATGTACCCAAGCGAAAACATCTGACACTTTGCTTCTGGTAGTGACATACTGCTGTTATCATTGTTATCTGTATCTGACAGGATTGCCAATTCCCCATTCCCAGAGCCGGCCTTCTTAACTTGGAGGATCTTTACCGCAATGGTACCCTCATCCCGTTTGAGTCCTTGATGACTGATGATAGTTTGGCCCTAATCATTTCCTTTTATACAATTCACTAATTACAACACTAGGGAACAAATGGGGCAATATGGAACAAGAGTATCCGACACACCTCTCTATATAGTACCTTCATTTGACGGGACTGGGCAGACACCTAAAACAGTGGTTTGTGGACTGACTGTGAACCCACACTGCACCGCAGCTCACACCCTTGTGCTGTCATTGGGAGGAAGACATGGCTCGCCCCTACATGAATAAGGGGTGGGCCACCATATTGGAAAGCCCAGCTCATCTTCTACACAATGCTCGTTTCTGACTTATTCAATTTTACATCAAACACAGGGCCTGCCTGACCCCCAGCAAAATAAATTGCTATTGTTGATCTGCCAGCACCTTGAGCTGCAGGTTTCACCATTTCATATTGCAGGAACTGTACCAAGCAGAGACACTCCTGTCAACTGGCATGATTTTAATTCAGGTGTGTCCAACATAGGTTTAAAAGGGAAATACCCATGCTAGAATATCAGGATGTGTACAGAAGATGCATTTAAAGTTAATTAGTATTAACCCCTACGGTGCCTTGGACGAGGTGGTCTCGTCCAAGCACACGGTTCCCGTGTGCCTGGGACGAGACCACCTTGTCCTGCACCGGGCCCACGGGGGAAGCGCTAGCGTTCCCTTTGTGGGCCCCCCCACCCACACCCCCGCCAGGGATGAAAGGGGAATCGCTTCCCCTTTCACCCCCGATCCTCCCCAGTGACGTCTGATGACGTCAGCACGCAATTGCGTGCTGACCTCATCAGAGGTCGCCTCCCATCGCGCTGGAAGCATAATTAAGCTGATCTGCCCCCAGGGGGGGCAGAAATGCCCACTAGACACCAGGGATTTTTTTTATTTTTTTTTTATTTTTATTTTATGTGCACGGAGCGACCCCTTAGGCAAGGGTCGCTCCCCGGGGGGCCAAATTGTGGTACTGAAAATTCTGGACCCGTGTTATAAACATCGTCGTATCACAACGATTTTGGTATCAGCAGACCGGGAATGATAAGAATAGTATGCACAAGCATTGTATTCATATTCGGGTAACGAAATCACCCGAATATCAGAGTTTCCGTCTTGAACCCTCGTGTTCCATTTAAACGACAGCCATTTTGTGATTGCCCTCACATAGGCCAATGTCTAATGCTGAAAACGAGTCTGAAGGACACGTACACCTATGCTGACTCCTCTGTGACCTGGGCAAGCTGACTCCACTGCCTGAAGCCAAACCTGTTCGGCCAGTTTCTTTCCCAGTGGCCGAATGAGATTAGTATCAAGGCACAACACATCATAAACCTTTCATCACACACAAACCATGCCTAATCTTACACACACAGGAGGAGGTGCCCGTTTATATTGGGGGTCCGTCGATATCTGATGAAAGTACTAAGCCTTTCCGGGTAATTGATTGAGGGCTGGACAAACTGAAATATGGGCTTGTCATCATAACTCTGCTATTTCTTTGTAGTGAAAATATGTGAATGGTCAACTGTAAAATAAGGAATGTTTGCCTAAAGCATAATATTTTGTATAAAAGAGAAGGTTAGCTTTGCAAAGAGAGCAGTCTCCTGAGAATATACACCGTGTTGTACTTCTAGGATATCTGTTGCTGGCTGCAGCCAATAAACAAGATCTTTGACTTCACCAAGAAGACTCTGTGTTTCTGTAGTCTGAAACAGGAAGGACTCGAAGTCTTAGGGTGTGTTCCCCGGCACGGCTGGGTTCTGAAAAACCCAGTACTTCAAAATTGTGTTTAGGCCATTTCAGATCGGCCTAATATAATTAGGCCGATCTGCCCCCAGGGGGGGGTAGAAATGCCCACTAGACAACTAGACACCAGGGATTTTTTTGTGTGTTTTCTAATAAAGGGAGCAGCCCTTTGGGCAAGGGTTGCTCCCTAGGGGGCCATATTATTTTTAGGCCCTTTCTGCCCCCCATGGGGGCAGATTGGCCTAATATGATTAGGCCAATCTGCCTCCAGGGGGGGTAGAAACCTCTAGACACCAGGGTTATCTATATATTTTTATTTACTTTATGTTTTTATGTATGGGGAGCCACCCATTAGGCAAGGGTCGCTCCCCTGGTGGCAAATTGTATTTACGCCATTTCTGCCCCCCTTGGGGCAGATTGGCCTGTTTTTGTTAAGCCAATCTGCCCCCAAGAGGGGCAGAAACCACTAGACACCAGGGATTGGTGTGTGTGTATCTGTGTTTTTTGTTTGGGGGGGGCAGCCCCTTGGGCAAGGGTCGCTCCCCATGGGGACACATTACTGCTGGCCATATCTGCCCCAGTTGGGGGCAGATTGGCCTATTTTTGGAAGTCTCATCTGTCCCCAAGGGAGGCAGAAAGCTCTCCAGAGACCGAGGAAGATTTTTTTTCAAAATAAGAGGGTGGGGTTATGGCCATACCCCCACCCCAAATAAATGGGGCCAAAGTTGTTCTGCCTGCCAGTGGGCAGATGGGGCAATTACCCCGAGCCACACCCCAGGGGCTGAAAGTCTACTAGATGCCATTAAATAAAAAAATATATATATATAGTTGGGTGGTGAATACCAACCAGTATGGGCCTGGTTATGCCCTCACCCGAACTGAAGGGGCTAACAGTCATTCAGCTCTCCCCCGCACACTAAAACATCTTATCCGATGGCAAGCAAGAGGACATTTGATTTTTTTGGTTTTTGTTTTACATTTGGGCCATGAGAGGTTGGTAACTCTCAAAATCGTCCCACTTGAAATGGTGAGGCCTGCACTTTTTTTTTACTTTGGGACGCTGCCATGTAGAAAAATCCACAACACCTAGACACATCTGAAAACTAAACATCTAGTTGATTCCTGGGTGGTGTGCTTCACATGCACCCCACACCATTTCCTTACCAACAAAGCCCTGCAAACATGCAACTTTGCTGGAAAGCACACATTTTTCCCACATTTTTGTGATGGAACCTTCCGGAATCTGCAGGAATCCACAAAATTCGTACCACTCAGCATTGTCTCATCCATACCGATAACATTTCTGCTGCACTTGTCAGCCTAAAAATGTTTTGTTTCAAACTGCACTTTTGGACCCACTTTGGTTCCCCCTCAATTTCGATGTGTTTTTGGCTCTTCCCTGTCACAAACACTTGGTCCACCTACACAAGTGAGGTATCATTTTTACCGGAAGACTAAGGGGAACCTTGGGTAGTAGTAAATTTGTCCCAGTGCAGTGATCCCACACAGAAATGTGGGAACATTTTTTATATTTTAGCTAAATTTGAGGTTTGCTGAGGAGTCTGGGTAAGAAACCATTGGGGGATCCACGCAAGTTACACCTCCCTTGAATCCCTTAGTTGTCTAATTTTCAGAAATGTCTGGGTTTGGTAGGTTACCCTAGATGGCTGCTGAGCCCAGGACCAAAAAACGCAGGTGCCCCCTGCAAAAACAGGTAGTTTTCTATTTGATAATTTTGATGTGTCCAGAGAGTGTTTTGGGGCATTTCCTGTTGCGAGCAGAAGGCCTACCCACCCAAGTGAGGCACCATTTTTATCGGGAGACTTGGGGGAACACTGGGTGGAAGGAAATGTGTGTCTCCTCTCAGATTCCAGGACTTTCTGTCACCGAAATGTGAGGAAAAAGTGTTTTTTCACCTCAATTTCAATATTTTTTTATTTCAGTTGTTATTTTCTGTAGGAAACCCTTGTAGGATCTACAAAAATTACCCATTGTTGAATTCAGAATTTTGTCTACTTATCAGAAATGTTTAGGTTTCTGGGATCCAGCATTGGTTTCACACCCATTTCTGTCACTGACTGAAAGGAGGCTGAAAGCACAAAAAATCATAAAAATGGGTATGTCCAGTAAAATGCCAAAATTGTGTTGAAAAAATGGGTTTTCTGATTCAAGTCTGCCTGTTCCTGAAAGCTGGGAAGCTGGTGATTTTAGCACTGAAAACCATTTGTTGATGCCAATTTCAGGGAAAAAAACCACAAGCCTTCTTCTGCAGCCCTTTTTTCAAATTTTTACTGTATTTTGGCTAATTTCTTGGTCTCCTTCAGGGGAACCCACAAAGTCTGGGTACCTCTAGAATCCCTAGGATAATGGAAAAAAAGGACGCAAATTTGGCGTGGGTAGCTTATGTGGACAAAAGGTTATGAGGGCCTAAGCGCACCCTGCCCCGAATAGCCAAAAAAAGGCCTGGCACTTGAGGGGGAAAAAGCCTGGCAGCGAAGGGTTTAAAGGAACTCATTTAAGCAGTCACTCTGAGGAAAACAAAAATTGGATCATGGAATAGTTAATATCAGCCACTGATAATTACTCAGGATCTCAAGCCAAGCTAATGTTTTTTTTTTCTACCAAGCCACCTCAGACAGGAATCAGCCACGAATAAATCAGCCTTCATTCTGCTCCAATACTCCAATACTACTCCAATACTGCCAGGCCAGGTCCTCTCTGAACCAGAACACAAGCAACCCAAAACCGGTTCCACTAGTGCTTAATTTGTAAAGGGTTGAGTGATGGTGCCCAAAGCTTTGCTCAGAAGCCGACAGCTAATGCTATTAAATGTCAGTGTGCCAAATACTAAGGGCCTCATTACAACATTGGCAGTCGGACCAACCAACTGCCAATTAATTTACCAGCAGACACTCCCGGGCCGCTTTTTTCTCGCTCTTGCAGATTACTGCTTTTTCACCTTGTGACTATTTTTCTGTCATTCTCTTCCTCCATCTTTCCACTTTGCGTGTTTTTCCTCTTGGCAAATGTCTGCTTCAGAAAAATAAGTACTGGTGGGCCATATCAGCAACCACCTGTTCAAATTAAGTACGGGGCTCTGCCTTATGTTGGTCCCTTGCCCACTGTAGGTAGGATCCAAGCTACACCTCTCTGACGAGGCTTAACAAGCTATTGCAACATACACGAATGAATAGCTAGACATATTGTTAACAAAGCGCACTTAAATCTTTCTTCTTTCACAGATCAAAACCGAAGCAAGCTAGTTATGGTGCACTAGCCAGGGATGCCTTCAACAGAATCCTCTTCCTCTCTGTGACTGAGATCGACCCAGAGCAATTACAGGCAAGGCGGAAGTAAATTAAAGAAAGGGCGTTAGTGTGAGCGTCCTCAGGGTGATTCATTTGCTTTTGTGGCAGATAGACTTTCAGGTCAAAAGTGCCTCCTTTTGCTTTCTGATCATTTGTTTCCATCAGTCCATAAACTTGAAACAGTCAGTGGCTCACTTATGGATTAGAGTGCGACCTCTGACCCACCTTGCCTTTGCACGTCTGAGACCTGTTTTCACTAAGAAAGACGTTCTTTCTCGGTTTTGTATGGATGTTTTCTTTGTCGTGTAATTGTCCTTTTCTTGTATGCTCTCCGAAGGGCACGAGTCGTCATGTATAGGTGAAGAGCCTGAAGATCTTTGCTATACGCGAAGATATTTGCTGTTTTAACGTGACTGTTTTGTGTATTGGACTGCAATTTTGCCTTGCCAAATTTCTAGAGATAAGTACATGTACACTAAGGGGCAGATTTAAGAGCCCCTAGCGCCTCCTTGCACCACATTAGCATCCTTTACTCTAATACTCTAATGTGGCCTGAGAAGGCCAAAATCGCCGCGCCAAATTTAGATATATAGCTATATCTTCTAGTAGAAAGGGAAAATGGACAGTCACCTCACACCTGTCCCTGTGGGATATATTTGAAAGATAGTGATTTCAAAGACAACATACATGCCTGTTGATTCTCAGCGAATAAATGGACCCTACCCCTGTTTACTCACCACCCAAATTAGTACACTCCCAACAGGCAGTGATTTATTACTCCCTATCCTCTAGCAGAAAATATATAATCGAATCGGTATGTTTATGATACAAACACTAGCAATGGCAAACAAAATCACAGAAAAAATATTAAAAACACTAAACACAATTGTTCATCAGTGAGAATCTTAGCCTGTGTTTGCTCTAAGATCTACCGAGCTGTGTAAAACTCTCCCACTGTACCTTGGTGCAGTTCACATGACTGGACGGTTGCCTTAGTGCTGGAAAAGGGCCTTGAAACAGATACAACTCACAGGTGTGTAGTTAGTCCTTCCTCCTCTCAAGGGAGAGATAGAGGGCCAGATGTAAGAAAGAATAGTGACTCGCGAAACAGTCGCAAATTGGTTTGCGAATAGAAAAATGGCCGTACACCATGTACGAAAGTCACTCACAAACCAAAACTAGCGATGTAACAGGTTTGAAAGATGCTATTTTTTTGCGATTGGTGATAGTGATATTGAAATAGAAAATTGTTAATAGCAACTCGCATGCAGAATGTTTGAGGCAGTCAGCAAATAGCGATTAGTCGCACTTTGGCCCGTTTGCGCATGCAATTTACCACCAAATCAAAGCAGGTGTTAACTGGGTGCAAACTATAAAGCAGGACCAGAATGCACCTCAGCTGTCTAAAATGGCTGACCTGTATGTGAAAGCAAGGAGGATGAGCATACTGGCTGCTCTGCAGAGGAGGAGTCGGAGACAAGAGAGGATATTCAAAATTAGGCTGACCCTTTTTTACCTAACAGAGGAAGAGATATATGACAAATACAGGCTAAGTAGCACTTTCATTTTGAAGTTAATTGCCCTCTTAATGCCACACCTAGAAACAGTACTCTGCACAGTAATTCCTTCCCCATCCTTGTCCAGGTGTTGGGCTTGTTACACCTATTAGCAACTGGCAGTTACCAGGATGTGGGCGCTGTTGCAGGTGGGGTGTCACAAAGTCAATTTTTTGTTTCTTCTGCTCATTCCTCAATGCCATGCTGCTCAACATCCACCGCCACATATGCATGCCCAGGAATGATGAGAACTGCAATTTTACCGAAAAACTAAATTTCCCCAGGTCATAGTATGTACGGATGGGACATGTGCTCAAATGTCCTCCATCTGATCTTGAATACCTTTTTAGGAACTAGAAAAATATGCATTCCCTTAATATACAAGTGGTTTGCAATTCCCACAACATAATACTGACACTGTATCACAATATCAAGGTGGGACCCATGACCCCATCATGTTTAGCACAGTGGAATGTACAGGCGACTGGAAAGTGGGGAGTCTGGTGATGGATACTTTTTAGGCACTGACAATTAATGTAAATGCTGACATGTAAGTGCCCAATCCTCACAATATGTGTGTTGTCGCACACTAATATGTGTGTTTTAGGTGACAGTGCTTTTCCATTATGTCGCTGGATCCCCACACTCTACCCTTCTCCCACCACCCAAAATGAAAGATGATATACCACTGCACATCGTTGCACAAGAACTGTCATAGAGCAGGCATTTGGACTCCTCAAATCGTTTTTTTTGCTGCCTCCATAGCAGGGGGGAGGTGGTGGCTTGCAATATATACCAGAACCCTCTTATAAGATTGTAGCAACGTGTAACACAATATTGCCTGCCGAAGAGGCCTACACATTTCAATGTCTGAATCTGATTCAGAGGAGGATCCTGTCCCAACTGTTTAGCAGCCAACAGAGAAGAGCAGAACAATAGAGTGGAGAAGGTGCAGGGACCACATTGCTACACATTACTTCACAAGGTAAGACATTCTCATATCCACAATACTGTAAACAAATGACACCACACTTGATTGATTGCTAAAAGTAAAGCTATCTTTAATGTCAGGTGTTACCAAACACGTGACAGACAAGCTATCATTCTCATGATATTTGACACCATGAAGCCAACATGTAGGTTGGTTACTGCACCAACAAGAAAAGGAAAAACAAATATAACCACTCCCTGATTGGCACCCCCTCAATTATTTTTTTGGATTGCATCTGGTATGTGATGGTCCACCATGTTGAGGTGTAGGAGTGGGGCTGGTACTGCATCACAGCACACATGTTACTGTGGCAGAGATGCTGCTGGCGCTGGACAACTCACTATCAGGAGCCTCTGCACCCACACCACTATCAATTTGTGCAGTTTGGATTGCCTCCACTGCAGCAGTTATCTGGCCAAGGCCCCTCAAGACATCCCCTCTAAAGAGGCTCATCTCCACCTGTAGCATCACTGTACACTTCGATAATGAAGTGGTGGCCTGTGCAAGTCTCCCAATGGCCCTGGTCATGGCATACATGTGCAAATTACTGCTCCTCTTTCTGCACCTTTGAGTGCTCATGTCCTCTGACATCTCAGTGCAGAGTTTCTCAAGCTTACTTGTCAGTTTGTCCATTTTCATGTCCATGCTGACATTGTAGTGTGGCCATTTTATTATAGCTTCATGTGCGTTAGCTTAACCTTTTAGGCATCTAGGGCAAAGTGCACAGAGGCCTCCCACGGCGAAGGACCCTTGTCACCCCAAATCCGGGTTGAGCTCCGGCTAACTAGCAGTGCCTTATCCCTCCCAAAAGGAAGAGACAATTGGGCAGCCGAGCGCATGACATCTTAGTTCTTCCCAGGGAAGTCGTGGTCACTCAGGTCCCAACCAGTTCTCTCATACACAGTGTGGTCTCATATATAAATGACAAAGGCAGTTTGATTTTTAAAGATTGGTTTAATAAAACAACTGCATTTTAGATAACAAGGAGTGAGCCACAATAACCAGAACCATACAACACAGTAGGATTGAAATAGTAACGAGGAGAGTGAAACATAAGAATAATGCTATCATAGTGCAACTAGATTACGTTCTCTCTCTAAGTTATATTTTGAGCACAGCATGTTAAGCTCTAAGCCTGCCTTTCAGGTTCCCCCGGGAGGACATCAACCCTCATACCTGAGCAAAGGCCTGTGATCTGGATCAGCATCTGCAACAGGGCAGTCAGCGTCTAGTTGTGGGTTCCTGGTCGGAATCTCCCTCTTACGTGTACTGGGACTAGAAAGTGTTTTTATACTATTGATGTGAACTAACACCCCAATGTTCCTTTGTAAGAATGTGTACTGTCTACAAACCATAAAGACTAAACTTCTACCACGTCTATCGGCAATGTACCAGACTGTATCCTTGACTGAAGCACAGAGTGAGCAAGAATGTATTGTTTGCGAACACAGCGCTGAAGTAAGCTAAACAGTGTGATAGAAGGAAATAAAACAAGACTGTGAAACTGGTTATTGTAAAATAACAGTGCAAGGCTAAATAAAATGCATCTAGGGCAAAGTGCACAGAGGCCTAATAGGTTAAGCTAACGCGCATGAAGCTATAATAAAATGGCCACACTACAACATGATTGTCTGCCTACTGATTGGCCACTGTGCTGAACCCCACTGTAGTGGACTGTTGCATTGACTGCAATTTCCTGTTACCCATTTTTATCTGTCTGTGCTGCAGGCCCTGAACTGGCACCATTGATGCCTCAAGCCCACCATACACCACCTATTGTTGGGCAGTTGCCTGAAAACCAGAAGCCTGTGAAGTGTGACAGCACCTATGGGCATGCACAGCGGAGCGCTGCTGTTCGCACCTAATGATTGTCTCACAGTTGGAGTTGGTGGCTGTAAGGCATCCTCAGTATCTACTGTTGGTGGCTGTGGGGAGAAAGACACACTGCTGGAGTGTCCATGAGGTGTTGTGGACAGACTCTCCAGCACAATTGCTTCTTCTTCTACCATCTTTTCCTGTTTTTCACCTTCATATATAGGACCTTCTATACTTTCCCAGTTGCATCCAATTTGATAATGTTGATACCATTAAAAACGTTACATGAGGAACACCTTCTACTTGGTTGTACACATTTATTCACAAAAGTCTGTCACTGGCTACATTGTTTGTCTATGAATACGAGTCCCATAATGCACCATGAGGGCTATTTTGGAACTGGAGTAATCCGATACTAATATGTCTGTTTAAGTTTCTTTTACAGGCATGTGGACACCAGTTTCAAGCTCGGAAATGGATCAATAACTAAAGTTTTGTACTTACTTTGATGGTACAGGTGTAGATGTGTCTAGTTTAACAAAACAAGTGACAGCCTGTGTCCAGTGTAGTGGGTGAGGGTGGCCTTGAGAGTCTGCCTCCTGTGGCATGGACTTTGCTCAGGTGTGTTGCAACCTTTTCCTTTGTGCGTGAATGGAGGTCGTGCCACCTTTTGTGAATCTGTTCTACAGAGCGATGTGCCACACCTACAGCATTTATCTTCTGCTGCATCGCCTTCCATTTCTTGCGCTTCTGTGTCTCAGGCACAGTCATTAGAACTTAGCCAAATCAGAGGTCATGGTTGTTGCAGCACTCCTCTGTGAGTATCTCAAGTTCTTGCTCTGACAACTTTCATTTACACTTCCTTCCCCCTGTCTCCTCTTGCTCCTGGCTTGCCATTCCTGGTTTTGGGCAACTGGTATTTGGGGTCCTTAGATCACTTCCTGTACTCTGCAGCTCTCAAGCCTCTCTCTGCCTCTCTTCCTGGCTGTTGAGATCCTGCACTTCCTCTTCTAGGGGTTATCTCCCTCAACCAGGAAGCAGAACCATTATTTTTCAATGTGTTCGCTATTTGTTTGCCACCTATTCGGTAATCGCAAATAGTGATTCCCGATTTTGCTAAACATTTCTTTTCCAAGTCGCAATTTGAGCGTGGCCAATGTCCGTACATGCTGATTTACGTTTTCCACATTGCAATTCACTATCGCAATTTGGGAATCGCAAAACAGATTTTTTTGTACATCTGGCCCAAAGTTATGTAGACTTTCTTCCTATTTATGGTAGTTGCATAGTAAGAATGGCATGGCAACCAGTGTTGGGAACAGGTGCATCATAACCTGTTTCTCAGTGAGAGCACTTGGTTACTCCTTATTGGGCTAGGTACTTAGTGAAAGCTTGTTGAGAGCCACTCATCTTAGGGCGGTCTTGCAAGAACTCAGTGTAGAAGCAGTTAGTGAATCACACAGTGATTGTTATAGTAATGGGTTTCTCATGGCTATACCTGAATCTGCTTATATACCTTTCTATCAGAAAGAATTCTATCAGTTGCATCATGAAGACACTATGCATGTGACAAATACTGATAGCTGTTTTTGGCTTAGACCTAAGAGGTAATTAGTACAAGGCATATTATCTTCACTATAGGCGATCGTGCGTCATGTTTCAACGACATAATAGTGATGAAATGAAGAAAAGGACCCTTTAGTGGTAAAAACCAAATCACGGGGCGCATTTGAGGATTTTAATGGACATACCCTGGCCTCATGAGTAAGTGTGATGGCTTTGGATGACTGTAAGATTTTAAAGGCAGATGTGGTCCATAAGAGTGTGAACCTTGTGACTTGATGTTCAAAATTGTGTTGCATTGGGTTATATCTACAAATGTATCTCAGTGGGGGTCTGGATTCTCCTTCACAACCACACATGAGTTAGATGGCATTTGTAGACTATTGTTTGGAGCCTTGTTGGGCCCCACACTCCAAATCTTGTTTCCTGCTTTTTCTATGTCTTAGCAGATGATTATGCTGCTGGTTGACGATGGTGCCAATTGCTACTAGTCCTTTTAAAGTTGTACTATGGGTGGGCATAGAGCTGCTATATTAATAGTGTGGTCTGCTCATTCCCTAAGCATAGGATTAATTATATTATCCACCTATGTATGTAAACCCTTTTTGTGGCTAGCAACAGTGTTGTACCTGATTCTGTGTCCCTGGCCCCGATTTTTCACCTGTTACTCTGCCCCCCATATGTCTCTTAGAGGCCCAAGTCTTGTTCTGCTATCTCTGCTGCCACAATCCTAGCAGTTTCATGTTGGACATATCCAGCAAGAGTGGCAGTATCCCATCGAACAACAAATATATATTTCAGCGAGACTTACTACACTAGTACACCCAATCGTACAAACTCTGACATAATAGTTAAATTATAAAAGTGCAATTTTCAGACAGGACCCAGCAATAAACAAAGTGATTTTATGTATTCATAAACTAGGCAGTAGTAATAATCTTTATTGGTTAGTTAATAAAAACCATAACAATCATCTCATATTACAACATATTTAAAGATAAAACATCTCTAAAATTCTATAAAATTCCGTAAATTCCTTGGCCATGAAACCATGCGAGAATCTAAAATCAGTTTCTTAATTCTAAGATGCAAAAAAGTGCGTGATTAAGTATGCATCCCGGATGGCAGGTTTACGTCTTTGGTGTGTGCAGTCAAGAATTTGATAAATTTGCATATTGATTGTTCATCATTAGGATCAAACATTGACATCACCGCTGACCGACAGGAACAAGTCCCATTTCTCATAAAAAGCGGTTTTAATAGTTGTCTGCTGGCTTCTTTTAAGGCTGGAAAAATACAAATCAGGTGAACCATATCTTCTTTCGGGCCTTTGCATAGCCTGCAGGAAGTCTCTCCTCTATTCTTCCATGATGGTTGATCCGCTCTAGCAGGAGATGCTCCCAAACGCAGAGTCAAGAAGCAATGCTTGATGTGAAATGCGAAGGTTTCGGCCAGGTATTGTGATGGGGCTATGCTTGTATAAGTTTGCATTACCAGCCAGGCGTGTGAGCGTTGCGCAAGTTTAGCTTTATCATTTAGAAAAGATTGGATACTTATTTGCTTTTTTATCGCTCGACACAAAAGGGAATACAACATGTTGGAATCCCATAGGTACTTTGTTTTCGTCTCTTGCAAGGAGTTGTTCAGGTATCTGTTGTATACTGAATTAGGATTGCTGTTTACTGAACTCCATAGTGCCGCTACTAGCGGGCTGACAGTGCTTTTACTTATTTTGTACCAGATCTTTATTGTGTGGGCCTTCCTGTCGAGCTGCTGTTGTGTTAGACCAAATTCCAGCCTTATCTGTGCAGGGGAAGCAGAGCGAGGAAGATTGAAGACTTGCTTATAGATTTTTATTTGCTGCCTTTACAGAAGGCTAGCATCTTTCCCATATTGGGCTGCGCTTCCGTATGTAATTGCTGGAAGGAATTTAGCCGACATAACCGACATTAGTGGTTTATATGATGGGCCCTTTAATCTTTTAGCAAGAGTGCAGAAAGTGAACGCCAAGGCTTTGGACTTCTGTAGAATATACTGGTTTTGCGGCACAAAATTGATCTTATTGTCTACTGTAAGTCCAAGATATTTGTAGCTGCAGATCGTATCGAGAGTGAAACCGTTCAATTTTATTTTGTTTGCAGGATTCAAAGAGCAGCCTATTGACATTGTTTTTGTCTTTGAAGTGTTAACCTCTAGTTTGTTTGTCTTTGCAAATTCGCCCAAGGCACTAACCAGTCGTTGCAACCCTATTTTTGTGTGGCTTAACAGAACAATGTCATCAGCATACGATAGATGAGTTATAGCCAGATTTCCCATCCTTGGAGAATGTGAGTTGGTTACGTCTAGTTTTGCAGAGAGATCTGCAGTGAAGAGGTTAAAGAGGTATGGGGCCAACACGCAGCCTTGCTTTAATCCTATATTTGTTGGTATTCTCCTGGAAACTTTTAAGCCGTCTGCTACCTTGATTCGTACCCAAGTTTTGTCATACAGCAATTCTATGCACCTCAAAATACGTTCTTGCAAACCCCAACTCCGTAGTTTGTTCCAGAGAATTGCTCTGTCCACACAATCAAAAGCACTTTTGAAATCCACAAAACATATGTGTACATTTTTCTTTAAGCACTTTGCTCGGTTGGCTATATCTCCTAGCGCAAGAATGTTGTCACTGTGCCGTAGCCCTTCCGGAAACCAGTTTGATTCATAGGGACTAAGTTATTTAAATTAGACCAGGTGAGCAGGTCTGCCAGGATTAAAGAGGCAAAGTATTTGGCCTCACTGTCAATTAGAGCTATCAGCCTATAGCTAGCTGGGTTTGCCCTGCTGCCTCCTTTGTATATAGGATTAATGATGGATCCTTTCCAACTATCAGGAATGGTACTGTTACGTTTGACTTCAGCATATAATATTGACAGAGTGGCTGACCAATAATCGAGATCCGCCTTAAATATGGCTTGGGGGAGACCATTAGGGCCGGGAGC
Source organism: Pleurodeles waltl (assembly GCF_031143425.1). Taxonomy (NCBI): domain Eukaryota; kingdom Metazoa; phylum Chordata; class Amphibia; order Caudata; family Salamandridae; genus Pleurodeles; species Pleurodeles waltl. Next base: position 33,441,276 of record NC_090437.1, read on the forward strand.
CCCGTCCCTACGGCTCCTTCTGATCACCTGGGCTACTTTATTGGCACTGAATCTCATATCACTCTGAGGAACGTCTGTAGGTTTTAGTGAAGCCTTCAGTTGCTGATTTTCTACAGGAGGGGTTGGCTTAAAAAAGATGTCTAACAGGTAATCCACCCATTTATCTTCTGAAATTGAAGTACAGTTTATTACTCTTGCTTTTTGGTCTATTTCATACACTGACATCCAGAATTCTCTAGTATTAGCCTTTCTTAAGTTGAAAAGTAATTTGATCCAGAAATCCTTCTCCTTTTGGGTTCGTATTTGCCATAGCTGTTTCTTATCATTTTTCTGAAGGGTTTTTATTTGGGCACATAAAGATTCTGTAGGAGGTCTATCTTTTGTGGATCTGAGTTTACATCTCAGATCCTTTCTTAATTCTAAGATATTTGGTGGCATAGTTAGTGGCCTCCGGTTAAGATTTGGAGCTTGACGCCTGGCCGAGCCAAGTGATGGTACTAACTGTAGAAAGCTGGCCCACACTTCCCCAGCTGAGAGATCTTGGCGTGCTGTTGATTGAAGCAGGGTTTTTATATTTTTGCACAGCTGTGGTAAAGAGGACTCCGTCCAAAACAAGCGGTTTAGATTGACAGAGGTCACTGTTCCTAATTCATTTATGGCTGGAAGAAAACACGGCCAATTCTATGTGCTGAAGCGAATGGTCACTGTGAAGAGTAGGTATGATTTTGAATTTTTTAACATGTGCCAGCAGGGGAAGAGAGACGGCAGTATAGTCAATTGTAGTTGCAGATTTTGCACTATGATGAGTAAAGCTGGGCGGGACATCACCTTTCACCCTGCCGTTTAGCACCCTCATACTCAGATGTTCTAAGGCCTCAACCAATTGCTTGCCCCTTTTATCCAGTTTCATCTGTATTAATGGTAAGTGTGGTAGTACTGACCAAATTGCGCTCTCTGCTGCCAATTGCTCGTCCGGTTCTGGAGTATATATCAGGTTGCTATTAAAGTCGCCTGTTACTAAGATGTCCCATGCTGGATTAGCGCACCGTATCTCTTCTACCTTTTGTAGTAACTTCTCGAAGAGAAGTACTTTGCGATGTTTCCGCGGATGGGCGTAGACATTAAAGATAATTAGTGGAGCGTGACGATTGAAACTAAAATTTATTTTTATTGCCTGTAAGTACGTTGATGAGAATGCCAGCTGTTCTGTTGTGACCTGAAGTGCCGTAGAGATGAATGTGGCTAGACCACTGCTTGCCTTGCCTGATTTGTTAGATTTTTCAGCTCCAATGTGGTGTAGAGAATAGCCTCCTAGTTCTATCGGGTCTACCAGCCATGTTTCTTGCAGCACTATTATCGAGTAGTTGCAACTGGACATTACTGTAAATCCTTCTGTAATAATTGCTTTTGCTCCCGCAATGTTCCAGGACATAATAGTAACGGTCGGCCTTTGATCTGTATCTGGTGCATTACGTATGGTGGGTCAATTACTTCTCCTTGAATTTAGAGTACGTGCCATTCATCTCCATTCATCTTATACTCCATTCCCTACAATTAGGGGGTCAATAGAGGTATTTGAATCTTTTTCCCCCATTTGGATTGACGCTGTTCCGCTTCCCCGACGTCCGGGCACCATCCGAGCTTGCGGGCCTGTGATTCAGTTTTTTGAATTGGTTCACTTTTCAGATTTAACAATAGGGGAAAAGGATAACGTGGGCTGGTTGGTTGTGATAGCCGTATACCCCAGCTTTCAAACTGTTGTTTAACTGCCATATTTAATGCAGCGATTTCGCTTGCTCTCCACATGGTCAGAGTTTGTTCCCGGTCATTCTGAGTGCTGTTGGAGAGGAATTTCAGTGATATTAAATCTGGGGACATAATTTTCTTAGTTGATGGAAGCTCTGCCAAAAGCCTCAGAATGTTGCCCCTGTTCAGGCTATCTTGTTGGCCGCGTGAGTCATAATCTGGGGTTACAATGACCTGCCTTGATTCCCTATCGTTTTCAATAACATGACTAGATTGGGAATGCTCTATAATTCTGTGTGGCATAGGCCTGTTCTGTTGACCATCCTCCGACTTGTTTCTACTTGCAGCCCTTTTGAGCGTTCATGATTGGTTGCTTAAAAAGGCTTTGTTTTCAAGGTCTTTTGCGGCTATTTGAGTACTTTGAATCGTTACTTTTGTCTTTATTTGTCCATCATGATGAGTAGTTGCGACCTCCCTAGAAGGATATTTGAGATTTAGGGTAGGTGACAGGTGTGTTTCTCTGGTGTGAGGATTGAGTCTGGACTGCAAGTCGTCTGCTAAGGGAGTGAATTTATTGTTCTTTGTGCCTGCGGGGATTACTATAACCTGCCCGCATTGACCTGGGCGGACGATCTTTGCCTGGAAGATGTTTTGAGACTCGACAAGATGCCCTGGGTCTTGTCCGGAAGGGTTATTGTAGATAGTGAGGAAGTGGCTTGTGTAACAGCTGCATAGGAGGGTGGCTCTGGTGGTATCTTCACTGGTAATTGGGCATCTAAATGGATCTCAGATTTATCCTTGTAGATGCAATTTCTTGCCCTTAGGTCTCCCTGCCAAGGAGCTGCCAACCTCGTGGCCAATGCGTGCCCGTTCAATTGGTCTTGGGATGTTGGGTGTGGCATGTTATATTTGAGCGACATTGGCGAGTCAGGAGGTAGATGTTCTCCAGTGAATTGTTGTTCTGGACTGGTGACTACCCCCTCCCTTATGGCTTTGAAGCTATTTGAGATTTGCATGCTGCTTGCGGTTCCTAAAGCTCGATTTTGCGGTTGCCGAAGCATTGAAAATATGGGATACAGATTGTCATTAATAGCTTTGGCACGTGTTTGTTTCCTTGCCTTTCTTGCTCGCTTTTTTTGTCTCTTTGCTAGGGGTTTCAGTGCTGGAGCTGGCTGTTCAGTTATACTCTCCAAATTGGTAGATGCTGTTTGTTCTGACTGTGAAGATCTATCTGATCCGTCTGTGACCATATGGTTAATGCACTGAATGTTTGCATCTTTTTTTGCTGGGCTGCTTACCCCAAAGGCTGGTGTCTTTTGGGATGTATCTTGGTTCCTGGAGATGGCCTCATTGGTTTTCCTTGCTTTAACTTGCTGCAAAATCTCTACTAAGACTTGTGGTAACTTACACAGTTTATCTAATATTGGGCCACAATTACAAGGAAAGTGCTGGTGGTTGCAATTTTGTTCAGTTGGACGAATGGCCAGCGAGTCCAGTTTGTGATTGATGTCAGCTATGCATGTGGCCATTACCTTCATTAGATCCATTTGCAAGTCTAATTTATCTGATTGCATGTTAAGAACCGCTGTTGAAGTATGTAGAGCATTCAGCAATGAGGTGTGTAGTCGCGTTAGATCTCCCATTTCACAAGTAGGGTGGCCTGCGTGAGCGGGATTTTTGCATAGAATTTCCCTGTTAATGGACTCTGAGGGGATATTATTGGAAGGTGAAGCAGTCGAGTTGCCTTTTACCATTAATTCCTTAAGTGATTGTATTTTGGACATCTCGCTAGAAATTTCAATAATCGAGTTAAAAGTTCTTTCTTGTTGGTGCGTAGTAATACTGTTTTTAATGCTTCCTACCACCAGAGGATAGCTCGACTGCTGGTCCTTAGGATTCACTAGATCAATTTTTTTTAAGTCCAGCGCTTCTCCCAGGTCTTTGTTATTTGTTATAGAGAGCGACTGTAACCAGGAATCTTCCAACCCTGTAATTACTTCGGAACCAATGTCCAGTCTCTCATTGTTCCCCTGGGTGTTGAAATTTGACCGCAGGATTGGGGTCGATTGTTGGTGGGTTTTCACATACCCAGTGTCATTATGTACCTCTGTCGCATTACCCATAGAGATTGGAAGCTCGGAGTTACTTGGGTTGCCCGTTAAAACCTGTAGATGAGCACCTGGAGAAGTTTCCCGCTCCTGGGCATGTACCTGAGCCATAGTCACGATTCTACCTGCTTGCGAATTTTAGTGCGCTATTGGGCTACTTAAGTAACTGAAGTTGATTTGTTGCCCTTGGACCAGGGGATCACTTGGCTTTTCAGGAGCTTGGTCCTTTGATGGTTCCTGACAGGGGACGGCTACCCCTAATTGTTGTGTCGGGTTTGATAACAGCCCGGGCCCCAGCTGCCCCGTGATCAGAGGTTGTGGAATCAGTGGGGTTGGAAGGTCCACGTCGGTGTCGGGATTTGAGAAGAAAGCCGCCGCTGGATCTTTCAAAAAGTCTGCCTTGTTAGTGAGTCCTGTTTGTTTGAAGTAGAGCTGAAAAGGAGTGAGGGGCGCTACCAGCTGATCCGGTCTGCTACTTTGCGGACTTGGCGCTGAGTGCTTCGCTGAGCACTTTCCCTTCCCTTGCGCCCTCTTTTGGGGTTTTAAAGGTTTGACTTTGCCCTCTGCTAGAATCCTGAGTCACCCCGATCTCATGGTGGCTATCTCTTGGCCCGGATTGGTGAAAGAGAAGCGCAATTTGCTTTTTCCTGTTGTTTAGGATTGTAGGGTTACAGTGGCTTACAGCGGCAGGTGAGCGGGGCACCCGGGGGATTCTCAAGCCGCACCCAACCTAGCGGGCCGCCTCCGTGTAACCCCGGTGCACTCTCTCTGCAGCAGTTTACAAAAACTGCTGCGCTCACTGCGACCTGTAGAGAATGGTGGGCCCTGGTAGTCCCTGAGCACTACACCTTCAGCTTAGGTAATAGTAGATTGAGTTGTACACTCGACGACATACAGCAGTGGGCTGGGTGTCCGAGGGCTGAATGTTTGTAGGTTTCGTAAGTGAGGAGGTAGGTGAGGAGCGAGGTGCAGTTGGGAGGTGCAGTAGGTAAGCGGGGCACACAGGGCCCCCAGGCTGCACCCAGACCTGGCTGGGCCGCTTCTGTGTGGCCCTGGTGCACTCACTCCGCTGCTGTGACTGACACAGCTGCGCTCACCCTGCCTCTCTCAGTAGCCTTCACGGCAGCAGCAATGGCCGCAGCGGATGCCCTCGTCCGCGTCTACAGCGGCGCCCTTGTTAGCACTTCAGCTCCGTCTCGCTCGCTCCGTCTCACTCAGTGCATCACTCTCACTCTTTTGCTTCTAGTACTTAGATCCCTCCTCCGGGTAAAGGCCTATTACTGATTCTGAGCAGAAACCTGTGCAGACATTTCCAGGCTCTCTCCTCCTCCTGGGGCTGAGGGTGTGGGGGCAGGTGCAGATTTGGGATCTGAGGGGGGTCTGTGTGGGTCTGAAGATGAAGATAACTGTACAGACAGATAGGGGGTCCCTCCTCCTCCTCTGAAGCTGGGTGGACACAGTGGGAGAGGCCGGAAGTGATCAAGGCTTAATGCAGGACTAAGCATCATGTCCTAGTATCCAGAAAACACTAGGGTCCTTCATTATGGAATGTCCCCACTGCATGTTTGAACAGAAAGGACATTTTTTCAAGTTCTTGAAATAACTGGAACTCCTACTCATAATCCAATGGAATATAGTCAGACAAAGATAATATCCCATGATGCACTGCACTGCTACATTTGCTAGGACAAGCAAACAAATCCCAGCCAACTGTCATTTGCATTTAGTGTTAATCTTGTATAAGGCTTTACCATTCAACTAGCAATCATCACTTGGCCTAAATATGTCCAAATTGGACATGCTGCTGCCCATTTTTAGCTCTGTTGGCTATCAGGTTACATCTCTTCTATCTCCCATTTTGTTCCACCAGAATAAGGTAATCCTTTTTTATCTCACGTTTGCTCAGTTTGGGAGACAGCTTCCCTTTGTTGCCTCTTCCATCTGAATATCCCTCTTTTTCAATTGCTCAGTGACAGTCATTGACTGACTGCTGTGCATTACATAAGTAAATGAGCCAAAAATACTTCTCCAATTGTGATTTACAAGACAATGGAGAACTATGAATCATTAAGCAACATTTTATTGTAAAGTAGCCACAACCTCCTACATTTTCATCATGGTCCTTATTTTCATGAGAATTATTTAACTTCGGTCATGCTCTCAATGAAAATAAAATAGTTTCATAGGCCCAGCGATAATCCAGCTTGCACATAAACTCACACATAACGACAATCTTAGTTTTTGTAGTTCTTTCACAATCTGCATTATTATAGAGAGATGTTAAACAAAGGCACAAAACAGGCTAGGCGCATTGGTCACAACAAACCATGTTGTCCTATACTTATGTTATGTAGTTTATATGAAGTGAGGACCAACAACCATCCAGCACTGTAAAATCCTCAGGATTAGGAAATTGCGTCTGTGAAAGCTGTCTCACCCATGGCAAGTAGATTTGAGGGCGGGTACTCCATAGAGTGTCTGAGATCACAATCAGCTGCGAAATCTACCTAGATGTCATCTGTGGCACTTCAGGAAGTTTGATATTGGGGTGGAGGAGTGACTGAACTTTAAAAATATTGTGATGTCTAGAGTGGGATGTTTTGTCCTTAAGACAGGATCCTGGGTGGTTGTGGAAACAGAGTGCTGAGTGGAGAGTCATAACATATATTGAAGTGTGTGCACAATTTTGTGTTAGACAGGGTGTTGAGTATGCACTTAATTCCCCTGACGTTTCCACAAAGCCCTTCAATTTACACCTGATTTCAGGCACCCTTTAAGAGTGCATATGTGATAGAGTGCCGGATGTTGTTTGCCTTTTATAGAACGGGTTGAATGAGGGGTATGAGGTTCAAAGTAGGTGAAGCTCTGCATGTGTTAACATGTACCTATGCCTGAGTAGTGTTGTCCACAGGCAACTGCAGGCATTCATTACAAACATACGTGGCATGTGTAACAGCCTGAGTTCTGTCTGAAAGGAGTCAACATAATTCACTTTCCTTATGTTTCAGTCTATTCAGGAATATTTTATAGTTCAGTATTTAAAAGGCTACTGGTATTTGCAAAAGGGTGAGAATATCATTGCTGTCATCATTACAATTTTTTGTTGTTGTCCCAAATTTGAATTTTTTTAAGACAATGTTTTACAGTTTGAGATCTGCAAACCATATAGGCCCAAGCTGATATCATTTCTCCTCCCTTTCCTCATATTGCCTAGAATCTTACTTGGAATGGGCCAGGCAAGCTGGAATCCCAGGTGATGTGTCAGTTTGTTAAACAGGTAACATTAACATATTTTAGCAAAGATGGTGCTGTCGGACATGAGCTCGTTGTTGGTAATGCATGTTCAGTATTGGGAGGTATTTTCAGGATAGGCTCTGCTGTCCTTCTTCGAACTGATCCTGGACAATGCCTTCTTGAAGGGCCTGGCTGAAGAGAGAGGCAAAGAATTATAAGGTTCAGTCATGATGCATTTGAATGCTGAAGGAGGTCAGGGAAGTAGAACCAGGCTAGTCTGCTTGATTGTAGTGATTTGTTAAGGATGGACTGCAATATGGGATTCAGGCTGCTCAAGGTCTGGTAGATGTTGACAGAGTCATGTGTGTCTGTCTCACAGTTACGAATGCTGGATCAGACATGTGAGGTTGAGCGTATTATGTGTGATAGCATGTATTGGTGGATATCCTAAATCTTCATGTGATTTGTGCAGCTAGTGTGTTCCTGAGAAGGTGTGTGTGTTTGTTGGTAAAGTTTTTGGAATGCAGATTGTTGGGGCTCTCTGTTAGTGTGGTATGGATTTTTGTGTTGTGGCCAGCTGATGTGCCATATCTGAGATGTTTTTGGAAGTCCGGTTTGTCCTGTGTCTTTGAACGGCTCACAATTTCCTTTCAAGTAAACAGTAAACAATTGGAGTTGGTTCTTTTCAGTTTTGAAAGTGTGGAGGAAAACCATTAGAAGCACTTGTTCTTTAGAGAATGGTGATGGTCTGTCACTATTTTTCATTTTCCTTAACATAAATGTTAATCTGAATCTCACATACACATTTAGAAAGTGTGGCTTTCACGTTAAGTTGGCCATAGTTAAAGTAGACCTCAGTTAAATTATTCATGCTAACACGAAACTGTACTTTTGGTTGCTGTGTTCTTTCTCTCTTTTCAGGCGCTAAGCTGCAGGAATTTATCTTAATTAGATTGTTACAAATGTATTGGTTTTTGTGATAATTGCTTATCAGTATGAATTCTTTGGAGAGTGAATAGTGAATTAACACATGTGTGCTTGGGACAAGCTGACTGTGATGTATCATTCTTGTACAAGATATTTCTTGAAGGTCACACAGCAGAACATTTTCATTGTGTGACGGCTGGGAAGAAGGGTGAAACTGTATTAGCAGGGAACATTTGATCCTAATTGGTCTCCTCTCCCTGAAAACCATGAGGAGTGTTGCAAGTCACAAAAAAAATTATGTTGTAATTGTGCATTGCTAAGCTTGTTAGATTCAGACGCCCCTTTCCACTCTCTTGAGATTAGATTATTTTGCTCCTGCTCAAAGAGTTAGATGCAGGAGCAAATCCATTCTTGTTTACGTGACTGAATCTTTAATTGACTCTGCCTTTTAACGACTTTGGCCCTCATTATGACATTGGTGGTAAATTCCGCTTACTACCGCGGTGACGGCTGCCAACATACTGCTTCGGTGGCGAATATCCGTTCACCATATTTTGACACACACACACACACCAGTCTGACAAAATACCGCCACATACTCAAATCTGCCAGCCCAAAGATCAGTGATAAAGTGGCGGTCCCAACACCCATACCGTTAGGCCAACAAAACAACGCCCGTCTCATTATGAACCACGAATTACCACAGTGGACATTCAATGGCGGTAAACCATTGGCCGTACATACCACCGCGCTCAGAGTGGACATCCACATACAAAACAACACCACATTGGCCAATACCAAAAAAACACACATTGATATACACACCACACCGACACCACTATAAAACACACACCCACATTACCCACAACCCTTTACGAATACAAATCATTGCCACAAGACTGACACCAAGACCACTGCGACAACTAGACACACACACCACTTACATCCATATAACCCTCATGCACCCTACATCACACACCCCACCACATTACTCAACACACTCTCACCCACACACACCACACAACACCCATGTTCCCACAAAGGCAACCTGTTTCACTGATGAGGAGTTAAGGGTCATGGTGGATGAAATTGTCAGGGTAGAGCCACAGCTGTTTGTAGCACAGGTACAGCAAATATCCTTCATTGCCATGAAGATGGAGGTATGGTGGAGAATCATGGACAGGGTGAACGCCGTGGGACAGCACCCAAGAACAAGGCACGACATCAGGAAGAGGTGGAACGACCTATGGGGGAAGGTACGCTCCATAGAAGCAAGGCACCAGCTCGCCATACAGAGGACTGGCGGTTGACCCCCACCTCCTCCCCCACAGCACACAGCATGGGAGGAGCAAGTCTTGGCATTACTGCATCCTGGGGGACTCACTGGAGTAGCTGGAGGACTGGACACAGGTAAGTCAACAACTACCACTTATCACCTCCCGTACCTGCATGCCATCTCACACCCTCAGTCCCATCACTCCATCCCATCCCACATACTGCACCTACACATATGACTAACCCCAATGTCAAGCCCTGCATGCTATACCAATGCATGGACAGCCCTCACAGCCTGCATGGACATCCAGCACCAATGAATGCTCAGCATAAAGAAACTAACATTACCACAATACATCACCATACACAAGCAAAAGGTGGCAGGGCAACATCAACGATAGAGGGGAAGCCAGGGATGTCCAGCATGTCACACACATGAAGCATAATACATCACTGACATTCCCACAGGTACCTCAGCAAATCTCAGCGGAGAGGAGGTGCCACGATTATCCAGTCCTGCAACAGAAGATGCCCCCAGTGATGACAGTAACTCTGGACTTCATGATCTGGATGACTTACCTGGCCCATCAGGGACCACTGGACAGCCTGTCACCCAAGCCCACTCACAGTTCACCACAGAGCCTCCCCATCAGAATCCAACACCACAGCACCCACCCAGCGTACTCACACCTCTGTCCCCAGGACACGTCAATCAGCAGTGTGCCCACCTGCAAAGGGACCCCAGGCCACACTTCTTATCCCAGACAGTCAGGGACCTGGGGTCAGTGGGCACACTGTTCAGAGGACAGAGGCACAAGCCAACAGTGACACTGGGAGGCCTGCTGTGTGCCAGGGGGAGGGCAGGACCACGGAACTGACTCTCCAGGAGGCACTCTCCAAGATCCTGGGAGCCTACCAACATTCCCAGGACGATGGACCAGATCCTTGACAACGTGCAGGAGAACAGGTGGCTGCAGGAGGAACAGTATCAGGGGATCAGGGAGAACTTGCAGGCCAATAACACCACGCTGATCTCCATAGCAGGGGTGCTGGCAGACATGGCCAACATCATGAGGGAAGCAGCAGCACAGCAGCGGGCCCATACCACTAGCCAGTCCATTGATCAGCCCTCCACTTCTGCTGCAGCTAGTGTGCAGGAGGCCCCGTCACAGGACCCAGAGGCCACCAGCACCCCTCCCCCTGCAGAAGGTGAACCACTCCACAAATGTTCCCTGCGAACCAGACAGAAGCTAGAGACACTTGCCAAGACCACTGCCAGGAAATGAGACTCTCCTGATTGTCCCACTTGTGTCCCACTCAGTCACCTTGTACACTTTGAACTGCCTTTGCTCCCCTTCATATGGCCCCTTGGACACTGCACTGCACCTGTGCTACAAACAGACTGGAACAATACCCTGGACTTTCCTCCATCATCACCGCATTCCATTGCACTTTCCCCTCAATTTCTTAGCACTAAAATAAACATCCTTAAACACAACTTGACTAATAGTATTTTCTGTATTGAAAATGTGTATTTATGGAAACAGTCACATCTAGTGCAAATTAACTGTACACTGTAAGAGCATAGAAATAATGACCTGTAGCTGTCTGTAGTCAGCACATCAGTACACAGTTGGTATATCACCAACATTTGTAAAATGACAAACCATAGGTGACAGTAAGTTGGGATGCAAAGGAAGTTGATGCCATCATGCTAGAGCTACAAAGAATAAACCAATGGTCATAGTAATGTGCAGTTGCACTGTCTCACCTGTGTGTCATTGGAAGTACTGACAGATAACTGATGTTCTGTTGTCCTCATCCTCATCCTCAGCCTCTTAATCTTCACTGTCCTCAGGGTCAGTCTATTGCTGCCACGGGGGCATCTCCAGTCTCCTCCTCCTGCAGAAAAGGTACATGGCATCTGAGGGCCAGGTTGTGCAACATGGAGCATGCCACTACTATCTGGCAGACCTTCTCGGGTGAATAGCACAGGGATCCACCTGTCAGATGGAGGCACCTGAACCTGGCCTTCAGTACGCCAAAGGTCCTTTCGATGATCCATCTGGTTTTCCCATGTGCCTCATTATAGCGTTCCTCAGCCCCTGCCCTGGCATTCCTCAAAGGGGTCAGCAGCCACAATAGGACTGGGAAGCCAGAGTCACCTGCAAGTATTGAGGGACCACATTTAGCCTCACACAATCCTATGAGGTTAACACCAGAAAGAATGCACTAACATACAGTGGGTGGGGACCAAGGATCACCTATTAGCCACACCCTGTACCTCTGTAGTTGGGCCATGACATTTGGGATGCTGCTATTCCACAAAACAAAGGCATCATGCACCGACCCAGGATACTTAGCATTGACGTGGGAGATGTACTGGTCCACCAGGCACACCATCTGCACATTCAGTGAGTGGAAACTCTTACGATTCCTGAACAACTGTTCATTCTGGCTGGTGGGACAAACACAATATGTGTGCCGTCAGTCGCCCCAAAAATATTGGGGATATGTCCCAGTGCATAGAATCCGGCCTTCACAGTGGCCAAATCTTCCACCTGAGGGAAAGAAATGTAGCTGCACATGTGTTTTACCAGGGAAGACAAGACTCTTGCCAGCGCGATTGAGAACACTGGCTGTGACATTCCTGCTGCCAAGCCCACTGTCACTTGGAAAGAACCAGTGGCCAAGAAATGGAGCACTGATAGCACTTGCACAAGAGTGGGGATCCCAGTCTGTTGATGGATAGATGAGATCAGGCCTGGCTTCAATTGGAACACAGCTCTGTGATGTGCCTGTCCTCCATTGTAGCTAAGTCCACAAGGGGTCTGAACACAGGGGTATGTCTCCATCTCCAATTCATCCAGAACGGTAGTTATGTAAGGGACACAACAGTGAGTAGGCAGTCACAATTGGGACAATGGAACCACAACTTAAATATACTTGGTGCACTTATGTAATGGGACAGTGTTAATGGCGAGGTATGAGGCAATCTAGTCTGTGATGCAGGTAATGTTGATGTGACTGTTCCCCCCTGAAATGGCGACCACCTGTCCTGTATGGAGGGACAGGTGGAAGTGAGGTAATTCCGCCGACGTTGGGCGTCGTGGCGGAAGGCGGTCTTGCACTGCCGTGCAATTCCTCATTGGATGATATGGGGCTCTATGGAGTACAGAGGCCAGTGGAGATGTGCGCCGGCAATGACGGTGTAAACCGCCGTGGACGTGACCGCCATTTTCTATCTGATTCCTCACTTGTTTCCTGACCTTCAACAGGAGAACACCTACACTGCATGTGCTGCTGTGACCTGTGTCTGGAACCTACCATGGCCCGTATGACTGGGTAAACAGGCCCCTGCCTTCACTTCGGAGGAGTTGGAGCGATTGGTAGATGGGGTCCTACCCTAGTACAGACTGCTGTATGGGCCTCCAGACCAACAGGTGAGAACACATTGAGCACGATGCATGTGGGAAGGATGCATGGGGATGTGTGTGGAAACATCGTGTCATCGGGGGGGAATGTCTTGTGGTGGTGTACATGGTGTGCACCATGCGATGTGTGTGCCAATGGTGATGAAAATGGGTATGGTGGGCCATTTGTGTGACAGGCTGGACCGTTTGTTTAATGGTGTTCTACTGTCTGTATTGCCTCTGCAGGTCAGCGCCCATCAAATGAAGGGATTATGGCTTGCCATCGCAAAACACGTGCAGACCCTGTGGGTCTATGGCAGGTGGAGCACCCACTGTTGGAAATGGTGGGAGGACCTGAGACTCTGGGCACAGAAGACCGCAGAGGCCCAGCTGGGGATGGCCTCCCAATGAGGAAGGGGTGCCTGTCGGAACCTGACCCCCCTGATGACCTGCATACTGGCAGTGGCCTACCCTGAGCTGGATGGGCGATTGAGGGAATCACAGCCGCCACAAGGGGGTGAGTACAGTGGGTATCATTACAAATTTTGGCAGGTGGGGTAGGATCCGGGTTGTGGATGTGAGTTAGTGGGTGGCCATAAGGCCAGGCCAGACATTGCAGGGTGGGTTAACTCTATGGTAATGGTTGTATATCAAATACAGGTAACCTAGCTTGTTCGCAGTCCAATTCAGGCAGGGCATCTTGGGTACCAGGAGGGGTACAGTTGGCGGTGTGTGGCCCTCATCTTGCCTTAGTATCTAGCCATATCACTGGCAGTGCAATGGATAGTGCTTAAGCATGTTCCATGTGTGTGGCAGTGCTGTGTATGCCAACTGTGGTGTTGGTGCAGTCGCTGACCCAGTGTTTCCTTTGTCTCTCTCCCCCCTTTTTTGTTCTGTTCTCCTGTCCTTGTGTACATTAGCATCATCTGAAAGAGGAGCAGGGGCACAGGCAACAGAGGGAGCTTCATCCCACAGGATCCAGGAGACAGAGTCCACTGACACAGAGGGAACCAGTGGGACGGAGGGCGAGGGAAGCACCACAGCGGAGACAGGAGGTGACATCACATACTCAGGTACCTCCTCCTATGGAAGCTCCCTGGTAGTGGCGGACACCTCTGTGACCACCCCAGCTGCAGGTACAGCCACAACCCCCGTACCAGAACCACCCTCCCAGTAGCCCCTCAGCGAGTTGCCCGTGCCCGTTCACCCAGGAGGGTGGGCATCTCCTTCACACCAGCACCGTAGGCCCTGCCCCAGTCAGCCCTGCTGCCCTGAGTTAGGAGGCTATTTACCTGCTAAGATCCATATCTGTAGGGCAATCAACCATTGTGAATGCCATCCAGGGTCTGGCATCCCAGATGTAGCAATGCAATGCGGAATGCATTCACGGTGGATTGGCGGCCCAACAGAGATCGATTCAGGCTCTGGCCTCCTCTCTGATGGCAGCCATTGTCCCTGTTTCTACCATCCCCCCTCCAACTACCACTTCCCAGTCCCATTCTCCTCAACCCCAACCCATCCATGCACACAAGACAACACCCAAGAGCGGCACAGGCAAACACAATAACCACACTTCATCTCACAAGCACTCACACAAACACCAGACAGTTGCATACACAACAATATCCACTACCTCCACTGTCTCCCCCACCTCCTCCTCATCCACCTCCCTCCCAGTCATGCCTACACTCACACCTGCATGCGCTACATCAACATCCACCACCAGCATCACCACACCAAGCAGCACACACACCTCACTAGCAGACACCTCCACAACATCCATGCACGCGTCCCCTGTGTCCTCTCCCACCTAAAGGACACAAACGCAACACTCACACACCCAACAGCCGTCCACCTCACATCAGCATACTGCCCATGCACATGCACACAAATCCAGCAGACATACACCTCCTGCAACCACTCCCTCAACATCCTCTTCCATCACTCCTCCTGCCCCACCATCCCTAAGAAGCCTTTCCTTGCCCAACTTGACCTCTTCCCTTCCCCTCCCCCATCCTGCCCGTAAGAGCAGGGTCCCAACAACCCAGCCCAGCACCTCAGCCAAACAGTCCACAGGGACAGTGGTGGCACCACCTAGTCATGGTGGCAAAGATACCACACCTCCAGGCAAGAAGGGGAAGGAGCCTGCACCTCCAGGCAAGAAGGGGATGGAGCCTGCACCTCCAGCCAAGAAGGGGAAGGAGTCTGCACCTCCAGGCAAGAAGGGGAAGGAGCCTGCACCTCCAGGCAAGAAGGAGAAGGAGCCTGCACCACCTGCTTTGAAGGGGAAGAAGCTCTATACTCCTGCCCGGAAGGCTAAGGACCACATACAACCTGCCATGAAGGGGAAAAAGCCATCAACACCTGCCAGGAAAGGTAAGGAATCTATGCCCCATGTCATGGAGAGGATGAAGCCCTCTACTCTACAGAGGCTGTCAGGGTGACACCTCCACCACCGCCAGCTGAGGAAGTGCAGCCATTACCACCTGCAGAGGCTGCCCAGGAGGCACCTCCGTCTGCCACCGCACTGCAGTCATCAACACCTACAGAGGCTGCCCAGGAAGCACCCCCATCTGCCACCACACTGCAGCCATCACCAACTGCAGAGGCTGCCCAGGAGGCACCTCCACCTGCCACCACACTGCAGGCATTAACACCTGTGGAGGCTGCCCAGGAGGCAACTCCATCTACCACCACACTGCAGCCATCACCACCAGCGGAAGCCATGTAGGTGTCAGAGTCACCAGATCCTCGGGGTCTGTGCACGTTCCCAACACTTCCACCACAAGACAGCTCCAATACTCTGATTAGATTTATCACAGAGTCTAAGAGAGTCCAAGTGGGGAAAAGGGGATTAGGACGGGAACAGCTGGGAAGGAGACCTGTAGGAAGCAAAAGGTTAAAACACAACATCAAAATTACATCTCATGAAATCAGTACCATGCTACAACTCTAAGCTTCGTCTTTTCTGAAAAAACATGAACAACCCTAGAATAGTCCTAAAACTGACTAGGCTTTAGATGACCGAATGCCTGAGGAGGAAACAGGAAAAGTTCAATAGGACTTTCAGATTCGAGTACTTTCTTTAGCATGAGAATCAGGAAACACTCTGAGCAATTTCTAAACAACCATATGAATCTCCTTTTAAGAATATATATCAGGAACACACAGCATTACATCTAGAACTCTGGTATTATTGTGTTCATCTCAGAAAAAACATTGGGAAGTGAATTGCGCACATTGCAGATTTTTATATGAGTATTAAACACCATGAAGGATTGTGCACCATGAAATCACACAACGTAGATTCAAGGAATAAATCATGCAACGTGTCAACTTGAAATGCTACCAAGAAAATGTCTTAGAATAGTAGCGCACAGTAATTTACATTATTTATACACGAGGAAAGAATTGCGCGTCTTGCCGATTCAAATGGCACCATACAAATGCCAAGAAATGGTAGCGCACAATGAACAACATGAAAAGCACTCAGGGAAAGAATTGCGCGTCTTGCCGATTCAAATGCCACCATGCAAATGCCTAGAAATGGTAGCGCACAATGAATAACATGAAAAAACACTCAAGGAAAGAATTGCGCGTGTTGCCAATTCGAATGCCACCATGTAAATGCCAGAAAATGGTAGCGCGCAATGAACAACAAAGTTAAATGCTCATGAAACGAGTTGCACGTCTTGCCAACTCGTAAAACATCATGTAAATGTCAAGAAATATCAGTGCGCAATGAACAACAATGTAATAACGAAGTCAAATCTTTATGGAATAAATTGCGCGTCCTCCCTATTTGCAAACCACTATACAAATGTCAAAAAATGGCAGCACACAAGTAATCTGTTATTCATTTAAGAATTAAAATCAAGAATATGAAAATTCTTAATTACGGTGTTGGGAAATGTCCAAACACCGTCTTACCGCCTGGAAACAGTGATCACCAATGAGAGATGAGCGCAGAAGACCGGAAAATCCAAATAGGCCGCCGGGACAGGAGCTCAGGAAGAAGCTGCTGCTCTGCACCGGGACCTCTGAATAGTGAGCACTGGAAGTTGGGCTGACTCTCTTTTATAGTGTCTTGGCCCAGCCTAGAACCATGCCCAGGCATGTTGCAGGGAAAGTCTCTAGAAGGCCCTGGAAAGGGACCACACCCTAACACACTCTGAATGTCTGCAGCAATACATTGCAAATGTACAGTATTTATAAGCACCTTAAAAATGAATCTTTTGGATGGAATTCTGCAATGCAAAAGGTTAAACAATAACATATCATCACAATGCATAAATTACATTATCTTGCGAGTGTTGGGTTCTTGCATTCTAGAAGCCCGTAGAGCGCGCACTGTCCTGGTGTTGACAGTAGGCCACCCTCCAGGGGCTGCTGTACGAGCCCCCCCCCAGAACCAGTGGAAAGTCACCCACTCCAGAAAGTGTGGCCTTGCACTCCCCAGGACGGAGAAATGGGCATGGAGCCCCCTCCAGAATCAGTGGGCAAGTCACCCACTCCAGAGACTGTGGCCTTGCACTCCCCAGGACATAGAAATGGGCATGGATCCCCCTCCAGAACCAGGGGAAAGTCACCCACCTGAGAGACTGTGGCCTTGCACTCCCCCAGGACAGAGAAATGGGCATGGTGCCCCCTCCAGACCCAGTGGGCTTGTTCCCGACTTCGGCTGAGGTACACCCCATCCCACTAAGGTGCCTGCCCACTTGCAAACTAATGCCTCTGCAGAGTTCTGTCCAGAGGAATTCAGGATTCGAGCTGAGTCTTGGACTGTGCCCTGTGGCCATGTGGGCCCTTTGAACATTGGACTGGGCAGGTCCCTTTGTGTACATGTGTACATAACTGTTTCACGGACAATTCGATTATTTATTAGCTGTTGATATTAATACATTCACCTTCGTGCATTCCTGTTGTCCTTGCATTATTCTGCCGTGTATCAGGTGGAAATTGTTTTTCGTGTGCAGCTGGACTTGTGTATGGTGTGTGTGTTGGGTGAGTGTTGTACATGTGTGTGGAGCATAAATAGAAGTTCACCGGAAAAACCTGCAGTTCAGGTTCCATGGCAGCATTGTTCTTCCCTGTGTCTCCGATGGTGAGTTTTTTCTCTTCAGTGATGTGTTTCCACCAGGCTTTTGATGGCGATAGTACCACCCCGGAAAACGTGGCGGATTGTTGGGTCTTAATATGGTGGGCGGTACTTTGTCTCCCGCCTGGCTTTTGGTAGCAACCACCGTGGTGCGTGGTGTTTCTGCCCTGGCGGATGGTGTGGTACATTGGCTGTCTATGGGAGTTATCACCGCCCTGGTCATATTTTGGTGGTAATTAACACCAGCCTGTTGGCTGTATTACCGCCACTTTATCACTCACTGCCAGGGTCATAATCAGGGCCTTTGTCTGCTGACATCTCCTGCTTGACTCCTCTCACAAATCTCTTGATTTCATTTACCTTAGCATGTTAGGGAATCTTCCCGTTAGGGCAAAATGAATTTGCTCGATTTGCTTATGACACCTTTAAACAGTTTGTATTTGTTATTTTAAATCAATTTTAACTAAACTGACCAATGCATTTATATGATGATCATTGATTTATGAACAATTTTAATATGAGTTTGTAAATTTAATATGTTAACAAATCTTAATGGCGTGCAAATCTATTACTTTCTGTTATCCTTGAAGGTTATTGATTGATGTTAAACCTCTGCCAGGGACTAAAGGTCCCTCTGCTCGAGTGTAGCTTGTACTTGAGTTTGCAAAACGATTTGACAGTGCAAATCCCATCTCTGTAGCAACAATAGTGTTGTAGGGTGTTCCTAGAAGTGAAAAACTGCGAACAGCAATTTGTATATAGATATAAGGTAGTTGGTTGTGCAGTTACTGATAGGAAGGTTGTGATTAGCGTCATTAAATATGGTAGATAGGGTGATGAGGTCCATGTTTTTTCAGTCCCTGGAGGTAGTTGGTTCTTGTATTTGTACTTGGGGAGTTGTTGTCAGAGGAAATTTGATGATAAATGCAGAAGGGGAATAGTCCCCCTATAGTAATTGGCTGGGTGAGTGTACTGCTGGTAGGTGATCAGAAACTAAAATGTCATGATGTGTGTGTTTGGCAGAGTTAATAGGCAGCTAGTTGTTTTAGCTGTGGGCTTTTGAAGTAGGCTAATAATGAGTGTGTTGCCAGTATGTCGATTCTATCAGAGCAGATTGAGTAGTCACATAGTAGAACTATGTGTGAATATGTTAGCTATTGAATCTGCTGATATTTTTGTACATTTGGGGTTGGAACGGGTGATCAGAGTAGTAGAAGGAATGAATAGGTGATGTTACTTGAAATGGAGACTTGGAACCGGCATATTTTCCGATTTAAGGTGAATTCTAAATGGCTATTGATAGAGATGTGGTCATATGAACCCTTTTTCTCTCTAATATTTCCTGTTTTGGAAAATGATTTTATAATGGTTACATATAGTTCATGGATGAGGGGAGAACAGTAATTTGAGAGCTAGGCTTCTGATTGGAAGAGAAGGTCAATATTGCTTGGAAACAGGAGGTTGTAGATGTTTTGCAAGAGAAAGAGGAGGTGTTAAGAGACATGTATACTGTGCTCACTTTCATTGTTACTCTTGTGGAGGAGAATGTATGGCATCCCAGGAAACTGCTGAAGGCGTATGTTCAAGTAGATGGCCTGTACTACTGGTTGAGTCTGTGTGTCCAATTGGCTATGTTTTAGGTGGGTTCCATTATGGGAAGTGGTTGTGACTGTAGTTGGTGATTGATAACAATTGTCAGTGTTAGTATGGGTAAGCTCCTGTATGTGAGATGGTTGTGCTTAGTTGTGAGGCTTGAGTCTGGTCCCATGAACATGCATTGGTTAGATCAGTGGCCTCTTCAATTTTGTGTGCTATTGCATAGAGGACAGGCACAAAGACCCATCGTTTTCATGTATACTTTGTAGTTAAAATTTGTATGAACTTAAAAAATAATGGTCCCATTTTGATTTCAGCTAGCACAGCCTTGTAATTTGAATAGCTTTACCAATTCACACATAGACAAGACTGATCAGAGTCTCATCTTTTCATGCTGAGATGGAAAATGGGCATTGCTATTGGCAGCCTAAGTGAATACTGGTGTGAACTCATAAATAATTTGCACAGATGTGCCATCCCCCTTAGATGTACATCATCCACTGGCCCCAGGATGTGAACCGTGGGCGTTGTCTCTTTTGTTCATTGTGACACCTATAGCACAATTGGACAAGTCAAAGTGTTTAAAAAGTTAAATAAAAAGCTTTACGTATATTTTTTCAATACATTAGCTTGTTATTGTAAGTATATGAATGGTGTTTCTTTTTTCAATCTTACAGTTGATCTGCAATTTTGTCTCCAGTCAGAACTGTCAAATTGTTGTATTACCATTTACAGAGCTCAGTTAAAAATGAGTGTTCTCCTTATCAAATAATTGTTTCATATCGCTTGACTCTCTCGTTATTTTTCGCTACTTATGTCTACAAAGTCAAGGTCAGATTGATGGTGTGCAGGTGCACCAACCTGAACCTTTCTTATGTTGCTGTAAAGCTCGTAGTTTTCTTATCAAGTTAAAGGTAATTAGTAATTGGGAATTTTGGCTAAAGGTCTGACATCAAGAGGGCAAGAATACCGAAATAGATTAAAAGAGATTCGGAATATCAAATCTTTAGCTTCTATGAAACCCATGCGTAATAGTTTACCTGTACAGTGACAGTCGTCACAAAGAACAGGCCGAAACAGGGACAAATGCGGAAGATGGGAGCATGAGACAGTCTCCAAAGCAAGAATGAAGAAAATCAATTTACCCCTCCCAAAAACATCCTACCAATTTTTTTGCGAACCCAAAATATTTCTGAAGTTACTAACTTGTTATTTATTCTTGCTCCACTGATTGATGATTTTATTACTTATATTAAAAGTATTAAAAATTGGTCAGAAAAAAATGACTGTGGAGCAGATAGCACACTTGCTAACACAAACCTGAAGAACCATTAAGAAGATGTGAACATTATCCGTGTATTTCCAATAGAGTACTGCAAGCTACCTGCCATTCACAACCACCGTGCCCACTTGGCTAATGTAGGTATGCCCTCCATCCTATTTTGTTGTAATGGCGTTCACACATTTATAAGACAGTTCAGACTGCAGTAACGTTTCTATTGGTATTACCTGCTTTGTGGCTAGTATATTTAACCTCAGAGCTGAGTCTCTTGTGCTCTGACCTCAGTTTCTCCGAAGCTAGAACCAGTCCCTTCCATGCTCTGACCTCAATCTTCCAGATGTTGTGCCCTCAAGCCCCTCCCATGCTCCGACCTCAGTTTCTATGATAATTTGCCCTCAGTCTCTTCGGTACATTGACATTAGTCTCTGTGAAGCTAGAACTCAAAACTATCCCATCCTCTGACATCAGTGTCCCTGATTCGCGGACCTCAGTCTCTTTGGAGCACTGACCTCATGCTCTGTTAAGCTAGGACCAAAGACTCTCCCATACTCTGACCTCAGTCTCTCGATGTTATGCCCCTAGTCTTTCCTATTCTATGACTTCAGTCTCTCCAATGATCTGACCTCATTTTCTTCGATGCCCTGACCTCCGTCTGTCCGAAGCTAGGACCATCCTCTGACCTCAGTCTCTTCAAAGCAGTAGCTCAGTCTCTCTATCATCAGTCTGTCTGATGGTCTGACCAGAGTCTCTGCTCTACCACGGGACTGAAGGCACAGCAGATAGGGTGTTCTTTTTTGGACATTGCTAACAGTCATGCTACCTTTCAGACATATATCGACATTACTAATTTATGGTGGAGAGTGTAAAGCAGTTCTTCTAAGCTACTTCAGCTCTTTGTAATCTCTTAACAACATTCCATCATTTTTTGCTCTGCTGTGCTATTCCAGAAAGCGACCAGTATCAGACACTTCAGTAACATCCCACGCCAAGAATAAAAGGCCCATCCACACTGCTAGACCACATCCACATTGCATGAAACAACAAGCAGAGCCAAGAGATGTAGCCAGACATTGACCCCCTGCTTGCTGTTTTTAGAAACTAAAGCTGCCACTTACCAACGAATCTGAGTTGGTAAAAACAATTTGGTGGTTGTTTGTGATGTTATGGAGAGGCAATGGGGCAAGCACTTTCGCTGATTTTACTCTTTTGAGTCAGTCAGATTTTTTAGCAAAATGATGGCTTTATTCTTTAATACAACAAATGATGTTATGCATGTTTGAATGCTGCTCTGTGGAAGCACAAGTAAAAGGCCAATATTTAAGGTTTTACTCTATATTTTCATGACAGGTATATAAGTTTAGGCAGCTTTGGCTGCATCGTTAGATTACTTTTTCCCCAAAAATAATATTCTTACAAAGAGGGCCTTTTGGTCATCAGGCTTCATCCATCGATATCTTAAATTGCCATTCACATTTTACTTCCATCCACCACACAGAGATGACCCGCTCAACGGTGCAGCAGTTAGAGTGCCTTCAGTGCCCAGTGGTCTGAGGGCCCCACTGAACCCTGGTTAATACAATATGTTGCTATTCAGCCTGCAGCCAGTGGGTCCAATCAGTGAGCTTGCCTGCACTAGGTACGTTGGTACTCTTGCTATGCCATTGCCAGCACAGAATAGAACATTGGAAAGTGGGTCAGCCTACTTCACTATTTGCTTCCCTTACATTACAAAATATGTGCACATTGTAAACATCCACCTATATAATATTTCCTTTCTTTTAAGTTGCAAAGATGGTTCAACGTCTGTTTTTTCTTTTTTTTTAATTAACTTTTAATACTGTATATTTATTTATTTTACATGTACTTCTTTTTAAAGTTAATGCTATAACATGTTTGGGACATTGTAACACTGTAGGTGTCTGCAATTTGAGTACATTTAGGTGGTGACTTATTCTTGTCTCCATAAATAATGATGATAACATACCTGCCAGAACTGAAAGGCTTGTTGTTAAAAAAGAAACACTAGAAAAAGAGCCTCAACAGAGAATGTTTTTTAATTTACATTTTTGATTGTAGCACAAAGCGGTCATGTTTAGGTGATGTATATTTAGTTTTTTTTCTTTTTTTTCCGGGACATATTCTTGCTATAAAAAATAACTGTCACACCAGCTTGCCAAAGCCACACCTATTGGCTTTGTCAATATTTGTTCCTCATGTTTTTAGTCTTTCTCTCTCTTTCTCTCTCTCTCTTTCTGTCAGAGGGGTTACACTCAGTCATGTTTCCCTTGCTTGCTATGCCTAGAAACTCTAGCATGGACACAGAAGGCAATTGACCAGGCCCACACCACAAGTGGCCCCTTCGGTAAACTGAGCAAAACAGTCAAACTTCCTGCTGGACTGAGTATGAATACTCGACAGAGAACTAATCTGCATACTCCACCTGCCTAACCTCATGCCCCTCACCTGGCAGTTGTCAGCCCGTTTTCAATACTACACACCCTCCTAAAAACAACGGGCCTGATTTATACTTTTTGACGCAAACCTACGTTAGCACAGGTTTGCGTCAAAAAGCATAGCACCATTCCAGAATGCCAGTCGGGCGCCATATTTAAGGAATGGCGCAAGCCGGCGCTAAGCCTCGTTAGCATCAAAATACATGATGCTAAACGGGTAGGGGAGGCATAGTGAAAAGTGTAGGTTGTGCGTGAAAGAATGGCACTAGTCAGGTTAGAGTCAAAATAATGACTCTAACCTGACTAGTGCCATTGTTAGATGCACAACCCCATGGACATGACTCCTGTCTAAGTAAAGAAAGAAGTCATGCCTCCCAGTTCAATGGCCATGCCCAGGGGACTTGGGTCCCTTGGGCATGGCCATTGGGCACAGTGCCATGTAGGGAGGCCCAAGTTAGGCCCCCCATGGCACTTACAATTTTTTTTTTACTTATCTCTACTTACCTATACTTACCTGGGATGGTGTTATGTTGATATTTGAGTTGTATTCTAGTTAGAATATTGTGTTAGCGCGTGGTTGTTGCGTGGCTGCATTCCGATTCGAAGGGAGTTTGAGATCGGAGTTGGAGAGAGACACGCAGCGGCCACGACAGTTTGGCAAGCCTTTTACTAATTGTATCCTACAAATAAAGCAAGATTTTAAACTACAAAGCCTCCGACTTTACAAGAATTGGCGACAAGCTATTTTATGAACCTACGGAGGGTGTGCCCGATACCTGTAAGATCTTTCTGACATTGAAATCTGAGCACACGATTTTACCCTTCGCTGGATTTAAAGCGCACAATTCCTGTAAGGCTTGCCGAAACGTGTATTCTATTTATAGACTACTTTTAAAATGAATACAAGGAAAAATCTTTAAGAGGCGTTACCGTTAAGCCAAGCGACCTTCAAGCTGTGCTCTCCATTCTACACCTCGAGCTCATGGATTTCACATGTAATAAATGCTCGGACGTGTTCACGTCGATTAAAGGAAAGAACCTTGGCAACACCTTTGTTTACCCTGAAGAGTGTTAGAGCAGGAAAACGGAACGTTTCTCAGAAGTAGTGCACGGAGCAGAGAAATAGGGACAGTTTTTCACCTACAATCTACAGATTATTGGTATACTGGTGTTTTACAGGTTTGGGAACTGAATGAAAGAAAACTTCTTTATTTGTGACATTTTAATACGGTACTGTGAATTCGTCACTGAATAAATTCCCTTGTACACAGCTTTACGTAATAATATTTTTCAAATGGCTACACAACAATTTTCCCTTCAACCCCCACAAGCATTTTGGCCAGCAGGTGCGAGTCCATGTATGAAAAGGATAGAATGGAAATCGTACTTTCTAAATTTCTTGGAGACTATCGACGAAGAAGGAAAAATGAGTTCGAACAGGAAGAAAAAGATTTTTCTACATTCTGTGGGACCTGAAGGACTAAAAGTATATGAATCTTTGACAAAGATTAGTGGCAGTGGGGACACCAATGTAGTTGAGAACGTGTTGAAGGAGTTTGATAATTATTTCACACCTAAAGTGTGTATAGGCATTCTAAGATACATATTCTTAAAAAGGAAACAAGAATGTGGTGAGACTGTGGATGAGTATGTAGCCCCGCTTAAAGTATTGGCAAATTATTGTAAATTTGATCGTTTACAAAGTCAGTTAATTAGAGACCAAGTAGTAATGCATATCCGTGATCCAGCAATTCAAGAAAGATTGTGGATAAATGGAGATGCTGAACTGGATGATATTTTAGCGATAGTTAGGAAAGCTGAGTTATCTAGTCGTAGTGCGAAAGCAGTTAAAACAGATTATAATGATATTAAGGAAGATACAGTTAACAAAATAAAGTATAAGGGGAGGAGCAGAACAAAGAATGAAAGTGAGAAGAACCAACATGGTCAAAGGTGTTATCGTTGTGATAGCACTTCACATTTAGCTTCTCACAAATATTGTCCTGCGTTGAAGCAGAAGTGTGCGGCGTGTGGAGTTATAGGGCATTTTGCTAGGGTGTGTAAAAAGAAAAAGAGGAATAATAATGTGAAGTATGTGGATGGAGTAAGGGATAATTCAAGCGAAGATGAGAGTAAGGTCAAAAGAATTAAGCAGGACAGCAAAAGTATGAGTAAAGATCAAATGTTTGTATTTAATGTTCAAGAAGAGTCTATCGGTAATAAGAAGAAACCAGTATGCTTAATGCGCATAGGAGGAGTTGAGATTCAAGTTTATGTTGACTCAGGTTCTCCTTTTACTATCATTAATGAGGGAGCGTGGAAGTCAAAATTTGTGGAAAAACTAGGTAGCAATTTACAAAAACCTGATATTAGCCCAGAAGGATTTTCTGGAGAGAAGATAGATCTGTTGGGTTTCAGAGAACTTACATTTGTTTTTAAAAACAGAAAATCTGTGGGGAAGTTATATGTAGCAAGGAAGGGACCTTCAGTCCTAGGTTGGAAGGATCAGTGAGACTTGCATATTACCCTTGATCCAAATAGCCCTGAACCAGTTATGGTAGTGGATGAGGAAGAATGTATTGCAAATGAAATGTTTAAAAAATGTCCTAAAGTTTTTGGTGGGAAAATTGGTGTTTTGGAAGGTTTTAAACACAGTATTGTTCTTAAAACTAATGCCAGTCCAAAGATACATAAAGTAAGGAACATTCCCATTCTAATCAGGAGTGAAGTGGAGAAAGAATTGGATAAATTAATGGAAGCCGATATCATCGAACCAATTGAGTCTTCCGAATGGATTTCTCCTGTAGTTGTAGCTAAACGCGCGAATGGAAAGATTAGTTTATGCATAGATTTGCGCCATCTGAATAAAAATATTGTAGTGGATAAATTTCCTCTACCAAGAATGTCAGAGATGTTAACATTAATTAAGGGAGCTAAATGGTTTTCCACCATAGATTTATCTGCAGCATACCACCAGATCAAGTTGAGTGAAGCAAGTAAGAAGCACACTGCGTTTATTACTCCAGTGGGATGTTTCCAATATAAAAGACTACCATTTGGTTTAGCTTCGGTAGCTGCCATCTTCCAGAGGATAATTTATCAGTTATTTGGGAAACATACCAATGTGAGATGTTTTCAAGATGATATTTTGCTATTTGAAAGATAGAAAGGAACATGACACAGTTTTGGGGGAGGTTTTAGGTATTTTGGAGAAAAAAGGTTAGACTGTAGAACATTCAAAGTGTAAGTTTGGGTACAATCTGTAACTTATCTTGGCCATGTGTTATGTGGAGATGGTGTGACCATGAAACCTAAGCTAGTGGGCGCCATTCTAAATTCTCCACATCCTACGTGTAAAGAGGATATTAAGTCATTTTTAGGAATGGTTGAGTTCTATGCAAAATTTGTGAAGGGTTTTTCTGCCATGGTGTACAACATCAGACAATTGCTGAAAAACCATGTCAAATTTAATTGGTCATTTGAATGTGAAATGGAGTTTAAGGATGTGAAAAAAGCAATTGCACAGGCTCCTATTTTGAGTAGCTTTGATCCTGAATGTACAAATGTGGTTACTGTGGATGCCAGCAATAAAGGTTTGGGTGGTGTCTTGACACAAATTGATGCTTTGGGAAAGGAAGTTATAATTGCTTTTGCTTCTCGTGCATTATCACCGAATGAAGAAACATTTTCAGTAATAGAGAAGGGAACACTTGCATGTATTTGGGCACTGGAGCATTATAGATCTTTTGTGTGGGGTAAGGAATGTATTTTACGAACTGATCATAAACCGCTAGTGAAATTACTGACCACTGAAGGAATGTGTAAAGCATCAGCAAGGATTGCTAGAATGTCTATGCGTTTGCAAGATTTTGTTTATGAAATCGAATATGTCCCTGGAAGAAGTAATGTGTTGGCAGATTACTTGTCCCGAATGCCTACTGAGATTTTAAAATGTGATGTGGGTGAAGGAGAGGAGTTACAAGTAGCACTAATTCATGATGATGATGCCATAAGCATAAAAGAGGAGGTGTGGAAAGAAGACTATTCTAAGGATAAGGATTTACAATCATTGTGGGAATGTGTGATGAAGGTTGGCCTAACAAGTCCAAAATTCCCAAGGTGCTTAAACAGTTTTGGGAGGTGAGGTGTGAGCTTTCACTTGTTCAGGGAACTATTTTTAGAGGCGATAGAGCTATACCACCAAAGGTACTTAGGGATACGATTTTAAAGTTATGCCATGAAACTCACTGTGGTATAGTTAAAACCAAACAAAGAGTGAAGAGATGGTATTGGTGGCCAGGAATAGATGTTCAAGCTGAAAGGGTTGTAAGGGAATGTATTATTTGTGCCAATTCAGATAAGACTTTGAATACTTTAAAACCGAATATGTGTGAACCTATTGTTCTGAGTAAGCCGTGGCATACTGTTGCTATCGACATCATGGGTCCCATTGGGAATCCTGGAAGGTATATTATTGCCATGATTGATATTTGTTCTAGGTGGCCAGTTGTGAAAATTGTAGATAAGGTGGACACTTCAGAGCTTTTGACATTTATGGTCAGTACTTTTGTGGAGGAAGGTTTACCTGTACAGATCATTAGTGACAATGGGGTGCAATTTACGTCTGCTTTGACGAAAAAGTATTTTGAAAGAATTGGGATTAAACATAGAACTACATCCTTATACAATCCAAGAGGCAATGGTATGATCGAAAGATTGATCGAAAGATTTAATAGAGTTATGAAGAACGCAATTCATATTGCGTGTAAGAATGGGGATGATTAGTCGGTTCAAATTTATAAAACATTGTGGTCTTATAGAACTTGTTATCATGAAGCTCTGGGTTTATCTCCTTTTGAGTTAATGAGAGGCAGGGTACCAAGGACAAAATGCAACCCGGAGTTGTTGTTCGAGGTTTCTGAATGTAAGGTGCCTTTTGGGGAAGTGAGAGATCAAATCATGAAGAAACACATGGTTTATAAACAGACTTTTGACAAGAGTAGAGGCTCAAAAAGAGATGTAGAAATTTGAGTAGGTAGCTGGGTTAAAGTGAAGAAACCTTGGAGAGTAAGAAAGGGTGAGAGTCAATATTCAGAACCTATTCAAGTAAGCAAAGTTTTACGTAACGCGGTCCTTCTGAGTGATGGGAAGGTATGGAACCTTAAAAGGATAGCGGTGTTCAAAGGTCAGCCTACAAAGGGAGTGAATATAGGTGATTCCCTAGATGATATTGGAGTAGGGAAGAATAAGTTGAATGACAATTTGGAAATGGAGTTGTGTATGAATGACAATGTTGAAAAGGATGTGTATAAAGGAACCAGGAGCAAATTGTGGAGGAAGAAGTTTTGGAAGGTGCTCCGACTTGTGTTGATAGTGATGGAGGTGATTGTGCTGAATCTATGGAAATGGGTAATACTTCCAACGTAGGTAGTAACAATGAAGGTACAACTTGTATAGGCAAAATAATTTCTTCAAAACCGAAATGGTTGGATGATTATATTTTGTAATTTATTTATTATGTTTCATATTACTTGTAATTAGTTATTTCTTAATGTTTTTGTTCCAATTGTTATTTTTTTATTTTGTTTTAAGGGAGGAGATGTGTTATGTTTATATTTGAGTTGTGTTCTAGTTAGAATATTGTGTTAGCGCGTGGTTGTTGCGTGGCTGCATTCCGATTCGAAGGGAGTTTGAGATCGGAGTTGGAGAGAGACACGCAGCGGCCACGACAGTTTGGCAAGCCTTTTACTAATTGTATCCTACAAATAAAGCAAGATTTTAAACTACAAAGCCTCCCACTTTACAGATGGGCTCCCCCATCCTCCGCTGTCCCTTTGGTGTGGGTGGGGGTGTCTCGGGGTCCTGGGGAAGGCACCTGCTGGCTTATTCCATGGTGTTGCACCATGGAAATAGGCCCACAGGTCCCTCACCCAGGCGGTAAAGAATGGCTCTAAGCTTGAGCCTGCGTCCCTCCTGTGCGTGATTGTTGAGCGGGAGGATAAATACAGCACGTGGGCCTTAGAGTCTTTTTTTGCCCAGGAACGCCTACCTTGCATCTCATTGACGCAAGGTAGTTTTCCACAGGCAAAAAATGAGTTTAACTCCAATATTTTGGAGCTAGACATGTCTAGCGGGCAAGTATAAAAATGAAGTTAAGTTTGCGCCAGATTTGCGTAAAAAAATGTACGCAAATTGGGTGCAAACAGACTATAAATATGCCCCAACATGCATCCATAGACCTCTTCTCAAACCTGAATCAGCCTCCAAATGATGTTCTTCTCCACTGACTTTACTGGACTCAACCTCTTAAACATCTGGCATCGCCTTCACTCGAGACTGAGCTGGCTGACAGCTGTAAAACCTTAAATTTTGCACTCCAAGACATTTGGTGGTAATGAAATAATAAAGATTCTTTCTGTCTTTCTCCTTGCTCCACCTCACCTCTTTTACTTCACCTCACTGTCTTTATTTCCCTTTCTCTGCCTGTTTCTGCATTTGTAGGTTCCTACCTTATCGCTCTCTATCTCCACTTTCTATCAAGAAATCTTTCTCTACCTCACTTCTCTCTACCTCATCTCTCTAACAACGTCTGTGCATATCTACAAATCTCTACCCCTTAAACCCCTTTCAACTCCACCCTTTCTACCACTTCTCTTTGTCTGAACATCACAGCTCTCTTTCCATCTCACCTCTATATATCGCTCACCTATCTTTGAATGTCATTTTTTTCTATATCTATACCCCCTTTATCTACCTATCAGTACTGCACAACTCTGTACATCGCCTCTCGCTATCTCATTCATCTCTGTCCCTCACATTTCCAAATCACTGTCTACCCCTTTTCTCCCCCTGTATGTCAATTTACATCATCATTCACTCACTACATCATTTCCCCACCCTCCCCATCTCTCTTTTCACCTCTGTTCCCTCTACCTCACCTCCCTCACTATCTAATTACTTTATGGACATTGTTCTCTACTTTTACCTCTTGTCTCTCTCTGATCTATCTCTGTGCCTCCTTCTCTCTTTCATATCACCCACTCAACCCTCTCCTCATATACCCCTCTCCTCCATATACCCTTTCTCTCTACCTTTCTCTCTCTCTTTCTTCCTCACAACTCTATCTCCACCTCACTGTCTCTATCACTGCATCAACCTCACCCCTATTTTGCTGCCTCCTCTGTTTCTCTACTTCATCTCTTTTCTCTCTGCTTCCCATGTCTCTTTCCAACCTTCATCCCTTTCAGCCTACCAGTCTCTCTGCCCGCTCCTGTTTACCTACACCTGTTTTTCTATACTTTTCGCATTTTATCGCTACCTCACCCCTCTAACTCTACCTTTATCTGCCTCTATCTCTCTCTTTTAGCCACCTTGTGTTCTACTTTATCTATCTTTCATCTTCTTCCCCTGGTTTATCTCATGCCTCTCCCTCTCAACACTTCCTTTTCCATATAACAAGCTTTTTCTTACTTTTCTACCTCATTCCAAAATCCTCACATAGTCCTCAATCTCTATTTCTCTACCTACCTCTCCATTCACATCATCTGTATTTGTTTCTGGCTACCTCAACCTTCTCTTTTTAACATCTCTTCCATTCCCATCTTCCCTATCTCTCTACCTTATTTCTATCTTTACCTCTCTCTCGCTCTCTCTTTCTCTGTGTTTCTCTCTGCTTCACTACTTGTGATGCATTACACTCTTTACCTCTCTGTCTTTCAGCTGCCCCCGTTCCCTTCTCATTTTTCGTACTCATTAAAACTAGTGTCAGTTTCTAGCCAGAGCCATATACGAATAGAAAAAGAAGAAGAGAACAGGGATGGGGAAGCTAATTAAGGAGAAAACAATCAGATTTTACCCAAAGGAATGGTAAAAACTGTTAGAATGCTGCTTTGATTTTCACTGTTGCAGCAAGAACGTCAGGTGTGAAAATGATGTATTTGTGATTACCAATATCAATGAATGCTTCAATTCAACCTCTCTGTTCACATGTCATTATTTTTAATATCATCCAGTAGTGTACTAAAAGGCTACCACATCACCTTCACTATATCTTTTTCACCATGGAAGGAACAGGATTGTCCATAAGACCACTGCCTGCTGCTCCTGATGTTCTCCCAAAGGTGAACATTTTTTCTTCAAAGCGGCCCCTGCCCCCTTAAAGAACACACGTTGCTCTACAAAGATCTGTCCTGTTTGGAAATGCAAACGAGGCCATGGAGATCTGCAGTCACTTGTAGGTCACCATCCCAGTGTCGGTAACAAATCACAGGGGATACACATAGAGGGGAAACACCTGGAACAACGACTCCTAAACCACGAAGTAGTGGAAAACGAAAGCGAAACAACGGTTTCGTTTTCCATGACTTCCAGGTTTTCGGGCCTTAACCACGCATGTGGGAACCACGTAAATGCGTGGTTAAGGCACAGAAGAAGGGAGTTGACGCGGTGAAGGAGGAGGTAAGTTGGGCTGGGACTGGGGCTGTTATTTGGGGGTGGGGTGGGGGGCTCAGGGTGATTAGGGTTTGGGGGGTCAGGGTTTAGGTTTTAGGGGTGGGTTGGGGTGCTTTAGATTTTAGGGGCGGGGTGGGGACTCATTTATTTTTAGTTTTTGGGGGTGGGGGACTTGGGGTGATTAGGGTTTGGGGGGAGTGGGGGTCAGGGTTTAGGTTTTAGGGGTGGGTTGGGGGGGTTGGGGTGCTTTATCTTTTAGGGGAGGGGGGTTGGGGTTGTGGTAATTTTGGGGGTGGGGGTTGGGGTGGTTGTGGGGGTCGGGGGTCGCGGTAATTTTTAGGGGTGGGGGGCTAGAGGGGACGCATGCTGGAACCGTGCATGCTGAGCACTAATGCCTTTACCAGGAATGCCTTTACAACGAAAAATCATTGTAAAGGCATTTGTGGTAAAGGCATTAGTGATACCAACGAGGTTGTTGTTCCGAACGTGTTGTTGAGCCATGGGTGGTTTCAACATATAACCCACATAGAAACATGCCTAGTTAATAATCATTAGGTAGGGTGTTCTGGAACTGGCTGCAAATGGGCATTTTGCAATGCGACCTAATAGTACATAGACTTCATTGCCTAATTACAGAGGGGTCCCAAAAATGCAGTGCACAATTTACACCCACTACTTGCTATCTGTCTGTACATACACCAGACCTCAAAGTTCATGTAAAAGATTGTTGTTGCAAATCAAAAATTAATAGATCCAAGCACCAAAAAAAGAAATGGCTTTATCAATCCTTGCTCAATCTTTCTTTGTGAACTGTTGAGCTAACAGATGCCGGGCAGCTTGAAGTTTCTGCTGTTTTTAAGTGCATCTGTTTCTGAAAATTTAGGTGCAGATTTTAGAGCCCCAAGCGCCTCTTTGTGCCACATTAGCCTTATTTTATTTATGCTAATGTGGCCCAACATGTCTAAAATCACTGCGCCAAATGTACAAAGTGGCGCAATTAATGCATTGTGCCACTTTGTAACCCTTTGCGCTACATTATGCCTGCACCAGGAATAATGTATACAAAGGGGGCGTTCCCCCATTAGGGGGGCCGAATAAATGGCGCAAAGAAATATAAGAGATATCTTTGTGTCATTTTTTTGGCACTTTTAACACCTGCTCAGAGCAGGCGTTAATAGGAGGCACACCATTGTTTACAATGGGCCTCAATGGGCTTTGCAGGATTAGCGTCAACATTGTTGACGCTAATCCTGCACAGCTCTAAGCTAGCGTCTAAAATTGTAACTCTAGTTCCCTAATACCGCCATGGTGCGCCATATCTTAGTTACGTCACACACATAGTGGCGTTACGGGGGCGCTAAGGGGCGCAAGAAAAGTGGCGCTGCACTGGGTACAGCGCCACTTCTCTTAAATCTGGCCCTAAAAGTATAATTTAAAACTGAATTGGCATCACATTTAGCTGAAAATGAGTGGTAAGTTCAAAGTTGTTCCAAACCGGGGAACTCAAAATATGTCTAACACATTCCCTAAAATTTCTTACGTTGCGACTGACCCCGCTGATGATTCCAGTGCAGGTTTGGGGGTATATCCAGGTGAAATAAAATAAGAAAACACATCCCGGTGTTAGTGCTAGTATCATGCTGAGCTCTAATAACTTTGTGACAATTAATCTGACGCAAATAAAAGACAAATGGGTGACAGATCCACAAATAAAATTAGACAACGAAAACTCAGCGGTTATGCCCCTAAAATTTCGAGAAACTGAGAAAAAAAAATCATTTGTTATGCCTGCTTACCTTAAAGGAAAAAAATGGCACAGGTTCCTAGATCTGTCTTTAGTCCTGGCTAATAGAAATATGGCAATGGTTTGAAAAACAAAGACTGCCCCAGTGACAGCATCTAGGGAACGCGAAGTCCTGAAATGGGGAGAAATTGGGAGCACGACTCTATACATAGAAAACATAAAAATAAATGGGTCCCGAAAAAATGTTGGCATGGGACGAACTGATGTTGAGCTTTAAAGAGGGAACGGGAGAAAATGTTGAGGCTAATAATTCGCTGTCAAGAGCAGGTGAACACTAGTGAGGGATCGCCATCTTATACTAACGCTGAAGAGCAACGATCACAGATTCAACCCACAGAACACAAAGTGATTCGACTAGCAGCTGTTAGATGACAACGGCCTTGGTCTGATTCCCAGAAGGAACCTCAGAGGCACAACTATGCTCAGTGACAACGTGTCTGAGAGTATTATAGAATAAAGATGTCGCTGCTACAACTACATCTGAACTGCTGTGTTTAAAAATCTAAAACATGACTACTCAGATGGACTGATATCTGTCGATGAAGTATAGAAAGAAACACATTTGATTATAGCCTTAGAACCCGCCGTAGCGGGCTCTACCGGCTATTAAAGGCCCGCTCCCCGCGTTAAATGCCCGAGCCGAAGGCGAGGGCATTTAACAAGGGAGAGGGACTTTATTAGCCGCTAGAGCCCGCTACGGTGGGTTCTAAGGCTATTAGAACATTCTGCCACACAGGACAGAATGTTCTATCAAAAAAAAAAAATGTTCACGGAGCCCGAGGGGATTTAAATCCCCTCGGGCTCCGTGAGGCTTTGTTCACAGCTGTTGCTGTGAACAAAGCGAACATTGGAATGTTGGCGCTGCAGGCTTTTACCGGCCTGTAAAAGCCCGCAGCAGTCCATTGTCTTCAATGGACATGCCAACATTCCAATGTTCTAATTAAGAATGGTCATGTTTCTAAGGGTTATTTACGTTGTTGTTTTTGTATTTATAAGTATTTGCAACCGAGGAAGATGAGGTATCTCTAGGGAAACGATTATGATATAAAAGGAGTTGTCTGTTATAATTAGGATAAGCTAATTACCAATGATGATTACATTGAAAAAGAACAAAGATATTATAAAAATACACATCCTGGCTTTGAGAGGGTCGAAATGCATATTCATTAAAATTGAAAGGTCTTGCATGCCTAGTTAGCGAGCTCGCTAATCAGTTTGGTGGATGCCTTAAAACGAAAGCAGATGTGGTGAATCGCTTCACTTTGCTCCGTGCTGCATACTGCAGATCAGATCAACCAGCACCCCCCAGGCTCTTATTCACCCATCAAGCCTAGCCATGTCAGTTTCTTTCGAGGGAACAGATCTTGCAAACTACCTTCCTCATACATGTTAAACAATTTGACTACTAAGACCCTCATTAGGAGTGCCCGTTCCGTTCTAGTCCTTGGGGAAGCTACTCTTTACACAGGAGTAGGAATTGCACGTTTTGAGATAGTTACTGTAGAGGGCGCAGGCCGGGCTCGGATCTCGGCCTGCAGCCCACGTGTCGCCCCAGCGATAGAAAACAAAACGCGCACACAGGCAGGTGCTTTTGCTGGAAGACAAAGACCTTGCAGGTCCCGCCTCCGTTTATTATGAAGCCCCTTACTCCGGACATCGTACCACGTCACGGAGTGGGGCAGTGAGCAGGGTAGCGCCCGGGAGGCTCACTACACCCCCCCCCTGGTTTTAGTACATCGCTACCAACACCTGAACAAAATACAAATCACACAAAACCAAGTAGAAAAACAGAGACAGAGAGAGATGGAGAGAGAGAGAGAGAGATGTGACATCAACAGTCCTCTTCAGCACAGGAAGTCCTTCAGCCGCTGGCTGGGATTGGGGTTCGGCCGCAGGTGGTACCTGGTCCGTCCATCTCGGGGCTCCGAGGGCAACATCTTCCAGAACCACGACACGTTCCTTGTCACCTCCGGTCCTC
This sequence comes from Pleurodeles waltl, assembly GCF_031143425.1. Lineage (NCBI taxonomy): Eukaryota > Metazoa > Chordata > Amphibia > Caudata > Salamandridae > Pleurodeles > Pleurodeles waltl. The sequence continues at coordinate 33,476,641 of NC_090437.1, forward strand.
CTCTCGCGGCGGTCACCATGGTCCCTACAATGCTCTCTACCCTCCAAACATCAGGCTCAAACAGGGTGCAAAACTTCCATCCTGGGGCCTGTCCTTCAGAATGACCGCATCTCCGACTTGCAGGTCGGGATGCTACGCCCTCCTGTTAGCGCTGGCCTTAGTGTTAGTCATTTCTATTTTCTCCTGCGTCCTGGATATGTCCAAGACAGCAGGATGCCAGCCTCTACCCACCATTAAACAGTCTCTGGGTGGCGAGCTGAAGAGCAAAGCTGCCAGGGCACACCCCGTGGTGCTGTAGGTGGTTTGACGGTAAACCCTCAGGAAGGTGTGGAGGCAGAGCTTGGGGTTCTCTTGCTGACTCACTCCGATTCGCAGGGCGTGATTCAATGTCCTCATGAAACGCTCTACATCTCCATTCACCTGAGGCCATTGCGGGGTGATCCTTCTATGCGTTATGGCCAGTGAGCACAAGTAATCATGGAACTCCTGACCATGGAACGGGGGTCCATTGTCAGTTCGTATCTCGTCCGGAAAACCCAACAAGGCGAATGTCTTCTCCAGAACAGGCGGGCGTGGCGACACCACCAATTCTACCACGGGGAACCGGGTACACAAGTCGACCATCACAGCCATCAGACGCCCATCCGGGAAACCAACAGAATCCAGACTGATTTTGGACCAGGGGTGAGTGCTGGGTGGCTCAGTCACAACAGGAGCAGGGACGTTTTCCTGAGCGGTGATGGCACATGGATGGCACTTGCCTATCACATCGTCCACCATGGTGTCCATACCCGGGAACCACACATTACTTTGCAGGCACGCCTTCGTCTTTGCGGTTCCTTGATGGCCTTGGTGCGCCAGATCCACCACTCGACCCTGCAGGCTGCAGGGTCTCACCAAACATTGCCCTCTTAGGAGAAGACCCTCTGAGCTCACCGAGAGCTGCAGCCTCACTTTCCACAGTTGTTGCATCGCTCTTCTCATATCCATGTCAGACACGGATGGTTTGTCAAGGAAACGTTTCCAAGAGTGTGTGTGTAGGGCCTCCTTCGCCCGGCTTATGAGGGCATCTCCAGCTGAGGCGTCAGCAATTTCGCCCACCGTGAGAACTGTAGGATAGGCCATGTCCACTATCATGCTTACGAAACTCTCCACCCGCTCGTCCACTTCATCTGATTGTTCCTCAGAGCACGGTGGCAAAGGATGTCACGAGAGATAGTCTGCGGGATTGTTGACCACTGGGCGGTAGACCACTTGGAACTAATACGACTGCATAAGTACAGCCCACCTTTCGATGCATGGAGGAGCAAGCCTAGTGGAGTCTGCGAAGTGGGACACCAACGGCTTGTGATCGGTGACGACTCTGAACTCATTTCCGCATAGATATAAGTGGAAATGCTGACAGTCCCACCTAATGGCTATCGCCTCTCTCTCTCAATTTGTACGTAACGAGCTTCCGTGTTTGAGAGAGCTCAGCTGGCGAAAGCAACAGGAGTCAACTGCTGGTGACTTTGTTCCTGCAGCATCACTGCTCCTAGCCCTACGGGGCTGACATCTACTACCACCTCAGTTCTCCTCTGTGGGTGAAAATAAGCCATCACTGCTGTGTCTAGTAGGGCTGTTTTCACAGCCTGGAAAGCTTTATCCTCTTCCGGACCCCACTCCCACGGAATGTTGGTCTTCGTGAGTCGCCGGAGGAGATCGGAGAGCGTCGCAAGATTGGGGATGAACCTTCCGCAGTAGGTCACCATCCCGAGGAAACTCCTGATCTCTGCGGCGTTGCGGGGTATTGACGCTCCTTTTATGGCTTCCACCTTCTTGGGGTCGACTCTCAACCCCTCCCTCGAAAAAATGTAGCCAAAAAAATCAACAGAGTTGCGGTAGAATGCAATTTTTTTTCTATTCAGTGTTAGCCCCGCCTCTGACAGTCATTGGAGAGTGTCTCACAGGTGCTTATGATGGTCTTCCAGAGAGCTGGAGAAAATCAAAATGTCATCGCTTAAATTGATAACTCCTACGAGGCCGGACAGAGTCTCTAGGATGGCGTTCTGGAAAATCTCTGCCGCTGATGATACTCCAAAACTTAAACGTCTATAACGGCGGAGTCCCACATGTTCGAAAAGGTGGTAATATTGCGGCTCTCCGGGGTTAGTTCTAGTTGGTGGTATCCTGAGTTCAAGTCTAGCTTGGAGAACCATTGTGCTCCGTTCAAGTCCGCTATGATGTCGTCCATAGTGGGTGTGATATGGCGCTCCCGTTTGATGGCACTGTTGGGGAGGTGCATGTCCACACAGAGACAAATGGCTCCAGGCTGTTTGGACTTTGGGGTGATGACCAGAGGTGAAACCCATGGCATAGGCCCGCTCACTTTCTCTATTACCCCTAGCTCTTCAAGGGTCCTCAGTTCTTGTTCCACCTGAGGCCTCAGGTGAAACGGCACTCTCCGATGTCTCAAGGCCATGGGGTGAACAGTAGGGTCAACATGTAAGTGAAACTGCTTGCCTTTCAGCTTCCCCAGTCCACAGAAGAGGTCTGGGAATTCTTCTAGCACTGCTTCAGCGTGTGAATCGTGCACCTGGCGGGCGAAGAACACCAGCTCCAGATCTTCGGCCATGTGACACCCTAGGAGTGTACCCTTCTTCCCTTCCGCCACGTGGAATTTTCCTCGCGTGGCATGTCTGTTGCTGCTGATCGTGACTTCTATTGCCCCTCTGAGTGGAAGCGGTTCCACGCCACCGTACACGTATATCTTGGTGCGGCACGGTTTAAGCTCTGGTGGAGGAGACAGCCTGTTGTATTGCTCGATGTCCATAACATTGACCGATGCTCCAGCGTCAATGAGTGCTGATATCGGCGTGTCGTTGACTGTAATGGTGCACTTGGGAGGAGGCCGCCGCCTCTGATCCCGTCTGTCAACAAAAGAGACCACAAATATTTCCTCTTCGTCCTCGTCAACATACTGAGTGGTGTCCGGGCGCAGGTCCGCCGCTGCTGCGGTTGCTGCCGTTTCGTCATCCAGCGCCAACTGTTTTACCATTGCCCTTCGCGCTGAAGTGGTTCCAGTTCGAGGTCGCCCGCCTCGGCAGACCTTGGCGAAGTGGTTGGGTTTGCCGCATATGGAGCAGTTCTTGCCTTTCACCGGGCACGCACCTGGCGTGCCGTGTTCACCGCCGTAATTGCCCCACCCCTTTTCCTCCATCCGGGCCTGCTGAGCCATACGGGGTGAGCTTTGAAGGCGGGAGATGACGGCCACTTGGTCTTCCTTTATGGGGCCCGGTTTGGTTGGGCGTGGAGCAATGGACGACCGTGCCAGGGCGGCAGTCATGTCCTTGGCGCGGCTGTTGGATAGCTCATGCGATCACGCTAGGATGAGGATGTCGTCAAGCGAGATACCTGGCTGTTGTAGGATCAGCTTTCTCAGCGCTGAGGAGCGACATCCCCGGATTATCTGCAACCGGATTTCTTTGTGTTGATTGATGCCTGTGCAGGTGCTTGCCAGCTTGTGCAGACGCGCGTAGATCATGTCCATCGATTCAGTGTCGGTCTGCTGGGCTTGCCGCAACTTGAACTTTTCGTAATCAGGGTTGAGCTGCGGGTCAAAGTACTTGTTGAGGGCTTCTACCGCGCGTCAAAGTCGTTGTCATCCCCGGTGTCCGGCAGCGTTTCGAACAGATCATAGAGCTCATTGCCCCCGAAATGCAACATCAGAGACCGTTGCACCGCACCATCGGTGTCACGCGTGGCTCGGAAGTAGTGTCATAGCCTTCCAAGCCAATGGCGCCATCGGGGCGCAGCTGTGGCGGGGTCTATCAGCTGGCTGAATGGTGGCAGTGCGGTGACAGATGAGTGGGACCCGTGCTGGTGGACTGGGTGGTGGGCGTTGGCATCTGGCGGGGAGCTCATGATCACGCTTGGGATTTAGCTGCTTTTCCCTTCTTGCAACTGGTGTAGATGAGGAGGGGAGAGATGAGAAAAGGACACCTCCTTCCCCCTTCCGAAGGAATCAAGCTTCGTGGGCAGACACCCCACCTCGAGTCCCCTGAGTGGGGTGGGCAACTCTGATGTCTTGCACCAGCACTGTCTGCCCCCAACAGCAGGGCAGCCTCTGGCCAAACACCTCTGTAAGACTGGCAGGGGCAGCCACAGGGCCCTTGCACTCCAGCACGCGGTAACAGACAGACTGAGAGGAGGGGGGAGGCAGACTCACTCTTTGCTGTGCCAGTGGTAGGGAGGAGTGCTCTCCGGTCTCCTCCAGGGAGAGGCAGCCAGAACACCAGGGAGAACGTGCCAGATGCGCGTCACGTCGGACCTCGGGAGCGCCTGAGGCCCGCCAGCCTGCTTCCTGCACCGGGCTCCGAGGGCGAGGGAGCCGTGAAAAGAAATGCTCCGGTGGAGCGGGTGCAGGTGAGGGCAGCACATGGGCATCGCCTCGTCGCCAGATGTAGAGGGCGCAGGCCGGGCTCGTATCTTGGCCTGCAGCCCATGTGTCACCCCAGCGCTAGAAAACAAAACGCGCACACAGGCAGGTGCTTTTGCTGGAAGACAAAGACCTCGCGGGTCCCGCCTCCGTTTATTATAAAGCCCCTTACTCCGGACACCGTACCACGTCATGGAGTGGGGCAGTGAGCAGGGTAGCACCCGGGAGGCTCACTACAGTTACCACATGCCTCGCAGTTTTCCCCAGATAAATTTCACTGTCAGAAAATGCCCAGTAAATACTGTAACATGCAGATTTTGGAGCATAAAGAACCGACTTGTGTGTTATGTCCCATTGTGAAGGTCATAACTTATAACAGGCGAAAATTATAACATCTTTATTATCTGATCCCCGTGATATCAGATTTTAAAAGGTGTAAAATAATCGCTTTCCAGTCAGACCACTAGTAATAGGGACCTAAGATGAGACAATGCCCCAAATTTGCAAATGAAAATGAATTGTAAAATTGTATTTAAATTTTGACCATTGTAATCATTGTCCTGGGAGCTTTATAGGTTTTGTTCTTTCAGTCTTTTATCACTGCCTATGGTGTTCTACTTCTATATGTATTGCCTATCCTGACTTGTAAGCACAACTCTATGGTTGCGAAACACGTTTTGTGGGTTTACCATAAAGGGGCTTAGAGCCTGTTAATGTTGAATTTTTACTAATAAATATTCATGTATTCTGAATTTTGAATCTGCATGTTGAATCTGTATCTGCATGTATTCTGAATGTTAAACGTTGAATCTGCATAGAAAATGACTTAATATAGAAAATAATGCACGACTTGGAACATGTGCCTACTTGAGTGCCCACTAGTAATCATGAAGTGCCCTCATTAATTGCATATTAATTTGAAATAGTATGTATCTTCTTTAATAATTATAGGCCTCAAGTTAGTGAGTTCTTGGGCCTAGTTGCACAGCCTTATGTTAAGCTGCACTGTTTAAATAATTCACATAAAATGGCTGTTTAGATAAAAAATATCTGTATTGACCAAACACTAGTAAATGCTTTCTTTCCCATGAGAACTGCTTCCTAGAATATGCTGTATTAGCTATCGATACATTGTAGAGTTTAGAGTGTGTGAAAGCGATGTTCCCAGGAGCTAACAGTGGATGCACTGACTGGAGGACAGAGAGATACAAAATTGTTACCTAATGAGTCCGACGATGGGAACAGGAGAAGAGGAGTTAATCTTCAACATGTGGAAGAGAGTTTAGTGATATCTTAGATTTGAAGTTCTAATTTTATTAGACTAAATGTAAACGTACGATTCTTTAACCAATAGCAAGATGGTGAGAGTTTGGTGTCCCTGAAATCACAATTTAAAATCTTAACTTAAATTGCAATTCTGAATATGCCACTCTTAGAAAGTTGCCATGTTCTTACTTTGGTCATTTGGTGCATGCAGACTAGCTCTGATCACGTCAGGGGTGGATGACAGCTGAGCTTTGTGGATTTCCCCTAGATAGCCACACACAATGGAAGTTTAGGGGTAACTTGATGGGCCATCCTTTCAGGATGGGAAGGAGGAGCTTGACCCAGCCTCAATCACACCCTGGTAGGCTGTGTCATGACTCCACACAAATGACTATGGGGGTCATTACAACAATACCGCTTACCGCCGTGCAGAAGACTGCCAACAGTCCGCCGCGGCTGCGGAATTCCGCCACAGCTATTATGACCCACATCTCGGAACCCGCCAAAATTCAGACACCCACACAAGTCCGCCACACCAAAGGTCAGTGATAAACTGGCGAAAACAAAACCGACAGCGTCGTGCCAACAGAAATACGCCCACACTATCACAACACACGAATCCACGTGGCGGTCTTTCAACCGCGGTATTCCATTGGCGGTACACACCGCAGCGCTCAAAATACACACACTCTTACAAAACACATCCACATTGGACAATTCCAATTACACACACCTGATACACATACACACACCACTCCCACACACCCAATACAATATAAAACACACCCCCACATCACCCGCAAACCCCTACTACCAAAAATCGAGAACGAAGCACAGAGAGAGACACCACCAGCAAGTACAACAGCATCCACAGGCACATAACACCATCACCCACACAACTTCCACGCACCTCACACAACACACCACTACATATCACCACACTTATCACCACACACACCACCCCACACATCACCTACACCACCCCATGGCACAGCAAAGACAGCCCAGGTTCTCGGAGGAGGAGCTCAGGGTCATGGTGGAGGAAATTGTCCGGGTAGAGCCACAGCTATTTGGATCACAGGTGCAGCACACCTCAATTGCAAGGAAGATGGAGCTATGGCGAAGAATAGTGGACAGGGTCAATGCAGTGGGACAACACCCAAGAAATCGGGAGGACATCAGGAAAAGGTGGAACGACCTACGGGGGAAGGTGTGTTCCGCGGTCTCAAGACACCACCAGGTGGTTCAGCGGACTGGTGGCGGACCCCCATCTCCTCACCCACAACTAACAACATGGGAGGAGCAGGTCTTGGTGATTCTGCATCCTGAGGGCCTCGCAGGAGTTGGTGGAGGAATGGACTCTGGTAAGTCAAATCTTAACTATTACATCCCCCACCCTACCTGCATGCTATCACATACCCCCACCCTCACCCTCACCCCTATCACTCCAACTCCTCACAAATGTACCGATATCACAAACCACACATCCCAACACCAAGCCCTGCATGCAACAACAAAGCATGGACACCCATCACTAAAGCATGCCCACTGCACATACCCATACACCCCCTAAACCATCCTCACACAAGGTCCCACACAGGAATGCCAGCACTGGGGTACACGGTCACCCACCCATTGCACACCATGCCACACACAGCTGTAATAATCATGCCTTTCCACCCCTGCAGGACCACTACCCAACTTCACCAGACAGGAGGGTCCAGACATGTCCACTCCACCCACAGAAGAGGCCCACAGTGATGACAGCACCTCTGTCCAACTGGATCTAGATGACCAGCCCGGACCATCGGGGGCCTCGGGACAGTCGGTTCCCCTCACACAGGCACAGGCCACCACAGACCTTCCCCCCGCTGGAAACACCAGCACAGCACCCACCCAGCGGGCCCATACCTCCGTCCCCAGGACACGGTAATCAGCTGTGTGTCCACCACTACAGGGAACCCAGGATAACCCATCACCCCAACAACAACAGGGACCTGGGGGCAGTGGCAGTGGGCACACGGTCCAGGGGACGGAGGCCCAGGAACTCAGGGGAACTGGGAGGGCTGCTGTGCGACAGGGGGCGGACAGGCCAAGGGAACCCACTCTCAACGAGGCCCTCTCCTCCATCATGGGAGCATACCACCACTCCCAGGAGACGATGGCAACGGTACTGATCAAGTTTCAGGAGACCCAGCGCATGCAGGAGGAACAGTATATGGGCTTCAGGGAGGAACTCAGAACCATCAGCTCCACCCTGGGCATCATCGTAGGGGTGCTGAAGGAACTACTTAACACCAGGAGGGACACTGTGGCACTCCAAGGGGCCCCTGACACTAGCATGGATGATGAACTGCCCACCACCTCCGCCGGCGCTAGTGGACGGGACGCCCGCCACAGGACCACCACACCAGCACCCCACCCCCTGCAGAGGGAGAACCACCCCGCAAACAGTCCCTGAGATCCAGGAACAAGACAGAGCACGATGCCAAGACCCCCGCCAAGAAATGAGACCACCCTGATTGTCATCCCACTGTCCCACTTTGTCACCCTGTCCATAATTAAACTGCCCCAGCTCCACTTCCTAGGCCCATATGGGCAATGCACCTGTGAGACTAATAGACTGGACTCTGCCATGGACACTCCTCCGCCATCACCCCTCACCATTTAACTTCCCCCTCCAATATTTTGCATTTAAATAAACACACCTAAAGCACAAAATGATCTGG